>NC_133454.1:78011030-82811030 GCF_048565385.1 Saimiri boliviensis
ACCCCGAACTGATGAGTGCAGGAATGCCTGAGGTGCGGGGAATGCATGTCTGTCCGCAGCTGTCCATCCAGCCTTGTGGGAGTGTCCTTACTTGGGGGAAGGAGGCTAGACATTCATCCTCCTGAGCTGTGGGAGGCCACTAGCCCCACCCAGAAGCAGCACCCTCAGGCCTTATGCCCTAAGGGCAGGGCAGGAGAGGACCACAGTGGCAATGACGGCAGAGGTTCATGGAAGGAGAACTGGTTAAAGCCTTGGGGAAATCCAGCTTACTAGAGAGCATGGACTCAATCAGATTTGGGTTTGCATCCTGAAGGAGCCTCTTACTCTGTGTGCCTTGGGAGAGCTGGCAACACGGCCCTGCCATGCTTGGGTTGGTTGGAGGCTGGAAGGGATAATGTCCAAGGAAATGCTTTGCCAGCTTCACCTGCATCAGGCGGGAAGGAGCCTCACTCTCTCCAAAGGGGACTTTCATCTTAAGCCCTTCAGAATTTCTGTTGTATCTCTTTGGCCTGTCCCACTCAAAAACAAACTGTATCAGTCCTACCTTCAAAAGACATGCAGAATCCAGTTGCTTCTCACTGTAGACGCCCTAAGCTAAGATTCCATCATCCTTTGCTTGGATTTTTGCCGTAGTTTCCTGGCTGTCTTCTCACATCTTCTAGACCATTTTACCTAGCAGCCAGATTAATTTCTTTTTCTTTGAGAAAATCTCACTCTGTTGCCCAGGTGGGAGTGCAGTGGTGAGATCTCAGCTCACTGCAACCTCTGCCTTCCCAGGTTCAAGCAATTCTCGTGCCTCAGCCTCCCAAGTAACTGGGGTTATAGGTGCCCACCACCACACCCAGCCGATTTTTTTAATTTAATTTTTTTTTTTTTGAGACGGAGTTTCGCTCTTGTTACCGAGGCTGGAGTGCAATGGCGCAATCTCGGCTCACCGCAACCTCCGCCTCCTGGGTTCAGGCAATTCTCCTGCCTCAGCCTCCTGAGTAGCTGGGATTACAGGCACGTGCCACCATGCCCAGCTAATTTTTTGTATTTTTAGTAGAGACGGGGTTTCACCATGTTGACCAGGATGGTCTCCATCTCTCGACCTCATGATCCACCCGCCTCGGCCTCCCAAAGTGCTGGGATTACAGGCTTGAGCCACTGCGCCCGGCCAATTTTTATATTTTTAGTAGAGATGGGGTTTTGCCACAGTGGACAGGCTGGTCTTGAACTCCTAACCTCCAGTGATCCCCCCTGCCTCAGCCTTCCAGAGCACTGGAATTACAGGTGTAAGTCACCATGCCCAACCCAGAGTAATTTTTTAAAAATATGTATCATCAGATCATCCCTTAATGGCTTCCTGAGTTTCACAGAGTGGAACCAGAAGTCCTCTCCAGGGCTCTGTATGATCTTCCCCATCCCTCCTCCCTCCTCCACCTGCCCTCTGGCTTTATCTCCCTCCTACTCTCCTACTAGCTAACTTTGTTCTCACACACAAGGCCTCCTGGCTGTCCCCCAAATATGCCAAGTATTCTCGTAGCTCAGGGCCACCAGGCCTTCTGTTCCCACTGCCCGTTCTCCACCCTCTGTGTGTTCCTCGACCCGTCACTTCATCCAGGTCTGTGTCCACACATCCCTTATCCACCAGCCCTCCCCATAGTGACTGTCCTCTCCTCTGCTATGTATTTATAGTACTTATCATGACTCAAATATTTCTGAGTAGTTATAGTAATAGTATTAGTGTGTGTTTCTGTTCACTACATGGAAGCTCTGTGAGAAGAACCATTCTGTTTTTTCCCTCTTGCATTTCCAGCCCCTAGGACAGTACTTAGCATGTAGTAGATACTCAGTGAACCCCTGCTGGTTATACCGAGTCTGGACACCAGGGTTCAGTGAGGCAGCTCCCTAGGCCGTCCGAGCAGGCTAAGGGAGGAGGGACTCAAGCTGGCCTTGTTTGTGCTGGGCCTTGCACACAGAAATGAGACTCTGTTCATACAAAATCTGGGGAGTGGCAACAGGCCACTTTCCAGATGTCTCATGGCCAGGCCCAGGAGGCTCCTGGCCTGGAGGGGCATTCACTCAGATACAGTCCCCATCTGTTGTGAGAGAAGGAGCATGCTCAGGGCTCTTGGCTCTTTCTCTGGGGTGTGGAGCCAGAGGCAGGTGGCAATTGGAACCCTAGAGAAACGAGATCTGTTTGGGAGGCTGGTGCAGGAGGAAGAAGGGAGTCTGTTACCTCAATGAAACACAGCGACTCTGGTTTTGACATTGGCCCTGGCTTGGCCACTAACTCACCCTGTGACCTAGGCAAGGCTTTGTCCTACTCCTGGGCCTCAGTTTGCCCATCTCTGAAATGGACTATTGGATGCAGTGAGCTCCAAGGGTAACTTTGATGGTGACCTGCCTTGCAAAGAAGGAAACTGAGTGCCAGAGAAGTTTGACAACTAGCCTGAAGTTATGCAACATCTGTAATAAATATCCTGTGTATAGATTTATCCCTGGTTTATTTGCTACTTCCCACTAGAATGGAAGCTCCTGAGGGGAGGGGCCTTGGCTCCAGGCCCGCAACTCTCACCTTTTCATCCCTCAGCACACCCATGTTCAAGTCCCAACTTAGCCAGCTGATCTTTTCTCAAATCTAGATTTGTTTCTCCAGTTAGACATTGAGCCCCTCAGGGGAGGAACTACATCGGGTTTCTCCTGCTCCCAGTTCTTCAGGATGAGGCAGCCAGCAGGTGCTGGATGAAGGCTTGGTGAGTAAGAGAGAGAGTCAGTTTACCCAAGGCCACAGGAAGAGATGGCAGCAAAGCCAGGATCCCCACCAGGTCTTACTTATTCTCTGGAGCTTCCAGACACCAGGATTGGACTCTTTCATTCATTTATTGACCCGTCCAAAAAATACTCACCAAGTGTCTACTATATGCTAGTTGCTATTGGAGTGCTGGAATGCAGCAGCATCCAACCAGGCAAGGCCCTGGGCCTCAGGAGCTTCCATTCCAGTTGGAAGCAGCAAATATTCCAGGGACATATTCATACACAAGACAATTGGAGATCACCCTGATAAGACCTATGAAGGAAACAGAACAAGGAGGCAGCCAGCGACGCTGGTTTAGATCAGGTTGGGGTCCGGGAAGTCCTCTCTGAGCAGCTGAGACCTGCAGGACAAGAAGGAAAACCATTCCAGGCAGAGGGAAGAGCAAGAACAAAGACCCTGAGGCAGGGAGGATCTCGGTGGGTGTGTGGAATGGAAAGAAGGCTGGAAGGCGGGCTATGCGGGGAGCTGGGGAGGTAGGCGGGGGCTAGATCATGGCCTGGCAAGGAATGTGCGTTTTACTGGAAGTGAGATGGGAAGTCACTGGGCAATTTGAGCAGAGGATTAAAGAATATGATTGACATTTCTACTGACCACTCTGACTCTTGAACTTCATGCTGTTGCCAGTTGAGGAGTCATGCGGTCTGTGGTCCCAGCTCTGGGGAAAGGAAGCCTCTGCTCCCGGGAAGACAGAGGTTGCAGGTGGCTGGCAGAGTCCGGGGCATCTCACCAGAGCACTGTGCCTCAGGTTCTGGTCCAAAAGTGCCCAGCCTGTGTGCCACCCCCACCCCCAGCATCCTACCAACCCTCCCACATCCCAGGGGTATTCCAGAAAACTGCGCCTGCAAGATGTCTAGGCCCCCGCTCCTTGATTATATTAATGCCAAAATATATTAAAGAAGCGTGGTAAAAATGCCATTCTAATTGTTTCGTATACACGCCACTGGGAGGGAACTGATTGGACACAGCTCACAGGCAGTATGTTAATACGCTATTTTCATATGATGATAGCTTTGCATAATCTTCCCTTCTCCCAGCTTTGCAGGGACCTGTTGTTAACCAAGCCCCAGGAGAGAGGGGGAAAGGCAATTTGACTTCAAGTCCACTCCCCGCCACATTAATTAGTCATGTGGCTGGGGAAAGGTGTGCTCACTCAGTACAAAGTAGACTTTATAATTTATACACCAGCTGTTTCCGTCCATTCTCCTCCCTGCCTGCCTCTAATGAAATCGTGTTACCAGAGAACTGACTGGCGTGAATTGAGCCTTTAATCCCATTGACCCTGGCCTGGCTGGTAGGGCCCAGGGGAGTGGGGCTGGGGCCTTTCATTGAGGGGCTGCCTCCCCACCACCGCAGCCTGCAAGCCCTCACAATGAAGCAGCTTGGCAAAGGCAGGGGGTGCTGGGAACTGGGGGTCTGCCTGGCTGAGCAGCCCTCTGGGGGATCCCTGGAGGCTGGGATGGCTCACATTTATTGCCTCATCTTCTGAGATCCAGCGAAGCACAGCATTCTCATCTAGGTTGCTCCTTTACTTAGAGAACAGGGCAGGCCAGACTGCACAACCAATGAGCTAATGCTTGCTTTTCTGGCCATGGGGGCTGTTGGGAAAACAGATGCACGATTCCATAGAGGGAAACGCTGCCCTAGCCCCCAGCAGCAAACCTACATTCTTCTGATCCACAGCAGAGCCCAGGACCCCTTCCTGGAGAGGAGGGACAGGGCAGAGATGGGGACAGGCCCCAGTTCTGCTTGCAGTCTATGGCCCCAGAAAGACAGTGCTGAGAATCAAGGTCAGAGAATACTTATCTTTCTCTACCCTCCCACCCCACCCAAAAGAAAAACAAGCAGAAAAAAAAAAGAAAGAAAGAAAAACAAGCAGGACCAGGAGGCACCCAGAGCCACTCAGCCACTCAAGCAAATGTTGCAAAGCAGGGCGCATTTGGTGAGCAGGAATAAACACAGCAATTAGCACCATGGCAGCCTCTTAAACAGCCTCTTAAACAAACACATGGGACCAAGTCAGAGGTGGGGGAGGTTCATGCATCTGTCGGAAGGGCCAGACGCTAGAGAGAAGATTCAATCTGAGGGAAGCTGGAAATAAGGATGGTGAGGGTAAGTTGCTGGGAGTGGCCTCGATCTGAGGGTGGCGACAGAGATGGGATCAGGTGCTTGAGGTAGGACTGGAGTGACACCGGGGTAGTAGGTAGTACAAGGGTGGCAGCAGGGACACTGATGGGATGGGGTAAGAGGGGACAGTGTAGCTTCCTGGCTGCCATCTTTAATGGCACAACCTCCTGCCCACCTCTCCTCCATCTGGAATGGCAGCTCTCTCTTCTGCTAAATCCCAGGTCCTTTAAGACTCAGATCTTGTGTCACCTCCCCTAGCCAGCATTTCTTGACTCCCCCAGCTCGTCTGTGCTGAGCTCATCATAGCCCACTCCTTGACAGAAAGGATCATCTCCCCATCCCTTGCACCAAGCACAGGGCAGAACAAGCTGACCTTAAGTGGGTCTCTTCCCTTGGCCAGTCTTCAGTTTACTTATCTGTAAAATGGGTTTGATGATCTATTAGAGTCACTCTGGTTGCCTGAGAGCCCCAGCTGGATTCTCTCAGGCCTAAAACCACATGCTCTCCCGTCAGACAAGAAAGGGAACATTTCAAAGACACTTGACTGTGTTGTGGGCATCCAAGCTAATATATCAGCTCTGAAATAGCCAAAGCACTTCTCTTGCTTAATGGCATTAAAAAAAAAAAAAAAAAAAACACAAAACCACACACCTGTGACCAGTCCTCTTTTTAATGAAAGTGTGGGGAACATCAGGGGAACCCATCCAGGGAGGGAAAATGAAGTTGTCATTTTTCAATGTAATTAAACTTGGTTTTCAAAAATCTCCTGATCTGAAATGTGAATTACGCTAATTACTTCTGGTGGCTGCAACATTGATTTCAGTGTTAAAGTTAATGGACTTAATGGACGCTGCTTTTCCCTTAGATGCAGCTTGGGCTTCTTGCTGAAGGTCCTGTTTGCCCACCTCAAGGGGCCTCCTCTGGACCCTCTAAATCTCCTGTCACTAGCTTCTGCTGCCCGAGGCATTCACTGGGTTGGTTGCCCCAAGTCAGGCCTTGGCTCTGGGCATGAGGCCTCTGAAGAACAATTGCTCTTTCTTCCTTTCAGTGAATGTGGGTGAGGCACCAACCTCACAGAGTTTGGTCCCAGGAGAGGACACAGAGAAGGAAAAGGCAGGTGGTCCCTGTTTCCGGAGGGCTGGTGGCTGGAGGAGGCCTGATGGAACCTGTGGAAGACCTCAGGCAGGGAGGGCTGAGGTGTGGAGCCTGAGGCTTGCTCTGCAGTCAGGGCGCCCAGTGACGGCTGGTGGGCAGAGATGGTGGAGGAGGCCTGCAGGAGCTGGCCAAGAAGGCAGAAACAGGTGTGGGCAAGGCAGGGAGGTGAGCCCGCAGGGTCAAGAGGAGGGCTGGGCATGGCCAGGCTGCAGAGTTCTCTCTGGGCAGCGGTGGGGATAGTGGGGGTCTTGGAGGCCAAGGCAAGCAACATGGATGTGGTCTTGAGTCGTGGTCAGCATGAGATGAAGCCCCGGTGTGACTGTGCCGCCTGGCAGCTGGAGGCCCTCCCTCTCTCGGGGAAGACTGCTTCCAAGGGCCTGGGGCAGGCCGGGTGGGGGTGCCACCTCTGCTAGCTGGCCTGGCCCCTTTCCTGAGTGCCTAGAGTTCCAACACGCCGTCTTAACTGGGAATTAGTGTCCTTTCCTGAAAGCTTCATAGAGGAAGGCTTTGGGGTATTCCGACCACAGGGTCACAAAGCATGGGGCCCTAGCAGTCCTGAGCACACACCTATCTACTTTACAGATGAGACCTGGCTGATCCCAGATGTTGGCTCCTAGGGGAAGGGAGCAGGCTCCCTCCAGGATGCAGCCACCAAGGACACGGTGACCAGGCAGAGCTAATCACAGGTGGGAGGAACCAGCCAGAGAGCCCTTTGGTGAGAACCTTAGAAACTGAGGTGGGAATGCCAACTAATCCCTTTCCCAATGGGGGTTTTGGCCACTGAGAGACATCCCACATCGCTGCCCACAGACCTGGGTCCTGGAGGGCTGACCCTGAAGATTGGGGGCGGGGTGAGGGCAGGGCCGCCCCGAATAGAGGAGAAGGGCTGACAGAAAGAGGTCTCCAGGGGTGGGGCACAGAGGTCTTAAAGAGGGCCACGAGAGGCAGGGTGTGGTGGCTCACACCTGTAATCCCAGCACTTTGGAAGGCCGAGACAGGTGGATCACTTGAGGTCAGGAGTTTGAGATCAGCCCGACCAGCATGGTGAAACCCCCGTCTCTACTAAAAATACAAAAATTAGCCTGGTATGGTGGTGCGCGCTGTAATCCCAGCTACTCGGGAGGCCGAGGCAGGAGAATCACTTGAACCTGGGAGGTGGAGGTAGCAGTGAGCCAAGATCATGCCACTGCACTCCAGTCTGAGCGAGAGCAAGACCCTGTCTCAAAATTTAAAAAAAGAGAGAGAAAGGAAAAAACAAAAAACAAAAATAAAACAGTGAGAGATGAGGTTGCCAGGGTGAGGGTGAGAGAAGCCTTGACTCCTGAACAGAGGAGTGTGGACTTGAACCTGTAGGGGTCCTCTGGGCAGGGGAAGGAAGGACCTGCCTGAGAAGAACCGCGGGCAGAAGGGAGAGTGATGAGCAGGCAGCTGCTATAACCCATATTCCTCTAGAGGAGGGTCTGATCTCATTTCTCCACCTCTCCCTCAACCTCCCTCATCTGACTATTACCACCTTCACCTCACACATTTCTCTCTAATCCTCCCAGTTCTTTCCACCCATGCCTCTCACCCCGACCTCTCAGTCCAGGCCACCTTCAACTCTCCTGGGCTACTGCAGAAGCCATCCTCCCGGACTCTGGGCTGCCTCCTGTATCCCCTCCTCCCCATGCTAGCCTCGGTGAGCTTTTTGGCCAGGAGATCTGGCCTGTCTCTTCTTTTTAAAAAATGGCAGTGGCTAACACTCAGGTAGTGCTGGCCACAAGCCAGGCACTGTTTTAGTCATTGTAGGTGAAGCACTATCTTGAACCTAGCCACAATCCTATGAAGTTGACACTCTTATCAATCCCTGGGTTACATTTGAAAAACAGATCCTGAGAACTTAATAGTCCAAGGTTACATGGCCAGTAGGTGGCCAAGCCAGGGTTTGAATCCAGACCCCGTTCACTTCCACCCTTGACCTCTTTCCCCCGTTCTCAACGATGACATCAGAAAGAGCCTGATCATATTTGAGTCCTTACGATCACCTGCAGGGCCCTGTGCAACATGGTTCCTGTCACTTCTCTGCCCGCCTCTCCTACGACCTCTCCGTCCTCTTTCCAGAGCAGCTTCCCGGCTGTCCCTTAAACATGCCAGACCTCAGGGCCTTTGTACTTCCAATTCCTTCTGCCTGGGGTTCTCTCCTGTGTGTCCACTTGCCTTGCTCCTCTGCCTCTTTCAAGTCTTGGCACAAATACTGGCTTCCCAAGAAGGTCTCTATATAAAATGCAGAATTGGAACTCCTGCCGTGAGCACCCTGTTTCCCTTTCCTGGTTAATTTTTCTACATGGCACTTATCACTTTCTGAACTATCATACAATTTGTTCATTGTGGTATTTGTTATCTTTGTCTTCCCAGGGAAGAGAATGAAAACTTTAAGAGGACAAGGATTTTTGTCTGTTTTGTTCATTCAAAGATTCTTTGTGCTCAGAACAGTGCCTGAGACACAGTAGTCACAGTAAGTGTCTTTTGAATGAATGAAAGTGTCTTCACACTTCTCTATCTTTGCCCAGGTTGCTCCGCCTCCTTGGAACACCTTTCCCCATTGATGCATGTGAGACTCGAACAGGCTGTCTCTGTGACCCATCCGATGGCACTCTGCCGGGAAGCATGCCCCTAGGATGGTCTCAGCTCAGGGACCTGGCCTTATGCCACCAGCCATACATGCACTGTCGCCCTGTGCATGATCCCTGCCTCTGACTCATCACCTGTTGAGATGGAGATACTCTGACAAGGGGGCCGGGCAGGTGCTCCACTCAATGCTTTCTCTCAGAAAGGCCACTCCCTTAATGCTCTGGAGACAGGAAGGAGCCGAATCTCATGTAGCAGAGGTACCCGGGAAGAGGACCTCCGCTCCCAGCCCCTGGACCTGTGGTTCCAGATTCACCTTTGCAGTTCTATAGGACTTTGCTCCCTTGGCTTCTGCTTCCACTCCCAGGACCTTCAACTCTTCACTTCAAGTCCTGATCTTCAAAGTGTATGTACCCCTCTCCAACCTGGCCCCACCTCCATCAGTCTAGCTCCAGTCTAGCTTTGGGCCCAGAGTCAAGTTCACCATGTTCCATTGTGGAGGTTGTATGCTGCACAATTGAAAGAGAGGACATTTATATTGTGGTCTGTGGAAACAGCACTCCCTGGTGCCTGTATGATGCAAAATCAGCACAACACTCAGACCTGCTGGACCCCTATCCACAGTGCTTCCTTGGGCAACGTCTCCACTGAGACAGCAGCAGGGTTTAGACACCAGCCCTGTTCCACTGGTGTCAGAATTTACCTACCTGCTGCATACAATCTCACTGAATTATCTGAAAAAAGGAAGATTCTAGGAAGAAGGATCATCTGCTTCTGAGTCCTTCTGCCCCCTTCTGTGGGAGAGGCTAAGCCTGCAGAAGAGCACGGGGGAGCAACTGGGAGCAGCCACCCCTCAGGACTAGGACTTGAACCCATAGCTAATTAATTTCCGAGCCCTTTACACTTGATGGAGAGACAAGAAGTCCCGGTGGGCAGGGTACTTTGGGGATCGTCCCTGGACCAGCAAGGTATTTTTGATGTGGTATGACCACTCCTCATCATGTGGGGTAGCAACATAGTGCCCCCGGGCCATCCTCACCACCCCACTTCCCAAACCCAGCGCTAATTGCACAGGCTCAGCCCCATCTAGTTACGTCGCCCGCGTCACTCAAGACAGCCCATCAATTTCCCCATCTTCCTCTTTGGGCACAACACAGACTCAGGGGATAACAACTATTATAATCACTTTCATTTTTCCATTTATGAGCATCAGCCATATACAAGCAACTTACTAATTCATGTATGAGATGAAGACTGTCATTATCCCCATTTAAAAAATGTACAAACTGAGGCTTGTTGAAGTTATGTGACTTCGCCCAACTCCCAGCAGTAAGTGGCAGAGTTAGAATTTGAACTCGGCTTGTCTGGCACCACATTCTACAGGCTTAGCCACTCTATTTCTGTCTCCAAAGCTCCTGGATGCCGAACAGCTGGTTGAATGCACATCTAAACTACCCAACATTCAGGTGCAAGACAGGGATGTTGGCCTGTGCCCCAAGTGACAGCCAAGGCAAAGCGTGACCTGCAGTAGGATGGATTGGGCGAGGGCTGTCCCTGTGCATATTGGAGGGTCTAAGGAACAGAACATGGAAGCCTGGGCCTCTCTTTTCCCCAAAGAAGCAAATGCCTGAGTGAATTTCTCACTGAGCTGAAGTCAGGCCAAATCTGCTTCCACACAGTTGTTAGGTTATTCTCCCTGTTGGCCGGAAATTCGACTGCGCTTGATTTAAAATCCCGACACCTGTGTCCATCACCCGAGCCTCTACCATGATTACTGTCCCTATAAAGTTCCTAATCCCTGTACTTATGCAGTGTCCTTACCCTCTGACGGGCCAGACCTATGTGAGCAGGGAGATTTGGTTATTATGTAGAAGAGTTATAATAAGAAATATGACTGCAAAAGCCAAGTCAGTTGAAATTGGACTATAATTAAATGCTTAGAAAATTCTATGCTTGGCTCATTTTAAAATCAAGTGCTTCTTTGTAGCAATTTCCTTTCTTTAATTACAATTTCCTGTCTAGTTTGACATTTACAATGCAATCTTGGGGGACATGTTTGTGATTTATTATTCCTGCTCCTATCAGGATATCACTGTGCAGAAATGAGTTTATAAAATAAGAGCTCAAATTATTATGGCCTTTGACCAATAAAGCAGGCTCATAATTTCAGGCCTGAGAGAAGATTACCATTTTTGACAACCCAAGGCAGAAATACTGAAGAGGGGGAGGGCACAGTTTGGGAAATTCACTCCATGTTCAAAAACACTGCACTGTCTCCTGAGGGAAGGCCAGCGTTGGAAGCAGAACATATTAATAACCCTTCAAATTTATACGAGACTTTGCAGCGTTGAAGAACTTTCACTGTCATTGATTGCATCATCTTTGGAGGTAGACAGGTAGGTGTCTTCATCGCCCTCTTACAGATGGTGAAACCGAAGCCCAGAGAAGTTAAGTGACCCACTCAAGGTCACACAGCCAGAAAACAGTAATTGATTGATTGATTGATTGATTTGAGACAATCTTGCTCTGTTGCCAGGCTGAAGAGCAGTGGCACGATCTTGGCTCAATGCAACCTCTGCCTTCTGGGTTCAAGTGATTCTCCTGCCTCAGCCTCCCCAGTAGCTGGGACTACAGGTGAGCGCCACCATGCCCAGCTAATTTTTGTATTTTTAGTAGAAATGAGATTTTGCCATGTTGGCCAGGATGGTCTCGATCTCTTGACCTCGTGATCTGCCTGCTTTGGCCTCCCAAAGTGCTGGGATTACAGGTGTGAACCACTACGTCTGGCCTGAAAACAGTGGTCTTTGAAACAACACTCAGGTCCAATCCAGGGAGTCCTTTCCCCACAACTTAATAGCTGCCCCCAAAGGCTGGAGAACTGTCCTGAGACATGAAAGATGCCCTCAGTGCATCTCTGGGCAGGGAGCCCTTCTGCTTCCCACAGCAGGAGCTCTGACCAACCCCCAGAGCAGCATGTGGATGTGGCCCGTGACTCGCATATGTGCAGCCAACAGATGCCATGGGGGCTGTTGGCCCCAGCTCATGAAAGAGGTGCCATCATTCCCTTTTTTCTGTTTCCTTTCCTCCTGAGGCTTTGTCTAGAAATTGGGGAGTACTGTGTACTCTTGGCCTGAAACATGCTCTTTAACCCCGGGCTGCAAAGTGAAATTCCAAGCCCAGCACAGGGGTGTCTACCTCTGTGTGCCCATGTGGATGTACAATTGCTCAGCTGTGTGTGTGCCTGGACACCACATATGTTTGGAAGTGCTGTGTGGGGACCTGTGCACATATTCAGGGCATACATGTGGTAAGTATCCGTAGATATGTGGATGCTTGTATAAAAGTATGCATTATTCCCCCCATCCAGTCTTCCTAAAGAAGAAAGGCCAAAGTGGACGACACACCAAGTAACTTTGGTGGGCCAGGCACGGTGGCCCAAGCCTGTAATCCCAGCACTTTGGGAGGCTGAGGTGGGCAGATCACTTGAGGCCAGGAGTTCAAGACCAGCCTGGCCAACATGATGAAACCTTGTCTCTACTAAAAATACAAATATTAGCTGAGTGTGGTGGCAGGCACCTGTAATCCCAGCTACTTGGAAGGCTGAGGCAGGAGAATTGCTTGAACGCAGGAGGCAGAGGTTCCAGTGAGCCAAGTATGCACCATTGCACTCTAGCCTGGGCGACAGAGTGAGACTACGTCTCAAAAAAAAAGAAAAAAAAAAAGAGTAACTTTGGGGTATTAAGGGCAGCAGAATCATGAAAGACTGTTTCAGTCTCCTGGGGAAGACCCTGAAGGGGATGAGGAGGGGAGAAGGAAGTTGGGTCTCTGGGGGTTGTCTACAGACCCTTCTTCCTTTTTATTTCCGAGAATGTGCTGTGGTGAAGGTGCCAGTCAGCTCAGTCCCCAGCTGGTGGTGGATGGTGACTTCTGGTCAGGTGCAGCTCACCACTGGCCCTTCTCTGAGGCCACAAAGTCTCTGGGGGAGTGAGCTTCCCCAATCCCACCTTCCAGATGCCAGCTGGCTATGCCCTCTGGTCAGGAAGGGGGAGATGGCCTTGTGATGATGGGGAGCACAGGAGCTAGGACAGGTCTAGGGAGTCCAGGGGTGGGTACAGTGAATTGGTGGCACCTGTGGGACATCCACAGGGAGGTGCCCAGAGAGGGGTTGTGTGTGTAGATCTGCAAGCTGGGAGAAGGTCTGTGATGGGCTTGTGGTTTCTGGCCCTCTGCCCTGCCCCCTTAACACCTGCTCTGTGATTTTCAGTTTTAATGTCCCTCCGCAGGTGTGATGGTGGCTGTGCTGCCAGGATCAGAACAGATCACGGCACTGGAGCTGAGCCCACCATGGAAGCAGTGGGCATGACAGCGTCGGGACCAAGGTGGCCCCAGAAGCTGGTTGAAGGGGTGCTTATGGAGCTGCTGGCTGAGGTTCATTCATAAATAAGGCTTCTGGGCCCAGAACAGGGGTTTCTGGGGTGCCCTCTCCTGCTTGTCCTCCTGAGGAGGAGTGGAAGTTGGGCTTCCTCTTTGTCTCACGTGAAAGGAGCCATTATGGGAAGTAAATCCCCATCTCTGCCTTTTGGCCTTAGATTAAGTCTGTCCAGAGACTCATCTGTTGCCTGTGAAAATCTTTATTACTTCAAAACAATTTTAAGGCAGAATGCATTAAGATTTCTGAAGAAAGAGAAAGAATCATATCCCCACACTGGGATGCTGGTTGTGAAGTTCAAAGCAATCCTCTTACGAATGGGGAGGGGCTCGGGCCTGCCCCTCGGAGTCTGCAGGAAGCACCAGATCACAGAGCAAAGCAGCTCTCCCAAAGGCCACCGTCTGGGCTGGCCTTGCCAGGGCGGCTGGGCCGCCTTTCTTCCCCTGCACATAGGTACGAAAATTCATGAATACACGCACACGCACAAACGCACCGCCCCTTCCTGTTGACAACTACTTCAGTGAATCAGCATATTGTCCAGGGAGGAAGCCTGGGAGGCTATTTGATCCCAGATGTTCAAAGGAGGAATTCAGAGCTCCAGCTGGGAAAGCAACTCTTCCAAGGTCAACCAGGACCAGAGCTGACATCTTCGCTTTCTAATATCAGGACTCTCCCCCTAGAACTTCCTGAACCCATATGCAGTCCTGAGGCTTCCCCTTGGTTCCTGAATCCGTGAACGAGGCTAACCTGGGCTCATTTGGGCCTGGGACTGTGAGGCCCTACCCTGCTCAAAAAGACAGAAGTAAAGCTCATATGAATGCTGTCACCCTAACTCCATCCCATCCTCTTCTGCAATGGCCCTCTCAAGTCCCAGGACCAAGCAGGGAGAAAGGCAGGAGGAGGTGAACCCATAGAGATCCATCCATCCACACATCCCTTCTTCCATCCACCAAGCAAAGTCAGCTATGTGGGTTACGGGAGAGAGTAAGGAAACCACAGTTCTGCCCTCAGGCTGCTCGTGGACCTGAGAAGACACAGGCATCTCAAACCAGTGTGTTAAATGTTGTAACAGGAAAAGCATAGGGAGCCAAGAGAGCACAGAGTCACTTACCCAGCTAGGGGTGAAGGCCTCCTGAGCCTCAGCAGGTGTGAAGGAGCCAGCCACGTGAGGAGAGGGGAGGGTGCTCAAACGGAGAAAGGAGATTGGATGATGTGTGGCCAGGTGTCTTCAATAGGTTTGGTTAAGGAGGCCAAGTGGAAGGGAGGCTGGGGCCCAAGGACTGCCTCTGTTGGGTGTCCTTAGAGTTTAGGAAACCTTGGTGTGGCCTCATCCAAAGCCTGCTAACCTTGATTCCACTGCATATGCAATGCAACTCCACCATTACACGTTTGTCAATGTGCTTAAAATAGAACTATCTCTGGGAGGAACGCTCCAAAGACGCGTGCTGCGCTTTACACTAAATGCTTTGGGGTTGTCATCTCCCTTAGAGGTAATGAAGTAGGTACAAACTGCTCCATGTCACTTCAGATGCAGGCAATGACATTTTTTCTTATTTGTCTAACACAAATTAAGTCTGGCACTGGCCAAGCTCACAAAGATCGGCAAGAGATTCAATACCAGTCATTTGTAGGGGGCTCTCTCTCTCTCTCTCTCCTGCTTCTAATTTTACAGAAACTCAGGGGTTACACATCCTAGAAAACTAAGGAGGGCTTTATCCCTAGATACAGCTGTGTTTGCTCCTGAGCTAGGCCCATTTAAAGGCAGGTGGTTCTGCTAGGACCTGCTCCCTTGGGGTTTCTCAGCCTTCCACTGCTCCCCCACAGGAGCTGGAAGCATTGCCTCTAGGCTGTCCTGGGGCTTGAAGACAGATCCTGTGGAATAGACCATTTGAGGGACCTCCCATCTGAAGCTTATAATTTGGTCTAGAGGCCAGGAGATCCCCTTTGGCCATCCAAGGTCTTGGGCTGTGGACAAGCCCGGCATCAGGTACCCTCCTTGCTGGCACACCAAGGAGGCTCTGGTAGCCTGCTTTCTCTTTGCTCTCCTGCCAAAGGCCCTACCAGCCTCTTGATACCCCGCAAGCTGACCTAGCTCTGTGACAATTCAGAAATTGTGCATTCAGTGGAAAGATTAGGCCTGATTAAGAAATTTGCACTAACGAACTGTGCTTAATTGGATTTGGGGAAGGACACAAAATGGGCTGCTTGACATTCCAGGGTCCTCAGCAAAGTCCTGGGGCCTCCCTGGATCCTCCCCACAAGGCTAGTCATACCCCCAGCCCCTTCGCCCCCAGTACCCCAGACTTCGGCCTCTCAGCCTAGTCACAGAGAAGTTATCTGCCTAATCAGACTAATTAGCACTGGGGACACAAAGTCATAATCTACAAAGAATGCAAATGCCAGTTTTACAAAATGAAAACGCCATATGTGCAGTAATTAGCAAACCACAGGCACATTTTATAAATCATATTTATTAGTTTGTAAACAAGTCAAGCTCTAAATGAAATGAAAGATGCCATTAACTGAGGCAGCAGCAGTGGCAGTGCTGAGCAGGCCTGGAAATGGGAGACTGAGGGTCCAGAGCCCTGACTGGGAGCCCACCAATCTTCCCTAACCTCCACCCTAACCAAGAGCCCTCGTGTGGGTGGCAGGGGTCTGTGCCTTGGCTCTCCAGGATCTATGGCCCACTTGCCCTCCCACCAGAGCTCCTGCCCACCTGCTCAGCATTCCATGACTCTGGGCTGATTATTCAAACCAGGGCTTAAACAAGTGTTTGTTCCTACGTGAAGACGAGATGGCACCTGAGCTCTCAGCTCAGCTCCAGGCTCCTCTTGCCTTCATTTTGGAACCCCTAGTCTCTTTGTCTACTTACATATCTCTGGAGCTTGAGGAAAAGAAAATGTCTCCGTTGAAGGACCTTTATTTACTGACCACACCTACTGCCCTGCTTCTTAGCCTCTGTTGTCCTTGGAGAAAAGCTAGAGGAGGGGGCATTTCCAGGCTGGTTCTCCCCTGTGGTGCACTCATGTATTCTCCTATCAATCTGGCTGAGCTCCCGCTGTGTACTCAGCCCTCCTCCAGACACTCAAAATGTGGACATGCAAAGATAAAGGTAAGTCTTAGCCTTCCAGGAGCTCCAGACCAGAAGGGCTCTAGGCTTGGACTGTGGCCGCCATGACTGTGTTCTGCTCAGCATATGATCCCATCTCCTATTTTTGGTGACTAGCCCTCCTTTCCTTTGGAAACACCTTTCTGCCCCTTGTGGCCATGATAAGGCTATCAGTCCAGGTGACCTGGCACCTCCTCCTCAACAAGGTAAGCACTCAGCCCAAGGTGAACTAGTCATTCCACTGCATACCCTGGACCTGGTGACACAACTTGGGTGCATCACATTCCTGATCTGGGTTTTCTGAATAGAGATAAGAGAATTGTCGTCTTCAGGATGGTGTAGTTGGTTCACACTTTGATCATCTGGTCCAGTCTATATAAGAAATGGTGACAGTAAATTATATAAAGAGAACACCAAAGTTCATTGCCATGTTCAAAAATAAGATTAATACCTCCACGAACCAGAAATGGAATAGAAATTTAAAATGACAAATGGAACCAAGGCCATAATTTTGCTGGGCTCTAAGTCTAGCATCAAGCAATTAGGTCCACAGTCCAATCCTGGTAGGTTAGAGAGAACAGAGGTGCTCCTAAAGGGTGGGAGAAGTAAAGATGTAGCTTTGTGGTCAGGAATGAAGGCTAGCTGCCTGCTGACTCTGTGACTGTGGCTGTAAGTGTGACACCCCCTGCTACATCCAAGGGAAAGGAATGGCAAGTTACTATATAAGACCTGGTTCAGGATGGGAATAGATGAGAACAGAGAGGGGAGAGAGAAGAAGAAAGGAGAAGGAAAAGACAAAGGAAGAAGGAAAAGAAAGGTAGAAAATCTCCACTTAAAATGAGCCTACAAAATCAATATCCCAAGTATATATGAAGGGATTTATTGCAAAGAAAAAATCCACACTCCAAAGAGAAATTCACTCTAGATAAAATTAATATGACTGAAAAGTCTGACAGTGACATTGGGCATATTTAGTTGGTCAAAGAGATAAAGGTAATAGACTCATAGAAAGAAAACAAGAAAGTTACAAAATAAAAACATAAATATCAAGTGGTATGAAGAAGAATCAATTGCAAATGTGGGTGAGGAAAGATACAATTATTGAAATTAAATGCTTAATAGATGAAATAAATTCCAGACTGGGCACACTTAAAGAGAGAAACAGAGAATTGAGTTGAAAGCTACTATTGGAGAAATTCACCCAAATTGCATCACAAAGAGACAGTTACACACACACACACACACACACACACACACACACACACACACAATTGAAAAACATGGAAGTTAGATTGAAGAGTGCCAACAGGCATCTAATAAAAGTTTCATAAGAAGAAAATGAAAGAAATAGTAGAGAAATGATATACAGAGATAATTGTCAAGAATTATCAAAAATTAAATCAAGATGTTTTCAGATTAAAAATTATATTCTGTACTGGGTGAGAAAACTAAAAACAGATCCACATCTAGAAACATTATAGTGCAACTTCAGAACTTCAAGAGTTTAAAAAGGGCATTTAACGAGCAACCAGAAGGAAGAGACAGGTCACAACAACAACAAAGTTAGATCAATAACAGGGTTATCTTCACCAACAGTAGATGCCAGAAGAAAATGAAATAATATCTTCAAGGTGCTGAGGAAAAATAACAACCAATCTAGAATTTTATACCCTGCTCATCTATTATTCAAAAGTGTAAGCAAAATAAAAGCTCTTGTAGACAAGCAAAGACTAGATAAATATACCCCCATTGGCCCTCATTGACCTAAAGATGTCTCTGTAGTAAAAAGTAGATACAAATGAAAAGCAAATGAATTTCAAGAAACCATGGTTGACCACAGGAAATGATTAAAAAAACATGTTGGTAAATTCAATTAAATATTGACTAAAAAAATAAAGATACCTATATTTTATATGATTAAAAGAAGCTAACTTTTTTTTAAAGAAAGAAGCTAACTTCTTTAGTGTAAACTAAACCTCTAAACAAAGATAATGAAATGGATGGAGATGTCCAATAAAACAAGAAAAGGAAATCTCCAGGATCAGAAACAGAGTATATATATTACTCAGATGGCAATCAAGAAGTGATGCTATAGGGTCCCATGCTGCTGCTGGTGGTGGTAAGAGAATTCAAACACAAATGTATGGCATAGGGGCTGCTGGCTGGGGATTTAACACCAAGCAGGGACTGGAGATTTAGCCTCTTGCCCGTGAATGACACAGAGCTGGAATTAAGTCTTTCATATGTGGCTGGAAGCACTAGGGGCTGTCATCTATTTTCTTAAAAAAAAGGAAATAAACTAAATTCACAAGCTCAGGAGGCAACAGGAAAGCATATTGTATGTCTGGGGCAATGAATGGGGGAAAAAGTCCATGAGAAATGGAAACCTTGGGAATGGGACACAAGTAAGTATAAAATTCAAATGTATACTACCTTTGTGACAGGATCCACAAGCTGAGAGAATAAGAATTGGTCTAGGGGACCCAGGAACAGCAATCATGAAATTGCACAGAAGGAATATTTTGACAACTATAGCACATGGGACGCTAATAAGAGCACAACTCCTGCTAAATACAAACTCAATAAGAATTTACAAATGACACAAGGAAATGAGACACCACAAGGAAGAATCAGCAGAAATTAGATGGTTCAAATATTTCTGATACTAGTTTCAAAAGAAGAGAGATGAAAGAATAGGAGAATGCAAATTAGAGGAGAAATGCCTAAGAATTTCCCATAACTGAAGAAAGAGTTGAGTCTTCAAATTGGTGAAACCCCTTAAATAATGAGAAGGATAAAGAAAACAAATTCATACTAGATACATTATGAGAAAACTTCAAAACAGCAAATAAAAGAGAAAAGCAACTAGAGGCAGCAGAATGCCTAAAAAAACCCCAACACTTGGGCTGGCAGCAGACTTCTCAGCAGCAAAATTGATTCCAGAAGACAGTGGAATAACATCTGTGAAGCACTGAAAGAAAATAACAGGCAATTTATAATTTGTTTGGAATAAAGGCAAGATAAACATGAGAAAAATCCAGAGAGTTTACTATTCACAGTTCTGTGTAAACTAAAAGATAAGGGGTATACCTTACTAAGAAGGAAATTGAAACTAAAAGGAAGGAATAGTAAGCAAATAAATTAGAAAACACGTTTCATTGATCTAAATAAGCATTGACTACAAAAAATGAAGACATTTTTGGAAAGAGTTAACAGCAGGGTAGGACAAAAATATTTAATTTATTTTTAATTTATTACTATTTTTTGAGATGGAGTTTCACTCTGTCACCCAGGCTGGAGTGCAGTGGTACAATCTCTGCTCACTGCAACTTCTGCCTCCCGGGCTCAAGCAATTCTCCTGTTTCAGCCTCCTGAGTAGCTGGGACTACAGGTGCATACCACCATGCCTGGCTAATTTTTATATTTTTAGTAGAGATGGGTTTCACCATATTGATTAGGCTGGTCTCAAACTCCTGACCTCAGGTGATCCACCCACCTTGGCCTCCCAAAGTGCTGGGATTACAGGAGTGAGCCAGCACAACCAGCCTAGAATATTTTATAATGATAGCAAGAAGATGGGAAGGAAGACTGTAGTTAAAACATTTAAAGATCTTCGTATTATAGGAGGCAAAAAAGGATATTGATTAAATTTAGACTTTTAAAATGGTTATAACACCCAAAGCTGTAGAGAGAAGAAAAAAGGTAATAAAAAACTCAATAAATCCAACTGAATGCAGGAAAGGGAGAGAAACAGAAAAATATATGGAAAAAATTTTAAAAGGTGATATTAAAAACTCCAATTTTATCAGTAATCACAATAAATTTAAATGACTTAGACCCATTTGTTCTATTTCCAGATAAGATTTTTTAAATTCAGTTATAAGTTGTTTATAATAGACCTAATAGCTAAAACATAATTATATGGAAAGCTTAAAAGTAGAAAGATAGGGCAAAATCATAAATACTAACCAAAATAAATGAGATATAGTGACATTAATAGCAACCAAAAGAGATTTCATGGTTTTAAAAAACTGAAATTTAAAGACGGTGACTGTTTACTGACAAGAAGAACAATTGAATAGGAATCTATAGTGATGCTGAGCCTGATTGCTCATAATACTATAACCTGCTTAAAGTTGACAGAATTATGAGAGAAAATTGACAGAGGATATTAAGCAAAATACACAGCAAAACTGACAGTCTTGTGGGAGAAATTGGCAAACCTACATCTGTAATGAGAAAGTTTAACACTCCTCTTCCAGAAATTGATGAAACAGATAAAAATTAACAAGAACATATATAGTTGAATATGATTGAACAACACAACATTTGTTTGATGTACATATATAAAACACTCTTTCCAATCATTGAAGAGTACACTTTGTTTTCAAGTGGAACATTTAAAAACTTATTGGGCACAGTGGCTCACGCCTGTAATCCCAGCACTTTGGGAGGCCTAGGTGTGTGGATCACCTGAGGTCAGGAGTTTGAGACCAGCCTGGCCAACATGGAGAAACCCCATCTCTACTAAAAATACAAAGTTAGCCGGGCATGGTGGCACATGCCAGCAATCCCAGCTACTCGGGAGGCTGAGGCAGGATAATCACTTGAACCCAGGAAGTGGAGGTTGCAGTGAGCTGAGATGGTGCCATTGCACTCCAGTCCGGGGAACAAGAGCGAAACTCCATCTCAAAAAAAAAAATTAGCCAGCCGTGGTGGTGGTGGTGAGCACCTGTAATCCCAGTTACTTGGGAGGCTGAGGCAGAAGAATCGCTTGAACTGGGAGACAGAGGTTGCGGTGAGCCAAGATCACACCACTGTACTCCAGTCTGGATGACAGAGTATGACTCCACTTCTAAATAAATAAATAAATAAATAAATAAATAAATAAAACTGACTATATAATAGGACACAAAGGAAGTGTTAACAGATACTAAAAATTTGGTATATGAATGACACATTCTATGACTCCAGTGCAGTAAAGTTATAAAACGATAAAAAAAATTGGGTCCAAAACACCTCACTTATTTTCCTTATTGTAGTGAACTATATAAAATATGTATAAAATAATACATTTAATACACCGAATTTAAAGAAATAGAATACAGTAAACATCTATATAACCATCACCCAGATGATAAAACAGTACATTTCCAGGACCTCAAAAACCTTATGTGTATCCCTTTCCAGTTGTATCCTCTTCCTGCTCCCCAGGAAAAAGTAGCCACTGTCCTGACTCTTAGGGCAGAGGTCCATGGCGCAGCTCCTATGAGATGCAACAGTAGCATCTCATAGGAGCTCGGACCCTGTTGTGAACTGTGCATGTGAGGGATCTAGACTGCAGACTTCTTATGAGAATCTAATTATCCCTCCCCACCTTTAGGGTACTCATTTTTGTGCTTTTTTTCTTACTGTTTTACTGTTTGTGTATGTGTTCCTAAACAGTGGTTGATTAGTTTTGCCTGTTTTCATCTTTACGTTAATGGAATAATATCATCTATACTCCGCCTGGTGTCTGGTCATGTGCTGGGTACAGGGAATATAGTTGAATTAGACGTGAATCCTGCCATCAAAATGATCATATTTGGTTGCAGAAATGGTAACTGCCACAGTAGTAAGCTGTGGAGAAGGGGTATCACATCACAATCAAGTTGTTGAAAAAGAGAGACTTCTTAAAGGAGTTGACATTTGAAATGAATTTTTAAATGATTTGTCTTATTTTCCAATAAGACAAGGGAGGTGAGGCTTGCCATCAGTGTGAACATCAAGTGTAAATCAATGCAGCCTTGTCTTAGTCAAGATTTCAAACTAGCTTAGACCAAAAAATTTTTAAAGAATTCACACAAGTGAACAGTCCATGTGATGCGACTTCAGGCAAGGCTGGATCCAAGAGTTTTTTAAAATTTAAAGAAATAGAGATGGGGTCTTGCCATGTTGCCCAGGTTAGTCTTGAACTCCTGGACTCAAGCGATCTACCTGCCTTGGCCTCCCAAAGTGCTGGGATTACAGGTGTGAGCCACCGTGCCTGGCCTCTATCTCTTTCTACATCTATCAGATAGGCTTTCTCTACACAGTGAATCAGATGGTCCTCAAAAACTTTAGACTCACTTCCTGTTGGCTTAGCATTACCAGCAAGTAGTGCTCTCTTCTATAAGTTCAAGCCAAAATTCCCAGAGAAGATTGTCACAGGCCCTGTTTGGGCCATGTCCACATTCCTACATTAATCATCATGCCTAGAAGAATAAGGTTTTCTTATTGTTCTAGATCACAAACTAGATCACCTGCCCATCTTATTCAAACCGCATAGAACTGGTTCCTCACAGGAGAGAAGGATTCTGTTCTCAGAAGTGAGAAGAAGCCCTAAGAAGGCAAAGTCAACTGGAGGCCACCTGCAGTAGGAGAGGCCACTTTGCATTTGAAAAGCCACAAGCTCTTTGGTGTGACTGGAGGGCAGCCTGAAGGGGACATGATCAGAAAAGAAGTAGGCTGGGGAGGTGACTGGAGGAGTTTTATTTTATGCTGAACAAAACAGGGGCTTTACAGTGATTGGAGAGATTGAAGCAGAGGGTGACAAGTTTAAATGCTCATTTTAGGAGGCTCCCTCTGGGGCCTGCAGGAGGGAGTGCTAAGACTGTTACAATAACCCTGGCGAGGAGGCTGAAATAAGGTAGCAGGAAGGAAGCCTTGTGGGGCAGGGATCAGGGCATGATCAGGTAGGAAACTAGAAAGAAGTAGAAACCATAGATGGGGGTAATGAAGGAAGGAATGATGAGGAAGAGAGTGGAGTCAAGCAACATTCACATTTCACATCTGAGTATCAGGTGGGGGTGCTCATCACCAAGACAAGGATCCTGCGCTCGATGGGCCTGTTCTGTGATGGCTATGGCTTTGCTCCTCTCCGCAGCTTCGAGCCTGGTGTTGGAGAAGCACGAGGTACTTGGTATATACTTATCGGTAGACTAACTGGGAATTGAGTTGAAATGCAGATGCTAAGCATGGCTGATGCCTCAAGCTGCAGGTCTCCTTGAGCCCCCATTGCCAAGGCCTCAAAAGCCCCATTGAAGAGGGCTAGACTGATCGTGTGTGTGTGTGTGTGTGTGTGTGTGTGTGTGTGTCTATGTGTCTGTCCCTATCTCTTTATCTGAATGAAATGATTTTTCGCACACACCCCCGACCTCCCCATTCTTGACAGCCAGGCTCCTAAGCCCAGGCATCCTACTGGCCAGGACCAGATAGGCTGTTCCTCCCGATACCTATTTAGGCATGAGGGAGCATCCCGAGCCATTCTCCTCTAGTTCCTCCCTTCCCAGCCCTGCCAAACCTTCCAAACGAAATCCTGGAAAGACTAGAGTGACAAAATGCACATCCCTACTCCTGCTGGAGACTAGGCTTCAAAGAGGGAGCACAGACAGGTGCTGCACTCTGCTGTGTGTCAGGGGCTCTGCAATGCCTTCTCTCCATTCACACTCACAACATTCTACAAGGCTAGTAGCAGCATTATCCCAATTTACAGATGAGGACCTGAAGCCCAGAGAGGCGAACTGCATTGCCTGAAGCCACTAATTGATAATTACGGATCAAATTGTAAGTCTAATCAGAATATTGGGGGCTTCAGCCTCCCTGGGACTGTCCTCAGGAGGCAGGCAGCTAGAAGCGGTAGGGTCCCAGGCTCTTTCGAGAAGCTGGGCTCCAGAAGGGGTAGACCAGAAGCCTAGCTTTCCTGGATCCACACTAACCCCTCCCTGTTGGGTCTGGGTTTCTTGGGGCCCATACAGCTGATGGCGATAGGCAGGAGAGGGTTAGTGGAGACAAGGGAAGGGCTGGAGGTGTAGGTGGCTGGGGGTGGGTTAATGCTGCTGCCTTATGAAGGACATTTTTCAATTGAGCCGGTAACTGGAGGCCCTGTGAGCGTGTTCTGTCTCAGCAACTCCACAATCAGAGGATATGAACTGGCTGTGAGAAAGACATCAGAGCCTGGCTATTCCCAAACTCTTGGAAGGCACGGAGCTAGATTTAATAAAAGGAGCAAATGGAACATTTTCATTAGCACCAAATTTTCCATTTAATTTGGACTTTTACAAAATAAGTGGCCTAATTACTGCCATGATTTGAGCTTCTCAATAGGTTTTTCCTCTAAGAAGCTGCAGACGCCACCAAGCTCCACTCTCCAGGGCTCGCCCTTGTGCCACAGCCCCTCATAGCTCCCCCTTCCTGGAAACAGGAGGCCTGAGCGGGGAAGCAGGGCGAGCCTCGGGAGGAGCACAGGTGTGCTAGCTCAGCTGACCTCTCAGGGCCCTGCCTGCCCACCCCGGGCCCCAGGTCTGAGCAGCCAGTGGGGAAGATGCCCTTCTGGAGCCTGCCCATCTCAGCACTGGCCTAGACTGCATCTGAGCCCTAGTCTGAGTCTTGCCTGAGTCTTAGTGCAGGGGCCGAGAGTTTGCTAAACTGAGGTGAGGTGACAGTAGCTTCACCCCAGGGCTCTGTTCTTGGCCTGTAGAAATGACCGTAGCCCCACAGTGTCACCACGCAGGCCATTTACACTGACCTCCCAGCACTGGAGAGGCTGAGGGCTGGAGAGGCTGAGGAGCGGGATGCGGCCCAGCCTGGGACTCCAGCTCCCGTCTGGACTCTCGAGGGCACTTGCTGTCCCCACCTGGATCAAGCCTGGGTGTCTCAGGCTGGAGTGACCTCCTTCATCTCTTTTCATACCTCCCCCACATCCCCCACGTCCCCCTCCCCACTCTCCACCTCGGCCCCTGGCTTTTTCCTCTTCCTTCTGCGCTTGAAGAGAACCAGGGATTAAAGAAACAGAGCAAGAAATTGCCAAGAACTAGCCTAGCAGACGATCAGATAGAGGGATGCAGGGAAGGGGCCCTTCCCCCAAGACAAGTCTGGGCAGTCCAGCCTGATGGGGCTGAGAGACATGGGGTATGCCAGGGGGCAGGGGCCATGTCCAGGGTGTACACAGTGCTGAGAACATCCCCCCAGCCATGACCTAAACCCCAAGTCCTCTTTCGTCCCTGAGAATCAGTTCCAGCAAAGGTCTCACCACTGGGCCCTTCCTAGGTACGCTCTTCTACCCCATCCCTCCCCTGCCAAGGAAAGCAGATCTTTCTGTGGCCTCTCTCCAAGCCAAGCCCTGCTGCCCCAACACCCTCAAGGTCCAGGCCTCAGTCCCCCTGTAATTCCCCCACCTTTCCAAGGGGGAAAGAGGTAACCCCAAGCCCCTTATGGAAGAGTAGTTGGAGGGGTGTAAGGAGACACCAAGAGAGATGTAATTACTAGGATGTTGGTAAAACTAGGTAGGATGTTTTCCTGGGAGCTGTGAGGTCCCTGTGACCTGGGGGAGGCTCTTCTTACATTGGCAATTTCTTAAGCCACAGAGGAGGGTCAGATGCAGTCCCTATTCTCATGGAGGGCTCAGGTTAGGGGGAAAGAAGTGGGTGATAGTCTCCCCATTTGTGGATAAAGAGACAGAGCCTCAGAGATGTTGGATGACATGCCTAAAGTTATCTGGCTGGGACATGGTGGAGCTGGGATTCATTCATTCTTCAGGGCAGGGTCTATGTGTATTTGCTTTTCATCACCATAGTGTCCAATATACATACAGCAAAGCGTGGAGTCGACGGCCTGTTACATATGTGTCCACCTAGGTAATCACCATCCAGAGCAACATTTCGGTGACTTCCAGCATTCCAGAAGGCTCCTTTGTGCCACCTCCAAGTCAGTATACCCCACAGAGTTCCTCTCTATTCTGCAAATTCTGGCACTGTTCTGTGGGGTTGGGGGTGCGTGACATTTATTGGCCCAGGGGATTCCCTGCAGATGCTGTAACTCAGCCGTCCTGCAAAGATGGCATGGCCTAGCACCCAGCTGGCACAGAGCAGGAAACCCTGGCACTCTGGAGGGTGAAGAGAGGTGCTGTGAATAATGCCAGAACCACAGGTGTTAACATGGGCTGTCTCAGCCTCACTTTCTCAACCCCGCCCTGCTGATCCAAAGTGTTTGGTGGGAGGTGGCAGGGGAGGTGTGCTCATCTGTGGTAGCACAGACCTGGCCCTCCAGCCCCTTCTAGCAGCCTCGCAGTCTCAGGACTCAGCCGGGAGAGTGCAGGTAAGGGAGCTAAGGCTCTCCGGGTCCTAGAACAGGCTTCCTTTGCCACTGGGTTCAGGCTGTGCTTTCCTTAAGAGAAGACTTCAGAGATGGCTAGAGGAGCCTCCATGTCTGCCATCACAGGCAAGAGAGACTCAGGAAGCAGTACCCCACACCCCATCCAGCCAACGGCCCCAAGAGGCCTTCTCAAGCCTATGGGGCCCCACATCCCTAGCACCACAGCCCAGACCCATACCTGCCCCACCCCACCCCGCCCCACCCCATCTGCATCCACTGGCCAGTGGGGGGCCATTCAGGAAGACCCTCCCTGCCCTACAGCCTTGGCCATGACCCCAGCTTGTCCTCTTTGTCTCTGAGCCCGGCTAGCCACTTCAGTGTTAAAGCTGCTGGAGCGTCCAAGGAGACATAAAGAAAGTTTAGAGACTTTTAATTTGCCAGCACGGCTCTCGGCTGGCCAGCAGGTTGAGCGTTTGTGGAGAAGGGCAGCCGCAATAAAGGCTTATTGTTCCTCTCTGAACCACTGCTCGTGACTCCTTTCTTAAGTGAGACAAAGGGAACCCAAGGCCCACAGGCATCCACAGGCCCAGAGATGGGGGCCTGCAATTAGCTAGTGTCCCCCTGGGACAGGCCCTGGGGGTGCGGGGCCCAACTCAGCCCCTTTTGGGCTGCAGTCACAAAAGAGCACAAGCCTGGGGCACTGTCAGCAGGGAAACACTCTCCAGTGGGCACCCCAGGGCAACAGGAGGCAGGACTCCCACAGGGAGGGGCCCAGAGCTCCCTGAGGAAGCGCTGCACAGAAGAGCAGCTGCAAGAGCTGCGGGGATGGGCCTCGCAGTCAGGGTCCACCCTGGGTGCAGTGGGGGTGTCCTGGGAAATGTTTCTAACAACCAGAGAGGCATCTCCAGAGGGAGAGAGTTGCCCACAACAGGGAGCATGTGAGGGGAGGGCACCCAGAGGAAGGTGGGGCTCCAGCTGAGCAAGTCCCTTCTGGTGCCCAAATGGCCAGGCTTAGGAAGCTCAAGCAGACCCTCTTGGCTGGGCAGGGAAAAGGCAGAGCACAGGAATGTGGTGACCCTCCAGAGACACCCTGCCACCGAGGCAGCCACTGGGAGCCAGGTATCCACATCCCTGGGGAGAGGATGCTGAAAGGTGGCACCATGTCCCACAGCACCCCTTGCTGGCACCACCCAGAATCACATCACATAGGCAGCACTGCTTGGAGTCTCAGACAGGCGGCTGCACAATTTGTCTGTCCCATCCTTCACTCACCCACTATGAGGCTCAAGACCTGAGAAATGCATCCTGGCAGATGGTGATGATGGGAACGTCCTTTCTCACTCACCACTGTGTCCTGCGGAGACCCTCCACTTTGCTGCCCAGGACATTATTGGCTTTGGAGACATGTGGCTAGTGAGTTCCTGAATAGTCACATTTTAGGCCAGGAGGCTGCTGGCAGAGAATAGGACCATCATGTACAGCTGTGTGGGTTGTCCACTGCACAAGAACTAAGGGGGCAAATGAAGAATGGAATCCAGACTTTCTTCTGCTCACCAATCCATGGGCACACATGGTCTGCCATTGCCTGTAGGAAGGGGGACCTTTTTCTAACCATACACAGAGGTACTGTATGTATATTACTGTGAATAAATAATATATTTAATCTATATAATGCTGCTATATTTGATATACTGTAACACACAGAGGAACTGTATGTGTATGTACGTGTGTGTGTGCATGTGTGTGTGTACTGTAATACAGAGGTACGATAAGGGCTAGTGGACACTGGGAAGAGAGGAGGCCATTTTTAGCCAAGAGGCAGCCACCTCACCCGTGAAGACTGGCCTTGCCACTGCCTGGCTTTTGCTTCTCTAGGGCACTCTGACCAAGGGTCACCTTTCTGAAGCTTTCATGACAGACCCAGTTCTGGTTGGCTTCCTGCCCCTCCATCCCTGGCATGTGGCGACTTCCCTGGGATGGGCGGCAAGAGCAGATGTCTGAGACTGTGATGTCTGCACACAAAGCTACAGCCCCAGTTGCATCTGGAGCTGCTACTTCAGCCCTCCAACCTCCCCGAGCCTCTCTGCCTTGGGTAATTGGATTGGGGAAAGGGAGTATTATTTACTAGTCATATGGACCTATTCCTCTCAGCACCCCCTCCCCACCCTCCCTTTTCTCTGCCTTGCCAAAGAACAAAGATTGGGGATGAAATAAATTTGATAATAACCAATAAGGACCCCCAGAGAAAATAAAACAGCTTTTATTAAACTTCTTCCAAGACCTTTTGTGCTGAGGCTCTGCAGCTCTCTTGGTGGAGACTTGGAGGCTTGGCTCCTTTCCCAGATGGCTAGAGGAGCCCCAAGTGTGGCCCTCACGGCCACCCCTGCAAACACCCGTCAGTCACTTGGGGCCTCATCCTTCCCGTTGCTGTCCTGAGTCTACTCCTATTTGTAAGGCAATTAGGGCCACAGAATAGCCTCTCAGCTGTGTGTTGCCTGGCTCTGAGGTTTTGCTAGAGTGGCCTTACCCGGCCAGGCCAGGGCTGCAGGTGGCCAGTGTTGACGGGTCCACAGCTCCAGAAGCCACCGGGTAGAGGCTCAGGGCTTGCCGCCATTCATCCCCGGAGTCATCCCTCCAGGTTGAATACGGCACGATTTAATGCTCCCATCCCTCCATTCCTGCTCTGCATGACAAATTGTTTTAATAAACATAAACCGGGTAATAATAAAGTCATAATAAGCCCGCGACTCACCTTATATCACTGCAGTTAAATCCTCCCATAAGCCGGCACTGGTTACAATGACAATTACGGCCGGGCCAATCCGCAGGCAGGCCTGCGTGCGGACAGATTTAATATCGTTTGTAAATATGATTAGTGGGCTGTCATGTTATTGCAGCCTGCTATTTACATTTCTCTCCGGGGTTATACACTCCGCCAAATCAACATTAAGTAGTGGGTCTCTCTTTCCTCCTTAAATCATACATTCCTTCTGCCTGCGCCAATCCCGCTTAATGAAGAAAAGGAACCTGATGGAGGGCGCTGGGTAGAACGGAGCCTGGCCTCGGCATTTTTCTGAAGACAGATGGGCACGGGGAACCCCAGGAAAGCTCTGCCCAGAAACTCCAGTGGGTACACGGGCCCCGTCTGCCGCAGCCCCCTCTCTCCCACACCCGCCGCCCCTGCCCCTCTCCCTGCCTGCTCGCTTATGAAAAATGTTCAAATAATGAATGGTTGTTGTTTACAGAAGTAATTTCATGCTACATTTCCATTATTGCCCGGATTTGTTTAGCTTCGCACACTACCCCATTGCCTACGATGAACTTTTAAGGAAATATTGCTGGTGCTTCCCGCTCTGCCGTTCCGCTTCTAATAGAAGCCGCTTGCATTTGAGACATATTGTGACACTTCATAACTGTGTGCAAATAAGCATCCTTAAACTGCTGGTGTCAATTAATCATTGTTTCAAAGGCCGATCTGCTCTAGGTGCACCAGAATCCACCCCCTGGAGAGCCAGGGTGGGTGAAAAACAGCTGAAAAGCTGTCGTGGAGGGTGCAGGGGACAGGGGAGAGCAGGACCACGGTTCTATTTCCAGATCAGCTAAATCACTGGAGACAACGTGGCTGTGTTCCCCTAATCCGCAAAATAGGTTCACATAGGCCCATAGGCCAGAGTGCACAGAATGGCTGGGGCAAGAAGCCACTTGAAAGAACTGAATAAAAAATGAATACCGTATGCCTCCCATGCTTCCTAAAGAGAGCATTTTAGACAGGATTTAATCTTCTTGTGATGGCCAAGGTCACTGTTGTGTTTGGAGGTGTAACATATTGATGCACTTTGAGGCTCTTGTGGATGCAGATTGCCCCAGCACTGTTTTCTGAGCTCTGTGGTTAGATGTATGCTGTCTCCTCTCTCCCTTCTCTTAGTGTCTGGCTATAGTCGGGGTGTCTGTCCCCAGCACCCTCACTTCCTCATGCTATTCCTAATCTTTGGGGAGCTTGGAGATGAGGAAATCAACTTGGGAGCATGAAGACTAGAAAACCAAACCTTACAAATGTTTTGTGAAAGAAGATGAAGTAGGCTCTGTCTGAAAGCATGGGAATTGTCCTCGAAGTAGGATTCGGGACGTGCATTTTATTCAGAGCCTTTTGCTTCCTGCCTGATTCTCAGCTTAGTTGGAGCTCAGAGAGGGACTAGACAGAGGCTGTAAGAAACTATATCCTTAGGCAGAAGTGTGATCATTCATTCACTTTGTTAGCTAGGCACCTACTATATTCTAGGTGTATATAGGCACTACTACATACAACACTGTTCTGGGCACTATTGTAACCACCCAGTGGGTTCACCCTGCCCACTACCTAGACAAAGCTGATTTATCCAGACAGGGGAATTGCAATAGAGAAAGAGTAATTCATGAAGAACCGGCTGTGCGGGAGACCGGAGTTTTATTGTTACTCAAATCAGTATCCGCAGCATTTGGGGATCAGAGTTTTTAAGGACAACTTGGTGGGTGGGGGGAAGCTAATGAGCCAGGAGTGCTGATTGGTTAGATAGGAGATGAAATCATGGGAAGTTGAAGCCGTCCTGCGCAGAGTCAGTTTTTGGGTGGGGGCCACAAGTTAATTGACATGGGTGGTGCCAGCTGATCCATCAAGTGCAGGTCTGCAAAATATCTCAAGCACTGATCTTAGAAGCAGTGTAGGGAGAGCCAGAATCCTGTAGCCTCCAGCTGCATGATTCCTAAACCATAATTTCTAATCTTTTGGCAAATTTTGTTAGTCCTACAAAGGCAGTCTAGTCCCAGGCAAGAAGGAGGTTTATTTTGGGAAAGAGCTGTTAGCATCTTTGTTTTAAACTATAAACTAAGTTCCTCCCAAAGTTAGTTCAGGCTACACCCAGGAAGAAGCAAGGACACCTAAAAGGTTAGAACCAAGATGGAGTCGGCTCAGTCACATCTCTTTTGCTGCCTCAGTCACAGTTTTGCAAAGACTATTTCACTGTGGATCACAGTTCCCTGTTCTCATGGAGTTTACACTTTAATGAAAGACAGTAGCAGGGCTGCTGTGTATGGTCACACAGGTGCACACTGCAAAACTCTGAGACAGCAGTGCACCCTGCATGAAGAATATAATGCAAGCAGCATCCCCGAAGCTGTGCAATGTCACAGCTCTGGGAGATAGACGATAAAGAAGTCAGAGAATTTTGGAGAGAGATAACTGCTATGAGGAAAATCGTATGGGGTACAGAACAGAAACTGATTGGAGACATGGGGTCTCCTTCCTTGTCTGAGGTGGCGGCGTTTGAGCTGTAATAAATAACACCCTCTTATCGGACACATGCAAATCCTTACAGACCCCATGTGCATGCACACCTGTGTGCCTCTCATTCTTCATTAATAACACCTGAATGAAATGGGTTCTCCTCATAATGGCCCACAGTTGCCAAACTTTGTATAATGCATATTTATTATTTTAATAAAAGAAATAAAAGTATAATTTTTTTTAAATGTCAAGGGAGATCTGAAAACATTTGGGGATGATTTTCAGCCAAAGCATTAAATGATAAACTGTTGATGCTTCAATGGCCACACATTACACTATCTGGAAAATGTGGGTGACTTGAAAAACTCATTCCCACAGGGTCAAGCATGTGTGTAAGGAGAGGCAGGGATGGGCGTGTCTACGGGTGACATGACAGGCATGGGGGTGGCCCCAAGTTCCAAGACAGTGAGAAACAGACCACAGGTTTGAGGGCCATGCGTTAAATGGGCATATCAGCCAGCACAGAGATTAGGGCTGTGTGGTGGCTGGAGAACTGTCTCAGTCCCAACAATGCCGAGGAAGCGTGAGATGTAATGAAAGGGTGTCTCTGGGCACTGAAGGTGGAAATCGGTATTGATTTTCCAGGGCCTGCTGCTCAGGGGAGCGCATCAGGTGCAGCCTCACAGGTGTGGTCCATTCGCCCTGGAGGGCCCACAGGGTCTGTGGCGCCCCCTGCCTGCCTTGTGTGTCCCCTCCACAAGGGCCAGCTCTCCCAACCCAGCCTCGGCAAATTCTGCAAAGCGCCTTCCTCTCCATGCCACTGGCCCCGCTCAGAGAGTGGAAGGGAGGTGACAGTGGGACAGGAGAGTCCTGAGTGGGCACAGCTCTTGGCTCTGAGACATGCAAACAGAAGTCAGATCACTGCCCCAACTCTGGATTCCTTCTCTTCATCACCAGCTGCCACCAGGCACCCAACTGAGCCCCCAGCATTTGAACCTGTCCCTGCATGAATCCAGAGCCATGTGGGAGAAGAGTGAGTTCCACCTAGGAGCTGGGAGCAGTGAATAAAGGTGGAAACTCCCATGAGTAGCCCTGGATGCAAGGCCAGTGCAGCCCCAAGAAACCTCACATCTGCAGGCGGGGGCTACCATCAGGGGAGGTGATAGAATGCAACTGGTAAGAGAGGGGCCTTCAGAGTCAGCCGGGCCTGGGCTGGCATCCTAGCTCTTTCATTGCCCAGCTATGTTAACCTAGGCAGGTGAGTTAACTTCCTAGAGCCTCAGTAGTCCCGTTTATAAAATGGAGATATTTGTTGTATTGCGAGGATTCCATCAGATAAAGCAGGCAAAGCACTTAACCCCGGCTTGGATCTAGTATGTGCCCATGACTGTTAGCTAAAACAATAGCAACAGAAACCAAGGACATAGGGCAGAGCTGAGGCCCACCTCTGTTCCCAGCCCCTCAGCTTTCCCTTCATGAATGGGACCACCGTCCCCTCAATTGCCTGAGGCAGTAACCCTGGGATGGTCCTAGGCTCCTCTCTCTCCCCAACAGTGAAGCAGTCATCTGGTCCTGCCTGTTCCACTTTCTGAAGACTCTTCTGTTCCTACTGCCTCCTCTCCCGCCCAGGCACCATGATTTCTCTCCTGGGTCACTGCAGTAGCTCTAGACTGGCTTCCCCAAATCCACTCCTCCCTCTCCATTGCATTTGACACCCCATGTCTAAAGCAACTCTAAAACTTTCCTCACATTCTGAGTTACTGTCTTCAGTAGCACCTCCCCGCTAACTTTATTCTGTCCTTGTCTGCCCTCCTGTCTGTCTCCCCCAGTGGAATGTGAGCTCCTTGGGCAGAGCCCTGGGATTCTCACCACTGTATCCCCAGTTCACAGCACAGTGCTTGGAACAAAACAGGCTCATAAAATGATGGTGGAGTGAATGAATGGATGGAGGCTCTTTCCTCACTCCCGGCCAGTCTACACGGGTATTTGAAGCCAACAGTTTGGACCCAGCATCTGGCCATAAATCCTTGAAGGCATGGAGCAGTGGCCTATGGAGAGTGTGGTGAGAAGTGGGGAGTAGGGTGACTGGGGCAGAGCTACAGAGGTGGTGGAAGGCACAGGAAGAAGAAATAGTGGGCAGGAGCTGCTCTGTGAAGAGTCTGGAATGGCCCAGTGAGGATCCTTCACTTTCTTCTGCAGGCAATGAGAAGACATCGAAGGTTCCACGTAGTTCAAAAACATGGTTTGTTTTCTGTCTTACAAAGGTTGCTCTGGGTTGGGGAAATGTGGAGGAGAGACCGAAACACCAGACAGCAAATGCTTCCAGCCCAGTCTTCTGGACGAGCCGAGGGTGGCTGGGCCAGGGTGCCGAAGGTAGTGGAAGAGGGGAACCAGCTCAAACAGGCTCTTTAAGAGGTGAAATGAACAGGCCCTCATGATTGATGAGTCTGAGTGAAGAGAAAGAGAGTTGGAGGGCCTAGCAGGATGGATGCCAGGCTTGTGGAGAATTTCCAGACAACTGTGCGATGGGACTGCCATTTGGCAGGATGCTGAATATAGGAAGAAGGGCAGTTTGGGGCAGGGACACCAGGTTGGGGCGGGAGGAAAGTGATGGGTTGCATTTGGAACGTGGGTCTTCCAGGTGAAGATGTCTGGAATCTGTTGCTACAAGGGTGTGGAGCCCAGGGGACAGCTCAGGGCTAGAGGAAGAGATGCAGGGGCTTCAGTGCACAGTTGAACCATGCGAGGAGCCACGGGATGGGCTGGATTGTGAGGGCCCTGTCTGATGCGAGGAAGGGGCCTGCATCAGAGCCCCAGGGAACATCAACCAATGGTGCAAGAGGGGAGTCAGAAGGAGCAGCAAGTGAGGCAGGGAGGAGAGGAGGCGACTGGGGCTCGGGGGGGTCAGGGAAGACAAGCGGGAAAGGACTCACAGAAGCCAGGGCAGCCTTGTAGCCCGCAGAGACTGGACAGGAAGGGAAGGGGCTCATAATGTGTGGGAGGGGGCCGGGGAAAAGGAAGACAACAAAAGTGCGTTTTGGTAATGACTGAGGAGACCTGAGTGTATACACTCACCCATTGATTTTAATTTATACCCCACTTTCTTTCCAAAATAATTGAAGGCAGCCGAAGAAAAGGCAATCATGTCTAGAGCTGGGGAGAGAACACAGACGTGGGCCAGGCCCACCTCCTTCATGATCGCCTGAAGTGCAGTCGGGGCCATGATCAAAGTGGGGCCAAAATCAGAATTGGATGAGGTCAAGGCGGGAGTCGAGATGTGTGAAGTCAGGGTGGGGTCACTGGGAGTGGGGAGGCGAGGTTGGGGTCAGACGAAGGCAGGGTGGGGTGAGATTAGAGGGTCCAGGTATCGAGGGGGTGCGATCAGGGTACATGACATCTGCCAGGGAACAGTTGAGTGTGGTCAAGGGAGTCAGGGTGGGTGGGACCCCAGCAGGAGTGGGTGGAAACACTCACTCTGGTGACTGTGATGACAGCCGCCCTCTCCCTTCTCCAGCCCCTGTGTGTACATGTATACACAGCTGGGCGGTGTGTGTGTCACATGTCCTTTTATGACTGCATGTGTGTGCTCCCTTGTGGATGTGACACAGGGTACGTATTTTGTATAGTGTTCATGTGCATGCATTTTTTTTCTGAAATCAGAGAATAAATCCAGTATTATAATCAGAAACTAGATAAACACTCCTCAAAGCTATGATCCAACATCCCATTATCTCTCGTTCCTAAGTGTTATTACATTTTATAATAATTTATCAAGGCCAAAGAATTTGGGAAGTGATATGGAGAGAGATGACCTTCGGTGGTTGGTGGCTTTGGAAGGACACATTCTCAGTCAGTGGGAATGGGACGGGGGCAGCTAGTAAAGAACTGACCCTCCAGGTCTAGAACAGTCTCTCCAGCTTCCCACCCTGTTGCTCTCATGCTCTGGCAGTGGACCTTACTGAGCCCAAACTACCCTTCCACCTGCATCAGCAGCTGCATGAATGAACTATCTCCCCACCCACTAATCCAAAGGTCGGGATATTGTTCAGGAAAACTTTCCCAACCTAGCAAGGAAGGACAATATTTGACTCCAGGTAACACAGAGAACACCACAGAGATATTCCTCAAGAAGACCAACCTCAAGGCACATGATCGTCAGATTCACCAGGGTTGAAATGAAGGAGAAAATACTAAGGGCAGCCAGAGAGAAAGGTCAGGTTACCCACAAAGGGAAGCCTATCAGACTCACAGCAGATCTCTCAGCAGAAACACTACAAGCCAGAAGAGAGTGGGGGCCAATATTCAACATCCTTAAAGAAAACTTACAACCCAGAATTTCATATCCAGCCAAACTAAGCTTTACAAGCGAAGGAAAAATAAAATCTTTTGTGAACAAGCAAGTACTCAGAGATTTCATCACCACCAGGCCTGCTTTACAAGAGCTTCTGAAAGAGGCACTACACATAGAAAGGAACAACCAGCATCAGCCTTTCCAAAAATATACCAAAAAGTAAAGAGCATCAACATAATGAAGAATTTACATCAACTAATGGGCGAAACAGCCAGCTAACATCAAGTGGCAGTATTAAACTCACATATATTATTAGTAATCCTAAAATTAAATTGACTAAATCCCTCAATCAAAAGACACAGCCAAAACCCATCGGTATGCTGCATCCAGACCCATCTCACAGGTAAAGATACACAAAGACTCAAAACAAAGGGATGGAGAAAGATTTCCCAACCAAATGGAGAGCGAAAATAAATAAATAAATAAATAAATAAAAAGCAGGAGTTGCAATTCTCACCTCTGATAAAATAGACTTTAAAGCAACAAAGATCAAAAGAGGCAAAGAAGGACATTACTTAACTGTAAAAGGATCAATGTAGCAAGAAGAGCAAAGGATCCTAAATATATACGCACCCAATACAGGAACACCCAGATACACGAGACTTATAAAGAGACTTAGACTCCCACACAATAATAGTGGGAGACTTCACCATCAATATTAGACAGATCAATGAGACAGAAAATTAACAAGGATATCCATGACTTGAACTCAGATCCGGAACAAGTAAACTTAAGAAACATTTATAGAATTCTCCACCTCAAATACACAAAGTATACACTCTCATCAGTACCACATCACACCTACGCACAGGTTTAAATGAAATATTGGTTGGCTGCTTGTTTGTTATTTTCTTCTGTCATTTTTTCCTGTCTCCATTATTAAGCACAATTATTGGCATGAAAGAGGTTTTCAATACCCATTTTTAGACTGCATTCTAGCCTGGGCAATAAAGCAACACTCCCATTCTCTCTCCCTCTTCCTCTTCCTCTTTCTTCCTCTCCTTCATGTTTTTTTTCCTTTTTTTCCTTTAAAAAAAAGAAAGAAAGACACAGGGAAGACCAAGTGTGTGCCCACAGCTTCTAGGGTGGGGCAAGGTGGCAGCCATCCACCCTGGTCTGAGAGACCAAGGCATGTTCCACAGTCAGCTCCATGGGGGCCTCTTCTCCATCCTGGAATCAGGTAGTAAGCAAGCCCTGACATGGAGGTCATGGTAATCCCTGGGGGTCACCCAGCAGCTGTGGGTTGGGGTGATGGGCCTCTTGAAATGGGAGCTTGACTTCCCAAATCTGGGCCTGGGGCCACATTTTCATTTTGCACCAGGCTCAGAAAATTATGTAGCAGTTCCTGACTGGATCAGTGTTCTCTAAAGTGGGTTGCACGTGCCCCAAAGACTTTAGCAATCACATGCACAATAAGTAAGACAGTTTGAAGATCACTTGTATGGATGCTTGTGACAATGCCACCACCAAACTGGCAACATCACACAGATGGAGGCCCTATCTAGGATGGGGTCCAGAATTGACTTTTGACCAATGGCTAAAGGAAAAAACATCTTGAAAGAAGATCAGACAACCAAGGATGTTCCAGTCTTAACCACATGGAGTCCCTGCAGGCAGAGACAGGTTCCCATCCCAAATATCCCCAGGCCTGGGTACCAGGTAGCAAAGGGCCTTTTTTTTTTTTTTTCTTTCTCTTTTTTTGAGACGGAGTTTCGCTCTTGTTACCCAGGCTGGAGTGCAATGGCGCGATCTCGGCTCACCGCAACCTCCGCCTCCTGGGTTCAGGCAATTCTCCTGCCTCAGCCTCCTGAGTAGCTGGGATTACAGGCACGCGCCACCATGCCCTGCTAATTTTTGTATTTTTAGTAGAGACGGGGTTTCACCATGTTGACCGGGATGGTCTCGATCTCTTGACCTTGTGATCCACCCGCCTCAGCCTCCCAAAGTGCTGGGATTACAGGCGTGAGCCACCGCGCCCGGCCGGAAAGGGCCTTTTTATTTATGCAGGATGACAGATGAGGCACATGGGGCACAAAACAAGGCAGGCCCTTTCGCGGCTGTCCCTCCCTCTCCGCCCTCCACCCGCCTTTGTTCTGGCTTCTCCTTTGCTGTGGCCATGATGGAGAAGAGAGAGCTCTATCATTGCTCTTAATTGCCGATTTCAGGGGTGGACAGATCTCTGTGGGCTCCGTTTTTGTGGATTTGCCCATTGAAAATGAATATTGTGTCCTACCTGTGGCTTAGGTTGCTGTTAGGACCTCCACTGAGGTGACTCCAGGAATTAAGAGTTGGAGGTTTGGCTCTGCCACTTACCCCTGTGGGGCATTGGGCAAGTTATATAACCTCTGAACTTCCGACTCCTCGTCTATAAAAGGGGGACAGTTAACAGCATCAACTTCATGGTACTGTTACAAGGATTGAATTAAATAAATCTCCAGATTTGTAGCACAGAGCTATTGGATAATGATAGTAATAAAAGGAGCTAACACTTTATTGCGCTTGCTTTGTGCTAGGTACTATTCTCAGTGCTTTCTTCATATATCAGTGTGTTTAGTTCCCATCACTATACCACAGATCCTATTCTTATGTCCATTTTATAGATGGAGAAATTGAGGCTCCCGGACAAGAACTTGCCCCAAATCACACAACTGGTAAATGGAAGAAGCAGGCTTATGACCCCAGATAGTCTGGCTTCAAGATCTGTGTTTATAACCATTGTACTATTCTGCCTTGTTTGTTAAAATAAGTGCCCAATAAGATGATAGTTGTTATTTTTCTTTTTCTGAGACAGAGTCTCACTCAGGCTAGGTGAAGTGGCACGACCTTGGTTCACCACAGTCTCAAACTCCTGGGCTCAAGCGATCTTCCTATCTCAGCCCCCGAGGAGCGAGGACTACAGGTGCACACCACCATACCCAGCTGATTTTGGTTTTCTTTTCGTAGAGACAGGGGTCTCACTTTGCTGCTTAAGCTGGTCTCAAACTCTTGGGCTCAAGCAATCCTCCTGCCTCGGCCTCCCAGAGTGCTGGGATTACAGGCATGGGCCACTGGGCCTGGCTTATTTTTCCATTTTTAAAAATACTTTTTTCTTTCACGCATGCCCACACTCCTGTTCTCATCATCACATACATCTAGGTAGCTGTGAGCCTCTCAGCTGAGAACTTGCCTTCCAAGGCACTAGAAGTTCAGGGACCCGGGATCATGCTAGAAAGGTCACTTCTGGGGAACACGGGCCCGGCAAGGAATTAGGATAGACAGAGCCAGGCTGCTGCAGCCAGAGGGTGCCCACTCCCCTCCCACCAGGCCGACTAAGGGCATGAGCAGAAGCCAGAACACAGAGGAGGGGGCCTGGCTCTCAACCAAGCCCATTGTGAGTAGCAAGTGGTCCCTGGTGTCACATGAGGACACGCCAGGCAGCCTGGCTTCACCAGTGGGAACTGGGTTTCCTAATTCCAGAAGGCGGATCGAGAACAACCCAAGCCCTTCATTACTCTGTGGTGTGATTCAAGGACAAGAAGGCTTGTGTGCAGACTCCTGGGAAAGGGGATGAGAAGGCAGGTGTGAACTCTTCCCTGGGGTCCCAGCTGAGTGGTCCTTGGCCCCACTTCCAACCTCCAGTGACAGGGAGCCCACCGCCTCCTGAGGTGGCTGTGATAATCAGCCCAGCAACACCATCAGCCCAGCAGCACTGTCTGCCTACCTGTAGCTTCTGCCTTCTGAGTCGAAGCAGGCCCCTTGAAGCCTCCAGGGGCTTGTGGAATCCTTATACCACCTGGTGCTCAACGAGCTCAATGACCCTCCTCCCTGACAACCCAGTTCGGCCTTACCTAGGCCAATACCGGCCTCGCTTTCCCATCTGCTCAGACCACCTCAACCAGGTTCCTCCTACAGCAACCGGGCCTGGGACCAGTTTGTTGGAGTCAGTAAGAGACAGCTGGAAAATATCCAGGAATTTTTCGAGTCAGTTATTAAACTATTACTTGTTTAAAATCTGCCACTGTGGGAGCATTTACATCAAGGAAATTAGCAAACACTGTAAACCAGGACCTCTTCCTCACCCGGAGAATTGATTTAATAGCACACAACTGTCCCCTTCCCGTGGGCCAAGTGTTGGGAAAGGCCTAGGGGAGTGTGCATGTGTGTGTTTGCTTTTGTGGGTGTCTCCGTATGCAGCTGTTTATGCATATACATGGGCATGCATAAAGTGCATGTGCATCTGTATGTCCCTCTGTGTATTCCAACAGAGTGGATTCTCTGTGGCAAGAATTTCCCATTGTAGTGGAATTGTCCCCTAAAGGTCTAGCAAGGAGCTCAGCACAGAGAGCCCACCCTGTGATGGTGCAGGCTTTCCCCACCCATGCACGGGGCATTGGCCCCCACCTTAATTGTATAGTAAAGGGCTGGGGCTTCAGTGCAAAGAAATCCAATCGGCTCCAGAGTCACTGCACCTGGTCCAGTAGCCAGCTTGGCTAACACTGTTCACCAGCTGTGTTCTGATGCATTTGGTTGTTATTTGACATTTTTGTCCTCATGGGAAACAAAGTTTGGTCCTTTTGGAAAGGCTTAAATAGGAAGCAGTTTTAAAACAGCAACAACAACTAGTGGAAGTTAGTGAAGGGATAATCTGCAGTTTTTCATGCCAAATTGTGTTCATAGTGAATCCAGAGCAAATCAGTGAGCAGGCAGAAATGGAGGGCCTGTTTCTGTGAGGCTCTGTTCACCACGACAGGTGGGGACAGCCCACCATTGTGGAACAAAGTGGGAACGTTTTCTCTGTCAGAAAGATTACCAGGGGGCATCAGAAAGATTACCTGGGGGTGTCCGCCAATGGGAGGGCCAATGAGTAAGTGACAGTGCCACGTCCCCTGTGCTGGCCACACACAGTAGGTGCTTGGTAAATGTTTTTTTTGTAATATCGTTTTATTTGGGGATTTTTTCCTAGAGAAAAAAAAGAAAAATAAAACCTGAGCTGTCTGCATACCTCGGGTCCCTTGGACGCTGGTCAGAGCCTAAAATGTGAAGACAAGGACTCAGGCCCCTCTGCTCCTTCCCATCTTCCCAGAGGCCTGAGAAGCACTTTGCTGCTATGGTCCCACAGGAAAAGCAGCCAGGGAAGGCTTCTACCTGCAGAAAGGGCGACCATAAGGGTAGGGCTCTCAGGCTAAGACCCGTTCACTCTCTAATCCTAACTAACCACTCTTTTGGGGAACTCTTGGAGAAGTCGGTTGTAAACGTTCTGAGAAAGAGCATGGGGCCACAGCTGACTACCAGCTGGACCAGCCCTCCCGGCCTTAGCAGCTATCCTCAGCGGCACTCAGATGGACTTGGCTCTGCCTCCAACCCCTTGCCAACCCAGAACACGACAGCACATTCATCTTGCTGGAGCCACTGATAAAGGAGGCTCCTTGGAAGAAACAAATCCAGGGACCACAAACTAGAGGCTTGGCCTCCTCGTGCTGAGCAGCTGCTGTCTGGAAGAATTCTAGGGGTTCCCCCTGCCCCTGAGACAACTCAGAATGTGGGAGAGGGAAAGGGGAGTGGCAGATAAAGACATTTACCCCAAGTTGTTATCTGCCTTGCATAATGGGCTTATACAAAAGATTTGTTTCGAAAAAGGCCTTCACCACTTTTTAAAACCTTCAAGTCATTAGTCTAGGAGTGACAATCCTCACTGTGCTGCGTAAGCTGGTTAATACCCATGAGGGTTTCCACATGTGTGTGTGAGGGGGTAGGGGTTGTATATGTTTTGTGAAAGAGTCTCAGGGGGTTCTCATATGCTCTGTTTGAGAACCAGTAGCCTAGTGAATCAGAGAAGGCTGAGCTGGACGGATCCCAAGGACAGGACAAACATGCCCTTCTGTCTGCCCACACCATCTTCTTGTGACTCATCTGAGGGCCCAGAGACCTGCCTGCCTGCCTGTCCTGGGTTTACGTGAGGTGCCGTCCTGGTGGACCGGGCCAGGCTTTCCTAGGATTACAGGTGCAGCATGTCCATGCTGGGGAGGGGTGATTGGAACCTTCCCTCATCCCTCAGGCAGGCCACTCAGAGGTAAAGGAGAAAAAGGGAGCTCTCTGCAACCCCAAGAGGACAGGGAGTCCTCTCAGCATGGCTGGGGCCATAGAGATTGCTTTGACAGGCAGGGAAGTGGCGGTGGGGGGGGTCTCTGAAGAAGGTGACGCCGTTCCTCGTATTTCTCATCCCCCTCTCCATCCACATTCTCAGTGCTTTGTGATTTGGAACCTACAAGAAGGGGATCCCTGAGACAAAGGGAGGATGAGGAGCTACCCTGGAGGAGGCTGTGCCCAAGGTTGGTGCCAGGCCTGGAACTGGGATGCTGAGGGGCAGGAACCAACAGGAGGCCCTGGCCCCAAGGCTCTGTCCTCCCTTCCCAGAGCCTATCGGCCTTACCTGCTCCTCGCCACCTGCAGACTCCCTTCCCATGGCTTCTTCTTCCTAGGCTGGGCCACCGCCTCCTTCCCATCCTCTCTGCTTCCTCTTGGCCTGGCACAAGTCTTCCCTCCCTGTCCTGCACCTGCCCAGGGTGAGCCTGTGCCAGACGCCCAGGTCCTCTAGGGGGCGGCAGAGAGAGAGCGCGAGCACAGGCTGAGCAGCCAACCATTCATTTGTGTCCCTGAATTGGGACAATCCAATGGCCTCTCCGGGTCTCTGTTTGTACACTTGCTTATGGGGAGGTGACTCACCAGCCTCTCCCTGTTCAGCTGCAGCTGAACTGCTGCAGAGAACCCAAGTGGGATGTGGGAAGGAATGCATGAGGGTGAGCAGTGGCAAGGCCTGGCACTCACACAGGTGAGTGTGCTGCGGACAGCCACTGCTCAGCACCCCCGCCCCAGGACAGCAGACCAGCAGCTACAGCCAGGACAAGACGGCATGCTGCTGCCGCCAGTAGCCTGGGTCCTAGCCCTGGGCACTTGGGCACTGAGAACCAGACAGTACTCTGTGCTAGGAGGAGCCCAGCACCTCTGGGGGCCTCGAGTGCCCACTCAAGAACCACCTCTCCCCCAACCCCTGCCTGGATTTTCTCAGCTCTGTCTGACTTTAGGACTAATAGATTTGGGGTTTCTCTTCGTAAAGAATACAAGCCCAGTGCACAGGGGCCGGGAGGTCCCCAGCCCACCCAGATGCCTAGAAACCTACATCCTCCATGCCTCTGCCCTGGGGAGGGCTGGAGTTTGGGTCCAGGGGAGGTGGCTGGCCCTGCCCAGGAGGGCTAGTAAGTCAAGGAGGCTGGGGGGCCTGGCCCCTGCCTTGCTATACCAGGAGGCCCAGAGGGGTTTATTTGGATTTTTTAATTATCATTTTTCACTTTTTTTCTCCTCATGAAAAAGTTTTAATATACACAGTAAATTAAGCCTGGAAAAAGGGAGGGGGGGACATTTCATCTTTAATCTATTTACTTCTGAATATTTAACATACAATTCTGGCACCAATCACCAAATTTAACTGGAAAATTACTCACTAATCTGTTTGCTTATTTGGAATAATTGGGTCGGCTGCCAGCACGAGGATTCCCCCCCCCCCCATTTAATATCTCAGTTAGTAGTCCAATTTCAGCTTGGCGGCATAATTACTCTGACAGAGCTGTAGCCACGGGGCCTGTGAGTGGGGCTGCTTTTAAACCGTAAATTATGAAGGATTAGCATTTATGAATTTTAAATCAGGGCTGGGGTAGGAGACACTAAAGCTGCTTAACGCTGGGGAACAGCAGCCTCCACGCAGCAGCAGAAGCCGTAACCCTTCCACTCCCAGGACAGGCCATAGGACGTGGGAACTTGAGAGGCAGGAAGTGGTGACCTGTGGGACACAGAGACCTAAGAGTTTGGATCACAAGGGACATGGCGAGTAGGGGATGGCAGAGAACGCCGAAGCACCGATGCAGCCCCTGGGGGCTGGAAACCTGGGTGGTATGGATGCAGGGCAGGAGCTTTGGTCTCTCCCCTGGTCTGTGGGGTGCAGTTTCCCTCTGGGAAGCAACAGGGCTCATTGCCCCAGAGGAAGCTTGGAGTGGCAACCTAGAAGCGAGGTGGTCAATCCCAGCAGCCCCCTGCCTCCACCCTCCCAGAGAATGTGTCTCTACCTCTCTTAAGAATCCCCATCTGCAGCTGCTAACAGTTGCATTCTTTTTTTTTTTTTTTTTTTTTTTAAAGAATCCCCATCTGGCTGTGAGCCAGACTGATCCAGTGCCCTCCAGTTCCCAGTGTGACTTCCTGGCATGCCCAGCTCTACTGAGCTGGAGAAGGGCCACCATCAGTGCTCTCTGGGGTATGTCCTCTGGGTCCTCACCTTCCTTTCCACTCTTCCTCCATCCCTCCTTCTGCCCTGCCCCTCTCTAGCACCATGGCGTCATGGACCCAAATGTAAACCAGATAGGGCTGACTTGAAAGCTGGCTATGCTTCTTATCAGCGGTGTGACCTTGGGCAAGTTACTTAACCTTTTTCAGTCTCCACTGTAGTTCAGTTTAATGAAGACAGTAATTCCTCCCCTGCACGGCTGCTGGGAGACCTCTGTGAAATACCATGGTGGGAGTGCTAGGCATAGTACTTGGCATATGGCAGGTGTTTACTGGGTCAGCCCCATGCTCTTTGGAGTCTTCCCCAAACCTGAGTCAATGCCCTGTGTCCACTGCCCTCTCCCTGTCCCACAGTCCCCCATCTCTCACAGAGCAGGGGAAACGAGCGTCTGTCCTCAAGACTCAACAGGTTCTCCAGGACTGGCCCCTTCCAGGAGAATCCCTCTGTCTAGGAATCTGCCTATCAGCCTCACCTTATGGGGAGTCGGAGGTGGTACCAAGGTTGGATGCAGGGCACCAGTAGCCTCTAGGTCCAGGACATCTGCTAGACCACCAGAACATTCTGGAGCCAGGCTGGCTGGGTTTGGACTCTTATTCTGCCATTCACTAGCTGGGTGACCTTAAGCAAGTTATTCAGCCTCTCCATGCCTCAATTTTCTAATCCGCAAAATGGGAATAATAACAAGAGTATCTCCTCATGGTACTGGTAAGAGGATTAGTAAGTTCATCAGTGCACAGCATTCAGAACCACACTTGGCACACAGGAGGCGCTCGCTGTGCCTGCTCATTATTTACTATCCTTCTGAGAGGGGTGGCTGTCCTTCTCTGTGGGACCTGCCTGTTCTGAGGTGGCAGGTTGATTTCTCTGGGCTTGAGAGCTCTCCAGATTACCTACAAAAACAGGAGGAAAGAAGGCAGGACCTGAGTGGGTGGGACAGGACCACATGGACTATGCTGAGGACCATTCTGGACCACATCACTCTGTGTGTGGGAGCCAGCAGTCCCTACTGAAGCCAGGCCTCTCTCTGTTCCATCTGCTGGCCATGAGGCCTTTCTGTGACCTGCGGCTCTGGCCAGGGGCCTCCTGAGGTACCTGGTGGAGGAGATCCCCAGGGTCCAGGCCAGTTAGGAAGGCAGCAGAGGCTGGAGAGTACCAGGGACAGAGCACATGGATGCCTCAGCCCAGAGAGACCTCTCTGCAGGCCAGCCCTCCTTCCCAGACTGACCAAAATCTCCATCTTCCAGATCTGAGCTAGAACAGGGCAGTGGCGGCTGGAAAGGGAAAGGGCGAGTGCCAGTCCAGCGACCCCAGCATGGAGACTGAGCAGGTTGGGCCAGTGCCAGGCCCAGGTATCTGGACTTGGGGCCTCCAGACTTGCCCTCTAGGCCTTGCCCTTTCTACTGCCCCTTGCTACCCACCCAGCCCCAGCCACACTGTCCTAGACTATCATGTATACACAGTGACAAGCTGCCACTTCCTTAATGCAAGTCCTCTGGCAATTCACTTCTCCATTCTGGACCCCACTGTGCACATCTGAAAGAAGCCCAGGAGGGGCTTGCCTGCCTGTGGGTCTCCGACTCAAGCGGGCAGCCTGCTGTCTCAGCAGAGTGGACACGGCATGGCACCTGTTCTCTGTAGAAAGTATCCCATAGGCCCAGGCTGGGTGAACTTTGACTTCATGAGACATACTAGATGGATGTGGCTGCCCAGTATCATCTCCATGACCTTAGGCTTCATGCCAGGCCAAGCCCCAGTTTCAGCAACCCCGGCATGGGCTGGCAACAAGAGCCCTGGGGAAACGTCACAGCCTGCCTGCAACATCTGGGATTCTGTGGGCCGTCACACGGCATGAATGTTCTTTTAAAAAAAAAATGGCCTGTATGATAATTTTGCTTCAGCAACGAAATTCTTAAGTATTCCCCTTTTACCTTCATCATACCCCACCCATACCATCGCCCCAGGTCATCCGGCCCTTAGGGACCATGATTGGGGGTGGGGAGCAAAGGGAGAAGGAAGCAGCTGCAGTAGCTGCCATATGCGTGTGTCCAGGCCCAGGAAAAGTGCGTTCCCAGGGGCCTCACAAGATTTCTGGCGCTGCTGGTCTCCGACCACGCTAGGATGCTTGATGGATGGGAAGTGCCTGGTTTGTCGAGTCCTTGCTGGGCTTTGTGATAACTCATTATATTTCTTTCTTTACAAATTGCCCCATTAGCACTCCTGGATTGAACCGAATCATAAAGCCAGGAGCATCTCAGCCTGGGCTGAGTCTGGGCCATGAATTACCTGTGGCGCGAAGGCCTGCGTTCTGTGGAGGAGGCTGGGGGCAGCTGGCTGGAGTGGGCCTTCAATTCTGCAAGGGAAATGGGTTTGTTTTCTTTAAGATCAAGAGAATAAAAGAGTTCTAACCAAGTCCTGCTGGATTTAAATAGCAAGATCTGCCTCGCTGCTCATTGGCTTTCAAGCTGGGGGCTCTGATCCCTGTTTGAGGGGTTAAACTCTAACCCCATTAAGCCATTTATGGAAAGCTGACCACCAGGGAGGGAGGCGGCCCCTCTTCCTGCAGCCTCCCTAAACCCCACAGATTCTGAAATTGGTTGTCACTCTCAGTCAGAGGATTCTAAACAAGTAGGCGCTAATCCCCTCTGTTAAGGAGATACTTATTTTGTCTGAAAAACTTCAAAGAGCCCATGACAGACACTCAAAATCAAAATTAGCATTCCAATGAGGATTTAAAAAATAATAATTCTTACAGTTCTGCAGAAGAGAGGAAGAGAGGTGAAGTGACTGGCCCGGAGGCTGGGGGAAGGAGGTGGGGGCGAGCTCCTTTCATCTGCCCACCCCAGGAGCTCCGGGGATCTGCCCTGCTGGCTGAGATGCGAAGCCCCCTCTCCATAAAGGGGCAAAGCCTGGTCTGCAGCCTGGGCCCCCAGGGTGGGCAGGAAGTGGCCACTGCCCCCATAGGATTGTGCAGATGAGGAGTCCAGGGCTTAGAGAGGGCCGTGGTAGCCTGGCTGTCAGGGACCAAGCCGCAGCTGAAGCCAGGTCTCTGCACCTGGGGTGGGCCTGCATGGCAGGGTGGGTTGCCAGTCAGTCTTCCCGAAGGCTGCAATGGCGATCTCTGCTGGCAGCACTTGTAGGAGGTGGAGACACAGGCACGTGTCCTGGGACAGGTGAGTGAGTGACAGAGTGTGGAGCCAGCTGCCTGACCAACACCCCTGCCATGTTACAGCCGCATCAGGGCACTGTGGCAGGGCCAGGGTTCTGACACTTCCCTCGGAACCTGGTAAGCTCCACTCGCCCCCATGCCTGACCTGTCCCTTTGCTGGATGATTTTACTCCAGCCCCACCCCACCCCCTAACTCAGCCCACCCCAGGAGGCCTCCCTAGCCCTCCCTCACCTGTGTCACCCTGGCATCTTCCTCTCTTGAGGGACCGCACTGTTCCAGATGCCCCCAGCTTCCAAGGCTGGGAGGAGTCATCTCCGGACATGCTCCTCCCTCCCAGTTCCTCTGGCGCCTTCCTTTCCAAAGCTGCTCGGGTACCTGCAGGGCTCCCGGGGCCCCTTTGGCTCCTAGGCCAGCTCCCCCACTTGCTCTGTTGGCTCCTGCTTGGACTGCCAGGAAGCCTGGTGGCAGCACCATCAGAAGGGACAAAGCTCTCCCAAACCATTTCTGGTGTTTCAGGTATGAGGGAGGACCTCATACCTTAGAGACCGACTGCCAGGCCAGGGATCATGGAGGTACCCTGGGCGCTCAGTCTTCCCTGGAGCCCCTCACCCCCAACCCACACTGCTTTTCTACATCACCCTTAAGCTCTATCCATCCCTTTCATCTGCCCAGACCCTACCAGCCCCTCTTCCCGCCTCCAAGGCTGATCCAGAACCAGATTCTGTCTATGTACTCACACTCCAACGTGTGGGTATGCCCTGCGCCTGGCCCCAGGTCGGACACCCCAGCACACACCCTGCTCTTGGTTGGCTTTCAGCCAAGTGGGAGACACAAGCAGGAGTGCTGGCCCATCGCAGTCCACAGGCTGTAGGTCTCTGACAGAGGGAGCAGAGAACTCCATGCCATGGCAGATCCCTGAGGAGGTGCCAAGGAGTGGGTTCTCAGAGCTTCTGGAGGGAGCCATCAGGTGCGCAGAGGAATGAAGGGTCTTCCGGGTGAAGACCAAAGCCTGCAAATCACAGGGAGGCCAGAGGTGCCCGGGGCTGAGGGAAACCCAGACCTTCAGCTCAGGCAATTCTGGGCCCCTCCTGATCGCTAGCCAGGGTCCCCAGGCCCTTTATGGAGACTGGGTGGTCCCGGCTACCTGTTCTGTTAATAGAATTGGAGGGCACATGAACTTCAGAGAGGGAAAGAAGGAAACACCCGAGGGCTCCCACCTCTGCTCACCACTGACACCCCCAGCCACCAATGAGAGGGACCCCTTGGAGGCATTACCTCATCCAGGACAATGGCCATTGGCTCCTGGTACTACCAAAGGCTGATGAGTTCCAAAAGGTTTCGCTTTGGGCATTAACCCTCCTTGAGACATGTCTAGTCTCTCCTGACAGCCAGGGTCATCCCTGTGAAGATGGATCTGTTCAAAGCACCTTCATATCCACTCTCTCATACCACAGACGCCTTGAACTTCCGTGCTCCGAGACTGTGTAGACCGGCATTGTCCAACAGAAACACATTTCGAACCACACATGTCATTTTAAAGTTTCCAGGAGTCACATTTAAAAAGATTAATTGTAACAATACACTTTCTTTAACCCAATATTATTATTGAGTTTATAAAACCCAAAACATTATTATTTCAACATGTAATGAACATAAAAATTATGAATGAGATATTTTACATTCCTTTTTGGTAATGAGTCACAGAAATCTAGTGTGCGTTTTATACTCACAGCACAGCTCAGTTCCTACGAGCCAAGCGCCAGGCGCTGCTGCATGACTGCATACAGCTACCGTACTGGGAAGCACAGAGACCAGCACGAGGGGTCTGCAGAGAAGGATGCTGGGAAGGAAGAAAACGGACTTGCTCATGGCCAAATGCAAACCAGGCTCTGGGATGAAGTCCCCCGACTCCAGCTTCCAGCCCTTCTGCTGTTCTCCAGGAGCCTGAGGTGGCCCCGGGACACCGAGGTGGAAGAGCCCTGGGCAGGCTGGCATCCCATGCTGGGCCTGCTGCTCACCTGCCTATGACCTTGGGACCTCGTGGACACAGGGGCCCCACCTGGCCCGGGCCCCTTGCCCTGCCAGCTGAGGAAGGAGGGCCAATAAAGACACCAACAGTACTTGCTCTGTGCCAGGCCCTGGGCTGTGAGCTGGAGGCAGAGTGCCCACCCCGGAGGAGCCTGCAGCGGGTGGGAGAATGGCAGCTCAAGTGACGAGCCCTTGAGGGAGGAAGCAGAGGGCACCGTGGGGACACTGAGGACAGGATCTTTGCCATTCACGGGGAGATGGGAAGGGTAATACTTGAGCTGTGAAGAGGGACAGAAAATCTGCCCAGGGGCCTTTTTCTGACCTCACACAGCTTCCTAAAACCCCAGGACGTTCGTGTTTCCTATCAGGTGAGCAGCCTAGGTGAGGAGAGTGCACTCAGGCAGCACAGGGTGGTGGTCCTGCCAGATGCTGCTACCACCCTCCCTGCAGCCTCAGGAGAGCAAGACCTAACCCTTCCCGTTTTTCTGCAGGCATTCCAGACACCTTTGGCAGAAGTTCCTGGTGTAAGGTGATGAACCGGATCTGCGCTTGAGCAGCAGGGCAGCCTGAGGTGGGAGCCAGCCTGCCTCCCGGGCGGAGGCTGGGCGGCGGCCGCGGGGTCCGCGGGCTGCAAGGCGGGTGCTCTGCAGGCAGGGCCAGGCTGCCTCTTGCCCACACCTGGCCACCAAGCCCCGAGGCCGGTAATGAGCATCTCCGGCACCACCGTGGCTCAGAGGAGGCCTCCTGGCAGCCTGGCCTTGTTCTCATTGTCCTGCTCCAGCCCAAATGCACCGGGCCCAGGCCTCAATCGCGATCAATGGGCCGAGGATGTGCTGACGAGGCACTTTCATCTTTTCTCAAGGCTGGTGTTTGAACTTCCCTGAGCAAGCAGCCTTCCCACACGGGCTTGTCTTCTAAGAAGGCGGCCAATCTCCTTTCCCTTGCTTCCTAAGCAGGCTGATCCTGAGAGTTATTGAGGCACAAGAAAGGAGATGTTCAAAGGCAAATCTAAATTACCGTCCTCTTCAGACTGGGGAAAAGTCTTATTAAGTCGCCTGCGTGTGATTCCCGGCCTATTTCTGTCTGCAGACCTTTCTTCCTTTGTGCCACATAAATGGACACATCTTATTGATTTTCTTTCAACCTGGATCACCTCCATGGCTGTGAATATGGGCAGACAAATCCCGCTCCTTCCTTCCCTGTGGGGCTGAGGAAGGACGCCAGTGGCAGCCAACGGGGCTGGCCTACGGGGGCTGCTGCGCCCTCCTCGCCTCCTGCTTCCCACTGGACTCAGCAGCCCTGCCTGAGAGCCAGCACTGTCTGCAGAGGAGCCACAGGGAGGCTTTGGGACCGCAGAGCCACAGAGCCACGAGGCAGCCTGCAGCGTGGGCCTGGCAGACGGAGCCTGACGACAGCTGAAAGCTGGTCAGGGACCTTGCCCTCAGCCCGCTCTCTCACTTCCTGTGCCTCCGACCACAGGATCTCCTCTGTGGCTCCCCCGCCCTCAGCCCTCGCTTGGGTCACCCTACTCCAGCCCTGACTCCTGGCCGAACATACGACATGCATTTCCATTTCAGGGACTCTGCTTTTCTCTTCCCACACACGGAAAGCTCTTCCCCCAGACATCCCCAAGGCTCATGCCCTCACCTTCCAGTCTCCATTCAAAGGCAGCTTCTCTGGGAAACTTTCTCGAGCCACGGCATTTAAAATGGCAACCCATCCCCCATACTCCCTGCCCCCCTTATCTTTCTGCACCTCCCTCTTCGTAACTGACGTACAGTATCTTTCCCTCGCTTGTGTTGTCTGTCTCCCTTCACTAAAACCTCCATGTCAGTAGCAACTTCTGCCCCTTTCGTTCACTGTAGTGGCACTGGTATTTAGAATAGTGCTCAGAATACAGGGGAGCTTAAATAAATTGTCCAATATGTGACCTCAGGTCATACAGAGGGCCTGGCCAAGGCCAGCATTCCGGATTCTGTGATCCCGGCACCAGTCTCCAGAGGGCGCCACACAGGATGCCAGACCGGATCCTCCAGGGAGGATCACCTCTGCCTCAGATCACGGCAAGCTCCCAGAAAAAGGATCCAGACCTTCCCTGGGCTGGGGTTTTGGCCTGGGCACTGACTGCCCCAGCTTCGGCCTCAGAACAGATGGCTTCTATGTCCAGGACGATGTCTGTGATCCCATCAGTTATCAGGAACAGGCCCCTCGTGAGGGTGTTGAACCCCACCAGACCCAGCTGGCCAGGATGGTGCCACATCAATGCTCTGGGCCCTCAGTTGCCTCCCACAAGCCACTCCCAGTGGGTGGAGCCTCCTGTGGGGACCCCAGGGCTGCCGCCCACCTCCCTTACTAAGCTTCCGGAGCCACCCTAGGCCGGGTGGTGGGCATAACAGTGATTGTAGAAACCACGTTGGTTGGCCCAAGGATACCTGACTCCCCGGTTACTCCCTGGGTGGCCCTTTCCATCTCCTCACCTCAGTTTCCCCATCCGCAATGTGGAAACAGTGACCCAAAGAACCGGAGGACACCTTCTTTTGTCAGTCTGACAGTCAATGGTCTTTTCACGTGTCCTTCTCTTTCAATAGGCTGAATCATTTTTGAGGGCCAGGACAATCTCTAATTTTTCTCCTTATCCAGTCTAGAGCCTGGCTCCAAGTAAGTTCTTAGTAGGTGTTTGTTGACTGACTGACTGAATGAATGAATGAACCTGCAAGCGTGCAGGCCCATAAAGGAACAGACCTTTTGCCCCAGCATCACTGTGCTGATCCCAGCTGAAAATCCCCATGCACCGGCTTGCAGGAGAGAAGCAGACACACAGATGGAAGCAAGCGAGGCCCAGAATTCTTTGGGGGAAAGCAGCTCATTTCCAAACGGGAGGCTATATAGGCTGTGGGAAGACAAAAAAAAATTCCTTAAAATTAAACCAAAGGAGGGGTTTGGGGAGCAATGGGGCTCCGAGGGATTTATTAATGCACGCCTCCGAGTGATTCTTCCTCCTGCAATCCAGGCACTGGGTTAGCACCGACTTCCAAATTATATTTAATTGGACAATTATTCAAACTGAAAAACCTGCACAGGAAACGAAGGCGGTCCTTAATAAACACCTTGTCCCCTCAGCCCCAAACAGGCAAGTCGTTTACTGACCCAAGAGGTACAATTTTGTCTTTGGTAAATTTATTTTGAAGTAATTGCCGACTCCGGGAGTAACCATTTTTCAAAGGGAAACTTGGCTCTAGCCAGCAGAATAATAAATTGTTCCGTGACCCGTGTGAAGCCTAATCCCATTAGAAAGATGTGCGCTCAGAGGGTGGAGGGCGGCGCGCAGAGGCCAGGGATGGCCCTGCCTTGGCAGAGTCGCCCCGCTGGTGACCAGAGGGAGCCTCCTGGGCTGACTGTGGCACAGCCTCAGGGACCAGCCCAGATGTTCTCTAGGGCGGGGGAGCTGCAAGGGCTGGGGCAAGGGTGGGAAGGAGGTTGTCAGCTGGTCATGGTTGCCACATCGCCACATCGGGGAGAGAGGACTAAAGCTTAAAGCTTCCGGAGCCACCTCCGCTCTGCCTGAGGCTGGAGTGCAGCCTGGAGCCCAACCTCTCCCCGGTCTCCTCCAGTGTCTCCTCCCCAGTCACGCCTCACGACACCCCTCTACCAGCTGAGTTCTCACCTCCTCTCTCTCCGCTCTGCCTGGCCCAGACCCTACCCGCCAGCCTTCTCCCTGCCCCTGGTGAGGTTGTGCAGAACCCGAGGGCAGAGCGCCTTTTGCGAAGAAGGCACCCCGCGCAGCCAGCACCTTGTTGGGCAGCTGGGGGCCTTGGGGAACCTGCTTTAATGAATAGAAGTCCATTCCTAAACAGAGTATCCGCATGCAAATGAGCACCTCCAACAGCTTGGAAACAGGCTGGTCTCTAATAGCTTCTATTTAAGCAAACACAATTTATAAATGCTGGGGTCTTTTTTTCAGGAAAGGAATGAAGGGGCTTCCCTTGTAAATGGGCAAAGTTCTTCCTTCTGTGTCTAATACAACTCAATGCCCCCACATCCAGGCTTGGCCTAAAGTGATCTCTGAGGTCCTTGGGAGACCTTTGCCTGCGGTCCCCAGGGGAGGGACCTTTGATTTTGTTCACCGATGTGTCCAAGTACCTAAAACAGTGCCTGCCGTGAAATGATGTTCAATAAATATTGTTCACATAAATGAGTTCCTGGAGAGCCCCCCTCCATTGCATGACAAAGCCTTTTTTCAGACCTGAGCAAAGTTAAGCTTATAGGACACTAGAGGTGGACTCTTGAACTGTGATTATTTATCCTCTGCCCCTTTTTTCCAGCTGGGGAAGCTCTCTCAGAGACTTCTCTCACAAGACTAAGTAACTTGTCCCAGGTACAGCGCAGGCCAGAGGCAGGAGCAGGACCAGAACCTCCAGCTTCCAGCCCCAATCTCTCTAGTCCCTGCTGCCTTCCAGCACCAGCCTGATCCTCATCAGAGTGATGATACACACAGCAGGGCCCAGCGGGGAGCCCACAGGGAGACTGGAGAGCACCGGAACTCTGTGTACCCCTGTTCTACAGCCAAGGAAACAGGCTTGCAGAGGTGGGTCTTGCCCTAGGCCAAACTTTGGGGGCCTATTGTTTGTTTTGGTTTGGTTTTTAAGACAGAGTCTCGCTCTGTAGCCCAGGCTGGAGTATAGTGGCACGATCTTGGCTCACTGCAACCCCTGCCTCCTGGGTTCAAACAGTTCTCCTGCCTCAGCCTCCTGAGTAGCTGGGACTACAGGTGCACACCACCACACCCGGCTAATTTATGTATTTTTAGTAGAGACGGGGTTTCACCATGTTGGGCAGGCTGGTCTCGAACTCATGACCTCAAGTGATCTGCCTGCTTCCCAAAGTGCTGGGATTACAGGTGTGAGCCACTGTGCCCAGCAACAAGGAGCCTGCTTCCGAGGCTCTTAGGCATCAACGTGCAGCGTAGGAGTTAGGGCAAAGCACCCCCACCTTTGGTCCTCTTGGGGGCAGCAGTGCTTGGCCCTGTTGTATCTAACGAGGCCACTTTATCAGAGGACAGGGACCCCACTAAGCAGGGAGGCTGCTTCTGTTGGGTCCGAATTCCTGGGCCTTCTGCTGCCCTCACCCCATCCCATCAGCTTCCAGACAACCTAAGGGAGCCAGCCCCACACCACTCACATTGACTCCCTGAAACCTTCTCCCACGCCCCTGCACCTGGGCTTCCAGATAACCTTCCCTGCCCGCTGGCTTCCTCCAGGATTTCAATGACTGTGGCTTCACTTGCTTAATAGGAAAGAAACGTAGTTGGGCAATGTGCCCTCAAGGTTTTACTCCTACCTAGAAACAAGCCTAGGGCAGCAGCTAGAAAAACTGGGGCATTTAGCCTACGCTAGAGAATACCGGAGCCAAGGAGCCCATGTCTTGTTTGGACTGTGTGGGGAAGCAGTTTAGAAGCTGGGGGTTAGAGGTCAGGCATGGTGGCTCACACATGTAATCCCAGCACTTTGGGAGGCCTAGGCGGGTGGATCACGAGATCAAGAGATCGAGACCATCCTGGCCAACATGGTGAAACCCCATCTCTACTAAAAATACAAAAATTAGCCAGGTGTGGTGGCGCACGCCTGTAGTCCTAGCTACTTGGGAGGCTGAGGCAAGAGAATCGCTTGAACCCAGGAGGCAGAGGCTGCAGTGAGCTGAGATTGCACCACTGAACTCCGGCATTATGACAGAGCAAGACTCCATCTAAAGAAAAAAAAAAAAAAAAAAAAAAGCAGCAGCAGCTGGGGGTTAGGAGAGCAGGTCCTGAAGTCAGCCCAAATGTCACCCCTCCTCTTCTTTAACCAACTGAGTGACTTTCAAAAGACACACCACCTCTCAGAGACTGTTGTTTCCGTGCCGGGAAAATGGAATAATAAATAGAGCATAAATTGATAAGTTGATGTGATCATGAGAGCTTACCTTTTTTGAGCATTTGTTACCAAACCAAACTTGGGCCCACCTGCCAGGCACAGCAAAGTCCAACACTGCCATCGGGATTTGCAGCATGGGAAAGTGAGGCTTCGTTGCAGGATGCTAAGCAAGGAGAATGGGGCAGCTCATGCTTGAGGCCTGATGCTCACAGAAAAGGGCTTCTAAAGGTGAGGAGGCAGGTATATGACTCCACAGGCAAAGTCGTCAGCCAGTCCACGAAGGCTATACATTGGTTTGACCTAAAAAGGCTGGACACCTGGAAGCGGGAGAGGAAGGGTAGGTGGATTCAAAGATACTCTGATTTGTGATTGGCTGAGGAGGCTAAAAATTTGGGGGTCAGTAGAAAGGAATGTGGAGCTCTGGCATGTGGGTGTGACTTCTTCCAGGACCTTCAGGAGGAACCTTAAAACAAAGAACGGTGCTCAGAGTTCAGTCCTCAATTCCCTACCTGAGGTCTATGTGCCAGCAGTCGGCCCGTCTCATTTAGTCAGGGTCTGGATTTCTGAAAAACAACTCAGAGACATATGTTAAGATGTCATATTTAGTTTCTAGAAGGAGCCATCATTTTGTGACTCTTCCTTGGCGATCGTTTTAAGCTACTGTTAGCTTCTTGCTTAGCAGGTTGCTCACTGACTTCTCAATGCTAGCTAGGTGCCTAGAATTCTCCTTGAAGGAACTCAAGATTTTTCTTTATTTTCATGCCTTGGGGCTGGTGCCCCACAGGTCCCTAAGAGGAGCCTGTGGGGTACCAGCTATATAGGAACCACTATTCTCAACACTTTACATCCACTCATTCATCTAATTTGCATGACAAGCTTATGAGTTAGGTATTATTTCCTTGTTTAACTGATGAGGAAAATAAGACACAGAGAGGTTCAGTGACTTGTTCAAGGTCACACAGCTAGTAAGTACCTTTCCTCTAATGGATAGAATAGGCCTGGCATACTGTAATTGTTAAATATTATTATGGCTATTATGAAGACCTGGCTTTCCTTGTGCCAGACCAAAGAGCAAAAGGAGCCTGGCCTCTGCAGGATCAAGGGAGCAATAAAGGTGGGTGTCAGGGAAAGTGCACTGAGGCAGGGAGGCGGAGGCGTGAGCTGGTGCTGATGCTTTTGGTGTGGAGGGGGTGGCGGCGGGGGTGGGGGGGCACTGAGGTGCAACCCCAGGCAGGCATTTGAATCCACTGATTTACATAGACCTAAGAAGTCTGCTGGGAGAAGGACTTGAACTTAAACCACACATGATCATTTCCTGCAGGCTCCAGGATGCTGACAGAGATGGGAGCACTCTCCCGATGGCCCAGAGGACAAACCGAGCCAGGCAGAGCCCCTGTGGGAGCGTGGGTCATGGCCAATGAGCCGGAGGGGAGCAGCACCTGTCTGGCCACTCTGGGAGCAGGGTGCTGTGCCCTGGGGCAGGAAGCTGGCACAGACTGAGTCATGACACATACACCTGAAAACCCGTCACCCAACTGTGGGTCCTCTAACTGGAGAGAAGCACCCCTCACTTTGTGAGGGAGGGCCAGAGATGGTGGGGGAGGGTTTCCCTTGCCATATGACTGGCAGTGGGGACAGCAGCAAATTCCTTGGCACAATGAGTTCTGAGGTGACTGTAGTGGTGGCCGTGGCAGTGAAAGCCTGGCAGGACTGTGGCTCAGTCAGCTATCCCTGTGAGCACCAAACCACATAAAGTACTGCTGGAAATCCCCCGCACACTCGAGCAAGGAAAGTCTGCAGGGACTTGAACTTCCAGAGGAAGGCTCAGGCGTTTCGCTAAGGCCTGAGACCCATGTGGGTCACACAAGGAAGAACGTGCTAGCTTCTGGGTGTAACAACAAACCACAAAACCTGATCTGGGATGAGTCCCCACCCCGAAGGGTGCGCGTGGGGGTTAACCACAGTCTCCTGGGTTGCTGCAGAGGGGCTTCCTGTCCTGTCTGGGGAGGCATCAGAGGAGCCTCCCTGTTTCTTCCTTTCTTCTCCTTCTTTGCTTTCTCCTCTCTCTCCTTCTCCCACACCCAGGTATGCAGAATTCCCACCCAACACTCTTCTCTTTCGGAGGTTCACTGCCCACCCATCATCAGCCCCGCATATGTCCACAGAGCAGAAAGAGATGACAGTTAAAGCAGCTCATACTGGCTGGGCACAGTGGCTTGCGACTGTAATCCCAGCAGTTTGGGAGGCCGAGGTGGGTGGAACACCTGAGGTCAGGAGTTCAAGACCAGCCTGGCCAACGTGGTGAAACCCCATCTCTACTAAAAATGCAAAAATTAGCCAGGTGTGGTGGCAGGTGCCTATAATACCAGTTACTCGGGAGGCCGAGGCGGGAGAATCGCTTGAACCCTGGGGGTAGAGGTTGCAGTGAACTGAAATTGTGCCACTTCACTTTAGCCTGGGTGGAAGAGCAAAACTCTGCCTCAAAAGAAAAAAAATAGCTCACACTTGTATAGGAGTTTCTATGTGTCCACAACTTTGCAGAGACTGAGCCAGTCATAGCCTTATGAGGTGAGCCAGCTATTGTTATCCCCATTTTACAGATGAGAAAACTGAGGCCTAGAGAGACTGAGTATATTGCTCAGCATCACAGTGCTTGGAAGTGCTAGCGCCAGGATCAGTGGCCTTGTGGCCTGGCCCCAGGTCCCCACAGTCAGCTCCCATTCTAGGCTGCCTCCCTAAAAAGTGATGTGCCTGTGGGTTCTTCAGGGCTGGGCTGAAGCCCGGAGACCTGGGTGAAGCCCAGCCTGGGGGGGCCTCAGGAATGCCCTGTTGGGGCCAAAAGGCCCCTACTGTCCTGGCTGGGCACCCTCCCCCTGTGGAACAGAGGTCTGGGCCCTCTCTTCTGGGAGGAGCGACAGGGAGCTCCACCCTCAGGAGGAGGTGGAAGCGAGGCTGGTGGGTTTCCTCCAGTTACCTGGGCAGCCAGGATCCTCACCTGTCAGGGCTCTGGGAACCGGTTTCTTCCTGTGCTGTGACTCCTGCAGCTGACTGCTCAAAACCCCTCTGAGAGGACTGAACCCTGGGTCTCATTGAGGACAGTGAAGAAAGCAAAAGTTGTATAAATAGATGGTTTCTCAAGCTGCAACCTGGAAGGGAGGGAGGGGGAGGACCATCTAGGACCAGAGCAGATGAGAGCAGCTCCGCAGAGGTGCGGCTGAGCCCTGGGCTTGCATTCCCTCCTCACTCCTGGGCTCCTGCCCTCACCAAGGCTGGGTTGAGTCTCAGTGCTGGCCTCTCCCTCTCCCCTCCCCCACAGCCCCTCCCCAATCTCCACTCCTCTCCACTGATGCAGACTGATTGTTCCAGAACACAGCTCTCACCATGCCTTGACCCTGGTATTAGCCTCTGGTGGCTCCTTAGCCTCCGAGGGTGGTGCCCCCGCCCCTCAGCCTGGCCTCATCTCCCGCCTCTTGTCCCCTGCCAGCATCCCTGGTCTCCGTCACCTCACATCACTCCCCATTCCCCCCAAGGGAATCTAATCACCAACTTAGCTTTGACTGCCCTTCCACTGCTCCACAGGAGCTCAGGGGAGTCCTTCAGAGCCAGTCCACGGCTCCTTCTTCCATGCAGTCCACTCTGCTCCCCTTTCTTGCTCTGTTGAGCTCCCAGGAAATAACATAAAAATAATAGAAGCTGGACACGGTGGCTCATGCCTAGAATACCAACACTCTGGGAGGCCGAGGTGAGAGGATTGAGTGAGATCAGGAGTTGAAGACTGGCCTGGGCACCACAGGGAGAAGCCCCTTTCTAAAACAAACAAACCACACACACACACGCACACACACACACACACACACACACACACACCCCAGTTATCTGGGCATGGCGTACACCTGTAGTCCAAGCTACTCAGGAGGCTGAGCCAGGAGGACCACTTTAGTCCAGAAGTTTGAGGCTGCAGTGAGCTATGATTACACCACTGCACTCCAACCTGAGTGACAGAGTGTGAGCCTGCCTCCAAAAAAACAAAAATAACAGCAAACACTTCTATAGCACATACTAGGTGCCAATATTAGTCCAAGAGCTTGAGGTAGTTACTATATCATCCTTGCTTTACAGTTTAGAAGACTAAGCACAGAGAGGGTAAGTAATGTGCCAGAGGTCACATAGCTAGTAATGAGTGGAGCTGATATTCAAATGCAGACAGCCTTGGCTCTAGGGTTATTTTATTCCTGCAATGGGTATAAAACAGCCGCTATTGTATATCCATAAGTTTAGGTGTCAGTGAGAGGCTCTATTTCCTTTTAGGGTGTGGAAAGGAGTACTTGGACCTATGCCTACATTACTGCACACCCCTTTGCCTGAGATGGGCTCACATCCCTGGTTGGCTGATGACCCTGGACATGGGGAGGCTCCACTCCTAGAGCCCAGGGCTGGGCTTCCTCGCTCAGAGCATCCTGTGCAGTGCAGACCCTGCTACAGGCACCATCTCTGGCCTCCCTGCCTCCCTCCCAGCACCTGTCTTCTCCGGCTATTTCCCAAATGCCTCTGAAGCTGCATCTCCCCTGCCTGGCAAAGACCCCAACGTTGGACCTGACAGTTTCCAAATCAGTGCAACGTCCCCAGCAGAAAGGCTGGTCCAGTGACTTACCCCAGGACAGTTCTTCCCCCTCCAGATGTCTTCACTTCCCCACCCTCACCGTCCCTCCACGCTCGGCCCCAGAGAAGAGTGAGGTTGGACCCCCAAGGCTCCAAGCATCTCCAGAGCTTCACCTGAGAGGCCCCGCAGAGTCTGAGTTAAAATCGACTGTCCTGGTATAGTTTACGGTCCAACTATGACAACCCCAGACTTCTAATCTTAACATCACTTAGAAAGTCCTGGCTAATATTAGTCATAAAACCATTGTGTCTATATTAGCACTATTAAAGGCCAGACTCTCTCAGGCAAACAGAAGATAATGCACCTAGGGCCTGGCACAGGAAAGGTGCCATTAAACTCTCATCTCCCTTCCTTCCTTCCACAAATATGTATTAAGCACTTGCTGAGGGCCAAGGCCTAAGCAGGATGCTGGGGAAAAGGCTGAAAGATGACAGCACACGCATCTTCACGGAGCTGACAGTGTTAATGAGGGAGGCGGGCGGGAAGACCCATTCACAGCATGTGGTTTGGGTGTGCCGGCAAGCCAGGGAGTAGGAGAACGTGGCTTCTCTCTGGGAGGGGTTGACAAGGCTCTTTACCTGTGCGAGGGACGGGGAGAGACAGTCAGGGAGAGCACTGTGGGCCAGGCGGAGGAGCTCGGACTCCGTCCAGATGCTGAAGGGTTCCACACAGGGGAGTAGCATGGTGAGGCTGGGTATCAGTGGGATCATTCTGACGGAAGAGGCCAAGGGGTGAGGCTGGAGGCAGAGACCAAGGAGGACAGTGAAAATGAATGGGAGAAAGGTGGTAGAGACCTCTCTCAGGAAAGCAGCAGTGGGGATGGGGAGAAGTGTTGCTTCGAGCCAGATTTAGGAGGTAACAATGACAGCTTCCTCGTACTGAGTGGCGACTGTACTGGGTGTTTGGTCTTTCTGCTTTACGTGCGTCATCCCCAGTCCTTACAGAAATCCTTCAAGGGAGGTTCTATTGGTCACAGCCTGGTAGAAAACAGATGGCACCCTCAAACTCAGTACCATGAGAAGAGTTTCATCAAGGGATCATTCTCACTTGACCAGGGTTGAGTAGAACTATCAAGAGTGGTGTCGGCCAGATGTGGTGGCTCACACCTGTAATCGCAGCATGTCGGGAAGCTGAGGCAGGCAAATCACAAGGTCAGGAGTTCAAGACCAGCCTGGTCAACATGGTGAAACCCCATCTCTAATAAAAATACAAAAAAAAAAAAAAAATTAACTAGGCACTAATGGTGGTAGGCGCCTGTAGTCCTGGCTACTCAGGAGGCTGAGGCAGGAGAATCTTTTGGACCTGGGACATGAGGGTTGCAGTGAGCCGAGGTCATGCCACTGAGCTCCAGCCTGGGCAACAGTGTGAGACTCTGTCTTTAAAAAAAAAAAAAAAAAAAGAGTGGTGTCATGCCCTGGAGCTAGGAACGGTGGGTAGTCATTACCACTGCAAGGTCAAAAAGCAGGTGGCGGGGAGAAGCTACTGGAATTCAGGGAGAGGAGCCACGTCGTGCCACATAGGAGGTGTTGCTCTTTAGTTATGGGACACCATGAGCCCAAGGCGAGTCTGCAGGGAGAGAGAGGTGGGAGGACAGCAGCAATAATGATGTGAAGGCTGTCCCTGTGGTCGGCCTCCCAGGGCCCAGGGCAGGGTGGAGAATGGGCGTCCTGGCAGGCCCAGCACATGGCAAGGCCAGAGGGCTGTGGGGCTGAACATGAGGGTGGTAAGAGGCAGAGTCAGGGTGTCCCAGGTTTCTGGCACAGGCACTGGTGGCAGATGGTGGCATGATGCTCTGAGATGGAGTCCCATTTTACAGGGCAGGATATCTGTGAGGAAAGGCCCTGCTCCTCCCTGAGACTCCCACACGGCCCTTGCTGGCTCTGTGATCCCAGGGCCGGCCTCATCTTGCCCTGGTCTCTCTATTTCTAAGACGCAGCACTTACTAGCTACATGAGAGGACCTCCTCATGTCTCCCCACCCTGACCCCCACTCTCATCTTTCTTGGTCTGCCATAACTCAAGCCAGGCACACGGCCCCTGGCAGCCCCTTCTTCCACCGGGGCAGCGTTTTGGGGAGCATGAGCTATCTGGAGACGTTAGGTACGGGAAGTCCCTAGTTCCGGAGTCAGACAGGATTGAGTGGGGCAGGCATGAAATTGTGAAATTTTATACATTCAAGATGTGCAAAATCATGGACCTTTATTTTCTATAATTCATTTCATCTTGCTCTTGAGCTAATATTCCCACAGATGACTGGGAAGGGAGTAACTTTAACTTCCCAATTAAAGATAGCTCAGCCCTTTCTAGCTTAAAACAGTCTCTTTCAGGTTAACGCAACATCTTTTGCATATATACTCGGTCTTTCAAAATTCAAACTCCCTATCAGACTGTTTCTCTCTCCTTTCAATAGATCTTCATTTGACTTCCTTCTTCCTAAAATGGCAGTTGAATGGAGGGGGGTCACACTGCTCATGGTGGCAGAGGCAAAGGCATCCGGCCTACTGCTGTCCTTCGGGCTTCACTGGTGTGGGAAGTAGAAAAGTTCCTTTTTAAAGTTTCCTTTCTTGTTAAAAAAATAAGTGTGCTAATAACTCTTTGTTAAGCCTTATCCTATGTACCTGTTAGCTATGCCATGCTTATAGGCACGTGGTACATTCTATGTCCTTGTACTTTAATGAAGATATCTGTGCTGGACATGCTCACAGGCATGTCCCAGCTCTCCATTGCTTTTACCTGTTTAGAAAAGTTTTAAGTTGTTAGCCAGCTGGGTTTTAGTTTAGATTGTGGGGTCTGGCTCCAGCCAACAGAGATCAGACACAGCAGTAAGGACGACTCCAAATGTGTAAGGAATAAATTTGTCTCTTTTCTTTTGTTCATTGTTCTCTTGTGACAAAATGACTAGTGAGAGTACCCTTCCTGCAGCCCAGGAAGTAAAAATTGCATTGCTGAAAGATCCTTTGTCTCAGTGCTGATTTCTCTTTGGGGCACCGAGCATCTATTTCCAACAACCGGTCTCAGACAGGGCCTCTGACCATCTCTGACTTCTCTGGAACTGCTGAGCCAGTCTTCTGGAGTTGGCATCCCTGGGGTGACCTTGGCCAGTGATCAAGGGCTGGAGTGAAAGCCTAGCTCCCTTGCACCAAGTTCGGACAATCAGGAAGCATGATCTTGCCCCAGAGCTCCCCATGCAGGATCAGACTGACAGCACCCTCAAGGGGACTCAAATTGTCTGGAGTCCTCCCCCCACCAGCTTGGTTTCTTCCCCTTCTCTATCCTTCATCCACTCCTTACAGATTTCTCCTGGGAAACCCTCCTTCATTAATCATGTGCATCCTCATCTCAGGTCTGTTTCTGAGGGCCCTGCCCTGAGACAAGCAAGGCCCCACAGGGCTGAGATCATACACAGGTTAGGCCAAGGGGATCAGCTGTTTCTTGAGAGCCTGTTGTGTGTGTTGCACTTCGTATGCCTCATCTCACTTCATCCTCAAAATGGCATTGCTCGATGGGACACAATAGTATTCCCATTTTACAGATAAGGAAACTGAAGCTTAGAACAGCCATGTGACTCACTGCTGAAGGCCATTGGCAGGTCTGTGGTGGCAGAGGATTTGGATCCAGGACTGTGGGACTCTGCAGCCTGTGCCTTCTACCCCAACCCTGGGATGCAGGGTGGGCAGGAGCAGTATCCAGACTCCCAGCGCAGGAGGCCAGACAGCGCAAGGGCAGAGCAAGAGTCATTATGGAGAAACTATGGGAAGCGCAACACAGAAAGAGCTCACAGTGCACCCGGGATGGAGAGGCAGACCCAAGCCAACACACAAGGCCGGGGATGGGCTGGGCTGAGCCGGCTGAGGCCACAAGAATGGAGAAGCACCAGATGCTTCCACTCCGCCGCCCAACACCAACAACCCCCCACCCCGGGGCACACAACAGGGAAGCTCAGCAGGTGACAGCTCACATCTCACCTTCCCATGCAGTGACTTTGGTCTCCCCCATGCCACTCTCCTGGTGCCGGCCACCCTCATCTTGCACTAGAAGGCTCTGAGAAAGGCTCTGGCCTTCAGGGAGAGAGGGACAGGCAGGACAGTGGGGGTCAGAAAGGGGAAAGAAAAGACAGGAGTGGCCAGGCCCATCATAGAGGAACCTGCACCAACGTGAGGGACAGGGTTTGCAGCGAAGCGGCAGGTGTGGGCTAGTGTGTGGCTGTGGGCTGGGAGGGGAAGAGATGGGGGAAGCTGAAGAATCACTGTCCTTTAGCGATGGCACGTGATGCCCACACTGCAGCCATGGATGGAAGTGACTGGGACCTTCAGTTTCAAGGCCTTCCACAGGGTCACCAGCCCCCAGCATTCCTTGCTGAAGGAAACAGTTGGGATAGGAGAGAGCCCTGGAAAGATAGGGATAAGAAAGCTGAGAACCGTAGGCTGAAAACAAGGGAGGAAACCCCAGGTGTTCCCTAAGAGGGAGCGGATCCTGGGGATGGCTTGCTTGGTCCTGTCCTCCTCTCCTGGGGTCCCCAGATAGGACAACTCGATATCCCTTAAATGAAGAGTCCCAACACCCTGACATACCCATAACCTCCAACTCTGCCCTCATCCAGGACGAAACACCTTCCCCCTGATGCCAAATGCCAATTCTATTCCCTAGTCCTGACTCCTCTCCTAAATCCAGCTGGAAGCCCCATTTGACCCCTGACCTGAATCTGGCCTTACCCAAAAACCCACTCTGACTGGCCTCAAACCAAATCATACACCTTACCTGCCCCTACCCCTATTTTTAATGTCTCCCCACCCTGCGAGCTGGGTCCCGACTCCAATCCACACTTACTATAGCATATATGTGTCCAGGGCTATGGATTCATCAGGACCTGGTGGCCATCAGCCTCTGCCTGCCCCACCGTGAGGGCCACAGGGGACCCCTTAGAGCAGCTGGGGCTCTGAATGGTTCTGGCTGTCCCTGCACAGGTGATGGATGAGCTCTGGTATTATCAGCACCATAGGAGGGAGTCACCAATTTCCCTGCCTGTCACTTCACCATAATTTCTAAAGCACGAGAGGCTGATTCCATCTCTTGACACCATTTGACTCTGTTCCCTGCCCTGGCAGGTTTCCTTGGGGAAGCTGGGCAGCAGGGCTGCTGGGTGTGGGAGCATCGTCCAGAGGCTGACAGGCACATTTCAGCACTTACATGTTCTGCTGCTGTCCTAAAAGACGGATGCCAAGGCCGGGCGCAGTGGCTCACGCCTGTAATCCCAGCACTTTGGGAGGCCGAGGCAGGTGGATCACCTGAGGTCAGGAGTCTGAGACTAGCCTGACCAACATGGAGAAACCCCATCTCTACTAAAAATACAAAATTAGCTGAATATGGTGGCGCACGCCTGTGATCCCAGCTACTCAGGAGGCTAAGGCAGGAGAATTGCTTGAACCCAGGAGGTGAAGGTTGCAGTGAACCGAGATTGCACCACTGCACTCCAGCCTGGGCAACAGAGTGAGTCTCCATCTCAACAACAACAACAACAACAACAACAACAACAACAACAACAACAAAAGACAGATGCCACACCGGGTCCATTCCACCTCAGCCTTATCATTCTTGGCTCATCTGAGACTTGGATGCCACCATAAGCTCCTCAGTCACCTTGGAGCTTAAGGAGGAAGGTGAGGTACATACCATGAAAGTTCCTCACCCAGGGGCCATGCCTTCAGCCTCTCTAGAAAATTACAGAAATCCTAAAATCCTCAGAGGTGCTCAGGGATGGAGGACTGAGACCTTCCTAAATGGGCAGGAGGGTAACAGCAGGGCCTGATGTGGCCTCCGTCCCATCATCTTCCCCATTGCAACTATCCCAACAAATGAGCAAGAGTTGTCTCTACTGCCATCAAAGCATTCTCTGGGCAGTGGACAAAGCTGGCAGTGGTGGCTATGTGGCCCATTTTAGAGCTGGGTACTGGTTTCGGGGTAAAGGTGTTTAGAAATAAGCTAGCAGGTACCAGGGAGGCAGGATGCTGTGGCCAGAGCCTAGCAGGATGACCCCCAGGTAACGGAAAAGATTGACAGCATAGCACACCTGGAAGACTGATGCTGCCACGGACAGAGCTCTAGGGTATCGGCCCAGAATTCAGAGGCGGAACCTGCCTAGAGGAGAGCATTTCCCAGGCCTGTGGTATTGTCTGGGGGTGGCAGCCCAAGGGGCACAGTGAGTGTTAGAGCCTCCTCACCCCCCAAGGCCCACAGCCTCAGAACATGCCCTCCTAGGGGCCAGCACCTGGGGAGACCAGGTCATCTAGGGTGGCATAATGGAGAGGGCAGCAGGGGTGTCAATCAGGACATTTTAGTCTAATATCAGAAAAAGCTTCCAACCATCACAGCATCCAATGTAAAAGAAATTCTAAAAAGAAGACATCACATCAAGTCTCTGATTGTTTGTGGGCTTTGAAGATTGCCTGTAAAACTGCCTTGGTAATTAAGTAGAATGACTCCATTTTGCCACATAAGTATGGTTATGGCTCCTGGGTGGCGGCAATTAATATAAAAGCAGATTAAGGAAGCCATCATCAAGACATAATGAGTTTTTAAATATTAATTAATATGTTAATAACCATTCTAGGTTAAGGGTGAGGTTTTGGTGCTGCTAGATTATTTCTGACAGAGACCCAGGGATGCCTGCATTCTGCCCCCACACCTCCACCCTTCCAGTGGGGTTCCAGAGGGAACAGCAGCAGAACGGAAATCAGAACCCAGGCTCATGAGCATCTGTGCTGCGTGAGCACCCGTGGCCCTGCGCTCAGTGCTCCTAGCGGACGGGAACATGATGCAGCGGCTTGAGGTCCTCAGCGGGCCCTTTCAAGCCCCAGATCTACCTGTGCCATCAGCACATCCAGGCGGGCCTGGAGGAAAGAGAGAAACCCTATGAGAGCTTCTGAGCCCATGTCTCCTCCCAGGCCATGGAAGCAGAAGGGATGAGAGGAGAGGAGCAGAGGAGGGATGACCCCAGTACCCAGGGCTCACACCATGCCCCGGTCAGCAAGATGCCATGAACCTCAGTCGGTGCTGGCCAAGGCTGTGAGCACACCCAGTCTAAAGCTTGGGTTCTGAGTAGCAGCTTGGCAAAGCCCTCCTTTGAAGGAAGCTGGGAGAACAGTGGTCAAAGGACGCTGTGGCACAGAAAGGGGAGAGAAGCATGTCCTCTAGTCACCCGGTTTTGTCTCTCTTGACTTTCTGATCTGTCTCGCAAGGGCATAGCTGCCTCCCTTGGGGGACAATCAGCAGCCCATTCACACAGCTCCATTTCCAGTTCCACTGATACCTACTAGAGCAGCTGCAGCCCCCAAGGCCACTGAAACTGGTTAGAACAGGACATTAATGGACTGCAAGGCCACCTACACATTTAAGCCAAAAAAATCTACCAGCACCCCCTCCTCTTTCCCACTTTAAGTGACAGCCAGTCCATGTCCAAAATTCTCCCTTCCCTCTTATTTTTCAGCTGTCTTAAACAGAAGGGGTCTTCCTCAGAGGAAGCCTGGGCGAGTGTGGGGTGCCTTTTCACCCTTGCAGCCTAGATGGAATTCTTCTGGAGTCGTTTTCAAGGTTGTTTTGTGCTAACTCACTCTCTCATCTGTGCCATTCTTCCTAAAACTGCAAATAAAATCAGCCACATCCTAAAATCCAGGCCATTTGGAACCAAATGTGACCACTATTGCAGTGGCATTCCCGCGTGGGATGAAGGTCCGAAATTGCTAATGGCAGCCATGGGCCACAGCCAGGTGGTTAGAGCCTGGGGACGAGTGTTGAGTTTCAGTGCCACCTCTGGCCCTGTGTGACATTCATCAAATCAGTTTCCCCTTCTGCAGACTGGGCATGATTGTGCTGCCCTGCTTGCTTTACAGAGCCACAGAGATAAACCAAGAGGAAGGACTTTGCAAACTGTAAGGTGGGCCGCCAAAATGATGCTGTGCCACCACATCTCCTCCTCCCCTCCTTGCCCTTTCTCCATGTGAAACAGCTCCAGGGACGAGGTGGCATCAGTTAGGAGAAGCTCCTGCCAGGCCCAGCCAGAACTGCTCTCAGAATCCTCCTAGCCCTGCCCCACCTCCGCTCTCACCCTCATCTCCCTTCCTCATTCCTCCTCATCCTGTTTCCCTGATCAAATATCCTAAGGTACAGACCTAAGGGCATCCAGGTGTCCTAGTCTCAAGGTAGGTGCTCATACTCAGAGCTAAAAGCCTAATTCTTAGCAGATCAACACTCCAGAGCACGTATCTGCAAACCTCACACAGACATGCATCCCTCAGTCACCCCACATCATGCTCAGCCCCACCCAGCTCAGGCACAGGTCTAGGAAGCAACTGGGGAGATGGCTTGAACATCCTCTCCCAGAAACCTACCCAGAAGCCATCCAGGTATACTTCCACCCAGGGGCGTGAAGAAAGTCCAGAATGCTGTTGAACACAGAGCTTCCACCTTCTGTTCAGATGGTTTCAAACTTGCAGGGACAAAGGGCTGAGCTCCCTGAGGAACAGCAGCTGGGGCTGGGGAAGCCAGAGGAGTGCTGCAAGACTCGCAGGCAAGCCCACATCAATTAGGCTCTGATTAGAGGAGGGGCCAGGTGGGTTGCTGGCTGGGAGCCGGCCCCACCATGGCTGAAGCCGAGCTTCAGTAATTGGAAGCCCAGCCTGGCAGGGCTGGGCACAGACTTCATGCCGAGAGAGGAGCCAGCCAGGCGCAGCCTGATTGCTTCTGTTTCTGATCTCTTCTTGCAGAAAAAAAGAGCAAAGCTGCTGGAGCTGCCCGGCCTCCAGCCTCCAGGAGGAGAGGAACGGTGGGTTCAAGCAGCGGCTGCTGCCTGCTAAGTGTGGCTTCTGAGGCTTGAACGAGGGCTGCAGAGGCAGGTGTGAGGGTGGGCTCTTCCCACTAACTTTCCCACAGAGATCCTTCCCACACTGCCCTCACCGGGTAGTTAGTACTCTGAGGCCTGGAGGGTGCGGGAGGAGATTCTCAAAGGTTTTGGCCTCAAAGTTCTACCCCAAGCTGGGCAGGCCACATGCATTGAGTATGGGGTGACTGAACCGCAGAGGTGAATATGGCACACATGACTGTTGTGCACGGAATGTGGCCGGTGTGACTGAGGAATCAAATTTGTCATTTTATGTATTTCAATAGCCACATGAGGTTAGCGGCTACAGTACTGGATGCTTTAGGCCAGGCATCCCCAAACTTTTTACACAGGGGGCCAGTTCACTGTCCCTCAGACCGTTGGAGGGCCGCCACATACTGTGCTCCTCTCACTGACCACCAATGAAAGAGGTGCCCCTTCCTGAAGTGCGGCGGGGGGCCGGATAAATGGCCTCAGGGAGCCGCATGCGGCCTGCGGGTCGTAGTTTGGGGACGCCTGCTCTAGGCTGAAGTGAGGAGATGCTGCCCAGATTCCCTGCTGGGTGGCACACCTGTTACCCAGCTGGGTGAGACCTGGAGGAATGGCCTGGCTGTCCTCTGACCCTGTCCTCTCCCTCTACAAAAGCAAGGCATACCTTCCTCTCCTTGCCCTGCCTGAGCAGCAGCCCCCGGGGCCGGCTTGCCAGGTGCAGTCAGGGATTGCGGCCAGCAGCACAGCCTCTGGGGCCAGGCAGACTGGCTTTTAAATCCTGCTCTGCCACTTACCAACAGGCCACTAAGGTTTTCTGAACCTCCACTTCCTCATCTGTAAAATGGAGATAATAAACATCCACTCAGGGTTACTGTGAGGATTGAACGAATGAGTACACAAGGCCCTTAGACCAGCGCCCGGCACGTAGGAAGCCCTTCATAAATGGTAGCTTTTGTTGTTGTTCCCATTATCATCATCACCTGGCACGCAACAAAGAGCAGCTGCATGGAGGCTGCTGGCAAGTCTATTCTGCGGGGGGACTGCAGACCTGACACACGCCGTCTGAGTCAGGAGCTTCTTGAGTAACAGAGTAAAGGCCAACAGGAAAGAAACCAAACACTGCTCCACCCCATAAGGGGTGCACCGGGGTAGGGATCTGGGGGCGGGGAATTACCCCTTGCTAGCTGAGGAAGTATATCCTTTCAGAGCATGGATTCCGGTCTTACAGTGGCTGAAAATTGGGTGGGACTTGTGGGAGGTGTGCAGGAATCTGTGCGTTAGTTATAGGCATGAAACTCACCCCAGTGGGAACAGAGACAGGGAAATCCACCCAGAGGCATCCGCATGCAGCCTTGACTACGAGCCTGGAGATCTGCCTGCCCATGGCTGTCCCGCGAGACCTGGGTGGCACTGGGCCTTAAGGGAAGGGGCTGTGGAGGGGACAAGAAGGAGTGGGGGGACTCACACTCCTCCAAAATGACTGGCTGACGGGGGACCCTGCCCTGGGAGGGAGGACAGGCGCCTCATCAGTCATCCTTCCCTGCTGACAGCAGCGAGGTTTTCCTGGGAGAGGTGGGTGAGATGTCAGACAGGGAGATTTAAAGGAGACCCATGGTGGGGGCATAGGGGGACCTTAGGGCTGAGGGAGGCAGATTTGGAGCATGATGGCACCCAGAAGGAAGCAGTTCCTATAAAGGATCAAAGGCAACAGGGACATACCTGTCCATAGCAATTCCTGCCAGTCCCAGGAGGGGCATCTAACGAGCCCAAAGACCCTCATTTCTGCTGGCTTTGGAAAACAGGGACACCGGCTGTCAGATAGCTGGACCATGACTCCTGACTCTGGGCAGTGGAGACTGTCTATGGAAGTCCAAGGCCCTTGGTGGGGCTGAGAGCACCCTGCGTGACCCTTGATGCCAGAGAAGCACTCTAGAGCTGACTGTGCAACAGAGACAGAAGCCCGACTACAAGTCAGCCCTGAGCTGGAGGAAGCTGTCCCTGAAGTGGGGCAGGACCCACACAGCTGAATTGCATTAAACAAAGGTGGAGGCGCTGCCCAGTAGTTGTGCTGCCTGAGGTCCTGGGTGCCCAGGCCTCTGCTGTCTCCTTCCTTCCCAGCCTGCCCTCCTCTCTCCTCCCAGCAGGGCTGTCATCAGACTCATTGGCTCCCAAGTTCTGAAATGAACTCTGCTCCAAGTAATTACAGCTCTTCAAGTTTCCCGTCCTCTGTTTAAAGAATTTGTCCTCTCGCCCTCAATGCCCCATCAGCTCCCTAATTAGCAGCGCGCGGCGTGATTACACATTCTCCGCAGCTCGCTGGGTCCAGCCCCGCCTAATGAGTGTTTGTGGACAGCTGGGAGCCCGCCTGGCGGCCCGTGGAGCCAGGAGTCAGGGCCCAGGAGTGCGAGCTGTCAGCTCCGTGATGGGGCTGGAGCTGGTCGCAGCCCCGCGGGCCTCCAGGAGGAAAGGCCTTGAAATATAAATGAAGATGAATATTCATATTTGGTTCAATAAGTGCCAACTATTAATATACATGTCTGTCGGGAAGAGGAGGCAGTGCGGAGCCAATTGCGCCGGGCATAATTGGGCTCCTAATTCACAATTAGCCTTGAGCTCCGGGCCTCTGCACACCCGGAACCTGGGCTCAGAACCTCAGGAGGGGCAGGGGCCTGCAGCACGGAAGTCCCTGAACTCCCCAAGGGTCCTCCTGCCCTCAGACCCCTCCCCACTAGGAGAAGGCTGGGGAAGAAGAGGAGGCCCACAGTCCCCCTCTAGAAGTCCCGCAGGAATTGCAGTCTTCAAGTGCACCCCAGGGTCACCTTTGAGCCACACAAACTGCTCCTGAAATCTGTGGGGGGCTCTGCATGGGGCCACCAGCTCAGAAGAGCTCACGCCCAGTGTGTCACCAGAGCCCCCAATTAGGAAATGTCTGAAGAGGTATGAGAACTGAAGCCAGAAAACTGCAGGTTCTCAGTCCACCTTGGCCACTCTCCACTCTGGAGTTTGGTTTAACAGGGCCTTGCCTGTGTGGCCAGAGTCCCTCTGGCCCCCTCCCCATCCAGGCTCCTGGTGTCACTCAGCCTCTTTTCCTAGCTTGGGCTCAAGGCAGCCCTTTCTTAGTTCTCCCGACTCTGCCCACATGTCTTCCATTAGGACACAGCTGCCACTGGACCTTCTGCACTTCCCCTGCAAATCACCAACTGCCCACAAGTGGCTGCGGAGCCAGGCTGAGCTCTGCCCTCTCCTGGGAAGACCGGGAAGACCACACTGGAAGACGTCAGGGTTTGAGGACTGGGGGAGTCACAGCTTGGGATGGGGGGGCATGTCTGAGCTCTGGAAATGAGCTGGGACCCTGCCCTGCTCACACCTGAGGAAGCTGCATAGACTCCCTTTGGGCCAATAGCACAGTCCTGCTTCCAGTGCATTGGTGGGTGGAGGTGCTTTGCGCCCACGTGCTCAGCCCAGATCTGCTCCAGCCAAGGGCAGGGGCCGAGGTCTGCCCTCCGGCCAAGGTCTAACATGTCAGGATGGGAAATGAGCACTCAGGATGCTGGCCTGAGAGACTAGTCTTAAAGGCAGGCGTCCCCAAACTACGGCCCGCGGGCCGCATGCGGCCCCCTGAGGCCATTTATCTGGCCCTCTGCCGCACTTCAGGAAGGGGCACCTCTTTCATTGGTGGTCAGTGAGAGGAGCACAGTATGTGGCGGCCCTCCAACGGTCTGAGGGACAGTGAACTGGCCCCCTGTGTAAAAAGTTTGGGGACGCCTGCTTAAAGGCACTGCTATAGGGTGCCTGGAGGGTGAAGAGATGGTTGTTGAGGTCACCCAGGTACTCTTCCACCAGAGGAATGACCAGGAACAGCTGGGACAGTGACAGGGGGTGGGCGCTGTGACAAACCAGACTGAAGGGGCTTCTACTGGCCAAATCTAGGGCAATCTGAACATCAAAATAAATAATGATAGTAGCAGTTTATAACCCATTTAAAGAAATAGGAAACCATGAATCCATGCTGACATAAATGAATAAATTGAAAATTTAATGAGGAATGGGATATTTACACAGTCTCGTAATACCTTCCTACATAGTTATTAATTACAAAGGGAAAAAGAATAATTTTACAGTGGAGGAAGGCTGGCAGATACCACCTTCCTCACGTGACCAAAGTGAGCATCAGCAATGGGACGGTCAAAACCCTGCGCCTCCCGACAGGAAGTGCAGACCAGCCCACAGTCACACACCTGCCCAACACACACAGCCTGCTCTGAACCTTGAGAAATGTTACACAGACCCAGACTGAGGGACAGCCTGCCCAATACCGGCCTGTCATCTCAAAGGTGATAAGGTCAGGAAAGACCATGCCCTGTCCCAGATTGAGGGAGACGGAGGAAACGTGACAACTGAGCGAGATGCATGACCCAAAAAACCGGGTCCTTTTGCTCTAAAGGACATTGCTGGGGCGATTGGTGCATCTGGAGTGGGGCAAAGACTGACTTCGAGTTATGTGTCAGTGTTAATTGGCTGATGTGCTGTGTTGAAGGAGAAGGTGTGGAGGGAAATGCATGCTGAAGTGTTTTCTTGATGGGCCCGTGTCCCCATGCCCCTATGTTTTCAAATGGCTCAGGGAAAAAAGTGATGTGTACAGGATTTGCTACTTTTCTGTAAAATTGAGATTATTTCAAAGTACATTTTTAAAGGGCAGGGAGTGGTGCTGGTCTGAGCTAAGGCCCAACGCTGAGGAAAACAGAAACCCAGACCCCATGTCTTTTTTTTTTTTTTTTTTTTTTTTTTTTTTTCTTGTGAGATGGAGTCTTGCTCTGTCTCCCAGGCTGGAGTGCAGTGGCATGATCTTGGCACACTGCAACCTCTGCCTCCCGAGTACATGCGATTCTCCTGCCTCAGCCTCCCGAGTAGCTGGGACTACAGGTGTGCACCACCATGCCCAGCTAATTTTTGCATTTTTAGTAGAGATCGGGTTTCACCATGTTGATCAGGCTGGTCTCAAACTAACCTCATGATCCACCCTCCTCAGTCTCCCAAAGTGCTGGGATTACAGGTGTGAGCCACCGTGCCCAGCCAACCCCAAGTATTAATGGCACAATGCTGGGTGGTCGGGGCAACGCTTGCTGAGCAGAGACCCTTGTGTGCCCATGCGCCTCCTCAGTTACCTGTCTCCAGGTGGTGGGTGAGACAAGTGAGGATTTCTCTGGAGAGACCATTTAGAGCTGCTCTTCTCCCTCCCCTCCCCCAGGGCTGAGACAGTACTGCCTAGCAATCAGACAGAGGGGCTCTAGAGGGGATGTGGCCTGTGTCTCCTGAGTTTGGGGTAAAGGGCCTGACACCTTTCTGTGCAGCTGGCACAAGGGTGATCTAACAGAATTTGCATGGGCAAAGGGAAGCGTGCCCCTTAGCAGCAAGAAAGTCCACGGAGCTCCAGCTTTCTTGGAGGAAAAGGACTTCTGGTGGGGCATGGTGACTTCCAGAGATGACCCCAACAGAGAGGACCTGCAGACACCCAGGGTGGTGGTGAGAACAGTTAGCTGATGTTCGAGTGGCCTGGGCCAGGCTGCCTCAGCACAAACCTTGGTCTCCAGGACTCACCCCTGCACAAGAGGACTGCTCCAGGCCCTGCCCCTGCCTCTTTGTTCCAGCTGGTTCCTGGCTGCTAAGATGAAGGTATCTGTAAAAGTCAACCCTTGCTGCGACATGATGGTGGCACAGCACCTCCAACCCCACAGTTTAGAGCAACATTGATTTGCCTGTTCCCAGGTCTGCAGGTTGGCTGGGTGACTCCACTTCAGGATGCAGGTCAGCAAGGGCGGGATGCAGGATCTTGTTGGGTTCAGGCCAGTTCCTCTGGCCAGCAGAAAGCACAGCTCCCAGGCCTGCACTTCCTCAACTCTAACCATCAGAGGAGCACGAGAGGCTGAGCAGAAACCCAGACGGCCTAGTCCCAGGTCCACACTGTCACTTCCATTGTCCGTTGTCCAATATAAGTCATGGCGTATATTAGTCTTTCATTGCTGCATTACAAATTACCACAAACTTGGTGTCTTAAAACAACGCCCATTTATGAGTCCACAGTCTGTAGGTCAGAAGTCCAGTATGGTGTGATGGGCTCTCTGCTCAGGCAGAAATCAAGCCGTTGCATTCTCATCTGGGGCTGGGGCTCATCTTCCAGGCTCATTCCTGCTACTGCGGCTGCAGGACTTTTCAGTTCCCTTGTAGTAGTGACATCCCGTTCCCTGGTTGGCTGGCAGCCAGCGTTGCTCCCAGCTTCTGGAGGCCACCTGCACTCCATGTCATGTGGCCCCTCCATCATCAAACTGGCAATAGTGCAAAGAATCCTTCTTGTGCTTTGACTCTTTGGCTTCCTTTTGTGTTGCTAATCAGGGAGCATGCTCTGCTATTAAGGGGCTCACTTGATTGGTTTAGATCAGGCGTCCCCAAACTATGGCCCACGGGGCTGCATGCAGCCTCCTGAGGCCATTTATCCGGCCCCCCATTTCAGGAAGGAGCACCTCTTTCATTGGTGGTCAGTGAGAGAAGCACAGTATGTGGCGGCGCTCCAACAGTCTGAGGGACAGTGAACTGGCCCCCTGTGTAAAATGTTTGGGGACGCCTGGTTTAGATCCTTGTGGATAACCTCTGTATAATAAGGTCAGCTGACTTGAGACTTTAATTACATCTACAAAATCCCTCCACAGCAGTACCTAGATTAGTGTTTCATTGAATAACTAGGGATCAGGAATCTTGTAGTGGGGGTTCACCTTTACAATTCTGCTTACCACACACGGCCAAGCCAAACATCTATGGCTGGGAAAATGTACACCTCCTCCAGAGAAGGGAGCGAACGGTTCATGAACGATTGTCCCATCTAACAGTGTTCCTGGAAAGCCTGTTCATTCATCTATCCACCATCTAGTCCTGCATCTGGGCAGGGCCAGAGGGAAGGGGAGGGCTCCGTGTTGTTCCCAGGAGGCTCTGCCACTGTCTTCTTCCCTAGATGGCCCTGGACAACCACCCAGGTCCCAGAGACCCTCCTGAGCCTCCCCGCTGACCCCTGTCCTGCCTCACTTGGGTGGCTGTCCAGCCTGCACCTCATCCCACAGCAAGCCTTTCCTGGGTAGCCATCAACCCTTGCCTGACCAGACCCCTGTCTGCCCTCAGGTCTCCCAAGAGGCTGAGGCCCCGCCCTTCACCCCAGCCCCCACCCACCTGCCCACTCTCCAGCATGTGCCCTCTCCACAGCCCCTGCCAATCCCTGACTCTCAATGTGCCAGGCTCCCCCCAACCTCCAGACCTTTCATGGCACTGCCCTCTCCTCCCTTCTGAGCTCCGGGGCTCTTCTCCCTAGATCCAGGTTTTCCCAAGCCCTCAAGGGCTAGCTTGTCTCCTCTGCTTCTTCAGGAAGCCCTGCCAGATGCCCCTCTGAGCCCTGTCTTATCTCTGCGCTGGGGCTGGTGGAACGTCTCTGCAAGGGTCAGGACAAGATGGCAGGATCGCTGGCCTGCTGCAGCACGGTGGCATGGAGGGGGTGCTTCATGGCAAGGATTGGGCACCCACCCCACCACTGCTGGATCCCCTGCCCCCTATGTCATTGGGCCTATGCTCACGTGGGCCCATGCCCACCCTCTCACATGCCTGCTTAACCACTCTGCTTCTTTCTCTCACGCTCAGACATCCCCCACCCCAGGATGGTTCAGTATCTCAGCTGCCTCATTGCCCCAGACGTGACATCAGTTTGGAACAAGTGTGTGTGTGCCTCCCTGGGCCTTGGAGCTGGACTGTTTGACTAGAGAGGGTCAGCTGGCTTCCAGTCTGTGGCTTTGACTGCTCTCTGGGCAGCAGAGGCTCGGGGAGGGAGGGCCGGGGCCCAGCGACGGAGGGGCTTTGAGAACAAGGTCACATCTCGGCAACCGAAAGCCAGTCAAGCTCCTTCCATCAAGTTTTTAACTAGAAAAATAGTGTGCCCATTTCTCTGTAATACACCTCTGGGCTTTTTTATTATGACTTCATTTCCCCTTGTAATATTGGAACGTCTCTATAATTGTAAAAGTGTAATAGAATCTAATAGAATTTCATTTGGCGCCCGGAATGCTCCTTGCCATGGCCGCTCATTCGGAGTGAAATAATGATGTCTAATGCCCACACACGGCTCCCCGTGACCTTATTCAATCTTGGGGCTGATCGGGAAATATATTGATTCAATTATACACTGATGACAAATGAACTCAAAGAAAGAGGAAAAAAAGGTCAGCATATATTTGAAAATGTAAATCTTAGCAATGTCTTTGGGGTTCGCCCAAAAAAAAAAAAGCCATTTCAAAATGCCATTTGTGGCTAATAGTGTGGAGTTCCAGACTCCATTAGGGAGGCGCGTCAGTGGCCGGGAAGGCATTAATGGGGTGTCGCTTTTCTAGAGCTGGGATCAGGCCCAAATCCTCCCTGAGAAGCTCCTGCCCTGCACAACCTCTTCCTGAAGCTGCCCCTTCCCCAGCAGCAGCCAGACCGGCCTGTCTTCACCCTTTTTCCATCCATCTGCCATCCCTTCTTCCTTCCTCCGTCCCTCCCTCTTCTTTTTGCCTCTCTTCCTTCCTCTCTCTCACTTCCTTCCTCACTTTCTTCCTCCCTCATTTCCTCTCTCCCTCCCTCCTTTCCTTCTTTCCTTCCTTCCTGAGAGAGACTGAAGCGACAAGGGTGACACGGTCACCCGCTGACCACATCTGAAAGGAGTGGGCCCGGGGAGGGTTCTGGGTGAGCTTGGGCTCCAGGGTGGAACAGGTGCGCCTTGGGCAGGACCAGTGCAGCAGGTAACGACCAGGTGGGAAAAGGTGAAGAGCAGCGCTCAGAAGCCAGCGATGGGCTGAGGAGCAGCCAGAGAGGCGGGCAACCAGGAGGGCCAGATTACTGGGGGCAGGTGAGGGAAGAGAGTGAAGAAGGGGGAAAAGGCCAGCGATGTGGAATACTGCCAAATTCTCAAAGATGCAGCTGCACAAACCTCCAAGGCGTTCACAGAATTTCTCCACTTAGAAAATGATTTATTTAAGAATATTTCACATACAGTCAAGTAAACACTTTTCAGTATACAGCTGGATGATTTCTAAAATACATTTATACATGCCTGAAACCACCACCCAAATTAAGATCTGGAATATATCCCACCACACCCCAATGGACTTTCTCATGACCCAGTTAGTGCCCCACCTCCCCCAGGTAACCACTCTTCTGGCTTCTACCCCCATAGATTAGTCTTGCTTGCTTTTGAACTTCATGTGGCTGGAATCATAAAGTATGTACTTGTTTTTTGCATCTGGCTTCTTCTCAGCATTTTCTCTGTGAAAGACATCTGTGCAGCTGCATGTACCAGCAGCCCTCGCTTTGCACAGCGGCGCATGCAGGACACACAAACGACTGTGTGAGCTGAAATCACACAGGGAGATCCTAATCGGTGAGGGGAAAGTATGATTGTTCCATGACCTGTAGAAGCTTTTTTTTTTTTTTGTCAAAACATTAAAAACTCTCTTACTGTTAGTTATAAATATAGTTGGGAAATTTAAAAAATCAGTTTTAATTCAATGCCATTTTAGACAACAGAAACGTTAAGAATTAAAGTGCTTTATTTCTTTGTAAAAAACAGGAAGAGCAGATTGAACAGTGCTGGTCATGCCACTTACAACATGGGCAAGCACGTTTTCTATGCATTGGCCAATTGTCAGACTGTGTTCTATGTGTGATCTGTGATCTGTGATCTGTGATCTGCTTCCAACATTTCCTCCTTTGTGTTTTCAATGTTGTGAAATACCTCTGGAAGTTCCTTTGGTGTGAAGCGTTTTTGTGAGCATCACGTTCTCTGGGGCATGTTCATCCATTTCATTACAACCTCGTTCCTTGTTTATGTCAGTACGTTCGTCTTTACGAAGCTCCTGTTCTGCACATCTGGAGCCACACGGTGGCAACATGGTGGACAATTCCCAGTCAGTGATTTCTTCTATAACTCCGTTTACATTTGAGTCGAATTTTACTTCTAGCATTATCATTTTCATTTCTTTGTTACAACTTCCTCTTTGTTAACTAATTCCTTCTTTCAATTAGAGATTTTTCTAGTGTCATGTGGGTTCCTAAATTGAAGACAAAGCGGCAACACCACTGCACACTTTGCTGTCTGTGTGTGAACCGCCTGGCAGATGCCCAGTGTCAAATCAACGGCCTTAGAAAGAGTGAAGTGACTGGTCCTTGATCATGATACGTATCTGCTGCTGATGCAAACTGAAAAGCCAGCAAAGAAGTTTACCCCGTAGGCCACTACTCACGGTTTAAAGTATGCCAATAAAATGGTGACTGAAATGTGAACGGCCTTGCTGAGAGACTGAAATTGCTTAATTAAACCATGGTAACTGGAATTTGTGCGTATCGGAATCCCATAAAACGAAGACTGTCTACGTAAGTAGTTTGTTCTTTGTCACTGCCGTGTACTACTTCATTGTGTGAATGTGCCACAATTTCTTCATCCCTTCTTCTGTTGACGGACACTGGGGTTGTCCCAGCTTTGCTCTCTTATGAATATAGCTGCTATGAATATTCATGCACCTGTCAACCTATGCACTCATTTCTGTTGGTTAAAGAGTTCTCTACTTAAGTTCACCAATTATTTCCTGTGACCCCCCCACCCCAAGCAAATCCCTATGCTTACAAAGTGGGGGCCTCTGAGCCATATTTATGAAGAGGGAGGGGTCACAGTGTCATGACTGCACTGAGATGGGAGGAAGGGCCAGCAGGGATCAGCTGGTTAGTCCCTTCTCCTCCTCCAGGTTCATTTTATGGATAGGAGGAAAGACTCTAGACCCAGGGGGACGTGCCTGAAGTCACACAGAGAGTCAGACTTTTGGGGCCCTCAGCTGCCCTCACAGGCCTGACCGCCCTGCCTTCAGGTGCAGCTGCTCCCTGGCTGTGGGGCTGGAGGTGCCTTATTCTGGGGCTGCTGGAGGTCTCCCTCTTTCTCTTCAAGAGCAAATTCCTCTACCCTTACCCTCATGAGGGGGCCAGGAGGCTGATAGGGACTTTCTGTCCCCCGGACACCCCAGAAGCTTTCAGCAAAACTCAGCTCAGCCCTGCTGCCCCATTTAATTCTCATAATTAGCTGACAGCTCATTAGCAGCTCATTATAAGCCCTGGAAATGCAGTGACAGTAACAAATTCAGTGCAGCCAGCCAGTCTGGGGGTGTCCCCAGGGGCGTGACCCAGGTTGGGCTTCCAGGGGGCTACTGGAATGAATTCAGCCTCTGTGCCCACGTCTGAATCCACGGAGTCTGAATCCTATTGCTTGGATCCCATTTATGTTACCACCCCTCCACCTCCACCTCCCCACCGCCACTTTCCAGCCCAGCTCCTGGCTGCAGGGCCTACAGCTACCTTCCCCGTGCTTCTCTCCAGAGAGGACAGATGGGAGGAAGTAGCCTGCCTCCCACCCAGGAAGGGGGCCTGAAGCCTCTAGAGGGCCCCAGAGAACACAGACTCTCTGCCCAGCGCTGGGCACCTGGCCAAGCCCCAAGGCCCATGCGCCCACCTTCTACTTCGCCGACTCCCAGAACCCGGGCTCCAGCACCCCTCTCCATTTGTCCTTCCAGCTCTGGTCTCAGCCTTTCCCCCTGTCTGTCTGTCTGTCTGTCTCTCAGTCTATTTCCTTTTATTGAACATCCATTAGGCACCTACTACTTGCCTGTTCTGGGCTAAGTCTGAAGGAGTTGCGGAGATCAGTTAGGCAAAGTCCATACAGGAAGACTTTCTCACGGCACAGTGGGGAAGGAGACGGGGAAGCAAACCACTACAGCCTCGTGGGATAAGGGCTGGCATGGAGAAGAAGCTGCTGAAGCATCAGAAAGGGATCCAGCTAAGCAGGGAGTGGGGCCTGTCAGGGGAGGCTTCCTGGAGAAGGCGGCCTCTTGGAGGAGGAGCAGGCGTTTGCTTGTCTGTGCCAGGCCAGCCTCTGCACCTTCATCGTCTTTGCAGCCCAGGCCCTCTCCTTCCTATAGCCAAGCCCTTCCGCTTTGTGGTCTCAGTCCCACTGAAGGCCCCAGGACACAGGACAGAGACTGGGAACAGGGCCAGCCCCACAGGAGATGGTTAGAGCCTGGGGGAAAAGGAGGGACAGAGGGACTTCTATAGAAGGAGTGGGAGAGGACAGAGGGAGTCGAGGAGGCTTGCATGTGAGGGGCTAAGTCCTGAGTGCCTAGGTGGCCCCAGCCTCGAGCAGGCCAGGTGACCTCAGGCAAGCAGCTTATCTCCCCTGGGTTCCATTTCCACTCTGTGCTTTGCGAGGAATCCTGCGAGGTGGGGCCTGACCACAGTCTGTGTGCAGGAACAGGGGCTTCCGGCGTGGCCACCGGAGATCGAGGCTCTGCAGGGGAGGCCTAGACCCCAGTCTTGAGCTCCCAGTTCCACCTCAGGGTGGCCATACATCTGCCACAGGGATCGATGAGAAGTCATTATCATTGCCACATGCTAATGACACCAATTAATTCCCCATCTGTGAGTCCAATGCAGCCTTCAGCGCTGAAGGTTAAAGGGAGGGGACTGGCTCGGGGTGAGTTTTCCCCAGGGATGGCACCTCCAGGCCGGTTCGTGTGGCTTGTGAGAGTCTGAGGCCTTGCATTTGGAACTGTACAGTGTGTGTGTGAGAGGACATGTGTGTGCGTATATATTCGTTATTCTTGTGTTGCCTTGTGTATAAAGAATATGTCCATCCTTTACTAGTGCATGCCACGTGTGTACACAGGTGTGCGTTCTGTGTATGTCTGCACTGTGTGTATACAGAGTTTATGTGTACAAAGTATACATTCTGTATATATGTGTGAACAAAGTACTAAATGTGTACAAAGTGTGTGTATCTAAGTTATGCTTCTACATTATGTTTGTAGACAATGGAGGGCTTACATCTGTGCACACTGTACATGCCAAGGTTGTATGTGTGAGTCCCATGTCTGCAAATGCTGAGGACACTAAGTATTCGCACCTCCTGTATCCTTGCAGGGGAATGTGGGTGTACATTGTGTACATACATGCATAATTGTGCCAACTGTACAAGCCCATGCTGTTGTGTGTTCACGTCATTGTACATACATGTTCTGACCATGAGGTATGGGGGACCAGAGGCTCCTCTCTGCCACTTCAGGGACTGAGGTTCTGCCCCTGAGCTCAGGACTCTAAGGGTAGATCTTCCTGCACTGTGACACGGACCTGATGCTGCCTGAACTTCAGCTGGGTCTTGAAGAATGAGTAGGAGTTCAACAAGTAAATGGAGTTGTAGAGAAGGGAAAGCGATTCCAGGCTAGAGATGCTCTTCAAACATAGTGATTGTTCCGAGTGTGCTACACACACTCATATAACCTTCACAGCAACTCTACAAAGTAGGCACTGTTACCATTCCTATTTTACAGATGAGGAAAATGAGTCATAGAGAGTTTGGCAGCTTGCCCAAAGGCACATCGCTTGAAAACGGTACAGTCAGGATTTGAACATACGCCCACAGTCACACATTCTCATACACACTACGATATGCACAATGAACATGCAGACAAGACAGTGGACACACTCAGCATTACACACACACAGACACACAGGTACACACAGGTGCACACGTCACACCCAGGCTGTCTCCAGGTGTTCCCATCTGTCCAGAGTGACTTGGGCCCGAGCTCTAGCTCAGCCCTAGCTTCCTTGGGGTGGTGGAGCAGGAGGGATGGGCAGTGAGCATGAGATGAAGGGGACTGAGGGATTAACTAAGGGTGGTCTCTAGCCTCTAATCCTATCCCTGCAACCAAGCAGCAGAGGGTGGGATCCTCCCTATCCACCACACCCAAATAAGTGGGCCCATTTCGGAAACCTCAGGGTAGTCTCACTTCCTCCATCAGCTACGGAGGAAGGATGCTGTCCACTCTGTCCCTGCATGGCTATGGAAGGACTCCCTGGGAAATGGGAGACCCCAATCCCCACCCAGGCCTCCCGTGTCCCCAGTTTCCTCAAGGGCCAGCGGTCACGGAGCTTCAAAAGCAAGAACCCTGAAAGCTGCTGCCTGTCCCAGGCACAATGCTGCCTCTTGCCCAAGGAGGCTCCCTGAGGGCCAGGTTGTCCTTGGCCTGTGCCCTCAAGGTCAAGCGTGCCCCGGCTGCCCCCTCACCCTCAGCAGGTCCAGGATAGGCAGCCTGCCTGGCCCACCAGTGCCAGAACGCCTGGCCCGTTGCCTCTCCCCTGGGCTCCGTCTCTTCTTAATTAACAGAAAGTCATTGTGAATACTAAAGAAGAAATTAGCACATGTCAGTCATTTCCGGGTGTTTATGGATTTCTGGCTCCATCTCTAATTAACCCATCCAGTTCTGAAGTCCTGTCCGAGTGGCAGGTTCTTGCCTCCCCTTGGATGGGAGCCTGGCCCCTGCCCTCAAGAAGCCCCAGTCTGGTCAGCCTTGTTTCCCTGCTTCAAAGCTGCTCCCCATTCATCTCAGGACCCAAAATAACTTACCGTATTCCCCTGGGGAGGGCCCCAACCACCCTAAGATATTGGGTGGTCAGATCAAGACATGAAATATACATGCCCTTTCACCTTCAACTCCGCATCTGGGAATTTATAGAAGGGAGCTGATCGCACAAATGAGTGGTGAACAGAGGCAGCCCCATCACAGAGCTGTCACCACTGCAGAAGCTGTCAGCATCTGTGTCCATCTGTATGGAACGCCTATTAGGGGACAGACAGAGCTACTGGGCAGCCATGGAAGAGCTTCAATATACATCTCTGTTCACTGCCATGGGGCATGTCCTTTATGCACTGTGCTACTAAAATGTATTTATAATACAACATCTACATAAAATCATATTCATTGAGAGAGAAAAAGAAGGCTCAAGAGGCAGGAGTTTTGAAGTCAGGAAAATATGAACAATTATAATCTTTGGGTAGTAAAGTCAGGTTTTTTTTTACTTCTATTTTTACATTTTCCTTTGGTGTTGGAGGTTTTACTCTGTGTGTGTGTGTGGGTATGTGTGCGTATTTATAATCAGAAAATCCGGCCAAGGTGTGCTATATGATGGCCTGGGGAGCTCCAGGGAGCCCCAGGGGCAGCGGGACGGGCTGACGGGATCTTCAGACCTAAGGGTGAGGACAGAGGGAGCTTCCAGAGAGTGAGGAGGCTGAGGGTCCTGCCTGATGAAACTGCTTTGTCATTTGTGTGGAAAGCTTCCTTGTAGGTGGGGCAGCACCTGGTCTCAGTTCTCCCACCTCCTCTCCTCCTCCGCCTCTGCAGCCAGTGCGAGGGTGCAGCCAGTCTGAGTGGGGAAGGAAAGCCCTGATGCCGGAGCTTAGCATACCTGGGCTCATGCCAGAGCTTAGCAGGCCTGGGCTCTCTTCCTGCTGACCCCATTTTCTTTACTTGTAGAATTCTGAACTCTCACCCCAGGACCTGGGTGGCTGTAGATGCCCTCCGCACAGCTAAGGGTCGGGGCTGAGGGCTGGGCTTTGAGGCTTGAGACGCTGGGGCTTTAGCTGAAGCGGCCAGCCCGAGGAACACTGTGGCCAAGCTGCACACCAAAGGCTCAGTCAGTCTGTGCTTCTGAGTGAGGATTCAGAGTCCTGGATGGGGGGGATCCCAGAGAGAGGCAGTTGTTTGCTCTGAGTTTCTGTCTCAGGCCCTTCTGTGTTAAGAACAGCTCTTTCTGGTGCTCCAGCTACACCAATGAAAGCAGGAAGACACTCCATCTGAGGGGCCACCTGCCCTCCAGAGGGCCAGGACTGGCTTGGAGCTGCTTTGGGAGGACTGGGGTAGAGCTAAGGGAAAACAGAAAAAAAAAAAAAAAAAAAAATAAGGCTGATTCAAGCCCATGCCTCAAAAGATGAGGCTTTAAAAAAAAGAAAGAAAAAGAAAGAAATGGTGTTTCCTTCTGTCACCCAGGTCAGAATGCAGTGGCACAATCATAGCTCACGGCAGCCTCCAACTCCTAGGCTCAAGCAATCCTCCCACCTCAGCCTCCTAGGTGCCTGGGACTACAGGACCATGCCACCATGCCCAGTTAATTTTTAAATTTTTTGTAGAGATAGGGTCTCACTGTGTTGCCTAGGCTGATCTCAAACTCCTGGCCTCAAGTGATCATCTTGCCTTGGCTTCCCAAAATGCTAAGGTTAAGGGGCAGGATCCACCCCGCCAGGCCCAAAAGCTGAGATTTTCTACAACTCCCTGGTGCTTTCTCTGCTTAGGGCTGTCAGGGAGAAGCAGAGAGCAGCACTGGGCCCCAAAACACTACATTCCTGAGGCCACAGGTGCGGGGAATCCCCAGACCTCCAACAGGGGATCTCAGTGGGGCAAATGTTACATCCTGAATTTAGGGTCAAAACATCAACTGAAATTGCTGCTGGAGGAGACCAGGTAGTTCCTGTGAGAAACAGGGGACTAGGGAGGCCCCGGGCAAGAGTGTCGTGCCCTCAGGCACCCAAGGCACTACCATCCTAGGCTGTTTTGTCAGGAGCACTGCACCCAGCACGAGAAGTGGCTAGGAGTTTGGTTCCCGGGCTCCATGTCAAGAGCCATGTTTTAAGAGGGACTCTGACAAACTGGTGGTCCAGAGGGAGATGAACAGGATAGTGATGAGTTTGGAGATCATGAAGTGAGACTAGGGCTGGAGAGAACCGTGGAAGGAGCGCGGCTGTCTGTCCTGAAATGAAGCCGGGGAGCATGGCTGATGTCCGAACCTGCAGGGCTATTGGGGGCTGAGGAAGCACAAGTGCTCAGAGGGGCCTGGGGCAGAGGAGGAACCACGAGGGAGTGGAGTGGGTTAAACAGTGTCTCCCTGCAAATTCATGTTCATTCAGAGCCTCGGAAAACGACCTTGTTTGGTAAAAATGGTCTTTGCAAGACATAACTAGTTAAGGATCTCAAGACAAAATCACTGTAGATTTAGGGTGGGCCCTAAATCCAATGACTGGTGTCCTCAGAGGAAGAGGAGAAGAGGGGCCACGCAGAGACAGCAAGGAAGGCCGTGTGAAGACGAGGTGGAGACTGGAGGGATGCTGCCATGAGCCAAGGAATGCCAGGAGCCACCAGGAGCTACAAGAGGCAAGGACGGACCCTGTCCTAGAAGGGTCTGAGAAAGATGGCTCTGAAAATACCTTGATTTGGACTTCTGGCCTCCGGAACTATGAGGAAATGCATTTCGCTGTTTTAAGCCACAGAATTTGCGGTAATTTGTTACACAGCCTTAGGAAACTGATACAAGGAGAAAGCATGGGAAGAAGGGTTCAGATGAGAAGGAAGACTTTTCTTTTCCTTCCTTTTTCTTTCTTTCTCTTTCTTCTTTCTTTTTCTTTCCCCTTTCTTCCTTCCATATATCTCCCTCCCTCCATTCCTCCCTCCCTTTCTCCTTTTCTTTTTCCTTTTTTTTTTTTAATTTTGAAGACTGAGTCTCACTCTGTCCCACGCTGGAGTGCAGTGGCACAATCATAGCTCACTCTAACCTCGACCTCTCAGGCTCAAGCAATCCTCCTGCCTCAGCCTGCTGAGTTGGCTGGGACTAGCTGATATTTTGACTTTGTGTAGAGATAGGGGTCTCATTTTGTTGCTCAAGCTGATCCTAACTCCTAGGCTCAAGGGATCCTCCCACTTTAGCCTCCTGAAGTGCTGGGATTACAGGTATGGGCCACCGTGCCCAGCCAAGAAGTCTTTTCTAGTAGCTGGAATCACATCATTCCAGGGCAGACTGCCCTATAAGCCATGATCTTGGTGTTGCTGCAAGGGTCTGGCCAAGTTCTGTGAACACTAACTGGGCCCTTGTAAGGCCTTGTGAGGTCTCACTCTGCAAAGCAGGGTGCTTTGGGTGACCTATGGGGGCCTTACACCAAGATCCCATGTTTCTAAGTGGTTGGCCCAGGCCTGGAGAAGCAGTGGGTGGGAGGGGGCAGGAGAAACTGCTCAAACTTGAAAGCCTCACCCCACCTGGGGTCCAATATGAACACCAGAAACCCAGTCTTTCAGGAAAACTCTCACAACCTCGTCTTCCCAGTTAGAAACTAGTGGAAAGGCAGACACTCATGAGCGAGACGTGGGGACAGGGAACATTTGGATTTGAGACCAGCCCTTCATGCATCCCACTGCATAGGCTGGATGAAGGGCAGCTGGTCCTGTGTTCACAGCCACATCTTCTTCCCCAGGCTGAATGGGAGGCGTAACTGCCTCCCTGAGTGTCTCAATCTGTGGGGTTGCCCATTGCAGCCCTTAGGATAGCATCCAAGGGCCAAGAGTACATCTTTCTACAGACTGGGTTCACGTCTTGCTCTGGCTTGCAAGGCTGAGGGCATGGCGGCCTCCTCCAGGGGCTCTGGGACCCTCCCACTGGCCAGCCTCTCTGAGAAGCCTTGCTTGGAAGATGAGGGCTGTCATGGAGGTAGCTAGGTTCATCAAGACCCTAAGGTCAGCTTGGGAGAAGACCCCATGTAGAGGGAGGGTTCATGCATTTAGCTCTTTGGGCAGTTGCAGGGTCCACTGTTCCCCTTAGGGCAGACCAAAATCTGGGGAGCTGCTGACCTTGGCTGGGCCATCTCCCATGTCTGGGCCTTGGTTGGGATGACTGGGCTCTGTACCATGTGGTCTCTCATCCTCCAGGAGGCTGGTCTGGGCTTGTTCTCACAACAAAGGTTGGGGAGCAAGACAGAGCAGAAGGACATGAGGCCCTGAAGGCTTCAGCTCAGAACCTGCATGTTTCCAGGCCATGGCATTTCATTGGCCAAAGCGAGTCATGAACCCAGCCCAGACTCATGGGGTGGGGGAATAGACTCCAGCTCTTGATGCAGGGGCCACAAGTCACACTGCTGGGGGTGTGGAGCCCACCTGGAGAGGGAACACTGCCCAGATGATTCTGATAGGACACATCAGCCTCTACCCCTATTAGGAGCCCTGGGTTAAAGGCAGGGGAAGGACATGGCAGGTTGCCCGGGAGCTGAGAGGAGGAGGGTGGGGGTGCTAGTATGAGGACCAGGCTGGGCCCAGGCATGGCTAGGAAGAATATGGCAGCAGAAGAGCAGAAAATAGACAGGAAGGAGCCTCTGCACAGGGAGCTCAGGGTGGTCTTGGGTCCAGATGGCTGTGTCAGCCCTCAGAGGCATCACCAGGTGACACTGGATCCACTGCCACCGTGATGGACTCAACTATAAGTGGACCCTCTTCACAGGGGAATCATCCCAGTGACTGAGGCCCAGGCTGCAGGTTGTGGGGCCTGGAGTTCTAGAAGAACATGTCTGAGAGTGAGCTGGAAAATGCAATTGGGTAGCCTCCTGGGGGCTTTCCTGGAACCCACACCTTTGACTAATGGTTCTCAAAGAGGGGGCTGTGGCTGCAGCCACAGGGAGCCCAGAGGCTCCTCCCACCTCTCATCAGCAGTCCAAGTGTTCAGGTGCCTTCCTGAGCTCTTAGCCACGACAACATGAAAGTCCTGGTCTTCCCTGTCTTCCTTCATCAGGCCTCCTTACTGATACCCAATTATGTAAGCATCAAAGTTATTAACACAATGCTTATATGTGTCTCCCAGCTCTCAGCTGAGGCCCCTGCTGCCTCCAAATCCAGTCACACAGCCTGTGGAAGACCAGAACTCTGGCTGATGTCTCTAAGTTGCCATGGCTGACTTTCTGCTGCTTCTCTCTATGCCACTGGGTTCCCACCACCTCTCACTTGCCCCAGGGTCCGTAGGAGCTCACCTAAGGGCCAATTAGAGCACAGAGTCCAGCCACCTCCCTGGCTCTCACCCCTCAACCCCTTTATACTCTGTGAGCTGGGAGGTTGGGGTGTTGGTAGAAGTAGGGGGCTCTCTTCATCTGCTTGAGCTGCCTTAATAAAATGCCACAAACTGTGTGGCTCAAATAAGAGAAATTTATTTTCTTGCAGTTCTAGAGGCTGGAAAGTCCAAGGTCAAGGTCCTTGCAGGTTCAGTGTCTACTGACAGCTCTCCTCCTGCCTTGCAGGAGGCCACCTTCTCAAGGGCAGAGAAAGACAGCGAGTGAGACAGAGTGAGAGAAAGCAAGAGAGAGAGAGAGAGAGAGAGGGAGAGAGAGATCATACTCAGGGTCTCCAGTGTCTCTTCTTGTAAGGACACTAATACGATTGGCTCAGGGCCCCAACCTTGTGACCACATTTAACCATAATTATCTCTATAAAAGCCCTACCTCCGGATACAGTCACATTGTGGGCAGGGTCAGAGCTTTAATACAATAATTTGGAGCAGGAGGACACAAACATTTAGCCTATAACAGAGATGTTCACGCAGAGAGGTCACGTTGCAGAGAGAGGGTTTCAACTACCTCATTGTTCCTTTCTCCCTGTCTTGCCCAGAGCAGTGGACACATATTCCCCACCCCTCTTCCGGCCCACCTCTGCCTCAAAGCTCCCTCCTGATGCTGGTCTGGTGGCTGGTTACCTCCTAGCCCAAAGACCCACCAAGGGATGTTTTGCAGGGAAGTAGGGTTCCCTTCCTATGAGGAATTTTAACGGATAACATTTCCTCCATCTTGCAGCACAGACTAAATGTATTAATGTGTTTCCAGAGTATTCTGATGCTAAGCCCTCCTAAAGAGTCTGGCAGCACTAATGCTCCCACGGAAATGCACACTTGCAAGGTTTGAAGAGATGCCATCCCGAGTGGCTGTGGTTTTAATTACTGTTACTCTTACCTTTTAACTATAGACTACTATTAACTTAGCTTTGTCATTGTCAATTTAGTTGCTTGCTGGTTAACCCCACAACTTGCAGTGACACTCACTTGCAATAAGGTTTCCAATGTACATCTTTCTAACAACTAACATTTAAGGCAGGCATCCATATGGGTTCAAATGAGAGACATTTCTACCCCATGGCTACCTCAGAGGCAGGCATTACTCAGCACTTCCTCCTCCCATTGCTTGACAGAAATAAACTCATTATTGGTAATGTACTCCTAGAACTTGTGTTATTTAAGAAACTAGCCTTATATGGTCAAGGTAAAAATAATAGAACCACTCAATGATTTTCAAGTTCACAGAGAATTGCTTTAGAATGTGTGTAAGCTTATATTCCTTAATAGGATGTAAGCAATTTATGCAAGCTGCCAGCAGCAAGTTGTCTGCAACTTCCTTATTTGCAAATTCTTTTTCCCTGGAAAGTGGAGGCAGATCAGTGAACACTGGGGGCAGTTTCCCCCACGCTGTTCCTGTGATAGTGAGTCAGTTCTCACGAAACCTGATGGTTTTATAGAGGGCTCTTCCCTCTTCACTTGGCTCTTCTCCTTCTGCCACCTTGTGAAGAAGATACCTTTCTTCCCCTTTGCCTTTCTGCCATGATTGTAAGTTTCCTGATGCCTACCCAGCCATGTGAAAGTGTGAATCAATTAAGCCTCTTTCCTTCATAAATTAGCCAGTCTCAGGCATGACTTACAATGACTTACAATGGTCAAACCAATTAAAAGTTTTTGGCTTTACAGTGGTTTGAAAGCAACACTTATCAGTAACATTCCTTGATTTATATCCTGATAAACCCATTGTAAGTTGAAGATCTGCACGTGTGTGTGTATAATAGAGCGGAGAAAGAGAGAGAGGAGACAGAATTATTATGGGCATTGGCTCACATGACTATGGAGACTGAGAGGTTCCATAATCTGCCATCTGCAAGCTGGAGAATCAGGAAAGCTGGTGATTATAATTCAGCCCAAGTCTGAAGGCCTGAAAACTAATAGAGCCAATGCTGTAACTCTCAGTGGGGGAGTTAAAGGTGGGGGTCTGGTCTGTCTCAGAGAACAAAGGCCCAAGAACCAAGAGCTCCAATGTTTACAGGCAGAAAAATATGGATACCCCAACTCAAAGACATCCATATTCTTTATATTAGTATGAAAATGGACTAATACAAGGGGCCCTAGCCAGGAGAGTTGGAAAACTCAGCTTGGAGAATACAGCCTAATCTCCAGACACTCAGGCTACTTAGATTTCCAGACTTCCAGCAGGACAAATGCATTCCTTTGTCTCCTTGCAGTGCCAGCCACCTAGGGAATATTTCAAAGAGGCTCCAGGGGAATGAGCAGGGTCAGAGCTGTGATTCCAGCCCAAGCATTGCTGAACGACAGCCACCAGGGCAAGGTTCTGGAAACAAGGATCTTGGTTGATCCTTGGGAACCCGGGTCCTGGGCAGGAGGGGGCAGAAGTGACTATGAGTTTGTGTGTGTCTAAGGATGTCATGGGGGCAAGCTCAAATCTGTTCCCTGCAGCAGTGAGGGACAGAAGCTGCACATACATGTGCTCACATGTGCATGTTGGGTGGGGCTGGCTGGAGGGTACTTAATACTGTCAGCCAAAGCCAGGAGAAGGCAGGTGGCTTGAGACAGAATTTGGTTTTCCAAGCTCTTCTTCCCTGCATCTCACTTTCTTCATCAGGTCTGATCTCTGCAAGTGAAGAAGCATTTGCAATAAAGCCTTGTCCTGCCAGGCTTTGATTGTGCATTTCTTTTAAGTAAGTGAGATCACATCTTCCAGCTGTCATACTTTGGCTCCAGCCAACCCTACTATCGTGTGAAACCTGATGTTCTCAACGGTCTGAACGGGCAGGAAAGGCTTCAATGTGGCGGCTTCCCCAGCCTCCCAGCTTCAGAAGCAGAATCTGAAGCTGTTCTTTAGTATTAGTTCTCTCCTCCTCAGTGTTCTACATCCTGCCTAAGTTGGTCCATTTCTCAAAACCACTAACTCGACTGTACCCCTTTGCACCTTGTACAATCCTCCATTTTCCTTCAACCAATTCACAGCCAAGGCAAAAACTAGAAGCTAGAGGTGATATGCTCAGTGGTCCATCTCTATTAATGAGCATATCACCTCCAGCTTGATGCTGCTGGCTCCACTGCCTAGGCAGGGCCACTGCAGACCCCTTAATCTTCACCTTTGTCTAAAATAACCTCCCCTCCAAAAACTGGCCAATTAAAACATACTTCAAAATGGGATATATCACATAGACAGAATTAAAAACAAAAATCATATGATCATTTCAACAGGTGCAGAAAAAGCATTCAATAAAATACAGCATCCTTTATGATAAAAACCCTCAACAAACTAGCCATAGAAGGGACTTACCTCATATATAATAAAAGCCATATATATACGACAGACTCACAACTAACATGATACTAAATGGGGAAAAGTTGAAACATTCTTCCTGAAAACTGGTACAAGACAAAGATGCTCACTTTTAACCAATTCTATTCAATATAGTACTGGAAGTCCTAGCTAGGACAATCAGGCAAGAGAGAGAAAGAGCAAACTGGAAAAGAGGAAGTCAAATTATAGCTGTTCACCAATTAAATGATCACATATCTAAAACCCCTAAAGACTCCCCCAAAAGATTCCAAGTTTTGATAAATGAATTCAATAAGGTCTCACGTTACAAAATCAATGTACACAAATCAGTAGCACTGCTTTATGCCAACAATGACCAAGTTGAGAATCAAATCAATAACTTAATCCCTTTTACAACAGCTGCAAAAAATAAAATACCCAGGAATATACTTAACCAAGAAGGTGAAAGAGCCCTACAAAGAGAACTACAAAACACTGCTGAAAGAAACCACAGATGACACAAACTAGAACATAGCCCAAGCTCATGAATTGGAAGAGTCATTATCATGAAAATGACCATACTGCTTGTATTAGTCCATTCTCAGGCTGCTAGGAAGAAATACTCAAGACTGGGTAATTTATAAAGGAAAGAGGTTTAATTGACTCACAGTTCCACAGGGCTGGGGAGGCCTCTGGAAATTTACATCATGGCAGAAGGGGAGGCAAACCGTCCTTCTTCACATGGCAGCAGCAAGAAGTGCAGAGGGAAGTGGGGGAAAATCCCTTATGAAACCATCTGATCTCATGAGAACTCATTCACCATCACGAGAACAGCATGATAGTAACTGCCCCATGATTCAATTATCTCCCACTGGATCCCTCCCACAACATGTGGGGATTATGGGAACTACAATTCAAGATGAGATCTGGGTGGGGACACAGCCTAACCATATCACTGCCAAAAATAAGCTACAGATTCAGTGTCATTCCTATCCAAACACCAACCTCATTTTTCCAGAATTAGAAAAAAAAAATCCAAAAATCTAGATGGAACCAAAACAGGCCCAAATAGCCAAAGCAATCCTAAGCAAAAAGAACAAATCTGGAGGCATCATATTATCAGACTTCAAATTATACTACAAGGCTACAGTTACCAAAACAGCATGGCACTGGCATAAAAATAGACACATGGACCAATGGAACAGAAAAGAGAAGACAGAAATAAAGCCAAATACTTGAAACCACTGGTCTTCAACAAAACACAAAAAAACATAAATTGGGGAAAGGAGATCCTATTTAACAAATAGTGCTGGGAAAACTGGCTAGTGAAATATAGAACAGTGAAACTGGATTCCTATCTCTCACAAAAATCAACTCAAGGTGGATCAAAAGACTTTAATCTAAGACCTGAAACCATAAAAACTCAAGAAAATAACCCAGGAAAAACTTTCCTGCACATTGGCCTAGGCAAAGAATTCATAACTAAGAAACCAAAAGCAAATGCAACAAAAATAAAAATAAATAAATGGGACCTAATTAACTAAAAGAATTCTGCACAGCAGAAGAAATAATCATCAGAGTAAACACACAAGTCACAGAAGGGGAGAAAATATTAGCAAACTATGTATCCAACAAAGGACTAATAGCAAGAATCTACAAAGAACTCAAACAAATTAATAGGAAAAAAATAAACAATCTCATCAAAAAGTGGGCAAAAGACATGAGTAGACATTTCTCAAAGGAAGATACACAAATGGCCAACAAATGTAAAAAAATGCCCAACATCACTAATCATCAGGGAAATGCAAATTAGAATCACAATGAGGTATCACAGTACTCCTGCAAGAATGGCCATTTAAAAAAAAATTAACTTTTAAGGTCAGGGTTACAAGTGTAGGTTTGTGATATAGATAAACGTGTGTCATGGGGGCTTTCTTATATAGATTATTTCATCACTTCAATATTAAGCCTAGTACCCATTTGTTATTTTTTTTCTGATCCTCTCCCTCTCCCTACCTTTTACCTTCAGATAGACCCCAGTGTCTGTTTTTTCTCTCTTTGTACTACCCATGAATCCTCATTATTTAGCTCCCACTTGTAAGTGAGAACACATGGTATTTGGTTTTCTGTTCCTGTGTTAGTTTGCTAAGGATAATGGCCTCCAGCTCCATCCATATTCCTGCAAAGGACATGATCTTATTCATTTTTGTGGCTGCACAGTATTCCATAGAGTATATATACCACATTTTCTTTATCTAGTGTACCAATGTTGGGCATTTAGATTGATTCCATGTCTTTGCTATTGTGAATAATCCTTCAATGAACATATGAGTGCAATGTCTTTATGACAGAACAATTTATATTCCTTTGGGTATATACCCAGTAATAGGATTGCTGGGTTGAATTGTATTTGTGTTTTGGAATCTTTGAGGATCACTACACTGTTTTCCACAATGGTTGAACTAATTTATACTCCTACCAACAGTATATGAGCCTTAAGAATGGCTATTATTGGCTGGGCACAGTGGCTCATGCCTATATAGTCTCAGCACTTTGGGAGGCCAAGGTAGGTGGATAGCTAGAGGTCAGGAGTTCAAGAACAGCCTGGCTAACATGGTGAAACCCAATCCCTACTAAAAATAAAAATAAATAGCTGGGCATGGTGGTGGGCACCTGTAATCCCACCTACTCAGGAGGCTGAGGCAGGAGAATCACTTGAACCTGAGAGGTAGAGGTTGCAGTGAGCAATGCAATCATGCCATTGCACTCCAGCCTGGGTGACAAGAGTGAAACTCCATCTCAAAAAAACAATGGCCATTATTAAAAAGTCAAAAAACAATACATGTTGGTGGGCATGTGGTGAAAAGAGAACACTTACACGCTGATGGTGGGAATATAAATTAGTACAACCCCTATGGAAAATAGGATGGAGATTTCACAAAGAACTAAAAGTAGATCTACCATTCAATTCAATACTGGGTATCTACCCAAAGGAAAAGAAGTCATTATATCAAAAAGACTCTTGCACACATATATTTATTGCAGCACAATTCACAATTGCAAAGATATTGAACCAATGTAAGTGCCCATCAACCAATGAGTGGACTTAAAAAATGTGGTATATATACACCATGGAATACTACTCAGCCATAAAAAAGAATAAAATAATGTCTTTTGCAGCAATTTTGATGGAGCTGGAGGCCATTATTCCAAGTAAAGTAACTCAGGAATGGAAAATCAAATACCTTATGTTCTCACTTATAGGTGGGAGCTAAGATAAGGGTAGGCAAAGGCATACGGAGTGGTATAATGGACTATGGAGACTCAGAAGGAGAAGTGCTGGGTGGCTAGGGATAAAAAAGCCTACATGTTGGGTACAATGTACACTACTTGGGTGATGGGTGTACTAACATCTCAGCTTTCATCACTGTACAATTCATCCATGTAACCAAAAAACCACTTCTATCCCAAAAGCTATTAAAATGAAAAAAAATTAAGAAAACACACCTCATTTTAAATCTAACTTGCAAAGGCAGTGACAGGGACTGATACATCATTGATAAAGGGTGTTCCAAGCTATCTGTCAGCCAAGAGTCTCCTGGCTGCCCCTTTCGCACTCCATGGTGGCTAAGGTTTAGGGCTCCTGCTGCTGACCCAGGGAGAATGGAAGCAGGGACAGCTGCTGGGGCTGTGTATGACTAAACCACAGGAGCCTGTGCCTGCCCTGACCCCCATGCAAGGATCCCACAAGGAGGCTTATCCCACAGGGTACATCCTGAATGCAGAAACATGAGAGATCACCTAGCACCCAGCACCCTACTTCTAGCCAACACCCCGCCTGGCTTCTGGTCTAGAGAATACTGAGCAGCTGCAACACCCCTGTCCCTGGGTCTTGCTGTACAGTGAGGGGTTGGATTACATCTCATCCTTTGCACCTCCAAGGATGCCTGGCATTATTTCTTTTATGAGCTCCATGCTTTGAAATATTTTATTACCTAAAAACTTTAGGTGAGTGTGGCCTGAGCCATTTCATTATAGGCAGATGTGCTTTTTCCGCTGTGTTCCTTGCAATTTGGAAATAGCCTACAAATCCCTTTAGTTTGGGGCCCAGGTAGGAAGCATACCCATTGCTCGTCAGGATTACCTGGGGAGCTTCTGAAACCCAGAAGGGAAGGGCCAGAGCAATCTCTGCTGGGCCCTCCTTCCCATCCATATCCATCTGTAACTACAGTATGCACTGTGCCTTTCCTACATGATACCTCTTCTCGCCTTCCCACACTCCCACACTCCAGCCTCGCCCCCACCCTCACATCCTATGGCATATGTGCCAGCACACCCTTACCACCCACATCCACCCCGCTCCATGAGGCCAGTCCACATGAAGAGACAGACACCCTGCAACAAGGAATATAGGAGGACTGGAGGGGCTGGCTGCTCTATCACACCATGTCGGGGCGACGCCTGGGATTTGGGCCTGGCTCTCATCATGCTGGACACATGGCATTTTGCTGGGCAGCTGCTGCCACAGCCCCTGGCTGACCAGAGGCTGCACAGTTGCTGATGGTAGCTGGGGAAGCAGAAGCCCTGGAAATGAAAGTGAGGGAGAAGGAGAAGGACATCAGAAGCGACATATTTGAGCCCCTGCTGCAGGCAAAGAGCTACAAATGGACAAGGACATGTGTGAACAATCCCTGGAATTCTCAGAGATGTTCCAAGGGAGGGTGCTAAGAATCTCCCCTAAAAAAGACAGATTCCTGATAGTAGCATGGGGAGAGAGCTCAGAGCCATTCCATTTAGGCACAGAAGTGAATGTGCCCCCAGTGCCTATGGGTGGGAGGCACTGGGATGGGCAGCTTACACAGACACAGACCACACCTGTGCTCACCCTGTTTGGAAGGTCCTGGACAGGTCCCATCTGAGGCTGCCAAACCTCTCCTGTTTCCCACCGCCACCCCAGCAGGAGCTAAGCCACTAATGCATCCTCTGGCAAGCAGGCCTGTAATTCGGTTTGTGGCTTCTTACATCCCCATATATCTCAGTGGATAATTAGCAAGACTGATACTTAAGGAAAATGAGTGTGTCTTCCTGGATAATCTCAGGGCTCTGTGACTCAGACCCAACCCTGGAGCATTGACTCAACATTCTCTCTGTTGCTCCCCACAGGCATCACGCTGCAAAAAGTCTCTAGCGGTCACTGAGAGTTCACCACAAGAGCATTGATAGGAAAATAACCGTGCTTCAGGGACACACTGTCATTCAGGCCTGTCCTGGTAAACTCCAACAAGATTGCCCACAAATCCCTGTTAAAGGGACACAATGGGCTGCAGTGACAGACACACCATGTTCTGAGGACACTTGGAGGCCTGAGTTCAATTTTGGAAAAAGATCCAGATGAACTAGAATGAAGGGCCTAGAAACATGTCACTAAGAAGGAGTCCAAGAGATGTGGGGATGTTCAGCCTGGAGAAGGCACACGGGTCTGTGGGGATCACTTTCAAAGCTGAGGGGCTGCGATGTGGCAGCTGGAGCAGCCTTTAAAGAGTTACAGAGGGGCCAGTGAGCAGCAGGTATCAGATAATAGGAAGAATTTTCTCACACTTACGTGTTTCCAGGATAGAATTCATGTGCTTCGGGAGGTAGGGAACCCCCAACCTCAGGAAGTCTGTCATCAGAGGGGAGCTCGCTGGAGGAGGCTGTGGGTGCAGCTCCTGCACTGAGGGAAGAGTTGGGCTGAAGGAACAGTTCAGAAAGGCCAGGATTCTGCAAATGTGGGTTTCAGGAAAGTACCTGGCCCACTATTTTCTGATTTATTGCTGATAGAAGGCTATGGAATTATGATTTAGCTATTGAGGGCTTGTTACCCGTCACTATTCAGATTCAATTAATCAGGCAATAAGGAGGTTTGGCCACATCTCCCAGGGACATTTCTCCAAATGGTATTTCATGTCATTCCACTCCATTCTCATTCTTCTTGCCAAAGTACAGTCACTGCCTGGTCTTTGAGTGAGGGAGACACACTTGCTGTGTGGACCAAGATGGTGCCTTGATACCAGGTGTCCCTGGATTCTGCGAGTCCATTTGTCAGGCACCCAGAAGCCCCTGCACACAATTTCTCTGTTAACTCTGGCTCTCTCTTCACATCCTTCCCCATGCTAGGGCTCTTCTCTCAATCCACCTTGATCCACTCCAACATTTAAATCCATCTCAAGTAGTCATCTCCACTTGGAGGTCTGATAGAGATCTCAAACTTCATATGACCAGTTAGAACTCTTCATTCCACTGCTAGCCCAGGCCTGGCCTTTCCCAGGAAGTGAAACCACCATCAATCCGGTTACTGAAGCCAAAGTCACCCTTGGCCCCCTAACCCGCTCTTCTTTACCCATCACCTCTAATCTATCACTGAATCCCATCAATCTGATTTCCAAAACATATTGCATATCAACCCACTTCTCTCCATCTTCTCTGCCACCATCTTATTCAATGTCCTCTAACCAATCTCCCTGCTTCCACTTTTGTTCCACTTTGAGTAATTCATCACACAGAAGACAAATTGATCCTTTAAATACATAATCAGATGTCATGCCCTAGCTGAAACCTCTCAATGGCTTCCCAGTATATTTAGAATAAAAGGTTTTCTTCCTGTGGCCTCCTCGATCCTGCAGGACCTGATAACCCCTGCCTCTCCCCCTCCCTGATCATCCTGGCCTTTGGGCTAAGTCCCTAAAGGCAGGGGGAGGGAACAGGGGAAGAGCTTGGTGGATTCCAGGACTTGGAATTTCCCTCCTGAGTTCTTCCCAAGGTTGGCTTCCTTAGAGAGGCTTTCCAGAGGGTTCCTATCTTACAATCCTCTGTGATAGCACTCTATAAATTCCTTCTTATCTCTAATCACAATATGTAATTATTTTATGCATTTGTATAAATGTCCATCATCTGTCCCTGTACCCCCACAGCTACAAGCTCCCTATGTTGGGCATAGAATGAAGGGCAATGGCTTTGACTGCCTTTCCATCGTTTTAGGTCCAGTGTCTATCAGTGACTGGCACACGGTAGGTGGCCAGTAACTTCTTGAATGAATGACTGAGCCTCTCAATCCAGTTCTTAATGAACAGCTTTTGTATGGCTCTGTTCATGCTGGTGCCATGGGATCTGATGCTGGTCATCTTACAGGAAAAATATTTTGCCAGTGGTGAGACTGTTCACCTCCAAGCAATCAGAATGTGCCTCAGGCAAGACATTTCTACCAAGATTTTAGGGACTGGTAAAAACCTGGTAAGCAGAAAGTTGATATGAAACTTACGTGGCTAACTGACTAGTCTCGTGATCAGTTTCTGTGCGGATGGGGGTAAGGGACTGAAGCTCCAACCAGGGAACTGCTTCTGTAAGAAAAACAGCTTTTGTCAAAATTTACTCATTTGCATGGTTTTGGGGAGCTAAAAGCTTTTTCTTCCAAAGTTCCAAAACAGCAATGAGGATCCTGAATAACTACCTCTCTTCTCCTGGGACCAAGTGGCAGGCAATGGCCTGAGAGGTGGACAGCCAGGGGGAGGCGGCACCATCCTTAGCTGCTGACTTCGGCCCAGAGCAGACCTCTCCCCTGTCCTGTACCACAGAATGCACTGAGGCTATAGAAACATGGCTGTCCCCTGAACCAGGACGGTGTCAATGTGAAAGGGACAAAACGTCACTATATCTAACAGTCATCTAAAACAGTAAGTGATGGCAAAAGCTAGGGGAATGCAGGATGGGGAGGTGGACTGCACATCTGAACTCAACCTGCTTAGCGGCAGGCACACCTGCCCACACCACCTGATGAAGGGATGTGGGAAATCAAAACATGATAGTGATTCTAACCCCCACCTGCCCTGCCGTGGGAGTCACTTTGCTCCTGGTAAGCATTGATCTGTCACATCTGCACAGAAAGGACGGTCCCTGTGAATGCATGAGGAAGCAATGGAACCTCTTTTCTCTCTTCCATTAAAAACATGTTCAAAGGCTTCTAAAGATTGCTCCAGACAAAAAGACCAGTTAAAGGCTCGAAAACTTACTTTTATCACACAAAGTCCTTCAGAATGCAACTTTCCCTGATAGAGTGCTTGAGTCTTGACCAAATTTGTCAACATGCAAAATAATTCCACTCCCTTCTGAAACCTCAAGCCCCAAACTTGTCAAAATTATCACTATAGGCTACTGCTGGAGACAGGTGTTTGTGAGTTGCTCGGCCTTTTGAAACTGTGGGATCAAACTTCATAGCCGCTCAGGCCTAAAGAGTAGGGGAGCAAAACTCTGAAGGCCTTGAGAAGCGTGTAGTACAACAGTGACACTTGAGCCCACTGGCCAGGTTCCAGTTCTCCTGCTACGTCTTAGCTGTGTGACCTTGGACATGGTTCTTAATCTCTCTGTGTCTCAATTTATTTCTCTGTAGAGATAACAATGGTATCAACCTCATAGGCTGTGGTAAAGTTGAAAAAATTAATACCTGTAAAGTGCTTAGAATGGTGTCTGGCATGCAGTAGGTGCTCTGTAAATGTTGCTTCTGTTACATCATGACTCCGAAAGCAGGTTTTAGTTAAAAGAGATCTTGTCCACTACTATAGCTCAAAGTCCAGCTTACAAAAAGACTTTGATTCTAGCAACTATATGGAAGTCGGTATTTGGATCAGGAAATATTGGCTGCCACCTCCCTGCAAGGGTGTCTTCCTCAGGTCCAGGGAGGGTGTCAGCTGCTCTCCATCTTCCGTCCCAACTGTCCCACCCTTCAGTCACATGGGAATGCTGACTCCTCCAGCCTTGCTATTACTCCTCGGGATGGAGAAAACTCTTTATGCTGACTGAGACAAGGCTTTTCTAACGAATAGCTGGGCTTCGGGATTTTGCCAACAGGGAGGTTTTGGTCCCCAAAGGGCAGGGAGACTTGTGTGGCCCCTCTGTCAATGCCCTGGATATGGTCTGAAGATGCCACAGGACTTAGTTAGGAGAGGGACCAGCAGGAGCCTGGACGGAGGCAGGAGCTGCAGGGCATCTCTGGTCCTGTTCTCTGGGCCAGGACAGGACCTGATGCATGTTTGGAGGAGGAGGTCCAGGATCTGGCTAAGGTGCCTGGGATGGCACTGGGCAACAGGGAAGGGGAGGTCCCTGAGAGTGCTGTGGTGACACCGCAAGGGTCCTGTGAATCTTCCAGACGCGGCACTGGTGGGAACCCCTGCCACTCCTCTAAGGGCTGCGCCAGATTATTCAGGGAAATGTAGAGAACTGACCCAGCGAGCACAGAATTGAGCTGATTAGAGTACTGACTGAAGAAGGCAGCCGCAAAAATGCAAGACAGCTGCGAATGGGGCCTCCCTTTGAAGAACAAAGGCAAAGAAAATTGGCTCACCAATGAGAATTAAGTGATAACAATGTACCGAACAGAAATCAAAATTGGTTCTCAGCCAGCTCACTCAGAAAAATGCAGGATCCTGAAGAGTAAAACTGAACGATCTGAGACCTTTGAATAGTAAAAATTTTTACCTTAAAATGCTTTTGTAAAGTGATTTTAGTGCTTGTGGAGATGAAGCAAACACAAAGCCCAGGAGGCGTCTCGTCTTCACGTCGCCTGTGCTTCCTGGGCTCCGTGGGGTCCCCTGGAAGCCCTTCCCTGGTCCCTCACTGGCAGCCGGCAGCCAGCATGGGGTGGCCTCCTCCCAGGTCTTCTTGGCTGTCACAGCGAAGTGCTGTATTATTTACGCTCCCAAACTTTGAGCCCAATTTCAGATTTCAGGTTCAATCAGGCAACATTCGATGTATCTGGCTCTGTCTAGGTCCCAACCTCAGGAACATCTCCCCGCCACCCATCCCCAACCCCTAGCAACCACCCAGGTACATCTCTTTTTGTCAGGAAGAACTCATTTCTGGTTTTTGCCCTTTACTGTACTTTGGTAGGAGACTGGCAGCCAGAGACAAAACTACCTTGGGTCAGGAACAATGCAGCACTCATAAGGAAAGGGTCTTGATCACCTGGCTTGCAGGAGAAGACAGATGCTTAACTCAAATGCGGACACTGAGGGTTTAACAGAGACTGTTCATAAAGGCACTGAGAGGGTTTAGGAAAATTCACAAAGGAAGACATAGTAGCCAGGGCAATAGGCTGGTCTTGGCCTGCAGGGGCAGGGGACACAGCTGCAAGAGGGCTGCCCGGCAGGAGCCGTGCCCACAGAAGAAGGCAGCAAATGCCCAGCAGCCTGGCCCAGAGCAGGGAGGCACTCGAGCCAGGGGGTCAGCATCTGGATCTGGCTCTCCCCTTCTCTTGTCTCACCTTGAGGCCTTCATTGACAGAATCCCAAAAAATCCGGAAGCCCAGGGAGCATGTTACTGCAGTCCCTGAAGATCAGCCTCTCTGAGCTGAGAGGGCAGAGTAGGCAGAGTGGTTCTGGAGGGGCAGATAGAAAATATCCAGCCCAGGGTCATTTCCCAGAGGCGGCAGCTCCTTGGTCTCTAGCCAAGTGCAGCCATTATAAGACGCAACTTCCCTGGCCAATTTCAAAGCTCTGCTTGCTGCTGGGAATGCACGTTTAAACAAAGCCTTTATTCTCTGTTCCAACAGCGGGGCTGGAATTTAAAAAGCTTCATTTTCAAGACTGGTTGCTTTTGATCTGTCTAACCTGAAACTTACATTTTGGAGTCAAATAGAATTATTTAAAGAAAGCATTTCAGCGATAAGCACAAAATGTTTTAATTTTTGGGGGGCTGCTCCCCCACCCAACCCCCGTAGCAGCATACAACATTCCACTCAAAAGGAAAGGAGAATTTTGTGGCTGACTTAAAATTTCAGCTTCCATTTCCCTGGGTCTTCCATTCCTCAGCCTGTGCCTTTATCTAGGTTTGCCTGTGTACCGGCTATGGGAGGGGGCTAACTTCACCTCAGACTGGCCTAGAGCAAACAAATAGCGTCTGAGCAAAGCTTCCCTCCTCTTGCTCCAGCTTCCCGCTTTGGCAGAACCATGTGTTGCCATCCTGTCTTATTAATTATAATTTATTTTTATTTTGCTTTACATATCCCAATTTTCCTTCCTTCTCTGATTTAAGGTCTTCTCCGATATCATCCTCTACTGTTCTAAAATGAACTTGTCCCCAGCTCGCCCACATCTCTCTTTTTATCACATTTTGCCTGCCTTATCTATTATTCAAGTTGGAATGCTGATCACTACTTGCATTTCTTGAAAATAACATCTGCTCTGTGCTGTCCTAGACAGACTATGTCCTGCTGGGTCACAGCAAAACCCAGCTCCCCATGCTATGGAGCACAGGAGGTGTTACAGTGTTTGTTATTCATTCCTTCGTTGGCCTTTCAGTCACTGAAAGTCAATCTGAAATGGAAGAGCGCCTTTTTTTCACAGCTATGAAAACAAATGGAGGAAGGAAGGCCATATATTCCCAGACCTTAAAGGGGCACATCTGCTGGAAAACAAAGCTCAGATATGGCCTGGTCCAACTGTGCTCTACACAACGAAGTGACAAAAATACAACTAAGTAACAAAATGATGTGGAAATACTCCGTAGAAAAAGTGAGCTAAATTTCTATTAAAACAATTCCTACAAATCAAATGAACGTCTCAACGGAGGGGTGCTAACAGAATGCACCGTGTGGTAGGCAGGGTGGTTGGCCTTGCATGGTCTGAGGTGGGAAAAGGTGAAAACACACTAATGTATTACAAAATGACTTCATCTTTTTGTTAGTGGTTAGTTCTAAACCTTTGCTCAAGCTTACTGAGCACAATCACTAATTTTTAGGGCCACGAGAAATGTGAATAGTACTCTATTTAACCACAGGATCTTCTAATCCAAAAAGAGTATCACTGTGAAAGTAAGAGTATTTTGAATATAGAGAATATTTCATTTTCAGGCCCATAGAATAGGCAGAATCAAAGCCACCATCTTGGTTAGCTTTTCTGCAAGGAGACAAGCAGCCACTGTGGACTAGGTCCCTGCTTTTCCCCGACAGAGGTGACAGAACTGCAGTGCTCATATCTGCCTTCGAGGCTACTACCAGGGAAGGGACGTCTCCACTTAGCTAATAAGGCCAGAGTTCTCATCAGGTGAACACAACACACCCTTTAAAGGCTGGCTCACTAAACCCTGAAAGAAAGCTTAAAGTTCGTGATATGGTTTACAGGCTTCTGATGTGACTGGAAGTAGTCATCAGGAAGGGAAAAGATCTTGAAGCAGCTCTGTTCATGCCAGTTTAAAATAAAATACAGACAATTTACACTAGATCTGCCTTAGCCAGCAGGTTCCCCCAAGGGGAAGCACACTGAAGGTACTAAGAAAGTACTGGCAAAACCACGTGGGGCAACACAGGCCAGTCTTGTCTTTGACTCATTCACATGTACTACTTTTTAGTCATCAAGTGGATATAAATGCAACTAGTATATCCCCAGCTGGCCAGATGTGGGCCATTTTGGAGACCTAACTGACCACTCCATGGGGGTCTGGAATGGAACTAGGTTATGCCTTTATGAAGGTAAAAGCAATTGCAAATTCTTTAGAATTTTCTTAGGAAGCACGGAAAGCAGCTTTTCACCCAGTTTGACCTCAACTAGCAAAATTAGTTACTCAGGTGGAAAGGGGATGCCTACAATGCTAAGAGAAATTAGGTGCCTTCCCCAAAGATGTACACCTACCATTGCAGCAGTAGACCAAACTTATAATTTGCATTGAGGCTTAGAGGATCTTATCATATTCACCTCTTGTTAACATAAAAATTACTGTGCTAAGTAACATCTGTTTTTTATTGATTCAATCCATACTTTGGGAATTTAGCAGCAAGTTAATGGCAAGCAGTTACAAAATCTCCTTTTTTTTACGTTTAAAGTAAGTTGTCTTAAACAATCTATAGCAACCTACAATCTCACAAACACAGGTGAATGACTGAAGCACTTCTGCTTTAATACCTATGACAAGTTTATTAGTAATTTTCTAACAAACTCTTCTAGTGCAAAGTGCACATAATTATTTGCAACCTCCATTACCATATTTGGCCTCTCGTTTTCCCCTATAAATAACTGTGCCTAAACATAAGAATTTGAAGTAAAAGTGAGCAAGTATGCCCAGAGTCTTGAATTGAGGATATCTGCCCTCCTAAAAAACATTCACATACATCTTGAGTTGATTTCAGCTGCAGCCCACTGCCAAGCCCACTGGTGGCTGTCCTTCAATGCCACGTGCCGCTTACACTGCTTTTGCAATAAACTAGCTTCAATTTTAAGCTGGTGCAAACACATGGCAGGGCTCTGCAGTGCTAAAAGGCTACAAGCTCAGTATAGGGCTGTCCTCTTCCCCTCCTACCCCCTCATCAAAGTGCTAACAAGAGCAGTTTGTTTTTGTACTGTCCAGCACTGGAGGGAACCTTAGAGTTTCTTTTTGGATCTAGACAGGATCGTGGATTTAGCAGTGTACTTGGTTGCTGTTCCTTGGCTTGGAGTTACAGGGGTTTTCTCCAGTTCTTCCTTGAGTTCAGCTGGAAGGAGTTTGCTAGATGTGAAACTTGAACAGCACATGTCAAAGTTGTCCTTACTGGTCGCAGGAAATTGCTTTTCATAAGCAGTAGACTGCAAATAAAAGGTCTTGATTAATTTTCAGACACAAAGCAATGCACATCAATTCAAAGATGCAAGGAACTATAAAGTTGTCCAGGACTTGCAAGCTGGAGCACTCTCTAGATACGGGATACAATCTAGTCATATTGTAAAATTATTATTAAATGCCAGAAGATCCTTTTGCACCTTTAAGAAAATGGAATTGTTTAGTGTTTGGTGTGGAGCAAACTCTACAGGCTCAATTTTGAAACTTCTGCCATCCAAAATGTAAGTACGTGTCTGGTAACATTTGCGCAGGGAAGTCCACTTAGACATAACTGTACTCACTTCATCTTTACAGATTTCTACACAAGCTCAGACATTTGTATGGATAACCTGACGAGTATAACATAATTATTCTTTCTAACCTAGGTACAAAGTGCTGCATATGGCCCACACTCACATCCTCACCATTTTCCCACATTAATTCCAGAGACTGGCTTCTAATCCCAGTCACACCACTTGGGCAGGTCTGGAGACCTCTCCAAGTCTCTCTATTCCTTGCCCTTAAGTGGAGGCAAATAACATGTGCACATTTGCCACAAGAGGTTACCATGAGAATGAAGAGAAGGGTGGCCATGAAAATACTGTGTGAGCTTTACAGTAGAAATCAAGCAGATGAGGTTTTAAAAGGCAACTGCATTTTCTCAGGTCACCTCATTCCACAGTAAAGGAAGAAGTGGTCTTCAATCCTGCTGTCATGAGGGAGGCAGGGTCCATTTTGATTTAGGCCCATTTTTAAAGTGATCACTTTTAATTAAGTGAAGCTGGAACATAGAGTTCTAAAAGAGTAGAGATTATCTCAGGAGACCCACCAAGCAGCATAGGGACCAAGCCACTGGGGTAGAGATACAGAAGCTCTGATTTACACAGAATGATCGAGGAAAGGGCTCACAAGTTTACTACTCTCTTTACCTCAAAGTCACAGCACACTTGGGTTAAAAATCAGGTGAACAATTTTCAAAGAGTGTGAAAAGATGGCATGTAACACAAATGCATCTAGTGCTTCTTTGATCATTCAGGTTCTTGTGATGTAATGACCATGTTTTATATCCTGTAATAGCACTTTATACATGTTTGCCTAGTGAATCCATGACTTCGCAGGGCTGCAGTAAAACTCTGGGTCCTGTAAGACTTTCAACACCTATACTTCAAGGAACAAAATCTACCTGATCTTTGTTTACCAAAGACAACCCTTAAAGTGTACCTCTTCAGAACATTACTCATGTCTGATTTTATAACCAGTATATGCTAATTCTTAAGCAGGTAATACTTAAAAACCATCTTTTGCCTTAAAATTTTAATTTGTATAAAATTTGAAATGTAAAAGGGTCATTTTTGCTAGTTTTTTTCCCCCCAGGAAAACTTCTGGATTGCTTCTGTGTATTCTTTTAAGCAGTAGAAAATATTTAAAATTCTTTAGTATTCCTTTGCACAGATTGTATTCTTAATGAAAACTCCTTATTTTCAGTGATAACGTGAGGATACAATACCGCTGATGTTCGAGCATCTGGCTAAGAACAAGTTGCTTTGTTTAGTACGGTATTGGTCTCTAAGATATACTCCCTATCTTGAAAATTTCAATTCATAAAGTTTAATTACCTTTACATACAAATCCTGTTAAAAGGTGGATCTAAGTATAACCTTCTCTCTTTTGATATTTCTACTTGGATTTTGAGTTATCATCCAAATTGTTGAGGAAGTAGTTTTCCACATGTCCACTACAAGCACTATTCCACAGAGCAGGAATAAAGATTCATTTTCCTTTTAGTGTGCTTATATTCGTATCTGGCTTAACAGTTCCATTCTTCTTCACTCTCCATTTGTTCAAGTAGTTGAGTCATTACAGTAGTCTCAGGAGTTGCAGTCACCAGAAAGAAATACTCAGAAATAGTTTCTGTGAACAGAATTATTAATGTAGAATTTTTTTTTCCCAAAAACTCTATAGGTGCTGGCATTTTCTTCTTAAATACAACATCTTAAGATCATTATTAAAGTCTTCTGGAAAAGTGGAAGGAAAAATCAAACTAACCAAAAATGTTTAGTTGCTTTGGTGTAGAAATATGATACTTCTGTTTCATTTTGTAGTAAGATAAGAAAACGGTTTTCCTCAGTCATATTTACTTGTAATTTTAGTTATTTCTTAGATAGTATATCCCCATGATTTAATTTTCACAATGTTCAAAATCTCCTTCTTGTCCCCCTAGTTAACTGAGCTCTACCCCCAAAGACAACCAGTATTGTCAATTTATAGTATATGCTTCCAGAGAGGTTTTATCCGTTAGGTGGAACCAAATGGAAGTGGTTGTCATTCCACTGTCATTTCCATTGGTTGCAGGTCAAAAACAGTCTAATAATGGCAATTTCCTATGGTTTAATCTAATTCATTGATACAGTTTGGCTGTGTCCCCACCCAAATATTATATTGAATTGTAGCTGCCATAATCCTGACATGTTGTGGGAAGGGTTCAGTGGGAGGTAACTGAATCATGGGGACAGGTTTTTCCTGTGCTGTTTGTGTGTCAGTGAATAAGTCTCATGAGAGCTGATGGTTTTATTTTTTTATTTTTATTTTTTATTTTTGTTTTACAAAAGGTAGGCTATGTTTATTAGACTCACAGGCAGTTGACTGTCTCAGTGTGACTCAAGACCACAAAAAACCCGTCCTGGGTTTGAGACCCAGACCAGCAGGTACACTGCCCGGGGCCCATTCACAGGTTTACAAGTTTCTCATTGAGGGCAATCTGTGACTGTGTGAGGCTGGCCAGGATGGTTTTATAAAGGGCAGCTCCCTTGCACACGTTCTTTTGTCTGCAGCCACGTAAGGCATGTTTTTGCTCTTCCTTTGCCTTCCACCATGATTGTAAGGCCTCCTCAGCCATAGGGAACTGTGAGTCCGTTAAACTTCTTTTTCTTTACAAATTGCCCAGTCTTGGGTATGTCTTTATTAGCAGCATGAGAACAGACAAATACATTCATCTATTGACCTGCTTTCTTCCCCCACTTTTCCACAAACAGTAGCCAACTATAAACACTCTTTTACACCTGGACTTCTTTCAACTAATGATTATCTTGAAGATCATTCCAAGTCAATTCATAGAAAGAAAAAGTCCTCATTCTTTTTTCTGGCTATGCAATATTCTTTTGTTTAGAAGTACCATAATTTATTTAACCAGTCCCTTCACTATAAACACTCAGGTTTGTTTCCAGTCTTTTGCTAGCACATTTTGCACGTCGTTTTGCACATGTGTAAGTTTTCTACAGGATATATATTTCAGAAGTGAAATTCCTGGGTTAAATGAGATACGGATTTGTAATTTTGAAAGATATCATCTCCAAGATAAGGTGCTGGCATACAGAAAAGAAAAGAAAAGAAATCATCATGTTGCCTTCCACTGCAGTTGCACCAATGTATAATCTTACCAGTAGCATATAAGAGTACCTGTTTTCTTATCTCTTTGTCAATTTGGTTTTCTTAATACATGTTAAAACTAATACAGGCATCCACATTTTAATTGAGCTCCAAAATCAGCCTAATGCTGGCTGCACCAAAACAAATCACAGTATTTGCTCCTTCACTCCATGGTAACATCAATTCAAATCTACTTACCTTTATGCAAATGTTTATGCTTCTGTGTATATGGGTATGCCTTGTAAAATACTGTATGTGTATGTGTACCTTACCATTTCTCTTTGCTAAATTCCAGTTGTATAAAGTTTAGGATGCCATTGTGTAGGAAGCAGAATTCTAACAGTTTTTCTAAAGGAGTCTGAGACTCCCCTCAAATATCCTTCATTGAAACCATTATTTGATGCTAACAGAACACAGAAGCAGAATGGCCACCATCATGGTGCCCTCCAGGCCAGGCCATAGTTTTCTTCACAAAGAGAAAACTCCAGCCTCTTAGTTCCTGGAGTGGCCAAGGCAAATTCCAGCTTTCAAGCTTTATCTAGAAAGATGAAAAAAATCTTAATTTTTCAGAGATTTATTTTGTTAGGTTATAGATTATCTAAGTTTTGTGTTTCTCCTTTTCTTCTCTCATAGCTGGTGGGATTCCTCAGGGATCTATGCTGTCACTGAGGCAATTTTATAGTTTTGTAAGTAATAGAACAGAGAAATGAAAAATGAAATTGCCAAGGCTATAAGATCTTCCAGGTCAGGAAAAGCAAATAGAAGGTGATGAGCTCCCATAAGATTGAACAAAGTGGGTGAAAGATAACAGAGGAATTTCAATACTCAGTTCTACGGGGAAAGATCCTAAATGATCATTATGAGACTGTTGGCCATATATTTACCAATCCAAGAGAAGACCTAAAAAGCACTGTAGGCTGTTCTTTGAAGATACTGGTCTAATGTGCCATTGCACACTGGTCAGAAAAACCTAGCTATCATCAGAAAGCATTTTAGAAATCAAAGAAAAAAATTTCTATCCTTCTATAAAATAATGATGAATTTGTACCTGAAGCACTGCAACCAGCTTGAACAGATATAAAGAGACCAGAGAATGTTTACAGACAGGCTACTAATATGATTAAGGGGTGGAGGTTTCTCTTTAAGAGTGCTCTTCAATCTAAAAGATAAAGAATAAGAGGCTACATATAATCAAAATCTATAAAATGAAGAAGGGAGCATATTTCAGCACTGTGGAGGTAGGACAGCATCTCTGAGTGCTGCAGTCAGAATGGTTACATCAAGGGCTGCCTCAAGCAGCATTTCATTGTTCTTCATCTCTGACAAATTCTTACCATTTGGGACAGTTGAAGAATAGTCAGTTCTATTGGAGGCAGAATGATGGAAAAGATGACCCTACAAGCTTTCCTCCAGTTTCACCTTTTTGTAATTCAGTACCCTTGGCCTAATTTCTCTAGCTCATATTATTAATCTTGAAAAGGGGGCTCCATGTGTGCAAGGGGAGATATGTAACAAGAAAATTGGACGAAATATGCATATTTCATTATTCACTGGCATGGCTTTAACCTGATGAACTTATCTGGTGATAATGGATGCAAAACCTGTAAGCTCTAGGCATATCCCTGCAAGTTAATACCAGTGCATGATTACTAGAAACTGTTAGCATTTCTCTGAATTTTGAGTAAAATACATGCTATTTAAGTAAAGTGGCTTATCACCATAGCAACAATTTCTAGAGTCACACATTCAAATTATAGGCCTGCACAAGGTCCAAATGACAAAATTCTGATATAAGTCTTCTGCTATAGTTTTGTGTATAATGTCTACCCACCTTCTCTCACATCCCTATGGTTTTCAGAAGAAAGAGAAAGAAAAGCTGAGAAAAGAAGAAAAATTGACTTCCAAATACATAAACTTCTAAGGTTGCTTGCATAAAGATCTGGGTCTTGTGTGGAGTCAATGAAAATAAAATCTAACTTGCAAATTTGAGAAAAATATAAATATCTTTCTTTGTAACTGAAGAATTTATATACAGTAGAATACACATATCTGAAGTGTACAGTTTCATGAGATTAGACAACACATAGGCCTGTATAACCAACATCACAATCAAGAAATGTTCAGAATAATTATCAAGAAAGTTCTCTCTTGCCACAACCCAGTCAACCCTCTTCTCCTGGGGGCCACACTGTTCTACTTTTTTCAACATAATGTAGTTTTTGCATTTTCTAAACTTCATATAAACGAAAAAGAGTGCATTATGTACTCTTGTATCTGAGTTCTTCTGCTTAACATTTTTAGTTGAATTTTAATTAGATATTCATAGATTCTCATGCTATTGAAACTTAAGTTTTTGAGATGCATCCATGCAACAGTAATTCATTTCTTTTTTCTTGCCAAGTAGTATTCCATTGTATGGATATACCACAATTTGTTTACTCATTCTTCTGTTAATGGACATTTGGGTTGTTTCCAGTTTGGGGCTGCTTATATATAAAGCTGCTACAAACATACACTACAAATCTTTTCGTGAATTTGGGATTGCTGGATAAATGGTAAATGAATACTTAACCTTAAAAATAAATGCCAAACTATATTCTGAAAGAATGACACCATTTTGCATTCCCACCAGCAAGGTAGGAAAATTCCAGTTGTTCCATATCTTTGCCAATATCTGGACTTGTTAGTTTTTAATTTTGGCCATTCTAGGAAGTATATAGTGATATCCTGTGGTGGCTTTAATTTCCATTTTCCTGATGACTAATGATGTTTAGCATCTTTTCAATGCTTATTGACTACTCGTATATCTTCCTATGTGAAGTTTCTAACCAAGTCTACTGACTATTTTAAAATGTGGATTGCCTTATTGCATTGTAGGAATTGTTTATATATTCTGCATACAAGTCCTCTGTCATATATATTTGTTGCAAATATTTTCTCCCTGTTTGTGGCTTGCCTATTTTTTAACATGCTTTTGATGAGCAAATGTGTTTTATTTTTAGAAACCATTTTACAAGTTTTTAAAAGTGCTTTCTGTGTTCTAAGAATCTTTGACTACCTGCTGGATAGACTATCGTCTCATGTTTTCTCCTAGAAACTTCATAGTTTCACTTTTAGATTTAGTTCTACCCTTCTCAAACTAATTTTTGTGTACAGTTTTAGCTAGGGGGTCAAATTTCATTTCCCCCCATATATATAAACTATTGTTCCAACATTATTTATTAAAAAGACCCTTATTTACCCCACCAAATTCCTTTGAAATCTCTGTCAAAAATCAACTGACTATAAACATGGGTCTATTTCTAGACTCCCAATTTTGTTCTACTGATCTATTTGTTTATCCTTACATCTGTACAACATTGTATTAATTACTGTATCTATGTAGTGAATGTTGAAATCAAGTCATATAAGTATTGCAACTTTGCTATATTTTTAGGTTATTTTGTCCGTTCCAAGTTTTATGTATCTCCAAATAAATTTTATAATCATCTTGTCAATTTATAACAAAAAAGCAAGTGTTCTAGATTGCAGTTGGGATTGGCTTAAATGTGTAAGTTAATTTCGAGAGAACTGACATCTTAATAGTATCAAGTATTCTAAACCATGAACATGGTGTATCTCTCCATCTATTTCAGTCTTTTTCAATTTTGCTCAATGATATTTCATGGGTTTTGGGTATAAATATTTTGCATATATTTTGTAAGGTTTATGATTAAGTGTTTTATGTTTTGTGACAATTGGTATTTTAAAATTTTATTTTCCAATTGTTCATTGCTAATATATAAAAATACAATTTTTATATATAGATCTTACATCCAGCAATCTCCTTAATTCACTTTTTGTAGATTCCTTGGGATTTTCTATGTATACAAACGTCATCTGCAAGTAAAGACAGATTAATCTTCCTTTACTCTCTCTCTATATATATAATTTTATTTCTTTTAATTGCCTTGTTGCATCAGCTAGAACCTCTTGTACAATGTTAAAGAGAAGCATTGAGAGAGAATATCCTTCTCTTTCTCCTATCTTTAGCATGAGAACGCTCAATATTTTACCATTGACAATGATACTAATTACAGTTTTGGATTTTTTTTTTTTTGTAAAATATCTTATTATGTAACACAAGTTCCCTTTTGGCCAGGTGTGGTGGCTCATGCCTGTAATTCCAGCACTTTGGTAGGCCAGGGCAGGTGGATCACGAAGTCAAGCGATCGAGACCAACCTGGTCAACAGGCTGAAACCCTGCCTCTTCTAAAAATACAAAAATTAGCTAGGTGTGGTGGCACACATCAGCAGTCTGAGCTACTCAGGAGGCTGAGGCAAGAGAATCGCTTGAACCCAAGAGGCAGAGAGGCTGCAGTGAGCCAAGATCACACCACTGCACTCCAGCCTGGCGACAGAGCGAGACTCTGTTTCAAAAAAAAAAAAAAAAAAAAAGAAGTTCCCTTTTATTCCTAGTCTGTTGAGGATTTTCTCATGGTTGAGTGTGGAATTTTATCAAATGCTTTCCCCAAAATTATTGAGATAATTATATAGCTTTCTCCTTTATCTATATAGGGTGAATTTAATCCAAACCTACACTCCTGGAATATACTACACACTTAATTATGATACGCTATTCTCTTATACATTTCTGGATTCAGTTTGCTAATATCATTTGAAATTTTTATGTCTATAACTTATGAGAGATATTGGCTAATAATTTTCTTGTAACATTCTTGTCATGTTTAGGTACTGTTATTTATAAGGCAAGCATGCCTTATAAATGAGTTGGGAAATAGTCTCAAGAGTTGTGTGTAAGTTTTCTCTTATTTCTTCTTTAAATATTTAGAAGAATTAGCCAGTAAAATAATTTGGGAATAAAGTTTTCTTTTTAGGAAAGTTCTTTATTACAGATACAATTTTAAAAATAAATATAGAATGATTCAAATTTTCTAATTTTGTGTAGCTGTTTTTGTACTTTTAAAAGAAATTTGACCGTTTCATATAACTTTCTCAATGTATTGGCATTAAGTCATTAAGAGTCAGTAAGTGTGAAGATAGATCAACAGAAAGTATCCAATATAAAGAATAGAAAAAAAGAGGTTTAAAAAAGTGATAGTGCCTCAGGAACCTTTAGAACTATAGCAAACTGTCTAATGTATGAGTAATTGGAGTCTTAGAAAAAAGAAAGGAAAGACAAGACAAAACTTCCGAAACGTGGCTAAAGGTACAAATTTATAGATTCATGGATCTCAGCAAACCACAAGCAGGATAAATGTGAAGAAGAACATGCTTAGCAATCGCATTGTCAAACTGCTGAAAAATCAAAGATAAGGAGATGAAAGCATCCAGAGAAAAGTTACACAATACATATAAGCAAAGAACATTTCAAATTTCCACAGATACTTCATCAGAAAAAAACAATCAAAAGAAAAAAAAGAGTATCAGAATTGGTAAGTATCTGGATAAATATGAGATACTTTTTCCACTTAATTTCTTGAAAACATACGTGACAATTTAAAGCAAAAATAATATTATTTTGTGGGATTTATAATTATGTAGATGTAATACATGTAACTTGTATAGCATAAAGGTAGGGTAAGAGATAAATGGACCCAAATTAATACATTTGAAATTGAAGCAATACTTGTTATAACCCAACCACAATGGGTTGGTTCTCCACAGAGAAAGGATATGCATAGCATAGCCAAACAGCCATTAGCCCTAAGGGGAGCTGAGCAAAAGTCAGGCTTGGGAAGAGAGGAAAGCGATTTAAAGGGTTCACTAATACGTCTTTTAAACAATGGGAATCTGGTTAAGCCTGTGGTAAAACCTAAGCCTTATACAAAAAGCTCTTGTGTGGGAGTAGAAGGGGGGACAAAATATCCCCTTAGAACAAAAGCCTTGTTTATGGGAGCCTATGATCCCAGCCAGCAACTCACACTGCAAACAGCATTAGATCAAATAACAGGTCAAGATTCATGTTAGCATAATTAGTTATTTGTACCTGTATTAGTCTGTTATTGCAGTAGTTATTCAACTGTCTGAGAGGTCCCCACAATCACCCCTAGGTCTGACGAGTCACTAGAAGGACTCAAAGGACTCCACATTTATATTGGTACTCATGGTTGTCACTTATTATAGAGCAAGGATGCAAAGCGCAACCAGCAAAATGAAATGCACTTCAGGCTAAGTCCAAGACAAACCACAAACAAGCTTCCAAGTGTCCTCTCCCAGGGGAGTTGCACAGGCTGTGCTTAATTCCCTCTGGAGTTAGTTGTGACAGCATGTGTGAAATGTTGCCAACCATGGAAGCTCACTGGAGACTCAGCACAATGGTCATGTAGGCAGCCTCTTCCTAGCACTTACCAAACTCCCAGACTCCCAGAAGGAACGTAGGTATTCAGCATAAACCATATTGTTTGCACAAACAGTTTAGACAAAATTAGCTATTCTTATCAGTTAATGATAGTAAATCTAAGTTCCCAGAAATGAGCCAAGGGTCAACCTTGCAAATAAATAGGTCTTTTGAAGGATGGCAGTTTAGGCTGCCTATGTTAACTCTTTCCTACACAACTATACAGCAAACAACTGCAAAAATCCTAGTATCTTGTAAGAGCAAGTATTTACTTTTCTCAATTAATTGCAGAGTTTGGTTGTGCTAGGCTAAACATCAGGTATTGGACTGAATTCAGATGTGTTCCACAAATCTCCATCATTCTGAAACCTGTAGTTTTCTGCAGGCATGCTTTTCTCATGGCAAGTAACAGAAATAGAAGACAGCAAGCTACATGATGCAAACACTTTTGAGGTCTCTGCTTATATTACACCCTTTAACATTCCATCAGCCGGAATAACAACCAAGACCAACATTAGTAGGGTGAGAAAATAGCCTTCAACAGTTCTAGTAGGGAGAACTGCAAAGTCACATGGCAAAGGGTATCCATGTACAAATTATTTACAGGAAAGGAATAATTAATTGGAAACAAGAATCTGATCTACCACAGTACCCTAGGAACCTCACCAAACTCAGAGGGCAAATGAGGTTAGAAGCAGCACATTATCACTTTTGAAAATGAAATATCTTGGTTTGTTTACTAATTTATGCCCATACTTATACCCAAAGGAACCTTGATACAGCGAGCAAAATATACGCAATTGTAGTAATGTAATAATGAAAGTAATAATAGCTAACATGAATGGGTACTTACCATGTGCCAAGAGCATTACACGCATGATTTCACTTAGCCCTTAGTTGATGAGATTATTATTCCTATTTTACAGATGAAAAATGGAGTCCTAGAGACTTGCCCAACATCATACAGCTTTTAAGTGGTGAAGTCAGATCTGAATCCAGGCAGCCTAGATTCGAAGTTTTGCTTTTAACTATTATGAAATTTTAAGGGCTGTGCTTGGGCACATATGCCATGCTGCAATGCTTCAATATTGGGATATGAAAGTGTGCCACAATTGTACAAGTACCAAAATATTTTCATATGATGGCCAATTTTCATGGACCCAGAGAGCTAAAATATAATTTTCAGGAAAAGGAAATTTTTATCTCTCAACTAAAATATCACAAAACCTTAACTTTTCCTCACAGAAACATTATCAACATATCAAAGTATTAAATTGCAATGTTATTTAAATCTCAACATTTCCTGTCTTTGAAAAAATGTTTTATGAACCCGTCATTTATCAAAATAATTTTTCAAAGTTTCTAAACCACCATGTCTTTCTACTTTCTAGCCTAGATAAAGCAACTGCTACATGTACTATCTCCTACAATACCATAAAACTAGGTTTTCAGTCAAGGAAAAATGATTGCAAAAGAAGATAATAACAAAAATCTTCTATTTTCTCTTTTTTTTTTTTTTTTTCCTTTTTTGAGATAGCATCTCACTCTGTCCCCCAGGCTGGTAGCGTGATCTCTGCTCACTGCAACCTCCTCCTCCTAGGTTCAAGTGATTCTCCTGTATCAGCCTCCCAAGTAGTTGTGATTACAGTGTGTCACCATGCCCAGCTAATTTTTGTATTTTTAGTAGAGACATGGTTTTGCCATGTTGTCCAGGCTGGTCTCGAACTCTTGTCCTCAGGTGATCCACCGATCTGGGCCTCCCAAAGTGCTGGGATTATAGCTGTGAGCCACTGTGCCTGGCCCAAAAATCTTCTGTTTTCATTAAACAAATTCATCGTGTTAAATAAACAATTTTACAACTAAGAGGATTCTCCATTATGAAGCAAGAATTCTATAATGAAAATATACTTGTATTGCATATGGAGGTTTCAGTCCCGTCCTCTGTGGTTATGGGGAGGTACACTTTAATTATAGACATTCATTTCTCTCCAATTGTTTTCTGAGCTTATGAATAATGAAAGCATGATACCATTTATCAGGAATCATTAAGGATCCAGTGTAAAAAGGCACACTACTGCAATAAGCACTGGTCTGCTGGGTGTCTCATTGGAAGACGAGCAAATGCTATATTGCAGGAGTGAAAGTTGAGTCTATCCAGTAAAGCAGATAAAGACTTTGTCTTAGGGAATTCAGAGGATTACCAACAGCACAAAACATTCTCCAGATGTCCTCAGCATGTGAGAAACAAGATATACATGAGAGAACATTACTGTCCTCAGAATACCATAACCAAGCAAAGGTAGAAGTGAACAAAAGGATGTTGACAAATGTCAACTATTGAAAGCAAATTTGAAACAAGTGTCGTGTGATACCTTAGTCCAAATATGAACAATGAGGAGATGCAGACTGCATGTTTCCATCATGTCCAAAGCATTTGGAACTAAGGAACTATGACTTAGAGAAAGAGGAAGGTGCTGAGTTCAAGTGCTTTTGTTTTTAACACATCCTCACTTACTCTCTCTACTAGTTTTCCAAGAGCTCTGCCACTTTTTTGAAAGGTATGATTACTCTGGCTTTTGAGAAATTCCCAAACCTAAGCATGAGAAAGTTCCTTAGAGGACGTCAAGGGAGGGCAAAGCTACCCACCTTGCAAGAATTCCTGTTACGGCATTTGTAACAAGTAACTTTCCAGAGTCTGCTTGAATACTTCCAATGATGGGGAGGTGGAGGGCTTGTTACCCACGGTCCAGCCTTTCCACGGCTGGTGAACTCTGACTATGAAAAAATTCTTCCTGTTGATGAAACCTACATTCCTAAAATACCAACCAATATTCTTACAATTTCTATATTCTTAAAATGTCAACCCACTGGTATAGTTCTAGTATCCACAAACAATTCAAATTCCAATTCTTCTGTTCCCTAGTTGATGTAGCTGAGAACCACATAGCAACTTCCATTAATTTGTGACTTGCAGGGGCGGCTGGAGAGTGAGAGGGGAAAAGTGTGACATAGAGATGGAAAAGGAGACGGAAGACATCTGGTTCACAAGTATATTTTATGTTCAATTCAGTGACAAATAGAACTCAAGGCCACAAAATATGTGTGTATAACTGTACAGATATGAGTATTTGTAGATGTATGTATAAGAATATGTGAGTATATGTGTATAGGTGTATATGTGTATACATGTATGTGTGTATACGTGTATGTGTGTGCCTATGTATGTATATGTGCATAAAATGCCAAGTCAGCCAACAAAAATCTTCAAACCATGTTCAATAAGAAATGCAAACATTGAATTTTATGATATTATTTTTAAGAATATTATTTTATATTATTTTTATTTAAAATAATTAAATACAATATTTTATTTTTAAATATTTTAAATATTTTAAAAAATATTTTATTTTTAAAATAATAAAATATTTATTATTTTAGCTCATGTTATGATATTATTTTTAAGAGCTAAGCATCACAGGAGTTGTTAACATACTAGAGAGGAAAAAGAGAATTCAATTCAAGCTCATTGAATTCTCTTTTTCCTCTCTAGTATGTTAACTTGTTAACAATTTATGGTAAAAATATTATAAACTCAAAATACCTAAATCATTATGTTATTGTTATTGTTATCTAAACATTTGCTATAAAGTAATGAAGAATTCTCAACCACTAAATCAAAATTAGTGAATAGAGCATGCTACCATGTCCCTTTCTGTAAGTTACTGAGAGGATTCTTGGCATGGAGAATGCAATGCTGCGCCTCCCTGAGTCTGGTCCAGTATTTACCCTGGCAGTCCCTCTCCCCACTCTGCCTAATTCTAGGCATCTAAGAATCAGAAACCAGCAACTCCTCACAAGAAGTCTGGCTGCCCTGAGGTGAACACAGTCCCCGCTGGCAGGATGCTCATTTACTAAATAATAGCTAATGTACGTTAATTAGATTTCAAGACAAGAAGGAGAACAAACACATAGAGATAAATTTTCTGCAAATGCAGAAACAAAAAAAGAAAGCAAGGAAGGGGAACTTTGGGTAAACTTTGTCAGGATACCCAGTTAATAGACTATAATCTAGAACTAATAAAAATGTTACTCAATTCCATTCATTAAATAGAATAAAACTGTATTCAGAACTAAAAAGGTAAAAGAATAAACCTATATAAAAAGTTTTGGTTACCATAAATTCAGACAAAAATAACTGAATAATAATTATCATTTTCTAAGTAATACATAGAGCCATTCCCAATTCTATAGTTTGGTAAAGTACAAAAATCATTAATTTTGATCCACGGGCCAAATTTAGCATGCCATCTGTTTTTGTGGAGAAAAAAAATAGTTGAGTTGGAACATGGCCACACTCATTCATTTGTTGTCTGGGCTGTTTTCACACTACACTGTCAGAGATGAGTCGTTGTGACGGAGACTACTATGGCCCACAAAGCCTAAAATATTTACTCTTTGTTTCCATATAGAAAAAGTTGGCAGACCCCTGCCCTACATAATCACCAATCTTAAAATAAGCATGTAGGCCATACTGCTAAATCGTGCTAGCCTATAAGGCAGAAATTACTTGCTGTATAATCCTGGGTCTTTGTTACAAACTAACAATAAAAAGACAGATTTGCAAAAAAATGTTCCAGGTGTGGTGAGGGTATTTTATACTTTGGAGAAAATGCAGCAATTATTTTTCCTACCTGTTTTTCCTCTTCTTTATCTGAAGTGTAATTGGCATCCCGGACATTTCCCCAGCGTTGGTAACTTTTCAACTTTTCTTGTGTGGACGGATTATTCTCTTCTGTTGTGTTTTCCTCATCACTTTCTGGGTTATTTTTCCATTCTTTCATCATCTCTAATACATTGGTTGGTCTCACCAAAGAAAGTGTATTGCCCTAATATTAACAATGAATGTTTGGTGTTATAAGGAGCTTAAATAATTGAGACGATACCTACATCATTTAGCAAGATAGTCTCCCAAATTCAGTAACAGTCACATGGAAAAGATTATAAGGCTAAATAAATATGAAAACTTCTGATGACCACAGAAGTACGCTCTCTGCACTGACATGGCTCACATCCCTTGCATGATATCACTTGTAATAGGTCCAAGTTGAGAGGGGAAATACTCAGGCTTGAAAGAACAATGCGGCATGCTTGTGCAAAGAACACTACACAGGGCAATTTCCTGGAATCCAAACCCCCCTATAGCACTGTTCTTAGAAAAATGAGAGGGAGGCTGAAAGAACTAAAGATGTCCAAAGGCCAGTGGTCCCAGTGCTAAGGATAAGTCTATACAACACCAAAATATCTAGGCAAAAAAATCTAAATTCAGTCAATTAGTCAAGCACTATGTCTAAGAATATAGATACTGAATTTGAAATCTCTTACCTGTCTGGAAGATTTAAATATAATGTGGTCACTGGATTATAACTGACTTGGTACAGTGTTCTTATCTCAGCATATGACTATACCATACCAAAATTGACCATTTTATATTAACTGCATTTTCCCAAATATAATATCCCATTCATTTAATGTGACAAGAAATAATGATGCAAGCTCAAATGGCCCCTGCTTGATTAGGTGTGTCTTAAATATTTTTGTTCTTACCTCAGACTGTTAGAGAAAATTTAGACAAAAAATTTGAATCACATTTAGATTAAAATGAGAAGTTCAGGTGTGGGCACAACTATGAAGTGATTCTAAATGACTCTGGTATGTGGATGTATTGAAATGTTTAGCCTCCATGACACAGAAAACTATGAGGCAGGGTACTGAAGAGTACCCATTGGAATACACTGTTGAGGACTTGTTGAGTTTAATGTATTTGTGATTAAAGGCAGAGACAAACACTAAAGATGGAATGCCAATAACTAAATAAGGATCACTATGCAATTAATTCTCTGTGGTTCTGTCCCCTTGTTTTAAGAAGCTCAGTACTCCTACCTACCACATTCACAGCATCCCATTACACCTTACACTGGTTCTGTACTTGTTCATCTGCAATCCCAGTCCTCGGTGGCTCCTCCCTGCAAGCCCTCCCTAGGTTAAGTCTTTGGAAACTGTGGTCATCACCAATGCTACTTGCCCAACATTTTTTCCTTCCAGGCTCATGGTAGAATTTCACTTCTCTACCCATGCTGGGACATGACCATGTGCCTTACTTTGGCCAGTGATTCATGATTAGAAATGGTATGTATCACTTCTGGGTGAAAACTTTAAGAGATAGTAGGCAATTAATCATGTTTCCAGTTCCTGCACTGGTCATTACAGAAGCAGAGAGAAGTCTGCCTCAGCCTGGGTTCCTGAGTAGGGACAAAGTGAAACAGAACATCCTCCTCTCCTCCCAGCCAACTGGCCATGGACGGTAGTAAGACCACTGAGATTTGGGTGTCATTTGTTATCACAGCATAATCTAGTTTACCTTGATATAGATAGCAAAGCAAACACTTACATTCTGTAAATCACCTCTAAGAAGCCAGCCTTAAAGAGTGAGCTCATTGTAAAACCATCAGGTACAACAAAATTGTAATTACTATCGAGCTCATATGCAACCAATATGATGTGACAGCCCATTTATTCAGGCAGTTCTTGCTCTGCAGTCCTGATATGCCTGCATTTCAGTTATAATTTACCTAACCAGCATTAGTCCCCCAAGAGTAGGGTTTACATTTCAGTCAACATGGTATATGAACTAGAACTGCATAAAGTTCAAACTGCACTGCTACCTCTTCAGTCACAAAGCAAACACATATCATGATCAGTGACCAACTCTGTCACTTCTCTCAAAGGCTATTGGTGATTAGACATTGGGCATCCACTATTCAGTTTACACATAGACAGCAAAGTGTGTAGTTGTGTTGCTTCCTTGTCTCCCAGGGAATTAGCCAACAAAGATGACAGCGCAGCAAAGAAAATAAAAGTGATAATGCTCAAAGTGAAAACTGAATAAAATATGAATGGAATAATAAAAGAAATCAGCTGACTTGGAGTGCTGACACTACCACCATTCAAAAGAGTATTTGCCAAGGCATAAAAAAGATGTTCCCTCTGTCTTGTAAGTTATATGGTAAGAAGGTAACCACCTTTTATCTTAATAAGTATTTTATTTTAAAAGATACTTTAATTCTCAGTATTTCTGACATTCTAAATTACAGTGTACTAAATGAATATCAGCATTACTTTTGTCCCATTTCCCTATACATTTATAACCATCAGAGAGTTATTAACATTTTGGCAAAAATGTAAAAGGCATGTAACAATCATAGCTTTTCACACTGATCACTGAGATGATTTTTTCAGTTTCAACCTGCTGTGCCATTTTACTGTCCTACAGTACTGTACAAAGCAAGGATTGCCTACATTATTTTGAATCTGCATCTCTAACCATCTTTCAAATGCCTGGTTCACATACATATACACCCAAGAGCTTGGTAGCTGATATTCTACATGTCTAAAGGAGAGTGTTTTAGTACTTGAAGAAATGACCCCATTTACCATTCTGTAGAGATTGTGGAGAAAAGCAAAAGATCTAGAATAAGAGTATTATCCTAAATTTTTAGCCCTTTGCCTCCTATACTCTCTTGAGATATCAAGCCTGGACTGGGTGGTATAGAGTACAGGCTTTCCCTCTTGTCCAAAGTTCATCTGATAACTACACCACCTAATTCTTGCTTGCTAGCAGTTGAAAGATAAATTGTATCAGATACTTGGACTAACCGAGAATAAGTGGCCCACAGGAATGTATCATGAGCCCTCTTTCAACAGAAATTACAAATGAAGCAACCAACCAAACCAAACAAAACTGGGGTAGAACTGTTAGGGTGGACACCGTAGATGTATACATCACCTCACCATCAGAACAGTAACCTCTGAACTCCTTTTACTGGCTACTTCTAGGTGGTCAAATACTGAACTCATCAATTGCAAAGTAGCAAATGGCAAGAAAGCAGCAGCAATAGTTTGATAATCTGAAGCTATCACAAGCAGAGATCCAGCCTTTTGGATAAAGACATTTCCACTTGCTTAACCAACAGATAGCTGAGAGTATTAATTTAACATTGAACAACTAGAAAAATGAAATTCATGGAAGAGAAGAACTGCTTAAATACTAAGATTTGAATTTAATCCCTTAGTAGACAGGCCCCATATTGGAGACCCAATCACTTTTCCTCACCTAAAAAATATTGCCTTTTAAAGGACAGTGTCTATCAGTGCTTTGGAAACAATAAGTACTTAGTAAGTACTTTAAAATAAATGAACGAATGACATGATGAGCTGGGGTGAGATGGTATGAATCCAAATCAACAAAGCTAAAGGAAACATTCTGGATCTGTAGCATGTAGTCATTATTCTTTATTTTTGCAAAGAGCTAGAACACTTTATTTTGTAATGTTCCTAGGAGTAAATTTTTTTCAATAGAAAAATGGAATTCTTTATTTAAAAACACGTAAAAGAATGAATGGCCAACTTCGCAAAATAAAATCCAAGTCAAAACAATGTGGTGCCAATTTTCACCTAATAGATGGAGACAAATTTAAGTTTGATCTTCCCCATGTTGGTGAGGGTGTGGGGGAACAAGCACTCTCACTTGCTTTTTATGAGAAGATAATTAGCAATAATTGATCAAAATGTAAAATGCATATTCTCTCTGACCAGTAATTCCACTGTTAAAAATTTACCTTATGTAAACTGACACAGTATGCAAACACATATTTACAAGAACATCTGTTGTACTACTGATATAATAGAAAAGATCTGAAACAATTTAATCACAGGGACTATTTACAAAATCGTTTATAGTTTGGCATACAATGTTGTTGGTTTTTAATTAAAAAAATTTTTGTAAACATTTTTTAGGTTTAGGAGTACATGAGCAGGTTTTTTATATAGGTAAATTCGTGTCACAGGGGTTTGTTGTACAGATTATTTTGTCACCTAGTTACTAAGCCTAATATCCAAGTTACTTTTTTTTCTGGTCCTCTCCCTCCTCCCATCCTCCACCCTCAAGTAGGTCCCAGTGTCTGTTGTTCCCCTCTTTGTATCCATGAGTTCTCATAACTTAGTTCCCACTTGTAAGTGAGAACATGTGGTATTTGGTTTTCTGTTCCCACGTTAGTTTGCTAAAGATAACAGCCTCTAGTTCCAGCCACGTCCCCACAAAAGACATGATCTTGTTCTTTTTTTATGGCTGCATAGAATTCCATGGTGTGTATGTACCACATTTTCTTTATCCAATCTGTCAATGATGGGCATTTAGACTGATTCCATGTCTTTGCTACTGTGAAGAGTGCTGCAATGAACATTCACATGCATATGTTTTTATGGCAGAATAATTTATATTCTCCTGGGTATATACCCAGCAGTGGAATTGCTGAGTTAAATGGTAGTTCTGTTTTCAGCTCTTTGAGGAATCACCACACGGCTTCCCACAATGGTTAAACTATTAATAATTTGCACACCCACCAAGAGTATATAACAGGAGAAAATCGTTTGAGAAATTAATGAATTTACGCTTATTCCAGAAGTACATTTCCAACTGCCTGCTGAGAATTTCTAGTTAGAAGTATAGCTGAGCCTTCCACTTAATGTATTCCAACCACACAACTACAAGGCAAGAAAACTAGAAAACAAACAATAACTTGCACCCACACACCTAATTTTCCTCTATTTTGTCTTCCTGCCTTGTATCATCTGAGGTGACTGCTATCCACAATCTGTGATTAAAATTTCTTTGCTTTTGTTTTATATTTTTTTTTATCACAACCATGTGCCTTCAAAAAAGGAATATTAGCCAGGTGTGGTGACTCAAGCTTGTAATCCCAACTGTTTAGGAAGATGAGGCCAGAGGATCCCTCAAGCTCAGGAGTTTGAGACCAGCCTGGGCAATATAGGAATACCCCTATGTTATAAAAGTATGTATTTTTAAATTAGCTGGGTATAGTGGTGCATGCCTGTAGTCTCAGCTACTCAGGAGGCTAAGGCAGAAGGATCACTTGAGCCCAAGAGTTCAAGGCTGCAGTGGACATGACAGACCAAGGCCTTATCTAAAAAAACAAAAAAAGGGGAATATTTTTTGTTTTAGTTATTTTAACTTGATAAAAAGGATTTCACTCCTTGGGACTTCTTTCCACTCAAAATTACACCGTGAGACCATTTGGACACTGTTGTGAGGGAAACAAGTAAATCTTTACTCCTATATTTCATCATATATTTTTAAAGTATTTTAAGAAAGTATGCTTAAAAAAAAAGGATGCTTACATGCTTTTCAATTATACAAACATATTATATATATATATTTCAAATACATATATAATTAAAATTGTTCTTGCTGTGTTGCCCAGGCTAGAGTAGAGTGGCACAATCATGCTTCACTATAGCTTCGATCTGCTGGGCTAAAATGATCCTCCCTCCTCAGTCTCCCAAGTAGCTGAGACTATAGTGTACATGTGTGGGAGTTCAGTCAGGGTGTTGGCGAAAATATTAAAGAAAAAATGTTAGAGAAAGTTACAGAATATAGTCTCAAACCATTTTGGAAGGCCTAAGAGTTTTTTCTAGAGTTTGTGGTTGAAGGCAGGCTTGTCCCCTTAAATAAATTAGAATAGAAACAAAGGAATGTGGGGAGTTTACCTAACTTGTTTACTCATGTAGTTCTAAAATTAACCTTACATCATCCTGGATGGCTCTCTTGAGGGGAGGTTAACCAGGAATATTACCCACTAATGGTGTTTGTTTTAGGCCTCGGAACCTGTCCTTTAATCTTTAACCTCTAGTGGTGCTGATTCAGAGTTTTTGTCATTTAAAGTGTGCTGAATAAAGGCCGGCAAGGCCAGCATGTTTGGGCTGGGCTGTTATCTCTTTATAGCACTCTCCTCAAGTGCCTTTAACTGGCCACAGGCACCCAGCCCACTCATTCACTATATTCTGTGTGTGAGTGAATTTATTCATCTGTCGCGGAAGGTCTGCAGGACAGACTCCTACAGGTGGTGACCCTGACAAACGTGTGCACCCGCACCTGACTAATTTTTTCTAACTATAGAGATGGGGTCTTGCTATGTTGTCCAGGTTGGTCTTGAAATTTTGGGCTCAAGTGATCCTCCTGCTTAGGTCTCCCAAAGTGCTGGGATTACAGGTGTGAGCCACTCTGCTGCCCTTTTAAAAATTTATACACATTGAAACTGTTATGGGGCACAAATGTAATTTTGTTACACGCACAGATTGTATAGTGGTGAAGTGAGGCCTTTTAATGTAACCATTACTTAAATAATATACAGTGTCTCCATTAAATAATTCTCATCACCCACCCCTTCTACTCTCACTCTTCCATGTCTCCACTGACTATCATTCCACACTGTATATCCATGTGTACAAGTTATTTAGCTCCCACTTATAAGTGAGAATACGCAGTATCTGTCTGTGTCTAACTGGTTTCACTTAAGATCAATGGCCTCCAGTTCCATCCACATTGCTGCAAAAGATATGGTTTCGTTATATTTTATGGCTTAGTATTTCACTGTGTATATATGCCATATTTTCTTTATCCAATCATTCACTGATGAACACTTAGGTTGATTCCATATCTTTGCTACTGTGAATAGTGCTGTGATGAACATATGGGCATAGGTATCTTTTTATTAATATATAATGACTAATTTTACTTTGGTAGAGACCTAGTGATGGGGTTGCTTGATTTAATGCTAGTTCTATTTTAATTTCTTTGAGAAATATCCATACTCTTTTCTACAGAGGTTGTACTAATTTTCTTCCCACCAACAGTGTATGAGCTCCCTTTTCTTCATATCCTTATCAACATCTTTCATTTTTTGTCTTTTTAATAATAGTCATTCTGAGTGGTGTAAGACAGTATCTTATTGCAGTTTTCATTTGCATTTCTCTGGTAATTAGTGATGCTGAGCATTTTAATTCTGTGAAAAATGACATTGGTACTTTGATAGGAATTGCACGGAATCTGCAGATTTCTTTGGGCAGTATAGTCATTTTAACAATACTAATTCTTCCAACCCATGAGCATGTGATGCTTTTCCATAGGTTTGTGTCATCTATAATTTCTTTAATCAATGTCTTGTAGTTTTCCTTGTTAGAGATCTGTCATCTCGGTGATTAAATTTATTCCTAGGTGTTTTATATTTTTGTAGCTATGATAAATAGGATTGCCTTGGCTCTCGGCTGGTTACTGGTGTACAGAAACACTACTGATTTTGTACACTGATTTTGTATTCTTAAACTTTACTGAATTCATTTATCAAATCTAAGAGTTTATTCTGATGGAGTCTTGAGGGTTTTCTAGATACAAGAGCATCTCATCAGTGAACAGGGATAATCTGACTTCCTTTTATCCAAATTGGATGCCTTTTATTTCTTTTGCCTGATTGCTTTGGCTAGGACTTCCAGTACTATGTTGAACAGGAGTGGCACAAGTGGGCAACCTTGTCTTGTTCTGGTTCTTACGAGGAATGCTTTCAATTTTTCCCCATTCAATGTGATGTTGACTGTGGGTTTGTCACATATTTCTTTCACTATTTTGAGGTATGTTTCTTTTATGCCTGATTTATTGAGAGTTTTTATCATGAAGGGATGCTAACTTTATCAAATGCTTTTTCTGCATCCATTGAGATGGTCTATTTTTTTGTCCTTAATTGTGTTTATGTGATATATAACATTTATTGATTTGCATATACCATAATAAAAATTAATTCATGATTTAACAAATACCTTAATGCAGGAAACACAGACCATTGTCTTCATTACCTTGGGGTAGGCAAATGGTTACTGGGCAGGAAACAAAAATATTAAGCATAAAAGAAAAAATGATACATTGAATAAAAAAACACCATTAAGAAACTGGAAAGGCAAGCAATAGACTGGAAAAAAATTATACACATATACATACATATGTATATGTATGGATTTGTGTGTAAATTTATATATTATATACTTATATATAAATGACATATTTACATATTAACATGACACACACATATACACACAAATGACAAAAGGCTCATATCCAGAATATATAACATACTTCAATATACAATATACAAATCAATAAGAAAAATATATTAAACCAAATTTAAAAGTTGGGAAATGGGGGCCGGGCGCGTTGGCTCAAGCCTGTAATCCCAGCACTTTGGGAGTCCGAGGCGGGTGGATCACGAGGTCAAGAGATCGAGACCATCCTGGTCAACATGGTGAAACCCCGTCTCTACTAAAAATACAAAAAATTAGCTGGGCATGGTGGCGCGTGCCTGTAATCCCAGCTACTCAGGAGGCTGAGGCAGGAGAATTGTCTGAACCCAGGAGGTGGAGGTTGCCGTGAGCCGAGATCGTGCCATTGCACTCCAGCTTGGGTAACAAGAGCGAAATTCTGTCTCAAAAAAAAAAAAAAAAAAAAAAAAAGTTGGGAAATGACTTGAAATAGGCATTTCACCAAAGAGGAAATTCAAAAGGTCAATAAATAAATAAAGGTGATCAACTTCATCTGTTGTTCAGGAAGTGCAAATTAAAACCACAATGAAATACTATCACATGTCTACTAGAGTATCTAAATTTAAAATATAGCAGTAACAAACATTAGAGGTGATGGGGATCAAAACCAGAACTCTTACACACTGCTGGTGACCAGTACGATTGTTCTGAAAACTTCTTGGCAATTTCTAATTAAGTTAAATATAGGTCTACTGTTTCATACAGCCATTTCATTCCTAGATATATTATTCTTTTTTATTGCATTTTAGGTTTTGGGGTACATGTGACGAACATGCAAGATTGTTGCATAGGTACACACATGGCAGTGTGGTTTGCTGCCTTCCGTCCCCTCACCTGTATCTGTCATTTCTCCCCATGCTATCTCTTCCCACCTCCCCACCCCCCCGTCCCTTCCCCATTTCCCCCCAACGGACAGGGAGGGGAGCACTACACACTGGGGTCCTAGATATATTATTCTTAATGGAAATGAGTGCACATGTCTACAAAGAGATCTGTATAAGAATGTTCATAGCAACTTTATTCTAGTAAAAACTAGAAACACCCAAATGTCTAACAGGAAAATTTGATAAATGAGTTTGCTCTATTCATACAAAGAAATACAACATTTAAAACTCACTCTTCACACAACCACCTAAATTTCACAGGTATGAATTAAGTGAAAGAAGCCACAAAACAGCATATACTATAAGTGCCATTTATTAAAAGTTCATCAACAGATAAAACTGCTCAATGGTGAAACAAATCAGAATACTAGTTACCTCTGAGAGGAGGGTAAAGAGAGTTACTGACAAGAAAAGGGAACAAGGGAACTCCCTAGGGGTATAGAAATGTATATATTGTTCTGGGTGGTAGTTACACAAATGTATAAATATATAAAAATTCACCAGGCTATAATTTTAAAATCTGTGTATTTTACAGTAAGTAAATTATATCTTCATAAAATTATGACTGAATTAAAAATAACATTTCATGGCTTTACAGAGATTATATGTAATCATTTTCACTGCTTTTAATATTCTATATAGTTGTTAGACTATATCACAATGTAGTCATTCTTGAATAAAGGGCCTTTTGGTTGATTTTGGGGTTTGCTCCATTAGATACTCCTATAAATATTATTGTGTCTCTCTCTGGTATATATGTATATGCAAGACTTACTCGGGTATAGAAGTGAAATTCCTAGGTTAGAGGGTGCGGGAATGGTTAACTTTACAAGATAACGCCAGGCCTTTTCCCAAAGTAGTTGTGTCAAATAATAGCCTTGCCAGCAATGATTAAGAGACACTCTTTATCCCCATCTTTTCCAAGACCTGGTATTATCAGACTTCTTATTTTTCGGTTTCTTTCAATGAGGTCTTGATTTATATTTCCCTGAATTCTAATGACATTGAACATCCCCTCACATGTTCATTAGCCAAATGTGTCGTCTTTTGTGAAATATCTGGCTCTGTCTTTGTCCACTTTATGCTAGGTTGTTTTTGTCTCCTTTGTATTGATTTGTAAGAGTTACCCAAATTTCATGATATTATTCCTTTTTTGTTTATTTGCAATACAAAAGCCTCTTCCCAGTTTATAACTTATCAACTTTCCCTCTGGTGTTGTTTTATAAACAAGAGTTCTTAACATATGTTGACAAGCTAATCCATTCTTTTATGTTAGTGCCTTTCGTTATCTTGCTTCTGAAATCCTTTCCTACACACCCCAAGATGCGGAATATATTCACCTATATTTCAGAGTTTCAAAATTTTGGTTTTCAATATAGTCTCTGATTCCTTTGGAGTTGATTTTTGTCTATGGTGTGAAACAGAAATTCAACTTTACTTTTTCTATATGGAGAAATAGTGATTTCAGCTCCATTTATTAAATAATCCCTCCTTTTCCATCTCCTCTTCCATATGGCACTGTCAGAAAAAGTTCCAGATACACCTGGATATGTTTCTGTACTCTGTTTTATTCTGTTTGTCAATAATCATACTGCCCTAATATAGTTCTATAAGTTTTAATATCTGGTAGAGTAAGACATTCAGAAATTTCTTGGCTATTTTTTATCCTTTAGTCTTCCATATAAATTTTATAGCCAGCATAGCTTGTGAAATTTTGATTATATTTACACTGAATATATATATCAATATGGAAAAAAATTTTAATATTAAGTCTCCTGACACATGATTGTGATATATCTTTATATTTATGTTAAGTAGTCTTTGATTTTTTCAATAAAATGTTGTAACTTTCCCCAAGGAGGTCTTATAAATCTTATGTCATATTTATTCCTACGTATTTTATATTCTTTGCTACTATTTTACATGATGTCTTCATTTTTATTACATTTTTATTATTAATTGCTAGTGAATAGAAGTGCAAATGACTTTTGTATATTAATCTTAAATCCAGCTACCCTTTCAGCTCTCCTATTATTTCTAATAACTTATTTGTAGATTACTATAAATAATAAATTTTATTTCTACTTTTCAAGTCTCACATCACAGTCTTAAGCTAAGATCAACAATGCTTGAGGAAAAAAATGTTGACTTTCTTGAATATTCTCTATTTTAAAGGAAATGCTTCTCACATTTTCTATTCAGAATGATTATTTTCTGCAACATTTTATCAGGTTAAGGAAGTTTTCTTTTTAATTATAAATATATGTTGAGTGTTATTACAAATGATTTCTCTGAAATGATCACGTTTTTTTCCTTTAACATATTAATTTGAGGATTTACACTTACAGATTCTGAAATTAAATCATCATTGTATTGTTGGGGATACTCGAGTTGGTCAAGACGTATTATCTGTTAATATACATAGCTGCATCCAACTTGCTAATAGTATGTTTAAGGTTTTATATCCATATTAGTAAAGGAAATGGATAGTTTTCCTTTGTTATAATGTCTTGGTCTAGTTTTGTATCCTGCAGTTTAGAAGGTATAGTCTTAGGATAAATTAGGAAAATTTTTCTCTTTTGAAGGGTAGAAGAAGAGTAATAAGTTTAAGATGAAAGTATGGTAGAACCATGTAAAATCATTTGGGCCTCGTGTTTTGCTTGCAGAAGATTTTGAACTATTGCTTCAATTTCTTTAATAATTAGAAGACAATTCAAGTTTTCTATTTATTAAGACTGTTTTGTGTAACTATATTTTTCTAGGAAAAGAATTTTTCATTTTGACTGAGTTTGCAGATATATTCGTATATACTTGGTAGTATTCTCTTATCTTTCTAATCTCTCCTTTATCTGTGGCTATATTCCCTCATCCATTTTCTCCATTTCTTTCTTTTTTTTTTTTTTTTTTTGAGACAGGGTCTTACTCTGTCATCCAAGCTGCAGTGCAGTGACACAATCACGAGTCACTGCAGCCAGCCTTCACTCTCCTAGACTCAGGTGGTCCTCCCACCTCAGCCTTCCAAGTAGCTGGGACTACTACTAAAAATCAGCCAGGTGCGAACCACCATGCCTGGCTGACTTTTTTTCTTTATATGTAGTATTTTCATTATCATTCAGTCCTAGGAATTTAAATTTTTTCTTATTAGGGTTTATTCTTTAACTTACAAGTTGTTTAGAAGCATGTGATTTAATTTCCAGGTATATGTAGATATTTAATCTTATCGTTTACTGACTTTATCTGTGTATTATTAGAGAACATGATCTGTGTTAACTTTATGAAGGCTTGCTTGCTTCATGGCCTAGGACAAGATCAATTTTGATAAATATTCCACATGTGCTTGAGAACATGTATATTCACTAATTGCTGGGTAGAGAATTGTGTATGTGTCTACTAGAATAAGCTTGTTAATAGTATGTTAAAATCATCCATATATTTTTGTTTCTTTGCTTCATGTATCAATAATTAAGAGAAGTGCATTAAAATCTCCTAGTATAATGAATTTGCCAATTTCTCCAGGTAATTTTGTCAATCTTTGATATATATTTTAAGGTTATTTTATTAGTTGCATATATTAAAGTTACTATATAATCTTTTTGAGTTGAATCTTTAATCATTATAAAGTGCCCTTCTTTATTCCTTAATGATTATCTGTGTTAGGGTGTATTCAGTTGGTATTAATTCCACTATACAGGTTTTCTTCATTGGTGTTTGCCTGATACGTCCTTTTCCATTCTTTGTTTCAATATTTCCATGTCTTTATGCTTCAAATATGCTTCTTATAAATAGTAGAGAGCTAGATTTTTAAAAAATGCAATTAGACAATATATTTTTAAACAGGTATTTTTAACCAACGTACTTGTAATTATTTCTATATTTGGACTTGTTTCTCCCATCTAAGCCTATTACTGAAACGGGAAAAATTCCGTCATCCCCCTTGCTGGGCATGCGTGTGGGTGTGGCTCACTTCTTCTGTGTCTACAGCAGGCAGACGGGCAGGCTGTGGGGCCAGGGCAGCATCTAGGGTGACTGTTTTATAGCTCCAGAAGCCCCAGTGGGTGTGTGTTACAGGGTGTTCCTTTGGTTTAACTGTCCATAGGTGGCATCTGTTAGCTCAATTAGACCCCTTGCCCTATCGGAAGAACAGAGGGCTTTCTGTATCCCAGAACTTCTTGCCTTGGTTGGTGTACTGGAAGAATTTGATCACACGTGGGCTTGGAGGATGAATGCAAGGTTTTATTGAGTGGAGGTTCTCAGCAGATGGATGGGGAGCCAGAAGGAAGATGGAGTGGGAAAGTGGTTTTCCCCTGGAGTCAGGCAGCTCAGTATCCTGGGCTCTCCTGCAATGGCCCCAGCCTAACTCCCTGTTGTTTAGCCGGTGGATGGCTTACAGGCCTGCTGGCTCTCTTGGTGTGCTCTTACACCGCAGAGTGCCTCTCGATGTCCAGCTGCTTGCGTGTCTGCCTGCTAGGGTCTTGGGGTTTTTATAAGCACAGGATGGGGGCATGGCAGGTGAGTGTGGTCTTGGAAAATGCAACATCTGGGCAGGAAAACAGAAATGCCTGTCCTCACCCAGGTCTGTGAGCACAGGCCGGAGGGGTGGAGCCCTAGCCAGGGACCATGCCCTCCACTACCTACTTTGGCCTCCCAAAGTGTTGGGATTACAGGCGTGAGCCACCATGCCCAGCCTGTTTTCTCTACTTCTTAATTTTTCCAAAGATTTATTTATTTTGTTGTTGTTGTTTTTTCAAAGAACCAAATGCTGACCTTGTTGATCTTTTCTGTTCTACCTTTGTGTTCTATTTAGCTGATTTTCACTCTAGTTTTATCTTTCCTACTACTTTATTTGGGTTTATTCTGTTAAAAATTCTGGAATTTTAAGTTAGATATCATTAATTTTCAGTCCCTGCCCCCTTCCATATCATTATTATTTCAGTTTGTCTCACTCTATATGTTTTTCATTCCTTCCTGCTTTAAAACTCTGATGCCTCCACAGTCTCCTTTAGCACACTTTCATGCGCTGCTCCTGTGCTCCTGCCTCCTTCCCAGTGCTTGTCATGTGGATAGTATCGCGGATTTTAATTCTGGGTTGTTATGAATTGTATTTTCTCTTCTTTTTTGGTCTTGTCTTTTGTTTTTGTATTTTTTGATACCAGCAAAGTCTACCATGATATTTAAAGCCTCTTGTGGCAGCTCCTCCTATTAAGATTTGTTTCTCCTCCTATTAAGTACTTCTACCATGTGTTTTAATTGTAGGATTCTTGTGCAAATTCTCTGAACTCTTGTATATTTGAAAATATCTTAGTCGTTCCCTTTCATATGAATAGCAATTTGGATGGATATAAAATTTTAAAGTTCTTTTTCCCTTAATACACTTAACATATTACTCCAGTTATTCCTGCATCCAGTGTTGCTGCTGAAAAGCACGGTATCAATGTGATTCCTGTTCTTTTTCATGTGATTTGCTCATTTTCTCTGGGAGCCTTCAGAATTTTTCTTTTTGATTTTTAAAAAATTCATTATGTCTATTTGTCAGTTTTTTCTTCTCTTTTATTTGGTAATCTATCATCTCGTTAAAGCTATGGTCCTTCTTTCTTTAATTCTGATTAATTTATCCCCATTTTTTCTTAAAAGATTTACTCCTCCCCCTTTTTTTCTCTGAGACTCCTACTATATGGATTTTGGCATTTTTACTTTTAACCCCATATGTATTTTCTATTTTCAATTTATTTATCCTCTCCTGCTTCCTTCTGTATAATGTTTTACAATCTAATCATCTAGTTTTAATATTCATTCTTTAGCTGTATCTACTATTTATCCTATATCACTGCATTCTATATTTCAACTATTACATTTTTTATACCTACTTGGTTCTGTTTTTGTTTTTTTTTTTGGACGGAGTTTCACTCTTGTTACCCAGGCTGGAGTGCAATGGCGTGATCTCAGCTCACCACAATCTCCGCCTCCTGGGTTCAGGCAATTCTCCTGCCTCAGCCTCCCGAGTAGCTGGGATTACAGGCACGTGCCACCATGCCCAGCTGATTTTTTGTATTTTTAGTAAAGACGGGGTTTCACCATGTTGACCAGGATGGTCTCGATCTCTTGACCTCGTGATCCACCCACCTAGGCCTCCCAAAGTGCTGGGATTACAGGCTTGAGCCACCGCGCCTGGCCGGTTCTGTTTTTATTTCTTATTCTTCCTTCACATTATCAACATCTTCCCTTAGCTCTTCTAGTATGTTCACTTTGTTAATTTTTAAATGCTAGGACTGCATATTCTAAACTCTCTTCTAATGGTGTTTGAAACTTGGCCACTGAGCTCCTTTTCCCGGGAAGCATTGGCACCTCAGAAGAACAAGGCATGGATCTAGAGCTAGTCCTGCCCCTTGGCCTCAGGAGATCAAGGAAGAGTATGGGGAAGAACCCCAGACACCAAAAATCTGCCCCACTAAGCAACTCCTCAGTTTAGGGTTTCACACTTACCCACCTCCTCCTGCCAGGAGAAATAGTCTGAGGAGGAGGCACTCCTAAAGTACACCAGAAGTATCACCCAGCAGGACAGTCCTGGAGTTTGGAGGCCAAGAGGTAAGAAGTCAATGCCTACAACAAGTTAATTCCCACCGATTTTCCTTGGCTTCTCATTCAGGCAGGGCTTCAGCAATGCTCTGATTTTATTAATTCAGACCCTTGTGAGGTGTTGAGGATTGGTGTCCCAAAGCAAATGGCAAGAGGCAAAAGGGGAAACTGGGTTGTTTTGTATTTTTGTTTTAATTCCCTGCCTTGGCTGCAGCCTCACCCACTATCCACACAAGCTCAAGATATCCCTTTATCTTCCCAGGGATTTCTAACTCTTCTCTGAATCCTGGTATCATGAAGTTTCTCTCTAAAGTTAGTTCCGGTTTAATCTTCAGAGAAGGCACAGTATCCTGGTAGGAACCAGAGCCCCCTCCAGCAGGCCCTTCACTGAGTGGTTTTGAAACATAATTCAAACAACTGTAATGAACTTCGTGACACTACTATGTCAAAACTCCTTCCATTTCTATCCACTTATTTATATAAGGTTCTCAGTGCCCATAAAAACTAAAAACAACAATACAATATGTGGAACATTGTCTCATTCTAACAATAGTAATATTTGATCATGTATGAATGAATTAATTGGGAGGAAGGCAGCCCTATCCATCCACTAAAGCATTTCCAATATAATATTGTTATGTTTAACAATTCTAAAACATTATAATCATATTCTCTTGATCAATTATATACACTGATAATAATCATAACAAAAAGTCATTCTTAAATAATTTTTAGAAATTACAGAGCCTTAGAATCCCAGGAAATAAAAACAAAAATTTAAATATAAATTTGAACTTTCTTTATAAAATGAGACAAATTATAGGTGATTAATAAAATCCATTCAGGCAAAAATATTATTATATTAGGATAAAAACTCTATAGAAGTAGAATAGAAACACAAATTCAAAGAGAAAAATGAATAACCTAGTTTCTGTTAAAGAAGAACTTGTTCATAAATATCTAAAAATGAATGAGATGGATGTCCCATATGGGTAGAAAACTGATATTAACTTTATTTTTAATCATATATGTTTATATGAGAAATTATATCCCTTGCAATTAATTACATTTATGGTAGAAATTTCTAAAGTTCAACCTAAAAATATCTGAGGAGACTCTCCATTTTTCAAAATTCATTTTTGGAATAATTCGAGCATAAAAGTTTGAACAGATTGTTCCAAAAACACTTCATTCTTATTCCAATCTACAAAACCAGCACTTCTAGACTTTATTTTGTCTCATACCACTTTCCTAGTCACCTAAGGGGCAGTTTTGATTGCTCTTACTCTCTTACCTAAAACTTCTACTTAGTCACGTAACATTTTCTTTCTAAGGTCTTCGTTCTCCCTTCTTCTCTGTTCCCACTCACTGCCCTCATTCCAGTCTTCATTATCTCATCCCAGTCCTACTTCAGTTCTCCAGTTTCTGCTTGCCACCATGCCAACCATACCACACACTGACAGATAACTCTTCCTGAAGTTCTGTCTGTCGTGGCCAACACTGCATCCACCAACCCACTAACTGATAGAGTTGACCTATGAAGAGTCTCAGACACTTGGCCACTTGTTCCCAACCTGTTCCAATGCTCATCCTGTTTCCATTTAGCTCCTGACTCTTGGTTCACCTCCTTGTTAAGACCCTGCTTCTACCCTTTAGCCACAACCTGTGTATATGGGCTCCCTTAAGACCTTCGACTCCAATTCATTTCTAGGAATCTTCCTAGATTCAACTACCTCAGATTCAGACTATCTCAAGCAAGATACCCCATTTGAATAAGAGTTCTTCCCTCAGAATCTAGTCACTATCTATAGCCCACAGACCTCATCCAAGTCCACTGACATAACCCTCTAAGGGTGACAGGGATACAAGAGAAAACTCACACAAGCACAGCAGTGATCACAGCACTTGAGTACCTTTTAGCAGTAACTCACTGCCAAATGAGTCCAATGTAAAGTCTTAGGGTCTAGAGGAAAAGGGCTCTAACCTTCCTTTTCAGCATAATTTCCCACTACTCTCCTATATGCCTTCTATGGTTATAGAAAAAAAGAACTACAAATTATTCTCCGAATATACTTCATATTTTTTTCTATCTTTATGCCTTTGAAAAGTTATTTATATCTAGAATTCTCTTACCTTCCTTGCCCTGACTCCTACATTAATTTCTATTTTTACCCATTTTTTTAAAGCCAGATCACAAATTACCTCCAACCTTAAGCAATTTTTATAATCCCCTAAAGCAGGGGTGCCCAATCTTTTGGCTTCCCTGGGCCACACTGGAAGAAGAACTGTGTTGGGCCACACATAAAATACACTAACACTAACGACAGCTGAAGAGAGAAAAATAATAATAAATCTCATAATGTTTTAAGAAATTTTATGAATTCGTGCTGGGCTATGGGTTGGGCAAGCTTGCTAAAAAGAATAACAGCTCTCTTCTTGGAAATTCAATAGTAGTAGTTACAGTACATTGACATCCTTGTGGATCTATCATTCTCTGCCCATGTTTTTGTTTTAAACCCTTTACTAGGCTGTGGGCAACCTGTGGGCAGGGACCATGCCAGACTGATCCTTGTGTCCTACACAGCACATAGTAGTTACCCAGTAAATATCTGTTGAATTATTGAGTAAACACCAATAACTGAATATTGAGTAAATCTCCAAGTTTCCTGGCTCATGAGCTTTTCCTTAACATAATTTTTATAGAAAGCTTCATCAGAGACTCAAAAATATATACATAAAATAACTTAGAATTTATGAATAACTACATGTAGTAAAATAAAGGTAAGATTCAACATATTTAGGATGAAAATATTCAGAAGGAAAATATAACCACCAACAACTGGGCATCAGAAAATTTCCATCTTCTTATACAGAGTATAATGTTAATGCTAAAGGTCAAAAGCTAATGATCAAAACCCAAATAACAATATGTAGATTAATGAACAAAGGCCCTGTTCAGACATTAGGAAAGACTGTTCTGAAATTAGTCCCTACACCTTGATTACAAGTGCTTTTGCAAGGTTATTACTATAAAGCGAAGTACAGACTTACTTGTGGTAAATTAATTACTCAAGAAGAGGAACTGTTTTATTCATCTTTCAACCCTCTAGTACCTGATGGATTAAATAAAAAGATACTTGCTCCAGTCAATATAGACGTTTAAGCGATTGATGTCCTATTTAAAATAAGCCACCTGGCAAGACTGATGCACTTTAACAATTCTTTCATTTCAAAGAGCATACAACTGTTCTTTACTACCTACTGAATAAAATTAAAATTGTAACCCCAGATTCAAGTCCACTCACAATGTTCTTTTCTTTCTTAGTCTCACAATTTTCTTTCCTTTTCTGGTCTCATTTCTCACTTCTTTCCTTCAAGCTTCTTATCTGCCAGTCAAATTAAACTTTCTGCTTCATATTTGCTTGCCTCCATACCTCTTGTCATTCTGCAATTTCTTATGTCATTTATCGTTTTATTCCTTACATGGAATCTTATACATAGGTTGCTTTCCTTACTAAGTTGTAAGATCCTTATGTCAGAAACCACGTCCTATGCGTTTTAAACTGTATTTTATACCTAGTACCTGGTACCTGGTAGGCGCATGCGCGAACACGCACACACACACACACACACACACACACACACACACACACACACAAATGTGTTGAATGAATTAATGTTTGAATACCATTAAAGCTCAAAACTATATTTTGGCAAGACGTAAAAGAAAAAATGACTTCCTTAATTTACAGCAGTGGCTTTTAAATATAAGTGGGCAAAAGAAATACCTGGGAAACTTGTTAAAAATGTAAATTCTCTGTGTTATTTGTCACCAGGGGACTTGAAGGACTACCAAGAGGCCACTGCAATTACCTAATAAGAATCAATTAACTCCTGAACCACAGTTGACAGTAAAAGGAAACAAGGAAGAAATGAATGAGAGAAGAATCAGCATACTCCTGGCCATTAGAGTCAAACTCTTCCTTTGCAAGAAAGTCATTTCTTGGGTATTTTTCCTTACATCTAACCACTGACTTTTTACATCAGGATGACAACATATATGTGTTTATTTGAAATTCCACTTCCTTAAATGTACACAGAGAAACTTATTTTTTTAGAATAGTTTTCAGATATTTACCATATTTCAAAATGCACAGTACATAAGCTAAACCATAGAGACTTTTTATACAAAAAATGTTACTATGTGTTAGGTATTACAAAAGGTATAAGCTCTGGTTATAAAGCAACAGGGCACTGAGAGAACTATCATGTTTTCTTTAGATTACTTCAAACAGAGGATATGAATTACAGAAAGTAAGACTTCAAGAAGAGTTTTGCCTTTCAGAAGTTTGTAAAATGCCAGTATTCTAAATTTCATCCACTGAATTCTTAGGACAATCTGATATAGTACACAATATCTGTCACTTATCTATCCATTTGGCAAAGACTTCATGGAGACAAATGTGACAGAGGCTCAAAAATGGAGACTACTAGAAAAATGACCAAAGCCAGAAATAAAGTTGTGCTAATTAGAAAACAAATAATTAAATGGCCCAACCCGAATGTTGTGTGATGCTGAAAAGAGATAAATTTCTAAGGCACACCATCTGTTTTACAGTTTATTTTGCTGTGCTACAAATCTACTCAACATAGTTTTGCAGTGATCTAGCTGCTAACTCATTTGCACAATTACTTTAGGCCAGAAATAATTATTGCACAGAATCCTTTGAGACAGCAACACAATGACTGAAAAGGGCAAATATAATTCATTCTTGGGTGAAAACTATTTTTTAGCCCTTAAAGAAAAAAATGTTATTCAAAGAAATTCGAAATTGCCAAAGGAAAATTAGATAATTTAAAAGGAGAGTGATATCACTATACATTTATGTTTCTAAACTTCTCTGAGGTTCTTAATGTTTTAATACCTAAAGACATGTTGCTGGGGCCTCTTCTCTCTGTCGTTTCTTCCTTATTTATCTCTTCAGCCCAATGGCTTTATGTGGTGTTTGTATACGCAATGATTCTCAAATTTGTACCTCCATCTTAAACCTTTCCAGTCTCAAACTCATATATTCAATTATCTGTTTGACATCACCACTTGGATGCCACAAAAGCATTGCAAACTGATCCTATCTGACACAAAGTTCTTGATTCACCATCCCTGCCCCAGAAAGAAATCGATTTCTCCTACAGTCTTCCATATCTCAGTAAACAGCACTACCATCCAACCAGTTGTTAGAATAAAATCTAGATATCATCCTTATTTCCTCTTTTATCCTCATTTCTCATCCAATTCATCATCAAGTCCTATCAATTATACCTCTAAAATATGTCTCATGTTTTTCTCTTCATCTCTGTTGCTACCACCCTATCCAAGTCACTATCATCTCCCAACAGTTCAACTTCAATATCTATTTAATTCCCTATTTCCAAGCCACTCCCTACCCCAATGGTCAGAGTGATCTTTTAAGAATATTACCATATGCTAATTTATATTTCAAATGTAATTATATACTGTATCCCCAGTACCTAACACAAACACAGTGCCTAGTAAATAATGGATCTACATTTTTTAATAGATGAATACTCCCTAGTAACATCCCCATATATCTCTAATAATTTCTAATCTCATTTCTCAGAAAACTTTCTGAGATACCTACAGACCTATTCACTTACTGAATCATTCACTCATTCAGCAATTGTTTGAATATTATATTAATTGAAATTAGGTCCAGCTGCACACTATAGGGTATCTTAACAATGACAGAAATCTGTTTCCTGTTCACATAAAAAATTCTGGAGGTAGGCAGTGAAAGGCTGACATGGTAGCTCTGTGAGCTACCTTGTGGTTCCTTGCATTTTGTTGCTCTGCCATCTCCAGATTCTACTTTATGATCTAATATGGCTACTTAAACTCACATCTGCATCTACTACGAAAGAGGAAGGATATGAGAAATGCCATACCCTCTCCATTTAAGGACACTTTCCAGAAATTGCACCTACTTCTACTTGTATCTCACTGACCATCATGATAATTAGCAAAGAAGACTGGGAAATAGTCTTTTTAACTGAACAGCAATGTTTCCAGCTAAAAGTCAGGACCATTATTATAGAAGGAGAAGAATAAATACTGAGGGATAAGCAGTAGCCTTTTCCAATGTTCCTGTTGTGACCAGGTAATGTTCAGGTGCAGGCATACAAAAATCAGTAAGAAGCAGGTCTGTGCTTGAAGCACTTAGTCTAATGGCAGAAAGCAACTGCAAATAAACAAAATTCCAAACCAGGAGACTGCCACTGTTTGGAGATCTTGGCTTTTCTGAGTCCCCAAAGATTTTCTACACCCCAAGAGGTGAAAGAGAGGTGAGTGGTTCCAGTGTTTTACATCACTGAACTATATAGACTGTTTCAACTTTCCACAGCTATAATATTGGACATTTTTCAGTTCTGTTCTATTGGACATGATACTTTCATGACACTGAGCAAAGACCATTTAAACCTCTATAAATACATATAAACAACTGTGACAACAGTTTGAAAATGCCCATTTTCAGAAATCTGTCAAGACTCAATTTTTTTTTAATTTGACAGAAAATCAAACTAATCAACTGTTTTAAGACTATACAGAAAACTCCAAGGCAAAAAGAAATAAGCAATGGTAGCAGGTCAGAAAGAAAGAAAAAAGTCATATTGTGACTTACCGTTAACCACTGGTTATCTAGTAGTTCCTTAGCTGTGATTCTGTGAGCAGGATCTACTTTCATAAGTTGTTTCAAAACACTTTTAGCTAAAAATAAGGAAAAATCCTAAAAAAAAAATCTTATTTATTTTAACTACAATTAATAGCATACATTTTACAATTTTTTAGGATTAGGTGTGTATAACAGGAAAGAAAGATGCCAAGTATACACTAAATATCATCAGTACAAATGCCTAATAAATATAGTTTAAAGCCTAAAGTGAAGTTTTATTGCCTGGATTACCTAGTTTAATGGTCTACAGTAAACATTAGCTAGAGGATTAGCAAATTTCCTCTTTAATTTTTACTATTTTCTGTTTTTGAAAGTTTTGATGATGAACAATCACAGTGAAGATACTGCTATTTCCATCCACAAGTAAATTTAATGACTAAACAGAGATTTAAAACATTTCAACCACTGGCCAACTTTCTTATATTAGCTTTAGTAAATAATAACACACCTACACTTACCACAATCACTTATGGAATTCCAGACCGGATTTTCAAAATGTAGTTCTCCTTTTCTTATTAACTCGAAAAGCTTCTCTTCTGAGCTTGCCAAAAAGGGTGGTTCTCCACATAATCTGCAACAAAGGCAATCATCACTTTGTTTAAATTTTTTAAACAATAAAAATACGGCTATTAAAATTAAGTTTCTATAGGACTTGGAAGTAGTGTTGCTTCATATTTAAGGAAAGGGTGGAAGAGATGGGTACCTCCCTGAAGTAAAAATGGATGCAACAGGGTTCTCCAAGATCAGTGCTACGCTCTTATTTCAACATTGAGAGAAAGGACCTGGTAGAGGAAGTATGCATGTGTACATTAAAACCTCCGCATTTGCAAATGACCCAAAGCTCTTCCAAGTGAGGAAACACTAAGCTTAAATGAGGTTAAAATACAGGAAGGTGAGTGTAAGTATACAATAATAGTGGTAGCTAATGAAGGAGATACACTTTAGAGGGAGCACCAGGAAGGTAAGACCTTAAGGTATATATTGCAAATTGACTCAAATGAAAAATAAAATGGGTTATCAGTCTAATTAGTTACCAGAGACTAATAACCACCAAAGACTAATTTTACCACCATGGTAAAATACTATAAAAATGTTAATAATAATAATAATAATAATAATAAACCAAGACTAACCCTGGAATTTTTTTTTTTTTTTGAGAAAGAGTCTCACTCTGTCTCCCAGGCTGAAACCTCCGCCTCCCAGGTTCAAGTCATTCTCTCGCCTCAGCCTCCCAAGTAGCAGGGATTATAGGCATGCGCCACCACACCTGGCTAATTTTTGTATTTTTAGTAGAGATGGGGTTTTACCATGTTGGCCAGGTTGGTCTTGAACTTCTGTCTCAAAGTGATCTGCCTGCCTTGGCCTCCTAAACTGCTGGGATTGCAGGTATGTGCCAGTGCGCCCAGCCCTAACCCTGGGAATTTATATAGGATCTGAGTCAAAGCCAAAAAGCCATTAAAATGGATACAAGTCTTCAAAAACTGTACATGAAATGAAAAAGGTCTGGACGCAGAAAAAGCAGATGATAATTTGACCCTTAGGCCTGAAAGGGTAAAAGATGAGTATATATAATGACCAACATCAGTAAAACCATGAGCAGTGTATGTAAAGTAAACATGGACTTTCACATTCTGTAATACAGAAACAATGTATCTTTAGGCTCTTAACAGAACATGGTAAACCTATAAAGCTATTACTTCAATAAGTGATCTAGGTCAAAACTACAAGAACATGCTTAAAAGCTGAGTTCAATTCGTCATAATACAATATCAACAAATGTCAGCCATCCTCATTACTGTCAACTCCAACATCTGAGGGCAATCCAGTAGATAACAACCAGATTTGCCCAATGACAACCAGACAGATGAAATTAGATCAGTCACAGGGGCAACTCTGTCTGTTCTTCAACTCTCAGTATTATATATTTATACTTCATTGATGAAAGAACAAAATGGCATAATTTCATAATACTTCCCAAACTGCCAGTCTATACTGTACATAAGTATAATAATCTCTAAGTCTTTTAACAGTTGCATTTTTGCTAATTTTCTTTTTATCTTTCTTTAATTATTTAAAAAACCTAACTGATGAAAATTTGCTGAATAAGTCAAAATTTGATTTTTTCATAATAGTAATGATGATGATGACTTCTGTAGAGGGAAAAGTTGCTTTCATCCTAGTGGTTTAGCAAACTAGGATGGACAACAGAGCTTTTTCATTTACCAATAGGTTCTTACTAAGTATTTATCAGTATAATATGGTTCTGCAAACTCTTATTTTAATATTCTTTATTTCTCTAGCTCATTCTGATTTCCTCTGTTTCATCCTATTTACCTTGCGATTGTTTAGTTTTAAAATGCAATTTAAAAAGCTATGGAATACATGTGAAGAACATGCAAGATTGTTGCATAGGCTAAAAAAAAAATGCTATGGAAAACAAAATATCCAGAAAAATGGCCTTCTGGACAGTTACTATCTATTATAACAGTGCAGGCCAGCAAAGGCCTAGTTCATTGAGCCTGTTATCAACCAGTGATACGCACATCCACCAATTTCCTAGCTGCCTCTGCTTTGCCTGACTAGCATGCAACCATAGCTTAAGGGCTACAATTTTAAAATTTCACTTTTTTCCTGTTCTTTGCAATTTTACTTAAATAAAAATGTATCTAATGGTTGGTCAATCACCAGCATACAAAATTTTATGACAGCAATTTCCTGTACATCCAGAAAAGGGAATCCAAGACATGAAAAATGTCTCTTAAAGCTTCCTATTATTTTGTTGCATTCATAGAAATCAAAGCAACAGAGGACAGTAACCATAAAGAATATTTACTTATGCTAATTTCACCTTGAGAAAGTATGTTATCACTATCTGATTAAATAGAAATGAATCAGAGGTAACTGATAAACAAGAAAATAACCCCCCTGGAGAAGGTAATATGTTTGTGCTCTTGATGAAGGAAATTGTAACACCATTGGGCTCAGACAGATTAATGAATAGGCACTGATTAGCTAAGTAAGAGTCTACTGTAAAGAAAATGCAACATCATTACAATGACATGCTATCACAATATGAAGCAGAAAAATTAAAATTATATTTTTAAGAAAGAGGAAGGTATTTAAGATATAATGCATTCTAATACATTCACTTTCCTTAGCACCAAGTTCAAACTAAAAGGGCAGCAAACACTACATGAATTGCATAATATCAGATTATATACAGGATGTTTGACTCATGCTGTGTAGAAAGTCTTGAGAGTATAAAAGACTAATTTAAAAGTTATGTTTTAATTAAAGACTAGGGCTCAGAATTTTACTATGATTTTAATCAGCGCAAAATGATGATCAAAAACTTTGTGAATACATTTATACTTTATGTAATCTAAGCAATGATGTGTGTTGACCAGCTGAATTACAGCTACAATCACATCATCCAATTTCTACTGCCTGTGTATTCCATTTCACAGAACTGTGAAAATGTAACTACTGTGAGGTCAATATTTAGAAATGATCTGGAAGAGGCAGTGCATAGTGAAATCTTCAATATGACCATAAAACTAATGTTGTATCAACATAAAAATGTTCATATTCACCAAGAGGCAGAACAATAGTCACTAACTTTTCAGAACACCTCTTAGACGATTCACTTTAATTCAATCTAACAAACATATTGAGCACTGAATATATGTCTATTATACCAGATACTAGAAATGCAAAGATGAATAATCTGAGAGCTCTGTCCTCCACTGAATTTAGAACAAGGAAAACAGATATAATATATAGTATTATAATACAGTTTTAAAAAGCTTTATGAGAATACATAAAAGGGAATAATGAATTCTATCAGATTTACACAGGTGCAAACCTTCCTGGTTAAATGTTCCTATTTTGTTATTTTTTTCTTTCAACATTACTGTTCTGTATGCCACCTTAAAATCTTTTGTGGAATATGAGAAAGCATATATATAACAAATGTGAGAACTCTGCTATAGTGCAGTAAAGTAGGAGTAGAGGAGTGGAAGGCATTAATGTTTGAGCTGGGTCCACCCAGAAGAGAAGCTTATAAAGAAAAAGAGCACACACATACCCAGACACACCCCAGAGGCATGCGACACAGGGTGTGTCTGAGTATTGAAATGTGACCTGGAATCACCACAGCACAGTGTAGGTGCACAGGAATACACATCTAGCCCCAAACTGGAAAGGCGTGCTAGAGTCAGGTCATGAAAGACCTGCTGTGCCATGCCATGCCATGCCAGGATGTTCTGATACTTTTCTGTATACAAATTATATATATAATTTGTATATACATATATATATACACACACACACAAATACATATATATATACACACACAAATATATATATATATATATCAGGGGCTTTTAATCAGGAAAGCAGTATGATCGGATTTGTGATTTGAAAGGACACTCCTGGCAGCAATGTGAAGGACAAACTGGGGAGGGCGACCAGAAGTAGGGAGAACAGTCTTTCTGTTCTGTATTAGACTAGAAAAGGAATCATAAGAGTCTTTCTGTTCTGTATTAGTCTAGAAAAGGAATCATAAGGAGAAAAGATACAGGCGAAGAGAACTCAAAGAATAGGTGGGATATTTCAAAGGAAAAATGACCAGGATGTGGAGTTCGACTGAATCTTAAGAATGAGAGAGAAGGAAGAACGAGAATGACTGAAGGCTTCAGCAGCATTAGGGGAACTGAGAACTGTAGAATACTCCCTAGATCCTGAGTGACCCTCCGCCTAATTAGTGCCACTCCCACCTATGCTCTGCCTTTATGGGCAGAATGAGTGCCAGGCTGCAGTGCCTCCCTAGACCTGATAAACTACAAGTGAATCTCATGAGAAAACACAAAAAAGCTTTTAGTTTGTAGCAAGGGATATGGAAGGTGTTTTTTCATTTTGCTCAGATCATATTGTTGCATTTATAGATCAATGAAAACCAAAGCTGAAAGTTATAAATTTGCAGTATTAAAAAATACCTAAGGGATGTATACCTGACAACTAATACGAGAGCTTTTAGAATGACCTCCCAATTGGTTTTTAAATCACTTTAAAATACATATATATATATATATATATATATTAGTTTTAATTTAAAGTCTACATCATTCCACTGTTAAAAACTACCCACTCATCTTAACGTGTACATTTAGCAGGCTACTTACAACATATACATTATGACGCCTATGCTCCAAATGTCACACTGCTGGCTATAGTCGTGGGCATTGATAACTTCAGGGGCTGACAAACAAGCAGAAATAAAATAATATTAATAATACAATAAATGTCTTTTAAATGCTTAAACACAAAGCATGAAAAATGTGCTGATGTGCTGTAATTTATTCCCCCATAGGGAAAAAAGAACCAACAGCAGATGTTAAATGAATAATGCACAGGCCTTAGCAACTGATGTCACTGTACCCTCACTCCTATCATTTAGCTTCTAAGGGAACAATGGTGTAAACTGTATAACTAAATGCACTACTCTTTATTCCTTTAAATTGTTAAGAAATGGTTTTACCAAGGTTGTATAGTTATAGAAGACAACAATATCCCAGTCCCTTCCACATAATAGAATTAAATATATGCCTTAAGTGGATGTAACATAATGCAAGCCCAATATGTGGAAATCTGGATTCACAGAAAAACTAAGGCACATGGTTACAAATCACTTTGGTAAAATAATAGCAGCATCACTCCTACAACAGAATATGAACTATTTTCTGCATTTTCAAATAAGAAAGCCAAGACAAAGAGAGAACTCCTATATAACCAGATCAAAAAGCCAACTAGTCACAGGATATAGACTATACTAAATATATATATGTATATATATACACATATATATTTTTTTCTTGAGGCAGGGTCTCACTCTATTGTCCAGGCTGGTGTGCAGTGGCATGACCATGGTTCACTGCAGCCTCAAACTACTAGGTTCAAGGTATCCTCCCGCCTCAGCCTCCTGAGTAGCTAGACTGTAGGTGCACACCGCCACACCTGGCAAATTATATTTTAAAAATTTTTTTAGAGATGGGGTCTTGCTGTGTTGCTCAGGTTGGTCTCAAACTCCTGGCCTCAAGTGATCTTTCTGCCTCAGCCTCCTGAACAGCTGGGATTACAGGCATAAGACAGCATGCTCAGCTGGCTGCCTTTTTAAAATGTCACAAATGACATTGTACCTCTACAGCTAGGAATCAGATACATTGCTTTAAGAAAAAAATTTTACAAAGTTGTAAGCAGAAAAACAAAACATATGTATATATTTTAATAGAACTTTAAACTTTACAAAGTGTTTTTGCCTAAATTATTGTTTATATAAAGTATGTTAAGAATTCTGTGAGGTAGGTATGTGAGCATTTGACTCCCTTTGCCAACGAGGAAACTAAGGTTCAGATACATTAAGTGACTTGCCTAAAGTTACACAGCTACAGAGTGCCTCATATGGAAAAGGTATGTTTTTATTTTAGAAAACAGTTTCAATCTCTTCTACCTACACATACCTACACCTACACACCTACACACCTACACTCACACACACACACACACACCTTTTATAATAGTAAAAGCAGGCTGGGCACGGTGGCTTATGCCTGTAATCCCAGCACTTTGGGAGGGCGAGACGGGAGGATCACCTGAGGTCGAGAGTTCAAGACCAGCCTGACCAACATGGAGAAACCCCATCTCTACCACAAATACAAAAAATGAGCCTGGTATGATGGTGCATGCCTGTAATCCCAGCTACTCAGGAGGCTGAGGCAGGAGAATAGCTTGAATCCGGGAGGCAGAGGTTGTGGTGAGCCAGATCAGGCCATTGCACTCCAGCCTGGACAACAAGAATGAATGAAATTCCATCTAAAAAAAAAAGTAAATAATAATAAAAGCAAATGAAATTTCATTTCTGCCTTTTTTCTCAGCTCAGTGTTAAAGAAATAAAAGGCAACAAAAAGGTCTCAAAAGATTAAACAGAACAAAGAATGAGAAAAGGTAAAGTGCAGATCACTAACACTGAGCAATCTGTCTCCAAATGATTGAAAATTAAGTGATATTTTTCTTCAAGCTGTTATTTGTATTCGTTAACTCTATTTAAAATCTTTAAATATTGAATCTTTAAAGTTCCAGTTGCTCTATGGCCACATGTCTATGAAAGGGCAAATCCTGTGACTAGATTCAATGAAGGATTTCCACACTGGTGCAGCACACAGCAGGGGACAGGAATCCCTGGTCCTTGCTCTTTCAGAGTCACCTTAATTATCAGGGGCATTTCGATTTGCACTGTCATCCCAGCCCTCATAGGGATGTAGAGGCCAGAGTAACTGCCAAGAAGCCATTTAGGAAGTCAGCAAAGCTCCACAAACCATCTGTCTTCTCTCTTGTTCTCTCACTTGTTATCAGTGTAGACAACTAATAAGGAGGCATAAAACTCAGGGTGCTTGAATATATTTTCCCCATGTAACTACAGACCAGATGTCTTTTGCCAACAGGGGGATATGAACAGAATCTAAAGTAGCCTTTTCCCAAATAAGATAAAACAATTTCAAAACTTTATGCATCAAGTAGACAAAAAAGCAATGAACTAGACATACTCCTCAGCAACAAAAATGAATAAACCACTGATACAACAACATGGATAAGTCTCAAAAGCATGATGTAAGACAAAAGAAGACAGACACAAAAGAGTATGTACTGCATGATTCAGTTTATATCAACTTACAGATAGGCAGAACTGAGCTGTGGTGATAGAAATCATCAGTGGTTATGGGTGGGGGACTGACTGAAAGGGACACAGAGGAACTTTCTGGGGTAATAGAACTGTTCTATATCTTGACTGGGGTGATGATTACACAAGCTTGTCAAAACTTAAAATTTGTGTATCTTATTGCAAGTAAATTATATTCCTAAAAAGTTGATTTAAAAAAAAATCTACTAAAACTACAAAAAGAATATGTCAAAGACCTATCTTGGTGAATGATTTTCTTAGAGATCGACAGAAGTGGCAAGCAAAAATAAATCAACAATATGGAAGATCTGAACTACAAAAATAGCACATTTGATTTAATAAGCACACATGGAAATGTTTATGCTCAACAAACCAGGTATACATACATATTTTTATAATATCCAATGCATCATTTGCAAAAACTGATCATGTGTTCAGTCACAAAGAAAATTCCTAAAAGTTGAAAACCTCTAAGACGCAGTCACCTACTGCAAGAAAGAAAACCAGACAAACCAAAAGACTAGGACGACTAACATGCATTCACATGAGTTTCAAACACATCTCAACCACCTGGAAAAATTCTAAAAACACTTCTAAATAATTTTTCAATTAAAGAAAGAGACTAAAATTATAGTATTTTAAGAGATGAACCACAATTAAAACACTGTATGGCAAAAAAAAAAAACTCAAGGTATTCAGAGGAAAATATACAGCTATAAATGCATTTCATAGAAAATAAGAAGTCTGATAATAAATATGTATTCAACTTAGGAAGTTATAATAAAAAACAAACCACCAGCCATGGTGGCTCATCCCCATAATCCTAGCAATTTGGGAGGCCAAGGCAGGAGAATCGCTTGAATCCAGGAGTTTGAGACCAGCCAGGGGAACATAGTGAGACCTCGTCTCTAATAAAATTTTAAAAAGAAAAAAGTTCTCTGCTGTTTCTTAAAAAATAAAAAATAAAAAAAATTAATTAGTCAGGTGTAGTGGCATACACATGTGGTCCTAGCTACTCAGGAGGCTGAGGTAGGAGGGTCACTTGAACCCAGAGGTCAGGCTGCAGTAGACTGAGATTATGGCACTCCACTCTAGCCTGGGCATCAGAGCATGATCCTGTCTCAAAACAAAAATTCATTTTAAGTCTACTAACTTACCCATATAGATGGGAGTCCCACATGTGGCCTGCAGCATGGCTTCACTCCTACTTTGCTTCTTCACCGCTAAACCAAAATCAGTCACCTAAGAGAAGACATTCAAGCACAGTCACCTGAGTTTCTGTCCTAGCGCTCACTCATTCTGAAGATAAGACTTTCAGTACATTGTATCTGCACTGAATTCTGGAGTTCCTGGGGTTGGGATGACTTTAATTTAATCATTAATAAAAATTTTGCTTTTCCTTCCCCACCCACCTCTCTGTATAGAGAAGAAACTGGGTAAAGAGAAGCTTGCGTTCTCACATCTTGAGAGAATACTGTGATTTAATTCTTCCTGCCTTCTGATTACATTCACCAGTCTAACATCGGAAGCAGTATTTGAAAGAAGACATTTACACTTTTTTCAGATTGAAAAAAGTTTTTTTAAAAAAAAATTCTTTAATTGTAAAATACATTTTGGGTTTAACATATTATTTGTGTTTCTGATAATCAAGTTATGTTCCAGTTTAAAGCACTGTTGTAAATGCAAATCATTATCCCTGTCACAGCACTTACTAAAACTCCCTTTTTTAAATAATTATTTATAACTGGTAAACAGTGTATTTTCTTACTATTATTTCCTTTGTGTTTCTAGTGTATACTAATTAAAACAATTACTACAGCATTAAAAACTACAATAAACATATTAACAGGAAAAAAAATCACAAGAAAGTATTAACTATAAGTACACTGGTGGCCTAGTGCTGCAACTGTAATCTCTCTGTTCAGTTCTAAATCTTGATCATTAAACATTTAGTTATTAAATATTCAGTATGTGCCTTTGGAATTATCTCCCAAGTTGGAACACCCTTGGGCTGAGAGCAGAACAACAGACACGTTTATTGATTAAGTAACCAAATATAGACTCTTGGTCCAGAGACAATGAACGCAAAGTTTCCAGTGGCTTATGAAGTAAGAAAATGCTCCTATTTACATGTGATATTACTATTTTTCTAAACAGATGAATTAACTTTACCATTAGTTTTCATAAATATCTCACTTGGAGCATATGATAGATATCTTTGGAAAATCCATCCAGACACATGAAATACACAAAGTTTCACAGTCCAACTTAGTTCTTTGGAGAGCATCTATTCTTTCCTTCATCAAATGTTAAGTGAACACATACTATGTTCCAGGTACTAATTCAGGTACTAAGTGAATAAGACATACACAGTTCCTGCCTTGATGGAGCTTACAATGGAACTGTTCATGAACATTTACTTGGGTAAACCAACAATGCTGTTAAACCTATTTCTATTACACAGGACTTAGCTTATGCAACAGAGTTACTCATAGACAACATTTGATTCCTAAATTAACACATTTATGTATTTTGAAAGCAGCCACTATAATGGTACTAAATAATGTATCCTATCATTTATTTGACATTAGGGAACACTTAATTTGAATAAAATCTTCAAGAATAAACACTTGGCACATTAATTGTACTTAGGACATAAATATTAATATACAGGAACATTTTCAATAAGAAAAACAGACTGTAGAATTAATTTGTTATCAAAAGCACAGGCAAGGTGTGCTTTTCTTGAAATCTGTAACACATTTACATCAAATTACCAGGCATAATTTTGAAATTAATTAGAATTCAGAGCATCTGTTTGCTTGCTATTAACTAATGATTTAAAATTATTCAAATGAATGTGTACTTTAAAAACATATTCAATAGCTCCACTTAACTTGCAAAATTATTCTTGTCAGTTATAACCTCTTGTGAAATTTTTATTTTTTAGCAAAAGCCACTCATTTTCCAGCTTCTCAAAAGCTAGCAACATGTGTCTAAAAAGAGGAGGTACTTTACCATTTTGCTGTCAAATTGGTTATAGGCAAATATTTAGCACCATTGCTAATCTTACCTTTATGTTCAAGTTTATTTCATTGCTATCATCAACAAGGCTGCTTTTAACCAATATGTTTTCCAGTTTCAAATCTCTATGTACAATATCTACCAAGAAAATAAACAACAAATCAAATGAAATGAATAATGGAAAAACGGGAGCGACACATATAGAATAAATATATTTGACAAATTAATATCTACTGTTGAAAAATTCGAGGGCCAAGTATAATCTGTCCTGTTCTATTCTCTTATTTATAAACCCTTTCCCTGCATTTCTAACCTTAAGGAGCCATTTTCTTTGACTCCTTCACCTCTATCCATTTCCCTGTGGTCCCAACTGGCTGCTCTTCATGATGAGTGGCCTGGGCAGTGAAGGAGAATCCTATCCATGCTTAGGTATTCCCAGGAGAAGGGAGATCATCTTAGTCACAAACCCAGCCAGGTTTCCCATATTCTTAGGTCTTTAAATAGAGGATCACTTCTTTACTTCTATGTATATGTTACTGTCAACATAAACATTTTAACACACTGTAACTTGGCTACATATATACAGACTATACTTATTTCAGTATATTTTTCTACAACATCAACACACATTTTCCTACTCTTTATGTATTAAAATAAAAACCAAACAAAACTCCTTGAGACACAAAATCTCCAGCTGAACATGTCAGAGCTCAGGTACAATTTTTATGTACATACAAATAACCATGTACCAAACACTTCCTTTGCAAATAATTAATTCAGTTCATATCCACTGCAATCATTTCCCTAGACTTAAAAAGTTATACACATAATTGCTAGAGGAATGTATTGAATGAGTCCTGAACTGGCAATTATACCCAATCATTTATAGCTCCGTTAGACAATTCCCAGGCTTTGTTTTTGGAATTTTTATTATTTCAGTTGCTGTTCTTGTCCCTTTGAATGTAAATATCACACAGCCTTAACAAATATATCATTATGTTTTGATCCTTGGCAGGGCAGATCTCCCTGTTGCCTCCATTGTTCTTCTTTTTCATTGTTGTCTTGACTATTTTTGCTCATTTGAGAGTAATCTTATTAAGTTCCATGAAAAATGCCGCTAATATTTTGTTTGGAATTACACTGAATTTATAGCTTTTTAGGGAAAGACTGACAACAGCATAAAATTAAGCCCTTGAAAAAATTGTTTCCCTCTGCCTGGAAAGCATGCCTTTTAAATTTTTTTCTGAGTTTGTATTCCTCAGATCAAATATTGCTCCTTTAGTGAATTCTTTCCTGACTTTCCAAGCCAAATGAGGCACTTAGACTCCTGTAATCCTTGTGCTTTATGTGGCTTTCCATTAGAGAGATTATCATGTTGAATTACAATTTGTTTTCAATACTCAATCTCCCACAGCCCGTGTTCCTTGGAGGGCAGGGGCCTTGTCTTTTAATCTTTGTAATCTAGGACCAATCGCAATGCAGTAGGTGCTCAGGAACTATCTGCTGAATTAACCACTGGGTTCCAGTACCAGCTCTGTCACACCAAACCATGTCACTGCACCTCTCTGGAACAAAGGTTTTATTCATCTGCAAAATGAGAAGGTTCTAAAGTCACATGTAAGCCAAACTAACCTTGAAGGAAAAATAAAAACAGAGGGAGGAGCAGCAGCAGTAACACCTAAGAATAGTAAGACTATTTGAATAATTTTTAAATGTAGTTTTAAAAGTACTGTGAAACCACTCTGTATGATACTATAATGGTGGACAAATGACATTATGTATTTGTCAAAACCAACACCAAGAGTGAATCCTAATATAGGCTGTGATCTTCGGGTGACAATGACATGTCAACACAAAATATCACTCTAGTGGGGAATTTTGGTAGTGGGGCAGGCAGGCTGTGCATATGTGGGAGCAGGGAAGTATACAGAAAATCTCTCTACCTTCTGCTCAGTTTTGCTGTGAATCTAAAACTGCTCTGAAAACAAAGTCTAAAAAGACAAAAAAAATGCCTAGAACATACAGATTTTAATGTTATGATTAATACATATTTTTGGAAACTTCACTTTTACCATTGATTTGTCTACTTTTGATGTTATAATATTAGCTGCTTTTCAAACTGTTGAATTAAAAAGTTCATAATTTCATCTTCGTTCATATATGATGTATTGTATACCTGCCTTGTTTCTAATTAAAACGCACCTACAAAGAAAGTTAAAAATAAAACATTTTTTTAAACTAACAATTAAATCTTCTATATTAGCAGGTGTCTTTATATGACTATGGATCTGGAATACAATTACCCTTAAACAAAAGTGACATCAGTATTCATGGAATCAATGAGCTGGATAACCCTCTTCTTACCATTATTGTGAAGATACGCTATAGCTGATGCGAGACTTTGAATGATCCACCTTGTCTCATTCTCTGAGAAATGCCCTTTCCTATCCAGAATTTCTTTGAGTTCTCCATCCTCACAAAGCTCCATCACAAGGTACATTTTCTGACATGATATATATAAAAGAGAGAGCAAATTATGTATCTGGGGATCTGTAAAATGTTATATATCACATATACAATCACAGTCATAATCATGAATTTATTCATTCAAAAATATTATCTATCATGTACAAGATACCCAAGAAGCTCATAAATAGTTATCATTACAATATCATGGGATAAGTGCTAATGGCTCCAAATGCCATGGAGTTACAGAAGAGGGGCAGCCTCTGTCTGAAGAACGACCCTTGAGAAGAAATATTAAGGTGAGGTCTGGATGTCTGAATAGGGATTTATAGATAGAGAATGTGAGAAGGAATAGGCAGGGCACATGGTATTTGCAAAGACTCCACAGTCTAAAAATAGCACCAGCTGTTAAAAGAATAATCTCAGTGTTAATAACATGGAGAGCTTGGTAGGGTGGAGAAGAATGATATGGTGACGGGTGAGGCTAGAAAGAACAGGTTGGGGCCAGGTTGTAAAGAGTCCTGAATATCATGATAAGGAGTATGAATTTTTTTCCCATATGCAACAAGGAGCCACTGAAGACTTTTAAGCTAGTGCCGGGGTTGCTGGGGGGACAAGTGTATGATATTACCAACTTTGCATTTCTAAGTGAACACACCAGCAATAGTGCAGAACAGGGCTCAACAAACCTTCGCTATAGAGACCAGACCCAATAGCAAATATTATTGGTTTTGCAGGTCAGTGCTTTCACAGCTACTCAGTGCTATTCTGTAGCATGAGAAAGCAGCCATAAACAACACAATAGACTTGAAGATTTACTTATAGACTTGAAAATTTCAGGTTTATAGAATTTTCACGTCATAAAATATTACTCTTTTACATTTTTGAAACCATTTGGAAATGTAGAAACTTAGCTTATGGGCTATACAAAAACAGGCAGCAGGCCCAATGTGGCTCTCAGACTGTAGTATGCTGACTTTTGTTTATAGACGGTAGACATGAGGCATAGAATAGAGACAAGAAGGAGAGAAATGAAAAGATTTTAAAATGCCAACAAGAAAGAAACAGTGGGACTTAGTGACTAATTGGGTATGAGTGGTAAGAAGCCATGGTTGAAATGCCTCTTCCATATTTCCTGTTCAGGTAGGGGCATGTTAAGATCCCTTGAGGTATTCTAACAGCCAAGTCATCTATTGAGTCAAAAAAGATTTACAGATGACTAAAAAGCAAGTCTTTTTCACTCATAGTTCTATTCAAACACAGAGTATCCTTTATGTCTCCATTATAACCTACGCTGCTAGATTTTTGTTGTTTTTAAGATCTTGGGGTCTGATTTTGTTCTTATAAGCACTGTTAGTGCAACTTCTGTGTTCAATCAGTAAGTATGAAAACAGGAAGCAAAGGCTAACATACTTTCTTCCTATAGCGCAATTCAGATTCACTGTAACTCAGGCAGTTTTAGAATTTCAAAAGTAACTGTAAAATCTAACACACAAATAAGCTTTTGAACTGGACCGTGTTTTTTCCATTGACAAGACTGTACACTTCACTGGTACATAAAATGATAAGCGAACTATTTGGAAGGAAAAGTTGGATTCACAGTTCTTGAAATACAAATTGATGTCAATTTTAAATATGTAAGTTGGTCAAATTTAATATAAATGTAAGTTATAGCCTTTTTATACTTATTAGAAACAACTGTGTAGACCTGGAGAACATTTAGACTCACAAGAAACCATAGCAGTCTGGATGATCAGTACCATAACACAACCAATGAGGTGGCAATTTCTATTAATACTTAAGATGGCTTCAATAGAAGGTCTACATTCTTGTGTGTGTTTATGAGGCAGAGGGGGACAGACCTGACCTACATGAATCAAGGGCAAGCAATACATTTGAAAAATAACAGATGGGCCGGGTGCAGTGGCTCAAGCCTGCAATCCCAGCACTTTGGGAGGCCGAGGCGGGTGGATCACGAGGTCAAGAGATCGAGACCATCCTGGTCAACATGGTGAAATCCCATCTCTACTAAAAATACAAAAAATTAGCTGGGCATGATGGTGCATGCCTGTAATCCCAGCTACTCAGGAGGTTGAGGCAGGAGAATTGCCTGAACCCAGGAGGCGGAGGTTGTGGTGAGCCGAGATCGCGCCATTGCACTCCAGCCTGGGTAACAAGAGCGAAACTCTGTCTCAAAAAAAAAAAAAAAAAAAAGAAAAGAAAAGAAAAATAACAGATGATGGTTTCCTCTGCCTTCAAACTTATTCTAGATTTAGACTTTTGCTCGTGCCCATAATGGAGCAACAAAGGCCAGACTTATCTTCCCACCTGAAACAACTTACTGGATAAAATATGTAAAGCAATAATTTTTAGACATAAACATCAGGCAGCATAAGGTAGTTATCCCTGAGAGAGAGGAAACAAATGAGGCAGTCCCCATGAGTACTCTGGCTTGCTGTCTGGAGAGTTTCCAGACCACAGAACAGGGAGAGGGAATCTAAGCAGAGCCTAGCAGTCTCCATGAGTAGAGGGCATGGAGCTGGAAGGAAGACCAAGACAATTAAAGTTCACAGGACAGAGCATCAAAGAGGAGAATGCTGTACAGAAGGAAATCTTCAGAGACTTGCAGAGGATCCCTCAATTCTTCAGGAGAATACAAATCAACACATGTATGAGGAAACTGCCCAAAGCTGGGGCGAAAATGTGCAAAAGGGGCAAGGGAACAATCACTGGAGGTTACACACAGCCAGGAACAGTTGTGTTCCCATGAGCCAGAGGTAAACCTTGTAATTCATGGAGAGTGCTCAGTAACGGGAAAAACTTAGAGCTAGACTAAAGGTTGCTCTGGTGCCACCTTATGAAGCTTAAAGAAAGCTTCAAAAGTATCAAAGTCTTTCCAAGTGACTTAACTATATCCTAGAATAAAGCTTAAGAATATTATTAAATATTATTAGAATATTAAAGTATCTAGCATCCAACAAGGTAAAATTTACAACATCTGGCATCTGGCCAAAAATCAATAGGCATGTAAGGTAGCAGGAAAATGAACCCATAATGAAGGCGGGGGAAAACAATGAATTGAAACTGACCTAGAAATGACACCCATGATAAAATTAGTAAAAACGGACATTAAAACAGTTACTATAACTCCATTCAAGAAGAATGAGGGAAGACTGAGCATGTTAAGCAGACACACGGAATATATATACAGTTTTAAAAACCAAATCAAACTTCCACCGGAAGAGATTAGCATCGCATACAATGCTATAGACAGAGATTACTGAATCTGAAGACAACAACAGAAGCTATACAAAATGAAACAAGGAGAGAAAAAAATGATTTTAAAAATGAACAGAGCCATCAGTAGACTGTAGACGGTATCAGGCAATCTAACTTGGAGACTGCAAAGTGGGATGAGGGGAAAGCAAATACAAATAGGAGGAAATGATAACCCCCAATTTCCTAAATTTGATGAAAACCATAAACTCACAGGTCCATGAACCTCAAACACACACACAAAAATGAAGAAAATGGTATCATGTACATCATAGTCAAATTGTTTAAAACTGATGATAATAAACACAATTATTATTTAAAAAAAATTTTTTTTTTAAGACAGGGTTTCACCATGTTGCCCAGGCTGGTCACAAACTCCTGAGCTCAGGCAATCCACCCGCCTTGGCCTCCCAAAGTGCTGGCATTACAGGTGTGAGCCACCGTGCCTGGCCTAAACAAAACTATTCTAAGAAGATTTTGGGATAAAAGAAATCATAACTCTAAGACTGAAAAGGGCAAAGAAGACTTTTGGCAGCACTGCTGTATACTCATAAAGGATAACTGTGGTCTTAAAGAATCAAGCATAATGCACAACCTGAATTGACTATTACTACCTTAGAGACTGGCCTAGGAGACAAAGAACAATAGCTAACATTTAATGAGACATGCTTTATATCGGTTGTCTCATTTAATCCTTCAACAACAACCAAGTGAGGTCGACACTATTACTAAGCCCATTTTACAGATGAGGAAACTGAGATATGGACAACCTGAGTAACCTGTCCATGTTCTCATGGATAACAAAGAAGTGGTAGAGCCAGGATTCAAATGTGCAGGCAATATGATCTAGAGTCCACATGCCTAATCTGTACATTATTCTTCTAAGAGAAAACACCCAAGCCCAAAAGCATTAAACAATCTGGAGGCAGCATGGCAAATAATCCAGGCTTTTGAACAACTCTAAATACAAATATCAGGTAAAGAGAAGAATGACAACATCTAGGGAAATATGAAGATAAAACACATTTGTAAGACATAGATGAAAAAAGTATCTTCTACACACTGTAGTGATAGATATATCCATACCAATTTGATTACGTAGTTTACTTTGCAAAATTATGAAAATATTCCAATAAACTTTAACAGAGAAACTAAGGATCAAAGCAAAAGGAAAGGCACCTCTAAGAAAGTTCTAATCACTATTTGGTTGTGTATGAAGTTGTTGTAATTTTAAACATTTGTTTTCAACATGCCACCCAGAACATATTACTGAAGACATCAATCTAGTCATCAGATGTCTAATTATACAATCAATAATAAAAGTCCTCCAGAATGTTCTCATCAATCTCCAGTGACAGACTCATGCCAAGGACATGAGCAACTGTGCCCCAAAGGGATTACTTCGGAATGGAATGATATTCATTTTGTAATAATAACAACTTCCAAAATGCAGCATCTAATACAGCTTTACCTTTGGCGTTTCAAATACTTGTTCCAGATGTATGATGTGTTCATGTTTTACACTTTTCAGAATGTTCACCTCTCGTTCAAGTAACTTCACAGCAGAGCTTCCAGCCTTAATCAATGAAGAAACATAGATTTCACATAATGAAAATCACTCTTACATTCCTTGATACAAAAGTTAGTTGTTTTATATGTTTTCCTACTTTTTCCTATAACTTTGTATTTGAAGTGAATTCCTACATTTTTTGAGATGTTTCTTTTTCAAATGATATAATGCCACTTAATCCCATGATCAGATTAAATTATGCCCCTTCTTTCCTTTTTCCAATTTTAAGTTACATATAATTTGGCCTCAAGCCACAGCTGTTTCTTGAATTGTTTCTATAACTTAGCTACAACATGGTATCTGTCCCCTCACAAAATTACTAAAATTACTCCAATTTTTAATATGGTTTTTATATTTCCTTTAAAAATATGTTGATCCCTTGATGTTAGCATAATAAAAACAAAATCTATTTCCAATTACATAAGTTTGGGAAGATAAAAAGTTTTTCTTTTGTTTTGTTGTCGTTTTGATTTGATTATACAGATACACATACACCCACAGATATATATGAAAAATAACAAGCAATGAGATTTTACACTTGGCTCTGGAGAGAGAGAGAGAGAGAGAGAGAGAGAGAGAGAGAGAGAGAGAGAGAGAGAGAGAGAGAGAGAGAGAGTTGCAAATAGGTATGCTATTATAAATCCAAAAATAGAACCCCTAACCCTACCTCACACCAAAGGAGCAAAGGAAATGACATCTCAGGTAGCACTTAGGATGCCTACCTGTAGTTCTAAAGAATTCTAAAGATTTCTAAAAAGGCTCATAATCCCTTTATTAAGACTGCTATGTTACCTTACTAATCTTTAGGGAGAAATGGTATGTAATTTGCTACAGTTTTTTAAAAATAATACATAGAGCCTACCATTTCATTTTTTAAATGTGATATTTATCATCACAAATCCAAGGGGGGAACACCGTAATGTTTGTTTTTTCCCAGGCACAGAAATGAAAAAGGGTGATGAAACGATCAGGTGTAAAGTCTGAGGTCTCAGACTTTATCTTCAAGAGAAGCTCAGTCATTCCGCAGTTCAAGAGGAAATCTAGTGAGGAGTACAGCAGGTATAAGTGTATAGTAGTAGACAGTTGGAGAAAAAAGTGGTTCAACATGAAAGAGCAGGCAAGATGAATAAACAGAATTAGCTAACAGTGAGGAAATGAAAGGAGAGGACAGGAGAAAAGTAAACAACAACAGGAGAGAGTTTCAGCATTCCTAGCTAAGATATGTCTAGCACAAGCCCTACGCCTACAGATACTGAGAACCAGCCTTCAGCATACTCTGGTAAAATTTACCTATTTTTTATTATATTGGTTATGTTATTCCTTCCATTTGTTTTTTCCAGGCAGCACGTGCCTACCTGAGTTCAGAAACTAGTCCCTTTCCAGGAGGTTAGAAAAATGCCATACTTCTCCACGGGATCAGCCCAGGCCTGGGACCTCGGAGTGAGCAGCAGCTTGTGTTCATGTGAAAAGCTGTACCACCCACACCCACCCTGCACTAGCACTGAGCCCTCAGTAGGATGCTGCTAATGAGCCTTACCTTTTCTTTGTTTACTTTTTTAATTGCCCACTTCGTTTCTGTTTCCTTGTCTGTAGCTTCAATGACCATTCCAAAGCTCCCTTTTCCCAATATTCTTCCAAAGGTATAGATTTCCTAGAGAAAAAGAAATAGTGTTCTTTGTCTATGCCATCATCAGATATTAAAAATGAATATATAATATTGACAGATACTCACCCAAGGGAAGAGAGATTCTGCTCCAAAGTAAAATCAAATAGAAGACACTACATATTTGCTTCAATACTAATTAACACATCTTAATTAACCAAAAATAAGTGTTGATGAATTTTATTAACTGTGCTTTGGAGGAAAACCATAAAAATCCTAATGGCGAAATGTGGAAAAACTCAAAAGTATAAAAATGAATCTCTTTCAGACTATATTAATGAAATATCTTCATAAGAAAAAGGAGAAATAGAGTATTAATATACATAATTTTGTATATATATATAATACACTCAACCAAAAAAATCCCAAATCTCTGAGAGCTATACTACCAATCAATACATATTAACTATTGAACAAATGTTTCCTTATTTAACAATTAATGCTTTTCCTTTATCTTCATTATTAAAAACCGCCTTTGTTGTTTTATTCCTTTTGCTTTAGAAAAGGCAATACGTGACAAAAATTTTAACCAGATCAGCACTGAGAAAAAAATAACCACTACCCATAAAACCATCATCCAAACCAAGAAGCCATCCTCTTAGCACTTAACTTCTGCTTACAAAGAAAGAATTCAATGGTTTTGCCAACACCAGCATGTTGGTTTGCATTGTAAATAATAAACAGCTAACTCATTTACACTTTTATTTCTTGTAAATTTGGTTTTGGGGGAGTCAGTCACCCTGATCCAAATCAACTCCAGGGCATTAACAAGACTGGAACCATCATGCATAGGAACAAGAACATGGGAGAGCAGCTGAACTAATGTCACTAGGTAATGCCCTGGTTGGGTCAGCTAGTCAAAGCCTTCCCTAGAAATGCCACTCTCTCTCTCTCTGTGTGACCACTTTCACATTCACCATGTGTATTAGACCATTTTCACACTGCTGATAAAGATATACCTAAGACTGGGAAATAAAAAAAAGAAAGGTTCATTGGACTTACAGTTCCACATGACTGTGGAGGCCTCACAATCTTGGTAGAAGGCAAAAAGGAGCAAGTCACATCTTATGTGGATGGAAGCAGGCAAAGAGAGGGCTTGTGCAGAGAAACTCCCATTTTTAAAACCATCAGATCTTGTGAGACCCATTCACTATTACGAAAACAACATTGGAAAGACCCACCCCTATTAGTCAATCATCTCCCACTGGGTCCCTCCCATGACACATGGGAATTATGGGAGCTACAAGATGAGATTTGGGTGGTGACATAGAATCAAACCATATCATTCCACCTCTGGCCCCTCCCAAATCTCGTATCTTCATATTTCAAAATCAGTCATGCCTTCCCAACAGTCCCCTAAAGTCTTAAGTCATTTCAGCACTAACTCAAAAGTCCATAGTCCAAAGTCTCATCTGAGACAAGGTAAGTCTCTTCTGTCTATCAGCCTGTAAAATCAAAAGCAAGTTAGTTACTTTTTAGATATAATGGAGGTATAGGCATTAGGTAAATACAGCCATTCCAAATGGGAGAAATTGGCCAAACAAAAAGGCTACAGGCCCAGTGTAAATCCAAAATCCAGTGGGGTCATCAAATCTTAAAGCTCCAAAATGATTTCCATGTCTCACATCCAAGTTACACTGATACAAGAGGTAGTTTCCCATATTCTTGGGCAGGACTACCCCTGTGGCTTTGCAGGGTACAGCCTCCCTCCTGGTTGCTTTTACAGGCAGACATTTTGAGTTATCTGCAGCCTTTCTAGGTGTACGGTGCAAGCTGTTGGTGGATCTACCATTCTGGGGTATGGAGAATGGTGGCCCTCTTCTCAAAGCTCTACTAGGCAATGCTTCAGTAGGGACTCTGTATGGGGGTTCCCACCCCACACTTCCCTTCTACACTGCCCTAGAAGAGGTTCTCCATGAGGATCCCACCGCTAGAGCAAACTTCTGCCTGGGCACCCAGGCATTTACATATATCTTCTGAAATGTAGGCATAGATTCCCACACCCTAATTCTTGACTTCTGTGCACTCATAGACTCAACACCACATGGAAGCTGCCAAGGCTTGAGGCTTGCACTCTGAGGCCACAGCCTGAGCTCTATGTTGACCTCTTTCAGCCATGGCTGGAGTGGCTAGGATGCAGGTCACCAAGTCCCTAGGCTGCATACAGCACACAGACCCTGGGCCTAGTCCACAAAAGCAATTTTTCTTCCTAGTCCACTGAGTAATGGGAGGGGCTGCTGTGAAGACTTCTGACATGCCCTGGAGACATTTTCCCCGTTGTCTTAGGGATTAACATTTTCCCCACTGTCTTAGCTCCTGGTTACTTATGCAGGTGGGATTAAATTTCTTCTCAGAAAATGGGATTTTCTTTCTATTCCATTGTCAGGCTGCATATGTTCTGAATTTTTATGCTCTGCTTCCCTTAAAAAACTGAATGCCTTTAACAGCACCCAATTTACCTCTTAAATGCTTGGTTCCTTAGAAATTTCTTCCACTAGATGCTCTAAATCATCTCTCTCAAGTTTAAAGTTCCGCAAATCTCTTGGGCAGGGGCAAAATGCCACCAGTTGCTTTGGTAAACATAACAAGAGTCACCTTTGCTCGAGTTCCCAACAAGTTCCTCATCTCCATCTGAAACCACCTCAGCCTGGATTTCATTGTCCACATCATTATCAGCATTTTGGTCAGAGACATTCAACAAGTCTCTAGAGAGTTCCAAACTGTCCCACATTTTCCTGTCTTGCTCTAAGCCCTCCAAACTGTTCCAACCTCTGCTGTTACTCAGCTCCAAAGTTCATTTCCACATTTTTGGTTATCTTTTTGGCAGCACCCCACTCCTAGTACCAATTTACTGTATTAGTCCATTTTCACACTGATGATAAAGACATACCTGAGACTGGGAAATTTCCAAAATAAAGAAATTCACTGGACTTATAGTTCCATATGGCTGGGGAGGCCTCATAATCATGGCAGAAGGCACGGAGGAGTAAGTCACATCTTACATGGATGGAAGCAGGCAAAGAAGGGATTGTGCAGAGAAACTCCCATTTTCAAAACCATCAGATCCTATGAGATACATTCACTATCACAAGAAAAACACAGGAAAGACCTGCCCCCATGATCCAATCATCTCCCACTAGCTCCTTCCCACAACACATGGGAATTATGGGAGCCACAAGATGAGATCTGGGTAGGGACAAAGAACCAAACCATATCACTAGATAATAGCTAAATTAGAGGCTTTTCTTCATATTTTCTTTTTTTATGTTTTTTTTTGACTGTTGAAAGAATTGAAACTTATTTTAAATATTTTAAGTTCTGGGATACATGTGTAGATTGTGCAGGTTTGTCATGTAGGTATACATGTGCCATGGTGGTTTGCTGCATCCAATACCCCATCATTTACATTAGGTATTTCTCCTAATGCTATCCCTCTCCTATCCCTCCACCCCCTGCTATCCCTTCTCAACCCCCTCAACACCCCAACAGGCCCAGGTGTGTGATGTTTCCCACCCTGTGTCCATGTGTTCTCATTGTTCAACACACACTTATGAGTGAGAACATGCAGTGTTTGGTTTTCTGTTCTCGTGTCAGTTTGCTGAGAATGATGGTTTCCAGGTTCATCCATATCCCTGCAAAGGACATGAACTCATCCTTTTTTATGGCTGCATACTATTCCATGGTGTATATATGACACATTTTTTTAAATCCAGTCTATCATTGATAGGCATTTGGGTTGGTTCCAAGTCTTTGCTCTTGTGAACTATTCCACATAAACATACATGTGTCTTTATAATAGAATGATTTATACTCCTTTGAGTATATACCTGGTAATGGGATTGTTGGGTCAAATGGCATTTCTAGGTCGAGATCCTTGAGGAATTGCCACACTGTTTTCCACAATGGCTGAACTAATTTATACTACCACCAACAGTGTAAAAGCATTCCTATTTCTCCACATCCTCTCCAGCATCTGCTGTCTCCTGATTTTTTAATGATCACCATTCTGACTGGTGTGAGATGGCATCTCAATGTAGTTTTGATTTGCATTTCTCTAATGACCAGTGACAAGGAGCTTTTTTTCATTTTTTTTCTTAGCTGCATAAATGTCTTCTTTTGAAAAGTGTCTTTTCATATCCTTCACCCACTTTTGATGGCATTGTTTTTTTTCTTGTAAATTTGTTTAAGTTATTTGTAGATTCTGGATATTAGCCCTTTGTAAGATGGGTAGATTGCAAAAAATTTTTCCCATTCTGTTGGTTACTGGTTCACTTTAATGATAGTTTCTTTTGCTGTGCAGAAGCTGTTTGGTTTAATCAGATCCCATTTTTCTATTTTGGTTTTTGTTGTCATTGTTTTTGGTGTTTCAGTCATGAAGTCTTTGTCCATGCCTACATCCTGAATGGTACTGCCATTCAATACTAAATGGTTTTCTTTTAGGGTTTTTATGGTGTTAGGTCTTATGTTTAAATCTTTAATCCATTTGAAGTTAATTTTTGTATAAGGTGTAAGGAAGGGATCCAGTGTCAGCTTTCTGCATTTGGCTAGCCAGTTTTCCCAACACCATTGATTAAACAGGGAATCCTTTCCCCATTGCTTTTGTCTGGTTTATCAAAAATCAGACGGTTGTAGATGTGTGGCATTATTTCTGAGGCCTCTGTTCTGTTCCATTGGTCTATATCTCTGTTTTGGTACCAGTACCATGCTGTTTTGATTACTGTAGACTTGTAGTATAGTTTGAAGTCAGGTAGCATGATGCCTCTAGCTTTTAGTTTTTTGTTTTTTTTTTTTTTTTTTTTTTTTAGGATTGTCCTGGCTATGTGGGCTCTTTTCTGGTCCTATATACAATTTAAAGTCATTTTTTCCAATTCTGTGAAGAAAGTCAATGGTAGCTTGATGGGGATAGCATTGAATCTATAAATTACTTTGCACAGTGTGGCCATTTTCATGATACTGACTTTTCCTACCATAAGCATGGAATGTTTTTCCATCTGTTTATGTCCTCTCTTATTTCCTTGAGCAGTGGTTTGTAGTTCTCCTTGAAGAGGTCCTGCACATCCTTTGTTAGTTGTATTCCTAGGTATTTTATTCTTTTTGTAGCAATTGTGAATGGGAGTTTGCTCATGGTTTGGCTCTCTGTTCGTCTGCTATTGGTGTATAGGAATGCTTGTGATTTTTGCAGACTGATTTTGTATCCTGAGACTTTGCTGAAGTTCCTTATCAGCTTAAGGAGATTTTGGGCTGAGACAATGGAGTTTTCTAAATATACAATCATGTCATCTGCAAATAGAGACAATTTGACTTCCTATTTTCCTAACTGAATACCCTTTATTTCTTTTTCTTGCCTGATTGCCCTGGCCAGAACTTGCAATACTATGTTGAATAGGAGTGGTGAGAGAAGGTATCCTTGTCTTGTGCCAGTTTTCAAAGTGAACGCTTCCAGTTTTGTCCATTCAGTATGATATTGGCTGTTAGTTTACCCTAAATAGGTCTTATTATTTTGAGATATGTTCCATTGATACCTAATTTATTGAGAGGTTTTAGAATAAAGGGCTGCTGAATTTTGTCAAAGGCCTTCTCTGCATCTATTGAGACTTCGGTTCTGTTTATGTGATGGATTACATTTATTGATTTGCGTATGTTGAATCTGACTTGCATCAATGGGATGAAGCTTACTTGATGATGATGGGTAAGATTTTTGATGTGCTGTTAGATTTGGTTTGCCAGTATTTTATTGGAGATTTTCACATCAATGTTCATCATTGGTCTGACATTTTCTTTTTTAGTTGAGTCTCTGTCAGGTTTTGATATCAGGATGATGTTGGTCTCATAAAATGAGTTAGGGAAGATTCCCTCTTTTTCTATTGTTTGGAAGAGTTTCAGAAGGAATGGTAGCAGCTCCTCTTTGTACTTCCAGTAGAATTCAGCTGTGAACCCATCTGGTCCTGTACTTTTTTTGGTTGGTAAGCTATTAATTGCTGCCTCAATTTCAGACCTTGTTATTGGTCTATTCAGGGATTTGACTTCTCCCTGGTTTAGTCTTGTAGGGTGTAAGTGTCCAGGAATTTATCCATTTCTTCTAGATTTACTGGTTTATTTGCATAGGGATGTTTGTAGTATTCTCTTACGGTAGTTTGTATTTCTGTGGGATCAGTGATGATATCCCCTTTTATCATTTTTTTTATTGCCATCTATTTGATTCTTCTCACTTTTCTTCTAGTCAGGCTAGTGGTCTATTTTGTTGATCTTTTCAAAAAACCAGCTTCTGGATTTAAAAATTTTTTGAAGGGCTTTTTGTGTCTCTATCTCCTTCAGTTCTGCTCTGATCTTAGTTATTTCTTGTCTTCTGCTAGTTTTTGAATTTGTTTGATCTTGCTCCTCTAGTTCTTTTAATTGTGACATTAGGGTGTTGATTTTAGATCTCTCCTCATTTCTCTTGTGGTCATTTAGTGCTATAAATTTCCCACTACACACTGCTTTAAACATATCCCAGAGATTCTGACATGTTGTGTCTTCATTCTCATTGGTTTTGAAGAACATCTTTATTTCTGCTTTCACTTCATTATTTATCCAGTAGTCATTCAGGAGCAGGTTGTTTAGTTTCCATGAAGTTGTGTGGTTTTGAGTGTCTTAATTCTGAGTTTTAATTTGATTGCACTGTGGTCTGAGAGACTGTTATGATTTCTGAGTTCTAATTTGATTACACTGTGGTCTGAGAGACTGTTATGCATTCACTAGGAGCATTTTACTTCCAATTATGTGGTCAATTTTTAGAATAAGTGTGATGTGGTGTTGAGAAGAATGTATATTCTGTGGATTTGGGGTAGAGAGTTCTGTAGGTATCTATTAGGTCCGCTTGGCCCAGATTTGAGTTCAGATCAAACTCTTGGATATCCTTGTTAATTTTCTGTATTGTTGATCTGTCTAATATTGACAGTGGGGTGTTAATGTCTCCCACTATTATTGTGTGGGAGTCTAAGTCTCTTTGTAGGTTACTAAGACTTGCTTTATGTATCTGAGTGCTCCTGTATTGACTGCATTTAAATTTAGGATAGTTAGCTCTTCTTGTTGCATTGAACCTTTCACCATCAAATAATGCCCTTGTCTCTTTTGACCTTCGTTGGTTTAAAGTTTGTTTTATCAAAGACTAGGATTGCAACCCCTGCTTTTTTTTATTTGCTCTCTATTTGCTTGGTAAATCTTCCTCAATCCCTTTATTTTGAGCCTATGTGTGTCTTTGCACATGAGATGGGTCTCCTGAATACAGCACACTGATGGGTCTTAACTCTTTATACAATTTGCCAGTCTGTGTCTTTTGATTGGGGCATTTAGCCCATTTACATTTAAGGTTAATATTGTTATGTGTGAATGTGATCCTGCCATTTTGATGCTAGCTGGTTGTTTTGCCTGTTAATTGATGCAGTTTCTTCATAGTGTCAATTGTCTTTACAGTTTGGTATGTTTTTGGAGTGGCTGGTACTGGTTGTTCCTTTCTAAGTTCAGCGCTTCCTTCAGGAGCTCTTGTAAGGCAGGCCTGGTGGTGACAAAATCTCTCAGCAGTTCGTAAAGGATTTTATTTCTCCTTCATTTATGAAGCTTAGTTTGGCTGGATATGAAATTCTAGGTTGAAAATTCTTTGCTTTAAGGATGTTGAATATTGGCCCCCACTCTCTTGTGGTTTGTAGGGTTTCTACTGAGAGATCCACTGTGAGTCTGATGGGCTTCCCTTCGTGGGTAACTCAACCTTTCTCTCTGGCTGCTATTACCATTTTCTCCTTCATTTCAACCTGGTGAATCTGACGATTATGTGACTTGGGGTTGTTCTTCTCAAGGAATTTCTTTGTGATGTTCTTTGTATTTCCTGAATTTGAATGTTTGCCTGCCTTGCTAGGTTGGGGAAGTTCTTCCAGATAATATCCTGAAGAGTGTTTTCCAGCTTGGTTTCTTCCAACTCGGTTTCATTTCCCCATCACTTTCAGATATACTGATGAAATGTAAATTTAGTCTTTTCACATAATCCCATATTTCTTGAAAGCTTTATTTCTTTTCACTCTCTTTTCTCCAATCTTGCCTTCTCCCTTCATTTTGTTGAGCTGATATCCCAACTCTGATATCCTTTATTCCACTTTATCAATCTGGCTATTGAAACTTCTGTATCCTTCACGAAGTTCTCGTGCTGTGTTTTTCAGCTTCATCAAGTTGTTTATGTTCTTTTCTACTCTGGTTATTCTAGTTAGCATTTCATCTAACCTTTTTTAAGGTTCTTAGCTTCCCCTCCTTGCATTAGGTTAGAACATGCTCCTTTAACTCAGAGAAGTTTGTTCTGAAACCTGCTTCTGTTAATTTGTCAAACTCATTCTCCAACCAGTTTTATTCCCTTGCTAGTGAGGAGTTGTGATCCCCTGGAGGAGAAGAGGCATTCTGGCTTTTGGAGATTTCAGCCTTTGTGCTGGTTTCTTCCCATCTTCATGGATTTATCTACCTTTGGTCTTTGAAGTTGGTGACATTTGGATGGCATCTTTGAGTGCACATCCTTTCTGTTGATGTTGAAACTATTTCTTTTTGTTTGTTAGTTTTCCTTCTATCAGTCAGGCTCCTCTGCTGCAGGTCTGCTGGAGTTTTCTGGAAGTTCACTTCAGACCCTGCTTGCCTAGGAATCACTCGGGGAGTTGGGGGGGGGGGCGCAGAATTTAGTCATAGTCTGCCTGCAGAGGCCTTGCTGAGCTGCTGCAGCTGCTGTATAAACTTCCTGAAGACTTTGTTTACACAGGCAAGGTTAAAACTGCCTACCTGAGCCTCAGCAATGGCAGATACCCCTCCCCCATCAAGCTCGAACATTCAAGGTCGAGCTCAGACTGCTGTGCAGGCTATGAGAATTTCAAGCCAGTGGATCTTAGCTGGCTGGTGTTCGTGGAGGTGGGACCTGCTGAGCCAGATCACTTGGCTCCCTGGCTTCAGCCCCTTATTTCAGGTGAATTTCTGTCTTGTTGGCGTTCCATGAACCACTGCGGTATGAGAGAGAGAGAAAAAAAACTGCTGTGGCTAAACAGCCACCCAGTTTTGTGCTGGAAACCTGGGGCACTGGTGTTGCAGGCACCAGAGGGAATCTCCTGGTCTGCAGGTTGTGAAGACTTGTGGAAAAAGCACAGTATCTGAGCCAGAGTGCCAGAGTGTGAGGAAAAGTCCCTAATAGCTTCCCTTAGCTAGATGGGGGAATTCTCTGGCCCCTTCACTTCCCCTCCTTGGGCTGCACCCACTGTCTAACCATTCCCAACGAGATGAACCAGGTACCTCAGTTGGAAATGCAGAGAACATGTGTCTTCTGCATCACTCTTGCTAGGAACTGCACACTGGAGCTGCTCCTGTTTGGCTATCTTGATGGAAATCCCTGTCTTCGTATTTTCTAATGCTTACATTCCTTTCTTTTGTAACAGAAGATTTAACACCTAACTAATTACTCACCTCCTTCATGAAGGACTTCCTTGCTTAACACAATTGTGACTGTTCTGTTATTTTTACTCCTTTGACCATGTATGCATTGGTCCTCAAATAGTATTACTTTTTTGTTTACAAACCTTTTGGCTCATTTTTTTTTCTTCCAAGATGGTCTAGAAGCTCTTAAAGGAGGTTTTTTTTGTTTGTTTGTTTTTGTTGTTTTTTTTTTTTGTATCTCTTAAGAAAACCTAGCTGCTCTCTCTTCCCTTGATACCATTTGATAGTGCTTAATAGAATGAAAGTCAGAAAACTTAGATAATTATGAAATAGTACAAAACATAATTTTATTCTATTTATATGCAACTCTCAACTACATATAGAGATATTGTGTATTCACTTCCAGATCACCAACATAAAGCAAAAATTGCAATAAAGCATTTAAAGTCATGTTTACACTGTATTATCACCTATTGACTGCAAAAGCATTATGTCTAAAAGTGTACACAAAATTGGTCATGTGTGATGGCTCACGCTTGTAATCCCAGCACTTTGGGAGACCAAGGTGGGCAGACTACAAGGTCAAGAGATTGAAACCATCCTGGCCAACATGGTGAATCCCTGTATCTACTGAAAATACAAACATTAGCTTGGCATGGTGCCGTGCACCTGTGATCCCAGCTACTCAGGAGTCTGAGGCAGAAGAACTGCCTGAACCTGGAAGGTGGAAGTTGCAGTGAGCCGAGATTATGCCACTGTACTCCAGCCTGGTGACAGAGTGAGACTCATCTCAAAAAGAAACAAAAATGTACAAAAATTTTTAAAATACTGTATTCCAAAAATTGCTGACAATCATTTAAGCCTTCAGCAGTTGTAGTCTTTTTGCTAGTGGAGAGTTCTGCCTCAATGCAGATGACTAATGACTGACTAGGGTAGTGGTGGTTGAAGACCGGGGTGGCTGTGGCAACTTCTAAAAATAAGACAACCATGAAGTTTGGTGCATCAATTGACTCTTCCTTTCATAAAATATTTCTCTGTAGCATGTGATGCTGTTTGACAGCATTTTGCCCACAGCAGAACTTCTTTTAGAACTGAAGTCAGTCCTCTCAAATCCTGCCACTGCTTTATCAACTAAGTTTACATAACATTCTAAATTCTGTTGTCATTAAAAAAAGGTTCACAGCATCTTTACCAGGAGTACATTCCATCTCAAGAAATCACTTTCTTTGCTCATCCATAAGAAGCAATTCCTCATTCATTCATGTTTTATCATGAGACTACAATAAGTCGGTCGCATCTTCAGGCTCCACTTCTAGTTCTCCTGCTGTTTCCATTATATCTATAGTTATTTTATCCACTTAAGACTTGAACTCTTCAAAGTCATCCATGAGGGTTGGAATCAACTTTTTCTAGACTCCTATTAATGCTGATATTTGACCTTCTCTCATGAATCACATATGTTCTTAATGGCATCTAAAATGATGAATCCTTTCCAGAAGGTTTTCAACTTAATCTGCCCAGATCCATCAAAGGAATCACTATCTGTGGCAGATATAGCCTTATGAAATTTCTCTCTTAAATAATAAGACTATGAAACAGAAATCACTCCTTGATCCATGGGCTGCAGAATGAATGTTGTGTTAGCAGGCATGAAAATAACATTCACCTTGTACATCTCCATTAGAGCTCTTGGGTGACCAGGTGCATTGTCAATAAGCAGTAATATTTGGAAAGGAGTCTTTTTTTTCTGAACAGTAAGTCTCAAATGTGGGCTTAAAATTTCAGTAAAGCATGCTGTCAGCAAATATGCTGTCATTCAGGCTTTGTTCTTCTATTTATAGAGTACAAGAAGAATAAATTTAGTATAAATTCTTAAGGCCCTAGGATTTTCAAAATGGTAAATGAGCACTGGCTTCAACTTAAAGTCACCAGCTGCATTAGCCACTAACAGGAGAGTCAGCCTATTCTTTGGGGTTTGAAGCCAAGCATTTATTACTCCTTTCTAGCTATGAAAGGATTAGTTAGCATCTTCTTCATATACAAGGCTTAAATCTATTGTTTAGTGTACCCACCTTCTTTTTTTTTTTTTTTTTTTTTTTTTTGAGACGGAGTTTCACTCATTACCCAGGCTGGAGTGCAATGGCGTGATCTCGGCTCACTGCAACCTCCACCTCCTAGGTTCAGGCAATTCTCCTGCCTCAGCCTCCTGAGTAGCTGGGATTACAGGCACGTGCCACCATGCCCAGCTAATTTTTTGTATTTTTAGTAGAGACGGGGTTTCACTATGTTGACCAGGATGGTCTCCATCTCTTGACCTCGTGATCCACCCACCTCGGCCTCCCAAAGTGCTGGGATTACAGGCGTGAGCCACCGCACCCAGCTTAGTGTACCCTCCTTCTATCAATGGTCTTAGCTAGATCTTTCTGGATAACTTGCTGCAGCTTCTACATCAGCACTTGCTGCTTCCACCTCGCATTTTTATGTTATAGAGACAGTTGCTTTCCTTAAACCTCTTGAATCAATCTCTGCTAGCTTCAAACTTTTCTTCTACAACGTCCTTACTTCTCTCCCCCTTCATAAAACTGAAAAGAGTTAAGGCCTTGCTCTGAATTAGGCTTTGGCTTAAGGGAATGTTGTGCTTGGTTTGATCTTCTTCCAAATCACTCAAACTTTCTCCATATCAGCAATAGGCTTTTTTTTTTTTTTTAAATCATTCATGTGTTCACTAGAATAGCACTTTTAATTTCATTCAATAACTTTTCTATTGCATTAAAAACGTTATTAACTGGTGCAAGAGGCCTAGCTTTCAGCCGATCTTGGCTTTCAACATGCTCTCCTCACTAGGCTTAATCATTCCTAGTTTTTGATTTAAATTGAAAGGCATGTGACTCTTCCTTTCACTTGAAACACTGCAGGGTTATTAACTGTTCTAATTTTAATATTGTGTCTCAGGGAATAGGAAGGCCCAAGGAGAGGGAGAGATGGAAGAATGGTCAGTCACTGAAGCAATCAGAACACACACAACATTCACTGATAAAGCATACCAACTTATATGGGTGCAATTTGTGACACCTCCAAACAAGTACAATAGTTGCATCAAAAATCACTGATCACAGATCACAACAGATATAATAATGAAGAAAAAGTCTGAAGTACTATGAGAATTACCAAAATGTGACACAAAGGCACAAAATGAGCACATGCTGTTGGAAAAATGGCACCAACAGACTTGCTTGACACACTTGCTAAAACTTCAAATTTGCAAAAAAATGCGAGATCTGCAGAGTGCAATAAATCAAAGTGCAATAAGACAAAGTATGCCTATATTTTGTAAAACGAGTTAATTCTCAACTAAAATGGTCATTTACCCTTTTCTCATTTACAAAATAATTTCTTCACAACCATTTCCCTAATTTTTCTTGTCCTTTAAAAGTTAAACTTTCATTTTCTGTCTAAATAGACCACAATTTGAAGACAGTATTTCAATACTTGTTTAAATAGGATTTCTAAAATGAGGAATGGCAACTAGTTTTTTATAATCACTTTCTTCAACTAACTGCTTTGGTATTAACACACAGTGATGAAGGTGAAAACAGTTTCTTATTTCTGATCATTGAAAAGGGATGTTATTAAAATGATAATGTGGATCTATCTTTATTGATGCAGAAGTCCATGACATAGTGTACAGTGTGAAAAGCATACAAGATATAATTTCATTATGAAAATGTGGGTATGTGGAGGTGCTTACATGGATCTCTGGGAAAATGTTCACTTAAATATTAAGAGTAGTTATGGAAGAGTAGTAGAATTGTGGATGCTTTTAACTTCCTTCTTTATACTCTTCTGAAATGTTTCAAATATTTAAAATGAGCCTGTCTATCTTATGGGGGAACAGAAACTTCAACTTCAACTATACCAGGTTAATGTTAGTTCTTTAAAATATGTATATATTTGAAATAGCCCCTAATTTAAAACAGGAAAAAATGTTAAATAATAATAAAACAAAACTAGTACATGCATAGAAAAAGTGAAGATAAGAGTCAAATTGGTGATATCTGGTTGATTTTTATTTTCTCCACACTTATATTTGCCCAATTTTTCATAATGAACACATTTTGCTTTTATAAAAGCTCTTAAGACTAAATTTATTATTTATTTATTTATTTTATTGTTTTTGGAGACAAGGTCTCACTCTGTCGCCCAGGCTAGAATGCAGTGGTATGATCATAGCTCAATGCAGCTTCAACCTTCTGGGCTCAAGGGACACTCCCATCTCAGCCCATGCCCAGCAACCAGGACTACAGCTGCATGCTACTACACCCTGCTAATCTAAAAAAAAAAAAAAAAATCCGTAGAGAAGGAGTTTTGCTATGTTGCCCAGTCTGGTCTCAAACACTTGGCCTCAAGTGATCCTCCCACCTCAGGCTTTCAAAATGCTGGAATCACAGGCAGGAGCCGTCGTGCCTGGCCCAAGACTAAATTTAAAACTTGGTAAGTTTGTATGTGTGTGTGTGTGTGTGTGTGTGTTGTTAAGTACAGGTCTTTTATTTAAAGAGGAGATATTTAAACTTTTCAAGTCAGAGTTTCTCAGGCAGCTTTTTAATCACTTCAAGTAAGTTGCCAAATACCTTTTAAAACAAGTTTTAACATTAGGCTTGATCATTTCTAGCTTTTGATTTAAAGTGAAAGACATGCAACTCTTCCTTTCACTTGAACCGTTATAGGATTATTAATTGGCCTAATTTTAACATTGTTGTGTATCAGGAACTGGGGAGGCCCAAGAGAGGGAAGGCGATTAAGACTGGTCAGTCAGTTGGGCCATCAGAACACATACATTTATTAAGTATGCCATCTTATATTGTGCCATTTGTGGTGCCCCAAAACAATTTAAATGGTAACACTAACGCAATTTTCTTCTTGTTGTGGTTGTTCTTATTGCAGTTTATTTAATGTTAAAAACACACATTTAAATTTTTTCTATTGTTCTAATATTTAATTCATATTTTGTATAATAATTTGAATCCTGGAAAAATAATATTGGTATATATCCAATCACAGGATGGAAAAGATGGAGGAGCTCATGAGGGAGATTCTGGTCTCACTATCAAGGAAGTGAACAGCCAAACTAACTAAAATTATCTGGTCCTTCTCTGCATCCTGAAAAGGTCTAAACAAAGACTCCATTATTGCTTTCAGCAAGAGCCAAGACCTGAAGATGAAAATATGCTCATTTTGTCTAATGAAAATGTTCTCTACTTTAATTAAAATCCGCTTGGTCTTCCACAAACAGAAAATAATTAATCTATTTGTTTTAGTAAAAATGTTACCATACTTGAAAATGGTATGTTTTCTCTTTACTTCCTTTCCTTAGAGATTTATTTTTAAATCATTTTTTCCATTAACCATTGACTTAGAAGCAACCTGAAAGTTCACAGCAGCTTCATTTGTTTTCTATATACCTCAATAGCAGCTCCATTGTCAATCCTTATGTGAGGAACTTTTCCTTCTGCAAAGTTGCCCCGACCCCAGTGTTGCTGAGATGCTTTTCTCTCTACATTTGAGGTTCTTGAGAGCTGGGACCAAAAAGAAATACAAGAAAAAAAAAAACACTTTAAGATGTAATATTTTTGGTTGACAAAGAACCCTAATTTAGATAATCTGGTAACTCTTTAACATGTGCCATGTTTACTATGCATAAGTTTATTTACTGCCTTTTTCAAATTCTAAGCCCTATGTAACTTATTGGCTCATGAGGCTAAAGGAGAACTTAAGAAGTTGTTTAATCCAGTCCCCTGAATCCAGGAAAGTCTACATGATAACCAGCATAGCAGATTCATCAAAGCTTACCTAGTGATTCTCTGAAATCAAAGAAGGCAACTTCAGCTTTCTCAATCAATCTCCTTTCACAATGTAACAACCATTTCAAATAGCTTATACATAAATTATTGCCCACTCAAAAAATAGGCTTTGAGTGCAAATAACATAGTAACAACTCACTCAGAGACATCCATATGGCAGTAGCTACACAGCAATACAAATGACAAATAATAGTCAAGGGAGAACATATGAAAAAGGTACAATTTTGAGGAATGGGAACCTGACTTTTCTTAGACTTACTGCTCTCTGTCTCCACAGTTGTACTCTATCAACTATAATCTTACACACTGCCTGCCTATTCTATATAAAGATGAATATGGCTGGGCACAGTGGCTCATGCCTGTAGTGCCAGCGCTTTGGGAGGCTGAGGCAGGTGGATCACTTGAGGTCAAGAGTTCAAGACCAGCCTGACCAAAACAGAGAAACCCCTTCTCTAAAATACAAAAAAAAAAAAAAAAAAAAAAAAAAAAAACCTGGGTATGGTGGCACATGCCTGTAATCCCAGCTACTGAGGAAGCAAAGGTAGGAAAATCGCTTGAACCCAGGAGGCAGAGGTTGCAGTGAGCCACGATCACTCCATTCCACTCCAGTCTGGGCAATGACAGCAAAACTCCATCTCCCCACCAAAAAAAAAAAAAGATGAAGACATCAAAATCCATACAATTGGGTAGCCATAGATTATTTCTAAATAATGCAAACTGATTTTTTAAAGTATAGTTAATATTCCACTTAGATAACCACAACTTAAATAACAAAACCACAACCACCCTTTATTTAACCACACCCATAAATCTCATTCTCTATCAGTTGAAAAAAATACTCAAAAATTCAGATTTAATTCAACTTGAAAACCAATTCACATATGTATAAACCATTTAAAAAAATAAGTTGGGATGACATGTTTACCTCGTGTCCTGAGAAATAATTAATTTGGGTAGTGGTTGAAAATACCATAAAACAAGTTACTAACCAAATTTGCTCACCTCCTCTGTGAGAAAGAAATGTTTAATAGTTATGAAGGCAATGAATTAGCTAACAAGGGCTCATGGGATATGGATGAAGCTAGAGGTGGCATTAGGGAATGGATGTCAACTTGTGCTTAGATGTGGAATCTTTGATATTTACCAAATCTTTCCCAGAGGTTATGTCTCTGTTGATACTTTTTTCTTTTTTTCTCTCCAGTGAAATTAAAGATTCTGTACTACCAATGCTTGATGTCTGTGACATTTCCACCACCAAAACTGAAGGAACGCTTGTTTTGCTGGAACATATACTAAGTACATCTTCCTGAGAAGCAGATGAACAGTCAGGGCATTTTGCGGATTTTTTATCTAAGCCACTATCAGCCATTTGTTTAACTCTGCAACAAAAGCAACTTTAAAAATGTTTCCACTGTTTGAGGAAGAAAACCAGACCAAAAAGGATAAGGTAGTTGATGGTGAAAACTCTAACTTCGAACTGGTGGAGTCCTTAGGTTAAGGATGCACCAGACACAGATTCACACATGAGAGCTGCAGAAAGAAAAGAAATCACCATTTAGAAAAATTCTTATCCTATTACTGTCCTGGAAATCAGAGAAAAGCTAGCAACTAGCACTAGAAGCATGCTGTAGAGACTTGAAAAGGACAAAATAGGATCACAAAACTGCTGAAAGGATGGTCTAAAACAGCGTCTTACCAAACTGCTGTAGTGGGTTATGAAATCCATTTTGTAGGTTGATACTACTTTTTAAAAATAAAGTAGAATCAAATAGATTAATATATAGAATATTTAGCATACACCCTTAGAAATTTCTGTGAAACTTTTAATTAGACAGACGTATACGTATAGTGTGTGTGTGTGTGTGTGTGTGTGTGTGTGTGTGTGTACTTGATCACAGTATGAAATGTATTTCTTAACATAGGTCATGGTTTTTTAAAAGGCTTAAAATATTGATGTAAAATATGCATTACTCTGGTTTCAAATTTTAAACCTTAATCTATTTATTATTAGAGCAAATTCCTATCACATACTTTACAAAGGAGTGAATAATTTGATTTTTATAAAACTACCTAATCCTAAAATTTAAAGACAGTATCGTAAGTATCCTCATTCTTATATTCAGCGAAAACAAAAATGAGTGGGTGCTATTTTTCCTTGAGTCTAAAATAGGTATGGTGGCATTTTCCTTAACTAGGACCATTGGCAGCTGCATGGTGGCAAGTTGGAAAGATCTCAGTTAAGGAAGAAAAATACTCTCTGCAGTACATATAAAGGAGTACCCTGAGAAACTTCCAGAAGTAACTGAGAGTACATTATTATGGTTTTATGCTACACAATTTCAGACAGTCTTTAAGAGTAGATTTTGTAGTCATAGATTGATAAAGCTGGGGATATGTACAATATACTTTTACCCTTTGAACTGGAATAAACGTGACTAGAATAGGAAATTAGATATATTTATTTCATTAAAGAAATATCTGGTTTTCTTGTTTTTTTGCTTTTCTTTTCCTCCAACTCCCAGGTTCAAGTGATACTCCTGCCTCAGCCTCCTGAGTAGCTAGGACTACAGGCATGTGCCACCACGCCCGGCTAATTTTCTGTATTTTTAGTAGAGACAGCATTTCACTGTGTTAGCCAGGATGGTCTTGAACTACTGAGCTCGTGGTCTGCCCACTCAGCCTCCCAAAGTGCTATGATTACAGGCGTGAGCCACCACGCCCAGCCAGAAATACCTGGTTTTCCAATCAGAAAGCTGTGATGACTTTTATCAAATCCTTATCTAATGTGATTGGCAGGAAAATCTGCCAGGCCCATAGGATTTTATAAAAAGATATTGCTAGTAGTTTACCTAAAAGTTGTTCTCCCATGATTTCTTACTAACAGAATCCTGATTTTGTTTGGGGCAGCAATGTGCTCATTAATACCCTACATTTCCTGGCTTCTCTTTCAGGTTAGGGAGAGCCATGTGACCTAGGGCCATTAAGCTTAATAGAATGCAGGCAAAGCTGCACTTAAAAGAAAATTTATACTCTTAAACCTTTATTAAAATCAGAAAAAAATATATAAAAATATACTAAGTGTGCAGTCAAACCTAAAAGATAGAAAAACATGACTAAAGAGCAAGATTAAGGAACAGAAATTATAAAGAAATATTGTTGAATTTTGCCTATAAAGTCTCCAATAAACGGACCCTTCATTACCTCTCAGCTTTCATATCTCTTGTCTCTCAGATACAAGTAGCCTCTTGCTCCTCTGTGTGCCAAGTATACTCCCTTCTCAAGACTGCCCTTATGCCTCCTCTCCCTAGGATGCTCCTCTCTCAAACGTTTACACGGTCCACTCCTGTGCATCACTGTGGCTTTCACTCATTTGAAAAGCTTTCCTCAACACCTCATCTAAAACAACAGGCCCATTCCCTCTACCCTCTTACCTCGCTTTGTTTTTCCTCATGGCACTTATCATTTTACTCAGGAAGTTTCATAGCAGAGTCCTTTCCTACTCTTAGTGAACAGATGATTCCCATATAAATGGTTTCAGAGCATGCAAAGCCATCCGGTTGATTTTATTCAATTAGAATAACCAAAATCTGACCATGGTAGTGTTTCCCAAAAAAGAAATTTATAGGCCAATCTCATTTGTGAACAGATTTTAAAATCCTAAATGCTGTACTTACATTTACCCCAGGTAATATATAAAGTGTATTACAAGATTATTAGATAGAATTAATAGGTAAGTCAGCCCACTAAATATGACCTTTCATCAAAGTGGTGGGAAAAAATTTTCTATTGTGATTAAAACTCATAATGGAGAGTATGGGGACAGGCATGTTAAAAGTGCCCTCCAGGCAGGCAGAGGAAGAAAAGAATGCAACTGATGTCACTGAAAACACACACACATGCACGTGCGCGCGCACACACACACACACCTCTTATAAACACTTAACCTTGTTTTTCAAGAATATGTAGCAAGATGAAATTCAGAATAACCTGTATCACTTTGCAAAATAATTTAACTTCAGGTCTAGAAGAAAATGTTTTGCATTTCAGGTTAAATATAAAACCTATAACCATCAATGACTCAGAGCAGTGGAGTAGATCTGTAAATAATAGGCTTTCTGTTTAGCAAAAACAGTGCTTTCTCTCTGCAGGTGTAGAGAAGTTCCACGTCAGATGTGTAAAACATCATTTTTTTGCATACATTAATAATACTGATTTTGTAGTACTTTTTATAAGAAACTGTAAGAAGTGTTTATAAACTACATGTTTATTTAACTGCCTTTGAGTTTCTTCATGATAAACAGTACTCCTAAAAGCACACTTACCATATCCTTCAAGGTTTATAAATATATATATTCACAAATTTTCAACAGAATCTTTAAATATTAAAATTTTCATTTTAAGATATATTTTTGGGGATCTAAAAACAGCTATTCTTTTCTTAGCTTCGTTCAGAAAGCATTTCCTTTTATTTTTCATCAATTTTTCAATAAGTCATTATCATATCACTGACATTGTCATAGACTTCTGAGTACTTTCTCACTCCAGTCTTCTGATTTATCAGTTGCCTAGAAATATTTGGTAGCTATATTCATAAAGCATAGGAATTCTTCCTATTACTCATTGAGAAGTTTCATTTTTACTCTCCAGCCTACCAAGCCCTACATTTGCCAAAGTAATGTTCTATTTTCTTCACACAGCAATTCTAAAACAATAGGTTGAATAGCTGCATGCAAAATTTCTTGACAAGAATTAGATTTCAAATTTAACTTCTTTTTGGCTGGCTGAATTCTAATTATTTTAGCTTAAACAAAAACCAAGATAAAACAAATGTTTACTCATATTTATTTCTTTCTCATTTATGAATTGATCTGAAAGATTTGTTACTAAAACAAATCTACTGTATCACAGGACAAATGATGTCATTCATATTTTAGAGGCTTAAAATGAATCAAGTATTGTGAACTCATGTAAACACAAAGATTAATAGCTCTTTTTCTATAGAGTCATGGAATTATGTTTAAACAGGACTTTAGATATAAAATTATGTATTAGAAAACCAAAGAATCTTCTAATACAATAATGTTTCTTTGTGTCTCCAAAGCTTGGACATACATAGGTATTAGACATAATATAAGTAAATAAAATAAGTTCAAATCATGTCAGTATTTAACTAATGCATGAGCCTTCCTTTGGCTAAAGGTTTTCATTTTATTTTTAGAACTAAGGCAAGTCAGTAAAACAACTCTGATACTGAAAATCTCTGAGCTTTTATTTAATCATAAAAAGGTCTCTTACATATTGGCCGTAGAAGATACACTTATAGCAATTTCCTCAAGAAAATGAACACAAGAATGGTTTTATAAGATATAACTAGGTACAATTTTCTCCTCCAAAAGCAATTCTTTTAGTTTTCTTTGCTAAGACTGCGTCTACAAGAAACCTAAATAGTCAATTCAGTGAAAAATGTGTTTTATTCAAGTAAAGGGAAAAAAATTATGGATTGTCTGACATTCTGCAGACCAAGCCAAATGACTGACTGTTTTTGTAATATGTTTACAAAGCCCAAAGAAGGGCCAAAGAGTTTTCTAGATCATATTGCTATATTTTAAGGAAGACTAGCACTTGTTTATTACTTTCATTAAGGGAATGATTAAGAAAATGAGTCTGTATTGCCTTATGAAAGGATTTGCAGTATATTTAAAATTTACATTAAGAATTTAAAAAAATGTTTAATGATTGATGTTTGCTATTAATTTTTCTTTTCTATTTTAGTTTGCATGATGTTCCTCACTGAATAAGCTGGAATACAGAAGGACAGTCTTAAGTGTGGCCCCTATACTGACAGTTAAGACCCAGAATAGAAATTGCAGTTCAGAGACACTGGATAAACCAGGAAACCATCTCCCCAATTCTTCCCTGTTGATATCAGTCTTTCCTCCCTCTCCATTATAAGCAACCAGAAGCTGGCTGGGCACAGTGGTTCATGCCTGTAATCCCAACACTTTAGGAGGGGGAGGTGGGCTGATCACTGGAGGTCAGGAGTTCAAGACCAGCCTGGCCAACATGGTGAAACCCTGTCTCTACCAAAAAATTCAAAAGTTAGCCAGGTATGGTGGCATGTTCCTGTAGTCCCAGCTACTCAGGAGGCTGAGGTGGGAGAATCACTTGAACTTGGGAGGCGGAGCTTTTAGTGAGCTGAGATTGTGTCACTGCATACCAACCTGGGTGACAGAGTGAGATTCTGTCTCAAAAAATACCTATAACAAATAAAAAAAACTAAGCGACCAGAAGCCAAGGACCTTTCTCCAGCACAGGCCCTTCCTTGTACGTAATAGGCACTCAATGAATATTTCTGAGTGTTGATTTTGTGGAAAAGAGCCAGAATCACAAATCACTTAGTTAGAAAAACAGGCAGGTATATAGGAAAAGTCATCAAAGAAATGAGGGGATCATATGGAGAAGTGATATCTCCAAGGGAATGTGAGAGCTCTCTTCACATTTCTGAAGAGGACTGGGCATATGGAATTAGACTTCTGTGTGATTTGAAGGGAGAATGCATGCCAATTTCCATCTAATATAAAGGTCTTCCTAACATTTACAGCTGTCAAAGATAAAAGGAAAAACTATCTCAGTGACTACAAGTGTTTGAGTAGAGGCTGGAGCATCAGTTGGAAAGGAAGCCATGGGGGGATTTAAGCATAGACTAGGACTTGTTGAGGTTTCTTTTAGCCCTAAAATTATATAAAGATGAATCACTCCCAAGAATCATCTGAGATGCAGCAGATACTTAAAGAAACAGAAGTGGCAATATTCCTCACCTCCACTGTGGAGGTTTCAATATTATAATGGGGATCCAGATCAGACCAAACCAGTCACAGCCCTAAAGTTCACCTCAGTCAACATGAAGTCCACCTATAACAAAGCAGCATTATTGGAATTTACTACAGGATGGGGATAGGTGTAGTGAGAGGCAGGGAGGAGGAGGTAAGCCAGAAGGCTGGATGTGCTGAGAAGTAGTGGCCCTGCCTAGAAAAGAAAAAGATAAAAAAATTAGAAGAAAAAAGAAATTAAGTTCTCCTTTCCCTTGATGAAATCAGAGAATGGGTCTAAGAGTGAGGAAGCAGGCCCCCATGTAGCTAAGGCAGACAAAAATACAATGCTGCCAATAGATTCTTGAAGAAGTAAAACCACTGTAAGGATCCAAACAGGAAGGCTCTGCTGTGCTCCATCCAGGAAGCTGAAAAGAAAACAGTCTCCTCATACTCAGGAATCTTAACTCAATAAGCAATAGATCAGTAAGATCAGGAATTCCATGGTAAATCTGGGAGGTCTGCTAGCTATGACTATCAAGCTGAAATTAAACATTTTTCATTAATAAATGTATTAATATAAAATTCTGTGGTCAGAGTACCCATCCTCTATGTCTAATGTTCTCAAGAGCACTGAGACAAGAGAGCTGTCCAAAGCCAGCAACTTCCCAGGAAACAGTTAGCGGAGGAAATGTGTGATGTAACACTCTGACTTGGGTGTTTCATTCCACATGAGAAAGGCACTCTGATCCTCAAGACCATGTTTAAGATGGCTGAATAGGAACAGCTCTGAAATACAGTCCCCAGTGAGAACAGCTCAGAGGGTGAGTGATCACTGCATTTCCAAATGAGTTTTGACTGCCCACAGACCAGGAGATTCCTGGGCTGAAAAGCACCACAAGTTTCTAGCAGGGCTGTTTCACCCGGTACCATGGGTCTCTGCACAAAAACTCACACAAATCTGGGGCTGTTTCAAATGGCATCTGGAATACCTGAGATACAGAACCACCCATTCAACTGAAAAAAGGGGGTGAAACAGGGAGCCAGGCGATCTGGCTCAGTGGGTCCCACCCCCATAAAGACCAGCAATCTGAAACACTCTGGATTTAGAGTTTCACAGTAAGTGCAGCTGGACCTAGGATGGTCCAGCTTGGTGGGGGAAAGGGTGTCAGCCATTACCAAGGCAGTCCACCACGACTGAGACAGTCCGCCATTACTGAGGCTGTCCACCATTATAGAGGCAGTCCACCATTAGTGAGGCAGTCTGCCATTACCGAGGCAGTCCGCCATTACCAAGGCAGTCCACCATTACTGAGGCAGTCCACCATTACTGAGGCAGTTCTCACTGTATCTCTGTAAACAAAACCGCTGGGCAGAGGCCATGGCAGCTCAGCAATGCCTCTGCTAGCAGACTGTGACTAGGCTACCTCCTTGCTGGGCAGGGCATCTCTGAAAAAAGGCAGCAGCACATCAGGAACTTACAAATAAAAGCTCTACCTTCCCAGGACAGAGCACCTGGGGGGAAAAAAAGGTGGTTATGAGTTTCACTGCAGCAGACTTAAACGTACCTGCCCAGCAGTTCTGAATGGAACAACAGAGCTCCCAGCTCAGCATTTGAGCTCCAATAAGGGACAGACTGTCTCCTCAAGAAGCTCCCCAACCCCCATATATCCAAAGAGACACCTCATAAGAGAGCTCAGGCTGACATCTGGTGGATACCCTTCTGGGATGAAGATAACAGAAGAAGAAACCAGCAGCAACCCTGACTGTTCTGCAGCCCCCGCAGGTGATCCCCAGGCAAGCAGGGTCTGGAGTGGACCTCCAGAAGTCTAAAGCAGAGGGGCCTGACTATTAGAAGGATAACTAAAAAACAGAAATAAATAACTTCAACATCAACAAAGAGGACCTTCACTCAGAGACCGCATCCAAAAGTCACCATCTACAAAGACCACACAACTATAAATACACCAAGATGGGAAGAAACCAGCATAAAAAAGGATGAAAACACCAGAAACCAGAACATTTCTCTTCATCCAAGGGATGACAACTCCTCACCAGCAAGGGAACAAGGCTGGATGGAGAATTAGTCTGATGAATTGACAGAAACAGGCTTCAGAAGGTGGGTAATAACAAACTTCTCTGAGCTAAAAGAACATGTTCTAACCCAATGCAAAGAAACTAAGAAACTTGGAAAAAAAGTTAGATGAAATGTGAACGAGAATAAACAGTTCAGAGAAGAATATAAATGACTTTATGGAGTTGAAAAACATAACATGAGAACTTCATGAGGCATACACAAGTTTCAATAGCCGAATTGACCAAGCAGAAGAAAGAATATCAGCAGAGATTGAAGACCAACTCAATGAAATAAAATGAGAAAGCAAGATTAGCAAAAAAAAAAAAAAAAAAAAAAAGAGTGAAAAGAAAGAAATGAACAAATCCTCCAAGAAATATGGGATTATGTGAAAACACCTAATCTATGTTTGATAAGTATACCGGAATGTGATGGAGAGAACACTCTTCAGGATATTATCCAGGAGAACTTCCCCAACTAAGCAAGGTAGGCCAACATTTAAGTCCAGGAAATACAGAGAACACCAAAAAGATATTCCTCAAGAAGAGCAACCCCAAGGCACATGATCGTCAGATTCACCAGGGTTGAAAAGAAGAAAAAAATGCTAAGGGCAGCCAGAGAGAAAGGTCGGGTTATCCACAAAGGGAAGCCCATCAGACTCACAGCAGATCTCTTGGCAGAAACTCTATAAGCCAGAAGAGAGTGGGGCCAATATTCAACATCCTTAAAGAAAAGAATTTTCATATCCAGCCAAACTAAGCTTCATAAGTGAGGGAAAATAAAATCCTTTACGGACAAGCAATTGCTCAGAGATTTTGTCACCACCAGGCCTGCCTTACAAGAGCTCCTGAAAGAAGCACTAAACATAGAAAGGAACAAGCAGTACCAGCCACTTCAAAATGTACCAAATGGTAAAGAGCATCAACACAATGAAGAAACTACACCAACTAATGGGCAAAACAGCCAGCTGGCATCAAAATGGTAGGATCAAATTCACACATAACAATATTAACCTTAAATGTAAATGGCCTAAATGCCCTAATCAAAAGACACAGACTGGCAAATTGTATAAAGAGTTAAGACCCATCAGTGTGCTGTATTCAGGAGACCCATCTCATGTGCAAAGACACACATAGGCTCAACATAAAGGGATGGAGGAAGATTTACCAAGCAAATGGAGAGCAAAAAAAAGTAGGGGTTGTGATCCTAGTCTCTGATAAAACAGACTTTAAACTAACAAAGATCAAAAGACACGAAGAACCACCTTACATAATGGTAAAAGGATCAATGCAACATGAAGAGCTAACGATCCTAAATATATATGCACCCAATACAGGAGCACCCAGATATATAAAGCAAGTTCTTAACAACCTACAAAGAGACTTTAGACTCCCCCACAACAATAGTGGTAGACTTTAACACTCTACTGTCAATAATAGAGCAATGAGACAGAAAATTAACAAGAATATCTAGGACTTTAAATCAGATCTGGGCCAAGCAAATCTAATAGACATCTACAAAACTCTCCACCCCAAATCCACAGAATATACATTCTTCTCAGCACCACATCACACCTGCTCTAAAATTGACCACATAACTGGAAGTAAATCACTCCTCAGCAAATGCAAAAGAACAGAAATCATAACAGTCTCTCAGACCACAGTGCAATCAAATTAGAACTGAGAATTAAGAAACTAACTCAGAACTGCACAACTTCATGGAAACTGAACAACTGGCTCTTGAACATTGATGATAAACAATCAAATGAAGGCAGAAATAAAGATGTTCTTTGAAACCAAAGAGAACAAAGACACAATGTACCAGCATCTCTGGGACACATTTAAATCAGTGTATAGAGGAAAATTTATACCAGTAAATGCCCACACAAGAAGCAAGGAAAGATCTAAAATTAACACTCTGTCATCAAAATTGAAAGAGCTACAGGAGCAAGATCAAGCAAACTCAAAAGCTAGCAGAAGACAAGAAATAGCTAAGATCAGAGCAGAACTGAAAGAGATAGAGACACAAGAAACCCTTCAAAAAATCAATAAATCCAGGAGCTGGTTTTTTTTTTTTAAAAAAAAAAGATCAACAAAATAGACCACTAGCCAGATTAATAAAGAAGAAAATAGAGAAGAAACAAATAGATGCGGTAAAAAACAATAAAGGGGCTATCACCACAAATTCCACAGAAATACAAACTACCATCAGAGATTACTACAAACAACTCTATGCACATAAACCAGTAAACCTGGAAGAAATGGATAAATTCCTGGACACTTGAACCCTCCCAAGCCTAAACCAGGAAGAAGTCAAAACCCTGAATAGACCAATAACAAGGGCTGAAGTTGAGGCAGCAATTAATAGCCTACCAATGAACAAAGCCCAGGTCCAGATGGGTCACAGCCGAATTCTACCAGACATACAAAGAGCAGCTGGTACCATTCCTTCTGAAACTATTCCAAAGAATCCAAAAAGAGGGAATCCTCCCCAACTCATTTTATGAGACCAACATCATCCTGATACCAAAACCTGGCAGAGACTCAACAACAACAACAAAACTTTAGGCCAATATCCGTGATGAACATAGCTGCAAAAAAATCTTCAATAAAATACTGGCAAACTGATTACAACAGCACATCAAAAAGCTTATCCATCACGATCAAGTAGGCTTCATCCCAGGGATACAAGGCTGGTTCAATATATGCAAGTCTATAAACGTAATCCATCACATAAACAGAACCAAAGACAACACCACATGATTATCTCAATAGATGCAGAGAAGGCCTTCAACAAAATTCAACAGCCCTTTATGCTAATAACTCTCAATAAACTAGTATCGATGGAACGTATCTCAAAAATAATAAAAGGTATTTACAACAAACCCACAGCCAATATCATACCAAATGGACAAAAACTGGAAGCATTCCCTTTGAAATCTGGCACTAGACAAGGATGCCCTCTCTCACCACTCCTATTCAATATAGTATTGGAAGTTCTAGCTAGAGCAATCAGACAAGAAAAAACAATAATAAAGGGTATTCAATTAGGAAACGAAGAAGTCAAATAGTCTCTATTTGCAGATGACATGATTGTATATTTAGGAACTCCATCTTCTTGGCCCAAAATCTCCTTAAACTGATAAGCAACTTCAGCAAAGTCTCAGGATACAAAATCGATGTGCAGAAATCACAAGCATTCCTATACACCAATAACAGACTAAAAGAGAGCCAAATCATGAGCAAACTTGGATTCACAATTGCTACAAAAATAATAAAATACCTAGGAATACAACTAACAAAGATGTAAAGGACCTCTTCAAGGAGAACTATGAACCACTGCTCAAGGAAATAAGAGAAGACACAAACAAATGGAAAAACATTCCATGCTCATGTTAGGAAGAATCAATATTGTGAAAATGGCCACACTGCTCAAAGTAATTTATAGATTCAATGCTATCCCCATCAAGCTACCTATGACCTTCTTCACAGAACTGAAAAAAACCACCTTAAACTTCATATGGAATCAAAAGAGAGCCCACATAGCCAAGACAATCCTAAGCAAAAAGAACAAAGCTGGAGGCATCACGCTACCTGACTTTAAACTATACCACAAGGCTACAGTAATCAAAACAGCATGGTGCTGGTACCAAAACAGAGATATAGATCAATGGAACAGAACAAAGGCCTCAGAGTCAATGCCACACATCTACAACCATCTGATCTTTGACAAACCTGACAAAAACAAGCAATGGGGAAAGGATTCCCTGTTTAATAAATGGTGTTGAGATAACTAGCTAGCCATGTGCAGAAAGCAGAACCTGGACCCCTTCCTGATATCTTACACTAAAATTAATTCCTAATGGATTAAAGACTTAAACATAAGACCTAACACCATAAAAACCCTAGAAGAAAACTTGGACAAAACCATTCAGGACATAGGAATAGGCAAGGACTTCATTACTAAAACACCAAAAGCATTGGCAACAAAAGCCAAAATAGACAAGTGGGATCTAATTAAACTCCAGAGTTCCTAGGCAGCAAAAGAAACAATCATTAGAGTTAATTGGCAACCAACAGAATGGGAAAAAGTTTTTGCAATCTACCTATCTGACAAAGGACTACTATCCAGAATCTACGAAGAACTAAAACAGATTTACAAGAAAAAAATGAACAAACCCATTGAAAAGTGGGAGAAGGACATGAACAGACACTTTTCAAAAGAAGACATATACAAGGTCAACAAACATATGAAAAAATGCTCATCATCACTGGTCATTAGAGAAATGCAAATCAAAATCACATTCAAATACCATCTCATGCCAGTTAGAACAGTGATCATTAAAAAATCTGGAGACAACAGATGCTGGAGAGGATGTGGAGAAATAGGAACACTTTTACACTGTTGGTGAGAGTGTAAATTAGTTCAACCATTGCGAAAGACAGCATGGCGATTCCTCAAGGACCTAGAAATAGAAATTCCATTTGACCCAGCAATCCCATTACTGGGTATATACACAAAGGATTATAAATCATTCTATTATAAAGACACATGCACACATATGTTCATTGTGGCATTGTTTACAACAGCAAAAATCTGGAACCAACCCAAATGCCCATCGATGATAGACTGGACAAGGAAAATGTGGCACATATACACCATAGAATACTATGCAGCCATAAAAAATGATGAGTTTGCGTCTGTTGTGGGGACATGGGTGAATCTGGAAAACATCATTCTCAGCAAACTGTTGCAAGAACAGAAAATCAAAGACTGCATGTTCTCACTCACAGGCAAGTGTTGAACAATGAGAACACATGGACACAAGGAGGGGAGCATCACATACTGGGGTCTGTTGTGGGGGACTATGGGAGGGATAGCAGGGAGTAGGGAGGTTGGGGAGGGATAACATGGGAAGAAATGCCAGATACAGGTGACGGGGGGGATGGAGACAGCAAACCACATTGCCATGTATGTACCTATGCAACAATCCTGCATGATCAGCACATGTGCCCCAGAACCTAAAGTACAATAAAAAATAAATAAAAATAAAAAAAAAACAGTAACAAACAAAAAACCAGATGCTGGTGAGGTTGCAAAGAAAAGGGAACATATACACTGTTGGTGGGAGTGTAAATTAGTTCAGCCATTATGGAAAGCAGTGCAATGATTCCTAAAAGAGCTGAAAGCAGAAATACCATTTGATCCAGCAACACCATTATTGGATACATACCCAAGGGAATATAAATAATTCTACTGTAAAGAAATATACCCAAAAATGTTCATTGCAGCACTATTCACAGTGGCAAAAACATGGAATCAACCTAATAACCCATCAATGGTAGAATGGATGAAGAAAATGTGGTACATAATACACCATGGAATACTATACAGCTGTAAAAAAGAATGAGATCATGTCCTTTGCAGAAACGTGGATGGAGCTGCAGGTCATTATCTTTAGCAAACTAATACAGGAAGAGAAAATCAAATACTGCTTGTTCTCACTTATAAGTTGTAGAGAAATGATGAGAACATATAGACACATAGAGGGGACTAACACATACTGGTGCCTTTCAGAAGGTGGAGGGGTGGGAGGAGCAGAGGATCAGGAAAAATAACTAATGGTTACTAGGCTTAGTACTTGAGTGATGAAATAATCTGTACTACAAACCCCATGACATGAGTTTACCTATGTAACAAACCTGCTCATGTACCCCAAACCTGAAATAAAAGTTAAAAATTAAAAAAATTTTTTTAAAAATCATGTTCAAGGAGTGAAAGCACAATTGAAGGGTCCAGGCAACTTTCCCCTTGTAGCCAGACCTCTGCAAACTTGACAATGCTGAATAGTCTACAACGAAATACCAATAACAGATTCTATCATACCTATCTTCAAGTTTTGGCAGAAATAAAATTAATTTAATAAAACAGAAAAAAATAACAAAAACTACTCTAAAATGCAAACCCCTCCAGGGCAGGAACCATGTCATATATACGTTGTCATTTATGTCTAGCAAAAGGCCTCCATTAAATAAGAATTATTGATTGAAAGTCATTAACTGATTGATGGAAACAGTGTTTTGGAGCTCAAAATATAATATACGAGGCAGGTGCCTAGTATAAGGCAGCCAATGACCTGAAATGTAAACGAAGTCAGAATGTATCTGTGAAGTCCCCAGGCCAAAAACTGCACCTGCACCATAATCCAGCCCTCACTCCATCTTGTAGCTTTCATTTCAAAGCAAAACGTCAAAACCCCTACACCTAACCTGACTCCAATCAGGCTAAATTTCCACCTGATTTTAAAAGGCTCCCTATCAGACAAGATGCTATAAATTCACTCCTATCTTACATTCAACATTTTTTGTTTTCGGGAGTCTAGAAGGATATAAACACATTAAATATTTATGGTGGTGATGGATCATATTGTTAAACCCAAAGTGCTTCGGCTGGCCTTACCTACTCCCCAACAACTATAGACATTGGTCATAATAAACCTTATTACTAATATCTTCATATTCAACAAAAGATCAATATTTTTGGCAGACAGTGTAACTTGTCATGCTAAATCTGAATGCTACAAGGCACTCAGATACTACATTTATAAGAATTGTATATTTTAAATATGTAAATTCTAAATAGCAAGGAGAACATTTTAATTTTAATTTAGCTAAGACCAAAGTCTATCAAATATGAATTACTAGTCTATATTATAACTTAACAACTGATTGAGGAGGGATAGTATATATGATTAGGTTTCCAGAGAAAGGAGGCGTCTGTATCCACAGATTTATTTATCTGGTGAGTTTCTGAAACCTTGCAATGGAACTATAAAAATAGTGTGATTAAAATCGATAGAGCACATCATTTGGTGATTCTGTTGCCCAAGAAAAGGCAATAAGCCTTAGGCATGTTATTAGTAGATTATACAATTTCACTGACAGGTTCAAGATTTTTAAAGGCAACTAAGAAGAAAGAGGATTTCCCTCTTGGAGCCAAGAGATTTTTTTCTTCTAAAAGGAAATCAGCATTTCCCTTTAAAAATGAAGATTAAAAATGTCTTCTGTAACATTTGAAAAATAATATTGTTTTTCATTTCCTAAAATAAAAATGTATCAATGATTCTGATTAAAATTAAACTGAAAAATACTTTTGTTGAGCAATACTGTATCCAACCACATATCCATTTAACAAATACCAGAATAATTTGGGAAGTAGAGGTTATAAGTTTATTTCCAAAAAGTCCATGCAGAAGAATATGAAAGTCTAAAAATATGAGTTTTCAGACCTCTTCTGAAAGAAGAATAAATGATTCTCTTTTCACCTATTGGTGATAAAATTATATAATTTTAAATAGGCCTTCAAAGTCAAAGAATGTTGCTTCAAAGCACACTTTTTAACTAGATAACAAAAGTTAGTCATGCAGACATAAAGTTGTCTTATTAAAATGTGACCAAATCAAACTGAACCTAAAATCAGCAAGACTTTAATCAGATATTCCACTATACTACAAACAGAAAATTGCCAAAATGTTCAATTTGTTGCTTTATCATGAGAAGTCCAAAGTAGAAACATCTTTGTGTAGCCCGGGAAAACTAACAAGAATCAATTTTATGTAGCTTTATGCTTATAACAGACAAGAAAAAGTTGACTATACAGTTGACCAGAGTTTAATCACTGAATCTCAATAGGAAATACAAGGCTAGGCTCACAGAAATAAATAAGGTGGCTCAGTCATTATGCTGTACAGCTTTTACCAAATGAACAATAAAGTTTATTTAGTGTAGCTTAAGTCTTTAGACTTGCATTCAGGCATAATTTTTCAAAGAAAACTACAAAACACTACTTTCTTATTACTAATATATGTACATACTTGAAAACATATAATAGCTTTATGTTCTATATAGCTATTGAAAGAGACAACTTTATTAACTAAATAATGCCAACAATTTTCTTTAGCTTCTCCCTCTCCCTCAGTCTCCACATTCAACAATGACAAGCCCATTCTATTTCCAAAACACTTCTTAAACCCATCAGTTTTCTCTGTTCCAAATATCACAACCCATTCCACACCACTATCATCTCTTGCCTGGATTACTGCGGGAATTTCCTAACTGGTCACCCTGACTCCAACTAAGCTGTTTTTCCAAAGCATTCTCCGTAATCTAGCCAGAATACTCTTTCTAATATGCAACTCTGATATTTCTTTGCAAGAAAAAACATTTCGATGGCTCCCAAAAGCACTGAGATTCAGGCTTATCTCCTACTACTTCCTTAACAAAATTTGCCAGCATACAGAACTTCTTTCATTTCCTGGGATCCAGTGCTTTCTCTAGGCTTATGTGGATCAGCCTGGAACACTCTTTCCCATTCCTCTCTTCATCTGCATAATTCCTACTCTTCCTGCAATCTTAGCTTAGACATCATCTCCCCTGAAATTCTCTTAAAATCTTGAGTCTCAGTTGAGTCTCTTCCTCTCCTATGTACACTTTGCTGTATCACACAATGAACGTACTTGGTCACCTCCTTGTCTGTATCCTTCACTATACTCAAAGCTCCCTGTAGACAGAGATGGTGTTTATGTTGTTAGTCACTGTTTATCCAGTGAGAGAATGACATAATAAAATGTGCTTTTTGGAAAGCACATTCTACCTTCAGTATGGAGAATGTATAGAAAGCAGGACAAGGCTGGAGACAAAAAGACAGGAAATCATTAAAATTGTTTTAAGCAAGATGAAATCGTGCCCTTAACTAGGAAAGCAGAATCAGGTACGGGGGACGTGGATGAATTCTAGAGATGTTTAAGATGTATAGTGGTAGAACTTGATAACTTGGCTGTTATGACCTGATGAGGGAAAGGGAAAAGTCAATACATTGAAAACTTAGATAGATACAGTCATTTACTGAGACAGTAAAGGGAAAAGGAAGAACAGATCTGGAGTAAAAGAACCAGTTCAGATTGGGATGTGCTACATTTGCTTTGTCTTTATTACACCAAAATGCAGTTGTAAGAGGTAGTGGATATTCAGGACCAGAGATAAAAGGAAATCTAGGTAGAAAACTTGAATTTGAGAGTTATTTCATAGAGGCTGGGCACAGTGGCTCATGACTATAATCCTAGCACTTTGGGAGGCAGAGGCTGGTGGATTGCTTGAGCTGAAGAGTTTGAGACCAGTGCACTATCGCAAGACTCTGTCTCTACAAAAAGTACAAAAATTAGCCAGGCATGGTGACACACACCTGTGGTCCCAGCTACTTAGGAAGCTGGTGGAGGAGGATCACCTGAGTCCAGGAGGTCAAGCCTGCAATGGGCTATGATAGTGCCACTGTACTCCAGCCTAAGTGATACAGTGAGACCCAGTCTCAAAAAAAAAAAAAAAAAAAAAAAAGAGAGTGAGTGAGTTACTTCATAGAAAAGGCAACTGAAGTCATGCATATAGGTGAGATCACCCAGGAAGGATATGTAGAACTGAAACAAGAGAGCCAAGAACAGAATTCTGAGTAACATCAACTTCTAAAGGATAATCAGAGGAATTAAGTCCACTGAAGAAGGGAAAGGGTGTCCATAAAGGCAGCAAGAAGGTCATTTCTTGAAGGAAAGATTGGTCAAAAGCCAAATGACTCAAAATTTTCAAATAAGATGAAGACTAAAAATTATATTTAAAAGTTGAGCTAGGGAATACTATCAGCAAAAATGGCAGATTTAGGATATCCAAAATTTTTCTCATCCACAAAAGCAATGAAAAAATGGCAAAAAAATCATAATAAACTTTTTCGTAACTCCACATATTAACTAAAGGCTTGCAGTAACCCAAAAAGCATGCACGTGTGAATGTATGAATGACTGAATATCAGTAAGAACAACAAGCTTTGAGGCATTTTAACTTGCCTTAGTCCCACCTCTGACTCTCTATCTCCACAATAAACTTGAAAAGTAGTAACTCACAATCCTGGTGCAGTGTAACAGATACTGGGGCAAAGAAAATGGAGCTGGGGCTCTTTCAAATGTTCATTCCCAAGAACTGTCATTATTTTACCATCTAGTGATTCCTGGGAATAATCCACTTATACGTAACTCTGTATTTGGCCTAACTCAGGGGTTTCCAATACAAAATGCCTCCTTCCCAGGATTTATAATTGTTGAAAATAATTACAAGTAAGCATTTTAACTTCACAGTTGCCCAAGGCAGTTGATAACACTTGGAGCAACAACAGACTAACCAAAAAGTTTAAAAGAAAAAGCTGGGGCCGGTGGCTCACGTCTGCCTGTAATCCTAGCACTTTGGGAGGCCAAGGCAGGTGAATAATGAGATCAGGAGTTCAAGACCAGCCTAACCAACATAGTGAAACCTGATCTCTACTAAAAATACAAAAATTAGCTGGGTGCAATGGCAGGTGGCTGTAATCTCAGCCACTCAGGAGGTTGAGGCACAAGAATAGCTTGAACCCAGGAGGCAGAGGTTGCAGTGAACTGAGATCATGCCACTGCAATTCAGCCTGCATGATGGAGTGAGACTGTCTCAAAAAAAAAAAAAAAAAAAAAATGAGATGTCTGTCGGGGCTTTGAAAAGCTCCAACATATTCCAGGGAATCTAGGAAGCTACACACATAGGGCCATATGCATACACAGGAAAGACTTGAGAAGCTCCTAAACTCTTTTCTCTGGCTGATCTTGAAGCTTCGCACAAGCAGGAAGCGAAGACTAAGGTGTGAAGATTAAGGTAAGTTGTCAACTACCTTGCTGAGTGTTGCAAGTGTACCCCAATACGCATGTAGAGTTTCTCAGCAAAGAATTGGTGATTTATTGCTTCTAGGCATTGGAGGAAATATTTTCCAATCATTAGCTGACCACCAAGATAATCAAGTAGACACTTCAATAGTCATAAACAATATAGATTATAGTCTTCAGAAAAGTAGTTCAGAAAGGTCACCAAATACTACTACTACAACCAGCAGCAACAAAACATCCTGGGGAGGGGAGAGTATCTGATTTCCAGAGTTTCCCCATTTAAAATGTCCAATTTTAAACAAAAAAAAGTTATGAGATATGGGAAAGAAAATAAGCAAGCATGGCCCAAATAGAAGGAAAAAGAAGCAATCAGTAGAAACTCCCCTAAGGAGGCCCAAATGTCAAACTTACTAGACAAATACTTTAAATGAACTATTTTAAATATGTTCAAAGTGCTGAAGGAAACCACGTCTAAAGAACTAAAAGAGGCTGAGCATGGTGGCTCACGCCTATAAACCCAGCACTCTAGGAGGCTGAGGGGGAAGAATTGCTTGATCCCAGGAGTTCAAGATCAGCCTTGGCAACATAGCTAGACCCTATCTCTAGTAACATAAAGAATCAGCCAGGCATGGTGGCATGCACATGTGGTCTGAGCTACTTGGGAGACTAAGGTGGGAGGATTGCTTGAGCTCAGGAGTTTGAGGCTTCAGTGAGCTGTGATCTCAATACTACACTCCAGCCTGAGTGACAGAGCAAGAACCTATCTCAAAAAAGTAAAAAATAAAGTATAAATATATCCCACCTAATAAAGATGATCAATAAATATATATGTTTTAGTCCTTTTCTGCTGCTATAACAGAATACTACAGGCTGAGTAATTTCTAAAGAACAGAAGTTTATTTGGCTCATGGTTCTAGAAACTAGGAAGACAAAGAGCATGGCATTAGCATCTAGTGAAGATCATCTCATGGTGGAAGGTATCACATGGTGAGCAAGCATGTAAAACAGGGTGAGGAAATCAGGCCAAACTCATCCTTTTATCAGGAGCCCGACTGCTGTAATAACTAAACCATGATAATAGCATTAATATATTCATGAGGGCAGAGCTCTTATGACCTAATTACCTCTTAAAGTTCCCACCTCTTAATACTGTTACAATTAACTTTCCAGCACATAAACTTTCGGGAGACACATTCAAACCTTGGTGATATATAAATTATTTTTTAAATTAAATAGCAATTCTGGAGTTGAAAATCATAATAGCTGAAATGAAAACTTCACTAGAGTGACTCACATACAGTTGTGAGTAGGCAGAAGAAATGGTAAACTTGAAGATTGATTAATTGAGATTAGCTAGTTTGAGGGACAGAAAGTAAACAGAATTTTTAAAAATCATAGATTCACAGACACCTTTAGGGTACTATTAATGTATCAACATATGCATAACCCAAGGAAGAGAAGGACTATAAATGGGAAGAAAGACTATTTGAAGAAATAATGGCCCAAAATTTCTACATTTAGTGAAAAACATTAGTCTGCACATCCAAGAAGCTCAAAAAAACTCTGAGCAAGATAAAAAGAACACACCAAGACACATATTATCCAAACTGTCAAAAACCAAAAACAGAATCTTGAAAGCAATAAGAGAGAAGCAACTTATCACCATACAAGGGATCCTCAACATCCTCCAAAAGATTAACAGCTAAATTGTCAACAGAAACCATGGAGGCCAGAAGGAAATTGGTTTATATGTTCATTTTTCCTTTTTCTTTTTTTTTTTTTTTTTAAGATTGGATCCCACTCTGTCACCCAGGCTGGAGTGTGGTGGCATGATCACAGCTCACTGCAGCCTCGATCTCCCTGGGCTCAAGTGATCCTCCCACCTCAGTCTCCTGAGTAGCTGGGACTACAGGCACATGCCACCATGCCCAGCTAATTTTTTGTAGAGACAGGGTGTGACCATATTGCCCAGGCTAGTCTCAAACTCCTGGGCTCAAGTAATCCACCTGCCTTGGTCTCCCAAAGTGCTGGAATTACAGGCATGAGCCACCACACCTGGCCAATATACTCAAAGTTCTGAAAGGAAAAAACAACCTATCAACCAAGAATTTGAAATCCGGCAAAACTATCCTTCAAAAATAAAGTGATTAGACTGAGGCCAGTACTACAGTGATATCAAAACCAGTCAAAGATGTCATACACACACACACACACACACACACACACACACACACAAACACACCCCTTTTATAAATCAATTTCCCTTATGAGTATAAATGCAAAAGTCTTCAACAAAATACTAGCAAACTGAATCCAGTGGCATATAAAAAGGATACACACTATGACCAAGTGGAACTGAGCTCAGAAATACAAAGTTGGTTCAACAAATAATAATCAACGCAATATGCCATATTAATGTGATAATCCAACACATTACTAATACAATAAATGATAAATGTGATCATCTCAATATATGCAGAAAAAACATTTGACAAAAACCAATAACCTATTGTGATTTTAAAAGAAAAAAAGTACTCAGCAAACAAGTAATAGTGGGGAACTTCCTCAAACTGATAAAAGTTGTCTATTAAAAACCCATAACTAATATCATACTTGATGGTGAAAGATTGAAAGCTTTCCTCTAAAATCAGGAATAAGACAAGAATATCTATTTTCACCATTTCTATGTCACCATTTGTATTGTACTGGAGGTTCTAGAATATAGGGCAATTAAACAAGAAAGTAAAATAAACTGCAGCATCCAGATTATAATAGAAGAAGGAAAATATTACCTCTACTTGCAAAGTGACATGATCCTGTATGTAAAAAATTCTAAAGAATACATACATACACACATACAAACACCACTCACACACACATACACACACACACACACACACACACACACATGCGCCAGCTAATAAATGACTGCTGCAAGGTTATAGATCAATATATAAAAATCAGTTGTATTTCTACACATTCACAATGAACAATCTGAAAAATGACATGAAGTAAACAATTCAATAGTATAAAAAGAATAATAAGAGTAAGTGCAAGACTTGTATACTTGAAACTATAAAACTTCACTGAAAGGAATTAAAGAGACAAATGGAAATACCTTTTGTCTTCATGTATTGGAAGATTCAATATACCCCAAATTGATCACCAATTCAATGCAATCCCTATTGAAATTCCAACTACCTTTTTGCAGAAATTGACAAGTTAACTGTAAAGTTCATATAAAAATGTAAGGATTTAGAATAGCAAAGTTACAGGACTCATTCTTCAAGATTTTAAAGCTTACTTCGAAACTACAGGAATTCAAACACTGTGGTACTAGCCTACAATAGACATATAGATCAATAGAACAGAATTGAAAGTCCAGAAACAAGACTACATACATGTAAACACCAACTAACTAATTGATTTTTGACAAGGGTAGGTATCAAGACAATTCAGTGAAGAAATAACAGTCTTTTCAACAAATGGTGTTGGGACAAGTGGGTATTTACACACAGAAGAATGAATGTGGATCCATATCTCACCCCATATATGAAACTTAACTCAAAATAGATCAACTACCTAATTATAAGAACTAAAAATATTAAACTTCTAGAAGAAAACACAGAGTTAAATCTTTGTGATGTTGGATTAGGCAACAGTTTCTTAGATATGACACCAAAGCATGACAACCAAAATAAAAATAGATACATGAACTTCAAAATAAGAAACATTTATGCTTCAAAGAACACTATCCAGAAAGTGAAAAAGATAACTCACAGACTTGGAGGAAAATATTTGCAAATCATATAATAAGGTATATCATCAAGAATATATAAGGAATTCTTACAACTCAAGAATAAAAAGACAACCCAATTTTAAAATGTGCAAAGATTTTGAATAAACAGTTTCCCAAAGAAAATATACAAATGGCCAATAAGCACATTAAAAGATGTTCAGCATCATTTGTCATCAAGAAAATACAAATCAAAGCATAAGATACCACTTCATATTCACTAGGATAGCTATAGCTATAGCTTCACTTCTATAGCTATTCTAAAATAATAATAACAAGTGCTAGAAAAGATATGAAGAGATGTGGAAAAACTAGAACCTCCATATACTGCTGGTGGGAATGTAAAATGGTATGGCCAGAAAACAGTTTGGGATTTCCTCGAAAAGTAAAACACAGAGTTACCATATAATCCAGCAATTCCACTCCTAGACCCAAGATAACTGAAAACATGTTCACACAAAAATGTACACACATGTTCACAGCATTATTCATAATAGCCAAAACATTGCAAACAACCCAAATGTCCATCAGCTGATGAATAAACAGACAAAACATGGTATATACATACAACACAATATTATTTGGCCACTGATATATGTACCACATAGATGAACCTTGAAAATATTCTGCTAAGTAAAAGCAGCTAGATATAAACTCATATATTACATGAGTCTATTTATATGAAATGTTCAGAATAGAAAAATCTGTAAGAGACAGAAAGCAGATTACTGTATTTCAGGGCTTAGCAAGTGACTACTAATAGGTATGAGGGTTCTTTGTGGGGAGATAAAAATGTTCCCAAATTACATAGGATGATGGTTGTACAACCATGAAAATATATGTTTTAAAATGGTAAATTTCATGGTATATAAATTATATCTAAATTTTTTAAAATTGTCATCCCTAAAAATTTACCAAAATTAATTAAAGTGAAGCCTGTTACCCAACTTCAAACTATATTGCAGAGCTACAGTAATGAAAAAAGCATGGTACTGGGACAAATACAGACCAATGGAATAGAGAGCCCAGAAACAATGCCATGCACCTACCAGCATTGAATCTTCAACAAAGCTGACAAAAGCAATGGGGAAAGAACTCCCTATTCAATCAGTGGTGCTGGGATAACTGGCTAGCCATATGCAGAAGATTAAAACTGGACCACTTCCTTACACCATATACAAAAATCAACTCTAGATGGATTAAAGAGTTAAATGTAAAACCCAAAACTATAAAAGCTTTGGAAGACAACCTAGGGCAATACCATTCTAGACATAGGAATTAGCAAAGATTTCATAATGAAGATGCCAAAAGCAATTGTAACAAAACCAAAAATTGACAAATGGGACCTAATTAAACTAAAGAGCTTCTGCACAGAAAATTTAAAAAGAAAAAAAAAAGCAAGCTATCAACACACTAAATAGACAACCCACCAAATGGGAGAAAATATTTGCAAACTATGCATCTGAAAAAGGTCAAATATCCAGAGTCTATAAGGAAATTAGGTTAACAAGCAAAAAATAAACAACCCTACTAAAAAGTGGGCAAAGGACATGAACAGGCATTTTTCAAAATTTGACATATATGCAGCCAATAAGCACACAAAAAAATGCACATCACTAATCATTAGAGAAATGCAAAACCACAATGAGAAACCATCTCACACCAGTCAGAATGGCTATTTTTGAAAAGTCAAAAAATAACAGATACTGATGAGATAGTAGGGAAAAGGGAATGCTTATACACTTCTGGTGGGAATGTAAATTAGTTCAACCACTGTGGAAAGCAGTTTGACGACTTCTTAAAGAAGTTAGAACTACCATTCAACCCAAAAATCCCATTATTGGGTATACACCCAAAAGAATATAAATCATTATTTATAAAGATAAAGACACATGTATGCATATGTTCATCTCAGCAGCACTATTTACAATAGCAAAGACATGGAATCAACCTAAATGCCCATCAATAGTAGACTGGATAAAGAAAATGTGGTAAATACATACCATGGAATACTACACAGCCATAAAAAAGAATAAGATCATGTCTTTTCTAGCAACATAGATGGATTGGAGGCCATTATCTTAAGCAAACTAATGCAGGAACAAAAAACCAAACACCACGTGTTCTCACTTATAAGTGGGAGCTAAACATTGAGTACATGTAAACACAAAGAAGGGAACAATAGACACTGGGGCCTACTTGGGGATGGAGGGTGAGAGGAGTGTGAGGATTCAAAAAACTACTGATTGGGTACTGTGCTCAATCCTGAGTGACAAAATAACATATACACTAAATCCTCACATGCAACGTTTCTATATAACAAAACTGCACATGGACCCCTGAAACTGAAAGTTTAAAAAGTCCTCATCTTGAAACTATTAACCCTAAATGCTTTCCCAGCTTAAAGGATCTATATCTTTGACTGGCATTTTAGTCAGTTCCACTTCAAATTCACCACTCTTTCTTCCTTGGGTGGAAAGCCCTTCATTTCTCCCAGTCTACACCTTCCAGCCTCTTACGATGATTTAGCACACTAGGTCTCATTCTTTTTACTGACTTGTCACCAATCTCATCCATATAATAAAGGAACTCTAAAGGCGCTCTCTTCCCTTTCTTACATTTTTCCTGTACTTGAACTTGACTTCTGTGTTTTAAATAGGTAGGACTCTTTTCTTCAGCAAGTAGCAAACATCAAACATCAAATAGCTTTAAACAGAATTATACAGAAATTGTTTCACAATGGACTTTAAAACTGTACTCCTTAAGTTCCCAGTGGCTAAAAATAGTAATTTGTTTGCTCTGCCAAGAACTCATATAAAATAGGAAAATTTTCCCCACTCCATGTTTTATCTCCTCTACACAATAACAAGTAAAATAAGTGCAACAGACTATGTTAGCCAGACATAAGCCTGGCAAAGCTGAAAAACAGGATTCAGAGGAAAGGGAAGATAGGAGCTTTTCTACTCCATGCCCATGAAACTGACAGCTGCTGCTCTTATGAACCAATACATCATTATTTACATTGTGTGTAGGAATATGTAAGCTTTGTATGAAGCACAGAGAGCCCTTTGACAACTGGGTCAATTCGCACAATGCCAAGGCTCTAAGCAGCATTTCCAGCGGTAGCTGCTGAAATGTGCTGAAGCTGGCCTGCATCAACTTGCAAGAGCCAATTGTTATATTTTCAGGAATTTTGAGATATTGTTGTCAAATACAATTACTATTAAAAATTAAATTATAGGCCAGGTGCCATGGCTCATGCCTATAATCCCAGCACTTTGGGAGACCAAGGTGGGAGGATCACTTGAGGCCAGGAGTTAGATCAGCCAGGAGTTCAAGATCAGCCTAGCAATACAGGGAGACTTCATCTCTACAAAAATAAAAAATAAAATAAGAAATAATTAGCCAGACGTGGTGGTGTGTGCCTGTAGTCCTAGCTATTTGGGACACTCAGGAGGATCACTTGATCCCAGTTCGAGGCTTCAGTGAGCTATGATCACGCCACTGTCTTCCAGCCTGGGTGACAGAGGAAGGCCACGTCTCTTAAAAAAAAGAAAAAAAGGAAAATAAATTACATAAACTTATAAATTATATAGAAACAAAGGTAATAAATACTCAAAATTCATCACTTCCTAATCATTTTATCACAGGTTATGCTATGCTCTTACAGTTCTTTGTGCCTACTACATTGTGTGCTGAAAATACTACACAATGGTATGTTCATGCACATTTCTTCCCAACTCCACAGCAGTGATGGCAGCTTAAAATTAGCCATGGTAGGTGTGCTTATACCATGGAATTGGCAAATGTTATAAATCAGGACTTATTTTTCTGGAAAGGTGGTTGTTAAATATTTACCAGCACACCACTGGATAGCCATAAACTGTTTTTCTGCTGGAAAAGCCTATTGGTTCCATCTCAAAATTCTTATTCAGTGCTTAGCATCCTGATTTGCACCTGTATATACCTGATATATAAGCTAATGATAAAAGTTCACCAAATGAAGCCAGGTAGTCTGTTAGCTATTTAAAAATTTATATTTTTTCATAGGTTTATTGAATATTAGAGTTGGAAGGAGCCTTAGAAAACATTTTTCAAATTGGTTCAATAGTGGAAGGACTCTTCTCTCCTCTGACATTCTCAGACAGCTGTCAATTTAGTTTCTTTCCTCTGTGTGCTATTCCTTCTATGTGGGACGTTCTTCCTACCATTCTCCCCCTTCCCAAGATAGTCTTTTTCTGGATCACTCCTCATCATTCTTAAACATCACCTCTTCCAGGAAGCCTTCCCTAACCTCTAAGGCTGACCTGGTAGCCCTTCCGTGTGTTCTTGGATCACATACTACTTCCTCCTACACAGCATTAGTCATGCTCTATGAAATTCCCAGTTTCTCTTTCCTCAGACCATAAGCGCTAAGGATAAGAAACACACTTACCTTGTTCATTACTTTACTCCTATTGCCCTATCCAGGTGTTTGTCAAAAGAAGCACTCTATAAATGTGAACAAATGAATGAAGGAATGAATGAATGAGGCAGTAGCAAAGGCACTGGCCTTCAACTCCTCAAACACTCAACTCCCATCTCTGCCCTTACTAGCTAGCTGTGAAACCTTTATTAAGTTACATTAAACTCTGTTAGCCTCCATTTACTTACACATAAAATGAGAAAAGACTAACCACACTGTTGAGGATTAAATGGGATGACTTATGAACATAAAGCCTTCGGTAAACTACAAAATGGCTTCAAAATGCCATGCTGTATTATTGCTGGGCACTTCCCGAGAAGGGGAGCTTACATTTTGCAACGACACCAGTCTGATTTTGACAGCTATAATTGTCACAATTTCTATAACATCAACTCTTGACATAAAATTCTTCCAACTCAACATAACAATCTAATCTTTTTTCCATATGATAGCCTTTTAAATATTGAAGATGAGAGCTAAACTACCCTTACTAACTTTGTCTTCCCAAGGCTAAACTTCCCAAGGCTGAAGCTCAGCTTCAGCTTCTTTGAGCAGGTGGAAGGAAACTGACCTTAAGAGAAAGTCTCTTTTTGGTAAGTTGTGCAGTACTAAAGAGCATTATATTCATTTTCTATTGCTGCTATAACAAAGTAGCATGAACTCAGCGGCTTAAACAATACAAATTCAGTATCTTACAGTTCTGTAGATTAGAAATCTAGCAGTCTCCCTGGGTTAAAATCAAGGTGGCTGCATTCCTTTCCGGAGGCTTTAGTAGAGAATCTGTTTCCATGCTGATTCTCCACAGCTGGAAAAGGTTCTCCGATGTTAAAGACTCACATGATTAGATTGGGCCCACCTGGATAATCCAGCCAAAAAAAAAATCTCCTCATTTCAAGATCCTTAACCCTAATTAATTCTGCAATGTCTCTTTTGCCATCTAGGGTGACATTTTTTACAGGTTCCAGGAATTATGACATGAACACCTTTGTGGGACCATTATTCTGCCTACCACAAGCTCCTTTATGGCTACTTTCACTCTTATATTTGTCAACATAATTTACCCACATACACACTTTTACCTTTTTTAATTTGATATAGTTACACATACATATACATATGCACATATATATATTTATACACATATATGTTTACTTATAAATAATCCCTCTCTCCACTGCTTATTCTGAGTGTCTATTCACATGCTGGCCATGCGGCATCCTATATAGCAGAGATTATACCAGCCCTCTAGCCTAGCTCTCTGCTCTTGGAAAGTGCTGTGTTCTTTCTGCAATACCCAAGGATTGCCTAGGTTGAAATCCTGGCCATTTACTAAGTCTGTGATCTTAATCCACTTCATCTATTTGTGTTTTAGTTTACTCATCAGTAAATTGGAGATAACAGAGCACCTTCCAGAGGCTTCTAATGAGGAGTGAATGAGTTAGTATACATAAAATGCTTATGCTGCTGCTTGATAAATTATAAACACTCAATGCACATTGTGAGTGGGGATGAGACAGGGAATGAGTCTAAATCATTACCAGACCCAGCAAAGATTCTTTGATGAGTCCTGTGGTAAAGGTGAAGGAGGAAGGAGGAAAGACAGGGCATGCCTATGTCTTAAAACTCATTTATCTTAAAGAAGACTAAATAAGGAAGGCAGGGTGGTACACTTAAAGGCACCCTGATGAAAAACCTGTAATTCCACATAAGCCCAATTAAAAATTGATTGGGTAAACAAGCCCCTCATTTTTAATACAAACTGACAACTGAGGCAAATGTCATAATTCCACAAGCATTTAGTGAGCACCTATAATCTGACTCCTATCACAATGATCTGCAGTCTAGTTGAGTATTTCTCAAATGTTTTTCACCTGATCTACAATAACAAATACTTTTTCTTCTTTTTGAGACAGAGTCTTTCTCTGTCACCCAAGCTGCAGTGCAATGGCTCAGTCTCAGCTCACCATAACCTCTGCCTCCCAAATTCAAGCAATTCTGCCTCAGCCTCCCAAGTAGCTGGGATTACAGGCACCCACCATGCCTGGCTAACTTTTGTATTTTTAGTAGAGACGGGGTTTCACCATGTTAGCCAGGCTGGACTTAAATTCCTGACCTCAGGTGATCCTCCGACCTCAGCCTCCCGAAGTGTTGGGATTACAGGCATGAGCCACCACACCCTGCCAACAAATGCATTTTTACATCATGACCCAACATACACATACACATGCATGTATATACTGAAACAAATACTCTAGTGTCTTTTTTTTTTTTTTTTTTTTTGAGATAGGGTCTAATTCTGTCACCCAGGCTGGAATGTAGTGGCACAGTCATAGTTTACTGCAGCCTCAAACTCCTAGGCTTAAGTGATCCTCCTACCTCAGCCTCCCCATTACCTAGAACTACAGGTGTCCAGCTAATTTTGACATTTATTGTAGTGATGGGATCTCCCTATGTTGCTGAGGCTGTTCTCAAACTCCTGGGCTCAAGCAATCCTCCCGCCTTGGCCTCCCAAAGCACTGGATTATAGGCATGATTTACTGTGTCTGGTCTTATCTTCTATTCTTGTCCATTCTATTTCTCTTTTTAAAAATTATTGTCACAACACCCCTCAGCCCACTATATTGATTTCACTATCCATTAATGGTCATGGTCCAAAGTTTGACCAAATTGGTATTGAAAAATATCAATCTGTACATGTGAGCTAACTTTAATTAATATATGCCTATTTTTATACCAGTGACATGCTGTTTTGATAACTATAGCTTTTTGGTACAAATTGAAGTCGGGTAATGTGATGCCTCCAGATCACATTGCTTTGGCTATGCAAGCTCTTTTTTGGTTATGTATGAATTTTAGGATTGTTCTTCTAGTTCTGTGATGAACAACAATAGTATTTTGATGGGAATTGCATTGAATCTATAGATTGCTTTTGGCAGTATGGTCATTTTCACAATATTCTACCCATCCCTGAGGATGGGATGTGTTTCCATTTGTTTTTGTCACCTATTATTTCTTTCAACAGTGTTTTGTAGTTCTCCTCGTACAGACTTTTCACCTCCTTGGTTAAGTATATTTCTAAGTATTTTATTATTTTTTTGCAGCTATTTTAAAAGGGACTGAGTTTTGGTTTCATTCTGAGCTTTATCATTGTTGGTGTATAGCAGTCCTATTGATCTGTGTACATTGATTTTGTATCCTGAGATTTTACTAGATTCATTTATCAGATCTAGGAGCTTTCTGGATAAATCTTTAGGGTTTTCTAGATATATAATCACAACACTGGTGAACAGTGACAGTTTGACTTTTTCTTTTCCAATCTGGATGCCATTCATTTCTTTCTCTTGTGTGATTGCTCTGGCTAAGATTTCCTGTACTATGTTAAATAGAAGTGGTGAAAGTGAATATCCTTGTCTTGTTCTAGTTCTCAGGGGAAATGTTTTCAACTTTTCCCCATTCAATATGATGTTGGCTGTGGTTTTGTCATACTTGGTTTTTATTACTTTTAGATATGTCCCTTCTACGTCAATCTTGTTGAGGGTTTTTACCATAAAGGGATGCTGAATTTTATCAAATGCTTTTGCTGTGTCTATTCAAATGATCATATAATTTTTGTTTTTAATTCTGTTTATGTGATATATCACATTTATTGACTTGTATATATTAAACCATCCCTGCATCCCTGGTATGAAACCTACTTGACCTGATATATTATCTTTTTGATACGCTGTTTGATTCAGTTAGCTAGTATTTTGTAGAAGATTTTTTCATTTATCAAAACAGTAATATTTTAAGTATTGCCCTGAATATGTAATAAAATGGAAATTCTACAAAATGATTAAAGAAAGCTACTTTAAAAGGATTAAATGTGCACATAATTTCTTCTGCACCAACTGTTATTACAAATAAAGCTCCAGACCCAAGTGTAGATCTTCTTTAAGTAGGTGGTGCTCATAGATAAAACAGACTAATGAATTTTACGGTAAAGTAGTTTTCTGTTGGGTCAATAATCTACAGATTAAGTCTCCTTTATTTCTAGTGACTATCCAAGTTTTCCTTGCTACTTATGTTTTTCTCTATAACTGACAAATTTACATAGTGATATGCAATTTCTTTTTTTTTTTGAAGTTTGTTTTCATTGGGCATCTAATTTATATAAGATCTTGTGCTTGATCTTGTAGGAGTAAAGGGTATATATACAAAAAATTATCAGAGTCTCTTTTTTTTGAAGTTTGTTTTCATTGGGCATCTAATTTATATAAGATCTTGTGCTTGATCTTGTAGAAGTAAAGGGTATATATACAAAAAATTATCAGAGTCTCATATAAATACAATCTAACATAAAATGTGACAGATACACCAAGTATACAAAGTGTTACTGGCTCAAAGAAGGGAGATGATCTCCAGCAAGGTTTAAAAAAAAAACAAACTGAAGAGTCCATAAAGGGATATAACTTAAAATTGGCAGAAGCTGGAAGGAAAAGCTTTCCTGTAATAGTTACTATGGTCCTAAGGCAAGAGTGTTTGTGGAGGCAGGAGGTCAAACGTTCAGAATTTTGTTCAAAGCTCACTTAACTTCTTATGAGCTTCTTAAGCTTATATTTTTATTTTTAAGTCTAATACACAAAATACTAAAAGCCTAGATCTTCTACCTTACCTTACTGTCTTTCTTAGGTTACTGCCTATACTGTGGTGATTCAGATTTCTTCCTGCACAAGCTTGTTCCCCTTCTCATAGAGTCAGCATGACTTCACAGGGGAGTGTCAAGTTACTTTCAGTCTGATCAAACTTTGACCTTGGCCTTCCTCAGGTACACCACTACCTAGTTCCCTGCTCTTCCTTGTTCTTACCGTGTCTTATAACTTCCCGTTACACTTAGCATATTTAGCATCCCCAGGTTTAGCACTAAGTTGCTTCTCGCATTAGATTACTCTTTTCACCTCACACCACTATACTTTCCAGCCTCCGATAACCATCCTTCTACTCTCTGTCTTCATGAGTTTACTCGTCTTAGTATTTTAGCTCCCAGACATAAGCGAGAACATACGGGCCGGCGCGGTGGCTCAAGCCTGTAATCCCAGCACTTTGGGAGGCCGAAGCGGGTGGATCACGAGGTCAAGAGATCGAGACCATCCTGGTCAACATGGTGAAACCCCGTCTCTACTAAAAAATACAAAAATTAGCTGGGCATGGTGGCATGTGCCTGTAATCCCAGCTACTCAGGAGGCTGAGGCAGGAGAATTCCTTGAACCCAGGAGGTGGAGGTTGCGGTGAGCCGAGATCGCACCATTGCACTCCAACCTGGGTAACAAGAGTGAAACTCTGTCTCAAAAAAAATAATAATAATAAAATAAAGAGAACATACTAAGTTTGTCTTTCTGTGCCTGGCTTATTTCACTTAACATAATGATTTCAGGTTCCACCACGTTGTTGCAAATGACAGGATCTCATTCTTCTATATGGCTGAATAGTACTCCATTTATATATGCATCACATTTCCTTTAAACATTCATGTGTTGTTGCCTTCAAATTTATGTTAACTTTTATTTTTTTGATAAATGACTATAATCATTTTAACACATTTTCTACAATTTTTCTGCTTTAATTTAACACAATATCAGAATAAATCTTTGTGAGTTAGTCTGGAAACCTAGCAATCAGGAATAAAGCCACTCTATAGGGGAAAAAATCTGAGTTAAAAAAAATTAAACTAAAACTGATTTATAGATTCCATTTGGAGATGTGTAATTACCTAAAAACAGATAATGGCCTCACAAAGTAGAGGCAAAAAAAAAAAGTATGGAATATCTTTTGAAATACCAAATTCAATTAAGAAAGTTACAAACTTGGGTTTTTTTTTTTTGTGGTGGGCCAGGAAATAGAGGGGAAGTATAACTAAAATGTGCATCAGATTGTTATAGATGCTATAAGAGGTATAAAATGCCATGCTAAAAGCAATTAATTCAGCCTAGAAGTATTAAAAAACTCCACAAAGAAAGTGGCATTTGGATGATGCACTAGGGTAATTCAGACCAACCAGTCTGCTGACTACTAAAAAAAACAAAAGAAACAGAAAGATCTGTTTGAAAGCATCATGGAGCTACTATAGGAGGAAAGAATCACCAGGCCAGGATAGGGAAAAGAATGGTAATTCAGGAAGCAGAGTGCTTGCCAATTCCCGAGGAAACAACAGATAGACTAAGTGGGATGTTACTGATAGCCTCCAGGAGTCATGGGGATAAGAATTGGGGTCTAAAGTTCACCAAGGTTGAGTACCTCAGGAGCTTTATTACATTGAGGTAGAACTCTGAAGGACTTACAACCTATAGCAATAGGCATCAAATCATCTCATTCTCTAAAACTGAGTTGATATGATCCTGGACTGGTTATACCCACAGGCACTAGAAGGAAAAAACATAATCCTCTGAATGTCAATGACACCATCCTGGACCTCAGATTACCTCTACAAACAAATCTGCAAATGTATAATTTATGGCAAACAATTTAACTTTTTTAAAAAACAGGCATATGAAAAGACAAGTGAACATGAATAAAACCAGGAATATAGGTCAGGTGCAGTGGCTCATGCCTGTAATCCCAGCACTTTGGGAGGCAGAGGCAGGCAGATCACAAGGTCAGGAGTTGGAGACCAGCCTGACCAACATGGTGAAACCCCGTCTCTACTAAAAATATGAAAATTAGCCAGGGGTGGTGGTGTGTGCCTGTAATTCCAGCTACTCAGGAAGCTGAGGCAGCAGAATTGCTTGAACCTGAGAGGCAGAGTTTGCAGTGAGCAGAGATCGTGCCACTGCACTCCAGCCTGGGTGACACAGCAAAACTCTGTCTCAAAAACAAAATAAAAAATAAATTTAAAAAAAGGAATATGAACTCACCAATTGAGGCTCCAAAATTAAGTTATTAGATACAGACTTTATTAAAGAAATACAGACAAGAAAATTATAATAAATAAGCAAACAAAAAATGAACAAAAGAAAATTAAAGACCTGATAAGTGCAATTGCAAAAATTAGAAACTCAAAGGATGGCCATAACAGCAGATTTAACTCAGCTGAACTGGAAGGGAAGTCAGAAAAATGAACAAATAAAAATTTTTAAATGCATCCAGATTAAATCAAGGAGAAAATACAAAATATTGAAAAGAATACAAGAGACATATGAAATAAACAAAATTGACCAATTCTTAAGCTATACTAAGAAAAAAAGAGAATACTCAAATAGAATCAGAAATGAAAGAAGAGATATTATAGCTGATGCTACAGAAATAAAAAGAATCATAAGAGACTACTATGAACAACTCTATGCCAACAAACTGGATAACCTAGAAGAAACAGAAAAGTTCTTAGAAACATAGAACCCACCAAGATAAATTCAAGAAACAGAAAGTCCAAACAGATTATAACTAGTACAGCAATTGAATCATTAATCAAAAACCTCCCAACAATGAAAAGCCCAGGATTACAGGCTTCACTGGTGAATTCCAAACTCATTTTATACGATCAGCACTGGCCTGATATGAAGGCCAGATAAAGATACCATGAAAAAGGAAAACTATATGACAGTATCTCTGGTGAATACAGATGCAAAAATTCTCAGCAAAATACTGGCAAACTGAATTTAACAGCACATTAAAAGGATCACAAACCACAACCAAGTAAGATTTATCTCTGGGATGCAAGGATGGTTCATCATATGAAAACCAATCAATGTGATATACCATATTAACAGAATTAAGGATAAAATCACATGATTGTCTCAACAGATGCAAAAAAGCATTTGGACAAAGGTCAACACCTTTTCATGATAAAAAAGATTCTCAACAAACTAGGAATAGAAGAAAATGATCCCAACATAATAAAGACCATATATAAAAAGCCCGCAGTCAACGTCATACTCAACAGTGAAGAACTGAAAGTTTTTCTTCTAAGATCTGTGACAACAAAGATATCACATGTTCATGGATTGGAATAATTAATATTGTTAAAATATCCACACTACCAAAGCAATCTACAGATTAAATGCAATCCTTACCAATATCCCAACAGCATTTTTTACAAAAAAAGGACAATCCTAAAATTCAGATGCAACCCCAAAAGACCGCAAATAGCTAAAGCAATCTTAAGAAAGAACAAAGCCAGAAGCATCACACTTCCTGATTTGGAAATATATTACAAACCTATAATAATCAAGAGTATAATATGCCATAAAGATAAACATGTAGACAAATCAACAGAATAGAGATCCCAGGATAAATCAATGCATATATAATCGACTGACCTTCAACAAAGATGCTAAGAATACACAATGGAGAAAGAACAGTCTCTTCAACAAATGGCACTGGGAATACTGGATAGTCACATGTAAAAGAATGAAAATGGATCTTTATCTAACACCACATACAAAAATCAACTCAAAATACATAAACTTAAGAAATGAAAATACAACATTCTGGAAGAAAACATGTAGAAAAATCTTTCAATACTGGCCTTGACAATGATTTATTGAATATGGCACCAAAAACACAGGTAACAAAAGCAAAATAGACGAGCAGGATTATATCAGATTAAAAATCTGCACTTCAATGAAACCAGCCAACAAAACAAAAAAGACAATCCACAAAATAGGGAAAAAAATATGCAAACCATACGTCTGATAAAAGGTTAACATCCAAATTGTATAAGAAACTCCAACAACTCAATAGAAAAAAATAAAATAATCTGATTTTTAAATGGGCAAAGGAATTGAATAGACATTTATAAAAAGAAGACATCCAAAAAAAAAAGACATACAAATAGCCTACAATATATGTAAATGTGCTCAACATCACTAATTATCCAGAAAGTGAAAATCAAAACCACAATGAGATACCTTAACACAATGTTTAAGGTTAGAAGTGGTTTGGGTTTTTATTCAGAAGTTGTATAATGTTTTTGTGACCAGTAATATGTCATAAGACCATAAATATACCATACATAACTCTTGTTTAAATCAATTTGCCTATTTTGGTAAAATTGGTTTTGTTTTACTTCATTTACTTAAAGTCAAAGTTTCCAAGAACCTATCAATGACATTAAAGACTCACTGTACTTAAAACTTTGCCAGTATGGTAGATCTTATGTTAAATATCTGTATCACAAAAATAATAATAGTAATAATAAAGAGGCCAAGGGGAAACTTTTTGAGGTGATGGATACGTTTATAGCATACATTGCAGTGATGGTTTCATAGCTGTATACTTATCTCCAAATTTATTAAATTGTACACATTAAATATGTACAGCTTTTTGTATGTCAATTATACCTAAATAATCTGGATTTTAAATGGTGAAAACAAGAATACATCTAACAAAAAAATAAGAACTTTAAGCAGAAAAGTGTAAAGCATTTTTTGTTTGTTTTGTTTTTTTGTTTGTTTGTTTGTTTTGTTTTTTTGAGACAGAGTTTCGCTCTTGTTACCCAGGCTGGAGTGCAATGGCACGATCTCGGCTCACCGCAACCTCCGCCTCCTGGGTTCAGGCAATTCTCCTGCCTCAGCCTCCTGAGTAGCTGGGATTACAGGCATGTGCCACCATGCCCAGCTAATTTTTTGTATTTTTAGTAGAGACGGGGTTTCACCATGTTGACCAGGATGGTATTGATCTCTTGACCTCGTGATCCACCCGCCTTGGCCTCCCAAAGTGCTGGGATTACAGGCTTCAGCCACCGCACCTGGCAAGAATTTTGAATAATATAAAAGAATATTTAAATGAATGGAAGGACATACTATGTTCATAGATTGAATATTCAGTATTTTTTAAATGAAGTTTCCCCTAAGCTGATCTATGGATTCTGTAAGATCCCAATCGAAGCTCCAGTAGATGTGTATATGTTTATGTGTTGAACAAGCTAATTACAAAGTGTATATGGAAATGCAAACTGTTAAGGGTAGCCAAAGATGATTTTTTTTTTTTTTTTGAGACGTAATTTCACTCTTGTTACCCAGGCCAGAGTGCAATGGCGTGATCTCGGCTCACCGCAACCTTCGCCTCCTGGGTTCAGGCAATTCTCCTGCCTCAGCCTCCTGGTTAGCTGGGATTACAGGCACGTGCCACCATGCCCAGCTAATTTTTTGTATTTTTGGTAGAGACGGGGTTTCACCATGTTGACCAGGATGATCTCGATCTCTTGACCTTGTGATCCACCCACCTCGGCCTCCCAAAGTGCTGGGATTACAGGCGTAAGCCACCACGCCCAGCCAAAGACATTCTTAAAGAAGAAAAAGCAGGAGGACTTTCTCGATCAGCTATCAGCACTTTCTTAGCTGTATTAGGACACGCAGTATTGGTTTAAGAAGAGCCAAACAGATGAAAGAAATAGAACAGAGACATAGAAACAGACTCATGTATATAGTCTCTTGATTTAAAATAAATATGACATTGCAAAGCAGTGAAAAAAATACAGCCTTTTGAATAAATGGACACCCTAACATCACAATAAAAAGAACTAGAGGAGCAAGATCAAACAAATTCAAAAGCTAGCAGAAGACATGAAATAACTAAGATCAGAGAAGAACTGAAGAAGATAGACACACACACACACACACACACACACACACACACACACACACACCCTTTTAAAAAAATCAACGAATCCAGAAGCTGGTTTTTTGAAAAGATCAACAAAATAGATAGCCTGCTAGCCAGACTAATAAGAAGAAAAAGCGAGAAGAATCAAATAGATGCAATAAAAAATGATAAAGGGGATATCACCAGCAATCCCACAGAAAAACAAGCTACCATCAGAGAATACTACAAACACCTCTATGCAAATAAACCAGTAAATCTAGAAGAAATGGATAAATCATATTCATGACAAAGTTGCAACTGCTGTGCTGACGATTTCATGGTGATTCACTGGTAGATTAGGATTTAGGAAGGACAGCTTTACAAATGTTTACATTTGAGATTAAAATAAATTTTATTAAGTTCCAAGTAACAGAGAATGTTTTGAAATTCCTTTTTTTGCTAACATCTTTTTCATTTTCTCTCTAGAAATGACTAGAAATTCATCTTTCACCAAATACTGAACAGATTTTAACTGTGGCTATGATATAGTAAAAGAAAATATGTACTCTGTAAAAAAAGAAAAGAAAAGAAAAGAAAAGAAAAGAAAAGAAAAGAAAAGAAAAAGACCTGTTGGCCTTCTGTGGCCATATCCCTTTGTATCACATGCACATGCTTTTCAACTCAAAGCTTTTACAGTGAGTTCTGCGGTATATGGCTGGAGTATATAGTGCCAGAAGGTGAGTCCAAAAAGGCACACAGAAGATAAGCACTAGCAAGTATATTATAAATTATAATATCATTTAATCTTTGCAATATCACTATGCGAGTCTTATTAGTATTAACATTATCCCTATTTTTAATAATAGTATCATTATCCATTTTTCAGATAAGGAAACTAAGTCAGCGTGGCTATATGGCTGGCCCAAGATCACCCAGGTAGCAAACAATGAAACTAGGGCTTGAATCCCAGCAGTCTGATTCCATGTCTTGTTGTTCGTAACCGTTGAACTATTTTCTCTGCTACAGTCTTAAACTATTTAGTATAAAAGGCCATTTACCCAATAATATTTACATTGTAGAGAGAAAGATTCTAGGAACATGGCAGCCTGAAAACATAATTACTGATGCTTCTCCTAACTCTAAACCAATTAACTCTATTAGTTGCTGGGCCAGTAGGCTGGTAGGGCCTAGAGAGTATGAGTAGAACCTCTGCTCTTATGGTATAACAGGGAAAGCTAGCGTAAGACTTTTTCTCTGCTAAGTCAAAGGATATATTGAGGTCTAGTAGCAAAGAGCCATAGGACAAGAATCAGAATTCAAGGTTCCTAGGAAAAACCTGGTCTTGAGAGATTTACGGGCCCCTGTGGTAGACATAATAATGCCTCCCTCCCCACAAGACATCAAAAAGCTCATTCTATGAACCTAGGAATATGTTTCCTTACACGGCAAAAAGATGACGCTGATGTGATTATCTGATGGGACCTAAGTAATCACAAGGATCCCTACAAGAAGGAAACAAAAAGGGCAAAGGCAGTAGTAGGAGATGTTATGAGAGGAGTGTCAGAGTGATGCAGTGTGAGAAAGACTTGTTGAAGACGACAAAAGGGACCATAAGCCATGGAACAGAGGGGGCTTCTAGAAGCTGAAAAAGGCAAGGAAATGGATTTTCTGGAGGAGGAACACAGGCATGCTGACACCCTCATTTTGGCCCAGTGAAACTGATTTCAGACTTCTGACCCCCAAAACAGTAAAATAATAAATTCATATTGTTTTAAGCCACTAAGTTTGTGGCAGTTAGTTACATGAGCAATAGGAATATTGCTCATGTAATATATTCCCCCAAAAAAACAGGCAGAGCTGGACGTTTTTTTATGAACATGCTAGTCTTCCTGGCCCAGATGAGCTGGTGCAAGAGGGGCAGGAAAGGTGTGTGAAGTCCTGCCTGCTCCTTACTGGAAGAGAGACTTTGCATCTATAAAGATGAGAATGTGGAGCGTATCACACAGTACCCTGAAATAGAATGAGAATGTATAGTATCTGTGCAAAATAAGGAATAGAAACCTAATAATAGTCTGAGGCAAAAATTACCAGTTTTTTTTTTTAACACTTTTTAAGGCATTAAGGAAGGAGGTATTAAGGTCAGACATGGGGAGACAGCGGACAAAAGAACATTTAAAGGTCTCTGGTGGGGAATCAGGAAGTAAAAACACTCTAAAGTAAAAGCAAATTTACTGGTAAGGGAAGAAGAGAGGGTCTTGGTGGGGGAAATAGTTGAAATTTTATTTTCTTGTACCAGTGGAGAAATGTGTATTTATTACATATGTTAGAAACATAGGGGGGAAAGTCCACCACCACCAACCACCACCAAGAATAAAAAAGAAAAAATTATTTGGAAATTTAGAAACACTTTCAAAATGCTGTGATAAAAAAGAAAATATAAACTGAAATTACAAACTCTCCAGAAGACAAGGAAGAGGAAAATGTTTCAGAGAAAATAGGACACCATGAAAGCCAAACTTAAAGGAAACCTTATAGCTGTAAGCTTCAAAAGCATTTATTTTTATTTTTATTAATTCTTTTTTTTGAGACAGAGTCTCGCTCTGTTGCCCAGGCTGGAGGGCAGTGGCACAATCTCAGCTCACTGCACCCTCTGCCTCCTAGATTCAAGTGATTCTCATGCCTCAGCCTCTTGAGTAGCTGGAACCACAGGCACCTGCCAACAAGCCCAACTCATGTTTGTACTTTTAGTAGAGATGGGGTTTTGCCATGTTGGCCAGGCTGGTCTGAAGCTCCTGACCTCAGGTGATCCGCCCACCTCGGCCTCCAAAGGTGCTAGGATGACAGGTGTGAGCCACTGCACCCAGCATCAAAAGCATTTTTTATAAGGCAAGAAAGATGAAAAAGAAAATTAACCTAGTGCTCATTTTTAGCAACTAGGAAAGGAACAATTAAATACACAAAGTCAGAAGAAAAAATGAATAAAGGTAAAGCTTCAATTAATAAAATTTAAATACCTCAAATAGTAAAATGAAGAAATCTGATCTTTGAAATGATTAAAACTAAAACTGATCTTTGAAATGATTAATGAAATAAATATCCCCCCAACTTTGCTTAAAGGAAACTGAGAGAAAAATATATAAATGATTAGGAGTATGAAAGAAATCATAAGTACAGAAAAGAATGACACTAAGACAATCATAAGACAATAGTACTTGCTATTTTGTGTACTATTTACAAATGCTGCATAACAAATTACCCCGAAACTTAGTGGTTTAAAACAATTACTTTATTATGCTCACAGATGCTTTAAGTCAAGAATTCAGGATGGGCTCCGCTAGGCTGGGTTTGTCATGTGATTACATTGAAATGACAGCTGGGTTGGAGCTTTGTGAAAGTTCAAATTAGACTGTTTATCCAAGATGCCAACTGGCTGTCAACAGATGCTGGTGGAAGGCAGGAGCTGAGCTGGGAACTTAGCTTGGCCTATCAATGGGGATCCTTACATATGAGCTCTCCAGCATGGAAAACCCAGACTTCTTACATGGCAGTTGAGTTCCCCAGAGTGAGGCTCCCAGAGAACTAGGAAAAAGCTGCATAGCCTTTTCTGAACAAGCCTTGGAAATCAGCAAAACTTCTGCCATCTTCTAGTGGTTGAAGCAGTCATAAGCCTGCCTAGCCCCATGAAAAGTAGGTATGAACTCACATCTTGATAGGAATGTCAAAAATTTTGCAGAAATGTTTTAAAACCACCACAGCAACAAATACGAAGCCTAAAGGAAACACATAATTTTCTAGCAAAATGTAAATTCCTAATCATAGCCCAAGAAGTAGAAAACCTGGATAGATCAAATGTCATAGAAGAGATAAGAAAAGTGATTAAAGATGAGCCATTAAGTAAATGCATCAGGTAGTTTCACAGCTGAGGTCTATGAAACTTTTAAAGAAAAGCAGTGTAGTATTATTTAAACCAGGGACTTTCAAATTTTAGTGAGCCTCTTAATCACCTCACCAGCTAATAAACACACATTCCTGGGCCCCATCCCAGATTGATTCAGTAAGTCTAGAGGACAGCACAGGGATCTACATTTGTAGCATGCAAACAGGTGATACTACCACCACTTATCACATAATTCATTTTGGGTAGCACTGATTTAAACCAGGAGCTAGCAAACTATGGCCCAGTGGCTAAATCTGGCCTGCTGCTTCCTTTAAATAAAGATTTCTTGGAATATAGCCATGTTTATTCACTTATTTATTGTCTATCATGCTTTTGCACTATGATGGCAGGTTGAGTACATATGACAAAGACTATATGGGCCACAAAACCTAAAATACTTACCATCTGGCCCTTTGCCAAGAAAAGTTTCCACCCCTGCCTAAACCACTATGTTGTTCTACCTCATTTATAACTCATTACACTTTTCCTTTTACAAACTTAAGTGGACTTTTTGGATATTCTGCTGACATATTCACTTCAATGGTTAAGGTACAAAACTTATATGACAAATCGTTTTCATGGCACAGGCTATCTGCACTAAGCAACAACCAGATCACTATGTTGAAGAGAATGTGAGACTGCCCAAGCTCAGCAGGAAACAACATTGCAATTGATTAGAGATGTCTCCTACATACATTGAAAGGGTAACTTGCAGCATGCATGCTGTGTATTTGCTAACCCTGATTATAAAATATGTAGGGTTTAAGATTATTTTCAAAATCTGTTGGGTAACTGCAAAAAAATATGAATGTAATGCACCCATTTTTAACTGCACTATTAACAATCTATCAGATTTTGCTCCAAAGGCTGTGGAAGTTATTGTAATAATATGCAAATATTTCACACTCATAAAAAAGTGGAAAAATAAAACCATTTTGTGATTTTTATCAGAGTGTAATACAGACCAATTCTGTCATGTTTGTATACAAGATTTCTGAGATTGATGTCTGCTCTTGAAAGAATACTAATAGTGTTTCAAATACAATGAACCAATATTTTATCAGTTGAAAATGTCCTCATTGTCAAAATATCTTTCAAAGACCCTAACTCTAAACTCTGAGGTAATTTTTGCACATTAACACCATTTTCCCATGATGTCAGTTCTAAAGTAGCAGCCCAGACATATCAACAGCAGAAATTATATTTCATGATTTGCATATTTACATTATTACTTAAAAGAAAAAAAGTCTGTTGTTCTAGGCAAAAGAAAAATGGTACAAAAAAATACACATACATGTTTGTTGCCTTAGGCAGAAGAAAAACTGCAGGTGGAAATTTCCGGTGTGGGTAAGCAACAGTTAAATACCAAAACCCGGTAAAGCCAGAAGCAAGCAGCAGAGCTGCCACAGAGAGCACTGAAGGTGGCACCAGAGAACTAACCCCAGAGGAAGGGCATAGAAGAAAGAGGTGAAGATCAGCCAGGCATGCCCAGACATGGAGTTTTTCTCACCCTTGTGGTCCCACATGAACAAACCCTGGCACACAGAAAAAACACCATTAATATTTATGGAAGGAAAGACAGAAAGCATGAAAAGTAAAAGGGAGGAAAGGCAGAAGTTTACAACAAAAAGCCAGGATCTTCCAAAACATGCCAACAGAGTGGTGGCTTCATTCTAATTACCAGATGGTGGTGTATCGAGCAATTAGGAAAGGTGACTGGTAGTAAATAAACTTTTCCACCGAAAATGAAGATAACTGAGGAAGCAGCCTGCAGTTACTAAAAGACTGACGTGCCAAGAACTGAAGCAGTTCTGCAAAGGACACAATGGCTCCTAACATATCGTAAGCATGGGTTTGGTTCTCCTAGTTCTATGTGCGCTGAACCCAAATATAAAGACAACTATACAACCAGGAAAAATAAAGACCCCCAAGAATTTTAACCTTGATATGCAAAACAAAGTTTTATTTATTACATGGTTTTGTTTATTACATGGTTTCTCTGGTAACCCTGTATTAATAATACACAGCAAGAGGAAAGAAGGGCAGAATATCTGCTGTATAGTTGATGACATTTGTCCAGGCATGCTGGGTGAAATGTATCAACAAAGCAAGATAATTCCAAATTTTATCTAGCATGGAAGCATTCAAAACTAGGTAGTCCATGTTTATGCCCCAAACTGAATCTCCTGAAGACATACACAAAAATGTTTATATGGGCCAGCCGCAGTGGCTTGCACCTGTAATCCCAGCACTTTGGGAGGCCAAGGCAGGTGGATCACCTGAGGTCAGGAGTTTGAGACCAACCAGGCCAACATGGCAAAACCTCATCTCTACTCAGCACAAAAATTAGCCAGGTGTGGTGGCAGGCACTTGTAATCCCAGCTACTCAGGAGGCTGACACAGGAGAACTGCTTGAACCCAGGAGGTGGAGGTTACACTGAACCAAGGTTGCGCCACTGCACTCCAGCCTGGATGACAAGAGTGAGACCATCACACACACACACAAAAAGGTTATATGTGCATTTTTCTGAGAAAAGATTGCAACACCTTCATCAAAGTCACAAAATGGTCCAAAGCCTAATCCACCCTACTCCCCAAAACTATGAAGAACCACACTGCAATGTTTTACAAACTATAGGTCATTTTGTTGTGCACACATTTTTAAATTAAATAGAATAGGAAATATAAGAGTGTAACGTTGATCATGAGGGTATTATTTCTTCAAACTTTTTCCAGCAGCTATGTATTATATGTCTCTCTCTCTCTCTCTCTCTCTCTCTCTCTCTCTCTTTCTCTCTCTCTCTCTCTCTCTCTCTCTCTCTCTGTGTGTGTGTGTGTGTGTGTGTGTGTGAAGGTAAATTTTTCATACTGAGGTCTGGGTCAATAAATTTGGAAGTCACTGATCTAAGGCATAAAAAATGGCTAGATTCAACTTTGTAATGTATTAAATCATCATCCATTGAAAACAACTAGGTGATCTGTGGTTCCAGTGGGCATTATACTGTTTTGAGTGGCGTAAGACACACCAAAATGAAATTGCCATAATTAAAAAACTGCAATCTATAATACTTATAAATAAAAATATATCTCTAGAAAGTCCTATTGATCATAAGAAGACCAGGGTCTGTGAAAAGGTTTTCATTGAAAGGACTTCACACTGTCTCTGGGAAAATGTTAAGTTCTAAGTAAAATATTTAAGAATGAAAAGAGTTAACATATTCCCCTGGGATGATAAAGTCCTCTAAGCACCTTAGAAAGATGTCAGAGAAGGGGAGAGAACGTATGGAAAGTCATCCCTAAACCTGGTACAGAGATGAGTTTTAGGAAAAAATGTTTCCTTTATACAAAATAGATGAGAGAACATAGAAATTTTGCCATGACTGCTTGGGTATGATGGTGTCACCACAGTGTCTGGTACTGTCTTGACTTCTTCTAAGCCTCAGTATGAGAAGCATAAATGGTCGAGATATTGAGTTATTGGGCTAATTTCTAAAATGTTACCAATGTACTTTACAGGGTTGAGTTCTCCCAATCAACAATTTTGAAATCAAAATTTCAAAAGCATCACTAGGTTCTACATTGCCAGACCATTACCCATACCCACACTATTCATTCAACAGGGAACTAATATCCAGAATATAAAAGGAATTCAAACAATTCAACAAGAAAAAAGGCAATCCCACTAAAAGGTAGGCAAAGAACATGAATAAACATTTCTCAAAAGAAGAGCTACAAATGGCCAAGATACGTGAAAAAAAAAGATCAATATCACTAATCATCAGAGAAATGAAAATCAAAACCACAATGAGATATCATTTTACCCCAATCAGAACAGCTATTATTAAAAAGAAAACAAAAATAATAGATGTTGACAAGGATGTAGAGAAAATGGAACTCTTACAAACTGTTGATGGCAATATAAACTAGTATAACTACTATGGAAAGCAGTATGAAGATTTCTCAAAAACTAAAACTAAAAAAGAATTACTATCAATGCAGTAATCCCACGACTGAGTATCTATCTACCCAAAGGAAAAGAAACCAATATATCAAAGGGATACTTGCACTCACATGTTTATTGCAGAATTATTTACAAGAGTAATGATATGGAATCAACTTAAGTATCCCTCAACAGATGAATGGATAAAGAAAATATGATACACACACACACACACACACACACACACACACACACACACACATTGGAATATATATATTTCTAAAATGTTACTAATGCACTTTACATGTATGAGTTCTCCCAATCAACACAAAAATTTCAAAAGCATCACTAGGTTCTACATGGCCATATCATTACCCCTCCCTGAACTATTCATTCAACAGGAGACTAATGTCTAGAATACACAAGGAACTTTTTTATTTGGCTACAAAAAAGAAAAAAATCATATCATTTTGTAGCAATATGGACATAGGTGGAGGTCATTATCTTAAGAAATAAGCCAGGCACAAAAAGGCAAATATCACATTTTCTCAGTTACATGTGGGAGCTAAAAAATGTGATCACATGGAGGTACAGAGTGAAAAGTAGAGAACACAGACTGGGGCAGGGCGTGGTGGCTCACACCTGTAATCCTAGCACTTTAGGAGACCAAGGCGGGTGGATCGTGAGGTTAACAGATCGAGACCAACCTGATCAACATGGTGAAACCCCGTCTCTACTAAAAATACAAAAAATAGCTGGGCATGGTGGTGTGTGCCTGTAATCCCAGCTACTCAGGAGGCTGAGGCAGGAGAATTGCCTGAACCCGGGAGGCGGAGGTTGCAGTGAGCCGAGATCACACCATTGCACTCCAGCCTGGGTAGCAAGAGTGAAACTCCATCTCAAAAAAAAAAGAGAGAGAGAACACAGACTGGGAAGGGTGAATGTGGGGAGGAGGGAGGATGAAGAGAACTGAATTAAAGGATATAAACATACAGTGAGATAGAAAGAATAAATTCAATGTTTGATGGCAGAATAGGGTAATTATAGTTAACAAAAATGTATTGTGCTCAGGTGATGGATACCTTAAATAGTCTGACTTGATTACTATACATATTATATACATGTAACAAAATTTCACAGGTATCTCATAAATCTGTACAAATGTTTTAAAAGAAAATGAATTTCCAAAGTGAAAGAGCCCAGAGACTTCATAGCAAAATTAATTTTTTAAAAAAGATCCACATCAATAATCACTGTAAAATTTCAGAATACCAAGAATAAAGAGAAGATTGGTCAGGGAGCTTCACAATGGAAGGAATAGGCTGATACCACCTGAATGAATTAATCACTATTAGCCTCACTTTTTAAAAGTAGGACAACCAGAAACTGCTATGTGCTCATGATATAATACAATAGGAAATACAAAGCACCAGCTATGAATTTTTATAGTGACACAATCTCAGCTCGCTGCAATCTCCATATCCCAGGTCCAAGTGACTCTCCTGCCTCAGCCTCTGGAGTAGCTGGGATTACAGACAACTGCCACAGCACCCAGCTAATTTTTGTATTTTCAGTAGAGATGGGGTTTCACCATCTTGGCCAGGCTGGTCTCAAACTCCTGACCTCATGATTCACCCGCCTCAGACTCCCAAAGTGCTGGGATTACAGGTGTGAGCCACCGCACCTGGCCTGTTTGTTTTAAGAGACAAGTTCTCACTCTATTACCTAGGCTGTGAGCCACCGCACCTGGCCTGTTTGTTTGTTTTAAGAGACAAGGTCTCACTCTGTTACCTAGGCTGGAGTACAATGGCATGATAATCATAGCTCACTGCAACCTTGAGCTCCTGGGCTCAAGCAATCCTTTTACCTTGGCCTGCCAGGTAGCTAGGACTATATGTACCACCATGCCCAGCTATTTTAAAAAAAGGTGGGGGGTGTTTGTTTTTTGAGACAGAGTGTTACTCTATCACTCAGGCTGGAGTGTGGTGGCTCCATCTCTGCTCACTGCAACCTCTGCCTCCTGGGTTCAAGTACTTCTCCTGTGTCAGCCTCCCACGTAGCCAGGATTACAGGTACCTGACACCACACCTGGCTAATTTTTATTTTAGTAGAGATGGGGTTTCACCATGTTGGCCAAGCTGTTCTTAACTCCTGACCTCAGGGGAACTGCCCACCTCAACCTCCCAAAGTGCTGGGATTACAGGCATGAGCCACCCCACCTGCTGGGGTCTTGCTATGTTGCCTAAGCTGGTCTTAACTCCTGACCTCAGGTGATTTTCCCGCCTCAGCCTCCCAAAGTACCAGGATTACCGGCATGAGCCACCATGCCTGGACTGCCATTTTTAAAATTTTGTTTCAAGTGTGTTCGTAATTGCTCACTGAAGCGTTTTTTTTTTTTACCATGGCTGCTTTAAAGTTCATGTCAGATAATTCCAACACTTGTGTCATCTCAATATTGGTGTCTGTTACTGACTTTTCTCAATCAAGTTGAAATTTCCCTGGTTCTTGGTATGATGAGTGATTTTCTGTAGTATACTAAACATTATTGTTTAGAATAACATGAGCTTATTAAAATGGACATGTGCTGGGCACAGTGGCTCACACCTGTAATCCTAGAAGCACTTTGGGAGGCCAAGGTGGTGGATCACCTGAGGTCAGGAGTTCAAGACCAGCCTGGCCAACACGGAAGGCTGAACCTGGGAGGCGGAGGTTGCAGTGGGCCAAGATCATGCCACTGCATTACAGCCTAGGGAAAAGAGTGAGGCTCTGCGTCAAAAAAAAAAAGTAAAATAATAATAAATAAAAAAATAGATATGCAAATCATAGATCAAGGAAGTTTTCTTGAGTTGAAAAAAAAATTAGAGGCAGACATGGCTCATGCCTATAATCCTAGCACTTTGGGAGGCCAAGGCAGGAGGATTGCTTGAGCCAAAGAATTCAAGACCAGACTGGGAAACATGGTAAAATCTCGTCTCTACCAAAAATACAAAAAATTAGCTGAGCATGGTGGTGTGCACCTATAGTCCAAGCTACTTAGGAGGCTGACGTAGGAGGATGGTTTGAGTCTGGGAGGCAGAGGTTGCAGTGAACCAAGAGTGTGCTATTGCACTCCAGCCTCAGTGACAGAGCCAGACAGTCTCGAAAAAAAAGAAACAGCAATAACAAAAGCTAACACTTAAATAGCCTGATGTGTCAGGCACTATAATGAGTATATTATACACATTAACTCATTTAATACTGATGACAACTCTATGAAGTAGGCACTATAATTATCTGAATTTTACAAATGAGGAAACCGAGGTTAAGTGATTTGCCTGCAGTCACACAACTAGTAAATCTAGAATATGAATCCAAACTGTCTGCCTCCAAAGTCCATGCTGTTGAAATCGCTATGCCATCATGCCCCCAGTAATGTATTACTGTAGTTTTATTTGTGCAAACATGTCACTGTGTTCCTATACAGGGAACTTTTAGGGTGAATCTTGTCATTTTAGTCATCATAAGTATCATAAAAGATTACCTTGTTACCACTAACTAAAGAAAAAAAGCCAATAGCAGGAATTTTTTTAGAAAAACAAAAGGCTCAAGAAGATAGGCAGTTTTACATGAATTTGGCAGAGTGACCTAACCTAACCAGAGGTGTTCTTTGCTACACCGGTGTCTAGTGCTCAATGAATGCTTGGTGAGTGAGTGAACACACAGATACATGCATGTCTCTAAAGAATGAAATAGAAACAGAATGTCAGCTACTTTTTTTAAATGTCAAAAAGGGAAAGAAAATAGAGCTATGATCTCTTAACACGAAGACTTCCTAAAAGTCAAGAGTCAGGAACTCGCTTGTCTCAGATGATAATTATACATTGCTATCTGGCCAATTAACCTTTCTGACAAGAGGAGGATATCTAAAAACTAAGAGAAATGTTTTCAAATATTACTGATAATATAAATTGGGCTTTGTAAATTTAAGATTTGTCCAGAATCTCTTCGCCCCTTGACATGCAACCTATCCAAGAAAGATGAGATCAAATCAGAAGGATTTTATGATTGTCCAATCTGTAAAGTTTACAGAAAAGGCATTCTGAGGGGGGAAAAATAATGACTTTCTGAAAAAATAAAATTGTAGATAATTTTGTTAAAAAACAAAAATGTAAAACCAAGTAAAAGGTAAGATTTTTATGTAGTCCACTGTCACAGAGACTTACATTGCTATCAAGCCAGGTCCTCTAGAGGCTTAAAGGCAATCTCTGACATTGTGCTGCATCTCAAAATGTACTATCAGTGAGGTGATGAATCTCTCTTGCCCTGGTCTCCAGGTCTGATGAGGCCATGAGTGATCATTTAAGAATCAGCGTCTCAGGGCCCAGTACAGTGGCTCACACCTGTAATCCCAGCACTTTGGAAGGCCAAGATGGGCAGATTACAAGGTCAAGAGATAGACACCATCCTGGCCAACATGGGGAAACCCCATCTCTCCTAAAAATACAAAAATTAGCTGGATGTGGTGGCACGTGCCTGTAGTCCCAGCTACTCGGGAGGCTAAAGCAGGAGAATCACTTGAACCCAAGAAGTGGAGGCTACAGTGAGCCGAGATCATGCCACTATACTCCAGCCTGGTGACACAGTGAGACTACATCTCAAAAAAAAAAAAAAAAGAATCAGTATATCAGTGAATAAGGTAAGGGGGCAAGCCAGCTGGCCATCATGAAGATGAAATACTTGACCTGGAGACACCATAACCAAAGTCTCAGCAAGATCAGGCTACATCCTATAAACAGATAGGAATCTTTTCACTTTTAGCCTGAAACATGGGAGCACCCCCAAAACATCAATACCAATACATAAGAGTAAACTCCTGAATACTTTTGGACTGCAATAGGATAGCAAAAGACTTGGAGAATCTACCTGAAATTGCTTCTTCATCATAAAGAATGCCCCTTAGCAACTGTTGCAATAATTACTTGGCATTAAGATAGTTATATGATTTATTTGGCATTTAACTATCATGAATATGCATAAAGGAACTCAGTGAGGTTACATTATGCCCTTAATAGCTAACTCATAACTTAACTGTAGTACACAAATAGGAGCCAATATAAATGCTAAGCTTCTATAGATAAATAAGTAATACTTGATGTATCATCCTTCAGTGAGCCACAAACTGAAAGACTGTATGATCAATTTAGGCCCAAAATCCTTAGTGCACTATTGGTGGGAACGTAGATTGGTCCAGCCATTATGGAAAACAGTCTGGTGGTTCCTGAAAAAATTTAAAATAGAACTATCATACAACCCAGCAATCCCTCTTCTGGGGGTATACCCAAAAAAGATGACCTTTTGGTCACCTCATAAATACATATGCACTCCCATGTTGATTACAGCATTATTCATAATAGCCAAGATTTGAAAACAACCTAAATGTCTGTCAGTAAATGAATGGATAAAGAAACAGTTGGCCAGGGTGGTAGCTCACGCCTGGAATCCCAGTGGTTTGGAAAGCCAAGGTGGGAGAATTGTTTGAGGCTAGAAGTTTGAAACCAGGCTAAACAATATAGTGAGACTCCATCTCTACAAAAAGACATCTTTTTAATTATCCAGGCAAGGTAGAGTGTGCCTGTAGTTCCAGTTTCTTGGAAGGCTGAGGTGGGAGGATCAACAAAGCCCAGGAGTTTGAATGAGCTGTGGTCATGCCACTGCACTACAGGCTGGGTGACAGAGCAAGACCCAGTCTTTAAAAAAAGACAAATAAAATTTTAAAAAGAAATAGTAGTGGACAATCCAAGATGGCCAAATAGGAACAGCTCTGGAGTGCAGTTCCCAGAGAGAATGCAGAGAGTGAGTGATCACTGCATTTCTAAATGAATTTTTACCACCCACAGACCAGGAGATCCCTGGGTGGAAAAACGCCACAAGTCTCCAGCAATGGCTGTTTCAGCTGGCACAGTAGGTCTCCGCACAAACACTCAACACAAAAACTTATACAAATCTGGGCACCATTTCAATTGGTGCCTGGAATGCCTGGGAGACAGAGTCGTCCATTCAACTGAAAACAAGGGGCTGAAACAGGGAGCCAGGTGATCTGGCTCAGCAGGTCCCACCCTACAAAGACCAGCAATCTGAAATGCTCTGGATTGAGAGTTTCCCAGCAAGCACAGCTGGACTCGGGATGGTCCAGCTCTGTGAGGGGAAGGGCATCTGCCATTACTGAGGCAGTCCACCATTACTGAGGCAGTCTGCCATTACTGAGGCAGTCTACAATTACTGAGGCAGTCCACCATTACTGAGGCAGACCACCATTACCAAGGCACTTCTAACTATACCTCTATAAACAAAACCGCAAGGAAGTTCACACAGCAGCTGGGCAGAGCCCACGGCAGCTCAGCAACACCTCTGCTGGCAGACTGTGACTAGGCTACCTCCTTGCTGGGCAGGGCATCTCTGAAAAAAGGCAGCAGCACATCAGGAAATTATAAATAAAGCCCCACCTTCCCAGGAGAGAGCACCTGAGAGTTCCACTGCAACAGACTTAAATGTACCTGCTCAGCAGCTCTGAACAGAACAACAGAGCTTACAGCTCAGCACTTGAGCTCCTATAAGGGACAGACTGTCTCCTCAAACAGCTCCCTGACCCCATATATCCAAAAAGACACCTCATAAAGGAGAGCTCAGGCTGACATTTAGCAGGTATCCTTCTGGGACGAAGGTAACAGAAGAAGAAACTGGCAGCAACCCTCACTGTTCTGCAGCCCCCACAGGTGATCCCCAGGGAAGCAGGGTCTGGAGTAGACCTCCAGCAGTCCTACAGCAGAGAGGTCTGACTGTTAGAAGGCAAACTAAAAAACAGAAATAACTTTTTCATCAACAAAAACAACATCCACTCAGAGACCCCATCTGAAAGTCACCAACTACAAAGACCACAGGTATATAAAGCCACAAATATGGGAAGAAACCAGCACAAAAAGAATGAAAACACCCCAAACCAGAATGCTTCTCCTCCTCCAAAGGATCACAACTTCTCACTAGCAAGCAAACAAGGCTGGATAGAGAATGAGTCTGATGAATTGACAGAAACAGGCTTCAGAAGGTGGGTAATAACAAATTTCTCTGAGCTAAAAAAATATGTACTAACCCAATGCAAAGAAACTAAAAGCCTTCAAGAAAGGCTTGACGAAATGTTAACAAGAAAAAATAGCTTAGAGAAGAATATAAATGAATTGATGGAGCTGAAAAACAACACGATAACTTTGTGAAGCATACACAAGTTTCAATAGCTGAATCAACCAAGCAGAAGAAAGGATATCAGAGATTGAAAATCAACTGAATGAAATAAAATGAGAAGGCAAGATTAGAGAATAAAGAGTGAAAAGAAATGAACAAAGCCTCCAAGAAATATCGGATTATGTTAAAAGACCTAATCTAGGTTTGATAGGTGTACCTGAATATGATGGACAGAATGAATCCAAGCTGGAAAACACTCTTCAGGATATTATCCAGGAGAACTTCCCCAACCAAGCAAGGCAGGCCAATATTCAAGTCCAGGAAATACAGAGAACACCAAAATGATATTCCTTTGTGGAAGAGCAACCCCAAGGCACATAATCATAAGATTCACCAGGGTTGAAACGAAGGAAAAAATGCTAAGGGCAGCCAGAGAGAAAAGTCAGGTTACCCACAAAGGGAAGCCCATCAGACTCACAGCAGATCTCTTGGCAGAAACCCTACAAGCTAGAAGAGAGTGGGGGTCAATATTGAACATCTTTAAAGGAAAGAACTTTCAACCTACAATTTCATATCCAGCCAAACCAAGCTTCATAAGTGAAGGGAAATAAAAGCTTTTACAAACAAGCAATTGCTGAGAGATTTCATTACTACCAGGCCTGCCTTTGAAGAGCTCCTAAAAGAAGCACAAAACATAGAAAGGAACAAGCAGTACCAGCCACTCCAAAAACGTACCAAATGGTAAAGAGCATTGACACAATAAAGAAACTGCATCAACTAATGGGCAAAACAACCAGGTAGAATCAAAATGGCAGGATCAAATTCACACATAAAAATATTAGCCTTAAATGTAAATGGACTAAATGCTCCAATCAAAAGACACAGATTAGCAAATTGGATAAAAAGTCAAAACCCATTGGTGTGCTTTATCCAGGAAGCCCATCTCACATGCAAGGATACACATGGGCTCAAAATAAAGGGATGGAGGAAGATTTACCAAGCAAATGGAAAGCAAAAAAAAAAAAAAAAAAAAAAAAAAAAAAAAAAAAAAAAAAAAGCAGGGGTTGCAATCCTAGTCTCTGATAAAATAGACTTTAAACCAACAAAGATCAAAATACACAAAGAAGGACATTACAAAATGGTAAAAGAATCAATGTATCAAGAAGAGCTAATGATCCTAAATATATATGCACCCCAATACAGGCACACCCAGATACATAAAGCAAGTTCTTAACAACCTACAAAGAGACTTAGACTCCCACAAAATAATAGTGGGAGACTTTAACAAATCACTGTCAATATCAGACAGATCAATGAGACAGAAAATTAGCAAGGATATCCAGGACTTGAACTCAGATCTGGACCAAGAAAACCTAACAGACATCTACACAACTCTCCACCTTAAATGCACAGAACATACATTCTTCTCAGCACCACATCACACCTATTCTAAAATTGACCACATAATCGGAAGTAAATCACTCCTCAGCAAATGCAAAAGAACAGAAATCATAGCAAACATTCTCAGACCACAGTGCAATCAAATTAGAACTCAGGATTATGAAACTAACTCAGAACCGCACAACTTCAATGGAAACTGAACAACTGGCTCTTGAATGTTGACTGGATAAACAATAAAATGAAGGTAGAAATACAGATGTTCTTCAAAACCAATGAGAAAGAATACACAATGTACCAGAACCTGTGGGACATATTTAAAGCAGTGTCTAGAGAAAAACTTATAGCAATAAATGCCCACACAAGAAGCCAGGAAACATCTAAAATTGACACCCTATCATCAAAATTGAAAGAGTTACAGGAGTCGGGCGCGGTGGCTCAAGCCTGTAATCCCAGCACTTTGGGAGGCTGAGGCGGGTGGATCACGAGGTCAAGAGATCGAGACCATCCTGGTCAACATGGTGAAACCCCGTCTCTACTAAAGATACAAAAAATCAGCTGGGCATGGTGGCGCGTGCCTGTAATCCCAGCTACTCAGGAGGCTGAGGCAGGAGAATTGCCTGAACCCAGGAGGCAGAGGTTGCGGTGAGCCGAGATCGCGCCATTGCACTCCAGGCTGGGTAACAAGAGCGAAACTCTGTCTCAAAAAAAAAAAAAAAAAAAGAAAGAGTTACAGGAGCAAGATCAAAAACACTCAAAGCTAGTAGAAGACAAGAAATAACTAACATGAGAGCAGAACTGAAGGATACAGAGACACAAAAAACCCTTCAAAAAATCAATAAATCCAGGAGCTGGTTTTTTGAAAAGATCAACAAAATAGACCACTAGCCAGATTAATAAAGAAGAAAATAGAGAAGAATCAAATAGATGCAATAAGAAACGATAAAGGGGGGCTGGGCATGGTGGCTCACGCCTGTAATCCCAGCACTTTGGGAGGCTGAGGTGGGTGGATCATGAGGTCAAGAGATCAAGATCATCCTGGCCATGGTGAAACCCCATCTCTACTTAAAATACAAAAATTAGCCAAGCATGGTGGCACACGCCTGTGGTCCCAGCTACTTGGAAGGCTGAGGCAGAAGAATCGCTTGAACCGGGGAGGCGGAGGTTGCAGTGAGCCAAGATTGCGCCACTGCACTCCAGCCTGGTGACGTAACAAGACTCTGTCTCAAAAAAAAAAGAAAAAAGAAAGAAAGAAACGATAAAGGGGATGTCACCACCAATTCCACAGAAATACAAACTACCATCAGAGATTACGACAAACAACTCTATGCACATAAACCAGTAAACCTGGAAGAAATGGATAAATTCCTGGACACTTGCACCCTCCCAAGCCTTAACCAGGAAGAAGCTGAAACCCTGAATAGACCAATAACAGAAGCTGAAGTTAAGGCAGCAATTAATAGCCTACCAATAAAAAAAAGCCCAGGGTCAGATGGGTTCACAGCCAAATTCTACTAGATGTACAAAGAGGAGCTGGTACCACTCCTTCTGAAAATATTCCGAACAATCCAAAAAAAAGAAAATCGTTCCCAAATAATTTTATGAGACCAACATCATCCTGATACCAAACACAGCAGAGACTCAACAAGAAAAGAAAACTTCAGGCCAATATCCATGATGAACATAGATGCAAAAATCTTCAATAAAATACTGTCAAACCAATTGCAACAGCACATCAAAAAGCTTATCCATCACAATCAAGTAGGCTTCATCCTGGGGATGCAAGGCTGGTTCAACATATGCAAATCTATAAACGTAATCCACCACATAAACAGAACCAAAGACAACACCACATGATTATCTCAATAGATGCAGAGAAGGCCTTCAACAAAATTCAACAGCCCTTTGATGCTAACAACTCTCAATAAACTAGGTATTGATGGAACGTATCTCAAAATAATAAAAGCTATTTATGACAAACCCATAGCCAATGTCACACCAAATCAAATTGGAAGCATTCCCTTTGAAATCTGGCACTAGACAAGGATGCCCTCTCTCACCACTCCTATTCAATATATAGTATTGGAAGTTCTAGCTAGAGCAATCAGACAAGAAAAAGAAATAAAGGGCATTAATTAGGAAAGGAGAAAGTCAAATTGTCTCTATTTGCAGATGACATTACTGTATATTTAGAAGACCCCATCTTCTTGGCCCCAAATCTCCTTAAACTGATAAGCAACTTCAGCAAAGTCTCAGGATACAAAATCAATGTGCAGAAATCACAAGCATTCCTATACACCAATAACAGGCTTAAAAAGAGCCAAATCAAGAATGAACTGCCATTCACAATTGCTACAAAGAGAATAAAATACCTAGGAATACAACTAACAAAGGATGTAAAGGACCTCTTCAAGGAGAACTACAAACCACTGCTCAATGAAATAAGAGAGGACACAAATAGATGGATAAACATTCCATGCTCATGGTTAGGAAGAAGCAATATTATGAAAATGGCCATAGTGCCCAAAATAATTTATAGATTCAATGCTATCCCCATCAAGCTACCAATGACCTTCTTCACAGAACTGGAAAAAAACACCTTAAATTTCATATGGAATCAAAAGAGAGCCTGCATAGCCAAGACAACCCTAAGCAAAAAGAACAAAGCTGGAGGCATCATGCTACCAGACTTCAAACTATATTACAAGGCTACAGTAATCAAAACAGCATGGCACTGGTAACAAAACAGAGATATAGACCAATGGAACAGAACAGAGGCATCAGAGGCAACACCACACATCTACAACCATCTGATCTTTGACAAACCACACAAAAACAAGCAGTGGGGAAAGGATTCCCTGTTTAATAAATGGTATTGGGATAACTGGCTAGCCATGTGCAAAAAACAGAAATTGGACCCCTTCCTGACACCTTATACTAAAATTAACTCCAGATGGATTAAAGACTTAAACATAGGACCTAACACCATAAAAACCCTAGAAGAAAACCTAGGCAAAACCATTCAGGACATAGGCATAGGCAAGGACTTCATGACTAAAACACCAAAAACATTGGCAACAAAAGTCAAAATAGAAAAGTGGGATCTAATTAAACTCCAGAGCTTCTGTACAGCAAAAGAAACAATCACTAGAGTGAACCAGCAACCAACAGAATGGGAAAAAATTTTTGCAATCTACCCATCTAACAAAGGGCTAATATCCAGAATCTACAAAGAACTAAAACAGATTTACAAGACAAAAAAAACAAACAAACAAGCCCATTCAAAAGTGGGCAAAGGACATGAACAGACACTTTTCAAAAGAAGACATATGTGAGGCCAACAAACATATGAAAAAATGCTCATCATCACTGCTCATTAAAGAAATGCAAATCAAAACAACACCGAGATACCATCTCACACCAGTTAGAACAGTGATCATTAAAAAATCTGGAGACAATAGATGCTGGAGAGGATGTGGAGAAATAGGAACACTTTTACACTGTTGGTGAGAGTGTAAGTTAGTTCAACCATTGTGGAAGACAGTGTGGCAATTCCTCAAGGACCTAGAAATAGAAATTCCATTTGCCACAGCAATCCCATTACTGAGTATATATTCAAAGGATTATAAATCATTCTGCTATAATGACACATGCACATGTATATTCACTGCAGCACTGTATATAATAGCAAAGACCTGGAACCAACCAAAATGCACATTGATGATAGACTGGACAGGGAAAATGTGGCACCATGGAATACTATACACCATAAATATACACCGTGGAATACTATGCAGCCATAAAAAAGATGTGTCCTTTGTAGGGACATGGATTAATCAGGAAACCATCATTCTCTGCAAACTGACACAAAAACAGAAAATCAAACACCACATGTTCTCACTCATAGGCACGTTGAACAGTAGGGAGTTGGGAAGAGATAACATGGGGAGAAATACCAGATATAGGTGATGGGGATGGAGGCAGCAAACCACATTGCCATGTATGTACCTATGTAACAAACCTGCATGTTCTTCACATGTGCCCCAGAACCTAAAGTGCAATTATATATATATATGTAATAAGAACAAAGTAACCAAAAAAAAAGAAAAGAAAAGAAAAGAAACAGTGGTGTGTATACACACACGTGCACAAACACAGACAGAAATATTATTTAACCTTAAAAAGGAAAGAGATCCTGCCATTTGCTACAACACAAACCTGGAGGATATTATGCTAAGTGAAAAAAGCCATACACAGAAAGAAAAATACCAGAGGCTCTCACTTGTACATAGAATATTTTAAAAGAAAAGAGCTCAAATACACAGTTACGGCACAAAACAATAGCTACCATGGATGGGCAGGGGCAGGAGAGGAAAGGAGGAGATGTAAGTCAAAGGATACAAAATACCAGATAGTAGGTTGAACAAGTTACAGATAATATACAACATGAGGACTAATGTTAATCAAATTCTATTGTACTAGAGATTTTTGTTAAATAACTAAATTTTAGTTGCTCTTGTCATGAAAAAGTAATTATGGGAAATGAGATATGTGAATCAGCTTCAGTATACTAACCATCTTACTATTTATATATATCTCATAACATTATGTTGTAAACCTCAAATATACATAATACATTTTTTAAATTTAGGTTGGAAACAACATTTTACAATGAAAAATAGATGAAGCAATTAAGGACTTCTAAAGAATTCAGTTGAGATATTATGCCTTTAAAATATGAATTGAATTAAATTATATCATTACTTAAGAAATGTGTACATTTCAATGAACATATTATTTAAAAACTGACCTAATTTACCAATAAAAGAACAAGAGGCTTTTCATCTCTCCTTTTCCATAGAGGTTTTTTAGAAAATAGTTCTGTTTCTTAACTCAGTACTATTATACAGTTTTACATTTCCTGCTTTATCTGTTGAAGCAAGATAACTCAATAGCTATTGTCCAGATATACTTTAATTTCACCCAGACCACAGTTTCATATAGAGTAAATTTTCTAACTTCAGAGAACTTAACAACTACTCCTAATCAGAAACTCTTTAGGCAATGCCAAGAAAAATATCCAAAGAAAGAAATTCTGTTTAAGTACAGGATGAATAACTCCTTACTAAATAGCTTTCCCCCCAAATCCAGTGCATAAAGTATGTTCCATACATATCTTTATATCACTATATATTTTGAAATTTAAAAAATTAAAACTATATGTTCCTAAATTAGTTGCTCTTTTACTTTTCATTTACTATATTCAAATGTTTCACAACTCACATCTGTGGTACTACAAGCCCCTCCAAAAATCTTAAACTGTATTAAAATACAACTTTCAATTTAAAGAGCAAAATATCTGAAAAATTAAGGTCACAATGTTAGAGAGTCTAATGGAGTATAGATTTCTGCTTGAAGTACTTCAACCAGAAACCTCAGAAATCTTAAATTTGTCTCTCCTGGATAGAATAAGCTTTAAAGCTTTGAATGAATTTTCAGACTATGTTTCACATCTCTCATAACTTCAGAAGAAGATGCAACAGAGAAGCAAAGAGAACAGTCTCTACAATAATGGAATTTTTTTTTTATTGCATTTTAGGTTTTGGGGTACATGTGATGAACATGCAAGATTGTTGCATAGGTACACACATGGCAGTGTGCTTTGCTGCCTTCCGTCCCCTCACCTGTATCTGTCATTTCTCCCCATGCTATCTCTTCCCACCTCCCCACCCCCCGCCCCTCCCCCATTTCCCCCCAACGGACCCCAGTGTGTAGTGCTCCCCTCCCTGTGTCCATGTGTTCTCATTGTTCAACACCCGCCTATGAGCGAGAATATACGGTGTTTGATTTTCTGCTCTTGTGTCAGTTTGCTGAGAATGATGGTTTCCAGGTTCATCCATGTCCCTATAAAGGACGTGAACTCATCGTTTTTGATGGCTGCATAATATTCCATGGTGTATATGTACCACATTTTCCCTATCCAGTCTATCATCTTTGGGCATTTGGGTTGGTTCCAGGTCTTTGCTATTGTAAACAGTGCTGCAATGAACATTCGTGTGCACGTGTCCTTGTAGTAGAATGATTTATAATCCTTTGGATATATACCCAGTAATGGGATTGCTGGGTCAAATGGGATTTCTATTTTTAGGTCCTTGAGGAATCGCCACACTGTCTTCCACAATGGTTGAATTAATTTACATTCCCACCAACAGTGTAAAAGTGTTCCTATTTCTCCACATCCTCTCCAGCATCTGTTGTTTCCCGATTTTTTAATGATCGCCATTCTAACTGGTGTGAGATGGTATCTCAATGTGGTTTTGATTTGCATTTCTCTGATGACCAGTGATGATGAGCATTTTTTCATATGTTTGTTGGCCTCCTGTATGTCTTCTTTTGTAAAGTATCTGTTCATATCCTTTGCCCATTTTTGAATGGGCTTGTTTGTTTTTTTCTTGTAGATCTGCTTTAGTTCTTTGTAGATTCTGGATATCAGCCCCTTGTCAGATGGGTAGACTGCAAAAATTTTTTCCCATTCTGTTGGTTGCCGATTCACTCTAATGACTGTTTCTTTTGCCGTGCAGAAGCTGTGGAGTTTGATTAGGTCCCATTTGTCTATTTTGGCTTTTGTTGCCATTGCTTTTGGCGTTTTGGTCATGAAGTCCTTGCCTACACCTATGTCCTGAATGGTTTTGCCTAGATTTTCTTCTAACGTTTTTATGGTATTAGGTCTGATGTTTAAGTCTTTAATCCATCTGGAGTTAATTTTGGTGTAAGGTGTCAGGAAGGGGTCCTGTTTCTGCTTTCTGCACATGGCTAGCCAGTTTTCCCAACACCATTTATTAAACAGGGAGTCCTTTCCCATTGCTTGTTTTTGTCAGGTTTGTCGAAGATCAGATGGTTGTGGGTATGTTGTATTTCCTGTGAGGCCTCTGTTCTGTTCCATTGGTCTATATCTCTGTTTTGGTACCAGTACCATGCTGTTTTGATTACTGTAGCCTTGTAGTATAGTTTGAAGTCCGGTAGTGTGATGCCTCCCGCTTTGTTCTTTTTGCTTAGAATTGACTTGGCTATGCGGGCTCTCTTTTGGTTCCATATGAAGTTTAAGGTGTTTTTTTCCAGTTCTGTGAAGAAGGTCATTGGTAGCTTGATGGGAATAGCGTTGAATCTGTAAATTACTTTGGGCAGTATGGCCATTTTCACGATGTTGATTCTTCCTAACCATGAACATGGAATGTTTCTCCATCTGTTTGTATCCTCTCTTATTTCGTTGAGCAATGGCTTGTAGTTCTCCTTGAAGAGGTCCTTTACGTTCCTTGTTAGTTGTATTCCTAGGTACTTTATTCTCTTTGTAGCAATTGTGAATGCCAGTTCGTTCTTGATTTGGCTCTCTTGAAGTCTATTACTGGTGTATAGGAATGCTTGTGATTTTTGCACATTGATTTTGTATCCTGAGACTTTGCTGAAGTTGTTTATCAGTTTCAGGAGATTTTGGGCTGAGATGATGGGGTCTTCCAGACATACAATCATGTCATCTGCAAATAGAGACAATTTGATTTCCTCCTTTCCAATTTGGATACCCTTTATTTCTTTTTCTTGCCTGATTGCTCTGGCTAGAACTTCCAGTACTATATTGAATAGGAGTGGTGAGAGAGGGCATCCTTGTCTAGTGCCAGATTTCAAAGGGAATGCTTCCAGTTTTTGCCCATTCAGTATGATATTGGCTGTTGGTTTGTCGTAAATAGCTTTTATTGTTTTGAGATACGTTCCGTCAATACCTAGTTTATTGAGGGTTTTTAGCATAAAGGGTTGTTGAATTTTGTCAAAAGCCTTCTCTTATGCAGTACCAATAAATTACATAGCCTTTAAAACAAAAGATGAATAGGATCATTTCTAAAAGAGGAAAAATAAGCATTAGAAGATTTCTTTGTAAGAATTTGCTCATAGGTACAAAGTGCTTTTAAAAAAATCAAGAAATCATACGTTCTTTGATTCAGGATGTCATAAATGTTACAGAATCACAATTAAATCAACTATTAGTTTTAAAACATACGGTTTTTATTTCAGTATTTCTATGATAAATGTGGCTAGTTCCACATGTCATTGTGAAACCTAAGTTAATTTTCAGATTGGGCACTGCCCAGGAAATACTGACAGACAAAATCACATGGAACATGTACAAATCTGAAACAGCGAAACAACACAAAATGCATTTCAAAAACAAATTGCTTTTAAAATGTTTGTCATCTAAAACAGTGGTTCTCAACCGAAGTGATTTTGACTCCCAGGGGATAGCAGACAATGTCTGGGGACATTTTTAGTTGTCACAATTGGGGGAGTGCTACTGGTATCTAGGCGGACAGAAACCAAGGATGCTGCAAAACATCTTCAACTCATACGACTGCACCACAAGAAATAATTACCCACTCCAAAATGCCAACAGAGTCAACATGGAGAAACACTGACCTAAAATAATACCAAGCTCATGATCAAATATGCTTGAACGATACAAAAATACTTTCGAATGAATTAATGAATTTTAATAAATGAAAATATTTAATTTTCACTTTTTTAAAGACATTCTGTCAACAAGGCTGGAGTGCAGAGGTGTGATCTCAGCTCACTGCAACCTCTGTCTCCCAGGCTCAAGCAATCCTCCCACCTTAGCCTCCTGAATAGCTGGGACTACAGGTGTTTACTACCACATCCAGGTAATTTTTGTATTTTTTGTAGAAACAGGGTTTTGCCATGTTGCCCAGGCTGGTCTTGAACTCCTGAGCTCAAGCAATCTACACACGTTAGCCTCTCAAAATGCTGGGACTACAGACATGAGCCACTGGGCCCAGCCTGGTTTTCACTTTTTATAGCTTCTTATCTCCATCAATTTGATGCTGCTTAATGCAGACTCTGTTTTGTTCTCAAACTATTTATCTTCTCATTCATTAGATTCCCCTAGGGTGACAAATATGACCAAAGAGATAAAAAATCACAGGTCCATTAAGGATCTTGCCCTATGATATGGTTCCAAGGAATCTAAAAGAGGGATACATATTGGCCGTTTAATTGTCATTCAGATCAGCAGGTGAAATTTCAAATGTGTTCAGGGATTAAGAGCTCAAAAATATATTTTTAACTATGGGAATTGAAACACTATTATTTTATTTGGCCACATTTGTTGATAAACCAAGTTATTTCAAATTTATAGGTCAAGACCAATAAGTAAAATTTAAATACCTTTTAGAAAACACTCATTGTGACTCTGTCATTTGCAACAACATGGATGGAACTGGAAATTATTATGTTAAGTGAAATAAACCAGGCACAGAAAGACAAACATCATGTTCTCACTTATTGGTGGTATCTAAAAATCAAAACAATTGAACTCATGGACATAGAGAGTAGAAGGATGGCTACCAGAGGGTGGAAAGGGTTGTGGGTGTGGGGGGAAGATGGGAACAGGTAATGGGTACACGAAAAATGGAAAGAATGAATAAGACCTACTATTTGATAGCACAACAGGGTGACTATAGTCAATAATAACTGTACATTTTAAAATAACTAACACTGTAATTAGATTGTCTATAATACAAAGGATAAATATTTGAGGGGATGGATACCCCATTCTCCATGATGTATTACACATTGTATATATGTATCAAAATATCTCATGTACCCCATAAATATATACACCTATGTAACCACAAAAATTAAAAATATAAAAGAAAACACTCATTGTGTGAAAAATAAAACTAGCCAAGGTTTAAATGTCCATGTGATGTTTTAAAATAGAAATTCACTATTGCCAGTTCAAAAGAATACTAAAGGATTTTTTTAAGACTCTGGCATTTCCAATTTAATCTAATATGAAAACTATCCCAAGTGGAAATGATTTATATATTTTATGCACATTTACGTGTATCCTTAACTGTCAGGGAGCTACAGATTGATTTTATTAACAAATACTTAGAAGAAGAATGACTGTTTCTCAAAAGAAAATTATGAGTATTAAAAAATCTGTAAACAACAGATGATGAAGAGGATGTGGAGAAACAGGAACACTTTTACACTGTTGGTGGGAGTGTAAATTATTTCAGCCATTGTGGAAGACATTGTGGTGATTCCTCAAGGACCTAGAAACAGAAATACCATTTCACCCAGCAATCCCATTACCGGATATATACCCAAAGAATTGTAAATTGTTCTATTATAAAGATACACGCACATGTATGTTCTTTGCAGCACTGTTTATGATAGCAAAGACCTGGAACCAATCCAAATGTCCATCACTGATAGACTAGATAAAGAAAATGTGGCACATATACACCATGGAATACTACGCAGCCATAAAATACGATGAGTTTGTGTCCTTCATAGGGACATGGATGAATCTGGAAACCCTCATTCTCAGCAAACTGACACAAGAACAGAAAACCAAACATCACATGTTATCACTCATAGGCGGGTGTTGAACAATTAGAACACATGGACACAGGGAGGGGAGCAACACACACCATGCTCAGTAGAGAGGAGACAGGGGAGGGACAGCAGGGGTAGGGAGGGTGGAGAGGAATAATGAGAGGAGAAATACCATAGGTGATGGGGGGATGAAGGCAGCAAACAACCTTGCCATGTGTGTACCTATGCAACAATCCTGCATGATCCGCCCATGTACCTCAGAACCTAAAGCACAATAAAAAAAATTAATTAAAAAAGAAAAAAGAAAATTACGGGTAAATTTTTTCTTTATAGCTTTTTAAATTTTTCAACTGTTTTACTATCTACATAATAATTTTATAAGGAAACTGAACCATATGTTCAAAAAAAAGAGCCTCTGCTAATTCACATATACTCACTATTTTCTATAGAACTATATATTACTCCAGGGTTAAATTTTAAGAACAACAGTTAATCATAAAGAGATGGAATTCCCCAACTATTTCCCTTTAAAGAACCTACCACTTGTGCATGGGGGAAAACAATATAAGTAAAAGAGACTTATTTTTAAATGCTTCTAGCCAAAATAACAATGTTAGATAAATTACAAATACTAAGTCAATCATTAAATGTTTACACATTATTCTGCTACTGTGCTTTGTTTTAGTTGTCCTTAGAGACAAATGTTTCTGTGAGAAATATATCATTCCCTCTTATATTTAAGTACTGTCCTGAGGTTATGTTATTCCAATAAGAAATATTCTAAAAACTGCATCAACTAAACCATGACATGGTCCTACTTCCAGTCACAGATTGAAGAGCCATCCAAAAGCTTTTCAAATGTTTATTCAGAGAGAAGACAAGGGCACAACTTCTCAAAGGAAAATGGTTTTTAATAAAAACTTACAAATAGGAAGTTGTGTACCAGAAGTGTAAGTCCAAATGAACCAATGAATAAGGAAATTCTTCATGGGATTATTCCAACCTCATCTGAAGCCACATGCATTTGGAAAACCCGAAACAAACAAAATAAGTACATTACCTAGACATGCTTTCAAATCTATTTCTCCCTACTGGGAATCAACAACCAGTGAGGGTGTTGATTTGTTCTTTTCATCCTTTTTTTACAGCTAAATGAGCATGCAAGCCTTTAAAACAGAGACAAAAATAGAAATGACAGCACCATTTATGAATATAAAATAATCTCTGTGAATCAGTGTCATGAAATTGGGCAAAACAAAATATAAATATCCCAATCAGTGGTATCCCTTTGAGGGAAAATAAAATTTAAGATTACTAATGTTACAAAGGATTTATATGTATGTCAGTCCCCTGATGCATTTATTTAAAGATTGCTAACTACTCTTTCAGGGCAATCTAGCCACCAACAATTAACTTATAAATTAATTTAAGAAATTTTTATTAAGAGCCTACCATGTGCAAGGGACTGTATTAGGCACAGTATAAGAAGCAGACTCATCCTTCGCATGCTTTGGTCTTAAAACGTACAAGTCTAGTTAGGAAGATAAGACAAGCCTAGAAATAACTTTAAAACAAGAAAGGAGACGAATAACCAATACAATCTTGAGCAAAAACAACAAAGCTAGAGTTATCACACCTCCTAATTTCAAAATACAGTCATGTGTTGCTAAACAATGAGAATACATCTGAGAAATGTGTCATTGGGTAATTTATCATTTTGCAAACATCATAGAGTGTGCTTACACAAACCTAGATGGTACAACCTACTACACACACAGGCTATGTGGTGTAACCTCTTGTTCCTAGGCTACAAACCTGTACAGCATTTTACTGTATTAAATACTGTAGGCAACTATAACACAATGGCATTTGTGTATCTAAACACAGAAAAGGTATAGTAAAAACACAGATAAAATATTTCTTAAATGATACACCTGTATAGGGTGCTTACCACGAATGCAGCTTGCAGGACGGGAAGATAATTTGGGCACAACAGTGAGTCAGTGGTGAGTGAATGTGAAGGCGTAGGTCATTAGTGCATACTACTGTACACTTTACAAACACTTGTACACTTAGGCTACACTAAATTTATTTTTTAAATGTTTTTCTTTCTTCAATAATAAGCTAACTCTAGCTTAATGTCACTTTTTTTTTTTTTTTTTTTTTTTTTTTTGAGACAGAGGTTTGCTCTTGTTGCCCAAGCTGGAGTGCAATGGCACGATCTTGGCTCACCACAACCTCTGCCTCCTGGATTCAAGCGATTCTCCTGTCTCAGCTTCCCGAGTCGCTGGGATTACAGGCATGCACGCCACGCCTGGCTAATTTTTTGTATTTTTTAGTAGAGACGGGGTTTCTCCATGTTGGTCAGACTGGTCTCGAACTCCCTACCTCAGGTGATCCACCCACCTCGGCCTCCCAAAGTGCTGAAACTATAGATGTGATACTGTAACTTTTTATTGATACATGGTAATTGGACGTATTTATGAGGTACCTGTGAGATTTTGATACATTCATACAATGTTCAATGATCAAATTAGGGTAATTAGGCTATCCAATACCTCAAACATTTATTATTTCTTTATGTTGGGAACATTCCGAATCTTGTTTTCTAGCTATTTTGAAATATAAAATAAATTACTGTTAACTATATAATCACCCTACTGTGTTATCAAACACTAGAACTTATTCCTTCTATCTAACTATATTTTTGTACTCACTAACCAATCTCTCTTCATCCCTCCTACCCTACCCTTCTCAGCTCCTTGGAACCATCAGTCTACTCTCTACCTTCCATGCCATTAACTTGCTTACCCCCACATGTGAGTGAAATGATGCAATATTTGTCTTTCTGTGCCTGGCTTATTTAAGATGATGAGCTCCAGCTCCACCCAAGTTGCTGCAAATGACAGGATTTCATTGTCATTTATGGCTGAATAATATTCCACTATGTATATATGCCACATTTTCTTTATCCATTCATCCACTGGTGGGCACTTAGGTTGATTCTGTATCTTGGCTATTGTGAATAGTGCTGCAATAAACATAGAAATGCAGGTATCTCTTTGATTACTGATTTCTTTTCTTTTGGATACCTATCCAGCAGTGGGATTGCTGGATTGTGCAGTAGACTATTTTTAGTTTTCTGAGGAACCTCCATACTGTTTCCATAACGGATATACTTAATTTAAATTCCTACCAACCGTGCAGTAGCTTCTCCCTTTCTCCCAATCTTCACTAGCATCTGTTACTTTTTTTCTCTTTTTGAGAATAGCCATTTTAACTGGGGTAAAATATCAGATTGTGGTTTTGATTTGCATTTCTGTTAGGATTAGTGATAAGAATTTTTTCATATACGTTGTCTATTTGTGTAACTTCTTTTTTTGTTTGTTTCTTTTGAGATGGAGTTTCACTCTTCTTGCCCAGGCTAGAGTGCAATGGTGCAATCTTGGCTCACTGCAACCTCTGCCTCCCAGGTTCAAGTGATTCTCATGCCTCAGCCTCCCTAGTAGCTGGGATTACAGGTGCACACCACCATGCCTGGCTAATTTTCTATTTTTAGTACATATGGGGTTTCACCATCTTGGCCAGGCTGGTCTCAAACTCCTGACTGACCTCAGGTGAACCCCCAGCCTCGGCCTCCCAAAGTGCTGAGATTACAGGCATGAACCACTGTGCCTAGCCCTGTATGTCTTCCTCTGAGAAATGTTACTCACATCACTCACTCATTTTTAAAATCAGATTATTCATTATTTTGCTATTGAATTGTTTGAATTCCTTATCTCTTCTGATTATAAATTCCTTGTGGATGCAGAGTTTGTAAATATTTTCTTCCATTCTGTAGGTTGTCGCTTCATTCTGTTAATTGATTCCTTTGCTGTGCAGAAGCTTTTAAACTTGATGTAATCCTATTTCTCTATTTTCGCTTTCATTGCCCGTGCTTTTGGGTTCTTACCCAAAAAAAATCTTTGCCCAGACCAATGTCCTCAAATATTTCTCCAATGTTTTCCTCTAGGAGTTTCATAGTTTCAGGTCTTACATGCAAACCTTTAATGCATTTATTTTGTTTTTGTACATGGTGAGAAATAGGGATCTAGTTTCATTCTTCTGCATACAGATATACAATTTCCCCAGTATCATGTATTCAAGAGGCTGTCCTTTCCACAATGTATGCTGCTGGAGCCTTTGTTGAAAATAAGTTGGCTGTAAATGTATGGATTTATTTCTGAGTTCTCTATTCTGTTCCATTAGTTTATGTGTCCATTTTTTATACCAGTACCAAACTATTTTGGTTACTATATCTTTGTAATATATTTTGAAGTCAAAAAGTGTGATACCTTCAACTGTGTTATTTTTGCTCATAATTCCTTTGGCTATTCAGAATCTTTTGTGGGTGCATATAAATTGTAGAATTTTTTTCTATTTCTGTAAAGAATGTCATTGGTATTTTGACAGGGATTGCATTGAATCTGTAGATCACTTTGGGTAGTATGAACATTTCAACAACATTAATTATCCCAATACATGATCATGGGACATCTTTCCATTTGTTTGTGTCCTCTTTGATTTCTTTCTTTTCATTTTATCATTTTCATTACAGAAGTAGTTGACTTCTTTCGTTAAATTTATTCCTAGGTGGGTTTTTTGGTTAAATTTATTCCTAGGTGTTTTACATTTTTGTAGCTGTTGTAAATGGGATCATTTTCTTAATTTTTCAGATTGTTCACTGTTGGTGTATAAAGGTACTACTGATTTTTGTATGCTGATTTTGTACAAAGGACATCCAAATTGGAAAGAAGAAAGCCAATTTATCCTTTTTCACAGATGGCATGATCTTATACATAGGAAAACCTGAAGACTCCACCAACTGTTAGAACTAATAAACAAATTATTAGCTGTGATTTGGTCATATATGGTCTTTATTGATTTCAGGTATGTTCCTTGTATACTCAATTTGTTCCGAATTTTTAATCACAAAGGGATGTTAAATTTTATTGAATACTTTTTCATTATCTATTGAAATGACCATATGGACTTTGTTCTTGATTCTGTTAATTGAATGTGTCACATTTATTAATTTACATATGATGAACCATCCTTATATCCCTGGTGTAAATCACACTTGAGTGTAATGAATTTTTTCAGTGTGTTGCTGAATTTGGTTTGCTAGTGTTTTGTTGAAGATTTCTGCATCTATATTCATCAGGGATATTGGCCTGTAGTTTTCTTTTCTTTCTCTTTTTTGTTATGGTTTTTCCTGGTTTTGGTGTGAGAGTGATGCCAGCCTTGTAGAATGAGTTTGGAGTATTCCCTCCTACTTAATTTTCTAGAACAGTTTGAATAGAGAGGGTATTAGCTTTTCTTTACTTGTTTGTTAGAATTCAGTGGTGAAGACACCGGGTCGTGAGCTTTGTTGGGAAATGTGATTGCTGCTTCAATCTCAAAACTCACTATTAGTCTGCTCAGGTTTTCTATTTCTTCAGGTTCAATTTTGATAGATTATGTATATAGGAATTTATTCATTTCTTCTAAGTTTTTCAATCTGTTAGCATACAGTTGTTCATGAGATTCTCTACTCATCCTTTGCATTTCTGTGGTTATCAGTTGTAATGTTTTCATCTCTGATTTTATTTGGGTTTTCTCTCTTTTTTCTTAGTCTAGCCAAAGGTGGTTGATTTTACATTTTTTAAAAAAAACTACTTTTAAATTCATTTTCAAATTTTTAAATTCATTTCAAATTTTTTAAATCAGCTTATCTTTACTTAAAAGTCACTGTTTCCATAATATGCTTTCAAATAGCTGTCAAGTATTACCTTTGTACTTTGTACATCCATAATTACAAATAACACTCTGAACAAATCATGGCTGATGATAGTAACAGTTCTTCTTACAGAAATACTTTTGTTTAAAATTCTACATCATACACAATAAGGTCCCAGAATATATACTTTTAAATAGCCACAGATTCAGATTGATCTTTTGTTATTTTTTTAAGTCTCAAGTGCATTTATTTCTGCTCTGATCTTTATTATTTATTTCCTTCTGCTAACTTGGGGCTTGGTTTGTTCTTGTTTTACTAGCTCTTTGAGGTACATCATTAGTGTTACTTACATGAAATCTTTCTATCTTTACGATGTAGGTATTTATTGCTATAAACTTCCCTCTTAGAACTGCTTTTGTTATATCCCATAGATTTTGGTATGTGGTATTTCCATTTCATTTGTCTCAAGGAATTTTTTAAATATATATTTTATTGCACTTTAGGTTCTAAGGTACATGTGAAGAACATGCAGGATTGTTGCATAGGTATATACATGGCAATGTGGTTTGCTGCCCCCATCCCCATCACCTATATCTGGCATTTCTCCCCATGTTATCCCTCCCCAACTCTCTACCTGCCGCTGTCCCTCCCCTAGTCCCTCCAAACAAACCCCAGTGTGTGATGCTCCCCTCCCTGTGTCCATGTGTTCTCATTGTTCAACACCCACCTATGAGTGAGAACATGTGGTGTTTGATTATCTGTTCTTGCATCAGTTTGCTGAGAATGATGGTTTCCAGGTTCATCCATGTCCCTACAAAGGACACAAACTCATCGTTTTTTGACTGCATAGAATTCTATGGTGTATATGTGCCACATTTCCCTTGTCCAGTCTATCATCAATGGGCATTTGGGTTGGTTCCAGGTCTCCACTATTGTAAACAGTGCCACAGTGAACATACATGTGCATGTGTCTTTATAATAGAATGATTTATAATCCTTTGTGTATATACCCAGTAATGGGATTGCTGGGTCAAATTGAATTTCTATTTCTAGGTCCTTGAGGAATCTTTCTGTGGAAGACAGAAACCACTGTCTTCCACAATGGTTGAACTAATTTACACTCCCACCAACAGTGTAAAAGGGTTCCTATTTCTCCACATCCTCTCCAGCATCTGTTGTCTCCAGATTTTTTAATGATCACCATTCTAACTGGTGTGAGATGGTATCTCAGTGTGGTTTTGATTTGCATTTCTCTAATGAGCAGTGATGATGAGAATTTACGCATACGTTTGTTGGCCTCATATATGTCTTCTTTTGAAAAATGTCTGTTCATATCCTTTGCCCACTTTTGAATGGGTTTGTTTATTTTTTTTTCTTGTTAATCTGTTTTACTTCTTTGTAGATTCTGGATATTAGCCCTTTGTCAGATGGGTAGATTTCAAAAATTTTTTCCTAGCATTTCTTATAAGACAGGTCTGGTGTTGATAAATTCCCTCAACTTTTGTTTGGAAAAGTCTTTATCTCTCTATCATGTTTGAAGAATAGCTTTGCTAGGTACAGTACTATTTCTTTGTTGACAATTTTTTCCTTCAGCACTTTGAATACAGCATCTCTCTTCTGGCCTACAGGATTTCAGCTAAAAAAGCTATTGAAAGCTGTATTGGGTCTCCAATGAATATGACCTATTTCTTTTCTCCTGCTGCTTTGAGTATTCTTTCTCTGTCTTTGATTTTTGCTCATTTGATTATGATGTACTCGAGTAATTCATCTTTGGATTTAACATGATTGTTGATTTTTAAGCTTCCTGTGCCTGAGTGCTGGCAGCTTTCTCCATATTTGAGAAGTCTGCAGCCATTATTTCCTTAATTATGCTTTCTAGGCCCTCTTCTCTCTCATCTCCATCAGGAATTCTAATTATGTGAAAGTTAATTCATTTATAGGTGTCCCATAATTCTCACAAGAGTCCCATAATTCTCACAGGCCTTCTCTCTCTCTTATTCTTTTTATTTCTCTTCTGATTGGGTAATTTCATATGTTTTTTCTTCAAGATCACTAAGTCTTTCCTATTTGATCCAGTCTGCTGTTGGAGTTTTCTAATGAGTGTTCCAGTTCAATTATTGTATTCTTTATTTCTAGGATTTGTTACAATTTTTTAAATTGAGTCTATTTCTTTGTCACATTTCTTATTTTGTTCCTGGATTGTTTTCCAATTTTCATTTGGTGTTCTATCTGTATTTTCTTGTGACTCCCTGTGTATTAATCTGTTTTCATGCTGCTGATAAAAACATACCCAAGACTGGGCAATTTACAAAAGAAAGAGGTTTACTGGACTCACAGTTCCACATGGCTTGGAGGCCTCACAATCACGGTGGAAGGCAAGGAGGAGCAAGTCACATCTTACATGAATGGCAGTAGGCCAAAAGAGAGCTTGTATACAGAAAACTCCCCCTTATAAAACCATCAGATCTTGTGAGACTTATTCACTACCATGAGAACCCCATGGGAAAGACCCGCCACCATAATCCAATCATCTCCCACCGGGTTCCTCCCATAACACATGAGAATTCAATGTTGGATGGGAACACAGAGACAAACCATATCATTCTACCCCCGGCTCCTCCCAAGTCTCATGTCCTCACATCTCAAAATCAATTATGCCTTCTCAACAGTCCCCCAAAGCCTTAACTCATTTCAGCATTAACTCAAAAGTCCACAATCCAAAGTCTCATTTGAGACAAAGTTAAGTCTCTTCTGCCTATGAGCCTGTAAAATGAAAAGCAAGTTTACTTCCTAGGTACAATGGGGAACGAGTATTAAATAAATACAGCCATTCCAAACGGGAGAAATTGGCCAAAACGAAGCGGCTACAGGTACCATGCAAGTCTGAAATCCAGCAGGGCAATCAAATCTTAAAGCTCCGAAATGATCTCCTTTGACTTCAAGTCTCACATTCAGGCCATGCAGATACAAAAGGTGGGTTCCCATGGTCTTGGGAAGCTCCACCCCTGAGAATTTGCCAGATACAGCCTCCCTTCTGGCTGCTTTCATGGGCTGGCATTGAGTGGCTGCAGCCTTTCCAGGTGCACAGTGCAACTTGACAGTGAATCTACCATTCTGGGTTCTGGAGGATGGTGGCCCTCTTTTCACAGTTTCACTAGGCAGTGCCCCAGCAGGAACTCTGTGTGGGGGCTCTGACTCCACATTTCCCTTCTGTACTGCCCTAGCAGAGGTTCTCCATGAGGACCCCCACCCCTACAGCAAACTTCTGCCTGGGCATCCAGGCATTTTCAAACATCCTCTGGCATCTATGCAAAGGTTCACAAACCACAGTGCTTCACTTCTGTGACTTGCAGGCTCAACACCATGTGGAAATTGCCAAGGCTTGAGATGATGTGCACCCTCTGAAGCCATGGTCTGAGCTCCACATTGACCCCTTTCAGCCACAACTGGGGCGGCTGGGACATAGGGCACCAAGTCCCTAGGCTGCACACAGCACAGGGACTCTGGTCCTGGCCCATGACACCAATTTTTCCTCCTAGGCCTCTGGGCCTATGATGGGAGGGGCTGCCATGAAGACCTCTGACATGCCCTGGAGACATTTTCCCCATTGTCTTGCGGATTAACATTCAGCTTCTTATTATTTATGCAAACTTCTGCAGCCAGCTTGAATTTTTCCTTAGAAAATGGGATTTTCTTTTCTATTGCACTGTCAGGCTGCAAATTTTCTGAACTTTAATGCTCTGCTTCCAACTGAATGCCTTTAATAGCACCCAAGTCACATAAGTGCTTTGCTGCTTAGAAATTTTTTCCACCTGATACCCTAAATCATCTCTCTCAAGTTTAAAGTTTCACAAATCTCTAGAGCAAGTGAAAGAAAAATGCCACTGGTCTCTTTTCTAAAACATAAGAGTCACCTTTGCTCCAATTCCCAACAAGTTCCTCATTTCCATCTGAGACTACCTCAGCCTGGACTTTGTTGTCCATATCACTCTCAGCATTTTGGGCAAAGTCATTCAACAAGTCTCTAGGAAATTCGAGACTTTCCCACATTTTCCTATCTTCTTCTGAGTCCTTCAAACTATTGCAAACCCTGCCTATTACCCAGTTCCAAAGTCACTTCCACATTTTCAAGTATCTACAGCATCTCCACAATCTACTGGTACCAATTTATAGTGTTAGTCAGTATTCACACTGTTCACACTGCTGATAAACATATAACTGAGACTGCAAGAAAAAGAGCTTTGATGGACTCAGTTCTACATGGCTTGGGAGCCCTCCCGATCATGGCAGAAGGCAAGGAAAAGCAAGTCATATTTTAAATGGATGGCAGCAGGCAAAAAGACTACCTGAACTTAAGTGGGTTATTCTGAATTCTTTTTTCTTTTTTTTCTTTTTTGAGAAAGAGTCTTGTTCTATCACCCAGGCTGGTGTGCAGTGGTGCAATCTCAGCTCACTGCAACCTCCGCTTCCTGGGTTCAAACCTCCACTTCCTGGGTTCAAGCAACTCTCCTGCCTCAGCCTCCCAAGTAGCTGGGACTACAGGTGCCCACCATCACACCTGGCTAATTTTTATACTTTTAGTAGAAACAGGGTTTCACCATGTTGGCCAAGCTGGTCTCAAACTCCTGACCTCAAGTGATCTGCCCACCTCAGCCTCCCAAAATGCTGGGATTGTAGGAATGAGCCACCATGCCCCAACCCTTATTTTAAATTCTTTATCAGACATTTCATAGATCTTCAATGCTTCTGGGTCCATTGCTAGAGCTCTGTTAGTATCTTTTGGTGTTATATTTCCCTGAGTTTTCACAATCCTTGTGGCTTTATGTTGATGCCTGCACACTGAAGGAGAAAGCTACCTCTTCTAGTTTTTGCAGGTGGTGTTAGACTTTTACTTCTTCATATCGGAACTTAAATACGGGTTTGTCATTGTTTCCCATTCTGGGCAGAACCTGTAGTGAGCATCAGAACTAAAACTTTGCCCTAGAACTATTTTGCTGCCCTGTTATTGTTTCCTAGTCTAGGGAAAACTTAAATGGGCACAAGAACCTAACCCCAGCCTTTTAGTTATTTCTAGGTCAGGGGAAGGCTTTATTCAAATGCCCAGGCTTTGTGGAAAATGCAGCTAGGTATTCCAGCCTTTCCATGAATTGTGCCCTTTGCAGCACTATGGCACTGGCCAGTCTTTTCAACAGGGTGTCCCTGCTGATTGGAGAGCTAAACAGCCACCAAGATCTGCACATCAGTCACTGTGATCAGTGCCCCTGTGTACCCCCAATCCACCCCAGAAGGTATATCCTCCTGGTATTTCCAATGGTTCCTATGGAATGGATCTGGAGTAGGCTTCTCACAAAGATTCCAGACCAGTGGGGAGAATGAATGTCCACCTCCTATTCCCTCCTACCACCCCATAAGCCATAGGTCTAGAAAAATTATCTGTGGGTGGCATTATGCCAGCTTGGGGAAGGAAGTGGCACAGACCGAAATGACCTCTTCTCTTACCAGTCATTGCTTATCTTGATTCTGTGAGTCTATGGGGTTTCTCAGCTTCTCCTCCAAGGTCTGGTATATTCAGGGTGGTATTCTTATTTTTAAATTGTTTCTAGTTGTATTTTGTAGGGAGAGTGATGCCAGAGGATCTCTGCGTTGCCATTTTGCTGGCATCACCTTGCTTGCTATAACTTTTCTACTTTATAAACTTTTTACATTTTTTTAACTTTTTGCTTCTTTTTAATAACACATAGCTTAAAATGCAAATACATGTTCATCTGTACAAGAATAGTTTCTATCTTTATACCTTATTCTATAAGCTTTTTTCTGTTTTTCAGCTCTTCTTTCATTTATCTATTTTTTTACTTTTTAAACTCTCTTGTTAAAAACTAAGACATATACACACACCTTAGTCTAGGTCTTCACAGGATAAGGATCATCAGTATCACTGTCCTCCTCCACCAAATTTTGTTCCTCTGGAAAGTCTTCAGAGGCAATAACAAGCATGGAGCTGTCACCTCCTGTGATAAAAATGCCTTCTTTCGGATACCTCCTGAAGGATCTGCCTGAGGCTGCTTAACAGTTAACTTTTTTTTTTTAACTGTTGTTGAGATGGAGTCTCACCCTGTCGCCCAGGCTGGAGTGCAATGGTGTGATCTCGGCTCATGCAACCTCCACCTCTCAAGTTCAAGCAATTCTCCTGCCTTAGCCTACTGAATAGCTGGGATTACAGGCACATGCCACAATGCTTGGCTAATTTTTTATATCCTCAGTAGAGACAGGGTTTCATGTTGGCCAGGCTGGTCTCAAACTCCTGACTTTGTGATCCCCCTGCCTTGGCCTCCCAAAGTGCTGGGATTACAGGTGTGAGCCACCACGCCCAGCCAACTTGTTTTTAATAAGTGAAAGGAGTAGACTCTAAAATAACAAATAGTATAATATAGGCTAGGTGATGGATCACATCTATAATCCCAACACTTTGGGAGGCCAAGGCAGGAGGATCACTTGAGCCCAGGAGTTCAAGAGCTACCTGGCCCATACAATGAGAACTTGTCTCCACACACACATGCATGTGCACACAAAAAAGTTAGCCAGGTTGTGGCACACACCAGTAGTAAAATTAGCCAGGTTGTGGCACATACCGGTAGTCCCAGCTACTCAGGAGGCTGAAGCAGGAGGATCACTTGAATCCAGGAGTTCAAGGCTTCAGAGTAAGCTATGATGAAGCCACTGTACTCTAGCCTGGGCAACAGAGGGAGACTCTGTCTCAAAAACAAACAAACAAACTAGACATATAAACTAGTAAAATATAAACCAATAACATGATTGCTTATTTTCATTACCTAGTATTATGTACTTTACATAAGTATATGTCCTATACTTTTATACAACTAGATGTACAGTAGGTTTGTTTACAATAGCACCACCACAAACCCCTAAGTAATGTGTTGCCTTACAATATTACAACACCTACAATGTCACAAGGCAATAGGAATTCTTTAACTCCATTATAATCATATGGGACCACTACTGTATATGTGATCCATCATTGACCAAAATGTTGTTACATGCTGTATGACTGTATACTTTAAGGCTATCATAATCAAAACAGCATGGTACTGGCATAAAGACAGACACATTGACCAATGGAACAGGATAGAAATCCCAGAAACCCACACATTCAACTGATCATTTTTTGACAAAGGTGCCAAGAACACCCAATGGCAAATAGACAACCTTTTAAATAAACGGTGCTAGAAAAACTGAATCTCCACAGGCATAAGAATTAAATTGGATCTTTATCTCATACCATAGATAAAAATCAACTCCAAATGGATTAAAGACTTAAATATAAGATCTCAAATTTTAAAACTACTAGAAGAAAACACAGGAGGTAAGCTCCATGACATTAGACTGGGCAATGATTTTCTGGATATGATCCCAGAGGCACAGGCAACAAAAGCAAAAACAAACAAGTGGGATGGCATCACCTGAAAAACTTCTGCAGAGCAACAGAAACAGTTTAACAAAGTGAAGGGACAACTCACACACATAAGGAGAAAATATTTACAAACCATTTATCTGATAAGGGATTAATATCCAAAATATGTAAGGAATTCAAACAACTCAATAGCAAGAAAACAAATAACCTGATCAAAAAATGAGTGAATTGGCCAGGTGTGGTGGCTCATGGCTGTAATCCCAGCACTTTGGGAGGCTGAGGTAGACAGATCACAAGGTCAGGAGATTGAGACCATGCTGGCTAACAAGGTGAAACCCCGTCTCTACTAAAAATAAAAAATATTAGCTGGGTGTGGTGGCATGCACCTGTAATCCCATCTCTTTGGGAGGCTGGGGCAGGAGAATTGCTTGAACCCAGAAGGCAGAGGTTGTGAGCTGAAATCACACCACTGCACTCCAGCCAGGGTAACAGGGCAAGATTCCGTCTAAAAAAAAAAAAAGAGTGAATGACCTGAACAGACATTTCCACAAAGACATACAAATAGCCAACCAGTTCATGAAAACAATGTTCAACATCACTAGTCATCAGAGAAATGAAAATTAAAATCACTATGAGATGTCACCTCACACCTGTTAGAACGGCTGTTATCAAAAAGATGAAAGATAAGCGTTAGTGAGGATGCAAAGAAAGGGAACACTTGTATAGTGTTGTGGGGGAGATGTAAATTAGTACAGCTATTACGAAAAACAGTATGGAGGTTCCTCAAAAAAACTGTAAGTATCACTACTATATGATTCAGCATCAGCAATCCCACTCCTGTGTACACATCCAGAGGAACCAAAATCAATGTCAGAAGAAGATCTGCATGCCCATGTTCACTGCAACATTCCTCACAACAGCCAAGATGTGGAAACAACCTTGGTGCCCATCAACAGATGAATGGATAAAAAAACGTGTTATATATACGCAATGGAATACTATTCAGCCTTTTTTAGAAGGAAGTCCTGTCATTTGCAACAATATGGATAAGTCTAGGGGACATTATGTTAAGCAAAATGACTGAGGCACAGAAAGACAGAGGACCTCTCTCCCACAGGGACATATGGGATCGCTTTTCTCTTCAGCCAGGGCTGGAGGCCAAGACAGCCCTTGAAAATCATCATCAGGACTGCTGAGAGCTGGGCAGCCTTGTTTACCTCCCTCACGCATTTGAAGAAAAAAAGACAAATACCACACACAATCTTACTAATATGTAGAATCTTAAAAAGTCAAACTCATAGTAGTAGAGAGTAGAATGACGATTACCAGAAGCTGGGAGGAACAGGAAGGAAGGAATGGAGAACTGCTTGGTTAAAGGGTAGACAAGAGGAATGCTTTGAGTTCTACTGCACATCAGGGTGACTACGGTCAATAATAATGTATTGCACATTTAAAAATAATTAAGAGGCCGAGCACGGTGGCTCATGCCTGTAACCCTAGCACTTTGGGAGGCCAAGGCAGATGGATCACCTGAGGTCAGGGTTTCTAGAACAGCCTGGCCAACATGGCAAAACCCTACTCTACTAAAGATACAAAAATTAGCTGGGTATGGTGGCAGGCATCTGTAATCTCGGCTACTCGGGAGACTGAGACAGGAGGATTGCTGGAACCCAGGAGGCAGAGGTTGCAGTAAGCAGAGATCATGCCACTGCACTCCAGCCTGGGCAACAACAGCAAGACTCTGTCTCAATAAAATAAAATAAAATAATTAAGAAAGTGGCCGAGCACTGTGGCTCATGCCTGTAATCCTAGCACTTTGGGAGGCCAAGGTGAGTGGGCTGCCTGAGTTCAGGAGTTCAAGAACAGCCTGAACAACATAGTGAAACCCCATTGCTACTAAAAACACAAAAATTAGCTGGGTGTGGTGGTGAGTGCCAGAATCCCAGTTACTCAGGAGGCTGAGGTGGGAGAATGAACCTGGGAGGCAGAGGTTGCAGTGAACCGAGATTGCACCATTGCACTCCAGTGTGGGCGACAGAGCAAAACTCCATCTCAAAATAAAATAAATATAAAAATAATAAAGAAAGTAAATTTTAGTTATCTTGCCAGAAAAAAATAAGTGAGGTGAAAGATATGTTAATTAGGTTGATTTAATAACTCCATGCTATGTGCATGTATCAAAACATCACATTCAAAACATTCTACCCCATAAATGTATACAATTATGATGTCAATTAAAAAGAATAAATTTTTAAAAAGCAAAAAGGGAAAAGTACCTAAAGAACAGTAAAAATTAAAATGCCATAAGAAGTCACAAGAAAAAGAAGTGACTTCAGCCAAGCTGATCAGAGAAGACACCAAGATCAAATGTTAACATCTGAAATGGGCCTGAATATATACATGGGATTTGGGTAGTCTAAGAAGGTAAACAGATTATAAGGACAGAGAAACAATACAAGTAAAGGTGGGCAAAGAAGAAAGCACCATGATCACCTAGAAGTTATGCTGGCTAACACAAAGTACCTCAGAAAAAGGAGTAAAGTTGAACTAGAATATTGAGACTAGGGTCAGGTGGGGAGGGCCTGACCATGAGGCTAAGAAGTCTGGATTTTATTGGGTAACTGGGGAGCTGGTAAAGATTCCTGAGCAGAAAAAAGCATCATCAAACTTGTGCTTTAGAAAGATCAATCTAGCAGTAATTGAAGTAACTGAACATCAATCAAATGCAGATGATATAACACAGTGAGTATAACGTAAGCCTGCAGGAATTCAGGAATTCATTTATAAAAATGTAATTTATATGCATCTTTTCAGTAACATAGCTCTATAAACTGTCTTGCTCATAGACTAGTACCTAATTATATAAGCATCTAAAAAGGTCATAAGTACTATAAAATGATATCACAAAACCTCTTGCCTCTGCCTGGAAATCGTTCCACCCCCTTTCCCTTCCAGTAAACTCCTTATCCTGTAGACTTCAGTTTAAATGTCACTCCTTGAGAAAGGTCCTTTTTAAATCACTTATCCAAATTGGGTCCCCTTGTTTTTCTCTTTCGAAGGAGCTTGCACACTTTCTTCACAGCACTTATCACAATTTGTAAGTATATATTTTGGTCATTAATTAAAGTCCATTTCCCCCACTAGATTGTGAGAGGAAAGACTGTATTTTTGGTAAACATTATATTCTCCGGCACCTAAAATGATGTAACACATTTTAGGCACCTAACAAATATTTGTTCTATAAAGAATGAATTAATGAAGAAGTGAAGAATTGATTTTAGGGTCACCATAGTAATGCCCCTCTTTGCTAGATGCATGTACTAGTGACTAAGATACTTTCTTTCAAAGAGAAAATTAAAGAAATCTTAAATCTTAAATTACAGGCATCGTAATTCATGCCTGTAATCCCAATGCTTTGGGAGGCCAAAGCAGGATGATCACTTGAGCCCAGGAGTTCGAGACCAGCCTGGGCAATATAATGAGACCTCATCTCTACAAAAAAATCAAAAAATTAGGTGGCCATCATGGTGCATGCCTGTGGTCCCAGCTACTTGGGAGGCTGAGGTAGGAGGATCACTTGAGCCTGGGATGTCAAGACTGCAGTGAGCCATGACTGCACCACTGTACTCCACCCTAGGCAACAGAGGGGGACCTTGTCTGGAAAGAAGAAGAGAAAAGAAAGGAGAGGAGAAGAAGAAGGAAAGGAAAGGAGAAAATAAAGAGGGAGAGCAGGAGTCAGGAAGTCTTAAGTTTCAACTTAAAGTTGAATTCCTATGTGCCAAAATCAGAATAAAAATCTGTCCTTACACAAGGAAAACCTTAAAGCAAATATTCAAGTCAAAATACACATTCCTGTGCCTCATATTTTTACACAAATAACTCCAAGTGCAATTACTGAGTAAACTAGAATAAGGAACAGAATCTAGGCACAAGAAAGCATTTTAAGTCAGATGTAAAGAAGGCAATTATAGATTTGTAATTCCTTTATTCCTGCATATTATGTTAGAACCTCAAAAAGGAACTTCAGCATTCAATGAAAGATTTACTTTAACCTAAATCATCACTGGAGTAAACAAAAATCCTCAAAAAAGATGACTAAGGCTTTTTTAAAAACAGGTAATTCACTTCCAAATAATACTTGGTTTTAAATCACATGCTATTTATACCTATGTACTTACTTCATGCTACAGACGTGGTGCAAGGCTTCCTTCATATAATAATAAACATAAACAATTAGCAATTTAATGAACCTTAAGTCACAGAAGTCTAGAGAAGTCCAAAGGAGTTCAACATAAGGCATTTGGGACCTTATCTCAAGATGCAGCCCTTCACAAAAATTTAACTTAGAAAAATCACCCAATGCACTAGGACACATGAAGGCCTAACCAACTGCCAATAAGGAACTAGAGAAGTTGGTTTAACTTGGTACAATGGGTCACCTGCAACAAAAGGAAAAATAAGATTTCCATTATTCATTTGTCTGGGGGGCGGGGTGTTTATTCAACTATTGCAAATCAGATGCACTACAGAAACTTAAAATGAAAAGGAAAAAAGACCAGCATAAATTTGTTCAAAGAGATATAGTCAGTTTTACCATAAGGAAATACCTCAGTTCCTAAAAATCACTATACTATGCAAAAATTGCACAAACAAGGACTTATGGGGGAAATGTAGTTAGGGACACAAAACCTCAAACCTTTGTCAGTGATAGACAGACAGACAGACAGACACACACACACACACACACACACACACACAAGAAACCTAATAAAAACCATGGCATTTTTATACATGCTAAATGGTTAGGAAACATAAATATGGCACCTCACCTTGAAAAAAACCCTGAAATGTACTTATAGATATAGGCATTTAAAAGACTGTAGCTTTTTAATTAATCATGGGTGCTTGAAAGAAGGTCATTTGAAATCAGAAGGAAAGGTATGACACAGATGCGGGGGGGTGTAGCTCTTAACTTGCAGCGAACTGAGGTGGCTGGTAGATATTCCAGGTATGTACATGTGTCCATTTTGTGTGTTCCTGCTGGGTTCAGTACAACTGTGTGCAGTATTCTGTGTTCCCCTGGTGTTTCTTGCTGACAAAATCATGGATAATGCAAACATGAAATTCATTTTTGCTCAAATTGCTTCCTAATATATCAATAGCATCGCAATAAATTCATGTTTTTAAAACAAGTATTAATAGCAGAACTAACTGTATGGGTATTCAAATTCAAACAGCTAACGCCAGGTGGATACTGCAGTTATTTCCGATTCCTCAAATGTCTTGAGCTCAACGAAATCACAAGATTCTGAAGAATCACAGACTCTCTAATAGAAAACAGCCACAATTCCTAAGTAGATTGGTATAATTCACATGGCCAAACCCTAGAAAATGTAGGGGTCTGCATGCCTCCATGAAGCTACAATCTTCTTCATAAAATCACTGCCTTCAAAGCAACAATACATAAATAGTACTGGTAAATATGACATTTGATCAAATCTAGTTTTTGCTCAGGAATACAGGATCTTCTCCTGTCATCGTGAGCATTCTCTCACATATCCCAAGACCTTCAGCACCTATATCATGACAACCAAAGCACAAAGCCAACAGAATGGCGTAGCCAAATTTACAAACCTTAGCATTTTTCCCTGCGTCTGCTGCTAGTTTCCAAGTTGGTGGCATAACAATCATGTAGCAAAAACAGTGTTCACCAACAGACTTCACTTCATCTGGTTTTAATTAAGAACATTTAACGTTTAGCAGAAATGTCTGAACCTCTATTTTTAGCATTTATCAAGTATTACCTGTTCCACAGGCTAAACTCTCAGTTTAGTACTTCACGCAAAGTAGGAGCTTCCTAAATCTTTGTTGAACAAACATTAGTTGAACACACTTGTTTTGATTTACTATTTTGCCCCATAATTTTATTCCCAGAATATTAAATTCCATTTTCAAAAGCAACATATTCACTTTTTAAAAAGATTATGTTTATTTGCTTTTAATTACTATAAAATTAGAAAATAATTGCTGTAATAAAAATTGAGAGAGTCCAGAGCTATCTCAGAGATACTCATTTTCAATGGTTCTGTGTAACATTCTAGAAATTTTCTTTGTACATATACAGCATAAGTATAAATCAGATATTGTAAATAAGCCCATACTATACCTATTCTCAGTAACTTACTCTTTTTCTAAATATTATAGCTTAACTATTTTTTCATTATCAGTATATATATTTATACATCTTTGGTTTTAATGGCTATATAATATTCCAATATATAAGCATTCTAAATTATTTAACAAGCCCATATCAATAGTCAAGTAAGTTGCTTCCAAATTGTTTCTATTATAAATGATGCTATAAGCAATAACCTTTTACATATATCTTTGTACACTAAGATGAGTATATTTGTAGAATATACTCTTAGCAGTAGCACTGCAGAGATAAATGTGTGAGCATTTATTATTTTGATGTTAGATTGCCCGCAGGAAAGGATATGAGAGTACATTTTACCACATGCCATCATTAGATGTTTTTTAACTTTTTCATCTATGTCAATTTGATAAATGAAAAATAGCATCTTATTTTAATTTCTACCTCCTTAATTATAAATGAAGCTAAGTATTTTTCAAATGTTTATTTTTTCTGAAAAATATCTGTTCATATTGATTTTTTCTCATCTTTTTCTTGTTGACTTATTAGTGATCCCTAAATATTAATGATATCAATCCTTCTTCTGTCAAATACATTGAAATCATTCTCCCCCACTTCGGTATTTGTTCATTGATTCTTATCATAGTGATTTTGTCATGCAAAAGCTTTTTGTTTTTATGAAGTCAAATGATTAATCTTTTCTTTTATGGTCACTAGGTTGAGAGTTATACATAGAAAGGGCTTCACTGCCCCAAGATTAAAAAAATTATCTACCCCTGTTTTTGCCTTAAAATAATTAAATAATTGGTAATTTTTACTGAATGTGTACTTCAGGCCAGGCACTGCTCTAAGTACCTCACATACATTATTGTATTTATCTTCACAACAAACCTAGTAAGTGAGTAGTATCATTACCTCCAAGATACAGATGAGGATTCTATAACTACTTATGAGATTTAAATTCATTTGAGAATGCATATCTGGTATGTGGCAGTGCCAAGACTTCAACTCAGACTAGCAAATTCATCAACTACAGGCTATATCTACCGACTCTCTCTCCATGAAGATAAATGGGAGTTCATACTCTTTTACAACCCTCTACCTATTCTACCTTCCCCTCTTTATATCTGTTATATAAACCCTTTATTCAATATTAATTTTAGAGCCTTTACATTCTCTTCTGTTTTCATAGTATGCAGTTATCCAGACCTTACTTAGTCTATGTTTAAATAGATTCCATATGCCCTGTCAATTCTTTCCTATTTCTGCTTCTTCATTCCCTAGTTCTTTTTATTTATCACTTAGATGATTAATTTTACTCATGAGGCAATTTTTCAGGGAGTAGGATCCTTGAACGTTTGAGAATATTGGTTGTTCCTTAGAAGAAAATCTAGGCAAAACCATTCAGGACATAGGTGTAGGCAAGGACTTCATGACCAAAACGCCAAAAGCAATGGCAACAAAAGCCAAAATAGACAAATGGGACCTAATCAAACTCCACAGCTTCTGCACAGCAAAAGAAACAGTCAGTAGAGTGAATCGGCAACCAACAGAATGGGAAAAAATTTTTGCAGTCTACCCATCTGACAAGGGGCTGATATCCAGAATTTACAAAGAACTAAAGCAGATCTACAAGAAAAAAACAAACAAGCCCATTCAAAAATGGGCAAAGGATATGAACAGATACTTTACAAAAGAAGACATACAGGAGGCCAACAAACATATGAAAAAATGCTCATCATCACTGGTCATCAGAGAAATGCAAATCAAAACCACATTGAGATACCATCTCACACCAGTTAGAATGGCGATCATTAAAAAATCGGGAAACAACAGATGCTGGAGAGGATGTGGAGAAATAGGAACACTTTTACACTGTTGGTGGGAATGTAAATTAATTCAACCATTGTGGAAGACAGTGTGGCGATTCCTCAAGGACTTAAAAATAGAAATCCCATTTGACCCAGCAATCCCATTACTGGGTATATATCCAAAGGATTATAAATCATTCTACTACAAGGACACGTGCACACGAATGTTCATTGCAGCACTGTTTACAATAGCAAAGACCTGGAACCAACCCAAATGCCCAACGATGATAGACTGGATAGGGAAAATGTGGTACATATACACCATGGAATATTATGCAGCCATCAAAAACGATGAGTTCACGTCCTTTATAGGGACATGGATGAACCTGGAAACCATCATTCTCAGCAAACTGACACAAGAGCAGAAAATCAAACACCGTATATTCTCGCTCATAGGCGGGTGTTGAACAATGAGAACACATGGACACAGGGAGGGGAGCACTACACACTGGGGTCTGTTGGGGGGAAATGGGGGAGGGGCGGGGGTGGGGAGGTGGGAAGAGATAGCATGGGGAGAAATGACAGATACAGGTGAGGGGACGGAAGGCAGCAAAGCACACTGCCATGTGTGTACCTATGCAACAATCTTGCATGTTCATCACATGTACCCCAAAACCTAAAATGCAATTAAAAAAAAAAAAAAAGAGAATATTGGTTGTTATCTTTATGCATAAATAAGAGCTTGAGCAGGTATTAAACCTGTGGGTCACACTATTCCCTGCCTACACACATTCCACCAAAATTCTAGGGACACTATTCAACTGCCTCCTACTTTGGCTATTACCATGATGTCAGAAGCCAGTCTCATTCTCCCCATTTTGGTGACTTGCTTTTTCTGTCTGGATGCTTGGGGATTCTTTTTCTTTAATCTTGAAGCACAACTAACTTTACTTACTTGATAATCTTACTTGATATTGATATACTTGCTTGATACTGATAATTTTGTTTCAGTTTTTTTAGAACTCTGTGTTCTTTGAATCTGTAGATTACTAATTCTTTTAATCTCTGAAGGTATTTTCCCCATTATATATCTGAAATTGTTGTCCATTTATTCTACTCTCTATATCAGGCACACCAATAACACATATGTTGGATCTTCTCTGCCTGTATTATCTACATATCATACAGAATTCTCAGTTGAAAGTCTATGGCATAAGCCTAACTTGAAATCGTTTAGATAAAAAGATTTTATTAGATAGAAAATGTAGTACCTCATATAACTCTAGGAAATGTACGAAGTGTAACTGGGCCTCAGGGATAACTGGAACCACAGACTTGAACATCACCAGGACTGCTTATCTCAACTAAGGCTATTTTTCTTTTGTTGCTTATTTCTGCTTCAATGTGTTGGCTTGGCTGTCACTATCACAGATAGACCAACCTCTCCTACAAGGCACAGAACATGGCTGCACCAGCTATGAAGCCTCACATCCTATGACTGACCACCAGGGAAGGATTGCTTTGCTTTCCTTAATTCCAATTTTTAAAAATTTTATGTTCCCCTACAGTTTCTTTAAGTGAATTTCAGCAGATGTATTTTTCTTGAATTTCTGTTTTCTAAAATAATTCTTAATCTGAAACGTACTTCACTCTGCATGCTTAGAGTCAAGCAGTTTAACCAGTTTGGTTTGCTAACTTATTAGTCATTCATTTCTGTTCATTTGATTCAGTTAACTGCTGCATAACTCACTGTCATTTCTTTTCTTCCTCTCCACTTCACTGTAGATTAGAAATTAAAAGATACTGTCCTCTTGTCTCTCTCACCTCTCTCTTTCTCTCTCTCTCCATTTTGAGATATCGCACTGGATTCCTTGTGGATTTTCCAGGTTTTCCCATGGCCTGTCCTAACTCTAAAACCTTACATGATGGGGCACTCATGGCCCCCACTTGCAGCGAAATCTGTAGTAAAGTGTATAACAGATTTTAGCATCCTCTTTGATTTTATCCATATTTCATTATACTCTTAGATTCCAGTCTGTAGCTAGGAACTGAGCCATTCCTAGTTTCATGGATTTTTTTTTCTTTGCTTTTCGTTTTATTTGTTGATACCGAATTAGTTTCATAAAAGGGAATATGGTTAACATGGCTTTACTTTTCTGAATATCTTCTGAATTTATAGAAGTAATAGTTACTATTAAAATTCCACTTTGGAAAACTTGAAATTCATTCACTTATCAAATATGCATGGGATATTAATTATGTGCAAGGCACTCTGGGAGGCACTGAAGATACAGCAATGTAGAAGGCAAAAGTAGTTCCTACCTCTTGGAGCCTACAGTATAATGGGGAAGACAGACTACTACTATTTTTAAAAATCACAGGAATAGCAGATCAATCAGTAAGTAAAGGGGTAGCTGTTTAAGCAGAGATTAGAATCCTCACAAGTTACGGATTAGAGTATTTTAACTAAAGAATCTCTGAGTTGCTTCTCAGTTCAAGGAGAGACAAAAGTCTCCTTGAAGCTCACTTTTTATTTTGGGAAGAATCACTTAAGTTGCCTCCCGTAGATTGCAAAAATAAGTTAGTACCCTGTATCTAGGTAAACAGGGCCTTCCTTGAGCATACAACCTAGCAATAACTATCTTTTTTTCTTGGGGTATAAAGCCCATAGGCCTTCTAGGAGTGTTCCTTGGGATTCAAAGTTAGCTGTTGGAGTAAACCTGACATTGCCCTGACCAAAATCTTGTAGCAAGAAGGGATATAAATGGCACCAAAAGAATACTCACTAGACAGGAGCTGTCTGGGTTGGTGTCCCAAGCTCAATCCAACCCAGGGTATCATGAGGACGAGTGACTCTAACCCGGCCTTTAACCACCATGACACAAGATTATGCTAGGAGAAACAATGACTAAGTGTATGAGCATAAGTCTGTACATAAACAAATGTAAATGACCTGCATCTTGGGCAGGTCATCACAAATAATCAGTCCCTTTGGACTGTGCAGGACCATTCTTCAACAGCGACAGTCTATCAGCAACAGCTATATTGTACTTGGATTTTGAGTTCATCGTCGACGTGGTACATGAAACTAACCCTTTGGAACCCCCAGTTCTTATACAATACACAAAGTGAAGGAAGAGTCCTCAAGAGTGAGACACTGAACTTCCTGGTAATAAAAACACCTGGAAAATAATGTAACTAACTTAATAATTAGGAGAGATAGGACTACATTGGGATTTTCCAGAAAGAGTAACACAAGCAGTGACCTGAAAGACAGCAATCAGTCAGGGGAAGTAAAGAATGCATTTCAAAAGGGGGAGCCAGGAAGAAACTTGACAGATTTTAGTAAATTAAAAGGGATCAGTAATGCTGAGCTGTGGGGTAAAAAAAGGAGCTACAATGCTGTCAGTCAAAGATGGTAAGGCAGGCAAGGGGCAATATCTACAGGGTCTCATAAAGCATGTTAAAGATTTGAGGCTCTATCCTACAAGCAAGGTAAATAAACACACTTTCAGTGTAGGAGTGGCATGATCAGATTTTTATTTGTAAAATACGATTTTAGAGGCAGGATGTAAGAAAATCAAGAGTAGAAAGTAACAGGCAGGCCAGCTGGAAAGCTATCTGAGGAAGACTGATGGTAACAGGTAGAAGTAGGTATATAGATTTGGTTGTAGGGAATTTAGGAAATTCCCATCAAATGGCTTCCTTCTCTACGAAATAGCAAATAGGAGAGAGAGATGACTTTGGGCATTGATAGATTAAAAACACAGACAAGTACATTTAATCCCAAAACCTTATGGAAGAAAGCAGGCACTCTGGCCTTATACAATTCTGCTGAGACTGCTCTGCTGAGAAGAGTCTGGCCCTTATGAATCTGGTGTTACATTATACTGCTAGGTTAAGACTTCCGTATTATTTTGTCAAAATAAATCAAAGTTTCACCCAACAGATAAAAAGCTATAGAAAGAGAACTTTCCATTTGCTTGCCCTTGTATAGCATGTGGATATCCTCTTCTTAAGTATCACCTTCAAGCAACTTCAGAAGAAAAGACTGAAGGAACTTGGGAAATACTTGTTGCAGTTAACCATAGATGGACCCTGGCTAAACCACAAGAAAAGAGGGCCTTATTAAAAGCATTCTTAGCTGATGGACCTTTCACCATTAACCAGTCACTTAGGTCAAAAAACAAAAGATAAATGCTATTCCCCAGGTCTAGCGCCACCATCAACACGGAGGAAATGATGAAAGTCCTAGATTACAGGGGAAATTCAACAACCGGTGCCTTTGGGAGAAGAAAGCTGACATTCTGTCCTCATCCCTTCAAAAACATATCCTAAGCAGAAAGAGATCTAGGATCAAAGATATCTTTAAAGGACTAAAAGGTCTCAGAAGCACTGCTGCCTGCAGGTGTAAAAATAAAGTGACAAAAGTACACTTGACAGACCAAATTAGTGATCCCTAAACTTCCTTTTAGGTTTGCCCACTACTCTTCCTATTATGGAAAGCCCTTGAGAGGGCATCTCCAGGAGTGTCATTTATGAGACAAGCCAACAGACAGAACACCTAGTAAGATAATTAGTGGATTTTAGGAAAGAGGAAAAAAAACAACAAAGTAGTGAAAGTACAAGAGATGGATTCGCCACCATCTAATCAGCGCTGCATGGAGAACACAGGGTTTTCACTGTGATTTCTAGTCAAAGGTTAAAAAACTTCACAGTTTTAACAAAAATACCAACTTCCCGCCCACTGGAAGTTATAACTCTCTGCTTTTGTTGTAATTGGGGTTTACCCATGGCATTAATTTCACATTGGATATAAGCCTATGACCATCCCTACACTGCAGGCAGCATAAAACTGGGGCAAAAAAAGAAATAGCTTCTGCATCAGAAAGCAGAGTTTCATAGCTGGAGTCATAGTCTTCAGTTCTAATATCAGTTCTGCCATTTACAAGCAGTATGACCCAAGGCAGGTTATTGAAACTCATTCAGCCTCAGTCATCTTGTCTGTGAAAAGGGATTAGAACCTACTTCACAAGATTATGATAAGGAGAAAAAGAGATAATGTACATGAAGCTCTTTGCACAGTACCTGGCACATAAATAAATACCCAGAAAGGGATGGGTAAGGTTAGAAATCATTAACTCTCACCTTCAGGTTCTTTTGTTCGTCTCTGCTTCCTCTGAAGACTTCTCAGGTCTTAGGTGCACCTTGTTTACCTAAAACCCAAATATCCTGTCTGCTTCTGCCTATCTCTATCTGTAGGACTCCCTTGTCCCCCACCAACAATCCCCTGGGTTAACTTATTATCCATCCAAACTTACAAACTCTGGGGATCCACCCCTCCTGCGTAACTTCTCTCCTTGTCCCAGCCTGTTCCGCATGTTGCCATTCATTTCCAGTGTGACAAATCTGAAGTCAAGTCAGATTGTTTCAGTTAGTTTGAAGGCTGCCTAAAAGGTTTTATTTAACCTGCAGAAGCCAAAATGATCATTTACATATAAATAACATAATTGGTCAACTGATTAATAACTTTATACTCAGGACTATGCTAGACCCTGCAACTATATTTAATCCTTCCAAATTAAGACTCTACTTAATTGTTTAATTTTATTTAATCCTTCCAAAATATGACTGCATTTACAAGCAAAGAAGTTACCTCAAAATGGAGCTTACAGACTCTCGGTTTCTTCATCTTAATGCCTTGTTATCTCCAAAACTTGAGAGTTGAGAAATAAAAGCCTCTAGGCTTCTTTTAAAAAAAATCTTTGACCCATATTGCCTTAAAATTATCAGAGTATCTCATAGTGAATACTCAATCTTTTCACTATTTCATTTCTCTCCAGGTACATTCTAACTCCTTGAATGAATTAAATGAGTCAAGAAAAAGAATCTGAAGTACTAGTAACCCAAAACTGGTTTAATGTTTAATGTGTGGTTCATTCAAAGGCAACAACTAAAGATCAGGGTCATTAGCCTTTCCTATGCCAGATGGCATCTCATAGGATATCTTGACTACATTCTGCAAATACAGTCAATTGAACCAATATTGTATCTTGCAATAGTCATATATGCTTTTACTACTATAAAGATAACTTTTTGATTATGTTTCTAATTCAAAATTTATTCTGCTACCCAAGTCTCTTCCATATCATACTTCTTTAATTTAGTAAATGAAATTCTGCACTTCTAAGAAAAGCAGAAAATATTTATATTGCTAAGTGATAGACTGACCTCTAGTGGAAATTTTTTAAACTACTGGGTGAGCTTCTCAGGATTTTAATACAGTTATAACTGTCTAACCTATGGCTTTGTTAAAATAATGTTTAAGACTGGACATGGCAGCTCATGCCTGTAATCCCAGCACTGTGGGAAGGTTTGAGACAAGCCTGGGCAACATGGTGAAACCCTGCCTCTACTGAAAATACTAAAAAATTAGCTGGGGTGGTGGCATGTCCTTATAGTCCCAGCTACTCAGGAGGCTGAGGTGAGAGGATTGCTTGAGTCCAAGAGGTAGAGGTTGCAGTGAGCCGAGATCAAGCCACTGCACTCCAGCCTCGATGACAGAGTAAGACCCTATTTCAAAATAATAATAATAATAATAATAATAATAATAATAACAATGTTTAAAACATTACTAATAAAATTTACTTCTTAAGTCATTTCAAGCTAGGAAGCATAGACTAGGGTTAACAGCAGAGACTTTGGTTCACAGTTCACCTCTGTCACTTTCTAGCTGTATAATATTTATCTGGCTCCCCATCTGTAAAATGAAAAAATGAATATTACCTACCACATGGGGTTATCATGAAGATCAAATGGGCCAAAATATGAAAAGTATCTAGAACACAGTGTGGTATACAGTTCAGTGCTATAAAATGTTTAGTTATTACTATTTGTGGCTGCAAGAAATTATGGCTGGAAGAAAATCATAATTTCAGAGGATATAAAGAAAAACAAGAGTCTTTACAGGAACACATTTCTTTAGGAATTGGCTATAACAAACCAATATAGCACCAATACAGCCATTCCTCCCATTTCCAGAAATATATGAGCTATGCCTATATAAACAGAACAGGGAAAATCAGAAGCATGTAACTATACCTGGATAACCTTTTGTAGGAAATACTGGGAAGTCTTTTCATTATCCCAATGTGGGCACGATGAAGAACACCAGATTCTATCCTTTAAATCAAAAACAAACTTACAGCTCCAGCCCATGTGGATCTTTCCAGGCTTGGAACTCCTTTTAGGAAATACTGGGAAGTCTTTTCATTATCCCAATGTGGGCACGATGAAGAACACCAGATTCTATCCTTTAAATCAAAAACAAACTTACAGCTCCAGCCCATGTGGATCTTTCCAGGCTTGGAACTCCTTTTACATTTAATATCCACAGCACACACAATTAGCCCCTAGCTACACGCTAAATTAGTCATCAGTCTCCAATTATCTGAATCATACAATGTAGCTCTTTCCTACAACTATCTTATTCTTTCATTGGGCTTATATTACAAGATTCTGAAGTTTTAAAAATAACATTCAACTGCTTCTACAGCAATATATCTGATTAATGACTAAAAAATGCCTCCCTGCAAAGTTAATAATATAATTTCCACCTCTTTTTCCAAGGAAAATCCAAATCAGCAATTATTTTCAGCTGACAGGAATGTTCATAAAATTGAAAGATGGTCTATAATTCCACTTCCTTAGTATAAAATAATTGCCATCCTGAGCAAAATAGCTTATTTTTATCATAAAACAATATGATCACTAAATAAAATATAGTTTTTAGTTCCTTCCATCACAGTCCTGAGGTGCCCAAACTCATTTTAGTAATTCACATTTTTTATTCTGGGAACACTCCACATTGCAATTCAGTTATTCAGTGCAAACATGAACTCATTAAAATGGCATAAAAGTTCCTCCAAAATATTATTCATAACATTTACATGTATTTACTACAAGAGACTAGAAAGAACTGATTTATGTAACTGGGATCATAAATCATGGATAATGAATTACATACATAATACCACAATTCAAAAATAATTACAAATGTGAATCAGACATAATATAATTATTTCTGCTATTAAAAGTCACTAATAAGCATGGTGTTATTAAAGCATGTATTTCAAGATAACAGCAAAAATTAGGCTGTTTGAAGTTTTGTTAAAATTTGAGTCTATCTGGAAATATAAAAGCAAGAAAGCTAATACAGTATTTGATACTTCACTAAGTATAGTTCCATAAAACTGTGTCCCTGAACATTCCCCTAGTAACTGTCTAAGAAATGCAATGCAGCAGAAGGAAGATCAATTCTGATACTACAGAGAAAAAAACCTTATTCTCTTACACATCCTTTGTAGGCAGACTTTAATGGATTATGAGCTATATTACCTTCTTATTTTTCTTGTACTAAAGCAACATTTATATTCTTAAGACAGAACAATAACAACTCAGTTCTACCAAAGACAAGGAAACTATGTACCTAGGCAAAGACCTAAAGAAATGTATGTATTACCATACATTTCCTTTTTAGGTGTTATAAGACATAGACGTTCAAACAGAATAAAGCCCAGTGCTCCCAAGGAATATTATTTGGAGAAGGTCCCCAAAATGACTTCTTAAAAACATCACAAGGCATGAATTTACCAAGGTCTATTCTACAATTCTCAACCTGGCTGAACAGTTTATTGAGATTGGCAAAGTGATTCTAGCATTTATTAGCAAAGGCAAAGGTCCCAGAAAAGCCAAAACAATCTTGAAAAATAACAAAATTGGAAGACTCACACTACCTTGTTTTAAGACTCCCTATAAAGCCACAGTAAACACGACACTGTGGTATTGGTGTAAGAATAGACACATCAATGGAAAAGAAAGGAAGTCAACTGATTTTTAACAAGGGTGGCAAAGCAATTCAACAACACAAGAAAAGTCTTCAACAAATGGTGCTGAAACAGCTGTATATCCGTAAGGGAAAAAAGAAATGGAACTTCAACTCCTATCTCACACCACCCCACAGATATTAACTTGAAATGGATCATATACACAAAAGCAAAGCTAAAACTAAAAAATTCTAGCAGAAAACACAGAATGTTTTTATGACTTTAGATAAGTTAAAGATTTCTTAGAAAGAACATGGAAAACATTAGCCATAAAAGAAAAACTGATAAATTAAACCTCATCAAAATGTAAGATTTCTGCTCCTTAAAGGACATCATTAAGAAAATCAATAGGCAGCTGGGCATGCTCACTCACACCTGTAATCCCAACACATTGGGAGGCCAAGGCAGGCAGATCACTTGAGGCCAGGAATTCAGGACTAGCCTGGGCAACATGGCAAAACCCTGTCTCTACAAAAAATACAAAAATTAGCCAGGCATGGTAGCACATGCCTGTGCTCTCAGCTACTTGGGAGACTGAGATGGGAGAATTGCTTGAGCCCATGAGGCCAAGGCTACAGTGAGCCATAACTGTGACACACAAAAAAAAAAAGAAAAAAGAAAATGAATAGGCAAGCCACAGGCTGGAAGAATATATTCACAATACATATCTCTAAGAAGAACTTGCATCCAAAATTAGAATTCCTGCAACTCAAAAATAAAAAGACAAACAACCTGTTTTCAAAAAAATGGACAAAAGAACAGATACTTTACAAAGGATACATGAGTGCTCAATGAGCAGATAAAGAATTTCACAAAATTATTACTCATTAGATAAATGTAATTTAAAACCACAATGAGACATCCCTATACATCGTCCAGAAAGATTAAAGTTTCGACTGACAACACCAAATACTAGAACAAGGTTCTTGCAACAAGAACCCTCATCAGTTGATGGTGGGAATGTAAAATGGTTCAACCACTTTGGAAAACAGCTTTACAGTTTTCTATAAGGAAAACATGTATCTATCCTATAATTAAATAATTCCAATCCCAGGTATTCACCAAAGAAAAATAAATACACATATCTACAAAAAGCTTTATCCAAATATATAACAGTTTTGTTTGTAGTAGTCAAAAGCTAGAAACAATGCAAATGAATGTCTATCAACATATGAATGGATAACTCGATTGTGGTATACCCACACAATGCAATACCACCCAGCAATAAAAATGAGTAAGTTATTGATACACACAACATAGTACTGTATTATTCCATCTATATAACATTCTAGAAAATGCAAGCTAATCTACAATGACAGAAAAGTGTTCAGAGGTTACCTGAGAATACAAAGTAGGGCAAAGAGAGGCAGGATGGAGACATTAAAAAGGACATAAGTAACTTTGGGAGGTGATGGATATGTTCATTATCTTGACTGTGTGATGGTTTCATGGGTGTGCACATATGTAAAAATCAAATTGTATACTTTAAGCACAGGTAGTTTATTGCATGGCAATTACATCTCAATTAAAGGTGTTATATACACTCACACACACAGGAGAGTTCTGCTTCTGATCAAGATAGAATAACAGGGACAGATCTTACCCTTCTGCCATAAACTACTAGAAAACTGGACAAAATACATAATACAGTGGTTTCTGGACAATCACACAAGACACAGCACTGTAATACTTGGGAGAAGAAAAATAAACATGACGAGTTCCACAATTGCACCAGTTTACCACCTAGAAGCAGTTTCCAGAACGCAGCAAACTCCCCAAAAGCCCAGCAGTTTAGCTTAGTTGAGGGAAAGAGCTACAGGAGACAGCTTCCCAGATCTGCAGAAGGATGTATCTGAGTCTCTTGGCTAAGAGCTGTTACAGGCATGTGTGAGGCCAAAACTACCCAAGATGGAAAAACCTTGAAAATAGTATGCTAACTAGAATAAGCCAGATACAAAAGAGCTAATATTGTATGATTCCACCTATATGAAAAACCTAGAATAAGCAAATTGATAGAGATAGAAAGTAGATTCAAGGTTAGCAGGGATAGGGGAGGGAGAATAAGGAGTTACTAGTAAAGTTAACAGAGTTTCTGTTTGGGGTGATAAAAATGTTTTGGAAATAATGATGAAGGTTGTAACAAATTGTGAATGTAATTAATGCCACTTAATTAAACACTTAAAAATGGTTAAAATATCCATTTTTATGTGAATTTTAGCATGATAAAAAAATTATTTAAAAAAAAAAAACTATCAAAGGCTCATGTTAGGGTGGGAAAGGAAGGAGAACTGCCTTTCAAGAAAAAGACAGAACAACTCCCAGATCTCATATAGGATTTGGGAACAATTCCTGTTCCCGCCAGACAGAGAGGAAAGATATCTCAATACACAGGGCAGCAAGTAGAATTCTCAGAAGGGTTTCATCTTGATAACAGAGATAAATTAGCCCTAGACTAAAGACCACTCCAGACCTGCCCTACTTAAGCTTAAAAGTAAGTCTCAAAAGGCTTCAACTGATTTCAGGCAACTTAACTGCATGCCAGAACAAATCCAACACTAAAGAAGTGAACTAAATCCACCAATCAACTACATAAAATTCATAATGTCTTGCAACCAGTTAAAAGTTAGCAGGCACATACAATCTGCAAAAATAGGGCCAGGCACGGTGGTTCCTGCCTGTAATTCCAGCACTTTGGAAGGCCAAAGCAGGCAGATCACCTGAGGTTGGGAGTTCAAAACCAAACTGACCAACATGGAGAAACTGCATCTCTACTAAAAAAAAAAAAAATACAAAAAAATAGCTGGGTGTGGTGATGGGTGCCTGTAATCCCAGTTACTTGGGAGGCTGAGGCAGGAGAATCACTTGAACCTGGAAGGCAGAGGTTGCGGTGAGCCGAAATTGTGCCACTGCACTCCAGCCTGGGCAACAAGAGCAAAACTCTGTCTCAAAAAAAAAAAAAAAAAAATCTATGAAAATATGGTCCAGAAATGACATAACTAGCAGATAAGAATCATATAAATATGCTCTACATGTCTAACAGGGTAGAGAAATATGTAAACATGATGAAGAGAAAAATGAAAGATTTTTCATTTATTTTGTTTTATTTTCTTTAAAGATGGGGTCTCACTATGTTGCCCAGGCTGGTCTCGAACTCCTGGCTCGAACTCCTGGCCTCAAGCAATCCTCCAACCTCAGCCTTTGAAGTCACATTATAGGCATGAGTCACCATGCCTGGTGCCTGAAGGATATTTTTTTAATGACCAAAATTGAACCTCTGGAGATGAAAAATACAATATATAAAATGAAAAATACAATGGGTAGAATTAACAGGAGATCAGATATTGGCAAAAAATAATCAGCAAAGGCATAGCAATAAGAACTAACCAAAATAAAAGAGAGAAAAAAAATGGTCAAGGAAAAAAATGAATAGAGCCTCAATGACCTGTGGAATAGTATTAAGTATTCTAATGTATATATATTAAATGAAAGACCAAAAGCAGAAAAAAGAGGTGAAGTATTTCTCAAAAATGACAAAAACTACAAACCTACAGATCCAAGAAGTTCAATAAACTCCAAAGCTCGTTCAAAACAAAACAGATAGGAAAAACTGATAAGCTGGACTTCATTACGATTTAAAATTTTTTCCCTGCAAAAGACTCTGCTAAATATTAAAAGACAATTTATAGACTGAGAAAAATGATTGCAAATCACATATCTGACAAAGAGTTTGTATCTAAAACATACAAAGAATGTCTAAAACTCAACCTTAAAAAAATTCATCTAGAAAATGGACAACATATACGAATAGATTTTTCACAGAAGATACACAATGGCAAATAAGTACATGAAAAGATGACCAACATCAGTAGGCATTGGGGAAATGTGAATTAATATCACAATGAGGTACCATCAATCAGAAAAGCTAAAACAAAAAACAGTGGCAATACCAAACTCTGGTGATGATATGGAGAAAATGGATTGCTCCTACACTGTCGGTGGGTGTGTACAATGGTACAGCCACTCTGGAAAACAGCTCAGCACTTTATTTTACAACTACAAAGGACTTATCACATGACACAGTAATTGTGCTCTTGGGCACTTATCCCAAGGAAATGATAACTTATGTTTACACAGAAACTTGTACACAAATGATCATAGTAGCTTTATTAGTAACAGTCAAAAACTGGAAACTATTCAAATATTCTTCAACAGGTGAATAGTTAAACAAACTGTGGCACATCCATACAAAGGACTATTACTTAGCAATAAAAAAGAACATGCAACAGACTTTGATGAATCTCAAAAGAATTATACTGAGTGAAAAAAGCCAGTCTCAAAAGATTACATATTGAATGATTCCATTTACATAATATTCTTGAAATAAAATTATAGAAACAAAAAATAGTGGTTTCCAGTGGTTACAAATAGGAGAGGGGTAGGTATGAGTATAAAGAAGCAGGAAGGGGAGACATATGGTGATGGTGCAGTTCTGTATCTTGATTACAGTGATGGTTACACAAAGTTTGTAGTTACACAACACCTGCCTTGAAGTTGCCTGTGGACCCCAATGCCACATGCTGGAGTGTTGCCAGTTCCTCAGTCACCCCTCTCCCTCCCTCTCCACACCCACTCACCCCAGAAGAAGTGGACACTAGACGGAGCTAATGTGAGCCTCAGGCATAAAACTGCATAGAACTATATATACACAAATGAGTGAATATGTAACTGGACAAGTCTGAATAAATTCTGTGGACTGTGCCAACCTTGATTCCTAGTATGATACTATACTACAGTTATACAAGATGTTAATACTGAGGGAGGATGGTTGAAGGGTGCTCAGAGCCTCTCTGTGTATGTATTTGCAAAATTTTGTAAATCTGCAATTATTTCAAATTAAAAGTTAAAAGAAAGAAAAAAGATAATCAGAATAGCCATAAATACTTTTTCTTTTTTAAGTAACTATAAATAGTAAAGAAATTAAATTCTTAGTTCAAAATTTTCAACAAAGAAAACTCTAAACCCAGATAGCCTTGCTGAGGAATTCTATCAAACATTTAAAGAACACTTAAAGAAGAAATAATATCAATTCTATATAAACTCATCCAGAAAATAAAAAGGAACATTTCCCACTACATTACCATGTTAGCAAAACCAAAAACACTGCAAGAACCTATAATATACCAATATCTCTCACAAACCTAGATTCAAAAATTCTTAAGAAAATGTTGGCAAATTGAATCCTCTACTATATAAAAGGAAATGAGGCTAGACCTGGTGCCTCAGGCCTGTAATCCCAATACTTTGGGAGGGCAAGATGGGAGAATTGCCTGAGGCCAGGAGTTCAAGAGCCTGGGCAACATAATGAGGCCCCATCTCTACAAAAAATAAAAGTAAAAAAAAAAAAAAATTAGCCAAGTGTGGTGGCATACACCTGTAGAAGTAGCTACTAAGGAGACTGAGGCAGGAGAATCACTTGAGCCCACGAGTTTGAAGCTGCAGTGAACTATAATTGTGCCACTAAACTCCAGTCTGGCAAGGGAGCAAGACCCTGTCTCAAAAAAAAAAAAAAAAAAAAAAATGGCATGTGTTGGTGAGGATGTGGAAAAAACTGGAACCTTCATACAATGATGCTGGGAATTTAAAACCATGTCGCTGCTAGGCCAAGTGTAGTGGCTCACACCTGTAATCCCAGCACTTTGGGAGGCCGAGGTGGGTGGATCACAAGTCAGGAATTCAAGACCAGCATAACCAACATGGTGAAACCTGGTCTCTACTAAAAATACAAAAATTAGCTGGGTATGGTGGCGTGCTCCTGTGGTCCCAGATATTCAGGGGGCTGAGGCAGGAGAATCACTTGAACCCAGGAGGCAGGGGTTGCAGTGAGCTGAAATCACGCCACTGCACTCCAGCCTGGGTGACAAAGCAAGACTCCATCTCAAAAAAAAAAATAAAAAATAAATGGTGTAGTTGCTGTGGAAAACAGTTTGGTGGCTTCACAAAAAGCAAAACATAAAATTACCACATTATCAGCAATTCTACTCCTAGGTATACATGCAAAGGAATTGAAAGTAGGGCCTCAAACAGATACCTATACACCAACAGTCACTCACTGCAGCATTATCGTAAATAACTAAAAGGTAAAAACAACCCCAGTGTCCAACAAACAGATGAAGAGATAAACAAACTATGGTATATAGACACAAGGGACTGTTATCCAGACACAAAAGGAACAAGCTCTGATACAACATGGATGAACCACGGAAACACTGTGCTCAGTGAAGTAAGTCAGACACGTAATGACAAACATTGTATAAATCTGTTTATATGAAATATCTAAAATAGGCAAATTCATAGAGACAGAAAGTAAATTAGAGGTTACCAGGGGCTGGAGGAAGAGGGAAAATGGGGAATTACTGCTTAATGCTATAGAGTTTCTGTGTGGCGTGTTGAAAAATTTTGGAAGTAGTAGTGATAGTCAGCTAATGCCACTGAATTGTACACTTAAAATGGTTGCAGTGGTAAATTTTATTTCATATATATGTGTATATCACCACAATAGAAAGGGGGGTAACATATCATGACCAAGTAGGGTTCATCCTAAGAATGTATGGTGGGGTTAATGCTTAAAAATCAATCTATCTAACTTACCATAGTAACAGACTAAAAAAGAAAAACTATATGATCATCTCCATAGATGCAGGCTGAGGAGAGTAAGAGAGATTAATCATGGGTACCTTACCAGTCTTAACATGCTTACACTGTATTCCAGACTATAGATTCCCCACCAAGGGATATTAAGGAGGGAGACATTAAGAAGACTAACTCAATCTGGATAGTCAATCAATAACCAATATTTGTAGATGGTAGAGAAAATGTTTATAAGATGCTGTGCCAGAGAGCAGCAAACAGAAACTGGGCATGGGGAAAACCGGAGATGGGGAAAATGAAGAGAGAGGTATGAAGGGGAGTGGAAAACAAACAGCAGAAGCTTCCTAATCCTCATGACTGCCTCTCACCACCAGCACTGAACCAATGTCTGGGAAACGCATATTAGTGATCATACTTTGCATGGACAAGAACAGTCCAGGTCCTAAGGTGACTTCTTTCATTCAAAACAAGAATTACAACCAACAATCAAGTCAGTGTGCTCACAGGCCTTTAAGACTTCATTTCCTTTTAGCACTTTCCAAACTATTTCATGTTCATGAAACCATCTAATGAATAAGAAGAAATGAATAACCCTAACATCTATTTTCAGGTTGTAGATAAAACTTTATAATATATTACTATCTATCTGGCTATAAATATATGAGACAAATTTCATCATTTCAACTGCTTAATGTGTGACTATACCAGATATTAACTTTCTCATGTTGAATAACAGCTAACATTCACTAAATATCTTTTTTGTGCCAGAACTGGCCTAAGCAATTTGGGAATACTGTCTCACTTAATTACTACAACAATTCCATAAAATAGTTTCTAAACCACTTTACAGATAATGAAACAAGACACAGAGAGGTTTGGTAATTTACACAAGGCCACACAGCTAATAAATGACAGAGACAGGCTTCAAAACCAGAAATCTGCTAACACGTCAAACTCCTAACAACAATGCTATAAAATGAAATAAGTGATAGATGTTCCAGAGTTTTACCAATTCACAAAAGACTACTGGATGACTTTAAACAATCTTGAATAGGACATGAAAGAACTTCTCTACTTCCCTGGGATTTAATGTTCCATACAATAAATAAATTATATGCTATCAGTGATCCTCCTGTCTTGGCCTCCCAACGTCCTGGGATTACAGGCATGAGCCACCATGTACTGCCAGGGAGATTCATTTAGAAGAAAATTTGGGAAGATAGGAGATCCTGAAAGGTGTCTAGTAAAAAATTAGCAGAGGGACCTATGGTATCTAATATGATAAAACTACCAAAATATGGCAGTATCACTCTTTAATAATCAATTATGCCTCAAATACAATACAAATAAATGAAAAAGGTATATTTCTGGATAAAATATTTTAAAACCCTCATAAATCAAAGTGACTTTAGACTGTATTCTAGAGTTCATTAACTACAGATTCTAAGAAGTAAAAATAGCAGAAGGAAAAGTCAAAGATATTTCATTAATAAATTAGAATATTAGGAGAGTAAATCAAACTAAGTCTTAACTCATATTTCAAAAGCCTAGATGACTTTTCATAAACTTTACTTATTGTTAACTATTTATGCTACATGCTAGAAGCAGAATAATCTTAGATTATGTTTCTTGATTCTGCCATGTCACCTTTACTGAGCTTGTTTATCTGAGCATATAAATATTTTCTTTTTCTTTGCTATACATATTCTTTTTAAAATATCTAGAACCACTTCTGGACACAGTAATTATCCACTCAATAACAGGAAAAATGCAAAGTACTGTATAAATTAACATTTATTTTCATATTCACTTTATACTCTACAAATGCAGAAGCTATGAAGGTGTAAGTACATGCCATTTACACTCTATTCTATCTCACTGCTCTGTAGTTCTTTATACACAAGGTTACTTTGGCTCTCTTCATTTTATATACAAATATTAAACATTTCCTTTTGCACATTTTCTGGATATACTCAATGGTAATGGAGCCATTATAACCATTTTTATATGATAACTTGCCTGAGCAAGAATTATACCATAATCCTAATAAGGGTCAAATGCATCAGTATCTCTCTGGGGAAGTTCTTCCATGCAGCAATGAGTCATTTTTCTTTAGGAATGAAAGTTTCACTCTGTTAAGTGAATGTCTGCTCATATGCACACATCTCTCACTGCAAGTCAGTCAACTATGCCATAATCTTCTCTTTTCTCATTTTGAAATCTACAAACCCATACATACATATGATTACAGTGCCTGATATGGAGCTCTGCTGATAGAAAAGCACTCGCATACTTATGATTTATCACACACCTATACTTGGAAGAAAAACTTTCTATATTACTGAATTTCACCATGTTCATAGTAATCTCCTAGTTTCTTGTTTAATATACACAGAGAATTTACATATGTACAAAATAACCTAAATTAAAAGTTATTCATTACAGCATCACTTGTAATAGCACAATACTAGAAAACATTCAAATACCCTTCAATAGGGAACTAGTTAAGTAATTTGTGGTACATCCATACAGTGGAATACCACGCAGCAATTTAAAAAATGCAGAGGAGTTTTTTTAACTACAGCAATAATCAAGATATTTTTAGTCAAAAAAAAATCAAGGTACAAGATAACACCTACAGTATACTACCACTTGTATAAAACAAGGGAAACATTTTATTTATATATACATGTGCCACATATGTACATTTTTATACATATAATTCACAAACACACACACACACACACACACACACACACACACCCCGCATCTCTGAAAGCATACTCATTGTTATTTGGCTCCAAAAAATTGAAATGGGTATCAAGGCCACAGAGACAAAAGGAAGACTATTTTATTACATATACTCTTCCTTTTAAAAATTATATACCAACTGCAACTATTATCTATCTAAAAAATAATTAAACTTTAAAAGAATATATAGGGTAATAATTATATGCAGAGGCTCTGTGGATAAGAAAATCGGGTTTAGGCCATGCGTGGTGGCTCACGCCTGCAATCCCAGCACTTTGGGAGGCTGATGAGGGCGGATCACCTGAGGTTGGGAGTTTGAAACCAGCCTGACCAACATGGAAAAGCCCTGTCTCTACTAAAAATACAAAATTAGCCAGGCGTGGTGGCACATGCCTGTAATCCCAGCTACTCGAGAAGCTGAGGCAGGAAAATCGCTTGAACCCAGGAGGCAGAGGTTGTGGTGAGCAGAAATTGTGCCATTGCACTCCAGCCTGGGCAACAAAATTGAAACTCCATCTCAAAAAAAAGAAAAGAAAAGAAAAGAAAATCTGGGTTTAAGTCCCCGTTCTTCCATTGACTAGGGTGTAACCTTAGGCAAGTTCTCCAACCCCAAGTTTCCTCATCTGTAAAATGGGAGTAATGACAGTTACTGTGAGAACTAAAACCAATTAAGTACATAAAACAATTAACACAGTTCCTGGCAATTATTATTATTTAGTGCTGTCTTTTAAATGGTACTGCAGACTTGGAAATCACAAAGTTACGGTCATCACCAATCCCTTTTTCTCTTCTTATTCTCAACGAAAAAAAAATTGCCAGTTCTTTTAAAATGTGTGGCATTCAACTATTTCTGTCCATTTTATAACCACTAGAAATTGGCCCAGACTCTGAAGAATCAGAGTATGGATTTGGTGAGCAAAGCAATTAGGAACCATCATACATTTGGTATAAGTTTTTGATTAAATCTAAACCTTTCCGTCGAGCCCTTATTGCCACTATATATAAGCATATCTACAGAGTCTCTACTACACTAAATCTCAAATGCCACCAATTTTTACTTGTATTCCTACTTAACAATTTATAAGTGATTTTCAAACACTTTAGTTCAATTCCTAGAATAAGAATCTCAGAAATGGAAGATCCTTTAAAATACAATGTAATTTTTTCAACAATGATGAGGGAAGCAGAGCATATATTTTTAATCTCTCTTGTAGATGAATATTTTTCATTTAAGGGCAATCTGTTAAATATGAATTTAAATTATTTTAAATAATGAAATAAAGAAACAAAAGCCAAAGAAGAGAAGTGATTTGCCAAAGACCCATATGCTTTACAAGAAAAAAAAAAGCTGCCTAGAATTCACATGTTCTCATTTTACTGCTCATTTCATTCACATTCTTACCAGGAAGTCATCAAGTATGCTATTTTGCCTCACCAAAAGGCTCCTATATAACCTAAAACCCCATTTACAGCTAATAAACCAATTTTTGAAATTGGCAAAAGATTTGAATAGACACTTCTCAAAAGAAGACAAACAAATGGCAAACGGGTGTATAAAAAGGTGCTCAACATCACTGATCATCAGAGAAGTCAAATCAAACTACAATGAGAAATCACCTCACCTCAGTTTAAATGGCTTTTATCCAAAAGACAGGCAATAACAAATGCTGGAGGAGATGTGGAGAAAAGGGAACCCTCATACACTGTTGTTAGGATGCAAACAACTACAACCACTATGGAGAACAGTTTGGAAGTTCCTCAAAAAACTAAAAATAGAGCTACCATATGATCCAGCAATCCCATTGCTGGGTATATACACAAAAGAAAGGAAATCAGTACACGGAAGAAATATTTGCAATCCCATGTTCGCTGCAGTACTGTTCACAATAGCCAAGATCTGGGGGCAACCTAAGTGTCCATAAACAGATGAATGGATAAAGAAAATGTGGTCCATATACACAGTGGAATACTATTCCACCATAAAAAAAGAATGAGATCCAGTCATTTGCAACAACATGGATAGAACTGGAGGTCATTATGTTAAATGAAATGAGCCAGGCACAGAAAGAAATACATCAAATGTTCTATTTGTGGGATCTAAAAATCAAAACAATTGAGAATGAAAGGATAGTTACTAGAGGCTGGGAAGCAGAATGGAGGAGGAGGGCAGGGGGAGGGGGATCGTAAATGGGTAGAAAGAAACAGAAAGAATGAATAAGACCTAGTATTTGATAGCACAACTGGGTGACTATAGTCAAAATAATTTGATTGTACATTTTTAAATAACTTAAAGAATATACATGAATTATTTGTGACATAAAGGATAAATGCTTGAGGGCATAGATACTCTATTTTCCATGATGTGATTACTATGCATTGCATAGTTATATCAAAATATCTCACGTATCCTATAAATATATATACATACTATGTACCCACAGAAATTAAAAATTGTACACTGTAAAAAAAATAGAAAGAAAGAAAACTTTGTTCACAGAACCTATCTTGGATCTGGTAGCCCTGAGTCTCTCCCCTCTGAATTCCAGCTACTACCGTAGCAACAACTTAGCACTTTATCATGGGTTATCTGCTGTCTTCATGTTGGTATTGACTCCCCAGCTGTAAACAATCTGGGAGCAAGTTGGTCTGGTAAAAAAGACACTATAATCACCACCATCTACCCTGTCTCCCCCTCAGCCTATTATCCCTAACACTTGCCTCCATTTGGAAGCTCAGATTTCTCAGCCAAGCAAAGGTATCTGCTGCTCCATTCATCACTCCCTCTAAATTCCTCCTGGGACGCTCTTTCCTTCCTCCCCACCAACTCACATTCCTCATCTTGAGCCAAACCTTAGTCTAATCCCTCTCACAAAGAAAGCCTTAATTCAGCCCACCTCCTTAGAAACCTTTCTGCAACCGACATACACAGTGTGGTACAATTTTCCCATTCATATCTCATATTTCTGCATATATGCTTAGAAATATATATTTCTGCATATGAGATAACTTAGCCTGGGCAACACAGTGAGACCCCCATATATGCAAAAAAAAAAAAAAAAGAAAAGAAAAAAAGTGCTGAGGCATGGTGGTACATGCCTGTGCTCCTAGCTACTCAGGAGGCTGAAGCAGGAGGATCACTTGAGTCTGGAAGATCGAGGCTATAGCGAGAAATGATTCCACCACTGTACTCCAGCCTGGGTGACAAAGTCACCAAGGAAATTCTTCCAGCATGATGACTTTTGGTTTCACAATACCAAATCAAAGAACCTACACTGAGCTAAGGCTCATCCCGGAAAAGAGATTCCTCCATTGACTTAGGAAAAGACATCAAACACTTACAGGGAGTCTTCTAAGTGTTTGGAAGAAAGTCTGTCCTCAAAGAGAACTCTCTGCCCATGAAGGATGGGTCCCTTTCGGTGAGAAGATATGTAACATCTCCTATTTTATTAATGTATTGGCATGATAACTTGCATCAGTTTAAAGTCATGTCATCCACAATGAGCACAAGCTAAATGCACTAAATCATCTTTCATGGGATATGTATTTTTTGAACTCTTAGTGGTTTGCACTTAATCCTTTATTTTAAAATCAGATTTCATCATTTCATATAACAAGTACTTCTTCAGGAAGATGGATTTCATTTTACCTCTACATCTATTACCTCAGGTCAGAATTGCAATGAATTCTAATGCCATTTGAAACCACTAATTCAGCACCCAAAAATCCAATTAGTAAGGGAGTCTGAAAACACAATTTTCCAAAATGACTGCAGTGCTCCCACTTCATATTCTTAAATATCTAAGATACTAATTGAATGTCCATACTATTTTATTTATAGATCTTTCTCAAATATTCTCACAATAAAACCACCCATTTTTAATTCCTACTTCCATAAAAGCTCTTTGTTGGCTCTATTTTGAAGAGTTAACAGGGCTGTATTTTTTTAAAAATCAATTTGATAAACAAAAAACATTTTCTTATGATACTCAGAGATCTCTACAGCATATAGCTTGATATTTTTTAACAACAAGAACAAATGACAAAACTAAAAAGTGTAATTCTCAATTATACAAAACAAATCGGTGTTGTATTAGTCTGTTTTCATATGGCTATAAAGAACTCCCCAAGACTGGGCAATTTATAAAGGAAACAGGTTTATTTGACTCACAGTTCAGCATGGTTGGGGAGGCCCCAGGAAACTTACAATCATGGCAGAAGGCGAAGGGGAAGCAGGCACTTTCTTCACAAGGTGGCAAGAACAAGAAGGGCTGAGTGAAGGGGGAAGAGCTGCTTATAAAACCATCAGATCTCATGAGAATTCACTTAGTATCATGAGAACAGCATCAGGGAAACCATCACCATGATTCAGTTACCTCCACCTGGTCTCTCCCTTGACACGTGTGGATCATGGGGATTATGGGAATTTCAATTCAAGATGAGATCTGGGTGGGGACACAAAGCCTAACCATATCAGGTATATATGTGGATAAGTATATATGTATATGGCATAAATCCCCTTAATTATCTTTAAAAATTTTAATGTCAGATAGTTTTCATCCACATTACAGCCTTCTGGGCTACAGTATGTTCAGGAATACAAAACAAATGATATAAGTCACCAAAGCAAACCCTACAGTCCCTACAGTGGAGAAGTGGCCACAACATACCATCAGTAGTAAAGAGGCAACCACAGAATCTTGAAATTACAAAGAATATCCGGACATCTGACATAGCGTGGAATTTCTTTCACAGAAGATCTGATGAATGCTGACAAGGACACTGTTTAAAGTTACTCAATGACAGGGAGCTCATTCCTTAATTTCCTCAAGAAACTCATTTCACTGGACACCACCAGAATGTTTTTCCCCAAAACAAGCCAAAATTATCTCCTTACAAAACTTCTTACAGGTAATACGTAGTTATGTCCTTCTTACAGATATGCCTAGTTCTTCTTTAACAGGTTTCTGCCTTTCAGATATGAAGGAAATGAGCATGAGTCCCCTTGGTCATATCTCCTAGAGGCCAGCTGTCTTTTCTACAACCCCAAAACCCTCGGCCGTCCTTCATATCATTTAAAGGTCTTCACCATCCCAGTCCCTTTACTTCTGGATGAAATCCAATTTGCCAATATTTCTACTGAAAAATGGCATCTGGTACTAAAAATAAAACTCCACAAATTATTGCTAACATTATTAACAAGGAATCAGATATTTAGGAAAGGATCAAACTCAAGAACCCTCTGTTTCATAGGGAGCAAGTCTTGACATGCACTATGGAAATGACTAGATGAACAGAAAATATAAATCAATGCTATCCAAAGACAATAAGAAAGATGGGAGAGAGTGGTAAAAAATCATGTCATCAAGCTATTCATTCTGAAAGAAGTTAACCCTCCTATATGCTAGTCCACAGCCTAAATTATCTAGGATAATGATAATGTGGGTGTAATATGACCAAAACTTTCTAAATTTACAATAAGCATAGTTATGTAGAGAATAATCACATCCTCTGAAATAAGTTACTTTTAATCTCATCTAAAGAATCAAATAAAATAAAAAAAAACATTAGATGTAATTAAGACTGTTTAGTTTCTCTGGAGATTATAGCAATCAGACATTTTAAGTATTCTAGGAATGAAACATTTGAGGCAATTAAGGAAATCCTACTGAAAAAAAATTAGTCTGTAAAACAGAGATAATATGGGACTAAGGAATGGCTTATTAATAACATTCAATTCTGAGCATAATGAATACAGCTATTACAATTTCAATTCACTGGTGGCTGAGCTCAAAAAGCTAAAATGCTGCCACTCAATCTGCCTGAAGGATCCAGATCTAATCAGTACACTCACTGCCTGTTACATTTATTGAATTGCAGAATTATTTTAGGCTGAAAGGAATTTACATGAAAACAAAACAAAACAAAAAACCAAAGCAAGTAAATGGTAGGGCCAGAACCCAAGACCAAAATCTGGGTCTTTGCTATACTTGAGCAACCCTTCGAATATTTGGAAACAGCTACCATACCTTCCCTTCCCACCTCTAACCAATCTTTTTTAAGGCCAGTTTCTTCAATGATTGGTAACGTAGGGAGGATTCCAGAAAAAAGTCCTACATAAGTGACTTGTGGAACTTCACACATATTCTTTCATGTCTGAAGTGTCAGCTTGGGCTGTATCTTGAGAGAATGAATACTATAAGGATGACTGCTCAACAAGACTAGAACTCCTAAGCTGCTCGGCAACTCCTCAATCCTCCGTTATTAATACCACAAAGAAGGCAGGGCAAGAGAGGCCTGAGAGATACAGCCTTGGAGCAAGGCCAGTCAGTGAGAGACTATGGGAGATGATCAGAGGAAGACTATGAGAACGCCAACATCAGAAGCACCAGAGGATAAACCTCTGGTTTAGGCACCTTCCACTTGATACTTGGCTCTTCTCCAACAGCCTTCTCTCTACCAGGTCTCAGCCATCCTAATACGATAGGTCTTTCCTGCTACTAACTGCCCAGGCAAACAGGGGATGGACCCTTTCAGATAAAGCATACACCCACAGAAGGAGCTCTCCATGAACTGAAAGGTCATATCCTAAAGTAAACAGGCAATTAACCTATGCAGGATGCTAGAAGAGAATCAGGAAGGCAAAAGCCCAAAATAGCAGATTCTTAGAAAGAATGCTAAAGACAAAAGACAAAGAAAATGATTTTTTAAATCTAGCCTTAGAAGAGGAGCAAATCCAAGAAAGACAAATTGTGTTTCTGTCTTATCCATCAAAATGGACCTCAGGCCAAGCTCGGTGGCTCACGACTGTAATCCCAGCACTTTGCGAGGCTGAGGCGGGCAGATTGCTTGAGCCCAGGAGTTCAAGACCAGCCTCAGCAAAATGGTGAAACACTGTATCTACAAAAAATACAAAACTTAAAAATTAGCACCAGGTGCAATGGCTCACACCTGTAATCTCAGCACTTTGAGAGGCCGAAGTGGGTGGATCACTTGAGGTCAGGAGTTCTAGACCAGTCTGACTAACATAGGGAAACACCATCTCTACTAAAAATATAAAAATTAGCTGGGTATGGTGGCAGGTGCCTGTAATCCCAGCTACTCAGGAGGCTGAGGCAGGAGAATTCCTTGAACCCAGGGGGCGGAGGTTTCCGTAAGCCGAGATCATACCACTGCACTCCAGCCTAGGCAACAGGGTGAGACTCTGTCTAAAAAAAAAAAAAAATAAAAATAAAAATTTATTGGCTTGTTTCCTTCCACAACAGATTATGAGCTCAACATGGAGTGTATCTTTTTATCTTTGTATCTCAAACACCTGGCATAATATCTGGCTCATAACTTGGTAAGTGAATGACTCAAATGAGGGAAGTGAGGGTGAGTGCAGGGGCAACCACACACCAGGCTGTGAGTCATGAATACCTGGCATCTCTCCCTCAATGATTTGTGACAGACAGAATGGTATCTGATACCTAGTAGGTGATCAACAAAAACTGACTGAATAAATCAAATGAACAAACATGAAAAGAGCTATAACAGATTCAGCAAAGTATTATTTATGACGACAAGTATGAAGATCCCCTCCAACTCTAAGAGTCTATGGAATTTTTTAAATTGCATTTATACAAATTTATTAGAAAATTTGAAAACATTTTCTAATGTTTTCATTAGAACAGGCTGGACGCTGTGGCTCATGCCTATAATCCCAGCACTTGAAAGGCTGAGGGAGGTAGATCACAAGGTCGGGAGTTCAAGACCAGCCTGACCAAGACAGTGAAACCCTGTCTCTACTAAAACTACCAACATTAGCCAGGTATGGTGGCAGATGCCTATAATCCCAGCTACTCGGGAGGCTGAAGCAGGAGAATCGCCTGAACCTGTGAGGCAGAGGTTGCAGTGAGCCAAGATCGCGTCACTGCACTCCAGCCTGGGCAAGAGAGTAAGACTCCACCTCAAAAAAAAAAAAAAAAAAAAAAAAGAAAGAAAGAAAAAAGAAAATCTGAAAACACAGAGATGGGAAACTAGCATTTATTGAAGGGCTACATATTTGTTAGGTACTTTACATATGACATTTGCTTTTCATAATTCTGGGAAATGTTAATTATAAGCCCCTTTTATAGAAAAAGGAACCAAAGCTAGAAATGCAGGACCAAAATTTGAACCCAAGTGAGCCTGAGCTCACCAATTCTAAGCTTTCTGACACTACACGCTTGAACCTCTGGGAAGAACACAAGGCACACGTCCCTATCATTCCACTCCAAGAAAAGGAGTTCTGAACAAGCCACGGCTCAACTGGATCACAATTCCAGAGGAAGGAGTTTTCAATGGAAGGTTAAAAAAACAAAGGTGAAAAGTTCTTTCTTCCATTGAGGATCATCACCGTTTCTTTGTGGAAAGTTTCATATGGCCCCTTCTGTTTCTCCCATGAGGTTGTAAAAAAAAATCTTAAGGCCTCTTCACCTTGGTAGAGGGCAATCCTTCCTTTGCTCTTCCCTTTCCCCAAGGGGTCAAGTGGGAATCAGGTTATGACCCAGAAAAAAAAAAAAAAAGATGGCAAAGAGGCATCCATATGGGTCTACTTAGAGGCCTTAAGTGAGATTAGAGGGGGAAGCATCCTTAAAGCTTATTTCCTCAGCAGGCCAATTATCTTAGTTCAGACTGCTCTAACAGAATACCATAGACTGGGTGGCTTAAACAACAAACATTTATTTCTCACAGTTATGGAGGCTGGGAAGTCCAAGGCCAAAGCACCAGCAGATCTGATGTGTGGTGGGGGTACTCTTCCTGGTTTGCAGATGGCCATCTTCCTGCTGTGTCCTCACATGGTGGAGAACAGAGAGCACTCTGGTCTTCCCATTATCTTATAAGGTCACTAGTACCATTCATGAAAGCTCCACCCTCATGACCTAATCACCTTTGAAACGCCCCTAAATACCATCACACTAGGGATTTAGACTTCAACATATGAATTCTGAGGGGACACAAACACTCAATCCATAGCACTAATTCACCAAATTATATCCCTACTGGAAATTTGGAGTCAAAGTCCTGTTAGCAATATAGAAAGTTGCTTTGCCTGCAATGTCCTCCATGTAGGATGGTGGCATTAACTGGACTGACAAGGAATTAGCCAAATTTTGTCTCCCCAAAACATGCCTAATGAGTTGACTTTAATAAGTGAAATGAAGTGTACAACAAACAGGACAACTGAATAGCTACTCATAAAAGAATGAATCTGGACATCTACCTCAAATAATAAACAAAAATTCACTTAAAATGGATCTAGAACTGAAATATGAGATCTAAAACTACAGAACTTTTAGAAGGAAACAGGGGTAAATCTTTATGACCTTGTATTAGACAGCAGTATATTTTAGATATGGCACCTAAACCAAAAAATATATATATTGGACTTCATAAAATTAAAAATTTTTATGCTTCAAGGAACACTACCAAGAAAGTAAAAAGACAACCTACAAATGGAAGAAAAAAATTGCAAATCAATTATCTGAGAAGAGTCTAGTATCCAGACTACATAAAGAACTCTTAACAACTGAACAAGACAAAGACAACCCAAATTAAAAACAGACAAAATATTTGAATAGCTATTTATCCAAAGAAGAGATACATATTGCACATCTTCCAAATTAACACATGAAAGTATCCTAACATCATTAGTTATCAGTAATAATGTTACTGATATTCAGAAAATGTAAATCAAAACCATAATGAGATACCACTCTACACATACTAGAATGGCTATACTCAAAAAGACAAGTAACAAGTTTTAGTGAAGCTATGGAGAAATGAGAACCCTCATACATTGCTGTTGGGAATGCAAAATGGTATAGCCGCTTTGGAAAACAGTTTGGCAGTTCCTCAAAAAGTTAAACACGGAGTTACCATATGACTATCATTCCACTCCTAGAGAACCCAGGAGAACTGAAAATATATGTTCACACAAAAACTTGTACATGAGTATTCATGGCAGCATTATTCAAAATACCAAAAGAAACAAAATGAAAGGGCCAGGCGCGGTGGCTCACGCCTGTAATCCCAGCACTCTGGGAGGCCAAGGCGGGTGGATCACGAGGTCAAGAGATCGAGACCATCCTGGTCAACATGGTGAAACCCCGTCTCTACTAAAAAAAATACAAAAAATTAGCTGGGCTTGGTGGCGCGTGCCTGTAATCCCAGCTACTCAGGAGGCTGAGGTAGAAGAATTGCCTGAACCCAGGAGGCGGAGGTTGCGGTGAGCTGAGATCACACCATTGCACTCCAGCCTGGGTAACAAGAGTGAAACTCCGTCTCAAAAAAAAAAAAAAGAAACAAAATGAAAACAACCCAAATGGTCATCAACTGATGAATGGATACACAAAACACACCATAAGGTGGAATTCTATTTGGTCACAAAAAGGAGTAAAGTACGAATACATACCATGACAGAAATGAACTTTGAAAACATCATGCCAAGTGAAAGAGGCCAGATACAAAAGGCCACATACTGTATAATTCTATTTATACAAAATTTCCATAACAGGCAAATCTATAGAGAAAGAAAGATTCGTGATTGCCAGAGCTCGGGGACAGGGAATAAGGTGTGACTGCTATTGGATGTGAAGGTTCTTCTCGAGTGTGATAAAAATGTTCTGGAATTAAATAGTAGTTACGGTTGCTAGTGTGATTGCTATTTAACTAGTGTGCACTTTAAAAGGGTGAATTTTATGGTATGCAAATTATCTCAATAAAAAAGTGAAGTGTGACTATAAAAAGGAGCCAAGTATACACATTATATGTACCATCAAAGAGATACGACAGAAAAGCAATAAAGAAGTTAACTTGAAAATCACTGCTGGATATTGGTGTTTACTTTTATAATAACATATATGAAAAATATTAAACTTTATTGCCATAAACTGAAAACCAAAATAAAAAAGATTGAGAGCAAAATTAATTGCATTTCCATGAAAAATATCCAAGGATAAATATTTGCTTTCTTCCCAGTATTTCAGCTGTTTGGAAGCTGAGCTCCTTAGAGCAGATATAAGAGCCTCGATGTTAGATTTGCTAGCAGCAAACTTGAAAGAATTCAAGTCTAAGACTCTGAGCCTCAAATGCATTGCCTTTGGTAAATGGTAAATGGATTCTCTCCCAGTGAGCTCTGTCATTGTAGACAAGCATTCCACCATGATAATGACAAAGTAACAGAGTATAACTTTCAATTACCAACATCCCAACCTTGGAGATTGCATGAACATTTGACTTAAAGCTTTTTTATAAGCCTCTGAATCAATATGTGTGAGACCAAATGGCCAGTTTTTCCAAATAATCATCAGCTCATGTTAAGAATGCTGAATCATAAGCAAACTTTTAATACATATGCTATAAAAGTAAAGATATGGCCGGGCACGGTGGCTCAAGCCTGTAATCCCAGCACTTTGGGAGGCCGAGGCGGGTGGATCACTAGGTCAAGAGATCGAGACCACCCTGGTCAACATGGTGAAACCCCGTCTCTACTAAAAATACAAAAAATTAGCTGGGCATGGTGGCGCGTGCCTGTAATCCCAGCTACTCAGGAGGCTGAGGCAGGAGAATTGCCTGAACCCAGGAGGCGGAGGTTGCGGTGAGCCGAGATCGCGCCATTGCACTCCAGCCTGGGTAACAAAAGCGAAACTCCATCTCAAAAAAAAAAAAAAAAAAAAAGTAAAGATATAATACAATATTATAGAACTGTGCCTGGCATATGATAAGCACCCCATAAATATTTATTGAATGAATGTTTATAATAGTCAATATTGTTTACTAAGTAACTTGATCAAAAATAAGGATCAGTAAATAGTATTCCTAAATCAACTTTATCAATAGAACATTGTTTTTATTTATTTATTTATTTATGAGATGGAGTCTTACTCTGTCACTAGGCTGGAGTTCAGTGGTGGGATCGCAGCTCACTGCAAGCTCTGCCCACCTCCCCGCTCTCCTCCTGGGTTCAAGAGATTCTCCTGCCTCAGCCTCCTGAGTAGCTGGGACTACAGGTGCATGCCACCACACTCAGCTAATTGTTGTATTTTTAGTAGAGATGGGGATTTCACCATGGTGGCCAGAATGGTCTCAATCTCTTGACCTTGTGATCCGCTTGCCTCAGCCTCCCAAAGTGCTGTGATTACAGTCATAAGCCATCGCATCTGGCCTCCTTAATTTATTTCTAATGTAATACTACATAATACCACATCCTTATTGATCTTCAAACTGACAAGTCAATGGTTATTAAGAAAGGTAATTAGTCCCTTATATGTAAAAAGAACATTCTAATTCTTTTTTTTTTTTTTTTTTTTTTTTTTTTTTGAGACAGAGTTTCATTCTTGTTACCCAGGCTGGAGTGCAATGGCGCAATCTCGGCTCACCGCAACCTCCGCCTCCTGGGTTCAGGCAATTCTCCTGCCTCGGCCTCCTGAGTAGCTGGGACTACAGGTATGTGCCACCATGCCCAGCTAATTTTTTGTATTTTTAGTAGAGATGGGGTTTCACCATGTTGACCAGGATGGTCTCGATCTGTTGACCTCATGATCCACCCGCCTCGGCCTCCCAAAGTGCTGGGATTACAGGCGTGAGCCACCGCACCCGGCCCATTCTAATTCTTAAAATTACTGCCCTTCACCTTGTAAACTTTTTTTTTTTTTTTTTTAAGACAGAGACTCACTCTGTTGCCCAGGCTGGAGTGCAACAGCTGGATCTCACTCAGCTCAATGCAACCTCTGCCTCCCAGGTTCAAGCAGTTCTCCTGCCTCAGCCTCCCAAGTAGCTGGGATTACAGGCATGTGCCAGTATGCCCAGCTAATTTTTGTTTTTTTGTTTTTTGTTTTTAGTAGAGATGGGGTTTCACCATGTTGGCCAAACTGGTCTCGAACTCCTGATCTTGTTATCTGCCTCGGCCTCCCAAAGTGCTGGGATTACAAGCGTGAGCCACCACGCTCAGCCAAACTTTTAAAAATAAAACAACTTCAGGTCAATAAAACTGCAAGGAGTTGTGAGATGAGTAATTTCTTATGCACTCTACAATTTTTTTATTTAATAAACTAAGAAAATATATATTAATATAGCTGAACAATAAGGTGTCCATTCTTCACATTCTAGAGCTCTGAGATAAATCCAAACAAAACACAATTAGCCTCACTCATACACATTGGAGTTCAGCAGGAAAGGAAATTCTTTCTCAATCACATCTTAAGGCATACCAATTTATCAATGCCAAAAAAGTCAGCGATTAATTTTATATTGTATTTTCCATTTTGTAAGCCTCTTTTTAAAAACAAGAAGTTATTTATCAGCATTTAACAACTCTAGGTTTTGAAGTACTACATAGTATCATCAGATGAGTAAAAGTAGAAAATAGCTCCAGAGAACACATCTCCTCTTTCAGGATATTTCTTCTTTAAGTCTTTAAGGATAAGCTTCTACAGCGTTTGACAGATAAGTCAATGGCTGAAACAGCCATCAGTTCAATCAACAGTCAGAAACCATCTTCCTCAATCTCCCTTACAGTAGTATAAGCTCTTCTCCTTGCTTCAAGGACACATGAAGACGTGAGTACCCACCTTTGTATCATCCTCTTTCAGGTTTTTTATTGGACATCACACTACTCAGCTTTCTTGTACTTACTTTCTTTTCCTCTTTATTTGCTGACATTACAAAATAACATTTTTAAAGAAAATGCAGATAGATAGCTGGTCTCTACATGGGAAGAACTTTCTAAGCATAAAAGTGATGGATCATAAAGGAAAATATTAACAGGCAGACAACATAAAATTGGTTTAATTTCTATAAATCATAAGCCATCATAAATTAAAGGGCAATTGTTGGGAAAATGTCCCACATGAAGAAGGGTTAATACCTTCACAGGGTTCAGTGCGTGGCCAAAACTGCCCCCAGCATTCCCTCACCCTCTATACAGGAAACTGCAGTGTATCTACAATAAAAAAATTTTTAAAAAAGAGGTTGCAGCTTCTCTCCCGCAGCTTTGAAAATTACTCTGCCTTTCCTTGTCTGTCTTGGTCTTTGCCTCCTACCTGGATGCTCTCTTTCTTCCAAGCCCTCTTTGACTTAAGTTCACATAAACAGGCAATCAGCCCAGTCTTGAGTCCAGATTTTCCCCAAGAAACAGCCTCTGAAACAGTTTTCTACCCTGCTCTGTAGCCTGCAGGCAAGTCACAACTCGTCACAGGCTCCAGGGATACCTTATCCAAGTAATTCCAGCCAAAGCCAAGCAGAGTGGCTCCTGCCTGGACTGGGGAAGATAAAAATCAAACAAACAACTGCTAAAAAAAAAAAAAAAAAAAACGAAGACTCCAATACAAAAACCATCAAAGAGCTTATGCAGGCAACTCACAGAAAAGAAGTAGCTAATAGCTAACAATAAGATTTCTTAACACTTAAAACATATTAATAATGATAGGAGGTGCCATTTTATCTGTGAAATTAGCAAAGTTTTAAAAATAATAATGCTAATATGTGTGTCATAAAACTGATGGTGGCAATGTAAATTGGCAAATCTTTCTGGAAAACAGTATGACAATGTTTCAATATGTTTTGAGAGCTTCACAATCTTCCTGCCTTTTGACCTCCCAATAATTTCATTTTTGGGAAGTGATCCTTTTGTTTTGTTTTTTTTTTTTTAATTTTGAGATAGGGTCTCACTCCATTTCCCAGGCTGGAATGCAGTGGCAAGTTCACTGCAGCCTTGAACTCCTGGGTCAAAGAGATCCTCCCACCTCAGCCTCCTGAGCACTAGGGGCTGGCTACAGGTACATGCCACCACACCTGGCTAATTTTTTTATTTTTTTTGTAGAGACAAGGTCTTGCTATGTTGTCCATACTGGTCTCAAACTCCTGGCCTCAAGTGATCCTCCCACCTTGGCCTCCAAAACTACCAGTTTTACATGCATGGACCCCCACACTCAGCCCAGGAACTGATCTTAAGTAATCAAAAAATGTAGCAAAAAGATTTAAGTGTAAAGACATTCATTACTAAATTTTGTATCTGAGGTCTAAATACTCAACAATAAGTAAATTGCAAGTAAATTAAGTTTCATCCAAGGTGTGATTATGGAACTAATAGAAATGATATGAGAACTGACCCTTGTATAGTACCGACGAAGGACCATTCCCTGTTCTATACAGTTAACTCGTACTAACTCGTTTACTTTTCAAAACAGCATGACATGGAGCCTGTGATACAGGCAGGTGCTCGTATCATCTCCATTTTACAGTTGAGAAATCTGAGGCCAGAGAAGTTAAATGATTGGCTCAAGGTTACACTAAAGCAGAATCACGTATCCTCATCTGAAATTCTACAACCCAGAAATCTCAGAAAATCAAGTGTTTTCTCTTTTTTTCAATTTTCTTTTTTTCAGAGACAAGGTCACCCAAACTGGACTGCAGTGGCATAATCACAGCTCCCTGCAGTCTGGGGTTTGCTTTGGGGATCAAGAGATCCTCCCACCTCAGCCTTCTAAGTAGCTGGGACCACAGATGCATACCACCACGCCCAGCTAATTTTTAAAACATTTTGTAGAGATGGGTCTTATTATGTTGCCCAAGCTGGTCTCAAATTCTTAGCTTCAAGTGATCCTCGCATCTCAGCGTTTTCATAAACTTGTGGCAAACTCATTTGCAAAACCTGACTTAAACTGACAATGAAATCATGTGTTATCCTTATCCTATTTAGAGAAAATTCATTTTACTAAAGAAAAGTTCATGTGTTTGATTACAAAGCTCTGCTCCAGACCCCACCAGACGTGATGCAGTGTCTATACCATGGCATCTTTCCATAAAGTGAAAATTCTGAATTTTAAAACACAACTAGCATCGTTAAAGAACTGTGACAGAGCTGTGCCAATTCTAAGCCATCCACCTGTGCTCCAAACCACCATGTGATCTTTTCAGAGCCTGTTTAATGACACAGGAAAATGCTTATCATTCAAGTATTTACACAGACAAATTTTAAATTGCAATTGTGGTAAGTGCTACTAAGGAGAAATCATTGGCATCGGAAGAACCTATGTTAAGCAGTTTGTCCTAGACAGTCAGAAGCAGATTTCTTGAGGAAATATTTGACATGAGATGTGAACAAGAGTTAGCTAAAGAAAACAGGAAAGACTACATCTGGCAGGGAGACTATCATATGCAACAGCCCTGTAGTAGCAGGGAAGATGGCACACAAGTCTGAGAAGAAGCCAATGTCGGCCAGGCATCACGGTGGCTCACTCCTGGAATCCCAGCACATTGGGAGGTCGAAGCAGGTGGATCACCTGAGGTCAGCAGTTCAAGACCAGCCTGGCCAACATGGAAAACCCTTGTCTCTACTAAAAGTACAAAAATTAGCCAGGTGTACTGGTAGGCATCTGTAATCCCAGCTACTTAGGAGGCTGAGGCAGGAGAATCACTTGAACCTGGGAGGTGGAGGTTGCAGTGAGTGGAGATTGCACCTCTGCACTCCAGCCTGGGCAACAAGATCGAAACTCCGTCTTAAAAAAAACAAAGCCAATGTAGAATAACCGTTTGCCTCAGTTTGCCTGACAGAGCCCCAGGTTAGATCTTTTGTCCTAGCATAAATAATATTATTATTTTTTTTTTTTTGAGATGGAGTCTCACTCTTGCCCAGCTGGAGTGCAGTGGCACAATCTTGGCTCACTGCAACCTCCATCTTCCAGGTTCAAGCAGTTCTGCTGCCTCAGCCTCCTGAGTAGCTGGGATTACAGGCACATGCCACCACTCCTAGCTAATTTTTGTATTTTTAATAGAGGCAGGATTTCACCATGTGGGTCAGGCTGGTACTTTCTTTTACTCTCAAAAATATCTTGGACTGGATGGTCAAGTATATGGTTACCGAACTTTTAGGCCAAATTAAGAGTTCTGTCTTTATCCTAAGAATAATGAGAAGCCATGATGGATTTTAAGCTAGAGGAGGTGGGTGGGTAGCATAATCAAATTTTAATTGTTAAAGCAGTACTCCTGCTGCAGGGCAAAGAATGGATGGGAATATTGAAAGGAAAGGGTTAATACCTTTAGTTAGGAGGCTATTACTGGACAACAGATAATGGTAGATCAGTCTAGGGCGATAACAGCAGAGACAGAGATACTCAGATGGATTTGAGATTTGGTATGAACATAAAATGAATAGAACTTGATAATTGTTTGGATATGGAAAGGAAGAAAGTGTGAGGTGTCAAGGATGAGGCCAAGATTTCTGATTTGCAAACTAGATAGAGGTTGGTATGACTCATTGAGATAACAACATATTTACATGAGCTAAAATTTAAAAGTGTGATGTATCTGCATATCCATCACAGTCTAAAGGCACGGGCCTGGAAAACAAGGAGAGAGTTTAGGTTCAAAACTTGTTGATGTTCCTTTCCATTCACAGAGCCCTCCTCCAAGGCAGGGCTACCCTATTTTCTGGTTGCATATTGGGGATATTTGGTGGTCAGACAAAAAAGAAGGTCCTCCTTAGCTGGTGATGTGGGACGGGAGCACTAGACCACTTTTAGCATGGAAATTTCCCTTACCGGTAAGCTTTTTACATGTACTGTTCACAAAACAGTTTCACATACAGGTTCACTGAAACCCAAGACCTTGTGGGAAATTATCATCTAATTTAGGAAACTGAGGGAGAGTTCTTAAATTACCTGTCCACAGAGCCAGTACGGGGCTTCTCTATGTCAACCTATCACCTCCTATATGCATCCTCTGGGTGCAAGAGACCATCTTAAGGGCACCAAGAAACCTGCCATATAATGAGGTCTTACTAGGTACCAGGCTCTAGGAGAAAAAAGAAACTCAACTTGAGAACTTCTAAGGATGTTTCTCACACACTTACCCTACAGTAAGTTCGCTTTCAACTTTCAAAAAGGTTCAAGTCCCAAGATGGGGTGGAGGCGTGAGACGGCGGAGATGAACCCGGGCAGACAGAGACCACCCTAAATACCGGGCCCGGGTTGGGCGGGGAATGGGGTCCCAACGGCTGGGCCCTGGGAGACACTCGGAAGGCTCCGCGGGCTCGGCCCCGTCCCTCCGCTGGGGGGCCGCCAGCCGACCGGCAGCGGGAGGCCCAGAGGCCCGTTTGCCCACCGCGTTGCCATAGCAACGGCCAGGTCCGGCTGCGCCCCGGGCCGTCCCCCCGCTCCCGCGGGCCCGCCCCGAGCGGCGACTCCAGGGACCACTCACCGCGGCCGGGGGTGCTGGCGGGCCGCCGACAGATGCGCACACTTCGTGCAAGTTGTAGCCGAGCCCGGAATTCTGCCCCGGGAGAAACTTTTCGGCCCGCAGAGCAGCCGCACGGCGTGGACGGGTGCCGCGCGAGGACAAAGAGCGGCGGCGGGTGCAAAGCCCCTTTTCCCAGCCGCGGGGCTGGCCCGGAGGTGCCGGCTGCACAACGGCGCCCACGTGCCCCGGGTGCAGCCCCAGGCGCGTCCGCGGGCGGCTCCCCTTAGGGACGGACCTAAAATCCCGTCTGGGGCACAGAGGAGCAGCCACGTGTACGTAAAATACAGCTTTGTAGCGGGAATATCACGGCACTGAGGTGACTGATGCCCAGGCCACTCTTCTCACTCCGGGTCAAGCCCTCAACCCCCAGCCAGTTGGAGCTAGGGCTGCAAGCCTTGAACTGCAGTGCAGGGGGGTGGGGGGAGGTAGACTAAAAAGACGGGGAAATGCTGGGGGGAGGGTGTTTGTCCCCACACAGGGGCTGAGAAGACTCCTGACAGATCAAATGACGATTCTCACGGATATATTTTAGCTACAAACCTATGAGGAACCATCTGAATGCCTGTCCTCGGCAACAGAGGGTCCAGCTGTATGCTAATGGATTTATTGGCCTGAACTAGGAATGGCTTCTGTGGTCCTGGGTCCTACTCTCTAGCAGCTGTAGGGAAGAAATTCAACTCTCTTAATGCTAGCCTAATTATTTAAGGCAGATATTCTCTCAAATTCGACTGATTGATAGCCAGTAAGTTGATAGGCAGGTGGATTCATTTTATTGCTTAGAGGGAGGTACATTTGGCAACTAGTTGATCCAGTCCTTTTCATCAAAAAACTCAAAATGGTCATAATGGGTGACTGGTAACTTCAAACTACTGGACTAGGCCGGGCGCAGTGGCTCACACCGATAATCTCAGCACTTTGGGAGGCCAAGGCAGGAGGATTCTTCGAACCCAGAAGTTCAAGACCAGCCTGGGCAACATCAGGAGATCCCCATCTCTACAAAATTAAAACCTCCCTGGCCAGTAAACGGCTACAAGAAATCTACTATATAATGAGGTCCTACTAGGTACCAGGCTGCGGGAGATTAAAAAAGATCTCCTAGGAGAGTCTCCCCATCTTAAGGTCCTTAACTTAATCTCATCTGTAAAGTGTCCTTTGCATATAATGTAACATATTCACAGGTTCCAGCCTGGGCAACACAGCCAACCCTGACTCTAAAAACAAAACAAAAACAACCACTGGACTACGTTTTTCCCTGCGTTAAACCAGGCCATCAAAAAACTGTATGCTTGTACCATTGTGTCTTCCCCTTGCAACATTGCCTGTCCAAGTCATGTTCAGCACTATGCCATTTACATATATTAAGAGATGCTGTTTAAAAAATATTCATGATACCTCTGCATTTACTAGAGGGATTACTTTAAGAATGCTGTTTATTACATCTCTGTAGCAGAATCCTATCGGCTTGTCCAGCCCAGAGCTTTTCAAACTTTTTTGAGCACAATCCACCAAAATAAATATGTTTATATTATCACTCAATACACATGTACTCATATATTTCGTAACTGAAACGAGTTTTGTAAAACTTTACCCACATCTCATGCGATGCACTCTGATACTTTTAATATCTTTTTATGGTGGATTTCTACCCACTAATGGTTTCTTGACCAATGCAAGTTGCAGTTTAACAGCGGCAGTATAACCAGATTTCTTTTTCTGGAAACTAGCCCTGAATCCTCAGACAAGGTAACCAGGCCACCTGGCTACAGCTGATTGTTCCAATAGTAGGGATCTGACTCAAGATATGCCAATCATATCCCTCTCCCGGGAATTTGGAATTAGGACTGAGAGATTCCTTTTTTATATATTTTTTTCAATTTAAATTTCTTTTTTTATTATTATACTTTAAGTTCTGGGCTACAGGTGCAGATCATGCAGGTTTGTTACATAGGTATACACGTGCCATGGTGGTTTGCTGCACCCATCAACCTGCCATCTACATTAGGTGTTTCCCCTAACGCTATCCCTCCCCTAGCCCCCAACCCCCGCGACAGGCCCTGGTGTATGATGTTCCCCTCCCTGTGTCTATATGTTCTCATTGTTCAACTCCCACTTATGAGTGTGAGCATGCGGTGTGTGGTTTTCTGTTCTTGTGTTAGTTTGCTGAGAATGATGGTTTCCAGCTTCATCCATGTCCCTGCAAAGGTCATGAACAGGACTGAGAGATTTCGATCTTTCTCTAGGTAGCTAATGTGGAAACACAGAACATCTTTAAAATAGAAAATCAGGGGCCAGGCATGGCAGCTCATGCCTGTAATCCTAGCACTTCGGGAGGCTGAGGCGAGCAGATCTCCTGAGGTCAGGAGTTCAAGACCAGCCTGACCAATATGGAGGAACCCCGTCGCTACTAAAAATACAAAATTAGCTGGGCGTGATAGCGCATGCCTGTAGTCCCAGCAACTTGGGAGGCTGAGGCAGGAGAATCACTTGAACCTGGGAGGCAAAGGTTGCAGTGAGCTGAGATCATGCCATTGCACTCCAGCCTGGGCAACAAGAGCAAAACTCCGTCTCAAAAAAAAAAAAAAGAGAGAGAGAGAAAATCAGAAGCTGTCACCAGACATGCTTTCCCACTAGGCGGTCAAAAGAAATGCAGAAAGCCAGGCTGCAGGGAAAATGGGAAAAGAACAGGAAGGATGAAAAAGATATACAGAGAGAAGTGACCAAAAGAGTTCTAACAGCTTTCCATTCTTCGTCATGGTATTTTCTGAAATGAATTGTTCCTGCCTTTGAATTCCATGTATTGTTTCCAACTCTTTATAATAAAGTCCACTCTTTTGCGTAGCTAGTAGTTCAGGTGGGGGAATTTCTGTTATCGCAACCAAAGTCAATCTAACTATATTGGTTTTATATAGTAACCATTTATCAAAATTTGGTGACTTAAACAATAAGAATACCTTCTCTTGCAATTCTATAGGTCAGAAATCCAACATAGATTTCACTGGGCTATATAGTCAGTGTTGCAGGGATGTGTTTCTTTCTGGAGGCTCTAGGAGAGAATCAGTTTCTTGGCCTTTCCAGCTTCTAGAGGCTACCCACATTCCTTGGTTAGTGACCCTCTTCCTCCCTCTTCAAAGCCAACAACACTGCATCTTTCTAACCAGGCTTCTGAGGTCATGTCTTCCTCTGATCCTAGCTGGGAAAGGCTCTTGGCTTTTAAGGATCTATGCAATTAGATTAGACCCACCAAAACAAATCCAGGATAACCTCCCCATTTTAGGGTCCTTAACTTAATCACAGCTGTCAAGTGCCCTTTTCATATAATGTAACATATTCACAGGTTCCAGGAATTCGGATTTGGACATCTGTAGGAGGAGGGGGCTATCACACTAATATAATCACTTATATGCCCTGTATAGGAGGGTCCATGCAAGAAATATATTTCAATCCTGAGTGCCAGGAAAGAATATTTTTTCCTAGAGAAGCTGACATGACTTTTCTTTATAACAGAAAGCAGACCATAAAATTGATCACATTTCCCTTTCACCTTGGCTTCCAGGAAGATAGTTCCCAAATTTGCAACTCAATTTTAATAACTTTGTCAAACTACAGTTTTCATATCTGCATCACAACTTTCTCCTGTTCCCTTTCATTTCCCCTCATTCCTACTTTTTGTATGTTTTTGTTGTAGTATTATTTTAAACTGCTTCAAATATTTTACACGTGCTGTTTCCTCTCTCTGTAAGGCTCTGCTCCCCAAGCCTGGTTCTTTCTCATCATTGAGATCTCAGCTCACTCACCACCTCCTCAGAGAATCCTGCCTTGATTTTCCTGCCTAAAATAGCCCCAACCGACAGTCTATCACATCTCCCTTCTTTGTTGTCTTAGAGCACTTTACACCATCTAAAAGGAACTGTTTGTTTTCTTTCTTTCCTAGCCAGAAGCTAAGCTCCAAGACAGTAGGGACCTGGCCTCTTTGATTATTGCTTGTTCCTAGTGCCTGGAACTTCGTTAGCTAGTTAGTAAACATTATGGAATTAATAAATAAAGAATTAATAGAAGAAAGGAAGGGAGGGAGGGAGGGAAAAAAGGAGGGAGCGAAGGAGAACAGAAAGGAGGGAGTGAAGGAGGGAAAAGGAAGAGAGGGAAGAAAGGGAGAAAGGATGGAAGGATGGGAGGGAGGGAGGGAGGAAGGAAGGGAGGGCAGGGAGGGTGGATTGAAGGAAAGAGACTTTGTTGAACATGGTAAGATATATATGGATAGGTAAATAGGTAGATAGACTGACAAACAGGCAAATATTCATTTCCAGTGTGCAAATGTCACTAATATTTATAGACAGGAACCAGAGGAACTATATAAAAAAGTAAAACGTACTTGATTCCCGAAAATATATACATGGAGATCCTAGGTTTCCTTGGGTAACTCTTGACATAATGCCTTAGACAATTTTTTTAAGCACTGAAGTGGCTCAGGATAACTACATTAAATATTAGGGCTAGTAACCATAGCTGAAGTCATCAATTCTCAATGAGATAATGGATTGCAACACCATGACCACTAACATGACAAATTCTTAACACTGCCAAGGAACTCAGTCTATTCTAGGGGTCATTACTACACAACAATCTGTTCTCATTCTATTCCTGTAATTATTAATGTCACCACTGGCAATAAGTGTTATATGTTATTTACTTAAACACTCTATGGTAACGTTATTGTTATAATGTAATATCAAACTGCTTGACATTTAAGGAGTAGAAGTCAGAATTGAAGTTTGTCAATATAGCAAAACATAGAAGCAATTCGTAGTTTGTTCCAAGGTTTGCTAATCCTGTTGTAAAAATACCAGAATTTAGGGGGGGTGAGTGGGAGATTTCAGTTTTCTTAAATCAAGAAGCAGTTGATTTATACATGTAATAAGGCTATCTCTGCTATTCAAAAGATTTTAAGAGGCTCTGTGTAACCAAAAAAAAAAAATCCCTATAATTTTTTGTTCCATAAAACAAATTGAGATGTTTAGATTATTATGTATATTGATTCCTTCCTTCCTTCTTTCCTTCCTTCCTCCCTCCCTCCCTCCCTCCCTTTTTCTCTCTTTTCTTCCTTTCTTTCCCTTCTTTCCCTCCCTCCCTCCTTCCCTTCCTTTCTTCCTTTCTCTCTTTCTCTCTTTCTTTTTCCTTCTTTCTTTTCTTTGAGACAGGGTCTCACTTTGTCACGCAGGCTGGAGTGCAGTGGCACGATCTCAGCTCACTGCAGCCTGAACTCAAGCAATCCTCCTACCTTAGCCTCTCAAGTAGCTGGAACCACAGGCATGCACCACCTTGCCTGGCTAATTTTTGTATTTTTTCTAGAGACAGAATATTGCCATTTTGCCCAGGCTGGTCTTAAACGCCTGAGCTCATACAGTCCACCCACATTGGCCTCCCAAAGCACTGAGATTACAGGCATGAGCCACCATGCCTAGCAAGATTTCTTAAATGGGAACATATCTTTGAAAAGTAAATAATGCAAAGTATAACTTTTTCCTAATAAGATCTGTCTCTGATTACTGATAGGCTCTACCAATTTATATGTCTTTCCATTTGCTCTCTTCCCCTACTTTAACAAAATAAAACTATATCTTATCCACACAGCTCAAAAATGAGGTAAACATTTGACAATTAACTCAGTTTGTCTCACCAGTTTTGGATATCTGACCTAGCTTCCTTGTCAGATATTAATTAGAGTTCAAGTTAGTGCACACCAAACATTCATGGATTGGAAGACTTATGTTGTTAAGATGGCAGTGCTCCTCAAACTGATTCACAAGTTCATTACAATCCTTGTCAAAATTTCAGTGGTACTTTTTGCAGAAATTGACAATCTGATCTTAAAATTTATATATAAATGAAAGGGACCGAGAACAAGTAACAATCTTAAAAACAGAAGCAAAGTTGGAAGATTCACACTTCCTGATTTCAAAACTTACTACAAAGCTACAGTCATCAAGACTAGATCATTCAGTGATATAAGACAGGGCAAGATGAAAAACAAAGACTGGGTCATACTGGTATAAGGCTAGACACGGTGAAATAGAATTGAGATTCTGGAAATAAACCCGTTCACCTATAGTCAATTGGCAAAGATACCAAGGCAATTCAATAAGGGAAAGAGTAGTCTTTCTAACAAATGGTGCTGAAAAAACTGGATATCCACATGCAAAGAAGTAAATTTGGACTGTACCTCACATCAAATACAGAAGTTAACTCAAAGTGAATCAAAGACCTAAATATAAGAGCTCAAACTATAAAACTATTAGAAGAAACGTAAGTATAAATTTTCATGACATTGGATTAGGCAATGGCTTCTTAGATACAGCACCTAAAGCAAAAGCAACCAAAGAGAAAAACAGACGCATTGAACTTCATCAAAATTAAAATTTCCGTGCTTCAAAGAACACTATCAAGAAGATTAGGAGAAAATCCACAGAAAAGGAGAAAATGTTTGCAAGTCATATATCTGATTATCAAAATTATACTTTTTTAAAGTAGTCCTACAGCTTAGCAGTAAAAAAGACAATCCAATGTTAAAATGGGCTAAGGATTTGAATAGACATTTTCCAAAGAAGATATACCAATGGATGGCCAATAAACACATGAAAAGATGCTCAACAACATTAATTATCAGAGGAATGTGAATCAAAACCATAATGCGATACCAGCTGGTATATTGGTATGTGCTAGCCCAGCTACTTGAGAGGCTGAGACAAAAGGCTTGATCAAGCCCAGGAGTTGGAGTCCAGCCTGGGCAACATAGCAAGACTCCTTTCTCTAAAAATGTAAATAAATAAAATTAAAACCCTAATGAGATAATCACTTCACACCCACTAGGAGGGCTATAATCAAAACTCTAGACAATAACAAGTGTTGGTGAGGATGTGGAGAAACTGGAACCTTTGTACATTGCTGATGGGAGTGTAAAACAGTACAGCTGCTTTGGAAAACACTCTGGCAGTTCATTAAATGATTAAACATAGAGATTATGTGGCCACTCCTGGGTGTATGACCAAAAGAATAAAAAACATCTGTCCACACAAAAGCATGTATATGAATGTTCACAGCAGCATTATTCATAATAGTCAAGAAGAGGAAACAACCCATGCCCAAAAAATAATGAGTGAATAAGCAAAGACAGTATATCCATACAATGGGATGTTATTAGGCCATAAAAATAATGAAGTACTGACACATACTGCAATATGGATGACCCTGAGGATGGGGAAATGGAGAAGAGTGCTAATAATTATGTAGTTTCTTTTTGGGGTGATGAAAATATTCTAAAATTTGACCATGTTGATGGCTGTACACCTTGCGACTATTCTAAAAGCCACTGAATTGTGCTCTTTAAAAAGGTAAATTCTGGTAGGTGCAATGGCTCACATCTGTAATCCGAGAGCTTTGGGAGATCGAGTTGGGAGGACTGCTTGCGGCCAGGAGTTTCAGACCCGCCTGGGCAACATAGCGAGACTCCATCCCTACAGAAAATTTAAAAATTAGCTGAGGCACATGCAAATGATGGTGTGAATTTGTAGGCCCAGCTACCTGAGAGACTCAGGTGGGAGGATCATATGAGCTCAGGAGTTTGAGGCTGCAGTGAGCTATGATCATGCCACTGTACTCCAGCCTGAGTGACAGAGCAAGACCCTGTCTCTTTTTTTAAAAAGTGAATTGTATAGTATATTAATAGTATTTCAATTAAAAAAGTAAAAACAACTACATAGTGCTTCGTATTTTACGGATTCTAAAACCACAGGTTTTTTTTTTTTGGTTTTTTTTTTCACTTTTTAACTTCTTGGAAATTGGGTTGCCTCTGATTACATATTACTATGCTGTTAGGCAGATAGCAGTCCTGATATTGTGGCATAAAAACTTTTTGTTGACACCTTCCTGAAGAACCAAGAAAGTACTTACATTTATGTGTCTAGGTTTGAATAAAATACAGGTACTACTAACCCACCTAATAATATCACCAATTCTGTGCCAGGCACTGTCCCAAATGCTTTATGTATTTTAATTTAATTCTCAAAACAACTCCAGGAGGTGAGTACTGATGAAGAAACAGAAGTACAGTCTGCAGGATCGACTTGTCCAAGACCACATGGCTAGTATGTGTGAGTCCAGGGGTGGGCCTAGGGGCTGTGCTCCTGACCATTTGGCGTCACTGCCTCCCTTACCTGTAACAGCCTTTAAGGTTTCCAGAGGCAAAGTTGGCCAAGAGAGTAACTAAAGCTAACAGTCTTGCAATGGTTTCATGATACAAACACCATTCACTTGGAAGTTTGATTCACCCATTGAAACATTGTTTGGCTATGTCTAAGGAATTTCATAGTCCAGAATTTTGTTTACTGAGTGCAGATAAGGGGAGTAATCTTTTTCTACTTGGCTTACATGTGAGTAAGGGGAGCTGGAGGAGCCTTAGACTGGACTCTCGTCATTTTCCCACCAGCTGACTGCAAAGATTGACCTCCCTGTCCTGTGAGAAGAGCTGAGTGAGGGGCAAGCCCAGCCAGGCTCAAGCATGGGAATAGACCAAGTCCCTTTACTCACATGTGAAGGACATAGACACAGAGGGAAAGCCACCAGAAGTCATCACAGGAAAGAATGCAGGGTCAGATCTGGGGCAAACGTTCTACCGCCCTGTCACTGACATTCAATGTTGATGATTTAATGCAAAGGAGATCATAGGAAGATCAGAAGGACTCCTGGGGTTCCGGGGTGTCTGGTATGCCCAGGCTCGTGAGAGGAGATGGATTGTGCCACCTCCAAGAAACTTTTAAGCAGAGGGAAAAGATAGCAAAGCCCTTCCTGTCGCCATACTACCAGGGCTCTTAACACACCCAGGCCGGCTGAGTTCCCTCAGACACCAGATTCCAGTTCAGAATGATTAGGGAAACCCAGCTGGAGCCTGACTGCTTCCAGTGGCCTTAGTTTCTTGAGGACAGAGTGGAGTGAAGTCTGGACTCAGAGGCCTCCACTGCCTGTGCACATCCTCTTACAAAACCTTCAGCGGCATTCTCCAGCCATAGACAGTAGTGGCTCCGCCCCTCCAGCCTAGGCCTCTAAGCCAAACACAATTCTATCAGAAGAGAAACGATGTAAGCAATGAGGACAGCTGAGGACACACTCCAATGAGGCAGGACACTGGCTCTGAACTGTGTTACTGAAAGAGGCGTGGGCAGAGGAGCTACCCAGGATCACTATCGCTTAATTCTTTATTTTTTCTTAAATTTTTATTTGGAAATAACTTCAAACTTTTGTTAAAAAGTTACAAAAATTAAAGTAGTAAAAAAAATGCCCATATATCCTTTCGGTTTGTTGGGTTTTGTTTTTTGATTTTGAGATAAAGTCTTGCTCTGTCGCCCAGGCTGGAGTGCAGTGGTGTGATCTTGGCTCACTGCAACTTCTGCCTCCCTGAGTAGCTGGGATTACAGGCACCTGCCACTATGCCCAACTAACTTTTTTGTATTTTTAGTGGAGACAGACTTTCACCATGTTGGCCAGGCTAGTCTCGAACTCCTGACCTCATGATTCACCTGCCTCAGTCTCCCAAAGTGCTGGGATTACAGGAATGAGCCACTGTGCCCAGCCTTTTTTTTTTTTTTTTTCCAGTAGAAACAGGATCTTGCTCTGTTGTCCAGACTGGAGTATAGTGGCATAATCATGGCTACTGCAGCCTCAACCTTCTGAGTTCAATCTTGGAGTCCTGATATGTTGCCCATGCTGGTCTCAAACTCCTGGGCTAGAGTGACTCTCCCACCTTGGCCTCCCAAAGCTGTAGGATTAAAAGTGTTAGCCACCGTGTCTGGCCCCAGATGTCCTTCACCCAGATTCACCTATTAAGATTTTACAACAGCCAGACCCAGTGGCTCACGCTTGTAATCCCAGCACTTTGGGAGGCCAAGGCAGGCAGATCACGAGTTCAAGAGATCGAGACCATCCTGGCCAACATGGTGAAACCCTATCTCTACTAAAAATACAAAAATTAGCTGGGCGTAGTGGTGCGTGCCTGTAGTCCCAGCTACTCAGGAGGCTGAGGCAGGAGAATCACTTGAACCAGGGAGGTGGAGGTTGCAGTGAGCTGAGGACTTGCCACTGCACTCCAGCCTGGTGACAGAGCGAGACTTCATGTCAAAAAAAAAAAAGAAAAATTTATACCATTTGCTTTATTTATAGCACTCTCTCCTCTCCCTATGTGTGTGTGTGTTTGTGTGTGTGTGTGTGTGTGTGTGTGTGTGTGTGTGTGTATGTGTGTGTAATTAAAAAAGATATACATCTACAGTTTTGGTCTGTACCATTTGTGGGTGATTTGCGCACACTAAGTCCTTTTACTTTTAAATACTCCAGTGCATATTTTCTAAATATGAGAATATTCAATTATATAACCACAGTTCAGTTATCATTAGTACATTTAACATTGGTACATTAATCTCATCTACTCTCCATATCCTCATGTTGTCTGTTGACCCAAGAATGTCCTTTATGCTACATTTTCCCCATTTCACTACAGGACCCGATATAGGGTCAGGTGTTGCATTTAGTTGTCATGTCTCTTTAGCCTCCCTGAACCTGGACATTTTCCTAGCTTTTCTTTAATGACAGAGACATTTTTTAAGAATCCAGTCACCTATCCCCTGCCTTTACTTAACATAGCATCTTTCATTCTGTGTTTGTCTGATGTTCCTCTGTGATGAGATTCGGGTTCTGCATTCTTGGCGGCAATACTGTATTATGGCTGACACCATGTCCTTCTCACGGCATTACATCTGGGGGCACAGTATGTCCACCTGCCCCTTATTGGTGATGTTATTTTGATCATATGATCAAGATGTTATCTGATTTCTCCACTGTATAAGACTCCAATTGCTGTATATTTTTTCCCTCCTTTACAACTTTTCCTGCACAACGATGAGCAGTCAGTGGAGAGACAATTTAGGACTATGCAAATATCCTGCTCCTCATCAAAATTTCCCCCTAGGGTTAGCCCTTACCAAGTTTTTCTGATGTTCCCCGGAGCTGAGTGCCACCTATGGGGCTTCCAGCACACTGCAACATGGGGAATGAACCTCGGACCTCTTTCATTCTGCCACTTGTCTGGAGTCCAGGACGTTTTGAAAGACCCTATAGAGACCTGAGTCGCAAGCCTGAGTTCTGATCCGGACACCACCGATGACTCATGAAAAACTTTGGACAAGTCTTTTTAAGACTTGTGTTCCTACCGGGTACAGTGCCTTACGCCTGTAATCCCAGCACTTTGGGAGGCCAAGGCAGGCTGATTACCTGAAGTCGGTAGTTCGAGACCAGCCTGACTAACATGGAAAAACCCCTTCCCTACTAAAAATACAAAATTAGCCAGGCATGGTGGCGCATGCCTGTAATCCCAGGTATTCAGGAGGCTGAGGCAGAAGAATCACTTGAACATGGGAGGCAGAGGCTGCAGTGAACTGAGAGCTTGCCACTGCACTCCAGCCTGGGTGACAAAGCAAGACATCGTCTCAAAAAAACAACCAGGGCAGGGCCAGTGGCTCACACCTGTAATTCCAACACTTTGGGAGGCCAAGGCAGACAGATTACCTGAGGTCGACAGTTCAAGACTAGCCTGACCAACATGGAGAAACCTCATCTCTACTAAAAATACAAAATTAGCCAGACACAGTGGCACATGCCTGCAATCCCAGCTACTTGGGAGGCTGAGGCAGGAGAATCGCTGGAACCTAGGAGGCAGAGGTTGCAGTGAGCCAAGATCACGCCATTGCACTCTATCCTGGGCAACAAGAGCGAAACTCCATCTCATCCATCTCTCTGCTGGGTTCAAACTCACTTCGTCTGAACCCAACATACTGTATACTGTTTTTTCCTATACAAACATTCCTATAATGAAGTTTAATATACAAATGAGGTACAGCCAGAAATTAACAATAACTAATAAAATAGAAAAAGCATAACAATATACTGTCATACAAGTTATTTGAATGTGGTCTCTCCCTCAAAAATCTTACTGTACTGTACTCACCCTTCTTCTTATGATCTGTCGACCTAATAACCAAGAACGCTACTAAGTGACTAAGGGCTGGTAGTATATACAGTGTGGATACACCAGACAAAATTCTTGTCCCTAGTGGAACAGGGTGGGATGGAGGGGGTGGTTAGAGATCTCATCACGCTACTCAAAATAGTGTGCAATTTAAAACCTCATGAATTGTTTATTTCTGGAATTTTCTATTTAATATTTTCAGATTGCCATTTGCTACAGGCAACTGAAGTTACCGAAAGCAAAGCCAAGGATAAGGGGTGACTACCGTAGTTTGCATGTCCATGCCTCTCTCGCTCTCTCTCGCGCTCTCTCTCTCTCTCTCTCTCTCTCTCTCCACTCCGCCCCCCTCCTCCTCTCTCCCTACAAGCTTTGGTGGAAAAGCCACATCCTCATAATTCTTTCCCTGAATCTTATCCAGCTAAAAGATTTTACTGGGCACAATATTCTTAATTTGATATGTTCCCTGAAGTACCTTAATCCATTCAAAGGTTGTAGCGATAAATATTATGCTCATATTTTTAATATGATCCTTACCTCAAGGCTAGATTTTAATGGGCCTTCAATTTTAAATTTTATCGTAGTCTTCAGTGTCAAGAAGCAATTACCTCTTCAAAACCCTAAGTCTTTCAATTTTTGTATACTATTTTCTTTCACTCCTTCTTAAAAACATGGCGATTCTTTTGTGAACTCATGTCTTTTTTGAAATACCTTGATAAACAGAATATCAACCAACGTAGGCTACTTATGTTGTTTTTCCAATCTCTTCCCCTCTATTGAAATTCATTAAGTACATGATGTGCCTCCCAAGTTATCTCAGGCTATAGTTTTCAGCAAACGTTTTTCCTCTGCGTAACATGAATCACTGTCCCTCTAGTCACCAGTATCAGTTTCCTTGCTACCCACTTGCTAGGCCAGTGCCTGGGATCTTAGTGTTTTGTTATTGTTCGTTTTTTTTCCCCAAGGAAGCCCAAGCTTCTTTGTATTATAGGCCAGCTTATGCTGCAGTAATGAATAGCACACAATTCTCACTGACTTACAACAAAAGTCCTCATTCATGTATAATTTGCTGCAGATATGAAAAATACGACAAAGTGTATATTATCCATGTATCAGTGCAGCACACCAGACTAGTTGAGACTCAAGCATCTTCATGTCAGTGCATGCTCTCTGAATCACCTCAGTAAGGGAAGAGAGAAAATAGAGAATCAAGCACTGGCTCTCATTCAACCTAGCAACGACCTACATCACTTCCACTCTCATTGGCCAATTCAAGCCTCATAAACACACCTGAAGTAAGTAACTGGTGTGCAGTAGTGCAATCTTCCCATGCACTTAGGAGAGCACTAGAACCACTGGAAGGTAACATTTACATCTTCCCCTCTGCTGTGTGTAGGATCTTCTCTGTCTTTGGTGTTCTGCAGTTTTACTCAATATATTTCAAGTTTCTTTTTATTTTTCAAGCGTATTTTGTTCAACATCTTATAGCTATGAATTCATGTCATTGATCACTTCTGGACAGTTCTCAGCCATTATCTCTTCAAATGTTCTCAACTGTCTCATGGTATGTTTAATGTGTTTAAACTCTGCAAATAAGTTCTGTATATTGCAATTGGTTTACATGATTTTTAAGGCTCTTGAAGGTTTCCCCTCCATCTCCCTTTCTTTTCCCCCCTTGCAATGTAAACCAACTCATTTGTCCCATTGGTCCTAGGGGACTGGATTTTGCTGACTGGATCTTTGTGAAGTCATCTAAAGTGTTCTATTCTCTGCATGTCCCGTCAATTGGGAGTTAATCTGTAAATTGGTAGATGTAGAGACTTGTTTAGGTTCAGCTTCTATTTGTTTATAAATGCTTTATGGGTGATGCTGTGTTCTTCAATCAGGAGAAACATAATGTCTGATTGCCTCTTTTTTGGTGAAGTGAGCAGCCATCGGCAGTCATTACCTAGATTCATTAGTTCACTGGAGGCTGATAAAAAGGTGATATTCCAAATCTATCAGTCCTTCTTCAATTACTGTGGAAAACTTCTTAAAAAGAGACTTTCCCTCATCAATTATTTGGTTACCAGAGATTCAGTTTACATAGGAAAGAGAGGGTGAATGCTTTATTAAGCTAATTAATAAAATTTACTTTTTATTTTTTCACTGAGACAGGATCTAGCTCTGTCACCCAGATGTAGTACAGTGACACCATCATGGCTCCCTGCAGCCTTGACCTCTTAGGCTCAAACGATCCTCCTGCCTCAGCCTCCCAAAATGCTAAGATTACAGGTGTTAGCCACCATGCCTGGCCCTAATTAATAAGTTTCAAAAGTCACAGAGGCACTGTCCTGGCAGAATCTTTAACATGAAGCAGCACTGTCAGTGGGCCACACCACAAATGAGAACCACTGGAATAAATAAGGAGCCCTAGACACAAACATTGCTTACTCCAGCATCAGGCCTTAGCCCTTAGGCGGGGGCAAGACCAAGGCTGTGGTGTTCCTGTTTACAAGCATGAAGCAGATCCTTATTTTCTCCATGAATGAGGAGCTTGGCTTCAGCAGGTCTTACATCTCTGACATAGCTGGAAGCCAAGGGTACATCAATTTCCAAAAAAGCTTAGGAATATCCTCCCAGCCTCGTGAGCAAATAAAGCACTGTTTTTGTAATATTGGTTAGAATATAGAGGCAGCTCCTGTAAAATAAAACAAAACAAAACAAAAAGAAAAAACACCCCACACTGGATGCTCACGTTCTATAATCCCAGCACTTTGGGAAGCCAAGGCAGAAGGATCACTTAAGCCCAGGAGTTCAAGGCTGCAGTGAGCCACGATCATGCCACTGCACTCCAGCCTGGGTGACAGATCAAGAACTTGTTAAAAATAAATAAATATATAAAACAAGAAAATAGATACTGGCAACAATTAGCAGTCTCTGCTACACTTGCAGAGCTGTCACTAAGGATTGGTTATACCCTCTCATTTCCTAAAGCATTTTCTGTGCAAGGCCTTCAGGAGTGATGTTTATAGGACAAGGGGTCCCCCTCTCCAACCTGGGCATAACTCCAGGGCCCATGGATGAGTTCTTCCCAGACAAGAATTTCTTATTCTAGAAAGCCCCACATCAAACATGAAACTGCACCTACAGCCTGTGGTAAATATCATTTTTACTGTGACGTTTTGCAATTGTTTTTTTATAATTTTGCTTTTTAAATGATTTGGCTAGGAGTAATTCATTTAATTTACACTGGACTCAGGTTTCTTGGCAATTATCTTGTGTATATAGAATTTCTTATGAAGTCAGAAACTCTAACTTACAAATTGTTTTCAGGTATAACAGAATTTTTATGCAACTTTATGAAACTTACAGAATACAGAATTAACAATTATAGATTTAACATGATATATAGACATTTATATATTTATGTATGATTTACCATTTTTCATTTTATACTGTTTCAAGACTTTTCTTTTTTTAGACAGGGCCTCACTCTTTCAGTCGGGCTGGAGTGCAGTGGCACGATCATGGCTCACTTCAGCCTCAACCCTTAGGCTCTAAGTGATCCTCCCACCTTAGCCTCCTGAATAGCTGGGACTACAGGTGTGAGCCACCATACCTGGCTAATTTTTTTTAAGAGACAGGATCTTGCTATGTTGCCCAGGCTGGTCTCAAACTCCTAAGCTCAAGCGATCCTCCCACCTTGGCCAACGAAAGTGCTAGGGTTACAGATGTGAGCCACAGTGCCTGGCCAGGACTTATTTTTACAGGCCTTTGAAAAGCTCCTAGACCCTGGATACTATGCCTCCACTGCCTAGTGGATGAAATAATCCATAGGCCAGGTGAAGAGGAAGAGGGGGTCAAATGCTGCCCTGCCTATGAGGGCAAGACTTGCTCCAGGGAGCTGGCCCAACTAGCAGCTTGACATGGAACCTGAGGAGTGGGGAGTAGAAGGGCCATGTCCCTGGAACCTAGAGAAGGACTGGTACTAATACAATTAGTAAGGCAAGTCAGTGTGGTGGTACGAGCCTGTATCTCAGCTAGTCGCGAGGCTGAGGTGGAAAGATCACAGAGTAGGCAGGAAAACGCTTCAGGTACTTGGGCCAGTCTGGAAAGGGGTGGGAGGTCAGAGAAAATTTTTCAGGTCTCATCTGAAGCATTAAAACTGACAATTATCCTTCCTTGAAACACAGACTTCCTTGGCTTCTCTGATACCACATCCCTCTGGTTTTCTTCCCACGTCCTGGCTGCTGAGACAGAGAATATGAGAGGAAGAATCTGTTAAGGGGGTGACTAGTGTGCCAGGCAACACTGAGACATCCAAGGGGAGGTGTTCACAGACCACAGGATAGATGAGTCTGGAGCTCAGAAAAGTGGATTCATGACTTTTATCTCCAGATGTCAGAGTGTTGAGTTGCAAGTACCAGAAACCATTTCTGGCTGATGTAAGCAGAAAAATGAATGTATTATAAGGTTTTTTTAGGTAGTTCACAGAATTGTCAAGAAGTCTAGAGAATTATATTCAGAGCTATGCAGCCAGGAACAATTCCTGAAATCATGTGCCAAATTGGTATGCTGAAGAAACTAGCAATGCCATCGGGCTGCAGGTGCTTCACCTTGTACCATTGTTACTGCCGCCATGGAAACCCCATCTGCCTGCAGCCAACACTGTCACCAGAGAGGAGGCTTTTTTTTCTGTAAATCGCTACCACTAGGCCTATACCCTGACTTCAACGGATGCTGGGAAATCAAGATTCTAGTATGTTTAGCTTCTGTAGGGAGGAGTGAGCCGTGTCTCCCAAGACTCCTGAGGTGGGAAATTCACCAAAAATAGGAAAGGGGTTCAGAATTCATGCAGCCTAAATCAATGACAAATCTTCATTACAATGTCCTTGACCCCAAAAAAATGGCTAGAAACCAGTAGCGTGGAGAAAGCAGAGAGGACAGCTAAGGATAGGTAACTGGGGAGCATCACTATATAAAGGACGTTCTTGAAGTGTAGAGCCCTTGGAAGTGTTAGGCTTTCATAAGATTCCTTTTCCCTAACTCCACCTCCACCTGTTGCCTGTGTTTTGAGAAACAGGCTATGTTCATGGAGTGAGAAACAGTGACATGGTGGCACGTGCCCGTAGTCTCAGCTACTCAGGAGGCTGAGGTGGGAGGAGCCTTGAGCTCAGGAGTTTCGGACCAGCCTGGGCAAAGAAAATTATCTCTAAAGAAAATGAAAAATAATAAAAATAAGAAGAATAAGAAGCAGAGAGCTGAGTCCTTCCCTAAAGAGAAAGGCTTCCCGGGCTATTCTTCCCCACCTTGAGTTCTTATGATGTAGTGAACTAGCAGCAAGAAGGCCATGCAATAGGTTCAATCATCTTCACTGAAAAACACTCCAGGACACAATTCTTGGTAAAGAAAAGTGCTATTTTTTATTTGTTCTTGAATGTATAGGTCCTTAAAATCAGTGACACTTCCCTTTAAAATATCCTCCCTCATGCCCCAACTGCTTTGGATCTAATTAGCCACTCCTAATAGGGGCCTAGGAGGAACTCACCCTCCATATCTGAGAAAGGGGTGCAGCTTGAGGAATGGGCGTATGGCTCAAGAAGCAGCACCAGCTGGTAAGAACGCTCCTCAAAGCAGCTCTGTTTAGCTTGTGAGTCCCCTTTTCCTGCCCTGCTCTGGACTCCCCCAGCTGTGTCCCGCCCCTGGAATTCCCATTCCTTATGTGGCCTGAGCTCTACAGTTAAAATCATAATGAATAATATCCTTACCACTGGAAAGCTGAGACATCACTGTTCTCAGCCATTCTCCCACTGCAACTTTATAGATGAGGAAACTGTACCCAAGGTCACACAGTTCATGATAAAAGACACAAATTTAGGTGCTCAGACTCTCAAATCAGATGTCTTTCTAGTATATACCTCCTTACCTCCCAGAAAGACACCAATAGCTGCCCTCTGGCTCCAGAACCAACTGGAGCAAGCAGGCGGTGGTGAACAGCACAGGTGGGAAAGGCCCTGATACAGGAATTATGCTGACTCCAGCTGAGCCGTAGCAAAGCGGGAGCCACCGCACTCCCCAGTCTCCCTCCATCCCAATGTCATCAGCAGCAGGCACCCACCCTGCCAGCTTCTCCTCCTGGTTAGCAGCACTGACATGCCTGGAAACATGTCTTACCACAATCCCAGGCTCCTTCCCAACTGCAGCAGGCTGTAACTGGTGCAGGATCATGGTGAGGAGCTGCCCACCAGCCTAGTAATCCAGTTTAGCCAGACTGAGACTTGGATGCTATTAAGACCCAATCCACACCCTTGGGCTGCCTTAGATGGGGTCTCTTAGCAAACAAGGCTAAAATCTGTCTCAGTGTTGTCTAGGAGAGACAGAGGGAAGGACTCACAGATGCTGTCCTCCCAGCAGGAGCTCATAAACATGCTTGGCATGAGGAGGAGTTCAGGAAAAGGAAGGGACTCAGGAAATAGACAGGGAAGCAGAGCAGCTGTGATTCTTCCTGTCTACCCAACTTCTTAAAAGGAGAGACCCCAGACAGCCACAGATATGTACCCCTGTCTAGGTTTCAAGGATGGCTCAGCCTGTGTGGCTGAGAGGTAAGAGGAGAATCCAGAGACTTGCGGTATCATAAAGCTAAGGGAGGAGGCTGTTTCACTGAGGGTTGGTGGATGGTGTGAAATGCTGTGGAGAGGTCAAGACAGCTGAGCACTGAAAGGTATTTATTCTATTTGGCAATTGGGCAGTCACTGGTGACTTTTATGAAAAAGAATACAGGGCTGAAGAACAGCTGAGGAAGAATTAATTTGATCGAGCTTGTTATAATTATGCCTCAGAGAAAGATTCTTGTTTAAAGTAACTTGACTAACAAGGAAAAAGTGTAAGGGGTAACAGACTCTAAGAAATGCTGTTTTAATCTTGGTGAGAACCAGTTTGCAGACTATGTGGAAATAACAACAGAGACAGAGGCTGGAGACTCCAGGAAGCGGGAGCAGTGGGCTGAGCAAGGGAGCGGTCTTGGAGGACATACAAGAGGATTCAAGACATAAGAATTAAATAGGAGCAGGAGGGGAGGAAAAGGGAGAGTTATAAACGCAGATGAATGAGAGGGGAGAGAGGAACAGTGGGCAAGGACGCTCTTGCTTTAGGGGCTCTCTTCTGCGAAGTAGGCAGTGAGCTCAGTTATGTGTGGAGGGCAAAGACGGAGGCATGGATGGGAAAAAAAGGATCACAACAAGTTAAAGAATTTCCAGTCAACACTGAGAGCCCAACTGAGGCTGCCAACTGGAATTTGTCATGCTCAGAAGCCCAGGAGGTGGGAGCAGAAAATATGATGATGCCAAAAATGGAGAATGGCTGATAGTTTCAACAAAAATTGCCTGGCACGTTGGCTCATACCTGTAATCGCAGCACTTTGGGAGGCTGAGGAAGGCAGATTGCTTGAGCCCAGGAGCGTTGATACCAGCTTGAGCAACATGGTGAAACTCCGTCTCTACCTAAAGTAGAAAAATTAGCCAGGCATGGTGGCATGTACCTGTAGTCCCAGCTACTCAGGAGGCTAAAATGGGAGGATCACCTGAGCCCAGGATGCAGAGGTTACAGTGAGCCAAGATCATGCCACTGCACTCCCACCTGGGTGACAGAGTGAGACTGTCTTAAAAAAAAAAAAAAAAAAAAAAAAGTAGGCCAGGCGTGGTGGCTCACGTCTGTAATCCCAGCACTTTGGGAGGCCAATGTGGGCAAATCACGAGGTCAAGAGATCGAGACCATCCTGGCCAACTTGGTGAAACCCCATTTCTACTAACAATACAAAAAACATTAGCCGGGTGTGGAGGCACACGCCTGTGGTCCCAGCTACTCGGGAGGCTGAGGCAGAAGAATAGCTTGAACCCAGGAGGCGGAGGTTGCAGTGAGCCGAGCTTGCATCACTGCATTTCAGCCTGGAGACAGAGCAAGACTCCATCTCAAAACAAAACAAAACAAAACAAAACAAAGTTGAAGGGGATGAGAAAGTTCAGGATGTTGATAAAAACATCAGTGTGTGATAGGCTCTGGGTTCAGGCTGGGGAGAGGAAGGAGTCCAGGAGAAAGCTGAAAGGCAAGGAGAGGAGAGAGAGGGCCGAGGTCATGGAAATGGACTAAAGAGCAGGGCAATTTTGGCAGTACTGACAGAGGGAGAAGAGGAAGCCCAGGAGGTGGCAACCCAGGAGCAAAGGCTCTCAGTTCAGGAGGTCAGAAAGGAAGACTCTAAGTGACCCCATGGAGTGAGACAGGGAGCAGAACAGAGCCCAGGAACAAACAAGAAGGCGCCACGGTCTTAGGAGCCAGGCAAGGAGCTGTTGCTAGAAATGGGTAGAGGCAGAGAGCCAGAGTCTGCCAGGGTGGATGGCAGGACCTGCCGTGGAACAGAGCCTATGGAGTGTCTGGTGGCTGCCACTCAGGTAGGGGCACTAGAGGCAGGCAAGGTGTATAGTTAGCAATTGCTGGACGTCAGGCAGGGCTGACCTACCCATGTTCTGTGGAAGAGTGCTCTGCAGTTCATCCTGAACCAGTTTTTTTTTTTTTTTTTCCGAGACGGAGTCTCATTCTCTCGCCCAGGCTGGAGTGCAGTGCTGCAATCTCGGCTCACTATTACCTCCGCCTTCCAGGTTCAAGCAATTCTCCTGCCTCAGCCTCCTGAGTAGCTTGGATTACAGGTGCGTACCATCACACCTGGCTGATATTTGTATTTTTAGTAGAGACAGGGTTTCACTATATTGGCCAGGCTGATCTCAAACTGCTGTCTTCAGGTGATCCACCCACCTCGGCCTCCCAAAGTGCTGGGATTGCAGGTGTGAGCCACCATGCCCAGCCAAAAAATAAAATAAAATTTAAAAATCCTGAACCAATTTTCAGCTAAAATCTCCTTTCCATCAACTGAAGTTACTTTACTGTCTTATTTCTCAGCACACCCAAGAAGCCAATTTCTCCTCTAAGACTGCATGCTGTCCCATAAGAATCTGGAACTCACCGTATTTCCATTGCATGATATTGTCAATAACCAAAGGACTTGGCTGACTTCAAAACTGGGCTATTGTGGGAATAAGTCAAAAGCAGCATCAGCCCAAATGTTAGCGAAGAGCCAAGGTAGTCACCTGGCTGCAGGTAGTCACTTGGCCAGAAGGATTTTTTTTTTTAATTTCTAAGTCATGTTCTGGTTTTTGCATGCAAAACCAAACAAAACCATGACTCAAAACAATGGTGGCTAGGTCCAAAGGAAAAGCCAGGGCGAGGGCAGTGCCAAGGGATAGCTAGCGTGGGGATGGTGTCATAGGCTTTGGCCTCAGCCCCACCTACCCAACCCTGATCAGGTGTCTAAAGGGAGCCTCTCTGCATGCAGGCTCTCCATGATGAGAAGGAAGCGTGTATCTCTCCAGCACATTACTAAGACCCCCTAGCCCAGCAAGCTGATCCTTGAGCCCAGCAGGCCACACCCAAGCTGGGAGCCTCACTGATATAAGGAAAGCCAGGCTTTTAACAGGCATTTCTGCTCTAAATTTGTGGTCTCCAGTTGGTCCTGAGGAAGGATCAGGTCTGAGGCTATCACAGCACTCACCAGCTGCCCAACGCCAAGTACACTAAAGCTCATAGGGATGGTGGGAATGTGGGCCGCACAAAGGAAAGATGACCTAGAGCAGGAATTAGTGACACGAGAACAGAGGGAACGTTGTCAAGCCAACCAAACAGAGAACAAGATTCAAACATTGAAAGGGAAATGGCCAGACCCCAAACCAGAAAGGCATGTGAGTCTCAAAGGGCAGAAACCTAAGTCCAAAGATTGCTGGACTGGTAAAGCATTGAAGACTTAGTTTCTGAACCAGAAAACGGGATCATGGGAGCCTATCTGCTTCAGCGAACATGGCACGTGCTGCTGAAAGAATGGCAAGCCAATGGGCATGGTTTGCTTTGAAGTGAAGATGATCTCTCAGCTTGGGTAGAGAAGGAAATGGGCAATACCATCAACTCACAAAGAGAGAAGAAATGTTTCCTGATTTAAAAAAAAAATGCTTATTAGCAAAGCCCTACAAATCAAAACATCCTTAAACTGTGTCTCTTAACAAAACCAAAGCCATGACCTAAGACTCCCCTGAAATTAGCCATTTGATGGCAGGACCAAGGATAGTTGTCTCAGTCCTGGCCACTGAAATGTCAGGTTCAGAGCTGGCCCTGGCACTGAAATGTTAGGTTCAGAGCTGCCCCAACAGTATCAGCAATGAGTTCCTTCTCAACCAAGCCCTTGCTTGGGAGGTAACCTGACCTCCAGTATCCTCACAAACACCTGGCGAGGACCATGCAGATCCATTCAGGATACAACCTTGAGCTCCTGTTCCCATGGCTTCCAGAATGCTTCCCTCTGCATTCTAGGAGAACTAAGGCTCTGAAGTTGCTTCAGAGTCACCAAAGGACACTGGCTTTTTGCCTCTTGATTTTTCCCCTGTCCACTTTAGACAAACTTCCCCCAGAAATGTCTAGATCTGACTCCTGTTGGTCCCTGAGGCCTTCTCTAACCTCCAACAAAAAGGGCTGCCAGCAAAGCTTTTCCAGGATGGTAGACAGCCTGGGGGCAGGCTAGTCAGAAGATTCACTTCTGATCTTTGGCTCATGAACTTGGAGAGGTTGAGAACTAGAATCTCTAAGCAGGAGGAGAGGCCCAGAGGAGTCAGCTGGTTGTGGGTTATGCTCTCCACCCATGGAACTCTGTACCTGAAGCAGACAGCAGCTGCTTCACGGTATTCACAAGCAGAACTTAAGATCCAGACCTCTGAGTGAGGATGATGAAGGGTGTGCCCACTGACAAGCACCAACAGTCACTTCTAGGAAGGCAGGTTCTCACACTAAAGAAGTGCGATTAGCCCAGAGTAAGGAGCACAGAGGGTGGGCTCAGAAGTGGACATCTTTCTAAGTGTGCAAGTGAAATCTGAACCAGATGTAAGTGGTCTCTGCACAGCCACCCAGCTCAATCAAGAATGTCACACCAGCCACAGCATTTTCACAGCAGCCACCAAAGTCAGCATCAGGAAAGTGAATATGTAAAACAAATACCCTGAAAACCGTTAGAACCCAAACAGGCACCAGTTGAGACCTAAGGCCTCTAGAAGCCTCCACTAGTCTGCACACGGCAGGTGCCTCTGTCCAGACAGGACAAGCAAAGGCAAACAGTGACAGTCTTTGGCTGTGCTGGGCCAGGGACCACAGTCCTGCCATATGTCTAAACCTCTCTCCCTTCTTTCACTCACATCTGAGCCCAGGAGGAGTTCAGATATATACATGGCTCCTGAACCCTGGACACTAAAAGGTGAGACAGGTCTGCTTTCCCAGGCAGAAAAAAATTCACCAAGGAAGGTAGGTCCTCCCAAGCCTGACTAGGTGTGGTCTTGTCAAGCGGACCCTATACATTACTCTGATTACTCTGATAATAACGAATGCCTTCCTCTTTCCTGTTTATTACTGAAATCTTCTCTGTAGTGGATGCACTGCGGCTCCCAAATAAATGCTGTAGATGCAAATGGCAAAGAAGAGCACTATACAGTTCAATGAGACTCATCTACCACCCACATTCTGAAGAGGATAAGCTGCAAGATGGGAAGGAATGGTCGACAGGCTGGGACAACAGCTGCCAGAGTACACAGTCTCTTGGCTCTCACACCTGGGGGATGCTGTTGGCCAGACGAAATGACATTTTCTTTGCTCTTTCATTCTCCTGAAAGAAAAATACATATTAAAATAGCCAAATGTAGGCTATGTCAAGATTGCAGTGCTGCAGAGTCAAAGTATTTTATTTTACCACAGGAATGCAGCAATAAAACTTACTGAAGCCACTAAACATTGCATGCTAAGTATGGTGAGCAACTGAGGATGGCTGGTCAATCCCTGGCACATGGGAGGCAGGCAAAAACATTTCCGTGGAATTAAACAGCCCTGAGTGGACGTTTCTGGTCTACACAGGTGGGACCAGCCCAAAGATCAGAGGAGCTCTCTCTGCTGCAAGCAATACCTCTCCTTCTTTACCTACACCAAGGGGCTAAGAAAGATCTCTTCCTTTCTCCCTCAAATCCAAGTAGAAACCAGGCACTGAGACCAGGTAATTCCCTTCTTAGGGGCATCACAATCACAGTGTAGTGTAACCAGCACCAAATTGGCTATTAGGACAACTGGTTTCTCAGCCCTGGTCTGCTGCTAAATGCTGGGTTACCCTGGGCAGGCAGGTACCTTTCTGAATTTCAAGTCTCATGAGCCCTGTACTGCCCTGCCTTCCTTACAGGCTAAGGGGCTGGAAAAAAAGGTTCACTGTCACCACTGTCTTTTGCACCCCCTGAACAGCCTCACCTTAGGCTGCTGCTTGGGTGCCCTTCTGCTTGCTTGGTCACCCGCCCACCTGCTGCCACTATGGCAGTAACCCTTTACCATATGTCGTCGCCGCCTCTTGGGTTGGATGCCTTCCTGCACGTAGGGAGGCCATGGGAAGCCCTGGGGAGTGGAGCGTTCACTCTCACTAGACACCTCTTCGGAGTCTGAGTCCTCCTGCCTTGGCTGGGCAAACCGTTTCTCTGGGTAGATCTCCTTCAACCAGCCCTCAAAGAACACTTCCAGGCAGCGGCCAGCCTCTGCAACCTCTGAGTCAGGCTGATGGAGACGGAGAGCAATGATAGTCTAGCCCATTTCTACTAATCCATCTTTTCCAGGTCCCTCAAGAGCTACACAGAGCACAAAGCCTGGCAGGGTCTCCTGAGGTGTCTGGAACTGGGCATTTTTTTTCCCCTAGGACTCACGATAACTAGTTTGGTAGTAGCTCTTAAGGCAGAAGTGACCCCAACAGGCAGCCACAGATGGCCGGTCACTAGTATGTCCCCTTTTTCTTGAGTCCATGCTGAGGCCTGAGTGTGGGAGAGAGCTTTTAAACACCCACCACAGCAGGCCCCTGGAATCTGCTCCCCCATCCTCATGGCAGCCCAGACCAAACCTAACCTCTTACCCCTACCCACCCATGACAGTCCTGGGGTTGGGGGAAATAGGAGAGAGGGAAAACAGACAAGACATACATAATTGAACTTAGCACAATTCCAGAACATGAGGTGCACATCCGATACCACCTCCTCTGGGGTGGTATAGTGAGCCGGGTCCTTCTTTTGCAGCTTTCTCCGGATGATTGACAGGTCCATGGGCCTCTTGATAATCTGGTAATAATGCCGGGCCTTGCGGGAGGAGACATGAGGAGAAGGAGGCAAATGGGAGTGAGAGAAGAAATGAAGGTATGGATAAGAAGGAAGAAGAAATGGACAATGAGTTGAAATATAAGTAAAAAGAATAGGAGGAGGAATGATGAGAAGCAGCAGGAAAAAAAGGATGGAGAAAGAAGAAAAAGAGAAAGGGAAAAGGAGGAATGTGTCACTTGTCAAGTCAGATCTGATACAGCAGAAGTTGTGGTTGGGCAGGCTGGAATGGTCATGGCCCCACAGCCCCCTGGACTATCCATAAACTACTATTGTCACTGCTTCCAGTGGCCATGCTCTGAGCCCAGCCTAGGAACCACCATGCTCCTGCCCCATGGTCTAGACCCTCTGAGCAGAAGAAACAGTAGCAGGCAGAAACAGCGCGGCCTTCCTTACCAGGGGGCTGACAGGTTCATGGAAGGGCAGGCTGAGGTTATTGCAGCACAAGGACAATACCAGCTTCTCACACTTCTGCAAAATCAGAATTGGCAACAGAGTCACTTTGTTCTGGCCTCACCTCAGTATGAACTAAAGATGCTGACCCTGATAACTCCCTGGCTCTGTCTCACAGGGTACCAACTGCCATACTAAGGCAGAGCTCAGGCTCCCAAGCCAGAGGAAAACTGCTGCGAGAAGGAAAATCATCCAAACACCCCCGGGCCAAGTTGTCAGTCCCAGCACAAAGAAAGGTATCCAGAAAAGCCCCTCATCCCCTCTGAAGGCCTCAGACCCTGTAGGCAGAAAGGGGCTGCCAAGGGCAGGGAACCTTGTTTCCAAAAACCCCTCCCTACCTTCTGGTCGTATGTGCTTAGGCCAGGAGATGCCCGCATTCCAGGCTGGTTATAGCGGGCGTTCTCACAGTCGTACTCCATCTCGGGCTGGGTCAGGCTGCGGCACAAGGTACACACCCACTCTCCCCTGCAGGGGCAGGTGAGGCCATCTTAGGCCTTCACACATTGCCCAGAGCACCGTTCCCTCTCCCTCTGCCCTAGGACAGGCACTGGGACAATGACGTGGGAAACTGAGTCCTTGGCCTTGCCATGTAAGGAATGGCTTCCTAGCCACAGGCTTAGAAGAAATTCAGTAACTCAGAATTTAGTGAATCTAGAAAAATAGGGGTTGGGGAGGCTGGGGTAAGAGTATAGGCACAAAATCCACATGCAAGAGGAAGGTGAGTAAAGAGGTGGAAGGGAAGTCAACCAAACATCAAGCATCCACCTGTCTGTGTGCAGAAGACACCCAGGCCCATCGACTCACAGACCTGCAATTCAGGCAGGCCCAGAGGAGGGAAGTAAGCCCATCCTGGGAGCTCTGTGGCCTGGCCTGGAATAATCATCCCTGGAAGGTAACCCTACTAGCCAGGTGATGATCCTGGACTGGGATGACTCACCCTGGAAAGCTGAGCAAGGCTGGCACATGGCAGGACAGATGGAACACTTTGGGGCAGCGGTCACAGCACAGTAACTCTCCCCCATTAAGGCAAACAGCACAGAAGTCCTCATTCTCTATTGGGGCTGGGGGGCCCTTCTTGGCTCCTGGAGTTCGAGGAATGAGTCTGTGTTCTTCAGATGTGCCCTCCACTTCTGGAGGCCGCTGCCCAGCCAGAGAAGTGACAGTGACCTTTCTTCCCCCCAGACCTGGGGCCTGGGTGGCCTCAGACAGTCTGTCCTGGCTGACCTTGGGGAAGAAGTAAGTCTGGGGAGCCAGAGCACAGCACCAACGAGCTCTTGGGGGAGGAGAGGGAGGGACCCACAGGCCCTGCGCACCTACTATGAGAGCCACTTATTCCAGGACCCCATACCAGCAAGCCCCATGAATGCTGGGACACCTCACTCCTAACATGCATCTCACAGGCCCTTTGAAGCAGGGAACAATGTCTGGCAAAGCTGCAGCCCCATCAGAAACTCAGGAAAGGTCTCAGAGCCAGAATTCTGGCAGTAGCAGAAAGAATACACTCTTAGGCTGGGCCAGGGTTTAAGGCCAAGGCAGAGGAAAGTGGTACCTTAATGGACATGCTGGAGGACTCAGTGCCACACTCGATGATCAGCAGGAAGCTCCCATCCTGATCATTCTTCTGTGGCTTCAGCTTGAACACAGGCATCTCTCCCGAGGAGCCAGCACAGATTTTGAGTCGCTCTAGTCGCACATAGGGAATCTTAGGCTCGCTATTGAAGGCTCTGCAGCAAGACAGATATCCCGGGGTCTTGGGATCCTCCTCTGGCCCCAACCTCTAAGTCAGAAACATCCATGATCCCTGTGATGGTTAATACTGACTGTCAACTTGATTGGATTGAAGGATACAAAGTATTGATCCTGGGTGTGTCTGTGAGGGTGTTGCCAAAGATTAACATTTGAATCAGTGAGCTGGGGAAGACAGACCCACCCTTAATTGGGTGGGCACCATCTAATCAGCTGCCAGCAAATATAAAGCAGGCAGAAAAACACGAAAAGGAGATAACTGGCCTGGCTTCCCAGTTACATCTTCCTCCTGTGCTGGACGCTTCCTGCCCTCAAACACTGGACTCAGTTCTTCAGTTTTGAGACTAGGACTAGCTTTCCTTGCTCCTCAAGCTTGCAGACAGCCTATCGTAGGAGCTTGTGATCATGTAAATTAATATAAACTCCTCTTCATATATATATATATATATATATGTATATATCTCTCTTCTACTAGTTCTGTTCCTCTAGAGAATCCTGACTAATACAATCGCCAACTGAATTGCTACTCTAGATCCTCTCAGATCTGGAGAGGACTCTATAGATCCATATTCTGCCCTGCTGCCCAGTTCTGCATGGCCAGGCCCTGTCAGCCACTGGGAAGCCCTTTGGTGTAGTCCTTCCTAGTCAAAGATGGGAGCTCCCTGACGTGCAAGAACTGCACCCAGAGTGCATGCCTCATGGTGCAGGAGCCAGGACATCCTCCCACGACTATCCCAGACATTCATTTGAAGGTCAAGGGGTGGAAGAAGACAATTGCAGACAGACTTCTTCCACTTGCAATTAAATCGTCAAGGTTGCTTCCTCCCTATGCCAAAATCTCAGGACGTGAAGTCATGGGTGGGAGGGGAGATTAACCAGGAGTCTGTTACCTGATGCTCTGGTTCTCCTTTGCATCCAGCTCTAGGGTTCCTTGTTCAAAATTCTCACACACTAAGGCAAAACACAAACAAATACCTGTGACACACATTTGTGACAACAAACCCTGTCATGCACACCTTGCACTTATATCTGTTATTCATATCTTTGGCCACACACCTGTCACAGAGTTGTTACCTACACTATGGTCTTTCATAGTGGTGACAAGTCTACCATGGATCTCCTTCTTGAAAGGAGGAAGGTCACCTTCTTTTAAAAAAGATGAACACAAATAACACTCAGAGGCTGCCTACAGGTGAGTGTTGGGTCAGGCACTGATGGGCAGTTTCTCACCTTCAACATGAGCTCGGAAATCACTTGTTCTCAGTACACTGCTGTCGCCTCCTCTAAGGAGACCTTTTGTCCAGCCTCTGCCCTCTCAGCCAAGTGCTGGGATTCCGGCACTGCTTGAGAATCCAGCTCACACTCCATGGACAAGGGGTTCCCAGGGAGTCCTCCCTGAGTATGCAGTCTATGGAGATGGGCAGGAGGCAGTGGTGGGGCAGAAGGAGGAAACTAGCATCCAGTCAGCACCAGGCATGGTTCTGCTGTACATGGGTAAGCAGAACCTAAAAGGTTTAGTTCTACTGCATAAAATGCAGACTTACATTACTGTATGTAATAAGAACCAATAATTTTTCAGTTGGTCTTTCAGTCAGTGTGAGGAAAAGGAGAAAAACTGTTTCTTTCATTTTCATTTATTACATGTATAAGAAAGAAACTGATCATTACAAATTAAACATGCATCATACATTGAACTGAAAAAGTCCCAAATGATCACTAGGGAGTCATTTCTGAATTCCCAACTGGCCCTCAGTTTCCACAGAAGAACAAACAGCCTAGCCTTTTTGGAGAAGGGGCATGAGAAGCTGAGAAGCAAATCAGAACCGATCTCCAATGGCCCAAATTCCCTTCACTACAAGGCACAACACAAATCCACATTACTGTCTACTACCAGGAAAAACCTTGCTACTCAGAGTAAGTTATCAAATTATTTCACTATAGTTACTTGTCCCAGTAGCCTATGAAGTAGGTGCAATTAGCCCCATTTAGAGAGAAAGAAATCAGTTAAAGGTTAGGTCTCTCATCCGGGATTAGAGGGAGAGAAAACTAGTTTCCTAACTTCCACCTGTCAGATTCCAAAGTCAGACATGCTCTTTTCCCTATAACATGTTGCCAAGGCTAGTCCTCCTGGGCTGAGTTCTGTTTCCCCCTATGAATAATGCAGACCCCCAGGACTTTTTTGCATGGAGAGTGTTACAAACAGAGTAAGTCTTGGCCATGCCTGGATCAGCCATGGCCACGGTGAAGGAAGCAGAACAGGCGTCACTAAGACAGTTTCAGAGGAGAGAAGTAAATTCGGCCTCAGAGAGATGCACTGCTTCCCCAGCTTAGAGCTTGTCTGCTGGCTTCTATCTCACCTGGAAGTGCTGAGTCCATCTGCTCAAGTCTGTGGCCAACATGAAGGGCAGGCTGCTTGAGTCTCACCTTTTACGTTCTGGCACTGCTGCAGAGCTGTAGATGTGCTGACCACTGGTGCCAGTGGAGGTTTCTTCACAGAGAGGTTAATTGGCTCCTCCAGTTCTGATGGGATGGCCAAGTCCTTGCGAGCATCCAGACCAGGGGTTATGGGACCTTGTCCCAGTGAGTCAGTGAAGCGAGTGGAATCCTCACTTTCCATCTTTCAAAAGCGAAATGTCAACAAGAATCAAAGAACTCAGACATGGTTGCCATTGGTGGTCAAAAGACTGTTAAGCTAAGGTTAGAACAAGGGTCTTAGTGGCCAACCTTTTGCCCATTGTTGAGCAAAGGAAGTCTGAATGGCATCTCCCCGGGACTTACCTTACACAGAGCATTCCCCAGGGAGGGATCAGCGCCATCTCCAGGGCACAGGCTCCCTGAAGTTCGGCCAGAACTGGAGCTGGACCCGGTTTCTGGCTGCATGTCAGACACTGAAGGGATGCTCTGCAGAGGACAAGTTGCCAGACTTGGCACAGCCTGGGTGTGACCAGACACTAGGCTGGGCCCAGCCTGAGAGTGATCACTTGCCAGGTTTGCCACAGCCTGGGGGGAGTCACTCAGCAAGTTGGGCATGGACTGGAATGTGCTACGCACGAGGCTGGGCACAGTCTGTAGATGACTGGTTGTCAGGCTGGGCATGGCCTGGTTTTGAACACTTGTCAGGCTGGACACTGTTTTGGGGGGACCACTCAGCAGGCTTGGTACCGCTTGGGAATTGCCAGCCGTCAGGCTGCTCACACTCTGGATCTGTGGCTCTAGGGTCCTCTCCAACCTGGTAGATGACAATTCCATTTCCAGAGTGTTGGAAAACCCCATGATGCTCACCGAGGTGGAGTGCTGCGGGAACAGAGACAAGGGTAGAGTCAGGCTGCTAGCTGGGAATGGAGGGAGGGAGAGGGGAGACCCAACCCACAGGAGCTCCCATGCTCCAATTCCACTCTGGCTTCAGAGTCTGGTAGCTGCCAGGAACTTAGGCAATGCATGAAACCCTGTTCCTCTTCCCAACACTAAGGAGGCTGCTAAGCTATGACACAGAGAGACAGGCACAGGCAGAGGACCGTGTGTGTGTGTGTGTGTGTGTGTGTGTGTGTGTGTGCAAGAGAAAGAGAATTTACTGCTTGACCGGAGGCATGTATACACACACACACACACACACACACAGAGAGAAAGAGAAAGAGAGAGAGAGAGAGAGAGAGAGAGAGAGAGTCAGAGTCAGCCATATCCCTCACCCCAGTCCTGTACCTAAGCAAAGGGTCAGGCTGTGGGACTGTCCTCTAATTTCAAACTCCTCTCTGACTATACCACCAGTGGCTTCTCTTCTCTTTGAGGGGTGCTATAGAATAGTTTCTGCTATACAAAAGTAGCAGGGAGCTGAGAAGGCTCAAACTCTTATTTGCCTCAAACCTGCCTTGAGAGAATGCCATCAGAAAGTTTCAATCAGTCCTGGGGAACCTGGATCAACTCCAGGGCCTTCTTATGAGCTTGTTCAAATCAACTCCAAGCACTACCAGCATTTGACGCAGGCTTTAACCAAGATATATGAAGGTCTTTTCTGGCCCTAGTATACCTGCCAAAGATATTCCAAACCAAAGGCAGAGAACTTCAAAGCAACTAAATCTTAATATCACCTAGTCTGTACAATCACTGGATAAGGCAGTAATGTTCCAACTCCAAAATTATTTTCTTACATCTAACTACTTGGTGACCTAAGGAGGAGATGTAAGAGGCTGATAAAAGAAGTTGAACACATAGATTTATGTACTGAATCCACTCCGCTTTTCAGATTGAAGACGCAGATTTAGGAAAAGGGAGGGAGACTGGCTCTAAATGTATAAAGAATGTATAAATGTATCAGGAATGCAGAAGTTTCATATTCCTGCCCTTTAAAAAAAAGACTAAATATACAACAATTTGACATCTTTTGAAAAACAAAGGGATAACAGGATTAGACATATCTAAGTTTCCAAAATCAGTGTCTTGCACCTGTCATTTCTTTCCCCATTCAAATTTTCACAGGAAAATAAATACTTCAAATACCTTCTCAAGTTTCAATATAAAGTCAGTAAAGCTATTTTGCCATGAGGACTGTCCTCATCTCAGTGAAAGTCACTCCAAGTCATCCAGTTCTGCAAGTCAAATCCTCTGAGGGAGGCATCACTGAAGCATCCCTCCTGCCACACCCAAACTAATACCAAGCCCCATCAATTCTACCCCTTTCAAATCTCTCAGATATACCTACTAATTCTTCCCTTTATTGATGGTGCCCTAGCCTAACCTACTTTCACATCTCCCTGGACAACAGTAGTAGCCTCCTCAATGGAGAAATATTTTCAAAACACGGACCGATCACATCATTTCTTTTCATAAAACCCCACAGTGCACTCCATTCTTCTTAGAATAACTGCAAAAATCTTTAACAAGACTCCTGAGGCCCTGATAACCTGTCCTCTGTCCTTCTGTCCTCCTTTGTAGCCATAGCTCATTCAATAACCCTCTCCTCATTCTCTGAACTCCAGCCATTTTTTTCAGTTCCTGCAACATACCAAGTTATCCTTCCATCCACTACCCTCACCCTCTTCAGATGGACTGCTTTCTCTGCATAGAGGATTCCCCTATTCCTGGCCGGTTCCACTTATCCTTCAGAACCCAGCTCAACAGACATTTTTTGCCAGAAAGAATTCTTTCATTCTCTAGTCCAGACCACGTTCCTGCTTTCATCCTCTCTTATGCCTTATACATGTACTTTCAGCCTCATGCCACAATTCATGTTATCATTTGATTAATGTCTGTTTCCCCTACTAAATTGTAAACTCCATTAGAGTATGGATTTTTATCTATTTTGCTTACCCACTGTATTCCTAGACCCAAGAGCAGTATCTGGATGAATAAATGAATTAATGAGCTATTTGAAATTTCGAAACAACACTAATACAGGACTGTTTATTCTACAAATCTGTAGCTAAATGAACAGCAGCTTACTTAGGTCTACTGACAACTTTGGCTATGAGTCTCTCTAAAATAATGATTTTTTTATACAGGTAAAGTTTATTGAGAATTTATTATATGCAAGGCAATGTGCTAAAGGTTTTACATATATTACTTAATCCTCACAATAACCATTAAAGGGTTGTTAGAAAGTTAAAAGAAAAAGTCCATGTGAACATTTAGAACAATATCTGGCATACTATAGATGCTCAATAAACCCCAATTGTTTCTACTGCTGCTGCTATTTTTATTGTATTATTGTTGCTGCATACCTACTTTTATGCTTGATGAGGCTCAGAAGGACATCTTAAGTTTTTTCTTGTTATTGTAAAACATAATTTTGTAGATTTCCATTTTTCTTTATTGTGTGTATACTCTATATAGAAATACAATTAATTTTTGAATATTGACTATGTATAGTCCTTGCTAAAGTCATTCTAAGATTTTTTGTTTGTTTGTTTGTTTGTTTGAGATAGAGTCTCACTCTGTCGCCCAGGCTGGAATGCAGTGGCACGATCTCTGCTCACTATAACCTTCACCTCCTGGGTTCAGACAATTCTTCTGCCTCAGCCTCCTGAGTAGCTGGGACTACAGGTGCACGCCACCACATCCGGCTAATTTTTTTTGTACTTTTAGTAGAGACAGGGTTTCACCATATTGGCCAGGCTGGTCTCAAACTCCTGACCTGGTGATCCATCCACCTCAGCCTCCCAAAGTGCTGGGATTACAGGTGTGAGCCACCGCACCCAACCCATTCTGGGATTTTCTTTTGGATTTTCTGTGCACGCAAATCATGTCCATCTATGTATAGTAAGTTTTTGTTTTGTTTTTCCAGACAGGGTCTTGCTCTGTCACCCTGGCTGCAGTGCAGCAGCACAACCACAGCTCACTGCAGCCTTGACCTCCCAAGCTCAAGCAAGCAATCCTCCCACCTCAGCCTTTGAAGTAGCTGGGACTACAGGTGTGTCTTCCCACACTTGGCTAATTTTTTTTTATTTTTGTAGAGACAGGGTCTTGCTATGTTGCCCAGGCTGGTCTTGAACTCCAGGGCTCAAGCCATCCTCCCACCTTAGCTTCCCAAAGTGCTGGGATTACAGGCATGAACCACCATGCACATCCTGAATGGTAAATCTACTTTCTTTTTTTTTTTTTTTTTTTTTTTTTTTTGAGACGGAGTTTCACTCTTGTTAACCCAGGCTGGAGTGCAATGGCACGATCTTGGCTCACCGCAACCTCCGCCTCCTGGGTTCAGGCAATTCTCCTGCCTCAGCCTCCTGAGTAGCTGGGATTACAGGCACACGCCACCATGCCCAGCTAATTTTTTGTATTTTTAGTAGAGACGGGGTTTCACCATGTTGACCAGGCTGGTCTCGATCTCTTGACCTCGTGATCCACCCGCCTCGGCCTCCCAAAGTGCTGGGATTACAGGCTTGAGCCACCGCGCCCGGCCGGTAAATCTACTTTCTTTTTAAATTTATATTTGTTTTTCTTGCCTTACTCCACCAGCTAAGACTTCCAGTACAAGGTTGACTAGAAGTAGTGATAGCAGCCATCCTAGTCTCATTCCTGATCTCAGAAGATCCTTGCAACATTTCATCACTAAGTAGATTTGATTTAGGTTTTTTGTAGATTTAGAATCCATATCGTGGTCAGGCATGGTGGCTCACACCTATAATCCCAGAACTATGTGAGACTAAGGCAGGCAGATAGCTTCAGCCCAAGAGTTCAAGACCAGCCTAAGCAACATGGTGAAATCCTGTCTCCACAAATAATAGAAAAATTAGCCAGGCATGGTAGCATGGGCCTGCAGTCCCAGATTCTTAGGAGGCTAAGGTGAGAGGACTGCTCGAGCCCAAGGGGTTGAGGCAACAATGAGCCAAGATTGTGCCACTACATTCCAGTCTGGGCAAAAGAGCAAGACTCTGTCTCAAAAAAGAAAAAAAGAATCTAGATCTTTGGTATCAAAGCTACAACTTAATTTTGACTTGTCCCCCTCTATACCTCTCTGGGCTTACTCCACTTCACTATCTCTCACATTCTTTTCTATTTCTTTTCCTTCCCTCTCTTCTCCTCTCTCCCCCTCTCTCTCATGAGCTCTTTCTCTCTCTTCCTCTCCTGCTTTCTTTCTCCTCTTTCCCCACCTCTTTCCCTTATTATTTAACTGCTTTAGTAAGGCTTATATTTTCTATTCTGAATTTTAAACACAGATGAGTTAAATATCTTTTGTTCATCTCTCCAAAGAAAAGTATGCTTTTTATATTTTCCTTAGTAGTTTAACAGTGTCCAATTTTTTAAAAAGCTTCAATTTCCTCTATAGTCTAAGGGCCAAGAAAAGAAAGGCTGAAGAGAAGCAAGGTGGAAAGACTATTCAAACCAAATTGGGAAAACTAGGAATGGAGCCCAGCTTAAGGGACCAAGGCCAAAAAGAAAATGGCTATCTCAAACATGCCCAGGCCCGCATCCCTTAACGTCTCCTTGTTGTCCTGGTTATGCATGACCATAGCGTTATAATATTCTATGCTTCCTTATCTATAAACAATAATACCCAGTGACTATTTCATTCCGTTTTCAATCTATGACAGTCTAATCCTTTGCACTAGATTCTTTCCCCTTTCCCCTATTTGACATGTATATTTAGTGCAGTTCTGGTGTTCATTTCATCTACCCATGCTGGACATTGAGAATTATATAGATGCCTCTTTTTAGTGAGATCCTTGCTACCAAGCAGTAAGAGCACTAAAATCCACGAGACTACCTAAATAATAATGGTCAGATGCCATATGTCATTAAGATATGCACAAGATAAAATTCCCAAGGACAAAACTTCCCAGATTAGGGGTAGAGATCACATTTGTAGGATGTCATCTCTCCTGTCCTAATTACTTATTGCATATGTGAGTTAACTTAATGATAGGAGAGAGCAAGACATGCAGACTGAGCTGTGGAAAAATTGCGGAAACTCCATTGCAGTTTATTTTGAAGTGAACCTGATGAACCTGGTCCCATAATGCCTAGAAGACAACACGAGTCAGCAATACATCCCAAGATATTGCAAACTTGACTGATTTCTTTCTTTTCCACAACCACAGCCAATCTCAAGGAGGCCAATGCTATTAGGAGGGTGGGTGAAGCTCTGGTAGTCCTAACAAGAGCCTGGGAAACTTCCATGGGGGCTGTGAGAAAGCCAGTCCAACCCCATTTTTACAGGCTATATAGACACAATGGCATTTCTGAAACCTATATATGCTATGTGTTAGTTATTTTTATACTTCATTAGCTCTCTAGAGTAAAGGATAATAAAATATTAAAACAAAAGATACTTATTTCATGTACAAAAAGGAAAAGAAGAGCTGAGAGCTTCCATTCTAGTCTGTTGCCAGTGCTACAAGATGAGTGGGGAAAGGGTAGGGTCAGCTTTCAGAGCAAGGAAAGCAGACTGAGTCTCCAGGGCCTGGGAGGAGGGGAAGCGCTGCTTGAGAGCATGATGGGATTGGAGAACAGTTTAAGAACGTGGCCAGGTGGTCTGACACTTGGTGCTTCCCATGTAGAAGGGAGCTCACCTGTTAATGGAGATGATACCACCTGCCCTCTAGACCCCAGAATTGTTCAGAGGTCAAATGACAGGAGGTAAAGGTGTATTTCTAGCTACCGAAAGTCTGTGGAAGATTATCACTGAGTTTTCTAGGCTGTCAACTATGTAACTGACACCTTGACTTCATCTTCACATACAAAACCTCCAGATTTCATGAAGGAAAGGGTGTGTTTTGGGATTCACAACTGAAAATAAACTATTTTCTAGTTCAGAGAGGAAGAGTCAAAATGTGAAAACATGTTCACTCTGATCATCTGCTCAGGTCATCTTTGGATGAAGGGAGACAACCCTGAGGCTACAGAGCCCCCTCTTAACTCCCTCAACTAGCATCTCCGCTCACTCATCTCCCTTCCCCCAAACTGTGTTCCTATCCCCGTCCCTTTTCTCTTCTTGCCTCTTAGCTGTTTGTCTCCTTATCTTTGTCTGCCACCTGTCTGACTTACCTGAAATTACCCCACCTATTTATTTAATAGATTCAATTAACCTATTTAACCTACCTGTCTTTACCACCTGACTTGACAACTTGCCTGACCTACAAGCTCCCTGAATTATCTGACTTTCAACCTCTGCTACTAGTCACCTATGTGACCCTGCAGCTGTCTAACATGACTTCTGCTCGATCTGTGCTCTGTTATCTGATGCCCTCTCTCTCCTCACCCTTACCACTCAGATGCCTTTCTAGAGTCCAGTGTGTTAACATTTTTATTCTAATGATCACCACATGGTATTGTCAAAGTTCAGAGCAAACATTGCTCTTTCATTTTAACAGGAAGAGAAATTGAGACACAGAGTGATTACCCAGATTTCCCAAGCTCATATAGGTCCAAGACTAAGAATCTGGGCCCAGCCTTGAAAACCAGCTGGCCGGTCTTGATTCTGTGGCAGTAGTTAGAAAGCTAGTGCCCTAGTAAGCAGTGATTAAGAAATCAATAAACAGACACTTAGTGCACATGCCCTGAATTTAATATGAATTTCAGGTTCTTACATAAATATAATATTGCTGGGGATAAAGTAGTGCAGATAGGGTGGTATTCCACATAAATTAATTTTCCATTTATCTGAAACATACCTCTTTCAATAACAAAATGCAATTGGCTTAAAAACATTATTTCAAATGGGAGTACTTCTAAAACACTTTACACACTTTTTGTCTTATTAAACAGAGCATAAGGAGCCTAAGGAGACCATTTCTTAGTGATATCAAGGAATTCTGATGAACAAGTAAGTAATTCAGTGATGCTTTTGGGAACTTCTAAGAACGCAGGGCTTAGCTTGTTCTTTCAGAGAATGATCTCATCCCGTGGCACTTTTCCAGGTGATGTTTCTTGTCTTCTCCCTTTTTAGCTGCCTTTATGGAAATCTTAACTCCGTGCTTCTACTCTCCTTACTACTATAATGAAGTTACACTAAAATTTTCCCAAGAAAACCATATATTTAAACTTGCTAGATCAAGAACACTGGATAGGTACCCACATGTGAGTTTATGATCTCCTACAGAACATAATGCATGGGTTTTGTGATGGGCTGTTTTTCTTGCTGCTCCAAAGCTTTGCCTGGTCACTTCTGGTTTCAAGTTTTTGTCCTGGTGGTTAAAGTCATCAGAAACTGACCACCATGTAAATATGCAATAGAAAAAGAGACCAAAGATTTGGGAGTTGTGTCTTGGAAACACACTGAAGACCTTCACTCTAGCTAAAGAAACAAGAGAGAGGAAAACAGATTTATGAATTAAATACTCAAAATACGTGAATATGCCAGATGTAACACCTGAAGTCAGGAGTTCAAGACCAGCCTGACCAACATGGTGAAACCCTGTCTCTACTAAAAATACAAAAATTAGCTGGGTGCTGTGGTTCATGCCTGTAATCCCAGCACTCTGGGAGGCTGAGGCGGGCAGATCAAGGTCAAGAGACCAAGAACATCCTGACCAACATGGTGAAACCCCCTTCTACTAAAAATACAAAAATTAGCTGGGTGTGGTGGCACACACCTGTAGTCCCAGCTACTTGGGAGACTGAGGCAGAAGAATTACTTAAGCCCAGGAAGCAGAGGTTGCAGTGAGCCGAGATTGCACCATTGCACTCCAGCCTGGCAACAGAGGAAGACTCCGTCTCCAAAAAAAAAAAAAAAAAAAAAAAGTGAATGCTTCAATAGCTTTAAGACTAAGTGGACTGGTTTAACGGTAGCAGATCTTTAAACAACAGAATCAGATGGCTAAGGAAGGGACAAACCTTTCTAGTAAGTAGTTTCACATGTTTTTGTTTTTGTTTTGAGACAGAGTCTTGCTCTGTCGCCCAGGTTGGAGTGCACTTGGGCAATTTCAGCTCACTGTAACCTCTGCCTCCTGGGTTCAAGTGATTCACCTACCTCAGCCTCTCAAGTAGCTGGGATTACAGGTGCCCGCCACCATGCCTAGCTAATTTTTGTATTTTTAGTAGAGATGGGGTTTCACCATGTTGGCCAGGCTGCTGGTCTTGAACTCCTGACCTCAAGTGATCCGCCTGCCTCAGCCTCCCAAAGTGCTGGGATTACAGGTATAAGCCACTGCACCTGCCCCTCACATGTTGATTTTTAATGGCAAAGTTCTTGCTCTTGCTCTTGCTGACAATGAGTGACCCTCATCTCAACAGAAAGCTCTTGTACTATTTAAAGCTGTCACTATCAATGTAACTATGCAAATATATGATAACTTAGTAAAGTCAAATGGGAAAAGGTTCATGGGTGGTGAAGAGAGAAGAAGTGAAGAGTGCCCTGTACCCTGATAATCCAGGGAGGACAGAAATGCAAAGAGGATCTGAGAGTCTGAGGCTGAAGAAAGAGGAAAGGAGTAAGTGGATTCTAGTAAGTCTGAAGTGAAAGCCAGATGAGTGGAATCCTCAAACCCCAAGGCTGGAAGACTCAGGATAATTTGGTCGGAGTTATTTTGCTCAGGCCAGTGTAAGAAACTGACTTAAAACATTATTTTGAATGGGAGTACTTCTAAAACACTGGACACACTATTCTGTCTTATTAAACAGATAGGAGCAAGAACTTGATTTCTCATGGGCCAGGAGACCAAGACAAAGATCTTAGGTTTGGATGGTGAATGAAATCAGGATAGAAGTAAGGAGATGGGCTTCTCAGAGTATGCTAAGTTCAGGAGCCAGACTTGAGGAGTGTTTGGCCTGAGTAGAAAGAGTGTACAATTCTGCAGACGCCGACCAGGATGCAGGCTGTGCCCTAAGAAAACTTCACCAGGCTCCAGGAACACGTGAGCAAATGCTGCTGTCAGGGCTAAGCGATTGTTCCTGAGGTTGAGGATCCACAATCTGATCCATAGCAGTAGCTTTGGAGACTATGGAGGCAGGATGCCTGGTATGTCCTGACTTAATGAGTTTAATCAAGTCATTGTCCAGCTCTGGATTTTAATTTCCTCCTACACCGGTTAATGTAAATCTCACTGAGTTTTTATAAGACTCAAATTAAGAGATCAGGTATTGAAATGCTTTGATAATGGTATAAATATCTGCCTAAGTCATTATCCTTTACGCCTCTGTATCACTCTTAATAATCTAGATCACAGGAATGCCTACCGCTTCTGTATCATTTACTGGAAATACATCTCAGACTCCTAAGCCATAAGCAGCATGGTGGTGGCTTTGAAGTCCTCCCTTGAAGATCTGGGGCTATGTTACAAGCAGCAGAAGAAAAGTCCCTCTTGAAGGTGAACTGGGACCCAGATAGGGCTTTCTGTGACACCTACAGCCTTGACTCCATGAGAGCTTTACATTTTTTTGAGACAATCTTGCTCTGTTACCCAAGCTAGAGTGCAGTAGTGCAATCTCAGCTCACTACAACTTCTGCCTCCCAGGCTCAAGCAATTCTCATGCCTCGACCTCCTGAGTAGCTGGGACCACAGACATGCGCCACCATGCCTGGCTAATTTCTTGTGTTTTCTGTAGAGACTGGGTTTCACCATGTTGTCCAGGCTGGTCTTGAGCTATTCAGCTCAAACAATCAGCCTGTCTCAGCCTCTCAAAATGCTGGGATTACAGGTGTGAGCCACCGTGCCTGGCCAGCTCCTTTAAGGAAATGCTTGTGTGTATTTTTCAGCAGTTGACTCATTCAGAAGCATGAAATGAAGCCATCAAAATGTCTCCCAGTTTCACTTGAGATGTAAGGGTTGTTGTTGTAGGGTTGTAGCCATGGTCTTTCTTTCAGAGTGGCTGGACCACGATTAGGAAGCTTAGGCAACAGCGGGTGCCAGACAAATGTCAAAATGCATCCAAAAGTGGTTGCAGAGCTTAAGCTACTAGAAAACTCTTTCTAGAACTGTCACATCTCATTTTCAGCAGCAATCTGAAGACCAGACTAGCACCAGCTCCAACGTACTTGTGCACAGACGCTCTGTTTCACCAAAAGTCATCTTATGGTGATATACAGTCAGTGTAGAACTCATAGAAAGGTGCCTGGTATCACAGGTTCTTCTGGTCTGTGATCTTCACATAGATTCTTCTGACTTTCCTGGCACTCACAAGCCAGCACAGGCTGGGAGTGGGCTGGAGGCCAAAACACCTTTACTGGATAAAGACAACCGATACCAAACTAGTCTGGGTCCTAAGACCTCTCCTCAGTAAGGCCTCAGGCTACTTCAAGGATTACGAAGACAGGAAAATAGAGCAGGTGAGAGGCTAAATGGAGTCCTACTTTTCCCACTGAGGTGCAGAAAGAGAAGCAATTTAACCTAGTCATTGAACACAGAGCTGTCAAGGACCTGTGGTCTGGTCTTAACATTGCCCAATGGGTTGGCTGCATAACTCTTAGGTGGGTCACTTAAGCTCTCTGTGTCTCAGTTTCCACATCTTTCAAAGCGGAATAAGAAAGAGACTTCCTCATAGCATTGCTAGGATAAAGAGATAAAATGAAATAATCCATATAAAAACCTATGAAAAAATTAGAACGATACTATACAAAGTATTATCAAAATGTTGTTAGCTATCCTTAAGCTTCGTGCCCTCCACCCTGCCCAATCTCAGCTCCAAGGCAACAAATTCCCTCAAATACAAAGCCCTTTTCCTTACTGCAGTAGTTTTGTGTACAACCAGTGGCTCTCACTGTCAGGGTTGATCTGTCTCTGCCGACCCAAAGGTTCCTCTGAGCCAGGATGACAAACTTGAGGATCCTTTTTCTGGGAGTTCAAGCCATGAAAAGCCTATGAAACACCTGAAGAATTCCAGGCCATCTGACCCTCCAAACCTCTACAGGAACCCCTTTTAATAAGGGGCAGGAGAAGCTCAAAATGAGAAGTTAAGAGTTCCTAGGACCTTTGCTAACCCCATTGCCAACTTGCAGTCACACAAGAGGGCAGCACCCCTTGCTGCTGAGAGAACCCTGTGGGCCATTCACACAGGCAGCATTGACTCCATGCATGTGGCTCAGCTCCTTTCCTCTGCTCTGTGTATAGGAACAGAACTTAACCTCATCAAATGAGAAGCAGCATTTTCTGTATGGCTTCCACTACAACTGAGCACTGGCAATGAAACCACCTTTGCAAAAATTATATCAGTGAGAAAATTATGACAGTGAAAAAGATCTGATCTAACCTACCCACCCTAACCCTTGCCTTTCCCTTAATCATTCCTGGGCCTATTGTAGATTGGCCTTTTGAGATATCTTTTCAAGTTCTGAGCATGTCTGACATCCATGGCTTTACCCAGACCCATCAATCCCACTCCTGTGGCCCACCCAGAAGCAACTTAGCTGAAGTGGACAGCTTTCACCCATGATTTTTCTCCATCCCAACCAATCAGCAGCAAGCACCCATTTCTAGCCACCCCTTCCCCAAACTGCCTTTTAAAAATCCCAGCCTCACATCAACTAAACTCTTTCTCTATTGCAGTGCCACAGTCTTCATTTGTGCAGCAGACAGGAAGAAGCTGTCGGGTGGTCACAGCAATTCTCATGCTTGCTTCTGAACTACTGACATCTAGAGCTAGCTGCCTTCAGGTCGTCTTCTAATGTGTCCTCCACAAAAGAACGTCAATAATTCAAAACTTAACTTATTCCCCTAAATATGCTCCTTTTCCCATGCTCCTATCCCAGTGGGTCAAGACATATCCACTGGGATGGGAACATGGGGAAACACCTGGGTGATAAGCCAAAGGGCTTTCTCTGCCTTACCTATCATCGATCACTGAGACTAGGACTACTATGATCTGATATCTCTTGAAATATTTGCTTCCTCTTTATTCCCATTGCTATTGATTTCATTCAGCCTGCTGTTTCTCCTCTGTACTATTCTGGTCTCCCTTACTACAGCTAAAGTGATCTTTCCAATTTAATTCAAACCATGTTCCCCCTTTCTGGAAGTCCTTTATTTACACCTCACAGCCCCCAGGACTGAATCCCAACCCCAAAGTATAATTTACAAGGCTTATAACCCCTCTGGTTTCAATCCATCCCATTCCCCAGTGCATCTCGTGATCCTATCAAGTCAAATTACAAATTCTCTGAAGCCCCCCTAATTGTCCCAGGTTTTCTCTCACTCCTGAAGCTTCCCAGTTGCCATTCCTTTTGACTCGTTGTTCCATCCCTCTACCCTTTACTAGCCCAACTTGTCCTTTTTGAAATACCAGCTTAAAATAATGTCCTCTAAGAAATCTTCTGTCAACAGCCTCCTCTCCCAGAGCTTGGTGCTCCATTGGGGTGTACCACAATGACTATCACAGCACTTTACCACAATTTGTTATTGTTGTTTAACTGTTTCTTTTACCAGCCAGTAATCTCCAGCATGGGACTATCTTATTCACCAATGTATGCCTGCCACCTAGCAGAATATGCGGCATATACTTGGAGATTAATGTGTATATACATACATACATACATATATAAATAAAAACACACATATAGATGTGTATATATATATAATATATATAAAACATTCAATGAATAAACAAATGGATGAATGGTTAGGTGGCTCGCCCAAAAACAAGAAGTTAAACATCTAAGAGCCACAAAGGGCCAATCTACAGTACCTCAAGGGCCTTTATGCCAAGCCATTTTCAACAGGGTAGGACAGGAACAGACAAAAAGTCTCAAGAGTCACTAGCAATTTCCAAGTTGACATTTCATTTTTGCCATCCCTTCTTTTTTCTAAACTCTTCTCAAATATTACTGAGACTGACTGATTTAAGACATGCACTGCAATGGTACAGTTAGGCAAACTTGGTGAGGGGCAGGTACAATGAGCAACCAGCATAGCTGGGCTGCAGGGCCAGAGGGATGGAACAGGGCCAAGGCTACAGGCAGGGAGAGTTCAGAGTATCTGACAGAGCTTCAAGTCCAGGGCTGGGTGGAGGCACCGGAGAGCTGAGGGCACCAGGCCACAGAAGGCAATTGGGTAAGTGGAACAGGGCCAAGGGGTACTAGGAAAAATGGGTGGAGGACATGGCACAGCACTGAGGCTCTGGCTAGAAGTATGACAGGGGTTGGGAGTGAAGGGGCAGCAGTGAGAATAGACAGTTGAGGATTTGTAGGGTCCTGGGTTATGTTCAGGGTAAGCGAACACTTTCAGCAAGCTGTAGGTGGGTGGACAGAAAGGTCTCCAAGAGCTCATCTTCAAGAGATCTCAGTGTCTCAGCTGCTCATCTACCTCTGCAGAACATCCCTGCAGACCACTCACCCAACAAATTTCACTGAATCAAATCTTAAGGTCAGCCAACTCTGGGTTGTGGTGGTCACATAAAATATTTTCCCCATTTTCATTGCAGAGGGAAGTTCAAGCTTTGGATTCTAACTGATCTCAGTTTTAAAACCTCAGCTTTCTCTTCTACTAGCTGTAGGGCCCTGGACTTCAGTTTCCTTAGCTATACAATAGGGGATGCTCACTTCCACAACTGTTGGAGGTGAGGTGAGTTCATGCTTGTGAAGCAGCATACATGGTTCCAAGCACAGAGTATGTGTTTAATAAATTGGCCTTCTTTCCCTTCCCCCTTCCACTCTGCATGAGGCCCAGTAGGCCCCATTGCATGTGTGTGGGGGAGTGGAAATGGGTGATGAGGAAGATCTATGTTGTTGACTCATTAGGAGAGAAGACATGAATCAGAGCTGTGTAGCATCCAGGGATGGAACAGGGACACTCCTCCCCCCATGCTATCCTCCTCCAGGTGCCCAGGGCCTTGGCCAGCAGTGGGTTCCATGTGGTCAGGGAAAACAGGCTCCTTTAGTACCTTTCTCACCACATTTGGAGAGGAGTTCTGGATGGTGCTGTCCACTGGGGGGACACTGAGAGGGGCTTCTTCCCCAGACACCTGGGGCAAGGCAGCAGCAGTATTCTTGTCAAGAGGGAGAGTTGATTTCGAGCCCTCGGATGCTGGGGGCTCATCTGTAGCCTGGAGAAGAAAATAAGAATTTGGGTGGGCTTTACTGCAGAGAGTGTAGCAGCAGCAGTAGCAGCAGCAGTGGCAGCAAAGGCTAGAACCCACCCTGCCCTGCCCATCATTACCACCTACATACCATGGACTGCTTATTTTCCAAAAAGAAAAATACTCTTATCCCAACTTTTCCAAAGACTACATGCTAGTGCAAAAGTCTTAGGATAGAATTTTGAGCTAATTTTGTGATGTTCACTTTAGCAATCATAACCTACTTTTGACTTACATTTTAGCTTGTGGCCCTCTATGAACCCTAGACCCTTCTCTGCCATCACATGGATTATTCCATATCTCCTCAAAAGAACTGGGCCTCAGGGGAAGACACTGAAGCATGATCTGAAGTTGCCAGTACTGAAGCATAAACGTGAAGCCTTATATTCTATAATAAAGTAAAAATCTGTAAAGCTGCTTTGAAGATAAAAATGTGATTACAGATTTAAAGGGGATACCACCATGGAAAAAGTGAGAGAAGGGTAGAGAGAAGAGGATAGAACAGGTGTTCTGAGGGTAAAAAAGAAAATCAAGAGCTAAGAATGAAGATGTGAAAGGCAGCAAAGATCCCAGGGTACAAACTGCACCTCTTCAACTGTCTTTTGGCTGAGAAAAAGAGGAGCAGCATCCAATATCCTCCTACAGAGAGAAGAAGACTTCTGTGGCATTACAGAAATGTCAGCAGACCTGGGTCCAAGTCTTCTACCTCTCAATGTTGTATGATATGTAGACAGACCGCTAGCCTCCTCTAACTCCCATTTATACACCTATAAAGCACAGATGGTAATGCCTACCAAACGACATTGTTGATAGGATAAATGATATGGTGCATATAAAAAATACCCAGCTTAAGGCCAGGCCACAGTGGCTCACACCTGTAGCCAGCACTTTGGGAGGCCAAGGTGAGCCGGTCACTTGAGATTGGGAGTTTGAGACCAGCCTGACCAACATGGAGAAACCCTGTCTCTACTAAAAATACAAAAAATTAGCCGGGCATAGTGGTGGAGAATCACTTGAGCCTGGGAGGCGGAGGCTGCGGTGAGCTGAGATTGCACCATTGCACTCCAGCCTGGGCAGCAAGAACGAAACTCTGTCTCAAAAACAAACAAACAAACATTCCCAGCTTAGTAGAGGTAAAGAAGTTTAAGTCTATACCTGTGCAGTATTATAAAAGTGCTGCCTGCCAGTATCTAACATGGATCCTCACTCTGCTCCTTAAGCTCTGCCCTTCCCCCTGTCTGGGTCCGGCAAGGGATCTAGGGATATGACAAGGTAAGAGACAGCCTCCCTTCTGCTCTGGCACTGGCAGGAGTTCAGCATGGCTCAGAAGGTACCATCGGTGGGCAGGGTCCCTACTCTCATCCAGGAAGACAGGGCAAAGCCAAGCTACTCTGGAGAGCACTGAGCCTAGATCTAAGTTGGGACTGGGTACTATGCTCTCTGGAGCTTTTCTGAGATGGGAGATTGAGCCCAGGGTAGTTTTGAAATGTGAGGGTTGAGCTCAAGGCTGCTCTAAGGTGAAGTAACTGTATTCCTGTATACCGCCCTGTTTCCAGGGAGGCTATGTTCCCTGAGTGATCCTAGGATGGGCAGAGTATCCATGCCAAGTCACCCTGACGCTTACCTGCAGGGTCTCCTCCTGGCTCTGGGACTGGACAGGCGCTGGCTGCCTCACGATGTAGTTGATCTGCCCCACAATGGTTTGCTGCAGATGCTGAGGAGATTTGGTCTGACTCAGTTGCAGGCTGGGCTGTTGAGCCTGGAGAAGAAGCTCCAAGTCCTTCTGCATTTCCTCCAACTCAAACTTGTGATGCATTATGTCCACGTTCTGAGAACAGGCAGGCCCAGGAGGGCTCTCATGCTGACTAGAAGCCAGATGCTGGGATGGAGGTGGAGGTGGGGGTGGCTGCTGTGGGGGAGGTAGGGGAGGTGTTGGAGGTGGCAGCTGCTGCTGTGGCTGCTGCTGAAAGTGACTGAGCTTCAGCTTCTGGTGGTGGCCAAACTGGACTTGGATAGTGGGTGTCTGTAAGGTGCGGTGGGCATGGGCTCCTTGCTGAACATCCTGTGGGGGGACAATACACACGGGCTGGGAAGTCAGCTGCTGCCCCAGCCGCTGGGGCATGCTCTCCTGCTCCACAGGGGGCTGGGTTTCCAGCCAGGGCTGCAGCAGCTTTGGTGGATGAGGGCTGCAGGCCAGCTCCTTCTCCCTGGGCAGCAGGGCAGAGCACTGCAGAGACCCCAGCTGCTGGGGCACCATCTCAGAGGGCTGCCTAAAGCTGTGAGCTGGGTGCATGCTGGGTGGTGGGACCTGGCCTTTGAGGGAAGGTGAGACTGGGGAGCAGTGGGAGCAGCACACAGATGAGGAGCACACTGCTGGAGACTGGAACTTGTGTGGAGGGTGGCTAAGCGCCTCTTGCTGAGCCACTGGAGACTGGTGGCTTTGATAAAAGGGTGATGGCCCCTGTAAGCCTCCATAAGCAGGAGCATCTGCCCGGGACAGTTGTCCACCTTCAGTAGTTATGCAGCCTGGAAATGCAGAATAGAGAGTTTTTCAAGTTTTTCAAGTTGCTCCCACCTTGCTACTTCCTGCTCCTGGGACAAAAAGACCTCATTCAACAGTCCTGAACCAGGCACAGAGATTAAGAAATTCAAGCCCTGATCTCCTAGACTCAGTCTAGAATACTGCCAGTAATAGCACCTGTATGGAGCTGCTTTGGGGGCACAGGATTTTTGAGAAATTAGCTCAGCTTTCACCAAAAGCTCTACCCTGACTCTGTTTCTGTCCCACTAGGAAAACCATAAGCTCCCTCAAACAGCACCCACTCATTTTTTTTTAACAGAATGGCCCAATCAGAGTCTGACAAAAAGAATCAACTTTAGGGTGGGGAAGGAATATGCTGGAAAGTAGCAAAGGATAGAGAGTGATGTCTGGGACCAATGAACAAGTCCCCAGATACAGGTGTGGGGAACTGTGTGTTGAGCAAGCAGGATGGAAGAGAGTGGGGAAGCTCTAATACCAGGTGATACGGTTTGGATCTGCATCCCCACTCAAATCTCATGTTGAATTGTAATCCCCAGTGCTGGAGGTGGGTCCTGGTAGGAGGTCACTGGATCATGGGGGCAGATCCCTCATGAATGGTTTAGCACCATCCCTTCTGTGCTGATCTTGTGATAGAGTTCTCATGAGATCTGACTGTTTAGAAGTGTGTAACACCTCCACCCTGGCTCTGTTTCTTGCTGCTCTGTCCATGTGATGCCCATATTCACCTTCTGCCATGACTATAAGTTTCCTGAGGCCTCCCCATAAGCTGAGCAGATTCCAGCATCATGCTTGCTTTACAGCCTGCAGAATCATGAGCCAATTAAACCTCTTTTCTTTATAAATTACCCAGTCTCAGGTATTTCTTCACAGTAATGTGAGAACAGACTAATATACCAGGTCAGTGCCAGGCACCAGCACTGACCCATGAGGTCTCTAGGTCCCTTGTGCATGAGTAGATCTATGGCTAACTCAGTCTAATGAGTTAGCTTCTTCAGTCTAATGAGTTGGCTACTTCATCTCATTATTTTGATGAGGCTTACTTACAGGAAGTCTGAGTGCCTTAAGCAAAGTGTGTTTTATTCACCTTTCGTTCTTTAGTGCTTAGCATGGGGACTAAACAAGAGTAGGTGGTTATCAAAGGTCTGCTGAGTTAAATCAAAGGAAAGAGGGAAGCAGAAAATAAACCTACATATCATTTGTCACTTTGCCAAGTTCAACAAACTTCCAGTAAGATTAACAGCCTCAAATGAAGGCAGCAGCTGGCCATCAGTTTAACAAACTCGTTAGTCTGTCAACACAGGCACAACTTCAAGCTGCCTACATTCTGCCTAAAGACTGAATGCCAACAAATGATTGCAGCAGGGAAGTAAAATGCACAAGGCCATGAATTATCTGCTTACATCTCAACTCAAAAGGATATGTCTGTGTAACACACCCACATGCACAGACAGTCTCACTGTTGCTGAGATACCCCTGCTTGTGCCCGCACATGTGTACCCTTGTGTGACCACAGAGACACACATTCATCTGTACTGCCACATAGCATTCTGTCTTTTCTCCCCCTCAGCAACAAAACCAAGGTAACAGAACATTTATACAGAATGGTAAACTCAAATTTCAACTGGTCCTGATACAAAGTCCTATATTGCCATTGTTATTTAAATTCCTCAACCTCTCCTCCTCCCTCTCAAACAAAAAAAAAAGTTTGCTGAATGATTTCATGACCACTGGCAGTCAGTCTCAGGGAGTGCTTTCTCTTCGGCATATACTGACCTACACTGTGAGGTAAGTAAGCAATTAGGGCAAAGTCCACAGGGTGGGTGGGCCTGGGTGGGTGGGCACAAGCTCACCAAGAGAAGCTAGCTGCTTGGTCCAGAAGTTAGGCTCCCAGGTGAATCTGATACTCCAAGGGGAGCCAGGATCTGTGTTACAACTTGTCTCCAGCAATCGCTGCATCTGAAACACAATCTGACAACAGCACTAAAGGTCATTTATTTGGGCATCTCGCACCTAAATGACAACTCCCCTTCTCTTACTCTTTGGACAGGCTGAAAGGCTCAAAGTCGTGGCTTGTTATCCTCCATATTCTCATTCTCATGCACCTTCGCACCTGCCCATCCTTCCAGCTGATCCCTTTTCTCTTATCAAGGCTTCTGCAACGCCTACTTTCTTATCCTTTTCAGGCCTCAAGTAATTTGTCATTCTCCTTCACAACATTGACTGGCAGCTCTATTTATTCTACCATCACCTCAATTTAAAAGCCTAGTGGGGGCAGACATTTTCTGAGCTCCCCATTGCTGTTCTTCCACTTACAGGTAAAACACCCTTCTGTCCTATTCAGTAGCCCTCTCCCCCTCCCATCACTTTCACCTATTTCTCGTCTCTAACTCTTCCATTTATCTAGGGCTTTGGCAAGTTTCCAACTTACCCTGCCATCCTCTAGTTAATTAATGTCCCAGCTAACATCTTGGCCTCTTATTTCGTTGATCTCTTGCATGCAACCACCTTCACTTGTTTTCAGTTTAGTCACCATACCTAGACCCTATTCATAATTTAGAACCACTTTACCTATGAGACCTTTGAACTCCAACAACCCACCCTGGTCATAACAAGTTTATGCTCTTTCAGAGTATGTTCTTCAACCTCTCCAAGCCCTGCTCCTTCAGTCCACAGTACCCCCCAGCTTCCTCCCATTTATAGTAATGATATCACTAGTGTCCTAATTCCCTCCCCATCGCCAACTCCTACCCTTAGGCAATCCAGCCATACCAAAGCCATGTTATCTGTGGCCATTTCAGTGATCCTTAATTTCAGCAGCACTCCTCAGCCCTTCATCTTGTCACTTCTTTTCTTGTCATCTTTCTCTTCCACTGCACTCAATGACTATTTAAAATCTTTACTGTGGTGCTACTTACCAATGTTTTAACCCTCTTATTATCACCTTCCATTTCACAGAGAAAAAAAGACACCATAAAGGTCAAATTACCCCAAACCTGTATCCCTTCTATCTCAAACTTAACTACAACATTGTCCCCTTCCTGTCCTCCCATCTTAGACAAAGGGAATGTCCTGTGTTTAAGGCCACCAGTTCATTCTAGATCCTTCCTCCTACTTTTTCAGTAGACTTACCCCACCACACACCCCTCCTCTCTGTCTTCACAGCTTTTTCTCCCATATTCATGTCTGCAGATGTTTTCCAATCTTAAAAAAAAGTTTCCCCCAACTCTGTCATCTTCTCAGGCTATGTTTTTATTTTTCTTCTTTTCGCTTCCATCTCTACTTCCTCACCACCCATCTTCAGTCTCCTGATTCTAGCTTTTGACCCTTCTGCTTTGCTGGAGCTTCTTTCAGATGATAGCCTCATTCCCAGATCTGAAGGCTGCTCTTCACTATTCATCTTCTTTCACCCATGCAGCATTGACGTACGGGCCACTTAAAACTGGAAACTCTGTTCATTTCTTTGTATCACACTTTGTTTTGCTTCTGACCTCTGACCATTGCTTCTCACTCTCCTCCACTCATCTTCTTCCTCTGTCTACGCTGAAAATGACAGTATTCCCTGGGTTCCTGACTTTCTCTCTTCTTGCTCCACACACTCTTCCAAGGTGATACCACTGATTTCCTGGTGACTCCTACATCTCCTTCTCCAAACAAACTTTTCTTCTTACTTCCACACCCATATATTAAAACAGCTTTTTAATAGTAGGTAGCTTAGAGTTGGTTTTGGATGCTCTATAGGCACCTTAGATTCAAAGTATCCAAATATAAACTCCATCAACTTCTCTCAAAATTCTTGCTCCCTCTCCTGGGCACTGTCATCCTCTCAAGTCTAACACTTCAACCTTATCTCCAACTCCTTTTCTCTTAGCTCCCCATATAAGCCCCAGGAACTTTCTATGAGATGCCCAGCACATTGCTCATGTCGAGGATAATGTCTAAATAACTGACCTACAACAAAGAACTACAGACTTTCCCAACTGAGCTACCTTCAGGAGGGGAGGACAATTCCAGCACCTGCGTCCTCTATGCAATGTGGCATTTGGTTAAAGATACTGTTTACTTACTAACCCAAAAGCAGTGATTGAATTTGAAGGATGGAAGGAGGAATACCTCCTTCCATCCTAAAAAGAAAAGGCATTTCCAAGGATTGCCTCATTGCCCTTAGGACAAAGGCGGTGCTCTGATAAGCTTCAAGGACAGGCTGAGAAGGTGGGAGATTCCTCTTACCAGCTCTTTGCTGAAAAGAAAAGGGACACTGGTTTTGCTGCAGACAGCCCAGTTGATGAAATTCTGCACATGCTCAAACTGACGGCTGAGAACCATGATGCTCTGTAACTGCTGTTCCAGCTTCTGCTTTCTCTCATTAGTAATGCCCTGGGTACAGAGAGAAGACAGAGTCCTTGATCCTGTTATTGGACTGTAGTCTACCTGCTTGGGAAGTCTGGTGGCCTGTGTGTGTCACTGATGGAATCAGATGAGACGATAGCCCTGAGATGACAGTAGGGCAGAGTGCTGCCATGGGCTGCTGGCTAATGGAAAAGGAGAGGGAGAGATGGTGGGAGATTGTATGGTGCAAATATAGAATGAGTAATAAATGAATGAGGAAATGAATAAATGTCTATATCTCGTGCATAAATCGGTGAAGAAGGTGGTTTGTTTTGTGACTTTCTCTTCCAAGACTATAGACTATAATAACCCTGTGTAGTTAAGGATGAAAGACTGCCTAAGAGACATAGCATCAAAATTCAGTTTGAACTGATTTTCCAGCCCTTCATGAGCCACCCTCCTAAAATTAGACTGACATTTTAAAATACAGGGAGCAGCAGACAGCTATGGAAGCTGCACATCTGAATTATAGCCTAGGCTTCCCTGGGTGCTGGGACTAGTTTGATATGTGCATGGTTTCTGAACCATCTGGTCCATCTGCCTATACATACCTCCAATTCCTCTATAAGCCCATTGGCCTGTTTGTTCAGCTCATTCATCAGAACCATCTTGGCCATTTTGATCTGGTTTTCCACCTTCCTATGCTGATGCTTCACTTCAAAAATCCTGTAAACTCAATAGGACAAACCATAGTAAGCTTTCCTCACAGCCTATGAGGACCAAGAGACAACAAACATAAGAACCAACCTGGAGACTGCCTATTGAGATCAGGGCCCAACAGACACCAAATATATACACACACACACACACACACACATATACATACATATATATACACACACACACACACACACATATACATACATATATATACACATACACACACACACACACACACACACACACACAGACAGAGAGAGAGAGAGAGAGACAGAGAGAGAGAATCTTCCTCCACCATCCCACCTTTTGTACAACCCAGCCCACTTGATCTAAGTGAGCCAATGGCCCAAAGTTCAACTTGGTTTTCTCTAGGTAAAACCTCAAGTCTATATCCAGGTCAACCAGTAGCCCACCAGTTGACACAGCACTAGAGGTAGGACCAAAAGAGAAAGTGTGGGAATGATTTATTGTAACTTGTTGTTGTCTTTAAATAGAGGATGCTCCAATAAATGTCGCCATGAGGTAAAAAGAGACAGAAAGTAGACTAGTGGTTCTGAGGGCCGGGGGTGTTGGGGGAATGGGGAATGACTAAGAATGTTTATGTGGCTTCTTCTGAGGGAGATGAAAATGTTCTAAAAGTAGACAGTAATTATGTACTGTTGCACAATTCTGTGAACATACTAAAGGCCAATGAATTACACATTTTAAAAGAATAATTTTATGATGTGTAGATTATATCTCAATGAAGCTATTTTTAAAATCTTAAAAAGCATGGGCTTTGAAGTCACCACAGACCTAATGTCCAAACCCAGCACAGTCACTGGCCAGTTGTGTGATCTCAGACAAGTTACCTAACCTCTGTGAACCTCAGTCTCCTCATCAGTGAAATGGAGATAATCCCTGATGGAAAGAATGGCAAGAACTGAACAAAATAATGCATACATGATACCCAAGCCAGTGCTTGCCACATAATGAGCTCTCAGCATCTACCACTTCCTCTTCCTATGTAAAAGGCCAATGATTTCATGTCATTTGCAGATTTACAGAGAACACATAGGCAAAAGAGGTAATAAAGCACAGATTGCCCCTGGCTTGTTCCACCCTCATCATGAGCAGCCCTCTCTTCTCAAGTGTCTGCTTGGTACCCTTTTTCTCAAGCACTGACTTCTGGCTAGTTCATAAGGTGTATGCTTTGGCCCAGCTCACTCTGATCATCCTGACCTAGCTTGGCTTCAGTCACCAAGTGATGACATGATGACAACTCCCCAGCCCTGAGACCTCTAAGGCCAAGACATATGCCTTTTAGGACATATGTCCACATCTGCTTAACCACATGTGCTCTTCACAGTCACTACATCTGATGGCCTGGTGTTGGAACCCTGGGTGTATAGGAACAGAGCATTTCCAGCACTGGCAAGGGACTAGCCTGTACTACCTGTCCTCAATTTGCTTTGCAGATGCCTGTAGACTGGATTTCTTATGTGCCACCTGTGTAGTCACACTTTCCAGAAGCATCCTCTGGTTTTGCAAAACTTCTTCAACATGTCTGCACCTAAGGGATGAGGCAGAGAAAAAGTTGAGAAGGGCTGAGTCCTACTTTGAACATGCCAACCAAGCAGGAATCTCCACAGGGCACTGTCTCAGCCAGACCCATGGAAGCTGTGATGACTTCTAGGGAAAGTCTAAGGCACCATGGGCTCTTGTCCCAGTAGGCCTTTTCCAGAGAAGTCCCACAATAGGAACAGAGAAAAACTTCAGCCCAGGGGCTGCAGGTTGGCTTGGGCAGAGAAAAGATTTTGACGGATGGGGAGCCCCAGAGCTCTCACAATTAAGAAGTCCAGAGCCCTCCCCAGCCCATTTCAGGCAGTCTGTCAGCCCCACCTGTGTTCTTTGTGTTCCACCATTAGGCAGCTATGGCATGTGAGCATATCACATGTCTCGCAGTATAGCTTGAGTACTTCCTGTGTGTGTAGAGGACAGTACAAGATGAAGTCTCCAGAACCACCATTCACTCCTGCCAGAGAAGATGGAGAAAGTGGGCTTCTCTTGCTCAGGTAGACAGATCTCTCAGTTAGGCTTTGCTGCACAGCCCTCAGCCTTCAGAGGACGCTGCAGAGACACAGAACTTGGGAGAAGGTGGTACAAACAGATGCCTCTCCAGGGGCACAAGGAGAATTTTGAGCTTAGCTTGGCTGGATTTGCCCAGTTGTCCAGAAGTAGCACACTGTCAAGACCCAGCATCCCATTACCTGCCAGAGGCTAAAGAAGGCACTTGCTACTACTACACATAGATCTCCTGCAGAATAATGAATCCTTCACAATTAACCTCAACCTGTTCATTAATCCGGATTTTGTTTTTAATGGAGCTGAAACCAGCCTTGCCAGGCCCCAGGCTAGATCACACGGATCATGAACTCTGGTTCTTATGGATCTGACAGATGTAGAACCCCTCCCACAATTCAAGGGCCTTGAGAAAAGACTTTCAAGAAGATTGTTATTAAAAACAGATGGTGGCCAGGCGCAGTGGCTTACGCCTGTAATCCTGGCACTATAAGCCAGGGTGGGTGGATCACCTGAGGTCAGGGGTTCAATACCAGCCTGGACAACATGGAGAAACCCCATCGCTACTAAAAATACAAAAATTACCCAGGCACTGTGGCTCATGCCTGTAATACCAGCTACTCAGGAAGCTGAGGCAGGAGAATCGCTGGAACCCAGGAGGCAGAGGTTGCAGTGAGCTGAGATCGCGCCATTGCACTCCTGCTTGGATGACAGAGTGAGATTCCATCTCAAAGAATATAAAAATAAAAATAAAATAGATGGTGCTATAGACAAATGGACAAGCCCTGATCCAGACCAAGTTAACTAAGTAACTAAATTAGAAGTGTGGCATGATTGCTCTAGAGGTGAAAGATAGGGAGCTCAGCTAGCTTCCACAATAATTCAACACTTTCCTCCCTGTACCATTTTATCCACACTCATCCACCCCTGCCCACAACAGGGAGGGACTAGAGTGAGTCACTCTGACGCTGAAGAAGATTTCCTTTGGGAAAGGCTCTGAGACTGTCCCTTCTTTCTTTCCCAGTAGGGAAACAAGATCAGAGAGCTATTTTCCAGGGATCCTAAGGTTCAGCCCGCTTTAGAGCATGGAAGTGGGTGCGGAGAGGTGAGATTGGTACCTGGAGATCCTTTTTGGGCCCGAGGAAAGAACGGACCCCCGGGGACAGGGCTGTGTCGGTGTTCCTCTGTGCAAGAGCTACACAGCCAGCGATTGCAGTAGGTGCAGAGGATATGTGCTGCCCTCTTCTCCTTGCACTCGGAGCAGTTCTGGAAGCAGAGAGTTCTGGAGTTACTGGCAATATCCTCATTTAGGTCTGCCTACACAAGTGGCAAACCCTCTAAAGAATGGGGTCCTGCAGGCCTATTCCTCTATTTTGGAGTGTAGTCTATTCTGGAGAGCTGTCTGGGAGGAATATGTCAGGGCTTGTGAAAGGACGCATCCTTTGTGAGCAAAAGAACAGTGGCTATGTCAGGTATGGTGGCTCACACCTATAATCCCAGCAGTTTGGGAGGTCAAGGCAGGAGGATTGCTTGAGTCCAGGAGTTTGAGACCAGCCTTGGCAACATAGTGAGACCCTATATCCACAAAAAATACAAAAATTAGCTGGGAGGGATGACACACACCTGTGGCTCCAGCTACTGGGGAGACTGAGGTGGGAAGATAACTTGAGCTTAGGAGGTCAAGGCTTCAGTAAGTTGAGAACATACCACTACACTCCAGCCTGGACAACAGTGGAAGACCCTGTCTCAAAAAAGGAGGAGGAAGAAGGAGAAGGAAAAAGAAGAAGGAAGAAGAGAAGAGAGGAGGAGGGGGAGGAGAGGAAGGAAGAGAAGGAGGAGAAGGAGCAGCAGCAGCAGCAGCAGCTGTCTAAGGGGCTGTTCACACAAGTCCTGTGACGAAGCTAAGGATACCCAGATGGATAAGCCAAGGAACTGACCTCATGCTATCTATAGCACACAGGATGGTATGCATTAACTGAGTAATGCTGCAATAAAAGGGATGCAACACATGCTAAGGAAACCAAAGCAGGCTTCCAGGAGCTCAGTCTAGGAGTAGCCAGGAAAGTTTTTACAAAGAGGAAACATTTGAGTTGGATACTGAATGACAAGTAGGTTCACCAGGCAGACAAGGGAGGAAAATGTTGTAACAGAGGGAAAGCATAGGCAAAGTCAGAAAATTCAGTGTGCTTCAGAGAGGAGAAAGCCCACATATGGGAATACACAGCAAGATGGTCAAATGCAGCCAAGAAAGGGCAAGTACAGACCAGCGTTCAGAGTTGTGCTCCACACTTGGGTCTGCCTGATCTGAGAGTACCTAGGCCTCTCCTAGTCCAAATGTTCATTCATTTAGTAAGCAAATATCTTGCCAGAGCTGATATAAAACATCAAGAAAAGGGGAGATTCGGAAAAGTTGGCCTATCTGTGCCTGAATCACACAGGCCACCAAACTAATATGAATTCGGAAGTTTTGCTAATTAAACTATGACTTTCTTGAAGGTAGGGTACATGAGTCTATCTCCCTAATACCCAGCACAGGGCCTGGCACATGTGAGACATTCAACATAAATCAGACACAGGAACAAGTAAGCAAATTGGTGAATTAATACAAAGTGGTGGCAAGGATACCCTAGTGGAAAGAGGAACAGAAGGGCTGCCAGCCAGTAAGTGATAAAAAATTTAAGAAACTCAGGAAAAAGTGATAGTGTTTAAATATAGGCAAGATTAATAAACCCATTTAATCCAGGCTGGGGAGACTGAGGTGAGAACATGAATTTCAACTCAGGAAGATAAAAAATAAAACAAAAGCCCAGAACTGGTATTTTTCAGTAAGAGCTGTAAGAGAGAGAAGAATAACTATAGATACAGTAAGCAATTCTTAATATACCTTAACTCATTCACCTGCTGCTAAAAGGATTGACAGCAAAAAAAAAAAGACAGTAATTTTCACTTAATAGAAAACCCACTCTTTGTTTTCCCCAACTGACCCATTTTTATTTTCTTCTAGATAGATGGATGGATGATTAGGAAAATTGACGGAGAAGTAACAAATCAGAGTGATGGGTAGATAGACAGACTTATGGACAGGGGCCTCACAGATTTTTGAAAAAGATCAGCTGCTTCTTTCCTTGTCCTGACTTACCCTGGCCATCTTGGGTTGCTCAGTAGGAACACACTGCAGAAAAAAATGTTCGGTTACATCCCTGGTAAGATATACTCGTTTACACCCAGGACAGGAGATGAGCTCTGTGTGGGAAAGAAAGATAGCAGAGTCAGGGCAACATGGCTGATTACACCCAAGGCCTGGACATGAGGCTTTCTAATATACAACACCAAGATATGTGGCAATAATCGAGTGTGCCAAAATGAGCTACAATTGATGCCATAGGCTGCATTTAATATGTGGGTACCCTGAACATGACCATCCCAATGGGGCCTTCCCTACAGAACATCTGAGCTCCTCACATCCTTGTCTTTACCTGGTCCTACCTTCCTCCCCTCCCCATAAGCCATTCTACAAGAGCAACCCTGCTTTGGTTCTGACAATCAGGTGCCTTCCTGCTGCTCCCATTCCTCATTCCACATCCCTGAGAGCACAGCTCCCACTACTAGCCAAGATCCAAAGAGTCAGTTTAGCCAAGGGCAAAGCTCCAGTCATTAAGGTTACCATGTAGCAGGGTGACTCAGAAGATCTTGAGCTACAGCCTCCAGAAGACTTTGGTCAGAGAAAGGCAAGGCCTCCCTGCCTGCTCATCTAGGAGGTATTTTTCTCTTAGTACAGCATATACCAGTCAGCCTGCCCCTGAGGCTCAGAGGTCTTTTGGAGGGCTCTCTCCCCCTAGTCCATGTTGGATATATACATAAATATATATATAAATAAAACCTATGAGCAGTTTGACCTACTCTCTCTCCCCAGAGAAATACATCAGTTTCTAACACATTCTTCAGCATAATGGGCTTCTGGACTATAAAAACAGCAAAAGACTCCCACCCTGGAGACCATAGTTATTCTTCTGGCCCACCCCAAGAGCAGTCAACCTACTGGGAACAAGAAAATGAGCCTCTGGAGTAGGGAAAGGTACCTGTGTCCAGGGATGAGGGTGATCTGAAAGGGGATGGCTATGGCAGTGAATGCAGCAGTACCACTGCAGTCTCCTCTGTCTCGTCTCTTCAAAATAGGAAATAATGATATGACGGCAGTTGCTCCAGAGTTACAGTCAGACAAATGTAAGTCCAAAGACCAGGCTTACCAGCCTGGGCAAGACACTATCTCATTTAATTGCTCTGTGCCCCGGTTTCTTCATATATAAAATAGAAAGGGAAAATAAGAGTTGCTATGCAGATTAAATTAGATAAAACTTCAGAAATCACATGGTCCTCCACGACTTTGGATTCAAAAGATTCCTCATATTTTATTCATAGTATGGCAATAAACTCAATTATCAACTCTCTCTGGTGATGAAAGTTAGTTTGAGTGGTAGATTAAAAAAATTGTCACAAATTCTTCCCCTCCCTCATCCATACCCTTGCAATCCTACCATCAAAAGGTAAGACTCTCCATGAGCTTCAAGTCAGTGACGAGTTTTTTAATTTTTAAAAAACGTAGGACCCTTCACCCTTTGAATCTAAGCTTACCTCATGACTTTCTTTGACCAACAAAATGTAGCAAAAGTGACAAGTTCTCCAAGCCTAGACCTCAAGTGGCCTTATATAATTCTGCTCTTGTTTTTAGAACTCTAAGACTATCATGTGAAAAATCTAACCTGGCGTTGAAATTGCTGGAAGATGAGAGATTTCAGTTGTCTCAGGCATCCCACCTGAGGCCATCATAGAGCAGCTAGCCCCAACTAACCCACTAGCTGAACACAGACACAAGAGTGAACACAGACATAATTAGCTAAGCCCGGGCCAAACCAGAAGAATCACCCAGAGAATCCCAGCCCAAGTAGCCAAACTGTAGAATCATAAACTAAATAAAGTTCAGTTGTTTTAACCACCAAGTTTAAAAGTGGCTTGTTATCTAGTAAAAGGTAACTGATATGTCCTGGGAAAATCAAAATCCACAAAATCATGAAAAATAATAGTTTAACACTCCCCTACCCCACCAAAGAAAAAAAGGAGAAAACCTTTCTGAGTCTTTGCGGAACCATGGGTGTTAATGACAGGACTGCATCTGGAATGTCCTGCATATTCTCCTGCCTGTCAAGAACAATGGCCAGAGGTGGAAAAGGATGCTCTTCACAGGTGACATTATCCAGGGGAATAAGGGGACTGTCCCTTTCTTCCACTTGGCTTACTCTAGGGAGACCTCTTCATCTGAGCCCAGGACAGAAATGCTGCTCTAATTGGTGAAAATGACTTCCACAAGACTTCCCTGGTATCAGATGCCCAAACATCAGTCATCATAATATAGCCTCATAAGCAGAATGAAAAAAGAGAAGTGAATAGGTCAGACAAGGTCTCATCACACATTCTCTGCTCCCTTGACCTTAAAGCCAGAGTCCTCAGCTTGGCATTCAAGGCCCTTTGTAAATTGACCTTATCTCTTTCTAGCCTCATCATTACCTTCACCTGCCATACACCCTGTGTTTTTGCCATGCCCAACATCTCTGCTGTCTCTTGGTACACCAAACTTTTGCATGATTCTCTGTCTGTGAGAAATGCTGTTTCCTCTTCTGAAATACTCTTTCTTGCCCCCCTCCTTTTCAGATAAACTCCTATTCACCCTTTCATACCTGTTCAAATGTTCCACCTTTGAGAAGCAGGGTTAATTTCCCCCAGGATGAGTTAATTAGTCCCTCTTCTGGGTTCCTGCAGCGCCCTGAACATCCTTCTAGTACAACAAATATCACATTGCATTTTAACTACCTGTTCATATGTCTGCTTCAAAAATAAACCACAGATGGTATTAAAGGTTATTACCTGGTTTTTAGCAGATTGGACAATTAGACAGTAAGTCTTCACTTAACATCGATAGGTTCTTGGAAATGGCAACTTTAAGCATGATGACATACAATGAAATCAATTTTTTCATCATTATAACAAAAGGATGTTTACTTAAGGACTTGCCGTACATTGTTTTTCTTAAAATCAGTTTCTAAGAATCTAGTCCAGGCATCCCCAAACTTTTTACACAGGGGCCAGTTCACTGTCCCTCAGACCGTTGGAGGGCCGCCACATACTGTGCTCCTCTCACTGACCACCAATGAAAGACGTGCCCCTTCCTGAAGTGCGGCAAGGGGCAGGAAAAATGGCCTCAGGGGGCCACATGCGGCCCGCAGGCCGTAGTTTGGGGACGCCTGATCTAGTCGATGATGGTAAATGACTACATATTTTTCTTTTCTTTTTTTTTTTTAATGGAGTCTTGCTCTGTCACCCAGGGTAGAGTGCAATGGCACAATCTCAGCTAGCTGCAAACTCCACCCACCGGGTTCAAGCAATTCTCCTGCCTCAGCCTCCTGAGTAGCTGGGATTACAGGCAGCTGCCACCACGCCCAGATAATTTTTTTATTTTTAGTAGAGATGAGGTTTCACCATGCTGGCTAAGCTGGTCTCGAACTCCTGACCTCAACTGATCCACCTGCCTTGGCTTCCCAAAGTGCTAGGATTACAGGCATGAGCTACCACACCCAGCTGAAAACTGCATTTCTTTTGGGTTTGTGAGTTCCATGTGTACTCATTGCACTCACAGCACTGAAAGTACTAAGAAGACACCTGGAAGTTTTCTGGGGGAAAAAAAAAAAGCCAGTGCAGGTTGATAAGGAAAGCAGAGGTGTGGGGCTTGGGAAAAGCTATGAATTTAAAAATACGGGTTCTAGGCCCAGGACTGGCAGTATCTAACTATGTAACCTTGGGTAACACCCCCTTTCACTCAACCTTACTTTCTACACCATTAACATGAGGGGAATAGGAATGCAGGGAAGTACAAATCATCCAACCCATTTATTCTGCCTATAGTAACCAGGCTTTTTTTCTCCTGGAGACCAGACATGGTGGCTCATACCTGTAATCCCAACACTTTGGGAGGCCAAGGTGGAAGGATCACCTGAGATCAAGAGTTCGACACCAGCCTGGCCAACATAGCAAAACCCTGTCTCTACTAAAAATACAAAAATTAGTGAGGGGTGGTGGCAGGCACCTGTAATCCCAGCTACTCAGGAGGCTGAGGCAGGAGAATTCCTTGAACCTGGGAGGCAGAGGTTACAGTGAGCTGAGATCACGCCACTACACTCCAGCCTGGGCGACAGAGTAAGACTGTGTCTCAAAAATATATATGTAAATAAAAAATAAATTAAAAAAAATATTCTCCTGGGCAAGATGGGATGGAACAGATAGCCAAATGGTACCCTGGCTATCAGACTTGTCAGAAAGTCAGGGAACAAGCTTGTCATTGAAAGGAAGCCTGAATTTAAGAGATTAGCCCTCTAAAAAGGGTTGTGTAGCAAAGAGCAGAGACAGAGAATCATCTCAGTGGTGCAGGCACTGTCCCAGGGAGGCTGCAGGCCCCAGGGTGGACCCAAATGACATGCACTCTCTTTGTGTCACAGCACCTTTGTCCAGAAATTCTTTTCTTCCCTCAGAAGTTCCCTAAACCCATCAAGCTGTGTCAACCTTGACTTTTTATATTTTTATGAGATTCCCCATCTTTCAATGAGGATACCAAAACAAAGTTTTACTTTAGACAATTGGAATATATCAGCTTTTAGAGCTGTGTATAATCAAACATCTACTTAACAATATTTAATATTAATTTAGTATAAATAATATTTAAATCACATTGTACATAAAATATTATTTAGATATGATTTTTTTCTATTGTATTCAGTTAATAATTATTATTCATGCAACAGTCCCACTCTTGTATTTCACATACAAGAACATCAATTCTGAGAAGTATGGAGACAGGACCCCAAGTCCACACAATTATCCCCATGAGATGTGGGGCTTCTGCTTCCAGAATGAGGAAGTCATAGACACCAGAGATGCTCCTGAAAGCCTAGGAGCCTAGGGGAGCAGCTCTGAAAGCTGAGGACATTCAGTCCATCTGTCACAAGTGCAAATACTTCTCATCTCTGAGAGGCATGAGACAAATTCACATCTGTATACCACCACTCTCTGAACCAGGCACTTTACATGTCTAAAAAATTCCCCAGGTGAGGACAGGCGCTGTGGATCACGCCTGTAATCTCAGAACTTTGAGAGGCTGAGACGGAGGGGGATCACGAGGTAAGGAATTTGAAATCAGCCTGATGAACATGGTGAAACCCTGTCTCTACTAAAGATATAAAAATTAGCCAGGCATGGTGGCACGTGCCTGTAATCCCAGCTATGCAGGAGGCTGAGGCAGGAGAATCGCTTGACCCCGAAGGCGGAGGTTACAGTGAACCAAGATCGTGCCATTGCACTCCAGCCTGGGCGACAGAGTGAGACTCCGTCTAAAAAAAAAAAAAAAAAAAAAAGAATCCCCAGGATTCTTTTTGTACAACCAAGTTTGAGGAGACCTAGCGCCTTTCAGAGAGCACTCCCTTCTCCCTGTGGCTCAGCCTGATAGCTGTCTCCTGTATCATGCAGCTGAGAAAGGCAGGCTAGCCCAGTTTTAAAAAGAAATTCTAAGAAGTTAACAAAGACTGAATTCAGCTGTGATGTAGTTTCCCTCTGGCAGAGAAAAGGGCAGATTCCCAACAGACAGGTAGTGACCTGATAACCCTGTGCCCTGGCTGTTGGCACTGAGTTGGGAGCCAGACTCCCAGCTCAACTGCAGGACCCATAAGCAGGCCTAGAGTGCAGCCTGAGGTTTAGCACTACAAAGACCGCTGCTGGGACCTAGAACACGTGCTGAGCGTAGGACTTAGTGAGGCAGCAAGGAAGTGGGGTCCACACTGGGTAGTCTACCTCTCAGACATGAACAGCAAGGCCAAGGCAATGTGGACACCGGGAGGTAGGGGAGGAGAGAAATCCCAAAAAGGCCTCAGAAAGCTGGTATCAAGTTCGTTTAGGCCACCAAGTGAGGATACATACATCACATAAGGTTGACGCCAATGCTAAGCAACCCCCTGAGGATTGGGAAGCCCTTCATTCTACAGCTCTTGTCCAGGGCTCCAGGTAGCTTGGAGCTGGGGTCCAAGCTCTGACTCCAACAGAGCAATCGCATCCTCTGGAGGAGCCTGATGTTCCTCTGCTCATTCCAACCTACAGATCCAAAGCTGGACAGAACTTCACTGTTCATCCAGCCGATACCCACCACACAGATGATGATGAAGGCCCTGAGACAGAGAGGGGCTTAGCTAAATCCACGTGGCCCTGGTATAACATAGGTGATACCTTGAACCACTAAGCAGTCCTCGATTACCTCTGTAGCCACAGGGAAGATGCTCTACCTCCCTACACCTCTGTCAGACACGAAGCAATGAGAAAAACCACTCTAGTTGTATCCTCTGGCAGGCTGCACATCCTCACTAACAGTTCTGCTCTCCCACCCCCGGGGCAGCCCCATTCCACTGAGCACCAGCCAAGGTCCCCACAACACAGTCCCCAAAGGCTTCCTCCAACCCACCACTGAGAGCAGCACCACCTTCAAGAAACATGTTGCGCCCAAACCCCAAATACCCAGTCCCTGCTAGACAGACAAATTTTTATCCAAGTCACCCCTAAAGTGACTGGTGCTTCTGCCCCAGCTGCCAGCAGGCTTACCTGTAGCCCTGCTGCCATGATTAGAGTAACACCTGGGAGAGAAGTCAGAAGAGCGACAGGTGAGACCAACAGAGATCCCAGAGGATGGTGCTTACCAAGCACCCAGGAACACCCACCCTGCATGCTGCAGCCAGCCGGGCTGCAAGGCCGAAGCCTCGGGGAGTGGATACTAGACAGGGTAAGGGGAGCAGTCTGGATCCTCTCCTCCCTTCTCTGATGCATCCTCAGCCAGGGCTGCATTTCTCTAGCTCACCTGAGATACTCCTGCAAGAAAGGGCTTGGTTGACTCCTCCTGTTTCTGTTTATCTCGAAGGCTCTGCAGCAATTTTCCCAAACTGAACAGCAAGAGGGAGACCTCAAAGAGGCGACTCTCTTCCTAGCTGCATCTCCTTCCTAATCCTCTGGGTGCCTTGGAATAGAAGCTCAGAAGGAAGAAAACGACATTTTCAACTTTCAGGAACTAGCTCTGTCGCCCTCTGCACAGCTCGGGAGACATCACTCTCAGCCTTTTAGGACTCCATCCAAAAATCCTTCAGCCCTCCATGTTCCCCAAAATGACAGTGCTCATGTGTGGCTGGAACCTGCCCCGATCCGGCAGCTCATTTAAATAGAGCTCATCACAACAACAGTGTTGGTGGAGAAGTGAGTAGCTGCAGGGCCCTGGGGACCCCCTGTTTATACGTAGGAAGAATGATGCAATCTGGGTATCAAAATAGCAATCCAGAATGGAATAACAGGCTCACGCAGCAGCGGTGCCTGCACAGCCAGAGCTCAAGTTGACACACTCTGTCAGCCCCACACTGCTGCAGCACGCAGATGCCAGGCACACACTCTCACCGCATCATTTTAAAAAACAGCAGGAGCCCGAGATATCCCTCAATGCCCCCGGCACTGAAGGAGGGTGTGGGGGGCCTTCAACAGACATTGAAATCTGTCTCCTACATACTCACCTGCTCCTGCCACTTCACCTGAAGTCCTTATCCTGTGACGTCACAGTCAGTTGCCATAGTGACCAATTGTCCGTCACAAGCAGAGGATTAGGACTTCGGATGGAGAAGACACACATTTATGATGCACAAAGGTCCTGGGAGGTGCCCCTTGGCAGCTAACTCTACCCACCGGGAAGATCCAGTCACATACAAGCAGGGAAGGAAAAAGGGAAGGATGAACAGGATTGACTGGAGGAGATATTAGGATGGGGCAAGACTAAAAGTACAGGATAATTTCAAAAGCACAGAGCAATCAGATGAGGGGGAGTGGCAGGGATGTGCTTGGAAGGACAGGCAGGAGAGTAAGCTCCTCAGGGGACCTGAATGCTAAGCTCAAGAACTTGACCTTCAGCCTAAGATAAAAGGCAGCCTAAAAAGCTTCTGGAGAGTGACTTAGCTGGGCTTTATGATTATCGTGATAAACTGGACACAGAGAGGTCAGGATAGCTGGGTATTAATGGGACCCTAAATTAGGTTAGAAATGAAAAAAAAAATGAACAGAAGACTCATTTCAAAGAGAACTGACAGGACACAAGCAAATTATGATGCTGGGGCTGGTGGTGGTGTGTGAAAAACATGAAGTCAAGTGGAGGGGCTGTCATGAACAGAGGTAGGTAACAGGAGGAAGAGAGCAGTGGTCAAATCCCATGTTATCTATGCCTTCCTTTCTCTGGCCCCCTTGCCCTCTTAAGATCAGGCCTCATTCTGTCTTGTCTGGACCAGTGATGCCCAAATCTGGAGAGCTTGTTAGAAATCCTGAATCTACCAAATCCAAATATGTTGTGTTTGGGTGTGGCACTGGGAATCTGTATTTTTAGCTAGCATCACAAACAATTCTTAGGCATCCAGACCAGCACTGGTTCAAGGGCCAGCAATCAGGGACCAATGGCCTAAACAGCTGTAGTAGTGCAGCAGGTCTTCCTGTATCCAGTCCTGTCTCCTCCAATAGTTCTTCTCACTGGGCCAGCATGACTGTTTTTTTCTTGTTTGTTTCTCTTGTTTGTTTCAAGACAGTGCCTCATTCTGTCACGCAGGCTGGAGTGTGGTGGCATGTTCAAGGCTCATTGCAGCCTCAACCTCCTAGGCTCAAGTGATCCTCCTGCCTCAGCTTCCCAAGGAGCTGGGACTATAGGTGTGCGCCCAGCTAATTTACTTTTTATTTTTTGTAGAGACAGGGCCTTACTATGTTGCCCAGGCTCATCTTGAACTCCTGACCTCAAGTGATCCTCCTCTCTTGGCCTCCTAAAGTTCTGGGATTGCAAGTGTGAGCCACACAGCCAGCCAGAATGACTTTGATCATATTCCCAAGTACAGATCTGACCATATTCCACTGACCAAAAACCTTCAATGGCTCCCCACTGTCCACAGAATAACTTAATCAAGATCCTTCACAATTTGGCCCTAAATTTCCTTTCTGAACAGAATTCCCACTTCTCTCTTTCAAGCATCCCATATTCCAGCCAAAATTTACTCCCTCCTGTTTCTAATATTTGCCCTTCCCTCCCCTCCATGTGCCTCATCCTAACACTACTCTCTCCCTGGGAGTACCTTGCACATTTTTCTGACTCTGCCTGGTTCCTGACAGCTACTGCTACTGGGTGTCACCCACAGATTCAAACCACCCAATTTCCCCAGACAGAACCTAAAACAGGGGTCAGAAAACCATAGCCTGCCTGTTTTTGTAAATAAAGGATATAGTCATGCCCATTCATTTCTATATTGTCTATGGCTGCCTTCTGATTTTTTGCTACAATGATAGAGCTAAGTAGTTGTAACAGAGACTGTATGAGCCACAAAGACTAAAATAGTTACTGTCTAGCCCTGTGCAGAAAAAGTTCATGACCTCTGGCCTAAGGCAACAGCTCCTTTAATTGTACGAGCCTCACCCTTTGGGGTTTAATTCTGATTATGGGGATTCTGCTTGTTGCCAAGCCCACACCCATCTTTGTGAAATGAACTCTCATTCTGACAACTGGGACACACCTGAGCTGGACCCTCATGTTTGGGTAGGATGTTTCAAGCAAGAAAACATATTTCAGGAGGAAGGAACATCATAAACAGAATTATAGATATAAAAGTGTGAGGCCTCTTTGGAAAGTCTTGTAAGGCTAGAACACATAGAGAAATGACAGGAGATGAGGCTAGAACATTAGTTTGGGACCAGATTAAGAAAAGACTTGGAGGCCGTGCTAGGTGTCTGTTCTGAACTGCAAGCAATTGGAAGCCTTTAGGTAGCTAGACATGCAGGCTTAGAGTCACAGCGAGTGATCAGGGTCAAAGCCAGAGGGTTTGGGAGCATAACTGCAGTGGTAATAAGTGAAGTGAGGTCAGGAAAAATATCACTATAGAAAAAAAATAGGGAATAAACAGGTCAGGCAGGTGTCCAGGGACTGTGAGGAAGAGCCAGGCAGCAGACCTGAGCCAAGAGTCAGAATCTGGCCATGAAAGCCAGGTGACTGGTATGGCTGGAGACGGATGCATGAGCCACAGCCTTCAGAATCCATGCTCCTAGGAACCACTTGGCTGTGAAACAGGCTTTTTGTGCCAAGAAAGTACCCATAGTATGATGCAAAAAGTACAGGTAGGATGAGTCTGGGCTCATTTCATTTGATAGAGCCTCACTGACCCAGGTAGCACCTCTGTCTTTTTTCATCCCACATATTCAGACTCAATCCAAAAACTGATGCACTGACACATTCCATGCAAAGCCACTGATCCCATTTCCAGCTGGGCCTGGAGACAGAGAGGCAGCTGGGGAACCAAGGGCAGCATCCTATTCTGGGTCTGTAGTTTCCATTGGCCCTTAAGCCCAGGAAAGCCCTGGACTGTCAGGCCAGGGAGCTGGATTTTTTTCCTGACTCTGAAAGTGACCAATTATGTGGGTTTCAGCAGGATCCTAGCCCTTCCTGGACTCCTGATGCTTCACCTACATTGCACCACTGTACTCTAGCGTAGGTGACAGAGTGAGGGGTTCAAGATTAAGGGCCTTCCCTGCCTTCTGGCCTCCATAGCACTCAACCCTGACTGGTCCCTGTTAAATCAGACAGTTCCAGCAGACAAGAGGCCCCTCCAAGACCCCGTCCATCAATCACAGCCATCTTGAGCTCCCACCCTCAGCATATCTGCTCTAGCTATAGCCTTCCAAGCAGCACTGGCAGCAGCAAGCACCTCCCCCAAACCATAGCCTGCCTCCTCTCCATTACCAGGGGAATTGCTCTCCCAGTAACGGGTCCTGTTCTGGGGTGCGAGTGCTACTCCTGGGGCCCTAGAGAGCCAATTAAAATGAGGAAACTGTTCATGAACTAAAAAGCCACTCCACTGATAGGGCTCTGGGATCCAGCTTCTGCACCTGCTGCATACCCAACTCAGCAACCTGCCCTCTACCTGGGAGACTTCAGTCACTGCTCACAACAGATCCCACAAGGCTGGACACACTGTGCAGCACCTGAAATGAGGAAAGAGTAGTTAGTCACCCACCTCCCAGGCTCCTCTAGCTAAGATCTCACCCCCAGCCTCCTGCTCCCACCCAAGACCATTAGAGTCCCTCCAGCTGAGCTGCTCATTAAGATAAGCATCATTTCCATCTCTGACTCTAAGGTTATAGCATCTTGCATCAGTTCCCTCTCTTTGGATAGTCCTAAAGTCCCAAGGCCTGCCCTCTGAGGGACTGCGATTGCTTCTCCTTTCAGCATTAGTAGTGTTCAAGGGATGCTGTCACCCTTCACTAGCTTCAAGCAGCATGGGGCTATGGTAGTTATTTAGTGTTCTTACATCTCATTAAGTCTAGCCCTGAAAGCCCGAGAGGCCTAAGATGCCCAGTCAATTAGTGTTAGAGTCCAGATGAGCTCTAGGGGCTGTGACTTCCAGATCAAGGTTCCACATCTCGGCTGCACTCCAACTTTGAAAATGGCAAAAGTAAGACACTAAACAAGTAGATTCCGGAATCTACATCTCAGTATCAAAGTCTCTCAGCCACGATTTGTCTTTAGGTTGACTTGAAGAGAAAAAATAAGTAATGTTCCCTTTCCTTACTTGGGGAAGGAAATATCCAATTAATTCCCTCTTCCCCTCCCTAAGATGACAAATAAAACCATGGCAACCTGAAGAAGAATGAGGCAGGAAAAAGAAAAGAAAAAGAAAAAAAATGACAGCAACCCTGAGAACCTTGAAGACAGAGCCAGCATATGGTAAGAGTCAGTTGCTGGGATGTTAGCTCCCTTCAGAGCTTGCTACATTTACTTAAAGTATCACTTTGGTACTCAATGGCCAACTTTCCAGATAGAATTTGACCTGGGATCATTTTTAATTAGGCTTAAAAGCAAATAGCCCCAAGTAGATACTCTCATTGGCTGAGAAAATCCAATTCTAATAGCTAGCATTTCTGAGCCCATCCATCCCACTGCATGGCTAAGCCACTGTACACTCAGCACACTCCTGCCTTTGCTCTGGTCCCCATCACTAGTTTTTGAAGATCCTGCCCAGCTGGTCTCCTCAGTGCCTGAGAGGTTGTGCAGAGTCATTTTCTTAGTAGCTGGGGAGAATCCCAACTAGGCTGTGGCTGTATTAATTAAAGATTTGCACTTGATCCAGCAATTTCAACACTGAGTACACAGTGGTCCCCTCTTATTCAAGAGGGGATAAGTTCCAAGATGCCTGAAACAGCAGATAGTACCAAACCCTATATACACTACATTTTTCCAGTGCATACATACCTGTGATAAAGTTTAATTTGTAAATTAGGCACAGTAAGAGGTTAATGATAAAATAGAACAATTATAATAATACACTGTAATAAAAGCAACATGAATGCAGCCTCTGCTCGCCTGCTCGCGCTCTCTCTCTCTCTCTCTCTCTCTCTCTCTTTCTCGCCCTCCCTCCTCCCCCCCCCACCACTTTCTCTCACTTTCTCTCAAAATCTCTTCATATTTTCAGGTTATGAATAACTAAAAACTTGAAAAGCAAAACCTTGGATGCCGGCTGGGGGGTGGGGGAACTACTGTGTATCCAAAGAAAATGAAATCAGCATGTCAGAGACATACCTGCACTCCCATGTTCATTGCTATATTATTCATAATGGTCAGGGCAGGGAATCAACTTAAGTGTCTATCAATGAATGGATAAAGAAAATGTGATACATATATATATATATAAAATATATATATATATAATATATATATACATACACACAATACTATTTGACCATTAAAATAAAAAGGAAAACCTGTCATTTGTGACAACAATAGTTGTACCTACAGCACATTATAAGTGAAATAAGCCAGGCACAGAAAGACAAATACTGTATAAGCTCACTCATGAGGAGTCTGAAAAAAAAAAAACTGATTTCATAAAAGTGGAGAGTAAAAGAGCAGCTACCAGGGGCTAGAGTGGTTGGGAGCGGGCAAAGGTAGTTAGGGAGATGTTGGTGAAAGGACGGAAAATCCCAGTTAGAAAGCAGGAATAAGTTCAAGAGATCCATCGTACAGCATGATAGGTATGGTTAATAATATATTGTATTCTTGAAAGATGCCAAGAGAGTGGATATAAAGTGTTCTCACCACCAAAATGGTAATTATGTGAGGTGATGCGTATGTTAACTGGCTAGATTTGGTCATTCTGCAATGTACGCATACTTCAGAATATCATGTTGTACACTGTAAATACATAGTTTTACCTGTCACTTAAAAACTTTTGAAATTGGCCGGGCACGGTGGCTCAAGCTTGTAATCCCAGCACTTTGGAAGGCCGAGGCGGGTGGATCACGAGGTCGAGAGGTCGAGACCATCCTGGTCAACATGGTGAAACCCCGTCTCTACTAAAAATACAAAAAATTAGCTGGGCATGGTGGCACGTGCCTGTAATCCCAGCTACTCAGGAGGCTGAGGCAGGAGAATTGCCTGAACCCAGGAGGCAGAGGTTGCGGTGAGCCGAGATCATGCCATTGCACTCCAGCCTGGGTAACAAGAGCGAAACTCCGTCTCAAAAAAAAAAAAAAAAAAAAAAAACTTTTGAAATTAAAATATATTTATATTTGAGGCTGGGTGCAGTGGCTCACACCTGAAATCCCAGCACTTTGGGAGGCCAAGGCGGGCGGAGCACAAGGTCAGGAGTTTGAGACCAGCCTGGCTAAAATGGTGAAACTCCATCTCTACTAAAAACAATAATAATAATAATACAAAAAATAGCCAGGCATGGTGGCAGGTGTCTGTAGTCCCAGCTACTCAGGAGGCTGAGGCAGGAGACTTGCTTGAACCTGGGAAGTGGAGAAGTGGAGGTTGCAGTTAGCCAACATTGCACCACTGTACTCTAGCCTAGGTAACAGAGTGAGACTCCATCTTAAAATACACACACACACACACACACACACACACACACGATGGCTCAGGCTGCAGGGTTTGGTCTTTCTTCAAAGACTCTCCATGGAATCTCATCAGTTTGGTATTCTAAGTGAGTGTGAACTCTCCCACTGAGCAAAGTGCTACAATGTAGATCACAAGCTTTGAAGGCAGGTGAACCTGAATTCAACCTCACCAGACAGTAGTTGTTAACCTTAGTCTATAAATATCCCAATCCCCATATTTTTCATCTATAAAACGGGAATACTAATATCTACTTTATAAGGCTTCTGTGAGGTTCACAAAAGATAATGCCTGTACAGTGTCTGCCAGCCAGTAAGAGCTTGATAACTGTGTTTTGTACCTCCCACTTGAAGAACAAAAAGGGACAGTATCACAAGTGAAAAAAAGCCTTCTACTCAGGCTTTATTAAGTCATTTATTCAATAAATATTCACTTACGATCTCCTCTCCTCTGTCACGTTCTATGTTGGTCTGTGGGGTTACAGACGTGAAAGGTACTGTCTGGTTGAATAAGAAGATGCCCATCTCATGCCATCCCCTCAGTTCTAAGCCCCAGAGCAGGAGTACAGGTCTGGGGAGGCTCTGTTGAGGAATTAAGAGTTGAAAACAGCTGGACAGACCCTGAGCCCCAGCATAGCTCCTCTTCCACTCAACATAGCAACTGCCTGGCTCTGCCCAGCAAGCAGGAGAAACAGGTTTATGGAAAAGAACTCATCCCCATGCAGTATGGCTCCATCTGGTTGGAGGCACTGAAACTAGGAACCTGTTTATTCCTCAGCCTCTATCCACTTTCCCTACCATCTCTCTGCTGGCTCCCACATTTTACTTTAAAAAAAAAAAAAGATTTCTGCCCAGATTCTCAGAAAGAGGATAAACCTTCCAAAAGCCGGTGTTCCTAGTCTGCTGGACAAAGTTACTGCACTGAAAGCTCTCCCAAGCATGGTTTCTCAAACTACAGACCAGAAATCTATGTGCAGGTATTGGGTATCTCACTAGGCTAGCCAGAGATAGGTGACAGCTCTGACTTTCATCAGACAGCTGATTTGGGAGCTATTCTTTTGGTCCTTCAGAAAATATTCAGCAGGTAACTGATATCTACCAATCCTAGCACATGGAGAACTTACCAAAGTTATTGATCCCTTGCTTGAACTTCAAACAATCTTCTCCTCACTGTATTACTATCACCTCTTTATTTAGCTGTCATTCATTGGACTATGAGCTCCTTGAAGTCAAGGGCTCTGTCTTTTCATCTCTGCATCCTAAATGCCATAGAGCCTGGCACTCAGTAGTTGATAAACACCCATAGAGGAGATAGACATACAAACCAACAACTACCACAACACATAGGGTCCTAATAGTTCCAAGTAATAAATGCAACTGTGAAGGTAACAATAGCCTAGCCAGACCATAAGACCTACTAAAGAATGTAAGATGCCACATATTATAAAAGAAATTGCCTCTCTGGTTCCAAATTAAGCATGTTTCCATCTAACAGGCATTTTTTTCCTCTATTTTACACCTTCTCAAGTTCTAAATAATAGCTTTTTTTTTTTTTTTACATTTCTTACCTTCTTTCTATAAATGAGGCTATAGAAGGCTTTATGTATATAACCTCATTTAGAGGAGCTGCCTGCAAGTGGGCAATGAGGAAGCTCTTAAGAACACAGCTGGAAAGAAGTTGAGTTGCAGACATCCTGCCAAAATGATTTCTTCAACGTCCAGATTTGGCATACCCTGTGGCCTCAAGACTCTACTCGAAGGAATTAGCAGAGCCACTATCAAAAGCAACCCATCAACCAGTTTGCAGTAGTTTATTTTAAAGAACTTACTATGTATAGAGAAGGGAATGCTTCTCTGGATATAAAGGATTTGGTTAAACAGTTTTATCAGATTAAAGTACAGAAGTGGTCAGAAGGATCGATATGACCGAAGAAAGTAGAATGTTTAAAAGAACCAGAAAAAAGATCTGTAGAATCTGAAGTACCTACATGGATGGGAAAATCTACAGACACAGAGGAGGACAATGTAACCGGAACAGGATATAGTGACAAAACCACCCAGTTTCCATCAACTTATGCTGAGCTAGGCGCTGAGCAAACTGAAGCAGTTCATGATTCTTCTCCCAAAGCAGCTACCCCTAAGACTACTACCCAACCCTCCTCACCACCTCCAACAGCTGTCTCACCAGAGTTTGCCTATGTCCCAGCTGACCCAGCTCAGCTTGCTGCTCAGATGTTAGGTAAAGTTTCATCTATTCATTTTGATCAATCTGATGTTTTAATGGTAGATGTGGCAACCGGTATGCCTGCTGTTATCAAGGAGGTGCCGAGCTCAGAGGCTGCTGAAGATGTCATGGTGGCTGCTCCTGTTGTGTATTCTGGAAAGGTACTAGAAGTGCAGGTTGTGAGCCAAACATCTGTCCATGTAGATTTGGGTTCTCAACCTAAAGAAAATGAGGCTGAACTATCAAAGGCTTCCTCAGTACCCCTGCAGGATGAACAAGAACCTCCTGCTTATGTTCAAGCTCCTGAGGTCCCTTTGCAGGCTGATATTGAGGTTATGTCAACTGTTCGTATATCATCTATCCATAGTGATGTGCCTATGACTGAAGGAGTTGTTTATGTAGAGCAACTGCCAGAACAAATAGTTATCCCTTTCACTGATCAAGTTGCTTGTCTTAAAGAAAACGAGCAGTCACCATCAGTTAGTCCCAAACCTGTAGTAGAAAAGACAACCTCTGGCATGTCTAAAAAATCTGTATAATCTGTACAACTTGCACAGTTGGAGGAGAATGAAAAATATCCCTCAGTACATATGGAGGCAGAAACAACAGCTCTGCTCTCAGATATATCTTTGAAAGGTCAGTCTGAGGTACCTGCAGAACCCCTAGATGCAGAGGGCACTATCAAAATAGGCTCTGAAAAATCTCTGCACTTTAAAGTGGCCATCACTTCAATAGTCTCTGACAATACTGGGCAGGAGGAGTCTGGGGAAAACTCTGCACCCCAGGAGATGGAAGGCAAACCTGTGCTCTCTGGGGAAGCTGCAGAAGGAGTATAAATCAGGTACATCTGTAAAATCATCTAGTGGCCCCTTCCCTTCTGCTCCAGAAGGTCTTACTGCACCAGAAATCGAACCAGAAGGGGAAGGAATAGCTGAAGAAGGTTTGATGAAGCCAGCAATGGAAGCAAGCGAACCAGAACAGCCACCACCATATTCTAACATGTGGACCCTTTATTGTCTAACTGATAAGAATCAACAAAGTCACTCATCACTGCCACCTGCACCTGGGCCTTTCCCCCAAGCAACTCTCTACATATCTAAGCCTAAGGATCTGCAGTTTCTGCAGCATCCACCAACAGTCACTTCTCCAATTTATGCGATGGACGAGATCTGCAGTTTCTGCAGCATCCACCAACAGTCACTTCTCCAATTTATGCGATGGACGACACAAAGAAGATCAGTGCCCCACCTTTTATCTCAGGAGGCTCAAATGTTCAGAAAGCACAGGAATGGGAACCTCTTCCTGGGCAAGCTGTTGTTTCGCAGTCAGATGTCTTGAAGAGATATGCTGCAGTGCAAGTGCCCATTGCTGTTCCTGCAGATGGGAAATTCCAGAAACATACTCTAAGTCCCCGCAAGGCTAATCCTCCAAGTGGACAAGATGTCCCCAAGCCAAAAAGCCCTGTTTTTCTTTCCGTTGCTTTCCCAGTAGAAGATGTAGCTAAAAAAAGTTCAGGATCTGGTGACAAATGTGCTCCCTTTGGAAGTTACGGTATTGCTGGGGAGATAACTGTGGCTACTGCTCACAAAGTTCGCAAAGCAGAAACTGAAAACTGGTAGGTACACTTTCCTACCATAATATGTAGGTAGGAAAGAAAAACCTCATGATTTAGATAGCTAAAAACAATTTGAGATAATATGTAATAAGTTGGGGTATACTCTAATTTCCTGGGGTTACTGTCTCTAACTTCCTAACCACCAGTTACTAATAAATGCACAGCAGATGCACTGTACCACAACGACTTGCACCAAGGATTTGATGCCCAATACATGAAACTAATGAACTCAGTTGCCTTTGAATACCTAGTCCATTGCCTAACACAATGGTAGATGCAAAAACGGGATCGATTTTTAACACAGGACGATTTAGTTGGTATGTTTAGGGAGAAGCTGGAAAAAACTGAAGAGCAAGGTAAGAGAGGAGTCTTGATTATGTAACAGAGCACTCAATCCATGTGGTAAGAGACAGTAGATGGACAGGTGAGAAGCAGAGTAAAGAGCTAAGTAACAGCTGAGATTAACTGTGGATGAGACTGCTTGATCACTCACGAGTCATTTTTAAGTTTTACATTCATACTTAATACCAAGCCCTGTGCTAGCCCTCCTCCCCTATGTGTGAACAGTAGAGTAAGCAAAACATGGAACCTACATCTTGATGGGGGAGACAGACAGAAAAGTTATATATATATATATATATATATATATATATATATATATATACACTCATTTAATCTTCACAACAATCCTATGAGTTAGTTACTACTACCATTAACCACATTTTACAGGCAAAAAGCAAAAAAGCCTCTTGGACAGAGACATGAAGTAACTTGCCTAAACTACACAACTAGTAATGGCAGGCAGATCAAGACTGACACTCAGATGACCAAATATACTGACACCAAACTTTTGTTTTTACTCTTCATCGCAATTAGAATAACTTGGCAACAAACACTATGTATGATTCAGGTAATTGTCATTTACATTTATTTACTTTTTTGAGATGGAGTCTCACTCTGTTGCCCAGGCTGGACTGCAGTGGCACAATCTCAGCTCACTGCAACCTCTACTTCCTGGGTTCAAGTGGTTCTCCTGCCTCAGCCTCCCGAGTAGCTGGGACTACAGGTGCCTGCCACCACACAACTTTTTTTTTGTATTTTTAGTAGAGACAGGGTTTCATCATGTTGGCCACACTGGTCTTGAACTCTTAACCTCAGGTGATCCACCTGCCTTGGCCTTTCAAAGTGCTGGGATTACAGGCATAAGCCGCCACACCCAATCCATTAATATGAATTTAATGTTTTCATTTTAGAGTCAAACACAGCCTTGACACATGCATAATTTGTTCACATTAAAAATCTTAATGAGATCAAAGACCTGAACATAAGAGCTAAAACTATTAAACTGCCAGAAGAAAACAAAGGGGAAAATATTTATGACATTGGATTTGGCAATGATTTCTTTTTTTTGTTTTGTTTTGTTTGGTTTTTTCTTTTCTGGCAATGATTTCTTGAATGTGACACCAAAAGCATAGAGAACAACAGAAAAACATAGATAAGTTGGACTTCATGAAAATTAAAACACTTTGTGTATTCCAGGATGCTATCAACAGAATGAAAAAACAACCCACAGAATGAGAGAAAATATTTGCAAATCATATATCTAATAAGAGATTGATATACAGAATGTGTAAAGAAGTTCTACAATTCAACAATAACAATGACAACCCCATTAAAAAAATGCGCAAACTGAAACTCTATACCCATCAAACAACTCCCCATTCTCCCAGCCCCTAGCAACCACCATTCTAGTTTCTATCTCTACGAAGGTGACTATTCTAAGTATCTCATGTAACTGGAATCATACAGTACTTGCCCTTTTATGACAGGCTTACTTCATTTAGCATAATGTCCTAAAGCTTCATCCATGTTGTAGCATGTGTCAGAACTTCCTCCCTTATTAAGGCTGAATAATATCCCATCATATGTATATACCACATTTTGTTTATCCATTCATCTGTTGATTAACACTTAGGTTGCTTCTACCTTTTGGCTATTGCAAATAATGCTGCTGTAAACATAGGTGTACAAATCTCTCAAGTCCCTGCTTTAAATTCTTTTAAGCATATATCCAGAAGTAGAATTGCTGGATCATGTAATAATTCAACTTTTAATTTTCTGAGGAATGACCATATTTTCCACAGCATCCACACTGGTTTTTCTGTCGTAGTTGTTGTTTTGTTTTTTGTTTTTTTGAGACAGAGTTTCCTTCTTTTTGCCCAGGCTAGAGTGCAACGGTATGATCTTGGCTCACCGCAACCTCCGCCTCCCGGGTTCAAGCGATTCTCCTGTCTCAGCCTCCCGAGTAGCTGGGATTACAGGTGTACATCACCACACCCGGCTATTTTTGTATTTTTGTAGAGACAGGGTTTATCCAGGTTGGTCAGACTGGTCTTGAACTCCTGACTTCAGATGATCCACCCGCCTCAGCCACCCAAAGTGCTGGGATTACAGGAGTTAGCCACCACACCCAGCTGCCACACTGTTTTATATTCCCTCCAACAGTGCACAAGTACTCCAATTTCTCCACTCTTGTCAACATCTATTATTTTCTGGGATTTTTTTTTGTTTGATAGCCATCCTAATGGGCATGAGATGGTTTCTCCTCATGGTTTTGACTTGTATTTCCCTATGATTAGAGATGTTGAGCATTTTTTCTTGGGCTTATTGGTACATCATCTTTGGAGAAATGTATATTCAAGTCTTTTGCCCATTTTAAAATCAGGGTTTTCTTTATTGTTGAGTTGTAGGACTTCCTTACATATTCTAAACATTAACCCAACAATGCTGGAACTTTTTTTTTCATGGCTTAAAACATCCGAAGTTTATTACTTTCAATGATTCCATGGGTTGATTGAGTAGTTCTTCTGCTTCAGTGATGTCATCTGGGATACTGGGATGGCCCAGTCCAAAACAGACTCACTCATGGCTGGCAACCAGTATGGGATGTTAGGCAGAAACTTCAGTTCTACTCTCCATGTGGCTGCTTGGCCTTCCTCACAGCATGGAGATTGGATTCCAAGACAGCATGTCCCAACCAGCAAAGTTAGACATTGCAGATCTCCTCAGGCCCAGCCTTTGAAGTCACACAACATTTCTGCCACATTCCAACGGTCAAAGTAAGTCAAAGGACCAATACAGATTCAAGGGGAACAGAAATAGACTTCACCTCTTGGTGGGATGGGTGGTAGAAAAAAATTGTGGCTATCTTTATTCTCTGTAGTCATGAAGGGGACCATCACCAAAACTGGCAAAAGGTACCACCACTGCTGCAGAGGCCCAATATCATTTGGTCCAAAGCACAGACTGCCTTATGTTGATGCATTGAGATTGCCATCTCCTATTGCTGCTAATACCAACAGTGCTATTTACTGTTACTGAAGAATTATGGTAAAGTCACAGGCACCATCCTTCAACCTATCAATTCTGCTGAAATCAATGGTACCCAATACCTTGCATCCTCATTGTCCAACACTATTTCAATAAAACTCCTTGAGGGCCAGGTGCAGTGGCTCACACCTGTAATCCCAACACTTTGGGAGTTCAAGGCAGGAGCATCACTTGAGGTCAGGAGTTCGAGACCAGCCTGGCCAACATGGTGAAACCCCGTCTCTACTAAAAATACTAAAATTAGCCAGGCATGGTGGCATGTGCCTGTAGTCCCAGCTATTCAGGAGGCTGAGGTAGGAGAATCACTTGAACCCAGGAGGCAGAGGTTGCAGTGAGCTGAGATTGCGCCACTGCACTCCAGCCTGGGCGACAGAGAAAGACTCCATCTCAAGAAACAAAACAAACAAACAAAAAAACTCCTTTTGGGATTTTATTCACAGCCCCCAATGGCAGCCACCTATCACTCAGGCCTCAGGTTTGTCCAAGGGCTGTAGGGCCAGGGTCAGAGAATGTTAAGTAACAGCATTAAGCCTGAGGGACTAACACAGTAATCAGCCGTCTCGTCTGCCCTTAGGCATTGGAATTGAGCCAAACTGACCACCTCATGTTTAAGTTTTATTTTAGGTTCAGGGGTACATACGCAGGTTTGTTATATAGGTACACTATGTGTCATGGGGGTTTGGTGTACAGATTTTATTACCCAGGTAATAATCACAGTACAGGATAGGAAGTTTTTTGCTTTGTCTTGTTTTGTTTTCATTTATTTATTTATTTATTTGAGACAGTCTCTATCACCCAGGCTGGAGTGCAGTGGTACAATCTCGGCTCATTGCATCTTCCACCTCCCAGGTTCAAGCGATTCTCATGCCTCAGCCTCCTGAATACCTGGGATTACAGGTGCATGCCACCAAGCCCAGCTAATTTTTATATTTTTAGTAGAGACAGGGTTTCACCATGTTGGTCAGGCTGCTCTTGACTTCCTGACCTTGTGATCCCTCCAAAAGTACTGGGATTACAGATGTGAGCCACCATGCCTGGCCAATCCAGACTACACTTTTTAAAACTTTGTTATCACAATGAAACACTAATTCTAAAAAATTAGTGGACAGAACTCATGAAATATGTGTGTGGACCTCAGTTTGAGAACCTTTCACTAATTAAGAGTGTGGGCTGGGTGCGGTGGCTCATGCCTGTAATCCCAGCACTTTAGAAGTCCCCATTTTTAGACAGTGCTATAAAGCCTCACAGAGAGCCTAGATTTGTGCTTCAAATCACTTGGGAAATGCTGCAGAGAACAAAACAAACAGAAAAGACCAATAATGATGTATCTAAGCGTTGCCAACTTATCTGACTTTCTCACTGCATAATTTGATTCAATGGATACTCACTGTACCTCCGTGACATGTCCTGTGCTAGAATTAAAATGAAGGGACCTGGTTCCCGTCTCCAGTGACTTCACAGTTCACTGAGACTGTTTCCTAGGAAACCTGACATTCTGGAGCAAGACACAGACTCCTCCCTGCTGGGCAGCAGCTTAAATAGTGAATAGTTCACTAGTCAGTGTGATTCTATTCAAAATCTGTTCCTGACTAACCCTAGGAGGACAGCTATTCTCTCTGCCTTGGAGTTTTAGTGATTCAGAACACATCCTCTCCGTCTGGGGAGGCAGCCAAACTTTGAATCAAAACCTTCCCAGGCTTCTTAGTCTGCCACCAATTTAAGGAAATCCCAAACATGAAAAGTTTCAGCTTACAAAACAGATATATTAGGCATCAAGAGGATTCATTCTGTTTCACAGCTTCCCCCAAAGATTGCTTTCAGCAATGAGTGTCCCTTAGGTATTTAAATTCTGATTCTTTTTACACCTGAAATTCTGTTCCTATGAAACAGGAAAAGACCTGTTATACAGCAGATGAACTTGTGGTGCCTTTGTACTTACCATCTGCAATAGTCTTGTGAACCTTGGCAATTGCCCTAGCTCCTGTATCAGGCCCTAGAAGCAGTCCTTACAGAGCAAATGCTGGCAGGGTAGGATTCGAGAGCCCACACCTGGCAGGTCATTGCCATAACACTCTTAGTGCAGTGTTTCTGGCCAGCTAGTGGCAGCCCCATAAAGCTCATGCCCATGTCCACACCCATGCCTATGCTCAGGACGGGGGCTTTTCCACTAATATCCTCAGGTGAGAAGCAGCGTGTAGAGCAAGCCAGCTCCACTCTCTGTAAGTGAAGCACAAAGCAGAGTGATCTATTTCTTTTCTTTTTTCTTTTTTGAAAGGAAGTCTTGCTCTGTTGCCCAGGCTGCAGTGCAATGGTGTGATCTCAGCTCACTGCAGCCTCTGCCTCCCAGGCTCAAGCAATTCTCCTGCCTCAGCTTCCCGAGTAGCTGGAATTACAGGTGTCTGCCACCAAGGCTGGCTAATTTTTTTTTCTTTGAGATGGAGTCTCTCTCTGTTACCCAGGCTGGAGTGCAGTGGCATGATCTTGGCTCACTGCGACCTCTGCCTCCTGGGTTCAAGTGATTTTCCTGCCTCAGCCTCCTGAGTAACTGTGACTACAGGCATGTGCCACCACACCCAAGTAATTTTTTATTTTTAGTAGAGCCAGGGTTTTGCCATGTTGGCCAGAATGGTCTCAAACTCCTGACCTCAGGGATCTGCCCCCTTCAGCCTCCCAGAGTGCTGGGATTACAGGCATGAGCCACTGTGCTGGCTGTGATCTACTTCATTTGGGCAGAAAAAAAATTCCTGGACAGGCCAGAGGGGCCTCGAAGAACAAGGCCTCAAAAGTCCAGGCCATGTCCCTCCCCAGAGCTGATGGCTCATACCTCAGCCTCAGTTCCTCACCTGGGACGAAAAAGAGAGTCTAGCCATCTCTGCCATCAAAAACAAAGCCTGGAGGTGTCTTCTAGGTTGTGTGTTTCTCACAGAGTTTGTTTGCCTTCAAAAGTGTCCCAGACCTATGCCTCTCCTTGTTGGTAGAAAAGCTTGACTTAAGTTTTATTTAGAAATAGGAAGAAAATTGTATTATTAATTGACAAGTTTATGACAGGCACTTCACATACTTTATTTCAAAGGGATTACGACATTTTTAAAAAGTAAATAAAACCACAAGGGACAGGCTGAGGAAACAGGTTTAGAGAGGTTGGGTCACCCACAAAGACAGATGGCAAAGGTCAGTGACCAAATTAGAATCCAGGTCAGTCTGATTCCAAACTCCACGGTCTTTTTGTTTGTTTGTTTTTTGAGACAGGGTCTCCCTCTGTGGCCCAGGCTAGAGTACAGTGGCACAATTACAGCTCACTTCAGCCTTAACCTCCCCAGGCTTAGGTGATCCTCCCACCTCATCCCACCTCAGCCTCCCAGATAGCTGGGACTACAGATGCATGCCACCACACCCAGATAAGTTTTTGTATTTTCAGTAGAGGCAGATTTTCACCATGTTGCCCAGGCTGGTCTCAAACTCCTGGGCTCAAGTGATCCACCTGCCTTGGCCTCCCAAAATGCTGGGATTACAGGTGTGAGCTACCTACACCCCGCCCACACTCTTAATGAGTGAAATGTTCTCATGCTGAGGTCCACACACATTTTTTCATGAGTCCTGTCCACCAATTGTTTAAAATTAGAAACGAGGATAGTCTCTATTAGAAGGTTCAACTATGCCTGAGTTTATTTCATTGGGCCAGTAGTTCTCAAACTTTTTGGTCTTGCAACGCTTTTACATATTTTTACTTATTGAAGACCCTAGAGAGAGTTTATTTATGTGAGTTATATCTATTGCTATTTACTACATTAGAAGTTAAAGCTGAGAAAAGTTAAAAATATTAATTTTTATAAAATTATAAACCTGTTGGCCGGGCGTGGTGGCTCACGCCTATAATCCCAGCCCTTTGGGAGGCCAAGGAGGGCGGATCACCTGAGGTCAGGAGTTCGAGACCAGCCTGACCAACATGGAGAAATCCCGTGTCTATTAAAAATACAGTATCAGTCAGGCGAGGTGGGGCATACCTATAATCCCAGCTACTTGGGAGGGTAAGGCAGAAGAATCGCTTGAACCCAGGAGTCGGAGGTTGCAGTGAGCCGAGATTATACCATTGCACTCCAGCCTGGGCAATGAGAACAAAACTCTGTCTCAAATAATAATAATAATAATAATAAACCTGTTATATGTTAACATGAATAACGTAATATTTAGGAAAAAAAACAACTATTTTCTTTTTCTTTTTTTTTTTTTGAGACAGGGTCTTGCTCTGCTGCCTAGGTTGGAGTGCAGTCGTGTGATCATAGCTCAGTGTACCCTCAAACTTCTGAGCTCAAACTTCCTGCTTCAGCCTCCTAGGCAGCTAGCACTAAAGGCATGTGCCACCACACCCAGCTATTTTATTTTCATTTTTATTTTTGTAGAGATGAGGTCTTGCTATGCAGCCCAAGCTGGGCTACATTTGTGTACATTTTGTAGAGATGAGGTCTTGCTATGTAGCCCAACCTGGCCTCAAGCGATCCTCCACCTGGCCTCCCAAAGTGCTGGGATTATAGGCATGGCCACTGCACCCAGCCTAAAAAAAAAAAAAAAATTAACTACTTTCAGAAAAATTAATTACTCAGAGACGAGGTCATAAAAAAAATTAATTCAATGAGAAGAGTCACATTGTTTTTCATATGTGCCAATCTCTTTAACGTCTGGCTTAATAGAAGATGGCTGGATTCCCATATCTGCTTCTGCACTCAATCTGTTATATGTTGTTTTGTTTATAGTATATCAAGAAAATCCAGCCTCACACAGACATACAGTTGGAAAAGATACGAGAGTACTTTAATAGCCTTATCAGGTAATTGGGGATATTCTTTGATATCACACCAAAATTCAACCAGCGGTAGTAGTTTCTTAAATGTTATTTATAAGGTAAGACTCTGAACCAAACTTTTCTTATTCTGTTATATTAAAATCTGATGATCTTGCACTTTGAACTACTCTTTTCCCCAGGCATCATTTTGTAACACCAAGCATTGGTCGGTCATTCAGAAAATACCAGTTCAATGACTTATGCAGATGTTCCAAATATTGACACATTTCATTACACAATAACAACAACAAAAAACACATAAACACATTATTTAGAATCACCTCTAATCTCCTCAGAAATTTCTTTAAGTATTGAGAAGCTGCCAAACTAATGGAGGCAGCAAACACTGTACCAGAATTCTAACTTTTGCTTGAATGCTTGAATTTTATCATTGGCAACAAATACTGGTCAATTCATTTTTGAGAAAATATCTAACAAATTTCCAATCCTAAATAACCACAGTTTGTCTGCCAGTTGTTCTTTCATGTAATGCTGATGTTTCATTTTATTTTTTTTATTTTTACTTTTGAGACAGAGTCTTGCTGTGTCGCCAGGCTGTAACGCAGTGGCGTGATCTTGGCTCACTGCAACTTCTGACTCCCTGGTTCAAGCGATTCTCTTGCCTCAGCCTCTCAGGTAGCTGGGATTATAGGCACACACCACTAATTGTATTTTTCGAAGAAACAGGTTTCACCATGTTGGCCAGGATAGTCTTAATCTCCTGATCTCATGATCTGCCCACCTCAGCCTCCCAAAGTGCTAGAATTATAGGGGTGAGCCACCGTGCCCAGGCATGATGTTTTATTTTTTAAAAGGCTAGTTTAACTTGCAACTCAATAGCACAAGTACAGTTTCTTTAATATGTAGCAGGAGTACTTCTTCCTTACACAGAATATCAAAAAGGAATATAAAAAAGTACTTAAGAATTTAAGGATTGAGATTTAATAAAAATTTTTACCACTTCATCATGGAAATTCTTAAGGTAACCTATCTTCTTTTTTTTTTTTTTTTTTTTTTTTTTACTGGCAGATGCCTAGTGGCAAATAATACAATATTTTATGTCGGTTTGGTGCCCAAAGCATCAGCACTTTTACATAACACTGCTTTGGCACAATCAGTGCCAATTGCAACCCAGTGAAAAGATCAAATAACATGTTAGTTTTATTATTAAAATTGCTTTGACCTTGTGGACCCCTTGAAAGGGTCTCAGAGATCCCCCCAAGCACCTCATAGGGTATACAGACCACACTCTGAGAACTACTACTGTGTTAGATCTTGCATCACAATCCTGGGAAGGCAGGAAGGTGGCATGGCTTTCCACCACCAGTAAGTACTACACAGGGTAAGAATTTAAAGAAATAGGCATCTCATTTACGTCTTAGAAGAGCAACTGAAGTTGTCTTAGAAGAGCAATTGAAGTAACTCCATGAAAGGAAAAGGTTAATTTAAAGGCACATCCATGAAATGAGTTTCTGATTTGAGAAGGGGAAGAGTCAAATGACCCCATTTCTGCCCCCTTCCTATGGCTGCTTTGGTCATAACTTAATTCTTCCCTCTCCTTCTTATCTCCCCTGACCTAGAAGAGTGGAGGGGAAAGAGTTTGGAAGACTGTACTTATGCCAAGGTAGTAAATTCATGCCTACAGGGGCTGGGCAGTGTATATGAATAAAGTGCTTTACTTAAAAGAATGTGGGTCCAGTGTTTCCAAATCTTAGTTTTCCAAAACCCTGGAAATTCTTATTTTTATTTAAATTTTAAAATGTTGGCAACAAGTTAAATTTTAAAACACTACCTTGCCACAAACCACCTCCTTTTAACATCTTACCACATCTGTAGCTAAGAAAAGGAAAATATTTACTGGAGTACTTTAAGCCTGCCAAGGAATGATGGAACAAGCCATTCCACATCACATTGGGAATAAGAATTTCAAAGATTGTTTGCATGAGGAGTACAGAACAAATTATCATAAAAATAACACTCATTTTAGACAGAAAATGTGAGGGAGAAATGAGAGCGAGAGCACCTACTTTTCGCTGGGCTGTGTTATATGTGATATATTATTTGTCTGACTGTTTAATGTATGTCTTAGACATAGTCTTAGGGAAGGACTTTTATTTGTTCACAATTGCACCTGCCCTTCACCTGCCTAGCACCTAGTGCAAGAACACAGTACACACTCAACATTTATAAAATGAATCAATGAATTTCATTATTTTTTCATTACACAGAGAAGAAAACAGATTCAGAGAGAATATGCTATTTGTTCTATATAATTCAGTTAGTAAAGACAGAACCAGGAGGTTGGGCATGGTGGTCACGCCTGTAATCCCAGTGCTTTGGGAGGTCAAGGTAGGAGGGCTGCTTGTGGCTAGTAGTTTGAGACCAGTCTGGGCAACATACAAGACCCTACCTTTAAAAAAAACAAACAAACAACAAAAAAAAAACAGAACCAGGAAATGAACCCAAGTTTCTGTGTTCTTATTAATTTTATCCTGTGAAATTAATTTAAAACCCAAATATGTAAGTCCTTCTTTTTTCTGCTATTGTATAAACTGCTCTCAAAGACTCTAGAATTTCTCTTTTCACATTTCGTTACTCAGAGTTTAATGGCAGCAAGGTTTTCCACCATAGTTTCCAACAAAGCTTTAGGAATATAATTGCCACATAGAACAAAGTATCCAACATGGGAAAGAAAGACTCCTAAAAATTCCTAATCTTCCAATTAAATTATTTTTACTTTGTGCTGAAGAAAAATCTGCCTTAATCCTATAGATTTCCTCTAAATGCCATATATCAAAAAACTACCAATAAAAGCAAACAAAAACCCCCAAGACTAGGGAGGCTGAAATGAAACTGGAAACTGTACATATTGCCGGTACATAAATTGGCACAATCCTTTTGGAAAAAATACAGAACAACGTAAAATGAATTACAAAACCGTTCACATCCTATAATCCAGCAATCTCACTCCTGGGAATTTATCCTAGACAAGTTATTCAAAAGAAAAAGAAAAATTATACACAAATGTTCATTGCCTCATTGTCTCTAAGAGCAAAGAATAAGAATTTTTTTCAAAAACAAAACACATAAGAAAGTGGCTTAATAAATGATAGTACATGCTGAAAATAAGTTACTCTTCAGCTGTTAAAAATAATCATGAAGACTAGGTAGTGATATGGAAAACTGCCATGGTATTAAATAAAAAGCAGAATACAAAGGGATTTGTACACTATGATCATCAACTTTGCAGACAGCTATGTCTCCATGTATACAAGGGTTGAAAGGTGAAAAGAAAACAGCATCATGGTTTTCTTTTGATTTCAGGTGTTTATACTAAGATTTTTTTCAAAATTTTCTTTCATGCTGTACTGTCTTTTCTTTTCTTTTTTTTCTTTTTTGAGATGGAGTCTCCCTCCTGTTGCACAGGCTAGAGTGCAATGGTGCAACCTTGGCTCACTGCAACCTCCACCTCCCAGATTCAAGTGATTCTCCTGCCTCAGCCTCTCAAGTAGATGGGATTACAGGTACCTGTACCCACACCTGGCTAATTTTGTATTAGTAGAGAGAGAGTTTCTCCATGTTGGTCAGGCTGGTCTCAAACTCCCCACCTCAAGTGATCTATCTGCCTCAGCCTCCTAAAGTGCTGGGATTACAGGCATGAGCCACTGTGCCTGGCCAGCGGACTATTTTCTATTATATATAATTTTTTAATTCTTTCTGAAATAAATTGGGATCTCTGAGTTTTTCTCTCTCACTTGGAAAAAAAAAAAAAGCAGAAACACTGCCTCTTCTCATCTTGATTTAACAGTGCTCTACTTAAAAAAGAAAAGAAACATAATATTTCCAAATGTCCACATCTAAAGATGGAGAGTAAGAAAACAGAGCTGGATCCATCCAGGATGTTGCTGCTATCTGAAGGACTGATGTCGAATTCAGGAACCCAGCAAGGAGACAAAGGAAGAGGGACCTGGTGATTATGTGTTTCCAAGGCCACCTGGGAAGCGGCCTGGGGAAGCAAAAGATCAGCACACTTGCCTGCCTCACCAGGCTGCTGTCTGCTGTCATCTCTTCTGTTCATTTCTCAGGGATTTTCTGAGGACCTCATACTCTGAGGAAGCCCAGGTGCCTGATACAGTACACAAGGCTATGCTGTACTTCAGAAGAGATGTCCCAGTGAAGGACACCCCTCAGGAGTCATGGCCAAGGGTCATGCCCCATGTGCCTAGCTGGGAGGGACAGGTCACCTAATGCCAAATATCTGGCTGCTACTCCACTTTGCAGATAGAGAACTCAGCTTTTTCTGCTCTCTCAAACCTCTGCCAACCTAGGAAAAGGCACACACAATGAACATAAGCTTGTATTTAAGTCACGTGGTTGCCTTGTGAAGGAGAAGGAGCTCGACAGAAAACAGGGTTGAGCCAGACAACTACCCAGGGTACTCCCTCTACAACCAGGATAGCAAACCACTGATGAGAAAAATGGTAGGTGAGCACATAGCCCAACGGGGAGTGCTGGGTCCACTCTGGGAGGCCTTCTGTTCAGCTGGTAGCTCCTCCATAACCAAGGAACCTGGAAAACTATCCAGGAGGAGTGTCTCAGCACCCAGAACCCCACCTCAACCCTTGCTGTCATGGTCCTCACTGTAGGCCCCAGCTCTAATACCCCTGATGGTTCCCTTCCATTCCCAAGGCTCTTTCCAGCTTACCTCCATTGACGGATTATCTTCCCAAGGGTAGGTTCCAGGTAACCGAGCTCATCTCTTACGCACTTACTGGCCAGTTTTGATGTCAAACAGAGGATGATCTCTTCTTTGACCTCGCCTCCTCTCTCAACACCTCTCTTCCTGCTGGAATCACATACAATATGTGATTAAGGTTGAAGGAGGGATGAAGACCATAATTGCTGTGAGGTCAGAGACAAAAGCAGGGGATCTGAAGAGAGAAGACAAAAGGCTACGCCCAGGCTCTGTATTTGACAATTGATGCAGCGTCTAGCAAGTCACTCAATTCTCCTGTGCCTCAGTTTTCTCACCCATAAAATGAGGCTGGTAGTGCTGAATCCTAAGGCAGACGCATTTTGTAAACTGCGAAGTGCTCTGAAAATCTGGCTGTTATCCTTGTGGACTGAAGTGTTCTGGGAAGAAGTAGAACATAAGGTGGGTCTTAAAGGTTGAGGAAGATTCAGGACACGTGGTCAGGAAGAGGATGGGCACTCCGGAGTGGCAAATGGCATGAGCAAAGGCAAAAATGCAGACAGGATATACCAAGCATCGTTGCAGTACAAAGTTTTCGTATGGGAAAGGCTGAGTTAAAGCTGGAAAGGCATGTGGGCTATATTCTGTTGGTCATAAGGAACTACTGAACTTTTAATCAAGTAAGTAAAAGAATGAAAGTCATGTTTTTCGAATAATAACCTGGTGGAGGTGTGAAGGGTGCAAAGATTGGAGGAGGATTAGAATGCAGGCAGAGTGAACAAAGGGAGGTGATGTAAACTCCAGATAAGAGAAATGATGGGGGCCTGAATGAAGGCAGGAGTACTAAGGCTTAAACAACAGAGGAAGCACATTGGAGAGAGATAGAGACAAAAGGATAGGGTGGCAGTGTAGTGGAAGAGAAGGCTTGGGGACAATTTACATTATCTAGGTGGACAATGGTGCCACTCACCAAGATAGAAAATAAAGAAGGCACCAGTGAGCAGGGAAGATTGAGTTTTTTAGATATGTTTACTTTGGTAGAATGTCTGAGGAATGCTAACCAGTAATTAAGTGACCATATGGGTGTTGAGCTCAGCAACAGGGATGTGAATCGAAGCCACCCAAGAAGATCATGTACTGTGAAAAGATAAGGACAAGAACCAAAGGCTGAGGAACATCAACATTTAAATGGTGGATCACGCTGGAAACTGCAAAGAAGACTGAGAAATGACCAGAGTAGGAGGAAGGCGAGACTTTCTCTAGAAAAAGATGCCAACAGATTAAAGCACAGTAGAAAGAACAAGTGGTATGATGAATAGGAAAAATCCAATTTGGCAACTGTTTCATTAATGACATTAGTAAGAGCAATTCCATTGAAGTTGTAGGCTGTAAACTAGATTACAGTAAACAATGGATGATGGGAAGGTACAAATGGGCAGGATTTGTAGACTTTTGGGAAACATTGCTATGAAGGAAAGGGCAAGAGTAGTAGAGACATGAGAGAGTTTAGGCTATTTTAGCTAAACTATATTTTAGCGGAAGGGGGCAAGACAAAGAAAAATGAATACACACTCACACATACGCACAGAGAATAAGAGGATGGGATTTTTGCCGTGGGATATATTAATAGACTAGCAAGGGGTTGGGATCTTGAACCCTGGTTGAAGGAACCGACTTAAGTGAAGACAGGGAAGAAAGGGTAAGTTCATTTATTCACTCAACAATCACTAGTTGAGCGTGGAAAAAAGCAAACAATCCTTGACCACAGAAGGAATTAGGTCTAGTAGGGAAGACAAACGTAGATCAATAAATTACATAAGGGCTGTACTAGATTGTGTTCTTTGTGTGGTGGTACAGGAGGGGAAGCGAGCAACTATGTCCGCATTGTCCAGGAAAGGGTCACAGGCGTGTTACGTAGATTCTGGAGAAAATTCAATTATGGCATTTATTTTTACTTATTTACTTTGTATGTAGAGACGAAGGTCTGACTATGTTGCCCAGGCTGGTGTTGAACTCCACGCCTCAAGCAATCCTCCTGCCTCGACCTCCCAAAGTGTTGGGACTACAGGCGTGAGCCACCGCGCCCGGCCTAAATGCAGCGTTTATAACAAGTATTTACAGCGTCTCGTTTAAAAGGACTATAAAGCAACCAACAGGCACCTAAATCCCTGAAGCACAGCAAGCTGATCAAACTTGAGAGGACAACCAAGATGATAGCAGACGGGCAAAACAGAAAGGAAACCGGAGTGCCACTCAGGAGGGTGGGAGGGGGAGGAGGCATTTTGGGAGCTGCCCGAGATTTAGGAAACCGAGCGAGACACCCGGTGGGCACACAGAGGGTTAACGGCCTCGTGGTTTCGCACTGCGGCCGGGAGACAAACCAGCAGCCACTATCACCAGCCCCGGGCAGACCACTAAGAACTGGGGCAACGCGAGCGGTGACTCAGAGCTGGCGCAACTGGTAAGGAGCTGAGACACCGAGGCCCTCAGGGTCGGCTTAGGCGGTTCCCCAGCCAAGGCGCCAGGACAGGGCCTGGCTCAAGCAGGCACAGGCGGCGTGCAGCACAGAGCCTCTAGCCCCGATTCTTCAACAGTTCTCGGCCTCCAAGCCTGGCACAACAGGCTGCGCCGAAACCGTTCACGGCCACCAGACCACCGGGACACGCTTTGAGACTAACCACCACTCGCAGAAAGAAGCGAAGAACAAGCCAGCAACCCCGCGAGACCAATAAGCCCCGCCCGAAGCCCGGCCTCCCTGGCCGGAAGTGAGGCACTTGGCCCCGCCCTCCCGTGCTCGATATCTCGCGAGACTTGGAACGGCCTTCCTCTTTCGTCTGGGCCGCCAGTATGGTAGGTGTTTCGTTTCTTGTCTCCTCTTTTTTGCCGGCATGGACCTCCCCGCCCAAGCTGTATTCCCATTGCCCCTAGTCATCCACTCCGGACCATGGTCTGGGCTTCCAGGCAGCGCAAGGCCGCCTGCATGGCAGGGTGGCCGGGGCGGGCCTCCCGGAGTCTTGTGTCCGGCCCGCGGTTCGGATCTATAGGACACGCGGGCCCCGGCGCTACCGTTGTGAGACCGCATGGCCCTGGGCGGATCGGTATTCTAAACTTTGCCGAGTGCTCCAGAAGTTAGGTCCTTGATCCACAGGCCTACAGGCCCATCTCAGCTGGCAGGCATCACCTTCTACCCCCTAATTCTTCAGGCCTTACCACTAAGCTTTTTCCACGCAGCCATCCAGACTGAGGAAGACCCGGAAACTTCGGGGCCACGTGAGCCACGGCCACGGCCGCATCGGTAAGTGCCGGCTTCCCTTCGGGGTGGGCCTTTGGCTCTCTTCGGGTCAGGAAGTCAGGAAATAGGTAGCCTAGTAGTGGGTTAAAATAAGACCTTTTTGTGGTCAAGTCGGACAACTGTTGATTTTTTTCCTGAGGATCCTCTAGTATTTCAGTTCTAGAGAATTTCACATCAGTGGGGTGATAGGAATTGAGCAGGCACGGTGTTGGGTTAGTTGAAGACGTGGAATACTGTGGGAATGCTGTGATGTGGACCCTGAAAAGATGTTTCACCCGGAATCCTGAAGTAATCGCAGTGCTGAAACCGGCATGGTAGGATGGGAACAGCTAAGCGGGGCACAGAAGTCTGGGGAAACGCTCTGCTTTTGTGCAAGGAAGTATTGAGAGGGATGAGAAGGCTAGGGGTGGGGGCATGTAGGTCTTTTTTTTTTTTTTTTCTTTTTTTTCTTTTGAGAGTCATGACTCTGGCCCAGGATAGAGTGCATTGGCGAACTTTTCGGCTTACTGCAACCTCTACCTCCCGGGCTCAAGCGATTCTCCTACCTGAGCCTCCCGAGTGGCTGGGATTACAGGCCTGAGCCACCACGCGTGGCCCCATGTAGCTTTGTATTTCTGCAGGCAAGCACCGGAAGCACCCCGGAGGCCGTGGTAATGCTGGTGGTATGCATCATCACAGGATCAACTTCGACAAATAGTAAGTGTCCTTGGAGTGCTTTTACTGACACAGCTTGGGAGGTAGGGGCAGGGCTTAAAACAAAAAAGTTCAGAAGCAAGTCTTGCCTACTGCTTTTACCAAGTTAACACAACTGAGAACCTGTCATCGAGGCTAGAGTCACGCTTGGGTATCAGCTATTGCCTGAGTGTGCTAGAGTCCTCGAAGAGTAAACTGCTGACCTTATTCACTGGCTGTGAGCCTTATGGCACAGTCAGCCACCAGGTTAGAGACATGCTTCACACTCACTTACCCACAAACCAGTGGATGATAAATTTTGGCTATTCAGAAGACCTTTATTATAGCAGTATGTAGATTTTCCATAGAGCACTGTTATGTGAATTGAATTTTAGTCTTATCCCTGCCTCTGATTTTATCGGTGACTTATCCTGCAGGAAATAAGAATAGCCTTTTTCTCATGATAGTCTTTGGTGGTTTTTAAAAGATTTGTTTAGCTCAACAGGTATATCATGTGCCTGACACTACCCTATACGAGTGAACAATTTACACTGTAATGGGAGGGTAACTGAAGATGCTAAACATAGCATCTTAATTGGAATGAGCATGAAGGTGGTTGTTATCTCTTCCTAGCCACCCAGGTTACTTTGGGAAAGTTGGTATGAGGCATTACCACTTAAAGAGGAACCAGAGCTTCTGCCCAACTGTCAACCTTGACAAACTGTGGACTTTGGTTAGTGAGCAGACACGGGTGAATGCTGCTAAAAACAAGACTGGGGCTGCTCCCATCATTGATGTGGTGCGATCGGTAAGTTTTGGATGTTGTTTTTATATACTTCCATACTTCCTTGCAAAACTCTGGCTTAATTTAATCCATTTAATCTCCTACCTGGAATATAACCTGTGCTCCCAGTTACCTAGCAGACAGACCTTGATTCTACCTTTGGTAGAATTATTATAGGTATTTCCCCATCAGACTCAGTGCCTGCTGTCATTCCCCAGTTGTATCATGTTTGCGTTTCCTGCTTGAACTATAGCTGGTTCTGATAGAGCACAGCTCTTGACTTTTCATGTTCCCTACAGAATAGAATCCTAATATATTCCACTGATACTCAGTGCTATACATTATCTGAAGGGATTCTCCCCTAAAACAGATGTGTCTTGTCTGTCCTTGTGGGTTCTGGTCCTTGTGTCAGTCTTATCTCCCATAAAAATGGGCGTAGTCTTAAGAGGCCAGAACCCTAGGGACGCTTTAAATTCACTTCCCAGCCTATTTAATGTGCATAGAGCAGTTTTGGTGGTCAGGAATGTGGTTGTCTTCTTTTGCTTTAATATTGGGGTATTTTAGCAGGAAAAGGAGGATTATGCTTTGCCGAGGCTAGAGTCACATCCTGACACAACTCTTGTCCTGGTGTGCTAGAGTACTCGGAGAGAATCTACTGGTCTTGATTCACTGGGGGGGGCAGTCGGTGCCCCCCTTAGTGCCCAGATCAGAAACATACATACCCTCCCTGGGGTTTTTAGAAAGTGGGTTGGCAGTCTACATTCCTCATACCCAACAGGCAGTTGGTACCTTCCACAGTGTATTGTAAACTTTTTTTTCTCTGTTCTAGGGCTACTACAAAGTTCTGGGCAAGGGAAAGCTCCCAAAGCAGCCTGTCATCGTCAAGGCCAAATTCTTCAGCAGAAGAGCTGAGGAGAAGATTAAGGGTGTCGGGGGGGCCTGTGTCCTCGTGGCTTGAGGCCACATAGAGGGAGCTTCATTAAATGCTGAGTACTTGTTCCTTGTGGTATGAATAGGTCATTCAGTGGGCATCTCTACATCATCCTATGTATATTGGGTATGAAATTGGGTATAAATATTGTAGTACTTAGGGTATGAAAACATGGGCTCCTCTGAAAGTATATGGTAAAGATAGGACCAACACTTAACAGTCATTGGCCAGTTAAACATTTCTGTTTATAAAGTCAGAACGATACCTGTTGATCATTGAAATGCCTGCATGTATTGTACTCTGAATTTTACAGTAAATGGGAGAATGTACCCTAATTGTTTGATGAGGGTCAAAGGAAAGATTCCTTTTTGATGGATCACATTCCAAAGAGGGGCAGTGTGATAGGATTGAGGTGGTCCTTTAAGACTTAATTCGTCAGCCCAAGGTTTTTCCAAGTGGCTTCCTAATTTTTTTTTTTTTTTTTTTTTTTTTTTAAGTTAGATGGTGTCTTGCAAGGGCCTGATCTCGGCTCACTGCAACTTCCGCCATCTGGGTTCAAGCACTTCTGCCTCAGCCTCCTGAGTATCTGGGATTACAGGCTGATGCCCCAACGCCCAGCTAATTTTTGTATTTTCAGTAGAGAGAGGATTTCACCATGTTGGTCTGGTTGGTCTCGTAACTCCTAACCTCAAGTGATCTGCCCACCCTGCCCTCCCAAAGTGCTGTGATTATAGGCATGAGCCACTGCGCTCAGCCTGTGGCTCCTTAATTTTGATCCTAATTCTTTTTTCATCCAAAATATGATGAATCAGAATCTCAAGATGGAGGTCCAGCCATCTGAAATTTAAATATGCCAGGGCTTTTCTGTATATCATAGTGGGTTTGAAATTGTTAATTTTTCTAGTCTGAAATGCATCTTGAGAAAGCAGGGAAGGCCAGAAATTGAAATAAGGTTTTCTAGGATTTGTGCCTCTTGCTGTTTGAAAACTGATGGTGACCAGTGCATGTTTACAATTAAGATCCTCATAGATCTTTGGGTAAATTATAATTTGCTAAGTTTTAGGGTTCTTCCTGACTTTCGTACTTTTTTGACCCAACATAATGCAGTATAAAACGCTAGGCAAATAAGATGGCAGTTAACTCATGGGTTTCAGTTGGTGGAGATTTCCTTAGTGCTCTGTGGGGTCATAATATGCAAGAGCTAGGAACCATGGTTGTCTGGGACAACCTTTAGAGGATGTTTGGGATCAAATATAAGGCACAGAGAAACACTGAATTGGCTTACATAAGAATAGGAGAATCACAAAGGAGTAGTGAAACCTCAATTCAGTTGGACCATTTTATAACATGTATCATTTAGATTTGTATCTTCCATTGTGCTAGAAAAGGTTAGAAATAAGTGCTGTCCATTAGGACCCATAGAGCACTTTTAATATGGAACCTGAGTTTAAGGATCCCACAATAAGGTGATCAGTAATGATGAATTAAAAGACACAATTCTTGGTCTCTACCCCAATACCTGTGTGACTTAGGCTTGATCCAATTTCCTCATTTTTAAAATTTAGGTGAAACTGCCTACTTGAGGACTGCATAGATTAAAATGGAAACGATGCACTTAATTTTTGTGTTTGACTTAGTAACTTAAGTCCAAAACTGTTACCGCAGCAGATGGAGTCAGCCTCCATGGGATTGGCAGTGGGAAATTGGTCCAAGCAGAGGGAATAGCAGGACGAGTTCAGGAAACTGATTGGGGAAGGTTAGGTAAATAGGAAGTGCAGTGGTGGTGAGAGACTGGCCAGGCCATGAAGGACAACTACAATAGGAGTCGAGGTACAACCAAGGAAATGGGAGTGAGTATGGAAAAGGTACGATTCTGAAGGCATAATGGACGGGAACTGGAGTGGGGCCGACCACAAAATGATGAGGCAGGGAAGGAGATAGAGTTTGGGAGGAAGGATCGCTAGTCCTTAAAGGCTACCTTCTTCCCCAGGAGTTTACTGTTAGCATCCATAAGCCATCCCTGGCCTAGGAAATAAATGCTGATTTGTTGCTGGCTTGTTCATTGACCAGAAGTTATAACTAATTAAACAGTTCTAAAAACTTTGTTCTATGTGGTGAAGAACAGACTAAAATAGTTTTGAGCCCTAAGTCCACCGATGCCAGTGCTTTCTGGAACCCACATTTACTAAAATTTTTTCATGACTGCTAAGCTTTGAATAGTCGGCTCTGTATTCGTAGAGGCTCATAGGAGCGATTTCTAGTGGCTGGCTAAAGCTTGAATTGCAAAGGATGTAATTTCTGGTCTAAGGTATATATGCTTTAAATATAGTTGCCTTCAAACTTGGGAGCTGCAGGTACAACTTAATTTTATCACAAATGTCTGCCACATAATTTGCAAAACAGTCTTCGTCAGGGGCAGCTAAATCAGGCCAGTTTTCAATTCAAATAAATGTACTGGTAGACTACTGAGCGGTTAACTAGCCCGAGAACACAGCCCAGGGGCCGACGGCAAGTCGAAAACGCGGGCTGAAGCTGTGCGGCGCCCGCCTGGCGGCTCCATCGACCACTTTCATCAGCACTGTCCGACCTCAGCGACGTCCCCACGACATGGACAAAACTTGAGGGCTTCCCTCTGCCCCTGAGAACCACTTCCGGTGAGTGTCAGTTTTTACTTCCGGAGACGACTCCCCCGCGCCCCAGACCGGAAGCACCTCAGCGGGCACGTGTCTGGGCTCGCTCAGCCATTTCCGGAAAGGGTGGGGCCAGCCCGTGGTGCGCGAGCTGAGACACCTCCCTGGGCGAGGCGGGAGGTTCAGCTCCACCCCTGGTCGCAGAGCCGCCGTGGATCCCCTTCCAAGCGGAGGAATCGTCTAACCTCGCGGCACTTCCAGCCCCGCTTGGGGTGCGTTTAAGAACAGGGGCGTGGCCTTTACGTAAACTTTCAAGATAGGAGCCTCCAGAATTTGTCTCGATTGTCTGAAAGGTAGTGAGTGTCAGTCACGTTCAAGGGCACTTTAGGCTAAAAAATAAGGTGCTTGTACACGGATGGAAATAGTCTAAAAGAACACAAAAGGAATTTCCTCTTACGAGCTTAGAGAAATGAAGGAGACGATGTATGTTTTGGTGCAATTTCTTTTTATTTTTTTTCAACCCAATGCATATTCTATTAAGCTATATAAATGGAGGGAAAAAAGCCTACCAGAAGTTGCCAATGCTGAAAAGTAGTATTTTCTCTTTCAAGAGTTTTCATGGCCTTTTCAATCACACCCCCATCTCCACAGGCAATTTTGTTTTGGAATGCATACCACATTATCTGGCTCTAGAAATGTATTTTGTGTAGCACCCTTGGCAAGAATATAGGTTAAAGTGTATATTTAATTCCTGGTTCTATTTTACATCCCATTTTTTATTTTCCTCTCATTCCCACTTTGTTTCAGATACCCAGTTTGTGTATCCCTGTAAGTCATTTTGGGTACAAAGTAGGATATAAGTATGCATGTGAAAAGCCATGTTTTAACAAAAATTTAACTGAGCTGTGACTAATCACACTCTCGGGTAGTGCTATGGTTTGAATGTGGTTTGAAATTTGACCCACAGTATGGCAGTGTTGGGAGTTGGAGTGTATTGGGATATGTCTGGGTCGTGGAGGTAGATCTCTCACAAATTAATGCTTTCCTGTGGGGGTGAGTGAACTCTCACTCTACTGGGAATGGAGAGCAGGTTGTTTAAAAGGCATCTGGCTTCCTCAGTTTCTCTCTCTTGCTTCCTCTCTTACTACCTGATCTCTTTGCACACACCCAGCACCCCTTCTGCTTTCTGCCGTGAGTTGAAGCAGCCTGAGGGCCCTCCCCAGGTACAGCTGCCTAATCTTTAATCTTTAAGAGTCATAAGCCAAATAAACCTTTTCTTACCCAGGTCCAGGTATTCTGTTATAGCAACCCAAAATGGACTAAGATGGGCCCTGATTCCACAGATTCCAATGTGAGTCAGAGTTTAACTAATACTGTTTAAGGGCAACTCTTCACAATACTGCTTTTTAAAAAGCCCAGAACACTTATTTCAAGACTACAGTTTATCAGAGCATTTAGAACAGTGTCTTGGGGCAGCCTGTCCTGCATTAGAAGAACTTAATTACAGAATATAAGAGGGCTGACACTTCTATAGGTGAGGGGACTTCCCTGCCTGGTAGAGGAGACAGCACTGTTGTCCCTGAGCAATTGCCCCAGTGTTGTCAGAAAGCCACTGTTGAAGGACACTTGCTCTCAATGGCCACAATACCATCTTTTATGGGAGTGTTTTAGAAACAGTGGGGCTTTTTTTTTTCTTTTTTTTTTAAGAAATCTTTACTATGGGGCCGGGCGTGGTGGCTCACGCCTGTAATCCCAGCACTTTGGGAGGCCGAGGCGGGTGGATCACGAGGTCAAGAGATCGAGACCATCCTGGTCAACATGGTGAAACCCCGTCTCTACTAAAAATACAAAAAATTAGCTGGGCATGGTGGCGCATGCCTGTAATCCCAGCTACTCAGGAGGCTGAGGCAGGAGAATTGCCTGAACCCAGGAGGTGGAGGTTGCGGTGAGCTGAGATCGCGCCATTGCACTCCAGCCTGGGTAACAAGAGCGAAACTCCATCTCAAAAAAAAAGAAAAGAAAGAAATGTTTACTATGTTGCCTAGACTGGTCTTAAACTCCTGAGCTCAAATGATCCTCCCACCTAGGACCCCCCAAAGTACTGTGATTAAAAGCATTAGCCACCACACCTGGCCACGTTGGGGCATTTTTTTTTTTGTCACAGTTATGGAGGGGAAGTGACCAGGATGCTAAATATCTTGGAATAGATGAGTTGGTCATACACAACAAAGAAAATTCCAACTTAAAATCTAACTTCATTTACAGATAACCCAAAAGTTGTTTTTTTTGTTTTTGCAGTTTTCATATACTTCTCAGTTGTCTGGGATTCTGCTATTTAAATCAGGGGAAGCTCATACTTTGTTTTGTTCAGAACATTACCAAAAATCATTCATTGCAGAAAAGTCACCAATAACTACTCAGTAGGATCTGAGTTCCTGATACAACACTTTTCTCCATCTGCATATGCAGTATAGGCATCTGATGATCTAGTACAGCTGTACAAAAACATTTCCATATTTCTCTTTTATTTCTCCCCTTTCATATTACAGTTAAGGTATATTTAAGTAGCTTATATTATCTTTGAATTTTACTTCAGGGTAGTAAGGGAGGGAGTTACAAATATTTGCTATTAAAAAAATCTTTGGATCTGATAGGGTTGAAAATCATTGGTTTAGAGGTCCAGAGATCATGTGAAAGAATGTGGAAAGAAGCCCTGCATACTTTTTGTGAACCCCAAACCAGGCCCACTGTACACAGCCTCCTCTCCCATAAGGCTGCTGGGCCTTGGCCATGGCAATAGCTCTGTGGGCCCTTGCAGCCTATTTATTCTATGTCATTATATGCCAGTATTGATTTTCCTGATTGGGACGAGAGCTGCAGCCACAGGGGGGGGGGGGGGGGGGGGGGGGGGACATACCACTCTGGGATTCACACAAGGGTATACTATATTTTAAAGGTATATAAAAGTGGCAAAATTTATGAATAAGTCTGGATATGGTGGCTCATGCCTGTCATCCCAGCACTTTAGGAGGATCGTTTGAGCCCAGGAGTTCGAGACTAGCCTGGGCAACATAGTGAGACCCCATTAATACAAATTTAAAAACAACAACAAAATTTACAAATAAAGAATTTACACATATACATCTTGTGATCTGATCACATATGTAAAGGTTCTTTGGAGCTACGTTGAACAGCAGGGGTGGAGGAGCATGGGGGAGGAAGGGAGAGAGAGAGTGCACGTACCTTTTAGGAATGAAATCCGTATTTTTCTTAAGGAATCTGCTTCTATGACTGTCCTAAGCCCAGGCTGAGTTAACAGTGATGACTTCTGGAGGGAACTACATCCCACTCTGAGTCTTCTGGTTGTAATCCTGTCTTCTCTGATCTCAACTGAAGACTCAAAAGGTCTCAATCCCTGTCCTCGTCCCTGCAAACGGCAGAGCCAGAAAATGACTTTGCCTTACCAGAAGACAAACCCTCCCCTTTATTCTCTGAGACTGACAGCAGCCCCAAATCATGGACAGGTTGGGGCTTGTGCAGGCCTCGGCAGAGATAGGGAGAGAGAAGAGGGGAAGGAAACTTAGGATCGGATCATCTCCTGTTTAAACCAACAAAGGTGGAAACACAGGAAAACTTTACACCATGGTTCAAATCCTATCAGACCCAAACACAATACCAAAGAAAACAGATGCAGCTGAATGCCTCACTTAGGAGTTTGCAAAGTCTCTACTCTCCCAAGGCCTTGGTGGGTAAAAAGCCTAAACCATCCTATTTCCCACCTTGTTTCTCTCCTTCCTCTTCCATGGAATGTAGCAGAGCTTTCTGTATGAAAACCTACGGTTCCCATGGAAAAACAATTCACAGAGTGACACGGAAGAGTCACAGAGAGTGGGTCAGGGCTCTGCCCACGCCTGGGGTGGCATTAGCTGGGCTTTACTCCACCAACGTCAGGACACCCAATGACATCTTAGGGGCTGCAGGCTAAAGAGGAAAATGTTAAGATTTCCCTAAAAATGGGGCCAAAGCGGAAAGAGCATTCTTTCCAACACTGGAAACACTTAAGCACAGGCTGAACAGCTGGCTACTGGAAAGGAAAGCCGACCTGCTGCAACGACTGGGTATCTTCTGACTCTTACGACCAGTCACGCAACTCAGGCTGGAGCGCTCCATTTTGGGGAGGTCAGTGACTCACACTGAAGCTAACCCCTTCATCAAGTACTCGGTTCCCTGCCTGATGGCGTTTCGTCCCCGACTGGCCAGTCCCAGCCCATTCCCAGAAGAACGAAGCCAAGGAACACACGAGGCTCTGGGCCCAAACAACTGTACACTGTTTATTAAGAACACCCGTAGATGGAAAGGAGGGATGCCCTGTACCGCATTGTGGCCACCGCTGACTGGGAGCCAGGCCCAGAGAGCACTGGCAGAGCTGGGGGTGGGCTTCCCATGACACACTGACCGTCTCAATGAGGAATGAGAGGACCAGGCCTAAGAGCCTGGTACCACGCTACAGATGGGGACTGACTGGCCTTGGCCTTTAAAAACAGAGGGTCTGGGTATGGGGGCTACCAGAAAAAAATAGAAAATCTAAGATTTTTTAAAAAGGTCCTCCTGTACATAACAAGACAGCATCTGCTCTCCAGGGCCCGAGACTGGCAGCAGGGGTCTCAGGCAGGCAGGCCGGCCGAAGGCCTCCAGGGAAGATCAGTGGTTTGGCTGAGACAGTCAGCTGCACAAAACTGGCCAGTCACGAGCACCCAGCAAAACTTCATCCATGTTCTGGCAGGACAGGAAAGCACCTGGCCCCTTGGGAATATACAAATATTTACCATATTCTCTTGCTTGTTACAAAAACAGTTAAGAAAGCTTACAGCAGATTATTTACAAACAGTATCCCAAGATATGATGAAGGCAGAGGTGGGCTGGCTTGGAGGATGGGATCTGTGGGGGCGGAGCAGCCATAGCAGCCCAGAGGGTCCCGGGCTAGGCGTTCTCCCTAGGCTTCAGGCTCTGCAAGGCACTGGACTCTGCTACTGAGAAGGGGGCTTAATTCTTCTTGTGGAGGAACTTCATTTTGTTGCCTGTGGGCCAGAGAGGACAAGAAAGAATATTCAGTGTTATTCCTTCCAACCTCCACTCCCTCTACTCCTTGTAGCCCTGGCCCTCTCTGTGGGAGAGGAAGGATTAGGAAGACTGGATTATAACTGTGATCTGATCCAGGGCAGTGAAAACACATGAGAGCTGTAATTAGGGCACTGGTATTAATCACTGTGTGGTTTTGGGCAAGCCACTTAACCTCTTTGGTCTCCATTTCTCTTTAAACAGAGACATGCTATGATTCTACGATCTGGCTGACTGAGCTCCCTGCAGGGACGGGAGGTTTTTGCAGGAAGGGCACTCACAATGCTGCATCTGCAGACCTGTTATGGTCTAGAGGAAGGCTCACTGGCTCCAGTGGCCTTCATATTTACTCAGGAAGGAGTGCGCAAAGAAAGACCTGATGTATGTGAGAACCTGTGATTCCTCTTTGTAATGCAACTTGGTAAATATAGCCGGCCCTCCGTATACATGATTTCTGCATCCATGGGTTCCACATTTATGGATTCAACCAACTGGAGATCAAAAATATTTGGGGGGAAAAATGGAAGGTTGTGTCTATACTGAATATATATAGACTTTTTTTTTCTCATCATTATTTCCTAAACAATATAGTATAATATTTATTTGCATCTGGATGTGGTGGCTCATGCCTGTAATCCCAGCACTTTGGGAGGTCAAGATGGGAGTATTACTTGAGCCCAAGAGTTTGAGACCAGCCTGGGCACCATAGCAAGACCTCATCTCTACAAAACAAATTTTAAAAACAGCCAGATGTCATGGTACACGCCTGTAGTCCCAGGAGGCAGAGGAGGGAGAATGACATGAGCCCACGAGTTTGAGGCTGCAGTGAGCTAGGATTGCACCACTGCACTCCAGCCTGATTGACAGAGCAAGACCTTGCCACTAAAATAAAATAAAACAATTTACATTGTATTAGCTAGTATAAGTAATCTAAAGATTTAAAGCAGGTGTCCCCAAACTACAGCCCGTGGGCCGCATGTGGCCCCTTGAGGCCATTTATCCGGCCCCCCGCCGCACTTCAGGAAGGGGCACCTCTTTCATTGGTGTTCAGTGAGAGGAGCACAGTATGTGGTGGCCCTCCAATGGTCTGAGGGACAGTGAACTGGCCCCCTGTGTAAAAAGTTGGGGGATGCCTGATTTAAAGCATATGGGAGGATATGCAAAGGTTATGTGCAAATATTATGCCATTTTATAGAAGGGACTTGAGCATCTGTGGATTTTGGTATCCTTGGGTATCCTGGAACCAATCCCCTTATAGATAGATACTGAAGGACAACTGCTGTGCAAAATGTCCTTGGAACTCTGGCTGGAACCTTCGCTTCACTATGGGATGCCTACATCCTTTTCTGTCTACAGGCCCAGTATAACACATGTTGACAATGATTTAGGGTATTCCAGGGGGCACAACTCCCCCAGCCCCTCCCTTCTTGCTGAACATCTACCTCATCAGCAACAAGGCTACTTACCCAAACCTCGGAGAAACTTATTCATTCCACTCTGCTCAGTGTCTGGGAGTTCCTCTAAGTACTGCTCCACTCGCTGCTCGAAAAGGCCTGGGTAAGAGAAACAGGCACAGCGAAGAGAACAGTCACTGGAAGAAGGGAAGGAGAGGCCTATATGAAGGGAACCATGGAGCACAGCTGCCAAAAAAGGAGAACACAAGCATCTGGGGTAGTGATCTGTAGGAGCATCTTACTAGAATTCGGACTGGCTCATCAAAGTGATCATTAATGACATCTCACAGGGGTTCACCGCTGCCACCCTGCCCCCACCGTACACATTCCCAAGCTGCACTAGGGTGAGGAGGCTGCTTCTCAGTTCAAAGCTGCCCCACGTGGACATCTCTAGCTTCCTTCAGACCACTCTACCATGTGTTCCAAAAAGGTTGTTATACTAAATGGATAGTATTGGAGAACAGAAGAAATACTAACCCTGGGGTTAGACAGAAAAATTGTGATGAGATGAAAAAGCCCTAGAGTGAGCTGATGAAAGAACAAAAGACGAGAAAACCACCTGCCTTAAGTGAAGAATGCCACCAACCTACGACACTGGCCCAGTACTCTCTAAGGGACTTCCCAACCCTGGGTTCTCAGAACCCCTGAAATTGCTCAGTCTGCTCCTTTTTTCTGTACACAAGGGCATCTGAGGAGGGGGTGGGCCACCAATGGCATGCTGCTCCTAGGTGGAGATGAGTCCCACCTCTAGCCGTGCAGCTCAGCCTGTGCCCGGCCTTGTGAAGGCATTAACTGGGACAGGGGAAAAAGAATGCTCCCTTGGAAGTTTTTAACAGACGTGAAGGGATGTTAAGAGGCCTGGCCCTAGCTCATATCCAACAGCTTCCATCACAGTACCTGGTTCTTCAGCTCTGCTGTGGGTGAAAAAGTTAGAGAAGAGAACCAATAACCAAGCCTTACCCTTTGCCCGACACTTTCTTAGCTCCCTGTCTTGGATGAAGCCAGCAAACATCTGAGACTCCATAAAAACCTCAAGAAAGCGGCGGATGCTTTTGGAGGCCACAGATTTGCGGAAAGCCTCTCGCTGAAAGGCCCTCTCTCCCTTCTCACTCTGTGTCAGAAACAGGGAGTAGTGCCCAACGGTCTCCACAAAGAACCGGATAAACACCTCCGACACCAGCCCATTGAGGGTATTACATTCTGGAAGGGAAAAGAAAATATTTGAGTTTCAGGTCAAGAGCCTGCAAAGCCTTCCTCAATCTTCACCTGGTGTAATCTTCCTTGCCCCAACAAGACTTCCAGCCAGTACCACTCTTCTTTTCTGGAAGTTTTCTCTTTTGTGCTCATGGCCTTGTAACTAGCCTACGAGCTGCAGAAGGCCAGAAACTGTGTTCTGAACATGGAAGTTGAAACATAATTGCTGGATGAATTAAAGCAGAAACCAGAGCACCACTTTCCTCACATCCCTCACCCTACGTGATTTTTCTGGCTTCCAAGGGAGAGCAAGTTCTTTTCATCTCCTGCAATGTCTTAAGGCAAGGCCTGAGAGGGAAGAATAATTAGTTTCCCACCGGGGGAAAGAATCTTTGGGGTTGCCACATGTCTTTGGGTTTTCCTTCCCAAACCACCTTGGGTAGAAGAGGTGCTGCAGTTGAGAACAAGTTCTTGCTAATAGCTGGAGCCTCATCATCCAGAAAGGGTCTGGTGCACAGAAACAGAGTTCTGGCCCTATGGGTCCCTGACCCAGAGCAGAGGGAGCCTGGAGCAGAGCTGACTGTGCCTGAGCACCATCCTTACCATCGTCGGAGTCGCTGTCAGAGTCCTGGGAGATCAGCTCATTCTTCCTCTCCAGAGCCTGCTCCAGAGCCGCCTGTAACTTCCTAGGTAACAGCGTGTCCTCATCATCCATCTGCAGGAGAAAGAAAGCACAGTGACAATAATCATAACTGACACTGACTGAGCAGTTACTGTGTGCTAAGACCTGTTTGAAGAACTTGAGTATACCCTGATCACTATCATCAAACTCATTTTAACATGAGGAACTGAGGCACAGAAAGGCTGAGAAACTTGCCCAAGGTTACAGAGATTAAAAAATGGTAGAAGGCCAGGCACAGTAGCTCACACCAGTAGTCCCAACACTTTGGGAAGCTGAGCAGGAAGATCGCTTGAGCCCAGGAGGGAGTTCGAGACCAACCTGGGCAACTTAGCAGGTCCCTCTATCTACAAAACACACACAAAAAAACAATTAGTCAAGTATGGTGGCATGCACCTGTACTCCCAGCTACTTAGGAGGCTGAGATGGGGAGAACCACCTGAGCCCAGGGAGGTCAAGGCTGCAGTGAGTCTTGACTGTATCACTGCACTCCAGCCTGAGTGACAGAGAGACCCTGTCTTAAAAAAAAAAAACAAAAAAGGTGGTAGAGCCCGTGTGGCATTCACTGGCCTTTGTGACCAGGACCAGCTAGGGCACGCTGATGAAGTCTCCCCGATTCCTCTATCTTCAGCTCCAGGTGGGAGGCACAGTTGGCTTGGAGCAGGGAGACTGTGGCCAGCCTGTGTTTCCGGAATGAAGTTAGACTGTTGTTTCCGTCTCTACATTGTGTTTCCGTGTCCGTATCACTATGCCTGGTACCCAGGGCGTCCTCAGCCCTGTCGCTGGAGTGGAACAGACAGTAAGTACATTCCCACAGGGGAGAGCACTGGGTTGTACTCCTTTCTAGAGAGCCAGGAGGATTTCCACAACTAACAAAGGCTTTTTGTAGTTGACAACAATGATTGCAAACCTGTACATTACGTAACCATCTATAGTTATTTGTGTAACCTCCGGCAACATTTCAAGGCAGGCGTCAACATCTGTTTTAGGGCTCAGAGGAATTTAGAGGCCTGTCCAAAACTATGTGGCTCAAAGCAGGCAAAGCCCAGTGTCAAGTCTGTGGACTCCCAGGCCGAGTTCTTAGAATTTGCATGCTGCATTCCAGAAGCTGATAATGCCACAGCAAAGGCAGGCCCTGCTGAGGTCGAGGACTCCAAGACCAGCTCTCCCCACTGGACTAGTCTGTGAATATAGAACCTAGGGAGCTCAACAAACAGGTTGTGAAGGCTGAGTATTGTGAGTGTCGGCACAGCGTGCTCAGGAGCCCGAGTCTAGCAAGTACCCACCCTCTTACCTGTCGGATAAATCGGTCAGATCCCAGATTCACCATCAGCGCCTGAGAAAAGTAGTCATTAGCAGAGTGGCTCAGGGCGTGAGTCCCGCAGTACCCTCTGCCAGGCCTCCAGACCTCCCAGGTTCCCAGGGTCAGATAACAGGAAGAACTCCCGCTGGGGACAGACCTCCCACAGAGAAAGGATAAGAGCCTGGTAAAGAGGCCCAGGGGTCACAAATAAGATCCCAGCACCTGCTTCCCCCCCCACCCTTCCCCCCTACTGGTTCCCCCAGGTGGCCCACCTCCTCCACAGGCAGCTCCTTCAGTTTGGGGAGGGAGCTGGAGAGCAGGCCAACCAGGAAGGGGGTAGGACAGCAGACGATGTCAATCATGGAGGCCGGGAGGACAGGAATGAAGGTGTGCTGCCAGGAGAAGGGGTAGAGCAAGGCCACCACCGCGTGGGAGCAGCTGGAGAGGGTACTGATGGGCAGACAGACAGATAGACAGCGCACCTGAGCCCAAGCCCAGGACCTTAGAGCTTGCTGGAGGCTCAGGACAGCCTTTAATCCTCAACCTCCCAGTGCAACGAAAATGCTAATGGGGGTCAGGGACCCTGCGGACTAGTGAAGTCCCCACCTTCCCACCATGGAGGGCCTCAAGGACAACACTGCTACTCTTTTTGGGAACTGCACCTACAAACAGCCATGAAGGTATGCAGCAACCCGCAGGCTAGTCATCTGACAAAGATCTGGAAAAGTGCTGTCTCTCTGGTTTGGAGGGCAAACCAATGGGCCTGTGGCTGAGGAGGCAGAAGCTTTTGTAAACTCCTAGGGCCAGTGAATGCGGATCCTGGGTACCCTCCCCTATCCCACACCAAAACTAGGTGAGAGGGACAAAGAACTTGTGGAAAACCTAACACATCAGCAACGAAACATGAGCTGGCTGGACCTACCCCTCCCCTCTCCAGCCAGAGGCAGACCTCAAGCAGAACAGGAAGGACATCTTTTCTGAGACCCTAAATTGGCAGAACTTGAATACCCGGCCAGGACAAGAAGAGGACAAGAACAAGACCCTGGGATCTTCCCTCCCAGAATGGTCCTGGAATGTGCTCAGAGGCAGCTGCAACCACAGGAAACAATAGCTGTATTCACAGTCCCAGGGGAGCTGGGCTGGGGGGCGGGTGGCAAAGAGGAGGCTCAGCCCTGAATTAGAGGGTAGAACCTTCAAGAAAAGAAACCTCATGGCCCATGCTCTTTTCAGAGCCATTAAGGTCAGGCCAGACCCGGGCACCAAAGCTGGGCAGTCAGGGGCTTTGTTGGCTGACAATGACCGTGGCTGGCACACAGCAGGGACCTCATGGAGCTGCTGTACCCAGCTCATTCCAGCTGCTGGGCTGGATTTCTTCACAAGGGCCCAATGGGCCCACAAAACTGAGATGCAGAAGCACTGAGCCTGTGACGGGAACACGTGAGGAGCAGTTTTCCTTTCTAATCCCTGGCACTCTGGAAAAGTCAGCAGCCCTGGTTTTTCTTCCTCCTTTCTTATTCTGGGCTGAGGATGGGCCTGCGTTCCTGCCCCGATGAGGGCAATCGAGAGTTCCTTTACAGGGCTCCTCTCAACTACCCCCTCATACATACGGAAGGAAATACCCCAGGGATTCAGGACCTAGTGGAGGATAAACCAGAAAGGGGATTTTCCTTCACTGCCCTCCTCTCAGCACCTGACATAAAGGTGGCTTAATGAATGTCCAAATGATCTCTCTAGAGAAACCACTGCTTGGGATGGATTATTCCTTGACCAAAAGAGTATATAACATGTTGCCAGGAACCCACCTTCTTGTTGTAGGAGTTATTAATAAATTATTTTAGGCAGATAAAGAGGAAAAATTTTGGTTTCTTTTAAAGCAGCTCCAAAAATGTTTCTCCTCTAGAAGGAAAGCCCAGCTCTTAGAGTTGGGCAGGCAACCTCTGATATGCAAATACAGACCATTAGAATCTGGGTCCACCCAACATGGACCCACTGCTGTCCTCCTGCCTTTGCCCCAACATGTGCCAACAACATGGCTGCCCTGCACATCCCCACGTGTGTAGAACATCATGGCACCCTGCATTTGCATACTCTATTTTTTCTTTTTTTCTACCTAACCAGTGTGCTAAACATTTGCATATTAAAAGGCTAGGGTGGGAGGGCCAGCTTTTTCCAGGGTCTCCCATGAATGACAGGCCTGGTCAAACCAATCCCCTAAGCCCTATGCAAAACAAACACCCCCTCCTGCAGCCTTCTTATAAAACTGGCTGGTATCCGTAGCACTTGGGGTTCCCTCTCTCAGCTTTGGAGCCCCCTTCCCTCTGTCTCTACACTGGGGAGCTCCTGCCTTCTTTTCACTTCCTTCTTGCCTATTAAACTCTCTGCTCCTTAAAACCACTCCACCTGTGTCTGTGTCATTTTATCTAAAGCGGCATAAGAACCAAAAACCCTAGTGTTCCTCTACTCATCGGAGCCATATCACTGTCCCTGCCTGTCTCACCCCCACCTACCCTGACATAAACTTTTGTTTTTTAAACCTTGGCTGTCTAGAAGAGCTCCAACTTCTTCCTTCTTAGAATGCCTCATGTCCAGTGACCATCACTTCTGCCACCCCTCTCATGGCCACAACCAGACCTTCTCAACATCTCTACCTCTAAAATCCTAGATGCCAGCGTTTCAGATTGACTTATGACTCATCCAGCTCTTTTCTTACTCCTCCTAAACCAGCTCCCCAACTGCCCTGGCATCTCCAGGCCCTACACATCGTCTGTTTCCCTGTGTGGGCTGGCCAGCTTTCCTCACCTACTCTCCTCTCTGTACCTCAATGCCCACACCGCATCCTCCTCCCCAGCCCTCCCAATGCCCAGCCCCAGGCCACTGCAACCAGTGCCTTCTCCAGGAACACTCTCCACAGGACCCTCGCTGGCTGGTTCAGCATTGCTCACACTGTCCTGGTCAGGGCCCTTACCCCTTCCTCACAGCAGCTCTTTCCTCAAACTCAGCATCCCACAGTGATGGCTTTGCCTCCCCCTCCAGAAGAAACGCAACTATCCACCGAAACTCTCACTCAGTTTCTTACCCTTCCCCTGTACCTATACCAGCACCTGCTCAGTCTTGGATGTTACAAAGGAAGAAACACCCCTCCCTCTTCCCTCAGGCCAAGCCCTCCACAGAGTTCTCGATCCCACCATTTGTGTGCTCCCAAACCCTGCTGCCTCACCCACCCATGGGTGCTACCTTTCCATCTAGTCTTTATCTCCCTACACACAGCCCCACACCAGCACCAGTCTCCAGCACACGCTCAGCCTCCTACACACTTGCTGATTCGCTTGTGGGCATGCCTTCCCCCCCTCCGCTCTTCTTCCTTGCCCATCTGGGCCCTACCTGAGCTTATCTGCCACAAAAATGACCCGGCGCTCCAGCAGCAGTGAGGCAAAGATTCGGATGAGCTGGCGCACACTGAGGCAGGTGAAAAGGCACTCAAAGTCCACGTGCTCCAGCCGCGAGTCCATGGGCCGCCGCAGTTCTAACACCTGCAGGAGAGCGATGGGAAAGCGGGTCGGGCCTGGCCAAATGGGTGCCGCCCTCCGGCCCTCCGCAAAGCAACTGGAGGCTGCTTTCCCCTTCCCATCTGCTCCTTTCCAGGTCTCTCATCTACCCTGCTATGCAGTGAACCCCTCTTCTCGGCCCTTTGGACTAGGGCTCTGCTCTCATAACACTCACACACCTGGCCTCCGGCCCAGAGGGCTGCCTATGAACATGGGAAGGCTCCAGAAGGAAGGGGTAGAGGGACTATCCATCAGGAACTCAGGAAGGGAGGAGGGGTGACTGCTCTAGAGATAGGGAGACGCAGGGAACCACACAGCTACATCGCTGGGGTCCTCCTGCCCCTCTCCCCAGACAAAGGTCTAAGCCCCCAATGCTGACTAGATCCCACTGCTCTCCAGGTCACGAAGAGCAGCAGCTCTGCATCTCGGGACTCTATTCCCAGCTACCTCTGGAAAGAATGCTGGTGTCCTTGCTGCCATGTCCCCTCCCTTTCCTGCTAGAAAGAGTTTCCTTCCAGAGGTGGTTTGTCCTGCCATCTGGCCTTTATCTCCATCACCCTCGGTCCTGTGCCAGGCAAAGGGAAAACACAAGCAAAGGGCTGGCCATTCTGTACCCTTGCCAGGAAGCAAGACTGCCTAATCAGGGCCGGGCCTAGCCCTCTTCCCTCCAAAGGCTGCTCCCAAGGTCAGCGCTAAGGCTCAGAGAGCCACTACTCTGGGGGCAGTCACGGGGGTGGAAGGTAGTGAGTGACCCCAGTGCTGAGGGCAGGAGGAGCTGCTGACACTCAGGCTGTGCCAAAGCAGCTGTCCCTGGGGTCTGCCTGGCCTCATCCTTGGTCCCACAGCAGGTATGTGCAGCATAGATGTGTAGGTCCTGAAAATTAGGGGAGACACCAGTTCTCTCTCACTGCCCTATGGCATCACAGGCAATGCCCCCACCTCATCTTACTTGTTCCTCAGAGTCTAAGCAAGTGAAGGAGTTCTAACTCCTAACTTTGATGCCCCAGAGAAGTATCAAAATGGGCACAGGATGCAGTGACTCTGTGTGCACTGTCTCCCATCTGATGGTGAACTCCCAGAAGGCCCAGGGATCCACCGGATGCTGGGTACACCCCAAATGGTCAGTGAATGTGGGCTCAAGGAATGCAGTACCAGATGACACCAGAGCCCTTTATACCTGCTCCAGGCCCTGGCCCCACCCCAAAAGTTGCAAGCTCCCTACATGCAACTCAACAGGCTCTGCTCTCCAGGACCCAGCCCCAGTCCCTACGGGCCCTGGGGCCCAACCCTCCCTTTCCCCAGGGATTGAGAATTCACACAGGCTGCTCCCACGTCCCTCCCTCTTTCCATGCATGCCTGCCTTCAAAGAGATCAAGCCCGGGGGCTGAAGGAGCCGAGGAGTCACAGCCTGGGAGTCTGGTGCCAGGACAGAGGCAGGTGTGACCAGAATCTGCACAGCAGCAGGCAGGACATCTAAGAGGGCAGCCAAGCTCATGTGGGTGGGGTGGGGTCAGGGGAGCCTCTCAGCACGAGGTACTGCACTCCCCAAAGAGAAAAGAAGGGAAGTGTCTTCTGGGTGAAAGGAAGTAGGGCTGAGGGGACAGTGTCAAGTCAGCATGACGAGAGCCCAGTGAGGTGGCCAGGGCCAGACACGAAGATCACCCAGGCATGATGCTGGGCTATCAGGGCAGGGTCACCTGTGCTGTGCTCACACCCACCATGAAGCCTAAAGTTCCTCTAAATGACGGGGAGAAAAGAGGCAAGAAGAAAGCCTCTAGCTAGGATTTGCTGCTGCTCAGCAAGCCTGGTATGCTTTTTTCGGTCAGTCCCCCTCCCACTCCCTACAACTTATTTATTTCTTCTTCTCTGTCCTAGAACCCAACATCCACCTCTTACTTTCAAAGGTTGACCTTTCCTATTTTGATTTTTCTTTTGAGATGGAATCTCACTTTGTCGCCCAGGCTAGAGTACAGTGGTGTGCTCCTGGCTCACTGCAACCTTCACCTTCCCTGTTTGAGAGATTCTCCTGCCTTAGCCTCCTGAGTGGCTGGGATTACAGGTGCATGCCACCACACCTGGCTAATTTTTTTTTTGTATTTTCGGAAGAGATGGGGTTTCAACATTTTGGCCAGGCTGGTCTCGAACTCCTGACCTCAAGTGAACAGCATGCCTCGGCTTCCCAAAGCATTGGGATTACAGGCGTGACCCACGGCACCTGGCCTGACCATTTTTTTTTTTTTTTTTTTTTTAAGACAGAGTCGTGCTCTGTCACCCAAGCAAGAGTGTAGGGCAACCTCTGCCTCCTGGATTTAAGTGATTCTCCTGCTTTAGCCTCCCAAGTAGCTGGGATTACAGGTACCCGCCACCATGCCCAGCTAATTTTTGTATTTTTAGTAGACACAGGGTTTCATCATATTGGCCAGGCTGGTCTTGAACTCCTGATCTTGTGGTCTACCTGCCTCAGCTTCCCAAATTGCTGGGATTACAGGCATGGGCCACCATGCCCACTGTGACCTTTTCTATTTTGAGAAAATCAAAGCCATCAGAAGATAATCCAAAATCTACCAAGTCACTTCCTCCTTTCCTAATAAAATCCAAGCCCTCCGTGGAACCTAACACCCACATCTTCTCACTACACTCTGCTAGCCCCCCCCTTTCCTGCAGCTTGAACCTCTTCCTCTGGCAGCCACTCCCACCAGCATCCAAACAACCATCCCTAACTTTCAATTTCTGCCCTTTTCCTTATTTCTCTCCACAGCCATGCAGCCTTGAGAAGATGTCGACACAGGCTGTTTCCACTTCCTCACCCCCATCATTCCCAACTCACTCCAGCCCAGCTTCTGGGCCCCTGCACTTGTCAAGATCTTGCCACATCACATCCTGATCTCTTGGTGGTGCCTAATCCCCTGGTCACGGCTTTCTTTTTGAGGTGCTCCTGAGCAGCAGCCCTCTCCTGGTGTTCCTTCTCCTCAATCTTCAGGGCTGCAACTCCTCTTTTGCAGGGCCTCTGCATATTGGGGTCCCCCAGGACTGAGGACCTGAGCCCATAGTGGGCTCTCTTCTCTTCCCTATTTACACTGTTCACTACTAAATATCTTCTCTTGGGGGTCTCATGGGTGTCTCAAACTTGACATGTACACATTTGGACTCTTCCTCTTCCTCCTTATTACCTGCCTCTCCTTCACATGCTCCTGTCTCAGTACATGGCTCCATCAACTACCCTGTGATCCAGTCAGAAAACTGGGAGTCAGCCTTACAGGCTCTGTGATGACTCCCTATTTCCAATCAAACGCAAAGTGCTACTGGTCCTAATTCTAAAATCCATCTATTTCCCTTCCCCTGTTCTGCCACATCTTAATCCAAGCTGCCATCGTCTCTTGCCTGTACTGCCACGACAGTATCCCTGCTGGTTTCCCTGTTTCACTCCAACCATTATCTACATGGCAGCCACAGCGGGCTTTGAAAACATCTATCAGCTGGCCACAGGTGGCTCATGCCTGTAGTCCTGACAGTTTGGGAGACTGAAGTGGGAGGACTGCTTGTGTCCAGGAGTTCGAGACCAGCCTGGGCAACATGGTGAAACCCTGTCTCTACAGAAAAGACAAAAATCAGCTGAGTGTGGTGGTATATGCCTACAATCCCAGCTACTCAGGAGGCTGAAGCAGAAGGATCGCTTGAGCTGGGAGACTGAGGCTGCAGAGAGCTGTGATAGCACCACTGCACTCCAGCCTGAGTGACAGAGTGAGGCCCTGTCTCAAAACAAAAGGAAATGAAAACATTTATCAGACCTTACCCTATCCCTGCTTTAGATAAAATCCCCGAATCCTTAACTGGGCCTAGCAGGGACATCGTGATTGGGTTCTTGCCTGACAACCCACCCCTACCCCCACTGTCAGCCCTCTGACCAGCACATGCACTTGCCCAACTTTTGCCTTTGCAGATGCTGGTTCCTCTACTTGGAATAATCTCCCATTCACATCCTTCTCTTTGTCTTCCTCCTCCCACTTCATGTAGTTGCCCCCCCTCACCACTTGGGTCTCCGGTAACATGTCACTTTCTCAGAGGAGACCTTCCCTGGCCCCCTGATTTAAAGCAGACCCCTTGTTCCACACTGTCATAGGGTCCTGTGCTTTCACTTGGCTCTTAACATATTTAGAAATTATGTATTTGTATGTAAAAGTGTTTATTATTATAATATTAGTATCTCCCACTAGACTACAAACTCCATGAGGACAGAGCTGTGTCCCTGTAACTCTGACTGCGCTGAGGTCTGGCACAGTCCCTGATTCTGAGACAGCACACACTCAGTAACTGTTCAATGAATAAACAAAAGGAAGGCAGGTGAAATGCAGTGTTGTTCACATGGGTCACAGAAGGCCCCTGGGAGGTGCGGAGAGCTGGGCAACAGGTACATTCCTATTGTTCACTGTTTTGGTCCCTAGTGAATAGGTACACCGACATGGTTGAGCAAGGAGGGGCCGCCATTTGCACCTCGCAAAGACTGCGACCTTGGCTAGCCAGGTCCCCTTGCCACCGCAGTCCGTAGCCTGAGAGAGGAAGCGGCAGAAATCCCTACCTCATTGCCAGCACCTGGCAGGAATGTCTTCACTTTGATGGTCTTCCCAGGGGCTGGAAAGGGCGACTCCATGAGACTTCTCATGAAAGGATAGACCAATGCGGCGGAGATCCCACGGCGGCGCTCCACCTCGTCTAGGACCTGTGCCCACCGCCAGCAGCCCAGGGAGGAAGGCTGTCAGGGCAGTGCCCTTCCCCTCCTCCTGGGCAGAGAAGAGGGCAGCCAAGCGGGGTGGCCCAGCCAAGACGGCAGCCAAGAGGGCAGCTGATCAGGGTGGCCCAGAAGCTGGGAGAAGGGAAGGCAGCCTTGCCAGGATCTGCACACTCTACCCTTCCCATTTTCCTTGGCACTCAGTGACTACTCTGTTCCCTAACTGGCCTTGCTTCAGTCCCCAAGGGTGCAGTAGCTGGGCAAAGGAAATACCACCCAAGAGTCAGCTCCCTGGGCGCTCCTGCTTCCCCAAGGACTCTGGCTCTGATCAGGGCCCAGGGTGGGCTGTGACAGGGGCAGACACTGCCAGCACAGGAGCTGGGGAAATGCCAGCTGGCTAGGTAGGGAGCCAGGCTGGGGAATAGGAGGGTGTCAGAGGCTCGCTGGTACTTGCTCCTACATTCTCTCTTCTGCTAGCTCACACTCACAGGTGGTTTTCTCATCTAAGCTGGCTGCAGATACTCCTGTGGGAGCTGTCAGCTGGGGGAGGGAAGGGGGAGGGATAGGAGAAGGAAAGGGGAGGGGAGGGGAGAGGGAGGGGAGGGGAAGGGGAGGGGAAGGGGAAGGGAGGGGGGAGAGGGAGGGGAGGAGAAGGGGAGGGGAAGGGGAGGGGAAGGGGAGAAGAGAAGGAGGGGAGGAGAAGGAGGGGAGAGAGAGGGGAGGGGAAAGGGAAGGAGGGAAGGGGAGGGGAAGGGGAGGAGAGAGGGAGGGGAAGGGGAGGGAAAGGAGAAGGGGAGGGGGAGGGGAGGGAGAAGGGAGGGGGAGGAGAAGGGGAGGGGGAGTGAAGCCTGCCAGAGCCTCTTACCTTGGAAAACAAGCCGAAGCAGCCAAGGCGGCTAATGACACAGTACACCTCTGGCAACCGGGGCCCTTTCCCACTTGGCTGGGCCAGGACAAGGAGGAGGAGGAGAGAGACAGACACAGAGAATGCATGATTACCATTTCTGGCTCCTTTTCCCTGGGAACTGAGGAGTAAGGACTGCCCTTCTAGTGGAGGAAGACTCTAAGCCTCCTCTAAACCTCTCTGCAACCAGGGCCCTGAAGGAAAAGCTGCCGCTCTCAGGACAGGCCTCAGTTCTGCAGGGATTCCCAGCCCAAGGTACCAGGCTCCTGCCAGGCTCCACAGGCTCTGCCCTTCCTCCCAGGAGGACACTGACAGGGGCTGGCAAAGGGCAAAGCAGTTTGGCAGAGGCTACAGGGCGATCTGCGGATTCACATCCCTGAGGCTGGGACCCCAGCAGATGGGAGGGACTAGGGTACATCTTTAGGAGCAAGCCATTGTAGCTTTTTAGTCCCATGGGGCGCATTTGGCAAAACATCCCTTTTTTTGGTTCTTTTCTCCCTTTCTTGATTGACCTCCACTCTGACAGCAAACTGAAAACAGACAAGAGATGGGAGTTACGATTTACTGAACATTTGCTAAACCTGACTCCTGGGCTTGGAACTTTACAAGAGACTTGTGTGAGAGAGGATTATTATCCCCTTTATAGATGAGGCAACTGAGTTCAAAAAGATGAAGCCATTGCCTAAGGCCACGTATCTGGAAGCTGTGGCGCCAGGAGTTTGCTTTGGCCCTGTTTGGCTGTCTTACCCCTAAAGCCGGCTGATTTCTGACTGGAAAGAAGGGAAGGAAACAAAGACACTGGGTGGAGGTTTGCTAAGGAGTAAAGGAGCACAAAGAAGAACGGGACTTAACAGGTGGGCAGCTGAAGGGAGACAGGCACTGAGAGCTCCCATGCAGGCTGCAGTGCCTTCTCCAGCAGGCTTGGCAGGGCTCAGAGGCCTGGAGGGCCTGGCCAGGCCGAGTGGGGAGGGAGCAGAGCAGCAGGTGCTGGCCCCTCACGCAGGCTGCTAAGCAAATGCAGATGGGGCTATTTCAGTCTCCAAACCTGCTGGCCACACGTCACAGATCTAAAGAGAGGGCAGAAGCTGTTTTTGTCCATATTAGGCCTGAAACTCACTCTTGTCTCTTTCCCTCTCCCCCGCCTCCCCCAAAGCCCCAAGTGATTAAATCAAGTATGTGGGATTTGGGTTAGAATCATTGTGTCCAATCTGCAGGAATGCCGAGCTAGTGCCAGCCCCTTTGGCAGGGACCCAGCCCAGGCCCTCTCTGAGCAGGCCAGGACAAACATGCTCTTCCCTGGGGGCAGCAGCCCCACTGCAAAGGAGCAGCTCTGCTCCATCTATGCTCCAGCAAAGGCAGCCTTCGCAACACTCCTTCCAAGCCCAGGAGTCCCAGGTGGCCAGAGGCATGCTGGTCTCTGCCTGGCTCCCCACCTGGCATCACTTCTGTGCAGATGCCCTTTGCCCCTCCCTGGGCATTCTACCTCCAAACACCCGCTCTCCCCAGTCCACCCTCTGGGGCTGATTCAAGGGTACCAGATTAGTGACAGGACCTGGAATCCCTTCTGGCTCTGCATGACCATGGCCAAGTCATTCTCCCTCTGAGTCTGGACTTCCCAATCCATGGATCAGGGATAATAGTACCCCCTGGGCTACTATGATAATTTTTTAAAAAAAGACACACTTGAAGCATGTAGCTTGGAATGTGACCGGTCCTAAACAAGTTTATTCCCTTGGCCTCTCCCTCCTGTGTTGAAAGTCCAGTCTCCTGTAATAGGCCACCTAAACTTCCTCCAGAGGAGGATCCATGTCAAACTCATCTTTACATGCCCTTAGCACGTGCCTGACTCTCAATAGGTCAGGGCTTCCGAAAGGGATGATAAGTGCTTCTAAATGAATGAATGAATGAATGACTGGCCCCAAATCCATGGTTTAGGGCTCCTGCTGTACACTGCCTGTACCCCTTCATCTGCCCCTAGAATGGTATCTGGGGAGGCTTTCTCTCACTAAGGTGGAAACCCCTTTTGCCAACAACCCAGTGCTCCAAGCAGGGAGTGCAGCAGGGGCCAGGCTCTGGGCCCCTACCCCAATTTATTTCCCAGGACTAATGGCAAGGGAGATAGTGAAGGACTTCTCTTTACAAAATGGCTAACATTTTCCTTTTCTTTTTTTTTTGAAACGGAGACTTGCTCTGTTGCCCAGACTGGAGTGCAGTGGCACAATCATGGCTCACTGCAACCTCTGCCTCCCAGGTTCAAGCAATTCTCTGGCCTCAGCCTCCCAAGCAGCTAGGATTACAGGCGTGCGCTACCATGCCCAGCTAATTTTTTGTACTTTTAGTAGAGACGGGGTTTCACCATGTTAGCCAGGATGGTCTCGATCTCCTAAGCACGTGATCCGCCCACCTTGGCCTCCCAAACTGCTGGGATTACAAGCATGAGCCACCGCGCCCGGCCTATGGCTAACATTTTGAATACCCAATCCCTTTCCCCTAGATTCAAGGTATCTCTCTCAGATTCCCAGAGAAGGTATGTCTCTGTCCCTGCTCAATTTCCAGCCCTACCACACCATAGACAGGCCTCCTCCCCACTTTAGGCTGGCCAGGTACAGGGTTGAGGAAGGTTGTCCCTCGCCTAATCTGATGCATATATACACTTCTGCTGGGGGTGATGTGATCCTGCAACCAAAGACCAGCAATCAGAGCCCATGATCCCAAGGGAAATGAAGGAAAAGTAGAGAAAAACTAAGAAGATATGAACACCCAGCAGAAGGTGATCCACTCCCTCCCCTTAATCCAGATAATCCCCGATCCTAAGGCCCCATTGGAGGCAGCACTCTGAGCCCTGCTGTCCCATAAGGGCCTCACCTGTGAAAGAGTATATGTTGGCAGGGGGTAGAGAGTGGCCTCAGGGAGCAGAACACAGGATTTCATACAAATTAAAATTGCAGAAAGGCACGCACACGCAAGCGTGCGCGCACACACATATGTGCGCGTGCATACGCGCGCACACACACACACACACGCACACTGTCTCTCTCTCTCTCTCTCTCTCTCTCTCTCTCTCTCTCTCTCTCTCTCTCTCCCCCCACCCCGGCCTATCCCCTGCCTGCCAGCCCCTGAGGACCGAATGGCCTCACTTACCAATAAGCGCCTGCAGTAGCCAAAGCGTCTGCTGCCATCTTCCCCAGTCAGCATGAAAGAAAAGGTCTCGCTGGAACAAAGAGAAGTCTGGCATCAGAGAGGTGTAAGAGGACCTAGGAAACAGCCCCCAAGAATAGGGACCGTCATCTCCGGGGTGGGGTGAAGGGCCAGGTTGCTGTAGGAGAGGAGGCTGAAACTAGAGCAGGCCCCACTCAGGTGCCCACTGTTATGGGGGTAAAGAAAGCTATGCCCCTTCCTCCCTCTGGCCAGGCCAGGCCAGGCCTCACCTGCTATACTCTGACACAGGGAGCCAGTCCTTGGCATCAGGGAAGCAAAACTGGGGAATAGCTTTGAGCCTTTCCTCTGCCTCTCGCATCTGCTTGGTAGGTCGGTCCAGCTGCAGGGAAGAAGGAACCAGGAGATGACATGGAAACTGAGGGCAGGGGATGGTGGCTGAGAAGCCCCTCCTCCCCTGAGGGCCCTTGATGCCACTGACCCATGGGCATGATCTCAGCAACCGTTGTCCCACTCCGATCTTACAGAGGTCTGAGTCATCATTCACTCATTTAATAAATGCCAACGGAGTGCTTTTATGTGGCATCTGACTCGGTGCTGTGCGCCAGGGCTCTCGATGGAAAAGAAAGGGGACAAGGTCCCCGACCCTGCGCATTCTGGTCAGGAGAGTGAGATGGTCAACCACAACATCTCAGAAGGGGGCATTAAAAAAAAAAAAAAGCAGATGATGTGACAGAGCGAGCTGGGCAGGAGAGGGGCTCCATGCAGGCGTCCCCGACAGATCTCCAGAAAGAGGTCCTACTTGAGTGGAGGCTGAGAAATGAGAAGGAGCCAGCAGCCATGTAAATAGAAAGCACATTCCTGGCGGAGGCAATGGCAGAGAGGGGCTGAGAGTGAGAGGAAGAGGAGGGAGGCCAGGCTGGCTGGCGACAAGCAGGGAAGGCATGGTGAGAGACAGCGTAGTGGGAGAAGTGCGGGGTGACAGCTAGTGGGTGCAAGGATTCTCTCTGGGGTGATACAAATATTCTAAAATGGATTGTGGTGATGACGGCACAATTCTGTGACTATACCAAAACACAGAATTGTATACATTAAATGGGCGAACTGTATGGTATTTAATGGTTTTGGATTTTATTCTAAGTACACTGAGAGGTTCTCTCTCAGCCCTCATCCTTTGAACAAGCACTGGCCTAAACCCACCCCTTTGCAGCCCTGTCTTCCTTCCTGGCTAGGAGGAGGCACGCTCAGGGCTATGGCAGCTGGGTGAGGAGCTATGGCAAACAGGATCTCTCTTTTTCCCCAGATGGGCCTGGTGGGTAGAGGATGGAAGAGGGGGATATGGGCAAGGTGGAGAGAAGGAAGGGCCTCACCTTGGGAAACTGGTAGGAGACTTCGGGGAGGTAGGTGTTTCGCGATGGCTTCTTCTTGAGGGACACCACCACAAAGTACTCGAAAAGCTCTCGCTCCTGCCACTCCAGCAGCTCCAGCTCCAGCGTGCGATAGCTGGGTGCGCGCTTCAGCATGGACTGGATGTGGACCAGGCGCTGTGTGTGGGCTGGGGATGGGTCACACATCAGGGAATGGACCCTCACAGGCCTCATATTAGCTCCTCCACCCTGGTCAGAGTTCGTCACTGGGAAGCACTTCTAAGTGCATGAGCCTAGTCTGGCAACACCCCCAGCCTGGAGTTGGGGAGGACTGGCAGGCACACAGTGCCAACACTTGCACAAAGCCTCTGCCCTGGCACGGGAAGCTGCGGGCCTGGTCCTCCTGGAGCCTCTGGAGACTGAGCTGGGGCAGGACTGCTGAGGCCAGGCAAACCCAGGGATGTATCTCGGCACCCACCTGGTCCCTGTACCAAAAGGACCAGAATTCATGAACATCCTGCCTCTAGCAGGACGTGAGCCTTGTCCATGCTCCTAAAGCCAAAGTCCACTTGCCCATTTGCCTGGGGGTGAGAGGATAATCATCAGGGAAGGCCTAGCCAGGGCTTCCCAGTAGAGAAAGCACAAAGATATATCCAAGGACCCTGGAATGTGAAGGTTCTAGTTCTAGAACCTTTTCAGGCTTCTCTCCTAGGACAGGGACACAGGGGGTCAAGGGCCTCCAGAGGAACAGTTTTCCTCAGTCTACAGTACATTTCTTGCCAGAAGAGGTCCTTGAAATCTTCTGTATCCATCTCTGACCCTCCAGATTTACATTTTTTTTTTTTTTTTTTGAGACAAAGTCTTGTTTCGTTGCCAGGCTAGATTGCAGTGGCACAATCTCGGCTCACTGCAACCTCTGGCTCTCAGGTTCAAGCGATTCTTCTGCCTCAGCCTCCCGAGTAGCTGGGATTACAGGTGTGTGCCACTACGCCTGGCTAATTTGTTTGTTTGCTTGTTTGTTTGTTTGTTTGTTTTGAGACAGAGTCTCGCTCTGTCGCCTGGGCTGGAGTGCAATGGCGCAATCTCAGCTCACTGTAACCTCTGCTTCCCGGGTTCAAGCGATTCTCTACCTCAGCCTCCTGAGTAGCTGAGATTAGAGGTGTGTGCCATCAGGCCTGGCTAATTATTTCTGTATTTTTTAGTAGTAGAGACGGGGTTTCGCCATCTTTGCCATGCTGGTCTTGAACTCCTGACTCATGATTCACCCACCTCGGCCTCCCAAAGTGTTAGGATTACAGGCATAAGCCACCACGCCCGGCCTAATTTTTTAATTTTTTTAGTAGAGATGTGGTTTCACCAACTTGGCCAGGCTGGTCTCGAACTCCTGACCTTGTGATTTGCCCATCTCAGCCTCCCAAAGTGCTGGGATTACAGGTGTGAAACTCCGCGCCTGGATGAGATCTACAACATTAACCAGGCAAATCTAGCACCCAATTCCCATGGACAATGGCTTGTGACAGTTTGGGCAGGTCACCACCCTTACTTTTGGCAAAGAGAAACATCTGGATTTAACCTTGCAGCGCTGAGCTCACGTGTGTGTAAGGACAGACTTCCCTGTGGCTCCCTGCTTTGCTGGTCTGCCTATCTGTCACCTCTCCACATCAGGCCAGTTTAGGGATACTGGAACCACACATGCATTGGAAGGGAAGGCAATCTGATTCCCTGCAGCCCTGCTGGGAGGGCTTCTGTGCTCGTGGGAGCTGTGCCTCACCTTTGAACCTGTCATCAGAGTCGCTCTCGCTCTCACTGTTTTCATCTGGAAAAGGAACAGCAGAGTGCATGCTCACAGGACCCCACAGCCAATGTTTTCTGGTCTCCCACCACCCCAGCTTTTCTCCCCAGGGATGGATCTCTACTTCCTCTGGGCTACTTTGGGGCCATGGTCAGGCATCTGCAGGCGGGGAGCTGAGTGGCCAGAGGCCAGGATCCCTCAGAGCTCACACCAAAGTGCCAATCTATATTCAAACCTCTGAGGGAAGCTGAGGGTCTGAGTTGGAGGCTGAGCCAGAAGAGGGGCCTACAGGCCTGGAACAGAAGAACCCTGCCTCCAGGAGGCCAAGATTTGAAATGGGAAACAGATCACAATGCTCAGTGAGTCTGGCCCTTCCTTTTGTAGAAACTGATTCTCACACCCACCTCCCTACTCAAGGCCTCATAGCCCAAAGCCTGAAGGAACCCATCCCAGACCTTTCTTCCCTCTCTGCTCCTCCCTCCTATGTGGCCATTTCCTGGCAGGGCTCTACCCTCCACGTGTAAATTGATGCCTCTCCCATTCCTAATGCCGAAGGGCCCCGGACACCTGAACCAGCTCCGGCATCAAAGCCTACCTCTCAGTGATGCTGTCTCAATGCTGGACATAGACAACTTTTTTAACCTCTTCTTTCCTCTCTTGGCATTGTAGATGGAGTTAATTCTTTGGACAAGCTGGGTGAGAAAAGCAGAGCGGGTGAGGTAACCTTATCATCGACTGCGCCACTTCCAAGAAGGCTAAGTAGGAGCCCGTCCCTGCTCTTACTGGTGCAAGCGTTCTACGCTGGTCTAATTGCAGAAGCTCATCCCAAGTGGTGACTCACCAGCACTCCTGGGGGACTAGGTATATGGAGAACTACTCACCATGCCTGGTAGTTCTCCAGATACCTAGTCCCCCAGGAGTGCTCTCCTGCCTCAAGACAAGGACACTAAACTAAGTTCCCCAGAGGAAGGAACTGTGATCAAACTAGACAGGATGGGAGCTCCTGGGTCCCAAGAGTCTTTGAACCAACTGAGACAAAGAGCTTCTGAGAGGCAATAACAGGAACAAGGATTCTAGCCTTTCCCCTCTGGGCCATAACCTGGGGCCGCGACAGGAAGAAGCTAAATTCCCAATATACCCAAGCATTGTTTGCAGGCTAAAAATACCATTTGGCTAAATCTTGGATTTGGGCCTGGCTGCCTATGTGTGAAAATCATTGCTGAAAACTCTTCAATGCTGCGAATTACAGGACAAGCCCTCGTTTGAGTCCTAGGTCCTTGAAAGCCTGGAAATGCTTATGTGTGCAGAGACCCCCAAATTCACCCACCACACTTACTAACGGGGGGCCTCAGCGAGCCTTTCCTTCCTCTCACATCTGAGCACCAAGAATCAGTTAATGCATCTCCATTGATAAGAAAGGGGAATTAATCAGATGAGAAAGAGGCCAGGGCATGGACCCAGAATGTATTCAAAGGGAATGGAGGAAGCAGTCCACATCAGAAAAGGAAGGAAGCCAGGAAGGAGAGAGAAAGGCTGGCTGCCTGCCCGCCCACCTGCCCAGCCCCAGTGGGCTGCTCTGGGGAGAGTACCTTGGGAATGCGGCGGGCCCGGCGGCTAGACAGCAGCTCACTGGTGGTGCTGAGGCTGTCTTCGTTGAGGCTGGAAGGTGAGGACGGCAGGCTCAGCTGAGCCAGCAGCAGCATATCGTCATGGCTGTGCCTCTTGGGTAACCGTGGCAGCCGGTGGCTCTTCCTTTCTGACCAGTTCCCACTGCGCAGGGACTGGCTGTTGGGTTTCAGGGAAAGCTGGCATGGGGGAGAGGACATGCCAGAGGGGCTCGCCACAGAGGCCTTGGCCCGTGCCTATCTGCTGGGACAGGGACGCAGAGGCCAAGGGCCGGCATCCCTGGCTCCCGGCAATCTTGCTCTGGAATGCCCATCCCTCTCTTAAGACCTTAGCTGCTCATCGGCCAGGTCAGGGCTAGATTAGATACTCGCCTTCTCTAAAAGAAGCTTCACTACTGCTAGCAAAAAGGAAAGCAGAGGCTAAAAACACCTGTGTTCTCGTCTGACTGGAAAAAGAATGCAAAGTGGGAATTCTGGGGGCTCTTCCTGAGCTTTGGGACAAGGATTACTGGGCCTGGGTGATAGAACGTCCTCTGGACCTCTGCCCCTGAGCCAATCCTAAAAGGTTTCTGATAGCAGAGGCCATAACCAACTGGCCAGCCTACTCTGCTGGGAGAGCCCGCAGCCTGGCCTTCCTAACTTCTCTCTTGGAGAACACAGGGGTTTTGGGCTGTGACCACCAAAGCTGCATCAGGCAGGCCTCACACTGAATTGGCTCCCACACCCACATGCCCTGGCTGCCCTCTCCCAGCCCTGATCTACTCTCTGCCTCTCTCCGTGTATACTGCCCTCTCAGCCCAGGGCACCATTCTTGCTATGGACCCTGTGGGAAGGCAAGTATCCCACAGACACCCAACCACAGTGTGGCTCTGGAATCGCCTCTCCTCACTCTTCAGCAAATCCTTCTTCCTCCACAGCCCCCAGTTTCCTGTTTTAACCCAATCAATCTGGCAATGCAAACTCAGGGGAAGCCTGTTTGAACAGAGACTTAATTAGAGAGTAAATCTTTTATGAAAACAAAAACCTTATTCCAAAGCCAGAATAAATCATTTTTATTTTCTCTGGCCAGTGCTATATAATATCCAGGTCCTTCCATTTGCAAAGAGAATTAGAGTTCCCTGGGGAGGTCACAGAAGCCTCTCCACCTGCCTCCTGTCACCCTGGACAAGGACAGAACGAGCTGAAGTCCTGGAGCTTCCTTTGGCCTTTCACCTTTCCTCTTGTGCTGCCTCCTCCCTGTCCATTCCTTCTAGATTCATGCTAACTCTCTCCCACAGGAGTGACTCCAGGTGTCACAGACACCTGTCTGGCTCTCCAAATCTGGTTTTGGGGCCTACACCTGGCCCCTTAATGTCAGTCCTGAGATGACTTTTGGCAGAGTTGCAGAATGCCAAGACTCCCACCAGGGCTCTGACTTCCTATTTCCCACAGAAGGGGAGATAAATGATGAGACAGGAGACTGCAGGGGCTCCTGGCTGAGTTTTGCAGCTCAGGACTCGGGTAGGAAGGGAAATAAGATAGGACAGGATGCCCCTCAGAGCAGGTGCCAATTGTCCACAGGGGTTTCAACATGGCGGACATCCCTGAGTGCAGAGCCCATTGCTGAGGCGACCTCCTTTATCAAGTACTAGTGAGGGTGAAAGCCTGAAAGGAAGCTGGGCCCAAGCCTTGGAAGGACAGCCCCCTACTGTGGCCCTCACGCTAACCCTACAGGCTGAGTTACCTGTGTGGGTGGGCAGTTGTACTTCCTGTCCTGAGGACTCCACATCCTGTGCAAAGAGTCCAAGGAGTTCTCAGACAGTTGCTGGGATTTTCGTCCTGCTCTTCGGCTCTTTAAGTCCACATCCTCATATGGATTCTCCTTGGGCAGATCTCCTGCAGAGGAGGAAGAGTTAGAGAAGGGGGAGAAGGGAAGAAGGAAACACACAAACTCACACACACAAATAAACAAGCAGAATTCCTGTGAACCAAAGAGAATGGCTTCTGCCTGGCCCCTCAGCTCATGAGTCATGCAGCTGCCCGTCTGCAGTGGGGAGGCTACAAACAGATCCTGGCTCCAAGTCCAGCAGCAGAGCCCCCCCCACCCCCACCCCCAGCCCAGCTCAGCCTCGCCTGGCCTCTGCTTTATAAATTCAGGGATTGCACAAGACTGGCTCAGCCACCCCTGCCTGTGCCCAGCCAGAGGACAAAGCCAGCACCAAGAGTCTTTCCTTGGCTCCCTTCCCTCTGCTGCAAACACCCCAGAGATGACATAGTTCAAGGTAGGAAGGGTTTTCGGGTCACATGGCTGTCCCTTCACCCAACTCTCAGGGGATCTCCCTGGGGACCTACTTTGGAGGGTGGACATGGAAGAATTCACAGAACTGTAGGGAGCAGGACTTCACTAGGCCCCCCTCTCACCTATGATGCCATTCAACAAGTCTTTTAGGGCAGGGTTTCGTGGTGTTCACTGAGGCAACCTCAGAACAGAACAGTGATTGGCAAGGAGGAAGTGCTGGGTAATGATTGTTCACTGACTCATTTACTACAGTGTCAGTCTATTCCTTCAACTGTGGATCTCAGCACAAAGAGAACCATCATCACTCCCCTTTTGGGACAAACTCCCCTGCTGTGACACAGGGGAGCTGTGAAAGGCTTAGAAGGAGTCTTGGCTAAAGGGTGGGAGTGAGGGGAGGTCTTGCTTCTCAGGACGAGTTCGAAAATCTCTGGCAGCAGGCACTCTATCGGCATTACCGGAAAATCTCAGAAAAGTCCAAAACACTATCTGCCCTTGAAGATTTGAGAGACATTCCTTTTCACAAGCCATATCTCCTGCCCGCACCCATCCAACATATACCTTTTAAAAAATACAGTAACACTATGCGCTGGGTCAGTCTCAGCTCAATCCTGGCGGTGGAATCCCAGGGGTGAACGAGTCCATGGGGAAGTCAGAACACGGCCCTCTCTGCTCCCCTTTCCCTGTCTTCCTGCCGCCGAGCAGGACTCACTCCAGCACCTCTGCTCAGCAGCAGGATTGAGCCTGGGTGACCCCTAAGTCCCACACTTGTCCTACAGATGCCTGAATGTGCCTGACGCGCCAGTGGAGCTCAGACCCCACTCCCCAGGAAGCAGGCAGTAGAAGGACTGGAGGACAAGAACAAAGGCTGCTGAGAGCGAAGCTTTCCTAGAGAGGGCATGGGAGAGGAGCCAAGCCCGGTATGCTTGCAGATGCCTCCATTTCCAAAGCGGAGCTCCCTCCACATTGTGGCATCCACTTATTACCATCATGCAGAACCATGGCGAATTTAGGAAATGCTTTTACAGAGTTAGGGGGCGGGTGTGAAGAAAGGATTTCAGTGACAGCTAAACAGACTGCAGTGGGAGCAACATAAATCTCTGTAAACTTATGAGTCAAAGATGGGTCATTGGGATTTGGGACTGGATTAAGTGATTCCCAACTCCAAGCAGAGTCCCCAGCAATTGAGCAGACCTTTTCCTGTAACACAGTCATGCTTTTAAAATGACTTGTCTCCATTCCAAAGCCCTGACTAAGCGGAGCTGGCCCAGCAGCCGTCGCAAGAAGCCAAATAGCAAACCTGGCACCCCCTGTGTGTTTTCTCCAGCCTACCCCACTGTGGGGCACTTAGGGGGGTGCTGGGGATGGATTTTCTACTTCTTGGTCCTTCCCTAACATATGTCCTGCAGGAATGAGGGGGTGAGGGTGTAAGAAGAGAGAATGCCAGGACACGGTCTTCCTGATTCCCTAAAACAGGATCGGTGCATCACTGTCCATATCAGGGCAGGGAGAACATTTATGCCAAGCTTGTCAAATCCAAACTGCCTTGGGCTGCATGATCAGCCAGAGTCTTTATTATCATCCCCAACCTGTAGGAAGCCTTATCTCAATCCCAGGGGTTTCTCCAAGTCACTAACATTTGGGGTTGAAGAATTCTTGTGGTGCTAGACCGTCTTGTCCACTGTTAGGATGCTTAGTGGCAACCTTGGCTTCTATCCACCAGGAGACATTCGCCTCTCCTTACGTTATAACAGCCAAAAATGTCTCCAGACACTGCCAGATGCTCCCTGAGGGGGAGAGAGGGAAGAGAGGAGAGAGGGAGAGGGAGGGAGGCAGGAAGGAAGGGAGGGAAGAGTGAAGTTGCCCCCCACTTAGAACTGCTGCTTTGGCTAGAGCTTTCCAAACTTCCTAATGGCTTCTGAGTGCATGACATGAGTCCCAAGACTCATGAGTCCCATCCTTCCCTCCTTCACCTCACTCCCTCTTTCCTTCCTTCTTTTCCCTACAGTAGGAGCTTTGAGTATTGATACAAAATCCAAAGCTCCAAGAAAAAGACGTAGGATACTGAGGCCCAGGGAAGTAACAAATGCACGAGGCTGGTGTACATCACTGACAAGCTGGGGGAAAATGGCCAGCAGCATGAGGTTCTCAAGATGGTCCTGTCTCTGGATTTCAGGAAGGCCTGCTCCTCCTGCCCAGCCCTGTGCCAGCCTCTCTTCTCCAGCAATGTTTAACATCCTCTCTGATGTAAACAAGCCACAGGTCAGTTCTCCAGCAAACAGACTGCCGGCCCCAGCCCATATCCTGCCTCCCCAGCCTCAGCTTGGTCCCTTCACATCCCTAACCCATCTGCCACTCCCAGCTTCCTGGACCATCCTGACTGCCCTTGAGGAGCTCTCTCAAATAGATACTCCCAGTCATCTCTCCAGGCAGACAGGGGGCCAGGGGATAGAGATGTACAGAGACAAGCAGACCCTGAGTCCTAGACCACTAAACTGAACCAGCTAAGAGCAAATAAATATCGAAGCAATGGCTCAGCGTTGGAGGAGACGGTAGGCTGGGAGATGGTGCGTAGAACGTGCTACGGGGGACAGAGCTAAAGGAGCCAGGGCTGAATGGGAGATTAAGCAGGGGCATGAATGGGAGACAGGAAGCCTGGCAGACTGCAAATTTTCACCTGCATTCCTGCCCACACAGCTTTCTCGGGACAGTCCACGTGACCCTTGGAGAGGGACGAAGAGGTAGACTCTCCTCCCTGAAGGCCTGGCCCTTGGCAGCCCCAGCTCATCAAGTCCAGCTGGAGAAGCCAGAAGTCTCAACCTTTCCCAGCTTGGATGACGAAATAAGGGACAAAGGCATCACCAAGAATTTCTGCTTTACACTATTCTAAAAGGGGATAGTCAGAGCTGAAAGGTGTCACACTGATCCTCTTGAAGTAAGAATCTAGCCCCTCTGGGTCCTGCTCCCACTCCTCCCCGCAACCCCTCACTCCTCACCAAAACTCCTTTGGTCTTAACCACATATACAACACTGCCTTCCCCTCTGCCTCCGCAACTGGAAGAACCAGTCAGGAAAGCCGTGTGTGTATGTATGTGCACAGGCACTGAGAATTTCTCCAAACACAGTCCTAAGCTTCCTGGACCACACCCATCACTAGGGCCCTGGGTCTGCAGCTTCCCTCCCCAGCCCCCTTTGGTTACAACCAGCTGTTTTCTCCTGGTTCTCAGCCTTTTTCCCTCTCTCACACAGGACAGAAAGGGCCAGGCTAAGAGCCCAACTCCCCTGGCAACAGGTCGGATTGGGACCTCTCAGGGGCCGGCTGTTGCCTACCCTCCAAGCCTTGACACCATTGCTCGACAGCCCCAGCCCCAGCACCGTCCCTGGGCTGCACCTCTTGGCTGTTTTGTTTCCCTCTGCAATCTCCATCCCAGCGGGTACCCTCTGCTCCTTACTGTTTCCCAGCCTGGAGGCAAATGAGGGAAGCAGCCAGAGAGAGTGGAGGCTCAAAAGGCTTTGCAGTCCAGGCCGACTGGCTCAGTCCCCAGCTTGCATCCCACTGAAGTTCCTGGAAACGCTCCCTCAGCCCAGGCTAGCTGATGGGAGTAGTAATCTGCAGGAATGCAGCCCAGGCGCCGAGGCCACTCCACATAACTCCTTAACAAACTGCTTCCTTGGGTGCATTTTTAAGTGTCAGGCTCAGAATGCAAACATAAGGCTTTGTAGAATAGCAGCATCTTCCAGGGGCAGATGTCAGATGGGACAGGTGAGAAATGGCCCCCAGGACACAGCAAGGCAACTCCTTTTCTGCAAGTTAGCAGGGTAAACCTCAGTACATTTGGGAGTACCCCACCCCAGCTCCTCAGGCTTCATGCCTACTGTAGGCAGGAGGCCAGCAACCCTCCACAACCCCCATTCAAGTCCACTGCTCACAGAGAGGGGTGGGGGTTGCTCATCTTGGGGCCAACTGGCCCCAAGGACAGACAGGACAGACAGGACTCCAGTCCAATCGCCAGGACCCAAGATGGAGATGAGCCCTGCGGTCTCTGCCTCCAACAGCTCCATCCCAGCATGCCTGCAGGAGCCTGATCCAGCAGGGTCAGAGTCAACATTGACCCTGCAGAGCACAGGCTGCGCTGAGACGAGAGAGCTGGCTCCCAGGAAGTCAGAGCCACTGATCAGTTGGAGGTAAGATGGGAAACTGCCATTCCGACTTCAGCAATAAGACACTCCCTGAAGCCTTGCAGGGAGCTCCAAACTCCCGGGCCTGTCTCCAGGGAAGGAAAAAGAAATAAACCCATCAGAATCTAAAAGAAAGAAAATATCTTCCCTTGAATTTCCCTCTAGCCTCCCTAGTCAGGTCCCAGATATTCCGACCGGGCTGCTGTGGGGACATAAACAAGGAAAACATGCCCAGGGCACTGTCCTAACTGTAGACTCCGGACACCACCCCCACCTGCCCCATGAGGCCAGAGCAAAACCCAAACACCCAATAGAGTATATTTCCAAACTGGTACCTGGGCTGCTCCACTCCCTTTCTCCTGCATCTTCCCCCTCTCTTCTTTCCTATTCTCTAAATGCTCCAGAGATCCAGAAGCCAGGTGAGCAGCTACCTCCACCTTTTGCCCACATAGCGCTGACCCCTAGCTGTACTCAGCCATCCAAGAGGCAGCCAAGCTGCTCCCATATTTTTTTGAACTCCTCAAGCAACACCCAGAGTAGAAGAGAGTCCTTCCTAATGAGTGGGGAGGCAGCTCTGTGGTCTTATCCCCTCCCTACGTCCTGTTGCAGGGTACATTCTAATTCACTCTAGTTTGGCAGAAACTGTAATGTGTCACTGCCACCCAGGGCCCTAGGAGTACCCAGTGTGGCTGCTGCCATGAGCAGAGAGGGCTGTAGTTTTCTGATGTCCCTTAACTATGCCAGGTGCTGACTATCCTGTGGTCCTCTCATCCTCTATTCTCTGAGAAGGATTTCCTGTGGGGATACGTTCTTGTATCATCTGAACTGAAGTAATTTGAGAAAGGGACAGCTTCAACCATTTCTCCCTGTCCAGAGTTCCACCATCCAGGGCTCTGTTCAGGATTGTTTGGGGCAGTGTCTTGGAGACAGAACTTTGAAAGAACTGTCCTGGGCCACAGAACTGTTCCCTGGGCCTTCTTAGGCCAGGTTTGAGAGACGGGAAAGAGGAGGACAAGTGCGTCTAGGCCTCTGCCTACTCGTTCATTCGGGAGGACTTTCCTCCACTCTGGGATGCTGGTCTTGCCTAAGGAGGTGAGGAAATACAGGAGCAGCTCTGGCTGCCTCTTGGGTGGCTGAGAAGAACTGGGGTATGGGCTGGAGTTGGGGCATCTTCCTTAACTGTCTACACCTGGCTTCTGCATCTTTGGTTCTGAGGCCCATAGCTCTTGACCTCTGCTCTGGGTGGCCTGTCGGTACAAAGCTATCTTTTCCTCAGTGGTAAGGGAAAGGGCCTCCCTCCCCAAACTCTTTTGCTGTTCTAGGGCTCTCACTCCTACAGTCTTCCTGCTGTGACCCAGTTTTGCATGGCTACGTACTATCCACTCTGTTCCTGGGAAAGCAGTGTCCCTGAGGGTCCCAGCATGGCTGCTGTCTCTCCAGAAACGCTGGCCCAGCAAGTGGTAAGGAAACAGCTACGAAACCGATGGCTCAGCTCAAATGAGGGAGCAGATGGCCCTTGCTTCATAAGATTCCAGGCTTCTGAGAATCTGGAGGGTTCTCTCTACTCTGGGCCACTTCTCTCTGTCATGTGTTAACTAAGATCACATTCTTCAGCTTCAAGGTCCAAGACAGAGGCAAGACAGAGAGACATAGAGAGGAGCCAGAAAGCACACAGCCTCTCTCTCTTCTCACTGACCTACACTGACATGCACACTTCACTTAAGTGGGAATCAAAGCCCCTCACTGAAGAGGATGCTGATAGAATTAGAATGAAATGTCAAAAAAAAAAAAAAATGCAACCCAGGCTAAAGCATCTATCATTTGTCTGATCCGTGAACACAAGTTTGCCAATACCATGTCCTCCCACCTGTTGGAAGACAAATCTCAATGGAGTCTTGCATTTCTGCCCTTCTTCTGAGCAAGAGGAACTGACAGTTCCAGACTATATTTCAAGGGTAATTATACAGCAAACTACCTTGGAAGTCAGAGATAGTATCTCCCTTCAGGGAAGAGGCAGATTTGTTTCCTGATCAGCATGATAAAGACAATGTCTCCTCCAAGGACAAGAGTAGGGCAGGTTTGTCAGCAGCCTCTGAAAAGACTGGGGTTTCCTAAGCTTGGGGTCCCCTAAGCTTGGGGTCCCCAGCAGGGACACAGACACACAGTGTGTGCAGCTTCTACCGGGGCCTTCTCCACACCGCCCCATGGGACTTATGCACGAGGGAAAGCCCGAGTGAACATGCAGCTCACGCTGCCTGCTGTGCCATGAGTAATAACGTCCTTAGTGGCACAGAGGTCTCGTGTCTTCTGCTAGCATGCATGAAACTGGGGCAATGACACGTGTTAGTTTGTACTACAGACTATTTGCGGCCCCCCCAAAATTCCTATGTTGAAACCTAATCCCCAATGTGCTGGCATCTGTAGGTCATGCCTCTGGGAGGTGATCAGGTCATGAGCTCAGGGCCTTCGCCAATTAGGGCCATTTTAAAAGAGACCCCAGAGAATTCCCTCTGCCCCTTCCACCATGAAAGAACACAGGAAGAAGATGGCCATCGCGGACCAGGTAGCAGGCCTACACCAGATACTCAATCTGTGGGTGTCTTTTTCTTCTTTAATTCTAACAACCACCTCATGAAGTACTATTGCTATTATTGTTATGGTTAATATAGACACATCATCATTTTATAAGAGAAAAACAGATTCTTTACAAAAGTTAAGTGATTTGCCTAAGGACCTACAGCTAAGGAAGAGTGCCTGCTGGACTTCAAAGCCTTCCAAAAATAAAGGAAAGGAATGACGTGGTTTTCTCCTTGTGTCCCCAAAGGTCGTTTGGATTTCAGTTCATTCAAAAGCCAGGCTTTTAGTTCATTCAAGAGCCAGGCTTTTAATCACAAAGCTGCTCTGTCTTTGCTCAGGTGCTTCCCTTGATGCCCATTTCCAGGAGGAGTTCCAGAAGGTGGGCCCATGCCTGCCCACAGTGAGTGAGGTCAACCTAGGTGTCTCCTCCTGTTCCTGCTCCTCCACAGCCCCTCGAGATGACTCAGCAGCCACCTCTGCCATTGCTTACCCACAACATCTTCATAGGCATTTTCTTCTAAAGTGCTTTTGGATCCAAACTTGGGTTGGTTCTCAGTACCATTCTCGGTGGGAGAAGAGGGGTACAGGGACTGCAGACTGGAGGCATCCTCAAACTCGAAGGATTTTCTGTGGATAACAAGAACAAGAGTCATTCCTGCTGAACCAGATCTCCGCTGCCTTGCTGGGGAATGTCCGTGGCAACAGCAAAGACCACAGGCCCTCCGCATAAAGCCAGCTTCTGAAAGAGCATCAAGGTGGATCCGAACTTACCATCCAAATGAAGAGACAGATGGTCTGACAGGCCCCAGCCTGGGTGCCTGCAATGTGCCTTATTCCTAATAATAATGGTATTAGGTAACAACAACTACCCCAGCTTAAAAGCATGATGTTCCAGGTGCTGTGTCAAATGCCCCTTTACACGTGTCATCTTGTTAATCTTCATAACAGTGCCACTAGTACTGTGGCATCTTGCAAAGGAAGAGATGGAAGTGACAGAGGCAGGATTCTTCGAGGCAATGTCTGACTCCAGGGCCTGAGCTCTTAATTAATTTTAATTGTGGCCTCAAGCCCTAGAGAATGTCCTCCTTGAGAACTGTCTGTGATTCCACTGGAACTGAGTCCCTGGTCTACCTCTGGGGACTCACATTTTCATCTGCATTCTAGCCGGGGACTCCCACCACTGCACTAAGCAGGTAGGAAGGCTCCACACTGGGAGGGTCCCGCTCAGGGCTGACGGGGGGTTGGAGAAGCAGTTGGTGCTGGGTGGTTTGTTGAAGCAGGAAGGGTGGAGCCCTTAAAACAAATGAGACCACTGCCAAGGCGGAGCTGGGAGGCCAACTTGCAGCCAGAAGCTGCTTCCAACACCCAGCTTCCCTTCAGCTAGCAGCTTGCTCCTTTCCATCCCTTGGACAACCTTCCTCCCTACTGTACAATTTCAAGACCACAGCTTGTTGTCTCCTAAGACACCTTGAGCCCACAGCACTCTCTGCTCCTCTCCTTCTGAGACCCCAACTGCATCCTCTCCCTCTCCAAGGCTGGGGAGAGAGAAAAGGAAAGGCACTGACTGGATCCCTCCTCCCACCTATTAACACCTCCCTCTTCTTTCCAGCACCATCAGACCTTTCAGTCAATGGAGTCCTTTTTCTCTTGTTTACTGAACAACTTCTCCTGAGAGTCTTAGGGTGCAGGTAAAGGGCTAAAAGTGTCCTGAAGGCTATAGCTTGTCTTAGCTTGGCTGCCCCACTCCCTAAGCACTCAACACAACCGAACACTCTTTACACTGGCATCTCCTCCTTGTGCCTCTATGACACATTCCCTCCTGGCTTTCAACTAACTCTCTGGCCACTACTTTTCAGATTCTTGTGAGGGGTTCTCCTTTTCCACTTGCCTTTTAAATGCCAGGGTCTCTGAGAGTTCTATCTTAAAAATTCTTTCCCACTCTGCACTTTCTAGGGACCCAATAACCAGGGGCCATCGCCATATCTACCATCTGTATCTTGATGACTCCCAAATTTCTGTCTTTGGCCCAGATTCTCAACTAGTTAAACATCCAATGGCTGAGCGCAGTGGTTCACAAATGTCAGCCCAGGACCAGGGTTCGTGTGAGAGCAAGTTTTCTTTGGCATTTACAGTAGAGTCAGCATCTTATGCAGGTAGCCCTCAAATCAGTAAATAAGACGCAAATCATGTTCAGTCAAATTATCCCTGAAAATCCCCAAGGAAGGTGTCACACTGAGGACCAACATGCTGTCTCTTATTAAAACTAATAGTTTCTCCACAGGTTTTTATTTATTTATTTTTTGGCTGAACGCCAGAAGAAACAGTTGGGTTGGCTTGCATTTTATACACACACATGTATAGATGATTTTTTTGAGAGACAAGGTCTTGCTCTGTTGCCCAGGCTGGAGTGCAGTGGTGTGATCATACTCACTGTACCCTCAACCTCCTGGGCTCAAGCTAGCCTCCCTCCTCAGCCTCCCAAGTAGCTGGGACTATAGGCACATGCAACCACTCAGCTAACTTTTAAAATTTTTTGTAGAGGTGGGGTCTCACTATGTTGCCCAGGCTGTCTTGAATTCCTGGTCTTAAGCGATTCTCCCACTTTAGCCTCCCAAAATGCTGGGATTACAGGTGTGAGCCACCTCACGTGGACTGCATTTTTTTTTTAAATAAAAAAGTGTATTAAATGTAAGAATCACACCTGGTATTACAGACTTAAACTTACCATTTCCACTCCTCATGGAACATGCTCACTGTGTGAACCAGCCTACAGAACAAACCGCACTTCTGGAACTGTTTCTCTTTTTCCAAGAGCACAGATTTAAGTTTACTAAGTTAATTCTTACATGAAGGGACTCCTCCATATACAGCATATGTGTGTATATATTATATATAAATGCAGTGTGGGGTGGAATATGTGTAAAACTTTCAGGCTGATGAACTCTCCCCCACTCACTTTGGTCACCTAGTCAACTGCTCTTGGCTCTTCTAAATTTAGCTCAGCAACTCCCTGTATGAGGAGCCTCCCTTCTCTCCCCCATCTAACTCAGATGCTTCTTCTCTGGGTCTCTGTAGCCTCCTGCACTGCCAAGGGTCACGTTATCTATGATTTATCTGTGCACCAGACCATGAGGTCTTTGAATGGAAGAACCACGTCCTATTTGCCTCTGTGTCCTCTTGACCAGCACACTCTTAAGTGCACAGCAGGCTCTAGATGAATGTTTATAGAAACGGATGCATAAGGACAAAGCAAACACTCTTGGCAGGCTGTTTAGGAATTACAGAGCCAGTGAGCATTCTGGGGTGGACTGAAACACAGGATTACCCTTAGCCACGGACAGTTTCGGCTCAGGAGTCTGAACCCTTGGGATTTCTTCCTTTTTGCACAAGGCAGGAAAGCTGATATATGAGATGGGATATGTTAGATGAAGTCTGAATATGGGAGCAGACTAAAGAATCCCCACAAGTGAAACAAACCTGAATACTCATCTGACGTGGTATTAGATGAGAAAGGCAATAAGGTTTGGGAGGATGGGTCTTCTAAAGGAAGCTCACTCCCAGCTTACCCTGATTCAGAGCACAGGGCACCTGCCAGCCTTCACCAATTCCAACAGCCCCAGCTCCAAGTTACTAGGGAGACCGCCCTTGGTAGTCTGGGATTAGAAGTCCTGAGACTGATGGGGAAACCAATGAGAGCCTCCGAATAGGTCATTCCTGCTTTACTCCTTTTTTCATCAATCTCCCCAATAATCCCCTCTTGATATAGGCCCAGGGTTCCTATATGGCCAGGAGGACCTCAAAAGAGGAAATTGTATTAAATTTTCTGACACTACCATGTAAATGATAAAATGCAGTATTCAGATAATCTTCATTCAAAGACATTAATTTCTAATGCTGGTACTTCCGGTGGTAGGGAGGCTAAGATCTTACTAGTCCTCAAAGGACTGCCTGCTTCACCTACTCCTGACAGAGGACTGAGGAAGCTCGGACAGGGGTGGGACACAGCCCAGCTCTACCCCAAAGGCCAAACCCAACCAATACCTTCAGTGACCAGCACTCAGGTCCCAAATATCTTGTAAGTATTCCCACTCATGTCCAAGTATCTTGTAAGAGCAGAATGATCTCATTTTTCACTACCACAACTACCACCTAACAATTATTCAGTACTTCAGCGCTTACAAAGTACTACTGTGACCCACCCTACATTCTGGGTTTGCACTGTCCATTGAAAAGAAAGCCACAGTACTCAGCTACAAGACACCGGAGGGGCACGCGTTACCTGCTCTGGGACTTGCGGTGACCACGAATGTCCTTCTTGGGTCTCCGGGTGACCGGTGGGGCTGGGGTGGAGGGCAAGGGGGGTGGAGCAGCAGGTGTGGGCGAAGGAGGTAGACCATTGCTGGGCTTACTCTTGGGGTTCTTGTCAGCCTCGTATTCAAAGGTGCGCTTGGGTTTGGGGACAGGGTTCACAGCGGGATCAGGGGAACTCTTCGATGGCAGTCGCTGGGGGCTAGGGCTATTTCCAGGGGTTCCGGGCCTGATGGAACCACTGCCTTCCCTCTCTGGGGGTGGGCCCGCCTCCCCCGCAACTCCAGCCACTCCTGCTGCCCGGCTGCCAGCGCTCACACTGGCGCCCCCTGCCGGCTCCTCCAAAGCGCCCAAGGTTCCAGTCTTCCTTTTTCCCCGGTCCACGCTGTAGCAGCTGCTGGGGAGCTGGGGGAGGCCCCGGCCCGGCTGCTCCTTCAGGGCCTGTTCAATTTTCTGGATCCGGCTCAGCACTGCTGAGCTCTCCTTCCTGCTGCCATGCCCCCTGAGGAAGGCGCTGGGCTCACTCCGGCCCAGCCGTTTCTCCAGCCGGTAGAAAGAGTCCCGGACAGGGAGCGCCTCTCCTTCCTCCTCAGTCTCTGGGTAGGAACACTCGGAGAAGGTCCTGCTCATCCTCCGGAGGCCCTTGAAATCAAAGGTCTTTTCTGAGCTGCAGGGGGACGGCACCACGCTGGGACAGCCCAGGCTGGGGCAGCCCTCACTGGCTGCCCACTCGCCCCCAGAGCCCTCCTGCTTCTCTCCGCACATGCTCATCCTGGGCGATGCCTCCCGGCGACCTTCCCATGCTGAGATCTTCTCCCGGATGCCCAGGCTGTGGGCGCGGGTGCCGGCACGGGTCAGCAAGATGCCCCGTGGGCTGGCCGCTGGCCCCAGAAGTGGCGCACTCTGGGCGAGGGGGAGGCAGGCAGCTACCCCCGCTACATCCTGGGCTGCACCTTGGACATTCTCCTTCTGGGCTTCTCTCTTGCACGCCGAAGAGCTTCTGTCCAAATAACTGAAGCTGGCGGTCTTGAGGGGACAGGTGGGTGGGGAAGTATCTGGGGAGGGATCTTGAGGATTCTGGGGTGAAGGAGTGTAGGGGTGCCGGTCCTTGAGGAGCACCCGGGAGCTGGAGTGGCTGGGGTACTTGCAGGCTGAGGTTTCACTGTCACTGAGCGGGTAGATGGGACTCCTTGGTGGGGAGAGAACTGGAGGTGGAGAGACTGACTGAGACCTGGGAACAAAACAAAACAAAGGAAAAGAAAATGGCAGTGAGTGGCTGACCAACCAGTGGCATCCTGTTTTATTTTTACAGAGCTCAGCATCGTTTTCATGGAGGACTGTCAAAAAGAAATGTACCTTCAAGGCTGTCTTCAAGGAGAGCAATATCCTTAATCACAGCAGGCCAAACTCAACAGGCCTCTCTGCCCAAACCATCCCTAAACACCCTGAGTAATGTGTGAAACAGACGCCTGTTCTGTGACAAGTGAGAGCATCCCAAGAGTGTGCATCTGCCTACAAGAGCACAGAAGCCCAGCGGTGTGCTGGCACATGCTTAACAACCAGTTCTCAGCACGTGTGGTGGTTCACGCCTGTAATTCCAGCACTGAGGGTGGCAGAGGCGAGAGGATCGCTTGAGCCCAGCAGTTCAAGACCAGCCTGGGCAACATAGTGAGACTCTCCACAAAAAGAGGGAAAAGGGAAAAAAAAAAAAACCAACCAAGTTTGAACAACCAGCTCTCTAGGCAAGAGCAGATTTGTAGCATTTGCCAATTTTGGCAGCATAAATATTCCTACTATGGCTGAGCTACCAATGTGACATCATTGGCTGTGGAGCTGAGAAGAGATGCCACTGATGAGCTCTTGTGAACTGGTGGTAAGGTGGTTCTCACACACCACTCCCTGAAGTAGCACCAAAAGACACTCAAACTCTTTGATCTTCCCCTTAACAAGCTTCTGTCTCCCCTGGGACTTCTACTAGACATAAGATCTTGCTTGTTCATGTTGAGTTCTGACCAGAATTAGAATCTCTGAGGGCCTCAGAAAGGTCAGAAGAGCCCCTCAGGAAAGAGTCTTTTCCACTCTGCCAATGAGGAAGCCGGTGGGATGGGGAGGCCACCCCTCAGGCAGCTCCACCCTCCAGCAGTGGCATGACATCCAAGAAGCATCCACCATGTCCCAACTCCAAATCTATATGCAGATCTTCGCAAAAGCCAGGAACAGCTCTGAATAAATGTTCTGACATATGTCAACTCATTTAATCTTCCTGAAAATTCTATGAGGTTATTATCACGTTTATTATCTTAATTTTACAAATAAAAAACACTAAGGCACAGAAAGGTTTAATACATCACCTGAGGTCACTCAGTGGGTAAGTGAAGCCAGGACATGAACTTCCACTACACTGGGCTGCCTCTCTGAAGAGGAAGCAGTGCCTCTGCCACTTTCTGAACTGCCAGGGAGGGCCCTGGGGTAGCTCAACAGAAATCCCCACAGCACTGGACACACCTGTGTCACAGCACTTGTAAGTATCAAGGGACTTCTTGGTCTTCCCTACTAGACTATGATTTCTTCTAGGCCCAGGGACAAAGCATCTGGAAGGTGCTCGGTGAATGATGAACAGAAAAGGGAAGGAAAAGGGAAAGGTGAGCTCACTGAAGAGAACCATGAGCATATTTCCTCTTGGGCACACTTTTCTAGTTGTCTAATAGGGTAACCACTGTCAGCTTTCAGAACACTTTCCAAACAGTTTCAGTTCAAAAACAGCAGGATTTGCCAACACTACACAGTAAAAGGCCGACCTGACCCTAAGGCCGTGGCCCTCAGCTCTGGGCTACCCAGCCTCTCAGGCTCCAGAATGCCATGCCATCCACAGGAAGGCAGCTAGCTGCCCCTGAGCCAGGCCGCTGTCACTGTTCACTCACACACAGAAAACTGGAGCTCGGGTGAGTCAGGCATTGGCTGACAATTCCCAGTTGGGTCACAGGCCTCTGGCTGCCCCCAATCAACAGGAAACCTCAACATGCTTAAGTTGTTTTTCAGTGGGCAAGTCAAACAAGAGCCATTCCATGTGTACATGGGCACAGATGAGAGAAATTCAGTGCCCAGCCAAGCCGATGACCAAAGAGGCTCTGCTCAGGGAGGAAGTGTGAACAGAGTAAGCCCCGGCCCTCCCTGGGGTGGAGAGTGGCAGGGCAAGGTGCCAGGCTTCAGTGGGGGGGAGATCACAACTTCCTCACAACTGATGGAGGCCTTAGGCCTCTCTTATTTGATAGAACCATAAATACAAAAGGTCATCAGTCCAGCCCCCTAAGCCAGGCATCCCCAAACTTTTTACACAGGGGGCCAGTTCACTGTCCCTCAGATCGTTAGAGGGCCGCCACATACTGTGCTCCTCTCACTGACCGCCAATGAAAGAGGTACCCCTTCCTGAAGTCCAGATAAATGGCCTCAGGGGGCCGTAGTCTGGGGACGCCTGCCCTAAGCAAACGAGTGCCTGTGCTACATAAAGGACTCTGTTTTAGTTCTCAGCTGAAGATGCATTTCACAGAGGACGATTTGTATTTGTTTACTCATTCAACAAATACTTAGTGAGCACCTACTCTGCGCTAGGCCTATTCTAAGTGCCAGATAGAATAAACAAAACAGACACAAATTCATGTCCTCATGAAACTTACATTCTACTGGGAGATGGCAAGCACCTAATGAGACTAACAATCTCTTGGAAAGCCTTTTTAAACTATACATGCCTCACCTGCTCCAGGCTCTTTGATATGTGATTCCCTAGGCCTGTGTCTCCCCAGCTGCCCAGGAAAAAATTTGCCAGTCCATGGAACCATTGTTCTGATGGTAGTATGAGGCATGGCTCCTTGGGACAGGAAAACAACTCAGAGCCTCTGGTCCATCTGATCCCAGCACGCTTTCATAAAGAATGATTCTATAACTTCTCTTAGCAGTTCCAGGACAAATAAATGCCCACAGGTTAAGAGCTTTCTCTCAATGCCTACCCTGCTTGAACTGAGGTTTCATTTCTTCCCTCTCGTGCAGCATAAAATAGAGAGTAGACTGGCCCTTTCTTCTGAAGGTCCTGTCCTTGGTGTCACTGCTGACCTGGGACGCATGGCGTCACATGCTGCCCTTACCCCAGCCTCCCCACACAGGCCACGGCCAGTGTACTGCACCACAGAGGGGCCTGCCTGTGCCAGCCTGGAGCCTGGGAGCCCTGGGTTCATCCCAGAGAAGGCGCCAGACTCACTCCAAGGTCTGGTAAACAATAAAGATAAGGTTCTGCCCTCCTGGGGGTGACATTCTCACTTGAGGGGAGAATTCTCTGTTATCTGTCCATATATTTCTGATTCTACCTCTTATTAGTAATGGACTCATGAGCATCCAGTTTCATTTCTTCAAAACTGTCCCACATTTCACATAACAGGGTTGTCATACTGAATGAACAAGACCATCGATGTGAAATGCTAATTATCATTAGAACTGTCTTTTTTAAATCAGGTTACAGCTAGCTAGTCTCAACAGAGGGTAAGAACATCACAGCCTTGGAGTTCAAGTTTCAGTGTAGCCACTTATAAGCTTCATAACTGAGCAAGTAATTTTCTCTCCCTAAGCCTCAGTTTCCTTTACTATAAAATGAGTGTTGAAAGATCACATATCTCAGAGAATCACTGTGAGAAACAGAAATAGGACCTGTCGAGTGCTGAACTTGGGGCCTAACACACAGTGTTCCGTTACTAATATTCACAAGGGGCTGACTCTTCAGAATAATCACCTGGGAAACTCGGTCAGTTTGCCACTGTCCATGGATCCTGAACACTATCAATTGGGGTAGGGGAGTAAATTAAATATGGCCATGAATTCTCAGCAGCTCAGGCTATGGAAAGGTGGAATCTATTTCTCTGCCCTCAAATCTGGGTTGATCTTGGTGATTTGCTTTGAGTATAACACAATGTGGTGGTGGAAATTAAAAGCTGTCCAAATTCCACACTTGAGGCCTCAAGAGGTCTTGTAGTAGCTCCCTTTACCCACCTGGAGTGCTGCCCTGACACCGTCATATAAGGAAGCCAGTCTAGCTTTTCAGAGGACTACAGATCCCATGGAATGTGACCGAGACACCCCTGTCAACAGCCAGCCTACAACTGCCTGACTCGTGAGTGAGGCCACCTGGGACCCCGTGAGACACAGCTACATGAGTGCACCCATGGGAAATCAGCAAAGGAACCACCAGAAAACCACAGAAATGTGAGAAACAATCGACTGTTTTAAGCCCCTAAGTTTTGGAGTGATTTGCTCCAAGGCAGTAGTAAAAAGATGCAGGTGGGAAAGGCCACACCTGTGTATCACTGGCCCATCCCATCCCAGTGCAGAGTCACTGCCCTGGCCTGCCTTCCCCACTTCCCCACTGGTCAGCTTCTGTGATGTCTGGACTGGATCCCTCTGTCACTACTACAGGCTCTGATGCCCTTATGGGGGTATTCCCTAGAAGTGGAGCTAGTTTAGCCACCCTAAGAATCGGGGCTTCCATCAGTCTTTACTCCAGGCTGAAGGAGGGTCAGGAGAGTCTGTCACCTAGAGAGGGAACACTAGGGAGACTTCAGGAAGGACACAATGGGAGCCGGGTGTCAGGGTGCCTGGATCCCCATAACAAGGACTTTGCACAGCAGGTGGCATACCCTGGCATGGGTGGGAGAGGGTGCTCATTTCTGGGCTTCCGTCCCACTCTATGTACTTGTTTCTTAGTTCCTCAAACAGAGACTAGGAGGGAAAGTAAGATCATTCTGTTGGACAAGAGGAGACCAGTGCCAAGAGAAAGGTAGAGCCTGGTGGTGCCTCCGGACGCCACCACAGGAGCAAAGCCACTGAAAGTCTCTAACTTCACTCCTTCCCGGTTTCTAGGCCAGCTCCTTGCTAGCTTCTCTGCATCTGAACAAAGGAAGCCACCTACCACCCAGACCACAGTGTGCAACCCCACCAGGCCAGAGATACATTTTGGCTCTTCATCCATTCAACCAGATAATACTGAGTGCCAAGTCTATTCCAGGAACTATTTTAGGTTGGGGTGGGAGGACTGCTTGAGACTGGGAGGTCAACACTGTGGTGAGCCATGATCGCACCATTGCACTCCAGCCTGGGCAACAGAGTGAGACCCTGTCTCAAATAAAAAAAAAAAGGATCAGCAGAGACTGAAAACTAAGTTTCTTTTTCTATAGGTTACATTCTAGTGGAGGCACACCAAGTTGCTTTATTTGTTTAGAGCAAGCAGATAGTAAACAAAACAACTCTGTGAGATGGTTTAGGGGCCAATATAGAAGAATAAAGAAGGGGAAAAGGATCAGAGGTGAGCAGTGGGGATGAGTTGCTGTTTTACACAGGGAGGTCACGGAAGCCACTCTTGCCAGGGGGACACATGAACACAACCTGAAGGAAGTGAGCAATGTGTCTATCCAGGGGAGGAATGTTACAGATAGAAAGTGCAGTAGGGCGAAGATCACCACATGCCTACTGTATTCCAGGGGCAACAAGGAGGCCAATGTGGCCAAAGGGAGGGAGATGACAAAGTATGGGCTGGAAATGAGCTGCAGAGACACCAGAAGCCACACCATAGAATACCCCATGGGCCACTGATAAGACTTGGGCTTACACTCTCAAAGCGAAGGAAGCTCTTGACGGGGTGTGAGCGGGACAGTGACAGGATCTGACTTCACATCAGAGGATGACGGGCAGGGGCACAAGGGTGGCAACAAGGAGACTATTTAGAAGGCCACTACAGGAATCCAGATAAGCGATTATTATGACGACTTGGGTCACAAGGGTAGCGGTGGAGACAGGTCTACTTGGAGGGCTGGGCCAATGGGATTTGCTGATGGATAAGATGAGCGTCAGAGAGACAGGGAGGAGTCTAGGACAGCATCAGGATATTTGGCTTGAGCATTGGTAGAACAGAGTCTGGGTTATAAATTTCAGTATCGGAGTCATTAGTTGTATACAGAGATATTTAAAACCATATGGCCAAATGAGATCCTCTAGAGCAGGTGTCCCCAAACTACGCACCGCGGGCCGCATGTGGCCCCCTGAGGCCATTTATCCGGCCCCCCGCCGCACTTCAGGAAGGGGCACCTCTTTCACTGGTGGTCAGTGAGAGGAGCACAGTATGTGGTGGCCCTCCAACGGTCTGAGGGACAGTGAACTGGCCCCCTGTGTAAAAAGTTTGGGGACGCCTGCTATAGAGCATGTAAGTACAGCTAGAGAAGAAATCCAAGCACTGGGACATTCCAGCGTTTTGAGCTGACTGAGAAGAGCATTTAGTGAGAAAAGAAAAAAAACCACGAAGAGTGATACCCTGAGGTGCTCAAGAAACAGAGAGTGATCGAGTGACTCAAACCTGCCAACAACTGAGTTAGAGGACAGAGAAATGATCTGACACATGCAGGTCACTGTGACCTGACGAAGAGAGGTTTTGGTGAAGAGGGGAGAAGGGAAGCCTCGCTGCAAAAATTCAAGAAAAAGGGAGGAGAAGCAGTGGAGACAGAGAGTTCAGACAACTCTCTGAGAGTTTTCCTAAAAACGGAACAAAGAAATGGGACAGTAGTTAGAGAAGAATATTGTGTAACGGAAGCATTTTTCTTGTAAATTTTCCCTCCTTCCTTACTCCCTCCCTCTGCCTCCGTTCTCTCTCTCTCTCTTTCTTCTTCTTTCTGACAGTCTTGTTCTGTCACTCAGGGTGGAGTGCAGAGTTCAATGTAAACCCCAAAATCCTGAGCTTAAGCCATCTTCTCACCTTAGCCTCCTGAATAGCTGGGACTAGAGGCTCAGGCCACCACATCCAGCTATTTTTTTTTTTTTTTTTTTTAGAGATGGGGTCTCACTACGGTGCCCAGGTTGGCCTTGAACTCCTAGCTTCCAGTGATCCTCCTGCCTTGGCCTCCCAAAGTGCTGGGATTACAGGTGTCAACCACCATGCCAACCCTGCGACTGTAATTGGAATGATCCAGCAAAGAGGGAAAAGTTGTCAGTGCAGACACAGAGGACACAAATGCAGCAATAACGTCCTTGAGCAGGCAATGAAGAGGTGGGGACCCAGTGCCCATCTGAAAGGGCTGGCCTCACACTAGCACCCTCTTTCCCAACTGCCTGCGCTGGACGTCTTCTCTCACGGTTTCATGCCTATGCTGCTTTATGCTTCCACCTCCCCTGGCTTTTAATGCTGCGTGTTTTCTCCAACTCATTCCAGACAGGGGAGGAAAGGTCAGAGTTTTCTCCCCTCCCGCCTCAAGCATCGGGATCCAGCCCTCTCTCCAGACACACTGATCTACTTGAAGACTATATCCTATCAATTCTACTTCTGAACATCTCTCAGACGTGTCTCCCTCCTCCCCATCCCTACAGCTACTGCGACTTCTTTGGTCTCTTAACTCCTCTTTCTGCCTTCAGTCTTAAATCAGTTCTGGTCCATCCTCTCATCTTCTGACATTTTTCCAAAATGCAAAACTTTCATGTTTGAAACTCCTCGTATCTACAGAATAAAATGCAAATTCACTGGCATTGTTGACAAGCCCCCCCCCCCCCCCCGTGAGCTGGTCCCTACCTGTTTTCCCCTTCATCATCCCACACTGTTCTTCCCTCCATCTCAATCCTGTATCCCACCCGTAGGCACATCAAACTCTTAGCTTTTTCACACCCTACCCCCTTTCAGGCAGAGATGGCCTATGCAGAGGCCTCCACGGGGAAATGTCTGCGATGGCATATGTAACACTTCACTCTGCCATGCTGTTTCCTCTCCCTTCCTAGGTGATGAGTGAACCCACTTGAAGGTGGTGACAGTATCTCGTTAAGCTGATATCCCCTGCAAAGTGTCTAGAATTTAAAAGGAATTGTTATTTGTGCTGAATGATTAAAACCTAGGCCTCCTGTATGCCTGCTCACGACATTGTCTACAGACTTGCCCGCCTCTCTCTTTGTGCTGTATGAGCGGAAGAACAACAGAGAAAGGTACACAAAGCACTTGTGGCAGCCTGGTGTCGCCGTTAGCCCTGGAGGCCCTCTCCCACAGGCGTGAAAGCGACACACCGACTGGGTTCTGGGCCCGTCACTTTCTGGGTGTGCTCCTGGGTGAGTCCTCTCAGTTCTCTGCGCCCAGGTTCTTTAACACGGGCAACACGTCCTCCGAGTGTCCCCAGGCACTAGCTGTGTGGCTAAGATGACGTAAATCTCTAACAGTGTTTGAACACTGTAAATCATGCCATAAAGGTAAAAGAAATAATTTTTTAAGTAAATACAAAGCAGCCACCAGACACCCAAGACTGTTCTTATCATCTCTCTGTTATTCTACAATCCCAGAGGATGCCCCTGGGAGGTAGACGCTGTGGAACTGGGCACTTGTGCCAGGGCCCTGTCAGCAGGCCGCCACTTCTGCCGCTCAGCACAGGTACGGATGCCAACACTGCAGCATGCAACTGGCCAAAACCAATATTTTGAGGAGAGATGTAGCAAGATAAACAAATAAAAGCAAGCAGGGGAGAACGCAAAGGAAATTTAAAAGAAACAGAGAACCATAAATGCACGTGCACGCACACACGCACGTGCGTGCACACACACACACACACACACACAGATGCTAAGGTATGGAAAGAGAGAGAAATTCAAAGAAAAAGTATTGTGGACCAGGTATGGTGGCTCATGCCTGTAATTCCAGCACTTTGAGAGGCCAAGGTGGGAAGATCACTTGAGCCCAGGAGTTAGAGATCAGCCTAGTCAACATGGTAAAACTCCACCTCTACAAGAAAAAAAAAAAAAAAACCTTAAAAATTAGCTGGGACCAGAGTCCCAGCTACCCAGGCTGAGGCAGGAGGATCCTTGAACCCAGGAGGTCAAGACCACAGTGAGCCATGGTTGTACCACTGCACCCCAGCCTGGTCAACAGAGTGAGACCCTGTCTCAAAAAATTTTGATAAAAGATACAAGGAAAGAAAAAGCAGCCAGGTGCAGTGGCTCACTCCTGTAATCCCAGCACTTTGGGAGGCTGAGGCGGGTGAATCATGAGGTTAGGAGATAGAGACTATCTTGGCCAACATGGTGAAAACCCATCTCTACTAAAAATACAAAATATATTAGCTGGGCGTGGTGGCATGTGCCTGTAGTCCCAGCTACTTGGGAGGCTGAGACAGGAGAATCCCTTGAACACTGGGGGCGGAGGCTGCAGTGAGCCAAGATCGCATCACTGCACTCCAGCCTGGTGACAAAGCAAGATTCTGTCTCAAACAAAACAAATCAAAACAAAAAGGAAAGAAAAAGCATCATTTATACGTGTGCACATGTACATAGACAGAAAGTGAGAGTGAAAAGTGTACAATATTCCCTCTGTTAGTGTCTCATATGAACATGCCCCAATCCCTGGGTTAGTGATGCAGGCCCCTCTTCGGTACCACAACAGGAAGTATCTGTGCTAAGGGATGCCCTACAAATTGTCAGGTTCCCCAAGGAACGTTTTTTGGAGGAAAGGCTATCTTTAGTCTTTGATGAACTCGGCATGCCCCAAGGTGCTCTGCTTTTTCTGTTCACAGGGCTACTACAAGTGTTAGTAACAAGAAGGGACCAAGCTGGAGCTCGTTGGGAAAAAGTCCTAGTAGTCCTGGAAACAGCCTCAGAGACACCAGGATGTGCTATGAGGGCCATGAAGTGAGCCTGTCTGCAGGGCTCAGTGTCCAATACGCTTCCAACACTACTAAGCTATGTCTAGCCTGCTTCAAATGAAACTGCCTGGATGGTGGCCTGCCATTCAGCATTCTCAGGCTTCTCAACTAAGAGCCCTGTTGGCTTAGCGGCATCACCATTCTCCTGCCACTCAGTGACTGCCCCAACTCTGTGGATGGCATTCTCACTGTGCTACCCCAAGGCCACCTGCTGAGCATGAAGGGGGAGAAAATGGAGGAAGGCTGACTGAGTCAGCAAGTCCAAGAGTTTGTTCCTCGGCCTAGAGCAGAAGCTTACCCAGTAACAAGACACAGACATCCCACTCCAGAAAAGTCCGGATAGAAAGCCAAAGGGGCTGGGCGCGGTGGCTCATGCCTGTAATCCCAGTACTTTGGGAGTGCTAGGCCGAGGCGGGTGCATTGCCTGAGCTCAGGAGGTTGCGACCAGCCTGGGCAACACGGTGAAAGCCCCTCTCTACTGAAATACAAAAAAAAAAAAAAAATTAGCCGGGTGTGGTAGTGTACACCTGTAATCCCAGCTACTTAGGAGGCTGAGACAGGAGAATCACTTGAACCTGGGAGGTGAAGGTTGCACTGAGCAGAGATTGTGCTGTTGCACACCAGTCTGGGTGAAACAGCAAGACTCCATCTCAAAAAAAAAAAAAAAAAAAAAAAAAGCCAAAGGACAGAGTGATACTCACAACTTGGCTTTCTTGCTCCCAAAGCAAGCATCTCAATTGCGAGCCTCCAACAGAGTCCAGGGCAGCCTCAGCCCCTAACTGGGGCTATATCTAGGCCACCATCTATAGAGATTCTCCAGGTCCCTACAGCTTGTCAGGGGAAGTGAAAGGTAGTGAGAGTAACAGCATAAATTCAGTTACTTTTTCACCTCCAGAAAGCACATCTAAGAATCTATGGAAGCCACACCTGTCTGCCCCCAAGCTGACTTCTAAGGAAGCGCCAAGTAGACTGCTGAGCTGTTCTCTGGGAGGAAAACCCGAGCCCTCTAAATAGCAGCGGCAGTGAACACAGAATACTGACACTGCAGAAGCCCTCTCTGAGGGCTTAATGATGCCCATCATGTTCCTTACTGATGCCCGGCAGGAACATCCCCAGTGCCCTTGTCCAGTAAAGACTGGGCTGCTGTATAAAGCAGAGCCAGGCATTAGACCAAGCCAAGAGGGACGCAAATCCAATTCCAGGAAACCATGCCAGTGGCACTCGTGGTGGTTTTGAAACGTGGCCCCCAAGTTCTTTGACATGCCTCTTGTCAAGATAACCCCTCCTCTTAAATCTGGGTACATTATGTGTATTGTATGCTATCAATCAAGCATTCAATACCAATAATGTGGTGCTACTTTTCAGGCCAAGGCCTAAAGAAGTCAGCAGCTCCTAATTCCTGTCTCCCATGCTAAGAGCAACCCCAGGCCATGTGGAAAGAGTACATGTAGGTGTTCTGGCTGGCAGTCCCAGGTAAAGTCCCAGCAACAGACAGCATCCCCGAGACGTGGAGTGAAGACATCTCCAGCTGATACCAGCCCCTAGCCATTGAGCCACCCTAAGCCTTGAAGTCTTTTTTTTTTTTTTCTTTCTTTTTTTTTTTAAAGAGACTGTCTCACTCTGTTGCCAGGCTGGAGTGCAGTGGCAAGATCTCAGCTCATTGCAGCCTTGAATTTTTGGGCTCCAGTGAGCCTCCCACCTCAGCCTCATGAGTAGCTGGGACCACAGGTACATTCCAGCGTACCCGGCTAATTTTATTATTATTACTATTTTTTGTAGAGACAGGGTCTTTCTATGTTACGCAGCCTGGTCTTGAACTCCTGGGCTCAAGTGATCCTTACACCTCAGCCTCTCAAAATGCTGGGATTACAAGTGTGAACCATTGTGCCCAGCCAGCCTTGAATTCTTTTTAACCAAGACAGACATCATGGAGCAGGGGCAAGCCATCCCTGCAGTGCTCTGTCTGAATTCCTAATCCATGGAGTCTGGGAGCATGAGAACATGGTTGTTTTATGCCATTACATCTTTTTCTTGGCAAGGGGTGGATGGCGGTAGATGTCTGGAATACATTTTGGTACCTGCAAGAGAGGTGCTACTGAAACAAAATCTTACAACAGTGACTTCTGGGCTGTCAGTAGGGGCTTAATGGAAAGTAAGGAAATGCTATTGGAAGCCAGAGGAAAGGGAACCCTCATAGCATTGAAAAGTTTGTGACCTGTGGTTAACATAGATAATAGGAAATACAGCTAATTAATCGATGAACTAGCTAAGGGGATTTGCAGGCATAGTGCTGAAAGTACCACCTGACTTGCTCTAGCTGCCTACAGTAAAACAGAGAAAAGAGGTAAGCTAGGAAGGAGCTGTTTCGTTGTTAAAATGTAAAGGAATCACAAATGAGAAAGGGCCTGTTGGGTCAGAAAATAAAACTGTTTTTCACTGCCAGTCTCTCTAAGCAGGAAAAAATTATCAAATTAAGAAATGGCTTCCAGATTGTGGTGATGGTTCTATTGAGAGAGAGACAGAGAGACAGAGAGAGAGAGAACTGCATACTTCAAATTACTTAATTTATTGTACTTTAATTGTCCCTCAATAAATCTGTTTTAAAAAATCTAAAGTGAGACTGAAAAACCCTTTGATAAGACCCCCAAAATTGGCCAGGCATGGTGGCTCATGCCTATAATTCCAGCACTTTGGGAGGCCAAGGCAGGTGGATCACCTGAGGTCAGGCGTTTGAGACCAGCCTGGTCAACATGGCAAAACCCCATCTCTACTAAAAATGCAAAGATTAGCCAGGTGTGGTGGCTTACGCCTGTAATCATAGCTACTTGGGAGGCTGAGGCAGGATAATCACTTGAACCTGGGCGGCAGAGGCTGCAGTGAGCCGAGATCATGCCACTGCACCCAGCCTGGGCAACAGAATGAGACTCTGTTTAAAAAAAAAAAAATTACTTAAATACAAAAATTAGCTGGGCGTGGTGGCACATGCCTGTAATCCCAGCTACTCAGGAGGCTGAGGCAGGAGAATTGCCTGAACCTGGGAGGCAGAGGTTGCAGTGAGCCAAGATGGTGCCACTGTACTCCAGCCTGGGCGACAGAGTGAGACTTCATCTCAAAAAAAAAAAAAAAAAAAAAAAAGTGTTGCCTCATAGAACAGACAAAAGGCCTCCTAAGTATCTTACGAGTGGGTCCTGCAAATCCTCTCTGAAGACAATAAGGCTCCTAAGAATCTTAAAAACCTTTGTCCCATAGCAATCTCACAAGAAATCCAAATCAAAGTAGAGAGAGGGCTATCTGGTTGTGGTTTTTTTTTTTTGGTTTTTTTTTTTTTTTTGAAACAAGGTCTGGCTCCCAGGCTAGAGTATTGGCTCCATCACGACTCACTACAGCCTCACCCTCCCAGGCTCAGGTGATCCTCCCACCTCAGCCTCCAGAGTAGCTGGGACTACAGGTGTGCACCACCATGCCTGATTATTTTTTTTTTGTAGAGATAGGGTCTCACTTTATTGCCCAGGCCGGTCTCAAACTCCTGGGTGCAAGCAATCCTCCCAATTCGGCCTCCTAAAGTGCTAGCGTTACAGGTATGTACTACTGCACCTGGCCAAGGGGCTTATCTTGAAGTGATTTGCATGTGTGCTTTTTGTTATTATAGTGGATTATAAAATGATTCATAAGAAACCCGTAAAATGTTTAAAGGTAGTTTATCAGCTTGGAGTAAAAAGAACAGAGACAGTACAAAATGAAGAAAAGACTTTGGACCCTTAATGTATCATGGGCACGAAGCAGATGGAGAAATCTACTTACCTGTAGTAATGAGCTACTTTTTTTTTTTTTTTTTTTTTTTTTTTTGAGACAGAGTCTTTCTCTGTCAGCAGGCACCAGGCTGGAGTGCAGTGGTGCAACCTCGGCTCACTGCAATCTCCGCCTCCTGGGTTCAAGCAATTCTCCTGCCTCAGCCTCCCAAGTAGCTAGGACTACAGGCACACGCCACCATGCCCAGTGAATTTTTGCATGTTTTAGTAGAGACGGGGCTTCATCATGTTGGCCAGGATGGTCTCAATTTCTTAACCTTGTGATCCGCCTGCCTCAGCCTCCCAAAGTTCTGGGATTACAGGTGTGAGCCACCATGCCTGGCCATGAGCTACTTTTATGGAAAAGAAAAGATGAGTTAGAGGGCAGAACCAAAAGCCCAGAGGGCACAGCTAGAGACAAGGTCAATGAACCAACACCTAGTCAAAGAATTAGCAACAGATGCCCCACTGAATATGAGAAATACATCAAACCAGTGACTGCTGGGGGCCTCTTGTTTTCCCCTTTTTGAAAAGAAGTATATTCAGTGGTTACCTTAGACTTGTCACACCAGTGTATTTTGGGTAGCAGATATATATTCTGTTTAATTTACAGGTCTTCACAGCAAGAAGCAACACTCAAGAAGCTGCATACAAGGAATGAACCTGCACCCCAGAAGTCTTATCTACATCTGAACCTGATTTTTTTTTAGACGGGGTCTCACTCTCTGCCCAAGCTGAAGTGCAGTGCACTCTTAGCTCACTGCTACCTCCACCTCCCAGGCTCACACAATCCTCCTGCCTCAGCCTCCAGAGTAGCTGGGACTAAAGGCATGCACCACCACACCCAGCTAACTTTTTTATTTTTGGTAGAGGGACGGTTTCAGGCTGGTCTTCAATTCCTGGGCTTAAGTGATCCTCCTACCCCAACCTCCAGAGTACCTGGGACCACAGGTGTGCACCACTACATCCAGCTAATTTTTGTATTTTTTGTAGAGATGGGTTTTTCCCATGTTGCCCAGGCTGGCCTCATACTCCTGGGCTCAAGTGATCCGCCTGCCTCAGCCTCCCCAAGTGCAGGGATTACAGGTGTGAGCCATGCACCCAGCCTTTTCTGGAGTTGATTTTGGCGAGAGTCCATTGCAACAAACTTCAAGCTGATGTCATGAATAAGATGAGACCTGAGATTTTAGGGGAGAGATTCAGTGTATTTTGCACCTGGGAAAGACGTGAATTGTTGTGCCCAGAGGGCAGACTGTGGCAGACTGTATTTTCCAAATATAGGTATCATAAGCTATCCCATTCCACATACCATCTTACAAAGAGATGCTGACATTCCTCTCATCAGGTGTTGGAAATTCTCTTCCCTTCTCTTGAGCTTAGGCAGCCCTTTGTTACTGTCTTAACACAGTACAATAGAAGATAAACTATCTGACTTTTGAGGCTAGGTCACTAACATGCCATGAATTTTTGCTCTGTTTTCCTGGGATTCTTACTCTCGGAACCCAAATATCATGCTATGAAGGCATGCTGCCAAGTGTGGAGGTAACATGCAGGTGTTCCCCAGCTGAAGTTGCAGCTGACTACCAGCATCAACTGTCACACATGTAAGCCTTCAGATGATTTCAGCCCCTGGCCATTGAGTCACCCACAACTTTCAAGCTACCCCAACTGATGCTGCAAGGAAAAGACACAAGCTTTCCCTGCTAAGCCCTACCAAAATTCCAATTGGTGAGCAGTACATTTTATTTTAAGCCACTAAGTTTGGGGTCATTTGTTATGCACAAATAAATAACCAGACCAGTACTGACAGCATCAAAGTTGGATTCGAGGCAGCATCTCGGGCAACAGGGGCTGTGGCCACAGGTCCTCCTGAGGGGGGCCTGCCATGGCCAGGACAGGCCCTGCAGCATTATCTTTTACCCAGAGCTACTCAGAAGATTATTCTTCTGTTTAAGCTCTTAGCTTCTCCCTGATCTAATGTTAACTACATTGGCCATGGAACCTCAAGACATCTCTGGATTTCACCATATCACAAACTGAGGCCACCCTCTGCATAAAAACCTGCAAATGTGAGTTGAAATCATGGCTCCACTGCCAATTAGCTAGGTGGGCTTCAGCTTCCTCATTTGTAACGTAAATTACTGAGCCAGATATATCTCAAGATCTCTTCCAACTCTAACATCCCAACAGAGATGCATTGGGCCTCCAAAGAGTTCAGAGTAAGTAAGATCCACACAAATATCGACCCTATGAGATACTATATGATAAGTGTCATTTGGCCTTTTTAAACCAAAGATTCTGAGTCAATGCACAGGGGACAGGGATTCGTCTTAACTGGATGGTCAAGAGAAGCACTGGAAGAGAAGGGAACATTTGCATCTAGACTGGAAGAAACGTAAAGTTTGCATTAGAGAACAAGTGAACTATTAGGGCAGAAAGAAAGACCAGAGCCAGATCCTGAAAAAGCCCTACAAACCAGGCTAAGCTTGACTTTATCATGGATAGCAGTACTTTCGGAGCAGGAAGATCCCAGGAATGCGCATAGGAAGGGAATGTGGTGGGATAATAAAATAACGGAAGGATCAAGGGAGGCAGGCTTGAGTTCCTCTTCCTATTAGTTCTAGATCCTTAAGGAGTACTTCCTCTTTTCTGTGCCTCAGTTTCCCAATCTGTAAATCAAATGGGTCAGGCTGAATGAGATCTAAAGCCTCCTTTCAGCTCTGCCTTTCGAAGAATCTATAGACTAGATGAAGAGCGAGTCCAAAGCTGAGATGACCCATTAGGAAGGTACCATAAGGACTCAAGTAGCACAACAGACTATGCTCGAAGAGGCTGCTCTCGCATCTACTTAGTTGGCTAATCGACACATAGCCAATGGCTTCTGTGCCAGGCATTGCTCCAGGCTCTAGGAACACAGAAAGACATCGAAGTCCTTGTCCTAGAATTATCTATTCTTACAGACACTCGGCACCTACCACAGGCAAAGTTCCCAAACTCAAGGCTGATATAGGCTGTTATTTCCAAGTTGCAATGACCCAGGTGCTGGAGTTTCACAGTGAAGAAGCTGTGGAGGAAATCAACAGGTCTTCTGAGAAGAGCCCCTGCGGCCTGCCAAGGTCTTCCTGCACAAGTGAAATCTCCTGAGAGCAGTAAGTGGCAAAGGTCACCCCCATCTACACAGCTGAATTAGCTCTCCACATAATACTTCCTTTTTCACAAGTTAACAACCTGCTTCCAGTCCCATCCCAGGTCATCAACACCAACACAGTAAAGGCTGACCTCTAGAATTAAGAAGAGGCTTGAGAATCCCAGCCCCGAACCCCAGAGCTGGATGCAGCCATATCTTGTGAGCTGAAGTGGGAACAGCCTTGGGGAGAGTTTGTCTGACAGGTAAGGATGAAACAGTATCCCTGTTCAACGTCACCAACAAAAACAAAGACAAGGAAACCTGCTTCAGGAGACCAAGACACAGCAAAGAACAAAACTTAGGCGGTCACATGAATAGCTTAGATTTCTTCCTCCTACACATTCCTGCCAAATCAAGACTAAGCTGTAAAGGAAAAGGAAGGAATAAAGTAGCAACACACCTGTGAAAACCTAAGGAATGGAAACCAGGGTCTTTAACCCAGACTGGCTTTAGCACCAGGTGAAGTCTTACGCAAATTAAGGGTACAGTCCTTCAAATACACACTTTGACAGTTACACAGGGTCCCATCTGCGCACCCCCACCAGTTTTCTTTACCCAGACCTCCCTCTTCCCCTAAACCTAGATACAAATGCCTCTTAGAACCACTGGACTCCTCTGCCTTCATGTGGATGATGTGGAGGTCCCCAAAGTAGCCAAAGTGTCAACGACCCAGCTTTCCAAGGCCCCAGCACCCCTCTCCTCCCCAGCCAAAGCTCTGGTCACACTGAGGAGTCTCCTCCTTGGACTCATGTGCTGACAATGATAAAAGGGCCCCAGGTCACTACCAAACACCTATTGAAAAGTCAAACTAAGAAATTCAGGTGCCAAGATAATCACTCAAAGTTGTAAATACCTTGGAGAAAGAGAATGAATCATCCCTCTTTGCCCTCCAGTGCCCAGCACAGAGCCTGGTGCCTAGGAGAACCCTCCGATTTCACCGACAATGCCTTCCTAAATGTACCGGTGATTTACTGTTTTACTCAGCCCAAAGAACACACCCAGATGTGGCCAGGGGTGAAGGCAGCCAAGGAAATCACCAGATCACAATGTCTAAATAATGCCTACACCCCAGGGGTAGTCTCTGAGAGAAGAGTGTCACTAGCCACAGAGGCCTGCAACTTCACACCAAAAGTCAGACTCTCAGGAAAGAAAGGAGGGAGGGAAGGAGAGAAGCGGAAATGTGGTAGGAAGGAAGTGAGACTTAGAAGTGAGGCAGGAGCCGGGCGCGGTGGCTTAAGCCTGTAATCCCAGCACTTTGGGAGGCCAAGGCGGGTGGATCACGAGGTCGAGAGATCGAGACCATCCTGTTCAACATGGTGAAACCCCGTCTCTACTAAAAATACAAAAAATTAGCTGGGCATGACGGTGCGTGCCTGTAATCCCAGCTACTCAGGAGGCTGAGGCAGGAGAATTGCCTGAACCCAGGAGGCGGAGGTTGCGGTGAGCCGAGATCGCGCCATTGCACTCCAGCCTGGGTAACAAGAGCGAAACTCCGTCTCAAAAAAAAAAAAAAAAAAAGTGAGGCAGGAAAGATACTTTTTTTTAGGCACATCTGAGGCTCAGATATTTACAAACACCACCTAGCATGTTTTAATGGCAAGCATGCTGAGAAGCTAAAGGAAGAGCAGTTTCTGAAAACGCTTAGAAGTAAGGAGACAAGGCTGGGCGCGGTGGCTCATGCCTGTAATCCCAGCACTTTGGGAGGCCGAGGTGGGTAGATCACAAGGGCAGGAGTTCGAGACCAGCCTGGCCAATATGGTGAAACCCCGTCTCTCCTAAAAATACAAAAATTAGCCGGGCATGGTGGCGGGTGCCTGTAGTCCCAGCTACTTGGGAGCCTGAGGCAGGGGAATTGCTTGAACCAGGAGGTGGAGGTTACAGTGAGCCGAGGGCCAGGGCACTTCTCCTCAGCGGCAGAGCGAGAGTCTGTCTCAAAAAAAAAAAAAAAAAAAAAAGGTGACACCACCCTTTTATAACTCAATCAAGACAGCTGCAGGTGGGAGAAAGAAAGAAGAAGAAAGAAGAAGAACGAAGAAGGCGGCGGCGGCATTTACTCCAAACAGAAACAGGAGCACCTGTCAGAAGTCTTGAGTCTGCTTCGAAACTTAATGTAAATACTGCCAACTCCCACCCCTTTACCCCATTCCTGCATGGTGAAAATTAGAAGGAAAAAAAAGAATATTTAAAAGAGTTGAGAGTTGCTGGGAATGGTAATCTCCATGTCAGGTCCTAAATACTCAATTTCTTTAAAATTATGTATAAAATGACAAGTCACATATATTTGTTTCACTCCTACAGTCGTGTGATAGTCTAAAAAATGGGAACCTTAATTCCCAGCTCCATCTGCCAGCTCACAGTAAGAATGCCACCAGGCTGACAAGAACCCAGCAACGTTCCCAGGAGCAGGCTGGGAGACAAAGACTCTGAGACCTTGACCTGTTTCTGCCTTGGACACCAACATGTTCTGGAAGAGGTCAGTTTCTCCACCTGCTTTGCCCAAGAAGTTGTTTCTTGCCATTCCCAGCCTCACCCAGTCCAGGAAAGCTGCTATGCCACCAAGGCAAGTCTAAATTAGAGGGACTGCCTGGGCAGGGGGTGTTCCTGTCAGGCTTGCTACTGCAAAGTGGAAAGTCAGTTTCCTCGGCTAAGTCCCAAGGTCTTATGTACTTAACAAGTCAGAGTCCATCAACCCCTGTCTGGCATAGTCCATCCAGACTGTTTCTACTGGGATAAGGCCCTGTATGTATGGTGTGGGGAACTCCTGCCTCCTTCATGACAGTCACTCCCCAGGGGTTATATCCATGTACTATTATACCAACTATATCTGGACTCCAGCTCTCAATGAACCAAACGTTTACCACAACCTCTGACCAAATCCTATTAGACTCAGCAGAGTACTGCACAGCCAGATATCCAGGAAGGAGCTAGCCCTGTGCAAACCAAAGCTGAGCATCCTTCTCACAGATATCTAACCTACAGCCAGAGGCCCCATAAGCCAAATTTGTCCACTACCTGAGGTTCAGCAGAAAGGGTTACGAAAGGTACACAGCTTTAATAAAAGAGACTAAAGGTTCTTTTAGGACATCAGTGTCCAGCCTTGGCCAAGATCAGAGAAGCCCTGGTGAGAGTAATGTACATCTATCTGTGTACCTGTGAGTTGTGGAAGCTTTGATCTCATCCTAGAAAAGGGGCTAAAATTTATTGAGTAGCTTTATGTCAGCCATAACGCTAAGCACTGACATACATGATCTCATTTAATCCCCACAGAAACTCTGTAAGACAACTACCATTATTGTTGTTTTACAGATAAAATAATGAAGATTTTACAAGGCACAGGAAAACGTTCTGAGAGCCCACTATTTGGTAAGTGGTTGGAACTTGGATTTGAACCAAATCCATGTGATCCCGAAATCCAGGGTTTCTCTAAACTTCTATAAATCCCAGACTGCTGCTTGGAGTTTGTGCTAATATGCAAAACTGCCTATCCACCCTTACCCCAGTGCAGTCAGCCTCCCTCACTACAGTGCAGCTTAGCTTAGGCACAGGCCTCAAGCTCTCCCCACCATGGGAAAAAGTTACAGCCAGAAGAACATCAGCTGCTTCTTGCTGCCCCATCCTTGGAATGCTAGGCACAAAGCAAAGCTGGTTTTAAGGCTACTGTTTGCTATCTCACATGGAAACTTATAGAACTAGAAAATATATTCTGCCTAATGGTCAGCATAAGCTGGCCTAGACCAGTCACCTGGATGATTTTCAGTCAAGATGATGATTATTTACATTTTGGAGGGATCCCACCCAGGTCCCTTGATGCCACCCCCCAACAAGCGCTCCCCAACCTACCTGCTCAGAGTCCCCCGAGGGGCCTTAGTGCTTCCGGCTCCATGGGTGATGCTGGAATTCTTGTTGGCAGTCATGGTCATTTCGGCTCTCTGCAAACCCAGAGCCCTGCAAAGAAGACAACGCCTGTAAGCCAAGTTTCCACGGGCAGGCAAAAGCACCCTGAACATCTTCCAGATGACCGCCAAAAGTGCCAAGAGGGTTTCTGTGGCAGGTGGTAGAAACCACTTTCCCACGTAACATTTAACTCCATGTGTTACGGCTTCAGAGCCCCAAGAAACTCCTGGCCTGGAATAGGGAAGAGTGTGAGTTAACATCAATTCACAGAAAAAAAAAAAAAGGAAGCCCAAGAAACTCCATCTCCATCCATCTCTCCTCGTTCCCTTAAAGTTTCCTCAGCTTCCATCATTCCATACGGTCCATGATTTTTGCCATATTTGCAAGAAAATATTTTTTGCCATATTTGCAAGAAAGAAATTAAAGACCTCCTGACATACTATTTATTCAATATTTTTCTTGAATACATTTGAAACTGACTTCCTTTTCTTAACAAAAAGTAACCTCATCCTTAACAATAAACTATTCATTCAACAAATATTTATTGAGCACCCATGTCCAAGGCAAATGCAATCTAGCAAAGAGTAATACAAAGTCTCTAACTTCATGCAGCTTACATCCAGTGGGGAAAAACAGACAATGAGCACACATAAATTATCATGGGTGTGATAATAAGTGTACATTTGCGTATAATATGTAAGGTGATGATAAGTAGAATGAAAAAAAATTAGGCAAGGTAGAGCCAGGCATGGTGGCTCACACCTGTAATCTCAGCACTTTGGGAGGGCGAGCCAGGTGGATCCACTTGAGGTCAAAAGTTCGAGACCAGCCTAGCCAACATGGTGAAACCCTGTCTCTACTAAAAATACAACAATCAGTCAGGTGTGGTTGCAGGTACTTGGGAGGTTGAGGCAGGAGAACAGCTTGAACCTGGAAGGAGGAGGTTGCAGTGAGCCAAGATTGTGCCACTGAACTCCAGCCTGGGTGACAGAGCAAGACTCTGTCTCAAAGAAAAAAAAAAAAAAGAAAAAAGAAAAGGAAGAAAGAAAAAAAAAACAACTTAAAGTAGAGAGAAAGAGAGTGAAGAGGGTATCTTATTTTAAATAAGATGTTCAAGGATAACCATTACGATAAAATAACATTTGAGTATACGTCATGAAATTGGGAGCTGGAAATGCTAATCATATTTTTTCTAATACCCATTAAAGTAAAAGTTATATACATTAAGGTATTTAAATATTTACAAAGTAAAAAATGTCTGTTCATGTACCATATAGTCTTAGTTAATATATCACCAATGGTAAAAGCAATATCCTTTCAGGAACACTGTTTTATGCCAAATAATAAAAGGAATACAAAGATTAAAGTCTAAGGGTGTGTTCAGACCGGAAAGAAGGAAGTAAAATTATCTCCATTTGCAAATGGCAGGATTTTATATATAGAAAACCCTAAGGATTCCACTAAAAAACCTATTAAGCTGGTGAGTGAGTTCAAGAAAGTGCGCAAGATACAAAATCAATACCAAAGATCAATTCTGAGCCAGGTGCAGTGACTCACACTTGTAATCCCAGCACTTTGGGAAGCCAAGGCAGGCAGAGGCCAGGAGTTTGAGATCAGCCTAGACAACATGGCAAAACTCCCATCTCTAATAAGATACAAAATTTAGCAAAGTGTGGTGGTGCATGCCTGTAATCCTAGGTACTCAGGAGGCTGAGGCACAAAAGTAACGAACCTGGGAGGCAGAGGTTGCTGTGAGCTAAGATTGTGCCACGGCACTCCAGCCTGGGTGACAGAGCAACATTCTATCTCCCAAAAAAACTCAATTTTATTTCTATATACTAGCAAGGAATGAAAATGAAATTAAGAAAACAATTCCATTAACAATAGCAGCAAAAATAATAAATCACTTAGAAATAAAAAAAATAAAAGAAATGCAAGACATATATACTGCAAATTACAAAACATAATTGAAAGAAATTAAAGACAAAAAAATGAAAAGATATACTATGTTCATAGATCAGAAAATTTAATATTGTTAAGATGGCAACTCTCCCTAAATTGATTTACATACTCAACAGAATATCCATCAAAATCCCAGCTAGCTTCTTTTCAGAAATTGACAGGCTGATCCTAAAATTTTATGGAAATGCAAGGGATATAGGACAGCCAAAACAATCTTGAAAAAGAAGAACAAAGTTGGAAGTCTCTGACTTGCCAATTAAAAAACAAAATACTACGAAGCAACCAAGACAATGCAATACTGACATAAGAATAGAAACAGAGATCAATAAAACAGAATCCAGATTCCAGAAATAATTCCTTACATTCATGGTCAATAGATTTTCAATAAGGATGCCAAGACAATTCATGAGGAAGGAAGAGTCTTTTCAACAAACTGTGCTGAGAAAACTGGATATCCATATACAAAAGAATAAAGTAGGGTCCCACCTACATATTTTAAAATAAAGTAAAAATGTAATATAGCCCTAAATGTAAGAGCTACAATTACAAAAGCAAAGCTAGAAGAAAACAGAAGTAAATCTTTATGACATTGGATTACACAACAGTTTCTTAGATATAACACCAAAAGCATAAAAAAAGAAAAAAAAGAAAAAGGTCATGAATTGTATTATGTCAAAATAAAGAACTTTTGTGCTGTAAGCAATACCATCAAGAAAGTGAAAAGACAGCCTAAAGAAAGGGAGACATTTTTTGGAAATCATATATCTGCTAAGAAACTTGTATCCAGAATATATAAAGAATTCTTACAATTCAATAATAAAAAAGTAACACAATTAAAAAATAGACAAAGGCTTTGGCACAGAAATTCTCCAAAGATATAAACTTGGCCAATAAGCATATGAAACAATGCTCAATATCATTAGTCATTAGGGAAACACAAATCAAAACCACATGAGATTTTACTTCACATCCACTATAATAAAAAAAAAAAGGCAGATAAAAGCAAATGCTAATAAGACCATAGAGAAATTGGAACTCTCATTCCTTGCTGGTAGAAATGTAAAATGGCACAGCCACTCTGGAAAATAATTCAGTGGTTCCTCAAAAAGTTATACTCAGAGTTACCATATAAACCAGCATGACCCACTCCTAGGCATCTGTTCAGGAAAAATAAAAATATATGTCCACACAACCACCTGTACATAAATGTTCCTAAAAGAACTACTCAGAGTAGCCAAAAAGTGGAACTAACCCAAATGTCCATCAACTGATGATAAACAAAATGCAGTATGTATCAATACAAGGGGACATTACTCAGACATAAAAAGGAGTAAAGTACTGATACGTTCTTACAACATGAATAAACCTTGATTCCACTTTAGTAAAATGTCCAGAATAGGCAAATCTATAGAGACAGAAACGAAATAAACCAGGGGCTGCCGAGCATTGGTTGAGGGTGGCAGAATGGAACATGACTTATAGGAGTGCAGGGTTTCTTTTTGCGGTGGTAAAAATGTTCTGGAATTATATAGTTGTAATGGTTGTGCAACTCTTGTGAATATATTAAAAACCATTACATGATATCAATGAATTTTACAGAATGTTAATTACATCTCAATATAGATGTTGAAACTTAAGAGCTAAATAAATCATTTTTAAGTGCCTTGGAGAGCAGGTGTGAGACAACACAACCAACACATCAAGCACATTTCCCATGTCAATGTGCACCACAGCCTAGGCAAACACCACCATCACGGAAGCGGAACCGTTCACAAACAGTAGTTCTCTCACTCTGACTGGAATTCTCCCATCACATTGACCAAAATGAAGTATATCTGGGTGTGAAAGTTAAGCATATTTATTTATGGCCACTGATGACCTTAATCCTGGAGACCATCTTATTTATTACTTTGATGCAAATAAGTGATTGGTTTTGATGATAAAAATAAGTCAAATCCTAATTCTTGATACCATTTATACTTCTTTCCTAATCTCAGTATGAAATGTACTAGCTCTAATTTCTTTAACTTCGCATAAGCAATCAGTTGTGGTTTTGGTGATGGTGATAGGGAGTCGTATGGTTGCTGGAAAGAGAGGAAGCAGCCAGTAGGCAGGGACTGATCGTCTGATGGTGACGGCAATGAAACAGCCCTCCAAGGTGAATACAGCAGATGCTTCTGGAAAAAAGAAACCAACTCTGAGCCTCGCTTTTACCCTTCGGGATATAGAGTCAGTCCAGCTAACTTTTTTCTTTTTGGTAGAGATGGGTTTCTCTATGTTACCTAGCTTGTTCTCAAACTCCTGGTCTCAAGCGATCCTCCCACCTCAGCCTCCCAAAGTGCTGGGATTACAGGCATGAGCCACTGTGCCTGGCCCTATAAATTTAAGTCTATATTAATAGCATAACATTTGTGATGGTGATGATGACAATGATAAAGTCAATCTTGTCCCCAGGGCATCTATGCACACTGGCTCTAGTGAGATACTCTCTACCTGCACCAGCCCAGTGCCAGGTTAAGTGCTTGGCATATCATATGGCTATGTGTGCAACAGAGAAGGGAGAGAAAAGGCAACCTCTCGATGTTTTCTCAGGCCATTTCTCAGGGTCCTCAGGAAGCACAGTGCTACAGGAATCAACTTGCTAAGCATCGGCTTTCAACTGTAGCAATAACCGTCACCACCCATGAAAACAACACTTGACCTGCTCCATCAGTTCCAGGGCAGGCCCCTGGAGAAAAGGCAAAAGATTTGTGGAATGACCAGAAACTGAAATACGTGGGAAAAAAAACATGATGAAAAACATATTTCTTCTTTCCCTGAATTTCTGCTTTTAGGAGGGTAGACTCACTGCTCTGAAATGCCATCATGTAGTTGCATATGAGAACACAGAGCCAACTTACTAAGAAAGAGAAATGTAGCTGACTCTGACATCTGGGTGGGCTAAGAAGAAAAATCCTGTGAAGATGTAACCAAGAAAGCAGCAGAACAAAATTGCTTCCAGGCCTATGGCAGGGACTCTTAGTCACATCTCTCCAAGGGTGCAGCTGCCATTCTCAGAAGTGGCCTGGGAATTCAGGCATCTTGAGCCAGCACTGCTGAGAACCTCAGAAGGGTGCACTAGGTTAGAAGGACAGAGATGCCTATTTACCAACCTCCCCACCAACTACTCTCTCTGGCCCAGGTCTATCAGGGTCAGAGAATCACTTGGGATTTGAGTAGCTGAAGGCCAGGCTAACCCTTTACACCCGAATCTCAGGCTTGAGCACTCTCAGCATTCTGGCTTTGTGGGCCACAACATTTCTCTCCACCTCCTAAAAGCAGTCCCGGGCCCTCATCTATGCTTTCAGCCTGATACCCTGGCTAGTCAGGATGCAGGGACAGAAGACGCTCCTGAAGCAGAGGAAATGCCCATGGGAATGAAGCAGAGACACAAGCATGATGAGAGGCTTCTTTACTAGTTCCCAGGCCCATCAATGGCAAAGTCCAGGCAGGAACTGCATGTTTAGAAAAGTAAACTGTTCAATTAGCATATATCATCAATCCAAAGTTCCTCAAAAACACAGCTCTGACAAATTATAGACAACTATCTATCTGAAGAGTTACGATCCAGAGAAAGGAATGGAATAAGGTACTTCTAGAACTTTTCTACAAACTGCATCTAGACAAAGAGGCACAGTCACAGGGCCCAAGGGGCAGTGGGAAAAACACCTGCCTTGAGTCCAGCCATGCCTCTGACAACTGCTAGTTATGTGACCTTGCTCCAGTGAGTTCCAAAGACTCACTTTGTCACTATAACAGCCATAATAGCAACATGACCTACCTCCCATGATTGCCCTGTCTGGCAACAGAAGCTTAATAAATGTTTGTTCTTCCAGATCATGCTTCCCCAGGTATTTGGAAGACGGCCTCTCCATTCTCCAGTCTGAGTCATTTTTCAGACTCCCTAGTACTATCATTCAATTCACTGACTCTACATCAGGCACTGTGCAAGATGCTAGAATATTAACATGCAAAGTACGCAGTCCCTGCCCTGGAGAAGCTAACTATGAAGGGAAACGAGAAAGTAAAAAGTGGACTCCAGGAAGACCTCATCAGGAGGTGACATTTGAATTTAGCCTTAATCTGTTACTCACAGTAAGGGGACCTAAGGAAAAGCAAAGCAGCATTATGAGACACACTGCTAGACTTTTTATACATGTAATGATAACAGCTAAAGTTACAAGCACCTCATGTGTATTAAGCCACTTAATCCTTTAACAACCCTGTGAAGTGGCTACCGTTAATATTTCACAGGGCTAGTTATACTTTATCAAGGAAACCAAGACAGAGAGCAGTGAACTAGTTTGCTCCAAGTCACACAGCTAGACAGGGGCAAGGCAGGTATTTGTGCCCAGGTGACCTGCACCAGTACCCTGACTCTGAGCCAGGACCCTGTACTGCCCCCAACTGTCTTCTAATTTAATTCTCACCATTCTACAAGGCAGTGATAATACAGTCTCATTTTTCTGATTAGGACATTTAAATTCAGAGAAATTAAATGACTGGCCCAAGACTCACCGAGTGAAGGAACACAGCAGGAATCTAGACCCAGCTCTGTCTCATTTCACTGTCCACTACTTTAACATTGATGGAATGCTTTAAAATGCATAGCCTCATGCCCCACCTTCCGAATGGGAATCTGTGGGGACAGGGCCTAGGAATCTGCATTTCAGTAAGCACTTTAAACCAAGCTTATAGGCCCTTAAGTGCAAAAACTTATGTCCCACAACATGTTCTCTAGGGACTTGGAGGGGTCACAACTCACCATCTTCCCAAGAATCTGCCTAGCTATGAACAGCTAAAAGATGGACACTCAGCCCCTCTTCCTCCTCCCCCATCCCACTGGCTTCTTCCACCATGCAGAAAACCACTGACCCTCAACCACAAAAAAATACGCATAACCCAGGATCCCTCGAAAGCACTACCAATGGCTCATCTAAGCTCTGTTCAGTCTCCAGGTGTGCTCCATCTTCCCGTATGCCAAAATGACTCTTCCTGCCACACCATGGTAGCTAACGATCTCTTTGCTTGCTTTCTCCTCATTTTTCTAAACTCCTGGGAAAAAGCGTTTATACCAGAAGTCACACGCTTGTGGTCTGCAGAAGCAAAAACATGTCTCATTTGGCCTTCCTTTAATTTTTAAATAATTTGAATTAGTTGTTGAACTTTAGAACGCAGGGGAGTACAAAGAAATATTCAGATTCTGGCTTCTTCTGAATAATGAGAAAATTTGCCATCACTGTGTGCACTCCTATATGACAACAGGTGGCCAGAGCGGAGCACAAGTGGCCCAGTTAGAATGCAGTGGGCCCCCTCCACTGCAGCACTGTGCCTCCTCATCCATGGTCTCCTCCTGGTCCGCTCCACTTGGCTGTAACCTGACCTCCCAGCCAACAAGTATGTCACAGCTCTCCAGCCTGCGTCCCAGCAGGAAGGGTTAGGAAGCACAGTGTTGGGAGCAGCCACACAAAACCTCCTGGTGGCCGGGCAGGAGCAGTGCAGGGCACAGCCTCCTTGCTGCTTGAAATCCCCATCAATTCCCCTTACTGCCACAGGAAGAAAGACCTCCTGGAAGGCTGACAGCTTTTGCTCAGTCCAGCCTTCACCTGGCAACTCTCTCTAGCATCCTGAGTGCTCCTTCTCCCTCTGACCTGATCTCATCACCTGATCCACAGAAGCTCTCTCAAAAGTCCAAGGAGGGACTGATGAGAGGTCAGTCACTGAAGGGAGCTCTTTCTGAGGGACGCCCCACCGCTAAGAGTGAACCTTCCTATTCTTTTTTTTTTTTTTTTTTTTTTTTCTTTAGACGGAGTTTCGCTCTTGTTACCCAGGCTGGAGTGCAATGGCGCGATCTCGGCTCACCGCAACCTCCGCCTCCCAGGTTCAGGCAATTCTCCTGCCTCAGCCTCCTGAGTAGCTGGGATTACAGGCACACGCCACCATGCCCAGCTAATTTTTTGTATTTTTAGTAGAGACGGGGTTTCACCATGTTGACCAGGATGGTCTCGATCTCTCGACCTCGTGATCCACCCGCCTCGGCCTCCCAAAGTGCTGGGATTACAAGCTTGAGCCACCGCGCCCGGCCGAACCTTCCTATTCTAAGGCAAAAAAAAATCTGTCTTTGTTTGGGTGACATTTCTAAATGTCTATTGGATACTCTTCTGCAGGCTTAACCGTGGATGTGACAGTATGCCTTGCTCTTGAAGCAGGAGACACTGAGCCCTGAGCGATGAGGAAGAAATGCAAGCATTTGGAGGAAAGCCTCTCATTGTGCTGAGGTTCGGGTCTCCACTGAGAGGAAATGTAAGCATTGCCCAGCACCCTGCTTTATAGCCCAGGTAAGAAGTCAAGATGCCCGAAAAAAAGGAAACTTCTCAACCACTTGAGAGAATTTCTGCTACATCTATGTTCCACTACTTTCCTAAGCAATTCTGCTCATGTGGAAGTCAAAGCTTAGGCAGCAGCCTAAAAGGACAGAGAAGGTGGGAAAGGGGGCGGGGCTCCTGTGTGTGTTCTGACAACCTGGTGAAGGCCAGGAGACTTCCAGCAGTACAATGACCCTATCGTGTGCAGCTGTCGCCTGACTGCTTAGGGGCCAACCTGCCTACTCATCCTGCCCAGCAAACACCACCTCAGACCCTCTTTACCTTCTTGCTGACTCCTTCCTGCACCTCTCCACATCCATGGGCCCTGGCTAAGGACACGAGGAACAGACTGACAGCTCCCGAGAGGAGGGATGCCAAGAGTCTCAGCAACCAGTACTGGCACTCAGATTCTAAGAGGCTTAACAAATGCAGCTAAATCAGGATGATCCTTCCCACCATGGGACTTTAACCGCACCCTCAGCACTTGTGTCTCCTGAATCCTCACATCAGCCCCTGTTCCTCCTGAAGCAGCGAGGCTTCTGCTAAATTGCTGTGGAAAAAGCTCCCCTGCTTCCTAGAAAGAGCTAAGCACACCAATGCTATAAGCGGAAGGCACAGCCCCTCCCAACTGATCACTACTTGCCTGGTTCTCAAAGGGATAAAAGGGCTCCTAGAAACAGACTAATAAAGACCCTAAGAGAGAAACAGTTATGGCCCCTTTCATTCTATCTTCTTGGTGCTGCCTCCATTCTCTCCCTGCCATACCTCCCTTCCCCCCACCTGCACACACGACCCAGAGCTGCTGCAAACTTCAGTGATCTTAGATTACGTTCCTTTTAAGTATCCAAACCAAGGTTCTCAAAAATGTTGAGCTTTCACCTGTAATTCCAGCACTTCAGGAGGCGGAGGCAGGAGGATTGTTAGATCCCAGGTGTTTGAGACCAGCCTAGGCAACAGAGAGAAACCCTGTCTTTATTAAAAATAAAAAAACTAGCAGGGCATGGTGGTACACACCTGTAGTCCCAGCTACTTGAGAACCTGAGGTTCTCTTGAGCCCAGGAGTCCAGGGCTACAGTGAGCTATAATCATGACACTGCACTCCAGCCTGGGTGCCAAAGTAAGACCCTGTCTCTATAAAAAAACAAAAAAAAGAAGAAGAAGAAGAAGAAAGAAGAAGAAAAGAAGAAGAAGAAAGAGAAGAAGAAGAAGAAGAAGAAGAAGAAGAAGAAGAAGAAGAAGAAGAAGAAGAAGAAGAAGAAGAAGAAAGAAGAAAGAAGAAAGAAGAAAGAAGAAAGGAGGAGGAGGAGGAGGAGGAGGAGGAGGAGGAGGAGGAGAAGGAGAAGGAGAAGGAGAAGGAGAAGGAGAAGAAGAAGTGTGCTAGGAAGGATTTTCTCAAGACAGTCTCATTCCCTACAAAACAGCAACCCCCTTTTCTCCTTCACTACTTCTATACACCTCGTATCTTAGATCTTTTCCATTCCAGCCCCAGGTCCAGAAAGTCCTTCAAGTAAAAATGTAGCAGGGCTAGTGAGCCTGGTCAAGTGGAGAAAAATCAACACTTGTTTTGCTGGGAGGTCAGAGGATGCGTGGGTGTTTTCACAGGTCCCTGTGAGGCTGAAATCTCCCTCAATCAGCCTCGGGAAAAGACTATTTTTTGTTGTTGCATAATAATCAGAAAAAAAAGCAAGAACGTTTTCCATCTCTTCACTGTCCACTTATCATTCCCACATCCTCTTTCCCAACCCTCCTCCTCAAAGAAAGCCCTTTAAGTCTGCTTTTTGAACCTCAACCATTTTTCAATCCCTTTTCCTGCCAGATGGTCCTTCTCCACTTCAGTGTGGATCCTGCAGAGGTTTAAAGCTGGGTTTAAACACTTCCTGAAAGCCTGAAGTGGAGTGAAGACTTCTATAACCAAAGGAAATCTGGTTGTTTCTCAGATAGTTTTAAAAACCTAGGCATGCTCTGTCTGCCATTCTGGAAACTCAGCCTCTCAGCAAGCGGCTTATCCTAGCTCTGTCAGGACAATGGCACCTACTCTGTCCAATGTCTTGTCAGCACTTGGAAAAAGAAGGCAGATTGGAAGCCTGACCCATAAAAAACCCTGCTCCTGGGGACCAACCACTGCCCTCTTTAGCTCTGACAAGGAGAACATGGTGGGTCCTGCAATTGTGACTATCCGGAGGCCACAATCCTATCTCATGGCAGCACCTTCCCCTCTCTGGCCAGCCACGTCTCACTGGATGACATTTCCTGCACATGCCAGGAATGTTCATGTCTCCAAGCTTTTGTTAAACCAATTCCTTCTATCTTCAATGTCCTCTGCCCCCATTCTTTCTTAAATGCCCAGTTCAAATGTCAACTTCTTCCTGACCCTCAGTCCTGACCTCCTCACCCTTCCCACATTCTCTAGTCTAGCTAAGCTCAACCTGACTGATGACAAGATTGCTCCTCTGCTCTAGAGGAAACATACCATCCACAAGCTGCACCTTCTCTGAGGAAAACCAGGAAATAATAAAGGGTAAAGGGGCCGGGCGCGGTGGCTCAAGCCTGTAATCCCAGCACTTTGGGAGGCCGAGGCGGGTGGATCACGAGGTCAAGAGATCGAGACCATCCTTGTCAACATGGTGAAACCCTGTCTCTACTAAAAATACAAAAAATTAGCCGGGCATGGTGGCACGTGCCTGTAATCCCAGCTACTCAGGAGGCTGAGGCAGCAGAATTGCCTGAACCCAGGAGGCAGAGGTTGCGGTGAGCCGAGATCGCGCCATTGCACTCCAGCCTGGGTAACAAGAGCGAAACTCCGTCTCAAAAAAAAAAAAAAACGGGTAAAGGGGCTGGGCAAAATCCTAATAACTATATTTTCCCACCTATTGTTTAGGGAGACTACCCCACCTCTATAATGAGAACATGAAGACCAGTGAGAAGCCATCTACAAAGAATGGCAGGTAGTTAGAGCCGAGCAGCACTGGAAGTCTCTAGGCTGGGGATTTAGCTTTCCTTCCAGCTCCCAACTTCAACACCTCCTCCCTCATCCTCACTCTTTTAGCTGCCTCTGCTTCCAGTTTCACTAAGACCCCCAATGAGCTACACCCACTACATGTACACCCTACCAGCATCATGGCTCCCATCACCTCGTCTGCTTAACTCTCAAAACCGTAGCTCCCATTAGTCGAAGTAAAAGCCAAAGTCTTTACAATGACTTATAAGGCCCTCCATTGTCTGGGTCACTTTTATATCTCTGCCCCCATTTCAACTACTCTTTCTCCCTCACTCTCTCCACTCCAGCCACACTGTCTGCTTATCATGTACTCAAACACACCAGGTGCGTTCCTACCCCAGGGCCTTCACACCTGCTGTACCTTGTAACTGGAACTGCTTCCCTAGATAGGGTGAACAGCAGTTGGGCTCAACAGTCCAGGCCCATCTCTAGTCCCCTCTGGCCTTCCCAGTGAAGGGTCTGACCCACTTACACAACCATAACCACTCAGAAAATTCAAAAGGGGGCCATGCCCCATGAAAACCCAAACGATTCTGGGCAGGAGTGGCTTCAGCCCAAGAACTCAGCTAAAATTGCTCTCTGAAAAGACTATAAGGCCGGGGGCAGTGGCTCATGCCCATAATCCCAGCACTTTGGGAGGCCAAGGCAGGCAGATCACCTGAGGTTGGGAGTTCAAACCAGCCTGACCAATATGGAGAAGCCCTGTCTCTACTAAAAATACAAAATTAGCTGGGTGTGGCGGCACATGCCTTTAATCCCAGCCACTCGGGAGAGTGAGGCAGGAGAATCGCTTGAAACCCAGAAGTCGCGGTGAGCTGAGATCACACCATTGCACTCCAACCTGGGCAACAAGGGCGAAACCGTCTCCAAAAAAAAAAAAGGAAAGAAAGAAAGCAAACATTATAATGGTTTTCCTATTATACAGTGCAAAGGTGCTTTCTCTGGGCTTAATGAATTCTAGCACCTTCCTTTCCTGATGTCTACTGTTTCGGACACTGCTGATCAGCCCTTCCTGAAACACTGTAATTGTAGTTACCTCTCAATCTGGAGCATACCCCCAGAGTGTAAAAGATCTTTACGTTCATTAAAAGAAGGAGCAGGTTAAGAGAAGCTGGGAAGTAGTGCAGGAGTAGAGAAAGAGAGATAGGTGAGGGCATTTCATCTACTTACTTACTGGAACCTTTTGAGGGGATCTTCCCAGCCAGGCCCCTATCCTGCTATGTCATTCTCTCTGGTCCTTGGCCCTGAGCAGCTCCCTACCCTGTCTGAGATGGATACGTAAAGACTGTGGTACAGTGTAACAAGAGCTGTGATAGAAGTATGAACATAGAACTCTGGGAGCCAGGAGAAAGGCACCTAATCAGGTGGAAGAATGGATGCTGGGGAGGACTTCTAGAGGAGAGAGGAAATTACACTGGGCTGAGTCTTGTAGGATCAGAAGAGATAAAGAAGGCAGAAGAAAAACCAAGTAGAAGATAAACCATGATAAAACGTCAAGGAGATCTTGGAGCAAGCAGAGATTTCTCGGAAGGAAACAGAAAGTGATAACCATAATGAAAAACACAGATAAATTAGATGACATTAAATAAGAACTTTGTTCATTTAACAAATGCCATACAGAGAGTGAAAAGCAAGCCTACAGAGTATAAGACAATATACCCTGTAGACCATTCAAGGACTCATATCCAGAATATATCAGGAACTTCCACAAATAAATAAATAACAACTCAAAAGAAAAATGGCAAAAGAATAGAACAGATACTTCACCAGAGAGGATACCTAAACAGTGAAAAGATATATGAAAAGGTATCCAACTTAAATAGACATCAACAAAATGCAAATTATTTTTTTTTTTTTTTTTTGAGACGGAGTTTGTTTCGCTCTTGTTACCCAGGCTGCTGGAGTGCAATGGCGCGATCTCGGCTCACCGCAACCTCCGCCTCCTGGGTTCAGGCAATTCTCCTGCCTCAGCCTCCTGAGTAGCTGGGATTACAGGCACGAGCCACCATGCCCAGCTAATTTTTTGTATTTTTAGTAGAGACGGGGTTTCACCATGTCGACCAGGATGGTCTCGAACTCTCAACCTCGTGATCCACCCGCCGCCTCGGCCTCCCAAAGTGCTGGGATTACAGGCTTGAGCCACCGCGCCCGGCTACAAAATGCAAATTATAACTGCAATGTGATACCATTAACATACCCACTGGAATGGGTAAAATGAAAAAGAAAATACCTACGGTTGGCAAGGATGTGAAGCAACTGGGATTCTCAAACACTGACAGAGGAGGTATAAATCAATACTACCACTTTGGAATAAAGTTGGGTACTATATACTAAAGATAAATATACGTATGCCTCATGACCCAGCGATTCCTTTCTTAGTTTTATACCCATCAGAAATGCATAAATGTGTACTAAAACAAGCATGAGAATGTGCATAACAACACTATTCATAATGGCTATAAACTAAAAACTCAAATGCTCGTAATCAGAAGAGAAGGTAAATTTTGGTATTTTACATAATGATTATTATACAGCAATGAGAATGAGCATCTACAGCCACACACAACAACATGGATAAATCTCTCCATTATTCTGAATAAAAGAGCCAGAAACCAAGAATACATACTAGATGAGCCTATTTATATATTTAAAAAAATTAAAACCCAAAAATAGCCAGCTGCGGTGGCTCACACCTGTAATCCCAGCACTTTGGGAGGCCAAGGCGGGTGGATCACGAGGTCAGGAGATCAAGACCATCCTAGCCAACATGATGAAACCCCGTCTCTATTTTTAAAAAATTAAAAAGAAAAGTTTAAAAACCCACAAATAGGCCGGGCGCGGTGGCTCAAGCCTGTAATCCCAGCACTTTGGGAGGCCGAGGCGGGTGGATCACGAGGTCAAGAGATCGAGACCATCCTGGTCAACATGGTGAAACCCCGTCTCTACTAAAAATACAAAAAATTAGCTGGGCATGGTGGCGTGTGCCTGTAATCCCAGCTACTCAGGAGGCTGAGGCAGGAGAATTGCCTGAACCCGGGAGGCGGAGGTTGCGGTGAGCCGAGATCGCGCCATTGCACTCCAGCCTGGGCAACAAGAGCGAAACTCCGTCTCAAAAAAAAAAAAAAAAAAAAAAAACCCACAAATAAATCTATGATACTAGAAGTCAGGAGAGTGGTTACCCACAGGAAGACTGGAGGGAGATTCTGGGATATTGATAATAGTCTGTACCTTGATCTGGGTGTTGATTACACGGGTTTAGTTGTAAAAATTTGTTGAGTTGGATACATATATACATTCATGTTGTATTATATACTTTAACAAAAAGTTTTAATACAGCAAGCAGGATGCAGAGCTCAGCAGATTTGGGAAAATTAGATCCACAGAGCAAAGTTATTAAGAAGCAGTAGAGAGGCTGGGCTCAGTGGCTCAAGCCTGTAATCCCAGCACTTTGGGAGGCTGAGGTGGGCGGACCACTTGAGGTCATGAGTTCGAGACCAGCCTGGCCAAACTGGTGAAACCCTGTCTCTACTAAAAATACAAAAATTAGTCGGGCATGATGGTGCATGTCTATAATCCCAGCTGCTCGGGAGGCTGAGGCATGAGAATTGCTTGAACCCGGGAGGCGGAGGTTACAGTGAGCAAAAATCACACTACCGTACTCCAGCCTAGGTGATAGAGACTCAGTCTTAAACAAGAAAAAGCAGCAGTAGAGGGTAACTCTGGAACTGCAGATCTTAGATCATTAGGGCTCAATTTCCCTTTAGAAGAAAACCCTTTGTTCCTCAAATTTGGAAGGTAGAAAAAGAAGGCACACCTATAGAGCCAGGCTCTGCTGGTTCTGTGCATGTATTTAGCTTGTTTAATCTCAGTTACAACTACATGAAATAGATGCCATTTTCTCCATTTTATGGATAAAGAAACTGAGGCTGACAGGTTAAGTAATTTACCTAGAGTTTCATAAGTAGCAGATCCCAGAGTCTGGAGAGGTTGGCATGAGACTCTATTAGGTGATACCAGAGCACATTAGTCCTTTGGTCTCTGTCACATCTTGTGGCAGGAAGCTACCTTCCATCCCAAGTACACCCCTGCATCTGGATAAAGAACCCCTATCTGGATAAAGAATTAGAAAAGAGGCAGGCATGGTAGCTCATGCCTGTAATCCCAGCACTTTGGGAGGCCGAGGCGGGTGGATCGCCTGAGGTCAGGAGTTTGAGACCAGCCTGTGCAACATGATGAAGCCCCACCTCTACTAAAAATACAAAAATTAGCTGGGCATGGTGCTAGGCACCTGTAATCCCAACTACTCGGGAGGCTGAGGCAAGAGAATTGCTTGAACTGGGAAGGCAGAGGTTGCAGTGAGTCAAGATCACGCCATTGCACTCCAACCTGGGTGACAAAGAGAGACTTTGTCTCAGAAGGAAAAAAAAAGAATTAGAAAAGGATATTAGCAGAAAGTCCAGTGCCTGGTCTCTGAATTCTGGTTGTCAAAATCCCATTTTTCTTTAAGCCGTCTAGTTCAGAGGGCTCTGACTCAACACCAAATAAGCATAAGCAATGTTCATCATTGTTCTTCTGCATCTAGGAAAAGGGGCTCACACACAACAGACCCTGGTCAGGAAGACTTTCCCCAAACAATGCAGTCCTGGAGCAGAGACTGCTGGGAAGGACAGTCTGTCCATCCACCTGCCCAATGCCTTTAAGGGCCATGATGACGACAGAACTTGCCTCTTCCTCCTTCAAACACAGCAAGCGCTGCTGCAGTTTCAGGCCTGTGCTTCTCACACTGTGGGCTGAGGTGCCCCAGAGTGCCACGGTAAACTTACAGGGATGCTGCAAATTTTAAATTTTTGAGGGAAACAGAGCAACACTCAACATTTGTTGGACACCCCATGTGTTCACAGTTTCAACAACAGACTGCATTACATTCTTTTGGTTGATGTCATTTCTTTGTAAGGCTGGGTTTTCAGCAGTTGCTGTAATAAAAAACAAGAACCATGTGAACAGCAATGTGGAACAGGAAATGAGGATGGTTCTAATCAATCTGGTTCCAAGGTCTGATATGCTATGTAGTACCTAGTACATCCCATTAGTAAGTAATTGTGGTTATTTAAGAATGGAATATAAATATTTTTCCTTTCCATTTCTGCATTGTCTTTTTTTTTTTTCAGATGGCTACTCTGTTGTTAGGATATAAATACTTGTTTAAACCTACTTAAAGCCAGGCACAGTGGCTCACTCCTCTAATCCCAGTACTTTGGGAGGAAAAGGCAGGTGGATCACCTGAGGTCACGAGTTCGAGACCAGCCTGGCCAATGTAGTGAAACCTCATGTCTACTAAAAATACCAAAAAGTTAGCCAGGCATGGTGGCACGTGCCTGCAGTCCCAGCTACTCAGGAAGCTGAAGCAGGAGGATTACTTGAACCTGACAGGTGGAGGTTGCAGGGAGCCAAGACTGCACCACTGCACTCCAACCTGGGTGACAGACTCCATCTCAAAACAAAACACCTACTTAATAAAGAAAACCTAGGTTTTTTTTTTTTTTTTTTTTTTTTTTTTTTTGAGACGGAGTTTCGCTCTTGTTACCCAGGCTAGAGTGCAATGGCGCAATCTCAGCTCACTGCAACCTCTGCCTCCCGGGTTCAAGGCAATTCTCCTGCCTCAGCCTCCTGAGTAACTGGGATTACAGGCACGCGCCACCATGCCCAGCTAATTTTTGTATTTTTTTTAGTAGAGACAGGGTTTCACCATGTTGACCAGGATGGTCTCGATCTCTTGACCTCATGATCGACCCACCTTGGCCTCCCAAAGTGCTGGGATTACAGGCGTGAGCCACTGCGTCCGGCCAGGTATTTCTTTTGAGCTGACACTGTAAAAAAAAAATTACTGAAACACTAAGGCCCATGAACTAAGGAAGTTTGGGAGCCTCTGCAGCAGGTATTTTCAAGTCTCTGTTTAGGGAGCCAAGAGGAGTTCCCAGGGCAGACCCAACCCCTCCAGAAGTGGGCAGCAGTCAACACTCAGGCCTGTGGCAGCACACTCAGGCTTCCCAGAGTGGCTGGCAGAACAGCCTCTCTGCCTGAACAGAAGTGCCTGCACACCAGTTATCTCTCAGCCCAGGCGCCTGCACATCCACGTCAGTTTCACCCAGAGGCTCCCAGGCTCCCCTCTGAACTCCCTCCCAGAAAAGCTCTATTCAGCTCCAACCTCATGAATAAAACCCAAAGCCAGCCCAGAAGTCTGCCAACCAGCAGGGGCCTTCCATGCACGCTCAGACTTGAGTAATGTCCACAAGCCAAATAATTAATCCAGAGAGAGAGGAAGTGATGGAACCAAGGAGAGGGCTTCCACTGACAGACCATCCACTGAAAGGCCAACTCAGGCTTTCTGGGTGAAGATCTGCATGAAAATACCTCCTTTGTTCCCATGGGGTTTCTTGCCAGCTACACTCCCTCCCTCCCTCCCTCCCTCCCTCCCTCTATTCTTTCTTGAAGTCATAATCCTCTGTTGGTGACATCACAGCTGTTGATACAATAGCTAACTGTCGTGATGTCACAGGACTCAACTTTTGTCATTTTAGGTGGGGGTGCTAGGGTGGAGGATGTGACAGAGGACAAGAATAGAATACAATTATAGAACTGGAATTTGCTTTTTCATGTTAATTTCCCTGGTAATGAAGGGCAGTGACTCAGAAGAGGAAAGGCAAGCCTCTGGCAGCAAAGCATTGTGTAGATTTGTCTATACCAACGGAAGAATTGGTGGGAAGGCAGAGAGGAGGCAAAAGAGGAGAATTTTCAATTCCAGGATTGGCCAAATATGAAGATGCCCTCAGTCTGGCCAAATCCAGGACTTTCTCTTTCCCTCACCCATAGCCTAAGCCCAGAGGAAGGAAAGGCTCCAGGCTGGAACACTCCCTGGAAATTAATGTGTGGGGATGGTATTCTGTTACAGACTTCAAACTGGCAAAGGGACAAACTATCAGTTTGGACTGCATCCTAAGGACAGTGACCAGGATGGAGAGGGCACTCAGAAGCATGTCACAGGAGAAATGACTGAAGGAACTGAGAATGTTTACCCTGGAGGAGACAAGGCTGTGGAGCAGGGAGGGTGATAATTGGCTTGGGAATTTGGAAAGGCTCTCATGTGAAAAAGGGATTAGATGTGTTTTCTAGGGTCTCCCAAAGAGACCTCAGACAATGAGAAGACCCAGAAAGGCCAAAATGAGGAAGAAGTTTTAATTCTTAAATTCCAATTGGAGACTATAAATTCTTTTTAATTCCTTATTTCTCAATTACGGAACATGCTCTAGAGGGCAAGGACTGTGTTGCTCATTGCAGTGTCCCAGAACTTAAAAGGAAATGGCACATGACAGGCGCTTACTAATAATCATCAAAGACATGAACAAATGAGGCAATGAAAATGGTCTTGTGAAGCTGCTGCTATTTACAGGAACTCACTCATTCCATAAGCATTTTTTGCAACCCCACCACACTCCACTCCAGTTACATGCTGGGAAGACCACAGTGAAGTCCGGAAAGGTTAGTCCATCCCACCCCCAACCCCTTTGAGGTGGGCATGGGTGGCACCTAAGGTTGCTTTCAATATTGAGATTCCTACATTCTTTTTTATTTTTTTTAAAGACTAAGTCTCGCTCTATCACGCAGGTTGGAGTGAAGTGACATGATCACAGCTCAATGCAACCTCTGCCTCCTGGGTTGAAGCAATTCTCCTGCCTCAGCCTCCTGAGTAGCTGGGATGACAGGCACCCATCACCACACCCAGCTAATTTTTGTATTTTTAGTAGAGATGGGATTTCACCACGTTAGCCAGGCTGTTCTCAAACTCCTGATCTCAAGTGATCCACCTGCCTCAGCCTCCCAAAGTGCTGGGATTACAGGTGTGAGCCACCGGGCCCCCAGCCTGAGATTCCTAGATTCTTAGAGTTGAATAAAAAGTTTAAAACAGAGAGGAAGAGGTTGGGCGCAGTGGCTCACACCTGTAATCCCAGCACTTTGGGAGGCTGAGGTGGGAGGATCACAAGGTCAAGAGATCGAGACCATCCTGGCCAACACAGTGAAACCCCATCTCTACTAAAAATACAAAGCTTATCCAGGCATGGTGGCATGCGCCTGTGGTCCCAGCTACTCGGGAGGCTGAGGCGGAGGAACTGCTTGAACTCAGGAGGCAGAGGTTGTAGTGAGCCGAGATTGCGCCATTGCACTCCAGCCTGGCAACAGAGCAAGACTCCGTCTCAAAAAAACAAAACGAAACAAAACAAAACAAAACAAAACAAAAACGGATAGGAAAGAGTACCCCAAGGACCATAGATTAATCCTTCCTTCCACCATCACCACTAAAGATCTGGTAATGAAGGGCAGTGACTCAGAAAAGGAATGGCAAGCCGCTGGCAGCAAGGCTGTGTGTAGACTCGCCCATACAAAGGGGAGTTGGGAGGACAGGGAGGAACAAAAGAAAGGAGATCTAGATTGAGCTACTGCTTCTTTCTGAGCTGGGAGAGGCCTCTTGGTGAGAAAGCACTCCCAGACCAGACCACAGCAAGCAGGCTGGGCATTTACCCAAGTACCCCTCCTCACCTGGAGATAAACTGGGCTCCCTCAACCCAGCAATAAAATCTGTATGACCCAGTTAGATAACATAAGGGATTACATATGCCCTCACTTCCCTCAAGGATCATTCATACATTCATTCATTCATTCACTTATTATTTTAAGCCTAGGTCTTGCTCTGTCTCCCACGCTGGAGTGCCATGGCACAGTCATAGCTCACTGCAGCCTCAAACTTGGGCTCAAGTGATCCTCTTGCCTCAGTCTCCAGAGTAGCTAGGACCACAGGTGTGTGCCACCATACCCAGGTCAGTTTTTAAATTTTTTGTAGAGATAGGGGTTTTGCTATTTTGCCCAGGTTGACCTCAAACTCTGGGCCTCAAGTGATCCTCCTGCCTCCCAAAACGCCAGCATTACAGGTGTGAGCAACCGTGCCTGGCCAAATGTGCTATTTTCTAATGTGGTTTGTAAACAGTTCAGGGAATAATTCCCAAAGAGGAGTCAAATCTACCATCAGGTGGGCATTTAGCTGTGACACTGCAGGCAGGACTAGAAGCTATGGTCATGGCTTAAACTTTCTCCCTTTTCCCAAAGTCCTCAATCTCCCTGTAGGAAGCTTGGGTATTGCGCCTCCTGCCCTCTTCTGGATCAGCCAGCATGCTCACCAAGCACACTAAAGCCACCCAAGTCACAGCTGACTCAGGCCATTGCTCTTTGTAATGAGGTATGACATGTTTCTAAGCTCTTGTATATTTTCATATTTGTAGCCTACAATTAGGCATTTTTAAGGGATGTAGCTGACTAGGGGTTCTGTTCAGTGACCTATAATTATACACTCAGGCATCATGGTCAATCCAGGCAACTCTCAGGCCTGCAGGCACTGTGAGTTACAACCTCATGGAGGAAGCCACTTGGCTCTAAGCAGCTCCAGAGAATACTGTAGCAATGTGCTTTAGAAGGGCCACACTGCCCCTCCTTGCTGCTCCTGGAGGCACTAACCCTTCTGTCCTCCTCATCTGCCTTCTCACTCACTACTTGGCTCAGCAATGCCTGCCAAGCCCAAGTGCTAACACATTTGTGCATCCAGTGCCAGCAGAGGACCACTTTGAGGGACACAGTCTCCACTGCCAAGGTAACAGCAATGTAATGCAACTTCTTTTTTTTTTTTTGAGACATAATCTCACTCTGTCACGCAGGCTAGAGTGCAGTAGCACGATCTCAACTCACTGCAACCTCTGCCTCCCACCAGGTTCAAGTGATTCTCCTGCCTCAGCCTCCTGAGTGGCTGGGATTATAGGTGCCCACCACCACACCCAGCTAATTTTTTTATTTTCAGTAGAGGCAGGGTTTTACCATGTTGGCCAGGCTGGTCTTGAACTCCTGACCTCAAGTGATCTGCCAACCTCAGCCTCCCAAACTGCTAGGATTACAGGCATGAGCCACTGCACCCGGCCGTAAAGCAACTTCTAAAAACTCCCCACAAGCGTCTCATCTTAGAAAAAAGGAGTCACACACCCCCAGCTGATGGGACCCTGCAGTCAGCTGCTGTGCCCCCACTCTGAGCCAGCCTTTCTGCCACCAGTTGCAGTAGCCACACTGATCTTAATCCTCCCCAATGCAAATGCATACCACCCAGCTTTACCACTATCTCCCTGGCTGGGAGAGAAGGGCTGGTTTAGCATAAAACACCTGTCCCTGTGACATTTCACATATACGTTTGGCTCCAATAAAACTCATTCCTTGGGCAACATGCAGTGGCTCATGCCTGTAGTCTCAGCACTGTGGGAGGCTGAGGCAGGCAGATCTCTTGAACCCGGGAGTTCAAGACCAGCCTGGGCAGCATAGTAAGGCTCCATCTCTACAAAAAATAAAGAAAGAGGAAAAAAAGATTTCTTGATTTTTTAATGGCAGCTCCAATCCTGGCACTTAATCAAACAGACTGCCACTAGCCGCCCCCCACCCCACCACCATGTGGCTGTGAAGTGCAATTGTGGCCCATGCTCAGTGTGGCATCCATACTAATTATGAGCCCAGTATCTAAACTACAATTACTTTGCAAGTTTCCTTTTTTCCCCAGTGTGAAGTACTTTAGAGTACTTTATACTTTTCAAAAACACTTTCACATATTATCTCATCTGAGTCTACCAATAAGCCCAAGAAGATTAAATGCAAAAGGGATCTTCTCCATTTCACAAAGAAGAAGGCTGGGGTTCAGGAAGTCTATATGTCTTACCCTCAGTTCTAGTAAGAGCAGAACCAGGTCCAAAAGTGCTCTGTAGTCTTCATAAGTCAACAATTAGTAGCCACTGCCTCAAAGAGTCATTGTAAGGATAAATGAATTAACATATGCAAAGTGCCTGGAATAGTGTCTGGCTCATAGTTAGGACCATGTTATCATTATTATTATTAACAGTATAATCACCACCACCCAGAGTCCTCAATTTCAAAGGTACAGTGCTTTTCCTTCTATCCTGCTGTCGTTTTGCAAAGACCGCTGAAAAAGTAGTTTCATCTCACCTTGAACAACGAGTCCAGACCTAATTCCTATAGTCAGTCTATAGAACCCAGAACTCACTGGGCTTTCTTTTTTCTTTCTTTTTGATTTATTTTTAAAATCTTTTTATGAGCAGGGTCTTGCCCTGTCACCCAGGCTGGAGTGCAGGGGCATCATTGTAGCTACTACAGCCTTGACATCCTGGCTAGAGTGATCCTCCTGCCTCAGCCTTCCCAAGCAGCGGGACGACAGGTGTGCACCATTCCACAGGCTCTCTATCTTGCCACTCCACAAATGACTCCATACCCGTGTGAACAGGGAATTACACACACCCGCCTTTTCTGCCAGTCTGACACTGGTCTCCTGGCCTCTCTGACGGCACTTATGCCCTGTTAGACACCTTTCTGTGGTTTGCCCTGCTTGCAGTACATGACTCGCACTTAGATCCAACTCTTCATTCATTTGGTTTCTTTCTTCAACAACCATTCACAAGCACCTACCTTTTACTAAGCCCTGCACTAGAGGCTTTTCCTCTAAAACATAAACGAGACGTTCAGGAGCAGAGGGATGCACAAGGAGCGGTGACAGCACAAAGGTGCCACAAAGTAACTGTCGGCGGGCGGCACAAAAAATTTCAGAGGAGGCAGAGCTGAAATGGGTTTTAGAGCAACTAGAATGCTCTCAGCAGACAAGGGGAGAAAAGGACATTCCATGCTATGGGGAACAGTGTGTACACAGGGATACAAAGCAAAGTCATATAGCATATGGGGTATACAATTTCACACTACCAGCATGCAGGGGCTGTGAGTGTGTGTGTGCACATCTGTTACTCTGATGTAATAAGGATATATATATGTTATATGTATATATATGGGGAGAGAGACAGACAGACAGACAGACAGACTCCTTCCCAGTTCTGGAGACAGAGCTTCAAAAACCCTTGGCATTTCCTGAGGGATGGGGGTAAGAGGAGCCTATTTTGTGATTCATAACAAGTCCCTGTGCCATACCTGAGTTTATGCTAATAAGGTGGGAATTTATTTCTTACGGTTCCAGAGGCTGGGAAGTCTTAAGATTGATGGCTGAATCTGCTGTGGGCCTTCTTGCTGCATCATCCCACAGCAGAAAGGCAGAAGGGCAAAACAGCACACACAAAAGAGAGAGAGGGCAGGAGGGGGCTGGACTTGTATTTATCAGAAATGCACTCTAGCAATGACAGCACTAATCCATTCAGGAGGGGGAAGATTACTCCCACAAGACTGTCCCCACTTCAGATACTCCCGATTAGCGTCTGAAGTGGGGACAGTCTTGTGGGAGTAATCCCTTAAACTGTGGGGATTGTGCTAGCTCCACGTAGTGTCAAAATTGAATTAAATTGTAAGAAATCCCAGTTGGTGTCCAGAAAGTTTGGCAAATTGGCTGATGCAAGGAAAAAAAAAAAACCCACACCTTTGGTGTCAGGAGTGTTGTGGGTAGCAACAGCAGATTAAGTGTGAGTGTGAGTATGTACACGAGAGAGAAACACACAGAGAGAAAAATTAGATTAGATATGGGATGGTGCAGAATGAGGCTAGAAAGGCAGGGATAGGCCTTGAGTGCCATGACCAGGAGACACCTGGGCGGCTCCAGTGTTCCAGCAACTTTACACACTGAAGCCTCAAGGGCATCTCCCACCAAACTGCCTGGGGGTGGCAGGCAGCTGGGACAACAGACATCAAGCCAGCCTTTCCAGGGGTGAGTGGCAATGTCGACTCCCTGGGTATGCTTACAGTGCGCCAATTTTCTACACAAAATCCTTTAACAACTGTTTTCTCTCTCTTTCCGTCTTTCCTTCCCCTCCTTGTAAAAAAAGAGCTGTTTATCCCTCCTCTCATTTCTGCCCCGCTCTGAGCCCTGAGTTTTAGTGCCAGTGCTTTTACACAAATCCAGCTTCACATCTCGAGTGAAATATAATTTCACAGGAATGTAATTCTGGAATGATCTCATTGAAAAAGCACATCCAGCAAAGGCCATGAGCAGACTTCAGGCCAGCCCATTCACACCCAGAGCCAAGAAGATTGCAGACCCCTTTCCCTTAAATGGAGAATGTGCCTGGGACCCAAAGCAAAGCATACCAGCTACCTAGGGATATTCTCCTGCCTACAGCAACGGCTGCCCACCTGTAGGCCATGGCCGGGACCCACAGCAGCGACCACCATGAGCCACTCTGGCACCATACAAGGACAGACTCAAGAGCGTATCCAAGCAAACAGGCTTCATCGCAGAGATGTTGCCTCTCGCCCTTGGGAGCTCCATGCCATCAAACATCAGCTGAAAATATTAACACTCCATCAGAGACAGAAGATTATCTAGAAGCCCAGGTGCTAAAGATCCTCCCTATACCTACCTGCATTCCTAACTCTCTGAAACCCAATTACCATGTGACCCTATTGAGAGAGTCAAACAGTGGAGCATTTGACTCTGAAACTAGATGTCAAAGCCAGGTCCAGCCCAGTCCAGCAGAGCTGGGGCAGAGCAGAACTGAGGAAGAAATAATATACTCAGATGGACGCTCAAAAAATCCTACTGAAAAAAATCACCAAGTTGGAATCTCTGGAAAAAATGTCCTCATTCCAAAACTGTTCCCTACCCCCAATAAATTCTCATAAAATGGACCAGAAAAGGAGGGGGGAAAAAAACTTAATGGCCTGCAGGGTCTATGGGAACTCTCTGTACTATCTTTGCAACTGTCCTGTAAATCTGAAACTATTCTAAAATGTAACATTTATGAAAAATAGTGGCTTATCGTTGTTTCCTCTATGAGAAACAATGGGAAAAGAGTGATCTTTGGGTTTGAAACTCTGCCTGTACCAGCTATGAAGCTTTGGATGTATTGCCTACCCTTTCTAAACTTCAGTTTTCTCATCTGTAAAATAGGACAGTTCCAACCACAAAGTATTGTATGGATCAAGTAAGATAGTGCATGCAAAGGACTTAACACTGCTAAAAGTGCTTTCTTTCTGGGCAGCAGCAGTTTCTCTGCTCAGTCAGCCTTCACGTTGGGTTCTGGACAGCTGCAGCTGAAGACCCTACCTCTACTCTTCAGCCTTACCTGCCTTTAGGACTGGCAGCCTCTTCCAGAAACAGCAGGACACTTTAATCCCAAAGCACAATAATCACCCAAAGGGCTGAAGGCTGCCTTACAGCAAGTTCTGACTAGCGAAAGCACACCTCTGTTGACAGAAACATGTTCTCCTTCCTGCTTTCCTTTCCTCCATTAGAATCCAATGTCACTGCCATCAGCTGAATGACCTTCCTAAGGGTTACAGGGATCCATCAGAAGGAAAGCCAGAGGTTGGCAGAGTTGCGCCTCTGACGGAGACTAAGTATGCTCTCAAAATCGCCGCAGAAGATTCTTCCCCTTGGGTAGCACCGCTACCACCCACCATCTCATCACCACCCCAACTCCTGGCTGTGCCCTGCTCCCCATCCTGGCCCCACATGAAGCTGGGCTGATAAACTACAAATCCATAAGTCAAGGGGCACAACAAGTTCCCCAAAGCCAAGACATATGTCCCAAGGCTGGGCAGGAAGTTGCCCCCAGGCCCTGGAGCCGGAACCGGAGCCTCAGCCACCTTGCCTCTTGTTTCCATGACAGTGTTACCTGCTTCTCCCTTGGGGAGACTGAGGTGAGTGGGCAGTCCAGGAACCCTAACTGGGTTTTTTTCCATTTATTTATTTATTTATTTATTTTTTGAGACAGAGTCTCGCTCTGTTGCCCATGCTGGAGTGCAACGGTGCAATCTTGGTTCATTGCAACCTCCACCTCCCACGCAGCTGGGATGACAGGCACCCACTACCATGCCTGGCTAATTTTTATATTTTCAGTGGAGACAGGGTTTCACCATGTTGGCCAGGCTGGTCTCAAACTCCTGACCTCAAGTGATCCGCCCGCCTCGGCTTCCCAAAGTGCTGGGATTACAGGCGTGAGCCACCGTGCCTTGCCCCCAGTTGGGTCTTCTAAGTAGATGGACTAGAGACCAAGGGAAGAATCAGGTAAAGAAAGGTATAGCTGTAATGTTGTGTTATCTCCTGGAAAGTCACTCACAGGAATGTCAGATACTTAAAAAACTCTCCCGAGACAAAGGAGAACTTCAATCTCACCCTGAAAATTTACTGTCCAAATAAGGGAACAAACAGTCAGTGCTAGAAAAGTCAGGCTGTTCCAACTCTGAAAAGCCCTGGGAGAGAGGCAGTTCCGGGGCTTTGGATTCCACTGACAGGTTGTAACCCCTTGAAGCACTAATGGGCACATTCTAGTGGCTAATTCCTCTGACCTTCCAGATGGCTGGGTTGGGGACACACCCCAGCTGAGGCCCAAGGACATCGGTTTCTGGCAGGGAGTATGCAAAATCTCAGCAGCTCCAACCAGACCAGATAACAGCCCTGCGTTCAAGGACGAGTGCAGGAACCAGGACCCAGGAGGAAGATGTCTTTGGAGCCATTTCTTCTTTCACCAAGTAAGAGACAAATATAGCCAAATATGAAGAAACAATTCATCTTCTTTGCAATTTTTCTCCAGTTCATCACCTCATACCTAGTTTACTGCAATGGTCTCTGGTTATATAGACAGCACGTTTTCCAGTGCCAGCACACAGGAGGCACTAAGTAAATGTTAAACAGTATTATTATATTACAAACTCCCTTTATTCTTCTACCTCCAGTCCTCTCTGCTCGTAAGTGACAGATGAAGCATCCTGAATGTCAATATCATCATGTCATTCTTCCAGGCTCCTTAACTGCCAATCATACCAGAACCAGGTTCCTTTAACTGCTTCCAACCAATCTCAGTTTCCTCTTCTTCCTTCCCTCTTCAGCCAGCCCTGGCCCTGCCACCCTCCCCAGGCCTGCCCACACAGAGATACACAGAGCTGCACGTGCATGCATCTGCGTGCACACACAAACATACACACCCCCCTGCTCCAAACATGTCCACATGTCCATTTCTGCCCCATGTTTCTGGGCTCAAACCATTGGCAAGCTGGAGTGCTCTCCTTCTTCCTCTCTGCTACCCAATTCCTAGTGTCCTCCAAGGCTCAGTCCAAGGTCCCCTGAAGCTCAGGCTGAGAAACTATTCAATCCACAATGACCAAGCACCTGCTCTGTGCAAGGCACTAGCCCAGTCACTGAGGACACAGGAAGGAAAACGACACAGTCCTACATGCCCCTGACTGGTGGGAGAAGCTTCAACATGAACTGCCCGGCTCACCTGAACCACGCCGGCAGCAGAGTCAACCACCAGACCTCACAGGCAGCTTGCTGTGATGACGGCAGTGCATGAATCCCAGCTAGATGGGGTCTTCTTACCTCTAGAGACTTCAGCCCTTTAAAGAAACCACCAGGGCCTAGTGACTTAGAATATATTCTAAGAGCCTTCATTCTCTGTGACCACCTTGGGTAGCACTGCCCCCTGTCCTGCTTTGGAATTTTATCAGCTAAGCTGGGTCCAACCTCATTCAATAATAGCCCTGGTCGACCACCCCTCCTTAGGGCCAGGCACAAGCCTCACATCCCTGTCCTAAGCCAGGGAACAGAGAGAGAATGACCAATGCTCTCCCTAGCGGTTTCTAGGCCTGACGCCACTTGACTACAGAGCTGATGGGGGCCACAGGGGAGCCAACCCTTAGGCCTCTCCAAAGAAAAAGGGTAATGTGCAAGTTTCAGACCACAGGAGTAACTCCACCCTTCTCTCTCTTCTTCAAGAAAGCTTATCAGAGTGTGAGCCTGCTTGCTATTATTATAGGTATAATCTTGCATACCTTCTAAATTACAAAAATAGGTAACCCATTCATGTTTACTTTGGTCCTTTAACTCCTGTAGTAACAAATGCCATGTGATACATGCCTCACATCTAGTCCCAAGCTACTAGTGAGTTACAATGCCTGGAGAGAAGCAGCTGCTGTGAGCTTCCAGTGGGCCACCTCCCCCGAGATACCCTACCTTGGATGGCCAAGAGGGCTACCTGGGTAAAATCGAGATCCTGAGACAGATTTGTAGGCTCAACCCAGAGGGCAACCCTAACTCATTCCCCTACTCATGGGGGGACAAATGCTGCTATATCAATGCCTGGGGAAAAGGGCCACATATTTTTCATGTCCCACACTCAGATGGGAGTGGAGTCTCACTGCTTCTAGAAGATTGGAACTGTCACTGACTTGGTATTGATATGGACCAAAGATACTTCCTGTTGGACACTTCTTAGGCCTGTCACACGTGGTCCAAGAAAGCAGTAAGATGGCAAAGAGACCAGCTAAGAGCTACTCCAAACACCCAGACCATCAAATGATCATTCCAATTGTCAGAGAATCTGTGGACCAAGTACTTAAAGCTATGCACGTTGAGAATGCTCTAAAATTCCTATCTTTTTCTTCTTTTCCCCAGAACCAGGAGAGGCTCTCTTGATGTAATCTTAGATACCACGGAATAGAATGTTCAACCCAGGGAAAAAAAAAGAGAGAACACTTAACTCATCCCTACTTACATTTTGAGTAGTGGAGACTTACAGTCTTCCTCATCATCCTCCCGGTAATCTACCTGAACCTCAAGTCTCTGAATAAGCTTATCATACATGTGACTTAGCTGTTGCTTTTTACAGCATGAACTATTCAGCCTCCTACTAAGGCTACCCTTTCCAGAATGGCTGAATGGGTCTCAATCTCTACTAAGGAAGCTCACCTCCTTCAGGAGCTTACCTAAAACAACAGTCACATATTTAGGCATGCTGGCTTGTATAGGTCAGGTCACCTAGAAAGGCCACAGCAGCTGCTGACCAGTACACCGCACGTGAGCACTAACAGGGATCAATGAATCAAGCCTTAAAAAAAGGGCAGAACAGAAGGAAAGAAGTTGCCATTGGCCCTTGGATCACCAGCAACTAGCTCAGAAGAGTCTGCCTGAGGAGGACTGCATCCAGCCGTAATGAGCACCTAGTCTTTGAAACCTGCGGCATCCAGACAGTATCACTTCCTACTTCGGAGGGTCCTCCCACACAGCCACCCCTTACACTACGCCCATCTCCCAGGCTGGAGAGAAGACCTAGGCCACACTATCTTGAGAAGCTTAGCCACACATTTTCAGTCCCCGTCCACCTCCACCCTCCCCCCGCCCCTGACGGCTCAAATATTCAGTCTCCACATATGTGTCTCTGTGCCTGTGTGTCTGTGTTTTATTTATACTACCCATGTCTGTTGTTAGCAACAGAAACAAAGTACTTTAAGGCAGAAAAGGCAAGTCTGCCAATTGGCTTGCTGCTCCCCGCCTGCTTCCAGCTCAGAGAAGGGGCTGGTAAAGGATCCTTCCAGCTTCAATCTACCATGTGTGCCTACAGCTCACTCATACAGGGGGCTGGGAGGCATGGCGCCAGTCTGCCTCACATTAGTCACTGCAACATCAGGTGCCAGCCATCACCTCTCTTCTTCCCTGGAGGCCACACCCTGAATACCTGATTCCCTCACCTGCCTAAATGTTGATTACTGTTGAAAGGCAGGGCTTCAGAAGCCAGAATTTGAGAAACCCACTCACCTCCCTTGGGCACCAGAAGAGTGGGAAAGATGAAAGGGCAGTGCTTCCCCAGATTTAGATGCTGGAGAACTAGCCCAAGCTAAGTTCTACTTTCACGTCCTTCCATTCCCACTTCAGCTTTTCTGCTACTGATAATCTTCCAAGTTCCAATAGCAGACTTCCTAATAACGCTGACAGTAATTATTGATCGCTACTTTGTTTCAGCTAAGAGAACAAAACATGAAATGTGATTCTTGCACGTGGGGAGCTCACAGATGAATGTAGGGGGATGAGACACAACAGCAAGCAATCCAAGTGTGGGACACAAACCAGAAAGACGGGACAATGAGGTGGTGGAGGGGCTAGAGCAGCTCAGGATGGGGTTTCTGTGGGAGAGGAAATGTAAGCCAGGCTGCAAAGGACAAACAGTAGTTGGACAGAATGAGACAGAAGGTTGTTTGAGATGAAGAGTTAGACTATGACTCAAGGTCCCAAGACAAGAGAGTGGCAAATATCACCACCCATAGTGTTTTCCTCATATTCAGTGGAGGCTCAGCCCTGCTAGGTATGGAGGAAGGAAAGTTGCATGACTTGGTAAAAATAAAACCCTCCCCTCTGGGTCACTATGCTCTCCAGCCCCTCTGCACCCACCTCTGCCAAGAGCATGCTCGGGGTTTCCTTTTTCTGTGCTACTCCGAAATCCTTTCTCCTGCACGGCATGGAATGCAGCCAGCCTAACTCCCTAAACCCAAAAACATCCAGATGAAACTCCCGGTATTCAGGGCTCCTGCTCCCACGGTAGGACAAGCTTCAGGCTCCTGCAGGTGCAGTGTGGGCCAGGAGCTTGAACTCTTCCTCTGTCGGCCTGGGTCAAGTCAAGCTGTGAGTCTGATTCTTTACTCACTAGAGCAGGAGAATGGAGGCAGTATGAAATTTCAAGTACAGTTCCTGGGAAGCCAGGACAGCCATGTTTCCTCTTTCCATTCATACTTATAGTCAGACAGTTATTCAACTAATACACACCAAACACCAACCATGCATAAGCCAATATGCTTAGTGCTGGTTGAGACACCAAATGCATCAGATGTGGGCCCATGCTCAAGGAGTTTCCACTCAGTAGGGTGAATAGAATAGACACATAAATCTCATAAATACCAAGAAGACTATTTTAAGTGCCATTAGAAAGATGAAATTAAGTGCCACTAGAGCAAAGCCATTAGAGAGATGCAATGTTGTAACTTAGGCAGAAGATTACTTCCAACTAAAGGTTCAAGAACACTTTACAGAGACACTGGCCCTTGAGCTAGGCCTGGAAGATCAAATGGCAAAAGAATCAAAGGGTATTCCTAGGCAGATGGAACTACACGCACAAAGGCTTGGAGGCAGGAAAGCAGAGGACGTATAAAGAGCAAAAGTGTTGGTCAGTCTGATGGGAGTTTAACTGAGAGTAGACCAGGGAGAAAGAGAGTTGGAAAGACAGAGACTTGTTGGCTCTTAAAGCCAAATTAGGGATCTTAGTCTTTCTCTGGGGAATCACAGAGGTTTTCTGAGAAAAGAATGATGGGTTAGAGATTATGCTTCTGAAAGATGAAGCAATACTCAGAGCCTGTCTAGGGGCTATGGCAGAAAAATCTGCTCGAATGGTCCACGAGGGCTGAGGATCACAGAAAGGACAAGGGAGAGAGAGAACTGAGGTAAGCAGCAAGTGCAGGAGGAGAATTTCTGCCTTTGAGGTTCATGCTGAACAGAAAAATCAGCAGGCAGTGGCCACAGCGGCTAAGAGCTACACAGGCAGAGAAAAGCTGGAGAACCAGCTCTTGGGAGGGGACAGTGAAGGAGTAGGAGGTGGAAACAGAAAGGAGACTGGGGAAGGGAAGGGGATCTCAGAGTTCAGGATCCTAAAAGCAAAACTGCTCCAAGTGATAAAGCCAAAGGTACCCTGAGAGGCATGAAGATGAAGTCCTTAGAGTTGGAAGGACTGAGGGACCGTGAGGCCAGCACTGATGGATTCTCAACTCCTCAACTCCTCAAATCCTAATTATGCCAGAAAGAGGACATGTGAAGAAGGTTTTAAACAGCCTGAAGTCAATAGGCAGGTAAGGGCACCAAGAGCGGGCAGAGGAGGGACTAACTTCTTACAGGAAAGGTTGCCAGGCAGGGCTTGGTAGCAACATCAGGAGTTCAGAGCGAGAGTTGGGAGGAGGTGAAGTGGCTTCACTGGAGAGGGTCACAAGGAAAGTAAGATCTTCAGGGAAAAGCCAGCTTTTGGCTGTAACAAAGAGGAATGTTCTAAGAAAAGGCACCAAACAAAGGGCAATACCACTTTTTGTCTATCACACCAGGCAAGATGAGAAAACTATTTACAGAGTCAGGCAGAGGGTGGCAAGCTGGGCACTCTCACACACTGCTGGATGTTTTGTAAACCAGTACAATTTTTCTGGAAAACAATTCAGGTACACACACACACACACACACACACACACACATACACATACATGTCCTCACAAGGATACCCTATACAAAGTTAAAAGATAAGGACAGGCAGGAAGAAAATAATTACAAAGCACATAACTTACAAATGATTAAAAATCAGAATATATTAAAAACTCCTAAAGGAAAAAGACAAAAACCCAACTGAAAAATAGGTAAAAGATATGAACAGGGAATTCAAAGAAAATAAAATATTGCTCAATTTCTTTGATAAATTGAGAAAATGCAAATTAAAGTGATGAGATATTATTTCACACTCATCGGACTGGAAAATACTGAGAAGCATGGTATCTCCAAGTGTTAGCAAAAAAAATGGGGAAATGAAAACTTATATACACTGCTGGTAAACACATACAACCACTACAGAGAGCAATCTGGAATTAACTAGTAAAGCTAAAGAATCATACTCCCCACCACATCACTTCCATTGCAAGGTAGCTAGTGTACACAGACTCTTGCACAGTCATTACAACAGTGTCTGTAATACACAAAAATTAGGAAGACTTTAACCATTTCTCACTGCCATACAATGGTGAGCTATACACCAATTAAACCGAGTAATTTTATACATGAAAACTTTTCAAAAATGAACTTGAATGAAAAAATCAAGCTGCAAAAGGTTGCCTGTAAGAATGGTACCATGTGTATAAAATTTAAAACATAATACATTATTTATGAAGACATGTATGTAAAAGAATAAGATATGGACAGTGATGAGGCTTTTGTCAGTTTCAGGAGGAAGAAAGACTGCAGACAGCTTTACTCATATTTGTCCAATTTTTTTTTTCCTGAGCCTCCAAGCATGAGTACATTATTTGTCAAATTTTTAAAAATTTTAAATAAGAGATCTGAAGTAAATTTGATACAATGTTAATATTTATGAAATTAGATGACGGTACATAGATTTTTATTATATTAACCTTTTACTTTTCCACATACTTTTCCAAGTTCTAAAAAATATTATTAAATAATTTAAGTATATTACATACCTTTTGAACCAGTAATTCCATTTTTAAAAACTTCTAGAAATAACTATCCTGAAGTTATACAAGTAGGGCATAGTTATATAGATATGTAGATATTTGCCACCACATACTTTTTTTTTTAAAGAGATACAGAGTCTCATTCTATTGCCCAGACTGGAGTGCAGAGGCAAAATCACAGCTCAATGTAGCCTCCAACTCCTGGGCTCGAGTGATCCTCCCGCCTTAGCCTTCTGAGAAGCTGCAACTACAGGCAAGCACCCCCACACCAGCTAATTTTTTGCTTTTTCCTAGAAATAGGGTCTTACTATATAGCCCAGGCTGGTCTCAAACTCCTAGCCTCAAGCAATCCTCCCGCTTTGGCCCACATAGCTTCTAATAACAGAAACAACCCCAAAGTCCATCACCCGCTTAACTAAATAACAATCATCTATACGATGGAATTCTATGAAGCATTAAACATTATAGAGTAGCCCTATATGTACTGTCTGTAGAAGATATCCAAGTAATATTGGTCAGAAAAGTAGGCTACAAAATATAAGGGCAAAATGATGGCACATTTAGGGGATAAAAAAGCGTATGTGTAACACGTGTGAAGAAGATCCCAAAGACAATATATACCAAAAATTAACAATAATTATGCTCTAGGGGATTATATGACTTTTACTTTCTTCCTAAAATGTTTTGTTATTGTCCAAATATTCCTCAACAAGCATGTATTTCTTTAATTAGAAAATAAATAAAGTTCCTTAATTTTCCACAAAAAGATAAAAGAAAATAAGGGTAATCTGGTAACAGCAGATGAGTTTTACCTGAAATAATGGAAAAGGTTAGCAGAAAAAGAGGATTATATCGTAGACAGAAGTATAACAAAAGCTCTACCAAAATGAAGAGCTGGGAGGAAGAGCAGGGCTTACAGGTTTTCATCCAGGTCGAACATTTTCAGCAACAAGAACAAAGAAGGCAAAAGGGAGGAGGTCGGCTGGGAGAGTTGCTCACGACTGAAGGGCAGAGACTACAGTTCCCATATTCCACAGAAAAGTTTAATACATTTTTCACTTCACAGATTTGTAACTTGCCATAGGACTGGCTCCTTTGGTGAAGTTTCAGCAAAGGAAAGATTCTTGGGTAGAACTTCATAAAGTCATAGGATCAGCCCCCAGGGGAGTAGACTTTTTAGATCCCATCCCTCAGACACATTCAGAAGGCCAAGGAAATGCCCTCAGGACTGAGCTATGATAAAGAAGGTGACCAACAGCCTGGGCAACACAGAGAGACCCATCTCTACCAAAAAAAAAAATTAGCCAGGCATGGACATGGAGGTGCATGCCTGTGGTCCCAGCTACTTGGGAGTCTGAGGTAGAAGGATCACTTAAGCCCAGGAGGTTGAGGCTGTAGTGAGCCGTGACCACACCACTGCACTCCAGCCTTGGCAACAGAGCAAAACCCTGTATCAAAAAAAAAAAAAAGAGGGTGACAAAGGAGACAAAAGCAATGACATTACATGGCCTTAGTTTAGACTACACAACCAGCAACTCTATTTCTTAGAATTCTCTATTTCTCTGAGACAATGAGAAGCTCAAGAAACAGAAGGCTGGGCACAGTCGTTCACACCTGTAACCCAGCACTTTGGGAGACCAAGCTGGGTGGATCACCTGAGGTCAGAAGTTACTTAGCCAATATGGTAAAACCCCATCTCTACTAAAAATATAAAAATTAGCCAGGCATGGTGGTGGGCACCTGTAATCCCAGCTTTACTTCGGAGGCTGAGGCAGGAGAATCTCCTGAACCAGGGAGATGAAGACTACAGTGAGCCAAAATCACACCATTGCACTCCAGCCTAGGCAAAAGAGTGAGACTCTTCCTCAAAAAAAAAAAAAGAAAAAAAAAAAGAAAAAAAGAAAAGAAAAGAAACAGAGTGAGAGAAGTGGGCTGGTAAGCCAGCAGGTAATCACAAGCCAATCTTGTGTTTAGACAAATATGAAACATCTACAACTTGAAACTAATCAAGAAATAATGGCTGTGTGGCCACCTATGAACCAGCACAGATGTTCTACTGGCATGTGCCTTCTTTCTGGATATAGTACCCCCTCTAACACAGCCACCACATGGCAGAGCAGTTACTAAGAAGCCATAGGAAAGTACAACATCTGAGAAGCCAAGTGTGTCCACTGAAATTAAGCCATTCTTTTACTTTTACCCTGAGGCTTTTGGACTTGGACCTCATCCAAGGAGCCGGCTGCCTGCACTTTCACAGTCAGCTTTATCCCTAAGCCCCAAATCCTGAATTTGCCCTATGTCACGAAAAACCATCATCAGCTTTTCTTTACATTAAAAACTGATTGTGATCATATAGCAGTTTTTCCTGTTTTCTGGGATCACTGCTGCAAAGAGAAAAAGTTACACGAGGATAAAATGCCACACATGCAAATTCTTCAGTGTTTGAAATTCCCCTCATTCTTCCCACCCCTAACCAAAAAGGAGGATACAGACCCAGGAGCACTTTGTGAAGGTAGCTCCCTACCTGGCCTTCTGTTTTTCACCTACAGGAATAATCACCCCCTCTCAACTAAGGCCTTTCTCCAGTCACTATAATCCCATGATTTGTAATGTGGGCTTCATTCAGCAAAACCCCAGGGCTGGTGTTATCTAGGAATGATAGCAGTCATTTCCAGATCATGGGCAGTCACACAGATAAAGCAAAGCGCAACTCCTGCCTAGCACGTGTGGCCCAAAAGATGACAAAGAAGAGAGGAGGAATGCAGTCCTTCACCTGGTCTCTCAGCACTGAGCCAGCCTCCATTTGTACATGCAAGGAAAGGCCAATACCTGATACTTAAGAAATAATTAAATGTTAGGTCAACCCCTTTCCCTGCCAGGGCTAGTATAAGGATTAAACAAAATAACGTTCTAATATAAGCAAAAATACAAGTTACATGGCTCTAACATGGCTCCAATTTCTAGCTGGTAGGAAGTCAATCCTTTCATCTGTTTTCCAAAGCCTATGGATCTGCCTTTAGTTGGAAATACAGAGTTGAGTATAGAATATATTATAGAACTCAGGGCCTTGAGTTACTGTCCAACTCTTCACAAAATTCCATCTGAAAAAAGTGAGATTTAAGGAAGACTGCCTAAGGGGTATGATGCAAACCCATGCCCCTGCGTATTTTAGGCTCCATTTTCTAGCAGATCACCTGAAAGCTACATAGATGTCCTTAGCTCAGCTCCTCACAGAGTGGTTTTCACTGAGTTGCAATCTCACATAAAACATTTGCATTTTATCTGCAGCTTCTACGAGAACTCTAGGAAACCAAAACTGCAGAAGCACTGGTTGTAAAAATAGCAAAAGAACCGTTGCTGTAGTGGTAAAAACAAGAAAAATAAACAAATAAAACACAATTCTTGGTTTAAAAAAGTAAAAATTACTGTTATATCATTTAATATTGCCTTACATATCATTATAAATTTCATTAAAATATAAAACTAATTTTAAAAACTTTGTCCTTTGAGAAACTGGTATGTTGACTGCCAAGGAGAAGACCATTCACAGCCATCATGTTAATGAACAGGATTAGGAAGGCCAGGCATGGTGGCACACACCTGTAATCCTAGCACTTAGGGAGGCCAAGGCGGGAGGTCTCTTGAAACCAGGACTTTGACACTGGGCTGGGCAACATGGCGAGACCCAATCTCTACAAAAGTTTTAAAAATTAGCTGGGCATGGTGGCGCACATCTGGGGTCCTAGCTACTCAGGAGGCTGGGGTAGAATGATCACTTGAGCCCAGGAGGTCAAGGCTGCAAGGCTGCAGTGATCTATGACTGTGCCACTGCACTCCAGCCTGGGCGACAAAGCAAAATAATGTCTCAGAAAAAAACAAAATAAACAAAAAAACAAGATGAGAACAGCTGCATGCTCTTTTCTTTGGTGCTGATGATGTTTCTATGTTATTAACATGATTAAAGCCTCTCTTTACCAGTTATCTGCTGTGTGTCAAGCATTGTTCCCAGGTGTTCATTACGTTAATTCATTTAATACTCTAACACAATCTTATGAGGTAAACGTTACCAGTTCTGTTTTACCAAACAAGAAAACCAAAGCCCAAGTCATATAGCTAGTAAGAGGAGGAGCCAATTCAAACCAGGACTGATTTCAAAATTCCCATTCCTTCCACTGTGCGATGGAAAGTACAGGAGGGTGTGGTTTTCATGTCTACTGTGGCCGGACATCAATTTTCCCTACTGAGAAGACAGTATGTAAATCTGAAGAAACAATGTATATAAAAATATGGTATATGCTATAAGCCAGTATTCATATGTAAATAACTATCATTGTCCTCCAGGAAAAGATGTGTGAAGCAGAACTGACAGTTTTCTTTTCTTTTTTTAACTTTTTTTTTTTTCTTTTAGAGACAGGTGTTCTCCATGTTGGTCAGGCTGGTCTCGAACTCCCGACCTCAGGTGATCAGCCCACCTCAGCCTCCCAAAGTGCTAGGATTACAGGTGTGAGCCACTGTGTCTGGTGACAGTTTTCTTTTTCTTTTATTTTTAAGAGACAAGGTTGTGCTATGTTGCCCAGGCTGGACTTGAACTCCTGGGCAAAGCAATCCTCCCACCTCAGCCTGCTATGAAGCTGGAACTTCAGGCACATGCCATCATGCCAGGCCAGAACTGACATTTCTACTGCACACACACCAGCAAAATCATCAGGACGTGAATTCTAAACATAGCCTAAGAGGATAACTTTTCTCTCAACACTAAAACTCAAAAAACCATGTAAGCAAGTGTATAGGTCACTTACTTCCTTCAACACAGGTGTTTCACAAGATAGTGAGAAATCATCCCACGTCTAGCGACCATGGGCATAGACTCCTGTTTGCTTCAGAATCCAGGAGATGCTGGTATTTGGCCAGGTAGGCCTTCTTTTCTCTCAACTCCCTTTTAATCTCATCTTCTTCAGTGATCATCATTCTCAAAGAATTATTTCAAGAGATACTATCTTTGAGAAGAAGAATTATTTCAAGTTTTCATTTCTAGCTCATCTACAAATCCATAACTTTTGGATATCAAAGCTCTCCAAAACTCTGAACTCTACAATGTGCTTCTTTCCTATAAGTTTGATGGCTATTACATAGGAGAAATGCATGCTTTCCCTGGTAGTTTAGAGAACAAGTTTGGAATATTATGAGCTCAGAAAAGGGGTCATTCTCCCTCTGGTCCTGAAAATCAAGGATTTTCTAGATGTTTAAGAGGCAAGTGGTCACCAGCAGCAAGAAAATGCTAGGATGGGTTCTCTGGACACTGCTTCACCCAGGGACAGCCACCCCTTCTCTACTCACCTCCATCCAAACCCTGTAAGAGAAGTGTAAATAATGCAACACAAATCTTCACAAAGACTACCTACCAAAACAAACCCCAGCCAGAAAAGCAATGGCGTTAAAACGCAAAGGGATCCCTCAGGGATAAAACAGGAAGAGGGACTCACTGACTCTCCTCTCAAGGGTTCCTGCTTCAACCCCACCTATGTAACACAATTCTTTTCCTCTTCAGTATTAACCCCCTACCTCATTACTTTTCTCCACTCCAACCAGTAGGCAGCAATGTCCAACAGAGCACAACAGATTTAAAACTGTTTAAAATGGGTGTCTTGCATTTTTCTCACCTTGTCTTCTTCCACCACTGGCTAAGCTTTCAACAGATTCCACAGTGCCCCCAGCTCTGCAATGAATCGACTACCCCACATCTTCAGATTCTTCACAGAATCACATACCATCTCCTGCCCTAACACACAGCAGGCTCTCCCTGAGGGCTCTTTCTCTACCCTGGCGACTTCAATAGCTATATGCATAGATCCACTCAAAACCCTTATCTCACAACTGATTTCCTGACGTCAATGCCACTTCCACTTGAGTCACCCACACTTCTGGACAAATCCTGAACCTTGGACTACCCATCTTAAAACCATGCCCTCTGTCTGACCACATTTCCCTTCCTGTCTATCTTTTGACCACTTACTACCCAACAGCTGCTCTTTGACCTTGGCTAGGCCTCTCTTCCCTTAAGCCTTTTTCCTAGTGTATATCAGCCACCTCCTGGCCTTTCCTTCTGCCAATCCAGGCCGGAATCCATGATTCATCACAAAAGGATCCATCTTAAATCCACAGCTCCTTTCTCTTTCCCCTGTACCCTCCCTCCTAAAAAGCCCTAACTATGCTCTTCTCCATTCCTTTGTCAGCACACCTAAAAATTGCTATTCAGATACCACACATCCAGTACACTTCTGAAAGCTCTTTCGGAGATACATTCCGAAGCATTAATGGATAAAATGGTATGACCCTGGAGTTTGCTTCAAAAAATTCAGTGGTAGGCCAGGCGCGGTGGCTCATGCCTGTAATCCCAGCACTTTGGCAGGCTGAGGTGGGCAGATCACCTGAGGTCAGGAGTTCGAGACCAGCCTGGCCAACATGGAGAAACCTCATCTCTTTAAAAAAAAAAATAAAAAAATAAAATAAAATAAAAATTCAGTGGTAAAAAAGGAAGAGTAGTGGACAAGAATAGAAATAAAACAAGCTAGTTCACGTGTTAATATTCATAGTTATTAGTTAATAGTTATATATAACAGGAAGCTGGATGATAGACATAGTGGTGCTCATCTATTCTACTTCGGTTATGCTTGGGATTTTTCATAACAAACAGTTCAACAATAAAATTAATTAAGTGAAAGATTAATGGGGAACAATGCCAAAGGTCACACACAGATTACCTGCTAGTCACAAAATGAAAACCATAATTTCACAATGGAGAAATTTAGCTTATCCTACCTTAACCAGTAATCAAACTTAGCATCAATAATAATGGGCCAGTCAAACATCGTGTGCCTCTGATCTGCCACATCATTTATAAAGGGTTGTTTTCTTCCCAAAATGCGTAACCTAAATCTAATCAGACCTCTAGATCTAATTTACAGTTTACAGAATACACAGGGGAGAGAGGAACAACCTGAAAAACACTGCAGAAAAAGAAAACAATCAGGTGAATCCATCATGTGAAAAGTCACTTATGTGAAGAAATAAGAAATGTCTAAAACTGAACTCCCAGCCTGGGCAACACAACAAGAGCCCCATCTCTACAAACAATAAAAAAAAGTTAGCAGATACAGCAGAGTGTGGTGGCACATGCCCGTAGTCCCAGCTACCCGGGAGGCTGAGACCCCAGCCACCATCTAACTCAAACTACCCAAGAAGACCCCAAGCAAGAACCCCAGAACCATGCAAGTATTGTGGTCTGAAGCCACTGTGTTTTGGGGTGGTCTGGTAGGCTGGACTGGACACTGGCAGATCCAGCCTTTCAAGAACCGTCCCTGGGACCTGTCTCTGGAGTCTTATCTTGACACTCCTCACTCTACCCTGCCAAGGACAACAAACAGGACCAAGTGGGACTTCCCTGAACTCTCTGTACTTTCAGCTTCACTCCTGTCTTTGTGCATGCAAATCCTTCCACCTGGAATGCCCCTCCCTGCCCTGTCCCTTTACAAAAGAACTATGCCTCCACCGTAATCTGTACGAGCACTGTTTCCTCTGTGAAGCTGTGCCCTTCTTTTCCCCACTGTCCTCCCACCAGCAACTCAATTAATCCTTTCCTCCCAGTGAAACATCTATGGTGGCATAAATCTCAATGCAGTATACTGGTTTTTCACATGTCTTGTCCAATAAACTATTAAGTACCTTGAGGGTAAGTACTATATGTCTGTGCACTGGTCCTGCAGGGGCCTAATGAATGTATGCTGATTGGAAGTGGTTTGTCTGGCTCCCTTGCTTAGCCTGTTTTCATTAAAAACATTTCTGGGGGCCGGGCGCGGTGGCTCAAGTCTGTAATCCCAGCACTTCGGGAGGCCGAGGCGGGTGGATCACAAGGTCAAGAGATCGAGACCATCCCGGTCAACATAGTGAAACCCCGTCTCTACTAAAAATACAAAAAATTAGCTGGGCATGGTGGCACGTGCCTGTAATCCCAGCTACTCAGGAGGCTGAGGCAGGAGAATTGCCTGAACCCAGGAGGCAGAGGTTGCGGTGAGCCGAGATCGCGCCATTGCACTCCAGCCTGGGTAACAAAAGCGAAACTCCGTCTCAAAAAAAAAAAAAAAAAAAAAAATTTCTGGGCCAGGCACAGTAGCTCTCACCTGTAATCCCAGCATTTTGGGAGGCTGAGGTAAGAGGATCACTTGAGCCCAAGAATTCAAGAACAACCTGAACAACATGGAAGGCCCCATCTGTACGAAAATTTTAAAAACTAGCCAAGCATGATGGTTCATGCCCATGGTCCCAGCTTCTCCAGAGGCTGCAGTGGGAGGATCGCTTGAGCCCAGGAGGTGGAGGCTGCAGTGAGCTGTGATAGCGTCACTGCACTCCAGCCATGCAACAGAGCAAGACCCTGTCTCAAAAAAACATTCTGTCTAAGCCCCTGGCTGATGGAGCAGAAATGATACCAGTTAAATCCTGCTTTTCTCGGTCTCCTAAACCCTAACTTGAACGAGGCTTTCTTTTCTGAGTTTGCAAGTTCACAACCCTTAGGAACAACAACCCTAGGTTGATCCAGCACTAAAAGCTGCCTTTTAAAATACAGTTATGGGATCTGACTAGCTTAGTGTCTGGGACATAAGTAGATACTCAATAAACATTATTTCTTTTCCTTCTCTCACTTCAGAAATCTTGCTGAATCTGTCCGCAAAGCAGGCCCATTCCCTCACATGTTTCAGGCTGCTCCTCTCCCAAAGCCACGCCCTTTCTGGGTCTTAACACCTGCTTAGACTTTGACCTGCTGCCTCTCCTCAGTACCAGCTGCCCACCCACTCCCACCTCAGCCAGGGTGAGCTCATCAAAGCAGGTATAATTTTTAAGGGCCAGGCTTCTACGTGACAAGGTCTAGGTCCAGCATATCAATACAATTGCACATAGGTTGCACTGGAAAGTTTTGCAAAGAGGATTCATGCAATTATCCCTAAACATTAACAAAAGAAATCTGACTGTGTCATATATAGGATAAGAGAAAACAAACAAAAAACAGGATTAGGAACCAGAAGACTTGGGTGACATTTTTAATCTGCCTCTATCACTAAAGACTTTTTTTTTTTTTTGTAAACTTAATCAGAAATATTCTTTTAGGCCAGACACGGTAGCTCATACCTTGTAATCCCAGTAATTTGGGAGGCCAAGGCAGGCAGATTGCTTGAGGTCAGGAGCTCAAGACTAGCCTGGTCAACTAGTGAAACCCCATCTCTACTAAAAATATACAAAATTAGCTGGGTGTGGTAGCACATGCCTGTAGTCCCACCTACTTGGGAGGCCAAGGCACAAGAATCATTTGAACCCGGGAGGCAGAGGTTGCAGTGGGCTGAGATCACGTCACTGTACTCCAGCCTGGGCTACAGAGCAAGACCCTGTCTCAAAAAAAAAAAAAAAAAAAAAAAAAAGGAATTTTTAAAAAATATAACAGAAAATGTGTGTGTGTGTGTGTGTGTGTGTGCGCGCGCGCGTGCGCACACGCGCGCGCACGAGCACACCTCAGGCAATCCTCTGGCCTCCGCCTCCCAAAGTGCTGGGATTACAGGCGTGAGCCACTGAGCCCGGCCAGAAAATGTTTTTAATTGCTATGGTACATCCTAAATGAGAAATATTACAAGAATTTGAATGTAGGTAGCTTCAACTCACTAAGCAGTTAATGAAAAGGAGTTTATAAATTTTACATAAAGAATAAATTTAATAGGAAAAAACGGTTATCTTAGGTTTTCTTCTCAACAAAATTTAATTCCTGCCGGGCACAGTGGCTCATGCCTGTAATCCCAGCACTTTGGGAGGCCAAAGTGGGCAGATCACCTAAAGTCAGGAGTTCAAGACCAGCCTGGCCAACGTGGTAAAATCTATCTCTACAAAAATACAAAAGTTAGCTGGGCATGATGATGGGTGCCTGTAATCCCCAGCTACTCTGGAGGCTGAGGCAGAAGAGGCAGAGGTTGCAGTGAGCCAAGATTGTGCCACTGCACTCCAGCCTGGGCGACAGAGTGAAATTATCTTAAAAAAAAGAGAGAGAGAGAGAAAAAATTTAATTCCTACTTCTCTCCTTACAGCAAAATTAATTAGAATTTAAGTATAAAAACTGGAACACTAGAAGAAAACATGAATGAATTTTTTTTGTGTGATTCTGACAAGTGAAGAAGATTTTTCCAAGCATGAGACAAAATTCAACTCAAAAGCGGAGAAGGGGGTGGGGTGGGGGAAGTGCCTTGAAGAAAAATATTTGCCTAAATAAAAATGTAAAGCATGTTAAAGGCAAATAATTAGCATAAACAAAGTCAAAAAATTTTTGTACTGGGGGAAAAATTATCATCAACACCTATGGCAAAGAGTCCTTTTTCATCTATCAGATTGGCAAAGAGTAAAAAGATGTATAACACATATAACACCCATGTTGGCCAGGGTGTGGTGGAAACAGGCACCTCCATACACTGCTGATGAGAAGCACATTGATGCAACTTCTTTGCAAGGCAGTTTGGCAATATTTATTATCATTTATAATGAGCACACCCTTTGATCAGCAAATCTTTCCTTCTAGGAATTTTGCCGAAGGAAATACAAGAACTAGGGCACATGGGCAGAGACAGCTGGATGCTGCTGTTTATTACAGTACTGCATATAATAGGAACAACTGGGAAACAATTCAATCTTCCATTAAAAGGGGCTTGGTTAAATAAATTATTATAAATTCCTATGAAGAAACGCAATGCTGCACCTTAAAAGCGTATCCTGAGGTGGAAAAATATCCTAGGTAAATTATAAGTGAGATGTTTTTCAGTATAATATAATCTTTTCTTTCCATTTTTTTACTGCAGGAAAACATATGAAATTCACCATTTTAAAGTGTACAACTCAGGGGCATTAAGTATGTTCACGATGTCATGCAACCATCACCACTATTTCCCAAACTCTTCCAAATAGAAACTCTCCAATGGACTAAGCAATAACTCCCCATTCTCCCCTCTCACCAAGCTCCTGGGTTACCTCTAATCTATTTTCTGTCTCTATGAATTTGCCTTTTCTAGGTATTTTACATAAGCAGAATCACAAAATATTTGTGCTTCTGCATATGGCTTATTTCAGTTAGGGCAACATTTCCATTTCCAAAGTTCATCTACACTGTAGTATGCGTCGGCACTTCCTCCCGTTCAAGGCTGAATAATATTCCACAGCATGTATTACTGTGTTCATCCATTTTGTTTGTACATGGTTTGTATGTTTTGTTTATCCACTCATCCATCGGTGAGCACTTGGCTTGCTTCCACCTTTTGGCTGCTGTGAGTAACACTGCGATGACATTGGCACGCAAGAATCTGAGTCCTCGTTTTCAGTCATTTTGGGCATACACCCAGAAGTAGAATTTCTGGATCATATGGCAATTTGGGGCTTTTGGGGGAATAATTAAACTTTCCCATAGCAGCTATACCCTAACACTCCCAGTAACGATGTATGAGGGTTCTAATTTCTCTACAACTCACCAACACTTTTTACTTTCCATTTTTTGAAGTAGAGTATAAACTTTTTGTGTAAAAAAATAAACGTATATACAAATGTAACATTTAAAGAATCTGTTATGGCTCAAGGATGTTAGTTTAAAAATATAAATAAATAAAAAGTCTGGTGTACCCAACTGTTAACAATGACTATTTTTCTGGGGCACAGCTTTATAGGAGATGCTCATATTCTGCCTTACATACTCCCCATTTTGCAAAAGTTTTTAGAACACATGCTGTTGCTTTTTAAAAAATGTCTTAAGCAAAAGTTAGCCCGAGATGGTCTGATGTCTGCCTGCTAACCTAAAACACAATTTCAGTGTTATATGCACAGCAAGGCCCTAAATCAGCAGAAGTGAAAAGACCTGAGTCCCAGTCCTCACTCTGCCACCTTGGGCACAGGTACTCTCACTACACATCTCCCAGGCACCTGAGACTAAATCCAAGTTCCCAGCCAGTACCCCAAAAATAGACAACAGCCATGTGGACCCACCTACTCCTTCCACCCCAGGGACAGCACTCAGGCTATGGGAGTCCCAGGTGGGTTGTCTCAGGCTACATATGGGTAGCTGCCTCCCTTTGTCCAGTGTGCCTTACAAAGATTAAGCTGGGCAGCACTGTGCCAGGCAGTCTGTAATATCCCTGCCCACACAGAAACAGAATTCTATGGAACTTAGAAGGAAGCTAAGAAAAGGAGAGCTTGGGGAAAACCTGGGAGTCACAGACTATGAAGGAAAATGAAGACCTTCCCCGCAGAGAGAGAAGCAAGCCCAGAAAAGGACTCAAGAAACGATGATGACAAGGAGGAGAGGGCACTGACATTTACTAATTCAAGTGTCTCACCCGAAGCCACAGGTGCTGAAGCAGACAGCAAGGTGCAGTGCCTGGAGCCACGCTGCTCTGTGGGAAGCATCCCAAGGTCACCTGCTTGGGCAGCAACAGGGAGAAAAGCCAGCCTCTGTGGGAAGAGGCACTGAGGCCTGGGGAGTGAAAGGCAAGTGAAATCCTTCCCCTCTTCCAGGTGTTCTCAGCCTTTCTGCTGCCAACTGTGGACTTTGCCCTTGAAATTCAACTCCTGGCCTAAAGAGATAATCTCCCAGGCACGTCCTGTGTAAACTTGGCTAATCAACAGAACACACTCAGTGCAGCGCCTGCTGGCTGTCCCTGAAACAGCCCTGCCAGGCAGGAGCAGTGCTGACTGGCGGGGGGGAAGCTCTTCCTGGCATAAATGCCACCAATCCTAATGAAATCAAGTGACCAGGATGGGCATCTTCCAGAAATTAGACAAGCAGCTGTTTAAAGATGAGCATACACCTGGAAATCTCATCCGGAAGTGATACGGATATGGTGAGAAGGGACATTGAAAGCATGGACCTTTACCAGGCTTTGTTGATGTTTTAGAGCAAGCCACCTAAGAAGATCTAAAGTAAAGCTTTGTAGACATGAAATTCTGGGTTGGTAAAAGAGAGCATGCCAATTAACATCTGGCCCTCACACCCTTAGCAGCTTCTCAGCTCCCAAGCCTCTTAAGCAGTGGTTCTCAAAGTGGGGTTCCCAGACAACAGTAGAGGCGTCACTTCCAAATTTGTTAAAAAAGCAAATGTTTGCTTTAAAAATTCTATTAAATTGGTAACAAGCTCTCCAGGTAAGTCTGGTGCACGTTCAAGTCCAAACATCACTGCTCTATAGCTCCAGAAAGCTCTGCAATCTGGAGTTCTGATCCTGCCCACCCCGAGACTTCCCTTACGTTCTGCTCTAAATGAATTTTGAGGGACTGGAATATCACCTCTCCAGTTACAACAAATAAAATTGGCAGGTTTCATCCCACTCCAGTTCCATCTTCCACATGGTCTCCTGGGTTTCTTTTCTACAAACGACATCCACTTGTGTTTCCTTCCTGCTTCCTGGGGAAAGTGACTCCCCACTTTCTGGATGGTTCAATCCCTTAAAGATCTGACCTCAGCCAGTCTTCTCAGCCTCACCTCCTAACCCATCTGTGTGTCCCTGCACATGGCAGATGACATTTCATGTCTGTTCAGCGTGAATCAGTGCTGAAGATCATCTGAAAAATACCCTCTGAAGGAATCTCTCCCAAGTGCGTTATCTTTCCCTTCAGAAGCAAGTCTGTTACTGAAACAAACAGGGATGGGGGAGACAGAAAAGCAGAATCCCATTATTTACCAAAGAAATTTCTCTGTGTTCTAGGAATCTACACTAAATCTGAAATTCAGTCCCACCCTGCTCTGCCCTTCACAAACTATTCTATCTAAGCGGACTGATTAGGCTGACCACAGGTCTCATGAACACAGAGGAATGACGGTTTGTAAACAATGCATATATTTTCATTTCAGAATCCTAGGTCTTGACTACTTACAGAATCTAAACAGGATCAAACCTTTAGAAAAAGAAGTATAGGCTGAGCAAGGTGGCTCACACCTATAATTCCAGCACTTTGGGAGGCCAAGGCAGGTGAATCACCTGAGGTCAGGAGTTCAAGACCAACCTGGTCAACCGTCTCTACAAAAAATACAAAAATTAGCCAGGCATGGTGGCATCTGCCTGTTATCCCAGCTACTTGGGAGGTTGAGGCAGGAGGATCACTTGAACCTGGGAGATGAAGTTTGTAGTGAGCCCAGACCATGCCACTGCACTCCAGCTTGGGTGACAAGAGTGAGACTCCATCTCGAAAAAGAAAAAGAAGTATCAACCAACAGAAACTAGTCAATGTTCAATTTCCAAGAAGTAAAAGCTGTGGCCTGATACATATCTTTTCTCAAACATTTCTAATAAACTTGAAGACTACAAAAGAGATCTGTACACTAGGAAATCAGAGTTTATTTACAAACCCTAGTTTACTGACAAATTACTCACTTTTCCAAAAGCAAATTCCATCTTCTTATACAATAGGGAGAATGGCAATCTAAGACATCTAACTACTTATAGAGTATTAAGGAGAAACACCATCTTTCTTCCTGCCCAGAGGAAGAGATGTAATTCAGGCTAACTTCTTTCAAGTCTTGCCACAGCCCCAACCTCCCCAGTTGTTTATATGAACTGGCATTCTCAGTATTTAACGAGGTACCCCTTTGAGAGAAAGCGGGGGGGAAAAAAACTCATTCAATTCCACAAACATTCAAAATGTGACCATAAATAACATATAATGATTCAAAGGAAAAAACTCATTAGATGTTCTAGATAACTAAAGGGGAGCTGCATTTGATACACCAACCAGGGTGACCAGAGTGAAGGTGTGGCAAGAACGCGCACTTGGAATCAAATAGCCTTAGATTCAGATTTCAAGCAAGTTAGCTACTCCACGTTCCTGCAGATGTCACAACATCAACAAATCAGCTCACAGATCGTCGTGAGGATTTACTAAAAGAATGAAATAAAAATGCCTAGTATAACACAATGCCTAGAACAAAGGCACTCATGTTTTACCATAAACCTAAAATCTGCAGAAACAATCAGAAAATTTAAAAACACATAGTGTTTGATCCCAAGAATTATGCAGACTACATTCATTCACAACTTCCTGTAGCCAAGCAGATACAGTCTCTGCCCACTCCAGATCCCTTTTGTTTCCTCATATTCTTTTTTTTTTTTTTTTAAGATAGAGTCTCATTCTGTCACCAGGCACCAGGCTGGAGTTCAGTGGCACAACCTCAGCTCACTACAACCTCTGCCTCCCGGGTTCAAGCAATTCTCCTGCCTCAGCCTCCCAAGTAGCTGGGACTACAGGCGCATGCCACCACACCCAGCTAATTTTTTTGTATTTTTAGTAGAGACAGGGTTTTACCATATTGGCCAGGATGGTCTTGATCTCTTGACCTCATGATCCGCCCGCCTCGGCCTCCCAAAGTGCTGGGATTACAGGTGTGAGCCATCGCGCCCGACCTGTTTCCTCATATTCTTATCCCTTCCCCCTCCTCCTTCTCTTCTCTTCTTTTCTTTTTTTAGAGACAGGGTCTTGCTCTGTTGCCCAGGCTGGAATGCAGTGACATGATCATAGCTCACTGAAGCTTCAAACTCCTGGGTTCAGGCAATCCTCCCGCCTCAGCCTCCCAAAGTGTAGGGGTTACAAGCGTGAGCCCCCACACCCAGCACCATACTCTTTTTCCTGATTCTTCTCAATCAGATTCAATGTTCCCCTCTCTCCCTCTCAAATTTTCCATACGTTATCCCAAGTTGCACCACATCTTCCACCCGACACCCCCTTGCCTCCCTATAGTCTAACAATGACGACTTCCTAGGTATCCTTTCTGCATGGCAAGCTCTTTCCTACCTCAGGGGCTTTGACTCTGCTGTTCCTTTTTCCAGAAATGAACTTTCCCCAAATCTGGACATTCAAGGCTTCTTCTCATCCTTGAGCTCACAGCTGAACTGTCATTTTCAGAGGCCTTTTCTAACCTTCTGAGACCCCTGGCACTCTCTTCTACATCACCATTATTTCCTTCATAGCTCACGGCACTATCTTTATCTCATCTACTGATCTGTTTACTTGTTTATGGAAATGCTTCCCCACTCACTAGAGCAAAGACTTCAATGTCTTAGCCATCTCTACCTCCCCAGCATACAGAACAAAACCTAGAACAGAAGGAATGCTCAATAAATATTTACTGAATGAAAAAATACATTCAGTTCCTAAAGCAAGAGAGGCAAAGTTAGAGTCCCCCTCACTCCTTTGCTTTCTCTAACTGGTAACAGTAGAAGATAGAATCCCAGGGAAAGACTGTAAATTAAAAAGAGAAGAGATAGGCCAGGCATGGTGGCTCACGCCTGTAATTCCAGCACTTTGGGAGGCCAAGGTGGGTGAAACACGCAGTCAAGAGATCATCCTGGACAACACGGTGAAACCCCGTCTCTACTAAAAATACAAAACTTAGCTGAGCGTGGTGGCTCACACCTGCAGTGCCAGCTATTTGGAAGGCTGAGGCAGAAGAATCTCTTGAACTCAGGAGGCAGAGGTTGCAGTGAGCCAAGATCACGCCACTGCACTCCAACCTGGCGAGAGTGAGACTCCGTCTCAAAAAAAAAAAAAAAAAGAGAAGAGACTGAGGATTAACTTTTGGAGAACACCAAAAAATAAAGCCATCCCAACCCCTGCAATGACCAAACAGTAAGGGCTATCACAGACCCAGGAGGACAACACAGGTGTTACAGTCTCCATCGCCTTCTTTTTCTGTTTCTACAGCTTTCCAGAAGAAGCTCAGCTTCCTCCCACAAGGCCACGTAGACATCTACAAAAACGCCATAGGTGTTTTTCAGATGAGAAGAAGTCTGGATAGCACTGCTTTCAAAACTCAGCTGGGCACCCAAGCAGACTAGGTACCTACATCTAAATGGAGGGAAAAACATCCACCTGGGTTTACCAAACTGCTGTGGGTCCTGCAATTGGAGGGGGTGGGAAAGAAAATAAAAAGGTTTTTCTATTTCCATTTAATGAGATTTAAATAAAACAAAAATTTCCAGTTGCTTTCTTTTCTTTTCTTTTTTTTTTTTTCTAGAGCCTTTAGATGAGAGCTTTCTTTTCTTACTTTCTTTATTATTTTTTTTTGAGACCGAGTTTTGCTCTTGTTGCCCAGGCTGGAAAGCAATGGCATGATCTCGGCTCACTGCAACCTCCACCTCCTAGGTTTAAGCAATTATCCTGTCTCAGCCTCCCAAGTAGCTGGGATTATAGCCATGAGCTACCATGCCTGGCTAAGTTTTTGTGTTTTCAGTAGAGATGGGGTTTCACTATGTTGGCCAGGCTGGTATCAAACTCCTGACATCAGATGATATACCTGCATCAGCCTCCCAAAGTGCTGGGATTACAGGCGTGAGCCACTGCACCGTACTCCGGTTGCTTTCTTTCTAACCTGGATCCCTGCCATTTCCTCCTGAGCACTTAAGAGTTGACAAAACCAATAGCCTTTCTTACCTCCAGTATCCTTACAACTGGCTCTCCCAGCACAGCCAAGCCAAGAGCAAATGTTTTTTTTTTTTTCTTTTTTCTTGAAGAGACAGTGTCTTGCCATGTTGCCCAGGCTGGAGTGCAGCACATACTCATAGGTGTGATCACTGCACAGGACAGCTTCAAACTCCTGGGCTCAAGCAGTCCTCTTGCCTCAGCTTCCTGAGTAGCTGGGACTACAGGTGTACACACCCAGACCACACTCCTTTATAGTTGTTGTGGTCATTCAGGTTCTTTAATTTCCTTTCCCTACTGGCATTCCTTTTTGCCAAGCGACAAAGTATATACACACAAGTCAGTCCTCTTTGTCCTAGGGTCTTAGCAAATGAGTACCAAGTTCGACATGTAGTTTTTACAGTCCTCAGTCTTCACCATTTTTTATTTTATTATTATTTTAGACACAGGGTCTTGCTCTGTCACCCAGGCTGGAGTGCCGTGGCACAATCATAGCTCACTATAACCTTGAACTCCAGGGCTCAAGCAATCATCCCACCACAGCCTCCCAAGTAGCTGGGACTACAGGCATGTGCCACCATGCCTGGCTGATTTCATTTATTTTGTAGATATGGGGTGTCACCATGTTTCCCAGGCTGGTGTCGAACTCCTGGCTTCAAGCAATCCTCCTGCCCTGGCCTCCCAAAGGATTAGGATTATAAGCATAAGCCACTGTGTCCAGCCTTTCCCATCTTTTAATTACTCCATTAGAACACTTATTAGGTTACAAACTGCTAACAAACTAAAGCGGAGGGAGATTCCAGCATATCTCTGCCAAGGAAACTTACCTTGACTAAGGAGTACAGGACACAGTTTTGGGAGCTCTATGCACCATCAAGGCTGAGCTTCTCCTGATTCAACAGGGAGCTACTGTTGAATCTGAGCCCCTCCCTGTGGGAGCTAGCAGAAGTAAAAAAAAAAAAGCTGAAGAACAGCATGTCTGACCATCACCTACATAGTCTGGTCTTCTAAAGCAAAAATAACCTTAAATTGTAAACAGCCTCACTCAAAGAGAAAATCTGTGAAGCCTCTACTCTTAGGAACTCCCCATTCTGCCCTAGGCCTGTCTGGGCTCAGCAGGCTCATAAATTGGCACTGTTGATATGACCTTTCCAGGCTGTATTTCAACAAGAGATAACAACAAAGCTCAGAGCTTTGGTAGCACTCAAAGGAGATTTGAGGGACTTAAAACACACTGCTAAATTTGGCAGCAAAAGTTCCTGTTCCCTGAAGTTGCAAAAGAAAATCTCTTTATAATTACACTTGTAGATAAGGAGCTACTCATTCTCTTTAGAAACAGATTAGAACCTCCTCATCCCAATCCACCACTCAACTGCAAAAGGAGTGAGACTTCTGGGGCAAGTCTCACCTGGCGGTGGGATCAAGCTATCTCTCGAAAAGATAAAGTTCCAGGAAATTACCTTGATGCCTCTTATTGCCTTAGCCACAACCACGTGCCCAGAGACATTCGTCACTCTTCACCATCTACAGCCCTCTGTCTCCCTCACCTTCCCATCAGCCTTCCCACTTCCCATCCTGCTCTTTGACACTAGGCCTGCCATGCCCCTATCCCCTTTGTTCATACAACACACATTACTCCTCAGAGAGGGCCCTCTCAGCCTAGAGGCTCCTTTGATTCAGCCAGATTCCCTGTCTGGTTTATAATTTCTTTACAAAAGCAAGGTATAGGAGCTCTGATCTATATGCTGATTGAGGGTCACTTATCACTGCTCTGCTGATACTGTCTGTCCAACACACAGAGGAAGGGATATCGCCTGGCATTTCTCAGCAAAACAAACCCAACAGACAAGCCACAAAGAAATAAACACTGCTGCCTGGGTGTGGTGGCTCACATTTGTAATCCTAGCATTTTGGGAGGCCAAGGTGGGTGGACTGCCTGAGCTCAGGTGTTCAAGACCACCCTGAGCAACATGGTGAAATCCCGTCTCTACTAAAACACAAAAAATTAGCCAGGCGTGGCAGTGGGCACCTATAACCCCAGCTACTAAAGAGGCTGAGGCAGGAGAATCACTTGAACCTGGGAGGCAGAGGTTGCAGTAAGCTGGGATAGTGCCATTGCACTCCAGCCTGGGTGACACAGTGAGACTTTGTCTCAAAATAAATATATAAAAAGAAGCCCTGCTGAGGCTGGGTGCAGTGGCTCACGCTTATAATCCCAGCGCTTTGGGAAGCCGAGGTGGGTGGATCACTTGAGCCTAGAAGTTCGAGACCAGCCTGGGCAACATGAAGAAACTCTGTCTCTATAAAAAAAAAAATTACATAAATTAGCCAGGTGTGGTTACTCCAGAGGCTGAGGTGCCAAGGATCCCCTGAGCCAGGTAGGCAGAAGTTGCAGTGAGCCGATAATACACCACTGCACTCTAGCCTGCATGACAGAGTAAGACACTGTCTTGGAAAAAAAGAAAGGGGGCTGGCCCCAGTGGCTCACATCCATAATCTCAGCACTTTGGGAGGCCTAGACAGGCAGATCACCTCAGGTCAGGAGTTCAAGATCAGCCTGGCTAACATGGCAAAACCCTATCTCTACTAAAAATACAAAAACTAGCAGGCATGGTGGTACACACCTATAGTCCCAGCTACTCGGAAAGCTGAGGCAAGAGAATCACTTGAACCCAGGAGGTAGAAGTTGCAGTGGGCCAAGATCACGTCACTGCACTCCAGCCTGGGTGACAGGGATACTCCATCACTGCCCCCAAAAAGAAAATAAACACTACTTGGTTTACAAGATAATAATAAACATAACAATCACTGCAAACATTTTATTCAGCAAGGAGGCAGGAAGCACTATTCTAGGCACTCTACATTTAACATTTAGGCTTCCTTACAACCCTATGAGGTAATGCTATCACTGCCTCAAATTTTACAAAAGAGGAAGAACTGGGTCAGGGACAAGCTAAGGAACTTGTTCAAGGTTACAGAGCTATTAGGTGGCAGAGCCAGACTTTGAACCCAGTCTGACCCCAGAGCCCAGGCTCTAAACATTACTCTCTGACTGGGTGGCTCCTCACCTAAGACAGATTTGTCTCTGAGCACCGACTGGCTTACCCTAAACTCTAGTGGAGAGAGGACTGGTCAGAAAACACTGGGATTTTTCCCCACTGAGAAAAGGAAACAGTGATGGCAGTATTTATTCAAAGAGCTGGTCTTAGGCTACAGCATAGAACACACAAGTACCCCAAACACCTGCTGACCAAAATTTTCCCAGGGGGCCAAGAGAAACTTACCTTCTTACTTACTCAAATCTGGGTCCTCCCTGTACTACCCTATGCATCTGAGAACAAGTTTCCAGTCTCCGTGTTCTAAGAAGCAAGTCAAAATGCTTCCTAGAATCTAGTTGATAGGGTTAAAGAAAAGTTACTCAAATATCTTTTAAGCACCAACTATATGTGTTGGCCATTTGGGGAAATAAATAGTATAAAATATTATACTTGATTTTATACAACTTCAAGGAATCTAGTTGAAAACACAAGACGTACACATTTGAAAAGTCAAGTCAGGGCTGGGTGTGGTGGCTCACACCTGAACTCCCAGCACTTTGGGAGGCCAAGGCAGGCGGATCACTTGAGGTCAGGAGTTCAAGGCCAGCCTGGCCAACATGGTGAAACCCCATCTCTACTAAAAATACAAAAATTAGCCAGTCATGGGGGAATGCGCCTGGAATCCCCCAGCTACTCAGGAGGCTGCAGCAGGAGAATTGCTTGAACCTAGGAGGCAGAGGCTATAGTGAGCTGAGATCACACCACTGTGCTCCAGCCTGGGCGACCAGGCAAGACTCTGTCTCAGAAAAAAAAAAAAAAAAAAGTCAAGTCCAGATGTCAATGAGAACACTCAATCCATGCCTTCTATTTTCTTTTTTTTTTTTTTTTTTTTTTTTTTTGTCTTTTTTTTGTCTTTTTGTTTTTCTCCTTTTTGTGGAGAACGGGGTCTCGCTATATTGCCCAGGCAGGTCTCGAACTCCTGGGCTCAAGCTATCCTCCCGCCTCTGCCTCCCTAAGAGCTGGGATTACAGGCATGAGCCACAGCGCCCGGCCATGCCTTCTATTTTCTATAAGAGGAGACTGAAGCCTAGAGAAGCCATGTTACTTCCCCGAAGATCACCCAGTAAGTTAGAGACAGAGCCAGAACTAAAATTCGAACCTGCTGACTACCTGGCTGGGGCTTTCCACTGCTATATGAAGGCAGAGAAATTCACAGGCGGGATGAATTACTAACAACAGCAGCAGCTAACATTTATTGAGAGCATATCTGTATCTAGAGCTAAGTCAAGTGCCTTACATAAATTAACTCATTAAATCCTTACTTAATAACCCTTTGAGATGGGTAATATCGTCACCCTCAATTTACAGATGAAGACAGCGAGGCTTACAGAGATGAACTCACCAGATATCCACAGACAGAGGAAAAACCAGACTATGGACCCTCAGAGATGACTGCAAAGCCTGTTCTATGCTCTAAGCTGCATCTGGAAGGACAAGAACAGTATTTGCGGAGGTGGGAGTGAGGAGGGCTGGGGCAGAGGCCGGGGTCTGGAGCACTGAGGGAGCTTGTGAAGGGCCTCCAATGCCACCTGAGAGGGACCTCAGGGGACCTACCTAGGCTGGCCAGCAGGAAAGGGGTAGGTGAGAAGTTCTGGATGGATGGGTCCCCTCTGCCTGTGAGGGGTGAGCACCCCACAGCAGGAGGAGAGAGCTGAACCTGTGAGGCTGGGTTGAGAAGGACTACCTGGCCTCTCCAGTGTGAGCGGCTGCCGTGTCCTCAAACTCTCATTGGCACCTACTCCTTCCTCTTAAAGGACACTCTCAAGTACCTGGCCAGGTCTGAAAGGGCAGTCCTCCTTGGCTGCTGGTGACTTTCCAAAGCAGCTGTCTTTCTCTCCTTACCTTGCCCATGGCCCCCTGTTCCCTTTCTTTGATCTTTCTGCCTGATGCAGCAGCCAGAAGACAAGGCAGCTGTCTGTCAAGTGGCAGGACCTGAACACAGGCAGCTTGGGAGGAAATCTTGCGTTATTAGGAAATCTCGTGTTATTACACACCCAGGACTGCACAGATCCCAGACCACCAGATTACCTGGGGTCTTGATAGAAAGATGAGTAAGATGCAAAGTAGATGCTACTTCTTTTTTTTTTTTTTTCAGACGAAGTCTTGCTCTGTCGCCCAGGCTGGAGTGCAGTGATGCAATTTCAGCTCACTGCAACCTTGCATCACAGGTTCAAGCCATTCTCCTACCGCAGCCTCCCAAGTAGCTGAGATTACAGGTGCACATCACTACACCTGGCTGGATTTTGTATTTTTAGCAGAGACACAGTTTCACCATATTGGCCAGGCTGGTCTCGAACTGCTGACCGCAAGTAATCCACCCACCACCCACCTCGGCCTCCCAAAGTTCTGGGATTACAGACGTGAGCCACTATGCCCTGTAACCAGCAGCTAATTCTAAAATAAGAATCTGGTTTGTTCCCACCATAGTAACATCAAGTTGATTGAGAGACACCAGCCCACTCTCTTCAAAATGCTGCTCTAAGTTGACAATAATACTGGAAAGCATTGAACATTTACTATGTGCCAGGCACTGGCCGATTTACATGTATCGTTTCATTTAATCCTTACCACAACTCTACCAAGTTAAGAACTATTACATCCACTCTACAGATGCCTCAAAGAAAGCTGATGCATAGAGAGATTAAATAACTTGCCCAAGGTCACATAGCAAGGTCAGGTTCTAAAGCGAGACCTCTAAGACCCCTGAGCTATAGCTCTTAATCACTGCAATCACTGCACTGCATGTCAGGGACTCATTAAATGCAAACGGTTCCATCAGAATTGCTCTAAGGCAGCACCACACACTCACTGAGAACCTAAGAGTCAAGGAGAGTTGAACAAACACACCACAGGCTAGTTCATTTTAAAACAATCTATTAAACTCAGTTGTCAGAACTCCACAAAGGTAGCCTGCATTCCAAGTCACAAGCACACCGAAATTCAGTTCCTCGAACAAAACTAAAGAGTTTTTTAAATAGCTGACTTCATAGGTTTTTTCCCCAACTTTCCCATTTCCCCTTTCTATGACTCCCTCCCACATACCGTATCCTTTGACACTGTCAGAGAAGCTTCGACACAGACCTAGAACCTTCACCCTTCTATTTCTAGTCCTTTAGCTGGCTCTCTTCCTTCATTCGAGTAAGTGCTTGAAATCCTCCTCCTTTTTCCCAGCCTAAGAGCATGAGATGGTCATTAACCCTACCATCAAAACTCAGAACTGCAGCAGGTCTATGCTGCTTCTTTCTTAATCATACTGACAGAGTGCGGGAGACAGGGAAAGACATAACTACAACACAACATCTATCACAACATGACACAGATGGGAGGAAGGCCCACACTCCACACTTCTGCCATCCTTCCCAGCTCTTGGCCCAGACACTCTGTATTCACCGACTAAATGGGTGAACAGACCAACAGTGCATGTATGAGTGCCAGAGATGCCTTGGAGCCAAGAGCAAACAAACAGAGGTGTCAAGCCCAATGCCAGCCACCCCTACCCCATCCAGTGCTTGTTAGGGCCTGTACAACACTGTCCCCGAGTGCCCTGGGGGCAGTCTGGCCCTCTGCTAAGTTGTGTAGGCCTCTGAGGTCAGCCCTTCTCTCCATCACCACCTGCTGCTCCTGAGAACTGCCTCCGCCCAGGGCCCCTTGCCCAGGGCCTCACTCCTGCTTCCTTCCAGTAGTCTTCCTCCTGCCTCAGATCTTGTCTCCCGTAACCCTCAGTTTATCTCATTTTTCCCAGTTCCAAACAATCCTCCATCCACTATGTGGTTTCCAACAATCCATCTCCAGCTCACATACAACCCCTTCAGTGATGACAGGTCACACAGAGGAAGAGTCCGGAGCTTTGAGAAACTGAGCTGGTTTCGTGACAAGCCTGTAGGAGTAGGTCTGCTTTGGTTAAGGTTTCATACGCTAACTGCATATAACTTGCTCTTTTATAAGGACAGTGAAATCTAACATTCAAGCGGTTTTCGATGAGAAGAGCATAGTGATAGTTTCAACAGCCTCCCCAGCAACAGTACATTCATTACATCAGAGCCAAAGAAAATAAGAGAAGGGGGTCTTTAGAGAAATTCTTCAATAAGTTAGTCTTGACTCATGTAACACCCTCCTCTCCGTTACACACACACACACACACACACACACACACACACACACATACACACACACACGCGAGAGCCTTCTGGGGCCTATGGCTAGAAATAGAGACCTCAAGTTTTTTCTATCAGCACAATACTATGTGGCATGTTCCCTAAGACAGACGTACCCAGTAGCTCCCCCAATCCACCTACTGAGACAGACACACACAGCACCTCCCCTCCAGGATGAAACGAATGCCCAGCTTCCCCAGCCCCCGCCTCCCCAGGAGAAGGCATACACTAATGCAAGTTTTCCCACAGGCTTTAAAGACAAATCTCTACAAACTACGCCAGATGGTCTTTTTTTTTTTTTTTTTTTTCCTTTCTTGCCCTCCTGGCCCCTTCTCCACTTTCCAGGGTCCCTCTAACTCAAAGAACTCAATTATCTGCCTCCAGATTTCCCCTTCCCTTCCTTGCAGCCTGGCCTAAACATACCCTCCACCCAAGCCCATGCAGAGGCACAGAAGGGAGGCCAAGCCAGACCTTGGAGGGGCTGCTGCCAGGCCTCCCCCAACCTCAACTGTATGTTCCCTGGGCTTGGCTGCCTGAGCCGACTCTCTTAGGCCCAACAGGGAAAACAGGGAGCAGCCGAGGCTGACAGCTAACAGCTAAAAGAAGTGACCCATGCTTCTGATGGTCCCTGCCTCAGACCCTCCCATCTCCCCAAGGTGCCAGGACCTCCTGCAAAGCAGTTCTTAGAATCAAATGTGGCAGGGAGTGGGGCACAGCCTCTCATAGGTCTAGGCTACCAGCGGGGCCACGGTACCTGGATTGTCCTCCTGAATCTGTACACCCCTCATTCCAGGGAAAGAGGCTGAACCAGAAGAAGTGAGGGTGCCCTTGGCCTGTTCTCCAGGGTATTTCAAAGTTTCTTCTTCCCTGGGTGACTGATACGTAAAAATTAGAGGGAGGGAGCCCAAGGGGAGAAGGTACAGGAAGGGGAGTAGAGGACGGAGGAGAGAGGGAGTGAGAACAGGAATGCTACTTTTTAATCCTTAAGGAACACAGACTATCCAATTTGTGACTCAGCTCTGGGAAGCCAGGCTGATGTGAGTGGGGAACAGCTGCAGTCCAATCTAAGCTGTGGGCAGCTTCTCCTTCGGGCCTTAGAGGCTGCTGTGACGTGACTCACCTAGAAGGGGAGCTGCCTGTTTTGTTTTGTTTTGTTTTTTTAATCTGCCTACTATGGATCTGCCCAAAGCCTTCGCAGACACCACTCTGGGGCATGGCTGGCAGGTTTTCCCCATCCTACAGTAAAGCTGGGGCTGTGGGTGGGGCACCCTGGTATGCCATACGCCCTATCGACTCATGGAAGACAGAGCTGGGACTCTCCTTGCCTGGAGTCTCCCTTTCCCTGCTTTTCCATTCCTTGGCACAGTCCCACTGCATATCAAGTAACTCTGCCCTTGGAATTCCCACTTCCTTGTTTCTTTTTCTTTCCCCATGAGCTGTAGCCTTACGAGTTCCTGAAAGACCTGCCCAGCCCCCTCGAAGGCTTTCGGAGCAGTAACACTTTCTCCCAGTTAGAATCCTGCCTTCTAAACCCAGAACGGAGGAGAAAGGCCCCGCTGCCCATTGGAGAGTCTCCCCAGCAGGACCCAGCAGGACGAGGGAACCAGGCCTGGCACTCACAGCCTCTTTTCCAGCTGCTAAAGTGTATGGTGCCACAACTACAGGCAGCTGTGGGACACAGGAAAAGGGAAGGGTCTTTGGGAATACCTCTCCTCTGTGCTTGACATAAACACATGAGTCAGGTGACCAAGGAACACTTCCTCTCTGCAGGACCGTCTAGGAGTCTCCAGGTCTACAGCGAACATCACCCTTATTAAACAACCCAGCCCAAGGAAAGCACTATTTGTTTTCTTAAACATTCTGAAAAAGTCTTTTCAGATTTTTCTCATTTTTACTTATATATGCAGAAAGGAAGAAGGGACTTTATAAATGAGAGAACCAGAACAGAGAGGCAAAGTGACTTAGTGACTTTCCAGAGAGAGCTGGGTAATTCCTCACGCTTCAAATCACAACATGATGCACTAGCTAGGATGTGACTTGTTTCAAGCTACTTTTATGGAAGTTATTCCACTGGCTCCTCCCAACAGTCCTGTGAGTTGTTTTTATCATTATCTCCATCTCACAGGTAAGAATCTGACGCTCCTTTTAGTTAAGGTACTCGCCCAAGGCCACCCTATGGGAACAGAATCTGGCAGACGGCTCAAGTCCAGCAACCCAAATCCATGATTCTTTCTGCTAACCAAAAGAAAGAGAACCAGCTCTTGAAACTGAGTCTCTGCTAGCCCTCTTCACACATGCAGGGGTGGTAAAACTGAAGAGCCCAACTACACACATGAGCAGAAAAGAAGGCTGAGGTTCTGGATATACACTGCCCACTGAAGGACCCACTGGCTCAGTGCTATGCCACATCCTTCCAGCAAAATGTAGGTTTCAACTAAGCAGAGGATCCCTGGAATGTAGCAAAAGAAGGTATAACTTCAGAAGTGGCCCATCCGAGGTCCAGGGCCAAGGAGTTCACCCTTGTGGCCCCTCAGGCCACAACCACGATGCATACATGTACACATTTAGGGGGCCAGAACTGGGGACATGGCCAGCGCTTGCATTGGCAAGCTGACCCGAAGTTAATCAGAATGCCCCCTCATTGTTTGCCAGAATACAAAAGACATTCTGTTCAGAAAGTTCAAGAAGAAAAACCGAAGAGCCAGGACAGCAGCTGTTCCCTCATCCCACAGAGAAACTAAAGGCATTCGCGAAGTTCCCTGAGGCTAAGAAGTGAATTTCAAATACAACGTGGCTCAAGTGGAAGCACATCCCCTGATGGGTCTCTCCCACAGGGAGTGTTTGCTGCCTTCATCCTCCCAATAATATTACTGACAGTGCTGCTATCCTATCACCTATATAACTGCCTTTCTGGGAAGGTCTCCTTCCCTAGGTCTGAGCTCACCACGTGCCACTCCACTAGGTCAGAAGAAGTTTTACCAAAATTTAGGACAATCAATGAAGGTGTGCATAGCATGGACACTGTGTGCCCTGAGATTTGGTCAAAATGTAACCAAAGGAATCGACCTGGCACAACTACAGTGCCTCATGTCCCACTGCTCTTAGCAGCTGCTGCTGAAAGCTCACTCTGGGACATCTGGATGAGAAACCTGTTTGCAGGCTCCCCCGACCTCAAGCCAGCACCCTCCCCCACCTCTTAGGAAAGTCTGTGATTGACCTTTTAATGTGGGAGGACAGCTTGATTCTTACCAAGCTGCCTGGAAGAGAGAGAGAGAGAGTGCAAAACTCCAGCTCAGGCATCTCTGTGACAGTCCCTCTGTCCTAATAAATGCTCCAGAGGGACTTGGAACTCACCGCAGGCTCCTTGCTGAGCTTAATTACCTTTTGTTTTTTTCATTACAGGCCAGACACAGCAGCACCAAGAGACAAAACACACAGTGTTCACTAGGAGGAACCAAGAGGCTCGAAAGGCGCTGGAGTTTCTCTCTAAGAGCTACAAACACCGCGGGAGTGATATTAACTCGGTTTTTTCCACATAAGATTCTTCCTGTAAAAATATCCTGTGCTTTTGTACTAAATAAAAGTAAAGTGATGCTTTTTAGAGTGAAGTCTAAACACCTCAGATTCAGCAAGAGTGAGATCAGCTAGACTTGCAAAGTCAAGAAAATTGGCTGTTTCCCTCCTACTTAAGCTAATAGGATCCAACTGTTGGAGTATGACATCATTCCCGAGCCCCAAACCCCGAGCAGAGACTACAGACACTCGCCTGCCTCCCAGAAAGCAGCCGGAGAGGAGGGCCAGGAAAGGAGGCCAAACGATCCAAGCCCGGAGCTGCTCTTACCTCGAAGTCCCGGTGCTTTCCTGCCCACTCCATGCTCACCACAGCCGGCTAGGGAGCCCAGGGCCCCCAAATCCACTGGCTTAGGATCCGATACCTGCTGCGAGCTTCCCACAGCTCCTTCCTCTGACCCTTCGTGGCGCTCCTCGCAGCCAAGTGAGCAGAGCCCTGCTAGCCGGCCAGGCCAGTTGTCATGGAGACCCTGTCCTCACTAGGCGCGCGCACGCGCGCACAGGCGCGCTCTTGGCCTAGCGCGTGCACCAGGGCGCTCTCTTTTTCTTTCTTTCTTTCTTTCTCTCTCTCTCTCTCTCTCTCTCTCTCTCTCAGTTCTGAGAGGCTTCCATGAAACAGCACTGTCTTTTGATCAGCTCGGCTTTTGTAGGCATTCCACTCCTCCTACCTCCCTTTCAGGCCAACAGGGGCTCTGAACTGCTCCTGGGAACTTGCTTGAACAGCTCAGAGGGGAGAAGGGAGAAGACAGTGAGTGGACTTGTTTTCTTCCCCTCCAGTGTCTCACTTTTTATAACTTGGAAGAATCCCCGCCAGGGGGGAGGGAGCTAGCTGAAGCGCTTGGAGGGGAAGCAAGCCCTTCCTCTGGGTCCTGGAGCTCGGGTAGGAGGGACCCTGAAGCACTGCCTTGACTTGTTTGTGCACTTCGGATTTTTCCGGGCAGCAGTTGGGGCGGAAATGCACTCACATCCCAGGAGCTCGCCTGGACTGGCCTCTATGCTTACCTTGCTGCCTGTCCAGGTTGTGGCGACGGCTTTAACCAGTGCAGGGACTCATGGTACTAGTGTTGGCGCCTAAGCAGTCTCTCATCTTCCTGAAATGGAGAGGAAAGACACTTGGTCAGGACCAGGAAGAGTCCTGGGCAAGTCGAGAGTCACAGCCCAGACAACAAACCTGATACAAATACAGCCTTGTCTCTGCCCCGCTCAGGGCCTGCAGCTAAGGCGCAGGCTTCATGGGAGCTGCTGTCACAGTCAGTAATAATATTGCTCCTGTCAAAAAATGAGCATGGTGCCTGGGACACAGCTGACCCCCTAAGTTTAGTCCTGTCCCCCTCCTGTCCCTTCCTCTCCCCACTCCCCAGAGTACATTTCTGCTTTGTAGCATTCTTTTTACATGTATCATTTTGTTTGATCCTCATAACCTTTTGAAATACACTGCACAGATATTTTTATGACTATTTTTTCAAGTTTATTTATTTAAAACAAAATTTTTTAGAGACAGAATCTTGCTCTGTTCCCAAGCTGGAGTTCAGTGGTGAAATCACAGCTCACTACATCATCAAACTCCTGGGCTCAAGTGACCCTCCTGCCTCAGCCTCTGCAGTAGCTGGGACTGCAGGCATGCACCACCATGCCTGGCTACTTTTTTTATTTTTATTTTATGGAGACAGGGTCTTACAATGTTGCCCAGGCTGGTTTTGAACTCCTGGCTTCAAGCAATCCTCCTGCCTCAACCAATCCTCCTGCCTCAACCTCCCACAGTGCTGGGATTACAGGCATGAGCCACTGTATTGGCCTTATGAGCATTTTATAGATGGGAAAACTGAGACTCAGAGAGATCAAACATTTGATCTGCACTTACACAGTTAGGCAGTCAAAGAACTAAGAGGAGAGATCAGCCAAGTTCCCCCTAGTCCAGCAACACTTTCCACTAAAGCATATTACCACCTCATCTCAAAAACCGTCAAGTTTTTGATAGTTGGTTATGAGATAATACTGGGCTCCCAAGGGAATGTGGAGAATCTTTCTAAGTTGTGGTGAGACAGGCTGATTGCCATCCTTTTAGTCTAAAGACCTTAAGACAGCATCTCTGAGATGTAAAACGTCCTCATGCACAGATCAGAGAAAAAGCCCTACCCTATACCTATATATGACCTTACACTTTTCTAAACTACTCTCAAAATCTTGGCTTATTCAACGTAACAGGTCTGATGTTAGGACTGGCATTATTATACTAATGTAATTGATTTTTTTTTTTTTTAATTCTAAAACAGGCCGGGCAAGGTGGCTCACACCTATAATCTCAGTACTTTGGGAGGCCAAGGCAGGCAGATCACAAGGTCAAGAGATCGAGACCATCCTGGACAACATGGTGAAACCCCGTCTCTACTAAAAAAAAAATTTTAAATTAGATGGTCATGGTGGCACATGCCTGTAGTCCCAGCTACTCGGGAGGCTGAGACAGGAGAATCACTTGAACCAGGGAGGTGGAGGTTGCAGCGAGCCGAGATCACTCCACTTCACTATAGCCTGGTGACAGAGCGAGACTCCATCTCAAAAAAAAAAAAAAAAAAATTCTAAAACAGAAGTAAAATTACTTGCCCCAGGTCACAGAACCAGGAAATAAAATCTATAAACAGTGTCTAAGCCTTTCAACTCCTTTGAGTACATTAAACACAGCAGTTGCAACAGCACCAGGTGGTGTAGGGGTCAGAAGACCATGGCAGTGCCTGACTCCACCACTAACTGCCACGTGCCATTAGGCAAGTCACCTGACTTCCCACTTTGTACCTACAGAGCCTACTGACAGGGCTGGGGTTGCGAGTCGAAAGAGATGCTATACGTGAATGCATTCTCAAATCGGGCACTGAAGTAAACCTTCACTCCTCCCGGCAACTTCTCACCAAAAACAAACAAACAAAAAACAGTGGGGCAGTTAATATCCTCCCCAGGACGATGACAGTGAGGATTAGGTAGATATTTTCCAATGTTGCTCCCAAACAGTGCTAAAGGTCTTGATGCTAACATTTTCTTTTTTTGACATGGGGTCTTACTCTGTTGCCCAGGCTGGTCTTAAACTCCTGAGCTCAAGCAATCCTCCCACCTCAGCCTCTTGAGTAGCTGGGGTTATAGGTGTATACCACCATGCCCAGCCTGATAGAATCTTTAATGCAACATCCTATGCAGAATCTCGTGGGTTTTTTAAAAATTAATTTCCAGCATATTGCAACATTCTCAAAACAAGACTCTGATTGACTTCAGTTTAAAAAGTAAATATATACCAGAAGTTAAGGTAGGAGCAGTGTTACAAAATCCAACAGGAAATGACAGGGTGGCACAAATCATAAATGGTGGGCACTACTGCTTTAGTGAAGCAATAAGAGCTTCAAAGGGAGTGAACCTAATCACCCACTATAAATGCCCAACCTCACCCAAGCCCCAGCTGAAAAATCCCAAGTCTACGAAGAAAGACAAGGTAGAGGGGCAAACACAGTATCATCCAGTCACTAGACTTCCACCTCTTCTTTGTCCAAAAGGCATTCCTCTGCTCTCCTCCTGATCCTCAAAATGCACATTTCACTTGCCCAGTCTCCATCCTGAGAAAGAAGAGGTGATCCCACCCCTTTCTACAATAAGATAATATTAGTAAGACAGTAGTAACACCAGTGAACACTTATTGAGCACCTACCATATGCCAGGCATTCTTTCAAGCAGTATGAGGGGCCAGGGGTCAGGACTGAGTACTAAAGCTAATACAAGTCAGTCCCTGAAGTAATCCAAACTTAAAAAGCCCTCCAAGACAGACCCAGAATGCGGGCCATGCTCCCCCTAGTGGCATGCCGGAGTCAGGGAGTTCCTTAGGACCTTGTCCTGGGAGCAGGGACAAAGGAAGGGCCCCATTAGTGAGAGAACTGGAATCCCTGCTTGGGTGATGCTACTGTGTACACAAGCCTTGAACTGGGCAGAGCCAGGGACAGCTGAATCCCGCCAGTGCCTCTGCAAGGCTGGATTCAGACCAATCCCACTTGGCCTTTCCTGAAGGATAAGGGTTTGACAACCTTATATAAGCTCCCTGGTGTCTGCTAAGAGGCCTGCATGCACGTATGTGCCAGAAACCTGGGAGACATCCTCGACTCTCCCTTTTACTTTCTCCCCACCTCCAACCCATTTCCCAACTGCGAACAATTCTACTGCCAAAATCTATCTTTTATCTGTCCACTTTTCTCCACCTTTGATGCTACCCATCTCTCGCCTTAATTATTGCAAAAACCTCCTAATTGCCCCAGCTTCCACTCTTGCCCTCCCAAAGCCCTTCTCCACAGAACTGTCTGAATCACCTTTTTACACTAGATCAAGTCATTTCCTGCTTAACACACTTCATTGACTTCCCACTATACTTAGGATAAAATCTAACTTCTTACCAGGACCTACAAGGCCCAGCATGATTCTCCTTCTGCTTCTTTCAACACACTTCCTGCCCTTCCCTGTCTGTGCATCAGCCACATACAACTACTTTTAGTTCCCCCAAAGTGTCATATTTTTTCCAGGCTGTTTCCCTTTGCTGGGACACCCCTCACCAAGCAGTCTTTGCCCGGATAGCTCTTATTCACCTTGCCTCACCTTGACTCTCCTGTTTCTTGACTTTCACAATCCTCCAGTCTAAATGAGGCTCCCACACTTATCCTTCAGAGCACTCACCATGCTGTGTAATTATGCATTTGTGCAACTATTTGCTTAATCTCAGTCTTCCCTCATGAGTTCCTAAGGAGCAGGAACCTTGACTATTTTGCTAACCATCAATATTCCCTGCACTTAATGCAAGCCCAGCTCATAGCTGGCACTCAGTAACTATCTGCTGAATGAAATGCATAAAAACCCACTTCTTCCTGTCCAACAGGAAGAAGAAACTTAGAGCAGCTATTTCATGTCACTCACTGCCTCTTTTCATAGACTTACAAACTATAATTACATCTTTTTTCCTCATGTGCCTTGCCTGTGGGTACACCAAAAATTCCTGTAAAGTCTCCCTGTGGTTTGTTTCCCAGAACTTTCCTGGTAAGGTCACTCTCTGGGGACTGCCCTCCAGGGTTTTACAGCTGCTCCCATTACCAGTGCCCGCTCACAGGCCGCCACCACCACCGGGTCATTGCCAGACCACTGTGCAGGAATGGCCCAGCTCCCATGATGACAAGGTTCTCTCAGGCCAGCAGCTCCACAGACAAAAATGCCTTCTCTCCCTTCCATGGCACAGGCCACTATGCTTGTAAAAAATACATTTTACTAAAAAAAAAAAAAAAAAAAAAAAAAAAAAAAAGTCTCGCCAGGCGCAGTGGCTCAGCCTGTAATGCCAGCACTTTGGGAGGCCAAGGTGGACAGATCATGAGGTCAGGAGATCAAGACCATCCTGGCTAACACAGTGAAACCCCATCTCTGCTAAAAATACAAAAAAAAATTAGCTGGGGGCGGTGGCAGGCACCTGCAATCCCAGTTACTCAGGAGGCTGAGGCAGGAGAATTACCTGAACCCAGGAGGCAGATGTTGCAGTGAGCCAAGATTACACCACTGCACTCCAGCCTGGGTTGATAGAGAGATTCCGTCTCAAAAAAAAAAAAAAAAAAAAAAGTCTCATATTTTATAATTTAGAAATGGGTGTAAAAAGTTCAGAAAAAAAGGGTTCTATTACTATAAATAATTTTGAACACTACTGTCTGGGGGAAAATGAAGGTCTAAATAATAGCAATAGCAGTGTGACTATGTCCTCCGTTCCCTCTTCTGGCCTACACTCCCACCCAAATCTGAAATCCTCTGGCTTCATCTCACGCCCACACCTCCCGCCCCTGCCACCCACCACCCCATCACCAGCACAAGCACAGTGTGCTGCCTGGTTTTTTTAACACTGCCTCCATCTTCCTCTCCCTCCCGCTATGGCTCATGCTGTTACCTTGATCTGAATGCCTCTCCTTCCCCGACTAAGAAAATCTTACCGCCTTCAAGGTTATCACCTCTTCTGTAAAATGTTTTTCAATCTCCTGACAGAATCTGTTTGTTTCTTCTGCAAACCAACAGCTGTTTAACGCCTTTATTAGTGTTGACATCACTTTATCACTGTTACTTGCATGCCTGTCTCCCCCACAGACCTGAGCTCCTCCAGGTGTATGTCATTCAATGTGTGCAATAAATGTGTGTGAGATAAGTGAATCATTGAAAAGACTCTCCAAACAAACGAACAGAAAAGGCTATTTTCTCCCTAGGGTGAGGGAATTTGAGTGAATGGACCTACATTGTACAAGAAACATACATATAGGTGGGGCGTGGTGGCTGAGGCCTGTAATCCCAGCACTCTGGGAGGCGGAAGCAGGCAGATCACGAGGTCAGGAGATCGAGACCATCCTGGCTAACACGGTGAAACCCTGTATCTACTAATAATATAAAAAATTAGCCAGGCATAGTGGCATGCGCCTATAGTTCCAGCTACTTGAGAGGCTGAGGCAGGAGAATCGCTTGAACCTGGGAGGCAGAGGTTGCCACGAGCCAAGATCACACCACTGCACTCTACCCTGGTGACAGAGTGAGACTCCATCTTAAAAAAAAAGAGAGAGAAAAATAAAAGAAAAAATATATATGTAAATGATGATCAGATTCCAGATTAGGTCACCAGAGGGGTTTATGGTACTTTCTTGTCTCTTTAAAGACAACTGAAGTTCTGAACCTGAAAATACTGGAACAGAGTAAATCTTTTAAAGTCACTCCTTACTTTGGGATCAAAGAAATTCAAGTAAAATGGGCTATTATTTCAATATTATTGGTTAGATCTTAGAATGCCAAGGAGATGGCGGTCTAATTTCAAATGCCTCTGAGAAGCCTAGTTCCTAATGCTCACCAGACTGGGTTCCAGTGGTATTGCCACTGAAGACATCCAGTTCTACCAAATTAATGGGTAATCCCAGCACTTTGGGAGGCTGGGGCAGGAGAAATGCTTGAGCCCAGGAGTTCCAAGATCAGCCTGGGCAACATAAGGAAACCCCCCTCTACAAATAACAATTTTTAAAAATTGGCTGGGCATAGTGGCACACGGCTGTGGTCTCAGCTACTTAGGAGGCTGAGGTGAGAGGATCGCCTGAGCCCAGGAAGTTAAGGCTGCAGTGAGACATCATCGCAGCACTGCACTCCAGCCTGGGTAACAGAGTAAAACTCTGTCTCAAAAAAGAAAAGAAAAAAAAATGAGGAATCAAACATGTTCCCCTCCACCAATTCTCCTACACTGGGTTCTAGCTGCCATTTATGGAAGAGCCCTTAAAGACTTTACAATTTTCCTCTTCTGCCTGTGAATGGCAATGTGGTAAGAAAGGAAGCTTTTAAAATTCAAGAGCAGACAGCTAGCAGGCTGGAGCCCAGTCCTGGCTTCCAGCTTTCTGGAATGGTAATATCTTGGGTAAGTCCCTGTCTCCCTTAGGGCCTTTGCTTTTTCCTCCACATGAGAGGGCAGGACTAGCTGCCCAAGCTTCCTTCAGCTTGGCCATCCCACTGCACTCACCCAGTCCTACTGCTTTCTGAGTAAGTCCGAAGCAGCAGAAAGACTTCTTGCTTTCAGGGGCTACAATCTTTACCCAACTCTTTCAGCAAAGCCCCAGGCCTGGGGCTCTGGGATCAGAAAGAGGACCATCACCAATGAAAAGTAGCCTTTTTTGGAAGAAAAAAAAAAGGGGCGGGGGGAGATCCAGGCTTCCTGCCTAAGGAGAGCTGGACAAAGAAAGGTGCTAAATTACAGGATGGGGAAATTAGGAAATGGCCTGGGAAGTGCCTGGAAGAAGACTGAGGCTCCTGCTGATGCCCCTGCTCATACTCACCCCTACCCATAAGTCTGAGACAAAGTTGCCTTTACAAAGCAGATATTGACAGTTGGCAATATCTAAGTTCTCTTGGAAGACCATCTGTCTGCTGCAAATCAAGCAGTCTCTACTTGGGTGCTACTAGGGTCTTCAGATCAACAAAACAAATGTCTCCCTCCAGATGGCAATCCCAGGCCCCCTCCACCTGGAAGCCACATGTGGCAGGACCGCCACTGTCATGGCCACTGCCACACATACTTTGCTTACACAGCTTTCCTAGGAAGGCAGAGAAATACCCATTCTGTGCTCAGGTCCTAGTGTTTTATGATAAGTTTTCCCAGGTCCTTATTCCTGACCTAACTCCCCCTGCCTCTCCCACCACCATCACCCCACCCCTGACCTTAAGACTCTCAACTAGAGAAATGTAGAATTCAGCCTATAATTCTCCTAGACACCACAGTCCTGCAGTGAAGCAGCAACCGCACACCTTCAAGCTGGGTTGCGCCCCTCTCCTTCAGCCTGCCAGCCGTCCAGCCATAGTTCATTTCCACTCAGCTCACAACCCTCTGTATAAAGCTTGATGTTCAGATACTCAAGACACAGGTGCTCATGGTTTGCTCCAGTTTCTTGGAATCTCTGTGACAACATTCATATATGAACCAGTTTTCTGAAATCTCTCAAATCCACAAGCCCCTGACCGCTATCTGTCATTAAGTTGGAGCATTTTAACACTGGGCCACATACAGAGGCTTGGGGCCAGGAAAGACTGGACCAAGGAAGCAACACCCTTGGACCCCCCACCCACCCACCACCGAAAGCATCACTTTACCATCCTAGAATAGGCTATCTGGCTGGGTGCGATGGCTCACGCCTGTGTTCCCAGAACTCTGGGAGGCCAAGGCAGGCAGATCACTTGAGGTCAGGAGTTTGAGACCAGCCTGGGCAACATGGCAAAACTCCGTCTCTGCTAAAAACAGACAAACTAGCCAGGCACATGCCTGTAATCCCAGCTACTCAGGAGGCTACAGTGGGAGAATCACTTGAACCCGGGAGGCGAAGGTTGCAGTGAGCTGAAATCACACCACGGCACTCTAGCCTGGGCAACAGAATGAGACTGTCTCTAATAATAATAATAATAATAGGCTTTCTGAGCTTAGCTGGCTCAGAACTCTGAGTTCAACAATGATCTTAACGTACCATGATTAAAAGCTTCAGGATCAGGGAGGCAAGATGCAAAGTGGAGGGAAAGAAAAGAGATGGGGATTAAGAAGAATGTGGACCTAAACTGCTTTTCTATGATCTACCCAAGAAAATACCTTGAGCCTGGGAAAGAAGGACCTATCAGAGTAAGATCTGGGCAAGGCTGTGGGAAGTGTGAGCCCAAACTGTGTCAACCTCCTCAATCCTAGCTCCCCTTACTCTCCCTGGCTAGACTGATTCTCTAGTCCTATCCCCAGTACTCCTCAGAACAGGCTGCCACTCCAGTGCCAACCCCACCCCACTGCCTTGTAGGTGACTGTACCAATGCTCATTCAGCTTAATTCACCTGATAGCTGTAATATTCTTTAGAGAAAGAACTATGTCTTAACTCCGAATTCTAGCTTAGGACTGGGTACCAAGTACAATAATACATTTTTTAATGAATGCGTTAACAAAACCAACCAACTAATCAATCCAACTTAAAAGGGTATCAACAATGTCACCATAGAACCTACACCATTTGGTGCTTACACCTCACAGTAGTCCAGAGTTTCCAAGGTAGGGTGACAAGCTGAGTGACAGAGTGAGATACTGTCTCAAAAAAAAGTGTTTAAGAAAAAATGAGATATTTGTGTAACCTCAAAGTATCTCTCCTAGAGTATTTATTAATTACAAAGGCAGAAATAGTACTTAACCTCATGGTGGAGAAATGGGCAGATACCACCTTAACCAAGTGATCAATGTTAACACTACATGCAATAAGACATACTGACACCATGTACCCCTGATACCATGCACTGAGAAGGGCATTTCACCTCTGTGGCGCTCTTCCCAAAACTCCATGACCTTGATCTAATTATGAAAAAACATCGGCTGGACACAGTGGCTCACACCTGTAATCCCAGCACTTTGGGAGGCTGAGGTGGGTGGATCACGAGGTCAGAAGTTCAAGACCAGCCTGACCAACATGGTGAAACCCTGTCTCTACTAAAAAAAAATACAAAAATTAGATGGCTATGATGGTGGGCACCTGTAATCCCAGCTACTCGGGAGGCTGCAGCAGGAGAATTACTTGAACCCAGGAGGCTGAAGATTGCAGTAAGCTGAGATCGTGCCACTGTACTCCAGCCTGGGCGACAGAGCAAGACTCCATCTTAAAAAAAGAAAAAAGAAAAAATAAGAAGGCCAAGGTGGGCGGATCACAAGGTCAAGAGATCAAGACCATCCTGGCCAACATGGTGAAATCCCATTTCTACTAAAAAATACAAAAATTATTTGGGCTTGGTGGTGTGCACCTGCAGTCCCAGCTACTCGAGAGGCCGAGGCAGGAGAATTGCTTAAACCCAGGAGGCGGAGGTTACAGTGAACCGAGATTGCGCCACTGCACTCCAGCCTGGCGTCTGGCAACAGAGCAAGACTCTGTCTCAAAAAAAAAGAAAGAGAAAGAAAGAAAAGAAAGAAAGAAAGAAAGAAAGAAAAAAAGAAAGAAAGAAAGAAAGAAAGAGAAAGAAAAGAAAGAAAGAAAGAAAAGAAAGAAAGAAAGAAGGAAAGAAAGAAAGAGAAAGAAAGAAAGAAAACATCAAGTAAACCCATCCTAAGGGATATTCTGCAAAATACCTGACCAGTACTTCTCAAAAGGGCCAGGGTTATGAAGGACAAGGATAGATGGAGGAATTGTCACAGATTAGAGGAGACTAAGGGGACACAGCAACTACATATAATATGGGATCCTGGATTACATCCTGGAATAGAAAAGGAATTTAATAGGAAAAACTAGCAAAATCCCAATTAAGTCTGTATCAATATCAATTTTAGTTTTGATAATTGTACTGTAGTTACACAATATTAGGAGAAGTTTTACTGCCATTGCAACTTTTCTGTAAGTCTAAAATTATTCAAAAGTAAAAAGGTTTTAAAAGCCAAATTTAAAGATAGGTAAATAAAAGTATATATAGTACATGGTTATAGGAAAAAACCATAATGGTAGATAAGACTGACTCAAGTTTGGGAGGCACTAAAGTAGCTACCCTACACTCAAGAAAAGTCACCCCCCAGAATGAGAATCGCTGCTGCTGTTGAAGAATATTTAGGTAAGATAGGGAAATGTCCACTTTATATTACTTAGGGGTAAAATTAATATATCATCCCCTTCGGCTAAAAAATATATATCTCACATATCCCATAGAAAACAGTGTGCGTTAAAATAAAAATAACTTATGCTAAACGAAGCACAGATGACATTTATTAAATAGTAAATGGGATATGGTTTTTGGAAAGTCACTCATCAATTAGAATGCTCAGAGACTTTGACTCAGCAGCCTCACTCTGGGAGACTATCCTAAGAGAAAATTCCTAAGTATGAGGAGTAAATGTGTGTTCACAGCATTATTTATAATAATTTTAAAAATCAGAAATAACCTCCGTATCAGTCATTCCTAGATTAGTATTTTTTTAACCACAACAGACTGAAGAATATTTTACATTGTAATCAAGCACATGCATGTGGGCGCGGGTGTGTGTAAAAAAACTAAACCAAAAACATTTCTCAAAATAACACTATCTTTATTATATGTGATGCTCTCTGCTATTTTCAATCTTAATCTGTTATTAAGAAAACAAAGTATATAGAGCCCCACTAAGCTGATTTCCTGACCCACTAATGGATTATGGCTCTTAGTCTGAAAAACTGCACTAGATGAACTATCGTGCAGCCATTGTTAAGAGATAACTATGGCAGGGCTTGGTAGCTCACGCCTGTAATCCCAGCACTCTGGGAGGCCAAGGAGGGTGGATCACTTGAGGTCAGGAGTTCAAGACCAGCCTGGCCAACATGGTGAAACCGCCATCTCTACTAAAAATACAAAAATTAGCCAAACATGATAGCATGTGCCTTAATTCCAGCTATTTGGGAGGCTGAGGCACAAGAATTGCTTGACCCCAGGAGGCAGAGGTTGCAGTAAGTGGAGATTGTATCACTGCACTCCAGCCTGGGCAACAGAATGAGACTCTGCCTCAAATATCATAAATCAAATTAAATTTAAATTCAAAAGAAATTTTAAAGAGACTACTATAAACCATAAACTGGTAGCGCCAATTGGTTCTAAGGAGAAAAGAGGGTGGGAGGAAAACTTGCTTTTCACTGTATGCCTTTTGTACCTTTTGAATTTACAACACATGTTTTTTATTTAAAAATTAACTAGCTGGGCACAGTAATTCCAGCACTCTGGGAGGCAGAGGTGGGAGGATCACTTGAGCAAAGGAGTTCGAAACCAGCCTGGGCAACATAGAGAGACCTCATCTCTACTAAAAATATAAAAATGTTTAAAATAGCACCAGCCTGTAGTTTCAGCTACACAGGAGGTTGAGGCAGGAGGATCACATGAGCCTGAGAGATAGAGGCTGCAGTGAGCAGTGACTGCACCACTGCACTGGAGCCCGGGTGACAGAGGGAGATCCCATCTCAAAAAAAGAAATTAACCAACTTTAAATGGCAGTTATGAAGACTTTAATATCATGAGAGACAATGCTAATTATGCATAATAAAGCTATAACTATACTAAAATGTAAAGACATGTGCAAGTGAAAAAGAAATTTATACCAAGCAGTAATCATGTTAGCAATTTTTTTCCTTTTTACTAAATTCTACATATTCTATAGTGTTGCTATTGGAGTTTTTTTGTTGTTTTGTTTTGTTTTGAGACAAGTTCTGGCTCTATTGCCCAGGCTGCAGTGCAGTGGTAAGATCTTGGCTCACTGCAACCTCTGCCTCCCAGGCTCAAGCAATCCTCCCACCTCAGCCTCCCGAGTAGCTGGGACTACACATGTGCACCACCACACACACCCAGTTAGTTTTTCTATTTTTTGTAGAGACAGGATTTTGCCATGTTGCCCAGGCTGGTCTCAAACTTGTGAACTATTTTACTTCTACCATTCAACATATATTTATTTTCTTAAATTAAATCAATTACTTATAAGGACATAGGAGATTTTAAAGTTAATGGTTACGTTTTCTTTCTAAAGCTAGGTTGTGGGTACATGAATACTAACACTTAAACTATACATATAAAAATAGATATTCTACAAATTTTAAATAATTTCTCAATTTTTTCCAGCTTTACTGAGTTATAATCTACAAAAGTTATATATACTAAAGATGTACAGCATGATAATTAGATACACTAATACACTGTGAAATGAGTATCACAATCAAATGAACACATTCATTACCACACACAGTTACCATTTTGTGAATGCATGTGGTGCGGGGAGGTGAGGACACTTCACCTACTCTCTTGGCAAATTTCAAGTAAACAATACAGTATTAACTATAGTCACCATGCTACACATTCGATTCCCAGGATTTATTTATCTTATAACTAAAAGTTCAGCAACATTTTTTAAAGAAAAGACTTCAAAAGTGGAATCTTTCCCGCAACCTGCCTCCTTGACCTCAAACTCACCGAGCCACTCCAGCAAGGTACTGAGATAGCATTTAAAACTCTCCGTCAATTGGATGCATTCCACCTCTGTGAAGAGAATCTAATATGGACCATACCAGCACCAGGGCTCCTAAAGGTTTCCATGTAGAGCTTTGCAGGTGGGAAGGGAATCTAACGTGGACTGTACTATCACTAGGGCTTCTACAGGTTTCCACGCAGAGCTCTGCAGGTGGGCTGGTTTCAGCATCCCATTCACACTCAGGACTGTTCTTTTGTTTTTCCTCTTTTCCCCACCAAGCTATTGTTCATTGCCTTACATTTTTAATTACATATAATCTCTTCTGAGCATATTCATCTTTGAATTGCCAATAGGCTGTTGTGCAGTACTTTCTTTGTACATAGCAAACGCTCAAAAAATATTTCTTAGACAGTATCACAGGAAACTCCAGAAAACAATATATAAAAAGGGCAAGGACTCAGAGAAGGAGTACTGATCCCTGGAGATTAAGTACAAATTGCATCAGGAAACATCATTACTTTTAGTTAATGAGGTTATTATATAATTATTGTAGAGAATAAAATAGATAATACATGTAAAACACTCAGCAATAGCTAGTAAGTGGTCCATAAATAACAGATCGGTGACTTAAAAATATCCATACATATTTACACAATATGTATTTGTATATAATACATACATCATATAAATAAATATACCCATATGTACATACATATAGCAAAGAATGTCAGGGACATAATCTGGACTTTGGAAAAATCTCTCTTAATCTTGTAAAAAAAAAAATCAGAGATACACCAGCAGCTGGATGGACTGGTAACTCAGGACAGCTGGGTCCAAACAGTGCTATGAAATGAACTCGACACAACCCATTTGTTTTATCACATTCATTGATTTGCATATATTGAACCATCTGATATTATAGTCTGGCTGTTTCACCACCCAAATCTCATCTTGTAGTTCCCATAATCCCCAGGTGTCATGGGAGAGACCCAGTGGGAAGTGATTGAATCATGGGGGCCACTTCCCCCATCCTGTTTTCATGATAGTGAGTGAGGCTCATGAGATCTGATGGTTTTATAAGCATCTGGCATTTCCCCTGCTTACACTCATTCTCTCTCCTGCCACCCCACGAAGAGGTGCCTTCCACCATGGATTGTAAGTTTCCTAAGGCCTCCCAGCCATTCAGAACTGTGAGTCAATTAAACCTCTTCTTTATAAATTACCCAGTCTTGGGCAGTTCTTTATAGCAGCATGAGAATGAACTAATACACCATCCTTGCATCCCAGGGATAAATCCCACTTGATCATGGTACATGAAACTTTTTTTTCTTTTTATGTGACCTGAGGCCACTGTTCAAGTTCATTCTTCTTTTGTTAAATTTAACTTTTATTTTAACAGGGGTGCATGTGTGGGTTTGTTATGCAGGTAAACTTGTGTCATGGGGGCTTGTTGTACAGATTATTTCATCACCCAGGTATTAAGCCTAGTACTTATTAGTATTTTTCCTGATCTTCTCCCTCTTCCCTCCCTTCACCCTCAAGTAGGCCTTGGTGCCTGTTGTTCCCCTCTATGTGTCCATGTGTACTCAATGTTTAGCTCCAACTTATAAATGAGAACATGCGGTATTTGGTTTTCTGTTCCTGCATTAGTTTGCTAAGAATAGTGGCCTCCAGCTCCATTCATATTCCTGCAAAGGACGTGATTTCATTCTTTTTTATAGCTGCATAGCATTCCATGGTGTATATGTACCACATTTTCTTTATCCAGTCTACTACTGACGGGCAGTTAGTTTGACACCATGTCTTTGCTTTTGTGAACAGTGTTGCAGTGAACATATAAGTGCATGTATCTTTACAATCAAATGAATTTTTTTTTTTTTTTGAGACAGGGTCTCACTCTGTTACCAAGGCTAGAGTGCAGTAGTACAATCTGAGCTCACCTCTGCCTTGGTCACCACCTCCCAGATTCAAGCAATTCTCCTGCCTCAGCCTCCCAAGTAGCTGGGACTACAGGTGCACACCACCATACCCAGCTAATGTTTTGTATTTTTAGTAGAGACAGGGTTTTATCATCTTGGTCAGGCTGCTCTTGAACTCCAGACCTCAGGTGATCTGCCTGCCTCAGCCTCCCAAAGTACTGGAATTACAGGTGTAAGCCACCCCACCCAGCCTCTTTATAATCAAATGATTTATATTCCTTTGGGTATAGATCCAGTAACGGGATTGCTGGGGGGAACGGTATTTCTGTTTTCAGGTCTTTGAGGAATTGCCACACTGTCTTCCATAATGGTTGAACTAATTTACACTCCCACGAACAGTACATAAGCATTCCTTTTTCTCCACAGCCTTTCCAGCATCTGTATTTTTTTCACTTTTCAATTATAGTCATTCTGACTGGCGTGAGATGGTATCTCACTGTAGTTTGATTTGCATTTCTCTAATGATCAGCGATGTTGAGCTTTTTTTCATATGCTTGTTGGCCACATGTGTGTCTTCTTTTGAAAAGTGTCTCTTGATGTCCTTTGCCCACTTTAAAAAAAATTGTTTTTTTGTAAATTTGTTTAACAAAGTTCCTTATAGATGTGGATATTAGAACTTTGTCTTATTAGATACAATGTGTAGTTGAATTCTATTTGCCAATATTCTGTTAGGGATTTTTGCATCTATGTTCATCAGAGATGTTGGCCTGTAATATTCCTTTCTTTTCCCATTTGTTCTAGATCCCATCATGGTTACCCCTTTTATCAATGACTTGGATGAGACACAACTATCAAATATGCTTATGATAAATTAATTGGGAGAGATAATTAATATACTAGATATAATCAGAGAAAAAAGCTTCCATAAACTGGAACCACAGGTTAAATAGGGCAAGATAAAAATTTTAAAGGGCAAAATATGTAATTTTACACTGAAGTTTAGAAAAATACTGCATGACAACAGGATAAAGATGGTTATTAGTGAAAAAGACCTGAGGAAAGGTTCAGTATGAGTCAATTGATGAGCAAATGCGATTTTGAGTTTAGCTGACAAAATACGGGGACCATATCAAATGAGATTAATGTCCTACTCTGCTCCATTCTGGTTAGAATAAAAGTTTTTCCAGGGGACGTATACCATATTTGCAGTCCCGGGGCAAATGGAGTCCTGAATAACATTTCAGACAAATACATTGAAAGAAAGAAAGGAAATCAGGTCTTTTGGGGCCCCTTAAACTGAGAAGTAAGATAATTTGTCTGATTCATGGCCTTGTAAGTTCTCCTGTAGAACAGGAAGATAAAAAACTACTACCTTTATCCCCATGTCATATCTGGGGAGTAAGGAACACTCATGGAAAGAAGAGGCAGCTGGGCCCTAACTGACCTGACCTTTGTCCCTCCTGCTAGTCACATCAAAACCTCCCAGTCGGGGCGCTGACCATCTGAGCTTTAGCAAGGACATAGAGCAGCTCAGGAATCCCAACAATTCTTACCCATCATCTCCCCAAACCACGGTTCCCTACAAGCAGAATCACAGTAATATTTTTAATTATCACAGTGAATTCTTGTGGATCTTTAACCTTCTATACTAAGCTGTCATCTGATAGGCGTTGTGAGCAAGGACTCAGATTTAAATGTTGTAACCCAAATACAAGATGGTTGGAATGTAGCATTTCAGCTTCTTCAGGGACTATTGGAATACAGACATATCAGCTTATCTTCTGTAAAGGGACCCTATGATGCTTCTTCTAAGGACCTGGGGAGAGAGAAGAACAGTGGTCCTTCAATATCCAGTTCTTATCCTAGGAACATGGAAGGCAGCCCTGATCTACAGATAAGTCATACTAAACAAATGTCAACATCCAACAGGACAAGATGCCATTTTTTAAACCATTTTCTTTTTCCCCAAGCTTAAGAACTTAGAAGTTCCTAATGTATGCAATGATTAGCTCCTTTCTTAACAAGACATGCGGTGGGCCCATCCTGTGTTTACGTGGAAGAGAGCTGGTTTGCCTTTATGTAATAAGAGGTGCTTATGAATGTTCATTTACTTAGAGATCAACGTTGAACAACCTGTGTGATAATCAATTAGACCCCAGGATGTAAGGAAGGGAAGATAAGTGGGATGATGAAAGGAAAAGCAGGGGAATGTGGGGGGTGGGGGTGGAGAGGAAAAAGCAATTTAAGACCCTGAAGCACAGAAACAGGAGGAAGCTTGTTTGAAAGTCTCAGAGTGGCAAATTTGGGGAATTCCTGAGCATTACTCCCAGGGATGTCAAGGAACCTACTTAAGCACCACTTAGCCTTCTGAATTTGCAGGAAAGAAAGAATTCAGAAAGCCTTTATTCCATCTCTGTTTGGGGCTCCTCACCCTGGGGTGATACAACTGCCTACACCCCCCTTAGCTGGCTGGCTGAGCTTTGAAAGACTGAGAGGAGGAAGGCAGAGTGAAAAGAACAAAGGGTCAAGGACTACTGTCCCCAGCACAGCCAGTGCCAGCAGAACACTCCCTTCTCACAAGGCCATGGGACTGCAAAACTGGTCAATGCTAGCTCATGTCAAACCCAAGCAGACAAAGGATGTCAATGATCTCACAGGCCTCCTGAAGTCGATGAAAGACCGTAGCCACTCATCTCCAATGCAGATAGCATCTGCCATCAGTAATGCATGACACACCTCTACTAAGGAAAGGGCTCACAGGAGGTGATGAAACGGTGCGCCCTCTGGGAAAATTGGTCAAGATGAGGCTTGACTCTCTCTGTGTGCTAAGACAGTTACCAAGTTACCACGGCTTTAATTAAGTCACAGAGGGTCCAAGACCCAGAGAGACGCGAGAGTTGTCAGAGGCAAAGATAGACTTCTGTGGCTGGGATTTGGGGACTTGAAGTGGTTTTTGTTTTGTTGTTGTTTTAGAAAATAAGATTTGTCTCTGCAAGCTTCTGAAGAGTGAATCCTGTTTCTATTTTATCAAAGATGGCTGGAGAGGCAGCTCAACTACATCTGACTTCACCTGCTGCTCTGAGGGGTGGGAGAGAATGGGATAGACGTTGCAGATAAAATAACAATTTGCCCGCCACAAGCTTCCTTCTTCTGCTATCCACGTAGTCCATGTCCCCCTTAAATCCCTATAGCACCAGACTGGAGGGGAAGGAGGCCTGGGGGTGGACTGTGGCAATGTTATGTGGATGAGACAAAGACAAAAATGTGACACATGGACCCAACTGCTGGCTCCAGAACTTGGGATGGGCCCCAAGGCCAAGGCCATTCAGACTAAACAAGGGCACTATGAAGTTTATCACCTTGAGAACCTCTCGTTAGAGAGCTGCTCCTGCCTGCAGTGGCCAGGTCAGAGATGGAAAGCAAGTGAAGGACCAGACAGACGCTGAGAACCTAGAAGGAGCACACAAAGCCTGATTCAGCCTCATGACCTATGACCCCTACTTCCTCCTCCAGAGGGGCCTGGACACAGAGCGTGCCCCTTCAACAGAACAACTCAGCCATTAGGCTGCGCCGAAGTTCATTCAGGAGCCCAGCCCTGGGCAAAGCCAAGCCTCCTGCCTGCCAGGATGCAGCACTTCTCTGGTTTGTCTGCAGGGACTCCCCTGCAGCTGGATCTGTCGGGGAGCTGGGGGTCAGGACACAGACTGCAAGAACCCACTCTGTGAGGGGGTCACTGCTTTCGAGGCTACCAAGGGGGACCCTTGTCTCTGTGTTCCTTTCTTCCACCGTGATCCCTCTCTGCTCCCTCTCCCGCCATGTGGGGCGGTGAAATGGGGACAAGCAGGGGGGATGGAGCACTCTTGTAGGAAACAAGGACTCGGAGGGTGACCAGCTGTGGAGGTGAGCAAGGCGCCAGAAGGACTCCAGCTTCTGACCCGGGTGGCTGAGTGCCATCACCACCTCAGGAAACACTGACCAAACAGAAGATTCACGCTGCTTTGCTGTGGTCATGTCTGAGTTTACCCAAGACGGGAAGCTGCTCCAACAGAGGAAGTTAAGACAAGAGCAGGGAGCAGAGACGGAAGACAGGGATGAGGCAAGAAAGAGTGGAGGAGAAAGCATGCGTGTGTCGGTGGGGGTATATGTGGAGAGTGTGTGTGGTGTGTGTGTGTGTGGTGTATGTGTGCTGTGGTGTGTGTGCTGTGGTGTGTGTGGTGTGTGTGTGCTGTGTGTGGTGTGTATGTGGTGTGTGTATGTGCTGTGCTGTGTATCTGTGTGTAGTGTATGTGTGGTGTGGTGTGTGTGGTGTACGTGTGTGTGATGTGTGTGGTGTGGTGTGTGTGATGTGTGTGGTGTGGTATGTGTGGTGTGCATGTGTGTGTGGTGTATGTGGTGTGTGTGGGGTGTGTGTTGTGTTGTGTGTCGTGTGTGTGTGTGGTGTGCATATGTATGGGGTGTGGTGTGTGTGGTGTGTTGTGTGTAGCATGTATGTGTGGTGTGTGTGTGGTGTGCATGTGTATGGAGTGTGTGTGTGGTGTGTGTGTGGTATGCATGTGTATGGGGTGTGGTGTATGTGTTGTGGTGTGTGTGGTGTTTGTGGTGTGGTATGTGTGGCATGCATGTGTGTGGTGTGTGGGTGGTGTGGTATGTGTGGTGTGTGTGTGGTGTGTGTGTGGTGTGCATGTGTGTGGGGTGTGTGTGGTGTGGTGTGTGTGGCATGTATGTGTGATGTGTGTGTGGTGTGCATGTGTATGGGGTGTGGTGTGTGTGCTGTGGTGTGTGTGCTGTGTGTGTGTGATGTGGTGTGTGTGGTGTGCATGTGTGTGGTGTGGTATGTGTGGTGTGTGTGGTGTGGTGTGCATGTGTGTGGGGTGTGGGGTGTGTGGGGTGTGTGTGGCATGTATGTGTGATGTGTGTGTGGTGTGCATGTGTATGGGGTGTGGTGTGTGTGTGGCATGTATGTGTGGTGTGTGTGTGGTGTGCATGTGTATGAGGTGTGGTGTGTGTGGTGTGTGTGTGGTGTATGTGTGGTATATGTGGTGTGTGTGTGTGGTGTGTGTGTGTGGTGTGTGTGGTGTGGTGTGTGTGATGTGTGTGTGTGTGCGATGTGGTGTATGTGGTGTGTGTGGTGTGCATGTGTGTGGGGTGTGTATAGTATGTGTGGTGTCTGTGCTGTGCATATGTTTGGTGTGTATGTATGGTGTGTTTTTGTGTGGTGTGTGCATAGTATGTGTGGTGTGTGTTGTGCATGCGTGTGGTGTGTGTATGGTGTATTTGTGTATGTGGTGTGTGTGGTGTGTGTGGTGTATTTGTATGTGTGGTGTGCTTTTGTGTGTGGTATGTGCGTGTTGGTGTGGTGTGTGTGGTATGTGTGGTGTGTGTGTATGGTGTGTTTGTGTGTATGTGGGGTGTGTGTGGTGTGGTGTGTGGGTGTGTGCACGCACATGTGCACACACAGGAGACAGAGTATGTGTAAGAGGAGGTGGGAGAGGAAGTATGTAACATCAGAGCCCTCGCTACAATGCTGAGTCCTTGGCTGTGGTGGTGACAGGCCACAGCGCAATGCAGCAGTGGCGTCCTCACAGTCAGCTTCCATGGTCAGCACGAGGCAAAAATCACGTGGAGTCAAGTTATCCTTAAAATTCCCTTAGAAAGGCACCACAATGGAGACCCGCCAGTCTCCGGGGAGCCCCACTCAGTACTATTCATATACATTATTTTTGCGCACTCTTAAGAGTCTCGGAACAAGAAGGACCCAAGGAGTCCATTTTCCTTCTCTGTGGTTCTCAAAAACAGCTCTGAGGAGCAGAACCACTGATGTGGTCTGAATGCTTCTGAGTTTATCACCTAATGTTATCCAGACAGACAGACTTTCTGCCAACCCCGCACTCTCCTCAATGCTGCTGTTGTCTTAAAATTGTCTTAGGAGGGAGAGGCCTAGATCACGGGTCCTGCTCCACCACTGAATAGCTGTGTGCGCTGGGAATAGCTACTTCCCCTTTCTTCCTCAATCTCCCGTTCTATAAAACAGAGCCAGACTAGATGGACTACAAGAGTCCAGACTATGCCGAGATACTTGCTGAATGAAAAAGTGCAAAGAGTACTGTTCATTTCACAAACAGAATGTGTCAGTATTGGTCAGCTCTCACAGGTCAGAAATGTCAGCATGTTCTGTCTTTCCCCTCAAGTTCGTCCTCCAGGTCCAAGTCCTGCCTCCTCTACTCTGGAATATTCTGTAGGACTCACCCTCTTCCTCTCTCCTGCTGCGGACCTGCCATACCCTTTAGCAGGCCTCCTTACTGTCCTTCTCTGGCCTCTTCAAAATTGCCCTATTTTCATCAACAGGAGGGATTTCCACAAAAGTCCACCTTCACTGCATCGCTTTCCGTCTCCTATGTACCATGGCAGAACTTCCTGAGTTCAAGTTCCTGGCTCGGCTCTGCCACGTCTACCCCTCCAAGGTAGATCATCGCCATCATGCTGGAGCGAACACCTCCCCTTTGCTTATAAAGTTGGCCCAACTGTAAAAACCAGAAAAATCCTGCCACCTCCAAGAACATTTTTCTGTAGTTCTAAGATACAGTTCTTCTGAACTATAAATATATCCATGGTTAGTAAACAAACACAGTTAAAATCTTAGATATTCTCTACTTATTTAACAATACTATCTCTCCCATTAGCTTATAAATTCCCTCAGGTCAGAAAATAAGCTTTATATAATATTTGTATCACAGTGGCAGTGGAGCTGAACAATTCAGCAAGGGCTGAATTGCCTGACTGCCTGATGGTGGAAAGCAAGATCTTTATCTCTCCAGTCCTTGACAACTCACAGGGAATGTTAGGGTGCAGAGGAAGGAGAGAAGAGGTAGAATTAATACTCTCCCAACTCCTAAAGTACCTTCCCACCTGTCCCTCCCTGCTTTCACCCACTCTGCTGGGGGAAAGGAGCCCCCATCACAGTCTGCAGTCCACCTCCTCTCTGAGGCTGAGCTGTGCACATCCGAGCAGCGTGCAGACAGTTCTATTTAGCTCCATTCTTCATGTTCTGATCCGCCTGTGTGATAGCGACAGCTGCTCACAATGCCTGACAGTAGTGGGAAGATAAAAGGAAGAAAGAGACACACAAGGAAGAAAAACCAAGACTAGTAGTTGTCTTCTAACATATATTTCAGATCTAGACCCTGGAGGGAAGTCTACTTCAAATTATGCCCCATCTGTTCTCAAGACCCCAAAGAGGCAGAGCACCCATGAGAAGGCACAGACACCTGTGCAAGCTGAGCCAGTGAAGACTGAAGGCTGCAAAGAAGGATGGCATCCATGAGGCAGCCAACAAACTGGGAGGTGGAGCCTCTGGCTGGCGGCCCATTCTCAGACCCAGAGCCTCTGCTCCAGAACACAGGACCCCAAAACCTCCCTAATAGGTAAGAATCATTTAAGTGTGTAATGGGTGTAAAACAGGGAGGGTTGTCAGGAGATCAGCCCAATTCCCAGGGGAAAGCATTGCTGGCCATCAAACCCAAGGTACTCAGTAATGCAAGTGTAACCTGGCATGCCTAAACCCACCTTCCTCAACACTCCTGGCTTCTGGCCACTTTGGAACAAACACACCTCTGCAAAAGTCCCAGCTTTTGTGCTCCCCACAGCCAGCCTCCACCACTGTCTCTCCAGATCCTCTTATTTATTAGATGCATTCACTCCTACTCTCTACTTCCAGACAGACAGACAGACAGACAGACAGACACACACACACACACACACACACACCCACCCCTTGGGTAGACACAGGGCAATGAGCCTCCCTCTCAGGCTCAACTTCTGGGTTGGACATGGTGGGATGGCTCACACCTATAATCCCAACAAGTTAAGAGGCTGAGGCAGAAGGATCATTTGAGCCCAGGAGTTCAAGACCAGCCTGGGCAACATAGCAAGACTTCATCTCCATAAAAAAAAATTAAGGAGAAATTACATTTAATTCTCTAGGATTCACTCCCTAAAAAATTAAAATTTTTAATTTTAATTTTAAAAAACCAGGCTTAACTTCTACCCAATGTGTGTTCATGCTCCCTTGGGTCCTTTCTGCTTGCAGGAGCTGGTGATGCTGGGTGCACTCTGAAAGATTTTAAACCAGGTAAGGATGGCACTACCTTCAGAAGTCAAGGAATGCCTTCACAAACCATTCAGAGTGTCAACACGGCCAGACTGGGGAGACACCCAGTTATGCCAAGACCAAGAGACAGATTCACCTCTAAGCTCCCTTCTCACAAAAGGTATCTGCCATACCCCTCTCAGTGCCAAAGACGGACCACAGTGAACCAAGCCTACTCTTTCTCCTCCTACCCCTCACCCCCGCCTTCCAGAAAGACAAGGAGACAGGAAAGCAGGTTGGAAAATTTTTTAAAAGAACCAACACCTCATTACAATCCATGAAAAGCTAGCTCCTGGCCCACGACGGAAAGAAAAGGCAATTCCATCCTCTTTTTTTTTTTTTTTTTTTTTTTGCAATTCCATCTTCAAACTCGTGGTGACCTTCAGTGGCTGGTCTCAGTGGAACTGTGCTAGCATTCCCCCTCACGGAGCCACACCCCACACTGCCCCAGAGGCAGAGCTGGGCAGAAAGGAATGCACAGTTTCCCAGAAGCATTCAGCTAAGAAGAAAACCAAAAGCTTACCCACAGCTTCCTGGGCCCCAAAGGGGAGGCACTGCGTTCTGAGAACAAGGACTCTGGCAACTCAGGGACGGTGAGGCCCTCAAATGTGCAAGCCCACAGGAGGCGAGAACACAGCGGGTGGGAAGAGGCCCCGACAGGACAAGCCTGGGCTGGCCCCACATGGCTTCCAGTAAGCAGCGGCTACACTTGAATGTGAGCAAGGGTCTTAGGGAGAGCTGAAGCAATCCAGTCACAGAGAAGCCTAGACAGGCCCAGGGAGGCAATGTCAGATCCTCTTAGCATAGCTTTGGCGTCACCTGCTTTCCAGGCAGCAGGCTTCATTTCCTAACACATCTTGAGGGAGAAGGGCAAAAGAACCAGAGGGGGAGCCTAACATCTGACAGGCCAACAAAGCTGGTGAGCAGATGGGCTCCAATGCCTCCCAGCTCGATTCTCTCCGTCATGCTCCAGAGGTCAAAAGGCTTTTTCCAGTCCTACTGTCGGTTGCAGGCTTCTCAGGAAGCCCCACCACAGCTCCAGAAGCCTGCACACAGGCAGGGCTGAGCAAAGGGAAGATCTTCCCTGCAGAAGTGCCTTCTCCAACTTGTGCTTCCTCCAAATGATGACCCTGTAAGGCTGTGTTCTAGGATAATCACAGGAGGAGGAGCAGAACACAGAAAGGAACAGGGAATGTATTAAAGATGCCTTCCTGTTATATACTAAGCGTCCACGTGAAGGATATCAAAAGAAAATCGTAACATAATTTTTTTTTTTTTTTTCTGAGACAGAGTCTTACTCTGTCGCCCAGGCTGGAGTGCAATGGCACGATCTTGCCTCACTGCAACCTCTGCCTCCCGGGTTCAAGAGATTCTCCTACCTCAGTCTCCCAAGCAGCTGGGACTACAAGCACCTGCCACCATCCAGCCCTGACTAATTTTTATATTTTTAGTAGAGACGGGGTCTCACCATGTTAGCCAAGCTGGTCTCGAACTCCTGACCTCAAATGATCCACCCACCTCAGCCTCCCAAAGTGCTGAGATTGCAGGCGTAAGCCACTGTGCCCAGCCGAAGTAATTTTAATTCAAAAGTGGCTTAAATCATTAACTGTTTCCTTTGCAATAAAAGGGCAATTTCTAATACAGATTCCATAAAACCCAGACAATGCTTCCCCGTCTCCTATACAACCTCAACTTTGCAAACCTCAATCAGTTGCTAGCATTAACACAAAATACACACAGAGACACATACAGACACACGTCTGTTTGTTCTTCAAAGCTTTGTTCCCAAAGCCAAAGACATAAGACCGCTTCCAACTTCAGGTCCCTATGGGACAACAGGAGGCACAGAGTTAAATGCGGTTTTCCCCAAGCAAAGGCCTTGGCTGCTAATAGGATTAAGGTTGGCTCTGGACACCCCCACATGCAGGAAGAAGGCTAAGCACCTGGAATCTCCCCTTCCTCCACAGCACCAGTAAATGAGCTGATGTCATCTCTCTGGTAGCCACACATGTCTGTTTCCCAGTCCCTAGGATTTCACCCATCCTCACCTCAAAATTGCATAATAAGAGTCTGCAGCTGGTTAGTCCAGTTACTCACAGCCCGGTGCCAATGAAGCAAAGGTAGTAAGTTTGCTACTTAGAGCCATTCATTTCACTTTACCCTGTGGCCACAGATTTTAACTGTTTGAACCTAGATCAAATGCTTGCTGCTTTTTTCAGAGAGACGAGAGCAAAATGAAGTCAAAAAGAGCATCCCTGGACACCACAGAAAGAAGGACAAAGATAAAATCAGCAGTAACTGTACTTCTTTGGAACGGGATGACACACACTGATCCCCGAGCAAGAACATCTGGATAAGCTTTCCCACCCTATTGGGAAATTTTCAGTCACCTGGAACCTAGCACAGTTTGGAAAGTCATTCAATTTTCCTGAACTGTTCATTTCACAAGGAGATGCTACAGTTTACACACAGTGCACTGGGACAGCTTCAGTTTTCATAGATTAGCAGCATATGCACCCTACAGGAAAGGCCTGTAGCTTTAAATTAGATGTTTTCCATCCTAAGACCTGATACAGTATCGCAACAAGAATGTATTATTTCCTCGTCAAAAATCAGAGGTGGTAACTCCACTAACCCCACTAAGCAGTATGTTTAAAGAATGTGATCCTGGCCAGCCACGGTGGCTCACACCTGTAATCCCAGCACTTTGGGAGGCTAAGGCAGGCAGATCATGAGGTCAGGAGATCAAGGCCATCTTGGCCAACATGGTGAAACTCCATCTCTACTAAAATATAAAAAATTAGCCAAGCATGGTGATGTGCGCCCAGAGTCTCAGCTCCTTGGGAGGCTGAGGCAGAGGAATCACTTGAATCCGGGAGGCAAAGGTTGCAGTGAGCCGAGATTGCGCCATTGCACTCCAGTCTGGTTACAGAGCAAAACTCTGTCTTTAGAAAAAAAAAAATGATCCTCTCATAATTACATCATGATTTTCAAAGTGGGGGAGCTTCACTGGGTTTTAAGCTCAAGTATTTCCCATTGTGACACACAGTGAGAAAGAGAAAAGAGCTTAGGCAAAGTTGGGCATGGCACATTCCAGCTCCTCCAGCCTAGAGACTAAAGAGGACAGACCTAGCTTTCCAGACCTAGCTCCCAGCATCCCTTGGAAGTACTTTTCTTCCTCTTCATATGAGGGAATAGAGTCCATATCTTTTAGAGCAACATCACTAGCAGGGGCCAGAGGGTGACCAGACTGTGTTTTTACTAAACGCTCCTTTTTCAGGCAGTCGCCTTTATAGGCTGAAGACAGTTTTCCACAGAAACGACACCAGACATGGTAGACGGATGCTGAGACAATCTCATTAATGAAGAATGGATGAAATGCTGTTTATACATAATAAAGACACAAAACAATACCTCTATAAATACTAGCAATAAAACAAAATCTAAGAGGAATAAAATTAAATCATTTTTGGCCAGGCACTGTGGCTCACACCTGTAATCCCAGCACTTTGGGAGGCCAAGGTGGGTGGATCAATTGAGCTCAGGAGTTCAAGACCAGCCTGGGCAACATAGGAAAACTCATCTCTACAAAAATTAGCCTGGCATCGTAGTGTGTGCCTGTAGTCACAGTTACTTGGGATGCTGAGGTGTGAGAATTGCTTGAGCCCAGAGGGCAGAGGTTGCAGTGAGCTGAAATCACGCCACGACACTCTAGCCTGGGCAATACAGCGAGACTCAGTCTCAGTCAGTCAATCAATCAATCACATCAATCAATAACTTTTACATATTTCAAATTGTGGTCCTGGAAGAAGGACAGGTTAATTAAAAGATGGCTATCTGGGGGGATTTTTAAAGGCATTCTCAAGAACAATACTGATAGCACTGATTCTTCACACCATCTACTTTCATTCCCCAATGTCTGACTGTCCTTTCAGAAGTAGTCTTGGTTGCACGCTTTTACCAGCTATGATCAAGGACAGCTTTTATCCCACAGGCAGAGAGGAAAGGGGATAGGATGTTTCCTGAGGCAATTAAGCCAAATTGGAAGGACAGAAAGAGAAGGAAAGATGAGGATTAAAGAGGATGTGAGTAGGATCTGAAAAACACTTACCTGAGGGAGACCTGAATTCCCTGTGATTGGTGAGAAATATAGAAGCCAGCTGGTTCATGAGTACTGAAAACTGGAGTGGCAGGGAGGACACACTGGATATCATGTGACAGTTACCAGTTGGGTCACCTGCCTAGGACAACTTGGTTTAAGATCAAAGAATGGGGGAAAATACCAAATGCCAGACACAGGCTCACAACTCTGTGAGCCCCAGATCAAACCATTAGTTCAACCAGACATTGCTGGCATTCACAAGGAACATGTCTACAGGGCCTATAGGGAATGCTCACTGCCTGTTCTTCTGAGCTGGCTGCCTGGGAGTACCGATCTATCTAAAGAAAAGGAGCTACCCCAGAGTTCTATGTCACCTAGCTCTAACAGTCTCAGGAAAGTAGGAGGCATCCTCATCGGTGATATAGATCACTGATGTATAGAGTTAGGGATTATGGAATACATAAAAACATGTCATGGGGCTCGAAGATAAATAAAGAATTGCAAAATAGCAGAGATGGCCTACTTGAAAGTATATGGAGTCAATTATGAAGCTCTTCTGCCCAGAACTATTCTACTTAGCTCCATGACTTTCTCTAGCAAGTTTCAGCAGCCCGAGAGCCTCCCAGGGTTGGGCACAGCAATGGTGAGCATGTGTCCTCCTCCTCATCACTAACCCTGCAAAGACAAGCATCCTTCTGTACTTTGTACTTTTTTTTTCTGAGACACAGTCTTGCTCTGTCACCCAGGCCGGAGTGCAGTGGCACAATCTCGGCTCACAGCAACCTCTGCACCGCCCTCCTCCAAGTTCAAATGATTCTCCTGACTTAGCCTCCCAAGTAGCTGAGATTACAGGCACGCACCACCATGCCCAGCTAATTTTTGTATTTTTAGTAGAGATGGGGTTTCACCATGTTGGCCAAGTTGGTCTCGAATTCCTGACCTCATGATCTACCCACCTGGGCCTCCCAAAGTGCTGGGATTACAAGCGTGAGCCACCACGCCCAGCTACTTTGTTGTGAGACAGGGTCTCACTCTGTCACCCATGCTGGAGTGCAGTGGCATGATCTCGGCTCACTGTAGTCTCGACCTCCCTGGGCTCAGGTGATCCTCCCACCTCAGCCTCCTGAGTAGATAGGACTAATTTTTACACCTGGCTAATTTTTGTATTTCTTATAGAGCTGGGGTTTCACCATGTTGCCCAGGCTGGTCTCAGACTCCTGGGCTCAAGCAATCTGTCCACCTAAGCCTCCCGAAGTGCTGGGAATTACGAGCATGAGGCACCATGCCCGGCCCTCAGTACTTCTTTAGGAGAATTTCTGCCTTACAAAGGACCACAGAGCAGCAAAAGACTTTGGAGACTGCCTTTGTCCATCTCATTCTGTACTGGAAGAAGCCAATGCAAATCTTTAACTGGAACAAAAAAAAAATCTAAACTATGCAAGATCTGATTACATCTCAGTCATTTCAGAAGGGTACAGGGATAAGGTAGAGATGTAGCTCTGCCTATCTGAGTATGCGTATTTGGAGAGGAGGGCTGGGGTTTACATAGGCAGAAGTTAAACCATTTTGTTTCTTCTTGAAAGGCCTGCCTCTCAGGAACACCAAGAGGGCATCTACTCAATTGTTTTTTCTTTCTTTCTTTCCTTCTCTCTCTCTCTCTCTCTCTTTCTTTCTTTTTTGAAACAGTCTCACTCTGTTGCCCAGACTGGAGTGCAGTGGTGCGATCTTGGCTCACCATAACCTCCGCCTCCCAGGTTCAAGTGATTCTCCTGCCTCAGCCCCCGAGTAGCTGTGACTACAGGCACGCGCCAGCACGTCTGGCCAATTTTTGTATTTTTAGTAGAGACAGGGTTTCACTGTGTTGCCCAGGCTGGTCTCAAACTCCTGACCTTGTGATCTGCCCACCTCGGCCTTTCCCTTTATTTCTTAGTTCTTGATGACAGGGTCCCGCAAATGCCCTCCCCTTCCTTGCTGGAACGAAATCATACCACCCTCAGGGCACAGGAATTGGAACACAGCCATGAACAGAACCAACAATCGATAAATGTAGAACTTGGACATGTTAGCAAACCTCAAAGGTTTCTGGAAGCTACAATTTCCAAGGACCAATCTCCACATGATGGGGAAATCAAAGCCAGGTGAAGATCTGGGCTGAGCTTCAAACATTCCTGAGTTTATGAAGGAGGTGGAAGGTGGGAGGAAGAATTCTGGAAGTGAACCCGCAGAAGGCCAACCATCCCACATCCCAAGGGTGACAGCAAACAGGTGTGGACCCGCAGCAAGCTGAGGGATGGACAAGGCAGTTATCTCCTAAAGTGATCCTCATCAGAGAACTTCCATCAGTTTTTCTTACCATGTTTTATGCTTTTTCAGTGTCTACATAGATTACTTTGACCTGTTCGGAGTCATCTGAGTTCCCTTCCAGTTCCACTAAGGATGCTCACGGTAATGGTTCTCTGCCTCTTGTCTGTCTCGCCTATCCTGGATCTCCCAGGCTTACTCTTTGGATTCCCATCTCATACCCACAGAATCCTGTCTTCTTCATCATGAAATAAGGTCCTCTCTAACAAAAGGAAATTCAGACACAGAAATATGCCTTGCGCAAGATCCCACCACAAATTAGTAACACTGCAGGGATTAGAATCCAATTCTCTGAACTCAAGTCCACCACTCCTTCCAACTGACCACAACACCTCCGTTATAGGAGAAACATCTGCCCTAGAGCACCAAGACCAAAAATCAAAACAGTTTACTGCATGTCTTCTTAAGCAAAACAACACAGCCAGAATGTTTGGCAGGGAGTAACTAAATATTTCCTCTGTGACCTACGCCGGAGAGGAAAGCTGTGGGAGTTGGGTAGGCACAGCACAGAGGGAAATCGAAGCCACCACTGCAAAGGCCAGCAGATGGGTGACTACAGAGGAAAAATGCAATCCTAAGGACAAGCTGGGAACAAAGGAATCCGACTTTAAAAAGTGATTCAGATCTAAAGATAGGAGTCTAGGTCTAAATGAGAATGTCATCTAAGAGGAAAAGCATTTAGAGAAAACTTAGGAGGACTATCTTCATGACCTTGGAGTGGGAAAAGAATTCTCAAAGCACACAAAAAGTGCTCACCAAGACAAAGCTTGATCAAAAAGATATGAAGCTAAAATCTCAGCACAACAAAGAAGCAACCACCATTCTCAGGCCTACAACAAAGACGTATGCAGAAGCAGCATAACACAGGCATCCAAGCCTACTACCAGAACAAGGTCTGAACTGAAACCTGGATTAGATCACAAGGCAAAACATTAACTTTCCAATGAAGAAAGAAGGAGGGGAGAGAAAGAGAATGGATACTAATCTGGCCTAACCGAAGCTGGAATAAAGCTTGCAACATGATAAGGTAGACAGGAATCTATGGGCATAAGATGGAAGCCCTGGGAAACAGGAGCATCATCTGTGGAACTGGAAGGAAATTCAAGGGACCTGAACAAGGATCTTTGCGGGGGGCGCTGAAGAAGTCACTGTATGGAACTAGGTCCACTGATTTAAAAAACAAAACTTAAAAACTTACCTGAATTATCCAAGTAAGAAACCCTCCAAAGGGTGTGAAATCTGTGAAAAGAGTGGAAAGGTTGTTACCACCAAGTAAAATTCACTTACACTTTCCAGTAATCTTTAAGAAAGGGCTTCAAATAGGATCCTTCAATTGCATCAGAGGTTCTGATATCAAGACTGTTCAACTGAACAGGAAAAGGTGGTGGGGGGGCTTCCACAGAAGAGCAAAGAGGTCTGAGGCCGGCCTTCTACCCGTGCTGGGGGCAACAGGCTTTCCGTCACCTCTGAGGTGACCACACCAGCAAATTGGGCTGCCAGTGGTGACCCTCCCCAGTGACCCTTCCTCTCTTCTCACAGGCATTACATACAGAGTTGGGGAGAGGGAAGGAAAAAACCTGGAGCTTTTAACCTCAAAGGGTTTCCATTCTACTTAAAGAGCCAGGGCGCACATTCCTAAGATCCAGAACCCTTGCATCGACACCTCAGCTCAACAAGCGCTCGGGAGCAGACCAGGCTGTGGGCTGGGAGGACTGTTCGTTTTCTTCGGAAGGAGTGCTGACAGCTACAGTAGAGACAGGACAATGAGAAAAGGTCTAAGGGAACCGAGGGGAGGGGAATTGCAGGAGACAGATGAATTGCATCCTGATGATGAACTGATCCACTTACTGCACAGTCTATGAGACAAGGAGTTAAGCTAAGGAGAGTTTTGGAATTTTGCTTTTTTTTTTTTTTAAGGCAGCTCTTCCCCAGGTGGAAAAATTGTGAGTGCAGACAAAAGGAAGGAGTAACCTCCCTGGAAGCAGGGAAATCCCCCACCCAATGCCTCATTTGTAATCAAGGCAGCGAGGATGAGACTAAAGTAAACATACCAGGGAAACTAGCATGCCGTTCTCCAGAGAGGCCAGCACACACACTTCCCCCAGCACGGCCCCTGGAAAGGCAGAGGTAGGTATTCCCTTGGACAAAAGAGAGGAGACTTGGGGAGTTCCCAAGGTGCTTTCAGGCTTTTCTGTTCCCAGGCACTCAGCATTCACCAAAATTCCAGGGCACCAAGACCACATACAAGGTGAAGCTAAGATTCTGCTGCTTGGAGGAAAATGGAGTTTGCAGAAAGTCCCCACAAGAAAGGCTCCGAAGAAAATCAATGGGCAGAACAGCAGGACCACTCCCACATCTAAGCATCTAAGCCCTGAGTCCTGCAAGCTTCCCATACCCCTCACAGCACCAAGGCAAGGAACAGCTGCCCTGGAGAAAACAATGGGCCTTTGTCTGTGCCTGCTCCTGCAGATCTCTTTTTGGAGAACCAAACAGGATTAATTCCTTTACAGGAGGGACTCTCCTAAACATCAGTCCAGGCCACGACGAGCATTTTTACCATCCATAGCATCCCTCTCAAACAGACTCCCACCTGCTCCTTATCAAGCACTAAGGGTGCTGTGCAGCCTCCAGCCCCACCCCACATAGGAAGCATGAGCAGACAGGTCCTTGCAGCCCCTTCCTGGAGCCCTCACTAGTCAGACACCAGGGCTGCTACTCCTGCTTTCTTCCTGCTCTGGCCATGGAACTGAAAGCCTAAGAACTGTTGTGACTCCCCGGATTCTTGCCATCCACTAGAATATTCCATATGGAGTGAAATCACAATGATTGTGGATACTGTTTTCATCAAAACCTGTCAAAATGGACTCCTAACAGTAACTACGATTTTTTTTTTTTAAAGCATGAAACACGCTGGACAAACTTCTCTTAATGTTACACTAAATAAAAATTCCCAAACTGACAAATACCAAGAAATTTACGCTGTAATTTTTCATGATTCAAAACATCTTAAATCCAACCTAATTGTATAATAGATAGAATGTCCTTTTTTTTGCTGTCTTTTTAGTCTATTTTCTTTGTTTTTAATTTACTTATGATTCTGATTTGCAAATGTCTCTTATTATATGTTGTGAAGATAACAACAGGTTTGGGGTTTTTGTTTTTAGTTCCTTTCCCTAAAAAAATTTAAAATTTGTCCTATGTTGGTCCAAATTAAAAAACAAACAAACAAAAGGTGTTTTGTGAGGCCAGGTGCCGAAGCTCACGCCTGTAATCCCAACACTTTAGGAGACAAGGTTGGAGGATCGCTTGAGCTCAGGAGTTCGAGACCAGCCTTAGTAGCATAGTGGACCTCACCTCTAAAAAAAATTTTTGAAGTTTAAAAAATTATCCAGGCATGTTGGCACACACCTGTATTCCCAGCTACTCAGGAGGCTGAGGCAGAAGGACCGATTGAGCCTGGGGGTGGGGGTCAAGGGGTCAAGGGGGTCAAGGCTGCAGTGAGTCATGACTGTACCACTGCACTCCAGCCCAGGTGACAGAGTAAGATCGTGTCTCAAAATAAAAGAAAAATGTGTTTTGTGAAATCCCACATGCCACATTTCTCCCATTTTCCTTCATTGGGTACCTGGTAGCAGATGAACTCAGGACCCCACTTCTTCCAAACCACCACCAAGGACTAGAAGCCATGGTACAAAATTCCCTTTCCATGAAACAGAGACAGTCTGAGCACCTCCTGGTGTTTTTCTCCTCTATTCCTGGGTGCTAACCAGCATCACTCCTCTCCCCAAATGCCTCTAGATCAAGGGTACTCAGGTCTTCAGGACAGTTAGCTGGATACCATGAGCTCCCCAATTCCATCTGGAATATCCTTCATTCTCCATGATTTCAGCACAAGAAGGCATCACCAAGTAGTAGAAAGAAATCTGGAATCAAATGAACCAAGGTTCAAATCCTGGATCTTCAGTGATTTACATAATCTCTCTTGAGTCATGGTTTCCTCCTCTCTGAGATAATCCATTTAAGAAAGTATCAAGTTGTGAATGGCACCTAGTAGGTCCCCTGTGCTGACTCAGTACTTTCTTGACAGGATTCTCTCCTGTCCTACCAAAGGAGATAGATAGGCTTTTCAGAGACTTTTTTAATAACACGGAGCTGGAAATACTGGTATCAATAAGACATTGTTCCACAAGAAATCAAAGCCGTGCGGTGTCCCTTACCTTGCTGTGCTGGTTGCATTCTGATGACTGCCCTCAATTCCTTACCAGCCTCTCTTAGGAAAGGCCCAGGGCATCTATTCAACGGTATTAACCTCCATTTCTCCCTCTCGAGAGTCTGGAGTTATGAATTATTAGGTGGCTCAAGGTTCTCTAAGGGTAAGGCTTTCAGTGTCATCCTGGAAAATATTAAAATGTGGAAAAACCACTCATCCCACCACCTCGTGTTCTGTGTGGTATCGACTCAACACTTTATGGTTTCCTTTTGGAGCGCGTTCAATCTGCCCTGCGCAAACACCACATCAGGTCTCTATCACTGTGCTAAACAAATGTTCCAAATGGGAAAAAAACTGTCATCAGTGTTTTTCAGGACGGCTTACAGTCTTACTTTACAGTACTTATTTCAAGTCTTTCACTAATTTACAGTCTTATTTCACTTATTTCATGATGGAGACATCATGAAAGCCAAAGAATTCCCTGTAATTCCCTGTACCAGAAAACTGTCATGCATGCTACCTTTCCTGAGACCACAAAGAGTTTATACAGTTAAATTCTTCACAGTAAGGGTGATTTAGTAAATGCATACATTCACTTTGATTTAATGTTTAGAACTCTGTAAAGGCTTCTCATGTAAACAAATTTAAAAATCAGGACCAAAATCCTGTACTGGCTTAAGGATTCCAAACTTTGGCTCCAAAATTGGAGTAACTTTTCTCTCGCTCTGTCACCCAGGCTGGAGTACAATAGCACAATCTCGGCTCACTGCAATCTCTGTCTCCCAAATTCAAGCGATTCTCCTGCCTCAGCCTCCTGAGTAGCTGGAATTACAGGCATGTGCCACCACATCCAGCTAATTTTTGTATTTTTAGTAGAGACGGCATTTCACCACGTTGGTCAGGCTGGTCTCAAACTCCTAAACTCAGGTGATCTGCCCGGCGCCAGGCAGGAGTCACTCATCTTAATAATAAGCTGAAGGTCGGGCGCAGTAGCTCACACCTGTAATCCCAGCACTTTGGGAAGCCGAGGCAGGAGGATCACAAGGTCAGGAGTTCGAGACCAGTCTGGCCAACATAGTGAATGAAACCCCGTCTCTACTAAAAATACAAAAAACTAGCTGGGCGTGGTGGTGTGCAACTGTAATCCCAGTTACTTGGGAGGCTAAGGCAGGAGAATTGCTTGAACCCAGGAGGCAGAGGTTGCAGTGAGCCAAGATCATGCCACTGCACTCCAGCCTGGGCAACAGTGCGAGACTTCATCCTAAAAAAAAAGTTAAAAAAATAAAACAAAAACAAGCTCAGGGCCCTAACCGAGCATGTGGCCAATATGGAACCTTGAACTGCAGCACTAAGCCCAATCTGCCTATTGCTACTAAGGTACAAAACCTGCAGGAGGAGCAGACTCTCAGTGGGCCTCATTTTCCTCCCCTAGGAGAATGTATGTAAGAATCTCTGCATTTGTAAAAATGTTCAGAAGATTACTACGATGGAAAACAGTCACTGGAAGGAAGCACCCTTCAGGGGTCACTTGCTAATGCCTGGCTCTTGGCAACAGCTACTTCCACAGACCTCCAGCCCCACTGCCTCTCCTTTCCGAGCCCTCCTATCATATGGAATACACAAATCCTGTCATAAATAATACACTGTCCAGCTGCCGTAAATCACCATCCTGCTCATGCCACACTGTGCTTTCCCCAAGGTTGATCCTGATCTTCCCTACTTCCAGACCCTTCACACACACCGCTCCTTCTTCCCAGAACACCTTCCCTCCTGTTTGCTAAGCCAACTCCAACAGCCCCTCAAGATACAGCTCCCATGGCACCTCCTTTGGTTGCTTTCCCTGGCCGTGGGCTTCTCTTGCATCTTCTCCTCAGCATTCTTTGCTTTCCTCTGGTCAAGCATCTGTATCATACATATACCAACGTAAATGTCTGTTTATCTTATGTGCCCTAAAAGAATGTTAAATTATCCTCCTTACATTTAATATTTAATTTTTTGAATAATAACAAGTAGTAAAGATGTACTTTCTGGCGTATTCCAAATATTGGCATTTTATAAACATTTATAGGCCTGGCACAGTGGTGCATGCCTGTAGTCCCAGCACTTTGGGAGGCTGAAGTGAGAGAATGGCTTGAGCTCAGGAGTTCAAGACCAGCCTACGCAACCTAATGAAACCTCATCTCTACAAAAAATTGAAAAGTTTGCCAAGTGTGGTGGTGCATGCCTGTAGTCCCAGCTACTTGGGAGGCTAGGTGGGAGGATGGCTTGAGCCCGGGGGATCGAGGCTGCAGTGAGCCATGATTGCACCACTGTATTCCTGCCTGGGTGACAGAGCAGGACTCTGGCTCAAAAAACTTTTTATTAAAAATAAATAAATATTTATATTTTAAAATTAAACTACAACATTACTCTCTTAAATGAATCTAAATGACCCAAGGGAATCTAACTGTCATAGTGGATTATTTATTTAAAAAAACATCCATTTTATACTATGCCTTTTTTTAACTTTTACTTTCTTTTATTTCCTCTTCAGAATTTTATACTAATATTTATGCTTCAAACTCTTTAATTAATCAACCTATACTTCTCTGCAATATATCTATTAATATTATATATACATAAGTATACATATAAATACATAAATTGTTTAATTCTGCTATGATTATGGCCTCAATTTTTTATTCTCTTTATTTTATTTTTTATTTTTTTAGAGACAGGGTCTTGCTGTCACCCAGGCTGGAGTGCAGTGGCGTAATCATAGCTCACTGCAGCCTTAAACTCCTGAGTTCAAGCAATCCTCCTGCCTCAGCCTCCCAAGTAGCTAGAACTATAGATGCCCACCACACTGCCCAGCTAATTCTTTCTATTTTTTATTTTTGTAGGAACAGGGTCTCGCTTTGTTGCCCAGGCTGGTCTCGAATTAGTGGCCTCAAGTGATCCTCCCAAAGTGTTAAGATTACAGGTATGAGCCACCACATCCAGGCTATAATCTGTAAATGTTAAAAAAAAAATTCTTCTTTTGGTTTGGGTTTTCATTATCTTTATTGTTAATATGCAAATGATCAAAACATAATTACGTTAGAAATTGGTACTATTAATTAACATAAAAAGTAAAATTTTATTCAAAATGCATTAATTTTTCATTTTTATAGTGGTAAGCACCAAGAAACCTTATTCACATAAATACTAGACAAAAGTGAGAGTCTACAGCCACAGTACCCTCAATGTGCCATCTCATCTGATCTCAGAAGCTAAGCAAGGTCAGGCCTGGTTAGTACTTGAATGGGAGAAGTGAAGTAAATTCTGCCATAGCAATCAATATCAGTATCTTTAGAATTACAACTCAAAATCATATCATGACCTATAATCAAAAATTGTTTTTAATTATCTGCCAACTGACAATGCCTTCAATTTTGTTGAAAGCAAGAATGGGAAACCATCTGACTTGGAAAAGGATTTGCTACTCACAGTCATTCGCTTTCCTAATAATAGTCCTAATTGTTCCTTTGCTTGTTAATCTGGAGGTTTTTCACACATGGGGCACACAAATAATAAGACTCAGGATTAATAATGACTACGTCTTGTCTTTGTAAAGTGGGAGAAGCGTGATTGAGAAAGGAAACACTTTGAGTGCAACTGTATTCTCAGACAGATCAACCTTCGGAAAGAGGACACAGAAAGTCAAGATCTGGAAAATATCCCGTCTGAAAACTACTAGCTTATCTGCCTCTCCCACCAAAATGGTAGCTTTATCAAAGTTAATATTAAATTAGGTTTATTTGTGGATAATTCCTGTTACATTTTAACAGAAAGAGACTGAAGACAACCTAAATGTGTTTCAATAAAGCACAGAAAAATGTGATTAAATAAATTACAAAAGGTCTAAAAACAAAAATACATGTTTTCCCTTCAGGACTGAATCAAGTCCCTTCTAAATCAGGGTGCACACTTTATTCCCACAGCCTCGGCTCCTACTAGCCCTTCTAAGGTCCCCATGTGCATCATTCCCCACTGTGAGCGATGCTTTCCAGGCGGGAGACCATGGCCCACAGAGCAACACAGACAGGCTATGCTAGAGGATATAAGGACAATAGGCCTAAAGCGTACTGCTGAGGCCTGTTATAAACACTCAGGGAGCTGCAACCTAGAAGCCTAGGTCTGGGGAGACGGGGAGAGGACAGTGTTTATGATGAGACAGTAAGTAGCAAAGACCCAGAGGAAGGCTAAGCATGGTAGGAAGGAAATCAATACTCAAGAAGCTGGTAAGGTTGGTGACGTTGGAAGGAAGATCTGTCCACAGGTTGCTGCCCCCAGAGGTCAGGGCGCCACCCATCCTTGGAAGAAGACAAGGGGAGGACAGTATCATCTGAACCAAAGCAGAGCCCAGGCTGAAGGGCCCACTGGCAGACACTCCATGAGAAGGCTCATGGTCATCACGATGGGGAGGAGGGGAGAGGAGGAGTGAGCCAAGACGTGGCTGCTTTAGAGGGTTAAAACTTAAGGATGGAAACAAATGGATCTGTTTTCATAAAACAGCTTCCCTCCTCTGTGCCCCAGAGTAGTCCTCTCAGTTAAAGTTCCCTTTCCCTTCCTCTTCACCACGTCAATCCTGTCAACCTGCCAAGGGCCAAGATGATGCCCCTTGTTCTCCACGCAGCATCCTCAAACCCTTCTGCTTGTAGTCAGTTCTTCTACCTCTAAACCCTCATCATTCTCTGTTTATACCACAGGCAACCTGGAATACTTCTAAGCTACCCCATGAATCCATTTGTACTTTGGTATTAATCTTCAGCTCTTTGCTGTATGTGTTTTATGCCTCTCTAAGGATAAGAGACTTAGATGTGACTTAGATGGCTTCCTATCCCACAGGGTGAGCCCTCAGTGTTTTACTGTGCAGGACACCTACTTGCTTAGAGTTCTGATGGACACACTGTCTCCAGCCACTCATCCCAAATGTCTACCTCTTTCACAAAATTAAAGGTTCACTATATACATGTGGATTCTGAATTCTTGGGTCTCTCATAGTCTTTAGCTTAGGGCTTCACACTTGCTAAGCACTTAGTCAAACTTTGTTGGAGTCAGTCATTCAGGTGCTGCTCTACCTCAGGCTGTAGCACCAATGAGCCAGCTCTCCAGAGACACACCCATACAGTGTGTCTCTCAGGTACAAACCTCGTCCTAATGGAGAGCATTCTCCAATCATGGGAGGCGCTCCCTTCAGGCTAATCTTTTTGTTTTGTTTTGTTTTGTTTCAAGCTAATCTTAACAAGAATGAAATGGGAATTTGGAATTTCATTTCTCTTATACAAAGTCATTTCCTAAAATGGGGGGATTATAATTAGGTGATCATTAATTATACTAGCCATCACAAAATTTAAAATACCTCAATTCCTTTATCCTTTATAATGAACCCACAGTGGGATCTCGATAATATATTTAAAAGGACTTCTCACAAATCTCAGTAAATACAGTACAAATAAAATAGTTTGAAACTACAAAAGGAAGATCAGCAAACACAGAGGAATGAATACATAGGAAAAAGGTATAAGCAGTCAAAGAATACAAAGCTTACGGTAGAAAAGCAAAGCAAAGCTAATCCCTGTAATGGAATGCCTTCCTCAGATTAAGCACTCGATAAATATTTGTCATCAAATTTACAGAATGGCTAATACTGATTCTCAAGGAGATGAAATAGACTATCATGACTACGCAAGTACTGACTGCAAAAGAAATAGAAATGTAAGGTTCGTACTAAATCAACGAGTTGATGAATGCAATAAAAACAGAAGTGATGCTACAGGAAAAGCTAATCAGAAAAAGATATAAAATACAGAAATACATTTCTCAATAAAAGAAACAGATTCAAAGAATGTACCAGATAATAAGTACAAGAAGGAATGCAGCTCAGAGAACCACCCTGCAAATGATAAAAGTCTTTGAACAAATGGCCTCAAATCTAAAAAGTTTAATAGAAAAAAAAATGCTACCTAAAAGCAACAGAAGGATTTGTTCTGAATACAAAAGATTTACAAAATCAACAACCAAAGACTACCACTATGACATTCTCATATTTTTAAGCATAAGAAAAAGAAAAAACTCAGCACGTAGAGAAGACCCAAATCCAAATGTTTTCCAGTTGTGGAGAGGATACAATTAAAGTCCAGAGATGCGTGTAAAACTCTCAGACAAAGTATTTTTACCTCCAGTTTAACAAGGTGAACAGACTCCTTGAGCAAGTGAAAAAGAAATGTCTCCTAGAGCTTTGATCATACCTGAAGAAATTTACCCATCACATACCTCTCTTTAAATTATGTCCAAGAACAACTTTAAAGGAGATTTAAATGTTTAAGTTTTACAAATAAGATCAAAGAACCAAAGTCAACAATTTTCCCCTTAAAAAATAAAATGTTAAATAGGAAAAGAGCATTTGTCAAAAAGACATTATTAATAAAATAGCACTACAGGCACGTGCCACCATGCCCAGCATTTAAATACCAGACAATGTTGAAACAATAGAGGATATTTCAATATGGCCTGAATAACAAATTAAGGAATTATTAACAATATGAAATTATTCCTTAACAATATTAAGGAATTATTGTTTAGTTAAATGTGACAGAGTGGTTACAGATTTACTATTGGGTAAATAACACAATGTCGAGGAATGGAGGAGACAGAACTGGAAAATGTTAACAATATTTGAAGCAGATAAAGAATATATGGAGCTCATTATACAAATGGGAACAATGGCTATTACTATTCACAATAGCCAAGACACTGAATCAGTTCTCCTGACTTCTGTGCATATTTTGAAATAAGAAGTGTTTTAAATTAACATATATTGGGCATCTACTGCGTACCAGGTATTGCTTAGGTATTTGACACAAAAACAAAATGGCCACAAGAAAAAAAAAAAAAAACGGTAAAGCGGATTCTTAACCCAAGGTTTACCCAGGGAAATATCCATGATTTCTTTGGGTAACTAAGTTACAGGTACTGCCATTACTACTGTGTTTTATTGCTTATATTCAGAATAGGAGGAAATACTAAATTTCAGTCAGAGGTGGATGAAAACAATATAATTTTTTTTCTATCCAAGTTGTAAACCCTTCAAATTCTACCCATGGACCTGCAAAGGCCACATCATTCTACAAATATTTGCTGAACTTAAAATAAGACAGTCAGTGCTAGGCACTAGGGATACAAAGGTAAAGAGAATACGACAGGCAAGGTGCGTTGGCTCACGCCTGTAATCCCAGCACTTTGGGAGGCCAAGGTGGGTGAATCACAAGGTCAGGAGTTCGAGACCAGCCTGGCCAACATAGAAAAATAAGCCAGGCATGGTGGCTGACATCTATAATCCCAGCTACTCAGGAGGCTGAGGCATGAGCATCGCTTGAACCCAGGAGGCAGAGGTTTCAGTGAGCTGAAATCATGCCAGTGCACTCCAGCCTGGGAGATGGAGTGAGACTCTGTCTCACATACACAAAAAAAATAAAGACTGATAAGGCCAGGCATGATGGCTCACACCTGTAATCCCAATTCCAGCACTTTGGGAGGCCAAGGTGGGCAGATCACTTGAAGTCAAAAGTTTAAGACCAGTGTGGCCAACATGGTGAAACCTTGTCTCTATTAAAGATACAAAAATTAGCCAGGTGTGGTGGTGGGTACCTGTAATCCCAGCTACTTGGGAGGCTGGGACAGGAAAATTGCTTGAAGCCAAGAGGCAGAGGTTTCAGTGAGCTGAGATCACCCACTGCACTGCACTCCAGCCTGGGCAACAGAGGGAGACTCCATCTCAAAAAAAAAAAAAGACTGATAATGCTGGGTGTGGTGGCTCATCCCTGTAATTCCAACACTTTGGGAGGCCAAGGCAGGCAGATCACTTGAGCCCAGGAGTTCAAGACCAGCCTGGGCAACATGGTGAAACCCCAGCTCTAGAAAAATACAAAAATTAGCCAGATGGGGTGGCATGCACCCGTAGTCCCAGCTACTCAGGAGGCTGAGGTGGGAGGATTGCTTGAGCCCAGGAGGTTGAGGCTGCAATGAGCTGTGATCATGCCACTGCACTCTGGCCTGGGTGGCAGAGCAATACCCAGTCTCAAAAAAAAAAAAATTGTATGTGGAAAACAAAAAGTTAAAAGACAAACTGTGAAAAACATATGTAGTATATATGATATGAGTTGTACTGAATATTTTTAAAGTCGGTAAAATGCATTAAATAAAATATAAAACGCTTGATCTGATAAGTGGTTAATATCCAAAATATGTAAGGAATCAACTCAATAGTAAGAAAACAACTTATTTTAAAATGGGCAAAGGACCTGACTAGACATTTTTCAGAGGAAGACATACAAATGGCCAACGGGTACATTAAAAAATGTTCAACATCACTAATCATCAGGGAAATGCAAATTAAAACTACAACGAGATAACAATTCACACCTGTAAGAATGGCTGCTACCAAAATGACAAAAGACAAGTGTTGGAGAGGATGTGGAGGAAGAGGAACCCCTTGTACATTGTTGATAGGAATATAAATTGGTACAGCCATTCTGGAAAACAGCATGGAGGTTTCTCAACAAATTAAAAATGGAACTATCACAAGATCCAGCAATCTCACTACTGAGTACATATCCAAAGGATATAAAATCAGTACGTCAAAGAGATATCTGCACTTCCACGTTCACTGCAGCATTATTCGTAATAGCCAAGACATGGAGTCAGCCTGAGTGTCTATCAACAGATGAATAACAAAAGAAAATGTGGTTTACACACACACAATGGAATGCTATTTGTCCATAAAAAAGAAGGAAATCTTGTCACTTCCTACAACATGGATGAACCTGAGGATGCTATGTTAAATGAAATAAGCCAGGCATAGAAAGAGACACACCACATCTCCCTTATATGCCAAATCTAGAAAAGTTGAACGCGTAGAAACAGAGGGGAAAATGGTTACCAGAGACTAGGGGATGGAGGGATGGGGAGATGCTGGTCAAAGAACACTAATTTCTGAAAGACAGGAGGAGTAAATAAGTTCAAGAGATCTACTGCACATCATGGCAACTACAGTTAAACACCACATCACATACTTGAAAACTGCTAAGAGTAGATTTTAAGTGTTCTTACCACAAAAAAAAAACATAAGTATGTGAGGTAATGTATATTAATAAGCTTGATTTAGTCATTCTACATATACATAAATCAAAACAGCACATTGTACATCATAAATACATACAATTTTTATTTGTCAATTTAAAAATAAAATAAATACATGAACATGTAAATCATAAAAGAAATAGAAATGGCCATTAAATATGTAAGAAAATATTCAACCTCCATAGAAATCCAAGAAATGCAAATTAACAGAAATGCAGTACCATTTTTATCTTATCAGATTTGCAAATACTGATTATCTTCATTCTTTTTAGTTTGGCAAGAATGGCTGGAAACAGGCACTCTCACTCACCCTAGTGGAAGTGTACACAGTTAAAAGACTTTCTGGAGGGCAATTTGGCAAAGCACATCAAAATCCCTTAAAAATGTTCATCCCTTTTACTTCTAGGAATCCCCAAAATAATCAAGGAACTGCACTAAAATATAGGCATAAGGATATTCATGACAGCATTTCTGTAATAGTTTAAGTAGGGGGGAGAAAAAACAAATATTAATAACAGAAGATTAAAGTAGATCAAATATTTAGTATTTTATGAATGCATATTTTTAATTTGTTTTAAAATATTCATATATATAGGTGTATATATAAACAATGATTATCTCTGTGTAGTAAGATTATGAGTGATTTTTTTCCTATTTTCCAATTTTTCTAGAAGGACCATGAATTACTTGTGTGAAATTCAACTAACCAATTAGGGGGGAAATGCCACATCATCCCTGGGCTCCTGAAAGGCCAAAGCCACGAGCAGAGGAGAAAGAGTTACAGGTATAAAGGCAACTACCTATAACAATCGTTGCCTCTGTAGGGCAGAGAAGGCCTTGATTCTGCCTGAAGCTGAGTTTTGAAGGATTAATTTGCCAAGGAATAAAGTCAAGAGGGCAAAAGAAAATCAAGTGCAAAAAAATGGAAGCGCCTACCACTGTCAATAAGCTACATCAAATTTCTTCAGGGCAGGAAGAGCAGGTTGACAGTGGAGGACTGGAGGAAAAGCCAGATCACAAAGACTTCTGAATGTCATGTCAAAGGGTGGAATTATCCTGTCAACGAAGAATCAATTAACCTGTCAAAGAAGAATCAATATAGAGCTTTCGTGATTCATTAATATGAGGATCAAAGAAAGGTAAAACAGGCTGGGTTCAGTGGCCTATAATCCCAACACTTTGGGAGGCCGAGGCAGTAAGACGGCTTGAGACCAGGAGATCAAGAACAGCCCGGGAAACATAGCAAGAACTTGTCTCCACACACAAAAAAATAAATAAAAATAACAAATAAGTAAATAAGAAAAAAGAAAAAACAATAACAGAAGAATGATTGGGATAGAAATGTGGATACTGTTTGGGAAGAGGCATCAGGTAACCTTCTGAGAACGCTAAAAATGTTCCACATCGACTGGAGTGGTGGTTATAAGAATGTATACAAATGTTGAAATCCATTAAGCTATCCGTTTAAAATTTGAGTACTTGACTGTGTTCCTCAAAAAGAAAGCAAAGAGCTTTTAGCGAAGAAGTATCCTAAATTATTCTAAAAAGCTCACTCAGCATCTGGAGAGACTAAACACCCTGAGGAAGCACTCTGAGACATGAAAGCTCCATTCTGGCAAAAGAGAGTCAAGGCTTTGGCTGGATTGGAGGCAGCCAAGACAGTAAGAAGGACGATTCATGACACACTTAGGAGGTGGACCTGAGAAGCTTTTCTGAGTGTGATTGCCAATGAAACTTCATGATTAAAATTCATGTGAAAATCTAACCCCAAGGTGATGGCATTAAGAGGTGGGGCTTTGGGGAGGTGAATTAGATCACCAAGGCTCTGTCCTCATAGGCAAGATTGCAGTCCTTATGAAAGAAGCTTCCACACAGTGGCTCCCACCTGTAATCCCAGCACTTGGGGAGGCCAAGATGGGTGGATCACCGGAGGTCAGAAGTTTGAAACCAGCCTGGCCAATATGGTGCAAACCCCATCCCTACTAAAAATACAAAAATTAGCCAGGCATAGTGGTGGGTGCCTGTAATCCCAGCTACTCGGGAGGCTGAGGCAGGAGAATCACTTGAACACGGGAGGTAGAGGCTGTAGTGTGCTGAGATCTTGCCACTGCATTCGGGCCTGGGCAGCAAGAATGCAAAACTCCATCTCAGAAAAAAGAAAGGAAAGAGAGAGAGAAAGAGAGAGGAGGGAGGAGACAGAGAGAGAGAGAAAAGGAAGGAAAGAAGGAAAGAAAGATGGAAGGAAAGAAAAAAGGAAGAGGGAAGGAAGGAAAGAGAGAAGGAAAGAAAAAGAGAAAGAGAAGAAAGGAAGGAAGAAAGGAAGGGAGGGAGGGAGGGAGAGGGGGAGAGAGGGAGGGTGGCAGGGAGGAAGGAAGGAAGGAAGGAAAAAAGAAAGGAAGGAAGGAAGAAAGAAAGGAAGGAAGGAAGGAAGGAGCAAGCTAGCGTGAGGGAGGCTGTTAGCCCCCGCTGCCAAGTGAGGACACAGTTAGAAGGTCCTACCTCTGAAGAATAGGCCCTCACCAAACACCACATCTTGGGGTTCCCAGCTTCCAGAACTGTAAGCAACACATTTCTGTTGTTTACAAATTACCTAGCCTAAGGTATTTTGTTATAGTATCCTGAATGGACTAAGACAATGGGGAAATCTGAATATGGTCTGAGTTAGTTAAAATAAAAAGTTACTGCAATAGAAAAATGAAGGTTAATTGAAAAATAAGACAGAACAAAAAACAGTATGTATAATACAATCTTACTCTGGTAGAAGAAGAATATAAATATGTACATCTGTGTGCCTAGAGAAAGACCTTAAAAGGAGAGCACTAAGATTTTAACAGCAGAAATCTGAGTGTTGGGAAAGTGAGGTTTTTATTTATTTAGAATGTAGTGTAAAGCATACATTATATTTTTAATCTTACTTTTTATTTTTAGAGTCTCACTCTGTTGCTCAGGCTAAAGTGCAATGGCTCAATCACAGCTCACTGCAGCCTTTAACTCCTGGGCTCAAGCAGTCCTCCCCACTCAGCCTCCCAAAGTGCTGGGATTATAGGTGGATGCCACCATGCCCAGTTTATTTATTTATATTTTTTTTGTAGAGATGGGGGTCTCACTTTGTTGCCTAGGCTGGTATTGAACTCCTGGCCTCAAACGATCCTCCTGCCTTGAACTCCCAAAATGCTGGAATTACAGGTGTTAGCCACCACGCCTGGCCATATATTACGTTTTTGGTTTTTTTTTTTTTGAGACGGAGTTTCGCTGTTGTTACCCAGGCTGGAGTGCAATGGCGCGATCTCGGCTCACCGCAACCTCCGCCTCCTGGGTTCAGGCAATTCTCCTGCCTCAGCCTCCTGAGTAGCTGGGATTATAGGCACGCACCACCATGCCCAGCTAATTTTTTGTATTTTTAGTAGAGACGGGGTTTCACCATGTTGACCAGGTTGGTCTCGATCTCTCGACCTTGTGAACCACCCGCCTCGGCCTCCCAAAGTGCTGGGATTACAGGCTTGAGCCACCGCGCCCGGCTAAAAAGAGCTGCTTTTTTTTTTTTTTTTGAAAGGGAGTTTCACTCTTGTTACCCAGGTTGGAGTGCAATGGCGCGATCTCGGCTCACTGCAACCTCTGCCTCCTGGGTTCAAGCAATTCTTCTGCCTCAGCCTCCCGAGTAGCTGGGACTACAGGCACACACCACCATGCCCAGCTAATTTTTGTATTTTTAGTAGAGACGGGGTTTCACCATGTTGACCAGGATGGTCTCGATCTCTTGACCTCATGATCCAGCCGCCTCAGCCTCCCAAAGTGCTGGGATTACAGGCTTGAGCCACCGCGCCCGGCTACATTTTTAAAAGAACCTATTTATTTATTTGAGACAGAGTTTCACTCTGTCACCTAGGCTGGAGTTCGATGGTGCAATCTCAGCTCACTCCAACCTCCACCTCCAGGGTTCAAGCGATTCTCCTGCCTCGGCCTCCCAAGGAGCTGAGATTACAGGCATGCATCACCACACCCAGCTGATTTTTGTATTCTCACTACAGACAGGTTTCACCATGTTGGCCAGGCTGATCTCAAACTCCTAACCTCAAACTCCTGACCTCAAGTGATCCACCTGCCTCGGCCTCCCAAAGCACTGGGATGACAGGCGTTAGCCATGGCGCCTAGCCTAAAAGAACCAATTTAAAGTTGAAAGTTGAACATAATTTTCTATTCTGTAGTTTTCTACTAACGGAGCTCACAGACACAAACAAAGTAGCAGCCATGGGCATGACGGCTCACGCCTATAATCCCAACACTTTGAGAGAACAAGGTGGGAGGATCACTTGAGCTCAGGAGTTCAAGACCAGCCTGGGTAACATGGCAAGACTTCATCTCTACATTTTTTTTTTCCAGACAGAGTCTCACTCTGCCACCCAGGCTGGAGTGCAAAGGCACAATCTCTGCTCACTGCAACCTCTGCCTCCCAGGTTCAAGCAACTGTCATGCCTTAGCCTCCTGAGTAGCTGGGATTACAGGTGCCTGCTAATTTTTGTATTTTAAGTAAAGAAGGCCTTGTTGGCCAGGCTGGTCTAAAACTCCTTGCCTGAAGGGATCCACCTGCCTCGGCTTCTCTACCAAAAAAAGTTTTTGAAACAATTCACCAGGCATAGTGGCCCATGTGGTGGTCCTAGCTACTCAGGGAGCTGAGATAAAAAGATGGCTTGAGCCCAGAAGGTCAAGGCTATAGTGAGCTGTGTTCACACCATTGCATTCCAGCCTGGGCAACAAAGGGAGACTCAGTCTCAAAAGAAGAAAAAAGGAGAGGGAGACTCTGTCTCAAAAGGAAAGGGGAGGGGAGCAGAGGGGGAGCAGAGGACAGGGGAGGGCAGGGGAGGGCAAGGGAGGACAGGGGAGAGCAAGGGAGGGTAAGGGAAGGCAGGGGAGGGCAGGAGAGGACAGGGCAAGGCTGGACAGGGCAGGGGAGGGGAGGGGAAGGAAGGGGAGGGGAAGGCAGCAGCAGCAAACCTCAAATGGGTAGTGTACAAACTGGTTCCAGATGCCAAGCAAGGAGGGGAAGACTATCTCACATGGGCTGGCAATCTAAAGGCTCAGTAAAGCACTCCTCTTCTGTGCCCATCTTATTTATGTTCATCTCTTTTGTTCTGAGCAGCAGCCTCTCTGGATGATAGCATGATGGGTCATGATAGATCATGCTAAATTTTCCCATCATCTAGAGAGGTTGCTCATCTGCATCATTCATTCTAAGAAAACAAGACATCACGCCCCTGCCAGCATCCCCAAAGTGAGCCGACGGGAGCAGACAAATGGGAAGAAAATAACAAGCGTTGTGCACCCTATATCCACACAGCAGGCAAAAGCAACTTTCACAGGAAGGAGGAAACAGCAGCACACCAAGAAGGCTCTTCTTTGTGATTCCAGGGCAGCAGAGAGTCTCCTGGAAGGGTTTCTAACTTAGGGCATCATCAGGGAAGTGCTGTCCTGATGGAGCTACCCAAACTTAACACAAAGGAGCTAATTTTCATTTGTCTTAAATTTAAAGACAGGGATTAGGGAGAAGGTGTAAAGGGCAAAGGGGAGGGCCCAGTATAGACAGAATAAAGAAAAGGGATACATTGTTGCTGACTATTCTCTCCTCTGGGGGAAATCCCAGCAAACTGGACAGCTGCCAGATTTACCCGGTAACTTCCAGTCCACCAGCTAGAGAACTGGAGAACCCTCTCCAATTCCCATTCATCTTCAAAACTGTCTGAGCACCCAGCATGTTGCCTATTACACGGTAAACATTCAACAACTGAACACAAACGTAAGTGAACAGCCTGAACCAACTGAAGGTTTATGGACCAAGCTGTATAACCCTTGGGACTAAAAGAGCTTAAGATGAAAAAGAATCACATGTGAATATCCCATTAGTAACATTTGATGCAATATGATCAAAAGACTGTTGCTCCAGTACCTAGTACAGTATCTGGTGTTTAGTAGGTACTCCTCAATCAATATCCATTGAACTTTTTCTTGCAACCAAAACTTTCAGATCCAGTAGACGATATTATTTAAGTCTATGTTCTCACTTTGATGCTGACTTTCAAAGTTTTTTGTTAGAGATGGAAAAAAGATTTCTGGGTATGGAAAAACTTCTAAAGTATCATACTCTGTGCCAATTCAATGGCCTGGGACAGGCTATATCAATCTATTCTCATCAGCTCGTATGTGGACTACACGAATGGGCCTAGGCTTGAGCCCAGCTTATCTGTCCAAAGTGTTTGTGGGCCCAGAAGATAGGTTTTACTTCCACTGGTCACCTGTGTCCTAACACAAAATATGCAAGGTTGGCTGGGGTCCCTGGATGCCTGACTACCCAACCACTATACTGGGCAGCTCCCCTGACAGAGAGGCAGGCCCAGACCCTCTCCGGGGAGCTGCTCCCATTCATTTTCCACCTGTTCCTTCAGTCCTCCCTCACTTCATCACTAATTTCTTTCTTTTCCCCCTTTCTTCAGATAAGTCTCAACTGTCACCAAGGCTAGAGTGCTGTGGTGCAATAATGGCTCATTGCAGCCTCAAACTCCTGGGCTCAAGCAATCCTCCCACCTCAGCCTCCCGAGCAGCTAGGACTACAGATGTGCGCCACTATACTCAGCTAACTTTTTGCTTTTTGTAGAGACTGGGTCTCACCACGTCACCCAGGCTGGTCTAGAATTCCTGAGCTCAAGCAATTCTCCCACCTCAGTCTGTCAAAGCACTGGGATTACAGGTATGAGCCATTGCACTAAGCCCCATCACTATTTTCACACTAGTATAATGTTATCTTCTAATTTCTTAAAATTATCATTTGGATACTAAAATGTCATTTACAGCCACATACAGAATTAAGGCAAAATACCAGGTCTATTAGAAACTCTATTAGAAAGCTGAGTATACACATTTTACCTGAGAATTACACGTCATCTTCTCCAAAGACCACCACAAAGCTCTACAAACAGAAACAGAAATCACTGAAATGATACTAGTCCCTTAGCAATCATACTTGTATTGTTGCAAGGGCCTCCTAACTCCTCTTAGCCTCTAGTTTCCTCCTCAATTCCAATCCATTTTCTATACTATCCATTATGTCACCATATCTGTGAAAAGACAGAACAACAGTCAAAGCATTTTCACATGCCTCCCACTCGTTTCAAATTCAAGACAACAGTCAAGATCCCGCAGGATCTGATTCACTTTACACAGCCTGCTCTGTCTCCGGTGGGCTCCTTTATAAACCTGCTGATTCTGACAGGACCATCTATTTCCAGCCCACACAAGCCAACATCTTTTCTGCCTCCGGGCCTTTGCTCATGCTGCCCCTACTTACTCCCCAACCCCCAAAGAGTCCTCCTGGATTCTGAAGGCAGCACTATGTGGAAGAAAGGGAAGTAAACTAGGAGTGAAAACACCTGGATGCCAAGCGTGGCTCTGACATCAACTAGTTGTGTGCCTTTGGACACGTCCTACACTTCTCTGGGCTCAGTTTCCTGTCTATAAACAGAAAGGGTGGACTAGTTCATCCTAAGAGTACTTTCACCTTCAAAAATAAATTATTCCTTGATTCCCATATGCTTGACCAACTCCAATCTCTCCTTCAGAGTCTGCAAGTCCTCCAAGAAGTTTCTCTGAGCACGTCGGCCCACAATATTCTCTCCCTCTGTGTGGAATCCAGAACAAATTACACAGTGCATTCATTCAACCAAGATTCCTGAGCATTTTCTTGGCCACGTTATGATGGCAAAGCCTTGGTAATAAGCATAAAGCCAGTTAGGACCCAGCCTATAGCTATCACTTGTACATCCCTTTCCTCCCCGCTGTGAAGTCACGTGAAGTCATGGACAGCAAATGAATGCAACCGATGCCATTTATTTGTTTATTTAACAAATAGTTAAAGAAAACCTTCCATGTCCTATTCTAAACAGTAAAGGTACCAGTAAACAAATGGATCAAGTCCCTAACTTCATGGAATTTATTTATTTGGGAAAGCAGACGGGAAAAACACAGAAATATGTAATGTAATTTTAGGAAGAAAAACAAAGGAGGGGATTAAACAGTGACTCAGAACAGCTTTACATAGGATGGGCAGAGAAGGCCTCCCTGTTATAACACACTAGAGCCCACACTCAAATGAACTCAGTGACAAACCAGCAATATTCAGGGAGAAGAGCATCCCAGGAGCAGTCAGAGGCCCTGAAACAGAAGAGATGGGAAGAAGGCAGGAGCAGATGGGAGAGCTGGGGCTTAGACCACACAAGGACTTGGTAGTAAATGTGCATTCTACCTCTAACTGTGATAGGATTCCATATGAGGGTTAAAAATATACATATTCTCATTGCTTATGTGGAGAAGAGACTGTAAGGACAAGAGCAGAGGAGCCGGGACCAGCTGGGGATGGCTGTACTGAACCCATCAAGAGCTTGGCTGGCCCCCCAGCCTAGGTCACTTTCTGGCTCTCCAGCTTATAAGCTGTGTGAGCTCAAGGAATTCCATCTCTCACCTCAGTTTCTACACTTTTAAGTGAGGATAATAAAAGTACCTACATTATAAGGTTGTCTGGAAGGACAGATTCATGCACATAAAACCCTTAGAACAGCCTCTGGCAGACAGTAAACATTTCATGAATGCTAGTACTTCAAAGCCAGGTGATCACCTAAGAAAAGTGAAGACAGACAAGAAGCAGGCTGAAGACTGAGCCCTGGGGCATTCTAAAAGCTCCAAAGGCCTCCATTTGGCCCAAGATTTGCCATAAGCCTGCATGTCTTATGGCAAATCTGTCTGGGGCTCCAAACCCACTGTGTGTATTAATAACTCACAATTTAGAGCTTGATGATGTAATGCTTTATATAGTTCTTTAGGTAACAATTATATGGTCTAAGTTCAGGTTATTTTTTTCCTCAGTTGTCTTGTATACCTACTACCAGGCTTGATGTAGAGTTAGATAAACACTAAGGTGTTTTGCAAATACTCATTCATGGATTATATCATGTGTATTTCAAAGTAATCAATGTAAGGCACTATACTTTCTTTTAAAAAAATAATCTTCTCTTCAAGGGATTATGTGAATTGTAAGTTACATCCTCAGCACCAGCCCACTACCCCCGCTATCCCCACCAGTCCCATCTTGGCAGAGACAGACACGCTGACCAAAGAAATTACACCATCTGCCATTGCATTTTCCCCCCTGACTTCCTGTCCACATGCTTTGTAACAAAGTTTTCTCTTCCTTCTTTCCTGGAGATTTCTTAAGCTATGAAAACCTTCTATATTTAGCAACATTTCAAACTTGCCTCCTGTCCCCAGAATTCCCATGGCCCTTAAAAGAGACTAAACAATGAAGCCATAATATTCCCAGAAAAACAGGAGCATCAAAACTTGGTAAGAAAAGAGGGAAAGAAAATGGGCATAACCCAAATAAACACCTAGAAAATCATCAAGCAGGGTTCTTCCTGCCAAGGCGCAGAAGTCTCACTCAGTGCCTTCAACTAGTTACTCTGAATATTTATAAAAGGACCTTAGGAAATCCTAGCCAGATCAAGCAAGAGAACGAAATAAAGGGCATCTAAACTGGAAAACAGGAAGTCAGACTATCTCTGTTTGCTGATGATATGATTGTATATTTAGACAAGATAACCCACAGAATGGGAGAAAATATTTGCAAATTATGAATCTGACAAACGACTAATACCTAGAATCTGCAAAGAACTCAAACAATTCAGCAAGAAAAAAAAACAAATAATCCCATCAAAAAGGGAGCAAATGACATGGATAAACATTTCTCAGAAGAAGATACACAAATGGCCATGAAATGTATGAAATAATGCTCAACATAACTAATCATCAGGGAGGTGCAAATTAAAACCACAATGAGATACTCTACCCTGCTCCAGTCAGAGTGGCCATTAAAAAGCCAAAAACAATAGATTTGGTGAAAAGTGAACACTTTACACACTGCTGGTGGGAATGCAAATTAGTAGAACCTCTACAGAAAACAGTATGGAGATTTCTCAGATAACTAAAAGTAGATCTACCATTCAATCCAGCAATTGCACTACTGGGTATCTACCCAAAGGATAGTAAGTCATTATATCCAAAAGATACTTGCACACATATGTTTATCGCAGCACAATTCACAACAGTAAAGATAAGAAACCAACCTAAGTGCCCATCAACCAATGAGTGGATTAAAAAATGTGGTATACCAACCCAAATGCCCATCGATGATAGACTGGATAGGGAAAATGTGGTACATATACACCATGGAATATTACGCAGCCATCAAAAAAGATGAGTTCATGTCCTTTGTAGGGACATGGATGAACCTGGAAACCATCATTCTCAGCAAACTGACACAAGAGCAGAAAATCAAACACCGCACGTTCTCAGGTGGGTGTTGAACAATGAGAACACATGGATGGACACAGGGAGGGGAGCACTACACCCTGGGGTCCATTGGGGGGAAATGGGGGAGGAACGGGGGGTGGGGAGGTGGGAAGAGATAGCATGGGGAGAAATGACAGATACAGGTGAGGGGAAGGAAGGCAGCAAACCACACTGCCATGTGTGTACCTATGCAACAGTCTTGCATGTTCTTCACATGTACCCCAAAACCTAAAATGCAATTAAAAAAAAAAGAAAAGAAAAAAAAATGTGGTATATATACACGATAGAATACTACTCAGCCATAAAATCAATGAAATAATGTCTTTTGCAGCAATTTGGATGGAGCTGGAGGCCATTATTTTAAGTGAAGTAACTCAGGAATGCAAAATCAAATACTGTATGTTCTCACTTACAGGTGGGAGCTAAGCTATGGGTATGCAAAGGCATAAAGAGTGATATAATGAACTATGGAGACTCAGAAGTGGGAGGGAGGGAAAGGAAATGAAGGATAAAAAAATACATATTCAGTACAATGTACACTTTTCAGGTGACTGGTGCACTAAAATTTCAGACTTCACCACTATACAATATAATCTAAAACCACTTGTACCACAAAAGCTACTGAAATAAAAAATACATATACATATTTTTAAAATATAATAACAATGAAACATTTATGAGATAAGGGTTTCCAACAGAACAAAGATCCAAGTCAGTGAGGGGAAAAAAAGATGAACTTTTTAGCTTTTTTTTAATTTTGAGACAGGGTCTCATTCTGTCATCCAGGCTGGAGGTCAGCACTGCAATCTCAGCTCACTGCAGTTTCAACTTCTTGGGCTCAGGTAATCTTCCCACCTCAGCCTCCTAAATAGCTGGGACCACAGGTGTGTGCCACTGCACCGGGCTAATTTTTGTATTTTTTGTAGAGATGGGAGTTTACCATGTTGCCCAGGCTGGGTCTCAAACTCCTAAGCTCAAGAGATTCACCTGCCTTGGCCTCCCAGAGTGCTGGGATTACAGGTGAGTGCCACAGTGCCTGACCAATTTTTTCACTTCTTTATTCAGTTTCCACAGAACTATGTGTCCTTCTGTTTTTCTTCCCTGTCCTACCCACCCATGCTCCCACATGCCTAGGCCTGGTGATAAGCCACAGAAAATAATACTGATCCACCAGGACCAGCTCTTGATGTGGTTTCAACGAAGTCTGAGCCTCATATCCTGAGATCTACCCCAGCCCTCCAGGGACCAGAAATAGTGACAAATACATGGGAACTATGTAGGTGACTCAAATGTGGACAGAGATGGGTACATCATATTGCTCCCAAATTGGCTTTCTTCCACAAACCTAACCTGAAATAGACAAAGGGTGCTAGATGTTATTTTGCCAATACCTTTTGGCAGAGCTATTTCTAGCTAATTCTGATCACTGAACTACTTACGGAGGTTTTAAAAATGGTCCATCTGTAATCCTACCATTTTGGGAGGCAAAGGTGGGAGGATTGCTTGAGCCTGGGAGCTTGAGACCAGCCTGGGCAACACATGGAGTCCTGTCTCTAAAAATAAATAAAGAAATTTAAAATTGTTTTACATGGCCCTCTGAAACAAGAAATAAAGTGGCCTCTACCCACGCCCTGTAACTCTTATGGCATTTTCTATGCAAACACTGTGGTCCTGAGTGCTATTCTAATTTGAAAGAGTGACCCGTCAATACACAGATGGGGGGAAAAAATAGCAAAACAGAATCCTCACAACTGATATTGCTGATTAACTGGACATGAAGGATTCAATTAAATACACTTTGACCTTAAGTGCCATTTTTTTCCATGCTAACCCATAGCACCAAATATTCATTTGCAAGTTGGGTTTTCTTTATCTCTAGGTCTCTTTGTACAGATTCTGGCGACTACTGAAGACTACAAAGCTCTGATTCCCCTCCCATACAAGTACACAATTTTCAAGAGAACTTCCATTCCCCTGGGACTTGGTCCCAGTGGAAGAAGCCTTTTGGGTCTAAGTACTTAGAATCTACCCACCCCTGGCTCAAGAGGCAAGACCAGACTTTCAAGAAAAGCTTCTCCAGGCAGTCCTGGAGAAAGACAGCTATTGAATGGCACTTCCTAATTGAAGGGGATATTATGCTAACTGGAGTTCCCAGCAACAGTAAATGTAATCCAACATGACTAATAGAAAAAATAACTGACTAGGCCCTGTTTACTCACTAGAAAATATATCCCCACATGCTGAGTCTTATCAGAGGTCATCTCTGCACCCAGAGCAGAAACCAGAGTGATGTAAAAACAGTCGCTTCCCAACAGCAATATTTGGATCAGGAGGTACCCAACACTCATATCCAAAATTAATTTCCTACGGAATTTCTTTTGTTATTACTGTTTTCAGACAGGGTCTCGTTCTGTCACCCAGGTGGAGTACAGTGACACAGTCTCAGTTCCCTGCAGCCTTGACCTCCCAGGCTCAAGCAATCCTCCCATCTCAGCCCCCTATTTAGCTGGGATCATAGATACACACCACCACACTCAGCTAATTTTTGTATTTTTTCATAGAGACAGAGTCTCACTATGTTGCCCAGGCAGGTCTCAAACTCCTGGCCTCAAGCAATCCTCCCACTTTGGCCTCCCAAAGTGCTGGGATTATAGACATGAGCCACAGGGCCTGGCCTCTAATTTCTTAACTTCATCCATTCATTGATTCATCAAACACCTAACGTTAAGAATATTCACTGAGCATATTCACTGAAGAAAGGTAATAAGAGAATAAACAGATGCGTGAACTCACCCCAGTGCTTTGTCCACAGAAGATATTCAAAAACTGTTGGACACAAGGAAGGCAAAGTATATAAATGACAGTGATACAGAGCACTTCCCAGACACCAGTGTCTGACAGTCTCAGGACACTGACTCTGATTAAAGGTACTCTCTATCCCACTCTAGTTAGTCACCTCCAAAAGGAAGAATGGAGGAAGAGGGAAAAAAATCACAAATATCTACATTCAAACTTCTTAGCTAAACTGACATCCAAGATCCCAGCTTCACATCAAAGAAAGACAAAAAGCCACCCAAAGTGACCCTTGCCTACTCAAAGGAGTTTCTAAAACATTAACAAACAGGGACAAATTCCCAGCATATTCTAATCACTATGACCTTTTATCATTAATAGGCCCATAAAAAGGGGCTTATTTCTTATGCTACTAACAAAGGGTTAAGCAGATATTTCTTTTTTTCTTAACCACAATTACTTTTGCAAGATTATTTCTATCATATTTGTGGGGAGACCCTACATTCCAGTTTAAACAAATGATTCCCACACTTCCAGAAAGGCCTTAATTGGGCTAATCTGTTACTTTTAGTGCAGTCTTGCAAAGGCTGAATTCTTCTTAAGCCATTAAAGGACTTGAGCAAAATTCTTTTGATGATAACTTTTTTAAAACATAAGCTCCAGAGCTTACATATATTCCACAATTACTTATGCTAATAGAAAATACATATATGTTTTACTCCAAAAGGCTCCTTCCAATTTGAAAGTTCTAATGGCCAACATATCTGATATGAACTTCCTGCATAAAACAAAACACAAAGAACAAGTATAATCATAGGTCTAAAAAGAGAGACTGGTAAACAAAAAGAGCAAAAGCTCAGCCTGCTTAGCCAGAGGAAAGGAAGGGAAGGATGAGTACAGATGGGACAGTCTGTATATTTGGTAGCTGCCTTTGGAGTCCAGGAAAGACAATTTATTCACTCTGTGAACATCTGTGCATTGAAGAGGGATAGGAAAACAGTAAAAGTTAGAGATATTAAAAGAAAACTTAGGCTAACTACAAGGAGATAACCTGTGATCATCAACCTGGAAACCTTCCTCAGAACATGTTTCCCAAGGAAACTGTGAAAGCTCTTTGAGAGAGATTAAATCTCTTCAGAAAGATTTAAGGATATTTGAAGGTTCTACCATACTAGGAGATTATATCTGAGTATGAAAGGGGTATTCCAGTTCCCAGGAATTGTCCAAATGTCATTCCCAATAAAAAATAATTTAGAGTATTTTTAAAGAGGATATTACAGTCCTGTTTTTCTAAGCTTTTAGCTATCTTAGATAACCTCAATCACCTTTTTCTTAAATTATTAAAATGCCAAATACATATATAAAAACATTAACTGTACAAGCAATGCATCAAAAATGCAACCAAATATTTCTGACATTTAAATAAGAGAGTTCCCAAAGTCTCTTTTTGAGGTCCCAACTCTCAAAATTAGGCTCAAGAGCATTCTCCCAGGAACACATACCAAACGATCCCCAACTAACATGAGCTTTGCCATTCTCTGGAGGAATGACCACGTAACCTATAACCAGAGGCTGCAGAGAAAATAAAACTACTTTCAGGTGATACAAAATACAAACTGGGAGAAGGAACCAAGGTACTAACCAGGGTGTGACCGCCTCTGTCTGGCCCTAAGGGATTACCCTGATCTAGAACTAGAAATCTGAGCTTAAAGATCCTTCAAACATCAAATTCCAGGAACTTCTGAATAAATGGTTTATTTAACGCAGGTTTTTCTACTCCAAATCCCCTACACTAAGAGGGGTCACATTCCTCAGAGGTCAAAACCCAAGCTGAGTCATATCCTAACCCATTTAGAGGTGCTGGTGATAATTTAACCTATCAAAGACCCATACAGTAGGGCAAGCTTTCCAACATGTGAGAGGGTCTTAAAGGTAAACATGGGTGTGAAGAACTGAAATCATATTTTGGTTTAACATTTTTTATTTGACAAAAAACCATAGGTGACTCTAATATTAATTAAAAGAAAACTTTAGTTGACAAACTTCATTTTTCTGCCTGTCAGCTGCCTCTCCTTAGTGAGCCCTCCTGCCACGGGATATTCCCTGGCCAAACAACCAAGTCTCCAGAGCACTAATAAGTTCAGAGGAAAAGGCGTACAAGTTGCACAAGGAATAGCAAGAAATCCAGATTGTATTCAAAGTGGCAGACTAATTCTAGTAAAATGTCTCCACCCACTGCTGCCCTTCCTGAGCCCATTATCTGCTGAGAATCAAAGGGCCTGGCTATAAATGTGACTGTCCGATGTCCTTGTGAGCTCCCTAAGCTGTATACATGAGCAATACAATTAACTGGTAAGAAAGGTGGAGGAATAGGAAGGCCTCTGCACATCTCTAAATCCTGGCTTTCTTATCCTTTCTAAATCCCCACACAGGAACTCTACAAAGGCCTCCTGTTTTTCCTCCAAAACAAAAAGTGAAATAAATGTACATTTTCTGTTAGTCTGTCTCATAATTAAGAAAGGTAATCTAAATTCACTTTTACCTTACTAGTACCAAGTTTTAAAACTCAGCTTTTTTTTTTTTTTTTTTTTTTTTTTGAGACAGAGTCTCACTCTGTCACCCAGGCTGCAGTGCAGTGGTGTGATCACGGCTCACTGCAGCCTCAACCTCCTGGGCACAAATGATTGATCCTCCCACCTTAGCCTCCTGAATAGTTAGGACCACAGGCACACACCACCACGTATGATTAATTTTTGTATTTTTTCTAGAGACAGGGTTTTACCACGTTGCTGGGGCTGGTCTCGAACTCCTGAGGTCAGGCAATCTACCCGCCTCTGCCTACCAAAATGCTGGGATTACAGGTGTGAGCCACAATTCATGGCCAAAATTCAGCATTCTTAAGAAATAAGAAAATATGAGGGGAAAGGGCACATCAACTAATTTAAGATGTTTAGGGCGAGGAAAAGCATTTAAACAAATTACAACATTGATCAACCTCTCAGGGTAGTTGTGAAAGAAAAAAAACAAAGCATTGCGAAACATGGGGGAACACACAGGCAAAGCAGCAGTGGCGCTGATCCACATACACATTCCATTTCAGCGTGTGCCCTTTCTGATCCAGAGCAGCCCCGTGGTCACTACAACTAGTTCTTTACCCAGTGAACCACGCTACTCACTGCAGGGTATGGTAAGACAGGAACTGAAACACCCAGATATCTTGGCTACATTCACTTTTGTAACCTCCTAACTGGGAATGATGACTTGCCCACGACTTGTGATGAGCATGTCACATTACTGTATATAGATGTCACCTTAATCTAAAATAACTGCTTTACCCACAGCTCCTTTTCTCGAAAATCTTTAAAACCTAGACAGTGTCTATAGAATCAAGTTCCAACCCTTGAGCCAGAATTCAAGCTGACCACAGTTCAGCTTCCACTGGACCTCCCACTGCTCTTTGGAGAAGGCAGCTGTGAAAGCACCCACATTAGTCTGAGAGCCAGGCATTGGAATTCCAGCTCTGCCACTTTACCACTGTGTCATCCTGAGAAGGTTAGATATCATTTTTTATCTTCACTTTTTACAACAAGAATTCCCTCATCTTTAAAACAAGAGCAACCATACCTATGTCACACACTAATGGATGAAAGAGAGAGCTGGCAGTTGGCATAGAGCAGACACTATTACTTTTCTCTCTAGGTCCAGCAGTCCAAATGGTCTGCTCTCCATTCTCTTGAAAGCTTTCCCTGGCAACTCTCCACCAGTTTCAGAAGCACACTTTGCTTCAAGGCCCTCCTCTCTTCTATGAAACCTCCCTGCCTCAGAATCATTTTCTCCTAGAACTTTATAATTCTTAGATTCTAAGCCAAGTTTGTCCAACCTGCGGCTGGGCTGCCCAGGATGGCTTTGAATATGGCCCAACACAAATCTGTAAACTTTTTAAAAAATATTATGAGAATTGTTTGCGATTTCATTTTTTTAAGCTCATTGGATATCCTTAGCGTTAATGTATTTTATTTGTGGCCCAAGACAATTCTTGTTCTTCCAGGGTGACCTGGGGAAGCCAAAAGGTTGGACACTCCTGTTCTAAGCCAACTGATCTGAAATCATCCTTCACTCATGTGTCACTCCTCTTTCCCCAAGGAGTCCACAAACTCAAGAGCAAGGGTTTTCCGAATTACGAAGCCAATCCAATCTAACCGTTCAGTAAAAAATACTCTGAAGATAAGAGTTGCCTTGGAGTTGTCTACCAAAAATGGGTGCCCTTCTGGCCCAAATAGGGGATAGTAACACTTCCCATACATACACTTTAACAATTTTTCTTCCCCCATATCTTGGGGAGTTTTTCCAAAGGTAGTATTTGCCAGATATGCTGGGCCCAGTGGCTCATGCCTGTAATTCCAGCACTTTGGGAGGTTGATGTGGGTGGATCACCCGAACTCAGGAGTTTGAGTCCAGCCTGGCCAACACCGGGAAACCCTATCTCTACCAAAAATACAAAAATTAGCTGGATGTGGTGGCGAGTGCCTATAATCTCAGCTACTCGGGAGGCTGAGGCAGGAGAATCACTTGAACCTGGGAGGTGGGGGGATGCAGTGATCTGAAATTGCACCATTTCACTCCAGCCTGGGGAACAGAGAGAGACTCCCTCTCAAAAAAATAAATAAATAAGAAAGAAAAGAAAAAGAAATTTTTAAATAAAAAATATTTGCCAGATAAAAAAAAGGAGGGTTAAATCTATGTTAGTCACCTGGGAACTCTCTGCCAGACCAGCAGAATTTAAGAAGCCTTCACCTGATGCGTTCAACAGGCTCTTCTTGAATTCTGGCCTTGTGCTGTCCTTAATTCAGCAAGGGAGACAGACTGTTAACAATTCAGTCTCTATCTTGGATTAGCTTTCTGGAACCTACACTATGTCTGATCCTTTAGGAACCCCTAATTCTGCCAAAAAAAATCAATTAAGGGATTCACCTTCTGAAAAATATTAAAACAAAACAAATAATGCAGCCCTTTGGGTTTTAACCCTGTGGCCCCATCCTAAAACGGCCAGTTAAAGTGTGTGCAGCTAAGAGGTTGCTGAACAGTCTTGCAGATGGGATAATGACCTCTTCGCATTCCCAAGACCCTGCTATCCAAAAAGCTGAAACACCTGGTTGCGAAAAAAAAGCAAGAGCTGGACTGAGGCAGTACTAAGGTAAATTTTCTCACTTAGTGAAGTTGTTTTATTCATATTCAAGTAATCACCAACTACCTTCATATAAAGATCCCAGGAAAATGCAATAAGCCCTCTTTAGAAACACATGGAAACACTGTCTCTTGAATTCTACTCAGTTGCTAAATTCTTGGTTAAGGTGCCATAAACGTTGACTTCAGTGTGGACCCATGAATACTTAGCTAGCGTCTGAACAACGGCAAAAAAATGAACGGTCCACAAATAAACATAGTTTAACTTGTTGCAGTAATAGCGTGCAAAGTTAATTTTCCTTTGTTTGAGTTGTGTGTGTGTCTGCGTGTGTCGTGCGTGTGTACATGTGTGTGCTGTGTGTATATATGTGTGTGTGCTGTGCATAAGCGTGTGCGCGCGTTCTTCAAGGAGCCTGCATACAAACTGCAACAGCTCCAGATAGGAGCTCGAATGCTGCCGCCGCCGAGGGGCATGCGGGGCGCAGAGCCCACTCCCAGGGCGTCCCGAAGTCGGGGATCTGCTCTGCAACAGGCAGCTCTTCACCGCCCGACCCTCGCCGAGGTTCCCCACCCCCAACCGCGCGGCCCCCGTCGGGCCGGAAAGCAGAACCGGCCGCTACCGACCGACCGGGAGGGCGGATCCCACCGGCCCAGCTCCTCCGCGCCTGCGGCGACCCCCACGCGCGTACTCACGGAGCTGGACACCGTCGCTGGGGCCGGGAGTCGGGAGTAGCGGGAAAAGGGCTGGGAGGGCAGGGGCGGGACCCGGCGCGGCACGCGGGAACCGGGGCCACTCGGCCGAGAGGCGCTTACCTCTGCGCTCCCCAGCCGGGCCGGGCGCGGCGCCTTGACTGGGTCTCGCCGGGAGCCGCGCGGCCCGGAGGAGGAGCCGCTCCTGCAGGGAGGGCGGGCAGCAGGCAGGCATCCGCGCCCCGGGCTGCGGCCGGACTGCAGGGAGAGAGAGGGGAGGGAGCGCACACTTGAGTGGAGGGGGCGTGGAGGATGTGCGCCTCCACCCAAGACCGAGAGGGTGGGCTGCTGGAGCCCGGCGGAGGGGAGCGCTCGGAGGCGCCGGAGGGAGCGAGGAAGCCGCGCCGAGAGTGTGCGAGGGAGGGTGGGGGACAGGGGTGAGGACGGCGGGGGCCGGGAGCAGCCGGGACGAGAAGTTGGCCCCCGAACTGGACGGCCCTCACCTCCGCACCATCCGACCAAGAGTTGTCTGGGTCCGGAGCAAAGCACAACGGGGTCTGAAACTTTATGTCATTTTCTCATACACACGTGACCCCCCTGCAGTCCAGATGGTTTCAATCACTGGAGGAAAAAAGCGGCTCTTCTGGTATGCGTGAAAAGCCGGAGCTGGGAAAGTCTGGGAAAAGCTGCCTGCACAGCCCGCCGGCCTTCAAACAAACCGATGAGCTCTTTCCCTTCTCCCAGTTCTCTGCCTCGGGGGAGCACTATAAAATCCAAGCGAAATAGAAAGAAGCTACTTTTGGTACTGCAGCAGTAGCAGAACTCCCAAAGCACTAGGGTTGGGAGCCTAGTCTGAACCAAAAGCTCCAAAAGGGATTCTGAAAATTTACTTTTAACTACTCCCCTGGTTTGCAAAACCAAAACTAGAAAAGGGTGCCATTGAATCATAAAGCAATGGAATACCAGCAGTGAGAATCTGTGATTTATTAGTGGAATTCTGAAGGAAATAATTAGCCAAGTACAACAATCAACTTGGAAAAGAATAATGTAAATGACTTAAAATCCAAACCCATACATACTTAGATGTTAAAGCCGTGTGATCCATTGTTTACTCAGGTAAATCACTGTAAATAAAATTTGATATCAAAGTGCAAACTGAGCAGCAATGAAAATTGACTTTTGAAGTTTCAGTTTTACATTGACTTTACAAATTCATATTTCGAAGGAACCAGTGTGTATGAACAAAAGCAGGCTCTAAGTCCAGGACATATTTCAAATTCGAAGCCAATTCAATTGTCACATATCCTAAAGAGGTATTTACTCAGCTGCAAGGCAAGCATCAAAAATAATGAGTTTAAGATGCATCCTGAGGCTGGGCGCGGTGGCTCACGCCCGTAATCCCAGCACTTTGGGAGGCCGAAGCGTGCGGATCACGAGGTCAGGAGTTCAAGACCAGCCTGACCAACATTGTGAAACCCCGTCTCTACTAAAAATTCCAAAATTAGCCGGCTGTGGTGGCGCGCACCTGTAATCCCAGCTACTCAGAAGGCTGAACCAGGAGAATCGCTTGAACCCGGCAGGCGGAGGTTGCAGTGAGCCAAGATGGCACCACTGCAGCCCTGCCTGGGTGACAGAGCTTGGCTCCATCTAAAAAAAAAAAAAAAAAATCCTGGTTGGGTGCAGTGGCTCACACCTGTACTCCCAGCACTTTGCGAGGCCAAGGTGGACGGATCACTTCAGGTACAGAGTTCAAGACTAGCCTGGCCAACATGGTGAAACCCCATCTCTACTAAAAATATAAAATATAAAACTTAGTCAGGAGTGATAGCAGAGACCTCTAATCCCAGCTACTAGGGAGCCTTCAGGAAGGAGAATCCCTTGAACCCAGGAGGCAGAGGTTGCAGATTGCATCACTGCATTCCAGTTTGGGCAACAGAGCAAGACTCTGTCTTTAAAAAAAAAAAAAGAAGATACATCCTGGAAATAATTTAACTTAGTCAATATGGAACACAAATAATGGCAAGAACCAAACCGATAAAGTCTGCTATTCCTTTGCCAAAAAAGGATGTTACACATGAATTTCTAGTATTAACTCTTTGTCTCCAAAATACCGATGCCAAAGGACCCCAGCTGGGCCTTTCTAGCAGAGGGCCTTATATACGGTGTGATGCAGTGTGCATGTGAAAAATAAATCAATTTCTGGTTGAGTTGGTTCTACATCAGGAAAGCCCAAGATTTTAGCTGTTGCTGAGACACACTGGAAAACACAAAGGCCAAAAATCAGGACAGATTTTACTGCAAAATTCAGAACAGTTTTACTTTAATTAGAACAGGTTTTACTCCAAACTCACAATGTAAGTGAGTTTCTAGTCTAGTTCACTGAAGTGCTCGAACCCTTCAGGAGACCTGGGCCATATTTGGATGAACTTAACCCTCTCTAGTCTTTTCCAGTCTCTCCAGTCGCATGTTAGGGTGCTTCTGCTCCAAACGTGGAACAAGAGAACTCTTGAATGTGAAGGCAAGCCACAGAATTTAGCAACCCTCCAGGCAAATTCTACCTGCAGCTCTCTGAGCTCTGTAAGGAGGTTCTTAAGTCTCCCATTTTCAGAACTATTGGAACTTCTACTAAAGTCCCATTTTTCTTGTGAGTAACATCTGCAAGGAAAGGCAACAAACAGCATCAAAATTTTCTCTATTCATACTCAGGACAATAATTATTTTCATCTTTGACAGCTGCTGCTGCTGCCTCTTATATGTGCTGAAGCAATGTAAGAGGGCAATAATGAGATATAAATACTTGTTCTTTTTGTTTGCCAATTCCATTGCAAATTATGCATGAAACTGTTTTAATTCTTAGGAAAAAAGCTTCATTAGATCTGCTTTCTCAGAAAAGTAACATCCCTTAAATGTTCTAAATATAGTCTAAATATAGCCTTGAGTCTAAACTTCACATATGTGACTATTAGTTCATCTTAATACTGGCCAAATTATGTATTAGAGACACTGACATCAGAAATGTTGTTAATGCAATATTTTAAATAGTAGTAATTTAGTAATTTGCATTAACCTAACGTTCACATCACTTGACAAAGAAGTTCAACTATATATAAGGTACTAAAAGAGATGGCAAGTTCTTTGAGGACACCAACCTAGCCTGTCCTGCTAATAATTAATCCTATCTACCTAGCACAGTGCCCAGCATGAAATAAGCACACAGTAAATACATACTGTCTGAATAAATGAAAACACTTCTCATAAGGCTACAATCCTGTTGTAGAGACATGACTTATAAAAAACAGAATGAAATAGCCATGGGAGGATACTAGCAACAGAAAAGAGGAAGAGATCATTAGCATTAGCCATCTTTGGACTTTAATCACAGCATATATTCAGAAATGTGCAGAGACTGCTGAAAATAGGAAGCATTTGTAGGAGGAATTTGGTAAATTTACTGCCTAATTTAGGGGTCTGAGATACACTTTCCCAAGTTCCCATTATTCAGGCCCCTCAACACAGAGCCAAGACAAGATCTGAGCATAAACATCCTGGCTCTAATTTGGATAGTATGAATATTGTTCCTTTCATCCTCTCTCATACATCTCCTCCACCCCCAAGCCATTTCCTCTGTACTGTCTTCTGTCAGTCTAATGAAAGTTTCCCAATCTTTAGAAGCAGTAGCTTTGGTTCTCTTTGTGCAGAGAAGTACAATATGCCCTGATTACATGGTTATATTCCATACAGATGCCTGGCAACACATCTTATAGCTAAGGGTCTGTTTAATATTTTAACTTTGAGAGCCTTGTAATTCAACTATTTTGTTATATACTGAAATAGAACTTGACATCACAAAGATGGGCTTTACTTCCTTCTGCTATTTTAAATCCTGCACTTAAGCATGGTAAGTTGTCTGGGTTTTCGGGTTCATGGATTTTGCTTTGGCATGTTTTGTTTTTTTTCCTTTGAGGGACAGAAAGGTTAAGATTTTCTAGAAATTTTCAGGTTTGCAGGTCTAGTACTCATGAAACAATGATTTCCTTCTAGGTACTCTGCCTGTAATATCACATGTGTTAATTGAAGGGGCAATGAGGGTCGGGTTCAGTGGCTCACTCCTATAATGCCAGCATTTTGGGAGGTCAAGGCAGGAGGACCTCTTGAGCTCATGAGTTTGAGACCAGCCTGGGCAACATGGTGACACCCCCCCATCCCTCGCCTTCTGAGAAATACAAAAATTAGCTGGGCATGGTGGCAGGCACCTGTAATCCCAGCTACTTGGGAGGCTGAGGCAGGGAGAATTGCTTGAACCTCAGAGGCAGAGCTTGTAGTGGGCCAAGATCATGCCACTGTACACTAGCCTGGGCAAGAGAGCGAGATTCTGTCTCAAAAAAAAAAAAAAAAAGGAAAGAAAGAAAAGAAAGTAATAAGGCAGCTTAACTGCTGATGCTGGGCAGACTGGATCTGCGAGTAAATGAGATGAGACGCCAGGTGACTTTTAGATGGACAGGAGACAAAAACAAGCTCAGAAAGGTTCATCCAACCTGGACGGTCTCCTCACTCCTCTGTCTTGCTGAGTCATCCTTCTTTCTTTTCTCATGGGCTTGAAGATACTTTCTTTTTTAAGGCTAGTCAGATGAAGAAGTTGGAGTGGAGAAGGAACAAAGAAATCTGCAACTGGTTGTGATCAATTAGCTGTAAACATCACTGAACTTGGACCAGCCTGAAGATAATTTTTTATTGGAGGAAACTAAAATCTAAAAATTTACTCCTTTGAAACAGTAGATCAATCTTTGTTCTGATGGTATCAGTCTTAGATTTAACGAATTATTTCCAGATAAAATAATGATGTGTATTTGTCACTGAATCCACTGAATTTTACCCAACATGCATCCCTGAAACCAGAATTATGAAATGTAATATTACCTTGTCATTCTCCATCTTACCGGCAAAACAAAAATCCATAGCCCACCCCCCCCAAAAAAATCACCATTGTATCTATAGCTCCTTAGTCATTTGCTTATTCATTCAATAAGCATTTATTAAACATCTGCAAAAGACTGTTTTTTGACACTGGGGGGAATAAAGAGAAATAAGTTGTGTAAGCAAATTTAATATCTGGTGATAAAGGCATTAATAAATATTCAAAAATAAATAGCATACAAGAAATAAAGAGGAGGAAATATGGGAATTTGTAGACGTAGTAGAGACTCTTACTAGAATTGAGAGAAAGAAGGTTGGACCTGAACCTTCAATGACTATTAGAATTTCTACTTCAATCAATAGAGAAGCATGGGAGAACATTTTAAACCAAAGCAATTGCGTGAGCCATGAAAGTGAGTAACTAGCTGTAAAAACAGTGACTGGTCCTCATTTGACTGAAGTAGCAAGTACAAAAGGTAAATAATTGGGAAACAGTTTGGTGGTTCCTCAAAGAGTTAAACATAGACTTACCATATGACCAGCAATTCCACTCCTGAGTATATACCCAAAAGAACTGTAAGCAGGTATTCAAATACTTGTACACAGAAGTTTGTAGCAGCACTATGTACAGGACCAAAAGGTAGAAATAATCGAAGCGTCCATCAACGACTGAATTAATTTTTTTTTTTAGATTGATTTTCACTCTTGTCACCCAGGCTGGGGTGCAATGGCACAATCTCGGCTCACTGCAACCTCTGCCTCCTGGGTTAAAGTGATTCTCCTGTCTCAGCCTCACAAATAGTTGGGATTACAGGAATTTGCCATCATGCCTGGCTAATTTTTGTAGAGATGGGGTTTCACCATGTTGGCCAGACTGGTCTTGAACTCCTGCCTTCAGGTGATCCGCCTGCCTCAGCCTCCCAAAGAGCTGGGATTACAAGTGTGAGCCACCATGCCTGGCCATGAATGGCTTTTTTTTTTTAATGTAGTGTGTCTATACAGTGGAATATTATTCAACCATAAAAAGGAATTGCATCCTGATACATGCAATGTGGGTGAGCCTTGAAAACACTATACTAAGTTGAAAAAAAGTCAGACACAGAAAGTCACATATTATATGATTCCTTTCATATGAACCATCCAGAACACGTCAATCCATAGAGACAGCAGATAAGTGGTTGCCAGGGCTCAGGGGGAGAAAGAAATGGGAAGTAACTGCTTAGTGGGTATGGGATGTGCTTGACAGTGGTGAAAATGTTTTAGAACTAGATAGAAGTGATGGTGGCACAATATTGTGACTAAAATTAATATCACTAAATTACACACTTTAAAATGGTTAAGTTTTATGTTGTGTAAACTTCACCTCAAACATTTATTTAAAAGGTGGACTCACTAGGGCTCACGGTTATACTTCCCAGTCCACAGAAGTCTGACGCCCCAGTCACCTAACTGCCCAGTGCAGTTAGGCAGGGCCGTGTGACTGTCTAACCCTCATCTAGCAAACAGGCTATGAGCAGAAGTGACATGTGTCACTTCCAGGCCAAAGCATTGAAGAATAGGTGAAAGATGTCCATGCCTCTCTTCTCTGCTACATAAATCCAAAGCCATGTGAGACTAAGGCAGACTGAGTCCCTGAATAAACCAGTACCTCCCTACTGAGCCATGCTGGGCATGCCGGATATATATGGAATATCCTCATTGTCTTAAGTCACTGAAATGTTAGAAGCTGTTACTACAGCATAAGCTTAGTTCCTACTGACTGATCACATCCAGGAAGCCCATGAAGGCAATATGAAGGAATTTGAATTTGATTCCGAAGGACGTGGGGAGACAATATTTTTGAGAAGAAAGATATGATGTGCACTTGAGGAAAATAACTCTAAAAACAAAAGTAGCTCATAACCTTTGGTGCATGTCAAAAATCACCCAGAGGGAAATATAGTCGTCTTCCAATTTCTTTATAAATTCTCAAAAGAATAAAATATTTGTCCTCTGGAGAAAAAAATCACCTGAGAAACTTTTCAAAATGCAATGCTCTGTTCCAAGACATCTCCAGATATCCTGAATCAGAATCTCTATGCAAGGCACATATAGGAAAAAATTATGGGAAATTCTAGACTAGAGGTTACAGGCAAGGAGGAGATGCCAAGTTCAGAGATGACCAAATTCACATGCTTAGTGGATTCAAATACGCATTCCAATAAAATAATTATTCTCCTGGCAAATGGAACGATAAATGCTTAGAGAGTTTCTACTGAAACAGTAAGTTATGAAAAGGTCAGTCACATTAGCATTTGTACAGTCAGAGTGATGACTTTGAACATTTAGGTACCAATAGAATGGTGGTGGTAGTTTTCATGCATCTACTCTACTGCTAACTAAGCAGCAGCCTACCCCAACATTTCCATTATGCTGGGGAACGTGGTTGACTGGTTGACATACCACAGACAGCAAGGCCATCTTCAGTCTCCTGGAAGGCCAAGCTTTTACGTCTACTTTCCTTCTTTGCTTCCTTTTCCTTTGGTTTCGTTTGTTTGTTTGTTTTAGGATAATCGGCATTCCATGCTGTTCTTAATTCCTTCCTCCTAGATACTCATTAGTCAACTTTCAACTAATCAAGAGCCAAAACATTTAAGAGCTCAAAAAGCCTAAGATACAGATGCATTGGAAGCTGTCAGTTTGAACTGTGTGTGTGTGTGTGTGTGTATGTGTGTGTGTAGTTTTTACTACCAAATGTGATTTATTATATGTAATTGCTGAGAGCCTCAGCTTTCCAGAATAGAGACTTCAATACTGTGAAGAAATAAATCCTTTTCTGACAATAATTCAGTTTGTGTTGCAAAACACATCTTCAGAGCATCTCAGGAGAAAGTGATCTCTGATAAATCACATGAAAGCTGACTGACAGAAAAACTATCTTCATTTCTAAAACTGACAGGCCTTGAGGCAGAAGGATAGCGTGAGGCTAGGAGTTTGAGGTCTCAGTGGCTATAATTACATGTGTTATCTCCTGGAGGTAGCAAGACTTCTTCTTTAAAAAAGTAACAAATAAAATTGACAGGCTTCACTACAAACCTCCTCCCAATACTGAATACTGCTCAACAATCCTTTCATTCCTAGTAATTTTGGTCCTCTTCTTGTTCCCCACAGCAACTGTCCCAAGCCTGTCTACTCTCAAAACATTCAAATGCTCACTGTCAGCAGGTAACCCCACCTTCACCATTGAGAAAGAAGTGCAAATTCCCTCAACTTTCCCCTACCATGTCCAAATGTACCTTCCTTCCCCAACCTCCTGTCTCAGAAGCATGCTTACTCTACTTCTTTTGAAGAACGAGCCTTACCATGTTAAATCTCCTGTTTCTTTCGTCTCCTGTTTTCCTCTTTCCTGTTCTTCCCTTCATTTTTGTGAGTACCTTCTCCAGTGGTTTCCTGTGAAAGGCTGCAGAGGAGATAAATTTTTTTATATCAGTTTGGAAATATAATATATACATTTTTTGTCTTTGGAAGCTTGTAGGATCTTTTCCTAAAAATTCATAGTGATGTGCCTTAGTATGGGTACTTTTTCAAACATTGTTCTAAGATGCTTGGTGGCCCTTTTTAATCTGGAGGCTCATGTTCTATAGCTCCAGTAAATGTTCCTATATTGTTTTTTTTTAATAATTTCATCCCATGCATTTTCTCAAATTTATCTTTCTACAACTCCTATGACTTACACGTTGGATCTCTTTGATTGATCTCTTAATTGTCCATCTTACTGTCTTGTTGTTCTACTTTGCGGGAAATTTTGTAAATTTTTTCTTCTAATTCTTCTATCAATTTTTAAAATTTCAACTATGATATTTTTACTTTTCAAATGCTCTGTCTTGTTTTTTGTTTGCTTGTTTTTGAGACAGAGCCTCGCTCTGCCACCCAAGCTGGAATACAATGGCATGATCTCGGCTCACTGTGACCTCTGCCTCCCAGGTTCAAGCGATTCTTGTGCCTCAGCCTCCTGAGTAGCTGGGATTGTAGGCGCCTACCACCACACTTGGCTAATTTTTGTATTTTTACTAGAGACAGGATTTAATCATGTTAGCCAGCCTGGTCTCGAACTTCTGACCTCAAGTGATCTGCCCGCCTTGGTCTCCCAAAGTGCTGGGATTACAGGCATCAGCTAGCGTGCCTGGCCAGTCTTGTTCTTGTTGTGCCTTTTCTCTAGAGCATCCTGAGCTTCTTACTTGACCTTCTCTGTTCTCTTAGCATCTCTATCAACTCCTGTCTCTATGACCACTCTTTTTCAATGCCTTTCATTTGCTATTTCCTTCTCTGTACGCTCTTTAACTGAAAAATTTTTTCTTAGCTCTCTTCTACATGCAGCCTACCCCTGGGCATCTTATCTACTTGCATGGGGTTTCAATTAAATTAGCCGATATTGCCAAACTGTTATCTCTAGCTCTGACTTCTCTCTTTTAAAGTTCTAGACCTGAACTTCCAATTACCTTGTGGATATCTGCACCTGGATCTTCCACAGACACCTCAAACTTTACACTACACGGCTGGCTTCTGGCATCCTATGCTTCAATCTCATAAACAACTTGTCATTTCCCAGAAAATATTATGAAAGTTAACATCTCTGATACATCCAGCTCAAATGTCACCTTTTTAATAAAGCCTTCTCTGACTTCTTCCTACTCCTTGGCAGAATGGATTACTCCCTCCCTTGGCACCCAAGGCTGAGTTCCATAGTCCATAACAATTGTTAGTAAGTATTGCCCACCATGACCCAATCTGCTGACTGCTAGCTTTTAAGCCTCTTGAAACCATGGTTTATTTATCTATCAGTATAAGCTCCATCTTTATCCCCTAGCAAATGGCTGTTACTCAACAAATAGCTGTTGAATTGCAATAATTTCAGGTGACCATACAGTATGAATATTTGACTATGTCATCATTAATTAAGCACAGAATGTAACCAGAAACCTAACCCACTAGAAAAATATTATGTAAGTTTCAAAATACATCTATGGTTATCATTTTTTGGTTGGGCACTGTGATTCATGCCTGCAATCAAAGCATTTTGGGAGGCCAAGGTGAGTGGATTGCTTGAACCCGGGAGTTGTAGATCAGCCTAGACAACATAGCAGGGCCTTGTCTCTACAAAAAATACAAAAATTAGCCCAGCATGGTGGTACATGCCTATGGTCCCAGCCACTTGGGAGGCTGAGGTGGGAGGATCACTTGAACCTAGAAGGTTGAGATTGTAGTGAGCTGTGATTGCGTCACTGCACTCCAGTCTTGGCAACAGAGTGAGAGTCTGTCTCAATCAATCAACCAATCAATTTTTAAAATTATTATTTTTTTGTTTTTTTGAGATAGCGTTTTCCTCTTGTTGCCCAGGCTGGAGTGCAATGGCGCAATCTCAGCTCACTGCAACCTCCGCCTCCTGGGTTCAAGCGATTCTCCTGCCTCAGCCTCCTGAGTTGCTGCACGCACATCCCACCATGCCCGGCTAATTTTGTATTTTTAGTAGAGATGGGGTTTCTCCATATTGGTCAGGCTCGTCTCGAACTCCCAACCTCAGGTGATCCTTCTGCCTCAGCCTCCCAACGTGCTGGGATTACAGGCATGAGCCACTGCACCCGACCCAAAGGCACATTCATTATTGTCACTTGCACACAGTTACTTGCACAGAATTCAAAAAACTAATTCAGTTTTGAATCACCTGAACAGTGATTAGAATATATGAGCTCACTCTTAGAATACAGAACACATTTTGTTGCTGTTTTCATTTGGGATAACTACAAATAAAACCAAAGAAAAGGCAAAAAGAGATCTCTTTAGAATATATGACCCATATAAAATATTAATAATGGTTAGCCAACAAGCATTCTGATAACTTTTTTTTCAAGAAATGTCAAGTGATTGAAGAATGAAGAAAAGAAAGACACTCCTGAACTCTAACTAGAGCACTGCTACTAAGGGCATTACAAGGTTAAATGAAGAATGTTCATTTCCATGCAGGGATTAAGTGTCATCAGGGGCTTTTTGTTTACTTTAGTTTGGTTTGATTTCCTTTTTCAAACTAAACCCTAATGCCAAATCTTACATTTTTTTCTTTTTCCTGTTGAACTGATGCTATGTTAAGATATAAGCACAAACATCTCATAAGTGTTTTAAATCCATCCAATTGTTTGAGAAGGCATACGTGCTGGGCCTACGAAGCCAAAACATTAGAGCTAGGAATTTTGATGAAGATAATAATTGCTTACAGATCAGCTTGTTTTAACTTGCTGAACAAAGAGTACAATTTTATACCACATCTTCATCAGAAGCTTTTTGTCTACATAATCACTACTATAATGAGCACTTTTAAAAGGTAGATTATCTACAGGTTAAGGAGTAAGGAAGTTATCAATTAGATTCCATCATCTTAAAAATTTCACTTATTCAAACTTTAGATTAATAGAAAAACTGTTTTGGCTGACTTAAGCAATGTTTTGAGTCTTTACAAACCATTTGTTTAGTGTGCACAGCATAAAATCTAGGAACGAAGACACCCCATCTGTATAGAGATACAGTTCTATCTCTCTCACATCTTAAAAATGTGTTCAGGCTCCATGGCCGTGTCAGAAGTTCCTCTCTCACTCCTCTCATTCAATTACTTTGACCACTTGCAGACCCTCTAATTCACTATTTGACCAACGTTTATTAAGGGCTTTCCCCACGACACGCAATTCAGTGAAGTTGGTGACGAGCTCAGTCCCTAAAAGGATACTAATACTAGTTTACTAACAGAAAAAAAAAAAATCCCACCCATCCAGTCATTCTGTTGTTTCACCCTAACTCTTTGGACTTCCTTTTTTTTTTTTTTTTTTTTGCGACAGGGTCTGTCGTCCAAGCTGGAGTCTAGTGGTGCAAGCATAGCTCACTGCAGCCTCAAACTCCTGGGCTCAAGCAATCTTCCCACCTCCACTTCCCAAGTAGCTGAGATTGTAGGCACGAGCCACCACACCTGATTACAATTTTCTATTTTTAATTTTCTCTAGAAATATTTAGCTAGAAATCCTAAGAATTGAGTTATGGTAGGTGTACAGGATTGGATTAAGGCACTAATTCAATGATCGGATGGTTACAATGCCAGGCAGTCTAGAAGTCAACATGGTTTCAAAACAGAGATAAGACAGAATGGAGCAAAGTCACCAATTTCACAAGATAAAGATAACTCTTCATGTATGGTACCAATGATGACTCTTGGTTTGCTGGATCCTTGGGCCTTATAACTCTACCCTTTAAGGCAGAACTCTCTGACCTCACTCTGCAAGCTATGTTGACTTCTAATTCCCTTAAACAGGGAGCCATTCATCTCAGCCCATAAGCCTTCAATATCAGTGTGTTAAAGCCAGAGTCATGTCTTCCAACTAAGGCTGAAATCTGTAAAGAGAGGAAAGGAGGGTGGGAAGTAAGAGATCTATGTTGTCCAGAAGCACTAAGGGGCCAGATTCTAATGGCAGAACTTAAACTTGAGACTCCCAACTCTGGATATTTGCTCATTCTTCCCCATCTATCAATCCCATTGGTACTTGTGTGACAACCTCCTCCGCTCTGTCTCTGAGCGGTTGCTTGCCCTGATCCTTGCCATTCAGAGGCCATGTGGCTCTGATCCATGATCTTTGTTCTAATCTTGGGTCACGAATATGCTAACAATCTGAAATGCTTATCTGGTTCCTGACCGATGCCCTAGAACTGATCACAAACTAAATTATTCTCTTGCCACCTGTCCCATGCCATGCATGTCAGTCTCATCAGTTTCTCATTCTGCTTCCCCACCCACTGCTGCCTATAGTTCTAGTGCTGGCCAAAATTATAGAATCTTTTTAAATTCATTCTGGAAGGACAAAGGAATTAAGTGACAATTAGTTTATGTAATAACACTATGCAGAAAGGATATAAATTTGCTCACAATTAACTGTAGTATGTTCATCAAGTTATCATATCTTTCCACACCTCAAGCTTTCAATCTCTAAATTAATACATTCCCTCAAAAATATGTTTATACATATGTAATTAAATTAACATGTACTCTGGGAGTACAATAAAGCTATAATACACTCCTGCATTGCTAACTATATAATGAGTATTTAAAATACTTAGAAACAAATTGGCTCCCTATAAGGAATAAAAATGTTGAGTAACTTATTTCTCAAATATAACACCTATACCACATAACTGAAAATTTCTGAAATGTTATATAAAAAGAAAAATATTATCATTGAATCAAGAAAGGCATACTATTCTGAAGAAACAGTGGTGGGTTCTTTATCACGGTAAAAAAGGGTTTTGGAAATGTTGACAACTATCCCGTAATGAACAAGTTTTATATGTTCAGCTATAATTACACTGAGTTTTCTGAAAGAGAAACTACTTTGCACAATATTATAAGAAAGGAACATTTTTTTCTAATTTTTTATAGGGGGAAACAGGGTCTCAGCTCTGTCACCCAGGCTGGAGTGCAGTGGCACAATCATGGTTCATTGCAGTCTCGACCTCCCAGGTTCAAGTGATCCTCCTGCCTCAGCCTCCCATGTAGCTGAGACTACAGGTTCACGCCAGGCTAATTTTTAAAAAAAATTTTCTAGAGACAAGTCTCACTACGTTGTCCAGGCTGGTCTCAAACCCCTGGGCTCAAGTGATCCTCCCATATCAGCCTCCCAAAGTGCTGGGATTACAGGCATGAGCCACCATGCCCGGCCTAGGAATATTCTTCTGAGTACATTTTATTGGGTTAACTCACTTTAAGTCTTCGTCTTTTCTACTAGTGAAGCACTAACACATAGGCATTTTCCTTTTAATTTAAAGACACCAAGATTTTCATTGCTCTTATATGAAAAGCATTCTAAAGTGTTAGAATAAAGTATACTTCTAAAATGTAAAAAAGTTAAAGGAGATTCCTCATCTCAATTCTTAGAAGATGCTGTATCTGGGAAGGGTAAACAGAAGCAAACAGTTTCCTGAAATTGTGCCAAGGCTACATATCAACTGCCTGGCAGGAAATGCTTCAGAGGACCTAGATAAACAGGCTCATCTTTCTCTGGCTTTTTATAAAGCAAACGTACTGAGTTAAACTAGCATCAATACAATAAGCAGAAAGGGGCACTGAGAAACTTTAAATGATAGTACCTTGTAGGATTTATGACAATTAAATAAATGGTTTGTCTGTCACTTTTAACATACAGGAACCTCACTCCTCAACAAACGTGCTCAATACAGGTCAGTTGGATTTTTGCAGTAAATTAAATCTTATCTTTCCATTAATTTCCATCATGATTTGGTGAAGTTATCTTATGAGAAATTTTCATTTAGCAGCAGCTCTTAATATTTTAACATTATAGAATAATATTTTTCAAAATATTTTGCATTATCTTAATTTTTTCTAACATCTCATTTCATAAGTGCTAGCAATAATGCTTAGGCAGGTTAAATAATTTAGTTGTAGTCCAAGATTAAGCTAGTCAGAGAACCAGGTTTAGAATCAATATGCTGGAAACATTTTCTAGTATATTCCCTCTGTCCCCACTATATAACAGAAAATGGATTTGAAAATCCCAGTACTATCTTTTCTAAAATAATCCTCCTACCTCACCTTATTTTATTTTATTTAACTGCAAAAAGGATGATAATCTATGTGTTAACTGAGAATGCCTACTGTCAACCAAAGAACTGTCTTGCATAAAGCCTACTCAGCCTTTTTGTACCTCTTTCTCTCCCCACCAGCCATATATTCTATTCAGCTCCAATCCTAACCACCCATCTTCTCTTTCTCCTTTCTCACACTGGAAGCATCCTCTGCCCCACCCACATGATTTCCAGTCTTTCTTGGTCACAATAGAAAGCCAAACTTCCCTAATCAAAGTAATAAAGTAATATAAAAGGTGACATACCTCTCTACCTTCTATATTCTTTAGCTAAGGCTCCCCACATAACAATTTGAGCTGCCTCAACCCTGGGGTCCTTCCCCATGATCCACAACCACCATCCTTATCTTCCAGTGTACACCCAATCTGCCCCTTCTTCCCAAATGGAACATCTTCGCCTTCATTATTATTGGGGATGGGGAGAAAAGCATAAAGAATCTTTGTGTGGAGGGCAGTTATATTCTCTGGACAAAATGTAGAGAAGGAGAGAGCATTCCTGTGGAGTAGGAAGCTGCAGGAAGCTGCTGCCTCTCCCCAGAGAGACAACATTTGCACCAGCAGCAGCTGCCCGATGTAATTATTTTGGAACTCTGGAGTCTATTGAAGGTTTGTGACTTCCAGAAAAAGACTGAACTTAAACTGTGGTTAATTTTGGTCAATTTCAGCTCTTAGTGTAATACAAGCTATCCATGTCCCACCCCCATGGCAGGCAGCTACACACACTTCCTGAAACAGCTTGCTGGAGCCAGGATGGGCAAAAATGACCTTGTCCTTCAAATATCAGCGGTATGTGCTCTGTCTGCTGATTGCTGCTTCTAATTATAGATATGCAGAAAAAGAGGCAGGTGGCCAATGTTGCAAGACTGAACTTAAATCCTTACCTAATAGCTGAGGTAGGTATACAAAAATTAAAATGAATCAAAGACTTAAATGCAAGACCTAAAACAATAAAATTCTTAGAAGAAAACAGAGTTTTCTTCAAAGATTCAAAGCTTCAAAAGATTGAATTTGACAATCATTTTTGGGACATGACACAAAAGCACAGGCAACAAAAGAAAAAATAGATTTACTGGACTGCATTAAAATAATTTTTGTGCACCAAATGATACTATCAACAGTAAAAATGCAACCCACAGAATAAGAGATAGTATTTGCAAATCATATATCTGATAAAGGATTAATATCCAGAATATGTAGAGAACTAAAACTCAACAATAAAAAACAAGCAACGTAATTCAAAAATGGACAGAGATCTTGAATAGACATTTCTCAAAATAAGATATACAAATAGCCAATAAAAACATGAAAAGATGCTCAACATCATTGATCATTAGGGAAATGCAAATCAAAACTACAATGAGAAACCATCTTACACCCATTAGGATGGCTACCATTAAGGAAAACAAAGACAAAATAAAAATAACAAATGTTGGTGAGGATATGGAGAAATTGGAACCCTTGTGCACTCCTGGTGGGAATGTAAAGTGGTATAGTCATTGTGGAAAAGAGTACAGTGATTCTGCAAAAAGTTATAAATAGATTTACCATATGTTCCAGCAATTGCACCCTGGGTATATACCCCAAAAGTTGAAAACAGAGTCTCAAAGAGATATTTATAAGCCCATGTTCATAGCAGCATTATCTGCAATAGCTAAAATGTGGAAGCAACAAAAATGTCCATCCATGGATGAATGGATAAGCAAATGTGGTATATCCACACAACAGAATATTATCCAGTCTTAAAAAGGATGGACATTCTATAATATATTACAACATGGATGAAACTTTACAACATTATGCTAAGTGTAATAAGCCAGTCACAAGAAGAAAAATACTGTATGATTCCACTTGTAAGAGGTACTTATAGTAGTCAAAATCATAGAGACAGAAGACAGATTGGTGGCTTCCAGGGGCTAGAGGTAGGGAAGAATAGGGAGTTATTGTTTAATGAGTACATAGTTTCAGTTTTACAAGATGAGAAGAAGTTTTACAAGATGGTGGTGATGGTTGCACAACATTCTGAATATATTTAATACCACTGAAGTATACACTTAAAAATCATTAGAAAAGTATATTTTATTTTATGTGTGTTGTTTTTTATTTTTATGTTTTGTTAAAAAAAAAGATTTATTCTTTTAGAGATGGGGTCTTGCTATGTTGACCAGGCTGGTCTCAAACTTCTGGCATCAAGAGATACTCCTATCTCGGCCTTCCAAAGTGCTGAAAATACCAAAGTGAACCACTATAACTGGTCTATTTTATGTGTATTTTATCACAATTTTTAAAATTGGAAAAAATGTGGAGGGCATGGTATATTACTGGAAAAAGCTGTCACAAAATGGACAGATATAAATACTTGAATGCAAACAGTATATTTTCAGTAATATAATCACTGTATAACTTAACATTTCTTAAAATAGGGTATACCTATAATTATAATTAGATAAACTTAGTATAAGCTAGGAAATATAAAATTTTCTCTAGAACTGGTATAATACTAATCTGGAGATATGGCTACCTGCTCTACTTGTTAGATCTTCCTGGAGTGAAAATACATTTCCAGTATCAATACACAGTGGAAGCTTAGTAACTGTCCACTGAACAAATAAATATTGATGGAAGGCATAGATATAAGCTTTATCCTAAAATAATATATAAAAGTAAGCCTTAAGAGAGTCCAGAATTATATTACAAAAAGGTAACGAAGAATTTAACATTGGAAGGGAACAGAACGATCAATATATTAATTTTTGAAAACTGCTGGATCTGTCAGGAAATATTGTGACCTTTTTTAGGACACTAGAACTCTACACAAGGGACACTTCCAGAATGGTAGAGTGAGGAGGTTGGCAAATCATCTAACAAAAAGCCACAATAAAACTGTACAGGTAGTCTCCAACTTACAATGGTTCGATTTAGGTTTTTTCAACTTTATGATTGTGCAAAAGCAGTATACATTCAGTAGAAACCATATGTTGAATACTCACACAACCATTCTGTTTTTCACTTTCAGTACAGTATTCAATGAATTATATGAGATATTAAACACTTTATTATAAAATAGGCTTTGGGTTAGATGATTTTGCACAACTTCAGGCTAATGTGAATGTTCTGAACATGTGTAAGGTAAGCTATGCTAAGATATAATGTCTGCAGATACGTGTATTAAATGCATTTTTGACTTACAATATTTTCAACTTAGAATGAGAAATGAGTTTATCAGGACATAACTCCTTCCTAAGTTGAGGAGCATCTATATGAAACTGTTAAAACAATCATTTCAGGATTTTGAAAACTGAGACTGGGCATAGTGGCTCATGCCTGTAATCCTATCACTTTGGGAGGCTGAAGCAGTTGGATCACCTGAGGTCAGGAATTCAAAACCAGCCTGGCCAACATGTCAAACGCCATCTCTACAAAACACACACACACACACACACACACACACACACACACACTCACAATTAGCTGGGTGTGGTGGTGCGTGCCTGTAGTCCCAGCTACTCAGGAGGCTGCGGCAGGAGAATTGCTTGAGCCTGGGAGGCAGAGGTTACAGTGAGCAGAAATCACACCATGGCACTCCAGCCTGTGCAACAGAGCCAGACTCAATCTCAAATAAATAAACAAACTGACCAGAGGCACACAACAAATTAAAAATCATTTATAAAGGACAAAACAAACGAACTACTGAATCTTGGTAAGAAAAATACAAATCTATGGTATCTCGGGTTTTTCTAACCCCTACCCTCCCTACCTCCAGCTCCAACATAGTAGTTCTATCAGGACAGAACAATCTATGAAAATCAGCAGCCCTACAATGTAATTTGGTGCCTAGGATATTGTCAAAAACAAGTGATCATGGTGGTAAACAATCAGGGAAAGTCAATATAATCGCTGATTGAAATTGCAGTTTGGGTTGGGACAAGTAACAGACCAGCCAGAAATTTAACAAGGAGATCTAGGGAATAAGACAGTCATAGTGGAACCTGATATCCTTGGTGGTCTGGACGGCTGTGTACAAGTGTGTGGTTATGCACATGCCCAGAAGAGACCCCAGTGGGCTACAGTTGTCAATAGCTGAATGTGAAGCCTTGTATACACAGAAATAAAAGTGGGGCAGACTTGACTGAACTTCATTTCTTTGTTTTTTTGTTCTTGTTTTTTTTAGAGATAGGGTCACACTTGGTTGCTCAGGCTGGAGTGCAATGGCACGATTACAGCTCACTATAACCTCGAACTCCAAGGCTCCAGCAATCTTCCTGTGGTTAGGACTACAGGAATGCACCACCATGCCCAGCTAGTTTTTTAAATTTCTTGTGAAGACAGGGCCTTGCTATGTTACCTGGGCTGATCTCAAGCTGTTGGTCTCATGCAGTCTTCCTGCCTCAGCCTCCTAAAGTACTGAGATTATAGGTATAAGCCATAGCCACCTGGCCTTGACTGAACTTTAAATGTGTTCCCTAAACCATACACAGATTAATTAGCAAACTAGGGATTTTTCTCAGGTAATGACAATGTTCCAATACTGCATTTCGGTAATGTTGACAACTCTGTAAATTTACTAAAAATTATCGAAGTATATACTTAAAACAGGTAAATTTTATCATATATATATTATACCTCAAAGTAGTCTTATAAAAAAACTCTATATGAATTTCAACTGTTTATATTAAATATCTTCCAAATGCTATTCGTTTAATCTCTGACTTTTAAAAATGACAAGATTTGAGTCATTCCTCCTCTATAACCAATTTTTTTAACTCCATTCAATTTTAAACAGATTATAAAAATTAATTCTCAGAAGTTTGATTCATTTTTTTTAATCTATATCATCAAGATGACAGTTTTGGTAATGAGTTTCTTTCATTCCCCAATAACCCAATGAGTTGATGTAATCAGGCTAAATGAATGATCTAATGACTGAGACTGCAACACTACAAAGCTGTGATGATTCCAAAGCTCTTAAGTCTGCTGGAGAAATAACAATACCATGTGTCAAATAAAATAATTTATACAGTTTCTGGTATGTACAGTATAAATCATTGTCTAACCCTGGCCCAGTACCCCCTTTTGCATCCTAGGTTTTTAACCCTTTTTGGCCCCCTTCACATGAAGAAAAGGAATTTACATTGCTCTTCAGTGGACTTGCTTTTTCTCCTCACAAAGTTCCAAATACAACACCAGTCTCTTTCCTCATTTCGCAATTAAAGACCTCTTTCAACTCAACTACCCCAAAACATAGAACCTTGACAACTTTTATCTGTTCTCCACAGTGAAATTACCCCTGTAAAGCTAGAGGTCATTAAAAAACTCCCATCCACAGTTTATTTCTCTGTTAATACTGACAGTTTATTTCTCTGACAACAAAGCACATTCCTAATTAGTTGCCCTCTCTCCATTTATGATTCCATTTTCCATTCTCACCAATGGCTTTCATTTGGCGTGGGCTGTAATTGATCCACAAGGGACCTCATGGTAGGTCATGTTCTATCATTACTCCCAGGTAATCTTAAAAAAGATAAAAAATGAGTCTTTCAGGTCTCTCAAGCTGTGGTTTACAGGCTGAACCTTAAAATTATAACTATGCACATAAATATATTTACAAATAGAAAAATAAAAATAAATGCAAAGATTTCATTTAGAATCAGACTTTTGGCTTCAGTTTCATTCTAAGCATCTTCTTTCCCATAGATTTCTTAAATGTTAAATTCTGAGAAATGTAGTTTCAACTGAATATTCATTACATTCATTAAAGTGCATGTAGGTAGTCTTTTACTTTTTTTTTTTTTAATAGAAAAGCCAACTCTTTTTTTTTTTCCCTTAAGACAGGGTCTTACTCTGTTGCCCAGGCTGGAATGCAGTGGCACAATCATAGCTCACTGCAGCCTCAACATCCTGGGCTCAAGCAATCCTCCCATCTAAATCTCCTGAGTAGCTGGGACTACAAGGTGCGAGCCACTATGCCAGGCTAATTTTTAAATTTTTTAAAAAATATAGACAGGGGTCTCACTATGTTGCCCAAGCTGGTATTAAACTCCTGGCCTCAAGGGATCCTCCCACCTCAACCTCCTAAACTGCTGAGATTACAGGTGTGAACTACCACAAAGCCACTTCTTTATCTGGGCTAACAGAGGTCTATTTAACTTAAAAGTTAAATTAGAGTAATTTCAACAAATATCTATTGAACATCTACTACTTAACAGGCCCTGGAATGTTTAGGGACAAATAAGGGAACAGTTTCTCCCTTCAAGGAGTTGATATTGATAGGCTGTTGGGAGAGAATAAAACGTAACTACACAGAATTTAAATTAGATTGGGAAAGTACCCCAAAAAAATTTTTTTAAGGCTATAGCAACAGAGGTGGCAACCGGGAACCACTGGGAAAGGTTTCAAAGAGCTGACTTGCCAAAAAGAAAGTAATGGTTCAACTGGAATGACTAAAAAAGAACGGGGAAGAGACAAATAAGATGAGGTGTGGCTGTGGTACTGGATGAGAGTGTATTTTGGGAGGCCAGGCTGAAGCTTGATTAAGATAACACTATAGCTAATACTTATTGAGCACCTTCTATGTGCCACGTACTATTAATGCACGTTATATATATTAACTTATTTTATCCTCACAATAACCCTATGAGGAATGTGCTATTCTCATTTCATAGGTGGAAACATTGACGTATAGGATGGTTTAAATAGCCTGTTCTTGGTTACACAGACACAACTAAAAGCTATGGCGCTAAAATGTTGAAATCCGTAAAAAAATAGAGGACCAAATTCTGTCCCACTCCAACCACATTTACTGTAAAAGCAACTAAAAGGTATCTTATCTACCTCTTCTCTCACGAATTGCTAGGCCATCCTTCAAGGCCTAGCTTGAAAACCGTATTATCTGCAAAACCTTTCTTGATCCTCCCAGCTGAATATAGTCTCCTAAGTATCATAGCATTTTATGTGTGCCAATCTTATGGGATGTCCGAATATTTCGTTCTTGGCATTACAGATTTTATGTGCATTCTTTCCTTTTTTTTAATTCTTCTTCAGTCTGATCAGCATTCTGTTCTCCACAACTTCGAGGACAGTGCCCGGCACACACTAATGCTAGCTAAGTCTACGGAGCACTTACTCTTTGCAGGGCATTGTGCTCAGCATTTTACAGGAGTTACCTCACAAAATCCTTATGGAAACTCAATTCACACATTCAAGAGCTATTTTTAGCCCTTACTGTGACAGACAAAATAGTAAATACTAGATGCACCTTAAACTCATTAAATGCTAGGGATATAGTCCCTGTCCTCAAGAAGCTCAGTTTAAAGAAGTTGGTTCTAATTTAAATCCCCAGATATGAGAAAAATTGAGGCTCAAAGAAGTAATGTGTGCCCAGAATCACAGAGCAAAAAAGTGGCAGAGAGCCTGGGCAACACAGCGAGACCCTGTCTCTACAAAAAATGTTTAAAAATTTGCGGGGCATGATGGCTTAAGCAGGAGAATCGCTTGAGCCCAGGAGGTCAAGGCTGCAGTGAGCTGAGATTGTGCCACTGCACTTCAGCCTGGCTGACAGAGGGATACTCTCATTTCGAAAAGAAAAGAAGGAAGGGAAAAGAAAAGAAAAAATATTTTTTAAAAAAAATCGAAAAAAAAAAAAAAAAAAAAAGATGTCAGAGCCAGAATTCAAACTAGCTCTCCGGAGTGGATATACAGGACCCCATGCACGAATAACCACTATGTTCTGCAGGAGGCACTTGATAAACCCTTACTGAAGGAAATGTTTTGGAACACCACGAAAACGAAAAAGCACCTCAAGGATAATGAAGGGTTTCAGTCACTGTTTTTCTTTTTCATGAGGGGAAAGCAGGAAATTTGCAGAAGTTAAATAGTACAGAGGTCGGAGGTTGTAAATTGGTCGCCTACTACTCACCTGGTACCTCATCTGTTGAGACTGAGGATGGAGGGTTTCTTTCTTTCCTTTTTCATGAACCACAGAGGAGACTTAAAGGAGGATTTCTTTGCGTCCCTTAAAGTGACTCCCATTGAGCGTGTCCCTCAAACGGGACCTTCCTAAGCATCAACGCTTTGCTGTGCGCTGGGTGGTGCGGCTGAGTCACTAACACTGAAAGTCTGGGCTGTACCTCCTACCAAATAACCAGCGGAGTGGAGTGACAGGTAACGATTCACAGTTCCTTACTTAAACATGGTGCAGTCTTCCTGAAATATGGAGTCAGACCCCAAGAGAACAGGTCTCCAAAAATGTGTGAATCCGTACTTCCCAGTGGACGGGCGAGAAAGTCGCAGTGAAGGACTCTGAGAGACCCTGCAACTCCTCAGGCGTCCCCTGCCCCGGGGGTCCGGAACAGCTGCAGACAGCCCCGCCTACGTCTCGCCTGCATCCGGGGCTGTTCTGCTCTCCAAAGGCCACGTTGGGAGCCACACAGCGTGGCCTAATCATCTCCTCAAACAAGAGTAGCGACACCCCAAAATGTAGACCAAGCAGAAGGAGGCGTTGGAGGCACTTGTCTTATTCCCCACGATGTTTTGAAACACAGTCTCGCTCTGCCGCCCAGGCTGGAGTGCAGTGGCGCCATCTTGATTCACGGCAACCTTCGCCTCCCGGATTCAAGCGATCCTCCCGCCTCGGCCCTGCTGAGTAGCTGGGACTACAGGTGCGCGCCACCACTCTTGGCTAGTGTGTGTGTTTGTATGTGTGTGTGTGTGTGTGTGTGAACACAGGTTCTCGCTATGTTGCCTACCTAGCTGGTACCCCAAAATTTTTAGCCCAACAGGAGACTGCCTGCCTTTATACCCCAGGTTCATCAAGTTAAGCAGCGCAGCAGCCCTCTAAAGGCCAGCCACACGCCCAGGGGCTCCTCCGACAGCGCAGACAGACGCCCTGGGCAGCTGGCTCGACTCAGTCCCCGGTCCCCGGCCCGGGGGCACCCGCGCCCCGCGCCCCGCGCCCCGCCTACAGCGCTCAGCAGTTAACCAGGCAACCGCGCGCAGACGCCACCGCCGGGACGCAGAAGGCGGGTTTGGCGCAGGGCGCGCCCCGCCAACCCGCCTATCCGGCCTTCAGCCAATGGCTTGCTGCGCCGGTACCGGGAGCGCTAGGCCTGTTCTTTCCAGGACAGCGCTGTGCGCAGGCGCCTTGACGAGTGGTCCGGGTGACGGGGCGCCTTACGTAGCGGAGGTGGGAGACGGAAATGGAAGGGGCGGGCGCGCTAGACCTCGTCCTGGTTGGGCTCCGGCTGGAGAGCGCGTTGGGGGCGGGCCGGGAGCGGTGGGCTCCGGGGAGGTAGAGGTCGGGGCTCCCACCCGGATTTGGAGCAGGGTCGCCGCAGCCCGGCTGACCCGCCGGCGTTTGTATGTTATGTGCCCACCCAGGGAGCCATGGACAACTGTTTGGCGGCCGCGGCGCTGAACGGGGTGGACCGACGTTCCCTGCAGCGCTCGGCGAGGCTGGCTCTGGAAGTGCTGGAGCGGGCCAAGAGGAGGGCAGTGGACTGGCATGCGCTGGAGCGTCCCAGAGGCTGCGTGGGGGTCCTTGCCCGGGAGGCGCCCCACCTAGAGAGACGGCCGGCAGCCGGCCCACAGCGCTTTCTCCTGGGAGAGGTGAGGGTCGCTGTGCGGGGGACCGCCCCAGTCATTCACACTGCAGTGGCCCCCTGGCAGCCAGGAGCAAGCTCAGCACAAAACACCTGAGGAAACCTCCCCTTAGCGGAAGCTGGAAAGGATCAGGACAATGAATGGAAAAGTCCTTTCAAAACGCTTTACATTTGACAGATTCTTTTTGGGTAGCTGTAGAATAACGGTAGTATTCAGTCCTGCTTGATTACTTTCTTTTTTTTTTTTTTTTTTTTTTTTTGAGACGAAGTCTTGCTCTGTCCCCAGGCTGGAGTGCAGTGGCGCAATCTCGGCTCGCTGCAACCTGCGCCTCCTGGATTCAAGAGATTCTTCTGCCTCAGCCTCCGTGCAGCTGGGACCATAGGCGCGTGCCACCACGCATGGCTAATTTTTGCATTTTTAGTAGAGACGGGGTTTCACCATATTGGCCAGGATGGTCTCGATCTCTTGACCTCGTGATCTGCCCGCCTTGGCCTTCCAAAGTGCTGGGATTACAGGCATGAGCCACCGCGCCCGGCCGATTACTTTTTAAAAAACAAATCTTACAGCTATCTTCTGATAAAAGAGGAAAGCCCGTAAACCTGTCTCTTAGGTCCTGGATAAATTGCATGTCTATCTTTTAGAGTTGGAATCCTTTCTCAGTAACATCCTTCTTTCTGACATAAACTTGCGGAGTCTTTTCATAAGTAAAAACGAGGCTATTCAGAATGGCTTGATTCTCCAGCAGGGAATCCTAGCTCTAACCTGTGACTTGCCATTTATTCAAATAGAGAGAAGAGAGACCCCCAACCCTTAGTGCTTCCTTCAGAACAATGGCTGAATTCATGAACTATACTTCAAGTCAGTGTGGGGTAAGTTGGTGTGAACCAAAGCTATGTCCCATCACCTGCTGATGGACCACACTATGGATCTTTCTGGAATTTGGAAGGAATCTGGAGACTACCTGTTTCATCTGCGCAGCCTCCATGGGCAGATTGTAATCAGTCAAGGACTTAAACCAGGGCGTAAATGCAAGTTAGAATTCACCCAACAAATTTTTATTGAATGCCGAACTCTGCAATTGACAATACAGCAATGAAAAGTCAAAAAAGGTCGTCTCCCCTCAGTGATTTTAAGTCTAGTCGGGGGAAAAATAGCTTATTTGCTGAATTCCATAGCAAGTAAGTTAAATATTAGGGGTTTCTTTGTTTTTTGTTGCTGGTTTTTTTTTTTGATAGTCTCCATCACGCAGGCTGGAGTGCAGTGGTGCAGTCTCAGCTCACTGCAACCTCTGCCTCCCAGGCTCCAGCAAATTCTCTGCCTCAGCCTCCTGAATAGGTGGGATTACAGGCACCTGCCACCATGCTCACCTAATTTTTATAATTTTAGTAGAGATGGGGTTTCACCATCTTGCCCAGGCTAGTCTTGAACTCCTGACCTGGTGATTCACTTGCTTCCACCTCCCAAAGTGCTGTGATTACAGGCATGAGCCACTGCACCCAGCCTCTACGTCTTCTGTAAGAATCCCTGACTCCATAGGTTTACCAACCAATAAGGAATAGTTCAGGGAATATTTTTATCTTATTTGTATTGTTCAGTGGTTTTAGAAAAATCAATAACTTCAGCTCTACTGTGATTAAACACTTGGTTCACGGTTCAGCAAAAGGAATAATATTTGTCTTTGGTTTGAGGTTTAGCAAATTGCTGTTGTTCATTTTGATTTTCAGTTCATGCATCAGTTCGAGTCTCCATTGTGAAATGGAGCCTCAAAACCCCTTGACTTTCTAGAGATAGAATTAAAAATTGTGTACTGGGTTTGCCTCTGCAGTTTGAAACAGCCACTAAAATACATCTTTAGGTCTGTGTCCTCAAGTGCTTTCCCCAGCTTCTCATTCTTTTGGTCACATGTTTTTTAGACAGTGTCTCTACCCTGTGTTCAAAACAAGCAGGCCTGTGATGGCCTCATCATTAGTCATTATCAAGGGCAAGTCTCAGGCTAACTTCAAGGGGGAGGAGGGAAGCAGATGAGAAATATAACTGTTTTTCCATCCTTTGGAAGAATTCTTCTTAAATTCGAGACTTCTCCCTCCACTCCCCCACATGCTGGAAGCACAGAGAAAAGGGCTGCAGACTTCTTGGGTTTATGTTTCATTTCCTGCTGTGTTTCTAAATCTGAAGAAAATGTATCCCTCTCTTCCCGTGTCCTTGTCTGAGACTTAGACAATAAACATGGAACTGTTCACAGTTTTTTGGAGGGAAGAAATGAAAGGATATTGTATTTGACATGGGGGCAAAGATGTGAAATTTGTTTAACCTGGCAGAGAGCATGGTCCTGCCCACTTTTAGTTGGCCAACGTTCTTGCCTTACAGAGGCAGCAGGTGGCAGCATGGTGATGCCAAATGCACTTCTTTCTCTGCAGCCACTTTGGGTGGGCATGACTTGAGAGGCCTGTCAAGAGGGCAGGTAATTCACCTTTGCTGTCTTACCTCCCTTCTTCCCTGTACTTTGTCCAAATACCAGGGTGTTTTGAAAACTTGACATGACGATTTGGTTACCTAACATCTTTGACATTACTTCTCTAGAAATATTATTCATCTGTGCCAGAGGAAGGAGGGGCAACCCATGTTTATCGTTATCACAGAGGCAAGTCGAAGCTGCACATGTGCTCGGACACAGGGAATGGTCAGGTAAGTGTCCTCAGGTGTCCTGCACTATGCCTTCAGTCTACCAAGATTCAACACCCTATATTCAAGAGCACTTGCTAGACTTTGTGTAAAAGGATACCTGTGCGACTTGGCATTACAGTGCTTAACGGAAATGTATAAATTCATCACTTTAGAGAACTTACAGCAATGAATGTGAAATAGGAGGTTGTCGAAAGTAGAAGATTGATGCCACTGTAGGGTCTTCAGTTGAACCTACAGTCCTGGGCCATGGGATTCTCTGGCAGGTTTAAAGAAAAGAGCTTCTAAGCCTGGAACATGCTGCATGCAATGATCGTCCCTGTGACTATCCTCTGCACTCTATCCTGGGCAACACAGATCCTTTTTCTATTTTTTTTTTTTCTTTTTTTTTAGACAGAGTCTTGCTCTGTTGTCAGGCTGGAGTACAGTGGTGTGATCTTAGCTCACTGCAACCTCCACCTCCCAGTTCAAGCGATTCTCCTGCCTCAGGCTCCAAAGTAGCTGGCATTACAGGTATGTGGCATCATGCCTGGCTAATCTTCGTATTTTTCGTAGAGACGGGGTTTCACAGTGTTGGCCAGGATGGTCTCGATCTCTTGACCTCGTGATCCACCTGCCTTAGCCTCCCAAAGCACTCTGATTGCAGGCATGAGCCACTGTGCCTGGCCCCTTTCTCTACTTTTTTTATAAAAGAGCTCCAAATGTCCTCTTCTTTATCTAGGGACAGAATTTTTTTTTTCTTTTTTCTTTTTTTGAGACAGGGTCTTACTCTATTCACCCAGGCTGGAGTGCAGTGGCACAATCACAGCTTACTGCAGCCTTGACTTCCTGGGCTCAGGTGATCCTCCCACCTTAGCCTCCTGAGTAGCTGGGACTACAGGCGCAGGCCAGTACACCCAACTAATTTTTAATGTTTTTAATAGAAATGGGGTTTTGCCATGTTGCCCAGGCTGGGGAGAAGATTTTTTATAATTACATTTTTTACTTAAGGTAAGTGACAACTGTCATAACTTTGGTAATTTTTTTTTTTTTTTTTTTTTTTGAGAGGGAGTCTCACTCTGTCACCCAAACTGGAGTGCAATGGTGTGATCATGGCTCATTGCAACCTCTGCCTCCCAGGTCCAGATAATTCTCCTGCCTCAGCCTCCCAGGTAGCTGGAACTATAGGCACACACCACCACTCCTGGCTAATTTTTGTATTTTTAGTAGAGATAAGAGTTTCACCGTGTTGGCCAAGCCAGTCTTGAACTCCTAACTTCAGGTGATCCACCTGCCTTGGCCTCCCAAAGTGCTGGGATTACAGGCGGGAGCCACAGTGCCTGGTCTTTCAGAATTTTTAAAAAGAAAGTAGAAGGGGAATCCAGGTGCCCCCTCCAAAGAAAAAAACAAAAACAGAAAGTAAAAGGAAAGTGTGGGGACAGGGATCTATATTAACAAAATACTTTTTGTAAAAGTATATAACAAAGTCCTCTCACTACAAACTTACCTTTTACCACATGGCATTCTGGGGATGCCAGCAATCGTGCTTACTGAACTGATTCAAAGGAGGAGGTGGTAGCAATGATTTCTGAGGAGACTAGGTTTTTGCTTTTGTTTTAAACTACCCTACTTGTACTCAAAGATAGCAAACTGAAGACCAGAGTCTAATCCAGAGTCTAGGTTGGATTCTTGACTTCTTTGGTCTGTCAGCCATTTTGGGGTATTAGAGGGAGGAAGTTTAGGAAAAGGATGGGAGAGTGGGCACAGGGACATGAGCAAGGGCTGAGCGCACAGTCGGAGCACCTCTGGCATGCCTCCCCTGCCTGCAAAGTGGAGGAGTGGTGCCAGAGCTCGAGTCCTGAGCCTCCTTTTCTGGCCTAGCCTGAACTCTTAAGTACAGCTCACTTTAAAGGGTGATGTGGGGAAGAGTCATTTCCATCTCTCCCTTTAAAACGGGCGCGGTGGCTCAAGCCTGTAATTCCAGCACTTTGGGAGGCCGAGGCGGGTGGATCACGAGGTCAAGAGATCAAGACCATCCTGGTCAACATGGTGAAACCCCGTCTCTACTAAAAATACAAAAAAAATTAGCTGGGCATGGTGGCGCATGCCTGTAATCCCAGCTACGCAGGAGGCTGAGGCAGGAGAATTGCCTGAACCCAGGAGGCGGAGAGCCGAGATCGCGCCATTGCACTCCAGCCTGGGTAACAAGAGCGAAACTTTGTCTCAAAAAAAAAACAAAACGTAAGTTCCCTCTAAGGGAAATTGACTTTGTAAGTCAACCTTTATCAGTCAGGTGGTCCCTTTTAGAACCACCCTCATTCCTAGAAAAAGCACAGAAGAGAATTACTGAGAACCTAAGTGTCAGTCACTTGTGCATTTTAAATCTTCCCTGCAATCCAAGAGTCCCATGTTACAGACTGGAAAACCAAGGCCCAGAGAAGTTAATCTGTCTTAGTGAATAGCAGAGATACGACTTAAACTCAGGTGTGTCTGACTCCAAAGCCTGTGTAAGGATGAAAATTATAGTAAACATCTGACTAAACATACTTCACAGAATTTACTAAAAAATGCCTTAATAGCTTAGATGACAACTTAGAAAAAGCTGACAGAGCAATTACTAATTCCTAATAAGGTAGAAGAAAGCTTCTCTTTATAATCCAAAGGTCAAAGCTTGGGCACAAATCGGTGTACTACTTGTCTTTTCAGAGAAAAGACAGAAGAAAGACTTCCCTTGGTCCTGGAGACATCTATCAAGTGTCAGAGCATGCTCCAGAGGCATCCCAGACTGTGAGTATGGAAGTGCTCAGGCTCTGAGTTTCATCACCGTTATAACTCCATGAGCCAGTTGACATGGTTCTTAGAGGGCTGTCTATAGTATTTTTAAGTTGAGATGTTCTTACACTTAAGAAGGGTGCACAAAAGTTTGGTTCAGTGTAAAATTAGGTTTTCTTGGTATTCTTCCTTCACTTGAAGCTTCAGGGATACTCTTTGTGCCTGAATTCATAGTTGTGGTTGGAAAGAATGTGAAGTATTCACATCTCAGTTCCTACAGCTCAGCTGGGCTGGCACCGGGTCCTGCTGGAATTCCACCATCTGTTCAAGCAGCAGGAGGGTCCTGATCCTCCTGCTAACACAGTGAAAACCATTGCTGAAATTCTGAAACATACACATTTGGTGAGATCAGGTTCCAAAACATTTGAAGGCATTTGTTCTCATTTTCCACAAATGTTTTTCTATAAAAACATATAATTAGTTTTTCTTTTTTAGGATGAAGTACTCATTAGTTCATGAAGCCAGAGGATCTTTTTGGAACTTAGAAGGGCGAGAATTCTGAGGAAAGGAACTTCAGCATGGTGCCACAGTACATTTCTAACTTTTTGTTTGTATACAGTTTGATACTAGTCAGGGATTTGGAGTATTCTGGAGTTAGTAACAAGACTATTCTGCTCCTAGTACAAATGTAAGTTGCTAAGGCTTAGACACCTCTCAACACTTGCTGACATTCCACAGAATAATAGTCACACAGGGCAGTCTTACCTCCCATGTTTCCTTACTGCAGACAAATGAAGCATCCTGGGCTTTCTGCAATTCTGATAAAACCATATTTTCTAAAAACTACTTTTATTTACATGGTTGGCAACCAATAAATAGTTATGACATTGTCGTACACATTTACATCAGTTAAAGGATTATAGACTTCCAATTTCAAAGTAACTAGACAGGCATGAAAGAATACAACATAAAACAGCTTTGGGAAAAATTGGCTTCGAATCCATCTGCAAGGCGAAAAGAGTAGGGAAATTTCGTAAAAATGTAAACATGATCATTTATTCCTCTGAGTGGATTTTGCTGGCCCGTAGTTTGGCTTTTCCTGTGTGTGGTAGTAGAATTGACAGCTTTTGCCTGTGGTCCCTTCTCAGCATTGAGTAAGCATGTAATGGCATCTCAGCTGTCACTCTGGCCCTTAATTACAGGCTCTTTTCTGGTTTGTGACTCTGTCCTTTTGCCATTTGAACTGAGACACATCCTCTGCCTGCACACCTGCTGTGACTTGCCTCCCAGCCATAAGTGAAGTCTACCCTTGGAAGACCGTGCTCAGTTTGGCTCTAAATAAAAATCTTTCCATTAACTCTGGCTTCCAATGTTTTGTACTCTGGGAGAGTTGTGTCATCCAGCTGAATTGATGCTTCAGTAACAAAATGGAATCCACTCATATTGTTCTGAGCTTTAGGATGAAAGAAATGCCTATCATCTTCCTGATAGTGAACTTAGCAAAGCACGGTTTAAAAGAATGGCTCTCATTACGCCTGAGTACCTTGCCATTGCTGCTTATCTGAGTTAAGTGCCACTATCTACTTCTGATCCTCAGGACAGTGGCCTCTAGCCTTTCCCTCTGCATAACTCCAAGTAGAGTGTTCTTTTTATAATCCTTCATGTTCCTGTAACACTTAGCATTTACAAAGCGTTTTCACATGCTTATTTGTCAGGTAGGTATTATCACAGTTCTAGAAATAAGGAAAGGCTGAGACCTCCAAAAATGACAGTGTTGTACTTGAGCAGGCTGAGCCTTGAAAGCAGGACCTCTGTCTCCCACATGAGTGCTTCATTCCATCACACCTCTGCATGCACAGGTAGCCTGGTGGGGTCCATGGTGGCACTGGGATATAAAATCTCTCAACTGCTGATAACCTCTTTTCCTTCCAGGCTGAGAACGTCTCTAAGGACCTCTACATAGAAGTATATCCAGGGACCTATTCTGTCACTGTGGGCTCAAATGACTTAACCAAGAAGACTCATGTGGTAGCAGTTGATTCTGGACAAACTGTGGACCTAGTCTTCCCTGTGTGATGTTGACCATCACCTTTTTTTAAACAGTAAGAATAAAGCCACTGTATGATTCTCTTAATAGCTATACACTAATCCTGTTTTTAGTGCTGACTGGGTCAGCCTTCCCGGGAACTGGAATCTGTGGCTTTCAGTGTGCCTTTCTTGAGGGTGTAGAAGTCCTCCATCCTTGTTTGCCTGACAGTAATCTAATCATGCTGTCTGAAGAGATTTTACTGCTTGCTTTCCAAGTAAAGGTTAATTATGATAATAAAGAGATTTGGAAATGAAGATAATTCAAATTCATTTTTATTGTTATTAAAAGGTAAAACAAAATGTCACTCATGTACAACTGTAGGCTTTATGGAAATTTGGCAGAGTGGCTCTGAACCTATTTGCCCAAACTAGGCTAACGCCCTCTTCCATGGAAGAGGCATCTTAAAGCAGCTTCACCAGGGCCCTGGCAGGAAGCCCCAGGGCAGGGCCCCCACACTCCTGCGCCCACACTCCATAGCAGGTGCCTTTCTGCTGCTCATCTGTGGGGAGGTCTTCATGGGGGGGAGATGCTGCTGGTTATTTGACTATTATCTGTGGCCCATCCTCTGCCTCCTTCCCTTGAAGAAGACCTTAGCCACTCTGTATAACTCTCCTCAAGTATTTACCATCTTTATTCTTTACCTATAAAAGGAGGAAAGAATCCATAGATTGTTATGCTGACTGCAGTTTTAAGAACCAAAAGTCACTGATTTTAAATAGGCATTAATGTGGCCGAGTACAGTGGCTCATAACTGTAATCTCAACATTTTGGGAAGCCAAGGCAGGAGGATCACTTGAGCCCAGTGATCAAGACCAGCCTTGGCAACATGGTGAGACCTTATCTCTACAAAAAGTAAAAAAAATTAGCCAGGTGTGGTAGCATGTGCCAGTAGTCCCAGCCACTCCAGAGACTCGGGTGGGAGGCTCACTTGAGCCTGGGAATTCAAGGCCATAGTGAGCCTTGATTATGCCACTGCATTCCAGCCTGAGTGACAGAGTGAGACCCTGTCTCAAAAAAAAAAAAAAAAGTTATTGCTGTGGCCCAAACTTCTTGTAGCTGCCACAGCAGTACTGTGACATCTCCCAGTTTTGCTGCCTGGTGATTATCTCATTTTGAACATAAACCTTTCCTTGGGAAAGGTGCCAGTATTTCATATGATGGAAACAAAGTTTTAAGTAGGGCTGTATTATTCTTAGTGAGGAAGAGACTCCATATTCCTAATATGGGGGCCTAATAAAGGAGGCCCCTACCCAATACCATAGTACAGAGGGTCATTTAAATGGGAATCCTTGTACCACCAAGAAGCCTGTGATTAAATTCATGGGTTCTGTAAGCCTTTGGAAATTACATGCACAATTGAGGGCATGTGCATTCTTCTGTGAAAAGGAACCATAAGTTTTACTGTTCTCAAAGGGGATGTGACCCAAAGGGTCTAAGACTCATGTGAGGAGTCTTTAGGAAGTCGTTTTCAGCCATTCTGCTTTACCTAGATCCTTGGCGCTCTTAGTCTAAGGGGAATTCTTGTTCCACTGACATATTGCAGGGCTCTGACTCCGCCTTCTGTGTTCAACTTTCCCCGGCAGGGTCTGTGGTGGCTTCGTGTTGGTTGCTTTTGAGACCAGCTCCTTGGTAGTCCCCCATACTACGGTTTGTACTCTCTGCTGTTTGCAATCCTTTTCTTCTTTCCAGATGTTGGAATATATTGTTCCTAAATGCAAAAGTCAATTACTTAAGTTGAATATGCCACCATTTTGTTGGGTTAAATAGAACTAAAACAAGGATCACTGAAGTATCTGTCAGTTCACATCATTGTTTTCTTTTCATTGACTTATTATATATTTGAGACAAGGAAATATATATTTGCTGTATCACCCAGACTGGAATGCAGTGGCATGATCACAGCTCACTGCAGTCTCAACTTCCTGGGCTCAAGTCATCCACCCACTCTTCACCACCACCCTAGTAGCCAGGACCACAGGTGCACACCACCATGCTTGGCTAATTTTTTAGTTTTTAAAGAAACAGGCTGTACCCCAGGCTGGTCTTGAACTCCTGGGATCAAGCAACCCTCCAGCCTTAGCCTCCCAAAAAGTGTTGTGTTATCTTAAATTTAATGAAATGTATTAACATTTCTGGCCAATATGGTTTAGGGAAAGATTACCTGATACCCAAGATTTGGAGTTGTGAAGAAGTTATTAGATGTGTTTTTTAAACTGCCAGCAGGGCAAGCAAAGGTAACCAATTGCCACCAGTTAAAGGTGCTTCGACACATTCGCTGATCACTGATAACACAGACCACAAAGAAGACACTACACGCTATGGAAAAACAAGTTTTAGGCCGGGTGTGGTGGCTCACACTTCTAATCCCAGCCCTTTGGGAGGCCGAGGTGGGTAGATCAAGAGGTCAGGAGTTCGAGACCAGCCTGGCCAGCATGGTGAAATCCCATCTCTACCAAAAATACAAAAATTAGCCGGGCACGGTGGCGGGTACCTATAATCCGAGCTACTGGGAGGCTGGGGCAGGAGAATTGCTTGAACCTGGGAGGTGGAGGCTGCAGTGAACCAAGACCATGCCATTGCATTCCAGCCTGGGCAACACAGCAAGACTCTGTCTCATTGAAAAAAAAAAAAAAGAAAGAAAAACAAGTTTTAAGAAATTAAACTGGGTACATTGGTGCACACCTGTAGTCTCAACTATTTGGAAGGCTGAGGCAGGAGGATTGCTCGAGCCCAGGAGTTCGAGGCTACAGTGAGCTATGATTGTGCCATTGCACTCCCGCCTGGGTGAACAGTGAGACCCTGTCTCTAAAAATAAGAAAATAATGGGGCAAAACAGAAATAATGGGAGATGTGACTTCCTGAGGAATAGAATGATCTAAAAGGGAAGGCACGCTTTTAAGTTTCTTTTAAACTTACAGATTGAATCCTGTTTCAGTCACAAGCAAAAGAGGCAGAAAGCACCTCCCTGCCAGCCACTGACAATCTGGCCTTCCTAGGACTGTTAGGATCTAACTGTAACCTCTCACTGCCTGTAACTGCAAGTAATGGAAAGTGTGGAGGGCAGAGAAACCTATGCAAGAGCTTTTGTGAGAGGCAAAGCTCAAGGTTGACTGTTGAGCATTAGCACTCGACAAAATGGATATCAAGTACTGAGAGCAAGAATGGATTAAACATCAAGCATGTTTAGGAGAAGCAAAACAGCACATATTCTTTAAAAGATATAAAACCTGGAGGGGAGAAAAGCAAAGCTCTGGTGTTTGCCTTGTTTCCGCCCTGACCCACACATGGTTTTCTGTGAGCCATGACAGGCAGTTCTGCATGTGTGGGAAGGGCTGGGGACGGCCATGTCTCCACACCTACTCTCGGTCATGTCCTCCATATATTTGGGAAGGTGCTGACGATGATGCTCACGGGTCAGCCCAGGAACTTTCCCTAAAGCACAACACAAGATTCAGTACCTAGCAGGAAAGCCAGGCCAACTACCTGAAGATACTATTTCTCTTCTTTATAGTCAATTATTAGAATTTATTTTGGGGGAGAAGATAACTTTGGAGTGAATCTGTTTAAATGTGGTGCTGGAGAGAGACTGTAGGTGTAAGTGGCTTTGGGCAGTAGCGGTAAGAGCTGTGTAAATGTAGGGCCAGGGGAAATTTGTATTTAATCAGGTTTGGAACCCTTCTAGAGATTGCTATGGAGCAAGCCACAGCAATGGGAACACAGATGCGGTACCTGGGGTATGTCTGGCCCCCACGGCCCCTCGGGTTGTTCCTTTCCCTTGTGCTGGGCTTGGCACTGTCTCAGTTGCTCCCCACGGACCCCTGTCTGTTGGGTAGGTACAGCTTGCTTTCTCCAGGGTCTCCTGGAGCAGGAGGCATTGGGAGCTATGGAGAATTTAGCATGAAAACTCTAGAGTTTGGTATCATTTTCTTTATGCCCTCTCTACAAGTGATAATAAAGAAAGTGGGCCCAGTGTGGGCAGTGCCTACAGATCTAAGCCCTTAGCAGTGGTGTTTCTTCACCTCACAGCCTACCTGCCCTGATACTCCACTGAATATTCAGTGACCCCAGGGACCTCAGAATCTTGTCGAGGAGTTATCCAGGCCACCTCCTTCACACAGCTCTGACCGGCTTCTGCTCTTTCCGGGCTCCTTTGGGAATTTAGAGTGGGCTCCCTGAACCTAGCAGGGCACACCAGGGTTCTCAGCGGGAGGCAATGCGGTGTGGGGCCGGCTGCAGGCTGCCAGCAGCAACAGGACATGGCCGCCCTGTCGGCTGTGAGGGGTGAGCAGCACGTGGCAGTTCCAGGTCCTCCCTGCTCACTTATGGAAGGGCCCAGCAGGAGAGTGGGGCCTCATGACCAGTGCTTAAGACCAGTTTTTATGCCTCAGTGCATCGACTCTCATCAATACCTGGAGGTATTTGGACTGTTCATCTAGAGAAAAACCAAGGCCTCCAAAAAAAAAAAGAGGAGGGGGCTAAAAACAGAAATGGCAGTGCCCTGTTGGTAGCGACTAGTAAAGAAAGAAAAAGGCAGGTTTTTTTTTTTTTTTTTTTTTTTTTTTGAGACGGAGTTTCGCTCTTGTTACCCAGGCTGGAGTGCAATGGCGCGATCTCGGCTCACCGCAACCTCCGCCTCCTGGGTTCAGGCAATTCTCCTGCCTCAGCCTCCTGAGTAGCTGGGATTAAAGGCACGAGCCACCATGCCCAGCTAGTTTTTCGTATTTTTAGTAGAGACGGGGTTTCACCATGTTGACCAGGATGGTCTCGATCTCTTGACCTCGTGATCCACCCGCCTCGGCCTCCCAAAGTGCTGGGATTACAGGCTTGAGCCACCGCGCCCGGCCAAAAGGCAGGTATTAAATAGGCATGCAACCTTAGCACAAATATCCGTTCATCCTTCTGATTTTTAGGCCTCATAGCTGAAATGGAAACCTGCTATTTCCCTCTTTCCACAGCCTCCTCTTCAGCATGACCAGACTCCCAAGGATTACTTCCAGTCTCAACAGAGTGGACACGTGCATCAGATTCCTAAGGGACATGGAGGGAAGGGAGCCAGGGCCCCAGCCCCTGCCTTAGAAGGCAAGCCCACTCCCCTGGTATACCTGGCTTCCCAGGGTGTGGCTCAGGCCCATTTCTCCTCCAGTACCTCCACCCAGGCTGACAGAGGCCACTCTGCCTCAGAGGTGTCTCAAGAAGGATAGGATCTGTGTTGACTGCACTGTTCACCATCAGTCTCTGGGGAGGGCCCATCTCCAGATCATTCTCCACATCATCTTGTTCATGGGAGGAGGATGAGGAGGAAGAAACAGCCAGAGGAGCGTGCCTTGCTACTTTCTCCTCTTTAGGACCTTCCAGGGGCAAAAGCTGTGCTGTGGGCTCCAGCTCCAACTCTGAAAGTTCTCTGGCTGTGACTTCTGAGGTCCTGGTTAGAGGCCACCAGGTGGTGCCACATGAGGGGCAGCCACAGAGGCAGGCCTGGCACAGCAGCTGGCAGCAGGCCTGAGGGCGGCAGAGAGGGTGCAGGAATGGAGTGCCCGGAGGAAGCTCGCTAGTCAGGCACCCAGTGACTGGCCCCAGCAGAGGGCAGCAAGGGGCCCAGTGGAGGGGCCTGGGGTGCTCCCTGGTGAAAGGCTTGTGCAGCTGCTCCACAGCCTTCTTCCAGATGGCCGGGGACACCCACTGGACCCCACCTAAGGGAACTTTAGCGGTTTTGCCATTCCAGAAATAAACAGTGATTTCTTCTTCCTTTGATGCTATGTAACAGAAAACAGCAACATTTCATTATAGTTATATAATTATCTCTATTTTTTTTCCTGAGACAGGGTCTGGCTCAGGCTGGAGTACAGTGGCACAGTGATGGCCCACTGCAGCCTCAACCTTCCAGGCTCAAGCCGTCCTCCTGCCTCAGCCTCCCAAGTAACTTCCACTTCCTAATTGTGGGATAAAGGCTCTTCCATCTGCACAGGCAAAGGCAGAGTTTTAGGCCCCTCTGCTCTGGCCGCCTGGCTCCTCACATGCACCTCTCCGTGGAGAGCCTGCCAAGAACATCCTTCATCGGCACCGGCACCGGCACCTCCACTTCCCAAGAACTTGCCTGAGCCTACCTGCCTCCTGGACTACCGTGGCCCACAGGGGCTCACTTTTCTTGTTGAAACCAAAATGCATTCTCAGAAGACTCCTGTCATTCTCTGAATTACAATGGTGCTGACTGACCCAGGACTGTCCAGTCCCTGGAGGACCTGAATGGTTGGGTCATGAGTAGCTAAACCATGGTTAGCTAACCAACACACACGTGAGAGTTTTAGGCCATATTCCCTGATTACAAGTTTTTTTTTAATAATCTGAAAGATACAATGTGCATCTTAAGGGATCTGTTGCTGCCTCAAGATTAAGCAGCAGGCAAGCAAGCAAGTTTTCTTAATGCCTTAGAAATCCCTAAGCTGTAGACGTACCCTTGGCTCTCTCCTCTGGCCTGATTATAGCCTGGCTCCTTCTAGGGACTGATGGGTCAGAGCAGCTTTTCTTACCTCTCTGGGGACCTCTCGTCTCCAAGCCCAAAAGAACGGTGCCAGGGCCATACTGCTCTTGGCCGTGCTCCCAGAGTGCCAGCACTGTGTCCCCTGGTCTCAGTGAGTATCCTACAGATGGTGAGAGCGGAATGACATTCTCTTCTAAGACCACACTCAGCTGCTGGGCTGGCAGCTTTGGGCCTGCGACAAGAGGAGCCTCAAATTCCACAAGTAGGGCGCCCTGTCTCTCCAGCTGTGGGAAAGAAAACATTCAATAAGACCTGGCATTACAAAGTACAGAAGGGAACACCCAGGTTCCCTATGATGCCCCCAAATCAGGCCCAGGGGCTGCCTTCCAAACACTGACAGGCACCTAAAGAAGGGACGGGGCAGATGCTGGTTTGAGTCAGTCATAGCTGAGACAGGCAGGCTGTGGTGTGGTCACAGTTTCCTGAATCTCTTCCTGCCATGGGCAACTCTTGTGGATCACTTCCTGCCTCCCCCTTTCCATTCCCTTCCTTTGCTTGGTTTTCTTTCCTTCTACCAAATTTTTGACCTGCAATTGCCAGAATTAACCTGGGTCCTCCCTGGACCTTTTCTCAATGCAATCCCATCCTTCCAGCACCCCTAAGAAGCATCATTCCTGTGTCCAAGACCAAGCAGGGATGGATGGTTTGTCATTCACCTGTGAGGCTCATGTGGGCAAGAAGTGATTGAGGCCACAGAGCCGCCCTCAGCACTGCCCTTAGGGTTAGCTAAGCAAATCAATAGTGAAAGAGAGAGAACAGTACTGGAGCTACTTAAAAGTACAAGCTGTTCCAAGTACTTGGTATGATTTAGAAGAGAAATACAACCTGGTTATAAATTATTTTTATCAAATCACTGGACAGAACCTATATTTGAGCAAAGCTTTGCTAGCATTTCATTTTAATTCACATACTGGTTACTTGAAAATTTGAAAACTGACTTTTTTTGAGAATTTCGCTCTTGTCACCCAGGCTAAAGTGCAATGGTGCAGTCTTGGCTCACCACAACCTCTGCCTCCCAGGTTCAAGTGATTCTCTTGCCTCAGCTTCCTGAGTAGCTGGGATTACAGGTGCGTACCACCACACCCAGCTAATTTTTGTATTTTTAGTAGAGACAGGGTTTCACCACATTGGCCAGGCTGGTCTCAAACTCCTCACCTCGTGGTGGGCCTGTGTCAGCCTCCCAAAGTGCTGTGATTACAGGTGTGAGCTACTGCACCTAGCTGAAAATTGACTTTATTGGAAATTCTGAAACTCGTATTTTTTGAGAATTTACACTAGTCTTCCCTTTTGAATCTACATTCACAAAGTCTGACTCTGAAAAAAAGAAAAACAAAACAAGAAGAAGTGAGTAGCCACTGAAGTACAGGCCAGGCCTGGCCCCCAGCATGGCGCGTGTGCGTCTGTGTGCCAGCACACACCTGTGCACATGAGCAAACACATCTCGTCCCTCTTTCCCTTAGGCTGGTGTTCATTCAACACACTGAATTTTCTTCAACAAAGTGCTTTTAAAGTGAATTTTCTTTTCTGTTATGCATTGAATGTGTCCCGTTCCCCACCTCCACCCTATTCCCACAGGCTGAAGTGCAGTGGGGCCATCAGTTTGGGGCTCAAGTGATCCTCCTGCCTCAGCCTCCCAAGAAATTGGGATTACAGCCATGTGCCGCCATGCCTGTCTAAATTTTTGGTAGAGACAGGGTCTCACTATGTTGCCCAGGCTGGTCTCGAAGTCCTGGCCTCAAGTGATCCTCCCATTGCCACCTCTCAAAGTGCTGGGATTACAGGCATGAGCCACCATGCCTAGCCCCCTGCCAAATTCATATGTTGAAGTCATAGCCTCCAGAATGTGACCTTATTTGGGAATAGGGTCATGGGAAATGTAATTAGTTAAGACGAGGACTGAATATGGCAGGTCCCTAATCCAGTGTGGTTGATGTCCTTATAAAGGGGGGACTGTGGGCAGACACATTAGGGAGAAAGCCCTGTGAAGGGAAAGGCAGAGATCAAAGTGATTCTTCTGTAAGCTGAGGGACACCAAAGCCTGCCAGCAAGCCATGAGAAGCCAGAAGCAGGACATGGGAATGGTTCTTCCTCACAGCTCCCAGTAGGAACCAACTCTGCCAACCCCTAGACCTCTAGCCTCCAGAAATGGGAGATGATAGATGTCTGTGATTTAAGCCACTCCGTTTGTGGCACTTTGCTATGCAGCCCTAGCAAACTAATATACCCACTGGTATTTCATGTTCACTTCTACAGCATGGCATTGGGAGAGCTGTGCTTATCCAAGAAACCAGCCTGTGGGATGCACACAGCTAAGACGTGTCGAGTATGACAGGGCCACCCAGAAGAGCACGCCAGCGAGATGCTGGGGGCCAGGGACTTGCCTCAGGAGCGGCCTTTATTTGAGCCCTGTAGTAAAAGCCGTCTGCTTCCCTTCTTGCCAGGACCCATGTGTTGGCAGCATCTCCAGCTCTTCCCAGCCAGCCAGACCCCTGACATGCTGGATTGGCAATGTGGAGACACGGACAAGAAGAGGCGTAGCTGGAAAAAAGCAATGGAAGTAATGGAGAGCAACAAGCTCTAAACACATCAAGAAACACGTTTCACAGATCTGAGGCGCACCACAGCACACAAGGCAGGTGGAACAGAAATCCACATGGAAAGTGGCAATCTATGACTTCCAGGATAAGGTAAACCTCTGGGAGGGGCAGAAGGAGAGGACAGTGAGGGGAACCATCCTTGGTGGATTGGGAGTTGGTTCAAGACGACCAAAAGGTAATTCGCCTTGACATATTCAAGTTAATTAATACTTGTTCTGACTCTAGACAACAGACTGGAAAAGTGTGGCTCACACCTGTAATCCCAGCACTTTGGGACGCTGATATGGATGGATCACTTGTGCTCAGGAGTTCAAGACCAGTCTTGGCAACATGGTGAAACCCCATCTCTACCAAATACAAAAAATTAGCTGGGTGTGGTAGTGCAAGCCTGTGGTCCCAGCTACTTGGGAGGCTGGGGTAGGAGGATTGCTTGAACCTGGGAGGCAGAGGTTGCAGTGAGCTGAGATGGCACTACTGCATTCCAGCCTGAGTGACAGAGACACCCTATCAAACAAAGAAAAGAGTGCCAGGAAAGTAAATCCTAAGGTGGTGCGTGGGATTCCAGGATGAGGCGTGGAATCTTGGGTGGTAATGCCAATGGGGCAAAATTGTAATGCCTCTTGGTGCTGTGGGGTTAGAGGGATGAGGAAGTGTTTGGGGAGGGACAACCCAGAGGAGCTGACTAAGGGGCTGTGGGACAGAAGAACGGGATGCTAGTTCCGGAAAATGTTGTGGTCAGGGCCAGTTGGCCTAGGAGAGTTGTTGAATCAGGGTTTGGGTTTTGGAAGAAGCCGTTTTATTTTACAGGCATGGTTGAATGCAAAGGGGGCCTGTCTGCCTCCTGCTGCCATCAACAGGCCGTCACAGCACCCCGGCCATTGGTGCCAAGGAGCCACTGCAGGCCCATGCTGAGCTGCCTTCAGCCCCCCTCAGCTTCCTTCCTGTGCTTGTTGGCATCTAAAGTCCAGTGCTTAACTCTGGCCTTGAACAGGATGGTCCACCAGGTGAATCACGAAAGAGACCCATTAAGGGTCATTCAAGCTGGCACGTCCCTCACATGGACAGAATGCATCAGGCAGATCAAGGCGCACCCTGGAGCTTGCACACTCCGCAGGTGCGTATAGGCTGCGGTGCCTTTGCCCTCTTGTATCCACCTTTAGTAAGTGGACTGAGGATCCCATTCAGGAAAATCCTAGACAAAGGAGGGATACTGAGGGAACCTGAAGAAGGGCCTGGAGATTCCTCCTTAGCTGATTTCTCATAAGGTGCCAGAGCAGCTCTCATTGGTTTTTTTTGTTTGAGACAGAATCTAGCTCTGTTGCCTAAGCTCGAGTACAGGGCATGATCTCAGTCCACTGCAACCTCAATCTCCACCTCTCGAGTTCAAGCAGTTCTCCTGCCTCAGCCTCCCAAGTAGCTGTGAATACAGGCATGCACCACCATGCCTAGCTAATTTTTTTGTATTTTTAGTAGACGGGGTTTTGCCATTGTTAGTCAGACTGGTCTCAAACTCCTGACCTCAAGTGATCTGCTTGCTTCGGGCTCCCAAAGTGCTGGATTTACAGGCGTGAGCCACTGAGCCCAGCCAAGTCTTATTGTTGATGGTAAAATGAGCTATAACCTTGGTAACTGGCCATCCCTAACTGCCTTCTCTCACTCGTGCCAACTGCAGCCTCTGCAGCTCTTCTCCAAGTGGGACAAAATCCAGGTCAACTCTGGAGGGTTCTGGGAGCACCTAGGAGGCTGGAGTGATAGACCCCATGCAGATAGGGCAATCATAGGCCAAACAGTGAAGACCCCTTTCTGCCTTCTCAGGAAGCAAGTCTTTCCACCAAGGTTTACCACCAACAGCCAGGAATGAAGGAAAAAGGGGCACCTGCTTCCCCTAAGGGAGCAGAGACAGGTACCTTGCAAGGGGCTTGTGCCCGGTGAGCCAGGGCGCTTGGAGGGCAACGGGGTAAGTGAAGGAGAGGTCCCAGGGTGGAGCAGCACTGTCCCAGCCAGGGGCCTTGAGGCTTGTGGCCACGCTGCAGTATTTGAGCAAAGGCATCCTGGATCCCGTGGAGGATTCCATGACCTTCAGAGGATCCACCTGAGAACAGGCACCACCATTACCTCAGCTGCACCTCAAAGCCAGCGGCAGCCGCCTGGGCAAGGCAGGGCTCAGCTCTGCGGTTAGCTGCCTCTGTGGACAGCTGAGTCTATGCATGGCCCCACCTGCTCCCCCAAACTCTCATAGTTTCCTCTTTGAGTCACCTGCCTTGGCAACCCCCACTCAGGAAACAGGGAAGGGATTGTAAGAGCAAGAGCTGTGAGTTGAGAGCAGCCCAGCTTCAAATCCTCCTTCATAACCTGCTGGCAGCGTGCTCACTTAACCTCTGCCCTCCAGTTAACGCAGGATAGAATACATAGAAAGCACCTGGCGCATTCAGCAGCTCGACTTCTATTCGTGTCTATCCTCCCTCCTCCTCCCGGGCCACCTGCAAGGCTCATTCTGGCCCCAGGTGAGCTGCGATCTCAGGGCCGCCCACCCCCTTTGTAGCCACGTTCAGAGGAGACAGCTGCTACCCGGGGCCCACGATCAAGCCGCACTGCTGCAGCCTGCCAGAGCCTGGTGAGGGTCTGCCCCTGCCCACGCCACAGGTCTGACCCCCAAAAGGACTTACCCACAGCCCCAAACGCCCAACCTCTACCTTAGCCTCAGGCACCTTCTGATAGTTGGAGCTCAGGGCCTCAGCCCAACCGACCAACTCCTGGTTGCCACGCCGGTTGCCATGGAGGCAGCCTGAGGACGCTGTCGTCTGTGGCCAGTGAGTGCACTGAGCATGTGGAGAGGGGGGCAGGAGGCCTTGGGAGGCAGGTGGGGGGACAGACAGGAGGGGGTGTTCTCCAGGTTTCCTTTTAAAGAGGAGGAGAAGGAAGAGGGAGAGAGAAAGGCCAGCGTGGCCTCAGTTCTCCAAAGCGCCGTGTGCCCACTGCTAGAAGAGTCAGTGGTGGTGGGAAGCCCTCGTAGATCCAGGGGACTCCTGTGTGGGAGGAGCCACCCCTGCAGAAACTTAGGGCCTCCTCCCTGTACTCACTAAAGGTGGGGGTGGGGGAGCCACTGGCAGCCTGGGGACTCTAGAATTTGTCCCTCGTCTAAACCAAAATAATCAAATGTGTAGGCCTGTTTATCTGTAACAGGCAGGACTCCGTTGAGCTGAGGTGTTGGGACCATTTGGAGTGAGAGGTGGGGACACTGGTGGCAAAGGAACAGAAGTCCAGACTCTGCTCATGGGAGGGGCTGGGACTTGGAGGCCTCTGATAAGTCATTGTGCACTGATTATGTGCCTACGATGCAGGCATGTTTGGAGGTGTCGCCCCCATATCCATTTCTGCCTTCTTCCAGGTCCTGTTTGGGTTGGCAGGGCCATGTGGATAGGAAGGCTGGGGCCAGCTCCAGGGGTAGAGTGGGTGACAGCCACCCCTTCCATCCCCATCCGGCCCCAGCGGTTGGTTAGACAGGGGTGTGTTCCTGGTGTTCCTGAACCCCTCCAATTAGCAGGAATCTGGAGACTTTGGTTGGGAATCCTGGGATAAAGGCTTTCTCTTCCTATACCCGAACAAGAAAGCTGATTGTTCTCAGAGCCTCTGACAGGCTTTTAGGGACACTGAAGCAATTCCCAGAGAAAGTCAGAGAGGATAGACCTCAGAAAATTGTTTGTTTTGAGACAGGGTTGCCCAGGCTGGCCTCAAACTCCTGGGCTCAAGGGATCCTTTTGCCTCAGTCTCCCGAGGTGCTCAGATCACAGACATGCGCCACCAGGCCCAGCTGAAAATAGATTCTCAGTGACAGTTTTGAGTCTTGCCTGCAGGCAGTGCTGCTGCGCTAGGCCTCAGCTATGCGAGCCAGTAATTCCCCTTATTGATTATGCCACTCTGGATTGGGCTTTTCCTTACTTGCAACTGAAAGCCTCTCAACTGATCACTGCCCTCCCGGAGCATAATTTCATAGTCGGGAGAATGCCTGCTGCCCAGGACCGTATACTGAGGCTGAGTTATTTGGCACACAAAGTTAGAGTTTAAGAAAGACCCACAAAGTCTCTGCTGTGAGAGAAGGATTCTTGAATGAGACAGTGGGATTTCAGTGGAGGAGGGAAAAAGAATATTCTAGTATAGGTAGGAAGCAAGAGAGAAGAGAAAAGGATACAGTTGCAAGACTGATTTTCTGTTTGGGGAAATGGGTTCAGTACGTGCAAAATCACGTAAAGCAGACGCGCATCAGGGTTTGGATGTGAGAGTAATTCTGGTTACAGATACAAAGGATCATCGCTAACTCCATCAGACATTAGCGTACGTATAGGAAAAGGCCAAAACTCAGGCCATTTATCTTTTTTTTAAATTTTACTTTAGGTGTATACTATATCCAGCATTTCTCCCCATGTTATCCCTCCCCACCCTGCCCCCACCTCTCTGTCCCTCCCCTACCGCCCCCAACTGCCCCCAGTGTGTGATGCTCCCCTCCCTAAGTCCACGTGTTCTCATTGTTCAACATCCACCTATGCGTGAGAACATTCAGTGCTTGGCTTTCTGTTTTTGTCAGTTTGCTGAGAATGATGGCTTCCAGATTCATCCAAGTCCCTACAAAGGACAAGAACTCATCATTTTTTATGGCTGTGTAGTATTCCATGTTCTTTTAAGGAATTTAGCAACTCAGGAGACAGGGTGGAGGAGGGAGAGGGGCGTGTACTCTGTCCTGTTGTGTCTGCAAAGCGTCTTTCCTGAGAGTGAAATAGCTGCCTGAGGTAAGAGTCAGGGGCTTTGTGAAACGTTGCTGGCAAACAGATGAGAAAACGTGGCTTCTTATGTTTGCTGCTTTGTTTTGCAGTAGGGAGCTTTGAAAACTAAGCTGATAAATTTAAACAAGATGGCATTCAGAAGTCATCAGGCAGCTTAAGCGACAAAGTGACATGAAATACTTTCAGAGAGAATGAGGGTGGAGCTTGTTGAGAACACAGCCCAGGAGGACAGACGGGAGACTGCTACCAATGACCCAGACACAGGTGATGGGACTGGAGTAAGAAAATAGTAACAGATAATCACCGGCACCTTCCTGATTCAAGGCGCTTTGCTGGGTACTAGGAATATAAGATAAGGCTGAATGAATCATCTTCAAGGAGCTTGCAGTCTACTGAAGAAGACAGAGACAGGTGTGTAAAGTGTCTAAAGATAGTGGGATAGCAGCCACAAGAGAAGTATTTATACGAAATAAAGGAACAAGTAACAGCTGGGATAGAAAGTTGGTGAAGACTTCATAGAAGCATAGCAATGGAGGTGAGTGTGATAGACAGTGTGTGATAGGTTCTTTTTTTTTTTTTTTTTTGGAGACGGAGTTTCGCTCTTGTTACCCAGAATGGAGTGCAATGGCGCGATCTCGGCTCACTGCAACCTCCGCCTCCTGGGCTCAAGCAATTCTCCTGCCTCAGCCTCCTTACAGTGTGTGATAGGTTCTTGACTAGGCCTGGAGACACATGGGATCTGGGAGTTAAAGGAGAAGAAAGAGCTGAAGCTGGCCATGGAAGCAGAAATAGACACATTTTGAAAGCAGACTCCAACATACCAGGCAGGGACTATCCTTCCTGGGTATGAAGGAAAGGCCTGGCAGCTCCAGCTTTTCTCACTTAGAGAACCTGGGAATGGTGATATTATAGACAAGACAAGATAATGATAATAATCAGTACTGATGACCAAGCACAGTGGCTCACACCTGTAATCCCAACACCTTAGGAGGTAGGGGTGGGAGGATCGTTTGAGGCTAGAAGTTCAAGACCAGCCTGGGCAACATAGCAAGACCGCATCTCTAAATAAATGTTTTTAATGATTATGAATACTTACTATATGTCAGGTTCTGTTCATCATCATCATAAACACATGGGAATTGCTGTTATTCTCATTTTGTGGAGCAGAACCGAGACATAGAGAAGAGGCAGCAGAGTTATACTGCAAATGCAGGCCTGCCTTCTTAAACCTTATACTAAGCTGCCTGAGGAAGTCTACGTGCAGGAAAGTGATGCACCTGAAATAATTTCAAATAACAAGGTTTTGTAAACTACTTTTGCATTAGCCCCAAGACACTTTCCCAGGATGGTGACTTCTTGTCAATCCCCAGTAAATAAAAATCTCCAGGGGCTCCAGGCTGACTCCTTCCTGGTGGGAAAGGAAGATGCCTGTCCTCTCCATGGAGGACCCTGGGCCGTCACTGCGGGCAGCAGTTTGGGTTTTGAAAGGTTACTGGGTCCCTTGCTTGGGCTGTGTTCTTGCTGGTAAGAAAAGTGTTGTCCACAAAAATAAGATGCAGAACACACTCTTTAAAAAAAATCTCCAAATGTTGACAAATGAAGGGAGGTTCATTGTGATTGCTCAGCATGGAGCTACAGTGAGGAGATGACCAGCACACACCTTAAAGGCTTCCACAAAAGCTTCTCATGCCTGAGTCCCTGGTCAAGAGTGTGAGATGGGCAGGGTGAGACATGCAGAGAGTCTGGGGCCCCCTGCTCCCCTAGAGTTCATGAAAGACGTAAAGCAGCTCCTCAATCTACATGAGATCATGTTTAGTACAATTGAGTAATACCCAGCATAGGTTAGCATTTGAGCTATTTCCTGCCCACACAGAAATTACATTCAGGAAAAACTATCAAACGATGCTGTAGGAGACCCCATTTTGTGATATTATTCATTTCTATTTGGAAACACTGACTCAAACAATTCTGAACATAGAGTCGGCATGGCGGCTGGTGGTTGCTATCGTGGAGGAACATTTTCCAGGGTCATTCTTGGTGTCGGCTTTATCAGGGTACAGAAGAGACTGCAGGTAGTTAATGTACTTGATTGCAGCTCTGAGGGTTTCCACTTTGCTGAGTCGTTTCTCCAAATACTCCTCTGGCAGATGATGGCGGAGCTGGGCGTAGCCTTCATTGACACATTTCACCCGCTGCCTTTCCCGCTCGTTCCTTTTCCGGATGAAGGCCGGTCCATAGGAGTACTCACACCTTCTGTAATTTGGATAAGGCATCGGGAAAGAGAAGGGGCAGGTTTCACCATAATTTCCCATGATGAGGGAGTCACTGGGAAAAGGCAGCAGTGGCAGCTCCTCAGAATAAGGGGATGGCACCGGGGCCTCCGGGTGCAGGTGGAAAGTGATCGTGGGCTCCAGATAGAAAGACCTGGTCATTGGCAAGCAGGCAGAATTGGAGAAGATGGGAAGTTTGTCAGGCAGACTAGAGTTGCTTCTGTTGTCCATCATTTCCTCTTTAACCTGCAAACATAACCAAGTGTATCAATTTGGTCAGATTGAAAGAGCAGATAATGATCTACTTTCTTGGAGATCAATGTTTCAAAGACTTTTCTGCTTTGATGACTAATTTCTGGGCTCATGTGGACAAGAAGATGCTGTTATAATATGCTGTGTGTAGTAAGGATTTTTGATGGTACATAGAAACAGCACTAAATACCATTGAATCACCTTGTGAGAAAGTTATTCTCCTTCAATTCTCTTTCAATCCTTGTGGTTACAAAGATACAACCTTAGTCTGCTGACAATGTGTCTTCCATACCACACCACTAGAATTCTTTTTATTTTCTTCTCTTTCTTTCCTTTATTTTGAGACAGGCAGGGTCTGGCTCTGTGGCCCAGACTGGAGTACAGTGGTGCGATCATGGCTCACTGGAGCCTCAACTTCCCAGGTTCAAGCAATCCTCCTGCCTCAGCCTCCCAAGTAGCTGGGACCATAGGCAGGCATCACCACACCTGGCTAAGTTTTATATTTTTTTTTGTAAGGACAGAGTCGTGCCATGTTGCCAAGGCTGGTCTCAAACTCCTGGGCTCAGGCAGTCTGCCTCCCTCGGCCTCCCCAAGTGCTGGGATCATACACAGGGAGCCACTGCACCTGGCTTAGAATGCTTTCTTGTTTCTTTTTCTTTCTTTTTTTTTTTTTTTTTTTGAGACGGAGTTTCGCTCGTTACCCAGGCTGGAGTGCAATGGCGCAGTCTCGGCTCACCGCAACCTCCGCCTCCTGGGTTCAGGCAATTCTCCTGCCTCAGCCTCCTGAGTAGCTGGGATTACAGGCACATGCCACCATGCCCAGCTAATTTTTTGTATTTTTAGTAGAGACGAGGTTTCACCATGTTGACCAGGATGGTCTCGATCTCTTGACCTCGTGATCCACCCGCCTCGGCCTCCCAAAGTGCTGGGATTACAGGCTTGAGCCACCGCGCCAGGCCTAGAATGCTTTCTAATCCTTCTAAAATCAAAGCCTTCAACAAGCAATAGCAACCAGCTAGAATTCAGTATCTTTACTAACTTCTATTTATTGTGAGTTCTAGTAATTTCACATTTATAATAGCGATATAAAACTTTTTTTTTTGAGGCAGAATCTTGCTCTGTCGCCAGGCTGGAGTGCCGGGTCATGCTCTCGGCTCACCGCAACCTCTGCCTCCCTGGTTCAAGCGATTCTCCTGCCTCAGCCTCCTGAGTAGCTAGGATTACAGGCACCCGCCACCACACTCAGCTAATTTTTGTATTTTTAGTAGAGACAGGGTTTCACCATGTTGGTCATGATGGTCTTGATCTCCTGACCTTGTGATCCACTGGCCTCAGCCTCCCAAAGTGCTGGGATTACAGGTGTGAGCCACCAAGCCCAGCCAAATTTCCTCTGAAAACTAAATCTTCTTGAGTAAGAAAACATGATTTGATTTAAAGAAAAAGAGTGAGTAGCTAATAGTACAGATGGAACACCGGTGTAATGGTGATCGTGAAGGCAGGTGCAAATAAAAAGATGCGGGGGAAACACTGAAACACCACAATATTCAAATATATGCTAGGGAAGTTAAGAGATAGCTAATGATCATGCAAACCTCAGAGGCATAGCCTTTTTAAGTAATACCTGAAGTGCTAGAGGGAAAACCAAAAACACAAATAAAAAAGGAATCATTTGCTCTTTAATGTTCACTGTGGGACTTCCTTAGGTGAGAAATTTCCCGTACACATTTAAAACAAAGTCAATTTACAAATTTTTACATATGTAGAACTGTAAATATATTGAATAAAGTGCATCTATGTTTATGTTTTTTAAAGTTTTTACTTATTTTATATTTTTATTTTAGAGACAGTGTCTTGCTCTGTCAGCCGGGCTAGAGTGCAGTGATGTGATCATGGCTTACTGCAGCCTCAAACTCCTGGGCTCGAGTGATCCTCCTGCCTCAGCCTCCTGAATACCTAGGACTGCAGGTCTTCACCACCATGCCTAAACTTTGTTTGTTTGTTTGTTTGTTTGTTTTTTGTAGAGATGGGGTCTTGCTTTGTTTCCCAGGCTGATCTTAAACCTCCTAGTTTCAAATGATCCTCCCAAGTCAGCCTCCCACAGCACTGGGATTACAGGCAGGAGCCACTTCACCCAGCCTGTAATTAGGTTTTGTTGGTTTTGTGCGTCTGTGTTTTTGTAGAACTCAAGGATGAAGCCGTGTTACCCAGGAGATCCCACCCCAATGCACTTCTTTGTGAATAGGTCTACATCCATCTCCTGTTTTAAACCACCGTTACTTTTCGCCTTTGACTGTAATCACACAGCAACAACAGATTTTACGGAGGCACTGCAGTGTAGCCAGTTAACTGGGAGGCAGAGTAGTGGTGTAGAAAAAGAGCTTTTTCTCTGTCATAACACCCTCAGGTTTCAATATGGCCTTACCCTGTCCTAGCTATGTGTCCTTAGGCAGGTGTCTTAACTTCTCTGTGCTTTTGCTTTTCCCCATGTCCAATGGAGCTACTAACTATTCTGCAGGGTGGTTGTGAGGATAAAGTGGGGAAAAAAACAAAAACAACAACAGTTGACCCTCTGTATCGGTGAGTTCCACATCTGTGGATTCAACCAACTGTGGGTGGAAAATATTCATGGGGGAAAAAGGGGATGGCAGCATGGGTAGTGAATACGCACAGACATTTTTTCTTGTCATTATCCTGTAAAGAATATAGCATAACAACTATTTGTATAGAATGTACATTGTATTAGGTATTTACAGTAGAACCTAGAGATGATCAAAAGTGTTTGAGAGGTTGTATGTAGGTTATATGGAAGTGCTACGTTATCTTCTGTAAGTTGGACCTCTGTGGATTTTGGTATCTGGGGGAATCCTGAACCCAACCCCCCATTTCAGAGGGGCGACTGTGCAAAGAATGCACCCAGCATTTGCATCTTTCCTTTCTTTAGAGATGAATGAATGTTTATGTTGCGTTCCTTTCTAAACTGCACCTTATAGAAAACCTGGTTTATGATTTCCTTAACACTGTAGAGTCGCACCACTGATCTATCCTAAACACCTGTGTTGAGAGATGAAGAACCTACCTAAAACAGAAAAGGAAAAGCAGCTTGAAGTCTAATTATGGGCTTCCATCAAAACAGGAAATATGGCATTGATTTCTCAGCAAGTAAATTTTTCAACATCTTTAGGAGTGAGGGGTTATCTGTGATTGTCATATTAAACACACACACACACACACACACACACACGTGCACCAAACAGTCCTAATGTTTAGGGCAAGATTAGATAATATTGGCACTTACTCCTCTACCTAAGTACAGCAAAACCTGGGCAGGCTGCACTGTGTAGTGTGAGGAGCAGCCCCTAAGACGGGAATTCAAGTAGGAAGGTCAGGGGAGTAGGGAAATAGCCAGGGCTGTAGGGGCAGGGGTGCCGGGAGGGAGGAGTGGCCGGGGTTACAGGGTTATAGCAAGTCACAGTGAAAGAGGCTGGAAAAGAAGTCAATGCCAGGAAAAGCTCTTCTTAAAAGGGATGGAGCTGGGGGGATGAGATAAGTGGGATAGGTTCAATTTAAATCAAAACAGAGCAGCAGGAAATGAAAGATTCCAAATTACTGACCAAATGACCTAAAATAACAAAACAAAAATCTCTGGAAAATTAAAAACTAGCCAGGATCTGTCAAAAAGGAAAAGTTGCTGAGAGAAACACATTAGGAAATTCCCAAGCCGGGAATTCTAGAGGGTAAGAGAGAGAGAACGGGTATGGCCGAAGCTGCCAAATGGTGGCAAATGGGCGTGGAGCCTGTGTGACTGCATTTCTGACACCAGCAGAGCCTGATTGTTGCTGTAGTTACCAAGCCAAAATGGATGAACAGGTTACCAAAAGTAAGGCAGGTGTCATCATCAAACCTAATTACACAAAATCAGTATTTTAGTGATGGGTTTTTTTTTTACCCTAAAAGATCATGTAAACAATATCTTAACTTTTGACCCAGATGAAATCTGAGTAATTTGTATATGCCGCAGGTAATTAAAACTTGCTAGGTTTTAACAATACTCTGCATAATTCTTGAGAAAAGAGCATAGTGTCTCTGGAGACACATTGATGAGAAGTTTTTTCTGTTGAGCCTTTCCAATAAGTTCACCAATCAATGTGGTAGCATTTAAATATGATCACCTTTTATTCAAAGAAGAAAATTTAAGACAACAGAGTAAGAAAATGAAATAAAATGCAACAACAAGGAGACTCGAGATAGAAAGCTTAGAGGGGTCTGGATGTGTTTGTAGGAATTGAGTATAAGTTTTTTTTAAAAAGCAACACAGATTGGTAGCGCCAGGGCTCCATGGTTCCAGATACAGGCACAGCAACAAACACACCTATCTTGGGAAAATCTTGGGTTCTGTCTTAGAGCAATGATGGGAAATAAATGATGAGGTCTTAATGATTAAATCCTTGATTCTAGATGCTCTGGTGAGCATAAAACTTCAAATTTCAGAGATACAAAAGATACCTAGCATGTAAGAAATAAAAAGCTGTAACTGCAGATGTAATTGAATTATGGAATGTGAGAGCTGGGAGGAAGCTTAGAAATTCCTCATAGGTTGTGGTATGTTGCTGAGGTTACAAAGCTAGAAGCAGAGCAGGGGCCAGTGTCCCGACTTCCAAATCAAAACTCCTTCCGTTCTTCTAGATGATTTAATTGCCAGCAAAACCTGGATCTCCCACTATGTGGCCAATAATTGGGTTTAAGATAATGGAATAATCAGATAACTGACAAAATTCAGTATTTATCAACTGTGCCTAGCGATTTTCTTAAAAATCATGTTCTTCAGAAAACTAAACACCACATGTTCTTACTCATAAGTGGGTGTTGAACAATGAGAACACATGGACACAGGGAGGGGAACATCCCACACTAGGGTCTGTTGGGGGTGGGGAGGTAGGGGAGGGATAGCAGTGGGTGGGGAGATTGGGGAGGGATAGCATTGGGAGAAATACCTAATGTAGGTGACGGGGGTTGGGAGGATGGAGGCAGCAAATCACCATGGCATGTGTATACCCATGTAACAATCCTGCACGATCTGCACATGTACCCCAGAACTTAAAAAAAAAAAAAAATCATGTTCTTATTCTTCCCCAAGGGCCACTCTGGAGAAAAGTCTCTTACCTGAGTTTTGTCGTCAGGATGCTGTGTTTTGGGCTGAGTTAGAGTTAACCTGATTTATAGGTGATCATTTAATAACAATATGCAAAGTAGCTTATAGTTAAACAGAACTGCTCAGTTCTGGTTTGGCTGTTTTTCCTACCCAAGATGTAGATATGACAACACAGAACAATACTAAATAGAAAGGTTTGCTTACAAAACTGGATAGTTGTAACAAATTCTTTTGTTTAAAGAATGTCCCCCATTCTTCTGAGTTATATGATATTATATCAAAATTATTTACGGAGCAATAGTCTCATAATGTGCAAATACTGGTCAGTATTCTTTTAGACAGATATTAAAGCCAGAACTAGGAAGGTCAATATGAACTTATCTTTCTTTTCTTTTCTTTTCTTTTTTTTTTTTTTTTTACTGCTTATTTCTTTAAAGTCAGTCAAATTTAGCAGTGGGGACATTAGTGACATGAATGTCTGATAACCCAATATCATAGGAACTAGCCAATATCTTTTACTTAAATAGCCATTTTATTTTCTCTTCTTAAGTATACTTTTATCTTTTAAAAAATATAAATATTAGAAGTATTGTTTCTTTCCTTTTTTTAGAGATAAGGTCTCACTCTCTAGCCCAGGGTAGAATGCAGTGGCATGATCACAGCTCATTGCAGCCTCCACCTCCTGAACAGCTGGGACAAGTGTGAACCACCCTGCCTGGCTAATTTTTGTATTTTTTATAGAGATGAGGTCTTGCCTTGTTGCCTAGCCAGTCTTGGACTCTTGGGCTCAAGCAATCCCACCCAAAGTGCTGGTACTGCAGACCAGTGCATCCTGCCGACTTTATTATTTATTTATATATTTATTTATTTATTTTGAGACAAAAATTTTGCTGTTTTTGCCCAGGCTAGAGTGCGGTGGTGTGGTCTTGGCTCACTGCAACCTCTGCCTCCAGGGTTCAAATGATTTTCCTGCCTCAGCTGCCTGAGTAGCTGGGATTACATGTACACACCACTACACTCAGCTAATTTTATATATATATTTATATATATATATATATATTTTTTTTTTTTTTTTTTTAAGATGGAGTCTAGCTCTGTTGCCCAGGCTGGAGTGCAGTGCCAGAATCTCAGCTCACTGCAACCTCCTCCTCCTGGGTTCAAGTGATTCTCCTGCCTCAGCTTCCTGAGTAGCTGGGGCTACAGGTGTGCGTCACCACGCCCCCTAATTTTTGTATTTTTAGTAGAGATGGGGTTTCACCACTTTGGCCAGGCTGGTCTTGAACTCCTGACCTCAGCCTCCCAGAGTGATCCACCCACCTCAGCCTCCCAGAGTGCTGGGATGACAGGTGTGAGCCACCGTGTCCAGCCTAATTTTGTATTTTTAATAGAGATGGGGTTTCACCATGTTGGCCAGGCTGGTCTGGAACTCCTAACCTCTGGTGACCTGCCTGCCTTGGCCTCCCAAAGTGCTGAGATTATAGGAATCAGCCATCACGCCTGACCCCAACTTTAATGTTTAAAGCAGTTGTAGGGTCACAGAAAAATTGAACACAAAGTAGAGCCAATTCTCATATACTTCCTGCCCCCATACCTGCATGTTCAATGCTGTGAACATTCTACACCATTACGGTACTGTGTTAGAAGTGATTAAGCTGCATTCACACATTATCACCCAAAGTCCATAGTTTACATTAGGGCTCACTCTTGGTGTTACACATTTACATTCTGTGGGTTTTGAGAAGTGTTTAATGACAAATATTCACCATTCTGGTATCATAAAGAACAGTTTCACTGCCTAAACACCCTGTGCTCTGCCTATTCATCCCTCTTCATTTCTAACCCCTTGCAACCACTGATTTTTTTTCAACAATATTTTATTGTGTTGTGAATTTAAATAAATTCTTCTTAAATATTAAAATTGTGTATGCTTACAATATTCAAATTTACAGTAAAAATAATAAACCTGTCTTAAGTTGTATGAAACCTCTGCAAAGCCTCTAACATTTTAGACAATAAAGCAAATACAGTTTTTATTTAATAAGGAAGCTCAAAGAAAATTGGAAGATTTATTTCACAAATGTTTCTTCTGGAAAGGCCCATATTATATTTGAATACATGTGGTTGCTATAATAGACACTTACTGCTTTATATTATAGTATAAGAAATAGCTATTTTACCTTACAAGTAAACATCTTACATGATTTTAGGTCACATCTATCCAAGTAATAGATACCATATTTTAGCCTAGCTAGAAAATATTCTATAGTGTAAAAGTGTCAAGATAAGCTAAATAATTTAGATCTTTCTAACTCAGACAAACTTGCCTGTAACACAGCATATTTGGTTTTCAGTATTATTTTGTAGAATGTGCTATATAAGCAAATGAAAGATTATAATGTTTTTGAATTCTGGTTTAAAAGATAATTTTGGGCCGGGCGCGGTGGCTCAAGCCTGTAATCCCAGCACTTTGGGAGGCCGAGGCGGGTGGATCACGAGGTCGAGAGATCGAGACCATCCTGGTCAATATGGTGAAACCCCGTCTCTACTAAAAATACAAAAATTAGCTGGGCGTGGTGGCGCATTCCTGTAATCCCAGCTACTCAGGAGGCTGAGGCAGGAGAATTGCCTGAACCCAGGAGGCGGAGGTTGTGGTGAGCCAAGATCATGCCATTGCACTCCAGCCTAGGTAACAAGAGTGAAACTCCGTCTCAAAAAAAAAAAAGATAATTTTGTTTTCTGTGTTTCTGTGATGTAAGGCAAAAACCCTGAACAATTTGTAACGGAATTCTTTCAGCACGTACCATCTTTTATCTCTTTAGCATATTTACGCTTTAATGCCATTTTAAAATGAATACAAGCCCAATGCTGTTTCCTTTAATTGTAACATATTATCCACATGAGAGATTAAAGGGGCTCATTGATTTCCACAATAAAGACTATACCCTGTCCTTTAGACCAGTACTTTTCAAACTTTAATGTACATTTGAATTAAGGTAAGAAACTTGTTGAAATGCAGATTCTGATTTAGTATGTCTGGGTAGGGATCAAAGATTCTAAACTTTGAATCAACTTCCTAATAACTTTCAGATACTGCTTGTTCAAGAACCACACTTGGAATAGTGAGCCACTGCAATTAAAAGGGTCGTGATGTATTCGTGGGGAGGAAGAGTAGAGGAAGGTGGGGGGTTAAAGGAACAATACAAGGTAAACAATAAAAAATGTTACAGCTTTCGCCGGACAGATACAGATATTGACCTACTGATTTTCATTCTGTGATTGGTTGGTTCTTTTTTTAAAAAAGTAATTTATTTTTTCATATGTATATTTTTATTTTTTCGGTTTTGGGGTACATGTGAAGAACATGCAAGATTGTTGCATAGGTACACACATGGCAGTGTGATTTGCTGCCTTCCTCCCCATCACCTATATCTGGCATTTCTCCCCATGCTATCCCTCCCCAACTCCCCACCCCCGACTGTCTTTCCCCTAGTTCCTCCCCACAGACCCCAGTGTGTGATGCTCCCCTCCCTGTGTCCATGTGTTCTCATTGTTCAACACCCGCCTATGAGTGAGAACATGCGGTGTTTGATTTTCCGCTCTTGTGTCAGTTTGCTGAGAATGATGGTTTCCAGGTTCATCCATGTCCCTACAAAGGACACAAACTCATAGTTTTTGATGGCTGCGTAGTATTCCATGGTGTATATGTGCCACATTTTCCCTGTCCAGTCTATCATCTATGGGCATTTGGGTTTGTTCCAAGTCTTTGCTATTGTAAACAGTGCTGCAATGAACATTCATGTGCATGTGTCCTTATAGTAGAACGATTTATAATCCTTTGGATATATACCCAGTAATGGGATTGCTGGGTCAAATGGGATTTCTATTTTTAGGTCCTTGAGGAATCGCCACACTGTTTTTCACAATGGTTGAACTAATTTACACTCCCACCAACAGTGTAAAAGTGTTCCTATTTCTCCACATCCTCTCTAGCATCTGTTGTCTCCAGATTTTTAAATGAGCACTGTTCTAACTGGTGTGAGATGGTATCTAAATGTAGTTTTGATTTGCATTTCTCTAATGACCAGTGATGATGAGCATTTTTTCATATGTTTGTTGGCCTCATATATGTCTTCTTTTGTAAAGTGTCTGTTTATAACCCTCATCCACTTTTGAATGGGCTTGTTTGCTTTTTTCTTGTTTTAGTTCTTTGTAGATTCTGGATATTAGCCCTTTGTCAGATGGGTAGATTGCAAAAATTTTTCCCCTTCTGTTGGCTGCCAGTTCACTTTAGTGATTGTTTCTTTTGCTGTGCAGAAGCTCTGGAGTTTAATTAGGTCCCATTTGTCTATTTTGGCTTTTGTTGCCAATGCTTTTGGTGTTTCAGTCATGAACTCCTTGCCTATGCCTATGTCCTGAATGGTTTTGCCTAGGTTTTCTTCTATGGTTTTTATGGTGTTAAATCTTATGTTTAAGTCTTTAATTCATCTGGAGTTAATTTCAGTGTAAGGTGTCAGGAAGGGGTCCAGTTTCTGCTTTCTGCACATGGCTAGCCAGTTTTCCCAACACCATTTATTAAACATGGAGTCTTTTTCCCCATTGCTTGTTTTTGTCAGGTTTGTCAAAGATCAGATGGTTGTAGATGTGTGGTGTTGCCTCTGAGGCCTCTGTTCTGTTCCATTGGTCTATATCTCTATTTTGGTACCAGTACCATGCTATTTTGATTACTGTAGCCTTGTAGTATAGTTTGAGTCAGGTAGTGTGATGCCTCCAGTTTTGTTCTTTTTGCTTAGAATTTACTTGGCTATGTGGGCTCTCTTTTGGTTTCATAAGAAGTTTAATGTGGTTTTTTCTAGTTCTCTGAAGAAGGTCATCGGTAGCTTGATGGGAATAGTGTTGAATCTATAAATTACTTTGGGCAATATGGCCATTTTCAAAATATTGATTCTTCCTAATCATGAGCATGGACTGTTTCTCCATCTGTTTGTGTCCTCTCTTATTTCATTGAGCAGTAGCTTGTAGTTCTCCTTGAAGAGGTCCTTTACATCCTTTGTTAGTTGTATTCCTAGGTATTTTATTCTCTTTGTAGCAATTGTGAATGGTAGTTCGTTCTTGATTTGGCTCTCTTTAAGTCTGTTATTGGTGTATAGGAATGCTTTTGATTATTGCACATTGATTTTGTATCCTGAGACTTTGCTGAAGTTGCTTATCAGGTTAAGGAGATTTGGGGCTGGATGATGGGGTCTTCTAAATATACAATCATATCATCTGCAAATAAAGACAATTTGACTTCCTCCTTTCCTAATTGAATACCCTTTATTTCTTTTTCTTGCCTGATTGCTCGGGCTAGAACTTCCAACACTATACTGAATAAGAGTGACGAGAGAGGGCATCCTTGTCTAGTGCCATATTTCAAAGGGAATGCTTCCAGTTTTTGACCATTCAGTATGATATTGGCTGTGGGTTTGTCATAAATAGCTTTTATTTTGAGATACATTCTGTTGTTACCTGGTTTATTGAGAGTTTTAAGCATAAGGGGCTGTTGAATTTTGTTGAAGGCCTTCTCTGCATCTATTGAGATAATCGTGGTTTTTGTCTTTGGTTCTGTTTATCTGGTGAATTATGTTTATAGACTTGTGTATGTTGAACCAGCCTTGCATCCCCAGGATGAAGCCTACTTGTTTGTGATAGATAAGCTTTTTGATGTGCTGTTGCAATCAGTTCGCTGGTATTCTGTTGAAGATTTTTGCATCTATGTTCATCATGGATATTGGCCTGAAGTTTTCTTTTTTTTGTTGAGTCTCTGCCGGGTTTTGTTATCAGGATGTTGGTCTCATAAACTGATTTGGGAAGGATTCCCTCTTTTTGGATTGTTTGGAATAGTTTCAGAAGGAATGGTACCATCTCCTCTTTGTATGTCTGGTAGAATTTGGCTGTGAACCGGTCTAGACCTGGGCTTTTTTTGGTTGGTAGGCTACTAATTGTTGCCTCAACATTAGCCCTTGTTATTGGTCTATTCAGGGTTTCAACTTCTTCCTGGTTTAGGCTTGGGAGGATGCAAGCGTCCAGGAATTTATCAATTTCTTCCAGGTTTACTGGTTTATGTGCATAGGGTTGTTTGTAGTAATCTCTGATGGTGGTTTGTATTTCTGTGGAATCTGGGGTGATATCCCCTTTATCATTTTTTATTGCATCTATTTGATTCTTCTCTCTTTTCTTTTTTATTAATCTGGCTAGTGGTCTATTTTGTTGATCTTTTCCAAAAAAAAAAAAAAAAAAAGCTCCTGGATTTATTTATTTATTTTTTTTGAAAGGTTTCTTGTGTCTCTATCTCCTTCAGTTCTGCTCTGATCTTAGTTATTTCTTGTCTTCTGCTAGGTTTTGAGGTTTTTTTGATCTTGTTCCTCTAGCTCTTTCAATTTTGACAATAGGGTGTCGGTTTTAGATCTTTCCTTGCTTCTCATTTGGGGCATTTATTGCTATATATTTTCCTCTAGGAACTGCTTTAAATGTGTCCCAGAGATTCTGGTACATTGTGTCTTCATTCTTATTGGTTTTGAAGAACATCTTTATTTCTGCCTTCATTTCATTGTTTATCCAGTCAACATTCAAGAGCCAGTTCATTTTCCATGAAGCTGTGTGGTTCTGAGTTAGTTTCTGAATTCTGAGTTCTAACTTGATTGCACTGTGATCTGAGAGACTGTTTGTTATGATTTCCATTCTTTTGCATTTGCTGAGGAGTGATTTACTTCCAATTATGTGGTCAGTTTTAGAGTAGGTGTGATGTGGTGCTGAGAAGAATGTATATTCTGTCGATGTGGGATGGAGAGGTCCATAAATGTCGATTAGGTTTGCTTGGTCCAGGTCTGAGTTCAAGTCCTGTTTAATTTTCTGTCTCATTGATCTGTCTAATATTGACAGTGGAGTGTTAAAGTCTCCCACTATTATTGTGTAGGTGTCTGTCTCTTTGTAAGTCATTAAGAACTTGCTTTATGTATCTGGGTGCTCCTGTATTGGGTGCATATATATTTAGGATCATTAGCTCTTCTTGTTGCATTGATCCTTTTACCATATGTAACGTCTTTCTTTGTCTCTTTTGATCTTTGTTGGTTTAAAGCAGGCATCCCCAAACTTTTTACACAGGGGGCCAGTTCACTGTCCCTCAGACCATTGGTGGGCCGCCACATACTGTGCTCCTCTCACTGACCACCAATGAAAGAGGTGCCCCTTCCTGAAGTGCAGTGGGGGGCCGGATAAATGGCCTCAGGGGGCCGCATGCGGCCTGCGGGTCATAGTTTGGGGACGCCTGGTTTAAAGTCTATTTTATCAGATGATAATTGAAACTCCTGCTTTTTTTTTTCTCTCTCCATTTGCTTGGTAAATCTTCCTCCATTCCTTTATTTTGAACCTATGTGAGATGGGTTTCCTAGACACAACTCACTGATGGGTTTTGACTTTTATCCAGTTTTTCAGTTTGTGTGTTTTGATTGGAGCATTTAGCCCACTTACATTTAAGGTTAATATTGTTGTGTGTGAATTCGATTCTGCCATTTTGATGCTTGCTGGTTGTTTTGCCCATTAGTTGATGCAGTTTCCTCATTGTGTCAATGCTCTTTACCATTTGGTATGTTTTTGGAGTGGTTGGTACTGGTTGTTCTTTTCTATGTTTAGTGCTTCTTTCAGGAGCTCTTGTAAAGTAGGCCTGGTGGTGATGAAATTTGAGTCATTGCTTGTTCATAAACAATTTTATTTCTCCTTTGCTTATGAAACCTAGTTTGGCTGGGTATGAAATTCTGGTTTGAAAATTCTTTTCTTTAAGGATGTTGAATATTGGTCCCCAGTCTCTTCTGGCTTGTAGGGTTTCTGCTGAGAGATCCACTGTGAATCTGATGGGCTTCCCTTTGTTGGTAACCCAACCTTTCTCTCTGGCTGCCCTTAGCATTTTCTCCTTCATTTCAACCCTGGTGAATCTGACAATTACATGCCTTGGGGTTGCTTTTCTTGAAGAATATCTCCGTAGTGTTCTCTGTATTTTTTGGACTTGAATATTGGCCTGCCTTGCTTGGTTGGGGAAGTTTTCCTGGATAATATCTTGAAGAGTGTTTTCCAGCTTGGATTCATTCTCTCCATCATATTCAGGTACACATGTCAAACATAGATTAGGTCTTTTAACATAATCCCATATTTCTTGCAGGCTTTGTTCATTTCTTTTTACTCTTTTTTTCTCTAATCCTGCCTTCTTGTTTTATTTCATTGAGTTGATATCAATGAAATCAACTCAATCAACTTCAACCTCTGATATCCTTTCTTCTGCTTGTTCAGTTTGGCTATTGAAACTTGTGTATGCTTCATGAAGTTCTTGTGTTGTGTTTTTCATCTCCATCAGTTCATTTATATTCCTCTCTAAGCTATTTATTCTCAGCATTTCGTCAAACCTTTTTTCAAGGTTATTAGTTTCTTTGCATTGGTTTAGAACATGTTCTTTTAGCTCAGAGAAGTTTCTTATTACCCACCTTCTGAAGCCTGCTTCTGTCAAGTCATCAGACTCATTCTCCATCCAGCCTTGTTCCCTTGCTGGTGAGGAGTTGTGATCTCTTGGAGGAAGAGAGGCATTCTGGGTTTGGGTGTTTTCATCCTTTTTGCTCTGGTTTGTTCCTATCTTTGTGGATTTATTTACCTATGGTCTTTGTAGTTGGTGACTTTCAGATGGGGTCTCTGTGTGGATGTCCTGTTTGTTGGTGATGAAATTATTCCCTTCTATTTCTTAGTTTTCCTTCTAACAATCATGACCCTCTGCTGTAGGACTGCTGGAGGTCGACTCCAGACCCTGCTTGCCTGGGGATCACCTGCAGCAGCTGCAGAACAGTAAAGGTTGCTGCCAGTTTCTTCTTCTGTTATCTTTGTCCTAGAAGGATACCTGCCAGATGTCAGTCTGAGCTCTCCTTTATTAGGTGACTCTTTGGATATATGGGGGTCAAGGAGCTGCTTGAGGAGACAGTCTGTCCTTTATAGGAGCTCAAGTGCTGAGCTGTGAGCTCCGTTGTTTGGTTCAGAGCTGCCGGGCGGGTATGTTTAATTCTGCTGCAGCAGAACTCATAACCATCTTTTTTTCTCCAGGTGCTCTGTCCAGGAAGGTAGGGCTTTATTTATAAGTTTCTGTTGTGCTGCTGGCTTTTTTCAGGGCTGTCCTACCCAGCAAGAAGGCAGCCTAGTCACAGTCTGCCAGCAGAGGCATTGCTGAGCTGCTATGGGCTCTGCCTAGCTGCTGTGTGAACTTCCCTGCAGTCCTGTTTATAGTGGTATAGTTAGAACTGCCTTGGCAATGGTGGCCTGACTTTGTAATGGCGGACTCTCTCTGTAATGGCAGACTGCCTTGGCTATGGTGGGCTGCCTCAGTAATGGTGGACTGCCTCTGCAGTGGCAGACCATCTCAGCAATGGCAGACTACCTCGGTAGTGGTGGACTGCCTTGGTAATGGCAGATGCCTCCTTCCCCACAGAACTGGACTGTCCCAGGTTCAGCCATGCTTGCTGTGAAACTCTCAGTCCTGAGCGTTTCAGATTGCTGGTCTTTGTTGGGGTGGGACTGGCCGAGCCTGATCACCTGGCTCCTTGCCTCAGACCCCTTTTTTTTCAGATGAACAAGCAACTGTCTCCAAGGTGTTGCAGTTGCCTGTTGAAAAGGTGCCCGGATTTGTGTGAGTTTTTGTGTGGAGACCTGCTGCGAACAGCCATGCTGGAGACTTGTGGTGCTTTTCCACCAGGGAATCTCCTGGCCTGGCTCCCTGTTTCAGTCCCCTTTCTATCAGTTGAACAGGTGACTCCAGGTGCTCCAGTTGCCAGCTGAAATGTTGCCCGGACCCATGTGAGTTTTGTGTGGAGACCCACCTCGCTGGCCAAAACAGCCACACTGGAGACCTGTGGCACTCCTCCGCCCAGGAATCTCCTGGTCTGTGGGCAATAAAAATCCGTCTGGAAATGCAGCGACCACTCACCCTCCACGCTCTCGCTGGGAGCTGCAATCCAGAGATGCTCCTACTTGGCCATCTTGGATTTTTCTTCTTTTTTTTTCTTTCTTTTTTTTTTTTTGAGATGGAGTCTAGCTCTGTGGACCAGGCTAGAGTGCAGTGGTGTGATCTCAGCTCACTGCAACCTCTGATTCCCAGCCTCCTGAGTAGCTGAGATTACAGGTGCATGCCACCACACCCAGCTAATTTTTGTATTTGTAGTAGAGATAGGGTTTCACCATGTTGATCAGGTTGGTCTTGAACTCCTGACATCATGACCCACCTTCCTAGGCTTCCCAAAGTGCTGGGATTACAAGCGTGAGCCACCACACCCAGCCACAACCGCTGATATTCTTACTGTCTCCATGGTTTTGCCTTTTCCACAATGTCAGATAATTGGAATTATGCATATAACCTTTTCAGATTGGCTTCTTTCACTTAGTAGTATGCACTTAAGGTTATTCCATGTCTTCTCATGGCTTGAAAGCTGATTTCTTTTTCACTGAATATTCCACTGTCTGGATGTATCACAATTTGTTTACCCATTCACCTACTAAAGGAAATCCTGGTTGCCTCCAAATTTTGGCAATTATGAATAAAGCTGCTGTTAACATCTGCCTGCAGGTTTTTTCTGTGAACATTAAAAGTTCAGCTCATTGGGTAATTATTATGGAGCACAATTGCTGGATCATGTGGTAAGGGTATGTTTAGTTTTGTAAGTTTGTGGAATCATTTTGCATTCCCACCAGCAATAAACAAAAGTTCCTGTTGCGCCACATCTGTGAGAGCATTTGATGTTATCAGTGTTGTAGATTTTGGCCATTCTGATCGGTGTGTATTGGTATCCCACTATGGTTTTAATTTGCATTTCCCTGATGACATATGATGTGGAATATCTTTTCATTTGTTTATTTGCCATCTGTATCTCTTTCTTGGTGAGGTGTCCAGGACTTTTGCCCATTTTTAAATCAAAATTTTTATCTCTTGAGTCTTAAGTGTTCTTTGTATATTTTACATAGCAGTCCTTTATCAGATGTGTCATCACCACCATCTAGATATTCTGTTATCTTCTGAAAGTTTTGTAGTTTTGCATTTTACATGTAGGCCTATGATCTGTGAGTTAATTTTTGTGAAGGGTATAAGGCAGGCGTCCCCAAACTACGGCCCACAGGCTGCATGTGGCCTCCTGAGGCCATTTATCCGGCCCCCCGCTGCACTTCAGGAAGGGGCACCTCTTTCATTGGTGGTCAGTGAGAGGAGCACAGTATGTGGCAGCCCTCCAATGGTCTGAGGGACAGTGAACTGGCCCCCTGTGTAAAAAGTTTGGGGACGCCTGGTATAAGGTATGTATCTAGATTTATTTATTTGCATGTGGATGTCCAGTTGTTCCAGCACCATTTGTTGAAAAGACTATTTTTACTCTATTGTATTGCTTTTGCTCCTTTGCCAAAGATCAGTTGACTGTATTTATATGGGCCTATTTCTGGGTTCTGTATCCTGTTCCACTGACCTTTTTTGCCAGTAGCATACTGTCATGATTACTGTAGTTTTACAGTAAGTCTCGAAGGTAGTGTTAGTTTTCTGACTTTGTTGTTATCCTTTAATATTGTGTTGGCTATTCTGTCTTTTGCCTTTTTATACCCTTTAGAATAAGTTTAATATCCACAAAATAACTTTCTAGGATATTGATTGGGATTGCATTGGATCTATAGATCAAGTTGGAAAGAACTGCCATCTAAACAGTATTGAGCCTTCCCATTAGTGAACATGAAATCTCTTATTTCTTTGGTTTACTTAAAGTTTTGCAGTTGTCCTCATATAGATGTTGTACACATTTTATTAGATTAATACCGTATTTCATTTTGGGGGTGCTACTGTGAATGGTATTTTTAATTTCAAAATCTATTGTTCATGGCTGGCATATAGGAAAGTGACATTTTTTAGAGACAGGGTCTTGCTGTTTCCCAGGCTGGAGTGCAGTGGCTATTCATGAAGCAATCATAGCTCACTGCAGCCTCAAAACTCCTGGCCTCAGGCAGTCCTCCTGCTTGTCTCCTGTGTAGCTGGGTCTGCAGATACATGCCACTGCATCTGGTTTGATTGACTTTTGTATACTAACTTTGCATCCTGCAACCTTTTATAATCACTTATTAGTTCTAGTCTTTTGTTATTGTCAATTCTTCTGGGTTTTCTACATAGACAATCATTGCATCAGTAAACAAAGACAGTTCTATCTCTTCCTTCCCAATATGTATACTTTTTATTTCCTTTTCTTGTCTCATTGCATTGGCTAGGACTTCCAGTACAATATTGAAAAGGAATAGTAAAAGAAGACATCCTTGCCTTATTCCTGATCTTAGGGGCAAAGCTTCTAATTTCTCATTATTAAGTATATGTTAACTGTGGTTTTTTTGGTAAGCTCATTTTTTAATCTAGTTGAAATTCCCCTCTATTCCTAGTTTCCTGAGAATTTTTATCATGAATGGGGCTATTTTGTCAAATGCTTTTTCTGCTACTGATATGGTCATGTAATTTTCTCCTTTAGATGTGATGGTCTACATTATTTTCAAATGCTGAACCAGCTTTGCATACCTGGGATACATTCTACTTGGTCATGGTTGAACTTAAATCTTTTAATACTAAGAATAAAATAGATAATTTTAGTTATACTTGTGGGTACTTAAAAAACTAAATTTTACTAAACCCCCAAAACCCCATTAACAGCTCCTAAAACCTCACTTTTAGGAATTTAATGTACTTGTATTTTTTTTTTTGCCAAGAATTTCTCAGAACAAGTACTCCTTCAGGAACTTAAAAATCTCCCAATTTATCAAAATATTAGTATACTTTAGAGAAACCCATCCCAAAATTCATATATCCTGTCTCTCTGTACATGCACACACAGATCATTTACACCAATGTTTTATGGTTAGGTTGGTATTAAAACAGTAGTCTCAGAACAGGGTACAAAATATCTTTATATCTTCAATCTCATACAGCAAAAGAGGGAGGAGGAAAAAGCTAGGAGATAGAGATACACTGATGGATGTTTCAAAAATTATTTTTATTGTTACATTTCAGAGAGGACATAGGAAGAAAAAAACCAGTTATCCAATAACTGTTATACCTTTCAGAAGAGGCACCCGCAACCCCAGCCCTAGTTCAAAGTTGCACACATTGGAGCTCAAACGGCTGCCTCTCAACACGACTGGAAATGCTAAGTATGTATATATTATCAATCCAGGGAGGCTTGGGTTTAAAATAAAATTTCTTTATTGCAAGTGTCCAAGTCCTTAGGATCTGTCCTTAAAGATACTAGAAGAAGATGAGTGAGACCACACACACCAAGGCTATGTTTAGTCTTTAGAGTAAACTAGCAAATGGCCAGTTTGTTCTAGGATGCATTGCATCAGACATCACAGTACATGAAGAAAATCTGCTTTTTGTGAAAAGCCACCAGGCATCTCAGATCCAGTTTACCATGAAGTGCAGACACAGGAAATACCCAGATAATACAGTCAGTGCAAAAGTCAAATGGGTAAGTCAGCTCTTTGATGAGGCTGGCTACACTGCAAAATATAAATGAAACTCAAAAATAGAAGGTAAGGTCTATTTACAAAAGTTTGTTTAGTAAAGTGACTTGAAAAAAGTTGTTAACCACTTCCCAGGCATCCCTCCCCTCTCCCACCAAACAAAACAGAAAAACCCTGAAAATTTTCTTGAAAATCAAGTTAAAACTATGTGGTCAAAAAGAGAGTGCTTATTCCAGGTAAAGGACGCCAAGATAATTTACAGGGAGATTTTTAGTAAAAGTCACAAATAAGAAAAGACTTACTGGCTGACTTTGAGCTGTGTGCTTTTAAAAATGTCTCTATTAACAAGAAAAAAAATCAAGCATGTTTTTGCTTCCAGTTTTGAATCGTCCAGTAATAGATGGTGAAATCAACAGGGTATTAAAATGAAACCCAGCAAAACCCAGTCAGTTTCTTCGAGTTATCTGCCTGTTTCTCTCTAGTCACCTTGAATTCAATTCCCAATTAGCTGAGGACAACATGTCGGTCAAAGACAGACTTTCGCTGCTCTTGAACTTGAAGCTTCCAGCGCTGCTGGGCATATTCTACCTTGTTGAGCACGTTGGCTCGACTGCGGGAGCGGGCTAGCACATCATGGGCATTTGCAAAAGGCTGATGATCCTAAAAGTCCAGGAATGGAAAACATTAGAGACGGCACAGTCGGTATAAAACACAGACATAAAACAGTCACCAGCCCGCCGCAGAGATAGAAGCAGGTGAACTTTTCAAACAGAGCATCTATTTGGCTAAGCATTCAACTACAGTATGAACTCAAACACAGACCTAGGTGGTTCAAGAAACATAAGCGATGAGGGAATATTTGTGAAACGTTCCCATGGGTCATCATTTCCAAAGATATCTCCCTTAAAGAAGTGGAGACCAAGCAAGAGACAGTGGTCATCTGTGTTAAAAAGAAGCCTTCCCTAACTGGTAGGGAAAACAAAATCTATTTTCATGTTAATACCTCTCCATGTTATAGATACGGAAAGTAGGGTCTTTCCTTGCTTTATTCAATACCATATTGCTAATGTGTGGCAGAGGAAAGATGTGTCTTTTAATTTCCTATGTCCATTAGAATTGTTTTCTTGCCAGCTTGGGGCCATATTCACTCTGGGAGGGTAAGCTGACAGAATCTTATCTTGGTGGTTTTTAATCTGTCCCTGTACCCTCAACACATACACTAACTGGACTAGCTTCCAAAAGCTTCCTCATTTCCCAGCTTTCCCAATCTGTAATGAAAAGAGACACAGCTCCAGTGCTACAATCACCCTCTATTACCAAGGATAGTAGGAAATCATTTACTTAGCATCTCTATTCAACAAAGACTTGAATCTTCCATTGTTAAGCACCCGGTGGCTTCCAGGTTAAGTTGCCACCTAAGGAAAGAGGCTACTGAAAGGTTGCCCAGGTATAAGTAGAAAACCAACCTATCCTGGTCAAAGTAAGCCAGTGCAACTGGATGTTTGTAGTCATTACACAGGAAACCACTATGCTAATCTATTTATGAATGAGATATAAACACAGCTGTCTAAATGACAAAAAGCATTCAATAGTAATTTATTGCTTTTGTTTGCCTTTTCCTTGATCTCTTTTTCCTGAATCCCATGTTAGCAAAGCTTCTAAATGTTCCAACAGAAGATCCAAGTCACAAGTTGTACCTCTTACGCTAAACTTTGCCTCTAAGAAAGAAATGACATTATTTTGCTGTGTTTGGAAAAAGCTCTATTATATATCCAGGGCAGGAGTCAGCATGTATATGGAAAGCTATGTACATAAACATTTAACTGTAATTATAGGAGTTAGAACACCTGGTCTTGTTTTTAAATAGCAGGATGTTTTATACAATGTCTACATTTGAAAGATATCAAAGAGTTTCCTATAAAGAATCTTTCCTCTTTTTTGTCAAAATTCCTTCAACTTTTCACTTAATTTAGGTAATGGCTTGTATAAACCCTAAAACTCTATTTAAAAAGTGGGTTTTGTTTTTGTTTTTGTTTTTGTTTTTTAAAGATGGAGTCTCACTATATTGCCCAGACTGGACGTGAACCTATTTTTTTTGAAATAGGGTCTAGCCACATTGCCCAGGCTGGAATGCAGTGGCTATTCATACACATTCAGGTGTGATCATAGCTCATTGCAGCTTTGAACTCCTGGCCTCAAGTGATAATACTGTTTCAGGCTCCCAAGTAGCTGGGACCTATAGCCTATTTTTAAACTTTTAACCTTACAAATGAAAATAATAAAGGCAATTCCATGAGGCATAAAATGTTTTTAAAATGTAAGAAAAAAGCTAAAAAAGAAAAAAAGAGGCTAAAGTTATAGAATTGCTTGATTTCCCATTGAGGAAATAAACCCAAGGTCATTTAACAAATTAGCACAAAGACTAAAACTTAGCCTCCTAACCCTGACTTGGTGTTATATTGTCTCAAAACAGATTTCAGTCAGGTAGATTAAAATGACACCATCAGAATATGGTGCTTCAATGAACTTGTGTATAAAATAGCATCCCCTGGGTAAGGACCAAAGGAAGAAAATATTATCACCACTGGTTTGTTTTGACATAAGCAATGCTGGGAAGGAGGATGTACTTATCAGCAGAGGACCTCTCCAATTCCTATTGCTGTTATCTATGCTTCAAGGTAGTGGAGAAAAATCTTAAGGAACAAGTTCAAAAGACTAAACAAATCAGCTAATCCTTTGAGGAACGAGATTGAACTAGCTGCTCATGGTCATGGATGCTGGCGGAATGCAAACAGAGATTTACCCTTTTTATGTTTGTTCTTTTACACCTGATAAAATTACAATAAATACAAAACATGTTTTAGTGTAATGCTTTGGTAATAATGATGGTGTGTCATGGATATATGATATAGTAAATATTGTGACTACTTGCAGTGAGCTTCTTAACTATTTGTACTCTTACTTGCTTTAAAATGCTCTACACTGAACAAACAGAAAAAATGAAAACTGAGAATTAAAAAAAAAACATTTTTAAAGTACACAGTGAAGAACTCACATCTTGGATAAGCAACAGTTTTAAGAATTCACTTATTTTTTTGTAGAGTTGTTACCATAAATTCACAGCTCTGATCAGAAAACCTCTCTCTGCCTAGAATCAGTTTAAAAGACATTCAGGACTCAGCCAGGGTTCCCACAGACAACTTTCTCAAATAGTTAACACACAGGCAGAATCAACCACTGGTGGACAAAACGATTACTGAGCATGTGGCCCCACCATTAAATGCCTGCCCTACATGTTTTCATCTCTATATCCATTTACGTTCTGTGTTATCTGTTTCTGAAATCAGGAACAGAAATTTAATGCTGTTAATGGAAGGATGTAGTTTAAGTCAGACTTTCAATGTCTGTGCCTATAGATCCACAGACATTCCAGAGTAAAAAGACTTTTGACTGTGGTTGGCAAGGGCTCACTCCGGTTTGGCTTTTGAATTGAATCTTAAAACTGTTTTAAATTTTATCCATTTTAAAATGGAACACAGTCCAATGTAATAACCCACAAGAAAAAGTAATTTCTAAAACAGTAATTATATATAATAATGACAGAATGGAAAATTCAGAAACAATTCCATTCAGGATAATGATAAAAAAAATATTCAGCCAGGCATGGTGGCTCATGCTTGCAATCCCAATACTTTGTGAGGCAAGGCAGGTGGATCACCTGAGGTCAGGAGCTCAAAAGCACCCTGGCCAACATGGTGAAACCCCATCTCTACTAAAAATACAAAAAAAAATTAGCTGGGTGTGGTGGTGCGCACCTGTAGTCCCAGCTACTCGGGAGGCTCAGGCAGGAGAACTGCTTGAACCCAGGAGGCAGAGGTTGCAGTGAGCTGAGGTAACACTACTGTACTCCAGCCTGGGCAACAGAACAAGACTGTCTCAAAAAGAAAAAAATTATCTAAGCTATACTGAATTAACAAGTTTGTGAACTATGTCCATTTCTGGACATTTGTGAATAAACAAAAAGCCCATGAAACAATTTATACCCTGATTATGCTAACTATATATATATATATATATATATATATATATATATATATACACACACACACACACCCACATACTACATATATGCACATATATAGTGTATACGTGTATGTGTTTTAAAGATAATCTAGACTGATGGTAGTGATGGTTTTATTTTTCTCTAAAAATCTCAAGTTTTGTTTTGTTTTATTTTGACAGGTTTCTTGCTCTGTTGCTCAGGCTGGAGTCCTACGGTGTGATCACAGTTACTGCAACCTCGAAGTCCTCGGGTCAAGTGACACTCCCATCTCAGCCTCCTGAATAGTTTAGACCACAGGCATGCACCACCATACCCGGCTAATGTTTTTATTTTTTGTAGAGATGGGGTCTCACCATGTTTGCCCAGGCAAGTCTTGAACTCTTGGGCTCAAGTGATCCTCCCACCTTGGCCTCCCAAAGTGTTGGGATTACAGGTGTAAGCCCCCACACCTGGCCCACAGATTTTCTTTTAAGCAGTAGAAAAAAAGGAAATATAAAACATCAGCAGGTTTGCAAGCTGTACTTCATTAAGAAAAGAACATCGCGATCTTCATACTTCCCTTGACTAAAACCTTTGTGTCTTCTAAAATATTTGGTGATATTGACAGGAGAAGTGTTTCAGGCAGGAGAGCTTGAAGAGAAAACAGTCTCTGATACTTTTCTCAATGTAAACAGGGAATGGCAACAAAATTGTGCCCTTGGTACTGAAAGCAAGGCCCTGTATGCACGCTTACCAAAGATCATCAGTTTAAATCATGGCATTTATGGCTTCATCAAGCAATTTCTTCATAAAGAGATATATACTGAAATCGGAGCTGTTTTTAGCCTCTCTAGCTGAGGATCTGCTTCAGCATGTGAACATCCTATATGTGACTATTTTTCATTTGCACCTCACATCAAATGATGACAGAGACGGGACATGAGCAGCTAGGGCAGGCTGAGAACTTACCCCAATATCATCATCACTCTGTATCAACTGTGAGTGTCCAAAGAGGCGCCTCTTCAGAATGGGCTCAACCAGAGTAAGATATACCATGTACAGAAGTAGAAGGCCCAAAATGGAGAGATAAATTATAATGGTAACCTAAAGGAAATTGAAAATTAAGTTACATCTCTGTTCAAGCTGATAAATCAGAATTTTGTATGATAATAGTAAAGCTGACTGACATACCTGCTAAGCATATAGGATTTCTATACAAACCAGATAGCAATGTAAGAAATAAACTCAACTATTCACCAAAGTAGTATTTAAGAAAAAAGAGCAAAGATCTTTAGAATCTTTTTGCAAGTCTTCAAGACTTCATCTTCACCTACTGCTAATCACTTGTCACCACTGCTAGCACAGCAGTTTGTTGTTTTTCCCAGCTGGACATAATCTCCAAGATTCAGCTAGGACATTATGTTTGGACTGCTGCCAAAACAACTTAAACCCCAATAGAAAATGTAATTCAACAGAATACTCTTTAGATCAATTTAGATATACAAAAGTATTCTCTAGGCTGGTGATTCTTTTCTTTCTTTTTTTATTTTTTGAGATGTAGTCTTGCTCTGTAGCCCAGGTTGGAGTGGAGTGGCGCAGTCTCGGCTCATTGCAACCTCCGCCTCCCAGGTTCAAGCGATTCTCCTGCCTCAGCCTCCCAAGTAGCTGGGACTACAGGCACGCACCACCATGCCCGGGTAATTTTGTTGTTTCTAGTAGAGACGAGGTTTCACCATGTTGGCCAGGATAGTCTCAATCTCCTGACCTCATGATCCACCCACCTTGGCCTCCCAAAGTGCTGGGATTACAGGCATGAGCCACTGCGCCCAGCCAGCCGATCTTTCTTGTGACCTTAATTCATGTACTGACAAAAAGTACAGTGTGACACACCCACTAGAAGAACTACAATCAAATAAATGGACAATGACAATACCAAGTGTTGGCAAGGATGTGGAGAAACAGCCCTCATGCACTGTGATGGGAATGTGAAATGGTATAACCTCTTTTGGAAACAATCTGGCAGTTTCTTACAAAGTTAAACATGGCTGGGTGGAGTGGCTCATGCCTGTAATTTCGGCATTCTGGGAGGCTGAGGCAGGTGGATCACAAGGTCAGGAGATTGAGACCATCCTGGCGAACATGGTGAAACCCCATCTCTACTAAAAATACAAAAATTAGCTGGGTGTGGTGGCGCACACCTGTAATCCCAGCTACTCGGGAAGCTGAGGTAGAATCGCTTGAACCCAGGAGGTGGAAATTGCAGTGAGCCAAGATCATGCCACTGCACTCCAGCCTGGCAACAGAGCGAGACTCTGTCTCCAAAAAAAAAAAAAAAAAAAAAAAGTTAAACATAATTTAACCATTCTAAGGAATTAACCCAGGAGAATGGAAAACATTATATATCCATACAAAGACATTTATGTAGATATTCATGACAGTACTATTTGTAATAGAAACTCAGAAATCAAATGTCCATCAATTAATACATGCATATTTATATAGTGAAATACTATTCAGCGATAAAAAATGAAGTACTGATACATGCTACAACTTGGATAAACATCAAAAACATGCTAAATGAAAGAAGCTAGTCATAGAAGACAATACATTGTATGATTTCCATATACATGAAATGTCCATGTATGTAGAGACAGAAAATAGACTAGGATTGTCTGGGGGTGGAGCTAGAAATGGGATTAACTGCAATTGGGCATGAGGGATCTTTTTGGGGTAGTAGAAATGTTCTGAAACTGGATTTATTTATTTTTTTTTTTGAGACAGTCTCACTCTGTCACCCAGGCTGGAGTGCAGTGGAACGATCTCAGCTAAGTACAACCTCTGCCTCCAGGATCAAATGCTATTCAGGCCTTAGCCTCCCAAATAGCTAATTTTTATAATTTTAATAGAGATAAGGTTTCACCATGTTGACCAGGCTGGTTTTGAACTTCTGACCTCAGGTGATCCACCCACCTTGGCCTTCCAAAGTGGTGGGATTATAGGTGTGAGCCGCCATGCCTGAAACTGGATTTTAAAATGTTTTAAATCTACTAAAGTTTATAGAACTGGATACTTATAAGTTACTTTTGGCCGGGCGCAGTGGCTCACACCTGTAATCCCAGCACTTTGGGAGGCCAAGGCAGGCAGATCACGAGGTCGAGATTGAGACCATCCTGGCCAACATGGTGAAACCCCGTCTCAACTAAAGAAAAGAAAAATTAGCTGGGCCTGGTGGTGTGCGCCTGTAGTCCCAGCTATTCGGGAGGCTGAGGCAGGAGAATTGCTTGAACCTAGGAGGCAGAGGTTGCAGTGAGCCAAGATCGTGCCACTGCACGCCAGCCTGGCGCCTGGTGACAGAGCAAGACTCTCTCAAAAAAAAAAAGTGACTTTCAGGATACATCAATTGTCTACTTTTTACAAATCTGTTGAACAATAGTACAGTGAGGATTTCTCTACACTTCAGCACCTTGCTGGAGCAAGAACTCTTCCACAGGGTCAATCACAGCAGAAATCTTTGTGACTGTTATAACTAACCAACCGAGATTCCCCACAGGGCTTCTTTGGGGGAAAAGGAATGGGAGGTGCCATGTAAAAAAATTTACTATAATAAAGTAACTGAACTCATTAGAGATACAAAATGGTGATGAGAGGTATCTACATTCCATTTACTACAGCAACAGTCCACAACCTTTTTGGCACCAGGGACCAATTTCATGGAAGACAATTTTTCCAGGGACTGGAGGTGGTGGGGGATGGTTTGGGGATGATTCCAGCACATTTATTGTGCACTTTATTTCTATTATTATATATAATGAAATAATTATACAATTTACCACAATGTAGAATCAGTGGGAGCCCTGAGCTTGTTTTCCTGCAACTAGACGGTCCCATTTGGGGGTGATGGAAGACAGGGACAGTTCATCAGGCACTAGATTCTCATTCTCATAAGGAGCACACACTCTAGATCCCTCACATATGTAGTTCACAACAGTGTTCACCCTGCTATGAGAATCTAATGCTGCTGCTGATCTGACAGGAGGTGGAGCTCAGGTGGTAATTTGAGTGATGTGGGGGCGACTGTAAAGAAGATGAAGCTTCGCTCACTGGCCCACTGCTCACTTCCTGCTGTATGGCCCTGTTCCTAACAGACCACAGACTGGGCAGTGGCCTGGGGGCTGGGGACCCCTGCCCTACAGAAAATGAAGAAGGGAAATCTTAAAATCCAGAAGTAATATTTCTAGAATAATTACTATATATTTAATTTTTTCAGAGGGTTGGAAAGGCAAGGAAAGGAAGGCTTAAAAATGCTCTCTCGGCCTCTGGCACACATGGCGCACACAGAGGCTGGGATCTCTTTCTGGAATACGCTAATTACACATAGGACACTTTTGTGCCATTTCACGTATCTATCTAACATGCCCTAACAAATCCACAAAACAGCTCAGTGAGGCAGGCAGAACAGGCCTATTATTTCTTTTGGCGTGGGGGTCCAAAATTTTCTGTCTTGTCTAGAAACCATCCAGAAGCAGAAAAGAGGGAGGGAGACAGACAGACAGATATATATTTTACCTTGATTGTGACAGAGCTTCTTTCTTCGTATTTGCATTCACAGCGTAGACAGTATGCTTCTACGTCAGGCCCCCGCACAGGCATGGGCTCCACAACATGAAGGCAGTCACTGAAAAAGATAAAATGCGGCTTAAGCCCAGCTAGCTCTTCTGCTTGCTCTGATCAAAACTTTCCTGAAATCCAGAATAATCATTAAACTTACTCAATGAAAGAGCATAAAAAACTAATAATTAAAATAATTTCGTCTCTCAATGTTAGCATTTTGGTAAGATTTAACCATTTAAGAAGCCACAGACACATATATAGTAATGTCTATTACCAAAGTTTAACAGTTAGAAAAATGTACCAGAAAAATCCCAAACAGGAAGAAAAACTACTTAACAAATCATCTTTAGACTTGCTGTTACTAAGCAAAACTACTTTAAAAGGGTTAAAGTGATGTGGGGCATTGTTCACATAAACAATTATCTTTTTTGAACTAACATTCTTTTTTGTTTTTTAAGAGACATGGTCTCGTTCTGTCACTTGGGCTGTAGTGCAATGTTGCCATCATAGCTCACTGCAGCCTCAGACTCCTGGGCTCAAGTGATCCTCCTGCCTCAACCTCCAGAGCAGCTATGATTACAGGAGCATGCCACCATGCCTGGCTAATTTTTAAATTTGTTGTAGAGATCAGGTCTCGGTTTGTTTCCCTAACATGTCTGGAATACCTGGCCTCAAGTGATCCTCCTATCTTGGCCTCCTAAAGTGCTGGGATTACAGGTGTGAGCCACCGTACCCAGCCAACATCATTCTTAACTGCCAGTGTGGTAAATAAATGAATTATCACGTGTAATAGAGTGGTGAATTCTGAAACTCTGAAAATCGAACACTCAAAGCCACATACAGGAAGAAACAATCACTTTTCTTAATGAGCAAATACACTGAAAAAGCAAGAAGTAGAATGAGAATAAAAATATTTAAAAACAAAAACTGGTTATTCCAAATAACTGAATAAAAACAAAAAAGTGAATGTTTTTGTTAAATCTTATTTTCCCTGACCTCATTTTCAAGGCTAATTATTTATGGTTTATGTAAACACAGTGCTATCAGATTTTTCCTAGGAATCTGTCAAATCTACATAATAGCTAAATTATTCTTCTCCTCAACTATTAAGAGTCTACTACTCTGATCACCTTCAGCAAAAGTAGGGCGAGCCTTCCTGTCCTCCTGCCAGCTGTTGGACAATTCTCTTACCTTTTGGTATCTCTTAGGCATCTCTGGCTGCCTCAAGCACTTTGCTACACCATCCTATCTTATTTTACCCATTCTCTTGGGGACACCCAATCCTCTAGGCTGATTCCTTTTCTTTCCCTACCAAAATGTACTTTTGGGAAACAAAGTTACAGCTTGGTAGCAGGAGTAAGTTCTAATGTTCTACACCACTGTAAGATGACTATATAATTAATCATATATATTATAGTTTCAAATGGCTAGAAGAAAGATACTGAATATTTTCAACACAAATAATAAATGTGTGAGACGTAAATATTCTGATCAAATCACTATATCTTATATGTATTGAAACATCACTATGTACCCATACATATGTACAGTTACTGTGTCAAAAATTAATTTCTAGAAATTCATCTTTTCATGTTCTGTTGCCTCTGAACTGTGACATTAGAAAAAATAACCAAAAATTGTACATGGTAAAAGTTGTTAGGTTATACTTAACAGGTAATTTAATTCTAACAAAGACAGTAATGACAAATTTCCACTGATATTATTTCGAATACGGGTAAAGCCCACAACTCTCACCATAAATGTGTGTGATATCTGTTCCAAATATACAGAAGACCAGGCATGTACCTAACTGGATGCAGGCACAAAATGGGCAGAGGGAACTATATCCCATAACAGGCGTTATCTGAGGATCAGAGAGCTCATCTAGCCTCACACTTAAGAGAAGGTCACAGAGTAAATTCGTATTTGAAAAAGGATCAGGCCACGTACAGTGGCTCATCCCTGTAATCCCAGAGTCTTAGGAGGCCAAGATGTGAGGATCACTTGAGGCCAACTTGAGACCAGCCTAGGAAACACAGTGAGACCCAGTCTTGACAAAAATAAAAATTGCTCAGGTTGATGGTATACACCTGCAGTCCCAGCTACACAGGAGGCTGAGGCTGAAAGACCACTGGAGCCTAGGAGTTCAAGGCTACAGTGAGTTATGATTGTTCCACTGCACTCCAGCAATTAAAAAAAAAAAAAAAAAAAAAAAAGGACCAGAATCGGAATCCAAGACTCCTGCTTCCTACATCAGTTCTTTATCTCTGAACTTGAGGAACATGAAACTGACCTCCTATTTGGTTTCCTATTTCCGCTTTAGAAGCCTCAGCAACAATACCTAAGAATCACTTGGGAATTTTGAGTGCTAAGTAAGTATTGAGTATTTCTTTTGAAGGGCACACACATTTTAATAACAAAAAGATATTGAGTGCTGTGCAAAAGTTGTGCCCGGCCAGAGAGGAAGCAGTAAGGTAGATTCTGGCTGACCAGTCATCACTAAGAGCTAGACCTAGACAGAGCGTAACCACTTAAGGAACTAGGCAACACCTCCCCCTAGTGCCAAAAGGAACACATTAGCTTTAAATCACACCCGAAACACAAACCAGAGCAGTCCAAGTTTTACATCGGCCACCATTAAGTCAAGACATAAAGAAAAACTGGACAAAATGAAAGGCTTAGGAAACAAAAGGTAAAACTGTATCTAGGGCCTCACAGATACTGGAGGCCTCGTAAAGCCGTAATTCTGGTGAATCATAACTTGCCTGCCATTGTAGTCAGTTAAAAATTTTTAGTGTCAGTTGGGAACCTATACCTGGAAAAATGCTAAGCTGCAGGAAAGAAACAAGGAACAGTGGGAGGGAGAGAAGAAAACCCCCAAGCAAGCCTTATTCTCAACTGTTTGTTTTCTTTCTTTCTTTTTTTGGACAGAGTCTTGCTCTGTCACCTAGGCTGCCAGGCTGGAGGGCAGTGGCACATTCTCAGCTCACTGCAACCTCTGCTTCTGGGACTCAAGTGATTCTCTGCCTCAGACTCCCAAGTAGCTAAAATTACAGGTGTGTGCCACCATGCTCAGCTAATTTTTGTATTTTTAGTAGAGACGGGGTGTTGCCATGTTGGCCAGGCTGTCCTCGAACTCCTGGCCTCAAGTGATCTACCTGCCTTGGCCTCCCAAAGTGCTGAGATTACAGATGTGAGCCACCATGCCCTGCCTCTACTGTTTTCAAAGCTATTTCTACCAATAATGAAGGATGAATGACTATGGTCTTGTCTGAGCCTGAAATAATAAAAAGTTAGTGAAAAGATTAGTGCTAAACACTGCTACTTAAGAGACAGGCACTGCATTCCGTTACTGATAATATACCATAAGCACTGAATAAATTTGGAAAATTTATAGACGTAATATTAAAGATTCATTGAACATTCTTGTATCATGTAAAGTAACTTCCTGATATAAAACCTATAAGAATATACACCCAAACCACTTCGTTAATATGACACCACTTAAAGTGGAACATGGAGGTTCATGAGACGTTCTCAAGAACACATTTACCAAATATGAGACTGAACCTAAATGCATATCAGGGAAGAACAGACAATGGCATCAGAGAAACTAGACATACTTGAAGATGGACTTTTCTTTTTAACAGGTTGGAATACTGCTAACTGAATATAATCTTGTTTATAACTCTTCGCTGGTTATTTAGGTATGAAATCAGGTACATGTGAAAGTTCCCACCATTTGGAAGTATTTTTCTTAAATTCCTAGCCCATCAATCTTCTATCGTGGTTACAAACCATAAAACATCACAATTCCATGGGAAGGAACACATTCATCCTGCTGTAACACAACTGCATCCCTACTGTTTCATGGCACACATAGAAAAAGCTATCATTTGTCAGGTCTGCTGGGACAATCAGAGAAGGCTGCTGGTGGCCAGTCAGTCAGGATCCCCGAGTCATCACTGCCCAAGGACTGAACAGGTAATATCTTGCCACACCTATAACTTCTTCATTTACACCAAATGGGAAACTCTGACATACATAGCTCATTTTCGTTTCTTCTTGAGCCTTCTAACACTTGTAAACATAGCTTCACATACTTGGCAATACATCATCAAAACCTACAAGTTGTAAAAATTATAACCCAGAAAAAGGAGGCTAGCTAACTTTCCACTGAAAAGCAAGAGGGAAAAAGGTCCCTCACCAAAACTTAAGGGGGTACAGGAAGACAGCTATGGGTAGTTTAGGTGCCACAAACCCAGTCATATGCCCCCATGAAACTCTGCCTACCTGGGTCTTAGTGTTTTGGCTGTATACCTTTAGGCCTGCATCATGCACTCAGGGCCTTACTCTCACTTTTTCAAATGGAAATATAATTTTGCATTTTTGCTTCAAAGGCAATACTTAAAAAGAAAACTATGCATTTGATGAACACTCTGGGATAACACTGACAACCACAGAAAAATGTGACAGGTAATTCAGTAATCCAGATACTTACCAATCTTTCTGAGATATGTTCTTATTATAAATATGCCCAGAATTTTCTTTATAGGGAGGGCAGATACATTTACATCTGACATCCTCGAAATTCTGTAACCAAAATGGAAACAGTATAGCGTGTTGACAGTTCATCAATATTTTTTAAAACTGTACCATAAATATTTTGCCAAGCATCTTCTACAAAATATTCTAAAATCATTCATTTAAAACTTTAACTTTGACAGATACAAGTTTTTAAAAAGCCATAGTCCTTTGTGGTAATGCAAATGAATCATTATATATTACATGTAGTTATTTTGAAATAATACATGATCTAAGACTTATTAACCATATTTATGGGTCACATGACAATCAAATTATGCTAATGTTATTACCATTTACCTGCCACTAGAAAGACACATAGTAAACGGATAGTTGTGCCTGTAAATAAGAATGTTCATTACTAAAGGCTGGGAAATAATCAAACTAAAAATGATTCACAAAAAAAGGCACAATTCTTCTACGTATTATCCTTTCACCCCTTGGTAAAAGGCACACTGACATGGATAAAAGGGGTTGGTTGGGCCAGAGTCCCATAGAAGGGATGAAATATTAAAGGCACCCAGCTACAACTAGAAAGGAAGTGCACACAGGAAGTAACCTGACTCTGAGATCAGTTTGGTATATGTTCCCAGGAAACTATGCTTCTAATTCCAGGTTGACGGAAAGAACAAAAACCAACAAAACAAGTTTCAAGAGGTGGAGGAACAGGTGACTAAGTATCTGGATAGAGAAAAGAGGAGATGCTTCCTCAGCAAAGGGGAATGCATTTGAGAAGGAAGTGGCTCATCAGTCCCCAGAGGACCTTGCCCACTCCTCCTACATACAATGATACTTCCGGCAGAGCTACTGACAATTCACAAATGTATTCAGCAACCAGTTAGTGAGCGTTTGCGCTGTGTTAGATCTTGTGCTCAATGAGGTGGATTCAGATAAGCATAAGACATGGTTTCTGCTGATAATCAGGACACACCCTAGTAAAGGAGGCTAACAAATAAATACATGATCACAATATATAGAGTTATGAGGCAAAATATGCAGAGGGTGCCGGCAATGTTTTGAAAGACAGGAGATGTGCTGCTGTCCCTGTTTCTGGTAGGAGGTAGAAAAGGTTCAAAAAAAACTTGAATCGCCGGGCGCGGTGGCTCAAGCCTGTAATCCCAGCACTTTGGGAGGCCGAGGCGGGTGGATCACGAGGTCGACAGATCGAGACCATCCTGGTCAACATGGTGAAACCCCGTCTCTACTAAAAATACAAAAAATTAGCTGGGCATGGTGGCGCGTGCCTGTAATCCCAGCTACTCAGAAGGCTGAGGCAGGAGAATTGCCTGAACCCAGGAGGCGGAGGTTGCGGTGAGCCAAGATCGCGCCATTGCACTCCAGCCTGGGTAACAAGAGTGAAACTCCGTCTCAAAAAAAAAAAACAAAAAAAAAAACTTGAATCAAAAACATTTGCCTTCCTGTAACCTTTCCCCACTCCTACATTTAAAGGAATTAGAAATTAAAGCTCTTATTTTAAAAAATGCAGTATCATTCTATTTTCCTATCATACTAATGTGAATCCCTTCTGTTTACCCCAATGATGAGCTAGCTCATCAAAGAGGAAGCACAGGTATGCATGGAGCCAGGGCAGGTCTGGAGAGCTGGGGCACCAGCGAACAGCATGAAGGGACTAGAAGGTCAAGAAATCAAACCAGGGAGGCCACACCCTCACCTCTCTTGTAGTTTAGTTCTTCCCTTACCCACTAAATATCAGAAAGAGAGAAGGCAAGAAAGGGACCGAGGGGCTCCTGGAGGGAGTTAGGTGAGAATATGAAACAGGTGAAAGATGCTCCGTAGGTGCTATTGGGAGGGAAGCAGGCCAGGAGAGGCAAGTTCCCACCACAGGAAGGGAGGTGTTAGGGGTGATCTGAGCCGAGTCGGTCCTTGACAGGGAAGCCTTCTGTCAGATGGATGCTTCCTATCGTTCTAACTTGGGGCATGAGGGGCCTGTGAGGCTGGCGGAGGGCGCGGGTGGGCTGTCAGAGCGTAAGGTGGAAAGCTAAAGGCTCTCGGAAGCGAAAAGGTTGTCAAGTGAAAGGAGCGTGCGGCCGGGGCTGGGAAGGCAAATTTCAAGGTGGGGAGGGGCTGTTGTCCGGGCTGTGGGCACTGTCGGGGCTGGGGACGGCTGTGGGACGCTGACTGCCAGGCAGTCGGGGCTGAGGGCGAGAGTGCCGCCGGGCAGTGGGGAGTGGGGGGTCTGGTGGCGGCGGGGGTCTGTGGGGCTGTGAAGCTAGGGGTCTGGCTGTCAGGAATGGGCTGGGCAGCAGGTTGGCAGACCCAGTTTCCGCAAGGCCGGTGGCAGGGGAGGAGCTTCCGTCAGGAGCGAGACTGGGCGGGACTCACCTTGGCGGCGTCTGACAGCTGCGCCAGCAGGAGCACGAACAGCGCCAGGCACGAGAGACTGAGCAAGGAGCCAAGCCGAAGGAGGCCTCCCCATAGGGTCGCCATCGCTGGGGGCCCGGCGGTCCCCCAGCTCGGAGCCCCCACGACCGGCTCCTGGCTCCCGGCTCGGGCTCGGGCTCAGGTTCAGGCTCAGGACCCAGCTGGGGATCCTCCGCCCTCACTTCCGCCTGGACGCGAAGGCGTCACTGGGCGCGCTGGTTCAGATGCAAAAAGCATCCGCCCCGGAAACGGTTTCCCGAGCGAAGGGCCCGGAGGCTGCGCGGTCCTGGCGCCCAGCCCTGCCTCCCCTCGGCACTAGGACGGAAGGGGACTTCTAGGGTGGCAGCCTGGGCCCAGTAAAGCTTTGCAGCTCTTGGATATCCTCACCGGGCGCAGAAGCTGCGGGTTTATGGAGTCGCCATTGCGCTGGAAAAGTTCTCCTGGCACGGAGACCCCAGTAAACTCCGGGTGTCACACAGGGGCCTCCGGCTGCCCATGCGGGCCGGAGCTGTTCGTGCACAAGCAGGACGGGCGCTGAGCATGGAAACGGGACTGGAACTGGCCGAGCCATGCTTTTCTGGGAAGCCCACCCCCAGTCAGAGGGTTGGGGTTGGTCCCTGCACCTTAGGTACTAACCTGCTGCCCACTCGCCTCCTGGACACAGCACCCCGTCGGCTTTCTAAGTCAGTGAGCTGCCCTCGTGGGTGTGGCCTCCCCTTGGAGCTCCCCGCTTGCCTCCCCCAGGTCCAGCCTGCAGCTAGGAAGTGGGTCACAGCGACGGGGCTGGGCTGGGCCGGGCCAGGCTCCGGGAGATAGGGAATTGGCGAAATAACTGCTCCAGTAGTATCCTCCGCCTAGAACTCCTCGAGGTGGCGAATTGGGGTGCTATGCACTGGTAAGGCAGTGCCTGTTCAGGGCTGCCAACTGGTCTTCCCAGAGCCGTCATTCTCAGCAAGTGCTTTAGGAGTACCTTAGATTGGCACAGTCTCCCACTGAAATATTTTTTTTAGTGGAGACAATGGAGATAGTGGCAAGGATGCAGGGATCATCACAGCCTCTAGGGATTTATTAAATGACCTTGGGCCAATCACTTCCCTTCTCTGGGCCTGTAGTTTTTGGCTCAATATGGGGAAATGGATTTCAATTATGCTCCATGTAATACCCGTGTTTTGTGTTGAAAGCTTTTCTTAAAAGTCTGGATATCCTTGGCTATCCACTAATATGTAAGAGTGGGGCATTAGAAAGCTGATGGAAAGTTCTGTTTACATTGGCCAGTGAGGTGGCTCACACCTGTAACCCCAGAACTTTGGGAAGTCAAGGCAGGCAGATTACTTGAGGCCAGGAGTTCAAGACCAGCCTGGCCAACATGGTGAAACCCTGTCTCTACTAAAAATACAAAAATTAGCCAGGCATGGTGGCATGCGCCTGTAGTCCAAGCTACTTGGGAGCCTGAGGCATGAGAATCACTTGAACCCAGGAGGCAGAATTGCAGTGAGCTGAGACAATCTCACTGCACTCCAGCCTGGGCTGGAGACCAAGACTCTGTCTCCGAAAAAAGAAGAAAAAAAAAAAGCTTCTGTGTACATACTCAGGACTTGTAATTAGTAGGACATACTGCAGTATTTTTCAAAATTCTGATAGTTTGTGAAATCAATCTAATCCATTTTATTTCCCCTAAATGACAGAACAGAATAGAAAATACTACCTCAGAATACGTCATACATGGAAAGGGAATTACTTTGTGAAACTTTGGTTTCTTACATGCATATCATATATACATATTATGTACTGGTTGGATCCCATAAAATGGGAGTTTTTTTTTTAATTGTGGGTGTTTTTTCAAAGAAATTTGAAAAAATACCACTTAGGATAACCAAGGAGATCTCAAACTGTCAGGGCAGGTAGGTCTTTTCTCTTAGAGAGGTAAGTTCTTCTGGAATAAAATTCTCTATACTTTTGCCTGCCTGCTAGTCTGATAGACAGTATTCATTCATTCAGGTATTTGTTGAGCACTTACTATGTGCCAAATACTGTTCCAGGTTCTGGGTATACATCAGACAAAACTGTCTCCTGGGACTAGATTCTAGTGAGGGAGAAAAACAGTGAGTTATGTAGTATTTAGGCATTGTGCAAGGTAACACAGCAATGGAAGGGAAAGCTGAACATATGCATATAGATGCTGGTAAGTAGGTAGATGTGGGGGATGAATGAAGTGGAAAGGAAGGTCATCATCTGAGAGTGAGAATGGGGAAGGAAGTGTTGGAAGAAAAGAGAAGGTATGAAATAATTTAGGATATAACACAGCAATCTATAGCCTGTGACCAAATCCTATTTTGGTGCAGTCCACAAGCTAAGAATACTTCTTTACTTTTAAATGGTTGGGTAAAAATTTAAGATGATATTACATCATGACATGTGAGAAAAATGCACCTCAAATTTATTTACATATTGCCTCTGGCTACTTTCATGCTACAGTGGCATAGGTGAATAACTGCAAAAGAGACTATGACCTGCAATGCCAAAAATGTTTATCTGGCCCCTTACAGAAAGAGTTGGCTGACTCCTGATCTAGGAGAATGGGAAGGTAAATAGGGAAATACGATTGTCAGGCAGCATTAAAGGCCTGAAGGTTAGGATACAAATTTAAAGAGAGCCTATTCAGCATAGTTGCTGCACAGAAGTAGGTAAAAAGTAGGCAAACAGCTGGCTTTAAAGTTGTGACTTTGCAAAGTGAGTGTGACAAAAAGGGGTAAACTAAGTTGAACATACATGCAAGTTGCATGATTATAATGATTGCTCCTGGGATTTAAGTTGATTATGATGGGAAGAAAAGGAACTTGGAGATTAGGGACAATGAAAAGGTGGTTGTGAAAGGAGTACTGGAGTTAAGTTACCAGATGTCTGGAAGATAGACAGTGGTGGTCAGATGAGATAGATTATGGAGGGGTTACAGTTTTTGGTAATAATAAGACAGATCTAAGGTATGACTGTGAGAGTGAATGGATGGAAATAGAGAACAAGATCAGTGGAAAACTACTATTCAAAGAACCTGTAGTCAGGTGTTGAAAGGATTGTCCATCTGTGTGATTAAAAATTGCCAAGAATTAAATCAGGAGTAGTGTTGCAGGAAATGAAATGAGTAACAACCTAAACTTACTGAGAAATGAGAGGGGATGACCCACGGGTTTGTAGATTTTGTAGATGATAGCAATGAAGAGAAGAGATATAAATTGATGGTATGGGAGTTTTTAAAACTGAGAGTTTTAAAAGATAGGAGACATGTCTGGAAGCAGTAATGAGGAACAAGAACATCATCTACCGCATCTCCAGGAACAGTAATAGGAGGACTGTGGGAGAAAAAAAATCACCTTGAGAGGACTGCAGTGAAAGCAGTATCCTAAGATAACAGCCAAGTTTCAGAGTTCTGGGATCCAAGCCAAGGAAGGGTTTCCAACTCTTCAGAATGCCGAGGTTTAGGCTGGGCATACTGGCTCATGCCTGTAATCCCAGCACTCTGGGAGGCCGAGGTGGACAGACCACTAGAGTCCAGGAGTTCAAGACCAGCCCAGGCAACATGGTGAAATCCTGCCTGTACACAGAATATAAAAATTACCCAGGTGTGGTGGTGCATGCCTGTAGTCCCAGCTATTCAAGAGCCTGAGGTGGGAGAATCACTTGAACCCAGGAGGTTGAGGCTACAGCAAGCCATGATTATGCCACCGTACTCTAGCCTGGGCAATGGAGTGAGACCCTGTCTTAAAAAAACAAACAGAATGCTGAGCTTTAAATCCCTATATTCAGTAGGATGTCTCCCCTCAGCTCCCAGTTGTTCTTGGTGGCTCTGACTAGTTCATCTTCCCCAGGAGATAATGAATGAATGAATTTATAAGGGGAGAGGATCTCAGGACTAACTTTATAGTCTTTCAAGTAACCATCTTGTTTTTAAGCCCTCCATCTACTACCTCTTGTTTTCCAGATAACTGATGCCTCCAATTCCTAAGCCTTTTCTGGGGTTCTGTGGTACAAATGTGCTTGCTTATTGCTGGTAACACTCCGCCAGCGCCTGTCCCAGACTTCTGCTTTCTGTGGTTTGCTCAGTTTGTTCCTTGTTTTTTGCTTTCCAGATTCAAAGGTTTTGTTGACATTGCCTGGATGCTGCCATAATTTCTCTCATGTTCTTTGTCCTTATAGCATTTAACATTCCTTTACTGTCATTTTATTGGCATTTCAGGAGGAAGGTATGTTTCTAGTACACTGTATTTTTGTTGTTGTTTTTGAGACAAGAGTCTCACTCTGTCACCCAGGCTGGAGTGCAGTAGTGCGATCTCAGCTCACTGCAACCTCTACCTCCTGGGTTCAAGTGATCCTCCCGCCTCAGCCTCCTGAGTAGCTAGGGGTCAGGCATGCACCACTATGCCTGGATAATTTTTGTGTTTTTAAGTAGAAATGGGGTTTCTCCATGTTGGCCAGCCTGGTCTTAAACTCCTGGCCTCAAGTGATCTACCCATCTAGGCCTCCCAAAGTGCTGGGATTATAGGCATGAGCCACCACACCAGGCCAATCCACTGTTTTTAAAAAGTTGTCAACAAGAGTTTTGTTAAGGGGTCAAACATGTCTGACTGGTTCACTTTTCCCAGAATGCTGCTTAGTCCCTCAAACACACAAATTCCCGATGGGTCCACCTACCAGGCTTCTGGTATATACAGACAGATGTGAATCCCAGTGGTGGAAACAACTGATTATGAGTTTTCTACTGCATTTCTTATTCTAATGGTCACTCTTTTCCATTCCTGTCCTTTCCCTCATCCCTTACCTGCTGTTACTGAACCTTATCATTTCTAAAATTCCACTTTCCTGGGGGCATCCACAGCTGGATCCTTTTCTTGGCTATCATCCTTCAGGCCTTAGAACAGGTTGCCTTCATACACAATTGTGCTCCAACTGGTCTTTATGAAACCTGTTCATTTCAATATACTTTTAGGCCAGGCTCACACCTGTAACCTCAGCACCTTGGGAAGCCGAGGCCGGTGGATCACCTGAGGTCAGGAGTTCAAGACCACCATGCCTAGCCAACATGGTGAAACCCTGTATTTACTAAAAATACCAAAAAAAAAAAAAAAAAAAAAAAATTAGCCAGGCATGGTGGCATGTGCCTGTAGTCCCAGAGACTCAGGAGGCTGAGGCTTAAGAATCACTTGAACCCAGGGGGTGAAGGTCACAGTGGGCTGAGATTGTGCCACTGCACTCCAGCCTGGGAGACAGAGCAAGACTCCATCTTCAAAATCGATCTATCTATATCTGTCTATCTACTTTCAATTCCCCAATTGTTCCTACATACCACTGAGAAGCTTATGAGCTCAGTTTCTGTAGGACTTATAAAACAGGATAATTGCCTCCTCATTATGGTCAGCTCCAGCACCATTCAAATTCTCATGTCCTTACCTATTTCCAGAACAAGCAAGATGAAAATCACTTATCACTATAGCACCCACCTCAAGCACAAGGTTATTCAGTGTATTCAAGGAGTCCAGCATTTCATAACAGAACCCCTCCATTAGTTTGCTAACTGATGAAAGCAGTTAAATTCCTCTTATGTAGGCTTAGAGTACAGAAGATTCTATGTCCCTATTTCCTCTGCCCCCCAATCTATCCCTTGGCACACAAGTACCTCTACTAGAATAACCATACTCCCTCTTCCCAAACCAATTCTCTTGTTTAAGGCAAATGGCAGTGTTAGTGTATGTCAACATGGTTATCTGGGTTCCCTGGAGAGTTTGATTTTCTGTATTAATTATAAATTGGGAGGTTACTCTGGCTAAAGTAAAAGCAACACCAGGATTGAGGTCCCTCTCTGATTATTATGGTGGCTGGAATTTGTCAGAAGAGGCATAGGTCCAGGAAAGAGTGTAAAAAAGATGATGGAAAGAAAGAATAAGGCCTATGGCCATCAGGTTGCTAGAACTTTTGAACAAGTCACCATCTAAAAGCAGGTGAAGACCTACCTTTTTGTCCATTCTGGTCAGGCACCTGGTGGCTTGAGTCAGAACATACCAGCCAGGTGGTGGCTCACATCTGTAATCTCAGCACTTTGGGAAGCTGAGGCAGGTAGATCACTTGAGGTAAGGAGTTCCAGGTCAGCCTGGCCAACATGGTGAAACCCTGTCTCTACAGGTGTGGTAGTGGGGCACCTGTAATCCCAGTTACTTGGGTGGTTGAGGCAGGAGAATCAGTTGAACCCAGGAGGTGGAGGTGCAGTGAGCTGAGATCACACTACTGCACTCCTGTCTGGGTGGCAGAGTGAGAAAAAAAAAAAAAGACAAAAAAGAACATGCCACAATCCTTTAATAAGACGTTCCCTGAGAAAACAGTTGTCACAATGTCCATATGCTTATCTCAAAAAAAGAAAAAAGAAAAAAACAAAAACATACCACAACCCTTTAATAAAAAGGTCTCTGAGAAAACAGTTGTCACAATGTCCATGTGCTTGACACCACGTGAGAAATAACCTTCAGTAGGTCAGTGGCCAGACAGGTGAGTATGAAATGAGACAGCACTGTACTATAGCTCAGGATGCACTGATAATAGAAGTTTGAAGCAACAGCTGACAGAAGAGTCTAAGCAATAACACGAAGACTAGTTTGTCTCTGCTTCTTGAGAACAGCAGCCTGGAACTCTTCAAACAAGCTCATAATGCATTAATCAACAAGAAGCTACATTTGATATGCCATTTTAATAAAGATGTCCTAGAATTGAAGAATTTGGCATTAGAAATTATGCCAAGGCTGGGGTGCAGTGGTGTGATCATAGCTCACTGCAGCCTCTGAACTCCTGGGCTCAAGGCTCCCCCCGCCTCAGTCTCTGGAGTAGCAGAGACTACAGGCACACACCACTGTGCCCAGCTAATTTTAAAATTTTTTGTAGAGATAGGATCTCATTATGTTTCCCAAGCTGGTCTCGAACTCTGGCTTTAAGTGATCCTCCCACCTTGGGCTCCCAAAGTGCTGGGATGTGCTTAATACTAAATGTCATGAAGATACTATTAAAATAATAATTGTGCTCAATCATTGTTTATTGATACTATTCTAAGCCTTAGTTTTCTCTTCTGTAAAACTGAACAATACCACCTTCTTTGCAGGGGATAGCATCGTCCTTGGTATATAGTAAATGCTTTCCTCCAGTTGAGTCAGGATATACCTCTCTGCTACCTCCACTTATTAGAAATGCTTGCCTTCAGCTGGGCATGGTGGCTCACATATATAATCCCAGCACTTTGGGAGGCTGAGGCGGGCGGATCACAAGGTCGAGAGATCGAGACCATCCTGGCCAACATGGTGAAACCCCATCTCTACTAAAAAGACAAAAATTAATTAGGCGTAGTGGTGCGCACCTGTAGTCCCAGCTACTTGGGAAGCTGAGGCAGGAGAATTGCTTGAATCTGGAATCCATGAGACTGAGGTTGCAGTGAGCCGAGATCATGCCATTGCACTCCAGCCTGGCAACAGAGCGAGACTCCATCTCAAAAAAAAAAAAAAAAAAAAAGAAGGCCGGGCACGGTGGCTCAAGCCTGTAATCCCAGCACTTTGGGAGGCCGAGGCGGGTGGATCACGAGGTCAAGAGATCGAGACCATCCCGGTCAACATGGTGAAACCCCATCTCTACTAAAAATACAAAAAATTAGCTTGGCATGGTGGCGCGTGCCTATAATCCCAGCTACTCGGGAGGCTGAGGCAGGAGAACTGCCTGAACTCAGGAGGCGGAGGTTGGGGTGTGCCAAGATCGTGCCATTGCACTCGAGCCTGGGTAACAAGAGTGAAACTCCGTCTCAAAAAAAAAAAAAAAAGAAAGAAAAGAAAAGAAAAGAAAAAGAAAAAGAAAAAAGAAATGCTTGCCTTTGGTACCAGAAAAAAAACACTTTCCAGTGACAACTCTGAAGACAGTAATCATACTACCATTGTGCTTTTCTGGATATGCCACAAACTGTATACATGTCCCTGTCTTGCAAATGATATCTCCTATACAAAGAGTCCTAGTCCTTAATATTTCAGCATACAATGTGTAATCAACTAAAACATCAGTATCATTTTAACATGAACTTCTGTTAATCCAAGTTCTCCCCCACTACACAAGTGCAATAAATATTTTTAAATGAAGGTAACAATATTCTTAACTCTGGGTAAAACTTAATTTGCTGGTTTTATTCTTCTGAGGTACTTATGAATATTGATTCTGTCACTCATTGCTTAAGGACCTAATAGGTGAAATACTTGATGTTTTTTATCATTAGAATAAATTGGCAAAAACAAAACAAAATCTTTTGAGGTAGAATGGCAGTATCTTCTGAGTAGTAGTAAAACCATAATTCTAGATGGTGATAACCATTGTCATAATGAAAGCATGTTGCTTGTTGACTATTTAACCATGCTGTTTAAGTCATATTAAAAACATCAATACTTAAAAGGTAAGTTTCTATCATCTTTAAAATACATTTATTTGGGATGCCATTTAGACAATGACTTTATATATTAAGGTTCATTCAACCCTTTCCCTTCTCAAACCTCTTCCATTTGTTTGAACTAAATAAATATTTCCTTTTTTTGTTTGTTTGTTTGTTTGTTTTTGAGACAGGGTCTCACTCTGTTCTGCAGGCTGGAGTACAGTGGCTCAATCACAGCTCACTGCAGCCTAGACCTACCGGGTTCGTGATTCTCCTGCCTCAGTCTCTTGAGTAGCTAGCACTACAGTTGCATGCCACCACTCCTGACTAATTAAAAAAAATTTAGAGAAGAGATCTCACTGTGTGGTCCAGGCTGGTCTTGAACTCCTGGGCTCAAGTAATCCTCCAGCCATAGCCTTCCAGAATGCTGGGAATACAGATGTGAGCCACTGTGTCTAGCTATATTTCCTTTTCTAGAAGTGTTCTCTCAAACACTACTGACTGACCCACCATAAAAGATTGTTCCCATATATGAAGCTCTGAGTGACTACCATATGCCAACCACTCTATATGGATTTTCTCATTTGATACTGTGGGGTAAGCACTATTATTACTTCTGTTTTATAGATTACAAAACCAAGTTCAGTGAAGTTCACTAACTTGCCCAATGACATACCGTCAATAAGAGACACCTGAAGGGCCAGTAACAATGGAGGAACAGAAAACCCTAAGAGAAAAACACTGATGCAATCAGAATGTACCTGGTCTCCCCCACCTTCCAGACTGGGGCCCTGACACAAAAACTTTGTCAGACAAGCACACAGAGGGGAAGATTTCATTTTATTGTTACATCGGTCTCACAAATAAACCCAACACAGCCAGAAACACTGAAAAGATAAAGTGCCAATGCAGAGAGGCCTGGCAACAGAAGGAGGGAGGAATCCAGTTCGTCTCCTCCATGTCCCCAGCCTGGAAATACATTCCTATTACACACGAGTAAGGGCAGATGACATACCAGGCAACCCATTCTATAGACACTTTGAGCTAAGAAATAGAAAACTGTACCAGGCAGGGTCTGTGCAGGGCAAGAAAATAGAAAACAGTCAAAAAACATTATTTTCCCAAATGAGTCCAGGCATGGAAATACCAAATGATAAAAACAGTATTTTCAAACTCCCTGTATTTGAGATGGACATCTAATAAAGTATTAGATAGGTTTGGTACTTCATGCTACTGCCTATTTTCAGAACTATGACCTGGGTAGACAGCTTTTCTCCCATACCCTCAATCTAAGGTACCAGAATTTTTAGTACTCTGGGAAAAACTGACCTCACCTTCTTACCTTGCCAGGCCACCCCCATAATTAAACCCAGTGCTTCCTCATACACATCAAGGAGATGTGGGCTAGGAGAGTAATCAACTTGGTAGCATTCAAAGGTGAATGAAGCTGAAGACTTCCCATAACTGTCTCAAGACATTTTTTAGAGCCTCTATCAAGGCTGGGGTTTAAAACATAATTATTTGGTTAGAAAATTCAAATGTTTTGACTGTATTAAGTGAGATTATATCCTAAACCGAGTTCACCCCAACCATTTCAATTCCAAAACTAGAAAATTATTGACTGATCTTCAGAGGCCAGAAGGATCACTAAAAGTCATGTAATCATCCCTGATACCATATAACCGTAAACGCAAAGTTCCAGAAGCAGTCGTATCTTTCCAGAACTTGAGAGTTCCTGGCCTTACATGGTCCATGGGGAATGCAAATAAGAATAAACCAGAAGGAACCTTCAACATGCCTCACTGTGGCCAAGAGTTAAGGCTCAGAGTGGAACTTTCAAGTAGGGAAGAAAAGGGTGAACTTTACTTTAACTTAGTACCAGGATAAGAGGCAGGCCACAATATTGCCATGAAAGGTAGGGAAGGAGGATGGAGAAGCCTCAGTGGAAAGGTGCAAATCACCCTTAGGTAAGAGAAGGGGGTATTGCTAGAGGGAGTGCTGAAGGCTGGTAACCCCTGGGTCACCCCTGCTGAGCTTCAGATGTAGCCTCTCAACTGTGGCTGTGCTTAGCTTTCTATCTAGCTTCCTTAGATAGAGGCTGATAGGAAGGGGGCCAGGGAATGCCCCCATGACAACTGACTGCAGTGCGGCTGCCTAGTTGTTCAAATGATTGTCACCAAGTTCCTTTTTTTTATTTTTCCCTTGAGACAGAGTCTTGCTCTGTCACCCAGGCTGGAGTGCAGTGGCATGATCTTGACTCACTGCAACCTCCGCCACCTGGGTTCAAGCAATTCTCCTGCCTCAGCCTCCCATGTAGCTGGGATTACAGGCGCCTGCCAACACACCCAACTAATTTTTCATATTTTTTTCTAGTAGAGACAGGGTTTCGCCGTGTTGGCCAGGATGGTCTCAAACTCTTGATCGTGGATGATCCACCCACCTCGGCCTCCAAAGTACAGGGATTACAGGTATTAGCCACCACACCTGGCCCCAAGTTCCTAGTCTTTAGGGAGGTTCTGTGAGGCCTAAATCATTCAGAGTTCCAAAGGGTTGTTTGGTAGGGGCAATTGCTGAACACCAGACAAGTTAGTTGGTGGTACTTGGAAAAGTTCAAAGTGGGATCCATTAAACAAACACTCTGAGAACTACTGCTATGACACAGGGTAGACTTGGGAATATCTTAAAGGGTTGCCCACAGATAGCTATTTTTCTGACTTGTCCAAATACTTCTATGACCAAACTGAAGGGGAGATTTCATTACAGATACCTGTGTGCCTAACGTGACACCCCAACCAAAAACTTCAAAAAAAACCTATATTCTCCTCAACCTCTGAGAAGGGTCAGGAAATACTGGGCAGTTATAAAAAGTTGTCCTTAACACTGCTGGCTCCTGCTCTGCCTCTTTCCTTTACCAGGACAGAACTGAAGATCTCAATTCCCTGCCTGAAAGTTTCATTCCCTACCTCCCAGAAAGATTTATCTAGGTAGGCCTCTCCAACAACTTATTTTACTCAGTCTATTCCCTTCTATTCTGGTTTTGCTCTCTCTTTTTTTAAACCTCCTTTCTCTACTCCTGGTTTCCAGCTACTTAAGTCCTTGGCAGAAACATAACAGGATGGGCAGGAATGCTGACCAGATCTTGGGAGTAATCAACATCTGACAATGACACTCTGATTTGCTTAAGCCTTCAATTCCAACTCAGAGAAAGATTAATATTCCTCTATCTGTGGTTCCTCCTTTCCTCCAAGAGGTTCCCAGTGAGAAACCATTTCATTCATCTTTGTACTCTCAGTTTTTAGGCCCCAAGATGAGTGCCTCAGTGTGACAGTTTGGGACAAGGAACTTTTAGTGGGCTTGGCATACAGGAGGGAGAGCTACCAAAATCATCCTAGTATCCATCTCCAGAGGATATTCCTCCCCTGTTCTGCCCCCCACCCCACTTTTTTTAAAAACACTTTCACCTCTTTGCCCTCCTGTTAAGGCTTGAACACAAACGAGGCAGCATGGGAGTCTTGGCTTGGAAATCAGGTCTGTGTTCTAGGTCCCTTGAGTCACTGACCTAATATATGAACTTTGACAATTCACTTGCCTCACTGGACCTTTAAATAAAAGAGTTAAACTATAATAGATGACCTCCCTGGGCTCTTTCACATAATCCATACTTGAGAAATCAATGAATGAATTTGAAGAAACTCTAATTCCAAGACATAGGTATCCTGGCACCTGTTTGAAACAGCTGAAAAGAGGTTAGGGTCAAGTTCTTGTTTATTATACACTTAGCTATAGGAAAAGAAGCAAATACACCTATGGAGACACAGAACCTGGCAGCCCCTATACTTGACTAATGAAAGCAAATTCCTGGAAGAAGCAGAGAAATAGGCCACAAGTGAGACTGGCAGTGTCAACAAAGGTCTATAAATTAAGTGATCAAGGAGTAAAAAACAATGGCTATAACCAGACAAGATCTCTAAGCATAGACTATAGTCTAGAGAGGTCTGAATGGGAAGGAGCCCCTGGAGCTTCTATTAGATGGAAGGACTTGGTCCACAGCAATTTGCTACTGCATTTGGTTCAAACCCAGTTTTCTCAATCTGTCAACTCAGTGTGTATGCACATGTACAGACATGCTGCAGGCTGTAGTTATGCTTCTGAAGTGCTGAAATGAGAAATAAGTATCAGAAGAAATAATGCCAAATTCAAAAAAGTTAAGCTGAAGACAAGCAAAATGTTAGTTTAAAAGCTACTCATTTCCTTACCACTCTGTGTGGCATCACCATTGCTCATTCTGATATGTGCGCTACAGAGTTTTGTGGGATGGTGAACTTTGAGTGTGGGGAAGGGTGGATTTGTAGTATGATTGAAAGCCAAAGACAGGATACAACCCCATATCCTGTCTGAGAACCACTACCACCCACCCTAGCTCATGACAAATGGATGTGACTTGATCTGACCCATTTGGGTACTCACTTGTCTTCATTCAAAGAGACTGTCTCCATAAAAGGGATTTCTTCCTTGTCTGTCTTCCCCATGACCAGCCGGTGCTTATCCAAGTTTATGATACACTAAAAACAGGAGAATCATTGGTAACTTGCCAGTGATACCACTATGAGTTCCCATGTAAGAGGATACCTGCCTCAGAGAGGAAGTATCGAGGGGTAAGTGGAGTCAATCTTACCTTCAGAGATCGGAGAGTCTGCAGACCAAGGGACAAGTTTTTCTCATTGTCATCTTATAAGAACAAAAAGATGATTAAGATTCAGCCATTTCCATGCTTGCTTAGAAGTCAGCCTAATCACTATTAGGTTCCATCCATCTATCCATCCATCCATCCAGTAACATCCAATAAACATATATTGAGCATCTGTTGTATTAAGTAATATACTAAAGTTAAGAGGCAATAGAGCCAAGATTCAAACCCAGGTCCTTTTTACTCTAAAGGACAAAGGCCTTTAGACAAAAACCAAGAACTTAGAGTAGCCAAGAATAAAATATATGAGAGGTGTAGAAGGTGGTGGGAAATTATCAAGGGATTTACGCAAAGGAGTAAGTTGCCCTCTGTCTCTAAATAGTTCATGGAAAGCTCTCAGGGGACATTTTCACCTGCACATAAAAATGTGTTTTCTTGCTTTTTTGCTTTTTCTTTTTTTTTTGAGACAGAGTTTTGCTCTCTTTTTGCTCAGGCTGGAGTGCAATGGTGCGATCTTGGCTCACCGCAACCTCCGCCTCCCAGGTTTAAGTAAATCTCCTGCCTCAGCCTCCAGAGTAGCTGGGATTACAGGCATGTGCCACCACACCCGGCTAATTTTGTATTTTTAGTAAAGACAGGGTTTCTCCATATTGGTCAGGCTGGTCTCAAATTCCCGACCTCAGGTGATCCACCTGCCTTGGCCTCCCAAAGTGCTGGGATTACAGGCTTGAGCCACCGCACCCGGCCTCTTGCTCCTTGAATTTTTTTTAATCTGACCTCCACATTGGTTTTACTGATTCATTCTCAACATATCTCGAATGTAGCTCAGGACCCATCTAGTACTTTGGAGAGCAAAAATTGGGATAAGGTTTATAGTATAGGAAAATGGGAACCATTTTGAAAGAGTCAATATTTACAGGCATGAGATCTCATGAGGTTTTGTTGGGAGTAGGGAGAGGGTTTATGTTAGGGTCCGTAGGTCCAGCCCTCAGTTCTGCTTACCGACCACAGCTGCTGGGCAGTCCAGACGGAGGGAGCCCAGTGTAATCACTAGGTGCTCAATCTGGCCCACAACTTTGAGATGCCGGGGTAGAGAAAGCTTTTCTCCTTCATGCTTGTGGGATTTGACATGTTCCTTGAGTCTGCACCATAGAGGAAGATAAAAAAATCCCCTTGACAGAGATTCCTGTAGAATCTGGCAAAGCCTACCTTCTGACCTACAATTGCAATTCTCCAGGGATCTCCTGGACTAATTTACTGAAAAGTGCTAGCCATCCTACGTTTGTACTTTCAGCACTTTGTCCTAAACATGCCAGGGGGATAATAAAAACACTAAAATCTCATCTCCCGTTCTCAAAAACTTTACATCACTTATGTATACTGGTGAAGAGAGGGGAACTAACACATTCAGAGAATCCTATTCTGTACCCTAATGCCCCTACCATTGTGTGAGGCAAATGAGTTAACATGTCCTTTTACCCATCTGTGAGTAACAGATACCAGAGAAGTCAGATTCATGCTAATTTTAGAAGGTCTTTGTTCAATGTCTAATTTTCTCTTTGTCCATTCTATTTCATTCTGTTTCATCAGTCTGTCTTAGACTATAATGTTTGTGGGGGCAAGTACTTATTTGGTAAGTGCATTGATATTCCTATCAGCAAGGAATATCATGGAGAAAGCCCTTGTTAATTTAACTTGTCTGTACAGGGGAAGAAGGAAACAAACCGTACCAAGGTTTCACATAGTTAACATAACCTGATTGGAATAGCAAGCACCCGAGCTATTATGGGTTGGTGGATAAATACTTAATTATGGACTTTCTGTGCCAATACTTCGGCTTTCCTCTATTTCTTCTCTTTTGGTGCTATGGCCCATCCAAAAGAAAAATAATTGCAGTTTTACAGATGGTTATTAATTCCTCTGGAATCATGGCAGTCTGCTGCCTAATTATGCACCAGGACATTATTAGTCTTTCTGGAACCAACATGTTGCACTATACTTCATCTCTTCACCACATAAAAAAGCTCAAGGCTGGGCCCAGTGGCTCATGCCTGTAATCCTAGCACTTTGGGAGGCTGAAGTGAGCAGATTGCTTGAGCCCAGGAGTTCAAGACCATCCTGGGCAACATGGCAAAACCCCTCTCTACAAAAAAATACAAAAAATTAGCCAGGCATGGTGGTACACACCTGTAGTCCCAGTTATTCAGGAGGCTGAGGCAGGAGGATCACTTGAGCCCAGGAGGTGGAGGTTGCAGTGAACTGAGACTACACTCCAGCCTGGGCAACAGAGTGAGACTCCGCCTCATGAAACAAAAAAAAAGTAACTACTGGCTAATCATCTTTATGATGGCCCAGGCCCAGCAGCAACAGCAGTCCTATTCTCAGTTTTGATGCATGTTTCTTGGGGACAGGCAGTGCCTCCTCCAGAAAGACTCTGAGTAAGCTAAGGCCAACCACATCCCTACTTTTCCACATCTGGATGGAGTACACCAACAGGACAGCTCCTTTCAATTTGCTGTCTAGTGGATCAGGGCAAGGCACACAATGAGCCAGAGGTCTCAGGCTCTCTCATTCAAGTTCAGAGGTCTTTGCTCAAAACTTAATAGGTGGGAGTTAACAGAAAGCTGAAGGTTTCCCTGCTCACTGATTTCTCCCACTTGCCTGATAACCCACCACTCCTCCCCTCTACTAAGGACTCTGGTTCCAACTGAGATCTGAGCTCTGCATACTTCTCTTCGAGCTGCTGTGGAGACCCTTACCATCTCTAACCATAAAATAGAATCAAAGAAGTACACTCACATGTAAGTTCCACACAGCACAAGTGGCTACTTACCCCAATCTATCCACACAGGCTGAAGAGATGAGATTATATAGACAGCCTGTGTCAACCAAGGCTTTCACATCCTTTCCAGCACACTGTGGGGGAGGAAATGTACTGTTTAGCAAAAGCCAGAGAAGTGAAAGGGAAGGGAGATGCAGACAGCAAGCAGCAGATGTCATATGAAAGGCAGGGTTGGAGAGCATCCTCCCCATTATGGGTTGTAGTGTCTCATCTTTACCCACTGCTAAGTCTGCCTTTGACTGGCTCTTGTTCCTGCTGAATCCAGGGCTGACGGAAGATCCCAAAAAAACTCTAGGTGTTTCATGCTATGTATCAAATATCTCTTAATCTCTCTCTCTCTTTTTTTTAATCACATACTCGTTTGTAAATCTGATGAAAGCTTTGTTCCTTCTTCCCATAAAGATGCAGGTACATATAAAAGTTGCATACACTTCCACTGTTGCATGGAGTGCCCCTTTTAAAACTTATTTATGAATTACGTGAGACTCATACTCTTTTTTTTTTTTTTTTTTTTGAGACGGAGTTTCACTGTTGTTACCCAGGCTGGAGTGCAATGGTGTAATCTCCGCTCACTGCAACCTCTGCCTCCTGGGTTCAAGCAATTCTCCTGTCTCAGCCTCCTGAGTAGCTGGGACTACAGGCATGCACCACCATGCCCAGCTAATTTTTTTTTGTATTTTTAGTAGAGATGGGGTTTCACCATGTTGACCAGGATGGTCTCGATCTCTTGACCTTGTGATCCACCTGCCTTAGCCTCCCAAAGTGCTGGGATTATAGGCGTGAGCTACCACACTCAGCTGAGACTCACTCTTTAAAGTCAGGAGGAGAGGGCCCCACATCATACTTTCCAGAAAAACCTGGAAAAGCTGTTCTCAGAACATTACCTGGCAAGAAACCAAAATCATGTCATCCTCCTCAGACTTCTTTAGCCCCTCAGACTTAGCTTGATTGAGTTTGTTCGTCTTAGAGGCCCAAGGGACACGGCTGCTTCGGAGCTTAGACAGGTTGGTTTCCATGAGGCGCCTCTGCAGAATATTATGAGGTTGCTTGAGGAATAGAAAGCAGAGACTTCTTAGTGACACGCCATATCCCTCTTTCCCATTGTCCCTCAAACACCATGAAAATAATGAAGGAGCCTCCCATAACTGAGCTCTACCTTTGCTTCTTATTATACTTCCTTCAAGTGAGGACTTCACTGGTATTGTCAGAGCAGGTATTATAAACCAATTTGCAGGAGGCCACCCTGAATGAATGAAAATGCAAGACAGGACACTGGGAAATGTAGACAGGGCTGATAAGTATTTTAGGGCTTAAGAGAACTGAGGGCCCTTGTGATTTGGACTAACCTAGCTCTGCTGCCTTTCTTCCCCTTACAAGAACATTTCAACGGAAAAGAGGTCTTAGTCTAGAATAAGTCATCTCTGTATCTTCCCAGGTGACAGTAAATTAGTGCCTTATAGAAAGGGCAGCTCATTTTCATAGGCTGAAGAAACTTAGCTAGCACAGGTATTCAGAAGTTCTGCCTACTTCTATGTCAAGTCTCACTATCTTACAGTCTTATCTTTCAGATGCAGTCTGCAGATGCCTTAGTGGTTGGTTCTCCTGTGGGCTGATTCACCCATGGGTGGATAGGGTGAAAAGACAGGAATTCACACTTGCTGAGCAAGCCTCTCAGCAGACACACTTTGCAACCTGACAGAACACACAGGAATCATTGTTGCTGGCATCCCCTGGACCTCGAAACACTGGTTTCTCATGCCCTATCTTGTCATTTCCCTTCAATTGCCCAAAAAGTAGGGGTAAGGAAGGGGAAGACACTGACCAAGAAGCCAGGGACTTAATTAGATCTTATATGTATGCCAGGATACCTAATGTTAAGAAGCATAATGAGAAGTCTGAGTTTCAGTCTGCACTTTGATAGAGCTTAGGAGAGTTCCTAGGGAAGATATAGTCATGCTCTACTGTTCCTATTCAAAGTGGCCTCCAGAAAGTTTAAGATATCTCTTGAAATCCTATAACTGGAGAAATTTGAATACACAAACATTTATGCCCTGGTTACAATAGCATTTAAAATCCCTCAAAGGAGAGTGTTTCAACCCAAGTTTCTATCTAACATGTACCAGATGACACTCTGATTCTACAGGGAGGGAAGTCACTCTTAGAAGCCCAGAACCTAGAACCTTTCAAGGGGGAGGGGGTAGCATTGAAGGTCTTCAGTATCTGCTACCTTATAGATTCCAAAGGAAAAATGGAGTCACAGCCATGACTCATTGTAACCCTAGCGAGATGAAGAAATGGATTCCCAAAATACACTGATTCTTGGCAAAGCACATTCTAAATTGGTATCTTTGGGAAAAGTGGAGGGAGAGGCACTTATAAAGAAAATGAGAGCTTCTTAACTTCACAAGGAGCTAGAGGAAGTGCTAACTCTCTCAGATTTTGTGATGCAACACTGGGAGAACGCTTTGCTTCTCAAAAGAAACAAAAATGCTTCATTCTAATCTGTCTTACCAATAAGATTGGATTCTTGGCTCAAGCCATACTAAAGCAGCTGTTTGTTTCTGTTACATTCATGCTTACGAGAACCAACTCAGATATAACTGGACTTGTAGAAGTGAAGATTGGAAGGGGTTTTGAAGGCCATCTAAACAAAGCCCTCTTACCTAAAGTTTGGGGATGTCTTCCTACATTGGTCTTGCTAAACACTTTATCTGTTCTTAATCTTGCAAAGGAGCTTAATCTTTAGTGGACAGATGAGACAAACGAGGGAAGTTCTAAAATCATTCTGCTTGAAGTCTTCCCTCTTCCATATTTTCCTTACTTTCTGCTTGATTCTTCTTCAACAAGGTATAAACATACTAAAAGTTTGTAAATATTGGGAAGAAAACTCCTCTGCAAAACATCAGCTCCTGCTTCCTTGACTCTATAGCCTCCTTTAATCACCCTCCTTATCTGGAATAGTCTTTTTTTAAAAAGCCTAAACCATGACATCTGTTTCCTGATATCCTATATTTTCTTCACTGAGATCACTTTTGATCACATACCAATAATGATCTCTGATTTCCAAATCCAGTAAACATTTTCAGCTTTAATTTTACTAGACTTTTCTAGTGCATTTGGCCCTGCTGACTATACCTTTACTTGTTCTTTAGTAACCAAAAACGGTTCAAACATATGCTCAATGTAAAATATTTAAGTATCACTGATATATATAAGATAAAAAAAACAAAGGCCAAGCACGGTGGCTCACACCTGTAATCCCAGCACTTTGGAAGGCTGAGGCGGGAGGATCTCTTGAGGTCAAGTGTTCAAGACCAGCCAGGTCAACATGGTGAAACCCCATCTCTACTAAAAAAACATACAAAAATTGGCTGGGTGTGGTGGTGTGTGCCTTTAATCCCAGCTACTGGGGAGGCTGAGGCAGGACAACTGCTTGAACCTGGAAGGCAGAGGTTACAGTGAGCCTAGATCGCACCACTGCTCTCCAGCCTGGGGAACAGAGCAAGACTCTGTTCCAATGCCTTTGCACTGATTGTCCCCTGTGCCTGAAATGTTCTTCCCAAAACATTTCTAATAGTTAGGTCCCTCTTATCTTCCAGGTTTCTGTTCAAATGTTACTTCCTCAGAAATACCTTATCTGACCATACAACTTAAAGTAGGTAGGTCACCTCTTTAGTTACCACCATATCTATTTCTTTCATAGTAATTATAAATACAAAAATATTTTACTTATTTATTTGTTTACTAATTTCGCCCCTGCCCTACTCACATGTTAACTGCACAAGGGCAAGGACCTTGACTGTCTTGATCTCAGCTATATCCTCAGCTCTTAACACAGTACTGACAGAAATCTCTACCCTTTCTTTCTTCAAAAAGGCTTTTTATTTCCCACCCGAGATGGAGTCTAGCTCTGTCTCCCAGGCTGGGATGCAGTGCTGCAATTCTGGCTCACTGAAATCTCTGACTCTCAGGTTCAAGCAACTCTCTTGCCTCGGCCTCCCAAGTAGCTGGGACTACAGGTACACACCACCACACTTGGCTAATTTTTGTATTTTTAGTAGAGATGGGGTTTCACCATGTTAGTCAGGCTAGTCTCAAATTCCTGACCTGAGGTGATCCACCTGCCTCAGCCTCCCAAAGTGCTGAAATTACAGGTGTGGGCCACTGCGCCCAGCCAAAAAGTCTTTCTTGATTAGTATCATTGAATTCTTTCTTTCAGAATCCCTTCAATACTTAAATATTAAATAGTTTGTACTACTTGTTCTATCCCTACTCTCTGACTGTTTAATAAATGTGCTTAAGTGGTTCTCATTTGTTTACTGACATATTGGCTTTCCAAGGGCTGTCCAGACTATCTTTTAAGATACACAGTACTGGCCAGGTACACTGGCTCATGCCTGTAATCCAGGACTTTGGGAGTCTGAGGCAGGACTGCTTGAGGCCAGGAGTTTGAGACAAACCTGGCAACATAGTGAAACTATGTCTCTACAAAAAAAAAAAAATTAAAATTTTTAAAAACTTAAAAATTAGCTGGGCATGATGGCACATGCCTGTAGACTCAGCTACTCGGGAGCTGAGGTGGGAGGATCACTTGAACCCAGAGTTCAAGGCTTCAGTGAGCTACGATCACACCACTGTACTTCAGCCTGGGTGACAGAGTGAGATCCTATCTCGAAAAAAGAATGTACAATACTAACTTGCTAGATTGGTACTGCAGGTACCCTGGTGGCCATTTAGACATAATTTTTAAGTTATCTTTCTGACATGGATTCTGCTTTATGCTAAACCTTAACAAGGCAGCTACTAACTTAAGCAGTCCTTGCTTCTCTACTCTTCCTGAAATGTGACTGCTAGAGGCATCTAAACTCTAACCAGGCAAGTTCAAATGTTCTGCCTCCATCACCATCAAGGGTTTCTAAAGGAAATGAACACTATGGGAAGTGCTGTATTATGAGTGAAAATAGCTTACAGTTCTTCAGTCTGTCACCCACGCTACTTAAACATCTCTTCTAACCAAACTATAGAGTCTGAAGAAAAGAGAGGTGAGAGGAATCAGACTATAGTGCAGGATACCATAGAATAATAACTTGAGCAAGAACTTTAATGCCACTTTCTCAATCCCTTTACCCAAGTTACCCAGACAGAAAGAAACTAATGGATTTCTGTGGTCCACAGAATGAACCAGACTAGAAAACGGGAAATGACAAGGGTCTGCTTTCTTTGTAGCATTTATTCCCAAGAGAGAAATCCAAGGTCACTAGCTAGCAATAGAAATACAACTAGAGCTTAGTTAGAACAAGAATACCATTCACTTTTTCTTTTTCCCCTAAAAGGGCCTGAAATAATCCTACTCCATTTTAGTCCTCATACAGTCTATAGATAAACATAGACTCCCGAGTCAAGCCCAGTATACATGTCTCTCTCTCTGACCTTGGAAATCCAAAAGGTCACCAATATCTGTACCTCCTCTTTGCTTACTAGCTGAAAATATGTAACATGTGACCCATTCTACCCCACGGAAACAAAGATTGTTCTTTGGTTTGCAGTTGCTCAAAAACATAAGGCAGATTGTTACACTGCCCCAGGCCTTCCGTGTTCTATTTCTTTGCCTTTGCTCATGACCCAACGAACAACCTACCCCACATTGTTATCTGTTTTGTGAATTAGTCTGAGATAGTAGTTTCTCAACTGCTCATGAAGGCTGCATTTTGTTAGAAAGGATTCACATAAATGGGCAAGGATAGACCAGATAACCTGTTAAATTCTTCTTACTCTGAGGTCCTACAAAGCATACTCTAGAGGCAGCCTTCTCTCCATACCATCTCACAGCCAGCTGGCTTAAAAGGAATGGTAAAGCTGTAATTAGATGCTGGCCTCCATCCTCATCATCACATCAGGATAGAGTAATCACTCCTTCCACTGGACTCCTCTAGCACATTTAACTATTACATCTTGGCAACTAGCATAGGCTTTCTGGTGGTGTTACTTATCTTCTAGAATTGTCTATTCAGCATATACATTTAAGTAACTAATTGGGACCCTAAACTTGTTCAAAAACCAAACTCTTGATTCTTATTCTCCATCCTCAACCTGCTGCCCCCCAACAAGTCTTATCCATTTCAATAAGTGATAACTCTGTTCTTCCAATGGCTAGGTTAAAAACCTCATGAACTTCTTTGATTACTCTTTCACTCTTAATCCAAACCATCAATTACGTTCGTCAGCTTTGCCTTCAACATGTACTCAGAACCTTATCCTTTCTTGTCTCCTTCATAGCTTATCACTCTGCTCTGAAGTACCATCATCTCTCACTTGGATTACCGTCAAATAGCTTCCTAATCAGTCTTCCTGCTTCATCTACTCTTGCCCTTCTACATTGTACCCCACATATTAGCCTGATTAGTCTTTTTATAAAATAAGTCATATCATGTCACCCCTCTGCTCAAAATACTCCACTGGTTTCCAGTCCCAGGTTAAAGCCCAAATGTGTAGGTATGAGCTGAGAAGAGCAGGAAATAAATAAAACCCAAATGCCTGCGCAATGGCCTCCCACTACATCTCTGATATGATCTTCTACCATCCTCCTCCTTGCTCATTTTGCTCTAGCTACAGTGGTCCTCTTACAGTTCTTCAGTTATATCAAGCACAGTGATGCCTCAGTCCTTTGCACTTGCTGTTCCTTCTTCCCTGAGACACTTTGTTCCTTAATTTCCTTCAGTATTTCTTCAAATGTAATCTTATCAGATAGGCCTTCCGAGACAACCCTGTACAAAATAGCAAGGCTCCACCCCACCCCAGCCACTGCCTTCCCTATTCCCCTTATCCTGATTTGTTTTCTCCATAGAAAATATTTATTATTATTACCTGATACATATTTACTTAATTTTACTTTCTGCCTCCTCCTTTCACAAGAATCCAAGTTCCATCAAGGCAGAAACTCTGTTTTGGTTCACTATTATATCTCCAAAGCCTAAATTACTGCATGCTATGTGTAACAGGTACTCAATAAACACTTGTGTAATAAATTAACTGATCTGTCCTGGCCTGTCCCCTAACCTCCTTATAATGAGAAACTTTTCTATCTTCCTGTTTGTGGTCCTAGCCTCTAGACTGTGTCATGAACACAGCAAGTATTCAAATAATGTTTGTTGTTACTAGAATGCAATCACGACTCTGCAAATTTTCAGTTTGTGCCAGATCTTGGTGTTATACTGATATTTCATGCTCCTCTTCTAAGCTTCCGAAATTCTCTAGCACATGACGTGTGGTGCGCTATGGATGGTTAATCTATAGGGCACACCACACAGGCCTGCTCTAATAGATTCTGTTCAGGTATTTTATGGTAAGTTTGCTTCACTGTGTTCTACCATCTTTCCCCCAGTCTCATTCCTAATTCTAGTCAGTTTTGAAAAAGCATTTAGCTATAACCAGAAGCAATCATATACAGGAAAGAAAAACTCTCTATTGACAGACAAGTAAGAATATGGTCTAATGCATACAGGTAAGTAATAATATCATTTAGGAAAGACAGAATATTATCATATAACATGAGTGTTTTTAAACATTAAAAAGCCTTTAGCACAATGAGAAAAACCTTTGTGAACCTGGTAGCTAAAACAAGGTAAATTACAATAGGCAAAATTCCAAGAATGGAGATGTTAAAAAAAAATCAGGGCGGAGTGTTGTAGCTCATGTTTGTAATCTCAGAAGTTTGGAAGGCTAAGGTAGGCAGATCTCTTGAGCCCAGGAGTTCAAGACCACCCTAGGCAACATAGCAAAATCCCATCTCTACAAAAAATACAAAAGATAGCCTGGTGTTGTGGAATATGCCTATAATCCTAACTACTCAGAAGACTGAGGTGGGAGGATCTCTTGAGCATGGGAGGTTGAGGCTGCAGCGAGCCGTGACTGCAGCTGCATTCCAGTCTGGGCAATAGAGTGAGACTTTGTCTCTTAAAAAAAAAAATCAAATATAATATTACTCATATCTCTGGTTTTAGTTCTTAATCTAATACATAATCAACAACACAAGATAAAAGGATAAAAGAAAAAGAGCCAGACAAAAATATAATTTCCACAGAGGACTTTGTATCAACAAACTCCATACACACAGGAATAGGCAAAGGTACTTTCCCGGGGCCAAGAGAACATGACCCCCTTTGATTGCCTATGGCTGCCTTCTGCCAATCCTAAAAGGGCTGGCAAGCTGGTATCAAGCAGTGAATATTACAGAAACAGCATATTAAGAGGTAGATAATTCAGAAATCCCAGCAGTATAATTCAAATATAGGTTGCTAGTATGAGGAAAAACAATCTACCATCTTCACAAACCCAACAGTTAGTTACAACTAATTTTTCCTCTCTTTGCCTTATCTCCCTCTGGTGCTATCCCATTCCTTTTCTTGGACCCCTTATGTCAAGATTATACTATAAACTACTTGAACTAAGAACTATTCAATTAATTTTCCTATCCTCCAAATTTCCCTTGCAGTGAGAGAAAATGGAGTCAACACTGATCTATCCCAGATGTATTTGTAAAGTAAAACTATAAGAATGTACTTCTTAGAAAATGAGTTTTTGAAGTTAATTTAAATATTAAAAAAAGAAAAAAGAAAAAGAAATGTACTTCTAAGATCACTTCTAAGATTGTACTGAGGCTTCAACAACAGGTCAGAGAGTTTAAGCATGCTGCCTCACTCCAGCGCTTGCGGCTCTCCTAGCCCTACCTCAGTCTGCCTTGGTTTCTGTAACCTGGCTGTTCTGTGCAATCACTTGCACATCATAGGTGTGAAAACAGTGAGAGGGAAATCAACTCCACGACGATGGGGTACAGAAAGTGTGACGCATGATTCAGCGCCTCACAGTCAACTGGCGTGTGTGTGTGTGTGTGTGTGTGTGTGTCATATTTATGGCAATATCCTACTTCTTGAGGCTCCTTCCTTTTTGCAGCCTGCTGCCTGTGCTCTATGCTATCAGCCCTTCATGACTCGACTGAGACAGACTGGAGTCGGAAAATTGGATGGAATTCTTACACAGCATGAAGTAGTATAAGAAATCCTAGGTGGAAAGAAGCTCAGGTAGTTCTCAGAACCAGGAAACACCTTGACAACCTGGGACAACCAAATTCCAGCATTAAAAAAACTCCATATTTTAATTCTTCTCTTAATTTAATACTTCCTTCTTTATTGACTTTATTGATTGCTGAGCATTCTAGGAAATAGGATAGGATTACTGGGCCTGAAGGAAAGAATACTTCTTGAACCTGATTTGTTAAATGAATCTAGATTGCTTTAAAGTGAAGGAAGAGAGAAAGAGAGTTATCTCTTTCGCAGGAGCACATTTCAATCACTCATCACTCTGGGTTAGCATAAATCAGATAAACTATCCTTTGGCTTGTGCAACACACACACACACACACACACACACACACACACACAACTTTTAAAAAAACAGAGAAAGATAACTGAAGTAGACAAACCCTGCAAAGAAGTAACTAATGGCAGCAGGGAGGAGAAAGATGATATTGGTACCTGTGTGTTATTAGAGTTGTTAAATTAAAAAAAAAATTTTTTTAAAAAGGATGCAGAAGCTCTGCCCTCCTGGCGCCAGGAAAGGCAATTTCGTGAACTAGGGCCAACAACCACATCCAAAATTAAACATTTCAAAAGCTTAACATAAAAATACTAGGAAAATTAGGCAGAGCACCCATTTCATTTGTTAAAGACATTTAATTAGTGTTTTATACATTACCACACAAATGCATAAAGTGATTGTGAAATTCAAGAAAACAATCAAACTACAAGAAAACTCCAGATAAAACTATAAAGCTAAACATAAACTTGGCCCAGGACCACGACAGTGGCTGAGGGATGACAAGATACAGTTCTTTATATCGGTAACCCTTAGCCATCCATCCCATTCTATAGAAAGAAGACAGTACCATCTTTGACCCCTGTCCTGGGCTGCTTCTACTTAATGCCAAGAACAGCCGTATTAGAGGGGAAAAACCAAAAACAAAAAAACCAAAACACTGCACCCATCCCAGCTCCAAATACACACATTAGGTGATCGGTGAGATGGAGCAGCCTGGCTTCCTCCCTCTACCCACTCCTTGGGGGTGGGGCTGGAAGAGAAGAGAATGATGAAGAGATGTTGGGGGTTCAGGAAACCTTCACATTCGACCCCTTTTCTCTCTCCCCACTCAGTATGGAAGATCAAAGGCAGACAGGACCAAAACTAGAGAAATAGATTTTGCCTAGGGGGACAATGGACTCAACAAACTCCTCTGGATCTGGCAACTGTCAAAAACAGAAACCAAAAAAAAAAAAAAAAAAACCAAAAAAACCCAAACCCTTTCCGCTTCCGTCTCTCCTCACACAGCCATTAGGAATCACCTCTGTCTTGGTCACAGGACCAGCCACCCAGCGTGCGAGGCACAAGCCCCATGAACAAAATTCGGTATAAAGAATAAGGGGAGAGAAAGAAGACCCGAGGGCAGAAGGGAAGAGCAGAAGGGCAGAGCAGGGCAGGGTCTCTTCCTTCTACTGGAGAGGAGAGAGACACCCAGGGAGAAGGCACAGCCGAGGGGAGCGCTAGAAAAGCCACGACGGAATCCCCACCGAGACCGCAGCAGCGGTGCTGGAAGGGGAGGAATCCGAGACCCAGCGAGAGCCAGCCAGGGACAGCGGCCGGCCGGGCTGTGACTCAGTGAAAGCCGCAGCGGCAGGGCCTCGGGAGATCGCGGGCGCGAAGCCGCCGGGGCCGGGGCCGGGGCCAGAGCGGCGGCGGGGAGCTCACCGTGTCCTTGGACGAGCCCAGCTTCTTCAGGCCGTCCAGGGGCAGCAGGTCCGCGGAGTCCTTGTGGATGAACTGCACAGCCTGCTTCATCCGGCGCTGCTGTCGCAGCGACGCCGCCTCCCGCATGTCGGTCTCCTTGCGGCCGCCCTCGGTGAGGAGCCCTGAGTAAAACATCACTGAGGCGCCTGCGGCCCGGCGGCCGGGTGACCCGCAGCTCCCCAGCAGCCTCAGCCTCGAGCTCTTCCAGCGCCGCAAGGGCCGCGCGCCGCGCCTTTTATAGCCGAGCGTGACGTCGCGGGGAGCAGCCAGTGCGCGCGCGGGGGGCGGGGCTGGCACAGCGTCCACGCCTCCCGCGGCTCCCGGACGTCCCGCGTCCGCTGCTCCGGTTGGCGCTTCCCAGCCCGCGGCGAAGAGAGCGAGGAGGGGGTTTCGCTGGCAGGACCGACCCGGAGGGCCGAGAATCCATCGCGGCCGCTTCCCCCAACCGCCCGCTCCTGCATAGAGGCCCCGCATCCCCTGGACGGGCGTGGGCTCTGGGGCCCGATGCCCTGGCAGCCCCGGCCACCTCCGCAGCTGGCCGCGGGTCCCTGCTCACCTGTCCACGCTGTGGCAGACCCGGGGATCACCGACAGCCGGGCCATGCCTCGATTCCCGCCGCCCGCGCCGCTGCTCGGCTTCTCAGAAACGCACCTCCACGCCGCCAGACGGGGCTCCAGCGCCCGCCGTCTGTGCCCAGAGGACTGGCGACTCCCTCCGAAGTTGGGAGCGCTCGGGATTTCTCCAACTTCAAGTCGGTCCCTACCCACTGGGTCACGTGACTGGGGAGGGGGCAGCCGCTGCGGGCGTGTGGAGGAGCTTTTCGGGACCTCCTACCCCGACACCCTCGGCCTGCAGCCCGGCACCTGGCCCGTGTTCCCGAGCCGTGGGAGCAGGTGCGGTTCCCTATACCTGCTCTCCCAACGGAAAAGCACCTGTCTTTTTCAACCAGTGCTAGGGCTTACCGTCTGAAGGATCTTTCACCATCTCTCCAGCGTCCTTAGTAGGAGCAATTGGAACCCGTTTTTTTTCCTGAATAATCCATACTTTTAAGCCATTCTAATCGGGCCTTCAGGCATCCTGGATTCTGGTCTTGACGTTGTGATTTCATACAAACCACGTTTCCACTCTGGAAACCACAAGTACCCTCTCCATCCCATCACACAGGAGCAGACCTGGATAAGAAATATGTGCGCTCTGCAAAGAACCATTGAGAAAAGTAACAATATTGATGCCTACTGAGCCTTCACTATGTGCCAGGTACTGGAATAAACACTTAAAATGCAGTGTCTCATTGAATCCTGGCAACAGCTTGTAAGATAGTATTCTCATTACCCCCATTTTACAGGCAAATACCTGATAACCTTCTGTCTGGCCTCCTGAATGCTCCCTGGTTCCATTCCAATCCATTGTTCACTGTACTGCCGGAGGAATTTTCTCAAACGACAACTGTGATCGTCTCACTTCCCTGCTAAGAGCACCTTAGAAGGCTTCCTATTGCTCTTAGGAGAAACCCACATTCTTGCATGATCTGCCTAGACCCTGTGTATCCACTCTGTACTTCAGCCTCAGGCCTTCCAGTTCCTTTCTGTCACTGTTGCCAAATGGCCTGCCTTTGACTGTCCTGTTCCTTCTGTGTGTAGTGCCCCTCCTACCCTCTTCAGGAAATTCCTATGCTTCGTCCAGACCTCAGCTCCACTATCATTTCTTTAGGAAAGCTTTCTCTCACCTTCCAGAGAGAGTGAAGTCTCTCTAATTATATGTTATGTCTCATGGATTTCACTTTCTGTGGGGGTGGAGATAGGGAGGTACTGGTTTGTTGATTAGTATTTGTCTCCCCCACTGATTGGAACCTCCAGGAAGGTGACTGAATCAATTTTTTTGCTTAGCATTGATGCCCTAATATGCAGAGGGCTCTCAATAAATGCTAGTAAAAGAATGGTAAAAGGTTAAGGTCATACCAAAGAAATCAAATGATAGAGCTGGCATCTATCCCCAGAACCTGTGCTGGGCTTCCTAGACCTGGAGAGACTGGGTTTGACCTCATGAAGTTTCTTTTCCTCTGTTCTGCCTTCAACACTTGCCCCAGTTTCAGAGAACACAGACTGTGGGAAAAGAAATCCAGAAGGTTGCTCACTTGACTTCAAGGAAGCACCAGGGCTGGATTCCTCCCTGTGTGCCCACCCCTTACTCTCCGCTACACACAGAAGACAGGGTCTTTAGGAGGCAGGTGGGATTGCTGTTCACCTTCCACTCCCCTGGCACACTTCCAGCGGTGAACAACAGTGGCTGCCCTGGCCCCTTCTGTCCTGTCACCTGGATCCCTGCCTGATCACTCTTCCAGGTGCGAGTCACCCAGGGAACAGTGAAAGACAGCTTTGCCTTGTCTATCTAGGACAGGTGCCTCTGAGCTTGGCAAAGCATCAGGACAGGTCCAACAGTGAGGGCCCCTAGGGAAGGAAGCCAGGCAGGTGGACACTCCTGGGGGGGAGTTGGAATCCTCACTTTCCAGCCTTTTTGGCTGAGGATGTCCTGACAAAAGAAAGGGGCTCTTTTCACAGCTGGATCCCCCTGGGAACACCAGGAAGCTGAATCTCTCTAGTTCAACTGGAATTTAGCCATATCGAGTGTTGCTGAAAAATAAATGGGGCCTGGCTGGAACTGGGAATCTTTTTGTGAATTCAGAACTCTTTGCTGTAGTAGGATTTGTGTTCTGCAGTTGGGTCTGTGGCTGCAGTACCTATTGCTCCCCTCACCTATCTGAGACCTTCCTTGGACAGACTGATACCATCACTGCCCTCAAGCATGGTTCAGTGTAGTGAGGCCAGCTCCTCCCTTCCCCCACATACTATGAGTATCTGCAGACTACAGACTGCTTAATTTAAGGAGAGTTATCTCTGAGTGGTTTATCCTGTTTGCCCAAATGGCTTTGAGTAGGTCACTTCCTACCTCTAAGTATCAGTTTCCATATCTGTAAAATGGATGTAGTGAGATTGCATATACAGTTGTGCTTGTAAACTCTCTAGGGCTGCACCAACAGAAAAGATTATTATTCTCCACATAGCCAACCAACCTCTCCTGCCTCATTGACCCATCTTGGAGGAAGTAACATACAACACAGTTATTAAAAACACAGGTGTTGGAGTCTAAGACACTAGTTTTGAATCCCTGCTCTGCTGCTTACTAGCTATGTGACTGGTTACTTCACCATTGTGAGCTTTCAGTTCTTCATCTAGAAAATTGTGCCAGTATCTCTACTTCTCAGGGCTGCTGTGAGAAATAAAAAGACAGATAGTATAATACATTGGCCATGTAGCATAGGCTCAGCAGAAGGTAGCAACCATCGCTACCTGGAACAACTTCAGGAAAAACTGTAGGTTGCAAGATGCTCAGATAGGAGCAGTACTCTCCTTTCTCCAGGCTTCCCTACAGAGTTTCAGACACAAAGCCAGACCTGAGAATCTTACCTTATCCTTAGAGTGGAGGCCTCCTGAGACAGGGGCTGGCCAGCTCTCTTCCTCTCCAGTGTCTCCAGATTCTGGATTTTCCACGTCCAATGGCTCTATCCTAAAGTTCTCTGCATCCTCCTTTGGCTGTTAGAGAAAGTGTGAAATTTCATACAATTTCATACTAGAAAATCCAGTGCTGTTTCAGTTAGAATGTTATTCATGTTATTCTTCTTATAAGTGACAGAAGCCCAGCTGAAAATTCCTTATGTGAAAATGCAAATTTTTCGTCCCCTTAATTAAAAAGTACAGAGGTTTCAGGCATGGCTGGATCCAAAGGCTCAAATGGCATTATCACTGTGTTTCAGCTCTGCTTTCCTCTGAGCTGAAGCCCCTGTAGGCAGATCCTTCCTGTCTGATGTCTATTTGCAGCTCTAGGCTTACAACCTATTCTCCCAGCAACCCTCTTTTGGGTCTTCAGCTAACAGAGAGGACATTAAGAATGAGAAACAGGATGAGTACGGAGGCTGGGAGGCCTGAAAAGTAGAGGAGGAGAGCAGAGGATAAAGGGGAGACTGCCAAGAAATTTTCCTCCCCATTCCCTTCCTACCCATGCATATTGCCCTTGGCCATACCCTGAAGTTAGAATGGCCACTCCTAAGACCCTCTTCAGGTACCACCCCATCCTTATAGCTGTAGGATCCTCCTCAGATGTCCTCACCATTACCCCAACTCCCTTTGGCAGGAAGATTCTTCAAAAAGCTATCCAGATGTGTGCCAGGATCTCTGGCTACATGGTACCCCTGACTTGGCACCCAGCCCTCAAGACTGTGTCTGCTTTGGCAGGTTAAAGCAAAGATAAGATATATTTCTGTCCTCTTCCTTCAGAGTGACTGCGAGCATCACCACGGCCTCAAGAAACAGGGCTGATGGCAGCCCTGCTGGTGTTTTCCAAAGTTGTCTGGGTCTTTTGGATCCATTCCAGTCAGCAATGATTTGGTTTCATATCCTGGAATGAGAACAGGCTTTGCCCTCAAATTAGACAGCAAAACAGGAGAAACAATGGAAAGAAAAAAGAAACTCAGTATCTGAAAGAAGTGTGTCTGGTGGAAGTTGGGAAGTGGGGAGTCTAGGCTTGGCTTTGAATCTGGTTTCACCCCTTGCTTGCTGTGGGACCTTGGCCAAATTACTGAAACTCTCTGAGCCTGTTTAGCCATCTTGCAGGGTTCTGTCTCATCTGACTGAAATAACATATAAAGCCTGGCACAAAGTGGGCTCTCAATAAGTATGGCCTGTTTCTCTTTCGTTCCCCTTTCCAACGTAGATAGAGAACCCAGAAAAAGAGTGGCCCTTCTAAACCCAGTGGGAAATTCTTCATATGAAAACAAGAACTCTGAAGATGGCAAGTCTCTCAGAATACAGCAAAGCATAGGCCTAACCCACCTGCTCCATATCTCTTTATGTCAGCCTCAGCCAGAGGGGACAATGCTTGCAGAGTGGCTCACACTGATAAGTAACCTCTGTCTATCTCAGGAGCACCGAGGGCTCTACCTCCTTCCCCCTAGGTAACTAAGCATGTTGCTTGGATGTGATGGTGTGCATGCTGGGCAAACCACAGGGCCTGGGGGCCAATGGTAGCAGAGCAGTGAAGTGCCCTGTGGAATATGTGTAGACTCCCAGGTATGCAAACATGTGTACACGCTCACGCACATAGTGTTTAAAATGACCAGTTTTCGCACTTCTCTACACTGCCCAAAGAGAAAAGTCATTCATGATTATTTAAAAACTTTAATTTGGAAAAAAATTGAAACTTACAAAAAGTTGTGAAAAATAAAAAAAATAGAAAGAACACCTGTAGGCCGGGCGCAGTGGCTCAAGCCTGTAATCCCAGCACTTTGGGAGACGGAGGCGGGTGGATCACGAGGTCAAGAGATCGAGACCATCCTGGTCAACATGGTGAAACCCCGCCTCTACTAAAAATACAAAAAATTAGCTGGGCATGGTGGCGCATGCCTGTAATCCCAGCTACTCGGGAGGCTGAAGCAGGAGAATTGCCTGAACCCAGGAGGCGGAGGTTGCGGTGAGCCGAGATCGTGCCATTGCACTCCAGCCTGGGTAACAAGAGTGAAACTCCGTCTCAAAAAAAAAAAAAACACCTATATATCCTCTTCACAGATTGCCCTTTAATAACATTTTACTCCATTTGTTTTTGGGGTGCTTATTGGCCATTTGTTTGTCTTCTTTGGAAACATGTCTATTCAAACCTCTTGCCCATTTTTAACTGAGTTATTTGTCTTCTTATTGTTGAATTGTGAGAGTTCTTTATATATTCTAGCTACAAATCTTTTATCAGATATGATTTGCACAAATTTTCTCGCATTTTATGAGTTGCCTTTTCACTTTCTTGATGGCTTCCTTTGACTCATAAAAGTGTTAAATTTTATTTGCTTCCCTGCAACACACACAGACACACTTTTTTCTGGACCATTTTAGGATAGCTTACATATACATTATGACCCGTTACCACTAATACTTCATCGTATATTTCCTAAAAATAGGGATTTTTCTGTTACGTAACCACAATACAGATAGAGGTTTGATAAATTTGCATTGATACAGTACTTTTATCTAAGCTACTATTCATGTTCTAATTTTGTCAACTGACCATTTGTAACACATTCCTCCATTACAGGATCCAGGCTAGGAGCAGGTATTGTATTTGGTTGTCATGTCTCTTTAGCCTCCTTTAATCTGGAACATTTCCACAGCTTTCCTTGTCCTTCATGACACTGACATTTTTGACATTCAAAATGTCAAAATTCAAAAATATCAGTGTCATTAAAAAGGGTTAACTGGTTAACACAAAAACCAGTTAACCCTTTTTACTGGTTTTTGTATGTGATGTAATTCACATACTATACAATTTACCCATTTCATACCATTGTACTTAATGTGTACAATTCAATAGTTTTAAATATATTCAGAGAGCTGTACAACCATCACCACAATGACTTCTAGAGCATTTCATCATCCCAAGAGAAACTTGGTGCCCATTAATCACTCCCAATTGCCTGCAGAATTCTCCAGCCCTAGACAGTTAACTTGTAATCCACTTTCTGTCTCTATGAATTTGCCTATTCTGGACAATTCATGTAACTGTAATCACATGGTAGCCCATGTGACCTTTGAGGAATTAACAGACTGCTCTCCAAAGCAGCTGCACCATTCTGCATCTTCACCAGCAGTGTGAGGGTTCCAATTTCTTCACATCCTCATCAATACTTGTTACCATCTGTCTTTTTTATTATAGCCATCCTAGTGAGGTCGAGATGGTATCTGATTGTGGTTCTGATTTATGTTTCCCTGATGACTAATGATATTGAGCATATTTTCAGGTGCCTACTGGCCATTTGTCTTCTTTGAAAACATGTTTATTAAAATTCTTTGTCCATTTTTAATTGAGTGATTTGTCTTATATTGACTTGTGAGAACCCTTTATATATTATAGCCATTGGTCTCTTGTCAGTTACATGATTGAAAACATTTTCTACCATTCCATGGGCTGCCTTTTCACTTTATTGTGTCCTTTGAAGCGCACAAGTTTTAAAATTTCATTGATGTGCAAGTTATTTGTTTTTTAACTTCCCTCCCCTTTTTAAAATAGAGCATTATTCATTTTGTGTTTGTCTGCATTTTTCTTGTACTGAGATTGAGGTGATGCATTTTTGGCCTGAGTACAGTATAGGTGATGGTATGTTCTTCTCAGGATATCACATCTGCAGGCATATGATATCCATCTGTCCTTTATTGGACATGCTAATTTTGATCCTCTGGTCAAGGTATTGCCTGATTTCTCCACTGCATAATTACTGGCTTTTTTCCTCTCCCATTCATGATGTATAAAAAGATGAAATTCACTATTCTCAATCTGTCCACACTCCATTGCACTTTGAGTTCTATGCTCTCCCTGGCACATGCTGCACACTGGTCAGACCCACCTTGGCCAGGCCTGTGTCCTCATGTCTCAAAAAAGGGCTTGTTCCACTGACCACAGGTTTTGTGCAAATTATTCACACCCTGCTACAGTGAGTGTCTTCATTGACCTTGCTTGCCTAGAGACCTGAGCACTGCCTTCTTAGACTTAGAAGGTGGATGTTGCCATGCTGGAAACATCAAATAGAAATAGGCAGTTCTGGAAAACATGATTCTAGGCTCAGCAAGGAGATGTACTGTGATCCTCACACACCAGGGGCTGAGGAGTGGAACTCAGAAAAAGATGAAGGATTGAGAGGCCACCCTGTGTTTGCATATTTGTGTCTGTGCTGTCCTTGACCTAAGAGAAGCTCAGGAGATTGAAAGAATTCATTTCACCTTCCAAGCTCAGGGGGACAGGTGTGTTTGGAAGGCGTTGTGTGAGAACCCAAATCAGGCATCATAGCCTTTCATTCCTACTTCAAGCTTTACCTCTTCTGTTGCTAGGACACTACTAGAAAACCTGTGACTAAAGAACTTTCCATTTCAGTGAAATGGGGGAAAACCAGCAGAGAGTGAACCCCGTTAAAGAACATATCTTGGGTTTGACTTCTAAAGCATCAAGAAGTGAAAGGTAATGATGAGGAAGAGAATGACAGTTAAGATTTATTGGGACCTTACTATGTGCCAGGCAATGTTTTAAGAGTTTTCCATGTATTAACTCATTTAATTCTTAAAACAGCTCTATCTGGTGGGTACTATCATTATCTTTATTTACCATATGAAGAAACTGAGGCATAGAGAAGTTAAATAACTTCTACAAGGTCACATAGCTAATAAGTGGCAGAAATGGGATACCCATCCAGATACTGTAAAGGACATAATGGGAGTCTTGGAGAATATGAGCATTATGAATCATAAATCTTAGGGAAGGTACCTGTCAGCGTGAAAAATGTGGAGAATGCATTTTCAGAGAAGTATATTAGGAATATTGGTGGGGATGGGGGGGATACTGGGTGAATGATGCTGCTTGAGTCATCCCACTTCTCATGGGTAGACTTAGTGATTGTTTATCAACCCTTTTTTTATTTTATTTATTTTTTTTTTGAGACAGCATCTCACTTTGTTGCCCAGGTTAGAATGCAGTGGCACAATCTCGGCTCAATGGAACCTCTGCTTCCCAGGCTCAAGTGATTCTCCTGCCTCAGCCTCCTGAGTAGCTTGGATTACAGATGTGCGCCACTACCACCCAGCTAATTTTTGTATTTCTAGTAGAGACAGGGTTTCACCACATTGGCCAGGCTGGTCTTGAATTCCCGACCTCAAATGAGCCACCCACCTCGGCCTCCCAAAGTGCTGGCATTACTGACGTGAGCCACCACCCTGGCTCTATCAAGCCTTCTATACTTGGCACCTGCATTACTCAAAACTCCAGTTTAGGTACCTGATGCGGCTGCTAAAAACTGCCTTCTTCAAGCTAAGTCCCCTGGAAGTAACATTGGGGTTCCAATGTGCTGTACTGTCCACAGTTTTATAGCATGATCAGGCATCACACACACAGCTGCATTGACAGTGTGTGCTCATGACCAATTTGTGGTCACACACGATACCCACAAGTCCGCAGAGGGCTGCACATAGCAGGCTTGGCCAAGGTTCACCACAAGCTCACACTCCGTACCCCCATGCTCTTCTGCTGTGCATGCTGTGTCAGACATTACTGGGTTCTGTCTTCTCTGGGGCATTGGTTCCAGTTCCTGCTCAGCAGCTATTAATTTTTTTCAACTACCACACATGTAATAAGGCAAAACCAGCACCAAAGCCCAAATTTGAGTTAGGCTTGTATTTCTACTTTTTGTATTTTGTAGAAAAAAGACAGAAAACTTCAAACTATGGCCCAAAATTATCCTTCAGCCCCAGGACAGCACATAGCATCAGAGAACAATTCAAGTCAGGGGAGTGTGGTAGGGAGCTCCTGGAACTACCAAGTGGTAAAACATGTGAGATTATAACTGACGGGTAGATTTTTTTCATCATCATTCCTTCAACTCCTTTTCCCTTCTGAGTCAGAACTATATATCCAGCCTACCCTGGTGCCTAGACTATAACAATGAATGAATGAATATGCTGTGTGTGTATATGAGATTCAGACCGTTTTGTTGATAGTTTGAAATGACCTAGATCAATGACTTTGGACTTGGTCACTAGTTTTTCTCTGCCAAGCAGAGAAAAGAAAGAGATCTAAACAGATAAACTTCGAGGGCTGTGTCAAACAACATGCAATCAATCAGTTGTGAAACCACAGCCCTAGTCCCCAGGGCCCCTTAGGTAAGATCTTGTCATGAATTATGGGCATGTAAAGTCTCAGGCAGTGGGATGGGACACAGAAACACAGGTCAACTCCCTGTTGCAACCACTAGATGGCACCTGTCTGAGGAACTGCCAAATGGCTTGTTCACAACTTGGAGCACTGGTCAGCTTGGCTTGACATGAAATGCCATGATCTTGCTGGGCGGATAAAGGAGCTTGACAGGGCCAGTGCTGCCAGGCTTGGTTGGAGGAGCCAGTGCTGTAGGAGGGGCCTGTATTCATGACTCTGATGATGAGCTCATCCTGTCTAAGACAGCAGCTCCCTCCCATCACCTCTTCATTCTCAGGCCTTTTGCCCTTCCTTATTTATAACACTCATCACTACTTGAATTTACAGTATTTGTTCACTTGTTTATCATCTGTCCCCCGAGACCGGAACCTAAATTCCACAAGGGCAGAGACCTTCTTTTGTTCCCTGCAGTATCCCGAGCTCCTACAATGTCTAGCACTTAATAGCCCTCCTTAAGTATATATTGCATAAATGAATGAATGAGCAAATACATAATAAGAAATCATTAGTAACTAAGTTCTGTAGTTGCATCCCCTTTATGAGATACTCTGAAAACCAAGCACTACTGAGTTACTGTCATTGTTTGCAGCGGGTAGGTTTAATTTGTATCCCTTTATTCAACTAAGGCAAACTGCCTATATTAAAGTGGTTTCATTTTCTGAATCTATTATGATGCTATTGTGTTCTCTGGAAAGTGTTCCCTGCTGAGTACTGATATATCTGTGGCTGTAACACTGATGTGGATCACAGGAGCAGCCTTGCTGGGTTAACAAGCCCCTGACGATGGTCTTCTGGAGGCTGATCGAGACTGCCTGAAGGGAGAAGGAAGCAGGTTGCTACAAATATTAGGACACCCCTGAGCTGGGCTCACAAGGCCCTGGAGTGGAAGATGGTCACAGAAATGAAGCCTTACCAAAGTCTCTTACGTTTCTGTGGATGGGCCCCTACTGGGCCACTCCTAGGACCTTAAATTGTAGGCACCTGATGGCTTGCCTGCTAGAGAGCGATATGTAACAAGCGTACCTCAACTTGATGAGGAACTGCTTTACTTCAGCCTGAGCTAATCCATTTGCCTCCCAAATGCTGGCTAGAAGTAGTGTAGACTTAGGTAAGGCTCTCAAGACCTATCCCGCTGTGTGAAAAGAAACAGATGCTGACAGTAAGAGGCAGCTCTTCAGGGCTGTGAAGATTACAGCTGGGCCTGGAATGACCCTGGGTTTTCCAGCACATAGGCCCACCAGATGTGGTGGTCTGCTGCAGGCAACAGCCCTGGTGCATCTTCCTGCAAAGATTTATGGGAGGATAAGCAAGTCCTTACACTGTGCTGTGTGCAGCCACTGCCTTTCCCAAGTTGCCACATGACATTTTAATATCACCTGCAAACCTAAATCCAGTGAGTGCCTACAGACGACACACTTAATAGCTCAGGGAATGATTCAGAGGAAGCAATTTTCCAAAGTGAAGATAATTGTCTGTTAGTGTGAAATGCAAACACTTTTTTATTAGCATTGGAAATTCAAGAGAGATTTTGTTAAATCCATAGATGTACTACTTCCGTAAATGGCTAAAGAACAATTTCTACAGCTGGAAAGAAGGACTCTACAGATCACACCCACTCCGAGTTCACCCATAGAACTAGCCCACTTGGAGGGAAGATGGAAGCTCAGCTCTGACCGCTTCCTGTTTACTTAATATGCAGCTCCTCTAAGTCCTGGTTCCTGTGCCCACGCAGGAAATTCCAGAATTAAGAGATCCCTGGTCTTCTTTTATTTACATGTTTCCCGGGTGACCTTAACCTGGGTAAGGTCTCATGCCTTTACTCTGTGACATTAAAACTTAGATTCCAGTCCTGACTTCTCCGGAGGCTTTGTATAAACACTTGCCTATTTGAATCCTCTAGGAGGACATCTCATAGGCACCTAGAGCCTGGAATGGCCAAAATGGAACTCTTAACCCTCTCCCCTTTTCACTGTTATATTACTGCATAAGAAGTCACCTCAAAACCTGTCATTTAAAACAGTAATCATTAATTTTGCTCACAAATCTGTAATTTTCCTATGGTTCAATGAGGACCGCTCCATGAAGCATCAGCTGGGGCAGCTGGAGAATCCAAGATGGCTTACTCATATAGCCGGCAAGTTTTGCTGGCTGTCACCTGGGAGCTCAGCCTGGCCGGGGGATGGAAGAACTGTGGTTCCTCTCCACACAGCCTCTCGCAGGCTGCTGTGGCTTGCTTCCTCACGACATGGTGACTGAGTTTCAAGTGTGAGTATCCTAAGGAGAGGAAGTGGAAGCTGCTAGTGTCTTAAGCCCTGGGCCTGGAAACTTTTAAAGCATTACTTCTGCCATGCTGATACTGGTCAAGCAGTCACAAAGACCAGATTCAAGGGGAGGGGACATAGACCCCACCTGTCCATGGAAGGAGCCTCAAGAATTTGCAAACATATTTTAAAACTGCTGCATATCCCAAACCTGTTCCTCCTCTTCTAGTCTTCTCCATCTACCAGTTTCTCTGGCAACTAGCAGTCATCTTTGACTGCCTTCTTTCCCTTAGCCCTTCCATACAATCCCCATCAGCAAATTCTGCTGACTTTCCCCGAAAACATGTCCAGAATCCTTCTGCTTGTCTCATCTCCACTACTACACCCTAATCCAGACAATGCCTTCATCTGCCACTTGGATGGCTGCTTGGTCTGTGGCAGTAGTCTGTAAATGGCTCTGCCTTCATGCTTGCTTCCTATTCACACAACAGCCAGAGCTACCCTTTTAAAACATAAAACAGATTATCTCACTCTTCTGCTTAAATCCATTCAGAAGTTTTGCAACATATTTAGAACTAACTCAAACCCCTCATTCTAGATTCCAAAGCCTGATGTGATCTTGCTGTGTCTGGTTCTCTGGTCTCATCTGGTACAACCTGCCTTCTCACTAGACTACAATATACACAAATGCTTGCTCCTGCCTGATAGTCTTGGCATTTGGTTTTCCTCTATCTGGAAAGCTCTTCCCCCTAATTTTCCCAAGACTGTTTTCTTCTTACCATTTAGTTTTCAGTTGAAATCTAATTTCCACATAGAGGCCGTCTATAATCCCCAATCCTAAAGTAGCCACACAGTCATCTGTTATAGTAACCTATTTTAATTTTCAGCACAGCTCTTACCACTAGAGGCTACTTTTCATGTTGATTTATCTGTTCTTTGTCTGTCTCTTCCCTCTAACACATAAGCTCCAGGAGGGAAGGGACCTTGTCTGCCTTATCACTGTGCATACCCGGGGCCTAGAAGAGTTCCTGGCAGAAGTTTGATAAATATTGATGCAGCAGGTAGAAATAGTATCTCCAGACAGCCAGCCCCCTGACAGGATCACAGCATGTCTTAGGGTAGTTGATGGTATAGAGAGGAAGCTCCAGGGCTCCAGTGGCTTGTGCATGTACTAGGAACACAGCTCTGGGGCATGGGGCTGCCCCATGGAGGATGCTCCACAGTGACTGGGTTTATGAAGCCTCCTTCAACCCCCAGAGTATTCCCATCCCTAGCCTTCTTGTGAAATCAGCAAGACAGGATCACACGGTCATGAGCACAAAGTTACTAACATGCTTGGACAGAATGGTACAGCTCAGCTCACCTCCACATCAGTGCGGTCACTAACTCGGGTTATATGACATTCGAATTTTCATCTTATGGTCAGTCTCAGAAATGTAGGCCAAGCTCCAGTATAACAAGGCCCAAGTGCTTGTTTTAATGCTATGTTTTTTAAATGATGATATTCAAACTTTTGAAGAGAAATCTGAAAATGAATATTTAGGGCCCATCCAAATAAAAAAAAAAGTTTGATTAGGGCTTTTTAAGAATCAATGTTATTAACAGGTTAAAAAAGCAACACTGAGATGAAAAGCAAGTTCAACTGTAATGAAGTCGTCTTTGTTTTCTTTCAAAATGCTTGTTAGACATTTTTTAATACTTTGGTATAGAGAATTGACTGCATAGAGTTGTTATTGAAATAACAAAACACTACAGTTGTAGGTGGTCCATCCATTAGGGAAATGGTGGCTTGTTTGATTGGATTCTTTTTTATTCACTGTAATGAGATTTTTGCTTGGGGATTTAAATGTTTAAAGATTCAGTAACACTGAAAATTCAAGTTCAAGAAATGATCGTGAAGCCCCACGGGGCTGACCCAAAGTGAAATGATGGTGTGGCATTTAGAGGGTATTTCAGCAGTGCTGTTACTGTTAGAGAATGAGACCACCCTTCAAAGGGCTGCTCAGGTCCATGGAGCAGAGTCCATCTCTCACATTTGAGAGTGAGGAAGAAAGGCATACGTGATAGGCTGGGTCTCACCACACCCACTTGGACCTCAGATCCCTTGTGATGGGAAGCCCACTTGGGGAGTAGAACCCTTGGCAATACTGACTTGGGTTTGGTGAAATCTCCTTTTCATGACAATCAATGATTCTCATCCGCTGAGGAAATCACATTTCACCTGAACTCCCCAATCCCGCAGGCAGTGGCCAGCAGAGTGTCCAAGGGCACAGCTGAAGGTGCAGAAGTTGGCACTGTGCTTTTGCTGCAGGGTGGAAGCTGGCAATGAGGAGAGCTGGCAATAAATGTACATTATTATGTCTCCAGAAGTGCTTGGTTTTATCTTTTTATTTCTAATTCTTTTTGCTTTAAGTATTTTTTTAATGATCACTGCTTAGAAGTCAAGCTCCTGAGATCAAACTTGTATCACACAGGCTGGAGAAGGCTGTGGAGAAACTGAGTCCTCCCAGGTCTCAAGGTAAGAGGAGGGAGCCTGCAGGGGTCTCCTTCCCTCCCCTCTTGCCTGTTCTGCCTGGTCAGAGCCTGCACACGAGTGCAGAGGGCTCTCTTAGAGAGGGCCAGGCTAGAGGAAGCTGAAGTTTCAGAATAAGCAGCCTCCTCTTCTGCGGCCTCCTTTCCACTACAGACTCCTTGAGGAGGAGTGAGACCCCAGAAGGACAGGTGAGTCTCACCTAGGCTGACTAAAGTCCAGCTCAGTCAGCCCTTGATGTATCCAGGACATCCGTCCACAGCAGTGAGAAGCTGATGCCACTCAAAGCCATTCTCAATCTATATCAATGATGCTGGGGGGAAAAAGCCAAGTTCAATTTACCAAAACATCTGTATTATCTATACAAATTGAACTCTAATGAGTCACTGATACTGGAGGCAGCAATATCCGACTGTGCTGACATGCAGAAGGCAGACAGCTCTGTCCCACCAACCCTACAGAAGAACATTTGTACTGACTGGCACCTGGGCAGAGTCATTTGTAAGGCCTCAAAAACCTGGACACTTTGGAACGTAGCAATCGGATGAAAGATCTTGGAAACATCTCTCGGGACTCCTGGGCTGTGTACTTGAAATAATTCTGGGGATGGGCCAGGACATCAAACAGAGCCTTGATAAGTTTCTTATCCTAAAAAGAACAGAATTTTTGTTACTGGGCCAAAATATTTAAATATGCTGATGTTTTGCCCATGGAACTGTGATGACCCAGTATTAGGCAGTAGCTTGCTTAGCTAAAAAAACACTTGCAAAAATTGTTTTCTCTGATTTTTACCTTCTTTCCAGTTTTTATTTTTCCTAATTTTTATTTTTATTTTTCCTAATTAGTTTCCAAGAAGTATGAATTACTTTTATAAATAAAAATTTAATATGTAAAAAACCTGTTTTCTTTTTCCCAGCCAGATGAGTGCAACACCAGGATTTGGGAATATTTACAGGATTAGTGATATCACAAGTATTTATTGCTAATTACTTATAAGTACTTACACTTTGGTGAATTTTAGGCTCGAAGTATACATAAGGAGCCAAGGATCCTCAACTATTTGGAATTATTACAAAAACACTATTTGCTGCTGGTTTGGATTTACAAGCAAATTTCTCCCTGTTCCTCCACAAATTTCCAAATTAAAAAATACAACTTCATTTGACAACACTGAAGACAGCAACCTGATTTTTTAAAAAATTAAGTATGGTGAAGGTACAAAACTGACCTTGGCCCAGCACAGGCTCCATGTCTGAAAGGCGGCAACCCAGAGCAGGAAGAGAAGCTTCTCCAATAGTACCTGGGAAGCTCTATGGATAACTGCCATGTCCACCTGAGTCATGCACTCACCTTAAGTATTTCCTGATGGTTCTCAGATGCGTAGAGCCTGCCATCTCGAACTATGTCTTCGATGAGTTCCTGGTAGTCCTCTGTTGGAATAAAGAACATGTTTTGCATTCTTACGCTTTAGTTACTTCCAAACTTGCTCTTTCACTTTTTAATAAGGCTCTGAGAAATGTCCCTTCTGTGGCTGCTGTCACTTACCATTCTGCTACTTGAGAAGGCAGTCAGAAGAGAATTTCCATAGACTCCCACCACCTCTCTTCACCTACCAGCATCTGCACCCATCTTCCCCGTTCCCTCTTCCCTCAGATGAGCCTCTGTGCATCCAGTCAAGGCTCATCCCTCCACTTAGTATGCCAGGCCCGTCTTCTCTCCCCAAATCAACAGCATTGTTCTAGTAATTCTGCTGTTTCTTTCCTTCATGATACATTTTTCTCTCTATTGGTCTCTCCCACCAGCATGCAAAAATGCTGTATGTCTCTGACTTTAAAAATCCCTCCCTTGACTTCATTTCTCCCTCTAGCTTCCATCTCACTTATCCGCTCAAAAATCTGTTTAAAAAAATTGTCGGCACCCACTATCTCTGATTCTTTTCCTTTATTTCTCTCTTAAACCCTGTTGAATCAGCTTTGGCCCCCATCACTCCCCCAAAACTGCTTGGTGAGACCAGCCATGACCTTCCTGTTGCTAAATCCCAATGGTCAGTTCTTGGTCTTCATCCTCCTTGATGCATCAGTAGCTTTTGGCCTGGCTGGTTACTCCTCCTCCTTGATCCAGTGCTTCACGGAGCTTCCAGGATACCATGCTCTCTGGTTTTCTTCCTGCCTTACCTGTTACTTCTCTGAGGCTTCTTGGCTTTTTTTCCTCTTCTCTCTGACCTTTTACCAAAGGAGGATCCCAGGGCTTAGTCCTTGGTCTTCTTCTCTTCTTTGTGGACACTTACTTCCTGGTGAGCTCATCAGGCTTTCTTTTCCATCTCCACCTCCTGCCTCCCCCTTTTTTCTCTGTCCTTGTATTATGTAAAACAATCCAGCTTCTTATCCACCGAGAAAAACTATTCTCTCCTTTATTTGAATGGAGCTGGAAGGTGGAGAATTTGGCTGGTTGGGGAGGAAGAAAGCTGTGTGTGCTCTGTCATTAATATCTTTTGTCCTGATAGACACATTAAATGCAGTGCAAGCTGTACTTCTCCAAATGCGAATCTTCCCTCCTTTGAAGTCTAGCTTATTTCCTATAGTCATCATTCAAATCAAGCATGTGTAAAGCACAATCTTTTCCAAATTCCAGACACAGAAAAAATGCCTCTTTGTATGCGTATCGTGTTCGACAAAGCCAAACACATTATAAGAACATCACTGAAATTGTGTGAGAGGAGCTCTTGAAAAGTTTCTCTCAGTTAAGGGGTGGCAAATGGAAAGTAATGGTATAATAGTCACTATTACTAATTTGCTATGTTTGCCATAGCATTGGTCCTCTGTTAGTGTGGTGTCTTATTTGAGCGAATACAAAACATGAGAATACATTTTCTTTTAATCTTGAATTCCTCGCAGCAGTGTCTCTCCTCTTTTTGATGATGGGAATTTACCATTAAGAATGTCAGCTATCGCCGGGCGCAGTGGCTCAAGCCTGTAATCCCAGCACTTTGGGAGGCCGAGGCGGGTGGATCACGAGGTCAAGAGATCGAGACCATCCTGGTCAACATGGTGAAACTCCGTCTCTACTAAAACTACAAAAAATTATCTGGGCATGGTGGCGCATGCCTGTAATCCCAGCTACTCTGGAGGCTGAGGCAGGAGAATTGCCTGAACCCAGGAGGCGGAGGTTGCGGTGAGCCGAGATCGCGCCATTGCATTCCAGCCTGGGTGACAAGAGCAAAACTCCATTTCAAAAAAAAAAAAAAGAATGTCAGTTACCATGCTGATTCTGCTGTACTGGAAAACTAGACAGCTGTTTGCCACTCTACCGAATGCTTCCAGACTGCTAACATTTAAAAAAAATAATTATTCTGCTTTTAAGAACACTGTGTTTCCTTACTTGCTCCAACTCATTAGAAATGCAGCAAATTACAGGTAAGAATCCAGGCTCTGGAGTCCCAAAGACCTGGTTTAAACCCTCCCTTGCAACCTTGCCATGCTGGGACCTCAGCCAGTTCCTTAAATCTCCAAGCCTGAGTGGCCTCATCTATAAAATCAGGAAATAATCATGTCTACTTTATGGAACGATTGTGAGGAAAGCAGCATATAAAAGGTATTTCAGCATGTACCTGGCAGTCAGTAATGCGTGTCAGCCCCAATCACAGTTCTCACCATTCTCTAGCACTAAGCGGGCCAGTCTGTAGCAGCCTCAAGTGCACCTTCTAAATGTGATTTCTATTCTTCTGGGTTTGAAAAACAGATATCAAACTTTCTGGAAATAAATGTTTAAAAAAAACAATGGACTCTGAGTGAAGGCCTCGGGAGCTTCTCTGTGGGGAAAACAGTGGTTTCCAACTATTCTCTACTGTGACACATGCGAGACACACTCTTATTGGCCTACCGTGCATTATGTGTAATTTTCCCCAGTTGGAGCTATAACTCTTTTTTAATTAAAAAAAAAAAAAAAAGATGTTTTCATGTGTCACAAAGGCAGCATTGAGAACAGCCACATTTATTTTGGAGTCTCAATGTCTTTTTGCCTTCTTTCTGATTCCAGATAAGAGAGGTTGCCAGTTGGTTGGTTTCGGGTAGGTGATGTTCTCTGTCTCTCTCAGCAGAGCCTCGTGGGAGGCATTTGAGTCAACCCCAGGAGTCAGATACTAAAACTCCTCGTCTTGGGTGTTTGACATTATTTCAGGCAACTGTAGGACAAAGATCATGATCCTTGCTTTCGTTACTTTTCGGGAAAGCCATAGAATATTGTCTTCCCAAACGCTTTTGGCACTTGTCTGCCTAAAAATCTTTGGTGGCTTCCTCTAAGATTAAGTCTGTCCTCCAGAGCTTGGCCCTGAAGACTCTTCACAGCCTAACCCCATTCCCTTCCAGTCTCCTGTCTCAATGCCAAGCCTCACACGCCCTACCCACTGGCCAAATAAGACCATTCATGTCCACAATACACCAGATATGTCATCCTTTGACTTATGTCCGTTCCTCTTTCTGAATGTTCTTATTCCCCATTTATGCTCAAAATGTGTATGTTCTTTCAAGACCCACATCTCTCAAGACTTTGCCCTATTCCTTCTAAAAGCTCATGTCAAATTAACTGCTGCTGCTTCTGCTGGGCTCACATAGGGCTTAGTGCTGTTATAGCATCTATGACAATATATATATATATATATTTTTTGTGTTTCTCTCACTAACTGTGTTAACTCCAGCACTTAGCCCAATGCCTGACAGTAGATGCTCATTAAATATTTATTGGATAGGTGAACAAATAAGTTCATGAAGGAACAGATGACTCCTCTCCCACAGGACTGTGTGGTCCTTCAGGACAAAGGTCCAGTTCATTTTCCGCTCCTAGTAAATGTTTGCCAACCAAGTCTCAGAGCTAGGTAGGGACCTAGGGTTCAGATGGGCCACTCCTTCATCTAACATGAAGAAAATGAAGCCAGAAGTCATCTGATTTGCCAAGATCACATAGTGAGACCGTGGCAAAGCCAGGACCAGAACTCAGGTCCTTTCCGCCTCAGGATTCTACCTAATAAAAACCACAATCATAAGAAATTAATATTTACTGAACAATTACTATATGCCAGGCACTGTCTCAAGTCCTTTAGGAACTCTCATTGAACTCTCGAATAAGTCTAATGATTATCCTCATTCACACATGAAGAACAAAAGGCTTAGAGATGGTAGCATACACAAAGTCACAGAAGAGATCATAGCCAGGCTGATCACAGTCTGACTCCAGGGCCCATGCTCTTACTCACCAAGCTATGCTCACTTTTAATATATTTTCTAAAACATCGTTGCCTCCTGTTGTCAGTGTCCCCAAATGCCTGTTAAAATTTGGCACCTGTGAGTCAGCAATGTCTTTTCCCCTCATCCTGCCTGCCTTTCTGAGCGAGTGTGCTTGTCAGCAGTCTGCCAGCTGGCTCCAAAGTTGGCTCTGTTCAAAGCAGAGAGGCTCTTTCCATGTGCTGCAGGCTGTGCTTACCATCATACGTCACGTATGGGACCTGGAACCCTCTGGCACTGTTCCCTTCGTTGGACTTAAACTGAATCCATAACTTCTTTGACCTGGAGGTGAAGGCGATGGGGCGTTCATAGGTCTGGCAGGTTTCATATGTTGTCACAGAATTGGATGAAGCTGCCAAGGGAAGTTGGAGATGGGTGGGGTTCAAGACTCATAGCACTGACCAGGCATACAATAGACGCTCATCTTTCTAAACACTCAAACCGTACAACAAGTTATGCTCAAGAGCTCTTCAGGCCCAGCTGAGCCATCCTAAATCAAAAGTCCTGGAAACAGTGTAGATTCAGCTGGTGACTGTGGGCCCCCGGGGAGGCTGTGCCTGAAAGGCCTGGGGCTTGGCAAGCAGCAGCAGCCCAAGCTGTGCCACCCACTGTAAGAGCTGGGTGAGGGCCTCCCGTTCAGAACTGACCTGCTGTCATCTAATCATCATCACCACCGTTTGCTGCCTAAGACCAGGCAGTATGCTAGGCAATTTATGGGCTTTGTCTCATTTAATCTTCTGAAAACCACAGAAAGTTGGTACAACTGTTATCTTTTCGATAATTAAATACTTGCCCAGGGTCATATAGCCAGTATGTGGTAAAGCAAGGATTTAAACCTATACTTGACTTCAGACATTGTAACCACTAATAAAAAGAGCAAACATTTATATAGTGGCTCCATGTGTCATCATCATTCTTTTTTTCTTTTCTTTTTTTTGAGACAAGTTCTGGCTCTGTTACCTAGAGTCCAGTGGCATGATCATGGCTCACTGCATCCTCTACCTCCCAGGCTTAAGCAATCACCCACCTCAGTCTCCCAAGTAGATGGGACCACAGGTGTGCACCACCAGGCCCAGCTAATTTAAAAAAATTTTTTGTAGAGACAGGGCCTCACCCAGGCTGGTTACAAACTCCTGAACTCAAGTGATTCTCCTGCCTCAGCCTCCTCCCTCGGCCTGGGATTATAGGCATGAGCCAGTGCCTGGCCTATTATTCTAAGTGTTTCACAACTGTGAACTCCTTTAGTCCTTATAATAACCCTATAAGCTAGCAACTGTTATTAGCCCCATTTTAACAGGTAAGAAGACTGAAGTGCAGAAAGATTCAGAATGTGTGCCCAAAATCACAGAACAACTAAAAGGTGGAACTGGGACAGAGATCCAGGTAACCTGGCTGCAGAGCCCCTCATTACACTCCCTCTAAGCTGTGTTGACAGCAGTCTTCCTTTATGGACACTGGGCCCTGAATCAGGATAGGAGGACAGGTCCCCACCTGGCCAGGCTCCGTCAGTCCCCAAGTCATCAGTTGCTACTCAGCATGAGGGCATGTCTGTGGCCAGCACTGGAAAATTCTCACTGGCTCTCTGTGTCCTTGTGGAAGAGGGTTCAACACAGCCCAGTGAGCACAGCGGGGAAGACTGACCTGCAGGATCACTACCTCTGGGTTCCAGCAAGATGTTTCAGTGTGTGGTTTGTTTACATTTTGTCTCTCGCCAACTCTATATCATGTTCCCCCTCTGTTCTAATATGGAGGTGACATTCTAGGCCTGCTCCTCACATGGAAAGCCTGGGGAGCAGGTCATCAGGCTTCCCAGTGGGCATGGGGCGAGGTGGAGGAGGGGGGAGGGCGCGGGAAGGAGGGAGTGAGACGCACAGGTTTTCCGCATCACCAGATAGTCTCCACAGTCATCCTCTATGGGCAGGAAGATCTCAGGGACCACGATCAGGATGCGGCGCTTGGGGGGCGGGTTGATGGTCCATGTACACTCGGTGTTGGCTGGGTAATTGCCTGGGTAGTTTGGGGATTCAATGTATCCAGTGAAATCTCCCAACTCCCCTCCACATCTTCTGTCTGGAAAAGAAAATGCCCTGAATTATGGCACGAAACTGTCATCTATGTCCTGACCACCGCTAGTTTGCTGAGCCCTGCAGCATCCCTGTCACCTCCCAGGAATGGGACATGAAAATGATACCATCTGGGAATGAGTCTGTCCTGTAACACCCAGGTTCCCCTGTGGCAGCCAAACCATTACCTCCCAACAAGGAGTCTACCCCTCTGAGTTCTTGAGGCACTGTTTTCTCATTAGCCTGAAAGTGTTCAAGGTCAGGGCAGGTATTTGTAAACAGAAGGATAAATTTAGCTTTCAATATTTTGTTTACCAAGTCCAAGTGTCAGAGGAACCATGAGACAACTTCTAGGTCTCTCAAAATAGGGGAAACAGAGCTGATCGCTCTGTAGAGATTATCTGACCCTTTTTCAGACCTTTGTGAAGATAAGTCAGACATATTTTTCACTTTTCTCTCTGGTCAAGACCACATTTTATTTTTTATTCATTTTGAATTTTAAATATTTTTTAATTTTTTTTGAGATGAGGTCTCTCTGCTGCCAGGGCTGGCGTGCAGTGGTACGATCATGGCTCACTGCAGCCTTGACCTCCTGGGCTCAAACCTCCCAAGAAGCTGGGGCCATATGCAAGTGCCACCATGCCTGGCCAGTTTTTTTTTTTTCTTTTTTTCATTTTTTTTTTGTAGAGACAAGGTCTATGTTGCCCAGGCTGGTCTTGAACTTAAAGGCTCAAGCTATCCAGGCCTCGTCCTCCCAAAGGGCTGGTACTATAGGCATGAGCCACTGCACCCAACCCATATTTTATTTTTAAAGAAGGAAGAAAACTCAAATAAGTTATCAGTAGATACAAGGCATGCTGGATACTTATACATGGCACCAAAGGCAGAGGCTGCACACACACATGCACATATGCACAGACCCCTCCCTCACCCACAGCGCCCAGCCACATCTTCATTCATCTAATCCCACTCATCACAGAAATGTCACCCAAAGCTCTGAGAGCTCAGAAATGAGACAGACACAGTCTTTGCTCGCAAGGAGCTCATTACTTAATACTGTCAGGTAAGTCTATGCAAGAGAAGATGTCGAAGGGATTACTTTTTCCCTCTCTTGTTACGACTGGGATTTATTGTTACTAGCAGAAAAAAAAAAAAATCTATAGGCTTTTCTTCTTGGAAGAAAAGAGGAGGAAGGGGGAGCCACGGAGCCAAGAACTGCCTTCAGTACTAGGAACTGTGCCATAAGGCTCTAGCAGGGCCCCCATGGGGCCAACCAAGGGCCAGGTGGTAGAAGACAAGGGAACATTCATCTTGGTATGAGGAAGAATTTTCTAACACTTTCTGAACTTTCTAAAGTCTAATTTACCAACAAGCTAAGATACAAGGTAGCGCACCTCCTGTCGTAGCAGGTATTCAAGAAGAGACTTGATGGAAGGCTACTTATAAAGATGCTGTTAAAAGGACTTCCTTGGCATAGAAAGAAAACCAGATGACCTTTCAATCATAAGGTTTGAATGATTCACTGCCTCATTCAGTCCCAAGCTCCTCCAGTTTAGGGGGGCCTCTTTGCTTCTCTGATTGCTGTCTTAAAGATTAGCTGGGATTTACTTTTGGCCTTTACTACAGAGTTTTTGTTGTAATTTTGGTTATAAATAATGGCTTTTAAAAAAACACCCCAGACGGCAAGTCCTTAAATGATTTGCTTCCCCCTTCCTATAAAACACAAATCAGTCTGCTCAATGTCTATCCAAGGCTCCACCTCCTGGTCTGCCTGAGACTCCCTTCAGCACATTCTAGCCTGAGGTCCAGGGGTCTCCTCCGTCTGTGCCTCCCTCAGCTCCTCGCTCAAACATAAGGCTCTTTCTCCTGCTCTTTCCCCATCCTCTCCATGAAAACCTTCTCACACCCTCCAGAAGCCTTTCCTCATCTCTCAAGACAGTCAGTCGCTCCTTCCCCTACAGTCTCACCGCCTGAGCTCCTTGCAGGGTCAGCGATGCTGACTTATTCTGCTTGCTATCAACCAAGTTCCCAGCAGAATGCCAGGCACCTAACAGGTCCTCAAACAATGTGTGCTGAGTAAGGCTGGACTGAAATTATGCTCCAGGGAGGAAATCAAGATGAGTACAGCTGGTAAGTATGCCCGAGGAAGGAGCCAGGACCAATAAAGATGAGTCACTCTGCACGGTCAGGCCCTGCTCTCTCTCCACATTGGTCTGCATGGCTGTGAGCTAGGCTCATAACATCTATGTGGTTCCGAATGAACTGGACCTCTGCCCCGTGCCCCCTGCTCTGAGTTGGACCCAGACACATATGTTCTTAGCCAGGACTGTGAAAAGCCTTAGAGAGAGACCTACTTTTACACTGGGTTATGTTTGTGGAGCCATCAAAGTCAGTCATCGTATTTCCTGGGCAAGAAACACAACTATTTTTTCCAAATTCAGGCTGGTATGTTCCCGCTGGGCAACGAATACATCGGTGAGTGGTGGTGTTGTAGAAATGTCCAGGTGAACACTGAACTGTGGGCGAGGGAGGGTGAAAAGAACAGGAAAAAAAGACTATTTTTAATCAAATGCAGCACAAAAGATTTTAAAGTCTGTGAAATAAATTTTTATGTGCAAATGAAGTAGGACTTTCCTACCAATCTGGAGCTGATCAACACTTAATTCCCTAAACAGGCAGTTTGGATAGGGCTCATGAAACAGAGAAATACAGAAGAACAAGATATGTGTGTATCTCCAATGAGTTTATGGTTCATGCAGATTTTCAGGCATCAATTATCACAACTCAAGTCTTCACACAGAGCATGTCTGTGAGTATGGGAGGCAGGCAGTTGCAGAACCGAGGCTGGGTTTAGAGTTGGGCTCCCTGGGAAAAGGCAGCTGGAGTAGGGTTCTGGAGAAGGAGTACTGGGGGGAAGCTCTAGGTCAGGGCACCGAGATGGAGGAGGGCTGGAGGAAGGAACCAGGGGAACCTGTGTACCAAACTGGCTCATCAGTGCCTGACTGTCCCTTGTCAGCCTGTCCAAAGTGGGTAAGGTGGCTGAGGACAGCTTGTCCAGTGAGTTCCAGTGCCCCTGCACATCCTGCCAGGGGTGAGTGGAGCTGGGATCTGAACCCCCAGCCACTGAGGCACTGCGTCAGGCTGGGCTTGATTAGAGCCTCACCGGACTCCCATGATACTTGGAAGGGAAATCCAGCCCTAGAAAAAGGCAAGCGGCCAGTGCTCACCTCTGGTTTCACAGTCCTGAAAGGAAGTAGCTCCCTGATGTTTGGTGGCAAGGCCTCCTCCACAAGGGAAGCAGGAAGTTCGGCCAGCTTCAGGCTGGAATGTGCCTAGGGCACAGAGCTGGCAAGGTGCAAAGCCATCTGCAGAATATTCACCAGGTTGGCACAGACCTGGAAGGACCAATAGCTTTAGGTGAGCAAGGCCCCCAGGCAGACCCTTGCCCCCGACTCTCCAGATGAGATCAACTTCGGTCCTGTTGCCCCATGCTGACCTCAGTTCCCACCTCAGTCAGAGAGCATACAGTCAATGCTGCCCTGCTTCTGACCCTGAGGCAATGGCATATGAGTGCCTGATGTTTACACACAGAGCTGCACAGCACAGCTGTGCAAAGCTGGAAAACAAAAGTCAAGTGTCAACTGCTTCCAAAGTATGGGAAGGCCTGATAGTTCTCAGGCTTAGGCCTACTCACTGGCCAAGCATCCCCTGCAATGCAGGAGAGAGTTCGCTGCCCTGGAATCAACTTAGTAATTAGACCGAGAAGTACCCCCTTACCTAGCTGATTACATCCTAGTGATATAAAGAGTGACCCGGCCTGGGCTTGATGGCTCATCCCTGTAATCCCAGCACTTTGGGAAGCTGAGGCAGGAAAATCACTTGAGCCTAGCAGCTCAAGACCAGCCTAGGCAACATGGCAAAACCCAATCTCTACAAAAAATTTTACAATTAGCCAGACATAGCGGCACATGTCTGTAGTCCCAGCCACTCTGGGACTGAGGCAGGAGGATCACTTGAGCCCAGGAGTTCCAGGCTGCAGTGAGCCATAATTGCGCCACTGCACTCCAGCCTGGGTGATCCAGCAAGACTTTGTCTCTATCAAAAACAAGAAAAAAGAGTAGGCCTGGCACTGTGGCTCATGCCTGTAATCCCAGCACTTTGGGAGGCTGAGGCGGGTAGATCACGAGGTCAGGAGATGGAGACCATACTGGCCAACATGATGAAACCCCGTCTCTACTAAACACACACACACACACACACACACATACACAGCTGGGTGTGGTAGTATGTGCCTGTAGTCCCAGCTACTCGGGAGGCTGAGGCAGGAGAATTGCTTGAACCCAGGAAGCGGAGATTGTACCACTGCACTACAGCCTGGGAGACAGTGCAAAACTCCATCTCAAAAAAAAAAAAAAAAAAAAAAAAGAGTAACTCAGAGTCTCCCCTGTTTTAATGATACTATTTACTAAGTTAGATCTTATACACGTTACACCTGGGACAAGAAACACAGCCAAAAACGAAAGGATTTCTAAAAGCACATGTTCCCCAGGAATTAGTCATTGGCAATATACTATCAAAATCTGCTCTCTCTTATATTCTTAATCATCTCTCCTCCATTCAATCATAGTGGTCTTATTTTCCCCATAAGTTATAGATATGATAGCATTTCAAGAACACACACCCTTGGGAGGAGCCTGGAGCCTGTCAGACCTGGGTTCCGATTCCACATCCTGCCGTTGGCTGTGTGACCTTAAAAGAGTCACTTTAGCCTCACAGAGTTGTAATGATTCTATGAATTATTCATAGTTCATAATTCATATAATATACTTAGCATGATGCCTGGCATAAGTAAATATTCAACACCTGTTAGCTATAATAAGCAGTATTACTAATATTCTTATTGCTATCATTTTTTTTTTTGAGATAGGGTCTCACTCTGTTGCCTAGGCCAGAGTGCAGTGGCACAATCACAGCTTAGTGCAGCTTGACTTACTGGGCTTAAGCAATCCTTGCACCTCAGCCACCTTAGTAGCTGGGATTACCATGTGCCACCATGCCCAGCAAATTTTTTAAAAACATTTTTTTCCACAAACAAGGTCTCACTATGTTGCCCAGGCCGGTCTTAGGGTTAGGGTTAGCCACCTGAGCTCAAGTGATCCTGAACCCAAAGTGCTAGGGTCACAGGTATGAGCCACCATGCCTGGCCTAAATTTTTCTTAATAAGGTCACATAGGCTGAGGGTGGCAGTTCATGCCTGTAATCCCAGCACTTTGGGAGGCACCGAGGTGGGTGGATCACCTGAGGTTAGGAGTTTGAGACCAGCCTGGCCAACATAGCAAAACCCATCTCTACTAAAAATACAAAAATTAGTGGGGGTGTGGTGGCATGCACTTGTAATCCCAGTTTCTTGGGAGGCTGAGGCATGACAATCACTTGAACCCAGGAGGTAGAGGTTGCCGTGAGCCAAAATTGCACCACTGCACTCCAGCCTGGGTAACAATGTGAGACTCTGTCTCAAGAAAAAAATAAAAATAATAAGGTCACATACAAGGGTGAGTGGATGCCAAAATGTCCCTCCTTATCAACATTGCAGTTAGTTTTGGAGTTTAATAACAGGCCAAAGATATGACAGGAGTCACACAATCAATATGAGGATTTGATTTTTAAGCCAGAAACAGCCTTGCAGTTGAGTTTGGAGTCATTTAGGTGGGAGTCACTCTAAGGACAGCTGCAGGAGCAGCACAGGGAGCCTTGTGTACTCCGCCATGGCCATCAGATACAAATCACCATTCAGATCGCACCTGCCGTTGGAGTCCACAGAGTGTCAATACAGCCAGCCCTTCTCCCATTTAATAAAAGGCAGACATTTAACAATAAAATAAGTAGGAAAGCCCACAGAGCTTGAGATTGACTTCAAAGTTAACATCTTGTAAGAGACGATTAAAAGCTCTTCACAGAGGAGGTCCCAGTTTTAAAAAAATAAACAGATTATTTATTTTAAATAAAAAAGCTACAAATTTGAGACTAAAGATGGAAAAAACCCCAGACCTCCTCTCATTTTAACACTTTCAAACAGTGCCTATAGACACAGAACTCACTCAGATTGCAGGTGTACTTATTTCCAGTGAATAAAGCACCCAGTTGCAAGACTTACACTCTTCTGCTAGTGTATTCTGCCCCATCTTCATCTATTTGCTCAAATGAGTATCTGCCCAGCATGTGTCAGGCACTGATCCCAGGCACTGGTAAGCCAAAGATGAATCAAACCAACATGGTCCCTGCTTGTAGGAAGCCCCAGGTGAGTGTGCACGGTCTGGAGTCCTTGAGATGCCTCTGTCTAAACAATGACATCAGAGATGGGAGGAGTAGGAAGGAACAGACAGCATCCTTACCTCCACATTCAGACACATTCCAAGCTTCTGGGGTCTTCATGGCCCCAGAACTTCCTGGTCTTGGGCATGGTTCACAAATAATTTGTCCTTCCTCATTTTGGAAGATTCCATTTGGACATAAAATGCAGCGTTCTTGCGCTCCATCATAATAGGTCCCAGCCCTGCAACTGACTAGCCAAAAGGGAAACAATCTGGTCAGTGTGACACAAAGGCCAAGGAAGGATGATGTGAGTTCTAGAGATGAAGGCAAATAGATGATGGCCCTGACCACACCACCCCCCATGCAAACTCCCTGGATACACAGCGTGCCCTGCCTCAGTTCTCTCTGCACACCTCTGCACAGCATGATCCCTATCGCCCCTGTTAGAGGTGTTTACAGGTCCGTCTCTCCCAAGACCATGAGCTCCCTGAGGACAGGGATCACAGGGGTTCTAATTATTTTTGTAGCACAAGCACTTGACGGTTGAAGAGAGATTTTTTAAATCCTGGATCTCCCTACTTCACAGGGCTTTTGGAACCATTATAAAGGTGAAAATCATTCATTGAACATAGGTCTAGTGCTAAAAAAACAGAGTGTTATTAATTCTGTCTGGTGGCATCCTGAAAGGTGTCCTAGAGGAGGTCACATTTGTGTCAGGCCTTGAAGGATGAATAGGATCTTCCCAGGCGGAAAAAGGAGGCAGGTTCGAAAGGTTCATGCATTAAATCGGGAGGAGAGGAGAGAAAAGGTTGGGAATAGACTGCAGAGGTTCTTGAGTACCAGGCATTTGGATTTTATTCTGCAGGTGAAGAAATCACTGGAAGGACAGAAGCCAGGCATGGTGGTGTATGCCTGTAGTCCCAGCTACTGGGGAAGCTGAAATGGAATCGCCCGAGCCTGGGAATTTGAGTCCAGCCTTGGCAACACAGTGAGAATGAGATCCCCTTCTCTAAAAAAGAAAAAAAGAAAAAAAGAAAACAAAGGAGAGGACGATGACCAGAAACTGTGTTTTGAAAAGCTCCTTCTCTGGTGGCTGGCTGGGGTAGGTGGTGATCTCATGACTCTTACAAAATAGCACACTTCAGATTCATAATAAATTGATACAACCGGCGAGGTGCAGTGGCTCATGCCTGTAATCCCAGCACTTTAGGAGACCAAAGTGGGTGGATCAACTGAGGTCAGGAGTTTGAGAGCAGCCTGGCCAACATGGAGAAACCCCATCTCTACTAAAAAAAAAAAAAAAAAAAAAAAACAGAAAAACTAGTTGGGTGTGGTGGTGCACAACTGTAATCCAAGCTACTAGGGAGGCTGAGGCAGGAGAATCACTTGAACTCTGCAATCAAGGAGGTTGCAATGGGCTGAGATGGTGCCACTGCACTCCAGCCTGGGCAACAGAGTGAAACTCTATCAAAGAAAACAAAAAATCAATACAACAAAGTGTAAATGCTGATAAATAAGGAAATTTATAAACTTTGCTTCTGATTCTATTTTTAGTACTGTTAAACGTAGATTTGTACCTTATTTTAGGGTATGAATATAAAGCAGATGTACCAAATTTGGCTCCCTAGTATAATACTCAACCATCATCATCAGAGTCATCAAAGCAGCATTTCTAATGACTAACATTTGTTGAGTACTTATACTAGACACCATGCCAAAAGCTCTACATATAGCATCTCATTTATTCCTTAATACAGCCCTAAGGATCTACGTGCCATTGTTAGTACCATTTTACAGAAACAGAGACTTCGGGAGGTTAATAATTTGGCCAAAATCCCACAGCTAATTTGTGAAATACACTTACAGTATGGTAAGAACAAGAGCTTTTAGTTTAAAAAGGAAAAAGTTATTTAACAAAAGATCAGATTTAAGTGCAATTGAAGACTTTATCAAGGATTCTCTGGGGCTAGGAGAGTTTAACTGGAACAAACTTTCTCTATATGTAAGCTGCCAATAAACAGAAAAAAAAAACACATAATAAAGTTAGCTGTTATATCACTCCAGTGTCTGTAATGAGGGAAATGGGTTTTCATCCTATTCTACAAATGCAATTTGCATATATACCCTTAGTGTTAAACATGGCAAAGCTCTCTGTTACCAGTAATAAAAATGTCTTTTAATTATTCATTCCATAATCTTAAAAAAATCAAGCCTTTGGATCATGGTAAGCTAAAATATGCCACATTTTAAATATTATTTCTACAATTCAATGTAACCAATCAATAAAGTCTATCCTAATATCTAAATCTAATACTCTTATATGTCTTGGATTTTCTTTTACAATATTCATATATGATTCAAATACAATTATATGTATGTATGTATATATATGTATATATGTATATATGTGTATATATATGTACATATATACATATGTATATATATATGTATATATATTTTTTTGAGATGGAGTTTTGCTCTTGTTGCCCAAGCTGGAGTGCAATGATGTGATCTCAGCTCACTGCAACCTCTGCCTCCCAGGTTCAAGTGATTTTCCTGCCTCAGCCTCCCAACTAGCTGGTATTACAAGCACGCACAACCATACCCGGCTACTTTTTGTATTTTTAGTAGAACTGGGGTTTCACCATGCCAGCCAGGCTGGTCTCGAACTCCTGACCTCAGGTGATTCACACACCTCGGCCTCCCAAAGAGCTGGGATTACAGGTGTGAGCCATCGTTCCCGGCCACAATTTTATATTAAAAAAAAATTAAAAGTGAATCAAACTCTTGTTTTATTGGCAAACAATATTTTGTGATTGATGCACAAATCTGTGGCAAACAGAGTATATTTAAATGCAGACTTCTTTAAATGCAGCCCTACTGAATAATGGTTTCCATATCACTCTGCTTCCAGCCCATCTTTCATGCAAAGCTGGGCTGAATTCTGTACTAGGAATTCACATTTTACCCTGTGTCCCATTTGACTCTTCCAGTATCTGTAGCAGGCCAGTAAATCAGAGAATAATTCCTTCACAACTCTAAGGAGCCCACCTGTCATGAAGATTGGCAGAAAGTGGGTAAAACCAAGGCTGTCCAGAGCCCCTCTGCCCAGTCATTTCTATCTGAAGAAGAGCTGTTTTTATAATAGTTATCCATGAAAGGGAAAGCGCCCATATGGTGACAATGATTCTAACAGCCCCATTAATCACAGCTTAGAGTCACACACTGTGGTCTGTTCCATCAAGGATCCTCTGGCAGAAAACAGATGCCCTCAGCAGGTGGACAACACCAGTTTATCACTGAGCCAGGGACCGGGACGGGCTCCTACTGCTCTGCTGTCCCCTGCTCCTGAGAACTCTTTCAACTGCCGCAGCCTTTGCAAGGTGACCTTTAGAGAGGACTCACAATATCCCATATCTGTGCCATTTCTTAACTGCTCAAAGGCCTGAGAAACCCCTCAGACTGCCCCGTGGAAAAGAGGGCACCGGTTCCTTTTCCTCACAGTGAAAGGCCTGCTTCACATAAACAAACTCATATTGTCAGTCACAATTTCCATTTTCCTCCCAGGGAGAAAGACCTGCAGAAATAATTCATGCCAAGCACCTTCCAAATAGATTTGACTCTTCCACAAGGTAAAAATGAGCTAAACACTAATAGGCCACTCTGAAATATCATGAAGGGATGTCTGAAACAGCTCTTTGCAAATGTACTGAGAATCTGGCCTGCAGAGACCTCAGTCACGTGCTCCAGTTGCCTCTCTCTTCTCCTTCAGCAGCCAGCTTGTTTTGCTGCCCAGGACAAAGCAGTCAATTGCCCCCAGAACACTTCACTATCACAGCAAAGCTTTTGTGTGCCTTCAGTGACCATTAAAATCCCACTCTCAAATCCCACACAGCTGTTTTCTCTCCCTCTTTAAAAAAGATACGAGAAAGCTTTTCTGATGCAAAAGGGACAGACCAGCAGGATGAGGATTAATGGCGACAAAGAGGCCTCAAGGCTCGGCCTCTTTTCAGCACTGAGGCCTTTGAGTATTTCAGGCTATGGACAAACACTATGGTCTCTCTGTGGCTAAGATGATGAATCTAATAAAAGAGGTCACCCTCTAGCATTTGACTGCTTTCTTAAGAATCACGCCTTGACTTCTGAAGAAGAGCCACAAGCAGCCCACTTGGATTCCCAGGGTATCACAGGGCTGTTGCTTTGTCCCAGTTCAGAGGCCCTGGTGCCCCAGGCAGCACTGGCCTCAGGAGGCTGGTTTGAGCCCTCTTTAAATGGCTGTCCCCAGGATAACAGGGGATAGTGCCTTCTTGGGCTGACAGATTGATTTTTCATTGTCCAGGTTTTTTACCTGTGCTCAGGTTTGCTATTTAAAAACATTCCTATAGTTAGGGCAGAGAAATGAGCCCAGCTTGACACCTTCTTCCTCATTGGGTTCCCAAATGCACACTAAGTTCTTTTCATGCCTAGTTAACTGGAGCTGAGATTTCACTTCCTTTAGGGTGCCTCTTTTGCCCTTGATTTAAATATTTCTCCAAAGATTTGCCCTTCAGCCTCTTTTAACGTTTTCTACTGTCCTTGGGATTTCATCCGTTGTCCTTGTGAAGATTCACTCACTCATTCATTCAATACTTACTTACTGAACACTGATTATGTGCTGAGTACCATTTTAGGAGACACAGCAGAAAAGATGGACATGACCTGCCCTAATAGGGTTCTCAGGGCAGTAAATAAATGAGCAATTAATCTCAATTAGTGAGCAAACAAATAAATATATAATAGGATGCAAGTAGTGGTATGATGAAGAAAAGGAAAACAAGGCAAGAAGATAAAGACGGGGTAGGGATGGAGTCTGTATGTATGCTATTTTAGAAGTGTGGCCAAGAAAGGCCTTTCTGAGCAGAGACCAGAATAAAATGTGGGAAATAGGCCAGGCACTGTGGCTCACGCCTTTAATCCTAACACATTGGGAGGCTGAGGGAGGAAGACTGCTTGATCCCAGAGTTCAAGACCAGCCTGGGCAATACAGTGAGACCTTGTCTTTCCAAAATCACCTTAAAAAATTAGCTGAGTATCATAATGAGAGGATAGCTTGAACCCAGAAGGTAGAGGCTGCAGTGAGCCAAAATCATACCACTGCACTCCAGCCTGGGTGACAGAGCGAGACCCTGTCTCAAAAAAAAAAAAAAAAAAAAAAAAAAAGTAGGAAACAGCCCTGCAATGAGATTGCCTAATAGCAAGGAGGGCAGTGTAGCAGGAACACAGCATAAGGGATAGTACAGTAAGAGATGAACTTTAAAAAGCAAGCAAGGGCCAGATCATGTGGATGCTTGAAGGCAATGGCAAGGAAAATTAGACCTTTTTCAAAGTGTGTTGGAGGTTTGAAATGGTGGAATGACATAATCTGATTTTTCTTTTCTTTTTCTTTTTTTTTTTTTTTTGGAGACAGGGTTGCGCTCTGTTACCCAGGCTGGAGTGCAGTGGAGTGATCATGGCTCACTGCAGCCTTGACCTCCTGGGTTCAACTGATCCTCCCACCTCAGTCTCCTGAGTAGCTGAAACTACAGGCCTGCACCACCATGTCCAGCTAGTTTTTTAACTTTTTGCAGAGATGGGGTCTCTTAGGCTCAAGTGATCCTCTACCTCAGCATCCCAAAGTGAGCCACTGCACCCAGCCTGATTTATGTTTCTAAGAGATATCCTGGCTGCGGGTGGAGAACAGATGGAGGGCAGGCTGAGGAGAACAATTCAGAGCCTGGTACGACAGACTGAGCAAGAGATGATGCTGGTTTGAAACAAAGCCGTCATAATAATGGAGGAGGAGAAAACTGGTCGGATAAAGGAAATCACGTGAAGGCGGAGCTGACAGGATTTGCACACAGACTAGATGAGGAACATGACAGAAAGAGAGAGGTCAAGATGACTCAGGCTTTCAACTCGAGCAACTGGGTAAGAAGAGGTGCCCTTTCTGGAGATGCTGGTTTGATTTGGGAGGGAGGATGCTGGTTTGATTTGATTTGATGCTCCTCTTGGGAGAAGTTTTGCTTGGGAACATTGAGTTTGAGATGCCAGTTGGCCCTCCAAGTACACATACTAAGAAGGCATGGGTTCTACTGGTGAGCTCTGAGGCGGAATTCTATACCTCAGGGGTTGACAAGCTGATCCACCGGGTGGGAGCACATTTCTACACCTATGCCTATGAATTTTCACCTAAAATAAGACAAACGAAGCTCCCCTGGTTTAGAAGACGGTGTAAGAGCAGCCTCCCAGCCAGTCCCCATCTCTGTGAGGCACAAGACACATGTGAGGACCCTGGGTCGCCAAAAAAAGAGAATCACTGGCACCCACAACTCCAGCACAAGGCACTGACTGACTCTTGCCTCTCAATACATAGAGAACAGTTACAGCTTAGCTATGCCTGGGTAATGAGATGTCCTGACCTGTATTATCGAGTTTTAACTAAACCATCACAAAATAGAGAGCAGTTCTGATGGATTCCTGGGAAGAACACCCGACTGAGGGGTGTAACCATGACGTGAGCCCATGTGCACCACAGGATAGTGCCCGTGGGCGTGTCTTCTCCTCCCAGCACAGCAGCCACCTGTGTCCACAGCGGGGTGGAGGATTCCCATCCAAGACCCCCAGTGGGTACCTGGAACCACAGAGAGTACCACACCCTGTATACACTAGGGCCTTTCTTATGCGTGCTTATTCATGATAAAGTTTCGTTTACAAAGTAGGCACAGCAAGAGATTAACAATAATAAAACAATTATCACAGCATACTGTAATAAAAAGTTAGGTGAATATGGTCTCTCTCTCAAAGTATCTTATAGTACTATGCTCATCCTTCTTGTGATCTGTCAATCTGATAACTGAGATGACTACTATGTGACTAACAAGGGGAAGGGCACACAGCGTGGGGACGTGGAATAAAGGGATGATTCATATCCCAGGCAGGATGGTGAGGGTATACAGTGTGGGTACACGGGATGAAGAGAGGACTCATGTCCCAGGCAGGATGGTGAGGGCATATAGCGTGGGTACACAGGATGAAGAGAGGGTTCATGTCCCAGGCAGGATGGTGAGGGCATACAGTGTGGGTACACGGGATGAAGAGAGGGCTCATGTCCCAGGCAGGATGCTGAGGGTATACAGCGTGGGTACGCAGGATGAAGAGAGGGTTTGTGTCCCAGGCAGGATGGAGCAGGACAGCATGAGATTTCATCATGCCACTCTGAGCAGTGGACAATTTAAAACTTATAAATTATTTCTGGAATTTTCCATTTGATATTCTCGGACCACGGTTGACCCAGGTAACTGAAACCACAGAAAGCAAAACTGCCTATAAGGGGCCGCTGTTGTCTTAGCTCTTTGTCACACTATTTCATACGACAGAAACAGCTATGATTTATTCCCATCTGTCAAGAGTTCACCTAACGCACCAGCAATGCTCAAAAAGACTATATGGCAAATAGATTTGCAACCACTACTAATAATAATGAACCCTTCCCAGTTGTAAAGACTCTACTTAAGATGCTAGCCAGTTATTTTAAATTAGTTTATTTAATCTTTATCTCGTTCTGTCTTTTGTGATGAACATAGTATACTAGTCAATAGTGTAAATATATAGTTTATGAATAAATGAGCATCCATATATATTTTACTTGGAGAGACAGTGTATGTGCGTTCTTAAATGTTCAGCATCTCTGGGACATTGAAGCTGGAGAGGGCAGTTTCAGAATCACCAGCACGTGACAGTATTTAAAGCTGTGGCACTGGGTAAGGTCACCAAGGAGAGTGTGAAGACAGAGGAGGGTATGAAGGACTCAGCCCTAGGATAATCAGAAAATAGGGAAGGAACGGGAACCAGTATTGAAAATGAAAAGGGAGCAGCCAGTGAGGTAGGTGGAGAAGCAGAAATGTGTTGTGTCTGAAACCCACAAGAAGAAAGTGTTTCTAGGAGAGGGAGTGATCAGCAGAGAGGATGCCCCAATGGGGAGTGAGAAAGGGCAGCTGGATTCGGCACCAGAGAGGCCAGAGGAATCTGTGGAGAGGTTAGGTAAGGAGGCAAAGAAAGTACGACTATGGCTCCTTCAAAGAGTTTCATTTTACACAGAATGGGTGGACACAGAAATGAGGCAGTAGCTACAGAGAAGCGTGAAGTCAATGGAGGGTTACTTTGGTTTTTAAGACAGGAGATAGGTTTGCGTGCTGTTGGAAATTACCTAGTAGAGAAGAATTCTGAGATGGGAGGGGTCGATGGGGACGACAGCAGGGGCAACATTCTTGAGAAGTTGAGAGAGGACAGGCTCCAGCTCGAGTGGAAGATAGAGGCATGGCCTTAGATAGGGGCATGGACGGTCCATCCATTTTAACAGGAGGCAGCTCTGATCCTGTGTGTACAGACATGGGATTAGGCAAGTTAGGCTGGACATGAAGAGAAGAAGTTGCTTCACTAGACTCCCAGGCACTCATGGACACCTCTGCCTAGAAATCTCATTGCTCATGGGGAGCACTTCTCTCCCTGACCTCTGGCTTTTCTCCTCTTTTACAGGCATCTGTATCCTCCCAGTCACCAAGGATCCAAACCACAGCTCTCCCTGGCTTCTCTCCCCACTGCCCCTTCACTCAGCAGCAGCATCCTACAGCTGTGTCCCTCCTCTCTATCCCCTGTTCTTCATCTCCATGGGACGCATGTCCCTTAGATCCTCACCGTCTCTTACTTGGATTGCTGCAATACCTTCCAACATTGCCCTGGCTTTCTGACCCTCCTGGCCACCGCCCTTTCCTTTCTACCAGTGATGCGCCTCTCTGAAGTCTTTTTCGGATTCCTTCACTCCCTGGCTCAAAAACCTCCTTGCCCTGACTTCCTGCAATCCCCTCACTTTCTCTGACTCAGTATTCAGGCTTTAGCCTCCTTTTCTATGTCTTTTTCATCCTTTCTCATGCTCTCTCAAAGCCTATTTTTTTTCTTGCTTCTCCTATAAATCTCTTCTGATTATTTCTTCCCCAGTGATCACATTCATCTCATCATTCAACCAACCCCCTAACTTTTTCTCAGTGTCTCCTGCATATGAAACAGGGCAGGGTGAGATGAGGGACGTATGGGAAGCAAGTGCCAGGATCAGAGGCCACATCAGAATTCTCTGAGCTCAGTCCCCAATCCATGTCATCCCCAAATGCTGCTCATTTTTCCTCTTAAGTATTTCTTCAACCAACTGCTGTTTCTCTACTCCATCTAGCGTCTTCGTGTTCTCAGTATCTCATAGGCTGTGATGGCATGCACCTGTAGTCCCAGCTACTTGGGAGACTGAGTCAGGATAATTGCTTGAACTCAGGAGGCAGACGTTGCAGTGAGCCATGATTGCACCACTGCACTCCAGCCTGGACAATAGAGCGAGACTCACTCCAAAAAAAAAAAAAAAAAAAAAAAAAAAATCTCTCATAGGCAACACATTCAAAAGCCCCCAGATTGGTCTTTCTGCCTCTAATTATTCTCCCTCCAGTATAGTCAGAGAGATTCTTCTGGAATACACATATAACCTGGACACTTCCCAAGTAAATCCTCCAGTGGCAACGTGCTACCTAGAGATAGAGTTGAGGCTCCTTAGCAGCATATCCAAGGTCTCCATGAGTTGGCCATGCCCTTCCATTAGCCTAGTTGCCCGCCACATCCTACCTGGCACTCCAGGTTCAGTGACATTGACATGTCAATAATGGCCTGTGCACACCTTGCTCTTCCTCGTTTCCCAAGGCTGTTCCTCGGGCTGAGTACTCCTCGCCACTGAGCCATTATCTGTGCATCCTTCAAAACTCAGCATAGGCTTTCTCTCTTTGGGGAAGGCATCTCTGACCCTTCCCTGGAGGGTTAAGTGTGACTTAATGTTGGTGTCTTATTTACCTAGGCTTCCTCAGCATTCCCCACAGAGCTGGTACAAGGAGGGCTCTGCATATGAGTACAGCTTGAGTAAGATGGTCCCAGGGCACAGGCTGTATTCAGGAGAGGTGAGGGCACTCAAATTGAGAATTAAGAATATAGACTTGTGGTCAGGTGCAGTGGCTCACACCTATAATCCCAGTACTTTTGGAGGCCAAGGTGGGTGGATCACTTGAGGTCAGGAGTTCAAGATCAGCCCAGCCCCTTGTATTTTGTACTAAAAATACAAAAATTAGCCACACATGATGGCAGATGCCTGTAATTCCAGCTACTTGGAAGGCTGAGGCAGGAGAATCACTTGAACCTGGAAGGCAGAGGTTGGAGTGAGCTGGGATGGCGCCACTGCACTCCAGCCTGGATGACAACAGCAAGAGTCTGTCTCCAAAAAAAAAAAAAAAGAACATAGACTCAAGTCAGATCTGTATTTGAATCCTGCCCCTGCCACACTTACTTGCTGGGTGACGTTGTGGAAAATGCTTATCGTCCTTTGTCTCAGTTCCTTTATGTGTAAAAAGGGATGAGTTAATACAGACTTGGGATGAGGATTAGATGAGATGATACAGGTGACGTGCTCAGCACAGGGCTAAACACAGTGTAAGTGTTCTATACATGTCAATATTTTACTAAATTAAAAGAATTTCCTGTTCAGTCTATGTGATAAATATTGGTCTAACACTGGTCTATATTCCTAATACAGATTATATATTTTCCTCAGTTTAAACAAAAAAGGAAATCTCTGCCTGATCATTTCCAAATAATTTATCAATTTTGAAAGAATTCAGAATAGAATATCTGAGCCAGGTGCAGAGACTTACATCTATAATCCCAGCTACTCGGAGGCTGAGGTGGGAGGATTAATTGAACCCAGGAGTTCAAGACCAGCCTGAGTAACATAGCAAAACCCCATCTCTAAAAAATAGAATAATAATACTTTTTAAAAAGGAAGAAAATGCCCAGCTCCTTCCTGCCCTAGGCCCTTTGCATTTACTGATCCTCACTGATGAGGGGGCTCCCCCACAACCCCCGGGCACCACCATGAGCGTGTCGCATGCCAGTTGCCTCCCCTGACTCGGGCCTTAGTGCTTGACCACTTGCTCCTAGCCACTTGCTCCGAGAGCCTTCCCTGGCCACCATATGGAGAGTAACCCTCCCTCCAATCCTCTCTGTTTTATTCTCTCCATAAATTATCGCTTTACTTTTAAATTTCTGTTTCCCTCTGTTACAATGTGAACTTTGTAACAGACCAGGCCCTTTGAGTATTATGTTCTTATTGCTTCATCCCAATCACAGAGTGGACAGAATGGTACTCGATTAGTACCAGTTGAATTAATTTTTCTCAGTTGCTGAAGAGGAACAGCAGTAAGCTGTTATAAACGGAATTAAATGTTCCTAATGTCTCAAGAACCCAGGCACGAAAATACTTCCCAGTTTGCCAGTTGTCTGGATTGTTTCTTCCAAAATCTCAGCAAGTTTTAAAAACAACCAAATACAGTGTGTACACACGTGCACACACACATGCACACACACACTATTCAATGTATTTCTTAAATAATTCATCTTTTAGCTGGTATTATGAAAATACAATAGCTAGATGTCCATGTCTTAGTTAATTTTCTTTAGACATGAAGAACTTTATGAAGTACAATAGAGCTTAAGAAATTTGTTCCTTGGAGAATATAATCTTTTTTTTTTTTTGCCATCTTGCTAAAATTGATCACAGATGGTACAAAGGTCACTTGCAGAGCAGGCTGTCCCCAAAGTCCCCAAATAGCAAATTAATGAGACTTTACAAAATAACAATACAAAAGAAAATCCACAATTGGTCAGAAGTGATTATTTTTTTCTGGTGTAAATTGGGATTTTAAAATTTATTTTCTTAATGATATTCAAAGGATAAACAGTTCAGTGCAAAAATAGGCAAAGAATATGGATGTTCTCAGAAGTAGGAATGCAAATGACCACAGGCATAAGACAGTATGCTTAGTTTTATTAAGAAAGCCAAGTTAAAATGACTATTTTTTTTGCTTATCAGATTTGCAAAAATTAAAGAATCAATGATAAATAATCTATGTTAGCAAAGATGTGGGGCAATAAACACTCCAGTTCACTGTTGGAAGCAATATGCATTGGTATGATTTTTTGGGAAAGTAATTTGGTAGTATCTATTGTTTAAATATGCATGTTCTAAGTCAGCCATTGTACTTGTACAAGTCTATCCTTCAGAAATATTGGCCATGAGTAAAAAGAATGATATTCACTGAGCACTATTTGCAATAGAAAAATTAGCAATAACTTCTGTGTTCACCACTAGGGGTAGGGCTAATAAATACTGGTGTCTTCAAACAAATACAGACCAGGAAGCTATAAAAGAAATGAAGTCGCTCCTCTATCATGTTAGAGAGATACCCTTGATCTACACTATAGTTAAAAATAGCACATAGCACTATTCAAATTGTATTGATATTTGTTTTTTATTTTGTTAAGACAGGTTCTTGGTCTGCCACCCAGGCTGCAGTGCAGTGACACAAACATAGCTCACTGCAGCCTCGAACTCCTGGGCTCAAACGATCCTCCCACCTTAGACTCCCAAGTAGCTGGGACTACAGGTGCTACCAACCAACATAGTGAGACCCTGTCTCTACAAAAAAATACATTTTTGTATTTTTGCCCAAAATAGTATTGAACTCACTATATTGCCCAAACTAGTGCTGAACTCCTGGCCTGAAGGGATTCTCCCACCTTGGCTTCCCAAAGTGCTGGGATTACGGATGTGAGACACTGCATCCAGCTTATTTTTTTTAAATGTGCTTATTCATACATAAACCTACAGTCTATTTTCAACACAATACCCAAAGTTATCTTTTGAAACCACGTCAGTTACTCTTCTGCTCAAAGCCCTCCACTGGCTTTCTTTCTCATCAGATTCCAGGCCAGCGTCCTCCTTGGTTTCGAGTTCCCTCTGCTGCTGCTCTGCCTTTGCTCTCCCTCCCTTCCTCTCTCAGCTCTCATTCTTCTGGCCTTCCTTCCGGTACCTCGGGGTTTTCCTATTTGTTGTTCCCTGTGCCTAAAACTCTCTTCCCCCAGATATCTCCATAGCTTGCTTCCTTCTGTCCTTTGCGTCTCTGCCCAAATGACACTTTGCAATGAGGCCTTCCCTGACCACAGTCCACACTTTGGGGGAGTATGCTCCTCACCCCTCACTCCTCACCTTGCCCTGGCACTTTCCTATCCACTTCCCTGGAGGCCTGCTCTCCATATCCCTATTGCCCTCTGCTACATGATAGTAATATCTTTCCTTGTTTATTGGTTAGTTTTCCACCTTCTTCCTCCAAGCTTCCTCAGCAAACCGTGTGAGGGCTGAGATGTTTGCTTGTTTCTTCATTGCTAGATTCCTGGTATCTAGAATAGTACCTGGCACATAAGGTGCTCAATAAGTGTTTACGGAATGAATATATAAAATTTCCTTTTTACATGTGCATAGAAACAGTTGTGGAAAAACAGCACAGCAAACTAACAGTGATTACTGCTGGGGAATGGGATTAGGGAGCTGTGGAGAGAACTTTCATCTTTGCTATATACATTTCTGTGCCATTTGAAATATGCACTGCTTTTGTAATTGAAAATTAAATTTAAAATATTTAAAAAGATAAACATAAATCCTTATGTTAATGGTTTATGTTTATCTTTTTAACCTTACAGGAGAGATGGAAGTGACTCCATTTTTTGGACCTCTTTTCTGCAGATACTGAAAATAATTTCTAAAAAGAATTATCCTAGGCTTGTCTCCACCATCTGTACCATCCAGAGCTCAGAAAACATCAGGAAGCCTGGTTGTTATGAAGTCCTAACATCATCAAATAGACCAGGAATAGAACACACACACACACACACACAGTTTTCCCCTGCCACTTGCTGCCTGCCGGATAAAAATCCTTTCTAATTAACACACCTGACGCTTTTTTATACCCACTTCCTCCCTCAGCAGCAAGAAGGAGTGTCACGGGTAACTCCTTGAGCTATTTTCTCTACATGGTAAAATCTTCAACATTGCTGTCAGGCCTGGACCAGATTTGATCGCATGAGGGCTACAAAATTCATCCAGTGTTAAAGGGAGCTCTTGAGACAAGACACATCGCCTCCCCTAGAAACAAATCAAACCTAATTTAGCATGATAAGCATCTCAGGGACACATTCCCACACTGCAACAGCTACCCAAGCCCTCTACTGAGTGTCTTTCGTAGGCTGTCGTGGTCATGCAGCCTCTGTTAAGTAACTCCTGCTCCTTATCCTTGAGCCTTTACTCCCCAGGAACGTACCCATGGTAGTATTAATGATACCTTCACTGGGAGCCAGTCCATGGGGCCCTTGACACTAGGTTTTCCTGACTTCTTAACTGGCCACAAAGACTCCCTGGCCAGTCTGCGAGGCCTCACCCTAACAGGATAGCAGATGGGGGAGGGGTGCAGTGGAACCCTGAGAGGCCAGGATGGCCTTGACAGTTTCTGCAACTCATCCTGGAAAGTAGGGCAGCAACAGCCAACTCTCACCACTATTTTAGTATGGGAACTGGAACTCAGAATTTTAAATGAGAACAGATCAACCAGCTGGGCTGTTTTTACTTTTTTTCTCCCTTTGCTTCTTTTTAAGAGAGAATCAGCTGGAATTAAAGTCAAGACTATCTGGAAACCAGCTCCCTGTAGACAGTTACACTTGATTTTCACTAAGTTGGCAAAGCAACAAATTTGAGCTGTGGGCCTAAGGCTGACAATTCTCTGGAACAAGTGCCCCTGGATTCAGCTTTGCTTATTTAGAAACACAAATTTCAACTCCTTAGCTAAGCTTCATTGCTTGGGCCTCATGATTCTACTGATACTTTGGAAAAGGACATCAGTTTATCCTGGATTAAGTCTAATTGCTGAAATTCACTCTGCTTGGGACCAGAGCACAGGTTTTGAAATCAAACCATCAATGTGATCTTGAGCAAGAGAACTTAGCCCTCTGAGCTTCAGCTGTTAAATGGAAGGAATAATACCTACCTGGGAAGGTTACTGTTAGGATTAAATGAGATAATGCAGACATGAGGCTTAGTGTTACACTTGTGACAGATAAGAACTTAATAAATCATTATCATTACTACTATAAAGTGACACCCCAATTTTCCCCATCTAAGACTTTTCAGGTAAAGTCTCCCATAATTACCCAGAAGAGTCTCTTGTGACAAATAAATCTCTAAACTGACCATCCTAGAATCTTGCATCCTGGATCCTCTTGCTAGCTTTATCGGAGAGAGAGTTGATACTCCTCAAGCGCCAGGTCTCAAATTTAATTCTGAAACACATACCACCAACACAACCCATACAATGAACTGACACCATTAGGAGCCCTGGGCTGAGGCTCTGGGGTCTCATAGGGCAGCCAAGCAGCCCTCTAGCTTTGCCTCTGCACAAATCTATGGACAGGAGTTTGTTCATTACCATCATTGGTCAAGCCAGAGGGAGGCCGTAAGAGGAGCTGTGATGACAGTGTGGTGAAGGCTCCAGGGTGCCTTACCCCTGCAGTCCTGCCCCAGCTGGGGAAGAACACCACACCTCAGACCTGCAAAGAGCAACATCCCCTCTTCTCATCAACTTTGCCACTTCTCTCCTGTTCCTCAAGCCAGCAAACATTTTAGTGCCCACCACAAGCCAGATATTACAGGCACTGAGGACACAGAGGTGAACAAAATCAGTCTCGCCCCAGGGAGCTCTGGGCCTAGCAGGGATAACAGACACAAACACCACAGTTACTGAAAGAGAAGGGCTGACCAGAGTGTCCTCTAAAGTGAGCACTGAGAAGGGAGGATGGGCCAGACTTGCTTTTGGGTACCTTGAGTATTTATGGAGCCCAAGGCTGTGCTGTTAGCAAGAATGTCCCAGGCCACTCACCACATTGATTTTCTACGTGACCCTGGCCCACTCCACAGGACTCTGCCTGGCGTTCAGATGTTCTGGGAGGCTTTTTAGCCACGTCGACATTCATGCCTGAGAGCTGGAGGTGAAACTGCTCCCTGTGGGCGGCCTTTCTGAGTGTGCGAATGGCCTTCCGGAGCCGCTTCTCGGTTCGCTTTACGATGCAGCTCAGGTCACAAGAAGCTACAGAAACAAGAGGGACAGCAGTGCAGGAGGAGGTCAGGCTGCAGCGTGCAATAACGGCCAGATTAACTGCAGGCCCTTCCAACACCCCGAGCTCCCTGGGGACCGAATGGGGAGAAACCTGGAGGGGGTTACCTAGCAGGCTGGGCAGCATTCGATTCGAACAGAAATTTGTGGATCAAAATGATAGCTTTGGGTTTTTATGAAGCAGAGAAAATCATCACGCTCCAAACCAATTCAATTTAGTTTCAGGGTTAAAACAAAAACAAACAAACAAAAAAAAAAACAGGAGATACTTCAGTGTTTGCATTATTTTTTTCCCCAAGAATGGTAAGTAAAAGGCAAAGAAATAAGGAGCAAGCTGTGAGAAGCCTGGCAATATAGACTGTTTTCAAACCAACCTGTCACCTCCTTTTGGTTAATTTCAAGCTCAAACTCAACAGTGATAAACATTTCCTTAGGGGTGCTTGGTCGGCCAGGGGCTCGTGGGACTTGCTTGCCAGAGCTGCATGTAAGGTTTACGTAGCGGAAGCTCTCTTTTACTGAGCTGTGCTTCTCTGTATGAAGAAACAAAATTATCGGAAGCCAAATCCTGGCAAAGCACTCAGCTGAACATTTGCTAGAGCTCAGTAAACATTTCATTAAAACAACTCTCAAGGGACTAAGTGATTATCTCCAGATGCCAAGACACTGCAGGCCCTCAGCCTGGAGCACAATGACATTTTAAGTTTGAAGAGCTAGCATTGCCTCCTACATAACTTTACAATTTAGCTCTTGAAAATTCTTTTCATGAATAAATGGTAGGTGTTTCCGACTGACCAGCAACATTTGTGGAAGACAAGAACCAGGGGTCGTCTTACATTCCTTGCTGATGGTTTGGTAATGTGCGCTTATATTCTCACATTTAGTTTGTGTAAAGCTGGACAGTGATGTGCCGAGCAGGGACTGAGGTTCGGAATAAGGAATGAGCACCAGAGTGGAAAGGAAACCAAGTCCTGCTTTCAGGCAAACTGACCTTGGAGTCATTCTAACCCGAAGGGAAAGCTGGAACACCCATCAGCAGTGATGTCTCATTTTTAAACCAGGAGCAATAAATGACACAAAGCATCACAGAAGCAAACAATATCATGAAGGCATCTAGGAGAGTGGAAGTGTTGCATAAGATGGGCTTTGCACATCCCTGTTCCTGACTTGGCTGTCTCCCCTCTCACCATGGTTTCCAGTGAATCTGCTAAGCCTCACCAAAGAGCAGGTCCACATAGCATCCACTCCATGAATTTGTCTCTATTTCAAAATCTTTACTGAAATGAAGTATTACCTGTAACAGATTCTTCTTTAACATTACCAGGACATTCAAGCAACAGATCAACAGGGACCACAGGGAGGCAAATTTATTTCTTCTTCACATTTTCCCCCTAAAGATGTATCTTACCTTAGCAAAAGGGTAACTTCAAATCTTAAACTGAACAGATTCTCATTTTAAATCTTTTTCCTTTTTGATGTTTCCATACGTATTTTTTTAAACATTTCATTTTGAAATACGTAGATGTATAGAAAGGTTGCTAAGATAGTATAGAGTTCCCACATAACCTTCACTTAGTCCCCCCTGTTAACATCATACATTTATTAAAACTAAGACATTAACACTAGTACAATCCCATTAAATAAACTACAGGCCAAGTCTATTTTTACCATTTTTATTTATTTTATTTCATTTTATTGAAATAGGGTTCTGCTCTTTGCCCAGGCTGGAATGCAGTGGTGTCAACACAGCTCACTGCAAGCTCAACCTCCTGGGCTCAAGTGACCCTCCCGCCTTCGCCTGCTGAGTAGCTGGGACTACAGGCACGAGCCATTAGGCCCAGCTAATTTTTTTGTAGTTTTTGTAGAGATGGGGTTTTGCCATGTTGCCCAGGCTGGTCCCAAAGTCCTGAGCTCAAGCAATCTGCCTGCCTTGGCCTCTCGGTATGAGGCACCACGACTGGTTCAAATCTATTTTTAAACAATGCCCCCTCCCTCCACCCCTGAGATTTAAAAGTATAAATGCTCACTATGGTAAATTTGGAAAATGCAGAAAAAAAAATTGAATTTACCCATCATCCTCCCACCCAGATGTAACCACAACTAATGATATGGTGAGTCTTCTTTTTGTTTCTTCTACCACACTTTTTCTTACACAATTTGGATTGTATTAGATATACGAAATGTTTATCTCCTGCTTTACATCTCAGCATTATAGCAAGACCATTTTCCTGTATCATTAAACAGTCTTTGAAAACACAGAAAAAAATAGCTGTATAATATTCCATCAAATGGAGGTACCAAGTTTCTTAAAATTACTTACTTAAAATAGGCAGTCAAAAGTGACTAGAGTGAGCTTTAGGTTTATTTGTGTGATTTTAGAGTAGATTGGGGAAAGAAGTCTCCCTAGTATATGAATCCTGATCCTTTTTATTTTTAATCTCCAAAAGTATTCTATGAAATAACACTGGAACTGTGTGCTGGGAAAGAAAGAGGAATGTTCGATTCTACTCTTCTCAAGAAGGCCATTTCTACTTGGATGGTATTTGCTTTGCTGAAGCCAATGGGGTCACTGCTTCCAAAAACTAGACCCAGCAGGAAAGCTGGATATTAGATCTTTATTCAACAAAGTTATCCTTTCTGAGCCAAACCTTTTTTTCATTTCTTTGGCTTATATTTCAAGCAAACTCTGAGATCTAGAAAATTTAACCCAATATGACCACACATTGCTAATTCATCTGAAGCCCTTATTGACTTCTATGAACTTGTGGGTTCCCCAGAGCCTCACCAACTATACCATGCAAATGAAGCCCCAAAGTGTAACCCCGTAACTACATGTGTGTGAAGTTATGCTTTTCTTCCTCTTGGGATGAGTCCCTGGAGATTGTGGATGGTTCAATCCCATCTTGCAGTGTGCTTGGATTGGCTGGACAGCCCCTGGCCCCCCTGGACCTCCAGCTCGGCTGGCCACAGGCCCCTTCCCACATGCAGGCAAGCTCCCTACACCAACCATCTGATTCCGTACCTGGTAGTGCTGGTCGCAGACCCTCGGGAAACGGAAACAGCTCAGCCTTTTTCAAACTACACTTGCCTTCATTTAGCTTAAAGGTTACACTTGTCCTGATGGTGGCGACATCTTCAGAAAGAAACAAGTGAGAGACGTTACCTTCAGAGGCAAAAGAATGGAGACACCAGATGGGAAGCAGCAAGCTGTCCATTGGCAGCTCCCACCACACACGGCACACCCTCAGCCCATCTCCTACCCTGAGGCCAAGAGAGGCTTGGATCATGGAGTACCCATTGCCCTGGACTGGGGCCACCAGGAGCCTCCTAAAAGTTACTGTTACCCCCTTATGTGAGAGACAAATCCAGTACTCAAATATAACAGAGGCCAGCCTGGTCAACATGGTGAAACCCCATCCCTACTAAAAACACAAAAATTTGCTGGGCGTGGTGGCGCACATCTGTAATCCCAGCTACTCAGGAGGCTGAGGCAGGAGAATCACTTGAACCTGGGAGGTGGAGGTTGCATTGAGCTAAGATAGTACCACTGTACTCCAGCCTAGGCGACAGAGTGAGTGAGACTCTATTTCAAAAAAAATGTATATATACACATAACAGAGGGTAAAAATAGCGTTGGCAGTGAAATAAAAGATGAAGTCATTTTTATGCCTTCCTGAGAAAGAAGGCCAGAATCCCCCAGTTCAAATGTGGATAAGCCCGTTTGACAAAATGGTGAAGGGCAGATTTTCCTAAACAAGCCTGTCATGGGAGGACAGGGCTGAGGGAGCTGTCATTCCAAACATAAATGGCACTCACTAAACATGGCTAGGCTCTGAGGTCTGAGAGGAAGAAGGGTCCCACTTGGAGGGCCTGATGTGCAAAATTCTGTTCTCTTCCCAGGGTCAGTCAGTCTTAACCATACGGTAGGCTCTGCCCTAGCTCCTTTGTCAACGCCCTGGCTCCTTTAATTTGTGGTGAGAACTTGAGCAAGTTACTTAATATCCCTGAGCCTCAGTGTCCTTATCTGTAAAACAGACATAATTACAGTACCTATATTACTAGGCTGTTGTAAGGATAAAATAAGATAATGCATTTTTAAAAAGGAAAATGTTTAGCTCCCTGCTTGGTACACAGTAATAACGGAATAGCTATTAGCTTGCCTACCCTCGGGGTGGCCTAAATCACCAAGGAACCATCACTGAGGAATTTGGTGAAACAGACCATGATGTCTGCCCTGGTTGAGTCCAAACGTGCACTGAAAGGGCAGTGAAGGACAGTGCGAGAGACTCTGGACCCAAATTGTCTGGGTTTAAATCCCAGCTCCCCTATTTCTTACCTAAGCCACTTTGGGTAAGTTATTTCACTTCTCTGAGCCTCAGTTTCTTCATCTGGTTAGTGAGGATAATGGCAAAGTTTCCTCAGAGGGTTGTAGTATGGCTTAAGTCAGTTAATATGTGTACTACAGTAGCTGGCATATTTGAACGGTTCAGTCAACACATGCGAGCTGTATTGTCTTGCTTTGAGTCTCTAGCTTTGCTCATATATGTAATACAGACATCGGGATGTCATATGAACTTCATTCAGGTGTTCTGATGATAACATAATGACAAAGGTGTCTATATTCAGGAGGACACAGCCTCCTGAAAACATTGGATTTCATTCTTCATCTTTTGGCAAACAGGAAAGGGTTTGGACCCCTTTCTCAGCACAGAATCCCTGCTGCCCCTCCTCTGCCCAAGCCTATTTCTGTCCATGCCATGTGCCCCAGACACACTTCCTGGGCCTTTGAGGTGCTCTGGAGTCCAGACCACTGGTCCTGGAGTTCTGTGGGCCTCTGCCCAGGATGATAACCCTCCAGGGCTGACCACACACAGTGGCCATTCAGGAAGTATCCGTTACGTGGGAGAGTCACATTTGGGGCACCTTGGCTGCAGGCAACAGCACCCTGGAACATGCTCACAGCATCAAGGACATTAAGAGAAAAAAAACAAAGCCAACATCCAGGAACAGCACCCCCTGAATGAAGCCCCTTGAACACAGTGAGCCCCAGAGAGAACACGCAGATTTGGTAATTACCCCCAAAAGCAGAGTCATTTGATTTTTGTTGTTTGCTCCTCAGAGGAGAGGAAGAGCCGCAGGTGACAGAGTAGGCCCCTTGCAGTCCTGACAGACAGAATGTGATTTGTCAAATGCATAAGCAAGGTAACAGGCTATCCTGGTAGCAGCTAAAATCACTCCCCCACCCCATTCCACACGGGCCACTAGAAAAACACCCAGTATATAGTCTCAAAGCATGGACCTCTCAAAGCATGGTGGTTGGGGGCATCTGGTGGAGGACCTAGAAGCCCTTTGAGGGACTCTAACACCTGGAGGCCACAGAGGCCCGGCCCCGCATGAGGACCTGCCCCGGGAACCGGGCCCCACTCACCTGAAGAGAGGTCAATGCCAGAGTGACATCTGAGGAAGCACCTGTCTCCTCCACCACTCTTACCGCAATGCAGGGACACGTGGGGCAACACACTTGTGGGCAGGAGCCCCTTCACTTCTAGACAGGACAAAATAGACACTTACAGAAAGAGGACATTTCCAAGTGTGACAAGTATGATTGAGTCCCAAGCACCAAAGGCCCCAAGAAAAGAAGGTAAAGCTGATGCCCCGCACAGAACACAAATGCTAGGCCTTATTCCTACCAAGGGAAAGGAGCCCCTGATATGCCATTTTTTCATGCAGAAAAGCAACCAGGAAAACAGAAGTGAGTTCCAACCTACACAGAAGCACAGAAGGAAACACCAAAGATCCTGCAAAGTATCTCCTGTTTTTGATCTATTTAAAGAACGGCTGCGGCAGCTGGTGGGGAAGTCAGCCGAGGGAGGGCCGGGTTGGATATGGGAGTGTGCAGAGCCACACTGCCTCTGGGCCAGAGGCCAGCCCGCTGTCTGAGTGTGTGCCTTGGTGGCCCTTACCCACACAGTCTTTTTTATTCCAGTGGAGCTTGTACCCAGGCTGGCACTGGCATTCGTAGCTGCCCACTGTGTTCACACAGACCTGCTGACAGCCTCCGTTGTTGATGCTGCACTCGTCGGTGTCTGCAGAACAAAATACTCTCCTGTCACAGCAGCTTGTCACTGAACAGGCTGACACAGTCCCTACCCTGAGGAAGGAGCAGCAGGGGAGTCACAAGGTTGAAACTCACTAAACAAAGGGAAGGCACTGACTGCCTTTAGCATGAACACTCGGCACCAGCTGACAGCACACCCCACTCCCCACCCAGCAAATTTCCTGGCGCGGGGCTCAATACGGCCTTTTTTTAGTTTCACTCTCGTCACTCAGGCTGGAGTACACTGGTATGATCTTGGCTCACTGCAACCTCTGCCTCCTGGGTTCAAGTAATTCTCCTGCCTCAGCCTCCTGAGTAGCTGAGATTACAGGCATGTGCCACCATGCCTGGCTAATTTTTGCATTTTTAGTAGAGACGGGGTTTCATCATGTTGGCCAGGCTGGTCTCAAACTCCTGACCTCAGGTGATCCACCTGCCTCCCCAAAATGATGGGATTACAGGCATGAGCCACTGCACCCAGCCTCAAGCTCCATTTTGACCAATCCATTCCCCCCATTAGCAATACAGCAAGGAAGGCAGACAGAATTGGGACTCCCTGTTTAACCATTTACACAGTTAAGGCACAGAGAAAGGGAAGTGACTGCACAAATTCCCATCAACCTGAGACGGAGTCCAGGTCAAAAGGTGGCTCCACCTAAACCCAGACATACATCCATACTCAGGGTACATTTTCTCGAGGTTTCCTGAAGGAGTATGTTTTTGGCTATGCCAAGGATATGCTGAAAGGGAGAAGGGAGATAACCATCACTAACAAATCAGTAGTATCCATTCGTCTTAAGCACAAGACAGGAGGATTGGGCAGAAAGTATTTAAGCCCACTCCACTCCCCCAGTCATCAGATTCACCCAGCAATCTTTGCGAATACAGGTTCAGATTCCGAAATCCTGTAGATCCTCAGGAAGATGGTCTTGGAAGCCCTAGACATTCTGAATTGGAATCTGAACCTGTATTCTCAAAGATTGCTAGGTGAATCTGATGACTGGGGGAGTGGAGTGGGAGTCAGTTGGTACCAAATCCAGTTTATGGTCTAGCCTGCTTGACCATAAGGTTAGGAGACATGAGAACATGTTGCAAAATGGGCCGAGAGAGGAGAGAGAAACTTCATAGCTCCATTTCCAGCTCAAAGACCTATTTGTGGGACTCAAACCAAGGCTTTGCAGCCAGTTCCTACGCACGGCAGGGCTGTGAAATTGGTGGGTGGCCTGCCAAGCCTCTCTGAGGACTGTGACTTTACTATCCGCTGGGATGTTCCAACAAGTAGGATGTCAGCTCTGAAGAGACCCTCCCACTCTCTGAATACAACCACAAGTCAATCAAGTCAATTGAGAATTCACAGCTGGAAGAGCTCAGCCCCTCTCTCTGCTCCATTTCACACTTAGCGGGTTAAAGGGATACATGTGGGGCGATTCCTTTAATAGATCCTTCTTTCGAGTTGATGGACTCACTGCTATTATTCAGGGACTGGAATGTACATTTCATCCCCCGACGTAGGAAAGCAAACCTCAGGGGTGGGCCCTGCTCCCCTCTAGGCCCAGCCTCATTCCCCTCCCAAATCAACAGGGGCAGTCTGCTCACCTCCACAGTGGGTGAAGCCATACAGAGTGTACCCTCGGTTGCAAGCACAAGCAAATGTGCCAGGGTGGTTGATGCAGCTGTGGTCACAGGTCCTATCCAAAGAGCACTCATCCACATCTGTAATGGTCAAAGCGAGAAGGGAGCTGAAACCCACTCTGAGGGATGAGTGAAGAATAGGTTTATGATAAATACCAGTTGCTGACCAACACAAAAACAATACACACAGGGTAAAAAACATTATCTATCCATTCTCCTCACTTGCTTGTGTTAAAGTGTGGAGCAGCTCACAAGAATTATACTCACTGCCGTGGCCCTCAATTTCCACATCCTGTTGCAAACTGCACTTGCCTCAAAGCTCAGTGGATCTCTCCCACCCATGCGTACTTGCAGGGCTGAGTAATTTAAAATGTTTAAATGAAGCCAAATGATATAACATACCTAAAAGGGGTTTTGTAAGCTCCAACGTGCTAGCAATTGTCACGTAACTATTGATTGGAAAGACAGCAATAGTAATTTATTAACTATGGCAAATTGAAAGTTGAAACACATGGTTTGGAGGTGAATCTAGTTCCCATCCCTTTCTGATCTCAAAATTAGTCTTCTGGCCCCAAGAGGTCAGTTAATCCTGGGTTTTAATGCCCTCTGCACTGAAAGAATGCAGAAATACAAATATCCTCAGTAATTTTCTATTTGCAGACCCTGAAATGTGGTAGTTCTGCTCTACATTGGATCCTCTTGGCCGATGCCTTGGTTTTGTTCCTCCCCCATGTTCCAGGCCCACGTGTCCACTATCCTGGTTCAGTGTGGAAGCCTTCTTGTCTGCAGCTGGGGTCATACGCAGCAGCCTCAGGAGGCTGCATTTGTCCATCTCATCATCTCTTTTCCCCAGGTCTGGCCCTCAACCTCTTTCCTGTAGGCTGGACTTTGAGTGCTTCACTCTCTGAACTCTTTGGAGGATTTTAACAGAGTTATGACTTGTGTCTCCAAATAGATAAACCAGGACCAGTGCAGCACGCAGTCGAAGCCAACTAGACCACTGCTAGACCACTTTTTCAACACTGAGTGTGCCATGAGAAACTATGTTAACAAAACAACATTTAGAAGGAACAGGAAGAATGGAAAAGCAAAATAAAAAAGGGCAAACTCTTGCAAAACCTCTTTATCCCTAGCTTTTCCCAGAAATCCTGGCATTTCTTCAGTAAATTTGTTCTGTGCAAATATTTGTTCTACCAAGACAGATCAGTGAAAAATGAAAAAAACCCATTCTCTTCCCTAGGAATTGATGCCATTTTATAAAATCTGTTATTAATATCAGCAGTTGTCAAGAAAGCGGACTTGTTCAGTAGCTGACTTTGGCTGCTCAGTACAGGCTCTCACTTTGCCAAAAATAATGAGATCACTTTTCTAATTCCTTTTTAATGTGTTTACACAGCTTCAACAGTATTGCTTGCTCTATACCTTAGGAAACATTATGTGGAACAGCAAATTTGCTTTCCAAGTCCAACCGAAGAAAACCACATAATAATTACCTAGAATTAACTAACTGAATTTAAAGGGGAATATACTTGAACTGTCTGACAAATTATGTATTAAGAACAAACCAAGAGAAAAACAAAACAAACATCACACCGTGTTTTTTAAAAAAGGTAATGCTGTATCTTTTTCTAAAATGAAATCAGATGTTATATTCTGATTTTTTATTTAATTTTGAGGGTTTTTTTTGTTTTTTTTTTTGTTTTGAGATGGAGTCTCACTCTGTTGCCCAGGCTGTAGTGCATTGGCGTGATCTCGGCTCACTGCAACCTCTGCCCCCTGTGTTCAAGCGATTCTCCTGCCTCAGCCTTCCCAAGTAGCTGAGACTACAAGTGCCTGCCACCATGCCCTCCATCACACCTGCGTAATTTTGGTATTTTTAGTACAGACAGGGTTTCACTATGTTGGCAGACTGGCCTCCCAAAGTGCTGAGATTACAGTGTGAGCCACCACACCCGGCCTAATTCTGAGATTCCTAACAGAATAAATTAGGTAGTCCTTCTTCCCAAAAATGCAGCAAGAATACATGACAGCATATCTTTCCTGAGAACTTCTTCCTGCATATCAAAGGGAAAGTGCTCATCTAAAAACCTGAAACAGCTTCCCCCCACCCAAAACAGTTATTAATATTAACTAACAACTGCTACCCAGAAAATTCCCCTTGCTGCAGCTCTTATATGGAAAGGATGCATTTGAGGAGTCTGAAATCCTCTCTAAGGATCAACAAGCGTCTCCTCCTCACAAGCCCTCCCCATCCCTCTCTGCCTTCCCTCTCTTCAAAGATCAAAGGCTGGTCACTTAAAACAAGTGCTGGGCCGGGTGCGGTGGCCCACGCCTGTAATCCCAGCACTCTGGGAGGCCGAGGTGCATGGATCACCTGAGGTCAGGAATTCGAGACCAGCCTGGCCAACATGTGAAACCCTGACTCTACTAAAAATTCAGAAATTAGCTGGGTGTGCTGGCAGGTGCCTGTAATCCCAGCTACTCAGGAGGCTGAGGCAGAAGAATTGCTTGAACCTGGGAGGCAGAGGTTGCAGTGAACCAAGATGGTGCCACTGGACTCCAGCCTAGGCAATAGTGAGACTCTGTCTCAAAATAAATAATTAAAAAAAAAAAAAAAAAACAAGTGCTGTAAAAAAGAGAACAACTGGCACATAATCTTGATCATAGATTAACCAAAACTTTTTGCTAAGGGGGCATGTTAACTAAATCTATAGACTTTTGCCATCAACTTTTGTGGGATAAATAACATTAAAGAAAATTTTAGAAAAGGAAAATTATTCATAATCTCAACACCCCACTGCAACCCTGTTTGCATTCTGTTTTCCAATCCATTTCTAGCAGTGAGCTCTGCTGTAATCACGTCAGATGGGTTCTTTAAGGTGTTCTCTAACCATTAACAACTTAATTTCCAAAATATACTTGTGAGCTACATGGATGTTTTTATTCTACCTAATGGATGAAATGAGTGAAGGCTTGAGTCATACATTTTATGAAGAAAAAAATGAAATGAGTGAAGCATAGGATAAAAGTTGGATTAGTGGCCCCGTCAAGAAGCCTGATAAGCCAGGCTCTGCCACGAGGGGGTTACGTGGTCTCTGCTCCAACCAGTGGGCTGTTGCATGGCACAGCTATGTTTTCAGCACATACCTTGGCAAGACTTCTCATCTGTTAATAATTTAAATCCTTTTTTGCAGCTGCAGTCAAAACTGCCCACAGTGTTTTTGCAGAAATGATCACAACCTCCATTGCGGGTCTGGCACTCGTCAATATCTGCAACAGGCAAGCATCGGGCACATCAGAGAGCAACACTTGCCTCATTTTCCACAGCTCCCTAACGGGCCATTGTGTGTGTTCATTAGTCTCTGCAATTAAAAGAAAACTCACAAAAGCATTTAAGAATGTTTGCTGATGTTTTTAACCTTTCACATGTTTTCCTGTCTGGCTGTTAACCAGTTTTTAAAGACAAGTGTTTCATCATCTTGAGAACTCTGACTTATGATGCCCTTGACTGGCATTAAGGAAACAAACTCTGGGAAAAAATGATGATGTCCTATTATATTCTCATCTTTGTATTGCTCTCTCAAGATAAGATGGGTCCCTGTAGTACACCGTATATTCAAGTTTAATGATTAAAGCTATAAAGGACTACAGCATTTGCTTTGGCAAGTTATACAATGATCAAATAGCTTCAATGTTTTAAAATGATTCCTGATACTCAATCTTATCTTTCCCAGTTTCGTCTGGTAATTGGTTATCTGTTTTTTATCATGCTAAAAGACTAATCCTTTGTACTCTTGCCCACGAAATACAAGCAAGTCATTGGGGTTTCTCTTCATCAGTAAAAGTTAATGGTACAGTTATTCATTAAGTCCTCTGGATAATCATCTTGACTACTATTTACATAAAAATCTCTAGGCCATTATGTATGATATGTTGATATTATCTCCTGCAAATGAATGCTTCCTTTAACTGCCTTTTTCTAATAAGGCCACGGTCTGAAATGAATTATTTGATGCTTGTAGAGGCTGACCTCCTCAACAATTAGTGTAATTAAGTTGGTTATAATTAAGCTTACTCAACTATAACCTTCCACTAGCCAAGGGAAAAAAAGCTTGCATTGATATGAATCATAAGCAAATCTGGAGTCACTTGGGGTATAGTGGGTATGCTCCCTTTATCCCCACGTTAGCAACATGGGTCTTCCCTCCATAACCAGGTACCCAGCCTCCCTGGAGAGGTGAAGGCTACCTTTACACGTCTTCCCATCCAGCTGGAGAGTGAATCCAACAGGACAGCTGCAGTGAACACCTGTCGAAGTATCCTTACAGGTGCGGTCACAGCCTCCATTGTTGACAGCACACGTTTCTGGCAAGGAGGTAAGAAAAGACAATTAGCTTCCTAAAGGAGTGCTGATACAGCTGACGAAGGTCATGGAAGCCAAGCAGCATGGTGGGGTACTCATGGTTACACCCCAGGTCTCTGCTACCTGTGGATGGGCTAGAAGGAGAGCAGGTGCAGCTCCCCACACCCACCTAAATGAGTTCTAGTTCCTGAGGAAGATTGTCAGGGTGACCAGAGGGGTAAAGCTGTCTCCCAGCCTGCAGAGCCACTCCCCCTACTGGCAGATTGACAGCCACTGAAAGTTCCTGCTGATCTGCAGCCAGCAATCTGCTAAGCAGGACCGCATCTGGCAGGCTATAGGTGAGTGCAGAACAGCACAAACGGGATGGTCCTTTTCTTAATCTTGAACCTTCTCCTCTCAATATGAGTAACGTGCAAAGCAAGAGTGGGTAAGCACTGCCGCCCCAACCACTGCCTTGCTGCAGACTCCTGGCTTCACCTTTGTAACTTCACCGCCAATTTACTCAAGTTAGAAGTTTCACTTTCCCTAAAAGGGGAAAGCCCTGTCATAACCACCTGAAAAATAAGCCACATTGTTAAATCACAACTATGGAGATGAGAAACAATAAGCAAACAGCCTTCTGGTTTTGTATCTCATACAGTTAGTACAAGTAATAGACAAGTACTATTCATCAGTTTTTGAATTGTTAGCACATAGGCATCTAGAAACATGATTTTTTTTTCCATAACTACCTCATTTTGAAGGCTGGGGGTGAGGTGTGGTGGCAGGGGTGGTGGATTACCCCTGTAATCCCAACACTTTGGGAGGCCAAGGTGGGGGGATTGCCTGAGGCCAGACTGGGCAACATGGTGAGACCCCCATCTCTACGAAAATTTTTAAAAATTAGCCAGGCATGGTGACACACACCTGTGGTCCCAGGTACTCAGGAGGCTGAAGCAGGAAGATCACTTGAGCCCAGGAGGTCAAGGTTGCAGTGAGCCATGTTTGTGCCACTGCACTCCAGCCTGAGCAACAATGCAAGACCCTGTCTCAAGAAAAGAAGAAAAAAAAAACCCTGAAAGGGACAAGCTTAATCCTAATTAAACATGCAGAAACAACATGTATGTTTATCTCTGTTCCTTTCAAAACCTCACAAATATGAAAATAAATAATAGATTTTTTAAAGTATAGATCCTTAAAGACAAAGAAAATACAATAGATGAAAGATGTCAAATATTCTGGAAGTGGCATGTTAGCGCAAAAGCAGTATCTGGCATAGAAGAAAACTAGATCCTAGTGGTCTGCAGAAGGGGTACTGATAACTAGTAAACTCAGGTGAGCCCCAGAATCCTGGAAAGACTCAGGAATTGGATGTATCAAGTTATTCTAGAGGCAGAGATGAGGACGGAGTTAAAAACAGGAAGATCGGACAGGGGGCTAGGGGAGGGATAGCATTACAAGAAATACCTAATGTAGATGACAGGTTGATGGGTGCAACAAACCACTGTGGCACGTGTACACCTATGTAACTAACCCGCACGTTCTGTACATGTACTCCGGAACTTAAAGTATAATTTTTAAAATAACCAGGGAGATTAATGGAGAATCTGCATCTGAAAGAGATAAGCCCCAGAGTTCCTCCTTAATTCCATAGAGCCATGTGACTACCCCTCTCCTATTCTGGCTATAGCAGAGAAGTCTGGACCAGAGAGGCACCAGGCTCAAGGGCACCAAGAATAGCAGAGGAGAAGAGGGAGGTGCCATCAGGTGAAAATCTATACCCTGCAAAGAGATCTCAAAGCCTCTTGCCCCTCCCCTCAGCTCCCTCAGCTCCCTACTGGCAGATTTAAAGCCATTGAAAGTTTCAAAAAGCTATGTTAAAATAACGGTCATTGAAAGTTCCACAAAGCTATGTTGAAACAACACTGCAACCCAGGATGCCAGCAGCTAAGCCTACAGGCAGGTGACTGAAGGACTCCTCGCCAGCTAAATTGACTTGCCCAAGCAAAAAGACCTAACAGTATTAGCATTCAAGGATCTCCAGATGAAATGGTAAGTCACTGCCTGGAGACTCAAACATGAAGTCCACCAGTCAATAGAATATCCAATTGGCTTTTTAGTATTTCACTATTAAATATGAAAAATCGGTCAAGAATCACTAGACGTTTCTGGAAAGCCTCTAATACGGAATAAATATACCAGATCAAACAAACAAGAGAAAAATAAACTTGAAGGAAACAAAGATAATCTAGAGAACAGAGAACAGAAGAGGAGTTTAAATCTTATAATTAATTTCCTCAGGGAGACAAGAAAAGCATGCATGAAATAAGAGTAGGTTCCTAAAACAAAAGACCAAAGTAAAATTCTTGAAAAATTAAAATATGAAAATGAAAAATTTTAAAGAATTCCATGGAAAGATTAGAAGAAACAAACGAAAACTCTCCTAGAAAGCAGAACAAAAATACATAGGAGAGAAAAGAGAAAGAACAAAAATACAAGCGAGAGAAAAGAAAAAAAAATTAGAGAGTCAGTCCAGGAGTTACAACAGCTAGCTAATAAGAGTTCCAGAGGGAAAGGACAGTGAAAATGGAGTGAAGAAATTTATCAAAGAAGATGGGTGCAGCAGCTCACGTCTGTAATCCCAGCATTTTGGGAGGCCAAGGCAAGTGGATCACTTGAGGCCAAAAGTTCAAGACCAGCCTGGCCAACATGGCAAAACCCCAACTCTACTAAAAATTAGCCAAGCATGGTGGCATGTGACTAGTCTCAGCTACTTGGGAGGCTGAGGCAGGATAATTGCTTGAACCCAGGAGGCGGAGGTTGCAGTGAGTCAAGATCGTACCATTGCACTCCAGGCTGGGTGAGAGAGTGAGCCATCTCAAAAAAACAAAAAACAAAAAACAACACACACACACACACACACACACAAAGAAATTTGTCAAAGAAAAAAAATGTAAGAAAATTTCTCAGAACCAAGGGACTTGAATGTTCATATTGAAAAGTACTCACAATAGGTGGGCAAAATCCCACAATAAGGAACATTATTGTAAAATTTCAGATCGCCAGGGATGAGGAGAAGATCCTGGAAGTGTTCAGAGAGAAGCTTTCACAGGTTTCATACAAAGGATCAAGAATAAAAATGAGTTTAAACTTCTCAAAACAATACTGCCTTCTTGAAAACAATGGAGTACTAACGTCAAAACAGTGATGGAAAATTCTTTCCAATTCTGACTTTTACACTGAGCCAAAATTCTCAATAAAAGGTGCAGGTAGAATATAAAGGCATTTTCAGGCATGCAAATATTTAAATACCTCTATCTCATTCACTGGATAAACTAACGAAAGTCAAGACCAAGGATCCACTCAACAGGAGACTGGCAAAAGGAATTGTAGGCTGATGGTAAATGCCTAGATGAGAGACATGCACTCAGCAAAGATACCCAGGCCCTGCTAGGGCAGGCTGGAAGCCTCCGAGGAAATTTTTTATGAAGAAAATTGAATTGATAAGCTACCTACACTGTATTTGAACACATTAAAAAGCGTTTCATAGCTTTAGTTCAGAAATTTGGAAAAGAACAGGTAAGAGGTACTTAGAAAACTAAGTAAACAAAGAAAATATAATAGCATATTACATGACTCAGGTGAATCATATTTAGCTATTCAAAGTCAGAATAATGTAAGCACATAATATTGACTTAAATCGTGAGAAGACTATATGAAGGGTATAGGGAGAGAGCAGATGTGTGTGTTTTGAGTGGGAAAGCAGTGACAGCTAAAGCCTAGTCTTTCAAAGCTACCACCTAAAACAGACACGTCAAGAAATAACTAAGGCCAGGCCGGGCGCGGTGGCTCACGCCTGTAATCCCAGCACTTTGGGAGGCTGAGGCAGGTGGATCACAAGGTCAAGAGATCAAGACCATCCTGGTCAACATGGTGAAACCCCATCTCTACTAAAAATACAAAAAATTAGCTGGGCATGGTGGCGCATGCCTGTAGTCCCAGCTACTCAGGAGGCTGAGGCAGGAGAATTGCCTGAACCCAGGAGGCGGAGGTTGCGGTGAGCCGAGATCGCGCCATTGCACTCCAGCCTGGGTAACAAGAGTGAAACTCCGCCTCAAAAAAAAAAAAAAGAAATAACTAAGGCCAAGCATGAAGGCTCACATGTATAATCCAAATACTTTGAGAGGCCAAGGTAGGCAGATTGCTTGAGCCCAGAAGTCAAGACCAGCCTGAGCAACATGACGAAATCTCTTCTCTACAAAAAATACAAATAGTAGCCAGGTGCAGTGGCGCATGCCTGTAGTCCAGCTACTCAGGAAGCTGAGGTGGGAGAATCCCTCGAGCCTGGGAGATGGAGGTTGCAGTGAGACATGATCACACCACAGCACCCCAGCCTGGGGGCAACAGAGTTAGACCCTGTCTCAAAAAAAAAAGAAAGAAAAGAAAAGAAAGAAAGAAAGAAGGAAAGAAATAACTGTATACCCTTCATTTTTCAGAAATATGGGAGAGGAGGAATCAGAAGAAGAAACAACTAGAAGAACTGAATATTTTTGTCTCCGGCAAATGGGATGAGGAAACGGGAAGTTATGAGACAAGGAAATGATGCAATTCATTACAAGCCTAAAAGTAATTAAGTTTCTATGTTACTCATATGTACTATTTTCACTTAAGACAATAAGAAATGATAATTTCTAAAGAACAGAAAAGAGCTCAGAAAGGTTACCTGCTTGGTAACCAATGGCTGTACGATATCTTGCCTGACTGTTAAATCCAGAAACTGTCAAAAGATGGGTTTTGTTTAGGTTGAGCCAAACTTTCTCCAGAAGGAGTAATGCACCAAAGGATCTGTCTGGCTCCCACCCCCCTGGCCACCACCTCTATTTCTGCTCATCTCCAGCTTGACTGCTGGACCTGCAGGCAGGCCTTTCCTTGTCCCACAGCCAAGTGCTGCCCGTCTCCATTCACCTCTCCACCATTATCATCAGCTGAGTCATAAGTAGAAGACTCAGTGGACACAAAAAAGGACTAGCCACCATTCTGAGCTAAGGGCTGCTTCAGAGGAAGACAGCTGACTTCACTGCCCACCCACTCAGTCCCAGGCACTGGACTCTGGGCACCTTTGCATATTGTTATTTTAATTGAGCATACTGACTGATATGGTCAGGCTTTATTTCCCCACCCAATCTCATCTTGAGTTATAATCCTGATAACCCCCTTGTGTCAAGGGAGAGATCAGGTGGAGGTGATTCGATCATGGGGGTGGTTTCCCCCATGCTGTTCTCATGATAATGAGTGTGTTCTCATGAGATCTCATGGTTTTACAAGTGTTTGGTAGTTCCTCCTGCATTTATTCTCCTTCCTGCCACCTTGTGAAGAAGGTGCCTTGCTTCCCCTTTGCTTTCCACCATGAGAGTAAGTTTCCTGAGGCCTCCCCAGCCAAGTGGAACTGTGAGTCAGTTACACCTCTTTCCTTCATAAATTACCCAGTCTCAGGCAGTTATTTATGGCAGTATGAAAATGGACGAATACACTGGCCCTAAGAAGTAGACTATTACATCCATTTCAAAGAAAGACCAAGAGACAGAGCCTCAGGGAAGTTTGCCAAGTCTTACAGCTAGGTGGGGGCTGTGCTGGGATGTTAACCTGATTATTCTGATGGCCACGAAACCAGGGGTCTTGCTTAGTTGGTGATTAAGCAACAGCACTGGTAAAGAACGGACACACACCCTGGCTTCACAGGGGCTGCTCACCCCGGTCCAGCTGGTCTGAGAGCATGTGGCTCCCAAATTCAGGTCTGATGCAATAAGTTGGGAAGAGAAAGGGACAATGGCAGTGGCCAAGTGAGGAGTGAAGGCACCTACCCATAAGCAGCCGCCGTTTCACCCGTTTATCCCCGTCTGCCACTGATGTGGCATTGCTCTCTGTCACCTCCAGGGCAGTGTCCTCCTGCTCTACAAGAGAAGCAAAAGAGCACAGTTCTCAGACTGAATGAGTTAGATAATTCATCCCCTGTACAACCACATTTGCTGAAATCCCAGACATGAGAACAATGTAAGATATGTGATTCTCTTCACACAATAAAAATGTGTTGTAATGAGGCTCTGTGGGAGACACAGCATGTTAAAGGGCCGTAGACCCTCAGCAAACATTAAACACAAAAAGATTTTGGACGTATATTGCACTGACCAAAAAAACACTATAATGCAAGCTTCAGATTCACTCCAGTCCCGAGTCCAGGACAAAAAGAGCCTTGGGCCTGGAAACCTCTAAAATGGAGCTAGCGAAGGACACACCGTGAAGGGCAGGGCAGGCATCCCGACAGAAATATGCAGCCCAGGCTCCTGCTGGCCAGAAGTGCTGCACGATCACAAACAGCTCTAACTTCATGTTGCCCTGGCCTCTTGGGATGTGTTGTACCCATCTCCGGAATACCACCGTTAGGAGCAGCCTGGTCCAGAAGAGGAGGAAGGGCTTTCCAAGGTCACACAGAGAGAGAGGGGCCTTCCCCGAAGGCCGAGACCACTTCCACTGCAGCATGCAAAGCAGCACAGGGCCTGGGCCTGTTTGGGGGCGCCGTGAGGGGGGTGGGTGGCAAATGCACCGGAAACAGCCTGCATCTGTGCTAAACACCATGAAGGGGTAGGGGTAGAGGACAGGCAGGCTGGGGCAGACCCTTACTCAGTGTTGGGGTCACCACTCACCAAGGCAGCTCCTTCCATCTGTGTGCATCTTGTACTGTGGATGGCAGCTGCATTCTGGGCCGTCAGCTGTATCTTCACAGGAGTGCTGGCACCCACCGTTTCCATGGTTACAGGTCACTGAGAGCAAAATGAATCAATACATAAAGCATTGAGATTTCCACAACCAGGGCTGTGTTTGCTCCAGAGAAACTCTGATTTTCATTCTGCAAATATTTGCACATCTAGCGCATGACAGGCATGGTGCACGAAAGAGATAACTCCAAGTCAGACCCTTTGGTGTCTGTGTAAGCAGACAGTTACAACACAAATCATAGCAATGCTGAAACATGGGTTTAAACAGGAAGAGGGAGATGGAAGAGTTGGGGGGGCAGTTTTTGTTTTTTTTTTTTTTTGAGATGGAGTCTGGCTCTGTTGCCCAGGCTGGAGTGCAGTAGTGTGATCTCTCTCACGGCAACCTCCACCTCCCAGGTTCAAGTGATTTTCCTGCCTCAGCCTCCCAAGTAGTGGGGATTACAGGTGTGTGCCACCACGCCCAGCTATTTTTTTTTTTCTGTATTTTTAGTAGAGACAGGGTTTCACTGAGTTAGCCAGGATGGTCCCGATCTCCTAATCTTGTGATCCTTCTGCCTTGGCCTCCCAAAGTGCTGGGATTACAGGCATGAGCCACCATGCCCAGGTGAGACTTTTATCATAAAAGGGAAATTATACCAAGAGATTCTAGACCACTGCTTTGTCCTATCTAGAGAAGTTTACCTATCAATACAGCTGTATGGGGGCTTTGGAAAATGCTATCACAGTTCATGCTGCAATAAAACAGACCATATTTAATTTGTGTGTGTGTGTGTGTGTGTATATATATATGTCAGAATTTCTCTCATCAGATTCAATCTAGATTAGTTAGAAGGAAATATAATCACAGGATGATTCTGCACACAATGTGACATTAACCAGTAATTTTAAAGACTATATATGAATGCATTGATGATAGGCAAAAAAAAAAAAAAAGCCAGCCACAAAACTACCTACTCATCAAACTGTTAACCATGTTTACTTCTGGCAAGGGAAATGGGAGGGGGGAAACTGCAGGTTTTCTTTTCTTTTTTTTTCTTTTAGATGGAGTCTCGCTCTGTCACCGCAATGGCACGATCTCAGTTCACTGCAACCTCCGCCTGCCGGGTTCAAGCAATCCTGCCTCAGCCTCCTGAGTAGCTGGGATTACAGGTGCTCACCACTACACCTGGCTAATTTTTGTATTTTTAGTACAGACAAGAGTTTCTCCATGTTGGTCAGACTGGTCTCAAACTCCCGACCTCAGGTGATCCTCCCACCTCAGCCTCCCAAAGTGCTGGGATTACAGGCGATGTTTTCTTTATATGCTTTGGAGTGTTTGCATTTTACATAGGCCCTTTGTAATTTTTCTAATTTAAAAGAACTAATTACATATTTGTGGTGTCCTGTGATTATAGGCATGTAAAAATGGTGTATGCATACAAACAACAACTAAATAGGAATATGAAAAATTGAAATAGCTGGTTATGTGGTGAGATTCTGGATCTTCTATTTTCTTTATTAATTCCTCAAATATTGTAACAACATTATTTGAGCAGTGCTATCTTAAAGACATTTAAAGTCTTTAAAAACAAGCTTATAGGCGCCCCGCCTTCGGCAACTGTCCCCTGAAAGACTGTGAAATGTTAAGGGTCTCACCCACAAAGGGAGTCTTGGAGGGCCTGGGTACTCCTTTCGGAGATCTGGAGGTGGGATAAGTGGTCTCCACTCTGCTCAGCCCACTGGAAGCCCCCAGGGACAGCCTGACTTTGAGGGGCCCTAAGAGCCTGTCAGAACCTGTTGTTTGAGTGTGATGGTGGCAACAGCCCTGGCTTGGATGGCTTTGAGGTGGCACTCTGCTTCTTGAGGGAGACAATGGAAAGAAGTCCCTCACCAGTGAAACTGTCCCCTCATCTCTTACTCACCATAAACCCCCATCCCTACCAAATGGCTGGGGTCTTCATCCATGGCTTTGGGAAGATTCCTAAAGGGAACCCCTCAGCACTTCCCCTGGCATAAATCACACTTTAGGGACACCATGGATTGCCAGTGGTTTCCTGCTTCACGGGTGGAGTTTTGTTACCACATTGTGGTGCTGCGGCCACGGCCGATCGTATAGACCACTCATTCACCCACGCATTAAACACGTGTGCTGAGCACGTGTAGGAGGCAGCAGGTGCAGACTGAGTGGAAAAATGAGACGAGATCCCTGACTAGAAAGGACTCATAGCTGGGAGACGGGCACATCAACACGCAAGTCAACCCAGAGCTACACGACTGAGGAAAGTACTGTGGGAGCCAAAGTGCGAAGTGGCTGCCCTGTCTGAAGCACCCCGGAGGCTTCTGATAGCAGAGGATGGTAGCATGGGGATCAAGAGCACAACTTGAGAGCTCAACAGGCCAGGGTTTGAACACTCATTTGCTGCTCACTCCCTGTGTGACCTTGTTGTTTCACCTTCTGCACAACTCTGGCAACTGAAAACGTGTGTTAAAATACCGAGCTCACAGGGCAGTGCTTGTAAGAATTAAATGGGATATGGTACATCTTGAGACAAGCCTTTGCACACAATAAATTCCCCACCAAAAGGTAGCTATTATGCTTATCCTTATTAGAAGTTAAACAGAATATTGAAGGTTGAGTGAGAGTCCACCATGCCAGGAAGGAAGGAGGGCTTGGGAAGGGCCTGGAGGCATCTAAGAATTTGGACTGTTCTCCAATGCAAGAGGCCTAGTGCCTGCAGAAAGGAGGCAGAGGCGGTGGATGAGGAAAGCAGGGCCTGGTGGCAAAGAGCTGTGATTGCCAGATGAGGAAATTTGGTTTTATTCTGTAGCAACAGGGAGAACTGCCCCACAGCATTCATGTTCCTTACTCCTGAATTTCATTTCCTCCTGAAGAGTTTCTTTTAAAATACGCGGTGGCTCACAAGTGTAATCCCAGCACTTTGGGAGTCCAAGGTGGATGGATCACGAGGTCAGGAGTTCAAGACCAACCTGGCCAACATGGTGAAACCCCATCTCTACTAAAAATGCAAATATTAGCTGGGCATGGTGGCGCACACCTGTAATCCCAGCTACTAGGGAGGCTGAGGCAGGAGAACTGCTTGAATCAGGACCCAAGAGGTGGAGGCTGCAGTAAGCCAAGATCAAGCCACTGCACTCTAGCCTGGAGTGCATACAAAGCGAGACTCCATCTAGAATAATAATAATAATAAATACAAAATAAAATATAATATTATTTCCCTTCCCTAAGGGAGACTATCCTTCTGCTGTGAACAAGTACTTGGTAGAGGTTGGTATCCCATGTCAGCTGCCTTCCCTGCTGCTACAGCCGTGCCTTGAGGTGGTGCTTCTGAGCTGGGCCACAGAAGACAGCATCTGGAATATGACGGTTCCCATGGCAGGTGCGCACTAGCCCGTACTTACAGATGCAGTCTCTCTGGTTCTTGGCCAGCTCAAAACCGGGCCTGCACTCGCAGGCGATGCCGCCCCTTGGGGCCTCCTTGCAGATGTGACTACAGCCATGATCCTTATTCATGCAGCTCAGACCCTCTGTAAAACAGCAGCACACAACAGGTGATAGGCTGTGATCAGAATCCTGAGCCCTGGGGGAGCAGCAAAGGGCTAAGGAGAGGCCCACAGACCTGTCTGCCTAGGTCTCCAACAGCCCCTCATGTGAAAAGTATATGTCATTAAAATCAACCTGGGCCAATCACCAACATGAAAAATTTCTTCTGTCACCCAAGAGGTATGATGTCTCAACTCTCCTGAGATGGGAGCCCTCCAACACACTGGAGCTTTCCATCTGGTACCGGATCAGAGCCTGCTGACCCCAGGAACTGCTACTCATACTCTTATCTCTGCCATGTCTTTACCCAAAAGCTGATCAAGAATGTAAAGAGAAAAGAGAATCCTCCTAAGAAAAGGTGCAGATAGAATGATCAAGAGTCTCAATTTTTTCACATACCCCTGAAGATAATTTTGAAAACATTTCAACTTCCCTCTCCACCCCCACCAATCCCACCCCTTGGCGGTGAGGGTGACTACGGCATTTTGGCATTCTCATATGGACCACATGCCTAGGGATCTCTCTTATGTGACCTCCCTCAGCTACTCTCTTGGTCCCTCCCTCAGGGCATAAGCCTCTGACAGACAGTGTCACACAGCAACAGCAACAGGAACAGAGCGAGGGGGAGAGTGAGCAGAAAGAGGAGGAGGGAGCGTGCTCATGCAAGTGGTAGCTGCTGTACAATTCTTTTGAGGTATACTGTAAATTACTATTAGGCTCAACTTTGTAGTAATGATGGTGGGAAGGGGAACAGCTGCTTCTGTTCCTGCACAGCTCAGCACACATCTAAATAAGGGGGCACTAGCAAGATAAATGCCTGTGTGGTTTACCAGCATTCTGCCTCATCTCAAAACCAATTCTTTGAGATCCTGCTGCCTGCCAGCATCCTGAAGGAATTCTTTTCATACCCTAGAGTGTTTTCAAGACATCAGCTCAGTTTGTACTGCATTATTAATTATCTGTTCCTACGTTGCTTCTTTGTGTTTGTGCAATGCAACTCTAAAACATCTCTGAGTAGGGACTTGGTTGTTATTGGCTCTCTACTGACGAGACACTCTCTGATACTAGAAGGGCACTGTTTTCAACACAAATACAAAAAGGTTGTTTTCACTTCTCTAGAATCCAACACTCTTCTATATTGTGCCCCTAAAACACTGGCCAACAGGTTCTAATGAAGTCAAAGTTCTCTCTCCAGCTCCCACGGCAGAGCTGTCAAACTGTGCTTAACTGGAACAATTGTTTTAATACAAACAGATGCCATTCCTGTTCCAAAAGGCAGTGCAGGGGTTAATATATCCCATACTTTCTGGAGTCTCTCTTAAAACCTTCTCGCTCTTTTGCCTGACAGTTATGAGCTGTTTGCAGTCCAGCACTCAGTCTGCTGGTTGCTGGGATTCATTCATCCATGCCAAGGGTGGCTGTCAATTAACACAGAAAGAGACTTGCACTGGATTGGTGGAAAGCTTTCTCTTGCTCTGGCTGGTAATTTTCGAAGATGTGATTTGTTCCCCAGTACTGAGATGGCGCGGGAGGTGAGAGCAGCCTCCAGAAGCAGTATTCTGTCCTGAGAAGGCCCAGCAAGCACTGTGTTTGTCCTTGGGTCAGCAGAGCATGGGAAATAACCAGCACTCAAGGGTAAATACAATAGTGCCCAAGCAAGAACACCTGGAAAGTACACTCCCAAACACGCCAGCTGCTGCTGCTGCTGCTTTTTTACTCTGTTTACAAGTCTGTTAAGACATTTACAAAGTGACCTTTACTGCCTCAGAGTAATTCACCTACACAAGAAATATTTCTACATAAGAATGCCTGTGTGCCAGATGCTGCTGTGATACACTGAGAACCTGCCACCTGATGTCCTGCCACATCAATCTACACCTGAAGTTACCAAGAGGTAACAGAGACTTACATGGCTCTGGAAATGCTGATGGCCTTTCAAGAGGTGACCTCAAAGCCTTTCATAGTACCCTGACTTAAAACAAGACCACTGCTGGATGAGCGATTAATCTGTTCCAAACAAGACAGCCCAGCAAGTGGCCCTAGCTCTTTCCAAAACTGGCCTGATTGTCAAGTCTGGGATGGTTTGTTCACCAGAAGGGAAACAGCTCAGAAACATCAAAAACCCCCCATTCTGGTGGACCCCAAGATCAGGGTTCTACTGAAGATTATTTCTGGAAACCAAATAAAAATATGCCTTGTGAACTGGGAGGAAAACATGACATAAAATGGGTAACAGGCCCTGCTGAAAGCACAGCCTCCGCTTCACCACCCTGACACCTTCCCTGTTGCCCTGAAAAGGCATCAGTATACCAATTAAATATTCTCAGAACACACAAAACAAAAGAGGAGTGCTCATTCTGAGAGCCTGAGTACCCATGAATAGGAACAAAGGCGGGCCGGGGGTGATGTGTTTCTCTCCAGCCTACCCTCATTATATGGGTGAAAACACACAGTATCTTTATCACAGCTTTGGAGTCTCTAAGGATAAAAAAAAATCAATATCTTGAGCTTTCCCTCAGAATCAATGATTATGATGCCCAAAGAACATTTTGTAAATATTAAAAACAACAACAGCACTAGAAAATACTAGCTTCCTGTGTTATCTTCTTTTAATCACTTTTAAGGTATCTACTGTGGGTTTTTAAGCCTACGATTTCATAGAGTTTAATGTGCACACCGGAGAGAAAATCCTAGAAGAAAACTTTTTACACGCTGTTCTATTTGAAGAATCAAAACCCTAGGATGAAAAGGTTCTCTGATACCAATTGCTATAATCTGTTGGCTGACACTCCCATGAATTTGCCAAGCAATCAGGTTGAAACATGACATAAAATCACAGCGAGCACTTCCAGACCACAACTCAAATTCTTGGATTTTGGTTTTAGTTCCAGACAAAAATGTTCGCTTTAAATACTCTTCAGGGGATCCAAGAATGTCTGAATTGTAGAAAATTTAGAAAACACAGTTTGCAGAAAGGAACTGCATTTGTATTTGCTTCTGTTATGAGGAGCCTGTGTCTCTAATCAGTCCGGGAGCTTGCAAGAGGGGAGAGCAGGGCTGAGCCAGGGCTCTGGAAATGCAAGAATAAGAGGTGATCTTAATCACTACCAGCTGCTTTGTGACTGGGTGGGACCCAGACTGAGAGTGCTCAAGCAAGGCTTTACCTGCAAGTCCCACATCCCTCCCCAGCCACCTGCAGAGGAAGCCAGAGTGACTTCCCAAGAAGCAGCTTTGAGCAATCAAAAGGAGCGATGCCCTGAGATTCGGATCACTCTGTGTCACTGGCCTCCTAACTCATTCCCACCTCGAGTTCAGCCTATGTTGGACAAGCGTGCAGGGTACACCAGTGACCCTAGAGAAACTGGCAGGAAAATGAAACCCAACTGCTACTTTATCAAGGGCCACATCTGGCACAAGATAAGAAATCTGCCTGATTAAAACCAGTTCGTGCGACTTCCCTGCCCCAAACACAGAATGAGCAGAGTCCAGGTGATGATAACCATCAAACCCCTTGGTCCCTGGGGGTTTCTCTGATAATTTTTCTTAGTAGCCAAACAGGTGTTCTAGTTAGGTATAAGGTATGAGCCCATCATCCTTGGAAAATGAGGCAAAAATGATCTTCTCTGAAGAAACTCTTGAAAAGTTACTAAGACCAGGATTAAAACAATCCACAAATTTGTGATTACACAGTAGAAGAACTTAAAATGACCTCATTCTTAAGTTATGGGAAAGAATAAGCAGCACATGCCCAAAGGGGTTAACAGGCTAATACTTAGGGCACTCCCCAAAAAACAGGCAGATGCAACCTCGAGAGAAACACAGCCACCAAAATGTGACTCTTTAGCATAAGAAAGAGCAGGGAAGAGTTAAAAGGATGACATTCAGTTAAAAATAACGGGCCACATGTATTTAATGCCTCTTCCTCTCAAGAATCTACTAAGAGAGGAATTTTAAAAAGGTATAAACTCGGCTGGGCGTGGTGGCTCACAGCTGTAATCCCAGCACTTTGGGAGGCCAATGCGGGTAGATCATGAGGTCAGGAGTTCAAGACCAGCGTGGCCAACATAGTGAAATCCCGTCTCTACTAAAATATACAAAAAATTAGCTGGGGATGGTGGCGTGTGCTGGTAGTCCCAGCTACTCGGGAGGCTGAGGCAGGAGAATCGCTTGAACCTGGGAGCTGGAGGTTACAGTGAGCCAAGATTGCACCACTGTACTCCAGCTTGGGCAACAGAGTGAAGCTCAAAGCAAAGAGAATGAGAAAAAGAAGGACATCAGAATAAAAGAGTTTTCAGCAGATTTATGGAGGAATGGTAAATGGAGATGTCAGGACAGAGAATCTAAGGAGAGAGCCCTTCTGCCCCTCACAGCTCAAAAATGCAAAGAAGGAAGGGCCAGATCTAGCTTGGGGCTGAAAACAGCACTTCATTGAAAGTCTGCTCGGGAAGGACCCAGCCTCCTCCCTACCCACCCAGAGCAGGGAACAGGTTGACACCGGTGCCGTGGTTTTCAAAACCTTTTTGAAAAACTTGGCAGAGCATCCACTATATTGCTCCTGAGACATCCAGTCATATTTGAAATGCATTCTATGTAAAGACAAGAATCAGAGAATGTGAGGGTTTGAAAGGAACTCAGAGCTCACCTAGTCCAGTACACCTATTTTGCCAGGTGAGGAAGTTCGAATAACTTGCCCGGGGTTACCCAGCAGTGGAGTCTGGACTCGTCCTCAGGCCTCCAGACTTTCTATACCCTGTGCGTCCCCTCTAGAGTCAGTGTGTGTGTGCATGTGTGTGTGTGCACGAGGGAGGGGTCTCAGTTGTGACTCTGCCCCCATCCACAGCGGAGCAGAAGTACCTTCCGAGCGGTGAATGCAGGTGTGCTGATTGTCACTCAGGAAAAACCCCTCCTTGCAGCAGCACTCGTAGCTCCCCATGACGTTGACACAGGTGTGCTGGCAGCCGCCATTGTTCTCCAGGCACTCGTCCACATCTGGAGGGAGAGAGGGATTAGCCTTTGCTTTGGTTACTGTTTCAATGCCTCGCCCCACCCAGCAGCTCAGAGGCCCTGCTAAGCAAAAATTAGGTCCCTATTCATGTCCCTGCACCACAGAACTCTCAGAATCAAAGCCAGTGAGGTCCACAGATGATTACCCAGTTCTTTCAGGTCTGGGGCTCACTTGGCCAGGACCACCACATGAACACAAGATCACTAGCTCAGTAAATATTTGTTGAACACCTTCTCTTTCCAAAGCATGGTGCTAGAGGATATAGCAAAATATAGATGAGGGAAGATAAAATTCCTTCCCTCGGCCAGGTACAGTGGCTCATGCCTGTAATCCCAGCATTTTGGGAGACCGAGGCAGATGGATCACCTGAGATCAGGAATTCAAGACCAGCCTGGCCAACATGCTGAAACCCTGTCTCTACTAAAATTACAAAAATTAGCTGGGTGTGGTGGTGCATGCCTGTAATCCCAGCTACTTGGGAGGCTGAGGCAGGAGAATCACTTGAACCCCGGAGGTGGAGGTTGCAGTGAGCCAAGATCACATCACTGCACTTCAGCCTGGGCCACAGAGCGAGACTGTATCTAAAAAAAATAAAAATTCCTTCCCTCTAGGAGCATGCCCTTCAGCAAGAGACAATATACAAATGGTTCTGAGATAAGGTAAAATGTGGTACCAAGGAAAGAAGTCCCATCTTGTTGTGAGTTATCAGGATGAGTTAAGGATAAGCTAATGAAAGAGGGGCCCTTAGGATGTTCCAATTATAAAGGAGGGGAGAAGGGATTATAGGTGGAAGAGAGTGTTAGCAGTAGCACAAAGGCTGGGAGGCATGGAGTATATTCAGGTATCAGTGGGTCAGCCCATTTGGCTGGAGCACAGAGCACATGGAGGGAGTTTACAGGAGATACAGCTGGGAAGACAGACTGCGGTCACACTTCAGGATCTTGATTACCAGGAAAAGAAGTGCCTACTTAATTTGGGAAGCAGCTGGGAAGCCCTAGAGTAGGGCAGAGTCTGGCCCTCAATTTGAGAAACACAAAGCAGCTGCTGAGGGCAGGACAGAGGGAGGGGAAGAATGCGCAGCCTGGAGTTCAGCTTCACACATGCACCTGCAACAGCCACAGCCAGCGCTAGTGGGGACAGCACTGGGGCTGCCGGGGATGCTGAGAAGCAAGGCAGAGAAGACGGCCGGGTGGACAAGGTGCCTGCAGGGCCGGGAGACTTGTGGGCGACAGGGTGGGCATCATTAGAGGATGGAAACTTGACACCAAGGCCTTCCAGAAGGGAAACAAGGAAGGCCATTGCTGGGTACAGAAATGGGAATGGAGATATGATTGCCCCTGAGCCCCAAGGCAGGGGGTGATCTGTGTGAAATGCTGAAATGTAGGGCTAGGTCCAGTAGGCAGTGGCAAACCTGAGTGGGGAGGCTGGACGAGAATCTGGAAATGTAAGTACAGCTTTGTAAATCATTTATTTGTAGTTGCCTGATGATAAAGAGGTGGATGTTGATGAGCGAACAAAGGCAGGAGTGTGGGAAGGGAGAGAAAGGGAGCAGAAGGGAGGTGACAGCCAGAGGTAGAATCCTGGGCCCTATCAGGGGCAGGGAGGAGGCAGAGTAGATGGCAGGAGTCCCAGGAGCCTCCAGGGAAGGAGCCAGCAGAAAGGTAGGGAGGAAGGAAACCACCTGCCCCACTGTCAGGGTGGCCTCAGGGGACCTTCCTCCCACTTTGCATGTGATACCTGGTGCACAGCTGTATGATACACTTACTGACTTGCAGCTTCAAAATCCATTACTTATCTACCTCCACTAGATTGCAAACTCCTTGAGGACAGATATTTCTGTTTTAATTAGCACAACCCTGAAATACAGCAGGTGTTCATTAACTATTCAGTGCATGAACAAACAAGCAGGAAAGCATAGCATTACCCGAGCCAAAGAAGAGAAACTTCCAGAAAAGTCTCAGACAACAAAGGCTCAAGAAGAAAGCTGATATAAAAGCAATTTATTTTCTCCAGTCTAATTTCTCCTGTGCTGATCACTAGCTCCTGGGCATATCCATTAAAAAAAACAAAACAAAACACAACTCACATTTAAATGTCTGTTATCTGGTTTCAAGCTTCAGATCTTACAGTTCATCTGTCCTCCCACACTACCGAGCAGATGCCTGACTAAACTGATGGGACTCAAGCCATCCCCTAAAGCCTAACAAACTTGCCCTTGTCTATGCCAAAGGGTTGAGGAAGCACATTCCAGAGGATGAGCCCTGCTGGAACACCTGGCCTAGGTGTTCCATGGCAAAGACTCAAGGCGACCAGGAGAAGTCTGTCTCCCTGAACACCAACTCTTGGATTGGCTTCGAGTAAAGGCGTGCTCCCCTCTGAGCTGCCATGCCCCCACCCCCATTTTAACCACCAATTTCTTTTCTCCAAAGCAGTCAGAAATGTGTCATTCAGCTGGCTGATGCACTCTGGTTGGATAAATTTAAAAATGTGTGTCCACAAACACAGATGTCTATCACTAAGCTGGTGAGCTTCTCCAGACCTGGCTACATGTCAGAACCCTGTGCCTGGATGCCACCTCCGGACATACTGACAGAGCCAGTCTTGGATGAAGTCTAGGTGATGGTGCTTTTTAAGCTTCTCAGGTGATTCCAGTGTGAGCAGCCAGGGTTGAGAACCACTGCTACAAAACCAAATCGCTATGACGAGCTCCCAGACACTCAAAAAATAAAAACTGAATGCAGATGGGGTGAGCTGTATAGAGGAGCTGCCTTTCATTTTTCAGACTTGCAGGCATTCAGGATCTTGAAGTGCTCTGTGTTCAGTGCCAAAGCTAAGTCGTGTTTGTACCCTGTGTCTTCTGGCTAAAATATTTGTGGCTAATGTGTAACCACACATTAGCTAGGAGGCTAAGGACATTTAAGAGGTCATCTCAGAGAATGCAGGAAACTGCCACTCCTGAGAAGTTAGGGCTCTAAGCTTCTTTCTTGCCACAAACTGGGTCAGCCCTTTCAAGTCTGAATGGTGGGGAAGTGTCTATGTGTGCTGGGCCTACTCTTCTAAATGTATTTTATTTTCTTGTACCTTCCTTTTAAAGAGTTCTTAGCCCCTTCAGAAATACTCAGTAGATGCTCAAGGTCTCTCTGCAAGGAAGATCCTTACTACTGAGTCCACAAAGAGATCTCACAGAGGGGAAATGGAGATACTCTGTGTTACTGGCAAAGGCAAGAAAAGACTCTGGTCTCAGGATTTCCAAGCAGGCTGGTACTTAAGAGCCACCCACCAGCACTTGCCCAGGTTCCTAGTCCCTAGATGGTTCTTTTTTTAAATTTTATTTTATTTTATTATTTTTTTTTTCACCTGCAACTGTCTTTTTGTATAACTCAATGTTCTTGCTCTTAGGAACCTTACATTTCTCCCACCCTGGGCTATGGATCACGGCACAATGGTAATGACCAAGTCTGCCATCAGATATGCATCCTGCAAATGCCCTTGTTGGCAAGTCACAGGGAAATTTCCCCCTGAAAATGGAAGAAAAAAAAGCAACCTATACCATATGCTTCCCAACAAATCACACACTGAAAGTGATTTCACTTGTCTGAATTTTTAATTAATATTGAGTCCTGCTCTCAGGACTGTCTCTCAAATATGCCTTTTTGTGGTACTGTCTAGAAAGTTACTGGTTCTCTAGCCTGCAAACAAGTCTTACTGGCAGCTGCAGGCTTGGAAAGCCATGTGATGTGTCACCCAAAGCCTGAACTCTCACACAGGGCACAGACAGAAAATAACAGAGTCCATCAGGGTGGAGCTCCAGGGGACACTGACGTGGGATAAAGGTCATATGAGGGTTAAGTCCCAAATGGAAACAACCTCTCCTCCACTCCAGATCCCCAACACACAACACACCAGTTCCACCTGTACTTTTTCTAGTTCCTTTTGTGCAGATCTCAAAGCATTGAATCAAAGGGCCATTCCTACCGCACCATTAGCGGGGATCCAAATGGCTGTTCCCGCAGAGCCAAGGCCTGGCTCCACCACTCCTTTGTTGGCCAGGTAGACTTCAGCAGGTTATCCATACAAAGGGTCGTAAGTGTCAAAGGACCCTGGTGCCATATTTTCCTGTGACGTTCTTCTGTACAACTAATACCAACCTTCAAAGCAAATCACAAATACCTACCTGCCAGGTATGCTGCCTCCTCGAAGACTGTCCAACACTCAACCCCATGCAGATGCTAGCTGCTTCTAAGTTCTGTTTTATTCCTGGCATAAGGAATCAATGTAAACAACACTCTGTAGTCACTAACTCAGGGAATAAAACTCCAACAGATGTTTCTGTTTTGTGGAATGCTGGGAAGATGTTCATGGAAGATTTCTGTTTTAGTTTCTATATCAAGAAAAAAAGGGGGGGTCTAGCTGGCTGTAACCCCAGCACACATTTGGAGTCTTTGGGACAAGGGGTTTTTCCTAATTCTAAAATAGAAACACTTATAGCATTGAAAAAACTGGTAAGTCAAGACTCTCAGCACAAGACCAAAGAGCTTAAAAGGTGACAAGTGAACACTAGAAAGTCAATGAATAGTAATGACGATGTCGCCCATCTCCTTGGACTAACAGAAGATTTATGTTATGAATGATCACATAAAACTAAAACATTTACTTCATTTTCTATCACGGAGTCTAACTTCCAAGGGAGCAGAAAACACAAGGCCCTGAGCCTGTTTTTGTCTTCATGAGAAAGCCTTCGCCAAAAGAAAAAATGGGGTGGGAGAGTGAAGGAGAACTGGCATTTCCAAATGCCTTCCTTACCAAGACAATTATGACCGTCATGAGCCAACATGAAGCCATCAAAACAAGTACAACGATAATTGCCTGGAATATTCAAACAGTCATGGACACAGCCTCCATTGAGCTCATTTCCACATTCATCGATGTCTGAGGAATAAAACAGAAGTTAACCAGACAGATGCTATTTCTTTGATGTGAAGACATAAGCACTTACCTTTTAACCAGCCATTCCACTTCTAGAAATCTACCTGAAAAGACATCTCTAACAACAGGAAAACAAGTATGCACAAGGTTATTCACTGCAGTGCTGTTTCTAATTACACAATACCGTACTGGAAGCAACCTCAGTGCCCAGATATAGAAGAATAGTTTAATAGATTATGGTACCTCTGCTCCATGGACTACTATGCAGCTGTTAAGAGAGAGAGAGAGAGAATGAGGAAGATCTCTATGAACTGATTTGGAGTAATTTCTAGGATATACTATTAATGAAAAAAATCAAAATTAAAAGAGTATTTAAATTTTTTATCTTCATGTAAGAAAAAAGAAGATACAAATACACACACAAAATTTCAGGACACTTTTTTGCAGAACTTGACAAGCTGATTATCAAATTTATATGGAAATTCAAGATGCAGAAGAGCAAAAATAATTATGAAAAAGGAGAACAAATTTGGGGGACTTTAACTTACTATAAACCTACAGATACTAAGACAGCATGGTACAGTCATAAAGACAGATGTATAGATCAATGGAACAGAATTGAGAGTCCAGAAATAAATCCTTCTACTTATGGTCACTTGATTTTAAAGAAAAGTGCTAGGGTACTCCATTGGGAGAAATGCTTGTCTTTTCAACAAATGGCACTGGGATAATTGGATATCTATATTTGAAAAGATGACTTTAGACCCTTATACCATGTACAAAAATCAACTCAAAATGAATCAGAGATCCAAATATAAGTATTAACAATATAGTTTTCAGCAAAAATATGTGAGAAAAATCTTTAAGATATTGGGATGGCTGGGCATGATCTTTGGGTGCACTTTGGGAGCCTGAGGCAAGAGGATCAATTGAGCCCAGGAGTTGCTGGCCTGGACAACATAGTGAGACCCCATCTCTAGAAAAAGTAAAAAAAATTGGCCAGGTGTGGTGGTACATGCCTGTAGTGCCAGCTACTTCGGAGGCTGAGGCAGGAGGATTGCTTGAGCCCGAGATGTTGAGACGGCAGTGAGCCAAGATCGCACCACTGCACTCCAGCCTGGGTGACAGAGCAAGACTCTATCTCAAAAAAAAAAAAAAAAAAAAAAAAGAAGGAGAAAAAAAGAAAAATGCTTAAGACATTGGATAAGGTTAAAATTTCTTTGATATAATACCAAATCACAATTTTAAAAATTAATAAATTGGAGTTTATCAAAATTAAAAACTTTTACACTTCAAATGATATCATTAAGAAAATGAAGACAAGCCACAGACTGGTAGAAAATATTTGCAAATCACGTACCTTATATAGAACTGAAAAAGAACTCCTACAACTCAATAAGAAGATAAATAGCGTAATTTTAAAACTGGCAAAGTATTTGAACAGACACTTCAGCTAAGATGATATGCAAAATGGCCACTAAGCACATGGAAAAAATGCTCAATGCCATTAGTTATTAGGGAAATGCAAATTAAAACCACAATGAGATACCATTTCACATTCACTAGAATGGTAATAATTAAAAAGACGACAATAATAAATGTTGACAAGAATGTGGAGAAATGAGAACACACACATTGTTGACCGGACATTGACGGGAATTTAAAATGACATAGCCACTTTGGAAAACAGTTTGACAGTATCTTTTCTTTTCTTTCTGTAAATGTACAGTTGGATATAATTAAAACAATCATAATGTTGTGAAGCCACCATTCATCTCCCTAACTCTTTTTATTTGTAAAACGGAAACTCTATGTCCATGCAACAACTCCTCATTTCCTCTTCCCTGTCTTTCCTCAGGCCCTGGCAACCACCATTCTACTTTCTGACTTTATGATTTTGGCTACTCTACGTATCTCGTACATGTAGAATCAAACAGCATTTGTCTTTTCGTGACTAGGATAATGTTCTCAAAGTTCCACCATGTTGTAGCACGTGACAGATTTTCTTTTTTAAGGCTAATATTTCATTGTAACATGCCTGTAATCTCAGCCACTTGGGAAGCTGAGGTGAGAGGATTGCTTGAGCCCAGGAGTTTAAGACTAGCCTGAACAACACAGCAAGAGACCGTCTCAAAAAAAGCAAAACCAAAAATATGATCTGGTACATCCCGCATTTTGCTTATTCATTCATCTGTCGATGGACACTTGGCTTGCATCTACCTTCTGGCTAGTGTGAATATAGATGTAATAAAGTAAATATGCATGAGTACACAGTGTGTAAATTAATAAATAAGTGGGGAAGAGGGAGAGATCTTCCTTACAGAAGAATTTCAATTAATGGATATTTAAGGAATTAGGGAAATGCAAAATCACCAGGAGACGCACATCACAGTGATAATTATGATAGGCAAGATCCACAGTCAGATGCTAACATGAGTGGATGAAGATTGGAGGAGAAACAGGATATTGGCCTCAAAGCATCTGCCTTAAGAAATGTATCTATTGTGAAGGGCAAAAAAATAGTAATTTGGCAGCAGAGAAATGCAGTAAATACCATCTTGCTCAGGTGATGAAGGTTAACATCACCAGGAATGGAACGTGTTGACATCACGTGTCCATGATGTGCTACACTGAAAAGGACACAACAGCACCTCTGTAGCAGCCTTACCAAAAATTTATAACCTCAATTTTATCATGAAAAAAACACAAGACATTCTCTTATCATATCAATTATTGGTTTTTTTTGAGACAGTGTCTCACTTTGTCGCCCAGGCTAGAGTGCAGTGGTGCCATCATAGCTCACTGCAGCCTCAAACTCCTGGGCTCAAGTGATCCTCCTGCCTCAGCCTCCTGAATAGCAGGGACTACAGGCACATACCACCAAACCAGTGAATTTTTTTTGTTTGTTTGTTTGGTTTTTTTGAGACAGGCATGTCGCTATATTGCCCAGGCTTGTCTCACACTCCTGGCCTCATGTAAGCCTCCCTCCTTGGCCTCTCAAAGTGTTAGGATTACAAGCATAAGCCACTGTACCTGACTTCATATCAATTCTTATAATGACATAAGACAAATGAAGTGAACAGTACTCGTCAAAAGTGTCAATATCAGGAAAGACTGAGGAACTGTCACAGATTGGAGAAGACAAGAGACACAATAGCTAAATCTAATGTAGGACTTTAATTGGATTCTGGAACAGAAAAAGGATGGTAGGGAAAAATGGTGAAATTTGAATAAAGTTTATACTTCAGTTAACAGTATTGTGCCAGTGTTGATTTCCTGGTTTTGATAACTGTACCATGGTTATGTAAGTTGCTAACATTAGGGTAAAATGAGTGAAGGGCATATATATATACACATACGAACTTGGTACTATTTTTGCAACTTTTCTGAAATCTAAAATTATTTCTAAATAAAAAGTTTTTTAAAAAGAAAAATACAGCACTTTGTACAAGGACCAACTTTAGATTCATCCCTATTAAACCTGATTCAATTTCTTTGTTTTTTTGTTTGTTTGTTTTTAAGACAGAGTGTCTTGCTCTATCACCCAGGCTGGAATGCAATGGTGTAATCATGGCTCACTGCAGCCTCCACCTTCTGGGCTCAAGTGATCCTCCCACCTCAGCCTCTGGAGTAGCTGGGATCACAGGCACGCACCAGTACACCCAGCTAACTTTTTTGACTTTTAGTAGAGGCAAATGTTGCCCAGGCTGGTCTCAAACCCCTGAACTCAAGGTATCCTCCTTCCTCAGCCACCCAAAGTGCTAGGATTACAGGCATGAACCAATTCAATTCCACAAACTGAGAAGTATGAGCATATAATAAATACTGATCACCGAGACCCTCCTCCAAAGTCTAGGAAACAAGCAAAGATCATTTAGAATAAAGATTATCTAAAGCAACGTCTGAATCACATTATTTTAAACACACTTATTCAGGGCTCACACATTTCTTCAACATTTTGGCAGAAGAAAACTTCATGGAGAATAAAATTCTAGTCATGCTGAGTAAACCTGGTCCCCATCCCTGAACTTAAATATAAGTAGCGAAGCTGGCAATAATCACAACCCAAATGATACCAAAGGTTGGTCCCAAGAGGCTTAAAAATTAATAGGTCAGGCCGGGCATGGTGGCTCACACCTGTAATCCCAGCATTTTGGGAGGCCGAGGCAGGCAGAATACGAGGTCAGGAGATTGAGACCATCCTGGCTAACATGGTGAAACCCCGTTCTACTAAAAATATAAAAAAAAAATAGCATGGTGTGTTGGCATGCACCTATAGTCCCAGCTACTCGGGAGGCTGAGGCAGGAGAATTGCTTCAACCCGGGAGATGGAGGTTACAGTGAGCCGAGATTGCACCACTGCACTCCAGTCTGGGTGACAGAGTGAAACTCTGTCTCAAAAAAAAATTAATAAGCCAAGAAATGGATAAAGGAGTTTCATCCTTGTATATCTACATCTTTGAATCTTTACAATCCTCTGTTCCTCTCCTTTTCCTTCTTGGGAGAAAATTTCCATTTATGTACTCCTATAACACAAAATCCAGATTAAAAGGGATATCCTTACTTACTTGTATTATAAACACTACAAATATTAAAAGATCAAATTCTTCTAGAGTTTGAGTTCAAAATGACAGTGCAAAGGATGTATGCTTACTGTAAACAGTGACTACCTATGGATAAATGGATGCGAGGCTCTTTAATTCTTTATTTTACACATTTTGTATTATTTGACTTTTCTTTTTTTAAAAGATGGGGTTTCACCACAATGGCCAGGCTGGTCTTGAACTCCTGACCTCAGGTGATCCACCCACCTCGGCCTCCCAAAGTGCTAGGATTACAGTTGTGAGCCACCACACCCGGCTACTTGACTTTTTATAACAACAATCACATATAATTTTTTAAAAAGTGTATATATATATATATATACGGTACAACGCAAGTCAATCATTAGTTATTTTAAACTAAATAGTAGACTTTCAACAATCAACTATAAACTGTTAGCAATTCAATTTCATCTGAAATATATCAAACTCAAAAGCCAAGAGTAAGGAAACTCTTGCCACTTGTCACTTAACATCATTTACTAAAAGTTTACTTTATCCAAATGAAATCAGTGTCATGGTTTTGTGCCACTAGAGAGCACATAGCAACTGGAGAACATGAATTATACACATAGTAAAGAAGTAAACACTTTTTTCCAAAGCAGGATACCAACATGTGTTAATTCCAGTACTACAGATAGAATATTTAATACAGAGAGTGTGTGGTATGGAAGAATCAGCAAAGAAATGTTTTAGAGAGAGACAGCCTGTTGGCCTCCCATGACATAGGGGGCAGAGAGAGAGAGAGAGAGAGAACTGCTTCATAGATGGATCACCAACCCCGCCTGCCATGCACCTGACCAGGAGTATACCTTCTCCAATGGGAACGTTGGGAGCCTCACTCCTCATGCACAAAGGGGAGCTCCCTGAATCATTTCCCAAGGGATGTCACCAGATCCAAACTTGCCCATTATAATCCCATCTGTTATTCATAGTTGCTATCTATATGTTCTTTTGGTCTTCCCTTCCTTTGTAACAAAGTTCATTTTAAAAGTCCCATCTCTTGTCTCAGCTATGTTAAGAAGACAAGGAGACGGGTGGGTAGGGAAGATCAGGTCACTGCTACAATACTGCAAAAGCCTCTGACAGTCACCTACCTACTTGGTCATCTGCACATTCTGTATCTAGATATTTCATTTGTGGGTTTGTCCATTTGTTGAAAAAGACTTTGTGTCAAGGTGCTAGTGACTGAGTCCATCTTACACAGTCACTTATTCAAAAACAAGGCTGTTTATTGAGTGTCTACCATATACCAGGTACCGCTGTAATAACAGTATTACACACTGTTCCAATACTTAGAAGCTTTATGACTCAGAGGCCACAGCATGAAACAGATTGGTTTGAAACATCAGGATCTGAACACTAGGCCATTAAATGGCACCAGAACAGACACTCATTAAAAGTTTTCCTCCTCTGGGCAGGCATAGTGGCTCATGCCTGTAGTCCCAGCACTTTGGGAGGCCAAGGCCAATGGATCTCCTGAGGTCAGGAGTTTGAGAACAGCCTGGCCAACATGGTGAAACCCCATCTCTACTAAAAATACAAAAATTAGCTGGACGTGGTGGCAGGCACCTGTATTCCCAGCTACTCGGGAGGCTGAGGCAGGAGAATCACTTTGTCTTGAACTCCTGGCCAGGGAGGAAGAGGCTTCAGTGAGCCAAGGTCATGCTACTGCACTCCAGCCTGGGTGACAAGAGCAAAACTCTGTCTCAAAAAAGTTTTCCTCCTCATCTAAATAAGTTAGTATGTTTTTCAAAGTTTGTGTAGCTTTAGATCCCGCAAGCATTCAGAAGATCAATTCCCATAGAAGTTAAGCCCAAGTTATAAAGAGTTTAAAACCTCTCAAAGTGAAAAGGGCCACCAACATGCTTGGCAAAGTTGGGTCCAGGAGCAGAGGGATACACAGAGATGAGTTCAATGCTCCTTATCTAACTTCTTCACATGAGATGACTATGTAGACAGTGGGATATCTCACCCATCCAAAGAGGGACAGCAGGGGGCTGGGTAAATATGAGAAATGCAGGGCTGGGGACAGAGCTGGGGGTAGAGACCTGACTTTCTTTCACCTACAGGCAAATTGTGTGATCATGGCAACAAGTCCTCTGGCCTTCAGTGTCCCCATCTGTAAAATGAGTAATGCGATTGGCCCAGAGCTACCTGAAGAGCCCAGCCAGCTCCAATGTGTCATGATTTCCATCTCCAGGAATAGCCTCAAGGGTCCAGTCTCCAGCCAGTTCTGAACTTCACAATTCATGACTCTAGTCCAGATTGTAAAATGGCAGAGTCCAAACTACAGGTTCTCAGACCTGGAGCTCTACAGGCTAAAATGTCCCTCTGCACGCATCTCTCCAGAGTGAACTTGTAACTCCAAACAAGGAAGGTCCTTGGTGTACTCTAAGGCTTGGCACATTGCAAAGCCATTGACAGGATGGAGCCTCCTAAGCTGGAAGGGGAGGGCAGGACTCTAGCACTCAGGCTTCAGGGCAAGGGTACAAACCACCCTGGGGAGGCGCAGGATCAGCTGTGCTCTTGCAGGCATGGCTCTCCTAATCAGCATGGATGTTTACTTTCTGTCCCAAAATGGAGCGGGACCCAAAGATACTAACACATCTTTTTTCTTTTCCAGAAGCTAGACAAAAGGACATTTCAGAGCCAGATAAAACCACATGAGCAGCTCTGAGGAAGACCTAATGATTCCAGTCCAAAATCTGAAATGCATTTCAGAGAGTAGATGATATGATTTGGGGGTTGGGGAAAAGGGAGAGAAGGGGCAGCACTTTTAGCAACATAAGTAGCCACTGCAAGAACTAAGGAGGTGGGAAGTTCCCTGCTGTCCCCCCACATGGTCCCCAAGGCACTTACCCTCACACTGCCTGCCCTCCCCTTGGTAGCCAGGCTTGCAGGAGCACTTGTAGGAGGTGGGTGTGTTCTGACACAGGGCGTCAGCATGGCAGTCATCTAGCCCTTGGGCACATTCATCCACATCTGCAAAAGAGCACAACTGGCACCTGATACAGGCTCCCAGCCAGATGCGATAAGGCCTCAGCCCTGTCTAGCATCATCCCCACCAGCCCACCCCACTTCACTCCTCACCAGCTACAACTGCTTGGGACCCCTGGGATCAACCATACTGTTTCTGGGCCCGTTTCCAGGAATAGGCTGTACCCTTCATGTGAAATTACCCCCACCATCACCTACTGGCCTTTAGGACTCAGCTCAAATCCACCTCCTCCAGGAAGCCTGCCATAACCCTCAGTGTAGGTGCCCCCACCAAGTGCTCCCATGTGTATGTCCTTGCATGGCACAGGTCGTGCAGAGTTGTTACTGTCTTCCTGCCTCTCTCTCTCCACTAGTCAATGTCTTGACAACAGACTGCGTCTGTGTCCCTTATGCCAAGCCAGTGCAGTACCTAGCCAAGCAGCTGTCTGTCAGCTTTCTCAGGGCTTAGAGCAAGCTTGTCCAACACTGCCTGTGGGTTACATGCAGCCCAGGATGGCTTTGAATGTGGCCCAACACAAATTAGTAAACTTTCTTAAAACATTATGATTTTTTGTTTGTTTTAGTTCATCAGCTATTGTTTGTGTTAGTATATTTTATGTGCAGCCCAAGACAATTCTTAATCTTCCACTGTGGCCCAGGGAAACCAAAAGATTGCACCCCGCAGGTTTAGAGCAGTCGGGGGAAGCCTGCCCCGGGATCCGAGCAAATGCCATCCTGAACTCTCAGATGCTGAGAAGCTGTCCCCAGCACTCCCACCCCCTGCCCATCCTTTCAACCTGGAAACCCGCCTTGGCTGAAGTGTTTACTGGGTTGACACCACTCCAGGATGTTAATTAAAAACAAAAGCGTTTTTGAAAGTATTGCAAGTCCAGTTAGCACAGCACATCCAGAGTTCTCTGCTGAAAACCTAGGCTTGTGGCTGCTTCAGAGTAACTCCCAGACCCTCAAATAGGCGCTGTTCCGCTGACAGAAAAGTCTCCAGAGCACCCCCCTCCCCCAGGTCAGCAGCAGAACTTCCTGGTCCCCAGAGAAAGAAAGGGCAAAGCTACCACGGCCTCGCGGATGTGTCCGGCCCGGCCCTCAGTTTCCCCACCTACCCCGAGGCGTGGGACCCCGAGGCCCGGGTCAGCACTCTCCTGCCTGCTCCCAGCGACGGGCTGACTAGCAGGCGCTCTAGAGGCATCCCGACCGGGGCGGGAACTGTCAGCAGCTCCGGGTCCGAGGCCGGGCCGCGGGACTCAGGCCCCGGGCCTCTGGCCCCAGCGGTCGTGGTGCCCTGGCCGGGCGGATGGATGAGTTCCCCGGGGAAGCTGGGGTCCCGCAGAGCTGCAGCTGCCAGCCCCCGGCCCCGCGCACCCGGCTCCGGACCCCGTCGGGGACCTGGACACCCTTCCCGTCCCCGCCTGCCGTGCCAGGTGCGCCTCAGCGGCCGGACACTCACCCTCCGGCGGCCCCGCAGCGCGGCCCCGGCCCGGCGGGACGGCCCCCGCCAGCAGTAGCGGCGGCAGCAGCAGCAGCAGCGCCCGGGCCGCCCCGGGACGGTTGCAGCCCGCGACCCCCATGAATGGCGCGGCGGCTGCGGGCAGAGGCTGCGAAACGCGGGCGGTGGCGGTGGCGGTGGCGGCGGCGGCGTGAGGAGGTGTGTGCGGGCGCCCTGCCCGCCGCCGCCACCCCCGGCCCGGCCCCGCCCGCCCCCCAAGCCCCAGCCTCATTTTCACACGGTCCTCCCCGGCCCCGGGTGGGAGGCGCGGGGGAGGGGGGGCAGTGCCGCCCCGCCCGGCCTCCTCCCGTCTCCTCCCCGACCCCCCTCCCCCGCCCGGGAGGAGGGGGCGCGGCCGCGGTGGCCTGAGGGCTGCTGTCAGCCTGGCTGGGCCAGCAGCACCGTGCCCTGCGCCCCGCGCAGCCCCCCAACCCAGCCTGCTGCCCCCTCCCCGCCCCCCGCAGCCCTGCTCTGCTCCAGCGCTCGGAGCGTCTCCATGCCCCGCCTGTTCCAGTGCCCTACAACTCGACCCAGGCCGTCTTGTGAGGACAAACAGCCCATCTAGACTGAAATATTTGGGCGCACCATACAGTCACCAAACCCCAAAGCTATCTTGGGGCTTTTCATGTCGGAGATGGGAGTTGAAGGGAGTGAGAGTGACTTCCAATTCTGGAAAACAGCTGTTTGAATGGAGAGGGTGACCCCACTTCTCTGCCCACCCCAGCACAGGCTCTGCACCCTTCTCCACACTGCCCACCCCAGGCCCTCTCGGATCCTCCATCCCACAGCCCTGAGCGCACTGGTCTACTTGTCCCACTGTGGGGCACGCTGGGCCTAGAATCCCTGCAAACTACTTATGTATATATATCTCAGGGCAGCCTAAGGGGAAGGGAGCTAGAGGTCAAAAGTGAGCCACCAGGGACAAAAGACAGCCCCAACTTTGCCCAGAGTACGGGTGGCATTTATGATCACCTGAACTCATAAACATCAGGTCTGGCCAGTTGCAAATGCAGGCAGTGCCTGGCACCTGGCCCCCCATGCAAGACAGTCCTTGCAAGGGAACAGGTACATAGGGTCTTCTCATAACACCTAGCCACGGATGGCCGGAGCCCAGTACACCCAGCATCACTCCAGGAACAAATACGGTAACAATTTCTGGACATAACCAAACATCACACTCAGGGATAGTAATGTTCTTCACTGAGCTTCTCTATATTTATTCAATTTTCTCCTGTGAGAAACACACACACACACATACACATATACATATATGTGTATATGCAGGCACGCGCATGCGCGCGCACACACACACACACACACACACACACACACACACAAATCATTTCTTTGGCAATCAGAAAAAAATAGATGTCACCAAAAAAATCCCCACCTAGCTCATGCACAGAAACACTTAGGTCGTCTTGGGGCCCATCCACAGCCCAGAGCTTCCAGTCTCTGCACCCTCAGCACCCCTCAACTGCCACCCAGCCCCCGAACACACACACGGGGCCCAGGCTGAGCCTGCCTCTTTGGGCTGCGGCTAGTGCAGCTGCTTGATGTTGTTATCTGAGAAAATAACTTTTCTGCAGCTGTTTTTCTTTTGACCTTTTCATCCCCAGTGAAGGTAGGCAGGTTGCATCCCTCTTTCTGTCTGTGCATCCCTCCCACTCCCTTTTGTTTGGGGCTGAGAGAGAGGACACTCAGCTATTTCTAGTCATAAGGGTGGTTTATACACATTTGTAAATCTTCAGTTAGTGAAACGTTCTCTCCGCCTTTGTCTTTGTGTCCTTAATGGTAGCCATAAATTACTGCCTTCTTTTCTCTCCGCTGCATCAGGCTTCATTGCTTTTGAAATGATCAAAGTTATTTCTTTGAAAATCCAACTAGAAACTGCCCATTGTATGGCACAGACCTCTTTAGCTCCAGTCAAAGCATGTAAATACATAAAGCTGCCCATTAAACTCTGGGGAGCCTCCTGTAGTGCCTTGTGCTTAGTGAAGATATCAGACATGTGCTGTTCTTCCCCTTTACCTTTCCCTAACTTTATCTTTCAGTAAGAACACAAATTAATAATAAGACTCAGTGTCTTTTTGCCTAAGAGGGTAGCTTTTGTCATGTTTCCCAGAAAAGTCCACCACTGGCACAGATTTCAAAAAATGTTCTGCATCCTATTTTGTTTGCCCTGACATCCATACAAACGTACTTTCAGCTGTTGGCTCCCAGACACCTGGGCAACCTTTCTGACACTTGAGGTTAAAGTCAATATGGTTTACAACCAGGAGTTTCCATAGGGGAAAGGCTCCAGGGGCAAACTGTGTCCAAATGTGTGTTTTCAGTGTCGGGAGGGACTTGGTTGGCTCTACTCTGGCTGCAGGCTGCCCTCTATTGTCCAGCTGAGGTCCCCACAAAGTTCTCAGAAAGGCCTCAGGCACTGTCCCTGGACTGAGGCTAAATCTCCCTCTTCCTCTCCCTGTCTCCTCTCCACAGGCTGAGAAGCCACGAAGTAGGCCTCAGGGGTGCGAGGCAGCCCAGCCAGTCCAGTCTCACTGGTGTGCGCCTCTGAGGAGGCTGAAGAAAGCCTGGTAGTGGCCGGCCCTGTGTGCCCCTGAACTATAAGTAAGTAGGTCCCACTCTGCACTCACCGGACACAATTCACCACAGCCACATCTCAAAGAGAAAAAGGGAGGCTTTCCATTCCAGTCTTTCAAGCAAAGGGCCTGAGATTTGCTCCGATTGGAAAGCCATCACATTCTCATCACTGAACCAATGACCGCGGCAGGGGGAATGGAATGAATGGATTCAATTGTCTTAAGTCTATTCCCACCTTTCATGACCCCCCAGCAGCCTCTGACATGTGGACTACTTCTTCCTGGTGGAAAGCGTCCTATCCTTGGTTGTCATCACAGCAGGCAAACTACTGGCTTTCCTTCTACCTCTCAGGAAACGCCTTCTTCACTATCTTCTAGAAATCCTCTTTCTACACCCTCTCCCTGGATGGTTTGCTCATTCCCTTGATTCCATAATATCAATCTCCAGCCTGGATTCGTGCTCTTGGTTCAGTCCCATGTATCCAGTTGCCTACTAGACACCAACTTGATCTCCGCTAGAGCCCTCCGACATGTTCAAATGGAGCGCGTGACCTAGAAGCAGCTTCTCAGCTCCTCAAATCTCTGCCTGGTTTAGCCTGCCTGTCTCCACTCTGCCTCCACCACATTCATCAGGGTGACCCAGAAGTCCTATATGGTGTCCACCTCTGGCCCCCAGGCCTTAAGCAGCTGCTCCTACACGAGCAGGCCCAGTGCCCGCATCAGTTCCTCGAGTTTCTCCTGGTTATGCGGCAGCTGCAGCTTCCGGGATAGCCTGGGCGCCTGCATGCTTCTGGGTGGAGGCTATGGTGGAGCCAGTGGCATGGGGAGCATCATAGCCATCATGGTCAGCCAGAACCTGTTGAGCCCCCTTAAGCTGGAGGTGAACCCCAGTTTCCAGGTTGTATACACCCAGGAGGAGGAGCAGATCAAGACTCTCTACAAGTTTACTTCCTCATCGAGAAGGTGCAGTTCCTGAAGCAGCAGAACAAGATGCTGGAGACCAAGTGGAGCCTCCTGCAGCAGCAGAAGACTGCTCAGAGCAACATGGACAACATATTTGAGAGCCACATTGACAACCTCTGGTGGCAGCAGGACACTCTGGGCCAGGAGAAGCTTGGCAACATGCAGGGGCTGGTGGGTGACTTCAAGAACAAGTATGAGGATGAAATGAAGGAATAAGCATACAGAGATAGAGAATGAAATTTGTCCTCATCAAGAAGGATGTGGCTGACGCTTACATCAACAAGGTAGAGCTGGAGTCTCTCCTGGAAAGGCTGACTGATGAGATCAACTTCCTCAGGCAGCTGTTTGAAGAGATGTGGGAGCTGCAGTCCCAGATCTCAGACACGTCTGTGGTGCTGTCCATAGACTACAGCTGCTCCCTGGATACAGACAGCATCATTGCTGAGGTCAAGGCCCAGTACAAAGAGATCACCAATGGCAGTGGGATGAGGCTGAGGGAATGCACCAGATCAAGTATGCGGAGCTGCAGAGACTGGCTGGGAAGCAGGAGAATGACCTGCATTGTACAAAGACCGAGATCTCCAATATGAACGGGAACATCAACCGGCTCCAGGCTGAGATTGAGGGCCTCAAAGGCCAGAGGACTTCCCTGGAATCCACCATGGTAGATACCCAACAGCATGGGGAGCTGGCTGTTAAAGATGCCAATGCCAAACTGTTGAGCTGGAGGCTGCCCTGCAGCGGACCAAGCAGAACATGGTGTGGCTGCTGTGCCATGGAGAACCAGAAGCAGGTGAACCAGGAGCTGAAGAACATCGAACTGGCCCTGGACATCGAGATCGCCACCTACAGGAAGTTGCTGGAGGGCGAGGAGAGCTCGCTGGGGTCTGGGATGCAGAACATGAGTATCCATCTGGAGACCACCAGTGGCTCCTGAGGTGGGCTGAGCTCAGCCTACAGGCGCCTTACAAGCCCTGGCCTCAGCTACAACCTGGGCTCCAGCTTTGGCTCTGGTGGAGGCTCCAGCTCCTTCAGCCACACCAGCTCCTCCAGGGCCATGGTTATGAAGAAGGTCGAAACCCGTGATGGAAAGCTGGTGTCCGAGTCCTCTGATGTCCTGTCCAAGTGAAGAGCCATAGCAGCCCCTCCCAGTCTACCCCTCCTGTGGCTGCCCCAGGGCCTGTCGGGGAAGCCGCTGTGCAGTAGAGCACAGGAACAGGACACCCACCCGAGGCTCAGCCCTAGCCCTAGCCCTCAGCCCACGCTTCCAGCTACAAAGTAATTCAATTGTTGTTGTTGCTTATTTTTTTTTTCCAAAACAAAACTTCAGCTAGCTCTGCCAACTGTCCAAAACAAACAAACAAGCAAACAAAAGAACAAAAAATGGCGCTCGTCTTCCTCAAACCTGCTCCTTCTCAAGTGCTCTCTCCTTTAGAGAAGAGCACCACCATTCTGTTAACACCAAGTCAGTGGCTCGGCGGTCATCTGGGACTTCATTATCTCCCTCCACACCATGTCTGAACAATCGCAAAAATTCTGCCTTCTTACTATCTCCTAAAACCATTCTCTTCCTCCTTGACTGGGCTCAGGAGTTCACCATCCCTCATCACCCTTGGGGGCTGCATACCTATCTGCATCTGTTCTTTCCTCCTTCCTAACATATACTCACCCCTCCTGCAGACAGTCCGTATTCGTGGGAGGGAAGCTGCCCCATCTCTAGCTTCAGGCTCTGCAATAGACTTAAGACAATCAAAACCATTCATTCCATTCCCCCTGCCACGGTCAACTTCAGGGATAACGTGATGGGTTCAGGGATAACGTGATGGCTTTCCAAACAGAGCAAATCTCAGGCCCTTTGCTTGAAAGGCTGGAATGGAAAGCCTCCCTTTTCCTCTTTGGGATGTGGCTGTGGTGAATGAGAAACTGTGGCAGCCATCTTGATACCTCCTTCCCTTGCCCGAAAGAGGGTAAGTCTAGAGAAACCCTGAGAAGCCAACCAGAAGACACCCTGGTTGCACCTAGTCTGTAATTTTTTACAGGTCTCTGGGTCTAGAATCTCACTCCAATTAAGTACATCCAACACAGTGGCTACCAGAGTTAAATGTAAATTTCATTGCATCACTCCCAGTCTTCCTCAGGCTAACATCCAAGCTCCCTTAGTATAATCGCTCTGAAGAACTGTCAGGCAGTGCCTACTAATATGGAACATGCAGGCCCATTTCCTGGAATGTACCTGAGAGAAATGAGTGTACATGTTCACCAAATTCATATACAAAAACATTAATGATGGCTATTTTTATACTAGCCCCAAACTGGAAATCACCCACATGTCCATCAACTAGAAAACAAACAAATTGTGGGATGTTTGTTCAATGGAATACTACCAAGCAACAACGAACAAACTCTGATACAGCCAACCACACAGAGGCAGCTTAGGAACATCACGCTGAGGGAAAGAAGCCAAATTAAAAAGAGTGCAAGTTGTATCATTCTATTCACTTCTATGATGTTCTGCCGAGTGTGGTGGCTCCTCACACCTGTAATCTTAGCACTCTAGGACACTAAGGTGGGTGGATTACTTGAGCTCAGGAGTTCAAGAGTAGTCTGAGCAACACAGTGAGACCTTATCTCTACCAAAAAGTTTTTTTAAATCTGTCAGGGGCCAAGCAAGGTAGCTCATACCTGTAATTCCAGCACTTTGGGAGTCCAAGGTGGGTGAACTGCTTGAGCTCAGGAATTCAGGACCAGCCTGGGCAACACAGTGAGACCTCATCTCTACCAAAAAGTTTTTAAAACTCAGCCAGGGACCAGGCAGGGTGGCTCACACCTGTAATCCCAGCACTTTGGGAGACTGAGGTGGTCGGGTCACCTGAGGTCAGGAGTTTGAGACCAATCTGGCCAACATGGCAAAACCCTGTCTCTACTAAAAATACACAAAAAATTAGCCAGGCATGGTGGCATGGGCCTGTAGTCCCAGCTACTTAGGAGGCTAAGGCAGAAGGATCGCTTGAACCCAGGAGGCGGAGGTTGCAGTGGGCCGAGATCATGCCACTGCACTACAGCCAGGGTGACAGAGCAAGACTTCGTCTCCAAAAATAAAAAATCAGCCAGGTTTGCTGATGCATGCCTGTAGTCTTAGCTACTCCAGAGGCTGAGGTGGGAAGATTACTAGAGCCCAGGAGGCAGAAGTTGCAGTGAGGTGAAATTGCACCCCTGCACTCTAGCCTGGGCAACAAAGCAAGACCCTGTCTCAAAGAAAGAAAAAAAAAAAAAAGAATACGCAGAACTCACTAATAGCGACAGAGGCCAGAATTGCTACTACCATTCCCTCTGGGGATGTATATTGACATTTTGATTACCTGGGAAGGAACATAAAGGAAGATTCTGGAGTGCTGGAAATGTTCTAGATCTTGATCTGCATGTTGATCTTATGGGTTTATACATATGTAAAAATCTGCTGGAATGTTGGCTTAAGCTTAATGCACTTCAAGCTCTTGACCATATGTAGGTTTTACATCAGTAAGTTGAAGCAAGCACTGCCTAGCTCAAGACCCCTATGATCTGATCCCATTCTATCTTTCCAGCTTTCTCTCCTACCACTCCTTTACTCACTGACTATGCTCCAGTGACATCAAACTTCACGTGCTAGCAGTTTATCACTTTTCTCCTTATACATCTCTTCTTTTGCTGACACTGTTCCCTTTGCCTGAAAGACATGAAGAAGTGGGGCTCAACAAATATTTGAAAAAATAAAATCCAACATCTTAATTAATAAATATTACTATATTCCAAGGAAAAGTACATTTGCTGAGATGTCCTCCCAAAAAGCAATGAGGGAAAAAATTTGAGTCAGCTGGGTGTGCTGGCTCACGCCTGTAATCCCAGCACTTTGGGAGGCTGAGGCAGGAGAATCACGAGGTCAGTAGTTCGAGACCAGCCTGGCCAACATGGTGAAACCCTGTCTCTACTAAAAAAAAAAAAAAAGAAAAAATTAGCCAGGCGTAGTGGCAGGCATCTATAATCCCAGCTACTCGGGAGGCTGAGGCAGGAGAATCACTTGAACCCAGGAGGCAGAGGTTGCAATGAGCTGAGATCACACCACTGCACTCCAGCCCAGGCGACAGAGTGAGACCCCATCTCATAGGAAAAAAAAAAAAAAGGAGTGGGCCCGGTGGCTCAAGCCTGTAATCCCAGCACTTTGGGAGGCCGAGGCGGGTGGATCACGAGGTCAAGAGATCGAGACCATCCTGGTCAATATGGTGAAACCCCGTCTCTACTAAAAATACAAAAAAGTAGCTGAGCATGGTGGCACATGCCTGTAATCCGAGCTACTCAGGAGGCTGAGGCAGGAGAATTGCCTGAACCCAGGAGACGGAGGTTGCGGTGAGCCGAGATCGCGCCATTGCACTCCAGCCTGGGTAACAAGAGCGAAACTCCGTCTCAAGAAAAAAAAAAAAAAAAAAAAAAAGGAGTCTTCAGGTTAGCAGGCACTGAGAACTAATAAAAGGAAAACTATCTGCTCTTGCACACACATTAATTTCTTCTCCATGAATGGCTTCCATATCTCCTGGAAAACTCTTTTCAATATGTCTGAGCTGGCGATGAGGTAGTAAATCTTTCTGGTTGCTTACCCATCTGCATCTGTTCTTTCCTCCTTCCTAACAGATACTCACCCCTCTCTCAGACAGCCCATGTCCCTAAGAGGGAATCTGCCCCATCTCTAACTGCAGGCTCTGGAGTTGGCTTAAGACTATAATACTTATTTTTCCAACAGTAATTGGTTCAAGAATAAGCATGTGACAGCTATCCAATCAGAGTGAATCTCAGGCCCTTTGCTTGAAAAGCTGGAATGGTAAGACTCTTTTCCACTTTGGGATGTTGTTGTGGTGAATGAGAATCTGTGGCAGCCATCTTGATACCTCCTTCCCCTCCCCAAAAGATGTTAAGTCCAGAGAAACACTGAGAAGCCAACAAGGAAGCACTCCCTACCTCAGGACCTCCAGTTTTATACGCCAATACATTTCCTTATTGTTTGAATTGGTGGGTTTATTTTTATTTTTAACATTGTGGTCAAAAATATATAACGTAAAATTTACCATTTTAACGATTTTTAAGTGCACAGCTTAGTAACATTAAACACATTAACATTACTTTGTAACCATCACGGCCATTCATCTCCAGAACTTTTTTTTTTTTTTTTTCTGAGATTGAGTCTCGCTCTGTCTCCCAGGCTGGAGTGCAATGGAGCGATCTCGGCTAACTGCAACCTCTGCCTCGTGGGCTGAAGCCATTCTCCTGCCTTAACTTCCCGAGTAGCTGGTAATACAGGCACCCAACAGCATGACCAGCTAATTTTTTTTTGGGGGGGGGGCGGTATTCTTAGTAGAGACAGGGTTTCACCATGTTGGCCAGGCTAATTTCGAACTCCTGACCTCAGATGATCTGCCCACTTTGACCTCCCAAAGTGCTAGGATTACAGGTGTGAGCCACTGTGCCCAACCATGTCCAGAACTTTCTTCATCCTGCAAAACTGAACTCTATTAAACAATAACTCACCATCTCCCCCTCATCCCACTCTACCTGACAACCACCATTATACTTTCTGTTCCTATGAACTTGACTACTTTAAGTATTTCATATGAGTGTAATAATATAGAATTTGTGATTGGCTTATTTAATAAGCATAATGGCTTCAAGGTTCATCTGTGTCGAGCATGTTTCAGAATCTCCTTTCTTTTTAAGGCTAAATAATATTCAACTGTTCATCCATTCATCTGTCCACAGACACTTGCGTTGCTTCTCCCTTTTGACTATTGTAAATAATGCTGCTATGAATATGGGTGTCCAAATATCTGTCCATATCCCTGCTTTCAATTTTCTTTTTAGGTATATACCCAGGAATGGAATTGCTGGATCAGATGGTAATTCTTTTTAATTTTGGGGGGAACTACTATAATGTTTACCTTACTGACTACACCATTTCATATTCCCACCAGCAGGGCACAAGGATTCCAATTTCTCCACATCCTTACCAACACTTGTAATTTCCCAATTTTCCAATAATAGCTATCCTAACAGATGTGAAGTGATATTTCATTATGGGTTTTTTGAATTGAGTTCTCTATTGTTTTAGCCAAAAAAGTATTCCTACTTAGTTCTATATAAGCCTCCATTAGGTGATCCTCTCCATAAGGTGGGAGAAAGGTAATTGTGTAGGGTTGAATCCTCTCAGGGGCTGAAATAACCAACTATTATTTTAGTCACAAAAGTTTATGTGAACTTGGCATACATGCCAGGACCCTCTATTTCTTCAGTGCTTGTAAAACTGCATCCACATTCTCTTTTGCTTACAGAAGTTTAAAAATCCTTCCAATAAATATTTACTTTAAATGATAATAGTTAACATTTGAATGAATACTAAATATCAGACACTATTCTAAATCCTTCATATGTACTTACTTAATCTTCCTAAAAACTCTGCGAAATAGAAACCATCACACTCTGTATTTTACAGTTGTGGACGGTGAAGGGAAGAGAGGTTAGGTAACTTGCTAGTAGGTGGCAGACCAGGACTCAATGCCAAGAAGCCTGGTTCCAATCCCCCTGCCTAGCCACTGCACTCTACAGCCTATCGTGTGCCAGGCGTTGTGCTAGGCCCTATGCAAGACACAAAGATTAGAGGCAAACTCTGCCGTCTCAGAGCTCACAGTCCAGCAAAAAAAGTGAAACATAATGGGTGTTCATCTTCCACACCTCTTCCAAAATATAAATATGATACTTTCTGTTTAAAACCCCTTAAAGCCCCTTTACCTACATTACCTGTACCATAGACCAACCTCATGAGCAGGAGCAGCTACATAATTTGCAGGGCCCAGTGCAAAACTAAAATGCAAGGTACTTTCACCAAAATGCAGGGGGGAGGTGCTATTAAGGTACTAAAAATAGTTTTTCCCTTTAAAAACATTTTATTACTTGTAAAACATAATAGGGGTAACATGAGTAAAAACATAAACTTACTAACTGCAAAAAGGTAGTATTTTGGTGTCATAATGTTACGTAATGCAACAAATAAGAATAGTCCATTAGGCCAAGAGGGGTGGCTCATGCCTATAATCCCAGCACTTTGGGAGGCCAAGGCAGGAAGATAGTTGAGCCCAGGAGTTTGAGACTAGCCTGGGCAATATAGTGAGACCTTGTTTCTCAAAAAAATAAAAAAATTAACTGAGTGTGGTGGTACCCACCTGTAGTCCCAGCTACTCGGAAGGCTGACGCAGGAGGATCACTTGAGCCAGAGAAATCAAGGTAATAGTGAGCTATGATTGTACCACTGCATTCCAGCCTGGGTGACAAAGAAAGATCTTGTCTCAAAAAAAAAGCCTCATTCATGTGATATCTTGATTCATCATAAGATTTTTCTGGCTCATTTTTCCACAAAATCATTTCCACAAATTATTTTCTTCAGAAATCAAAGAGGCCATCAAAATGTATACTTTTAGGATCTTTATTTTCAGTCAATATAATTGAAGAGATATCAATTGTTCTTAGCAAATCAAAGGTGACAATTTTTTATAAGTTTTAATTTTCAGAAGGATCTTTCTAGGGATATAACTGTTAGTGGATCTGTCATTCGATCTACCTGTTACTGGATCTATGTTAGTACATCTAGAGCTGATGATTCTTGTGGAATTATTTTTCTAAAAAGATTTAAAACTTCATACAAATCATTTTTGTGTAAATCTGAATTTAATTTTAATGTACACTTATACAATGCCATTTTAATGTTTTCTTTGATATTTCTTGTAACACATGGAGGTTAAATAAGAAGCTGAAAGTGGCTTCATGATTTGTATATAATTCAGAAGGACTGTTTATGCATATATTTCTATATCTTTAATTACAAGGAAAAATGGATTTTAAAATTGTCTTATCTGTTAATGATTGCTTAATCTGAAGGTTCATATGAAAACAGGGCTCTTTTCCATCTAATGCAATGATTTTAATATCCGGTTTCTGTCTCCAAACCTGCAGGTATTTGCTTTGTAAGGTTGCAGCAGTTTTAAAAACCAGAGGCTGGTCGTGGTAGCTCACACCTGTAATCTCAACTTTGGGAAGCCAAGGCAAGAGAGTCACCTGAGCCCAAGAGTTTGAGACTAACTTGGGTAACAGAGCAAGACCTCTGTCTCTACAGAACAAAAACATTAGCTGGGTACGACAGCACATGCCTATAGTCCCAACTACTTGGAAGCTCAAGACAGGACAGCTTGAGCCACTGCACTCCAGCCTTGGTGACAGAGCGAGAACTTGTCTCTAAATAAATAAATAAATACCAGAGATTCTAAACTCTTCAAAGAATTCTGACATATGCTGCTATGCTTTATTGCAATATCCTTGTGTTTGCTTTTATTTTGTAATAATTTACTGACTAAATTTACTGCCTGAGTACTAGCAATTCCTGTTCCAGTGCTCAGGCAAGAGAGTTAATATTCATGTGGCTATCACAGGAACAAGGTCTGGGGGTGAACAGCCAAGCAGCTTCCCATCAAATGTCTCACCATGGGTCTGCAGGCACTGTCCCCAACAGAGACCCCCTTTCTTCTGTGGCCACTGTGGCTGCTGCCACTGTCTGAGCTGATGTGATGGGCCCTGGGCTCAGCTCAGCTAGCTTGGGGACCTGCAGTGCTGTGGACTTCTGAAACATACAACTGTGCCGCTGGCAGCCAGGCCACAGCCTACATGTGCTACCGCCATCACCCGGCGTGTCTCCACTACTCCTGTGCATGTTCCATTGTCCCACCAGACTTCAGTGAAAAAATAAAAGCTCAAAGATGAAATTTAGGAATTTCAGGGTGGTGGCAGCAAGGCATAACACCAAACATGGGGCCCTTTTGAGAACAGGGCCCTATCTGTATGGCTGTACAGGTTGCACATCCTTAACACTAACCACACTCATGGATATGGCATTCAAAAGCACCCCCTTTTTTTTTTTCAGATGGAGTTTCCTTTTTGTTGCCCAGGCTGGAGTGCAATGGTGCAATGTCAGCTTGCTGCAACCTCTGCCTCCCCAGTTCAAGCAATTCTCCTGCCTCAGCCTCCTGAGTAGCTGGGACTACAGGCATGCACCACCATGCCTGGCTGATGTTTATATTTTTAGTGGAGATGGGGTTTCACCATGTTGGTGGTCTGTCCACCTCAGCCTCCCAAAGTGCCAGGATTACAGGCGTCAACCACCGCACCCCGCCATCAAGAGCTTTTAATCTGCCTCTTGTCTTTCATCCAAGTCTTGTCGGGCCTCATCTCTCACACAAGTGCACCCCATTTCCAGCCCTCCCAAACTGCTCCACAACTCCAAGCCTTTGTCCAGCCCCTCTACCTCAAACATTCTTCCTGGCCACAGCTCATCCTTTGAGACTGCTGTAGTATCACCTTCCCAGAGTCTTTCCTAACAAACCCCCTCCCGGCCTAGGGGGGGCGGTACTTCTCTTCTGTGTCCCCACAGTCTGCTGCACAAATCCTAATCATAGCATCCAACATACAGTCATAGCTGTCAAAGTCCATCACAATAAGTTTGAATATTTTAGATTTGAGAAGGAAATCATGTGATCAACTGCATAGATACTAAAGACATTTGAAGCAATGTTTTTGAGGAAAACATTTAATAAGATAGAAAAAGATATCTCTTTAACATGAAAAAAAAATTATCTCAACCCAATACCAACATCAGACTTAACAGGGAAACACTAGAAAGTAGCTCCATTAAATTCTGAAACAACAAAACAAAGATGGTCACATCAACACTATTTAACACTTTACTCGGTGTGTTAGGTGAATCAACTAGATAAAAATAAACTAGTGGTATAAAAATTAGAAGAGAGGAACTATTGCAGGAAATATAATTGTATATCTTGAAAACCTAAGGAAATATACTAAAAGTCTACTACAACAAAAAGAAAATACAACAAAATTACTCAGGAACAAAATTAATATATAATCATCAAGTTTTATTAATACAAATGATGCGATGGAAGAAAAGACCTTATTTCTACTAGAAACAAAAAAAAGATTCAATACCTGGCAATTAACTTAGCAAGAAATAGTCAAGGCCCATGTGAAGAAAATTTATAAAATGCTACCAAACATAACCCCCCAACAAAACTGAAACAAGTGGAAATGTAACACACTCTTGAATAGAAATCCTCAACATCATAAAGCTGTAAATTCTCCACCACTTAATTTAAAAATTTTAATGTAATCCAACAAACATATAAATAGGCTTTTTTTGACCAGAAAAATTGAGTCTAAGGTTCATATAGAAAAAGAAAGAAGGAAGAGTAGTGCTTAAAAAAAAAAACTGTAGGGCCGGGCGCAGTGGCTCAAGCCTGTAATCCCAGCACTTTGGGAGGCCGAGGCGGGTGGATCACGAGGTCAAGAGATCGAGACCATCCCGGTCAACATGGTGAAACCCCGCCTCTACTAAAAATACAAAAAATTAGCTGGGCATGGTGACACGTGCCTGTAGTCCCAGCTACTAGGGAGGCTGAGGCAGGAGAATTGCCTGAACCCAGGAGGCGGAGGTTGCGGTGAGCCGAGATCGCGCCATTGCACTCCAGCCTGGGTAACGAGAGCGAAACTCCGTCTCAAATAAAAAAAAAAAAAAAAAAAAAAAAGTAAAGAAGAGCAAGGGGGAGGTGGGTCAGCACTCCTAGATATAAAAGGAGGTTATGAAGCTTCCGTCATCACAACAATGTTATGCTGGCCTGTAAATTGGAGACAGATAGGCTAATGGAGTAGAACATCATATACAGAAATAGTCTCAAAACCATACATAGATACAGTATCATAAAGCTGACATCTAGAGTCATTGGAGAAGTTATGGACCACTAAATAAATAGTACTGGGACAAATAACCAGCCACCTAGACAAAAATGAAGTTGAACCCACTCTTCATGGTAGACTAGGTTAATTTCAAATGCATAAAAAATTTAACTTAAAAAAAAAAAACCCACAAATGCTTAAAGAAAAATGGGAAAATGCCTTTCATCTTGTAGTGAGGAAAGCCTTCTATCACCCAAAATCCAGAAGCCATACAAGATCAAGATGTTCGACTACACAAAAACAAAAAACTACTCTACATGTTTAACAAATACTGTAAGTAAAGTTGAAGAATAAATATTAAACCAGGGAAAATGTTTTCATAACAAATCACAAAGAATTAATCTCCCTAATATATAATAGGAGTCACTAGCAGTCAATAAGACTTCTAAGTAACCCAATAGAAAATCAGCAAAGAACACAGGTAGACAAGAAATATAAATAAATTTTAAACATATGAAAATATTCTTAATCTCATGCATAATAATAAAATATAAAACAAAACACTAAGAAATGTTCACTTAGTACATTAACAAAAATCTAACATTTGATATTCTCACAGTGAGACTGGGAAAACAGGCATTTCAAACATTGGCGGTGAGAGTGTATATTGATACAAGTTCTATAAAGAGATATAAAAGTATTTATCTTTTCGGCCAGGTGCAGTGGCTCATGCCTGTAATCCCAGCACTTTGGGAGGGGGAGGTGGGTGGATCACCTGAGTCAGGAGTTCAAGACCAGCCTGACCAATATGGTGAAACCGTATCTCTAATAAAAATAAAAAACTTAGCTGGGCATGACAGCAGGTGCTTGTAGTCCAGGTACTTGAGAGGCTGACACAGGAGAATTGCTTGAACCCAGGAAGCAAAGGTTGCAGAGCCAAAAACGTGCCACTGCACTCCAGCCTGCACAACAAAGTAAGACTCCGCATCAAAAAAAAAGTATTTATTTTTTCACCCAACAATTTTACTTTTGGCAGTTTATTCTACAGATAGACCCTTATGTATAAAATGACATATGTACATGCTATTCAATACAGCACTGTTTGTAGTAGCAAAATACTAGAAACAATTCAAATGGCATCAAGTTGACTAGGGGACTAGAAATGTAAATTACATGACATCCATAAAATAGAATACTATCTAGCTGTAAAAATGAATGAAGATGCTCTATATATTCTAATATGGAAAGATCTCCAAGATACAGTTTTAAATGGAAAAAAAGTACGGAACAGTGCATATATTTTGCTACTTTGTGTAAAGAAGGAAGAAAAACAAGAATACTTACATTTACTTGTATATATATATATATATATATATATATATATATATATATACACATAAAGAATCTCTAGAAAGATACATAAGAAAAAGAAGATGGTTACCAAAGATGGGAGTCAAGGATGGGAGGGAGACTTTCTCTTCATACTTTTTAGTTATTGACATTGTGACTATATTGTTATGAGAGGAGGAGAATAAGGAGGAGGAGGAGAACTGGGGTGGAGGTAGTTTTTATTGTCATGACTATCAAAATACTTAAAATTGAATGAAGTCCAGATCACAATCATTTTTGAGAATCTCAACGTTCATTACATGGGATTTTTCAATGTGAGATTTGCTTATAGTTCATTTTCAGCCACAGAGTACAACACTGACTTTCAACTGCTGCCTTAGAATTGTTGACATGATTATGGTGAATTATCTTCCTGACCAATTTAGGCTAAATAGGCAACAGATAACATCTTTTGAATTTTTGTGGAAACACTGGTACACTGGTAACTATTGCCTACAGCCTGTGAGAAGAGAATAGGCAATCAAAATTCACATACACACAGTTTGGCCAGTGTGATTTTATATGGTTAAAATCATCATAAAAGATTACTGATATTAGGAATGCCACAATTCTTTTAAATTAGCTCACAGACCTTATTAATAAGATAATGAGTTAAGATGTGACCTGTGAGTCCTTACAATGACCTACAATTCAGTTACTGCAGGTAATTGGCTGCCCTTTCACTTATAATAGGTCAACACAAAGCCAACTTGTCAATTAGGTATTTCTGAATAGTGTTCATACCAGTGATCAAGGGAAAAGAAAAAGAAAAATAAAGTAGAATTTTATGTGGTTTTGCTGTGTCCCCGCCCCCCGCTCCAAATCTCATCTTGAATTGTAATCCCCATAATCCCCTCATGGGAGGGACCCAGTGGAAGGTAATTGAATCATGGGGGCAGTTTTCCCCATGCTGTTTTCGTGATAGTGATGGGTTTATGGCATTTTCTCTGCTGGCACTCATTCTCTTGCTACCCTGTGAAGAGCTGCCTTCCACCATGATTGTAAGTTCCCTGAGGTCTCCCTAGCCATGTGGTACTGAGTGAATTAAATCTCTTCTTTATAAATTACTCAGTCTCTAGTATTTTTTTCATAGCAGCCTGAGAATGGACTAATATAGAGTTCATATATCTTATATCAAAAACTAGGCATCATATGTGACAAAAGCAGCAAGGACTTTATATAAATATGTTTGTAGAAAAAATAGCCCGTTTTCATCTTGCTACCATGACACCAAAGGGGTGAAGCCAAAGCATGGATGGATGATGTTTGTGAAGTATTATGGGCAACATAATGAGACCCTGTCTCAACTAACTGACTAACTAACTAAATAACTAAATAAATGAAGCCAGGTACAGTGGTGTGTACATGTAGTCCTAAACTACTCAGGAGTCTGAGGCAGGAGTCTGAGTCCAGGAATTCTAAGATGGCAGTGAGCTATGATCATACCACTGCACTCCAGACTGGGTGACAGAGCAAGATAGGAGAAAAAAAGAAGAAAGATTTTAAAATGTAAACAAGTAAAGGCTGAGCATGCAGACAGACCTGATGTTAACTCTGATTCTGTCATTTATTATTTATGGAATAGGTCACTTTATCTATGGAACAGGTCGCTTTAACCTCTCTGAGTCTGTTTTCTCACATGTAAACTAAGGATAATCATACCTGCTTTGCAGGGCTGTAGTGAGCCATGGATGGATGATGTTTGTGAAGTATTGGTTGCAGGCTGTGGCACAGAGTAGGCACACAGTAATAAAGGATTCCTACCCCCAACTCACCCAGTGGAGGCAAAACCCATGGAAGCCAAGCTCAGCCTGTGCCATAGTTCCTGAGTTTCTCCATTCAGGCTATTCTTTGGCTGTGCCAAAGAACAGGTACTTGTTCCTGCTTGTTGTAAGAAACCTAGTTATTAATCTATGCCCATGCCATGATTGTAATTAGGACACCTGGAATTTTTGGAGAAAAACTAGCTCTGTCCAGATCCCAGAAAGGTGTTTTCCTTATTATGCTAGTGAGAAGGTTTCTGTGCAGGAAATGGAAATGGCTGCAGATATTTTAAGCAGAAAGGTATATAATAGAGAGAGCTAAGAGCTTACATGATTGGAAGAGCTGGAAGGGTAAGCTCTAGACTGGCCTTCAGGGAAGATTTTTAGGAGACAACAGAACTGACCCAGCTGGGAAGCCACTACTTCTCAGCAACCAGGGGACAAACTTGAAGAACTCACTAAGTATTTATGAATTCAGACATCTGAGCTTGAATTCTGTAACTTGTTATCCATGTTATCTTACACATTACTTGAATTCTCCAGAATCAAGACAAGGAGGTTGGCATCATAGCCACTGCTTCTCTGCACCTGCAATCTGGTTAATAGATTCATCACCACAATCTCTTTTTATAAGCAAAACAAACAAAGCAAAAAGTAATTTGGAAATAGCCTCTGCCTCACCTATACTTTTCAAATCTCACCTGAGTACATTTCACTGGCAGAAAGTCATTCATGTCCAAAACCCTAGCTGCAAGGGAGCTTAGAATTGCCATTTTTAAGCTTGTCAGTCTCTCAGTACAGAAAGGTATATGAGAAACAAATTTATCATAGAAAGTCATTTTCTTGGAAATTGGGATACCTCATCCAACACCTGTTTGTCTGCATAGGCTCCAAGAGTAGTCACAAGTTTACACTCATTGTGCTTATTGGAAGATGTAGTAGGCATTTGGTTGCCTTGTAAGTATACATCACTCCTCTCTTCCTAACAATGCCCAGCTCTTCATTTATTAATTTCATTCAGGTATCTACCTCTCCTCTAAGCAACACGTGTCTTTAGAAACTGACCCCAATTCCAGCTCCAAGAGTAGAACTTAATTAAATTAGCACATTCCATCTTCCTGCCTACATACATTGGTCTAAGGGCAGGCATGTTAACAAAGCCAGAAGAATTGTGGAGAAGCAAGAATTCAAGAATCTTGCTTGAATTGCTGACACAAAAGCACTCTCATGTGTGCTTGATGTAATCAAGAAAACAAGCAGTCCTTGCTTCTATCTTGCTACCATGGATGAAGCCAACCTGAGGACAAAGCTCAGACACAGAGGAGGGAAGAGCCTGGAATCTCAGAGAAATTGAATTGGGCTCTGCTCAAACCTTACCTGAACTTTATTATGCCACCGAAAAATGTAATAGAAAGAAATTGATGAATGGGTTTAGCAGCAGCTGAAGTGAATTGGAAAACAGATCAGAAGAAAATATCCACAATGAATAACCAGATTCATGAAAAGGCAAAAGGACGGAAAATACAGACATGAACATAAAAGACATACAGAATACAGCTAAGGTCTAATATACGTGTAAATGGAATCTTGGAAGGACAGGAGAGAAAATGTGAAAAAGCAGTATATAAAGAGATAGTGAATGAAAAATTTCTAAAACTGACAAAAGACAAAGCACCAGATTCAGGACATACTGTGAAACTCAAGTGAAATAAACACTGCATTCAGGCAAATCATAGTAAATTGCTAAAAAAAAAAAAAAAAAAAAAAAAAAAAAAAAGACAAAGAATCTTAAAAACAGTAAAGAATAAAGAGATTACCTTGACTGGAACAACAACAATGAGGCTTCTCAGTGGAAACTGTAGAAGCCAGACACAATGGAATGTTTCTAAAGTTCTGAAAGACAGTAAGTACTAACCCAGAATTCTATATCCAGTGAACATGTCCTTCTAAAAGGATGAGGTGATTTAACTCTAGCAAACCTGTTAATGGAAAACACTAAAGGGTGTTGTTCTTCAAGCAGAAGAACACAGGCATTCTAGACACAGGTATTAATGAAGAACATCAGAAAAGGGGGAAGGCTAGGTAAGTACTGCATTTAAAAAATAATACTAACAATGTAATAATATCTAATGGTTTTAAATATATACATTTAATATTTAATACATATTTTTATTTATTGTTGTATATAATATATAAATATATGTACATATAGAGAGAGAGAAAGAATTAACATATATAACAACAGTGACATATAAGTCCAGACAAGGAATGAAGTTATTCTAAAGGTTCTTACATTGGCTGGAAGGAGAAAGAGTAATAATTTAGAATAGACATTGATAAGCCATTGCATATTATAATTTCACGGGTAACTACTAAAAGAAGAGTAAAGGAATAGAATTACCAAGCTAACAGAAGGGAAAAATAAAATGAAGAACTCAAACAATTGAAATTATACAGATCGTATAATTGTCTCTTAGAACACAATTGTAGTTAAAACTAGTAACAGGCCGGGTGCGGTGGCTCACGCCTGTAATCCCAGCACTTTCAGAGGCCGAGGCGGTTGGATCACAAGGTCAAGGGATCGAGACCATCCTGGTCAACATAGTGAAACCCCGTCTGTATTAAAAATACAAAAAAAAAAAAAAAAAAAAAAAAAAATAGCTGGGCATGGTGGTGCATGCCTGTAATCCCAGCTACTCAGGAGGCTGAGGCAGGAGAATTGCCTGAACCCAGGAGGCGGAGGTTGCGGTGAGCCGAGATTGTGCCATTGCACTCCAGCCTGGGTAACAAGAGCAAAACTCCATCTCAAAAAAAAAAAAAAAACTAGTAACAAGAAGGCTGGACGCGGTGGCTCAAGCCTGTAATCCCAGCACTTTGGGAGGCCGAGGTGGGTGGATCACAAGGTCAAGAGATCGAGACCATCCTGGTCAACATGGTAAAACCCCGTCTCTACTAAAAATACAAAAAATTAGCTGGGCATGGTGGTGCATGCCTGTAATCCCAGCTACTCAGGAGGCTGAGGCAGGAGAATTGCCTGAACCCAGGAGGCGGAGGTTGCGGTGGGCCGAGATCACGCCATTGCACTCCAGCCTGGGTAACAAGAGCAAAACTCCGTCTCAAAACAAAAACAAAAACAAACTAGTAACAAGAAAAAGAACAGCAAATTAAACCCAAAGAAACAACTAATGTAATTAATCACACTACACTGACATATTAAAAGAGAAAAAAAGTTCATAATTATTCAATAAGGGCACAAAAATCTGATAAAAGTCAACATCCATTCATGATAATAAAGCTTAGTAATCTAAGAGTAGAAGGAACTTTCTTAATCTGATAAAGAATATCTTCCCCAGACCTACAGCAAACTCACATTTAATGGTGAAAACTTAAAAGTTTCTCCTCTGCAACAGAGAACAAAGTAGAATGTCTGCTATCATCACTTCAACATTGTACTAGAAATCCTAGTTAAGTCAATAAGACAAGAAAAAGAAATTAAGTCTAAGAGTTAGAAAGGGATAAAAATGAATTATTCACAAACAATATAAATGTGGATTTAGAAACTTTTTTAAAGTACAGGCATACCTCAGCAATATTGTGGGTTCAATTCCAGACTACCACAATAATATTACAATAAAGTGAGTCACACAAATTTTTTGATTTCTCATTGCATATAAAAGTAATGTTTGTGATGCCATGCTTTGTTTTTGAAACATTATTATTTTCTCTTCTTTCCTTAAAGAGCAGCACTTTAAAAATCAATTATTTAGTTTTGAAAGAGCCCTATGGCATTTTAACTGTATAAAATTAGTCATGATGACATTAAATCCTGATTTGGGAACCTTTCTGATAAAACCATTGTGCTCCTCTGGAATGGCTGGAATAAGAACACAACCTTGGCAGACAGCTCTGTAGTGATTAACACTTATGTCATCCTGAAGCAGAGATTACTTTACCTCTGATCTCAGTGTGATCTTGCCTGAAAATTTCCCAGTAAAGGAAAAAAAAAAAAGATTCTGTAATATTGTCAAAAATAATGCTATTGTCAGAAGTAGTGGTCTCTGAAAGTCTTATCTCATAATTAGTACAAATTTTTTCAGCTCCAGTCTCTAAGGCAAAATGTACCTCTCAATGCTATGTATTATTTTATTTCTTACTGGTTTTTTATGTTAAGAGAATGAAGGGTGAAGTAAAAGAGGTTTTAACATTAAAAAATAAAATTTTTTTTAAAAAGTTATGTTTGGCTGGGCATGGTGGTTCACACCTGTAATCCCAGCAATTTGGGAGGCTGATGTAGGTGAATTACTTGAGTTCAGGAGTTCAAGACTAGCCTGGGCAACATGACAAAACCGTCTCTATAAAACACAAGTCTAGAGTACAGTGGCATGATCACCACTCACTGCAGCCTCGAACTCCTGGGCACAAGTGATCCTCCTGCCTTGGCCTCCTGAGCATCTGGGACTACAGGTGCATGCCACCACACTCAGCTAATTTTTTAAAAAATTGTTTTTGTAGAGACAGATTCTCACTAAATTGCCTAGGCTGGTCTCAAACTCCCAGGCTCAAGTGATCCTCCCATCCTGGCCTCCAAAGTGCTGGGACTACAGGCATGTGCCACAGCTGAAAGTAAAAATTTAAAGGTACTATTTATAATAGCATAAAAAATAGTGAGTACATTTGGGGAAAATATAATAAAATATGTGAAAGATCTCTACCTAGGAAACAATAAGACATTATAGAATTAAAGAAGACCTAGATTAATGAACATAACATATTAATGGATTCAAAGACTCAATATTGTGAAGATGCCAACATTTCCCACATTGATCAACAGATTAAATACAATCTCAATAAAAAAAGATTAGCAGTTTTGTTCATGGAAATTGACAAGCTGGTTCTACAATATATGGAAATGCAAAGAATAAAAAATAGTTAAGACATTCTTGAAAAAGAAGAACAAGATGGAAACACTATTAAGTATCAAGACTTATTATAAAGCTATAGCAATTAACTTTGATATTGGCACACAGGTAAACAAATAGACCAACCCTCTTTCTGTGGGTCCAGAAAGGGACCCACATATTTAGACCCTTTTTTTTGAGATGAGGTCTCACTCTGTTGCCCAGGCTGGAATGCAGTAGCGCCATCTTGACTCACTGCAAACTCCGTCTCCTGGGTTCAAGTGATTCTTCTGCCTCAACCTCCCAAGTAGCTGGGATTACAGGCATGTACCACCATGCCCAGCCTGGATCCTTCATTTTTGAAAAAGATAGTGCTTCAGAGTACTGGAGAAAGGGCAATCCTTTAAATAAATGATATTGGGTCAACTGGTTAATTTTTTTCTTTTAAGTTTTTCTTCTTTTTACCTACTGTCTATTTCTTACATGTTTTAGCCATTAGATATCCATATTTTAAAAAGAAACTTTAAATAACAAAACACCATATACATTAAAAAAAAATCAGTCCAAGTGGATTATGCATCAAAATGTGAAGGGCAGAACAATTAATCCTCTAAAGATAATATAGGAAAATATCTTTATGACCTTTCCTATGGTAAGTCCTATTTCTTAAATAGGACTCAAAAAAACACTAACCATAGAAGAAAATATTGGATTACATCAAAATTTAAAACTTCTATTCATCAAAATTCACTATTAACAGAGTACAGGCAAACCAGAGTGAAAGATACTGGGATATGTATTAACAACTAGTAGTCATATCCAGAATATAGAAAGAACTATTATATGTAAAGAAGAAAAATTCTGAAAAACTAACAGAAAAATGGGCAAGAAACTTAAACAGGCACTTCATCAGAAAAGATATCCAAGTAGCCAATACACGTATGAAAAAAACGTTCAACATCATTAGTCATCATAGAAATGCAAATTAAAACCACAACAAGATACCACTGGATTCCCACCAGAATGGCTAAAAATAAAAAGATTGATGATATCAAGTGTTGTCCAGGATGCAGAGCAAGAAGAGCACTCACATCATGCTGGTGGGAATGAAAATTGATACAACCACTCTGGAAAAGAGTTTGACACATGCTACCTGCCAGCAATTCCTCTCCTATGTATATATATGCCCAGCAGAAATGTATGCAGACTTGCACAAAAACTCTCAAAGAATGTTCTTAGCACCATTATTCATAATAACCAAAGACTGGTAATAACCCAAATATCCATCAACAGCAAAACAAATAAATAACTTCATATTACATGGTATATTCATACTATTCACCAATTAAAATTAATGAACTTCAGCCGAGCATGGTGGCACATGCCTGTAATCCCAGCAATTTGGGAGGCCAAGGTAGAAGGATTGCCTAAGCTCGGGAGTTTGAGACTAGCTTGGGCAACATGGTAAAAACCCATCTCTACAAATATAAAAGTTAGCCAAGCATGGTGGTGCGTGCCTATGGTCCCAATAACTTGGGAAATGGAGGTGGGAGGACCACTTGAGAGGCTGCGATGAGCCAAGATCATGCCACTGCACTTCAGCCTGGGCAACACAGTGAGACCCTATCTCAAAAATTAAAAAAAAATAAAATTAATGAATGTCAGCTACATTTTAAAAAATGAACAAATTTCACAAAGTCAACATTGAGTAAAAGAATACACACCATATGATTCCATTTGTAGTAAGTTCAAGAATAGGCCATTACCTCTCAAAGTGTTGTCTTGGGCCAGCAGCATCAGCATCACCTGGTAACCTGTTAGAAATGAACATTCTCAGGTTCTACCCCAGACCTACTGAACCAGAAACTCTGAGAGTTATGTCCCAGAAATATGTTTTAACAAATCTTCCAGGTGATTCTGTTATACACTTAGGTTTGAAAATCACTGGAAACAACAAAATTAACTTATGGTTTTAGAAGTTGGGATGTGATGGTTTGGGGAAGGAGAATGGGGAAGTGGAGCTTGGGGGCATGAGAGGGTTGTAGGGTCCCAGTACTCTTCTGTTCCTTGGCCTAGCTGGGAAGTGTTTTCAGCTTGTGATAATTCACTGACCTACATGTACACTTGTTATTTGTGCACTTCGTTATTTATGTCTTATGTTTCACTTTTTAAAACTAAAACGCTTACTAGAAACTGCTAGATAATAAAACTGAGGAAATCTTCCAAAAACAAAGCAAAAACAAAAAACAGAGATGAAAAAAATGAGTGAATGAAGGGATGCAGAACATATATTATCTCAATAATAGATGATCCAGAAAGAGAAACAGAGAAAAAGAAGGGAAGGAAAACATCCAAGGGATAATTTAAGAAAATCTCTTAGAACTAAAGCCCATGAATTTCCAAAAGAATTGAAAGGGCCCATCAAGTGCCTGTTTCTCCACGTTGGTCAGGCTGGTCTCAAACTCCTGGTCTCCAATCAGGTGATTTGCTTGCCTTGGCCTCCCAAAGTGCTGGGATTGTAGGCATGAGCCACCACACCCGGCCCCAGATTGCTTTTTTTCATAGCAAATTTTATAGAACTGACTCTTTATAAGCATGTCCAACTTTCATAAATGAGCATGTGCAACTTTCATAGCAACACAGCTAAAAGCAAAACATGATACTTTGTGTGATCAGGTGGGTTGATTAAGGTGTATCTCCACCTCCCCAGAAATAATGCCAAAGATAAGCATTTATTAAAATGAAGGGACTCTCACGATATCATGTAAATGGAAAATGCATACTAAAAAATGATGTGCAAATTAATCCTGCTCTAAAAATTAGATATAGCCAGGTGTGGTGGTGGGTGCCTGTAATCCCAGCTACTGGGGAGGCTGAGGCAGAATTGCTTCAACCCGGGAGGCGGAAGTTGCAGTGAGCCGAGATTGCACCACTGTACTCCAGCCTGAATGACAGAGTGAAACTTCATCTTAAAAAAAAAAATTAGATGTAGAAGTTTATGTGTGCATAGAAGAAAGTCTGAAGGATACACACCAAAATGTTTGGAGTTACTCTCTCTTCTTGATGGGTGGGGAAAGGGTATTTTCTTGCATTTGTTTATGTTTGTAGCCCATAGTTCTGCCATCTCAGTATCCTCAAATCTTTCAGACTGAGGAGATCATTCTTTCTTTTAAGATTTAAATAAAAATGGCTAAAATCTTCATCCCATGTCTTGTGCAAAGTCCAAGATCCTCCCCCAACATCGCTGCAAATTTCCTGGTGTTTAGTTGTCGTATTCATGCCAATTTCCTCTTCCTGCTGCTCTCAATTTCCCTGGCATCCTGTTTTTTGCAGCTGTTCCCTTCTCTCTGTCCCTAGTTAACCCAAATATGGAACACTGCCCCTTTTCTTTGATTTCCCCCAAGGAGTATCTTGCACGGGGCACTGCTGAGGGGCCGCTCTACATGGTGCTGGAGACAACTTAAAACTACAGGAACATCTCTGTTCCGATGTGTCCTGGCTATCCCTGCTTCTGGGAGATAATCACTGGATGCTCTTCTCAGACCCTGCCTCTCACCAGGGGAGAGGGATGGCCTCACTTCTGGCCCCTCCAGGCTCCACTCTGTGCCTTCAGGATCCTCACCTGCCACCAAGGGGACACAACCAAATCCTCAGGTTCTTTGTTTTCTTATGCAGAGAGAGTGAGGCCTCCCTCATGAAATCTGCTTCTTTCAGCAATAAAATCTTGTCTTTCATATTGGGTAAATAATCAAGAAGCCTTTTGAGAGTCATTTCCTCCAACTTGAACAAACAGCAGGAGTTGGTTCTGTTTGTCTTCCCACTCCACGCATAATGATTGCCCATTTTCTATCATTTTTATAATGCAACTATATTCAGCAAGAGAAATACCAGCAGAAATCAGGAGTGGTTATTGTAGCAGCATCTGCCCATGAGCAAATGTAAATGCAAAGTCCCATGGCTCCAGCAACTACCCAAAACCTCCTGCTTTGTGCCAGGCTAAGGGAATGTTCACTAGGGCAGTGTGGAGGCCAGGGCAGGCCCAGAGTTCCCTGGGGCTGTGAGTCAGGTGTGGGCAGGTTAGCAACAGGACTCCAAAGAGACACGTAGCCAGTACAAATGAAGTAGGACCATGCCCCAGCTGAGCATGACGCCTTCTCCTTTCTTCCATATTGATATCACCTGCCCTAGGCCTGACACAGGTGCAGCGCCCCTCCCCAGAAGTCTTCCCTGAGAGGCTCCTCCTTCACCAGCTCTACTATTTATCAGCTGTGTGGCAAGTTACTTGACCTCCACCATGCCTCCGTTTTCCCACCTATAAAATGAGGATAATAACATTTGTAAGAATCAAATGAGTAATATTTGTAAAGTACTTGGAATGGTTCTTGGCTTAGAGTTAGTACTTTATAAGTTAGTCATCATCACCATCGCCATTATGATTTTCACTGTGCTCATGGAATCTGCCCTTAACCAAGACATCCACATGGTCTTATGAGGGAGGCTGCCTAGGGGAAGGAGGGCATGATATTATTTATTTCTGCTCACATCCCAGCCAGCAAAGGTGCCAGCACTGAATTTGTGCTCAGTACCTATCTGGCTGACTAAACTTTGGAAAGAAGCAGAAGGCTGGTTAAGAAACCACATGCAAGCCGGGCGCGGTGGCTCAAGCCTGTAATCCCAGCACTTTGGGAGGCCGAGGCGGGTGGATCACGAGGTCAAGAGATAGAGACCATCCTGGTCAACATGGTGAAACCCCGTCTCTACTAAAAATACAAAAAATTAGCTGGGCATGGTGGCACGTGCCTGTAATTCCAGCTACTCAGGAGGCTGAGGCAGGAGAATTGCCTGAACCCAGGAGGCAGAGGTTGCGGTGAGCCGAGATCGCGCCATTGCACTCCAGCCTGGGTAACAAGAGCGAAACTCCGTCTCAAAAAAAAAAAAAAAAAAAAAAGAAACCACATGCAATCATATCTGTCCTGAAACCCTAGTTAGTTCTGTGATGTCCCTTCTTAGAAATTCTGAGTTTTCTTTCCCTAGACATGGTCACTATTTCTACCTAGATTCTTCATAACCCACTCATCAGAGAAATGTAAGAACCAAATAAGTAAAAGTAAGACCTCTACAAGGAAAACTATAAAATGCTGATGAAAGAAATTGAAGAAGACACAAACAAATGGAAAGCTATCCTACTATGCTCATGGATTGGAAGAATTAATATTACCAAAATGACTATACTGCACAAAGCATCTACAGAGTCAATGCAATCCCTATCAAAATACCAATGTCATTTTTCAAAGAAATAGAAAAAAAATCCTAAAATTCATATGGATCCAAAAAAGAGCCAGAATAGCCAAATGATCATAAGCAAAAAGAATGAAGTTGGTAAACCAGGTATGGTGGCTCATGCCTGTATTCCTGGCACTTTGGAAGGCCAAGGCAGGCAGAATTGCTTGAGCTCAGTAGTTCAAGACCAGCCTGGGCAACAAGGCAAAACCCCGTCTTTACCAAAAATACAAAAATTAGCCAAGCATGATGGTGCATACCTGTAGTCCCAGATACTCAGGAGGCTGAGGAGGGAGACTCGCTCGGCCCCAGGAGGCAGAGCAGAGGTTGCAGGGAGCTGTGATCATGCCACTGCACTTAAGCCTGGACAGCAGAGCCAGATTCCTGTCTCAAAAAAAGAAAAATAATAAAGTTGGAGGCATCACACTACCTGACTTCAAAAATATATTACAAGGCTATAAGTAACTAAACAGCATTTTATTAGTATAAAAATAGACATGGACCAATGGAATACAGAGCCCAGAAATAAAGCTACATATTTATAGCCAACAGATTTTCAACAAAAGCACTAAGAACATACACTGGGGAAAAGGACATCCTCTTTAATAAGTGGTGCTGGAAAAACTGGGTGTCTATATGCAAAAGAATGAAACTGGGCCCCTATTTCTCACCATATACAAAAATCCATCTTGAGTTCAAGATGGATTAAATACTTAAAAGACCTGAAGCTATAAATTACTAGAACAAAACAGGGGAAACGCTTCAGGACATTGTTCTAGGCAAAGATTTTATAGCTAAGACCTGAAAAGCACAGAGAACTAACAAATAGACAAATGGGACTACATTAAACTAAAAGCTTCTACAAAGCAAAGGAAGCTATCAACAGAGTGAAGGGACAGCCAGCTGAACAGGAGAAAGTATTTGCAAACTATTTATCTGACAAGGGACTAATATCTAGAATATACAAGGAACTCAAACAACTCAATGAAAAAATAATAATCACATTTAACATGGGCAATGGAGGCCAGGCGCGGTGGCTCACGCCTGTAATCCCAGCACTTTGGGAGGCCGAGGCGGGTGGATCACGAGGTCAAGAGATCGAGACCATCCTGGTCAACGTGGTGAAACCCCGTCTCTACTAAAAATACAAAAAATTAGCTGGGCATGGTGGCACGTGCCTGTAATCCCAGCTACTCAGGAGGCTGAGGCAGGAGAATTGCCTGAACCCAGGAGGCGGAGGTTGCGGTGAGCCGAGATCGCGCCATTGCACTCCAGCCTGGGTAACAAGAGCGAAACTCCTTCTCAAAAACAAAAACAAAAACAAACAAACAAACAAAAATGGGCAATGGACACAAACAGACAAATCTCAAGAAAAGACAAAAAGAAATCAAGAAAAGACAAACAAATGGTCGTCTGTTAAAAAAAATACTCAACATCACTAATCATCAGGGAAATGCAAATCAAAACCACAATGAGGTATCCTCTTACACCAGTTAGAATGGTTATTATTAAAAAGACAAAATATAACAAATGCAGGCAGGAATGTGGAGAAAAGAGAACTCAATACACTCTTGGTAGGGAATGTAAATTAGTATAACCACTATGGAAAACAGTATGAAGACTTCTCAAAAAACTAAAAATAGAACTACAGTATTATCCAGCAATCCCACAACTGGTTATCTATGCAAAGCAGACCCTCACTAGATACCAAATCTGCTGGTGCCTTGATCTTGGATTTCCCAGCCTCCAGAACTGTGAGAATAAATGTTTGTAGTAAGCCACCAGCTTGTGGTATTTTTGTTATAGCAGTCCAAGGTGACTAAGACATCTTTGAAGGACTTCCGGCTATTTCTAAATACTAAAATCCCCTTTTGTAGGACAAAGGTTTGCCAGTAGAAGTGTTATCAGGTAATCAGTCTGGAAGTGAAGACCCAACCAGAGATACAAAAGGGCTTTAAGAAACTGCAGAATTATTGGAATAAGTGTGTGTTCCCAAGGAGACTATCTTGAGAGGAATATTGCTTTGTGTGTGAAGGTAGCGTTTACTACAAAACCAACCTAGCTGTTTCCAGTTAGCCCTCTGCAGAAGTGCTACACAACCATGAAGATTGAGGAGCAGCAGTTGTGCAGTCAGGGTTTAACTTTGTCTAAAAACACAAACAAAAGTGAACACAAAGTCATGAGCTACCTATTAAGCAGGCATTTGAATGAGGTGAAGTGTTAAGTTCCAAATGTGTCCTATGTCAAAACAGCCTTGGAACCACATATTTTTCTTTATCCCCAGAGCTCAGAGTTTGTGTTGGAAATAGAAGAAAACACCCAGATACATGTTTACCTAAGGGCTGTAACTTTGAGGGAATATAGTGTGGCTCCAGTGGGCTCATGGCTCAAAGGCACCCAAGTCCTTCCCAGGAGAGTCAATGGTGTCTTGCTCTTCCAGTTGCCCTGGTCTTGAGTACAGGGGACAGCCCTTTGATCACAGCCCTGGGGATTCCCTCCATCTGGTCACCCTGAGCCAAAGCTGGAGGAGGTTGGTGAATGGCAGTTCTCAGGCCACATCTCCTGATGCCTGGCTAGAAATACATCATATGAGGCCAGAGGACAGAGATGACTGTCCCATGCCAGGCAGTGGCTACGCGGCTCTCTCAGTTAGGGTCTAAGCAGAAGCACGGTGAGTGATTCACAAAAGGGGGTTTGTCATAAGGATTATGGGAGCTGGTAAAGAAGTCTATGGGAGGCTGTTGCCTCTGTATATAGTGGTGGCCCTGGAGTCTCTGCTGATCAGCAGGGCTGGAGGTTGCAAAGAAAGCTACATACAAGTAGGGAAAAGGGGCCGGGCGCGGTGGCTCAAGCCTGTAATCCCAGCACTTTGGGAGGCCGAGGCGGGTGGATCACTAGGTCAAGAGATCGAGACCATCCTGGTCAACATGGTGAAACCCCGTCTCTACTAAAAATACAAAAAATTAGCTGGGCATGGTGGCGCATGCCTGTAATCCCAGCTACTCAGGAGGCTGAGGCAGGAGAATTGCCTGAACCCAGGAGGCGGAGGTTGCGGTGAGCCGAGATCGCACCATTGCACTCCAGCCTGGGTAACAAGAGCGAAACTCCGTCTCAAAAAAAAAAAAAAAAAAAAAAAAAGAAGTAGGGAAATGGGAGGACAAACTAGAACCTGCGAGGAAAAACCAGAGCCTGTGCCTGTTTCTGCCTGACCAGAGCCAGTCACACGGCCCAGCCCAACTAAAGCAGCACTGGGAATATTGTGGGGAAATATATGCATATTCAGTAAGCATAAATGCCTCTCCAACAAATATTAGTTATGTTATAATATAACTGAGGGGGAAATGGAATCCATGCTTGAATGATTCTCTGAAAGGTTTCCTTTCTGTTTTGTTTTGTTTTTTTAAATCATATGGCATGTTTTATTGCCTGAAGGAGATTTAGAGAGAATGTTTCTTTCCAGCACTCCAGACTTCCCCAAGAACAGGGCTGAGAACAGAAAAGCCCCTTCAACTTCCTTCTTTAAGGTCAAGCAAACCCTAGGCCCCATCCCTAAGAAATGTCTCCTGGAAGTAGGGTGTCCAACTCACCCTGATTTGCTCAGGAATTCCCAGGTTTTAGCACTGAATGTCCTGCATCCTGGGGAATGTGTTAGTCTCAGTTGAACACCCTGTTGAAAGAATATGAAATAAATCTAAGGACTTTGGAATAACTGAAATAATTTGAATCTATTAATTGCTGACATTTTTATAACAACTTTATTATGATATAATTCACATACCATCAGCCAGGAATGGTGGCTCACGCCTGTAATCTCAGTACTTTGGGAGGCCGAAGTGAGCAGATGACTTGAGGTCGGGAGTTCCAGACTAGCCTGGCCAACATGGTGAAACCCTGCCTCTACTAAAAATATAAAAATTAGCTGGGCATAGTGGCACACACCTGTTAATCCCACCTACTGAGAAGGCTGAGGCATGAGAATCACTTGAACTCAGAAGGTGGAGGTTGCTGTGAGCTGAGATCATGCCACTTTACTCCAGCCTGGGCAGCAAAGTGAGACTCTGTCTCAAAATAATAATAATAATTCACATGCCATAGAATTAACCAATTTAAAGCATATAATTCAATTGTTTTTATTACATTTATAGAGTTGTGCAAACCATCACCATGACTATCTTTGGAACACTTTTATCATCCCAAAAAGAAATCTCATATTCACTTTAGTTTCTCTTCATTTGTTCCCCAGCCCAACATAACTCCTATTCTACTTTCTGCCTCTGCAGATTTGCCTATTCTGAACATTTTGTTTAAGTGGAATCATACAATATATGGTCTTTTCAAGGGTAATCCACATTGCATAAGTATTGGTACTTTAATTCTTTATCTGGCCAAATAACATCCTATTTTGTTAATCCATTCATCAGTTGATAGACATTTATGTTGTTCCTACATTTTGACTATTATAAATAATATTCATATGAACTTTCATGTACAAGCATTTGTGCAAACATGTATTTTCATTTCCCATGGGCTGATTCCTAGGAGTAGAACTGCTGAGTTATAAACTAACTTTGTTTAACCTTTTGAGGAACTGCCAGACTACTTTCCAAAGTGGCTGCACTAGTTTACATTTCCACTAGCAATGTATGAGAATTCCTATTTCTCCATATTCTCTGTCTTTTTGCTTATAGCTATCCTAGTAGGTATAAAGTGGTATCATATCCTGGCTTTGATTTACATTTCCCTGGTGACTAACAATGTTGAGCATCTTTTCACAAGCTTATTGGTCATTTGTATATTTTCTTTGAAGAAATGTCTCTTTAGATTCTTTGCCTATTTTAAAATTGTGTTGTCTTCTTATTATTGAGTTATAAGAGTTTCTATGTTTTTTGGATACTGGTCCTTTGTCAGATATTTGAGTTACACATATTTTGTCCCATTCTATGGGTTGTCTTTTCACTTTCTTGAAAGTCTCCCTTGAAACATAAAGTTTTTAAATTTATAGAAGTCCAATTTTGTTTGCTCATGCTTTTCTTTTTCTTTTACTTTTTCTTTTTTGAGAGCCAACTGATCTTAGACAAAGCAAACACAAACATAAAGTGGGAGAAAGACACCTTTTCAACAAACGGTGCTGGGATAATTGGCTAGCCACATGGAGGAGAATGAAACTGGATCCTCATCTCTCACCTTAACAAAAATCAACTCAAGATGGATTAAGGACTTAAATCTAAGGCCTGAAGCTATAAAAATTCTAGAAGAGAACATTGGAAATACCCTTCTAAACACTGGCTTACCTAAGGATTTCATGACCAAGAACCCAAAAGCAAATGCAATGAAAACAAAGATAAATAGCTGGGACTTAAACTAAAGAGCTTTTGCATGGCAAAAGGAACAGTCAGCAGTGTAAACAGAAAACCCACAGAGTGGCAGAAAATCTTCACAATCTATACATCTGACAAAGGACTAATATCCAGAATCTACAATGAACTCAAATAAATCAGCAAGAAAAAAACAATCCCACCAAAAAGTGGGCTAAGGATATGAATAGACAATTCTCAAAAGACAGTTATACAAATGGCCAAGAAACATGTGAAAAAATGCTCAAGATCACAGATAATCAGGGAAATACAAATCCAAACCACAATGTGATATACCACCTTACTTCTACAGGACTGGCCATAATCAAAACCTCAAAAAACAGTAGATGTTGGCATGAATGCAGTGATCAAGGGACATTTCTACACAACTGGTGGGATGTAAACTAGTACAACCACTACAGAAAACAGTGTGGAGGTTCCTTAAAAAACTAACTACTGGGTATCTACTCAGAAGTCATTATACGAAAAAGATACTTGCACACACATTTATGGGAGCACAATTTGCAATTGCAAAATTGTAGAATCGACCTAAATGCCCATCAATCAACAAGTGGATAAAAAAAACTGTGGTATGTATATATGATGGAATACTACTTGGCCATAAAAAGAAATGAATTAACGGTATTCACAGTGAGCTGGATGAAACTGAAGACTATTATTCTAAGTGAAGTAACTCAGGAATGGAAAACCAAATATTGTATCTTCTCACTGATACGTAGGAACTAAGCTATGAAGATGCAAAGGCATAGGAATGATACAATGAACTTTAGGGACTCGAGGGGAAGGGATGGGGACAAGGGATAAAAGACTACAAATAGGGTGCAGTGTATACTGCTCAGGTGATGGGTGTACCAAAATCTGACAAACCACTGCTAAATAACTTACTCATGTAACCAACCACCACCTATACCCCAATAACCTATGAACAAATAAAAAATAATAAAATAAATTTATATGAATCCGATTTTTTTTTTTACTTGTTTTGTTTGTTTTAGTAGAGACAGGGTTTCATCATGTTGGCAATGTTGGGCTCAAACTCCTGGCCTCAAGTTATCCACTCACCTCAGCCTCCCAAAATGCCAGGATTACAGGCATGAGCCACTGTGCCTGTCCTAATCTATTATTTTTTTGTAGAGATGGGGTCCCACCATATTTCCCAGGCTGGTCTTGACCTCCTGGTCTCGAGTAATCCTCCTGCTTTGGCCTCCCAAAGCACTGGGATCACAGATGTGAGCCACTGTGCCCAGCTTGTTGCTTATGCTTTGAATGTCATAGCTAAGAAACCATTGCCTAATCTAAGGTCATAAAGATGTATGCCTATATTTTCTTCTAAGAGTTTTATTGTTTTGGCTCTTACATTAGGTCTTCAATCCATTTCAAGTTAATTTTTGTACGTAATGTGAAGTAGGATCCAACTTTATTCTTTTTTTTTTTTTTTTTTTTTTTTTTTGAGATGGAGTTTCACTCTTGTTGCTCAGGCTAGGGTGCAATGGCATGATCTCGGCTCACTGCAACCTCCGACTCCTAGATTCAAGTGATTCCCCTGCTTCAGCCTCTGGAGGAGCTGGGATTATAGGCACCCACACCATGCCCAGCTAATTTTTGTATTTTTAGTAGAGACAGTGTTTCACTATGTTGGTCAGACTGGTCTTGAACTCCTGACCTTGTGATCTGCCTACCTTGGCCTCCCAAAGTGCTGGGATTACAGGTGTGAGCCACTGTGCCTGGCCCTGGGTCCAACTTTATTCTTTTGCATGTGGGTGCTCAGTTGTCCTAGTATCACTTGTTGAAAAGACTATTTCTCCCATTGAATTGTCTTGGCACCCTTGCCAAAAGTTAATTGACCATAAAAGTGAGGACTTATTTATAGACTCAATTTATTCCATTGATCTATATGTCTATCCTTATGCCTATACTGCACCATCTTGATTACTGTAGTAAGCTCTGAAATAGATAGGTACAAGTCTTCCAACTTTGTTCTTTTGCAAGCTTGCTGTGGCTATTCTGGGTCCCTTGAATTTCCACATGAATTTTAGGATCGACTTGTCAATTTCTGCAAAGAAGTCAGATGGGATTTTTATAGGGATTACACTGAATCTACTGATCAGTCTTCCTTCAATGATATTTTGTAATTTTCAGAGCATACATTCTGCACTTCTTTTGTTAAATATTCCTAAGTATTCTATTCCTTTTGATGCTATTAAAAGTGTTTTCTTAATTTTCAGTTTACTGCTATTGAAGTAAATTTAATTTTGCATAGTGATACAAAAATACAACTTATTTCTGTATATTGATCTTGTATCCTGAAATCTCCTGGGTTTTTGTTTTTTGGTTTTTGGGTTTTTTTGAGAAGAGGTCTCACTATGTTGCCCAGGCTGGTTGTAAACGCCTTGGTTCATATAATCCTCCTCAGCCCCCCAACTAGCTAGGATTACAAGCATGTGCCAGCACACCCAGCTCTTCTGAGCTCTTTTATTAATTCTAATAACCTGCCCATGGCGGACTGGGTTCTGTTAAGTCGGCCAAGTCACAGTCAGGTAGGGTCTGCAGTACTTCACTGCAAGACAGAAATGGCAACCAAGCTTGGTTTACTTATGGGTCAACTCAGCCAGCACGTGGGTAAAAGCCAAAAATGAACAGTGGCAGCCTGACAGCCACAGTCAGGGGTTTCTGTCTTAAAAGACAGAAGCAAGGGAAAATCTCCCCAATGAGCAGAACTGCAAGTGCTGCAGCTGCTTGTGGAAGAACTCTACACAGGAGACATGTTCCCTGGGCAGTGACCAATCATCTAGCTGCCTAGAAAGAGGCTGAAAGAAAAAATCTGGAAGGGCTGGGCGCAGTGGTTCACACCTGTAATCCAGGTACGTGGGATGCCAAGGAGGGAGGATCACCTAAGGTGGGGAGTTCGAGACCAGCCTGACCAACATGGAGAAACCCCGTCTCTGCTAAAAATACAGAATTAGCTAGGTGTGGTGGCTTATGCTTGTAATCCCAGCTACTCAGGAGGCTGAGGCACAAGAATCACTCGAACCCAGGAGGCGGAGGTTGCAGTGAGCTGAGATTGCGCCACTGCACTCCAGCCTGGGCAACGAGAGCGAAACTCCATCTAAGAAAAAAAAAAAGTCTGGAAGATTGAGAACAAGGAAGCATATGGGTGGACATTTAGTAATAGGCAAAAAATGTGAAGATTTTGTATCACACATTAACATTCACCAGAAAGCATCCACCACAAAAGAGAACTAACAACTGAGTAGATTAAATGACTCAGCCACTTCATCACTGGCCATCCTGGAACTGGCACAACAGTCTCATGAATGGAACTGGTCACAGTGGCAGAGATGAAGGCTATGACATATGGGCCCACCAGCACGGATTCCCACATACCAAAGCCAATCTAGCTATTGCTGCCTCGGAGGTTCCAGTTAGCCAGCAGCAGAGATCCATGCTGATTCCCAGATATAATACTATTCCTCGAGGAGACTAACCGGCCACCTGGTGGCAAGTCGATTGCATGAGATCCCTTCCATCCTGGAAAGGACAGCAGTTTATCCTCACAAGGATAGAGACCTACTCTGGGATTCAACTTGCCTTTTCTGCCCACAGAATCTTAGCTGGCACCAGTATCCTCAGAAGCTTACACAGTAACTGATCCACAGGTACGGAATTCCACCCAGCATAGCATTCAACCAGGAACCTACTTCACAATGGAGGTGAGCAAGTGAGCCTATGACAATAGGATCTACTGGTCATATATATATACTGCACCATCCAGAAGCTACTAACCTCAAAGAACACCAGAATGGCCTACTTGAAGGCACAGCTAGAGCACTCACCTGGAGGCAATAATCTGCAAGGACTGGATGCCATCCTTCGGGACCCAGCATATGCATTAAATCAGAGTTATAATCACAGCTAAATTACAGCTTCCTGCTATGTCCTCACCAGGAAGAATGCATGGGAACCTAGAGGTAGAAGCAGGAGTGGCCACACTTACCATCACTTCCAAGGACTCACTGAAGAATGTTGTGCCTCCATCCCTGAAACTCTAGGTTCTGTAGGGTTGGAAACACTAATCCCCAAAAGAGGCATATTCTTGCTAAGGACACAACTACACCCATTAGGTCACACTGAACCACAGAACTCTGGCTGCCACCAGGGTACTCTGGACTCCTTGTATCCAAGAACCAGTAGACAAGAAAAGAGTCACCATAGTAGCAGAGATGACTGCACTTGAAGAGCAGGAGGTGGTAGCACTGTATTTATACATCGGGTAGGGGGTAAAATAATGTGAAGCTCAAGGGGTATCTCTTGGTACTCCCTTGTCCAGTTGTAACTGTTAAGTGGACATGTGTAGCAATCCCGGTCAAGAAGAGTATGGGTGACCAAGGGCTTGGACCTCTCAGTAATGAAGGTTGCGGTTATATCACTAAGCAAGCCAAGACTCACTGAAGTGATAGTTAAAAGTGATGGGAACTTAGAACAGATAGTGCAGAAGGGAGAAGGTAAGTACCAATCACAGCCCCAAGACTGACTTTGTCAATGGAAATTGTAATTTGTTCCCCAGAGCTCCCTCTTCTAGGTTTACCCTTAGGAAACCATGGAAAGAAACACGGGTGTGTTGTGGAAAAGAGGATCTGTGCAGTGTAAGGGACAGACTGTGCTGACTATGGAGCTGCATTACTCAAATCTCTTTCAAGAAAACCTGACAAAATGCCCAGAGGAGTCATCATTAATGGCAGCCTCCAGCTGCTTCCCCTGTGAATGCAGAAGCCACACTTCCTCTAGGTTCTGCTCCTAGACAACAACTGAGCACAACAGGGTTACTGGTGTGCCCACTCCTGCCCAAAGTGGACTCCTCTCGCGAGCAGCTTTTTGCTCAGAGACTTCCCATCAACTTGACTGAGATTCTTCTCAGAGCTGGTCTATAGTCTAAGACTCTTCCTTCCCGGTCCTTCCTCCCTCTGTCCTTTCCCAGGAGTCAGCCTGTCCTCTGGATCTGAAGCCTCTCCCTGCCTACTCTGGCTTCCTTGCTCTTTAACCCTCACAGGTGTTTCCTCTGTCTTGGAATCCGCTTCTCAAAAAACCCAAGTTTACAGAAATAATATGATCTTTCAAAGATAGAATACAACTACCAAAACATAGGGGCTTGGCTGGGTGCAGTGGCTCAAACCTGTAGTCCCAGCACTTTGGGAGGCCAAGGCAGGCAGACGGCTTGAGCCCAAGAGTTCAAGACCAGCCTGGGCAACATGGCAAAACCCTGTCTCTACAAAAAATACAAAAATTAGCTGTGCATGGCTGTGTGCACCTATAGTCTCAGCTACTCAGGCTCAGGTGGGAGACTTGCTTGAGCCTGGGAAATCGAGGTTGCAGTGAGTCATGATCATGCCATTGCATTTCAGCCTGGGTGACAGTGAGAGCCTTTCTCAAAAAAAAAAAAAAAAAAAAAAGGTCTGAGCAGGGCTTGAGGGAGAAGGATGGGAACAACATACCAAAAAAAAGTTAACTGTTTTCCATGATCATAATTGGTAGCAGAAGTGTTAGTATTATTATTCTGAGACTGCTGTGTTTATAATGTGGGATAAAGCAAATGGTTAATTAGGGGATCTTCTAATACCAATTTCTCTGTCCTTCAAACCTAGGGTTCTCATTGTGGAAAAAAGAGATACAGATGCAACACATAAGTTAAGCCAGGCATGGTGGCTCATGCCTGTAATTCCAACACTTTGGGAACCCAGGCAGGAGGATTGCTTGAGCCTAGGAGTTCAAGACTAGCCTGGGCAATGTAGTGAGACCCTGTCACTAAAAAAAATTTAAAGATTAGTTGGGTGTGGTGGGGCACACCTGTAGTCCCAGCTACTCAGGAGGCTGAGGCAGGAGGATCACTTGAGCCTAGAAGTCAAGGCTGCAGTGAGCCATGATTGTGCCACTGTGCTTCAGCCTGGGCAACAGAGTGAGATCCTGTTTCCAAAAAGTAAACAAAAAAAAATCCTATGTTATAGTTTGGTATGATCCTCCAAATCTCATGGTAAAATGTGGGCCCTAATAGGAGTTGTTTGGGTCATGGGTGGATAGGCGAGGACACCACTCATGAATGTCCTGTTGTCATTCTTGTACTCATGGTAATGAGTGTATTCTTGCTCTATGAGTTCTTGTGACAGCTGGTTGTTAAAAGGAGCCTAGCCTCTCCTTCCTTTTTTTTTTTTTTTTTTTTTTGACATGGAATTTTCTTCTTGTCGCCCATGCTGGAGTGCAACGGCATGATCTCAGCTCACTGAAGAAGCCTCCGCCTCCTGGGTTCAGGTGATTCTCTTGCCTCAGTCTCCTGAGTAGCTGGAATTACAGGTGCCCATCATCACACCTGGCTAATTTTTTTTTTTTTTTTTTTTTTTTGAGACAGAGTCTTACTCTGTCACCAGGCTGGATGGAGTGCAATGGTGTTATCTAGGCTCACTGCAACCTCCGCCTCCCAGGCTCAAGCGATTCTCCTGCCTCAGACTCATGAGTAGCTAGAACTATTACACCCAGCTCATTTTAGTAGAGACACGGTTTCACCATGTTGGCCAGGATGGTTTCGATCTTTTGAGCTCATGATCTGCCCGCCTCAACTTCCCAAAGTGCTGGAATTACAGACATGAGCCACTGCACCGGCCTAGTTTTTGTATTTTTAGTAGAGATGGGGTTTCACCACACTGGCTAGGCTGGTTTTGAAGCCCTGACCTCAAGTGATCCACCCGCCTCATCCTCCCAAAGTGCTGGGATTACAGGGGTGAGCCACCATGCCCAGCCTTCTTCCTCTCTCCCTTGCCACTCTCTTGTCATGTGATTCTGCACACACTGACTCCCCTTCATCTTCCACCATGTGTGGAAGCAGCTTGAGGCCCTCACTAGATGCAGATACTGGCATCATGCTTCCTGGAAAGCCTGCAGAACAATCAGCCAGCTAAACTTCTTTTCTTCATAAATTACCCAGCCTCAGGTATTCCTTTGTAGCAGCATTAAATAGACTAAGGCACCCTATAATCCCGAATTTGAATCAGAAATAATACTGTTAAATCATGGGGCACCACAGATGCATGTGTGTATACATATTCATGGATATATACATATTTATATGTGCATTTAACAGATATAATTCCTAGATCTTCACTATCTTTAAATATGCATATTTACTGTACATCTTTATTTCTATATGTTTATATTAAATGTATAAAAATTTTATATTTAAATATAATCAAAGCTCTGTCTACTGAATAGGTCTAGAACCAATGATTTGCCAGTAACAATGAGAATTTATAGTGCCCAATTATAGTCTTGCAATTTCTCACTTAAGGAAACCAAGACTTTTTGGAGAAATGGCTGATTCCAAGTCTAGGACAGAAAATGGATAAAGTGAGCCTAGAACATCTTACAATACCAGAAAACAAATCAGATATCAAAGACAACCAGAGTTGTGTCAAAACAACTCAGGGGCCAATTTAAAGAGGCTCCCAATGGCCAAAGGTAGGACAATAAAGATAGTAAGTACAATAGGACAAAACCTATCAAATACATTTAAACCCATGAGTTCATAATATTGTTTAAAAAATAATCACCTTCTGAGGATAACAAAGAACCAGTTCATTATCTTAAAAGTTGGGTAAGTAAAAGAATTAAGCACTTACCTGCCTTTCCCACACAAACTCTACTGGGAAATCAAACCTTAGATGAGAGACAATGTCTCCTTATAAAATTATTCCATCTATTAAATGAAGACAAAATGACAGATTAGAATATCCCCATGTTGCAGCCCCCAGTGAATTACTTGCTGGATGCAGGCATTGAGCATCAGTGGCTGCTAACATAACACAAGTGAAAACCTGACGTTATATGCCTCTTGCTAAATGAGCACACCACCACCTTGAGTCTTATCAAAGGGACCAACCTGAGGCAAATTGTCTAGATTTAGCTGCTGATCTGCAGGAAATGCAGAGGATAAACGAGTACATTGAACTGTACTGTAGGCATGAAATTAGCAAAAATCCAGGCTGTGGAAAACTACAGATCAAATGGTTTCAAATCTTCAACAAACTGTAAGAAAAGGAAAGGAGTAGAGGAAACCCTTTAGATCAAGAGACTTTAAAGATTTATCAAGTTTTTTTAAAAGGACAATAAGACTATAGCATGTGGGGATGCACATTTGGGTGACAAAACAATAAAGAAACTCAATGAAATGATTACTTATAAAAGTCAAGAAGATGGAAGGAGGGAGGCGCTGGGGCTGTGATGGGGAAGGGGGAACATGAAGGATCCTGGGGGGCATGGCAAAGTTCTATTCTTGTCCTGAGTGGTGATTACAAGGGTGTTTGCTTTATAATAATTCATGGAGTTCATTTGCTTGCTTGTTTATTTACCAGTCCCTGAAATCTCAGAATCTGGGAAGCACTGAAGTAGAGCAGGAGCAGAAGTTGAGGCAGGCAGAGCTGCTAGCTAAGTGAGCCAAACACACTTGATTTACCCAGGGCCGCTGGAAAGGCCTGGGTGGGCCCTGCACATTAGACTGCAGTTGTCTCAAGGGTTCTGTTACCTTATATCACATATCATTCCAAAAAGCATTTGCAGAAGATTACAAAACAAAACACAGTAGAGAGTGAGACATTCACAGTAGGATCAGCTGTTAGAGCAAAGAAATAGTTGGACACAGATACCTGGCTTAAGGTAAGCTCAGGCCTAGGCCCACAATATATACACATACCGCTGAGTTCCATACCGCCCTTCTTGGCCAGCCAAGAATCCCACTTGCTGCTCCAGAGTTACTGCCTACCTTCCCTCCCCTTTCCTCCACCATCTCCAGAAGAACTAAGGCTCTGAGGCCTCCAGGCAAATGGCTGCACTGCAGCTTCTCACCCCCTCTGCAGGCAGAACGATGCACTGGAGCTCTCCAGACCCTTTCCTCATCTCTTTAGAAGCCTTCACCAGCTGCCAGGCCCCGGGGATGGAGACAGACAAGAGGTCCCCTCTGCCCTCTGGGAGCTCACAGTGCAGGGGGTGAGCCTGATGCAAAACCAGGCAATAACAATCCAGAGAGGAGATGCCAGCATCTAAGAAATTGAAGGAGCACAAGGATGGAATGATTAACTGCCTGGGGAGATGGGACACTTCACAGCAGGTGACTGCTAAAGTAAATCCTCAACAGTGAACAGGAAGTGGGTTAAGGGGAGGCATTCCAGGCAAAGGGAATGTGCGTGCAAACCAGGGAAGCAAAAAGAGGGCGTTGATTGGTTTGAGGTGTTTGACTTGATCACATTACACTTCTTCTGGAGCTTCCTGCTTCTGCAGAGCAGCCTGAAGAATAAAAATGAAGGAAGCCAGACCTCTCATAAAGGTCTTCCACCTGCCATCCCCAGGAAAGCAAACCTTTATTCCAAAAAAGAGCTTCCCCACACCTGCTCTCCCTTACCCTCTCAAGAAAGGGTCCATCCTGTCTCAGTCAAGTGACAACCTTTGCAACTCTGTCCAGGTCTTTTCCCTCCTGTGCCTCAGTCTCTCCCTCTGTGGAGTGAGGAAAGAAGCTTGTCTACATCTCTGTCAATCAGCCACTTGGGTTTACAACTAGGAAAGCTCCTGGCACTGTGGGCAGAAGGGCCCAGGAGACCGCACACCCTCAGGGGCATCCTGAGCAGACCACAACCCCAAGCCTGCTGGTCGAGAGAGGTGAGGCCACAAGCCCATCCTTGCAGATGGACCCAACTGCACTTGCAGCCGCCCACTTCTCACAAACCTCCATAAAAATCAATGATCCATGCAGTTTTGTTTCAGGTGTTTTATTAAGTGGGCCATACTGTAGCTGGTTTCTAAGTTGCAAAACATAAATTTAATAATAATAACATAGCCAGTTAGATTGTGACAAGCTTTTCCTTTCCTTAAAAAAAAAGAAAATACTTAAAAACACACAATGAAGGGTTAAATAAATAAAATATTTTAAAAAAGAAAAAAGGAAAGAAAAACCTGTTAAAACATGCTTATGTTTACTTCTGTGAAACTGTGTGCCAACAGGAAATGTGATATTTGGCACGATAACACATCCGGCATGTCTCCTTCCCAAATAATACTGACAAAAAAGAAAAGATGTGGGACTGACTCATCAGTGCTTGCTTAGAGGCACTACTAAAAATGCCTTTGATTGGAGCACGGGGCTTCCTGCTCAGCACACCTGTGTGTGGCTTATGAAAGCCAAATATCCATAATAATGTTAATATAGAAAACATTAGTTTAAAAATGATGTGGAAGGGCCTCATTATTGCGACGGGGCACAGAAACATAACTGTCCCGCACACAGTGCCGCAGGCTCAGTCCAGGGAAGCCTCAGGCTTCCAGCATGTGGCCATGGCGAGGGAGCGCACCAGCTTCAAAATAAGCGGCACCAGCCTCGCTCCCTCTCCCTATCACTCTTTCACATGAAAGTGTGTAAAAAGCAAATCAGCAAATAAACTCTAAAATAGATTATTTATTCCAAAAATCCTCTAGTTTCTTTTTACAGTGAGTGTACATTTTGTCTCCTTCTCCTGCACAATTCTCTTAAGTCCCTTTCGGAAGAAGGGTCAGAGCTGCAGGATGAGAGTCCTTCTCAGTCCTGCTGCTGGCTGATGCTGGGAGGTCAGATGTCGATGCCCTTAACAAGGGACGTCTCCAGCGTGATGTTAAACTCCTGCAATGTCTGCAGCACGCGGATCAAGGAATTGACAAGTGTATGGTCTTTGATCAGTGCCACATCCTCATACATGTGTGCAGTGATGGGGCAGTCAGCCAGCAGTGCAATCCAGTGGTGTAGAAGGTGATCTCTGGCAGAGCAGGAGCAGTCCAGGCGGGTCAGAGGGGCACGGGAAAAGGAAGAGAGACAGTTAGTGCAAGGCCAAGGGGGAAACCATGAACTAAGTCTGAAGCTGGAGACACTGACAGATTCCCAAAGCCCCCTTTCCCTAACAGGGACTGACAAAAAGGTCTTTCAGCTCCAGGACACCAAACAAACCTAACCCAAATCAGTCCTGTCACCAGCCCACAGGCCTGCTCCTTCTCCCCTGCCTCCATCGCCCTGCCTAGACAGCCCTATCACCAATGTTTCCCAGAGCTTCTCTCCTCCCACAGCTACCACCACCAGAAATAATAATAAGCACTAAGGTCACACAGCACTCAGCATGTGCTGTCACTGAAATAAGAGATTTAATCTTCATGATAACCCTACGATATGAGGTAGGTACTATTATTATCCCCACTTTATAGATGAAGAAAGTGGGGTAGATTGAAGTTACATAGCTTGTCCAAGATCACATGGCTAGTAAACAGATAACTTGAGATCTGAACCTAGTGAATGTGGTTCTGAAGTCTGTTTTTAACCACTATGTCAATTTCCTCCCTTTATGCATCCTGAATAAACTACAGCCTTAAGTTTACTTGACCTTTATGCTCTCTCACCTGACCTACAGGAATGGCCCCTAACAATCTCATCCACTCTAACGCATACCATCCACAATACCTGATTAATATTACTTCAGTCCCCTGATGAAACAATTTTGTACTAATATGAAAGGAATCTTTCTCTGTCCCAGCTCAGGGGCCCTATCCTCCTTTCGACTGTGTTTCCTATTTATTACTGCCCTTGCCATGTTCTGTTATTTCCTTTCATTAAAGGATCACTTCAAATACCAACTCCTCCCTGAATTCTTCTCTGACCTTTCTTCTCTACCTTTTCAGCATGTTGTATGAATATGCACTTCTTTTGTGGACCTACAAAAATCTTCTTCCATGTGCTGTATTTAATTAAGACAAGTAAGCTTCTAAATGGTAAGGGACCATGCTTTATTCAGCTCTCTTCCTACCAACTTCCACAAGGCCATTCAAGTGTTTAATGAAGGAATGACTACATACACTCTGCTTCAAACTTCCCCAGTGGTATGACACTGATCTTTCCTTTCAAAATGGGGCCCTCCCTGCTGGTTACATATATGCTGTCATCCCTACCCCAACAGATCACCACACACATAAGTCACATGTTGCTTAATGACAGGTATACAGTCTGAGAAATGTGCCATTAGTCAGTTTTGTCACTGTGAACTTCATAGGGTTCTCACACAAACCTAGATGGTAGAGCCTACTATATGTATAGCCTGTTGCTCCTACACTACAAATCGGTATAGCATGTTACTGTGCTGAATAATGCAGGCAAGTGAAATACAATGGTAAGTATTTGGGTATCTAAACATATCTCAACCTATAAAAGGTACAGTAAAAACACAGTATTATAATCTTATAGGACCATCATCCCATAAGCAGTCCATCACTGACAAATGTTGTTATGCAGCATGTGACCATACACGATACATAAAGAAAATTAAGGGCTTCTAAGAAGCCTTCTAAGGCCTCATCTGCCTAAGGGCACCTGGTCATTAGCCATTCCTCACCCCTGTACCACATGAGGCCTCCAGTACCACCACCAAGGCTGGCTGCTGTGCACTCTGGGCCCTGAGTCTGCAGTACCTGGCTCCCAAGCACACCAGCATCTGAAACTTGCCGTCCTTGCCAATGTTCCGGGGAGTATTGTTGATTGCAGTGACAAATCGGCAGAAGTTCCGGGCCCTTGTATGCCAGTTTTCCTCAGGGACTACTTCATTCTGCTCTAATGTCTCATAATAGGTTTGTGCTTTTTCTGTGAAGAGTAGAAAAGCTTACCAGTGAAAAAGCTCTCAACACCAACCTGATGGTCCTTCAGGCCACTTGCCATGGGCCTCTCCAAGTCCACATAGGTAACTTAATGAGAATAGCGCAAGTGTTCTGATGCCACTGGTCATGTTTCAAAATGATCCATGTACTCCCTATCCTTGTATTTAAATTTTATTTATGTGGCCCTTGATATAAAGATGTTCTTTTCCCTAGTCTGAAGACAAAAAATTCTGAGGATGGTTCCTTGCATGAAAATTCTCCAAATGGGTGCAACATAGGGTTTGGGCTCCAAGACACTCAACTGGACTTTGGGATCTATAAGGAGAACGTGTAAGGACTCAGAACTAAGTCCTTACTAAATAAAAGTTGTCTAGAAGAATCTTTTCTGTCCAGTTCTCAAGAGATACGCGTTTACCAAGTAGGGAGAAGAGCTCTTGTCACTCCCCACTTCAAGAAAAACCAGGGCAAACGAATGAGATCTGAGTGTCACCTAATGTGGGTTCTGCCTCTCAGAGTGGTCAGCACTCATGCTATGTCGGTGAGTCCCCTTTATCTCTGCATGCTTTTCCCACCCTCATACTCCAGCCCAACTCACCCAGGAAATCCCAAATGAAGACATTTTTGAAGAGCCGGGGTGATTTGAATCCATGCTGAAAAGCCTGTTCCAGGGCCGAGACAAGGCCACATTCTCCACAGAGCAACAGCGTCAGACTGCCTCGCTACATAAGGAAATGGGAGGGTGCCAGGCTTGTCTCAGCCAAGCTGCCCTCCCACCATTGCATCCCTAAACCCATGGCCCAAAGCTGGGAGGGCTGCAAAAGTCAGGCCAGGACCTTGTCTGTTCCCCTAAAACCTGGCACACCGCCTGGCTCAGAGCAGCTCCCAGTGAAGAGCTGTTGACTAAATGGATGAAAGAAGAGATGATGGATCTGGGTCACACACAAGTAGATTCCCCACTGGAGGATAAAGCCAGTGTGGCCACTATTCAAGGAGACACAGGCAAATCCAGAAGAGGACAGGAATATGCACTGTTCACTGGGGGCCCAAGGACTCTACTGGGTCATGAGTATAGAAGAAAAACAGGGCAACCTGAGGCAAAGGCCCCCAGAGGAAGGAGTATGCTCCATCTCAAACTAGCTGAGGTACACACTCTCTAAGACTCTGGGCTGTCCACAGCACATGGGACTGGAACAGCATAACAGGATAACTTGAAAAACATGATTATTCCCTCTTACTCAATGTAAGGCCCTGGATTGGAGGGCAAGAAGGCTCACCTCTTTCTCAGGCTTATGGAAGTGCTTCACAATGCCATTGACTGCCTCCCCGATGGACTCCTGGATCTGTCCAGTGTTCAGCTCTGATAAAAATCAAGCAGACATCCCTAACCAATCTCAGAGGCTAACAGTGCTTAGCTGCCTGAGCAGGAGATTGAGGACACAGGGAGGGCCCATGGGAGAGGCAGGGAAGCTGGACCCTAGGAAGCAGAGGCTCTTGCCCACCCAGCTTTGCTGAGCTAGCTCTTCCCAAAATCTTAGGGGAAAAACACAAAAGCTAATACCTTAGAGTTCTATCTCTAAGAAATGCTGGTAAAGTTTATTTTCCATTTTACCTTGGAATTTTGGGCAACCAAAAGACAGCCATGCTTTGGCTATGAAGCCCAGGAGTCAGGAAAAGGCCAGAAAGTAGACCCTTGTCCTTTAATGGATCATGCATGAATATATACAGCACCCAGGCTTGGCAGCATGAATTCTTTCCTCTCCTGCCAGGCCTCTAAGGAGAGTGCCAAATGCTCTCAGTGATTCATAAGAGGAGGGTGCCATATGCCTGAGGTGGCTTTGTCAGCAGAAGTGTTTCCTGAGGCAGCCACAAAGTCTGGGATCCGGGTTCCCATAACAGGGTTTGCAGAGATCCACCCATTCCCCAGATGTGTGGCATGAAGGCCCAACCCCTCCTCCCACTTACTGGGCTTGTTGTTGGGTGAGATGGTAACAAGCCTCCGGATGACACTGGGGGACTGCTGCAGCGGCGGGGTCCGGCATGGCCTCTCATCCACCTCAGGCTGGGATGTGAGCAGCTCCCCAACTAGGATCCGCTCTAGGCTTCCATCATCCATGCCCTTCCCCAACCACCGGCCACATGGGAACCTGAAGGTCAGACAATGGCCTATCGGAGCAGCCAGATACTCCCTGCTGCTCAGCAAGAGCCATCAACAAAGCCAATCCCTAGAGATAGTCTCTGAAACCAGGATAGAGACTCCTTCAAGGCTCTGCTGGTCCCACCATCTGTCATCAGAGGAGCCACCTGAGTGGCATAGGTGGCCTGGGATCTGAGCACAGCAATTCCACATACCTTCACGTAGAAACCCTCCATCTGGTCAGGCCTGGTGGCTCATGCCTGCAATCCCAGAACTTTGGGAGGCTGAGGCAGGCAGATCACCTGAGGTCAGGAGTTCAAGACCAGCCTGGTCAACATGGTGAAACCCGTCTCTACTAAAGATAAAAATTAGCTGGGCATGGTGGTGCGTGCCTATAATCCCACCTACCTGGGGAGCTGGGGCAGGAGAATCGCCTCAGCCCAGGAGGCGGAGGCTGCAGTGAGCTAAGATTGTGTGACTGTGCTCCAGCCTGGGTGACAGAGCAAGACTCTGTCACAAAAAAAAAAAAAAAAAAAAAAAAAAAGAAACCCTCCTTCTGCTTACCTTCAAGTGTAATAAGGTAGAGCGAAACAGGAAGTTGCCTCAGGCTATGACAACCTAAAGGGTCTCCTTGGGAACTCCACATAACCAAGCACCAAAGAGCTCCTGTAGATACCTCTTGCCCCTCTACCTTACAGCCTATCTGAGGGAACACTTACTTGTAGGTATGTCCTGTGATCTCATTCCTGACCATCACAAACTCCACCAGCCATTTGGCATACAGCCCAGAGTTATCATGGCCAATCTGGACAGTCGTAAGCTTCCCCAAGTTCTGGCACTGTAAGAGAATAGAGAAGATGAGGTAGGTCAGGAAAATCAGAGAAAAGAACAGCAGTCCTCAGAGGCACAGATCTGACTGGCTGCCTGCAGCCTGAGAAATTGCAGGGGTAGGTCATGGCTCTATATACCACCAGAACTGTGGCACAGCACTATCTCATGGGGCATCCCAAGGCTGAGAAAGAAAATGCTGCTACCCAGAATAAGAATAGGCCCTGGGAGCAAGAGGTTCTGGAAGTGGGTTCTGAGGTCTCTGGGAACAGGTGGGCTGAGCAGCTGAAAGAACTCTTGGGGACTTCTCGACACACTATGCATGGAAAGATGAGCAAGTCCAGACAAGTAAGTGCCTTTGAGACAGACACTGTTTAGACAGGGTAGGGTCCCCCTCCTCAGGGTCAGTCCTTGGTTCCAGCCTCAGATCATCTCAGGAAGGTCGGCTCTGCTGATGCATTACACTGTACATAGCAAGGCCTCTGGAAAACCCTGCAGAAAACTCCCCAAAGGAGCTGTTCCAAACTCAGATCCCCACAGAGCTGTGGCCCCAAATAACACATACCTCAAAGGTCATCTCTAGCACATTCCTGGGAATCTGCAGGATCTGTGTTTCACCCAATTCTCCTGATATACAGATCCACGGGTTGGCAGTGAACATGGAGCCCCCCAGCTTCTTGCTTGGTACAATCAGAATGTGGTACGGGATCACTGTTTAGGGGAAGCCACAAAAGTATTAAGGGGGATCAGAAATCCTTCCCATACCAGATGGGACTCTGACCTGCTCCAGGTAAGCTGGCACAAGTGTGGCCCCTGCTATCCCAGCCCCAGCAGAGCCCTGGAACAGCAGGGCCCCAGGACCTAGTCTCTGGCTGATGTAGAATATTAGCCAACTACCCCAAGGCCCCTGCTCAATTTCACTCCTCTCAGGCTTACCACCCAAAGATCAAAGATTCAAGCCTATCTATAGGCTCAGAGCTAAGTGAACCTGTTCATTAAATAATATCACCAACTCTTAACATTGTACTGAACTGCTTTTCAGAGCACTCTTCAATCTATCATCTCATGAACCTTAATAATAATCATAACAATCTTTGGAGATGAGGTTTTGCCATCCTTTTTCCAAGGCACGGGGAGAGAAACAGTTTGCCTTGGGTCTTCTAAATTTCTGTCTAGCACTATTTCTATTAAGCCCATAGCCCTAGTCTCTAAAACGGAAGATGTAGCATCAGACAGAAACAAGAGTCCATGCTGCTAAGTAACTGGCAGAAGAACTAGCCATGTGGCAAGCTCGGAGACTATCCCCCACCCAGCAGAGAATCCTGGCATCAGGGAAAGAGGAGGCTCAAAGGGAATTAGACCATATTGAACCCTCTTCCTCATTCTGTAAATAGAGACTGGGACTCACAGCAGGATAGACTCTGCTCACAGACACATAATGAGTTAGCCAGAGCTGGGACCAGACTCAAATCTCCCACTGGAATTTGGAGTTCTTTCTGCTACCTCAGGAAAGAGCTCTTTTTCCCTTCAGCCTGGTCTAAAATGTTCTATGATGCCAAGTGACTCTCTCAGGCCAAAACAAAAAGATTATTTCTAGGTATGCAGGGAGGGAGGTAAACTGCATCAGCTCACCCAACTCCATTCCACCTTCATCACCTTAGGCTCCCAGAGCAGTGTCTAGGACAACGCTGACAACACAATGGCAAAAAAGATTGAGCTCTCCAGTTCAGAACAAGAATGAGAAACTTCAGAGAAAACACAGCCTCCAAGGAGGGCAAGCGCACCTCCCTCCCCACAGAAGAAAAGACCAATAGAAAGTACAAAGGATAATCTTCTTTCTTTAAAAAGGGGACAATGAATGAGTCTCAGGGAGGTTCATAAAGACTGCCTTGAGAAGGCCAGCTGGGAGCACAGGGCTACTCACGGATAGTTGTGAAGACATTGGTGAAGCAAAAGTAATCGACGGCATTGAAAGACAGGAGGTGATAGAGGAACTGCTCCTTCTCGTCATCACAGCGCAGGAAGGCATAGCGCTTATATAACTTTCTGTTGAAGAGGAGGCAACACATCAGTCTCCGAACAAAAGGAAGGGAAAGAAACTAGAATTTTCAGTTCTGGACGGAGACAGCTAAGGAAAGCATAAGATGTCATGCCTCAAGTTCCTCAGGTTCACCCTATAAAGTAGCAAAGCTAGCTACTCTGTAACTAAAGGCCAGAGGGACAATGGTTTAAGCTACATCAGGAACAACAAAAATCAAATACTACCGGCGTCCAAGGGTTGATGTTACTATGTCAAGTGTCAGAGGTCATGAAATCTCCTTTTCTAAATTGAAGGCTGGAAGAAATTCCATCAAGAACGACACAAGTCCTCTCGGGCTTCTAGTTAGGCTGTCAGCTAGCCTATGGTGTGTGACTGGCAGTGGATGGAGATCTGTGGTCACCATTCATTACCAGGCCTAGTTTTGAACCCTGAGTAGATCTGAGAGCCACGAGTCAGAACACTGCTCTGAATGGGGCATAAGGCCAGCACAGCTTCAGAGGCAATAAAGGGCATGCTCCTGCCTCTGATCCAAGTCACAGGCAAGGAAGAGCCATGTAGTTCACATCATTCCCCTCTTTTCAAACTTTCTCTCTTCATTTCCACTGCCTATTTGTCAGAGGGCAACTTCTTTGCCTGATATTCCAGGCCCTCTGCAGCTGCAAGCAATGATATCTTCCCCCAAACAGAGGAGATACCCAGAGCCAAATATGCAGGCCTTCATTACAAAGAACAAAAGAAGACAACTGTCCTGATTGCCCAAGCTGCAATCACCATGGCCAGAGAGGTATAGGATTCAGATCTGTGAGGTTCTACCTAGCCTGGTTTATAAGGAACTTTCAACAGATAATTTATCAACCCAGGCCTGTTATGTCCAGGTACTGGAGAAGAAAGCACCTACCCCTCAAATGCACTCTAAGTGAGTCAATCAGGTAAAGGCCATGGTATAGTACTACTCACAGTGAATAATCAAACAAAAGGCTGTTTCTGGAAATTTAAAGAGCCATATGCTTCAGTAGTCCTGGAAAGCCTTGTAGAACAAGAGGGGCCTGAAGGGCAGCAGAAATTTAGACAAGTGTTGTACAGACAGGAAACTTGTCTAAGTTTGGAAACTTGGAAACCAGTTTGGCTGGAGTTGAGGGTTCAGGGAAGTGATCAGTTAGCAATGAGACTAAGAAGTCAGGCTACTGTACCAAAGATGTCAAAAAAAAAAAAAAAAAAAGTTAAGCTACTCAAATGAAGGAAGGTCCTAAAATTTTAAACTAAGGAGTTTGCAATCTGCCAAGTAAGGGGTTTCTGCAATTTGGCCTAGCAAAAGAGACAGCCATGACCAACTTCAGCAAATTTAGATTTAGTGCAGGTGAGACGTGAAAGGGAAATGAGGATTAAACTAAGGCTCTGCAGTAAAAATGGTAAGGAGACAGGTGAGACAGAGGTGAAGGACCTGAAATCTGTATGGGGGAGATAAAGCAAGCCAAGGAGTCAAAACGGACTCCAAATTTTGAATGTAGGTATGGAAAAGAAGTGGGGGTAGGCTGTTCAGAGAGCACAGTGGTGACATTAATGAAAAATCTGAGAGTAAAGTAGTTATGGTGAAGACTCTGTGAAGCTTGCTTTTGTTCTCACTGAGCTAAAAAGGTAAGATATAAGAATGGAAACAAATGAAGGAGTAGAGTTCAAGAGACATGTCAGGGCTAGAACTGCAGATGTGGACATCTTCTGCTTAGAGGTGAGAGAAGTCATGAGAATGGGTGAGATCAAGTAAGAGAGCAAGCAAGTGAAAAAGCAACAAAGAAAGTATATGCATGCAAAGAACTGAAGATGGTGAAAGCCAACATTGTGCAAAGAGTAAGGGGAGAAAGATGGTTTAAGGTCATGGCAGCCACATAAAGTGAGTTTCAAGGTAAAGGGGCACTACACGGTGTTAATAACTGCAGACAAGTCAAGGAGAAAGAGTTTAGACTCCCTACATGAGAGCTAACTCACTGCTTCCTTTGAAATTTATAATTCAGTGGGTCCCATGAATACACAGCCCCCATGAATATACAACCCTGCCTCCACCTTAACCCATTCCAAGCTACAAACAGTCTTGGGGGCTAGCTGGAAATCCCAGAGTCTGAGGGACATTCTATCAAGATTTACTCTTCCTAAGCTGTCCACCTCCTTCTGTCTGTGCAGCTATGCACACCTTTTATGTGCACTGGCTGAATACCTAGCGAATGCTAAGCAACATACTCAGCCTTGGGAAAGGGACAGGTTTATGCCTTCGATGAGAGCAAACTTCAGTAAGTAGCAAGCAAATAGACAATGATAATACAATACATCAGTGGTGAAAAAGGAAGATGAACAAATACTTTAACAAATGTTATACATGGCTGGAGGAGGGATGAACCACGTTTCAGGAAAACTGTGGCAAAGAAAACTGGACCCTGAAGAAGTTTACCAGGTAGAGTACAGACAGGACTAGGGTCGTGCAGAAGTATAGACAAGAAAAGACCACAGACCTCCTAAGAGAGGTAAGGGGTATAATGTGTTGAACAAGAGAGAGAAGAGGACATCTCAGAAGTTTCCTTGTAATTCCCCAATTCTTTGCTCTCCAGAAAAGGAAAGAGACCAAGGAAATGCCTTATGTCCAAGAAGTACACATGTCACCTGAATACAGGAAGAAGAGGAGGGCCTCATCTTTCTCACTACCTCTCTAAGAAAGCTAGTTTTAGACATGCAGGTTGAGAAGACAGGGAAAACTGATATAGCAGAAGTATTCTCTGGGAGAGGAGAAAATACTGCGAAACCTTCATAAGCAAAGAGGTTAGTTGAATGCAACAGCAATGTCACACTGAATATTCCCCCTTCCCACACAAGTTTCCAATCTCTTCCCTCCATTCCTGGGAGCCTGCTTCTACCCCTGGTGGAACAGCCTTACTTGGTGAGCTCATGGTCTGAGAGAAGCTGCTTCAGGTGTCTGGAAAGTAACTTTTTTTCCATGGACAGTCGCACCCATGCTCTGGCCTTTCCCACATCAGTCTTGATTTCCCCGATGTTCTGGATGTGCCTGGAGGAAGAATGTAAAGGGAAGTGGAGGGTGGAACGGGAGATGAACTCACTGCCAATACCTCACCTGTAAAGCCAAAGAAGACCTGCTGAGACAGTCCTATCCTACCCTGGGAGAGCCCATCTCTATTCTCCAAATACTGGACTTCCATGTAGCCAGACAGGCTCACCATATTTGGGAAGGAAAAAAAGACAGTACAGCCCTTAAAAAGCCAGGCTAACCCTGAGCTCTTAGGGCTTGGGATACTCTCCTATGCTCCCTTATCTCCAAAAATGCCAGGAAAGCCAACTGTTGTATAGTTCTACAAAAGTATCATGAAATACAAGGCTTCACAATTAGGATGGCTTCCATGTTAGCTGAGATGCTGTAGCAGCCACTGAGATCCTGTTACTTAAAGTGGACACCTAAGCAGCAACTGAAAACAGGATTTTAGTGGCTTATTACATGTGAGCCCATACTAACCTCATATCCTGAATCAGGGAGATCCTCAGGGGAGGCATGAGTGAGCTGGCATCAGACTTCCTACGTTCCGAATCAAGAAGTATTCCTAGAATAAACAAGTTGGTCATGTCCAAAGAGATGTGAATATCCAAACAGCTGACTACCCTTTCCTTATCTCAAATAACAAACTGCTATAGGAAACAGTTGGTTACACTGGTAACGCTTTAATCAGTTGTTTCATAAATATTTATTAAATTCCTACTAAAGATCAAATTTTATATTTTTATGGATATTCTCATTTAATTCTCTAACAATTTACAAGGTAGCCAAAAAAGATATCACAATTTCTCCCACTTAACAGAGAAGGAAAATGACATTCAAAGAGGTTAGCTGCTTTGCCTACATCACCAACTAGCAAAGTCAGTACTGGAACACAGATTTCCTGGCTCCTAATCTATCATGCTCTCACCATGTTCCAGAGGAGCAGTGCTTCCACTTGAAACCACTACTCACATCCTGTTCTGGCTTTATAGCAGCCTACAAAAGAGCCAAGAGAATGTGTAAAGAACAAGAAGGTTCTGGTTCTGTTCCAGAATGACACAGGACCTCTAGGAGAAGAGGAGATATAATACCTTTATATCCTCATGTCTGGCCTAATGCTTAAAACTTAGTATTTTCATCATCAAGCTGTTGATAATTTTTGGCTAGAGTTTATTCATTGACAATGACTTCCATAGCATTCTTAATAAGAACCTGCTCTTACACATGCAGAAAGTGGGCCAAAAAATTCCTCATAAGCCTATCTGGAGAACTCTTGTCCCTAGCCAATTATCTCCCCAGGTTCAGTGCTAGTTAAAGTCAACTAGTTCAAGAGCAAAGAGTTCATGCTCATCTTTTTACCACATTTAACTCGTCTTTACCACTGAGATAAAAACATCCAAGAAAGGTAAACAAATCTTTTGGCGGAGACTGAAGAACAAAGGATGATGTGAAGGGAAGATGCACCCAAGAAGTAAAAGAAGGAGGGGGATAACCCTGGAAAGGAAACTGAAGGATGGCCTAAACATCAGAGCAGGAGACAAGATGACTGGCTCTTGTCTGGCCTCTTCCATGAGCTCACTTTGTGATCTTAAGTAAATTCAATTCCTCTCTGGAATCGTTTCCTCCTGTTATAAAATAAAGGGCCTAGACTAGATGACCTCTGGTGTTGTCACAAACTCTGACACTTTTATTAGGTTAGAAACAGATAGGAAGTATAAGGGATCATTCACACTAGGACTTGACTTTGAGTAGGTCCAAGGAAGGACACTAACCACAGCTCTCTTGACTAACAGGATAGATAATCATAATGCCCATGTCAGAGACGTTTAAAAAAAAAAAAAAAAAAACCTCTGAAAACAGCCTGCTCCAAACCTAGGACACCAGTACCACAGTAAAACCCAAATTCATTTTGAGACTCGCCTCTTGCCCACAAAAATTTTCTATCTTGCCAGTAAAAAGGGTATAGAAACACTTAATGAAAGCAAATCATATGGTTTTGGTATGCTCTGTGGTTCAGAGAGTCTGGTGGCTCCATATTCAAAACAGAAAACATTCCAGAGCAAAGAATTCTTTGACCTGGAATAGTTTGCTTCAAGTGATCATTCCAGGGAGGGATGAAAAAGTGGGAAGAGGGCAGACTCTCCAATCCAGAGACTATCTTACCTGAGGTACTGAGGCTTCCTGAAGTGAGTTTTCTCTGCCGGTTGTCCTGATAATGTAACAGGTGGGACCATAAGGCTGATTTCCCCTGGAACCAATGCAAGGGAGAAATACCTATCAGTTTATATTTCAGGAGTCAAGGCTTTCAAGATACAGATAAAAGCTTTTGCTTAAAGAAAAAAAAAAAAAAAAAGTATGTACTGTTTCTTGTTTCCCTGTACATCCAGGATACAATGTATGCAAATATATCAATTTACTAAAATCCAGGAGAAATGTAAACAATGGAAGGTAACAGAAAAAGGAAATGGTCTCCCAGTGAAAATAGGAAGGAGATGGAAAAAAGAGCCTGAGAAGGGACTAGTGGATAAGAAAGAAAAAAGCAGCTGGGCACAGTGGCTCATGCCTGTAATCCCAACACTCTGGGAGGCCAAGGCAAGCAGATCACTTGAGGTCAGGAGTTTTGAGATCAGCCTGGCCATTGTAGCGAAACCCAGTCTCTACTAAAAATACAAAAATCAGTGGGATGTGGTGGTATGTGCCTGTAATCCCAGCTACTCAGGAGGCTGAGCCAGGAGATCACTTGAACCTGGGAGGCAGAGGTTGCAGTGAGCTGAGATCACACAACTGCACTCCAGCCTGGGCGAAAGATTCCATCAGAAAGACAGAAAGAAACACAGAAAAAAGAGAAAGAGAAAAAGAAAAAGAGGAAGGAAGGAAGGGAAGGAGGGAGGGAGGAGGGGCAAGGCAAGGAGAAGAAGGAAAGGAAGGGAGGGAGAGAGGGAAAGAAAGGAAGGCAAGGAAAGGAAGACAGGGAAAGAAGAGAGGGAGGGAGGAAGAAAGGGAGGAAGGGAAGGAGGAAGGGAGGGAAGGAAGGAAAGAAAGGCAAGGAGAGGAAGGCAAGGCAAGGAAAGCCAAGAAAGCAGGCAAGAAAGCAAGCCCGGCGCGGTGGCTCACACCTGTAATCCCAAAACTGGGAGGCGGAGGCAGGTGGATCACTTGAGGTCAGGAGTTCAAGATCAGTCTAGCCAATATAGCAAAACCCTGTCTTATTAAAAATACAGAAATTGGCCAGGTGTGGTGGCTCGCGCTTGTAATCCCAGCACTTTGGGAGGCTGAAGCAGAAGGATCACAAGGTCAGAAGTTCGAGACTAGCCTGGCTGATATGGTGAAATCGTGTCGCTACTAAAAATACAAAACTTAGCTGGGCGTGTTGGCCTGCGCCTGTAGTCCCAGCTGCTTGGGAGGCTAAGGCAGGAGAATCGCTTGAACCCAGGAGGTGGAGGTTGCAGTGAGCCAAGATTGCACGACTGCACTCCAGCCTGGGCAACAGAGCAAGACTCTGTCTCAAAAAACAAAAAACTTAGCCAGGCATGGTGGCACACACTTCTCCCAGCTACTCGGGAGGCTAAGCAAAACCCTGTCTTACTAAAAATATAAAAATTAGTTGGGTGTTAGGCACATGCCTGTAGTCCTAGCTACTCAGGAGGCTGAGGCAAGAGGATCACTTCAACCCAGGAAGTGGAGGTTGCAGTGAGCCAAGACTGTGCCACTGCACTCCAGCCTGGGTGACAGAGTGAGGCTCCCTCTAAAAAAAAAAAAAAAAAAAAAAAAAAAAAAAAAAAAAGAGCAGCAAATGACCTATCATCCTCTACATGATATGCTGGTTTTATGTTAGCTTGATGGCTTTTGCAGAGGAGTGGATATTCAGTCTATAAGCTTCAATCTTAGCTCCTGAATTTCCTAAAATATTTAAAGGTATTCCTTTAAATATTGTTCTAGTCCTGATTTTGCTACTTGGTGAACTAGGCAAAGCAGTTTGGTGAACCTCTCTGAATGTCAGTTTCCTTCTCTGTTAAGTGGGGGAAACCGTGGTATCTTTGGCTACCTTATAAGTTGTTAGTGCAGGCCAGGGAGAGTAAGTCACCACTATGACAAGGATTTACTACTGAAGGTATAGTTGAAGAAACCTACAGAAAGGTAGGCTGATATTTAACTGCAAGGCTGAAATAAACTATAGTCAATATAATAGAACCTTGGCATTTGGAAAGGTAAGAACTGCAGTTTAAACTATTTGAGACATGTAGTAATTTGTCATTTTGCCAAGGCACAAATCTGAATAGTATTTGCAAGCCTCATGTGAGGGACCAATTCACCTGGGTAATGAGTGAGCCCTGCTGGTCACCCAGCAACTGCTTTGTCTCTTTCTAATCACTGTTCAGTACATCATGACCCTTGTTAAATGAGAAAAACTTTATTTCAGATTCACAGTAAATTTCCCATGTAACTAATAAAATAATATAAAGGTTGTAAGTTTGTTTTAGTAAGATTATAATAATTTTATAAATGACTTTGGTTCTATAATAATCATAGAAGCTACCAGGTTTTGAGGCTTACTATAAACTAAGCACTGGTTCTATAATAATCATAGAAGCTACCAGGTTTTGAGGCTTACTATAAACTAAGCACTGTGTCAAATGTTCAAAATACAATATTTTAATTAATGATCCCAGTAGCCTAACAAGATATATATCTCTATCCCTATTTTCTTTAGAGAAGAAGAAACTGAGGATCGGAAAGGTTAAGTAACTTGTACTAGGTCACACCATTAGTAAACAGAGTGTTGGGATTCAAGCTTAAGTTTAATGTCAAAACCATTGCTCTTAATAACTATGCTACACAAGATGCTTCTGAAAAGGTCATTTAACTTTTTAAGTTATACTTTCTGAAGAAAATTTTGTGCTGTGAAATGAATGTGAAGATTTAAGGCCTTAAGATTTACTCTATGAGAGTACCGAGGGTCTGTCTTGTTTATATTCACAAACTTGATCTACTTTGGGGGAAAAAAAAAACAAAGACATCTAAATGGTAGGAAACCCTTGCTATAGATCTGCAAGCTGTCAAAATAAGCTTGCTGTATGTTTGTGTTTCCTACAAAATTCATAAACTTAAAACAAAAGCCAGCAATTTCAAAGGCAATTTAAAAATATATATAAAAACTAAAATCAGAAAATACTAGCTTTTTATTCATCCAAATATCAAATATTTGAAAAAAAAAAAAAAAAAAGCATAAATGTCTAACAACATTAATGAGACTTACAAATCCTATACACTGCTACTAAGAAAGTCTATTGTTTCCTGTTAGGAACCAAAAAGAAAAAAAACAATAATTTACAAAGCTTAAAAAAAAAAAAAAAAAAGGCCGGGCGCGGTGGCTCACGCCTGTAATCCTAGCACTCTGGGAGGCTGAGGCGGGTGGATCACAAGGTCAAGAGATCGAGACCATCCTGGTCAACATGGTGAAATCCCGTCTCCACTAAAAATACAAAAAATTAGCTGGGCATGGTGGCGCGTGCCTGTAATCCCAGCTACTCTGGGGGCTGAGGTAGGAGAATTGCCTGAACCCAGGAGGCGGAGGTTGCGGTGAGCCAAGATCGCGCCATTGCACTCCAGCCTGAGTAACAAAAACGAAACTTCATCTCAAAAAAAAAAAAAAAAAAAAAAGGTTGGTTGGCCACGATAATTCACACCTATTATCTCAGCACTTTGGGAGGCCGAGGTGGGTGGATCATCTGAGGTCAGGAGTTCAAGACCAGCCTGGCCAACATAGTGAATCCCCATCTCTACTAAAAATACAAAAACTAGCCAGGCATGGTGGCAGGCGCCTGTAATCCCAGCTACTCAGAAGGCTGAGGCAGGAGAACTGCTTGAACCCAGGAGGCAGAGACTGCACTCCAGCCTGGGCAACAGAGTAAGACTCCATTAAAAAAAAAAAAAAAAAAAAAAAAGTCTATAATGTATCTAACAGATAATACAAGAGCTTAAAATATTTATGGTCTTTGACTTAGCAATTCAACTTCTAGAAATCCATTCATCCTTCCATTTACTACAACCATTAGAAAGTAGGCTCCCTAACACCTAGGCAGCCTAGGAAAGCAGCTGAAGGGAACTTAATAGAACTGTCTGAATGTGACACACAGTACAGCTGGTGACCAGAGAGCCTGACATGCAATAACACCAAAGAGCCAAAGACAAAAGCAAAATCAGGCCACCACACCAGAAGAAGAAAGACCCTGGCTCACAATAATTACAGAGGTGGGAAGAGTAAGGACAAGAGTGAAAGGGCAGCAACTGGGCTGCTGCACTTTGGTCTTTCCAGTCCAAGAGACATGGTCTACTCTTTTTCCTCTTTTGCAAAGGGGTTGATTGGGACTGAAAGGTTCAATACAGCCTGATTATCCATTTGTGAACAGGGATAAACAATAAATTGTACCAGATTCTACAGGAATCTAAGCAAGAAAGATAAGAACAACTCCTTTTCACATATCAACCCCAAATGGCCGCAGTTACAAAACTAGTATTAAACCTAAGCCAGGTGTGGTGGCTCACGCCTGTAATCCCAGCACTTTGGGAGACTGAGGCAGGTGGATCACCTGAGGTCAGGAGTTCAAGACCAGCCCAGCCAACGTGGAGAAACCCCGTCTCTACTAAAAGTACAAAAATTAGCTGGGCATGGTGGCAGGTGTCTGTAATCCCAGACGCCTCAGGAGCCTGAGGAAGGAGAATAGCTTGAACTTGGGAGGCAGAGGTTGCAGTGAGCCAAGACGGCACCACAGCACTCCAGCCTGGGTAACAAGAGCGAGACTCCATCTCAAAAAAAAAAGAAAGAAAGAAAAGAAAAAGAAAAACCAAACCTCTATCTGCTAGAAAAACGTACTACAGGTGGAAGCCCATCTCCTTGGAAGAGGTCACTGAAAGCCAAAGAGAGTGGTGAGGATAACAGAGGTTCTTAGGAAGACTTGCTACATGGAGCCCTGTGCAAGCAGTCAAGTCTAGTAACAAAATTTAAGAGGCCAGCAGCAAAAATTACTGTTTGGGTTCTTTCTACATTCTAAGCAGGTAATAATGGGTGGTTGCTCAGGAAAGTACCCCCACAGGGGCATAATAAAATCACCCTCTGAGAGCAAATTTAGTCACATTCTGGGTGTATGATGAAGGACAGCAGGTAACCAGGGTGTGACATCTGGATTGGAAGATAAATGAAGAATGTCTCAGAATGATAAAGCAGCCAGCAAAACGGAAGCCTACGGAGAACATAATGTTAGGAACCCAACATAGATCATCAGGGTCAATCTCCAGCTGAACAGGTAACTCTAAGAACATAAATGCCCTGCCAGCAAAAACAGATCCTCACTCTCCTCTGGTGACATGTCACTGTTTCACTTCCAGAGCTCTAAGTCAGGACTAAGAGCAAAATGGAACCTCAACTAAACAGCCCCCATTATTTTATACTGGTTTCTAGCCAAACAAGTAGACTATCTCTTCAAAGGAGAGAGGATCAAATGGACTCTAAAAGAAAATCCAGTCTGGCCAACATGGTGAAACCCCACCTCTATTAAAAATACAAAAAAATAAGCTGGGTTTTGTGGCCTGCACCTGTACTCCCAGCTATTCAGGAGGCTGAGGCAGGGGAATTGATAGAACCAGGGAGGTGGAGGTTGCGGTGAGCCAAGATCGCACCACTACACTCCAGCCTGGGTGAAAGAGTAAGACTACGTCTTTAAAAAAAAAAAAAAAAAGATACAAAAATTAGCCAGGCATTGTGCGCTGCTGTAGACCCAGCTACTCGGCAGGCTGAGGTGGGAGCATCACTTGAACTCAGGATGCAGAGGTTGGAGTGAGCTGAGATCATACCACTGCTCTCCAGCCTGGGTGACTGAAGGAAAGAGGGGAGGAGAGGGGAGGGGAGGGGAAGGGAGAAAAGGGAAGAGAAAGGGAGGGAAAGGAAGGGGAAGGGAGGGAGGGAGGCATGGAGGAAAGGGGGAAGGGGAACGTAGGACAAGAGGGAGGGAGGGAAGAAGGGGAAGGGGGAGGTAGGACAGGAGGGAGAGAAGGAGGGATGGGGGAGGAGAAGGGAAGGAGGAAGGGAAGGAGGGAAGGAAGGAGGGGGGAAGGGAGGGGAGAAGGAAGGGGAAAGGGAAGGGGGAAGGGAGGGGGGAAGGGAGGGAAGGAAGGAAGGAGGGGGAAGGAGAAAGGAGAAGGAAGGGAGGGAGGGAGGGAGGGAGGGAAATTCTTCCTACTGTGAGACCTCCTACAAAATAATAAATTCCTCCTACAATGGGAATTCCTGCAGAATACCACTGCAAAGCCTAGAAGACAGATTTAGAACATATAATGATATGGCGCTGTTTTTCAAAATGCAAGAAGAAGCCTCACTAACTCCCTAGAAATTTTTGTAGTAAATATTTAAATGTTTTCAGCATGTATGTTTTACCTCAAAGCTAAAAGATCTCAACTATAGTACCAGGCTTGCTAAATTTTAAGGAAAATTATAAAAGGATTATACATATTCTACTCACTTATTACAGAGAAAAAGAAACAAAATCTTCATATAGAACCCAACATAATAATGGCTGTCATATGTTGCAAACTCATCACACACCAGGTATTTCCTTTCACTGCCTCTAATTATGACAGCTGAAAGGTATTTATTTCTTTTAACTGTATTTTAGGTTCAGGGGCACACATGCAAGTTATATAGGCAAACTGCATGTCACAGGGGTCTGGTGTACAGATTACTTTGTCATCCATGTAATAAGCCAATAGGTAGTTTTTCCATCCACTCCCACCTCCCACTCTCCACCCTCAAGTAGGCCTTGGTGCCTGTTGTTCCCTTCTTTGTGTCCATGTGTACTCAATGTTTAGCTCCCACTTATAAGTGAGAACATGCAGTATTTGGTTTTCTGTTCCTGTATGAGTTCACTTACAACTATGGTCTCCAGCTCCATCCATGTTGCTGCAAATGACATGATCTAGTTCTTTTTTGCAGCTGTGTAGGGTTGCATGGTGTATATGTATCACCTTTTCTTTATCTGGTCTACTGTTGATGGGCATTTAGGTTGATCATAACTTTGCTATTGTGAATAGTGTTGCAATGAACATACATGTGCATGTGTCTTTATGGCACAACAATTAACATTCTGAAAGACAGGTTTTTATTAGCTATCTACCTTTCATGGATTTGGAAAAATAAGGCTCAGAAAGCACAAGTTGCTTATTTAAAGTCATCCAGGGGAGCCAGGATTCAAACCCAAGTCTTTCTGACTCACAGTTCATAGTGTGGCTACTACACCACAGTCTCAAAATCTTAGGGATGCAATACACAATTTTTAACATCTAAAAAACTCTATATATGCAGTGTTGTTTACAATACAGAAAAATCAGAATTAACCTAAATAACTAATAATAAGAGATTGATTAAAGTATGGCACATCTATACAAGAGATGTAGTCATTGAAACAGATTTTACAATAACCACATTCAGAGAGCCAGAAACCAGGCTCTGAGCTTAATTATCAAATCCACATATGGACCCAATGGAGGTGGGTACTTTCAAAATTCCATCAGGCAGGGCACAGTGGCTTATGCCTGTGATCCCAGCAGTTTGGGGGGCTGAGGCAGGAAGATCATTTGAGCCCAGGAGTTTAAGACCAGCCAGGACAACATAGGGAAACCCTGTCTCTACAAAAAATAAAAAATTAACTTGGCATGGTGCAACACACCTATAGTCTCAGTCTCTAAGCTGAGGTGGGAGGATCACTTGAACCCAGGAGGTAAAGGCTGTAGTGAGCTGTAATCATGCTAGTGCCCTCCAGCCTGGGCAACAAAGCAAAGACTCTATCTCAAAAACTAAATTAAATTAAATACACAATAAAATAAAATAAAATTCCATCACACATATAAGGAAACAGGCTTAGAGAGACTAGGTAACTTGCTCATTTTCATAAAGTTATTAAATAGGAATCATACTTCAAATCCAGATCTGTCTGTTTTACAGTTGAGCTCTTAAACACTTACTATACTATCATCTAAAAATTAGTTAAGAGCATAGAAAAGACATGAGATAAAAAACAACGCAAGTTGCAAAACATTATGTACAGTATTATTTCATTTGGATTTTTTAGAAAAACACTTTACTGAGATATAATTTGTGTTAACATAAAATTCACACTTTTAAAGTATGCACTTTTCTGAACAAAAAAACAGGGTTTTTACTATAGAGTTGTGCAGCCATCACCACTATCTAATTCTAGAACATTTTCATCACCCCCAAAAGACACTCCATATGCATTAGTCGTCCCTTCCCATTGCTCCCTCCCTCCAGCCTCTGGCAACCCTTAATCTACTTTCTGTCTATGGATTTGCCTATTTCAGACATTTTGTATAAATTAGATCATACTATCTGTAGCCTTTTGTGTCTGGCTTCTTTCACTTAGTAGGTTTTCAAAGTTCATCCATGCTGTATCACATGTAGGTACTTTATTCCCTTTATTGCTCAATAATATTCCAATGTATGGCTATACCAAATTTAGGTCACCCACTCATCAGCTGATGAACATTTGGGTCATAATAGCCTTATATGATTACACTATTATGACTAATGCTGCTATGAACTTTTTTTTTTTTTGAGATGGAGTTTTGCTCTTTTTGCCTAAGCTGAAGTACGATGGTGCAATCTTGGCTCACTGCAACCTCTAACTCCTGGGTTCAAGCAATTCTCCTGCTTCAGCCTCCCAAGTAGCTGGGATTATAGGCATGTACCACTATGCCTAGCTAATTTTATATTTTTGGTAGAGATGGGATTTCACCATGTTAATCAGGCTGACCTCAAGTGATCCACCTGTCTTGGCCTCCCAAAGTGCTGGGATTACAGGCATGAGCCACCACACCCGGCCTACTATGAACATTTGTATACAAGTTTTTGTGTAGACATATGTTTTCACTTCTCTTCAGTATGTATCTAGAAGTGGGCTTGCTGGGTCATACAGTAACTGTTTAACATTCTGAGGAACTGCCAGACTGTTTTCCAAAGTGGCTGTACCATTTTACATTCCCACTAGCAATCCGTGAAAGTTCTCGTTTCTCCACATACTTGCTTAACACTTGTCACTGTCTTTTTTTGTTTGTTAACTACTCTGTTGATGTATCTCATTGTGGTTGCATTGGGTTTTTAAATATATAGCTATAATGCATGGGGATATGTACACATAAGAAAGCTCTGAAGAACAGGTGTTGAAGATTGTTGCTATACCCATTAGAATGAACACTCCAGGAAGGTGGAAATCTTGGTCTGTTTTGTTCACTGAAGTATTTCTAGTGCCTACAACAGTACCTGACATACTGTAGGCCCTCAAGAAATACTAATGGATACTATAGCAAATATGTATTTTCTAATTTTTCCATGATAAAACTTTTCAAAAAATTTCAAGTTATTTTCAAATCTAAAAATACATAAAAAGAAAAAGTAGCCGGGCGCGGTGGCTCAAGCCTGTAATCCCAGCACTTCAGGAGGCCGAGGCGGGTAGATCACGAGGTCAAGAGATCGAGACCATCCTGGTCAACATGGTGAAACCCCGTCTCTACTAAAAATACAAAAAATTAGCTGGGTATGGTGGCGCATGCCTGTAATCCCAGCTACTCAGGAGGCTGAAGCAGGAGAATTGCCTGAACCCAGGAGGCGGAGGTTGCGGTGAGCCGAGATCGCACCATTGCACTCCAGCCTGGGTAACAAGAGTGAAACTCCATCTCCAAAAAAAGAAAAGAAAAAGTATCTATCTTGACTACCAATTGAAAACACAGTATTTTGAAATAAGGAAATTATCTGGGTATTAAGTGGAAAAATCAAACTTACTCAACTTCCTGAGGCCTTCTTGCAAATGTTTAGATAAACCACTTGCATAAAAAAGAAATGTTAATGACAGACTTTTTTTCCACTGTGAATATACTATTAGTGAAGAATCTTTAGTGTATGATTGGTACTTATGAACTCCATCTTCTCTTTCTGGTCTATCTCCAGATGAGGGCCAGCTGCCAAACAGGACCTACCTATCATGTTGACCGTTAGCGCTACCTCCAGGAAGAAAGATGCCTCTTTTAAAAAGTCTGACAAACACAAAGATTTATAAAGCTTATCTTGAAGGAAAATAGTTTGGATCACATTTATTTGTTTGTCTAATTATTTCAAATCTCACTCCAGAGCACTGTGTACCACTCTTCAAAGCCAGTCAGCTAGACAGAAAGAGTGTGGGAAAGTTAGTAACTGAAAACAGGAAGACAATCCGCTGAGCAGAGAGGCTAGACACCCATTACCTGTTTTACTTGTAGTCCATGACTCCAGATCCTTTCCAGGAGATCACAAAGGCTGGCAATCAGGGTGTTCTCCTCTACCCCTGTGATGTTCACCTCCCCATGCCCTAGCTCCACAGCTTCTCGGCCCATCTTTTCCACCAGCATCCTCTTGGTCTACAAGGAAGCAGTCAACAGGATTAAATAACCACAGTGAGCAGTATCACATACAACCTGAGAGGGTTCCGACAGCCTGCATAGCACATCTGTTGGGCTGGGAGGGACAGGATAAATAAGCCTCAAGAACGCAGAATATATTTATATCCATATAGGTCAGGTTACAAGGGAGTGCACGCTTTAAAATTTTAGGTAAGAAAAGGATAAGCTCCTCCGACAACAGCGTGGGAACCCTCTCTCGCTCTCTAATAAATTGCTTTTTCTGCCAAAAAAAAGAAAAAAAGGATAAGAGCACAGCAACCTGTATGACTCCTGGCCAGTGATTTCATCACTCTGTATTCAGTTTTTGCATTTATGAGAGAAACAAAGCTAAATAAACCCTTCCATCATGCTCACCTCTGACAGTCTCTGATTCCCACTGCTTAAATAACCCTACTAAATAAACCGAGCATACGTACAACTTAGAAATATATCTGAATTAACTGTCAAGGAGACAAAAAAAATGAGGAGGTAATTTACATAAAAATTTTCAACTGCTTATTGTAAAATCATAACCAAGAAAACAGACACTGTATAATGATAATCATAGTTTTTATTAAGTACTATGTCAGGCATTGAACTTAGCATTTCATTATCTCATTTAAGCCTCCTAACAATCTATGAGGTAACTATTATTATCGTTCCCAATTCACCAATAAGGAAATTGAGAAATATAGTAATCAACATACTAAATTTAAATATAGTATAAATCAATATTCTATATTGATTTATACTATAATAAATTTATAATATTCTATATTGATTTATACTGTACTTAAGTATAGTATAATTCTAAGTAACATGCCCAAAATCTATTATTTAAATATAGTACTATATTAAATATTATCTATATATATCAACCTTCTAGACTCAACTGACACTCCCACCTCAGCCTCCCCAGTAGCTGGGACTATAGGTGTGCATGTTTCTTTTGTGATTTGCTTGGCTTTTTTTCCTTTAAGACACTAGGTCTTACTATGTTGCCCTGGCTGGGCCCAAACTTCCAGGCTCAAGCAATCTGCCCACCTCAGCCTCCCAAGTAGCTAAGATTACAGATGTGTGCAGATACTCCTGGCTTGTGATTTGCTTTTTCACTAAAGTTATATATATATATATATATATATATAACTTGCCCAAATGAACAAGCAAAGTAGCAACAGATCTGGCCTTTGAACCTGTATCTGTCTGAACTTTGAGTCCAAGTTCAAAAGTAAGATTTAACTATGCTATAAATTTGTGACATATAAAAATCTAAGAAAAGAAAAACAAATCACCCCAATCCTATCTTTCAGAAGCAACAACTTTTTAATACTTTGGCATATTTCTTTCCACTGTTATGGTCTTTAACTTTTTTACCGTTAAATACATATTTATGCTATTACATCATTATAACCAGTGCCAGCATTTTCTTTCTTTCTGGTTTTTTTTTTTTTTTTTTTTTGAGATGAAGTTTCACTTGTGTTGCCCAGGCTGGAGTGCAATGGAGCAATCATAGCTCATTGCAACCTCCACCTCCTGGGTTCAAGCGAGTCTCCTGCCTCAACCTCCCAAGTAGCTGGGATTACAGGCATGTGCCACCATGCCTGGCTAATTTTGTATTTTTAGTAAAGACAGGTTTTCTCCATGTTTGTCAGGATGGTCTTGAACTCCCAACCTCAGGTAATCTGCCTGCCTCGGCCTCCCAAAGTGCTGGGATTACAGGAATAAGCCATGGCACCCAGTCTGTTTATGCCTTTGAAGCACCCCACATGCCCTCTTCCATTCACCTTCCTACTCTAGAAGCAACCACTTACTTACACAATGAAACTACAGAAAAACAAGAAAATTATTATTACCTATATTTTTAACCCTAAAATACATGGTTTGGTTTGCCTGTATATATCTTTTTTTTTTTTTTTAATGACAGGATCTCTCTCTCTGTTGCCTAGGCTGGAATGCGGTGGCTCAATCATGGTTCACATAGCCTCAACCTCCCAGACTCAACTGACCCTCCCACCTCAGCCTCCCCAGTAGCTGGGACTATAGGCACACATGTTTCTTTTGTGATTTGTTTAGCTTTTCCTTTACAAGACTGGGTCTTACTATGTTGCCCTGGCTGGGCCTGAACTCCCAGGCTCAAGTAATCTGCCTACCGCAGCCTCCCAAGTAGCTGGGATTGTAGCTGTGTGCCAATACTCCTGGCTTGCAATTTGCTTTTTCACTCAAGTTTATATTTGTGAAATTCATCCACACTGATGTGTATAATTGTTATCCATTTCCATCGTTGTATAGCATTCCACCATATGAATATGTTACAATATGTTTATTAATTCTCTTACTAATTGGCTTTGGGTTGTTTCCAGTTTGGGGCTATAAAAGAATGCTGCTGTAAACTTCTTGTACATACCTCCTGGGACATGCTCCGAAAGTTTCTCTAGGGAATATACCTAGGAGAAGAATTACTAAACAATAGTATACTGTTTTCCAAAATTATCATACCAATTTATACTTCCAACAGCCTGTTGCCCTATGTGCTAGCCAATGCTTTGTGATGTTATATTGATTATTATATTTCTTCAATTCTAGATGCATATTTTCTCACATATTTAACATGTATATACCTGATATATATTTCACAGTCATCACTGGCTAGGAATAGGAAGTTGTCACAGCCAGGTCATGCATCTCAAGAATTCTGACAGTCCGGTCCAGGCGCAGTGGCTCATGCCTATAATCCCAGAACTTTGGGACGCCAAGGCAGGCAGATCACTTAAGGTCAGGAGTTCAATGCCAGCCTGATCAACATGATGAAACCCCATCCTACTAAAAATACAAAAATTAGCCAAGAGTGGTGGCACACCCCTGTAATCCCAGCCACTCTGGAGGCTGAGGAAGGAGAATTGCTTGAACCTGGGAGGCGGAGGTTGCAGTGAGCTGAGATTGTGTCACTGCACTCCAGCCTAGCTGGCACAGTGAGACTCCATTTCAAAAAAAAAAAAGAAGAATGACAGTCCAACCGCTTAGAAAAAGAAAATGCATAAATGCAGCATCACCAATGTTCTTCATAGTACAAAGGCAGAAAAGACAAACTTGTATGGGGAAAAAATTATAGATATTAATTACTAAGAGTGAACTGATGGAAGTTTTATACACACACACACACACACAGACTCTGGCCACAATGCCTGGCCAGAGTTTTTTTTAAACACCTGAATTTAAATTATCAGTACTGATATATTAATCTAGCTTTTTTTTTTAGAGAGAGGGTCTCCTGCAAACTTGACCTCCAGGGCTCAAACGATCCTCCTACCTCAGCCACACAAGTAGCTGGGACTAAAGGTGCATGCCACCATGCCTTTTTTTTTTTTTTTTTTTTTTTTGGTAGAAATAGGGTTTCATCATGTTGCTTAGGCTGGTTTCAAACTTCTGGGCTCAAGTTGTTCGCCCACCTCCACCTCCCAAAGGGCCAGGATTACACGCATGAGCCACTATGCCCTGCCAATCTGGCTTTAAACAGTAGTAATTTCTTCTACAAGAGACAGCATATTTTATTTCCTCCTATAAACGAGCACCACTTTAGCCTATAAATGGGCACTGCTTGGAAACTGAAAGTGCAGGAAAATATTTTTATTCCATTGATAAATAAAATAGGATGTAGTAGAGACTGAGTGAGTTGAACTGCCCTAAAATTACGGTATGCTGACTTGGTTGAAAGATTCTTTTTATTAGAAAAGACATTTAAATTCATAACTAAAACATTAAAAATTAAGAATGAATGTCTTTGTAGAACACAGAAAAACATCCAAAAAATCTAACCTTAAACTGAATGACACCTTTTAGCCTGGCACATAGTAGGTACCCAATAAATTTGTTTCTAGATGTAAGATATTACTGTTATGAAATTAAAATAAAGAGGCAAAACACTTGCATATATGTAGGACTAATCTGTTGAAGTAAGAGTGAAAACTAGTCTGGTTTTAAAGTATCGTAAAATGTCGAAAATTTAAAACTATGCTTGTTGTTTTTTCGCAACGGGTTTGCCGCCAGAACATAGGTGTCGTGAAAACTACCCCTAAAAGCCAAAATGGGAAAGGAAAAGACTCATATCAACATTGTCGTCATTGGACATGTAGATTCCGGCAAGTCCACCACTACTGACCATCTAATCTACAAATGCGGGGGCATTGACAAAAGAACCACTGAAAAATTTGAAAAGGAGGCTGCTGAGATGGGAAAGGGCTCCTTCAAGTATGCCTGGGTCTTGGATAAACTGAAAGCTGAGCGTGAACGTGGTATCACCACTGATATCTCCTTGTGGAAATTCGAGACCAGCAAGTACTACGTGACTATCATTGATGCCCCAGGACACAGAGACTTCATCAAAAACATGATTACAGGGACATCTCAGGCTGACTGTGCTGTCCTGATTGTCGCTGCTGGTGTTGGTGAATTTGAAGCTGGTATCTCCAAGAACGGGCAGACCCGAGAGCATGCCCTCCTGGCTTACACACTAGGTGTGAAACAACTTATTGTTGGTGTTAACAAAATGGATTCCACTGAGCCACCCTACAGCCAGAAGAGATACGAGGAAATCGTTAAGGAAGTCAGCACTTATATTAAGAAAATTGGCTACAACCCCGACACAGTAGCATTTGTGCCAATTTCTGGTTGGAATGGTGACAACATGCTGGAGCCAAGTGCTAACATGCCTTGGTTCAAGGGTTGGAAAATCACCCGTAAGGATGGCAATGCCAGTGGGACCACACTGCTTGAGGCACTTGACTGCATCCTACCACCAACTCGTCCAACTGATAAGCCCTTGCGCCTGCCTCTCCAGGATGTCTATAAAATTGGTGGTATTGGTACTGTTCCTGTTGGCCGAGTGGAGACTGGTGTTCTCAAACCTGGTATGGTGGTCACCTTTGCTCCAGTCAACGTTACAACTGAAGTGAAATCTGTTGAAATGCACCATGAAGCTTTGAGTGAAGCTCTTCCTGGGGACAATGTGGGCTTCAATGTCAAGAACGTGTCTGTCAAGGATGTTCGTCGTGGCAACGTTGCTGGTGACAGCAAGAACGACCCACCAATGGAAGCAGCTGGCTTCACTGCTCAGGTGATTATCCTGAACCATCCAGGCCAAATCAGTGCTGGCTATGCCCCTGTACTGGATTGCCACACAGCTCACATTGCCTGCAAGTTTGCTGAGCTGAAGGAAAAGATTGATCGCCGTTCTGGTAAAAAGCTGGAAGATGGCCCTAAATTCTTGAAGTCTGGTGATGCTGCCATTGTTGATATGGTTCCTGGCAAGCCCATGTGTGTTGAGAGCTTCTCAGATTATCCACCTCTCGGTCGCTTTGCTGTTCGTGATATGAGACAGACAGTTGCCGTGGGTGTCATCAAAGCAGTGGACAAGAAGGCTGCTGGAGCTGGCAAGGTCACCAAGTCTGCCCAGAAAGCTCAGAAGGCTAAATGAATATTATCCCTAATACCTGCCACCTCAGTCTTAATCAGTGGTGGAGGAAGAACGGTCTCAGAACTGTTTGTTTCAATTGGCCATTTAAGTTTAGTAGTAAAAGACTGGTTAATGATAACAATGCATCGTAAAACCTTCAGAAGGAAAGGAGAATGTTTTGTGGACCACTTTGGTTTTCTTTTTTGCTTGTGGCAGTTTTAAGTTATTAGTTTTTAAAATCAGTACTTTTTAATGGAAACAACTTGACCAAAAATTTGTCACAGAATTTTGAGACCCATTAAAAAAAGTTTAATGAGAAAAAAAAAAAAAAAAAAAAAAACTATGCTTGTAACTCCAGCTACTCAAGAAGCTGAGGTAGGAGGATCACTTGAGCCCAGGAGTTCAAGCCTGGGCAATATAATGAGATCCTGTCTAAAAAATGTTTTTTATTAAATTAAAAACTACATCTCTTTCGTTTATTTTTATAGAATATACATTAAGTTTATATCAAGCAAAGCATGCATTCTCTCAATTAATGGTATGTTTCACTTAAAACAAATATAACTAACTTCAAATTAACAGGATCTTAAAATTAGTACTATCTCATTGCATTAATTTTTTTGTTTTGTTTTGTTTTTTTAAGACAGGGTCTCGCTCCGTTGCCTAGGCAGAAATGCAGTGGTGCCATCACAGCTCACTGTAGCCTTGACTTCCCAGGCTCAAGCCATCCTCCCAGCTCAACCTTCCAAGTATCTGGGACTACAGGCGTGTGCTACCATGCCCATCTTAATACTTTTCTAAAGACAGGGTCTCACTACGTTGTTCAAATTGGTCTTGAATGCCTGGGCTCAAGCAATTCTCCTGCCATGGCCTCCCAGAGTGTTGGGAGGCATGAGCCACCACACCCAGCCAACAGTATTTTTAAAATACCGAGGGAGTGGCTGAAGCCAATCCTTGGTCTTACCTTGGTTGCTAACAGAAAAAAACACAAACACAGAGGTGTCCACAGCTTACCTTATTGCGGCATTCCTTCAGCAAGCCCTCTACAAACTTCCAGTTGGTCTGGGCAATCACTGATGGAGAAAGGTTGGACAGTTTAGGCTGCCGGATGGTGCTGCCCATAGTCCTGGCTTCCTGGATGTACTTCTATATCAAACAGAAAAATAAAGACCCTTTGTGTCCAGGCACATAAACCAAAAGTCACCAGTACTGATGGGTGACTGAAGAGGGCACTATTTTTTCACACTTTCTTAGCTGCCTCTTTCTAGGCTCAGATAGGAATAAAAATTTTTAATTTAATTCTTGTATTAAAGGGAAAAACTGAGATAATATAATGATTTCTGTCTTAGCTGATGTAAAGCACTCCCTGAATAGTATAATTACCTTTGATTTAAAGATAGAAGAGTTGCCAGGCACAGTGAGTGGCTCACGCCTATAATCCCAGCACTTTGGGAGGCTGAGGTGGGTGGATCACCTGAGGTCAAGAGTTCAAGACCGGCCTGGCCAATATGGTGAAACCCCGTCTCTTAAAATATATACATACATATATGAAAAGATACAAGAGTCAGGCGGGGTGCAGTGGCTCACACCTGTAATCTCAGCACTTTGGGAGGCCCAGGCAGGCAGGTCACGAAGTCAGGAGTTCGAGACCAGCCTGGCCAACATGGTAAACCCCATTACTACTAAAAATACAAAAATTAGCCAGGCATGGTAGCATGCACCTGTAATCCCAGCTACTCAGGAAGCTGAGACAGGAGAATCACTTGAACCTGGGAGGCGGAGGTTGTAGTAAGCTCAGATAGCGCCACTGCATTCCAGCCAGAGCAACAGAGCAAGACTCTGTATCGGGAAAAAAAAAAAAAAAAAAAAAAAAAAAAAAAAAGACAAGAGTCAAAAAACACATGTCTACTGCAAATCTCAAATTTCTGAGTAATACTGAGAAAATAATTTCCCCCACCAAGCTGAGAGGAATTTAACTCCTCTGCCTATATCAAAGATATCTGCCCTTTCTATCATAAATATAAAATTAAGATTGTACACTCAACAACTGCAATTATTTTGTATAATGTGCTGGTGATTCTGCGTATGTCTGTTTTAACACAGAACCCACATCAACGAAGTAAAATGCACTCTGATATCCTCTCAGTAGGTTCATGACCAACATTTTTACCCTAAACTTCTCCCTTCACCTATATTTATTCCAGTAGCATAAGTCTGTCCATTTTATCTTATGGCCCCTTAATCTCTCTCTACTACCAACCCCCAAGGTTAGGGTCCAAATACTATTACCTGGACTGCTGTTACCTGTCTCCTAACTTGCTGGCTATCTCCATACCCACCTCCTACAAAATATTCTGCCCACAGTCTCCTTTACATATCACACCTACCATGTCCTCTACTAGAAATATTCTTCTTGAAGCTCCAGGGAGATAAAAAAGAAAAAGGCAGAGTGCAGTGGCTCACACCTGTAATACCCGCACTTTGGGAGGCTGAGGCAGGTGGATCACAAGGTCAGGAGACCGAGACCATTCTGGCCAACACGGCGAAATCCCATCTCTACTAAAATACAAAAAACTAGCCAGGTGTGGTGGTACACACCTGTAGTCCCAGCTGCTCAGGAGGCTGAAGCAGGAGAATCACTTGAACCCAGGAGGCGGAGGTTGCAGTGAGCCAAGATCGCACCACTGCACTCTAGCCTGGTGATACAGTGAGACTCCGTCTCAAAAAAAGAAAAAGAAAAACAGCCAGGAGCAGTGGCTCTTGCCTGTAATCCCAGCATTCTGCGGGGCTGAGGCTCCTTGAGCTTAGGAGCTCAAGACCATCCCAGGCAACATGAAGAAACCCTGTCTCTACCAAAAATACAAAAAAGAAATTAGCCAGACATGATGGTGTGCACCTGTGGTCCCAGCTACTCAGGAGGCTGAGGTAGTAGGATCGCCTGAGCCTGGGAGGTGGCGATTGCAGTGAGCCCAGATTACACCACTGTACTCCAACCTGGGTGACAGAGTAAGACCACATCTCAAAATAACATAAAATCTTCTCTAACAATCCCATCCTCCAAAGCTGAAAGAGATGCTTGCTCCTCTTCCAAATCATCTTGGTTGATAATGACTCCAAGTGGAAGTAACATCTGCTTTCTCTAATCAGTAATCAAACATTGGTTTGTCCCTCATATGGTCATTTCAAAAGATTATTCTTCTGAAGTTATCTTTATACCTGACTTTGCTCCCTTAATCAACTGGTATTCCCTGAGGACAAGACTGACCTCTTTTGTCACCTTTGTATTTCAAAGTGCTTATCTCACTTTTTTTGCTTTAGCAAAGAATTCCTTGATATCTCAGTGATATGGTTTGTGTCCCCATCCAAATCTCATCTTGAATTGTAGTTCCCCAAATTCCCACATGTTGTGGGAGGGACCCAGGGGGAAGTAATTGTATCATGGGGGTGGGTCTTTCCTGTGCTGTTCTCATGATAGTGATTAAGTCTCATGATATCTGATGGTTTTATAAGCAGGAGTTTCACTGTACACTAATGCCTGCTGCCATCCATGTAAGACGTGACTTGCTCCTTCTTGCCTTTTGCCATGATTGTGAAGCCTCCCCAGCCATGTGGAACTGTGAGTCCATTAAATCTTTCTTTTGTAAATTGCCCAGTCTTGGGCACGTCTTTATGAGCAGCATGAAAATGGACTAATACACTCAGTGATTCTGACCAAGAAAAAGGTCAATAAACACTGCTGAAAATAGTAATGAGGAAATTAGGTGGAAGACTCAGACTCTTAAAATGGCACAAATAACCAAAATACCTTATGCTACTCTCACACACACAAAAAAAATCTAAGCGAAACTGTATCCTGTAAATCAGCAGTTGACAATTCTTAAAATTTTAATCTATTCATTTAAAAAAAAAAAGCAAAGGGAAAATATGTTACTTATTTTCCAATTCACTGAGGCGCCAGACACGTGAAAACAGTATGCCTTCTTGGGTTCTATCTGTGCAAGATAAAAATTACAGGGTCTTTTCTCAAAGAAGTTACTGAAATAGGTTTCTGAAGTTAACACCCATTTTCACAACTTCTTTGCAACTAAGCAAGGCAGGGTCTACAATTTGAGGTTTATAACTAGAAACTTAAGAAGCAAGTTACAGTAGAGCTGAGAAACTCAGCTTATAAGCAATGAAGATTCAGGAGATAAATTCAAGAATCTTGGGTTTCCAAGTACCTGATAATAATGTTCCTCTCCTTTACTCTCTTGAAGAAAAAAAAGTCAGGATTACCTATTTTTATTTAATAGTAAGAAACAGTAGGGGGAAAACACGCTAACAAAATTAACTTCTTTCTGGTCCAGGTGCGGTAGCTCACGCCTGTAATACCAGCACTTTGGAAGGCTGAGGCAGGCGGATCACCTGAGATCAGGAGTTTGAGATGAGCCTAGCCAACACGGTGAAACATCATCTCTACTAAAAATACAAAAATTAGCCAGGTGTGGTGGTGGCACCTGCAATTGCAGGTACTAGGGAGGCTGAGGCAGCTACTAGTGAGGCTAAGGCAGAAGAATCACTTGAACCTGAGAGGTGGAGGTTGCAGCAAACTGAGATCACTCCACTGCACTCTAGCCTGGGCGGCAAGAGCAAGGCTCCATCTCAAAAAAAAAAAGAATTTAAAAAAATTAACTTCTTTCCCGCGCGCGTGCACACACACACACACACACACACACACACAACCTCACACCAATTTTTAAAGGATTTCTCACAAGTTTCAGAGTCTTAACTTCTGAGGTTCCTATTGAACTCCCCAGGGAGTATCATGCATGAGTAATTACAACATGTTTAGTAGCTAGCTGCAATTTGCAAAACATCCTACATTCCAATTTGTGATAACCCAGGCCCAGCATCAGATATCAGGAACTAGACCTATTATTAACCTTTCTTTATTGGGTGAGGTCTTTGCTGGTATATTTGAATCAGACCAGAGAACAGGAAATGAGAAAGAGAAGGAGTATATAGCATGATAGCAAGGTCATCTTTGTCATTCTTAAGGTATCTTACCTCTCTCTGGTCATTGTCTAGACGCAGGTGCTCTGTGTGCTGCTTCTGCCGATCTTTCCGCCTCCACTGGGCAGGGGCATTCCTTTTTGTCCACCTAACACAATCAGAATCAAAGCAGGCAATTAAGAATCTCTCACTTAAAAAGGAAGGTCAACTAACAGGAGAAAACATGAATGACTAAGGGCCAATGCTGGACATATGAAATGACAAAGAAGTCACCAGAGACAGCTCAGAGACCTCGAGGAAGAGCAGATTAAAGATAAGTGACTGGACATGAAAGAGATAACCCCTCAGGGAACATGTCTCTCTTGAAACATCTACAAACACTTCACATATAGATCTAAAACTATACTCATTTAACTCTATATAGGCTTTGATGCAATCATCTCCAAAAGTAACTAATGAGTAATTCTGCTTATCTACTTTTCAGTTCGGGTTCTGATTATTTCAACTGCCATATATTAAAGACAATGCTAGCTTGCTATTGAATTCAATCCAGGCATGAGGTGATTTTAACCTGTCTGCAGCTTTTTGCAGGTCCTGGACATATAGAGCTATCCCAATCTGCATAGTGGAGGCAGGAACTGAAAGATATTCTGCCATGTATTTTCTTGTTCAAACAAGTGAACAACCTAAATAGTTTGGGTCTTTTCCATATTTGCTTTACAAAATTACAAAGTCTTCTGGGGATAATAGCCCTGGCCCAGAAACTAGATGACCCTAGGGAGTTGGATCAGTGAATCCCTGGGGTTGACTCACTTGTTGCTGGCTGGCCCAGTGGAAAGTACATCAGACTGCAGCTTAGGGAAGAAGCCTGGCTCATATTTCCCTTGTCCAATCTTCATGTCAAGTAAATGTGGATGAATTGCAGTATGATCAATTTTTGCCAGACGCAGCTCAATTGCTTTCTCTGGATGAGAATACACATATACACATAAACACACACACGAATTAAGTCACACATTTTTTTTAAATCTGCTACTCTTCAATTTCCAGCCAAGATGGAGTAAAAGGGACTAATTTTTTACTCTCCTGCCTAATAGGAAAAATCCCATGCAAAATATATAAAATGATAAATTTCAGGCTGGGAGCGGTGGCTCACGCCTGTAAGCCCTGCACTTTGGGAGGCAGAGGCGGGTGGATCACGAGGTCAAGAGATTGAGACCATCCTGGTCAACATGGTAAAACCCCGTCTCTACTAAAAACACAAAAAAATAGCTGGGCATGGTGGCGCGTGCCTGTAATCCCAGCTACTCAGGAGGCTGAGGCAGGAGAATTGCCTGAACCCAGGAGGCAGAGGTTGTGGTGAGCCAAGATCGCGCCATTGCACTCCAGCCTGGGTAACGAGAGTGAAACTCCATCTCAAAATAAATAAATAAATAAAATAAAATAAAATAAAATGATAAATTTCAAAAAATAAAAATAAAATAAATTTTTAAAAATGATAAATTTCAAAACACTGGACACCAGGCAGTGAAGGACAGGAATCCCTGAGAAACAGGTAACAAATGAAGTGGCACCTACAACTATCCCAGCTAACCGCCTAGAGATAGTTTCCAGGCCGCAGCTCAGGGAAGGGAGGCCAAGGTGGACTCGTGGACTCCCTGAGTTAAGGAGACCAAGGTGGCTAGAGTTCCTATGAATGGTACCAGAGAAGAGAGAGAATCCAGGGGATCTGCAGGGTATTCAGCAGGGTAACGGATCAGTTCACTCAAGTAAAGAAACTACTCAAGGCTAGACAAAGAATCACTGGAAGGAATTAGAAGAAACAACACAAAATGCTCATATATGGCTGGGAATAATGCCTGTCTCCCCCTGCCAGACTGGAAAACCTAATCACCCATGGGGCACTGAGTAAAATACTCAGAGGGCCTTGCCTCAGTAGTGGAGAATTAATCGCAGCCTAAAGGATTCTCTGGTTCTGCCAAAGAAATCTTAAAAGGAAAACAAAAAGAATTCAAATTATTTCTAAGTATCTTAACTAAATTCCAGAACAGAGATTGAGAATATTTATCGGAATACAGAAGTGTCCAGAACTCAAATAGTAAAATTCATAGTGCCTGGCATCTAATCAGAGATTACCAGGCATGCAAAGAAGCCAGACAATACAACATAGAATGAATTTAAAAAACAAAACAAAACAAAAACTAACGCAAATGTTAGAGTTAGCAGGCAAGGATATTAACAGTTATTACAGCCATACTATAATATTTGTTTAAAAATTAACTAGAAAGGCTGGGCCTGGTAGCTCATGCCTGTAATCCCAGTGCTTTGGCAAGCCAAGGTGAGGGGATCATTTAAGGTCAGGACTTCAAGACCAGCCTGGGCAACATAATGAGACCCCATCTCCAAAAAATAAAAAAGTATGAGCCAGACATGGTGGCACACACCTGTATTCCCAGCTACTCAGGAGACAAAAGCCAGAGGATCACTTGAGCTCAGGAGTTTAAGGTTATGGTGAGCTATAATCGCACCACTGTATTCCAGCCTGGGCAACAGGGCAAAACCTGGTCTCTTAAAAAACAAAAACAGCCAGGCGCGGTGGCTCAAGCCTGTAATCCCAGCACTTGGGAGGCCGAGACGGGTGAATCATGAGGTCAAGAGATTGAGACCATCCTGGTCAACAGATTGAGACCATCCTGGTCAACATGGTGAAACCCCGTCTCTACTAAAAATACAAAAAATTAGCTGGGCATGGTGGCGCACGCCTGTAATCCCAGCTACTCAGGAGGCTGAGGCAAGAGAATTGCCTGAACCCAGGAGGCGAAGGTTGCGGTGAGCCGAGATCGCGCCATTGCACTCCAGCCTGGGTAACAAGAGCGAAGCTCCATCTCAAAAAAACAAAAACAAAACTAGAAACATGGAACACAAACTTCTAGAGATGAAAGCTATAATATCTGAGATGAAAAATACATGGGTTGGGTTAAAAGCAGACTCAAAAATGCAGTAGAAAAAAATAAGTGAGCTTAAAGTCACAGCAACAGAAATGATACCAAAGAAATCACAGAGAGAAAAAAAATTGTTGCCATTAAAAGAGTATCAACAGGTGCTGGGAAAACGTTAAGCAATCCCAGATACTATACATATGTGTAACTGCAGTCCTTAAGGTAGGGATGGGGAGAATAGAAAATTTACTAGAAGAAATACTGGCCAGAATTTTTGCAAATTTGATGTAAACAAAAAATCCACAGATCTAAAAAGCTCAATGAACTGCAAGCACAAGAATCATGAAGGAACACACCAAGCCACATCATAATCAAATTGCTCAAAATCACTGATAAAAAGAAAACCTTAAAATCAGCTAGAGAAAGTAGACATTTTGTATAGAGAAGATCAAAATTAAGGATGACAGTAGATTTCTTATCAGAAAACAATGGAAGTGTGATACGGTTTGGCTCTGTGTCTATACCCAAATCTCATCTCAAATTGTAATAATCCCCACATGTGGTGGGAGGGACCTGGTGGGAGGTAACTGAATCATAGGAGTGGTTTCACTCCTGCTATTCCCCTGATAGTGAGTGAGTTATCACGAGATCTCATGGTTTTATTAGCATCTGGCATTTGCCTGCCTGGCACTCATTCTCTCTCCTGCTATGCTGTGAAGAGGTGCCTTCCACCATACTTTTAAGTTTCCTGAGGCCTCCACAGCCATGCGGAACTGAGTCAATTAAACCTCTGTCCTTAATAAATTACCCAGTCTTGGGTATTTCTTCATAGCAGCATGAAAATGAACTAATTACAAAGTGAGAAGACAAAGGAGCGACATCTTTTTATTTTATTTTATTTTTTTTTGAGACAGGGTCTCATTCTGTCACCGAGGCTAGAGTGCAGTGGTGTAATCTTGGCTCACTACAACCTTCACCTTCTGGAATTCTTGTTCCTCTGCCTCTGAGTAGCTTAGCCTGCAAACACGTGCTATCATGCCTGGCTAATTTTTTTTTTTTTTTTTTTTTTTTTGTATTTTTAGTAGAAATGGGGTTTCACCATGTTGCCCAGGCTGGTCTCAAACTCCTGGCCTCAAGTGATCCACCCGTCTGGACCTCCCAAAATGTTGGGATTACAGGCCTGAGCCACCACTCTTGGCCCGGAGCAACATCTTTAGAGTACTGAAAGAAAAAAACTATTAATCTATACCCAGGGAAAATACCTTTCAAAGACAAAAGGATTACAAAAGCTGAAAGAATTTATCACCAGCAGATCTACACTACAAGAAATGTTAAAGGAAGTCTTTCAGGCAGAAGGAAAATAATATCAGAAAGAAGAGCACCAGAAATGCTAACTACACGGTAAATTATATTTTGTACTTTTAATTTAAATCTCTTTAAAAGGCAATTGACTGTTTAAACAAAAATGACCATGTAGTGTGTGAGGCTTGTGACATATGTAAAAGTAAAATAAATGACAATAAAATAAATGACAATAGCATGTAGGCTAGGAAGAGAGAAATGGAAACAGAGTTTTGTGAAGTTCTTTTTTGTTGTTCTTTAGAGATGGGGTCTCACTATGTAATCCAAGTTGAACTTAAATTCCTGGGCTCAGGCGATCCTCCCCCTTCAGTCTCTCAAACAGCTGGGACTACGGGTGCACATAATTGTGCCTGGCAGTTCTCTACAGCTCTTATACTATGTGGAAAGTGACATTGTATTACTTAAAAGTAGACTGTGATAAGTTAAATGTGTACTAAAATCCTAAAGCAACTACTAAAATAACACAAGTTATAGCTAGTAAGCCAACAAAGTAGATAAAATGAAATCATTAAAAAATTGAAAATATTCAATTAATACACAAGAGGGCAGAAAAAGAGGAAAAGGGAACAAAAAACAGATGGACAAATAGAAAATAAACAGAAAAATGACAGGCTTAAACCCCACAATACCAATAATCACATTAAATGTACATACACGGTCTAAAGACCTCAGTTACAAATCTGAAACTGCCAAATTGGATAAAAATACAAAACCCAATCACATGCTACCTACAATAAGCACCCGTTAAATATAAAGACACAAAAAGATTTTAACTAAAATAAAGGGCTGGGTGTGGTGGCTCATGCCTGTAATCCCAGCACTTTGGGAGGCTGAGGCAGACAGATCACGGGGTCAAGAGACTGAGACCATTCTGGTCAACATGGTGAAATGCCACCTCTACCAAAAATCTACAAAAATTTAGCTGGGTGTGGTGGCGCGTGCCTGTAGTCCCAGCTACTCAGGAGGCTGAGACAGGAGAATCACTTGAACCCGAGGGCAGGTGAAACATGCCTGTAATCCCAGCTACTCAGGAGGCTGAGGCAGAAGAATCGCTTGAACATGGGAGGTGGAAGTTGCAGTGAGCTGAGATCACCCCACTGCACTCCAGCCTGGATGGCAGAGTAAGACTGTCTCGAAAAGAAAGAAAAAAGAAAAAAAAAAGAAAGCCGGAGTAGTTATTAATATCAGGCAAAATAGATTTGACAGTAAAGAATATTACTCTGAATAAAGAAGGTTATTTCTTTCCTTTTCTTAGAAAAAATTAAAAATTAGCCAGGCATGGTAGCACACATCTATAGTCCCAGGTACTCAGGAAGCTAACGCGAGAGGATCCCTTCAGCCCACTAGTTCAAAGTTACAGAAAACCATGGCCACACCACTGCACTCTAGCCTGAGCAAAAGAGCGAGACCCTGTCACCATTTAAAAAAAAGAAAAAGAAAAAGAAAATATCAATATAATTCACCATATTAACAAACTAAAGCTAAAGACCATATAATTATTTCAATGGATACAGAAAAAGCATTTGACAAAATTCAACATCTGCCTCAGATAAAAACTCTCAACAAATTAGTGACATCCTTAACTGACAATAGTTATCTATGAAAAACTTAAAGATAACATCATTCTTACGGTAAAAGTGCTTTCTCCCTAAAGTCAGGAATAAGATGCCCACTCTCACCATTTCTATTTGACTTTGTACTAGAAGTTCCAGCCAGTGTAATAAACACAAAAAGGGGGGTGGGGAGAGGAAAAGAAATAAAAGGCATCCTGAGTGATGGAAAGGAAAAATAAAACTATCATTATTCACAGGTAATATGACTGTCTATGGGGAAAATCTGATGGATGTACAAAAAAGCTATTAAAAGGAAGTTTACTATGGTTGCAGGACACAATATAAATATACAAAATGCTATTATAGTTCTATATACTAGCAATGAACAATCAGAAATTAAAATTAAGAAAGTAATACAATAGCACCAAATTTATATAATACAAAACAATTTACAATACACCAAAAAACATGAACTACTTAAGGATAAATCTAATAAGACATATAAAACCTGTACCCTGAAAAGTACATAATGCTGTTGAGAGAAATTAAAGATGACATAAATAAACGGAAAGATTATGCCATTAATGGATCAGAAGACTAGGTATTGTTAGGATGTCAAATAGAATTCAAAATCTCAGAAGGCTTCTTTGCAGAAGTTGGCAAGTTGACTCCAAACACGTATTGAAATACAAAGAACACAGAACAGCCAAAACAACTTTGAAAAGAAGAACAAAGAAGATTAACACTACTTGGCTTGAAGATTTAACATAAGCTACAGTAATCATTTAACGTATGCTACAGTAATCAAGACAGTGTGGTACTGGTATAAATAACAGATCAATGAAACAGAACAGAGAATCCAGAAGTAGACTAACACATATATAGACTAATAACATTTTGACAAAAGCATAAAGGCAATTCATTAGAGAACCGATGGTCTTTTCAATAGATGGCTATCTATATGGGAAAAAAAAAAATGGACCCATAACTTGAAACTACTTACAAAATTAACTTGAAAAGGATCAGAGACCTGAATGTAAAACCTAAAACTGTAAAACATCTACAAGGAAATATAGAGGAAAATCTCTATGTGACCTTGATAGGTCAAAAATGTCTTAGACACAATAAAAGTATAATCCAACTGATAAATTAGGCCTCATCAAAATAAAAGGCTTTGTTCTCAAAAAGACACTGGTAAAAGAAATTAGGCACACACACGCACATGAAAATCACAGTAAGATACCACTACACACTTATTAAAATGCCTAAAATTGAAGACATGGACCATACTAAGTTGGCAACGATGTGCAATTCTCATACATTGCTAGTGGGAATGTAAAATATATAATATACAGTCACTTTGGAAAACAATCTGGCAGTTTCTTTAAAAAGTAACATACAAGGTCCCACATGGTGCCTCACGCCTGTAATACCATCACTTTGAATGATCGACGCAAGTGGATTACTTGAGGTCAGGAGTTTGAGAACAGCCTGGCCAACATGGTTAAACCCTTTCTCTACTGAAAATACAAAAATTAGCCAGGCGTGGTGGTGGGCACCTGTAATCCCAGCCACTCAGGAGGCTGAGGCAGAGAATTGCTTGAACCCAAGAGGAGGAAGTTGCAGTGAGCTAAGATCACACCACTACACTCCATCCTGGGCAACAGAACAAGACACCATCTCAAAAAAAAATAATAATAATAACATACAGATATCATATAATCCAGTCATTCCACTCCTAGGTATTACCCAAGGAAAAAGAAAACTTATGTCTACACAAAGTATTTGTACATAAATATTCACAGACCAAATACCCACCAACAGTTAAATAGATACACTGTGGTAATACTCATGCAATGGAATACTATTCAGCAATAAAAAGGAACATGAATGAATATAAAAATAATTATGCTGGGTAAAAGAATCCAGACTTTAAAAAAAAAGTACCATACTATGATTCTATTCACATAACATTCTTGGAAAGGCAAACTCTGTGGTAACAAAAATTGTATCAGTGGTTGCCTAGGGATTGGAGAAGAGAGTGGGGAGAGAACAGGAAGAAGGTATTAATTACAAAGGGGCATAAGAAAACTCCCTCTCACCCCTCCCCTCTTTGTGTTTTTTGTTTGTTTGTTTGTTTGTTTGTTTGTTTGTTTTTGTGAGATGGCGTTTTCCTCTTGCTGCCCAGGCTGGAGTGCAGTGGAGCAATCTCAGCTCACTGCAACCTCTGCCTCCCAGGTTCAAGTGATCCTCCTGTCCCAGCTGGAATTACAAGCGTCTGCCACCACACTCAGCTAACTTCTTCTATTTTCACAAGAAATGGGGTTTCATCATGTTGGCCAGGCTGGGCTTGAACTTCTGACATCAGGTGATCCAACCACCCTGGCCTCCAGAATACTGAGATTACAGGAGTGAGCTACAACATACAGCTTTTTTTTTTTTTTCTTTTCTTTCTCCCTTCTCTCTCATGAGTCTGAAAACTATCCTTTTTCTTTTTTTCTTTTTCTTTTTTTTTTTTTTTTTTTTTTTGAGACGGAGTTTCGCTCTTGTTACCCAGGCTGGAGTGCAATGGCGCGATCTCGGCTCACCGCAACCTCCGCCTCCTGGGTTCAGGCAATTCTCCTGCCTCAGCCTCCTGGGTAGCTGGGATTACAGGCACATGCCACTATGCCCAGCTAATTTTTTTGTATTTTTAGTAGATACGGGGTTTCACCATGTTGACCAGGATGGTCTCGATCTCTTGACCTCGTGATCCACCCGCTTCAGCCTCCCAAAGTGCTGGGATTACAGGCTTGAGCCACCGTGCCCGGCCTATCCTTTTTCTTTCTTTCTTTCTCTCTCTCTCTCTCTCTCTCTCTCTCTCTCTCTGTTTTCTGAAACAGGGTCTCACTCTGTTGTCCAAGCTGGAGGAATACAGTGGCACAATCACAGCTCTCTGTGGCCTTGACCTCCTGGGTTCAAGCAAAACTACCACCTCAGCCTCCCAAGTAGGTGGGACTACAGGTTCATGCTATTATACCCAGCTAGTTTTTGTATTTTTTTGAAGAAACAGGGTTTTGCCATGTTGCCCAGGCTAGTCTCAAACTCCTAAGCTCAAGCAATCCACCTGCCTCAGCCTCCCAAATTGTTGGGATTACAGGTGTGAGCCACCACACCCGGCTCTCTCCTGGTATTTTTCCAGAGTCATGTAAAAACATCTGTCTTTGGGCCTTGCTGTGTATCTTAGGTTGTCAAGTCATGTCTTTGAGCCTCCCTCACTTCCCCCAATCTTTACTCTCATTCAACAGAACTTATTAAATGTCCAAAATGTGCCAGGCATTATGGATATAGTTGTGAACCGAAGGAACGTTTTTATCTGTAAAACTGGTGGGTGGGGTGGGTGGGCAGAGTCAATTGCCATCAACATCTCTTCTAATTGTAACATTTTACTGTTTTTTATTTTAACATTTTTATAGGATCTCCAAAATCCCTTTATAGTTATGTTAGCATGATTTTACAATCAGACTGGCTAAAGAAGTTGAGATGTCCAATATGGGATGGGATAAGATGGTTGAACTACTCCTCTAGGCTAGGGTTCTGGGGCTAGTTGCAAGAACCCTGATCTAGTATACTTGAAGTACATGCCTCTGGTATATACCTAAGGGATATACCAATAGCATAGATATTCCCATGATTCCTGGGTGCAGACCGTATAGTAGTATTAAGAGTCTCTGTGATACCCATTTTTCTGAAATGAGCCATATGAATGAGGCTTAGCTAACCCTTCCTCCTATATTCCAAACCCCATATTCTCCCTCTTCTTTTTTTCCACACAGAGTCTTGCCATCACCCAGGCTGAAGCGCAGTGGCACAACCTCAGCTCACTGCTCTGCCTCTCAGGTTCAAGCAGTTATCCCGCCTCAGCCTCCCAAGTAGCTGGGACCACAGGTGTGCACCACCACACCCAGCTTTTTTTTTTTTTTTTGTATTTGTATTTGTAGTAGAGACGGGGTTTCACCATGTTGGCCAAGCTGGTCTCAAACTCCTGACCTCAAGTGATCCACCCACCTCAGCTTCCCAAAATGTTAGGATTACAGGCATGAGCCACTATGACCCGCCTCCAAACACCATATTCTAAGAGGTCCATTAGACTGTGTAATGGCTACAAGTGATATCACAGTACTTGGTATCTGTAGGCCGCAGCGTTTAGTCTTCAACAAATAAATTAAGGATGGGCTGAGATTCCTCAACCCTTGTGGCAGATGTAAGAATTTCAAGTGACTAGAGCCTCTGGCTTTATAGCCTCTAGCTATTAGCAGACTCTTCCTAGTGTGCCGCATACAAATGTTATCATTTTCAAGTATAGCACAAGATGAAAAAGAAGAAGAAGTCTTGATTTAAACAATGGTTTGGGAGATGGTTCTTTAAACCAGAGTCCTGTAAAAATCTCCATCAGGTTGCCCAGTTCCAAGGCCTTAGGCAGGGTTCAGGAACCTATGTTCTAACTGAGTTAAAGTAGTCTAACTGCATGGACAACATGTCCTCAAGCCTTTACCAAAAGGACTGTCATCTTAATGAGGGTCCTGCAACAAGAACAGAAAGGTAAAGAGAGACTAGAAAGTGTAAGGGAATGTAAGACTTTGTCTAAACTGTTACTAGTTATATCTTCAAAGCCTAGCAACTGGCATATTCATTCATTTGACAAATATTTCTTGAAGACTCGCCATATGTTCGGCATTTAGTAGGTAGTTACAAAATGCAGTAAATAAATAATTAAAATACATTAAATTGCCTTAAAAAAGGACACTGAACATCCCACAGGAAGTAAACACACTACTTAATCTAACACTTCAAGCTGAAACTATTCTCTAGCTAAGCTGATATGATGAGTCCTCTAAAAAAAAGGATGTGTTCAATCATTTGTGTAGATAAAAACATCCCTACATGCTGGCACAATGCTAGAAGAATGGAGGGGAAAAACGAGTAAATACAGTCTCTGCCCTTAAGTTGTTATCTAATAATGATAGCTAGTAAAAGTAGAAATAAGTGAGTAGAAGCAAGCATAAAGCACTACAAGAACACAGAGGAAGAATCAACTGACTCAGTCTGGGGGCATCAGAGAAGGCTTCACAAAGAAGGTTTTTGTGACAAATACTATCAGCTGCTTCCTCATAATTATTCACCCCTTCTTTCTTGCTTATAGAACCTTGATACTCTTCAGGGTAACATTATACCCAGTTCAATGTTCACTTTCACAGCCTCCCATGCACTTGAGGGTGGTCATATAATATGATTCTGGCCTATAGGATAATGAAAGTTGTTAGAAATTTCTGGGAAAGCTTTCACTTTCTGATAAAAGTGGGAAAATAGGCCAGACACAGTGGCTCACGCCTGTAATCCTAGCAATTTGGAATGCAGAGGTGAGAGGACTGCTTGGGCCCAAGAGTTTGAGGCCAGCCTGGGCAACATGGTGAAACTCTGTCTCTACAAAACACAGAAAATTAGCCAGGTGTGTGCAGTCCCAGCTACTTGGGAGGCTGAGGTGGGAGAACTGCTCGAGCCTGGGAAGTCAAGGCTGTGGTGAGCCATAACTGCACCACTGCACTCCAGCCTAGGCAACAGAGCAAGACTCTATATCAAAAAAAAAAAAAAAAAAAAAAAAAAAAAAAGGTGGGATGGCAAATGTAGCTGGCATCAATCTTCTCCTCTTCTTGCCTTGAATGTGAATATGAAAAGCTTCTGGGACTCGGTGTAGTGATGCATGCATGTAATGCCAACACTTTGGGAGGCCAAGGCAGAAGGATCACCTGAGCACAAAAGTTTGAGACCAGACTAAGCAACACAGCAAAACCTTGTCTCTACAAAACTTTTTTTTTTTAATTAGCCAGGCATGAAACACCTTCTGTAACCATGAGGCTTTCATTAAAATCCTTAATTTAAAAAAATCGAGGCAACAGTATGACCATAAAAGTCAACATGCTAAGGATTCACCGAACAAAAAGACAGAATCTCAGTTCTTGACTACATTGCTGAGCAGCTGAGCCAACACATGCAAGGACTAATTCTGTACCTCTTGCTAATATAAGAAAAATAACCCCCTATTTGTTTAGCCCACCGCTGATCAGGGTCTCTATCACATACAATGAGATCCATTCTTAACCGACAGTGTTAAAGGATGAGAAGACAGCCAGGCAAAAAAAAGCAAAAAAGAACACTGCAGGCAATGGGAACCACACACGTAGGGCAGAAACAGAAAAAGAGGCTGGATGGCCGGGCGCGGTGGCTCAAGCCTGTAATCCCAGCACTTTGGGAGGCCGAGGCGGGTGGATCACGAGGTCGAGAGATCGAGACCATCCTGGTCAACGTGGTGAAACCCCGTCTCTACTAAAAATACAAAAAACTAGCTGGGCGTGGTGGCGCGTGCCTGTAATCCCAGCTACTTAGGAAGCTGAGGCAGGAGAATTGCCTGAGCCCAGGAGGCGGAGGTTGCGGTGAGCCGAGATCGCGCCATTGCACTCCAGCCTGGGTAACAAGAGCGAAACTCCGTCTCAAAAAAAAAAAAAAAAAAAAAAAAAGAGGCTGGCATATTCAGGAAAAGGGACATGTTAGTGACATAATACTGCAGGCTAGAATGCACAGTTCCAAGGAGTCCTTACCTGCTTCATCCACAGTGGTACACTTCTGGTACATGGATGTACGGAGAGTAGGTGTCCGAACATTCAACAGCCTGATCTTGTCAACTCGGGAATCAAATACTCGGAGCACAGGGTCTTTATCATCATCATCATGACACATGATTTTGTTGTCAATGAAAGATGCAAACATCTGGGTCTCCAGGAATCTTGAGAGGAAAGGCAGGTAGGGCTCAGGCTGATCTGACAGAAAAGATGCCTGGTGGGACCAAAAAGAAGCAGTAATTGACAGGGAAAAGGGTAATGTCAATGTGTCAAAGGATCCAGTAGGTTAATTATTCTCTGGAGCTGCCTAGGTCTTCCAGAAAAGCAAGCTAAAAAATCTCTACTTTTTAAAAAAAAAAACATTCATATAAGTTCAGATATCTTGAAACTTTGATACTGGGACAAACTCACTCGGATAACCTACTGAGTCAACCAATCTTCCCAGAATCCTGATGTTCAATCTACACGTATATCTTTGCTTTAAGAGATCCCTTTGGCTGAAGGGAAATCATCTGATAATAATAACAATGAGTTCGTGTCCTTTGTAGGGACATGGATGAACCTGGAAACCATCATTCTCAGCAAACTGACACAAGAGCAGAAAATCAAACACCGCATGTTCTGACTCATAGGCGGGTGTTGAACAATGAGAACACATGGACACAGGGAGGGGAGTACTACACACTGGGGCCTGTTGGGGGGAAATAGGGGAGGGACAGCGGGGGGTGGGGAGTTGGGGAGAGATAGCATGGTGAGAAATGCCAGATATAGGTGATGGGGAAGAAGGCAGCAAATCACACTGCAACGTGTGTACCTATGCAACAATCTTGCATGTTCTTCACATGTACCCCAAAACCTAAAATGCAATAAAATAAAAAATATAAAATAAAAAATAATAATAATCAGCACCTGTTCTTAAGCAACAAAGCCCATTTTATCAACATCAAATGGACCATAAACTTGTTTCCAGCATAATAACTCATTTTCCATTACTTCTTCAAGACGTAACTGGCAAGTTCTCATTCCTCACCACCTCCCAAGCAGGATTACACTCACTTTATCAAAGTTTTGCATCTGCTCCCTGTTGGTAAACCAGGATTCCTTATCCTGGCTGGGCTGGATGACAAACACCTCATAATCTGCAAACATCTGAGTGAAACGATTTGCAAAAACTTCCCGGATCTGAATGTTTAGCTGGTAAATCCTGAGTTCTTCTTCATCACACTGAACTTTGAGATCCTTATTGTAGCTGGGGTCTTCACGCACTTCCAACTACAAAAAAAGAAAAAGCAGTCAAGAACACACTTTTTTCCTTTTATCCCAAGGAATCCAATTCCTGATTTTTTTAATCTGATTTTTTTTCCAGTAGTCATTTACTTAGCAGCAAATAGAGAATGAAAGAGGAAAAACTGGAAAAAAATAAAATAAAATAAAGGAAAGGGACTCAGACATGGAAGACAGATAAATGGAGTTTCACTTAAAGATATCCAACAACTCAATGAAAGTACAGATAAGATCTTTACGGGCTGAGAGAGATTCTGCCATGAAAGAAGAGGTGCTAATTACCTCAAAGGTCAGGGAGAAAGGAAAAAATGTGGGAGGTCAATTTAACAAGGCAACAATTCTGATGACCTAGAAAAAATTCTGGCTCTGTTGATTTTTCCCTCATCTTTCCTTCTTTCTCCAAAAAATCTTTTTAATCCCACCAAATATTTCTCTGCTCCTCTTTAACTGCCCATGGTTTTTGAAAAATATCTGCTCTACTAAGCAAAACAAATCTGCTCTACTAAAGCAGAAAAATGAAATATTTCACTAACAAACAGCCCAACAAGATTATTACATTGACCCGTTGGTTTACCTGTAACTTACAAAAGTAATTTAACAGTGAGAACTCAAGAGGACCAGATTCTATACCCAGCTCAGCAACATAATCGGCATTTAATCTTAGGCAAAACACTTAGGCTCTCTGAGCCTTGGTCTGTTTGGCTATAAAACAGTTAATACATGTTTTATATGCCTTAGGTTGCTGGGAAGCTCAAAGGGTCTAAAAGAGGTCTGGGCCTCACATGGTGGCTCACACTTGTAATTCCACCACTTTGGGAGGTCAGGGGTGGCGGACTGCTTGAGCCCAAGAGTTTGAGACTAGCTTGGCAGCATAGTGAGACCCTGTCTCAACAAGTAATTCAAAAAAAAAAAAAATTAACTTGGTGTGGTGGCATGTACCTGTGGTCCCAGCTACTTAGGAGGCTGAGGCAGGAGGATCACCTGAGCCCAGGAGATTGAGGCTGCAGTGAGCGGTGACTGTGCCACCACATACCAGCCCGAGTGCCAGAGTAAGAACTCTCTCAAAAAATAAAAGAGGTCTGAACACTAAAATTACTACCATGCTCTCTTCAATCACTCTGCTGTAGTGTTCACAATGAATGACTGCAGACTCTCCTTGATGTTCAAGAGAGAAGCTACCCAGATTTAGACTAAAGTAGCATTTACTAGGATAACATCTGCCAGATGGAATTCAGAGTCCTCCATACAAAGCATTCTTTCACCACTCAAAAATATGAGTTGTCTAGAACTGAGTGCTTTCTCATCCCATACCTTACTTCACCAGGACAGCACCCTAGCACAGATCACACAGACTCATGTACACATCTTACCTTTTCCAGGCTCACCCCAGTCCTCTTGACCAAGGCTTGGAGCCGGGCAATGGTTTCGTTCTCCTTAAGAAGCTCGTAGGAATGCAAAGGGGAGCCAGCAATGTTTCCATTCCTCTTGTCTGAGACAAGCTCAGAGGCCCGAAGCCTCTTCAGCTTGGAGGCACTCTCACTGCAATGAAGATTCCCTTCAGGGGGAATTCCAAATGCCATAAGAATCTCAGAGACTTCCTGGACAAACTCCAATTTGTTGGGAAACTGTGGCAAGTCTTCTGGCAGCTCAATGAAGTGGTTGTCAATGTCCACAAAGCAGAGGTTAGCCTGGAAGTCAAAACAGGATGAGGAGTGTGACTAACTCCAGAGCATTATGAAAGTTTTAGAAAGGTTAGTGAACAAGGGGAAAGACAAAACAACTGAAATGGCTACAGTTAAGATATGGTATAAAGAAGATGGGGCTCAAAAATAAGACAGACCCGAGTTCCAATGCTACCCTGCCATATTCTGGTTGTATGACCTTAGGAAAGTTACTTAACCTTTCTGATTGTGTTTGCTTAGCTATAAAATGGAGATAAAGAGATAAACAATTTATATTAGAGCGGTAAGGATTTTATAATGTCATAGACGTCAAGCATCAAATACGAACGTTTCACACATGGTAAATGCTCATTAAATGTTTGGTAAGGCCCAGGCGCAGTGGCTCAGTCTGCAATGCCAACACTTTGGGAGGCTGAGGAGGGCAGATCACTTGAATCCAGGAGTTCAAAACCAATCTGGGCAATGTGGAAAAATCCTGTCCCTACAAAAAAATGCAAAAATTAGCCAGGAGTAATGGCATGCACCTATAGTCCCAGCTACTTGAGATGCTAAGGTGGGAGGATCACCTGAGCCCAAGAAGCCGAGGCTGCAGTGAACCATGATCACACCACTGCACTCCAGCCTGGACGACAGAGACTCTGTTTCAAAAAATAAAAAATAAATGTCTGGTGAATTTGCGAATTCTACACTCAGTGAAAAGAATCCTAGGAGTGAGTTCAAAAAGTCTAAGCTCTTAGCTGGGCATGGTGGTGCATGCCTGTAATCCCAGCTACTCAGGAGGCTGAGGCAGGAGAATTGCCTGAACCCAGGAGGCGGAGGTTGCGGTGAGCCGAGATCGCGCCATTGCACTCCAGCCTGGGTAACAAGAGCGAAACTCCGTCTCAAAAAAAAAAAAAAAAAAAATGACAAAAGCATAACCCTTAACAAATCTTCACTTTGTCTCAATATTGCCCATTCATTCAAATCCCTTGGTATGTCTTTCCTACTGGAAATGTTCTAGAACCACTGGACGGTGGGGTCAGAGGTCAGTTGGTATTTAGGCTGTGAGCCTCCCTCACTACTGTAGGCCCAACATCTGGGAACTGCGGGCTCAAAGCAGGTCACTGGAATCCACATTTTGGCCAGAGTAGTTTTAAGGTTGCTTTTCTGTATCGTAATTTTAGAATTCTCTTAAAATCTTGAGGAAGAGTTTTTAGATTAGAGCTTTGTTTAATTATACTGCCAGGAAATCCTGTTTACACTTGAGGCATATCCTTCACCAGTGTACTACTTAACATTTTAAATTTCATTTTGTAAAGTTAAAGGTCAGCATTCCCTTAAAAAGTGCCCGTTGTTCTTTGAAAGTAGATGTCGCCATCATTCTTTTCAAACAAAAGTGTTTGTGTCCCTTTTGCTAAGCTCTGGGCATGGTGTGTGAGCACAGGGTGTCAGCCCTTCCACGGTCATTTTGACTTGTTCACGGGTTATTTTGGTCATGGAAATGATCAGATTGACCTGGAGTGACCGTCAGGCATGGCTTTGTTTCTGTTTCAATCTGTTCTACTTGGTCGTACCGGATTATTCTCCCACAGTGAACCCTGGTGATACTGATTTAGCTCTTCGCCGCCCTCCTGGGGAGCTGTGTGTGTTAATATGGGCCACTGCATGTAATTCTTCAGCTGGGCTCGTCACATTGTATTGTATTTTTGTGATCTTACATGAAAAGAATCTGTACTGCAAGTAAAACCTACTCCCCAAAAATGTGTGGCCTTGGGTATGCATTAAACGCTGTAATCCGTGATCATGCAAAAAAAAAAAAAAAAAAAAGTCTAAGCTCCAGATTTGACTCTGTTATGATCTCCCTATATGAGCCTGGATATAACATTATCTCTTTCTGAGCCTCAGTCCTAATTTGCAAGGTTTGATGGCAATCTTTATTCTTTCTGTGCTTCCTTCTGGATTTAAAACAGCTTCTGAGAGAATGTAAAGAAATAGTGCTCATACACTGCTGATGAAGTAGATAATCTGGATTAACAAACAACAATTGAGGGGCCAGGAGCAGTGGCTTATACCTGTAATCCCAGCACTTTGGGAGGCCAAGGCAGGTGGATCACCCCAGGTCAGGGGTTCGAGACCAGACTGGCCAACATGATAAAACCCCAGCTCTTCTAAAAATACAAAAAGTCGCAAGGTGTGGGGACAGGCACCTGTAATTCCAGCTACTTGAGAGGCTGAGGCAGGAGAGCTGCTTGAACCCAAGAGGCAGAGGCTGCAGTAAGCCGATACTGTGGCACTGCACTCCAACCTGAGTGAGACTCGCTCTCAAAAAACAAACTAACAAGGGCAGGGCGCGGTGGCTCACACCTGTAATCCCAGCACTTTGGGAGGCCAAGGCAGGCAGATCATGAGATCAGGAGATCAAGACCATCCTGGCTAACACAGTGAAATTCCATCTCTACTAAAAATACAAAAAAATTACCCAGGCAAGGTGGTGGGTACCTATAATCCCAGCTACTCGAGAGGCTGAGGCAGAAGAATCACTTGAAACCAGGAGGTGGAGGTTGCAGTGAGCCGAGATCGCGCCACTGCACTCCAGCCAGAGCAACAGAATGAGACTCTGTCTCAAAAAAAACTAACAAAAAAAGCCCACAATAATATGGCAGTATCTAGCTATCTCTATTTTACAGACAAAACTGACACAGAGATTAAATAACATGTCAAAAGTCACACAGCTATTAACTAGTAGAGCTGGATTTGAACTCAAGCTACCCTGACTTCAATCATATGCTTAAGCTCTTAACCATCTACTTTTCTCCTCTTTAGAGGTCTTGTTATTTAACTTAAATATAGTTTAACGAGGGGATACTATTCCACCGTAAAAATGAATGAAATCCTGTCAATCACAGCAATATGGATGAGCTGGGAGGACACTGTGTTAAGCGAAATAAGCTAGGCACAGACAGATAAATACGTTTTCACTTGTATGTTGAAGCTAAAGACGTTGATCTCACTGAAGTACAGAGAAAAATAGTGGTTACCAGAGACTGGGAAGGGTAGTAAGGAAGAGGAATAGAAAAAGATTGATTATCCAATACAAAATTATAGTTAGATAGGAGGAATAAGTTGTAGTGTTCTATATAGCACTGTAGGGCGACTACCGTCAAAGAAATTTGTTGTATTTTTTCAACTAGCTAGAAGAGAGGATTTTGAATGTTACTAATACAAAGAAATAAAAAAGATTTGAGATGATGGATATGCTAATTACCCCTATTTGATCATTACACATGTACTGAAATATACTATACCCTGTAACATGTATAATTATGTGTCAATAACAATATGTATGTGTACATATATATTTAAATACTTTATAGTTTTTGGCCCTGTTAGAATGTTCTTGCAGCTATAAATTACAAACACCTTTCATTTTTGTATATTTATCTTATACTCATGAACCTGCACTAGCCAAGACAACATTTCCCTCACTGCAGTACAATATTAAATGCTTAAGGGTGTTTCTGTTCCATTCATGTAACAGAGATCATGCCACTGCACTCCTGCCTGGATGACAGACCAAGACTCTGTTTCAAATAAATAAATACATAAATACTGAGAGATACTGGAAATTTAAATTTTTTTAAAAGCTACTTTTATGGTGTTTTTTTTTGTTTGTTTGTTTGTTTGTTTGTTTTTTTTTGAGACGGAGTTTCACTTTTGTTACCCAGGCTGGAGTGCAATGGCGCAATCTCGGCTCACCGCAACCTCCGCCTCCTGGGTTCAGGCAATTCTCCTACCTCAGCCTCCTGAGTAGCTGGGATTACAGGCATGCACCACCATGCCCAGCTGATTTTTTCGTATTTTTAGTAGAGACGGGGTTTCATCATGTTGAACGGGATGGTCTCGATCTGTTGACCTTGTGATCCACCCGCCTTGGCCTCCCAAAGTGCTGGGATTACAGGCTTGAGCCACCGCGCCCGGCCACTTTTATGTTTTAAAAATAGTCCTACAGGCCAAGCATGGTAGCTCACATCTGTAATTTCGGCACTTTGGGAGCATGAAGTGGGAGGATGGCTTGAGTCCAGAGCTCAAGACCAGCCTAGGCACCATAGCGAGATCTCATCTCTACTAAAAATTTTAAAAGTAGCTGGGTATCGTAGCACACGCTTATAATCCCAGCTACTTGGAAGGCTGAGGAGGACTGCTTGAGCCCAGGACTTCAAGGTTGCAATGAGCTATAATTTCGCCACTGTACTCCAGTCTGGCCAACAAAGTGAGACCCTGTCTCCAAAAAAAGGTCATTGTCTACCAGAGGTACATACTGAATATATCTGGATGGCATAATAATGCTGTGTAAGATTTGCTTTAAAATAACCCAGTATTAAGGAAGAGAGATAAAAAGTGGATTTAAAAATGTATATAAGAATTAAAAAATAGGCCGGGCGCGGTGGCTCAAGCCTGTAATCCCAGCACTTTGGGAGGCCGAGGCGGGTGGATCACGAGGTCAAGAGATCGAGACCATCCTGGTCAACATGGTGAAACCGCGTCTCTACTAAAAATACAAAAAATTGGCTGGACGTGTTGGCGCGTGCCTGTAATCCCAGCTACTCAGGAGGCTGAGGCAGGAGAATTGCCTGAACCCAGGAGGCGGAGGTTGCGGTGAGCCGAGATCGTGCCATTGCACTCCAGCCTGGGTAACGAGAGCAAAACTCCGTCTCAAAAAAAAAAAAAAAAAGAATAAAAAAATAAAAAATAAAAAGAACCCAGTAGGTGGAATGAAGGATATACACAAAGGAGTAGCCAGGAGTTGATGATTGTTGAATAATAATGGATGCAGCCGAACACGGTGGCTCACGCCTGTAATCCAACACTTTGGGAGGCCAAGACCAGAAGATCACTTGAGGTCAGGAGTTTGAGACCAGTCTGGACAACATGGCAAAACCCTGTCTCTACTAAAAATATAAAAATTGGCTGGGTGAGGTAGCACGCACCTGTGGTCCCAGGTACTCGGGAGGCTGAGGCAGGAGAATCACTTGAACCCAGGAGGCAGAGGTTGCAGTGAGCCGAGATCACACCACTGCACTCCCACTCCAGCCTGGATGACACAGCAAGACTCTGCTTAAAAAAAAAAAAAATGGGGTGCTAGTCTCTTTACCCTTACATCTATCTGGTATTTACCATAACGAAGTAAAAAAGTAAAATCAACTCACAGAAGTATGAAAAGAAAATACAGGCCAAGCATCAAGCATGGTGGCTCACACCTGTAATCCCAGCACTTTGGGAGGCCAAGATAGGCAAACCATTTGAGGTCAGGAGTTTGAAACCAGCCTATCCCAGCTACTCGGGAGGCTGAGGCAGGAGAATCAAGGAATTCTGAGAGGTGGAGGTTACAATGAGCTGAGATGGCACCACTGCACTCCAGCCTTGGCAATAAGCAAGAGTCAGTTTCAAAAAAAAATAGATAGATAAAATTTTAAAATAAAAGACAAAAGATGACTATACTGCCTTAGGGTGGAGTGAGGCTTCCTAAACTTTATACAAGGCTAGAACCATAAAGATAAATATTGCCATAAAAAAAATTAAAAGATATTCTAGGTATGTTGGCTTACACCTGTAATCCCAGAGTTTTGGAAAGCTGAGCTGGGAGGATCACTTGAGACCAGGAGTTTGAGATCAGCCTGGGGAACACAGCAAGACCCCATATCTTTTTTTTTTTTTTTTTGGAGACAGAGTTTTGCTCTTGTTGCCCAGTCTGGAGTGCAATGGTGTGATCTCGGCTCAGGGCAACCTCCGCCTTCCGGGTTCAAGCAATTCTCCTGTCTGAGATTTCCGAGTAGCTGGGATTACAGGCATGTGCCACCATGCCCAGCTAATTTTGTATTTTTAGTGGAGACAGGGTTTCTCCATGTTGGTCAGGCTGGTCTTGCACCCAAAGTGCTGAGATTACAGGCGTAAGCCACCACACCTGGCAACCCCATCTCTTTAAAAAAAAAAAAAAATTAAAAGATGAAACAATCTATGAAACAATTTTTATACATAACATGTAAAAAGTTCATAACCAAAGAAATCATTAAGACAAAGATAATTAGCCCAACTTAAAAACGAAAATAGGATATGAAAGGCAAACAGAAGAATAGATTAACTTCAAATATATGAAATGATGTTCAATTTCAATTGAACTAGGAAAATGCAAACAAAATATTTTTTACCTTACTGGATCGGCAAAGATTTTAAAGATTTATAATGTCCAATGCTGACATAGTTACTAGGACACAAAAATTACATACATTGTTATTAAGAATATAAACTCGTAACTTTCTAGAGAGAAACTTAGTTTTTTTTTTTTTCCCAGCCCAACCCAAGAATCAGAACATTGCCAGTAATTTTATCTACCTATGTGCTCCTCCCCAATCTAACCCCCTCCAACCTACACACTCCTTTTTTTCTTTTTTTCAGATGGAGTCTTACTGAGATGTCCAGGCTGAAGTGCAATAGCATAATCTCGGCTCACTGCAACCTCCACTTCCCAGGTTCAAATGATTATCCTGCCCCTGCCTCCCAAGTGGCTGCGACTACAGGCACACACCAGCACACCTGGCTAATTTTGTATTTTTAGTAGAGACAAGGTTTCACCACATTGACCAGAATGGTCTTAAACTTGTGACCTGAAGTGATCCACCCGCCTCAGCCTCCCAAAGTGCTGGGATTACAGGAATGAGACACCATGCCCAACCCAACCTACAAATTCCTGATCCTAGGTAATCACTAACCGGAATTCTACATTTATTATCTTTTTGCCTTTTGATTGTTTTTTGTTTTTTTGGTTTTTTTTGAGATGGAGTTTCGCTCTTGTTGCCCAGGCTGGACTGCAACGGCACGATCTCAGCTTACCGCAACCTCTGCCTCCTGGGTTCAAGCGATTCTCCTGCCTAAGCCTCCCAAGTAGCTGAGATTACAGGCATGCACCACCGTGCCCAGTTAATTTTGTATTTTTAGTAGAGACAGGGTTTCTCCGTGTTGGTCAGGCTGGTTTCAAACTCCCGACCTCAGGTGATCCGTCCATTTCAGCCTCCCGAACTGATGGCACTACAGGTGTGAGCCACCTTGCCCACCCTCGTTTTGATTTTTAATTTATTGCATACGTATGTATGCCTTTAAATTTTTACATTTATTTAATTTTATACAGGTTCCCAACTTTTTCTGTTGTTGTTTGTTTGAGACAGTCTTGCTCTGTTGCCCAGTCTGGAGTGCAGTGGCACAATCATAGCTCACCACAGCCTTGAACTCCTGGGCTCCCAAGTAGCTCAGACTATAGGCACACACCATCACACCTGGCTAACTGTTGTTGTTGTTGTTGTTATTGTAGTAGAGACAGAGTGTTGCTTTGTTGCCCAGGTTGGTCTTGAACTCCTGGCCACAAGCAATCCTTCCACATCAGCTTCCCAAAATACTGGGTGGGATTAGGTTTGAGCCACCATGCCCAGCCAGATTTTTAAGTTTTATACAAGGATCATCATTCCCTAAGTGGTCTTTTGGTAGTAACTTCAATCAACATTAGGTTGAGATTCAGCCATTTTGTTTTGTGTAGCTATACTTCATTTTCACTGTTCTATAATATTCCATATGAACCTGACATAATGTATTGATCGGTTTTCCTATTAAAAGACATTTGAGCTGGGCGCGGTGGCTCAAGCCTGTAATCCCAGCACTTTGGGAGGCCGAGGCGGGTGGATCACGAGGTCGAGAGATCGAGACCATCCCGGTCAACATAGTGAAACCCCGTCTCTACTAAAAATACAAAAAATTAGCTGGGCATGGTGGCACGTGCCTGTAATCCCAGCTACTCAGGAGGCTGAGGCAGGAGAATTGCCTGAACCCAGGAGGCGGAGGTTGCGGTGAGCCGAGATCGCGCCATTGCACTCCAGCCTGGGTAACAAGAGCGAAACTCTGTCTCAAAAAAAAAAAAAGACATTTGAGGCCAGGCACAGTGGCTCACGTCCATAATCCCAGCACTTTGGGAGGACGAGGTGGGCAAATCACCTCAGGTCAGGAGTTTGAGACCAGCCTGGCCAACATGGTGAAACCCCGTCTCTACTAAAAATACAAAAATTAGCTGGACGTGGTGGCAGGTGCCTGTAATCCCAGCTACTTGCTGGGATACAGAATAACTTGCACCCAAGGGGTAGAGGTTGCAGTAAGCTGAGACTGCGCCATTACACTCCAGCCTGGGCAACAAAAGTGAAACTCTGTCTCAAAAAATAAATAAATAAATAAATAGGCTGGGCATGGTGGCTTATGCCTGTAATGGGAGGCCAAAGTGGGTAATCACCTGAGGTAAGGAGTTCAAGATCAGCTTAGCTAATATGGTGAAACCCTGTTTCTACTTTAAAAAAAAAAAAAAAAAAAAATTAGCTGAGCGTGGTGGCACGCACCTGTAATCCCAGCTACTCGGGAGCCTGAGGCAGGAGAATCACTTGAACCTGGGAGGCAGAGGTTACAGTGAGCTGAGATCACGCCATTGCACTCCAGCTTGGGCAACACAAGTGAAAATAAAAAGACATTTGAGTTGTTTTTTATTTACTGTATTTACACTGATTGTCATCCATGTTTTCTTGGACTCCTGCAAGATTTTATATATGGGTATATCCTAGGAGTAGAACCGCAGTGTTGTAAGGTATGCAAATATCCACTTTAGAAAATGAAATGATGCCTAGCTGTATTCCAAAGTGGCTGCAACAATTTACATTTTAACTAGCAAACTAACATGATCCTAATGATCCAAATCCCTCCCAAAACTCGGTATTTTAACACTTCTTGAATTTTGCCAACAAAATGAGCATTGTATAGTGCTCATTGTGATTTCACTTCCCTAAGAAATTAAGCGAAATAAAGAAATGTTTTTTTATGCAATGCCTGTTCATATCATATGCCATGTTTCCATTGGGTTGCTTATCATTTTCTTATTGACTTGCAGTTCTTTATAATCTCTTGATATTAACTCTTTGTAGGCTATATATGTTATACATTTCTTCAGTTTTTATCTTTTTTTTCTTCACTTAGAAAATCCAATTTATCAGGCTGGGCATGGTGGCTCACGCCTGTAATCCCAGCACTTTGGGAGGATGGGTGGGTGGATCACCTGAGGTCTGGCCAACATGGCAAAACCTCATCTCTACTAAAAATGCAAAAATCAGCCGGGCATCCTGGCACACAGCTGTAATCCCAGCTGCTTAGGAGGCTGAGGCTGGAGAATTCTTTGAACTTGGCAGGGAGAGGCGGCAGTGAGTCAAGATCGCGCCACTGCACTCCAGCCTGGGCAAAAGTGTTAAGACTGTCTCAATAAAAAAAATTTTTAATCCAATTTATCAATCTTTTATTTTATTTGGTTCGTAGTGCTTTTTATAACCTGTTTATAAAAATCTTTCCCTAGCCAGAAGTCAGAAAGGTATTTATTAATATTTTCTTCTACAAGATTTAAACTTGTGCTTTTGATTTTTTTTTTTTTTTTTTTGAGACGGAGTTTCACTCGTTACCCAGGCTAGAGTGCAATGGCACAATCTCGGCTCACCGCAACCTCCGCCTCCTGGGTTCAGGCAATTCTCCTGCCTCAGCCTCCTGAGTAGCTTGGATTACAGGCATGTGCCACCATGCCCAGCTACTTTTTTGTATTTTTAGTAGAGACGGGGTTTCACCATGTTGACCAGGATGGTCTCGATCTCTTGACCTTGTGATCCACCCACCTCGGCCTCCCAAAGTGCTGGGATTACAGGATTGAGCCACCGCGCCCGGCCGTGCTTTTGATTTTTAACTTCTTAATCCATCTGAAGTTGATTTTGCCATGGTTTACTTTTTTCCCCTACAGATAAACAATTTTTCCAGCTCCATTATTAAATACCTCTTCCTTGAGTACCCCTATTATATATCTAAATCAAGCATTCCCAAACTTTTTACACAGAGGGCCAGTTCACTGTCCCTCAGACCGTTGGAGGGCCACCACATACTGTGCTCCTCTCACTGACCACCGATGAAAGAGGTACCCCTTCCTGAAGTGCGGTGGGGGGCCGGATAAATGTAGTTTGGGGACGCCTGATCTAAATGTTGTTTCATTGATCTGTTTCTCCCTGTAAAGATAGACTTAAATCATCTAGTCATTAAGATCACCTGCCTCATGGGCCCTGTCTATACACCTAACAAAAGAAGGTACTCTGACCCACGAAAGGCACACAGTGCAATCGTTTACCTCCTCAGTTACCCTCTCCTCAGAGGAAAAAAGCAGTTTCTCCAATAGGAAAACAGAAGCAGCTAAAAATAACTGCATCCAGTAAACAATGCTTGGTTGGCTTTTCTCCCACTACTGTGAGCCAAATATAGTCTGTTAAGAATTTTTAAAACTCCAAATGATGCGTCCACATTTGTGGAAACCTTTGGTCAGAGATGGCTAGAGAAGAAATGTGCCCATGCACATTTCAGAGATGAATTAGATTAAGATGGGAGCCTCTGAGTAGACACCACCAGCCATTCTTTGCAAAAATGGGTTGAAGTTAATATACCCCTAGAGACTGCTTTTTAAAAGAGCTAGGCACGGTGGCTCACACCTATAATCCCAGCAATTTGGGTGGCCGAGGCAGGCAGATCACTGTGGTTACAAATTCAAAACCAGCCTTCTGATGCCAGCATGGTGAAATCCCATCTCCACTAAAAATACAAAAAAATTAGCCGGGCATTGTGGTCTGTACCTGTAATCCCAGCTACTCAGAAGACTGAGGCAGAAGAATTGCTTAAACCCATGAGGCAGAGGTTGCACTGAGCTGAGACTGCCACCGTACTCCAGCCTGAACAACAGAGCAAGACAGAAAGAAAGAGAAAAAGAGGGAAAGAGAGAGAGGGAGGGAGGAAGGAGTATAAAAGAAAGCCATTCAATTACTAGACTCATACTGAGGAAGGAGACCCAGGCATCTGGGATCAACTTCCCCTTTGACTGCCACTCTGCATTTCAATAAAAGAAAAGGCTGACCGCCTGGAGCCTCCTGATTCACCTTCCTGTAGGTGGCAGGCTTGGTCTTGGGGAAACTCTCCGGAAGACACTGTTTTTACTTAAAACAAGATCAAACCAGAAACCTTTTCCCATGTGATTCCTAAAACTGTAAACCTGAAACCCTTTCATATGTGATTTCTAAGGCTATAAACCTAAGATTCTTCCATGTGTAATATCTAAAGTATAAGCCTATATGAAAAGGTAGAACCTTCCTTTGTTAAACAAGCTGAATTTGGACAAATTATTCCTCAGCTCCTGGCTGTAATAAACTCCTTCCTTCCCCATTTGGTGTTTGAGAGCTGTTTCCCGTGGCCACTCCTGCTACAATACAATAGCCTCATGCTGTTTCCTCTCACCATACAGAGGGGTTCTGGTACACAGAAGCAACTTACAAACTACTAGAAACTCCTTATATACCCTCTTTCTCAGCTGACAAGAGGTTACTTCTTACATTAACAACTTTGGGGAGAGTAGCCTGGAAGAAGTACTGAACCCCAAGTGATCAGTTTTCCTCTGTTAACCAACTGCCTTGTTGGGAGGGATTATAGGTAGACTTAGTTGCTCTGAGGTAGTGATCACATGGATCCCCTAATCCTAAGAAGTCTCCCAAGTATCTTCTGCTCAAGGTCACAATGCTCCTTCCCAATGCTGAGTTCCTAATACCAAACAACAGCCAGCCTGTTTCTCTAGTCTATCCTCAGGTTATTCATTGAAAAGGAGTTCAACACACAAGATGACTGGAAAAAAGCTACTGAAGGAGTGTCCTGAGAAACTGGGGAGGAGAAGGTAAGCAGGAAAGAAGGGTCCAAGATAGAAAAAAAAGTGGTACCCCTTTCTTTACTCTAATATCCTTTGCTTAATTCTCTAACATAACTGTGGGTGAAATGTTTCTTTACTGAACTCAATGAAGCTCCAAAGAGAAGCACAGGACAAAGGACTCCTCACAAAGGCAGCACTTTCACTTGCTCAGGGCCAGCTGAGCTCATGTGTTGGTGCAAAAAGGAACAAAAAGCTTTTGACAGACTTCTGATACCCAAAGACGGCAGTAACTGATGAATTCTGATTTGGGGGACTAGGAAATGCACACACTCTGTCCCTCTGTAGAATGTCCCTTTTATAAACCAAACTTGCCCCACCTCACTACCCTGATGATGCCCCCTTACACAGTGCCAGGTGAATTTCCCCAGCCCCATCTGATATGATTTGGCTGTGTTCCCACCCAAATCTCATCTTAAATTCTCACATGCTGTGGGAGGGACCCAGTAGGGGGTAGTTGAATCATGGGGGCAGGTCTTTCCCATACTGTTCTCATGACAGTGAATTAAGTCTCACAAGATCTGATGGTTTGATAAGGGGGAGTTTCCCTGCATAAGCTTTCTCTTTGGGGGCTGCCATCCATGTAAGATGTGACTTGCAAGGCCAGGCGCGGTGACTCAAGCCTGTAATCCCAGCACTTAGGGAGGCCGAGGCGGGTGGAACACGAGGTCAAGAGATGGAGACCATCCTGGTCAACATGGTGAAACCCCGTCTCTACTAAAAATACAAAAAATTAGCTGGGCATGGTGGCGCGTGCCTGTAATTCCAGCTACTCAGGAGGCTGAGGCAGGAGAATTGCCTGAACCCAGGAGACGGAGGTTGCGGTGAGCCGAGACCGCGCCATTGCACTCCAGCCTGGGTAACAAGAGTGAAATTCCGTCTCAACAACAACAACAAAAAGATGTGACTTGCTCCTCTTTGTCTTCTGCCATGATTGTGAGGCTTCCCCAGCCATGTGGAAGCATTAGGTCCATTAAACCTCTTTTTCTTCCCACTCTCAGGTATGTCTTTATCAGAAGCATGAAAACAGACTAATACAGCAAATTGATACCAGTAAAGTGGGGCACTGCTTAAAAGATACCCAACAATGTGGAAGCAACTTTGGAACTGGGTAACAGGGAGAAGTTGGAACAGCTTGGAGGGCTCAGGAGAAGACGGGAAAATGTGGGAAAGTTCAGAACTCCCTAGAGACTTGTTGAATGGCTTTGACCAAAATGCTGATAACGATATGGACAATGAAATCCAGGGTGAGGTGGTCTCAGATGGAGATGAGGAACTTGTTGGGAACTGAAGCAAAGGTGACTCTTGTTATGTTTTACCAAAGAGACTGGCAGCATTTTGCCCCTGCCCTAGAGATTTGTGGGACTTTGAACTTGAGAGAGATGATCTAGGGTATCTGGTAGAAGAAATTTCTAAGCAGCAAAGCATTCAAGAGGTCTCTTGGGTGCTATTAAAAGCATTCAGTTTTAAAAGGGAAACAGCATAAAAGTTTAGAAAATTTGCAGCCTGGCAATGCCATAGAAAAGAAAATCCCATTTTCTAAGGAGAAAATCAAGCCAGCTACAGAAATTTACATAAGTAAGGAGGAAATTAATGTTAATCCCCAAGACAATGGGGATAAATGTCTCCAGGGAATGTCAGAGGTCTTCATGGTTGCCCCTCCCATTACAGGCCCAGAGACCTAGAGGAAAAAGTGGTTTCGTGGGCCAAGCGCAGGGTCCCTGTGCTGTGTACAGCCTAGGGACTTGGTGTCTTGCATCCCAGCCATTTTAGCTGTGGCTGAAGGGGCTAATGCTGAGCTCAGCCCGTGGCTTCAGAGGATGCAAGCCCCACGCCTTAGCAGTGTCCACATGGTGTTGAACCTGCAGATACACAAAAGTCAAGAATTGCAGTTTGGGAACCTCTGCCTAGATTTTCAAGGATGTATGGAAATGCCTGGATGCCCAGGGACATGTTTGCTGCTGGGGCAGGGCCCTCATGGAGAACTTCTGCTAGGGTAGTGTGGAAAGGAAATGTGGGGTCAGAGCCCCCATAGAGTCCCTACTGGGACACTGCCTAGTACAGGTGTGAGAAGAGGGCCACCATTCTCCAGATCCCAGAATGGTAGATCAACTGGCAGCTTGCAATGTGTGCCTGGAAAAGCCCCAGACACTCAACGCCAGTTTGTAAAAGCAGCTAGGAGGGAGGCTATACCCTGCAAAGCCATAGGGGTGGAGCTGCCCAAGATCATGGGAACCCACCTCTTGCATCAATGTGACCTGGATGTAAGACATGGAGTCAAAAGAGATCATTTTGGAGCTTTAAGATTTGACTGCCCCACCGGCTTTTGGACTTGCATGAGGCCTGTGGCACCTCTGTTTTGGCCAATTTCTCCCATTTGGAATGGCTGTATTTTTCCAGCACCTGTATCCCCACTGTATCTAGGAAGTAACTAACTTGCTTTTGATTTTATAGGCTCACAAAGAAGGACTTGCCTTGTCTCAGATGAGACTTTTGACTATGGACTTTTGAGCTAATGCTGAAATGAGTTAAGACTTAGAGGAACTGTTGGGAAGACATTTTTGGTTCTGAAATGTGAGAACATGAGATTTGGGAAGGGCCGGCATGGAATGATATGGTTTTGCTGTGTCCCCACCCAACTCTCATCTTAAATTCTCATGTGTTGTGGGAGGGACCCAGTGGGAGGGACCCTGGGGGGGAGGGGGCAGTAGTTGAATCATGGGGTGGGTCTTTCCTGTGCTGTTTTCATGATAGTAAGTCTCATGAGATCTGAAGGTTTTATAAGGGGGAGTTTCCCTTCACAAATTCTATCTTTGCCTGCTGCCATCCATGTAAGATGTCACTTGCTCCTCCTTGCCTTACCTATGATTGCAAGGCTTCCCGAGCCACGTGTAACTGTAAGTCCATTAAACCTCTTTCTTTTGTAAATTGCTCAGTCTCAGGTATGTCTTTATTAGCAGTGTAAAAACAGACTAATACGCTACCCCAAAGCTTCCTTCTAACAGTGTAGTTAAAAGACACCACATATTTTAAAGATGTGCACCAAAATATCAAAAGTAGTTATCTCTGGGTGGTAAATTTTGAGGTAATTTCAATTTTATTCTTTATGCTTTTGTGCACTGTTAGAATTTTTTACTATAAACGTGTCATTTCTGAGATACCCCAAAGTTGTCTTTCAGAGCCAGCTCTTTTCCCCTAGTTGAAGGTTTTCTGCAGGAACTATACAGGCTAATATCCCAGAGCTTACCTGCTAAAAATCAAGGCAGAAAATATCCAGCTACATAACTGCTCCCACAAATGTGTGACTTTCAGAGGGAAAGTATAAATGAACTGGAACTCTGAGATCCAAACCCAAGAACCACTTATGAAGCACACATAGGTAATTCTAGTGTTCTACTGCCACCACTCCTTCCCAAGCAGACTACAGTGAGAGGCCAGAAGCTCAGATGTAAAGTTTGCAGAAGGGATGGGGAATATAGCAACATGGAGGCTTCAACAGCCCAGAACAGAGAGAACTTTTAGGTATCTTTTTTTTTCTTTGAGATAGAGTCTCACTCTGTCACCCAGTCTGGAGTGCAGTGGCGCGATCTCGGCTCACTGCAACCTTCGCCTCCAGGGTTCAAGCAATTCTCCTGCTTCAGCCTCACAAGTAGCTGGGACTACAGGCATGCACCACCACGCCCTGCTGATTTTTTTGTTGTTGTTTTGTTTTTAGTGGAGACAGGGATTTTCCATGTTGACCAGACTGGTCTTTGAACTCCTGACCTCAGGTGATCTGCCCACCTCAGCCTTCCAAAGTGCTGGGATTACAGGCATGAGCCACCGCGCCCGGCCAACTTTTGGGTTTCTTAAGCAGTCCCATTAAGAAACCTGCTGGTCTCTCAGAGGTCCTTTCATATACCCGTACACATGAAGAACACAGAGGCAACAATGTTGAAAGATCTTAGAGGGATCAGAACTTGCCGCAAGTATAAGGAAAGCTGATGCCAAAGAGGAAAATGAAGCTGAGAAATCTGGCTTCTTGCTTAGTGGCCTATTTATTAAATTATGCACATAGCTTGCCTCTTTGGCCTTCCACCTTCAACCATTTTTTGTTATTGTTCTTATTGTGACTTTATAGAATTATAATTAGGTTGATTAAGTCATATCAATATTAAATACACATTTGTTTAAAGCAAACAACAAAAAGCTCTTGTTTCTCCAGTCTTTGATACCTACTCTTCATGTATATGTATGGTACAGTAAGCAAGTACACAAAAAAACTATTATCTAATCACAATGATTTTATCCATCATTTAGATCTTTTCTTCCTTAATCAACCTTGTTCCACCCCAAAGAGCACAATGCTCTATAAAGTGAAAGAAGAAAAAAGGGCAGAAATGGAAGAAGCTACGAGGAAGACAAAGAAGACATTTTTATTCTAAAAATAAAGAAGAGAGAAAAGAGCAAAGAGATGCATTTGACTATAAATTGTTTTTTTTTTTTTTTTTGAGACGGAGTTTTGCTTTTGTTACCCAGGCTGGAGTGCAATGGCGCGATCTCGGCTCACCACAACCTCCGCCTCCTGGGTTCAGGCAATTCTCCTGCCTCAGCCTCCTGAGTAGCTGGCATTACAGGCATGCACCACCATGCCCAGCTGATTTTTTTGTATTTTTAGTAGAGACGGGGTTTCACCATGTTGACCAGGATGGTCTCGATCTCTTGACCTCGTGATCCACCCGCCTCGGCCTTCCAAAGTGCTGGGATTACAGGCTTGAGCCACCGTGCCCGGCCTTTGACTATAATTTAAATATCACAGATGCGGTCTAATTATCAGGGACATTCATCAAATATGCCGCCCAGACATGCCCAACAACATAGTGCTGCCCAGATCCAGTTCCATGAGAATGCTCTCTTCTTGGGGTCTCTCACTCATATTCCTCAGTTATATACAAAAATCTCTACTCCTAAAGAAAAGTTGGTGGAGGGAGGAAACAAAGAGTCATGGTGACGCCAGTGTATGTATACTCCAAAGTCTTCTTCCCAGGCCTTTCTAACAACTATAAGAAATTCGAGGCCGGGCGCGGTGGCTCAAGCCTGTAATCCCAGCACTTTGGGAGGCCGAGGCGGGTGGATCACGAGGTCAAGAGATCGAGACCATCCTGGTCAACATAGTGAAACCCCGTCTCTACTAAAAAAATACAAAAAATTAGCTGGGCATGGTGGCACGTGCCTGTAATCCCAGCTACTCAGGAGGCTGAGGCAGGAGAATTGCCTGAACCCAGGGGGCGGAGGTTGCGGTGAGCCGAGATCGCGCCATTGCACTCCAGCCTGGGTAACAGGAGCGAAACTCCGTCTCAAAAAAAAAAAAAAAGAAATTCGAAGTAGGAAAGCACTTGCCCCAGCTAGTTTCCTAACAGCCACAAAATAACATACCAGTTCTGTTGGTAATTCTAAAAAAAATTAAAAATAAAACAATCTTACTTCTAATCATGCTTTAAATCTACTTTAGAATGAAATAGGAAATACATACTTTAAATCAATTCTTTTCTTAGCCAGGTACAGTGGCTCATGCCTATAATCCCAACACTTTTGGAAGCCAAGGCAGGAGGATTACTTAAGCCCAGTAGTTCGAGACCAGCCTGGGCAACATGGTGAGATCCTGCCGCTACAAAAAATAAAAAACAGCCGGGCGCGGTGGCTCAAGCTTGTAATCCCAGCACTTTGGGAGGCCGAGGCAGGTGGATCACGAGGTCGAGAGATCGAGACCATCCTGGTCAACATGGTGAAACCACGTCTCTACTAAAAATACAAAAAATTAGCTGGGCATGGTGGTGCGTGCCTGTAATCCCAGCTACTCAGGAGGCTGAGGCAGGAGAATTGCCTGAACCCAGGAGGCGGAGGTTGTGGTGAGCCGAGATCGCGCCATTGCACTCCAGCCTGGGTAACAAGAGCGAAACTCCGTCTCAAATAATAATAATAATAATAATAATAATAATAATAATAAACAATTAGCTGGGTGTGGTGGCATGCTCCTGTAGTCCCAACTACTCAGAAGGCTGAGTCAGGAGGCTCACTTGAGCCCAGGAGTTCAAGGTTACGGTAAGCTACGATCATGCTACTGTACCCAGCCTGGGTAACACAGCAAAACACTGTCTCTTAAAAAGCAAAACAAAACAGAAACGATAGTATAAATACAGAAATAACAATGTATCTATGTCAGTTGATAAAGATGATAAGTGTCTCTGGAATAATATAAATTGAACTAACTGTTCATTGTTTTTACTTTTTTCCTGAAAAGTTATTCATATTCACCAAAATAAAAGAAAATAATATTGGTAACACCATATGTGCTAGGTTCATCCAAAGCCCTTCTCGCCCCTTCTCACTCACCCAGAGGTACCAATACTTAAGCTCTCACCTCTTGAGGCAGCTCCAGCTTTGACCGGTCATCCAGGCCATTGGAATGTAAGCCCATCAGGTATGGAACAGGAGCATCTAAGAAATGCAGGAGAGAAGCCGGGAGAATAGGGACATAGACATGCTGCCACTGGAAAGGAAACATGAGAGCTGTAATCGTCTCCGCCACAGTCATCAGTCTCTGGTAATCTGGGTCAAAAAAAAAAAAAAGCACACATACAAATCAGTCAAAAACAAGGTACTTCCTTCCCAAACAGTAAATTAAAACCTTCAATACAATTTCTTATTTAGAAAGGATTAGGATAAACTTTAGCAAGGGTATGCTCAAAGTGATTCCCTTGAGGGTGTCAGAGAGACAACCAAGAGACCCCTGTGGACCACAAATTAAAATATACCTACACACATAGGTCCTTGCTCATAATAAAATCCAATATGGAAATACAACAAAAATAATTAATGGCATCTTGCACCAAATACTATGCCAGAATGTGATAGTAGATCCTCTTAAGAAAGAAGGTAAGAGAACGGAACAAAAAGAAAAAACAGTTGGTCGGGGACCCAGTTCAGCATGGAAGCAAAAAGGCTCATTTCTCACTAAGATACTTCTGCAGAACATCCTGTAAGGAGCTCATGTGAGCTTTGCCTGCAAAATCAAGCACAAAGAACTACAAGGCATGCAGAAGCTGATTTTTCCACATTAGCCAAGCCTACCCTATACCTGGCAACCTTTCCTGAATGAGAACAGCATAAAAATGTTATTTTAACATTTCAATAAAAAGCTTCCTTAGAGGCTGGATGCAGTGGCTCACACCTGTAATCCCAGTATTTTGGATCACTTGAGGTCAGGGGTTTGAGACCAGACTGGCCAACTAGCTGTACTCTGGCCTAGGTGACAGAGCTATACGTCTTCCAAAAAAAAAAAAAAAAGCTTCCCTAGAGCTTGAAAGACCCAGACTTTCTTGATTCAAAACTCTTGTTACAGGTCAGAGATCATAGCCTGAAGGAAAATCTTATGATCAATATTTGGCTGCTCTTCAGAATGTAATTTCTAGCTTTTTTTTTTTTTTTTTAAAGAGTAATATATTGGTAAAGCCAAAAGAACTGACTGGTTAAAGCTGAAATTTGACAAATTACTATTCACAAATATGATGATTTCAGGCATTTAAGAACAAAACAGAAACATACATTTTTTAATTATGTAAGTAAAATTTTTCTGGAATGGGTGGTTTTAAATGAGCTGTCATAGGAATTAAAATGATCTTACGTGCTAAAAATTCACCCTACCACTTAAATCACAGCTTGGTTCATAAAGTAGCTATAAGTAACAAAAACTTTCTAGGAAATAAAGTCTCAGTAGAAAGGGAGTGGAAGCTAAAAAGCAGAAATTGAGCAAAACATCCTACATTTGCTCACTAATAGAGCTTTGAAAGTTGCCTATCACCTTGCTCCTAGATAATCAAAGAAGAGCATAACCTGTAAATAACTTTACTAGTGTGATAAATATATATATTTGGTCTCTTCCCTGATTCCTGAAACACACAGCTCCTAAAACCCTTGGAATCTACTGGGCATTAAGAATCTCTTTTAAGTGACATTGTCTCACTTAAATGCGCCGGGTCCATTTTTATGACTTGTATGTGCAGATAAAGACATCAGACTTGGGACCACTCTATAAATAAGTCCCCTCTAAACAAACTGCAGGCAGCTCCTACATATTTACGAACAATTATAAACTGTCCTGGCAAGTTGCAAAACAATGATTAATTATTATGCTCCCATTTGTGTTCTTTTTAAAAAGCATATGCATAGTATATACACGGTTGTATCTACAAGGAAACAGAAAACAGTGGTAACCTCCCTGAAGGAGAACCAGGGAGCAGAAGTAGAAGTCGTACACTTCACTGTACACTCTTGTAATGTTGTACATTTCTATCCTTCATTGTACACTCTTGAAATCCTGTTTTTCAAGTTAGTTTACACTCTTGGAATGCCTTTTTTCAAGTGAGTGAGTGAGTTACTTGGAGACAGAGTCTTGCTCTGTCGCCCAGGTTGGAGTGCAGTGGTGTGATCTCTGCTCACTGGAAGCTCCGCCTCCTTGGTTCAAGCCATTCTCGTGCCTCAGCCTCTTGAACAGCTGCGACTACAAGTGTGCACCATCATGCCCAGCTAATTTTTTGTATTTTTAGTAGACATGGGGTTTTACCATGTTGGCCATGCTGGTCTTGAACTTCTGATCTCAAGTGATCTGTCCTCCTTGGTCTCCCAAAGTGCTGGGATTACAGGCATGAGTCAACGCACCCGGCCTGAACTTTTATTTTAATATACCATATATCTTTCATAGTGTATTTGTATAATTTAAAGAATATTTATATTAATACATGTGTATTCAACACTTAACATAAAAAGTAGTACATTGGGCCAGGCATGGTGTCTCATGCCTGTAATCCCAGCACTGTGGGAGGCTGAAGAGGGCAGATTGCTTGAGGTCAGGAGTTTAAGACCAGCCTGGCCAATACAGCAAAACCCCATCTCTACTAAACATACAAAAAGTAGCTGGGTATGGTGTTGTGTGCCTATAATCCCAGCTACTCAGGAGGCTGAGGCAGGAGGATTGATTTAACCTGGGAGGCACAGGTTGTAGTAAGCCAGGATTGCGCCACTGTACGCCAACCGAGTGAAATTCCATCTCAAAAAACAAAAGAAAACAGTCGTTATTAAAAACACTGGAAAAGACAGCATTTTTAAAAATTAAGAGATTACTTCTCAGATGTAGGATACTAGATCAAAGAAAAAAGGGCTGCGTGCAGTGGCTCACACCTGTAATCCCAGCACTTTGGGAGGCCAAGGCGGGCACAGTTCACTTGAGGTCAGGAGTTTTGAGAACAGCCTGGCCAACATGGCAAACCCCATCTCTACTAAAAATACAAAAATTAGACAGGTGTGGTGGCACATACCTGTAATCCCAGCTACTTGGGAGGCTGAGGCATGAGAGTTGCTTGAACTTGGGAGGTGGAAGCTGCAGGGGGCCAAGATCGCACCACTGCACTCCAGCCTGGGTGACAGATAGAGACCCTGTCTTTAAAAAAAGGAGTGGGGGGGGGGGGACTTTCAACTTTCTCTGCATTATTTGTGCACATCATATTTATATCTATTTGTTTTTTAAAACGATTATTTTCATTAAGGATACACAAAAAATTTGATATCCAGCTATCATATAGAGAGGGGAAAATAAAATTTGATTCCCTGTGGAACTGTTTTGATTTTATGCCTTAAGCATTCATTATTTTTACAGTAAATGACTACTTTAAACAGTAAAATACCATTAGAGATTTCTCATCAACCTTTACTTAGCCAACTCACTTTACTGATTGATATTCCCCACTCTGAGTAAAGCATATATTGCTCCCACTCATTTGTTCCCAAACCTGTGCTAGCTGAACTTACTACTAGATTATATAACATAACCAAATACAGTGTACATAAATGGCAAACTCTGAGGGCAAAAAGAAAGAATAGCTATTTCTCTGAAAACAATATTAAATGCTTTTAAAAGACTCAGTGATGCGAAGTCACTAAAAAAAACACTGTATTGAATTAGGCATATCATGAAGCAATTAAGAATAAAAAACTAACGCTTGCTTTAACAGCACATATACTAAAATTGGAAAGATATAGAGAAGATTAGCATGGCCCCTTCACAAGGATGACACGAAAATTTGTGAAGCGTTCCATATTTTAAATTACTCTAAAAAAAAAATAAAAATAAAAATAAACACTAGAGAACACTACAAATCTAGAGGTAGTCTCTACTCTTGTTCTTTGACAAGGTTCTTTAAGTTATCACTCCACTTTAAAAAAAAAAAAAAAAAGTAATTAGGGCCGGACGCTGTGACTCACGCCTGTAATCCTGGTACTTCAGGAGGCCTAGGCGGGTGGAGGTCAAGAAATCGAGACCATTCTGGCCACACGGTGAAACTCTGTGCCTACTAAAAATACAAAAATTAGCTGGGTGTAGTGGCATGCACCTGTAGTCCCAGCTACTCAGGAGGCTAAAGAAGGAGAATCGCTTAAACTTGGGAGGCAGAAGTTGCAGTGAGCTGAGATCACGCCACTGCACGCCAGCCTGGCCACAGAGCGAGACTACCTCTCAAAACAACAACAACAACAACAACAACAATAACAAGAAAATCTAGTCAATGCATTATGGGTGTGGGTTATGCAAGAAAAGCAATGCACATATCTGATTTGTGATTTCGTAATCATGGGAAATGGCTGGACTCCTCATCAAAGATTATTGACTATACAGTTGTATGTTTTAAGTTAAATTACTTAGGCCAGGTGCAGTGACTCACACCTGTAATCCCAGCACTTTGGGAGGCCAAGGCCAGTGGATCACCTGAGATCAGGAGTTTGAGACCAGCCTGGCCAACATGGTGAAACCTCATCTCTACTAAAAATACAAAAATTAGCCAGGCTTGGTGGCGCGCACCTGCAGTCCCAGCTACTGGGGAGGCTGAGGCAGGAAAATCACTTGAACCCAGGAGGTGGCGGTTGCAATGAGCTTAGATCCTGCCATTGCACTCTAGCCTAGGCAACAAGAGGGAAACTCTGTCTCAAAAATAATTTAAAACTAAATAATTTAATTATAAAATTAATTGTATATATCATGTTTAGGATTCTGTGACCTGACTGTTTTGGTTTCCAATCAACTACTCTACTAGGCCACTTCAGATAAAGAGCTTCTGTTTCGCATATAATCTTAAAATAAGGCCAGATGCAGTGGCTTATGCCTATAATCCCAGCACTTTGGGAGGCCAAGAAAGGCGGATTGCTTGAGCCCAGGAGTTCAAGATCAGCCTGGGCAACATGGCAAAACCTTGTCTCTACAAAAAAATACAAAAACTAGCCAGACGCAGCAGCATGTGCCTGTAGACCCAGCTATCTAAGAGGCTAAGGCAGGAGAATCATCGGAGTCTGAGAAAGTCAAGGCTTCAGTGAGTCACGATTATGTCACTGCACTCCAGCGTAGGTGACAAAATGAGACCCTGTCTGAAAAAACAGTAATAATAATAATAATTTTTAAACAACTAATTAAAAATTGTGCTATTGAAAAAACACTATTTCTATATGAACTAAAGAATAAGTCGTATCCAGAAGCAAATAAAATGACCTATACCAAAAAGAAAACACCGTTTAAAACTGCCAATTCAATGTTCCAAAAGGTTACACTTTCAGAATCTTACAATTCAGCCTGCATTCCTTTTCCCTCAATAACACTCCTTTTCTATTCAGAAGGCAGGACATGCAGCAGCCAAAACCAACTGCTGTGGTGAAAGCTTGTTTTTGGCCAGAGTGATTTTTATCTACACAAGGAAGATGCCTTTGAATCATTAATAAAAACTACTTCAAGAAAACCAACCTAAATTGTTTAAAGCACTCTATTAACAACAAAAAGCATAATTTACATCCAATGAAAAGTAATCCACTCTACTTTGGCCTCAGCCAGGCTCAGCAATATCCAGGAAATTTCTGGAAAAAGCTTTATCTTGTCCATGTTCAGCATGACTTTAGGTCCTAAGTTCAATTCAATTCTACATACTAACCATCTCAATTACATTAGAACCTCTTATAAAATTCTTATTATGGATACAAGAACCCATATTCTAGGAAATACAGAAGCAGCTCAGATGGAACAATGTTATTTTTCCACTGTGTTCATCATATTTGTTTCAATCCTCCTTTCCTTGCCTCTAAACAACCCCCCAACACACACACACTGTATTATAGGTACCTAAAAGCCTACTGTATCTTCTAACACTCTATATAGTTTGGTTTCCTCCTCTCTGTTCTGTTCTAAACAAGAGTTCTTCCATATTTAACTAAGTTTCATTTCAAATTATTTTTATCAAATTCCAGCCAATAAATAGCTAGGAAAGCAATATGATTTGTCCAAGTCTATATTTCACCCAGAGACAGGAGGCTGTAACTTCATATCTTAAACTATAAGTTGCAAAGAGAAGCCTCAGGAACTACATTCAGCCAACAGATAATGTTTGGCCTACAGTGTTTAAGAAGAACATTGTTGCCAATATTTAAAAATCAGAGATTTCGGCCGGGTGCGGTGGCTCAAGCCTGTAATCTCAGCACTTTGGGAGGCCGAGGCGGGTGGATCACAAGGTCAAGAGATTGAGACCATCCTGGCCAACATGGTGAAACCCCGTCTCTACTAAAAATACAAAAAATTAGCTGGGCATGGTGGCACGTGCCTGTAATCCCAGTTACTCAGGAGGCTGAGGCAGGAGAATTGCCTGAACCCAGGAGGCGGAGGTTGCGGTGAGCCGAGATCACGCCATTGCACTCCAGCCTGGGTAACAAGAGTGAAACTCTGTCTCCAAAAAAAAAAAATTAGAGATTTCATATAAAAAATCTGGGTCCTCATGAAATACAAGAATATTTAGTCACATCAGGCCAGTATACCCACAAGGAATTAACTGGAGCTAATTCATAGCTGTCTACTTTACATGAGGTATGTGCTCTTTCAATCCCAGCATTTCAGGAGGCCAAGGCGGGCGGATCACCTGAGGTCAGAAGTTCAAGACCAGCCTGGCAAGTCAACATGTTGAAACCCCATCTCTATTTAAAAAAAAAAAAAAAAAAAAAAAATTAGCTGGGCATGGTGGTAGGTGCCTGCAATCCCAGCTACTGAGGAGGCTGAGGAAGGAGAACTGCTTGAACCCAGGAGATGGAGGTTGCAGTGAGCCAAGATTGTGGCACTGCACTCTAGCCTGGCTGACAAAGCAAGACTCCATCTCAAATTTAAAAAAAAAAAAAAAAAAAAAAAAAAAAACACCATTTTGCCAGCTTGGGCAATAAAGCCAGACCCTAGTTCCACTAAAAACAAATTTTTTTTTTAATTAGCCAGGCATGGTGGTGGGCACCTGTAGTTCCAGCTACTTGGGTGGCTACAACAGGAAGATCACTTGAGCCCAGAATATCAAGACTGCACTGGCCCATTATTGTGCCACTGCACTCTAGCCTGGGCAACAGAGTAAGATCTTATTTCTTTAAATAAATAAATAATTTTTTTAAGGCTGGTCACAGTGGCACCTGTAATCCCAGCACTTTGGGAAGCCAAGGCAGAAGGTTGAACCCAGGAGTTTGAGATCAGCTTGGGCAATATAGTGAGACCCCATCTTCATAACAAATAAAAAAAATTAGCCAGGCATGGTGGCACGTGCCTGTAGCCCCAGCTACTGAGGAAGCTGAGGTGGGAGGATCACTTGAGCACAGGAGGATGAGGCTGCAGTGAGCCATAATGGCACTACGGAACTCCAGCCTGGGCAACAGAGTGAGATCCTGCCTCAAAAAGGGAAAAAGGAAAAAAAGAAAATCATCATTTTGCAACCATCCTAGAAATAACTAATTCAGAATATAATCATCAGTAGATGCTAAACTATTAGACATCTGTAAACTGCAAATATGATACAAAAAATAAAAACTTTTAAAAAAGATTAGGCAAAACTTTAAAAAAGAACAGAATAATTAGTTTCAAAGTATCTCCTCACAACTTACATGTTAATTACCAAGGGAAAAATTATAACTTTCCAGTTAAGAAACCGCAGACACCATCTTAACCAAGTGAGCAGATTAGTATCACCAAATATGGGACAAAATGACATCATATGGCTGCCTCCTATAACCACGAAAACTGACAGTATGTGCCTCCTAATAGAGAGAAGAACATCATCACTTCTATGGTATTTCTGGAAAAATTTATAATCTGAATCTCATCATAAGAAAACATCAGACAAAACCAAATTAAGGGACATTCTATAAAATAACTTGCTTATACTCTTCAAAACATCTATGTCATGAAAGACAAAGGCTGAGAAACTCACAACTAAAAGCAATGCATGATATTGCACTAGATCCTGAATAAGGTTTTTTTTTTTCTTTTTTGAGACGGTGTCTCGCTCTGTCACCCAGGCTGGACTGCAGTGGTTCGATCGCGGCTCACTGCAACCTCTACCTCCTGGGTTCAAGTGATTATCCTGTCTCTGTGTCCAGAGTAGCTGGGATTACAGGCACGTGCCACCATACCTGGCAAATTTTTTGTATTTTTAGTAGAGACAGGGTTTCACCATGTTAGCCAGGATGGTCTCGAACTCCTGACCTCATGATCCGCCCACCTCGACCTCCCAAAATGCTGGGATTATGGGTGTGAGCCACTGCGCCTGGTCACAAACTTTTAAAAATTATCATAACAGACATTATTGGGTACTAGAGAAACTTTAATATAGTATTGTATCAATGCTAGATTTCCCAAATTTGATCAAAGACAGTTACTTAAGAGAATGTTTTTATTCTTAGGAAATAAACATTCGAGAATTTAGGAATCTGCAACAACTCTGAATGGTTAATAACTCTCTATGTTCACAGAGAGAGAGAGATGGTAGTAAAGGAAATTAGGCAAATGTTAACAACTGGCGAATTTGGGATAGGGTATACAAGAGACCCTAGAATACTCCTTGCAACTCTTTCATAAGCTAGAAATTATTTTAAAATAAAAAAATTTAAAAAAATTAAAACCTCTGATGGCTATCCAAGTGTAAAAGCCAAAGTCCTTACAATGGCCTACAAGATTCTATACAATCTGGCCTCCTGTTAAATCTCTAAAACCATCTCCTACTGTTAAGTCTCTAACATCATCTCCTACTATAGACTCCTGCTCATTTACTCCATTCCATTCACCCAGCCTCCTTATTTTGGAAAACATGAAGCACATTCTTGTCTTAGACCATTTGTATTTCCTGTGCCCTTTGCCAGGAATACTTTTCCTACAGATATTAACAGGTCACTCAGAGATGCCTACCTAACCACCCTGTTAAAAACTGGAACTTCTCGGCCAGGCACGGTGGCTCAAGCCTGTAATCCCAGCACTTTGGGAGGCTGAGGTGGGTGGATCACGAGGTCAAGAGATCGAGACCATCCTGGTCAACATGGTGAAAGCCCATCTCTACTAAAAATACAAAAAATTAGCTGGGCATGGTGGCGTGTGCCTGTAATCCCAGCTACTCGGGAGGCTGAGGCAGGAGAACTGCCTGAACCCAGGAGGAGGAGGTTGCGGTGAGCTGAGATCGCGCCATTGCACTCCAGCCTGGGTAACAAGAGCGAAACTCCGTCTCAAAAAAAAATAAAAATAAAAATAAAAATAAAAATAAAAACTGGAACTTCTCTTCCCCAAATGCTATACCTTTCTCTGTTCTATTTTTCTTTATAACCCTTAAGTACCTTATAAACAACATATTTTATGTATTTATTTAACCACCTCTCTTTCCCACTAAAATTTAAGTTCCACTATAGCAACAATTTTTGTCTTGTCCACCACTACCCTTGAAACAATGTCTAGCACATAGGCATTCTCAGTAAATATGTACTGGATGAATGAATTTCATGTTACTAGCCTGGCTTATCAAGTAAGCATATGTTTCTTTCTGATCTACTTTACTATTTTGTCCAAATATGCTGCTCACACTCAACCTCGCATTTATAAAAACAATTCAGTTAAGCAAACAACAAAAAGAAGCAACACATCCACATTTTCTCAAATATATTTTCTCAATCTATCAAGGATTATCCTTTGTGAAAAGGCAGAAGTAGCTCCGCAGAATGACAGAACAGAATTGATGGAATGTCGGCTTCCTGTGACCATCATCTCCTACTCACCCCTCTTTTCAGCTTAAATCAGAAGGGACATCAGGAAGCAGTGTTCCCCTCCAAGAGTGAATGCCCAGCAAAAGGCCATGAAGACAGTTAATCAGAAATATTGGTCCTCTCATGTTCATCAATTTGCCATCCACCACCTACCTCCAAAAGATCTGGGTTTTGCTCAAACTGTAATAGTTCTTAACCTTTACAGTCGGCACCACTGTATCTGAACATGAAAAGAAATGAAACCTTAGGTAGACAGGAAGCTCTAGTAAGCATTGACTTACGCTGTGAGTAGAGCAGGATTTGAAACTCCAAAAGGGCACAAGTAAAAAGCTGAAACACATTCTCTACCCCGAGCAGTTCGAAAACCTCTTTGACAGGAAAGTCAAATAGGGGAAGCTCATTGGTACTTGGTCTCTGGCAGATTATTGGCCCATAGACCCCAGAAAACTTCAAGGACCGGCCAGGAGGTGGGAGTGGCACCTCATAGAGTACGTTGTATATGTAGCTCTCAAGGGGCAGTGGAGGGGGCTGAGGTGAAGTGACTGCCTGGTGGAGTTGCTCCAGCACACTCCGACATGCCTTCATAAAAGACATGGGCGTGATGAGGCAGATGCATTTAGAGACATAGAGAGTGTCCCGGCTAATGTCATAGGAGTTGAAGCGCTGCAGTTTGGTCACAGGAGTGTCTTCACCATCCTCCATGCCGCTCTGGTCTCTGCCATCAGCAGGGGGAGCATGTAGGACATCATACTCAGCATTGTGCATGTGGTAGAGGGTCTGCATTGCACTGCAGATCTGCTTGCTAGTCACCTCTTCATAAAATGTGAGGGCAAACCCAAATGTCCGAGAGCCATCCTCCCTTGTGATAATAAAGGCATGGAATTGGGGCTCCCTGGGATCAGCCTGGGTCTTGAATGCCAGCCCTTTGGGCATACATAGCTGCAAAAGACAACAAGGCAACAAGCAGTGAGAACACTCACTGGCGATTCTCTTTTCAGAACACCATCATGATTTATTTATTTACAGAGCACCTACTAAGCTGAGTATTTATCTGGCTTAAAGCTCTCTCTTTCTAACGGAAGACACACAAGTAAATAAAATCATAATGCAGTCAGCAAGGATACACAGAAGTATATACGAAGTACTATGGGAACACAGAACAGACAACTCAGCCTGGGAATATCAGAAAAAGCTTCAAAAATGGGCCAGGCACAGTAACTCATGCCTGTAACCCCCAGCACTTTGGGAAGTGAAGGCAGGTGGATTGCTTGAAGCTACACGTTCAAGACCAGCCTGGATAACATGGCAAAACTCTGTCTCTACTAAAGATACAAAAATTAGGCAGGTATGCTAGTGCACACCTATAATTCCAGCTACACAGGAGGCCGAAGCATAAAAAATCACTTGACCCAGGAGGCAGAGGTTGCAGTGAGCCAAGATCATGCCCTGCACTCCAGCCTGAGCAACAGAGCAAGACTCTGTAACCAAAAAAAAAGGTAATGTTAGAGTTCAACAGGTACACAAGGGATAGAAGGGTATTTCAGGGACAAGAAGAAAATGCACAAAGACATGGACTTAAAAGAAAACTTAGAGAATTTAGGAAATGGTAAGTGGTTAAGCATGACAGTATGACAGAGAGCAAGATATGTAACTTAGGAGATGATGCTAAAAATATATTTAAAAACCAGATAGATGCAACTTTATACCTAAAAATAAAACAAACTTGTAAATAATTTTGGACTATCACCTCACAAAATTTTGTCATTAGTAAAACTTCTTTTCACATCAAAAAGTATGTTCATTTCATATAAACCAAGCAGATGACATAATCAGGATAAAGATTTACTGTTTTCACTCTAATTCAGATGGGTTATATAAAGAAACTTGGAAGTTAATCAAACTGACCTGAATCAGTTCCCATTTTCCAGTTTTACATGAACCTGGCTATACAAATGCCTTAAACTTGAATTCCCAAAGACTAGGTATTTCTGTTAAAATGAAATAAACACTGGGCTAGGAATCAAAAAACTTAAGGCTCTCTAAGACAGTTTCTTCATCTGTGAAATAATAACACAGTTTCCTCTGTCTACTTCTCAGGGTTTTTTGTGAGCATCAAACAAGACTATCCTGTTAAAACTACAGAATGCTATTTAAAATCTAATAGAATTAGCCGGGCGTGGTAGCGCATGCCTGTAATCCCAGCTACTTGGGAGACTGAGGCAGGAGAATCACTTGAACCCGGGAGGTGGAGGTTGCAGTGACCCAAGTTAGCACCATTGCATGCCAGCCTGGGCAACAAGAGTGAAACTCTGTCTCAAAAAATAAAAATAAAAAATAAAAAAATTGAGTCAGTAGAAAATCTAATAGAAAGGCCAGTGTGATGGCTCACGCCTACAGTAGCAACACTTTGGAAGGACAAGGTGGGCAGATTGCTTGAGCCCAGGAATTTGAGAAAAGCCTGGACAATATGGCAAAACCCTTTTTCTATAAAAAATATACAAAAATTCGCTGGGCATAGTGTCACACACTAGCAGTCCCAGCTACTTGGGTGACTGAGGTAGGAGGATCACTTGAGTTAAGGAGGATGAGACTGCAATGAACCGAGATCACACCACTGCTCTCCAGCAACCTGGGCAACAGAGTGAGACCCTGTCTCAAAAACAAATGTAATAAAGGCAGTACAAAGATAAGGTTAAGAGCAGTGGTCTGGAATCAGACTACAGCGTTCAAACTCCAACTCAACTACTTATTAGCCATGTGTGCTTGAATACATTACCTAACCTCTTTGGATCTTAATTTCCTCATCTGTAAAATATGTACGTGTGTATGTGTTTATTTAATACTACCTATGTAAGGAGTATTGTGAAGATTAAATAAGTTAATTCATGTAAAATGTTTATTAGAGTGTCTAGCACAAGGTGAATATTCAATAAAGGTTAGTTTACTCTATTTAGTGGTATATTCTTCCACATGAGATTTTAAATGCTCTCCTTTCTAAAATTATGACAAAACAAAAAAATGAAAATAAAATTATGATGAAACAAAATACCTACTTCTGTCATATAACTCAGATATATACAGTGCAGAATAAGAGAAAACAATTTTAAACTAATGAAGTTTAAAATTCACTCATCACATAATCGCAGTGCAATAATCAACAGCTCAGGGCCACAAAATAAGTTCACTGACACAATACTATGTATTTCTCTGACACAACAGAAACACATTATAACTTTTATTGTATTTAATATATTCTGAATATTTGATATATTGACCAAAATGCAGAATAATAAACAATATGCATTATAATCCTTTCTTCAAAAGTTATTGGTATTTGGTGAGACCACTGCTACCACAGCCTGAACTCACAATCCTATTACAAATTACTCTGTAAATTATCACATACTATAGCTAACAAATACTAACCATTCCTACCGCATCTTGGTCAAAGGGATTCCATTCTACGTTCTCAGGATATCGTGCAAGAACCTTAGACTTGAATGTTCGTCTCAATGGGGTCTGCTCAAAATTTTCCCCTGTAAGAAAAAGAATGAAGCAAATCATCTCTACAAAATCCCTTTAAGTCACAAGGTTATTAATGTCTGAGCTTGGTAGTCCAGCAAGGTACGGAAAGGAAGGCAAGGGGGTTAGTATGCCAACCATCTAAGAATAGGAAAGGCATTAAAGTTATCAGATCAGTAAAAAAGCTGAAAAAGTATAGCATGGTTAATGTTAGACATCACTAGCTATCAGTTCTTCTTCAAAATGAAATTATTACTACAAACCCAATGGTTAATTTTCTTGGGAGAGCATGAGAAAGCACAAGGAATGACAAGGATTGTATCCATCTTTTTTTTTCTCCCTAAAAGCCACATTTAATTTGCTTAAAGTCAACCAAAAACATTATAGAAGCATATTTTACTTAAAATTCAGAATAAACTATACGTTTCCATGATCTCTGGAAAAAATGCAAAGAAACTAAAAGACGTAAGAACATTAACAAAGCAGATTTCAGGGTAAATCTAATGAGATATTCTGTCAATTCAGAATCACTTGGAATTTCAGGAATTCTTTGTTTTCCCATTCCCCCTCCTAAAAACACTAGAGTATAATGAAATAAGAACATTAAAATGAAGAAAGAACCAAAGAACCCACCACCTAGAGGGATATAAATCTGAAAAATCTAGTGGCCAAAAAAATCACAAGAAAGTTAGAAGGTCAAAGGTTACAAAATGCCACTGGAGAGACATATGTAAGAACCATTAGAAAGCTTTGGGTGTTCTCAACTTTGTTTTTTTACCTTCAGTCGTACTTGAAATGAAAGGGCTGGCACCATCCCTGGCTTTAGAAGCCTGTATGTACTGGCATAATGCTATATAATAAACGAAATAACAGAGTATTACAATAAAGCAGTGTTATTCAAACTTTTTTGACCATTATTCCAGTACAAATTACATTTTACATTATGAAGCAATAAACACATACATGTATGTGTATACACAAATTTAACTAAAACAAAAATTTCACAAAACAATACTTACCTTTATATAATGTCCTCTCCTATTTCCTACTCGGTATCATTAAAACAAAAAATGCTGACTGCAGGCCTACTAATGATCAGAATTCAGTTTGAAAAACATTATAATACGGTATAGTAGAATGAAGAGCTCAACTGATACCAAATTACTGTAAAGTTGCTAGTGCTTTATCTGAAAGTATACTGCCCAAATATTGCTTTACCTAAGGAAACAGGGAGTGCAGAACAAATTAAATGCATATAAACAGTTCAAACAAACAAATTTTAGGTGTCTTGGAATATATGGGAAACATAATCAAGGACAATTCAATTGAATTTGATACCTGTTTACTGAGTAATCAAGGGACTTAAATACTTCGGGGACTAGAGATAAACCAGACAAAATATGTACCCTCAATGATCTCAATATATGTACCCTCAATGATCACAAGATGAGATGCACCTGAAGTCAGAAAGTCCCTTACCCTAAATCAATCCCAGAGGCACCTCAAAAGTTTCTAAAGCAGGGCACGGTGGCTCAAGCCTGTAATCCCAGCACTTTGGGAGGCCGAGGCGGGTGGATCACGAGGTCGAGAGATCGAGACCATCCTGGTCAACATGGTGAAACCCCGTCTCTACTAAAAATACAAAAAATTAGCTGGGCATGGTGGCACGTGCCTGTAATCCCAGCTACTCAGGAGGCTAAGGCAGGAGAATTGCTTGAACCCAGGAGGCGGAGGTTGCGGTGAGCCGAGATCGTGCCATTGCACTCCAGCCTGGGTAACAAGAGTGAAACTCCGTCTCAAAAAAAAAAAAAAAAAAGTTTCTAAAAGAGAAAAGTTTGTAGTAATTCTAAGGTACCTGTACCAGAAGCTAATAATTCCGGTCAGAAAATTGTTGCTTTTATAACTGCAATCTCGAATCTATTTCCTCTGAGATTTTGTCCATCATCAGAAGCAGCAGCTCACTTATTCACAATTTGCAAATTCTGATAGGGCCCAAGCTTCTTTCTGTTATTAAAAGCAAGTGCCACAATTTCATTCCTTTTTATTTTCTGATCCCTTCTTCCAAACAAATTCTTCTAAAACTTCCTTTTTGAGCAAATTTCATTCCTCAAAATACATCTGGTAATCTTCACTACAGAAGATTGGCAAAAATCAGCAAGCAGTTGGTAATAGCTGCAGCAACAAAGGCCTACAGCTTATGTAGAGCTAGGCTCAGAGCTTTCAGTAACACCTGCAAAGAGCCCATCCATGGTAAGCCTGCACTTACTGTACAACGTAATTAAGCAGCAAGCAGCTGACATAATGATCTCCTCTACAGTCTGAAATACTTGGCATGCATTTTTAAACTGCATTCATGTCTGAAAGAAGAAAACTATTTCTTCCTCCTAAGCTTCTTCACTTTCAGTTATCAGTTTGCTCATTTCTTCCTAACTAGCCAGAAAATCCCCTCAGAAATATCACAACATAGAAAGAAATCAGGAGAGCTATTACTGTCCACTGTGAAGAAATGATGGTTTCCTGAAATGGCTCTAGGTGTCTGGCCATAACCACCCTAAATACACCTGATCTCATCTAAAATGGCTGTAAGGTGCTCACTTACAGCATGACATGCATGTGTGAGAAGACAGGACAGGTGAGTGATTAAGGGGAGAACTTTTAAAAAATGAGATGAAGAATGGAGCCAAAGGTGAGCATGACCAGCTGATCTGAAGTGTGGTCAAAAGTGAGAGAAAGGCTATGAATCACTGGAGAAAGTGACTGTTGGAGCCTCTGTCTCCACCACCTCCTCTCCACATTTGCCCCCTCTTGAAGTTAGCTAAGAGAAGAAGTCTTGTTAAAGAGTTGGGTTCTGAATAAAGGACTATACGGGGTGCCAAAGTTAGACAAAAGGACTTCTGTGAATTAGAATTAGACTGGGCCAGTATCAAGAGCAAAGTATTTTGGCCACAAGGGGAAAGGAGATGTATAAAGAAGTTTCTAAGAGCCCTGAAAACAAATCACATTCATTTCAGCCACTCTACGAAGAGTGCCAGAAAAGGTAAGAGAAGAGGATTCACAAACCTAAAAATTTTTTATTGAAATGATTCACTCATTATTTACGGAGGGCTGAGTTTTAAGAATGAACAGTAAGAGGCTGGGCACAGTGGCTCATGCCTGTAATTCCAGCATTTTGGGAGGCTAAGGTAGGTGGATCACTTGAGGTCAGGAGTTAGAAACCAGCCTGGCCAACATGGCAAAACCTTGTCTCTATTAAAAAGTACAAAAATTAGCCAGGTATGGAGGCAAATGCCTATAATCCCAGCTACCAGGAGGCCAAGGCAGGAGAATCAGTTGAACCTGGGGGGCAGTGGGGAGAGGGGACGGTGTGGAGGTTGCAGTGAGCCGAGATCATGCCACTGCACTCCAGATTGAATGACATAGCGAGACTCCATCAGGAAAAAAAAAAAAAAGAAGAGTAGGAAAACTTAATCCTCAGAAACACCTACATAGGCCCAGCTCCTGAAACCTTTGTATCACAGGTACCTTAAATTCTCAATTATTCAGACCCTTGGAAATTCAAACAATATTAGGGATATGACATCACCACCACAGCTGTCCTACTGTCCTAGAAACAACAACTCATTATTTGTCCAACACATACAGATTATGCAAACATCAACAGATCTGGATATAAGAACTAAAGCCCATCTCTAAGAACAATTTCAAAATTAGTTAACTATGTGTCAGTCTATCTTTGTGAATCTGCTTCCAAGGAAGTACAATTCAAATTGATCATAACAGATTTTTCTTTAAATACATGCCTTACAAGAACTTCTAATAGGTTTTTTATCTGTTCTGCTTTGACCAAGCCAGAAACAAACTGACATTTGTTGTTGTTGTTTTAAGATAGGGTTTCACTTGCCGGGCGCGGTGGCTCAAGCCTGTAATCCCAGCACTTTGGGAGGCCGAGGCGGGTGGATCACGAGGTCAAGAGATCGAGACCACCCTGGTCAACACGGTGAAACCCCGTCTCTACTAAAAATACAAAAATTAGCTGGGCATGGTGGTGTGTGCCTGTAATCCCAGCTACTCAGGAGGCTGAGGCAGGAGAATTGCCTGAACCCAGGAGGCGGAGGTTGCGGTGAGCCGAGATCGCGCCATTGCACTCCAGCCTGGGCAACAAGAGCGAAACTCCATCTCAAAAAAAAAAAAAAAAAGAAAAAAAGAAAAGAAATTAAAACATTTCTTTGAGACAGGGTCTTTTTCTGTCACTCAGGCAGGAGTGCAGTAGCGCAATCACAGCTCGCTGCAGTCTTGACCTCCCAGGCTCAAGTGAACCTCCCACACCAGCCTCCTGAGTAACTAGAATTATGGGTGCACATTACCACACCTGGCTCATTTCTTTCTTTTTTTTTTTGGTAAGGACTGTCTCAATGGCCGGGCACAGTGGCTGACGCCTGTAATCCCAACACTTTGGGAGATCAAGGCATGCAGATCACCTTCAAGAAGCCAGATACAAAAATGTCTTTAAACTGGGTGTGGTGGAGCATGCCGGTAAGGGGAGCTGAAGCCAGAGGCTTACATGAACCCAGGAGTTTGAGACCAGCCTGGGCAACCTAGCTATTTCCCTGACTCTGCAAAAAAATTTTAAAAGATTAGCTGGACATGGTGGTCGCAGCTACTCTAGAGGCTGACGTGGGTGCAGTGGTACAATCACGGCTCACTACAGCCTCAACGTCCTGAGCTCAGCCTGAGGCAGGTGGATCACGAGGTCGAAAGATCGAGACCATCCTGGTCAACATGGTGAAACCCCGTCTCTACTAAAAATACAAAAAATTAGCTGGGCATGGCGGCACGTGCCTATAATCCCAGCTACTCAGGAGGCTGAGGCAGGAGAATTGCCTGAACCCAGGAGACGGAGGTTGCGGTGAGCCGAGATCCCGCCATTGCACTCCAGCCTGGATAACAAGAGTGAAACTCCGTCTCAAAAAAAAAAAAAAAAAAAAAAAAGATAGGGTCTCACTCTCTTGCCCAGGCTGGGGTGCAGTGGCACAATCACGGCTCACTACAGCCTCAACCTCCTGAGGCTGAGAGCCTCAGGAGGTTGAGGCTGTAGTGAGCCGTGATTGTGCCACTGCACCCACCTCAGCCTCTAGAGTAGCTGCGACCACCATGTCCAGCTAATCTTTTAAAATTTTTTTGTAGAGTCAGGGAAATAGCTAGGTTGCCCAGGCTGGTCTCAAACTCCTGGGTTCATGTAAGCCTCTGGCTTCAGCTCCCCTTACCGGCATGCTCCACCACACCCAGCTTAAAGACATTTTTGTATCTGGCTTCTTGAAGGTGATAGGGAGGATAATATAAAGATCTGTGAAACTGCAGTGGAAAAAAATTGATTTTATCAACAGAATACTTTATATCTAATTCATAGAGGTTCTGCTTCCAGTGGCAGAGTAGTTCCCATCAGACCAACTTTCCTGCAGGCAATTATAAAGTTGTCTAGAGAATTAAAAAGCAGGAAGATTCTGAAGTAGGGGGAAAGGTCAGCACTTCAAAAAAGGTAATAATACTGGGTGAGTTTCCCATTTTTTTGCCTTCCAGTCAGGCAAGTACCTGTCTGTCAGAAGAAGTGGGTAAAACTCAAAAACTCATAATCTTACTAGCTTAAGAAACCATGGGGCAAATTTTAAGGCAACCACAGCAGCTGGGCAGTGAAAGAGGGAAATTCCAGAGAGAACCAGAGAATGGAAGACCCAAAAAGCTGTGTGCACACTCTTCCTACAAACCTGGCTGATCCCTGAACCAAGCATGCATGAAGCAGACCCCAAGCAGCCACGTTAAGGGTAAAAGAACTGAACTGAGATTTAAGTTGCCACTTACTACAGGGAAAACATTAAAGAAAAAAAATAAAGAATGTTCTCTGGAGGAAGGTAACAGAATCTAGTCTCTACAATCCAGAATTGCTCAGCACATAAAGAAACAGGAAAATATGACCCATTCTCAAGAGAAGAGTCAATCAACAGAAACCAACCCTGAGTTTACTCAAATATTGGAGTTAGCAAACAGGGATTTTAAAGCAGCTATAATCATAATAAATGAAAAAATAGATCTCAAGCCTGGCAAGGTGGCTCACGCCTATAATCCCAGCACTTTGAGGCGGGCAGATCATGAGGTCAGGAGTTTGAGACCAGCCTGGCCAATACAGTGAAACCTTGTCTCTATTAAAAATACAAAATTTGCCAGGCATGGTGGCACATGCCTGTAGTCCCAGCTACTCAGGAGGCTGAGACAGAAGAATTGCTTGAACCAGGGAGGCAGTGATTTCAGTAAGCCAAGATTGTGCCACTGCAGTCCAGTCTGGATGACACACTAGGCCAAAAAAAAAAAAAAAAAAAAACAGATCTCAACAGAGAAATAGACATTACGATGCAGTGGGCTGGCTTAAAAGTAGATCAGAATTAACAGAGAAGTTACTGACCTTGAAAAAAGAACCACAAAAATTATCCAATCAGAAACAGAGAAAAACAGATCAGAGAAAGAAAGAAGCTAGGCATGGTAACTCATACTCGTAACCCTCAGTACTTTGGGAGGCCAAGGTTGAGAGGCCTGCTTGAGGCCAGGAGTTCAAGACCAGCCTGGTTAACACAACAAGCCCCCATCTCTACAAAATAAAATGTGTAAACTAAAAAAGAAAGAAAGGAGTTCGGTGTGTGTGTGGGGGGGGGGGGGGGGGTGTGTAGGGAAAGAAAAAAAGGGCAGCAGGGAAAACAATCTCAGAGATGTGTGGGCAACAAGTCTAACATACGTATAATGGGAGTTCTACAAGGAAAATAAAAAGAATGAGGGAGAAAACATTTGAAGAAGTAATAATCAAAATTTTTCCAAATGTGGTAAAAGACAAAAATTTACAGACTCAAAAAGCTCAACAGACTCCAAGCAGTATAAATGCCAGTAAAATAATACACAAGTACACTGCAGACAAACTTCTGGAAACCAGTGATGAGAAAACCTTCAAAAGAGCTAGAAAGAAAGAACACACATTATATTCAAAGGGAAGAAATTGAAATTACCACTGCCTTCCCATCAGAAACAATGAAGGCTAGAAAACATGGAACAGTATCTTACAAGGACTAAAAATAAATAAATAAATAATCTGTCAAACCCAGAATTTTATGAACAGAAAAAATATCCTTCAAAAATGAAGGCAAACTAAAAAACATTTTCAGGCAAAACAGAGGATTCATCACCAGTAGACCTGTACAAGAATAAGACAATCACAGCAGGTTACATATTGTATAATTCCATTTACTGTATATAATATTCTTGAAATTACAAAATTGGAGAAATGAAGGATGGTGGGGAAGGCTGAGAGTTAGTGATTGTGAATAAAGGAAAGTAGGTGGGTGTGGCTATAAAAGGACAACCAACCCCAAGAATTTTCATGGTGATGGAACTCTTTGGTTTCTGATTCTTATAACATCTTTTTTTTCTTCTTCTTCTTCTTCTTCTTCATAGACAGAGTTTCACTCTTGTTGCCCAGGCTTGAATGCAATAGCATGATCTCCACTCACTGCAACCTCCACCTCCTGAGTTCAAGCCATTCTCCTTCCTCAGCCTCCTGAGTAGCTGGGATTACAGGTGCTTGCCACCATATTCCGCTAATTTTTTTGTATTTTTAGTAAAGACAGGGTTTCACCATGTTGGCCAGGCTGGTTTCGAACTCCTGACCTCAGGTGATCCACCCACCTCAGCCTCCCAAAGTTCTGGGATTACAGATGTGAATTTCTGATAATATCTATATGGTTTTACAAGATGTCACCAATAAGAGAAGCTAGGTAGGGTGAACAGGGGATCTCTGTCTTATTTCTTACAATTGCAAATAAATCTGTAATTACCTCAAATTTAAAGTTCATTAAAAAAAAAAACTTTTTTTAATGGTTCTAACAACCTCTTAGAGTTTTAAAAGAGAGCTTGCAGGCCACACATTTCAAGTATTCAAAACTATACTGTGGGCCTGGTGCAGTGGCTCACACCTGTAATCCCAGCACTTTGCTAAAGCGGGCAGATCCTGAGGTCAGGAGTTTGAGACCAGCCTGGCCAATATGGTGAAACCCCATCTCTACTTAAAAAAAAAAAAAAAATGTACAAATATTAGCCAGGCATTATGGCAGGTGCCTGTAATCCCAGCTACTTGGGAGGCTGAGGCAGGAGAATTGCTTAAACCTGGGAGATGGTGGTTGCAGTGAGCCGACATTGTGCCACTGCATTCCAGCCTGGGCAGCTGATGGAGTACTCTACCAAAAAAAAAAAAAAAAAAAATTGAGCCACACCCCCATTGCATGTCCTTAGAGGGAGGAGACAAGGGAACCTCTCCTGTTTCAGCATCACATGGACTGCCTCAACTTACCATATCAAAAACAATCCTGTTAGGCCTATTTCACATTATCTGCAAATTATCTGCAGTAAGAAATGATGAAGTTCTTTCCTCTGCAAATGCATACTTCTAGGTTAGCTATCCTTTGCATACTGGCATTCTGGGATATCCTAAAATTGATACTATTGGATTGATACTAAAATTGATACTATTTAGGATACTATCCTAAAATTGATCCAATTTTTGTTTTTTGAGGTAGTCTCCATCAGCTGAGAGTCATCCACACTATTATCAGTTTATTTCCCACACTACAAGATGTCACTGTATCTTTCCTGTTATAAACACTCGTGAAATAGACTGCCCAACAGCATACTACTGCTACCAACTCATACTTTCATTTTTTGTTCATATTGAGAGCCAGCTTGTTTTGTCTTCAACTTTCTGGCTGCTCCAGCATTTCAATTATCCCTATCTTCCACATAATTTCTGAAGCCCTATACAAATGAGAGGGCATCACCTGTCTGACGGTGGGGCACAATGTAGAAAGGGAAGAGATTACACATTTCTAATTAAATGAGAATTAACCTTATCATTACTTTTATTAATAGATTACTATTTCATTATTATCAGCACTTTTCAAATAAAGACACCTTGAATACACACACACACACACACACACACACACACACACACACAGAGCAAGGACTACAAAGTAGACCTCAAGTGATCCACCCACTTCAGCCTCCCAAAGTGCTGGGATTACAGGCATGAGTCAGCCCAGGCCACTTCTTAGTCCTTCCAAGACACTAACCCAGGAAAGCTGCTTACCAGGCCTTTCTATGTAAATTCAAGAGAAACCCTGTTACTCCTGTTTTCTCAAGGCAAATCTGTTCCCTCTTTCTCAACACATTTGTCAGATAGTTTTAGGTTTATATACACAGCCTTTTTTTTTTTTTTTTTTTTTTTTGAGACGGATTTTTTTTGAGACAGAGTCTTGCTCTGTCACCAGGCTGGAGTACAGTGGTGAGATCTCCACAGCCATTTTTTTTTTATTGACGTTCTGCATCCTGCTTAACATCTTCCAGGCATCACATGTGCTCCAACTCATGTACCTAGTATTTCTAAAATGGCCAAACTTCTAATATGACCAGTTTTAGTCAAGAGACTAGGGTTTGAAAGCCTATCCAGACAGGACTGTTCCAAACTACATCTAGAACAAACTGAAAGCACTTTTGTTCACATTGCCTTCCTTTCAGCCCAGCTAAATGCCCTGCAGAGCACACATCTGTCAGTTAACATCTGGAGCTCATATAATTTCCTGTTTAGCAGGTGATGCAACAAGCCGCACACTTCATGGTCTTTTAAACCAGTCTGAGAAACCCAATCCTATGTTCTTTTTTTTCTGGAGATGAAGTTTCACTCCATCGCCTAGGCTGGAGTGCAGTGGCACGATCTCAGCTCACCGCAACCTCTGCCTCCCAAGCTCAAGCAATTCTCCTGCCTCAGCCTCCCAAGTAACTGGAATTAGAGGCCTACACAATCACATTCAGTTAATTTCTGTATTTTTAGTAGAGACAACGTTTTGCCATGTTGGCCAGACTGGTCTTGAACTCCTGACCTCAGATGATCCGTCTGCTTCAGCCTCCCAAAGTGCTGGGATTACAAATGTGAGCCACCGCGCCGGCTGTTCTTTTCTAATTAATAAATTAGTTAGAGCCGGGCGCGGTGGCTCAAGCCTGTAATCCCAGCACTTTGGGAGGCCGAGGCGGGTGGATCACAAGGTCAAGAGATCGAGACCATCCTGGTCAACATGGTGAAACCCCGTCTCTACTAAAAATACAAAAAACTAGCTGGGCATGGTGGCATATGCCTGTAATCCAAGCTACTCAGGAGGCTGAGGCAGGAGAATTGCCTGAACCCAGGAGGCGGAGGTTGCGGTGAGCCGAGATCGTGCCATTGCACTCCAGCCTGGGTAACAAGAGCGAAACTCCGTCTCAAAAAATAAATAAATAAATAAATAAATAAATAAATAAATAAATAAATTAGTTAGATATGCCACTCTTCAGAATACAGTGAGCTCCCAGAGGCTACAAAGGTAGGTACACAAGCAGCTTTCTCTAAAAGCTAGCCCCTCTAGAAAACTGGGCTTAAGCAAATCCATTTCTGTAACTAAAAAGTGGCAGAGGCCAAATCTGAACAAGGGAGCCCATGCTGTCTACAATATCAAATTTTAAAGTAATCAGCCTAAATTAAGTCTGAGCAACTAGTGAAGAAGACAGGAGACAGGATTAAGGACCTAACTTGGCTACTAACTGTATGATGTTAAACAATTTACTGAGTCTTTTGAGTCTCATTTTCTTCACCTGAAAGATGAAATACAAGACTAGCTGCTCATCTCCAAAGGTTTTTCTAGCTTGGTCATTCTATGACTATTGGGCATAGAGCCTGACACAGCATAGGAATCCCACCTTTTAAATTTTCAGCCAAAGACTCAGGGCTGAAGGTATGTATTAGCTCTCCCTCTGCTGCCTCTCTCTTTCCAAAACCTCAATAAGACAATGGGGGGTGGGGGTGGCATAAACCTCATAAACAAAATTAGAGTGAAGGTTAATAGTAACAATATTTTAGAAGCTGAAAAGCAGATGGATGAGTGGTTACTGACAGCAGACTTGAGAAAGCTGAGATACAACATAACCTCCAAAAGGCTTAGGATCTTGTAATATTAGGCACTTTTCAAAGTGGAGATAAAGATGGAGCTAAAAACAGGAGGACTGACTTAAAGCCTATTTAAGAACCAGCCTGACCAGGGACTGTGGCTTGTGTCTGTAATCCCAGCTACTCAAGAGGACAGCTTGAGGCCAGGAGTTCGAGACTAGCCTGGGCAGCATAACGAGATCCTGCCTCTACAAAAAATTTAGTAATTACTAGTCTGGAGGCTGAAGTGGGAGGATCGCTTGAGCCTGGGAGATTGAGGCTGCAGTGAGCTGTGATGATGCTACTGCACTCCAGCCTGGGTAACCAAATAAGAGTCTATCTCAAAATTATAATAATAAAAACTAATAATAATAAGCCAGGTATGGTGGTATGTATCTGTGGTACCAGCTACTCAGGAGGCTGTGGTGGGAGGATCACTTGAGCTCAGGAGTTCAAGGCTGCAGTGAGCTATGATCACACTACTGCACTAAAATCTGGGCAAGAGATCAAGACCCCATCTCAAAAAAATAAAAACAAAAGAGGCCGGGCACGGTGGCTCAAGCCTGGAATCCCAGCACTTTGGGAGGCTGAGGTGGGTGGATCACAAGGTCGACAGATCGAGACCATCCTGGTCAACATGGTGAAACCCCGTCTCTACTAAAAATACTAAAAATTAGCTGGGCATGGTGGCGTGTGCCTGTAATCCCAGCTACTCAGGAGGCTGAGGCAGGAGAATTGCCTGAACCCAGGAGGCGGAGGTTGCGGTGAGCCGAGAGCGCGCCATTGCACTCCAGCCTGGGCAACAAGAGCGAAACTCCGTCTCAAATAAAAAAAAAAACAAAACAAAAGAACGAGCAGGCATCGGCTGATGAACAGATGAATGAAATGTATAATTATACTATGGAACACTATTCAGCCATGAAAAGAAATTGTGTACTGTTATATGCTGTAACACAGATGAATCTTGAAAACATGCCAAGCGGCTTAAGACCACATATTGTATCATTCCATTTATATAAAATGTCCTGGCCGGGTGCAATTACTCATGCCTATAATCCCAGCACTTTGGGAGGCTGAGGCCTGTCTCTACTAAAAATACAAAAATTAGCCAAGTGTGATTGAGTGTGCCTGGAGTCCCAGCTACTTAGAAGGTTGAGGTGGGAGGATCGCTAGACCCTGGGAGATGGAGGTTGGTGTGAGCTGTGATCCTGCCACTGCATCCCAGCTAGGTGACAGACTGAGACCCTTGCTCAAAAATAAATTTATTGGACCAGGTGTGGTGGCCCACACCTGTAATCCCAGCACTTTGGGAGGCTGAGGTGAGTGGATCACCTGAGGTCAGGAGTTCGAGCCTGGCGAACATGGTAAAACTCCACTTCCAGTAAAAAATTACAAAATTAGCCAGGCACAGTGGCGCATGCCTGTAATCCCAGTTTCTCAGGAGGCTAAGGCAGGAGAATCACTTGAACCTGGGAGGCAGAGGTTTCAGTGAGCCAAGATCATGCCACTGCACTCCAATCTGGGTGGCAAGAGTAAAACTCTGTCTCAAAAAATAAATAAATAAATAAAAATAAAATAAACGAATTTACTTAATCTAAGAAATAATCATTAGAGTCCAACCAGGAGGTCTAAAACCCATAAAGTTGTATCCCATAAAGAAAGAAGACATAAAATAAAGGGGATGAATTTATCAACAAAGTAACAAAATTTCCCAGAATGAAAGGTATGATTTTCCAAATTGAAAGTGTTCTTCAAGGATCCAGCACTATGGATGAAAATAGACCCACACCAAGACACATCATGATGTAATTTCAAAACACCAGGAACAATGAGAAAATTCTAGATGTTTCCACACAGAAACAAATTTACCAAGGAAAGAGATCTGAATAGCATTGGATTTCTCAATAGCAACATTGGAAGTTAGCAGACAATGAGGCAATGTCCTCAAAACTCTGTGGGAAAGTTATTTCCAGTTAGAATTATATACTCAGCCAAATAATCAGTAAAGTAAGGCATTTCAAACATGTAATCTAAAAAAGAGAGTAAAAGACATTTCAAACATGTAATCTAAAAAAAAAAAATTGTATTTTCTATACATCCTTTCTCAGGAAGCATATACTCTGCCAAAACGAGAATTAACAAAAAAACTACTTACATATGGGACAGAGGAAACTGAAGCCATGATAAGAGAGTGACAAAGGACAACTCCAAGATAAAGTGAGCAGATATCCCAAGATTTTAGTGCAATAGGCCTAGCAGGCCAACACCTCAGACAATCCAGACTGATGGGGCTCAGGCAAGAATCCACAGTGTGCATCATATTCTCAAAGGGATCTGTGAGCCAAAAAATACTTTAAACCACTGCTTTAAGATGTCCATTGGCTGGGCGTGGTGGCTCAAGCCGGTAATCCCAGCACTTTGGGAGGCCGAGGCGGGTGGATCACGAGGTCAAGAGATCAAGACCATCCTGGTCAACATGGTGAAACCCTGTCTCTACTAAAAAAACAAAACATTAGCTGGGCATGGTGGCATGTGCCTGTAATCCCAGCTACTCAGGAGGCTGAGGCAGGAGAATTGCCTGAACCCAGGAGGCGGAGGTTGTGGTGAGCCAAGATCACGCCAATGCACTCCAGCCTGGGTAACAAGAGTGAAACTCCATCTCAAAAAAAAAAAAGATGTCCATTACAGGTCTTGCACAAGGGACAAACCACAACAGACTTCTATAACAAAAATAAGTTTTTCAGATGTTGCAAATCTCAAAGACAAAGAATGTGGAGTAATGCAGTAGATTAACACATTTTTCTGATTGGATATCATCATTTACAAATAAAGGAAAGAAAGGCTCAGATATAGCACTCTAGAAGCCTAGGGAATGTGATTCAAATGAAGCTTACTATCTTACTCTACAAAACATTCTGAAGAGAAACTGGTTTTGTTTCTTCAATTTGTAATTTATGTCTTACCTACCTACCTCAAAAAACAAGGTAATATATAATAAGAAAAATCATATAAAAAATTAAAGCAGGACAAAGAGCATTAAAAGCAAAAAATGTGCTTAAATGCCTATGGCATAACTTTCTGCATAACTTTTTGCATAACTGCAAAAAATGATAGTTTGCTTGCAATGTATGATAATTTAAAATTTTGGTCAGAAACAACCAAAGGGAAAAAGAAATTTAAAATAAAAAATAAAATAAAATAAATGATTTGGGCCAGGCACAATGGCTCACACCTGTAATCCCAGCACTTTGGGAGGCCAAGGTGGGTGTATCACCTGAGGTCAGGAGTTCAAGACTAGCCTGGCCAACATGGTGAGAACTCATCTCTACTAAAAACACAAAATTAGCCAGGTGTGGTGGCACATGCCTGTAATCCCAGCTACTCCAGAGGCTGAGGCAGGACAATCACCTGAACCCCAAAGGCAGAGGTTGTGGTAAGTCAGGATCACGCCATTGCACTCCAGCCTGGGCAACAAGAGCAAAACTCCATTTCAAAATAATAATAATAATAATAATTCAACACAGAAAAAAATACTATTGAAAATACTGGCCAGGCTCGGTGGTTCACGCCTGTAATCCCAGCACCTTGGGAGGCCAAGGAGGATGGATTACCTGAGGTCAGGAGTTCCAGACCAGCCTGGCTAACATGGCAAAACCCCATCTCTACTGAAAATACAAAAATTAGTCAGGCATGGTGGAAGGTGCTTGTAATCCCAGCTACTCAGGAGGCTAAGGCAAAAGAATTGCTTGAACCTGGGAGGCAGAGGTTGCAGTGATTGCACTGCACTTCTGATTGCAGCATTGCACCATTGTACTGACTAGATCCCAACCCACAAAGTGACACCTTTAAATATTCTGAAAATCATATCTAGCTCAATTTGCACTTCTGATTGCAGCATTGCACCATTGTACTGACTAGATCCCAACCCACAAAGTGACACCTTTAAATAATCTGAAAATCATATCTAGCTCAATTCATCCCTCTTCTCTGATTTTGTCAGATCTGAAGTTTCTCTAATTTGTCTATGGTATATTTATAGGAGAAAATTGCCTTTTTTTCCACCTCATACTCTTAAATAACTTTGTGCTTTAAAAATTCCTGGAAACGGCCGGGCGCGGTGGCTCAAGCCTGTAATCCCAGCACTTTGGGAGGCCGAGGCGGGTGGATCACGAGGTCAAGAGATCGAGACCATCCTGGTCAACATGGTGAAACCCTGTCTCTACTAAAAATACTAAAAATTAGCTGGGCATGGTGGCTCATGCCTGTAATCCCAGCTACTCAGGAGGCTGAGGCAGGAGAATTGCCTGAACCCAGGAGGTGGAGGTTGCGGTGAGCCGAGATCGCGCCATTGCACTCCAGCCTGGGTAACAAGAGCGAAACTCCGTCTCAAAAAAAAAAAATTCCTGGAAACATAAAATTTTTCTTTTACTATTAAAGGCCATTATAGGCTCTACCAATCTGGAAAAACACCATAAATGCTATTTAAAACATCCACATCCTTTGATCTGCTAAACCTGCAAGAAAAAGAGCAAAGCAAATGCCTATCAAGAAGATAGCTTGACACATCAAGGCAATGGAATACAATCTAATCATTGAAGCAACATATACAGGAAAGGAAAGACGACTAAAAACATGTATTAATTAATAATACAGCTCCCAGGTTAAGAAGCGTAGATACAGGCTGGGCATGGTGGCTCATGCCTGTAACACCAGCACTTTGAGAGGCTGAGACAGGTGGATCACTTGAGCTAAGGAATTTGAGACCAGCCTGGGCAACATGGTGAAACCCCGTGTGTGAAAAATATAAAAACTAACCAGGCATGGTGGCACATGCTTTAGTCCCAGCTACTCGGGAGGTTGAAGTGGGAAGACTGCTTGAGCCTGGGAAGCAGAGGTTACAGCAAGCAAAGTTGGAGCCACTGCACTCTAGACTAGGCACAACATCGTGAGACCCTGTCTCAAAAAAAAAGTCTAGACACAAACAAGATTGTTCAAAAAAAAAATTTTTTTTTTTTTGAGACGAGGTTTCACCATGTTGGTCAGGTTGGTCTTGAACTCCACACCTCAGGTGATCCACCCGCCTTGGCCTCCATAGTGCTTGATTACAGGCGTGAGCCACCACGCCCGGCCCTAATTGAGAATTCTTAGGCCGGGTGCGGTGGCTCAAGCCTGTAATCCCAGCACTTTAGGAGGCCGAGGCGAGTGGATCATGAGGTCAAGAGATCAAGACCAACCTGGTCAACATGGTGAAACCCCGTCTCTACTAAAAATACAAAAAATTAGCTGGGCATGGCGGCACGTGCCTATAGTCCCAGCTACTCAGGAGGCTGAGGCAGGAGAACTGCCTGAACCCAGGAGGCAGAGGTTGCAGTGAGCCAAGATTGCGCCATTGCACTCCAGCCTGGGTAACAAGAGCGAAACTCCGTCTCAAAAAAAAAAAAAAAAGGAGAATTCTTAATATCCAATTATAATTTTACAAATGCAGGGGTCTTTTAAGAAGACATGAGCTTTTTCTAACTTTTTATCATAAAATTTACAATGAATTGCCATGTATCTATCACCTAGCTTTAGCAATTACCAATGCAGGTCCAATCTTGCTTTACCTGTACGTCCTCATGCCAAATTATTTTAAAGCAAATCTAGGCATATCATTTTATTTATAATATTTCAGCGTGTCTCTCTAAAAGACAGGATCTTTTTTAATATAACTTCAATACTATTATTATACCTAGAAAAATTTGACCATAAAAATCCTTAATGCCAAAAATCTAGTCAGTGTTCAAATTTAATTGATTCATAAACGTTTGAAAACTTTTAGATCACTAAGTGGACCTAAAATACTGTATAATAGCCTGTAATAGTCAAAGAAAAATTTAATGTTTCCAGGAATTTTTTAAATATAAAATTGCTTAAGAGCATGAAAAGGAAAAAAAGGCAATTTTTCCCTATAAATACACCACAGAAAAATCAAAGAAACTTCAGGTCTGACGTAAGATCAGAGAATAGGGATGAAGAGAGCCAGATATAAGATCAGAGAACAGGGATGAACAGAGCCGGATATGATTTTCAAAATATTTAACAATCTGTGTAGTGTGAGCACCAATCAGAACAAATACTAGACATAAACATATGGCATATAGACTAGGTATCAAACCTGGATACAGCCTTGACTGCGGAAAAGCAAAGAGGACTCAAGAACGTACTTTCCATGCTGAAATTCAACCCTGCCTGCAGTGGAGCAATAAGCTGCAACTACATCAGTTACAAGCAATGTTGCCACAAGGTCTTGATATAGCATATCTTCTACCAGATATAGCTATTAACTGCTAAATCACTATAGCTGCAACTAATCATTCCTGCATCTACCATTTGAACTAGTCAAAAAAGGATCCTCTTTTAAGCAATTAGCATGGTATAGTAGAAATAGTTCTTGATGGCAGCATGATCTAGAATACAAGCTACTTGTCTCTAAAAGTTAAAACTGTAACAACTAGCTGGGTGCGGTGGCTCATACCTGTAATCCCTGAACTTTGGGAGCTGAAGCAGTAACAGCACTTGAGCTCAGGAGTTCAAGACCAGCCTGGCAACATAGCAAGATCTCATTTTTACAAAAAAAAAAAAAAAAAAAATTTAAGGATGGGCGAAGTGGCTTACGCCTGTAATCCCAGCGCTTTGGAAGGCTGAGGCAGATGGATCACCTGAGGTCAGGAGTTGAAGATGAACCTAGCCAACATGGTGAAACGCTGTCTCTACTGAAAATACAAAAATTAGCCATGCATGATGGTAGGCACCTGCAATCCCACTTACTCAAGAGGCTGAGGCAGGAGAATCGCTTGAACCTGAGAGGTGGAAGTTGCAGTGAGCCAAGATCTTGCCATTGCACTCCAGCCTGGGCAACAGAGCAAGACTCCGTATCAAAAAAAAAAAAAATTAATAAAAAATAAATTTGAATTAGCCAGGCATGATGGCGCCACATCTGAGGTCCCAGCTTCTTGAGAGGTTGAGCTGAAAGGACTGCTCGAGCTGGGGAGACTGAGGCTGTGGTGACCTATGATCACGCCACTGCACTCCAGCCTGGGCAACAGAACAAGCAAGAGAGAAAAAAAGCATAACATCTGACATTGGTAACTGGTAATATTAATATCCTTCAACCTATTGCCTATAGGTTATGGCTTTTCTGATAAATTATTTAGCTTGCTAAAGAATATAAAAGATAGTCCTCTGTAATTGTTATTTAGAATCCTTTCATAAACAGAGGGCATGCCCTGACCATTTAAAAATACACATAAGGCCGGGCGCGGTGGCTCAAGCCTGTAATCCCAGCACTTTGGGAGGCCGAGGTGGGTGGATCACGAGGTCAAGAGATGGAGACCATCCTGGTCAACATGGTAAAACCCCGTCTCTACTAAAAATACAAAAAATTAGCTGGGCATGGTGGTGCATGCCTGTAATCCCAGCTACTTGGGAGGCTGAGGCAGGAGAATTGCCTGAACCCAGGAGGCAGAGGTTGTGGTGAGCCGAGATCGCGCCACTGCACTCCAGCCCGGGTAACAAGAGCAAAACTCTGTCTCAGGGAAAAAAAAAAAAAAAACACGTAAAATGGCCAGGGGAGGTGGCTAATGCCTGTAATCCCAGCACTTTGGGAGGCCAAGGTGGGCCGATCATCTGAAGTCAGGAGTTCTAGACCGGCCTGTCCAACATAGAGAAACCCCAGCTCTACTAAAAATACAAAAATTTAAAAATTTTAAACCGTGTTGCCCAGACTGGTCTCAAACTCCTGGGCTCAAGCAATCCTCCCAGCTTGGCTTCCCAAAGAGCTGGGATTACAGGTATGAGCCACACCCAGCCTCTTATGATTTTTCTTGTTAATTTGTCTTTTGTTGCAGGAGTGTAAGCCGTGAAACTTACGATGGGTGAGGAAAGGTATCACACCTTTCTGCCCTTGCTGTAGAAACACTAAAAGTCTCTTTTCTATAAATCTCAATTTCTACATCTATAACGTGGAGATAACAATATCTATACCAGGCACAGTGGCTCACATCTGTAATCCCAGAATTTTGGGAGGCCAAGGCAGGTGAATCACTTGAGCCTAGGAGTTCAAGATCAACCCAGACAATATTAGGGAGACCTGTCTCCTCGAAGAAATACAAAAATTAGGCATGGTGGTGCACACTTGTAGTCCCAGCTACTAGGGAGGCTGAGATGGGAGGATCACTTAAGCCTGGAGGTCTAGGCTACAGTAAGCAGTTAGCGTGCACTCTAGCCTGGGTGACAGAGCAAGACCCTGTGTCAAAAAAAAAAAATCAACAAATAACTACCTACTTATCAGCCTATTAAGAGGAATGAGTGAGTTAACATATGCAAAGCATATGGGACATATTTGTATGGAGCATAAGAGGTACTCAACAAATATTAGCTCCTTTCTTTCCAAAAGTACTGTCATACATACAAGAATCATCTCAAAATCTTTAGCCAGGAAAATAAGACACAGAAATGTGCTAGAAGTTACCAAATGTTTCTTAAGAAGCAAACCCCTACTGCACTAAAGTGGCAACATATATCTGTTTCACAGAATATATACCAAAGCACAGCCCACAGCAGCAAACGTGGCTATAGTGAGAACACTGACACATCCACAAATTCAGATTTCAAACCACAGCTTATTAGGGACCATGCAGCAGTCTTTTCTTCCGCATAGCATATAAGCAGATTTAAGACACTGGGAGCCTCCTGTTAGTTTACCCTCAATAACATGAGAGAAAGTTTCCTTTGCCTTTAAGACCTTTCATAGTAAAATAAAATCTCCTCTTTTTTCTTCTTCTTCTTCTTTTTTTTTTTTTTTAAAGATGGGGTTTCACCATGATGGACAGGCTGGTCTTGAACTCCTGACCTCAGGTGATCCACTCACCTCGGCCTCCCAAAGTGCTAGGATTACAGGCATGAGCCACCGCGCCCGGCTAGAAGTAGTAGTGGCAAGGGCCACCTGCTTTGCTTTGCTTTTTTTTTTTTTTTTTTTTTTTTTTTGAGACGGAGTTTCGCTCTTGTTACCCAGGCTGGAGTGCAATGGCACGATCTCGGCTCACCGCAACCTCCGCCTCCTGGGTTCAAGCAATTCTCCTGCCTCAGCCTCCTGAATAGCTGGGATTACAGGCAAGCGCCACCATGCCCAGCTTCTTTTTTTTTTTTTGTATTTTTAGTAGAGACGGGGTTTCACCATGTTGACCAGGATGGTCTCGATCTCTTGACCTCGTGATCCACCCGCCTCGGCCTCCCAAAGTGCTGGGATTACAGGCTTGAGCCACCGCGCCCGGCGGCTTTTTTTTTTTTTTGAGACAGTCTCACTTTGTCACCGGGCACCAGGCTGGAGTGCAGTGGTACAATCTCAGCTCACTGCAACCTCTGCCTCCTGGGTTCAAGCAATTCTCGTGCCTCAGCCTCCTGAGTAGCTGGGACTACAGACGCACGCCACCACGTCCAGCTAATTTTTTAATTTTTAGTAGAGACGGGGTTTCACCACGTTGGCTAGGATGGTCTCGATCTCTTGACCTCGTGATTGCCCGCCTCGGCCTCCCAAAGTGCTGGGATTACAGGCTTGAGCCACCGTGCCCAGCCTAAAATCTCCTCTTTAACAGAGTTGCCCAGTCACTAAAATTTTACCAACTGGTACTATATCAGAGCACAAAGACTAGCATTTGTTTTATCAAATGTGCATTAAAAGCACTGTATTGGTCATATCAAAGTCTTGTTGTACTTCAGGCCCAGCTGTGAGAACAATGGTAATGCTGCTCTTTCTCTTGCCGAATGCTGAAAAATGGCCAAGAAAAAAAAAAACGAGGAAGCTTTTTTTTCAGGCAGTACTGAGTAGTGTTAACAGCGAAGTGTTTTTGTTTTTGTTTTTGTTTTTTTTGAGACGGAGTTTCACTCTTGTTACCCAGGCTGGAGTGCAATGGCGCGATCTCGGCTCACCACAACTCCGCCTCCTGGGTTCAGGCAATTCTCCTGCCTCAGCCTCCTGAGTAGCTGGGATTACAGGCACACACCAACGTGCCCAGCTAATTTTTTGTATTTTTAGTAGAGACAGGGTTTCACCATGTCGACCAGGATGGTCTCAAACTCTCGACCTCGTGATCCACCCGCCTCGGCCTCCCAAAGTGCTGGGATTACAGGCTTGAGCCACCGCGCCTGGCCAACAGCGAAGTGTTTAAGGAGATTAGCCCTCAGATTATGAAAGGATTACGAAAGGTAAAACAATAAAGCTTTTAGAAGAAAACAAAGAACATCTTCATGATCCTGCAATAACAAACATATAAAATGCACTAAACATTAAGAGAGAAAATGTATGAAATGTACATTACAACTTAAAATCTTTTTTCCTTGAAAGTCACCATTAAGCGAATGAAAAGGAAATAACACAGATTACAAGAAGATATTTGTGCCACATATATGAAACGAACAAAAGACTCATATCAAGAACATATAAAGAACTGCATTAAATCAATAAAGAAAAAAGGATTACCCAAAGAAAAATAGCAAAAGGCCTGAATAAATACTTCAAAAAATATATAAATGCCTAATAAACTTTTGAGAGGTGCTCAACTTCATTAGTCATCTGGAAAATTCAAATTTAAATAATACTATAATCACCAGAATAGCTAAAATGAAAAGAAAATGCCTAGAGTTCGTAAAGATAGGGAGTAACCTACACTCTTATGCGCTGCACGTAGGAATGTAAATTGGTACAACCACCATGGCAGCACCTACTAAAGCTGAACATATGTATACCTATGAGCCAGCACTTCCACTCCTGAGCATATACCCAACAGACCAAAAGGCATGTTCACAAAAAGGCACCTACAGGAATGTTTATAACATGTCACTATTGTAATACTCAAAATCTACAAACTACTCATGTGCCTACCAACTGCAGAATTAAAAGATAAGGTGTGATAAAGTCACACAATGGCAAAATATACAGCAGTGAGAATGACCAATCTAAAACTACATATAATATGAATGAATCTCTCAACCATACTGTACAAAAGAATCCAGACACAAGAGTTCACAGTATACAATTATATTTACATAAACTACAAAGACATGAAAAAACTATGCTGTTAGAAGTCAAAATACTTATAGCAAGGAAAAAGAGAACTATTAAAAAAAAAAAAAAAAAGAACTCAGCCGGGCATGGTGGCTCAAGCCTGTAATCCCAGCACTTTGGGAGGCCGAGGCGGGTGGATCACGAGGTCAAGAGATCGAATCCATCCTGGTCAACATGGTGAAACCCTGTCTCTACTAAAAATACAAAAAATTAGCTGGGCATGGTGGTGTGTGCCTGTAATCCCAGCTACTCAGGAGGCTGAGGCAGGAGAATTGCCTGAACCCAGGAGGCAGAGGTTGCGGTGAGCCGAGATCGCGCCATTGCACTCCAGCCTGGGTAACAAGAGCGAAACTCCGTCTCAAAAAAAAAAAAAAAGAACTCAAAATACTGGTTACCTGTGGTGAGTGGGAAGACAGTGACTGAAGTAGACTACTTCTTGCTCACACCCAAAAAAATTCAAGACAGCCGGGCAAGGTGGCTCATGTCTGTAATCCCAGCACTCTGGGAGGCTGAGGTGGGTGGATCACAAGTTTAGGAGTTCGAGATCAACCTGACCAACATGGTGAGACCCCCCACCTCTACTAAAAATACAAAAATTAGCTGGGCGAGGTGGCGGGTGCCTGTCATCCCAGTTACTCAGCAGGCTGAGGCAGAAGAATGGCTTGAACCAGGGAGGCAGAGGTTGCACTGAGCCAAAATCATGCTATCACACTCCAGCCTGGGTGACAGAACGAGACTCTATCTCAAAAAAAAAAAAAAAAAAGGAAACTAACATACCCTCCAAACTACATTTCTTTACTTACTCTAATTCTGTAGCAAACTCACCAGCTTTCCTAAGCAAGAGAGATCCAAAAGAGAGATTCAAAAGCATCCCAACCTCAATCTTTCCCACTGATCCCACCAAAAAAACAAACGAGCAAGAAGAGAAATTACAAGCAGCATACAGACAACTCACAACACAAAGAACGAATTTTTTTTCAATCTACTTGACTAGTAGTCAAAGAAATACAGATTAAAACACAATGACAACAAAAAATGAAAAACAAGTATTACTGAGGATATGGAGAAAGCGGAAACCTGATGCATTGCTAGTGAGAAATGTAAAATGGTGCACTGCTGTGAAGACATTTTGGCAGTTTCTTAAAGGGTTAAACATGTTACTATATGAACCATCAATTACGTTTTTGGATATATATACAAAGGGGTGTTCAAACAAAAACGTGTACATGTTCATAGCAGCACTATACACAATAGGAAAAAAGTGGAAACAACCCCAATGTCCATCAACAGATGAATGAACTAAATATGGTATGTAAATTCATACCAGAGTAATATCTCAAAAATATAATATTATTCAGCCATAAAAAGGAATAAAGTACTGACACATGCTACAATATGGATGAACCTTAAAAACATCATGCTAGGCTGGGTGCAGTGGCTCATGCCGTAATCCCAGCACTTTGTGGGAGTCCAAGGCGGGCAGATCACCTAAGGTCAGGAGGTCAAGCCCAGCCTGGCCAATGTGGTAAAACCCCGTCTTTACTAAAAATGCAAAAATTAGCCAGCCGTGGTAGCGCTTGCTACCTGTAGCCCCAGCTACTAGGAAGGCTGAGGCAGGTGAATTGCTTGAACCAAGAAGGCAGAAGTTGCAGTGAGCAGAGATCGTGCCACTACACTCCAGTCTGGGTGACAGAGCAAGAGACTCCATCTCAGAAAAAAAAAAGTATATTTCTTGGATTCAGCAAAGTCCAGTTTTAGCAACTAATGCTCCAGAAAAGCCCCTACAAGTGTGTAAAAATAAGTGTACATGGATTTTTGAAAAAAGAAAAATTTTAAATACTCCACATGTTCACAAGAAAAATCTTTGTTTTGATATGGGATCTTCTTTTAAGATGTTATCTGTTATCTCATATGCAACATGCTAATTTGATATCAATTCAATTTGAGTGGGTTTTTTGAGTGGGTCTCTGCTCCTTATAATTAACTCTTAACTAAGATCAATGGGAATTGCAGGAGCACAGTCATAATACAGTATCAAGAAATAATCATGATAAAACATCAAGTGAAAAAAGTCAAAACAAAATTTTACATTTCACATTATCACTCTGTTAAAATATATACACATACACCTACACATAGTAAAAACTGGAAAGAACTGATCTGGGTGATGATTAAATGCATGTGTGTGTGCATATATATATAAAGCTATATACTTATATACTTAGAATTTGTGCACTTTACTATCTTTAAATTACTGCAAAAATATTTTTTAACTGAAAGGAACTATATAAAGGCATCAACATGTTTATAAAGCTTAATTCCAGATTAATAAGTGAATTATTTCTACATCCTTCTATAGTTTTTTTTTGGTTTTTTTTTTTTTTTTTTTTTTGAGACCGAGTTTTCACTCTTGTTGCCCAGGCTGGAGTGCAATGGCGCAATCTAGGCTCACTGCAACCTCTGCCTCCTGGGCTCAGGCGATTCTCCTGCCTCAGTCTCCTGAGTAGCTGGGATTACAGGTGCATGACACCACACCCCGCTAATTTTCATATTTTTAGTAGAGACCGGGTTTCACCATGTTAGCCAGGCTGGTCTCGCACTCCTGACCTCAGATCATCTGCCCACCTTGGACTTGCAAAGTACTGGAATTGGTGTAAGCCACTATGCCCGGCCTACATCCTTCTACAATTTTTTTTTTTTTTTAATTCACGCCACTGTGGGCCGGCTGAGGCTGAAAATGGAGTCAGCTCCTTCTACAATTCCTAAGTTTCCTATTAGAAACTCAACAGTTTCTTTATTTATCTATTTATTTATGAGACAGGACACTCACAATGTTGCCCAAGCTGGACTCAAACTCATGGGCTCAAGCAATCTTCCTGCCTCAGCCTACCAAGCAGCTGGGACTACAAGTACACACCACCACACCTGGCTCAACTTTTTTTTTTTTTTCTGTAAAGACAGGGTTTCATCGTGTTGGCCAGGATGGTCTCAATCTTCTCACCTTGTGATCCACCCGCCTCAGCCTCCCAATGTGCTGGAATTACAGGCATGAGCCACCGTGTCCAGCCAACATTTTTTTTTTTTGAGACAGGTTCTTGCTCAGTTGTCCAGTCTCATGTGCAGTGGTATCATCATGGCTCACTGCAGCCTCACCCCTCAAACTCAAGCAATCCTCTTGCCTCAGCCTCCCAAGTAGCTAAGACTACAGGCGTGCACCACCACACTCAGCTTTTCATTATTTTGTAGAGATTAGGTCTCGCTATGTTGCTCAGGCTAGTCTCGAACTCCTGGGCTCAAGCCATCCTCCTGCCTCTGCCTCCCAAAGTGCTGGGATTATAGGCATCTGCTACCACAACTGGGCAACATTTTATTTTTTAAGCAAAGAAAACACTATTCCTTATATGGATGACCTTCATGTTTCTTTCCTATCCCCAGATTTCAAATTATGGTTTCAAATTATGGTTCCCTCACTTTCTAGTTGTGTCCCTCTCTTTCATTTATTAAATATTAATCAATGAATAAATCAGAGAGATTATGTTTTTGTTCAGGGTCACACACAGAGCTAGGCCCTCTACAGTAAATTTTGCAAGACACAAACTGCAAAGCTAGATAACAGTACTCTTTCCCTCTCTTCAACTCTAACAACACACCATCATCTGTTCCTTTTAAAGAACTAATCCTGGACCAAGCATGGTGGCTTATTACTATAATCTTAGCATGAACTAGAATTGAATCACCTGAGGTCAGGAGTTCAAGACCAGCCTGGCCAACATGGTGAAACCCTATCTCTACTAAAAATATAAAAATCAGCTGGGTGTGGTGCCAGGCACCTGTAATCCCAGCTACTCGGGAGGCTGAGGCGGGAGAATGGCTTGAACCTAGGAGGCAGAGGTTGCAGTGAGCTGAGATCGTGCCATTGCACTCCAGCCTGGGCAACAAGAAGGAAACTCCGTCTTAAAAAAAAAAAAAAAAACACCTCATCCTGACCAGGCACAGTGGCTTTCACCTGCAATCCCCACACTTTGGGAGGCCAAGGCAGACAAATTACTTGAGTCCAGGAGTGCAAGACCAGCTGGGCAACATGGTGAAAATCCATCTCTACAAAAAAGACAAAAATTATCCAGGCTTGAGGCACCTGCCAGCTACTCAGGACGCTGAGGTGGGAGGATCACTTGGGCTCTGGAGGCAGAGATTGCAGTGAGCTGAGATCATGCCACAGCACTCCAGCCTGCCAGCCTGGGCAACACAGTGAGACCCTGTCTCAAAAAAAAAAAAAAAAAAAAACTGATCCTTTCCTACCTTGTTTCACAGTGTGCCTGACCCTCTTCCCCAGCACTCAACATAGAACCCAATGAGCTAAGAATCACAGTTGTTGAATTATTCCTGACAGGCAACTCTACTCATGACAGGATCACAAAATCTCAAGGAGAAACAAAAAATGTGGCTGATAGATATGGTGTGAGATATGTTAACAACCAGCTAATAATTCAACTTATAAATTTAAGCAGTCCAAAATTTCTAAGTTCTTTCATGTGAATAGTTGTCTTGGAAGGGACTCATCTGCCCTAGTAACTCTATATGCACACATGTGTGTGTGATGTATATGTATTTTTCCCCTCATGTAATTCTCACAAGCTGATCTAAGGCCCCACAACTAGAAAGTGAGGAAGCCATAATTTGAAACCAGAACTGAAAGACTCTAAAGCCAAAGTTCTATAGCTATTCAGGTACTGCACTTAAACCTAAAACAGTCCTAAGAACTTGCAGCCATGTAGGTGCATAACATTAAAGCTCTTACGGTAGCCAAAATTGTGGTTCTCAAACCTCAGTCTGCATCAGGACAGTGGCTTGTTAAAATGCAGGTTTCTAGTCCCCACCCTCAGAGTTTGTGATTCAGCTGGAAAAGAGAGGGGGTTAAAATGTACATTTCTAAGAAGTTCTCAGGTGATGCTGATACTACTGATCTAAAGACCAGACAATGGAAACCACTGTAGCCTCTAAAGCCCTGTAACATCTTTCCCCCACACTTCCTCTCCCCACCTCTCTAATCTCATCTTCCCAACATTTGTCCCCTTATTCACCACCTCCAACCTCAGTAACATTGTGAACAGTTCCAATACATCAAGCATACTCCTAGCTTAAGGCCCTTGCACAGGCTCTTCTCTCTGCCTGAACTAAGTTTCTCCACATATATATATAGCTCAATCCTTTGATTCCTTAGAATTTTTCCTCATATTGTCACCCTCTTAGTGAGGTATAGCCTGGCCACCCCATTAAAAATACAACATCCATCTCTACCCTGCTCTAACATTCCTTATCCTGTTAACCCTGCTTTACTGTTTCCATAGCACTTTTCACTTAACAGCAAACTATGTAAATTACTGATTCATTATGTTTATTTTTGAATGTCTCCCTCGACTAAAACCAAAGCTTCACAAAGGCAGTTTCACTCATTGATGTTTCTTAAGTATCCAAAATAGTGATTAGCAAATAACTGGAACTCAGTAAATAACAGCTGAAGGGGCTGGACACAGTAGCTCATGCCTACAATTTCAGCACTTTGGGAGGCCGAGGTGGGGAGATCATGAGGTCAGGAGTTCGAGACCAGCCTGACCAACATGGTGAAATCCTGTCTCCACTAAAAATACAAAAATTAGCCAGGCATGGCGGCGTGCATCTGTAATCCTAGCTATTCAGGAAGCTAAGGCAGGAGAATCACTTGACCCGGGGAGGCGAGGTTGCAGTGAGCCAAGATCGCACCACTGCACTCCAGCCTGCGTGGCAGAGTGAGACTCTGTCTTAAAATAATATTAATAATAGGCCGGGCACGGTGGCTCAAGCCTGTAATCCCAGCACTTTGGGAGGCCGAGGCGGGTGGATCACGAGGTCAAGAGATCGAGACCATCCTGGTCAACATGGTGAAACCCCGTCTCTACTAAAAATACAAAAAAAAGTAGCTGGGCATGGTGGCACATGCCTGTAATCCGAGCTACTCGGGAGGCTGAGGCAGGAGAATTGCCTGAACCCAGGAGGCGGAGGTTGCGGTGAGCTGAGATCACACCATTGCACTCCCCAGCCTGGGTAACAAGAGCGAAACTCCATCTCAAAAAATAATAATAATAATAATAATATTAATAATAATAGTGGAAGGAGGGAATGAAAAACAAATAGAGAAGACTAACTTTGGCATCTTCTAGATAATCACACTGCAAGATGCTCGCTCTCATTTATAAACATACCTTCATTATGTCATTTATCACAGTGCATTATAGTTATTAGCTTATAAGCCTAACCCCTCAGAAGACTATGAGCCCTTCAAAGACAGTGACTGTCTCACTCACACATCTTTGCAAACAAGTGCCCCATCACTAAGTTGGTCTTTCATCAACACAAAGGTAGGAGACTTTAGACACAGGGAGAACAGGCTTCCAATTCTTGCTTTATGGACTCAAGCATGTTACTTAAATTCTCTGCACTTTAGTTTCCTACTCTGCAACATGGGGATAATGCCATCTAATACCTGGCACTGAACTCTATTTAATAAACAACAGCCATTAACTTAAATATCCCTATGAATAACAGGGATGGAATGTTACTCCAGCCTCACATTTTTGGCTCCCTATGACCCACAGTGTACTTACTAGTGAGCAGGATGGTCAGCTAAGTATAAAAGAAGGTCGAGGCTGGGCACAGTGGCTCACAACTGCAATCCCAGCACTTTTGGAGGCCAAGGCGGGTAGATCATGAGATCAGGAGTTCGAGACCAGCCTGGCCAACATGGTGAAACCCTGTCTCTACTGAAAATACAAAAATTAGCCAGGAGGCTGAGGCGGGCAGATCACCTGAGGCCAGGATTTTGAAACCAGCCTGGCCAACATGGCAAAACCCCATCTCTACTAAAAATACAAAAATTAGTCAGGTGCAGTGGTGGGCACCTGTAATCCCAGCTATAGTCAGTAGGCTGATGCAGGAGAATGGCTTGAATCCAGGAGGCGGAGGTTGCAGTAAGTCAAGATCATGCCATTGCACTCCAGCCTGGGTGACAGAGTATGACTCCATCTCAAAAACAAAAATAAAAATACAGTATATAATACATTTAACATACAAAATATGTGTTAATTAACTATTTATGTTATTGGTAAAGCTTCCGGTCAGCAGTAGGCTATTAGTAGTTTTCAGGGAGTCAAAAGTTACATGTGAATTTTTGTCTACAAGGAGAATTAGTGACCCAATCCCCAATGTGGTTCGACTCAAGTGTATTTAGACATATACAACCTCAGAATTCAGCAAAACTGGATGTCAGTTTAGCAGATAATACTCTTAAATTTTTGTTGTATTTCTGCTGTGGTTTAAATGTGTCCCTTCCAAAAATGCAGGTGTTGCCAATGTATGAAGATGTAGGGCTTTTAACAGGTGATTAGGCCATGAGGGCTACTCCCTTGTAAATAGAATTAAGACCCTTTAATTTTATTAATTAATTTATTTATTTTTGAGACAGTTTCACTCTTGTTGCCCAGGCTGGAGCACAATGTAGCAATCTCACCTCACCATGATCTCCGCCTCCCAGGTTCAAGTGATTCTCCTGCCTCTGCATCACCAGTAGGTGGGATTACAGGCACATGGCACCACACCCGGCTAATTTTGTATTTTTAGTAGAGATGGAGTTTCACCATGTTGGTCAAGCTGATCTTGAATTCCCGACTTCAGGTGATCCACCCACCTCGGCCTCCCAAAGTGTTGGGATTACAGGCATGAGTCACTGTACCTAGCCTTATTTTTTCTTTCTCTTTTTTTTTTAATTCTCTTTCCAATAATGGCTATAAGCAATATTTATTTATTTATTTATTTATTTTTATTTATTTTTTTGAGACGGAGTTTCGCTCTTGTTACCCAGGCTGGAGTGCAATGGCGCGATCTCGGCTCACCGCAACCTCCACCTCCTGGGCTCAGGCAATTCTCCTGCCTCAGCCTCCTAAGTAGCTGGGATTACAGGCACGCGCCACCAAGCCCAGCTAGTTTTTTGTATTTTTAGTAGAGACGGGGTTTCACCATGTTGACCAGGATGGTCTCGATCTCTCGACCTCGTGATCCACCCACCTCGGCCTCCCAAAGTGCTGGGATTACAGGCTTGAGCCACCGCGCCCGGCCGCAATATTTATTTTTTTAAGATGGAATTTCACTCTGGTCGCCCAGGCTGGAGTGCAATGGCACAATCTCTGCTCACTGCAACCTCTGCCTCCTGGGTTTAAGTGATTCTCCTTCCTTATCCTCCAGAGTAGCTATTATAGGCACATGCCACCACACCCGGCTAGCTAATTTTTGTTTTTTGTTTTTTGTTTTTTAGACAGAGTTATTTATTTATTTATTCATGTATTTGAGTTAGGGTCTCACTGTGTAACTCAGGGAAGAGAACAGTGGTTATCTTGGCTCACTGCAACCACCCCTTCCTGGGCTCAAGAGATCCTCCCACCTCAGCCTCCTGAGGATCTGAAACTACAGGCACACGCCACCAGGCCCAGCTAATTTTTGTTTCTATTTTGGTAGAGACAGAGTTTCACCATGTTGCCCGGGCTGTCTCAAACTCCTGGACTCAAGCCACCCTCCTTGGCCTCCCAAAGTGCTGGGATTACAGACGTGAGCCACTGTGCCCAATGAGAAATAAATTTCTTTCATTTTAAATTACCCAGTCTGTAGTATTCTGCTATGACAGCATAAACTGACTAAGGTAATTTCCAAGGCCGGGCACGGTGGCTCACGCTTGTAATCCCAGCACTTTGGGAGCCTGAAGCAAGTGGATCACAAGGTTGGTTGTTTGAGACCAGCCTGGCCAACATGGCAAAACCCCATCTCTACTAAAACTACAGAAATTAGCCAGGCATGGTAGTATACATCTGTAATCCCAGCTACTAGGGAGGCTGAGGAAGGAGGGTTGCTTGAACCCAGGAGGTGGAGGCTGCAGTGAGCTGATATCTACCCCTACACTCCAGTCTAGACAACAGAGCAAGACTCCATCTTAAGGAGAAAAAAAAAAATCTGAATAGGCAGCCTCTATTTTTTTTTCTTTTTTTTTTTTTTTTTTTTTCAGAGGGCGTCTCACTCTGTCCCCCAGACTGGAGTGTGCAGTGGTGCAATGTCAGCTCAATGCAACCTCCACCTCCCAAGTTCAAACAATTCTCCTACCTCAGCCTCCTGTAGCTGGGACTACGGTCATGCAGCACTACACCCAGCTAATTTTTGTATTCTTAATAGAGATGGGGTTTCACCATGTTGGCCAGGCTGGTCTCAAAATCCTGACCTCAGGTGATCCACCCTCCTCAGCCTCCCAAAGTGCTGGGATTACAGACATGAGCCACCAAGCCTGACCTATCTTTTCATAATTAATACAACAAATATTCATTAAGCACCTACTATATAAAGCTGTGTTCTACCAAAGCTAAGAAATTTGCCTACCTGACTATGAGATGGAGCAGGGACCCCCTTTTTAGGGGCCTGTACACCCCAAGCATGGAAATAAAGGAAAAGTGTGAGTTCCTTCAAGGAAAATTCCAGTGCCCTAGCTAGCCCTAGAAGTGACTAAACAAGACAGTAGCCTAAAACAACGGCCAAGGAAATTAGTTACAGAGATGTTTGCTTTCCCCACACAAATTAAGGATAACATCTTAAAATTCTTCCCACCTGGGCACGGTAGCTCAAGCCTGTAATCCCAGCACTTTGGGGGGCCAAGGCAAGTGGATCACGAGGTCAAGAGATCGAGACCATCCTGGTCAACATGGTGAAACCCCGTCTCTACTAAAAATACAAAAAAGTAGCTGGGCATGGTGGCGCGTGTCTGTAATCCCAGCTACTCAGGAGGCTGAGGCAGAAGAATTGCCTGAACCCAGGAGGCGGAGGTTGCGGTGAGCCGAGATCGCGCCATTGCACTCCAGCGTGGGTAACAAGAGCAAAACTCCGTCTCAAAAAAAAAAAAAAAAGACTCCATCTCAAAAAAAAAAAAAAAAAAAAAATGCAAAAATTAGCTAGGCGTGGTGGCATGCACCTGTAGACCTGTAGTCCCAGCTACTCAGGAGGCTAAGGCAGGAGAATCACTTGAACCCAGGAGGCAGAGGTTGCCGTGAGCCAAGGTTGCACCACTGCACTCCAGCCTGGCGACAGAATGAGAGTCCATCTCAAAAAAAAAAAAGAGCAGGGCGTAGTGGCATGTGCCTCTGGTCCCAACTACCCAGAGGCTGACTGGGAAGATAACTTGAACCTGAGAGGTCCAGGCTGCAGTGAGCGTGATTGAGCCACTGCATTCCAAAAGGAGAGGGGCAAAAGAGGAGGAGTGTAATAATGGATGGCCAAAACTCCCTTTGAGTTATGGCCTGGAAATTTAGTTTTTCAGGTTTCTCTGGGGTCCCCTTAGACAAGTGGGGTGTCCATTCAATCAGTTTAGGGGCTTAGGATTTTACTTTTGGTTTACATACCTAACTTACCTAAAATAAAATGTTTAGTTTTCTTCAACAATATAACAATATACCCCAAAATTAGTACCTATCTTCACAACTAGGCTACAACATTGTTAGAGGACCATTACTCTAAAACTACAAAAAGGAATAAAAAGGCATCAGAGATGACACACCTAAAAAAAGAACCAAGTCCTCTGACATTCCTGGAAAGTAATTCTAATGTATTCTAACCAAAAAAGCATGCAATTGTTTTTTAATACTTTAAGTTCCGGGGTATATCTGCAGATTGTGCAGGATTGTTACATAGGTATACACATGCCATGGTGGTTTGCTGCCTCCATTCCCCCAACCCCCATCACCTACATTAGTTATTTCTCCCAATGCTATCCCTCCCCAATCTCTCCACCCGCTGCTATCCCTCCCCTAGCTCCCCACCCTCGACAGACCCCAGTGTGTGATGTTGCCCTCCCTGTGTCCATGTGTTCTCATTGTTCAACACCCACCTATGAATGAGAACATTCAGTGTTTGGTTTTCTGTTCTTGTGTCAGTTTGCTGAGAAGGATGGTTTACAGATTCATCCATGCCCCTGCAAAGGATATGAACTCATCCTTTTTCATGGCTGCATAGTATTTCATGGTGTATCTGTGCCACATTTTTTTTATCCAGTCTATCACTGATGGGCATTTGGGTTGGTTCCAGGTCTTTGCTATTGTAAACAGTGCCATAATGAACATAAGTGTCCATGTGTCTTTATAACAGAACGATTTATAATCCTTTGGGTATATATCCAGTAATGGGATTGATGGGTCAAATGGTATTTCTATTTCTAGATCCTTGAGGAACTGCCAAATCAGGTTTATCCATTTATTGTCTTACAATCGTGGCCTGTGATTATTATTTCTTTTTTTGTTTGTTTTTAAGACAGGGTCTTGCTCTGTTGCCCAGGCTGGAATGCAGTGGCTCAATCACAGCTTATTGCAGCCAGGACCTCCCAAGCTCAAACAATCCTCCTACTCAGCCTCTGGAGCTGAGGCACATGCCAGCCCACCGAGCTTATTTTTTATTTTTATTTTTTGAGAAGGAGTTTTGTTCTTGTTACCCAAGCTGGAGTGCAATGGTGTGATCTTGGCTCACTGCAACCTCCGCCTCCTAGGTTCAAGTGATTCTCCTGCCTCAGCCTCCAGAGTGGCTGGGATTACAAGTGCGCACCACCACACCCAGCTAATTTTTTTGTATTTTTAGTAGAAATGGGGTTTCACCATGTTAGTCAAGATGGTCTCAATCTCCTGACTTCATGATCTGCCCGCCTTGGCCTACCAAAGTGCTGGGATTACAAGAGTGAGCCACCACACCCAGTCTCATTTTAAAATTTTTTGTAGAGACAGTGGCTCACTAAATGTTGCCTAAGCTAGCCTCAAACTCCTGGGCTCAAGGGATCCTCCTACCTCAGCTTCCCAAAGTGCTAAGATTACAGGATTGAGCCATCATGCATGGCCCAATAATTACTTTTAGAACATTTCCTCTTCTGTGTTCATGCCTTTAAAAAAAAAAAAAAAAAAAGCCGGGCGCGGTGGCTCAAGCCTGTAATCCCAGCACTTTGGGAGGTCGAGACAGGTGGATCACGAGGTCAAGAGATCGAGACCATCCTGGTCAACATGGTGAAATCCCATCTCTACTAAAAATACAAAAAATTAGCTGGGCATGGTTGTGCATGCCTGTAATCCCAGCTACTCAGGAGGCTGAGACAGGAGAATTGCCTGAACCCAGGAGGCAGAGATTGCGATGAGCCGAGACCGCGCCATTGCACTCCAGCCTGGGTAACAAGAGCGAAACTCCATCTCAAAAAAAAAAAAAAAAAAAAAAAATACTAAAAGTTTCTTAGGTGTTTTCCACATCATTTTATTATCAAGAATATGGCTAATCAGAAGTCACAGCCAGCTCCCAAACTACAACCGAAAAGCATGCAAATTATAGGTTACACTGAGGGATTTCTGAGGTTAGCAGATGCAAATCTTCTTTTTCCTTCAAAGAAAACAGACTCAGGCAAAAAGCATAAAACATCCCAAAACCATCACCAACAAAAAAAAAAAGGTTGCTTAGAAGCAAACCCCTAGTAACTATCTAGTCTAAGAAAAACATTTCCAGAACTGATAAAGAGTGGGGAAAGAGGAAAATAACAACCGTTGTTGTTGACTACAATTGTGAAAACAAGCGACATGCCTCCTCTCCTGACACAGCTCCTCTACTGCAATGTGGGCTGCAGACTGAACCACAAAGAGGCCAACCTACAGCTCTGCATTTCAATGATTACGTGACTGCTTCAGTTTTCCCACATCTATAATTAAAAATAATAATAATAATAATAGACAGTAGACAGAAGATCTGGATTCTAACAGACGTTTCTTTTTTTTTTTTTTTTTTCTTCAAAAGCAAGCCAGTGGCAGAATAACAGATGTTTCTAACTTGGTGAGTAACACTGGATAAAAAAAATTTATTTCAAGTGGAGCTAAAAAAATTAAAAATCATTTAAAAGTACATTGTAAAACTACAAAGTTATTTACAAATATTAATCATTACCATCTGCGAAATGTGGTGGCTTGAACTATCTCTGACTTCTACCTCCGACATTTTTTGATGCTGTGACCAATATAAACAAATGTTCCCCAGACTCAGTGGCTCACGCCTGTAATCCCAGCACTTTGGGAGGCCAAGGTGGGCAGATCATCTGAGGTCAGGAGTTCGAGACCAGCCTGACCAACATGGAGAAACCCAGTTTCTAATAAAAATACAAAATTAGTGGGCGTGGTGGCACATGCCTGCAATCCTAGCTACTTGGGAGGCTGACACAGGAGAATCACTTAAACGCAGGAGGCGGAGGTTGCAGTGAGCAGATATTGCACCACTGGACTCTAGCCTGGGCAACAAGAGCAAGACTCTTTCTCAAAAAACAAAAAGAAAAAACAAATGTACACGCATTGCTTGGCCAACTGGAATAGTTAAGAAATCACGGAAGGGCCGGGCGCGGTGGCTCAAGCCTGTAATCCCAGCACTTTGGGAGGCCGAGGCGGGTGGATCACGAGGTGGATCACGAGGTCAAGAGATCGAGACGATCCTGATCAACATGGTGAAACCCCGTCTCTACTAAAAATACAAAAAATTAGCTGGGCGTGGTGGCACGTGCCTGTAATCCCAGCTACTCAGAAGGTTGAGGCAGGAGGAGAATTGCCTGAACCCAGGAGGCGGAGGTTGCGTGAGCCAAGATTGCGCCATTGCACTCCAGCCTGGGTAACTAGAGCGAAACTCCATCTCAAAAAAAGAAAAGAAAAGAAAAGAAAAGAAAACAGAAAAAGAAAAGAAAAGAAAAGAAAAGAAAAGAAAAGAAAAGAAAAGAAAAGAAAAGAAAAGAAAAGAAAAGAAAAGAAATCAAGGAATCCTGGCCATCACGGTGGTTCATGCCTATAATCCCAGCACTTGGGGAGGCCGAGATGGGTAGATCATCTGAGGTCAGGAGTTTGAGACTAGCCTGACCAACATGCTGAAAACCGTCTCTACTAAAAATACAAAAATTAGCTGGGCATGGTGGAGGGCGCTTGTAATCCCAGCTACTTGGAAGGCTGAGGCAGTAGAATCACTGGAACCTGGGAGCCAGAAGTTGTAGTGAGCCAAGATATCACCATTGCACTCCAGCGTGGACAACAGAGTAAGATTCCAAGAAAAAAAGGAAAGAAAGGTGGGGAGGGGGAAGGAGGGAAGGAAAAGAAGGAAGGAAGGAAGGAAGGAAGGAAGGAAGGAAGGAAGGAAGGAAGGAAGGAAGGAGAGAGGGAGGGTGGGGGAGGGAAGGAATCCAGGAATCTCACACTCAGAGGAATGAAGATCAATGAGAGAAATCTCTACAGACTTTTCACTGCTTAGGCCTCTCAGCATTCGATGAAAGCATTTTAGGCTTACCAAACTAGTAGACACGGTTTAAAGCAGACCACAGATAGCCTAGCAAAATTTTAACCTGACTTACTCATCACATAATAAACAACAAAAAATGAAAAATAAAAATTACTAGCCTGGTACTCTTTTAACAGGAAGCTCTACAAGAGATTTCATGTATGACAACAAGCAAATATTAAAGAAACCACAATATTTGAGAAACACAATGATCTAAACTATACCTACTGCCATCTTATTTCTTGAGTTATATCTGATCTCATGGAGGCATACTGAAAACAACTGAACATCTGTCTGGCACATACTCTCATTTTCCATGCCAGAATTCTGCCACTCATAAGACTCAACCAAGGATTCTACATACTCCAGACTAAAATCAGCAAACACAGGACATTTGGAATGTGGCATCTGACTAACATCTGCTTCACTTAATAATTTTTAAGAACTTGGGAATGGGCCGGGCGCGGTGGCTCAAGCCTGTAATCCCAGCACTTTGGGAGGTCGAGGCGGGTGGATCACAAGGTCGAGAGATCAAGACCAACCTGGTCAACATGGTGAAACTCCATGTCTACTAAAAATACAAAAAAAATTAGCTGGGCATGGTGGCGCGTGCCTATAATCCCAGCTACTCAGGAGGCTGAGGCAGGAGAATTGCCTGAACCCAGGAGGCAGAGGTTGTGGTGAGCCAAGATCGCGCCATTGCACTCCAGCCTGGGTAACAAGAGCGAAACTCCGTCTCAAAAAAAAAAGAAAAAAAAAAAAAGAACTTGGGAATGGCACTGTGGCTAACGCCTGTAATACCAGCCCTTTGAGAGGCCGAGGCAGGCAGATCATGAGATCAGGAGATCGAGACTATCCTGGATAACACAATGAAACCTTGTCTCTACTAAAAATACAAAAAATTAGCCAGGCTTGGTGGTTGTGCGCTGGTAGTCCCAGCTACTCAGGAGGCTGAGGCAGAAGAATCACTTGAACCTGGGAGGCGGAGGTTGCAGTGAGCCGAGATTGCACCACTGCACTCCATCCTGGGCTACAGAGCAAGACTCTGTCTCAAAAAAAAAAAGAACTAAATCTAAAAATTTGGCAGTAATAGCCTGTGTTTAATCACCACTGAATTTGGCTAGGCACAGTGGCTCACGCCTGTAATCCCAGGACTTTGGGAGGCCAAGGTGGGTGGATCACCTGAGGTCAGGAGTTCAAGACCAGCCTGGCCAACACAGTGAAAACTCTGTCTTTACTAAAAATACAAAAATTATCTGTGGTGGTCAGTGCATGTAGTCCTAGCTACTTGGGAGGCTGAGGCAGGAGAATCACTTGAACCTTGAAGGCAGAGGTTGCAGTAGCCGAGACTGCACCACTGCACTCCAGCCTGGGCAACAGAGTGAGGCTCCATCTCAAAGACAAAAACAGGCCAGCGCAGTGACTCACGCCTGTAATCCCACCACTCTGGGAGGCCGAGGCAGGCGGGATCACCTGAGGTCGGGAGTTCGAGACCATCTTGACCAACATAGAGAAACCCTGTCTCTACTAACAATACAAAAAATTAGCCGGGCATGGTAGCGCATGCCTGTAATTCCAGTTACTCAGGAGGCTAAGGCAGAAGAATCGCTTGAACCTGGGAAGCGGAGGTTGTGGTGAGCCAAGATCACACCACTGCACTCAAGCTTGAGCAACAAGAGGGAAACTCCATCTCAAAAATAAAAAACACTGAATTCCACAAGGAAGTCAGCAGCTTCTGAAAGGCAAGCCTCTTTCTCATTAGACACTAGGCCATCTTTAGCAGGAACTAAAACATATCAAGTATAGGTTCCTCCATGTGTACCCAGGTTCCTGAGAGACCTCTAAGACCACCTGACAGGAATTCAAATCAATGGATAGCAACAGGATTTTGTTGTTGTTGTTATTTTTTGGTTTTCGATTTTGAGACAGTGTCTCACCCTACTGCTCAGGCTGGAGTGCAGTGGCACAATAATGGTTCATCACAGCCTGAACCTCCCTGGACTCAGCTGTTCCTCCAACCTCAGCCTCCCAAGTAGCTGGAACCACAGACATATGCCACTACGCTGGGCTAATTTTTCTATTTTCTGTAGAGACAGGGTCTCGCCATGTTGGCCAGGATGGTATCAAACCCCTGGCCTAAAGCCATCCTCCCCCACTTTGCCTCCCAAAGTGCTGGGATTACAGGCATGATCCACCACACCTGGCCACAACAGGAATTTAGAAGCTGGGCCAACCCCAAGTATACCTTCCAACAGAGATAGCCAAAAAACAAGCTTATAAAAGGATGTAGGACTGGAAAAGGGTGTTATCAAAGGAGGCTTTAGGCAAAGAAAACTTTATTTTTAACCTAGGAAGGAAGGAAGGGCTGAGCAGACTCTAAAATAATTTGGTTTAAGCATCAAACACTGTGACTCAGGATTTCCTCCTAAGAAGAGAGTTGAAGAGCCCCAGTATCATTAAAGTAAAATCCACTAGGCCGGGTATGGTGGTTCATGCCTGTAATCCCAGCACTTTGGGAGGCCAACGCAGGTGGATCACCTGAAGTCAGGAGTTTGAGACCGGCCTGACCAACATGGTGAAACCCTGTATTTAAAAAAAAAAAAAAAAAAGTAAAATCCACTAATCTCAATGTGATCCTTTGTACCTGATGGAGTCAAGTCAGGTTCTCTTATGTTTTTTTTTTTTGTTTTTTTTTTTTGAGACGGAGTTTTGCTCTTGTTACCCAGGCTGGAGTGCAATGGCTCGATCTGGGCTCACCACAACCTCCGCCTCCTGGGTTCAGGCAATTCTCCTGCCTCAGCCTCCTGAGTGGCTGGGATTACAGGCACGCGCCACCATGCCCAGCTAATTTTTTGTATTTTTAGTTGAGACGGGGTTTCACTATGTTGACCGGGATGGTCTCGATCTCTTGACCTCGTGATCCACCCGCCTCAGCCTCCCAAAGTGCTGGGATTACAGGCTTGAGCCACCGCGCCCGGCTCTCTTATGTTCTAAGAATATAGTCTTAGCCAGGCACAAAGGCTCATGTCTATAATCCCAGCACTTTGGGAGGCCAAGTCAGGAGTATCGCTGTTCAAGTTGTTCAAGGCCAGCCTGGGCAAGATGGTGAGACCCCCATCTCTACAAAAATATTAAATAAAAATTAGGCAGCCAGGTGCGGTGGGTCATACCTGTAATGCCAGCACTTTGGGAGGGCAAGGTGGGCAGATCACTTGAGCCCAGGAGTTCAAGAGCAGCCTGGGCCAATCAGCCAGGTGTAGTGGTTTAGTTCCAGCTACCTGGAAGCTGAGATGGGAGGATCACCTGAGCCCAGGAGGTCGAGGTTGCAGTGAATCATGATTGCACCACTGCACTTTGGCCTGGGCAACAGGGTCAGACCCTGTCTCAAAAAAAAACAATGAAGCTGGGCACAGTGGCTCATGCTGTAATCCCAGTACTTTGGGAGGCGGAGTACTTTTGGGACCTCAACTGAGGTCGGGAGTTTGAGACCAGCCTGCCCAACATGGAGAAACCCTGCCTCTACTAAAAATATAAAATTAGTCGGGTATGGTAGCACATGCCTGTAATCCCAGCTACTCAAGAGGCTGAGAAAGGAGAATCACTTGAACCCAGGAGGCAGAGGCTGTGGTAAGCCATGAAAGCACCATTACACTCCAGCCTGCTCTTGCTCGCCCACTCGCGTGCGCGTGCTCTCTCGCTCTCTCGCTCGCTCTCTCTCCCCACCCCTCCACCCCCTCAACCAAATTTAGCTTATATTTTAACTGCCTTGGGCTACTCTGTAATTGTTTTCTGTGTGTGGGTCTCATTTCCTGACTTCTTACTTGTTCTACCGAAAAAAAGAAAACACATAACCTAAGAAGTCTCCTTACTACAGTAGCCTTGACTTCTGGAAGTATCCACAGATGTCTGAGCTAAGCCATAAGATTTTGAGTTTTGCTGCAGCTAGTAATCTGGGCTTCAGAGCAGAGATGCCTTTATAAAACGACCACACGAATCTGAGCAGAATCAACCAGACTGGTAGAGGAAGATGAAAATTAAGTTTAGTCCATACTGACTCCCAGTTTGTAAATGGCTTATCAAACTTTTTATAGCTACTTCATCTCTGGGGATGTAAAGGAGCCTTTTCTTCTGCTAAATAAGAAGTCTTTATTTAAAAGTCTTGGCCGGGTGCAGTGGCTCAGGCCTGTAATCCCAGCACTTTGGGAGGCCAAGGCAGGTGGATGACCTGAGGTCAGGAGTTCAAGACCAGCTTGACCAACATGGTGAAACGCCGTCTCTATTAAAAAAAAAAAAAAAAAAAAAAGCCAGGTGCGGTGGCTCAAGCCTGTAATCCCAGCACTTTGGGAGGCTGAGGCAGGTGGATCATGAGGTCAAGAGATCAAGACCATCCTGGTCAACATGGTGAAACCCCGTCTCTACTAAAAACACAAAAAAATTAGCTGGGCGTGGTGGCGCATGCCTGCAGTCCCAGCTACTCAGGAGACTGAGGCAGGAGAATTGCCTGAACCCAGGAGGCAGAGGTTGCAGTGAGCCGAGATCGCGCCATTGCACTCCAGCCTGGGTAACAAGAGCGAAACTCCGTCTCAAAAAAAAAAAAAAAAAAAAGTCTTAGTTGGCCAGGTGAAGTGGCTCATGCCTGTAATCCCAGCACTTTGGGAGGCCAAAGAGGGAGGATTATGAGGTTAGGAGTTTGAGACCAGCCTGTCCAATATGATGAAACTCCATCTCTAGTAAAAAATACAAAAATTAGCTGGGCATGGTGGTGCATGCCTGTATACAGTCCCAGCTACTCAGGAGGCTGAGAGAGGAGAATTGCTTCAACCTGGGAGGCCAAGATTGCAGTGAGCGAAGATCGCACCATTGCAATCTACTAATGGATAAATAAAATGTTGTATATTCATACCATGGAATATTATTTTGCCATAAAGAGGAATGACATACTGATACATGCCACATGAGTGAATCTTGAAAACATTATGCTAAGTGAAAGAAGCCAGTAACAAGACAACATATATTATTCCATTTATATGAAATGTCAATACAGGCAGATCTATAGAGATAGAAAGTAGATGAATAGTTGCCTAGGGTTCAGGGTTAGAGAGTTGAGAGAAAATGAGGAGTAACTGCTAACGGGTACAGGTTTTCAGGGGAGAATGATCAATATATCCCAAAATTTATTGCAGTGTGATTGGAAAACTCTGCAAACAAATTAAAAATCACTGAATTAAACAAGTGAATTGTATGGTATATGAATTATATCTCAATATTAAGTTATTTGTTTTTTTGTTTGTTTGTTTGTTTGTTTTTTGAGACGGAGTTTTGCTCTTGTTACCCAGGCTGGAGTGCAATGGCGCGATCTCGGCTCACCGCAACCTCCGCCTCCTGGGTTCAGGCAATTCTCCTGCCTCAGCCTCCTGAGTAGCTGGGATTACAGGCACGAGCAACCATGCCCAGCTAATTTTTTGTATTTTTAGTAGAGACGGGGTTTCACCATGTTGACCAGGTTGGTCTCGATCTCTCGACCTTGTGATCCACCCGCCTCGGCCTCCCAAAGTGCTGGGATTACAGGTTTGAGCCACCGTACCCGGCAAGTTATTTGTTTATATATGGACACACATATAAGTGATAAAGCAAATGGGGCAAAACCTTAACAATCAGTGAATCTGGCTAAGAGAGATACTAGAGTTCTTTGTTCTATTCATGTCAATGCTGTGTTTCCTTTCTTCTTTTTAGACCAGGTCACTCAGGCTGGTGCACTGGCACCATCTCAGCTCACCTCCACCTCCTAGTTCAAGTGATTTTCCTGCTGGGATTATAGACACCCACCACCACGCCTGGCTGATTTTTATATTTTTAGTAGAGATAGGGTTTTACTATGTTGGTCAGGCTGGTCTCAGGTGATCTGCCTGCCTTGGCCTCCCAAAGCACTGGGATTACAGGTGTAAGCCACCATGTCTGGCCCTCAATGCTTCCTTAAGTGTGAAATTTATAACAGAAGATAAAGCTATAAGCCTGGAAGTTGAGGCTGCAGTGAGTCATGATCCTGTCGCTGCACTCCAGCCTGAACAGTGGAGCAAGACTTTGTCACTTAAAAAAAAAAAAAAATACATATATATATATATATATATATATATATATGTAGAGAGAGAGAGAGAGAGGGAGAGGGAGTGTGAGTGTGTGTGTATGTGTGTGTGTGTGTGTGTGAATGATAATCACACACAGTATTCTTTCATTTTTCTTTCAAGACTAAGTCTCGCCTTGTCGCCCAGGCTGGAGTGTGGTGGTGCAATCTTGGCTCACTGCAACGTCCCCAACCCAGGTTCGTTTGTTTGTTTGTTTGTTTGTTTGTTTGTTTGTTTTGAGACGGAGTTTCGCTCTTGTTACCCAGGCTGGAGTGCAATGGCGCGATCTCGGCTCACCGCAACCTCCGCCTCCTGGGTTCAGGCAATTCTCCTGCCTCAGCCTCCCGAGTAGCTGGGATTACAGGCACGCACCACCGTGCCCAGCTAATTTTTTGTATTTTTAGTAGAGACGGGGTTTCACCATGTTGACCAGGATGGTCTCGATCTCTCGACCTTGTGATCCACCCGCCTCGGCCTCCCAAAGTGCTGGGATTACAGGCTTGAGCCACCACGCCCGGCCCTGTTTGTTTGTTTTTTGAGACAGAGTTTTGCTCTTGTTACCCAGGCTGGAGTGCAATGGTGCAATCTCGGCTCACCGCAACCTCCGCCTCCTGGGTTCAGGCAATTCTCCTGCCTCAGCCTCCTGAGTCGCTGGGATTACAGGCACGCGCCACCATGCCCAGCTAATTTTTTGTATTTTTAGTAGAGACGGGGTTTCACCATGTTGACTAGGATGGTCTCGATCTCTTGACCTCGTGATCCACTCACCTCAGCCTCCCAAAGTGCTGGGATTACAGGCTTGAGCCACCGCGCCCGGCCATCCCCAACCCAAGTTCAATCGATTCTCCTGCCTCAGCCTCCCAAGTAGTTGGGATTATAGGTGTGTGTCACCATGCCTGGCTAATTTTTGTATTTTTACTAGAGATGGGGTCTCACCATGTTGGCCAGGCTGGTCTCGAACTCCTGACCTCAAGTGACCTACCCACCTCAGCCTCCCAAAGGGCTGGGATTACAGGCATGAGCCACCACACACCACACCTAGTCCACACAAAGTATTCTTTCTTTCTTTTTTTTTTTTTTTTGAGACAGAGTTTCCCTCTTGTTACCCAGGCTGGAGTGCAATGGCACGATCTTGGCTCACCGCAACCTCTGCCTCCTGGGTTCAGGCAATTCTCCTGCCTCAGCCTCCCGAGTAGCTGGGATTACAGGCATGTGCCACCATGCCCAGCTAATTTTTTGTATTTTTAGTAGAGACCGGTTTCACCACGTTGACCAGGATGGTCTCGATCTCTTGACCTCATGATCCACCCGCCTTGGCCTCCCAAAGTGCTGGGATGACAGGCGTGAGCCACTGTGCCCAGCCCAAAGTATTCTTTCTTAACGTGAAACAGACAGCTGGATTAGAAAAAACTACCATTATGTCTGTTCCTGCCCTGCCAGACAAATTTTTTACTTGTTCCCCTCACCTCCACCAGTCATCAAATGTCTGCAAAGCATGCAAAATATCACTCAAGTAGCAGAAAAGAAGAACGAAATGTGGCAAGGGAGACAAACATTCTCCTATTTTCTCAGGGCCTCAGTTTTCTCATCTGTCAAATCAGAACTTCACATAATTGCTAAGGGTGCTTTCATGATTGACACGGAATTATTTTGAAGTTCTTTCTTTTCTTTTTTCTTTTTTCTGAGATGGAGTCTCACTCTGTTGCCCAGGCTGGAGTGCAATGGCACGAACGTGGCTCACTGCAACCTCCGCCTCCTGGGTTCAAGTGATTCTCCTGCCTCAGCCTCCTGAGTAGCTGGGATTACAGGTGTGTGCCACCGCGCCAGGCTTATTTTTATATTTTTAGTAGAGACAGGGTTTCACCATCTTGGCCAGGCTGGTCTCAAACCCCTGACCTCATGATCCACCAGCCTTGGCCTCCCAAAGTGCTGGGATTACAGGCATAAACCACCATGCCCAGCTGATTTTAAAGTTCTAATTTCACTGCTTAATATAGCTAAGGAAGAGTATGACCTGCCTAGTCCTCTAGCTTTCCTAGACAGTCATCTTTCTTTTCTAATTATTTTTATTTTTTGTAGAAACAGGGTATTAGGCCGGGCACAGTGGCTCACATCTGTAATCTCAGCACTTAGCGGGCCCAAGGCAGGCAGATTACCTTAAGTCAGGAGTTCAAGAGCAGCCTGCCCAACATGGTGAAACACCATCTCTACTAAAAATACAAAATTAGCCAGGCATGGTGGTACATGCCTGTAATCCCAGGTACCTGGGAGGCTGAGGCAAGAGAATCACTTGAGCCTGAGAGGCAGAAGTTGTAGTGAGCCAAGATCATGCCACTGCACTCCAGCCTGGGTAACAAGAGCAAAACTCCATCTCAAAAAAAACAAAAAACCAAAAAACAGGGTCTTGCTATACTGGCCAAGGTGATCTCAAACACCTGGCCTCAAGCAATCCTCCTGCCTCCTGTAATTGGAATTACAGGTGTGAGCCACTGCACCTGGCCCCTCTTTCTTCTAAAGGTGACATTAAGAGACTATTTCAGGCCAGGTGAAGTGGCTCACACCTGTAATCCCAATACTTTGGGAGGGTGACACGGGTAGATCACCTGAGGTAAGGAGTTCGAGACCAGCCTGACCAACATGGCAAAACCCTGTCTCTACTAAAAATACAAAACTTAGGCCGGGCACGGTGGCTCATGCCTGTAATCCCAGCACCTTGAGGGCCGAGGCAGGTGAATTATGAGGTCAGGAGTTCGAGATCAGCCTGATCAACATGGTGAAACCCCGTCTCTACTAAAAATACAAAAGTTAGCCAGGTGTGGTGGCACATGCCTGAAATCCCAGCTATTCAGAAGGCTGAGGGCAGGAGAATTACTTGAACCTTGGAGGCGGAGGTTGTACTGAGCCAAGATCGCGCCACTGCACTCCAGCCTGGGCGACAGAGTAAGACTCCATCTCAAAAAATAAAAATACAAAAATTAGGCAGGTGTGGTGGTGCACACCTATGGCCCCAGCTACTCAGGAGGCTGAGGCTCAGAATCGCTTGAACCGGAGAGGTAAAAGTTGCAGTGAGCTGAGATCATGCCACCGCACCCCAGCCTGGGTAATAGAGGAGGACTCCATCTCTCAAAAAAAAAAAGAAGGGGCGCGGTGGCTCATGCCTGTAATCCAAGCACTTCGGAGGCCAAGGCGGGCGGATCACCTGAGGTCAGGAGTTCAAGACCAGCCTGACCAACATGGTGAAACCCCGTCTTCAAAAAAAGAGAGAGAGATAAACAGACAGAGACTATTTCAGTGTATTCTGTTTTCTAACTTAGTTCATACAGGACACTGGCCAGTCTCCCATCTATCCTTATCCTTACCCTCTTCTCTTCAATTCCTGGCAAAAGCCTCTGCCCAGAGCCTGGGAAAACTGGAGTACCAGATGAAAAAACCTAAGATACTTAATATCTCAATGCTAGGTACAGATCAGCTCAGAGGAACTTACAGATTCCAAGGTAAGAAACAGGTCACAAGCATTTGGGAATCTTAATTCTCAAGCAGAGACAAGGAAAATAAACTCATGAACCCCATTTCATGGTAAAGCCTTCTCCTGAGGTGGGGATCATAAGAAGAAACAAAGAAAAAGAAGATACACCAGGACATTTGCTCATCAGAGAGGTAGAAAAAGAAACTGAACACCACTACCATCTGCCTCCCCACTTAGGATATGCCAGAAATAATGGAAAACATAAATCAGAAGCAATTCTTCCAGATTTGCTTACCTAGCTGACAAGTTCAAAAAGCCAACAAGCAGACACCATATCCTAAAGGTGGCTAAAGTTGTGCTTCATTCATAGATTACTTGTGCTTCTTCTCCTTCCAATCCAAAGAACTTCCTCATGCAGAAAACAAAATTAATTTTCACACCTTCCTCAACTCCTTGTACCATAAAGAATTACGTTACCTGCCTAAACACTGGGTCTGCAAGAAAGGGAAAGAGGTGACAGAAAGAGATTCCTATAAAACCCAATTATCTCCATCTATATTAAACACAGCAAGCTCTATGCTTCTTTGGGGTTTTTTAATTTTTTTTTTTTTTTTTTAGTTATATTTGTCTATTTAACACAGTGTCTCACTCTGTTGCTCAGGTTGGAGTGCAATGTCACAATCTCAGCTCACTGCAACCTCTGCTTCTTAGGTTCAAGTGACTTTCTCACCTCAGCCTCCTGAGCAACTGGGACCACAGGCACATGCCACCACAACCAGCTAATTTTTTGTATTTTCTGTAGAGACAAGGTCTTGCCGTGTTGCCCAGGCTGGTCTCAAACTCATGGGCTCAAGAAATCCTCACAGCTCAGCCTCTCAAAGTACTGGGATTACAGGTGTAAGCTACTGCGCCCAGCCTCTATGCTTATTTGCTGCAGAGAGGAATGAATCTTAACCTTCCTCCACAAAACAAGAAGGAACACTGAGTATCTTTGATTTGCTTACTCTGGGTTCACTTTTTAAGAATGTAACTGCTACCTGAGCTATGTAAGTTAATTTGTGTGGAGTGTACCTTCTTAGAGATTCCATACCTTCTTGGAGAACCTGGGTGCAAATTACAATTTCCTGCAGTTTCACTGAGTATCACATCATCAGTTTGGGAGCTACAAGGCAGGCTGAGGAGAGAAAATGCACCCTAGAGAGTCTCAGGAAGAACCCGCAAGGAGCTATTTGTATTCTGTTTTGTTTTATTCAAAGATTCCCTCTGGGAACAGTGGCTCACGCCTATAATCCCAGCACTCTGGGAGCCTGAGGTGGGTGGATCACTTGAGGTCAGGAAATTGAGACTAGCCTGGCCAACATAGTGAAATCCCATCTCTACTAAAGATACAAACATTAGCCAGGCATGGTAGCCCAAGCTCATAATCCCAGCTAGTCAGGAGACTGAGGCAGGAGAATTGCTTGAACCTGGGAGGCTGGGAGGCAGACGTTGCAGTGAGCAAAGATTATGCCACTGCACTCCAGCCCTGACGACAGAGTGAGACTGTGTATCAAAAAACACACACACACACAAAAACAGATTCCCTCTGGATAGTTCAGATTCCCCTACCAACCCACCAGAAATTAAATGAAGGAGGGAAAAAAATTCATACAGTGCATACTCTAAGGCCAGCTATTGGATACTGCAACTGCATTTTAAAAAACAGAAAATACCCTTCTTTACACATTTTATACAACTCATCCCCCTTTCTTTATTATCCCAATAAACTTTCATAGGGATATAATTTTAGCTTGCCAAAAAGCCAGATAATTAACACATATTCATTAAAAGAAATATTAATCCCTTTTAATGAAATATTGAAAGACAGTTTTTATTTTCCCAGCCATTGGGAGCCTAAGCCGGGTATATCACCTGAGGTCAATGTTGAAAGACAATTTTTAAACATTTCAGAGAGTCTATTTGGTAAGATTATTTTTATTTACATTGTTTTTTATAGATGAGGACCCAGACAGGGTTATCTCTAACTTGCTCCCTATCACAGAGATAGTCAATAGCAGAGCTGGATGTTACCCCAAACTCACGCTCTTGCTAACAGTTAACTTCCCAGCTTCATTCTTATACTCCATCATTTGTAAAACATTCTATTTTCTCATTCCAAGTGTTCACACAATTTGACAATCAAAAGTACAGCATAAAAAAACAACGGTTTATTTCACCTCCTTAAAGTTTCTTTTATTGAGAAGAATTATGTTGCTTTTTTTTTTTTTTTTTTTTTTTTGAGGTGGAGTTTCACTCTTGTTACCCAGGCTGGAGTGCAATGGCGCGATCTCGGCTCACCACAACCTCCACCTCCTGGGTTCAGGCAATTCTCCTGCCTCAGCCTCCTGAGTAGCTGGGATTACAGGCACACGCCACCATGCCCAGCTAATGTTTTGTATTTTAGTAGAGACGGGGTTTCACCATGTTGACCAGGATGGTCTCGATCTCTTGACCTCATGATCCACCCGCCTCGGCCTCCCAAAGTGCTGGGATTACAGGTTTGAGCCACCGCGCCCAGCTATGTTGCTTTTTAATATTCCTCAACATGTTCATGTTTTCTAAAGACCTCCAGCCAGGCCAGTGAGATGCAGTTTAACCTCATGAGAGGGGCACTGGACTAAGCAATTAACTAGTGGTATGCAGGCCCTACTGTCCTTCCTGGGCCTCATTTTACTATCTGAGGTCCCTTCCAATACCAATACCCTGAACCGAATTCCAAAAATTACATCAAGTCACAAACTTAATACATATGAAAAAGATGAAAAATTAACATCTGTATGGTAAGAATTTGAAGACCTTAAAAGATGAACTTGAACAATTATGTACCCATCAAAACTAAAACTTTTTAAAAATAAATTAGAAACAATAAAACTATCCCAACAAAAAGCCTAATATTAATTATATTACTGCTTCATATTTTCTCCACCTGCTATTAATTTGAGAAAATAGCTTATTTTTTTCTAACCTTGTTAAAGCATGAATTTATCTTTTTTTTTTTTTTTTTTTAATCTTTTTTCCCAGACAGAGCTTCCCTCCATCACTCAGACTGGAGTATAGTGGCGCAATCTCAGCTCACTGCAACCTCTGACTCCCGGGTTAAAGCGATCCTCCCACCTCAGCCTCCCGAGTAGCTGGGATTACAGGCCCGTGCCAACACGCCCAGCTAATTTTTGTATTTTCAGTAGAGACAGAGTTTCACCATATGCTGGTCTCAAACTCCTGACCTCAAGTGATCCGCCCACCTCAGCCTCCCAAAGTTCTGGGATTACCCGTGAGCCGCTGGGTGGTGAACCACCTCGCCCGGCCTAATTTTTTTTCATAAGAAACACTGGACTTTTTCTGGTGCCCAAAAACAAAACAAAACTGTCTTGTCATCCTCTGAAGCAAAGTAAGATTAGTCAAGAGGATAAAGGGCACTTTCGGGAGAGAAACTTTACAGTGACAGAAAAGTGGAAAGGAGTTTCCCTCATCAGAATGACACAACTTTAAAGTACAGCCCAACAAACTTCCAACCACTTGAAACCCACTAACTGGACACTCCAGACAAAAACTTATTTTCAAAACGGCTGCAATTCAAAGACTTCAATGACGGTGCAGTGGAAAATTCACGGGGACTGTCTAAGTTTGACACCTTTCTGCAATGAGTGCCAAATGTGGTCAGGCCCCCCATCTTCCCTCCTCCCATCGCTTTCTCTTTGAAAGATAACCTGAAACGCATCACAACCAAGGCTCTCCAACTAGGCTGCTGCCCTTTTATTCACAAAACGTGTCTGGCCTCATACAGGACACAAATTACTTTTCAAAAAAAGCATGGCCCCGGGATACAAGCCCTTTCCGGGGCTGAGGGAGTTCCCACTCTTCTTGGTGCCGCCCAAGTTCACTTTATTCATGTCCCACCGAGACGCGCAGAGCTGCAATCCGTAGGAAAACTCAGGGGGGCCAGCCCAGGGCTGGGTTATAACGGTTTTGAGGAACTGGTAACACAGGCTTCCTGGGAAGAGGCCAGACAAACTCACCAAGTTTTTGTTTGGCTTTTTTTTTTGAGTCTGGGTGGAACTTACTTTCACTAGGACGTGGGACGCCTTCCCTCCCTAATGAGTACTGGAGGACAAGCTTTCCTTTATTTTATACGAAGTCACTCACCCTGCACCAAACTGAGAACACAACCCTCCCTCTTTCTGGTCGCCGAAGACGCGCCCACAGCGCAGCGGGCTGTAGGTCTGGACCCCTCAAGGCTCAGCGCCCCTCATCCCGTCTCCCCCATCCAGCCCAACACCCACTTGGCCCGCGCCCGCCCCGGCCCTCCCGGCCGACACTCGCCCGCTCCCGGGACAAAGCGGGGCTGAAGGGAGGTTTCCGCAGGCGTCCCCCCACCACAGCGGGAGCGGTGAAGCGGCCCCGAGCTCCGCGCGCACTCACCCGACAGCTCGTCCGGCTCCAGCCCGGTCTCGGTGTCCAGTCCGCAGATGACAAAGTAGTCCGCGAAGCGACTGGGCGCCGAGCCCCCGCCGCCGCCGCCGCCGCCGCTCATGGCGCTGGGGCCGAGACGGGCCGGGCCGTGCGGAGCGGCACGAAGCCCCCGCAACCCCGGCGGCCGCCCGCCCGCCCTCAGGCCGCCCCTCCCGCCGCCGCCGCCGCCGCCGCCGCCGCCGCTACCGCGGCTCGGGCCGCCGCCCCCAGCCCTGGCTCTGTCCCCTTGGCCGCCGCGGCTGCCGTGACGGGGCGGGGGGGCACCGGGTCGCCCCGCGCCGCATCCTGGACGCCCTCCCCTCTGCGCCGCCGCCGCCGCCGCCGCCGCTGCCGCTAGCCAAGAGCGCTGCGGCCCGAGCGAGCCTGAAGAAGGGCGGAAAGCGCGGGGACAGCCCCCACCGCGGCCCCTCTCCCGCCGCGCCTGCGCAGGCGCCGTCCGGGAGGGGGCGGGCTCGTGGCGGAAAGGATGACGTGATGCTCTTCGGGCCCCGCGGGCCGCAGCTTCCCGCGGTCGCCGCATCGTGGCCGGCGACTGCTTGGTCGCCCGCAACTGCCACCCCTCCCGGGGACTGCGACTCTTTTAGGGAGGACTGAGGAGGTGCGAGAAGAGTGGGCGCAGCCTGCAGAGCCGGGCACCTGGCGCATGCTCTTCCCCCAACCACCTAGCCAGCAACCAGAGATCTTAGCGCGGCCTTGCCATGGGCATGGGGTCGCACGGCTGAGCTCGGAAGCCCACCCAATCCTATCTGCAGCGTGTCAGCCTAGACCCCAGACAGGGCCTTCTCCTGTCCCCTCTTTTGGCAGGGGCAGATCAGCCGGTTTTGTATTTACTCTTATTTTACAGACGGGGAAACTGAGTCTCAGAAAGAAGCAAGGACTTATCTAAGGTTACACTGAGTCTGAGACAAAGCCTCATCTAGGCTCCTGGGCTTGTGGTCAGCTCCCCGCTCATCCCCGCTCCTCGCCACTCCCATCTCCCAGCCTGGCCTTTTCCTGAGTTCTCTCTCCTGTTTTCTCTGGAAGCCTCCAGAGGCCCCTGTCATTTGGGAGCTCCCCTTCCTCCTCACCCTGTGAAAACTCTCAGATCCATCTCTAAACCTGTTTTCCTGTAGGAAGATGGGAAAGAGGCAGAGGAAAACTTACCTATTGGTCCTTATCATAGGACCTTCCAATTTCCCATAGAAGCTAGGCAGATGTGTCTTTGTTGGAAACTGGACATCAGAGGCCAGGAAGGCAACAAAAGTATAGTGGTTACTAGCATGGGCTCTGGAAAAAAAAGCTCAGATTTCAATCCTGAAGATCATTTACTTGTGACCTTGAGCAAGTTACTTAATCTCTAAGTGCCAGGCATCATCGTTTTTGAGAAAATTACATAAGATAAATGCAAGTACAGGTAAAGCAATGAGAATACTGCCTGGAACATGGAAGTCACTCAGTAAATATTACAGATTTTTTTTTTTAAGACGGAGTTTCGCTCTTGTTGCCCAGGCTGGAGTGCAATGGCGCGGCTCACTGCAACCTCTGCCTTCTGGATTCAAGTGATTCTCCTGCCTCAGCCACACAAGTAGCTAGGATTACAGGCACTCACCACCATGCCCAGCTAATTTTTTGTATTTTTTGTATTTAGTAGTTTCAACATGTTGGTCAAGCTAGTGTTGAACTCCTGACCTCAGGTAATCTACCCTCCTCTGCCTCCCAAAGTGTTGGGATTACAGGCATGAGCCACTGCTCCCGGCCTAGATAATTATAATTGTTCCAGAAAGAGGTGCGCTTAAGGTTTGCTCTGGCAGGCTGCCACTAAGGGTTGTAGAAGGCAGCTGGCTTCCCCAAAGGCTGAGCCTAGGGCCCAGGCGTCCCCAGACTTTTTACACAGGGGGCCAGTTCACTGTCCCTCAGACCATTGGAGGGCCGCCACATACTGTGCTCCTCTCACTGACCACCGATGAAAGAGGTGCCCCTTCCTGAAGTACAGGGAGCCGAATAAATGGCCTCAGGGGGCCACATGCGGCCCGAGGGCCGTAGTTTCGGGATGCCTGGCCTAGGCTGTCTCCTAGGTTCTCCTGGGTACTTCTTTCAAATATTGGTTCCCTTGGGGAGGTTGGCCTAGAGGTCACAGCGATCATCACATGGAGCCATAGCACCTGTTTCTCCCTATATCTAACGTGCCTGAACTTGGGGGAGAAAAGAGGGGAGTAGAAAGTAGCTTCCAAAAGCCCATTCGTGGTGATGCTCCACTGTATCCTGCATGCTAGGGACACAGAGACAGTAGAGGGGGATTAGAGAGTTAAACAGTCACAGAGGCCGGGCGCAGCAGCTCATGTCTGTAATACCTGGGGAGGCCAAGACTGGTGGATCACTTGAGGTCAGGAGTTCGAGACCAGCCTGACCAGCATGGTGAAACCCTGTCTCTACTAAAAATACAAAATTAGTTGGGCGTGGTGGGGGGCACCTGTAGTCCCAGCTGCTTGGGAGGCTGAGGCAAGAGAATCAACCCAGGAGGCAGAGGTTGCAGTGAGCCGGGATCACCCCACTGCACTCCAGCCTGGGCAACAGAACAAGGCTCTAGCTGAAAAAAAGAAAAAAAACAAAAACAGTTACAGAGCACTGAAGGAGGACATCTCTCCAGGTTGGGGAATGGTCACGGAAGGTTTCCAGAAGGAGCTATATACTCTGACCTAAGTGCCAGAGGATCAACAGGAGTTTCTCAGGTAAAAAAAGCGGGGGTGGGGTGGGGGAGGAAGAGATGTTTAACTCAGTATGTGCAACAGGAAACAATAGATAAAATGGTATGTTCAGGCACCAACAAGTAATTTATTAACACTAAGATGTTAATTCATTAACACTAAGATGGGAGATGGAGAGTTTAAAAAGGATAAAACCAGGTGGGGAAGAAGGGGAACAGAGGAAGGAGGAATGGATTAAAATATCAAGCTAAAGAATTTATCCTCAGCCAGGCATAGTGGCTCATGCTAATGCTGGTAATCCCAAGACTTTGGGTTTTGCTCAAGACCAGGAGGATTGCTTAAGACCAGGAGTTTGAGACCAGCCTGGGCAACATAATGGGACTGTGTCTTAAATAAAATAGATAGTAGTTTTAAAAAATAATTTATCCAGCCGGGCGCAGTGGCTCAAGCCTGTAATCCCAGCACTTTGGGAGGCCGAGGCGGGTGGATCACGAGGTCGAGAGATCGAGACCATCCTGGGTCAACATGGTGAAACCCCGTCTCTACTAAAAATACAAAAAATTAGCTGGGCATGGTGGCACGTGCCTGTAATCCCAGCTACTCAGGAGGCTGAGGCAGGAGAATTGCCTGAACCCAGGAAGTGGAGGTTGCGGTGAGCCGAGATCGCGCCATTGCACTCCAGCCTGGGTAACAAGAGTGAAACTCCGTCTCAAAAAAAAAAAAAAAACGCAAAAATTAGCATGGCATGGTGGCATGTGTCTCTAACGCCAGCTACCGAGGAGGCTGAGGCACAGGAATTGCTTGAACCCGGGAGGCAGAGGTTGCCGTGAGCTGAGATTGCACCATTGCACTCCAACCTGGGCGACACAGCGAGATTCTGTTTGGAAAAAAAAAAAAATGTAATATTAAAACAACTAAGAAATACCTGTTTCTGTGAATATGAGCAATGCCTTGTGAATCCTCCCAGAGATAGTTTATACCTATGCTAGCATGGGTCAGCTCAACTCTACCCAGTCATAGTCTACTCTCCAACTCAGCATAGCATTCAAGAACACATCAGCTGATGAACTCACAAGTGCCCTAACCCTTTCTCACCAATGCTCAATTAAGAGTTCACCACAGGCCAGGCGCGGTGGCTCAAGCCTGTAATCCCAGCACTTTGGGAGGCCGAGGCGGGTGGATCACGAGGTCGATAGATCGAGACCATCCTGGTCAACAAGGTGAAACCCCGTCTCTACTAAAAATACAAAAAATTATAGCCGGGCGCGGTGGCTCAAGCCTGTAATCCCAGCACTTTGGGAGGCCGAGGCGGGTGGATCACGAGGTCGAGAGATCGAGACCATCCTGGTCAACATGGCGAAACCCCGTCTCTACTAAAAATACAATAAAACTAGCTGGGCATGGTGGCGCGTGCCTGTAATCCCAGCTACTTAGGAGGCTGAGGCAGGAGAATTGCCTGAGACCAGGAGGCGGAGGTTGCGGTGAGCCGAGATTGCGCCATTGCACTCCAGCCTGGGTAACAAGAGCGAAACTCCGTCTCAAAAAAAAAAAAAAAAAAAAAAAAAAATTAGCTGGGCATGGTGGCGCGTGCCTGTAATCCCAGCTACTCAGGAGGCTGAGGCAGGAGAATTGCCTGAGCCCAGGAGGCAGAGGTTGTGGTGAGCCGAGATTGCGCCATTGCACTCCAGCCTGGGTAACAAGAGCAAAACTCTGTCTCAAAAAAAAAAAAAGCGTTCACCACATACAATTGAAATGAATTCCCCTGTGTTTCAACATACTGAGTAAATAAAATAAAATAAAATAAAATAAGAAATGAATTCCCTGTATCGTACAGAAAAATATAAGCTTCACAGATATGGGGTTGTTTCTTTTTTTTTTTTTTTTTTTCTTTTTTTTCAGATGGAGTCTTGCTCGGTTGCCCAGGCTAGAGTGCAGTGGTTTGATCTTGGTTTATTGCAACCTCTGCCTCCCAAGTTCAAGCAATTCTCCTGCCTCAGCCTCCTGAGTAGCTGGGATTACAGGCATGTGCCACCACGCCCAGCTAATTTTTGTTTTTATTTATTTATTTTGATATGGAGTCTCGCTCTGTCACCCAGGCTGGAGTACGGTGGCATGATCTCAGCTCACTGCAACCTCCGCCTCCTGGGTTCAAGTGATTCTTCTGCTTCAGCCTCCTGAGTAGCTGAGACTACAGGCACATGCTGCCATACCTGGCTAATTTTTGTATTTTTAGTAGAGATGGGTTTCACCATATTGGTCAGGCTGGTCTCGAACCCCTGATCTCGTGATCCTCCTGCCTCAGCCTCCCAACGTGCTGGGATTACAGGCATGAGCCACTGTGCCCAGCCTAAATATGGGCTTTCTTAAGACTAGAAACACCAATACAGCTAGGGAAGCAGTGATGCCCTCAGCTATCTCTGTCCCATCTTTACAAAAGAAGTCACATATGCCTTGCTTTCCCATACTCTGTGTCCCGCTAGCCTCCAATATCTTGCCGGTAAGCCAACATTAGGCTCCTCACGTCTCTCAAACACAAACTCCCTAAATCAGTTGAAAATTAGACATTACCCTTCATCTACCATAAGCCACAGCAACAAAGAAGCCACAAAGAATAGTCAGCCTCAGCCGGGCGTGGTGGCTCAAGCCTGTAATCCCAGCACTTTGGGAGGCCGAGGCGGCTGGATCACGAGGTCGACAGATCGAGACCATCCTGGTCAACATGGTGAAACCCCCTCTCTACTAAAGGTGCAAAAAATTAGCTGGGCATGGTGGCACGTGCCTGTAATCCCAGCTACTCGGGAGGCTGAGGCAGGAGAATTGCCTGAACCCAGGAGGTGGAGGTTGCGGTGAGCCGAGATGGCGCCATTGCACTCCAGCCTGGGTAAGAAGAGCGAAGCTCCGCCTCAAAAAAAAAAAAAAAAAGAATAGTCAGCCTCAGGCTACATGTGATAACCCATGATGAGGAAGTATGAAGTTAAAGCAACAGAAGGAGCAAATTACTGACAATGTGCCCAAGTGATGCAAGAAGCAACTTTCCCAGAAGCAATGTGTAAGCATGTATATTTCGGTTTGAGATTTTTTTTTTTTTTTTCCAGACATAGTCTCTCTCTGTTGCTCAGGCTGAATTGCAGTGACACTATCTCAGTTCACTGCAACATCTGCCTCCTGGGTTCAAGTGGTTCTCCTGCCTCAGCCTCCTGAGTAGCTGGGATTACAGGTGTGTGTCACAACACCCAGCTAATTTTTGTATTTCTTCTTTTTTTTTTTTTTTTTTTGAGACGGAGTTTCGCTCTTGTTACCCAGGCTGGAGTGCAATGGCGCGATCTCGGCTCACCGCAACCTCCGCCTCCTGGGTTCAGGCAATTCTCCTGCCTCAGCCTCCTGAGTAGCTGGGATTATAGGCACGTGCCACCATGCCCAGCTAATTTTTTGTATTTTTAGTAGAGACGAGGTTTCACCATGTTGACCGGGTTGGTCTCGACCTCTCGACCTTGTGATCCACCCGCCTCGGCCTCCCAAAGTGCTGGGATTACAGGCTTGAGCCACCGCGCCCGGCCTAATTTTTGTATTTCTAGTAGAAACAATGTTCTCACCATGTTGCCCAGGCTGGTATGGAACTCCTGAGCTCAGGCAATCCACCTATTTGGCCTCCCTAACTGCTGGGATTATAGATGTGAGCCACCACGCTCAGCCTGTTTGAGCTTATTTCTATGTGAGTAAGCCTTTGTGCACAGTGGTGATCATGTATGTATATTATGTGCTTATAGATGCTAGATTTATGTTTGTGTGTTTGCGTGTGTAAATAATTGTATGTGTGTACTTTATATGAGTGTCTGGGCCTGGTACGGTGGCTTATGCCTGTAATCCCAGCACTTTAGGAGGCCAAGATGGGTGGATCACCTTAGGTTAAGAGTTCGAGACCAACTTGGGCAACATGTTGAAATACCATCTCTACTAAAAATACCAAAATTAGCAGGTGTGGTGGTACATGGCCATAATTCCAGTTACTCAGGAGGCTGAGACAGGAGAATCGCTTGAACCCTGGAGGCAGAGGTTGCAGTGAGCCAAGATCACACCACTGCACTCCAGCCTGGGTGACAAGAGCAAAACTCTATCTCAAAAAAAAAAAAAAAAAGAAAAGAAAAAGAAAGAAAGAAAAATAAAGTGTGTGTGTAGAGGCTCAGACAGGGTAGAGTGGCTGGACCAAGGAACCAGAGGAGTCCCTTTGGCTCTCCTACAAGACCAGGAGTGACTCTAGTGCTCCCTTCAGCTTCTTCCCCCTTCTCTCTGGGTCCCTACCCAGATTGAGAGTCTTTTGAGAGTATGGGTGGATTACTTTATCTGTGCTGCACCCATTCCTCTCCCTTACACTGAGAACACAGTGGCCTCCTTATTCCCATCAGCTTGAGGGCCAAGAGCTTCCTGGGAAACGCCGGATGATATAATGAAGGAAAGAGAATAGCACTTGGACCAGATCCCAAAAGGAAGATATATTTAGCTATGGCTGAGCTCTTAAAAGCTTTGGGGATGGCCGGGCACGGTGGCTCAAGCCTGTAATCCCAGCACTTTGGGAGGCCGAGGCGGGTGGATCACGAGGTCGAGAGATCGAGACCATCCTAGTCAACATAGTGAAACCCCGTCTCTACTAAAAATACAAAAATTAGCTGGGCATGGTGGCACGTGCCTGTAATCCCAACTACTCAGGAGGCTGAGGCAGGAGAATTGCTTGAACCCAGGAGGCGGAGGTTGCGGTGAGCCGAGATCGCGCCATTGCACTCCAGCCTGGGTAACAAGAGCGAAACTCCGTCTCAAAAAAAAAAAAAAAAAAAAAAAAAAAGCTTTGGGGAGTAAAATAATTGTTCTATATTTTGATTGCATGGTGATTGCACAGTTATGGTTGCCAAAACCTATAGAACTCTATAGTAGAGGACACAAAACACTTCTCAGTTGCCTCAGTGCAGTAGGCAGCACGTCAGTCTCATAATCTGAAGGTCCTGAGTTGGAGCCTCAGAGGAGGCAAGATTACTTCATTGAACTGGCAAAGGAACAAGAACTTGTTTTATTTTATTTTAGCTTATTTATTTATTTATTTGACAGAGTCATTTATTTATTTTCATTTTTTCAAAATGGAGTTTTGCTCTTATCGTTCAGGCTGGAGCGCAGTGGTGCAATCTTGACTCACCGCAACCTCCACCTCCCAGATTCAAGCAATTCTCCTGCCTCAGCCTCCTGAGTAGCAGGGATTACAGGCGCCCGCCACCACACCCAGCTGATTTTTGTATTTTTTTTTTGAGACGGAGTTTCACTCTTGCTACCCAGGCTAGAGTGCAATGGCGCGATCTCGGCTCACTGCAACCTCCACCTCCTGAGTAGCTGGGATTACAGGCACGGGCCACCATGCCCAGCTAATTTTTTTAGTCTTTTTAGTAGAGACGGGGTTTCACCATGTTGACCAGGATGGTCTCGATCTCTTGACCTCGTGATCCACCCGCCTCAGCCTCCCAAAGTGCTGGGATTACAGGCTTGAGCCACTGTGCCCGGCTTAATTTTTGTATTTTTTTGGTAGAGACGTGCTTTTATCATATTGGCCAGGTTGGTCTCGAACTCCTGACCTCAGGTGATCCACCCACCTTGGCCTCCCAAAGTGCTGGGATTACAGGTATGAGCCACCTCACCTGGCCATAAAATGAATTTCTAAAGGTCAAACCATTATGTCCTGGACTGTATTTGGGGAACATTTTGTCTATATGCATACATAAGGAAAAATGCTTTGCTTTCAAGAGAACATTTTAACATGCTCTGTGGAAAAAGAAGAGATGTCTTTAGGTTACTAGTAAGCATGGAGTTTACGAAAGAATTAATAATTGTTATTAAATGCAATGTATTCATAACACCCAATAACCATTTTGCAGATAGTAATGAAATTTTCCTTTCCTATGAGTCTGAATAAAGGTTCATGAAATTTCAAGAGAAGGAGGAGGAAGAAAGAAAAAGCTGCTCACGGAGAGATCCAAGGTGGCTGATCACTAACAGCTCGGGATTGTAGCTCCCACTGAAAGCGCAAAGAATGAGAGGACGCCACACCTTCACATGAATTCTTGTTGCTCACGTACCAGGAGATTCCCAGCGGAGGAGCCCCACGGGTCGCCAGCGCGACTCTTGTGACCGGCGAGGCGGTTTTGCCGGCGCCTTGGAGCGACGGTTCTTGGTGCAGAGTCGGAAAAGCACCATTAATCTTAACGCCGCTGATTTGGTCGGTGCAGTGGGTTGCTCAGATTTCAGCGCTGAGAATCAGTAAGTTGGACGTCCACTCAGAAACCTAATTACAAAGACGGTGAATTCAAAGACCACAGATGGATAAATTTATAACGAAGGGAGGAAAACGGCCAAAAAAGGCTGAGAATGCCCAAGATCAGAACGCCTCTCCCTCAGCGGGGGATCACAGTTCCTCATCAGCAACGGAACAAGGCTTGATGGAGAACGAGTGGGTTCCAATTACAGAAGCAGGCTTCAAAATGTGTATAATGAGAAACTTCTGTGAATTAAAAGAACTTGTTTTAACCCAATCTAAAGCAACTAAGAACTTTGAAAAAAGATTTGACGAAATGTTAACAAGAATACACAATTTAGAGAGGAATATAAGTGAATTGATGGAGCTGAAAAACACAATAGGAGAACTTCGTGAAGTATGCACAAGTTTTAACAGCCGAATTGATCAAGCAGAAGAAAGGATATCAGAGGTCGAAGACCAACTCAATGAAATAAAACAAGAAGACAAGATTAGAGAAAAAAGGATACAAAGGAACGAGCAAAGTCTCCAAGAAATATGGGACTATGTGAAAAGACCTAATCTACGCTTGATAGGTGTACCTGAATGTGACGAAGAGAATGAATCCAAGCTGGAAAATACACTTCAGGACATTATTCAGGAAAATTTTCCCAGCCTAGTAAGGCAGGATAATATTCAACTCCAGGTAATACAGAGAACACCACAGAGATATTCCTCAAGAAGAGCAACTCCAAGGCACATAATCATCAGATTCACCAGGGTTGAAATGAAGGAGAAAATACTAAGGGCAGTCAGAGAGAAAGGTCAGGTTACCCACAAAGGGAAGACTATCAGACTTACGGCAGATCTCTCAGCAGAAACCCTACAAGCCAGAAGAGAGTGGGGGCCAATATTCAACATCCTTAAAGAAAAGAACTTTCAACCCAGAATTTCACATCCAGCCAAACTAAGCTTCACATGTGAAGGAAAAATAAAGTTTTTTGTGAATAAGCAAGCACTCAGAGATTTCATCACCACCAGGCCTGCTTTGCAAGAGCTTCTGAAAGAACCACTACACATATGAAAGGAACAAACAGTATCAGCCTTTCTAAAAAAATTATCAAAAAGAGCATCAATATAATGAAGAATTTACATCAACTAATGGACAAAATAGCCAGCTAATGGCAGTATTAAACTCACATATCTTAGTATTAATTCTAAATTTAAATTGACTAAATCCCCCAATCCAAAGACAGGCAATTTGAATAAAAAACTAAAACCCATCAGTATGCTGCATCCAGATCCATCTCACATTCGAGGATACTCAAAGACTCCAAACAAGGGATGGAGAAAGATTTACCAACCAAACAGAGAGCTAAAATAAATAAATAAAAAGCAGAAGTTACAATTAAGCAACAAAGATCAAAAGAAGCAAAGAAGGACATTAAACAATGATAAAAGGATCAATGCAACAACAAGAAGAGCTAAAGATCCTAAATATATACGCACCCAATACAGGAATATGCAGACATACAAGACTTATAAAGAGACTCAGACTCCCACATAATAATAGTGGGAGACTTCAACATTAATATTAGACAGATCAATGAGACAGAAAATTAACGATATTCAGGACTTGAACTCAGATCTGGAACAAGTAAATGTAATTAACATTTATAGAACTCTGCACTTTAAATATACAAAATATACACTCTTATCAGTACCACATCATATCAACTTATAAGTTTAAAAGAAATCTTGGTTGGCTCCTTGTTTGCTATTCTCTTCCCTCATTTTCTTTCATGTCTCCATTATTAAGGACAATTATAGGCATACCCATATTTAGACTGCATTCTAGCTCGGGCAATAAAGCAATACCCCCATCCTCTCTCCTTCTTCCTCTTTCTCTTTCTTCCTCTTCTTTATTCTTTAAAAAAAGAAAAAAGAAAAAGCTGCTCACTCTTGGGGACTGAGAAAGAACTTGGCTCAGGATCAGGAAACCCAAGTTGGAATCCCAACCCTGCAATTTACTCAGATGATGTGACCTCAGGCCCTTGCCGTCTCCTCTTTAGCTTTCACATCTCTATGAAGAAAGGCCTGGCAATGAGCACAGATTTCTATCTGCCCCTCTAAGAGTCATTTTATTGCTTTCCCATTCCAGGAACTCTATGATTAGAAAGATGTTGTCTCGGCCGGGCGCGGTGGCTCAAGCCTGTAATCCCAGCACTTTGGGAGGCCGAGGCGGGTGGATCACGAGGTCAAGAGATCAAGACCATCCTGGTCAACACGGTGAAACCCCGTTTCTACTAAAAATACAAAAAATTAGCTGGGCATGGTGGCGGGTGCCTGTAATCCCAGCTACTCAGGAGGGTGAGGCAGGAGAATTGCTTGAACCCAGGAGGTGGAGGTTGCGGTGAGCCGAGATCGCACCATTGCACTCCAGCCTGGGTAACAAGAGCGAAACTCCATCTCCAAAAAAAAAGAAAGATTTTGTCTGGACTGGGCATGGTGGCACAGGCCTGTAATCCCAACACTTTGAGAGACAGAGGCAGGTGGACTGCTTGAGTCCAGGAGATTTCAGTGTGGGAAATAGCAAAAGCTGTTTTTACAAAATATAGAAAAATTAGTCAGGCATAGTGGCATGTGTCTGTAGTCCCAGCTACTCAAAAGGTAGAGACTGAGGTAGGAGGATCACGTGAGCCCATGAATCAGAGGTTGCAGTAAGCCATGATCACACCACTGTACTCCAGCCTCAGCCTCAGCCTCAGTCATAAAGCCAGATCCTGTCTCAAAAAAAAAAAAAAAAAAAAAAAAAAGAAGCCGGGCACAGTGGCTCATGCTTGTAATCCCAGCACGTTGGGAGGCTGAGGTAGGTGGATCACTAGGTCAGGGGTTCAAGACCAGCCTGACCAACATGATGAAACCCTGTCTCTTCTTAAAAATACAAAAATTAGCTGGATGTGGTGGCACACACCTGTAATACCAGCTACTTGGGAGGCTGAGGCAGGAGAATTGCTTGAATCCAGGAGGCAGAGGTTGCAGTGAGCCAAGAGCATGCCATTATACTCCAGCCTGGGTGACAGAGTGAGACTCCGTCTCAAAAATAAAAATAAAAAATGAAGAAGAAGAAGTGGAAGAAGAAGAAAAAAAAAGAAAAAACAGGCCAAATATAGTGGTTTATACCTGTAATCCCAGCACTTTGGGAGGCCAAGGTGGATGGATCACAAGATCAGGAGTTCAAGACCACCTGGCCAACATGGCAAAACCCTGTCTCTACTAAAATACAAAAAATTAGCCAGGCATGTAGTCACACACCTGTAATCCCAGCTACTCAGGAGGCTGAGGCAGAAGAATCACTTACACCCAGAAGGCAAAGGTTGCAGTGAGCCAAGATCGCGCCACTGCACTCCAGCCTGGGTGACATCCAGCCTGGGCAACAGAGCAAGACTCTGTCTCAAAAAAAAAAAAAAAAAAAAAAAAGGAAAGAAAGAAAGAAAAAGAGAAAAGAAAAGAAAGAACAATGTTGCCCTGAAGCAAAATGCATTTATTTATTTATTTATTTATTTAGGAGACGGAGTTTCACTCTTGTTACCGAGGCTGGAGTGCAATGGCGCGATCTCAGCTCACCGCAACCTCCGCCTCCTGGGTTCAGGCAATTCTCCTGCCTCAGCCTCCTGAGTAGCTGGGATTATAGGCACGCACCACCATGCCCAGCTAATTTTTTTGTATTTTTAGTAGAGATGGGGTTACACCATGTTGACCAGGATGGTCTCGATCTCTTTTTTTTTTTGAGACGAAGTTTCACTCCTGTTACTCAGGCAGAAGTGCAATGGCGCGATCTCGGCTCTCTGCAACCTCCGCCTCCTGGGTTCAAGCAATTCTCCTGCCTCAGCCTCCTGAGTAGCTGGGATTACAGGCACGCGCCACCATGCCCAGCTAATTTTTAGTATTTTTTTTAGTAGAGATGGGGTTTCACCATGTTGACCAGGATGGTCTCGATCTCTTGACTTCGTGATCCACCCGCCTCGGCCTCCCAAAGTGCTGGGATTACAGGCTTGAGCCACCGCACCCGGCCGCAAAATGCATTTATAAAGTAGTCACTTCACCTTTATTTATTTATTATTATTATTATTTGGAGACAGAATCTGGGTCTGTTGCCCAGGCTGGAGTGCACTGGCACAATCTTGGCTCACTGCAACCTTCGCCTCCCAGGTTCAAGCCATTCTCCTGCCTCAGCCTCCCAAGTAACTGGGATTACAGTCCTGTGCCATCACGCCTGGCTAATTTTTTTGTATTTTTAGTAGAGACAGGGTTGCACCATGTTGGCCAGGCTGTTGGCCAGGCTGGTCTCGAACACCTGACCTCAGGTGGTGGATCTGCCTGCGCTGGCCTCCCAAAGTGTTGGGATTGAAGACATAAGCCACCTTTTTTTTTTTTTTTTTTTTTGAGACAGTCTCACTCTGTAGCCCAGGCTGCAGTACAGTGTCATGATCTTGGTTCACTGCAACCTCTGCCTCCCAGGTTCAAGTGATTCTCCTTCCTCAGCCTCCCAAGAAGCTGGGATTACAGTCCTGTGCCACAAAACCGAGTAATTATTTATTTATTTATTTATTTATTTATTTTGAGACTGAGTTTCCCTCTGTTGCCCTGGTTGAAGTCCAGTGGTACAGTATTGGCTCACTAAAACCTCCGCCTCCCAGGTTCAAGCAATTCTCCTGCCTCAGTCTCCCAAATAGCTGGGACTACAGGTGCATGCCACCACGCCCAGCTAATTTTTGTATTTTTAGTAGAGATGAGATTTCACCACACTGGCCGGGCTGGTCTCGAACTCCTGACCTTGTGATCCCCCACCTCATCCTCCTCAATTGCTGGGATTACAGGCGTGAACCACTGCACCTGGCTTAATTTTTTTTTTTTTTTTTTTTTAAAGATAGAGTTTTGGCCGGGCGCGGTGGCTCAAGCTTGTAATCCCAGCACTTTGGGAGGCCGAGGGGGGTGGATCATGAGGTCAAGAGATCGAGACCACCCTGGTCAACGTGGTGAAACCCCGTCTCTGCTAAAAATACAAAAAAAATTAGCTGGGCATGGTGGTGCGTGCCTGTAATCCCAGCTGCTCAGGAGGCTGAGTCAGGAGAATTGCCTGAACCCAGGAGGCGGAGGTTGGGGTGAGCCAAGATCGTGCCATTGCACTCCGGCCTGGGTAACAAGAGCGAAACTCCGTCTCAAAAAAAAAAAAAGATGGAGTTTCACTCTTGTTACCCAGGCCAGAGTGCAATGGCGCGATCTCGGCTCACCGCAACCTCCGCCTCCTGGGTTCAGGCAATTCTCCTGACTCAGCCTCCTGAACAACTGGGATTACAGGCACCGGCCACCATGCCCAGCTAATTTTTTGCATTTTTAGCAGAGATGGTGTTTCACCATGTTGACCAGGATGGTCTCGATCTCTTGACCTCGTGATCCACCTGCCTCGGCCTGGCCTAATTTTTAAATTTTTAGTGGAGACAGGGTTTCGCCATGTCGATCAGGCTGGTCTCTAACTTCAGGCTTCAAGCAATCTGCTTACCTCGACCTCCCAAAGCACTGAAATTACCGGCGTGAGCCACCGCACTGGATCTGAGATCTTTTAACTAATACAGATATTTGGACTACAAAAGTTAACATAATTCCACTCAAATGTAAAAATACATAGCTCTTTTGGATAGGCCTATGCAAACTTCTCCTAGAAAAAACACCATTCCTGGCCGGGCGCGGTGGCTCAAGCCTGTAATCCCAGCACTTTGGGAGGCCGAGGCAGGTGGATCACGAGGTCGAGAGATCGAGACCATCCTGGTCAACATGGTGAAACCCCGTCTCTACTAAAAATACAAAAAACTAGCTGGGCATGGTGGCGCATGCCTGTAATCCCAGCTACTCGGGAGGCTGAGACAGGAGAATTGCCTGAGCCCAGGAGGCGGAGGTTGTGGTGAGCCGAGATCGCGCCATTGCACTCCAGCCTGGGTAACAAGAGCGAAACTCCGTCTCAAAAAAAAAAAAAAAGAAAAGAAAAAAAAAAAGAAAAAACACCATTCCTATGTAGTAGGTTTTGTCAAACGTTGGAACCAACCAAAGCCCCCACCAAAACAATCTACATGGGCTGCCAGGGGCAAGATAACAAAGTGATGAACAACTGGTTTTGATTCTCAACTGAGCACCTTTGAGGCTGGGACCTAGGGGTGATGTAGCTGGGCCACTCCTTGGTCTGATGTCTCAACTCCTGCCTGCCACCCTCAAGGTTTGCTAGATTCAAGTTGTGAGTTATCAGTATATGTAATCTGGCCCCAGGGGCCCTGCAGGTGACAGGCAGGGCTGCTGCTCATATTTGTGTACATCGTACCATGAGACATCATCATTGTACTCATTATTAATTTATATAGTTATGATGACAGTTTCCAACAGATGGCAGTAAAGTATCTTAAGAAAGAGGCGGCCGGTCGCGGTGGCTCAAGCCTGTAATCCCAGCACTTTGGAAGGCCGAGGTGGGTGGATCACGAGGTCAAGAGATCGAGACCATCCTGGTCAACATAGTGAAACCCCATCTCTACTTAAAATACAAAAAATTAGCTGGGCATGGTGGTGCGTGCCTATAATCCCAGCTACTCAGGAGGCTGAGGCAGGAGAATTGCCTGAGCCCAGGAGGCAGAGATTGCAGTGAGCCGAGATCGCGCCATTGCACTCCAGCCCGGGTAACAAGAGCGAAACTCCATCTCAAAAAAAAAAAAAAAAAAAAAAAAGAGGCCGGGCGTGGTGGCTCAAGCCTGTAATCCCAGCACTTTGGGAGGCCGAGGTGGGTGGATCACGAGGTCAAGAGATCGAGACCATCCTGGTCAACATGGTGAAACCCCGTCTCTACTAAAAATACAAAAAATTAGCTGGGCATGGTGGCGTGTGCCTGTAATCCCAGCTACTCAGGAGGCTGAGGCAGAAGGATTGCCTGAACCCAGGAGGCGGAGGTTGCGGTGAGCCGAGATCGCGCCATTGCACTCCAGCCTGGGTAACAAGAGCGAAACTCCGTCTCAAAAAAAAATAATAAATAAATAAATAAAAAATAAATAGAAAGAGGCATCTGGCCATGCGCGGTGGTGCATGCCTGTAGTTCCAGCTCTTCGGAAGGCCGAGCTACAAGGATTGCTTCAGCCCAGTTCAAGACCAGCCTGGGCAACATAGTGAAACTCAGCACTCCACCCCCATCTCCACAAATTAAAAAAAAATTTTTTTTTTTTTTTTGAGACAGAGTCTCATTCTGCTTCTTGGGCTGGATTATAGTGGTGTGATCTCGGCTCACTGCAACTTTGGACCCCTGGGCTCAAGCGATTCTCCTACCTCAGCCTCCTGAATACCTGGGATTACAGGCTCACTCCACCATACCCAGCTAACTTTTGTATTTTTTTGGTAGAGAACGGGGTTTTACCATGTTGGCCAGGCTGGTCTTGAACTTCTGACCTCAGGTGATCCACCCATCTCGGCCTCCCAGCATGCTGGGATTACAGGCATGAACCACCATGCCTGGTGGAGCTATTTTGAAAATGAAGACTGAGAAGCAAAACTGACGGGGACTCTGTTGCAGAGCCTTGTTTCACTTTTTGCATGAAACAGCACAATTGGAGTCTTAAAGTAATCCCCAAATTGGGTGAATTCCCAGGTGGAGTCTTCTCCCACTCTCCCAACCCCCAGAAACAGGTCTCTCTTTTGTCTCTGTCCCACATCATCTCAGGGGATATCATTGACTGCTTTTTTTTTTTTTGAGACGGAGTTTCGCTCTTGTTACCCAGGCTGGAGTGCAATGGCGCGATCTCGGCTCACTGCAACCTCCGCCTCCTGGGTTCAAGCAATTCTCCTGCCCCAGCCTCCTGAGTAGCTGGGATTACAGGCACGCACCGCCATGCCCAGCTAACTTTTTGTATTTTTTTTAGTAGAGGCAGGGTTTCACCATGTTGACCAGGCTGGTCTTGATCTCTTGACCTTGTGATCCACCCGCCTTGACCTCCCAAAGTGCTGGGATTACAGGCTTGAGCCACTGTTCCCGGCCATTGACTGCTTTAGTGTTTAATCTCAGGGTCTCTATCACTGTTAAGGGGAAGGACATAATATGACCTACAAGATTTCTGTTCACAGGGATCAATCCAGCTCATTTCCAATTTCTTTTTTCTTTCTTTTTTTTTTTTTTTTTGGTGGGTAGGGGAGGGGTGGCCAGGGTCTCACTCTATTGCCCAGGCCAAAATGCAATGGTGCAGTTTCGGCTCACTGCAACCTTCACCTTCCAAGTTTAAGCAATTCTCAGGCTTCCGCCTCTTGAGTAGCTAGGATTACATGTGTGCACCCCCATGCCTGGCTATTTTTTGTATTTTTACTAGAGATGAGGTCTTTCCATGTTGGTTGGACTTTTTTTTTTTCCCTTTTTTATTTTATTTTTGAAATGGAGTCTCATTTTATTGCCCTGGCTGGAGGGCAATGGTGCAATCTTGGCTCACGGTAACCTCTGCCTTCTGGGTTCAAGTGACTCTCCTGCCTCAGACTTCCGAATAGCTGGGATTACAGGCATGTGCCGCCACATCTGGCTTTTTTTTTTTTTTTTTTTTTTTTAAGTAGAGGTGGTGTTTCATCATGTTGGCCAGGCTGGTATCAAACTTCTGACCACAGGTGACCCACCCACCTCGGTCTGGTTTTTTTCTTTTTTTAAAGACAAGGTCTCACAATGTTGCCCAGGCTGGTTTCAAACTTCTGGGCTCAAGTGATCCTCCTGCCTTAGCTTCCCAAAGTGCTGGGATTACAGGTATTAGTCACCTCGTTCAGGCTCAATTTCTTCTTCTTTTCCCCTTCCAATTCTTTTTACATTCATCTGGTGGAATTATAATCATGTGTCCTGTCTCCCCCAACCAACCTGTAGGCATGTGACCCCTGGCATGCAAATGCTGAGCAAGTGATGACAAGATGGCTGCACTTTATTTGGCAGTAGCCCGACCTCCATCCCGCTATGAGGCCTTTCTGGGTCCTAGCCTATCCCTTTAGCTTAAGCTAGCCAGCATTTGTTGCTGGTAATCAATGAACCCTCACTGACAACAGCCACACTTTATGGAGTATAGGACATGAGTGCAGCCTGGCCCAAATGCCCAGCTTCACCACAATCATATCAAATTAATGTTTCTGCCGCACACCTGACTCAGGTAGCCATTGGTCTTCCCAGAATCTTCCCTATATCTTAAGGCCTTCTCAGATCCCGTCTATTTGTAACCAAGCCTTCCCACACATTCACAGCTGAAGTCAACTGATGCCCATGGTTTGCTGTAGGCAGCACTACCACCAAAAACAGGAAATGTGTTTATTCACATCTCCCAAAAACCTAACTCACTGGGCCTCTGAATTCAATTCCAGCTCCTTAGATTTGAACTGATACCTCTTTTTCCAATAAGGCTATTTAGAACTGTTTTTTTTGTTTTTTTGTTTTTTTTTTTTTTTTTGAGATGGAGTTTCGCTCTTGTTACCCAGGCTGGAGTGCAATGGCACGATCTCAGCTCACCGCAACCTCCGCCTCCTGGGTTCAAGCAATTCTCCTGCCTCAGCCTCCTGAGTAGCTGGGATTACAGGCACGTGCCACCATGCCCAGCTAATTTTTTGTATTTTTAGTAGAGACGGGGTTTCACCATGTTGACCAGGATGGTCTCGATCTCTCAACCTCGTGATCCACCCGCCTCGGCCTCCCAAAGTGCTGGGATTACAGGCTTGAGCCACCGCGCCCGGCTGTTTCTGGTTTTTTTTGAGACGGAGTCCTCCTCTCTCCCCCAGGCTGGCGTGGAGTGCAGTAACGCCATCTCAGCTCACTGCAACCTCCACCTCCCGAGTTCAAGCAATTCTCCCTGCCTCAGCCTCCCGAGTAGCTGGGATTACAGGCACCCACCACAATGCCTGGCTAATTTTTGCAGTTTTAGTAGAGACGGGGTTTCACCACATTGGCCAGGCTTGTCTCACACTCCTGACCTCAGGTGATCCACCAGCCTGGGCCTCCCAAAGTGCTGCAGTTACAGTCGTGAGCCACCATGACTGATCTATTATTGTTTTTGAGACAGAGTTTCAGTTTCACTCTTGTTGCCCAAGCTGGAGTGCAATAGCGTCATCTTGGCTCACTGCAACCTCTACTTCCCCGCTTCAAGTGATTCTCTTGCCTCAGCCTCCCGAGTAGCTGGGACTACAGTAGTGCGCCACTATGCTTGTCTAATTCTGTATTTTTAGTAGAGATAGGGTTTCACCATGTTGGCCAGGCTGGTCTCAAACTCCTGACCTCAGGTGATCCGCCCGCCTCCAGCCTCCCAAAGTGCTGGGATTATAGGCTCGAGCCACCTCGCCCAGCCCAGAATTGTTATCCGAAGATAACCAGTTTTTCATCCTGCTCATCATCCAAATTAGATTCATGAGGATGATTCAAGTGCCCCTCAGGTCTTTGTTGGAGTTTGTTTCTACACTGAAATTGCTACTTGTAGAGTCTGAATCCAACTTGGCCAGATGTTCCAAAGTACACCTCATAGCACCCTTACCATATGACTTGATGTAAAATCTAGACCTTACATATAGGTAGATTATTTTCATATTTTTATGTAGCCAGAAGCTATACGTGTAGTTCCTGGCAATTATCCACATAACCAAATACCTTATATGGTGTCACACATTCCACTACAGTGGCATGGGTATTTGCAGTGTTGAGATTGCATATAATTCTTTTTGTTTTTGAGACAGAGTCTAGCTCTCTCACCCAAGTTGGAGTGCAGTGGCACAATCTTGGCTCACTGCCTCCTAGATTCAAGTGATTTTGCTGTTTCAGCCTCCCTAGTAGCTAAGACTACAGGTGTGTGCTACTATACCTACCCAGCCAATGTTTGTATCTTTATTTTTTTTAAAGATGGGGTTTCATCCTGATGGCCAGGCTGGTCTTTTTTTTTTTTTTTTTTTTGAGATGTTGTTTCGCTCTTGCTACCCAGGCTGGAGTGCAATGGCACGATCTCGGCTCACCACAACCTCCACCTCCTGGGTCAGGCAATTCTCCTGCCTCAGCCTCCCGAGTAGCTGGGATTACAGGCACGGGCCACCATGCCCAGCTAATTTTTTATATTTTTAGTAAAGACGGGGTTTCACCATGTTGACCAGGATGGTCTCAATCTCTTGACCTCGTGATCCACCTGCCTCCGGCCTCCCAGAGTGCTGGGATTACAGGCGTGAACCACTGCGCCCGGCCCTAGGCTGGTCTTGAACTCCTGACCTTAGGTGATCCACCCACCTCGGCCTCCCAAAGTGCTAGGATTACAGGCGTGAGCCACCACGCCCGGCCTTAATTTTTGTATCCTTAGCACACACAGGGTTTTGACATATTAGGATGGTCTCGAACTCCTGACCTCAGGTGATCCACCCGCCTCGGTCTCCCAGAGTGCTGGGATTACAGGCATGAGCCACAGAGTTTAGTCCCTTGGCTGGTGTTCTAACACCAATTAAATAGTCCACTCTAGGCTGGGAAGGTGGCTAATGTCTGTAATCCCAGCACTTTGGGAGGCCGAAGCATGCAGATCGCCTGAGGTCATGAGTTCAAGACCAGCTTGGCGAACTCCTCCCCGCCCCCAAATAAAAATAAAAAATTTAGCCTCATGTGGTGGCAGGTGCCTGTAGTCCCAGGAAGTAGAGGTTGCAGTGGGCCGAGATTGTGCCATTACACTGAAGCCTGGATATCACAGTGAAACTCTGTCTCGAAAAAAATAAAAATAAAAGAATGTATAGGTTGGGGGAATCAGATTGGGGAAAACATAGGTAGATAAAAGTACTGGCAATGTTCCGATTCTTGGGAAGTGGAGGTTGCAGTGAGCTGAGATCCTGCCATTGCACTCCATCCCAGGTAACAGAGCCAGACTCTGTGTCCAAAAAAAGTCTACCCTAGTGATTTAGTCACTAGGCAATCCTGTCTCAGAGGTGAAAGGCAAAAGTTTTGAATCAACACATTAATATCTGCCAAGGATTCAGAGTCTACAAGTAGCAATTCCGGTGTAAAAACAGACTCCAGCAAAAATCTGAGGGGCACTTGAATCATCCTCAGGAATCTAATTTAAATGATGAGCAGGATGAAAAACTGGCTATCTTTAGTAGGTTGCCATGAAAGAATATGCTTTTAGTAGTGTCAGTTAATGATGGGCAAAAACACCATCTTCCAATGACTCATGATGGGTTTTTACAGATTTAACCTAGAAAGTTGAGACAGTATTAAAATATGGCTAGTTTCCCATGTAAGATATACAAAATAAAGGAACAATGTATTCCCTCACCCTGCTTTAATAGTATAATGTCCTAAAACTAATTTGGGGGTAGTTTATTTTTTGAGATGGAGTATTGCTCTGTCTCCCAGGCTGGAGTGCAGTGGCACGACCTTGGCTCACTACAACCTCCACTTCAAGGGTTCAAGAAATTCTCTTGCCTCAGCCTCCTAACAGGGACTACAGGTGCGTGCCACCACACCTGACTAATTTTTTGGTATTTTTAGTAGAGATGAACTTTCACTGTGTTCATCAGAATGGTCTCCATCTCCTGACCTTGTGATCTGCCCACCTCGGCCTCCCAAAGTGTGAGATTACAGGCCTGAGCCACTGCACCCAGCCAATTATACTCATTTTCAAGAAACCAGAGAACTTTAAAAAGATTCCTTTACAAAGAAATCACTGTATGTACTAGCAATGTTTACTTACCTCAACCATTTATTTAGAGACAGGGTCTTGTTGGAGTGCAGTGGTACTATCTCAGCTCACCGCAACCTTCACCTCACAGGTTCAAGTGATTCTCCTACCTCAGCCTCTGGAATGGCTGGGACTACAGGTGTTCACCACCATGTTCACCACTTATTTGTATTTTTAGTAGAGACAGGGTTTCTCTCTCTCTTTTTTTTTGTTAGAGACAGGGTTTCTCTTCCCTTTGTGAGCTCACAGACAAACAAACAACAAAAAAAGAAAGACAGGGTTTCTCCATGTTGGTCAGACTGGTCTTGAACTCCCAACCTCAGGTGATCCACCCGCCTCGGCCTCCCAAAATGCTGGGATTACAGGCATGAGCCACTGCGTCTGGCCTTTTGTTTTGTTTTGTTTTAAGGGAGAGGGGAATGTCTGATGTCTTGGGAAAATCCCAAGACAGGGTTTCACCATGTTGACCAGGTTGGTCTCGAACTCCTGACTTCAGGTACTCTTCCCACCTTGGCCTCCCAAAGTGCTGGGATTAAAGGCGTGAGTCACTGTGCACGGCCTTATCTTAGCAATTTAAACAATTGTTTTAGAATTCTCAAAAGCCAACCATTAAGTTTTTTAAATTTTTTTTTTTTTTTTTTTTTTTTTTTTTTTTTTGAGACGGAGTCTTGCTCTGTCACGGAAGCTGTTGTGCACTGGTGCAATCTCAGCTCACTGCAACCTCTACTTCCTGGGTTCAAGCAATTCTCCTGCCTCAGTCTCCCAAGTAACTGGGATTAGAGGCATACACTATCACACTCATTTATGTATTTTTTGTAGAGACAGGGTTCGCCACATTGGCCAGGCTAGTCTCAAACGCCTGACTTCAGGTGATCCACCCGCCTTGGCCTCTCAAAGTGCTAGGATTGTAGGCGTGAGTCACCATGGCTGGCCATTTCATTGTTCTTAGTGGTAAAAATGTACATCAGGCCGGGCGCGGTGGCTCAAGCCTGTAATCTCAGCACTTTGGGAGGCCGAGGTGGGTGGATCACGAGGTCGAGAGATCGAGACCATCCTGGTCAACATGGTAAAACCCTGTCTCTACTAAAAATACAAAAAACTAGCTGGGCATGGTGGCGCATGCCTGTAATCCCAGCTACTTAGGAGGCTGAGGCAGAAGAATTGCCTGAGCCCAGGAGGCGGAGGTTGCAGTGAGCCGAGACCGCGCCATTGCACTCCAGCCTGGGTAACAAGAGAGAAACTCCGTCTCAAAAAAAAAAAAAAAAAAAAAAAAAAGAAAATGTACATCAGAATTTAAAAATATTATTTTATTCAATGAAGAGTTTGTTATTGTTGTTGCTTGGAGACAGAGTCTTGCTCTGTCACCCAGGCTGGAGTACAGTGGCACAATTTCATTTCACCGCAACCTTCAGCTCCTACATTAAAGTGATTCTCGTGCCCCAGCCTCCTAAGTAGCTAGGACTACAGGTGTGCACCACCACACCTGGCTAATTTTTCTTTTTTTTTTTTTTTTTGAGACGGAGTTTAGCTCTTGTTACCCAGGCTGGAGTGTAATGGCACAATCTTGGCTCACCGCAACCTCCGCCTCCTGGGTTCAAGCAATTCTCCTGCCTCAGCCTCCTGAGTAGCTGGGATTACAGGCACGCGCCACCATGTCCAGCTAATTTTTTGTATTTTTAGTAGAGATGGGGTTTCACCATGTTGACCAGCATGGTCTCGATCTCTCGACCTCGTGATCCACCCGCCTCGGCCTCCCAAAGTGCTGGGATTACAGGCTTGAGCCACCGCGTCCGGCAATTTTTCATATTTTTAGTAGAGATGGGGTTTCGCTATGTTGGCCAGGCTGGTCTCGAACTTGTGACCTCAGGTGATCTGCCCACTTTGGCCTCTCAAAGTGCTGGGATTATAGGTGTAAGCCACTGTGCCCGGCCAAGGTTTTTTAATCCAAGTACTTCCATGAAAATAAATCCCAAATGTGACATTTAGGTTTCTCCAATACAATTTATTATTTATTATTACATTTTAGCTTGCATTTACTAAGAGTCATGGAAATATTATACTCAAAGTAACAGAGCTCCAGAGAAAGACCATTAACTAAGAAAGAACAGTTTCACTTTCTCAGCATGTCAACTTCTACTTAGCCTGCTTGTCTATGCATCACAGATGTTTGCTTTCATGTGGCTGTTACCATATAATTGTCAAGCCAAAGCTGGAATTTACATGTAGCATCAGGCCAAGTCTGTGAATCCATAAAGACAGGCCATCAACTGCACTGTGGGTACAGCCTGTTGAAGGGTCCTTTCTTGACAGTCAATAATGATGAATCCAGAAAAACTGTCTATTCTCTTAGAAGAAAATACACCCCACCTAAAGTTGCAGCTACAATTTTCTACCAAAAAAAAAAAATTAGCAAAGGGAAAGAATCACTGGTAAGGACAGGAAATACACTCTGAGAATAGAGTAAATACAATTTACACACGCTGGAGTAAATAGTGACACTTCTACTGAGTCTAAGTTCTTTTATTTTTAAAATTCTGAGAAAAATTTACCCAATTACATTTTATACAGTAATATTTAGCGAATTTGTCCAAAAAGGCTATGTTTTAATTTATTTGTAAAAATAACAAAAGATTCATCACTCAGTCTCTGGGCAATAAGAAAGAAAGCCTTGCTAGAAATAATAAATAATCTCACACAAAAGGCCAGATGACATAAGAATACTATAATAATCTATATATTTTCTTTGTATTTACAATAAAATCCATCTGTTAATACTGTGATAGAAAAAATAATGAATCAGTCCACATTATGTAGTAAAAACAGGCTTTGAGGATGATTATACCTCTCAAAATAAAAACATACAAGGATTTCACACAGCTAAAGTACTTTTCAACATACTGACAGTTGTGGGTGAAGGTAAAACTGACAAGAGTACTTTAGATTAGCTATATTCAAGAATCAAGGAATCAAGGGCATTACCCATTAACCAAGCAGCAAAAAGCACTTTCATTTTCCAGAACTTTTTTTTTTGAGACGGAGTCTTGCTCTATCGCCAGGCTGGAGTGCAGTGGTGCAATCTCGGCTCACTGCAACCTTCACCTCCTGGGTTCAAGAGATTCTTCAGCCTCAGCTACCCAAGTAGCTGGAACCACAGGTGCGTGTCACCACGCCCAGCTAATTTTTGTCTTTTTTTTTTTTTTTTTTTTTCCTGAGACGGAGTTTCGCTCTAGTTACCCAGGCTGGAGTGCAATGGCGCGATCTTGGCTCACCGCAACCTCCACCTCCTGGGTTTAGGCAATTCTCCTGCCTCAGCCTCCTGAGTAGCTGGGATTACAGGCACGCGCCACCATGCCCAGCTAATTTTTTGTATTTTTAGTAGAGACGGGGTTTCACCATGTTGACCAGGATGGTCTTGATCTCTCGACCTCGTGATCCACCCGCCTCGGCCTCCCAAAGTGCTGAGATTACAGGCTTGAGCCACCGCGCCCGGCAATTTTTGTCTTTTTAGTAGAGACAGGGTTTCACCAGGTTGGCCAGGTTGGTCTCGATCTCTTGACCTCGTGATCCGCCCGCCTCGGCACCCACAAAGTACTGGGATTAGAGGCGTGAGCCACCACGCCCAGCCTTCCAGGACTACTTAAATATAGTAGTTGCCATGTGAGAAGTTAATTTTACTTTGTGAGTTAGAAAAAGTAAAAAAACAAAATTGGAAAACTGCAATAAGTAATCAAAAACAGCTCCAAAGAAAAAAGCCATCAATAGAAACAGAAGGCTTTTTTTTTTTTTAGGTGTTTCATGCATAAAAAGAATAATTACATAATATTAAATATATTCCTTAACAGATTAATAAAGGAGGCAAAATTTACAGTCATTGGAACAAATAAACTATATTTAACTACTTGTTTTGTTGCCACTGTTTAAAATATAAAATAACTTAATGTCTAAAAACTACATACTCTTGAGTGTTTGCTTTTTAGAGCCCCTTTTGAAATATTAAAGAACTGTAATGAATTATCTGAGTATAAATTATCAATACCAGGCTAGGTGCGGTGGCTCATGCCTGTAATCCCAGCACTACGGGAGATTGAGGTGGGTAGATCTAGAATTAAAAAATAGCTATTTCAGTTATTAACAGTAAGAGAAAAATATTAAATTGGATGAATTAGCTGGATCAACAATTTCCTACCACACTACTATTATCTATAGCTACCATTGGTATAGTATTTTAGAAGATGTCTAAGATGTCTATGTTAACTATCGATAGCACTTTTCATAGTATACCAATTTCCATTTTTACTTTCTTCTCCCCTTGTCACTTAAATGTTTTATTTTAACTCTGCTAGGAAATTTTATTTTACAAACTCCTTGTTTTAATTACTGAAGAGGTGATTTAAAAACATAAATGGATGCACCTGTTAATCCTGAGATGGTGATGACAGCAAAACTAAAAATCAGATGATTTTTTTCACTCAAATTTCTGCTTTAGTTTTTTTTGGAAGATGGCTGGCAGAATAGAAAGAACAGCCAAGATCATCAGAATAAATATTGAGTTCCAGGAAACAGCTTCCCCTGCTGTTGTAAGTTGGTACAGTGTTGTTCCTGCCTTAATGGCTACAAAAGAAGGCGGTGCGACACCTGAAATAAAAAATAAAAACATGCAGTAAAAACCACCAATTGTTTTTAAAAATTAAAATTTTCTGTGTGCATAAAGTTTCTTAATATAGCTATTTCATTTTAGAAAAAAAAAAATAAGAATTTAAAGCTCATTTATTTCCATATAAAGAATTCAATCTTTCATAATCACCTCAAGTATAATATATTTTAAAAACTCAAGAAAAGTACCCAGAGAATTTTACATTTATCAAAAATGTTATTTTTCCCCCTTAGACAGTCTGACTCTGTCACATAGGCTTGAGTGCAGCATCGCAATCACCACTCACTGCAGGATCAGTCTCCCCAGGCTCAGGTGATCTTCCCACCTTGGCCTTCTGAGCAGCTGAGACTACAGGTGTGTGCAACCACACCCAGCCAATTTTGTATTTTTTTGTCAAGAGACAGGGTTTTGCCATATTGCCCAGGCTGGTCTCTAATTCCCAGGCTCAAGCAATTCACCTGCCTCGGCCTCCCAAAGTGGTGGGATTACAGGCGTAAGCCACAGCAACCAGCCTATAGAAAACCTTAAAAGAAAAAAAGACTCGGCACCATGGCCCATGCGTGTAATCCCAACACTTTGGGAGCCCAAGGCTGGCAGATCACTTGAGGTCAGGAGTTAGAGACCAGCCTGGCCAACATGGTGAAACCCTGTCTCTTCTAAAAATACAAAAATTTTCTGGGCATGGTGGCACATACCTGTAATCCCAGCTACTCAGAAGGCTGAGGCAGAAGAAATAATCATTTGAACCCAGGAGGCGGAGGTTGCAGTCAGCTGACATTGTGCCTCTGCAGTCCAGCCTGGGTGACAGAAAGAGACTCCTGTCTCAAAAAGAAAAAAAAAAAAAAAATGTGCTCCATTCTAGTAATTTCAAGTTTAGGAAATAATAATGTCTATGAGGTATAAAATAAACATCTGGAAACAATCTTAATGTTCAAAAATAAGGTTGAGTAGACTGTCATTTATCCCTGACAGATAGTTTGAAGTAGTAGGAGATGTAACACGGAAAGATACTCAAAGTGTGAGTAAAAAGAGCAGTATATACAAAAGTACATACAGAATGATTGCATTTCATTAGAAATCAAAACAAATGGCCGGGCGCGGTGGCTCAAGCCTGTAATCCCAGCACTTTGGGAGGCCAAGGCGGGTGGATCACAAGGTCAAGAGATCGAGACCATCTTGGTCAACATGGTGAAACCCCGTCTCTACTAAAAATACAAAAAAAATAGCTGGGCATGGTGGTGCGTGCCTGTAATCCCAGCTACTCAGGAGGCTGAGGCAGGAGAATTGCCTGAACCCAGGAGGCAGAGGTTGCGGTGAGCCGAGATCGCGCCATTGCACTCCAGCCTGGGTAACAAGAGCGAAACTCCGTCTCAAAAAAAAAAAAAAAAAAGAAAAAAGAAATCAAAACAAATGGAAAAAAATTACTTTAGCCAAAGCTGAAATTAAATATCTGGATTTCACCTGTAAAATGGAGACGGAAACAAAAATTCTCTTTAGATTCTATGGATATGACATTTAACAAAATTAAAAATTCTCCATGCTGATGTAAGTTTGTCAATAAATAGCAATAAATAATTGATTTTGGTTTTTCTTTTCAAAAACATATGTTCTTACAAGTATTAACTTAAGCTTTAATAGGTATTCAATATGTAAGAAATCAGCTCATTTTTTGACATCGAAACAATTCAACTCTAATTGGAAAGAAATGCAAAACACTCCTACAAAGAACCAATGCTGGTTTCAATAAAAGGAAAAATAAGGGCCAGGCATGATGGCTCATGCCTGTAATCCCAACACTTTGGGAGGGGGAAGCAGGTGGATCACCTGAGGTCAGGAGTTGAAGACCAGCCTGGCTAACATGGTGAAACCCCATTTCTACTAAAAATACAAAAAATTAGCTGGGCGTGGTGGCCCATGCCCATAATCCCAGCTACTCAAGAGGCTGAGACAGGAGAATCGCTTGAACCCAGAAGGCAGAGGTGAGGCTGCACTGAACTGAGATCACACGGTTGCACTCCGGTTTGGGCAACAAGAGAGAAACTCCATCTCAAAAAAAAAAAAAAAAAAAAGGATCACTTCTTTACTGAAAATTCAAGTTTAACATTTTAATACTTGATTAGAAAACAAAGGAAATATTTTGCCAAAGCAACATTTAAAAAAAAGAAAACACACGGGAGAAAATTACTCAAAAAAGGCAAATTTTTTTTTCCTCTCTACTTAGAGCAACTGGAGGTAAAGGTCCTGCTTAACCCTGTATTATTAAGACGATATAGAGTAAAAAGTGCTCCTCTTTAAAGAGGCGACACAAAAATAACCTAAATCAACATAATGCAACAAACACTTCTGAGCATCTATTTATACAGCCAGGCTTTGTGCCTAAGAGTTCTAGATAATACTGGCATATCTGCAGAGAACATGCATGCAATCTAGTCCAGCTGGACACTGTTAGATGTGCACACAGCTCACACACAGCAAGACCTTACCTAGAAAAGTACCAATAAAAAAAACTTTCAATGGCACGTTTATCACAGGAGATGTGATATTAATAAACCAATTAGGCAGAAATGGTGTTATTCTCAAAAATATAATGTAGTTAATGAGATGTTCTCTATGACGTTCAACCTGTCATAAGAAAGAAAAGAATTAGCATCAGATAAGGACAACTTCAAAAATAAGTTGCTTAATATAAACACCTTATTTCAAATTCTCATTCCTGATACTTCAGAGTATACCCAATAGAAATGATCCAAAAAAAGGCAGGTGGTGTCTCACGCCTGCAATCCCAGCACTTTGGGAGGCTGAGGTGGATCACCCTGAGGTCAGGAGTTCGAAACCAGCCTGGCCAACATGGTGAAACCCTGTCTATACTAAAAATACAAAAAATTAGCCAGGTATGGTGGTGTATGTCTATAATCCCAGCTACTTGGGAGGCTGAGGCACGAGAATTGCTTAAACCCAGGAGGCAAAGGTTACAGTAAGCCAAGACTGCATCACTACACTCCAGCCTGGGTGACAGGGCGAGACTGCATCTCAAAAAAAAAAGAAAAGAAAAAAAATGCATTAGGAGTTAGCAGATACAAGTTTTTTGATAACATGCACAGCATGCTGCATCCACATAAAACAGGTATCTTATGTGTATGCCTTTATATTGACACTTTGACTTCTCCACTGATTGAACTTAACTAGCATAAAGAATTAAAATTAGGCCGGGCGTGGTGGCTCACGCCTGTAATCCCAGCACTTTGGGAGGCTGAGGCGGGTGGATCATGAGGTCAAGAGATCGAGACCATCCCGGTCAACATGGTGAAACTCCGTCTCTACTAAAAATACAAAAAATTAGCTGGGCATGGTGGCGCGTGCCTGTAATCCCAGCTACTCAGGAGGCTGAGGCAGGAAAATTGCCTGAACCCAGGAGGCGGCGGTTGCGGTGAGCCGAGATCGCGCCATTGCATTCCAGCCTGGGTAACAAGAGTGAAACTCCTTCTCAAAACAAAACAAAACAAAACAAAACAAAAGAATTAAAATTACCATCACAGGTTTAAAACATTTGTATTAAATATTATTAACATTCATATTTGCCTACCACCTATTTTTATTTGGTCAGAAGATAATTCTTATTAATTGAGTTAGCTTAGGAGTTAATTTATGTTGGGTTAATACATGTAGTTAATTCGTGTAGGGACTAAATACTGACCTCCCAATTAACAAAGAGTTATATCAAATAATTTAAAAATACATGTTTACCTGCTGTGACCATTTTACTGCTTTTTCTGTTAGGTATTTATATACAACTGGTCTCCCGACTAAATAGGAAAGCATGTAACAAAAAGAGGCACCAAGTCCAGAACACTGGAAAACAACAAGAAGCCATAAGCATTTTGCATTTTTCCATCTTATTCACATGGATATATTCACCTGAATAAAAGCTCATTACTTCTTTCAGAGGCAGGGAGGGCACTCTGCATGACACCTATTGGACTTTCTCAGACCAAATTATAACTCATATGAGATTGGCTAAAACAAACTGGCACTTGTGACTACACCTAGTGACTATATCCAAATAATTAATGCTAGGCTTTAACCTAAGAATAAAATTTCAGGAGCCAATTTTCTCCCCACCAATTTCTAAGCTTGAAAACACCACCTCTGGCCTTGGGACTTAACTCAGTGTGCTCACCAACACTCTTTGGACTGTACCAGTTACAAAACCCAATAGGAAAGAAAAGCTAAAACACAGTTTATAAATGCAACTAAGTCTATAACTTGTCTGTTCTAGGGGGAAAACAAATTATAACACTTCCATGTGGAGGGACTTTAACATGAACTCCTCTTAAACTAGTAAGTTTACTCTTACATAGACTAGTGGTATTAAACTATCATTATCATCTTCATCATTCTATTGTTTTTTTTTTCAGTCTCCCAATTTTATTTTTTTATACTTACCAAACAAACAAGAAATAAGGCTAGTGGAAAGGGATAAAGAAACCCTGAGAGTATACTGAGAAATATGGAGCCTGGAATAGCAAATGTTTGCAAGCTGGTAACTTCTAAGTTAAGGATTAGAACATAATTAAGTGAATTTTAAAAGACAAATGTAACATTTCAGGAAAAAAAGTCTAAATACAGAAATTATCATGTAATGAATAATATTCAAACATTTAAAAAATATACAACTCTTGAGCTGTAGTGCCTCTAAGTTGACCATTAACTAAACAGTACCATATATACTAGTAAGTGTGTGTTGCTAAAAGGTTTCCTAGACAAAAATCCAATGTGTTCTAGATAGAGAGGAAATGGGCACTTTGGGGAAGGGAAAAAACAAAAGAGAAAAGGTCTTCCATAATCTTTTAATGCTCCTCTAATACATTTTATTCCCAAATATTTTCAGGGAAATCATATACATATAATTATTTTTTTTTTCTTTTTTTCTTTTCTTTTTTTTTTTTTTTTTGAGACGGAGTTTCGCTGTTGTTACCCAGGCTGGAGTGCAATGGCGCCATCTCGGCTCACCGCAACCTCCGTCTCCTGGGTTCAAGCAATTCTCCTGCCTCAGCCTCCCAAGTAGCTGGGACTACAGGCATGCGCCACCATGCCCAGCTAATTTTTGTACTTTTAGTAGAGACGGGGTTTCACCATGTTGACCAGGATGGTCTTGATCTCTTAACCTCGTGATCCACCTGTCTCGGCCTCCCAAAGTGCTGGGATTACAGGTGTGAGCCACCGCGCCCGGCCACATATAATTATTTCTAAGTTAATTATGAATATTTACCTAAATTCACTAGTCATTTTAAATGAATAGGAATTACAAGAGGGAAAAAATATGAAAATAAGAAATTACAAAATATAGTAAAAGTTACATAGTAAAAGTCACATATCTTATTTATTTTTGGGATCTTGCTTTGTTGCCCAGGCTGGAATGCAGTGGCATATCATGGCTCACAGCAGCCTCAACTGCCCAGGCTCAAGCAGTTCTCCCACATCAGCTTTGCGAGTAGCTGGGATCACAGGCATGCATGTCACTACATCAATTTTATTATTTGTAGAGATGAGGTCTGGCTATGTTGCCCAGGCTACTCTTGAACTCCGGGCTCAAGCAACCCTCCCACACTGGACTCCCAAAGTGCTGAGATTACAGACATGAGCCATGATGCCCGGGCCACAAATCTTGTGTTTGAAATAGATTTGGCTGGGCACAGTGGCTCACGCCTGTAATCTTAGCACTTTGGGAGGCAGAGGCAGGTGTACCACGAGGTCATGAGATTGATACCATCCTGGCCAACATGGCGAAAACCCTGTCTCTCCTAAAAACACAAAAATTAGCCCGGCATGGTGGCATGTGCCTGTAGTCCCAGCTACTCAGGAGGCTGAGGCAGAAGAATCACTTGAACCTGGGAGGCGGAGGTTGCAGTGAGCTGAGATCACGCCACTACACTCCAGTCTGGTGACAGAGCAAAACTTTGTCTCAAAAAAATAAATAAATAAATAAAATAAAGAATTATTTTTGGCTGGGCATGGTGGCTCATGCTTATAAATCCCAGCACTTTGGGAGGTGGAGGCAGGTGGATCACCCGAGGTCGGAAGTTCGAGACCAGCCTGACCAACATGGAAAAACCTCCTCTCTACTAAAAATACAAAATTAGCCAGGCATGGTGGTGCATGCCTGTAATCCCAGCTACTCAGGAGGCTGAGGCAGGAGAATCACTTAATTTCTTTCTTTCTTTCTTTTTTTTTTTTTTTGAGACGGAGTTTCGCTCTTGTTACCCAGGCTAGAGTGCAATGGCGTGATCTCGGCTCACCGCAACCTCCGCCTCCTGGGTTCAGGCAATTCTCCTGCCTCAACCTCCTGAGTAGCTGGGATTACAGGCATGTGCCACCATGCCCAGCTAATGTTTTGTATTTTTAGTAGAGACGGGGTTTCACCATGTTGACCAGGATGGTCTCGACCTCTTGACCTCGTGATCTACCTGCCTCGGCCTCCCAAAATGCTGGGATTACAGGCTTGAGCCACCGCGCCCAGCGGCAGGAGAATCACTTAAACCTGGGAGGTTACAGTGAGCTAAGACTGCGCTATAGCAAAACTCAGTCTAAAAAAAAATAGAAATTTTTTTTAACTTTTCTATCATTCCCAGTTTTGGTCTAAACCTCCTTTTTCCCCCTCTAATATGATTTACTCACAAGTCAAAGTTAATTCCCTCAACATCTCTCCAGCCTAATTTAAAATTTCTATCTTTATTCATTATTCCTTTTTGTCTAGTTACCATTTTACTCATGTTCTCATTTGTTTTTTCACCTTCAACTCTGTTCTCCTTCACAGGATCTCTCTTCTATAAAACCACTCGGTTGCCTGTAACTTACAAATCTAGGCTTTCCTCAACCAAGATATCCTATCCAGCTATTGCTCCTCACCTTCACTTTCTCAGAAGAGATTTTCTCCTTGTTCCCTGCAACCTGCTTTACCTATCCACTATGACACTGAAACTTCCTCACAGCCAATATTAATAACCTTTTATCAATATCACCTTTCAGTGATCCCTACATAGGATTAGGCTTCATCCTGCATGAAACATGGCTTCACTGAACTGTAAGTTTTCTTCTATATTACAAGTAATTTCTTCTTTAGGTTTTTCTTTTCTTTTTTTTTTTTTTTTTTGAGACGGAGTTCTGCTCTTGTTGCCCAGGCTGGAGTGCAATGGTGCGATCTCGGCTCACCGCAACCTCCGCCTCCTGGGTTGAGGCAATTCTCCTGCCTCAGCCTCCTGAGTAGCTGGGATTACAGGCACGCACCACCATGCCCAGCTAGTTTTTCATATTTTTGGTAGAGATGGGGTTTCATCATGTTGACCAGGATGGTCTCGATCTCTTGACCTCGTGATCCACCCGCCTCGGCCTCCCAAAGTGCTGGGATTACAGGCTTGAGCCACCGTGCCCGGCCTGGTTTTTCTTTTTTCTCTTTGCCTTCAAATATGAAATTTCTCTAACATTCTGTTAGCTGCACTTTCCCTTTCCTTTGATAAATTTGGCAATTTCCATGGCTTCAATTATCAACCACATATAGTACCAATAACTCGAAACTCTTTGAGTCATCAGCATTAAATTTTCCACTCGTTTCCTAGGTATCTCCGTTAAAAACAAAACACACACACATACACACACTTTTTGGGTTAAGATCATATTATGGATAGTTTCATACACATATAAAAGTAAAGAAACTAATGTTATAATGTCCTATATTAACATATTTCAGGCTGGGCACGGTGGCTCATGCCTGTAATCCCAACACTTTGAGAGGCTAAGGGTGGATCACTTGAGGCTAGGAGTTCAAGAACAGCCTGGTCAACATGGTCAAGCCCCGTCTCTACTAAAAATACAAAAATTAGCTGTGCACAGTGGCTCATGTCTGCAATCCCAGCTATTCAGGAGGCTGGGGCACAAGAATCACTTGAACCCAGGAGGCAGAAGTTACAGTGAGCTGAAATCATGCCACTGCCCTCCAGCCTGGGCAACAGAACGAGACTCTGTCTCAAAAAAACAAAACAAAACAAAAAAGGCCAGGTGCGGTGGCTCATGCCTGTAATCCCAGCACTTTGAGAGGCAGAGCCAGGTGAATCACCTGAATTCAGGAGTTCGAAACCAGCCTGACCAATACAGTGAAACCCCATTTCTACTAAAAATACAAAAACCTCAAAAATAAACAAAAGAAAACAACAGCCACAAAATAAATAAATAAATAAATAAATATAAATAAACATACAAAAATCTGCCAGGCGTGGTGGCATGCGCCTGTAGTCCCAGCTACTCTGGAAGTTGAGACCGGAGAACTACTTGAGCCCCGGAGGCAGAGATTGCAGTGAACTGAGATTGTGTCAGTCACTGCACTCCAGCCTGGGCGACAGAGGAAGAAGACTCTGTCTCAAAATTAAATAAATAAAATAAAAATAAGCCTGGGCGAGGTGGCTCACACCTGTAATCCCAGCACTTTGCGAGGGTGAGGTGGGCAGATCACCTGAGGTCAGGAGTTTAAGACCAGCCTGACCAACATGGTGAAACCCCATCTCTACAAAAATAGAAAAATTAGCTGGACATGACAGCGGGTGCCTGTAATCCCCAGCTACTCAGGAGGCTGAGGCAGGAGAATCACTAGAAGAACCCGGAAGTCAGAGGCTGCAGTGAGCCTGAGATTGCGCCACTGCACCCCAACCTGATACCTGGCAACAAAGCAAGACTCTGTCTCAAAAATAAATAAATAAATAAAATAAAAATCCATATTTTTCAATGTGCAATTATTTTAATATAATTAAAATAATTCCTTCTCTTTTTATCATAAATATGATACCACTGTCAGACTTCAAGAAATGAACTATAATTCCTTATTGTCATAAAGACTAGTCTAATCAGAGTCTGAAGGTCCACACAAAGTACTTGCTCAATACATCACTTAAGTGTAGGGTCTTTGTTTTTGTTTCTTCCTTTCAATTTACTGAAGAATACAGATCATTTGTAGAATCTACCGTTTATTAAATTTTGCCTATTGGATCCTTAGGGCAGTTTATGCTCTGTCCTTTACCTATAGTAGTAGTCAAAACTATGCTTCCTTTGCATAGGAATGTGACTTGGGCTTAACTTTCTGTTTAGATTTCTCTTTTCTTTTTTTTTTTTTTTTTTGTTTTTTTTGTTTTGTTTTGTTTTGTTTTTTTTTTTGAGACGGAGTTTCGCTCTTGTTACCCAGGCTGGAGTGCAATGGCGCGATCTCGGCTCACCGCAACCTCCGCCTCCTGGGCTCAGGCAATTCTCCTGCCTCAGCCTCCTGAGTAGCTGGGATTACAGGCACGTGCCACCATGCCCAGCTAATTTTTTGTATCTTTAGTAGAGACGGGGTTTCACCATGTTGACCAGGATGGTCTCGATCTCTCGACCTCGTGATCCACCCGCCTCAGCCTCCCAAAGTGCTGGGATTACAGGCTTGAGCCACCGCGCCCGGCTTTAGATTTCTCTTTTCTTATACTGAAAAATCTTGGTTCTCGATAACACCAACACAATTACTGATTTGTGCTTTACATACTATTAAAATATATTTTAAAGTAAATATATAAAAAATATACTATACATTTCTTATTAATATTATCTAAAATGTTTCCACATACTTAAATATTTTACAATATTATTGCCCAGGAGTTCCAGTTCGAGACCAGCCTGGGCAACATGGTGAAATCTGATCTCTACAAAAAAATACAAAAAATTAGTCAGGTGTGCTGGCACACACATTCCTGTAGTCCCAGCTGAGGCAGGAGGATTATTTGAGCCCAGAAGGTTTAGGTACCAGTGAGCCATGATCATGTCATTGCACTCAGCTGGGCGACAGAGCAAAATTCTGTCTCAAAAAACAAAAACAAAGGTATCTTTGAAGTCTTTTCTTCAAAGAATTTGCTCATTTCTAACTATCTCATGTAAGTGGAATAATACAATATTCGCCCTTTTGTGCCTAGCCTCTTTCACTTAATATGTTTTAAGGTTAATCCATGGCTGTAGCATGCATCAGTATTTATTACCTTTTATGGCCATTCCATTTTACGGCCAAGTAATACTGCATTGTACGTATATATTATATTTTGTTTATTCATTAACTTGTCAAAGGACATGGGGTTTCTTATACCTTTTGGCTATTGTGAATGTTGCTGCTATGACCACAGTATATAAATACCTCTTCAAGACCCTGCTAAATTTTAATCTTTCAATGATTTTGGGTCTATATCAAGAATTTTTTTGAGACGGACTCTCCCTTTGTTGCCCAGACTGGAGGGCAGTGGCAAGATCTCAGCTCACTGCAACCTCCACCTCCCAGGTTCAAGAGATTCTCCTGCCTCAGCCTCCCGAGTAGCTGGGACTACATGCATGTGCCACCATATCCAGCTAATTCTTGTATTTTTAGTAGAGACAGGGTTTTACCATGTTGGCCGGGCTGGTCTCGAACTCGTGACCTCCAGTGATCTGCCAGCCTTGGCCTCCCAAAGTGCTGGGATTACAGGCATGAGCCCTGATAATATTATTCCAAATTTTTTTTTTTTTTTTTTGAGACAGAATCTTGCTCTGTTGCCCAGGCTGAAGTGCAGTGGCACAAGCTTGGCTCACTGCAGCCTCCACCTCCCCACTTCAAGCAATTCCACCCACCTCCAAGTGGCTGGGACTACAGGTACCTGCCATCTGCAGTTGGCCAGGCTGGTCTTGAACTCCTGACCTTAGGTGATCTGCCCACCTCAACCTCTCAAGTAGCTGGGACTACAGGTGCGTGCCACCACGCCCAGCTAATTTATATATATATATATATTTTTTTTTTTTTTTTTTTTGAGACGGAGTTTCGCTCTTGTTACCCAGGCTGGAGTGCAATGGCGCGATCTCGGCTCACCACAACCTCCGCCTCCTGGGTTCAAGCAATTCTCCTGCCTCAGCCTCCTGAGTAGCTGGGATTACAGGCACGTGCCACCATGCCCAGGTAATTTTTTGTATTTTTAGTAGAGACGGGGTTTCACCATGTTGACCAGGATGGTCTTGATCTCTTGACCTTGTGATCCACCCGCCTCGGCCTCCCAAAGTGCTGGGATTACAGGCTTGAGCCACCGCGCCCGGCTAATTTTTATATTTTTAGTAGAGATAGGGTTTCACCATGTTGGCCAGGATGGTCTCGATCTCTTGACCTCGTTATCTGCCTGCCTCAGACTCCCAAAGTGCTGGGATTACAGGTGTGAGCCACCGCACCCAGCCTTATTTGCCTTTTTAAAATAAAAATTGGTTTAGGCCGGCCGGGCGCGGTGGCTCAAGCCTGTAATCCCAGCACTTTGGGAGGCCGAGGCGGGTGGATCACGAAGTCAACAGATCGAGACCATCCTGGTCAACATGGTGAAACCCCGTCTCTACTAAAAATACTAAAAATTAGCTGGGCATGGTGGCGCGTGCCTGTAATCCCAGCTACTCAGGAGGCTGAGGCAGGAGAATTGCCTGAACCCAGGAGGCGGAGGTTGCGGTGAGCCGAGACCGCGCCATTGCACTCCAGCCTGGGTAACAAGAGCGAAACTCCGTCTCAAAAAAAAAAAAAAAAATTGGTTTAGGCCAAGAGTGGTGGGTCATGCCTGTAATTCCAGCACTTTGGGAGGCTGAGGTGGGTGAATCACCTGAGGTCAGGAGTTCAAGACAAGCCTGGCCAACATGGTGAAACCCTGTCTCCACTAAAAATACAAAAATTAGCTGGGCGTGGTGTTGGGCACCTGTAATCCCAGCTGCTTGGGAGGTTGAGGCTGGAGAATTACTTGAATCCAGGAGGTGGGGAGATTCCAGTGATCAGAGCTTGCACCATTGCATTCCAGCCTGGGTGACAAGAGTGAAACTCCAACACAAAAAACAACAAAAAAAGTTGGTTTACAAAAGGTAATGATTACTTTTACAACATCAAGAGATAATGTATTTTATTAACTGAGAAGATTTGGAAAATAGGTTGGATAAGAATAAAAGATATTAGCAAATCAGAAATGAAAATTAAAGTCCACAATTTGCAAAATTAAGCACACACAGCATAAGGACTTTGAAATAAAACTATTTTCCTGACTAGTTAAAATATATTTCTATAAAATAAATATATATCAAAAATTGTGAAAAACATTCATACCTTTGAATAAATATCTTAAGAATTTTTGCAAAGGAAACGACACAAAAAAATAATGAACAAAAGAGATTCATAATATACAGCTATAAAAATTAATAATAAATTATACTTCCAATCCTAAGAGAACTGTAAAAATACTATGGTGACTAGTAATTCAAAAATTATATAAACTAAAACTAACATCAGTTAATGAACACAACTATAAATCAAATACCTAAAATAAATATCTTAAAAATATGCAGTAAAGGAAAATGCTTAATAAGCAAAAAAAGCAGAATACAAAAGAACTTGTAATAAATATTCAGACATAAAAACAATTAGTTCAGGAAATAGGATTAAAGTGATAGTTTTTTACCATTTTAATTTTTCAATTATTTAATATTGTTACACTGCCGTAACAAATTTTAAAAGGAAAATACTTATGTATAAACGAAGACCAGACCTTTTAAACTTTTTCTTAGACAAAATTAGAAAACATTTTTTTCAGTTAAAAGGATACAAAATATATGTAGCAAAATAAGCTACAAGTACTTGAACATAAAAGGTGTCCTTATATTTGGATAAAACTTTTCCTAGAGCCTTGGCATCATCCATATCTCTGGGAACCTTCATATTCACTCTTTCTTCTCTGAAGAAATAAAGTGAAACATTTTAGAACAGAATTTTGCCAAGATAATATCAAAGTCAAGTTCAAAACATGCAGTTTTATCCAAAATCATTTGATGCCTTGATCTATAATATCTTAACTCTAACAATTTTTTAAGTTTAAAAGTCTATAATTTTTTGAGACACAGAGTCTTGCTCTGTTGCCCAGACTGCAGTGCAGTGGTGCAATCTCAGTTCATTCCAAGTGCAATCTCAGTTCACTGCAATCTCCCAAGTTCCAGTTTCCTGCCTCAGCCTCCCAAGTAGCTGGAATTATAGGAGCATGCCACCATACCCGGCTAATTTTTGTATTTTTAGTAGAGACAGGATTTCATCATGTTGGCCAGGCTGGTCTCGAACTCCTGACCTCGGGTGATCTGCCCGCCTTGGCCTACCAAAGTGCTGGGATTATGGGCGTGAGCCATCATGCCTGGCTATAAATTATTTTTTAATGCTTTAAGATAATTTCATGAGACAGGCAAATTTTTTCTTCGTTTCTTTTTAATGTCTCAGCAGATTCAGAGACAGGTAATTTATACATGAAAGTTCTGGATGACGCAAACCAAAGGTTAAGGGCCAACACTGATAGAAATTTTAAATTGAATATAAGAAATGAGCCACTGATGTTAGTAAATTAAAAACATTTAACATCAGCCGGGCGTGGTGGCTCACCCCTGTAATCCAAGCACTTTGGAGGCCAAGGTGGGCGGATCACCTGAGGTCAGGAGTTCATGACCAGCATGACCAACATGGTGAAACCCTGTCTTTAAAAAAAACAAACATTTAACATCATTTTGGGTAATACTTATGATAAACTAAATAATAATTTACAATGAAGATTAAGTAAAAATGTAACAAATTCACAGTTCAAACGTTTCTTGAATATCACAGATCAAAATTCACAAAAAAGCTGCAACAGTTTTCTATTACTTTTACTCTATATTTGGCACTTTGGAACTGAATCATTACTTGCTTAGGAAAGTCTTTTTTTTTTTTTTTTTTTTTTTGAGACGGAGTTTCACTCTTGTTACCCAGGCTGGAGTGCAATGGCACGATCTCGGCTCACCGCAACCTCCGCCTCCTGGGTTCAGGCAATTCTCCTGCCTCAGCCTCCTGAGTAGCTGGGATTACAGGCACGCGCCACCATGCCCAGCTAATTTTTTGTATTTTTAGTAGAGACGGGGTTTCACCATGTTGACCAGGATGGTCTCGATCTCTTGACCTCATGATCCACCCGCCTCGGCCTCCCAAAGTGCTGGGATTACAGGCTTGAGCCACCGCGCCCGGCAGGAAAGTCTTGAATAATCACCTTTGTGGTTCATGCATATTATGCTCATTTTTTTTGTTTGTTTGTTTGTTCTATAGGCAGGGTCTCTTGCTCTGTCACCCAGGCTGGACTACAGTGTCACGATCATAGCCCACTATTACCTCCATCTCCTAGGTTCAAGTGATCTTCTCACCTCAGCCTACTGAGTAGCTGGGAATGCAGGCACATGCCACTATGCTCTCCTAGTTTTAAAATTTTTTATAGGCTGGGTGCTGTGGCTCACGCCTATAATCCCAGCACTTTGGAAGGCCAAGGCAGGTGGATCAAGAGGAGTTTGAGACCAGCCTGGCTATTGTGGTGAAACGCCATCTCTACAAAAAATACAAAAATTAGCTAGGCATGGTAGCACACACCTGTAGTCCCAGCTACTTGGGAGGCTGAGGCAGGAGAAATGCTTGAACCCATGAGGCAGGGCTGCAGTGAGCAGATATTGTGCCACTGTACTACAGCCTGGGTGACAGAGCACGATTCTGTCTCAAAAAAAATGTTTTTAATAGAGATGGGATCTCTATGTGACCCCAGGCTGTTCTCAAACTCCTGAATTCAAGTGATCCTCCCACCTTAACCTCCCTAAGTGCTATGATTACAGGCATGAGCTCTCAATTGTTTACATGATAAAAAATGTAACTGACCCATATACATTTACATTTTGTATAGACGCGGTGGGTGCTGGGATTACAGGTATGAGCTGGTAACAGTGGCTCATACCTGTAATCCCAGCACCCACCCTGTCTCTACAAAAATTTTAAAACTAGCAGAGTATGGTGGTGCATGCCTATAGTCCTAGCTACTTGGGAAACTGAGGTAGGGGATCATTTCAGCCTAGGAAGTTGAGGTTGCAGTGAGCTGTAATTGTACTACTACACTTCAGCCTGGGTAACAGAGCAAGACCCTGTCTTAAAAAAAAAAGAGGTATAAGGACCAATGCTGCTTTCTCAAGTCCTCTAAGACACCTAATAAACTAAAAGTTCTTACTTATAAAATATATAAAATTAAAAAAACTCAAGGCTGGGCACAGTGGCTCATGCCGGTAATCCCAGCACTTTGGGAAGCTAAGGTGGGCAGATCAGACAAGGCCAGGAGTTCAAGACCAGCCTGGCCAACATGGCAAAACCCCATCTCTATTAAAAATACAAACATTAGCTGGGTGTGGTGGTGTACACATGTAATTCCAGCTACTTGGGAGACTGAGGCAGAAGAAACAATTGAACCCGGGAGGCAAAAGTTACAGTGAGCTGAGATCACACCATTGCACTCCAGCCAGGGCAACAATCTCGAAACTTCATCTCAAAAAAAAAAAAAAAAATGTTGTGGACTGGGCACAGTGGCTCTCACCTACAATCCCACTACTTTGGGAAGCCAAGATGGGCAGATCACTTGAGGGCAGGAGTTTGAGACCAGCCTGCCCAACATGGTAAAATGCCATCTCTACTAAAAATACAAAAATTAGCCAGCTATGCTGGTGCACACCTATAAATCCAGCTACTCAGGAGGCTGAGGCACAATAATCCCTTTGACCAAGGAGGCAGAGATTGCATTAAGCCAAAATAAGTACCACAGTATTCTACCCTGGGTGATAGAGTAAGACTGTCTCAATTAAAAAAAAAAAAAAGAGGCCAGGCACGGTGGCTCACGCCTGTAATACCAACACTTTGGGAGGCCGAGGAGGGTAGATCACGAGGTCAAGAGATCGAGACCATCCTGGTCAACATGGTGAAATCCCGTCTCTACTAAAAATACAAAAAATCAGCTGGGCATGGTGGCACGTGCCTGTAATCCCAGCTACTCAGGAGGCTGAGGCAGGAGAATTGCCTGAACCCAGGAGGTGGAGGTTGTGGTGAGCCGAGACCGCACGACTGCACTCCAGCCTGGGTAACAAGAGCGAAACTCCACCTCAAAAAAAAAAAAAAGAATTGTGAATAAAAGCAATTTGAAGAAAACATGACCTTCCTGATGACTTGAAATCACATTTCATAGTTCTCCATTACCATATCAAGCTGGCCCTGGTTGAAAGTCTAACTGCATTTTAGTAGTCTTTTATCTAATCTATGATTATACCAGGGTGGTATTACTAGAGTTTAACGGCTCTGGGATATTTTGGCCTCCTGAAATATAGTTCCAGGCTGAGTAAGGTGTCTCACGCCTGAAATCTCAGCACCTTGGGAGGCTGAGGGGGGTGGATCACCTGAGGTCAGGAGTTAAAGACCAGCCTGGCCAACATGGTGAAATCCCATTTCTACTAAAAATACAAAAATCAGCTGGGCGTGGTGGCGCACGCCTGTAATCCTAGCTACTCAAAAGGCTGAGGCAGGAGAACTGCTTGAACCTGGGAGGAGGAGGTTACAGTGAGCCAAGATCATGCCACTGCACTCCAGACTGGGCAACATAGCGAGACTCTGTCTCAAAAAAACAAATTAAATAAACACATATATATATTTCCACATGGGTTTTGCCATGTTGCCCAGGCTGGTCTCACACTCCTAGACCCAACCTATCTACCTCAGCCTCCCAAAATGTTGAGATTACAGGCATCAGCCACTGCACTTGGCCTTAATTCACTTTCATCTTATAAATATACATACTGGGCGTGGTGGCACGTGCCTGTAGTCCCAGCTACTCGGAGGCTGAGGTGGGAGGATCGCTTGAGCCCAGGAGTTCTGGGCTGTAGTGCACTATGCTGATTGGGTGTCTACACCAAGTTTGGCATCAATATGGTGACCTCCTGGGAGCCAGGGACCACCAGGTTGCCTAAGAAAGGGTGAACCAGCCCAGGTCAGAAATGGAGCAGGTCAAAACTCCCTTGCTGATCAGCAGTGGTATTGCGCCTGTGAACAGCCACTACACTCCAGTCTGGGCAACACGGCAAGACCCCATCTCTAAAATAAATAAATAAATAAATAAATAAATAAACAAACAAACATTTTCAGTTTATCTCTCAGTATACTTACTCGCTAAGCTGAGGAAAATTTTTATATACCAAAAACATAACAAAAGCTGCAGATAAGAAAATGGACACCAATATAAGGAGTGACATTCTTGCTGATCCAGCTTCTACCCAGGATTTTTCTGGAAGAAAAAAAAAGGCATAATTAAGATAAATATAAAGGAAGATGGCTGGGCAGGGTGGGGGCTCATGACTGTAATCCCATTATTTTGGGAGGCCAAGGTGGACATATCACCTGAGGTCAGGAGTTGGAGACCATTCTGACCAACATGGAGAAACCCTGTCTCTACTAAAAATACAAAATTAGCTGGGTGTGGTGGCAGGTGCCTGTAGTCCTAGCTACTTGGGAGGCTGAAGCAGGAGAATCGCTTGAACCCAGGAGGCAGAGGTTGCAGTGAGCTGAGATCGTACCATTGCACTCCAGCCTGGGTAACAGGAGCAAAACTCCACCTCAAAAAAACAAAACAAAACAAAATAAAGGAAGACATGCCAGCAAGTAATTTCTGTAAATGCTTTCCTTCCAGAAAATGGTGCCCACTTTTGCCTAAAATCATGTGACATTAAACTTAAGCACTATACAGTACTTGAAGTTTATTAACTGGATACATTACTTTTGGAGACATCTCCATTTTAGAAGTATGAAAAAGTGGAACACCAGAATCTGTATCATTGACTTACTGATAAACCAAAGGGGAATAAGGAAGCGAGAGGGGAGGCAGAAAGATCAGGAGGCCATTGCAGTGGCACAGGTGAGAGTGGCAGGTGACTTGGCACATTGGCTAAGGTGAGGAAAGAAAAGATGGATAGAGTGGACAGGTTAGATATGTTCAAGAGATAGTCTCAGCAGGACTTTTCAATGGATTGGTATGGTGGGTGAGGAGAAAGGAATAAAGGATTATATCTAAGTTTCTGGCTTGGGCAACTTTCCATGGCAGTAATATTTTTTGAAGTATAGATTACTAGGGAATGAGATGGCGAAAAAAAGAACATTGTTCTAAATGCTCGAAATTTTATCACATACTGTCAATTTCATATTTCTATACTGGGAGCCAACAGCATAGACAAAATGGCTCCTTTGGAAAAATGAGGTAATTTGGCAATTACTTCAACTGTTTAAGAACATAGATATTGGCCGGGCGCAGTGGCTCAAGCCTGTAATCCCAGCACTTTGGGAGGCCGAGGCGGGTGGATCACGAGGTCGAGAGATCGAGACCAACCTGGTCAACATGGTGAAACCCCGTCTCTACTAAAAATACAAAAAAAATTAGCTGGGCATGGTGGCGTGTGCCTGTAATCCCAGCTACTCAGGAGGCTGAGGCAGGAGAATTGCCTGAACCCAGGAGGTGGAGGTTGTGGTGAGCCGAGATCGTGCCATTGCACTCCAGCCTGGGTAACAAGAGCGAAACTCCATCTCAATTAAAAAAAAAAAAAAAAAAAAAAAGAACATAGATATTCACAAATGCAACTGAAAAAATGTTATACTTTCTCTTTATACCAAAGGCATCAGAATATAAACTTGAATCTCAAATGTTCTGGGTAGCTCTGCAACTCCAACAGTGGGAGAATATTTGTAGTTCCTCAAAAGGTAATCTCAGTATTATCTTTAAAAAATAACATGAAAGATAAAAGTATGGAATGAGATCCAGGAAACAGTGAGTAGAAGAAAGTTCCTGTTTTGTCAGGAACTGGTTAATAGTGTGGAGGCCAGGATAGCTTTACATTGTGTTCTCTGGGAAAGAGGTAGGAATGGGTGACTCAATTTTTATTGCCTACATTTATCATTATCCCTTGTATACATTGATAATACCAAGAGGATGTAAAAATATGTACACTATTATTCAGATTTATTACTTTTAGTTCCCTAAGAATGAATTCAACTACTGCCCATGTGGCTTTCATACATGCTTTTATGAAATAACCTAAAAGTATTAAACTGCCTATACTATACTAATTTAGCAAATCCTTCTTCATAAAAGTTTATAAATGTGCATTAGACAGCTATCATTGCTGCTCTACCCCATCTCCCTTCCCTTGTCCCATAAAGGGGCCAATCTCAGTAGCCCCTATTCTTACATTCTACCCTTCCAAACACAGGTTGGACACCTGATCCAAGTAGAAACAAATTATTACTGGCTGACCAGATTTTCTCTTGATAATTTGAACTAAAGGAGATACCGGTTGTCAAGGGATATTGGGACTTGGAGCTAAAAGGTTAAAGAGTGGAGGCCACAGTAAGCCAAAGTGGTAAGCCAAAGACATACATGTACCAGAAAATAGGCGAGGTTGGAACAGAAACCCAGAGAAGCAGAACTGGGAAATACAGCTAACCTACTTGTTGATTCCTAACATTCCACTTTCCCTGATGCCTAGCTATATTTCTTGCTCATAAATGCCAGTGAGATTGTCTCTCATATTCTTTTTCTCGTTTTGTTATAACAATCTTCCTATTTTTCTTAGTTTAAACTGAGTTCTATTCCTTTCAACCAAAAAGTCTTGACTATAAAAGATAAACTTCATTTTATCCTTTGTCTCAGTACAACAATTGGAATTAGCAAGATTTTGCTAATTTCCCCCCCTCCCAAGAGACAGGGTCTCCCTATGTTGTCCAGGCTAGGCTTGAACTCCTGGGCTCCAGCAATCCTCCCACCTCAGCCTCTCAAGTAGCTGGGACTGCAGGCATGTGCCACGGAGCCCTGGCTAGACATTACCAAATTCTATGTTGAACATGGAGAAATAGAAACAAATAGCTCCTTGCTATTCAAAGAATGTTTGGTAGACCACACAAATCAGCATTACCAGGAAGCTTGCTGGAAATTCACATTTCCACTGAGGCAAAATTCCACCTTTTAACAATACTCGTGATCTTCACACACATTAAAGCTTGAAAAGCAAAAATCTGGCTCACTTTTACAGGTAAGAGGCCCAAAGAAGGAGAGTGCAATATATATCTTTTTTTTTTTTTTTGAGACGGAGTTTCACTCTTGTTACCCAGGCTGGAGTGCAATGGCACGATCTCGGCTCAACGCAACCTCCGCCTCCTGGGCTCAGGCAATTCTCCTGTCTCAGCCTCCTAAGTAGCTGGGATTACAGGCACGCGCCACCACGCCCAGCTAGTTTTTTGTATTTTTAGTAGAGACGGGGTTTCACCATGTTGACCAGGATAGTCTCGATCTCTCGACCTCGTGATCCACCCGCCTCGGCCTCCCAAAGTGCTGGGATTACAGACTTGAGCCACCGCGCCCGGCCTTGAGAGTGCAATATATATCTATTTAAAAAAACATTCCTGAGCCAGTGTGGTGGTGGTGTACACCTGCATTCCCAACTACTCAAGAAGTTGTGTCAGTACAATTACTTGAGCCCAGGACTTTGATTCCAGCCTGGGCAACACAGTGAGACCCCATCTCTAAAGGGAACCAAATAATGGGAAGTATATTTCCAAAGCATTTTAATATCTATTTATAATTAACCTGTAATTTCTGTTGAAATAAGAATTGCTTAGGTTAGTGCTTCAATAATACTAAATATAAATTATTCTTACCTATTCATTAAATTTAGCAAGTTTTCTATAAGGTTTTAGTTATGTGAAAAACTCAATTGTCTTTTCCAACTTTCAGTAATCTAAACAATCAATTTAGCTTTCCAACTAGTCCCTATTATTCTTTCTTTTTTTGAGTCGGAGTCTCGCTCTGTTTCCCAGGCTGAAGTGCAGTGGCGAAATCTTGGCTCACTGCAACCTCCACCTCCTGGGTTCAAGCGATTCTCTTGCTTCAGCCTCCCAAGTAGCTAGGACTACAGGCATGTGCCACCATGCCCAGCTAACATTTTGTATTTTTCGTAGAGGCAAGGTTTCACCATGTTAGCCAGGATGGTTTCAATCTTCTGACCTCATGATCCATCCACCTCGGTCTCCCAAAGTGCTGGGATTACAGGTGTGAGCCACCGCGCTCGGCCCTTTTTTTTTTTTTGCTTTTGAGATGGAGTCTTGCTCTGTCGCCTAGCCTGGAGTACAGTGTTGCGATCTTGGCTCACTGCAACCTCCGCCTCCCAGGTTCAAGCGGTTCTCCCACCTCAGCCTCTGGAATAGCTGAGATTACAGGCGTACACCACCAGGCCCAACTAATTTTTGCATTTTTAGTAGAAACTAGGTTTCACCATGTTTGTCAGGCTGGTCTCAAACTCCTGACCTAGGTGATCTATCTGCCCACCTCAGCCTCCCAAAGTGCTAGGATTATAGGCATGAGCTACCACGCCCAGACTCCAACTAGTCCCTACTATTCTAATTTTGTTGTGTTTCATCTTAATCTCAAAAAGGAGATTTGCTCATATCTTACTTCTAAAATTTATGGCAGGAAGGAATAGGATCATAAAATAGTACAAGAGGTAACTTCGATGGAACAATAAACCAAGCATGCCTGTCTCTTAGTACTCTAGTTCATTAATCCACAGATGTACTAATATGTATGATTTTTTGGAGCACAGAGAATTAAAAACACACTTTAGGGCAAGGCGCGGTGGCTCACGCCTGTAATCCCAGCACTTTGGGAGGCCGAGGCGGGTGGATCACGAGGTCAAGAGATTGAGACCATCCTGGTCAACATGGTGAAACCCGGTCTCTACTAAAAATACAGAAAATTAGTTGGGCATGGTGGTGCGTGCCTGTAATCCCAGCTACTTAGGAGGCTGAGGCAGGAGAATTGCCTGAACCCAGGAGGCGGAGGTTGCAGTGAGCGGAGATCACGCCATTGCACTCCAGCCTGGGTAACAAGAGCGAAACTCCATCTCAAAAAACAAACAAACAAACAAACAAAAAAACACTTAAACATCGGAGGTAGGTCAAACATGAAAAGGTCTCTGCAGAATCTTCTAATAACATATGCCAAACTGTCCATTACATTTTTGCATCTAATCCAATGCATATATCTTGAGGCCTCCTAACAAGTTATATTCACTCATAAGTTATATGCTCTAAAAAAGGAAAGCATAATCAGCAAAAAGTTCCATCAGGGTGTAATAAAACCAATTGAATCAAAAATGTTGTTTTGGTCAAGAGATCGAGACCATCCTGGTCAACATGGTGAAACCCCGTCTCTACTAATGGTGCAAAAAATTAGCTGAGCATGGTGGCGCGTGCCTGTAATCCCAGCTACTCCGGAGGCTGAGGCAGGAGAATTGCCTGAACCCAGGAGGCGGAGGTTGCGGTGAGCGGAGATCGCGCCATTGCACTCCAGCCTGGGTAACAAGAGTGAAACTCCGTCTCAAAAAAAAAAAAAAAAAAGAGCAAAAGGAGTCAGTGTTTTTTTTTTTTTTTTTTTTTTTTTGAGACGGTGTTTCGCTCTTGTTACCCAGGCTGGAGTGCAATGGCGCGATCTCCGCTCACCGCAACCTCCGCCTCCTGGGTTCAGGCAATTCTCCTGCCTCAGCCTCCGGAGTAGCTGGGATTACAGGCACGCGCCACCATGCTCAGCTAATTTTTTGCACCATTAGTAGAGACGGGGTTTCACCATGTTGACCAGGATGGTCTCGATCTCTTGACGTCGTGATCCACCCGCCTCGGCCTCCCAAAGTGCTGGGATTACAGGCTTGAGCCACCGTGCCCGGCAGGAGTCAGTGTTTAACTGGACTAAAGAACATTAATTACCCTGAGTTTTCCTTGACTGGACATGTCTGTAATTGCCACATGTCTTATTATAGTTGAATGATGAAGTATATAGACATTTGAACAAAATTAACATATAGGTTTAACTTGATATTTTCCTCACTCTCTATAATTAGGCAAACTTTCTCCAGCATTGCATTCAATAGTAACACAATTAAACAGCTTATAAGGATGCAATAAAGCCTAGTGACATTCCATTTTGAGGTTCTCCTTTCACACAAACTGGTAAACAGAGAATGCTGGCAATTACATTCAACAATCCTTCTTGGGTATAATTCTAACAAACCCGGAGTTTAGAGTTCTAAACATAGATTAAAAAGTCTAGCCAGTGCAGGGCTCAGGGGCTCACCCCTGTAATCCCAGCACTTTGGGAGACCAAGGCAGGCAGATCACCTGAGGTCAAGAGTTCACAACCAGCCTGACCAACATGGATAAACCCTATCTCTACTAAAAACACAAAGTTAGCCAGGCGTGGTGGCGAATGCCTGTAATCCAGCTACTCAGGAGGCTGAGGCAGAAGAATTGCCTGAGCCTAGGAGATCTCAAAAAAGTCTGCAGAGCTCAGTGGCTCATGCCTGTAATCCCTGCACATTGGGAGGCCAAGGCGGGTGGATCATGAGATTAGCTGGGCATGGTGGTGTGCGCCTATAATCCCCAGCTACTCAGGAGGCTGAGGCATGAGAATCACTTGAACCTGGGAGATGGAGGCTGCAGTGCACTCCACTGCACTCTAGCCCGGGCGACATAAGAAAACTCCTTTCAGGCCGGGCGCGGTGGCTCAAGCCTGTAATCCCAGCACTTTGGGAGGCCGAGGCGGGTGGATCACGAGGTCAAGAGATCGAGACCATCCCGGTCAACATGGTGAAACCCTGTCTCTACTAAAAATACAAAAAATTAGCTGGGTATGGTGGCGCGTGCCTGTAATCCCAGCTACTCAGGAGGCTGAGGCAGGAGAATTGCCTGAACCCAGGAGGCGGAGGTTGCGGTGAGCCGAGATCGTGCCATTGCACTCCAGCCTGGGTAACAAGAGCGAAACTCCGTCTCAAAAAAAAAAAAAAAAAAAAAAGTTCTTCATGTTAGCCATCACTGGTGGTGGAACACACCTGTGTGACTTATAGACAAACTTGTTAAAATCAATTCGTTTCTGAGCTTTAAAATCATTTAAAGAACAATTCCATACCAACACAGAATCAAAGTATTTCGTTTCTAGATACAGTTTTTTCCTTAAAACAATATTGAAAGCCGTGAGATTCTGCAATCATATAAGCAGTAGGAATAAAGAGAAAGCAAAAATCAAAACTAAAGCCGTGAGCAATGTAAGGATAATGCAGTGGGGAAAAAACTTTCGAATGATTGACCTTAGCTGTAACTAAGTAATTGCTAATATTTATTTAGCCCCCACTTCATATTCAAGCATTACTCTAAATCTTTTACGTGATTTCGTTTAACCCACGCACCATCTGTTAAGTAGATATTATTATTATCCCCATTTCACAGTTCAGATACTGAGCTTTTGAAAGTTACCGAGTCCAAGGTCAAAAGTAAACAGTAGAGCAGGGACTCAAACACAGGTGTACCTGCCACCTGGAAGTATTAAGTCCTTGCTCCTAACTGCTACTTCATTGATCTGGTTTTATGACTTTATAAGTCATATATTCACCCTGGGCCTCAGTTTATTCATCTGTAAAAACGCAACGAATGCTACAGTGTAGCTTCTTCCAGCTCTACCTAGCGTCGTTATTATCTACCTTACAATCTACCTGAGCGTCAACAAGCCAGTGTCATCCCTTCTTTTAATTGAATTCAACTCAAACAGCATTTACAGCGCACCTACTAGGTGTCCAGCCTTTTGCTGCGCGAGCGCCCAAGCCCAACTCCCCCACGGTCGATGCTCTCTCCCCGACGCCAGCAGGCCCCCTTTTTCCTAGCAACTCTCCGAGACGAGCTGGGGTTCCTCGCCCCTCTGGAGCCCCTCCGGGCACAAAGATGTATCGGGCCAGTCCCAGCTCTGGTCCCTGGGTCCACTCACCCTTCTGGTGGTCTCTGCTGACAGGCGCCGCAGGAGCCCGCGTCCCCGCTGCCCCGTCCCCCCCGGGGATTGTGTGGTGAGCGCCTGTCTGCGATCGTTCGGCGACTCTGCCTTTCGCCATGGCTGCACCAAGGAAAGTGGAGGGAGCAGTGTGGCGCCGCGCCCCCTAAACAACTAAACTATGTCGCAAGCTCCTTACTACGCCGAAGGGCCACCGCCAGAGCCACTTCCGGCGCGACCTCCTCACCCAAGACAACCTCAGCACCGCGAGCACAGCGACGCCCAGGTAAGACCCGCAGCGTCCACCCCAGGCTAAACCCCACCCCGTTCCGCCCCCGAGCCTCGCGCGCTCGCGCCGGCCCAGTAACCGCGAGACGAGTCAGGGTCCTGGACCGCCCCCTCCAGTGTTCCGCCCCGCCCCGCGTCCGCGGGAAGCATGCGCAGTTGCGGCACCCAAGTCACCCGGCTGCGGCTAGCTGGCACCGGCAGCTAAAGCGCAGCCTTAATTATCCGGAAGTGTAGCCCCAGGGACTTGAAACCTTTTGTCCAGGCCGCCGGAAGTGCCTGCGAGTGATTAGTCGGCGTTTCGCGGATGAGGCTGATTCAGCCCATTACGTCAGTTCCGCAGCTGCTGTTTTCAATTTGGAAGCGCCAGTGAGTGTTTGGTCTAAAGATGGTGGAAAATATAAAGGCTGAGCAAAACCTACCTGAATTTCAGAAAACTAAGGCCCAGAGAGGGCTACCTACCACCTGAAGGTCACAGGGTGGCAAAAATGGGCTTAGAATCCAGGTTGTCCTGTTCCCAAAGCTAACGGTTTTGCATTAGCTGGTGCCCCTTACTGCTAAACCCAAGTCACCCCTACATTTGGCTTATCCTTTAGCTAAGTGAAAACATGACTTTTCCACAGTTAACTTTTTCTGCTTCTACCCCTCAGAGCACATTCAGCTTACAAACCTTGGTTACTTCTTAAAAGCAACTTAGAGGTCGGGGCAGTGGCTAACACCGGTAATTCTAACACTTTGGGAGGCCAAGGCGGGTGGATCATTTGAGGCCAGGAGTGTGAGACCAGCCTGGCCAACATGGTGAGATGAGACCACGTCTCTACTAAAAATACAGAAATTAGCTGGACATGGTGGCTTGTAATCTCAGCTACTCGAAAACCTGAGGAGAATCGCTTGAACCCGGAAGGCTAAGGTTGCAATTAGAAATTGCACTGCTGCACTCCAGCACAGGCAACAGCAAGACTCCAACTCAAAAAAAAAAAAAACAAACAAAAAAACTGATTGTTCCTATTCAGTAATTACATTTCTAGGAAATTATTTCATGAAAATAAACATAAATAATTCCTTATGTGGTAGTATAACTGAAAAAATGAAAGCAATCTAAAAATCCAACACTAAATGAAAATGGTTAAGTAAATTATGGGAAACCCATTAAATTGGACAATGCTTATGGGAAAACAGTCCAAGAGATAACTATTAAAAAAAGGCCAGGTGTTTTAGTTCAAAACAGTATATGGAAATAAATATTAAAAAAAAAAAAAGGCCAGGTGTGGTGGCTCATGCCTGTAATTCCAGCTCTTTGGGAGGCCAAGGCGAGCAAATCACAAGGTCAAGACATTGAGACCAACATGACCAACATGGTGAAACCCCGTCTATACTAAAAATTCAAAAAAAAATTAGCTGGGCGTGGTGGTGCGCACCTGTAGTCCTAGCTACTGGAAAGGCCAAGACAAGAGAATCTGTTGAACCTGGGAGGCAGATGTTGCAGTGAGCCGAGATGGTGCCACTGCACTCCAGCCTGGCAATAGAATGAGACTGTCTCAACAAAAAAAAAGGGGGTGGGGGCGGGGGCAGTCCCTCACACCTGTAATCTCAGCACTTGGGAAGGCCAAAGCAGGCAGACTACGAGGTCAGGACATCGAGACCATCCTGGCCAACATGGTGAAACCTGGTCTCTACCAAAAATACAAAAATATTAGCTGGGCGTGGTGGTGGTGAGGTGGCGCACACCTGTAGTCCCAGCTTCTCGGGAGGCTGAGGCGGGAGAACTGCTTGAACCCAGGATTGCAGTGAGCTGAGATCATTCCACTGCACTACATCTTGGTGACAGTGCAAGACTGTGTCTCGGCCGGGCGCGGTGGCTCAAGCCTGTAATCCCAGCACTTTGGGAGGCCGAGGCGGGTGGATCACGAGGTCAAGAGATCGAGACCATCCTGGTCAACATGGTGAAACCCCGTCTCTACTAAAAATACAAAAAAGTAGCTGGGCATGGTGGCACATGCCTGTAATCCAAGCTACTCGGGAGGCTGAGGCAGGAGAATTGCCTGAACCCAGGAGGCGGAGGTTGCGGTGAGCCGAGATTACGCCATTGCACTCCAGCCTGGGTAACAAGAGCGAAACTCCGTCTCAAAAAAAAAAAAAAAAAAAAAGACTGTGTCTCAAAAAAGAAAACAAAAACGAAAGAAAGAAAAGCACAACTCAACAGAAAAATGAGCAAAGAACATGAATCGTCAATACACAGAAGAAAAAATTAAATGTGTTTAAGACACCTGAGTGTGCAGTGGGAAAGCCAACTCCAAAAATGAATACATTCAAAAAAGTTAAGAAAAGATCAACAACCTCAGTACAGTGTGGTAAGAGTGATTGAGGGGTGCACAGACTCCAATAGCAGAAGAGAGGAATATCTAAATTACAGTGGGGCTGTAAAGTCTCCTAGGAAGCAAGATTAAAACTGATTTTTAGCCAGTCCAGTGGCGCGTGTCTGTAGTCCCATCTATTCAGGAGGCTGAGGCTGGAGGATCTCTTGAGTCCAGGAGTTCTAGGCTGTAGTGTGCTATGCCGATTGGGTGTCCGCACTAAGTTTGGCATCAATATGGTGACCTCCCAGGAGCGGGGACCACCAGGTTGCCTAAGGAGGGGTGAACCGGCCCGGATTGGAAACGGAGCAGGTCAAAACTCCCATGCTGGTCAGTAGTGGGATCGTGCCTGTGAATAGCCACTGCACTCCAGCCTGGGCAACATAGCAAGACCCTGTCTCTTTAAAAAAAAAAAACTGATTTTTAGAGGATGAATAGGAATTAACAAAGCTGAAAGGGGGAAAAATAGCTTTTTCAAAGGCTAGAAGCTACTGCTTATATTAGAAAAAGTGCTTCAAGCGAAGGGTGGAAGAATGGACAGAAATGATATGAAAGATATAAGATCAGGACCTTATCATAAACTGCTAAAAGTTTGAGCTTAATCCTCAAAGATATTTAACCAGAGAGGGACTTATTAAGATTTGTATTTTCAGGTCCAGGCCTGGTGGCTCACACCTGTAATCCCAGCATGTTGGGAGGCCGAGGAGGGCAGATCACAGGGTCAAGAGATGGAGACCATCCTGGCCAACTTGGTGAAACCCCACCTCTACTAAAAATACAAAAATTATCTGGGCGTGGTGGCACACACCTGTAGTCCCAGCTACTTGGGAGGCTGAGGCAGAAGAATCACTTGAACCCAGGAGGTGGATGTTGCAGTGAGCCGAGATTGTACCACTACACTCCAGCCTGGAAACAGAGTGAGACTCTGTCTCAAAAAAAACAAAAAACAAAAAACAACAACAACAAAAAAAAAACTGTATTTTCAAAGCTTATTCTGACTGCCTAAGGAAGAATGCCAAACCAAGTGCAGAAAGAAAAGTTAGAAGGTTATTGTAATAGCCAGAGCAATCAGGCAAGAAAAAGAAATAAAGGGTATTCAAATAGGAGGAAGTCAAATTGTCTCTATTTGCAGATGACATGATTATATATCTAGAAGACCCCATCATCTCAGCCCAAAATCTCCTGAAACTGATAAGCAACTTCAACAAAGTCTCCAGATACAAAATCAATGTGCAAAAATCACAAGCATTCCTATCCACCAATAACAGACTTAAAGAGAGCCAAGTCAAGAATGAACTGCCATTCACAATTGCTACAAAGAGAATAAAATACCTAGGAATACAATTAACAAGGAATGTAAAGGACCTCTTCAAGGAGAACTACAAACCGCTGCTCAACGAAATAAGAGAGGACACAAACAGATGGAGAAACATTCCATATTCATGGTTAGGAAGAATCAATATCGTGAAAATGGCCATACTGTCCAAAGTAATTTACAGAATCAATGCTATCCCCATCAAGCTACCAATGACCTTTTTCACAAAACTGGAAAAAAGCACCTTAAACTTCATATGGAACCAAAAGAGAGCCCGCATAGCCAAGTCAATTCTAAGCAAAAAGAACAAAGTGGGAGGCATCACACTACCGGACTTCAAACTATACTACAAGTCTACAGTAATCAAAACAGCATGGAACTGGTACCAAAACAGAGATATAGACCAATGGAACAGAACAGAGCCTCGGAGGCAACACAACATGTCTACAACAATCCGATCTTTGACAAACCTGACAAAAACAAGCAATGGGGAAAGGATTCCCTGTTTAATAAATGGTGTTGGGAAAACTAGCTAGCCATGTGCAGAAAGCAGAAACTGGACCCCTTCCTGACACATTACACCAAAATTAACTCCAGATGGATTAAAGACTTAAACATAAGACCTAACACCATAAAAACCCTAGAAGAAAATCTAGGCAAAACCATTCAGGACATAGGCATAGGCAAGGACTTCATGACCAAAACACCAAAAGCATTGGCAACAAAAGCCAAAATAGACAAATGGGACCTAATCAAACTCCACAGCTTCTGCACAGCAAAAGAAACAGTCATTAGAGTGAATCGGCAACCAACAGAATGGGAAAAAAAACTTTTGCAGCCTACCCATCTGACAAAGGGCTGATATCCAGAATTTACAAAGAACTAAAACAGATTTACAAGAAAAAAACAAACAAGCCCATTCAAAAGTGGGTACAGGATATGAACAGACAGTTTACAAAAGAAGACATACATGAGACCAACAAACATATGAAAAAATGCTCATCATCACTGGTCATTAGAGAAATGCAAATCAAAACTACATTGAGATACCATCTCACGCCAGTTAGAATGGCAATCATTAAAAAATCTGGAGACAACAGATGCTGGAGAGAATGTGGAGAAATAGGAACACTTTTACACTGTTGGTGGGAATGCAAATTAGTTCAACCATTGTGGAAGACAGTGTGGTGATTTCCCAAGGACCTAGAAATAGAAATTCCATTTGACCCAGCAATCCCATTACTGGGTATATATCCGAAGGATTATAAATCGTTCTACTATAAGGACACATGCACATGAATGTTCATTGCAGCACAGTTTACAATAGCAAAGACCTGGAACCAACCCAAATGCCCATCAGTGATAGACTGGACAGGGAAAATGTTGCACATATACACCATGGACTATTATGCAGCCATCAAAAACGATGAGTTCGTGTCCTTTGCAGGGACATGGATGAACCTAGAAACCATCATTCTCAGCAAACTGACACAAGAACAGAAAATCAAACACCGCATGTTCTCACTCATAGGCAGGTGTTGAACAATGAGAACACATGGACACAGGGAGGGGAGCATCACACACTGGGGTCTGTTGGGGGGAAACAGGGGAGGAATGGCGGGGTGTGGGGAGTTGGGGAGAGATAGCATGGGGAGAAATGCCAGATACAGGTGAAGGGGAGGAAGACAGCAAATCACACTGCCATGTGTGTACCTATGCAGCAATCTTCCATGTTCTTCACATGTACCCCAAAACCTAAAATGCATTAAAAAAAAAAAAAGAAGGTTACTGTAATAATACTGGCCTGACCCAGCCTAATGTACTGGAAACAAAGAGAAGATATCAAATATAGAATGATTTATGAGAACTATCTCTAAACTTTTATTACTTTAATTACATAAATATATACATAGTCGGTGAGGTGGGGAGCTGAAAAAAAAAAGAATATATACATAGTCATTCCAGACAATTTTTTTTTTTTTTTTTTTTTTTTTGAGGCAGAGTTTTGCTCTTGTTGCCCAGGCTGGAGTGCAATGGCACGATCTCTATTCCCCTCAACCTCCACCTCCCCAGTTTAAGTGATTCTCCTGCCTTGGTATCCAGAGCAGCTGGGATTACAGGCATGTAATACCATGCCCAGCTAATTTTGTATTTTCAGTAGAGACAGGGTTTCTCCATGTTGGTCAGACTGGTCTCGAACTCCTGATCTCCGGTGATCCACCCACCTCAGTCTCCCAAAGTGCTGGGATTATAGGCGTGAGCCACCACACCCGGCCTACAGACAAATATTGAACAAGCAAATTATCATACAAAAAAACATTAAGGCCAGACAGGGTGAGTCATGCCTGTACTCCCAGCACTTTTGGAGGCTGAGGAGGGCAGATTGATTGAGCTCAGAAGTTTGGTACCAGCCTGAGCAACATTGTGAAACCCTGTCTCTACAAACAATACAAAAATTAGCGGGGCATGGTGGCAGGTCTCAGCTACTCAGGAGGCTGAGGCTGGAGAATGGCTTGAGCCCAGTAGGTGGAGGTTGCAGTGAGCCAAGATTGTGTCATTGCACTGCAGCCTGGGTGACAGAGCCAGACTCTGCCTCAAAGAACAAAAACAAAAACAAAACATTAACGCAAAAAAAAAAAAAAAAAAAAAAAAAAAAAAAAAAAAAAAAACGTTAAAATCATCTCTCATACGTTGGCAGCGCCGAATCCATATGGGTCTGTAGCAACCTCAATTCTTGCCACTTCAGAAGAATTTGACTGAAGGCTGTAAGGCAGAGTGAGAGATCTAGATAAGTTTTAGAGGAGTGAAAGTTTCTTTAAAAGCTTTGGAGCAGAAATGAACATAAGTAAAGTACACTTGGAAGAGGACCAACAGGTGACTTGAGAGATCAAGTGAACAGTTTGACCTTCTACTTGGGGTTTTATATATTTGCCTGGGGTTATTTCTCCCCTGATTCTTCCCTCTGGATGGGCTGTCCACATGTGCTGTGGTCTGCCAGCACTTGGGAGGGGCTGCATGCAAAAAGTGTTTACTGAAGTTGCACACATGCTCCCATGAGGCAGTTTTTCCCTTACCAGTCCAGTGTTCCTAGAGGAAGGTCATACACCAGTTAAATTCAGCCATTTTGCCTCTTAGTGAGCATGCTTGAGCCAGAGAGCTTACTGAGAAGCTGCTGATCACCAGCTTCAGGTTTTTTTCTATCTATTGGGAGACTGCCTTTCCCTGGTGCCGGCTGCAACCAATTATTGTTTCAGAAAGGCAGTTTAACAGCTACCTAACCATCACCTGATGGTTGCCTGACACTCCTGCTAAAGTGGAAATGCCCTCTCCTGCCCTGCTCATGTCTGATTAGCTACCTACTGTAACAATACCACCATCCACAGATAATTATAATATTGGAATTTTTCCTCCTGGGATATTAAAAATGTTAAAAAGTAGAACTAGAGGACAGTATCACTTAATGTCCTCAGACAAAGATGTTAGTGAGAGGAAAGGCACTAGGTGTTTGGAGAGTTTCTGGTTTAGGAGGCCGAATGTGGTAACAGTGGGACCACAACCCCAGCCAGTGTGTAGGCTCTAGACATCATTGCAGGAAGGAATTCAAGGATGAGTCAGAGAACAGTGAAAGTACAAGGATTTATTGCAAGATGAAAAGTATACACTGAAGAAAGTGGAGTGCAGGTGTACTCAAGGAGTAGTCGCCCAGTAGTTTAAGATTTCTACTGTAACAATACCACCATCCACAGATCTACCTTTCTGTGTTTCTTTAACCAAAGGGTAGAATAGTCATAAAGATTCCTGGAAAAATTCCTGGATTTTTCAGAAATGTAGTGCCACCTATTTTTACACTAAATATGTTTGTTCTTGGAACTGTCAGAGAGTTGATTTGTGTGTGATTATGTTTTATTGTTTGTGTGTGTGTGTGTGTGTGTGTGTATGTATGTTTGAGAGAGTCTTGCTCTGTTGCCCAGGCTGGTGTGTAGTGGTGTGATCTCTGCTCACTGCACCCTCTGTCTTGCAGGCTCAAGTGAGTCTCCTGCCTCAGCCTCCCAAGTAGCTGGGACAATAGGCACATGCCACCACAAATGGCTAATTTTTGTATTTTTAGTAGAGATGAGATTTCATCATTTTGGCTAGGCTGGTCTCAAATGCCTGACCTCTAGTGATCCGCCCACTTAGGCCTCTCAAAGTGCTGGGATTACAGGCATGAGCTACACACCTGGCCTATGTTAATGAGCCTATAATGAGATCCTAGGTGAAATGTAGGTCAAATCCAGTGCTTGTTGGATACAGTCAGTTTTGGCAAGCTTAGCCCACACCCTGATTTTTCAGGGTCTTAGCCCCTAGTTTATGCAGATATTTCTTTTCTTTTTATTTATTTATTTTTTATTTTTGTTTAAAATTTTTTGAAGAATCATCCAGCCCAAAATGTCACTTTTTTAAAAATGCAGATATTTCACGTTTCCTTTTTGCTAGTTATATACAACTACTGCCTGGCATTTTCTATTCTCCTGGGACCACCCTGTATTATTCCTATCTCACTGGGAATATAAGTGGAAAGAAATTATAGGAAGAGGAGTTGGATTAAAGAAAAAGACGTTGAATTTTGTTGTGATGGTCTTGAACTCCTGGACCCAGCCATTTTTCCACCTCAGCCTCCCAAGTAGCTGGGATTACAGGGATGAGCCAATACCACACCTGGCCTCTTAGACACTTTTTATTCTTACTTCCTGACTCCTGCCACCTTTTCTCAGCTAAAACTGATCTTTTTTTGTTTTTTTTGTTTTTTTTTTGAGACAGAGTTTCGCTCTTGTTACCCAGGCTGGGGTGCAATGGCGCAATCTCGGCTCACCGCAACCTCCGCCTCCTGGATTCAGGCAATTCTCCTGTCTCAGCCTCCTGAGTAGCTGGGATTACAGGCACGCACAACCATGCCCAGCTAATTTTTTGTATTTTTAGTAGAGACGGGGTTTCACTTTGTTGACCAGGATGGTCTCGATTTCTTGACCTCGTGATCCACCCACCTCGGCCTCCCAAAGTGCTGGGATTACAGGCTTGAGCCACCGTGCCTGGCAAACTGATCTTTTTATGGTAATCAGTGAGCTTATCTTTTTGTGTGTGTGTGAGGGAGAGGGTAGTGGGGACAGAGTCTCTCTTTGTTGCCCAGGCAGGAGTGCAGTGGCTCAATCTCGGCTCACTACAATCTCTGCCTCCTGGGTTCAAGTGATTCTCCTGTCTCAGCCTCCTGAGTAGCTGGCATTACAGGCATCTGCCACCACGCCCAGCTAATTTTGTGTTTTTAGTAGAGACAGGGTTTTACCATGTTGGTCAGGCTGGTCTCAAACTCCTGACTCAGGTGATCCTCTCACCTCAGCCTCCCAAAGTGCTGAAATTGTAGGTGTGAGCCACCGCACCCAGCCCAGTGAGCTTATTTTTGTTGCATTCAGTTAGTTTCTACTTATTTCTCCTCTGCATTGCTTAATACATTAACTGTTCCATCCTTCATGGTTTCCATGATAGTTCTCTAAACACTTGAAGGAAACTCTTCTTTTCCCCACTGCTTAAAGGCTAGTAGTATTTCCCTCAGGGTGTCCGCTCTACCTTGGGATAGGAGTTGATGACTCTCACTGCAAGGCTCAGTGGCTTATGCCTATGACTCTTTCTTTCTTTTTTTTTTTTTAGACTGAGTCTCACTCTGTTGCCCAGGCTGGAGTGCAGTGGCACGATGTCAGCTCACTGCAACCTCTGTCCCTCCAGGTTCAAGCGGGTTCTCCTGCCTGAGCCTCCCAAAGTTCTGGGATTACAGGTGTGAGCTACCAAGCCCAGCCCCATTTTTCTCTTTTTTTGAGATGGAGTCTCACTCTGTTGCCCAGGCTGGAGTGCAGTGGCGCAATCTGGGCTCATGGCAACCTCTGTCCCCCAAGTTCAAGTGATTCTCTTGTCTCAGCCTCCCCACTAGCTGGGATTACAGGCATGTGCCACCATGCCCAGCTAATTTTGTATTTTTAGTAGAGACTGGGTTTCTCTGTGTTGGTCAGGCTGGTCTTGAACTCCCGACCTCAGGTGATCCACTTGCCTTGGCCTCTCAAAGTGCTGGGATTATGGGCATAAACCACTGCATCCCGCCCTCACCCCCACCCCCTTTTTTTTTGAGACAGAGTCTTGGTCTGTCTGCCCAGGCCGTAGTGCAGTGGCATAATCCTGGCTCACTGTAACCTCCACCTCCCAGGTTAAAGCGATTCTTCTGCCTCAGCCTCCCAAGTAGCTGGGACTACAGGCACAGGCTACCACACCTGGCTAATTTTTTGTATTTTTAGTGTACAGACAGGGTTTCACCATGTTAGCCAGGATGGTCTCGATCTCCTGACCTCATGATCTGTCAGCCTCTGCCTCCCAAAGTGCTGGGATTACAGGCATAAGCCCTCACGCCTGACCTCTAGAAAGGTGTTTTAAAACAAATCAGGGCTGGGTGCGGTGGCTCACACCTGTAATCCCAGCACTTTGGAAGGCTGAGGCGGGCAGATCATGAGGTCAGGAGTTCGAGACCAGCCTGCCCAAAATGGTGAAACCCCATCTCTACTAAAAATACAAAAATTAGCCAGGCATGGTGGCACCTGCCTGTAATCCCAGCTACTCGGGAGGCTGAGGCAGGAGAATTGCCTGAACCTGGGAGGCGGAGGTGGCAGTGAGCAGAGATCGCGCCATTGCACTCCAGACTGGAGGACAAAATCCAGACTTTGTCTCAAAAAAAAAAAAAAAAGTAAAAAATTGGTTGGGTGAGATGGCTCATGCCTGTAATCCCAGCACTTTAGGAGGCCGATGCGGGTGGATCACGAGGTCAGAAGTTCGAGACGGGCCTGGCCAACATGGTGAAACCCCATCTTTCCTAAAAAATTAGCTGAGCATGGTGATGGACCTGTAATTCCAGCTACTCAGGAGGCTGAGGCAGGAGAATTGCTTGACCTCAGGAGGCAGAGGTTGCAGTGAGCCAAGATCATGCCACTGCACTCCCGCCTGGGCAGGCGATGGAGCAAGACTCCATTTCAAAAAAATAAATACGTAAATAAAAATTAAGAGTCCCTATCTTTTTTTTTGTTTTACTTTTTTTTAATCTAGCTTTTTATGTTCCAGAGTCCCTATCCTTATCTCTAATTCCACTTCCCTAAGATAGCTGTTATAAGATTTCTGTGTGCAATATTAATTGCAATATTAATTCTAGAACAATCGGTCTTTACTTCTTTTTTTTTGAGACGGAGTTTCGCTCTTGTTACCCAGGCTGGAGTGCAATGGCGCGATCTTGGCTCACCGCAACCTCTGCCTCCTGGGTTCAAGCAATTCTCCTGCCTCAGCTTCCTAAGCTGGGATTACAGGCAGGCGCCACCACGCCCAGCTAATTTTTGTATTTTTAGTAGAGACGGGGTTTCACCATGTTGACCAGGATGGTCTCGATCTCTTGACCTCGTGATCCACCCGCCTCGGCCTCCCGAAGTGCTGGTATTACAGGTGTGAGCCACCGCGCCCGGCCAGTCTTTACTTCTATGTATCGTAAGCAGAACACGGTGCCTGGCATACATCGAAGTACTTAATAAATAATATTTGAAAATTCACTGAATGATTTGTTAGCAGTTTTGAAGTTGGGGTGGCATAGTTAACAAGAAGGGTTGGCAGCTGTAGGCTATTTCCCCAAACAAGTTAGGATGAGCTCCTTGAGTTAGACATTCATTCATGCACCTCGAGTACCCAGAAGCATGCCTGAAAACTCTACCATTTATTTATTGAAGACTTATACAATTACCCAATAATATACTGCAAAGAGGAATTTGATACTGCAGCCTGCTTCACTACTTCTGACTTCCTTGAATAAAGCTCCTTGCCCTATTAAACTGGCCCAGTGCCTTCCCACCAAAGCATGTGGCTTCAGGGCAGAACTCCTGCCCTAAGGGGATCTTAGCCTTTGACTACTGACCAGACAAGCAGGATCACAAGACTCTCTTGCAGGCCAGTAGACAGACACTCATATGCATGGCCAGCATGTCTGGATGGGACATTGCCCAGTTAGAACCTCTAAGAGACAGTGATCTGTCTGCCTGCATGAAAAACTCAGCTCACTGTAAAAAAAGAAAAGAAAAAAAAAAAAAAGAGAGAGAGAGAGACAGTAATCTGTCAACACCTCTTTGTGAGAGTATTGATCCCCTCTTCTTTGAGGGATTTGTCTGAGAGCCAGCTTCTTTGTGGAAAGGGCAGTCAAAGCCAGAAGAAGTCAGCATCTCAGTCACACTGAAAATACAATGTTACAGCACTAACCTGGAATGTGGTAATTTACAGCTTGCACACCACAATCACTAAGTGAAATCACATTTTGCACAGACTTCCAAAGACACAATCATATGAAAACTATTTTTATTGTGTTGACAGATTGGTAGAAGCAGTTTGCCTGAAGTGTAAAAAGTCTACCATAAGATTTCTGTTGAGAAGCACAAATATACAAGGCAAAGTGGCTATTTTTTATTTTACATCAGAATATATTTACTTATCAATAAAGTGATGTACTAAGCATAGAAGAGTGACTTAAGGTGGATTCCTTGATAGTTGATAACTTTATTAAATCAACAAAACCAAATCAAATTTCCTAGAATTAACCTTCATGAGAATAAAACTTCTTTTTTTTTAAAGACAAGTTTTCTCCATGTTGGTCAGGCTGGTCTTGAACTCCTGACCTTAGGTGATCCGCCCACCTTGGACTCCAAAGTGCTTGGATTACAAGCATGAGCCACCACACCTGGCTGAGAATAAAACTTCTTAGCAGGACTGATACACTCTTAGGCTCTGATTCAGCTTTGTTTTCTTCTTCAAGAAGACTAGATAAATGTGACAACTATTTGCCATATAATATTCGATCCTGTGTTAGAAATGAAGAAATAACAACAATAAAACTAATCAGCTATAAGATGCTATTGGGACAAGTGGGGAAATTTTAGTATAGATTTAACATTAGATATAGCATTAAATCACTGGGCGTGGTGGCTCACACCTGTAATCCCAGCACTTTGGAAGGCTGAGGAAGGAGGATCACTTGAGCCCAGAAGTTCAATACCAGCTGGTCAACATAAGGAGATCCCATCTCTATAAAATATAAAAATAAAATTAGCCAGCTGAACAAGGTGGCTCACACCTGTAAACCCAGCACTTTGGGAGGCCAAGGCAGGCATATCACCTGAAGTCGAGAGTTCCAGACCACCCTGACCAAATGGAGAAACCCCATCTCTACTAAAAATACAAAATTAGCCAGGCGCAGTGGCTCAAGCCTGTAATCCCAGCACTTTGGGAAGCTGAGGCGGGTGGATCACGAGATCAAGAGATCGAGACCATCCTGGTCAACATGGTGAAACCCCGTCTCTACTAAAAATACAAAAAATTAGCTGGGTATGGTGGCGCGTGCCTATAATCCCAGCTACTCAGGAGGCTGAGGCAGGAGAATTGCCTGAACCCGGGAGGTGGAGGTTGCGGTGAGCCGAGATCGCGCCATTGCACTCCAGCCTGGGTAACAAGAGCGAAACTCTGTCTCAAAAAAAAAAAAAAAAAAAAATACAAAATTAGCTGGAAAATTAGCCGGGTGTGGTGGTGCATGCCTATAATCCCAGCTACTTGGAAGGATGAGGCAGGAGAATCAGTTAACCCAGGAGGCAGAGGTTACGGTGAGCCGAGATTTCACCATTGCACTCCAGCCTGGGCAACAAGGGCAAAACTCCATCTCAAAACAAAAACAAAAACAATACAAAAATTAGCTAGCCGGGCATGGTGGCAGGTGCCTGTAATCCCAGCTACTCTAGAGGCTGAGGCTGGAGAATCTCTTGAACCCAGGAGGCAGAGGTTGCAATGAGCAGAGATTGTACCACTGTACTCCAGCCTGGCGACAGAGCAAGACTCTATAAAAAAAAAAAAGAAGAAGAAGAAGAAGAAGAAAGAAGAAAGAAAGGAAGGAAGGGAGAAAGGAAAGAAAAGAAAGAAAAGAAAACTTGATTTCCCAATGTCCCTTGCAGTAAACGTGGCCAGATGACATGGGTGAAGTCAATGAGATATACTCAGACATGCAGACATGTATGTGGGTGGGGCTTTGGGGAATGTATTGTTCAAAAAAATTAATAGGGAAATAAGCAGGGTGCTTCTGCCTCCCTGCCATCCTTTTTGGGAGAGGTGGAAAGAGAACTGGACTTAGAAAGTCTGGGTTCAAATCCTAGGTTGGCTTCTTACTGTTCTCCGACCTTGGCAATTGACTTAACTCCTCTTACTTTCACTTTCCTTATCTGTAAAATGGAGCTATAATCCTTATTACATGGAGAAGGTATAATGTATACTAAGTATCAAGCTTTAGTAGCTATCCAACCAATATTATTTTGGGTATTGCTCTCTGTAAAACACTTAAAATCCAGAAGGCCTTTTAGCTTCTGGCCTTCTTGTCTCTAACCTGCTTCTGCCACTCTGAGCTCTGTTACACAGAGGTTATTCAGCAGGCAACGTGGGAAACAAGAGTGCTCTGACTGTAAATTGTCCCTGCTCTTCAGAGCAATAAAAACACAACAAAAATTGTTTTATTGTTTCCAGCCTCCTTTCCAGCATGATTGTGCTACAGTAACCTAACACCAAGTAGGTGGCTGGGGCAAAACTAAATGGTGTGCACAAGGAGACTACCCCCATCTGGGTAGAAGCTATGGCTTTATCAGGGGCCACCATCAGTAGGAGAACAAAACTGAACCAGAGTGGTAGACACCAAGGATGCCTCTCAAACAACAGGCGACTAGCTATTCGAGAACCCTGACTGCGTCATCTCTCTCCCTGACCTCTTTTCCAAAACAGGGAAAGGGACAAGGTGTACCAGGGCATGGCCTAGCCTCCACCTGCCTTCCAGGGCACTAGAGTGGGAGAAGGATCGAAAATGTCAACCAATCTCTTCTTGACATAAGTGTAGCTTGGCTTAGATAGGCAGAGAGCTTTAAATCAATAATGAGATTGATTTAAACTCAGTCTCAAAAAAAAAAAAAAGGATTAGAGAGATAGCAATAGCAAACAGGCACATAGAGCTGATGCCCTCTTAACTCTTCTTGGCAGGGGATTGAACTTGGCCTTTCAGAGATGGGGTTTCTCCCTGTTGGTCAGGCTGGTCTCGAGCTCCTGACCTCAGGTGATCCACCTGCCTCGGCCTCCCAAAATTCTGGGATTACAGGTGTAAGCCATCACGCCCAGCCTGGCCACGAACGTTTCAACATGTAGTTACACAGTGTTCTTGGCCGTCTTTTCTTTTTTTCTTGAGATGAAGTCTCGCTTTGTTGCCCAGGCTAGTGTGTAGTGATGCGGTCTTGGCTCACTGCCACCTTCACTTACTGGGTTCAAGCGATTCTCCTGCCTTAGCCTCCTGAGTAGCTGGGATTACAGGCGTCTGCCACAACACCTGGCTAATTTTTTTGTATTTTTAGTAGAGACGGGGTTTAGCCATGTTGGCCAGACTGGTCTCTAACTCCTGGCCTCATAATCTGTCCACCTTGGCCTCCCAAAGTGCTGGGATTACAGGCGTGTGCCACCACGCCCGGCAACTCTTGTCCTTTTGGATTTAATTTTGTTAATTCTGGCGGACAGAGCAAATATAATTAAAGAGATTTAATTAAAACAGTTAGCTCATTTATGGTTTCCGCTAAATGAATTAAAAATAAACAGCAGGTCAGGTGAGGTGGCTCAGGACTGTAATCCAAAATTTGGGAGGCCAAGGCCTGGGCTTGAGCCCAGGAGGCCTGAGTAACATAGTGTGAACTTGTCTCTACAGATAATAATAATCTTTTTTTTGAGATGGAGTCTGGCTCTGTTCCCCAGGCTGGAGTGCAATGGTTTGATCTCTGCTCACCGCAACTTCTGCCTCCTGGGTTCCAGTGATTCTCCTGCCTCAGCCTCCAGAGTATCTGGGATTACAGGTACATGCCACCATGCCCAGATAATTTTTTGTATTTTTAGTAGAGATGGGTTTCTACAACATGGGGTTTCACCATGTTGTCCAGGCTCATCTTGAACTCCTGACCTTGTGATCTGCCCGTCTCAGCATCCCAAAGTGCTGGGTTTACAGGTGTAAGCCACAGTGCCTGGCTGATAATAATAATTTTTTAAAAATTGGCCAGGTGTGGTGGCAAGAGCCTGTAGTCCCAGTTACCTGAGAGGCTGAGGCTTGAGCCCAGGAGGTCAAGGCTGCCGTGAGCTGTGATTGAGCCATAGCACTCCAACCAGGGAAGCATCTTATGAGACTCCATCTCATTAAAAACTAATAATAAAAAGCTGGCCTGGTGCAGTGGCTCACACCTGCAATCCCAGCAATTTGGGGGCCAAGACAGGCAGATCACTTGAGGTTACGAGTTCAAGACCAGTCTGGCTAACATAGTGAAATCGTCTCTACTAAAAAGTACAAAAACTAGACCGGACTCAGTGGCTCACGCCCATAATCTCAGCATTTTGGGAGGCCGAGGTGGGAAGATCACAAGGTCTGGAGTTCAAGACCAGCCTGGTCAACTTGGTGAAACCTGGTCTCTACTAAAATACAAAAACTAGCCGACTATGGTGGCATGTGCTTGTAATCCCAGCTACTCAAGAGGCTGAGGCAGGAGAACTGCTTGAACCCGGGAGGCAGAGGCGGAGGTTGCAGTGAGCTGAGATTGTGCCACCGCACTCCAGCCTGGGCAACAGAATGAGACTCCATCTCAAAAAAAAAAAAGAAAAAAGAAAAAAGAAAAAGTGCAAAAATTAGCCAGGTGTGGTGGCAGGAGCCTGTAATCCCAGCTAATTGGGAGGCCGAGGCAGGAATTGCTAGAACTTGGGAAGCAGAGGTTACAGTAAAACAACATTGCACCATTGCACTGCATCCTGGGTGACAGAGTGAGACTCCATCTCAAAAAAAAAACCTAGTAATAAAAAAAAATGATAATAAAACCATAAATAAAAATAAACAGCCGGGCCGGACACGGTGGCTCATGCCTGTAATCCCAGCACTTTGGGAGGCCAAGGAGGGTGGATCACGAGGTCAAGAGATCCAGACCATCTTGGCCAACATGGTGAAACCCCGTCTCTAGTAAAAATGCAAAAAATTAGCCGGATGTGGTGGCACATGCCTGTAATCCCAGCTACTTGGGAGGCTGAGACAGGAGAATTGCTTGAACCCAGGAGGTGGAGGTTGCGATAAGCGGAGAATGCGCCATTGCACTTCAGCCTGGGCAACAAGAGCGAAACTCCGTCTCAAAAAACAAAAACAAACAACAACAACAAAAAAAACAGCCAAAAAAAATCAAATCTTTCTGAAGTAAAATGGATTGAACAGCAATATGATGGATAATTCCAAAATGAAGTATCTGTTTTTCTGAGCACATCTCTTTACTTTTGGCAACAGACTTAGATCATTGGCCAACCTTCACCATGTTGGCCAGGGAGTCTCAAACTCCTGAACTCAAGTGATCCATCCACCTCAGCTTCCCAAAGTGCTGGGATTACAGCCACCATGCCTGGCTAATTTTGTATTTTTAGTAGAGATGGGTTTTCTCCAGGTTGGTCAGGCTGGTCTCGAACTCCTGACCTCAGGTGATCTGTCCACCTTTGCCCCCCAAAGTACTGGGATTACACATGTGAGCCACCGCACCTGGCCTTTTTTTTTTTTCTTTGAGACAGAGTCTTGCTCTGTCACCCAGGCTGGAGTGCAGTGACACGATCTCAGCTTACTGCAACCTCCACCTCCAGGTTTGAGTGATTCTCCTGCCTCAGCCTTCCTAGCAGCTGGGTCTACAAGTGCACACCACCACACCCAGCTAATTTTTGCATTTTTAGTAGATGCAGGGTTTCACCATGTTGGCCAGGCTGGTCTCAAACTCCTGATCTCAAGTGATCCTCCTGCTTTGGCCTCCCAAAGTTCTGGGATTACGAATATAAGCCACCATGCCTGGGGCCCATCATTATTATTTTTTGAGACAGAGTTTCACTCTGTTGCTCAGGCTGGAGTGCATTGCCGCAGTGCTGGCTTACTGAAACCTCTGCCTCCCAGGTTCAAGCAATTCTCCTGTCTTAGCATCTCGAGTAGCTGGGACTACAGGTGCCTGTCACCATGCCCACCTAATTTTTGTGTTAACACTCTTCTTTACAACAGAAAACTGGAACGTATGAACTGTTTACCAATAACAAACTTCTAGAGCTTATTTATTCTGTGAAACTAACCACTAGACACCCACTTAGTCAAGTACTTCAGTCAAATAAACACCTTAGCAGAAAATATAATTGAGAATTAGTTAGCTCTTTCAGCACTTGTACTTTTTCATTCAGTTATTTTGTGCCTCTTTCCTCCTCTGAATAATCTTTCATCATTTACTCTTCAGGGAACCTGAGCATGGCATTGCCTTTTGAGAATGAGGCATTTCAAATCTTTGGTAAGAGCAGAATTTCCCACTGTGAGAAAGGTATTCTACTTCTTATAGGTAGAATTGTGCAGGACTTTTACTTCCTAAGTTAAAGATTTCTGAATTGTTTGAAGTTTTTATGAGTATAACCTCTTTTGTAATCAGAAATATATATATAAATATTTATATCTTTAAAATGATAAATGCCAAAAAAAAAAAGTTATTTTACCCATGGAGCTCTCCAAGGTGATCAGGTTTCCTCTGTCTACTGGTGCATCTTGTCCTTTTTTCTCTTTTTTTTTTTTTTTTTTTTGAGATGGAGTTTCGCTCTTGTTACCCAGGCTGGAGTGCAGTGGCACGATCTCGGCTCACCACAACCTCTGCCTCCTGGGTTCAGGCAATTCTCCTGCCTCAGCCTCCTGAGTAGCTGGGATTACAGGCACGCGCCACCATGCCCAGCTAATTTTTTGTATTTTTAGTAGAGACGGGGTTTCACCATGTTGACCAGGATGGTCTCGATCTCTTGACCTTGTGATCCACCCACCTCGGCCTCCCAAAGTGCTGGGATTATAGGCGTGAGCCACCGTGCCCGGCCTCCTCTTTTTTTTTTTTTTTTTTTTTTTTTGAGACAAAGTCTTGCCACCCGGGTTGGAGTGTAATGGCACAATCTTGGCTCACTGCAACCTCTGCCTCCTGTGTTCAAGCAATTCTCCTGCCTTAGCCTCTGGGCATAGCTGGGATTATAGGTGCTTGCCACTATGCCTGGCTAATTTATATATATATATATATATATATATATATATATATTTTTTTTTTTTTTTCTTTTGAGACGGAGTTTCGCTCTTATTACCCACGCTGGAGTGCAATGGCGCGATCTCAGCTCACCACAACCTCTGCCTCCTGGGTTCAGGCAATTCTCCTGCCTCAGCCTCCCGAGTAGCTTGGATTACAGGCATGTGCCACCATGCCCAGCTACTTTTTTGTATTTTTAGTAGAGATGGGGTTTCACCATGTTGACCAGGATGGTCTCGATCTCTTGACCTTGTGATCCACCTGCCTCGGCCTCCCAAAGTGCTGGGATTACAGGCTTGAGCCACCGCGCCCGGCCAATTTTTATATTTTTATTAGAGTTGGGGTTTCACTTTGTTGGCCAGGCTGGTCTTGAACTCCTGACCTTGTGATCCGCCCACCTTGGCCTACCAAGTACTGGGATTACAGGCATGAGCCACCATGCCTGGCCCCTTTTTCCTCTTCTGATGATGAAATTCCATGCTTTCCTAGAAATTTTGATGTCTTAAACTGAACTACAGCTGGGTGTGGTGGCTCATGCCTGTAATGCCAGCACTTTGGGAGGCCGAAGTGGAAGGACTGCTTGAGGCCAAGAGTTCAAGACCAATCTGGTCAATACAAGACCCTGTCTCTACAAAACATACAAAATAGGGCTGGGTGCAGTGGTTCATTCCTGTATTCCCAGTATTTTGGGAGGCTGTGGCAGGCCGATCACCTGAGGTCAGCAGCCTGGCCAACATGGTGAAACCCTGTCTCCACCAAAAACACAAAAATTAGCTGGGTGTGGTGGCACATGTCTGTAGTCCTAGCTACTTTGGAGGCTGAGAAGAAGGATCGCTTGAACCTTGGAGGCAGAGGTTGTAGCGAGCTGAGATCATGCTACTTCACTCCAGCCTGGGTGTCAGAATGAGACTCCATCTCAATAAAATAAATAAATATAAAAAAAATTAGCTACGTGTGGTGGTGCATGCCTGTGGTCTCAGCTACTCAGGAGGCTGAGGCAGAAGGATGGCTTGAGCCTATGAGTTCAAGGCCGCAGTGAGCTATGATCATGCCACTACACCCCAGCTTGGGCAACAGACAAGATCCTGTCTCAAAACAAAACAACACAAAACAAGAACAAATCCCCTTTTTTTTTTTTTTTTTTGAGACAGAGTTTTGTTCTGTCACCCAGGCTGGAGTGCAATGGCGAAAAATCAGCTCATGGCAGCCTCAACCTCTGCCTCCCAGGTTCAAGCAATTCTCCTTCCTCAGCCTCCCAAGTAGCTAGGATTACAGGTGCCTTCCACCATGCCTGGCTAATTTTTTGTATTTTTAGTAGAGATGAGGGTTTCACCATGTTGGTCACGTTGGTCTCGAACTCCTGACCTCAGGTGATCCACCTGCCTCAGTCTCCCAAAGTGCTGAGATTACAGCATGAGCCACCACGCCCAGCCAGTCCTAACTATTATAATAACCTCTGGTCTCTGCCTCCCGGCTTGCCCTGTTGAAGTCATTCCTCATGCTGTTACCAGAGTGATCTTTCTAAAACACATCTGAGTGTACACATCCCTGTTCCAAATTATCTGAGGCTCTTTATCTCCTGTAATCTTCAAGGACTTCATGAACCAATCCCTACCTACCTGCTTCTCTAGCCCATTGCTCTCTACCTCTCACCTCTCTTTAAACTTCCACAATATTAAACTAAATTTTAAGGGATCGCTCCTCAAAGCCCCATCTAAACCATTTCTGTCTATGCCTAGATGAGAAGGTACAAAGACTTCTCCAGAAAGCTTGACTTTGCTGGGGCTGGATTCAGGTGTGTTCCTGTCATAAGATTGAGGTCATAGGAATTGAGACAGAAGAGTTGGAACTAAGGTGGGTGGAGTGTCATCACCTTGCTGATTCTCTGTCAACATCTCTGGATACCTGCCTTCAGCAGTGCATATCCACATCCCTTTGATATCTGTTTTCTTTGTGTGCTGCAATGTCTGCTAAATGGATTACCTGGCATTTCTAAACCAGAAGCAGCCTCAGAGTGAGTGTCATGTAGGTCAGAGGCTGCTGTGGCTTAGATTTACTGGGCCTCTTAAGTTGCTGTTGTTGCTGAAGGGATCAGGAAGTAAGGATGGGGAGGGCAAGGGACTTAAGGAGTAAGAAAGGCCACAGCAGAGTAGTTCTGTGTCCTTAAAGACTGTTTTATTAAAGGCCAGGTTGTTCCTTGCCTCCTTTTATTGTGCCATGATTGGAAGCACCTCAAACTTCACTGCCGTTGGTTATACACAGTTTACTGAACTAGTGTGCTGTAAGAACACAAAAAGTGTGTGCTAGTGACTGCAACTGGAGCAAATACAAGGAGAGGTGGTAAGGTCTGGAAATGCTAGCATTCACTAAAATATAATTAGTAATGTGTCAGGTGGTGGTATTATGGATAACTTTTTTTGGAAATTTTAAAATTAATTCATCTTTTAAATAATGTTAAGAGAAGAAGGGGTAGGGAGGGGACAATGCTGTCCCCTTGAGACCTGAAAGTTCTAAGACCTAATATAATAGAATGTATTTTTTTTTTTTTTAGACGGAGTTTCGCTCCTGTTACCCAGGCTGGAGTGCAATGGAGCGATCTCGGCTCACTGCAACCTCCGCCTCCTGGGTTCAGGCAATTCTCCTGCCTCAGCCTCCTGAGTAGCTGGGATTACAGGCATGCGCCACCATGCCCAGCTAATGTTTTGTATTTTTAGTAGAGACGGGGTTTCACCATATTGACCAGGATGGTCTCGATCTCTTGACCTCGTGATCCACCCGCCTCGGCCTCCCAAAGTGCTGGGATTACAGGCTTGAGCCACCACGCCCGGCTCGGAATGTATTTATAGAAGCTCCTCAACTTATGATGGGGTTATGTCCTGATAAACCCATTGTAAATTGAAAATCTAGTAAGTCAAAGGTGCATTTAGACCGAGGCAGGTGGATCACCTGAGGTCAGGAATTCAAGACCAGCCTGGCCAAGATGGTGAAATCTTGTCTCTACTAAAAAAGGAAAAAGAAAAAAATTAGCCAGGCGTGGTGGCAGATGCCTGTAATCCCAGCTCCTTGGGATGCTAAGGCAGGAGAATCGCTTGAACCCTGGAGGGGGAGGTTGCAGTGAGCCAAGACTGTGCCACTGCACTCCAGCATGGGTGACAAGAGCGAAACTCCATCTCAAAAAAGAAAAAAGTGCACTTAACACACCTAGCCTAAACCAAACTTCAGAGCTTAGCCCAGCCTACCTTCAAAGTGCTCAGAACAGTTACATTAGGCTGCAGTTGGGCGAAGTCATCTAAGACAAAGCCTACTTTATAATGAAGTCTTTTTTTTTTTTTTTTTTTTTTTTAGACGGAATTTTTCCTCTTGTTACCCAGGCTGGAGTGCAATGGCGCGATCTCGGCTCACTGCAACCTCCACCTCCCAGGTTCAGGCAATTATCCTGCCTCGGCCTCCTGAGTAGCTGGGATTACAATCACGCGCCACCATGCCCAGCTAATTTTTCTGTATTTTTAGTAGAGACGGGGTTTCACCATGTTGACTAGGATGGTCTTGATCTCTTGACCTCATGATCCGCCCGCCTCGGCCTCCCAAAGTGCTGGGATTACAGGCGTGAGCCACCGCACCCGGCCCTATAATGAAGTCTTAAATATCTCATGTACTTGATCGAATACTGTACTGAAAGTGAAAACAGAATGATTGTATGGGTACCATCCTAAAGTCAAAAATCCTAAGTTGAACCATCATAAATCACAGACCATTTGTATACCATAATAATTCATCCCAGTCCATCTGTCACCATGGAGGGCATCACAATACACCTGTAGAACTAGAGTCATAGAAGATCCCTACCCTAAAGTAGTCCAATTTTTCCTTTCTTTCTTTCTTATTTTTTTTTTCTTTTTTTTTTTTGAGGCAGAGTTTCGCTCTTGTTACCCAGGCTGGAGTGCAATGGCGCGATCTTGGCTCACCGCAACCTCCGCCTCCTGGGTTCAGGCAATTCTCCTGCCTCAGCCTCCTGAGTAGCTGGGATTACAGGCACGCGCCACCATGCCCAGCTAATTTTTGTATTTTTAGTAGAGACGGGGTTTCACCATGTTGACCAGGATGGTCTCGATCTCTCGACCTTGTGATCCACCCGCCTCGGCCTCCCAAAGTGCTGGGATTACAGGTTTGAGCAACCGCGCCCGGCCTTTTTTTTTTTTTTTTTTTTTTTTGAGATAGAGTCTTGCTCTGTCACCAGGCTGGCGTGCAGTGATACAATCTTAGCTCACTGCAACCTCTGCCTCCCAGGTTCAAGCGATTCTTTTGCCTCAGCCTACCTAGTAGCTGGGACTACAGGCGTGTGCCACCACGCCCACCCAATTTTTGTATTTTTAGTAGAGACGGGGTTTCACCATGTTGGCCAGGTTGTTCTTGATCTCCTGACCTCGTGATCTGCCCCCCTTGGCCTCCCAAAATGCTGGGATTACAGGTGTAAGCCACTGCACCTGGCCTTTTTTTTTTTCTTTCTTTCTTTCTTTTTTTTTTTGGAAACCCAGTCTAGCTCTGTTGCCAGACTGGAGTGCAGTGGTGCAATCTCAGTGAACCACAACCTCCACCTCCCGGGTTCCAGCAATTCTCCTGCCTCAGCCTCCTGAGTAGCTGAGACTACAGGCACCTGCCACCACGCCCAACTAATTTTTTGTATATTAGTAGAGACGGGGTTTCATAATGTTGCCCAGGCTGGTCTCTAACTCCTGACCTCAAGCAATTCTACCCTGGCTTCCCAAAGTGCTGGGATTACAGGTGTGAGCCACTGTGTCCAGCTTCAATTCTTCCTTTTATAGAAAAGAAAACAGGAGAGATCCAAGATGGCTGATCACTAACAGCTCGGGATTGTAGCTCCCACTGAAAGCCCAAAGAATGAGAGGACGCCACACCTTCACATGAATTCTTGTTGCTCACGCACCAGGAGATTCCCAGCGGAGGAGCCCCACGGGTCGCCAGCGCGACTCTTGTGACCGGCGAGGCGGTTTTGCCGGCGCCTCAGAGCGTCGGTTCTTGGTGCAGAGTCGGAAAAGCACCATCAATCTTAACGCCGCTGAATTGGTCGGTGCAGTGGGTTGCTCAGATTTCGGCGCTGAGAATCAGTAAGTTGGACGTCCACTCAGAAACCTAATTACAAAGACGGTGAATTCAAAGACCACAGATGGATAAATTTATAACGAAGGGAGGAAAGCGGTCAAAAAAGGCTGAGAATGCCCAAGATCAGAACGCCTCTCCCTCAGCGGGGGATCACAGTTCCTCATCAGCAATGGAACAAGGCTTGATGGAGAACGAGTGTGTTCCAATTACAGAAGCAGGCTTCAAAATGTGGATAATGAGAAACTTCTGTGAATTAAAAGAACTTGTTTTAACCCAATCTAAAGCAACTAAGAACTTTGAAAAAAGGTTTGACGAAATGTTAACAAGAATACACAATTTAGAGAGGAATATAAGTGAATTGATGGAGCTGAAAAACACAATAGGAGAACTTCGTGAAGTATGCACAAGTTTTAACAGCCGAATTGATCAAGCAGAAGAAAGGATATCAGAGGTCCAAGACCAACTCAATGAAATAAAACAAGAAGACAAGATTAGAGAAAAAAGGATACAAAGGAACGAGCAAAGTCTCCAAGAAATATGGGACTATGTGAAAAGACCTAATCTACGCTTGATAGGTGTACCTGAATGTGACGAAGAGAATGAATCCAAGCTGGAAAATACGCTTCAGGACATTATTCAGGAAAATTTTCCCAGCCTAGTAAGGCAGGATAATATTCAACTCCAGGTAATACAGAGAACACCACAGAGATATTCCTCAAGAAGAGCAACTCCAAGGCACATAATCGTCAGATTCACCAGGGTTGAAATGAAGGAGAAAATACTAAGGGCAGCCAGAGAGAAAGGTCAGGTTACCCACAAAGGGAAGCCTATCAGACTTACGGCAGATCTCTCAGCAGAAACCCTACAAGCCAGAAGAGAGTGGGGGCCAATATTCAACATCCTTAAAGAAAAGAACTTTCAACCCAGAATTTCACATCCAGCCAAACTAAGCTTCACATGTGAAGGAAAAATAAAGTTTTTTGTGAATAAGCAAGCACTCAGAGATTTCATCACCACCAGGCCTGCTTTACAAGAGCTTCTGAAAGAACCACTACACATATGAAAGGAACAAACAGTATCAGCCTTTCTAAAAAAATTATCAAAAAGAGCATCAATATAATGAAGAATTTACATCAACTAATGGACAAAATAGCCAGCTAATGGCAGTATTAAACTCACATATTTTTTTTTTTTTTTTTTTTTTTGAGACGGAGTTTCGCTCTTGTTACCCAGGCTGGAGTGCAATGGCACGATCTCGGCTCACTGCAACCTCCGCCTCCTGGGTTCAGGCAATTCTCCTGCCTCAGCCTCCTGAGTAGCTGGGATTATAGGCACGCGCCACCATGCCCAGCTAATTTTTTGTATTTTTAGTAGAGACGGGGTTTCACCATGTTGACCAGGTTGGTCTCGATCTCTCGACCTTGTGATCCACCCGCCTCGGCCTCCCAAAGTGCTGGGATTACAGGCTTGAGCCACCGCGCCCGGCCTAAACTCACATATATTATTATTAATTCTAAATTTAAATTGACTAAATCCCCCAATCCAAAGACAGACAATTTGAATAAAAAACTAAAACCCATCAGTATGCTGCATCCAGATCCATCTTACATTCGAGGATACACAAAGACTCCAAACAAGGGATGGAGAAAGATTTACCAACCAAACAGAGAGCTAAAATAAATAAATAAAAAGCAGAAGTTACAATTAAGCAACAAAGATCAAAAGAAGCAAAGAAGGACATTATATAATGATAAAAGGATCAATGCAACAACAAGAAGAGCTAAAGATCCTAAATATATACGCACCCAATACAGGAATACGCAGACATACAAGACTTATAAAGAGACTTAGACTCCCACACAATAATAGTGGGAGACTTCAACATTAATATTAGACAGATCAATGAGACAGAAAATTAACAACGATATTCAGGACTTGAACTCAGATCTGGAACAAGTAAATGTAATTAACATTTATAGAACTCTGCACTTTAAATATACAAAATATACACTCTTATCAGTACCACATCATATCAACTTATAAGTTTAAAAGAAATCTTGGTTGGCTCCTTGTTTGCTATTCTCTTCCCTCATTTTCTTTCATGTCTCCATTATTAAGGACAATTATAGGCATACCCATATTTAGACTGCATTCTAGCCCGGGCAATAAAGCAATACCCCCATCCTCTCTCCTTCTTCCTCTTTCTCTTTCTTCCTCTTCTTTATTCTTTAAAAAAAAAAAAAAAAAAGATTTGTAAATTTTACTGATCTTTTCAAAAAACCAACTCAGATTCTGTTTGCTTGTTTCTTTAAAAAAAAAAAAAAAAAAAAAAAAAAAAAAACCCTAAAGCATTTTAGCAACCAAGAATAAAAAAAAAAAAAAAAGAAGAGAAAACAGACCTAGGGGGTTCAAGTAATTTTTCCACATTAACACAACTCATTTGTGGTAGTGCTGAAAAGAGAATTTAGGCTTCTTATCTTTTGTTAAAGGAAGGCCTGATTTTAGTCTTTCTTAGTACCTTTCAAACTCACTGCGACTCCCCCTCCCCTAGCCCTTTACCCTATTGTCTTTTCTGTCCTCCAGCAAGCCTCTCATCTAGCTCTCAGGTGAGATAACAGATGAGTCTCTTTTTCTCACAAGTCAGGGCTTTCCTGTCACACTGTCCCAAGAAATCTTCTCACCACATTCTGCGCTAGTTGCCAGTAGCCACAGAGCGGTTCTTCCACTCAGCACAGATCACCGTGAGATGCTAATCTTTCCCACTCACTCCTCACTCCTTGCCTGCCCTTGACTTGGGAGCAAGAAAACCATAGCACTCTGACAGTTCTCTTCAAATAAATCCTCACTTTCCAGACTTCCTCTCCTTAATTTTCTTTTCTCAGGCCAAAAGTAGGTACGGGGCTATGGGTTTCAGAACCAATTTGGAGGCTACCCTTTGAGCTAGTCCTTCGTAAATGATCAGATATGTCTCTTTATGTGAGGGTAGTTGCACTTATTGTCTAAGCTCCAAAACTAAGAAAATAGGAAAATCTAATTTAACAACCTGTCTCAACAGCATTTATTCTTTCCCAGTTTTGTTTCTTAATGCATTCCAGCTGAGGTTTTTAAATTTAATTTTTATTAGGTTATGCATTCCAGTGAGTTTGTTAGACCTTGTAGGACCAGCCTCTGTCTCCTTCTTTCCGCTTTCCACTTAGCTGGGGACATTCAATACAACCTGCAGGCTCAGTCTTGATTTAATCACTGGACAAAATTTGCCTAGAGGAAAGAGGAATTTATGGCACTTCAATCCCCAGCTCTGAGGTTTTCTTTCTTTTTTTCTTTTTTTTTTTGAGACAGAGTTTCAGCTCTTGTCACCCAGGCTGGAGTACAATGGGATGATCTTGGCTCGCTGCAACCTCTTCCTTCTGGGTTCAAGCAATTCTCCTGCCTCAGTCTCCCAAGTAGCTGGGATTAGGCCCAGCAAATTTTTTTTTTTTTTTTTTTTTTAATAGAGACAGAGTTTCACCATGTTCGCCAGGCTAGTCTTGAACTTCTGACCTCAGGTGATCTGCCCGCCTTGGCCTCTCAAAGTGCTGGGATTACAGGCATGAGCCACTTTGCCCAGCCCTTTTTTTATTTTTCCGCTCTGAGGTTTTCCATCAAGGCTGTTGCTAGGCTGAACTCAAGTCCCAGTTGTCTGTGTGTGTGTGTGTGTGTGTGTGTGTTTCTTTTTTGTAGACAGAGTCCTGCTCTGTCACCCAGGCTGGAGTACAGTGGCAGTACAGTGAAGTATTGTGGCCCAAGCTGAGCCAATGGCAGTCTTACCTGGGAATTTTACTGGCATTCTTGGAAAAGAGTTGGTGGGTGCAGTGGCTCACAACTGTAATCCCAGCACTTTGAGAAGCTGAGACGACAGGATTGCTAAAGCCTAGGAATTTGAGACCAGCCTGGGCAATATGGCAAGACTCCATCTCTACTTAAAAAAAAAAAAAAAAAAAAAAAAGTCAAAATAAAATAAAATAAAATAAAAATAAAAGTCATATTTTGTGCCAAAAATTAGATTACAAAAATACACAAAATAAGGTTTAAAAAATATCACCCTGGCCAGGCATGGTGGCTCATGCTTGTAATCCCAGCACTTGGGGAAGCCAAGGCAGGTGGATCATGATGTCAAGAGATTGAGACCGGCCTGGCCAACATGGTGAAACCCCATCTCTACTAAAAATACAAAAAAAAATTAGCCAGGCATAGTGGCACACGCCTGTAGTCCCAGCTACTCGGGAGACTGAGGCAGGAGAATTGCTTGAACCTGGGAGGCAGAGGTTGCAGTGAGCTGAGATGGTGCCACCACATTCCAGCCTGGTGACAGAGCAAGGTTCTGTCTCAAAAAAAAAAAAAAAAAAAAAAAAAAATCACCCTTTGTTGCAGAGAGATACACTGGTCAGATTCACTCAAGAAAGGACTTATTACTCAGCTGTTAAACTCTTGTTCATTCTCAGCCTTCTAGCCAAAGTCACTTACTCCTCAGGGTAGCCGCAACCAACGACTGTGCAAGGTGGTAGACCAAAGGCCTGGCTGTTCCCATGCATCATAAGACACCTACAATAGGCAATCTTTGCTCTAAGGCTCCCCATTGGTAGAGATTTTGTATCATGTCTGACCACTCCATCTGCCCAATACTGCTTCTTCCTTTTTCTATTCATAAGTGTTACTCCCCAACCAAAGTTTTGCACTCCTAACTCCAGCTCAGCATCTGCTGCCTAAAGAATTCAGCTAGTGTGCTCTTAACGCTATCATCCTAATTCTTAAACACAATAAACATTCTGAAGTACTTCTTTCTAGTCTGTTTGCTTTGAACATACATACGTTTCTTTTTTTTTTAAGACAGGGTTTCACCATGTTGGTCAGGCTGGTCTTGAATTCCCGACCTCAGGTGATCCGCCCGCCTTGGCCTCCAAAGTACTTGGATTACAGGGGTGAGCCACCACGCCCGGCCACGAACATACATACTTTTGTATTCTGTTTTTATTTTCTTTATGTGTGTGTGTGTGTGTGTGTGTCTGTTTTTATTGTCACTACTTTTTATTTTTTTTTGAGATGGAGTTTCACTCTGGTTGCCCAGGTTGGAGTGCAATGCTGCTGCTATCTCAGCTCACTGCAACCTCTGCCTCCCAGGATCAAGCAATTCTGCCTCAGCCTCCTGAGTAGTTGGGATTATAGGCATGCACCACCATGCCCAGCTAATTTTGTATTTGTATTTATTTTTTAAAGACAAGGTTTCACCATATTGGTCAGGCTGGTCTCAAACTTCTGACCTCAGGTGATCCGCCCACCTCAGCCTCCCAAAGTGCTGGGATTACAGGCATGAGCCACCGTGCCTGGCTCTTAATTTTGTATTTTTAATAGAGATGGGGTTTTTACCATGTTGATTAGGCTGGTCTTGAACTGTTGACCTCAGGTGATCCGATTGCCTCAGCCTCCCAAAGTACTGGGATTACAGGTGTGAGCCACCATGTGTGGCTTTTTATTTTTTTCTTTTTCTTTTTGAAACAAAGTCTCACTCTGTCTCCCAGGGTGGAGTGCAGTGGTGCAATCTCAGCTCTCTACAACCTCTGCCTCCCAGGTTCAAATGATTCTCCTGCCTCAGCCTCCAGAGTAGGTGGAATTACAGGTACCTGCCACCATGCCTGGCTAATTTTTGTATTTTTAGTAGAGACAAGGTTTCTTCACTTTGGCCAGGCTGGTCTCAAACTCCTGACCTCAAGTATTTTCACTGCTTTTAAATTAGCATTTCAACAATGAAATTAAATGATGCTCAAAAATGTAACTTAAAAAATAGTTTTACAGGGGCTGGGCATGGTGGCTCAAGCCTGTAATCCCAGCACTTTGGGAGGCCGAGGCGGGTGGATCACGAGGTCAAGAGATCAAGACCATCCTGGTCAACATGGTGAAACCCTGTCTCTACTAAAAATACAAAAAATTAGCTGGACATGGTGGCCCATGCCTGTAATCCCAGCTACTCAGGGGCTGAGGCAGGAGAATTGCCTGAACCCAGGAGGTGGAGGTTGCGGTAAGCCGAGATCGCGCCATTGCACTCGAGCCTGGGTAACAAGAGCGAAACTCCGTCTCAAAAAAAAAAAAATAGTTTTACAAATGCACAATAATTTTAAAAAGTTATTACATTGTTAGGCATTTGCATTGTTGCCAGTTTTTAATTTCTAATTAAACAATCCTATATAACCTAATATGCACTCATAAAAATTAAAAATAATAAAAAATGGGATATTTAGAATGTAAAAAAAATACTGCAGTGACTACCATACATAAATATTGACCCATATCTGCTATTATTGCCGTAGAATACCTACATAGAAATGAAATTACTGGAATAGGTTTGTACGTTTTTACTTTTTTTTTTTTTTTTTTTTTTGAGATGGAGTTTTGCTCTTGTTACCCAGGCTGGAGTGCAATGGCACGATCTCAGCTCACCGCAACCTCCGCCTCCTGGGTTCAGGCAATTCTTCTGCCTCAGCCTCCTGAGTAGCTGGGATTACAGGCACGTGCCACCATGCCCAGCTAATTTTTTGTATTTTTAGTAGAGACAGGGTTTCACCATGTTGACCAGGATGGTCTCGATCTCTTGATCTCGTGATCCACCCGCCTTGGCCTCCCAAAGTGCTGGGATTACAGGCTTGAGCCATTGCGCCCGGCCAATTTTTTGTATTTTTAGTAAAGGTGGTTTCACTGTATAAGCCAGGATGGTCTCGGCCTCCTAAAGTGCTGAGATTACAGGCGTGAGCCACTGTACCCAGCATACACTTTTACTTTTATCTGCATTTAAAAATGCAAGAGGTTAAAAAAAAAAGTTTTGAAAGCTCCAAGAAGTGTGTAGTGAAAAAAAAGTAGTTCTGCCTCATTCCTCTTCATAGCCCAAAGGCAATGATTTTATACTTTTTTCACTGTTATTTTGGGTATTTACTTCCATACATCAAAATAATGTGCTTATGCTATTTCCTGATGTATCTGTTTTAAATGAGATCTATTGTTTTCCTGTTGTGGTAGATGAGGCTGTAGCACTCTTACAAATATACCACATACTCACCACCATTTCTCCTTCTGCAGTCTCTCAAAGTAGTTAAATCATAATTTTCGTTCACATCAATAATAAGCATTTACATTATGATTAATATGTGTAATTTTCAACAGATGAGTCAGGAAATATACTATGCTTTCTTTCTTATAAAACTCTATTGCCGGGCAAGGTGGTTCACGCCTGTAATCCCAGCACTTTGGAAGGCCGAGGCAGGCGGATCACGAGGTCAAGAGATCGAGACCGGCCGGGCACGGTGGCTCAAGCCTGTAATCCCAGCACTTTGGAGGCCGAGGCGGGTGGATCACGAGGTCGAGAGATCGAGACCATCCTGGTCAACATGGTGAAACCCCGTCTCTACTAAAAGTGCAAAAAATTAGCTGGGCATGGTGGCACGTGCCTGTAATCCCAGCTACTCAGGAGGCTGAGGCAGGAGAATTGCCTGAGCCCAGGAGGCGGAGGTTGCGGCGAGCCGAGATCCCGCCATTGCACTCCAGCCTGGGTAACAAGGGCAAAACTCCGTCTCAAAAAAAAAAAAAAAAAAAAAAAGAGATCGAGACCATCCTGGTTAACATGATGAAACCCTGTCTCTACTAAAAATACAAAAAATTAGCTGGGCATGGTAGCGGGTACCTGTAATCCCAGCTACTCAGGAGGCTGAGGCAGGAGAATTGCCTGAACCTGGGAGGTAGAGGTTGCAGTGAGCCAAGATCGCGCCATTGCACTCGAGCCTGGGTAACAAGAGCGAAACTCCGTCTCAAAACAAAACAAAACAAAACAAAACTCTATTGATAGGAGAGCCCATTTTACTTCATCTGCACCAACACCGGGTAATAACTTAAAAAAAAATTTTTCTAGCCGGGCGCGGTGGCTCAAGCCTGTAATCCCAGCACTTTGGGAGGCCGAGGCGGGTGGATCACGAGGTCGAGAGTTCGAGACCATCCTGGTCGACATGGTGAAACCCCGTCTCTACTAAAAATACAAAAAATCAGCTGGGCATGGTGGTGTGTGCCTGTAATCCCAGCTACTCAGGAGGCTGAGGCAGGAGAATTGCCTGAACCCAGGAGGTGGAGGTTGCGGTGAGCCGAGATCGCGCCATTGCACTCCAGCCTGGGTAACGAGCGAAACTCTGTCTCAAAAAAAAAAAAAAAATTTTTTTCTGATATTAAAAACATATTCACCATGGAGAACTTCAATTCAAAAAAATAAAAAGAAATTAAAATAAACTGTAATTGCAGACCTTGTTTGAACGGCAGCTCTCACCACCTCTGTGATCCCTGCCTTCTCTGCCTGTGAGTACCCCTATCAATGCTACTTGGACCATCTGCTGTGCCCCCTTGGAGCCTCAGCTCTCTCTACTATTGACACAGAGAATCTGTGACTGACAAGTTGCAGACCTCCACTACCCATCTCTCTCTGGCCAGTAGATAAATGCCTTTCTTACATGCATTCCCACAGAGTGTGTGCTGGGTTGTTAGTAATTCAGTTCTTTCAGCAAGCCACACAGAAGAGAGCCTGGGCCCCTGGTGATTCGATTGTTTCCATTTTAGTACACAGCCTTCTCCTTCCCAGGACTGATAATAGGGCCCCAGAGGGCTAACCTGGGGCAGGTTCAAGTCCAGCCTTATGGAATCTTCACAAACATGGTCTTCTCTAGCACTCAGGCCCTGCGGCCAATTCTACTCCCTATAAGGGTAGCCTTGGTACAGATTTTTTTTTTTCCTGTAAGGAATCCATTATTTCTTTCTATAATCTGTATTTCATCAGGTGTTAATCATTTTTAAATCCAAATTTTATTTCCTACAATGCTTCTGGAGCCAAGATTAAAGGATGGGGCTAGATATTTCCAACCTTCAGTAACAGCAACAGGGCTGAGCGCAGTAATGCCTTCCAGAATCTACAGCAACGAGGACACTGCTATATATTATATCTATCAGAGCGCTGGTAAATGCCTCACATCCATCAAGCCATCTCCCTGCCCCACATGTTTCTTCCTCTGTGAAGTCTTTCTTCTTCCCCTTCAATTCACTGAGTTGCTCTCTGCTCTGTTCACACTTCGATCAGAGCACTTATTACACAGTATAACAATAATGTCATTATGTATTTATCTCCCCTCACTAGAGCTCTGGAGGGCAGGAATCCATGTACCACAATACAAGGTGCAGAGCACGCCTAAAATATTTATGGGAAGGATGAGAGCCAGACTATGCTGGAGTACTTTTAAATGCCAGGGAAAGGACTTTCCACTCAAACCAAAACACAACAGAGTATTACATTTTCTTGCACAGAAAAATGGCTTGTAGAATACAGTGTGTCACAAAAATGCACCTGGTCATTGTGTGAGATTGGATGGGAATGTGGCAAAACCAGTTAGGAAGTTGCTTAAGTGACCCTGCAGTGTGATGTCCAGAACTGAGTTCCAGGTAACTTGTAGTGACCATGGAGAAGAAGAACTACATCTAAAAGGCACTTCAAAGAAAATACAAAAGCTGAAATTTGCTGAGTTCCTTCTGTGTGCTAGGCTATGCCAACAACACAGGTGGCATGGAATCATCCCCATTTCTGTTAACTGGGTGGGGGTAGGAGTGGGGAGTGTCACCCAACCACAAGCAGTAACGCTGAGCTTCCAAAGTAGGTCCGTCCAGCTCTAAGAACCCACGGCTGCCCGAGGCCTCAGCTGCCTCAATTAGTCTCAGCCTAACCTCCTCCCCGCACCGCAGGGTGAGAAATACTTTCTTGTGGGGAGGCCTCAGCTCCTCAATATTCCGGGAAGGGCCTAGCAAGGCCTACGTACTGGAGCGCAGGGACGCTTTATCAAGTTGCCAATCCTTGTCAGAGCCTTGGAAGGGCACCTAAGGCCGGAAGCGGGCGCGTGGTGACCGCCCTGGGGCAGTGGGAAGGCGGCAGAGCCTCACGGACCGCGGCTGGAGGTCGGCTGACGCCCCAGCGGAAGCGGCTGAGTCACGGCGCGGGCAGGAACACAGCCCATCCGGGGAAGCCTCGGGACGCTGGCGGCTTCTGCATTACTGAGCCCTGACTTGGCGTCCGCACCTTCACTGCAGTCGGGAACCACCAGTGACGGTGGTGACCGGAAGAGCTGAGTCAGCGCAGGCGACGCGAGCAACGCCTGCGGGGAGGGGCTGAGGCGCCGCGGGCTGCGCGCGCCGCCGCTGCTCCCGCGGTGCACCGCCAGCTCGGCTGGGGCCGCGTCGGGCAAGGTCTCCCGGATCCGGCCCGGGGCTGGGAGTCTGAAGCTGAATCTTGAAGTCTTGAAGTGGTCCCAAGCCACAAATACTACAGGCAGGTTTCAGTGGGAATTAAGACCTTGTGAAAGGAGACAGCAGTGCCTCAAAGACTGGGTAGATTTTGAAGATCAAAGGCACTTGCCTAGGAACAAAAATAATTTGCCTGATTCAGTTCAAAAATGCAGTAAATAATTATTAAAGCGAAACACACACGCACCATTTTTTTGTTTTAACGCAAGAGGGATTTTTTTTTTTTTTTTTTTTTTTTTTTTTTGAGACGGAGTTTTGCTCTTGTTGCCCGGGCTGGAATGCAATGCACGATCTCGGCTCACCGCACCCTCCGCCTCCCGGATTCAAGCGATTCTCCTTCCTGAGTCTCCCGAGTAATTGGGATTATAGAAATGCGCCACCACGACCGGCTAATTTTGTATTTTTTAGTAGAGAAGGGTTTATCCGTGTTGGTCAGGATGGTCTGGAACTCCTGACCTCAGGTGATCCACCTGCCTCGGCCTCCCAAAGTGTTGGGGTTATAGGCATGAGCCAATGCCCACGGCCTAAAACTTTTAGAATTCCAAAAGAAAATAAGGACATAGAATGTACTACGTGCCTGTAGGCATGGCGTGTCTAACAGTTACATAGGATAGTGCTTAACAAAGTTATTAGCACACTTATTCTTTAACAAGAAAGGGCATGGTGGCCTGTAATCCCAGCTACTTGGGAGGTTGAGGCAGGAGAATCTCTTGAACTTGGGGGCAGAAGTTGCACTGAGCTGAGATCAGCCACTGCACTCCAGCCTGGGCGACAGAGCCAGACTCCATCTCAAAAAAAAAAAAAAAAGGCCGGCCAATGGCTCACGCCTGTAATCCCAGCACTTTGGGAGCCCAAGGTGCGTGGATCATGAGGTCAGCAGTTCGAGACCAGCCTGGCCAACATAGTGAAACCCCGTCTCAACTAAAAATACAAAAATTAGCCAGGCGTGGGCAGCTACTCGAGAGGCTGAGGCAGGAGAATCGCCTGAACCTGGGAGGTGGAGGTTTCGATGAGTCAAGATCACCGCCATTGCACTCCAGCCTGGGCAACAAGAATGAAACTGTCTCAAAAAAAAAAAAGAAAAAGAAAAAAGAAAAGAAAAAAGAAACTAAAGGCTGTGCGCAGTGGCTCGCGCCTGTAATCCTAGCACTTTGGGAGGCCTAGGCAGGTGGATCACCTGAGGTCAGGAGTTCGAGACCAGCCTGGCCAACATGTCAAAACCCCATATTTACTAAAAATACAAAAATTAGCCGGGTGTGGTGGCAGGTGCCTGTAATCCCAGCTACTTGGGAGGCTGAGGAAAAAGAATTGCCAAAGAGGGAAACTCCATCAAAGAAAGAAAGGAAAGAAGGGAAGAAAGAAAGAGAGAGAGAAAGAAAGAAAAGAAATTCAAAAGAATGCAACCATTTGTCTCTTATGTACCTATGACCTGGAAGCCCCCATTTCCAGACCAAACCCATGTTGATCTCATATATGTTGATTGATGTTGATTGATGTCTCACATCTCCCTAAAATGTAGAAATGCTGTGACCACCTTGGACACATGTCCTCAGGACCTCCTGAGGCTATGTCAAGGGCATGCATCTTCAAACTTGGCAAACTAAACTTTCTAAAATAACAAGCCCCATCTCAGATTTTTGGGGTTCACAAGTTCTAATAGGGATGAGAGTTTTGCAGAGGGAACTTTCCATAAGTCCTTGATAAACTTGGTCAGAGGTACCAGGAATCAGTAGTTTATCTCTTTCTCTAGTTTCTCCCCATTCCTACACTAGTGAGGCTAGGACACATTTTTATCTAATGGTGCTTAATTGATTTTGTTCAGGTTTCTTTTTTAGACAAAAAACAGCTATATTATAGAATTTTATTGAGGGGGGAAACACTCAATTGCAGTCACTAAACCAGAAGCCACAATTACTTTTGCTTCTTTTCCTACATTTTGTTCACAAGAAGAGGTTTTTGTTTTTGTTTTTGTTTTATTTTGTTTTGAGTTAGAGTCTCATTCTGTCGCCCAGGCTGAAGTGCAGTCATGTGGTCTTGGCTCGCTGCAAGCTTCACCTCCTGAGTTCAAGTGATTCTCTCACCTCAGCCTCCCCAGTAGCTAAGATTACAGGTGTCTGCCAACATGCTGGGCTATTTTTTTGTATTTCTAGTAGAGACGGGATTTTGTCCTGTTGGCCAGGTTGATCTTGAACTCCTGACCTCAAGTGATCCACCCACTTCAGCCTCCCAAAGTGCTGGGATTACAGGCCTAAATGAGCCACTGTGCCTGGCCTCAAAGTGTCAATCTTTCTTAATCAGATCAGTGATTAGATGTAGAAAAAAATGGATAATGGTGGAAATGGATGTAATGTCACAGACTTTTTGTCTTGGGCAATGGGACTGAGAATGAGAGGGAGAAGAAAAAGGTCAAGAAGCTATTCCTTTTCATCTGAAAGTTCTTCTGCACTTCTTTGTAACCATGTGTATATATTACTTATTTCTTTTTTGTTGTTTTGTTTTGGATGTGTAGTCTGAGTGCTTGCTTTTGAGTCAGTGGGCTTGACAGTTCTTCAAACTGAAAACTAATCTAAGAATCCCAGATCTGGTTCTGGTATAATACACACTAGAATTTTGCTATTTCATTGTTCTCTCTTAGGCACTGTTTTCAACTGCTTCTGTTCATTCATCCATTTAACACATATTTGTTAAGTGGCTTTTATGTCCCAGGCACTATGTTAAGGTCCTGAAGATGTCCTTCCAACAGACAGCCAAAATTTGGAACATGTTGTGTGCCAGTTACATAGAGTGTGTTTTTGTTAAAGACTTCTATTATTTTGGGCCTTTGTTTTTGTTGCTAGTCAATTTTGGGATGACCTAATAGAAAGTAGCTTTCTTTGCAAAAGAGCTGGACTGAGAACGTTCTTCTAGCTCCAGGGTCCTGCACATGTGAAATAGAGATAGGACTGACTTTGGACACTGTGATAAGTAATTCTCTTCCACTAATACTACTTTTCTGGAGCTATGCCCTAAGGTAATGTTATACCAAAGGGTCCCGTGGACACTTTGCTGCAGAAATTATTTGATTCAAATCAATTCAATTTAAAGTCATGTATTGAGTGTCTATTCTTATTAGCATGGGGTAGGAATGAGAGATGAGCCAAAGATGAAAGTAACACAGATCCTGAAGTTCATCATTTTTTGAGAGTCTTAAATCTTCCTGAAGACTGATCCACATACTTCTCTTTTAAAAATCTTTTTTTTTTTTTTTTTTTAAAGACAGGGTTTCACCATTTCACCATGTTGGTCAGGCTGATCTTGAACTCTCGACCTCAGGAGATCAACCCTGGCCTCCAAAGTGCTTGGATTACAGGCGTCAGCCACCACGTCCAGCCTTAAAAATCTTTACTGGGTTTTATTGGCTTTCAATTTTTCTTCTTGTCAAAAAATCCCTGCTGCATTTTTTTTTTTTTTTTTTTTTGAGACAGAGTTTCGCTCTTGTTGCCCAGGCTGGAGTGCAATGGCGCAATCTCGGCTCACCGCAACCTCCGCCTCCTGGGTTCAGGCAATTCTCCTGCCTCAGCCTCCTGAGTAGCTGGGATTACAGGCACACGCCACCATGCCCAGCTAATTTTTTGTATTTTTAGTAGAGACGGGGTTTCACCATGTTGACCAGGATGGTCTCGATCTCTTGACCTTGTGATCCACCCGCCTCGGCCTCCCAAAGTGCTGGGATTACAGGCTTGAGCCACCGCGCCCGGCTTTTTTTTTTTTTTTTTTTTTGAGACGGAGTTTCGCTCTTGTTACCCAGGCTGGAGTGCAATGGCGCGATCTCGGCTCACCGCAACCTCCGCCTCCTGGGTTCAAGCAATTCTCCTACCTCAGCCTCCTGAGTAGCTGGGATTACAGGCAAGCGCCACCATGCCCAGCTAATTTTTTTGTATTTTTAGTAGAGACGGGGTTTCACCATGTTGACCAGGATGGTCTCGATCTCTCGACCTCGTGATCCACCCGCCTCGGCCTCCCAAAGTGCTGGGATTACAGGCTTGAGCCACCGCGCCCGGCCTTTTTTTTTTTTTTTTTTTTTTTTTTGAGACACAGTTTCGCTCTTGTTACCCAGGCTAGAGTGCAATGGCGCGATCTCGGCTCACCACAACCTCCGCCTCCTGGGTTCAGGCAATTCTCCTGCCTCAGCCTCCTGAGTAGCTGGGATTACAGGCACGCGCCACCATGCCCAGCTAATTTTTTGTATTTTTTTTAGTAGAGACGGGGTTTCACCATGTTGACCAGGATGGTCTCGATCTCCTGACCTCGTGATCCACCCACCTTGGCCTCCCAATGTGCTGGGATTACAGGCTTGAGCCACCGTGCCCTGCCACCCTGCTGCATTTTTTTTTTTTTTTTTTTTTTTTTTTTTGAGACGGAGTTTCGCTCTCGTTACCCAGGCTGGAGTGCAATGGCGCGATCTCGGCTCACCGCAACCTCCACCTCCTGGGTTCAGGCAATTCTCCTGTCTCAGCCTCCTGAGTAGCTGGGATTACAGGCACGCACCACCATGCCCAGCTAACTTTCTGTATTTTTAGTAGAGACGGGGTTTCACCTTGCTGACCAGGATGGTCTTGATCTCTTTTTTTTTTTTTTTTTGAGACGGAGTTTCGCTCTTGTTACCCAGGCTGGAGTGCAATGGCGCGATCTCGGCTCACTGCAACCTCCGCCTCCTGGGTTCAGGCAATTCTCCTGCCTCAGCCTCCTGAGTAGCTGGGATTACAGGCACGTGCCACCATGCCCAGCTAATTTTTTGTATTTTTAGTAGAGACGGGGTTTCACTATGTTGACCGGGATGGTCTCGATCTCTCGACCTCGTGATCCACCCGCCTCGGCCTCCCAAAGTGCTGGGATTACAGGCTTGAGCCACCGCGCCCGGCCGGTCTTGATCTCTTGACCTCGTGATCCACCCGCCTCGGCCTCCCAAAGTGCTGGGCTTACAGTCTTGAGCCACCGCGCCCGGCCCCTGCTGCATTTTAACTGAGTACCAGACACTGTCCTAGAGGTTGCTTATACTATTTCAGGAAATTACATTATTGATGGCAATGGTGTCAGTGGTATTTGAGTCATCTGCACAACATACATGTATCAATCAGAATTTGCAGGTGTAACATGCATGATTTTGCTATGTATAGTTGCTAGCAACTGAGTACTGCTTTATTGATTGATCGATTGATTGATTGATTGAAACAGAGTCTTGCTCTGTTGCCCAGGCTGGAGTGCCGTGGCACAATCTTGGCTGACTGCAACCTCTGCCTTCTGGGCTCAAGCCATCCTCCCATCTTAGCCTCCTGAGTTACTGGCACTATGGATGCGTGCCATCACACCTGGCTAATTTTCATATTTTCTGTAGAGATGGTGTTTCACCATGTTGCCCAGCCTGGTCTTGAACTCCTTAGCTCAAGTGATCTGCTTGCCTTGGGCTTCCAAAGTGCTGGGATTATGGGCGTGAGCCACCATGCAATTATATATTGAAATAGTTTTATTATAAATCACCTTCCTTTTATTCTTTTTTTTTTTTTTTTTGAGACGGAGTTTGGCTCTTGTTACCCAGGCTGGAGTGCAATGGCGCGATCTCGGCTCACCGCAACCTCCACCTCCTGGGTTCAGGCAATTCTCCTGCCTCAGCCTCCTGAGTAGCTGGGATTATAGGCACGTGCCACCATGCCCAGCTAATTTTTTGTATTTTTAGTAGAGACGGGGTTTCACCATGTTGACCAGGTTGGTCTCGATCTCTCGACCTTGTGATCCACCCGCCTCAGCCTCCCAAAGTGCTGGGATTACAGGCTTGAGCCACTGCGCCCGGCCCCTTTTATTCTTTATATTACAGTTAGTGCACAATATTGATTTTCTGAAATATATATGTGTAGTTAGTTTGACCGTATTATCTATGGATCTCATTTAGTAATAATACAGAGAAGATTACAAAAAGAACTACTGGCCTACTCAAACAAATCTGAATGACTGATTCTGGCAGTTATTACCATCAGTATCTAACTCCAGGCTTATTCTTCTTTGCTATACCTAAGATCAGGCCAAGTTGCTTTACCTAGGATTCCCAGTACTGCCGCAAGTGTCTTCCACTCCCACAGCCCCATCTGAGGTCATCTAGTTTTATATGATAGGACTCCATCACCTTTGTTTTTTTTTTGTTTTTTTTTTTTAAAAGGTCTTTGCAGGTCTATTCATGAACCTCAGCCTCATCTTGAACTAACCTTTTATGCTGCTTGCTAATTATTCTTGATGGGGTTGTTTACTTTTTTGGATCAGTTTGTAAGAGTGTTTTGAATATTAGCAGTATTCATAGTATATTTAAGTCTATCAATTTTCATTTTACTTTTTCATTGACTTTTTTTTTTTTATCAGATCAGTGATTAGATGTAGAAAAAAATGGATAATGGTGGAAATGGATGTAATGTCACAGACTTTTTTTTTTTTTTTTTTTGAACCTGTAAGGGGTGGAAGAGGAAAAGGAGAAGGTGATTTGAGCCAACTTTCTTTTTTTTTTCTTTTTTTTTTTTAGAATAAAGAAGAGGAAGAAAGAGAAAGAGGAAGAGGGAGAGAGGATGGGGGTATTGCTTTATTGCCCAGGCTAGAATGCAGTCTAAATATGGGTATACCTATAATTGTCCTTAATAATGGAGACATGAAAGAAAATGAGGGAAGAGAATAACAAACAAGGAGCCAACCAAGATTTCATTTAAACTTCTAAATTGATATGATGTGGTACTGATAAGAGTGTATATTTTGTATATTTAAAGTGGAGAGTTCTATAAATGTTAATTACATTTACTTGTTCCAGATCTGGGTTCAAGACCTGAATATCGTTGTTAATTTTCTGTCTCATTGATCTGTCTAATATTAATGTTGAAGTCTCCCACTATTATTATGTGGGAGTCTAAGTCTCTTTATAAGTCCTGTATGTCTAGGTATTCCTGTATTGGGTGCGTATATATTTAGGATCTTTAGCTCTTCTTGTTTTTGCATTGATCCTTTTATCATTATATAATGTCCTTCTTTGCTTCTTTTGATCTTTGTTGCTTAATTGTAACTTCTGCTTTTTATTTATTTATTTTAGCTCTCTGTTTGGTTGGTAAATCTTTCTCCATCCCTTGTTTGGAGTCTTTGTGTATCCTTGAATGTGAGATGGATCTGGATGCAGCATACTGATGGGTTTTAGTTTTTTATTCAAATTGCCTGTCTTTAGATTGGGGGATTTAGTCAATTTAAATTTAGAATTAATAATAATATATGTGAGTTTAATACTGTCATTAGCTGACTATTTTGTCCATTAGTTGATGTAAATTCTTCATTATATTGATGCTCTTTTTGATAATTTTTTTAGAAAGGCTGATACTGTTTGTTCCTTTCATATGTGTAGTGGTTCTTTCAGAAGCTCTTGCAAAGCAGGCCTGGTGGTGATGAAATCTCTGAGTGCTTGCTTATTCACAAAAAACTTTATTTTTCCTTCACATGTGAAGCTTAGCTTGGCTGGATGTGAAATTCTGGGTTGAAAGTTCTTTTCTTTAAGGATGTTGAATATTGGCCCCCACTCTCTTCTGGCTTGTAGGGTTTCTGCTGAGAGATCTGCTGTAAGTCTGATAGGCTTCCCTTTGTGGGTAACCTGACCTTTCTCTCTGGCTGCCCTTAGTATTTTCTCCTTCATTTCAACCCTGGTGAATCTGACGATTATGTGCCTTGGAGTTGCTCTTCTTGAGGAATATCTCTGTGGTGTTCTCTGTATTACCTGGAGTTGAATATTATCCTGCCTTACTAGGCTGGGAAAATTTTCCTGAATAATGTCCTGAAGCGTATTTTCCAGCTTGGATTCATTCTCTTCGTCACATTCAGGTACACCTATCAAGCGTAGATTAGGTCTTTTCACATAGTCCCATATTTCTTGGAGACTTTGCTCGTTCCTTTTTATCCCTTTTTCTCTCGTCTTGTCTTCTTGTTTTATTTCATTGAGTTGATCTTCGACCTCTAATATCCTTTCTTCTGCTTGATCAATTCGGCTGTTAAAACTTGTGCATACTTCACGTAGTTCTCGTATTGTGTTTTTCAGCTCCATCAATTCACTTATTTTCCTCTCTAAATTTTGTATTCTTGTTGACATTTCGTCAAACCTTTTTTCAAAGTTCTTAGTTTCTTTAGATTGTGTTATAACAAGTTCTTTTAATTCACAGAAGTTTCTTATTATCCACGTTTTGAAGCCTGCTTCTGTAATTGGAACCCACTCGTTCTCCATCAAGCCTTGTTCCGTTGCTGATGAGGAACTGGGATCCCCTGCTGAGGAAGGGGCGTTCTGATCTTGGGTATTCTCAGCCTTTTTTGACCGTTTTCCTCCCTTCGCCGTAGATTTATCCATCTGTGGTCTTTATAATTACCGTCTCTGCAATTGGGTTTCTGAGTGGACGTCCAACTTACTGATTCTCAGCGCCGAAATCTGAGCAACCCACTGCACCGACTAAATCAGCGGCGTTAAGATTGATGGTGCTTTTCCGACTCTGCACCGAGAACCGACGCTCCGAGGCGCCGGCAAAACCGCCTCGCCGGTCACAAGAGTCGCGCTGGCGACCCGTGGGGCTCCTCCGCTGGGAATCTCCTGGTGCGTGAGCCACAAGAATTCATGTGAAGGTGTGGCGTCCTCTCCTTCTTTGCGCTTTCAGTGGGAGCTACAATCCCGAGCTGCTAGTGATCAGCCATCTTGGATCTCTCTCCCACCTTTGACACATCTAATTGACCTAAGGGACTCTATTCAGTCTGTCCAATTGCTCAAGAGACTTGTTCCGGCTGGGTCCAGTGGCTCACACCTGTAATCCTAGTACTTCAGAGGGCCCAGGCAGGTGGATCACCTGAGGGCAGGAATTCAAGACCAGCCTGGCCAACGTAGTGAAACCTCATCTCTACTAAAAACACAAAACATTAGCCAGGTGTGGTGGCAGGTGCCTATAATCCCAGCAACTTGGGAGGCTGAAGCAGGAGAATGGCTTGAACCTGCGAGGTAGAGGTTGCAGTGAGCCAAGATAACGCCACTGTACTCCAGCCCGGATGACAAGACAAGACTTTGTCTCAAAAAAAAAAAAAAAAAAGAAAAGAAAAGAAAAAAGAAGTCCAACGAGACCAGGATGGAAGTTACACTTTTGAATTCAAGCTTTTTGTTTCCCAAGTGAGTACAGCAAATCCTACTTTCACCATTTGCTCCCAGACCCATGTATTCTAACCATTTGGAATACATGTCATTTTTAGTTCAGCACATAAATAAATCATGGAGGCTGAGCGTGGTGGTTCATGCCTGTAATCCCAGTATTTTGGGAGGCCAAGGCGGGCAGATCACCTGAAATCAGGAGTTCAAGACCAGTCTGGCCAACATGGTGAAACCCTGTCTGTACTAAAAATTAAAAATTAGCTGGGTGTGGTGGCATGCACTTATAGTTCCAGCTACTTGGGAGGCTGAGGCAGGAGAATCCCTGAACCTGGGAGGCGGAGGTTGAGTGAGCCAAGATCGCACCACTGCACTCCAGCCTAGGCGACAGAGTAAGACTCTGAAAAAAAAATAAAGGCCGGGTGCAGTGGCTCATGCCTATAATCCCAGCACTATGGGAGACAGAGATGGGCAGATCACCTGAGGTCAGGGGTTCAAGACCAGCCTGGTCAACATGGTGAAACCCTGTCTCTATATACTAAAAAGACAAAAAAAAAGTAGCTGGGTATAAAAAAAGTAGCTGGGTGTGGTGGTGGGTGCCTGTAGTCTCAGCTACTGAGGAGGCTGAGGCAGGAAAATTGCTTGAACCTGAAGATGGAGGTTGCAGTGAGTTGAGATCATGCCACTGTACTCCAGCTTGGGCCACAGAGCGAGACTCTATCTCAAAAAAACCAGAAAACAAAACAACAACAACAACAAAAAATCATGAAGGACAGTAATCTAAACACACAGGGGATGATTTCCAAGTTGATGGCTAGGGTGAGCCTTTAATAGGCCACTCCAATTCTGGTAGCAATAGCTTTAGATGATGGGGAATGTGAAAAGACCTGTGGATTTTTATGGCCGTGCTCTCTGTTGTACTTCCTCTGCCATAAAAAGAGTGCCTGTTCTGAGCAATGTTGTATGGAATGCTATAATGATTTTTTTTTTTTTTGAGACAGAGTCTCACTCCGTCACCTAGGCTAGAGTGTAGTGGTAAAAACAGGGCTCAGGCCAGGTGTGGTGGCTCATGCCTGTTAATTTCAGCACTTTTCGAAGCCGAGGTGGGTGGATCATGAGATCAGAAGTTTGAGACCAACCTGGCCAATATAGTGAAACCCCATCTCCACTAAAAATACAAAAATTAGCCAGGTATGGTTGTGGGCACCTGTAATCCCAGCTACTCAGGAGGCTGTGGCAGGAGAATAGCTTGAACCTGGGAGGCAGAGTTTACAGTGAGCCAAGACCATGCCATTGTACTCCAGGCTGGGTGACAGAGTGAGACTCCATCTAAAAAAAAAAAAAAAAGCAGGGCTCACTGTCTGGGCTGAAGCAATCCTCCTGATTAGCTAGGATCACACGCTCATACCACCATATTCAGCTAATTTTTTTTTTCTTTGAAATGGAGTTTCACTCTTGTTGCTCAGGCTGGAGGGCAATGGCGTGATCTCCTGAGATTCTCCTGCCTCAGCCTCCTGAGTAGCTGGGATCACAGGCGCGTGCCACCACACCTGGCTAATTTTTGTGTTTTCAGTGGAGACAGGGGTTCATCATGTTGGTCAGGCTAGTCTTGAACTCCTGACCTCATGATCCACCTACCTCAGCCTCCCAAAGTGTTGGGATTACAGGCGTGAGCCACCATGCTCAACCATTGCTGTCTTTTAGGGTCACCCTTGAGTTGCATTGAGCTGTGGTGCAGCATGGTCCGTTTTAGTACCAACATATCATCTGACCCTCTGTGAATCAGGCCTAAGTTTCCTGCACCCATTATAGGAGTCAATTGAATAAGAAGGATCAGTGCAGCTGAGGTAAGTGACAAAAGAGTTTGGGTCCCCCACTGTAATTTAGTCACATCTTCTGGTCCTGCTTAGACTCAATTATAAATGCAGTATTTCCATTGTACACTGGAATACTTGACCGTATGACATGGTAAACCTTGTAACACTCAACATGATTGGGAGCACTAGTTGCACTGTCACTGGTGTTCCATGATAAGTGCTTTATTTAGATGCTACTGAGTCCCATTTATACACCAGAAGCTGGTTGTATACAGGGCCAGATGGTAAATATTTTATACTTATAGAGCACATATAGTGTCTGTTGCATATTCTTATTTTTACATTCCTTAAAAAAAGAAAAAACTCTAGCTGGGCATGGTGGCACGTGCCTGTAATCCCAGCTACTCAGGAGGCTGAGGCAAGAGAATTGCCTGAACCCAGGAGGCGGAGGTTGTGGTGAGCCGAGATCGCACCATTGCACTCCAGCCTGGGCAACAAGAGCAAAACTCCATCTCAAAAAAAAAAAAAACTCTTAGCTTGTGGGCCATAAGACAATTGAACAAACAAACAAAGGCCAGCATGGTGGCTCTTGCCTGTAATCCTAGGACTTTGGTAGACCAAGGTGGGAGGATTATTTGAGGAGTCTGAGACCAACCTGGGCAATATAGTGCAGACTCCAGCTCTCCAAATTAAAAATAAAAAAAGTTAAAGAAAAAGAAAGAAAGCAGGCCGGACATGGTGGCTCACACCTGTAATCCAAGCACTTTGGAGGCCAAGGCAGGCAGATCACCTGAGGTCGGGAGTTCAAGACCAGCCTGACCAACAAGATAAAACCCCATCTTAAACCCCATCTTAAATATATACATATGTGTATATATATATATGAAAGCAAAAAAGAAAGAAAAATGGCGCTCTTGCACACTTAAGGAGATTAAAACAACAACAACAAAAAAAGAAAAATGGTGCTTGGTTGACCTCTTTCAGTTACGTTCCTAAAAAATATATAAACACTGGCCAGGTATGTGGCCAATACCTGTAATCCTAGCACTTTGGGAGGGTGAGGTGGGCAAATCACTTGAGGTCAGAAGTTTAAGACCAGCTTAGCCAACATGGTGAAACCCCATCTCTATTAAAAATACAAAAATTAGGCAGGGTGCAGTGGCTCACGCCTATAATCCCAGCACTTTGGGAGGCCGAGGCGGGGGGATCATGAGGTCAAGAGATCGAGACCATCCTGGTCAACATGGTGAAACCCTGTCTTTACTAAAAATACAAAAATTAGCTGGGCATGGTGGCGCACGCCTGTAGTCCCAGCTACTCAGGAGGCTGAGGCAGGAGAATTGCTTGAACCCAGGAGGCGGTGGTTGCAGTGAGCCGAGATCGAGCCATTGCACTCCAGCCTGGGTAACAAGAGCGAAACTCTTGTCTCAAACCAAAAAAAAAAAAAATTAGCTGGGCATGGTAGTGGGCACCTGTAATTCCAGCTAGTTGGGAGGCTGAGGCAGAAAAATTGCTTGAGCCTGGGAGGCAGAAGTTGCAATAAGCCAAGATAGTGCCTCTTCACTCCAGTCTGGGCAATAAGAGCAAAACTCTGACTCAGAAAAAAAAAAAAAAAAAGTAAAAAAAGAAAAGAAAAAAAGAAGTAAAAACTATTCTTACCTCATGTGCTGTAAAACAAACAAAACACAGTTAAATAAAGCCCCAAACCAACTAAACGATAACATAAAAACCAAGCTGAATTTGGCCCATGGGCCATAGTTTCAGACTCCTGGTCTCGAACCCTGGTAACATGCTGCAGCTCTCCTTTTGGACCTTGCAAGAGACACCCACAGTGGTTTAACCCACCCTAGATTCCTTTGGAACTGTTACATCTCCTGAGTCATATGACTGCAGTGGCAGGACAGATTTTTCTGTTGCTTGGACCTGCTCTGGTACAAATCCCTCTCTTGCTATTGGTCTCACTCAATATTGAGAGGTTTCTAGTAACGCCCCAAATGGATAAAACAGTGCTTCCATGTATGGTCTATACTACCCCAAAAGAGAAAGAGGTCCACCAAGTACCATTTCTCTTTCTTTTTTTGGGGGGTGGGGGGTGGGAGGTAGGTGGAGTCTCAGCTATGTTGCCTAGACTGATCTTGAACTTCTGGACTCAAATGATCCCCCAATCTTGGCCTCCCAACGTGTTGGGATTACAGGTGAGAGCCACAGTGCTTTTTGTTTGTTTGTTTGTTTGTTTGTTTGTTTTTGACAGTGTCACCAGGCATGGGGATTCATGCCTATAATCCTCACACTTTGGGAGGCAAGCAGATCATGAGGCCAGGAGTTTAAGACCAGTCTGTCCAATATGGTGAAACCCAGTCTCTACTAAAAAATACAAAAATTAGCAGGGTGTGGTGGTGCACTTCTATAGTCCCAGCTACTTGGGAGGCTGAAGCAGGAGAATTACTTAAACCCAGGAGGCAGAGGTTGCAGTGAGCGGAGACTGGGCCACTGAAATCCAGCCTGGGTGACAGTGAGATTCCAGCATAAAAAAAAAAAAAAAAAAAAAAAAGACAGTGTCTTGCTCTATTGCCTAATCTGGAGTCAGTGATATGAACATGGCTCACTGTAGCCTTGAATTCCTGGGCTCAAGTGATCCTCCCACCTCAGCCTCCTGAGTAGCTGGGACCACAGTGTTAGGAACAAATAGTTTCTCTTCAAAGGGTTTCACCACACTTGTCTTTTTTTTTTTTTTTTTTTTTCAGGCAGAGTTTCACTCTTGTTGCCCAGGCTGAAGTGCAATGGCGTAATCTTGGATTACCACAACCTCTGCCTCCTGGGTTCAAGCAATTCTCCTGCCTCAGCCACCTGAGTAGCTGGGATTATAGGCATGTGCCACCACACCCAGCTAATTTTGTATTGTTCCTTTGTTCCGTGTGCTCTTGCCACTGCTTTGTATGCAAGGAGCCCTTTAGGTCTCATGTTGAGATATTAGAAAGATAATGAAAGAACTAGATATGAGAAAAAAGGGTTTCTCCTTGTTAGCCTGGTCTCAAACTCCTGACCTCAGGTGATCTGTCCGCCTCAGCCTCACAAAGTGGCTCATAAGTGTGAGCCACCATGCCTGGCTGTTCTATTTTATAAGTACTCTTTCCTGCCTTTAACTCACCCAGACATACTTCTATCTACCAAGCTTGTAGCCAACTCATGCCACCTTACTTTAAGTTGTTAGAAACAAACAATAAACTTCCTGGCTCTTTATCCTATTCTAAGTGCTAAATCTAGTCAATCAGGATCAGTTTAGATTGTCTGGTCCAACCCCAATTAATTGGGGAAGGACACAGAAACAGGGATGGCATTAGGAATAAAAACTCCTGCTTTCCTTTGTTCAGTGTGCTCTTGCCACTGCTCTGTATGCAAGAAGGCCCCTTCTTAAATTTGCTTTACTGAGAAATGTTTCATTCAAGTGCTGGCTTCCTTGGCAGTCCAAGCTTTTATTTTCAACAATATTGGTGGCTCATCCAGGATTCCCATTCTCCTCTGGGGTGGGGTCTCCTATCACCTCTCATGAGGAGATGCATGCCGCTGCCTTGTTGCAGTGGCCTCAGGGGTAAGGGATTGAGACCTACCCCCTGTGATGAATAAATCCAGACTCTCAGCAACACGGGAAGAAAAGGCCTACAAATAGATACCGTGGTGACCAGGTGCACAGACCAAGGTAAGAAAAGCCACAGGGCCAGCTGAGTGCAGTGGCTCACGCCTATAATCTCAGCACTTTGAGAGGCTGAGGCGGGTGGATCACAAGGTCAAGAGATCAAGACCATCCTGGTCAACATGGTGAAACCCTGTCTCTACTAAAAATACAAAAAATTAGCTGGGCATGGTGGCACGTGCCTGTAGTCCCAGCTACTCAGGAGGCTGAGGCAGGAGAATTGCTTGAACCCAGGAGGTGGAGGTTGCGGTGAGCCGAGATCGCGCCATTGCACTCCAGCCTGGGTAACAAGAGTGAAACTCCATCTCAAAAAACAAACGAACAAACAAAAAAAAAAAACGCAAAAATTAGCATGGCATGGTGGCATGTGTCTCTAACGCCAGCTACCGAGGAGGCTGAGGCACAGGAATTGCTTGAACCCGGGAGGCAGAGGTTGCCATGAGCTGAGATTGCACCATTGCACTCCAACCTGGGCGACACAGCGAGATTCTGTTTGGAAAGAAAAAAAATGTAATATTAAAACAACTAAGAAATACCTGTTTCTGTGAATATGAGCAATGCCTTGTGAATCCTCCCAGAGATAGTTTATACCTATGCTAGCATGGGTCAGCTCAACTCTACCCAGTCATAGTCTACTCTCCAACTCAGCATAGCATTCAAGAACACATCAGCTGATGAACTCACAAGTGCCCTAAACCTTTCTCACCAATGCTCAATTAAGAGTTCACCACAGGCCGGGCGCGGTGGCTCAAGCCTGTAATCCCAGCACTTTGGGAGGCTGAGGTGGGTGGATCACGAGGTCGAGAGATCGAGACCATCCTGGTCAACAAGGTGAAATCCCGTCTCTACTAAAAATACAAAAAATTAGCTGGGCATGGTGGTGCGTGCCTGTAATCCCAGCTACTTAGGAGGCTGAGGCAGGAGAATTGCCTGAGCCCAGGAGGCAGAGGTTGTGGTGAGCCGAGATCGCGCCATTGCACTCCAGCCTGGGTAACAAGAGCAGAACTCCGTCTCAAAAAAAAAAAAAAAAGAAAAAGCAGCAAATGATAAAATATTGTTGCTTCGTTTGAACTAAAGAGCCTATCCTCAAACCTGGTGTTTTCTGGCCAGAGTTTGAATCCAATGAGGATTGGGTCTGTCCACTTTTAATTTAGTATGTGAATAACAAAAGTTCAATCTCACAGGAGAAAATATGCTCTCTGCTGGAAAAAAAAAAAAAAAAAAAAAAAAAAAGACCTGTTCCCCTCTTTCCCCTAAACAGCGTGGAGAAAAAACTAAATTTAGTATTTCCCAAGGAAGACCTGGTAAACTTAGTCCCTAGGCAAAAAGATCCCAGCACATGGGACCCTTTAGACCACCTTCCTTTACACAACATCCCTGCCCACTGAGCGCATATAAGAGATTTCAGAGAAATGATAATCAAAGGAATTTGAGAATCAATGCCCCACACCCAGAATATTAATAAGGCTTTCAACATACAACAAGGGAAAGAAGAAGGACCTATGGAATTCTTAGATGGGCTTAAAGAGCAAATGCAAAAATATGCAGGTCTGGAACCAGAGGACCCCCTTGGGCGAGGAATGCTAAAATTTCACTTTATTGCTAACAATTGGCCAGACATTACCAAGAAATTACAAAAATTGGAAAATTAAAAATATCCATCCAGGCTGGGCGGGCGGTGGCTCACGCCTACAATCTCAGCACTTTGGGAGGCAGAGGCGGGTGGATCACGAGGTCAAGAGATCGAGACCATCCTGGTCAACGAGGTGAAACTCTTTCTCTACTAAAAAATACAAAGATTAGATGGGCATGGTGGTGCGTGCCTGTAGTTCCAGCTACTCGATATGCTGAGGCAGGAGAATTGCTTGAACACAGGAGGTGGAGGTTGCAGTGAGCCGAGATTCCGCCATTGCACTCCAACCTGGGTATCAAGAGTGAAACTCTGTCTCAAAAAAAAAAAAAGAAATCCACCCATAGAAGAGCTTCTAAGAGAAGCTCAACAAGTCTACATAAGAAGAGATGAAGAGAAACAGAAACAAAAAGCAAAAATTATGCTGCCCACCTTTGGACACAATGCCCAAGGGGTCAAATTTAAGCCTCCACTGGCCAAACCTTATAAGGAATATGGAAAAGGAAAGTCAAGAAACCCAGAAAGAGGGAAAGAGAGAAAACAAAACAAATCCTTAGGAAACCCAAAGCAGGGGAAGGGAGGAGGACAAGATAAGTGCTACAAAAATGGAAAAACAGGTTGTTTGAAAAGAGAATGCCCAGAATGGGAAAAAGAAAGAGAAATAATTCCACTTATGGCCTTTAAAAAAGAACAGAGAAATCCAAGGCTCTACTCTTTTTATTTTATTTTATTTTATTTTGAGATGGACCGTCAATCTTGTTGCCCAGGCTGGAGTGCAATGGCTCTATCTTGGCTCACCGCAACCTCTGCCTCCAAGGTTCAAGCCATTCTCCTGCCTCATTCTCCTGAGTAGCGGGGATTACAGGTATGTGTCACCATGCCCAGCTAATTTTTGTATTTTTAGTAGAGATGGGGTTTCACTGTGTTGGTCAGGCTGGTCTTGAACTCCCAGCCTCAGATAATCTGCCTGCTTCAGCCTCCCAACGTGCTGGGATTACAGGTGTGAGCCACTGTGCCTGGCCCAGTATTACTTTTCAATTTCCTAGACATACACAATGAATGAGGAAAATAAGATCCATAGTCAAGGAGGGGAGAAAAGCAGTCTACACAAATTAAACTCATTAAACCCAAGATGGGCCAGATGTTAAACTTATCAGAAAAAATAGCTGAAAAGAGCCATCATAAGTAAATTCAAAATTATAGGAAAATATATTCAGGGAAAGAAAGAAAAGTTTAATCTTTTTTTTTTTTTTTTTTTTTTTTTTTTTTTAAGACGGGTTTCACCATGTTGGTCAGGCTAGTCTTGAACTACCCCCCTCATCCGCCTGCCTTGGCCTCCAAAGTGCTTGGATTACAGGCATGAGCCACCATGCCTGGCCAAAAAGTTTAATCTTAATGAGCTAACAGAAATAGAAACCATAAAAAAGAACCAAATGGAAGTTCTAGAACTGAAAAGTACAATAGCTGAAATAAAAAATTCACTAGATGGGATTTACAGCAGATTAAATATGGCCAGTAGGCTGATAGAAAGTTTTCACTCTGGGTCAGGCGTGGTGGCTCATGCCTGTAATCCTAGTACTTTGGGAAGCCAAGGCAGATGGATCACAAGGTCAAGAGATAGAGACCATCCTGACTACCATGGTGAAACATCATTTCTACAAAAATACAAAAAAAATTAGCCAAATGTGGTGGCACGCACCTGTAGTCCCAGCTACTGAGGAGGCTAAGGCAGGAGAATCGCTTCAACCCGGGAGGTGGAGGTTGCAGTGAGGCAAGATCGTGCCACTGTACTCCAGCCTGGGTGACAGAGCAAGACTCTGTCTTCAGAAAAAAGAAAATGGCCAAAATTTCTCCATATTTGAAAAAAATAGATGAAGTTACAAGGACACAGGAACCAGCTTGCAGAGCCTCTCACAGGCCAAATCTCAGGACATCAAGGCAACAAAATGGATTCTGATAAGAGAACTTATATAAGAATTTCAAGAAATTTCATAAATGGCAAAAAATATAAAAAGTCAAAAATAAAGAGAGCCATGCCTAGTCATATAATAGTGACTGTGTCCTTTTAAACTGCTGAAAACCAAAGATAAAGAAAATAAACCTTGAAATTTGTCCGGGTGTGGTGGCTCACATCTTGGGAGGCCAAGTCCAGCAGACCACCTGAGGTTGGGAGTTTGAGACCAGCTTGGCCAACATGGTAAAACTCTATCTGTACTAAAAACACAAAATATTAGTGAGGCATGGTGGCGGGCACCTATAGTTCCAGCTTCTTGGGAGGCTGAGGCAGGAGAATTGCTTGAACCTGGAGTCACAAGTTGCAGTGAGCCAAGATTATGCCACTGCACTCCAGCCTGGGTGACAGAGTGAAACTCTCTCTTCCCCAATAAATAAATACATAAAATAAACACTTTTTGCTTCGAATCTTTGTCTTTTTTTTTGTTTTTTGAAACAGAGTCTCACTTTATAGAAACAAGATCTCACTTTGTTGCCCAGGCTGGTCTTGAACTCCTGGTCTGAGGTGGGATCCTCCCACCTCAGACTCCCAAAGTGCTGAGATTAAAGGCATGAGCCACTGGCCTCCATGGTGTGAATATATATATTCCTTTTGTCTTTTCCATTGACCTAGAGATAGATACCTGGGTCGCTACCTACTGCCCTATGCAACACCACCACCAAAAAGTGATGAATAATATACTCCGAAATATAAACCTAGAACTGGGAACACAGCTGATATAGTTTGGATATCTGTCCCCTCCATATCTCATGTTGAAATGTAATCCCCAATGTTGGAGGTGGGACTTCTGTGGGAGGTGTTTTGCTTCATGTCTTTGTGCCATCCTCACTCTAATGAGTGAAGTCTTGCTGTGTTAGTTCACATGAGATCTGCTTGTTTAAAAAAGCCTAGAACTTCCTCTCCTCTCTCCTGTTCCGTATCTCACCATGTGATATGCCAGCTCCCCCTTCGCCTTCCACCATGATTGTGAGCTTCCTGAGACCTCACCAGGAGCAGATGCTGGCACTGTGCTTCTGGTTCAGCCTGTGGATCTATGAGCCAAGTTCTTGCTAAATTGCCCAGGCTGAGTTTGAATTCTTGGCCTCAAACAATCCTCCTTTCTTGACCTACCAAAACACTGAGATTACAGTTGTAAGCCACTGTGCCTGGCCACTTTAAATATTTCTTTACATCCTATTCAGGAATTCAAGCTTCCCCTTCTGTGAATTTACTATTAATAACATTTTCCCACTTGTTTCAGTCTTATTTGTATTGGCTTATAGGAATTCCATGTGTGTATCTAATAATGATGCTCTGTGGGTTTTAGATGTGGTAAATATCTTTACAGGTCGCCATTTGTCTATTAATCTACAGGCCGGGCGCGGTGGCTCAAGCCTGTAATCCCAGCACTTTGGGAGGCCGAGGCGGGTGGATCACAAGGTCAAGAGATCGAAACCATCTTGGTCAACATGGTGAAACCCTGTCTCTACTAAAAATACAAAAAAAATAGCTGGGCATGGTGGTGCGTGCCTGTAATCCCAGCTACTCAGGAGGCTGAGGCAGGAGAATTGCCTGAACCCAGGAGGCGGAGGTTGCGGTGAGCCGAGATCGCGCCATTGCACTCCAGCCTGGGTAACAAGAGCGAAACTCCGTCTCAAAAAAAAAAAAAAAAAAAAAAAACTTAATCTACAGTATCTTTTGTTAGACAATTATGTTAAATATAGCAAACTGTAGAGTCCAGATTCAACCCAAGTCTGTCTGTCTTTGAGACTAATGCTCCTTTTACTATAGGAAGATGGTAGTGAAGCTCTATGACTGACTAAAGTAATTTTTGCCATCTAAAAGCTGGTGTTTCTGGGTCATCTCTCAGATTGTTTTCCTAGAAAATGAAGACTACCAAATACCCAACCATAGACTTCTTTCCTGGGAGACAGGGTACTCTGACCTAAGGTCAGAGTTTTCTAGGTATTGGAGCCAAAGCTGCTTCACAAACATTCTGACTTTATTTATCCTTGAGTGGGCCTGTTGCGCTGACTCTGCATATTAAAGGACTATGCAAAGTAAGTGGCATATCTCTCCCACATTAGGAGTGAGCAGATGAAAGAAAACTTTTCAGGTGGGGCACACTGGCTCATGCCTATAATTCCAGCACTTTGGGAGGCCTAGACAGGCAGATCATGAGGTCAGGACAGATCATGAGTTCAGGAGTTCAAGACCAGTCTGACCAACATGGTGATACCCTGTCTCTACTAAAAATACAAAAATTAGCTGGGCATTGTGGCACACATTTGTAATCCCAGCTACTCAGGAGGCTGAGGCAGGAGAATTTCTTGATTCTGGGAGGCAGAGGTTGCAGTGAGCCAAGATTGCAGACTTGATCTTAAAAGCCTTTAAACAGGCCGGGCGCGGTGGCTCAAGCCTGTAATCCCAGCATTTTGGGAGGCCGAGGCGGGGGGATCATGAGATCAAGAGATCGAGACCAACCTGGTCAACATGGTGAAACCCCGTCTCTACTAAAAATACAAAAAATTAGCTGGACATGGTGGCATGTGCCTGTAATCCCAGCTACTCAGGAGGCTGAGGCAGGAGAATTGCCTGAACCCAGGAGGTGGAGGTTGCGGCGAGCCGAGATCACGCCATTGCACTCCAGCCTGGGTAACAAAAGCAAAATTCCGTCTCAAAAAAAAAAACCTTTAAACAAGATTTGGAAGTATCAAACTGAACTCTATAATTTAATTGCTTACTAGATCAAAGCCCAACATTTGTTACAGGAAAACAAGAAAACTCATTCACTCAGCCACTTAAAAATCGTATCAGTATACAGTAAAAAAGACACAAAAGTTATTAATATCAGGAACACTAACATCACTGCAGATAGTGTAGACATCAAAAGAAATCTAAAAATTTAGATGAAATGGACATATTCCTTGATAGACTGCCAAATTCGACTTTAAAAAAAGTAGAAAAACTGAATAGTCCTATATGTATTAAAAACTAAATTTGGGCCGGGTGCAGTGGCTCAGATCTATACTCTCAGCACTTGGGGAGGCCAAGATGGGTGGATCACCTGAGGTTAGGAGTTTGAGACCAGCCTGGCTAGTATGGTGAAACCCCATCTCTACTAAAAATTCAAAAATTAGCCAGGCATTGTGGTGCCTGCCTGTAATCCCAGCTATTTGGGAGGCTGAAGAAGGAGAATTGCTTGAAGCCAAGAGGTGGAGGATGCAGTGAGCCAAGATCACGCCACTGCACTCCAGCCTAGGCAACAAACAGAGCATGACTCTCTCAAAAATAAATTTTTTTTTTTTTTTTTTTTTTAAGACAGAGTTTCACTCTTGTTACCCAGGCTGGAGTGCAATGGCGCGATCTCGGCTCACTGCAACCTCTGCCTCCTGAGTTCAGGCAATTCTCCTGCCTCAGCCTCCTGAGTAGCTGGGATTACAGGCACGCGCCACCATGCCCAGCTAATTTTTTTGTATTTTCAGTAGAGACGGGGTTTCACCATATTGACCAGGATGGTCTCGATCTCTTGACCTCGTGATCCACCCGCCTTGGCCTCCCAAAGTGCTGGGATTACAGGCTTGAGCCACCGCGCCTGGCAAATTTTTTTTTTTTTTTTAATGAAAATGGGGGTGTGCTGGGGGCAGAGTGGGGAAAAAAAAAATGAAAATGCACATGGTGGTACGTCCTGTAATCCCAGCAACTCAGGAAGCATGAGGATCACTCAAGGCTAGGAATTTGAATCTAACCTAGGCGACATAATGAGACCTTGTGTCTTAAAAAATATTAAATTCATAATTCAAAAAAAAATTTTTTTTGAGTTGGAGTTTCACTCTTGTTGCCCAGGCTAGAGTGCAATGGTGCCATCTTGACTTACTGCAACCTCCACCTCCCGGATTCAAGTGATTCTCCTGCCTCAGCCTCTTGAGTAGCTGGGATTACAGGCATGTGCCATCATGCCTGGCTAATTTTGTATTTTTAGTAGAGATAGGGTTTCACCATGTTGGTCAGGCTGGTCTCAAACTCCTGACCTTAGGTGATCTGCCCACCTCTGTCTCACAAAGTGCTTACAGGGATTACAGGCATGCCCCACCACTCCCAGCCTCAAAATCTTTTTTTTTTTTTTTTTTTTTTGAGACGGAGTTTTGCTCTTTTTACCCAGGCTGGCGTGCAATGGCGCGATCTTGGCTCACCACAACCTCTGCCTCCTGGGTTCAGGCAATTCTCCTGCCTCAGCCTCCCGAGTAGCTGGGATTACAGGTACGTGCCACCATGCCCAGCTAATTTTTTGTATTTTTAATAGAGACAGGGTTTCACCATGTTGACCAGGTTGGTCTCGATTTCTTGATCTCATGATCCCCCCGCCTCGGCCTCCCAAAGTGCTGGGATTACAGGCTTGAGCCACCGTGCCGGGCCTCAAAATCTTTCCAACAGAAAAAGTCCTTTGGCTGGTGTGGTGGCTCACACCTGTAATTTCAGCATTTTGTGAGGTTGAGGCAGGTGGATCACCTGAGGTCAGGAGTTTTGAGATAACCGGACCAAAATGGGGAAATCCTGTTTCTACTAAAAATACAAAAGTTAGCCAGACGTAGTGGTGTGCACCTGTAGTCCCAGCTACTCAGGAGGCTGAGGCAGGAGAATCACTTGAATTCGGAAGGTGTTTGCAGTGAGCTGAAATTGTGCTACTGGACTCCATCCTGGGCAACAGAGTGAGAGTCTATCTCAAAACAAACAAACAAACAAACAAAACCCTCCAAGGCTGAGATGATTTCCCTGTTGAGTTATGTCAAATATTTAAGGAGGAAAAGTCAGTCCTACACAAATTCTTTCAAAAAACAAAGGCGTAAGGAACAAATTTTATGAGGCTAACATTACCCTGATAATAAAACCAGGTAAAGTCATTTAAGAAAAGTAAATACGAGAAATAGCATGGGGAGAAATGCCAGATATAGGTGATGGGGAGGAAGGCAGCAAGTCACACTGCCATGTGTGTACCTATGCAACAATCTTGCATGTTCTTCACATGTACCCTAAAACCTAAAATGCAATTAAAAAAAAGTAAATACTGATCAATATTCCCCATGGTGACAGATGAAAATATCTTTTTAAAAATTAGCAAATTTGCAGGCTGGCATGGTGGCTCACATCTGTAATCCCAGCACTTTGGGAGGTCAAGGCAGGTGGATCACCTGAGGGGGATAGTTCAATACCAGCCTGACCAACTTGGAAACACCTTGTCTCTACTAAAAATAGAAAAATTAGCTGGGTGTGGTGGAACATGCTTGTAATCCCAGGAGGGATTACTCGAGAGGCTGAAGCAGGAGAATCATTTGAACCCCAGAGGCAGAGGTATAACTTTTTTTTTTTTTTTGAGACGGAGTCTCACTGTGTCGCCCAGCCTGGAGTCCAGTGGCACAGTCTCGGCTCACTGCAGTCAATCTCTGCTTATCGGGTTCAAGAGATTCTCCCACCTCAGCCTCCAGAGTAGCTGGGGTTACAGGTGCACACTACTACCCCTGGCTAATTTTTGTATTTTTACTAGAAACGGGGTTTTACCATGTTGGCCAGGCTGGTTTTGAACTCTTGACCTCAAGTGATCCACCTGCCTTGGCCTCCCAAAGTTCTGGGATTACAGGCATAAGCCACTGCGCCCAACCAGTTTATAACTATTATGATCACTTCTCAAACTCCCCTTTTCACTTTCTTACCTGCAGCCAGATAAGTTTTTTTCTGTTTGAACAACAGCGCCGCTGTTTATAAGATCAGTCAACCAAGTGACAACCAAATGACTCCTGCAGTTTTTCGTCTTTTTTTTTTTTTTTTTTTTGAGGCAGAGTCTTGCTCTGTCGCCCAGGCTAGAGTGATCTCAGCTCAATCTCGGCTCACTGTAACCTCCGCCTCCCAGGTTCAAGTGATTCTCCTGCCTCAGCATCCCAAGTAACTGGGATTGTAGGCGCCCGCCACTGCATCCAGCTAATTTTTGTGTCTTTAGTAGAGACAGGGTTTCACCATCTAGGCCAGGCTGGTCTCAAACTCCTGACCTCCTGATCTACCCACCTCGGCCTCCCAAAGTGCTGGGATTAGAGGCGTGAACCACCTCTCCCGACCTCATCTCTCTCTCTCTCCCTTTTTTTTTTTTTTGAGACGGAGTCTCATTGTACCGCCCAAGATGGAGTGCAGTAGCGTGATCTCGGCTCACTACATCTTCCATCTCATGGGTTCAGGTGATTCTTCTGCCTCAGTTTACTGAGTATCTGGGATTACAGGCATGTGCCACCACACCCAGCTCACTTTGTATTTTTTGTACTTTTAGCAGAGATGGGGTTTCTCCATGCTAGTTTCGGATTTCTGACCTCAGGTGATCCTCCCGAAGTACTGTGATTACAGGTTTGAGCTACAAAACCCGGTCTGTTATCCTTTTTTTTTTTTTTTTTTTTTTTTTTTGAGATGGAGTTTCGCTCTTGTTACCCAGGCTGGAGTGCAATGGCGCGATCTCGGCTCACCGCAACCTCCGCCTCCTGGGTTCAGGCAATTCTCCTGCCTCACCCTCCTGAGTAGCTGGGATTACAGGCACGCGCCACCATGCCCAGCTAATTTTTTTTGTATTTTTAGTAGAGACAGGGTTTCACCATGTTGACCAGGATGGTCTCGATCTTTTGACCTCGTGATCCACCCGCCTCAGCCTCCCAAAGTGCTGGGATTACAGGCTTGAGCCACCGCGCCCGGCTTTATTATCCTTTTTAATGGCTGTGAAATATTTAATATACTGGATTCTTGCTATTTGTTTAACCAGACCTATATTGTTCAACATTTCTCTTCAGAGGCAGAATGATTTAGTGGAAACAATGAAAAGTTTGAAAACAAAGAACTTAGATTTGAAATCCTAGGTGAACCTCTTACTACGCAATCTTGAGTAAGTTATTTAACCTTTCTGAAACAGCTTTTTTTGGCTGTTATGAAAGAGAACATCTTTCTTTTCTTTTCTCTTCCTTCCTTCCCACTTCTCTCTCTCTCTTTTTTTTTTTTTTTTTTTTTTTTTTTTTTTTTTTTTGAAGAGGTGGGGTCTCGCCGTGTAGCCCAGGCTATAGTGTAGTGTCTATTCACAAGCATGATCTTCACAGGCTGCAACCTTGATCCCCTGGTCTCAAGCAATCTTCCTGCTTCTGCGGGTGGATTACACCCTGGTAGGAAGGTGAGTTTTGAAAGGGATTATGCTTTTACTCTGCATTAAGAGGTGATTATATAAAGTCCCAGCTTAAATTTGGATACTCAATCAAAAGCCATAATTTCAGTATTTGATAATTACCAATATGTAATGTGATTTAAAAAACCTCTCACACATAAAGCTCATTTAATATTCTGTATTATTGCCTTAGGATAAAGTCTTATAAATGGAATGACTGGGTCAGAGTTTAAACATTTTAATGGCAGAAACACATCTTGGGCTGGGTGCGGTGGTTCACGCCTGTAATCCCAGCACTAGGTGGGCAGATCACGAGGTCAGGAGTTCAAGACCAGCCTGGCCAACATAATGAAATCCCGTCTCTACTTAAAAAAAAAAAAAAAAAAAAAAAAAAAAAAAAAAAAATAGCCGAGAGTGGTGGCGGACGCCTGTAGTCCCAGACACTTGGGATGCTGAGGCAGGAGAATTGCTTCAACCCGGAAGGCAGAGGTTGCAGTGAGCCGAGATTGCGCCACTGCACTCCAGCCTGGGCAACACAGCGAGACTCTGTTTCAAAGAAAGAAAAAAAGAAAAAAGAGAAGAAAAAAAGAGAAAGAAACACATCTAAAATTACTTTTCAATTTCGTTCAATTACGCACCATTAGCAATGGATTGCAAGAACACTGTATCTGATTCCCTTTATGATAATTATTCATATTTCATATAATATGAATATATTATGTAAAACCTTTTGTATTTGATTGTTTTACTTTTCTTTCTGTGGAATTTGAACATTTTTCGTTTTTGAGTAGAAAGACCTGTCTGGCCGGGCGCGGTGGCTCAAGCCTGTAATCCTGGCACTTTGGGAGGCCGAGGCGGGTGGATCACGAGGTCGAGAGATCGAGACCATCCTGGTCAACATGGTGAAACCCCGTCTCTACTAAAAACACAAAAAACTAGCTGGGCGTGGTGGCGCGTGCCTGTAATCCCAGCTACTCAGGAGGCCGAGGCAGGAGAATTGCCTGAACCCAGGAGGCGGATGTTGCGGTGAGCCGAGATCGCGCCATTGCATTCCAGCCAGGGTAACAAGAGCGAAACTCCGTCTCAAAAAAAAAAAAAGAAAGAAAGAAAGAAAGAAAGAAAGAAAGAAAGACCTGTCTCTGTAGGAACGATAGCTCAGACAGCCACGTGGGCTGCTACTGTGTTTGTGGACTACATCTCCCAAAGTGCTCCGCGGGCGCGTCCACAGGAAGTCGCTGGAGCATCTCCCGCCTCCACGCCGAGGCGAAGAGGTTCTATCCGGGGCCTTGGCGCTTCTCTTTCCTTTCGCGCCGGTTGCCGCTGCGGAGCGCGGCTTGTCCATGTGCGCAGTGAGTGGCGCTATTACTGGCCCAGTAGCACCCGAGCCCCGGGTTTGACCGAGTCTGCGCTGCGATGGACCCCAACACCATTATCGAGGCCCTGCGGGGCACTATGGATCCAGCCCTGCGTGAGGCCGCGGAGCGCCAGCTCAATGAAGTAAGGACGCCCGGCTAGCGGTGGCGGCGGGCAGGCGGGCAGGCGGGCAGACAGAGGTGGCAGGCCGAGCCCTCGGGGCCTGGCCAGAGGCGCAGATGGAGTCGTTGATGGCCCCAACAGGAGGGTGGGGCGGACATCTGACGGCGAGTTCCACGCTGGGGCGCCTCGGTGTGGTGTGGTGGTGGCGGCTGTCGCCGAGGCTGCCTTTCCTTCGGATCCTGAGCTGGGCCTCTGACTGCGGTCTAGGCATGAGGAGCCGGCTGAGGCGAGGCGGGCGTGACGGGTTGGACACATGGCCGGCTCGGGTGGCCGGCCGTCCTCTGGCACATTCCCAGCTCGTTCCTTGGATTCAGGAGGGGGCGAAACTTACTGGGAGGTTTTTCAGACGTTTCCGAGACCAGTCTTCGCTGTCGCCGGGTTTGGAGGGGCTCCTGGGAATGCCGACTGGCTCATTGGGGGCTGCGCCTGTCATCCTTGTCACTTCGCTGGGCTGATCCGTGGCCTGCCCCTCGGGCACAACTTCCTTCTCTCTGGCCGAGTTGCTAGGGAAGGCTTTCAAAGGCAAACCCGCGCCTCCTTGGCAGGACGGGGTAGTGCGGGAGACTCACAGAATCTGATCCCTGCTCTTCTACTGTCATAATGCTTCAGTCGGGGAGCTGGCTTAATGTAGTTGAAAGGATCAGGTGAAGTGCGCCCTTCTAGGTATAGCTGCACCACTGATTTCTTGAGTGACCTTGGGCCAGTCACTTAACCTCTTGATCCTGAGTTTTTTCCCATTCATAAAATTACGCCGTAGAGTTGTTGTGACAGTCAGGTGAGATAATGTTAAGTGAGAGTGCCTTATCTGTTCAGATATTGCATTCTCTGAAGGTTTTTTTTTAACCCACATATTTTGGGGAGACCGCTGCTTGGAAAACAGCTTCATTGCATGGATATTTATTGTACTATCTCCAGCGTCATTCTTTGTTTCTAAGAAAACCTTTGCAGTTTTATGTATTAATGATCAGTATTTTAAAGCCTTCTTAAAAGGGCTGCTGTAACTTCTCTGCCAGTTAGTAACTGTCTTTTTGGCATACTGCTGAATTTGTCAGCTTTTCTGAACTTTAGTGTACTTTTTTTTTCTTTTAAGACAGAGTTCCGGCCGGGCGCGGTGGCTCAAACCTGTAATCCCAGCACTTTGGGAGGCCGAGGCGGGTGGATCACGAGGTCAAGAGATCGAGACCATCCTAGTCAATATGGTGAAACCCTGTCTCTACTAAAAATACAAAAAATTAGCTGGGCATGGTGGTGCATGCCTGTAATCCCAGCTACTCGGGAGGCTGAGGCAGGAGAATTGCCTGAACCCAGGAGGCGGAGGTTGCGGTGAGCCGAGATCGCGCCATTGCACTCCAGCCTGGGTAACAAGAGCGAAACTCCGTCTCAAAAAAAAAAAAAAAAAAGACAAGAGTTCCGCCCTTGTTGCCCAGGCTGGAGTGCAATGGTGCGATCTCGGCTCACTGCAGCCTCTGCCTCTCGGGTTCAAGCGATTCTCCTGCCTCAATCTCCCGAGTAGCTGGGATTACAAGCATGCGCCACCACACCCGGCTGATTTCTGTATTTTTAGTAGGGACGGGATTTTTACCATGTTGATCAGGCTGGATGGTCTTGAACTCCTGACCTCAGGTGATCCACCCACCTCGGCCTTCCAAAGTGCTGGGATTACAGGCATGAGTCACTGCTCCATTAACTGAAAAAGAAATCACACCTTAAATTTGAAATTCAACTATTTTAGGGTTCTCTTAGCTGGTAAGTAAATAATTTAAAAACATTGTTTATATTGACTGACCAGAAACAGGAATATTACTAATTGGACTTTTTCAATGTAAAGGGCTACAGTAGAGGTTCCTGCCCTCATGGAACTTACAGTTCAAGATTATCTACAGTTTAGACAAATTAAATGTAAATTATTTGAGAATGCTAAATCTATTGGCCGGGTGCAGTGACTCATGCCTGTAATCCCAGGACTTTGGGAGGCTGAGGTGGGGGGATCAAGAGGTCAGGAGTTCAAGATCAGCCTGGCCAACATAATGAAACCCCGTCTCTACTAAAAATACAGGCACCTGTAATCTCAGCTACTGGGGAGGCTGAGGCAGGAGAATGGCTTGAACCTGGAAGTCAGAGGTTGCAGTGAGCTGAGATCACGCCACTGCACACCAGCCTGGGTGACAGAGTATTATTTACATATACATATAAATATTTTATATGTAAATGAGATCACTATTATACCATACTAAGTGATGATTACATGTTCTGATTTTTAGACTCAGTCACCTTGGAAGGAGCTTAGATTTTTTTGGATATAAAACAGTGAGTTGAAACAAATTCCCATTTTGAACCATGACAAAACTGTGGAAGGAGTAATGGATCACTTTTTGTTTTGATTTGCTTTGTGGCCGGGCGCGGTGGCTCAAGCCTGTAATCCCAGCACTTTGGGAGGCGAGGCGGGTGGATCACGAGGTCAAGAGATCGAGACCATCCTGGTCAACATGGTGAAACCCCGTCTCTACTAAAAATACAAAAAATTAGCTGGGCATGGTGGCACGTGCCTGTAATCCCAGCTCCTCGGGAGGCTGAGGCAGGAGAATTGCCTGAACCCAGGAGGCGGAGGTTGTGGTGAGCCGAGATCGCACCATTGCACTCCAGCCTGGGTAACAAGAGCGAAACTCCATCTCAAAAAAAAAAAAAAGATTTGCTTTGTGGTAGACATAGGTTAAGGTGAACATTATTTTGCTTATGAAATAGTAATGCATTTACAAGCCTAGAAAAGCTAAAGGTTTAGTCATGGTCATTTCTATCATAACTTTGCTCTAATTAGGTATTATTTTGGCTAAATATACTTGTGTGTAATTATTAATTTTAAAAATTAGTACTTGAAAGAGTTGGTTCGCCTCTACAAAAATTGGAGAAATACTTCCTGAAAATCTAAAATTCAGTTATTCCTCAAATAGACATTGCATGTCTAGTTATATACACTGACATCTTGTAATAGAGACCTGGGGCGTTTCACAAGTTAGTTTTTGGAAGATAAGCAAATGATCCAAATAGTCTTCAAAGCCCCACCTTTTTTTTTTTTTGAGACAAGAGTCTAGCTCTGTTGCCCAGGCTGGAGTGCAGTGGCGTGATCTCGGCACACTGCAACCTCAGCCTCCCAGATACAAGTGATTCTTCTGCCTCAGCCTTCTGAGTAGGTGAGGACTACAGGTGTATACCACCACACCTGGCTATAAAACCTTTTTTTTGCCTAACCATTAAACTGCTGTTTTGGAGTACTGTCAAACAGTACTGCTAATCTGTCAAAGAAAATTTATTACATGGCCTTTATTTCTGTAATCCTTAGCTGTTTATATTTCATACATTTCTTTTAATTATAACACCTAGATTTTTCAATATTCTTCCTAAGGTAAATTTTCTATTAGTATATTTACTTTCATTCCATTTTAATACATTGCTTCTTCCTCTCTCTTCCGTTTAAATATTTTTTGCTTTGACTTTCTTGTGGCAGAATATTGATTTCGGAGACAGATCTCAGATAAGTCTTGAATATAGTAAGAATGAGGAGGTAACATTTCTGAAAGGCTCTTACTTTGGAGAAGATAGAAGAAGGAATTATTCTCTGATGTCTCTCATTCCACTGAACCTGTGTTTTGGTTCATTTAGAACCAAAGAAAAAGTTTATTGACATTTGGGTGAATCTTTTCACTAAGTGAAATAATCACTGACTCAATGTAAAATTTGTAAGTGTTATTAAAAGTATTTATAGTGTAGATGGTTTCAAAACAAAATAGCACTTCCGTCTCAGAGTCTTTGCACTTAACTGTTACACTGCTTGGAACTCCTTTCAATAGTTATCCCTCCCCACAACTTGTTCTCTCATTTCCTTCCGTCTCTGTTCAAATGTCTCCTTATCACTGAGGAGTTTCTTGAGCACCATACTCTCTATATCCCTTGACTTGCTTTTCTCTATAGCACTGATTTGTCATACATATTTTGCTCTTTTTTAAAATTAATTTTATTTGGCTGGGTCACACCTATAATCCCAACACTTTGGGAGGCTGAGGCAGGCAGATCACCTGAGGTTTGGAGTTCGAGATCAGCCTGATCAACATGGAGAAACCTCATCTCTACTAAAAATACAAAATCATGGTGCCGCATATCTGTAATCCCAGCTACTCAGGAGGCTGAGGCAGGAGGATTGCTTGAACTCAGGAGGTAGAGTATGCAGTGAGCCGAGATCGTGGCACTGCAGTCCAGCCTGGGCAACACAGCGAGATTCTGTCTTAAATAAATAAATAAATAATTTATTTATTTAATTATTCAAGCAGGTTCAAGTGATTCTTCTGCCTCAGCCTCCCAAGTAGCTGGGATTACAGGCGCCTGCCACCATGCCCGTCTAATTTTTTGTATTTTTAGTAGAGATGGAGTTTCACCATGTTGGCCAGGCTGGTCTCAAACTCTTGACCTTGTGATCTTCCCTCCTCAGGCATGAGTCATTGCTCCTGGCCTATTTATTTTTTGAGACAGGGTCTTGCTCTGTTACCCAGGCTGGAATGCAGTGGCGCCATCATGGCTCACTGCAGCCTCTCCCTCCTGGGCTCAAACAGTACTCTCACCTCAGCCTCCCAAGTACCTGGGACTATAGGGTTGTACGACCAGGCCCAGCTAATATTTGTATTTTTTGTAGAGACAAGATTTTATCTTATTGTCCAGGCTTATTTTTAATTTTTTTAGAGCCAAGGCCTTGCTATATTGCCCAGGCTGGAGTGAGTACAGTGGCAGGTCTTGAACTCCTGGGCTCAGGCAGCCCTCCTGCCTGACCTCCCACAGTGCTGGGGTTACTGGTGTTAACCAGTACACCCAACCTAGAAGTGGAATTTTTTTTTTTTGAGATGGAGTCTCACTCTGTTGCCCAGGCTAGAGTGCGACCATGCGATCTTGGCCCACTGCAACCTCCGTCTCAGGATTCAAGCAATTCTCCTGCCTCAGTCTCCTGAATAGTTGGGATTACAGGTGCCCACCATCATGCCTGACTAATTTTTGTATTTTTACTAGAGACAGGATTTCACCATGTTGGCCCCAGCTGGTCTGGAACACCTGACCGCAGGTGATCCACCTTCCTCTGCCTCCCAAAGTGCTGGGATTATAGACATGAGCCACTATGCTTGGCCAGAGTGGAATTTTAATTTTTTTTTTGAGACGGAGTTTCGCTCTTGTTACCCAGGCTGGAGTGCAATGGCGCGATCTCGGCTCACCGCAACCTCCGCCTCCTGGGTTCAAGCAATTCTCCTGCCTCAGCCTCCTGAGTAGCTGGGATTACAGGCACACGCCACCATGCCCAGCTAATTTTTTGTATTTTTAGTAGAGACGGGGTTTCACCATGTAGACCAGGATGGTCTCGATCTCTCGACCTCGTGATCCACCCGCCTCGGCCTCCCAAAGTGCTGGGATTACAGGCTTGAGCCACTGCGCCCGGCCTGGAATTTTAATTTTAATTTTTATTTGGCGGAGTCTCTCTTTGTCACCCAGCCTGGAGTGCAGTGACGCAATCTTACCTCACTGCAACATCCCCCTCCCAGGTTCAAGAGATTTTCCTGCCTCAGCCTCCTGTGTATCTGGGACAACAGGTGCGTGTCACCACACCCAGCTAATTGTTTGTATTTTTAGTTGAGATGGGGTTTCAGCATGTCAGGATGGTCTCCATCTCTTGACCTGGTGATCCACCAGCCTCAGCCTCCCAAAGTGCTGGGATTACAGGTGCAAGCCACCACACCCAGCTAAGAAGTGGAATTTTTAAAGCATTTTTGTTTAAAACAGGCATCCCCAAGCTTTTTACACAGGGGGCCAGTTCACTGTCCCTCAGACTGTTGGAGGGCTGCCACATACTGTGCTCCTCTCACTGACCACCAATGAAAGAGGTGCCCCTTCCTGAAGTGCGGCAGGGGGCCGGATAAATGGCCTCAGGGGACCGCATGCGGCCCATGGGCCATAGTTTGGGGACACCTGGTTTAAAATACGTAACATTTGGTATTCATTCACACAATAAACAAATGAGTGTTTATTATGTTCCAGAGACTATTTGGTTTTGGGGATACAAAGACTGCCCTTTCCTACACATGTGTAAACAAACACACACACACACACACACACACACACACACACACACACTTCTTTTCTAAAATAAAAATAAAACATTAAAATTTGGAATAGATTATCATAATTGACAACAATCTCTTGGATTTCTTCCTGCTTTAGCTGCCAATGTTCTGCTATGGAAACCTTTCTATATGCAAACCTTTACTCATGCTGCTTAAACTCTGTTAAGCTCCTATTACCTGTAACTAAAATTTTCCTATACTTAACTTTCATGAAGCTCATCTTAAATGCCATTTTAAATCAGGAAACGTTTCTTAATATTCCTGCTTTACATTGACCTTCCCCTACACTAACCTTCTGTGGTACTACTATGTTTTTTTGTTTTTTTGTTTTTTTTTTGAGACGTAGTTTCGCTCTTGTTACCCAGGCTGGAGTGCAATGGCGCGATCTCGGCTCACCGCAACCTCCGCCTCCTGGGCTCAGGCAATTCTCCTGCCTCAGCCTCCTGAGTAGCTGGGATTACAGGCACGTGCCACCATGCCCAGCTAATTTTTTTATCTTTAGTAGAGACGGGGTTTCACCATGTTGACCAGGATGGTCTCGATCTCTTGACCTCGTGATCCACCCGCCTCAGCCTCCCAAAGTGCTGGGATTACAGGCTTGAGCCACCGCGCTCGGTGGTACTACTATGTTAACTTAAAACTGATCTTCTTAGCACCTAATCTTATATTTTTCCTTATATTTTAATTGTTAAATTTCATTTGAACTAAGTGATTGCTAACTCTCCTTCCTACTCTAAAAGTTGACTAATCTTGAACTTGTTTAGCTTTAGTGGGACAGTGGAAATAAAATCTTTAAATCAGGAGATATATATATATATATATATATATATATATATATATTACCTTTTTTAGTCTGGCTCTGTCACCCAGAGTGCAGTGGTACAATCTCGGCTCACTGCAACCTCTGTCTGCCAGGCTCAAGTTATCCTCCCACCTCAGCGTCCCGAGTAGCTGGGACTACCAGGTACATGCCACCATACCTGGCTAAATTTTTTTTTTTTTTCTTTTTCTTTTTTTTTTTTTTTTTTTTTTGAGAAGGAGTTTCTCTTTTGTTACCCAGGCTGGAGTGCAATGGCACAATCTTATTGCAACCTCTGTCTCCTGGGTCCAAGTGATTCTTCTGCCTCAGCCTCTCAAGTAGCTGAGTTTACAGGTGCGCACCACCATGCTTGGCTAATTTTTGTTAGTCGGGCTGCTCTTGAACTTCTGACCTCAAGTGATCCACCTGCCTCGGCCTCCCAAAGTGCTGGGATTACAGGTGTGAGCCACCGCATCTGGTCAATTTTTGTATTTTTTGTGGAGATGGGGTCTTGCCATGTTTTCCAGGCTGTAATCGGAATTGAACTCCTGAGCTCAAGCAATATTCCTGCTTTGGCCTCTCAAACTGCTGAGCTTACAGGCATGAGCCACTGTGCCCGGCCAAGATCCATCTTTTTAAAAAACCCTTGGAGTACTAGCCGTAAGTAGCAACTCAACAAACAATCGTTTCTGTTACAAAAAATATTTGAAAATAATACTGTTTCTGTCAGGAGGCAGATACCATCCTTGATGCTAGAGATCCAGCACTGTACACGAGAGAAAGTCCTGGTTCTAGTGAAGGTTGCAATTGAATTGAAGTTTTTCTTTATTATTTTAAAAATTTACTTACTTTTTTTTTTTCTTGAGATGGAGTTTCACTCTTGTTGCCTGGGCTGGAGTTCAATGCATGATCTCGGCTCACCACAACCTCCACCTCCTAGGTTTAAGCGACTCTCCTGCCTCACCCTCTCAAGTAGCTGGGATTACAGGCATGTGCCACCAGACCTGCCTAATTTTGTGTATTTTTTTGAGATGGAGTCTTGCTCTGTCGCCCAGGCTGTATGTAGTGCAGTGGCATGATCCTGGCTCACTGCAACCTCCACCTCCCGGGTTCAAGCAGTTCTCCTACCTCAGCCTCCTGAGTAGCTGGGGTTTCACCATGCTGGTCAGGCTGGTCTCAAACTCCTGACATTGCGATCCTCTCGCTTTGGCCTCCCAAAGTGCTGGGATTACAAGTATGAGCCACTGTGCCCGGCCATTTACTTTTACTTTTTTTTAGACAGAGCCTCACTTTGTTGCCCAGGCTGGAGTGCAGTGGCATGATCTTGGCTCGCTGCAACCTCTGCCTCCCGGGTTCAAGCAAATCTCCTGCCTCAGCCTTCTAGGGAGCTGGGACTCTAGGCTTCCGCCACCATGCCTGGCTAATTTTTTGTATTTTTAGTAGAGTTGGGGTTTCACTGCGTTAGCCAGGCTGATCTCAAACTCCTGACCTCAAGTGATTTGCCTGCCTCAGCCTCCCAAAGTACTGGGATTACAAGACGTGAGCCACTGTGCCCAGCCTATTTATTTATTTCTGAGATAGGGTCTCTCTTCAGTTGCCCAGGCTGGAGTGCAGTGGTGCGATCACAGCTCAGTGCAGTATTGACTTCCCAGGCTCAGCTGATTCTCCCACATTAGCCTCCCAAGTAGCTGGCACTATCAGCACGCGCTACCAAATCTGGTGAGATTTTTGTATTTTTAGTAGAGATGGGGTTTCACCATGTTGCCCAGGCTGTTCTCGAACTCGTGGACGCAAGCAATCCCAAAGTACTGGGATTACAGGTGTGAGCTACCACACTGGCCGGGATTTTTAAATGTATTGCCAGGAAGATTTTTATGAAATACTCATTCTGAAGGATAATTCCCAGTCTGGTTCATTTAACAGCAAATGTCTGTGTGCTAGGCACTGAGCCTAAGTAGTTAGATGCAGAGAAATTCATGATCACGACTGTTCCTTACAATACATGTGATCAGTATTATAATAAAGCTACATGTAAGCTTTGGATGAGGAAACCATTAAGTCTGGCTAAGGTGGATATGATCTGGGCATCGATAGTCTCCTCCCTGTTATATTTGCAGTCAAGAAAAATGCGGTAAGTAGAATTAGGGGGTTTACTCAGGAGTCATTTAAACTCTTAGTTCCTAAGCTCAAAATGGTATATAATGGTCATATATATATATTTTTTTGAGTGGAGTTTCGCTCTTTTTGCCCAGGCTAGAGTGCAACGGTGTGATCTCGGCTCACTGCAACCTCTGCCTCCCAGCTTCAAGTATTCTCTTGCCTCAGCCTCCCGAGTAGCTGGAATTACAGGTGTGCACCACCATGCCTGGGTAATTTTGTATTTTTATAGATGGCGTTTCACCATGTTGGCCAGGCTGGTCTCAAACTCCTGACCTCAGGAATTTGGCCCACTTCGGCTTCCCAAAGTGCTGAGATTACAGGCCTAAGCCACTGTGCCTGGTCTAATGGTTTTATATATATATAGGCAGCAGTGCTACTTTCTCATTGCATTTGATAAGTTTCTTGATATTTTGTGGGGTTTTTATTTTTTTATTTTTTATTTTTGTGACAGAGTTTCACTCTTGTTACCCAGGCTGGAGTGCAATGGCTTGATCTCGGCTTACCGCAACCTCTGCCTCCTGGGTTCAGGCAATTCTTCTGCCTCAGCCTCCTGAGTAGCTGGGATTACAGGCGTGCGCCACCATGCCCAGCTAATTTTTTGTATTTTTAGTAGAGACAGGGTTTCACCATGCACCATGTTGACCAGGATGGTCTTGATCTCTTGACCTCATGAGCCACTGTGCCTGGCCTTTTTTTTTTTTTTTTTTTTTTTTTTTTAAAGCTCACTATCCTGGATCACTTTTGGGATTGTTACACATGGTTAACTATTACTGCTATATGTGCTATACCTTACTGATAAATGGTTCATTTGATTTCATTTTATTAAAAGTATTTCATTAATGAAAATATTAGGTCTGGAAAAGTGTAAAAGAATGGCATATTTGTAGGATAATTTGGAATGCCTACAAATTAAGCAAAATATTTTAGGAAGACCAGAGTATCCTGTAGTTTAGATAAAATTTCTTCACCAGGAGTATTTCGAAGTACTGTTCTGAATTTTGGAGGAAAGTCCCTTGGTACTTTAGTTCTCAGACAGGAAGTTATGCAATGACATAGCTTGTTAAAGATCTGAAAGAGGCTGGGTGCGGTGGCTCACACTTGAATTCCCAGCACTTTGGGAAGTCAAAGCAGGAGGAGGATCACTTGAACCCAGGAGTTCAAGAACAGCCTGGGCAACATAGGGAGACCCTGTCATTACAAAAAAAAAGTTCTTTTTTTTTTTTTTTTTTTTAAGCTGAAGTCTCACTCTGTTTCCAGGCTGGAGTGCAGTGGTGATCTTGGGTCACTGCAGCCTCCACTTCCCGGGTTCAAGCAGTTCTCCTGCCTCAGCCTCCTGGGTAGCTGGGATTACAGGCATGTGCCACTATGCCCAGCTAATTTTTGTATTTTTTAGTTTCACCATATTGGACAAGCTGGTCTTGATCTCCTGACCTTGTGATCCACCCGCCTCGGCCTCCCAGAGTGCTGGATTACAGGCGTGAGCCACCGTACCTGGCCTAGTGTACATTTTTCTTTTTCTTTTTTTTAAAGTTGAGCTTATTTAGGGGGACAAGAAAGCATCGGGGAAGCTGCCTGTGGTTTTTGAGGTCTATTGCTACAACCTATTGTACTAAAGTTTTTCATTTATGTTTTATAGTTAGTCATCAGTTCTTGAATTACATTTTTCATAGTGCTTCAAGTCCTCATCTTCTTTTTTTTTTAGACGGAGTTTCGCTCTTGTTACCCAGGCTGGAGTGCAATGGCGCGATCTCGGCTCACCGCAACCTCCGCCTCCTGGGCTCAGGCAATTCTCTGCCTCAGCCTCCTGAGTAGCTGGGATTACAGGCACGCGCCACCACGCCCAGCCAGTTTTTTGCACCTTCAGTAGAGACGGGGTTTCACCATGTTGACCAGGATGGTCTCGATCTCTCGACCTCGTGATCCACCCGCCTCGGCCTCCCAAAGTACTGGGATTACAGGCTTGAGCCACCGCGCCCGGCCTTAAGTCCTCATCTTCTTATAGCATAGATCTGATCATGTAAAAACCTTCACAGAAAGTTCACACTCGTTAAATGTGTTGGACACAACCTACCAGTTCATTTTTGTCTTTCACTGTTTTTCATTCTGTTAATAATCTTAGCATACCCCATACTACTTCTCCTATTTAAAGTCTTTTCTTCCATTTCCGGGTTTATGTCCCTTAGGTTCTAACTTGAAATTGTGTTAATTAGTCCAACTGGAATTAAACTCTCAAAATAATTTCATACTGATCTTTTTACTCTATAGTGTCTGGCACATTGTCAGTACTAGTACGAAGAATGGAGTTGGGTTTGATGAGATGAATTAAGGGTGACTATTGAAATTATCTGGGTTGATGACAGATAAAGAGAAGGACGAAAGATGTCTAGCAAGGTTGGTTTTTTTGTATTACGGTTATGAGCTTTTAAAACTAGAGTATTAGGAGTTTTAGCCTTAATTAATGATGTGTAATGACTCATTTGTTGATTCAGTTCTTTGCTAGAATCCAGGAGCTTGAGGAGGGAACTGGGCATATAATTAGGGCCAGCATCCAGAAGTTACATTTATATTTTGACTCATATGAAAGATCTATTGTAGCATATTCTGGGGCCTGTATTGATGTTTGCCAAACTGTTGACGGTAATACCATAATTGCCCAAATTATAAAGGGTTTTTGTGATAAAGTTTGATGCTAGTTATATTTTTACTTGTTTATTTTATTTATTTATTGTTTTTTGAGATGGAGTTTTGCTCTTTCTCCCAGGCTGCAGTGCAGTGGCACGATCTTGGCTCACTGCAACCTCTGCCTCCCGGGTTTTGGTGGTGATTCTCCTGCCTCAGCCTCCCAAATAGCTGGGATTATAGATGCCTGCCACCACGTCTGGCTGATTTTTGTATATATATGTATATTTTTTAGTAGAGGTGGGGTTTCAAAGTTGGTCAGGCCGGTGACAAAACTCCTGACCTCAGATGATCTGTCCACCTCAGCCTCCCAAAGTGCTGGGATTACAGGTCTGAGCCACCACTCCTGGCTGAAAGTTTTGCTTTTTTTTCATCAATCACACTTTTAAAATCTATACTTACATGTTTTTGAAGGTAATTAATAAGGTTAATGAAGTGGTAAGCGATGGCCGGGCATGGTGGCTGACCCCTGTAATCCCAGCACTTTAGGAGGTTGAGGTGGGCAGATCACTTGAGATCAAGAGTTCAAGACCAGCCTGGCCAACATGGTGAAATCCCATCTCTACTAAAAATACAAAAATTAGCTGGGTGTAGCAGCGCACGCCCTTGTAATTCCAGCTACTCAGGAAGCTGAGGTAGGATAATCACTTCAACCCGGGAGGCTGAGGTTACAGTGAGTCAGATTACGCCACTGCACTCCAGCTTAGGCGATAAAACGAGACTCCATCTCAAAAAAAAAAAAAAAAAAAAATGCCGGGCGTGGTGGCTCACGCCTATAATCCCAGCACTTTGGGAGGCCGAGGCGGGTGGATCACGAGGTCAAAAGATCGAGACCATCCTGGTCAACATGGGGAAACCCCATCTCTACTAAAAATACAAAAATTAGCTGGGCATGGTGGCACACACCGGTAGTCCCAGCTACTCGGGAGGCTGAGGCAGGAGAATTGCTTGAACCCAGGAGACAGAGGTTGCGGTGAGCCAAGATCGCGCCATTGCACTACAGCCTGGGTAACAAGAGGGAAACTCCGTCTCAAAAAACAAAACAAAACAAAACAAAACAAAAAGAGTGCGTATTTTCATAGTTCAGTGTTGTCGATTTAACTATTTACACATTTCAAGTATTGCAATACAGTGACTTTTAGTATGTTCACAGTTGAGCAACCATCACCCAGTCTTTAAAATATTTCCGCTGGGTGCGGTGGCTCAAGCCTGTAATCCCAGCACTTTGGGAGGCCGAGGTGGGTGGATCACGAGGTCGAGAGATCGAGACCATCCTGGTCAACATGGTGAAACCCCGTCTCTACTAAAAATACAAAAAAATTAGCTGGGCATGGTGGCACGTGCCTGTAATCCCAGCTACTCAGGAGGCTGAGGCAGGAGAATTGCCTGAACCCAGGAGGCGGAGGTTGCCGTGAGCTGAGATCGCGCCATTGCACTCCAGCCTGGGTAATGAGCGAAACTCCGTCTAAGAAAAAAAAAAAAAGAGCCGGGCATGGTGGCTCACGCCTTTAATCCCAGCACTTTGGGAGGCTGAGGCGGGTGGATCATGAGGTCAAGAGATCGAGACCATCCTTGTCAACATGGTGAAACCCCGTCTCTACTAAAAATACAAAAAAATTAGCTGGGCATGGTGGCGTGTGCCTGTAATCCCAGCTACTCAGAAGGCTGAGGCAGGAGAATTGCCTGAACCCAGGAGGCAGAGGTTGCGGTGAGCCGAGATCGCGCCATTGCACTCCGGCCTGGGTAACAAAAGCAAGACTCTGTCTCAAAAAAAAAAAAAAATTTCCATCACCCCAAGAAGAAAATTCGTATCTTAGCCATCACTCCCCATTCCACCTCAACCCCCATCCCAGACCTAGGCAGCCGTCCTGTCTTCATGTCTATATAGATGTGTCTATTCCAGATAATTCATGTAATTGGAATCATACAGTATGTATTCTTTTGTGACTGGCTTCTTTCATACAGCATAATGTTTTCATAGTTAGTATATGTTGTAACATGTATCAGTACTTTTTTTTTTTTGAGGCGGAGTTTCATTCTTGTTGCCCAGACTGGAGTGCAATGGCATGATCTTGACTCACTGCAATCTCCACCTCCCAGGTTCAAGCGATTCTCTTGCCTCAGCCTCCCAAGTAGCTGGAATTACAGGCATGTGCCACCATGCCCATGTAATTTTGTATTTTTAGTAGAGATGGGGTTTCTCCGTGTTGATCAGGCTGGTTTGGAACTCTCGACCTCAGGTGGTCCACCAGCTTCGGCCTCCCAAGGTGTTGGGATTACAGGTGTGAGCCACCACAACTGGCCTAGTACTTCAGTTTTTTGATTGCTGAATAGCGTTCTATTTTGTGTATTGATAAGACAAATTTTACTTTTCTTTTTTTTATTTTTAAAAATATTAATTTTTAAAAATTAAAGATGGGGTTTCACCATGATGGCCAGGCTGGTCTTGAACTCCTGACCTCAGGTGATCCACCCACCTCGGCCTCCCAAAGTGCTAGGATTACAGGCGTGAGCCACTGTGCCCGGCCAAATTTTACTTTCATTAGTTGATGGGCATACAGTTGTTTCCACTTTTAGACTATTATGAGTAATGCTGCTGTGAAAGTTGGGGTAAAAATGTCTTGATTTTGTTTTTTTTTTTTTGTTAAATCTGGGTAACCAACACCCAGACCAAGACACATATAAAGTTTACATTGGCCTAGAAAGTTTCCTTGATACTCTTACTATTCAGTACTATTCCTCCTCCAAGTTACTGTTTTGCTGACTTCTATTACTACAGATTAGATTTCCTGGCCCTAATTGGTATAATGTGGCTATACATCTGTGCAGGCAACAAAAACAGTGGTGGTTTTTGTTGTTTAAAGTTGAGATTTTGCTTTGTTGCCCAGGCAGGAGTAGAGTGGTGTGATCATAGCTCACTGCAGCCTCAAACTCCTGGGTCCAAGCAGTCCTCTTGCCTCAGCCTCCTGGGAAACTAAAACTACAAATGCATGCTTCCACTCCCAGCTATTATAATTTTTAAATTTTCCATAGAGGTGGTGTCTTGCTTGTTGTCCAGGCTGGTCTTGAACTTGTGACCTCAGGTGATCCTCCTGCATCAGCCTTCCAAAGCACTGGAATCACAGGTGTGAGCCACTTTGCTGCACAGTTTTTGTTGTTCTAACATAATCCCAAACCTAAACCAACAGCTTAATCTAGGGCTCTAATCACTTAAAGTACTCTGTTTCAAATTAAGGAAAAGCTTCAGTGTTGGGACCTCAAGAGAGGTTGTATACACAAAACCATACATACGTGCTTTATGGGCAATTTAAGAAACTCTAGGGTAACTTTGCTGTACATCTGTTTATACATTATTTATGTTAGAGCATACTCTGAGAAAGGGAGATTCTATTGAATATGGATATATAAAGGATGTAATATTTGTTATGTCTTGATATTTGCCAAGGTATTTTCTGTGTTGTTTTATATACTCCTTATAGCCATCCTTTGAAGTAGATTTTATTATTCTTTTGTAATTGAGACTTAGATTTACTGAATCAACTTGTTGAAGGCTTAGCATTCTAGGAAGTGGCATCACCTAGATTTACAACCAAGACTATCCGATTGGAGCAGTTCATTCCAGGAATTTGTGATTTGTTACAGGAGATCAGATATATACTGTAATGTAAATGGTCTGAAAAGTGCCCTAGTAGTATGGATAATAGTGTCTTTTGTGGGCTCCTCTTCTCACTCTACTCTACCCCAGGCAATCACATCGGCATTTATTTGTTGGCTCTTCCAATTCATTCAATGGATTTTTTGAATAGCTTAAATGCCAAGTGTCATATGAGGAACTGGGGATATAAACAGTATAGTCCTTACTCAGTAGGGGCTTAGAGTCTAATTAGTAGGAGAAACAGGCATAAGACCCGTCTGCAAATATAGTAAACAAATATATAATAAGTGTTATGAAGAAAAATAATGGTTATGAGAACAGTAGGGAGCCCTACTTTAGCTTGAGTGATCAGGCAGAAAAGGTTTCTCTAGGCTGGGCGTGGTGGCTCACGCCTGTAATCTTAGCACTTTGGGAGTCCGAGACAGGCGGATCACCTGAGGTCACGAGTTCAAGACCAGCCTGGCCAACATGGTGAAACCCTGTCTTAAAAAAAAAAAAAAATGCTTCTCTAAGGAAATAATGTTTAAGCTGAGACCCAAAGAACGTGAAGTTGTGAACAGTTAACTGGTGGAGCATGCAAGAGAAGGATGATTGTCCGTAGAAAGACACAGCATGTACAAAGATTCTGAAATGAAGTAATGTGTTTCTTTCTTTTTGCTTTTATTATTATTTTTGATTGACACATGATAATTGTATAATATATATCTGTGGGGTACAGTGGTATTTCAGTACATGTATACAACAATGTAATGATCAAATCAGGGTAATTAGCATATTCATCATTTCAAATGTGTATCATTTCTTTGGGCTAGGAACTTCAAAATCTGCTCTTCTAACTATTTGAAAATATACAATACATTGTTGTTCATTATAGTTACTCTACAGTGCTATAGAACACTAGAACTTACTCCTACTATCTAGCTGTAATTTTGTATCTGTTAAATATATTTCTTTCTTGTCAAAAGAACCTAAAGGCTTGTAGCCAGGGAAGTGGGATTGTGTTGAGAGAGGTTTTAAAAATGAGGCAAGGACAGCCAGGTGTGGTGCCCTTTGCCTGTAATCCCAGTACTTTGGGAGGCCAAGGCAGGCCGATCACCTGAAGTCAGGAGTTTGAGACCAGCCTGGCTGGTGAAAGCCTGACTCTACTAAAAATACCAAAAAAGTTAGCCGAGTGTGACGGTGGGTGCCTGTAATCCCAGCTACTTGGAAGGCTGAAGCAGGAGAATCTCTTGAACCCAGGAGGCGAAGTTTGCAATGAGCCTAGATTGCGCCATTGTACTTCAGCCTGGGGGACAAAAGTGAGACTCCTCCTCAAGAAAAAAAAAAAAAATGGCAGGTACAAGATATTTTCACCGTAGGGCCTTAGGAGGTGCAGTAGAAAGCTTGTTAAAAGGTTTGCTTAAACAAGATTGATTTATAATTTTAAAAGATCTTTGGCTGCTAAATGGAGAATGATTGGGGGCACAAATAGTTAAATTAAGAGGGATGATAGTCGATTGAACTAGGTTGGTGTTCATGGGAATGGAGAAAGTAGATGCATTTTAAAAAGGATTCTGGATTTAGAATTGACAGGACTTGATATATAAAATTGGGTTGATAAAGAAGAAAGTGGTGAGAATTACTGTGAAGATAGTGATGAGAGGTTGGGAGAAGTATACAGGGAAATAGTAGTAACTTTGAGGGAAAAATGATGCTTTGTAAAGGTAATGATTGGATGAGATCAGCTGGGGAGAAGAAAGATGGCCTGTGACCAAGTCCTGGTGAATTCTAGCATTTATAGATTAAACAGGATGAAAAATCAGTAATGGAGCCTGAGGAGACAGACTAGAAAGAAATGGTACACAGAATGGCATCGGTGGAAGGGTTTTTAAATAGTGATAGTGGTTTGCAGTGTTTACATCTAGAGTTGCGGAAAGAGTCTATACCTCCCTTTCATCCACCTAAATCCTTCTGATCAGGTCTTCTGTGTTAGGAGATCCTCCTTTTGATTTTTCCATACTGCTCTTTACTTCTTCCATTACGCACTTGTCCCTTGGAATCTTTGAGGGGTTGTTGGTTCCAGGACCCCCATGGATAGCAAAATTCATGGATGCTGAAGTTCCTTATATAATATGGTGTAGTATTTGCTTATAACCTGTGCACGTCTACCTGAACACTTTAAATCATTTCTAGATCTTTAATACTCAGTACAGTAAATGCTATGTAAATAGTTGCTGTACTTGTATTGTTTAAGTATTTATCTTGTATTTCTTGACAACACTGTAAGTTGCTGTGAGGTCATAGAGCCTGGTTGTCATATTCAACAGTGTAGTCTCAGTTCCTGCCATGATGTGTTGTACCACAAACACCTAAATAAGTAATTTCTGGAGCGATTGAAAGAATAAAGCTTCACTCTAGATTCTAATGTGAATTTTTTTTCTTTCTTTCTTTCTTTTTTTTTTTTTGAGGCAGAGTCTTGCTCTGTTGCCAGTCTGCAGTGTAGTGACGGGATCTCAGCTCACTACAACCTCCACCTCCTGGGTTCAAGTGATCCTGCCTCAGCCTCCCAAGTAGCTGGGACTACAGGCGCACACCTCCACGCCCAGCTAATTTTTGTATTTTTAGTAGACAGAGTTCCACCATGTTGGGCAGGATGATCTTGATCTCTTGATCTCTTGATCCACTCGCCTCAGCTTCCCAAAGTGCTGGGATTACAGGCGCAAGCCTCTGTGCCCAGACTAATTTTTGCATTTTTAGTAGAGATGAGGTTTCACCATGTTTACCAGGCTGGTCTCGAACTCCTGACCTCAAGTGATCCAGCCACCTCAGCCTCTCAAAGTGCTGTAATTGCAGACGTGAGCCACTGCACCCAGCCTTTGTGTTTTCTTTCTTTTCTTTTTTTTTTTTTTTTCTTGAAACATAGTATTATTGTAGCACACAGGCTAGATGGAGTACAGTGGCCTGGTCTCGGCTCAGTGCAACCTCTGGCTCCAGGGTTCAAGCCATTCTCATACCCCAGCCTCCCGTGTAGTTGGGATTACAGGCATGCACTGCCACACCTGGCTACTTTTTGTATTTTTAGTAGAGATGGGGTTTTACCATGTTGGCCAGGCTGGTCTCAAACTTCTAGACTCAAGTGATCTGCCTGCCTCAGGCTCCCAAAGTGCTGGAATTACAGGGGGTGAGCCACTGCACCTTGCCGGAAAATTCTCTTTAAGAATGTGTTTGCAGATTGGGGAAAAGTCTGTAAGAAGATACTAAAATAGCCAGGCAGGTGGTTTGCAAAAATTAGCTGGGAGTGGTGGTGCTGCGCGCCTGTAATCACAGCTACTCGGGAGTCTGAGACAGGAGAATCTTTTAAACCCTGGAGGTGAAGGTTGCTGAGCTGAGATTGCACCACTACACTCCAACTTGGGCGACAGAGCTAGACTCCATCTCAAAACAGAAGAAAAAATGCTGATTGGGCCGGGTGCGGTGGCTCAAGCCTGTAATCCCAGCACTTTGGGAGGCCGAGGCGGGCGGATCACAAAGTCAAGAGATCGAGACCATCCTGGTCAACATGGTGAAACCCCGTCTCTACTAAAAATACAAAAAATTAGCTGGGCATGGTGGCGCATGCCTGTAATCCCAGCTACTCAGGAGGCTGAGGCAGGAGAATTGCCTGAACCCAGGGGGCGGAGGTTGCGGTGAGCCGAGATCGCGCCATTGCACTCCAGCCTGGGTAACAAGATCGAAACTCCGTCTCACAAAAAAAAAAAAAAAAAAAAAAAATGCTGGTTGGGATAAATGGGTAGTGCAGTGGTATACAGGCAAATGCAAACATCCAAAAGTTTTAGAATTTAAGTCATCATATTTCTTAAACTTCAGCATAAGGGAGCAGTGAGAAAAACGGCTGGAACCAGTTATGAAGAGCCTTTTGTGTGAGCCAAGCAGTGGAAATGTATTGAAGCCACTTTGATCTGTTATCTTAAATTATATTTATTTGCAGAAATTTAAAATATACTTTTTTTGTTTGTAGGCACACAAGTCTCTGAATTTTGTCTCAACACTGCTCCAGATTACTATGTCAGAACAGCTGGATTTACCTGTGAGACAGGCAGGCAAGTTTCCTAAATTATTTTGAGTGTATGTAATCTATTGTTTAAAAGGTTCATGATGAAATAGCATAATTGTCTTAGGATGGCCCTTTGGCGATTCCCCACCCCTACCCCAGGTAATTTGTTTACCTTCAGTGTTTATAGCTTACATCAGGTACCTTGATATCTGGTGGCAGAATTTAAAAGAATAATTTGTTATTTAGTTGAATTAAAAGAGAAGCTCGTTCTATGTGTTTTTAGAGTCCTTCCCTGATGGGTGATTCTGAGACTCAAACATGTTTGTTTATATAGTCATCTCTTACACCTTTTTGCTTTTGTCATTGTGTTTTAACGGTTTAAAAAGTATTATACTGTTTTTAGTTCCTGTTCAGCATATTGAGCCACTTCCCTCAGTATCAAGTAGTCTGAAAATGTGGCATGCTACTTTTCTGAATATTATGTTAGTCTGCAAAAAATAATGGCGTTTACATTTTAAAATTTCTTTTTTACTTTTTTTTTTTCTTTTTCCTGAGACAGAGTCTCGCTTTGTTGTCCAGGCTGGAGTGCAGTGTTGTGATCTCAGCTCACTGCAACTTCTGCCTCCTGGGTTCAAGCGATTCTTCTGCTGTTGCCTCCCAAGTAGCTGGGATTACAGGTGTGAGCCACCTCACCCAGCCTCTTAATTTCTTCTTAATTTATTTGCAGATGTAATAATTTTGTTATGGGAAATATAAAGTACCAGTAATTCCATCATTCTAGAATAACAGATTACATTTTTGTGTTATTTCTTGCTTTTCTTTTCCCCGTACCTATTTTGTTAAAAATTTTGTTTTCCTCACTTCACTTAATGTTATATAGTAAGCATTTCACTTTTCTTTACATAGTTTTGGTCTTCAGATTCATGTTTTAATGGCTAAATAATTTGTCATAATATGCCATATGCAGTAAACTGTTTCAATTTTTAGAAACAGAATTTAGTTTCAGGTCTGTTTAGTTAACAGTGTATTTATTTTCAGTGCCTAAAATGTTGCCTAGTACACTGTAGGTACTCAGGAATAAATGAATTTAAATTGTTTATCACTTTAAATTAATTAAATAACCTGGACTCTACTAAGCAGATAGGGTTTTTTTTTGTTGTTGTGTTGTTTTATTTTGTTTTGTTTTTGAGACAAATTGGCTCTATTGCCCAGGCAATAATGCAGTAGCACCTTCTCATCTCACTGCAACCTCTGCCTCCCTGGCTCAAGCCATTCTCCCACTTCAGCCTCCTATGTAGCTGGGACTATGACACACACCACCATAACCCACTAATGATTGTATTTTTTGTTTTTTGTTTTTTGTTTTTTCAGATGGAGTCTCGTTCCATTGCCCAGGCTTGAGTGCAGTGGTGCGATCTCGGCTCACTGCAACTTCCACCTCCTGGGTTCAAGCGATTCTCCTGTCTCAGCCTCCCAAGTAGCTGGGATTACAGATGTCCACCACCACGCCCAGCTAATTTTTTATATTTTTAGTAGAGCTGAGGTTTCACCATGTTGGTCAGACTGGTTTTGAATTCCTGACCTCAAGTAATCCACCTGCCTCTGCCTCCCAAAGTGCTGGGATTACAGGAGTTAGCTACCACGCCTAGCCTAATTGCTGTATTTTTTGTAGAGATGGGGTCTCGCCATATTGTCCAGGTTGGTGTCAAACTTGTGAGCTCAAGCATTCTACCTCCCTGGGCCTTCCAGAGTGCTGGGATTACAGGTGTGAATCACCATGCTTGGCCATTAATTTTTTTTGAGAGCAAACAATTTTATATAAATGACTGAATTCCCTGGTCAGCAGTAAATCTTTTTTGAAAAAATTTCTAATTTAATGGAAAAGCGTAATTTTTATTGTCTCCTTTCCCTCCCTTTTCTGCCTTTCTTCCCTCCCTCTGTGCCTCCCTCCCTTCCCCTGTGTCTTCCTTCCCTTCTTTTTTTCCACAGGATCTTGATCCTTTCCCAGGCTGGGGTGCAGTGACACAGTTATAGCTTACTGAATCTTTGACTCTTGGGATCAAGTAATCTTTCCACTTTAGCCTCCCAAGTATCTGGGGCTGCAGGAATGTGTCACCACACCCACCTAATTATTTTATTTAGTAGAGATAGAGTCTCACTGTGTTGCTGAGACTGGTCTTTTTTTTTTTTTTTTTTCTGGTAGGGATGGGGTCTCACTGTGTTGCTCAGGCTGGTTTTGGCTTCCAAAGTATTGAGATTACAGGCTTAGCCACCACTCCTAGCCTCCAGGCTGGTCTTGAATTCCTGGCCTCAAGTGATCCTCTCACCTCAGCCTCTCAAAGTGCAGGGATCAAAGACATCAGCCACTGTGCCTGGTCTTGTTTCTTTTTTATATATATATTCAAGTCTCAGTTGTCTTTTACTAGTGAAGTCTACATTTTCCCATTTTTAGATAAGAATCTGCCTTTAAATCCAAGTTTTTACCTAAGAAATTAAGTGTTTGGCATTTAGGAGTGATATTAACAAATTCTAGAGACTTGGTTATGTGTATTAGAAAAATTAATTACACTAGGAAATTGTTTTAGTATGCATAGAATTGGAAGCAGTTAAACTATGGAATTGGTCAAAAAATTTTAAATATCATTAATTTGAAAATTATATCCTTGGGGCTGGGCGCAGTTAACTCACACCTGTAATCCCAGCACTTTGGGAGGCTGAGGCTTGTGGATCATTTGAAGTCAGGAGTTCAAGACCAGCCTGGCCAACATGGTGAAACCTTGTCTCTACTAAAAATAGAAAAAAGTTAGTCGGGTATGGTGGCAGACATGGTAATCCCAGCTACTCAGGAGGCTGAGGCAGGAGAATCCCTTGAGCCTGGGAGGTGGAAGTTGTTGTGAGCCAAGATTGTGCCATTGCACTGCAGTATGGGCAATAGAGTGAGACCTGGTCTCCAAACAAAAAAAAAGAAAAAGAAAAATTATGTCCATGAAATAATTGAATGAGATTCTGTAGTGCATGGCATATAGTGGTTTCATCTGCTAGATTTTGAATGATGAGTTCATTCTATCTTTGTAGTAGAGCTCAAGCCTTCTGGCTAGACTGAATCATGAGATCCTTACAGTGCAGTTCCAAGGACTGTTTTGTTGGGGCAAAAAAATGTTTAAAATTACAAATCACATAAGCATATATCTTATTCCTTTACTTAGAATGGAAATATTCAGAGCCTGCATCCAGAGACATTGGGACTGTTATGTGGTCTTAATATTGGTCTCTGTTCTGTTTTGGAGATAAAGAACCAAAATTCTGCAGAAGTATTAACCTGGATTTTGTTGGTCCTATATGCTGAGTCAACATTCTTTATTGTAGGTGTAGTTTGTCTTAAAACCTTGTTGAGGGGTATTTTAATAAAGCAACCTTAATCCATTTGAAATACTATAAGGTGGAATATTTAATTCCTAAATTAAAGCAAACTAGAGTTAGTTATTCTTGTTCAAGTAAGTGCAGGACTCGAGATAAGAATTGCTAATTAGAGAAGATCCAGTGTTTTATAGAATTTAGGAATTAATTTTGGATGGTTTCCCTTTATAGTACATCTTACATATTTGTGATTCTCTTCTCTCCCTCTCTGAAAATGCTGCCTAAAAAGCATTGCTAGCAACCTAGATTTTGCCACTTCATCAGTTTGTTAACTTTTGTCAAATAGCAATGTGCAAAGGTAGCAGTATGATAGCGGGCAGAAAAATAGTAATCTGTAATTTGTGAACATAGTAAATTCTTCCATAACATAATTTGAATTTGAAGTGATATGGTATTGAAATACTTAAATTTATAGATTTAAGAACCTTTATATGCTATGATTTTCCTGTGATAAGAATTGGTTTTTTATGACTTCTGTGTAATTAGTTGTAGAAGCTGTGTTGGGATATTTATGGTGGTTTTGTCTTTAGAGCCTTCATTTAGAAAACTGATTTGATTTAACTCTCCTGTGGAGAAAACAGGGTAAAAAGTATTGTGAGTAAACAGTTGAAAAAAAGAAACAGTTTTCTCTGGGGTTGTTTGCAGAGTTTTCTCAGGATATGGGATTAGTAATAACTTTATGTGTCGTTACTGTAACTGGGTGTTCAATCTGTGTGTTATCAACTTTAAAAATAATTAAATGTAACATTTTGTTTATAAAAGCATAGCTTTACAAACTGGTCTGAAAGAAGTGCTTGGGGTATGGACACTTATGGAATTTTCACAGTACTTTCACAGTAAACATTCTTCTGTCAAACTGATCTGTATTTTAGGTGTTATCTATTTGAAAAATATGATAACACAGTATTGGCCTGATCGAGAAGCAGCACCAGGGGATATATCCCCTTATACTATTCCAGAAGAAGATCGCCACTGTATTCGAGAAAATATTGTAGAAGCCATTATCCACTCTCCTGAGCTCATCAGGTATGTATTTTAAAAATTACCCATTCTGCAGTTATGTATCTGTCCTGTGTTTTGTTTTCTTGGGGAGGAGGGGTTTGGGGGTCTTTTTCCGAATATGTAGGCCTATAATTTTTGTAGCAGAAAACTTATAATCCAACAAATCCTATTATAGGAGAATGCCTTTGCAATCTTTTTTTTTTTTTTTTGAGATTCAGTCTTGCTCTGTCAGCCAGGCTGGAGTGCAGTGGCACTGTCTTGGTTCACTGCAACCTCCACCTCCCAAGTTCAAAAGATTCTCCTTGCCTCAGCCTCCTGAGTAGCTGGAATTACAGGCGTGCACTACCACGCCTAGCTAATTTTTGTATTTTTAGTGTTTTTTTTTCTGAGACAGAGTCTCACTCTGTTTCTCAGCCTCGAGTGTAATGGCAAGATCTCAGCTCACTGCAACCTCTGCCTCCCAGGATCAAGCAGTTCTCCTGCCTCAGCCTCCCGAGTAGCTGGGATTACAGGCATGTACTACCATACCCGCCTATTTATCTTCAGTAGAGACGAGGTATTACCATTGTTAGCCACACTGCTCTGGAACTCCTAACCTCAAGCGATCCACCTGACTTGGCCTCCCAAATTATATGGGATTACAGGCTTGAGCCCCAACACCTGGCCATTTTTTGTTTTTAGTAAAGACAGGGTTTTGCCATGTTGGCTAGGCTGGTTTTGAACTTTGGACCTCAAGTGATCTGCCCACCTGGCCTGGCCTGTTATTTATTTTCTTACTACAGTTGGATTTTACATTGATAAAACAAAATATATAAAACTTGTGGGCCGGGTGTGGTGGCTCACGAATGTAATCCCAGCACTTTGTGAGGCCCAGATGGGCGGATTACCTGAGGGCAGGAGTTCAAGACCAGCCTGGCCAACAGGGTGAAATGCTGTTTCTGTTACAAATGTAAAAATTTGCTGAGTGTGGTGATGATTACTTGTAATTCCAGCTAATAGGGAGGCTGAGGCATGAGAATCATTTGAATTCGTGAGACAGAGGATGCAGTGAGCTGAGATTGTGCCACTGCACTCCAGCCCAGGCAATAGAACAAGACTCCATCTCAAAAACAACAGACGAAACTTGTGAAAATAGGCCCAGTATGGTGGCCCATGCCTGTAATCCCAGCACCTTGGGAGGCAGAGGTGGGCAGATCACCGGAAGTCAGGAGTTCGAGACCAGCCTGGCCAACATGGTGAAACTTGGTCTCTATTAAAAAAACAAAAATTAACCAGGTGTGTTGGCGCACACCTGTAGTCCCAGCTACTTGGGAGGCTGAGGCATAAGAATTGCTTGAACCTGGGAGGCAGAGATTACAGTGAGCTGAGATTGCACCACTGCACTCCAGACTGTGCAACAGAGTAAAACTCTGTCTCAAACAAAACAAAACAAAACAAAACTTGTGAAAACAGTCCAGGCTCAGTGGCTCATGCCTATAATCCCAGCACTTTTAGAAAGTGGGAAGATTGCTTGAGCTCAGGAGTTCAAGACTAGCTTGGGCTACACAGCAAGATCTCAAACCCCTCTCCCCTGCCAAAAAAATTAGCAAAGTGTAGTGGCACATGCATGTATTCCCAGTGCTTGGGGGAGCTAAGGCAGGAGGATTGCTAGAGCCCAGGAGTTGGGAGCTGCAGTGAGCTATGATGGTGCCACTGCACTTCAGCTTGGGCAAAAGAGTGAGACCTGTCTTTAACAATAACAACAAAAAAAATTTGTGAAACATACTGTGATAAGATGAAAGGGTATGAAGACTATAGAATGCCGTCATATACTTTATAGTGTTGATATTTGAAAACTTATTTTTATAGGATTTTGCAGAATTTTTCTTTAATTTTGAGATGGAGGCTCACTCTGTCATCCAGGCTGGAGTGCAGTGGCACAATCTCAGCTCACTGCACCCTCCACCTCCCGGGTTCAGATGATTCTCCAGCCTCAGCTTCCTGAGTTGCTGGGATACAAGCATGTACCACCACACCCAGCTAATTTTTGTAGTTTTAGTAGAGATGGTGTTTCACCATATTGGCCAGGATGGTCTCGATCTCTTGACCTCGTGATCTGCCCACCTTGGCGTCCCAAAGTGCTGGGATTATAGGCATTAGCCACCGTGCCTGGCCTAATTGATATTCTTAAATGAAACTTGTTTATTGATGATAGTAATAAAAAATAAAAACACTTAACATTTGTAACATTTGTTGGATTTCTTTCAAATCAGTAGGAACACATTGTTTTTGCTCAGTGACTTATTCTGAATTACATCATGTTTTCCATGTACATCTAAATCACATGGATTATTTTCTTTTTTTTTTTTTTTTTTTTTTTTTTTTTTTTGAGACAGAGTTTCGCTCTTGTTACCCAGGCTGGAGTGCAATGGCGCGATCTCGGCTCACCGCAACCTCCGCCTCCTGGGTTCAGACAGTTCTCCTGCCTCAACTTCCTGAGTAGCTGGGATTACAGGCACGTGCCACCATGCCAAGCTAATTTTTTTGTATTTTTAGTAGAGACGGGGTTTCACCATGTTGACCAGGATGGTCTCGATCTCTCGACCTCGTGATCCACCCGCCTCGGCCTCCCAAAGTGCTGGGATTACAGGCTTGAGCCACCGCGCCCGGCCTACATGGATTATTTTAAATTAGATTTTGTCTAAACAGCTATTTCCTTTCTATGAGTCAGCAAAATCTTATCTAGGTAGGATTTTATCCTCAGTGTTTATTTTTGGCTTTCAGGGTACAGCTTACTACATGCATTCATCACATCATCAAACATGATTATCCAAGCCGCTGGACTGCCATTGTGGACAAAATTGGCTTTTATCTTCAGTCCGATAACAGTGCTTGTTGGCTAGGAATTCTTCTTTGCCTTTATCAGCTTGTGAAAAATTATGAGTAAGTGTTTCTTTCAATTCCTATAGATCTTTGGAATTAGGAAAAGTTGGGAAATTTTAAGCTAATTTGAACATGTAAAAGTATATTGGGCATAGATACCAAAATTAGTGAATTATATGGCAGTTTCAATTTATTCTTTTATTTTTGAAGTAGCATTCTAACTGCAGTTTCTTCATTCTACTAAAAAACTCCTTGTGTTCTGTTTTCTTAATCACTGCCTTTTTACCTATTTAAAAACTAAGTTATATCTGAAGCTGGCTCCTCAGTATGTGCTGACAAAAGTCCTTCAGATAAGTTTTTCTAAAATGTGAAAGTGGTCAGAATACATTGAGCATTAGAGCTCCTTATTACTTGTGGCTTTTCTTCTGTGAATTTTTATCTTAACTTGGGTTCTTGATTAACTTCCAGAACCTCACTCTGATTCTTCATGTGATCTTTTTTAATGAGTGTGTTTTTTGGAGATTTACACTCACTTATTTCATTGTTGGCATATTTAAGCAAATCATAGCTCATATAGGTGTTTAGTATTAGGAAAAAAGATTTTAGGCCAAGTGATTATTTTAGATCGCGCTTTAGGGATCAGGAAAAAAAGATCTAACCTGGAAAGCTGAGGTACAGCACTGAGAGTAGGAAGCTACATGTTGAAGGAGTTTTTTAAGTCTGTGGTAAAAGTAATAAAATTGATAGGCACATGAAAAGTTTGATATGGGGATATTATGAGGAAGGCATAAGGAAGACTTTTATACCTTGATGGTGACTTTATAGCCAGTCCTAACAGCTACACAGATGCCATTGTGAGCCCTCTAATTCTGGGACTTGTAGTTAGCCTCCGATACCGTCTTTGTGTCCCATCTCAAAGTGGCTGATGAACTGCTGCTTTTGTTCTCTAAGCCAGATAGAAACATACCATTTACCGCATTGGTACTGGTGTTTTCTTGTGTTCCCACCAGCTACCCATCTTCCTCCTAAGGAATGTTCCAGCTGTTGCTCCAACCTCTGTCAGAGTGCCAGTTTTTGTAGTTCTGGTAAGTGAGTGACTGAAATTAGAGAGAATATAAACAATAAGCTGTCAGTATCATTGAGGAGGTTCAAGTCCCTCCAGTCCCATAATCTTAGTAGGAGGGAATATGACAGGGATTTTTTTTTTTTTTTTTTTTTTTTTTTTTTTTTTTGAGACGGAGTTTCGCTCTTGTTAACCCAGGCTGGAGTGCAATGGCACGATCTCGGCTCACCGCAACCTCCGCCTCCTGGGTTCAGGCAATTCTCCTGCCTCAGCCTCCTGAGTAGCTGGGATTACAGGCACACGCCACCATGCCCAGCTGATTTTTTGTATTTTTAGTAGAGACGGGGTTTCACCATGTTGACCAGGCTGGTCTCGATCTCTTGACCTCGTGATCCACCCGCCTCGGCCTCCCAAAGTACTGGGATTACAGGCTTGAGCCACCGCGCCCGGCCATGACAGGGATTTTTAAATGGGAGATACAGGAGGCTGCTACATCATTGGAATTCAGTTCATTTTCAGCCAGTGTTTCGTTGTAAAGCACAAGGTGTTCACAAGGGATCTGTGTGGACTGAAGCAGTTCTAAGAAAATTCATGGATAAATTGGAATTTGTGGTGGTCTTCAGGAACATAAATCCTCAGGAAATGCTTATTAGTTGAAGGAACACAAAGAACATTTTAAGAGGAAGGCGTGTCACACCATATGGAGTGGTATGAACAAAGAAAGAGATGGAAATGTGAGACCCTTTTATTGGGTAATGAGATTGCTTTATATATTGATAATTTCCAGTGAGAGGTTGAGAATAATTTTGGACTGGTAAGTTGGGACAACGTTAGAGTTTTGAGTGCAGAATGGGAAATTTGGATGTGATCCTTTAGAAACTAAGAACCACTGAATTTTTTTTTAGCAGAATAGTGATAAGACTAGTATTTAAGGATTTTCTGTGAATATGGTTCTCCAGTTTGACACATCACAGCCTTGTGGTAGTAGAATTTTATTAGTGTCATATTTTTATACTTTCAGGAACTTTCAGGTTTTACAGGGATTAAGTTTGGTACCATAGTTACTTTTACCCTCATTATCTTAGCTTAACAACTATTACCAGTCAACTCCCAGTCCACTGTTCAGTGTACTGAGGGAGGTAGGAGAGAATACTTGACATAGAACAAGTATTTAAACTCTCTAGGGAGGGTGATGGACCTATAATGCATATAGAAAGCTGCATAATATTAGTTCTCACTTTCAGTGTTTAAAGGGAATTTTGTGTATAAATGTATAATCAGATTGGAGAGTACAAATGGCTTTCTTTTGTGAATTCTTATTTTATCAACTCAAAGTTATAGATAACTTTTTAAAATGTATGCTAAGTATGCTAAGTATAATTTCTTAGCACATTGAAGTAATATTTGAAATAATTTGTCAGTAGATTGTGTTAATAGCTTTAGCAGTCATTGTTAATATGAAATTCCTTTTTGTATTTTTCATTCTTGGTGATTTACTTTGTTACTCATTTCACCTGATAGGAAACAAACAAAAAAAATCTAACTTTTAAAAAGTCTCCCATTATCATTTTTAAATGTACTCAGATATTCAATTCTTGAATATTCTCTCTCTTAAGGAAGAGGGATACTAATAAATAAAACTGGGATGTGCTATGGAAAACCAATTTAAAGCTGTTTTTTTAATCATCTATTTCAAAAAGATAAGCTGTGGCTCTTAGAATAATGATTTCTATAGTCAGTAATCTGTGTTTTGCAAATTTAGTCTGCCTGTTGACTGTTTAATAATGGAAGTTGGGGCTCAGCCTGTGATCCCAACACTTAGGGAAGCCAAGACAGGCAAATCACTTGAGCCCAGGAGTTTGAGACCATCCTGGGCAACATAGTGGAACCTCGTCTCTTTCCCTCTCCCAGCAAAAAAAAAAAAAAGAAAAAAAAAGAAAAAAAAGAAAATAATTAGCTGGGCATTATGGCACATGCCTATAGTCACAGCTACTACTCAGGAGGCTGAGGTGGGAGGATAGTTTGAGCCCGGGAGGTTGAGGCTGAGGTGAGCCATGATCACCACTGCACTCCAGCCTCGGTGACAGAGTAAGGCACTTTCTCAAAAAAAAAAAAAGAAAAGAAAAGAAACTGAATTTGTTTTTGTGTAGTTATAACTTATAAATTTGATTGTTTGATTTTTTTTTTTTTTTTTTTTGTGATGGAGTCTCTGTCACCCAGGCTGGAGTGTAGTGGCATGATCTTGGCTCATAATTGATAGCTTGTTGGTCACATTTTGTTGCCCTATGGGTTAATAGAAGAACTTCTGGTTTATGATGCTTTTTTAAATAAAATATTTTCTGCTTTATACATGCCACTTCTGCCTTAATGCTCTTGGTATGTAAATTACTTAAGGATGGTAATATATAATTTATTTCTTTATCATCTGCTACTATTTATACAAATATAATCAAATACTTCCTAACCAGTTTAGAAAAAAAAAGTATTAGAACAAAACCTTAAAAAGAAAGCATCTTGGATAAAACCTTGAATAAAGATTATGCAGTTTTTTCTGAACATTTATTATGAGATCAGTAACCTTGGATTTCAGTTGCCCAGGTTCATGACTGACTATAATACTGAGAAAGATAGTTAATTTCTATGCCTCAGTTTCCTCAACTATAAAAGTGAGGATACTTTTATATGTTCAGAAAATACTGGATAATCTTACTCAAGGTTTTATTCAAGATGCTTGCTTTTTTTTTTTTTTTTTTTTTTTTTGAGATGGAGTTTTAGGCTGGAGTGCAATGGTGTGGTCTTGGCTCACTGCAACCTCCACCTCCTGGGTTCAAACAATTCTCCTGCCTCAGCCTCCCAAGTAGCTGGGATTACAGGCATGCACCACCATGCCTGGCTAATTTTTATATTTTTAGTAGAGACAGGGTTTCTCTTTGTTGGTCAGGCTGGTCTCGAACTCCTGACTTCAAGTGAACCACCAGCCTCAGCTTCCAAAGTGCTGGGATTACAGGCATGAGCCACTGCACCCGGCCAAGATGCTTTCTTTTTATGGTTTTGTTCTAGATATTTTTCTTTTTCTAAATTGGGTAGAAAGTATTTGATTATATTTGTATAAATAAATGCATAGTTTAATATATATATAAAGTCATGGAAATAAATTCTTACAGAATTAGTTTGTATTCCTACTCAAAGGTATAAAAAGCCAGAGGAGCGGAGTCCATTGGTAGCAGCAATGCAGCATTTTCTGCCAGTTCTAAAGGATCGTTTTATCCAGCTTCTTTCTGACCAGTCTGATCAATCTGTCCTCATCCAGAAACAAATATTCAAGATCTTCTATGCTCTTGTTCAGGTAATTTCTACAGAGCAGTTTTTATATATAAAAGTTAGTCTGCCGTTTACCATATTAAACATTAACAAGAATTTCAACATTTGAATAATAATTACATTTGAAAATCTACATTAAATGGATAATTTTCTAGCAAAATATAAATTGCCAAAATATTAAGTCTAAAAAAGCATACGTCCCCAAACATGTAGATAACCGTAATAAATCTTAAACTGCAAACGAGCAACGTCAAATTCTCTTAAGCTATTTACTACAACCAAATTAGTCATTTTAGGAAGCATCTTTCACCTTACAAGAATTAATGAATCTAGGCCAGGCACAGTGGCTCATGCCTGTAATCCCAGTACTTTGGGAGGCTGAGGCAGGCAGATCACCTGAAGTCAGGAGTTCAGGACCAGCCTGACCAACATGTAGAAAACCCCATCTCTACTAAAAATTCAGAAAAATTAGCCAGGCATGGTGGCACATGCCTATAACCCCGACTACTTGGGAGACAGAGGCAGGAGAATAGCTTGAACCCAGGACACGGAGGAGAAAAGAAAAAGAAAAAAGAATTTTTGAATTTGAAAACCCATTACTTGATTACAGTTGAAATCTAACACATACTCTGATATGCAAGATATACATAAATTGTCTCAATAAATAGAAAACCTATTCCTAAACTTGTCACAAAAACACTGTATCCATGGGCTTTACTGGCACACAGTAATGGGTTTTATTATTTCTGTATGTTGCTCTGAATTTTTCTAGGATAAAAGATAGCCACTACAGAAATGGTTGGGTCAGTATTCGCAGTGAAACGTAATTATAAAGCAGATTTTAAAAAATCAGATAAATTCTGGTTCTTTTTGCACCATGTACCATAGAAGTGTTTATCTCATCTACCAAGACCTTTGGTCCAAGTCATACCATTACATTAAAAAATCTCATTTAAATGGATCAGAGCCAGGCACAGTGGCTCACACCTGTAAGCCTGTAATCCCAGTTACTCTGGAGGCTGAGGTGGGAGGATTGCTTGAAGCCAGGAGTTCAAGGCTATAGTCCATCCTGACAGAGCGAGACCTGGTCCCTAAAAAAAAAAGAGAAAGGAAGAAAGATCTAGGATTTAACTTCCACTGAGATTATACTTGCCTAACTCTGTTGCTTGGTTGGATTTTTCATGTCTTTGCTAGATCTTTAAAGACATTCAAGTATCTCCCACTCTGAATCTAAGGGTACCTTAATGCCATTCTGTTGGACTCTTAAGTGATTCTTTCAAGTAATTTGAATCAACACTAGTCTTTTCTTTTTTTTTCTTTTTTTTTTTTTGAGACGGAGTTTCGCTCTTGTTACCCCAGGCTGGAGTGCAATGGCGCGATCTCGGCTCACCGCAACCTCCGCCTCCTGGGTTCAGGCAATTCTCCTGCCTCAGCCTCCTGAGTAGCTGGGATTACAGGCACACGCCACCATGCCCAGCTAATTTTTTGTATTTTTAGTAGAGACGGGGTTTCACCATGTTGACCGGGATGGTCTCGATCTCTTGACCTCGTGATCCACCCGCCTCGGCCTCCCAAAGTGCTGGGATTACAGGCTGAGCCACCGCGCTCGGCCTAGTCTTTTCAATATTTTTTCTAACTGGTAGGATCATAACTTTTGGATTAAATAATAGATCTTTTTGAAAACTATCGTAGGGCATACGGAATAAGACAAAATAGTTTATCAGCTCATTATTTGAGACTAGCATACCCTATTATAAAAATATAGCCCCGTCTCACTTGTGAAAATAGATGTCCTAAAATCCCAAATTGGATATCTATTTTATTGGCCTACTGAGAGGATTTATTCCAGGAATACAAGAATGGGTCAATAGTAAGAATTTAATTTTTGTAATTAACCCTTACATCACATTAAAATAGAGACCTGTAACCATCTTTATGGATGTCAGATAACGCATTTTATAAAAGTAAATAACCATGTCTGCTTTGAAGAAAATAAACAACTGTTAGAATCCTAAAATAGAATCTTTCTTAACTTGCTGAAATGTGTGCGTTAGAAGTCTGCAATAGATATCATACCTTACAGTGAAAATAAGATACCCCAGTAAAATGAGTATATGACAGGGATGCCCACTCACCGTTTACCATTATAGGTAACAAGCAAAGAAATGTATCTGTGTACTAAAAGCAGGAAATGTGGATTGAATGACATACTTTTGGTAGGTATTGTGAAGAGTAAAAAGAGGTGGGATTTTCTTTAGCAAAGATTTTGAAGTTTTAATTCTTGACTTTTATTTAGTATACACTACCACTGGAACTGATAAATCAACAGAACCTGACAGAATGGATAGAAATTTTAAAGACTGTTGTGAACAGGGATGTACCTAATGTAAGTTTCTGTATGTTCTCTTATTAAATTACTAAATATATTTAATGGTCTTTTGAAGACTTTAACTGGTGTTTCCTGTAACATTCTCTATGAACTTTTATAATTTGTGATGTATTTTTTTCAAGATTAAAGATAGCTTTTCATTTGTTTACATATGCATTACATATATACATTTACTTAGTGTAAAAAGTTGTAAATGGTGATTTTTAAAATATATTACAGTTTAAGCACTTCTGTTGTCTTTATTTCATCCTAAATCTTCTGTTTCTTCTCAGTTCTTTTTTTTTTTTTTTTTTTTTTTTTTGAGACGGAGTTTCGCTCTCGTTACCCAGGCTGGAGTGCAATGGCGCGATCTCGGCTCATCGCAACCTCCGCCTTCTGGGCTCAGGCAATTCTCCTGCCTCAGCCTCCTGAGTAGCTGGGATTACAGGCACGCGCCACCACGCCCAGCTAGTTTTTTTGTATTTTTAGTAGAGACGGGGTTTCACATGTTGACCAGGATGGTCTCGATCTCTTGACCTCATGATCCACCCGCCTCGGCCTCCCAAAGTGCTGGGATTACAGGCTTGAGCCACCGCGCCCGGCCTCTTCTCAGTTCTTAAATTAAGAGCTCATAGCTAGCTTTCAGCCTAGTTAATTTGTCAGATGCCCACATACAGAGGAAGAACTTGATTTACAAGTTGGCCAAACTTTATAGTTATGTTATCTTTTCTAAATAACTTTATTGAGAAATAACTCACATACCATAAAATTTACTCTTTTGAAATATAACTTGGTAGTTTTTAGTACATTTAGAGTTGTCCAGTTGTGTTATTTTCATAATCAAATTTTAAAAAATTATTATTCTTTATAATCTAGTTTTCTAGAGCTCGTTTTCTAGAGAGAGGGGGGAATTTGCAGATTACTGAATACCCAGTTTTTTGTTTTTTGTTTTTTTTTTTAAGACATAGTCTCTCCCTCTGTCACCCAGGCTATAATGCAGTGTTGCAATCTTGGCTCACTGCAACCTCTGCCTCCTGGGTTCAAGCAGTTCTCTGCCTCAGCCTCTGAGTAGCTGGGATTACAGGCGCCTGCCACAGTGCCCGGCTAATTTTTGTATTTTTAGTAGAGACAGAGTTTCACCGTCTTGGCCAGGCAAGTCTTGAACTCCTGACCTCATCAGCCACTGCATCTGGCTGACCCAGTATATTTCAAGCACTGTTATTAATATGTACTTATTTAACCCTCAAAATTCTTTCTGGGAGGGTTATATAATTTGTCCAATATAATATTGCTAATCACATAAGTGAGACCAAAGTCCTATTTTGTAGTTTAATTTTTCTTTTAAAGATTTGTTTCAAAAAGATTTACAAACAATGCAAAAGAAACAACATTTCTACACACTCCACAGGAAACTAGTTTGGTGTATATTTTTCTGTGTACATTTAATAAATATACAACTTTTTTGTTTTGTTTTTGTTTTTCCTTTGCCCATAGCATGAAATAAAATACAACTTTTAAAGGTCTCACATACAAATTCTGCACCTTTTTGTGTATAATTTATAATCTCTGCACCAATTATAAATAAGCAGTTCAGTGAGTTATCACAATTATATGTACCCATGTAACCATCACCTCAGAATGTTTGCCTCATGACTGGTTCTAGTCATCTCTGCCATCATCTCATTTCCCGCACAATAGATTTCGTCTATTTTAGAACTTAATAAGTAATCTTTTGTTTCTGGCTTCTTTTGCTTAGTATATTTATAAGATTCTTTCATGTTGTATAGTGATAGTTTATTCTTTCTTATTGCTAAGCCCATTGTATAGGTATATCACAATATCTGGATGCTGATGGACATCCAGATAGTTTTACTTTTTCAGTATTATAGATAAAGCTATGAACATTCTTACATGTCTTTTTATGGTTACATGTTTTTTACATTCTTGTATAACTATCAAAGAAAGGAATTGGGTCATAGGGAAGGTGTATGTTTAACTTTGCAAGTAACTTCCAAAGTGGCTGTAGCATTGCTCTCCCTAGCGATGTATGAGAGTATTCAATTGCTCTGTGTATTCACTCCCTTATCCTACTTAAAAAATATGTCATGGATATCTTAGGTCAATGTATAATTATCCAGTTCCTTCTTTCAGTGGTTGTCTAGTAGTCTTTTATGGATGTTACATAATTAAACATTCCCTTATTAATGAATGTTCAGGTTCTTGCCAGTTTTTTACCATTACAAATAGTATTGTAATTAATATTCTCATACACAAATTCTTGTGCGTTTATACTTACATATCTGAAACTAGATTTCTGAAATGATGTTTCTCATAGGGCCTTGACTATACTATTTAGATCTTGACTAAAATGTTTTGTTTTAAGCTTGTAGAAGAATTTTAAGAAGCATGTCTTTTATAACCAACTAGTGAAGCAGTGAGGATGTCTCTTGGATTTAACTAGGGTTAATACTTTTCCAAGTCTAACCTTCTGTTATGAAAGGCCAACATTAGAGAGGCATTCATATTTTTGTCAATCTGTTCTCATCTCATGTTGTTCCTCCTATGTTATATTATCTCTATCATTAAATAAGTATCTTTTTTTTTCTTTATTTGATATCCCTGAGACTGTGTGATTTACAATAAATATCTTTTCAAAGGAAACACTTCAAGTTGAAGAAGATGATCGGCCTGAGTTACCATGGTGGAAATGCAAGAAGTGGGCCTTACATATTTTAGCAAGGCTTTTTGAAAGGTAATCTTATCCATATATGGTGATTTAAATTAGTTTTTAAAGGTTTTGCTTTTATAAGTGCTGGCATAAAACATAAAGAAACAATGGGCATTTTGATGTTCTTTTAGATATGGAAGCCCTGGCAATGTTTCCAAGGAGTATAATGAATTTGCTGAAGTATTTCTGAAGGCATTTGCTGTTGGTGTACAGCAAGTAAGTCTGTTACTGGTTTTTCTAAGTGGAAATATGGCATCTTTAAGTTAATTTGTCTTATTTCTGGTTTCTTTGATATCTAAAGAGTTCACGTTTGGACCCTATAGCAGGTCTCAAACATTTTTGGTCTCAGGATCTCTTAATGTTTAAATTACTAAAGAGACCATTGGGTTCTTATGTGAGTTATACCCAGTGATATTTATCACATTAGAAATTAAAACAAAATTAAGCAGTTCATTAAAAAATAATAACAGTACATATTAACAGAAACTTTTATTTTTATTTTATTTTTTTTTGAGACAGAGTTTTGCTCTTGTTGCCCAGGCTGGAGTGCAGTGGTGCAATCTTGGCTGACTACAACCGCTGCTCCTGGGTTTAAGTGATTCTCCCGCCTCAGCCTCCTGAGCAGCTGGGATTACAGGCATGCACCACCATCCTTGGCTAATTTTGTATTACATTTTCAGTAGAGATGGGTTTTCTCTATGTTGGTCAGGCTGGTATAGCCCGCCTTGGCCTCCCAAAGTGCTGGGATTACAGACGTGATTCATTGTCTTAGTTACAGAATTCTAATTTTTTTTTTTTTGAGATGGAGTCTTGCTCTGTTCTCTGGGCTGGAGTGCAGTGGTGCTACCTTGGCTTACTGCAACCTCTGCCCACTGGGTTCAAGTGATTTTCATGTCTAAGCCGCCTGAGTAGCTGGGATTACAGGTGGCCGCCACCATACCCAGCTCATTTTTGTATTTTCAGTAGAGATGGGATTTTATCATGTTGGCCAGGCTGGTTTTAAACTCCTGACCTCAAGTGATCTGCACACTGGACTCCTAAAGTGCTGGAATTATAGCCATGAGCTGCCACGTCCAGCCCACAATTCAAATATTGGCTTGAAACCTCAAATTTAGGGACTGGGCGCAGTGGCTCAAGCCTGTAATCCCAGCACTTTGGGAGGCCGAGGCAGGTGGATCACGAGGTCAAGAGATCGAAACCATCCTGGTCAATATGGTGAAACCCCGTCTCTACTAAAAATACAAAACACTAGCTGGGCGTGGTGGCGCGTGCCTGTAATCCCAGCTACTCAGGAGGCTGAGGCAGGAGAATTGTCTGAGCCCAGGAGGTGGAGGTTGCGGTGAGCCGAGATCACGCCGTTGCACTCCAGCCTGGGTAACAAGAGCGAAACTCTGTCTCGAATAAAAAAAAAAGAAACCTCAAATTTAATGCTGGCAACATATTGTCAGCAATTTTCCTTAAAATGATGGATTCATTTTATTCAATTTTGAGAAAAAATCTGCCATATTCTTTTTATTCTTTTTTTTTTTTTTTTTTTGAGACGGAGTTTCACTCTTGTTACCCAGGCTGGAGTGCAATGGCGCGATCACGGCTCACCACAACCTCCGCCTCCTGGGTTCAGGCAATTCTCCTGCCTCAGCCTCCTGAGTAGCTGGGATTACAGGCACGCGCCACCATGCCCTGCTAATTTTTTTTTGCATTTTTACTAGAGATGGGGTTTCACCATGTTGACCAGGATGGTCTCGATCTCTTGACCTTGTGATCCACCCGCCTCAGCCTCCCAAAGTGCTGGGATTACAGGCTTGAGCCACCGCTCCTGGCCTAAAATCTGCCATATTCTAAATAACAATAGTTATTTAGGAAAACTATTGTCTATCAGTTATTCTAAATAACTATTGTCTATCAGTTGTTCTTTCAAGGATAAAATAGTGTTTCATGGAATATGTGACTATTTCAGCATGCAATTCAATCTCTTACCAAGTGTTGTAACCATTGTACTTTGATATGTAGAATGGCTATCTGTGTACTTCTTACTGAATAATCATACTTTTTCTTCTCATCAAAGTTATTAAGGAAAACTTGTTCTGTAAGAATGTGGGTGTAAAGAGGCAGGTAGATCACCTACAATCAGGAGTTCGAGACCAACCTGGCCAACATGGCAAAACCCTGTTTCTACTAAAAATACAAAAATTAACTGGGCGTGGTGGTGCTCACCTGTAGTCCCAGCTACTAGGGAGGCTGAGGCAGGAGAATCCCTTGAACCTAGGAGGCAGAGGTTGCAATGAGCTGAGATTGCGCCGCTGCACTCCAGCCTGGGCAGCAAGGCGAGGCACTGTCTCAAAAAAAAAAAAAAAAAAAACAGGGACTTTAATATCATACTGTCTTTATTCAAATAAGGCACCACAGCATTTAACACTGTGGTTTTGTACCATTGATACAAATACTTATTTACTCAAAACCCAGCATTTTAAAAGAAAGCAGACAACATCATTATGAAAGTAGCTTTAACCTAGTAGATCCTTTGAAATAGTCTTGGGGACCACTAGAGGTTTGTGGACTTCAAGTACCAGTGTTCTGAAACATGAATTAGAATTAGAACTATTGACAGATTCTAAATAGGCAGTTAACTGCTTTGGGTGAGGTTTTTCTAGAAGATGGCTTTAACAAGATAGGGCTTTCAATACTGTAGTTTTTCAGTAGGTAGCATATGGTCCAGGTGTGGTGGCTTACACCTGTAATCCCAGCACTTAGGGAGGCTGAGACAGGAGGATTGCTTGAGGCTAGGTGTTCAAGACCAGCCTGACAACATAGTGAGCCACTGTCTTTAGCAAAGAAAAAAAAATAAAAACAAAGATAGCATATACTTTTCTTTTTATTCTTAATCAGAAATGAGTTGAATTATTTTTAACAGAATGCGATCGTTTTTCTTGATGACCAGGGCATTAAGATACATGTTAACTGTTTTGACTGGCTTGTAAGTGGTTGAAATTTCTATTTGGACATTGATTTTTGATTGAAAAATTTTTTTCCAAGGTTTTATTGAAGGTGTTATATCAGTACAAGGAGAAGCAATATATGGCTCCTCGAGTTTTACAACAGACATTAAATTATATTAATCAAGGAGTTTCTCATGCTCTCACCTGGAAGAATCTGAAGCCCCATATACAAGTAATCATTTATCTGAAATGTTTTTATAGCAAATATAATAGAAATAACATCAATTGCCATAAAGGTTGAAAACTTGCATGTTTGTTGAGTTGTGTTACTTAGTTTACTTCTGGTGGTGGTTTTGAGAGTGTAGCAGGAAAAGGAGACAGAACACTCTGACATAAAGTTATGAGAGGTATTTTGTGACTATCCAACTTACTTTTTAATCCAAAACTTTTATCTTCAACCTTGATTTAAGTTCATACTCTTGGTCTATGATTACATTTTATCATGTAATTTGGAGTAACCAAGGGACTTTATTTCACCAGATTAGTTTCTAGCCTAAGTGGCTTATCTCCTATTTCTATGAATAATTTATTTGCTTTATTTAGAGCTGTAGAATTTTATAGACTTACATATGTGCATATTTTTAGGATACTTATTTGCAGCGTACGTACACTTATATCTTATAATTACTTGTTACAGAGAGGGGAAGTACATGCATGTAGTTAGATAGTTGATCTTAGAACACATTAAATGCATTACTAAAGTTTGATATTAAGCTTTAAAATTCACATCATAGTGTTTCTTTGGTTTTAATACTTAGAGGAAATTTGAAGGTTTAAATTTGAAAACTGATGGCTACTGTTTTCTTAACTTTTAAATTGCAGGGCATTATCCAAGACGTTATTTTTCCATTGATGTGCTATACAGATGCTGATGAAGAACTTTGGCAAGAAGACCCTTACGAATACATACGCATGAAGTTTGGTAAGAAATAGTCACCTTTTTAGAAACAAAAAAAAGTCAGTAATTAAGATTAGAGTGATTGTGTGTAGCCAACCTATGGGGTATTAGGTATCTTCTTTATTTTTTATTTTTCGAGACGAGTTTCACTCTTGTCACCCAGGCTTGAGTGCAGTGGCCCGATCTTAGCTCACTGCCTCCTCTGCCTCCCAGGTTCAAGCGATTCTCCTGCCTCAGTCTCCTAAGTAGCTGGGATTACAGGCACCTGCCATCATGCCCAGCTGATTTTTTGTGTTTTTGGTAGAGATGGGGTTTCATCATGTTGGCCAGGCTGGTCTCAAATTCCTATGCTCAGGTGATCCACCTGACTCGGCCTTCCAAAGTGCTGGGATTACAGGTGTGAGCCACCACACTGGGCCCGGCCCTTCTTTGTTGTTTTAATGTATCCCTTGTATAGTTTTTTGGGGGGGCTATTCATTTTGGGGACCATTCATTATTGATAATCATCTTACTTTTAGCAGACACAAATTCAATACTGTTAAGCTTTTATTACTGAATGCCAAAACTGTTAGATATTCAAGATTACACCTCAACACTAAATGTATCAAGTATGCTTTTGGATCTTATGTTGGTCATCATATGTGTGGGAAATGAGAAAACACATTGGAAGCTGGAGTCACATGAAGTCCCTGCACAGAACTAAAGAATTGTAATTTGGCTAATAATGTGGAATATTGGTCCTTCCTCTTAGCAGATCATCTGTGCTTTTTGCAGCTTGTACTTTTGTGATGCTATTGTGAAAATTCTCACATCAGTAGTGTTTCATACATATAATTTAAACTGCTAAGTTATGGGTTAAAAAAGAAAAATGAAAAACTATTAGGAAGAATTCATGGATTAGCATTTAATTTGTACAAGTCAGGTGTGGTGGCTAATGTCTGTAATCCCAACACATTGGGAGGCCGAAGTGGGCAGATCGTTTGAGTTCAGGAGTTCGAGTCCAGCCTGGCCAACATGGTGAAACCCCATCTCTACTAAAAGTACCAAAATTAGCTGGATGTGGTGGCAGGCATCTGTAATCCAGCTACACGAGAGGCTGAGGCAAGAGAATCACTTGAACCTAGTAGTTGGAGGTTACAGTGAGCCGAGATTGCCCCACTGCACTCCAGCCTAGGTGACACAGTGAGATTCCATCTCCAAACAAACAAAAACACTTAACTTGTATGGAAAAGACATGGAATTCTGCTTTTGCAAAATTACACGGGAATCTAGGATCATTTTCATACCTTAGGAAAAGATTAAGCATGTTTTTAAATGCTTTTGTGAAGAAAGTAATGTTTATTGTCTTAATTTTAAACTTGTTCTCTAGATGTGTTTGAAGATTTTATTTCTCCTACCACTGCTGCCCAGACACTTTTGTTTACAGCCTGTAGTAAGAGGAAAGAGGTAGGCTTATTTAATGTTTAGGTAACTTTTCCTATATTATTTAAAATTTATTGGCCGGGCGTGGTGGTTCACGTCTGTAATCCAGGCACTTTGGAGGCCAAGTGGGGCGGATCACCTGAGGTCGGGAGTTCAAGACCAGCCTGACCAACATGGTGAAATCCCATCTTAAAAAAAAAAGAAAAAGAAAAAGAAAAAACAGATTTATTCAACTATGCACTCAGTTTTAAATGTCATATGAGTCACTTTGTTAGTGTTTTTTAAGTACTGTTGGCCTATTCAATAATAGCGCTTTTCTCTTTTAATCTAGGTACTGCAAAAGACTATGGGATTTTGTTACCAGATTCTTACAGAACCAAATGCTGACCCTCGAAAAAAAGATGGAGCCCTGCATATGATTGGCTCTTTAGCTGAAATACTTCTGAAGGTATTCTTTAGTGTATTTGTATGTGCATGAGTCTGCAAGTAGTTTTTTGTTTTGTTTTTATTTATTTTTTTTTGTTTTTTAGTTTTTTTGTGTGTGCAAGTAGTTTTTAAAAATAAACAGCCAGGCGAGGCGCGGTGGCTCAAGCCTGTAATCCCAGCACTTTGGGAGGCCGAGGCGGGTGGATCACGAGGTCGAGAGATCGAGACCATCCTGGTCAACATGGTGAAACCCCGTCTCTACTAAAAATACAAAAAATTAGCTGGGCATGGTGGCGCATGCCTGTAATCCCAGTTACTCAGGAGGCTGAGGCAGGAGAATTGCCTGAACCCAGGAGGTGGTGGTTGCGGTGAGCCGAGATCGCGCCATTGCACTCCAGCCTGGGTAACGAGAGCGAAACTCCATCTCAAAATAAAATAAAATAAAATAAAATAAAATAAATAAACAGGCAGCCAGGCACAGTGGCTGACTTCTGTAATCCGAGCACTTTGGGATGCTAAGGTGGGCAGATTGCTTGGGCCTTTGAGACCAGCCTGAGCAACATACTGAGGCCTCCATCTTTTTTTTTTTTTTTTTTTTTTTTTTTAGACGGAGTTATTTTGTTTTGCTCTTGTCACCCAGGCTGGAGTGCAGTGGCGCGATTTCGGCTCACCGCAACGTCCGCCTCCTGGGTTCAGGCAATTCTCCTGCCTCAGCCTCCTGAGTAGCTGGGATTACAGGCACGCACCACTATGCCCAGCTAATTTTTTGTATTTTTAGTAGAGACGGGGTTTCACCATGTTGACCAGGTTGGTCTCGATCTCTTGACCTTGTGATCCACCCGCCTCGGCCTCCCAAAGTGCTGGGATTACAGGCTTGAGCCACCGCGCCCAGCCGAGACCCCCATCTTTATAAAAACAAAAAATGCATTGGGTGTGTTGGCTCATGCCTGTAATCACAGTACTTTAGGAGGCCGAAGAGGGCAGATTGCTTGAGGTCAGGAGTTTGAGACCAGCCCGGCCAACATGGCAAAACCCCATCTCTACTGAAAATACAAAAATTAGCTGGCCGTGTTGGCGCATGTCTGTAATCCCAGCTACTCGGGAGACTGAGGCAGGAGAAGGATTTGAAGCCGGGAGGTGGAGGCTGCAGTGAGCCAAGGTCATGCCACTGCACTCCACACTCCAGCCCAAGCTACAGAGACTTGGTCTCAATAAAAAAAATTAACATCCTTATGTGATGTACAACTCAGTAGTTTTTATTATTCACAGTTGTATAACTATCACCCTCAGAAGAAATTCTGTATACGCCGGGCGCGGTGGCTCAAGCCTGTAATCCCAGCACTTTGGGAGGCCGAGGCGGGTGGATCACGAGGTCGAGAGATCGAGACCATCCTGGTCAACATGGTGAAACCCCGTCTCTACTAAAAGTGCAAAAAATTAGCTGGGCATGGTGGCACGTGCCTGTAATCCCAGCTACTCAGGAGGCTGAGGCAGGAGAATTGCCTGAGCCCAGGAGGCGGAGGTTGCGGTGAGCCGAGGTCGCGCCATTGCACTCCAGCCTGGGTAACAAGGGCGAAACTCCGTCTCAAAAAAAAAAAAAAAGAAAAAGAAAGAAATTCTGTATACATTGGCAGTCACTCTACATTTCACCCCAAATCTCCCAGCCCTAGGCTACCTGTAGTCCACATTTGTTCTATGGATTTGTTTATTCTGGACATTTTATGTAAATGAAGTCATAATATGTAGTCCTTTGTGGATGACTTCTTTCATTTAGTGTAATGTTTCCAAGGATTACCCATGTTGTAGCATGTTTCAGTACCTTTTCTGTTTCGTTGCCAAATTATATTTCATTATATTAATATACCAGATTTTATTCATTCATTAGTCGCTTCTATTTTCTGGCTACTACAAATGTTGCTGTGAATATTCATGTTTAAGTTTTTTTGTTTGGTTTTCAGACAGTCTTGCTCTGTTGCCCAGGCTGGAGTGCAGTGGCACAATGTCGGCTCATGCAACTACGCCTCCTGGGTTCCCCGCCTTAGCCTCCGGAGTAGCTGGAATTAACAGGCACCTGCTACCATGCCTGGCTAATTTTTGTATTTTTGGTAGAAATGGGGTTTCACCACATTGGCCAGGCTGGTCTTGAACTCCTGACCTTGTGATCCACCTGCCTTGGTCTCCCAAAGTGCTGGGATTACAGGTGTGAGCCACTAGGCCTGGCTCATGTTGAAGTTTTTATGTGGACGTATGTTTTTATTTTTCATGGGTATATACCTGTGAGTATGAATTGCTGGTCATAATTCGAGAAACCACAGGACCATTTTCCAGAGTCACTGTACCATTTATATTTCTACCAGCAGTATATTTTGATTATAGCCATCCTGGTGAACGTGAATTAGTATCTCTTTGTGGCTTTGAAACTTTTCTTGTGTTTATTGTCCATTTGTATATTTTTAGAGAATATCGATTCAAACTGCTTACTCCCATCCCACCCCACCACTTTTTTTGTTTTGAAATGGAGTCTTGCTCTATTGCCCAGGCTGGAATGCAGTGGCAAGATCTCGGCTCACTGTGGCTTCTGGTCTCCTGGGTTCAAGTGATTCTCCTGCTTTGGCCTCCCAAGTAGCAGCATTTTTTTTTTTCACCCAGGCTGGAATGCAGTGGCATGATCTTGGCTCACTGCAACCTCTGCCTCCCAGGTTCAAGTGATTCTTGTGCTTTAGATGCCTGCCACCATGCCCAGCTAATTTTTTTTTTTTTTTCGAGATGGAGTCTCACTCTAGCCCAGGCTGGAGTTCCAGTGGCACAATCTCAGCTCACTGCAACCTCTGCCTTGAGGGTTCAAGTGATTCCCCTGCCTCAGCCTCCCAAGTAGCTGAGACTACAGGCATGCGCCACTACACCCAGCTAATTTTTTTGTATTTTTAGTAGAGATTGGGTTTTATCATGTTAGCCAGGATGATCTGGATCTCCTGGCCTCAGGTAATCCGCTTGCCTTGGCCTCCCAGAGTGCCAGGATTGCAGGCGTGAGCCACTGCACTCAGCCATCTTTCATCTTTTCTGTACCTGTTCACCCATCCATCTCTTAGTTTATAAAGTATATATTAAAGACATTCCTATCATTTGTTGTGTAGGAGGCTGGGAATTAAGTGAGTTCTCTTGGCACATTTGAGTATCTTGTTTGTCTGTTCTTACCTTTCACTCAGCTTCTCTTAGTGGTAATATCTTAAATAGGTAGGCACAGTTATCATGAACATGAAGTTCATTTTGGTATGTTACTATCAACTAGTCTGTGGATCTTTTTTAAATTTCACAAGATTTACCACTGTGTCCTTTTTTCTGTTCCATAACCCTGTCTAGGGTCTCACATTGCACTTAGTTGTCATATCTGATTATATAAGTGGTGATATATAAGTGGCTTAGGTTTTTAATGTTTATTTAATGTGCAGTTTAAGGAACTCTTCCAAAAAGCTTCTTAGCACTTAGAAAATACTCAGCTTGAATATTGAGAGTGCCTTTTTAAAGAAACACTTGAACCCAGGAGGCAGAGGTTGCAGTGAGCTGAGATTGTGCCACTTCATTCCAGCCTGGGTGAGAATGAGAGACTCCATCTCAAAAAAAAAAAAAGTAGCACCTTCTTAGAGAGCCAGTTTTAGTTTCAAAGCAGGATTTTTTTTCACATCATGTTAGCTAGAAACTTTACCAGAGAGGTTGTTTTCTTCTAAAAGTTTCATAAGAAATAAAATTCGTAAGGTGACAAAATTAAGCAAACTTAGTCAGACACTATTGCTTTTAAGATTTGGCATTATGGCTTTCTAATCAAGGAATGTGAAAACATGTCAAAATGTGTTCAGTGGTTTTTGGTGGTGAAGTTCTGGAATAAGAAAATTGGTTGTGGATCCTGGGATTCAAAAGATGAGAATATGTTTTGGCGTTAATAGTCATTTTTAACAGTATTAATCTATTTGGAAATTGAGATGATTGTATTTGGAACTGTATCAAAATAATTGTTGTTTGTATTTACAGAAAAAGATCTATAAAGATCAGATGGAATACATGTTGCAGAATCATGTATTCCCTCTCTTCAGCAGTGAACTAGGCTACATGAGAGCAAGGGTATGTTTTAAAGCTGCATTATTTATATACTTCTGTCTTGTAATGAATGACTCTGGACTATTATATTGAAACTTTTAAATGTTCACTTTGAAGACTATATTTTGTTTTATGTTTCTGTTTAATGTACATGATTACATGGCTGCTGTAATGTGTGCATAGCTTTCATCTGTGTCTGGTAGCAGTGTCTGTCTGTGTTTTGCATTCAGATCTTGCTATCCACACAAATGTCATGCAGCCAAAGAGTAACTTGGGATCATAGTACTGGTCTAGTGTTGTCTCTGGACACATCTACCACTGGCCAGCCTCCAAAGTCCCATACACAGAACTCAAAGATTAGAGATTAGCTTGGGGGAATTTAAGGCAAGGTATCTACACTAACTCACTGTATTTTTACAAAAGGCTTGCTGGGTGCTTCACTATTTTTGTGAAGTGAAGTTCAAAAGTGATCAGAACCTTCAAACAGCCTTAGAGCTAACAAGAAGATGTCTGATTGATGATAGAGAAATGCCTGTGAAAGTGGAAGCTGCCATTGCCCTTCAAGTATTGATCAGCAATCAAGAAAAAGGTAAAGGATTATTATGTTAAGAAAAGTGAATGTTGGCCAGGTGTGGTGGGTCACGCCTGTAATCTTAGCACTTTGGTAGGCTGAGGCAGGAAGAATGCTTGAAGCCAGGTAAGACCAGCCTGGGCAACATCGCTGCAAAAAATTTTTTCAAAATTAACTGGACATTGTGGCAGGTACCTGTAGTCCCGGCTACTTGGGAGTCTGAGGCAGCAGGATCACTTGAGCCCAGCAGTTCAAGGCTGCAGTGTTCTGTGATTGCGACTGCCTCCCAGCCTGGGCAACAGAGCAAACCCCTCCCTGCCTCTTATTAAAAAAAAAAAAAAAATATATATATATATATATATATATATATATAGTAATGAGTGTCTTTATGCCTGATTGTAAAAAGGCATAATCCTAGAAACTTGGCATACCTCTTTTTTTATGTGAAAGTACTTTTTAGAAAAGCTCATTGATACACTCTTTCTCTTACAGCTAAAGAATATATCACACCATTCATCAGACCTGTAATGCAGGCTCTTCTTCATATTATAAGAGAAACAGAAAATGATGACCTTACCAATGTAATTCAGAAAATGATCTGTGAATATAGTGAAGAAGTTACTCCTATTGCCGTGGAAATGACACAACATTTGGTATGTTGTTTGAACCTATCGTTTTTGCAAGCATTTTAATTTAGCTCTTAGTATGTTTCAGATTGTGTCACAAGTGGCTTGCCTTACCTTATAGCAGCAGTCCCCAACCTTTTTGGCACCTGGGACCGGTTTTGTGGAAGATAATTTTTCCACAGTTGGTCCAAGGGAGATGACTTTGGAATGAAACTGTGGTCCAAGGGAGATGGCTTTGGAATGAAACTGTTCCCCCTCTTACCAGGCAGTGGTTTCTCATGAGGAGTTTGCACATTTCACAGTAGAGTTCATGCTCCTATGAGAATCTCTGGCAGTAATACTCACCTGCCGTTTACCTACTGGTCCTAACAGGCCCAGATACCAGTTCACCGGTATCTGCCTTATAGCAGATACTTGATAGACATTACTGTGTAGCACATAAAGCCCTTGACAGATACTTAACTTAATTAATTGTGTGTGAGAATTATTCCTGTTCTACAGAGAAAATGTGAGATATAGAATGGTTAATTACCTAAGCTAGACAGGGTGGGGGTGGGATTCATACATGGGTCTTCATTGTAGTTTTTTGTTTTTGTTTGTTTGTTTGTTTTAAATAAATAGAGATGGGGTGTCATCATGTTGGCCAGGCTGGTCTCCAACTCCAGCCCTCAGGTGATCCACCCAAGGTCCTGGGATTACAGGCGTGAACCACTGCGCCCAGCCCATAGTAGTTGTTCTTAACCTCAGGCATGACTATCTGTGGAGAGGCCTGGAAAGCGCAAAATAATCGACTGAATATTACAAAAGATAAATCAGTAACTCCCTTGATGATTAAATATGCTTTTATTTGGGTGTTGTCAAGTGCTAATGAGAAATACTAATGAAAACTATTCACAATATTAAGTACTTTTTATACCTTGCCTCACTTAGTCCTCACACATTGTCTATGAAATCCCCAAAGTAGCATGCAGAAATAAGGTCACCCAATGAGTAGACCATTTGATTTTAAAGCTTAAGCTCTTTATTATCATTAATCAGTTTGGAGACATTGTTGTGGTATCCCAATGAGAACACTCTAAAAATTAAGAGTCTTAGACCAAAACATATTTATAATGCCTCAATGACAAACTTGAGTTACATTCTCTGTAATCTAGGCAATGACATTTAACCAAGTAATCCAGACGGGGCCAGATGAAGAAGGTAGTGATGACAAAGCAGTTACTGCTATGGGAATTCTGAATACAATTGACACACTTCTTAGTGTAGTTGAAGATCATAAAGAGGTAAGACGATGATCCAGTGTTGCAGTTTTTCAAGCCATTTTATGCTTTTTGGAGGGCCGTAATATCTCTCTGGCTGTCTCATGTACCTTGTTACCATTTTCCCTTTTATAAAGGTAAGATTGGTGCCTTATATTTTAAGTTCTAAAGCATTAGTAGAAGGAATAGGAAGCAAGTATTTGTTTTATTGTCTTAGGGCCCAGGATTTTGGCTCCCTATTATGTTTTCTCATATCCAGAAGGATAGTGGTTCCCAGGAAAAACATGTTTTTCTTTTTACTTGTTTGAAAAATTGTGGTGAAATACACGTAGCATAAAATTGACAATCCTAATCATTTCTAAGTATATAGTTCACTGATATTAAGTATATTCACATTATTACGCAGCCATCACTACCATCTTCATAGTTTTCTTCTCTTCCAGTTGTCTTTTGGAAAAGTAAGTTGTAATAATGAATTTTGTGTGTGTGTGAGTCTCGCTCTGTTGCCTAGGCTGGAGCACAGTGGTGCGATCTCAGCTCACCAACTTCCGCCTCCTGGGTTCAAGCAATTCTCCTGCCTCAGCCTCCTGAGCAGCTGGGATTACAGGCACCTGTCACCCCGCCTGGCTGATTTTTGTATTTTTAGTAGAGACGGGGTTTCATCATGTTGGCCAGGCTGGTCTTGAACTCCTGATCTCAGGTGATCCACCTGCCTTGGCCTCCCAAAGTGCTGGGATTACAGCTGTGAGCCACAATGCCCAGCCGCCCAATAATGGATTTTTAAAAATGAAATTATTTAAAACATACAGAAAAGAGTAAAGAACAAGAAAACTGTAACCAATACTTTACCTTTATTACATTTTTAACACTTAAAATGTTTCTTTTATGTTAAGAAAAACTATTTTGGGTCGGGCACAGTGGCTCATGGCTGTAATCCCAGCACTTTGGGAGGCCATGTTGGGTGGATCACTCCAAGCCAGGAGTTTGAGACCAACCTGGCCAACATGGTGAAACCTCATTTCCACTGAAAATACAAAAATTAGCCAGGTGTGCTGACAGGCGCCTGTAGTCCCAGCTACTGAGGAGGCTGAGGCAGAAGAATCACCTTTATCCAGGAGGTAGAGGTTGCAGTGAGCCGAGATTGCACCACTGCACTCCAGCCTGGGTGAAAGAGCGAGAGAAAGAGAGACCAAAACAATCTCAGATACATTCTTCCCATAGAAGTAACACTGTCATGAATTTGGTGTTTATAATTCCAATGCAGATGCTTGTAATGTAATGTATGTGTTATGTATAAATTATGTTTTCAGCAAGTTGCCTTTTTTTGCAGCATGAAGTTTTTTTACTTAACTTACTGGTTTGTTTTGTTTTGTTTTGTTTTTTTAAAGACAGGGTTTCACCATACTGGTCAGGCTGGTCTCAAACTCCTGAGCTCAGGTGATCCGCCTGCCTCAGCCTCCCAAAGTGCTGGGATTACAAGGCATGAGCCACCGCGCCCGGCTTAACTTAATGTTTTTTGAGACAGACTCTTCCTTTGTCGCCCAGACAGGAGGGCAGTGGCATCATTTCGGCTCACTGCAAATTTTGCCTCCCAGTCTCAAGCCTCAGGCTCCCAAATAGCTGGGAGTCCAGACACCCACCACCATCCCCAGCTATTTTTTTGTATTTTTAGTAGAGATGGGGTTTCACTATGTTGGCCAAGCTGGCTGCAAACTCCTGACCTCAGGTGATCCACCCGCCCTGGCGTCTCAAAACTGCTGGGATTACAGGCATGAGCCAGTGCGCGTGACTGACTCCTGCATTTTCATAGTTTTTGTTTTTTGAGAATGATGTTATTTCCTTTTTAGGTAAATTAAGCTGGCCATTCCTTGTGTTTTCTTGTGTTTTTCTCATTGTTATGGTATTTCATTACTTTTTTTTTTTCTTTTTTTGAGGTGGAATCTAGCCCAGGCCAGAGTACAATGACAAGATCTCAGCTTACTGCAACCTCCACCTCCCGGGTTCAAGCCATTCTCCTGCCTCAGCCTCCTAAGTAGCTGAGATTACAGGCACCCACCACTGTGCCTGGCTAATTTTTGTATTTTTAGTAGAGATGGGGTTTCATCATGTTGGTCAGGTTGGTGTCAAACTCCTGACCTCAGGTGATCTGCCCACCTCAGCCTCCCAAAGTGCTGGGATTACAGGAGTCAGCCACCACACCCAGCCTTCATTATATTTTTATCTGAGATCACAGTTTTATAATGTCTATGTCATTTTAAAACAAAGACTTAAGATCATTTCTTCACAATATGGACTTTATATTTAAGTATACTGAATTATAGTATGCATTATCTTACTAAGTCATTCAGTGGGCTGTAGTTGCATATGATTTTTTTTTCTTCTCTTTTTAGATAACCCAACAGCTTGAGGGAATCTGCTTACAAGTCATTGGTACTGTTTTACAACAACATGTCTTAGGTATTATACTTCTGATTGTGCTAAGAATCTAGTGCTATTTCACATAAGCATTTTACTAATGACTCAGTTTTCTGTTTTAGAATTCTATGAGGAGATCTTCTCTTTAGCACATAGTTTGACATGTCAACAAGTGTCTCCACAGATGTGGCAGCTACTACCCCTTGTATTTGAAGTCTTTCAGCAAGATGGCTTTGATTACTTTACAGGTGAGTCAAATCAGCATGGAAATACTGAGGGTTTTCCCTGCTTTATTTGTAGCTTATCATTTGAACGTAGGCTTTTGAATGTTCGGGACTGCTTCATTGTTCAGAAAAGTTATCAGTAGAAGTTAATGCTCACTGGTGATGCATGGAATTGATTTCTCTTATAAAATTTAGTTCCAATTTTAGGTTTATTCTTTGTAAACACACGTAGATACCCACACACCCCCTCGTAATCGTCATATAAATTGAAATAAATGTGTATAATTTTTATGTTTAACTAAATACAAAGAAAATCACTTTAATAATAGGTTCATTTCTGCATTTAATTATAAATGAATATATTTTAATTAAAAGTGAATGTTAAGGTCAGGCATAGTGTGTCATGCCTGTAATGCCAGCACTTCGGGAAGGCGAGAAGGCGAGAGAGCACTTCAGTCCAGTAATTCTCGACCAGCCTGGGCTATTGGTCAGACCCTGTCTCTCTTATTAAAATTAATTGGGTGTGGTGGGGTGTGCCCATAGTCCCAGCTACCTGGGAGGCTGAGGTTGGAGGATCATCTGAGTCCAGGATTTTGGGGTTATAGTGAGCTTTAATCTCACCACTGCACCCCATCCTGGGCAACAGAGTGAGAGTATCCTCCCCCCCCAAAAAAATAAAAATAAAAAGTGAATGTTAGAGACAAAAGCAAAGATAAAGCATTTGTATTAGTAAAGATGTGTAACTGATGTTTTTTATTAATATAGATATGATGCCCCTCCTTCATAATTATGTAACAGTTGATACAGACACACTTCTGTCTGATACCAAGTATCTTGAAATGATATACAGTATGTGCAAAAAGGTAGGTCATTTTTATATATCAGATTTCACGAGGCTTCTGCTATAAAATGTATGAAATTGTGAAGACTCACGTGGTACCACATTGTAGTAGACATGAATCTGACAGAATTAAGGGCTTTAAAAATTAAAAGTCATTGGTCCCTAGATGCCATAGTTTTGATAATTTTGTGTGCCCTCTGACACGGAATTTGTTTTTGAATTTTAGAGTGCCCGAAGTTTAACTAACATAGTCTTTTGGAATCAAAAGCAGGAAAGAATCAAGAGCTCGAGAGATTTTTGAGTGGTTTACGAATGGATAGAGATGTTTTATAAAGGAAAAGCTTAGCAACTGTGGGTTTATAAGAAATAGGGGATGAAAGTTCCCCTTCAGTTTTGGTTGGGGAAACAAATAGTTAAACTGGATTCCATCAATATCAAAGTCGGTGTCATTGGTCGCATTTGAATTTCTAGCAATATCTGTTTCAGGTCATTAGAAAATGATTTGCTCCATGAAGTTTTTAGATTTCTTTCACTCATCTCTTTCCCCTCTAAACAGGAAGTCACACATAATTATCTAGTTCTGTTAGTCATTGTTTACTGCCAATTATATTGTTTATATTAATATTCTGGGAATAGAGATACACCATTTACATTTCTATTCCTCAACACTTAATCATTTACACTCATCTAGTGTTCACTAGCCTTCACATTCATGTTTGTTTCTGTCAGGAGTTTGTAGGGCAACATTTGCCCTCAACAGGCTGCCTCTTCCTCCCTCCATTTCTCCCTCCCCCACTGTTTTTTTACATCTTAGGTTTTGTAGTTCTTTACATGGGAAAGGTTAGGTGTTTTAGCTACCACCTGTGTATGAGAAGTTAGTAGTTGTCAACTTGCTGTAATTCAGAATAGCACTACAGGATAGGTACTTTGATGACATAGACCAAGATGCCAGAGGGCTAGACTATAAAAGAGAGGAGGTAGACAACTCCAGATCCTCAGAGGTACTTGAGTCTATCATCTGTGCAGTGAACATTGCAGTTATTCATATTAGTTAGGATACTTGTGATATTTGGTGGGAAATTGTTTCTTTGATTCAGATATCTGATTTAAAGGTTTCATGAAGCCTCACCGCAATTTATATTCTATGTTGATCAGGTTCTTACAGGAGTTGCAGGAGAAGACGCAGAATGTCATGCAGCAAAATTGTTAGAGGTCATCATTCTGCAGTGCAAAGGGCGTGGCATTGACCAGGTCAGTGAGGCTAATAATTATTCATAGTTGAGGCTTCATAGGGGTAATCTTTTCCTTCCACTCTATTTCCTCCTTTTTTGGCATTTGTTGAGTATGCTGTATGTTTTTGTTTATTTTGCCATCTAGACAACTAATATTTTTAATTAATAATATTTTATGGCTTCTCGCCGGGCGTGGTGGCTCACGCCTATAATCCCAGCACTTTGGGAGGCCGAGGCGGGTGGATCACGAGGTCAAGAGATCGAGACCATCCTGGTCAACATCGTGAAACCCCGTCTCTACTAAAAATACAAAAAATTAGCTGGGCATGGTGGCGCATGCCTATAATCGCAGCTGCTCAGGAGGCTGAGACAGGAGAATTGCCTGAACCCAGGAGGCGGAGGTTGCGGTGAGCCGAGATCGCGCCATTGCACTCCAGCCTGGGTAGCAAGAGCGAAACTCCTCCATCTCAATAAAAAAAAAAAAAAAAAAAAATTGTGGCTTGTTTGTTATCATGAAAGGTAAACTTTGGCTTAAGATTTTTTAAATAGCTTTAGTAATTTCCATGGTCAATTTTTGTTTGTTTGTTTTTTGAGTCAGGGTCTTGCTCTGTTGCCCAGGCTGGAGTACAGTGGCACAGTCTTTGCTCACTGCAGCCAGGTTCCTGCCTCAGCCTCCCAAGTAGCTGGGATTACAGGCATGCACTACCACACCGGGCAAATTTTTTATATTTTTAGTAGAGATGGGGCTTCGCCATTTTGGCCAGTCTGGTCTCAAACTCCTGACTTCAAGTGATCCGCCCGCTTTAGACTCCCAAAATGTTGGGAGTACAGGTGTGAGCCATGACACCCGGCCCATGGTCAATTTTAATAGGAACATTGTGAAGCCATGATTGATACCATTGTGAACTTTTAGTAGCTGTGTGGAGACTACTAGACTTTCTCTAAAATTAGACTTCCCCGTGCAGTGCCTCAGTAGTAAATATTGGTCACCTGATGCTACAATAGGGTTAATTGAGGCAACAAAGAAGTTAATATTTTTCGAATAGTTTGTATACTATTAACTACAGTCTTAGAATATCTTGCTGTCTTTTTTTGTAGTGCATTCCCTTATTTGTGGAAGCAGCCTTAGAAAGACTGACAAGAGAGGTTAAGACAAGTGAACTTCGAACTATGTGTCTGCAAGTTGCAATTGCAGCTTTGTATTATAATCCACACCTACTACTCAATACCTTAGAAAATCTTCGCTTCCCTAATAATGTTGAACCAGTTACAAATCATTTTATTACACAGTGGCTTAATGATGTTGACTGTTTCTTAGGGTAAGTGACACACATTGCAATTTTATTAAATTTGCTTTGGGCCAAACTCTGCTTATTTAGGAAAAGAAAACAGAAAATCTCTTTTTTTTTTCCCTTTAGGCTTCATGACAGAAAGATGTGTGTTCTTGGACTTTGTGCTCTTATTGATATGGAACAGATACCCCAAGTTTTAAATCAGGTTTCTGGACAGATTTTGCCAGCTTTTATCCTTTTATTTAATGGATTAAAAAGAGCATATGCCTGCCATGCAGAACACGAGAATGACAGTGATGATGATGATGAAGCTGAAGATGATGATGAAACTGGTAAGTGATTTTCAGTGGAAGAAGACAAAACTTGTTCCCTAGCCCTTCTCCCAAATAAATGTGGGATCATACCCAAATGCTTTCACTCACAGAAAGATGTCCTGTCTTCTCACTACAGTGATGAAGGCAGGAACTTGAGCTGTATCACCAACATGTAGAGCAGTTCAAATCATTATCGTATGCAATCAACAATGGTTTGTTCATTGTAAGCATTGTTAGCACTGTAGATACAAAGATGAATGAGACGTGATGCATTTCTTCAAAAGTTTTTTATCTACTGTGGGAAAGGATTACAAAGCCAAACAATTCTGTATATAATAATATATTTGATACAGAGGCTGAGTCCATTTAAGATCGAGAGATTATAGGTCCTTTTAAGAGTTGAGGAAGTTTGTAAGGTGGCATGCATGTGCCTGTAGATCCCGCTACTTGGGAGTTGCTTGAGCCCAGGAGTTCAAGTCCAGCTTAGGCAACGTAGTGAACCCCCTCTCCTTTTTTTTTTTTTTCTTTTTTTAAACAGAGTTTTGCTCCCATTGCCAAGGCTAGAGTGCAACGGCACAATCTGAGCTCACTGCAACCTCTGCCTCCCCGGTTCAAGCAGTTTTCCTGCCTCAGCTTCCCGAGTAGTTGGGGCAGCAAGAACATGCCACAACACCTAGCTAATTTTTTTTTTTTTTTTTTTTTTTTTTTTTTTTGAGACGGAGTTTCGCTGTTGTTACCCAGGCTGGAGTGCAATGGCATGATCTCAGCTCACCACAACCTCCACCTCCTGGGTTCAGGCAATTCTCCTGCCTCAGCCTCCTGAGTAGCTGGGACTACAGGCACGCACCACCATGCCCAGTTAATTTTTTGTATTTTTAGTAGAGACAGGGTTTCACCATGTTGACCAGGATGGTCTCAATCTTTTGACCTCGTGATCCACCCGCCTCGGCCTCCCAAAGTGCTGGGATTACAGGCGTGAGCCACTGCGCCCAGCCAACACCTAGCTAATTTTTGCATTGTTAGTAGAGATGGGTTCACCATGTTGGCCAGGCTGGTGTTGAACTCCTGACCTTGTAATCTGCTCACCTCAGCTTCCCAAAGTGCTGGGATTACAGGCATGAGCCACAGCACTCAGCCTAAACCCCATTTCTTAAAAAAAAAAAAAAAAGAAAGAAAAAGTTGTGGGAATTACATGAGGGAATATTTAACACTTAACATAGTGCTTGGCAGATGGTACTCAGTAATACATAATGGAATTAACAGTGTTAACAAAGGTACACATATCATTATACTTACTGTTAAAAGATTTATGGGGTTTTTGTCTTTAAACTGCTAATGGCCGGGCGCGGTGGCTCAAGCCTGTAATCCCAGCACTTTGGGAGGCCGAGGCGGGTGGATCACGAGGTCAACAGATCGAGACCATCCTGGTCAACATGGTGAAACCCCGTCTCTATTAAAAATACAAAAAATTAGCTGGGCATGGTGGTGCATGCCTGTAATCCCAGCTACTCAGGAGGCTGAGGCAGGAGAATTGCCTGAACCCAGGAGACGGAGGTTTCGGTGAGCCGAGATCGTGCCATTGTGCACTCCAGCCTGGGTAACAAGAGTGAAACTCTGTCTCAAAAAAAAAAAAAAACTGCTAATGATTTATGGTATTAATGTTGACAATTTATTGCAGACATCCATCCCATCTATTAATTCTAAAACCTAAGCATACCTGCACTATAAAATTAAGTTAATTAGATGTGGAGAAGTACATTTTATCTATAAGACACTGTATACTATCAGTGTATAAATTAATAAAATATTAAGAGAGTACTATAAGAGTTTCAACATAGATAGATAGCTATTGCCATTTTTGTCTTTTATCATCCAGCCTTTAATAAAAATCTTACAAAAAGTTTGGCGGGTTTAACAGTAGTATGTTCATAATATGCAGTCCTTTTTCAGATGTCTAGTATTAAGAATACATTAAATCATGGTTGGTTTTCTTGGACTCCTACAGGAATTTTCATTTCTATTTATTGTTGAACATGTATTTAAACACTAATTCTTGGAGCTGTCTCTAGTCAGTTGTGAGTTGTAATTTACTGACAGTGATTGAGATGACTGTCACTTTGTTGAGTAAAATATCTCATTGTTATAAAAGTACTTATATTCGGCCGGGCGCAGTGGCTCACGCCTATAATCCCAGCACTTTGGGAGGCCGAGGCGGGCGGATCACGAAGTCAACAGATTGAGACCATCCTGGTCAACACGGTGAAACCCTGTCTCTACTAAAAATCCAAAAAAATTAGCTGGGCATGGTGGCGCGTGCCTGTAATCCCAGCTACTCAGGAGACTGAGGCAGAATTGCCTGAACCCAGGAGGCGGAGGTTGCGGTGAGCCAAGATCGCGCCATTGCACTCCAGCCTGGGTAACAAGAGCAAAACTCCGTCTCTAAAAAAAATTAAAAATAAGCCGGGCGCGGTGGCTCAAGCCTGTAATCCCAGCACTTTGGGAGGCCGAGGCGGGTGGATCACCAGGTCGAGAGATCGAGACCATCCTGGTCAACATGGTGAAACCCCGTCTCTACTAAAAATACAAAACATTAGCTGGGCATGGTGGCATGTGCCTGTAATCCCAGCTACTGAGGAGGCTGAGGCAGGAGAATTGCTTGAACCCAGGAGGCGGAGGTTGCGGTGAGCCGAGATCGTGCCATTGCACTCCAGCCTGGGTAACAAGAGCGAAACTCCGTCTCAAAAAAAAAAAAAAAAAAAAAATTAAAAATAAAAAAAATAAAAGTACTTATATTATGACTTGGCAGAGGAACTGGGAAGTGATGAAGATGATATTGATGAAGATGGGCAAGAATATTTGGAGATTCTGGCTAAGCAGGCAGGTGAAGATGGAGATGATGAAGATTGGGAAGAAGACGATGCTGAAGAGACTGCTCTGGAAGGCTATTCCACAATCATTGATGACGAAGATAACCCTGTTGATGAGTATCAGATATTTAAAGCTATCTTTCAAAGTAAGTCAACTTGTTACATGTGGATCCATTTCATTGAACAAATCTGTTCTAGTCTCTGTCTGCCCTTTAAAGGAGGAGTTTGGAGGATATCAAACCCAGACTAGAAAAGGCTTGTTAGGCAAAGTAACCAAAATTATTTCTAAGGTTGCCATAGTTTCTGAGTATTCTTTCTTCATCCTGTTATTTTACATTTAGATTGTAATTTTGAAAGATTATAGGAAAATAATGTAGTTCCAAAAGGTATACAGTGACAGTGCCTCTTTGCTACTTCTCGGTCTCCCAGCTTTCCTTAGAAGCAACCACTCTTACATAATCTTACAATTATTGTTTTCCTATGTTCTATGGTATGTTAACTAGTTTAATCTGTTGTTACTAAATTAGCACCTTTGGCATAATCGAATTTTCAGCTTTTTTTTTTTAAAAAAAGATGGGGTTTCACCATGATGGCCAGGCTGGTCTTGAACTCCTGACCTCAGGTGATCCACCCGCCTCGGCCTCCCAAAGTACTAGGATTAAAGGCGTGAGCCACCGTGCCTGGCCAATTTTTAGCTTTAAACAACTAATAATCCTGAGATTTTTTGATTATATATGCCTAGTATTCTGGAGCCACATAACAATCATTTACTTGATTTTTTCTTTCTTTCTTTCTTTTTTTTTTTTTTTGAGCAGAGTTTCACTCTTGTTACCCAGGCTGGAGTGCAATGGCACGATCTCGGCTCACCGCAACCTCCGCCTCCCGGGTTCAGGCAATTCTCCTGCCTCAACCTCCTGAGTAGCTGGGATTACAGGCACGCGCCACCATGCCCAGCTAATTTTTTTTTTGTATTTTTAGTAGAGACGGGGTTTCACCATGTTGACCAGGATGGTCTCGATCTCTTGACCTCGTGATCCACCCGCCTCGGCCTCCCAAAGTGCTGGGATTACAGGTTGAGCCACCGCGCCCGGCTTTTTTTTTTCTTTTTTTTTTAAAGACAGGGTTTCACCATGTTGGTCAGGCTGGTCTTGAACTCCCGACCTCAGGTGATCCTCCTGCCTTGGCCTCCAAAGTGCTTGGATTACAGGCGTGAGCCCCCACGCCCAGCCTTCATTTACTTGGATTTCAACAAGGTATAGCATCTGTCTGTGTTTTACCATCCACATTAAGAAATTAAATTGCTGGCCGGGCGCGGTGGCTCAAGCCTGTAATCCCAGCACTTTGGGAGGCCGAGGCGGGTGGATCACAAGGTCGAGAGATCGAGACCATCCTGGTCAACATGGTGAAACCCCGTCTCTACTAAAAATACAAAAAAATTAGCTGGGCATGGTGGCACGTGCCTGTAATCCCAGCTACTCAGGAGGCTGAGGCAGGAGAATTGCCTGAGCCCAGGAGGCGGAGGTTGCGGTGAGCCGAGATCGCGCCATTGCACTCCAGCCTGGGCAACAAGAGCGAAACTCCGTCTCAAAAAAAAAAAAAAAAAAAGAAATTAAATTGCCACTATATTTAAAAGATCCTTTCCTCTCAGGGTTAGTTATTGTTATATACATATAATTTCCTATGCATTGGGAACTGAAAAATATATTCTTTGTTAGAATACATTCTCTGATAACCAAGGGTTTGAATCTTTTTTTTTTTTTTTTTTGAGACAGTCTCACTCTGTTGACAGGCTAGAGTGCAGAGATGTGATCTCGGCTCACTGCAACCTCTGCGTCCTGGGTTCAAGTGATTCTTTCTGCCTCAGCCTCCCGAGTAGCTGGGACTATAGGCGTGTACCACCACACCCACCTAATTTTTGTATTTTTAGTAGAGATGGGGTTTCACCATGTTGGCCAGGATGGTCTTGATCTCTTGACCTCATGATCCACTTGCCTTAGTCTCCCAAAGTGCTGGGATTATAGGCATGAGCCACCGCACCCGACTGGGTTTGTCTTCTAAGCCCACGATGAGGCAGTTTTGATGCAAGGTTGCAGAAGCACAAAGTGATGGTTTCTGAGCTACATGGCAGCAAGAACTGACTGAGGTGCCTAACGTGCTTTGTCTGTCCCTTGTACTTTGTAGACAAACACCGCATGTCAGTTCCTAAAGGATGGTTTCTAACACAGGGCTCACGTATAGTTGTAATAAAGGAGAAATAGAAAATCATGTGACTGAAGGTCAGGTTTTCTCCCACCAAAATACACCTGGCACTACTACATGAGGAAATCAGTTTACCTTCTTGGCATACTCTGGAGAAATTTCTCATGGGGAAACCCTTTATTACAGAGAATAATCTGCCACTTGCACGCATACATATGTGTATAGGTACTTATGTATGTATGGTCATGGTCAGACTTAAGACCCTTTTACTTATATGTCACGTCAACTTACCTAGTGCATGTTTTTGTTAGATTGCGAGATTTTAACAAACTGATTTTGTGCCATTTGGGGAAAATTTGTTCCCTGTTGCCCACAGATTGGGTTTGACCTTTATTTAGGCTACAATATAAAAATGTGTGACCATTTTAATTTTACCCTGAGTATTGCAAAGCTGCCTTTCTATGGAAAGACAATAGATATGTTGAAGAAAAGTATTTGAATAAGCAAGACTAGAAAAACTCGGCATTTATTTTGTACCATTTTCCCTTTTCCTGCATCTACCTAATGCTTATTTATTTATTTAAGGCCGAGTCTTGCCAGGCACGGTGGCTTGTGCCTGTAATCCCAGCACTTTAGGAGGCCAAGGCAGGCAGATCACGTGAGGTTGGGAGTTTCAGCCCAGCCTGACCAATATGAAGAAACTCCTTCTCTACTAAAAAAAAAAAAAAATACGGGGCCGGGCGCGGTGGCTCAAGCCTGTAATCCCAGCGCTTTGGGAGGCCGATACGGGTGGATCACGAGGTCGAGAGATCGAGACCAGCCTGGTCAACATGGTGAAACCCCGTCTCTACTAAAAATACAAAAAACTAGCTGGGCGTGGTGGCGCGTGCCTGTAATCCCAGCTACTTAGGAGGCTGAGGCAGGAGAATTGCCTGAGCCCAGGAGGCGGAGGTTGCGGTAAGCCGAGATCGTGCCATTGCACTCCAGCCTGGGTAACAAGAGCGAAACTCCGTCTCAAAAAAAAAAAAAAAAAAAATACAAAATTAGGCAGGCATGGTGGCACATGCCTGTAATCCCAGCCACTCAGGAGGCTGAAGCAGGAGAATCGCTTGAACCTAGGAAGCGGAGGTTGCAGTGAGCCAAGATCATGCCATTGCACTCCAGCCTGGGCAACAAGAGGGAAACTGTGTCTTAAAAAAAAAAAATACTGAGTCTCACTCCATAGCCCAGACTGGAGTACAGTGGCACTATCTCGGCTCATTTCAACCTTTGTCTCCCAGGTTCAAGGGATTCTTGTACCTCAGCGTTCTGAGTAGCTGGGATTATGGGTGTTTGCCACCATGCCCGGCTAATTTTGGCATTTTTAGTAGAGATGAGGTTGCGCCATGTTGGCCAGGCTGGTCTCGAAGTCCTGGCCTCAAGTGATCTGCCTGCCTCAGCCTCTCAAAGTGCTGGGATTACAGGTATGAGCCACCTTGTCTGGCCTGCTTAATGCTTCCCATTTTTCTTTTTAAATTTAGTGATTTGAGAATTCTAACCAAAGTAGCCTTGATCATTTTCAAGTTGCTTTAGCTCTGAGTCTTTTTAAGATTGCTGGGTTAGCTTTATTCCTGAAGTCTCTCTAGTTTGTTACTTACTATGTAAGAACCAGTTAGGCTCTGAATCCTTATTTGCTAGAGAGATGGATCGTAAGAATGATTAGCATGTTTGGAGGTATAAAGATAAGCTGTAATTAATTTTTATTCCTGAATATGTTGTTTCATAAATAAACTAATTTTAACAGTTATTGGGAAACTATAAAATAGATGGGAATTTCAGTGTTGGGTTGGGATGGAGTAGTAGGAATGGAATAGAAAGGAGCTACCAAGCTTCTCTTATTCATATTGTTTTCCCCTTGTTTTTGTTTTTTGATAGCTATTCAAAATCGTAATCCTGTGTGGTATCAGGCTCTGACTCACGGTCTTAATGAAGAACAAAGAAAACAGTTACAAGACATAGCAACTCTGGCTGATCAAAGAAGAGCAGCCCATGGTATGTTAATTAAACATAACTTCTATTTAATTAATGACTTTTATACCTTTTAAAATTTTACAGGTTTTAAATTTTATATCATTTAAGATGATATAAAAGGTATAGTTGTTGCAGGTGATAGGAATTAACTAATCTGAGAGATTTAATAAAAGAGAACTTAATTTTGGCTTTGGCTACAGTTTGCTTATTTTTAGGTATAGTTGGGCCAGGCATGGTAGCTCATGCCTATAATCCCAGTACTTTGGGAGGCCAAGGTGGGCAGATTGCCTGAGCTCGGGAATTCAACACCAGCTTCGGCAACGTGGTGAAACCCCATCTCTACTAAAATGCAAAAAATTAGCTGGGCATGGTGCACATGCCTTTAGTCCCAGCTACTCAGGAGGCTGAGGCTGCAGTGAGTTGAGATCGCACCACTGTACTCCAGCCTCGGCGACAGAACAAGACTCCATCTCCAAGAAAACTAAAACGAAAAAACTAAATTAACCAGCCAGTCGTGGTAGTGGTGCTTATAATCCCAGCTACTTGAGAGGCCAGAACAAGCAAATCCTTGAACCTGGGAGGCAGAGATTGCAGTAAGCCGAGGTCGAGCCATTGTACTCCAGCCTGGGTGACAAGAGTAAAACTCTGTCTCAAAAAAGAAAAAGTATAGTTAAAGACTACTTTCAGCATGTAATAACTTTAGCTCATGGGGATGGTTAGATAGTAGAAATAGCTATTAAAAATGTGAAATCTTGTTTAAAGTACATTTTAGGTTATACACCACTGTTAATGCACAACAGTTATCTATAGACCTTATTTTTTAACAAATTTTTAAAGATCATTTTATTTATTTATTTTTTGAGACAAACTCTTGCTTTGTCACCCAGGCTGGAATGCAGTGGCATAGTCTCAGCTTACTGCCACTTCCATCTCCTGGTTTCAAGTGATTCTCCTGCCTCAGCTTCCTAAGTAGCTATGATTACACATGCGCACCACCACACCCAACTAGTTTTTATATTTTTAGTACAGACAGGGTTTCAATATGTTGGCCAGGCTGGTCTCGAACTCCTGAGCTCAGGAGATCTGCCCGCTTCAGCCTCCGAAAGTGCTGGGATTATAGGTATGAGCCACTGTGTGCCCGGCCAATTGTCTATACCATTAGCCAAACTAGCTTTATAGTCATAGTCAAAGAAGGGTCACCTTTATAAACAAGGCATAGCATTCTGAAGTATTTTATATTTTGGATTTGCCTGCATTTGATTTATTTGATTTTCTTCCTTATAGAGATAGCCCTTACTGGTGTTTTTGACTCAAAATGGGGTTTTAAAATATTTTCTTCTTAACATGGGGAAGGGAAAATTGGCTAAGAAGTCTACAGCATACAGTAAAAGAGATTATATTCTCTACATAATGAATGCTCCCTTGCCCCTATACATTGGAGAAAACATGGACTTTGGAACTTCCTGGCCACTAATGATGGTTAAGCTATTGGCTTATCAGTATCTCCCCAAGTCAGTAGATGATTGAATGTTTTATCAGTATCTCCCCAAGTCAGTAGATGATTGAATGCCCTACTAAAATTCGATTTGTTTTCTAGAATCCAAAATGATTGAGAAGCATGGAGGATACAAATTCAGTGCTCCAGTTGTGCCAAGTTCATTCAATTTTGGAGGCCCAGCACCAGGGATGAATTGAGTTATCTCTTTCTTTCTGGCTGTGTGATTGTAGTGAAGAGCTTGTGTTCCTCCTAGTAGTGGTTCCAGAACTGGTTCATGTTATCTATTCTAAACTAATGATCAATAGATGGACAGAAAAAGCCAACAACCCCAGGAGATGGGACCTGATCATGCAACCTGGCACTGGAAAAGAAACCAGCGGGATTTTGTGGGTGGGAGGGGATGGGAAGTACCTTAGGGGGCGTATTTTCTTTATTTTTTGAAGAAAGTAAGATCCTGACTCTGAAGCTTCAAAGTGACACTGTGGAAATCTGAAACAAGAGGGGAGGTCATGAAGGCAGCTTTTCTTTTTCTGAGGAAAAAATAGGCATGGGCTACAGGACTATTTAAAATGTCTCATTTACAGTATAAAGCTCAAAGGTTGATGTAATTTTTACACCTATGAGTATTTGTCCAATTTCTGTCTCTTCCTCACCATTGGGTATCTATTCTTTATATGTAAATAAGATAAGGTAATCTGATAGCCTTATTCAATTCTTCATTTTTCATTCATCATTGTTCCTATGTAGATTATTGGACATTTATTGTAGCACTACATAACTGATTATAAAAATCTGTAAATGAATTAGCACTTTCATATTGAAACAAGCCTGCTAGCCTATGTATAAAATAGCAAAATGTTTGCTGTTTATAAAAAGATGTAATAGGGTGGGGGGCAAGGGTAATTTCAAGTTATTAATTTAAAAATGAACTAGCAATTTTGTACCTGGTGACTTTGTGGTGCACTCACCTCTGATAGTGACTTGAATTCGGTATGTAAAAAGGGGTTAGTGGTATTTCATTGCTGCTAAAAATGACAACTCCCTCTGTGTCCTGTTTTTCTTAAAGCTGTCAGTGTACCAGTGGGTATTTGAATACCAGACCTTACTGTAAAAAATAAGAAAGGTGGTATCTAGAGCATGTAAATTGGATATAAAGTTCTACTCTTAAAGAGTTGATCTAAGAGTATGGCTAAACATCTATATATGCAATCTATTAAAAGAGCTTAATTCGGCTATTATGTCTTGATTTGATTGCAGTTTTTTCCTAATTATAACAATTTTTTCCTCACTGGCCTATTTTTAATACTGTACCTAGAAAGAGTACAAAATGCACACTTCAAAAAAATTGATATTTAACACTTACCCACTCCCGCTTCCCCATCTCTTCTACCCCTCTTGTTGATTGTGGTATCTGATCTTAACTAGGTAGGCAGAAGACACATGGTTCCCTCCAAAAACCACTATTGATACCACTGGAAAAACAAGCCAGTAAAAAGACAGTGTAGAGAGGTTGGCTTGCTTCCCTCTCTTCCTAACTGCATGTTGAAAAATAAGCCTTTATTGATCTTAAACATTTGTCAGATGAGTCATGCATTGGGTTATTTTTTTATATTCATGTATACACAAAATGTTTCAAATTGAAAAGCAACATCTAATGGATCCAAAACTATTACAAGCTGTTGTCTAAAACAGATGAGAAAATTTATAACTGTAAAAACAAATGCCATACTGATATTTAAAATGCATAATTAAGAAAACCCATTGGTGTTAAGTTTTTCTTGTATACCAATAATTAAGCCACTATTGTGGGCACTGTTTGGTTTTCTATTTTAACACTGAAGGAGTGAAAGTACTTCCTATATTTATGAATTTACTACTAAAATCTTGGCAAAAAAAGAAAAAAATTATCTAAAATGTGTGGGTGAAAACTGTTAATCAAGTGTGTTTCTACTCTCCCCCATCCCACCCCCTGAAAGTTGGATACCGGCTGTATACCCTAGGTTGCTTAAGGGGATCTCACTATTATATAAAGTCAATAAAAATGAAGTAGTTGTATATATGCAACATTGTGTACAGAGGGGAGATAATGAATATTAAAGAAACATTCTCGTCTTCCTTTACCTTTTGTCCCCTTATACCTAGTCTACTTTTTAAATTTTCAGACTTCACTGCTTTTTGAATTCATAATTCTAATTTTCACATTATTGTTAATGAAAAATCATATCTAATAAAGGTTTTAGTTATTCCCATGTACAGTATGAAAATTTTTGTTTGCTAAGGTTTTGTTTCAAGAAAATACATTGTCTTTGAGAACATTTTTATTGTCTCCTGTGTCATATAATCCAAACTAATCTCGATTTACATACCTTACTTAACTTTGAGTTAGACCTTAAACTATTTAAATAGTGTTCAAATGATAGTTTCTAATGCATCAAATATGTACCTTAGCTTGCATGATTTTTTTAACATTATATAACATTGCTATAGATCATGAATCTTAACATGTATCAGTTTCTAGATGAAACTGCAGGATTTTTGGAAAACGGGTTTTTTTTTTTTTTTTTTTTTTTTCTCGAGACGGAGTTTCGCTCTTGTTACCCAGGCTGGAGTGCAATGGCGCGATCTCGCCTCACCGCAACCTCCGCCTCCTGGGTTCAGGCAATTCTCCTGCCTCAGCCTCCTGAGTAGCTGGGATTACAGGCACGCGCCACCATGCCCAGCTAATTTTTTGTATTTTTAGTAGAGACGGGGTTTCACCATGTTGACCAGGATGGTCTCGATCTCTCGACCTCGTGATCCACCCGCCTCGGCCTCCCAAAGTGCTGGGATTACAGGCTTGAGCCACCGCGCCCGGCCTGGAAAACGTTTTGAATGTATTTACAGTATTCTCTTGTAATTAGCTGCATAGCGACTTTTTTTTTTTTTAAAGATGGAGTTTCACCGTTTTTGCCCAGGCTCACCGAAACCTCCAGTTCCCAGATTCAAGCAATTCTCCTGCCTCAGCCTCCTGAGTAGCTGGGATTACTAGTAGCAGGCATGTGCCACTACACCCGGTTAATTTTTTAGACTAGGTGGGGTTTCTCCATGTACATTAGGCTGGTCTCAAACCCGGACCTCAGGTTATCCGCCTGCCTTGACCTCCCAAAGTGCTGAGATTACAGGCATGAGCCACTGTATCCGGCCTATTTTCCCACAGCTTTTCCTGTAGTTTTATTACCCTATAATTTTTTAAAAATTTATGGTACATCTGATTTTGTGTAGATTTCAGTATTTTCTTTGTTAATGGCAGATATTAGCATAATCACTTTTTCATAAACATATCTTTTTTTTTTTTTGCTTTTTCAAAAAGCCTTTCTATTTATCAGTATTAAATAAAGGAAGTTAATCTGTTTCTCTGCAGGAAATAAAATGGTGACACACTGTATTAAGATAGTGACTGCTATACTCAACTCTGGAAGAGCCTAGAATATAGAGCATGAGTAGCAAAATCACAGCCTTTGGGCCATATGCTGCTGTTCAGTCCCAGATTTAGCCCCTGAAGCAAGCATAAAGAAAAGTGAATTAAGAATTACATTAATATGACCAAACCATGTCTTTGGCAAAGATCTAACACGATGTCTTAAGTGTAATAGGTAGTCTCTGTAAAATAAATGACAAATTCAAAACATCAGTTATAAAACTGTCAGTTTTGTTCTTTGTAATTTAAATTTTGGTATTTATCAGTGCCTACTGAATTCCAGCTTTTATCCTTGGTGAGTTGGCCATTCTTATAATAGCCACTTCATACTTTGGCTCATGGTAAACAAAAGTTACATGGAAAGTGCTCTTGGAGATAGTATGATCATGTCTCAAGTGGGGAAGTTACCTAAATCAGACCTCCAAGTTAGAGCAGGCTAGGAGAACAGATTCCTTAACATAAACAGTTACATTTTAAGTTGACCTGGCAATCCAAAAACTAGCATTAGCAGAAGCAATATGCTTCTCCAAAGTTATTCTAGACCCAGGCTCTAACTGAGCTAACTAAAGTGATCCAGTACTGCTGTAGCACCTCATCCTTTGTATGTAGTACTACCACTTAATGAATTTTTATGTAGTATTACCACTGAATAAAACAGAAGAGAGCCGGGTGCAGTGGCTCAAGCCTGTAATCCCAGCACTTTGGGAGGCCGAGGCGGGTGGATCACAAGGTCAAGGGATCGAGACCATCCCGGTCAACATAGTGAAACCCCGTCTCTACTAAAAATACAAAAAATTAGCAGGGCATGGTGGCGTGTGCCTGTAATCCCAGCTACTCAGGAGGCCGAGGCAGGAGAATTGCCTGAACCCAGGAGGTGGAGGTTGCGGTGAGCCGAGATCGCGCCATTGCACTCCAGCCTGGGTTACTAGAGCAAAACTCCGTCTCAAAAAAAAAAAAAAAAAAAAAAACAGAAGAAATAAATTTGTAGTATTACGACTGAATAAAACAAGCAATGAGGACAGATGCAAACCTTTCATTTAGAGACCAATACAGCAAGCTGTACTCATTGTTGCCTCTTAAATAAAGGGTCAAAATATATTTTTATGACCATGCCTATCAAAAGAAGCTGGACAATGTGGTTCTGAAAAGGGGGAGCTAGGCAAAATCTTTGATTTTAGCACCTAGGAGGAATAAACATCTTAAGTATTTGCATGTGTGTGTGAAAGAGAGGTAGCCATCCTCGCTCCAGGTTTTATTTTTTATCTCATAAGACTTACTATCATGAGATCGCTCCAGGTTTTTTTAAAGCACAGGTAAGAATTCACCTGTGTCCGTAATCCCAGCACTTTAGGAGGCTGAGGCGGGTGGATCACCTGAGGTCAGGAGTTTGAGACTAGCCTGATCAATATGGTGAAACCCCGTCTTTAAAAAAAAAAAAAAAAAAAGAATTCACCTTTATGTATTTAGAAATTCTGGGCCAGGCACCATGGCTCATGCCTGTAATCACAGCACTTTGGGAGGGGAGGCCAAGATGGGTGGATTGCCTGAGGCTAGCAGTTAAGAGAACAGTCTGGCCAACATGGTCAAACCCCACCTCTACTAAAAATACAAAAATTACCTGGCCTGGTGGCATGTGCCTGTAATTCTAGCTACTTGGAAGGCTGAGGCAGAAGTGTTTGAAACCTGGGAGACAGAGGTTGCAGTGAGCCCAGATCGTGCCACTGCACTCCAGCCTGGGTGACAGAGTGAGACTCCGTCTCAGGGGAAAAAAAAAAAAAAAATCTGCTTTCATATATTAATTGGGATTTGTCAATTACATACAATATTTCAGCTCTATAATTAAAAGCTAACTACCAGAGCCCAGAGCCTTTAAAGGTTTCTTTTTGAATCTTTTTTTTTTTTTTTTTTTTTTTTGGACGGAGTCTTGCTCTGTCTCCCAGGCTGGAGTACAGTGGCACAATCTCAGCTCAATGCAACCTTCCCCTCCTAGGTTCAAGCGATTCTCCTGCCTCAGCCTCCCTAGTAGCTGGGATTACAGGTGCCTGCCACTGTGCCCAGGTAATTTTTGTTTTTTTTTTTTTTTTTTGGTAGAAACAGCGTTTCGCCATGTTGGCCAGGCTGGTCTTGACCTCCTGACCTCAGGCAATCCACCAGCCTTGGCTTCCCAAAATGCTGGGACTATAGGCATGAGCCACCATGCCCAGCCTGAATCTTTTTTTTTTTTTTTTAACAAACCCAAGAAAGTAGAAAAAGGAACTTCCTCGACCTGTTAAAACGCTATAAACAAAACCATAAAGCTAATAGATTTGGTAGTAAAAGACAAAATGTTCCCCCAAAGATCAAACTAGGATGCTCCCTTCTTCCACTTCTAATCAACATTGTACAGGAAGTTCTAGCTAGGGAAATTAGGAAAGAAGAAATAAAAGGCATGCAGATTGGAAAGGAAAATAAAACTACATTCACCAATAACATGACCTTACATCTAGAAAGCCAAAAGGGATATACACACACAGGCCAGGTGAGGTGGCTCACACCCGTAATCCTAGCACTTTGGGAGGTTGAAGTTGGGGGATAACGAGGTCAGGAGATCAAGATCATCCTGGCTAACACGGTGAAACCTGTCTCTATTCAAAATACAAAAAATTAGTCGGGTGTGGTAGCACACACCTGTAGTCCTAGCGACTTGGGAGGCTGAGGCAGGAGAATTGATTGAACCTGGGAGGTGGAGGTTGCAGTGGGCTGAGATCACGCCATTGCATTCCAACTTGGGCAACAGAATGAGACTCTGTCAAAAAAAAAAAAAAAAAAAAAAAAAAAATTTAGCTGGGTGTGATGGTGGGCGCCTGTAACCCCAGGAACTGAGGCAGAGGCAGAGGTTGCAGTGACCTGAGATCACACCACTGCACTACAGCCTGAGCAGCAGAGCCAGACTCCGTCCCCCAAAAAAATACACATACCAGTAACTTGAAGGTTGCAGGACACAAGATCAATATATAAAAATTAGTGGTACTGGTCGGGCACGATGGCTCATGCATGTAATTCCAACACTTTTGGAGGCCAAGGCGGGTGGATTACCTGAGGTCAGGAGCTTGAGACAAGCCTGGGCAACATGGTAAAATTCCATCTCTACTAAAAATACAAAAATTAGCCAGGTGTGGTGGTGGGCACCTATAATCCCAGTTACTTGGGAGGTTGAGGCAAGAGAATCACTTGAACCTGGGGCCAGGAGTTGCAGTTAGCCAAGATTACACTTCACTCCAGCCTAGGTGAAAGAGCAAAACTCCATTTCAAAAAAAAAAAAAAAAAAAAAAAAAAAAAAATGGTGGTACTTCTATATAGTAGAAACAAATGAATTGAAAATGAAATTGCCAGGCGAAGTGGCTGACACCTATAAACCCAGCACTTTGGGAGGCCAAGGCGGGTGGATCATGAGGTCAGGAGTTTGAGACCAGCCTGACCAACATGGTGAAACCCCATCTCTACTAAAAATACAAAAATTAGCTGGGTTTAGTGGCACGCACCTGTAATCCCAGCTACTCAGGAAGCTGAGGCAGGAGAATCACTTGAAACTGGAAGGTGGAGGTTGCAGTGAGCCCAGACTGTGCCACTGCATTACAGCCTGGGTGACAGAGCAAGACTCTGTCTCAATAAATTAAAAAAAAAAAAAAAAAGCCGGGCGTGGTGGCTCAAGCCTGTAATCCCAGCACTTTGGGAGGCCGAGGCGGGTGGATCACGAGGTCAACAGATCGAGACCATCCTGGTCAACATGGTGAAACCCCGTTTCTACTAAAAATGCAAAAAAATTAGCTGGGCATGGTGGCGCGTGCCTGTAATCCCAGCTACTCAGGAGGCTGAGGCAGGAGAATTGCCTGAACCCAGGAGGCGGAGGTTGTGGTGAGCCGAGATCGCGCCATTGCACTCCAGCCTGGGTGACAAGAGTGAAACTCTGTCTCAAAAAAAAAAAAAAAGGCCGGGCGCGGTGGCTCAAGCCTGTAATCCCAGCACTTTGGGAGGCCGAGGCGGGTGGATCACGAGGTCGAAAGATCGAGACCATCCTGGTCAACATGGTGAAACCCCGTCTCTACTAAAAAAAAAAATACAAAAAAACTAGCTGGGCGTGGTGGTGCATGCCTGTAATCCCAGCTACTCAGGAGGCTGAGGCAGGAGAATTGCCTGAGCCCAGGAGGCGGAGGTTGCGGTGAGCCGAGATTGCGCCATTGCACTCCAGCCTGGGTAACAAGAGCGAAACTCCGTCTCAAAAAAAAAAAAAGAATAATCTCCAACGAATGGCTCCGAGACAGCTGGATATCTACATCCAAAAGCATGAAGGTGGTCTCTTACCTCACATCATACATAAAATCAACTAAAATAGATTAAAGGTCTAAATGTAAAACCTCAAACTATCAGATTAGGAAAAAACAGGAATAGGGCTGAGCATGGTGGCTCATGCCTATAATCCCAGCACTTAATTAAGTGGGCAGATCCCTTCAGCATGGAGTTTGTGGCCAGCCTGGGCACATGGAGAAACCCTGTCTCTACAAAAAAATACAAAAATTAGCCAGGCATGGTGGCCCACAACTGTAATCCCAGCTACTCAGGAGGCTGAGGTGGGAGGATTACCTGAGCCAAAGGAGGTTGAGGCTGCAGTGAACTGTAATCATACCACTGCACTCCAGCCTGGGTGAGAGTGAGATGCTTGTCTCAAAACAAACAGGCATATATCTTCATGACTTTGAATGAGAGACTGGGTTCTTTTTTTTTTTTTTTTTTTTTTTTTTGAGACGGATTTTCGCTCTTGTTACCCAGGCTGGAGTGCAATGGCGCGATCTCGGCTCACCGCAACCTCCGCCTCCTGGGCTCAGGCAATTCTCCTGCCTCAGCTTCCTAAGTAGCTGGGATTACGGGCACGTGCCACCACGCCCAGCTAGTTTTTTGTATTTTTAGTAGAGACGGGGTTTCACCATGTTGACCAGGATGGTCTCGATCTCTCGACCTTGTGATCCACCCGCCTCGGCCTCCCAAAGTGCTGGGATTACAGGCTTGAGCCACCGTGCCCGGCCGAGACTGGGTTCTTAATACAACATCAAAATACAAGCAATGAAAGAAAAAATCAAATTGGACTTCATGAAAGTTAAAAATTTTGTGCTTCAAAGGACACTTTTTTTTTGAGATGGACTTTCACTCTGCCTCTCAGGCTAAAATACAAAATATAGTGGCGCAATCTCAGTTCACTAGCTGCAGCCTCTGCTTCCTGGGTTCAAGCGATTCTCCTGCCTCAGCCTCCTGAGTAGCTGGAACTATAGGTGCCCACTGCCATGTCCGGCTAATTTTTCTTTTTTTGAGACAGAGTTTCACTCTGTCACCTAGGCTAGAGTGCAATGACGTGATCTCAGCTCACTGCAACCTCCGCCTCCCAAGTTCAAGTGATTCTCCTGCCTCAGCCTCATGAACAGCTGGGATTACAGGTGCCCACTACCATGCTTGGCTAATTTTTATATTTTAAGTAGAGATGGGGTTTTGCCATGTTGACCAGACTGGTCTCAAACTCCTGACTTAGGTGAATCCACCCATTTCAGCCTCCTGAAGTGTTGAGATTACAGGAGTGAACCACACCTGGCCAATTTTTTTTGTATTTTTCATAGACAGGGTTAAAACATGTTGACCTGGACAGTCAACTCTTGACTTCAGGTGATACATCCACCTTGACCTCCCAAAGTGCTGGGATTACAGTGTGAGCTACTGCACCCAAGACACTTTGAATAAAGTGAAGACTGGCCAGGTGTGGTGAATCACGCCTGTAATCCCAGCACTTTGGGAGGCCAAGGCGGGTAGATCACAAGGTCAGGAGATTGAGACCATCCTGGCCAACATGGTGAAAACCCATCTCTACTGAAAATAAAAAATCAGCAGGGCATGGTGGTGAATGCTTGTAGTTCCAGCTACTTGGGAGGCGGAGGCAGGAGAATCCCTTGAACCTGGGAGGCGGAGGTTGCAGTTAGCCAAAATCACGCCATTGCACTCCAGCCTGGCAACAGAGTGAAACTCTGTCTTAAAAAAAAAAAAAAAAAGAAAAAAGAAAAGATGGACAACTGGAAGTACTGGTAAGAATATAGAGAAATTGGCCCGGCGCGGTGGCTCAAGCCTGTAATCCCAGCACTTTGGGAGGCCGAGGCGGGTGGATCACGAGGTCAAGAGATCGAGACCATCCTGGTCAACATAGTGAAACCCCGTCTCTACTAAAAATACAAAAAATTAGCTGGGCATGGTGGCGCGTGCCTGTAATCCCAGCTACTCAGGAGGCCGAGACAGGAGAATTGCCTGAGCCCAGAAGGCGGAGGTTGCGGTGAGCCGAGATCGCGCCACTGCACTCCAGCCTGGGTAACAAGAGCGAAACTCCGTCTCAAAAAAAAAAAAAAAAAAGAATATAGAGAAATTGAAACCTTCATACATTGCTGATGGAATATAAGATGCTTATTGGTTGTGGAAGTTTGGCAGTTTCTCAAAAGGTTGAAAATACTGTTGTATGTAGACATAACCCAGCAATTCCACTCCTAGGTATATATACCAAAAGAAATGAAACACATGTCCACAGAAAAACTTGCACACAAATGTTCATAGTAGTATTATTGATAATAGCCAAAAGGTTGAAACAACCCAAATGTCTATCAATTGATAAGCAAATCGGGTATCTACACAATAAATATTTGACAATAAAAAGGAATGAAGTACTGTTCACAGTCTACAACCTGGATGAGGTTTGAAAACATTGTGCTAAATGAAGTCAGACAAAAAACGTTCCATTAAACCAGGTGCTGTGGCTCACAACTGTAATCCCAGCACTTTGGGAGGCCGAGGCGGGTGGATCATGAGGTCAAGGGATCGAGACCATTCTGGTCAACAAGGTGAAACCCTGTCTCCACTAAAAATACAAAAATTAGCTGGGCATGGTGGTGCGTGCCTGTAATCCCAGCTACTCAGGAGGCGAGGCAGGAGAATTGCCTGAACCCAGGAGGCGGAGGTTGTGGTGAGCCAAGATCGCACCACTGCACTCCAGCCTGGGTAACAAGAGTGAAACTCTGTCTCAAAAAGAAAAAGAAAAAAAAAAAAAGGTTCCATTAATATGTAATGCTCAGAATAGGCAAGGGCAGAAAGTTAGATTCATGGTTGCCAGGAGCTGGTGGGGGGTGGGGGGTGGGGTGGGAAGAAGGAAGTTTCTTACAGGGTTGATAAAATATTTTGGATTAGATAGTGGTAGTATATGCACAACTTTGTGGACATACTAGAAACTACTCAAGTGTATAAAATGGTGAATTTTATGATAAGTATCTCAAAAAAATTTTTTTCACAGGTTTCTTAAAAATCTCAAATTTGGCCGGGCGCGGTGGCTCAAGCCTGTAATCCCAGCACTTTGGGAGGCCGAGGCGGGTGGATCACGAGGTCGAGAGATCGAGACCATCCTGGTCAACATGGTGAAACCCCGTCTCTACTAAAAGTGCAAAAAATTAGCTGGGCATGGTGGCACGTGCCTGTAATCCCAGCTACTCAGGAGGCTGAGGCAGGAGAATTGCCTGAACCCAGGAGGCGGAGGTTGCGGTGAGCCGAGATCGCGCCATGGCACTCCAGCCTGGGTAAGAAGGGCGAAACTCCGTCTCAAAAAAAAAAAAAAAAAAAAAATCTCAAATTTGTTGGGTTCAAGTTCTCTAACAATTTAAATGGAATGTTATCCATTTAACACAACTTAAAGAACAGTTTTACTGGCCGGGTGCGGTGGCTCACGCCTGTAATCCAAGCACTTTGGAGGCCAAGGTGGGCGGATCAGCTGAGGTCGGGAGTTAAAGACCAGCCTGACCAACGAGGTGAAACCCCGTCTTTATAAAACAAACAATCAAACAAAAAAAGGGATTAGACGCGGGCACCCACCGTAGTAATCCCAGTACTTTGGGAAACCGAGGAGGGTGTATCACCTGAGGTTAGGAGACCACTCTGACCCACATGGAGAAACCTCATCTCTTCTAAAAACATAAAATTAACCAGGCCTGGTGACACATGCCTATAATTCCAGCTACCGGGGAGGCTGAAGCAAGAGAATCGCCTGAGCCCGGGAGGCGGAAGTTGCGATGAGCCAAAATTGCGCCATTGCAATCACCAGCCTGGGCAACAGAGTGAAACTTAGTCTCAAAAAAAAAAGCCCTTCTGATTACAAAATATAGATACATGTGGAAGGAACAGAAAGTATAAATTAAAACCGTTTTGTTTTTTCAGTTGAGCTCTCTACTTCTCTGTAACAGAAAACGTAACCGTTGGGTAGGAGGCTGATTTAACTGGGCAAAATCCTACAGTTAAAAGTAACCTCTGTTGGGCGTGGTGGCTGACGCCTGTAATCCCATCACTTTGGGAGGCTGAGGCGGGTGGACCAGCTTGACCAATATGATGAAACCCTCTCTCTACTAAAAATATAAAAATTAGCCGGGCGTGGTGGTGCATGGCTGTAATCCCAGCTACTTGGGAGGGTGAGACAGGAGAATCGCTTGAACCCGGGCGGCGGAAGTGGCAGTGGACTTAGATCAGGCTAGTGCACTCCAGTGTGGGCAACAAAGAGCAAAATCCCATCTCAAGAAAAAAAAAAAAAAAAAGGCCAGTCAGCGGTGGCTCACGCCGGTAATCCCAGCACTTTGGGAGGCCGAGGCGGGAGGATCACCTGAGATCAGGAGTTCGAGACCAGCCTGATCAACATGGAGAAACCCCGTCTCTACTAAAAATACAAAATTAGCCAGGTGTGATGGCGCATGCCTGTAATCCCAGCTACTCTGGAGACTGAGGCAGTAGAATCGCTTGAACCCGGGAGGCGGAGGTTGTGATGAGCCCAGATCAGCCACTGCATTCCAGACTGGGCAACAAAAGGGAAACTCCGTCTCAAAAAAACAAACAAACAACAATAATAATAAAAGTAATTAATCCATTTTTTTATGTGTGACATTTTTAAGAGCTTAAAAAGTAATCTGGACTGATTGAAACTTCATTTCTTCATTAACACGTGTTCAAAGCTTAAAGTCCTATTTTCTTTCGAATGGCGTCTAGGCACCTGTTATTCAACTATCCGTTGGTTAAGGTCCGTACCTCAAGGTAGATTTAATTGTGTATCAAAACATTTAGTATCCACGCTTAGAGGGCTACTATCTTTAACATCTTTTTTATTTATCCCCGTCCATTTGATAACTGTATGAAATGCAAGCCATTAAGTTGAACATCATTCAGCTCTCTCCTTGTTTTTCTAAGCAGGATCCAAATCTGTCATAATGGGGTAGCCCCTCATTCTCTTGGTAACTCATTTCTACCCCTGGCCTGGCCGACTTAAGATGTGAGTCTAATACACCCTACGTCATCTTTACTCGGCCTAGTGGCCAAAGCAAATTCATACTGAGTACCTTCGGAACTGAGTAGTGTATCCAAAGGGCTGGGTTGAGGGCTACAAGGATTACCACAACGGCCACAACTAATTTGTATCCATTCTTACTAACTTTAGGGAACCAGACCGAATGCTTTTCCCACCCTTTTGACCTTCCTTTAGTTCGCGACACAAGAACACACAAAACACCATAGCGACACCATTTCTGACGGCTTCGAATTGTGAACCGAAACTACGTCAAAGCAAAGCATCCGTGGTGTCTCCCAGCGGAATCCAAGACCCCCGGCCGGATGCCAAGCCGCTGGAGTTTCAGCAGGAGAGGAAGGCTCACCCTCCCACCGCATGGCGACGCCCCGGCGACTGGAGAAGCTCAGGCAGGCTTGGAAGCCAATCACCAACATACAGCAGCTCTCGGGAATGCAGAGCCCTAGCCCAAGACCAAGGGCCTCGGCCGGCACTCAGAGCCTCCAGGGAGAGGTCAAGTCTCTCATCCTGTCCTATTCCTCCCTTCGACTTCCCTCCCAAAGGGCTGCTATTCAGCATTCAACAATCGCTACGCAAAGGCCTTCTGGTCTGCAGAACGAACTCCAGCAAGCCCATCAGGAGAATCAAGGCCACCTCCTCGCCCCTGTGGGGAAGATGGCGCCCGTCACCCCTTCTCCCTCCCGGGTAATCTCAAGGACCAGCCTCCCTCCCTAGCTACAAAATGGCGCCTCCCGCTGGGGCCCCAGAATCGGTATAACTCATTTGTCAGTGAGGCGGTGTCTGTCTGGGATGAGCAGTTTTGTCAACCAGTCAAACACAGGAGCTTTGATTCTGCCCTTCGCGCGAGCCACTCAGGGGCGGGCTGTAAAGCCAGGCTTGGCTTACGTCAGATGAGGGGACGCCGCTAGGGCGGTTTTCTTTCACGTTGACGAAATTTGGGCCAATGGAAAGCCGGAAGCCTTCCTTGAGTGATGTAATTACAGCCCAATGGAAGCTGGGGGCGGGCCTCAGACAGACTATGCGGGTTGCGGGGCCTGGGGGCCGGACGGCTGTTTCCTGTCCTGGTGCATGGTGGTCGGACGAAGGAATTGTTGGAAAATTTTCTCGGAGGTTCGTATATAAATGTGTTTTTACCCAGTGTGCATTATTCTCCGCCAGGCCGCCGCCCTCAGCGCGGCGGCGCGGGCCCGCTTGGGCCCGGGCTCTGGCTCCCATTGCTTAGCGTTCGCTGCAGGCCTTGCCGATTTTACGGGCCGGCCGCGGTAGCGGCGCCTGGGCAGAAGCGGAGTTTATTAATAACCCACGGCCGCCACTCTGGGCGGCGGAGCGTTTCTCGCTGAGGACTCAACCCCCCCCACCAACCAACTTGTCTCTGGACGATGCGCCCCGCCTGTTTCCCTCTGGGGACCGCCAAGGGGAGGGAGTGAAGGAGGGGAGGGTGGAGCCCTCGGGAACCTGGCCGCGTTTTTCGGCCTGATCTCCGTGCGAAGCGAGTCCCCAGGCGCCGCCGAGGCAGAGTTCCGCCGCCTGGGACGCCGGGCCCACGGGCAGCACCAGGCCGCAGCGGGGGCGCCGGCGGCTGGGCTGGCCCAGGCCCTCGTAAGACCCCGTCTGCCGATCCCACCTAGGGCTACCCGCCCACCCGTATCGTGGGCAGATTTGTTCTTTCTTTAATTAAGAAAAGTTACTGAGGCCTAAATCGAATATTAGAAATTTACAATTTATCATCCTCCCTTTTCTCCAGTTTTGGCCAAAAGAGTAAACAAATCCTTTTAAGTCACTTTGAAACACTGTGGAACGTGAACCAGTTTTTATTCCTTCCCCTTTTGCTTTTTGACATTTTTTCCCCCCACATAATAACGAAGTTAAAAAGACGAAAGAATACCATTGCCCATTATTTGTTTAAAATCAGCTCCAGCCTTTGCTTTGAAAGTGTCTAAATCAGCTGGTGTAATCAAGTGGGAATGTGGGGAGAAATTGTAGGTTCGACGTTGTGGTCGGTCAGTTTTGTCCTGAATCTTACTAGAAAATACTTGTGTTTTGCTGTAGTTGACTAAAACAGTATTTAGTGTTTTTTCTTGCTGAGTTTGTAGAGCCAAGTTTACGTTTAATAAGAAAATGCCTGATAAGGAGATCATCCAAAAGCACCCGTAAGATGCATAGCTAATTTTGACTGTTTGGAAATCTTTTTTTTTTTTTTTTTTTCCTTAATTACTAGTGTCCACTATTTGGGAATTCTGTTATCAGTCAGCTGTCTACAGATATTTTGAGTGCCTTTTTTTTTCCTTTGCGGATACCCCCGTTTATTTTTTTAAAATGTAATTCACATATCTTACAGTTCACCCATTTAAAATGTCTAATTTGGTTTGAGCAACCTAGGGAGACGGCCCTCCCCAGTTTCTACAAAAAAAAAATTTTTTTAAAAGTGAAATCAGCATGTGCCTGTAGTTCCAGGTTCTTGGATGCAGAGGTGAGAGGATCACTTGAGCCCAGGAGTTCCAGGCTACAGTGAGCCATGATTGTGCTACAGCACTCCGGTCTGGGTGACAGAAAGAGACCTGTCTAAAAAAAAGTGTATAATTAGTTGAATTTTAGGCCAGACGAGGTGGCTCACTCCTGTAACCCCGGCACTTTGGGAGGCTGAAGTGGGTGGATCACACGAAGTCAGGAGTTTGAGACCAGCCTGGCCAACATGGTGAAGCCTGGTCTCTACTAAAAATACGAAAATTAGCCAGGTGTGGTGGTGTGGATCTGTAACTTCAGCTACTCAGGAAGCTGAGGCAGGAGAATCACTTGAACCAGGGAGGTGGAGGTTGCAGAGAGCCGAGATTGTGCCATTGCACTCCAGTCTGGGTAGCAAAAGTGAAACTTGGTCTCAAAAAAAAAAAAAAAAGAAAAGAAAAATTGAATTTTAATATCTTCAGAGTTGTGCAAACATCACTACAATTATTATTATTATTTTTTTTTGAGACGGAGTTTCGCTCTTGTTACCCAGACTGGAGTGCAATGGCGCGATCTCGGCTCACCACAACCTCCGCCTCCTGGGCTCAGGCAATTCTCCTGCCTCAGCCTCCTGAGTAGCTGGGATTACAGGCATGCACCACCATGCCCAGCTAGTTTTTTGTGTTTTTTTTTTTTTTTTTTTTTTGAGACGGAGTTTCGATCTTGTTACCCAGGCTGGAGTGCAATGGCGCGACCTCGGCTCACCGCAACCTCCGCCTCCTGGGCTCAGGCAATTCTCCTGCCTCAGCCTCCTGAGTAGCTGGGATTACAGGCACGCACCACCATGCCCAGCTAACTTTTTGTATTTTTAGTAGAGACGGGGTTTCACCTTGTTGACCAGGATGGTCTCGATCTCTCGACCTCGTGATCCACCCGCCTCGGCTTCCCAAAGTGCTGGGATTACAGGCTTGAGCCACCGCGCCCGGCGTTTTTTGTGTTTTTAGTAGAGACGGGGTTTCACCATGTTGAGCAGGATCGTTTCGATCTCTTGACCTCGTGATCCACCCGCCTCGGCCTCCGAAAGTGCTGGGATTACAGGCTTGAGCCACCGCGCCCGGCTAAAATGATACATCTCTTTACAAAGTAAACATTACAATATTACTAACTATAGAGACGCCATCGGGATGAGCTCCAGATCCGTCCGCTGACTTCCATGAAGCACCCGTGGACCATGGCTTAAGTCATCCATCTTAATCCTGTGGCTTTAAGAATCTTTGCTTTAATCAGTTGTACATCCCATTTTCATCTTCGTTATTGGCATTGTCTCTCTTTCTGGCAAACTTTTTCCCAGTTGTCCCCACCAAGGTCTCATATCCTCTAGCCTTCGCTTCATCTGACACATCGAGCTCCACTGTTTCATCTTCAACTTCTACTGCTTTGTGCTTAGCATTCATCTGACGCATTAATTTTCTTTCTCTGCTCTGGCAAATCCAAGTACCAGTGCTCTTCACTAATAATTTTCTTTTCTTCCTCTTCTTCTAGTTGTTTCTTGGTTTCTGAGTTGGTCCCTTTTGCATACACTTCATCCGAAGCGATTCTTGGACAACTTTGTCTTGTGCTCAGCCACCATGGTGGCCCCTGTCCCTGCTGTGAACATTTGTACAAAAGTTTTTGTGTGGACACAGGTTTTCATTTCTCTTGGGAGTAGAATACCTAGGAATAGAACTGCTGGGTCATGTGGTAACTATGTTCAACCTTTTGACGTACTCTAAAACTTCTTCAATGTGGCTGCACCATCTTTACGTTCCTACCAGCAGTGTGTAAAGGGTTCCAGTTTCTCTACATTCTTGCCAACACTTGTTATCATCAGACTTTTTGATTATAGTTTTCCTAGTGTTGATAAAATGGTGTCTCTTGTAGGTTTGATTTTCATTTCCGTGATGGTTAATAATGTTGAGTATTTTTTCTGTGCCTAATGATCATTTATAATCTTTGGAGAAATGTCTATTTGGATCCTTTACCCATTTTAAAGTTGGATTATTTGTCTTATTATGGTTGGGTTGTGAGAGTACTTTATATGCTCTAGATAGAAGTCCATTACCAGATACATGGTTTGCAAAATGTCCATAGTCCTTTGCTGTGCGTTGTGTTGTTGCTGTGAAGTAAGGGTTCATTGTATTCTTTTTTTTTTTTTTTTTTTTTTTGAGATGGAGTTTTGCTCTTGTTACCCAGGCTGGAGTGCAATGGCGCGATCTCGGCTCACCGCAACCTCTGCCTCCTGGGTTCAGGCAATTCTCCTGCCTCAGCCTCCTGAGTAGCTGGGATTACAGGCATGCGCCACCATGCCCAGCTAATTTTTTGTATTTTTAGTAGAGACGGGGTTTCACCATGTTGACCAGGTTGGTCTCGATCTCTCGACCTCGTGATCCACCCACCTCGGCCTCCCAAAGTGCTGGGATTACAGGCTTGAGCCACCGCGCCCGGCCATTGTATTCTTAATAGAAAGATGGCATGGCTGGATTGAACTGTCCCTCTACTACCTGGTTTCATTTTTAAAATAAATAAAGAACCACTCCACCCTCATAACATAGTTGCATTTCTGGAAGGTAAGCATTGAATTTTTAAATGTTCATACAAGCATATACAGATACCTATATAAATTTTTTAAAACATGAATGCAATCATATGGTATCTTCTGCAACTTGCTTTTTCCCACTTATATCTTGGATGTGTTTCCCACTGTTTCAAATAGATTGATCTCATTCTTTTAAATACCTACATGTTTCATTTAGGGATGTCCTATATGGATGTGTGTGTATTTGTATGTATAGACACATTTTTTAAATCCTTTGGCTTTTTAAAGAGACTGGGTTTCAATCTTGTCACCCAGGCTGGAGTGCAGTGGCACAATCTCAGCTCACTACAACCTCAACTTCCCACCTCAACTTCCCAGGTGCAAGCGATCTTCCCACTTCAGCCTCTTGAGTAGGTAGGGCTACAGGTGCACATCACCATGCCTAGCTAATTTTTAAAAAACAATCTTTGTAGGCCAGGCACAGTGGCTCGAGCCTGTAATCCCAGCACTTTGCGAGGCCAGGCCAGTGGATCACCTCAGGTCAGGAGTTTGAGAGCAGCTTGACCAACATGGCGAAACCCTGTCTCTACTGAAAGTGCAAAAATTAGCCGGGAGTGGTGGTGCATGCCTGTAATCCCAGCTACTCTGGTGGCTGAGGCAGGAGAATTCCTTGAACCTGGGAGGTGGAGGTTACAGTGAGCTGAGATTGTGCCATTGCACTACAGCCTGGGCAACAAGAGAGAAACTCTGTCTCAAAAAAAAAAAAAAGGCCAGGTGTGGTGGCTCATGCCTGTAATCCTAGCACTTTGGGAGGCCAAGGTGGGTAGATCACCTGAGGTCAGGAGTTCAAAACCAGCCTGGCCATGATGGTGAAAACCCATCTTTTAAAAAAAAATTTTTTTTTTTAAGTTTGTAGAGGTAGTAGTATCACTATGTTGCCCAGGATGTGGATGTCCAGTACTTAACTTGTCCTTATTGATGGACAACTAGGTTAATGATTATTTTGCCTGTTATAAATAATACCTTAGTGAACCTTGCACACTTTCATGAGTGATTGTTTAATAAATTCCAAGAATTACCTGATTGAAGATTTGCATTTAAAGTTTTCATTGGTAGTGCCAAATTGTCCTGTTCAGAGTGTGAATTTTTATTTTCACAACACTGTGTTTTTTTGTTTTTTTTTTTTTTGAGACGGAGTTTCGCTCTTGTTACCCAGGCTGGAGTGCAATGGCGCGATCTTGGCTCACTGCAACCTCCGCCTCCTGGGTTCAGGCAATTCTCCTGCCTCAGCCTCCTGAGTAGCTGGGATTATAGGCACGCACCACCATGCCCAGCTAATTTTTTGTATTTTTAGTAGAGACGGGGTTTCACCATGTTGACCAGGTTGGTCTCGATCTCTCGACCTCGTGATCCACCCGCCTCGGCCTCCCAAAGTGCTGGGATTACAGGCTTGAGCCACCGCGCCCGGCCACAACACTGTGTTTTAATGACCTGTTTTCAGTTTCTAATCATGGAATAAGTTTCTTAAAAGCAAAGACAACTTCTTTTTTTACCACTCAATATCCCTGATAAGGAAAAAAAAAAAAATGGAAATATCCCTGACAGCATGCACATTGATGTGTGTGTGTGGTCTGTGTGTGTGTATGTGTGTGTATTCAGGAGTTTGACCATGGTGAAGGTAAGGACCTAAGGAAAATAGAAGATGAAATTAGAGCCGGGCGCGGTGGCTCACGAGGCCGGTGGCGGGTGGATCACGAGGTCAAGAGATCGAGACCATCCTGGTCAACATGGTGAAACCCCGTCTCTACTAAAAATACAAAAATTAGCTGGGCGTGGTGGCGCCTGCCTGTAATCCCAGCTCAGGAGGCTGAGGCAGGAGAATTGCTTGAACCCAGGAGGCGGAGGTTGTGGTGAGCCGAGATCGCGCCATTGCACTCCAGCCTGGGTAACAAGAGCGAAACTCCGTCTCAAAAAAAAAAAAAGATGAAATTAGAAAGGTAGGTAGGAGCCAGATTGGTGAGTAGCCTTAATGTCAGATTAAAGAGTTGAACTTGGCCAGCACGGTGGCTCACGCCTGTAATCCCAGCAATTTGGGAGGCCGGAGCAGGTGCATAACTTGAGGTCACAAGTTCAAGACCAGCCTGACCAATGTGATGAAATCCTGTCTCTACTAAAAATACAAAAATTAGTCTGGCATGGTGGCGGGTGTCTGTAGTCCATGTTACTCAGGAGGCTGAGGCAGGTGAATTACTTAAGCCTGGGAGGCAGAAGTTGCAGTGAGCCGAGATCACAGCATTGCACTCTAGCCTGGGCAGTAGAGCAAGACTCTGTCTCAAAAACAAAAACAACCTCTCTGCCCCCTGAAAAAAATGAAGTTAGTGCTACAAGCAGTATGACTATAAAAGATTAAAGGGAAGGCCAGGCATGGTGTCTGATGACTGTAATCCCAGCACTTTGGGAGGCCAGGGTGGGCAGATCACTTGAGGTCAAGAGTTCAAGACTAGCCTGAGGAACATGGTGAAACCTTATATCTACTAAAAATATAAAAATTAACCAGGTGTAGTGGTGGGCACCTGTAATCCCAGCTACTCAGAAGGCTAAGGCAAGAGAATTGCTTAAACCCAGGAGGCAGAGGTTGCAGTGAGCCGAGATTGTGCCATTGCACTCCAGCCTGGGGGACAGAGCAAGACCCTGTCTCAAAAAAAAAAAAAAAAAAAAAAATAGCCGGGCACGGTGGCTCACGCCTGTAATCCCAGCACTTTGGGAGGCTGAGGTGGGTGGATCACAAGGTCAAGAGATCGAGACCATCCTGGTCAACAAGGTGAAACCCCGTCTCCACTAAAAATACAAAAATTAGCTGGGCATGGTGGCGCGTGCCTGTAGTCCTAGCTACTCGGGAGGCTGAGGTAGGAGAATTGCTTGAACTCAGGAGATGGAGGTTGCAGTGAGCCGAGATCGCGCCATTGCACTCCAGCCTGGGAAACAAGAGAAACTCCGTCTCAAAAAAAAAAAAAAAAAAAAAACGTGTTTATTACATAATAAGAATAATGCTAAATGGCCTGTAAGGAAAATTTGTTAAATGTGAATTAAAAGTGATCATTGTGAAGACTTTTTGACAACTTAGGAAAATTTATAAAAATGAAAAAAGCTGAATACAAAATGTTGTCTATGCAATCATTACAATGCTATAAAAATTATGTGTGTATATGAATAGCAAGGGCTAGAGAATAAAACCAAGAAAAATGAAAATATTTTATTTGTTAAGCTATTGAGACTTATTTTCTTTATTTATTTTTGAGACGGAGTCTTGCTCTGTTGCCCAGGCTAGGGTGCAGTGGCACAATCTTGGCTCACTGCAACCTCTGCCTTCCAGGTCCCAGTTTAATCAAGTCTCCTACCTCAGCCTCCCCAAGTAGCTGGGATTACAGGCACGAGCCACCATGCCCAGCTAATTTTTGTTTTTTTTGGTAGAGATGGGGTTTCGCCATGTTGGCCATTCTGGTCTTGAACGCCTGACTTCATGATCCACCTGCCTCTGCCTCCCAAAGTGCTGGGATTAGAGGTGTGAGCCACTGCATGCAGCCTTTTTTTTTTTTTTTTTTTTAAGATGCCTCGCTATGTCGCCAGGCTGGAGTGCAGTGGCGTGATCTCGCCTCACTGCGACCTCTGTCTCCCAGGTTCAAGCAATTCTCCTGCCTCAGCCTCCCGAGCAGCAGGAATTACGGACATGCGCCACCATACCCAGCTAATTTTTTTATATTTTTAGTAGAGACAGGATTTCACCATGTTGGCCAGGGATGGTTTTGATCTCCTGATGCTGTGATCCGCTCGCCTTGGCCTCCGGAAGTGCTGAAGACGTGAGCCACCACGTCCAGGCTTGGTATGATATTTTTGAGAATCATAGTTATTGTGTATATAGTAGTCCATTTCTCTTTTTTGCTGCGTAATATTCTGTTGAATGGATTTATTACAACTTGTTTATTGTTTCTTTATTTTTTTTTGAGATGGAATTTTGCTCTGTTGCCCGGGCTGGAGTGCAATGGAACGATCTCGGCTCACTGCAACCTTCACCTCCTGGGTTCAAGTGATTCTCCTGCCTCAGTCTCCTGAGTAGCTGGGATTATAGACACATGCCACTACACCCGGCTAACTTTTATGTTTTTTAGTAGAGATGGGGATTTCACCATGTTGGCCGGGCTGGTCTCAAACTCCTGTCCTCAGGTGATCCACCTCCCTTGACCTCCCAAAATGCTGGGATTACAGGCATGAGCCACCTCACCCTGACAACTTGTTTATTCTTTTACTGATGGATTCTTTCCAGTTGGACCTATTAACATCTGTGAACATTGTTGTACAAATCTTTTTATGGAAGTATATTTTTATTTCTTTTGGGTGGCTAGCAAGAGGAGTAACCATTAAATTTTATATAAAAGTGGCAGTTTCAATAGTTAAGGACAGAAACCAGATGGTAGTGGGAAATCATGAAGTATTCTTAGCAACAACTTTTAAAGAAATCTAGCTGTGATAAGGAGGAAAGAGAGACTAGTAGCTGAGTGAGAGGTGAGATTTTGCTTTTTTTTTTTTTTTTTTTTTTTTGGTTCCTTGTGTTGCTAGGCTTAGTGCAATAGCATTTCAGCTGACTGCAACCTCCGCCTCCCAGGTTCAAGCAATTCTCCTGCCTCAGCCTGCTGAGTAGCTGGGATTACAGGTGCCTACCACCATGCCTGGCTCATTTTTGTATTTTTAGTAGAGAAGGGTTTTCATCATGTTGGCCAGGCTTGTCTTGAACTGCTGACCTCAGATAATTCCCCCACATTGGCCTTCCAAAGTGCTAGGATTACAGGTGTGAGCCACTGTGCCCTGCTGAAATTTTGCTTTTTTTTTTTTTTTTAAAAGACAGGGTTTCACCATGTTGGTCAGGCTGGTCTTGAACTCCCGACCTCAGATGATCCGCCGGCCTTTGGCCACCAAAGTGCTTGGATTACAGGCGTGAGCCACTACGCCCAGCCTGAAATTTTGCTTTTTTAACTTTACTTTCGTGTTTTTGGTTTTTTTTTTTTTTTTTTTTTTTTTTGAGACGGAGTTTCACTCTTGTTACCCAGGCTGGAGTGCAATGGCGCAATCTTGGCTCACCACAATCTCCGCCTCCTGGGTTCAGGCAATTCTCCTGCCTCAGCCTCCTGAGTTGCTGGGATTATAGGCACGCGCCACCATGCCCAGCTAATTTTTTTGTAGTTTTAGTAGAGACGGGGTTTCACCATGTGGACCAGGATGGTCTCAATCTCTTGACCTCGTGATCCACCTGCTTCGGGCTCCCAAAGTGCTGGGATTACAGGCGTGAGCCACCACGCCCAGCCTTTGTGTTTTGTTTTTTATTTTTAGTTTGGCTCTTATTGCCCAGGCTGGAGTACGATGGCGTAATCTCAGCTCACTGCAACCTCTGCATCCCAGGTTCAAGTGATTCTCCTGCCTCAGCCTCCCAAGTAGCTGGGATTACAGGCATGTACCACCACACCCTGCTAATTTTGTTAGAGAAGGGATTTCTCCATGTTGGTCAGGCTGGTCTCGAACTCCCAACCTCAGGTGATCTGCCCATCTCGGCCTCCTAAAGTGCTGAGATTACAGATGTGAGCCACCACACCCGGCCACTTTGTGCGTGTGTGTTTTTGATTCGGTTCCAGTGCAACACTTTTTTTTTTTTTTTTTTTTTTTGAGACGGAGTTTCGCTCTTGTTAACCAGGCTGGAGTGCAATGGTGTGATCTCAGCTCACCGCAACCTCCGCCTCCTGGGTTCAGGCAATTCTCCTGTCTCAGCCTCCTGAATAGCTGGGATTACAGGCACGTGCCACCATGCCCAGCTAAATTTTTGTATTTTTAGTAGAGACAGGGTTTCACCATGTTGACCAGGATGGTCTCAATCGCTTGACCTCGTGATCCACCCGCCTCGGCCTCCCAAAGTGCTGGGATTACAGGCTTGAGCCACCGCGCCCGGCCTAACACTTTTGTTTTTTAAGTTATTGTTGAGAAGGAACTGGGAGAAACAGTGGAGAATTGTTTGTAGAAGATGTCTCTGGGAACCCTAAGGAGAAAAGACAAATGAAATGCAGAGAGCAGTTTGGTGGCATTAATCTTACCTTGTAGGAAGGTAATATGGTAGGAAAAAAGGAAGAAATAATGCAAACAGGTAATAGATTGTTTTCAGGGAATTCCTCTGATTTCTTCTATTTTTGCTGTGAAGTTGAGATACTAATTGGCTGAAAGTGAGTTGAGGGTTGAGGCTTAAGGAGGAGTAGGATATGTGACACAAGTATTTTTTTTTTTTTTTTTTTGAGACGGAGTTTCGCTCTTGTTACCCAGGCTGGAGTGCAATGGCGCGATCTCGGCTCACCGCAACCTCCGCCTCCTGGGTTCAGGCAATTCTCCTGCCTCAGCCTCCTGAGTAGCTGGGATTACAGGCACGCGCCACCATGCCCAGCTAATTTTTTGTATTTTTAGTAGAGACGGGGTTTCACCATGTTGACCAGGATGGTCTCGATCTCTTGACCTCGTGATCCACCCGCCTCGGCCTCCCAAAGTGCTGGGATTACAGGCTTGAGCCGCCGCGCCCGGCCCGAGACAAGTATTTTTAACACTATCAAATAAGTTGTTAAATCTAAAAAGTACTTCATACATATGAGACCTACACAAACAATTACTTCTGAGTAGTGGCATATGTTTTAACTATCCATGTTTAGTGCCCTATTTCAAGGTACTTTTAGGACAAGATCTGCTTTATTAGAGGTGTTAAAAGTTGTGTGTTGCGGCCGAGTGCAGAGGGGAGGCCGAGGCGGGCAGATCGCAAGGTCAGGAGTTCGAGACTATCCTGACCAGTGTGGTGAAACTCCCTCTCTACTAAAAATACAAAAAATAAGATGAGCATGGTGGTATATGCCTGTAATCCCAGCTGCTTGGGAGGCTGAGGCAGGAGATTTTCTTGAAACTTGGAGGTGGAAGTTGCACTGAGCTGAGATCACGCCAGTGCACTCTGGCCTGGGCGACAAGAGTAAACTCCATCTCAAAAAAAAAAAAAAAAAGACTTGTGGCCAGGCATGGTGGCTCACACCTGTAATTTCAGCACTTTGGGAGGCCAAAGTGGGCGGATTGCCTAAGGTTGGGAGTTTGAGACCAGCCTGACGGACATGGAAGAACCCCTTCTCTAATAAAAATACAAAATTAGCTGGGCATGGTGGTGCATGCCTGTACTCCCAGCTACTTGGGAGGCTGAAGCAGGAGAATAGCTTGAACCTGGGAGGCAGAGGTTGCGGTGAGCTGAGATTATGTCATTGCACTCCAACCTAGACAACAGGAGCAAAACTCCAACTCAGAAAGAAAAAAAGAGTTGTGTGTCAGGAATTCCTTCTATAATTTTCATAATTGTCTATGCTTTACTTTCCTTACCTATGACAAGATGAGCAATTTGTGTGATAAAAGAGTAGCATATACAGTGTTCATCTTAGGGGTAGTAAAGTGCAATCTAGCATCATAATTTTGAAACAACATGCTTTTTAACAGAGCAGCATCAGAAACGATGTTTGTAATATGTCAGAACTTCTTTCTTTTCAGTGCTACATCTAGTCCTCATATTCCCTAGTCTTGCTGAAAGCAAACCAGGACATGCTTACCAAACTGCTCTGTCCATGGGGTTCCCTTATTAAGCCATGTTCATTAGTGCTGCTTTATTGAAGTTTAAGAGGGATGTTTTTAGTTCTTATTCACATGAATAGTTCAGTTGAGATCAAACTGTCACCAAAATATACCTGATGGACCTAGATTTTCATTTCCAAAATCTTGTCTCTGCTCTCAGCTCTTTTTTGACAAGTATTTTTAGCCTTAAGCCTGGTAGGTCCTATCTCACTTGTCACTTCAAAGGCATCAGGCTGTACCTGCCTGCCAGTCAGTTTCATGTATTCAGTTTCTGAATAGTCCTGGAACTGCACAAAGCCTTCAAGTTTCAACATTTCACTCTTCCAATAGGATATTCTACTGGGTCAATTAAAATTTGCAGTATAAATTCTTTCCTCATAGTTTAACCCTTAGCATCTTATGGAGTCTGTGAGAACTCTACCTCATTTGCCAGCAAATTCTAATTGCTCTTTACTTCACTGTTTTTTTTAAGAGAGGGGGTTTCACCATGTTGGTCAGGCTGGTCTCGAACTCCTGATCTCATGATCTGGTCACCTTGGCCTCCCAAAGTGCTGGGATTACAGGCGTGAGCCACCGTGCCTGGCCACTGAATGATTTTTAATTAATGGAGCATGCTTAGATTCTGGTTATGTTTAAATATAACTCAAGGCTGGCGATGGCTTGTGCCTGTAATCCCACCTACTCAGGAGGTGGAGGCAGGAGGATCACATGAGCCAAAGAGTTTGAGGTTGCAGGGTCTGGCCACTGTAGTCCAGCCTGGGAGACAGAGTCAGACTTGACTCTCAAATATATATTTGCTGGGCATAGTGGCTCACTCTTGTAATCCCAGCAGTTTGGGAGGCCGAGGTGGGTGGATTACCTGAGGTCAGGAGTTCAAGACCATCCTGGTCCACATGGTGAAACCCTGTCTCTACTAAAAATACAAAAATTAGCCAGGTATGGTGGCAGGGCACCTGTAATCCCAGTTACTGGGGGAACTGAGGCAGGAGAATCGCTTGAATGCAGGAGGCAAGGGTTGTAGTGAGCCTAGATCGCGCCATTACACTCCAGCCTGGGCCACAAGAGCGAGACTCTTTCTCAAAAAAAAAAAAAGCGGCCGGGCGCGGTGGCTCAAGCCTGTAATCCCAGCACTTTGGGAGGCCGAGGCGGGTGGATCACGAGGTCAAGAGATCGAGACCATCCTGGTCAACATGGTGAAACCCCGTCTCTACCAAAAATACAAAAAATTAGCTGGGCATGGTAGCGCGTGCCTGTAATCCCAGCTACTCAGGAGGCTGAGGCAGGAGAATTGCCTGAACCCAGGAGGCAGAGGTTGCGGTGAGCCGAGATCGCGCCATTGCACTCCAGCCTGGGTAACAAGAGCGAAACTCCCTCTCATAAAAAAAAAAAAAAAAAAAAAAAAAAAAGCACATATACACACACACCCATATATATATATATATATATATATATATATATATATGCACACACACACACACACAAATATACACACACATATATACATATATACACATACGTTTATAATATAAAACGTTATAAATATAAAATGTATTTGTAAATATATTTTGTTGTGTATTTATAAATACATTTTTGCATCAATTGTTCAGTTAATAGTTTTATAATATATAATAAAATATGCCGGGCTTGGTGGCTCAAGCCTGTAATCCCAGCACTTTGGGAGGCTGAGGCAGGTGGATCACGAGGTCCAGAGATCGAGACCATCCTGGTCAACGTGGTGAAACCCCGTCTCTACTAAAAATACAAAAAATTAGCTGGGCATGGTGGCGCGTGCCTGTAATCCCAGCTACTTAGGAGGCTGAGACAGGAGAATTGCCTGAACCCAGGAGGCGGAGGTTGCGGTGAGCCGAGATTGTGCCATTGCACTCCAGCCTGGGTAACAAGAATGAAACTCCGTCTCAAAAAAAAAAATACAAAAAATACAAAAAAGTAGCTGGGCATGGTGGCGCGCGCCTGTAATCCCAGCTACTTAGGAGGCTGAGGCAGGAGAATTGCCTGAACCCAGGAGGCGGAGGTTGTGGTGAGCTGAGATCGTGCCATTGCACTCCAGCCTGGGTAATAAGAGCGAAACTCTGTCTCAAAAAAAAAAAAAAAAGTATAAATATATATAGATAACATATATTTTATAGTCAAGTCTCACTCTGTTTTATATACATATAAAACAGAAGTTTTGAAAGACGGTTTTGTGCCAAAACTAGTCAAAGCAATGTGAGTGACCCAGCTAAAATGAAGAACTATTTATAGTACGTAGTAAACGTGTAAGGAAAATTTAGAATAGAGAGAAGGTAATAGAAAGATACTGCTTCTCTGTTAAATATTTAGGTGAAACCAACCTGAGGTTAGAATCTGACCCTGGCAGTTTCTGAAGACCTGATTCACGTGTCTCCGTGCAAAAAGGCATGTAAATTTTTTTGTTTTTTTTTTGTTTTTTCTCTTTTAAGACGAAGTCTTGCTCTTGTTGCCCAGGCTGGAGTACAGTGGCGCAATCTCAGCTCACTGCAACCTTCACCTCCCGGATAGAAGCGATTCTCCTGCCTAGCTGGGACTACAGGTGCTGCCACCACACTCAGCTAATTTTTTGTATTTTTAGTAGAGTCAGTGTTTCTACCCACCTGAGCCTCCCAAAGTGCTGGGATTACAGGTGTGAGCCACTGCTCCTGGCCAGATTTTTTTTTTTTTTTTTTTAAGAGGTAGGATCTTGCTCTTATCATCCATGCTAGAATGCAGTGGCATGACACTGCAGCCTCCAATTTCTGGGCTCAAGTGATCCTCCTGCCTCAGTCTCCAAAGTAGCTGGGAGCACAGGTATATGCCACCATACACTGCTATATTAATTTCTTTCCTTCCTTCCTTCCTTCCTTCCTTCCTTCCTTCCTTCCTTCCCTCCTTCCCTCCCTTCCTTCCTTTTTTTCTTTTGGTAATCTGGGTCTTGTTATGTTGCCCAAGCTTGTCTTGAACTCCTGGCCTGAAGCAGTACTTCTGCCTTGGCCTCCCAGAGTGCTGGGATTACAGGTGTTGAGCCACCATGCCTGGCTGATAGCTAAGATTTTTTAATCTAGATTTCTTTTTTTTGTATCATTACTTATCACGTAAAGATTATTTGTAGTTGGATTTCTTGTTTTTTTTTTTTGTTTTTTTTTTTTGAGACAGAGTTTCGCTCTTGTTACCCAGGCTGGAGTGCAATGGCGCGATCTCGGCTCACCGCAACCTCCGCCTCCCAGGTTCAGGCAATTCTCCTGCCTCAGCCTCCTGAGTAGCTGGGATTACAGGCACGTGCCACCATGCCCAGCTAATTTTTTGTATTTTTAGTAGAGACGGGGTTTCACCATGTTGACCAGGGTGGTCTCGATCTATCGACCTCGTGATCCACCTGCCTCGGCCTCCCAAAGTGCTGGGATTACAGGCTTGAGCCACCGCGCCCGGCCGATTTCTTGCTTTTATACCTGGACCATGGGATTTATGTTGTCATAATACTTTTTTGTGGTAATTTATGCTAACAGATTGGACCAAACTTGAAATGTCTAAGGGCTTCACATTAAAAAAATCTGAATTTTACTTAGAAGCTATGGAGTATACCAGAAATGATTTCTTTAAACCATGAAGAAACATTTTGTTACTACTTTTAGCTGTCAATTTTGAGATGTTCTTTTTTTTTTTTTTTTTTGAGACGGAGTTTCGCTCTTGTTACCCAGGCTGGAGTGCAATGGCACGATCTTGGCTCACCGCAACCTCCACTTCCTGGGTTCAGGCAATTCTCCTGCCTCAGCCTCCTGAGTAGCTGGGATTACAGGCACATGCCACCATGCCCAGCTAATGTTTTGTATTTTTAGTAGAGACGGAGTTTCACCATGTTGACCAGGATGGTCTCGATCTCTTGACCTCGTGATCCACCCGCCTCGGCCTCCCAAAGTGCTGGGATTACAGGCTTGAGCCACCGCGCCTGGCTGAGATGTTCTTTTTTGCTTATTTTTCACTTTTTAAATTATGAAATCTGGGCCAGGCGCAGCGGCTCATGCCTATAGTCCCAGCACTTTGGGAGGCTGAGGCAGGCCAGTCACTTGAGGTCAGAAGTTTGAGACCAGTCTGGCCAACATGGTGAAACCGTCTCTACTAAAAAAAAAAAGAAAGAAAGAAAAAAAAATTAATCGGATGTGTTGGTGGATGCCTGTAATCCAAGCTACTCAGGAGGCTGAGGCAGAATAGTCGTTTGAACCTGGGAGGCAGAGGTTGCAGTGAGGCAAGATCACAACACTACACTCCAGCCTGGGTGACAGAGTAAGACTCTGTCTCAAATAGATAAATAATGAAATCTATCACACATACAGGGAAATATAAGTAATTGAATGAACACTCATGTAGCAACTCAGCTTTAACAAATCTGTTCAAGCAGTTCTTCTGCCTCAGCCTCCTGAGTAGCTGGGATTACAGGCACGTGTCACCACGCCCAGCTAATTTTTTGTATTTGTAGTAGAGACTGGGTTTCATCATGTGGTCAGGCTGGTCTCTAACTTCAGAACTTGTGATCCGCCCACCTTGGCCTCCCAAAGTTCTGGGATTACAGGCATGAGCTACTGCACCCCATTTGTTTTTTTAATTGTGACAAAAACATAAGATTTAACTGTCTTCACCATTTTAAAGTATACAGTAATGTTAACTGTATATACATTGTTGTGTAACAGGTCTCTTGAACTTTTTTGTTTTGCATGACTGAAACTCTGTACCTATTTAACAATTACCCATTTTCCCCTAACCTCTGGCAACCACCACTCTCCTTTGTTTCTAAGAGTTTGACTACTTCAGATACCTCATAAAAGTTGAATCATGACTAGGATAGTGGATCACGCCTGTAATCCCAACACTTTGGGAGGCTAAGATAGGTGGATCACTTGAGGTCAGGAGTTTGAGACCAGCCTGGCCAACATGGTGAAACCCTGCCTCTACTAAAAATAAAAATGAGGGCTGGGTGTGGTGGCTCATGCCTGTAATCCCAGCACTTTGGGAGGCTGAGGCGGGTGGATCACGAGGTCAAGAGATCAAGACCATCCTGGTCAACATGGTGAAACCCCGTCTCTACTAAAAATACAGAAAATTAGCTGGGCATGGTGGCGCGTGCCTGTAATCCCAGCTACTCAGGAGGCTGAGGCAGGAGAATTGCCTGAACCCAGGAGGCGGAGGTTGCGGTGAGCTGAGACCGCATCATTGTACTCCAGCCTGGGTAACAAGAGTGAAACTCCATCTCAAAAAAAAAAAAAAAAAAATACAAAATGAGCCAGGTGTGGTTGCACATACCTGTAATCCCAGTTACTGGGGAGGCTGAGGCATGAGAATCCCTTGAACCTGGGAGGTGGAGGTTGCAGTGAGCTGAGATCATGCCATTGCACTCTAGCCTGAGTGACAGTGAGACTCTGTCTCAGAAAAAAAAAAAAAAAAAAAAAAAAAAAGTGGAATCATGCAGTATTTGTCTTTTGGTGACTGAAAATTAGCCTGTGCTAATTTTTTACTCTCCAGGGCTCTTAACAGTAGCTACTAGTGTTACTCTGAGGTTTCTTTGTTAGCCCTTGAAGTTGATAAGGAAATGTTGAAGTTTCAGCTTGTTCTGTGACCAGTTATAGACAAAAGGTCATCCTCGACCTTTTTCTTTTTTTTAAAGGTGTGTGTCACCACATCTAGCTAATTTTTTTTTGTATTTTTAGTAGAGACAGGGTTTCACCGTGTTGGCCAGGCTGGTCTAGAACTCCTGACCTTAGGTAATCCACCTTCCTTGGCCTCTCAAAGTGCTAGAAATCCAGGTGTGAGTTACTGCGCCCAGCCTTGACTTCCTTTTATCATAGCACTGATACCTTTTTGTGAATCTGAATGATAGTTCCTACCTTTGGTCTAATGAGGGTATAGTTTGTAATATTTCAAAGACAAAATTCTTCAAGCAGTCCTAAAGATAAAAAGAATTTAAAATTATTACTACAATCTGCATATTGTTATTTTAAATATTGATGCTAAAGTCAGATCTTTGGACCTGGAAAGGTTCTCAAGACATCTTCTGGTTCAGTTCCCTGGTCCAAGGCAGCTAAATTATCCCAACTACTGTTTGAGATAAGCCAAGGTCCACAGAGGTAAGGACTGATGGAGGTAGAAGGGAAGAAGGAGGTTGTGTTGGTGATTGGTAAAAGAATTGACTGTTTATTCATTTATTCAATACCTGTTGTACTTCTACTATGGGTCAAGCACTTTTTAGGCACTAGAGTCAGTAGTGAGCAAACAGATAAAAATCTCTGTCCATTCTCATGGAAGGAGAAATAGATAAACTAAATAAGTAAATACATATTTGTCAAATAATAAGTACTCTGCAGAAATATAGATGGGAAAAGAAAGATAGAGTTTACCATGATTGAACAGTTGGGAAATGCAGTTTGAAATGGGGTAGACAGGGAAGCTCTCATTCCATTTGAGCAGACTTGAAGAGGTGAGGGAATGAACAATGAAGATTCTGGGGAAAATGTTTCAGACAGAAGGAACTTCAAATGAACAAGTCCTACGGCAGCAGAACACCCAGTATGTTTGAGGAAAAGCAGGGATGCCAGTGTGGCTGAAGTGGAGTGAATGAGATGGTGAGTAGTAGGAAATGAGGGGCAAAATCATTGGCCTCATTGGTCAGTGTAAGGACTTGGGGATTTTACTCTGTTGAGAAATCATCAGAAGGTTTGAGCAGAAGAGGTACATGAGCTAACTTTTCCCTTCAAAGGACACTGACTGTTGTGTCAAAAGGAGAGTATAGGGAGGCTAATGGAGAAGCTGGGAAGTAAGTTAGGATGCCGTTATATTAATGCAGATGAGATACTGGTTGTGGCTTGGAACAGAGAAGTGATGGTAAAGGTTGTGAGAGAGCCAGATTCAGGATAGATTTCTGAAGATTAAGTCAACAAAATATGCTGACACATTGTAAGTGGAAATCCTCAAGAATGCCAAACTCAAAGGACTCTAATTATGAGAATTTTAGAGATCATATGAAACTTCTAAGTTGCCAAGCACACTGATGAATTGTGCCCATCTGTTTGAATTGTTGAATTATGAGAAGCATGCCTTGGACTTTGGGCTAATATTCTTTTTTTTTTTTTTTTTTTTTTTTTTTTTTTTTTTTGAGATAGAGTTTTGCTCTTGTTGCCCAGGCTGGAGTGCAGTGGCACGATCTTGGCTCACTACAACCTCTGCCTCCCAGGTTCAAGCGATTCTCCTGCCTCAGTCTCCCAAGTAGCTGGGATTACAGTCATGTACCACACCATGCCTGGCTAATTTTGTATTTTAAGTAAACACAGGGTTTCGTCATGTTGGACAGGCTGGTTTCAAACTCCTGACCTCAAGTGATCCACCCACCTTGGCTTCCCGAAGTGCTGGGATTATAGGTGTGAGCCATCGTGCCCAGCCATGGGCAAATATTCTTTTTTTTTTTTTTTTTTTGAGACGGAGTTTCGCTCTTGTTACCCAGGCTGGAGTGCAATGGCGCGATCTCGGCTCACCGCAACCTCCGCCTCCTGGGTTCAGGCAATTCTCCTGCCTCAGCCTCCTGAGTAGCTGGGATTACAGGCATGCGCCACCATGCCCAGCTAATTTTTTGTATTTTTAGTAGAGATGGGGTTTCACCATGTTGATCAAGATGGTCTCGATCTCTTGACCTCGTGATCCAACCTCCTTAGCCTCCCAAAGTGCTGGGATTACAGGCTTGAGCCACCGCGCCTGGCGGGCAAATATTCTTAACCTACATATTGAGGGAAATTTCATCTTATTTCCAATACAATTATATCCTAAGCAGTTTTTTGTGGTTCATAAATACTCTTTGTAACTTTTATTTCATATGTATCATTCTCTATTCTCAAGTGTCTTTATTTTTCTTCAAGGTAGAAGATGTTGTTAGCCCAAATAAATCGAGATTCTCAGGGAATGACAGAGTTTCCTGGAGGAGGGATGGAGGCTCAACATGTTACCCTGTGCTTGACAGAGGCAGTTACTGTGGCAGGTAAGCAATTGTGTTTGAAGGGATGGGTTTTGAAATAATCATTTATCTTAAGGGAAAATGAAAATTTATAACTTCCTAGTTCCTGATACAGCAGAAAACAATATAAATTTGGGCCTTTTTGTGAGTATTGTTACCTTGGTGTGGGTACAGTAGGGCAGGGAATTTTTGTTTTTCTTTCTTTTTTTTTTTTTTTTTTTTTGAGGCAAGGTCTCTGTCACCCAGGCTGGAATGCAGTACTGTGATCACAGCTGTCATGGCTTACTGCAGCCTCACCCTCCTGGGCTTAAGAGATCCTCTCACTTCAGCCTTCTGAGTAGCTGAGACTGCAGGCATGCACCACTGTGCTCAGCTAATCATTTTATTTTTAGTAGAGATGGGGTTTCACCGTGTTGCCCAGGCTGGTCTTGAACTCCTGGGCTCAAGCCATACACCTACCTCAGCCTCCCAAAGTGCTGGGATTACAGGCATGACCCATTGTTCCCAGCCTCTTTTTTTGGTAAATGCTAAATCTCATAATGAGTCTAAGTTAAGCAGTCTACCTTTTGCCTGATCCTTATTTTTTAAAAAATTAATCATCATGTCCATATGCTAGCTGTCTAAAGAAAATAATGATTTTTTTGTAATAGATGGTGACAACTTAGAAAATATGGAAGGTGTAAGCTTGCAAGCAGTAACACTTGCAGATGGTTCTACTGCTTACATACAACACAATTCTAAAGGTATGTGCCCCCCATATGGCTGATTGGTTAATACCAGTGATTTATAACCTCTGAGTTGGAGCACCTAGAAGCTATACCACCTTTCCTATCTCTCCTAAAGATGCTGTATTGCATATGATAATTTTAAGTCATTTCAGTGTAACTCACTTTTTTTTTTTTTTTTTTTTAACAATTTGGGGTCGTCCTTTGAGATATTTGGGAGATACCCTCGGGTATAAAATTAGTGGGAGAGAGGAGAGCAGGGAGTGTCTCTGACCTATTTTCTAGTAAGATATTTCTTGCTTTTTTACTTCAGGTCATTATTTTATATTTTTACCAAATATGTATAAGAATAAAGACATTTGGGGCTAGGTGCGGTGGCTCACGCCTGTAATCCCAGAACTTTGGGAGGATAAGGTGGGCGGATCACCTGAGGTTGGCAGTTCGAGACCAGCTTGACTAGCATGGAGAAACCCCATCTCTACTGAAAATACAAAGTAGCCGGGCATGGTGGTGCATGCCTGTAATCCCAGCTACTTGGGAGGCTGAGGCAGGGGAGTTGCTTGAACCTGGGAGGCAGAGGTTGCGGTGAGCCCACATCGTGCAGTTGCACTCCAGCCTGGGCAACAAGAGTGAAACTCCATCTGGAAAAAAAACAAAAAGGACATTTGGTTTTGCTTATATCCCGTTGTCTCTGGTTAGTGTTTGCTTTGTTCCAGGGAACAGCCCAGTCCTCAGACTCTTTGTTTTTATGGAAACCTACTGAGTACATGTATACATAAACAAGGGTCTTATGGCCCTCAGGGATGAGAATGACAACTGACCTCACGTACACTGAGGTATCTGTCTGTCTTCCCAGCTTCAGCTCCCACCTTGTCAGGGTCACTGATCCTAAGTAACTCTGAAAGGTATATAGCAGTCCAACCCATGTAGCCTGCTGTGATGAGCCACTCTTCCTCTTGACCTCATCTAATTGAAAATTGCAGGGGAGGAAGGATGGCTGAGGGAGGATTTTCTGCTTTCTGTAGGATCACTGGATGTGTTATTGAATTGCCTCAGAACATTTGAGGGAAGAATCAAGATGAACACGAGCTTAAGTTGTGTATGTTTTTATAGTTGATACCATTTTGAAATTGTATAATGTTTAAAATTTTTGTTTGTGCTAATTTATTGTCTTGAATCTTTTTTTCTAGACGGAAAACTCATAGATGGTCAGGTCATTCAGTTGGAAGATGGTTCCGCTGCCTATGTTCAACATGTACCCATACCTAAAAGTAGTAAGTATTTAAGACAACAGCACAGGAAACCCTTCTGATTCTCAGTGTTTAGTATTTGCTGCCTGCAGCTCACTCTTACTACCTAAACTTGGTCTTGATCTCAAGTCCTCCTTCTGTAAAGGGAGATTATAGATGCCACAAAGTGGATCTTAACCAAGACTTTCTCTTAAAGTTAATGGAAAAGGGCCGAGGCGGGCGGATCACGAGGTCAAGAGATCGAGACCATCCTGGTCAACATGGCAAAACCCTGTCTCTACTAAAAATACAAAAAATTAGCTGGGCATAGTGGCGCGTGCCTGTAATCCCAGCTACTCAGGAGGCTGAGGCAGGAGAATTGCCTGAACCCAGGAGGCGGAGGTTGCGGTGAGCCGAGACCGCACCATTGCACTCCAGCCTGGGTAACAAGAGCGAAACTCTGTCAAAAAAAAAAAAAAAAAAAAAAAAAGCGCCGGGCGCGGTGGCTCAAGCCTGTAATCCCAGCACTTTGGGAGGCCGAGGCGGGTGGATCACGAGGTCGAGAGATCGAGACCATCCTGGTCAACATGGTGAAACCCCGTCTCTACTAAAAGTGCAAAAAATTAGCTGGGCATGGTGGCGCGTGCCTGTAATCCCAGCTACTCAGGAGGCTGAGGCAGGAGAATTGCCTGAGCCCAGGAGGCGGAGGTTGCGGTGAGCCGAGATCGCGCCATTGCACTCCAGCCTGGGTAACAAGGGCGAAACTCCGTCTCAAAAAAAAAAAAAAAAAAAAGTTAATGGAAAAGAAGTTATTGGATGGACTACATTGTGTAGATAAATGAGTAAGTCCTAAGTGAACGCTTCTATTATTTGAGCTGAATCTTAACATGTCTCTCATTTTCTTCATTTTTCCCCTTCTTTAAACTCTCTTTAACACTGGTATATATTCCTAAAACCGATATTTTAGTGTCTTTTTACCTTTCAACACTGACTCAAAGAAGCTTTGCTGAATTTACTTAAATGTTCAAAGACTCATGAAGCAAGTATAGATTGTTACAATGTGTTAATAGTTTATTGACTCTTGTTGCTAAGTGAGTTAATTGGAATGTGCTAGAAAACATGAGATCTAAATGTAAGCCTTGTTCTTGAGCAGGGGACAGTTTGCGTCTAGAGGATGGTCAAGCAGTGCAGTTAGAAGATGGTACCACAGCGTTTATTCACCATACCTCCAAAGGTAAAATAACTTTGAAAGTATGAATAAAATAAGGGAGAAGTGGAACTCCGGGGTTGGTGGGGGAAGGAAGACCTGAGTTTAGCTACTGAAGTGTTGTCATAGGAAAGAATTGTATTTGTTCATTGAAGTATATATTTAAGCATGGCAGATTTAAGCATTTAAAAAATTTTTTTTGAGACAGTCTTGCTCTGTTGCCCAGGCTGGAATTCAATGGTGCATCTTGGTTCTCTGCAACCTCTGCCTCCCAGATTTAAACAGTTCTTTGCCTCAGCCTCCCGAGTAGCTGGGATTACAGGCGTGTGCCACCACACCCGCCTAATTTTTTGTATTTTTAGAAGACATAACAGTTTCACCATCTTGGCCAGGCTGGTCTTGAACTCCTGACCTCATGATCCTTCTGCCTCGGCCTCCCAAAGTGCTGGGATTACAGCGTGAGCCATCATGCTTGGCCCTCAAGCACGATTTAAGGAAAAACTGTCCTACAGTTTGAGCTGTCCGGTGACAAGTTGTAACAGCAAACCAAATGACTGCTCCCTGGAAGACTTAAAGTAGAGGCCACTTTTTGTTTTTTTGGTTGGCTTTTGTTTTAAGAGACAGGATCTCACTCTGTTGCCAGGCTGGAGTGCTGTGGCACAATCACAGCTTAATACAGCCTCAAACTTTTGGGCTTAGGGATCTTTTTCACCTCAGCCTCCTAAATAGCTGGGACTACAGGTGCACACTGCCATTCCCAGCTAATTTTTTTATTTTTTGTAGAGACAGGGTCTCACTATGTTGCCAGTGTAATCTGTAACTCCTGGCCTCAAGCCAGCCTCCCAAAGTACTGGGATTATAGGCATTAGCTACCACACCCAGCCTTAATTTCATGTTTTAAAAACAGCCTTGCTACTTTTTAAAAAGACTTAAGAAATAAAATCACAATATAACATTGAAATAGTTAACTTCAGGGCCGGGCGCGGTGGCTCACGCCTATAATCCCAGCACTTTGGGAGGCCGAGACAGGCAGATCACAAGGTCAAGAGATCGAGACCATCCTGGTCAACATGGTGAAACCCCGTCTCTACTAAAAATACAAAAAATTAGCTTGGCATGGTGGCGCGTGCCTGTAATCCCAGCTACTCAGGAGGCTGAGGCAGGAGAATTGCCTGAACCCAGTAGGCGGAGATTGCAGTGAGCCAGGATCACGCCATTGCACTCCAGTCTGGGTAACAAGAGCAAAACGCCTCAAAAAAAAAAAAAAAGAAAAAAAGAAATAGTTAACTTCAGGGCCGGGCGCGGTGGCTCACGCCTGTAATCCCAGCACTTTGGGAGGCTGAGGCGGGCGGATCATGAAGGTTATTGTCTACTAAAAATACAAAAATTAGCTGGGCGTGGTGTTGCGCGCCTGTAATCCCAGCTACTTGGGAGCCTGAGGCAGGAGAATTGCTTGAACCCGGGAGACGGAGGTTGCAGTGAGCCGAGATTGTGCCACTGCACTCCAGCCTGGCACCTGGTGACAAAATGAAACTCTGTCTCAAAAAAAAAAAGAAATAGTTAACTTCATATTTTACTTATTACTTTATTTTAGAGATAGGATCTCAGTCAGGTTACAGTGCAGTGGCACAATCATAGCTCACTGCAGCCTTGAATTCCCAGGCTCAAGAGACCCTCCTGCCTCAGCCTCCTGAGCAGCTAGGACTACATGTGTGTGTCACCACAGCCAGCTTATTTTTTAATTTTTAAGTTTCTGATTAATTTTTTTTGTTAAATATAGGCTCTTGTTGTCCAGGCTTGTCTTGAACTCCTGTCTTCAAGCAGTCTCCTGCTCCGGCCTCCCAAAGCACTGGGGTCACAGGCATGAGCTACTGTTCCTAACCTGTTTCTTTCTCTTAAATACAATTTTAAGGCCAGGCACCGTGGCTCATGCAATGCAATTCTAGCACTTTGGGAGGCTGACGCAGGCAGATCACCTGAGGGTCAGGGGTTTGAGACCAGCCTGGCCATCATGGTGAAACCCCCTCTCTACATAAAAATACAAAAATTAGCTGGGTATGGTGGTGCATGCCTGTGATCCTGGCTAATCGGGAGGCTGAGGCAGGAGGATTGCTTGAACCCAGGAGGTGGAGGTTGCAGTGTAACTGAAATCATGGCACTGCACTCCAAGCCTGGGCAACAGAGTGAGACTCTGTCTTAAAAATAAAAAAGGCCAAACACCAACAACAACAACAACAACAACAAAATAAAATAAAAAAGGCCAGGCATGGTATAATCCCAGCAGTATGGGAGGCTGAGGCGGGCAGATCACCTGAGGTCAAGAGTTCAAGACCAGCCTGACCAAAATGGAGAAAACCTGTCTCTACTAAAAATACAAAATTAGCCGGGTGTGGTGGCACATGCCTGTAATCCCAGCTACTTGTAAGGCTGAGGCAGGAGAATCACTTGAACCTGGGAGGCAGAGGTTGCAGTGAGCTGAGATTACAACATTGCACTCTAGCCTGGGCAACAGGATTGAAGCGCTGTCTCAAAAAAAAAAAAAAAAAATATATATATATATATATATATATATATATATACACACACACACACACACATATATAAATTATATATACATATGTTATATAATTTATATATATAATTTTATTTTACATATACACGTTTTATAGTATAATTTATATATAATATATATTTATATATATAATTATAAATTTGTGAATAAATTGGTTTAATTACAGTTGAAAAAAATAAAGTCTGTACTTTTTTCTTTATCAGTAAGAGTTAGTCAAAGGTTCATTGTAACTGGCTAGATTTATTATTTCACTATATATATGGGATATAAAATCACAATTTATATTGATACCAATATAGACACAGATATATCTTGGTGTGGTTATTTAGAAGGAAAAAAAACACCGTAGAGGAACTGTGGGTAAACTGACATGAGTTCAAATAGTGATTTCCCTACATACTGATTTTGACTGTTAATTGTTAGTGTTTTTGTTTTGTTTTACATTATATTTCTTAAGTTTTTAAAGTAGGGATAGGGTCTTACCATGTTGTCCAGGCTGGTTTCAAACTCTTGTGCTCGAGTGATCTACCTGCCTCAGCCTCCCAAAGTGCTGGGATTATAGGTTTGAGTCACTGCACCAGCCTTTTAGTGTTTTTTAAATTTTCTGATGCCTAAGGAAAGTGATGTTTTAAAATTTCTGATGCCTAAGGAAACTTCTCCAGACCTGAGTTCCCAGCTTATACAATGAGGGTGGTAAATATACCTGCCTTGCAGAATTGTTGAGAAGATTTAGTAAAATAACACATATAAAGTACATGGTCCAGTGGTTACTCAAAGTAACCACTCAGTGAAAGCTCGTTTCTCTCTTCCTTTAATATGTAAATGTCAGATTTTACCTTTAATTTAATGCCATTCTCTTCCACTCTCTCAGATAGTTATGACCAGAGTGCATTACAGGCGGTTCAGCTGGAAGATGGCACCACAGCTTATATCCACCACGCAGTGCAAGTCCCACAGTCTGACACCATCTTGGCAATTCAGGCAGATGGGACAGTAGCAGGTCTGCACACTGGGGATGCTACAATTGACCCTGACACCATCAGTGCTTTGGAACAGTATGCAGCAAAGGTATAGCATTTCACAGTGTCAAGAATGTCCCAGATATAGCTTCTTTATTTTTGATGAAAAGAAAAGAAAACAAAAAAGTACACCTCATCAAAAAAAAACTGGTCAGTTTTAGCCAGGCATGGCACAGTGGCTCATGCCTATAATCCCAGCACTTTGGGAGGATTGTTTGAGCACAGATCCCTGTCTCAATTTCAAAAATTAAAGAAAGAAAAACTAGCAATTCAAAGTCAAAATCAGTATCCAAAGAGATAATAATTTATCTTAAAGCAAATGAAGTATAGAAAGAAATATTGGGAAAAAAAGTAAGCGAATGGGTTGAAGTAAAGGCTTATGGAAGAGAAATGAGTGGCAGGTAATTCACCAAAAGATACACAAGGATGAAGGGCTATAAAAGAAGTAATCAAGTATAAATGGAACTGCTTATGAGTTAAAAGTGAGAACTATAGGCCAGGCGTGGTGGCTCATGCCTGTAATCCTAGCACTTTGGGAGGCCGAGGTGGGTGGATCACCTGAATTCAGGAGTTCAAGACCAGCCTGGCCATCATGGTGAAACTCCATCTTTATATTAAAAAAAAATATTTAAAAAAGAGGAAAAGTGGGAACTATAGGGAAAGTAAAGTCTTAATTAAGTTTTATATCAAAAGGGTTAATTTTTTTCCCCTGCATTGAACATGTATCTCTCATATAACTTAAAAGGTTTTTTATTTCACTTTTATTATTTTCTTTTTTTCTTTTTCTTTTTCTTTTTGAGACGGAGTTTCGCTCTTGTTACCCAGGCTGGAGTGCAATGGCGCGGTCTCGGCTCACCGCAACCTCCGCCTCCTGGGTTCAGGCAATTTTCCTGCCTCAGCCTCCTGAGTAGCTGGGATTACAGGCACGCACCACCATGCCCAGCTAATGTTTTGTATTTTTAGTAGAGACGGGGTTTCACCATGTTGACCAGGATGGTCTCGATCTCTTGACCTCGTGATCCACCCGCCTCAGCCTCCCAAAGTGCTGGGATTACAGGCGTGAGCCACCGTGCCCGGCCCTCTTTTTTTCTTTACAAGCAAAATAAATAGAGACAGGTCTCGCTCTTTTGCCCAGGCTAGTCTTGAACTCCTGCGCTCAAATTATCCTCCTACCTGAGCCTCCCAAAGCTAGGATTACTTGTATGAGTCACCATGCCAAGCCTATTATGGAAATTTTCAAATACACACAAAAATCAATGATAATGAAACCGCACGTACTTTTTTCCTTTTATTCTTTTTGTAAGCTTCTCCCTGAACCATGTACTTTCCCAGCCTAAGCCATTATCAAAACTTAAAATTTTTTTTTTTTTTTTTTTGAGATGGAGCCTTGCTCTGTTGCCAGGCTGGAGTGCAGTGGCACAGTCTTGACTCACTGCAGCCTGTACCTCCTAGGTTCAAGCAGTTCTCCTCCCTCAGCCTCCTGAGTAGCTGGTACTACAGGCACACACCACCATGTCCAGCTAATTGTAGAGATGGGGTTTCACTCTGTTGGCCAGGATGGTCTCAATTTCCTGATCTCATGATCCTCCTGCCTCAGCCTCCCAAAGTGCTGGGATTACAGGCATGAGCCACCACGCCTGGCCAAAATATAAAACTTTTTAAAGCTTTATTTTATTCTTATAGGTGTCCATTGATGGAAGTGAAAGTGTAACAGGTACTGGAATGATTGGAGAAAATGAGCAAGAAAAAAAAATGCAGGTATGTAAAGCTACTTTTTAATATAAAAATCTGTCTTAGCATTTCTGTGCTCTTCTGTGGATGAAAGCAAGAATAGGTAACTCATTACCTCTCTAGGAAAATCTCACCAATTCAGAAAAGCAATGTATGTATTAGATAGCAGCTTTCCCAAACTGCCTGAGGTCCCATTGTTCATCGGTGGATGCAAAATGACACTAAAGAAATGGAAATAATCACAGAAATCCAGGTGGAGCTTGTGTCCTGGATTCAAAGGCAGTTTTCTGGACAAGGCAGTTGTGGAGACCAGGTGATTCCCTGACTGCCCCCATCCATGGCAGTTTGTGAATACTTTCTCTGGGACTTCATGACTGTTTCTAAATAACCTTCACTGCTTTGCTTTTTATATTTTTAGATTTCTTCTCCTTCCACTTGATTCCCTCCATATTTTCCTTTTCAACTTCTGAAGGGGAAGTCCAGACTAGCTAATTATCATTATTCTTCCTGGACAGATTTGTTTATACTTTTTCTACCAGATGGTTTCCTGGTCTGCAGGTGGCCTATGGGCTGGCTTCTCATGGTTCAGATGTTTACCCTGGGTCCAGTCATTGGCTGCCCCTTAACTAAGTAACAGCCTAGACCACCAGTGCTTCTAAAAGTTTTGTAGTAAGTACGTAGTAGTCACAGGTGCATTCTTGAGTATCTTCAAAACTTACATTATTCAAGAATTGTTGTTTTGTGTTTGGGGGGATGTTTATGTGGAGGGTATTCTTGGAGCTTATACAGTCATAGTAGTACATTCCTGCTCTACTGCTGCTTTTTATTTTCTCAGCAGTTAGCTCTATTTTTTTTTTTTTGAGACAGAGTTTCACTCTTATTGCCCAGGCTGGAATGCAGTGGCACCTGACCTTATCTAATATTTTGTTGTCTTCCTTTATGCTAATTTTTTCTTTCATTCTTCAGAATTTTTTTGTTTTGTTTTGTTTTTTTTTAAGAGATGGGATTCCAAGCCGGGCGCGGTGGCTCAAGCCTGTAATCCCAGCACTTTGGGAGGCCGAGGTGGGTGGATCACGAGGTCAAGAGATCGAGACCATCCTGGTCAACATGGTGAAACCCCGTCTCTACTAAAAATACAAAACATTAGCTGGGCATGGTGGTGTGTGCCTGTAATCCCAGCTACTGAGGAGGCTGAGGCAGGAGAATTGCCTGAACCCAGGAGGCGGAGGTTGCGGTGAGCCGAGATCGCGCCATTGCACTCCAGCCTGGGTAACAAGAGCGAAACTCCACCTCAAAAAAAAAAAAAAAAAAAAAAAGAGATGGGATTCCACCATGTTGGTCAGGCGAGTCTTGAACTCCAGACCTTGTGATCCGCCCATCTCAGCCTCCCAAAGTGCTGGGATTACAGGCGCATTCTTAAGAGTTTTATTGTATTTAACTCCTAAAGTCACTACTTGAGGGTCACATTTATTACCTCAAGCATTAACATGACCACTTAATGACATTGAATGATACTGTTAGGGGTTATCAAGAAGATTTTACATTTATCCTGATAGTAAGTGATAAAATAACAGGAATCACTGAAATCACTTGTAGAAATATGATCCTCCTGGGTGAGCACAGTGCCTCACACCTGTAATCCCAGCACTTTGGGAGGTCAAGGCAGATGGATCACCTGAGATCAGGAGTTCAATACCAGCCTGGCCAACATGGTAAAACCCTGCCACTACTAAAATACAAAAAAATTAGCCAGGCTTGGTGGCAAGTGCCTGTAATCCCAGCTACTCAGGAGGCTGAGGCAGGAGGATCACTTGAACCCAGGAGGTGGAGGTTGCAGGGAGCTGAGATTGTACCCTTGCACTACAGCCTGAGCAACAACAAAGAGACTTCCTCAAAAAATAAAAGAAAGAAAAAAGAAAAAGAAATAGAAATAATGCTTCTAAACATTGCTGAATAGCTAATATTTTTGTTTACCAGCTTAAGTGATGCCACAAAGTGGCAATAATATAAACACAGTTTGCAGTTTACTAAGCCCATCAGCTTTGATGGTATGTGATTCTTAGCCAGATTTTCAGGTCTCAATTTATATTCATATTTTATGAATGAAATCAGACTTTAAGGCAGGTGTGGTGGCTCTGCCTGTAATCTGAGTACTGGGCTGAGGTGGGAGTATTGCTTGAACCAGAAGTTTGAGACCAGCCAGAAGAACAAAGTGAGATCCTGTCTCTACAAAAAATTAAAAAATTAGCAAGGCTTGGTAGCACACATTTGTTGTCCCAGCTATTTGGAAGGCTGGGCCAGGAGGATCCCTTGAGCCCGGAAAGATTGAAGTTACAGTGAGCCGATTGCCTCACTTCACTCTAGCCTGGGCAATAGAGCAAGACTCTATTCCCCTTGACTTTAGTATTTTTTATACAGTTCTATGTCAAATCTAGCTAAGTCAAATTCTACTAAGATGCAAACACAGGGTAAATATATGCAGGAGATATAGATCAGTGACTTGGAGTATTGAAGTGGTCCAGTAAGTTCTCTGTCTTATTGGTAACTGTCAAACAACTACATTTTAAAATAATAGAATATTTTAAAGAAAAGCAGTTGTAGGCTGGGTGCAGTGGCTCACATCTGTAATCCTAGCACTTTGGGAGGCTGAGGCAGGCAGATTATCTGAGGTGGGGAGTTCAAGACCAGCCTGGCCAACATGGCAAAACCCTGTCTCTACTAAAAATACAAAAATTAGCTGGGCATGGTGGCAGACACCTGTAATCCCAGCTACTTGGGAGGCTGAGGCAGGAGGTTTGCTTGAACCTGGGAGGTGGGGGTTGCAGTGAGCCAAGATCATGCCACTGCACCCCCGCCTTGGCAAGAGAGCAAGACTCCATCTCAGAAAAATATATATCATAACTAGGAATTCAGAACTGCTGAGGCAAATGTCATAAAAAGCCCCATTACTCTTTTATCTGTAGACATATTACCATTTGGTATTGGTACCAATAGACAAATAGAGACAGTTGAATAGGACTTTTTTTTTTTTTTTTTTTGGACTATAGCTTTTTCTTCTTTGCCTTTTGTACCTGTTCTTTACAGACTAGATCTGCAATGTCCAATACAGTTGCCACTAGCCACATGTGGCTGTTGAGCACTCGAAATGTGGCTAGTCCAAATTGAGATGTGCTGTAAGTGGATTTTGAAGACATAATATGAAAAAAAGAATGTAAAATATCAATTTTTTATATTGATAATGTATTGAAATGATAATATTTTGGACATATGGTGTTAAATAAAATAATTACTAAAATTAATTTCACCTGTTTCTTTTTACATTGTCAATTGGTTACTAGAAAATATTTGTGTTTTATTTTATTTATTTACGTATTTTGAGATGGAATCTTGCACTGTTGCCCAGGCTGGAGTGCAGTGGCATGATACCAGCTCACTGCAACCTCCACCTCCTGGGATCAAATGATTCTCCTGCCTCAGCCTCCCAAGTAGCTGGGATTGCAGGCATGCACCACCACACCCAGCTACTTTTTTTTTTTTTTTTTTGGCGTGTATTTTCTCATACCCTCCTACTTTTTGTATTTTTAGTAGAGACAGGGTTTCGCCATGTAGGCCAGGCTGGTCTCAAACTCCTGACCTCCAGCAGTTCACCCGACTCAGCCTTCCAGAATGCTGGGATTACAGGTGTGAGCCACCACACCTGGCCTATTTTATTTATTTATTTATTTTTTGAGACAGGGTCTTGCTCTGTTGCTTAGGCTGGAGTGCAGTGATGTGGTGTTGGCTCATTGCATCCATGATCTCCTACATTTTTTTTTTTTTAAAGAGATCGAGTCTTGCTTTGTTGCCCAGGCTAGTCTCAAACTCATGGGCTCAAGAGATCCTTCCAGCTTGATCTCCCAAAGTCCTGGGGTTACAGATGTGAGCTACCTTGCCTGGCCAGAAAATTTTTTTTTTTTTTTTAGATGGAGTTTCACTCTTGTTGCCCAGGCTGGAGTGCAATGGCATGATCTCTGCTCACCACAACCTCCGCCTCCTGGGTTCGAGCCTCTCTCCTGTCTCAGTCTCCTGAGTAGCTGGGATTACAGGCATGCGCCACAACACCTGGCTAATTTTGTATTTTTAGTAGAGATGAGGTTTCTCCATGTTGGTCAGGCTGGTCTCAAACTCCTGACCTCAAGTGATCTGCCTGCCTCAGCCTCCCAAAGCACTGGAATTACAGGCATGAGCCTCTGTGCCCAGCCAGAAAATTTGTAATTACATATGTGGCTTGCATTTGTGACTCATTATATTTCTCTTTATTAGTGCTTGATCAGTTATGACTTCACCATTTTTTAAAACAATTAAGTACCATATTTTAGGTTGAGAACCCAATACTTGGTTTTTTGTTGTTTTTGTTTTAGGTGACAGGGTCTTGCTTTGTTGTCCAGGCTGGAGTGCGATAGTGTGATCTTGGCTCACTGAAACCTCTGCCTCCTGGGTTCAAGCGATTCTCCTGCCTCAGCCTCCTGAGTAGCTGGTAGTGCCACTAATTGTTTATATTTTTGGTAGAGACAGGCCTTCACCATGTTGGCCAGGCTGATCTTGAACTTCTGACCTCAAGGGATCTGCCTGCCTTAGCCTCCCAAAGTGCTGGGATTACAGGTGTGAGCCACTGTTCCCTTGCTTTTCTTAGTCTCTTTTTTCACCTCTAAAAGAAAGGTATTAATTAGATTCATGATTATTATCTCAGGGGCACAAGTTGTTTTTTTTTTCTTTTTTTTTGAGATGGAGTCTTACTTTGTCTCCCAGGCTGGAGTGCAGTAAACTGACCTCAGCTCACTGTAACCTCCACCTCCCGGGTTGAACTCCTGAATTCCAGTGATCCACCCAACTTGCCCCCGACGTGCTAGGATTACAGGTGTGAGCCACTGCACCCAGCCAAAAGATTTTTTTAAGTAAGATTTTTAGTAGGTTTTTTTATTTTGAGACGGGGTCTTGCTTTCTTGCCCAGGCTGGAGTGCAGTGGCACAATCTCGGCTCACCACAACCTCTGCCTCCTGGGTTCAAGCAATTCTCCTGCCTTAGCCTCCTGAGTAGCTGGGACTACAGACACAGCACATGCCACCATACCTGGCTGATTTTTGTATTTTTAGTTAGAGACCTTGTTTCACTATGTTAGCTAGGCTTGTCTTGAACTCTTGACCTCGTGATTCATCCACCTTGACCTGCCGAAGTGCTGGGATTACAGGCTTGAGCCATCGTGCCCGGCCTAGTAGTTTTTTTTAATTCAGAGAAAGTACAAAGACGAAAACCCAAAATGACCCATAATCTACATATGTCTATTTTAATATATTTTTAAAGATAAAAGTAATCATGTTTATGTTTAGAAAATTCAAATAATATAGATTAGTAAAAATTAAAAATGAGGGATCTACTGCTTGATAATAATTATTGTTAGAAATCTGCTTTGTTTTTGTTTCCCTCTCTCTGTCTTTTTTTTTTTTTTTTTTTTTGAGACGGAGTCTGGCTCTTTCGTCAGGCTGGAGTGCAGTGGCGCAATCTCGGCTCACTGCAACCTCTGCCTCCTGGGTTCAAGTGATTCTCATGCCTCAGCCTCCTGAGTAGCTGGGATTACAGGCACACCCTACCATGCCTAGTTAATTTTTGTATTTTTAGTAGAGATGGTGTTTCGCCATGTTGGCCAGGCTGGTCTGAATTCCTGATCTTAAGTGATCCGCCTGGCTCGGCCTCCTAAAGATCATAGGCAGGAGCCACTGTGCCTGGCCTTGTTATTGTTTTTTAATCTTCCTGGCAGTGTTGATGTGTCTTATGGTTCCTTAAAAGTTCCTCTGGTGCCACACTTCAAGGATTGTTTCCTTTCTTCAGAGAGAACACAGTTTTAAAAATTCAAGTTGTGGCCGGGCGCGGTGGCTCAAGCCTGTAATCCCAGCACTTTGGGAGGCCGAGGCGGGTGGATCACGAGGTCGAGAGATCAAGACCATCCTGGTCAACATGGTGAAACCCCATCTCTACTAAAAATACAAAAAATTAGCTGGGCATGGTGGCACGTGCCTGTAATCCCAGCTACTCAGGATGCTGAGGCAGGAGAATTGCCTGAACCCAGGAGGCGGAGGTTGCGGTGAGCCGAGATCGCGCCATTGCACTCCAGCCTGGGTAACGAGCGAAACTCCGTCTCAAAAAAAAAAAAAATTCAAGTTGTGGGCCGGGCGCGGTGGCTCAAGCCTGTAATCCCAGCACTTTGGGAGGCCAAGGCGGGTGGATCACGAGGTCAAGAGATCGAGACCATCCTGGTCAACATGGTGAAACCCCGTCTCTACTAAAAATACAAAAAATTAGCTGGGCATGGTGGTGTGTGCCTGTAATCCCAGCTACTCAGGAGGCTGAGGCAGGAGAATTGCCTGAACCCAGGAGGCAGAGGTTGCGGTGAGCCAAGATCGTGCCATTGCACTCCAGCCTGGGTAACAAGAGTGAAACTCCGTCTCAAAAAAAAAAAAAAAAAAAAATTCAAGTTGTTTTTATTTCATCCTCCCACAAGCGTATAGATTATGATTTTGTTTTTTTTTTTTTCCTAAGAGTATAGATTATTTACATCATGGGTGTTGACAGGCATCAAATTGTAAAAGTTATGTCTGCCATGTGCATTAGGCCATTATAGTAAGTGGGATTATAAGTACTAAACCAGACAATACAAAGCAATGTTTATCCTTAACCCTACTGAGTCTCTTGCTTTATAACTACAGAAGCTCTGCCAGTTAAGTCTCACTGAACTACAGCGTCCTGAAACCCAGTGGGCTAATAGCTTGAGCTCTAGACCCAGTCTCCTTCAAATCTCACTTCCCAGCTTTGACCATGGGCAAGTTATGTTACGTAATGCATTCTGAGTCTAATTTTTTAAATTTGTAAATCATAGATAATATTGAATTCATTGGGGGTAGCCATGGGAGCCAACTAGATAGCATAAGTAAAGCAGCCACCACAATACATCACATAAATGCAACTACTCTATTATTGAGGTACTTGGAATTTAATCTTAGATCCAGTCCTGTATCTACCTCTGGGATTTGTACCTTCTTTGAATATAATGGTCCTGTATTTACCAGTGGGGTTAGCCCCTCCTACAGTGTTTAAGTCTGAAAGGACTTAGGTTTTCTGTCTAGTATGGAATTTTCAAGCTGTTTTTTGAGGTATTAGGACTTTTGAGTTATCAGGAGTCCTGTCCGGAACTAGCAGGGCTCTGGTCCACCCGCATCTGCCAAGACCTGCAGCATTAGTTCCTTTGTCTGTTTTACACAGTAGAATGCTGTGTAAGATTTTATCTGCCAACTCAGAACATACATTAAGCTTAAATAGCTGTGAAGTCATTTTCTGTACATGGTTTTGGAAGCTGATTAGTATTTCTCGTGTTAGCTTCAAAATTGCCCTTGAGAGTTTTCCCTCGTGATGATACCAGGTTGCTGTTTCTTTGACAGAGATTGCACGTATCTGACGCTGCATAACCCTGAAGTACCTATTATAGTTTTGGCCTTTTTAATTTAGCGTTTGAGTTTTGGATTCTGTCCATTTTTGCCCCTAAAACATCTGTAGAATCACATTCCACATTCCCCTAAAACATCTGTAGAATCACTATTCCACAGTGATTACCCTATGCTTGTTTTCATCACTTCTTCCTGAATATTTATCATTATACATACTTGGGAATTCTACATTGTTTCATTGGCTTAACTAAATTAGATGCTAAATTCCTGGTATATGTTTCATACCAGAATCAAAACTCCTAATAAATTGGCCTAGGAGGAAGCAACAAGAACAGAAAAGATTCAGGTATGGGTCTCTTTGGAATTATTTGCTGCCACTGCCTAGTCTGAAGATGTTAGCAGCTGGGCTTAGTTTGGCAGATGTGGAAAGGTGGTAAGCACTTTGATTTCATAGTGCTTTTAGAGAGGAGGGGGAGAGGATAGCAAGAAGAGTTCTTTTCTCTTAATTTGGACTCTCTAGTCAACTGAAATCTACCTTTACAAATCATATAAAACCTGATGCCAATTCTACTAAAATAAAGCTCTACACTTTCATGTATATTTAAAAAACACTGGGCTGGCCCGGTGGCTCACACCTGTAATCCCAGCACTTTGGGAGGCCAAAGTAGGAGGACTGCTTGAGGCCAGAAGTTCAAGAACAACCTAGACAACGTGACAAGACTCCATCTCTACAAATTTTTTGTTAAAAACTAACTGCGTGTGGTGGTACACACCTGTTGTCCTAACTACTTGGGAGGCTGAGGCAAGGGGACCACTTGAGCCCCAGAGTTAGAGGGTGCAGTGAGCTATGATTATGCTACTGTACTCTAGCCTCAGTGACAAAGTAAGACCTTGTCTCTAAAATAAATAAAAATAAAAAATACTGAATGGAAGTACACCAAGAACTTAACAGTAATTTTTCCTGGATGGTGGAATTATAGCACACTTGAACTTTTTTTTTCTTTTTGAGACAGGTCTCATTTGTTACCCAGGCTGGAGCGCAGTGGCACAGTCTTGGCTCACTGCAGTCTCAACCTCCTGAGTTCAAGCAGTCCTCCCACCTCAGCCCCTCAAGTAGATGGGATGACAGGCACGTACCACCATGCCTAACGAATTTTTTTTTTTTTTTTTTTTTTTTTGAGACGGAGTTTCACTCTTGTTACCCAGGCTAGAGTGCAGTGGCGCCATCTCGGCTCACCGCAACCTCCGCCTCCTGGGTTCAAGCAATTCTCCTACCTCAGCCTCCTGAGTAGCTGGGATTACAGGCACACGCCACCATGCCCAGCTAGTTTTTTGTATTTTTTTTTTTTTTTTTTTTTTTGGAGACGGAGTTTCGCTCTTGTTGCCCAGGCTGGAGTGCAATGGCGCGATCCCGGCTCACCGCAACCTCCGCCTCCTGGGCTCAGGCAATTCTCCTGCCTCAGCCTCCTAAGTAGCTGGGATTACAGGCACGCACCACCATGCCCAGCTAGTTTTTTGTATTTTTAGTAGAGACGGGGTTTCACCATGTTGACCAGAATGGTCTCGATCTCTCGACCTCGTGATCCACCCGCCTCGGCCTCCCAAAGTGCTGGGATTACAGGCTTGAGCCACCGCGCCCGGCCGTTTTTTGTATTTTTAGTAGAGACGGGGTTTCACCATGTTGACCGGAATGGTCTCGATCTCTTGACCTCGTGATCCATCCGCCTTGGCCTCCCAGAGTGCTGGGATTACAGGCTTGAGCCACTGCACCCGGCCGCCTAACGAATTTTTGTAATTTTTTGTAGAGATGGGGTTTTGCCATGTTGTCCAGGCTGGTCTCCAACTCCTGGGCTCAAGTGATCCACCTGCCTCAGACTCTCAAAGTATTGGGATTACAGGTGTGAGCCACTGTGCCTGGCTGAACTTTTTATTCTTCACTATGGTATCCAGATCCCTCCAGTATACATTTGTTGCTGTTATAATACATGAAAAAAAAAAGTTATTAAAATAATAGATGAAGGCCGGGCGCGGTGGCTCAAGCCTGTAATCCCAGCACTTTGGGAGGCCGAGGCGGGTGGATCACGAGGTCAAGAGATCGAGACCATCCTGGTCAACATGGTGAAACCCCGTCTCTACTAAAAATACAAAAAAACATTAGCTGGGCATGGTGGCACGTGCCTGTAATCCCAGCTACTCAGGAGGCTGAGGCAGGAGAATTGCCTGAACCCAGGAGGCGGAGGTTGTGGTGAGCCGAGATCGTGCCATTGCACTCCAGCCTGGGTAACAAGAGTGAAACTCCGTCTCAAAAAAAAAAAAAAAAAAAATTAGCTGATTTTTAAAGGGTTCATAGAGGCTTTTCTGTTTTCATGAGAAATTATCAGAAACTGATTTTTTTGAGACAGGATCTCATTCTGACTCTCAAGCTGGAGTGCAGTGGGGTGATCATAGCTTACTGCAGCCTTGATCTCCCAGGCTCAGGTGATCCTTCCAACCTCAGCCTCCCAAGTAGCTGGGACCACAGGTACACACCACCACACCTAGCTAGGTTTTAAAAAATTTTTTATAGAAATAGGGGTCCCCCCGTATTTCCCATGCTGGTCTCAAACTCCTGAGGCTCAAGTGATCTTCCCATCTTGCCCTCCCAAAGTGTTGGAATTACAGGTATGAACCACTGCATTTGGCCTAAAGAAACTTTTTATTCCACTTACATTTTATTTCCATTTCTTAGAGTTTTATTAAGATATATTTCACATACTAGCTGGGCACAGTGGTGCATGCCTGTAGTCCCAGCTCTTCAAGAGGCTGAGGCAGGAGTATTCCTTGAGCCCAAGAACTGAAGTCTAGTGTGGACAACATAGCAAGATGCCAGTCTCTTAAAAAAAAGGCCGGCGCTGTGGCTCATGCCTGTAATCCCAGCACTTGGGAGGCGGAGGCAGGTGGATCATGAGGTCAGGAGATGGAGACCATCCTGGCCAACATGGTGAAATCCCGTCTCTACTAAAAATACAAAAATTAGCTGGGCATGGTGGCACCTGCCTGTAATCCCAGATGCTCAGGAGGCTGAGGCAGGAGAATCGTTTGAACCTGGGAGGCAGAGGTTGCAGTGAGCCGAGATCATGCCACTGCACTCCAGCCTGGGGGACAGAGCAAGACTCTCTCTCAAAAAAAAAAAAAAAGATGGTGGCACCTGCCTGTAATCCCAGATGCTCAGGAGGCTGAGGCAGGAGAATCGTTTGAACCTGGAAGGCAGAGGTTGCAGTGAGCCAGGATCATGCCACTGCACTCCAGCCTGGGGAACAGAGCAAGACTCTCTCTCAAAAAAAAAAAAAAGATGTATTTTACATACTTTTTTTTGAGATAGGGTCTCACTTTGTCACCACAATTTTGTCTATTTTATTTCTATAATATTTATTTATTTATTGAGACAGATATTTCAGTCTCACCCAGGCTGGAGTGCAGTGGCACAAACACAGCTTGCTGCAGCCTAACCTTCTAAACTCAAGCAGTCCTCTCACCTCAGTCCCCTGAATAGAGATAACTATAGGCAGGTGCCACCATACACAGCTAATTTTTTTGCTTTTTTTTTTTTTTTTTGTAGAGATGGGGTTTCACCATTTGCCCAGGTTAGTCTTGAACTCCTGAGCTCAAATGATCTGCCTTCCTTGGCCTCCAAAAGTGCTGGGATTATAAGCTTGAGCCACTGTGTCCAGCCTACATGCTATTTATTTATTTATTCATTTCGAGATGGAGTTTCAGTCTTGTTGCCCAGGCTGGAGTGCAATGGCGCGATCTTGGCTCACTGCAACCTCCACCTTCTGGGTTCAAGCCATTCTCCTGCCTCAGCCTCCCAAGTAGCTGGGATTACAGGCGTGAGCCACCATGACTGGCCAATTGTGTGTGGTTTTTTATTTGTTTTGAGACAGAGTCTTGCCATGTTGCCCAGGTTAGAGGTGCAGTGGCGTGATCTCAGCTCACTGCAACCTCCATCTCCCGGGTTCAAGTGATTCTCCTGCCTCAGCGCCCTTAGTAGCTGGGATTACAAGCACATGCCACAATGACTGGCTAATTTTTGTATTTTTAGTAGAGATGGAGTTTTTCTGTGTTGGCCAGGCTGGTCTCAAACTCCTGACCTCAGATGATCCACCCACCTTGGCCTCCCAAAGTGCTGGTTTTACAGGCATGAACTACTGCTCCCAGCCCTAATTTTGTATTTTTAGTAGAGACGGGGTTTCACAATGTTTGTCAGGCTGGTGTCAAACTCTTGACCTCAGGTGATCCACCTGTGTCAGCCTCCCAAAGTACTGGGATTACAGGCCTGAGTCACCATGCCTGGCACAACCTACATAGTTTAAATATACCCATTTAGAGTGTACAGCTAAGTGGTTTTTAGTAAATTCAAAAAGTTGAACAATGATCACCATCTTAATTTTAGAACTTTAAAATTACTCCTAAAAAGAAAAATTCCTTGTGATTCTGTTCATATATTTTAGTGGTATGAATTTTATAGATCTTGTGACATTTTCAGAGTGAACCTAGCACTGTGAGTTATGAAGGCATATAAGACACAGTCCTTGATTTCAAGTAGCTGATAGACTAATAGGGAAGAGAAGGAAATATAAATATTTTTATGACAGTTGTTTCAAGTTTCACACCAGTGATACAAGCTAAATATTACAGTTATGCTGAGGAATTGAAGAATCATCTGTGCTTTGAATGGTGAGAACAGGCCTTATGGAAGTAGGGAGATGGAATCTCCTAAGCAGAGAAGATGTGGAATTATATCATTCTTTGTATAGGCACTTTTCAGTTTATAATAAACAGTTTCCTTTTGCCCACTGAGAATTATGCATACTTTTATACACATATTTTATCAACAGAGATCTACCTTGATTAAGAAAATTATGGTCTGCAACATTTAATGGGCATACCACAGTATAAGCATGACAAAATAAATAGCTTGTAATTTAATGATTATATGGAGATCTCTACTGCTTGTTATTTAGTTGATTTATATTACAAGGGAAAGTCAAAGTTTTCTGTACTCTTGTCATCTAATGTAGGGTACTTTTTAATTCCCACACCGTTATTCTAGCCTCTGTAACTCCTCCTTTCTCTTTCCTTAGCATTCTGGCATGCGTGTAATTGTAGTAGGCCATTACCCAGAATTATGTGCCGTGTGTGACAATCTGCAGAGATAGGATATTACAACACTATCATTTCATGGCCCACAGAAAAGAAAGTCATTCTTCAATTTTTATGATATCTTGATTTCTATTTTAAAAAGCCTTTAAAAATCAGTGTTTGGATTTTTATGGTATTATATCCCAGAGAAATGATCTTCTATTGAATATAAGTACAGACTAGTATCATATGGATTCTAATGTTTCCTGTAGGTGACTGAAATGACCTAATCCCCTCTTTCTCATTGCTTTTGAAATTGAAAACGATTTTGACGATGTTTTTAGGACAGGGGTTCTAAAAAAAAGCAGGCAAATAGATTACTTGAGTATATCAAGGAAAACGTGCATACAATGGAGATGCTACTTGGGTTGATTTTCTAGAGTAGGAACAGATCTGTGAGCTCTAGCTGTGCATTTTTGTGACTCTCCTTTTGACTACTGTCAGAACCACTAACTTCAACCATGCAATGGAATCAACCTGACTGACTCAGGGTGAGAGAGTCCTAGTAAAGTAATGACCTAAGATTGGAAACCCACATAACAGTTTCAGTCTTTTTTATTCTGAAAATCATAATTTATCTATTTTATGTCTGTATTATTATTATTATTATTATTATTATTTATTTTTTTTTTTTTTGAGGTGGAGTTTTGCTCTTGTTACCCAGGCTGGAGTGCAATGGCGCGACCTCGGCTCACTGCAGCCTCCGCCTCCTGGGTTCAGGCAATTCTCCTGCCTCAGCCTTCTGAGTAGCTGGGATTACAGGCACGCGCCGCCATGCCCAGCTAATTTTTAGTATTTTTAGTAGAGACAGGGTTTCACCATGTTGACCAGGATGGTCTCGATCTCTTGACCTCGTGATCCACCCGCCTCAGCCTCCCAAAGTGCTGGGATTACAGGCTTGAGCCACCGCGCCCGGCCTTATGTCTGTATTATTATTATTTTTTTTCTTTTTTTGAGATGGAGTTTCGCTCTTGTTACCCAGGCTGGAGTGCAATGGCGTGATCTTGGCTCACTGCAACCTCCGCCTCCTGGGTTCAGGCAATTCTCCTGCCTCAGCCTCCTGAGTAGCTGGGATTATAGGCACGTGCCACCATGCCCAGCTAATTTTTTTTTTGTATTTTTAGTAGAGATGGGGTTTCACCGCGTTGACCAGGATTGTCTCAATCTCTTGACCTCATGATCCATCCGCCTCGGCCTCCCAAAGTGCTGGGATTACAGGCTTGAGCCACCGCACCTGGCCTGTATTATTATTTTTTATTCTGTTTTTTTTTTTGGAGACTGAGTCTTGCTTTGTTGTCCAGGCTGGAGTGCAGTGGCATGATCTTGGCTCACTGCAACCTCTGCCTCCCAGGTTCAAGCAATTCTCTTGTCTCTGCCTCCCGAGTAGCTGGAATTATAGGCACACGCCACCATGCGCAGCTAGTTTTTATATTTTTAGTAGAGTTGGGGTTTCACAATGTTGGCCAGGCTGGTCTCGAACTCTTAAACCTCAGGTGATCCACACTCTTCGGCCTCACAAAGTGCTGGGATTACTGGTGTGAGTAACAGTGCCTAGCTTGTTATTTTTTGGTTATCTATTGAGACAGGTCTTACTCTATCACCCAGGCTGGAATGCAGTGGTGCAATCACAGCTCACTGCAGCCTTGACCTCGACCTCCCTGGGGTCAGGTGATCCTCCTACCTCAGCTTCCCAAGTACCTGGGACCACAGATGCATCACCACACCCGGCTAAGTTTTTAATATTTTTTTGAATAGAGAAAGGGTTTTGCCATGTTGCCCAGGCTAGTCTTGAACTCCTGGGCTCAAACGATCTGCCTACCTCTGCCTCCCAAAGTGCTAGGATTACTGGCATGAGCCACTGTGCCTGGCTTAAGTAATTTAAATAATACTATTTATTTTATTTAGATTGTTTTACAAGGACATGCAACAAGAGTAACTGCTAAATCTCAACAGAGTGGAGAGAAGGCATTTCGATGTGAATATGATGGATGTGGAAAATTATATACAACAGCTCATCATCTTAAGGTATATATAAAAGAAATGTTCCACCTAGTTATGAGAATACCTAGGATATTAAATACTAAGATCATATTTTTGTGTAATTCAAATGCCACTGATTTCTCCCACTTATCAAGATACTGACACTTGGTCACACTCATACACAGATACGTAAAAACCTGTGTAGACTTTAGAGACTGCCAGTTTTTGGAGGGCCTGGACTATGTTTTTTTCATCTCTGTATCCCTGATGTCCAGCATACTACCTGGCACATAGTAGGTACTCTACGTATTTGAATATATGTTGTCAAGTGTGAAATTTATATAATTATATTTGAGATATGTGTGTAATCACACATTTCTGTTAATTCTCTGAAATCTAGCAAAAGTTGGTATTAATTTGTCTTTTATATAGTTGGGCTAAGGCTGGGCCTGGTGGCTCGGGCCTGTAATCCCAGCACTTTGGGAGGCCAAGGCGGGTGGATCACCTGAGGTCAAGAGTTCAAGACCAGCCTGGCCAACATGGTGAAACCCCATCTCTACTAAAAATACAAAAATTAGCTGGGCATAGTGGCAGGTGCCTGTAATCCCAGCTACTCTAGAGGCTGAGACAGGAGAGGCGGAAGTTGCAGTGAATTGAGATTGTGCCACTGTACTCTAGCCTGGGCAACAAAGAGGAAAACTCTATCTCAAAACAAAATAAATTTTAAAAATTAATATTTAGGCTAAGTATTTTTATTTTACTTGCTGTTATACATAACAGAACATATCATGACTCAATAATAGCTAAGATTTGTTTTTTTGGGGTTTTTTTTGAGAAGGAGTCCTGCTCTGTCACTCAGGCTGGAGATCAGTGCCACCATCTTGGCTCACTGCAACCTTTGCCCTCCAGGTTCAAGCGATTCTCCTGCCTCAGCCTCCTGAGTTAGCTGGGATTATAGACACGCACCATCAGGCCCAGCTCATTTTTGTATTTTTAGTAGAGACAAGGTTTCGCCATGTTGGCCAGGCTGGTCTTGAACTCCTGACCTTTGTGATCCACCCACTTCAGCCTCCCAAAGTGCTGGGATTACAGGCGTGAGCCACCGTGCTTGGCAAAGAGTTGTTAAATAACTTTCAATGTGTCAGGAAGTGTGTGCTTAGCATATTTGGATTAGTGGCCCTAGGGCCCATCTTCACTATTTATCAATAACCTTGGCATGTTAGTTGACCTTAGTACCTGATTTTCCTCATGTATGAAATTAGATTCTAAGAGTTAATCTCCCTCTCAGAAGTTTATATGGTATACATAAAGTACTAAAGAGAGTGGCCTGATATAGTAAATGTTTAGTAAATGTTAGCCATTGTCATTGTTACTCATTTGTCACGGCAACCCTCTATGGTTGATACTATTGTGTCCCCACTTTTTAGAGAGACCTTCAGGCTTAGAGAAGGCAAGCTCCATGACCACACCACTAGGCAGCTGGTGGATCCTTGCCTCAGATCCAGGCCCCTCTAGCAGCAGCCTCCACACTTTTTTTTTTTTTTTTTTTGAGACGGAGTTTTGCTCTTGTTACCCAGGCTGGAGTGCAATGGCGCCATCTCGGCTCACCACAACCTCCGCCCCGGGTTCAAGCAATCCTCCTGCCTCAGCCTCCCGAGTAGCTGGAACTACAGGCACGCACCACCATGCCCAGCTAATTTTTGTATTTTTAGTAGAGATGGGTTTCGCCTCGTTGACCAGGATGGTCTCGATCTCTTGACCTCATGATCCACCCGCCTTGGCCTCCCAAAGTGCTGGGATTATAGGCGTGAGCCACCGCGCCCGGCCCCAGCCTCCACACTTTTTTTTTTTTGAGACGGAGTTTTTGCTCTTGTTACCCAGGCTGGAGTGCAATGGTGCGATCTCGGCTCACCACAACCTCTGCCTCCTGGGTTCAAGCAGTTCTCCTGCCTCAGCCTCCTGAGTAGCTGGGATTACAGGCATGCGCTACCATGCCCAGCTAATGTTTTGTATGTTTAGTAGAGATGGGGTTTCACCATGTTGACCAGTATGGTCTCGATCTCTTGACCTTGTGATCCACCCGCCTCGGCCTCCCAAAGTGCTGGGATTGCAGGCTTGAGCCACCACGCCTGGCAAGCCTCCACACTTTTAACCTTACATTGTGTAGCCTCTCCCAGCCCCCTGCTTCTGGTTTCTCATCATGTGCATGTTTTATGCAAATACCTTTGATCACTTTAGAAAGCTCAGACCTCGAACATTGCTGTTCCCTACTTAAAATATTAGCAAGTAACTCTTAATATTTATATTTGGGTCTGTATTGAGAACCATTGGACTACCGTTTTTGTGAAGGTTTTTTTTTTTTTTTTGTAGGTTGTTTTTCTTTTTTTTTTTTTTGAGACGAAGTCTCAAACTTTCACCCAGGCTGGAGTACAATGGCATGATCTCAGCTCACTGCAACCTCCACCTCCCAGGTTCAAGCAATTCTCCTGCCTCAGCCTCCTGAGAAGCTGGGATTACAGGTGCCTGCCACCACACCTGGCTGATTTTTTGTATTTTTAGTAGAGACAGGGTTTCACTATGTTGGCCAGGCTGCTCTTGAACTCCTGACCCCATGATCCGCATGCCTCAGCTTCCCAAAGTGCTGGGATTACAGGCGTGAGCCACTGCATCATGCCTTTTTTTTTTTTTTTTTTTTTTTAAATAACGCATACAACAAAATCATTTAGCAGTGTGGGAAAAAATAGGTCTCTGTTGCAACCATCTTCCTGTGGAATACTTAAAGGAAATAGAATTATGCCTGCATTTTAATCACAGGTCCATGAGAGGTCACACACAGGAGATCGGCCTTATCAGTGTGAGCATGCAGGCTGTGGGAAGGCATTTGCAACAGGTAAAAATATGAATTTTGTTCTTTTCATGGTTCCAATTAGGGGTCAAGTAGAAACTGCCGAGTGGAAGGAACTAATCTTTTGGCTGTGTCTGAATCTGTAGAAGCACATGATCAGTTTTTCAGTCTCTCTCATAACTGCCTTTTGTCCTGTTTACTCTACATCCCTCTTTGTTCTTTTCTCCACTGACCTGTCTCTGCCTGCTGTGTTTTTTTCTCTCTCTCTCTTTTTTTTTTTTTTGGGAGACATTTTCACTCTTTCACTCACATTGGAGTGCAGTGGCAGGATCTTGGCTCACTGTACACACCACCTCCCAGGTTCAAGCAATTCTAGTGCCACAGTCTCCTGAGTAGCTGGGTTAATATTTTTTTATTTTTAGTAGAGGTGGTATTTTGCTATGTTAGCCAGGCTGGTCTCAAACTCCTGGTCTCAAGTGATCCATCCGCCTCAGCCTACCAAAGTGCTGGAATTACAGGTGTGAGCTACCACACACCCAACCAGCCTGCTATGTTTGTTACTTTTCACTTCACATTCTGTTTATATTTGGCGGGAAAATAAAAGCCAAACTTTTTTGTTCATTTGTTTTTTTGTATTTTAGATGGTATTTCACTCTTGTCGCCCAGTCTAGGGTGCAGTGATGCAATCTTGACTCACCACAATCTCTGCTTCCCAGACTCAGGCGATTCTCCTGCTTCAGCCTCCAGAGTAGCCGGGATTACAGGCATGCGCCACCATACCCAACTAATTTTTTTATTTTTGGTAGAGTTGGTTTTACTCCTTGGTCAGGCTGGTCTCAAACTCCCGACCTCAGGTGATCCATCTGCCACAGCCTCCCAAAGTGCTCGGATTACAGGCATGAGCCACTGCACCCAGCCAAAAGCTAAGCTTTAAAGGCTGCTGTAGACTCTAACATTAGGACAGACCTAAGTAGTGGGATGGGGCCTCTCCAGAGATGCATCCAGTGGGGCCAGGACTGGGGCCGGGACTGGCACCAGGCCTCCCGATTTCCATTCTTCATTCCATGTCTTGATTCCACTTTGAGCCTTTGGAGTATGAGAACATCTAATAAAATTGAGGCACTTTAAAAAAAGAAACACACAACCTCTTCTAGACAGAGATGAAACTGTTCAATTTTCAGCATGGCAGTCCTGAGCTATGATACATTTTTACTTTTTTTTTTTTTTGAGATGAAGTCTTACTTTGTTGCCCAGGCTGGAGTGCAATTGCGTCATCTCGGCTCACTCAAACCTCCACCTCCTGGGTTCAAGCGATTCTCCTCTCTCAGTCTCCCGAGTAGCCAGGACAACAGGCGCACGCCACCGTACCTGGATAATTTTTTGTATTTTTAGTAGAGATGGGTTTCACCATGTTGGCCAGGCTGGTCTCAAACACCTGACTTCAGGTGATCTGCCCGCCTCTGCCTCCCAAAGTGCCAGGGTTACAGGTGTGAGCCACCACACCCAGCCCTTTAGAACATTTTAAGTATTCTGTGTATATGCCTAATATTTTATACTTGGTATTGACTGTATTTTTCAGTAGCTTAATCTCAATGTGTATGTTTAGAGGAGTATTGTGTAATTAAATGTCTTTTAATTTTTTTTTAAAGGTTATGGATTAAAAAGTCATGTCAGAACTCATACAGGAGAAAAGCCATATCGGTGTTCAGAAGATAATTGTACTAAATCTTTCAAAACTTCAGGAGATCTACAGAAACATATCAGAACTCATACAGGTACTAGTAGAAACAGAGTGTCATATTTAGGCCAGAAATTCTTAATCTGCAGGGAGGGGACTTGAGGAAGGAGTCTCTGGAAGAGTTTCAGGGAATCACTATCAATGGCTTTTCTTAAACCTCTGAAATTCCATATGACTTGCTGTTTGTGCGTGTCTGCTGTTTTTCAGGATGAGGGCCCAATAGCTCTGTTAGATTCTCAAAGGGTCCATGTCCCAGAAAAGATTAACAATGTCTCTAGACCACCAGCTCTCTCAGATTTTAGGAGCTGTCTAGGCAACAAGCTTATTTACTTAGGATTACACATCTAATTAGTAGCCAAGCTGAGATAGAACCTAAGGCATTCAATTGTTTCTCCTTTATTAAGCAGCTACTAAAGAAAGTGTGTGAACCCCAATAGCGCCACAGATGAAAAGGCTCATTTCTTTTTGTGATCATTTCTTCTTCTCTTTAAATTTTATCTTCTTTTCCTAAATAATACTTAATTATTTTCTCCCTATCTCCTCTCCTCCTTATACTTGATTACTTGTGGAATTGGTATTAGTAAGGTAAATATTTGCTTTGGATTGGAGCTAGAAAAAGTTCAGAAGCTGTTGATAAGAGATGCTCTTATAAGCTGTTGACTAAATATTACAGTATAAGATAATTTAATTTGGGATTTTAGTATAGATGTTTTAAACATGGTATAATAACTGTATCCCCATGTGCAGAAATAGCTGAAAAAGTTTAGCTAATTTCCATGTAGGATTCTTGAAGCTGTTAATGTTTAAGCTGCAACTCAAGTATGACCCCAAATTGACTTTACAACATTCAGGAACAGAGCTGTAGGTCTCTGCTTCCATCTCATTCATGCACTTTTTATTTATTGTTTCATAGGCAAGTATTTCCAAGCCCCTGTAAATTCTGTTTGGATTTGCAAATAAAACCAACTTGTTATATAAAAGTTACATAAAACCAAATAGTCTAATATTATAAATACTGATTTTAAAATGTCAGGATTGTGATTTCTTTCTTAGTATTCATTTGTCAAACCACATGTTCATATAACAGCTTTAAAATCATGATATTTTCATTGGTATAGTGTTGGATTGAGTAAGGAGCATAGGGACTTCTGTAACAACACAGAAGATTTCAGTGCAAAAACAAAACATGATGTTACAGAATCAGAATAGTAACACAATGAAAATTATCCTAGAATAGTTGATTCCCTATCATAGCATGTCAGAGCTGGGAATACTTTAGAGGTCATCCAGATACAAAAGAAGAGACTTGCCCAAAATAAACTTTTTGTTCTTCTTAGGCTGACATAGTGAATAAAACTTACTAAAGATGGGATCAAAGATTCCTGCTCATTTTAAAATGATTTCGTACTTAATAGGAAGAAATCTTTTGGAATGGTTCCACCAATAGGGAAATCATAATTTCATTTGACAAAAAGAAAAATAAACTAGTCAGGTGTGGTGGCATATGCCTGTGGTCTGAGCTACCCACGAGGCTAGGATGGGAGGATTGCTTGAGGGCAGGAGTTCGAGGCTGCAGTGTGTAACCATCGTGCCTGTGAAGAGCCACTGCATTCCAGCCTGAGCAACATAGTGAGGCTCCGTGTCAAAAAATTTAACAAACTTACTATATATGGATAAATATCTGTATCTGTCTACATAGAGAGAGGTTTTTTTTCCTTCCTCAGAGCTTGTTTGCGTAATTTGAGCTCATCCTAGAAAAGGGTACATGGGAATTAAAAGCAAAGGCTACTTCTTGCTTGACAGTTTAAAGACCTTTCGTGTTCCAAGATTGTATAAAGCAAATATGAAGGAAAGGAACATAGTAGGTAAAGCAGGTTTTTTGTTTGTTTGTTTGTTTTGAGACAGTGTCTTACTTCGATGCCTAGACTGGTGTACAGTGGCGCAATCACAGCTCACTATTGCCTCAACTTCTTGGGCTCAGGTGATCCCTGCCCCCCATCTCACCCTGTGGAGTAGCTGGGACTACCAGTGTGCACCACACTCCTGGCTAATTTTTTGTAGAGCTGGGGTTTTGCCATGTTGCCCTGGCTGGTGTTGAACTCCTGGGCTCAGTGAGCCACATGCCTTACCTCTCAAAGTGCTGGGAATACAGGCATGCACTACTGTACCTGGCCAGACATTTTCATAAACTTAGATTATGAGAGGAGGAGGAGTATGTCCAGCAGGTATTTTTGACACATATTATATGCTAGGCCCTAGATTTTCTTTTTTTTTTTTTCTTTTGGTTCAATAAGAAGTATTTGTTGAATGTATTATTTCCTAATACAGTTAATGTTAGGCATTATCTTGCTGAATATTAGTTAAAACACCATTTTTTTTCCTTAAGATAAGAGTCTCATTCTGTCACGCAGGTTGGAGTGCAGTGGCACGATCTTGGCTCGCTGCAACCTCCGCCTCCCGGGTTCAAGCAGTTCTCCTGCCTCAGCCTCCCAAGTAATTGGGATTATAGGTGTGTGCTACCATGCCTGGCTAATTTTTTGTATTTTTAGTAGAGACAGGTTTTCACCATGTTGGCCAGGCTGGTCAAAACACCGTTTGTTGTTGTTGTTGTTGTTTTGGAGATGGAGTCTCACTCTGTTGCCCACGCTGGAGTGCTGTGGTGCAATGTCAGCTCACTGCAACCTCCTTCTCCGGGGTTCAAGCGATTCTTCTGCCTCAGCCTCCTGAGTAGCTGGGATTACAGATATGCACCACCATGCCCGGCTAATTTTTATATTATTAGTAGAGATAGTGTTTCACCATGTTGGTCAGGATGGTTTCGAACTCCTGACCTTGTGATTTGCCCGTCTTGGCCTCTCAAAGTGCTGGGATTATAGGCATGAGCCACTATGCCTGGCTGCAAAACACCATATTTTTTTTTTTTTTTTTTGAGACGGAGTTTCGCTCTTGTTACCCAGGCTGGAGTGCAATGGCGCGATTTCGGCTCACCGCAACCTCCGCCTCCTGGGTTCAGGCAATTCTCCTGCCTCAGCCTCCTGAGTAGCTGGGATTACAGGCACGCACCACCATGCCCAGCTAATTTTTTGTATTTTTAGTAGAGACGGGGTTTCACCATGTTGACCAGGTTGGTCTCGATCTCTCGACCTTGTGATCCACCCGCCTCAGCCTCCCAAAGTGCTAGGATTACAGGCTTGAGCCACCGTGCCCGGCCAAAACACCATATTTTTAAAGAGCAAAAATTATTTTCCTTCAAGATATTGTAGAATAAATCAAGTAGGAGATAAGCTTTTAGGGAACCATGTTCTTGACTGTATTTTTCTTGTGTATTTCCTATGTTTTCTTCTTGCTGTTTATAGCTCATTTTTTGCCTACCTGGTTGATTCTGTCTTGGAGAGTCATGTAATCAGTGATTAGTTTTGAATACCATTCCTGGTTTCTTATGTTAATTTAAGTTTGGAGTGAAAGATGCAGTTCCCCCCAAAAAAGAAATGCTCGAAAGGGAAGCTCAGCACAAGATGGCTAGAGTCTTGAGCATGATCTTAGGGGGGATTGGTGGATAAGAGGTTTCAGTCTTCTATATATTTTTGCACAATTTAATGTATTACCCTTTATGTTTTCAGGAGAAAGGCCCTTTAAGTGTCCCTTTGAAGGCTGCGGTCGGTCGTTTACAACATCAAATATCAGAAAAGTGCACGTTAGGACACACACAGGAGAAAGACCTTACTACTGCACAGAGCCAGGATGTGGGAGGGCATTTGCCAGTGCAACCAATTATAAAAACCATGTGAGGATACACACAGGTAACACTCTCTGATCTTTTTTTTTTTTTTTTTTTTTTTAATCTTCCAAGGCTCATTTTAACTCCTGCCTTTTCCAGAAACCATTTCCAACTAATCTCTTCCCTCCTTTCTATCACTTGGCATGGTGGAAAGATATTAAGCAACTTTTAAAAGTTTCACCTTAACATTCATGCATTCATTTGTTCAAGAGACAGTTGAGTATCTCCTGCCAGGCATCAAATAGAGAGAGATAAGACATTATCAAGGGCAGGCTACTTGGGAAGAGAGAATAGACATACAGTTGCTGCAGTGTCTCCCATTATATGGACAAGATTCTATGGGAGCAGAGCAGGGAGCAGTCACTTCTGTGGGAATGGGAGAAGCATTCTGGGAATGCTTTCGAGGGAAATTTGACATACAGACTCAATCCTGAAGTTTGCCATGTATGAGAGAAGTGTATTCCTGGCAGAGAAAATGTCATGGGAAAAGGCACAAAGGTATGAAAAAGCATGATATTCAGTGGTTCCATATGACAGGAGCATCAAGTACATTTAGAAGATTTCTACAAAGTGAGTCCTGAGAGGTAGCCAGAGGCCTTATGTGTTGTGCTGTCCTAGTTAAGGTGTTTCTTAGACTGGACTTTGAGAAGCTTGAGAGGTGGAAGGGTGGTCCATGGATATATTCTTTTTTTTTGGAAACTGCTTTATTGAAATACAGTTCATATACTATACAATTCATCCATTTAAAGTATATGATTCAGTGTTTTTTAGTAGATTCACAAGGTTGTGCAACCATTATCACAATTCAATTTTGGAATATTTTCATTTCCCCTAAAAGAAACTCCATATTTAGGAGGAATCCTTTCCCCACTCCATCTGCCAGCTGTAAGCAATCACGAATCTACTTTTCCTCCTATGGGTTTTCCCATTCTGGACATGGTCATATAAATGGAATCATGCAATATGTGGGGTTTTGTCTGACTTCGTTCTCTTAGCATGTTTTTGAAGTTTAGCCATATCATAGCATCTTTTAAATTATTTCGTTTTTCAGTAACTTAATAGTATTTCATTATATGGATATACCACATTTTGTTTATTCATTCATCAGCTGTTTTCACTTTCTGGCTATTATGAATAATAATAGATTACATTTATCTTATGTATTCTTTATAGGCTATGAGCATTCATGTACAAGTTTTTATGTGGACATGTTTTCATTTCTCTTGGGTGTGCTTAGGAATGGACTTGCTGGATCATATGCTAACTCAGTGCTTGACATTTTAGGAACTTCTAAACTGTTCTCTGAAGTGGCTGCACCATTTTACAATCTTACCTGCAATGTATATGGGTTCCAGTTTCCCCACATCCCAGCTAACAATTATTACTGTCTTTTTTGATTATAGCCATCTTAGTAGGTATGAATTGGCATCTCATTCTGACTTTTTTTTTTTTTTTTTTTGGCATTCCTGGGTGGGCACGAATCATTCTGACTTTTGATTTGCATTTTCCTGATGGCTAATGATGTAAAGCATCTTTTTTTTTTCCCCCCAAGACGGAGTCTTGCTCTGTCACCCAGGCTGGAGTGCAGTGGTGCCGATCTTGGCTTACTGCAACCTCTGCCTCCCGGGTTGAAGCAGTTCTCCTGCCTCAGCCTCCTAAGTAGCTGGGATTACAGGTGCCTGCCACTGCCTGGATGAATTTTGCATTTTTAATAGAGACGGGGTTTCACCATGTTGGCCAGGTTGGTCTCAAATTCATGACTTTGTGATCCTCCCACTTTGGCCTCCCAAAGTGCTGGGATTACAGGAGTGAGCCACCGCTCCTGGCTGAAACATTTTTTAAATGTATTTATTAGCCATGTGTGTATCTTCTTTGGATAAATGTCTGTTTAGATCCTTTGCCCTTTTTAAAAACTGGGTTGTCTCTATTACTGAGTTGTATGATTTTCTAATTCTAGATCCACGTCTCTTATCAGATGTATAATTTACAAATATTTCCTTCCATTCTGTGGCTAGTTTTTTAATTCTCTTGATGGTACTGTTTGCAGTATAGAGGCTTTTAATTTTGATGCTCCATTTTGTGGATGTATTTTTGGTGGATGAGAATGGAAAAGCAAATGTGAGAGTAGTACAGGATGTGCATTCGTTTTATTTTTAAAATTTTTTTTTTTTTTGAGACAGAGTCTCACTCTGCCACCCCGGCTGTAGGGCAGTGGCACAATCTCGGCTCATTGCAACCTCCACCTCCTGGGTGCAAGCAACTCTCCTGCCTCAGCCTCCTGAGTAGCTGGGACTACAGGCACCCACTACCATGCTTGGCTAATTTTTGCATTTTTAGTAGAGAAAGGGTTTCACCATATTGGCCAGGCTCATCTCAAACTCTTGACCTTGTGATCCACCCACCTCAACCTCCCAAAGTGCTGGGATTATAGGCGTGAGCCACCGCGCCTGGCCAGCAAATTTTTAATACAGTTTTATTACTGGTATTAAAGGTAATCTTATCTTGTATGAATTCAAAATTAAAAGACCTTTTTTTTTTTTTTTTTGAGGCAGAGTCTCCATCTTTTGTTCAGATTGGAGTGCAGTGTTGTTATCTTGGCTCACTGCAACCTCCGCCTCCCAGGTTCAACTGATTCTCCTGCCTCAGCCTCCTGAGTAGCTGGAATTACAGGTGTGTGCCATCACACCTGGCTGATTTTTGTATTTTTGATAGAGACAGGGTTTCACCATATTTGCCAGACTAATCTTGAACTCCTGACCTCAGGTGATCCACCCGCCTCTGCCTCCCAAAGTGCTGGGATTACAGACAGCCATCACATCCAGCCCTGATACTCAGTTGTTATGTACTACACATAAACATGTACCTACAAATGAGTTCATTTATTGTTAAATAATTATGACCAGGCATGCTGGCTCACACCTGTAATTCCAGCACTTTGGGAGGCCAAGTTGGGCAGATCACCTGAGGTCAGGGATTTATGACCAGCCTGGCCAATATGGTGAAACCTCATCTCTACTAAAAAATATAAAAATTAGGCATGGTGGTGGGCACCTGTAATCCCAGCTACTTGGAAGGCTGAGGCAGGAGAATTGCTTGAACCTGGGAGGTAGAGGTTGCAATGACCTGAGATCACAACACTGCACTCCAGCCTGGGAAACAAGAGCAAAACTCCATCTCAAAAAAATAAATAAGCCGGGCGTGGTGGCTCGCCTGTAATCCCAGCACTCTTGGGGAGGCTGAGGTGGGTGGATCACAAGCAAGAGATCGAGACCATCCTGGCCAACATGGTGAAACCCCGTCTTTACTAAAAAGACAAAAAAATTAGCTGGGTGTGGTGGCACGCACCCATAGTCCCAGCTACTCAGGAGGCTGAGGCAGGAGAATTGCTTTAACCCAGTAGGTGGAGGTTACAGTGAGCCAAGATTGCACCACTGCAGCCCAGCCTGGCAACAGTGAGACTCTGTCCTAAATAAATAAATAATTGATGTTTTCAGTGCTTCTTATTGTAAGTGCCTAAGAGCCTTATTGTGATAATTGGAGAAAATGGCAGGGGCTTTTTGGATGGGCTGGGAAAACATTTTTCCCATTTAAAGTTATGGAATATAGAGCTGGGCTCAGTAGCTCATGCCTGCAATCCCAGCACTTTGGGAGGGAGGCCGAGGAGGGTGAATTGCCTGAGCTCAGGAGTTCAAGACCAGCCTGGGCAACATGGTGAAACCCCGTCTCTAAAATACAAAAAAATTAGCTGGACGTGGTAGTGTGTGCCTGGTAATCCCAGCTCCTCAGAGGGCTGAGGCAGAAGAATTGTTTGAACCTGGGAAGCAGAGGTTGCAGTGAGCTGACATCCTGCCATTGCACTCCAGTCTTGGTGACAGAGCAAGATTCCCTCTCAAAAAAAAAAAAAAAGTAATGGAATACAGACTAATTATCTGAAAGCTAGCCATTCAGCACATTTTATAGGCAAAATAAGAGAGATGCCTACATTAAGTTTGGCCATATGATGTCTTTGGAACATTTAGATAGAGCAGTGCTCTCAAATGAGGCTGCATATTAGATATAGCTCTTTAAAATAGACTGATTCCCCAGATCCTGTCTGCAAAGATTCTGACGTAATTGTACTGGGGCGAGTCCCAGGCATCGGGATATATTAAAAGCTCCCCAGGTCTTTGGAAGAAATGATTGGCTTATGATCAAGTAACTGCTACAATAAATGCCCACACTATCCAGCAGAGTGTAAAGATTCAGCTCTGTGAAACGCACTCCTTCCTCCCCCCCTACCCCGCTGGAGGCTAGTCAGATGACTCACATGAGGCTCTGCAACTAGCCAGTAAGGGAGAGCACAAAAGCACAATCCAAATCAGTTTGCCTCTTGGCTGTGATTTGGTGCCACCTAATGGCAATTTCTTCTCTAGCCTACATAATCAACTGGGCTGATTTTTCCTCAGTTGATCTGCCTGCCTAGGCCTCCCCAAGGCATTAACCTGCCTGCTTTGAGAATGGGAACTGGGCAGAGGACAAGGAGCAGTCACCAATTACTGTATGTGTAAGACTTGTGTTATGGTACATTAGTGTGATATCTTGTTACTTTTAGATGGGTTTACTACGGCCTGCGGGCCGCATGCGGCCCCCTGAGGCCATTTATCCGGCCCCCTGCCGCACTTCAGGAAGGGGCACCTCTTTCATTGGTGGTCAGTGAGAGGAGCACAGTATGTGGCGGCCCTCCAATGGTCTGAGGGACAGTGAACTGGCCCCCTGTGTAAAAAGTTTGGAGACGCCTGGTTTACTGTGTTTAGAACCATTGGAAACAGTGCAGTTACTCAAGGAATGTGTTGAATGATAATAAACCAGGACATGTATACGTACACATACTTTGATAAGTTTGAGTTCATACCAATGCCTCCTATTCCATTTCACCACAGGGTTCTTTTTTTTACCTTCCCTTATTCCATATTTGTATTCCCCTTTTTCCACAGCAGTAACCCTGACTTCCAGCAGCATTTGAAATATTTACTCATCTGCTCAGTCTTTTATTCCATCTAAAATAGTTTCAGAATCACTTCACCCTTACACTATAGTGAACAAACCTACTAAAAAAGAGCTGAATATTTGTTTGCAATTCTTCCCCTTACCTTTGCCACTGAGCCCAAGACTGAGGGCATAAGTCAAATACTGTATAAATAAGTTACTTTAATTAATTTATTTGTTCCCCCACCTTCAGAGTAGTATTCACTTAAACAATTAGGTTAATTTGTTCCAGTTTACTTTCCCTTCTAGGTCCCCACACCACCATATGTTAGCACTGTGTGGAGAGTTTGTGATATTAAGTGATTATTATTAGTTTTGTTTACATATTTTTTTTTAAACTAGGACCCGTCTTTTAGATATACAGTCTGAAAAAAAAGGAATATTATCTGGAACTATTTCAGGATAGTCCTGGTGAGGAAGAAGGGGGGAAATGGGTAGTAAATATAAGAAACAATATTAGTCATGAATTGATAGTTTAAGCTGGATGATTGGTACATGGGGGGTTATTACACTATTTCTCTATACTTTTGTGTATATTTCAAATTTTCTATAATAAAAAGTTCTAAAAATATATCTACTGCCTATAATGTTCTCAAGCTTTTTCATAGAACAAAAATTACTTACTTCCCTGTGTATTGCCTACTTTCTGTTAGTGAATACTCAGTAGCTTTTGATTGGATGCAAGAAGTCAGGTTCAGTTAAATGAAACATGTTTGTCCTTTTAGGTGTATTGATATATCTAATGTTGTTTAATAGGCTTTTTTTTTTTGAGTTGGAGTTTTGCTCTTGTTGCCCAGGCTGGTGCAGTGGCTCAATCTCGGCCCACTGCAACCTCCTCCACCTCCTATGCCTGGCTAATTTTGTATTTTTGGTAGAGGCAGGGTTTCTCCATGTTAGTCAGGCTGGTCTAGAACTCACGACCTCAGGTTACCTGCCTATCTCAGCTTCCCAAAGTGCTGGGATTACAGGCCTGAGCCACCGCACCCGGCCTAAGAAAATCCTTTTTTATTATCCTTTTTTTTTTTTTTTTTTTTTTTTGAGATAGAGTTTTGCTCTTGTTACCCAGGCTGGAGTGCAATGGTGCGATCTCAGGTCACAGCAACCTCCGCCTCCTGGGTTCAGGCAATTCTCCTGCCTCAGCCTCCTGAGTAGCTGGGATTACAGGCACGCGCCACCATGCCCAGCTGATTTTTTTTAGTAGAAACGGGGTTTCACCATGTTGACCAGGATGGTCTCTATCTCTTGACCTCGTGATCCACCCGCCTCGGCCTCCCAAAGTGCTGGGATTACAGGCGTGAGCCACCGCGCCCAGCCGGTTTTTTATTATCTTTATAAAATTCTTAGGATAAGCTGCATAAGTTACAATAATGTTTGCATTTGTTATTGTCATTACTAGTAGAGTATCACTAACAGTATCTAGATTATCTAGTTACAGGAAACAAGAAATTACAATTTCATCAAGGTTAGAGTTAAACTGGGTAACATCTCCATCATTTTTCCATTCCTTGAGATAAAGGGGAACAGGATGTTGATGCATGGGGACAACACTAAGGATGCATGCTACCTTTTGAGTCAAGTCAAAACCATAGTTAGGGAATCTTTTCTTGTGTGCTGCCTCATGGTGGGATGAGGAGGGGTTTGGCAACTATTTATTTTTAGAGATATTTTACCCCCTGCGGGGAAAGTGTGGAATAATCATGCCTACATATGTAAAAGTTGACCTTTTTATTTATTTATTTATTTTTACTGAGACAGCGTCTCACTTTGTCACCCAGGCTGGAGTGCAATGGCTCGATCTCAGCTCACTGCAACCTCTGCCTCCTGAGTTCAAGTGATTCTCCTGCCTCAGCCTCCTGAGTAGCTGGGACTATAGGCACGTGCCACCACACCTGGCTAATTTTTGTTTTTTTTAAATAGAGATGGGGTTTCACTGTGTTAGCCAGGATGGTATCTATCTACTGACCTTGTGATCTGCCTGCCTTGGTCTCCCAAAGTGCTAGGATTATAGGCGTGAGCCACCACGCCTGGCAAGTTGACCTTTTTTTGGTTCTGTTCTTTAGGGGAAAAGCCATATGTTTGTACAGTTCCTGGTTGTGACAAAAGGTTTACAGAATATTCCAGTCTGTACAAACATCATGTTGTCCACACTCATTCTAAACCTTACAACTGTAACCACTGTGGGAAGACATACAAGCAGATCTCCACACTGGCCATGCACAAACGGACAGCCCACAACGACACTGAGCCCATCGAGGAAGAGCAGGAAGCCTTCTTTGAGCCGCCCCCAGGTGAGAGTTTTGTCTACTATATTTTGTTTCTGAGTTTGAGAATCAACAGTTATGAACATAAGTTATGATACATAGCATTTTCTCAAATCATAAATGTTTCATTCGTATAATCACACAAACATAATTTACAACTGCAGTAAGTGTTATTGAGAAAAATATGTGGTGTTCTGGGATGTATAGAAGGGAATGTTAGTCTGGGAGGTCAAGGAAGGGATTTTTGGAGCCATCTGCTGGTTGAATAGAGGTTAACTGGGTGAAGAAGCAAGAAGCTGGGGTTGCGGGAAAGAGGAGCAGGGAGCAAAGGCAGGTGAATGTTCCAAATAAAGAGAATGGCACATGCAGAAAGCCGGAAGTTTGGAGAGATCAAAGTAAATTGTAGATGCTGAATGAACCCTGGCCAGTAGGGCAGTTCTGCCTGGGAAGGTGGTGTGAAGCAAGGCAGGGGTAGCCAGATGTTTGGGTCCATTAAGAATGTTGATCTTAAGGCCGGGCGCGGTGGCTCAAGCCTGTAATCCCAGCACTTTGGGAGGCCGAGGCGGGTGGATCACGAGGTCAAGAGATCGAGACCATCCTGGTCAACATGGTGAAACCCCGTCTCTACTAAAAATACAAAAAATTAGCTGGGCATGGTGGCACATGCCTGTAATCCCAGCTACTCAGGAGGCTGAGGCAGGAGAATTGCCTGAACCCAGGAGGCAGAGGTTGCGGTGAGCCGAGATCGCGCCATTGCACTCCAGCCTGGGTAACAAGAGCGAAACTCCGTCTCAAAAAAAAAATAAAAATAAAAATAAAAGAATGTTGATCTTAATAGTAGAGAAGTACTCCCAAATACCTTCATTGATTCAGGTGCCAGTAAGTATGTTATTGTAAGACACAAAATTATTCATTTCAATAAACCCTTGGAAAAATATTTTGGAGAATTACATTGAATTATTTCAGACAAATTATTAAGCATAGGTAAGTAGGTAAAAGAGGTAAAAGGAAGAAGGTTTTCTGTCTTCCTTTCTTTCTTTCTTTTTTTTTTCCAGATGAAGTTTCGTTCTTGTTGCCCAGGCTGGAGTACAGTGGTACAGTCTCGGCTCACCGCAAGAGTCAAGATTCTCCGCAACCTCCGCCTCCCAGTTTTAAGTGATTCTCCTGCCTTAGCTTCCCAAGTAGCTGGGATTACAGGCATGCGTCACCATGCCTGGCTAATTTTGTATTTTTAATAGAGACAGAGTTTCTCCATGTTGGCCAGGCTGGTCTCAAACTCCTGACCTCAAATGATCTGCCTGCCTCAGCCTGCCAAAGTGCTGAGATTACAGGTGTGAGCCACCACGCCCAGCTGGAGGTAGATTTTTCTAAAACACAAAACATGAGTGGGTTCGGTGGCTAACTCCTGTAATCCCAGCACTTTGGGAGGCTGAGGCGGATGGATCACTTGAGGTCAGGAGTTCGAGACCAGCTTGGCCAACATGGCAAAACCCCATCTCTACTAAAAATAAAAAAATTAGCTGGGCATGGTGGCACACACCTGTAGTCTCAACTACGTGGGAGGCTGAGGCAGGAGAAGTGTTTGAACCTGGGACATAGGGGTTGCGGTGAGCATGAGCCAAGATTGCACCACTGCACTCCAGGCTGTATGACAGGAGTGAGACTCCATCTCAAAAAAAAAATAATAATAACAGAACAAAGCAGGTTTTCTTTTTTTCTTTTTTTTTTTTTTTTTTTTTTTGAGACCGAGTTTCGCTCTTGTTACCCAGGCTGGAGTGCAATGGCGCGATCTCGGCTCACCGCAACCTCCGCCTCCCGGGCTCAGGCAATTCTCCTGCCTCAGCCTCCTGAGTAGCTGGGATTACAGGCACGCGCCACCACGCCCAGCTAATTTTTTGTATTTTTAGTAGAGACGGGGTTTCACCATGTTGACCAGGATGGTCTCGATCTCTTGACCTCGTGATCCACCCGCCTCGGCCTCCCAAAGTGCTGGGATTACAGGCTTGAGCCACCGCGCCCGGCCCTTTTTTTCTTTTTCTTTTTCTTTTTTTTTTTGAGACGGAGTTTCGCTCTTGTTACCCAGGCTGGAGTGCAATGGCGCAATCTCGGCTCACCGCAACCTCCGCCTCCTGGGTTCAGGCAATTCTCCTGCCTCAGCCTCCTGAGTATCCGGGATTACAGGCACGTGCCACCATGCCCAGCTAATTTTTTTGTATTTTTAGTAGAGACGGGGTTTCACCATGTTGACCAGGATGGTCTCGATCTCTCGACCTCGTGATCCACCCGCCTCGGCCTCCCAAAGTGCTGGGATTACAGGCTTGAGCCACCGCGCCCGGCCCACAAAGCAGGTTTTCTTACTGTTTCATTGAGTACCTCCTAAATGAAGTAAATTTGAAAATTAAGACATCTTTTCTTCTTTTTAACAACTGATAATGAAGCATTGAAAAGCATTCAGGTGGAAACAGTTTGCTGGAGAATAAGGGAAAGAACAGGTCATCTGTTCAGATGATTCCTTGTAGTCCTGATTTGTCTTTTCAGGTATTTGTTAGGTGATGGTAGGAGAATAGCAGTTCCATCAGTCTTGATGATTCTTTTCTAGCCAAAACACTATTAAGTGTGCATGGTTAGATGTTACATCAGCTGAGGAGATACTGGTCAAAGAGTAGAGTTTCAGTTAGGAGGAATAAGTTCTGAAGATTTGTACAGTTTGTGACTACAGTTATAATTTACCATATATTTGACAATTGCTGAGAAAAAGGAAGTAAATAGGATACTACAACAACTGCTGAATCTTTTCAGTTAGAAAGCACATTTTAATGACATCAAACTTAAGTTTGCAAGACTCTTCTTTTTTTAAGCTTCCTCAAATCTCTTTCTTAAATGTTGATATTTCAGATTGTCAGAAGTTCTTATATTCTAGAAAATAGTCAATAATATAATAATACATATTTTATTAAAAAAAAAAAAAACCTAAGACTGTTTTTCCAAGAATAGGGATAGATTTTTGTTTTCTTTCATGATCCCCTGGGTTTTGTAACCTATTGAAATCATGGTATATAAGTAGCTGCGGAACAGAACAAAAAGAAATGAAGTAATGTCTGTCATGGAAATTACATCTTGATGACTGTAGCCATATGAGTGCATGCATTAACCACTAACTTGAGAAGTACTCTTAGATTAATATGTCAAGTCCTTTGAGGGGGAAACTTTTTTTTTCCCCCTCAAAAAGTCATGGGAAATGGAAAGTGATGAAAGAAAGGAGGACGAGGAATCTTCCTGGTTGACAATTATAGCAGTAATGGACTATTGAAATTGCTGTTTATTTGCTGGTTCTTTATGAAATAAAGATGGAGGTTCCTTTTATGTCACTAAATTATTAACCATAACTCAGATAACACACCATACATTGTCTTTACACAGTGAGGTCATTGTGTACTTATGCCTTTCAATCAATCACTTGTGCTAAAGACCAAGTTTAGTATCTGTAGGTGTGTTTACAAACCATTCTGGTTTTGTGGGGTTTTTTTTGTTTGGTTGGTTTTTTTTTTTGAGATGGAGTTTCGCTCTTGTTACCCAGGCTGGAGTGCAATGGCACGATCTCGGCTCACCGCAACCTCCGCCTCCTGGGTTCAGGCAATTCTCCTGCCTCAGCCTCCTGAGTAGCTTGGATTACAGGCACGCGCCACCATGCCCAGCTAGTTTTTTGTATTTTTAGTAGAGATGGGGTTTCACCATGTTGACCAGGATGGTCTCGATCTCTCGACCTCGTGATCCACCCGCCTCAGCCTCCCAAAGTGCTGGGATTACAAGCTTGAGCCACCGCGCCCGGCTGTGGTTTTGTGGTTAATGTTTATGAAAATAATCTTACCACTTTTTTTTTTTTTTTTTTTTTTTGAGACGGAGTTTCACTCTTGTTACCCAGGCTGGAGTGCAATGGCGCAATCTCGGCTCACCGCAACCTCCGCCTCCTGGGTTCAGGCAATTCTCCTGCCTCAGCCTCCTGAGTAGTGGGATTACAGGCACATGCCACCATGCCCAGCTGATTTTTTGTATTTTCTGTAGAGACAGGGTTTCACCATGTTGACCAGGATGGTCTCAATCTCTTGACCTCATGATCCACCCACCTCGGCCTCCCAAAGTGCTGGGATTACAGGCTTGAGCCACCGCGCCCGGCCTGTCTTACCACTTTTAACAGCTTCTTTTTTTTTTTTTTTTGTGATGGAGTTTTGCTCTTGTTGCCCGGGCTGGAGTGCAATGGTGCAATCTCAGCTCACCACAACCTCTGCATCCCAGGTTCAAGTGATTCTCGTGTCTCAGCCTCCCGGGTAGCTGGGATTACAGGCATACATCAGCACGCCTGATTAATTTTATATTTTTAATAGAGACAGGGTTTCTCCATGTTGGTCAGGCTGGTCTCCAACTCCCGACCTCAGGTGATCCGCCTGCCTCCACCTCCCAAAGTGCTGGAATTACAGAGGTGAGCCACCGCACCCTGCCTTTAACAGCTACTTAAGTGAATTCAAGAACTTAGTGCATACTTGCTGTATTTGAAGGGTTATTTGCTAGTTTTTCTGTGCAGTTCCTCACCTCCCTGCCACCAGTATCAAGTAATTACTCCCATCTAAGAGGATAAAATAGGTCCCTTAAAATCAGAACACTTAATTTCGATGCAGAAATTATTTGTCTGCTTTGATGTGTTTTTTTTTTTTGTTTGTTTGTTTGTTTGTTTGTTTGAGAGGGAGTTTCACTCTTGTTACCCAGGCTGGAGTGCAATGGTGCAACCTTGGCTCACTGCAACCTCTGTCTCCTGGGTTCAGGCAATTCTCCTGCCTCAGCCTCCTTAGTAGCTGGGATTACAGGCACGCGCCACCATGCCCTGCTAATTTTTTTTTTATTTTTAGTAGAGATGGGGTTTCACCATACTGACCAGGATGGTCTCTCGATTTCTTGACCTTGTGATCCACCCGCCTCGGCCTCCCAAAGTGTTGGGATTACAGGCGTGAGCCACCGCGCCCGGCCGTTTTTTTGTTTTTTGTTTTTTGTTTTTTTTTTTTTTTGGTCTGCTTTGATGTGGTTTGCCTTTGCAAAAGTGGAGATGGAGGAATTGGAAGGAGGTCCTAGGAGGAAGCCATGTTTGTGACTTAAAAATATAATGCGTGTACATTTTAATCTATATAATTTTCTTTTTAATGTTTAAAATGTCCTGTTTCCTAATAAATTAGTTAGTTGGCCAAATAAATGAATCATTTGTTTTAAACAGGTCAAGGTGAAGATGTTCTTAAAGGGTCCCAGATTACATATGTTACGGGTGTAGAAGGGGACGACGTTGTTTCTACACAAGTAGCCACAGTAACTCAATCTGGGCTAAGTCAACAAGTTACACTCATATCTCAAGATGGGACTCAGCATGTAAGTATCCACCAAAAGCCAAACAAATGAAATCTTTCCATGAACCTGGGCTTGAAAAGCAGGCTGGGTTGCCATTGAGGAAAGCTTTGAAATACCAGAGCGCAAAGTTTGAAAACCCTGAAGGTCTTTCAGTAGTCTGCTTAAAGAGACTCCATGTAGAGAGATTAGGAGAGAGAGAATGTTTGTGACTGTAGAATCCAAATGGTGTTACTGGTGTAGCTCAAAACTGAGATGATAAAAGTCAGCCACACAGAGGTTGAGTGCTTGAAAGGTACTGGATCCATGTGAAACACAGCTCAGAAAAGGGATAGGATTTGGTGGCTGATTAGATCCAGGAGGTGAGACTGAGAAAACATAGGTTTGGCTGAGGTGATCAGCATGTTATGGTACCATTAAGAGATGAGGAATCATGAGAGTTCACTCAGCTAGCTTCACAGAGTCCATAGAATAGGTATCTCCCAGGCAAAGCACAGTGTAATGGTTGTTCTCTGATAGCCAAACTTTTTATTATTTTCTAGATGCCATTAGCCTAAAATAATTACACCTTGATTCCATTTTTAAGCTCTAGCTAAGGCTGTTTTAATACCTGGTAGAAATACACACAATGTGTTTCTTTACCCTTCTGTGTCTGCCTCTTTCATAGAGAATGCTCTCCTTACCCATCTCTCTTAGAGCTTAATGATTCATCTGCCCTGTTTTGATACCCAGGATTAGAAAGTACAAAGCTCTTCTGCCATCTCATTTTTCTCCCTCCTTACTTTGATGTTACTAATTTCACACTATACTGTTTGTCCTCTGACTGGCATGCAAGATTATTAGCCAAGTTTTAATTCTGCATCACCATTAACACTTTTTCTTGAATTGGATCGTCATATACAGAGGTCCTCTGGAGGTTTTATATAACCTCCCGCTTCCCTATACAGGAAAAATTCCCACTACAGTTCAAAAATAGCTACTACTGGCCGGGCGCGGTGGCTCAAGCCTGTAATCCCAGCACTTTGGGAGGCCGAGGAGGGTGGATCACGAGGTCAGGAGATCGAGACCAACGTGGTCAACATGGTGAAACCCCGTCTCTACTAAAAATACAAAAAATTAGCTGGGCATGGTGGCACGCGTGCCTGTAATCCCAGCTACTCAGGAGGCTGAGGCAGGAGAATTGCCTGAACCCAGGAGGCGGAGGTTGCGGTGAGCCGGGATCGCGCCATTGCACTCCAGCCTGGGTAACAAGAGCGAAACTCCGTCTCAAAAAAAAAAAAAAAAAAATAGCTACTACTGAGAAACCCCCACTGATTAGGCAGTTTCTGTCTTAGGCATTCTGGGTCTGGGCACGGTGTCTCACACCTGTAATCCCAGCACTTTGGGAGGCCGAGGCAGACAGGTAACCTAAGGTTGGGAGTTCCAGACCAGCCTGACCAACATAGAGAAACCCTGTCTCTACGAAAAATATAAAATTACCTGGGTGTGGTAGCACATGCCTTTAATCCCAGCTACTTGGGAGCCTGAGGCAGGAAAATCACTTGAACCCAGGAGGTAGAGGTTGTGGTGAGCCAAGATTGCGCCATTGCATTACGGCCTGGGCAACAAGAGTGAAACTCCATCTCAAAAAAAAAAAAAAAAAAAAGGTTGTCTGAACTGTAGGTGATGGGGAGTCACAGGGGATTTCAGCAGAGAGCATAAGATTTTTTTTTGTTTTGTTTTAGAAAGATGTCAGTGTAGGCTGGGCGCGGTGGCTCAAGCCTGTAATCCCAGCACTTTGGGAGGCCGAGGCGGGTGGATCACGAGGTTGAGAGATCAAGACCATCCTGGTCAACATGGTGAAACCCCGTCTCTACTAAAACTACAAAAAATTAGCTGGGCATGGTGGCGCGTGCCTGTAATCCCAGCTACTCAGGAGGCTGAGGCAGGAGAATTGCCTGAACCCGGGAGGCGGAGGTTGCGGTGAGCCGAGATCGCGCCATTGCACTCCAGCCTGGGTAACAAGAGCGAAACTCCATCTCAAAGAAAAAAAAAAAAAAAGAAAGATGTCAGTGTAGAGAATGGTTAGGGAAGGGTTAGACTGGGTACCTGGAGAGAGTTGGATTATTGTAGAAATTCAGGTGGGAGAAAAATAAGCATCTCAGTTAGCAATAGGAGTGGAGAGGAGGAACTGCAATTAAGAAATACTAGGGCCGGGCACGGTGGCTCAAGCCTGTAATCCCAGCACTTTGGGAGGCCGAGGCGGGTGAATCACGAGGTCAAGGGATCGAGACCATTCTGGTCAACATGGTGAAACCCCGTCTCTACTAAAATACAAAAAAAATTAGCTGGGCATGGTGGCGCGTGCCTGTAATCCCAGCTACTCAGGAGGCTGAGGCAGGAGAATTGCCTGAACCCAGGAGGCAGAGGTTGCGGTGAGCCGAGATCGCGCCATTGCACTCCAGCCTGGGTAACAAGAGCAAAACTCCGTCTCAAAAAAAAAAAAAAAAAAAAAAAAAGAAAAAAAAAAAAAAAAAAGAAATACTGTGTTAGGCCGGGCGCGGTGGCTCGCGCCTGTAATCCCAGCACTTTGGGAGGCCGAGGCGGGTGGATCATGAGGTCAAGAGATCGAGACCATTCTGGTCAACATGGTAAAACCCCGTCTCTACTAAAAATACAAAAATTAGCTGGGCATGGTGGCGCGTGCCTGTAGTCCCAGCTACTCGGGAGGCTGAGGCAGGAGAATTGCTTGAACCCAGGAGGTGGAGGTTGTGGTGAGCTGAGATTGCGCCATTGCACTCCAGCCTGGGTAACAAGTGAAACTCCATCTCAAAAAAAAGAAATACTGTGTTGCTGGGGAAAGTGGCTCACACCTATAATTCCAGCACTTTGGGAGGCTGAGATGGGAGGATTACTTGAGGCCAGGAGTCTGACACCAGCCTGGGCAACATGGTGAGACCCTATCTCTACAAAAATAAAAATAAAAAATTCAGGCCGGGCACGGTGGCTCACGCCTGTAATCCCAGCACTTTGGGAGGCCGAGGCGGGTGGATCACGAGGTCAAGAGATCGAGACCGTCCTGGTCAACATAGTGAAACCCCATCTCTACTAAAAATACAAAAATTAGCTGGGCATGGTGGCAAGTGCCTGTAATCCCAGCTACTCAGGAGGCTGAGGCAGGAGAATTGCTTGTACCCAGGAGGTGGAGGTTGCGGTGAGCCGAGATCGCGCCATTGCACTCCAGCCTAGGAAACGAGTGAAACTGCATCTCAAAAATAAATAAATAAATAAATAAATAAAAATAAAAAATTTGCCTGGAGCAATGGCTTACGCCTATAGTCCCAGCTACTCAGGAGGATGAGGCTGGAGGATCACTTGAACCCAGGAGTTTTAGGCTCTGCACTCCATCCTGGGCAACAGAGCGAGTCCTAATGATGTTATTATTTTTATTATTATTTTTAGAAGAATAACATTATTTGTATATCCAAAAATAATGATAAAATAAGAATTCTTAAAAGAAACATTGTATTGCTTATTCTGATGACTGAATGTATTTATTTCATTCGAAAAGGCTTATTTACATTCACAGGGCAAACTTATACAAAGATTAGGTCCAGTCCTTATGTAAGATTGTCAGCTGTAAGAAGAAACATTGACAGCTTTGTAAAATTCACTGTATTGCAGGTCAACATATCTCAAGCTGACATGCAGGCCATTGGCAACACCATCACAATGGTAACGCAGGATGGCACGCCCATCACAGTCCCTGCCCATGATGCAGTCATTTCCTCAGCAGGAACACACTCTGTTGCTATGGTTACTGCTGAGGGTACAGAAGGGCAACAGGTAATTACTTTTTTCTGTTATATCAATCAGTACATATATCAGTACCAAAATTGTCACACAGATATACAGTGTGGTACAACAGTTAAACACAGACTTTGGAGTGAATAATATTTTGCAACTTCTTAGCTACTTAACCCTCAGAGCCTGTTTTTCCTCATTTGTAATATAGGGTGTTAGTTGCATCTACCCCATAAGGTTGATAGAAGGATTGAATGAGATAATGCATATAAGTTACTCAGCTTACATATATATTAAGTATTCATTAGTGGTAGCTATTCCTGTTACCATCATTATCAGATAGTTAGGAAATAATTGCAAAATTTACTATTTAATTTTTTAAATATGTCGTATATTCACATGGTTCAGAACTCAAAGAAATATATACTGTTATGTAATGAAACATATTCATCCCACCCCTGCCTTCGTCAGCTCAGTTCTTGCCTCCACAGATAATCAACTTTTATCAGTTTTTTGTGTATTCTGCCAGTCATTAAGCATATACAAACAAATAAAAATAAATAGTCATCTCCCCCTACCTCTTTTTAAACTAGCACACAGCTAACATAATGGCTCTCTTTTCGTTTTTGAGACAGGCTGGAGTGCAGTGGCACGATCACAGCTCACTGCAGCCTCAACCTCCCAGGCTCAAATATCCTCCCACCTCAGCCTCCCAAGTAGCTGGGACTACAGGTGTGCACCACCAAGCCTGGCTAATTATTTATTTTTTTAGAGATGAGGTCTCACTATGTTGCCCAGGCCTTGGCCTCCCAACATGCCCAGCCTCCTTTTTTTTAATAGTAGTAAACTAGTCTGTTCTATATCTTGTTGTTGTCTTTTAAACTTAACAATACATTTTCAAAATCTCTATGTCATTACATAGAGAGCTTTCTCCTTCCTCTTTTTTTAAGCTGCATTGTACTCCACTGTATGGCTATGCCGTAATTTATTTAAAGTCTTTTGCTATTTCAAACAGCACATTACCTGGTGCACATGTGGTTTTGCACATGTGTGAGTAGATATGCTAGATAAATTCTTAGAGCAGGATTGCTGGTGCAAAGATACATGCATTTGTTAATTATTATCAATGTTGCCAAACTTCCCTTCTAGGGTTGTGCCAGTCTCCATTCCCACCTGCAGGGTTTGAGAGTGCCTGTTCTCCTTCAGCATGGTCACCATGGTAGTATCAAACTTTTGGATTTTTTCCAATCTAATGTATTTTTTGTAGTTTTAATTTTCATTTCCACCAATCTGATTTTTTTTTTTTTTGGTGTCGTTTTAATTTTCATTTCAAATAAATAACGTAATATATTTAAAAACTTCTTGGCCGGGCACAGTAGCTCACGTCTATAATCCCAGAACTTTGGGAGGCCAAGGTGGGTGGATCTCCTGAGGTCAGGAGTTCGAGACCAGCCTGATCAACATGGAGAAACTCCGTCTCTACTAAAAATACAAAATTAGCCGGGCGTGGTGACACATGCCTGTAATCCCAGCTACTCGGGAGGATGAGGCAGGAGAATCGCTTGAACCCAGGAGGCGGAGGTTGGGGTGAGCCGAGATTGTGCCATTGCACTCCAGCCTGGGTAACAAGAGCGAATCTCTGTCTCAAAAAAAAAAAAAAGGGGCCGGGCGCGGTGGCTCAAGCCTGTAATCCCAGCACTTTGGGAGGCCGAGGCGGGTGGATCACGAGGTCGAGAGATCCAGACCAACCTGGTCAACATGGTGAAACCCCGTCTCTACTAAAAATACAAAAAATTAGCTGGGCATGGTGGTGCGTGCCTGTAATCCCAGCTACTCAGGAGGCTGAGGCAGGAGAATTGCCTGAACCCAGGAGGCGGAGGTTGCAGTGAGCTGAGATCGCGCCATTGCACTCCAGCCTGGGTAACAAGAGCGAAACTCCATCTCAAAAAAAAAAAAAAAAAAAAAAAAAAAAACTGTTCTTGTACTGTGCTAAAGGCAATGTTGAGTCTCACTCTTGAAAAATAAATGAAGTTGGTAGTCTTATAAACCCTGAAATGTAAAACTCAGAATCATAAAGCTTCTAGAAGAAAAGAGAGGCAAATAGTTTTGCAGCCTTAGGGTAAAGATTTCTTGGACTGTATTCAAAATGTACTAACAATGAAAGAAAAAAACTGATAAATTGGACGTCATCGAAATTAATTCTGCTGACTGAAAGGTACTGTTACGAAAAACATCAGACAACCCCCAGACTGAGGAAAAGATATTCATGCTATATACACACACTATATTTACACAATACAAGTCTAAAAATAGACTTGTATTATGAATATGTAACAGGCTGGGCACGGTGGCTCACACCTGTAGTCCCAGCACTTTGGGAGACCGAGATGGGTAGATCACAAGGTCAGGAGTTCAAGACCAGCCTGGCCAAGATGGTGAAACCCCATCTCTACTAAACATACAAAAGCTAGCTGGCATGGTGGTGTATGCCTGTAATCCCAGCTACTCAGGAGGTTGAGGCAGAAGAATCTCTTGAACCCAGGAGGCAGAAGTTTCAGTGAGCCGAGATCTTGCCACCGCACTCCTGCCTGGGTGACAGAGGGAGACTCCGTCTCAAAAAAAAAAAAAAAAAGAGAAAAGAATATGTAACAGATTTCTACAAATCAACAATAAAAAGATGAACAACTATTAAAAATGAGCCAAAAAGGTGTTTTAAAATGTACAAATTGTTTAGTTTCTCATTGAACAGACCTCCCGCAAAAGATACGTAACACAAAAAGTGCACGTCTTTTATCATCAAAGAGATGCAAATTAATATCACAACGAGAGAGCATTTCAGACCCAAGAAAATGGCTAAAATCAAAGACTAACAAAACCAAATGTTGATTTCTCCTGAGAAACTAGTGAGTAAGCAACCCCCACCACCACCTCCAAATGCTGGCAAAGATGTGGAGCAAATGCAACATTCATACACTGCTAGTGGGAGTGTAAAATGATGTAAATGGCCAATAGGCACATGAAAAGATGTTCAACATCATTAGTCATTAAGAAAATGCAAACCAAAACTGTAATGAGATACCACTTTACACCCATGAGGATGGCTATTATTAAAAATCAAGTGTTGGCCGGGCGCGGTGGCTCAAGCCTGTAATCCCAGCACTTTGGGAGGCCGAGGCGGGTGAATCACAAGGTCAAGAGATCGAGACCATCCTGGTCAACATGGTGAAACCCCGTCTCTACTAAAAATACAAAAAAATAGCTGGGCATGGTGGTGCGTGCCTGTAATCCCAGCTACTCAGGAGGCTGAGGCAGGAGAATTGCCTGAACCCAGGAGGCGGAGGTTGCGGTGAGCCGAGATCGCGCCATTGCACTCCAGCCTGGGTAACAAGAGCGAAACTCCGTCTCAAAAAAAAAAAAAAAAAAAAAAAAAAAAAAAAAAAAATCAAGTGTTGGCTGGGCGTGGTGGCTCAAGCCTGTAATCCCAGCACTTTGGGAGGCCGAGAGATCGAGACCATCCTGGTCAACATGGTGAAACCCTGTCTCTACTAAAAATACAAAACAAAACATTAGCTGGGCATGGTGGCGTGTGCCTGTAATCCCAGCTACTTGGGAGGCTGAGGCAGGAGAATTGCCTGAACCCAGGAGGCAAAGGTTGCGGTAAGCCGAGATGGTGCCATTGCACTCCAGCCTGGGTAACAAGAGCGAAACTCTGTCTCAAAAAAAAAAAAAAAAAAAAAGAATGTAAAATGGTACAGCCAGTGTGGAAAACAGTATGTTCCTCCAAAAATAAAACACAGAATTACATGTGATCCAGCAATTCTACTCCTAGGTATACACCCAAAAGAATTGATAATAGAGACTCAAACAAGTACTTGTACACCAATGTTTGTGGCAGCATTACTTAAAATAGCTTAAATGTGAAAATAACCCAGGTGTCCATTAACAGATGAGTGGCTAAACACAATGTGGTATATCTATACAATGGAATATTGTTCAGCCATAAAAAAAGAGTAAAGTATTGATAATATGCTACAACATGGATGAACCTTGAAAACATGCTAATTCAAAGCAGCCTGACACAAAAGGACTGTCCTACGTTGTAAAATTCTGCTTATATGAGGTATCTTGAGTAGGCAAATTCATAGAAACAGAAAATAGAATAGAGGTTACTAAAGGCAGTCGTGGCCGGGCATGGTGGCTCGCATCTGTAATCCCAGCACTTTGGGAGGCTGAGGTGGGCAGATCATGAGGTCAAGCAATTAAGACTATCTGGCCAACATGGTGAAACCTCATCTCTATGAAAAATACAAAAATGTAGCTTGTAGGGAGCTGCAAAAAGAAAAAATACAAAAATGAGCTGGGCGTGGTGGTGCACGCCTGTGGTCCCAGCTACTCGGGAGGCTGAGGCAGGAGCACTGCTTGAACCTTGGAGGCAGAGGTTGCCGAGATCCGAGATCTCGCCACTGCACTTCAGCCTGGCAACAGAGCAAAACTCTGTCTCAAAAAACAAAAAGGCTGTGGTAAAGGAATGATAGGGAGTTACTGTTTAATAGATAGTTTCTTAATGAGATGATACGAAAGTTCTAGAAAATAGCTAGTGATGATGGTTACACAGCATTGTGAAGGTACTTAATACTACTGAATTGTACACTTAAAAATGATTAAATGAGGCCAGGCATGGTGGCCCACGCCTGTAATCCCAGCACTTTGAGAGGCCAAGGTGAGCGGATCACTTGGGGCCAGGAGTTCCAGACTAGCCTGGCCAACATGGTGAAACCCCATCTCTACTAAAAACACAAAAAGTAGCTAGGTGTGGTGGCACAACTACCCAGCTACTTAGGCTGAAGTGGTACGATTACTTGAACCCGGGAGGTGGTGGTTGAAGTGAGCTGAGATGGTGCCACTGTACTTGAGCCTGGGCAACAGAGTGAGAATCTGTCTCAAAAAAAAAAAAAAAGCTTAAATGGTGTATGTTATATATATTTTACCACAATAAAAAAATAAATGGCTGGGCGCAGTAGCTCACGCCTGTAATCCTAGCACTTTGGGAGGCAGTGGTTGGTGGATCATGAGGTCAAGAGAGCGAGACCATCTTGGCCAACATGGTAAAATCCTGTCCCTACTAAAAAAAAAATACAAAAAAAAATTAGCCAGGTGTGGTGGTGCATGCCTGTAATTCCAGCTACTCCAGAGGCTGAGGCAGGAGGATCACTTGAACCTGGGAGGCGGAGGTTTCAGTGAGCTGAGATCGTGTCACTGCACTCCAGCCTGGTGACAGAGCAAGACTCTGTCTCAAAAATAAATAAATAACTAGCCAGGCATGGTGGCTTATGCCTGTGAGACCAGCCTGGCCAACGTGGTGAAACTCCATCTCTACTAAAAATACAAAAATTAGCTGGGCCTGGTGGCAGGCGCTTGTAATCCCAGCTACTAGAGAGGCTCAGGCAGGAGAATTGCATGAACCTAGCGGGCAGAGGTTACAGTCAATCGACCTTGTGCCTCTGCACTCCAACCTGGTTAACAGAGTGAGACTCTGTCTCAAATAAATAACTTTTTAAAATTTAGCTTTATATGTTTTTTTTCCATCCAGCCCAAAATATATATATGCTTCTTAATGGAAAATTTGGAAAATTTAAAAATTATAAATGAATGTATTAACATGCTATGACATAGATGACCCTTTTTTGTCACCCAGGCTGGAGTGCAGTGGTGAGATCTTGGCTCACTGCATCCTCTGCCTCCCAGGTTCAAGCGAATTTCCTGCTTCAGCCTCCTAAGTAGCTGGGATTACAGGTGCCTGCCATCACACCTGGCTAATATATATATATATATATATATTTTTTTTTTTTTTTTTTTTTTTTTTTTAATTGAGACGGAGTTTCGCTCTTGTTACCCAGGCTGGAGTGCAATGGCACGATCTCGGCTCACCGCAACCTCCATCTCCTGGGTTCAGGCAATTCTCCTGCCTCAGCCTCCTGAGTAGCTGGGATTACAGGCACGCGCCACCATGCCCAGCTAATTTTTTGTATTTTTAGTAGAGACGGGGTTTCACCACGTTGACCAGGATGGTCTCGATCTCTCGGCCTCGTGATCCACCCGCCTCGGCCTCCCAAAGTGCTGGGATTACAGGCTTGAGCCACCGAGCCCGGCCTAATTTTTATATTTTTAATAGAGATGGGGTTTCACCATGTTGGCCAGGCTGGTCTTGAACTCCGGACCTCAGGTGATCTGCACGTCTCAGCCTCCCAGAGTGCTTGGATTACTGGCATGAGCCACCATGCCCAGCCAAACTTATAAAACTTTATGCTAATTTATATGAAACGTCCAGGAAAGGCAATTTTATGGAGACAGAAAAACAAATTAGTGGTTTCCTGGGATCATGGGACCTGGGATTAATTTCAGATGGACACAACAGATCTTTTTGGGGTGATAAAAATGTTCTAAATCTGGATTGTGGTAATTATTGAACAACTGTAAGTTTATTAAAAACTGTATGCATAAAATAGGTTAATTTTATGGTACATAAATTATATACCTCAATCTTTTTTTGAAGTATTTTTTAAAAGTAAAAACTATAATCCCTTGAAATTAAAATAACTAGTATCAAAACTTAGCACTACCTAATTTCATCTTTTTTGTGTGTGAATGTATACAAAATTAGGATTATAATACAGTTTTTTAATGCTCATCTTCCACCCAACACATTTTCTCATATTTCTATAATATTTCTCAAAATATTCTTTTGAAACAATTTTTTTTCCCTTTCACTGCAAGGGTTTCGGGGAGGGAAGGGAAAAAGATCTAAAATGATTTTTAATATTTATAAAATGGTCCACCAAGTAGATATACCAAAACTTACTAATTCGTTCCACCTATACAAATTATTGGAAAAATTTCTGGTTATTTTCATAGGAAACAAATTCTTATATTAATGGTTTAAGCTTTTTTTAAGCTGCTTGTTTACATACTGCCACATTATTTTTCAGAAAGGTTTAATAATCATGTTATGGATCTAAGAGCTTTCTTTTTCACTGTACTCTTACTATCACTGAGGATTTTTATTTTGTATTTACAGAATTAACAGACAAAAGTTAAATTCTATTTATTTGCATTTGACCAGTAGTGAAGTTAAACCTGTTTTTCATATTTGCATGCAATCTTTTTTTTCTTAATTGAAGTCAAATTTACATGACAATGAAATGCACAGGCCTTAAATTTACAATTCAATGAGTTATGTTAAATATCTACCCATATCACTAACATCCTAAACAAATGTAGAACATTTTTATCACCCCAGAAAGTTCCCTTGTGATTCAGTCATTCCTCACCCCCCTTAGGCAAAAACTGTTCTGATTGAATTAGTTTTGGGTATTCCTTTTTTTTTAAGGCAGAGTCTCATCTCACTCTGTCACCCAGGCTGGCGTGCAGTGGCACGTTCTCAGCTCACTGCAACCTCCCGCGCCTGGCTAATTTTTTTGTATTTTTAGTAGAGACAGGGTTCCACTATGTTGGCCAGGCTGGTCTTGAACTCCTGACCTAAAGTGATCTGCCCAACTCTGGCCTCCCAAATTGCTGGGATTACAGGTGTGAGCCACTGCTCCCAGCTGAATTTTGCTCTTTTTTTTTGAGACAGGGTTTCCCTCTGTCGCCCAGGATGGAGGGCAATGGCGAAATCTTGGCTCACTGCAACCTCCCCCTCCTGGGTTCAAGCGATTCTCCTGCCTCAGCCTCCTGAGTAGCTGGGATTACAGGCACCCACTGCCACACCCAGCTAATTTTTGTATATTTAGTAGAAACAGGGTTTCACCATGTTGACCAAGCTGTTCTTGAACTCCTGACCTCAGGTGGTCCACCTGTCTCAGCCTGCCAAAGTGCTGGGATTACAGGTGTGAGCCACCGCACCCAGCGCTTATTCTTGAACGTTACATAAATGGAACCACAGTATAAACTTTTTGTGTCTGGGTTTTTCTTTTTTTGAGACGGAGTTTTGCTATTGTTGCCCAGGCTAGAGTGCAATGTCGATATCTCAGCTCACCACAACCTTTGCCTCCTGGGTTCAAGCAATTCTTCTGCCTCACCCTCCTGAGTAGCTGGAATTACAGGCATGTGCCAACCACCCGGCTAATTTTGTGTTTTTAGTAGAGACAGGTTTTCTCCATGTTGGTCAGGCTGGTCGAACTCCCCACCTCAGGTGATCCGCCTACCTCGGCTTCCCAAAGTGCTGGGATTACAGGTGTGAGTTACCTTGCCCAGCCTGTGTCTGGGTTTTTCTGCTTAACATTTTGGATATTTATTCATATTGTTGGCGTTTAATGACAGTTTATTCTTTTTTTATTGCTAAGCAGTATTCTATTGTAAGAATATACCACAGTTTGTTAATCTAGTCTCTCCTTGGTGAGCATTTGAAATGCTTCCAAATTTTGATTATTATTAATAAGATGGCAATAAAAATTATATTAAAAATATGCTTGTAGATATATACTGTCATTTGTCTTGGATAATTACCTATTTGTGGAATTGCTGGGTCATAGAATAGAGGCATATTTACCTTTCTGTGATAGTACCAAACATTTTTCAAAAGTGGTTAGGCTGTCATACACTCAACTAGCAATGTATAAGAGTTCCATTTGTTCAGTGCTGCTTCTTGTGGTGAAAAAAAATTTTTTAAATAGGCTGGACACAGTGGCTCACAATCATAATCTCAGCACTTTCGGAGGCCAAGGTATTGTTGAAGCTGAGGTGGGAGGATCACTTGAGCCCAGGAGGTTGAGGCTTCAGTGAGCCATGTTCATTATACTACAGCCTGGGTGACAGCAAAACCCTGTCTTCTAAAAAAATAAAGAAGTGTTCTATTTGTTTCATATTATCACCAACATTTGGAGTTCTTAGTTTTAAAGTTTTAGTCATTCTACTGGATGTGAAATGGTCTATCATTGTGGTTTTAATTTACATATTAAAAGCTAATGTATCACTTGGTTATGATGTATTTACCTTTTTGTATTTTGCTGGATTCAGTTGCTAATACTTTTTTTTTTTTTTTTTGAGACGGAGTGTCACTCTTGTTACCCAGGCTAGAGTGCAATGGCGTGATCTCGGCTCACTGCAACCTCCGCCTCCTGAGTTCAGGCAATTCTCCTGCCTCAGCCTCCTGAGTAGCTGGAATTACAGGCAAGCACCACCATGCCCAGCTGATTTTTTGTATTTTTAGTAGAGACGGGGTTTCACCATGTTGACCAGAATGGTCTCGATCTCTTGACCTCGTGATCCACCCACCTCGGCCTCCCAAAGTGCTGGGATTACAGGCGTGAGCCACCGTGCCCGGCACTAATACATTTTTTAAAAACAGTTTTTTTTAGAGCAGTTACAGATTCACCACAAAATTGAGAGGTAGGTATAGACTTCCCTTACACTCCCTGCCCCAACACATGCATAGCCTCCTGGATAATCAGCACCCCCACCAGAGGAGCACATTTGTTACAGATGATGAGCCTGCACTGACACATCACAGTGTCATCAGGATTCACTGTTACTATTGTACATTCTATAGGTTTGGACAAAAGTATAATGACATACGTTTATCAATAGAGGATCATACTCTATCAGTATTTTTACTGCCCTTAAAATACTCTGTGATGGTTTGCTAATAGCTTGTTAAAGATTTTGGTGTCAGTGTTTATGAACCATATTGATCTATAATTTATTTCTCATGAAATTATAAGAAAGGCCGGGCGCGGTGGCTCAAGCCTGTAATCCCAGCACTTTCGGAGGCCGAGACGGGTGGATCACGAGGTCAAGAGATCGAGACCATCCTGGTCAACATGGTGAAACCCCGTCTCTACTAAAAATACAAAAAATTAGCTGGGCATGGTGGCGTGTGCCTGTAATCCCAGCTACTCAGAAGGCTGAGGCAGGAGAATTGCCTGAACCCAGGAGGCGGAGGTTGCGGTGAGCCGAGATTGCGCCATTGCACTCCAGCCTGGGCAACAAGAGCGAAACTCCATCTCAAAAAACAAAAAAAACAAAAAAAAACAAAAAAAAAAAAGAAGAAATTATAAGAAAAAGTTTCATCTCCTGTTTCAATATCAGGGTTGGGCTTGCCTCATAAAACAAGTTGGGAAGTGTTCGTTCTTTCTTTTTTTTGGATTTGAACACAAGATGGGAAGTGTTCTCTTCTGTACTATTTTCTGATAGTTGTGTAAGATTGGTATTGTTTCTCCATAAAAGTTTGATAGAATTAATCAGGTTACCACCATCTAGACCCAGAGTTTTCTTTTTGGGGAGGTTTTTTTTTTTTTTTTTAAACTGTGGATTCAAGTTTTTAAGTAGATTATACTATTCAAGTTATCTATATTTTCTTGTATCCATTTTGCTAAGTTTTGTTTTTGGAAGTTTGTTTCATCTAAGTTTTCATATTTATTGATATAAAGTTGTTAATACAATTTTCCTGTTATCCCTTTAATAAACGTAGGACCACCTGAGGTCAGGAGTTCAAGACCAGGCTGGCCAACATGGTGAAATCCCATCTCTACTAAAAATACAAAGTTAGCCAGGTGTGGTGGTGCACGTCTGTAATCCCAGCTACTTGGGAGGCTGAGTCAGGAGAATCACTTGAACCCAGGAGGAAGAGGTTGCAATAAGCCAAGATCGCACCATTGCATTCCAGCATGGGCAACAAGAGCAAGACTCTGTCTTTAAAAAAAAAAAAAAAAAAAAAAATCCATAGGATCTGAAGTAATGTCCCTTTTCCATTCTCGATAATTTGCATTTTCTTTCTTTTGTTCTTGATCTCTTTCTAGGGCTTTATGAATTATGTTAATCTTTTACAGGACAAACTTTTACCCTTTTTTTTGGCTAGTTTTCCTGTTTTTTGGTAGAGATGGAGTTTTACTGGCCAGGCTGGTCTCCAGCTCCTGGCTTCAAGTAATCTGCTTGCCTTGGTCTCCCAAAGTATTCAGATTATAGGCGTGAGCCACTGTGCCTGGCCCTTATTTCCTTCCATTTACTTTTTGTTTAATTTTTCTTCTTAAGGTAGAAGCTAAGATCATTGAATTTAAACCTTTTTTTCCAAGATAAGCTTTTTTTTTTTTTTGAGACGGAGTTTCACTCTTGTTACCCAGGCTAGAGTGCAATGGCATGATCTCGGCTCACCGCAACCTCCGCCTCTTGGGTTCAGGCAATTCTCCTGCCTCAGCCTCCTGAGTAGCTGGGATTACAGGCAGCGCCGCCATGCCCAGCTAATTTTTTTTTTGTATTTTTAGTAGAGACGGGGTTTCACCATGTTAACCAGGATGGTCTCGATCTCTTGACCTTGTGATCCACCCGCCTCGGCCTCCAAAGTGCTGGGATTACAGGCTTGAGCCACCGCTCCCAGCCTGCTTTTTATTTTTTTTTTAAACGGAGTCTTGCTGTGTCACCAGGCTGGAGTGCAGCGGCATGATCTTGGCTCACTGCAACCTCCGCCTCCCAGGTGCAATGATTCTCCTGCCTCAGCCTCCTGAGCATACATATATATGAATAGGAACATCTCATCAGAAACAATGAGGGATGTAGACAATTTAAAGTGCTGAAAGGAAAAATAATTGCCAACCAAAAATTCTATATCTAGGCCAGGCATAGTGGCTTACGCCTGTAATCCCAGCACTTTGGGAGGCTAAGGCAGGTGGATCACCTGAGGTCAGGAGTTTGAGACCAGCCTGGGCAACATGGTGAAACCCTGTATCTACTGAAAATACAAAAAAAAAAAAAATATATATATATATATATATATAATATATATATATATATATATATATATATATATATATATAAATATATAAACACACACAAGATATATATATAAATATATATACACAGAAAAAATACAGGGATACGTTGTAAAACAATGTATATATATTTTGTTTGTTTTTTATTTTTCTTGTGTCCCTGTATACAGTGCATCAATTTTTTTTCTTCTTAAACAGGTTGAGCATTCCTAATCCAAAGTCTAAAATGGTCAAAATTGGAAACTTTTTTTTTTTTTGAGATGGAGTGTCACTCTTGTTGCTCAAGCTGGAGTGCAATGGTGCGATCTTGGCTCACTACAACCTCTGGCTTCTGGGTTCAAGTGATTCTCCTGCCTAAGCCTCTGGAGTAGCTGGGATTACAAGCATCCGCCACCATGCCCAGCTAATTTTTGAATTTTTAGTAGCGACGGTGTTTCAACATGTTGGTCAGGCTGGTCTCCAACTCCTGACTTCAGGTGATCCACCCACCCCAGCCTCCCAAAGTGTTAGGATTACAGGCGTGAGCCACTACTCCCAGCCTATTTGTGGTTTTTAACAATCTTTTTCTCAAGGTTTTTCAGATGGAGAATGTATATTAATTTGTCTTTGAGTTAATTTACTCATTCTCTTTTGTTTGTTTGTTTTTGTTTTTGAGACAGAGTCTTGCTCTGTTGCCAGGTGCCAGGCTGGAGTGTAGTGGCTTGATCTCGGCTCACTGCATCCTCTGCTTCCCGGGTTCAAGCAGTTCTCCTGCCTCAGCCTCCCGAGTAGCTGGGATTACAGGTGTGCACCACCACACCCAGCTAATTTTTGTATTTTTATTAGAGATAGGGTTTCACCATGTTGGCCAGGATGGTCTCGATCTCTTGACCTTGTGATCCGCCCACCTTGGCCTCCCAAAGTGCTGGGATTACAGGTGTGAGCCACCGGGCCTGGCCAATTTTCTCATTCTTTTGCCATCATTGCCTTCTGTTACGCCCATTCAGATAGTTGTTTGTTTTTTTAAGAGACGGGTCTCACTGTGTTGCCCAAGCCAATCTCAAGTTCCTGGGATCAAGCAATCCTCCCACTTCAACCCCCTAAGTAGCTGAAACTACAGGTGCAAGCCATTATGGCTGGGTCAGATAATTTTTATTTTTGATATTGTAATTTTCTATTGTAGAATATCTTTTTCTTATAGTTTTCATTTGTCTGCAGACATCTCCCTTGTATTCATTCATTATGACCATCTCTTCCTTTTAGCCCTTCAACATATTTATAATAGCTTCTGTAAAGTCATTGTCTGCTAATTCCAGCATATTGGTAATCTCAAGGTCTGTTTCAGCTGACTTCATTTTCTCTTATCTGTGAGTCACATTTTTCTCTTCTCACATTTTGTAATTTTTAATTAAAAAATTTTTTTCTGGCTGGGCACGGTGGCTCAAGCCTGTAATCCCAGCACTTTGGGAGGCCGAGGTGGGTGGATCACGAGGTCAAGAGATCGAGACCATCCTGGTCAACATGGTGAAACCCCATCTCTACTAAAAATACAAAAAATTAGCTGGGCATGGTGGCGTGTGCCTGTAATCCCAGCTACTCAGGAGGCTGAGGCAGGAGAATTGCCTGAACCCAGGAAGCAGAGGTTGCGGTGAGCCGAGATCGGGCCATTGCACTCCAGCCTGGGTAACAAGAGCGAAACTCCGTCTCAAAAAAAAAAAAAAAAAAAAAATTTTTTTTCTGCCGGGCGCGGTGGCTCAAGCCTGTAATCCCAGCACTTTGGGAGGCCGAGGTGGGTGGATCACGAGGTCGAGAGATTGAGACCATCCTGGTCAATGTGGTGAAACCCCGTCTCTACTAAAAATACAAAAAATTAGCTGGGCATGGTGGCGCGTGCCTGTAGTCCCAGCTACTCAGGAGGCTGAGGCAGGAGAATTGCTTGAACCCAGGAGGCGGAGGTTGCGGTGAGCCCAGATCGCGCCATTGCACTCCAGCCTGGGTAACAAGAGCAACACTCTGTCTCAAAAAACAAAAAAAAAAATTTTTTTTCTTCAAATCCCCTCCGTGAGAAGCAATTGTAATTTTTTTTTTCAGACAGAATCTTGTTCTATCGCCCAGATTGGAGTGCCATGATGCAATCTCAGCTCACTGCAACCTCTGCTTCCCAGGTTCAAGCAGTTTTCCTGTTTCAGCCTCCGGAGTAGCTGGGACTGCAGATGCCAGCCACTATGCCCAGATAATTTTCGTATTTGTTTTTAGTAAAGGCAGGTTTTCACCATGTTGGTCAGGCTGGTCTTGAACTCCTGACCTCAGGTGATCCGCCCAGCCCGCCTTGACCTCCCAAAGTGCTAGGATTACAGGCATGAGCCACCGTGCCTGGCTAAGCAATTGTAATTTTAAAATTATATTCTGGAGCTGTGGATAACACATTATAGAGATTCCAAATTATGTTACCTTTCTCTGGAGAATATTGATTTTTTTTTTTTTCTATTAGCTAGTTAAGTTACATGTTGAAGCTGGGTTTTGAACTTTGTTAAGGCAGGTCTTTTTCAGTGTTGCCATTAGGTCTTAGGGTAAATCTTTAGCCCTGGGAAATAATCTTACCTCCTAACTTGGTAAGATTGAAATTTCAAATTCCGTCTCTTTTTGGTGAGTTGCACTGAAGGTTCTTCTTAGCTTCTCAGCCTTCTAGATGGTGCTTGCTGCTAGTCTTATTGGAACATTATTGGAAACTGCAAATATTGTGTTTAGGGGGTCTTTAGGACTTGAGGACAGTTTATACCATTGGGGGGCTCCCCACTCATATTCTTTGCTTTCTGGGCTGTCCTTCTCAGTGTACTGCTATTCTGTCAACCCTGGACTCCATAACCGTAAGTTGCCCCATGCTGCTCAAACTGGTTAGTACCCTCAATGGGAAATCTATTTAAACACAGATGTAACACAGTGTGACTCTCTTCTTTTGAGAATCCCCTCTAGTTTCTTCCTGCTTTTCATTGCTCCTCAAAACCTTCACATAGTTGCTTTTTCATATTTTTGTCAAGGGTTTATAATTGTTTCCTGCAGGAAGGTTAGCACAATATGAGCTATTTAGACATTGCTGGACTGAAATCTATTTTTCTTATAGAATTAGGGAACATTACTGGGAATGATTCAAGCTAAATATCCATTAGCTTAAAATGTAGCTTTTTTTTGCCCAGGTGTGGTGGCTCACGCCTGTGATCCCAGCACTTTGGGAGGCCGAGGCGGGTGGATCACGAGGTCAAGAGATCTAGCCGGGTGTGGTGGCTCAAGCCTGTAATCCCAGCACTTTGGGAGGCCGAGGCGGGTGGATCACAAGGTCAAGAGATCGAGACCATCCTGGTCAACATGGTGAAACCCCATCTCTACTAAAAATACAAAACATTAGCTGAGCATGGTGGTGCATTTCTGTAATCCCAGCTACTCAGGAGGCTGAGGCAGGAGAATTGCCTGAACCCAGGAGGCGGAGGTTGCGGTGAGCCAAGATCGCGCCATTGCACTCCAGCCTGGGTAACAAGAGCGAAACTCCGTCTCAAAAAAAAAAAAAAAAAGAGATCGAAACCATCCTGGTCAACGTAGTGAAACCCTGTCTCTGCTAAAAATACAAAAGTGAGCTAGGCATGGTGGCGCATGCCTGTAGTCCCAGCTACTCAGGAGGCTGAGGCAGGAGAATTGCCTGAACCCAGGAGGCGAAGGTTGCAGTGAGCCAAGATCGCACCATTGCACTCCAGCCTAGGTAACAAGAGCGAAACTCTGCCTCAAAAGAAAAAAAAAATGTAGCATTTTTAGTGGATTAATAGTCAAGTAAAACAGCAGTTTTCATTTTTTTTTTCTCTGAATTTGGCTGAGTAAAATTTTAGAGTATCATCTAACAGAAGTAGTTAATTGCCATTTTTGATGTTATCTGCATTTTTTAAAAGTTGTATTTGTAATGTAAGAACCACAAAAGCACTTTTAATCCTCCTGGCTGGATGGTGTGGGAAGAATATGGGAGGATTCCATGGAGTCAAAATGGGAAATGAGAATGAGATGAGATGTTGCTGTTTGTCAGTAATACCACTGGTCCTTTCAAGTTTTCCTAGTTAAATGGAAATCTAATTTTAAATATGACAAGTAAACAGGAAAAAATTATTTTCTCCTATGAGCCAATCTCAGGAAAAAAATGGACATTTGAGGTGCAAATTAGTCCACATGCATAGCTTCCCAGGCAGCCACTTAAGGGTAACAGAACCTAGATACAGCCATATCTCCCTGGCTCATGGAGCCTGGCATAGCAGATCCATTTCTCCAGTGTCCTCTACCCTATTTTGCCATTGGCTCAGTTCATAACCTTAAATAATGAGCCTCAGCTTCCTCAAGTAAACTTCCTTTCTGTCTTAGGCTTTGAAAGTCTATGGTCAGAAGAGTTTTTCGTTTTCAATTTGAAGACAATCCATTGTATTAAGCAAACTTTAACATATTTAAAACGCAGATTTAATTCTTCATGTGCATGGTTTGTTTTGTTTTGCTTAAGGTTGCAATTGTAGCTCAAGATTTGGCAGCATTCCATACTGCCTCATCAGAAATGGGGCACCAGCAGCATAGCCATCACTTAGTAACCACAGAAACCAGACCTCTGACCTTAGTAGCAACATCCAATGGCACCCAGATTGCAGTTCAGGTGAGTACAAGGGCAGGCTGTCCTCAGTTGACAGCAATGCTGCTCACAGCTTTTAACTTTGTACCCTGTGCTTTGTGTATAACCTTCACAGGAGGCGAGGTGCAGAATAATCTCTATCACCTAGCCTACTTTAAGAAAATTGCTGTATTTAGTCTGGGCGCGGTGGCTCATGCCTGTAATCCCAGCACTTTGGGAGGCCGAGACGGGTGGATCACGAGGTCAAGAGATTGAGACCATCCTGGTCAACATGGTGAAACCCCGTCTCTACTAAAAATACAAAAATTAGCTGGGCATGGTGGCACGTGCCTGTAATCCCAGCTACTCAGGAGGCTGAGGCAGGAGAATTGCCTGAACCCAGGAGGCGGAGGTTGCGGTGAGCCGAGATCGCGCCATTGCACTCCAGCCTGGGTAACAAGAGCGAAACTCCGTCTCAAAAAAAAAAATAAATAAATAAATAAAGAGAAAGAAAATTGCTGTATTTGAGGTGGACTCAAAGAGACCAGCACTGGCCGGGCGCGGTGGCTCAAGCCTGTAATCCCAGCACTTTGGGAGGCCGAGGCGGGTGGATCACGAGGTCAAGAGATCGAGACCATCCTGGTCAACATGGTGAAACCCCGTCTCTACTAAAAATACAAAAAGTTAGCTGGGCATGGTGGCACGTGCCTGTAATCCCAGCTACTCAGGAGGCTGAGGCAGGAGAATTGCCTGAACCCAGGAGGCGGAGGTTGCGGTGAGCCGAGATCACGCCATTGTACTCCAGCCTGGGTAACAAGAGCGAAACTCCGTCTCAAAAAAAAAAAAAAAAAAGAGACCAGCACTTTGTTCTCTACCTGTCTTTGCATATTCTAGGGGAATTTATAGCAAGAAAAAAAACCTTCCAGGTATATATCCATGTGTGCCCTCAGCCAGGCATCTTTACTTTCAAAATAAAAGTTTAATGAGGCAGGAGACTATAAAGCACTTAAGAGATAGTCCTTAAAGAGAAACCCGGGGGCCGGGTGCAGTGGCTCAAGCCTGTAATCCCAGCACTTTGGGAGGCCGAGGCGGGTGGATCACAAGGTCAAGAGATCGAGACCATCCTGGTCAACATGGTGAAACCCCGTCTCTACTAAAAATACAAAACATTAGCTGGGCATGGTGGCGCGTGCCTGTAATCCCAGCTACTCAGGAGGCTGAGGTAGGAGAATTGCCTGAACCCTGGAGGCGGAGGTTGTGGTGAGCCGAGATCACGCCATTGCACTCCAGCCTGGGTAACAAGAGTGAAACTCCACCTCAAAAAAAAAAAAAACACAAAGAGAAACCTGGTGGAAACACAAACCCTAAATAAGTCCTCTGAGAATCCCTGCACAGCCCCCATTTTAAAGTGGGGAATGTCAGAAGACTTAGAAGGAATCATTCTCTGGGAAGCACAGAATTTAGAATCTTAGGTGCAGCCAGGCACAGTGGCTCATTCCTATAATCCTAGTATTTTGGGTGGTGGAGGCAGGGAGGTGGCTTAAGCTCAGGAGTTTGAGATTAGCCTGGGCAACGTGATGAAAACCCATCTCGGGCCGGGCGCGGTGGCTCACGCCTGTAATCTTAGCACTTTGGGAGGCCAAGGTGTGTGGATCACCTGAGGTCAGGAGTTCAGGACCAGCCTGGCCATCATGGTGAAACCCCATCTTAAAAAAAAAAAGGCCGGGCACGATGGCTCAAGCCTGTAATCCCAGCACTTTGGGAGGCCAAGGAAGGTGGATCATGAGGTCAAGAGATTGAGATCATCCTGGTCAACATGGTGAAACCCCATCTCTACTAGAAATACAAAAAATTAGCTGGGCATGGTGGCGCATGCCTGTAATCCCAGCTACTCAGGAGGCTGAGGCAGGAGAATTGCCTGAACCTAGGAGGCAGAGGTTGTGGTGAGCCAAGATCACGCCATTGCACTCCAGCCTGGGTAACAAGAGCGAAATTTCGTCTCAAAAAAAAAAAAAAGAAAAAGAAAACCCATCTCTACAAAAAGCACAAAAATTAGCCAGTTGTGGTGGTGGATGTCTGTAGTGCCCAGCTACTTGGGGAGGCTGAGGCAGGAGGATTGCTTGTACTCAGGAGGTTGAGGCTGCAGTGAGCCAAGATCATGCCACTGCACTCCAGCCTGGGTAATAAATGAGACCCCATCTCAAAAAAATAAGCGACCAGCCTGGGTAGCATGATGAAATGCCATCTCTGCATAAATACAAAAAATTAGCCAGCTGTGGTAGTGTGCACCTGTAGTCCCAGCTACCCAGGTGGCTGAGGTAGGAGGATTGCTTGAGCAAGGGAAGTTGAGACTGCAGTGAGCCTAGGATCACACCACTGTACCCCAGCCTCGGCAACAGAGTGAGACCCTGTCTCAAAAGTGTAAGAATTTAAAATAAAATAGAATCCTAGGGCCTAGGTGCAGATTACCTGTCTTTAGGGAGAGTTTTTTTTTCCCCCATGTGTTTACTTGATGAGTTAGAACACACTCCAGAAAATTTTGGCTGTTGGTTTTATATAATTTATGGATATAGAAGGAGCTAAAGGCTTAGGAAGCCCTCTATCCTTCTTGACTGAGGTAAGTGTCTTTTGTCTCTTGCATGTATGAAGATTTTTTTTTTTTTTGAGTTTTTATTTATTTAAAAAGAAATAGAGATAGGGTCTCACTGTGTTACTCAGACTGGTCTTGAACTCCTGGGCTCTAGTGATCCTCCTGCCTCCGCCACCCAAAGTGCTAAGATTACAGTCATGACCCACCGTGGCTGGACTGCATGAAGATTTTATCAAAATCCAAAATAAATTTTAGGCTGGGCATGGCAGCTGAGGGGCTGAGGTCATTCTCCCACCTGAGCCTCCCCAGCAGCTGGGACTACAGGTGCATGTAGCCATGCTAATTTTTGTATTTTTTTTAGTAGAGGTGGGGTCTCACCATGTTGCTCAGGCTAGTCTCAAACTTCTGGGCTGAAGCAATCTGCCTGCCTCCACCTCCCAAAATGTTGAGTTACAGGCATGGGCCACCATGCCCTGACGAGACCTCTTCATATCACCAGGCTCAGCTGCACCTAGGATTCTAAATTCAAAAAAGAAAAAAAATTGTATTATCATCCCCTTCAGGAAATTGTTTTGTGCTTTTAATGATTGGGTTAGCAGTAGTATCTTAACCCCAAGTGTCAGAATTACAAAGAGAAGTTTTACTGCTCTCATAACATTTCTTTGGCATCTTCTTGAATGTGGCTTTTGAATTGTTAGTGTTTGATGTTTGTGTTCCTGTTTCAGCTTGGAGAACAGCCATCTCTGGAAGAAGCCATCAGAATAGCGTCTAGAATCCAACAAGGAGAAACACCAGGGTTGGATGATTAATCCCCAGAACAATGGAGCAATAAAGCCAGGAGTCTTTTATTTTCTGGCAACAGAAATCCATGAAGCCCGGGCCCAGGAAAATTAGAAGTTTTCCATTCCTGATACACTGTACACATTTTTATGCAAGAGTGGAGAAGATTTTATTCTTGACACTTTTGTGTATATAACCCTTGGAATAGATTCTCAAAGTGATTCATGTGTACAAGGAAGTATGAAATTAGGGCAATACAGTAAATTTTCATGTTACTCTTTTATCAGATCACAAACTCTTAGAGTCCACATTCAAGAGTAGTAAAGTCTTATGGGAGTCTTATGATGGATTTTTAACTTCCCATGAAAAAAATAAAGGCTGTATCTAAAATATCAAAGGGTCTATATGTCACACAATCATAATTCCAAAAGCCATTATGGATAATAAAGGATGTAAAGCCTTCAGATATTTCCCCAGTTAGTAGAGTGTCTGCGGATTTTGTTCTATATATTTGTCCATTTTTATTTGTATCTTCTGGTTTGCAGACTTTGAATAATTTACAGTTTCCCCTCCTTGTTAAAAACCAGCTCTTCAAGCTGAAATGCTAATTATATTGGCATTACATTGGATTATGTATAAGATCATAAAATTTGGTTATTTAAAATTAAGAAGTTAAATCCAGTGGTTTTGTTCAAAGATTTTGCTTAGTATTCAGTTTTTATAACTGTTAAAAAAAAAAAAATTATCAAAGTTTAACCACATGCTGGTGCCCGGGATAACAGTGTTGTAATTGGAAATGGCTTTACTCTGAAAATTAGGTTCGTGGGTTGGTGTAAATTATTTATTTTTGCTTATGTACTTTTGTTTTAAATCTTACCCCAAAGTTTATTATTAATTTTCAATACAGCGATTTTTAAAACGTTACTTTTATATTTATTTATTTGTTAAATTGGTGGGGGTTGTGGGGGGAATGGTGCAGAAAATACCACAAATGTAATGGAGTGTAACCTAATACACATATTGAGAGTATGTTGTATGTCAAGTACAGATAAGTGCTTTTCCATAGACTTTTATATATTCACAATGATTTTGTAAGACACGGATTTACTACTCTGTTTTATACATGAGGGAACACAGTCCAGGGAGGCTGACTGTCATACTAGCCCTTGAGAGGTAGGACCTAAGCGAGAACCTAGACTTTCTGGCTCCAAATCCAATGTGTTTTTACTGCACCACAGTTACCTCCTCAGATGCTCATTTGTAGCAGAGATTATCAAGATCTTTGGTGAACTTTGGTGATTTCTGATTGCCTAATGAACTGAGCAGTAGAAAAAAACATTTTCTTTTTCTTTTTTTTTTTTTTGGAGACGGAGTTTCACTCTTGTTACCCAGGCTGGAGTGCAATGTCGCAGTCTCTGCTCACCGCAACCTCCGCCTCCTGGGTTCAGGCAATTCTCCTGCCTCAGCCTCCTGAGTAGCTGGGATTATAGGCACGTGCCACCATGCCCAGCTAATTTTTTTTTGTATTTTTAGTAGAGACGGGGTTTCACCACGTTGACCAGGATACTCTCGATCTCTTGACCTTGTGATCCACCCGCCTTGGCCTCCCAAAGTGCTGGGATTACAGGCCCAGCTGGAAAAAACTGTTTTCTAATGTTGGAAATTCACCATTCACCAAGGTAAAAAAAAAAAAAAAAAAAAAGGTCTGTTCTGCAGCAGCCCCTCCTGTACTGTTGTTCACCTCACTTTGTTTGCAGAGAGCTGAAATGTGGTGTTCTCAAGCTTTACAGTAGAAAGGGGGAAATATTGTGCTGTTTTATTTAACATAAATGTTGTCCTTGGTCAGGTTCTTTGAACTCTTGCTAAAAAGGATCATGATTTAGTCATCTGAAATAGGAAACCCTTCAGGGCTGTACAGAGCTTTTCCTTCAAAACACTTTTTTCTTTTTTTTTTTTTTTTTTTTTTTTTTGAGATGGAGTTTCGCTCTTGTTACCCAGGCTGGAGTGCAATGGCGCGATCTCGGCTCACCGCAACCTCCGCCTCCTGGGTTCAGGCAATTCTCCTGCCTCAGCCTCCTGAGTAGCTGGGATTACAGGCACACGCTACCATGCCCAGCTAATTTTTTGTATTTTTAGTAGAGACGGGGTTTCACCATGTTGACCAGGATGGTCTCGATCTCTCGACCTCGTGATCCACCCGCCTCGGCCTCCCAAAGTGCTGGGATTACAGGCTTGAGCCACCGTGCCTGGCCTCAAAACACTTTATAGAGCCGGGTGAGGTGGCTCAAGCCTGTAATCCCAGCACTTTGGGAGGCCAAGGCGGGTGGATCACGAGATCGAGACCATCCTGGTCAACATGGTGAAACCCCGTCTCTAATAAAAGCGCAAAAAATTAGCTGGGCATGGTGGCACGTGCCTGTAATCCCAGCTACTCAGGAGGCTGAGGCAGGAGAATTGCCTGAGCCCAGGAGGCGGAGGTTGCGGTGAGCCGAGATTGCGCCATTGCACTCCAGCCTGGGTAACAAGGGCGAAACTCCGTCTCAAAAAAAAAAAAAAAAAAAAAAAACTTTATAGATACATAACATTAGCAAAAGCCCTAGTCACCCACAGATCCAGTCTTCATTCTTGACAGAGACACTTAGACACACACAGAACTCCCCTGTGAGGCCCACTGAGACTCAGAAAGGGGCTGGCGGGCTGGGATAGAAGACCAGAATCTTCTAAATCGCAGGGTGGCGCCCAGCCTCCCAGTATTGGTCCTGGCTGCTGGCTAGGAGCTCCTACCCGCTGGGCACACCCAGGCTACTATGCTTCTCAGGACCAAAAAACATGCTGCCTGCGTCCCATGGGCCCTTAGATCTGACTTTGCTTAGATTCCAGGGTGTTTCTCTTTACTTCCAGCACTTTTGCCAGTTGGATTGGGCAGGGCTCAACCTGGACTGTGGTGAGCCTGATTATCCCTCAGAGAAACTGACTTCCTACTGGTACCCAGAGAAAAGGGCCCAGGGGCACTGGTGGTTTTCCCTGACCTGTCTTCTTGGGAATGGGACCTAAGGAGCCTAGCGAGGTGGCCTGCCTCCTCTGGAGGAAGGCTGCAGCTGGTGTGCTGACGGTTGCTAGGAAAGCTGCTGTGGGGTCTCTTCATAGTACAGGTCGCAGAAACATCCAAGGCTGAAAAATCCTGAAAAGGCACTTGAAATAAGAGTAAACACTGGCAAACAAAGCCAGGTGGGGCATAACTCTACAATTTGATCCAGACAGTGCTCAAGGAAAACCTCTCCAACCAAAAAAACCACTCTGGTTTGCCCCAGACACAGCTACTACAAAGGCCACTAAAAAGAAAATGTTCGTTGCCTGCAGTCTGAACTCCTTGTAAGAACTTAAGAATTAGGGTGGGCTGGGCGCGGTGGCTCAAGCCTGTAATCCTAGCACTTTGGGAGGCCGAGGTGGGTGGATCACGAGGTCAAGAGATCAAGACCATCCTGGTCAACAAGGTGAAACCCCGTCTCTACTAAAAATACAAAAAGTTAGCTGGGCATGGTGGCGTGTGCCTGTAATCCCAGCTACTCAGGAGGCTGAGACTGGAGAATTGCCTGAACCCAGGAGGCGGAGGTTGCGGTGAGCCAAGACCACGCCATTGCACTCCAGCCTGGGTAACGAGTGAAACTCCGTCTCAAAAAAAAAAAAAAAAAAAAAAAAAAAAAGAATTAGGGTAAGGGAGGAACGTGGCTTTCTTTTTTTTTTTTTTTTTTTTTTTTTTTTTGAGACGGAGTTTCACTCTTGTTACCCAGGCTGGAGTGCAATGGCGCGATCTTGGCTCACCGTAACCTCCGCCTCCTGGGTTCAGGCAATTCTCCTGCCTCAGCCTCCCGAGTAGCTGGGATTACAGGCACGTGCCACCATGCCCAGCTAATTTTTTGTATTTTTAGTAGAGACGGGGTTTCACTATGTTGACCGGGATAGTCTCGATCTCTCGACCTCGTGATCCACCCGCCTCGGCTTTCTTAATTCTCTGCAGGTGGCAGCTGCCCAGAGAGCCAGCTCTCTCCTTCCTCTCCTACCCACCCCCAGGCCTTCAAGGGCAAACTAACTTTGTACGGTGTCCCGTGCTTGCTGCCTGCCTTCCCACGTGACAGCCCTGAGACTAGTGAAGCAACTTGGGAAATGGTGGACTCTGCTCAAACTGTCGACTCCATTAATCAACCTGCAGAATTTACTATCCAGTATTTCCTGGCTCAGGTAAGATTATAGACAAGTCAATTATTGGGAGACCTCAGCAGTGATCGGAGAGTGGGATGTGAAAAGCAAGGGGGCAGAGCTGAAGTATTGGAAGAGGAAAAGGGAGCATGTGGGAAGTGGAGAAAAGCTGCCTCACCTCCTCCATGATAAGCACTTTCCATATCTAGGTTTCCTTTGGATGAGGACATGTTTAAGGAACACTCCAGCCATATACTCTCTCTTCTTTTGCCTGAGGAACGGGACTGGCTTCATGGGTGTGGGACTAGTACAGCTTGAATAAAACCTCCTTATAAGGGCTCTGCATTTGGGGTTTAATGCAACATGATTGCAGTCTTGAAATTCTTTTTATTACTTATTTTCGAGATAGGTCTTGCTCTGTCACCTAGGCTGGAGTGCCGTGGCGCAATCAGGGATCACTGCAACCTCCTGGGCTCCAGCAATCCTCCTACCTTAGCCTCCCAAGTAGCTGGGACCACAGGCACTCTCCACCACACCCAGCTAATTTTTGTATTTTTGGTAGAGCTGATGTTTCACCATGTTGACCAGGCTGGTCTCAAATTCCTGACCTCAGGAGATCTTACCGCCCTGGCTTCCCAAAGGGCTGGAATAACAGGCATGAGCCACTGTGCCCGGCTGCAGTCTTGATGTCTATCTTTGTGTGTGTTTTGTAAGTGAAGTCCCTTGTATCAACATGTGCTGGTGGCTTAGCACCTGAGCTTACACACAGCTCTACCCGCTCCTGCCTCCCTGCAAGGGCTCTCACCACCACTTCCCCACCTGGCCTCTCCCTCCTTGCCCTCACCCTGCAACTGCTGCCACCCTCTACCCTTTGAGGGAGTCTGATCCCAATGCAGGGAGGGTTGGGGCATGGTGGTGGCCATCCCCACTCCAGGCTGGCAGCACCACAGTGCTCTTGGTGGATAGCTAGCCTTAGTTGAGCCTTGAAAGGGGCAAGCCTCTCGCCGAGCCCTTTACAACAATGTCCCAGCTCTGAGTTTTAAAGACACTGGTAGCCCATTTGCTTTATGCTGCGGTGGCAGGCCTATGGGAAGGGGAGACACCTGGAGGAAAGGGAATGTGGAAGCTGTCAGACCCAAGAGAGCACCTGCCCACAGACATCTGTGAGGTCCCATGCCCTGGAGGGCTCTCTCTACCCACTCTGTGACTGGAGGAATCTTCTCTTCCTCCTTTCAACTATCCTGAGCCTGGCTTGTGTTTGTTGTGCCTTGGAGCCAGCAGGAGATAACCCTCCTGGGATGAGCCACAAAATTCGAATTGTGTTATTTTAGTGATTCCAAATATGAGATAAATATTCTGATGTTTGCATTTAAAATTGGGATTGTATAATATAAAAGTGGACGGTAAAATTCATGCCAAAAATTTTAGTGGTTTTTCTTTTTTTGAGACAGAGTCTCACTCTGTTGCCCAGGCTTGAGTGCAATGGCACGATGGTGCAATCTCGGCTCACTGCAACCTTTGCCTCCCAGGTTCAAGCGATTCTCCTACCTTAGCCTCCTGCCATCATGCTCAGTTAATTTTTTGAATTTTTGTAGAGACAGGGTTTCACCATGTTGGCCAGGCTGGTCTCGAACTCCTGACCTCAGGTGATCCACCCGCCTCAGCCTCCCAAAGTGCTGGGATTACAGGCATGAACCACTGTGCCTGGCCACCATTCTATTTTCTTTTTCTTTCTTTCTTTCTTTCTTTTTTTTTTTTTTTTTTTTTTTTTTTTTTTTTTTGAGACGGAGTTTTGTTCTTGTTACCCAGGCTGGAGTGCAATGGCGCGATCTTGGCTCACCGCAACCTCCGCCCCCTGGGTTCAGGCAATTCTCCTGCCTCAGCCTCCTGAGTAGCTGGGATTACAGGCACTTGCCACCATGCCCAGCTAATTTTTTGTATTTTTAGTAGAGACAGAGTTTCACCATGTTGACCAGGATGGTCTCGATCTCTTGACCTTGTGATCCACCCGCCTCGGCCTCCCAAAGTGCTGGGATTATAGGCTTGAGCCACCGTGCCCGGCCTCTATTTTCTGTCTCTACAAATTTGACTATTGTAGGCACCTCATATTATATTCGTCCTTTTGTGTCTGGCTTTATATGTACCCTTAAAACATGTTTTTCCTGTCTTTTGACCAAGAGGTCACACATTTTCATTTTGCACAGAGCCCCACAGATTACGTAGCCTGTCCTGCTGAGGAATGCACTTCTATTAGTCACATATCTGCAGATGTGTGACCTCTGTTTTGGGAATATATTATCTCTTGTTAGATGATGGGCTCCTTTAAGACATCTTGTTAGATGATGGGCTCCTTGAAGTGGTAACTCCTGGAGGTCTTGCAGAGTAGCAGGGCACCTCTAGCTGTTCCCTCCAGCTCCAAACTCATGTGGCTTGAGATATACAGAGAGATTCCTCAGTTCTCCATCCAGGCGTTTCATTTTGCTCCTAGAGCATGGCTAAAATGGAAGGACAGAAAGTCTTGCTGAGAATGAAGAATGCTCAAAATTCAGGATAAATTGCATGAATAGTTAAAATTGCCTGGCAAAAGCTTTTTCTGCTCAATTTTCTGCATTCAGATTGTGAAAGAGAAACTGAATCTTGGGACTTAAATTTACTATGCCAAAGGGAAAATTAAGCTTGGGAACTGAGTCCTGCAGGCAAACAAACACAAAACAAAACAAAAATAGTCTTTCTTTTCTTACCAAACAGCTGTAATTTCGCATGCTTACCATATCGTACAAAAAATGTAGACTGACCGAGCATGAGACTAATGCATAATTGACTTTTCCTCTACCCGCTTATTTTCATACGTGAAAGGTAGACTCACTGAACTCTAGGCAGAGCCTCAAAAGAATGTAACCTTTTGCCTCACTGTCTACCCACCCTCCTTTTTTTTCCTCCCCTCATACTTGCCCTTTCCTCTGTAAAAGGAAAATTAAAACTTGGGACCCTAATTTCACTTTGCCAAAAGAAAAATATTAAGCTGAAAGCTGAATTATCCAAGAAGGTGCTTTTCCTTTTGTTCCTAAGCAGGTGGCTACAGATAAAAAGTTAAGTATCTCCGCAGGTAGCTACTCTGTTCACCTTAGCTTCTGTAAAGATGAATATATGATTGACTCTTCCCCTACCTGCTCCTTTTCTCTTGCTGCATGTGGATTTGGTCATGTTACCATACCCTGTGTCTTTCCCCTCCAGCCTCCTTTCCCCTTTTAAATACTGAAGCTCTCAAAACCATCTTTGGAGAAAGGCACAGACCTGTCTTCCAAGTGCCCATCCTTAGTATTGGCAACGTAAGTTTCTAAATTAATTGTGACCTATCTCAGATACTTTTTGGTTTACAACTCTTGAAATATTGAAGTTCCCCAAATCCTCTTTGGAAAAAGCACAGGTCACAGATCCTATTGTGACTTGGGTTTCTTTTTCCTCAGCCTTGGCAAAATAAATCTCTAATCAATTGATCTGCCATGGTCACGTTTTGGTTTCCAAGATGAAAGAAAATGGGATTTCAGCTCTAATGTCAATTCCAAATTTCCTCCTACTTCGCCTCACTGCTGCAGGGGTTCCTTGGCACTGACAGGTCACAGCACACAAAAGCACCTTCGCTAATCTGCCCCAAAGCCGCCCAGCCTAGGATAGGGACGTGGGAAACAGCTGTAATCTGGACTGCAGACTTAATGCCAATGTCCTCCATACAAATTCTGCAAATTCTAAAGAAAACGCAAAGAGGTAAAATCTCTGCTGCCCCAAGGGGCTTGGCTTATCTTTTTAAATAGGAAACCTTTACTCCAAGTTAGTGACAGGGCTTTCGTGCTGATCAGGGCCATGGGAGGGCAGTAGGTCCCGCTTGAGGGCAGCTCCCACACTCTGATGTTTTATCAGATAAAACTGATTAGGCAAGTTTCCCTACTGCCTTAGGGCTTTTCTAATATCCTGAAATCGCTTCATGTTCTTTTAACCGAAAAAGCTGGAGCAACAGAAAAATGGGAGCACTTTTTTTTTTTTTTTTCTACAAAGGTGGGCTTCACTATTGAGAAGCTGGTGGAAACTTTTGGGTATTTCAAAGCCAAAAAGCAAAGCTGGTTAAGGCTGGGCGCAGTGGCTCAAGCCTGTAATCCCAGCACTTTGGGAGACCGAGGTGGGTGGATCACGAGGTCAATAGATCGAGACCATCCTGGTCAACAGATCGAGACCATCCTGGTCAACATGGTGAAACCCCGTCTCTACTAAAAATACAAATAATTAACTGGGCATGGTGGCGCGTGCCTGTAATCCCAGCTACTCAGGAGGCTGAGGCAGGAGAATTGCCTGAACCCAGGAGGCGGAGGTTGCGGTGAGCCAAGATCGTGCCATTGCACTTCAGCCTGGGTAACAAGAGCGAAACTCCATCTCAAAAAAAAAAAAAAAAAAAAAAAAAAAAAAAAAAAGTAAGAAGCTGGTTAATGAATGAAAGGCAGGATGATGGGCCCTGGAGTCGACCACCAGCAGGAGGCACTGTGGAGGTTCAGGGAGCAATCCATCTGCTTGCTTCACCATTTCCTTCTGGGACATACGAGCCAACCTTGAGAGGGGCTGTCAAAACAAGGCATGTGATGAGAAGAACCCTGACTGCCTCAGGTTACTGGAACGTCACTAAAGAGGAAATGCCCTCACTAGACCTGGAAGACTAGTTTTGTCTCCTTGCACAATCTGACAGCCACTTTTGGCTTTATAGCCAGTGCTGACCAAGATAATAATTCAGGAGTAGCTCAGAGTTGGCCTTCTGAGATGCCAGTTGCAATCCTGTGAAAAGAAGGTGCTGAGAACTAAATATCATTCTCACACAGGCACTTCCAGGGCAAATCTCTGCCACGCCCAAGGAGTCTCTGGCCCCAGCCACTCATTCCTAGCAACATTCCACACTCTTTTGTTTTTGAGACAGGGTCTCACTGTGTTGCCCAGGATAGAGTGCAGTGGCACGATCTTGGCTCACTGTAACCTCCACCTCCCAGGTTCCAGCAATCTTCCTGCTTCAGCATCCTGAGTAGCTGTGATTACAGGCACATGCCACTACGCCTGGCTAATTTTGTATTATTCGTAGAGATGGAGGTTCACTATGTTGGCCAGACTCGTCTTGAGCTCTCCTGACCTCAGGTAATCCATCCGCCTCAGCCAATAAAAATGCTGGGATTACAGGCATGAGCCACTGTGCCTGGGTTTTTGGGATTTTTAAGACGGAGTTTTGCTCTTGTTGCCCAGGCTGGAGTGCAGTGGCACAATCTCAATTCACTGCAACCTCCGCCTCCCAGGTTCAAGCCATCCTCCTGCCTCAGCCTTCTGAGTAGATGGGACTACAGGCGCACGCCATCACGCCCAGATTATTTTTATTTTTATTTTTATTTATTTATTTTTTTAAGTAGAGAGTTGGCCAGGCTGGTCCCAAACTCCTGACCCCAGGTGATTCACCCACCTCGGCCTCCCAAAATGCCTGGGATTACAGGCATGAGCCACTGTGCCTGGCCCATTCCACACTGTTAAACCCAGTGCTAAGGTGAGGCCAGGCCATGCTGGCTTTGCCATTCTGCATGGCTTTCTACCAGTCTCAAGAGAAGGTCTATTTGAATGCCCTTTCTGTGGAGAAAAAGAGAGAGAGAGAGAGAGAGAGAGAGAGAGAGAGAGAGAGAGAGAGAGAGAAGGTTTACAGGGTCCTAAGTTCTTGGACAAGAAGTTTTGGGATAAATGCCAAACTTTTGGGATAAATGCCAAATTCCTGTCCAAGAACTTGGGATGGAAGTCCCATTGCTGCCCTGCCTGTGGACCCAAGTCTAATAAGTGGGCTTTGACCCTGTTCTTTTTTTTTTTTTTTTTTTTCTATTTTCGTTTTTTGAGATGGAGTTTCACTCTCGTTACCCAGGCTGAAGTGCAATGGCGCGATCTCAGCTCACCGCAACCTCTGCCTCTTGGGTTCAAGCAATTCTCCTGCCTAGTCTCCTGAGTAGCTGGGACTACAGGCATGCGCCACCATGCCCAGCTAATTTTTGTATTTTTAGTAGAGACGAGGTTTCACCATGTTAACTCCGTCTCAAAAAAAAAAAAAAAAAAAAAAAAAATCAGATGACACTACTTTTCTGCTTAATTGCAACTGTTTATTTTTATTTGAAACAGGCTGGGGTGCAGTGGTACAATCTCTGCTCACTGCAACCTCTGCCTTCCAGGTTCAAGTGATTCTCATGCCTCAACCTCCCGAGTAGCTGGAACCATAGGCGTGTGCCACCATGCTCAGTTAGTTTTTGTATATTTAGCAGAGATGGGGTTTTGCCATGTTGGCCAGGCTGGTCTCAAATTCCTGGCCTCAAGTGATCTGCCTGCTTTGGCCTCTCAAAGTGTTGGGATTGCAAGCATGAGCCACCATGCCTGGTCTGCCACTGTTGACTATACTTTCAGATACACGGTTTTGCATGAGGGACTAATAAATAACAGGTAAGAAATAGAAATAGCAGTTTTTAAACATATGAAAAAATGCATAACCTCACTTATACTAAGAGAAATTAACATTAGAAATATACCAAAATTATTTCAATAAGTTTTTTAAAGTTTAAAAACCCTATACCGAAATCCCACTTTTCACTCATAAAATTGGTAAATATCAAAAAAGTTGATAATGTTCTTGGCAAAGATGCAGGAAAATAGGTTTTTGTTTTGTTTTGTTTGACACAGTCTACTGCTCAGGTTGGAGTGCAGTGGTGCAATCACGGCTCCCTGCAGCCTCAACCTCCCAAGTTTGAATGATTTTCCCACCTCATCCTCCGGAGTGGCTGGGACTATAGGCGCACTCAACCACGTCCAGCTAATTTTTAAATTTTCTTTTCTTGTCTTTTCTTTTTTTGAGACAGAATCTCACTCTGTTGCCCAGGCTGGAGTACAGTGGCATGATCCCTACTCACTGCAACCTCTACCTCCCAGGTTCAAGCAATTCTCGTGTCTCAGCCTCCCAGGTAGCTGGAATTACAGGCATTTGCCATCACGCCCAGGTAATTTTTGTATTTGTTTTTAGTAGAGACGGGGTTTCACCATGTTGACCCAGTTGGTCTTGAACTCTTGGGCTCAAGCCTTCCTCCTGCCTCAGCTTCCCAAAGTGCTGGGATCACAGGCTTGAGCCACCATGGCTGACCAGGAAAATGATTGTTTTGTTTTTTGTTTTTTTGAGGCAGAGTCAGGCTCTGTCGCCCAGGCTGCAGTGTAATGATGTGATCTGGGCTCACTGCAACCTCTGCCTCCTGGGCTCAAACCATCCAACCATCTCAGCCTCCTGAGTAGCTGGGACTATTGGCATATGCCACCATGCTCTGCTAATTGTTGTTGTTGTTGTTGTTGTTGTTGTTGTATATTTGGCAGACATGGGGATTCACCGTGTTGGTCAAGCAGGTCTCAAAAACTTCTGGGCTCAATCAATCCTCCCACCTTGTCCTCCCAAAGTGCTGGAATCATAGGTGTGAGCCATTGTGCCCAGCCAAAAATAGATTTAAAGTCCATATATCCTTTAATTTAGTAATTCTTCTTCTAATAATATATCCTAAGGATATATGAACATCATTGCTCATAATAGCAAAAGTTTGAAAACAGCCTAATGGAGAGCTGTTTAGATAAATCATGGGAAAGTCATGCTTCCCCAGGCTCTTCCAGGCCTCAGCACTGTGTGGGAAGCTGCTAGGTAGGTTGCTCTTGGGTGCAAGGTATAGTAGGCTAAATAATGCCTCCACCAAATATGTTCATATTCTAATCCCCAGAAGTTATGAATCTTATTTTATTTTTATTTTTTATTAGAGACAGTATCTTCTTGCTCTATAACCCGGGCTGGTATACAGTGGTGTGATCATAGCTCACTGCAGCCTTGACCTCCTGGGCTCAAGTAATCCTCCTGCCTCCGTCACCTAAGTAGCTGGAACTATAGGTGCACACCGACATGCCCAGCTAATTTTTTGTTTGTTTGTTTGTTTTTGAGACAGAGTCTCGCTCTGTTGCCCAGGCTGGAGTGAAGTGGCATGATCTTGGCTCACTGCACCTCTGCCTCCTGTGTTCAAGTGATTCTCCTGCCTCAGCCCCCTGAGTAGCTGGGACTACAGGCACATGCCACCATGCCTGGCTAGTTTTTGTATTTTTAATAGAGATGGGGTTTTGTCAGTTTGCCAGGCTGATCTCAAACTCCTGGCCTCAAGTGATCCACCTGCCTTGGCCTCCCAAAGTGCTGGGATTACAGGTGTGAGCTACCGTGTCCAGCCTCCAGCTAATTTTTTTAAAAAGCTTTTGTAAAGACAGAGTCTCACTATGTTGCCCAGGCTGGTCTCCAACTCCTGGTCTTCAAGGGATTCTCCTGTTTTGGCCTCCCAAAGGGCTGGGATTACAGGCATGAGTCACTGCAGCCAGCGGAATCTTATTTTATATGGCAAAAAGGACTTTGCAGATGTTGATTAAGGCTCTTGAGATGGGGAGACTATCCTGGATAATCAATGTAATCATGATGGGCTGTATAAGAAGGAGGCAGTAGGAGACAAGGAGACAACTGTTCAGCGACACAGCAGAGGCTGGAGTAATGTACCTTGAAGATTGAGGAAGGAGCCACAAGCTAAGGAATATAGGAGGCCACTAGGAGCTGAATAAGGCAAGGAAACAGATCCTCCTCTCAGAGCCTCCAGAAGGAACAAACACCTTGACTTTCTCCGTTTTTTTTTTTTTTTTTTTTTTTTTTTGAGATGGAGTTTCACTCTTGTTACCCAGGCTGGAGTGCAATGGTGCGATCTCGGCTCACCGCAACCTCTGCCTCCTGGGTTCAGGCAATTCTCCTGCCTCAGCTTCCTGAGTAGCTGGGATTACAGGCACATGCCACTATGCCCAGCTAATTTTTTGTATTTTTAATAGAGACGAGGTTTCACCTTGTTGACCAGGATGGTCTCGATCTCTTGACCTTGTGATCCACCCGCCTCGGCCTCCCAAAGTGCTGGGATTACAGGCGTGAGCCACCGTGCCCGGCTTTTTTTTTTTTTTTAAGAGAGGGGGTATGTCAGTATGTTGCCCAGGCTGGACTCCAACTCTTGGGCTCCAATGATCCTCCTGCCTCAGCCTCCCAAGTACCTAGGACTACAGGGGTATGTTCCTATGCCCAGCTAACACCTGACTTCAATCCAGAGCAACTAATTTCTGATTTCAGAGCTCCAGAACTGTAATAATTTTTTGTTTTAAACTACAGATTTGTGATAATTTTTTGTAACAGCAATAGGAAACTAAGGCACTGGCATCCTAGCCTTGAGAGCTCAGAGTCCCTGGCCCAGCCCAGGCTGGCACAGGGACAAGGAAGGCCTCTGAAGGGGAAATCCAGTATCTTCTCTGGCTCTCCATGCCCCCATACATTCACTGGTGTTAGAGTTTGATCTCCTTCAAGGCAAAGGGAATCTTCAGAAAAGTCACACCATAGACATGCAGGTCCCTGGGAAACAGTGGTGAGGCTCTTCTAGAGATAAGTTCATGGAAAGACACGCAGAGGCCTCCCTTCACGTGGCACCTCTAGCAAGGGCATCTGTATCTAATGGCCCATTGCCATTTCAGCCTTCTACAGAGATTTCCCCTGACTCCTCTTCTTTCTGTCCAAGTTTAAATTTCTGAGCAGGTAGATGTGCTGGCTAGAGAGTCATCTCCTGTCTGCAAGTTGAGTCACAGGAGTCCTTCCCGGCCAGAGGGGAGCACCCCCTCAGCGAGAATTTGGGATTACCAGGCAGTGACTTCCTTGTGCAGATACATTTTTCCCCTGAACAGCCTGGGTGTGTCTGATACAACTGCTAGGAGCCAGGACCAGGGAAAGCAAGTGAGCCCTTCCTCCATCCTGCCTGAGAGCGCTGTTTTGATCATGCAGTCTGCTCTCTCTTTCCTGTTGAGATAGAAGAGAACAGGATTCATCTACTTAATCTTTTTTTTTTTTTTTTGAGACGGAGTTTCACTCTTGTTACCCAGGCTGGAGTGCAATGGCGCGATCTCGGCTCACCGCAACCTCCACCTCCTGGGTTCAGGCAATTCTCCTGCCTCAGCCTCCTGAGTAGCTGGAATTACAGGCACGCGCCACCATGCCCAGCTAATTTTTTGTATTTTTAGTAGAGACGGGGTTTCACCATGTTGACCAGGATGGTCTCAATCTCTTGACCTCGTGATCCACCCGCCTCGGCCTCCCAAAGTGCTGGGATTACAGGCTTGAGCCACCGCGCCCGGCCTGTTTGTTTGTGTTTTGAAACATAGTCTCACTCTGTCACCCAGGCTGGAGTGCAGTGGTACAATCTCATCTCACTGCAACTTCCGCCTCCAGGGTTCAAGTGACTCTCTCACCTCAGCCTCCCAAGTAGCTGGGATTACAGGCACACACCACCACACCTGGCTAATTTTTGTATGTTTAGTACAGTCTGGGTTTCACCATGTTGATCGGGCTGGTCTTGAACTCCTGACCTAAAGTGATCCACCTGCCTTGGTCTCCCAAAGTGCTGGGATGACAGGCATGAGCCACTGCACCTGGCCCTTTTCTCCATTATCTTATAGACATCTTCTGATTTTGTACATATAGTTATAGCTCATTATTTTGTAAACTATAGTTACTTAGTATTTAATGGAAATTTGGGTGGCTTCCAATATGGGGTATTATAAACAATGCCAATTTTGGTATTGTAAACTTTCCCCCAGATCTCCATGTGGCTGATTTTCTCACTCCATTCAGGTTCCTGCTCAAATTCCACCTCCTCAGAAAAGCATTCCTCGATTTCACTATTTAAACTAGCACTTCCCTCCAACCCTCTACACTTTTTCATCCCTAACTCTACTTTTTTATATCAATCTTTTAATCATTCCTCTTGATTTTAGAGTTTAAAATACATTTGGGTTTTATGATGAAACAAAGAAAAGTAAAGGTACAAGTCTGACTCCCTCTGGATCCCAACGTCCACATTCATACCATCAAGTTAAGTGCTGGGCTACCTGGAAGGATGACTCTAGACATCACACTGCCCAACTAGCCTGGCCTACCAGCTGGGTCCAGTGTGACCCTGCCTTCATCAAAGCTCCCTGTTTCACCCTTCACCTTACCCGCTTCTTACTCAGATAGGAAGAACCAGGCTTTAAGTCAGTAGTAATAAAGTCTCAGAAGGCTGGGCATGGTGGCTCACACCTGTAATTCCCACACTTTGAGAGGCTGAGGTGGGAGGATCCCTTGGAGTTTGAGTCTGGTCTGGGCAACATAGTGAGACCACATTTCTACACATTTTTTTTTTTTTAATTAGCCAGGTATGGTGGCATGCACCTCTAGTCCCAGCTACTCAGAAGGCCAAGGTAGGAGGATTGCTTGGTCCCAGGAGTTTCAGGCTGCAGGGAGCCATGATTGTGCCACTGCATTCCAGCCTGGGTGATGGAGACCCTGTCTCAAAATAAATAAATAAATAAATAAAAGATAGATCATTGGATGGGTAAATTTAAAAAGTTTTTTAATTTTAAAATTAAAAACAAAGTCTCGGCCGGGCGCGGTGGCTCAAGCCTGTAATCCCAGCACTTTGGGAGGCCGAGGCGGGTGGATCACAAAGTCAAGAGATCAAGACCATCCTGGTCAACAGGGTGAAACCCCGTCTCTACTAAAAATACAAAAAGTTAGCTGGGCATGGTGGTGCGTGCCTGTAATCCCAGCTACTCAGGAGGCTGAGACAGGAGAATTGCCTGAACCCGGAGGTTGCAGTGAGCCGAGATTGTGCCATTGCACTCCAGCCTGGGTAACAAGAGCAAAACTCCGTCTCAAAAAAAAATAAAAAAAATAATAAAAATAATAAAAAAAATAATAAAGTCTCAGAAATATAGTCTCGGCCGGGTGCAGTAGCTCATGCCTGTAATCCCAGCACTTTGTGAAGCCAAAGCGGGTGGATCGCAATATTAGGAGTTTGATACCAGCCTGGCCGATATTGTGAAACCTCATTTCTACTAAAAATACAAAAAAATTAGGCCGGGTGCGGTGGCTCAAGTCTGTAATCCCAGCACTTTGGGAGGCCGAGGCGGGTGGATCATGAGGTCAAGAGATCGAGACCATCCCGGTCAACATGGTGAAACCCCGTCTCTACTAAAAATACAAAAAATTAGCTGGGCATGGTGGTGCGTGCCTGTAATCCCAGCTACTCAGGAGGCTGAGGCAGGAGAATTGCCTGAACCCAGGAGGCGGAGGCTGCGGTGAGCCATTGCACTCCAGCCTGGGTAACAAGAGCGAAACTCTGTCTCAAAAAAAAAAAAAAAAAATTACCTGGGCGTGGTGGTGAACAACTGTAATCCGAGCTACTTGAGAGGCTGAGGCAGGAGAATCGCCTGAACTTGGGAGGTGGAGGTTGCAGTGAGCCGAGCCGAGATCGCACCACTGCACTCCAGCCTGGGTGACAGAGTAAGACTCTGTCTCAAAAAAAAAAAAAGAAAAAAGAAAAAAAAATTTTTTTAAAGAAAAAATATAGTCTCAGTAATACTAGTTCTACGATTGCATGAGGAAGGCTTTTTTTTTTTTTTGAGATGGAGTCTCACTCTGTCGTCCAAGTTGGAGTGCAGTGGTATAATTTCATCTCACTGCAGCCTCCGCCTCCTGGGTTCAAGTAATTCTCCTGCCTCAGCCTCCTGAGTAGCTGGGATTACAGGCACCCACCATCATACCCGGCTAATTTTTATATTATTAGTAGAGATAGGGTTTCACCATGTTGGTCAGGCTGGTCTTGAACTCGTGACCTTGTGATCGTCCTGCCTTGGACTCCCAAAGTGCTGGGATTACAGGCGTGAGCCACCATGCCTGGACTGTTGAAGGCACTTTTTTTTTTTTTTTTTTTTTTTTTTTTTGAGACGGAGTTTCGCTCTTGTTACCCAGGCTGGAGTGCAATGGCGCAACCTCGGCTCACCGCAACCTCCGCCTCCTGGGTTCAGGCAATTCTCCTGCCTCAGCCTCCTGAGTAGCTGGGATTACAGGCACGCGCCACCATGCCCAGCTGATTTTTTGCATTTTTAGTAGAGACGGGGTTTCACCATGTTGACTGGGATGGTCTCGATCTCTCGACCTCGTGATCCACCCGCCTCGGCCTCCCAAAGTGCTGGGATTACAGGCTTGAGCCACCGCGCCCGGCCCCTGAAGGCACTTTTTAACCTGTATTTCATTTTCATCTGTAAAATGTGAATTTAAAAACTCTCTTATAGAGTTCCTGTAAAGATTAAATAAGTAAATACGTATGTAAAGCATCTGATTCAGTGCCAATCATATAGTTGGCACCAAAATGTTTTTCCCTCTCCCAGCTCCTGCAAAGGCACCCTAGCTTTTTGTAGCACTAGGACATTTCTCATATTGTGACCTGTATTAAGCAAATGTGCAGTTGGAAGGATAAGGTTGTTGAACATAGTAGACACGCTAATAGAGGACTGCCAAGCAGAGTTGATTTCTACAGTTAGAAACTAGTTCATCCTCACCAGTATTTTTTTTTTTCTTGTACATACTCCCAATCGGCTTATCATGTCACACACAACTGGTTACTCTCTACCGAACTAGATGCTGGATGAGGTCATCTCTCAATCCTGTCTGGGCTGAACAAGGCCTTTTATAGAACTTTAAAGTTGACTCACCACTGAGTCATCAAAACATAGCAATACCTAAACACACTTCTGTTGCTAACAAAAGACCAGCATGGGGTGTCTGTCTTACCTCCTTTCCCTCCCCTAATGAGACAGGGCCCCTTGACTCACTGGAGAAGAGTCATCACATCTTTTGTGCTGCAGTAATCTGAACAAAGCCAGTTTAAATAATCACAATGTGGCCAGCAAACAACTGACAGTCCTTGTGGTCATTCAGGTCATTTCCTGTGTATGTCACTAACCCAAAAGGATAGGCAATTAATCAATTACCTGAATATTTAATGAGTGCCTGCATTCTGTTGGGCACTCAAGATTCCCTCTGTTTATGACACTTCTGTGAAGTGACCTTTTCAGTTATTGAAACTCATTAAAAATATAGAGAACAGCAACCCTTTGTGCCTCTGTAAAGGAAATAAAAAAAGGAATATTCGAGAAAATGGGGCTATTCAGTTGCATTATAATAGAAAGGAATTATAAAATAGCAATAGGAAGGGGTTATTTGCTAATGTTTTGGCTAAATGCTTCAGAGAGCTCTGATTTTAAAATATCTTGGTTGAGAACTGTTCTGTTATCTAGAAATGAAGTGGTCAGTGGTATTTTCCCTTGGGAAAAGTCTTGCATTAGTACCACTGTCTGACCTATTGCAATGGACTATGAAGTGTTTCAAGATTAGGGGGCCTGTGTAAGGCTGAGAACTGTTGAGATAAGTCGGAGTAGGCCTAAGGGCTCTTTTCACTAATAAGGCTGGTTACAGCTGTTTCATACATGCATGGACACAACCTTTAAGTAGGTCTCTCCTAGCTGAAGATCCCAAGCAAAACTTGAATGAGAATCTTACATCTTCAGACATTTTGCATAGCATCTATACAACTGTTACACCCATATCCAAAGGATATAATGATCTGCCCTTGCTCTATCTTAAATAAATATCAGAATGACGCATGGAAATTGGATGTTAGTAGTCCTTAAAAATTAATTTGGCACGACAAGAAATGTTAGTTTATTCAAATACAAGCTCTTAACTGGTTGTTTTTCCTGGGTTATGCTTCTCAAGTTCTTATTACATAGGTACTCTGTTCTGATTTGATCTTCGTACCTATTGTACATAAACTCAAGCCCATCCATATTAAGTAAACTTATTTTGGGGACATCACGAGTCACATATTGCAATTACTGATTATAAAGCCATTAATAACTATGATTTTTTTTCTCAAACAACATTACTATAATTGAAAGCATACTTACAACCTCTTTCCCCCCCACCCTGCTCCCATAGGGTGTTGCTCTGATCGAATCACTGCACTGATCGAGTCACTGCTCACTGCAGCCTCTACCTCCTGGGCCCAAGCAATCCTCCCACCTCAGCCTCCAGAGTAGTTGAGACCACAAGCGCACACCACCATGCCTGGCTAAGTTTTAAAATTTTTTGTAGGTGGGGGCGTCTCCCAATGTTGCCCAGGCTGGTCTTGAACGCCTGTGCTCAAGGAGCCCTCCTATCTCGGCCTGCCAAAGTGTTGAGATTACAGGCGTGAGCCATTATACTGAGCCAGAAAGCATGCTTATGTTTATTGAACACTGCTTGCAAGAGACAATGCTAGTCTCATATCTAATAAACTGAACAACTAGGGAAGAATTTACTTTGTACTGTACTCTCAGGGTATGCTGATGAAATGGTCAAATAATCATATCCATCAGAGGCTATGAAGGCAGGTTACAAAGTAGAGAAATCTAATCTGTACCTGGGAAGTCAAACAGGAGCAGTCTAGGAGTTACCACATTCTAGCCTGAGATCTGTATTCTGAGGCCAATAGGCAGTTGGTAACAGAGCTGGGTTGGAACTTGCTCTGAGAACAAGCAGAAGGGGAAAGGTAAAGATAACAAGGAAGAAAGTTGAACTCTGTTAGCATATTATTTGTCTCTTAAGTGAAAAACTGACATTTGACTAATGTGTCTTTTTTTAAAGTTAGAAATCTATCAGAATAGGATCTTTAGAGAAACTGATTATTTCTCCAGAATAAAGAGCATATTAATAGAAAGGATTCAGCTTTCAGTAACGGCTGACTAGTCTTCCGAGACATTCCTAAAGGCTTTACATCACTGAGAAAAGTTAGTTCCTAGTTCTGAAGGATTTCATTCAAAGTGCTAGGCTCATGTTAATAGGAATATGCATGTATATTCATGTGCTATATGTATTAAAAATACTTGAGAAGGTGATTTAGAAATCTCAGTTTTAGGGCTGGGCGCGGTGGCTCAAGCCTGTAATCCCAGCACTTTGGGAGGCCGAGGCGGGTGGATCACAAGGTCGAGAGATCGAGACCAACCCGGTCAACATGGTGAAACCCCGTCTCTACTAAAAATACAAAAAATTAGCTGGGCATGGTGGCATGTACCTATAATCCCAGCTACTCAGGAGGCTGAGGCAGGAGAATTGCCTGAACCCAGGAGGCGGAGGTTGCGGTGAGCCGAGATCGCGCCATTGCACTCCAGCCTGGGTAACAAGAGCGAAACTCCGTCTCAAAAAAAAAAAAAGAAAGAAAAAAAAAAAGAAATCTCAGTTTTAAATCTTCAGGGCAAGAATCTTGCTTATTTTGTTGCTAAGGAAGATGAATGGGTTGAAAATAGTTTTAAAGTCCTTTACGGGGCTAAGTCATGAGTCTAAAGAGGGTAAACAGGTTAGGTTTGTTATCCCAGAAGCTAGAGGCAAGATTTTTACTCCATTCTTACAACATTGCCACAAACATGTGGATTCTGCAAAAGTTGCCTAGCAATATTAGAAACAAGGTTGGGTGGAGGAAGGAACTGGAAATTTGAATTAGATATGGCCTGGGGCCAGAGGGTGTAACCCATCTCTCCAGTACAGTATGTGCTGTACTCAGAGGAGTGTGAAATTTTAAAAATCAGAACAGTCACTAAAAATTTCAGTTAGGATGTTGCTGCAGTTAAACCATAATTTTTTTTTTTTTTTTTTTTTTTGAGACGGAGTTTCGTTCTTCTTACCCAGGCTGGAGTGCAATGGCGCAATCTCGGCTCACCGCAACCTCTGCCTCCTGGGTTCAAGCAATTCTCTTGCCTCAGCCTCCCGAGTAGCTGGGACTACAGGCACGCACCACCATGTCCAGCTAATTTTTGTATTTTTAGTAGAAATGGGGTTTCACCTTGTTGACCAGGATGGTCTCCATCTCTTGACCTCGTGATCCACCCACCTCGGCCTCCCAAAGTGCTGGGATTACAGGCGTGAGCCACCACCCCTGGCTAAACCATAATATTGTGCCATGTTCTCAGCTTGAAGAGGCAGGACCTGAGTTTCTCACACATTTTGGCACTTTCGTTGTAAAGATCACTGGGCTTTCATTTAATTATTACAGAAACATTTATTAGGCACTTTCTCAGGGGCCAAGGCACAGTGCTGGTTGCTGGAGCTCTGAAGACAAATACAATTTGGACCCAGTCCTGGCAGTAGGAAAACCAGACAAGTAAACAAAGTAAGAGTGTTACATAGTCCATGCTGGGTGCAGTGGAAAGTCTGGAGTAGGGAATAGAGAGTCAGGAAAGACTTCATAGAGGAAACAGCTGTAGCACTGAGTCTTGTTTTCAACTTAAAAAAAAAAATTCCTGGCCGGGCGCGGTGGCTCAAGCCTGTAATCCCAGCACTTTGGGAGGCCGAGGCGGGTGGATCACGAGGTCAAGAGATCGAGACCATCCTGGTCAACATGGTGAAACCTCGTCTCTACTAAAAATACAAAAAATTAGCTGGGCATGTTGGCGCGTGCCTGTAATCCCAGCTACTCAGGAGGCTGAGGCAGGAGAATTGCTTGAACCCGGGAGGCGGAGGTTGCGGTGAGCCGAGATCGCGCCATTGCACTCCAGCCTGGGTAACAAGAGTGAAACTCCGTCTCAAAAAAAAAAAAAAAAAAAAAAAAAAAAAAGAAAAAAAAAAAATTCCTAGCCGGGCGCGGTGGCTCAAGCCTGTAATCCCAGCACTTTGGGAGGCTGAGGCGGGTGGATCACAAGGTCGAGAGATCGAGACCATCCTGGTCAACATGGTGAAACCCCGTCTCTACTAAAAATACAAAAAATTAGCTGGGCATGGTGGCACATGCCTGTAATCCCAGCTACTCAGGAGGCTGAGGCAGGAGAATTGCCTGAACCCAGGAGGCGGAGGTTGCGGTGAGCCGAGATCGCGCCATTGCACTCCAGCCTGGGTAACAAGAGTGAAACTCCGTCTCAAAAAAAAAAAAAAAAAAAAAAACAAAAAAAAAAACTCCTTCAACCAGGTGCAGTGGCTCATGCCTATCATCCCAACATTTTGGGAGGCTGAGGTACGTGGATCGCTTGAGTCCAGGAGTTCAAGACCAGCCTGAGCAACATGGTGAGATGTGGTCTCTACAAAAAATACAAAAATTTGCCAGGCGTAATGGTACTCTCCTGTAGTCCTGGCTACTCAAGAGGCTGAGGTGGGAGAATCGCTTGAGCCCAGGAGGGGAGGTTGCAGTGAGTCATGATCACACCACTGCACTCCAGCCTACAATAGAGCAAGAGTAAGACCCTTGTCTTTTTTTTTTTGAGACGGAGTTTCACTCTTGTTACCCAGGCTGGAGCGCAATGGCGTGATCTCGGCTCACCGCAACCTCTGCCTCCTGGGTTCAGGCAATTCTCCTGCCTCAGCCTCCTGAGTAGCTGGGATTATAGGCACGCACCACCATGCCCAGCTAATTTTTTGTATTTTTACTAGAGACGGGGTTTCACCTTGTTGACCAGGATGGTCTCGATTTCTTGACCTTGTGATCCACCTGCCTCGGCCTCCCAAAGTGCTGGGATTACAGGCGTGAGCCACCGCGCCCGGCAAGACCCTTGTCTAAAAAAAAAATCTTTCTTTCCCCCAGTCATTCTACACATTTGCTGTGAACTTACCTCTTCGATTTTGTGTGAGGACTTCAAAGTCCTGGGTCTGTGGACTAAGAACTATTCCCTTTCCATTGAAAACCCAAGGCCGGCCGGGCGCGGTGGCTCATGCCTGTAATCCCAGCACTTTGGGAGGCTGAGGCGGGTGGATCACGAGGTCAAGAGATCGAGACCATCCTGGTCAACAAGGTGAAACCCTGTCTCTACGAAAAATACAAAAAATTAGCTGGGCATGGTGGCACGTGCCTGTAATCCCAGCTACTCAGGAGGCTGAGGCAGGAGAATTGCCTGAGCCCAGGAGGCGGAGGTTGCGGTGAGCCGAGATTGCGCCGTTGCACTCCAGCCTGGGTAACAAGAGCAAAACTCCGTCTCAAAAAAAAGAAAAAAAGAAAAGAAAACCCAAGCCCTTCTGCCTCAGCTTACTACTTCAAAGACCTCCCAGTTTAGGGAAGCAGACAGCTGGCAAAGTAGGAGTTGACAAAACAAAACATTGTTAAGAGTGTTTACCTTCAGGAAGGAGAATTGGGCTGGGAATTGAAAGCATAGGTGGGAGAATTTTGTACCATTTAAATTTTTGTTATTAAGCCGGGCGCGGTGGCTCGAGCCTGTAATCCCAGCACTTTGGGAGGCTGAGGCGGGTGGATCATGAGGTCGAGAGATCGAGACCATCCTGGTCAGCATGGTGAAACCCCGTCTCTACTAAAAATACAAAAAAAATTAGCTGGGCATGGTGGCACATGCCTGTAATCCCAGCTACTCAGGAGGCTGAGGCAGGAGAATTGCTTGAACCCAGGAGGCGGAGGTTGCGGTGAGCCAAGATCGCGCCATTGCACTCCAGCCTGGGTAACAAGAGCGAAACTCCGTCTCAAAAAAAAAAAAAAAATTTTGTTATTACCTCTACAATCTTGCATTGAATAGAGTAATAGAGTGGTAATCTCTGTTCAATTTTTTTTTTTTTTCTGAGATACTTCTTGCTTTGCTGCTCAGGCTGGAGTGCAGTGGCACAATCATGGCTCACTGCAGCCTCCATCTTCCAGGCCCAAATGATCCTTTCACTTCAGCTTCCTGAGTAGCTGGGACTACAAGCATGTGCCACCACAACCAGCTAATTTTTAAATTTTTAGTAGAGATGATGTCTCACTATGTTACTCAGGCTGGTCTTGAACTCCTGGCCTCAAGTGATCCTCCTGTCTTGACCTGTTGGGATTATACATGTGAACTACCATGTCCAGCTCAAAATCTTAAATAGGCAAACTTATCTGCAAATGTGCCAATTTAGGAAGCAAATAAACCAACGATTATTTAAATTAGGGCTCTTTTATTACTCACAAGGGAGTGAGCACCTAATCCAAATCAGAATACTGCAATGGACAAAGAACAGAAGGTCCCTACCCTCAGGTTCCTTCTTTTTCTAGAAGGAGATAGTAATAAATTAACAACATACTTTGAGATAGAAATAAGCCTGCTAAAGAAATAAAGCCAGGTGTCGTGAAAGAGCAAAGGGTGAGAGAGGGGACGTGAAACAGAGATATAGAATTCTTACATAGGAGGAGTTTAGGAGCATCAATCTAGTTGTGGAGAGGTGTCTAAGGGGCTTTAAAGTCCCATTTACTTGGAAAGCACACTATTTTCACATGCAGTTTATGTTACAGATAGATAAAAGTAGTGGTTTTCTAGTTTTTTAAATTTATGCATCATATTGAGAAAATGTCAATTATATCAAATAATTATATTTGTCATTAGGAGTGGCAGGAGGGGGCCCACAGCCTGGGCAGCATGGTGGCTCATGCCTGTAATCCCAGCATTTTGGGAGACTGAGGCAGGCGGATTGCTTGAGTTCTAGACCAGCCTGGGCTACACGGTGAAACACAATCTCTATTAAAAATACAAAAATTAGCTGGGCACTGTGGCACACCTGTAATTCTAGCTCTTAGGGAGGCAGAGGTGGGAGGCTAGCTTAAGCCCAGGAGTTCGAGATCTGCCTGGACAATATAGCGAGACCCTGTTCTCCACACAAAAAAAGGAAAAAATAAAAAATTAGCTGGGCATGGTAGCACATGTCATTAGTCCCAGCTATTCAGGAGGAATAGGAATAGCTATCCCTACTCCTGAGGTGGAAAGATCTCTTGAGCCTGGGGAGATCGAGGCTGCAGTGAGCCATGACTGCACCACTGTACTCCACTTTGAGACAGGGTGGACAGAGAGAGGCCCTGTCTCAAAACATAATTTTTTTTTCCTCTATGTTTACAGAAAGAATTTTTTTTTTGAGCAGTCTTGCCCTGTCGCCAGGCTGGAGTGCAGGAGTGCAGTGGTGCCATCTCGGCTCACTGCAACCTCCACCTCCCGGATTCAAGCGATTCCTCTGCCTCAGCAAGTAGTTGGGACTACAGGTCCGAGCCACCATACCCAGCTAATTTTTGTATTTTCAGTAGAGATGGGGTTTCACCATGTTGGCCAGGATGGTCTCGATCTCTTGACCTCATGATCTGCTCACCTTGACCTCCCAAAGTGCTGGGATTACAGGTGTGAGCCATTGTGCCTGGCCAAAAAATAATTTTTTAAAAAAGGAGTGGCAGGAGGGGAGGTGTTGGAGGGAGGGTTCTGAAAACCACTGGTTGTCTTTGGCTACTGTGGATCAGAGAATAACTTTCCTTATACAAGTCTAGAGTTCTTGTTCTCCAAGAGCTTAAAATTAAGTTTGCATAAACATATAAAAATATATTTATATGTGCTTATAGCCCAGAAAAAAAAATACATTTATATACCAGTTAGCAAATGTTAGGTGAAAAGACAGCTGTTGATCCTCCTTCACTGTGTCTTCAGTTGTGTGATCTCAGAAAATTCCTGATTTGACGTGTTAAATGCTACCGTGTTTTCATGAAAAAAATCAGCTTGAGTTTATTTAGCCTTTGAAAAGCATTAGAACAACAGGCATGACAAAGTGTTAACATCCATAAAGTGCTAACAATAAGAAAAATGGGCAGTAGAAATAAATGTAAATGTAGAAATAAATGTTAAACCCATGACAACTGTCCAACAATATGAATCAAAACAACAAAAACACATCAACAAACATTAAATAACAATTGATGTTCAGAATTCACAGCGTGTGCTCTAATCTACTGCTAGTGAGAATGTAAATTGTGTTTCTGGAGGGCAGTTTGCCAGTTTATATCCTTTGACTCAGCAATTCTTACTCCAGGGATGTAGCCAAAAGAACATTTTTAAAAGGCCAGGCACAGTGGCTCATGCCTAGCAGTTTGGGAGGCCGAGGCAGGCAGATCATCTGAGGTCGCGCCACTGCACTCCAGCCTGGGTGACAGAGAGAGGCTCCATCTCAAAAACGAACAAACAAACAAAAAACCCAATAACCCACGGAGAAGGAAGAATATATATCCCATGGGGTTACTTACAACAGAAAAACTGGAAGAGGCCAGGTGCGGTGGCTGTCTGTAATTCCAGCACGTTGGGAGGCCGAGGCAGGCGGATCGCTTGAGGTCAGGAGTTCAAGACCAGCCTGGCCAACATGGCAACCCCCCGACTCTACTAAAAATAAAAAAAATTAGGCAGGTGTGGTGGCAGATGCCTGCAATCGCTACACCCAGCTGAACCCCGAAGGCGGGGAGGTTGCAGGTTGCAGTGAGCCGAGATCGTGCCACTGCACTGCAGCCTCATTGACATAACGAGACCCCGTCTCAGAAAAAAGAAAAGAAAACTGCAAGAAACTTGTATGTGCATTAAGGAACGGATTAAATCGGTTTAACGGAGCACTAGGGAAATTTTTTTTTAATTGCATTTAAGTTTGCAGCAAGCCGGGCCAATCGGTTTTGCCAACGCATGCTCACGTGCTGGCAAACAAATGTAAACACTGAGGTCCTGTGCCGGTGTCGTGGTGGGCAAATGCGCTGCTGTTTATTTTGGCCGCGGACAAGGTCGGCTGCAAAGGTGGCCCCCGGCTAGGGAGCGCTCTTCTCGCTGTGGAGACACCCGCCCCTAACAGCCACCCACCCAGGGGCCACACTGGGGCTCAGAGGCCGCCTCCCAGCTCGCGTCCGGCCTAAGTACGTCGGCTCCCACAGTTCAGAAAGGTCCTGAGGCCTGAGTCACCGTTTCCGGCTCGGACCTCGACCCGGGAACGTGGGCTGCCCACTGCCACGCCCACTACGCCCCACTGGTCCGGCCCGAGGGACAAGGGGCAAGAAGTGGTTTCCCGAGAAAGCGGCCGAAGGCCATTCGGTTCCTGGGTCTTCCCAGCTCGCAGAGACCCGGAGACGCCGCCCGGCCACCTGGCCCTCTTCAGATCCCCCGGCACGGAGGAGCAGCGAGAGGGCCGCGTCCAGGCCGGCGTTCACGTTAGCTTCGGCGAGTTGAGCGCTTTTGCTCCTCCCAGAAGGCGGCCTCGGGTCCCGGGCCCAGCCTTGCCCTGGAGGCGTTCAGGCGGCGCCCGGCCGGGTTCCCAGCCGCCTGGGCTCGCCCATAGGCCCAGAGCGCCACGGCCCGCCTAGGCCAGACCGGCGCGGAACCGGGGGCGGAGCCAGCGGGTTCGCGCCAAAATAGCGTAGCTGGTCCTTCCCCCGCGGGCTACGTCGCGCCCTCTTTTTTTTTTCAAACCCGGAGCTGGACGGGGATTGGTGGACTGGGAAATCACGTGGTTAACGGTCGCGGGAAGCCGCGGAGCCCGAACCTGAGACTGGACCTGAGGAGACCTCAGCTTCGGTGCTCGGGCCGCCCCTCCTCAGCCGGACTGTCCGCGCCGCCGTCGCCGCCACCGCCACCGCCCGCAGCCCGAGTGCCCGGGAGCCGCGGCTACTCGCCGCGAAGAGACGCCGCGGCCGGGCGCGCCCAGCTGCACGTGGCGGACCCGCCCCCTGTCCCGCCGTGTCCCGGACCCCGCGGGCCTCCGCTCTCCAGTCCTCGGCCCCGGCCCCAGGGCCGCGATGAGCTTCCTGAGCCGCCAGCAGCCGCCGCCGCCCCGCCGCGCCGGGGCCGCCTGCGCCTTGCGGCAGAAGCTGATCTTCTCGCCCTGCAGCGACTTTGAGGAAGAAGAGGAAGAGGAGGAGGAGGAGGGCAGCGGCCACAGCACCGGGGAGGACTCGGCCTTCCAGGAGCCCGACTCGCCGCTGCCGCCTGCGCGGAGCCCCATGGAGCCTGGGCCCGAGCGCCGCCGCTCGCCCGGCCCGGCCCCAGGGAGCCCCGGCGAGCTGGAGGAGGACCTGCTGCTGCCCGGCGCCTGCCGGGGCGCGGACGAGGCGGGCGGCGGGGCGGAGGGCGACTCGTGGGAGGAGGAGGGCTTCGGCTCCTCGTCGCCGGTCAAGTCGCCGGCGGCCCCCTACTTCCTGGGCAGCTCGTTCTCGCCCGTGCTCTGCGGCGGCCCGGGGGATGCGTCGCCGCGGAGCTGCGGGGCGCGCCAGGGCCCCTGCTCGCCGCGGCCCGACCACCCGGGCACCCCGCCGCACAAGACCTTCCGCAAGCTGCGGCTCTTCGACACCCCGCACACGCCCAAGGTGAGCGCGGCGGGCGCAGGCTCCCAGCGGCCGGGGCCCCTCCTGGGCCCGCGCCGGTCCGGCCTTTTAAAAAGGCCGCGGTGCCGGAGCCCAGCGCGCCGCTGCCCGGGTTCGGTTACATAAGCGGCCGCCGCACCCCCGGTCGCTTTCCTGCGCCGCCCCCCAGAGTTGGCAGCCCTTGTTTTTGGCCCTGCCCCGCGGTTGTCGGTTGAGATTATGTAACTGAACAATGGGCCTCGTCTGGAACTTCTTCATCTTACAGAGGGGCCGATTGGCCCGTCCAGGTGGCCGAGGATTTGCCGCCTCTTGAGTCCCGGCCGCCCGGAGCATGTCAGCCCCGAAAGCGGCACCAAAAACGCGGTTTGCGAAGATGATGGAGGGTGCTGGCCCGGCCACCTGACACTCCCGAACCATATGGTGCCTTTTAAACGCGGTGATCGGGCCTGTAATTTAGGCGGCCCTTGCAGAAGGAGTTCGGTTAAAAAAAAAAAGTCCTGCACTGATATGTATGGCGTTGATGGGGCGGGGGAAGCCTGGGGTGTGCGGGCAGAACCTGCGCGTGTACTTGGGAGTAAAGGCTGGCTGGCCTTCCAAGCATTTACAGTCCCACAGACGCATCCATAAGTCAAGGTAGCACTAAAGCCTCTTTCTGGACACGGCCTTGGATTAGCGTTTGTTTATATCCGTTGAGTTTGCCATGCTCAAAGTTCGGTCGGCCTCAGTGTGATTAGGCACATCCTACTGTTGATAAGGTATCTTAAAGAAAGAGGTGTTTACCGTTTACCGCCTGTGTTTTGAATGGCCTTCCGGTACTGTGCAGATTACCACTCCTTTTTTTTTATTCTTTTTTTTTTAAAATACGGTTTCATCATGTTGGTCAGGTTGGTCTTGAACTCCTGACCTCATGTGATCCGCCCGCCTTGGCCTCCAAAGTGCTTGAATTATAGACGTGAGCCAGATACCACTTTTAAAACAGCAGATTTTAAAGCTGGTATTTCCAGAGTAAGACAAGCCTCACATTTGTAAGATTAATATGAAAAATGTACCTTTTAAGTGAGTTTGTTTTGTTTTCAATGTACTGTTTGTCAGCAGCCTCAAGAATATGTGTGCTTTTGAGCTTTACTGTTTCTTGGCCAACTTGTTCAAGGCAAACTCTCTGGAAGTGAGGGAAGGAGTCCAGCCAAGTTGGCTATCAAAACCCTATTTAGATGGGGGAGGGGAGCTTTTATGGGGCTCTCAGATGGGTTGAAAGAATTTGTTAACTTTTTTTTTTTTTTTTTTTTTTTTTTTTTTTTTTTTGAGACAGAGTTTCGCTCTTGTTACCCAGGCTGGAGTGCAATGGCGCGATCTCCGCTCACCGCAACCTCCGCCTCCTGGGTTCAGGCAATTCTTCTGCCTCAGCGTCCTGAGTAGCTGGGATTACAGGCACGCGCCACCATGCCCAGCTAATTTTTTTTTTGTATTTTTAGTAGAGACGGGGTTTCACCATGTTGACCAGGATGGTCTCGATTTCTTGACCTCGTGATCTACCCACCTCGGCCTCCCAAAGTGCTGGGATTACAGGCGTGAGCCACCGCACCCGGCCAGAATTTGTTAACTTTTAGCCACTAGAATGAAATTAGTTTCAGGTAGCATTCATGTTCTTTTTAGGGTTAGAGACAGATTTTACTTGCCTTTTCTTTTTTTTTTCCAGAAAAGGTAATTCATATCCAGCTTCAGGCTTCCTAAATTAGCCACAATTTATTTTGCTTGAATTCTAACAATAGCTTGTGTGTTGCTTTGACCTAGGCATTCAACCTTGTGAAAGGCTCATTGAAGGTTAGGTTGAGAAGGCTGACTATAGGACTTGGATCCTAAAAATTGTCTTTTTTCTTCCCTAGAGTTTGCTCTCCAAAGCTCGAGGAATTGATTCCAGCTCTGTTAAACTCCGGGGTAGTTCTCTCTTCATGGATACAGAAAAATCAGGAAAAAGGGAATTTGATGTGCGACAGACTCCTCAAGTGAATATTAATCCTTTTACTCCGGATTCTGTGTTGCTTCATTCCTCAGGACAGTGTCGTCGTAGAAAGAGAACATACTGGAATGAGTAAGTCATTTATTTTAACAGTGTGGTTCTCTAAATAACCTAAGATTGGCTTGGTATACTTACCAAAATTTAGTTTCTATTTAATGGCATGGATGTATCTGTCAGATATATTAATAGAAAAATACATATTTTTTTTAGTTCCTGTGGTGAAGATATGGAAGCCAGTGATTATGAGCTTGAAGATGAAACAAGACCTGCTAAGGTAAATAGTTAGTTTATTTCTTTCTTTTTTGTTTTTTAATTGAGTCGGAGTTTTTTGCTCTTGTTACCCAGGCTGGAGTGCAATGGCACGATCTCAGCTCACCGCAACCTCCGCCTCCTGGGTTCAGGCAATTCTCCTGCCTCAGCCTGCTGAGTAGCTGGGATTACAGGCGTGAGCCACCACGCCTGGCCTTTTTTTTATTTTTAGTAGAGACGGGGTGTCACCATGTTGACCAGGATGGTCTCGATCTCTTGACCTTGTGATCCACCCGCCTCGGCCTCCCAAAGTGCTGGGATTACAGGCATGAGCCACTGCGCCCAGCCTTTTTTTTTTTTTTTTTTTTTGAAATTTACTTTTCTACCACTTAAAGTATGCTACGAACATGTTAAACATTAAAACATAAGGTAGAATGGTTTCTAAATTTCACACATAGTCCTATCACCATAGCTAAAAATAATCGTTTTTGTATTTTATATATATATCTGTATATATGTATATATGTATATATACATATATATATGGAAATGCTTTTTATTACAGAGAATTACAATTACTGAAAGCAATATGAAGTCCCGGTATACAACAGAATTTCATGAGCTAGAGAAAATTGGCTCTGGAGAATTTGGTTCTGTATTTAAGTGTGTGAAGAGGCTGGATGGATGCATTTATGCCATTAAGCGATCAAAAAAGCCACTGGCTGGCTCTGTTGATGAGTATGTATTAAACATTTGTCTTTTGCTCTTTTGTCCGCTATGGTTTTACTAACATAAGGTTTTAGGTAATCAAACACTGAATTCTATCTCTCACTTTTGAGAAGTTGTAATGATTTAATCAGGTCCTTTTCACTTTGTACTATCAGTTCTTAATGGACTTGTTGAATAATACCAGTAGTCTGATTTTGGAACCTAACTTAAATTTCTTATTTCTAGTCAGCATCCATGAATTTGCAGTAAAATGGAGTTTATTCTTACCTGAGTCCTAGGGCAAATAACATTTCTTCTTGCTGATAAATCTTTAATGGAATCCTCCTTTGGAAAAATCTCATACCAGTCCAAACCCCTTCTCTCTTAAGCAAGTTGCTTTTTAGCATAACAGTAGATACAAAAGTCAAGTTTATTGTTTGAAGTTTCAGATAAATTAATTCAATTTAAGCTTGAATTAAAACTATTTACCATTCTATTTACCAAATCTCAATTTTCTCCTAGGCAGAACGCTTTGAGAGAAGTATATGCTCATGCAGTTCTTGGACAGCATTCTCATGTAGTTCGATATTTCTCTGCATGGGCAGAAGATGATCATATGCTTATACAGAATGAATACTGTAATGGTGAGTGATACAGTGGTTCTCTTGTGAGCTTGAGAACGTCGAGGAAGTATCATCTAAAATCTTGCTCCATTTCTGTCACTTTAATCTTTTATAAGTTTAAATATTAGAGGCCTAACATAAATTTCAGGTACAAGTTTAAGAACCTTGTCCCTTCTGAAGCACCTTGTACATACCTCAGTAGTAGAACTTTGCATACTATTATGTGCTTGTCACTCCAACTGAACTTTTTAAGAGACAATGCCTTGCCACATATATTTTGGTGACTTTAGTACCTAGTATCATAGTGTGTGGGGCTTATAGTAGTTATGAAATGTTAGGTTTAGCTGGGCGCGGTGGCTCAAGCCTGTAATCCCAGCACTTTGGGAGGCCGAGGCGGGTGGATCACGAGGTCAAGAGATCGAGACCATCCTGGTCAACATGGTGAAACCCTGTCTCTACTGAAAATACAAAAAAAACTAGCTGGGCATGGTGGCACGTGCCTGGGCTCACCAGGAGGCGGAGGTTGCGGTGAGCTGAGATCGCACCATTGCACTCCAGCCTGGGTAACAAGAGCGAAACTCCGTCTTAAAAAAAAAAAAAAAAGAAATGTTAGGTTTAACTTAACATTTCTCAAAAAAAAAAAAAAAAAAAAAAAGAAAGAAATGTTACGTTGAATGGATTCTTCCTGTGTCTACTCTTTTATTTCCATTTTATTTGGTGTGCTGCTAAAACTGATGTTTGTCAGTCAGTCTTCATTGATCTAATGTTGACTGACCTAATGTTGACTTCATTGATCTTCATTGATCAGCTCTTTGTTTAAGCATTCTATAGTCCTGCCCTGTTCCCATCTATCCAACCTAGTCTACCACTGGGATCCACTAACAGTTTATTATGTTACATTCTTTTAGTTCTCTAGTTTGTCTTCTCTTCCTCCTGTCCCTCAAGAACGAAACAAAACAGGCATGTATAGATTCAACTTTGGATGTCTCTGTATAGCTTTCAGTTTCTCTTAAGTCCTTCAAGGGCTGATTTACGTCTCTCTTTTTTCCTTAAAAACCTTTACCAAAGTCCTGGTCAGAATTCTGATTCTTATGGACGTCTTTCATTATTATACACCAAATCTTTATATATAATAGATTATTTCTCAACATTTTTGTAGTTTATAAGCATGATGATTGGGTTTTCATACTCAAGTGTGAAGTGTGCCTCCCTCAAACCTTGTTACGACATTAGCACATTACCAGTCTGAAATGAAAAATATCTATAGATTGTTTCTATTTTCGTACGTCTTCTGTGAGTAAAGAGAATTTAGAGTTTAGTAAACACTTGAAAGGATATAACAAAGGTTTATTTTTGTTGATTCTCATTATTCCTTAAATAAGACCAGTTATCTCATAATTTGTAAATAAATAAGTGGTGTGGGTATAGATTCAGATTCCCCAAATTTAAAAACTGAACAAAGCAGAAGTAAAAGATCCATTGTTCAAGCCTGATTATTTTATTAGTTCTCCACACTTCAAAGAACTTGAGTGTCTAGTATACAGCATTGCTGCTAGTTTTTTTCACACAGCTCTTGAAATGTTTCTATTCATACCATCAAAATATTTATGTATCTCCCATGACCTTATTTTTAGCCTTCATTTTTCAGATGTTGCATTTAACCTGAAATAACTTGACCGTAATGTCATCTCCATTCTTTATTTGCTAGACACCGTCTCTTTTCAGTTTCCTTCTTTCTCTCTCACTTTATTGATGTGAATAGTTCTCTTAACAGAATAGTTTAGTAGTAGTCCAGGAATGACAAATAATGTAGCAACCTACCAACATATGGTTGTGTAAATCAGATGATTTTGAGAAAACTCAGCTGGGTCTGAGAGGGAAGAGTGAGTAGTCTTGCTACTCTCTCAGATTAGAAAAACATTGTTCTGTAATAATGTTGGATAGTAAAATAATCTATTGAAAATAAGTTATTTTAAAACAATATAAAACACTTGAAGAAAATAGTCCTGCATGAAACAGGACTGCCTCTTTTTGTGGCTGTTTGTCCTAGTTAGATATAAGAAAATAAGACTGTCTGGATGCATTTGTGATCTCTTCCTTTTAATTCCTGTGTCCACCATTCCTCTTTCCGCATAAAACTTTGAGTATACTAATAAGGCTCATCTTCACATCTTTTCCAGTTTCACAGGAAAAGGATTGTGTTAAAATTTATTTGTACCTGAGTAACCTGTTGCCTTTATTGTGATTTAATTTCCTTATTATCTTACTCATTTGCATGATAAGCCTTTTATCTTGGTTTGGTTGGAATTAACCTGTATAAACAAGTGTAGAAAAATGCTGATGGATAGGGAAAGAGAACCGGAAATGTCAGAACTTGTTTTGTTCTTCTCACCTTTCTTGCCCTTCTAGCAATAAGAAATTGGCACATCTGTGGTTGCTGGACCTGCTAAAAAGAGAATTAGCCATATTTTTTGTTAGCAAATTTGATCTAGGACTTAGCCTGTCTTGTCTGACAGCGTTATTGGTCTGCTCCCTTCTAGAGCCCTCATTTCCCCGCCCAGTTCAAGATTTGTGCAAGTAAGGAGAATGTATATTCAAGAATAAGATACTGAGATATGTAATTTATTTTTATTTTAAAAACCCGTTTGACCTTGTGTTAGTCAGTCTTATTTAAATTGTAGGACCTCCTTTTCTGACTAATACACCATTGACCTGCCTAATTATATTACCCAGCTCTGATTTTTTTATTCCTAAGCTTTAAACAGAAGTTTTTTTCTTTTTTTTAGAGAGATGGAATCTTGCTCTGTCACCCAGGCTGGAGTGCAGTGGCGAGATCTTGGCTCACTGCGACCTCTGCCTTCAGAGACAGTTCAAGCAATTCTGCCTCCTGAGTAGATGGGACTATAGGTGCATGCTGCCATGCCTGGCTAATTTTTTTTGTATTTTAGTAGAGATGAGGTTTCACTGTGTTGCTGGTCTTAAACTCCTGAGCTCAGGCAATTTGCCTGCCGCAGCCTCCCAAAGTGGTAGGATTACAGGCATGAGCTACCACGCCCAGCCAACGGATTTTTAAAACAGTTCTTCATTGCCTTTGAGATAAAATATAAACTTTTAAAGGTTTTTTTTTTTTTTTGAGATGGGTTTCACTCTTGTTGCCCAGGCTGGAGTGTAATGGCATGATCTCGGCTCACCACAACCTCTGCCTCCCTGGTTCAAGCGATTCTCCTGTCTCAGCCTCCCGAGTAGCTGGGACCACAGGCATGTGCCACCATGCCCGACTAATTTTGTATTTTTAGTAGAGACAGAGTTTCTCCATGTTGCTCAGGCTGATCTCAAACTCCTGACCTCAGGTGATCCGCCCACCTTGGCCTCCCAAAGTGCTGGGATTACAGGTGTGAACCACCCTGCCCAAACTTTAAAAATTAAAAAAGAAGCCGGGCGCGGTGGCTCAAGCCTGTAATCCCAGCACTTTGGGAGGCCGAGGCAGGTGGATCACAAGGTCAAGAGATCGAGACCATCCTGGTCAACATGGTGAAACCCCGTCTCTACTAAAAATATAAAACATTAGCTGGGCATGGTGGCGCATGCCTGTAATCCCAGCTACTCAGGAGGTGAGGCAGGAGAATTGCCTGAACCCAGGAGACGGAGGTTGCGGTGAGCCGAGATCGAGCCATTGCACTCCAGCCTGGGTAACAAGAGTGAAACTCCATCTCAAAAAAGAAAAAAATTAAAAAAGATAGCCGGGCGTGGTAGTTCACGCCTGTAATCCCAGCACTTTGGGAGGCTGAGGTGGGCAGATGACTTGAGGTCAGGAGTTCAAGACCAAACTTTAATTTAAAAAAAAAAAAAAAAAGAAAATTTAAAAAGATATAAACAAATTAACTGGTTTAATTAATTCTATAAAAGCAGGTTATAATATCATTCATAGTAAGAGTAGTATAAAATAAAACTATAAGCCGGGCGTGGTGGCTCAAGCCTGTAATCCCAGCACTTTGGGATGCTGAGGCGGGTGGATCACGAGGTCAAGAGATCGAGACCATCCTGGTCAACATGGTGAAACCCTGTCTCTACTAAAAATACGAAAAAAACTAGCTGGGCATGGTGGCACGTGCCTGTAATCCCAGCTACTCAGGAGGCTGAGGCAGGAGAATTGCCTGAACCCAGGAGGGCGGAGGTTGCGGTGAGCCGAGATTGCGCCATTGCACTCCAGCCTGGGTAACAAGAGCGAAACTCCGTCTCAAAAAAAACAAACAAAAACAAACAAACAAAAAAAAAACTCTACTAAAATACTGACATTTACTTATTTTATTTTTTACTTTTTTAAGAGACAGGGTTTCAACATGTTGGCCAGGCTGGTCTTGAACTTCTGACCTTGTGATCCACCCGCCTCGCCCTCCCAAAGTGCTGGGATTACAGGTGTGCGCCACTGCACCCGGCAATACTGACTTTTTAGTATTGTCAAGGGTATGGAGAAACAGGTATTCTCATACGTTGATAATGGGCATGTAAATTGATACAGCCTTCTCTGTGGAGAAGAGTGTGTGTGTAAAACACAATCTCCATATATTACAAATTTGCATATCCTTTAACCCAGCAATTTGACTTCTAGGTGGTATACTAAATGTGTGTGAAATAACCAATGTACAAGGTTATTTATTAGGCCATGGTATATAATAGCAGAGGCTTGGAAATAATTTTAAAATGTCCAGCAATTGAGGGACTGATAAATGCATTACCATTCAATTATACAATGGAATTCTATAGAGAAAGAAGAAATGGGTTGTCTTTGTATATTGGTATAGAATGATCGTTAAGATAATAAACATGACCGGGCCCGGTAGCTCACGTGTATAATTCTAGCACTTTGGGAGGCCGGGTGAGGTCAGGAGTTCAAGACCAGCCTGGCCCACATGGTGAAACCCTGTCTCTATTAAAAAAAAAAAAAAAAAAAAGATAATGAACCATATGCTGTTACTTATGCAAAAGGTTGAAAAGAATACGTAGAACTGATCTGGGCATGGTGTCAATGCCTATAGTCCCAACTGCTTGGGAGACTGAAGCAGGAAGATCACTTAGGTTTGGGAATTCTAGGCTGTAGTGCACTATGCCGATCTAAGTTCAGCATCAGTATGGTGACCTCTCTGGAGTGGAGCACCACCTAAAAAGATGTAAAATGGCCTAGGTCAGAAACAGAACAGGTCAAAACTGTTCTGATAAGTAGTGGGATCTGATAAGTAGTGTGCTGATAAGTAGTGGGATCAAGCCTGTGAATGGCCATTGTATTCCAGCTGGGCAATGTAAAGAGACCCGGTCTCTTATAAATTGAAAAAGAAGAAAAAAAACTGATAATGTTTGTTTACTCTGGGAATGAAAGAGGTGGGTTGCTGACGTGTATGAATGAGAGAGACTACATTTTATTTTGTACCCATGCAAATGTATTACCTATTGAAAAAACAATATAATTCTGATTTCATAAGCAGGTTGAAGGGAGAATATCCTATAAAAAAACACTTTCTTGGCTGAGGTTGGTTGGTTGAGACTCATTCAGTAAAGATGGCAGAAAGAAGAAAGAAAGAAGAAAATGATAATATTTTCTATCTTTGTTAGGTGGAAGTTTAGCTGATGCTATAAGTGAAAACTACAGAATCATGAGTTACTTTAAAGAAGCAGAGTTGAAGGATCTCCTTTTGCAAGTTGGCCGGGGTTTAAGATATATTCATTCAATGTCTTTGGTTCACATGGATATAAAACCTAGTAAGTATTGCAGATCTTTTGACCTGTGTTCTTTGGGGTTGTAGAAAATAAATTACTTTATTATGACAGTATTGAAAACATATGTCTTATGTTTTCTCATTGTTAGTTTTAAAAGGCCTTGGATCCACTTACCAATATTGTTTTATGATTTCTGTTTACCTCTTCCCTTGTTAACCCCCAAAATTTGAGATGATAAACTTTTTTTTTTTGAGACTGCGTGTTGCCCAGGCTGGAATGCAGTGGCGCCATCTCTGCTCACTGCAGCCTACTCATTCCATACTCAGTCATCCAACCTCATTCTTCCCAGTAGCTGGGACTACAGGCATGTGCCACCATGCCTAGATAAATTCATTTTTATTAAAAGCCAAAAATTTTTACTGCATCTTATAGGAACTGCTGTGGCATACTAATGAGGGCACTAAAAATCTGTGTTTAAAGCCCCATTCTCCACTAGCCAGACCATATTAACATTTTCCCCAGTTGACTCAAGTCCTTAATAGTTGATTGGTTCAAATTAGTATGTACTTAAGGGTCATGCATTGCATATGGTTATATCAATTTTTCTTTTTCAGATCCCATCCCCTACTTTGTGTAAATTATACTTATCTTTCAAGCTATCCCTTTTTCTGTATTTCCTATAAATTGGAAGTTATAGCTAAGGGATATGGATTCAAGTTAAGCATTTTAGGCTCGATGAATTTAATGAGGTTTTTATTAATCTTCGGAAATGTGTTGATTTGTGAGAAGTCATTTTGTACAACTTTGTGAATTATATGCTAGAATTTCTTTTTTTTTTTTTTTTGAGACGGAGTTTCGCTCTTGTTACCCAGGCTGGAGTGCAATGGCACGATCTCGGCTCACCGCAACCTCCGCCTCCTGGGTTCAGGCAATTCTCCTGCCTCAGCCTCCTGAGGACTTAAGGCAGTAAATGTGAATTTGTAAGGAATGCCTGTACTCACTTATCTCTTATATAAAGTGTTAGACAAATATAATAGACCCTTATAAGGTATAAAATTTGAAAGTATTAAGGGATGTGAAGTTTAAAAATCTTCAAATTTACAAGTACCACCACAAAATAAGTTGTCCTATAAATAAAGTAAAACTGTATAGATTACTCCAGTAAATGCAACATATATTCTATGTTATATATTTTTGTGTGTGTGTGTGTGTGTGTGTGTGTGTGTGTGTGTGTGTGTGTGTATTTGAGACAGAGTCTTGCTCTGTTGCCTAGGCTGAAGTGCAGTGGTGCGATCTCAGCTCCCTACAACCTCTGCCCGCCTGGATTCAAGCCATTCTCCTGCCTCAGCCTCCTGAGTAGCTGGGATTACAGGTGCATGTAACCACACAGGCTAATTTTTGTATTTTTAGTAGAGATGGGGTTTCACCATGTTGGTCAGGCTGGTCTCAAACTCCTAACCTTGTGATCCTTCTGCCTCGGCCTCCCAAAGTGCTGGAATTAACAGGTGTGAGAGCCACTGCGCCTGGCCCAGGCCTTATTTTTTAAAGAGATAGTCTCTCAGTTGCCCAGGCTGGAATGCAGTGGTGCAATCATAGCTCACTGCAGCTTTGAATTCCTGGGCTCAAATAAACCTCCTGCCTCAGCCTCCCAAGTAGTTGGGACTTCAGGCATGCACCACCATTCCCAGCTATTTTTCTTTTTCTTTTTTCTTTTTTTTTTTGAGAGAGAGTCGCTCTGTCGCCAGGTGCCAGGCTGGAGTGCAGTGGCGTGATCTCAGCTCACTGCAACCTCCCCTTCCCAGATTCAAGCAATTCTCCTGCCTCAGCCTCCCGAGTAGCTGGGACTACAGGCACGTGCCACCACACCCAGCTAATTTTTGTATTTTTTAGTAGAGACGGGGTTTCACCATGTTGGCCAGGATGGTCTCGATCTCGTCACCTTGTGATCTACCCGCCTCAGCCTCCCAAAGTGCTGGGATTACAGGCGTGAGCCACCACGCCCAGCCCTATTTTTATTTTTTCTTTTTGTAGAGACAGGGTCTCACTGTCTTGCCCAGGCTTGCCTCGAATTCCAAATCTTAGGCAATCTTCCTACCTCAGCCTCTCAAAGCACTGGGATTACAGGCATGAGCCACCATACCTGGGCAATACTATACTGATAAAACAAAACTATTAAAATCTGCCACTCCGGGAATAGTGGCTCACACCTGTAATCCAAGCACTGTGGAGGTCAAGCCGGGCGGATCACCTGAGGTCGGGAGTTCAAGACCAGCCTCACCAACATGGTGAAACCCCGTCTTTTTTAAAAAAATAAAAATAAATAAATAAAATCTGCCACTAACAGCTCATGTTAATCATGATCTTACCTGAATGTGAAGAAAAAGATAATGTGTATACAGTAGGAAATAGTGAATCACAAAGGCATATTGCAAGCTAGATGCTGTATTGTCACCCAGATTCACTGGCTGAATGACTCATTCTGCTCACACCAGCCTTATAGCACCACGTTAAAATTTGTGCTTTCACAGAATTTCACAAATTACAGTTACTACCTTTTTTGCTGAAGAGTAATGTGCAGATGACAAGGGTGTCATGCAGTTTGAAGTGTTTAGGGATCAGTGCTAGGCTGGAAAATATATACTCAGAGGCCCAGGGTAGTGGCGCATCCCTGTAATCTCAGCACTTTGGGGGGCTGAGGCAGGAGATCACTTGAGGCCAGGTGCTTGATCAGCCTGGCCAATGTAGCGAGACCCCATCTCTACCAAATATAAAAGTTAGCTAGACATGGTGGCATGTGCCTCTTGTCCCAGCTACTCAGGAGGCTGAGTAAGAATTGCTTAAACCTGCCGGGCGCGGTGGCTCACGCCTGTAATCCCAGCACTTTGGGAGGCCGAGGTGGGTGGATTACAAGGTCAGGAGTTCGAGACCAGCCTGGCCAAAATGTTGAAACCCGGTCTCTACTAAAAATACAAAAATTGGCCGGGCGTGGTGGCTCAAGCCTGTAATCCCAGCACTTTGGGAGGCCGAGGCGGGTGGATCACGAGGTCGAGAGATCGAGACCATCCTGGTCAACATGGTGAAACCCCGTCTCTACTAAAGGTGCAAAAAATTAGCTGGGCATGGTGGCGTGTGCCTGTAATCCCAGCTACTGAGGAGGCTGAGGCAGGAGAATTGCCTGAGCCCAGGAGGCGGAGGTTGCGGTGAGCCGAGATCGCGCCATTGCACTCCAGCCTGGGTAACAAGAGCGAAACTCCGTCTCAAAAAAAAAAAAAATACAAAAATACAAAAATTAGCTGGGCGTGGTGGCACGTGCCTGTAATCCTAGCTACTCAGGAGGCTGAGGCAGGAGAATCGCTTGAACCTGGGAGGCGGAGGTTGCAGTGAGCTGAGATCTTGCCATTGCACTCCAGCCTGGGTGACAGAGTGAGACTCTGTCTCAAAAAAAAGAAAAGAATTGCTTAAACCTTGTTGCAGAGAGCCAAGATGATGCCACTGCACTCTAACTTAGGAGACAGAGCAAGACTGTCTCAAACAAAAAGCAAACGAACAAACAAAAATCCCAGAAAATATAACCCTAGTCCATATCTCCTGGGATTCTTATTCTTCATGGGTTTGGGATAGAACTTGAGAATTGGCATTTTAAAAAGCATGCTGGATGATTTTGGTATATGATTTTGTTTATAAAGTCTGGTTTTATTATTAGTTTGGCTTACATACTTAACTGTTTGACAGGTAATATTTTCATATCTCGAACCTCAATCCCAAATGCTGCCTCTGAAGAAGGAGATGAAGATGACTGGGCATCCAACAAAGTTATATTTAAAATAGGTAAAAAAGATAACAAGATTATTACCTTAAAATAAAGAGAAGGCTGTTTTGTTTTTGCTCTTGACTATTTTTTTTGAATACTTCTAGGTGATCTTGGGCATGTAACAAGGATCTCCAGTCCACAAGTTGAAGAGGGTGATAGTCGTTTTCTTGCAAATGAAGTTTTACAGGAGGTAATTTTTCTTCACCCTTAATTATAGTTTGCTTTGTAACACTTAGGAGTTGATAGAAGAATATAAATTCAGATATATTAAACTTTTAAGTTAACTAATAGAACAGAAATAAAATCTAAACCATGAGCTAAGGGTATTTAATTTGCAAAAAGTCATGAAGACAAAGATTTATAATGGAATTGTGGTAAAAAAAAGATGTCCTCGTACACCAGCGGTGGAACTTTAAAATGGCATGTCCTTTTTGGAGATCACAGTATTAGTATTGCATTAATATTTAAAAATCATGTACCCACTGACTCATAATTTTCACTTCTAGGAGTTTTTCCTATAGAAATACTAACATATAAACACAAGTTGAAAACAATGTAAATAGTGTTTACGAATAAGAGAATTATTAAGTAAATAATGGCACATAGTTATTAGTGTGGCATGTAGTTTCAAAAATGACAAAGTATTTCTTTTTTTTTTTTTTTTTTTTTTTGAGACGGAGTTTCGCTCTTGTTCCAGGCTGGAGTGCAATGGCGCGATCTCGGCTCACCGCAACCTCCACCTCCTGGGTTCAGGCAATTCTCCTGCCTCAGCCTCCTGAGTAGCTGGGATTACAGGCATGTGCCACCATGCCCAGCTAATTTTTTGTATTTTTAGTAAAGACGGGGTTTCACCATGTTGACCTGGATGGTCTCGATCTCTTGACCTCGTGATCCACCCGCCTCGGCCTCCCAAAGTGCTGGGATTACAGGGTTGAGCTAGCGTGCCCGGCGACAAAGTATTTCTTGAGAAAAATTTTGAATGAAAATAGAATAAGAAAAACACAAATTGTAATTATATGATCCCATTGCTTTTTGTAAATATGGGTATAGATATGTTTGCTTTATCACGTATGTGTGTATTTGTAACTTATCAAGTATGTTTCTTTTTTTCTCTTCTGATTAGAGAAGATGGAACTGAATTAGTGTGTTTCTATGTGTTTTGTGTTTGCATATGAATTCCTAATGTTTGGGGTTTGAGAGTTAAATTTGGCTGTTGATAAAGAAGAGGCATTTACTTTTATATATGTGTTTGCGTTTTTCCCCTTAGAGTGTGTATTACTTTGTAATTTAAAAAATAAACCTCCCCAAATTTAGCAGTTTATTCTCTAAATAAGTCCTAAACTTGAATGTGACATCAGACATTTTGATTTAGTCCTGTTTTTCACCTAAATCATATTTGAAGTGTAATCTTGTTTTATTTTGACCTGCTTTACATTACTTAAAAAAATATTTTTTAAATTTTGCAGAATTATACCCATCTACCAAAAGCAGATATTTTTGCGCTTGCCCTCACAGTGGTATGTGCTGCTGGTGCTGAACCTCTTCCCAGAAATGGAGATCAATGGCATGAAATCAGACAGGGTAGATTACCTCGGATACCACAAGTGCTTTCCCAAGAATTTACAGAGTTGCTGAAAGTGAGCATTTTATATATGAAGCTCTTTATTGACATGGTTCTATATTTTATTAAAAGCATGTCTTTACCTTAATTTTACTTTTCTTTTTAAGGTTATGATTCATCCAGATCCAGAGAGAAGACCTTCAGCAACGGCACTGGTAAAACATTCAGTGTTGCTATCCGCTTCTAGAAAGAGTGCAGAGCAGTTACGCATAGAACTGAATGCCGAAAAGTTCAAAAATTCACTTTTACAGAAGTAAGTTAGAGTTTTTTGTTTACTTTTTACTTTCTCATTCTCTTTAGTTCTCAAATTTTAATGAGAAATGATTTAAGCTTTGTGTCAACAAAGGATTTTAGGGGTGTGTGTGTGTGTGTGTTTGATCATTATGCAAAACAAGTTTTTTGTATTTTGAGACATGGTCTCATTGTGGCCAGGCTGAAGTGCACTGGTGCTATCATGGCTCATTGCAACCTCCATCTCCCAGGCTCAAGCTATCCTCCTACCTCAACCTTCTGAGTAGCTTAGCCACAAAGCTCAGCTAATTTTTATATTTTTTGTAGAGATGGGGTTTTGCCATTTTGCCCAGGCTGGTCTTGAACTCCTGGGCTCAAGCCATCTACCTACCTTGGCCTCCCAAAGTGCTGGGATTATAGACGTGAGCTACCTCACCCAGCTCCAGTAGTTTGATATGTTATTCAGTGAAAGCTTGGGGACTTCTGCCATAAATTAGTATTTGACATATTAAATTTGTGTTGTTTCTAAACTTCGATATTATGAACTTTAAAAATGTTGAGACTATGCTCTGTGTGGTGTCCAAAAAGTAAAAAAGAAAAAATCGTTTTAAAAAAAATGTCGAGACTAACATATATTTGCAAGTGGTGGTAGTCTCCAATCCATACATGATAGTAAACGCTAAGTGAGCCTATACCGATTTTTTTCTTCCCAGACTCACCAAAAATTAATATTTCCTTAAAACATTCTGTTCTTATTTTAGGAAATTAATGTCAATTTGGTTAGTAGATGATTCCCATATATATGTTTTTAATTTCTGTCTAAATCTTTATGTGCTGATTGAAAATTCTCATATTTGACTTAATGACTTGGTATTTTTGAAAAGCTGGTTGCAGTGGTAAAGGTTATTAAGAGAATATTTAGCCAGGTGTGGTGGCTCACACCTGTAATCCCAGCACTTTGGGAGGTCGAGGCAGGCAGATCACCTGAGGTCAGGAGTTCAAGACCAGCCTGACCAACATGGAGAAACCTTGTCTCTACTAAAAATACAAAATTAGCAGGTTGTGGTGGCACGCTCCTGTAATGCCAGCTACTTGGGAGGCTGAGGCACGAGAGTCGCTTGAATCTGAGAGGCGGAGGTTGCAATGAGCCTAGATCATGCCATTGTACTCTAGCCTGGGCAACAAGAGCAAAACTCTGTTTCAAAAATTTTAAAAAGAGGCCGGGCATGGTGGCTCAGGCTTGTAATCCCAGCACTTTGGGAGGAGGCCAAGGCAGGCGGATCATGAGGTCAAGAGATTGAGACCATCCTGGCCAACATAGTGAAACCCCATCTCTACTAAAAAAATACAAAAATTAGCTGGGCGTGGTGACGTGCACCTGTAGTCCCAGCTACTCGGGAGGCTGAGGCAGGAGAATTGCTTGAACCTGGGCGGGGCGGAGGTTGCCGTGAGTGGAGATCACACCACTGCACTCCAGCTTGGCAACAGAGCTCTGTCTCAAAAAAAAAAAAAATTAAAATAAAGACAATATTGGAGCATATTAAGTGACCACAGATCACATTTCTAATTCTTCTGATATATTGCAACCATTTTGATTTTCACCTAATAAAACTGACTTGAAAGGTTACATTAAGTATTAAGATTTGGCTGGACGCGGTGGCTCAAGCCTGTAATCCCAGCACTTTGGGAGGCCAAGGCGGGTGGATCACGAGGTCAAGAGATTGAGACCATCCTGGTCAACATGGTGAAACTCCGTCTCTACTAAAAATACAAAAAATTAGCTGGGCGTGGTGGCATGTGCCTGTAATCCCAGCTACTCAGGAGGCTGAGGCAGGAGAATTGCCTGAACCCAGGAGGTGGAGGTTGCGGTGAGCCGAGATTGCGCCATTGCACTCCAGCCTGGGTAACAAGAGCGAAACTCTGTCTCAAAAAAAAAAAAAAAAAAAAAAAGTATTAAGATTTAATAGTTAAATAATAAAAGTTGTATACTAAAGGCTGGGCGCGGTGGCTCACGCCTGTGATATGAGCACTTTGGAGGCCAAAGGACGGATCACCTGAGGTCGGGAGTTCAAGACCAGCCTGACCAACATGGTGAAACCCCATCTTTATTTTTTTTTTAATTGTATTTTTTTTTTTTTTTTTTTTTTTTGAGACGGAGTTTTGCTCTTGTTACCCAGGCTGGAGTGCAATGGTGCGATCTCGGCTCACCGCAACCTCCGCCTCCTGGGGTCAGGCAATTCTCCTGCCTCAGCCTCCTGAGTAGCTGGGATTACAGGCACGTGCCACCATGCCCAGCTAATTTTTTGCGCTTTTAGTAGAGACGGGGTTTCACCATGTTGACCAGGATGGTCTCGATCTCTTGACCTCGTGATCCACCCGCCTCGGCCTCCCAAAGTGCTGGGATTACAGGCTTGAGCCACCGCACCTGGCAATTGTATATTTTTAATTGTAAAAACTAGTTTGATATCCATCATAGTTCATACAACTAGGAAATAAACTTCTCTTTTTGTCTCTGTTATGTAAGGATAGATTCACAATATAAATTGGAATTTTATTTCAAATTATTTCTAATTTTTTTTTACTGGGGATAGGTTTGTCTGGAAATTATTTTTTATTATTTATTTAAAAAGATGGAGTCTTGCTCTGTCACCCAGGCTGGAGTACAGTGGCACTATCATAGCTCACTGTAGCATTGAACTCTGAGACTCAAGTGATCCCCCAACCTCAGCTTCCAGAGTAGCTGAGACTACAGTTGTGAGTCATCACATGCAGCTCACATTATTTCATAAGACCCAAAGTCATTACTAGTATCTTTATTACTTGTTTCCAAGTGTATGTGATATTTTAATTTATTTTTTATTTTATTTTATTTTTTATTGAGATGGAGTTTCACTCTTGTTACCCAGGCTGGAGTGCAGTGGCGTGATCTCGGCTCACCACAACCTCCGCCTCCTGGTTTCAGGCAATTCTCCTGCCTCAGCCTCCTGAGTAGCTGAGATTACAGGCACTCGCCACCATGCCCAGCTAATTTTTTGTATTTTTTTTTTTTTCTTTTTTTCTTTTTTTGTTTTTTGAGATGGAGTTTTCGCTCTTGTTACCCAGGCTGGAGTGCAATGGCGCGATCTTGGCTCACCGCAACCTCCGCCTCCTGGGTTCAGGCAATTCTGCCTCAGCCTCCTTAGTAGCTGGGATTACAGGCACGTGCCACCATGCCCAGCTAATTTTTTGTATTTTTAGTAGAGATGGGGTTTCACCAGGTTGACCAGGATGGTCTCGATCTCTCGACCTCGTGATCCACCCCCCTCGGCCTCCCAAAGTGCTGGGATTACAGGCTTGAGCCACCGAATTTTTTGTATTTTTAATAGAGACGGGGTTTCACCATGTTGACCAGGATGGTCTCGATCTCTTGACCTTGTGATCCACCCGCCTCGGCCTCCCAAAGTGCTGGGATTACAGGCGTGAGCCACCGCGCCCGGCGATATTTTAATTTAAAACGCACAAAATAAAATCATTTCATAAATTTGTTTTAATAGAAGCTTCAGTTACATGTTATATTCTTTTCTTCAGTTATATCTTGGAATAATGATGGCATGCAAATATACCCCAGTTGATAATACAGTTTGTGTTTAGCTTCTTAGGATCTCTTCGTAGGATTATTATCTTGTTTTCTATTTTTATGCCAGAGAACTCAAGAAAGCACAGATGGCAAAAGCTGCAGCTGAGGAAAGAGCGCTCTTCACTGACCGGATGGCCACTAGGTCCACCACCCAGAGTAATAGAACATCTCGGCTTATTGGAAAGAAAATGAACCGCTCTGTCAGCCTAACTATATACTGAGCTACTCATTTCCCACCTCCCCCTATAAATTGTGATGAGAGGAAGCTAGGTTGGAATCACTGATAGAATTCAGTTTGCAATTACTTTTCTCAATTGGTGTCAGTAGTTTTACTGATTAGGACTTTTATTGTGAATTACAGTTGAAAGCTGTATTTTGACCATTGCTGTGTTAGGCTTTCATCTAATCTTACCAGTCTGTCTTCTGTAGGATGTGTCACTGTTGGATGTTACACCAGCCTTTCCAGGGTTAACCACTGTGGTGGTGTGCTGCTTATAGTTTGCTGTTGCATTGTAATAAAAGGTGTCTTTCCCTGTAGTGACCTGTAAAAAGTACTCAAGGGCTTTATTACAGACATACTCTCCCTTTGAAAAGGGACTTGCTAAAAGACTCATTACTACTCAGCCTTCAATGTACCTGTGTGTCCCTCTTATATTTCTTTTTTTTTTTTAATTGTGAATTATACTTGTATATCCCACTGGGAGCACTTTGTAGGCATTGCATGAACCATGGGATGATAATTCTGTGGAAGTATTGCCTTGTGAATTTGCTGCTATTTTAGTTTTGTCTTTGCTGTAAACTTGTAGCATTAAACAATCATTGTTGTGAATAGGTTTTCTTTTCGAAACAATTATGTGAAATGTATAGCTGGTTTTGATGAAAAGCAGCTATTTGCCTTTTTTTTTTTCCATTGAACTTTGAAGCTAGTGCATTGGAAAAATGCACCCTTACCCCTCTTTGGAATGCTGTATTAATGTAGTATGATAATTACTGGTTTTGTAACTTTTTCTGGTAATGTCCTTCCCTGACTCTTTTAAAATGTCTTCCCCCAAGTTTTGTACTTGATTGTATTGTTAGTCTGTTTTTAAATGTTTCGCCTGGTTTCTCTTCAATTATTTGTGTATATAAACTGATCTTGATGATACTGTACATAGCTGTTTGAAATGCCAGAATGACTTCTGACATTCCAAGTTTTTCACAAAATATATTTTATCTGTGATTAGCCATTTGACTAATAATACTGGCTAACAGATGTTGAAAAAAATTGTCTATTGTTTGTCTCATTAATTTTGGTCTAAAACATGTTTGCACTTGTCTTTGACTTGTGTTTTATTAACATGGATTGGCATATTAAAAGTCACTCTGAGCTTACCTTAATTGTCTAAATCCTTGTGATGCCTATTTTCTAATATTTTATCTACATTATCACTATGTTATTAAATATATAGTGTGTATAATAATATGCTATTATAAAAGCAGAGGGCACTTTTGATTGAATGTGAAATTTACTGACTTTCATGATGGGCTTTAGAACAAAGCTACATTTTGCTATTTAAGAAAAATTTACGGCTGGGTGCGATGGCTCATGCCTGTAATTCTAGCACTTTGGGAGGCCAAGGTGGTGGGTGGATCACCTGGGATCAGGAGTTCAAGACCAGCCTGGCCATCATGGTGAGACCCCCATCTTAAAAAAAAAGAAAAATTTACCCATCAACTTTGAATTTTTTTTGTTTTGTTTTGTTTTTGTTTTTTGAGGTGGAGTTTTGCTCTTGTTACCCAGGCTGGAGTGCAATGGCGGGATCTCAGCTCACCGCAACCTCTGCCTCCTGGGTTCAGGCAATTCTCCTGCCTCAGCCTCCTGAGTAGCTGGGATTACAGGCACGTGCCACCATGCGCAGCTAATTTTTTGTATTTTTAGTAGAGACAGGGTTTCACCATGTTGACCAGGTTGGTCTCGATCTCTCGACCTTGTGATCCACCCACCTCGGCCTCCCAAAGTGCTGGGATTACAGGCTTGAGCCACCACGCCTGGCTGAATATGTTTTTCATAATGTTTAATATTTTAATATCTTTGCATGTTATGCATGTGACTTGCTAAAAATGTAGCATGATGTAATTTAAAATACCTTAAGATTATTAAGTAAATGTATAATATGATTCATAACTGATTTGGACTGAATCACAGAAGAAAACTTTAAAATGGGGAGGTTTTTTTGTTTGTTTTTAAAAAAGACGGGGTTTTGCCATGTTGGTCAGGCTGGTCTTGAACTCCCGACCTCAGGTGATCCGCCCACCTTGGCCTCCAAAGTGCTTGGATTACAAGCGTGAGCCACCACGCCTGGCCTTTTTGTTTGTTTTTTAAGATGGAGTCTCACTCGTTACTCAGGCTGGAGTGCAGTGGCACAGTCTCCGCTCATTGCAACCTCTGCCTTTTGGTGTCAAGCAATTCTCCTACCTCAGCCTCCCAAATAGCTGAGACTACAGGCATGCACCACCACACCCAGCTAATTTTTTGTATTTTTAGTAGAGATGGGATTTTATCATGTTGGCCAGGCTGGTCTCAAGCTCCTGACCTCAGGTGATCTGCCCTCAGCCTCTCAAAGTCCTGGGATTACAGGTGCCCAGCCCTTAAAAGTGGAGAGGGTTTTAATTACTAAACTAGGCTGGGTTTTAAGATTTGAGGCCAGGCGTCTGGGCTTATGCCTATAATCCCCACCACTTTGGGAGATCAAGGCAGGAGGATTGCTTGAGGCCAGGAATTCAAAACCAACCTTGGCAGCACAGTGAGACCCTATCCCTACAAAAAAGAGTTGAGTGCAAATCGAAGTGATAGTGTTATTTCTATGGCATCTTTTTCTGATGTTGATTAGAACTAGAGCTGGTCTCACTGTTGCTTAGGCTGATCTTAAATCCCTGAGCCCAAAGGATCCTCTTGCGTCTGGAGTAACTGGGACTTCGAGTGTGTGTAATCATGATCAACCTTTGATATAAATATATATATATTTTTTTTTTTGAGAAGTTTTGCTCTTACCCAGGCTGGAGTGCAAGTGCAATGGCGCAGTCTCGGCTCACCGCAACCTCCACCTCCTGGGTTCAGGCAATTCTCCTGCCTCAGCCTCCTGAGTAGCTGGGATTACAGACATGCGCCACCATGCCCAGCTAATTTTTTGTATTTTTATTAGAGACAAGGTTTCACCATGTTGACCAGGATGGTCTCAATCTCTTGACCTCATGATCCACCCACCTCGGCCTCCCAAAGTGCTGGGATAACAGGCACGCGCCACCATGCCCAGCTAAGTTTTTTTGTATTTTGAGTAGAGACGAGGTTTCACCGTGTTCACCAGGATGGTCTCGATCTCTTGACCTCGTGATCCACCGGCCTCAGCCTCCCAAAGTGCTGGGATTACAGGCTTGAGCCACTGTGCCCGGCCTGGTATAAATATTTCTAACAAGCTTGATTATATTAGCTTTCTAGTCTATGGTATCTTAAAATTTTGGAGTGTGAGATGAATTGGTGCAGGCAGAATTAGATGTAAAAGCTGGTGGGTATGGGTGATAAAACCTAAAAAGCTACAGGAACTGGAGCAGGCAGCTCACATCTTTTAGTAGTTACTAATGACAAAGCTATAAAAAGACTATGATAATTGGGCTGGGTGCTGTGGCTTGCACCTATAATCTCAGTGAGCTACAATATCACCATTGCATTCTAGCCTGGGTGCAGAGTGAGAGCCTGTCTCTTAACATACATGATCACTTTCAGTCACTGAAGTGCATTTTTCCAGTGCACTAGCTTCAAAGAAAAATTCAGGTGTTTTTCATCAATATTTGCAGTAAAATTTTCACATAAAAATAATGGATTAAGAAGGAAATCTGGTCTCTGGTGTTCAAAGAGGGAATTCTTAGGCCATCTAAAAGCTAATATGAGAGTTGGATTCATAATTAACTAAAGTGGTTTTGTAGAGTGCTATGTGCTGACTATGCAGTAGACCAAAGACCAGTAATAATTAGTTTTTGCCCACTAGGAAATCAAGATGAAATAGAGAGGAGATTTTTGTAAATATATAATGACAACAAAATGATAAATGCTAATGCTGGAGGGATTGTGCAAGGTTGAATGAAGTTTCAAAAGACCATACGTATCTTTTTTTTTCTTTTCGTTTTTCTTTTTTTTTTTAGAGACGGGGTTTCACCGTATTGGTTAGACCGATCTCGAAGTCCTAACCTCAGGTGATCCACCTGCCTCGGCCTCCCAAAGTGCTGGGATTATAAGTGTGAGCCACCGCGCCCGGCCAACCATACATAACTTAAAAAGATACTAGTGGTACATTGGAGAAAACATCCAGAGAATTATGTTAGACTGGTTTCAAGGTTATTATATAATAATGAGTGTAAAAGAAAGGAGGACCTGAACTAGGACCCTGCTGTGGATAGAAAATAAGAGGATAGGCATTTTCTTTGAACAGTTTGAAACTATGAACAGTTTATGTTTGTTGCTAATATTGAAGCATTGAAGATTTTTGCAGAAAACTTAACTAAAATGCAGGGTTCTGCTACTGTTTGAAACAGGTAGTTGCCATTGATAAAACTTTTTTTTTTTTAGAAAGCTGACTTTGGTAAGGAAGAAAAATTTTAAATATTGACTCTGTGATTGGGTAGGAGGTATTGCATATTGCAATTGACTCCAAATTGAAATCGTTGCCTTAACTTCATCCTGCCAGGCATACATGAGCAGTAGGCTTTAATTAATGAACTAAAGTATTTTGAAGGGTCCATTCTCAAGCTTTGATTTTCACTCCACTTTGTTCCAGAAGTCAAGAAACTATGGCATTTTTTTAAAAAGTTCATAGCAACTAGGTTTAATGCTAGCTGTCCTGGGTTGCTCCAGGCTGTCTCCCAATTCATAAGCAGCAGCATTCTGACACTAGAGTAGTTTTCCTTCCTCCCCAGTTGATCTTCACAAAGCATCTCACTGACTTTAACCAATAGAGCAAATAAGTTGTTGCATTTGTTTTTTCCTGAGTTGGCTTGCTACAGAATTTGCTGCATTCTTTTTTTTTTTCTTTTGAGACAGTCTTACTCTTTCGCCAGGTCGGAGTGCAGTGGCACGATCTCGGCTCACTGCAACCTCCGTCTCCCAGATTCAAGCAATTCCCCTGCCTCAGCCTCCTGAGTAGCTGGGACTACAGGTGCGCACCACCACACCCAGCTAATTTTTTGTATTTTAGTAGAGACGGGGTTTCACCATGTCCAGGATGGTCTCAATATCCTGACCTCATGATCCACCCGCCTCGGCCTCCCAAAGTGCTGGGATTACAGGCTTGAGCCACCGTGCCCGGCCCACTTTTTTTTTTCTTTTCTCTTTTTTCTTTTTACTCTGCTTTTGGCTTTGTTTTTACTGAAAGACCTTTTTTTTTTTTTTTTTTAATTTAATTTGAAAGACCAGTGTTAAGGTATCTTTATATGTGACATTTGCAAAGGCCAATTAAAGCAATCAACAAGGAGGATAGATCAAAAAAAATTTTGGAAGTGTTTTGGACGTTACATAAATCTTTTTTTTTTTTTTTTTTTTGAGACGGAGTTTCGCTCTTGTTACCCAGGCTGGAGTGCAATGGCGCAATCTCGGCTCACCGCAACCTCCGCCTCCTGGGTTCAGGCAATTCTCCTGCCTCAGCCTCCTGAGTAGCTGGGATTACAGGCACACGCCACCATGCCCAGCTAATTTTTTGTATTTTTAGTAGAGACGGGGTTTCACCATGTTAACCAGGATGGTCTCGATCTCTTGACCTCGTGATCCACCCGCCTTGGCCTCCCAAAGTGCTGGGATTACAGGCTTGAGCCACCGCGCCAGGCCCTACATAAATCTTAAGTGAAGCTTGGAACTCGGAATTTGGAGGAAACTGCCTCATTGAGTTTTTTTTTTTTTTTTTTTTTTTTTTTTGAGACGGAGTTTCGCTCTTGTTACCCAGGCTGGAGTGCAATGGCGCGATCTCGGCTCACCGCAACCTCCGCCTCCTGGGTTCAGGCAATTCTCCTGCCTCAGCCTCCTGAGTAGCTGGGATTACAGGCACGTGCCACCATGCCCAGCTAATTTTTTGTATTTTTAGTAGAGACGGGGTTTCACCATGTTGACCAGGATGGTCTCGATCTCTCGACCTCGTGATCCACCCGCCTCAGCCTCCCAAAGTGCTGGGATTACAGGCTTGAGCCACCGCGCCCGGCTCTCATTGAATACTTTTTAAGGTATTTGTATAACTGTAAAAAAAAAAACACTGAAACTGACAGACACTGCAGAATGAATCTAAAAATTTCTCCTGTGAACCGACAGTATTGCTAGATATTTCTCAGAAGCTCAGCAAAGTAGATTTTTATAAAAATGAAAGAATAAGACATCATTGAAACTGTCCCTCTCCCAACATTTAGCATTCAAAAACTTTTGGGAGGCATTCATCTGAACATCATTGAATTCTTTTTTTTCTTTGTGGCAGATGACCCTAATTTTCAATGCAATTCAATGGTCTCTGGAGTAAGGAAAAATATCTATGTATGCTCCAGGAAGATTCACCAGGAAAAGATGGTATGTTGTGTCCAAACTTCCTTAAACTAAGAGTCAAAAAAGCTTCAGCCAGTTGAGCCCATGAAGAAAAATACCTCAAAGGAACATTTACATCACAGTTCATATTGTTCAGTTTTATACAGCTAATAAACATTTTGAAGAGCTTATATTTGTTCTGATTTTTGACATTGTTATGGTATGAAATAAGTTTCCAGGCCTGGAATTCCAATTTATGCTTACTAATTCATTATGCCAATGGGAAATACAGGTGGTTTTTTTTTTGTTTTGTTTTGTTTTGTTTTTTGAGATGGAGTCTCTCTCTGTTGCCCAGGCTGGAGTGCAGTGGTGCGATCATGGCTCACCACAACCTCCGCCTCCCGGGTTCAAGCGGTTCTCCTGCCTCAGTCTCCCAAGAAGCTGAGGCTACAGGCATGCGCCACCATGCCCAGCTAACTTTTGTATTTTTAGTAGAGTTGGGGCTTTCACTATGTTGGCCAGGCTGGTCTTGAACTCCTGACCTTGTGATCCACCAGCCTTGGCCTCCCAAAGTGCTGGGATTACAGGCGTGAGCCACTGCGCCTGGCCTGGAAATACAGGTTTGGTATACAATTCAATTTAGGATGACTATCCAGGAGAGGAGGAACTTTTTTGCGAGTGAGAGTATGAAGTCTCAAGGGAGTAAAATAATTTAGGAAATCAATTTAGTAGGTAGCAGAGTCAGAATTCCAACTCAGATCTCATAGCAAAGAATCATGCTTTTTCTAGATATATGAAAGTTGAAAACAAATACTAATTAAAATAGTGATTTCCAAACTTTTGGGCACCAGGGACTGGTTTTGTGGAAGACAATTTTTCCAGAACCAGGTGGGGATGGGGAAGGTGGTTTTGGTATGATTCAAGCACATTACATTTATTATGCACTTTATTTCTATTATTATTACATTGTAATATATAATGAAATAATTATACAACCCACCACAATGTAAAGCAGTGGGATCCCTGATCTTGCTTTCCTGCAAATAGATGGTCCCATCTTGGGGTGATGGGATACAGTGACAGATCACCAGGGATTAGGTTCTTGTAAGAAGCATACAACCTAGATCCCTCACACATGCCATTCACAGTAGAGTTTGTGCTCCTATGAGAATTTAATGCCTCGGCTAATCTGATGGGAGGTGGAGCTCAGGTGGTAATGCAAGCAACCAGGAACGGCCGTAAATACAGACGAAGCTTCTCTGGCTTGCCCGCTGCTTACCTCCTGTTGCGCAGCCCTGTTCCTAACAAGCCACAAACTGGTACCACGGGGTTTCACTATTAATTCAGGGGTTGAGGACCCCTGACTTAAAATACAGAGTTCAGGCTGGGCCTGGTGGCTCATGCCTGTAATCCCAGCACTTTGGGAGGCCGAGGCAGGTAGATCACGAGGTCAAGAATTTGAGACCAGCCTGGCCAACATGGTGAAACCCCGTCTCTACTAAAAATACAAAAATTAGCTGGGCTTGGTGGTGCACGCCTGTAATCCCAGCTACTCGGGAGGCTGAGGCAGGAGAATTGCTTGAACCTGGGAGATGAAAGTTGCACTGAGCCGAGATGGTGCCACTGTACTCCGGCCTGGCAACAGAGCGAGACTCTGCCTCAAAAAAAAAAAAAAAAAAAAAAAAAAAAAAAAAAAATAGTTCAGGCAGCAAAGGAGAATAAGAAGGTGCAGGCTAAGAATTAGGAACGCTGGATGGAATCTGACAGAGAACAAGAGAACTTTGAAGGAGAAATTGATTAACTGTGACTAATACAGAAAAGATTGAGCAGTGACTCAAAGCTCTGTGAAGAGGCATCTAGAGTTCATTAAGAGATATTTGGTGAGTAGTGTCAGTACAGGGGAAACAGCCAGATTGTGGGGAGCGGCACAGGCCAAATCCTGGGGCCAAGAGAGCCCAGGTGCCACTTGTGGAAGGCTCAAGTCCTGATGATTCAGGTCCAGCCCGTGGACGGCACGAGGCGGCACGAGGCTGGTAGCGGCATGAGGCACACCAGGTCAGAATTTTCCAATTGCAAGCTTCCTTTGCCCCGCCTCCCTGCCTGGTCTATTTAAGCTGTGAGCTCAGCAACCATAAACGAGACTTGATCAGACTCCTGTCTTGTCTCCATTTCTCGCGTCTCCTGCCCATCCATCCCCACTCCCTCCCTTCGGGCCCTTGTTGTCCTGCAGGTCGGGACACCAGATTACAATGAGTTCAGATATAAATGGTAGATGAGGAAATAGAGACAGCAAACACAGATCATTTGCAAGAAGCATGACTGAAAGAAAGGGAGGAGAGGGCTATAATTAGAGGGGAATCTTGTTTGAGTTTTGCTGGGGTGTTTTGTTTTGTTGAGATAGGTTCTCACTTTGTAGTCCAGGCTGGAGTGCAGTGTCCCGATGTCAGCTCACCACAGGCTCGACCTCCCGGGCTCTAATGATCCTCCTACCTCAGTCTTTCAAGTAGCTGGGGACACAAGTGTAGACCATCACGCCTGGCTAATGTGTGTATTTTTAGTAGAGACGGTTTTGCCATGTTGCCCAGGCTGGTCTCAAACTCCTGGGCTCAAGTGATCCGCATGGCTAGGCCTTCCAAAGTTCTGGGATTACAGGTGTGAGCTACCACACCGGGCCTGGGTTTTGCTGGTTTTGCTGTTATTTTTCATCTACGTGCTAAGTGTTTTACATACATAATGACTTTTAATCCTCATGAGAACTCTGTGACAAAATCCCCATTTTACAAATGGTTTTTGGAGAGGTGAAATGTTTCCCCAATTACAAAGCTATAGCATCAGGATGCAAACCTAAAGAGTGTTTGTCTGAACCACTACCCAAATTTGTAGCAAGTTCTCTAAGCCTGTAGTAGGGGAAGAATGAGTGTAAATGAGACAAGTTTCGGGAATGCAGAAAATGGGGAGGCGGAATTCCAGTGTAATGCCCTCTCCTCTGAAGTTGGAACTGTGTCCCAGGAACTGAAAGTGCCTCAGGGGACTGAGGAGAGAGGCACATATACAGAAGGAATGCCTCCTCACTCTGCTGCCACCTTCTGCTTTCCTTCTGAATGAAGTGGTTAAAAGTCTTCAGTGCGCCAGTCATGATGGCTCACGCCTGTAATACCAGCACTTTGGGAGGCCGAGGTGGGGGGATCATTTCAAGCCAGGAGTTCAAGACCAGCCTGGTCAACATGGTGAAACCTTCCTCTACTAACAATACAAAAATTAGGTAGATGTGGTTACGGGAGCTGTAATCCCAGCTACTTGGGAGGGTGAGGCAGGAGAATCACCTGAATCTGGGAGCTGGAGGTTCCGGTGAGCTGAGAACGTGCCACTGCACTCCAGCCTGGGTGAGTCTTCAGAGTATATTATATAGCTATTTAAAGCAGCATTTCAAGAAGTTTTTATGATTAGAGAAATGTATGTGTTATAATAAAGTAAAAAAAAAATCAGCAAACCAAATTGTTTACATAGGATTATTGCCAAAGCATTAAAAAAATAAAGGCCAACAATGGCTGTCATTTATGTGAGTGGTGGGATTACCAAAGATTTCCCACTCCGTTTTCCTTTTTTTTTTATTTATTTTTTATTTTTTATTTATTTATTTATTTATTTTGAGACGGAGTGTTTCACTCTTGTTGCCCAGGCTGGAGTGCAATGGCGCGATCTCGGCTCACCGCAACCTCCGCCTCCTGGGTTCAAGCAATTCTCCTGCCTCAGCCTCCTGAGTAGCTGGAATTACAGGCACGCGCCACCATGCCCAGCTAATTTTTTGTATTTTTAGTAGAGACAGGGTTTCACCATGTTGACCAGGATGGTCTCGATCTCTTGACCTCGTGATCCACCCGCCTCGGCCTCCCAGAGTGCTGGGATTACAGGCTTGAGCCACCGCGCCCGGCTTTTTTTTTTTTTTTTTTTTTAAGACGGAGTTTCGCTCTTGTTACCCAGGCTGGAGTGCAATGGCGCGATCTCAGCTCACCGCAACCTCCGCCTCCTGGGTTCAGGCAATTCTCCAGTCTCAGCCTCCTGAGTAGCTTGGATTACAGGCATATGCCACCATGCCCAGCTACTTTTTTGTATTTTTAGTAGAGACGGGGTTTCACCATGTTGACCAGGATGGTCTCGATCTCTTGACCTTGTGATCCACCCGCCTCGGCCTCCCAAAGTGCTGGGATTACAGGCTTGAGCCACCGCGCCCGGCTCCGTTTTCCTTTTAAAACATATTTGAGGCCAGGCATGGTGGCTCACACCTGAAATCCTAGCATTTGGGGAAGCTGAGGCAGGCAGATTGCTTGAGCCCAAGAGTTCAGGACCAACTTAGGCAACATAGTGAAACCCTATCTCTACTAAAAACACAAAAATTAGCCAGGCGTGATCAAGTGCACCTGTAGTCCCAGCTACTTGGGAGGCTAACGTGGGAGGATCACCTGAGCCCAGGAGGCAGAGATTGCAGTGAGCCGACATCTGCATTCCAGCCTGGATGTCAGAGGGAGACTCTGTCTCAGAAAAAAAAAAAAAAAAAAAGCTATTAACATATGCAGTCAATAGAAATTGAGCAAGTCACCTGGTTTGTAAAGATTTGTCGAATAATCATTCTCTACTCCCCCCACAAATTTCTGATTTGCAGCACCACTCTCTTGAATACAGAGGCACCTATATGTGGGCTGGGCCAAATGGAATTTTTCCTGGAACCTTGCAGATGCTTGAGTTGCTGGCAAAGACAGGGAAGCCAAGCTGCTTAGCAAAAGCTGATTTGCAGGAGAAGTGAATGAACAAACACAGAAGCAGAATTGAGAAATGAGGAGGGCAAGATCTGAGAGCGTCTGAGTCCCTGATGCCAATCTTGGTTTGGTTCCATGAGACTATGCATATTCCTCTTTTGGCCTAAGCTATTTTAAGACGAGTCAGTTGCTTGAAATGAAAAGAGCTTGCCTAATGCAACATATTTCTCTAAACTTGTAGCCATGAGTTAAATCATTTAGATATTGTATTGTTGCCAGAAAAATAGGTCTTGATCCAGACCCCAAGAGGGTTCTTGGGTCTTGTGCAGGAAGGAATTCAAAGTGAGTCTCAGAGTACAGTGAGAAGAGATAGTTTATTGAAAGCTACTGTTTCAGAGTATAGTATAACATCCTCAGAAGGCAAGAGGAGGAACACCTCATCTTTGTTTTAAGTTTTTCTTATGTAGGGGTCTTGTCTACATAAAAGCTAAGCTAAGACGTGTCTACATGAGAGTAGGTTGACAGCATCACAAAATTTATTATTCTGTTAATTTAAAGAAAGCTAGCCAGGCGTGGTGGCTCATGCCTGTAATCCCAGCACTTTGGGAGGCTGATGCAGGTGGATCATGAGGTTAAGAGATCGAGACCATCCTGGCCAACATGGTGAAACCCTGTCTCTAAAAAAAATAATAAAATAAAATAAATAAATTTAAAGAAAGCTATCCTTTTTTAAAAGATAAAAAATCAGATGTCAAGTGGATATATTTTTAAAAATGAAATAAAAGAAAACTATCCTTGACATTATAGTGTGTAAGTACCTCAAAGTATAACTGTAATTATATATTTTTTGTTTCGTTTTGTTTTTGAGACAGGGTCTCACTCTCTTACTCAGGCTGGAATGCAGTGGTACAATCTCAGCTCACTGCAACCTTCACCTCCTGGGCACAAGTGATCCACACATTTCAGCCTCCTGGGTAGCTGGGACCACAGGTGCACACCACCATGCCTGGCTAATTTGTTTTTACTTTTGTAGAGATGGTGCCTCACTATGTTGCCCAGATTGGTCTCAAACTCCTGCATTCAAGGAATCCTCCTGGCTTGGCCTCCCAAAATGCTGGGATTATAGGCATGAGCCACTGCATCTGGCCATTGTAATTATCTTGAAAGCATATATTATTACAGGTGTTGGGACATCTGGACTATCAGTTGTTGTAGGACTATGTCCTTGCAGGTATCTTTAAGCTGTTTCCTCAACTTAACATCATATGACCATGGGTCATGAGTGGCAAGGAATGTGCCTTGGGTAGTTTTAAGATGGAGTTGAGGTCAGGCGCTGTGACTCATGCCTGTAATCCCAGCACTTTGAAAGGCCAAGGTAGGTGGATCACCTGAGGTCAGGAGTTCAAGACCAGCCTGGCCAACATGGCGAAACCCCATCACTACTAAAAATACAAAAATTAGCTGGGCGTGGTGGCACACACCTGTAATCTCAGTTACTTGGGAGGCTGAGACCGAAGAATTGCTTGAACCCGGGAGGTGGAGGTTGCAGTGAGCCGAGATTGTGCCACTGCACTCCAGCCTGGGTGACAGAGCGAGACTCTGTCTCAAAAAAATGGAGTTGATTTTAAAATGATGTCATTCTGACTCTCCCAGGCTGTGACTTCCTAACAGCCTGACTGAGAATTGCACGCCAAAGATCTGAGGGTCCTTGTTCATCCCTTGGTTGAGGTTCCTGCTGCGTCAAGAATGGCGTGTGATAGCAGACCCCGCAGCATCTCCTCCTGGCCTGCCTCACTTTCATGGTTACATGTAGTTATAGCATTAATTTTCTAGTGGCTACTTTGTGCAAAGCACCAGGCACAGCAGTTCCAGAAAGAATTTTACTGCTAGACCTTGACTTGAACAGGACTAGACATCCTATAGTTCCATTAACAGCTAAAGAGAACTATGCAGCCAGCTGATTTGGACAATAAAGTGTGCAGTTTGTTTTTCTGTCTGTCACACACTATTGCTACAAGTATCGAAGAAGCTATTCTTGGAGAATGAAAATGGAGATAAAAGCCCATGAGGAGTCTTAAATTTGTATTTGAAATTGGGAAAAGGTTGTACTTCACGCCTCCTCATTCTTTATTATTATTAATTTTTGGAGATAGGGTCTCACTCTGTCATTCAGGCTGGTGTGCAGTGGCACAATCATGGCTCACTGCAGCCTCAAACGCCTAGGCTCAAGTTATCCTCCTGCCTCAGCCTCCAGAGTAGCTAGGACTACAGGCATGCACCACCATGCCTAGCTAATTTTTAAATTTTTTGTAGAGATGGGGTCTTGCTGTGTTGCCCAGGCAGGTCTCAAACTCCTAGCCTCAAACAATCCTCCTGCCTCGGCCTCCCAAAGTGCTGGGATTACAGGCATGATCCCCCATGTCCTGCCTTAAGCCTCCTTGTTAAGAGATGGAGCAAAATACTGAAGCTGGGGAAGACAGAGGACCTGGCTCCACGACATGCTTCTCAATTAGATTCCTGGCTCTGACATTGAATGGACCAAAGCATACAGTGACATGGCACTTATGTTTATTTTCTTGATTGAATTTTTTGGTTCATTTATTTCTTTTTTTTTTTTTTTTTTTTTTTTTGAGACAGAGTTTCGCTCTTGTTACCCAGGCTGGAGTGCAATGGCGCGATCTCGGCTCACCGCAACCTCCGCCTCCTGGGCTCAGGCAATTCTCCTGCCTCAGCCTCCTGAGTAGCTGGGATTACAGGCACGTGCCACCATGCCCAGCTAATTTTTTGTATCTTTAGTAGAGACGGGGTTTCACCCTGTTGACCGGGATGGTCTCGATCTCTCGACCTCGTGATCCACCCGCCTCAGCCTCCCAAAGTGCTGGGATTACAGGCTTGAGCCACAGCGCCCGGCTCATTTATTTCAATCAACATTTTAAAAAAATTTTATTGGGCCGGGCGTGGTGGCTCAAGCCTGTAATCCCAGCACTTTGGGAGGCCAAGGCGGGTGGATCACAAGGTCAAGAGATCGAGACCATCCTGGTCAACATGGTGAAACCCCGTCTCTACTAAAGATACAAAAAATTAGCTGGGCATGGTGGCGCGTGCCTGTAATCCCAGCTACTCAGGAGGCTGAGGCAGGAGAATTGCCTGAACCCGGGAGGCGGAGGTTGCGGTGAGCCGAGATCGCGCCATTGCACTCCAGCCTGGGTAACAAGAGCGAAACTCCGTCTCAAAAAAAAAAAAATTTTATTTATATATTTTGAGACAGCCTTACTCTGTTGCCCCGGCTGGAATGCAGTGCCATGATCCTGGCTTACTGCTGTCTCAATCACTCAGGCTCAAGCCATCCTTGCACCTCAACCTCTTGAGTAGTTGGAACTACAGGCTCCTGCCAACATGCTTGGCTAATTTTTATTTGTTTGTAGAAATGAGATTTTGACATGTTACCCAGGTTGGTCTCAAACCCCTGGGCTCAAGCCATCTGCCCACCTTGGTCTCCCAAAGTGCTGGGATTGCAGGTGTGAGTGAGCCATCATGTGCAGCAGTATTTACTTTAAGGATTCGTACTGTGCTAGTCCTTGCACTTTCACGTCTCCTGCGCCATCCTCCTGCTCCCAGAGTTCCTGGTGCTGTCTCTTCTGTGCTCAGGCCTCTGTGCCTGAGACTTGAGCAATGTAAACCCCAGGTCTCTTTCTAACTCCTGGTACCTAAATGCGGAGCAGTTACTAGCAAGTGCTAGCTAGACACAGATACAAAAACAAACAAGATAATCTTTCCTCCTTCTCCATGTACACAGTTTAGTGGAGGTATTAAGCAGAAATAACTAACCATGTACAGTAAAATAATCTTTTGTGGCAAACACAGGTCACTATGAGGGCCAAATGGTAAGCAATTAATCCATGGGATAGAGAGGTGGGTGTTGCTGTTCCCAGGAGCAGCGATACCTGACTTAGGGCTTGAAAGATGGGTAAGAGTTTGCCAAGTGGATGAGGCAGAAGGGTTTCCTAGGCAGTGGGATCCATCATCATGAACAAGACCCAGAGGAACCCAACTGTGTCAGGTATTAGGGTAGCAAGAGCATAGCGTGTTTCATTGCCAGTGAAGCCAGTTTCACTGCCAGGTTCATGTTTTCCATTTCTAGGTTTCAATTCTGCAATAAGCAAACTGCTGAGAAATATGAATTTCTGTTTATTCTTGTTCAGACAAAAGCTGAAAATATTGATGAGTGAGCAAATGAAAGGAATGTATATAAGAGATCCTAGGCTTTGTCAATGAAGCAGTGAGTCACAACAACGCTGGGAAGAAAAGAAGGCAAGGACTTGTGACACCATTGCAATGTTGGCCTCTTTGGAGCTCTATCTTCTCCTGGCAAGGGCCCGGAGCAGCTGCTCTTGCTACAACATTAGCTCTGCTGTCTGCTCCTTTAGCAGGCCAGATCTAGGCACTGTCCCTCATGTCCCCTGCACCATCCTCCTGTCCCCAGTGTTCCTGATGCTGCCTCCTCTGTGTCCAGGCCATTGTGCCTGAGACTTGAGCATTACCACCTGCAGGTGCCCTTAGGTTCCTTCCTATCTCCTAATCCCTGAATGCTGAGTTGCTCCAGCAGAGACAGAGCTGGAGGCTGGTGGTGGAGGGCAGAGCTACTTGGGAGCTGAGCATCTCTTCCCCTTTGGCAGGGAAGCTGCTTCTTTATCTTTCTTACTCCTTGGTGCCCAGACAGGACCAGGAAGAATCTAGCTCCCTTCCCAACAGAAGTAGTATGCATATTTGCAGCTGAGCCCCAAGAGTGTTGCTGGTGTGAGGTTGATTGGACTTGCCAAGAAGGCTGGGTTTGGGGTTTAATGTAAAAGCTGAAACTAGAGGAGGAGATGCTAACCAAAGTGGCCAGAGGGTAAACAAAAGCTCAAACCTTAGGGATTAGCAAGGGCCAGTGCAGACATCAAATTCAATTGCAAGCCAGAGGCAGAAGGCTTGGATCCTGGCTTGGACCTGGAGTGAGTGGGAAGGGCCTGGGGTAATCACTGCCCACTCTCAGCTGCTCACTTGTCAGTCGTATGCAACTGGTCTGTCACACAGTGTTAGAAACAAATGCTCGTTCCTTGGTGCTGCAAAGAAGAACTAGCAGTTAGACAAAGAGTTTTGTTAGGAAGGCAATTTTACTTTCTGCAGAAAGGGTGCTTCTCACAAGTCACAAGAGCACTTAGAACAAAGGAGAGTAGAAGTTTTTATTTCTAATGTGACTCCTTCCCCTGTGTCCTTTCTTCATTGGCTGGAGTCAGACTGCACCAGACCCGATTGGTTTAACCTAGACCTGATTGGCTAAACATTTAAACTAGACCTGACTGGCTAAACATTGAAACTTTCTTAGATAAGGTAAACACCTAACAAAAGAGAGGGGAGAGGAGGAACGGGTCGTCTGCAGTGAACTAGAGAACCAGTCTTTTCTTTTCTTTCTTTCTTTTTTTTTTTTTTTTTTGAGACGGAGTTTCGCTCTTGTTACCCAGACTGGAGTGCAACGGCGCGATCTCGGCTCACCGCAACCTCCGCCTCCTGGGTTCAGGCAATTCTCCTGCCTCAGCCTCCTGAGTAGCTGGGATTACAGGCACGTGCCACCATGCCCAGCTAATTTTTTTTTGTATTTTTAGTAGAGACGGGGTTTCACCATGTTGACCAGGATGGTCTCGATCTCTCGACCTCGTGATCCACCCGCCTCGGCCTCCCAAAGTGCTGGGATTACAGGCTTGAGCCACCGTGCCCGGCCCCAGTCTTTTCTTAAATTAGGAAAGGAATGTGAGCTGGTGCTGATAACACCACTGGTGCTGTGGCATGCCCGGGCATGTAGTAAAGTCAGAAAGAAGAAAAAGAGAAGAAAGGGTGGGGGTGCTGAGAATTAAAGAATAAAAGGTTGAGCAGGCTCTTTGAGGAGAAACTGCCATATCTCACAACTTCTTCCTTCTACTTTTTAAAAAATTAACTCTTTCTTTCCAAACTTTTTTTTAGCATATTCTGACTGTGCTGTTTTTTTATTGTTTTTTGCTGGCTTGATTTTCTAGAAGAAAAAGTCTATTTGAGGCCGGGCGCGGTGGCTCAAGCCTGTAATCCCAGCACTTTGGGAGGCCGAGGCGGGTGGATCACGAGGTCAAGAGATTGAGACCATCCTGGTCAACATGGTGAAACCCCGTCTCTACTAAAAATACTAAAAATTAGCTGGGCATGGTGGCGTGTGCCTGTAATCCCAGCTACTCAGGAGGCTGAGGCAGGAGAATTGCCTGAACCCAGGAGGCGGAGGTTGCGGTGAGCCAAGATCGCGCCATTGCACTCCGGCCTGGGCAACAAGAGTGAAACTCCGTCTCAAAAAACAAACAAACAAACAAACAAACAAACAAAAAAAAAGAAAAAAAAAGAAAAAGTCTATTTGAATAGGGTGGGGGAGAGTTGAGGAAAGCTTTGGTGAGAGTTTTTTTTTTTTTTGAGACTGAGTTTTACTCTTGTTGCCCAGGCTGGAGTGCAACGGCGCAATCTCAGCTCACCGCAACCTCCACCTCCTGGGTTCAAGCGATTCACCTGCCTCAGCCTCCTGAGTAACTGGGATTACAGGCATACACCACCACGGCTGGCTAATTTTTTTTATTTTTAGTAGAGACGGGGTTTCTCCATGTTGGTCAGGCTGGTCTTGAACTCCTGATCTCAGGTGATCTGCCCGCCTTGGCCTCCTAAACTGTTGCAATTACAGGCGCGAGCCACCATGCCCGGCCAAGAGTTGTTTTAATAAGTTTTTACAATAACCCGCAAGCACGGGGTATGAGGCAGCATTTAACAAGGATTAGTGCAGTACACCTGTCAATTGTGAGGGGGTGAGTATTGAAGTTACTAACTTTTTCCATCCACTGAACTACTTGTCTGTGAGGCCTGTTAAGGGATCAGATATCTCTGAGTTGTCAGCTAATTCAGCTGATAGAGAGTTAAGGCCTTGTAAGGCCTTTGTAATCGTTCTGTAGGGGGCTGTGTTATTAGGAATAAAGATGCAACGTTGGGTTCTAATCATGACACAAACTCCACCTTTTTTTGCTGGCATCGTGTTTAATGCTATTCTGTTTTCCTAGGCCATTTGACTGGTGGGCCTTCATTGTTCAGCTATTCCTCTCATGGCATCTCTGGTATAGTTAACAAAACGTTCCTGGTTATAGAAAATGTAGTTTATCTAATCTACATTTTATTTTATTTTATTTTTTTTGAGATGGAGTTTCACTCTTGTACCCAGGCTGGAGTGCAATGGCACGACCTCGGCTCACCACAACCTCCGCCTCCTGGGTTCAGGCAATTCTCCTGCCTCAGCCTCCTGAGCAGCTGGGATTACAGGCATGCGCCACCATGCCCAGCTAATTTTTTGTATTTTTAGTAGAGACGGGGTTTCACCGTGTTGACCAGGATGGTCTCAATCTCCTGACCTCGTGATCCACCTGCCTCGGCCTCCCAAAGTGCTGGGATTACAGGCTTGAGCCACCGCGCCTGGCTAATCTACATTTTAATTGATAGTTACTTACTAGAACAATTCGGATTCAAACCTTGCCACTATTTGGTTTCCGGCTTTGAATTCATTTGGCAATCCTCGTGGAAATTTGATGGCATCTATATAAGCTTGAGGATCAAAGGACTCATAAAGAGCTTCTCTTGGTTTGTGGCTTTTTGCTTTTACTTTCTCAGGTTGGTGAAATGCCAAGGTGAAAGGGATGGCCAGTTGGGCTGGAGCACAAGTTCCGCTCCAGTTACTTGGCAGAGTGTCTAGTAAAAGTCTGCCACAATACTACTATACATCTGCTTGGGGATGGCTGAGGGCAGACTGATGGGTAATCTCTTGAAAGGGCTTAAGCTCTTTGCATTCTTTTAAGTTTCTGAGGAATGCTAAATTTTCCTCTTGTCATGAGAGACACTAGGTAAACTTGATATTGGGAGGCGGAGACTGTGGCCTTTGGGGGCTGACCTGCTGGGTGCTGACTTCTGGGAACAGCAGAAAGAGAGCTTGGTACTATTTATCATTTTAGGCTGTGGGATTTTTGAAAAGAGCCACCATACAGCTCAGGTCTGGTTGACAGCGAGACCGTCTAAAGTGGAAAGGGGACAGTCTGGGCCTCTGGCCTACTGTGCGTACAAGCGTAACGGTTACTTTTGTCTAGGGTGCAAACCTATTATTTAGTCTATTTCAACCAGGCATTGCCTCTTGATGTTCTGTCTTAATTGCTAAGGTTTGTTTTAGATCATTTACTTTTACAAAAGACACCTTGGGCCGGGTGCGGTGGCTCAAGCCTGTAATCCCAGCACTTTGGGAGCCTGCGGCGGGTGGATCACGAGGTCGAGAGATCGAGACCATCCTGGTCAACATGGTGAAACCCCGTCTCTACTAAAGATACAAAAAATTAGCTGGGCATGGTGGCACGTGCCTGTAATCCCAGCTACTCAGGAGGCTGAGGCAGGAGAATTGCCTGAGCCCAGGAGGCGGAGGTTGCGGTGAGCCGAGATCGCGCCGTTGCACTCCAGCCTGGGTAACAAGAGCGAAACTCCGTCTCAAAAAAATAAAATAAAATTTAAAAAAAAAAAAAAAAAAGACACCTTGGGCCTATCATTAGGTACAGGAATAACAGGTGTCTGATCTAAAACTTTTGGGGGTAGGGAAGGAGGAGGAGGAGGAGGAACAATGTGTATTTTAAAAATACTTATAGAATCTTTCTTATTGACTTTGGTCCCTACACTATAGAATTGACTGAGGGCAGGCTTAGGGTCAATGGAGGTAGAGGTTGTAATAGAAATAAGGCTGGGTGCGGTGGAATGCCTGGAATCCCAGCACGTAGGGAGGCCAAGGTGGGTGGATCACGAGGTCAGGAGTTTGAGACCACCCTGGCTAACATGGTGAAACCCTGTCTCTACTAAAATACATAAAAATCACCAGGAATGGTGGTTCATGCCTGTAGTCCCAACTACTCTGGAGGCTGAGGTAGGGGAATCCCTTGAACTTGAGAGAGGTGGAGGTTGCAGTGAGCCAAGATGGAGCCACTGCACTCCAGTCTGGCAACAAAGCAAGATTCTGTCTAAAAAAAAAAAAAAGAAAAAAAGAAAAAAAAAAAAAAAGGATAGGGTTGCATTGGTGAGATTGGCAATCAGGGACAGTAGTTCCTTTGGTAAAATGGAGGAGGGGCTTTAGATTGACGCAAACCCCCCTAGTAGAAGTCTGACCTTGGTATTGGGTGGTCTGAAGGATGTAGTTCTAATTAGTATAAGGTTGCTAGGCTGTGGGAGTAAAGGAATGGCATCTTGGTTGTAGATAATCACAACAATGAGAACTTGGGGTAACTGTAGAGATTAGAGGGCCAGGGCAGAGATACTTATCTGAAGAAGCTAGTTGTCTCAGTCCTTTAAATCCTTAGAAGGTATAACAAGACAAGCATTAAAAACAGTAGTTTGGCAGGAGTCAGACTTAGTTACATTAATAAGGAATTAGCTAGCAACAGAGTGAGGAAAGAGGGAGAGACAATATACAAGGTATAGAAGATTTCAACTTTTCTTAGCTTTAATTTGGTAGGGCTTGACCTTGGAACAATGGCCTGTGATTCTGATGGTGGGGGAGGTGCTCTTTTGACTGGGGTGCGGTAAGTCCACTTTCTTTCCACTCTTCGGACTGCAGTCTCAGTGGTTAGGAGCACCACATAAGGTCCTTCTTAAGCTGGCTTCAGTTTTCTTTTTTTCTACCCTTTGATGAGGATGCGATCTCTAGGTTGATGTTGATGTGCTGGAAACTTTAGGGGAGGTGCCTGTGCCAGGAGACCTTTTGTTTTAAGAGAAGAGAAAGTAGAAGATAGACCAAGTATATAGTTTCTGCGGAACTGATTTTTGGTTTCAGATGTAGGGACATCAGTAGTCGAATGTAAATAAGGCAGCTTATGTAGCATCTCATAAGGGGATAAACATCCTTTCAAGGGGCAGTTCTGATTCTTAACAAGACAATGGGGAGGCATTTAGTCCAGGGCAACTGGGTTTCTAGGACTAATTTGGTTAGGTGACTCCTTAGAGTTTGATTCATCCCCTCCCAAAGAGAATAGATGCTGAGGGATATGGTATTCTTTATGTCTAGCACCTGGGCTAATTCTGTAATAATATTTGCCTTGAAATGGGTTCTATTTTCTGAATTAATGTTTCCTACTAGTCTAAATCTGGGTATGATATTTTCAATGAATGCTTTAACTATATTACTAGCAATTGTTCTTGAGAAGGGGATAGCCTCTACTCAGTAAAGTGATCTACTGTTACTAACAAATACTTCAGGTGACCGATCGGAGGCATTTTAGCGTAATTAATTTGAACACTTTGGGGTGGTCTTAGCCTTGGATCACTTCCTTTGAGGATTGATTTTCTTTCTTTCTTTCTTTCTTTTTTTTTGAGACAGAGTATCTGTCCCCAGGCTGGAGTGCAGTGGTACAATCTCAGCTCACTGCAGCCTCCGCTGCCCGGGTTCAAGCAATTCTCCTGCCTCAGCTTCCCGAGTACCTGGGACTACAGACACCCACTGCTACGCCCCGCTAATTTTTGGTATTTTTAGTAGAGAGGGGGTTTCACCATGTTGGCCAGGTTGGTCTTGATCTTCTGACCTCGTGATCTGCCGGCCTTGGCCTCCCAAAGTGCTGGGATTACAGGGATAAGCCACTGCACCTGGCAGGGAGGTGATTTTCTTAGGGCTTAATTAGTTTTCCTGCATATTAGGCAACTATCCGTGACATGTTTGGCTAGGGTATAAATTCTAATACACTTTTTATAAATTTTTTTTTTTTTTTTTACAAGACGGGGTTTTAAGATGGGGTTTTACCATTATGGCCAGGCTGGACTTGAACTCTTGACCTCAGGTAATCCACCCACCTTGGCCTCCCAAAGTGCTAGGATTACAGGCGTGAGCCACCACGCCCAGCTCTAATACACTTATAAACTCTCAGAACTGCATTACACATAACTTGGGGTCATCAATGGGTTTTTTGGTGTAGTTGAGTCAAGACCTCCCTCATGAGAGGTTTGGGTAACATCTTTTCATCTGGTAATAATTCATTTTCCTTCTGTGTTCTCTTCAGCACCTATTTTTATTAACTTTTCCTTTGCAGTGGAAGAGAAGATGGGGACTGCAGTAGGGGAAGGAAGGCAAGGAGTTAAGTGAAAGACAGGCATTTCAGAAGGAACAGCAGCTTGTTTGGCTATCTGATCTGCAAGGTTATTTCCCTGACTTGTGAAAGAAAAGTCTTTTTGATGCTGTGGGACATGTGCAATAGCTATCTCTCTGGCACCTGGAGATTGTCTAGGACACGAACAATCAGTTGTTTGTGGACTAGACTTTGGCCTTTACTGTTAATAAGACCCCTCTCAGTCCAAATTTTTCCAAATGTATGAGCCCCTCCAAAGGCACACTTAGAATCAGTATAGATAGTTCCTTCTTTGCTCTGTAAATGTTTCAAAGCTTGGATGAGTGCAAACAGTTCACGAGTTTGGGCAGACTAATTATTGAGTAGTCTTCCTGACTTGACTTCTTCAAGAGTTTCTCTATTAATTACTGAATACTTATCATATCTTTTCCCTTCAATTACTTGGGAGGACCTGTCTATAAATAAGCGCCACCCTGTCTTGAAGGGAGTTTCTTTTAAGTCTGGCCAGACCCTCATATGGTAATTAATTAAATCTAAACGTGTGTGCCTCCTTTATAGGTTTGGATTCCTTGTTAAGAAACCTGCTGGGTTGAGTGAATTATCAGTAGTTAATGTTAAATTATCTTTTTCTAGCAGAATAGCCTCACTCTTTAAAATGTTTGAGTCAGTGATCCACCTCCTTGCTTTTTGATTTAAGATAGTTCTAACTTGGTGGGGCTTGCTTTGTGTCAATTTTCCTTCAAAGGTTAATTTTCTACTTTCTTTAACTAATACTGCTGCAGCCACGATGGGTTGAATGCATTGAGACCAGCCACAGGTGACTGGGTTTAAAATCTTCGACAGCAAGGCCACGAGCTGCCTCGGACTCTGTGCTCTTGGGTAAGCACTCTTAAAGCTACCCTGTTATTCACGTTAACAAAAAGGTGGAATGGCTTTTCTAGGAAGGATAGGGCTAGAATAGGGGCAGTTATGAGCATCTCTTTTAATTCTTCAACTTGATGGATTTCCTCAGAAGTCTACAAGAGACAGTCAGGTTTCCACTGGGTAAGTTTGTCATGTAAATCTTTACTTTTTAGTGCACAGCTCCCTGAAGGGCGTGTCCGGGAAACTGAATAGATGATGATCTAGAGGATGCCATGTGTTGGTGGGTGCAGGCTGTTTAGAAACAGGGACTTTTTCTCTTTCAGAGAAGTTGGTTTCTGACTTGTTCATTCTGGTTTTCAAGGGGTAAAGGAGGACGGGTCCTTGTCTCTAACAAAGAGCATATCTCCTCCTGGGAGACAGGGCTTTTATCGTTAACGTGTTCCATTAAGAGCTGACAAATCCACTCCTCATTAGGCCTAAATTTTGGCCAGAAGACTGAGGGTATAAGGATGGGCCCTCCAAATAAAACAACAATATTTTATTATTTGCTGCTTTCTTTTATGTTTGGTTCTTTCATTATCTTTCTAATATTTTAACGTAAGCCTTAGGGGACTATCAGGAGGAATTTCATTATCTTGAAGGTTTGGAGTGATGCCTAAGTAGAATAGGCCTTTTCCTTGGAACTTTCAACACCCCCTTGCTGGAGGTTTTTAGCACTCCTAGCTGTGGGGGGTTGGGGGGGTGCAGGGGCAGTGTGGGGGCACCTCAACCTGTGATGTTTCTTACTTTGGTCTGTGCCGTTACCTGGTTGCTATGGTGTTGTAAGCTTCTTCTCCCCGTGTTGCTGAGAGCCTGGATTTATTCATCACAACAGGTGAGTCTTGATCTCCTGTCCCTGAGACCACTGCAATGGGACAGTGGGACATGTCTCCCCCTGTCTGGGTGGGGTGACTGAAGACCCCCCTCCTGAAGGAGAATGGGAACCCCAGATGAGCCCCCAAAATTGTTGGAAACAAATGCTCGTTCCTCGGTGCTGCAAAGAAGAACTAGCACTTAGACAAAGTTTTCTTAGCAAGGCAATTTTACTTTCTGCAGAAAGGGTGCTTCTCACAGGGCTGGCCATCATGAGAGTACCCAGAACAAAGGAGAGTTGAAGTTTTTATTTCTAATATGACTCCTGCTCTGATGTCCTTCCCCCTTGGCTGCGGTCAGACTGCACAATTTAAACTAGACCTGACTGGCTAAACATTTAAACTTTCTTTTTTTTTTAAAGATAGGGTTTCACCATATTGGTCAGGCTGATCTCGAACTCCTGACCTCAGGTGATCCACCCACTTCAGCCTCCCAAAGTGCTAGGATTACAGGCGTGAGCCACCACACCTGGCTCATTTAAACTTTCTTAGATAAGGTGGACACTTAACGAAAGAGAGGGGAGAGGAGGAAGGGGTCCTCTGCAGTGAACTAGAGAGCCAGTCTTGTCTTAAATTAGGAAAGGAATGTGAGCTGGTGCTGTTAACACCACTGGTGCTGTGGCATGCCCGGGCATGTAAAGTCAGAAAGAAAAAAAGGAGAAGAAAGGGTGGGGGTACTGGAAATTAAAGAATAAAAGGTTGAGCAGGCTGTTTGAAGAGAAACTTTGCCACAACTCACACACTTGGTGGGGCTTGCTTACTATTAATTTTCCTTCAAAGGTTAACTTTCTACTTTTTTAAACTAATACTGCTGTAGCCAGGATGGATTGAATGCATTGAGGCCATCCACAGGTGACTGGGTTTAAAACCTTTGACAGGAAGGCTCATGCATGATCTCGATCTTTCTCTCTCTCTCTCTCTCTCTCTCTCTCTCTCTCTTTCTCTCTCTCTCTCTCTCACACACACACACACACACACACACACACACACACACATATACACACAGGCTCACACAGCTAGCAGGGCAAAAAATACCCTCACCTGGGGAGAGATCCAGACCCATTTGAGGAGTCTGCAACACTAATGCCCCTTCCCCTTACCTGTTCTTCTGCACCGGGTTTTTTTGTTTATTTGTTTGTTTTTGAGATGGAGTCTCGCTCTGTCACCAGGCTGGAGTGCAGTGGCATGATCTCAGCTCACTCCAACCTGTGCCTCCCAGGTTCAAGCGATTCTCCTGCCTCAGCCTCCTGAGTAGCTGGGACTACAGGCATATACCACCATGCCCAACTAATTTTTGTATTTTTAGTAGAGATGGGGTTTCACCATGTTGGCCAGGATGGTCTCCATCTCCTGACCTTGTGATCCACCCGCCTCAGTCTCCTAAAGTGCTGGTTTTACAGGTGTGAGCCACTGTGCCCGGCCTGTTTTTTTTTTGGGAGGGGGGACAGGGTTTTACTCCAGTGGCCCAGGCTGGAGTGTAGTGGTGCGGTCTTGACTCACCACCAATAGTTTGGGGGTCTGCCCCCGAGCCAAGCCAGGCCAGAGACCCTTCTCAGCAGAGTGAGAATAGACTAGTCCCTCTCTGCCAGTGGCAGGTAGGGTGTGAATGAGGCCAGGGAGCTAGGGGCGCTCAGTCACACTGAGGACTTGAGGCTGCATTGGGGAAAGTTGAAGGCAGCATACAGAGAAAACCAGAGAACTAGCCATTGAATCCTTGGTTCCAGCCGTATCTGACCAAGGCCCTAAATCAGAGTTTCCCTTTTATTCTTCTGGTTTAGTTGCTACTTGAAACACTCAATTTTCCTTCCAACAAGCTTCAACCCCCACTTTTCCTTGTTAAAGTAGTTGGTTAGGTTTTTTGTTCCTTGCACCACACACCAAGAAAACAGATGATGAGCTGAGTAGGTTAAATTAATGTTATCCAAAGCTTTGTTCATCCTGAGACCTCAGATTACTTCGCATCCCTCAATCACAATGGCACCCAGAAGGCACTGTATCAATAGGGACTATTTTTTCCCTAGCCAGTTTTGGAAGTTCCATTACCAGAGCTGGTGTCTCCCTTTCTAGAAAATTCTCAGTCCGTTTACATAAGACCTGGAACTGCCTGGGAAGAGCCCATATTTCAAAAGGTGATATGAGACCCTCTGGGAGTATCCTTAGAGGACATGCTGGGTCTCATACCTATTTTCAGCTTTACATGTGACTCAGCCGTTGCTGCTGCCACCGCCTCTTCTTTCTTTTTTCTTTTCTCTCCTTCCTTCCTTCTTCTTCTTCTTTTTTTTTTTTTTTTGAGATGGAATCTGGCTTTGTTGCCCAGGCTAGAGTGTAGTGGCGCGATCTCAGCTCACTGCAATGCAACCTCCACCTCCTAGGTTCAAGTGATTCTCCTGCCTCAGCCTCCCAAGTAGCTGGGATTATAGGCACCGGTCACCATGCCTGGCTAATTTTTTTTTTTTTTTTTTTTTGAGATGGAGTTTTGCTTTGTCACCCAGGCTGAAGTGCAATAGCGCGATCTCGGCTCACCACAACCTCCGCCTCTTGGGTTCAGGCAATTCTCCTGCCTCAGCCTCCTGAGTAGCTGGGATTACAGGCACGCGCCACCATGCCCAGCTAGTTTTTTGTATTTTTAGTAGAGACGGGGTTTCACCGTGTTGACCAGGATGGTCTCGATCTCTTGACCTCTTGATCCATCCACCTCGGCCTCCCAAAGTGCTGGGATTACAGGCTTGAGCCACCGCGCCCGGTCATGCCTGGCTAATTTTTATTTTTGTATTTATTTATTTTTTTTTGAGACAGAGTCTTGCTCTGTCGCCCAGGCTGGAATGCAGTGGCGTAATATCAACTCACTGCAACCTCCATCTGCTGGGTTCAAGTGATTCTCCTGTCTCAGCCTCCTGAGTAGCTGGGACTACAGGCACCCACCACTATGCCTGGCATGTTTTTGTATTTTTAGTAGAGATGGGGTTTCAGCATGTTGTCCAGGCTGGTCTGGAACTCCTGACTTCATGTGATCTGCTCGCCTTCACCTTCCAAAGTGCTGGGATTACAGGCATGAGCCACCGGGCCCGGCCAGCTGATTTTTATGTTTTTAGTAGAGATAGGGTTTCATTGTGTTGGCCAGGGCTGGTCTTGAACTCCTGACCTCAAGTGATCCACCTGCCTCGGCCTTCCAAAGTGCTGGGATTACAGGTGTGAGCCACCATGCCTGGCCAGTCTCTTCTTATAGTATGCGTAATATCTGCATCAAGGCAAAATACGTTTCTAAGTATGCAAACAAATCCACCGGACCCACTTACCAGACAGTTGCTCTCTACTCCATGATTCGTGTCTAAGGCCAATACAAGATGGGCGGATGGCCAAGGCACAGCCTGTCCTCCTGAAATCATCTATGGGAAGATAATTCACTGTTGAGCAACTCAGGACTTGAAGGAGAAAATAGGATTATAAATATTTTTACATTTATCAACTCGCTGAATAAAAGGGGTATTTGGGACATTTTAATACATCTTAAATTAGTAATAATGAGTACTATTCAAATTTCCTTTCTGCCTAGAGGGAGGTGACATGTCAGGATTTTTTTTTTTTTTTTTTTGAGATGGAGTTTCTCTGTCACCCAGGCCCAATCTCAGCTCACTGCAACCTCCGCCTACTGGTTTCAAGCAATTCTCCTGACTCAGCCTCCTGAGTAGGTGGGATTATGGGTGCATGTCACCACAACTGGCTAATTTTTGTATTTTTACTAGAGATGGGGTTTTACCTTGTTGGCCAGGCTGGTCTTGAACTCCTGACCTCAGTTGATCCACCCACCTCAGCCTCCCAAAGTGCTGGGATTACAGGCATGAGCCACTGTGGCCGGCCTGTTGGTCTTTATTAAATTCTGCCATGTCCCACAGAGTTTAAGGTAGAGAATAGAAAGTTCAGTTTGGGACATGCTAAAGTTAAGGACCCTGCAGGGCATGCTGGTGGCAATACCCAATGGGCATTTAAGACCCAGAATTTAGGTTTGGACATCACTGGCTTTTGGGTGGTTGTTGAAACCTTGGGTATGAGTGAGATAATCCAAGAAGAATTTGAAAGAAGAAGTAAACCAAGACAGAGCCCTGGGAACAGAAACATTTATGGGGCTGATGGGAAGAAAAGGAATTAGTCAAGAAGAGAGAAAACACATTCAAAGAGATGGAAGAAAATGAGGGGTGACAGGCAATTTAGGGGCTGCAGGAGAAAGGGATTTCAAGAATGAAGAATTGGTCAACATAGAGGCCTAAAAAGATAAGTACTGAGAAGATGAAGAAGATAAGGCGTCCTTCTAGTATAGCAACAAGGACGTTCCTGGTGACATTAGTGGCTTCGGTGGTACAGTAGAGAGAGAATCCAGATGTCAGGGGGTTGAGGACCCTGGCGCCAGTCCACAGGGGAATGGAGCTTTCCTTGTACTGCTCAGCTCTATGTGATGACAAGAAGGTGGAAGGTTAAGGGGACATAGATGTAATGAGATAAGGAAGGGGGACCTGCAAGAACAGGCACTTATGTTTGGATAATCGGATTTTGTCAGAGTATTGCTTTTAGGTGATGACAGGCCTCAGAGTGTGACCAAGGGGATGAGGGGCCTGAGCAGTAAGAAGGGCTAAGGTCATTGGAGACAAGGGGGCCAGAGACTTTAAGATTAAGATATAGAAGGTGTTATCCACAGGGATACTAAATCACCCAGGATGATGGCAATATTTCTCCTGGGAAGCCTGTGAGTCAAGGGCCAAAGTCCTCAGTGAATGTAGGAAACTGAGTAGATGGCCGTGCTGAGGAAGGGAGTCCAAACAACAGTGGTGATCTGAAAGAGGCAGTGAGGGTGGGGGATGCTGACCACCTTCCTTGTCACATGGTAGGTGGGCTGTGGCATTAGTAAGGCCTCATGCTATGTCCTCAGCCAGGTTTCAGTTAAGGCAGAAGGTGGAGGGAGCTCCCTTCTATAAATGAACCAAAGTTCCAGGTGATACAGGCTCAGGATGCTGTAGTAGTAGCAGGAAGCACAGAGGGCAGCAGCATCCCAAGAGCACAGGAGAGGCCCCCTATCTGGATTAATCTGCATTTTGGGAGTCAGTCTAGGATGACAGGAAGAGTTGGGGGCATCATGGGGCTGATTGAAGAGGCACTAAAAGAGATCAGGATTGACGTGGCTTCCACGCTGTGCAGACCAAGACCCTAGGCGATGCCTGCAGCCTGGTATGCACCAGATTCCCAACAGAAATTTGGTGAGCCTCTGTGGGGCCTGGCCCTGGTGAGGAGACGGATAACTAGATCCAAGTCAGAATACAAGTAGACAGTGGTCTCCTGCACCCTCTGGGTAGGTATGTCTTTGTCATGGATTCTGTAGTTGGTCTCCCATCCATTCACACACTGTTCTCTATGGAGGAGCTCTTTAAGATTGGTTTCACTTCCAGCCTCAGTGGTGTGTCCTAAATCAGAAAAATCCCATCCCCAGGCCCAGTCTTTGGATCAGGGAATGGCCCAAGCCAGCTCTACCCTCTGCTGTGTGTGGACTTTTCTCTGGTCACAGGAGTTGCTTTAGAGTGAGTCTCTAAGTCTAGAGCAAAGATGTAAAATCTTTAAAAACTGCAGCCGCTGTAAGTAGAAACAGCCTTTTTTTTTTTTTTTTTTTTTTTTTTTTTTTTTTTTTTGAGACGGAGTTTCACTCTTGTTACCCAGGCTGGAGTGCAATGGCACAATCTCGGCTCACCGCAACCTCCGCCTCCTGGGTTCAGGCAATTCTCCTGTCTCAGCCTCCTGAGTAGCTGGGATTACAGGCACGCACCACCATGCCCAGCTAATTTTTTTTTTGTATTTTTAGTAGAGACGGGGTTTCACCATGTTGACCAGGATGGTCTCGAACTCTTGACCTCGTGATCCACCTGCCTCGGCCTCCCAAAGTGCTGGGATTACAGGCTTGAGCCACCGCGCCCGGCCTGAAACAGGCTTGTCTGAATCCATTCTATGCTGCTGTCACAGAATACCACAGACTAAGTGTCTTAGTCTATTTGTGTTGCTATAAAGCAATACCTGAGGCTGGGCAATTTATAAAAGAGAAGACGTTTATTTGGCTCATGGTTCTGAAGGCTACACAAGAAGCATGACACTAGCATCTGCATCCAGTGAGGGTCTCAAGCTGCTTCCACTCATGCCAGAAGGTGAAGGGGAGCCACTGTGTGCAGATGTCACATGGCGAGAAAGAAGGCAAGAAAGAGAAGAGAGGTGTCAGGCTCTTTTTAACAGCCAGCTCTCAGGGGAGCTCTCATGGAATCTAATAGAGCAGGAACTCATTCATTACCATGAGGACAGGACAAGGACTGCACCAAGTCATTCATGAGGGACTTGCTCCCATGACCCAAACACCTCTTATTAGGTCCCACCTATAACATTGGGGATCAAATTTCAACATGAGGTTTAAAGGGTTAAATATTCAAACTATAGCACTGGCTAATTGACAATAAACAGAAACTTATTTGGCTTACAATTCTGGAGGCTGAGAAGTCCAATATCAAGGTCCAGCATCTGGCAAGGACCTTATTGCTGCATCATCCCATGATGGAAGGCACGACATGAGTGAGAAAGCATGTTTGTACATGGGAAAGTGAGAGTGACATGGGAGCAAACGCATCCTTTTATCTGGATCCCACTCCTGAGATAACCCCTGGCCATGGTAACAGCATTAATCCATGCATGAGGGTGGATACTTCATGACCTGATCACCTCTTAAAGTTCCCACTTCTCAACACTGTTGCACTAGACTGTTGCACTAGAGATTAAGTTTCCAACACGTGGATTTTGGAGAACACATTCAAATCATGAAAAGTCTATATTACTATTCTTCAGAGAAACAGAGCCAATAGGATATATATTTATGAGGGGATTTTTAAATGAGAATTGGCTCACTTTATTATGGAAGCCAAGAAGTCCCATGATATGCTGTCTGTAAGCTGAAGACCCAGGAATGTTGGTGGTACAATTCAGTGTAAGTCTTAAGGCCTGAGAACCAGGAGCTCTTCCTCTAAAGGCAGGAGAAAATGAATGTCTCAGCTCAGAGAGCAAATTTGCCCTTCCTCCATCTTTTTGTTCTATTCAGGTTCATAATGGACTGGATAATGCCTATCCAACATTGGTGAGGGCAATCTTCCTTACTCAGTCTACTGATTTAAATGATTTCTTCCAGAAACACCCTCACAGACACACCCAGAAATAGTGTTTTACCAACTCTCTGGGCATCCCTTAAACCAGTCAAGTTGACACAGAAAATTAACCATCACACAACCCAAGGATAAAGCCAACACACACAGAGAAGGGAAGAGCTGGGCCAGTGCAGAGAAACAAAGCCCCTCAAGATGTTGAGACCCTCTGGATCAAAGCATTCTTCAAGTCCTCATTGCTTCTGGACTTCTTTTCTGGAACAATAGATGTTCTTTATTTTTATTTATTTATTATTGAGACAGGGGCTTACTCTGTTGCCCAGGCTGGAGTGCAGTGGTCTGATCATAGCTCACTGCAGCCTCAAACTCCTGGGCTCAGGCAATCCTCCCACCTTAGCCTCCCAAGTAGCTGGGATTGTAAGTGCATGCCACTATGCCTGGCTAATATTTTATTTTTATTTTTTAGTTTTTGTAGATACAGGGTCTTGCTTGGTTTCTCAGGCTGATCTTGAACTCCTAAGCTCGAGTGATCCTTCCACCTCAGCCTCCCAAATGTTCTTTATTATTGACACCAATTTGAACTGGGTTTTCTGTTACCTTGCCTTACCTGAGAGCATCCCAGCTGAGAGTAACATACCTTAGACATACTTTGTCCTGTTAGCTCCTTACTCACCTTCCCCGGGCCAAGGTATGTATGGGGGCTGGGCATGTGTAGACTCTGGAGTTCTCAGCCTTCACGGGACTGTGATTCTGAAGATAGAGCTGGATGTAAACTGTGAATCAGGGAGGGAGTCAGTTTTCTCTGTCAGAGACTATTTGGCCCCCAGTTCCTATCTTGGTGATCCAGACATTTAGTTCTGTTTTGTAGAATCTTTTGCATGACCACACCTGACTTTCTTAGTAATCTCCCTAAATTAGTTTTCTGCTAGCAAGAGTATTCACTGTTGTGAACAGCTAATTTTTGTATTTTTGGTAGAGACAGAGTTTCACCGTGTTGGCCGGGCTGGTCTTGAACTCCTGACCTCAGGTGAACCACATGGTTATTATCTGCTTTTCCTTCCCACTCTTACTCATTCAGTGAATATTTATCAAGTGTCTACCAGGTGGCAGGCACCATTCTGGGCACTGGGGATAAATCAGTGAACAAAATAGACAATAATCCCTGCCCTTGGGGCTTATAGGATTATATTCTAATAGGGAGACACAGACAATAAACAAAATAAACAAGTAAATAATATATAACTAAACAGTTATATAAAATGGGCCTGACATGGTGGCTCACTCCTGTAACCCTAGTGCTTTAGGAGGCTGAGACGTAGCATTGCTCAGGGCTCAGAGTTTCAGACCAGCTTTGGGAATACAGTGAGAGCCCCATCTCTATAAATAATAAAAATAAAAAATTAGCCAGGCATGGTGGCACATGCCTGTGGCCCTGAGAGGATGGGGCAGGAGGAGTGCTTGAGCCCAGGAGTTCAAGGCCGTAGTGAGCTATGATCACGCCACGGTGCTCCAGCCTGGGTGACAGAGCGAGACCCTGTCTCGAAAAAGCAATAAAATGCTAAAGTGGAAAATTCAAATCAGGGAGTTTTTTTGTGTGTTTTACACAGGTTGTATAGGGAAGGCCTCACTGAGAAAGTTGCTTTGGCTTTTGTGTAAAGACCTCAACAAACGGAGACATGGACTATGGATGAGTACGGAGGGGAAGATCACTCTTAGTAGAGGGAACAAGTCCAAAGGCTTTGAGGTGGGCATGTGTCTGGTGTGTTTGAGGAAAGGCAAGGAGGCCAATTTGGCCCAGAGGGGTGATGGAAGGGGAGAATAGGAGGTCACAGAGGTGATGGAGCTGGTCACATGGAGCCTTTAGGGCATAGTGAGCACGTCAGTTTTTACATCTGATCAGTGGGGGAACATGGGATGGTTTTAAGCGAAGTACTGACAAGACCTGACTTACCTTTTAAAAGAAAGACAAGTCAAGGATGACCCCAAGTTTTTATCTGAACAGATGAAAGAATTGACTTGCTACTAGTTGGCTGAGTGTGGTGGCTCATACCTGTATTGGGAGGCTGAGGCAGGTGGATCAATTGAGGCCAGGAGTGCAAGATCAGCATGGGGAACATGGTGAAACCCCATCTCTACTAAAAATACAAAAATTAGTTGGGTGTGGTGGCACATGCCTGTAATCCCAGCTTAGGAGGCTGAGGCAGGAGACTTGCTTGAACCTGGGAGACGGAGGTTGCAGTGAGCCGAGATGGCACCACTACACTCCAGCCTGAGTGACAGAGTAAGACTGTCTCAAAAAAAAAAAAAAATTGACTTGCTATTAGTTGTTAGAAAAACTACATTTTGTGTGTGTGTTAGGGAGGGCGGATGGAGAATAAATGGTCAGTTTTGGGTATTTAATTATTTTTTTTGAGACAGGGTCTTGCTCTCTTGCCCAGGCTGGCATGCAGAGGTATAATCATGGCTCTCTGAAGCCTCGACCTCCCTGACAGAAGTGATCCTTCCACCTTATACTTCTGAGTAGCTGGGACTTACAGGTATGTCCCAACATGCTTGACTAATTTTTATTTTTATTTTTTATTTTTTATTTTATTTTAAAGATGGGGTTTCACCATCTTGGTCAGGCTGGTCTTGAACTCCCGACCTCAGGTGATCTGCCCGCCTTGGCCTCCAAAGTGCTTGGATTACAGGTGTGAGCCACCATGCCCAGCCCACTTGGCTAATTTAAAAAAATTTTTTTAGAGATAGGGTCTCACTATGTTGCCCAGACTGGTCTTGAAGTCCTAAACTCAAGTGATCTGCTTGCCTCTGCCTCCCACAGTGCTGAGATTACAGGTGTGAACCATGGCACCTGCCTGGACATTTAAATTTGCAGTGCCTATCAGACATCTAAGTGGAGAGGTCAAGTAGACAGATAGCTGTCTGAGTCTGGAGTTCAGGACTGAAGTTCAGGTTAGGGATTTATTTGAGGCTCACTAGAAAAGTGATGGTATTTAAAACTCCAAAACTGGCTGGGCGCAGTGGCTCACACTTGTAATCTCAGCACTTTGGGAGGCTGAGGTAGGCGGATCACTCGAGGTCAGGAGTTTGAGACTAGCCTTCCTACCATGACAAAATCCTGTCTTTACTAAAAATACAAAAATTAGCCAGGCGTGGTGGCAGACACCTGTAATCCCAGCTACTTGGGAGGCTGAATTTTTTGAACCTGGGATGTGGAGGGTTCAGTGAGCTGAGACCAAGCCACTGTATTCTAGTCTGGGTGACAGAGTGAGACTCTGTCTCAGAAAACAAAAACAAAAACAAAAACAAAACACTGCAAAACTGGATAAACCCACTCAAGACTTTTTGCCTTTACTTTGATGACCCTTTTTCTGAGCTGTGACAGTACTTTAATTCACATTTAGATACTTATTTAGAAAAGGACTAAGCATACTGCAAATGAAGACATAATGTTTCATGTCTGGCAGACTCTAGCTTTTTTTTTTTTTTTTTTTTTTTTTTTTTTTTTTTTTTTTGAGACAGAGTTTTGCTCTTGTTGCCCAGGCTGGAGTGCAGAGGCATAATCTTGGCTCTATGCAACCTCCGCCTCCCGGGTTCAAGTGATTTTTCTGCCTCAGCCTCCTGAGTAGCTGGGATTATAGGTACCTGCCACCATGCCCAGCTAATTTTTGTATTTTTGGTAGAGACAGGGTTTCACCATGTTGGCCAGGCTTGTCTTGAACTCCTAGGAGGTTGAGGCAGGAGAATTGCTTGAACCCAGGAGGCAGAGATTGCAGTGAGCTGAGATTGTGCCACTGCACTACAGCCTGGGCAACAAGAGCAAGACCTCGTGTCAAAACAAAATTATGTCCGGTTTTTTTTTTTTTTTTTTTTTTTTTTTTTTTGAGACAGAGTTTCGCTCTTGTTACCCAGGCTGGAGTGCAATGGCGCAATCTCGGCTCACCGCAACCTCCGCCTCCTGGGTTCAGGCAATTCTCCTGCCTCAGCCTCCTGAGTAGCTGGGATTACAGGCGTGCGCCACCATGCCCAGCTAGTTTTTTGTATTTTTAGTAGAGACGGGGTTTCACCATGTTGACCAGGATGGTCTCGATCTCTTGACCTCGTGATCCACCCGCCTCGGCCTCCCAAAGTGCTGGGATTACAGGCGTGAGCCACCGCACCCGGCATGTCCAGTTTTTATATTTTTGAATATAAATCTTCTTTTGTTTCTTCTGTTGTTTCAAAGCCTTGAGAATGCTGACATTTATCCATGAATATAACTGCCTCATCCTATTAAATATATAGTTCCTATGGCTGTTCTTTAAAATATTTAGCACTTTAATCCACTTGGTGTTTATTTTTATATACTATGTGAAACTTACATTTTTGTCCTCCGAAGTTTCATTCATTTATCTGCGCATTCTTTTCATAGTTCATCCTTTCTTACTGCCGTGTTTGGGAATGCTATTTTAGTATGTGTCCCGTCAGGATTAATATATATGTTTGTTCAGTCTCATTCCTTTCCGTTGATCTCAGCTTCTATTTTTGCTTCTGCTCTTAGTCACAGCCCAGCAGCACCAAAGGAACATCTCGCCCCCTGCAGGCAGCCGGTGTCCCCACAACCTGGGTCTGTCCTGCGGGAGGATTCAGGGCCCCTTTGACGGTCTCCTGTGCCGGTTTCCTGAGGCCTCGAGCTTCCTGGGTTCCACGTTTCTAGTAACCAGTAGAGATGGACCTTTACCCTTTCGTCAGGTGGGGACCGTCCCCTCCCGGACTCTTCCTTTCAGGCCTTTGCACCTCCCCAATCCCAGGGCACCTGTCCCACCAAGCTGCCCGCGTAGTGCTGCTTTAAAGCCCGCGGTTCGGGCCATCAGCGCTGAATGCCATGACACTGAGTAAATTGTGTCCTGATGAGTCCTGGGCGCCGATTTTCCAGCTCACTTGGAAGCTGCTCCCTGGGCCCGCCTGTTTCCCTTCACTTTCCCTCCTTGATCCCCTTCCCTCGCAGTATACCACTCAGTGTACCCTTTCTAACAAGGGCCAGAGCGTTGTTGAAGCAGACACGGTTCAAACACAGAAATTAAACTCCTCTTTATTTAGCAGATGTGCACGAATCTATTGTGTGTTAGATACTGATAAGTGTCTGATGAGTCGTACTGAGCCAGCCCGGGCTCCTAGAACTGGGTTGATGTGCCAAAGTGTCAATCAGGTTAGGAGCATCTGGGGAGAGGGCTCGGAGGAATACAAGGAGGCGTAGGGGCTGGGGGAGGGTAGTTCTGGAGGCTCGAGTAATGGGGAGTGGGCTGTGCTGAGCCCCCCTCTCCTCGCTGTCTCCCCATTCCTTCGGAGCCGCATGCGCAGTTCCTCGGGCCGGATGGCGCCGAGGCGCGCCCAGGCGAGGGAGCTCGCGGGTAGGGCATTCCGCGGGTACCCGCAGAGCAGGACGGCCACCCAGGGCGCTCCACCCAGGGCGCTCACCCGGAGCGACCCAAGGCTGCGTTTCGCGCCTCGGCGCACGCTGGTAACTGGGCACACGCTGACAACCCACGTCTGGAAAACCCGGTCCTAATTGGAGAATAAAACTTAAATACACGTGAACCAACCAGCAGCTGAACCTTTCCGTGAGAAAACCCCGAAAAGCCTGCGCCAGCTCCGGCGGGGCCTCAGATTTTCAGAGCTCGTGGTCTGGAGCCCGGCGCCTTCCAACGCCTGGGCCCTGCAGAGCAACTGTCCCAATAGGATCCCTTTCTGGCGCTTGGAACAAGGCTTTGTTGCAGGGATAGGAGATTCTTTTTACGTGTTCCTTGGCTTGCACAGGCATTTACTGGTCCTCTGGAGATCACATGTAACAAGAACTCTCTAAATTCAGTATTCTTTTAAATGAACTTGAATTTATTCATCACAGTTCTATGAACAGACTTGAAAAATAGTAGCATACACGTTGTATACATTATGTGTAGGACATTGTATTTATCAGGTCCATCAGAGGTACTTTATCTGGGATACAGGGACAACTAGGAGTGGATAGGATGCAGGGAGCCCATGCAGGGAGCCCATGAAACTCCTGAGATTGTTTCACATTTTAGGGCAAATGTGCAGTTTTTCTGAGAAGAAGTTTTATTGTTTTAATGATGACCAGGGTTCATAACCTTAGTTTGGTTAAGAATGCTGCTCTAAAGTCAATGCTCAGCCGGTTTACGGATTCAGAACTCTTTGCACTAGCACTGAGGCCCCGATGAGGGCCCGAAGCCCCCAATCTGGACCCCTGCAGGAGAGTTTGGTTCTGCAGTGAAGGTCACTAGAGCCTGGACTTGATTTTCTCTCCTCACAGGAGAGCCCCCCCAAAACTCCAAGGGGCACAGTTGTTTTCGTTTTAAAGCCATATTAGGTTCAAGTAGATTAACTTCTGCATTTCTCTTTTCTTAAATAGAAATAAGTCTCTGGTGGGTATTTTCCCCTGGGTTAGTCATGCAAACGTTCTATGCCTCACTTACCACTTGTTTCAGCCTCTGGGACAGCCCTTCTGCACAGATCTGGCCCAAGACCCTTCTGCCACCCACACACGGGAGTCTCTGGGGAACTTGAGTGTTGACTTCATCGGGCTGGGATTTTCCTCAACCTATATGCCTAGGGAGGTAAAACGTGTTCCTTTTATGGAAAAAATAGTAACATTTTCATGTGTGTGTGAAGAATAGAAAATTACAAAACCACCCATAACCCCCTCAATAGGTCTAACACAATAACTAATTTTGTTTTAAATATCAGCTTTCCTATTTTGCATTGCTGTGATGATAGCAGTACTGTATGTAATTATATGTTAAGAGCCAGTCTGTTTACAATTAACTGTTCCATAACATACTATAAGCATTTTACTGTCCTTGGTAATTAGTGTTTTTAATGACTGCATACTTTTCTTTTTCTTGAGATGGAGTCTTGCCTATTGCCCAGCCTGGAGTGCAGTGGTGCGATCTTGGCTCACTGCAACCTCTGCCTCCCAGGTTCAGGCCATTCTCCTGCCTCAGCCCCTGGAGTTGCTGAGACTACAGGCACCCACCACCACACCCAGCTAATTTTTGTATTTTTAGTAGGGATGGGGTTTCACTATGTAGGCCAGGCTGTTCTCGAACTCCTGACCTCAGGTGATCTGCCCACCTCGGCCTTCCAAACTGCTGGGATTATAGGCGTGAGCCACCGCACCCATCTGATAACTGTATACTTTTCTACCCCACAAGCACAATTTATCATTTTCCTTTGTTGTACATTTGCATTGGTTCCAGGTTATTTTGTGTGTGTGTGTGTGTGTGTGTGTGTGTGTGTGTGTATGTGTGTGGTAGTGGTGCTGTTGTGTCATATACGTTGTGCTCGTGCTGAGGTCTCTTCTTTTCCGTGGCCAGTTTCTAGTGTCATGAATTCTCAAGTTCCAGAGAAGCCATGCTTTCAACCTTCCAACATTAATTAATTTATTCATATGTGTATGTACATATATATATGTCAGGTACTGATAAGTGTAACAGAGAGAGATGAAGCAAGGTAAGGAGGATCAGATGTACATCTTTTGTAGAGTAGAACCAGAACTTGACTTTCTCTATTTACAGACTGTCCCTCCCCCTAGACCCCAGAAAAATTCCAAGGGCATAGTTGGTTTCATTGTATAGCCAAATTAAGTTGAAGGAGATTTACTTGATAAGTAGAACTTTTTGATAAGGTGACATTTGAGCAGAGACATAAAGGAAATGAAGAAGTAACTGTTTTGCAAATCTGGGAAAAGGGATCTCTCTCACTCTCACTCTCTCTCTCTCTCTCTCTCTCCCTCTCAGACAAGGTCTTGCTCTTGCTCTGTTTCCTAGGCTACAGTGCAGTGGTGCTATCATGGCTCATTGCAGCCTTGACCTCTCAGGCTCCAGCAATCCTCCTGCCCTTTTGGTGGAGCACACCTGCAGCTGGGACTACAGGTGTGCTCCACCAAACTTAGCTATTTTTTTTCTTTTTTTTGTAGAGGTGGTCGTCTCATTATGTTGCCCAGCCTGGTCTCCAACTCATGAGCTCAAGGGATCCTCCTGCCTCAGCCTCCCAAACTGTTGGGATTACAGGTGTGAGCCACTGTGCCTGGCTGGGGAAACGGCTGTCTAGGCAAAGGAAACATGACTGCAAAGACCCTGAGGTAGGAGTGTGCTTGGTGTGTTGAAGAGGCCACATGGCAGGAGTGGAGTGGGCCAGGAGGAGTGAAAGCTGTTGTGGGTGGAGAGGTGAGTTGGAGGTAGTGGGCGCACAGCCTGTGAGGCCTATAGGCTTTCACTCTGACATGAAGAGCTGTTAAAGGGTTTTGAGCAGAGGATTGAGAGGCTCTGATTTTAAAAGAATCAATTTGTCAGTTATGGAGAACAGACTGTCAGAGTTTGGAAATTGTTACAATAATTCAGGCAAGAGACGAAGCCCTTCTTTGGAGCAGGGCATGGTGGTGTGAGTGGTAGGGATGGCCTAGGGACAGTTTTAACAGGATTTGTGGATGGTTTGAATGTGAAGTCCAAAAGGGAAGAGTCAAAGATAACTTCAAAGTTTAGGAAGAATGGAAGTGCTGTTGTGTCTCCTGAGTTTTATTGTTGTTTGTTTATTTGTTTGTGTTTTGTGTAGGGAGACAGGCAACTAGGAATTTAGTTTTTGACATATTCAATTTGAGATGCCTGTTAGAAAGCTAAGTGAAGAAGTCAAGTAGGCAATCAAATATAAGAACTTGAAGTTTGTGGGAGAAGTCAGAGCTGATTTGGGGACATGAGTGAGGATATATTTAAAGCACGAAGTGGCATGAGATCCAGCCCAAAGGTCTCTCTCAATCATTTATTCAGCTGTCCACTTGACATCACCACTTGGACATCTAAAAGATAACTCAGGCGCAAAACGTCCAAAACAACATCTGATCTTAACTTCCCTAAACGATTCCACCCATAGCCTCCCCCATCTGTTAATGATAGCACTATTTTTTCATTACTCAGACAGAAACCCGGAGTGACTTTACTTTTTCTCTCATCTCCCACATTTAATTGGTTAGGAGGTTCTGTTGGCTCTGCCTTGAAAATATTTCCAGAATCCAAACACGTCTCACCACCTTCATTGCTACTGTCCAGATCAGAGCTGCCATTAGTTGTTTCTTGCCTGGCTGACTCCTAACAATTCCTCTGCTTCTGCCACTGGCCTTCCCCATCCCCGACCACTCTGTTCTCAACAGAGGGATTCTTTAAAACCTGCAAGATCACGTCCCTCCTCTGCTCAAAACCTTCCAAACAGCTTACCATTTCACTCAGAGTGAAAGACAAAGTCCTTGTATGACCTACCCTATCCGACCCAGAGCCTCCTCCTATGACCCTACATCCTGTTGTTCTCTCCATCACTCACTTGGCCCCAGCAACATAGCTTTCCTTGTTGTTCCTCAACCATGCCAGATACACTCCTGCCTCAGTTTCCTCTGCTTACAATGCTCTTCTCTCCGCTAGCCCCCTTGTCTCATTCATTACCTTCCTAAGATTTTGCTGAGACTCCTTCTAGACTGGGTGAAAGGCACAGGCAAAAAGTTACAAGGGCCTGGACCAAGGTAGGAAATGAAAGCATATTTTAAAACATACTACAATGACAGTCTTAAAAAAACAGGAAGTTAGAGAAACCATGTAGTCATTTGTTCATTCATTCATGCAATCATTTATCAAATACCTTCTCTGCACCTCCAGCCTGGAAGATACTGGGAGTATCAATGCTATGTGTAGACAGAGCCTTAACTCAAAAGGTGAAGCACCCGGCCAGGCGTGGTGGCTCATGCTGGTAATCTCAGTACTTTGGGAGGCCGACGTGGGCGAATCACCTGAGATCAGGAATTCGAGACCAGCCTGGCCAACATGCTGAAATCCCATCTCACTAAAAAACAAAAATTAGCCAGGCATGGTGGTGGACACCTGTAATTTCAGCTACTCGGGAGGCTGTGGCAGGAGAATTGTTTGAACTCAGGAGGTGGAGGTTGCAGTGACTTGAGATTGTGCCAATGCACTCCAGCCTGCGTAACAGCAAAACTCCATATCACAAAAAAAAAAAAAAAAAAAAAGTAAAGCACACAAGTGGATGAAAGAGGTGGTATAATCTTTGAGTAGGACATTTGTCTCACTCTCACGGGATACCAGTGTGTTGCAGGAGCAGCCAAATATCTCAGAAGTGAGACAAGTGAAGTGAATTGGCTGGTGCTCCTCCAGTGAATACTGCCCTTTTATTGCCCAGGGGCTCTGGACCTGCCTCGGGTCAAGAACAGCCCAAAAGCGGGATCAGAGTACCAAAACTTCCCAAGCAGCTGTGTAGGGCAGCTGTGCAGCTGAGACCGTGCTCAACCTTCACTTCCCTTCCCCATTCCCTGTGAACTCTTTGAGGCCAATCAGGTCCTGGGGTAGGACATGCCGGTGGGTGGAAGGAGTGTGGAGCAGAGCTACCAGTTAGACCAATTAGAGATTCATCCAGGTTAACCAGCAGGCTTTTCAAACATGCAAGTCCCTGAAAGGACTGAAATATATCGGTACCAGAGTCAGCAGAGCCCCAGAGGGGGAATCTGCCTGCAGTCCTATGCACAGAAGTTCACTGGGCCCTGGGTCTGAGGCATCTGGAAACACAAAGAGTGTGGCAGTGTCGTTCCTTACTATCCTCAGTGTGTGAGTGTACCCACAGCTGAGCACAATGAGTTAGGCCTTCAGGGCAGGCACAGATCCAGATCTAGACCAGGGTGACTCAGGAGTCAGGCCTCTTTACCTTTTGACTCCACTCCTCTCTAGCTAGTCTGTGTGTTTTCCCGTCTGAGGTCTGGTATTATAGAAATCATTTCATTTTGTAACTGCGATTGTTTTAAGAAAATGAGATCGGTGGAACAAAGGTTCTCATTTTTTACTTTTTTACATTTTGATGTTATATAAGTTCTTAAAATGAGCAGGAGTTATTTTTGTTATTTTATTTTATCATTTGACATGGGGTCTTACTCTGTCACCCAGGCTAGAGTGCAGGGGTGCAATCATGGCTCAATGCAGCCTCGACTTCCCCTGGCTCAGGTGATCCTCCCACCTCAGCCTCCTGAGAAGCTGGGACTATAGTTGCGTGCCACCATGGCTGGCTAATTTTGGTATTTTTTGTAAAGATGGGGTTTTGCCATGTTGTCCCTTGAACCCCTCAGCTCTAGCAATCCTCCTGCTTTGGCCTCCCAAAGTGCTGGGATTATAGGCATGAGCCACTGCTCCTGGCTCCAAGAAAATTCTTACCAAAACTTAACAAATTAATATTACTTGTATGCTTTATTCTTTCACCTTATGTAGCCCAATATACTCAGAAAGAATTGGAAACATAAAAATATTAATTTGGCCGGGCACGGTGGCTCAAGCTTGTAATCCCAGCACTTTGGGAGGCCGAGGCGGGTGGGTCACAAGGTCAAGAGATTGAGACCATCCTGGTCAACATGGTGAAACCCCATCTCTACTAAAAATACAAAAAATTAGCTGGGCATGGTGGTGCGTGCCTATAATCCCAGCTACTCAGGAGGCTGAGGCAGGAGAATTGCCTGAACCCAGGAGGCGGAGGTTGCAGTGAGCCGAGATCGTGCCATTGCACTCCAGCCTGGGTAACAAGAGCAAAACTCCGTCTCCAAAAAAAAAAAAAATATTAATTTTAGTAGGCCTTGCCAATATAATTTTTTGTTTATTTGTTTCAGAGACCAGGTTTTGCCATGTTGTCCAGGCTGGTCTTGAACTCCTGGACTCAAGCAATCCACTCATCTCGGCTACCCAAAGTACGAGGATTGTAGGTGTGAGCCACCATGCTCGGCCAAAATATAATTATTTAAAAATAAAATGCTTTATCTTACTATGGGCTTTAATTTGTCAGAAACTTGGAACTACAGAATCAACTCATCCAACTTAGGAAACTATCTGTCATATAACCAAATTGACAAAACCAGTCTTATTGTCAAAATTAATAACCAATTAGGCTTCAGTTTTCAATTTCGATAAAATGTGCGTTTCCTTTTCTCTCATCTGAATTCTAGTTCTAAATTGAATCACTATTCAAGTCAGAGAACAAGTCCCTGAGTTTGTGCTGGGATGACGTAAGATGCTGCCATGCTTGGTATTTTCTACTGAACTTCTATTTGTCTTGCCCTCATAGGATTCTGTTTTGGAAGCAAGGTATTCTTTCACAGCAGTCTAGAGATAGGTAAAGGAATAAAGCTTGTTATCATTGTTTGGTCAGTAGCTCTAACATCTCAACATGTACCAAGTCACACTGTTTCTACTGTGATGCTTCAAACTTAACAGAAATATATGTAAGACAGGGAAAGACATGAAGCTTCCTATAGGTGTCCTGGGTTTTTGTTGTTGTTATTGTTTGTTTGTTTGTTTTGAGACGAGTTTTGCTCTGTCGCCAAGCTAGAGTGCAGTGGCGTGATCTTGGCTCACAGCAACCTCCGCCTCCCAGGTGAGTGATTCTCCTGCCTCATCCTCCCAAGTAGCTGGGATTACAGGCATGTGCCGCCATGCCTGGCTAAGTTTTTGTATTTTAATAGAGATGGGGTTTCACCATGTTGGCCGGGATGGTCTTTATCTCTTAACCTCGTGATCCACTCGCCTTGGCCTTCCAAAGTGCTGGATTACAGGTGTGAGCCACCCCACTTGGCCTAGGTGTCCTGTTTAAAGAGATGAATTCGTAATATCCTGGGCCAATTTACAATGTAAGATTCAGGATGGGTACGAGATGTACATTTCTTTTGCAAAGAGCAAGGGAGATTGTGAAAAGGGAAGTAGAAAAGGACAACAGGCATGGTGGTGAACACTGAAGGAGCATCCTTAGGTCAATTTTATGCAGAAGTACCTATGGGCCAGTATAGTAGCTCATGCCTGTAATCCTAACGCTTTGGGAGGCCAAGGCAAGAGGATTCCTTGAGCCCAGGAGTCCAAGACCAGCCTGGGTAACATAGCAAGACCTGGTTTCTACTAAATATAATTTTTATTAAAAATTTAAAACAATTTTTTAAAATTAAGAAAGTTACCTATGGAAGTCAAAGATCTCCTCAAACTGTCCATTCCTGTGTAACCCTTGATATCCTGAGTAACCCTTGATATCCTGGAGACCAATATCTCAAAGCATAGCTATAATCACTAACTTCCCAACCAAAGGCTTCCGCAGCTTCTGCTTGCCTGCAGTTGTAGCTCCTAATCTGATTATCATCAGAAGCATGATGATTCAGACTATGATTATGATTCAGGATTGCTGGAGTGGGGCTCCAAAACATGCATGTTTATGAAGCTCCCAAGTAATTCTGATGGTCAGTGAGACTAAAGCTGTTTGATGAGAACTTGAGCTCCTGCTTCATATTACAGGTGCCTTTCCTCCACCCCTGCTGTGTAATTATTGCCAATGGCTCCAACATCCAAGTGGGTGAACTGCCTACACCCAGGCCTCTCAATTCTTTGCACTCCTAGCCATCAGTGACACTCCCTTTACTCCTCTCACTCCTATGGATCCACCCTGACGCTTACCACCAGAATCTTCCCCACCTCTAAATGCTGCACCTTCTGTTTCTCTAGCTCACTTGTTCTAGTCACTTCATGTTGTGGGAGGCAGAATAAAGGTCTCCCCCGATGTTTACTAATCCCAGGAACCTGTGAACATGTAGCCATGGATGGCAAAATGAACTTTGTACATATAATTAAGGTTATAGACCTTAAAATAGATTAGCCTAGCTTATTCAACTGTGCCCAATCTAATCACATGAGTTCTTAAAAGCAAAGAACTTTCTCTGGCTGGAGTCAGAGAGGTGAAACAAAAGAGAAAAGCAGAAGAGATGTGGCTGGAAGGGAAGTCAGAGAGACCTGAGATGAAACAAGCGCTCCAGGCTGGGTGCAATGGTTCATGCCTGGAATCCCAGCACTTTGGGAGGCCGAGGTGGGAGGATGGCTGGGGGCCAGGAGTTTGACCCCAGCCTGGACAATATAGCAAGGCCCCATCTCGCCAAAAAAAATTTTTTTTTTAAAAAAAGGGTTCCAATGCTGTTTCTGGTTGAAAGATGGAGGAGGCAATCTGACAGGGGATGCAGGCGGTTTTAAGAAGCTGATAGAAGCTCCTGGCTGACAGTCAGAAACAAAATGGGAAGCTCATTTCTACAACCACAAGAATCTGAATTCAGCCAGTAACCAAAATGAGCTTGGAAGCAGATTCATCCCTAGAATCTCCAGAAGAATGCAGTCCCACCAACACGTTGATTTAAGCCTTTATGAATCTCTAAACAGGAGTCAGCTGAGGCATGCTGTACCTGGACTTCTTACCTCTAGAACTATAGGATAATAAATGGGTATTGTTTTAAGCCACTAAGTCTGTGGTATTTTATTCTGGCAGCAATAGAAAATAAATACACCATGCTACAAGTGTTTGACCTTATTACATTCCAAAACGTTGACCCATGACTATCACTATTGAACAGCCCCCTCGTGTCTTTCCTGTCCTTCTTTTCCAATTTGGATTCTGTAGCCTGCCATTATAATCATACCGCATAAGCCTCCTGAGCTCTCCTGTTGTTCTGTTATAGTACTGCTCAGACTTGACTGGGCACAGCATGAGAATTGCCTGGAGGGCTTGTGGAAGCACATTCTGCTGGGCCCTGCCTCCAGAGTGTCTGATGCAGGAGTTTTGGGTGGGGTCTGGGAATGTGCATTTTTCTCCACTTTTCAATGATTCTGCTCCTCCTGGTCCAGGGACCACAAATTGAGAACCAGTGCTTTGCTACAATCAGCCTGATCACACTTGACTCTGCAACCTTCTTCACAACTGCAACCAAGGAGTCTTGTGTTGTTCAAGAAAAAAAAAAAAAAAAATCACCAAATTGGGCCTACTACTTTCTTTCTTTTTTTTTTTTTTTGAGACAGAGTTTCGCTCTTGTTACCCAGGCTGGAGTGCAATGGCACGATCTCGGCTCACCGCAACCTCCGCCTCCTGGGTTCAGGCAATTCTCCTGCCCCAGCCTCCTGAGTAGCTGGGATTACAGGCACGCGCCACCATGCCCAGCCAATTTTTTGTATTTTTTTTTTAGTAGAGACGGGGTTTCACCATGTTGACCAGGATGGTCTCGATCTCTCGACCTCGTGATCCACCCGCCTCGGCCTCCCAAAGTGCTGGGATTACAGGCTTGAGCCACCGCGCCCGGCGGGCCTACTACTTTCATTTAAATTCGTGGTACAGCCCTGGAATAACCCTCAATAACTGCCAAGTTGCCTGTGCTTTACCATTTCCCTAATAAAGCCCCTTTGTCTTTCTCATACACTGTCCTCTCTTCTCAAACCTCCCATGTGCTTCCACTCCTCAGTTTCAGCAGATAATCTCACCTCCCACGATTCATTGAGGAACCAGAGGCCAAAAGATGGGAACTCCCTCATCTTCCTTCCCACGAAGCTGCAACCCTGCCTGAGACTGCCCCTTCTTCCCTCTTGTTACAGTGCAAGGACAGATCTCTGCCACTGTCGGCCACTCTGTCCTCCTGTCCCTGCATCCCATTATTCCCACCTCTCCAAGAACTTTGCTTCTCAAATTGCCTCCTCTTTTCTATGATATTAGCATATGTGTCCATCGGAATTACTCACTGGATCCCCATCTTCAGCCCTCCCTTGGTCCCATATCCACTCCCAGCCACCATGCAATTTCTTTGCCCCCATTCATAGCAAAAATTATTGAAAAAGTTGTTGACTCACTGTGTGCCTATCTCCTCCCTTCCCATTCGCTCTCTTAAAAGATGTATGGAATATGTAGTCATTGCATAAATATAACATTGGATACTTGATATTTGTTGAGTGTCATCCTGTGGTCCCCCCTTTCATGAAGTTTGTGGACAAAATCCCTAAATATGGCATTTACAGCTAGTGGCAAGTACTGTGTAGAAAACAGATGTAATGGCTTTCATGACCCATAAGGGCATTCAAGAAATACATATTGAGCAGTCACTATGCACCAGGAACAGTTTATATTCTACTAGGAAAATATAGGGAAAAAAACAGCAATAAAAAGTAAAACATGTATGTTAGTGATTTGTGATATGAAACAAAACAGAGTGAGTGAGGAGAGTAGGCAGGGGGATAATGATCCTTAATAGCGTGGTCAGGTAAGCCTTCCCTGAGAAGGTGTTTTTAAGTGAGGACCCGAGGGAGAAGAAGTTAGCTGTGTGGCTATCTTGGGGGAGAAAATTCCCGGCAGAGAAAATGGCAGAAGTAAAGACCTCAGGGTGGAAACATACCTGGCCGGGTGGAATAACTGCAAGAAACTGGCAGCAATAGAAAATGAATATGTGGTGGCTCATGCCTGTAATCCCAGCACTTTGGGAGGCCAAGGCGGGTGGATCACCTGAGGTCAGGAGTTCAAGACTGGCCTGGCCAACGTGGCAAACCCCCGTCTCTACTAAAAAGTTCAAAAATTAGTTGGGTATGGTGGCACATGCCTGTAATCCCAGCTACTCAGGAGGCTGAAGCAAGAGAATCGCTTGAAACTGGGAGGCGGAGGTTGCAGTGAGCCGGGATCATGCCATTGCACTCCAGCCTGGACAACAGAGCGAAACTCTGAATCAAAAAAAAAAAAAAAAAAAAAAAAAAAAATACACCACGGTACAATTATTTGACCTTATTACATTCCAAGACATTGACCCACAACTTTATCACTATTGAACAGCCCCCTTATGTCTTTCCTGTTCTGTTCCTCATGCTTTTCCTGTCCTCCATGCTTTCCGGGAGGAAGTATGCCTGGCTGGTTGGAAAAACTGTAAGAAACTGCAAGGAATGACAAGAAGGCCAGTCTGCCTGGAGCTCTGTGAGCAGAAAGAATGAGTCAGGCCAGGGGATGAACCCTGCATCACAAAGGGGCCAAACTGTGTGGGGCAGAGGCCAGCAAACGTTTTCTGTAAAGTGCTAGATAGTAAATGTTTTTAGCTTTGCTAAGCCACATATGGTTTTGTTGCATTTTCTTTCTCTTTTTGAAAAAAGTGTGAAAGCCCTCTCTTTCCTCTGGCGGTACAAGGGTTTTGCTGACCAGCCCTTAGTTTGACACACTGTGGGACCTTGTAGGCTGTTGTAAAGATTTTAGCTTTTACCTTGAATCAGATGAGAAGCACTAGAGAATTCTGAGGAAAGGACTAATAGAACCTCTCCTACATTTTGAGAGGATCTTCCAGTTTTTTTTTTTTTTTTGAGACGGAGTTTTGCTCTTGTTACCCAGGCTGGAGTGCAATGGCGCGATCTCGGCTCACCGCAACCTCCGCCTCCTGGGTTCAGGCAATTCTCCTGCCTCAGCCTCCTGAGTAGCTGGGATTACAGGCACGCGCCACCATGCCCAGCTAATTTTTTGTATTTTTAGTAGAGACGGGGTTTCACCATGTTGACCAGGTTGGTCTCGATCTCTCGACCTTGTGATCCACCCGCCTCGGCCTCCCAAAGTGCTGGGATTACAGGCTTGAGCCACTGCTCCCGGCTGTTTTGTTTTGTTTTGTTTTTACCACCGGCATACACCACCATGACTGGCTAATTTTGGTGCTTTTCTGTAGAGATGGGGAGTTTCATTATGTTGCCCAGGCTGATCTTAAACTCTTGGGCTCAAATGATCCTCCTGACTTGGTCTCCAAAATTGCTGGGATTACAGACATGAGCCACCGTGCCCAACCTTTAAATATGTGTTGGGAAACCTGGCCAACATGGTGAAACCCATCTCTACTAAAAACACAAAAATTAGCCAGCGGCAGTGGCACCTGCCTATAACTCCAGCTACTTGGGTGGCTGAGGCACGAGAACCACTTGAGCCCAGGAGGCGGAGGCTGCAGCGAGCTGAGATCACACCATTGCACTACAACCTGAGAGACAGAGCGAGATCCTATCTCAAAAAAAAAAAAAAAGTATATGTGTATATATATATAATATATATATACGTGTGTGTGTATATGTGTGTGTGTGAAATATATATATGAAGCTTATTTCATAAGGTGCCTATAAGTGTTAAGAATCTTTTCGTTTTTATATGCTGAACCTTTTTTTTCTTCCCCTCAACACTCTTGGATGATAATTTGGCTAAGCATAAATTTATTTCATTTCTAGGGCATTTTCTTCAATTCTAGGGGGAAAACACTCAGTAGTTTTCTGATCAAATATTGCTTTTTTCCCATCCAATTATCTTTCTCTGGAACTGCTATTATTTTATCAGTAGTTGAACCTTGTAATCTGTTCTCCATGTTTTTAATTGCTGTTTTTTGTTTATCTTGTGCTATATCCTGAATGAGTCCTCAGTTTTGTCTTCCACTTCTCTAATTTACTGTTTGAGTGTGTTCGATCTTGACTTTCTTCCCCTTATGACTTTAAAATTTCAATTAGGGTATTTTTTTATTTCATGGATTTCCAGTTGGTTCTCTCTCATATTGTTTCATTTCTGCCTATTTTTGCTGAATAATTTCATTTTGAAATGAAAGTTATGTATTCATCTCTGAACATTTTTTAAATCCAAAGGAAATTTGAGAAAATTTCTGGTCTGATTGTTAACTTCAAAGGCTATCTTTCTGTTTTGTAATTATGATGGAAAGCTTTTTTAGTTTGAGGAAGTATTAGTTTTTATTTAGTTTCTTTCTCTTACTCTCCCCTCATTCCTTTCCAGGATGGCTCCCTCTGGCTCTCTGGCCCTCTGGACATCAAACTAGAGTCAAAGTTTAGGATTATGATTTCTATAGCCTTAGATGTTAGGGATGTGGTACGTCTAGCTGTGGGTCCAACAGACAGCTTGACAATTCCTGGTAACTAGGTGTTCTCTTTGCTCCTCCCCTCCCTCGGCTCTATAATAAAGTCTCAGTCCATAGATTAACAGCTATTATCTTCATCTTCTTTTCACAGGCGGTGGAGCCCACTTCAGCCTCTGGTATCTAGCTGTAAGCTTCGGGGTCCCACCTTGTGGGGAGTGCTTTAGCTTCCCCCTCCCCTGCTAAACCCTCATCCAGCTGCCAGTGTCCAAACTCCAGACTTAGAGCCCTACTAGCTTGAGACTTCAGCCCCACTTATCTTTATGTGTTTCCATTCTATTTCTGGTTCATGGAGATATATAAGAGTGCAACTGTGTCTTTTTCTAAAAAATAATTTTTATATTTTAAATGTCACCTCTGGGTATCTGAAGCAAAGGGAGTCTGGGAGTTGACTTCGACCTCCCATACCTGGCTTCGGTCCTCTTCCCCTCTACTGAAACCACCACAGTCAAGGTCACCGGTGATCTTTAGGATGCCAGATCCAATGGACGTTGCTTTGTCTTAATCTTACTTGATGTATTGTCAGCGTTTGACATAACTGACCACACCGTTCTTAAAACATCCCTCTCTGCTGGCCGCACACTCTCCTGAAACTCATTCTCACTGTCCTTTACAGCCCCTCTTCCTCTCCTTGAACTCCAAATATAGAAGTTCTGGCCAGCGCAGTGGTTCACACTTCTAATCCCAGCACCTCTAGAGGCCAAGGTGAGAGGATCACTTGAGGCCAGAAGTTCAAGACCAGACCAGAAAACATAGTGAGGCCCTGTCTCTACAAAAAGCATTTAAAACTAAAAAAACTAAAAATTAAGGCTGGGCGCGGTGGCTCAAGCCTGTAATCCCAGCACTTTGGGAGGCTGAGGCGGGTGGATCACGAGGTCAAGAGATCGAGACCATCCTGGTCAACACGGTGAAACCCCGTCTCTACTAAAAATACAAAAAATTAGCTGGGCATGGTGGCGCGTGCCTGTAATCCCAGCTACTTGGGAGGCTGAGGCAGGAGAATTGCCTGAACCCAGGAGGCGGAGGTTGCGGTGAGCCGAGATTGTGCCATTGCACTCCAGCCTGGGTAACAAGAGCGAAACTCCGTCTAAAAAAAAACTAAAAATTAATATGGGAAATCTTTTTTTTTTTTTTGAGACAGTCTTTTCTCTGTCACCCAGGCTGATGTGCAGTGGCAAGATCTCAGCTCACTACAGCCTCTACCTCCTGGGTTCAAGCAATTCTCTTGCCTCAACCTCCTGAGTAGCTGGAATTACAGGCACACACCACCATGCCTGGCTAGTTTTTGTATTTTTAGTAGAGACAGGGTTTCACCATGTTGGTCAGGCTGGTCTTGAACCCCTGACCTCAGATGATGCCTCCCCCAACTCCCTGGCCTCCCAAAGTGCTGGGATGACAGGTGTGAGCCACCCGTACCTAGCCTAATATGGAAATTCTACACATCTGGGCCCGAGGGCTCTTTTCTCTATCTACACCCTTCCCTTGAAAATATCCTCATTCCCATAATTTTAAATACTGTTTATAGTCTGATAACTCTCACATTTTTATCTCCAGACAAAATGTCCTGAGTTCCAGACTCAGTCTGCATACATACTTCACAATTCCAGCTGCATGTTTAATAAATATCTTTAACTTAACATGTTCAAAATAAAACTCTTTATTTTTTCCTCCAAACTTTCTCCACTTTCAGTCTTTCCCAACACATGGCAATATCATTTACAAAGTGAGAGCCATTTTTACTTTTTCGTGTTTAAGTTTTTTACTCTTCAAATGTAATACAATTGTTCAGCTAAAATAGAAATAATGAGACAAAATGGTTCTGGAAAGTACAGTAGGAAAATAGTGTTCACTGGTTTGTTTTTCCAAATGCGCAACAGGCTATTTACAAATAAGCAGATTTCCAATGATGTGTCTTAAAATGGCAAGTCTATCACTATTTGAAATCTAAATGAAAAATAAATTATTGTGGCTCATTTGATCTGAGACAATGACCTAACTTCCTGTTTTAACGACAGATTCATTTCACTTTTGTCCCCCAAAAATATGAGCACCAAAATTGTCAAGGAACACTTAATATTTAGTAAAACAGTAAGGAATGTGAAAATTATGGCGGGGGAAAAGTGTTTTCAAAAGGACATCTTTGGAGATCAGTTTACTGCAAATAAAACATACTAAACACACTCCTGATATACATAAATAATAATAACTAATAGGTACGAAAGAAATGGCAGAGTTCTGAACAATGGATAGTAAATAAATTAAAGATATTTCTAAAACAAAGGATAAGACAAAACAGTCATGAAAGAAAGAAAACCATCTCCACCCGAATGACACAGAGAGGATGAAGGGAACAAAACCAAATACATTTTCCCCATTACAATAGTTTATCTTTGGCGTTCTAAACATTAATATTTTACCCTTTATCCCGGGTTTCGGCACCAAAAAAAAAAAAATATATATATATATATATATATATTTTACCCTTTAAAGGGAAGAGTCAGGAAGAGAAAATGTCAAATCCTCCTTGAAATTTAATGCCAGGTCCATCTAGGCCGAATGAACTACCACAGTAACAGCCACGAATCTCGCTGTGCTTTCCTCACACCCCTCTCTTTAAAACCCTATGTGGCCTCCTGTGTTAGTTCCTGTGAAAATTTTAAAAAGAAAAATAAGAAAAAAAAAACCCCTACGTGGCCACAATGATCAGAGTACAGCTGAGGGGAAATGATCGACTTTGAAAAGCTCTCCTGAAGACAATGAAGAGAGAGTTATTATCACATTTCCTTGTCTTACAACTGAAATATGAAATGGCTTAAAAAAAAAAAAGGCTTTAAAAAAATTGTTTTTGGCCAGGTGTGGTGGCTCATGCCTGTAATCCCAGCACTTTGGGAGGCCAAGGTGGGTGGATCATGAGGTCAAGAGTTTGAGACCATCCTGGCCAACATGGCAAAACCCCATTTCTACTGAAAATACAAAAATTAGCTGGGCGTGGTGACGCATGCCTGTAATCCCAGCTACTCCAGAGGCTGAGGCAGGAGAATTGCTTGAATCCGGGAGGCAGAAGTTGCAGCGAGCCAAGACTGTGCCACTGCACTCTAGCCTGGGTGACAAGAGTGAGACTCTGTCTCTAAAACAAAAACAAATTTTTTCCCCCTGAGATGGAGTTTTGCTCTTGTCCCCCAGGCTGGAGTGCAGTGGCATGATCTTGGCTCACTGCAAACTCTGCCTCCCAGGTTCAAGTGATTCTCCTGCCTCAGCCTCCTGAGTAGCTGGGATTACAGGCACACGCCACCATGCCCAGCTACTTTTTTGTATTTTTAGTAGAGATGGGGTTTCACCATGTTGACCAGGATGGTCTCGATCTCTTGACCTCGTGATCCACCCGCCTCGGCCTCCCAAAGTGCTGGGATTACAGGCTTGAGCCACCGCGCCCGGCACCAAGTTAATTTTTGTATTTTTAGTAGAGATGAGGTTTCGCTATGTTGGCCAGGCTGGTCTTGAACTCCTGACCTTAAGTGATCTGCCTACCTTGGCCTCCCAAGGTGTCAGGATTACGGGTGTGAGCCACCGCACCAGGACAAAAAAATTGTAAAAAAAAAAGGTAGAATCTGTGCAATGTTAATAGTCACAATAGAACATTTACCAGAGTTACAGTGTTTTGTTGCAATAATACTTTGCAGGCATGTTCATGTTTTTTGTTATAGGACTGTAACAAAATGGTCTCAAAAGAAAACATTTTTTTAAAAAAAATTTTATTAGGCCGGGCGCGGTGGCTCAAGCTTGTAATCCCAGCACTTTGGGAGGCCGAGGCAGGTGGATCACAAGGTCGAGAGATCGAGACCATCCTGGTCAACATGGTGAAACCCCGACTCTACTAAAAAAATACAAAAAATTAGCTGGGCATGGTGGCACGTGCCTGTAATCCCAGCTACTCAGGAGGCTGAGGCAGGAGAATTGCCTGAACCCAGGAGGCGGAGGTTGCGGTGAGCCGAGATCGCGCCATTGCACTCCAGCCTGGGTAACAAGAGCGAAACTCCGTCTCAAAAAAAAAAAAAAAAAAAAAATTTTATTCATCAGGTTCATTTCAAGTCAAAATTATGCAGGTCTTCTACATAATGTTCAGCAAGAAGATGTGTTCAAAGGCAAATTTTGATCACACTCTTCTTCAGAAAGCTCACTCTATGTAAGAAAACCACTTGTAAAATATATCTTTGTATAGACTTCAAAAACTGATCATACAAAAATTTTTTGAAAAATAAATTAGATAATTAAAAACATCTTTTCCAGCAAAGCTGGACATTAGGCTGTCCTCACAGAGACATTTTAAAAAATTTATTTATTTTTTAGATGGAGTTTCACTCCTGTTGCCCAGGGTGGAGTGCAACGGTGTGATCTTGGCCCACCGCAACCTCTGCCTCCCGGATTCAAGTGATTCTCCTGCCTCGGCCCTCTGAGTGGCTGGGATTACAGGTGTACACCACCACACCCAGCTAATTTTTGTATTTTTAGTAGAGATGGGGTGTCGCCATGTTTGCCAGGCTGGTCTTGAACTCCTGACCTTGTGATCCACATGCGTTGGCCTCCCAAAGTGCTGGGATTACAGGTGTGAGTCACCACACATGGCCTGGATCATTTTTTTCTAGCCACATGTCATCTAGCTGCTGTGTGGACCCCTAGGTTGATGCTTTGGATCCCAAGTACATTCTGTATTGTTTAGGGTAAAGACTGGAATCACGAAAGACAGGATGGTGAACATGGACTACTCCTACTTCTTGGCTCCTAAATGTCTTCAAACCTGACTGGACAACCTTGTTGAAAAGATCCACATCATCCAGCCCCGAGACTTGGATGTAAATATCAAAGCCACCCACTTGGACAAGAGATCCCTTACAAATATGAGCAATGCCAAACCCATAGTTACTCCAGAGGCCAGTTCTCCGAGTAAAGGCAAATGGTTTTCACTGGGAACTTTCCCACTATAAACAATCTTTGGGTCACACTGGCTGAAGATAATTGGAAAATATATTTGTTGGCCCAGAACTGTATTTGCTTGACATTGCTGAGGGAATTCTGTAGTAAACACAAGGTCAACATCACAGAACAAGAGCCAAGATTCATTATTAAACTGGGAAGATCCTACTTCCAGGTTTGGAGCTCTTGAAAATTCTTCAGACACAGGCAAAATCTGCATGTCAGCTTTAGGATACTTAATGCAATAATCTCTCATCAGTTCAACTTGTTTGACCTCGTCAGGGCTGGAGTCAGAATTGAAAAGCAGAACCATGAGCTTGATGTTCTGACTGGGGATAAGACATGTCTTAGGGTAACTATATTTTTTGTTTTTAGGATCCAACGTGTTTCCTTTTTTTTTTTTTTTTTTTTTTTTTGCAATAGAGTCTTGCTCTGTCACCCAGGCTAGCGTGCAGTGGTGCAATCTCGGCTCACTGCAAACTTTGCCTCCCAGGTTCAAGTGATTCTCCTGCCTCAGCCTCCCGAATAGCTGGGATTACAGGCGCCTGCCACTGCGCCTGGCTAATTTTTCTATTTTTAGTAGAGATGAGGTTTCACCATTTTGGCCAGGCTAGTCTTGAACTCCTAACCTCAGATCCACTCGCCTCAGCCTCCCAAAGTGCTGGGATTACAGGCATGAGCCACTGCGTCCGGCCTCTTCTTATAAAAAGCAAAAAACCTGGCAACATTATGTGCACACCGTTTTTCTGTTCACTGATATGTTTATTAATGCACCAGTGCCTATTTGCTGCTTTACTTTAGGTATTAGGGGTTCAATTTTTTTTGCGCTGAGAAATATTTTTAATCATTATTTCAGAAAGAAACTGGATGGTCATCTCTCTTACTCTTTGTATGTTGGAAATCATCTGTATTTCCCTCTCCTTCTTTAATGCTAGTTTAGTTGGGTAGAATTCTAGTTTGACAATTATTTTCCATTAGTGATTTAAAAGCTATTCCTTTGTCTTTGGGCATCTACTGTTGTTGAAGAGTAGCTTTCAGTGGTTTGTTATTCTTTTGTAAGAAGTCTGTCTTTTTCTAATAGTTATTTTTAAGATTTTGAGTACTTATATTTGATGTTCTCCAAAGCTACCACTGACTAGACATGAATTTATTTGTATTTTGCTCAGTATCTGTGGCCTGCACCTGATAGATTATGTGAGTTCATGTCCCACTGGTATAGAAACAGACTTGACATTCTAATTTTTCATAGCTGATTCTTTTCCTCCCTGTGGTCCAGGCCAATGGCAAGCTTTCTTGTTCCTTCCCCAAACTGGCAAGTAGAATTTTTATTTTCTCCTGTGGGGAACAAATAAAACCTTTATTCCAACTTCAGATCTTGTCAGGGCTCATGGCCTCATTTTCTGTTGCCACATCAACATTGAAATCTTATCCTTAAACCCCAAGACCTATTTTGTCTTAGCTTCAGATTCTCTATACTGTCGTAGCTTTGGGTTCCCTTTTGATTTACAGTACCTGGGAATGTCTGTTTCTTGCTTTCAATCTCAGATATATCTTTTTTTTTTTTTTTTTTTTTTTTTAGATGGAGTTTTGCTCTTGTTACCCAGGCTGGAGTGCAATGGCGCGATCTCGGCTCACCGCAACCTCCGCCTCCTGGGTTCAAGCAATTCTCCTGCCTCAGCCTCCTGAGTAGCTGGGATTACAGGCACGTGCCACCATGCCCAGCTAATTTTTTGTGTTTTTAGTAGAGACGGGGTTTCACCATGTTGACCAGGATGGTCTCGATCTCTTGACCTCGTGATCCACCTGCCTCAGCCTCCCAAAGTGCTGGGATTACAGGCTTGAGCCACCGCGCCCGGCTCAGATATATCTGTAAAGACTTTATCATGAAGGGATGTTGGATTTTATCAAATGCTTTTTCAGTATTGGTTGAAATGACCATATGAGTTCATATGAATGAATAATCCTTCATTCTGTTGATATGATGTATCACATTGATTGATTTGCACATGTTGAACCATCTTTGCATCCCATGGATAAATCCTACTTAGTCATAATGAATAATCTTTCTAATCTATTGTTGAATTTGGTTTGCCAGTATTTTGTTGAGAATTTTTGCATCAATATGCATCAGAGATATTGGCCTGTAATTTTCTTTTCTTAAAAAAAATCTGGGCCAGGCACGGTGGCTCAAGCCTGTAATCCCAGCACTTTGGGAGGCCGAGGCGGGTGGATCACAAGGTAGGGAGATCGAGACCATCCTGGTCAACATGGTGAAACCCCATCTCTACTAAAAATACAAAAAATTAGCTGGGCATGGTGGCACGTGCCTGTAATCCCAGCTACTCAGGAGGCTGAGGCAGGAGAATTGCTTGAACCCAGGAGGCGGAGGTTGCGGTGAGCCATGATCGCGCCATTGCACTCCAGCCTGGGTAACAAGAGTGAAACTGTCTCAAAAAAAAGAAAAAAAAATCTAACCCGAGGCAGGCAGATTGCTTGAGCCCAGGAGTTCAAGACTAGCCTGGGTAACATGGCGAAACCCTGTCTCTACCAAAAAAATACGAAACTTAGTCAAATGTGGTGGCATGCACCTGTAGTCCCAGCTACTCAGGAGGCTGATACAGGAAAATCGCTGGAGCCCTGGAGGTAGAGGCTGTAGTAAGCTCTGATCATGCTACCATACTCTAGCCTGGGTGACAGAGATTTGTTTAAAAAAAAAAAGAAAGAAAGAAAACAAGGCTGGGCGCGGTGGCTCACGCCTATGATCCCAGCACTTTGGGAGGCCGAGGCAGGTGGATCACGAGGTCAAGAGATTGAGACCATCCTGATCAACATGGTGAAACCCCGTCTCTAATAAAAATACAAAAATTAGCCGGGCATGGTGGCGCACGCCTGTAGTCCCAGCTACTCAGGAGGCTGAGGCAGGAGAATTACTTGAACCCAGGAGGCGGAGGTTGCGGTGAGCCGAGATCGCGCCGTTGCACCCTAGCCTGGATAACGAGCGAAACTCTGTCTCAAAAAAAGAAAAAAAAAGAAAAGAAAAGAAAAGAAGACACTATTTTGGAACTCAAAGCCAAGAATTTGACTTTTTCTTTTGACTGGGTTCTTGTGAGTTCTCTTTCCTGGGTCAATAGCCTCATCCCCAAGATATAGGACAACTAAGCTAGCCAAAATTGAGTGACAGTCACTTGTAGCCAATCTTTAATATAGTAGGGTTTGAGAATTTCTGGCCTTCAGGATAAATTCAAGTCCTCCAAACTTTCTGCCCTAAGTATGTTTCTAATTCAGCTTCCTACTTTTCTCTCTCTTACCAACCCAGGGCTTTAGAGAAACCAAAGGTACTTGTTATTTCACGTGTACCTCTGAGCTTTCTCACATCCATGTCCTTGCATGTGATGTGCTCTTTACCCAGGCACTTTTTCTCCCCCTGGAGTTTGGGTCTTGTTCTGTCACCCAGGCAGGAGTGCAGTGGTGTGATCCTAACTCACTGGAGCCTCAAACTCCTGGTCTCACGCAATCCTCCTGCCTCAGCCTCCCGAGTAGCTAACCATATACTTTTGCCACTACTGCAGGCCAAATCTAACCCGTCTTTCAAAGTCCAGCTCAATGGGTGCTGCGATGAAGTCTGGCTAATCTTCTCAGCTTAAAGTTTTGTGTGCTTCCTCTGCATTTCTGTGATTGAAGAAGTCCACTGCAGTTTAAAGAACTGAACCTGGGAATTGATTCCAGGACTCAGGGGCTCAGGAACCAGCTCTGCTACTCCTTAGCTGCCTCTTTTTACCTATCTCAACTTCAATTATTATCTAAAACAGACATGGAAATATTTCCCTCACAAATTAAAGTCACTTTTATGACTTTTGGTTTTGAGTGAAGGAAAATCCAACCTGAAAAGGGCATAGATTAGTTTATATAGGTGAAAAGTCCACAGGTAGAGATGGCTTCAGGCAAGGGTGACTCAAAGTTCAAGTGCTGTCAGCAGGAGTCTGACTCTGTCTTCTCTCAGAGCTGCCTTTTGCTCCGTCACCTTTATGACCAGGTTCAAAGAGTAGCCTGATGGCTGGCAGCATCCCCCAAACCCAATCTTTCTGTTTCAAGTCCAACTGACTAGCTTGAGAACATCTTTCTCAAGTCACAGCAAAGTTCTCATGGACTCTCATTGATCTTGTGCCCATTCCTGAGGTGGTCACTATGGCCAGGAGAATTTGATGCTTGGATTGCCTAGGGGCCAGGGGATGTGTTCTACCTCAGACCCTGGGGTGCATTCCTGACAGCAACACACGGGATGTGTGTGGGTGGGTGGAGGTTCTGCAGTGAGAAGTTAGGGTACATTTCCAGCATGGTGAAAGGATGCTGGATGAGAATAACTGCAGAGGTCCACCACAGATGTGCTGGGGATCAAATGAGACAATATGAGGAAACTGACTTCAGAAAGTCCGGATTAGGTCAGGCGTGGCTATCCTAGCACTTTGGGAGGTCAAGGCAGGGAGATGGCTTGAGGCCAGAAATTTGAGACCAGCAACATATCAAGACCCTGAATCTACCGAAAAAAAAAAAAAACAAAAAAAAAACAGGTGTGGCGGCATGTGCCTATAGCCCTAGCTACTCAGGAGGCTGAGGTGGGAAAATTGCCTGAGCCCAGGAGTTTGAGGTTGCAGTGAGCTATGATTGTGTCATTGTACTCCAGCCTGGGTGACAGAGACCCTATTTCAAAAAAAAAAAAAAAAAAAAAAAAAAGAACTGTTCAAACATAAATGATGATTATTATTTGGTTGATTATTTGGATGATTATTTTTGGTTTATTTTGCAATAGAGACATTAACTCCTTTCAGCCACAAGGATTAAGTAGGAAAGGCAATGTGGCTTAATGTATAATATACTGACCAACTAGTTTTCAACCTGCCTCATCTTATGTTGCAGCAATGATGCTATTCCAGGAAACTGGGCCTTACCAGGGCAGAAACAACAGGGCCATGCTTCGGAGAAGGAAAGTTCCGTGATTGCAGGTATCTGAGGAAGTTCATAAGCACATAATTAAATCATATTCTTTGTTGGAAATAGGGTTTCAGCTCTCAAAAGACAAAAAACAATTGCTGATGGGTGGGGAGTGGGAATGAGAACAGTCCAAGGACATTGTTGGCAGACCAAGGGTCACCAAAGGAAACTCTGAGCTGGGAGAGTCAGCAGCACTTGGCTAGTGCTTGGCAGGCTCTGCAGCATGAGCTGGGTGTTGCTTAAAAGGAACTCCCTGTACCACATCTTCCCTTCCTGGACGGTCCAAGTCACTCCCAACTCACTTCTGGAAGGATGTCCCTTGACTTCCAGATTCTGACCTTGGTGCCTCTCTCTGCCCCAGCTTGGTGCTTCCCCTTGGTGCCTCTCTCTGCACCAGCTGGCATCTTAACTCTCTTCCTGACCCTGGCTTCCTAACTGGGCCTCAACAGTGCTCTGACAACGTCTTTGGGTAATGCTCCCCTTGCCTAACTGCCTTTTGGTCTCTCCCCACATGTAATCACAGGTGCTCTTCCCAGAGACCTGAGGCAGCATGGCCTGATGGAAGGAGCCTGGATTTTAAAGCCAGACAGCTGTGTGTGTGTGTGTGTGTGTGTGTGTGTGTGTGTGTGTGTGTGTATGTTTTGAGACAGGGTCTTGCTTTGTCACCCAGGCTGGAGTACAGTGGCACAATCTGAGCTCACTGCAACCTCTGCCTCCTGGGTTCAATCTCATGCCTTAGCTTTCAGAGTAGCTGGGATTACAGACATGTGTCACCATGCCATGCCAATTTTTGTATGTTTAGTAGATATGGGGTTTCGCCATGTTGGCCAGGCTGGTCTCGAACTCCTAGCCTCAAGTGATCCACCCACATTGGCCTTCCAAAGTGCTAGTATTATAGGCATGAATCACCACGCCTGGCCTGAAGCCAGACAGACGTGTGTTCTAATCCTGCCTCTTCCATTTGTTAACAGGGTGAACTTGAGCAAAGTATTCTATTTTTTCAACTGTAAAATGGGGATAATTTATCTTACTGGGTTTCTGTGGTGGCTCAATGAGATAAGGGACCTAGGACACTGAGCAGGTTGACCCTTTGAAAATGGTGGTTCTTACTAAGAGGGAAGACAGGCAGGAGCACACACATTGCATAAACACCACCTTCCCACCTCACCAGTGATAACATCTGACCAAGATATCAGGCATTTACTTTATGCGGAAAAGTCCTGCATAGATGGAGCTGCCACTTCCTCATTTGTAGCCTGCTCTCTAATATTTCACAATCTGTGTAGTTAGGAAATAGTTCTTCATATCTAACCTAAGTTCCTCCTGCCATAGTGTATTGTAGCACACTTGTTTTAAAAATAACACACAGGCCGGACACAGTGGCTCACACCTGTAATCCCAGCACTTTGGGAAGCTGAGGTGGATAGATTACTTGCAGTAAGGAGTTCAGGACCAGCCTGGCCAACACGGTGAAACCCCATCTCCACTAAAAATACCACAACAAAAAAAAGCTGGGCATGGTGGTGGGCACCTGTAATCCCAGCTACTTGGAGGCTGAGGCAGGAGTATCACTCTAACCTGGAAGGCAGAGGTTGCAGTGAGCCAAGATCTCGCCATTGCACTCCAGCCTGGGCCGACAGGGCGAGACTCTGTCTCAAAACAAACAAACAAACAAAAACAAACAAACAAACAAAACATACACACACAAACAGGCCCATGAAAATGAGCAGATTTTTCTATGAGTTAGGCATTCACTTTGTCTTGGGTTTACTATTTTTTTTTTTTTTTTTTGAGACGGAGTTTTGCTCTTGTTACCCAGGCTGGAGCGCAATGGCGCGATCTCGGCTCACCGCAACCTCCGTCTCCTGGGTTCAGGCAATTCTCCTGCCTCAGCCTCCTGAGTAGCTGGGATTACAGGCATGTGCCACCATGCCCAGCTAATTTTTTGTATTTTTAGTAGAGACGGGATTTCACCATGTCGACCAGGATGGTCTCGATCTCTTGACCTCGTGATCCACCCGCCTCGGCCTCCCAAAGTGCTGGGATTACAGGCTTGAGCCACCGCGCCCGGCTGGGTTTACTCTTATATTCAAGAAACCAGTGAATATTCGTTGTGTGGCCACTGCAGACAGGGACTATGCTAGGCTGTGCTGGGGAGCTCCAAAAAGGCATGAAAAGACTCCAGCTCCCTTGAGGTTCATGTCCTGCTGGAACCAGGAATCTCAGTCCTTGTCTCTTTAGTTTTCAATTGCAGGTGAATGACTGTCAGTTTACAAATTCTAGGAACACAGCAAAGGAGTTTAGTGGGACTGATCACTTTGGTAGCTAATCAATGACAGGATGTACAACTTGGCTCTGGCAAGACTGAAATGAAAATTGTGGGTCGATCTTTAACATTTAAGCAATGACACTAAGTGGTCCCAGACAATTATTTCATTCAGCTACTCAGGTGCATGTTGCAGGTAATCCTTCTTGCTGGGCTGTTAGAATGAACCACATCTTTTCAGCTATGTGGCACAGAATCCAAGTGTTTAAGAAGTGCCCGTTGAGGGAAATGTTTGCCCTGTGTGAAAGCAAGGGCAGACCTCTCAACTTCACACATGTCCACTCTGACCCTGTAAGCCTGTGGGCTGAGAGGATACACTGAGGACTACAGACAACCTATAGATGTGTTTTGTTTGGTCTGATGGTGTTTTACTTTTGTTTTTTAAGTTGAATTGTTTGCCAAAATCCAAAAACTGATAGACTCACATGATCCAGATTTCTGGCTTTTCTTGAAAAATGGGAGCTCTCGAGATACTGAAGTGGCATTTCCTAATAGTAACATTATCTAGATCTGAGTGAAGACGCTGTCTTTAGGTGGGGCCACCATTTCCTATGCCTCACTCTGGTCATTGCAATCATCTATGGAACTTGCCTGGGCTCTGAAGGCATTTGAATTTTGGACTCTTGGCCTGTGAAGACCCCTTTGGTCATTGATAGAGAGCACAGCTGCCAGTGATCTGTTTCTTTGGGTTCTCTGCTCTCTCCTCTTCTATAAGAAATGAAACCTGCAGATATGTCTTCCCTAAGTTTACATTTAATGCCCACCATTGAAGAGATTTCACTACAGTTGAAAACATTTCTCATGTTACCTCTTGGTCCTCTTATGAGGAGTGAGGGGATGAATCTCCCTGCTTTTTTTTTTCTTTCCTTTGAGCCAGAGTCTCTGTCGCCCAGATTAGAGTGCTATGGCGCAATCTAGGCTCACTGAAACCTCTGCCTCCTCGGTTCCAACGATTCTCCTACCTCAGCCTCATGAGTAACTGGGATTACAGGCGTGCACCACCATGCCTGGTTAATTTTTATATTTTTAGTAGAGATGGGGTTCCACCATGTTGGCCAGACTGGTCTCGAACTCCTGACCTCAGGTGATCTGCCCTCATTGGCCTCCCAAAGTGTTACAGGCATGAGTTACGGCACCCAGCCTGATAAATCCCTTTTGCAATTTGTCTCTTTGCACTCTTTCCAGGTTCTTTATAGTCCAAGGGGCTTCTGTGTGGGCAAAGGAACACCCTCTACAACTTCCAGTATAACTGATGCTCAATGTATCAAATTTACATGCCTAGTAAACAAAATTCGGAAATAAAAATTTCTTTCTTTTTTTCTTTTGAGACAGTCTTGCTCTGTCACCCAGGCTGGAGTGCAGAGGTGCTATCTTGGCTCACTGCAACCTCTGCCTCCTGGGTTCAAGTGATTCTCCTGCCTCAGCCTTCTGAGTAGCTGAGATTACAGGCACACGCTATCACGCCCGTCTAATTTTCATAATTTTAATAGAGACAGGGTTTCACCATGTTGGTCAGGCTGGTCTAAAACTCCTGACCTCAGGTGATCTGCCTGTCTTGGCCTCCCAAAGTGCTGGGATTACAGGCATGAGCCACCTGGCCTGACCAGAAGTAAACATTTCTAAGCTACAGTTTAAGTTCTGATTACAAACTCTATTTCTTTTGGGTGAAAATAATAGAAAAGCTTGACTCAAAATGGCTTAAGCAATAAGGATTTTTTTTTTTTTTTTTTTTTTTTTGAGATAGGGTCTTATTCTGTCACTTCAGGCTAGCGTGTGGTGGTACAATCACGGCCCACTCCAGCCTTAACCTCTTGGGCTTCAAGTGATCTCCTGCCTCAGCTTTCCATGTAGCTGAGACTACAGGCACACGCTACCTGTAGTATTTTTATGGACAGTATTTTTATTTTTTTTTGTTGAGATGGGGGTCTCGCTTTGTTGCCCAGGTTGGAAGGAAATTTATTATCTCCCATAACATGAAGCTAGGAGGTAGGGTGGACCTTGGGCGCAGTACGTCTGGGCTTAGGCTTCGTTTCCTGTGATTCTGTCAGCAATGCCCTTCTCAGTGTATTGGTATCATCCTCAGCTAGCAATGCGGCTGGTGCAGTGCCAGTGTCATATTCAGACACAGTTTAGAAGAGGAAGCGGGATTCTCACTATTTCCTTTTGAGGGGGAACTGTGGGAACCTCTGCTAGAAGCCTTCCAGTGGACTTTTCCTGAAATCTCTTTGGCCAGAACTGTGTAACACACCTGTTCCTAAATGAACCACTGGCAAGAATGGGATTGCCGGTTGGCTTTTACTAATCATCCCAGAGTGGAAGGAATGTTGGGAGTCTATCATAAGGATCACCACATAAACTTAATTAAATTCCCTTAAAGAATCTAAATTACAGTAACAAACTCAGTAACACTAATCTCACCCTCCTTTTCTTGGCGGGGACTGGGCTTGTGGTCTCACTCTCCCGAACGTACGGAGGAAGAGGGAAAGGGCTCTGGCCCCCTTGACGTCATGTCTTTGGTGCCGATGGCTTCCCATCCGCGGGTTCTATCCTCAAGTGCTGAGACACCAGGAAGAAAAAAAAAAAAGAAGAAGAAGAAGAAGAAAAGACTAATCTCAAGCATTGCAAACATCCTAAAACTTCAAATAGCAGACATAAACATGAAAATAAAATGATCCTTGTCTAGTGCCAGTTTTCAAAGGGAATGCTTCCAGTTTTTGCCCATTCAGTATGATATTAGCTGTGGGTTTGTTGTCAATAGCTTTTATTATTTTGAGATACATTCCATCAATACCTAGTTCATTGATACTTTTTAGCATAAAGGGCTGTTGAATTTTGCTGAAGGCCTTCTCTATCTATTGAGATAATCATGTGGTTTTTCAGACAAGAAAAAGAAATAAAGGGTATTCAATTAGGAAAAGAGGAAGTCAAATTGTCTATGTTTGCAGATGACATGACTGTGTATTTAGAAGACCCCATAGTATCAGCCCCAAATCTCCTTAAGATGATAGGCAACTTCAGCAAAGTCTCAGGATACAAAATCAATGTGCAAAAGTTACAAGCATTCCTATACACCAATAACAGACAAACAGCCAAATCATGAGCAAACTCCAATTCACAATTGTTAAAAAGAGAATAAAATACCTAGGAATACAACTAACAAAGGACATGAAAGACTGCTTCAAGGAGAACTACAAACCACTGTTCAAGGAAATAAGAGAGGACACAAAGAGAGGGAAAAACATTCCATGCTCATGGTTAGGAAGAATCAATATTGTGAAAATGACCATATTGCTCAAAGTAATTTATAGATTCAGCGCTATTCCCATCAAGCTACCATTGACCTTCTTCACAGAACTGAAAAACAAACAAACAAACAAAAAAAAACACCTTAAACTTCAACATGGAACCAAAGAAGGGCCCACATAGCCAAGACAGTCCTAAGCAAAAAGAACAAAGCCGGTGGCATCATGCTACCTGACTTAAAACTATACTGCAAGGCTACAGTAATCAAAACAGCATGGTATGGTACCAAACAGATATAGACAAATGGGACAGAACAGAGGCCTCGGAAGTAGTGCCATACATTTACAACCATCTGATCTTTGACAAACCTGACAAAAACAAGCAATGGGGAAAGGATTCCCTGTTTAATAAATGATGTTGGGAAACCTGGCTAGCTATGTGCAGAAAGCTGAAACTGGACCCCTTCCTTACACCTTATACAAAAATTAACTCCAGATGGATTAAAGATTTAAAAATAAGATGTAACACCATAAAAACCCTAGAGGAAAACCTAGGCAATATCATTCAGGACATAGGCATAGGCAAGGACTTCATTACTAAAACACCAAAAGCAATGGCAACAAAAGTCAAAATAGACAAATGGGATCTAATTAAACTTAAGAACTTCTGCACAGCAAAAGAAACAATCGTTAGAGTGAATTGGCAACCAACAGAATGGGAAAAATTTTTTGCAAGCTACCCATCTGTCAAAGGGCTAATATCTAGAATCTACAAAGAACGAAAACAAATTTACAAGAAAAAACCAAGCAACCCCATAAAAAAGTGGGCAAAGTATATGAACAGGCACTTTTCAAAAGAAGACATTTACGCAGCCAACAAACATATGAAAAAATGCTCATCATCATTGGTCATTAGAGAAATACAAATCAAAACCACACTGAGATACCATCTCATTCCAGTTAGAATGGCAATCATTAAAAAATCTGGAGACCACAGATGCTGGAGAGTATGTGGAGAAATAGGAACACTTTAACACTGTTGGTGGGAGTGTAAATTAGTACAACCACTGTGGAAGACAATGTGGCAATTCCTCAAGGATCTATAAGTAGAAATACCATTTGACCCAGCAATCCCGTTACTGGGTATATAACCAAAGGATTATAAATCGTTCTGTTATAAAGACACATACACACTTATGTTCATTGTCGCACTGTTTACAATAGCAAAGACTTGGAACCAACCCAAATGCCCATCAAGGATAGACTGGGTAAAGAAAATGTGGCACATATACACCATGAAATACTATGCAGTAATGAAAAAGGATGAGCTCATGTCCTTTGCAGGGACATGGATGAATCTGGAAACCATCATTCTCAGCAAGCTGATACAAGAACAGAAAACCAAACACCACATGTTCTCACTCATAAGTGGGTGTTGAACAATGAGAACACATGGACACAGGGAGGGGAACATCACACACTGGGGTCTGTCGGGGGATGGGGACTAGGGGATGGATAGCAGGGAATGTGGAGATTGGGGAGGGATAACATTAGGAGAAATACCTAATGTAGGTGACAGGGTGATGGAGGCAGCAAACCACCGTGGCATTTGTATACCTATGTAACAATCCTGCAAGATTTGCACATGTACCCCAGAACTTAAAGTATAATAATAAAAAAAAAAATGATCACGAAAGGCTAAAACTACACTTAAATCTAATTTTAAAACATTAAAATCATGAATTTATTTTTGTTGCCTCTATACTTATAAGTAATTTGATATTTTTGTAGTGTTACAGTAATATTACTAGACCACAAATTCAAATAAGATCGTTTCATACCGGCCAAGGTTGTTAGGTTGTTTGTATTATTTATTTGAGATGGATTCTTGGCTGGAGCGGGGGACTTGGTGGCACCTTCTAAACCTTAGTTGGCATGCATTAGCGTACTTCTCACATCCTTTTAATAACAGAATTGTATAAATTAATTTATGTACCATACAATTCACCTGTTTTAATGTTTAAAATTCAATGGTTTTTAACGTACTCAGAGTTATGCAACCATCACCACAATCAGTTTTACAACATTTCCATCACACCAGTAAGAAACCCCTTGGCCAGGTGCAGCGGCTCATGCTTGTAATCCATTCGAGCACTTGGTGGATCATGAGGTCAGGAGATCAAGACCATCCTGGCCAACATGGTGAAACCCTGTCTCTACTAAAATACAAAAAACCAGCCGGGCATGGTGGTGTGCACCTGTAGTCCCAGCTACTTGAAAGGCTGAGGCAGGGGAATCGCTTGAACCTGGGAGGCAGAGACTGCAGCGAACTGAGATCGTGCCACTGCACTCCAGCCTGGCAACAGAGCAAGACTCCGTCTCAAAAAAAAAAAAAAAAAAGAAAAAGAAAGAAAGAAAGAAAGAAAAAACAAACCCCTTAACAGTCATGCTCCAATTCTCCCATTCTCCTGGCCCTGGGCAACCACCAGTCTACTTTCTGTCCCTTTGAATGTGCCTTTTCTGGACAGTTCACGTGAATAGAATCATACGCTATGTGGAGGCTGGGTGCCTTTTAATCATTAAACTTAACTGGCTCTATCAATGGCACTTGCCATGTCTTTGGGGATTTCCTGAAATTACATATTTAAATTTTTTTTTTTTTAGAGACAAGATCTTGCTCTGTTGGCCAGGCTGGAGTGCAGTGGTGTGATCATAGCCCACCGTAGCCTGGAACTCCTGGGCTCAAGGAATCCTTCCACCTCAGCCTACCGAATAGCTGGGACTGTAAGCAAACACCACCACGCCTGGTTACTATTTTTATTTTAATTTTTGGTAGAGACAGGGGTTCTCTATGTTGTCCAAGCTGGTCGTGAACTCCTGGCCTCAAATGAGTGATCCTCCAGCCTAGGCCTCCCAAAGTGCTAGGTTTACAGGCGTGAGCCACAGCACCTACCCTCTGTATTTTTAAAGTTTTGCTTGGTTAGTATTATATAATCGATTGTAATGTCTTTGTGAGATATTGATCCAGATGTTTGCAATGATTGGAAATACTAACATGCCTTATATATTAGACATTCACTCCTTTCCTTTCTTCATTCATGTCTTCCTTCGTTTCCTCTTTCCTTTCTTCCTTCCACATGTATGTATTGAGCATCTTCTCTGTATCAGGCATTGTGCCAGGCACTGGAGATCCCACAGTGGACATGCACGTACGGCCCTTTCCCTCATGGACTTACGGTTTGGTGCAGTCCTGACCCTTCTGCTGATGACTTGAGGAGGTCATGCCATGTGAGTGCTGCTGAGTTACTGCTCCAGACGATACTGCAGTCCTCACAGCAGCTTCCTCCTCCTTCCCATGTTTCCAATCTTTCCACATCTCTTCTGCTCTCCAACCCTTGGCTTACTATCTTCAGGCATAATTACATAATGTATGCAAACCTTTCTGTACATAACAGCATAACAACTCATAAATATATATATTTGCTTTGTTATCCAATTTTATTTGATTAAAATACTAAACTGTTCATTTATCTCATACTTATACTTAGATTCTCCCATAAAAGGATGAAATTGAAGCATAACACAGGTTATTTATAAATAGCCAAAGTATAGATGCGCAGAGCTAACTGGGAAATCTTACAGTTGAGCACTAAATTTATTTTAGACTAAAAATGAATGCAAACAAATTTGCATCAGTGAAGAGAGTTCTGAATGGTAACATATTATTCAAATAAAGATTATAAAAAAGAAGAGATTACAATAATAAATTTGGTGACAGGTGAAAAATTAAGGAAGTATGTGGTAGAGAACATTACTGAAATTTCTATTCTAGAATAATATAGAGTTGGATAAAAATCAAACATTTTAATAAAAACTGATGCTCTTTTTTTTTTTTTTTTTGAAACAGAGTCTCACTCCGTCACCTGGGCTGGAGTGCAGTGGCATGATCTCAGCTCACTGCAACCTCTGCCTCCCAGGTTCAAGCAGTTCTCCTGCCTTAGCCTCCTAAGTATCTGGGACTATAGGCACCAGCCACTATGCCCAGCTAATTTTTTGTATTTTTAGTAGAGACGAGTTTCACCATGTTGGCCAGGCTGGTCTAGAACTCCTGGCCTCGTGATCCCCCCATCTCAACCTCCTAAAGTGCTAGAATTACAGGCGTGACCACTGTGCCTGACCGAGAACTATTGTGTCCAGGGCATAAAACTTTAAAATTCTTTTTAAAGAAAAATATTCTTCAGTTTTATCCCCTGGAAACAATGTCCTTCTACTCATTATCAAATTGATTTACACACCCAACATCCAGATTTTGGATTCTACTGTGTCTTAAAAATAAACAAGGTTTTTGAAACATAGACAGTGTCTGGAGTAGGGGAAGATCAGGAGGGGTTTGTAGCATCCATGAAAAGGATACAGCTAGTCTCAGTGGCTCACTCCTATAATCCCAGCACTTTGGGATGCCAAGGCTGGAGGATTGTATGAGGCCAGGAGTTCAAGACCAGCCTGGGCAACATGGTGAAACCTCGTCTTTACTAAAAATATAAAAATTAGCTGGGTGTGGCAGTGGGGGCCTCTAATCCCAGGTATTCAGGAGGCTGAGGCAGGAGAATCATTTGAATCCAGGAGGTGGAGGTTGCAGTGAGCTGATATTTCACCACTACACTTCAGCCTGGGTGACAGAGCGAGACTGTTTCTCAAAAAAAAAAAAAAAAAAAAAAAAAGTATTTGAAATAATGCTGATGGGGCTAAACAAAGAGGATTCCCACTGGCCACATGGTGATTCTTCTGAGCATCAAAAAGGAATAATAATTACAGTTAATTATATCAGTTATAGACATCAGTAAAAGTCTATGAGTCAAAGTGAAAAGGTTGCACGAAGTATATAAAAAGGTAATTATGATACAAAAGGAGGATAAATATAGGATTTATTTAAGTTCCTAATAATTTAAAAAGTAGGTATTATTAATAATTTTGGCTGTTTTATTTCTTGGTTTTGTTTGTTTGTTTTTTTTTTTTTTTTTTTGAGACAGAGTCTCACTCTGTTGCTCAAGCTGCAGTGCAGTGGCATGATCTCTGCTTATTGCCACCTCCACCTCTTAATTCTCTTGACACCTCAAGCGATTCTTATACTTCAGCCTCATGAATAGCTGGGATTACAGGTGCGTGCCACTACACCTGGCTGATTTTTTTTTTTCTTCAACAGAGATGGGGTTTCACCATGTTGGCCAGGCTGGTCTCAAACTCCTGGCCTCAAGTGATCTTTCTACTTCAGCCTCCCCAAATGCTAGGATTACAGGTGTGAATCACTGTGCTTAGCCTGTTTTATTTCTTCTGTTAAGTTTATTTTGTGTATAAAATATATTTATCTCTGGTAATGAGGGAAGAGTGTATTCAGGGCACTTGTGAGTAAGCCAAAGAGTTTTGTAAAAAAGCAGGAATTATACCAAGAACAGGAAAAACGGAATAACCTTCATGGTCACTTAATAACCAGGTAAAAAGAGGGTCTGATAATGTGCTACAAAATGGTGTGAAAATCAGATGCCATTAAAAAAATAATCTGACTTGGCAGATTCAATCCTTCCTTTCCTGGCTGTTAAAGCATCTGAATCATGCCATTAATAAAGATTAGATAATGGGGGACTGGAAACATGGGAAGGAAGAGGAAGCTGATCTGAGGCCTGCAGTATCGTCTGCAGCAGTAACTCAGCAGCACTCACATGGCATGGCCTCCTCAAGTCATCAGCAGAAGGGTCAGGACTGCACCAAACCATAAATCCCTGAGGGAAAGGGCTGTACATGCATGTCCACTGTGGGATCTCCAGTGCCTGGCACAATACCTGATACAGGTATTGCAAATATTTTTGCCCATTCTGTGGGTTGTCTTCTTACTCTGATGAGGTTGTCTTTTGATACACAACATTTTAAAACTTTCATGAAGTCCACTTTGTCTATTTTTTCTATTGTTGTCTGTGTCTTTGGTGTCAAAGTCAAGAACCAATTGCCAAATCTAATGTAGTGAAAATTTGTCCTGTGTTTTCTGCTAAGAGTTTTAGGTCTTACCTTTGGGTCTTTGGTCTATTTCAAGTTAATTTTGGTATATTATGTTAGGCAAGAATCCAACTTCATTATTTTGCCTGTGGCTATCCAATTTTTTTCAATATTATTTGTTGAACAGATTGTCTTTTCCCTATTGAAGGGGCTTGGCACCCTTGTCAAACATCACTTGACCATATATGCAAAGGTTTCTTTCTTGGCTTTTTTTTTTTTTTTTTGAGACGGAGTTTTGCTCTTGTTACCCAGACTGGAGTGCAATGGCGATCTCGGCTCACCGCAACCTCCGCCTCCTGGGTTCAGGCAATTCTCCTGCTTCAGCCTCCTGAGTAGCTGAGATTACAGGCACGTGCCGCCATGCCCAGCTAATTTTTTGTATTTTTAGTAGAGACGGGGTTTCACCATGTTGACTAGGATAGTCTCGATCTCTTGACCTTGTGATCCACCCACCTTGGCCTCCCAAAGTGCTGGGATTACAGGCTTGAGCCACGGTGCCCGGCCCCTCTTGGCTCTTTACTCTATTCCATTAGTGTATATGTCTGTCTTTATGCCAGTACCACACTGTTTTGATTACTGTAGTTTCATAATAGTTTTGAAATCAGGAAGTGTGAGGCCTCTGGCTTTATTCTTCTTTTTCAAGATTGTTTGGGCTATTTGGGATCCCTTGAGATTCCATATGAATTTTAGGATTTTTTTCTTTTTAATTTTTTTTTTTTTTTGAGACAGAATTTTGCTCTTGTCACCCGGGCTGGAGTGCAATGGTGTGGTATTGGCTCATTGCAACCTCCACCAAGTGATCCTCCCACCTTAGCCTCTATAGCTATGTGTGAACTTCAACTAATTCTCAAGCCTCAAATGCCATATGTAGTAAGCTTCTCCTGACTGTACTCCTGCCCCTGTCCTCAGTGGGTCAGGCTGATATGGATTTTTATGCATTTAATGTGGCAGTAGATCTAGCCTTGGTCCCAGTGGAATTATCACTAAATTGGGATTTTTGCATAGAATCCTGGGCTTAGCCAAAACTCCAGTTCGTAATGTCTGAGAAGTCTTTCAAAGTTAGTCCTGTCACACAGTTCTTAACATTAAAAGATCATGTTTTGCTGCTTTTGTACCTTGAGCAAACCACCCAACCCCAAGGCATCAGAGGCTTTTGTCCTCTTTGGCATCAGAACTCTGTTATTATTGTTCTTTCTCTTGCTTGTCACTCACCCCTCCTATTTGGTTAGGCTATTGTGATTATGCCATGCTTTCACAGCTGTTATTATTTTATTCATTTCTTTATAATAACCCTGTGAGGCAGAGAGGGTTGTTGTTTTTGCCAGTTAAGGAGCCTACAACCTCACCTGACTGTGAAGACATGAGACAGGCCTAACTTCCTAAGACTCTGCTTAAATCCCAGGGCTAGTTTACCAAAATTACCATAGAATCAGAAGTGACCTTCCTCTTCAGGAAATGGGAGTAATGAAGATGCTATCAGCCACTGCTAAACCCAGTGGCCAGGGGAACCCAGTGGGCAGGGGCTGGATACCACTATCACATCTGCCAACTTTAGTCGCAGACAGTCAACATTTCTGCTTCCTGTTGCCAGATTGCATCCACTGATTACAGGGTATTTCAGGGTATTTGGGGAAGATAAGAGCTCTACTGAACTAACTGATGGGACTGGTGCTCGGGGCTTAACAGACTCAGATGCCAACCAATTCCCTTTTCTCATCTCAGCATTCTTCCCAGTGTTCACCACACTCTAGCCATGCTGGCCTTCACTTGGATTTCTTGACTAAATCATTCTCCTTCAGGCTGATCTGTCTAAAAGCCTCCTCCCCATTTTTTGCCCAGTTAATTGCAACTCATCCTTCAGGATCCAGACTCATCATTAATATCTCGTTTGAAGCCTTCTCTGATCCCAACAGATCAGCATGTTCATCAGTGTATACTCTCATATCAACCCCTACTTTACCTTTGTAGTACTTAGCAGGATAACTCTTAGAAAGCAATGACTAAGTGTCTGCTATGACTAAGCTAACCCTAAATAAAAGAACACAGTCCATGCAGCCAGAACAAATTAAAAAATATTCCCCATACTTATTTACACATTTTGAACACTATAGAAACATTTCATCTCCCATGAGAATTCTTAGAATTCCCCCTTCATCCCTTTCCCATCCACCCCAAAAGTTAGTGGCATAAAACAACACTTTTTTTCTTTTTTTAAGATGGAGTCTCGGCCGAGCGCGGTGGCTCAAGCCTGTAATCCCAGCACTTTGGGAGGCCGAGGCGGGTGGATCACAAGGTCGAGAGATCGAGACCAACCTGGTCAACATGGTGAAACCCTGTCTCTACTAAACATACAAAAAAAAAATTAGCTGGGCATGGTGGCGCGTGCCTATAATCCCAGCTACTCAGGAGGCTGAGGCAGGAGAATTGCCTGAACCCAGGAGGCGGAGGTTGCGGTGAGCCGAGATCGCGCCATTGCACTCCAGCCTGGGTAACAAGAGCGAAACTCCGTCTCAGAAAAAAAAAAAAAAAAAAAAAAAAAAAAAAAAAAAAAGATGGAGTCTCACTCTGTCACCCAGGCTGGAGTGTAGTGGGGCGATCTTGGCTCACTGCAACCTCTGCCTCCTGGGTTCAAGCAATTCTCTGCCTTAGCCTCCCAAATAGCTGGGATAGCAGGTGCTTGCCACCATGCCCAGATAATCTTTGTATTTTTAGTAGAGATGGGGTTTCACCATCTTGGCTAGGCTGGTCTTGAACTCCTGACCTTGTGATTCACTTGTCTCAGCCTCCCAAAGTGCTGGGATTACAGGCGTAAGCCACTGTGCCTGGCCCTACTATTTTATTATACTTATGATCCAGTGTGTCAGAGTTTGGGCAGGGCAGAGCAGGAATGGCTTGTCTTTGTTTCCTGATGCTGGAGGTCTCAGCTGGGTTGGCTCAAATGGCTGGAGATGGCAAGAACAGCTTGACTGAAGTCATATGTCTGGGTTTCAGTTCTGCTCCATATAGTGTCTGCTGGGTACAGAATATCCCAGGTGGCTCTTGTCTTCCTTTCCTAACATATCTGATTTGCGGGCTTGTGTGGCTGAAACAGCTGGGGCTTGGCCAGCATTATTCTCTCTCTCCGTGCAGCCCTTCGACGTGGCTTTAGCTTCTTACAGCATGGCAGGAAGTTTCCAAGCGGGAGGAACCCAAGAATGAAAATTCCAAGAAATCCAGGTGTGAAAAGTTATATGGCTTTTTATAACCTAGCTTTAGAAGTCTCAGTTCTGCCATATTCTATTGCTGAAACAAGTCACGAAGTCTAGCCCATATTCCAGAGGAGGGGAATTAGACTTCCTTGACATGTGTCTATAGCAGGCGCCCCCAAACTACGACCCGCGGGCTGCATGCAGCCCCCTGAGGCCATTTATCCGGCCCCCCACCACACTTCAGGAAGGGGCACCTCTTTCACTGGTGGTCAGTGAGAGAAGCACAGTATGTGGCAACCCTCCAACGGTCTGAGGGACAGTGAACTGGCCCCCTGTGAAAAAGTTTGGGGATGCCTGGTCTATAGGAAGGAATAGAATTTTTTTTTTTTTTGAGACGGAGTTTCGCTCTTGTTACCCAGGCTGGAGTGCAATGGCGCGATCTCGGCTCACCGCAACCTCCGCCTCCCGGGTTCAGGCAATTCTCCTGCCTCAGCCTCCTGAGTAGCTGGGATTACAGGCACGTGCCACCATGCCCAGCTAATGTTTTGTATTTTTAGTAGAGACGGGGTTTCACCATGTTGACCAGGATGGTCTCGATCTCTCGACCTCGTGATCCACCCGCCTCGGCCTCCCAAAGTGCTGGGATTACAAGCTTGAGCCACCGCGCCTGGCCAGGAATAGAATTAATGGCACAGGCCACCACAATTCATGTCTCTTTCATGGTATTGGCATGAAGTCCAGGATCGCATATAAATTAGGTTCAGGTGTGAATGAGGCTCCTTGATTACAATCTCTTGATCAGAAGAGCTATGAACTAGAGACAAGTTATTTGTGTCTCTTGCCCGTGTTAGGCGTCCCCCACCTGACGTTCAATGATTTGCTACAAAGACTCACAGGACTCAGCATATAGCAGTCATATTCATGGGTAAGACTTACAAGAAGATACAGGGCCAAGTGGCCAGGCGTGGTGGTTCTTGCCTGTAATTCCAGCACTTTGGGAGGTTGGCATGGGTGGATCCCTTGAACTCAGGAGCTCAAGACCAGGTGGGCAATATGGCAAAATCCTGTCCTACAAAAAATGTAAAAATTAGCTGGGTGTGGTGGTACATGCCTGTAGTCCCAGCTACTTGGGAGGCTGAGGTGGGAGAATCACATGGACCTGGGAGCGGAGCTTGTACCACTGCATTCCAGTGTGGGGGACAGGGCACTCCAGCCTGGGCAACGGAGTGAGACTCCGTCTCACAAAACAAGACAAAACAAACAAAGGCTAACCTTGGAAGCAGAACTTTCTGTCTTTTTTCTTTTTTAGCGACTGGGTCTTGGTCTATTGCTCAGGCTGTAGTGCAGTAGTGCAATTATGGCTCATTGTAGCTTCAAACTTCTGAGCGCAAGTGATCCCCCTGCCTCAGCCTCTTAAGTAGCTAGGGCTACAGGCATGCATCACCATGCCTGGCTAGTTTTTTACTTTTTTTTTTTTTTTTGAGATAGAATCTCATTCTGTTACACAGGCTGGAGTGCAGTGGTGCAATCACAGCTTACTGCAGCCTCAACCTCCTGGGCTCAAGTGATCCTCCCATCTCAGTCTCTTGAGTACTGGGGACCACAGGCATGCACCACCATGCTCAGCTAATTTTTTTTATTTGTAGAGATGAGGTCTCATTATGCTGCCCAGGTGGTCTCAAACTCCTGGGCTCAAGTGATCTTCTGCCTTGGCCTCCCAAAGTGCTGCGATTACAGTTATGAAACACTATGCCTGGCTTAAGCTGACCTTTCCTGCTCTGGTTAAGTCTATTTTGCACACTGGCCAACATGTAACAATGACGTAAGGACAGCAAAATTTTAGCAAATACTCCCATTGAAAAAGGTGGAAAGAAGGGCCAGGCACAGTGGCTTATGCCTATAACCCCAGCACTTTGGGAGGCCAAGGTGGGTGAATTGCCTGAGCTCAGGAGTTTGAGACCAGGCAACACGGTGAAACCCCATCTCTACTAAAATACAAAAAATTAGCCAGTGTGGCAGCATGTGCCTGCGATCCCAGCTACTTGGGAGGCTGAGACAGGAAAATTGCTTGAACCTGGGAGGCAGAGGTTGCAGTGAGTCCAGATTGTGCCATTGCACTCTGGCCTGGGCGACAGAGTGAAAAAAGAAAAGGAAAGAAAAGAAAAAGGTGGAGGGGCCAGGCGAGATGGCACAGGCCTGGTAATTCTAGTACTTTGGGAGGCTGAGGAAGGGTGGGTTGACTGGAGTTAGAGACCAGCCTGGGTAACATGGTGAAACCCTGTCTCTACTAAAAATACAAAAAATTAGCCAGTCATGGTGGCATGTGCCTATAGTTCCAGCTACTTGGGAAACTGATGCAGAATTGTTTGAACCCAGGAGACAGAGGATGCAGTCAGCCAAGATCGTATCATTGCACTCCATGAGTGAGTCTTATCTCACACAAAGTGAGATAAGACTTGGTGTCAAAAAAAAAAAAAAAAAAAGAAAGAAAGAAAGAAAGAAAACCATGGAGGGAGGAAGAATCAGAGGCACATAGTAGTTTTTACTGGCCCATAGCAATTCTGAAATCCATGTAGGCATATATTTCTAGTTACTTGACTACGGCCTAGAACTGCTCCATGGGAGTTTTTCTCTGTGACTCTTGGCTCTTCCCTTTGGACTCTTGGCTTTGCATTTAGCTTTGCTTCCTTTTCCATAAGAAAAAACCCACGTTTGCAAATAAGTTGTCTTTTTGGCCTGCTTCCTTTCGATGTAAAGTTTGGTACCCTAAGGTCTCTTCATTTTGAACTATCTGTTCTTTTCAGTTCAAGTTTATGGTGCTTCTACCAATATAATTATCTTAAAAACATTGTGAGTTTTCTATTAACAGTATTGAGGTTCACTCTATTAGACAAAAGCCTGTCTTTTAAGAGACAGGGTCTTACTCTGTCACCCAGGCTGGAGTGCAGTGGCAAGATCTTGCTGACTGCAGTCTTGACCTCCCAGGCTCAAGCAATCTTCCCACCACAGCCTCCAGCATAGCTGGGACTACAGGTGCACACCACCATCTCCAGCTATTAAAAAATTTTTTTTGGCCAGGTGTGGTGGCTCACGCCTGTAATCCAAGCACTTTGGAGGCCATGGCAGGCGGATCACCTGAGGTTGGGAGTTCAAGACCAGCCTGACCAACATGGTGAAACCCCATCTTTAAAAAAAAAAAAAAAAAAAAAATTTTGTAGAAGTAAGGGGTCTCATTATGTTGGCCAAGCTGGTCTTGAACTCCTGGACTCAAGTGATCCACCCACCTCGGCCTCCAAAAGTGTTGAGATTGCAGACATGAGCCACCATGTCTGGCCCCCTAAAGTATTTAAAGACTATTTTCTCTCTTCCTTGGACTTAGAATCAAGGTACTCTGAGATAATGCTCTTAAAATTCCTGAAGCCTTTTTGTCTAATTGGTAATGTCTATGAAGCATGCTCTTCAATCTTACAGCTGTTTCTGAGCTGAAAAAAGTTCTTGAGATTATTATTTTTTATTTTTATAGAGATCAGTTCTTACTATGTTGCCCAGGCTGGTCTTTAACTCCTGACCTCAAGTGATTCTCCTGGTTTGACATCCCAAAGTACAGGATTACAGGTGTGACCCACCATGCCCGGCCCCCTGAGGTTATTTTTACCCAGAGGCCATACTTTACTTGAAGTGTATTGAATTTAATCTTTGTTGTTAGGCTACCTCCTGCTGTGAAAGTCTTTTTGTTGGGAGGTAACTAGAGATTAGAAATAGGTTTGTTTTTGAATCTAGCAAGTCTTGACTCTTAATATTCTCTCTAAGTGCTGCTTGAAAATTAAACAATTTCTTAGTTCAACTTTTTGTATTTTGTCTTAGACAAATAGAAGACATCACTTGGCAGTTTCAACATTCTGACTGGAAACTCCCTAGCCAAACCCATGAGATACAAGATCATTAACTGTGCTTTCTAGTTTTCATTAGATACCCTTTCTTTCTTTCTTTTTTTTTTGTTGAGATGTGTCTCACTATGTTGCACAGGCTGGCCTTGCATTCCTGACCTCAAGTGAGTCTTCTGGCTCAGCCTCCTGAGTAGCTGGGTATGTAGGTGCACACCACATACTGGGCTACTCTTTCTGTTTTTTACATTACCTCGGACAACAGTGGGGCCAAACTTTCTGCCACTATATGACAGGGGTCACCTTTTATCCAATTGTATTAGTTTGCTAAGGGTGCCATAACAAGGTACAGGGTGGCTTAAACAAAAGAACTGGTGGCTTCGACTACAGAAATTTATCATCTCATAGTTCTGGTTTTTTGTTTGTTTGCTTGTTTGAGACAGTGTCTTGCTCTGTCACCCAGCCTGGGGTGCAGTGGCTCAATCTCAGCTCACTGTAACCTCTGCCTATCAGGTTCAAATAATTGTCATTCTTCAGCCTCCCAAGTAGCTGAGATTACAGGTATGTGCCACCATGCCCAGCTAATTTTTTGTATTTTAGTAGAAACAGGGTTTTGCCCTGTTGGCCAGGCTGGTCTTAAACTCCTGGCTTTAAGTGACCCACCTTCCTCAGACTCTCAAAGTGCTGGGATTATAGGCATGAGCTGCTGCCCTGGCAGTCTCACAGTTCTAGAGGCGAGATGTCCAAGATCAAGGTGTTGGTAGAGTTGGTCCTTCCTAAGAGCTGTGAGCAAGGATCCGTCCCATGTTTTTCTCCCAGATTCTCGTGGTTTGCTTGCTGGCAGCAATGTTTGGCATTCTTTGGCTTCTAGATCCATCACTCTGATCTGTCTTCAGGCTGACATGGTGTTCTTTCTGTGTGCATATTTATGTCCAAAATTTGGACACCAGTCATACTGGATTAGGACCCATTCTAATGACATTATTTTAAGTGAATTACCTCTGTAAAGACCCTATCTTCAAATATAATTACATTCTGGCTGGGTGCGGTGGCTCATGTGAGTAATCCCAGTGCTTTGGGAGACTGAAGAGGGAGGATCCTCTGAGGCCAGAAGTTTGAGACCAGTGTGGACAACACAGCGAGACCCTATCTCTACAAAAAAAGTAAAAAAATTAGCTGGGCATGGTGGTATGCACCTATCTGCTTGGGAGGTGGAGGCAGGAGGATCACTTGAGCCCAGGAGTTCAAGGTTACATGAGCTATGGATTGCACCGCTGTACCCCAGCCTGGGTGATAGAGTGAGACCCTGTCACTAAAAAAACCCCAAAACAAGAGCAAATAAAATCACATTCTGAGGTTCTGGGAGTTAGAATTTCAATATGAATTTTAGTGGGAACACAAGTCAACTCAAAGCACCAACCTTCAATAACAATGCCCTCACTGTCCTTCAAGACTTCACCTGAGGCCCTTTTGGTTTCTGCCCACCCCTGTCCAAAGCTGATGACACATGTTTTTCATTGTGGTATCTAACTTCACCAACTTCATTATCAGTTATGGGCTGATCAGGGAAGTGGCCACCACTATGGAACCAGGCTTTATTCTAAGAATTGGATACAACACAATTGCAGGAGAAGCTAGGGAAGAAAAGGTCTGAAAGAAGATGGCTGGGCAATCAGAAAAGTCACCAATGGGAGATCACAAAGGAAAGCTGATGAATGACCATGGAAGGCTGTTCCCTTGGTGTCCAGCGATGGGCCTGAAGTTTATGATAGGTCATCAGGGCTAGCAATCAGGAAGAAAAGTTGGAATGCTCTGACGGTGAGTGAGGACAAACTAGAATCCACAGGACAAACTGGAACCTATGAGGACAAAATGGAACTCACAGCTATCTTTCACATTGATGAGCATGTGATATGTAGCATAAACTAATGCCCTTACCACAGAACTACACATGGTGCCTTGCCCCAGGTCTTGTAGAAGCTGAAACAGAAAATCTGGTGGGAGCTGAAGGTGCTGTGGGCCAGTTTATGCTCTGTGCCAACAAAGCATATTAGCAGATCAGTAACAACTCTGTGGTCTGCAGCAGCATGTGATATTAACATCAACCTTCAGAATACAAGGGCTGCTGCTTCCAAATCTTACACAAATCTTACTTGCTCCTTCCAAACTTACACAAACTTCTCTTGTGGACAATCCCATCCTGGAACCATATTGGGAAGAGACATTTGAAGAGCTAGATTTCAACTTCTCTAATTGACAAAGTACAAGCATCAATCACTGTCAGATACCAAGATGCTGATGCTGCGTCTCATACATACTAGCTTCTCATTTAAACTCCATATCAGTCTTGCAAAATAGACCTCTGTAAAGATCTCATCAAAAAATAAAAATTAAGAAAAGAAAAAAAAGGCTTGCAAAATAAATATTAGCATCCCCATTTTACATATGAGGAAATGTACCCTTATTTACTCATAGATGAGTAAACGGGAAAGCCTGAATTCTGCCCGACATCTGTATGACAGTCATCTTCTAAGATGACCCCCATAATTCTTGCCTATGGGTACTCATACACTTTGGTAGTTTCCCTCCCAAATAAAATAGATTTGACCTGAGCAATCAGTAGAGCATTGCAGAAATGATGGTGAATGACTTGTGATGGTGGATCATAAGAAACATTGCAGCTTCCATCTTTCTCTTTTTTGAATCAATTGAAAACCAGCTGACACTTAAGGATACTCAAGCAGCCTAAGGACAGGCCCAAATAGAGAGGAAGGGAGGGCTTCTGTAAATGACCCATCCATGTGAGTGAACCACCTTGGAAGTAGATTTTCCTTCACCAGCCTAGCCTTCAAATGACTACAGCCCCATATTTTACTGTAACCTCCTGAGAAACTTCAAGTCAGAACTATATAGCTAAGCGGCTTCTAAATTCCCGACTTACAGAAAATACATGATAATGTTTATTATGGTTTTAAAGCTGCTAAATTTTGGGTTAATTGGTTATATACAACATTAGATTAATATAATCTGTTAGATTCTGAAGCACAACTCTTTATTTTTTTTTCTTTCTTATTTTTAATTTTCTGTGGAGATGGGGTTTTGCTACATTGCCCAGGCTGTTCTTGAACTCCTGGCCTCAAGCAATCCTCCCACCCCAGCCTCCCAAAGTGTTGGGATTACAGGTATGAGCCACTACACCCAGGAAAAGCACAGTGCTTTCGATGACATCATGCTACTTTAAAATTTGTTTGGATAGGAAGGGTATGGAGGCTGACACCTGTAATCCCAGCTCTTTAGGAGGCTGAGGCAAGCAGATCACTTTAGGCCAGGAGTTTGAGACCAACCTGGCCAACATGGCAAAAACTCATCTCTACTAAAAATACAAACATTAGCTGGATGTGGCTGCGGGCACCTATGATCCCATCTACTTGGGAGGCTGAAGCAGGAGAATTACTTGAACTCAGGAGGCGGAGGTTGCAGTGAGCCAAGATTGTGCCACTACACTCCAGCCTGGGTGACAGAGTGAGACTCCATCTCAAAAAAAAAAAAAAAAAAAAAAAAAAAAAAATTGTTGGATTATGTGAATGAAGATTATGGGTGAAGTAGAAATTTGGAAGTCCACAATGTCCTGGTCTTGTCACAAAAAAAGGCTTTGAAATATGTTCGGTGCTTCCACATACTGAGAGAGGAGAGTCATATAGTGTTTAAACTGAACCTTGAGAATAAGGAGTTTTTTTCTTTTCTTTCTTTCTTTCTTTCTTTCTTTTTTTTTTTTTGCCACTATTCAGGGTAAGCTGAGTTGGCATGAATAAATTAGAGGTTAAACCATGTGTTTTTGCTGACCGGCAGACTTGGGCTGGAATTAGGGAAGATAAGTGATAGAAAATGGATTCTGATAGGGCAAGAAAAGTCCTGACAAATAGTGATGAAATGGGGTGGGACCTTCAGGACCGTCACAGTGAGGGGCTGGTAACCCTTTTGCTCCTGCTCCTTCTTTCTTCAGTGGGGCCATCCTCCCATCCTCTCCTCTTCCCCATCAGTTCCCTTTTGATCTCAAACTTACTGAAAAAGCTCCTTCTTGTTCTGCTCTTTCCAAATATCCCTTTCTTATGAAGATCTTTTCTTAATAAGGCAAATATGTGCGTTAAGGAACTTTTAGCAAAACAAAACCAAACTTTAAGAACCAGGTCCTGCCGGGCGCGGTGGCTCAAGCCTGTAATCCCAGCACTTTGGGAGGCCGAGGCGGGTGGATCACAAGGTCAAGAGATCGAGACCATCCTGGTCAACATGGTGAAACCCCGTCTCTACTAAAAAATACAAAAAAATTAGCTGGGCATGGTGGTGCGTGCCTATAATCCCAGCTACTCAGGAGGCTGAGGCAGGAGAATTGCCTGAACCCAGGAGGCGGAGGTTGCGGTGAGCCGAGATCGTGCCATTGCACTCCAGCCTGGGTAACAAGAGCGAAACTCCGTCTCAAAAAAAAAGAACCAAGTCCTTTAAAAAACTCATGGTGTTTATTGTTCTCTCCTAACTGTTCGGATTTGGTCTAGGATTGGAGAGAAGAGACACTGAGCTTGGTAACTTACTCAGACCGTAGTTAGTTAGCAACAGTTATTATCCTAGGATGCTATTGCTGGAAGAACCCTTCCAGAACATCTGGTGCAACTGTACTCTTTTTATACAGGATAATGTGAAGCCCAAAGAGATCAAATGACCATTGTGAACAGATACTAATTCAACAGCTCAATCAAGGGAACACATTTCTAGGCTTGACGTTCTTTTAAATGGTCCATCTATTCTGATTAGTAAAATGGGTGGAGTGATTTGCTGGAGTCCACCCAAACCTCCTATTTTGCAAGCACAGAAACCCACTACAAACAGAGAGGCATTACCCAGGTCAAACCCTTCCTAAGATGTGAACTGAACAACAGCTAGGGGTTAGGAAGAAAAATGCTGCCTGATCCTGATTTTCTTTTCTTTTCTTTTCTTTTTTTTTTTGAGACAGAGTTTCGCTCTTGTTACCCAGGCTTGAGTGCAATGGCGCGATCTCGGCTCACTGCAACCTCCTCCTCCTGGGTTCAGGCAATTCTCCTGCCTCAGCCTCCTGAGTAGCTGGGTTTACAGGCACGCGCCACCATGCCCAGCTAATTTTTTGTACTTTTAGTAGAGATGGGGTTTCACTACGTTGACAAGGATGGTCTCGATCTCTTGTCCTTGTGATCCACCCGCCTCGGCCTCCCAAAGTGCTAGGATTACAGGCGTGAGCCACCGTGCCCAGCCGATCCTGATTTCTAAATTCCCCTTAAACCTCATCTCTGTGTCCCTAGAGCGCAAGATAGAGTATGCATGAAAAAACTTTTGCGAAATGAACAGACTTCCCTCGACGTGGGACTGCGCTAGCATTTGAGCGCCTGTCTGGGGACTTTTCCGGGTCTTTTTCGGCCTCCTCAGTGACTCCGTTCCCAGGACAGGAACAGGGCTCCCTTTTTCACTGCGGGGCGCTGGGAGGGGCCGGGTAGGCTGCTCACCTAGTCTCTCGGGTTTTTCCCCAAGATAGGGGGTCATTTGCGTGGGGCGTTGCACTCGAGCACCCAAAATGGCCCAAGCTGGTCTGGGAAACATTGGGGGGATGTGTTTACCGTGCTGGCTGACACAGAAGGCCAGGCATTCCTGCCACCAGGGGTGACCTGACCCGCAGAATCCAAGCTCCGGCGGCGGTGTGCGCCCTCCCGATCAGCGCCGGCAGCAGGGCGGGGCCTGGCGGGGCGGGGCCTGGCGGGTCAGGTGACTGCGCGGCCGGCGGTGGCTGTGAAGGCTAAGGGGCGCCAGAGGCGCGGAGGGGCTGGCTGAGCAGGAGGGCTTGGCGGGGCAGCAGGGCAGCGAACATGGGGAACCTGAAGGACGAGCTGCTCAAAGCCATCTGGCACGCCTTCACTGCTCTCGACCACGACCACAGCGGCAAAGTCTCCAAGTCCCAGCTCAAGGTGGGCGCCTCCTGTCCCGGCCCCTCACCCGATCCTGCCCGGCGCGCTCTGCACTTTCCTGGTGGAAGCGGGACCTGGCGGGCCGCGGCGGCAGGGAGGGGCAGGGAAGGGCAGGCCGGAATGCGCCCCGGAGGCCCGCTGGCGGGGAGTGGGCTGACACTGGGATTTGCTGTTTAATGCCTCCTGCTTGCCTTCGGGCCATGCCCTCGGCTGGATGCGTTAATTCCTGCGTGTTTCCCAGGGACTGGGATGGGTGGAGGGCCTAAGGCTGGGATGAAGTCTGTGAGGGGAAAGTGTGGTTCCTTCTTGGCGCTGGAGAAGCGCGGGTAGGGAGGCAGAAAGTGGTTTCCGAGGCGGCGATGGGAAGCTCCCTTACGCAGCCTTCCCAGAATTTTCTTCTTACTCGCAGAGAGGAAGGGACTTGCTCAGGGTCGCTGGGCTGAACGTTCTGCAGCCCACAGCCCCACACCGGCACAGTCCTCAGAAAGTCAGCTGCCCCGGAAGCGCCAAGGCAGTCCGGAGACGGCAGAAATGCCCCAATGTCCGGCCTGCAGCGTCCTCCTCCTTTGGGAGGTTTTCTGACTTGGGAAGACCTCCCGCCCAGCATCTTTAGGTCTGGAACTAGTGAATAGGGTGTGCTGTGTCCCCCAGACACCTTAGTTTCGGATGAGGAGCGCTGAACTTTCTGGTACCCTGCAAAAGCAGTCGCTTTTGCAGAGTCGTTATTGTGACCGCCGAGAGAGACTCCAGAGTATAAGCTATAAATAAAAGGATGTTTGTAAATTGAGTAACCCCAAGCAGGGAAATTGGCACTCAGCCGGGAGAAATTGGCAGCTTCTTCAAAGTAGAAAATATAGAAACAGACAAGAGCCATTCATAGACATTTACAAATATACACGTTTTAGATCCAAATGTCCAGTTTTCTTAGCCCCTTCTGGGAATGAATTCTTAAGATTGGGTTTGTTTTGTATATTTTTGTAGAGTAATCAGATTCTTGTGAGTAGTGGCTTTTATGCCAATAGGACTTAGCATTCTCTTTGTGTTCCTTTTTCCTCTCCTCTCTTTTTCTTACTGATAGAATCATAGTCTGGAAGGGTCTATGGAGATCATCCACTTAATTTTTATTTTACTTTATGTTAAATTAACATACAGTAAAATTGACTTTTGGTGTACAATTCTATGAATTTCAACACATGAATAGATTGATATAACTATCACCACAACCATGGCTTTCTCAGTTCCATCATCCTAAAAACTCCCTCATGTTGCCCTACCTCCACCCCTAACAGTTGGCAACCATTGCTCTCTTCTAATTGCTATAGTTTTACCTTCTCCTTTTCTGTAAATGAGCCATATGGTTTGTAACTGCTTGAGACTGATTTCTTTTACACAGCATAATGCCTAAGAAATTAATCCATTTTGTTGTGCATACCAATAATTTTTAATTTGCTAAGTAATATTCTATTGTATGTATGTATGGTAGTTTTTAGCCATTCATCCTTGAGAATTTGTGTTATTTCCAGTTTGGGGGAATTATGTGTAGGGCTACATTTTACTTTTATTTTTATTTTTAACTCACCTATGCTATTTTATTTAAAGTAAGATTTTAATAAATAGCATGTAGCTGGGTCTTGTTTTTTTAATTGATTCTGACAATCTCTCTTAATTAGCATATTTTAGGCCATTTACATTTAATATAATTATTAATATAGTTTATTATAATTTGGTTTCTCTGGGGTTTTTCTGTCCTCTCCTTTTTTTCCATGTTTAGTTTAGTTTTTTTTTTTTTTTTTTGACACAGTCTTGCTCCATTGCCCAGGCTGGAGTGCAGTGGTGCGATTATTTGGGCTCACTGCAACCTCTGCCTCCTGGGTTCAAGCAATTCTCATGCTTCAGCCTCCTAAGTAGCTGCAATTACAGGTTTGCGTCACCATACCCGGCTTTTTTTTTTTTTTTTTTTAAGTAAAGGTGGAGTTTCACTATGTTAGTCTGGCTGGTCTTAAACTCCTGAGCTCAGATGATCTGCCTGCCTTGGCCTCACAAAGTGCTAGGATTACAAGTGTGACCCACTGTATCCAGCTATTATTCCATTTTAATGGTGAGTTTTTTACTATATTTCTGTGTGTAGGTTTTTTTTTTAGCACTTACTGTAGGAGTTAAAATATCCATCCTTAACTTTTCATAGTGTACTTAGAGTTAATATTTTGCCACTTTAAGAAGAATGTATAAAACTTATCGCCATATAGGTCCCTTTACCCTCACTGCTTTTTGTTGTAATTCTCATACTTATTAATCTATGTACACTGAAATCCCCATCAGACAATATTATATTTTTTGCTTTCAACCATCATATTTCTTTTAAAGATCTTAAGAGGAGAAGAAAAGTTTATTCCTTTTTTCCAGATATCCCAGATTACCTCTTTTTTTTTTTTGAGACGGAGTCTTGCACTGTCACCCAGGCTAGAGTGCAGTGGTGCGATCTTGGTTCACTGCAACCTCTGCCTTCCGTGTTCAAGAGATTCTTCTGCCTCAGCCTCCTGAGTAGCTGAGACTACAGGCATGTGCTACCACTCCCAGCTAATATTTTTGTATTTTTAGTAGAGATGAGGTTTCACCATATTGACCAGGCTAGTCTCAAACTGACCTTGTGATCCGCCTGCCTTGGCCTCCGAGAAGTGCTGGGATTACAGGCATGAGCCACCTCACCTGGCCTACTTCTTAATTTTATAGATGTGATACATGAGATATTTAGTGATTTGCCCAAAGTCATAGTTGTAAGTAGTAGCTAAATCTTTTTAGCTACTGCCAAGTGTGAACCAAGATTTTCACAGTTTTGTGTGTGTGTATGTGTGTGTGTGAGACAGGGTCTCGCTCTGTCACCCAGGCTGGAGTGCAGTGGTGCTATCTCAGCTCTCTGTAGCCTCTGCTTCCCAGCTTATGTGATCTTCCAGCCTCAGTCTCTCAAGTAGCTAGCTAGGCTCACAGGCATGAACCATCACACTCAGTTCATTTTTGTATTTTTTTTGTAGAGATAGGATTTTGTTGTGTTGCCCAGGTTGATGTTGAACTCCTGAGCTCAAAGCCAGCCGCCCACCTCGGTCTCCTAAAGTGGTAGGATTCAGATATGAGCCACGTCATCCAACCAACTCTTTATAATTCTTTTTTTTTTTAAGATAAGATCTTTTTTGTCACCCAGGCTGGAGTGCAGTGGTGTGTTCTTGGCTCAGTGCAACCATCTCACCTCCCAGGTTCAAGCAATTCTCCTGCCTCAGCCTCCCAAGTAGCTGGGATTATAGGGGCTCACTACCATGCCTGGCTAATATTTGTATTTTTAGTAGAGATGGGGTTTCACCATGTTGGCTAGGGTGGCCTTGAACTTCTGACATCAGGTGATCCACCTGCCTTGGCTTCTCAAAGTGCTGGGATTATAACCGTGAGCCACGCCTGGTCTGTTTTCATGCTTTAAAGCCAGTGGCTTCTTTATTTTCTTCTCTTTCAGTTGATGGCATAAAGGAGATTTTTTGGATTACTTTGATTATACTTTATTCACAGTTGTCTTTATGGCTGCTTGTAGGAAAAGCGTCAGAACATTCTTGACAGCAGGCTCGGCAGGAAGTTTTTTTTTTTTGAAGTGAAGGGTCTCACATATTTATTACTGAACCCAGGCAACCAAAACCTTTTTTTTTTTTTTTTTTTAAACATGAATAATGGAAGCACTGTGGGTTGTACTAACTAATGCCTTCGTAAGAGATAGACAGAGGAATCTGTTCAAACGTCTCCAGGTAGCTTGGTTTAGTAACACTCGATTGTGACCTTCGGACAGCATAAATATGTGTGCCATCGCATGTGTGATTTCTGACAGACCAAGCTTGGTTCTTCTCCAGTGTCTCCTTTTGGAGTTGTACCTGATTTTATTACCAGTTTTCATCCGAATCCACTGGGGAATGGGACGATTTTGCTTTTGTTTCTTGGCCAGGAATCGCTTAATCCTGAAAGTCCTGTGAGAAGACATGGTGAGAAATGAAGTAAAGCGCTCACCACGATGGCGGAGAAAGGAAGAGAGGAGGACGGCAGGAAGTTTGAAATCCCAGTTCATAAATTTCACCCATAATACGCTGATAATGCAACTGTGAAATTGTGTTTTGTGTCTCTTGTCTATAGGAGACTTTGGGGTTGGTTCAGTTCTGTTCATCTTGCCAGTGTTGGTAGAATTGAAAATATTTAAACATTTTTATTTAGGTCTCTTCTTGTGTTTGACCTCAGTTCTGTGTTCTATTGGCTAGGAGTAGAGTTTATGCCTTAATTTTTTATTTTTATTTTTTAAAGACGGGGTTTCACCATGTTGGTCAGGCTAGTCTTGAACTTGCGACCTCAGGTGATCCACCTGCCTTGGCCTCCAAAGTGCTTGGATTACAGGCGTGAACCACCATGACTGGCCCCATGCTTTAATTTTTTGATTGATTCATTCATTCATACAGTAACCTGTATGTCTACTATGTGTAAGGTACCATGCTGATTTAATAATAAGGTTAGTATTTTTAGGCGTTTAAGAGCTATTATCTCCTTGGAGCACCTATCAAATAATTGATTTGTTAAACAGCAGACTAATAATTATATATCCAAAAATGATTAAAATTTATTGCTTTGGAAAGCTATTTAGGTATTCTGAAATATTTTTGATACTTGCCTTTTTGAGTTACCTTCACAACTTTTGACACAGAGAATGGATATATTCACTAGATAAGGGATATGATAGTGAAAGGCAGGGGGAAAAGAAACAAATATGAATCTTTGCCTTCAAAGAGTTTAAATTTTGGTAGGCAAATTAAGAGACTAAACGACCATTAAGGAAGGGACTCTCTCTTCAGATAGATTATGTTACTCAGACAATTACTGTATCCTTACAAAACATAAGGTCTGGTGGTGAGGATAAGAAACACAGAAATATTGGGTAGAAGATACTGAGTGTGACAGAAGATATGGGGTCATGAGATTTTAGAAGAGGCAATTTCTTCTCACTGGTGTGATTGCTTCATGAAAAAAGCTTCTTTGAAATGAACTCTGAAGGAAGCTAGGATGTGATTATGTAGGAATGGGGGAAGATTAAGCCCATTCTATTAATTAATTACTTAATTTTTTGAGATGTCTTGCTCTGTTGCCCCAGGTGGTGTGCAGTGGCAATCTCTGCCTCCCTTGTTCAAGCAGTTTTTCTGTTTCAGCCTCCTGAGTAGCTGGGACGACAGGTGTGTGCCACCATGTCGAGCTAATTTTTGTATTTTCAGTGGAGACAGAGTTTTACCATGTTGGCCAGGCTGGTCTCGAACTCCTGACCTCAAGTGATCCACCTGCCTTGGCCTCCCAAAGTGCTGGGATTATAGGCATGAGCCATCATGCTTGGCCTAATTTATTTATTTGATGGATATTTATTGATTGCTGTTATCCCTAGGGAAGACTGTAAACTGCAAGAGACAGGAATGAATCAGGTATTTATGGGGACTTCTGTGTAACTTATTTTGATTGGACTGTAGAACATAGATGTGTGTGTTCCTGTGTGTGTATGAGAGAGAGTTATTGCTGGTGATAACGCTGTAGATATGGATTGAGGTTAATGCATAGAAAGCTTTGATTGCCAAACAAACGAACAAACAAACAAACAAACAAAAGATATGAAAGAGAAAGCTTTGATTGCCAGACAAATTAGGTGAATGCCAGGGGCTCTCCAAGTTTTCAGAGGATGAGGAGTTGTGATCAGAATTGCACTTGAGAAAGTTACTTGCCAGGCATGCTGGCTCACACCTGTAATCCCAGCACTTTGGAGAGGCCAAGGTGAGTGGATCGCCTGAGGTCAGGAGTTCGAGACCAGCCTGATCAAGGTGGCAAAACCCCATCTCTACTTAAAATATAAGAATTAAGGCCGGGCGCGGTGGCTCAAGCCTGTAATCCCAGCACTTTGGGAGGCTGAGGTAGGTGGATCACGAGGTCGAGAGATCGAGACCATCCTGGTCAACGTGGTGAAACCCCGTCTCTACTAAAAATACAAAAAATTAGCTGGGCATGGTGGCGCGTGCCTGTAGTCCCAGCTACTCAGGAGGCTGAGGCAGGAGAATTGCTTGAACCCAGGAGGCGGAGGTTGCGGTGAGCCAAGATCGCGCCATTGCACTCCAGCCTGGGTAACAAGAGCGACACTCTGTCTCAAAAAAAAAAAAAAAAAAAAATATATATATATATATATATATATATATATATATATATAAGAATTACCTGGGTGTGGTAGTGCATACCTGGAGTCCCAGCTACTTGGGAGTTGAGGCAGGAGAATCACTTGAACCTGGGAGGCGGAGGTTGCAGTGAGCTGATGTGTGCCATTGCACTCCAGCCTGGGTGACATAGCTGGCTGGCGTGAATTGGGCAGGTAAAAGTTAGCGGTAGCCCAGATAAGAGTTAATAGGGGCTAGAGACAGTGAAGATGGACAAGAGGGAAATGGTGGGTTAAGGTATGAGACTTGACTCATGTTGGGTGGGAGAACAATGAGAAAGGACAGATTCAGAAATGTCTTAAATGTCAACTACAGTTGACCAAATATATAGTAGTGGTTTTAATTTTTTTAATAATGGTTTTTAGTAGAAGTGGGTTTTAATAGAAATGGAAAAGCCAGGCTGGGCATGGTGGCTCAAGTCTGTAATCCCAGCACTTTGGGAGGCCGAGGTGGGTGGATCACGAGGTCAAGAGATCAAGACCATCCTGGTCAACATGGTGAAACCCTGTCTCTACTAAAAATACAAAAAAAAAAAAATTAGCTGGGCACGGTGGTACGTGCCTGTAATCCCAGCTACTCAGGAGGCTGAGGCAGAAGAATTGCCTGAACCCAGGAGGCAGAGGTTGCGGTGAGCCGAGATCACGCCATTGCACTCCAGCCTGGGTAACAAGAGCGAAACTCCGTCTCAAAAAAAAAAATAAATAAAAGAAATGGAAAAACCATGAGATGGAACTGCTTATGAAATGATACAGTTTTGAATATGAAAAGTTTTTTTTTTTTTTTGGGGGGGTTCTTGGTGGGTGTATGTTCAGCTGGAGATGATATTTCTGGGAAGTGTGGGGCTGTCAGTAAGGAATTTGATAGTTGAAGCTTGGAAAAAGGGGAGAAAAGAGCCATTGACAGTCTTGGGGAATGGCTATAGTAGATGATGAGAGGAACAAGAGAAGCAGAGGATCAGAAATGAGAGATAAGAACCCATTTGGGGCAGCCTGGGAGCTAAGGGAGAAGAGTTTTAAGGAAAACATAGTCCTTTATCTTTGAGAGTTAATTTATTATTATTTTTGTTTTTTGCATATATAGGAGATTGTAAAGTAATCAGGTTGGTTCTTTCAATATCTCATAAACGACATATTTCTTCTCTAAAGAGAAGTTATGAAAAGTTTGGAATATTGACATTATCTTTGGAATAAATATGTTTTCTGCTTATTTCTTAAAATTAATTAATTAATTAATTAGTTAATTTTGAGGCAGGGTCTCACTCTCTTGCTCAGTCTGGAGTGTAGTGGCACAATCATAGCTCACCACACCCATGGCCTCCTTGCTGAAGTGATTCTTTCACCTCAGCCTCTTGAGTAGCTGGGACTACAGGTGTACGCCATCACACCTGGCTAATGTTTTTTTTTTTTAGTTTTGTAGGGTCAGTCTCACTATGCTGCTTAGGCTGGTCTCAAACTCCTGGCTTAAGCAATCCTCCCACCTACAAGTGTTAGGATTACAGGCATGAGCCACCACGTCTGGTGCATATTTTTCATTTTTATTTTTATTTTTTTGAGATGGAGTTTCGTTCTTGTTACCCAGGCTGGAGTGCAGTGGCGCGATCTCGGCTCACCGCAACCTCCGCCTCCTGGGTTCAGGCAGTTCTCCTGCCTCAGCCTCCTGAGTAGCTGGGATTACAGGCATGCACTACCATGCCCAGCTAATTTTTTGTATTTTTAATAGAGACGGTGTTTCACCATGTTGACCAGGATGGTCTCGATCTCTTGACCTCGTGATCCACCTACCTCGGCCTCCCAAAGTGCTGGGATTACAGGCGTGAGCCACGGCGCCCGGCCCTTTTTTTTTTTTTTTTTTTTTGAGATGGAGTCTCACACTGTCGCCTGGGCTGGAGTGCAGTGGCACAATCTTGGCTCACTGCAACCTCTGCCTCCCAGGTTCAAGGGATTCTCCTGCCTTAACATCCCAAGTAGCTGGGATTATAGGCGCCCGCAACCATGCCCAGCTAACTTTTTGTGTTTTTGGTAGAGATGGAATTTCACTATGTTGGCCAGGTTGGTCTCAAAACTCCGGACCTTGTGATACACCGGCCTCAACCTCCCAAAGTGCTGGGATTACAGGCGTGCGCCACTGGGCCTGGCCTAGATATCATTTTAATATTATGTGAGTGGAAACAACAAGCAAACAGTTTTTCCTCTGCTCTTATACCACAATAACAATCAACACAGACGATTTCTGGTGACCAACTGTGTGGAAGTTTCTCCCCACACACCAAACTAAGCAATCAGTTCTGCAGTGGACACCAGCTGGGTATCTGCCAGTTCAATTGCAACATTCTCTACCTAGAGACAGTGTCAGATCCCACAAGTTGAGGACTCAGTCTGACAAGACTTTCCCCATCCTTCCTACCAGTTGCAGATCTGGGCCTCTAGAACTTCTGATGGACCTGCTTTAAGTTGGGGTCTCCATGACCCCGTCACTGGGTTCAATTACTTTGTTAGAGTGGCTCACAGAACTCAGGGCAACATGTTTACTGATTTATTATAGAAGTTTTTTTTTGTTTGTTTTTAGAGATGGGGTTTCACCATGTTGGTCAGGCTGGTCTCGAACTCCTGACCTTGTGATCCACCCGCCTCAGCCTCCCAAAGTGCTGGGATTGCAGGCATGAGCCACTGTGTCCAGCTGTGGAAGATATTTTAAAGGATACAAATAAATAGCCAGATGAAGAGAGGCACAGAGTGAGGAACTGCTATCCTTATAGAGTTGGGGTACACTGCCCTTCTGGTACGTTAATGAGTTCTCATTAACCTTCTTGTAAGCTTCCACATGTTCAGCTCTCTGGAAGGTCCTCAAACCCTGCCCTCTTGGGCCTTTTATGGAGACTTTATTGGACAGTCATGATTAATATACGAACAACTATGTAGAAATATGATTAGAGAAAAAGGGTATGATCTAATATTAATAGACTGAGTGGGAAAATCATCAAAAGGATTTTCTGTTCAGATTCTTCTTGGTCTCTCCATGCAGCCTTCATTCCACCAGGGTATGGGGCAGGACCTCTTCTGAAATGAAGGTCTTGTGGTCTGCAATTAGGTAAGGAAGTTCAGAGAATTTCTTTATGGCCAGCCCCAAGATAGAAAGGTTGGGGGAGATATTATATTTTTAGTTTTTAAGGCCTGCCTTGGGGAGAAAAAGGATCAGGTGAAAAAAGGGCAGAAGGTCAGAGAGACAGAGAGAGAGAGAGAGAGAGAGAGAGAGTGAGAGAGAGAGAGAGAGAGATCTGTTTCCTTTTTTCTTTTCTTTTTTTTTTTTTCTGAGAGAGAGTCTCACTCTGTTGCCAGGCGCTAGGCTGGAGTGCAGTGGCAAGATCTCGGCTCACTGCAAACTCCCCCCTCCTGGTGAAGTTCAAGCAATTCTCCTGCCTCAGCCTCCTGAGTAGCTGGCACTACAGGCGCATGCCACAACGCCCAGCTAATTTTTGTAATTTTTTAGTAGAGACGGTGTTTCACCATGTTGGCCAGGATGGTCTCAATCTCTAGACCTCAGGATCCTCCCACCTTGGCCTCCCAAAGTGCTGGGATTATAGGCATGAGCCACTGCACCTGGCCTCTTTTTTCTTTTCTTGTTTTTGAGATGGTATCTTACTCTGTCGCCTAGGCCAGTGTGCAGTAGCATGATCTTGGCTCCCTACAACTTCTGCCTCCGGAGGGTTCAAGTGATTCTCCTACCACAGCCTCCCAAGTAGCTGGGATTACAGTTGTGCACCACCACCCCTGGCTAATTTTTGTATTTTTTAGTGGAGACGGGGTTTCATCGTGTTGGCCAGGCTGGTCTCAAACTCCTGACCTCAGGTGATTCACTCACCTTGGCCTCCCAAAGTGCTGAGATTACAAGCGTGAGCCACCATGCCTGGCTGAGATTCTGTTTTCTGAGACCTGCTTCTGAGGCATAAAGCACCCCAGCATTATAACAAGGGCTATGGTGTCGTGAGCCAGGGACCATGGATGTAAACCTATATATCTCTCTGTCATAATATCACATGTTGCAAACGTAGATTTTTGTCCAACTTATCAACAAAGTAGAACTATAGAACACAGATTAAAAAAAAACAAACAAAAAACACTTGGAAGCTGGGTGCAATGGCTCATGACTATAATTCCAGAATTTGGGGAAGGTGAGACAGGAGGATTGCTTGAAGCCAGGAGTTTGAAACTAGCCTGGAAAATATAGTGAGACTTTGTCTCTACAAAAAATTAAAAAATTAGCTTGACATGGTGGTGGGCACATGTGGTCCTAGCTACTTGGGAGGAGGTTTTAGTAAGCTGAGACAGTGCCACTGTACTGTAGCCTGGGTGACAGAGCAAGACTTGGTTTCAAAAATAAATAAGTAAATTTAAAATAAAAATATAGAAGCCACTTCTAGGCCAGGTGCAGTGGCTCAAGCCTGTAATACTAGCCCTTTTGGAGGTTGAGGCAAGTGGATCACTTGAGTCCAGGAGTTTGAGACCAACCTGTGCAAAATAGTGAGACCTTGTCTCTACAAGAAATTTAAAAAGTTAGACAGGTATGGTGGCACATGCCTGTAGTCTAAGCTTCTCGTGTAGCTGAGGCAGGATATGGCTTGAGCCCAGAAGATAGAGGCTGCAGTGAACTATGATCATGCCACTGTACTCCAGCCTGGGCAACAGAGCAAGACCCTGTATCCAAATAAGTAAAAACCTCTTAGGAGTTACATAAGCTGTAATAGAAACAGATGTTTGGTGGTTGTCTAGTCACAGTAATATTTTCTTGTTAAAACAACTAGCCATAAATAAGGTCATTGCAGGTCAGTAGTCTTCTTGAATCTTAGTGCCCTCCTCTGCACACCAACCCCCTCCCCCAAAAGGGAACCACTTCTGTCTGCTTCCCTTTCCTTAACTTGATTTTTTTCTCCCTCCTTCTCCTACATTCCCCGTAATCTCCTTGGGCATTTTCCTGGCAATCTGTGCACCTTCTACAGGGGGGCTCTGTCTTTCTGGCTCCAGTTGTAACATTTCTGACTCCCCACCTGAGTTGAGGTTACACAGGCCTTCAACCCTACACCCAGCCTGTGCACCTTCATAGAGTCATCAGCTGTGCTAACTTAATTTGCAATGGATTGTTAGAAGGCAATTGATTGCTCTGTTGATTTGGTGTTAACTTTGTTTTTCAGACTTGTTTAGACTGAACTACCAAAGAACCTTGATTGTTTTAAGCTTTTTCTTTTTTCTTTTTTTGAGACTCAGTCTTGCTCTGTTACCCAGACTGGAGTGCAATGGCATGATCTCGGCTAACTGCAACCTCTGCCTCCCAGATACAAGCGATTCTCCTGCCTCCGCCTCTGGAGTAGCTGGGATTACAGGCACCTGCCACCATGCCTGGCTAATTTTTATATTTTTTAGTAGAGACAGGGTTTCGCCATGTTGGTCAGGCTGGTATCGAACTCCTGATCTCAGGTGATCCACCCGCCTTGGCCTCCCAAAGTGCTGGGATTACAGGTGTGAGCCACCATGCCCACCTGTTTTAAGCTTTTTCTAATTGTGTGGAGATTTACTTGCTTTTCAGCTGCTGAAGTAGATAGCAGTAAGCAAATGGTGGGGAAACAGACTTCCAGAAACACATTTTCTTTTTTTTTTTTTTTTGAGATGGAGTTTCACTCTTGTTACCCAGGCTGGAGTGCAATGGCGCGGTCTCGGCTCACTGCAACCTCTGCCTCCTGGGTTCAGGCAATTTTCCTGCCTTAGCCTCCTGAGTAGCTGGGATTACAGGCACATGCCACCATGCCCAGCTAATTTTTTGTATTTTTAGTAGAGACGGGGTTTCACCATGTTGACCAGGATGGTCTCGATCTCTTGACCTTGTGATCCACCCGCCTCGGCCTCCCAAAGTGCTGGGATTACAGGCTTGAGCCACCGCGCCCGGCCCAGAAACACATTTTCTACTTGCTTTTAAACTTGTATTCATGAACAGTCCTTCCTTAGAACAAACCATATAGTTTAAGACTATTTTTTGTTTTGATTGCAATTTTAGTATATTCTGTGATAACTGATGGGAGACTGAAAATTGTATTGAGAGAGATGGAAACTTTTCTTTATAGAAGGGTGCTAGGTACATATAGGTAGCTGAGTAAATGTAGTTGAATTGAATGTTAGACAGTTTTCCACCATTTTTTTTCCCTTGGTTTGGTTTTGGTGCTTTTCTTTTGTTTGTATAGTTTGTCCCTTGGTATCCTTCGGGGGGGTTGGTTCCAGGAATGCCTACAGATACCAAAATCCTAGGATGCTCAAGATTCTTATATAAAATGGCATAGTATTTGCATTTAACCTATGTATATCTTCCTGTATACTTTAAATTATCTCTGGATTACTTATAGTACCTAATGTAATATAAATGCTTTGTAAATAGTTGTTAAGCTATATTGTTTAGGGAATAATGACAGGAAGAAAAGTTTGCCCATGTTAAGTACAGATGCAGTTTTTAGGGGGAATGTTTTTAGTCCACAATTGCTTGCATACAGATGCAGAACCCAGAAATATGGAGGACTTTTTTTTTTTTTCTTTCCTTCCTTCCTTCCTTTCCTTCCTTCCTTCCTTTCTTCCTTCCTTCTTTCTCTCTCTTTCTTTTTTTAATGAGAGCCATTCATATGTGGATTCTATTATAATAATATACCTTACTAATATGCCACTTGAAATAGACATTGTTACTTTTAAGTTATGATATAAATTTGCAGAAGTCATAATGGAAATAGGAATAGGGCGTATTATTTGAAGTAGAGGCAATAATTGTTTCTCCTCTACTGGCTAAAAAAAATTATCTTTAAATTATTATTATTATTATTTTAAGATGGGGTTTCACCATGTTGGTCAAGCTGGTCTTGAACTCCCGACCTCAGGTGATTTGCCTGCCTTGGCCTCCAAAGTGCTTGGACTACAGGCATGAGCCACCACGCCTGGCAATCTTTAAATTATTTAGAATTTCAGTGGTCTTGCTGAAAGACACTAATTCCAGTGTTACTTAGAAATACAGTACATGCAATTCTAAGAAAATAAAAAAGGTTATTATTTAAACATTTATATTAAAAACAAACTTTCTGAATATCTCATATACACACATACACAATTTATAAAATTCAGAAGGGTATTTACAAAAGTGAAAAGTAAATCTCCCTCAACCCTTGTCCCACATTAGTTCCCTGCCCTGGAGGTAACCATTATTTCTAGTTTCTTCTATTCCTTTGAGAGATAAAAATGAAGCTTAAATACCCTTATTGTTGCAGCAAATGTTTTCCTCTTAAATATAGCAAAATCTAGTGATATTTTTGCAACCTCTGTTATAGTTTTACTTTGCAATTATGGTTACAGTTTGAATTACATGTCAGCGCTGGAAATGTCTTGAACACATTGGCTGTGCATTTTTACCCTGTTGTTTTTAGAAACACAGCCTTTTTTCTTTTCTATTTTTTAGACGGAGTCTTGCTCTGTTGCCTGACTGGAGTGTAGTAGCATGATCTTGGCTCACTGCAACCTCTGCTGCCCGGGTTCAAGCGATTCTCCTGCCTCAGCCTCCTGAGTAGCTGGGACTACAGGCGCACGCCACCACACCCAGCTAATTTTTTTGTATTTAGTAGAGACAGGGTTTCACTATGTTGGCCAGGATGTCTCAATCTCCTGACCTCATGATCCTCGCATCTAGGCCTCCCAAAGTGCTGGGATTACAGGCGTGAGCCACTGTGCCCAGCCTAGAAACACAGCTTTAAAAAAAAGTTTATTGTACCTTTTTGAACTAAAAGAACTTAAAATGCTGGTGTAGATCTAAATGAAAAAAATTTGACAAATAACATGGGTAGTTTAAATCTTTATTATTTTCTCGATAGATTTTAAAAAAATTCGTTTTCTTTCTTTTTTGTGTGTGTGTTTCAGTGATACATTTTCAACTAAAATCTTTGTTTAGTTTTTTATTTTTTGCCTCGCATTGGTTTGGATATCTTATGAATACTGTCAGGTTTTCTGTTCCCATATAGACATTTAACCTAACAAAATTTTTTTTTTCTTTTTTCTTTTTAAATAGCAAAATGCCACTACACACATAACCTAAAAGAATTTTAACCTATTGCTAGTTACAAAGGTAATTCAGCCAGGCCAGTGGTCAGTTAAAAATATAAAGGAAGCGGCCGGGCGCGGTGGCTCAAGCCTGTAATCCCAGCACTTTGGGAGGCCGAGGCGGGTGGATCACTAGGTCAAGAGATCGAGACCATCTTGGTCAACAAGGTGAAACCCCGTCTCTACTAAAAATACAAAAAATTAGCTGGGTATGGTGGTGCGTGCCTGTAATCCCAGCTACTTGGGAGGCTGAGGCAGGAGAATTGCCTGAACCCAGGAGGCGGAGGTTGCGGTGAGCCGAGATCGTGCCATTGCACTCCAGCCTGGGTAACAAGAGCGAAACTCCATCTCAAAAAAAAAAAAAAATAAAGGAAGCAAATTACCGGACAGTTTTTATTGTGTGGAATACAATATACAAATGTGGTTAATTCTTTTGTGAACTTGGCATGTGTAGTATTTCCTCCCTAATCTTTTGTGTTACGTTTCTGTGAACCTCTATGGTGAAAGGTTCTGTTGAGGAACAAAAACAATCTAATTTTTAAGATGGGGCTGGAGATCAGAATCTTGAGTGAGCCTGTTAAAGTGCTGAAATTATGGGCATGAGCCACTGCACCCATCCTAAAGTCTTTGTAAATATTTTTTATGTAGTATATCACCAAAATAGTAAAGACAGCTCTCTAAATAAAGAGAAAATTAGACATTTAGAAATCTTAAAATAGAATATTGAATGTTGGATTATTTCTAGTTTCTATTTCTTATTTGCTAGAAACTTTTCAGTGAGATAACTTGGACATTTTTGTGGTTTTTATTTTTGGAAATACATGTACTTTTTTTTTTTTTTTGAGACGGAGTTTCACTCTTGTTACCCAGGCTGGAGTGCAATGGCACGATCTCGGCTCACCGCAACCTCCGCCTCCTGGTTCAGGCAATTCTCCTGCCTCAGCCTCCTGAGTAGCTGGGATTACAGGCACACGCCACCATGCCCAGCTAATTTTTTGTATTTTTAGTAGAGACGGGGTTTCACCATGTTGACCAGGATGGTCTCGATCTCTTGACCTCGTGATCCACCCGCCTCGGCCTCCCAAAGTGCTGGGATTACAGGCTTGAGCCACCGCGCCCGGCCCGGAAATACATGTACTTTTATCGAAAATAACATGCAAACTGTGAAGTGCTTTTTTTTTTTTTTTTTTTTTTGTATTTGACTTTCCATCTTAATTGTCAGTACATTTCTGATTTTATGACTCAGAGTTCTTAACCTTTGTGATCTCCATTTTGTATTTCCTTTGGGGTCTCACCATAGTCTCAGAGGTACATAGTCACAAAGCCAGAGACAGAAGAGGCTTTGGGTGACCTTCTCCCACGTACTCAGCTTGCCATCACTCAATAGGGATTTTTCATTCCTTCCCACTGTGAGAGTTATTATAAAACCTTAGTCCCCTCAGTGGTGATTATTAGCACATTAGCCTCCTTTGTCCCTCTTAGGGATGTCCCTGTTCCCATCCCACAACACAAGCCTAAGATAGATCCTTGCTTCAGCTTCCTTTTTCTTCCCCATGGCTGCATTTCATAAAACTATTTTTCCTGTCTTACCTTCTGCTTTATTTCCTTCTTCTCATTCCACCTTTGTGTTCCTTTTTTTATTTTTAAACTCAAACTCTGTGTCTACTGGAAGCTGCAGTTCTCAGCAGTTGAAGGAGAGATATTTAAAAGGAAATCTGTATGTATATTTGAATTTCATATAAGGAGATCTTGTTAATAGGGAGAGATTTCTGCAATATTAGAAAACCTAATTTTTTCATCTTAAGACTCTTCTGTTTTCTATACTGTTTGCTTCTTTTGGAATAATTAGCTTTACAACGTTGGATTTGAAGGAGGAGAATGGTATTATGTGGGCATGGTTTAGCAGCCAGAAGTAACACTAGTTAGGATGAAAGTTGTTCTGGTCATATGGACAGTGTTGGAAGGTATTACACTCCACTGGATAGGCAGCTATGAGAGGATGGGGCACTGTCTGCCTTGACAGGCAGCACATCTCATCAATTCTTCCAGTTACTAGAGTGATGGATACTCAGTCAGGTGGCTGTAACCCTGAATTTCAGAACAGGAGCTGGTGGGCAGCTGACTCCAGTCTCAGTGATCATCTTTAGTGATGATTTGAGAAACACTGTTAGGTGATAGGATACCAGACGGTTAGTATATCATACTAGATTGGAATTATGAGGTCCTTTACCTGGGTGACTTTGGGAAGCTTCCTTTGCTTTTTATATTTTAAGATTATAATGGAGCTTACAACCTGTATCTGTGACACCAGAAATTCTGTCTTATTTTCTACCAAACACTGATGTTGAAGAAAATTAATTTACAAAACATGATATGAACTTGAAGGTTTCAGTCTAGTGAGCACTTTTTGTTAGGCACCCTGGGGAAGAAAAAAACATGCAACATTGTCCCTTACTGTGAGGACTGTGTGATGTAGTCAAGAAGATAATACATGACATGAAGACAACAACACAGTATGTAAGCAAGTTCTAGAGAGTGTGGAGGATGGGCACTCTAAGCCATGCCATTTAGTGTTGTTTAGCCAACAGCCACATTAGGTTGTTGATTGCTTGAAAAGTTGTAAGTCTGAGTTGAAATGTACTTGAAATATAAAATATGCTTGGATTTTAAAGACTTAGTACCAAAACAAGAGTAACATGTCTTGTTATTTATTTTGAGATGGAGTTTCTCTCTTGTCACCCAGGCTGGAGTGCAGTGGCATGATCTCGGCTTACTGTAATCTCCACCTCCTGGGTTCAAGTGATTCTTCTGCCTCAGTCTCCCAAGTAGTTGGGATTACAGGCACCCACCACCACACCCGGCTATTTTTGTATTTTTAGTAGAGACAGGGTTTCACCATGTTGGCCAGGCTGGTCTCGAACTCCTGACCTCCTGGTCTTGAACTCCTGGTCTCGAACTCCTCATCCACCCACCTCGGCCTCCCAAAGTGCTGGGATAACAAGTGTAATTTTTAAAAATACTGATCATCTGAATTGAACCTTAGAAAGACTGAAAAAAAAAAAAAAAGAAAAATACTGATTATATGTTTACATTATAATATTTTAGATATAGTATTAAAGTTAATATTACCTATTCCTTTGTACTTTTTGTAAATGTGGCTTTAAAAATTTTAAATTTCATAATATGGTTTGCAGTATATTTCCATTGGCCAGAAGTGCTGTAGAAGTTCAGGGTAAAAAGAGGAAAGGATATAGACAGTTGCAGACAAAGCTTCATGAAGGAGATAGAACTTCAGCTGTTTTTTGAAGGAATGGTGAATGTGAGGGTGATCTGGCTGTGACAACTGTTCACCATTGATCACCAGGGTTGATTTGGCTGATCTGGCTGGCTAGGTGGGTGTCCCTTCCTCCCTCACCGCTCCGTATTTGTCCCTCCCAATGTGACCATCCTCGATAGAGGACGACCAGTCTTCTGTCAAGGGCATATGAGTAGCTGTTATCCCCCTGCTAGATTTTCAAACAAGCTCTCAAGGTCATGAGAGAATGGGGCAGATCTTGTCCAGTATAGTTGCAGAAAGGTGACAAATATGGTGGTAGCACTGTAAATTAAGAGCAAGACCCTCAACTTGGAGTATTTGAGCAGAAAGGAAATACTGTGAGTGGAGTAGAAGGTTTGTTTTGATGCAAAGTGGAGAATTAGGATTTTAAGAGAGATGGGGCAACATTTTAGATGTCTTTGAATGTTTTTGCATAGAATAGATGGCTAATAAATGTTTATTGACTGACAGTCTGTGTTAGAATGATTAGTTCAGAATTGACCCTATAAAGAGGGTAAGTCATTTAAAGTCTTTAGGTAGATATATGGCAGAGATATGGTTTAAAAATTATTCTGATGATGTGGGTATGATGACTGAAGGTGAAAGGCTGGAGACTGGGGGACTGGTAAGAGGGATGCTATGAAGTCTGGGTAAGTTGGTGAGTATGAAGCAGGAGTGGTGGCCATGGAAATTAAAACAGTTATATACCCTCCCCTATAGAGCTTAAAAATCTTGTGAGTCGGCCGGGCGCGGTGGCTCAAGCCTGTAATCCCAGCACTTTGGGAGGCCGAGACGGGTGGATCACGAGGTCAGGAGATCGAGACCATCCCGGTCAACATTGTGAAATCCCGTCTCTACTAAAAATACAAAAAAAATTAGCTGGGCATGGTGGCGCGTGCCTGTAATCCCAGCTACTCAGGAGGCTGAGGCAGGAGAATTGCCTGAACCCAGGAGGCGGAGGTTGCGGTGAGCCGAGATCGCGCCATTGCACTCCAGCCTGGGTAACAAGAGTGAAACTCCATCTCAAAAAAAAAAAAAAAAAAAAAAAAAAAACTTGTGAGTGATACAGATGAGCAAACTGGCAATTCAGATACAGTGAGATACAGAAGGAAGAACGCAGAGGAAGGAAACCTGCTTAGCTTGGGGTGAGGTTTGGAGGAGTTAGGTCAGAGAATGCTTCCTAGAGGAGGAGACATTTGCCACTAATTTGAAAAGGACGTGTGAAATTCCTCTGTAAGAAAACTATGATGAAAGATTCAGAAAGTAAAACCTTTAGAGGAACATGAAAAGTGTTAGAGAGGAGTTGGGGAGTAAGGTGAGTTATCTGTACACAATTACTTGTGTGGTCATGGGACATTACTTTTTGCTGGGCTTCAGTTTCCTCATTTGTAAAATGTAGGGTAGCAGACACGCTCTTTGAGGTTTAACCTTCTAACTGAACCTTGTAGCTTGATGTGTTTATCATGGTTATATTCTGAGGAGTGGTTGCTGTGTGCAGCAACTCTTTGTCAGGGCCTGAGAGGGAAGAATGGGACCTGGTACTGGGGGGTGAGGGGAGGAGCCCTTGTTTCCCCAGCCTCACACTCTCTGCCTCATTAGCCTGAAGGTGACAGAGTGGCTCATGCAGTAGAGAGAGGAGTTGGCATTGGCTGGGGCTGAATTAGGTACAGAAAGTGGACAAACTATATGAAAAAGGGATACAAGAAGAGATCATAGTTTTGTTAAGGCTATGGTGCTACCAAACTCAGAATCAGGGTGGCAAACCTATTTTGGGGAGAAAGGTGACGAGATCTCATTTGGATCTTTTGGACGTGAGGCAGATTTAGAATAGAAATCTCTAGTATTGTTTAGTGATATAAACCAGAGCTTATTGGAGAGGTCAAGATCAGAAAGAGATCTATCTATGAATCATTTGAATAGAGATGACTTACGGTTGTCAGAATAAAAGCACTTTCCTTTTTTCTTTTTATAAAATTTTAAATTTATGAGATAAAATTAAAAAAAATAATTAAGTCTTGATTCATAAACACATTCTTTACATTTTTTTTTTTTTTTTGAGACAGGCTCTTGCTCTTTTGCCCAGGCTGGAGTGCAGTGACACAATCTCGGCTCACTATAACCTTCACCTCCCAGGTTCAAGTGATTCTCATACCTCAGCCTCTCAAGCAGCCGGGATTATAGGCATGCACCACCACACCCAGCTAATTTTCGTGTTTTTAATAGAGATGGGGTTTTGCCACGTTGGCCAAGCTGGTCTTGAACTCCTGGCCTACGAGATCTGCCTGCCTCAGCTTACCAAAGTGCTGGGATTATAGGTGTGAGCCACTGTGCCTGGCCAAAAGCACTTCCTTTTTTTTTTTTTTTTGAGACGGAGTTTCGCTCTTGGTACCCAGGCTGGAGTGCAATGGCGTGATCTCGGCTCACCGCAACCTCCGCCTCCTGGGTTCAGGCAATTCTCCTGCCTCAGCCTCTTGAGTAGCTGGGATTACAGGCACACGCCACCATGCCCAGCTAATTTTTTGTATTTTTAGTAGAGACGAGGTTTCACCATGTTGACCAGGATGGTCTCGATCTCTTGACCTCGTGATCCACTCGCCTCAGCCTCCCAAAGTGCTGGGATTACAGGCTTGAGCCACCGCACCCGGCAGCACTTCCTAATAAGAAATTAAAGAAGAACTCGGGGCTAAAATTGACCTTTGGGAAATGACCAGATTGGGAGAATGAGGGATGACAGATGTGACTGCGTAAAGGCATCTTTGAAGAACTTAGAAAATACTCTGTCTGGGCCAGGTGCGCTGGTACATGCCTATAATTCCAGCCCTTTGGGAGACTGAGACAGGCGGATGGCTTGAGCTCAGGAGTTCAAGGCCAGCCTGGACATGATGGTGAAACCTGTTTCTACAAAATATAGAAAAATTAGCTGGGTGTGGTGGCAGGTGCCCGTAGTCCTAGCTGAATGCTTGAGCCCAGGAGGTTGAGCTGTGGTGAGCCCAGATTATGGTAGTACACTCCAGCCTGAGCAACGGAGCAAGACCCTGTCTCAAAAAAAAAAAAAAAAAAAAAAGAAAGAAAAGAAAGAAAAGAAAAGAAAATGGTATATCAGGGACCAAAAAAAATCTAAGAGGAGTGGGTGATTCAGACTGCCAACTTCCAGACCTTTGGGAGAGTGACTTGGCCACAAGGTATCTGTCCCAGCATGGGTTCTCCAGGAAGCCAATGCCAAGACAGTGTTAGGAATACAAAAGTGTTACCTGTGGGGTGGGAGAGAGGAAGTGGAATTGGGAAAAGGAGCTGTCAAACCATAATACGGAGTTGGCAAAACCAGGAGCTCTGAAGCAAAGATTGCCCTTTATGGGACTCCCACATTGGGGAAAAGTGATCCTACCACCCTTCTCTGTCACTGGGACCCTGAAGGTAGCTGGAGGCTGTCAGCTTAACACAGCCCTTATAGCTGGGTAGCAGTTACCTTCTGGAGGGAGCATATGAGTGATGCATCTCTGTGTCTGTCTCAGAACTCATTTAGAAAAGTAATTTCAAGAGATTGATAGGGATAGAAGTTGTATTATAGGGACCATGTGGGGTCAGGTTGGTGAGGAGATGGGACAGCCAAGGGAAACCTCAGATTTGTGATTTTTTTTTTCATTCTTTTATTTTCTTTCTTTCTTTCTTTTTTATTTTTTATTTTTTATTTGAGACAGAGTCTTACTCCGTCACCAGGCGCCAGGCTGGAGTGCAGTGGCGCGACCTCGGCTCACTGCAACCTCTGCCTCCCGGGTTCAAGCAATTCTTGTGGGTCAGCCTCCCAAGTAGCTGGGACTACAGGCGTGTGCCACCACATGCAGCTGATTTTTTTGTATTTTTAGTAGAGATGGGGTTTCACCATGTTGGCCAGGATGGTCTCGATCTATTGACCTTGTGATCCGCCCGCCTCAGCCTCCCAAAGTGCTGGGATTACAGGCGTGAGCCAGTGTGCCAGGCCTTATTTTCTTTTTTTAATTTTTTTTCTTCCTCCCTCCCTCTCCTCTCATTCTTTTATTTTTAATTTTATTTTACATATTTTTGATTTCTATGTGTTTTAATGGCTTCAGATTTGTGATCTTTCTTTTCTTTTTTTTTTTTTGAGACGGAGTTTTGCTCTTGTTACCCAGGCTGGAGTGCAATGGCGCGATCTCGGCTCACCGCAACCTCCGCCTCCTGGGCTCGGGCAATTCTCCTGCCTCAGCCTCCTAAGTAGCTGGGATTACAGGCACGCGCCACCACGCCCAGCTAATTTTTTTGTATTTTTAGTAGAGACGGGGTTTCACTATGTTGACCAGGATGGTCTCGATCTCTCGACCTCGTGATCCCACCCGCCTTGGCCTCCCAAAGTGCTGGGATTACAGGCTTGAGACACCGCGCCCGGCCTGTGATCTTTCTTAAATTAAAAAAATTTTTCTTTTTGAGACAGGGGGCCGGAGTGCAGTGATGCAATTATGGTTCACTGCAACCTTGAACTCCTAGGCTCAAGTGGTCCTCCCACATCACCTGGCAAGTAGTTGGAATTACAGGTGTGTGCCACCATGCCTTGCTGATTTTTGTATTTTTCATAGAGACAGGTCTTGTTATGTTGCCTGGGTTGGTCCCAAACTCCTGACCTCAAGTGATCCTCCTGCCTCAGCCTCCCAGAGTTGAGATTATGGGCCTGAGCCACTGCGTCCAGCCAGATTTGTGATTTTGTCACTGCCTTGAGTGCACATCATCATCTTGAGTGCACACTGTGACTTCACATTTTCTCTTGGAGATGAATGTACTAAATTAAACTTCCAGGGAAGGTGATAGTCAAGGAGTCACAGCTCAGAGCCCCCTCTTCTATTATAGAGCCTTATCTCACACATGCTTGTTAATTCTTACTGTGTTCTTTTCTCAGAAGTCTATACTAGATTTTTAAGGAACTGGACTGCTCTACCAGATCTCAGGCCAGATGAGTTATGCTTGATTAGTTCTGGTGGTGTTAACAACTAATGGAGATGTTGTTTTTCACTCTGAAAGTAATCTGAACTGGAGATTCCAATTAAAAATTCTTCTAGAAACATGGTAGTATAGTAAAATAAATGCTAAGACCCAGATCTAGATGAAGACTGTGAAGTAGCAAAATGAAATTTAAAAAAAGAAAAAAAATTCTTGAAAATTCTTAGATGGGACTAATTTAGCAAATATTTGTTGAACAGCTTTCTCATTAGGTACTTCATTAGGTTTTGGTGCTGCACAGATGACTAAAACACAGACCCTCTCTTTAAGGAACTTAATAGAGTAGTGAGAAAGATAAAGAAGCTTGCTGGAGTTAAATCTCACAAATGATTTACCTTCTTAAAAGACATTTCTGCAATATTTCAGTGGGGCTGGACTCTCGGGAGTCTGTCCCAAATTGGGGGACTTTGTTGCCCATTAGGGTGGCTTTTTTTTTTTTTTTTTTGAGATGGAGTCTCGCTCTGTGCCCAGGCTGGAGTGCGGTGGCACCATCTCGGCTCACTGCAGCCTCCATAGGGTGGCTTTTTTAAAGAGGCATGGCAGAGCATGCTTTGTGGATAACTCACATGAGTTAATTTGTATCAGCTTTATAGTTCTACAATGATCTTTTAATTTTCTTTTTTTCTTTTTTTTTTTTTTTGTTTGAGACGGAGTCTAGCTCTGTCACCCAGGCTGGGGTGAAATGGCATGATCCTGGCTCACTGCAACCTCCGCCTCCCAGGTTCAAGCGACTCTCCTGCCTCAGTCCCCCAAGTAGCTGGGATTACAGGCATCCGCCACCATGCCCAGCTAATTTTTGTATTTTTAGTAGAGATGGGTTTCACTGTTTTGGCCAGGCTGAACTCCTGACCTCATGATCCATCTGCCTCGGCCTCCCAAAGTGCTGGGATTACAAGCGTGAGCCACTGCACCCAGCCTGATCTTTTCATTTTCTAATTTTACTGGTGCTTTCTAGCAGGAACCCTATTTTTGCCTATTCCTGATACTGCAGCAAAATACCACAGACTAGGTAATTTATAAATAATAGAAAATTATTTATCACAGTTCTGGATACTGGAAAGTCTAAGATCAAGATGCTGGCAGATTGAGTGTCTGGTGATGGCTTGTTGTCTGCTTCCAAGATGGTTCCCTGTTGTTGTATCCTCACGTGGCAGAAGGGCAAAAGAGAATAGGGAACTCCCTTTAGCGTCTTTTTTTTTTTTTTTTTTTTTTTGAGACAGAGTTTCGCTCTTGTTACCCAGGCTGGAGTGCAATGGCGCGATCTCGGCTCACCGCAACCTCTGCCTCCTGAGTTCAGGCAATTCTCCTGCCTCAGCCTCCTGAGTAGCTGGGATTACAGGCACGCACCACCATGCCCAGCTAATGTTTTGTATTTTTAGTAGAGACGGGGTTTCACCATGTTGTCCAGGATGGTCTCGATCTCTCGACCTTGTGATCCACCTGCCTCGGCCTCCCAAAGTGCTGGGATTACAGGCTTGAGCCACCGCGCCCGGCTTGGCTTCTTTTATAAGGTCGCTAATCACATTTACGAGAGTTCCGATCTCTTGACTTAATCACCATCTAAAGGCCTCACCTCTTAATACTGATATATTGGCAATTAAGTTTTAATATATGAATTTTGGAGGACACATTCAGACCATAGCAAGCCCTCAGCCCTACTTAATTTTAAAATTTTCTATTTAAAATATATAAAATATTAAAATACAAAATATTCATTTTTTTCTGATTAAAAGGTAATACGTAGAATACTCAAACAATGTATTAAAGTACAGAGTCCAAAGTAAAACACTAAAATTCTACCATCAAAGGCACAAGCAATTAACTTTTCAGTGATTATCTTTCTTAATATACCTCTCTTTATCCTCCCACTGTCATATACACCCATGCATATACCCATGTGCAAATACACAGACATATATGTCCTTTTGTATAAATAGGGTCATATTTCATATGCTTTTGTATCTTCTTTTCTTTTCTCTTTTCTTTCTTTCTTTCTTTTTTTTTTTTTTTTTGTGAGACAGGTCTCGCTCAGTTGCCTGGGCTGAAGTACAGTGGTGCCATCACGGCTCATTGCAGCCTCAACCTCCTGGGCTCATTTGATTCTCCTACCTCAGCCTTCCAAGTAGCTGGGACCACAGGCACATGCTACCCCGCTTCAGCTAACTTCTGTATTTTTTGTAGAGGTAGGCTCTTACTTTGTTGCCTAGGCTGGTCTTGAACTCCTGGGCTCAAGTGATCCTCCTGCCTTGGCCTCCCTAAATGCTGGGATTACAGGTATTAGCCACTGTGCCTTGCCTGTAGTCTCTTTTCTTAACCATTATGTTAGGGTCATCTTTTCTGTATCAATGAATATATATATAGACACCATCCTTTATGATGACTGTGAAGTATTTTATTGTGTTGATACATCATGCTTTATTTAACCATTTCCTATTCACAGATATTTGAGATGTTTTAAATGTTTTTAACCCAGGATACTAGTATACATTGTACAGTGCGTAGGTTACCTGCCCTGTCCCCCAAACAAATAATTATTCAGCCCAGAATGTCAGTACTACCGAGGTTGAGAAAACCTGCTCTGTACTTTCTGCAGTGCTGGACGTTGGCAGTCTTTTTTGTTTTGAAATGGAATTTTGCTCTTGTTGCCCAGGCTGGAATGCAATGGCGTGATCTCTGCTCACCGCAGTCTCTGCCTCCAGGGCTCAAGCAACTCTCCTGCCTCAGCCTTGCAAATAGCTGGGATTACAGGCATGTGCCACCATACCCAGCTAATTTTGTATTTTTAGTAAAGACAGGGTTTCTCCATGTTGGTCAGGCTCATCTCAAACTGCCTACCTCAGGTGATCTGCCCTCCTCAGCCTCCCAAAATGCTAGGATTACAGGCGTGAGCCACCACACCCGACCAAGGATATTGGCAGTCTTTACTCCCTTATATCTGCTGAAGCACCAGATACTAATGCTTAGTCAAAAAGTAATAGCTCTTTTAATGTGCATTCTGTTTTTTTTTTTTTAAGACGGAGTTTCGCTCTTGTTACCCAGGCTGAAGTGCAATGGCGCGATCTAGGCTCACCACAACCTCTGCCTCCTGGGTTCAGGCAATTCTCCTGCCTCAGCCTCCTGAGTAGCTGGGATTACAGGCATGCGCCACCATGCCCAGCTAATTTTTTGTATTTTTAGTAGAGACGGGGTTTCACCACGTTGACCAGGATGGTCTCGATCTCTTGACCTCGTGATCCACCCGCCTCGGCCTCCCAAAGTGCTGGGATTACAGGCTTGAGCCACCGCGCCCGGCCTAAAGTGCATTCTTTTAATTACTAACAAGAGTAAGCATCTTTTCCTATATTTTATTTTATTTATATATTTTTGAAGTAAAAGCTGGGGTTTAATTTTTAGTTACATGATACTGCAAGCTATGAAATTCCATGTAGAAATAAGGAACCCATTCAGAGGACCAGCTTTATATAGTATGTAAAATTTGGAACTGTTCCAGTATAGTTTCCTTGTAAAAAGTTTCAGAATAACAAACCACATTTAAAGAGAGTTCTTAGTAGAGAAACAGTAAGAAAAGTTATACCAAATATAATACACAACAAACAACATTATGCCTTAGTCGTATAATCTAAAAGTTAAAGGTACTAGGAGTCCCACCTGAACTTGGAAGGTATCCTCTATTTATTAGTGATTAGTGTCTTTTGTGAATTTTCTATTCATGCCTACAAGAATGATATGAATATTGGAGCCGTTTGCCTTTTTCATTTGTTTATGGTTTCTTTCTTTTTTTTTTTAAATAAGCATTTTTATATGGTCAAATTTACTGGTATTTTCTGTTTAGTTTCTGAAGAGGGCTAAGTTGTTAAGTTATCCAAAATAACCTTTAAAACGTGGTTCAGTTAGACTGTAATCCAGTGCCATCCATGCTATAGTTGAGTGGCATATATATTCTGTGGACAACATTCCAACAGATGACTTTGAGTTACTCTTCCTTAATCTGTCTGTAAGTGTTCTGCTCTTACTGAATCTTCCCTTAGCCCTATGCTAGTCACTGAAGGATGCAGAAGGAAAATATTTGTTTTCTCCCTTATTGGTCTACAGTTAGATATTTGAGATATCATTAGCATCTGAAACAGAACATAGTTGTATGCTGAATAGGAGTTCATGGTGCAGGGTGGTAATCAGTGAAGATTTCCTAGAATTTATCAATGACCCCCAGTCTTGAAGGATGTGACCAGGCAGAAGGGAAATGTTTGCAGCACAGGGCATCACTGTGGGACAGACAGCTAAGAGATTTGAGTTCTAGTCCCTACTTTGTTGCTAGTTATTGTATAATTTAGACCAGATCTCAGGCCCAGTCTTTTTACCTGTGAAGTAAAGAGATAGAAATAATATATTTTCTAAGATTGTTGTTAATATTAAAGTATCATGGCTTTAGTGTTAAGGGAATTTTCAGAAATAATTCACTCAGCAGTTATTAAAGGATTCTGGATTCTGGGCAGCATGCTAGGTGCTGTGGGCATTCAATGATGGGTAAGATATGGGCCTTTTAGAAATGTACAGTTTTACAGGAGAGAAAAATCATGTGTGGTAGTTGGCACAAGAGGTACTGCTTGGGAAACAGAGTGAGGAAAGATAATCTTGGTTTGGGTGATGAAGGCTTCGGAAAGAGATGACATTTATGTTAGGTAGGAAAGGAGTTGGGGGTAAACTGAGCAAGGGCCCAGGGGAGAAGGGGTGTGGTACAGGATTTGCCTGGGATACAGTTAGTAAGCTTATTTGTCTGGAGTTGTCTGGTTGGTGCAGAGGAGTAGGAAGAAATAAGGAAGCAGGCTGGCCTGTGGAGTGACTTAAATATGGAGCTCACATGTTTCCTTAGTTTTTACTTCTGTAATCGTCTGGTGATTTTTAGGCAGGAGGATAACATGATGTTAGCGGTACTTGAAGATCAATGTGGTGTAAATGACTAGGGTGGTAATTGATTGCATTTAGGGATTGTGAGCAGTGTCAACAGTGACTTTGAGATTTTTGAGGCTGGATAGATTAAAAATAACGTAGGAGAAAGCAAGCAAGACTTAAGCAGTGACAAGCAGGATGAAAAGACGTTTGGAAGGGGAAAATGAGTCCATTCGGTAATGGGCAGGACTTAGAGTAGACAATGCTCCTAAGGCAGGGCATAGCTGTGGGAGGAAGTTGGTCATGCTGGTTCATTGTTAGGAAGAATTTTCTGGTAATTTGCCATTAGCTTGAAATTTTATAAGTCAGACAGGAATTTTTATGTTTTAAAGAAAGATTGCCCATTATGAATTAGAGGTCTATAATTGTGTTGGTTCAGATAAGTCTTTTGGAATAGAAATTCCTATCCCACTTTTTTTTCCAATGCTGAATCTTGCCCATTACGCACATCCTGTAAAGGGAAACTGTGTTACTGGGGGGCGTATTTTAAAGAACTTTTAAGAATCTCTGCATCTTTGGAGAAAGGAAGGTGAACATTACTCATTACATACTTGTGTGTTAAAACACTGTTCACCATCCTTGATTTCATTTTCATGATGGCTGGAGCAAAATGCTTAAAAGTGGTAAATGGCAAGCAAACCACCGAAAACAGGAACAGACCACACGAGCAGGGCTCATGCACTTCATTAGTCATCTCATCAGCAGAGGCCCTGCAAAGGCGACTGCAGACAGCCATGAGGGAACTGGAGAGATGGGTTTCTGGCATGGATATGTTTCTGTTATTGTGGTAACAATAGTTTATTCTTCAAATCAAGGGAATGAGAGCAAAGTTGCTTAGCAATTATGTGGGTGCTGAAAGAATGGCCTTTGGAGGAGCAGGCATTTGAAGTGGGCTAAATTCAGCTTTTTCAAGAAACTTGCAAACACCCTGATTAGAGTGATTTGGGGCAGTCCTTTTACAAATAAAGAACTTGTAGTCCTCTTTCTGATTGCTTTTGTCTTAATCTGCTTTTCAGCTTCTTCATCTGGAGAAAGGGTTAGTGCCTCTTAGAGCAGATTCCCCCAGAGGGTAAGGGTGCTGGGAGATAAGGGCTCCCAGAGAGAGAATGGTCCCAGGCATCTAGGTACATGGACTTCCGTGCCACTGGCTCTAGCTTGGCTCTGCTGAATAGTGCCAGTCGTCTCTGTTGGGCTCTGTGGAGCTAATGGGGTGGGGCTGGTGGGGCAGTACCAGTACATCAGTGCAATTTAGAAACAACGTGCGGGCATGTCCATCTTTGTATAGGCAGGGCTATCTGTTTTTCCAGAAATGGAGGGAAGGTAGCAAAGCATGGAAAGGATACCAGAGTGGGAGACTTGGGTCTAATCCCAGTTTCACCACACATAAAATTCTGATTTGGGACACATCTCCTACTCTCTGACTCAGCCTCTTCATCTGTAGAATAGCAATAATATCTACTCTTCCTGTGGAGAGGCTAAAACAAATTAACAGATGGTATGAATCTACTTGAAAAAGGATAAATTACTGTGTAAATTTATGGAGGAGCTTTTACTTTTTTTTACTAGTTAATATTCCGACCATAAAAAATTTGATTTCTTGTATATTTTGTTTCTATAAAAAGAAAATCTTGACCAAGTGTGGTGGTTCATGCCTATAATCTCAGTACTTTGGCAGGCCAAGGTGGATGGCTCACTTGAGGTTATAAGTTTGAGACCAGTCTGGCCAACATGATGAAACTTCATCTCTACTAAAAATACAAAAGTTAGCTGGGTGTGGTGGCAGGTGCCTGTAATCTCAGCTACTTGGAAGGCTGAGGTGGGAAGATCACTTGAACCTGGGAGGCAGAGGTTGCTGAGATCATGCCATTGCATTCCAGCCTGGGTGACAGAGTGAGACTCTGCCTCAAAAAACAAAAACGAACAAACAAAACCCTTCAGGCTGGGCATAGGGGCTCATGTGTATAATCCTGGCACTTTGAGAGGCTGAGGTGGGAGGATCACTTGAGCCCGGGAGTTTGAGACTAGCCTGGGCACACATAGTGGGACTCCCATCTCTATTTTTTTTTTTTTTTTTTGAGACAGAGTTTCGCTCTTGTTACCCAGGCTGGAGTGCAATGGCTCGATCTCGGCTCACCGCAACCTCCGCCTCCTGGGTTCAGGCAATTCTCCTGCCTCAGCCTCCTGAGTAGCTCGGATTACAGGCATGTGCCACCATGCCCAGCTACATTTTTGTATTTTTAGTAGAGATGGGGTTTCACCATGTTGACCAGGATGGTCTCGATCTCTTGACCTTGTGATCCACCCGCCTCGGCCTCCCAAAGTGCTGGGATTACAGGCTTGAGCCACCGCGCCCGGCTCCCATCTCTATTTTTAAAAAATAAAAATAAATGTTAAAAAAGAAAAAAAATCCTTGAGATACGGTGTAAGCTTTAAAGAAAGGTTGCTGGTAAAAAGTTTTAAAGATAGTACACAGGTTTTTTCCTCTTTTAGAAACACTTTTTCGCCGGGCGCAGTGGCTCAAGCCTGTAATCCCAGCACTTTGGGAGGCTGAGGCGGGTGGATCACAAGGTTGAGAGATCGAGACCAACCTGGTCAACATGGTGAAACCCCGTCTCTACTAAAAATACAAAAAATTAGCTGGGCATGGTGGTGCGTGCCTGTAATCCCAGCTCCTCAGGAGGCTGAGGCAGGAGAATTGCCTGAACCCAGGAGGCGGAGGTTGCGGTGAGCCGAGATCGCGCCATTGCACTCCAGCCTGGGTAACAAGAGCGAAACTCCGTCTCAAAAAAAAAAAAAAAAAAGAAACACTTTTTCATTGTTGGTTTATTCAGTTTTGTTTTGTATATACATATATTATAATTAATCAATTATGATAATTAATCAATTTTTGAGATGGGATTCCCTCTGTTGCCATGTTTGGAGTCCAATGGTATGATCATGGCTCAATGCAGCCTCCACTTCCCCAGGCTCAGGTGAATCTCCCACCTCAGCCTCCCATCTCAGCCTCCCAGGTAGCTGGGACTACAGGCATGTGCCACCGCACCCAACTAGCTTTTGTATTTTTTATAGAGATGGGGTTTTGCCATGTCATCCAGGTTGGTATTGAGCTTCTGGGCTCTAGCTATCTGCTTGCCTCAGCCTCCTAAAGTGCTAGGATTATAGGCATGAGCCACCATACCCGGCCTGTTATATTTTCTGAAGAAGACTTCCCTTTTATAGACCTTACTAACAGTGAAAAAGGTGTCACAAAGATGGACTTCTTATCCAAATTATGAAATGATTTTGGGTTGACAGTTAAGGGTTTTACAAACAAGTCCAACTCCTCATTTGAGATGAGAATGCAGAGACATTGAGCGCAGTTCTCTTCCAGGTGCCTTGTATAATGTGCTGCCTTCCTCACAGTTTGCTTAACTAAGTAAGGATGGTTAAGAAAATTATCACTGAATTCAGTCATCCCTGTGTTTAACAAGAGTGCTGTTTAATTGTCCAAGGGTGAAGTCTCGAGTTCAAATCTAAATCTTCTTCAGTGGGATCACTGAATCAAACTAGCATCTATATGTACAAAGTGCGTTGTTGACTTTAGAGGACTGAAGACATAATGTTTATTACTAGAGAGTACTGGACCAGAGATTATAAAACCTGAGTTCTAGTCTCAGTTCTTCTCAGTAACTTTAGTCAAGAAAAACAAATTTGATATCTGTGAGTCTGTATTCACCATTTATAAGATGAGGATGACAATATGACATCCAAGGCCCCTGCCAGGACTTTGGTTGGAGGGTCTATGAAACAGAAAGGTAGAGAACATGGTGGGTATGGAAGAGATGGTTTTTGTTTTCTGAGGGCCTTGTGTTAATCAACTACTTTTATCATGTTATTTCCCTATCTGGAAATTTTCCTATTTGCCTCTATTCCTATCCTAAAGCTATCCTTTTTTATCCTGTAAGCCATAAGTTACATTTTACTTCCTCTGTGAAGTCACTGTAACACTATTTCTCCTTTTATGAACTCATTTATTGCCCTTACAGTGCACTCATCCATTAGTCATGCTACATTGCTGTGGAATATGTCTTCCTTTTACACCTCATCTTTGGTGAGCAGGTTAACGTAGAAGAAAAAGTACAGACTATGAAGATAAATAGATTGATCTATGTGATCTTAGGCTGGCCACTTAAAAAAAAATATATATATATATATTTAATTTTTAAAATATGTATTACATTTTTGAGTTGGTTATTATTTTTTTTAAAACTTAATACAAAGAAGAGGTGCAGCGAAGTCTTTTTCTAATCTTGGTCTCATGAAACTTGTCTTCCCTTCACGGTTATTAGTTCTTATATATCTCTCCAGAATTTCTTTTCTTCCCCCTTTTTCTTTTACACAAAAGAGGGCATACATATTCTTAGGTACCTTGTTTTTTTTTCACTTAACTTATGTTGGAGATCTTTTAATATCAGTACATAGCAAACTTTCTCATGGTTTTTATGTTTTATGGATATACCATAATTTAACCAGTAATTGGGAATTGTTACTTGGATAAAGTTCCAAATGATTTTAAAATCTGAATGATATTTGAACTTGATCTGAGAAATATGCATTTCATTTCTTTAATACTTGTATTTCTATAGCACTTTACAGTTTTTAAGCACTTTATATTCTTGAAATTGATCTTTAGTATATAGGTTTTACTAGGCTAATAGAAATAAAATATCTATTTAAAATTTTGCTGACTGTGGTACAAGATTCTTCAGTAAAAGCTCCACCGTACTCTTTTCATGTGCTTTACTGGCAAACACAGGGTTTGCTTGAGAAACACAGCCTGCTTTGTAGAGGCTCATAAAAGTCTTCATTACTGCATTTATAACCATTTGTGAATATACTTCCTTAACTTACTTCCTTAAAACCAGTAGAGTGTGTAGAAAAGGATCTTCACATAAATGAAGCTTTGAGAAACAAAACAATTTTAGAAAGAAGATATGCAAATTTTTAATAGATTAAATATTTTTAATCTTATAAAAACTCCTAACTGAAATATGTGTATGCAGAAAAGGGACTCGTTTAATGCAAATGAAAATATTTATTGAGATGAATGTGGCTCCTTAAGGTTCAATGTTTAGAACTGAGAAAAATAAGGAATATTTTTACTTGGGGTTCAACTAGGAAGATTCTCTGTTGCAGAAAGTACAGCCTTGGCCATGTAATTTGACCTGTTCAGAAAGCACAAATGAAATGGAAGGGGCTTAAGTTCTATATTTAAATTTTCATTCAATGTAAAATAAGATTGGTACTAAGGTAGCTCAGACTACTAATTCAACTACTGTACCTAGACACTGAAGTGTGCACTTAGGTTATTGCAAGATCAGTAGCCCTTTATATGTATTTATGCTATGGAAGGCAAGTTTTCTATAAAATATTTTTAACCATATTGGTGACTCCTATTGCTATTAAATTTTTTGCTTTTTTTTTTTTTTTAGACGGAGTTTTTGCTCTTGTTACCCAGGCTGGAGTGCAATGGCACGATCTCGGCTCACCGCAACCTCCGCCTCCTGGGTTCAGGCAATTCTGCCTCAGCCTCCTGAGGAGCTGGGATTACAGGCACGCACCACCATGCCCAGCTAATTTTTTGTATTTTTAGTAGAGACGGGGTTTCACCTTGTTGACCAGGATGGTCTCGATCTCTTGACCTTGTGATCCACCCGCCTCGGCCTCCCAAAGTGCTGGGATTACAGGCTTGAGCCACCGCGCCTGGCTAATTTTTTGCTATTTTTAATCCAGGCCCTTGATTTCTTTTTCTTTTTATATTTATATTCTTTTACACTCATGCTGAAATTTAGCCTAGTCATAGAATTTTAGAGATATTTAGATACTTAGAGATTCCTAATTAATATTTGGTATATTTGTATAATAATTGGCCCTTTCTATTGAATAAATGAGAAAACTAAAGCCTGAAGAGCTTATGACTTGCCCAGATCAGCCTTCTTGTTCAGAACCCCTGGCTGCAGCCACCCAGTACCAGGTTCTTTCTCTAAACAGCTTTAATTGGCTGACCCTGCTCTACTTGGCAAAAAGTTTAATTCTGAACACATTCTGTTACTTTTCCCCCTACTTTTGTTTCTGATGTGGGCAGATCCAAGACCACAGATCTTGCATGGAGCCTGGCTCATAGTAGGCATGTAATAGAGACTAGTTCTAAGTGAACCAAAACTGGGAAGGAATGAGAAAGGATAACAGGTGACAAGTAGCGGGTGGCAGCTGAGCAGCCCTCACCCTGTTTTTGCTAGTTTATTTTCCATCTTTCTCTACCCGGGTCAGGGAGCAGCATGTTGTATTCATGGTGAAGGTGTCATATGCTGGTTAGTGGGAGCCTTTAAACGATTTTCTTTTCCCCCGCAGGTCCTTTCCCATAACCTGTGCACGGTGCTGAAGGTTCCTCATGACCCGGTTGCCCTTGAAGAACACTTCAGGGATGATGATGAGGGGCCAGTGTCCAACCAGGGCTACATGCCTTATTTAAACAAGTTCATTTTGGAAAAGGTATGATTCTAACCTTTTTTAGGGTGCCCCATTGTTTGGTTTGCATGTTTCAAGTGGGCTCAAAAACCTGTTGGTGAGTTCACTAACAAGTTGAGATAGAAAGAATCATTAGATAAATCGGAAAGGAAGAAAGAATGAGAGACTAACAGTGCTTCCTATTCTTCTCTCCTCTACTGTCTTCTAAAATTTGGTTTAATATTTTTCCAACTTGGTTCATTCTTTGAAATTAAGAACTGTGTTTTGTGTTAATCTGTACCTGCGCTCTCTCAGGATGCTTTAAAAAATAAAACCAGGCACAGTGGCTCACGCCTGTAATCCCAGCACTTTGGGAGGCAGGCGGATCACGAGGTCAGGAGATCGAGACCATCCTGGCTAACATGCCAAAACCCTGTCTCTACTAAAAATACAAAAAAGAAGAAATTAGCCAGGCGTGGTGGTGCGGCCTGTAGTCCCAGCTACTTGGGAGGCTGAGGCAGGAGAATCGCTTGACCCGGGAGATGGAGGTTGCAGTGAGCCAAGATCATGCCAATGCACTTCAGCAGCCTGGATGACAGAGAGAGACTCCATCTCAAAAGAAAAAAAAAAACCTAAATTAGGCAGGCTTGGTGACGGGTGCCTGTAATCCAGCTATTCAGGTGCCTGTAATCCAGCTATTCAGGAGGCTGAGACAGAGAATTGCTTGATCCTGGAAGCCGGAGGTTGCGGTGAGCTGAAATGGTACCACTGCACTCCAGCCTGGGCAACAGAGTGGAAAAAAAAAATCTGGTCTAATATCCAGAATTTACAAGGAACTTAAAGAAATTTACAAGAAGGCCGGGCGCGGTGGCTCAAGCCTGTAATCCCAGCACTTTGGGAGGCCGAGGCGGGTGGATCACGAGGTCGAGAGATCGAGACCATCCTGGTCAACATAGTGAAACCCCGTCTCTACTAAAAATACAAAAAACTAGCTGGGCGTGGTAGCGCATGCCTGTAATCCCAGCTACTCAGGAGGCTGAGGCAGGAGAATTGCCTGAACCCAGGAGGCGGAGGTTGCGGTGAGCCGAGATCGCGCCATTGCACTCCAGCCTGGGTAACGAGAGCGAAACTCCGTCTCAAAAAAAAAAAAAAAAGAAATTTACAAGAAAAAAACAACCCCATCAAAAAGTAGGCAAAGGATGTGAACAGACACTTCTCAAAAGAAGACATTCACATGGCCAGCAAACATATGAAAAAAATCTCAACATCACTGATCTTCAGAGAAATACAAATCAAAACCACAATGAGATACCATCTCATGTCAGTCAGAATGGTGATTATTAGAAAGCCAGGAAGCAATAGATGCTGGCGAGACTGTGGAGAAATAGGAAAGTTTTTATACTGTTGGTGGGAATGTAGATTAGTTCAACCATTGTGGAAGACAGTATGGTGATTCCCCAAGGATCCAGAAATGCCATTTGACCCAGCAATCCCATCACTGGGCATATACCCAGAGGGATATAAATCATTCTGCTATAAAGATACATGCACTTGTATGTTTATTGCAGCACCATTTACAATAGTAAAGACATGGAAACAACCCAAATGCCCATCAGTGATAGACTTGATAAAGAAAATGTGGTACGTATACACCATGGAATACTAAGCTGCCATAAAAAAAAGAATGAGATCATGTCCTTTGCAGGGACATGGATGAAGCTGGAAGCCATCATCCTCAGCAAACTTACACAGGAACAGAAAACCAAACACCACATGTTGTCACTCATAAGTGGGGGTTGAACAATGAGAGCACATGGACACAGAGAGGGGAACAACACATATCAGGGCCTGTTGGAGGTGGGAGTGAGGGGAGGGAACTTAGAGGATGGATCAGTAGGTCCAGCAAACCATCATGGCACACATATACCTATGTAACAAACCTGTACATTTTTGCACATTTATCCCCTTTTTTTTTTAAAAAAAAAAAGAAGAAAAAAGAAGTCTGGTTCCACATATACTGACAGTGGTTTTTTTTCTTTTTTGAGGGGTCTCACCCTGTCACCCAGGCTGGAGTATAGTGATGTGATCTCAGTTCACTGTAGCCTCTGTCCTCGTTGGGCTCAGGTGATCCTCCTACCTCAGACTCCTGAGTTGTTGGGACTATAGACGTATGCCACCACACCTGGCTCACTTTTGTATTTTTTGTAGACACAGGGCTTTGCCATATTGCCCAGGCTGGGGCAATGGTTGTTAAAGCATGGGAGTGGTCGAGTAACATGTGAATGCTAAAAGTGATGATTATCTTTACTATATAGATATTATACAGCCAACTCTCATCCCAGACTTTTCAGGGTACCACTTAGATGCTTCCTCTGGGTTATATTCTGAGTAAAGATGCTTTAAGAAAAGCTATGAGGTGTTTGGAAGCCAAATACAACCTATTAGTGTTTGGGGCCATGTTCGGTTTTCCCCTTGGATTGGATAATTACAAATTGACACACTAAAGTGTTGAATTTCAGTTCACTAAAGTGTTGAATTTAATGCAAGAAAAGGTGATACATTTAGATAATTTTTAAAATTGGTGATGAAAAAGTTACGAAAGGTAGTACCTAGGCAATTAATACAGAAATATGTGAAATAAAAAGTAAACATTGCTTTAATTTTTTTGTAGTTTGATTCTCCTGGAGTAACCACCGTTAATAATTTAGAGACTAGCCGGGCATGTTGGCTCACACCTGTAATCCCAGCACTTTGGGAGGCTGAGGCGGGTGGATCACGAGGTCAAGAGATCGAGACCATCCTGGTCAACACGGTGAAACCCCGTCTCTGCTAAAAAAATACAAAAAATTAGCTGGGCATGGTGGTGTGTGCCTGTAATTCCAGCTACTCAGGAGGCTGAGGCAGGAGAATTGCCTGAACCCAGGAGGCGGAGGCTGTGGTGAGCCAAGATCGCACCATTGCACTTTAGCCTGGGTAATAAGAGCAAAACTCCATCTCAAAAAAAAAAAAAAAAAAAAAAAAGTTTAGAGACTTTGTAGATTCAAAAATTAGATGCAAATATACACATACATGTACATACACCCTCAAATCAATATATGGTATTTTATTTCAACATGTATAGGATCATATTATACATACAGTTCTGCCAACTTTTTTAAAAAGTTTTTTTAAAAAATGTGATCAATAGGGCATAAGCAACCTATTTTTTAAATTGAACAATATATTAGTGTCATTTTTCTGTATCATGTACATTTAGTTTAGATGAAAGTAATCATTTATTTATATCAAAAGTTTGTGAATTCCTCCTTATGTCTATTTATATGACCAAGCATGAGATTTCTTTGTATACTTCCAATTTTTAAATTTTTATTATTTTTGGCTCAGACCATTCTTCATAACAAATATATTTCAATAATGCCTTTCAAAAAATGATAATGACAGTACTTTCTTTTTTTTTTTTTGAGACAGAGTTTCGCTCGTTACCCAGGCTGGAGTGCAATGGCGCGATCGGCTCACCTCAGCCTCCGCCTCCTGGGTTCAGGCAATTCTCCTGCCTCAGCCTCCCGAATAGCTGGGATTACAGGCGCGCGCCACCATGCCCAGCTAATTTTTTGTATTTTTAGTAGAGACGGGGTTTCTCCATGTTGACCAGGATGGTCTTGATCTCTCGACCTCGTGATCCACCCGCCTCGGCCTCCCAAAGTGCTGGGATTACAGGCTTGAGCCACTGCGCCCGGCCTAATGATAGTACTTTCTAATTAAAAGTAAAATATTTGCAGCTGGGCGCAGTGGCTTATGTCTGTAATACCAGCATTTTCGAAGGCTGAGGTGGGGGATTGTTTGAAGTCAGGAGTTCAAGGCTAGCCTGAACAACATAGTGAGGCCTTGTCTCAAAAAGATATATAAACTAAAAATTTTAAAAGCTCAATTTTTCAATGAAACCTAAATACACAACTATATACATGGTTTTCTATGGCTTCAGATTTTTATTGCTATTTATATGTATAATTTTAAAAATAGTTTAGTGCCTTTTTACAATAGTAAAGTATAGTAATTAACATTTATAATAATAATTTAATAGTTTGGAAAAGGCCAAAATGTTGATCAGGATTCTTTTTTTTTTTTTAAGACGGAGTATTGCTCTTGTTCAGGCTGGAGGGCAATGGTGCAATCTTGGCTCATTGCAACCTTAACCTCCGGGGCTCAAGAAATTCTCCTACCTCAGCCTCCCAAGTAGCTGGGATTACATACAGGCATGCAACACCATGCCCAGCTATTTTTTGTATTTTTAGTAGAGATGGGATTTTACCCTGTTGATCAGACTGGTCTCGAACTCCTGACCTCAGGTGATCCTCCCGCCTCAGCCTTCCAAAGTGCTAGGATTATAGGCGTGAACCACCGGCCTGGCCAGGATTCCTTTTAGAAACCCCTAGAGACATTTTTCAAGAATTTTGCAGCAAAGATTCTAAAAATTACAATGTTCATTTGTGTGGTAATCTTTGTATCTGTATCTGTTATTCCATATCAGCCTCACAATACAATTTCCTGATCTTTCTTTGTGTGTTTGTATGCGTATGTATATGTGTGTGTGTAGTTCATGTGTCATACATGTTTTTTGAGACAGTGTCTTGCTCTGCCTCATAGGCTGGGGTGCAGTAATGACATCATAGCTCACTGCAAACTTGAACTTCTGTGCTAAAGTAGTCCTCTTGTCTCAGCCTCTTGAGTAGTAAAGACTACAGTTGTGTGCCACCACACCTGGATAAGTTTTAACATTTTTTTTATAGAGACGGGGTCTCACTACATTGCCCAAACTGGTCTTGCACTCCTACCCTCAAGCAATCCTCCCACCTGGGCTTACCACAGTACTGGGATTACAGATGTGAGCCACCATGCCTGGCCAATGCATGGTTTTTTGTTTTTTGTTGTTGTTTTTGAGACCGGGTCTCTCTCTGTTACCCAGGCTGGAGTACAGTGGCATGATCTTGGCTCACTACATTCTCTGCCTCCTGGGTTCAAGTGATTCTCTTGCCCCAGCCTCCTCAATAGCTGGGATCATAGTTGCGTGCCACCACTCCTGGCTAATTTTTGTATTTTTTTGTAGAGATGGGGTTTTACCATGTTGGCCAGGCTGGTTTTAAAACTCCTGACCTCAGGTGATCTGCCCGAGTTGGCCTCCCAAAGTTCTGGGATTACAGGCATGAGCCACTGCACCCTGTTTTTTTTTTGAAATGGAGTTTCTATGATCTTGGCTCACTGCAGCCTCTGCCTCCCAGGTGCAAGCCGTCCTCCTTCCTGAGTAGCTGGGACTACAGGCGTGTGCTGCCACACCTGGCTAATTTTTCTATTTTTAGTAGAGATGGAGTTTCACTGTATTGGGCAGGCTAGTCTGAAACTCCTGACCTCAGGTGATCTGCCTGCCCCAGCATCCCAAAGTGTTGGGATTATAGGCATGAGCCGTTGTGTCCAACCTCAGTGCATGTTTTTAAAGAATTTCCCTTGCAGAGATGATGACATTGTCCCTGATCATGCTTTTTTCTCTTCTTTGTATTTATTGTTTCAATTCACAAAAAATATATTTGTGGCATACAACATGATGCTTTGAAATACGTATACATTATGGAATGGTGAAGTGAAACTAGGTAACGTGCATTACTTCACATCCTTATCATTTATTTGTGGTGGGAATACTTAAAATCTCTCTTGGCAATTTTTAGGTATTTAATACATTGTTATTAGCTATAGTTACTGTATGGTATATGATCATGCTTTAATTAGGAAGAAAAGAAGGAAGAAAAGCCACATGATAATAAAATATAAGATTTAATTAAATTCACAAAAGCCATATAGGGTATGATTCTATTTATATGAAATGTCCAAAATAGGCAAATAAATAGAGATACAAAATAGATTAGCTGTTTCTTGGGGAGAGGGGTAGATAGGAATGGCGAGTGACTACTAATGGTCTTGGGCTTCTTTTTGGGATGATGAAAATGTTCTAGAATTAACTAGTGATAAAGCCTTATGAATATATTGAAAACCACTGAATTGTATACTTTAAAAGGGTGAATTTTATGGTATGTAAATTATATCTCAATGAAAAATAATTAAATTGTACAGAAATTGATGTGTAAAGTCTCAGCACGTTACAGTATGATGCTGATTTTTTGCTGCTGTTCTGTTTATTGGTTGGGTAGCTTATTTGTGTCCTATAGTTTTATTATATGTAAATATAAATATGTCAAATATTTGCTGAATGTATTTCATATATACTTATAATAAAACTATAGAACACAAATATTTGATGACCTGTTTGTATGTGTATAATGTTAAAAATTATAGACACTGGTTGGGCACAGTGGCTCATGCCTATAATTCTAGTGGTTTGGGAGGCTGAGGTAGGAGTGTCATTTGAGCCCAGGAGTTAAAGACCAGCCTCGGTGACATAGTAAGATCCTGTCTCTGTGAAACAATTTAAAAATTAGCCAGGTGTGGTGGCACATGCCTGTAGTCCCAACTACTCGAGAGACTGAAGTGGGAGGATCACTTGAGCCTAGGAGTTTGAGGTGATAGTGAGCTATGATTGTGCCACTGCACTGCAGCCTGGGTGACGCAGTGAGGCCATATATATATGGTCTCTCTATAGACAGTAAACAGAATTGTGTCTGTTATTAAAATGTTACAGAACATACTGGGAAGTTCTCAGAAATCCAGAATTTGTTTTTCTTATTTCAGTGATAGAATTTGTGTAGGGCTGGGCCGGTGGATAGAGAAACATGGTTTAATATCTTGAAGTTCTGTACCCTACTACTGCATTTTGTTGTCTTTGGTGTGACATTCTTTGAACTTACTGAAATTTATTTAGTTTTAAAATGTTCTTTGTTTTAGTATTTCAGTGTTTTAAAAGTTTATAACAGGGGAAGGAAATATAGTAGTATTTAAAAAGTCCAAAATGAGCCACTAAATGGTAACTTATTCACGGAGGGAATGAGGATGTGATGAAACAGTGAGCCCTTGTTTATTATTGCTTAGCCACCTGGAGTGGAATTTTGCCAGTCCTGAAATCCAAGTAAAGCAGCCAAGGTTTCCATGGTTTGAGTTTAAATTGAGCAAAGATTAGTGCCTTGTTTTGAAACTTGGTTGAAAAAAGAAATGCCAACAGTGACTGAAGAATATTAACATAAACCTTAGAGATTATAATCAGTTATGCAGAGAAAATATGAAACAGTTATTTAACAGTTGCAAGGTATGCTGTCATGTATACATACTGTCTCATTTGTTATGCGTGTTAATCCTGTGAAGTAGAACTGGAATTATCCCCCATTAACTAAAGAGGAAACAGCTTAAGGTAGCCTAGCTGATAAGGGGTAGGTAGATTTTTGGACCTAAGCTATTTAACTTCACCACCAACGTTTCTCTAACTGTACTATTGGGGGATTAATTACTGTCTTTAGGAATTAAGTTTTTTCCAGTGTCTAATATTTGGATACATAGGGGAAATATTGGTTGAAGGCAGAGAGGGGTGTAGTTGCTTAAAAGCAATTCTGATTACCTTAAACTAGCTCAGCTTTCACCCAGTTTTCTTCTGTTCTATCTCAAGTGTTTTAAGGTAATTCTCTTCTCTTAGTGTGTGGTGCTCCTTAGTATTCATTTTGGTCAGTTTTTTCAGTTTTTTTCCCAGGTTGATTTAGGGATTTTGCCTTTGCCTGGGAGAATTATTCTGAGGAGGTTGGGACCAAGAGTTAAATTATATTGAAACTTTCTGAAAAGTAATTTTTACAGTTGGTTTTTGTATTTACTTTGTTCTTTTACATCGATAGAATTAATTTTCAGCTTTCCTGAGACTTCAAATGATTAATCTATCTGTTGTTCCTTTACCAAGTATTTTTTCGTTCCAAGTGTTAACTTTTAAAATTCCTTCTTGGCTGGGTGTGGTAGGTTATGCCCCTAATCTCCGCACTTTGGGAGGCTGAGGTAGGAGGATCACCAGAGCCCAGGAGTTCTAGAGCAGCCTGGACAATAAAGACCTTGTCTGTAAGAAAAAAAACATTGCTTGTTTAGTAAAGGAATGGAATTATTTAAACATCTAGGAAACATTTTTATTATCTATTGCTGGATTATTTGACAGTGAGTAATTGAAGAAAGTGGCATATTACTACCTTCTACTATTTACTACCAATAAAGTATATAAAAAACTAGTTTTGCTTCAGCATATTTTTAAGGCAGTCTAATTCTTTCATGAGATTTAATGGCTGATTAGGCTTGCTAGTCCAAATCATTGTCATTTCTTTTCTCTGATTCTCATATTAAGGCTAGGTCTGGGCTATATGATTAAAATTATTAATCCACTGGCAGTATGCCAGGTTCCAATTGGGGAATCTGGTGCTTTCTAACAGAAACCTTTTTTTTCTGATTTTTTGGAAACATACACGGAAGAAAAACAGACTAACATTTCAGTTCGGTATATGTCTCTCCTCTAGCGTCTGGCAGCTTGTGCATTCCGTTTTTCTAGTCTAACATTTATGCTTTTCCCCCCTTGGTGTACTTTCTTGTTGTTCATATGTCACTTATAATTCTTGTGTAAAGTGTAATCTCAAGTTCCTTCTTTTAATTAAATGACTATCCCGTCAGTGCTCAAAGCACTTCAGATGTGTGCCAACATCATTTAATAGGAAGTAGTACTGCTCTTAAACACCCAAACCTGTACTCTTATGTGATCTTTTTTTATTGCCCTTTAGCCTGTGTTATTTTTTTCTTTCATTGTTGTTTGAAAGTTATATAGTGTGGGTTTTGTTTTGTTTTGTTTTTTTGTTTTCTGAGATAGGGTCTTGCTCTGTTGCCCAGGCTGGAGTGCAGTGACATGATCACGGTTCACTACAACCTTCCCCTGCTAGTCTCTAGAGATCCTCCCACCTTAGTTTCCCAAGTAGCTTGGGTAGTAGCTGGAATTACAGGTGTGTACCACCATGCCTAGCTAATTTTTAACTTTTTTTTATAGAGGTCTCACCATGTCATCCAGGCTGGTCCTGATCTCCTGGACTCAAGTGATCCTCTTGCCTTGTCCTCCCAAAGTGCTGGGATTATAGGTATAAGCCGCTATGCCTGAATGAAAATAATATAGTTTTAATTTGCTGCAATGACCAAGTTGGACTCTACATTTTCATTATATTTGTGAAGCTATAGAGGACTATAAACTTTTGAGTAAATAAAGGGATATCATGCTGAGAAACATGAATGACTTTATACTGCTGAATACTTTGGCCAACAATATGAGTCATGTACTGTATAGATATATTGTTTTTTTGAAATAGCAGTTTTATTGCGATATAAATCACATACCATACAATTAGTCTGTTTAACATGTACCATTTAATGGTTTATTCACAATAACCATTACAATTGATTTTAGAATATTTTCATCTCACTGCCTCCCCCAAAATCTCATACTAATTTAGCAATCACCCCCTCTCCCCTATAGTTCTAGGCAAGTGAAAATCTACTTTCTGTCTGTATATGTTTGTCTATTCTGGACATATAATATTAATGGAATCATATAATAGCCAGTCTTTTGTATCTGGCTTCTTTCACTTAGCATAATGTTTTCAAGGTTCATCGATGTTGTATAATATAATACTTCATTCCATTTATGGCTGAATAACATTCCATTATGGATGTACCATGTTTTGTTTACATATTCAGTTAATCAGTTGTTGGACATGTCAGTTGTTCACTTTAATGCAACCACATTGCCCTTCTCTCTGTTCCTCAGATTACCAAGACCCTTCCTGCCTCAGAGCCTTCAGACATGCTGCTTCCTGTGCTGTAAGGCCAACTCTGCCCATAAAATGCAGCAAATTTTTGTTCATCCTTTAGCTCTGAACTTGATTGGCACTTCCTCAGGGAGGTTTCACCAGTAGCACCCACCCTTCTCCGAGCTAACCAGCTCTCCTATAATGTGTTTTCCACAGCAGCCTTGCGTCTCCTTTATAGCACTTACTAGTGGTTGGGTTGTTGCTGAATTGTTTGGTATCTGATTCCCTCTCCAGAGTATAAGTTCTGTGACGACAAAGACTAGTTCACTGTTATTCAGCAATTGGCATAGTAACTGGTACCTGATAAACACTCAATGATTTGGATGGATGAATGAACAAACGAACACTGCAAACCGGGCAGAGGGGATGCAAAGCTGAATAAGATATAGCCTTTGATTTTGAAGAATTCATGATTTCATGTGACCTGTAATAAAATACAGAACTGGGACTCAGGAAAGAGTTTGCAGTTAGAAGTACATATGTGGTTATATGAGAAGAGCCTACCATTTTACTTTCTCCATTTTCTTGGCTCTTGGACTTTTGCTCTGGTTTAAATGGTTTTCTGAAACTATAAAACCATTGAGATATAATTAACACAACGTAAAACCTACCATTTTAAAGTGTACAGTAAAATGGTTGTGAGTGTATTTGCTATGTTGAGTGGCCATCATCCCCATCCAGTTTCATTATCCCCAAATGAAATCCTATACCTATTAGCAGTCAGTATCAGTTTTCCCTCCCCATAATCCCCTGGCAACCCCTAATCTACTTTCTGTCTTTACAGGTTTGCCTATTCCAAACATTTCATATTAATGGAGTCATACAATATGTGGCCTTTTATGTCTTGCTTCTTTCACTTAATGCAGTGTTTTCAAGGTTCATCTGTGTTGTAGCATGTGTCAGTACTTCATTCTTTTTTTTTTTTTTTTTGAGACGGAGTTTCGCTCTTGTTGCCCAGGCTGGAGTGCAATGGCACGATCTCGGCTCACCGCAACCTCCGCCTCCTGGGTTCAGGCAATTCTCCTGCCTCAGCCTCCTGAGTAGCTGGGATTACAGGCACGTGCCACCATGCCCAGCTAATTTTTTTTTGTATTTTTAGTAGAGACGGGGTTTCACCATGTTGACCAGGATGGTCTCGATCTCTCGACCTCGTGATCCACCCGCCTCGGCCTCCCAAAGTGCTGGGATTACAAGCTTGAGCCACCGCGCCCGGCCACTTCATTCTTTTTCTTATTGCTGCATAATTTTCCATTGTATTGATATATTACATTTTGTTTACCAATTCATTGGTTGATGGACATGTCTTCCTTTTTTTTTTTTTTTTTAAACTAATTCCAGTGGATGTGAAGCACTATTATTTTTAAGCCTTTTAAAAATTAGCAAAGAGTAAACGATAGATTGGTGTAAGAATCAGTCCCTTGCACTTTGTTTTCTGTCTTCCTAAAACAACCCCTAATTAACCAGCCCTTTGACATCTCTATTCTGCACCTGGGTATAGAGCACTGACAGAGCAAAATCCTAGATCCTGACTCTCTTCTATCTTTACCTGGATAATTTTTATTTTCTCTGTAGAATTAGGCATGATTTTTACCCAGCCTCCATCTGCACCATCTGAATTAGATTCTTTTTTTTTTGGCTATTAATCATGCCACATTATTTTTAATTACGTACAAAGATCTAACATGTCACCCAGGAACCATTTCACCCACTGCTCTGTTTGGCTACCGGTCTTTTTTCTCTCTCTTCAGCAATGGTGAGGCAGATACCCTTTCCTCAGGGAAGAGAAATCCATGGTTTGTTGCCCTTGCCAAAAACAAAAATGTTGGAAAGTCGAGTGGCAAGCTGCTGCCATTGGTATCTTTCACGTGAGCTGCATCAAAAGATTAGGGTGCCTCGCTCTGTTGGTGATCACACCAATTCTTCCCAGGTTAGCACCTCCAGTCACCATATACAGTTTACCAGGGTTACCAGTGTTGAACTTGATGAAATCAGTAATCTTGCCAGTCTCAAAATTAATCTGAATGGTATCATTCACCTTAATGAGGGGATCAGGGTTGTGGATTATGTGAGGATCATGAGTCACCAGATGAGAGATTCCTTTTGTGCCCACAAAGATTCTTCTCACTTTGCACAACTTGTACTTGGCCTCTTCAGGTGTAGTATAACATACAGCAAAGCGACCCTTGGTATCATAGATCAGATGGAAATTCTCTCCCATTTTGTCAATGCTGATGACATCCATGAATCCAGCAGGGTAGGTTATATCAGTTTGGACCTTGCCATCAATCTTAATTAATGGCTGCATGCAAATCTTCTTTACTTCATCTCCTGTCAGGCCATACTGAAGTCTGTTCCTTAGGAAAATGATGAAGAGGAGACGCTGTCTCAACTTGTGGGGACTAGTGGATGGACAAGGAGCAAACACACCGGGCAATTTATCCAGCATCCAATGCTTTAGAGCTGCTACCCACTTCAGATGCTTCTTGGGACTATGAGCCATGGCTGCATTAGGCAAGGAAAGAGGACCTCTGTCTTCTCTCTCTCTCTCTCTCTCTTTTTTTTTTTTTTTGAGATGGAGTTTTGCTCTTGTTACCCAGGCTGGAGTGCAATGGCGCGATCTCATCTCACCACAACCTCAGCCTCCTGGGTTCAAGCAATTCTCTTGCCTCAGCCTCCCGAGTAGCTGGGACTACAGGCGTGCACCACCATGCCCAGCTAATTTTTGTATTTTTAGTAGAGATGGGGTTTCACCGTGTTGACCAGGATGGTCTTGATCTCTTGACCTTGTGATCCATCCGTCTCGGCCTCCCAAAGTGCTGGATTACAGGCGTGAGCCAACATGCCCAGCCTTCTCTCTTTTTTTTTAACAAAATTTTTCTTCCTTCTTTTTTTTTTTGAGACAGTCTCTGTGTGTTACCCAGGCTAGAGTGCAATGGTGTGATCTCAGCTCACTGCAACCTCCACCTCCTGGGTTCAGGTGATTCTCTTGCCTCAGCCTCCTGAATAGCTGAGATTACAGGTGCAAGATTCCACACCTGGCTAATTTTTGTATTTTTAGTAGAGACAGGGTTTTATCATGTTGACCAGGCTGGTCTCGAAGTCCTGGCCTCAAGTCATCCACCTGCCTTAGCCTCCCAAAGCACTAAGATTACAGATGTGAACCACTGTGCCCTGCTGAATTAGATGGTAGAGTTCCCTGTACTTCCCTTTATTGGAGCATTTGCACATAACTGTTAGTCTGTCTTCCTCCTTGCACTAGAAACTCCTTAGAGACGATGTATGTCTCATTTTATGTGGGACACCACCCCCTCCCCTATCAGTTGCTGACTGACCTGGATAGTGAAAGACAGGATCTAGAATAAGAGTCTTGAGCAGCAGTTCAGCTCAAAGACACGTTAACGTGGACATTGCTACACTTTATACAAACAGCAAAGATGATCTGTTCCTTTGATTTTGTACACAAATGGTTGCATTCTGTATATACTGATCAGCATTTGTTTTTCCCCCCAGTTTGTCTTTTTGTTTATTTTATAATATGATATATACAAAAGAATATATGTATGACAATTACAAAACGTAATAAAATGAACTTCCATGAACCTACCACTCATCGTGGGAAACACATCACTAATATTGTTGCCTCAACCTCTTTGCTGTTCTCTTTTTTCATTTCCCTGCCTCCTCCCAAGTGGAAGCCACCATTCTGAATTTTATGTGCATTTTCCTCTCACACTAGAACAAAGTTTTAATTATATCTAATGTATGATTAATTTTTGCTCTGGAGACATAAAAGTAGGATCATGCTCTATTTAGTCTTTTGTGACTTGTGTTTTTTCACTGGATATTGTATAATTCTTCTATGTCGTGTACCTTCACGTCATATCTTGGTGATTGTTTTATATTAGCATGTAAAGAACTGATGCTGTTTTTATTTTTTTATTTTTACTCATGCTGTTTTTTTTCTCTTTTATTTTTACTCATGCTGTTTTTTTCTTGTTATAGCTGTGTATATGGTCAGTACATCATATAATTTAATGAATATTTTGCAGCATTTTTCTTTTTTTTTTAGCTATCTCCTACAGGAAGGAAGGATTTTTTTCTTTTTTTTTTTGTTTATTTTTAATTTTTCTATACACCAATTGATGCTAGAGCAAGGAAGTATTTTTTATTTAGCAAGATTCTTTCACATATATTTCTTTATTCTTGTTCTTAGAACTTTGAAAACCATTTGGTATAGTGTATGGTATATGAAATTCTAGAAACTCAATATTGAATTTTCCTTATTTTGTTTGACATTATACCTTGTGTGAAAGCACTTGAATACTAATGCTTTATGCACTATTTTCTATGAAAACTATGAATTTTGTACTTAAAAAAACTGGTAAAATATTTAATGTAAATTTATCCTCTTAACAGTTTTTAAGGGTATAGTACAGTATTTTTATTTTTATTTATTTTTTATTTTTATTATTTTATTTTATTTTCTAGAATTACCACAGTTATCCAAGTACTAGTACAGTATTTTTAATCATATGCACATTGTTGTACAACATATCTTTATAACTTTTTTATCTTGTGTAACTAAAATTCTATTCCCTTTGAACAATATCTTTTTCCTTCTCCCCTGGCCCTGGCAATCACCATTCTATTTTTTTAAAATGTGTTTGATTATGTTAGATACCTCATATTATAAATAGAATCATGCTGTATATGACTTTTTTTGACTGGCATATTTCACTTAGCATAGTGTCCTCAAGGTTCTTCCCTATTGTAATGTATGACAGGATTTCCTTCCTTTTTTTAAGGCTGAGTAATATTCCATTTTATGTATATATCACATTTTCTTTTTTTCCTTTTTTTTTTTTTTTTTTGAGACAGAGTCTCACTCTGTTGCCCAGGCTGGAGTACAGTGGCACGATCTTGGCTCACTGCAGCCTCCACCTTCTGGGTTCAAGTGACTCTCCTGCCTCAGCCTCCCGAGTAGCTGTGATTACAGGTGCCTGCCACCATGCCATGCTAGTTTTTGTATTTTTTGTAGAGACAAGGTTTCACTGTGTTGGCCAGGCTGGTCTTGAACTCCTGACCTCAAGTGATCCACCTGCCTTGACCTCCCAAAGTTCTGGGATTACAGGTGTGAACCACAGCGCCCAGCCCTCATTTTCTTTAAAAAAAAAAAAAAAAAAGGGCCAGGTGCGGTGGCTCAAGCCTGTAATCCCAGCACTTTGGGAGGCTGAGGCAGGTGGATCACGAGGTCAAGAGATCGAGACCATCCTGGTCAACATGGTGAAACCCCGTCTCTACTAAAAATACAAAAAAATTAGCTGGGCATGGTTGTGTGTGCCTGTAATCCCAGCTACTCAGGAGGCTGAGGCAGGAGAATTGCCTGAACCCAGGAGGTGGAGGTTGCGGTGAGCTGAGATTGCTCCATTGCACTCCAGCCTGGGTAACAAGAGTGAAACTCCGTCTCAAAAAAAAAAAAAAAAAAAAAAAAAATTAATTTAAAAAATTTCAATAGTTTTGGGCGAACAGGTGGTTTTTTGTTATATAGATAAGTTATTTAGTGGTAACTTCTGAGATTTTAGCGCACCTGTCACCCAAGAAGTGTACATTGCACCCAATGTATATCACATTTTCTTTGTCCATTTGTCCTTTGATGAAAATTTAGGTTGCTTCCACATCTTGGCTATTGTGAATAATGCTATAGTGGATGTAGGTGTGTGCAAATGTCTCATTAAGGTCCTGTTTTCAATTCTTTTGGATATATATCCAGAAGTAGGATTGTTAGATCATATGGTAGTTCTATTTTTACCTTTTTGAGGAACTGCCACACTGTTTTCCATAGCAACTGCACCATTTGACAATCCCACCAACAGTGTACAAGGTTCGGACTTCTCCACATCCTAACAATAACACTTGTTTTTTGGTAGTGACCATCATTCTAACAGGTGTGAGGTGATATCACATTGTGTTTTGATTTGTATTTCCCTGATCGTAAGTGACGTTGAGCATCTTTTCATATGCTTATTGGCCATTTGTGTATTTTTTTGGAGACCTGTCGAATAATTCCTTTGCCCATTTTAAAATTCACTTATTTGTTTTTTTTTTTGTTATTGAATCATAGGTGTTCTTTATGTATTCTGTTCTAAAATTCTTGAACTGTTTTCCTACAGGCTATTTTGTAAAATCATGAAGCCCTTTGTGATTTGGTCTTTGTTTGCTTTTCCAGCTGTATATCTAGCCACTTCCCCTCAGGAACCCTATGATTCACCACACAATCTACATAGAATCACTTCTTGTTCTCAGAACAAGGCTATCTGCTTTTGTGCACATGTCATTTCCCCTGTGTGGCATATCTTCCACTTAGTGTTTTGTGGGATGTGGATAAGATAGGGTTGGTGGTGGTGGCCTTGGAAATGTTCTGCATAGATGGCATTCATCCCATTGATGGTCTCCACTTACTGAGTTCTACAAGCAGTTTGGCATGGTGGGAAGAGCTGGCATTTGAGCTTTGTTTGTTTGTTAATTAATTTATTTATTTGAGACAGAGTTACGCTCTGTCATCCAGACTAGAGTGTGGAGTGTGGATTGTACAGTGGCATGATCACAGCTCACTACAGCCTTGAATTTCTGGACCCAAATGATCCTCCCACAGCTTCCTGACAAGCTAGGACTATAGGTGCAAACCACCATACCCCATTAATTATAAAAAGTTTTTCCTTAGAGACAGGGTCTCACTATGTTGCCCAGGCTAGTCTTTTTTTTTTTTCCAAGTCTCACTCTGTCCAGGCTGGAGTGTAGTGGCACGGTCTTGCCTTCATTGCAGCCTCCACCTCCCAGAATCAAGTGATCCTCTTGCCTCAGTCTTCTGAGTAGCTGGGGATACAGACACGTGCCAACATGCTCGGCTAATTAAAAACAATTTTTTTTTTTTTTGAGACGGAGTTTTGCTCTTGTTACCCAGGCTAGAGTGCAATGGCGTGATCTAGGCTCACTGCAACCTCTGCCTCCTGGGTTCAGGCAAGTCTCCTGCCTCAGCCTCCTGAGTAGCTGGGATTACAGGCACGCGCCGCCATGCCCAGCTAATTTTTTGTATTTTTAGTAGAGACAGGGTTTCACCATGTTGACCAGGATGGTCTCGATCTCTTGACCTCGTGATCCACCCGCCTCAGCCTCCCAAAGTGCTGGAATTACAGTCTTGAGCCACCGCGCCCGGCCCAACAATTTTTTTTTTTTTGTAGAAATAAGATGTCACTATATTGCCCAGATTGGTCTTGAGCTCCTGGACTCAAGCAGTCCTCCCACCTTAGCCTCCCAAAGCACTGGAGTTATAGGTGTGAGCCACCACACCCTGCTGAGCTTGAGTTACTTTGGTTTTGATATTTACTAGCCATGTGAACTTTGTAAATGTACAGTCTGCCCTTGAACCCACACAGTTGAAAATCCAAGTATAACTTGGGGTTTTCTTTTGAGACAGAGTCTCTCACTTTGTCACCTAGGCTGGAATATAGTGGTACGATCTCCTCCCACCTCAGCCTCCTGGGCAGCTAGGACCACAGATGCATGCCACCATGCATGGCTGATTTTTTGTATTTTTGGTAGAGACTGGATTTCGCCATGTTGCTCAGGCTGATCTTGAACTCCTGAGCCCAAGTGATCCACCTGCCTTAGCCTCCCAAAGTGTTGGGATTATAGGCGTGAGCCACTTTGCCTAGCCTCTAAGGATAGCTTTTGACTCCCCTAAAACTTAACTCCTAATAGCTCATTGTTGACTGGAAGGCTTACCAAAAACAAACAGCTGATTAACACATTTTTTAATGTAATATGTATTATATACAGTTATTCTTATGATAAGGTAAGCTAGAGAAAAAAAAATGTTAAGAAGATCATAAGAGAAAGTATAGTTACTATTTATTCAGTGGAAGTGCATCATCATAAAGGTCTTTATCCTCATTGTCTTCATGTTGAGCAGGCTGAGGAAGAGGCAGAAGTTGTTGGTCTTGCTGTCTCAGTGGTGGCAAAGGCAGAAGAAAATCCAATCCGTATTTAAATGTGCCCTCAAAGTTCAAACCTATGTTCAAGGGTGTTCAGTTTTTTGAAACTTCTATTTTCTAATCTGTAAAATAGGGACAATAATTAACCGTATAGAGCTAATACAAAATTTAAGTAAAAAATGACATATAAAATGCCTATCATAGAGTAAGTCTTCAAGGTGATAGTGATAAGGCAAAAAAGAAAAGCAGCAGCAGCTGCTGCTGCTGCTTCTGCTTTCCCTCCATGAGATCAATTTTGTTTGATGAGGGGATGGGAAATGGTGTTCGACTGAGGCAAGGTGCTGAAAGCAGAACACAAAGGAGCTCTTTCTACTCCTGGAAGATCGGTTTGCCAACCAGAAATTATAGTTAGAGATCAGGTGAAACTTCTCCCTGCAGACAGCTGGTGATTTCTTTCATATAGTAAACAAAATGCTTTATTTATATCTTTCTTTTTTTTTTTTTTTTTTTTTTGAGACAGAGTTTCACTGGTTACCCAGGCTGGAGTGCAATGGCGCGATCTTGGCTCACCACAACCTCCGCCTCCTGGGTTCAGGCAATTCTCCTGCCTCAGCCTCCTGAGTAGCTGGGATCACAGGCACGCGCCACCATGCCCAGCTAATTTTTTGTATTTTTAGTAGAGACGGGGTTTCACATGTTGACCAGGATGGTCTCGATCTCTTGACCTTGTGATCCACCCGCCTCGGCCTCCCAAAGTGCTGGGATTACAGGCTTGAGCCACCGAGCCCAGTTTGTTTATATCTTTCTAAAGAGAAATGCTTTGCTCATATTTATTCTGCTGCCCATGCCTGCCTCCTCCATCCAGTACATCTTCCATATTATTCCAGCATATGGCTTTCTTTTTTTTTTTTGAGACGGAGTTTCGCTCTTGTTACCCAGGCTAGTGCAATGGCGCAATCTCGGCTCACCACAACCTCTGCCTCCTGGGTTCAGGCAATTCTCCTGCCTCAGCCTCCTGAGTAGCTGGGATTACAGGCACGCACCACCATGCCCAGCTAATTTTTTGTATTTTTAGTAGAGACGGGGTTTCACCATGTTGACCAGGATGGTCTCGATCTCTTGACCTCATGATCCACCCGCCTCGGCCTCCCAGAGTGCTGGGATTACAGGCTTGAGCCACCGTGCCCGGCCCCTTTTTTTTTTTTTTTTTTTTTTTTTTCAAAAAAAAATTTTTTTCGGGGGGATGGAGGCTTGCTCTTGTTGCCCAGGCTGGAATACAATGGCATGATCTCAGCTCACTGCAGCCTCCACCTCCCAGAGTCAAGTGATTCTCCTGCCTCAGCCTCCCAAGTAGCTGAGATTATAGGCATGTGCCACCACGCCTGGCTAATTTTTGTATTTTTAGTAGAGATGAGGTTTTACCATGTTGGTCAGGCTGATCTCTAACTCCTGACCTCAAGTTATCCTCCTGTCTCGGTCTCCCAAAGTGCTGGGATTACAGGCGTGAGCTACCACACTTGGCCTTTTTTTTTTTTTTTTTTTTAAGAGAGCATTGTGCCCTGTCTCCAAGGTTGGAGTGCAGTGGCGTGATCATGGCTCACTGTAGCCTTGACCTCATGGGCACAAGCAATCCCCCTGCCTCGCCTCAGCTTCCTGAGTAGCTGGGATCACAGGCATGCACTACCATGCTCAGCTATTTTTTTAAATTGCATTTGTAGGGATGGGGTCTCTGTATGTTGCCCAGGCTGGTCTGAAACTCTTGGGCTCAAGCAGTCTTTATGCTTTGGCCTTCCAAAGTCCTGATATTAGATAGTCATGAGCTACTCTGGCCTTTTTTTATTTTTATTTTTAAAAATTTATATTAATTTTAAAAAATAAATAGAGATGGGATCTTGCTATATTGCACAGGCTGGTCTCAAACTCCTAGCCTTAAGCAATTGTCTTCCATCAGCCTCCCAAAGTGCTGGGAGTGAGGCACTGCACTGGTGCAGAATATGGCTTTTAAAATTAGGAGTGTATCTGTTACTCCCTTTAACTCTTTTGGTACAGATAAAGTCCTAACTCCTTAACATGAATGATAACTCTCTTAATGATCTGGTCTTTACCTACCTCACTTGCTTCTCTTTCACTGTGTCCCATGCAGTGGAAATTTGTTGTGTGTGTGTGTGTGTGTGTGTGTGTGTGTGTGTGTGTGTGTCTAGCATCTGAATTTTTTTCTTACATTTGGGAAAGTTCAGGTACTCATTTTTCCCTGCTCCTTCGTAGCTAGTGCGCAGGAATATGATCCAGGCTCAGCCAATAGAACATCAAGTCTGCAGTGAGTGATGCAGAAGATTATGGATAGGGGCAGTGGGAGCAGTGGTAATAATGAGGGAGCTCTCATGTTATACAGGCAATGGTGTCTCCAGCAGACTGTTCCCATGAGTGGTTTGGCTGCAGTTCTGGCTGCCTACCCTACCTTGTTACCAGCCTAATTTCAGAACCTAAGTTTCTCTAGCGCTTGCATTGGATCTGTGAGGTTACACATTGTTTTTCTAATAAATTCCTTTTCTGTTTTAAAGGAACCCAAGGTGGTTTCTGTTACTTGCACTTACAAAGAGCCTTGAGTATAACACCCTCCAGCACCAGGTGCTCCATTCACATTAAATACCTGCAGTTCTTCCAGACTGACTATGCTTGTCTCCACTTTGGGGCTTTCTCACATTCTCTTCTACCTGGAATACTCTTTATCCCATTCTTGTTCTGTTTGACTCTTGATGTTCCTTGAGAACTCAGCTCTGTTGTCCCATCACTCTTTCTGTGAATATTTCCCCAGATCTCAAGATTGGGTTAGCTCCTCAGTGCTCCCACAAAATCCTCTGCTTATCTCTATTACAGTACTTGTCATACTCTGCTGTAATTGTCTTTATATTCTTTGGAAACATAGGCCAGTATTATGTTGAATACCTTTGTACTGTCTCTGGCAAATAATAATTATAATCTAAATTTTATTTGTTAAATGAGTGAACAATTCCCTTGAGTTATTATACACTGTTACATTAAATTGTACACAGTTATATTGAAATTTATTTGCATGTCTGTTTTCCCTAATAAACTATGAATATTTTAAGAGCACAGACCAAGTTCTTCATCTTTATATTCTTAATTTATAGCATAGTACTTGGCTCAGAGTAGATGCTGAGGAAACATTGGATTCATGAACAAATGAATGAATGGCAGGACTTTTGTTTTAGAATTTCAGTTAAATAGTTTTACCCAAAAGAAGGCATCTTTTTTGACCATATATGTAAAGATAAGGTATTGGTACTTGGCTCATACTGAGTAACTGACATTCTCAATTTCTTCTATGTACTAGGATTGGTAGTCTGTTTATTAATAGGAAGATAGTATATACATGAAACAGTAACTGAGAGGTCAGTATTTTATGTGCCAAGGGGGTGATATGGACAGATGTTGGTTCAGTCTCATGATAAATATAACATCTTAATTGAACCATTGAAAGTGTAATACCTAAAGCATATATGGCTATTGTTAATTGGATTGATTAAAATGGGAGCCCAAAGGAGGCTTTGTCTTTCTATTTTACTTGCCTTATATATTGCTTATTTCGGACTGATTTGGAGTTTTTCCCTATTCCTTTTTAGGTCCAAGACAACTTTGACAAGATTGAATTCAATAGGATGTGTTGGACCCTCTGTGTCAAAAAAAATCTCACAAAGAATCCCCTGCTCATTACAGAAGAAGATGCATTTAAAGTATGGGTTATTTTCAACTTTTTATCTGAGGACAAGTATCCATTAATTATTGTGACAGAAGAGGTAAGGTGTGGCATGGGGAGTTTTTATTTGGTCATTTTAGCATTTAATAGACCTGGCTTGGTATTTTTTCTGTAAATTCAGCATAGATATAGAAGGAGATGCATATCTCCTAGTGTTTTTGGATCAGAGGCAAAGCAGCCTGAATTTAGAAAAGCTCCAAATATAGTAATTTGGGGCATGTAATACCCCTGGAGATTTGCAGGAAAAGTGGATCTCTTTCTCTCTAAATGACTATGATGATAAATGAATGTATCCTCATGTCCAAAGACTATTCTGTATAAGTCACAACATAATTTTCATACTACTTGCATATTGACAAAACATAGGAACTGGCTGAGTGCTGGTACATGGGAAACACATAGGACCCAGAATGTTGTTTTCAGGGCTGTTTTATGTGAGTAAATACTATCCTTGTTTCAAAGTCCAAGATGATGACTTTCCATACCTTTCAAAATAAAAGAAAAAGAATGCTTGTTTTGTTCTGGGTTATTTTCCCTAAACGTCCAAAGGAAAAAATAATAGGAGTAAGGTTTCTCAAATATCTTACTGCCCTAAAAAGTGACACATGTTAATACATGGTATTTTTTTCTGAACCGGGGTTTCGCTCTTGTTACCCAGGCTGGAGTGCAATGACGCGATCTCGGCTCACCGCAACCTCCGCCTCCTGGGTTCAGGCAATTCTCCTGCCTCAGCCTCCTGAGTAGCTGGGATTACAGGCACGCGCCACCATGCCCAGCTAATTTTTTTTTTTTTTTTTTTTGTATTTTTAGTAGAGACGGGGTTTCACCATGTTGACCAGGGTGGTCTCGATCTGTTGACCTTGTGATTCACCCGCCTCGGCCTCCCAAAGTGCTGGGATTACAGGCTTGAGCCACCGCACCCGGCTAATACATGGTTTTTACAGTAGAAAATTTAGAAAAGATTAATATGCAAAACTAAAATCAGCTGTAGTCCCCACACTTAAAAAAAAGCCATCTATAATCCCTAAACCTTGGACAAATGACTTAACCTGCAAGTTTTCATTTTCTTCTCTGTGAAATAAAGCTAATTGCATGTTTACTCTAAGGGTTGTGAAGTTCTGCATTTAAAGGATTTAATTTAATGCTTGGCACATAGTATGTACTCTGTAACTCTGAGTGTTAACTCTTATGACTACTCTTATTGCATGCATTTTTGCATACGAATCTGCTTATTTTCTTTGGATCATCTTCCAACAGTGAAATTCTGAGTCCCAAGAAATGCACACTTTCAGGGTATTAGAGGAGCAAGGCAAAGTTGCCCTTCAGAAAGGGTGTACCAAGGCATTAAAGGTTGGGAAGGGCCGGGCGCGGTGGCTCAAGCCTGTAATCCCAGCACTTTGGGAGGCCGAGGTGGGTGGATCACGAGGTCGAGAGATCGAGACCATCTTGGTCAACATGGTGAAACCCCGTCTCTACTAAAAATACAAAAAACTAGCTGGGCATGGTGGCACGTGCCTGTAATCCCAGCTACTCAGGAGGCTGAGGCAGGAGAATTGCCTGAACCCAGGAGGCAGAGGTTGCGGTGAGCCAAGATTGCGCCATTGCACTCCAGCCTGGGTAACAAGAGCGAAACTCTGCCTCAAAAAAAAAAAAAGGTTGGGAAGGACTTTGACCAATAGTAAAGGCAGAGGAGAATTCTGGATGGAAGCAACAGTGAGCAGTGTTATATGACTCAGGAAAGCAAAAGGCATGTTCTAAAAGGAGAGAGGCAGGTATCCAGCTTGACTGAGTTGCCAGTCAGGATGCTTACTTAGAAACAGCCACACTGGCTGATTCAAGCCAAAACAGAATTTTTTTTTTTGAGATGGAGTTTCGGTCTTACCCAGACTGGAGTGCAATGGTGCAATCTTGGCTCACTGCAACCTCTGCCTCCCAGGTTCAAAAGATTCTCCTGCCTTACCCTCTTGAGTAGGTGTGATTACAGGTGCCTGCCACCATGCCTGACATTTTTTTTTTTTTTTTTTACGAGACAGGGTTTTACTCTGTTGCCTTGGCTGGAGTGCAGTGGTTCAATCACGGCTCACAGCAGCCTCAACCTCCTGGGCTTAGCGTATCCTCCCGCCTCAGCCTACTGAGTAGATGGGACTACAGGCATGCACCACCACACTCAGCTAATTAAAATAATTTTTTTTTTTTTGTAGTGATAGGGTCTTGCCATGTTGCCCAGGCTGGTATCAGACTCCCTTTACCACAGCCTCCCAAACTGCTGGCCTCAAGTGATCCCTTTACCTCAGCCTCCCAAAGTATTGGGTTTACAGACATGAGCTATTGTGTAGGGCCTGAGAAGGGACTTTTTTAGAAGGATGCTGGATAGCTTACAGAATCATTATGACGGCTTAAAAAGCAGGTGTGGAGGCTATGCAGTTTTGTCTGTCCTGGCCACTTCAGTGAGGAACCACGAGGAAAATGCTGCTGCCATCAGATGATGGGTGTTGCACTTATGCCATGGAACACATCTGGTCCTGGACACTGATTACTGCCTGAATTAGTCCATTTTCATGCTGCTAATAAAGACATACCCACGACTGGGCAATTTATAAAAGAAAGAGGTTTAAAGGACTTACAGTTCCACATGACTGGGGAGGCCTCACAATCATAGCAGAAGGTGAAAAGCACGTCTCACATGGCAGCAGACAAGAGAAAAGAGCTTGTGCGGAAAACTCCTTTATAAAACCATCAGATCTCATGAGACTTATTAGTTATTACGAGAACAGCATGGGAAAGACCTGCCCCCATGTTTCAATTACTTCCCACTGGGTTCCTCTCACAACACGTGGGAATTCAAGATGAGATTTCGATGGGGACACAGCCAAACCATATCACTGCCTCAGAACTCAAATCTTCCTGTAACTGTTCTTCCTGTGAGAGAGAGTTCTCCATACTGCTCACTTCCCAATTCATCATCAGGGTGTGATTTATCTAACTGGCATGGCTTAGGTCAGGTACCATGCACTACTTGCAAGAGAGTCTTGGAAAGGATACATTTGCATTTTCAGCTTCTACATTGGCAGGTAGGGATTTCCCCAGACATAAGAGAAGGGTTAGATGCTGAGCAGTCAAAAAAGAATGATACATGTCCTTTCTTACTGGAACATGATCGTTGTGAAGAAGACAGGTGGTAGATGAAGCTGGAGAGTTTTGACTTTATCCTGTAGGCAGTGGGGAAAGATGAACCACTGATTTTTTTTTTTTTTTTGAGACGGAGTTTCACTCTTGTTACCCAGGCTGGAGTGCAATGGCGCAATTTCGGCTCACCGCAACCTCCGCCTCCTGGGTTCAGGCAATTCTCCTGCCTCAGCCTCCTGAGTAGCTCGGATTACAGGCATGTGCCACCACGCCCAGCTACTTTTTTGTATTTTTAGTAGAGACGGGGTTTCACCATATTGACCAGGATGGTCTCGATCTCTTGACCTCGTGATCCACCCGCTTCGGCCTCCCAAAGTGCTGGGATTACAGGCTTGAGCCACCGCGCCCGGCAACCACTGATGATTTTTGAGCAAGAGAATGATGGGTGAATAGATGAAATATGGAGACATGGGAAGTGAGAAGCTGAGAGAAGCCCAGTGGCATCGAGGACTAAAATACAGTGAGAATAGAAAAGAAGGCCAGATGTGAAGAACCTAGAGGTCACGGGACTAAGCATATAGTGCCTCACTGTGGGGAATACAGACAAGTTTCAAGCCTGGGCAACTGGGGAGTAATATATTTGTTTAAGGCATGATACCTGAAATCAGACTTCCTGGTTTGAAACCCAACTCTATCACTTATTAGCTATGTGACAAATTACTTGCTCTCTCTGTTTGGGGTTCCCCGTCTGTAAGATGGGGATAGCTACTTCCTTCACTGGTCTCTGTGAGGGCTGAAAAAGTTGATATATGTGAAACGTTTTATAAAGGGCCTGGACCCATGGTAATTGCTCACTAAAATGGGTGTGTGTGAATGAATGATAGGATGATGAACAAATTTGGGAGGTATTGCATGATGGTGGGTTTGATACATTTGAGATTTTAGGTGGAACATCCTTGTGGAACTGTGCACTGGAAGTGTTTATCTAGAGCTTGCCAGAGGCCAGGGCTGGAGACAGAGATGGGGAAACACTAGAACTAGGTTAGATCAGGGAGGAAGACGGTAGTTGGAGACATGAGTGTCAAGGATAGAACCTTGGGACTATTTCTGTAGCAGAAAGAGGAAGTAGATTTGGTAAAGGAAGCTGAATTGAACAGGCTATGAGGTAGGAGAACTGGGGGAGTGCTGAGTCATAGATGTCTAAGAAATGAAAAGTTTTAAGAAGAACAAAAGTAGTTACTGGCATTAGATGCCTTCGAAAAATTGGATGATGATAAGTGAGTAGTTGCCCTTGGATTTAATGCTTAGGTACTCATTGGTAATCAAGGAGAAGGAAGTTTTACTGTAGTGGTGGGAACAGTTTCTTAGTGCTTAATAACTATAATGATGTAATTGTGTATGTATGTTAAAAAGAAAACGAAAAATAAAACATGCTGTGAAATTTTCGTCCAAGGAAATTGTCTAGCTTAATACGGAGATGTGCAGAAGGGAATGTCTGCAGACAAAGATATACCAGCGGTAGTTTTAAAATCTAGCTGCTGCTTGAAAGAATTGTGCAAATAAAATTTACAGTATTTTAGGCTATGTATGGTGGCTCAGGCCTATAATCCCAGCACTTTAGGAGGCTGAGGGGGGCATATTGCTTGAGCTCATAATTTCACAACTAGCCTGGGCAACATGGTGAAACCCCGTGTCTACAAAAAATTAGCTGGGCTTGATGGCATGCACCTGTTGTCCCAACTACTCAGGAGGCTGAGGTGGGAGGATGGCTTGAGCCAGGGAGGATGGTTTGAGCCTGAGAGGCGGAGCTTGCAGTGAACCTACATTGTGCCACTGCACTCTAGCCTGGGCAATAGAGCCAGATCTTGTCTCAAAAAAAAAAAAAAAAATTACAGTATTTTAAAACATTTTGTAGTTATTGTATTACACATTTAATTGTGTTTTTGAAAAACTGGACGTGGGATGGGTCTCTTACCCTTGATGTTTTTTTTTTTTCCCATCACTACAGTATATTAGGACTTGAAAGTGACCTTGTCCTGATTCCAGAATTAGAAATTAGTGAGCGTTTTTATTGCCTAGGCAGTACTTGCTTAATATGGATGACGTGTCAATGGCTCTAAATCATCACTGAGCCACAGGCTGTGAAGGGAGCCAGTCAGCATCAGTTTTCTAACTACTTTGCCTAAGAAACTCAAAAGATTTTTGCTGCAGGCAGCCAGAAGAATTGGGACCCACATGGGCCTTGATGTACGTTTCTATAGGCCAGAATCCAGCCAAGGCTCCTAGGCATGTTTATCTTCAAGACCTTTGCAGACTAACTGGAATGTCTTGATTCTCTTTCAAAACAAGTTAATGTCATTTGAGAAGGGAGCAGCCTTTCTTTGGTTTGTTAGAATAGCCAGGCAGCATATATTGTCATGTTATTGTTTGGACTTACTCTGTGATTTGACAGCTTTTCTTCTGGTTTGAAGTAGAATTAGTTTTAGAGATTTTCCTCTAGGGCCAGGAGTGCTTGTGTGGGAAAGAAGGGATCACTGGAGCAGATTTATATGAGATTGCTTTGTCTAGCTGCTGAACCAGCCTCCTGAGGTTAAACATGTTGATTTGTGTTTATGGAGCTCTTAGCCTATCACTTGGCCTTTGACCAAGCACTGCAAACTGAAGGTCATGCTATATTATGAAAAATACGTTCTCTGTTAGCTTTTGCTTTCTTTCTGAATAATAACACTTAAAAAACTATATTTGGACTAATTTTAGATTCACAGATTTTAATAAAATTTAATGTAAAAACATATTTAAAAACAAATTTTGAGATATAATGTTGTTATCAGTACTTTTTAGGCTTTATAAATTTAAAGTAATACTTGTTTCTAATAATCCACTCACCATAATGATCATTTGCATTTTTTTTTTTTTTTTTTTTTTGAGACGGAGTTTCGCTCTTGTTACCCAGGCTGGAGTGCAATGGCGCGATCTTGGCTCACCGCAACCTCCGCCTCCTGGGTTCAGGCAATTCTCCTGCCTCAGCCTCCTGAGTAGCTGGGATTACAGGCACGCGCCACCATGCCCAGCTAGTTTTTTGTATTTTTAGTAGAGACGGGGTTTCACCATGTTGACCAGGATAGTATCGATCTCTCGACCTCGTGATCCACCCGCCTCAGTGATCATTTGCATTTTAAGTCCAGAGTGCTTTTTAAGAAAGATTTTTTTTAAGCCTTAATTAATACAATGTAAGATATAACCAGCCTGGCTCAGTGGCTCATGCCTGCAATCCCAACACTGAGGTGAGATGAGGAGGCTGAGGTGGGAGGGTTGTTTGAGCTTGGGAGTTTGAGACCAGCCTGGACAACATGGTGAAACCCTGTCTTTACAAAAAATACAAAAATTAGCTGGGCACAGTGGCACATGCCTGAAGTCTCAGTTACTCGGGAGGCTGAGGTGGGAGGATTGCCCAAGACACAGACACTGTAGTTAGCTGTTACTGTGGCACTGCACTCCAGCCTGGTGGACAGAGCAAAACACTGACTCAAAAAAAAAAGAGAAAAAGAAAAGATATAATTGTCAGCCGGGTGCAGTGGTGCACACCTGTAATCCCAGCAGTTTGGGAGACTGAGGCAGGCTGATCACTTGAGCTCAGGAATTTGAGACCAGCCTGGGTAACATGGTGAAACCCTGTCTCTGTAAAAAACAAAAAAAATTAGCCAGGCAGCGGTGCCGAAGTGGGAGGATTGCTTTAGCCTGGGAGGTCAAGGCTGCAGTGAGCTAAGATCGCACCACTGCCTCCAGCCTGGGTGACAGAATGAGACCCTGTCTCAAAAAGAAAAATCTGTATCTATATATATATATCTCATGGCAGTTATGAATAATGTAAGTGGTATAGATAATGTTTGCTTTTGGCTGGACGTGGTGACTCACACCTGTAAGCCTAGCACTTCAGGAGGCTGAGGCAGGTGCATCATCACCTGAGGTCAGGACCGTGGTGAAACCCTGTCTCTACTAAAAACACAAAAATTAGCCAGGCCTAGTGGCACACACCTGTAATCCCAGCTTCTTGGGAGGCTGAAGCAGGAGAATTGCTTGAACCCAGGAGGTGTGGAGGTTGCAGTGAGCCGAGATTGTGCCACTGGGCGACAGAACGAGACTCGGCCTCAAAAAAAAAAAAAAAAAAAAAAAGATTGCTTTTGATTTAATTTTCTGTTACCCAGAAAGTAGTTTCAAGAATGTTAAATCAACATTTAAGTGATTTACATAGTGAAGTTAAGATGTTTCTGTCACATAGATGTAAGAAATAATGTGTCCCCATTTGAGTTGGATTCCGTAATTTTTGTTAGAATATCTTCCTGGAAATATGTGCCTATAAAGTATAGTTTTTGTTTAGTATTCATTTCTCACAGAGACAGGAACATAACAGGATGTGTCTCTTATGTACTTATTTGGAAGAATTGCCTTGTAGTTAAAACTTGAACTGGACATAGTTTTAAGAGACTCTAAATAAAATAAAACCTGTTAAGCCAATAAAATGCCCCTTATTAATGATGATAAAGAATTTTTAATAAAATAAATTCTGAAACTGAAGGCCTTGAAAATCACATGCATCTTGAAAGTTTATTCTTTGTTATTTTTGGTGAAACTTGCTTGGAAGGAGGAAGTAAGCTGCTTCCTGAAACTGAATGAGCTCTTAGAATTGATGCAGACCACTCGAGACTAACACGGCAACACGTGATTTATTATTTAGTATAATTAAATAGTGGAGAATGGGAATGTTTGTTTCTCCTTGGCCCAATATAATGAATCAAAAGGCCCTTACGTTATTTGGTTATGGTAAGTATATGATTGTGTTGAAAGTCAGCAGGAAATGAATCTAGATTAGTTGTCTGGCACAGTCACTGGGAATGCTGAGCAGATCGAAGCTGAGTGCTAATGACAACATCACAAGGCTTGGGAGGACATCTTCAGAAAGGTTCATGATGAACCTGGCAAGCTACTTCTAGAGCTGAGTTTGCTACTAATAGGCGCTTTCTGAGTTACAAACATAAAAAGTCATCTGATTTTGAAGAGGAAACTGAAGCTTGGAGTGTGAATGGCTTGGGTTCAGTAAGAGGTAGGTGAGGAAGAGCTAAGGCTGATTCTTGACTTGTATAAGGACATGGTCAGTTAGCTCCACCATCTTGTCTCACCCACATGTAGTCATCCTCCACACACGTGCTCATACACAGGTGCTTCCTTTGCCTTGCTACTGAAACTTCTACTTGGGCCTGTACTCCCTTTACCCCAAGTTGTAAGCTGCCAGCCTGGGCCCTTCTTCTTGCTGCCTTAGAGACATTGTGATTATGTTACCTTGAGCAATTGTTTATCTTAATGTCCTTTTTGACTCTCTTTTTCTTGCTTTTATCTCTTTAATATCTCTCTCTCTCTCTCTCTCTCTCTCTCTCTCTCTCTCTCTCTCTCTCTTTCTCTCTAAGATGGAGTCTCGCTCTATCACACAGGCTAGAATGCAGTGGCATGATCTCGGCTCACTGCAACCTCTACCTCCCTGGTTCAAGTGATTCTCCTACCTCAGCCTCCCAAGTAGCTGGGATTACAGGTACGCGCCACCACACAACCAGATAATTTTTGTGTTTTTAGTAGAAATGGGGTTTCGCCATGTTGGCCACGCTGGTCTGAAACTTCCGGCCTCAGGTGATCTGTCTGCATCAGCCTCCCAAAGTTCTGGGATTACAGGTGTGAGCCACTGCACCCCGCCTTCAATCTCTTCTTTACTTTAATCTTTTTATACCTTTCTCTTTTCTGTCTCCTTTTCTCCTTCCCTCTTCCCTTTTCCCTCTTTTTCTTAACATTTTCTTTTTTTCTCTTTCTCTATCTCTGTTACTTCTCTTTAAAGAGCCAAGGAACTACCTGATAATACCTGGTAAGTTTAACAGTAGATGACATCTCTCTAGCAAGAGAAAGGAAAGAGCTAAGTGTGTTTTTCTCCAACAGGTAAATTTTGGTGAACACTTACCATGTGCTGTTGTTAGGGTATAAGACAAATCTTTGTCCTAGAAGAGCTTATAGCATCTCATCAAATTAAATCAATAGAACTTCTAATACATTGTTTCATTTTTCTCTCTTTTTTTAATAAATGAGATAGGGTCTTGCTCTGTTGCCCAAGCTCAAGTGCAGTGTTGTGATCATTGCTTACTCTAACCTTAAACTTCTTGGCTTAAGCGATCTTCCCTCTTTAGCTTCCTGAGTAGCTGGGACTACAGGCATGTCCCACGATACCTGGCTGACTTTTTAATTTTTCTGTAGAGGTAACATCTTGCCATGTTGCCCAGCTGATCTTGAATTCCTGGCCTCAAGTGGTCCTCCTGTCTCAGCCTTCCAAAAAAACAGGCGTGAGCCACCATACCTGGCTTCTCTTGATATTTTTTCAACTTGTGATATTTTGTGAATATACATGCCTTTGCAAACATGCATGTCTATTTTTCTGTTAAATATATTATTTTACAAAAAGTATTATAACCAAATTATTGGAAATGCAAAGAAGAAAAAGGAAAAAAATTAACTCATGATCCTGTTGTTTCAAATTAAACTTACTATTTCCGACAAATGTTTGTCAAAATAATTACATAATCTTTGTGCAGTAGCATTCATAGGAAAATTTAGTTTCATATTCTTCTTCACTTTCTCTTGTTTCATAAATGCCTTCTCAAATGTAATTTTGAATGGTTGAATAGTATTCACCTCAGTGCAGAAGGGAAGCAACATTAGTAGGGTATCTACTATGTGATGGTTATTGTGCAAATTTCTCCATATTTGTCTCATTTCACCCCACAGCATTTCTATAAGTATTGTTATGCCCATTTCATAGATGAGAAAATTGAGGCTTAGCTTAGTTAATTTCAGTTTAGCAAACATTTGTTGAGCTCTGAGGTACCATGATGAACTTTGGGGATTAAGGATGAGTGGGACATGGTTTCTCCTACAAGGAATGCAGAAAATGGTCAAAAAGAAAGTAAGTGAAAATACACCAAGTGCAGTGACATAGAAGAGGAACACGTGACCTGGGTTCGGGTTGGTCAGAGCAGGTTTGCTAAAGCAGCAACGCTTTTCAAAACTTTAGTGTGCACATGGAAGTATTAGGGGTTTTTGTTAAAATACAGACTCTGATTTTTGGGCTTTCGTTGGTCTGACAGTCTTCATTTCTAACAAGCTTGTAGGTGGTGCTAATGTTGCTGGTCTGCATATGTCATTTTGAGTAGGAATATTCTAGAGGATGTAGGACTTGAATAAATACCCGTTAGCTTGGTTGAGAGATGGGAAAAGATATTCTAGACAGAGAAGACAGAATAGGGAATGACATACAGCCTAAGGAAAGTATGGTAGGAGGGTAAACTACTTATAATCTATGGCAAGTGGTGGCAAACTACCGCTTGCTGGCTAAATCCAGCCCACAGCCTATATTTGCATGGCACATGTGCTAAGAATAGTTTTTATATTTCTAAAGGGTTGTAAAAAAAAAAAACAAAATCAAGGAAGAACACATCATAGAGGGCATGAAGCTTAAATATTTACTGTTCAACCCCTTACAGTAAAAGTTTACACCCCCGATCTATGATATTAATGGTATTGGTGGAGTGTAAAGTCTGAGGTGGGTCATATTTGAGAAAGTAGGCTGGGGGATGATCACCAAGGGATGCAGATGAGCTTGGCCTCTGTCTTTGAGGTGATAGGGAGCCAGGGCAGGGCTTAAAGAGAAGAGTGTCAGGCTCTGGCTTTTGTTTTAGAAAAATCCCTTTGTAGGAATATATATATATAAAAGAAGGGGGGACCCTGGAGGTAAGGATACCAACCAGAAGGCCTGACCAAAAGCAGATTGAGTAGAAGTGACAGAGTTCAGAGCTGTCTGGGACAAAGCTTTAAAATTTCTTTTCTAAACCCTTAGAAAGTGGAAAGAAAAAAATATAATAAAATAAAATTTCTTTTCACTGTAACTCATAGGAAATGTTTTTTGTCATGACCCAGCACACAGAGACACATGCACACACAGCGCAAAACATATCACAAAATACTATTTCTTTATTGTGGATGAATTCCCATGTTTTTTGTTCCATTCAAAATAATGCTGGTTGCTATCCACTAAGTTGACTTTACAGTGGGCCATAACCCACAGTTTGAAAACACTCATTTAGGGAAATAAAACACCAGGATTATGTCACTGGTTTGATGTGGGGAGTGGGGAACAAGAATCCTAAAATGGATGTGTGAATGGTGTTATTCCTAATGGAAATCAATAGTAGAGGGGGGAAGCCATTTGGAAGGAGAGAAGATTCATTCGTTTTTGGACATAATGTTGAATTTGAGAGCACTGTAGGATATTTGGGCTTTCCAGAAAATAAGAGGTATCAATTATTACTCAGTTTTATTGCCTTATTGTTTGTTTAATTGCTGTTCTTTCTTTCTTTTTGAGACAGAGTCTCGCTCAGTTGTCCAGGTTGGAGTGCAGTGGCACGATCTCCACTCACTGCCTTCAAGGTTCAAGCAATTCTCATGCTTCAAGCCCCCTGAGTAGCTGGGATTACAGGTGTGTAATCCCAGCATGAAGCATGAAAATTAGCCTGGCTAACTTTTTTGTATTTTTAGTAGAGACAGGGTTTTGCCATGTTGGCCAAGATGGTCTCGAACTCCTGGCCTCAAGTAGTCCTCCTGCTTTGGCCTCCCAAAGTGTTGGGATTATAGGCGTAAACCACCACTCCCAGCCTAACTGCTGTTATTTCAATAACAGTATTTTCTACACAAAGTATGATGTTTTAGAATTTAGTAAGCTTTTCCTACTCAGGCTAGGTATTCCACCATTATTTACAACATTGTAGTGTTCCAGTGGGAAGAAGCAGCATGAATTTTGAATAGTTGGCTTTTGAGGAAAATTTGTAAATTGGTCAATAACTTGTACATATTACTTTGAGATGTTTAATTTAGCGCTTGTATATTTGGTAAGATTAATGTTCTGATACATTAAAATATTTAACCGAGTGTAGAGTACATTAATTAGTTTATATATTGTTATACATGTGCAGTTTGTTTTAGTTCTGTATACAAATATACTACACTATTAGAGGGTTATCAGTTTTTTATTCCTTTACTTATTCTGCACTAATACAGACCAGTAGAATTTTATTTATATTCCTCTCCCTATGTAGTAGGAGACTCTTTAAAGATAGGCATTTTTGAAACTATAAAGAGTATTTCCTAAGTTCAACAAATCAGTGTTTATAACATAAATACAAAACTATGTTAAGTTTTTTTTAACTAGGAAATAATTGTTTCATATTCTTTATATAGATCGAATACCTGCTTAAGAAGCTTACAGAAGCTATGGGAGGAGGTTGGCAGCAAGAACAATTTGAACATTATAAAGTCAACTTTGATGACAGTAAAGATGGCCTTTCTGCATGGGAACTTATCGAGCTTATTGGAAATGGACAGTTTAGCAAAGGCATGGATCGGCAGACTGTGTCTATGGCAATTAATGAAGTCTTTAATGAACTTATATTAGATGTATTAAAACAGGTAAGAATTCTCTTACCGTATTTTTTTCTCATCTTTAGAATTTGACATTTTAAAATTAGTATTTTTATCACAAAGATGAGTATAAGTCACTTATTTTCTTACACTGATTTTGTTTTTTTTTTGTTTTTTGAGACAGTCTTGCTCTCTTGCCTAGGCTGGAATGTAGTGATATGATCTTGGCTCACTGCAACCTCCATCTCCTGGGTCCAAGGGATTCTCGTGTTTCAGCCACCCAAGTAGCTGGGATTACAGGCGTGCACCACCATGCACAGCTACATTTTGTATTTTTAGTAGATATGGGATTTTATCATGTTGGCCAGGCTGGTCTTGAATGCCTGACCTCAAGTGATCCACCCACCTCGGCCTCCCAAAGTGCTGGGATTACAGGTGTGAGCCACTATGCCTGGCCTGATTTTGAATAGGAATAAAATTTCTTATGTTTCCAGTCTTAGGGTTTCACTTAAAAAAAAATTACTGGTGCAATTTTGAAGTGTAGTTAAGCATTGGAAAGGTGCTATTTGAAATAACTGTTTAGATAATCACATTTCCTTTTTTTTTTTTTTTTTTTTTGAGATGGAGTCTCACTCTGTCACCAGGCTGGAGTGCAGTGTTGCAATCTCGGCTCACTGCAACCTTTGTCTCTCAGGTTCAAGAGATTCTCCTGCTTCAGCCTACCGAGTAGCTGGGACTACAAGCATGCGCCATCATGCCCAGCTAAGTTTTATATTTTTAGTAGAGATGGGGTTTCACCATGTTGGCCAGGATGGTCTCCATCTCTTGACCTCGTGATCTGCCCGCCTCAGCCTCCCAAAGTGATGGGATTACAGGTGTGAGCCACTGTCCCCAGCCCATTTCCAAAATATTTTTCAAGTATCTTCCTGTCATGTGCACATTCTTAACTATTGAGCCAGAAATATCTCCATGGCATAATGTTGAGTGAAAAAAAACATATTGCTGAACAGGAGATATCTTGTAATCCCCTTTAGGTAATGTGACGTGTGGGTGTAGAGCTGTCAGGAAGGTGCTTGTCAAAATGTTTACAGTGATCAACTCTGGATTGTGGGATTTTGGTGAATTTTTTTCTTCTTTATCCTTTCTGTATTATTGGACTTTCTACATGATTTTATATTATTTTTATAAAATCAGAAAAATACCCCTACTTGTGGGAAAAAAATGGTTTTATGTAGCAAAGATGCTTTTGTTTTAGACTGTCATCTTTTCCCCAGCACCCAGCATAGCATATGAAGCTCGATGCTTATTAAATAGAATTTATATTTTTTGGTGACTCTTTGAAATTTCTTACATTATTATACTGAATAATAACTCTGATTTGGGATTTCCTTACTTTGATTCTTTCTTTGTTTCATAGGTAATAATGTTGTCTTTGTTCTTTTTTCTCCTAATGGAGCACATCATAAACGTTGAGGCTGAATTTGTATAGGTTTTTGGTGCTACAAAAAGTTCCAAGACATGGTCTCTATCTGAAGCGGAATTCTCAGCCTCTTAGGATGGCAGGATATGACTATAGTAGAATTGCAGTATGAGATAGCTTTTGTTTGAATGTCCAAAGATTAGGAAACTAAATATGTAATATGATTAGAACTTAGTATGATAACCATATGAAACTTATAATCAAGTTAATATTATATATATTTAATGATATATATAATCTATCATGCACTATCAGCACCTGTAAATTTAATATTAAAAATATCAGGTATTCTCAAACAAGCCTGAAGGGCTTTGGCCTATAGTAATGTATAATTTTGCTTAAGTAAAAATTTGAGACACACCTTTGAGGCTGGTCTGTGGGAAGTAAGTACAGAGCTAGTGAGTGTGAGCTTAGAAGCCATACTTAGAAGCCAGTATTCCTTTAAAAAAAAAAAAAAGCAGAAGCCAGTATTCTAGTATTTTCCTGCTGGTGTAGAGCAGAGTTCCTTCTTCACAATAATGAGAGGTCAGGCAAAAAGGTAGGTTGGTACCAGAGGTGGAAGTCCTTGAATATTTGCTTGAGAAGATATTTGTGGCCAAGCTTTAGCATTTTCATTGATTAAGTGAGGTTTTACTTACCTCAGTCATTTATCATTTTCATTGATTGAGGTTTTACTTATTGTTTCAAATTTATTTTTGTAGAGATGAGGTCTCAACTCACTATGTTGCCCAGGCTGATCTTGAACTCCTGGCCTCAAGAGATCCTCCTGCCTTGGCCTCCCAAAGTGCTGGGATTACAGGCGTGAGCCACTACATCTGGCCTGATTGAGGTTTTAATTTACAGAGAATCATTGTTAGGGGTTTATTCTTTCTTTTTAAGTGGAATAGACCAGTATAATGAACTCCCACATACCCATCAACAGCTCCACTAACCACCAACATGTGGAAAAAAATCCTACCCCACCTACTTTTACCTCTCCTATGTTTTGAAGCAAATTTCAGGTATTTTATTTTGTTTATAAAAATTTCAGTAGGTGTCTCTAAAAGATAATGATTTTTTAAAAAGTCTCAAATGCTGCTTAACACGGGGGCGGTTCTTAGTCTATTATCTGCATATCACTTTGGGGTGGGGTTGTCTGAAATTATATGCAAATTTTTGTCTGGATATGCTTGCATGAGTGGATATAATGCCCCTGGCCTTCATAGATTCTCAGAGGGTTCACGAACAATTGGTGTTTACATATTCAGGATCATATTATCAAATAATGGAGTAGGCACTATCAAGGAAGAGATGTCAGCTCTTACACATAAAAGGACAAGAATTTATATCGCATTTAATCTTTCACAGGGTTACATGATGAAAAAGGGCCACAGACGGAAAAACTGGACTGAACGATGGTTTGTACTAAAACCCAACATAATTTCTTACTATGTGAGTGAGGATCTGAATGATAAGAAAGGAGACATTCTCTTGGATGAAAATTGCTGTGTAGAGGTGAGTCTACTGTTACTTCTTTGCATGATTACCCCATGCTGCCCCCTGCTGCTGAAGTAGCTTCTCACCTTCTTCCATCTAGACTCTAGAGCCTTAAAATAATCCCCAAATTTACATTTCCAAAATAATATAGGCATATAGTTGCCATGGTTTCTGAACCAAAAATTAGAGATAGCTGACAAAATTTTTTTCTTTTTCTTTTTTTTTTGAGACGGAGTTTCGCTCTTGTTACCCAGGCTGGAGTGCAATGGCGTGATCTCGGCCCACCGCAACCTCCACCTCCTGGGTTCAGGCAATTCTCCTGCCTCAGCCTCCTGAGTAGCTGGGATTACAGGCACGCACCACCATGCCCAGCTAATTTTTTGTATTTTTTTTTTAGTAGAGACGGGGTTTCACCATGTTGACCAGGATGGTCTCGATCTGTTGACCTTGTGATCCACCTGCCTCGGCCTCCCAACGTGCTGGGATTACAGGCTTGAGCCACCGCACTCAGCCCAAAATTTTTTTCTTATGTGAATTTATTTTCAATCTTATACTCATGAACAAAGTATAAGGATTAAATCATTTATTGCAACATTGAAGGAATCATCTATTGAATAAAAGGGAGTAATAAAAGAGATAATAAAGTAAAAAGAAAAGTTCAGTAAGACGATATTTGGAATCATGAATATGCCAGAAAATCTGGGACATTTTGAATGCAAGAAATAAAGGAAGATGTAAGCATTGTCTTTGAATACTTTGGGTGACTTTCAGGACACTTTATTCATAGGCACTAATTCTTTAAAGAAGTGAAATTCTCAAGAACATAAATTTTTGAGTTTTATTTCTGTATGAATTGTCCCCGTGTCTGTATGTGTTGAAGAATATTTGAATACCTGAAATCTCATGCATAAACTATAATGTATTTTAATGAATAATAATGTCTTGAGATGTCTAATGCCCATGAAGGGGTCTTCTTAGATTTAACTAAACATGGAGATCCACAAGGCCTCCAAAGGCCAGTTTACTCATAAAGATATAGGAGAGAAACCACAGGTTGCCAGCCATTACATTCCAAGAGCAAGGAGAGAAAGCCACATTAAGCAGATGTAGGAATCACCCTGGCTTAGCACTTCGTATTCCTTAGGAGTTAATACCTTTTGTAACATCATCACAGATATACTTTCCAGGATTCCTGCAAGGGAGGTGCTCAGGATAAGAGTTGCTATGCTCAGGAAATCCCAATGCATGGCATCCTATCAGTTGTTTATAGTTTTCACAGTCTAAATGTAGTATCTCAATCAGGGGTTGTTGTTACCATAAGTAATGTGCTTAGGGAACAGCATTAGTAAATCAGTAATATGCATTTAATAGTATTTTTCATTGACATGTAAGTTTCAGCTGATTTTTACAAATAATTAAGATTGAATTTCATTTAAATACTTAAAATTTTGAAGAACCAATTTTGCTCTCTGTTTTAGTCCTTGCCTGACAAAGATGGAAAGAAATGCCTTTTTCTCGTAAAATGTTTTGATAAGACTTTTGAAATCAGTGCTTCAGATAAGAAGAAGAAACAGGAGTGGATTCAAGGTAAGGTGATTTTGATTATTTGCCATGACATAATTTGAGAGCTCTGACTTTCTAGTTTTGAATCTCAGGAAGGATGCTAAGGCATTATTTCCTCATTGGTTATAGTTACTTCTGCATGTGATATAGTAGCTGAGAGAAAACTTATGATGAACTCTCAAAGTTTTCATTAGTTTTATTTGCATAATGAACTGTGGGTAAATTACAAATGGGAGATTTACTTTTTAAATAGATTTTAGGGTTGCAAGTATAGTTTTGCTACAGTGATATATTGTGTAGTGGTGAAATCTGGGCTTTTAGCATAACCATCACTCAAATAGTAGCTGTTAAGTCATTTCTCATCTCTTGCCAGCCTCCTGCCTTCCCACATTTCTGAGTCTCCAATGTCTATTAGTCCATACTCTATGTTCATATGTATACATATTTTAGTTCTCACTTTATAAGTAAGAACATGTGGTATTTGATGTTCGTTTATGGGTTATTTCAAGAAATACTTCAAGATAATAGCCTCCAATTCTATCCATATTACTGCAAAAGACATTATTTCGTTCTTTTTTATGGCTGAGTAGTATTCCAAGGTATATGTGTGTATGCACACACCACAGTTGTTGGTGGACACTTAGGTTGATTTCATCTTAGAGATTTTAGGTTTTACGTACTCTTATTATTTAAAGTGTATAGAATTTCTCCTTTTAAGGACTGTGAAAAATTTTACAGTGGCCATCTCGAGCTTGAGATAATATGTAAAGGAAAAGCGGAATTATGTAATAGTTTTTGAATACTTCAAGTGATTTTCAAGATCCATTACTTTTACAAGAAATCACTAGTTTTGGGTAACTCAAGAACACAAACTTTTGAATTAATAACTTTTTAAAAAATAATTTCAACTTTTATTTTAGATTCAGGGGTACATGTGCAGGTTTGTTACATGGGTGTATTGTGTAATGCGGAAGTTTGGGGTACGACTGAATCTATCACCCAGGAAGTGAGCATTGTACCTGATGGTTAAGAGTTTGTGAACCTCTTCCCCTCTACCTCCCATACCAGTCCCTAGTGCCTGTTGTTGCCACTTTTATGTCCATGAGTACCCAGTATTTAGCTCCCACTGACTAGTGAGAACATTCATTATTTGGTTTTCTGTTCTGCGTTAATTTCCTTAGGATAATGGCCTCTAGCTGCATCCATGTTGTTGCAAAAAAAAAACATTTTGTTCTTTTTTTATGGCTCTGTAGTGAATGAATAACTTTTTTTTTTTTTTTTTCTGAGATGGAGTTTTGCTTTTGTTACCCAGGCTGGAGTGCAATGGCGCGATCTCGGCTCACCGCAACCTCCGCCTCCTGGGTTCAGGCAATTCTCCTGCCTCAGCCTCCTGAGTAGCTGGGATTACAGGCACGCGCCACCATGCCCAGCTAATTTTTTTTTTTTTTTGTAGTTTTAGTAGAGACGGGGTTTCACCTTGTTGACCAGGATGGTCTCGATCTCTTGACCTTGTGATCCGCCCGCCTCGGCCTCCCAAAGTGCTGGGATTACAGGCTTGAGCCACCGCCGGCCTGTGAATGAATAACTTTTAAGTGTTCTATTGTTGGGTATCAGCCCAACCCTGTACGTAGGTGTTCTTATAGTCCTGGCGGTGACAAGGGACTGAGAAAAGGAAATAAAGACAGACGCACAAGAGTAGAATTTATAGCATGGGTTCAGGGGACCAGCGCAAGTGAAGGAAACCGTTGGCCCCGAGCTCTGGGCTCCAAACACTTTTATTATGTGCATAATCTCTTTGATCTTATGAGTGTGGAAGAGGAGGAAGAAGGGGTAGGTAAGATGTTGGGGGGAGGGCACTTGAGATCCTTCTAAGACATGCTAAACTAGTGCTCTGAGCATTAACGGCAGATGAGATCCTTCTAAGACATGCTAAACTAGTACTCTGAGTTTATCAGAAGTATAGCAGATGAGGAGCCCAATCCATCAAGGGGCTTTATCTCCTGAGCCTTGAGAACATAGAGCAATTAAAATCACTCCATATTCGGAGAACCTAGGCAGAGCCTGAGTCGTTCCATGATCTCTGCCCTGTAAGGCTTTTCTCCTCCTTGCCAGCTCCCATCTGCAAAGACCCTCCTGGATCTTGTGAACAGAGGTCGCCTTCCTTTCTCAGAGATCTTTGCATAAGCCCTGTTTGTGAGACCCTCATGTAGTCTCCATGTTGAGAAGGCATTTGGGGGGACCACAGCAGTATAGCCTGCTCTGCAGCCACCCCAAGGTGTTCCCTGGTGTTACTGCGCTCTCAGATGGTCTTTACCTTAGGCCTCCTCTTGCCACTTGATTTCTGATTAACTGCACCAATAATATATTTTAGTTTGGTATATAAACTTCAATGTATTCTGAGCCAAGCAAGCTTATAATTATTTAGCTAGAATTAACATAGGTCTCCCCCTGGCCATCTTGACTCACATTCCATTATTCCAAAATTAGTAAAGAATGAAACAATATAAGAAGGCTTTTTTTTTTTTTTTAATCCTGAAAGAAGATTCTGAATATTCTTAGACATAGATAAAATTTTTATGTTGGAGAATGTAGTCATTTTTGATGTGGTTTAAGAGTTGGAGGTAGCTGGGCACGGTGGCTCATGCCTGTAATCCCAGCACTTTGGGAGGCCGAGGCTGGCAGATCACGAGGTCAGGAGATTGAGACCATCCTGCCGAACATGGTGAAACCCTGTCTCTACTAAAAATACAAAAAATTAGCTGAGCATGGTGGCATATACCTGTAGTCTCAGCTACTCAAGAGGCTGAGGCAAGAGAATCGCTTGAACTCAGGAGGCGGAGGTTGTAGTGAGCCGAGATTATGCCAGTGCACTGCAGCCTGGTGACGGAACAAGACTCTGTCTCAAAGAAAAGGAGTTCGAGGCAAATGCACCTTATTTGAATGCTTTTTCATGTGTCTCTTTGATTGAGTTATAAATTCTGTAATTGCTTTTCTCTTATGTGGAGTGGGGATAATAATAGTACCTACTTCCCAGGGTTGTGGTGACTGTTAAAAAATAGATAATGACAGATATACTCACACTTTTTCAAAATGACATAGATTGCAAACAATCTAGCGGTCTCTTAATTGGGAAATGGTTGAAGAAATTATGGTTTAGCTGCACAATGGTGTACCATGCAGTACTTTATGTATAGTACTTTATGTATTGATACTGAGAACTCTGAGACAGATTAAATGAAAAAAACTGAGGTTCAGAAGAGTGTGTTGTGCCATCATTTGTGTTAAAAGAAGGTGGAAGACATATATGCATATTTATTTGCATAGGCTTATAATATCTCAGGAGAGATGCACAAGAAACTATTAGCATGAGTTGCTAGTGGGGAGGGGAATCCAGTACTTGAGGGACAGGATTAGGAGGGAGACTTTTCCTGTGTGTCTTTTGAATTTGAACAATGTGAGTGAAAGCATTAGCTATTCAAGAAATTACATTTAGTGATTAAAAATGTCAAAAGAAAAACCAGATTTTGTATAAAAGTTAGATAATGCATGTAAAGGATATATGTATTTTATTTTTAAAAGAAAAGACAGCTGCTGTTACCTGTTATCATCTCAGGAAGGGGTTGCATAAAGAATAGATGATAGACAACCAAACACAGTAGGTTGCAAATCAGATATCAGAAACTTGAATCTTTGCCCTTACTGTGTCTTATTCTTGTTTGGCTTTTTGAGAAGTATAGAGAAGGGAGTTGAAAGTATTGTCATTAGTTCTTAAAAATATGTGCAGTATTCCCAAATCAAGTGTTTCTGAGCACAGATCAGTTACATAATTCTGGTGCTGGAAAGGACTTTATAGATCATCTCTCTCATTTTAGAGATGGGGAAACTGATGCCGCACGAAGTTATTTTTTGAGGGGAGCTCAGAAAAAAAAAAAACAACAACAAAACCCAAAAAAAAAACCAAAAAAAAAAAAACCCAGGACGTTATATGACTGCTCAGGGTCATACCACTACATAGTGGCAAAATCAGAATCTACACTGGGCTTTCTGGCTCCCTGTCTCGTTTTCTTCCCGCTGTGCCACTTGCATAGTAGGCTTACAAAGAATAAATAATACTTCCCATTTTTTTCTCATATACCTTTTGCAGCCATTCATTCTACTATTCATCTGTTGAAGCTGGGCAGCCCTCCACCACACAAAGAAGCTCGACAGCGTCGGAAAGAACTCCGGAAGAAGCAACTGGCTGAACAAGTGGAACTGGAGCGACAAATGAAGGAGCTCCAGGCCGCCAACGAAAGCAAGCAGCTGGAGTTGGAGGCCGTGCGGAAGGTGGGAATGGGCGCTGGGTTGGGAAAGCGCTCTTCATTCCCTTGCTTAGGGGCTTTGGTTCTACCAAGACAAATGTAGTTCAGTTTTAGGGAGATATTTGTGGTGAACTGTTCTCAGAAGTGTTACCATACCATCAAGTGAGTTTTCCTAGCCCTGGAACTATGCAAAAACATTTCATTGGTTAGGAAGGTATGTTTATAGCAATAATGAGCACAGTTGAATTTTTTCAGAAGAAGGTGGGAAATTTCTTTCCCCTTTGGATGTCAAGACTGTTTTTAGTGACCTGGCAAGGGGTGTTGCTTTTTAGTTTTTCCTTAGCTCCTATCTTCACTCATAAGTACCTCGGAAGACCCTTGCTTTAGAATTGTTTAGTTTTACTTACTCTTTGGAGTTAAAGATACAGTCTGGGTCAGCTTTTCCTTCCATCTCAAGGCTAGGAAGTCAAGTACTATATGCTGTATGAGATAGTTGATGTTCATTGTTCCTTGGTTATGTCATGATCCCAGGGGTGGTAGTGAGTCCCTTGTATGTGGGTCTGGTCTTTATTTGAGACACTTTTGGGCTGAGTCTGTCTGCCTTGAATCACTGAGCACCTGCTAACCACTAGCCCAAGGACTCTTTCATGCACTTCTGTGCAAAAACTTCGTCCTGGGAAAGGGAGGTGGCTCATAATCTATGACCCCACATTCCTAGTGGGCCTCTCCTTTGGTTACCCATAGAAATGCCATATTGTGTGCTGAACTTCCTCTGAGTAGAGTAGACTAACGAAGATTTTTAAGAATACTTTTATAATCTTAGAAGCCATGTAAGCATATCTATAATCTTAGAAACGGTTATTACTATCACACACTTATTTTCTAAAAGCAGCTCCTCATTTCTTACTGCCCTCCCCCGACCCCCAAACACTCTTGCATCTTACCTCTTTCTGCTGCAATATATTTTCTGTAAAAATTCCCTTTAAAGGTTATGCTGAGCACCTGCCATATATGATTACTCCTGCTTCCTTCCACTGTGCACACATCAAAAGTGGGTGTTGTGAGGTCATGGTGGGGAGCCAGGGCTTGGTGTCCTTTTTTATAATTTTAAAATTATAAAATAGCTCATACCTGCAGAGAAGAATATGAAATATATATATATATATATATATATATATATATATATATATATATATATATAAACAATCATACAGTGAATACCCATGAAACTACTTCCTGGGTTAAGACAGATTATTGCCAATACAGGTTGAATGTCCCTTATCCAGAATGCTTAGGACCTGAAGTGTTTCAGATTTGGGATTTTTTTGGATTTTGGAATGTCTACATTATATACTGTAATTACCAACTGAGATCCTCTTGCCTCAGCCTCCCAAATCCAAAAATCTGAAATTTGAAATGCTTCAATGAGCATTCCCTTTAAGCATTATGTCGGAGCTCAAAAAGTTTCAGATTTTGGAGCATTTCGTATTCATTTTGTATTTTTTATTCAGTTCATTCCCTCATCCCTAACCTCTGGAAATCACTGATCAATTCTCTGTTTTTGTATTTTTGCTTTTTCCAAATTGTCATATAAATGAAATCATACAGAATGTACATTTTAAGAGTGGACTGGATTATTTGACTTAGCATTGTACATTTGAGATTCATCTATGAATGTCCTTTTGAACTTTTTTTTTTTTTGAGATGGAGTCTTGCTCTTGTTGCCCAGGCTGGAGTACAGTGGCACAATCTTGGCTCACCACAACTTCTACCTCCCGGGTTCAAGTGATTCTCCTGCATCAGTCTCTCAAGTAGCTGGCATTACAGGCATGTGCCACCATGCCTAGCTAATTTTGTGTTTTTAGTAGAGATGGGGTTTCTCCATGTTGGTCAGGCTGCTCTCAAACTCCCAACCTCAGGTGATCCACCTGCCTTGGCCTCCCAAAGTGCTGGGAAAACAGGTGTGAGCCACCGTTCCCAGCCGCCCTTTTAAACTTTTAAACTCTGCCTCCCAGGAGCATGTAGTATCTGCTATGAGTAATGTGAAGAAGCCATGCCTGGTGTTAGCAAGCTGTAGACCTATGTAGACAGCTTTCCCACTAACTAGGTTTATAGAATTATTTAAATGACTGATTTAGGATTCTTGGATAAGTGCTGGAAAATTCTTATACTTCTTAATAATCTTTGATTTTCTTGTCAGTAAACAAAATTCTCCGATTTTTTCATGGAGGCAGTCTTGGAAAACATAGCTTAGATGAATATTTAACTAAATTTATTTATTTTGAGACAGGGTCTTGCTCTGTTGTTCAGGCTGAAGTGTAGTGGCTCAATGACTGCTCATTCCCCGGCTCAAGAGATCTTGCCTTAGCCTCCCAAGTTGCTGGGACTATGGGTGCACATCACCATACCTGGCTAATTTTTTGTATTTTTTATAGAGATGGGGTTTTGCCATGTTGCCCAGGTTGGTCTCGAACTCCTGGGCTCAAGTGATCAACCCACCTCAGCTTCCCAAATTGCTGGGATTACAGGGATGAGGCACCATGCTCAGCTGAATCTTTTAATCATCTGGAATTAGGTTATATATCTGTGGGTTTCTTAAAATTTTATAGGCCTCATTTTAATTAGAAGAAGGAATAAGAAATCATGGTGGTTTTTATAAATTAATAGATTTATTTAAAGGGTTTCCTCAAATAATTTTTATTTCTACTTTTGTTTCTTTTAAAAAATATGATCATTTGGGTATGTTCAAAAATATACAAATATAAAAAGGCAGCTGTGAAAGATTTTCTCCGCGTCTTACACTTACGAATTTCTACCCCTTGCCAAGGTAAGGAAATATGAATATACATTCTTATTTTTTCTTATTTATTTATTTATTTATTTATTTGAGACTGAGTCTCACTGTGTCACCCAGGCTGGAGTGCAGTGGCTCAATCTCAGCTCACCGCAACCTTTGCCTCCCGGGTTGAAGTGATTCTCCTGCCTCAGCCTCCTGAGTAGCTGGGATTACAGGCGTGCACCACCACACCCAGCTATTTTGTTTTATTTTATTTTATTTTTAGTACAGATGGGGTTTCACCATGTTGGTCAGGCTGGTCTTGAGCTCCTGACTTCATGATCCGCCTACCTCGGCCTCCCAAAATGCTGGGATTACAGGCGTGAGCCACCACACCTGGCCATTCTTTTCCCATTTTTTAAACAAAAAAGTATATACCAGTGTTACTGTTCTGCTTCTAGTTTATTTCACTTAATATATTTTTTAGATCTTTCTATATTAGTATAAAGAGAGTTTCCTCATTCTTTTTTATGGCTGTAGGGTATTCTTTTATACAACTGTGTCATTATTTACTTAATCATACCAGGTTAGTGAACATTTGGGTTGTTTTAATCGGTAATGCTGTAGGGAATTATCTTGTACCTGTGTCATCGTATATGTGTTCATACATGTTCTGATGTCTCTGAGGAATGAATTCTTAGAAGTGGGAAAGCTGGGTCAAAGTGTGTACACCTGTAATTATGAAATCCAGGCTGATGGACCAGCTGCCATCTTGAGTGTTGCTGTTCACTGGCCAGAAGAAAAAGTGTTCCAGGGTTTAGCTATGTAGTGCTCCATCCCAGAAATGTCATACTATGCTTCTGTTTATAATATTTTGGTCAGAACTAGTCAGAACTTTCTGATGAGAAGTTAGCTGTCAAGCTTGCAGGAGTTCCTTTGTGTGTGGTAAATCATTTTTCTTCTTTTTTTTTTTTCTTTTAAAATTATTTTTTGGTCTTTTTCTTTCAACAGTTTTACTGTGGTGTATGTGGTTGTAGATCTCTTTTTGTTTATCCTGTTTAGAGTACATTGAACTTAAATATGTATAGTGTTTTACCTAAAGCTGAATAAGTTTTCAGCCATTATTTCTTTAAATATTTTTTCTACTTTTTTTTGGTATACATAATGGTGTCCCACATTTCTCTAAGGCTGTATTCGTTTTTCTTCTTCTTTTTCTCTGTTTTCCAATTGCATAATTTCTATAGATCCATCTTCAATATATTTTTCTTGCAGCTCAAATATACTGCTGAGTCCCTGTAGTGAATTGTTCATTTCAGTTATGGCACTTTTTACTTTCAGAATTTCCATTTGGTTCTTTCTGTAATTTATTATCTCTTTATTATTCTCTATTTGATGGGATGTTCTCATTCCTTTCAATACTTCTCTAAGTATGGTTCCTTTTAGTTATTTGAGCATACAGTATTTATAATAACTGCTTTGAAGTCTTCACATGCTAAATCCACCATCTGGATATCTTCAAAGACAGTTTCTATTGCCTGCTTTTTTACTGTATTTCAGCCGTACTTTCTTTTTTCTTTGTGTGTCTCATAGTTCTTTTATAGAAAACTAGACATTTTAGGGCCAGTACGGTGGCTCACGCCTGTAATTCCAGCACTTTGGGAGGCCGAGTTGGGTGGATCATGAGGTCAGGAGTTTGAGACCAGCCTGGCCAATATGGTGAAACCCTATCTCTACTAAAATTACAAAAAATTAGCCGGGCGTGGTGGTGTGCACCTGTAGTCCCAGCTACTCAGGAGGCTGAGGCGGGAGAATTGCTTGAACCTGGGAGGTGGAGGTTGCAGTGAGCCAAGATCATGCCACTGCATTCCACCCTGGGCGACAGAGTGAGACTCTGTCTCAAAAAAAAAAAAAAAAAAGAAAAGAAAACGAGACATTTTATATAATGCGCGGTAGCAACACTGGGTACTGATTCTACCCCTCTCCCCAGGGGCCTGTTATTGTTTGCCCTTTATTTGTTTAATGACCTAGCTGGACTATTTCAGTGAAGTTTCTTTTCCTCACAGTGTGAAGCTCCTGACTGTTTCTCCTCAGAGGCACAGGCTTGGACAGGAACACAGTCACCCTGCGAAGACCCTGATTTTTGCAGGGCTCTCTTTAAATGTCTTTCTCTGATTCCTCATTTAAGCTTTCCACCTCTGTTGGCATCACACCAACAGCTGTTAGAGTTGACTAATTTTGTTCTGTTGCTTTCTACAATGCCCTGGAATCTGAATTGCCTCACAGTCTGAGACCATTTAAATTCAGACCTGCATTTGGTCTTCAAGGTCAGTCTTTGAGACTTTTTCCTACTACATGAGACCTCTTCTTAGCTATGTCTTTCTCTGGTTCTCTCTGTCAGACATTTGACTGGTCTGGCAAGAGCAGTGGCTCACGCCTGTTAATCCCAGCCCTTTGGGAGGACAGAGTGCAAGGATCACTTGAGGCCAGGAATTTGAGACCAGCCTGGACAACATAGCAAGACCTTGTATCAGTCAACCAACTAACTAACCAACCAACCAACAGCACTTACAGCTGGTCTGTAGGTTAGTGTGTTCTTCTCCTGAAGCTACTGGCCTCCTTTTAATTCTTTGTCATCAAAATTTCCGTAGTTTTTTGAGAGTGCCCTTAGGCTTGTACTGCCTCCCACTTTCAAATAAAGTCGGTCCTTTTAAGGAGAACATCAGAGCTTGCTTTTATCCCTGGGCAAAACCTCTGTGCGGTGTTCTGGAGCTGGGGATGGAGGCAGTAGTTGGCTTCTCTTGGAGTGATAATCCTGTTTTATGAGAATATCACTAGATGGAGGTTGTAGCCTTTGCCACTTGCCTCTCCTTATGTGGAACTTCTGCCCCACAAGTGACTGGGACAAGAGTGCTCAGACCCTGTATTCTCAGCCTGTCATACCTGAGGTCAAACTTCCTCCTTGTGAGTGGGTGCTGGTGGAGAAAGGGAGCCCCAAACCTCTCAGCCACTCTTGGCTAGAATAGAGTTTCTGCAACATGCAGCTGGGGACAAAGAGAAATTCTGGCAGCGTGCCCCTGCCAGTGAGATATCATAGCCCTTGACTCTGAGCTGAGGGGAGGGGAACCCTTGTTTCGGGTTCCATCTGCCGGGAGTAGAGCTTCCTTCTCACTGATACTGTGGGGGAGGGGGAGGAGTACATCATATGCCGTAGACCTTCACTGTTCTTACTCAGAGTTGGTAGATTTTCTTAGATAAATGTTCTCCATTTTAGAATGTCCTTAGAATAATTTCTAGAGACTTTTAAAGGTTTTGTTTTTTAACAATAGTTTTCACCAGTTATGGTTGTTTTGTTGGGGAAAGGGTCTGCGGATCTCCTCATACCACCCTTCTAGAAATTGAGTTCTGATAAAAGTTACAAGGAATAATGTTTAAGATGACAAAGCTGTACAGAAAGAGCTCAAGAAATAACTCTCAAATCTCATGAATGCAATTGCAAGTGAATTTTAATTCAACGACTATGCTAAAACTTTCTTTGCAAATGTTGTTCAGGCTTATCAATAGTCTTTCATTTACCTAGCTTATTTTGTATGTTGACTCAGCAGATTCTTGGTCTGGAATTCTAATGGAGCTACAAGTTTTTATTCTATTATCTTTATTGATATTAAGAACATTTGGCTTTTCCCATGCTTAAGTGTGACTGTCTTTCTCTCTAATGTACTTCTACTGTAACATCTGCTGTTCTGTGGATGGGTTTTTGATTGGCTAGAAACTGGAGGAAGCAGCATCTCGTGCAGCGGAAGAGGAAAAGAAACGCCTTCAGACCCAAGTGGAACTTCAGGCCAGGTTCAGCACAGAGCTGGAGAGAGAGAAGCTTGTGAGTATCATGTGGCTGGACAAAGCAGCTAAGGTAGATCAGCCTGGGTCAGTGGGAAGGAGAAAGGGCTGGAGGTTAGAGTGAAGCCATGTCATCGGCTTGGCTCTACTACTGACTTGGATTGAGCTGTAGGGGAAGTTGTGTGCTTGTTCATTCATTCGTTATCTGTTTATTGAGCACCTTCTATGTGCCAGGCACTGTGCCAAAGATTTACTGGTAAAAAATATAAACCTTATTTTCAAGACTCCTAAGTGGATATTTATGGAGCCAGGCATTGTGACCCATTCCTGTAATCCCAGCACTTTGGGAGGCCAAGGCATGAGTATTGCTCGAGCCCAGGAGTTTAAGACTAGCCTGGGCCATATCTACCAAAAAAAGAAAAAAAAAAAAAAAAGGAATTAGCCAGGCCTGTTGGTGTATGCCTGTAGTTCCAGCTACTCAGGAGGCTGACGTAGGAGGATTGCTTGAGCCAGCCCAGGAGTTCGAGGCTACAGTGAGCTGTGATTGTGCTACTGCATTCCAGCCTGGGTGACAGAGCAAGGCCTTCTCTCAAAAAAAAAAAAAAAAAAAAAAGTAATGATGTGATAAATGCTTGGTTAGAGTGACTATATATTCTGGTTTGCCTGGGAGAGTCCCTGCCATTCTGATATAAGTATTAATAACATTCCTTTTCATTCTCCAAAGAGTTATGATTTAGAAAATAAATAGTTATGGAAAAAGCATAGGTTCCATGGCATTTCTCCTCTGTAATAAGCAAGGATGGCAGGGATGAGATCCTGAAATTGTGAGAACATCTAGATTCTGATTTGTTGCTCTTGGCAGCTCTGATTCATCTTAGAGGTTCCCATGCCCAAGAGACCCAAGATACAGGTTGCTGGTAGTTCTGGTAAGTTACAAGGAATAATGTGTAAGATGACAAAGCTGTACAGAAAAAGCTCAAGAAATAGCTCTCAAATGTCATGAATGCAATTGCAAGTGAATTTAATTCAATGACTATACTAAAACTTCCTTTGCAAAATGTTGTTCAGGCTTATCGATAGTCTTTCATTTACCTAATTTATTTTGTATGTATGTGTTTCTTGGCAGCTCTGATTACTCATGTCGCTTGAGTTCCCCTAGGGCTGGAGGTGTCCCAGGGAGTGGAGGCAGCCAGGGAAGTGTGGGAAGAATCCCTGGGAGTTAGCTGGTTAGCTGGAACACAGGTCTTCTCACAGTGAGTGATACTCCGTGGGAGAGTGCTGAGCCCAGTGCCTAAATAGATGTATGTGACATTTCTTTTTTTTTTGAGACGGAGTTTCACTCGTTACCCAGGCTGGAGTACAATGGCGTGATCTCGGCTCACCGCAACCTTCGCCTCCTGGGTTCAGGCAATTCTCCTGCCTCAGCCTCCTGAGTAGCTGGGATTACAGGCACGCGCCACCATGCCCAGCTAATTTTTGTATTTTTAGTAGAGATGGGGTTTCACCATGTTGACCAGGATGGTCTCGATCTCTTGACCTTGTGATCCACCCGCCTCGGCCTCCCAAAGTGCTGGGATTACGGGCTTGAGCCACTGCACCCGGCTGACATTTCTTGTAGTCACTTTTTGTTACTTAGAGTTGAAAGAGTTGTGTTTGTGGTTTGAGAAGAAAACAGGAAGGTTGATGTTATTTAGAGAAACAGCCAGAAGTTTTGGTCGTCTTTCCTTTCTGGTCCTTCTTACTGAACACTGGCTTTCTCTTCTTTAAGTGCAGGATTATCACATGATCTCTCATGACTCTTAGGAGGACAAAGCAAGCTAATGCAAGTGAAAATATTTTATCAACTGCAGAGACATAGGCTAATGTGTTTGTTATATTTAGGATGTCCTTGTTTTTAATTTTTAAGGTAGGGATTCAAAACTGTAATCCAGAAGGGAAAAGCCATTAACATATAAAGACTAACTCAAATGCTTGAATTCCCCTGGCTGGAGATGCCCCGGGGAGTGAAGGCAGCCAGGGCAGTGCGGGAGGAATCCCATGCTGGCTGACCTTTCCTTCCACTTTAGTGTAACACTCCACTGCTTTGACTGGGAAAAGGTTCATTCCTTTTAGAGAAGACTCTATAGGTAAAAAAAAATTGTGACTTTAAGACAGAAATGCATTTAGAGATAAATTATACAGGAAAACATTTTTTTCTTGACTTGAGTCTTAAAATGTGGAGTGGAAGGGATGGAAAATACAGCAGAGCAGAACATAATTTGGGTTATAATTTGTTCTTCCCAGACTTTTTCACTATTGGGATTGGGTGTGGTAACCTCTTTGCCTCCATCTTTAATCTCAAGGATTGAAGGACAGAGTCCTGCCACCCTGAAAGGCTGAGGCTGCAGCTGTGGGCAAATCCCTCAGGTGGAGGGGGAGGCTTTCCCTGAGAGAAGTCAACCTGCATTTAAACATGACCATTTTATACCATCAGATCAGACAGCAGATGGAAGAACAGGTTGCCCAAAAGTCCTCTGAACTGGAACAGTATTTACAGCGAGTCCGGGAGCTGGAAGACATGTACCTAAGGCTGCAAGAGGCTCTTGAGGATGAGAGACAGGCCCGGCAAGATGAAGAGACGGTGCGGAAGCTTCAAGCCAGGTGCCAGATTGGTTTGCAGACTTTGCCTTTATGTACTTTGCCTGGGCTAATACAGTTTCTTGAAATGACTAACACTCTGGTAGAGAGGGAGAAGTGTCTCAGCTGTGGCTGTGATTGAGCTCGAGTTGTCCCGATTAGAGAGACCATGGAGACTTTACCGGCTGGGGTGTTTCTTTTCATTCTGGGGCGCTGGGAAACTCTTGCTTCTGAGGCTAAATAAGGGCCTATTTTAGAGCAGTCTGATAGGTATGTTTGATGGGGTACCCTTAGTCATATTCAAGAATATCCACAAACCCAGAATTAGCTCTGATGAGAGCTTGGGTTCTTTAATATGTTCCAGACCAGAGAGGGCTGTTGGTATGCAGGCGGGGGCCTGTTCAGGCCTAATTTGCAGTCAGGTTTTGGGGAATAAGGAGGAAATATGTAGTGTCTATTTGGTCATTCAGGATTGGTAACATTCCTTCAGTAATTGCTACTTGAAATCCTAATTTTAAAAGTATTTGAAACCTAGATTTTTTTCCCTTAGAGCTTTTAATGTCAGGTTTACTATTTATGATAGTCATGTTCTCAGATGAAAACTCTCTATTTTGGGCCTTCATAGCAGCAGGAAGGACAAAATAAAATGAAGACTCCCAAAGAGAAAAATTGAGCCTATTCTCTGTCAGTTTCTACATCTTAAGATATCTAGGATGGGAGACAACACTAAAAAGTATTTACTACCCCTGTTTTGGGGAGCATTTATGAGATGAGCTGGGGTAGTTTTTCCATGGCTGCCATTTTACATGTGGAGAAGCAAAAGATTAAAAATATTTCTTTAATCTTTAGATAGTAAGAGAAAGAAGAAGTCTTCTTTAGTTGTATATTTTGCCAAAAGTGGCTTCTAAAACAAATTGTTTTGGAAACTTAGATTTTAAATTTAACTTTTTTTTAAAGACAGTTTCGCTCTTGTTACCCAGGCTGGAGTGCAATGGTGCGATCTCGGCTCACCACAACCTCCGCCTCCTGGGTTCAGGCAATTCTCCTGCCTCAGCCTCCTGAGTAGCTGGGATTACAGGAATGCGCCACCATGCCCAGCTAATTTTTTGTATTTTTAGTAGAGACGGGGTTTCACCATGTTGACCAGGATGGTCTTGATCTCTTGACCTCGTGATCCACCCGCCTTGGCCTCCCAAAGTGCTGGGATTACAGGCGTGAGCCACGGCGCTCGGCCTCAATTTAACTTTTTTAAAGGAAAAGTCATTTTCTAAACAGAAAATTAAGCATGTAGTATATTGCCTGGCATTTATAGGCCCCACAGGTACATATTCACTGCACTGTGGGGTTGACCAGGTTCTTAGAATTCCCTACCAGTGCCATTGGGTGGTGTTTTTAGCAGACGATTCACTCTGTGGGAATGTTTGAGTGTCGCGTGATGTCCAGAGTGACATTTTACATGACATTCAACATTTTTTGAGCCACCTCATTATTTGAGCTGTGTTGAGAGTTTATAGATCGTTCTTGTGCAGATAATTCACAGTGAGATAAGCTGTATGTATTACGGCAGTTTTGTGGGAGGTTGATTATGACATAGCGGAGATTAGATCACAGAGGGAACCAGATAATTCTAGAAATACTAGTCTTAGTTATTGAGTGTTTATAGAATGAGTGATATTTTGAATAATGGATAATTTTGGATACCTGAAGCCAGTGGTTTTTTTAACCAGTTACATATAAAAATCACCATACAAAGCTTCTGAAAAATACACATGTAAGGCCTCACTCTAGATTTACTGAATCAAAATATATATGGATAGGAGCCAGACATGAGTGTTGTTATTTAAAAAGCTCCGCCTAGGCTGGGTGTGTGGTGGCTAATGCCTATAATTCCAGCATTTCGGAAGGCCGAGGCAGGAGGATCACTTGAACCCAGCAGTTTATGTCCAGCCTGGGCAACATGATGAAACCTCATCTGGAAAAAAAAAAAAAAAAAAAAAAAAAAGCTACTTGGGAGGCTGAGGCAGGAAGATCGCTTGAGTACAGGAGGTTGAGGCTTCATTGAGCTGTGTTCTCACTACAGCCTGGGGGACACAGAGAGACCCTATCTCAAAACAAACAAACAAACAAACAAAAACACCCAACAAAAAACTCCAGCTAATTATTTTGCACACTGTGATTTAAGCAATAGCAAAATGGCTTCAACCTTTTGAATGCAGATATAACTTCTACATACAGCACTGATCTAATATGCTGAAAGCACTACACACAAATGTGACTTTTTCTCGATGTGCAAAGGCCACTTTAGGAATATCATTCTAAAATATTTTTGTACTTAGTTTTTGGAACTTGAAATGGACAAATTTGCTCCCTCTAGTGGTCTTTTTTTTTTTTTTTTTTTTTTTTTTTTGAGATGGAGTCTTGCTCTGTTCCCAGGCTAGAGTACAGTGGCCCTATCTTGGCTCACTGCAACCTCTACCTCCCAGGTTCAAGCGATTCCCCTGCCTCAGCCTCCTGCGTAGATGAGACTACAGGCGCGCGCCACCATGCCCAGCTAATTTTTTATATTTTGGTAGAGACGCAGTTTCACCATGTTGGCCAGGATGGTCTTGATCTCCTGACCTCATGATCCACCTGCCTTGGCTTCCTAAAGTGCTGGGATTATAGATGTGAGCCACTACACCCAGCCTAGTGGTCATTTTTAAGTGAAGTGCGTTTCTGTTTCCTGAAGTCACTGAACGCTGTGTCTGATTTAGAGGGAAATTCTGTCAGATTGGCAGAGAGGGTTTGTTCTTTGCTCCTCAGAATAGGCCTTTCTGGATAGAAAAAACAAGGGAAGTCATCATGAAGTTGAGTTAGAAACATTGGCACTAATAAAATGAACATAATCTTATACCAAGGGCCTGTGTAAAAGACTGCTTAGTTAACTCTTCTCACTCATTTCTTAAAGCAATAGCTAATCATTCATGGAATATCTGGAATCTCATTATTCTTCTAATGCATAGTTTTTTTCTCTGTCAGTGTCTTAAATTTACCCAGAGAAACTTTTTATAGTAAATTGTTTTTTTTTTTTGAGACAGAGTCTTGTTCTGTCGCCAGGCGCCAGGCTGGAGTACAGTGGCGCAATCTCGGCTCACTGCAACCTCTGCCTCCTGGGTTCAAGCAATTCTCCTGCCTCAGCCTCCCAAGTAGCTGGGACTACAGATGCATGCCACCACGCCCAGCAAATTTTTATATTTTAGTAGAGGCAGGGTTTCACTATGTTGACCAGGATGATCTCGATCTCTTGACCTCGTGATCCGCCCACCTCAGCCTCCCAAAGTACTGGGATTACAGGTGTGAGCCACCCGCATCCGGCCCTGTAGTAAATTGTTTAAATAAAAGACCAGAACTTTAGCTTGAAACATCTAGATCTTGTAATTGTTAAAATTATAACTGAAGTCTTTTTTTAACTTTTCATTTTTGTGGGTACCTAGTAGGTGTTCATATTTGTGGGGTACATGATATTTTGATACAGACATACAGTATGTAATAATCACATTAGGGTAAATGAGGTATCCATCACCTCAAGCATTTATCTTTAGTCTTACAGTCTACTATACTCTTAGTTATTTTTAAATGTATAATTAAATTATGATTGACTATAGTCACCCTTTGTGCTATGAAGTTTATTTTTTTAATCTGTAATCCTGAAGGTGATCTAGCCTCTTATGAATGATAACTCAGAAGAAAACTGTTCATTTAATATTTAGGAAATTCAAGTTATTGGCCAGACATGATGGCTTACGCCTGTAATCCCAGCACTTTGGGGAGGCTGAGGTGGGCCGATCCCTTGAGGCTTGGAGTTTGAGACGAGCCTGGCCAACATGGCAAAACCTTTCTCTACTAAAAATACAAAAATTAGCTGGGTGTGGTGGCATGCACCTATAATCCCAGCTACTTGGTAGGCTGAGGTGCAAGAATCACTTGAACCCAAGAGGCAGAGGTTGCAGTGAGCTGAGATTGCGCCAGTACACTCCATCCTGGGTGACAGAGCAAGACCCGTTTCAAAAAAGAAAAAGAAAAAGAAGAAAAATCAAGTTATTGGAAAGTTCTTGAGGCTGAGCCATAATCTGTCCTATTATACCTTTGGATCTGTAAGGCCCAGGAGTATACCTTAGTCATATCTGTATTTCCAGCAACTAGTACCTGGCACACAGGAATATTTTTTGAATGAATGAATGGATCCATGTTCTACCCAATGGGGCCACATGAAACAGCAGTCTCTCTTCCATGTGATATGATACGTTTCATATATTTGAAGGTTAGGGACTGGGTTCTGGAGTAAGGCCATGGTTTGATTCCCAGTTCTAGTACGTTTAGCCATGTAACTTTAGAGAATTGCCAGCTTTATAGGGTTGTTGTGAAGATGAAATGAGATGATGCATACACAGTGTTCTAGAGTAATGCCTAGCAGTTGGGAGTCACTCAGAGTCTGTTGCTTTCTGCTCCTTTATCTCATTTGCAGATGGGCAAGATATAGAATGTGTAGAATGTAAAAACAAGCATTCAAAAAAAGATGTTGATGGGCTAGAATGGTGATTTTAGCCCAAGAAGATAATTTAACGTATCAAAAGAACAACTACAGGATCCAGGATACTTTATAGAAATTCATTTGAAAAGTTCTGCAGTTTCATTTCTCTCAAATGTGTTTGCCAAAACCCTATACACTCTTACGCAGCCTTAATGAGATGATGCATGCACAGTGTTCTAGAGTAATGCCTAGCAGTTGGGAGTCACTCAGAGTCTGTTGCTTTCTGCTCCTTTATCTCATTTGCAGATGGGCAAGATATAGAATGTGTAGAATGTAAAAATAAGCATTCAAAAAAAGATATTGACGGGCTAGAATGGTGATTTTAGACCAAGAAGATAATGTAATGTATCAAAAGAACAACTACAGGATCCAGGAGACTTGGCTTTATAGAAATTCATTTGAAAAGTTCTGCAGTTTCATTTCCCTCAAATGTGTTTGCCAAAACCCTATACACTGTTAGGTAGCCTTAATGAATCTGAAGTGTCCAGAGCAAATGAGACAATTGTCCCTCTGTAATATGAGCTGCTATCCACTAATACTTGCTGGGTAATAGGATACCTGATGTGCATTATCACATTAAATAGACTAGTAAACCTTTGATGGTAGGTGTAGTTTCTGTTCCTTTTTTGATAAATGAGGAAGCTGATACACAGAAGAAGAGTGAGGCACTAAAGTCTTTAGTCAGGAGTCTTGTTTGCAAACCACAGAAACCAACCTGTATTCGCTAAAGCAATAAAATAATATGTTGGAAGTTTTTTAAATAGTTTGCCATTTCCACAGAAAGGCAAGTGACCAGAACTTGAACACAGGCAGGAAACACGGGGGTATAAGCAGCCCCAACTACAGCCCAGGCCAGGCCATGGGAAGAGTCCAGTGAGGATACTGCTGGTGCCCATGTTGGTACCAGGTGTCAGCAGTGCCATCACTTCTGCTGTCACTCAACATTGGCTGTTACTGCCACCAGCAAGATGAATTCTCTACTGGCTCTGCTGCTTTGTGCCAGTTGCTTCCAAGTTCCAGAAGGAACTTCTGCTTAGCCAAGCCCAGCTTGTGCCTCCACTATACCCTGGTTGCAAAGAGGTGGGAGGGCAGGTGTCTGGCCTGTGGATTCTATCGTGGGAGATGAGCCCTACCTTCTATCAAGACTCCTACTGTGACAGTTCCTCTAGACACATGAGTGAGTTCAGAGGCTGGGCAGCCTAAGCACCTGCAAATGTCCATTCTCTCTCCATACTTTTACCACTAGAGTGAAAAAACAGGCCCATTCAATCTCATTCACTCTTATGTCCCCAGTGCCTAGAAAAGCATGTTGAAAGCATATAATAAATATACATCAACTGAGTGAATAAACTCTGCACTGGTTAGACTACATCTGTAGTGTTGTGTTCTGTTGTGTACATCAAACTCAAAGAAACAGCTAAAGAGGCCAAGCATAGAGGCTCACACCTGTATTCCCAGCACTTTGGGAGGCTGAGGCAGGTGGATCACAAGGTCAGGAGTTCAAGACCAGCCTGGCCAAGATGGTGAAACCCCATCTCTACTAAAAATACAAAAAAATTAGCTGGGCCTGTTGGTGGCCACCTGTAATCCCAGCTACTCTGGAGGCTGAGGCAGAGAACTGCTTGGACCTGGGAGGCAGATGTTGCAGTGAGCTGATAACATGCCACTTGTACTCCAGCCTGGGCAACAGAGCAAGACTCTGTCTCAAAAAAAAAAAAAAGAAAAGAAAAGAAAAGAAAAAAAAGGCATTTAAGGAGACCCCAGTGTCTCCAAAGGAGGATATTGAGTCTGAAAACTAGGTCCCAATAGTTAAGGCTGGAGGTGGTCTTCTTAGAGAAGGATGTTCTCAGCAGGCAACAAAGCTGCCTTCCAATTGCTGAAGGGCTATTGCAGGGAAGAGGGAGCAGATACTTCCTTTGTGGAACTAGGGTAGTGGATGGGAGAGCTCATCTTAGTGTAAGGAAGAACTTTGTAAGGATTGAGGCTGCCCATAAATAAACTGGCCCAATTTGTGAGGCAGGGAGTAGCCCATCACCTAGAGTATTGGAGCTGAGTTGAACAACCACTCTGCTGGAAGTTGTAAAGGGAATCCAGAAATTGGTGTTGGTACAGTCGTTACTTTATTGCCTTTTAGTTTTATAAGAGCAGATGCTGACAGGTAGTAGTAACTGACCAGCCATGTAACTTTACTTTGTTACCATAATATTAGTGTTCAAGCCACTAGATATGTGTCCTGTCCTGGGTTGGCATCGAAGGGCACTATATACACTTTAATGCAGGTTTTGGCTATAGTTTTGGCTATAGTTTATTTAAACAACTACATAGCTGGGTATTCCCAGATACGTATCCTGTTATTGAAAGATAACATTTTGGAGTCACACAGACCTGGGTTAAAATTCGTTATAACCTGTGCAACAAACTTTTAAACCCTTTGGTTTTTCATTGCTTCATCTGTAATGCAAGGATAATACCTTTCAGGATTGTTAGGGGATTCAGAATAATGGAGGCAAAGGCCTGGCATGTAGTAATTGTTCAATAAATAGTATCTCTGTTATTCTGTGTTAACTCCTGCTTTCTTCATTTTCATTATCAGTTTTTTTCCATGGTAATAGGTTTTTACTAGGTGGAAATGTTTTCATGTTGTAGCAACCAGGCAGATTTCAAAACTTGGCCCTGCCACCTGGTAGGTAGATGATCCTAGTACAGGCCACTGAACCTTTGTGCCTCATTTGCATCATCTCTAAAATATGAGTAACAGCACCTAAGTTTACTATGAGGATTAATTGAGAAAATACACTTGACTATTAGGTCAGTTCCTGGCACACATTAAGCTCTGCATCAGTGTTATTCTTTATTTCACAAAAGGGTGAAACTAAGATTGCTTAGAGCAGGACACATAGGCTTCTTTACCAGTTTTGTGAATATGAGCTTTTCTGGCTTCTGCTTTCCTCCTGATAAAATGAGAGGGGGATTAGACGAACTGAAATATTCTCTTACCTAAAATGCCTCCCTCATCTGCTGGGTTGGGGTGGTGACCTGGGCAGGGTTTGATCTGGAGCTCTCCTCAACATTGTAGGTTGTTGGAGGAAGAGTCTTCCAAGAGGGCTGAACTAGAAAAGTGGCACTTGGAGCAGCAGCAGGCCATTCAGATGACTGAGGCAGAGAAGCAGGAGTTGGAGAATCAGCGTGTCCTGAAGGAGCAGGCTCTGCAGGAGGCCATGGAGCAGCTGGAGCAGCTGGAGTTGGAACGGAAGCAAGCACTTGAGCAGTACGAGGTAATGAGACTCAGCCCTGCAAACTTGTGTGTTTGAATTTTTGAAAAACATTTCTCAGTAATAGAATTATTTGCTTAGTTGCCAATATGAAGCTGTAGTAAGAATCTTGCTTAGCTGTAAGAAAGAAGAAAGAGGGAGTTTTTACAGGATATGTCCACCAGAGACAGAAACTGCACAGTAATTTGAACAGGGAAAGCTTAATATAAAACATTATTAACTGTAACAGGGGATTACCTACTGTGTTGTAAAGAAGACTTTGAGGATGCAGGAATGGCAGATGTAGGGAGCAGCCACTGTCTGGAAGACTGAGGCAGAGCACCAGGGAGAGAATAGATCTGGAAGAGGATGCCTTGCCCCTTGCCCCTTAACCCCAGTACTGTGATCCAGACCTCCATGGAGAGGGTGCACGGATGGCCAAAAAGTTTGCTGAGGTGCCATGCCAGCAAAGCCCACAGGGAGGTGCTACAAAAACTCACTAGTGGTGAGCACTGTGGGTGTTCTGAGTGCCACAGGAGCCGCTGAGTGGAATCTGGAAGAAAAATCCCTCCCTCCTCGTGTCCCTTCAGCACCCTCTACTGACAAAGCTTTGTGCTGCCAGCTAGTGAGGGAGAATTATTTTAGTATCACCAGCAGGACAGTTCAGGGTGGATTTGGAGTGAAAGGCAGTAAACTGTAACTGGCACACAGGGTCATACACCCATTGTAATTAGTGTGCATGTGGTAGAAGAATAGGTTTTGGAATCAGACAGCCTGGGTTCCATTTCTGGCTCTACTGTTTCCTCTTGGGTGACCCTAGGCAGGTTACTGACCTTCTCTGAACCCGTTTCACTCTGTACAATGGGGTAACAGTAGTTCCCATCTCTTGAGTGGGCCATGAGAGGATTTAATGATACAATTCACAATTATGTAGTAAGGGCCCAATAGCTGTGATTTGGTTCTTAAACTACCTGTGTGCCTGCATAGTCCAAAATCCACTTTTGTTTCAGGAAGTTAAAAAGAAGCTGGAGATGGCAACAAATAAGACCAAGAGCTGGAAGGACAAAGTGGCCCATCATGAAGGATTAATTCGACTGATAGAACCAGGTAACAAACTCTTTGAAGTAATCATATATTAATTTTTAAATTTATTTTTATGTTTGACTTGTGTATTTGAATTGTACTAGACACTTTTTTAGCCCAAATGTAAAAAAAAAAAACAAACAAAAAAACCTGCTTAGGGTAAATTTCTCTTGAAAACCTTACCCCCTGGCTGGGCATAGTGGCTCATGCCTGTAATCCAAGCACTTTGGAGGCCAAGGCGGGCAGATCACCAGAGGTCAGGAGTTCAAGACCGGCCTGATAACATGGTGAAACCCTGTCTTAAAAAATAAAAAAAAAAAAATTGGGGGGAAAAAAATTTTTTTTGAAAACCTTACCCTTAATAGGTAAGAGGGACTAGTTAATCCCCTTGGTATACATCTTCTAGTTGTTTTACCTGGTATGACATTTATGGATGTTCCTCAGAGAAGAAATAAAGTAGAAAAGTTACTATTTTATCTGTAGAAAAATGATGGGGTACCCTGAAGAATATAATACTTCCTGTATTTAAAGCATGTTTGTCTCTTAGGTTCAAAGAACCCTCACCTGATCACTAACTGGGGACCTGCAGCTTTCACTGAGGCAGAACTTGAAGAGAGAGAGAAGAACTGGAAAGAGAAGAAGACCACAGAATGACTGCACTTGCTGGCAATCACATCAGTTATGTAGATACTATGTGGCGGGAAAGCTTTATGCTAAAGACAAAAGAAACAGCTTTGGGGGCTGGGCGCGGTGGCTCACGCCTGTAATCCCAGCACTTTGGGAGGCCGAGGTGGGTGGATCACCTGAGGTCAGGAGTTCAAGACCAGCCTGGCCAACCTGGTGAAACCCTGTCTCTACTAAAAATAGAAAAAAAAATTAGCTGGGCGTGGTGGCAGGCGCCTGTAATTCCAACTACTTGGGAGGCTGAGGCAGGAGAATCACTTGAACCCAGGAGGTGGAGGTTGCAGTGAGCCCAGATCATGCCACTGCACTCCAGCCGGGGTGAGAGTGAGACTCCATCTCAAAAAAATAAAAAAATAAATAAGAAATGGCTTTGCTGCTTTTAACTCTTCTTCCTTCTGTGCCTCTCTAAGTGGGTCAATATCCTAAGGAAGCCTTCTTATTTATCTTTCTGCAAATAAGGGCTACTTGAAAAGGGGAAAAAAAGTCAGTATTGTCAAGCTGTTTATTTACTCTTTGTTTGAAAACTTCGCCTTCTGAAAATTACCTTTTAGCTCTCTCAGATTCTTCCCCAAATGAGGCAGGGTGCACACAGCACAGTCAGCTCTCCAGAGTTTGGAGGGGCTCACTGCCACAGGGTTGTCAGAACCTCTGTGGACTGGGTGTTAGCTCTTTCCTTTGGCAACGTGTTTCCTTCTCCGAGTATGTGCTGTTAAACTAGATTGGGCAGTTTGCTTTCCATTCCCCGATACTTGACATGGAATGCCTTTGACAGTTGGTGCTCTGAGAGAGAAGTCACAGAGTCACTGCCATTTCCTGGTTGCCCTTTTGGAATGTGATCCTGTTAGTAGGGGTTTTCTAACTTCTACTAAGATATTTACTTCCCTAACCATCATACACTTGACATGTTTCATTCCTGTCTCCTTTCCCCTCACCTTAAAGGAGACTATCCCTTTGCCCCATATTCTCAACCTAATTTTCTCTCGTACTCACTCTCTCTAGTAAATGATGTGCTACTAAGTATATGCCAGGCTGTGAGAGGATTATGCTGAGTAGTAGAAAGAAGCTAATTTGAAATAAAAATTATTTGGATAATTAAGAAAGCAAATTATGTGCACATGGCCAATAGGAAGTTGACTGTATGTCTGCTAATCAGATTCAAAACGTCATAAAGATGACAGCATGTCAATATATTAGCCTAGCCATGATGTTAGTCTTTGTTAGATGGGCAGCTTTTCTGCTTTTTCCCTTCCTCTGTGATGACAATGGAGGAAATATCCAATAGAAACAAGTTTAACAGGGAAATTAGGATCATAGTTTATATGTATCTGATTTCAAAGGAGTATTAAGGAAGGTTTTCATACATGACCTCTCTTTGGACTAAGAAGAACATTTATGAAATCAAGCCTTCCAACACTAGTTCTAATTAAGAAGCAGCAGTAACTCCATGGACAGCAATCAAGCTTAACATTGTAAATAAATATGGGGATAATTCAGTTGTTGCCGAAAAAGGCGGGGGTGGGGTGGGGTGCAGAATTCAGCAGAATAGTTAAAGCCCTTTTCTCTTTACAAGTATTAAATGAGGACAGAGAACGTCAGCTGTTCTTATGCTAGTACTTGCTAAGTGCATATTAAGAACGCAATTCCAAATAGATGTATACATCTAGAGAGAGTGTTATTAGAGGTTTCAGTGTATGTATTTGGAAACTGGAATATAATCCCATAAATTATCACCTTTTATGACTAGAAAATATTTTCCAATGAAGTGGTCTTTAGGTCTTAAGACTGTTAGCTGCTTAATAAAAATGTAACTTTATTCAATGATTTCTTGTAGTTACCTTTATAAAGTTTAGATTATTGTCTAAAATATTTTTGTATCATGTGCCTTTGAAATTTGACAGCTGATTTGGGTGTTGAATTTCTGCCCAGCCATTTATCAGTATTATCATTTTATTCAGTAGCTGGCAGGTATATTAGGCCAATGAGAACTAAGCAAGGCATGGAACCTTTCCTGTGGTTTGATTACACATTATACCAGAAAACTCCAGTATCCCTCATTCCAGAATGAGGAAAAAATATTTTACAAAGAAGCCAGTTACCTATGTGAAATCTATGGGGTGGAAACAGTGTGGCCCTGGGGAGTCTCTGCTTGGTGGGGAGGGTGATGATAGAATATGTAAATTTCTACTTCTAGAAGTTGTGAAATAGGGCCTGCACTTTTGCAGAATGTCCTTCCTTAAACCTGGCTTAATCCAAAGCTATAGCTGAAAACATGACCTGGGGCTTCACTGCTCTAGCCCTGGGTTCTTGAAGACCTCACTGTCTGGCTCCCGGACATCAGCCTAAGGACTGCCTGCTTTCTGGTCACAGGTGGACCTTGATATGACCAAGCAGTTTTACATGTGGTTGTGCAAAAGGTTTCTGTTTAATGTACAGTGTTACTGATTTGTATCTTGGTTTCAGTGGCAGGCACTATGTCTAGTGGAGGCAAAATCCTTGTAAACAGTGCTTTGGCTTAGATACTTGTGAATCAAAGATAGCACAGAAATGAACTAAGTAAATACCATTTGGAATTATATTTTGATACTAACTGAATTTTTCCTAGTATTTAAAATGGTTTTACCTGTCAAAGGGCCAACCGAACTCTTGGTTTTACTTTTGTAATTATTGTACAGAGAATTTCAGGAGTGTTTGAGTGCTTGTCATAATCAGGTGTTTTCCTTAATAAGTAGGGATATGATCATTTACAGGAATTAAGCATGAAAACAGTTTTTAAAATGTATTTTTGTGATGTGCTATGTTGAGAGGAAACCAAATATTTATGATTTAAAAACATTCATATCAAAACATTGTACATTGTAATATGCTCAACTTCCACAATTTTTTGCTAATTTTTATAAGATATATTAAAAATATTTTGTATTTTTTTTAAGTAAAATGGACCCAATAAGAAAATTAAAAATACCAGAACATGCATTTTAAACTGTCTGATTTAATAAAACAGTGGGGATAAAGTTGGGTATATCTATGTGTATTTTCATATAATGAGATGGACTTTGGTTTAGGGACACTTCCTGAAAACACTGGGTTTGGAGTTTAGACCCCAAGAAGTTAGCTATGGCCTCATGTTTGGTGTTTGAGTCACCAGTGTGGGCAAGCCATGGCTGATGTGTCAGCTCACAAACGGGAACTTACAAAGATGATTTCTTACTCATTGTTGCTGTTACCTCCACATTTTCTTACCTTTGTTTTCCTTAGTTTTCTTTTTATGCCTTTCAGTTTTTCTTTCACCAGAGTAAACCCTGTGGTTGTTGGTTTGTTTTGGTTTACATTGTTGCCAAGATAAAATGCCTATTGTGGACTGAGGCCACTCAGTCCAGCTTGATTGTGTATTGGAAAACTGATCTTTTCCTCTTGGAGGGAAGGAGAGGACACTGGTTGGTGTGTTTAAGAACTGTTCTTTCTCTGTTGCAGTGGTTCTCAACTGCTGGTGATTTTGCCCTTCAGGGGACATTTGACAATGTTTGGAGACATTTTTCGTTGTCACGACTGGAGGGAGTGTTGCTGGCATCAAGTGGGTAGAGGCTAGGGATGCTGCAAAACATCCTACAATGCCCAGGACAGCACCCAGTAACAGAATTATCTGGACTAAAATGTCAGTAGTGGCAAGGTTGAGAAAACCTGCTCTGCAGAAAGAGAAATTCTATTATCCAGAACACAGTACGACCCTTGGGGTTCAAGTTTCCCATTCAGATGTCCCAGGAGTTGACTGATCTCTTTGGTGTAAATGAGGAGCACCTGGAAGGGAGAATCCCTGTTTCTCTGTGAGCTGGCAGAGAGCAGAGGACAGGGACCGCTGACACACCCAGAGCCTCTGGAGGAAGTTGCTTTGGATATATTTTAAAGACTGGGGCCGGGCGCGGTGGCTCACGCCTATAATCCCAGCACTTTGGGAGGCCGAGGCGGGTGGATCATGAGGTCAAGAGATCGAGACCATCCTGGTGAACATGGTGAAACCCTGTCTCTACTAAACATACGAAAAATTAGCTGGGCATGATAGCGTGTGCCTGTAGTCCCAGCTACTAGGGAGGCTGAGGCAGGAGAATTGCTTGAGCCCAAGAGGCGGAGGTTGCCATGAGCCGAGATCGCGCCATTGCACTCCAGCCTGGGTAACAAAAGTGAAACTCCTTCTCAAAAAAAAAAAAAGACTGTGATGTTGTCGAGGCATGAAGTGTAAAAGCTGCCTTAACCCTGATTTCTTTGCAGGTGCTCAAACACAGGGTGGATCTGTCAGCACCATTTAGCAGCTTGTGAGGAATGTGTTTTTCAGATTTGCCGCTCAGGTGGTGATGTGTCCTGCACAGCACTTGTGCTTGTTTTAACTGGCCAAGCCTTAATTGCAACCTCCTGGGTAGTTCTAGCAAGGCACAGAGCATGGCCCTCATGGGGTGAGGCTCAGGTGAATAAAGTCAAGCCATATGAGGCACGCCACAGCTTTTACAGTGCAGAGGAGGTGCTCCAGATTTGTTCAGGAATCAGACTTGGGAGTAGTTTATGGAATCTTTCTTTCCTTTCTTTCCCCATCTACTCCTTTCTTTATATATTAGATACTGTAATAATCACCTCCCAACTTCCTAATTGGCAATATCCACTAAAGCTAAATAAAACATCTACCCTCTGGCCCAGCAGTTTCCACTCATTCCAGAGAAATGAGGCTGATGTCCACCAAAAGACTTGTATAAGAAGATTCACAACAGTTTTGTTTATAATACCCCAAACCTGAGACACCCAAATATCCACCAATAGAGAATAGACAAATGAATTGTATATTCAGACAAAGAATACTACACTTAACATATTACAGAGAGATGCAACAACACCGCTGAATCTCATGGACATCATGTTGAGCAAAAAAGCCAAACATGAAAGAGCACATACACCCATTCATATTAATTTCCAAGACACTGCTAGTCGGTGGATTTAGAAGTGAGGGTATCAGGCAGGTGGCTGTAGACTGGGAAGGGACACAAGTGAACTTTCTGGGATGCTGTCAATGGATGGTGGTTACGTAAGTAAAAGGCAATCAACTTTATATCCAGGATTTGTGCAGTTTACTGTCTATAAATGTAGTGCCTCTAGAATGCCTGAACTGGCTCACCTTGCAATTTTTTTTTTTTTTTTTTTTTTTTTTAGATGGAGTCTCACTCTGATGCCCAGGCTAGAGTGTAGTGGCATGATCTCAGCTCACTGCAGCCTCCACCTCCCAGGTTCAAGTGATTTTCCTGCCTCAGCCTTCCAAATAGCTGGGACTACAGGTGTGTACCACCACACCCAGCTAATTTTTATATTTTTAGTAGGCATGGAGTTTCACCAGGTTGGCCAGGCTGGTCTCGAACTCCTGACCTCAAGTGATCCGCCTACCTCAGCCTTCCAAAGTGCTGGGATTATAGGCATGAGCCACCTCCCCCGGCCTCACCTTTCAATTTGCAGAGAAGGAACTATAAGGGGACATACGAAATCTGAACTGGACTTCTAGGATGCTCATTACACCACCCACCTCCTCTCAGGTCCTCATTACATTTTTTATGTCAAACATTTAATTTTTTTGTGCCCCATTACCCAGCTAGTTGCCATGTGTCATCCCTACATGCAGAGGAGGGCCCTGACCCTTTCTAGTCCTGTGGTCAGCTTCCATGGAAACTTCTGAGGCTGCCGAGTCTTTGGCCCTGGGTAGTGAATATATCTGTGGTGGACACTAAATTCCAAGCAGGGCTACACTCAGCCTCCTTTTCCTGTTCCCACCACACAGACGCAGTCCATGGTCTCTTAGGGTTGTGCACCCACAGGAATGCAGGCCTTCCTGTGTTTATATCCTCCTTAACAGCAGTTCACAGGGGCCAGCTGAGGGCCAGCGGGACTTTAGGAGTGGGTAGAGGGAAGCTCTGTCTAGCAAACCCCATTCTGTTCAGTCCCGAAGACCCACAGCCCACTGCCCCCTCCTCCTCCTCATCGGAAGTCCTCATTTCCTGCCTCTCTCCCTCTGGCAACACTTTTGGCTTGGACCAGCAGCCCATTGCTGTTTCAGGGAGCAGCCTCCCTGAAAATGCCCCACTTTCTGCATTTTCCCTCTGCTCTTAGGTTCCCTTTTCTTCCTGATGCATTGGCCAGGACCATCCTGAGCAGGTTCCCTGGGAAGACTGTCCTCCCACAGTCTGGTTTCAGGGGATACCAGGACTGCTGCACGTCCACACTCGTCGGTCTTCCACTCCCCTCAAAGTTCAGGCTGATAAGAGAGCAGCATCACTGTCCAACTCTGCCAAACGTGGGTCTCTGTTCCCATTTGGAGGGTGGGTCTGCAATACTTGTTTACAAGGTGTAGAGGTGGAAGGCTTCATCCCAGAGCCCCAAGGCCTTGTACACCTCATTGCAGTTAGCTGGAAGATGGCTAAAGCTGTGAATGGCTTTTTTCTAGAGCTGTTGCCATCCCAGCCTGGGCTACAGTCAGCGCTTGAACCTTCCTCCCCACCCCCACCCCAATCAGGCCTCCTTCCAATTTAGGGCACTAAGGTGGAAAGGAGCCTGGACTCAGAGTCAAACAGACCTGGGCTCTACTGTGGTTTCACCTTACTGTGTCATCTTGGGCGGCTGATGTGTCCTCAGTGTGTTACACCTGAAGCATATGGTGGTCACCTGTTCCTCACTGGTGAGCATATCCTGTTTAGGTTTCTCCACATTGCAGGGACTCACTCCCCTGCCCTGGTGTTTTGTCTTCATGCATGTTCTTTAGAAAGTCACATGGAGAGGGGTTTTCCATCAGGGCTGGGCCAGGCCACTTAATGGGCACGTTGCTGGTGGGCTGGCCTGTTCTGAGAAGATCTGGCAGGTGACTGTGGTAGGTCAGCCATTCAAGGCTACTACTGGAGAGTTTGGGATATACCTTAGGTGCTCCTTGCATTTCCACAGGCAGGTCCGTAACTTCTGAGGTATCTGGCAAAGGTAGCTGGCAAATCTGTAAATGGATGAGTGAACAGATGTGGTCCCAGGTGAGGGCAGCAGCCCAGCAACATGCTTCCCCAGTCACACTTGTTCTTTGAAAGGCCCAGTAAGGCTGTGGAGAGGACCCAAGGGCCTGTGTCTGCCACCTCCCAGTAGACCCCAAGGACCTCCAGCCCCTGCTCTCCCCTTAAGTGTCCTGTGGCTCCCTTGGTGGCCATTAGCGGTGGTGGCCAGAGCTGTTCTCCAGTCTACCTCCCAGGGCCTTGACCAGCAGCTGATGCGTCCTGCACTTGGGATACTCCTGCTGATCCGCCTCACTCACTCACTGCCCATCACCTCAGATGAACTTTCCCAAAAGCCAGCCCAGAGCTCCTTAAGGGCAGGGGCAGCCTTGTGGTAGTTCCAGCACCCTGTACCAAGCAGGTTCTTAGTAAATGCTGGCTTTTGAGTGGTCCCTTTCTGAAATAAATTCCTTGTTCTAAAATATATCCTGCATCTGGTCCCCTTGGGCCCAATCAGAGCTTGAGCTAGACAGCAGACTGACCACCTCAACTGTCAAGAGTTTCTGGTCTGTTTGAAGCCTCTACCCTACTCCACCCTAAGGCTGGGAACCCTTTTTCCTTCCTTTTTTTTCTTAAAGGAAGTTAATCCCAGCGTATGTGAAAGATAGGGCAATCAACCTCAATGCCTCAAACCCTGGGCTTCATTTCTCTGTTTCTCCCAGGGAATCCTGGGAGTCCACATGCAAACAGATACTAGAAAGGCAAAAACTTCTGGAATCCCCTCGATAGGCCAATTCAGCCCCCTTTCTCTCTCTCTCCCCATGTGATTTTTTTTTTTCAAAAAATAGCTTTTGTAGTTTTTTTTTTCTTATCACCAATACATACCCAATGTGGAAGATTGAGAAAAAGCAGGTAAGTAAAGAGAATAAAATGCTTCGCCATAAGCTCACTCTGCAGACAACCTAGTGGAAAAACCGCAATTACTTTTGCACTAACTAGGATTTCAGTGCACAGCCTTGCAGGCCTACATTTAGGTTTGTTTGTAACAGGAACACGCGGTTCAGCCACCAGCCTGCCCGGGCGCTCCATTAAGTACCAATCCCATCACCCTGAGCCTCCTTTGCAGGTCCTGAAATAACCCCAGCTCCAGGGGTGACGAAATGCACGCGCTTTCTGGGAGAAGAAGAGGAGGAAAGGACCTCGTGGCGCAGGTCTGCGTGGCCGAGGGGGTTCCCTGGGCTGGGGGAGGGGCGTGGCGTGGCCGAGGGGGATCCCTGGGCGGGGAAGGCGGGGCGCGGCGCGGGGGCGGCTGGGTGGTGCAGGCCTGCGCATGCGCGCGGCCGCGGGCGGGAGGGACTGCTAGGTGGTTTGGCCGCCAGATGGCAGGCGTGCGCCGTGCCCGCAGGTCTCAGCCCCTACACGGGCGCGCGGGGCCGGGCCAGGGTATAGTCCGGTGAGCCGTGGCCGCTTCGCTCCCGCTGCCCCGGGGTCGACCCACCGGGGAGGAAAGCCACAGGCACTGAGCGCCTCCTGAGAGCCAGCCCTGACGTGAACTCATTTTATCTGCAACGACCCAAAAGGTGGGCGCAATTTTCCTATGTTCCAGATGTGGAAAGTGAGGCTCGGGAGCTTGGTAGTTGCCCAAGGGGACACAGCAGTGACGACTCTGGGACGAAGCCCAGGTGTCCCGACGCGAGGGCCTCTTCCCGCGTTCCCCCCGGGTGTGGCGTGCCGCTTGCCTGCGGCCTGCGGGGAGGTGGTCGGTGGCCGCCCCGGCTTCTCCTCCTCAGGCCCCTGAGGATTTACGCCCGGGACCCTGAGGAGGGCCCCGTGGCCTCGTGGCATCAGTGGTCACGATTCCAGCCCCACACGGCCTCCCGTCGGTTCCTGCGAGTGCCCAAGACAGGGCCGCTCCTCCCTTCTCCTCCCCCTCCTCTCCCCTCCCCGGCGTCTCCCGTGGAGGGCGCTGCGGGCGGCCTGATTGCGACGAGGGCGGGCGGGCAGCCCACTAGCAGGGGCCTGTTTCCTGACTCGTTTGACCCTGGCTGTCCCTGCGGAGGCCCCAGCAGACCCAGCAAGGTCATCTAGGGCGAAATTCCAGCCTGAGCCCTGAGCAGTGACTTCAGTTTTCCCGATAAGGCTCAAGAAGGGACACAGAGTGTCCTCCCCACACCCCCACTCTGTCAGCACCTCCACTCTGGTGAAGCCTCTGCTGCAGACAGCCCGGCTGGAGGAGAGACAAAGATAGACTCGGGACAGATAAGGGCAGAGACAGCCAGGGAGAGAGGGGCAAGGAGCTCAGAGGTGAAGATGGGGCCGCGCCGATGGGGAGGCCGCGGGTCTGCGGCCGCCGAGATGGGAAGTGGGCCCTGGAGCGGGCTTGCCGAGGCTACGGAGCGGACCGGACCGGGGCTGGGATGTTGGAGGAAGGCGCCGTTCTGAGGGCTGGAACAGAAGGGGATTGGTCTGGACGCTTGAAGGCCACAGCCCTGTACCTCTGGGCCTAGTCTCGTGTGTGCACCTGAGATCGGTGGGTGAGGGATGATGGTGGAGTCTATGAGGGACGCGCTCGCTGAGACTCCAGGAGGCAGGAGTGGAGAGGGCAAGGGAGGGAGGGTCGGACCCGAATACCTGCGGTGGAGGAGGCCGGTGGAGGGGGGGCGGGCACAGGAGGCAGATGCCTCCAGCCCAAGACTGCTGAGTCTCTCCGGCCTGCTGGAGGTCCCTGCCTGGCTTAGGACTTACTCCACACACACTCTTATAGAATATTTGCACCCAATACTGACTGTTTGGCTTGGCAAATAAGCAAAGCCATAAAGTCACAGCTGGCTTGTAGGCTCCCAGTCACCGTGTGCAGCCAGCTGAGTCACAACCACTTCCCCCACCCCCTGGGGAGCAAGTGCCTATGCTCATTCCTGAACTCAGACACATATCCATACAGGTAGCCACAGATGCCGCGTGCCACTGAGTCATAGCTATCTCCTCAGAGAGCACGTGCCTGCATGCACTTGCACACAGGTCCCCGCAGATGCCATATACACCTGAGCGTGAGTCATCATCATTGAACCCTGAGGGAGGGCACCCAGAGTATGTTCTGCCATCCCTGCTTAGAGATATCCATATATACACATATACAGATATGTGCCCACCACACATCCTGTTGTACCTGCTGTATCATAGTAGCAGATCAATAAATGTTTGTGGAATGAATAAGTTAACAAATGAATGAACTACCAAGTGAAAAGGGAGTAACCACCACACTGCATGGATACTCAGTAAGATTGGTTGGGGCAGCTCTGCAGGGTGGGTCCCAAGCTCTGTGTCTAGAGGGACTTGTCTTGCTCCAAATATAGCCTGCGTGGGCGGGCAGTGAGCCAGGGCTGCCTCCCAGACCCTGACTTCACTGGGCCCAAGGCCCAACCTCTGAAGAGTTGAAGAAAATTAACAGAGAAGAGGCCCTGGCTTTCTGTAGCCAGGGCTGAGCTGTGAGACCAGTTGGCGGGAGACTGTGTACTCTGGAAATATCACTTACTCAGAGACTTGAGCTGTAGGATAGAGTGCTCTACTGAAGAGCCCAGAGAGGACTGGGTCTGGATTGGTCTTTTGGGGAACTCTGCCCCAAATGCGCAGAATGTGCAGGAGGCCTGGTACCATTTAAGATCTGGGACAAATACAGTGCCTGGGCTGGCCTGGTGATTGCAAAACTGAGGGCCCCTGTTAGACAGTTTTTTGTCTAGGCCTGCCCTTCTGGCTTGAGTTTGTTCCCAGAGCTGTTTCCCTGTCTCTCCCTTGAATCTTCTTTTCTGAAGCCCCTGTGCTTCTGCCCTAATTTATTATCTGGAATATTTTAATATTACCCCAACTGGTCTTCCTGCCTTTAGACAGGAAGACCTGTCTATCTTGTTTATAGCTGTCAGAGTTATTTTTCTAAAATACAGATCCGACTATATAACTTTTCCGTTCAAAATCCTTCCTTAGCTCCCCACTTTACCGCATTAAAGTTGGATGGCCTTAGCCCTGCGATGAGATCCTTCATGACCTGGCTCCACTCTTCCTGGAGGTTATGAAAGGGTAACATGTGGATGGACAGTTGTCAGTTATATGGATCAAGGGATGGTGGGTGGATTCTAGGATAATGGATGCTTATAGGGATTAATAGACTATAATCCCTATATCTGACTACAGATGATTAGACAGATGATTAGAAATATAAATGATTAGACGGGCATGTGGGGATGGAGAGGTGGATAGATGGATGGTTGGAAGGATACTGCTCAAGTCAAGGTTGTTTTTGTGGCAAGGAACAGAAGAAAAAACCCAATGTTTTCAAGAATAAGGGGAACAGTTGTGAGAATACAATGGACAACCTTGCAGAGAGCACTGACATTCAGGCCTCTGCCTCGTGAAGATTGGAACTGGAAAGTCATGAATAGTGGCTTTTCTCTCCATCTCCCGAGGACATCAAGGTTCCTCTCTTTCCTGCATTTCTCTGTGCACTCATTCCCGTCTCAACAGGCTCCCTCTGCTCGATTTTCTTCCTCACGGTCTACTGTCAGCCACTCTTACTCATTCCTTCCACACGTTTTTACAAAGTGCTTATTTATGTGACTGCTTGTACCTCAACAAAGCTCTCATGTGTTGAAAAATAGCAAGCAAAACAAAGTTGCTGCATTTATGAAGCATACTTTCTAATGAGGAGAGAGAGACAGTAGGTAGTTATATGTGAGCTGACAATAAGTGCTATGAAAAAATAAAGCAGGGTAAGAAGTGGGAGCAGTTTGGGGAGGGGTTGGGTTTCTGCGGCACATGGGACATTCAGAGAGGGTGTCCCTGATATGGTCATATTTCAGCAGAGATCTGAAGAAAGTGAGAGGTGAGCTGTTAAGATATCTGGGGGAAGAATAGGAAGAGGGCATGGCAAGTACAGCGGTCCTGAGGTGGGAACTCTGTAGCACTGTGTGAGGAACATCAGTGAGGCCAGTGTGGCTGACGTTGTGTGAACACTGGGAGGATGGTGGAAGATGAGGTCAGAAGGGTAGCAGAGGACAGATCATGAAGTGTGTTACAAGCCATTGTGAGGACTTAGACTTTTACTCCAAAAAGGAGGGGAGGCACTGGAGAATATTCAACAGAGAAGTGACATGATCTTAGATTTTAAAAAGGGCCTCTCTGGCTACCGTGATGAGAATAGACTGAAAGGGACAAGGCAGGAACTGGAGGCAAACAGGAAGACCACTTACGAGGCTACCGTAGAAATCCAGGTAAGAGAGGTTGGTGGCTTGGACCAGGGTGGCAGTGGTGAGGGTAGTGATAAGTGGTCCAGTTTAGGTTGTATTTTGAAGGTAATCAGGATTTGCTGAGGGATGGGATATGGGTGCAATCTCCCTTCAGTGAGGTGGCACTGCTCAAATCAGCTGTGAATAAGGAGGATATGAGATATAGTGTGGCCATCTAGCTCCACTCTCCAGCAGAGGCAGCTTGACATTTGTCTTGGATAATGAGGACTAAATGCAGGGTTGCACAGTCACGCCCAGCAGTACAGTTGTCTCTGTCTGAGCTTTAGGTTCACTCCGAATCCCACTCTTTCAAGGCAGACATATTCAGCAGGCTTAATTGAAAACTGGAACATAGCTTACCATTGTTAGGACAGAACTAGAGCTTGAAGTGATGTGACTTCTCAATGATACTGAGCATACATACTCTCCAAGGAAGAGAATGAAGGAAGAGAATGTTTATGGTTGGCTAAGTCTGTCACTGTCCAGTACAGACAGCCTCATTTGGGCAGAGTTTTATGGCAAGGTATTGAAGCTATATATGTATGGATGTGTGTGATAGATCTATATAGAATATATTGTATCCATATGTAATACACACATAAGCTACTATATATAATCTTTATATATTTATATATATCACATACTCTACAGATACAAACACGGTTGCCTTTAGTTGAGGAATCCCAAGACCCTTTTCCAGTCAGGGTTGCTGCCCAGAGAAGTAAAACTGATTTCACTTAATATGCATGATACGAGCCTGAAACTTTAAACAGAAAGAAATGTTTGTGTCCATTTTCCATAGAAAGGTGAGGTGGGTGTGGTGGGTACCAGAGCTTAAATATTCTTTTGTATTATAAATGAATTGTGAGGATAGTGAATAGACGTATGTAACATAAATAAAGGACTATTTAGGATGATGACTATTTAGGCTGTTGATAGACTAGATTACTCAGATTAGATAGGCACAGGAGGCTGGACAGAATGTGAACATGGATTGTTGATAGCTAGTTTTCTGTGAGCCAGGAAGCAAGCCCTCCCCAGACACCGAATCTGCTAGTGCCTTGATCTTGGACTTTCCAACCTTCATAACTGCAAGAAATACATTTCTGTTGTTTATAAGCCACCCAGTCTGAGTATGTCCTGTTACAGCAGTCCAGATTACCTAAGACAGTTGGTGGAATTGCACTGAGAAATGAACAGCTGGATGATGGCTGTTTAGACTGGTGGATGTGTGAATTTTAGGTTACTGGATGGATAGCAAATGGAGGCATGAATGACTTGATACCTTGTAGAAGTGGTGCCTCAAAGTCACTTGGAAACTTTGTTAAACACAGACTACTGGACTCTACCTCCAGAGTTTTTGATTTGATAGATCTGTGGTGGGGCCTCAGAGTTTGCATTTCCAACAAGTTTCCAGGTAATGCTGATACTCCTAGTCTAGAGACCGTCCTCTGAGAACCACTGCACTGTGGTATGCCTGGGATTGTCCCATGCCAGTAGAGCCAACATGGCATTGCCAAGCTGGAATGGAGGAATCTGGGGACTCTGGACTTAAAGATGTCATCCAGGAGGGCTCCAGGCATCCTGTCACTGGCAATGGGCTTCATGTCCACAATAAGCCTAGAGGCCCATGGCTCTTCTCCCAGGGATGTGGGGATGTGGCACCTTTGTTTAGGACATCATGGCCCATTATGGTCTGTCCGGTCATCTCTAACCCCTGCCATCCTCAACTAGGGTTGAATAGGGTCCATAAGGTACATGTACTTGGCCATCCAAGGGTGCTGGCCTTGGCTGTGGGGCATATGGAGCACTCAGAGGCAGTGCCACAGCCAGCCTAGTGCCCAGGAGCCAGCTTCAAAGGATTGGAGGTGTTCACTCTGAACCCCACCCTGCTGAGGGGCCCTGGCAAGCCCTCTTGGCTTCTTAAAAACACTTTTCTGTTTGTTGTCCCTGTTTTCTCAGGCATTGTCAACATGTCATCTGAACAAGATTCTGCTCATCAACATGTAAACACACTTGAGTCTCCCTTACCTTAAAAAACAAACAGAAGCATCTTTCTTTGACTCCATGTCTTCCGGCAGCTACTGCCCCACTCTCCTCTCAATCCACGGTCAAGTGTCTCCAGAACACTGTCTCTGTTTCCTCACATCTCACATGCCTTGTGTCCATTACAGCCTGGCTTCTTCCTGCCTCACTTCACCAAAACAGCACTCCGTAAAATCACTGGTGAGGTGACCTTCAGGACACTAAATCCAAAGTGCATTTTTCTTTTTTTTTTTTTTGGTAGTATCCTGGAATTCAAGCATTTTTCATTCTCCTTTTCTTTTTTTTTAGATTTTCCAGCAGCATCCAACATTCTCTTGCTTCTTGAAACACTTCTCTATTCCTTGCAAGGCACAGCTTTCTTCTGGCTCTTCCTATATCTTTGGCTGCTCTTTCTCTGTTTACCCTCTATTCCAGGTTTATTCTCCTTTACCTGGCCATTGAACATTAGTATCCTTAAGGCACAGGCTGGGTTCTGTTTTTACTTAATACTCTTCCTTCTTGGCAGTTTTATCCATGTCCTCAGCTACCATCTACTTTTCTCTCTCCCAAATAAGTATTTCCAGCTTATTCCCCTCCGGATATCCAAGCGCTCAGCCTCTTCATTGGGACATCTCAAAGGCACCTCAGCCTCTAACTGTCTAAGGCCAAACATAGTATATTTTCACCTCCTCAACCCACCCCTGGTCATCCTTTGTGTTCCTCATCTCAGGGAAAGGTACCACCATCCATTCAGTTGAGCAACTCAGAAACCTAGCAGGCCCTTTGACACCTGTGTCCCTCAGCCTTCATGGGCAAACCATCACCAGTATCTCTCCGTCTTACTTCTAAATATCTCTTGACTCTGCAGTTTTTATCATCTTCACCATCCTATCCTAGTCCAAACCATCTCTTCCCTGAACCATTGCAGTTGTCTATGAAATGGTCTTTCTACTGCCCCTCTTGTTTCCCTCCAACCCATTCTCCACGTTGCAGACACTCTGTACATGGGTTCTGTCTCGTAGCTCAGAGATGGGGAGATGAATCGCCTGGAGGGGTAGGCCCTGCTCTGGGTCACAGCAGGGGCTGGGCGTCAGGCTTCCCTGCCCTACTCTCAGCCATGGCCCTTTCCAGGACAGGAAGGCAGGCCCACACATAGGCTGGAGGCCTCACTAGACATGCAGCTCAGCCAGGCCTCCCTGGGAATAGAGAAGAGGCTTTGAAATTTGCAGTATCAAGTTTCGGAAAACACAGGGTCAGGGTCAGCAGAGCAGCTGGTAGTGGGGAAGGCCAGGCCCAGCTAATTTCCTGTCAGAAGGGCCCAGAGGCTCCAGCCTCTCTCTGGGCTGGCCACAGGGGAGGAGATGCCGGGAATGGTTCACATTCTTCCGGCTGGGGCTGCCCTGAACCTCGGGGGACCTGTGGGGAGTGAGGAGGTGGATCTGCTGAGGCCAGAGTTAGGGGCCCTCCGTAGGGACCAGGCATCTGTTGTTCAACTCTTAGGCTTGGATGAGGCCAGGGACTGCAAAGGAGCTGCAAAAAGACCATTGCAGCTGTGGGAGCTGTAGGATAAATAAGCCTAACTTCACATTTTACAGATGAGGAAATAGGCTCAGACAGGGCCAGATCCTTAGCAGGATTCTGGAGAGTGTCTCATTCCAAGCCCAGAGCTTCTGATTGCCCAGGTCTGGATTTCCTGGAAGGCCCAGCAATGGCTGAGCTGTGTGATGGTAGGAGAGATAGGCTGAGCTGCGCTGGACCTGGGCTCCACCTGCTCACCTCCAGATAGGAGATGCACTTCTTAGGTGCTCTAGCTGTGAGGTGGGTGGCCACAGTGTGGAGTGTGTATGAGAGAGCTAAGTTAGCTGTGGGCCCATCCCTCTTCTCCTTGGAGGGCCCAACCTCATCCTACCCACAAGGAGAACTTCATGTCCTGGTACAGTCTTCTAAGTGGTGAGGCAATCCTGGCTTTGAATGGCCCCATAAGTGGCCCAGCAGGCTGAGTGTGACATAGGGGTCAGAGGTCCTCTGTATTCTTAATTCTTCGGTGGCCTGGTTGACCTGTCAGGATTGGGGAGAAGAGCACAGGATGCAGTCAAATAAACCTGGGTTCAAATCCCAGCTCTATCAGGCACTGCTGTGTGGCCTTGGACAAGGTCATTTAACCTCTTGAAATCATGGACTCCTCAGCTGTTAAAATGGGGAGGGACTATTTAACTTCTTTATCTAAGCCAAGATGTGTGATGGGAGTGGGTGTGTGACTTCAGGAACCCCTTGCAGATCCTGGAAGTGCTGCACATACCCTCTCTACCAGCTGCTCCCTCCCCAAGGAAGCATATGCCTGTTCCTGATGTCAGCACCAGGGCCTGGCTGCCTCCTGCCTGGCCATCCTTTCTCTACTCCTGGCACTTGACTCTGAGGCTTGGGCCATTCTTAGATGTCCCAGGCATCAACCTGATAGTCTTCAACTGCCCCTCTCTCCCTTTATCCCCTCTGTCCCATCAGTTAGGCCATAAATCCTACAGATACCACCTCAGGCATGTCTCTGGAGCTCCCATGTCTATCCAGCCCAATTCCCTTCTCAGGTTGGGATAATTACAGCAGTTCCTCACTGGCCTGCTTTCCTCCTAGTCCCCTTTTGCCATCCTCACCAGGGAGATCTTTTAAAATACATGTCACAAACATGACTTAACTTCTTTTCCTTGCTCCTCCTTGATTTCACCTTTGCCCAGTGATCTTAACCTTTAATACTCGGCCTATATGTCATTTACTCAGGAAGTCCTCTCTTACCCCAAGGTTGGGCTATGAGCTCCTCCCATCTTTCTGCCGGCTCCTACCTGCTCTCACCCTATCATAGCTCTGGTTACACCAGAAATCATATCTTGGATAGTAGCTTATTTTACTTGGGGTCCAAAGTATCCAGGAACAGGCATTAGCACAGAGGAAGGATCAATAACTGTATGTTGAATGAATGAAAATAGACAAACAAATGCATGTGAAGATGGACACATTGGTTTTGGGTGACCAGCTCATTCATTATAGGTTCCATCATATAGTTGTGGGAGGACATGTGTATGAGTTTTGGGGAGGACATGTGTATGGTCAGGGCTTACCCTGATACTGCATATACTAAAGTGCTGGGCAAGTAAATGATTTTCAGTTGCTTCCCAACTGGTAAGTCTCAGGCTCCCAGTGTACGTCCTGTTCAGGTAAAGACCAGTGATGGAGCCGTGGTAGACGAGTCCTATCCTTACCTGCTAAATTCAGCTGCCCTCAGTAAATATGGTGTTAAGAGATTATATGGTCTGGCTATGTCCCCACCCAAATCTCATCTTGATTGTAGTTTCCATAATCCCCACATGTTGTGGGAGGAACCCTGTTGGAGGTAATTGAATCATAGGGGCAGTTAACTTCATGCTGTTCTTGTGATAGTGAGTTCTCACAATATCTGATGGTTTTTGTTGTTGCTGTTTTTGATGGAGTTTCACTCTTGTGCCTAGGCTGGAGTACAGTGGTGCAATCTTAACACTGCAACCTTTGCCTCCCGGGTTCAAGGGATTCTCCTGCCTTAGCTTCCTAAGTAGCTGAGACTACAGGCACGTGCCACCATGCTCAGCTAATTTTTTGTATTTTTAGTAGAGATGGGGTTTCACCATGTTAGCCAGGATGGTCTCGATATGCTGACCTCGTGATCCTGCCTACCTTAGACTCCCAAAATGCTGGGATTACAGGCATGAGCCACTGCGCCCGGCTGATCTGATGGTTTTATAAGGGGCTTTCCCCTCTTTTGCTCAGCTGCCACCATGTGAAGAGGACATGTTTGCTTCCCTTTCTGCCGTAATTTTAAGTTCCCTGAGGCCTCCCTAGCCATGCTAAACTGTGAGTCAATTAAACATCTTTATAAATTACCCAGTCTTGGCTATGTCTTTATTAGCAGTGTGAGAATGGACTAATACAAGAGAGGTCACCAAAAACAGGTGGAATCCAGGCAGTCAGTGGGCCTATATCAGAAAGAGTCTGCATTCGTTAAGTGCCAATATCACTAGGGTGTGGTATATGTGTGAACATGTATGCCCTTCTTTGTGTTGCATGCGTGAGTGTTCCCCTCGGCCTTGCAGCAGCTTCCTCTGCATATCACATTGCACCTCTGCCCCTCTGCCTCACTCTTACCTCTCCCTAGGCCATTCCCCATCCAATTTCCTTATTCTGAGCTCCTGCCCCCTGTACACAGATATTGCATGAGTACAATGTGATTGCACGAATCACTGTGGTTCATTATATAGCCCTATTAGTTTCCTATTGCTGTTGTAACACATTACTACAAATTTAGCAGCTTAAAACAATACAGATTTATTCTTACTCTTCTGGAGACCAGAATTCCAGAATGGGTGTTACTTGGCTAAAATCAAGGTGTTGGCAGGGTTATGTTCATTTCTGAGGCTCTGAGGGAGAATCCATTTTCTTGCTTTTACTAGCTTCCAGAGGTTGCCACATTCCTTGGCTCACATCCTCCTTCCATCTTCAAGGCCAGAAACGGCTCATTAAGTCTTTCTCGTATTGAGGTTCCTATTGGATCTTTCTCTGACATTTGCTTCTGGCTCCCACTTCCACTTACTAAGGACACTTGTGATGACATTGGACCCATCCAGGATAGTGTCTTGAGGTCAGCTGATCAGCAACTTTAATTTCACCTGTGACCTTAATTCCCCTTTGCCATGTAAGATGACATTTTCGCAAGTTTCAGAGATTACAACATGGACATCTTCTGGAAGAGCGGGGATTATTCTGCTTACAACAAATAGTCTGTGTCTACTTTAGGTTGTGAGTTCTTTGGGACCTGAACTGTACCGTACTTATCCAGAGATTCCTTAGGAGCAGTTCAGTGCCCAGTATGCACTAGAGGTTTCAACCAACAATTTATTGAGAATCCAGTTTTTGGCTGGATACTTTCACATATATCATTTCTGTTTTTATCCTCATTTACAGATGAAGAAAATGAGATTCAGAGGAGTTAGGAACCACCCAAGGCCAGAAAGTTGGTGGCAGAACCAGAAATTTCAATGTATACCGACTTCAGTGTAGAAAATGCTGACACCTTGTTCCCATAGATGTAGAGCTCCAAAAGAGATAAATCCCTAGACCCTTGATATTAACCATGAAAATCTACCTATTTTAGACTGTGGGGATCATTATAATCCAGTGGTCCCAGCTGTTCTGATATCTATCGCTGTTTGTACTGAGGCTAATGACTACCAGCCAATGACTAAGGCAGGTCCATTCTTGGATATGCAAAACTCCCTTGGCATATATATTTTTTTTTGAGAGGAAGTCTTGCTCTGTCACCCAGGCTGGAGTGCAATGGTGTGATCTCTGCTCACCACAGTCTCCGCCTCCTGGGTTCAAGCGGTTCTACTGCCTCAGCCTCCTGAATAGTTGGGATTACAGGCATGTGCCTGGCTAACTTTTTCATATTTTTAGTAGAGATGGGTTTTCACCATGTTGGCCAGCCTGGGCTTGAACTCCTGACCTTGTGATCTGCCCACCTCGGCCTCCCAAAGTGCTGGGATTACAGGCATGAGCCACTGCATCCAGCCTTTTGTTTGTGTTTTTGAGGTGGAGTCTCACTCTGTCACCCAGGCTGGTGTGCAGTGGCACAATCTCAGCTCACTGCAACCGCTATCTCCTAGGTTCATGGGATTCTCCTACCTCAGCCTCCCGAGTAGCTAGGATTACAGGCGGGTGCCACCATACCCAGCTAATTTTTATATTTTAGTAAAGATGAGTTTTCATCACGTTGACCACACTGATCTCAAACTCCTGACCTCTGGTGATCCACCTGCCTCAGCCTCCCAAAGTGCTGGGATTACAAGTGAGAGCCACCACGCCTGGCCTGACAGCCAGTTTTAGCACCAGAACTCCCCAGGGACCTTGCCACTCTCTTAAATGTGTACTGCAGCCTAAGACTTTGCCATCTAACTTTCCTTCCCTCTCTTTCATAGTGGTCCACCCCCATCATGGTCTGATAGCCCTCCCAACCTCTCTGGCCTCCTTGCCTGTTGTTCCTGACAGGTGCTTCCCTTAGAAATGAATGGTTCCATATCTGAAAATTAGCTTAGGTTTGAGAACCACTGACTAAAGAGGTGGCCAGGTCTCTAAGAAGAAGGGCCTTGCAGAATTGCAGCAAGTATATATCGTGATGATTCCTTCATTCCCCCCACCAAAGGGACCTATGGCCATTTAGGTGATGATTCACTAGAGAAATGGGGATAACAAGATATTATGAGGCATAGTAGATGCAGAGTTTGAGTTGACGTTAACACTTGGAGCTCAAAGCATCATCATGGCCCCTCTTTAAGAGGCCTTTTGGAGATGACTGTGATGTGATATGGTAGAAGAGTCTAGGGGCCTTTGAATGTCCCCTGGACTCTTCTCAGAGACCAATGCTGCGCCCCTGAAATGGTACTATTCCTTGAGACCAACTCATCACTTGAGGCACGTCAACTGCATCAGGCCCTTTCCATTCTGGAAGGGACAATGGTTCATCTTTACAGGGATAGAAACTTATTCTGGGCATGGGATTGCCTTTCCTCACCACAGAGCCACTTAGCATCACTTTCCAGAGACTTACAGAATGCCTTATCCAAAGGCATGTAATTCCACATAGCATAGCCCTTAACTGGGGGACACTATAATAGGAAGGGTCCTATTGAACTATGGTTTGTGGTTGCCACAGACACTTGGGATTCTTTATGATCAGAAGCCAGCAGACAAGAAGAATATCATCATACTGGCAGGGATAACTGACCCTGATCAACAGGAAGGAGCAAGGCTGCTTCTGCATAATGGGGGCAGGAGGAATGTGTGCGAAGCCTGTATGATCCACTGGGCACCTCCAGGTACCCCACTGTAATTGTGAAAGGATGTGCAGCAACCCTGAGAAGGGTTTGATTATTTAGCATTTAGCCCCTCCCCTTTCCTCCCCTCCCCTCACCCCTAGAATAAAGGTTTGGGTCACACTACCAGGTAAGCAACCAACATCTGAGGAGGTTGTTGAGGGTAAGGGGAATTTAGAATAGATAGTTGAAGAGGGAGAGGATGAATGCCAGTTATAGCTCTAAGATTAACTTCATTGGTAGGGGCTGTAGTTAGCCCCACAGACCTCCTGCTTTATTCTGAGTTCTCCTTGGGAATAGAGGCCCAAGGGAAATAGGGAGGAACTCTCCCTGAACCTGGTGGAGAGTAAAGATCTGTGTGGCACAAGGGGGTAGACTGTGGTAACATTATCATGTTAACATACAACTATAGTATGTTAACACTATAGTTGTAGTGTATTTTAGAGAGTTCAAATTATGACTCTTTTTTATTTTTAATTTTTATTTTTTTGAGACAGAGTCTCAGTCTGTTACCCAGGCTGGGGTACAGTGGCATGAACTCAGCTCACTGCAAACTCTGCCTCCTAGGTTCAAGTGATTCTTATGCCTCGCCCTCCCAAGTAGCTGGGATTACAGGCATGCACGGCTACGCCCAGCTAATTTTTGTAATTTTGGCAGAGATGGGATTTGACCATGTTGGCCAGGCTGTTCTAGAACTCCTGGCCTCAAGCAATCCAACTGCCTCGGCCTCCCAAAGTGCTGGGATTACAGGCGTGAGCCACCACGCTCAGCTCTCTTTTTTAGAGTTCAAATAATGACCAGTTGAGCTCTGAATTTTCCTTGATACGATCTGTCCATTAGTATTTGTTGTTGTTGTTATTTTTGAGACAGGGTCTTGCTCTGTTGCCCAGGCCGGAGTAGAGTGGTGTGATCATGGCTCACTGCAACTTCAACTTCCTGGGCTCACTTGATCTTCCTGCCTCAGCCTCCCAAGTAGCTGGGATGACAGGTGCATGCCATCATGCCTACCTAATTTTTATATTTTTTGTAGAGATGGGGCTTTGCCATGTTGCCCAGGCTGGTCTCAAACCCCTGGGCTCAAGTGATCCATCTGCTTTTACCTCTCAAAGTGCTGGGATTACAGGCTTTAGCCACAGCACCTGCCCATTAGTTTAAATATATTCATGAGAAAAGGCCATAATATGTAGCTGGCTGGAGTCTCACAAAACCTTGGTATTCAATTGAGAGCAAAGAAAATCCTGTAAATCCTGTCAGAGAATGTCAAGAGTTTGGACCCATGTTTTGGATAGTGGTGACTGTCCTAGTGGCTTTTAAATAGGCTTCCTGAACCTGCCATTTAGAATATTTATTTTTGCCCTCAGGTTTTTAGAAGCAAGCAAGGGAAAGGAGCCAAATAATTTACAGATTCATGTAACCAAACCAAAATGAAACCAAGAAAAAGAGTTCACAAAAATTTTAACCCAGGAATGTATACACATGCATGTATTAGTCAGGGTTTTCTAGAGAGACAGAACTAATAGGATAGACAGATATATATAAAGGAGAGTTTATCAAGTACTAACTCACATGATCACAAGGTCCCACAATAGGCCATCTGCAAGCTGAGGAGCAAGGAAAGCCAGTCTGAGTCCCAAAACTGAAGAACTTGGAGTCTGATGTTCGAGGGCAGAATATCAGAAGACCATTTAGGTCACCCTAAATAATAGAAAGGCTCTCTAAAAGAAAATGATGTTTATTTAATAGGGCTGTATTCATCTGTTCTTGTATTGCTATAAAGAAACACCTGAGACCAGGTGCGCTGGCTCATGCCTGGAATCCTAGCACTGTGGAAGGCCAAGTTGGGAGGAGTATTTGAACCCATGAGTTTAAGGCCATCTTGGACAATATAGTGAGACCTTGTCTCTATAAAAGAATCAAAATAGGCCGGGCACAGTGGCTCACGCCTGTAATCCCAGCACTTTGGGAGGCCGAGGCAGGTGGATCACGAGGTCGGGAGTTCAAAACCAGCCTGACCGACATGGTGAAACCTCATGTCTCATAAAAAAAAAAAAAATACAAAAATACAAAAATTAGCTGGGCGTGGTGGCACATGCCTGTAATCCCAGCTACTCAGGAGGCCGAGGCAGGAGAATTGCCTGAACCCGGGAGGCAGAGGTTGCAGTGAGCCATAATCATACCACTGCACTCCAGCCTAGGCGACAGAGTGAGACTGTCTCAAAAAAAAAAAAAAAGAAAATCAAAATATTAGCTGGGCATGGTGGTGCACAGCTGTAGTCCCAGCTACTCAGGAGGCTGAGATGGGAGGATTGCTTGAGCCCAGGAGGTCAAGGCTGCAGTTAGCTGTCATTGTGCCACTGCCTGGGTGTCATAGCAGGACCTTGTCTCAAAACAACAACAACAACAAACACCTTTAAGAGGCTGAATTGGTTTGCAGGCTGTATGGGAAGCACAGTGGCATATACTTCTGAAGAGGCCTCTGGAAACTTACAATCATGGTAGAGGGCCAAGCAGGAGCTTGCATGTCACATGGCCAGAGCAGGAGCAAGAAAGTGAGGGGGAACATGCCACACACTTTTAAACCTCACAAGAACTGACTCACTGTCATGAGAATAGTACCAAGTTGATGGTACTAAACCATTCATGAGAAATCCAACCCCGTGATCCAATCAGCTCCCACCGGGCCCCACCTCCAATTGGGGATGATGTTTCAACATGAAATTTGGGTGAGGACACACATCCAAACTATATCAAGGGCATTCCAATGGGAATACATATATAACACGATAGTAAACTATGTGTGTATTTAGGGAGGTAAAGGAACACAAAGGTTTTTAAAGGAAAAATGAGGATCATTACATAATTGTTTTGAGATAATTATCCTGGCTACAAGGATCGGTAACAAGGGTGACACTAATCCAAGACTGGACAGATGCCTTCACAGGAGTATTTTTGTGTAAGGTTGCAATTTTTGCGGCTTTTTTTTGTGATAGTTTTTGTTATCAGGCATTTATGCATGAGAACTTTCGCTTCATAGCTTTCCCTGGCTCAATTTATCAGTTTTTTTTTTTTTTTAAGTGACTCTATTTTGATTCTGATAAATTTAACATTGATAAGTTATTCTATAGCTGGGCGCGGTGGCTCAAGCCTGTAATCCCAGCACTTTGGGAGGCCGAGGCGGGTGGATCACGAGGTCGAGAGATCGAGACCATCCTGGTCAACATGGTGAAACCCCGTCTCTACTAAAAATGCAAAAAATTAGCTGGGTATGGTGGCGCTTGCCTGTAATCCCAGCTACTCAGGAGGCTGAGGCAGGAGAATTGCTTGAACCCAGGAGGCGGAGGTTGCGTTGAGCCGAGATCGCGCCATTGCACTCCAGCCTGGGTAACAAGAGCGAAACTCCATCTCAAAAAAAAGAAAAAAAGAAAAGTTATTCTATGAAAAGAATTCTCAGATCTCTGACTGCAGGGACTGTCATTGACTATTGGCCTCAGCTGGTGTATTCTGAAATCTATTACGTGTTTGCAATACCATCCTTCCCATGGACTGCTCCTAGCCAATGACTGGGCATGGCAGGGATCCTAGGAAGGCCCATTCTTGGAAACTGTGGGATTCCATCACCCTGATGGCTCAAGGATGAACTTCCTTAGAATTGCACTGAAACCAAGACTCCTCCATTCAGCTTTCTTTTCTTCCCTTTCTTTTCACAAGGATCACAGCTGCATCATGGTCTCTTGGCTCTTCCAGCCTCCCCTGTTTCTGCCTATCTGACATCTGCTTCTCAGAGGACTGAGACACATTTCTGTTCCTCCAAGTGTGGTCCTTGGACCAACAGCACTGGCCTCATTAGAAATGCAGATTGTCAAGCCCCACCTCAAACCTACTGAATCAGAATCTCATTTTAACAAGATGATTCATATATGCATTATAATTTGAGAAGCACTGATTTAGATGATTCGGATTTTTCAGCAAATCCTTTAAATCTCAGTTTGGAAACTGAGTCCTTGCCAAGGTAACTATTTGGAATCACAAAGTAACAGATCATTTGGGTCCTGCATTTTATAAGTCAAAGCCCAGCAAAGTGAAGGGACTGGTTCAAGGTCATAGATTAGATTAGAAGAGAACAGCACTAGAACCCAGGTCTCTTGCCACCCAGCTCTTCCCACCCCAGGCTCTACTGTGAGCAGGCTATTTGCTGTAAATATGCATTGTTTAGTGTGGTAGCAGTGGAAATAAGGCTAGTTGTGGTATAGTACAAAATACATTTGTTCTTTGTTCTGTGTTTCAGGCACACAGTTTTCTAAAACCATAGAAATTTCCTAAGTGATATTTTATTATCCCTAACATAGCCCACCCTTTGGGAGTATCTTTTGTTATTCATCACTACCCTTCAACACCTGACTTTATGCTAACAAGGTGATCCAGTGTGGGGTCCCTAGATAGGTTAAGGATGTAGGCTGGTCATCTGAAAGGCTAAACAAGTGAACTTTCCTCAGGGGAGGGAGGGTCACTGGAGACTGGGTTGTAAAAACTCTTGAATGATGAGATAAGGAGTGCCTCCAGGTTGTGATCACATCAGGTACTGGGAAGGTGGTGTGCTGCCTCCCTCCATACTGAGCATCTCTTCCCTTTGGCTGATCTGAAGTGTACCCCTTAGAAGTAAGCTGTAAATCTAAGTAAAGTGTTTTTCTAAGTTCTGTGATTTGTTCTGGCAAATTACTGAATCTGAGGATGGGGGTGGAAACCTTCATATTTATAGCTGGTTGGTCAGAAGTTCTGGTGGCCCTTGGAACTTGCAGCTAGTGTTTGAAGTGGGGGCAGTCTTGAGGACAGACCTGAACTTGTGGAGTCTATGCTAAATCTGGGCAGTTAGTGTCAAACTTGAACTGAATTGTTGGATGTCCAGTTGATGTTGGAGAACTAGTATAAAACATGACATGCGTTTGTTTTATCACAAGTGGCCTCTGAAAAAAACATATTAGTCCAAGCTCAGATGTGCTGTTAAGTATAAAATACACACTGGATTTTGAGGACTTAGTAGGAACAGGGAATATATTTCATTGTTTTTGGTATTGTTTACTCATTAAAATGATATTTTTGACATAATTGGATTAAATATATGAAGAAAAACAAATATATTAAAATTAATGTCTTTTTGTTTTCTTAAAAGATACCTATGTGGCCTGCATTCTACATGTTTGATGGTGCTGCTGTAAACCCTCTCTCTTTGTTAATACTGCTTTATTCATTGCTTAATTAATAGCTTTGGCTGGTATTGCTGAGGACACTTCCCTGTTATCAGCTTGGGATCTTTCAGAAATTCTTCATGGGATGATAGTATTACTTAACTCTTATAAAAACCCGTGATTAAACACCCAAGAATGTCAATTTCCCTTGAGAAGCAGATCAGCCATGTTATTTGCAGTTTAAGCTCTAGCTCTGGGGTGGAGATAGTAGAGTGAAGGGGTTTGGGAGGTGAGAATAAATGGTTTGGGTCAAAGGAGTTGGGAAGTGACCCATACTAATGCGTTCCTTTGAGTTTCCATCTTTCTTTTTTTCAGAGACAGGGTTTCACCATGTTGGCCAGGATGGTCTTGATCTCTTGACCTCGTGATCTGCCTGCCTCGGCCTCCCAAAGTGCTGGGATTACAGGTGTGAGCCACTGCGCCCGGCCGAGTTTCCACCTTTCAAGAGCCCAGATTAGAAGGGTTTTGTCACGGGACCACAGAAGGAAGGGCCCTGTTAAGGCTCTTGCAGGTTGCCAGGCCTTGGTCATTCTCCCTTGGAACTGTAAACCAAAAAAGTATATAAGACAGGTCTCAATCAATTAAGAGATTTATTTTTCCAAAGTTAAGGATCATGACCCAGGACACAGTCTCAGGAGGTCCTGAGAATACAAGCCCAAGGTAGTTGGGTTTTTATGTTTTAGGGAGACGTAAGACATCAACCGACATATGTGAAATACACATTGGTTTGGCCTGGAAAGGACGAAGCTTATAGGTCATAGGCGGATTCAAAGATTTTCTGATTGGCAATTGGTTGAAAGAGTTATTATCTAAAAGCCTGAAATCAATTGAAAGGAGTGTCTGGGTTAAGATAAGGGGTTGATGAAATCTCAAGGTGGCTGCCCTTTAGAGGCAATAGATCGAAAATGTTTCCTATTCACACCTTTAAAAGGTACTAGACTCTTAGCTAATCTCTTCAGGATCAGAATAAGACTTGGGAAGGGAAAGGGATTCTCTATAGACTATAAACCACCCCCAGGATATAGCTCGGTGGGGCCATTTCAAAATATGTAAAATAAATGTATTTTGGGATAAAAAAACTTTGATTTCTTTTAGGGCTTGCTATCTGTTATGTGATGCTATATTAGAGTCAGGTTGGAATTTGGTATCTTATAGTGACAGTCTGTTTTGTTAGTCTTAAGATCTGTTTTAATATTAATGCTGGTCGGTTGTGTCTAAACCCCAAAAAGGAGTGGGTATAATGAGGCTTGTCTACCTCCTTGCCCCAGCATCATGGCCGGAACTGGTTTTTCAGGTTTCTTTGGAATCCTGTTGGCTGACGGGGTCCATTTAGTCATCTGGGGGGCTTAGAATTTTATTTTTGGCTTACAGAACCCAGTATCCTTCTCCCTTTTCACAGCTAAGACCTGAGAAATTAAGGGCAGGCATCCAGACACTGACACTGTGAACACAGCTTTTATTCAACCCCTAATCCCAGTTGTTTCCCTCCTCACTGAATCTCAGGGACATAAGCAAAGCATAATAGTAGCTGCTGAGAGGCCTAGGACCAAGGAAAGGCTTGAGGGCCCTTGGCTAGATCAGCATGCTCTGGAGACTGAGGAGAACCGAGAAAGCTCAAGAGGGATATGTCACTGTCTCACCTTGAGCCTCAGTGGTTCTTTGGCGCCCTCTTCGTTAGCTCAGAGGACTCCGGATGTCAAAGGACTTAAAGGCTCAGCCTTGAGATGAAAACTTGGATTCTCTGTTGGCTACATGAGGTAAACTCATGGGCTTAACAAAGGAAGTATTGTCTAGAACTGAAATCATTGATCATTTATGCTGGCTAGCAATTCCCTGAAGCAGAAAAATCTGCTGTTCAACCAGACTTCAATATCTCATGCCTAAAATTTTCACAGATTAGCATATACTGTAGGTGGTAGAATGTACCCAGAATAGGTAAGGGACTTAACCAACTTCAAACAGCTTATTAGAGGCAGTGGTAGTAGTGGCAGTACATGTGAGAATCTTGGCCTCAAGTCTCTTACTTAAACTCTGCAGAAGTATGTCTGGAACCCAGAAGCTCATGCTGGCATGTCTAGTATCCCTGGTTACTTCTTGAGCAAAGGGCAGTAATGACATTAGGAGAATTAAGGTACAAAGTGGGTCACGCTTTGTTTTATTCTTGAACTTTTAGTCTAATGTATGAATCCTGAGTACTCTCTTGAGTGCTGTGCACTGCAGAATGAACTTTATTTCACAGTAAATGAGGGATGCTTTTTCTTAAGAAATAAGTTTAATTCAAGGTGGTTAGTGAATGTAAGGCAATGTAATGCCTTCATGAAAGTTAAAATAATCCAGTTAAAAAAGAAGCACTGTGTATAGTCTCAAATAGCTTGAAGGTACAATGGGCTCCATATTTTACAAAGTACAAAAAATTATTTCATATACAAAGAAAATACAAATAATGTGCAAAAACCATTTTCACAGGTGGCAGTTTATAAAATGGAAATGATAGAAAAGTCCTTCATACTTCTCCAAATTTCTTATATATTAACACAGTTCTATTTCCTAGTGTGTAGACAATTTTAAATTTGAAAATCTGATTTATCACTTTTTTTATATATATATAAAGATGGGGTTTTACTATGTTAGTCAGGCAGGTCTTGAACTCCCGACCTCAGGTGATCTGCCCGCCTTGGCCTCCAAAGTGCTTGGATTACAGGCGTGAGCCACTACGCCTGGCCTCTGATTTTTTTTTTTAATCTACAAAGAAAGTATTTTTATTTTTTAAAAAGGGAACCATTTCATTATTGAAATCTTATGAATGAATCAGTTAATTTATATTAAATTATAAGCAGGCTATCTGAAAAACAAGGATATAGAAATCATATATACACATTTTTGAAATATTAGTTTAGTATTTAACATATTAACATTTCAAAACAAATGCAATGATGTAGCTACCTATGACGCCAGCTGGTGCCAGTGGTTGTAGCAAAGATGCTGTTTCTGTTTACCATGAGCAAACAGCATTTCTTGGGTCTTAAGCTAAACAAACACAAGATCTTAAAGTAAAGAAAATCTAAAAACAGTTCGTTCTTTTCATGTGTAGAAATGTAGTTTGGGTATCCAGTCATGCTACAGGTGACTGTGATCTACACAAGCCCTTGTCATAGATGTGTGTGGTCCTAAATAGCTGGTCTCTGTCTTTCCAACATCTTCACTTCATTAGGAGTTCAGTGCAAGTGTTTGTTTTGTGAGTTAGTGCATTCAGCTTTTTTGCATGTTATTTTGGAAAAAAAAAAAAAAAAAAAACTGTCAGGAAGAAGAAAATACATAAGAACACAAGGCCCTGGATCCTCAGAGCATCTCTGGTTTAGAGAATTCAGTGTTTTGGAAGTAGTGTTTTCCTCTATTGGGCTGGTCATTGTTGCACCATTCCCTGGATAATCTTTTTTCATCAGAATAATGATGTGTGCTCCCTCTTTGCCTGATACTGAACAATGATGTCTCTTGTTGTGAACCCCAATGGCAAAGCAGGGACCACAGAAGCACCTCTTGGGAGCACCAGAGAACTGAGCATCTCAAACGTCAGGCAGTACAAGTAGATTCCTCTGATAGGAAACCTAAGTCGATGTAGAATATGAGACAACCTTGGAGTGTTTAGATTTTTGCTTGTTAGACAGCTCTCCAAGGAAATTATGACCTTGGAGAACAAAAAAGGATCTATAGCTTTCATGAAGAAGGACCCAAGTAGGTGGAAGCCATTTTGTCTGGGTGAGGTTCACAGTTTTGGCTCAGGAGACATCTGATCACTAACCACTAGACCCTGTTAGAAAAATTTAGTGCAAGATACAGGGAGTGCATGGGGCTCTTGACCAGACCTGTGTGAAACAACTATCCAGGTTAAGTAGAGATCGCAACTCCTGCAAGAGGGGACTGGGCAGGAAAACCTCAGGCCCTGGAATAACTTGTCGTCAGCTCCTCAAGGATTCATGCTTGTTTTCTAACTGGCAGCATATGTTCCTCTATTTCTTCTGTGTGGGTTGACCATGGGCATCAGGCATCAGAGATACAGCTCTGGATCCTGTCCATCCATTGCTGGGCACTCTGTCCATCTTGGGCACAGAAGTTATACACACGTTTGCTGGTCTTGAGCTACAAAACCAAATGACAGAGAACCAGAGATGAAGGGCAGGGCTGTTTTATGGGTTTGGGTAAGTGGTAAATCAATCCCTGTGACCTTCCCTTTTCCATACTGTCCGAGAACCTCTATGAATTCTTCTTCCTCAGCGACCATACTGTCATTGCCTTTACTTTTCTGGTCTCTAGAGTCATAGGGGATGCTAACAGAAGGGTACTGGCAGAAAAAGAAGACACACTGGGAGTGCTTTACTTTGCATTTTCTTGGTGTCTTCTTTGACTAAGGAGGAAGAGTCAGCAATGAATGGTGCCTTTAACCTCTCCCATGCACTGCACCAATGCACTAAAGGTGATGGAGCTCCGTGTGCTCCAGGGGGATGCCTGAGATTCATCCACACCATACAGTTGGCCTTTTTGTCCTCTTTCTCCAGTTGGAGCCATATTAGAAGCCCACTGTCAGGAAAATGGTCTCATGGCCTGAGCAGGGCCCTAGAGGATGACCTGTCCTTTTCATGAAACCCTGCTTGACTCCCAGGACTACATACATCTTCTATTATGTGGCCTATAAATGCCCCATGGCCCACCTAAGGGCTGCTGAAGATGTTAGGGTAGATAGTTATCATTTGTGACTAAGGACAGTCTTTTATGGATGGTCAAGCATGAAAACCACTGAACACATCTGCTCTTGAAAGCAGGTGGTGACTAAAATAACTAACAACATTTAACAAGGAGTTCATCTGTTTCTATGTGCGGCTGGACTCCTTTTGCACAAAGCAGTATGCAGCTTTTCTGAGACACAAAGAGAGCAAGAGAGGATAGCCTTGGGGGTCTGTAGTGCTGAGTTCAAGCTCTGGAATAATTCCCACAGCAAGGGGGTCTGCCATCCATTTGCAGTCACCACCAATTCCTCTGAGGGTCCCATAATTCTTGGGGACAGAAAGATGTGCAGGCAGAGCCAGGAAAAGAGAAGTAAGATCAACTTACATCAAAGAAAGCCTTGTCACTTGTGTGCTTTGGGGCTCCCATGCTGGGGCCAGCAGGGATGACCATTTCTACTTCCGCCAGATCAATGTGGCCTTTACAGCTTGTGTCCTCACCTGAGTCATAGTATCTCAGCTGGAACCAAAAGGATACAAAAATGAGATATGAGAGATACAGAAACAGAAAATGACATGGCTTTTCAAACTGTATTTGAATACCTTCCTCTGTACCTTGGTTATATATGCTAAACTATGCCTGGAAGAATACACAAAAAATTAATAATACTTATTGCTTCTAGGAAGAACTAGGTGGCTTTGGGGAAAGACTTACGTACTGTTTGAAAATCAAACAAATAAATGTATTATATCTTAAAAAATAGAATTAAGACTGGGTGTGGTGGTTTACGCCTGTAATCCCAGCACTTTGGGAGGCCAAGGTGGGCAGATCACTTAAGCCCAGGAGTTCGAGACCAGCCTGGGTAACCTGTCTCTACAAAAAATACAAATAATAGCCAATCATGGTGGTGTACACCCATAGTTCCAGCTACTCAGGAGGCTGAGCTGGGAGGATTGTTTGAGCCTGGGAGGTCGAGCTGCAGTGAGCTGAGATCATGTACTCCAGCCTCAGTAAGACCCTGTCTCAAAAAATAGTCAACTAGCAACTGTAAAAAGTAAATGTAATATATAAAAATGGGACTAATGTTTAGTAATATACAGAATTCCAGAAATTGATAAGAAAAAGACAATCTAGTAGAAAAATGATCAAAATATCTCAACAGGCAAGTCACAGAGAAATACAAATGACCTATAAACATCTGAAAAGATGATCCACCACCGGGCATGGTGGCTCACGCCTGTAATCCAAGCACTTTGGAGGCCAAGGTGGGTGGATCACCTGAGGTCGGGAGTTCAAGACCAGCCTGACCAACATGGTGAAACCCTGTCTTTAAAAAAATAATAATAATAAAAAATGAAAAGATAACCTCATTAATCAAAGACAAGAAAAGGACAATAAATGAGATTTTACTTTTGGAATGAGAAATATTAAAAATGGCTGATATTATCCAGTAAGTTACTAGATAATCTCAAATACTACCAGTGTGAATATAACTGGTTAGAAATTTTTTGGGGAACACTTTGGCAATGTCAAGTAAAATTTAGAATGTTTATGCCTATTGAAATACCTTTCTCACCTTTATAAAGTAGGCTTACAGAAATTCTCTCCCACAAGCATGCAAAGAAACATGCATGGAGAGGTTTCCTCTAGCTTTATCAGCTAAACATTGGAAAAGACATATTTATCTTTCATGTTGCAGTGAATACATTAAATGACAATTCCTCAATAAAATAGAATACTATACAGCTTTTCAAAAAGAATACAGAGGATCTATATGAGTTTATATAGAACTCATATAGGAAAACTGTTCAAGACATTTTAAAAATCAAGTTCCAAACAGCATATAGATATAAAATGATTTTTGAAGAACACAATAAATAGCCTGACTACACAGGGGACTTGGAGACCTCTATGAAATGTTTGAATGTGGCATAATAAGCATGTATTGGCTTTTGGAATAAGAAAAAAGAAAAAAGTCAAACTGCTAAAGAATAAGCCTTATTGGGCTATAATCTGTGGATTTTACTCCCCAGCATACATGGTAGGAAAGCATCTGGTGCTTCTGACACTGTGGTTCTGGCCTGAGACTTTTCTCTCTCTCTCTTCTCAGGCATTGTATGAACAAGGCTAAGTGGAAAAACTGTATCTTTCACGTTAAAGAAGTCCAGAAGAAGGCCGGGCGCAGTGGCTCATGCCTGTAATCCCAGCACATTGGGAGGAAGAGGTGGGTAGATCACGAGGTCAAGGGATCAAGACCATCCTGGGCAACATGGTGAAACCCCATCTCTATTAAAAATATCAAAAATTAGCTAGGCATGGTGGTGGGCACCTGTAATCCCAGCTACTCAGGAGGCTGAGGCAAAATTGCTTGAACCTGGGAGGCAGAGGTTGCAGTGAGCTGAGATCGCACCACTGTACTCCAGCCTGGCAACAGAGTGAGACTCCGTGTCAAAAAAAAAAAGAAAGTCCAGAAGACTGGTAACAATGCAGGTATAATTTGATGTAATTGTAAATTATAGAAAAATTATGACATTCTCCCATGTTATATTTAGAAGTTCAATGGAACTTTTTTTTACATAGTATAGGCTCTATGATTTCAGAGTGTGGCTCCCTAAAAGGACTTCCATTTGCATATTTGAACATAAATTCTCTATATTGTCTCACAGACTCTGTAATTTTTTTTTTGAGACAGGGTTTTGCTCGTTGCCCAGGCTAGAGTGCAATGGCACTATTTTGGCTCACTGCAACCTCCGCCTCCCAGATTCAAGTGATTCTCCTGCCTCAGCCTCCCCAGTATCTGGGATTACAAGCATGTGCCACCACGCCTGGCTAATTTTTTTGTATTTTTAGTAGAGATGGGGTTTCACTATGTTGGCCAGGCTGGTCTCCAACTCCTGACCTCAGGTGATCTGCTCTCCTTGGCCTGCCAAAGTGCTAGAATTACAGGCATGAGCCACCATGCCCAGCCTTACTCTGTAATCTTTATGAAACTCCCTGAGCAGAGGAAAAGCTAGTCCCCAAATACAGTCTTCATTTGGAAGGAGTCTTCTAGATGCAGGTCCAACCAAAATACTGTATAGGAGTAACAGTTCCAGTCTTTCCTAACAGATTCCATTTTACAGATAAATGCATTGAGAATGAAAATGTGTAAGCCTCAGCCTCAAGGCTAACTGGTCAGTTCCAAGGTGGAGTAAGGCCTGTGGTGGGAAAACAGGAGACAATGCAGCTTTCAGTAATGCAGGGTAGAGAGTTGCTGGAGGTGTGGGTAGGAATCGCTCTCCCTTGAAATCACTGGAGTAAAGACTATGATGCTAAGGATTGCAGAGACTGCTACAGGAATATCTAAGAACCTAACAATAGGCAAAAAATTTCTTGACATAGTCAGCAAGGTCCAATCTAGTATTTGCCCACAGTGAATTCCAAGTTTGGGTGGGCACATTCCCTTCTGCCTCTTTTGGGGCCCTTTTACTTCCCTTTTGCTGCCATCTTTGAAGGGTAACAATGTGTTCTTTACTAACCAGTACAAAAATGGGCACAGAGGTGGTGTTCAATGTTTGTAGAATAAATTAATGCCCACTGTTTTGAATGGATGCTTTCTGCTTCAGGGATGAAAGTAACCTGTATTCTGGGGATTATTCTTAAGCACAGGCTTATATGTGCATATGGTATGTATGCAACAGGCTGAAAACCTCAGGAATCCCCTCCCCTGGGTTTTAAGAGCAGGCAGCAAGAGATATTTGGGCATCAAAAAAAAAAAAAAAAAAAAAAAGTTGCCGGGCGTGGTGGCTCACGCTTGTTAATCCCAGCACTTTGGAAGGCTGAGGCGGGTGGATTACCTGAGGTCAGCAGTTCAAGACCAACCTGGCCAACATGGTGAAACCCCGTCTCATTAAAAAAAAAAAAAAGTTATTGCTGTATGCTCTGGGCTCAACTGTTGCCGCCTCTGCCTGCATGTACCAGGCCAAGCTACTTGGGACACTTCCTCAGAAGGCTAGTAGTCTTACTCAGGGACATCTACTAAAAATACAAAAAATTAGTTGGGTGTGATGGTGCATGTCTGTAATCCCAGCTACCTGGGAGGCTGAGGCAGGAGAGTCACTTGAACCTGGGAGGCAGAGATTGCAGTGAGCCGAGATTGTGCCATTGCACTCCAGCCTGGGCAACAAAAGTGAAACTCTGTCTCTAGACAAAAAACACCTCCAGACTGCATATAAGAGGCACTAAGACAGCAGTGTGTACATGAGGAATGTATCTCTCTGCTAGAGCCACATAATAGCCAGGGACTGGGACTAGTCTAGTCAGAAGTAATTTCTTTCGGCTTTAAGAGTATTACCTGATGTTTTGTTACATCCAAAACAAACCAACGGGGCTTCCAACCTTTCAGCAAAGCCCCTCTTTTATAAAGCGTTCCCTCAAAGGACCTAGAAGAAATGATGACAGGAGAGTTAATTTTGATTTTCACTTAAAAAATGCTGTTAAGGGGAGGGGATGTCATTTTTTGTCAGTCTCTATTTCCCCTAGATGATCCAAAAAAGGCCAATAAGGGTTCTCCCCAGAATTTTTCTACTAGACCTCTGGAGAAAGACTGCTGCTTTCTGCAGGGATTACCACATTTGTGAGGCTTGGAATGGTTAGTAGCCATCTTTCGTGCCATGTTGGGACTGACGTCACAGAGAGGGAAAAGCAGAGCCAGGAAATGGACAGAAGATACTGTGTGAGAAGCTAGCATACTCTTGGCTGTCCTAGTTTATGTGAGTAAAGTCCTTTTTGCTTCGACTAGCATAAGCTGGATTTCTGATGTTTGCCACTGACAAAGTGCTGGCTAACACATATTCCCTCAAATACTCTGGCAGACATGAGATAAGAGCCATCAGGACTCAACTACAAATAACTACAACCTCTTGGCATTATTTTTAGTTGTAATTTTTTTTTCCTTTCAAAGAAACCTCTAAAACATTTAAAAAAACATTTAAAGCAAATCCATTTAAAGTTTATAAAAGGCTGTACTGCACAGGCGTAGCTTATTGAGGGATCTGTGGTTTAGCCTCAAGTGGTGTGGGGAAGTCTTCAGCACACCAAGCAGTGTTCAGCATGTCACCTGTTTTCGTCATTCTTGGATGTATACTGGCTATAGAGCGTGGCTGCTCTTCGCTCCACTCCATTGGATGGAGAGATGCTGGAATTCTGTTCCTCCCCCATGCTGCTGTCTGGGAGGTGTAGCAGAGACCTCTTCTGATAGGAAGGTAGGTTGGTAGACACAATTCCTGGGGACCTCGACAGGTGTCTTTGGGACTGAAAAAGAGGACAGGGACTAGGAAAGCTTTACAGACACTTAAGCCACCCACTAGAAAATTTCATTTACAAATATTTATCTCAAGGAAAAAAACTGGACCAACGAGCAAAGATAATGTACAAAGATACCAATCATGGAGTTAGTCATTTATCATTTATTATGGTAAAAAAACTGGAAACAATCTACACATCCATTATTAGGGACATTAAACAAATCATGGCATTTCCATACAATGGAATTCTAGACAGCCGTTAAAAATGATGCTGCTATGGCCGGTGGTGGCTCACAGCTGTAATATCAGCGCTTTGGGAGGCAGAGGTGAGTGGATCACTGGAGTCCAGGAGCTTGAGACCAGCCTGGGCAACATAGTAAAACCCCGTCTCTACAAAAACTGCAAAGAAGTGAGCAGGTATGGTATGTGCCTATAGTCCCAGCTACTCGGGAGGATCACCAGAACCTGGGAGGTTGAGGCTGTAGTGAGCTGTGATCATGCTACTGCACTCCACCCTGGGCAACAAAGTGAGACTCTATCTCAAAAAAAATAAAGATGATGCTGGTTTAGGCCAGGCGTGGTGGCTCACGCCTGTAATTGAAGCACTTGGAGGCCAAGGTGGGTAGATCGCCTGAGGTCGGGAGTTCATGACCAGCCTGACCAACGTGGTAAAAACCCCGTCTATTAAAAAAAAAAAAAAAAGATGCTGGTTTATACACAGTGACAGATGGAAGGATATGTATGCCAATGTGGAGTAAAAAAGAAAGCAGGTTTAAAATAGTATGTCTAGTACATCTCTTTTATATGTGGGTTTATAAGAATAAAACAAGTTTGACAGCATAGTGGTTTACTTCTAGGTTATAAATTGTGAGTAATTCTCATCTTCTATTTTATAACTTTCTGTGTGTTCTTTCAAAAAAAATGAACATACCTTTCATTATCAGAAAAAAATAAGCTATTACTTTTCTAACAAAAAAGCATTAAAATATCACCTACCTGTTGTCTGTCTGATAACAGCTCCTGAATTGCTATTTGAGGGTAAGAGACAGAGCCCCAGATGTTCTCTTTTTACCACAAAGGTTTTCATCCACCCTCCATTCTTCCTGACTTTTCTATAACAACATCTAGCCCACTGACCTTTTCTTCCTGAACTGTTCTTCAGAACACTCATCTGTCCTAATTTTCCTTTTGTTGCATTTGGAGGCTGTCTGATGTGGGTTTGATCATTGCAGCTGTATGATCTCTGTGCCTGTTCCTCATGTAGGAGAGGGAACGCCACTCCCTCACAGTGGATAAATAAAATGGGAATGTGTGTATGGTACTAAACACAGACGCTTCCACATATTACGTACTTGATAAGTTTCTTAAATCAGAAATAGGAAATGGGGTGTAAGAAGCAGAAAACAAGAATATTTGGTTTTAAAATATTTTTATGATAAAAGTTTTTTTGTTTGAGACAGAGTCTTGCTCTGTTGCCCACGCTGGAGTGCAGTGGTGAGATCTCTACTTACTGCAACCTCCACCTCCCGAGTTCAAGTGATTCTCTTGCCTTAGCCTCCTGAGTAGCTGGGATTACAGGCACGTGCCACCCCGCTCAACTAATTTTTGTGTTTTTAGTAGAGACAGGGTTTGACCATCTTGGCCAGGCTGATCTTGATCTCCTGACCTCATGATCCACTTGCCTCAGCCTCCCAAAGTGCTAGAATTACAGGTGTGAGCCACCACGCCTGGCAATAAATGTTTCTTAAGTGAGAAACAGAAAAGGGATTGTGAACAATAGAAGGTAGCATATTTTGTTTTAAAATACTTTCTCTGCAGCAAACATGGTCTTGGCATTCCCCTCCTCCCTCATGTGGAGGAAGATCAGCTGAAACCACAGAGGCACTGAGATAGAAAAGAATCCACTAATTTCCCTTGGATTCAGGGTGCTGAGACCTAAGTATTACATCACTGTGGTGAAGTGAGACACTCAGGAAGTATTCAGTCATTTGGAACTTTCTGCTCTGGACCCCCAGGGCATGACCCTTCCCCTTCTGGACATAAACCCAGCTGGGTCTTGTCACCTGTGGCAGTGGGCTCCACCTGATTTAACACCCTCAGAAAGCTCAGAAGTAGGTCTCAAGGGGCACTGCCAACTCACCTGATCTGTTCTTGGTTCTTCTTTAAGGTCCACGGTTACCCTTTCCCACAGCTGCTGCCACTTCTCAGGGGCTTGGTTCAATTTGTGTTCCAATTTTTCAATTTCCTGCCAAGAAATTAAAAGTTTTTTGATAGATTAGTATTTCATGGAAATCAGGATGTGCCCCAAAGCCACACTGCTTCTGTACTAGGCCCAGATGAGCAGCATGACCAGAGGACAGTTGAGGAAAGTGTTGGACCTGGGCCTCAGAGGTCTCCTGGCCAGGAATAGTGGTGACAGCTCTAGCTTGTATGCCACACTGTGGCAAAGATGGTTTATTAGGACCTACATCTAGGCCTTTTGGTACAGGATAGCTTACATACTAGGACGTGAAATATGTATCCCAGACATCTGCACTGTTGGGCAGCCCATGGGAAATCTGATAGCCAAAGCAAGAGGTCAAGCACTGGGACTGTGGCCCAGCCCTAACAGCTGAGGTAGATGAGAAGTCTGTCCTTGACAGGAGGAACCCCTCAACTCTGATGATTCAAACCAGATGTGGAAAGAATGAACCAAGAAATGCCCAAGGAGCCGGGTGCGGTGGCTCAAGCCTGTAATCCCAGCACTTTGGGAGGCCGAGGCGGGCGGATCACGAGGTCAAGAGATCGAGACCATCCTGGTCAACATAGTGAAACCCCGTCTCTAAAAAGACAAAAAATTAGCTGGGCATAGTGGCACGTGCCTGTAATCCCAGCTACTTAGGAGGCTGAGGCAGGAGAATTGCCTGAACCCAGGAGGTGGAGGTTGCGGTGAGCCGAGATTGCGCCATTGCACTCCAGCCTGGGTGACAAGAGCGAAACTCCGTCTCAAAAAAAAAAAAAAAGAAAAAAAAAGAAATGCCCAAGGAAAAAGATATCCCTTCTGACAGGGAAGCTGGAGATCAGAGCCTCTGTGACAGTGTGACACTGAAGCATACTCTTCCTGGTCAGGAAACCAGAGGGTAAAGACTCTTCAGGAACTGTCTGGCCCCTGTCAAGGCTCAAAGCTATTCCTCAGGCTGGCTACTGCCAAGATGGGTTCGTTCCCGAACATTCCTTGCAGAAGATGGTTGGTAGCACTCCCATCAGGCCACTGAAACTACCCACACTTCTGACCAGAGGAAGTAAAGCACCCACAAAAGCCACAGCCAAGGCCTGACTAAGGCTGCTCGGGCAACTAAAAACAGCTGGGAAGCTGCCGGAAGGAGTAAATTGCTCCATTTGCTTGATTGCTTCCTTGTAATGCTGGAAAATCACTTTTATTGAGACTCTCTTCCAGTAGTGAAGCCTGGTTCTCCTTCCACCCCCACCCGATGATGGGGAGCAGATCTGTTTTCTTCATACCGGGAGGGTGCTACCATAACCTTAGCCCAAAGTAAGGAAAGCCAGGTTCCGAAGTTTGTAAACCATTCTTAGCTTAGCCTGGTTTCTTTGGCCTTGTGCCTCTGGCGCCCATGGTGCCCCTAGGTGCGTATCTACAGTTGACTTACACTGAAAAGACTGGTGAAAGCATCGGGCTGAGTACAGCTCACATCATCGTAGCATGGCCACACTGTTCTCCTCTGGCTCCGGGGCCCAGCTTCTCCAGCCAGGTCAATGTCTTCGGAGGGGAAGTGCTTGGGGGTTAGCATCATCCAGTCATAGGAAGGGCCTGTGGACAGGGTCTCTTCTATATAGTAATCCCATTTCTTGAGGCTGGAGACATTTACACTAGGCTTCAGGGCCTGTTAAAGAAAAGAAATACAGTTTCATCTTGAACCCAAAGTACCCCAAGCGCACTGTCAGGCAAGCCCCTAACATCTGCAGAGTCCAGGGGAGGAAGAGTGTGAATGGAGGTTCAAATACCATATGTCTAAATATTTAAAAGTCATACATCAAAATAAATTATTAAAACAATTTTCAATCCTCCTACATTGAGAAGTATAACTTCCTAATGACCCAGAAGGTCAAGTTCAGTAGAGGATTCTTGGATTCCTTAGAACTTTATACTAGCAAGTGGTGGCACTAGGTGAGCTGGCCCCAGGTCCCAGTCCTTGGCCTAACTCTTCTCCCACCCGTAACTTACATTCTAAGAGTCTTACATGAATGTTTATGTATACCCCAGCCCACAAAGTCAAACTCTGTCCTCTGTCAAACCTGCCACTTTTTGCCATTCTTTGGGCCTTGAGGTCCATGCACTGACTTAGTAGACCGACTTGGAGAAGTATCCTGGTGGGCAGCCTGAATTTGGGCAAGGAATTCTGAAGTACCCAGAACATGGCTGAGATGAAGGAGGGGACATTTAGGCATGTGCCATTGGTTTCCTGCACTCCTCACTTCACGAGGATGCAGCTGGAGGAAGGCCAGACCAGGGTTCTATGACTGGGGCCCGGGGGAGGGGACTCTCTTGGCCCTAAGTAATGGTGGAACTGATCAGACCAGTCTGTTCCATTCCAGAGCACGTGTTATGTAGATGTGCATGGTGGGGCACAGTTGTTATGTAGATGTGCATGGTGGGGAGATACGTTATCCTTCTTGGGCTCGGCTCCAAACATCTCTGCTTCCTACAGGGGTCCTTCCATGGCTTTGGTATAGATGGACTTAAAGAAACCTTTTCTAAGGTATTTTAAGGTTTTTTAGCTTAGAACACCTGTTGATATTTCAAATTTTGTTAGTTCCTTTTTTTTTTTTTTTTTTTGGAGATGGAGTTTTTACTCTTGTCGCCCAGGCTGGAGTGCAATGGCATGATACTGGCTTACTGCAACCTCTGCCTCCTGAGTTCAAGAAATTCTCTGGCCTCAGCCTCCCGAGTAGCTGGTATTACACGCGTTCGCCACCACACCCAACTAATTTTTGTATTTTTAGTAGAGACGGGGTTTCACCACATTGGCCAGGCTAATCTCAAGCTCCTAACCTTGGGTGATCTACCTGCCTCGGCCTCCCAAAGTGCTGGGATTACAGGTCTGAGCCACCGTGCTCGGCCAAATTTTGTTAGTTCTTTCTTCCTGGGGCAAGTTGCCTTGCTTTGATTCTCTAGAAGTTTTCCCTTCTAGGTTTCGGGGGCCAGCTCCTCATTTTTGTGGCATGATCACAACCCAAATGTATAGTCTCTCAAACTTTGAAATAGCTTTTTGGTATTAAACAGCTTATATATACTAAGCTAAGGAAAACTTAATGCAAAATTTCAGAAACTGGAACATAAATGATTTCTTACTCTACCTCTATTTCCAATGGTGAATATAAATAATTAAAGAAAACGGGACTCCTCTTGTGCATCCTGTCAATGCACTCCCAAATACAGATTCCTTTTTTGGCATGCTTTTCTCCTTTATCATCAAATAAAGTTCCTGTAAATTAAAAAAATCCAACAAAACAAAATTAAATAAACACTTTGCCTAAAAAAGTATGATGCATGTAGCAGATAAAAAAGTGGAAATTTTTTTTCATGGCTCTAAAAACAGCAACATTTGTGTGAAAACCTTAGAAAATAATTGCAAAGCTAAAGACAGTAATGAATTTCATAGCTATATAGGGAAACAAATCCAGATGGAGGAAACATCTGATAAAGTTTGCCTCAGCAGCCAGCAGTCTGTCATGACTCTTCGAACCCTCATCCTGCATCTGTATCTAGATTCAAAGAAGTCCATGCAGGAGGCATTCTACAGCTGTCAAGAGAAAATGGAAGGACTTCAGAGTTGATTTGATGAAACTCAGTAAAAAACATAATTTTATGTTTCTGTTTTAAGTTGTTGGCCATTTATCAGGAAGCCATTTACAGTGTTCTCTTGTTTAGCAGTTTATATATACCGCAGAACATGGTCACTGTCACTCTAGATGACAGAAGGGTGTAGTCTGTGTCCTTGGTTGACTTAAAAATAAAAGCAGAACTTTTATACATTTTTCAAATAGTCAATCTATTACTGACATCAGCCCACTTTGTTTTTAATATGGAGGAAAACGTGTTGGGGTGAGGCAAAAAATATTTCTTTAAAAGGCCAGGAATGGTATCTCAGCAGTGCTGTCTTGTTTGGAATGAAGTGACTCAGTCAAAATCAACATGCATTTTACCAGTTTATCAGAAAAAAATGTCTCAAGCCCAAGGTGGCATAACATTTTATAATATATGGGGCCTCTAAGACTAATGAACAGTTTCTTCTCTACCTTTTAACTGCAGAGTCCAGTACAGTAGTTCTCAACCTTGGTCATACATTCAAAAAACCAAGGGCTTTAAAAAAATCCCAGTGCCCAGGTTTCATCTCAGACCAATTAAATCAGAATATCTGGGGATGGTCCCAGATACTAGTTATTTTAAAAGCTCAAGTGACTCCAGGCTCGGCACAGTGGCTCACGCCTGTAATTCCAGCACTTTGGGAGGCTGAGGTGGGTGGATCACAAGGTCAGGAGTTCAAGACCAGCCTGACCAACATGCTGAAATCCCATTTCTACTAAAAATACAAAAATTAGCCAGGTGTAGTGGCACATGTCTGTAGTCCCTGCTACTCAGGAGGCTGAGGCAGGAGAATCGCTTGAACACGGAGGCGGAGGTTGCAGTGAGCAAGCAAAGATCGTGCCACTGCACTGTAGCCTGGGTGACATAGCGAGAATCTGTCTCAAATAAATAAATAAATAAAAAGTTCAAGTGATTCCAATGTCCAAAGTTGCAACTACTCTAGGGGTTGCAGTAAGATTTTGAAAGCCACCTTGTGTATTGTTCCATTTGGAGCCTTGAAGGCATGGATGAGACTGAAGGGCTGTGTGGTAGTCAGCTCCAGTTGAAATAGGCTTTAGGCACCTTTGTAGACAGTAAGCTGAAACCAGAAGAGGAGATGATGCAATACCTGGCCCTCTGTTCCTTATGGCTATTGTAACACCTTGTAACTGGAAGAAAGTCCAATGGACTTTTTTTTTTTACAATATCCATATGGCTGGCTTAGGGCAACATGTACACATACAAGGAACGCCTTAAAAACAGTACAAATCATCAGACAGCTAGTGCCAAATCCTATCAAACCATAACCCTATAATCCAGTATGTAATAATCAACATATTAAGCTTTTAGGGCACAGGAGAGTTCATTGTGTTTAAGCTTTTCTGATAAAATCTTAAAAATTATGACTTGGCAGGGTGTGGTGGCTCATGCCTGCAATGCCAACACTTTAGGAGGCCGAGGCAGGAGGATCACTTGAAGTCAGGAGTTTGAGACCAACCTGGCTTACATGGTTAAAACCAGTCTCTACTAAAAATACAAAAATCCACCAGGTGTGGTGGTGGGTACCTGTAATCCCAGCTACTTGGGAGGCTGAGGCAGGAGAATCACTTGAACCCAGGAGGTGGAGATTACAGTGAGCTGCGATTGAGCCACTGCACTCCAGCCTGGGCGACAGTGTGAGACTCCATCTCAAAAAAAAAAAAAAATAAATTACTGATGAATTCTACCAGCAGTGGTTGAAATTACTTACTCTCCACTTCATCATCTTGGCAGATAAAGGGTAGTTACCACAGCTGTTCCTAAACAAGGTTTCACCGTAGGCTTGATAACTAGTGCATTCACCAGAACACAAAAAGGAACAGACTTCAAATAGGCAACATAGTCTGCACTAGGGACACAAAACTAGGCTTCTTTGATGTTAATTAGGTGGGTGGCCTAACATCCAGAAAGGGGGCAGGGTAGATGATTTCTACTAAGGCTTCAGCATTGACATTCCAGCACTTGAAATACATGTTTATGTGTTGTTGTTGTTTTTGAGACAGGGTCTCACCCTGTCACCCTGGCTGGAATGCAGTGGCGTGATCTCGGCTCACTGTAGCCATGACCTCCTGGACTCAAGTGATCCTCCCACTGCATCCTCCTGAATAGCTGGGACTACAGGAGTGTGCCACCACACCCAGTTAATTTTTGTTTTTTGTAGAGATGGGGTTTTGCCACGTTGCCCAGGCTAGTCTTGAACTCCTTGGGCTCAAGCAATCTGCCCACCTCAGCCTCTGAAAGTGCTAGGATTATACGTGTGAGCCACTGCACCAGACTGTGTTCATGAGATTTACGAGGAAACATGTTTCATAGGATGTAAATGCTTACATTTTCAAATAATCATGACAATCTTTCAATATATACCAAATCCCTTTATTCACATCATTTTATTTAATCCTTTCAACAGCCCTGTGTGATAGGCACGGCCACTACCTTTGTTTAGTTTTTCAGATGAGGAAACTGAGACTCAGAGATGAAGTAATTTACCCAAAGTTACTGACATTTTCTGACCCTTGATCTATGGCTCTATACGTGGGACCAGTGGTGGGTCTCAGACTTGGCAACATAATGGCCTTACCTGGGGAGTTTTTATTTTTTATTCTTTATTTTTGAGTCAGGGTCTCACTCTGTCACCCAGGCTGGAGTGCAGTGGTGCAATCTTAGCTCACTACAGCCTCTACCTCCCGGCATCAAGAAATTTTCATGCCTCACCCTCCCAGACAGCTAGGATTATAGGCATGCACCACCATGCCTGCCTAATTTTTGTATTTTTAGTTGATATGGGGTTTCGCCATATTGGCCAGACTGGTCTCGAATTCCTGGCCTCAAACAATTCACCCACCTTGGCCTTCCAAAGTGCTGGGATTACAGGTGTGAGCCATCATGCCTGGCCTCACCAGGGGAGTTTTAAAAGCTGGTGATGCCTGGGCCTTACTATCACAGATTCTGATTTAAGTGGCTGGGGATGTTGCCTGGATCTTGGAAGTTTTAAAAGCTCCCTGGTCTGAGAACCACTGCACTAGACCTTGTTGCTTCTCTAATGAAGAGAACCATCATCTGCCATGGGACAAGCCTTGATCTTTGGCCACATATGCACGCTGCTAAGGTAATCTGCTGATCAACTTAATTTAGCAAAACAAACTGCTTTATTAAAATAACCAAAAACCTAGCCTGGGCAACATGGCAGAACCCCATCTCTACAAAAAATATAAAAATTAGGTGGGCGTAGGGGCATATGCCTGTGGTTCCAGCTACTCAGGAGGCTGTGATGGGTCCCAGAGGTGGAGGTTGCAGTAAGCCAAGATCCTGCCACTGCACTCCAGGCTGGGAGGTGGAGTGAGATGCTGCCTCAAAAAAACAAAACCACAAACTACCCCCCACCCCCCAACAAAAAAACCACACAACTATTCCAAAAAGGCAAAAACCTAATTTTACTCCCCCCAGTATTTGCACATGTTGTTCCTTTCGGTGATAAAGCTGAGTGACATGGTGACCCTGCAGGTCAGGTCAGTCCACTTAAGACCCGGCCTGGCCAGGTACGGTGGCTCACACCTGTAATCCCAGCACTTTGGGAGGCTGAGGCAGGCTGACTGCTTGAGACCAGGAGTTCAAGACCAGCCTGGCCAACATGGTGAAACCCTCTCTACTAAAAATACAAAAATTACCCAGGGATGATGGCATGGGCCTGTAATCCCAGCTACTTGGGAGGCTGAGGCAAGAGAATCACTTGAACCTTGGAGACAGAGGCTGCAGTGAACCAAGATCACGCCACTGCACTCCAGCCTCAGAGACAGAGTGAGTGAGACTCTGTCAAAAAGAAAAGAAAAGAAAAAAAAAGACCAGGCCTGGGGCAGTTATAAGCAGTTATACTTGATACCTTCCCAATACATGGTATAAAAATGCTTAAGAAATTAAAGTTTCTGGCCGGGCGCGGTGGCTCAAGCCTGTAATCCCAGCACTTTGAGAGGCCGAGGCGGGTGGATCACGAGGTCAAGAGATCGAGACCATCCTGGTCAACATGGTGAAACCCCGTCTCTACTAAAAATACAAAAAATTAGCTGGGCATGGTGGCTCGTGCCTGTAGTCCCAGCTACTCAGGAGGCTGAGGCAGGAGAATTGCCTGAACCCAGGAGGCGGAGGTTGCGGTGAGCCGAGATCACGCCATTGCACTCCAGCCTGGGTAACAAGAGTGAAACTCCGTTTCAAAAAAAAAAAAAAAAAAAAAAGAAATTAAAGTTTCGGATTGTGATGTGAAGAATAAAAATTCCATGAGTCAACAACAAAAGTCTGGAAGTATAAACAGGATGGGAAATTGTCTCACCAGTACTGTTTCCCTTATCAAAAGTAGGAACTATCATACTAGACAATTTCAGTGGCATGCCCTGAAAAGCAGTATTTCCTGATTTCAGATTTTAAACTGACAACATCAGTAAATATTTTCTTGGAATTAAGAGTCCTCTTTATGATACCGAATACATATAATGTATTGAACAGAACTGGTTTTTGTTTGCTTAACAAAAACAGCCATGCATATCCTCTCTTCCTCTCCCCCTGTAACAGCAACAAAAGAAAGAATGTAAAATCCCCTTCGGAAATGTTTTTACAGGGGCTAACTTTCAGAATCTACTAATTATCATTATTATTGCTATTAAAAATAATAGTTCATCACTATCATTAGTAATGATAGTGATGTCTAAAATTTACTGAGAGGCTAAGTGACTGTGTGAAGAGTTTACAACTATTTCCTCATGTGATTATCCTGGCCCGGACAGGTGGGGTGCTATTACTGTCCTCATTTTAAAGATGAAACTGAGGTTTCTTAACCCTTCTCCAAAATAATTCAGTTGGTAACTGCCAATGCTGGGATTTTACGCTGGTCTATTTGCTCCTGAGCACAGGGCCTTAACTGCTATTCAAGCTGCCTCTGAGGGCCAGGCACCCTTCCTACTAGAGTGCATCAGGGTTGGAAAACCTATGAGTCAAATGTTTCTTCTCAAACAGTGTGATCACTTTGAGGTATCAAAATAGTAAACGTATTTAATTGTACAAAGATGCTATAGGAATGATCACCTGCCAAGAGCTAACATGGTACATAATTTCAGAATTTGGCCACTTATCCACTCCCCTACATTCATAGGTCAGAGTTAAGCCCTAACTCAGCTTGTCACTCTTTGGGGTAGTTACATTATTAGAATTTTCATTAAAAACATGCAGAACTAACAAAAAAGATAAAACAAGGGCATACAAACACATACCGTGCTCTAATCTTTCATAGTCTGAATCCAGGAGAAATGTTTTAAAGCGATTAGATACATAGTGGAAAGCCAAGAACTTTAAGTAATAGAGATTGAATTCAAACTCAGTTGGATACTGGCTGTGAACCTGAAACACACAAGGCGAAGAAAAGAGTAAGAATTAACTAGGACAAAAAGTGGAGGCTTAACTGAAACATGCAGGAAACCATTCAGTCATTCACTCCACAAATACCTGAATCCCTACCATGAGTAGAGATGGGAAGGGAACCAGCTTTTCTGAGCACCTGCTGTGTGCCAGACACCAGACGAGGGCTTTTTAAGAAACATAATCTCATATAATCTCTACGACATAGCAAGAGTGGCATTATTATCTCCACTTTACAATTGAGAAAGCATAGGATCAGCAAGATTAAGATATTTACCCAATGACATTAAACAGTAATTAGCCTCAATTTTAACCTTGAAAAACATTAAATTTATGTAAGCATAGTGAGCCCAAATTTAACCTTGGCTTATTAGGCTCCAAAGTCTCCACCCTACTCACTACATTATACTGTGTTTGACATGTGATATATATTAAAGTAAGTTTGGTTCTTGCTTTCCGGGCACCTGTGGTGTAACAGTGTGACATACAACAAGAAAAATTGTTCTTACAGAAGTCTGGCAATAAAAAGGACTGAGAAGAGAAGGTGGTGGCTTAAGGGAACAGCAAGAGATGTTTTCTGGTCAAAAGAAATGTGCGCATGTCTGAAGGCAATCCAGACAGTTGGTACCTGGCAATGCTGGGATTTTGCCCTGGTCTGTTTGCTCCAGAGCACAGGGTCTTAACTGTTATTCAAGCAATCCAGAAGGAGCCAATAGAAAGAACAAACTTTAGAAAAATTTGTTAGCTAATAACTAAGAGAGTAAGATCCTGGAAAAGCAAAATCAATGAGGCTTGGGGCTAGATTTAGGGAACAGCTTTGGAAACAAGGATGGATGAAAGGTAGGCAAGAGAACGGTAGTTCAAGTGCCAAGGGAAAGGGCAGGAGCTAATGTCTTTTAACCCCAATTTTTCATCAGTAAATTAGGCAGGTCACTGGGCACAGGAATAGGAATGAGGGAATGACATGGGAGGCAGAAGGCTGGGCAAAGGTTGGAGTGGTCGTTGAGCTATAGCATGCTTTAGGCAAACTGTATACAGACTGTGGAGCCATCTCACATTGGCAGAGGGTAGGCTGATGACCCTGTGACACTCCCCACTCCACCTTGCAATCTCACCTCTATATTTCTCAAACAATCTCTCATGACCAGCTAGAAAATTCTGTTTGGTTGAAATAAGTTCCAATCATAATCATACTTGCTTAAAAGCTGGTTCAAATTAACACTACAGGCAAGCTGTCTAAAAGTCAGCATTCCCCTCCATGTTTAATTTGGCAATATGGATCAGTACTTAGTCAGCTGGGTCGGCCAGAGTGAGCAGGCGTGTGTGTAATATCTTGACTGTCCAGTGGACAAATAGGAATTTAGGTCATGATCTGGATATCACTGATTTATCAAAATTTATCATCTGGTTAGGAACCTGGTTTTCTGTGATGATTAAAGGGCTTTTTTCTACATTTTCTTACTGGCTTTTTAATTGAACTAAAATTTTAGCTTGTAAGTAATGCAAAATAAAATGGATTTTAGGAAGATGCATTAAAAGAGAGTTTGACTCTTGTGCAGTGAGCCTGCAAACCATGGAACTGCTTCCCTGATGTGAGCCAATGCTTTCCTGTTGCATCGTATCTCCAAAGGACAGCAGAGCTTTCCATGGGACCTGGCTCTGAATAGCTAGTGTGCCATGCTCCAGGTTTTTAGAACTATAAGCATTTGTATTAAGTATGAGTTTTCTCATCAGTGAAAATGAAGGGATAAGATATCATGGGTTTCCTATGATCATGCAATATGAGCAACTAATTATAAAGGCTGGCTGGGTGTGGTAGCTCACGACTGTAATCCCAGTACCTTTGGGAGGCCAAAGTAGATGGACTGCTTGAGGCCAGGAGTTTGAGACCAACCTGGGCAACATAGTGAGACCTTTTCTCTACAAAAATTAAAACAATTAGCTAGGTGTGGTGGCATGAACCTGCAGCTCCAGCTACTCAGGAGGCTGAGGAGGATGATCACTTGAGTCCAGGAGTTCAAAGCTGCAGTGGAGCCGTAATTGTGCTACTGTACCCCAGCCTGGGTGACAGAGTGAGACCCTGTCTCTGAATGAATGAATGAATGATAAAGGCTAACCTTGAAGAGTTTATAGTTACAAGCAGATCTGACATAATTAAGGATCAACATTTAAAAATATCTTTTATTTCCTTGTTTTGTTAGCCCTCTATGTGTATCTCTTACTGTTAACCATGTCCCTTAATATGGCAATTCTCATTCAAATGCTTGCTCCTACTGATACTTATGCACAGCAAAGGTGGCCCTGGGTTTGACTCTCCAGTAGGCCTGGTTCTCTGGCCTTCCTGGCTCCTTTCTTAAGCCTAGCTCAGACCTTAAGTTTCCCCCTCAACCTGTCCTGTAATGCCATACAGAGCTCTCCAGTCCAAGCTGTTGCTTTGGAATCAATAGTCCCACCCCCAAGGAGCCAGTGATGGAGAGGGCGGTGACTCAGACTGTGGGTGCTGGGACAGAAGAAGGGGACAGGGCAACTGAGGATGGAACTTGGTTCCCTACCATCTTGAGTCTTGGGGAGAAATCTGCAGTGTGTTCAGGCAGGGTGAGCTCCAAGGACAACTGCCCCAACAGCCCTTGGAATGAACCTTCAGTAGTCACAGGCCTGTCCCTCACTCACTGTTTCCAGGGGAGGAAGAGTTCTACTGATCCGGTCCACAGTATGTTCTAAAATCGCTTTTTAAAATCTTTGTTAAAGAAAGCCTCAAAATAAAATTTCTCTCAATGACTATTCTCCATAGAAACCACAGGCCTCATACATACTTGTATCTTTTCTTGATTATTCTGATACTTAATCTACTCAGGAATACAATTTTGAAGACCTGTTTCTGAGGTAAAAGTAGAATGGAAATAATGAATATTATCTTAAGTTGAACTTACAGGCATTTCAGGGAGTTCATGTGCTCAGATTAAAAGTGAAACTTCTTTCCAAGTGAAAAAATGTTTTCATAGCCCAGGATATTGGCCTCACCACAAGCCCTCTACAATCATGCTAGAAAGGTTAGACAATTTTCCAAGGCCTCTTTCACCCACTCCACTGGGACTGGAATTGGTGTCTGGAGACAGCATCATGGTGTACATGCTTGGGGCACTATGCGTGTGTCCTCCTTGCGTGCCACAGTAACACCTGCACTTGCTGTTTGGGGTTGAAAAATAATCTGCCTCCAAACTGGGGTCAAGGATCAGGTCTACTGGAAGCAGAAGAGAAGATACAGAGCCATTTGTTTTTTACTGTTCATGTAAACATTTCTTTGGTGGAAAAAGAAAAGTCAGATGGACCTTAAGGCTGGGTTGATTAGTACCTAGATACCAAGTTTGGAATCTGACATTAAGAAACAAAAGGAATTTTCTGAGATGTCTTTCTTCCATAATGTATGAAGAAATTATGACATGGCTGAATTCTTACTTGTGCATAGATTTCCAGGAAGCAAGAAAAATTATACTTTCTCCATTGAGTCCTGCACCCCAGTGACTCAATTTGTTCAGTTCATTGGCTTCTTTTCCTCTTTGTCAATGGAGCTCACCTAGACTCTTGTGATTTTAGTTTGCATTTTTTTTTTTTTTTTTTTTTTTGAGACGGAGTTTCGCTCTTGTTGCCCAGGCTGGAGTGCAATGGCGCGATCTCGGCTCACTGCAACCTCTGCCTCCTGGGTTCAGGCAATTCTCCTGCCTCAGCCTCCTGAGTAGCTGGGATTACAGGCACACGCCACCATGCCCAGCTAATTTTTAGTATTTTTAGTAGAGATGGGGTTTCACCATGTTGACCAGGATGGTCTCGATCTCTTGACCTAGTGATCCACCCGCCTCGGCCTCCCAAAGTGCTGGGATTACAGGCTTGAGCCACCGCGCCCGGCCTAGTTTGCATTTTTTAATGAAGAATGACATCAAGTATCTTTTCATGTGCTTATTTGTATACCTTTGGTGAAGTCAGTACAAATGTTTTGCCCACTAAAAAAATAAGTTGTTGGCTGGGCACAGTGGCTCATGCCTTTAATTCCAGCACTTTGGGATTCTGAGGCAGATGGATCACTTGAGGTCAGGAGTTTGAGATCACCCTGGCCAATATGGTGAAACACCATCTCTAATAAAAATACAAAAATTAGCCGTGTGTGGTGGTGCGTACTTGTAATCAGAGCTATTTGGGAGGCTGAAGCGAAAGGATTGCTTGAACCTGGAAGGCGGGGTTGCAGTGAGCCGAGATTTTGCACTCCAGCCTGGGTGAAAGAGCAAGACTTCATCTCAAAAATAAAAAAATTAAAAAAAATTTTCTTGTTATTGAATTTTAAGGTTTCTTTGTGTATTCCAGATAAGTCCTTCAGCAAATACATGGTTTACAAATATTTTCTCCCACTGTGTGATTTGTCTTTTCATTTGCTTAACAGGGATTTAAAAAAATTATTTATTATGTTTTTTAAGAGGTGGATCTTGCTGTTTGCCCAGGCTGGTCTTGAACTCTGGGCTGAAGTGATCCCACCTTGGCCTTCCAAAATGTTGGGATTATAGGCGTGAGCCACCATGCCCAGTATCAGCCTTATAATATTTGTAGAAGCTGTAGTGATATCATCTTTCTCATTTCTAATAGTGGTAATTTGTGTCTTTTTTCCCCTCAAGCAGTCTTGCTAGAGGTTTATCAACTTTACTGATATTCTCAAAGAACAGCTTTTGGTTTCATTAGTTTTCTTTATTGTTGGCCACAAGATTTTGGGGGCCTAAAGGTAAGTGTGCTTCAAATAAATTTAGCCTTACTATATTATGTAGAATTAGGAATGATAGGTATTTCAGCTAATAAATTAATTCTATGTCAGCATTTCCCTAAGTATGCTGGCGAATAGAATTTTAGACTTCTCTTAGGCATCATCTGGATTTTGTTGTTCAATAATTTTGTATTTATTTAGCTGCAGGTTAAAAAGTATACAGACTTAAAAGACTAAACTCCATGCAACATTTTAGTTTTGTTTTTCCATTATGGAATGAAACCTGCCAACTTCACTTATTTATAAGAAGAGAATCTGAAATGGAATTTGGAGAAACATAAATTTATAGGGTTTTATTTTTTCCCATGTGCCATTAAGCACTTTGTAAAATTTAAAGGCTCATAAAAATAGGCTATGACTCAAATCCCTGGAAAGATCAACATTTTGGAAGTAAAGTTCAATACATTAAAACTGGATTCTGCTTTCAGAATTATAAATATTGAGCTACAAGAGACACTATATATCAACATGTGAAAAACTGTGGATATGGTTAAACAGATCCTAGAAGTGTATGTAGCTAATAGTAATTTTTGTTTCACAAATTAAGATTTAACAAACATTAATTGTACACTTTGTGTTACATCCTTCCATATTATATGGCCTCAAATATTAAAAGCTTTGATGCAAAACTGCCTTGTTATAAAACAGATTGGATTATGTTCAGTCTTGCAGTTTGCAATTGAATAGGAAGCAGATATCAGAAACTCTTGAATATACCAAGACTCTATCAACTACTGCTATTTTGCCAATATTAATGGATAAATTTTAGAATAACCAACCTATGTGGGGGCAGCTTAGCTGCTCTCATATGTGCTGACAAGGAAGGCTCATATCTTCAAAAGGCAAATAGCTTTTCTCTTTGGGGTAGGACCTAGCATAGTGCTGGCTTAAGGTAACCATGAGGAGAATCACATCATAAAGCCAGACCAGAATGAATCAATTTACAATTTGAATAAACTTTGAAATCAAAGTCAGTTGTTTTTCTCAAAGTAGAAAATACTGAAAAAGTTCTAAGATGCCTTCAAAGATTTACTCTAATGCTGAAATAAAGGGGATGCTTTCTTTATGTTTTCATTAATACTATTCATATGTTTTTCTCCTGGTATTATATTTTAAAAAGAATTTTTACATAAAAATTTAATCTTTGTATACTGGATTTTTTTTTTTAATTTGGCTCAACTATTTTAAGAAAAGGAAGTCCTGTAATGATATCATTTGAGCTAAGCCAATTTCTTTTAGAAGCAAAAAATCTGCCAGATGTCACTATTATGAAACAGTGAGCTAGCATTTATAATTCATTTGACACCTGGATATACTGGCGTAAACAATGGCTTTTTATATGATGAGGCAGTTCTAATTTAAGATCAGTGCTTCATCTGTTTTTTTGTAACTTTATTAGTACTAATGGACAAGTCTAGGCATACGTCCATGGACTGCCTTTTGGCATTAGCATGTTAGAAATGGTTAATAAGCAGGGAACACATTCCATCTGGGAAAGCTTCACTTGCTGCTGTGTAATTTTGAACTTATTTTTTTTTAATGTTCTTGGGCCTATCTCTATTGTGTGTCCTTGAGAGATTGAGGGCGGCACTAATTAGAGTTATCTGGTAAAAGCCAGCGTCATGTAAAGCACTAGTGTTCACTTGAAAGGCATTCAAAGCAAGCATTTTTCTAATGCCTAAAACCAGTATGTCAAGGATGATGAAACACTACCTTATAATTAAGTCAGCAAGAGTCGGAAAAACTATTTGTTAACTATAGTCTTCCTAGATCCTCTGTTTTTGAGTTAATAAACAATCCCCTTTCTCTACAAAATAATTTGCATCACCGAAGCTGATACCTATGGGAGCCAACATCCTTTATTTATTGCAATTAAGGTCATATGCTTGCTTTGCTATAACTTGTCTGCATTTAGTTATTATGTATGAGGTATTAAGTCAAAGGAGGATTCAGGCAAATTCTTATAAATTTATGTTTTAAGGGGCTGGGTGCAGTGGCTCAGGCCTGTAATACTAGCATTTTGGAAGGCCAGGGCAGGTGGATCACGGGATCAGGAGTTCGAGACCAGCCTGGCCAACATAGTGAAACCCTATCTCTACCAAAAAAAATATGAAAATTAGCCAGGCATGATGGCATAGTCCCAGCTACTCAGGAGGCTGAGGCAGGAGAATCACTTGAACTTGGGAGGTGGAGGTTGCAGTGAGCCAAGATCACACCACTGCACTCCAGCTTGGGCAACAGTGAGGCTTTGTTTAAAAAACAAAATGTTTTCATTAAAAAAAAATTTAATATGGCATAGCCAGATTGGAAATCATACTAATAGGGTCTTTAGATCCTGAACAATATTACTTTTTATGTTTGTGAAGCATTTACCTACAAATAATCAAACTTTAATTAAAAGTGAACTTTGGTTTTTGATTTCAGAACCAACCAGTTTATATAGAACATTTGAATTTTAACTCCATAGTCTAAAAAAAAACATGAATCTTAAATTTAGCTGATTAGTAAAGAAAACAGCATAAATTAAACATATACCCCAAATTCTTTTAATTAACTTAGCATTTTGGAGTTTTAGCATCTACTGTACTATATTCTAAATATAATAGGAATGTAATTTATGCTACATCTTAACATATGTTAAATTGCTTTAATCATACCACTTAAGGGGTACTAACAGAATACAGGTTTACCTTCCAACATCTAGAGTTCTCCTGCTCCCACCCACCCAGCCCCACCCCCAACAATATAATATAAGAATTTCATTCCAAGTAAGGATTATTATACTTGGGAGACAATGATGTTCCCATCTTTGAGGACAGTATGTCTTACATGAGAACCTCCTATCTCTTATTGATTGTGAGTGCATTATTTTGCTGACTCTAATGTTTAGGTGTGCAGAATTCTGCGAGTTGAACATAGAGATTTAACACATTAAGTAGTACATTTAACTTAAGCCAAATTCGACTGCACAAGCTCATTGCCCTGGAATCCTCCCCCATTAAAGGAATTCTTAAGAGGTAAAAACCCAAAAGGGAGTGGGAAGAATGGGAGGAAACATAGTGTCGGGCCAAAGCAATTCAGCAATTTTTGAAAGATGGAAAATAGAAGGAAAAATAGCAGTAAATGATAGAAGAGGAGAAGCTATATTGGGATTCCTGCCAGGAGGAAAATGATTTAAGAAGGTAACAATTCGCTGTGTAAACCCAGAAAGGCTCAGGGCACAGAGGCCCAAGCATGAGTAATGCAGAGGTGAAATGGAGGCTATCATGGGACTAGTTGGAAGTCTACGGAGGCAGCTGTTAGACCCCAGGTCCTTTCCTACCCATGCAGTCACATGATTACCCTTTTCAGAGCAACAGATGAGAGGTTTATTTTCTGAAAACAAACAAACAACAACAAAAAACAAGAAAGCAAAACAAATCTGATAAGCTCTAGACTTGGGAACACCAGGCACAACTGGGTTAGTGATGAGACTTGAGAGACACTGAAAACAGCATGGAGAAAAAGTCTGCGTACTGAACTGGGATTTCCCTGGGCCTACTTCCTGCCCTGCTTCCAGAAAGCAGACAGCCAGACCTACAAGCATCTTCTGGGCCCCAGACAGACAAATTCTTCTCCATAGAAACAAGATAGCTGCTGTTTTCTTTTTCTGGAACTCTAGTTTACTGAGATGTTGGACTTTAACTAATTAAAGACTGTTATTTTTTTCCTCCAGATTTATTGAAGTATAATTTAAATATAATAAAATTTCCCTACTTTAAGTGTACAGTTTTATAGTTTTATTCACTGCACACAGTTGTGTAACCATCACCACAATCATGATACAGAACAGTTTCCTGATGCTGAAAAGTTTGCTTATGCCCTTTGCATGATGATTGATCCCGTCCCTTGGTCACTGGTCCCAGGCAATCACTGATTTGCTTTCAGTCACTGTGGTTTTGCCCTTTTTAGAATGTCATATAAATAAACTTACGTAGTAGATAGTCTTTTCTGCCTGGCTTCTTTCACTGAACATAATGATCACAAGATTGGTCATGTTGTTATAATATTAATACTCATTCCCTTTGTGTGCTGGGTGGTATTCCACTGAATTAATATACCAGAATTTGTTAATCTCTTCATTGGTTGATGGACATCTGTTTTTCATGCTACCCCTTTACAGTTGCACTTATTTTCTTCTTCCTCCCCATCTTGAATCTGGCAACCAACAATTTATGATCTTGTCATTTTGAAAATATAAGCTGGGCACAGTGGCTCACGCCTGTAATCCCAGCACTTTGGGAGGCTGAGGCAGATGGATTGCCTGAGCTCAGGAGTTTGAGACTATCCTGGACAACATGGTGAAACCCTGTGTCTACCAAAAATACAAAAAATTAACCAGGTGTGGTAGTGTGCACCTGTGGTCCCAGCTACTTGGGAGGCCAAGGTGAGAGGATCCTTGAGCCTGGGAGGTGGAGGCTGTAGTGAGCTGAGATCATACCAATACACTCCAACTGAGGGGAGAGAGTGATACTCTGTCTCAAAAAAAAAAAAAATTATATACATGGAATCATACCCAGTTGGACCCTTTGAGATTGCTTTTTTTTTTCCTCATTCAATATAACATCCTTGAGATCCCTTTAAGTTGCGGCATGTGCCAGTGATTAATTCCTTTTTATTGTTGAGTAGTAGTCGACAGTATGGATGTATTCCAGTTTGTGTAGCCATTCACCTATTATAGGACATTTTGGTTTCCTCCACTTATATTCAAATTGGACATGTGGAAGGGTAATTCTTTATGAGATGTGGAGCCATTGAAGGTTTTTGTTTGTTTGCCTTGAAGACTTCTGTGAAGGGGAATAACAGCATCGCATCTGAGCTTTTGGAAGATTATGCCAGCAGTTCTACATAGGATATTCTAGATGGTCTTGATGAAGGATGAGCATGAACAAGACTTGTGGTCTTTCAAATTCTTATTCACTGATATTATCTATATATTGTCTATTATATTCCAGGGACTGAAACTGTAATTGTGTTAGATACTAGGGATATGAAGACTAGTATGACATAGTCCCTGTTTCCAGGAATTCTCAGACTAAGTAGAGGGCAATAGTTACAAATCAATATACCTTAGTGTTATAGATGCTATCAAAAAAGTCTATACATGACTCATTAGAAATATAAATGAAGTGGGAGGGTGAGGGTTAGCAAAAGATTCAAATAATTATGAACTAAAATAACATGTATAGCGCTCAGAACAGTGCCTAGCACATAGTAAGGAGTCAACATATATTAGTCATTATTGTTAATAATGGTGGTTGGTATATGGAGGCAGGAAATAGCCCCGTCCATTTGGTAAGCATAATAAAAAGATAAGCATGATAAGAAGTGCTTTCATGAGGAACTCATATGCTTTCACCTGCCTAGAAGTGAGAAGAGATGCTTGTTCCTCTCCTTTGGACTCAGGTAAGCTTTCTGTTTCAGAGACAAAGGTCTCCAAACTTCTCCCTCATATATTTGCCAAAAGGAGTATGAATAAAAGGGCCAATATTCAAACAGAAAACAAATATAGTATACTATTTGCTGCAAAGAGTTTAAAGGTACACACTTAATCTTGTGACCAGCAACTCCAGTTGCTGCTGGGATAGATCAATTAAAATTCTTCAGTAGGTCTTTTCATTACTAAGTAAATTAGAGCAGTAAAAAACATAGCCTCAGGCTGGGCGCGGTGGCTCATGGCTGTAATCCTAGCATTTGGGAGGCTGAGATGGGTGGATCACCTGAGGTCAGGAGTTCAAGACCAGCCTGGCCATCATGGTGAAACCCCATCTTTAAAAAAAAAATACAAAAAACAAAAAACATAGCCTCCTGTGTGTGGGGTGGAAGGTTGGGAAGTCACTGCTCATGAGTATGGAGTTTCTTTCTGGAGTGATAAGATGCTCTAAAATTGACTGTGGTAATTGTTACACAACTTTGTGAATAGATACAAAACTACTGAACACTTTAAATAGGAGAACAGTATGATACATAGTTCAACAAAGCTGTTATTTACAAAAATTATGTAGTGATTTAGAAAGTTGATGACATGATTACTAGAATAAAAACAAAACATAACCACATACTAACTCGGTGTCATCAGAAGACTTAGTTTCATCTCTGGTTCCTGAAAACATAGTTCTACCTTTCTTTCCAATTGGTATTAGAGGCCAGTGTGTTTCAGCGAGGCTCACCATTCCCACAAATATGTTTGACATGCCAGAACCCATTCATCCAACCCAGGGATTGTGGTCAAATGAAACAAAGCTGGAAATAGGCCTGCTTTTCCTAGGCCAATTCAGTCTTCAACTTGCAAGCTCAGTGCCATCCAGTTCTCAAACCCAATCCTCACCAAGGCCCCATCCAGAGGTCTGTATCTGATGTGCCTGGGATGAAGGCAGGAGGGAGCCTGGAACACTCCCATCTCCCTTACTGTCACTGCATTTGAATGGATGTACTTGAGCTCCCACTTATAAGTGAGAATATGAAGTATTTGATTTTCTGCTTCTTCATTAATTTGCTTAGGATAATTGCCTCCAGCTACATACATGTCATTGCAAAAGACATGATTTCATTCTTTTTTATGGCTGCATAGTATTCCATGGTGTATATGTAAACACATTTTCTCAATGTGGTAGAAATGACCAGTGTTCTCAAGCCTATACACCTGTCTGACTGGACCCTGATTATTTCTCCAGGGGTTAGACTTTACCTCTTATGTTCCCAGGCACAAGCTAGGGTCCTTCCAAACTGGGCAGACCATGTGCTGGATTTCAGGACCCTTATTACCTAGAGATTTTGTTCTTAGGTAATAAGCCCAAGTTTGCTCCTCTTCTTTGAAGGCAGTAATTTAGAGTGCTGGCTACTTCACTTGGGGCAAGCCCAATAGCCAGCTTAGCTGTTCCAGTTTCAGAAACCAACCAGTTTTTTTTCTTTTCCATTCCTAGGATTCTACTGCTAAGATTTCAACATGTCCTATGGCTGAGTTAATCAGAATTCTGACAGGAAGGTACCTGGCATACCATCGCAATGCTCCATCAATGCTAGTATATTGTATTCTTTCCTTCACATCAAGTCAACTCGTCTTTCTCTACTTACCTGGTGTACACAGTCTAAGAACTGTAAGAATACTGGAGCAAAACCACTCCCCTGACAGTTGAGGGTCAAGCTGCTCCGCTGATTGAATTTGTGACCAAAAGAGAGCCACTCTTTTTCAACCAACATCCGGAAGCCTTCAAGTGTCCTATAAAAGGGATCACTGAGTAACTGAACCAGGGATGTCACCTAGGGCACAAGCAGGATGGATTTGTCATTAATTTTAGTTCTGAAAAAAAAAAAAAAGTCCTATTACTAAGATAAAAGCACTTCCTGCTGATGCTAGCTAAATCACAAAGTTACCTGGACAGCAAATTTGTTCACTAACCATTCCAGGATGGCCAATAAAATGAATTCTGTAAACTTTCCAGTAAAAGCTAAAACTCAAATTCATTTTGGCTACAAGTTTACCTTCAGGGAATTAAGAATTTAATCCTTAAGTGGCCAGTTTGCTGATGGCAACCTTTTCCTAAGTTAATCAGAGGTCAGGGGATCAGTTCAAATTGATTCTACTTTTTGGCAGATGCAGATTAATGTCTTAATGTAGCCCGAACTCACAGAGTTTCTTTTCACTCCGGAGAGACTTAAGGCGGGGCTTATAGAGAGCCAGGTATGGACTGACAAAACCCTAGAAGGTTGGTCCACGCCTTACACTGCTGGTCAAGGGCTCCATCTGCAAGCCTGCTGGGTACATCTGTGGATGGAAGAGCTTGATGCCCAGAGCCAGAGCTCCAGGCTGTGTAGGGGCTGAGAGCTCATGGTACAGTTTTCTGATGGATACCAGGTGATGTTAAACAAAGGGCTTTCTCTGTCCATAAACATATTAGTCATTATATAAAAGATTCATCTGAAGAATTTAGAAACAACCAAATGGAAATATAAAATGAACTATCCAAAAATATGTCTAATAATTTACTTGTGCAGTGATGTCCCAGCCTTCCTCCAAACAGACCAAAACTGAGGAACCATTCTCAAGTACTTCTGATACAACCACAGCCAGCTGCATTATCCTGTGAAGCTAAGAGATAGTAAAGAACACAATTAGACCAAGCACTTTCTGAGTACACAAGTCAGAGTTGCTTTCAACCCTGGATAATCAAACAAGTTAGGGATAAAACGCTTGGACAAAAGAACCAGTTCCTTCCATGGGTACTGCAAAACCAAACACTTAAAAGTTTTTTTAAAAAAAAAAAAAAAAAAAAAACCAGAAAAGAAAAAAAATTAAAGGAAAAAACATAAATACTTAAAAGTTCTTCCATATCAAAATTAAACAATGACACTTTTGTCTGGGTGTAGTGACTCATGCCCATAATCCCAGCACTTTGGGAGGCCAAGGTGGGCAGGTCATTTGAGGTTAGGAGTTCAAATGACCTGGGCAACACAGTGAGACCCCATCTCAATAAAACAACAAAATGATACTTTAAAAAAGCAGACACACTTTAAAACAATACATTCTAGTAATACATAATGAAATAAAATGACCTTATATGATTCCCTCAAAAGTAGGTGAGCTATAATTCCATAGAGTACAAAACATAGAGCTTCTATGTGGATTTCCCAACAAAGGAAGAAAATTCAGATGAATTTTATTGGATTTAAAATTTGTTTTTCCATGATGCAATACGTTCTATTTCAGATACTCCTAATTTTGGGGGAATTAGATAGTGGTGATACTTACACAATGTTGTGGATACACCAGAAAGCATTGGGTTGTACGCTTTTATCATAAGGATAAATTTCATGGTAAGTGAATTACATGTTTAAAAAAAGATACTCCTCGTGGGCGTGGTGGCTCAACACCTGTAATCCCAGCACTTTGGGAGGCTGAGGTGGGAGGACTGCTTGAACTCAAGAGTTGGAGACCACCTGGGCAACACGTTAAAACTGCATCTCTACAAAACATAAAAAAATCAGCCAGGCATGGCAGCAGGTGCCTGTAGTCCCAGCTACTCAGGAGGCTGAGGTAGGAGGACTGAACCTGGGAGATCAAGGCTATGGTAAGCCATGATTGTGCCATTGCACTCTAGCCTGGGTAACAGGGCAAGACCCTGTCTCAAAAAATAAAAGTAAAAATAAAAATAAAAAGATAGTCTTATTTGTCTGTACTGCGTACTAAATGAGAAGAAAACTTTTATATTTGTGCTAAGTTTTTAAAGCTGCATCAGTTGGCTCAAAGTCCTTAATAAACAAGGTATGAGAATAGCATATAGATTTTATTTTTTATTTATTTATTTTTTACTTCCTCTAACATGGATCACAGGAAACAAAGCATATAGATTTTAAAACCAAATGTATAACATTCTAGTTTTTAAAAGGATTTTAATTATCATCAGACATAATTTGCAATTTGAATCCAACTCAGAACAAGAACAAAAATGAAAAAAAAAACCGTATCTTAAACAAAGCGAGGCTACTTTAAACGCAGGAATAAGGCAAATGTCCTACTCAGTAATGAGAAGCTCCTCACATAACTGTTTCTACAACATAGCTATCACCAGGCCTGAATTCTCCTGGGCTCAGAATTTGTTCTAAGAAATGTCTATTATTAAAAAGCCAAAAAATAATAGATGCCGGCGAGCCTGTGGAGAAAAGAGAACACTTATAACAAGGCTAATGAGAATGTCAATTAGTTCAGCCACTGTGGAAAGTAGTTGGCCCATCTGACCTAGCAATCCCATTGCTAAGTATATACCCAAAGGAATATAAATTGTTCTACCATAAAGACATATGCACACATATGTTCAGTGTAGCACTATTCACAATAGCAAAGACATGGAGTCACCTATATGCCCATCAGTGGTAGACTGGATAAAGAAAATATGGTACATATACACCATGGAATACTACATAGCCATAAAAAGAATAAGCTCACGTCCTCTGCAGTAACACAGCTGAAGCGAACTAATGCAGGAATGGAAAACCAAATACTGCATGTTCTCACTTCTAAGTGGGAGCTAAACATTGAGTACACATGGACACAAAGAAGGGAAGAGACGTGTGGGGTGTACTTAAGGTTGGAGGTGAGGGGAGGGTGAGGATAAAAAAACTACCTATCAGATACTATGCTTATTACCTCGGTGATGAACTAATCTGTACATCAAACTCCCAAGACATGAAATTTACCTATATAACAAACCTATATATGTACCCCTGAACCCAAAATAAAACTTGAAAAAAGAACTTGCTTTAAGACTTAACTTTTAAAATGTCAATATCCTAAGTGGGCAGTTATTTTCCACTGTCTTTAGTCCCTAACTTTTGGTACAGGTCCACTTTCTAGCAAAAAGCAGAGCACAGAATGTATCAGAAACATGGATGGGTAAGTTGGGTGGTGGGGTCCGTTTGGAGTTGGGGCTCATAGCCTAGGGACAGAAAGGAGTATTGATCAGTTCCTCCCATGGGTATGCAAAGCACCCTAAATTGCCTTAATAATAATGAACACGGCATGACACATTTATAGCCAATTATGTGTGTGGCAGCATTTCTCTTCGGTTTAAGTATCTTGAGAACAGTCACTGACCTGGGTACTGACATCATTTCCTTTTTTTTTTTTTTTTTTTTTTTTTGCCTTTTAGTCCAATGTGCTGTGGGAAACAACCCCTTTTCCTCCTTCAGAGAGGCAGGATGCTTAGAAGTAGATGGAGGCAGGGGACTGGGAATTTCTGCAAGGTGGTGAGAAATAATGGGGGCCAGGCATGGCAGCTCATGCCTGTAATTATAGCACTTTGGGAGGTTAAGGTGGGAGGATCACTTGAGGCGAGGAGTCCAAGACCAGCCTGGGTAACATAAGAAATAAAGGGGCCTAAAGACGAGGCCCTCTAATTTCTCAATACAAGTTCCAATTAAGAATATCCCAAGGTTGAATGAACTGAAAGACAGACCTTTTTCACAAGCCTTAGGTAGGTTTGGGGGCATCCAGTTGCCTTTGGTGACTGGTTTGGGGGTGAATCTAAAATCTAGAGACCTTGAACAAGCAGACAAATGAAAGGTGAGAGCTCTTTGAGTCATGCAGAAAATGCCATCTGCCCTGGATCCTTACTGTATTGACAACTAGGCAAGAGCCGTGTAAATACATGCTGACTAAATCTATTGAACATAAAAAATTCCCATGTAAAATAGTGTCCTACAGACACCAAACTTTCAATTACACAGAGAAAAAAACCCAGTGATCAAGATTACTACTCCCTCACCTCCTATACCAGATGACTTCCTGAAACTGAAAGGCCTTTACAGATGGCACACAATAAAGGAGGAGAATGTTGGGTAGTGGGGGAACAAAGTATTTTTTTCTCAAATACAGTTCTGTATATCTGCTTGGCCTCTGTTTCTCTGAGATAAAGAAGCAGTTGCTGGCATTACCTGTGGGAACCACTCAGAATCTCCCAGTGCTTTCAAGAAGGTCACTTCTGAGTCAGTCGGGATGGTGCTTGGGATACAAGCCCTCATCAGCTTCTTAAAACTGGCTTTTACTTGTCGGATTTCATGAAATTCAACAGGAACAAATTCACAATTTAAAGCAAATTCTACCTTGAAGTTCTGTGGATGAAGAGTCAGAGAATTAGGAGATGAAGTACTATAAGGTAAGACAGTGATGTTTTCTTTTCTTTTTTTTTTTTTTTGAGACAGAGTTTCGCTCTTGTTACCCAGGCTGGAGTGCAATGGCACGATCACGGCTCACTGCAACCTCCGCCTCCTGGGTTCAGGCAATTCTCCTGTCTCAGCCTCCTGAGTAGCTGGGATTACAGGCACACGCCACCATGCCCAGCTAATTTTTTTTTTTTTTGTATTTTTAGTAGAGACGGGGTTTCACCTTGTTGACCAAGATGGTCTCGATCTCTTGACCTTGTGATCCACCCGCCTCGGCCTCCCAAAATGCTGGGATTACAGGCTTGAGCCACCGCGCTCGGCCGACAGTGATGTTTTCAATGGGGCAGTGCATTGAAATAGGTAGGGCCAAACAGCTGCAGAGGACTGGCCAATGACTTTGTTAAAAAACAAAACAAAACAAAACAAAACAAAAAAAAAACAACCAAAAACCATGAAAGGTTTTGTTCATTTCTATCTTTGGGATAATATTTTTTCACTTAATATGACATGTGTATCAACCTGTATTTATTTGAGTACTTTCTCATTTATATCTTTAATCCATATTTAATTCATTTTGTGTGAGTATGAGTGTTGCATTATAATTAAAGAATGCTATATGATGGCCTACTGGTATATTTCATTTTAATAAGCTGGTTGCCTAGCTCTGAAGAAGATTTAAAAGTCCTCTAACTTTTCATGCCAAAGAATGAATTAATATTCTCAAAAATCTTTCCACTTTCTTTTCATTTTGCCCAAATTACTCTTGCTGAACCATCTGCTTTTCTAAGAGCAAAACTGCTTTCTGGAGATTGGTTGCACAGCAACGCGAATGTACTTAATACTGAGTCATACACTTACAAATGGTTAAGATGATAAATCTTGTTATGTGTATTTTACAATTTTTCCTTTGTCTTAATAATTCCATTTTAAGGGAGCTACTCTAAGGAAATAATGTAATAGGAAAAAAACCCTAAGGAATGGTATCTCAATAAAAAAAAATAACAAAACTTAGAATTATGACTGTAATTTTATATACAGAAGATAAAGAAACCTAAACAACCAACAATATGAGATGAATAGTAACTAATGTAGTTAGGAAGATTACTATCTGACATGACATGCGAACATGATGTTAAGGCTTAAGATAAAGAACCTAGCAATATACATGAGGTCCTCTCTATTGTTTTTAAAAACTTGTAATAGACAAAACACAGTTCACCTCTCTGGAAAATAGATTCCTATTTCCCAGCTATACATGAGCTAGGTATGCCTATCTTACAAACCAGGAGTTACCAGCCAAAGTACTGAGACCTTCCATTAGGCTGTAAGGAATTTGTTCCTACTTAATAAAGTATTCAAGTATGTGAATTTACCTAGGTAAAGAAGGCCAAATTCAAAAACATTTTCAGAATAAGTCACTGGAATTTATTGGCTTTCCTTTATGCTTCTTTGTTGGGAGAAAAAGGTGTGGAATTGTAAATGGACAGCACTGTGTTAGCTAGAATGTGGCACCTATCAGAGAGATGGAGAGCCATATTCTACACACAAAATTGAATGAAAGATAAAACCTGAATGGAATATATAAAATTGCTAACAACTATTGTGCCAGAATGGTGGAATTACATTTTTAAAAATAGTAATACTTGGCCAGGCGGTGTGGCTCACCCATGTAATCCCAGCTCTTTGGGAGGCCGAGGCAGGCAGATCATGAGGTCAACAGATTGAGACCATCCTGGCCAATGTGGTGAAACCCCTTCTTCATTAAAAATACAAAACAAACAAACAAACAAACAAAAATTAGCTGGGTGTGGTGGCACGCGCCTGCAGTCCCAACTACTTGGAAGGCCAAGGCAGGAGAATCGCTTGAACCTGGGAGGTGGAGGTTGTAGTGAGCTGAGATAGCGCCACTGCGGTCCAGCCTGGTGACAGAGCGAGACCCTGTCTCAACAACAACAACAAAATACACAGACACACACACACACACACACACACACACACACACACACACACACACAGAGAAAGAAAAAGAAAAGAGGGCTGGAGGAAGAGAGGGAAGGAAAAAGTCTGCATCTCATCATTCTTACTCCAATATGTATGGTCACACAAGCTAATCTGAGAAATGAGGTGCAAAGAGAATGGCAGAGGTGAGTATTCAGGAGCTAAACCTCGGAGAGTGATTTGTATCACGAGTAAGTGGTGTGTGGAATCATGGAAAGTCTGTGCTCTGGAAAAGGCACTGGTACCAGCAACTCTGGATTGCTGTTGAAAAGTGTTCTATTTTCTGGATATAAAATTATCTAATGTATCAGAAGATAAATATGCAGATTAAAAAATTAAGCATTACCCAGCAGTTTTATACCCTCTACCCTAAAGGTTGGTGACTAAGTGGTTGCAGCAGTCCAGGCAGTGGGAGACGAGCTAGCAAAGTCGGCCTGCTACAGAAGAGATGACTAAGTCACTGGCGTCTTAAGGGCCAGGCATGTGGTATCTTGCTGAGGGCACCCTGCTCACAGTTTCTGTTTCACGGTTCAGACAGAGGTCTGTCTAGGTTGTCCAATGCCAACTGGAGCACTGAACTAAACGTTGAGGAGATTTCTTTCATGTCCTTTCATGTCCTATATACCGATCGATAGTAATGAAATTTATTTTGTAATGTGTGACTTGCAAAACATTAAACTCAAGGAATTATCATTGTTTTTGGAGGAAAAGACCATCTTTACAATTTATGGGCCCTCAGCATACTGAAGCTCTTCAGCACAACAATTTAACAGTAAGAATAAAGTTCATTAGCATCTAGTATTTTGAATTTTCTAACATGTCTCAGGACATGTGTGTCTATCTGTATAGCCTTGCAAAGTTTTAACAAGTGTTACTTATAAAACCTACCCTTGCCTTGCCTCCATACATGGTACCACAGTCTTCCTCTCCCCATTCCTCTATCTTTCTGTAGCCTTTTTTATCAATAGGTTTACAACAACAAAACTATCTGTTTTGCTTTGGGCAGATTCCTGTGGAAACTGAATCAAAACTGTTGAAAACACAGCCTGATTAACCCTTATTTCTTTTTTTGGATGTGTACTTCCTAATATTCCTGATGTTTATGTTGATTTTTTTATGATTATGAATAAATATTTATTTTCATGGCTCATAAATATGCATATGTATTTATGTGTATGTATCTATATTAGTATTAGTATGTGTATAAATAAAAATAAAAGGAGAGCTCATTTTTTTGAGACTGATTATTAACTCCAGGTTAAGAATCATGCTGTAAAAAAAAAATTCTAGGAGAGCTGGTTTGTGATGCACATTTTATAAACAGATCGAGTGTATCCATAAAGTTTCTAAGTGAGAAAAAAGAAATCTTACCCTTAGTTGTGACTTTTCACCAAATATGTAAAGGGCTGCTTGCCGTTTCAAGAGCTGGTTTTGTAGGTAGGTGCTGTTACTGAAGGAGGCCGAGTGATCCTTGCCTGCCAGGCGGGCGCCAACATCAATGAAGGATGTTGGAGAGCTGATCAAGCGAGTGCTAGAGCGGAGACTTGCCCACACACCTTCACAAAAGTCAAAGTAATGGAGTGAGACAATCAAATGTGGGACTGCTACTGACTAAGGAAAAAGCTGCCTGCTCTGGAGCTACAGTTTTAGAGGCCATCGCAAGTTAATTAATCGAAAAATCATAAGTCACATGGTCATTTGCTACTTACTACTTACTTTTGTAACATAAACATTATTCAATATAGCATTTCAAAATCATTCAATCTTAGCCTCAGAAGGACCCACAAAATCACCCAAATCAATCCTATTTTATACTTGGATGTAAATTCAGGATTTAAAAGTAAATACTAAGATCATAAGTAGAAGCTGTGCATTGATACTGGAAACAAAAATTGCTGGCAGGAGATAACTAATAAAGTCTAGGAAGGCGAATGCTGAGTTACTCAATTTCTCAGGGCTTCATGAAAAAAGGAACATTCTTTTGCTTATTTGATCAATTTGACAAGACATTTAAAGATATAAAATAGAAACTTAATAAGTCTACTCAAATCTGAAGCTGGATTTGGAATTAATATTTGTATATCATGCCAAAACACTGTAACTTGAAACAAGACTATATTATATATTTTTTTCCAGTATCCATGAAGAATGAGAAATTATAGATTTAGTAATGGGCACGGTGGCTCACACCTGTAATACCAGCACTTTGGGAGGCCAAGGCGGGCAGATCACTTGAGCCCAGGAGTTTGAGGCTGGCCTGGGCAACATGGTGAAACCCCATCTCTACCAAAAAATAAAAAATAAAAATTAGCTGGGTAGTGCATGCCTGTAGTCCCACTTACTTTCAAGGCTGAGATGGGAGGATCACTTGACCCCAGGAGGTGGAGGGTGCAGTGAGTTGAGATAGCACCACTGCACTACAGACTGGACGACAGAACGAGACACTGTCTCAAAAATAAATAATAAATAAAATAAAGTGTACAGTAAGAAGGAGATATCTTTTTTTTTTTTTTTGAGATGGAGTTTCACTCCTGTTGCCCAGGCTGGAGTGCAATAGTGCGATCTGGGCTCCCTACAACCTCTGCCTCCCAGGTTTAAGCAATTCTCCTGCCTCAGCCTCCCGAGTAGCTGGGATTACAGGCATGCACCACCATGCCTGGCTAACTCTGTATTTTTAGTAGAGATAGGTTTCTCCATGATGGTCAGGCTGGTTTCAAACTGGACCTCAGGTGATCCTCTCACCACGGCATCCCAAAGGGCTGGGATTATAGGCATGAACCACTGTGCCCGGCCAGAAGCAGGTATCTTCTAAGAGAAAGGGCAAGCTAACATGCTAGAAGAGTCTCAATGAGATAAGCTGATCTCAGTTATATTAATTAGAAAAATCAAGATCTCTACATGCAAGTGAGACTATTATACATCAAACATCCAGACATAAAGGCATGTACTAATTCTCAAATTTGACTAGCACTGTATCACCTTAAAAGCAAGAAGCCCTCATAAATCCCTGTAGAACCATGGTGTTCATCTCAATGATGGCGTCACAGGGATACAGGACTTTCCTACTGCCTCTCTAAAGTGGGTTTCTTCTTCAGATCTAGAAAGGCTGATTGAGAAGCTTTAGTCTTCTTCCAGTATTAAATCAAAGTCATGTTTCTAAGTGACCAGAAGTCACCATGACAATGTCATATCTGCTTCTCTTTCTAAGAATTTATGGGGTCAGGAGACCAGTTCCCAAGAAAAGTTTTCTCTGGTGATTTCAGCTTCACATGCATGATTTTTTTTTTTTTTTTTTTTTACAGAGTCTCGCTTTTGTGCCCAGGCTGGAGCACAGTGGCGTGATCTTGGCTCACTGCAACCTCTGCCTCCCGGGTTCAAGCGATTCTCCTGCCTCAGCCTCCTGAGTAGCTGGGATTACAGACGCGCACCACCACGCCTGGCTAATTTTTGTATTTTTATTTTAGAGACAGGGTTTCACCACGTTGGTCAGGATGGTCTCAAACTTCCGACCTCAGGTGATCCACCTGCCTTGGCCTCCCAAAGTGCTGGGATTACAGGCGTGAGCCACCATGCCCAGCCACATGAATCTTTCTATGTAGTCTAAGAGTTTTTCTTAGACATTATGGCAAGTATCACTTTTTCTGTAAATGGAATCACAGGAAATTCAGAATGTAGATGAGAAGAAAGGATACAATTTTACAAATGCAAAAAAATTACTTGTAACATATGCAGTTGCACATGAAGATGGTTTAAAAGAGTGATATATCAGGACACACAATACAGTACCTTGATTATGAACTCTTCCCTTAGCTGAAGATTTGGAATTTGACTGAATAAAACATTTATCTCTGTACCCATGCACTGGTAGGTAAGATTAAAGACAGAAAGAGAAATAAAATGTATACAGCAGCAAATGTCAGAGCAGACTGAGTAAGAGAAGAATAGGCTGTTTAATTTTTAAAATTAACAGGAAAAAAATATAAATATAATAAAAGAAGATTTAATTAACAAACAAAAAGCTGCACAGTCACAGAAAAAGATGCACTGAGCACCTGTTAAGTGAAATTTCAGCACCTGTTTGTAAATACTATAAGCACAATGAAATGGACAGCACACAGCAGAAGGTGCCACTAAAAAATTATGCCAAATGGAATAAGCTTTTGAAGACTGTCATTCAGTCAGAAACAAATTTATATAATAAAATTAAGGAATTTGGGGTGTGTATGTGTAAATGGTAGAAATACACTGGTCCTGATATTGAAGGAGACTGATTGGCGAATGCTCCGTGTTGTACAACACATTTGTTCTTTGAGCAAGGTCATCACACCAGGAAAAAATGAAGCTCTAGCAACCATTTGGAATAACTAAGGGCATGTTTTTGCAGTAGAGCATTAAGCATTGCCACGCTATCTTCCTTCTTCTCTTTTCATTTGGAAATTACATTATTTTCCATACTTACAAGCAGCAAAAAGTCATAATCCTGTGACAATACCCAATACCACTAATAATATAGCTTGTGATGATTGAAGTAATGACTTCTCTTAAAATCCCTACTTGCACAAAAATGACAGGCAGTATTAGAGATAATAATTTTGTAATTTGAGTAATATTTCTTTCCCATCGGAAAGAAAGAGGTTTATGATAATGGCAAACTTTACCTGGTAATAACAAGAAATTGTGAGCAGTTTTAGCACTTTCCAAGCAAACAACTTGCTCAAGTCAATTAGAAGAAATGATTTTGTATTTACTCAGGATCACAATCTTGAATAGTAGTAGTATTGTTATACAATGCAAAATCATATAAAATATAACATAATAAAAATAACTAGGGCCGGGCACGGTGGCTCAATCCTATAATCCCAGTACTTTGGGAGGCCGAGGCGGGCGGATCATGAGGTCAAGAGATCGAGACCATCCTGGCCAATGGTGAAATCTCATCTCTACTAAAAATACAAAAATTAGCTGGGTGTCGTGGCATGCGCCTGTGGTCCCAGCTACTCGGGAGGCTGAGGCAGGAGAATTGCTTGAATCTGGGAGACGGAGGTTGCAGTGAGCTGATATTGTGCTACTGCATTTCAGCCTGGAGCCTGGCGACAGAGTGAGACTCTGTCTCAATCTGTCTCAAAAAAAAAAAAAAATCATTAGAAGTGATTTTTCTTTCCCACTTCACTCCTTTGCAAGCAGAAAATGAAGGGCACTGATGGCTTTGGAGGCCAAAGGAAGTCAGAAAGTAAGGGCTGCAGAGGTGCTGGCTGACGGCATACAGAGAATGTGACTGCAAGACAGAACAAAGACTTGGGACAACATGGCCCAGGCACACTGTGTGGCTGGCTCCTGTGTTGGCTGACTGCTCTCCTTCCTGACAAAATTTTGAACTTTCCTATTGAATATGGGACACTAAGATGATTATAGTGATGCTGGAGTAGTTCCTGATTCTGAGATACTGTTCCCCTAAATATCACACTTTCTTATGCTAGTCTCATTGCCTGGAATGATTTCTCCCATTTCCCTACCTGATACATTCCTACTTAACAAGTAAGATCTAGGTGCAATGTTAACTAACACCTCTGAAAGGCATTCCTACTGCTCCCAAGCTGAGGAGCTCTATTTGAACTTTGATCATTGCATCATTATTATTTGCATATTCTTTTACTCTACAAGGTTGTGTACGTGAAAGAAAAATAAAAACTCAGGATTCTAGTTCACTATGCCAAAAGGAAAAAATTAAGCTGAAAGCTGAGACATACAGGAAGCTGCCTTTCCTTTTGTTTTTAAGCAAACAGAGTTAAAAGGTTAAGTTTCTCCACAGGTAACTGCTCTATGTTCACTTTATCTTATAGACCAATACGTAACTGACTCTTCCCCTACCTGCTCCTTTTCTCTTGCAACATGTGGATTACCAAACCCTCCCTCTTTCCCGTTTAAATATTAAAGCCCTTAAAATCATTGTTGGAGAAAGGCACAGACCTGTCTCCAGGGTGTGTCCTTAACCTTGGCAAAATAAACTGAATTTACTGAGAGCTGCCTCAGATACTTTTTGGTTTACATACGCTTGCAAGGGCAGGAACCTAATCATGTTTGTTCTTGTATCTGTGCTGAGAGCCTGAAATATAGGCACTCAAGGAATTTGTTGATTATTTACTTTTTGCAAACCAATCCATTGTGAGCTGTTGTGACTCATTATTATATCTTCAACCCTATTATTTGCAAGAGCAAAAAGAGGGATATTAAATGAAAAACATTAAGGACTTCCCCCAGATAGAGGCTCACCAATGACAAACTGCTGAGTTTCGGCCAATTAGTAGAAAATCAGCAATGATAAAATGGCCAGTACTGATATGGGGCCAGAAGGGGGCTTTGAGAATTATAGTCCCATCTGGAAGTCATTTTAACCAAAGGAATTAGACTACTGCTTTGGTTGTTGGTGTTGAGGTCTACTTAGATTTCCTGAATGATTTCTCGATGTTCTGGGCACTTAACACCAGCAAAGCATCTCAAGCAGTGTTTTTCCAAACTGCAGGATCCTCCTTGTGGGTTGGGAAACTTGGGAAATCACTTTAGTAGGTCAAATCAGTATCTTTTTAAAAAGTGAAACATTACAGTTGAAAATACTAATGAGCACTGCATGTGGTACAGATGAATATTGTTTCACAAAACTTTCGTTTCAGTATACACATAATACATTTTGCATGTGCCTTAGTACTACCTGAATTGTGATATAAAATCAATGGGCATATATACAAATAGATGTAAAATGCATTTCTTACTGAGAGTCATGATAAAAAAATGTCTGAAAGTCACTGGCTAGACCTAGGGCATAACCTTCTATCTCCTGCCTTAGGTAAGGCTCAAAGCCATTCAAATGCAAATACCGACTTTCTTCCCATTTCAGCAGAGTATTAGGTAATGTAAATGACAAAAATAACTATAATAACGACAACTAACATTTATTAAAATGCTGCTATGGGCTAGTTACTAAGTTAAATGTTTTACATATATTATTGTTTATTCCTCGTAACTACTTGAAAGATCTATATTATTTATTCCTTAAAGATGAAGACACTGAGAATTAAGAGTTTCCCTAATTTGCACATTGTAAGTAGTGGGACTTTGGTTTGAATCAAAATGTAACTAAACTCTTAATGTACTGTTACCTGAGGAACCATGTGACCTTGGGCCCAATCAGTAGGAACTGGCTAAGGGGACTGCTTCAGGAAGATATGGCACAGTTCATTTTCCCCACAGGAATGCATCATTATTTAGAGAACCAGTGTTTCCTATGCACTGGTATAATTTCCTCCGCTATGTTCAGACCAAAGGGGAGAAGGAAAGAGATGCTTAGGTCACATGTGGGGCCTCATTCATCACTGTGATCTTATATCTGGCCCAGTGCAGGGAGACACAAGAGATATTCACTAAATATATCTGCACTGATAGGATGCAACACTGAACTAATTCTAGTCCCAGTTACATTAATATTTGCTGTGTGGCCTTGGCCAGGTCACTTAATCTCCCTGGACCTCTTTATATACCTATCTTGGAGGTTATTTGGATAACATAATACATGTAGAGAAACTTAAAATATAAGGGATGAAAAATTAAAAAGCTGCCTCCATATGGCTACTTCTCAAATATACCCGGCTATTATATTTTGGTATTTGAGAGGAAGTACTGATTTTTCTCAAGGCATTTCCCTACTAAACAAAGACATTTATCCAAGTTGTAAGTATATGTGCTTCACTCATTGGGCTTAAATGTTGTTTTAATTTCAAATGAAAAACAATGTGATCTATTCACTGCTTACTTTTAAAGTGGTTCTTGTGTGAAAGAGGATGCATCCCTTGCATTAGGAACTCACCAACATGCATGCTGAATGCAAAGTGATCATCCTGACTGAAGAAAGGGTGAAGGTCAATTTTAACCCTGGCTCATCAGACCAGGAGAGGCACACAGTGGAAATAACGTAAGAAAACTAGGAATTAAGACTGTATGACAATTAAAGGAATGAAAGGTATTGTGAAAACAGAGGAGAAAAAACAAAAAGGTTAGGGAGAAGAACTGGGGGTAGGGTAAAAATAAATAAAAAGAAGAAAAAGAATTAAATGATAGGAGGCTCCTACCACAGTGGTCCGGAACTCTGAAAGAATGAAGAGACTGTACTGTGAGTAGGTATGAGGAAATGCACTACTTGCAGGGCATGGGTGTGTCTATATCTCGTCTTGCCCTGGCCAATCTGAATGTGTGTCTGCCTGGCATGTTCATGTTAACAGAGACTCTTTTGAGACTTCCTTAACTTGCTTGTCCCAGTCCATTCCTCCTACTTTGAGAAGGAATGACACTATCAGAAGGAACACAGAAAGCAGGTCTACAGGTAACAGAGAACGTTGAAGGTGTCAGGAGATAGCAGTATCTCTTTGTCCAATTCATCACTGGGACTTCAGAAGGTTTTGGAGGCTTTGGGAGTGAAGAGTTAAGAGATGGAGTAAAGGAATGAGATTTGCATTTCTGGATTTTAGCTTAAGATGCCAAAATGACAGGTACCTAGTTAGGAGTAAAAAACTGTCAAAAGGAAACAAGCCAAATGCACAGTAATTTTCAGCAGAAAGTACTTGAGAAGGGTGTCAGAAATATTAATTATAGCCTCAGATATGCAAATAGTGGTCATAAGTTAAATAGAAGATTCTAATCTGAAAAGGTAAATACAGCCTTCTGGGTGCCTTTAGGCATCTTTAAGACTAGCAAAGAATGGAGTCATGATAAGAATATAACCACTACTGGGAATAACCTTGCATAAAAGAAGCCAAGAGTCGGAGGCCAACGTTAAAAAAAGAGAAGGTAATGTAATTGGAAAAGATTGTTGAGGCTGGGTGTGGTGGCTCACACCTGTAATCACAGCACTTTGGGAGACTGGGGTGGGCGGATCATGAGATCAGGAGATGGAGATGAACATGGCCAACATAGTGAAACCCGTCTCTGTTAAAAATACAAAAATTAGCTGGGTATGGTGGTGCATGCCTGTACTCCCAGCTACTCGGAAGGCTGAGGCAGGAGAATCACTTGAACCTGAGAATTGGAGGTTGCAGTGAGTTGGAGGTTGCAGCAAGCTGAGATCATGTCACTGCACTCCAGCCTGGTGACAGAGCAAGTGTCTGTCTAAAAAAAAAAAAAAAGAAAAAGATTGTTGAAAATCCATGAGCCTTAGGTACCAACATAAAAGGAGAGACAATTTTGCAGCTACAACTTATACTATAGGCCACCTGGCCACTATGTTGGAATAGATAACATGGTGACATATACAATGACAAAATACAAGATCAGGTTTCGGGGTAGGAGGGCTAGACATTTAACTAGACATCTGCTGGAAGTTGCATTCTCTAAAAGTTGAATGGAAAAATTACTGACTTGCCTTGCTGACAATATAAACTTTCACATGGTAAATAAAGCAGTAAGGGCAAAGGCAATCTCAAAACAAATTCTGACAAGAGTGTTTGGCAACTGAAATACCAGGAACCTTAGAAGAAAATCACTGTTCTATCTTTTAGTTCGAAACCACTGAGAAAGAAACGATGAGAAGAATAAAGTCTGTATCTTAAACCTTAAAATTACAGTCCTCTAAAAATTCAGAAAAATAATACATATGACTGTAATGGGTTGAACTGTGTCCCCCTCCCAAAATTTATAGTAGGTCCTAACCCCCAGTACCTCAGAATACACATAATTAGTTAAGATGAGGTCATACTGGAGTAGAATGAGCCCCTAATTCAATATGACTGGTGTGCTTATAAAAGGAGAAATTGGAGCTAGACACAGAGGGAGAATGCCATGTCAAGATAAAGAAGGAGATTTAGGTGTGACGCTTCCAGAAGCCAAGCAATGCCAAAGATGGCCAGCAAACCTCCAGAAGCTAGGAGGAAGGCATGGAACACATTCCTCCTCACAACCCTCAGAGGGAACCAACCCTCTGGACACCTTGATCTTGGACTTTCAGCTTCCAGAACTGGGAGACTATAGATGTTTAGGCCACCCAATTTGTGGCACTTTGTTATGGCAGCCCTAGGAAACAAAGACAACTTCAAGGACTGACACATTAATGGGAATGATGACTGAAGAAGGTTGAAAGCTCTTAGGAAATCCTGCAGTTACAGAAAGTTCTGATGAGGCAGGAAAAGAAAGTATCCAAGAAACCAGTATGATTACTAGGAGATATGTATGGTTTTCAAAAGGGAAAAAAGTCAATTTTGTAAAGTAGAACCTTTACGTTGATGCTGATCCAAATTCTAGGAATGGATTATCAATGGACTGTTTATAATTACTTAAGAAAAAGTGGCCAGGGGTGGTGGCTCACGTCTGTAATCCCAGCACTTTGTGAGGCCAAGGCAGGTGGATCACGAGATCAGGAGTGCAAGACCAGCCTAGCCAAGATGGTGAAACCCCATCTCTACTAAAAACACAAAAATTAGCTGGGTGTGGTGGCGGGTGTCTGTAATCCCAGCTACTTGGGAGGCTGAGGCAGGAGGAGAATCACTTGAACCCAGGAGGCAGAGGTTACAGTGAGCTGAGATCGCACCACAGCACTCTAGCCTGGGCGACAGACCAAGACTCCATCTCAAAAAGAAAAAGCACTGATTCCTACATTAAGTCATGGCAAAATAACTGTAAAACCCTTTGTGATGCAGTTAATTGTTTGAAAGATTGGCAAATATTGGATTAAAAGAATTGACAGAGATTTAGAAATATGGGCCTGGTGAGTTTTAGAGAGAAGACCCATAACCAGTATAGATGAACAGATTGATCTTTTTCTTCAGAGAGGTATATATTATTTTGTTGTAGCTCTTTGTCCTTAGCTCTGGCTTGTTCAACATTTTTTTAAACAAAGAATCATATGACAACAATGATCAAATCTATGGATGATAAAAAGCCTGCAAAAACAGCAAATGCACTGGTAGACAAAATCAGTATTGAAAGGTCTAAAATAACAGTCCACATCCAAAACCATGGCATGTTCTAGTTATAGCACTGCTGGTAGGTCCAAAAAGCAAACATCAAGACCAGTATATTTTTAAGAACAATAGCACATGTGAAGCAGACAGTGATTTAAAATGATATTAATCTGCACATGGGTTAACCTAGTGATGGGACTCTGCCCATAGCCAAGGCAGTTTCAGGCTGTGTGAGCACCTAGAGTTCTGGGTTCAATTCTGTGGAGTGTTCAGAGTGATAAGGTTGGTGAGCATACTACAACCATTTGAACTGGGGATATTTAGAGTTAACTAAAGGCCGGAAAAGAAAGCATCCAAAGGACCAATATGACTACTAGGAGACATGTATGGTTTTCAAAAGGGGAAAAAGTGAATTTTGTAAAGAGTGAATTTGGTAGAAAGCCTGACAAGAGTTTTTCCAGAAGATATTCGTGTGGGAGATTAGACTTACTTTCTAACCTCAGAGGACAGAACTAGGGCCAATATGTAAAAGTGGTAGTCAGTATGAGAAAGCAACACAGAGTTGCTCACAAATGTAAGAAATGAGTTTCCCATTACTGATGATGTTCAAGCAAAACAAGATTATCTACTTAGTGTGTGTGATTGATTGATTGATTGACTGAGAGACAGAGTTCTGCTCTGTTGCCCAGGGTGAAGTGCAATGGTGTGATCTTGGCTCACCACAACATCTACTTCCAGGGTTCAAGTGATTCTCCTGCCTTAGTCTCCTGAGTAGCTGGGACTACAGATGCACACCACCACACCTGGCTAATTTTAGTATTTTTAGTAGAGACGAGGTTTTACCATGTTGGCCAGGCTGGTCTCGAACTCCTGACCTCAGATGATCCACTTGCCTCAGCTTCCCAAAGTGCTGGGATTACAGGCATGTACCACCGCACCTAGTCTACTTACTACGTTTTTAAGGGAATTCAGCATTATATAGGGGTGAGAGGAAGAGTATAAGATTCTGTGACTCCATTGTGAGACAGTGGGACTTTACAGTTGAGATATCTGGGGCCAGGTGCTTTCTCACACCTGTAATCCCAGCACTTTGGGAAGCCCAGGTGAGAGGACTGCTTCAGGTAAGGAGTTCAAGACCAGCTTGGGCAACATAGTGAGCATCGTACTGTCTCAAAAAGTGTTTTAAAAATTTAGCTGGGTGTGGTGGCATACACCTGTAGTCATAGCTCCTTAGGAGCTTGAGGCAGGAGGACTGCTCAAGCCCAGGAATTTGAGGCTGCAGTTAGCTATGATACTTCCACTGCACTCCACCCTGGGCAACAAAGTGAGACCCTGTCTTAAAAAAAAAAAAAAAAAAAAAAATCTCACCAGGTGCGGTGGCTCACGCCTGTAATCCCAGCACTTTGGGAGGCTGAGGCAGGCAGCTCATGAGGTCAGAAATTTGACTCCAGCCTGACTAACATGGTGAAACCCTGTCTCCACTAAAAATACAAAAATTATCTGGGCGTGGTGGCATGTGCCTGTAATGCCAGCTACTCAGGAGCCTGAGGCAAGAGAATTGCTTGAACCCAGGACGCAGAGTTTGGGGTGAGCTCAGATCGTGCCACTGCACTCCAGCCTAGGTGACAGAGCAAGACTCCACCTCAAAAAAAAAAAAAAAAAAAAAAAAAAAATTGGGTCTGTAATTTCCTCTGCAAGGTGAAACAATCTCAAATAAACTTTCAGAGAACAAAGTGGACGACCTTTGGAGCTTAAAAGAACAAAAACTCAGCCTTTCTCTTTCTTCATGCCAGCAGCTACCTGGATATCATGATGTCTTATCCTCCAAACCAGTGTTTCAGAGGATAGTAGCAACAATAAAAGGCCCTGGAGTTCCTTGGGTCTGGAATCACTTCTGAACTATCTATACTTCTGTGATTGATCGATCTTTCTGACCTGCAAATCTGCAGTATCATGGAATACTACCAGGGCTGACTCATCATTTAGACATGCTCTGCTTACCTCCTAATGCTCCCAAACTTATCAATGTATATGACATCAGCAATTATTATACTTCTTGTCCCATGAGACTAAGCTCATCTGTCATCATGCTAGTAATAAGTTTCACCATTCATTCAGAAGAGGGTAATCGACAACAATTTGAACCGTAAGTAGTTGATTTAAAATATCAGCTATCTAGAAAAATGTTTTCTGCTTTTAAGCTTGCATCAGTGCTCAGTTATAAAATCAATCTTACTAACCTCCTCGAGCAAAGCTATTGGATGGGTTTACATCCAAATGTCCTGGCACTACCTGCTTAAGCACAGTGGACATTCTTGAAGTCCTCCTTTCAGTCCCTAAAGTCAGCCAAAAAGAAGAACAAAAACCATGTTGTTTGGGTTAACATTACTCAAATGACAAAAAGTTATCTTCATGTGTAGCATGTTTAATTGCTGCCAAACACTGTACTTTTAAGTACCAAAAGCTTTATTAGAGATAACACGGCAATGTTGTTATTAATCAGAGATAACATAACACACATTTGCAAGATTATAGAGTTAGGTTTGGCAAGTGCAATCAGAATTTAATGATAAATGGAGCAAGGCATGCATGGTGTTACTTTACAAGAAAAGCCACTTTCTGCTTATGTTGAGCTAATTCAAATAGCTGATTAAGCCAAAGAGACCAACTTCTCAAGTCACATGCTCCTGTGTCTAACACATTAGAGTTACCTCTACATGAACCCTTTGGGGTTCCATCACATGATAACTGAAACAGAATATTAGTACAAGTCTTAATGGCTTCATCCAAATCCAGTGAAAACAAACTGTACTGAAAATTTTAATAGGCTTCAGAAATTTTGCGAATTTCAAGCTTATACATGATGATTTTAATAAATACACATTTAAGAAACATGTTCAACTTACATATTTCACATCATAATATTTTAAAGTCTATGAAAGACAACCATGGGGAAAAAAGGGTGATTTTATTTAAATTCCCCACACTCTCTCTTATTACACTTTCAAAAAGGAAATAACTGATCTGGGTGTGGTGGCTCACACCTGTAATCCCAATACTTTGGGAGGCTGGGTGGGAAGACTGCTTGAGCCCAGGAGTTTGAGACTAGACTGGGCAACATAGTGAGATCCCATCTCTAAAAAACAAAAAAAAGAAATAACTGAATCTCTAAATTTAGTTACTATTTACCAGACATTAATAGTGGCATATTTCTAAGTAAAACGAGCTAAACTTATAACCCTTTAGGGTAAAACTTTTAAGTATCAAGTCTTGGTGAAGGTACAGTATAACAAATAACAAATAATGGGACAAATAACCCTAGGAACAGAACTGACCTTTCATTAGTAGCTGTCAAGAAGAGAAGCATTATCAAATCTTACCTGGAGACAGAGCAAGGGCTGGCCTGACAGTAAGAGTGTTGTTGCCTCTGAGTTTCTGATGGACAGAAACAGCATTCAGTAAGGCTTGCAAGTATTTCTCTTGTTCTATGCTACTGGAAGATTCTAAAGAGGAGGTAGGAGCTATAAAAGGAAAATATATTGAATAAAATAAATTGTCTCTGTGTTAAAAAAAAAAAAAGGATCTATTCTATCTATTTAGCTAGCTAGCTATATAGGCTTATTTTCCTCTATACAGTCTTTAAGTTACCACACCCAAATAGAGAAACCAGCCCCATTTAAATTGCCAGTCTATCAAATGGCTAATCCTCCACTGTAATGCTGGTTTTACCGTACTGACTTCTTGATTGCCATTATCCTTCCAGAAAGAGTCCAGGTCTGGAAAACAGATAGCACAGGGCTATCCTTCCAAGTATAGGTTAGGCTTGGAAGCACAGGGCATAGTTTCTCATTGTCCAAGCAACTCAAAATGAAGATTCACAAACAACATCATCTCCTCGATGACATCCCCCAGTCATCCTGACCAGGTTATTGTTTGAGAGTGGGTTCCCTTGACATCCCAGAATGGGTAGAGGTGAGAACTTTCCAATACCACTAACTTTATTTCAATTCTGCCACACAGACCCACAGGGGACATGAGCCTATAAGGATGTGTACAGGGAAGAGTGGAAGAAGACGGGGAGAAGACAGGAGCAACTATTGCCAGATTCCCTGGGCCTTCTAAAAAAGGAGAAAAAGTATACACAGATGGAAACAATTGTGAGAGCAATTCTGGGTTGATGGGCATATGAGCCTGGTTTGCCTCAAACAAAACAGGATTACTGAAATCAGCCCAGATGCTTTAAAGAGGCATAGGGATGGACTCACTACAAGGACAATAGATATTTATAAAATTTCTTACAAACTGAATAGAAAATAATTAGCATTATTGTATTTTATCACCTTTAATATGTCATCAATTCTAAGATGCGCTGTTATTTTATTGCCTAACAATAAAAATTGCCTATCAATAAAAAAGTTGCCATTTAAACTATGACACTATGCTTCCTGATCACATGAATTTTAAGATGCATTGCAATTTCATAGATATTAGTTGTGAGCAAATGTGTGAATTGAATATGAAATATAATAAAAATTTAGTTTAAAAAATCAGCAACCAGTGGAATAAGTATCAATTTTTTTGCAACTAAAAGCTCAGCGATATGCTTATTGGTGTCCCTAAAATGATTAACTAATTTTACATAACTTACATATTTTATTATTATTTCACTTATTTGAGACAGGGTCTCAATTCTTTCACTCAGGCTGGAGTGTAGTGGTGTGATCATGACTCAATATAGCCTTTACCTCGTGGGCTCAAGCGATCCTCCCACCTCAGCTTCCTGAACAGCTAGGACTACAGGAGTATGCCACCATGCCCAGTTAATTTTTGTATTTTTCTGTAGAGATGGGGTTTTGCCACGTTGCCGAGGCTGGTCTTGAACTCCTGGGCTTAAGCGATCCTCCCACCTTGGCCTTACAAGTAGTGGGGACTACAGGCATTAGCCATTGCGCCTGGCCTCTTTTTAAGTTCTAACATACCCACCAAGTGGCTTGGGAGCACACAGGGTTTCAGAGGAGAAACAGTTAAAAGCCAATTGCCTTCAATTACACCAATCGTGAGATACCAAGGCAGGTGGAATACTACAGCATTATATATATGTGCTGCCCTCAGTCAACCTAACAGTCAAAGACACTGGCTGACTTTCAAAAAGTACATGGTTCTACTTGCTAAACCACAGATTCTGAGTTTACATTTCCAAAGGTGAAAGAATGCAGCCATCCCTAAACTGGATCTGACATCTTAGTGGCCCACTGTTTAATTTTTTTTTTAAGCATCTATTATGAGGCAGAAATGATGAGAAAGGTCAGCAAAAATAGCTCCTGAGTTCAAGACCTCAGACATGGTATTCACAAGTATCCTCAGAAAATGTGACAGCTGTACTTACTATTTCACCAGCTTCCTAAAAACCTCTTTGCTTGAAAGTTCCTGAAGTGGCATTTGGGGTCATTAGTTTGCTGCCTTGTGTGTGCATATGACTTTGTAAAAATGAGGATGTATATTTTAGATTACATGGCACAGAATCTCTTCTTGCCTCTGAAGCTGTTAAATGTATTTGGATGCTTCCCAAGAGAAAGAAAAATGATTTGTATAATCTAGTCTCCAACTGTGGATACTCTGGTTTGCTGGAATGAAAATTGCCTAGAACCAAACTTTATTATATTAATTTCTATTAAAATCCAAGTACAGGCCAGACATATTAAGATGTCAAATTCAATGTGGAGCCTCACACTACCAAATATAGTTCTTGTTTAAGCTGTACATGTTGTATGTAGCAAAGTGGAAAAGTTTGCGTGTGAGACAAGACTTGATGAAAAGGCACCATTCCCAGATGTTACTTCCTTTATTTTTAGTAATATCCTTAAGTGAACGGTGGTAACTGCTGTAGAGAGATGCTTACCGGCCTGAGGGGAGTTCTGAGATTTGAAAAGACCAACAACTCCCTTCCCATGGAATCCTCCAGATCGGAGGAGCAGAGTACCACTTCTTGAGTTCTTCCAACATACAACAGGCAGGCGATTATGTCGATAGCAGCGGGCTACTCTCGGTAAACTACTGTCCTGTACAGCTTGAGGTACAACTAAAAGGCCAGGATAGCTTCAGAGACACAGAAGGGAGAAGGGAATGATCGGGGAAAGGAACAGAGGGGAAGAGAAGGGGAAAGAAATGAGAGAAGAGGGAGAGAGAATATGAAAATGTGAGTATTAATATCATAATAATTTTCTAAGATTCAGAAACATATTAGTTGAAGGATAAGATATTTATTTATTCATTTATTTAATTTATTTTTTTTGAGACGGAGTTTCGCTCTTGTTACCCAGGCTGGAGTGCAATGGCGCGATCTCGGCTCACCGCAACCTCCGCCTCCTGGGTTCAAGCCATTATCCTGCCTCAGCCTCCTGAGTAGCTGGGATTACAGGCACACACCACCATGCCCAGCTAATTTTTTGTATTTTTAGTAGAGACGGGGTTTCACTGTGTTGACCAGGATGGTCTCGATCTCTTGACCTCGTGATCCACCCGCCTCGGCCTCCCAAAGTGCTGGGATTACAGGCTTGAGCCACCGCGCCCGGCCTATTTTTAAATTTTATTTTTATTTTTGTAGTGACAGGGTCTCATTTTGTTGCCCAGGCTGGTCTCAAACTCCTGGGCTCAAGTGATCCTCCTGTCTCAGCCTCCCAAAGTGCTGGGATTCCAGGCATGAGCCATTGTGCCTGGCCAACATATTTCAAATACGGAACTTAGTTTCAACTCCTGAATTCTTCAGGGATTGAGACGAAAATCCCTAGATGGTGAAAACAGCTAACTCATCCACTGATCTGTAGTCTTTTTTGAAGAGTCCCTTTCAGTGATATTGCAGATTTCTGCTGAATAAGCTTCAAAAATAAAAATACTATGTAGAATTATTTAAAAGTCCTCTGTTGAACTATTTCCCTTGCCTTACAATAAGATCAGCAGATAAATACCCACTTTAGGAGAATGACAAGTCAAACTGTCAACAATTCACAGATCACTGAGATGACGGCAGAGAATAGAGCATGCCAATATTAGACTACCTGAGATGGTGAAAGGCCTAAAAACCAAAACCAAATTATTTTTGGCATAAGAACATATGTTCAAATATCAAATGAGTTTAATTAGCTAATAACACTACATGTTGATACTTATTTTAAAAGATCTTTATAAAGATACAGGATATGATGCTGGGAAAATAACATACAAAAGTATATATAGATTAATAAATGCAAGAAGACAGGTGGCTTTCAGAGTCATTTCTTTTTTTTAGTTTACTTAGAAATATTACAATAAACAGATTTTAAATTTATAACCTCCTAACCACTAATCCTGTATCTTTTTTTTTTTGGTGATTTTTAAATTTTGGTAAAATATACCTAATATAACATTTACCATGCTATCCTCTTGTAAGCGTACAAACCAGTGGCATTTAGTACTTTCACAATGATGTGCAACTACCACCACTATCCAATTCCAGAACTTCTTTTCCCTTTTCTTGATAAGAACCAGAGCTGAGAAGAGGGAGAGGAAATCCAGTTTATGGTCACATAAATCATAACCTTCAGCTGCCTTACTGAATGCCAAATTAACTTTCCATACTTAACTAATGATACTTTGGAAGCATTCTGAAAGTCTAAGTGCTAGGAAGTTGCAGCCTGAATTTTTCTAATATCACAAACTGATGAAAAGACCAAGCTACAGACATAATTAATCACTCATGAAGACTGACAAGGCAGTTCCATAATTAGGACCCTCTATCTGCACTTGAATAACGGTTTTTCCCAACTTGTTTCCAGATACAATGTGTGTTAGATAAGGGATTAATGTTTAATGTCTCCAGGAGCTGCTTCAATCACTCCTTCCCTCCTTGCCCCCTGTAGTGGCCCATCTCCTCCTTCCACTGTGAAGGAGCACCACACACAGACCATGCTCTGTTACATACAAGATCTATGGCTCTCTCCTGTTACCAGACACGGGCTTTCATGAAGCTGGATAGCCCCTAGTGCATGGGCAAATAGCGTTGAGCCTAAAGGCCAATAGAAGCGACTCTCAGTACCAGTCTCATTTTGTAATGAAAGATATCAATTGCCCTGCCACCCATTCTAACCTACTACTCAGAGCCTTCAGTTCTGGGATCCACAGTTAACTCTCAAGAGTTAGACTAGGCTTCGGAAGCTTCTGTGGAAACTTTATTTCAAGCAGAATTCACACACAAATGCTCAAAACCTAGGTGATGTGACTACCACCTAGGTCAAGAAATGGACCACTACAAGCATCCAAGAACTTGTATTTCCTCCCAGTCACTATTATCCCCTCTTCCTTAAGGTTACCACTATCCTGTCTGGCATAGTGGCTTACACCTGTAATCCCAGCATGCTGGGAGGCCAAGCTGGGAGGATTGCTAGAGTATAGGAGTTTGAGACCAGTCTGGGCAACATAGTGAGACCTCTTTTCTACATACATACATACATAAAAGAAGAAAACCACCCAGCTTTGGCGGCATGTGCCTAGTCCAAGCCACTCAGGAAGCTGAAGTGGAAGGATCACCTGAGCCAGGGAGGTTGAGGCTCCAGTAAGTTGAAATTGCATCACTGCACTCTGGCCTGGGAGACAGACCAAGACCTTGTCTCAAAAAAAAAAAAAAAAAAAAAAAAAAAAAAAATTAACTATCCTGACTGCTAACAATGTGGGTGAGTTTTGCTTCTTTTTGAATTCTAGATAAAGGGAATCAACAGAATTTATTCTTTCATGTTTGGCTTCTTTTGCTCAATATTATGTTTATGAGATCCATCGTGTTATTGTACTGACCTGTAGTTTGTTCATTTTCATTACTGTATAGTATTTCACTGTGTGAGTATAATGCCATTTATTTATCTATTCTTTTGTTGATTTTGAGTAGTTTCTAGTTTATTATTATTAATAATGTTGCCATGAACATTTTTGTAGATGTCTTTTGGAACACACATATATTTCTGCTAGAAATTCTACTCCACATAAGAGGAGAATTTCTAGATAATAGGTTATGAATATGTTTAGTAGATGTTTAAATGTTTAGACACCACTAGACAAATTTCCAAAGTCATTTAACCAATTTACAGTCCTACTAGGGACGAATAAGAATCCACTTGCTCAGCGTCCTTCCTAGCACTTTGTACTGCTGGTCTATTTAAAATAGTAATCATTTTGGAAGGTATATAGTAGTTTCATTGAAACTTAAAATTTTATTTATCTGAAGACTAATAAGTTGAGTACTTTTTCAGAATTTTTTTCTCCCAAGATATCCTCTTTTGTGAAATGCCTGCTGAAGTCTCCTGCCATTTTTTATTGCCTTTTTACTCTCTTGATGGTATCTCCTGATGTACAGAAGTTCTACATTTATCAATTAACAACCAACCTATTGTTTTATTGTTCTAACCTTTCACATATAGTTCTACAGGCCAATGGGAATTAACTTTTGTAAATGGTATAAGGTAGGTGTCAAGATTAATTTTTCCCAGTATCCTTTATTGAAAAAACATCTTCTACGCATTGCTCTTAAGTGTTACTTTTATCTTAAATCAAGTGTCCACATGTTGGGCTGTTTCTGTTTAATATATTTCCTAGTTTGCTCCTTTGGTCTGTTTGTCCATCCTTGTGTCAATCTTATACTGTCTTAATTACTGTAGCTTTACAAAAAGTCTTGACACCCTATAGTATTATTCTGTAAGACTATCTTGACTACTCCTTGCCTTCTGCATTTTTAGGTAACTTTTAGAATTATTCTTTCAATTTCCATTAATATTTTGCCGAGATTGGAACTTCGTTGATTCTATAGAACAAATACAGGAAAATTCAGTTTTAGAATATTCAATATTCTCATCTAAGAACTTGAAATATGTACTTATTTAGCTCTTTGATGATCTTCAATACTGTTTTAGTATTCCCTGTAGATATCTTGCACAGGTTATTAGATTCATTCCTGAGTAATGTTTTTTAGTGCTACTGTAAATAGTAGAAATAGTATCAAAATAGCATCAGTTTTTGAAAATTTCATTTTGTAACAATTTGTTTTTAGCATATATGACTAATTATTGTAAATGACCTTGTACCAGTGACCTTATAAAATCCACTTAATAATTTTAAAAGTTTAAATGTAGATTCCTTCAGATTTTCTACATGTGCATTTTGGTCTTCCGTGAGTAATGGCAGTTTTATTTCTTTCTTTTCAATCTTTATACCTTTGTTTACTTTTTTAGCCTCTTTGCACTGCCTAAGACCTATAGTACAACACTGAATAGAAATGGTGATAATGGGCATCCTTGTCTGGACTTCAGAGAAAAAGCTTTTAATATTTTATTTATTTTTAAAATAAGTAATTTCTTATGTAGAATTTTTAAGACAGAAGATTAAGGAGCTACTAACTGTTCCACTGTAGACTTCTCTGAGGCCTTTGGGGTGCTACTTGTTGGGAACTTATTCTTACTCTATTTTGCTGAGAGTTTTTTTCTAAAAATCATAAATGTGACAAAGAATACAGAATTTACAGAAATACAAATTTAAAAATAAAACTCAAAAGTGTATTTTGCATTTGCAAAAATACTTTTCTTTATATAATGAAGTTCTTTTAAATTCTGTTAATGTGGTAAATTACACTGACTGATTTTCAGATGTCAAGCCAGTACTCTATTTCTGTAATAAGCTCCACTTGGTCTTAATTCTGCTGTGTGAAAAATAAATCTTTTGTCATTATGAAACATCCTTCCTTATTGCTTTTACTTTAAAGTCTACTTTGATATTCATATAGTGACAACAACTTTTTTTAAAGGTAGTTTTGCATGGTATATTTTATTTTTTCTATCCTTTCACTTTCTACCTTTTTGTATACTTGTGTATTAGATATGTCCCTTAAAAGCAGCAGAAAGCTTTTCTCTCTTTTTTTCTCTTTTTTTGGGATGAAGTTTCACTCTGTTGCCAGGCTGGACTGCAGTGGCATGACCTCGGCTCACTGCAACCTCTGCCTTCTGGGTTCAAGCGATTCTCCTGCCTCATCCTCCCAAGTAGCTGGGACTACAGGTGCCTGCCACCATGCTCGGCAAAGCAAACCCTATCCTCTTTCTTTGGAGCATTTAGTCAAAAATTAATGCAATTATGGATATATTTGAATTTAAATCTACCATCTTACTACTTGTTATTTATTCCATTTGTTCTATGTCCCCTTTATTTCTTTCTTGCCTTCTTTTGGATTATTTTTTATTATTCCATTTCCTTCCTTCTAATAACTTAATAGATATGTATTACTTTTTACCACCATAAATGCTTTATAACAAGTGTTCTATTAAGTAATCCATTAAAATTTTATTTTACTTCTGACAGATTGGAATGATAAATGAGTCTGTTTTCTGAATGGCTGGCATAATTTTGATAGCAAACTTCCCAAACAGCATGACATCACACCCCAACAACATGACTTTCTTCAGAGAAAATCTAGTTAGAATGACAGAGAATTCCAGAAAAATTACTGCATACTCAGAGTCCCAGTTTTTCAGCATTTCATGCAAAATGTTTATTTGGTACAATCTCTAACTATATTCCCACCTTGTTGTCTCAAGTTTCACATTAGTGTTTGTAAACTTAAATTGTCATTTAAAATGTCGTATCTATCTTTAATAACAACAGGGTTGAAAACAACAGTAACATGAAGAGAACTTTCTAAAATATGTACAAAGCTTACATTTACAAACTGCTTTCAGAGCTGTTTAATTAAAATAGGAATTTTTAAATGCAAAGAAAACAACTTACCTGGAAATGAAAATGACTAAACTTATGGATGGTGAAAATGTAGTTTTAGAAAATATATATTTACATATAGTAAAGCATAGAATAGGGCTCAACATATTTAAAAAATAGTGAAAGATGACAAGAACAGAAAAAAAAATGTCTCTTCATTTACAGCCTTTAAGTAATATTTCCTTGGAAATATTATAATTAGACCATATAAGAAAGCATTGCCTATACCTGGGTCAGCAAATTATAGCCTGTGGGCCAAAACTGGCCATGCCCACTCATTTCCTTACTGTCTATGGCTGCTTTTGTGGCACAGCTGAATGGCAGCAACAAGAAACTATGGCTCACAAACTGAAAATATTTACCAACTGACCCTTTATAGAAAGAGTTTGTGGTACCCTAGCCTACAAAAGACTTTCACGTCTTCTATCGGCCTGGGTAAATCCTATTCTTACTTCAAATTATCTTTAGTCATGCTAGAAAAGAAACAAACTGGGAAGAGAAGGGAACAAGTATTTTACCTTTTACCTTTTTACCTACTAGAGGTACTTTTCAGTAAGGTAATTGTTCTGAGAATGCCAGTGAGATGTTTGCTCCTGTCCTAGAGACCCTGTTCTTATTTTCAAGCATTTTTAATTATCTCTGGGCTATGGATGCAAATGGCCTATTAAAGATTCAAATGAGAAGAAAGGAAAGAAGACCTCTCTTCGGAGCCCACAGACACACTTACCTCCGGCAGAGTGAATACATTCTGTTAGAAGCAGTAATTCGAAAATACTCTGGTCTTGAACGGGAAGAGCTGCCACTAATGGTTCCTAAACCTAAACGCTGATAGTCTCTGAAACAAGCTTTTTCTACCAACTGTTCCATTGTAGACTTCTCTGAGGCCTTCAGGGTGGTACTTGTGGGGAGCTCACTCTCATCTGAAACTGGGATGATAGAAACAGATATTGAAGAAACGATTAGCTCAAAGCAAAGGATTAAAAACTTCCTTTTGGACTGGGTGCAGTGGCTCATGCCTGTAATCCCAGAGCTACAGGAGGCCGAGGCGGTCGGAGTTCGAGATCAGCCTGGCCAACATGGTAAAATGCCATCTCTACTAAAAATACAAAAGATTAGCCGGGTGTGGTAGCACGCCCCTGTAATTCCAGCTACTTGGGAGGCTGAGGCAGGAGAATTGCTTGAACCCAGGAGGTGGAGGTTGCAGTAAGCCAAGACCGCACCACTGCACTCCAGCCTGGGCAACAGAGCGAGACTCTGTCTCAAAACAACAACAACAACAACAAACTTCCTTCTGAGGAAGACCCACCAAGACAGGTTTACATTAGGATGACAAATATTACGTATATCACAAATTAAATCATGTAACTTCTGTGAGGAATCACACTTAAATAAACATAAATGAAACTATAATGAATAGTCAAGAAATAAAAACACTAATTCAACTAAAAATGTCAGTAAAATAATACCATTTAAATAATTTCTAAAAACAATACAATTTTGAATTCATTATCTATACTTTTCTGTTTCATTCAGGCTTGCTCATTGTCAAATTGCAGTGATTTCTATTCAGGACTCTATAAAAAACACTCAAAGTTTGTCAGAGGCTAACTCATCAGTAAAATTTATCTCTTATATATAATCACTATACAAACTCATCATCCAGATTTCAGTCTACTTTTCAGACTATAAACTTTTATTAGAAATTTCTGGATTAACCAGAAGTTAACTAGAGGAAAAAAGAATCTGTTTCCTCGTAGAGGGATAAATAAGTCATACTTTTTTCCTGGAAATATTTTTGTTAGAGGATGTGGTATACATGGGAAACTCCCTTGCAGTTTTGCAATCACAGGTTACAAATGAGAAGAAAGGAAAGAAGACATCTCTTTGGAGCCCTTTATGATTTTAAGATGGGAAGAATTTACTCAATAATCAAGTATTTTAGGGAGGCTTTTTTTAAAAGGACATTCCTAATTGGTACTGCATGTTCTAACTGAAAAAAAAAATTTCATGTTAAAAACTGTCCTACTTTACTTCCCTATTTATTTTGAAAGTAAGAGACATCAAGTCATGATGTCAAAGTTTTTGAAAATTACTCATATACTCTTAAGGCCCTAAGTGCATGCAAAAATAAATAAAAAAATAAAAGGGGGAAAAAAAAGAAAATTACTCAAAGTACTAATGTGCAGGCAAAGATACGGCCTTCTTTCATTAAAATATATTTTTAAAAAGCAAAAAATCAACAGCTAAGTGTCTCAATTTGTGAACTTCAATTTGTGAATTTCACAATACAGTATAATCAGGTATCAATTTTATGCGTTGGCCTTTTATTTTCAGAGGAGCAAAGAACATTATATAATTTGGTCTTTTAGTAGAATAATTATCATAGAATAATAGGTTTTGTTCCATGAAACAATAAAAAAATTGAGTTAAAGGAGTCAATAGTGACGAGTAGCAATAATATTTTTATGGTTTGACATGACTGTGAAAAGACCAGGGTTTCAACAAATGCTTACTTCAGTAATGCAACGGTGGGTATTTTCTTTGCCCCAAGCTTTTGTATGTACATTCTCACCCAGGGCATGCATACACATATACAAAAATCACATAGGTTCTTTTCTTTCTTTTTTTGAGACAGAGTCTCGCTCTGTCACCCAGGCTGGAGTGCAGTGGTGTGATCTTGGCTCACTGCAACCTTCTTTTCCCAGATTCAAGCAATTCTCATGCCTCAGCCTCCTCAGCAGCTGAGACTACAGGTGCTCACCACCACACCTGGCTAATTTTTTGTATGTTTAGTAGAGAAAGGGTTTTCCCATATTGGCCAGGTTAGTCTCGAACTCCTGGCCTCAAGTGATCCGCCTGCCTCAGCCTCCCAAAGTGCTGGGCTTACAGGCATTCGCCACTGTACCCAGCCCACATAGGTTCTTTATCCCAGCAACTGAAATGGAGACCTGTTAGCTAGTGCTCTAAAGATGAGGTTTCTTTCTTTCTTTTTTTTTCTGGAGACGGAGTTTTGCTCTTGTTGCCCAGGCTGGAGTGCAATGGCATGATCTTGGCTCACCATAACCTCCGCCTCACATGTTCAAATGATTCCCCTGCCTCAGCCTCCCAAGTAGCTGGGATTACAGGCATGTGCCACCATGCCCGGCTAATTTTTTGTATTTTCAGTAGAGATGGGGTTTTTCCATGTTGGTCAGGCTGGTCTCAAACTCCCGACCTCAGGTGATCTGCCGGCCTCAGCCTCCCAAAGTGCTGAGATTACAGGCATGAGCTACCAGGCCCAGCGATGTTTCTTTCTTAACATGTTGTTGTTGTTAGCAGTAGTTCTTGAATAACTACTGGTGACTGATTCTAAGATCATGAGGAGGGGAAAAAAGAGTGTCATGGCATTTTGCCTCCCATTATATTAGCTTCTGTGTAGTGCTGATTTCATAGTGTATTTGATACTGAGTTAAGAATGGGAAACAGTTTGCACTAACTTTCTGCCTCTATTTTCCCCACTGAGAGGTATTGTAGCTGTTCTTTCAAATTTAGCAAGTATTTTTTCTTATGACCTAAGTATTCCTTCATCTTGGGTCCTCCATTTTGATTAAGAGAACCAACAATGTTCTTACCAAAAACTGAAATCTTCAGCTTGAAATGTTCAATGTCCTTATGTTAAATTCTTGTTCTAGAAGAATAAGATAGAGGGGACTACCCTACATGGAAATTTCCTAGGCAGTGAAGTTTCCTTCTTTCTTCTTTTAATGAGACACACACAAAACTGGCCAATTAGCTTTACGGATTTAGCAAAGAAGTACAATTTAACAAAATGTTACCGGAACAATGGAATACTGGGAAAGTAATTTTTCTCCAGTTCTAAGAAGCTGGTGAGTGCTTCTGTCTTCTCATGAGATCTAGGCTTTTGTGAATCAAGATCTAAGTGCAACTACATCTTACTGTCTTATTCATATAAGAAATAAAATTGAATAACGAATGAAGTTCGAGTTCTCACATACCAGATACATCATCATCTTCATTCCATCCAGGACGATTTACTCTTTCTTCCACAATTGTCCCTGTCTTCTTCTTCAGTAAATATTGTCGTCCAATTGTCATTTTCCCTGCCCTTTTGGCACCTTTCACAATCGTTTTTGAGAAGGTGCTACAAGTCATAAAACCAAAGAGAATGTCAACTTAATATAAAAGCACTACTTGTATTGTTGACACCTACTTAGCTCAAATTGTTTTTTCTCCTTTCCCACAGCCACTACTGGTCCAGACTTTTGTTAAGCCTCTCCTTAGGTTACTTTTAATATGGCAGTAGACGAATTTCCTGTAAGATACCATTGTCATCAGGATACTGTTTTAGGCAAAATGTGCAGGAAAATGTAAAGTGACACACAAACTATTTATCACCCCAAATCTAAACTCCTTGGTTTGGCTTTTTGGTCAAGCCTCCCCTGAACCCAGTCTGGTTATCCCTATGCCACTGTCCCCACCACAGTTCCCACAAAGCGTGCTTGCTGGAGTCCTCCTACATGGAAATCCAGCCTGCACCCTTCTCTACTCACTCAAACTCTCTTTCTACCAACTCACAGGCCTTTCTCTGAGATCATATGACCTTTATAGTTGGCAACACATGTGCTTATTTCTTAACTGTTGTAAGTGTGTATATGCAATGTCCTCCCTCTAATTAGCTGTAAACCTTCTGAAGCCTAGAAAAATAATATAATTCCCCCTTTTTAAGACGAGAAAAGTAAGAAATCAGAAATCTGTGTATCCTTTTGAGAATCAGCTTTAATGAAAGGGAAACTAGGTTGTAAATCACTTGTACCTACAAGTACGTTATTTATTCAATTTACCCCTTCTTGCTGATGGAAAATATAGGCAATCCAGAGAATTAAACAGAGAACCTATCTCCTGACTAATCAGATGGGGGTGAAGATTCTGAAGACTGTTCTTGATTATATTCTTCTCTATGACAAAGAACTCTGTTGGTGTTTTCTTGCCATTCAGTAAAAAGTGATAAGGCTTCTTTTATTGTCAAATAGTTTCACCAGACTCTGTCTTTAATTGTCTGCAATGTAAACCTGAAGGTTATAAAACAAGTTTGAGATAACTGCTGGGAATCATAAAATACTGATATTTCCTAAATTAAACCTACTGTAAATCACTTGTGTAGCTTTTATTTTTATTAGTGGGCTTTCTGGCAAAAACTGGAAAGCCTGCTAGACAAATTCTAAAAAAGTTGTAACACTAAACGTAACTTAAGCTCAATGGGATTTTTGAAATTTTTTTCCCAGCTAAAGCTATATCTTTTGTTTCATATGCACAGGCAACTCTCAAAATTTTTAAATTGCTGTATCTCTGTTGCAACTGATACAACAGGCTTGATACAGGTATATATTTCTAAAATGAATATAAATATAAGTGTTTCTGATAGTTTCTAAATGTAAAATACCACACAAAGCCTTTTCTTCCATTGAAGGCTGGGATAACAAACATCAGAGGCTCCTCTGTGACCCTATGGTGCTAAGACGAGATGCTTGGCCCACTGCTATAAATCCCTAAGAATCTGCCCATGCTTCGGCACCCCATATCTCAATATTCCCTGGTCTCCCTTGCTTACCAGGTAGTATAGGTGGCTAGCTGTGCAACATATCGTCTGGAACCTCAAATCTTTTATAATGCCCAATCTACTCTAGTTTCAGGCAAAGGAAAGGCCTCTTCTCCAAAGTCTGAAAAGTTCTCCCTAGTATTGTAATCTGTATTGGCAGATGCCCAAATTTTACACGGTTAACAGTGAATCAACTGAAATTTTACCCCTTATATTTTATCACTAATGGAAGATAATTTAAAACGATTGTTGTTTGTAATAACTGAAGTTTAAAACTTTCAACATAAATTTCTAAAAACTTTAATTAGGAAATAAGGGTTCATACTAAAGAAATATGACAACTAAATGCAATGCATGAACCTGGATTAGATCCTGGACCAGGAATAAAAAAGTACCTAAAAAGAATCATTAACACAAAGTGAATACAGACTCTAGTTAGGTAAGAGTTTTATATTAATTAACTTTTCTGGTTTTGATTACTGTACTGTGCTTATATAAGATAATGTTGGGCAAAGGGAGAGAGTGCCTTAGGACAAACAGCTAATGCATGCAGGGCTTAAACCTAGATGATGGGTTGATGGGTACAGCAAACTACCATGGCACATGTATACCTATGTAACAAACCTGTACATTCTGCACGTGTATCCAAGAACTTAAAGTATAATAAATAAATTTTTAAAATAAAATTTAAAAGTTAAAAAAAAAGATAATGTCTTTGTTCTTAGGAAATGTATCATGATGTACTGAAGGATAAAGGGACATCTTATATATAACTCAAATGGCTCGCCAGGCGCAGTGGCTCAAGCCTGTAATCCCAGCACTTTGGGAGGCCGAGGTGGGTGGATCACAAGGTCAAGAGTTCAAGACCATCCTGGTCAACATGGTGAAACCCCATCTCTACTAAAAATACAAAAAATTAGCTGGGCATGGTGGCACGTGTCTGTAATCCCAGGTATTCAGGAGGCTGAGGCAGGAGAATTGCCTGAACCCAGGAGGCGAAGGTTGCAGTGAGTGGAGATCACACCATTGGACTCCAGCCTGGGTAACAAGAGTGAAACTCCATCTCAAAATAAATAAATAAATAAAATAAAATAACTCAAGTGGCTCAAAAAAATATGTGTATATATGAGAGAGAGAATAATAAACAAATGGACCCAATTAGAAACTAATGGTGAATCTGGGAAAAGTATACATAGGAATTCTTTGTACTACTGCTATACATTTTCTGTAAGTTTGAAATGTTCTAAATAAACAGTTACTAAAAAAAGAAAAAGAAAATAAAGCCTCCTATCTCTAGGTCAAAGCAAATCTGTCCACTGGGCCTGGACATTAATAAAAGCTGAAGGGATTGGTCAAAAGCATTTAGAAACTGATCAATATGGAAAAAAGAGAAAACAGAATTTCACATTCTAATAATGCAATGTGAGCAATGGACATGACAGTCAAAGCCTCTGGTGGCTTTTCATTTTTGAAACTTGCTAAATTTATTAATGCTGCTGTTCCATAACCTTATGATCTTGGCCCAGTGGGCTTGACAGAAACAGAACAGTGAATGAAAAGAGCAAGTATTTACACCTGGACACAAAGGATAGGTCATTTCTTTTGCAATCAATTACGGGAGGACTGAAATTAAGAGACTTGTCTTTCTTCTTACCGAAAAGAAGTGTTCTTTTCCTTCTGTTTTGGTAAAATTATTTGTGGGGTGGTTTGTCCAGCAGCAAAAGCAAAGGTACTGAAAATGGACTGAGGATAACGAAACTTCATCAGCTGTTTCTTAAAGATCTCTACTACTTCTGGACTGACTTCTTCATCAAATGCTACCTTAATCAACTAGGAGCAAAAGAGATTAAACATAAGAAGCATTAAGGATTTCTAGGCAACTTTCCCCCAAATAACAGAATATAATAATACAAAATGGCAAGACTTTGGAGGCTGAAGGGACTTTGGATAACATACAATTTTTTTTTTTTTTTTTTGAGACGGAGTTTCGCTCTTGTTACCCAGGCTGGAGTGCAATGGCGCGATCTCGGCTCACCGCAACCTCCGCCTCCTGGGTTCAAGCAATTCTCCTGCCTCAGCCTCCTGAGTAGCTGGGATTACAGGCACACGCCACCATGCCCAGCTAATTTTTGTATTTTTAGTAGAGACGGGGTTTCACCATGTTGACCAGGATGGTCTCGATCTCTTGACCTCGTGATCCACCCGCCTCGGCCTCCCAAAGTGCTGGGATTACAGGCTTGAGCCACCGCGCCCGGCCAAACATACAATTTTTAAATTAAAATAACAATAATAATAAAAGCCTTAAAAAGGTTTACTTGCCATATGGCTAGTTAGTAAGGAAAATCATGCATCTTTAAGTCGGTTTCTTTAAGACTATTTCATCTATGATGGGATAGGGAACTGTCCTAGCAAACACGCTCTTCTCATTTTTCAACTGGTTGGTTCCAGATAGGGAATTTGGCCTAATAAAGTCTCTTCCTAACCAGATACAACAAACATAGGAAGAAAAAAACATCCATTTGACTAGAATCGCAATCAGTACAGCTAGGGAATATTCGAGTGTGGAGTTCTTCGGTAGTTGGAACAGTGAGGAAATCCCTAGGCAGCCTATGGTTTCAGGTAATGGGAGGTCTGGGTTCTAAAGGTCAGCAGCCTTACATTTTACACAATTAGTGCCGGAGCCATAGGGGAGATCCTTGACTAGAAGGAATGAGGCAGGAAGTGGCATTCTTAAAAATCTGAGAAGTCATGAAGAATAGGAAAAGCAAAATATTACAAACTGAGTTTAAAAAAAGGAAAAACTAAGAAAAGGCCACTTCTTCCAGGGTCTGGTTTACATCAGTAACTCTACTGGTTCTGATACGGTCACAAACTGCTGGAAAACCCTTTGCTTCATCAGGGGTATGCAACTAGTACCAACAGAACTTTAGCCCTAGCTGGCCAGGCACGGTGGCTCACGCCTGTAATCCTAGCACTTTGGGAGGCCGAGGCGGACAGATCACAAGGCCAAGAGATTAAGACCATCCTTGGCAACATGGTGAAACCCTGTCTCTAATAAAAAGTACAAAAATTAGCTGGGCGCGGTGGTGCGTGCCCATAGTCCCAATTACTCAGGAACCTGAGGCAGGAGAATCGCGAGCTCCCCACAAGGTGGAGGTTGCAGTGAGCCAGGATTGAGCCACTGCACTCCAGCCTGGCAACAGAGACTCTGTCTCAAAACAAAAACAAAAAAACAACCAAAAAAAGTTTAGCTCTAGTTATACTTTATACTTTCTACAGAACAGCCATAAGGAGTTCCCTTCTGAAATAGATGCTAAGACAAATGCTTTTTATCTGAAGGCTTCATCAAACAGGTATTGAGGCATAACTTGGCAGAGAATGAGAACCAACTGTATATGTCTACATTTCTAAGATCACTCATTATTATCTGTTGGTACTCTGAGTTGGCAAAGGGGCTCCAGGGATTAAATCCAAGACTATTTACGAGTTTACTTAGTTAATGATTGCCCTTTCAGACCCTCTGATCTTCCTCATCCTCATCCTCTTAACTTCTGAGCACATGATCACAGAAAATGGCCACAATATCATTCGATTTTTGAAAACGTCTGAATAGTAAAAGAATGGCTTCCTTTTTTAATACCTGAAAAGATGCTGATGTGATCTGCAGTCCTTCTTGCATGTTCTGCTGCAGCTGGTTCTGCATGGTAATCTTCTTCTCCTTGGTGATGGAGGCAATGGGAAAGCTCCGCACAACTGTCTGCTCACCCACTGGAAACAGGACACAGTTTCAGCAACAACACTTTATAGCTCACTTCTAGAGTGTCTACTGCTCACTTAATCATTCTTTGCTGGAGAAATGTATTTGAAGAGGACACTGCACAGGGATGCAGTGAAGGAAAGTACCCTTTACTCCAGGAAAGAATTGTGTCTCAGGAGTGGCAAGTGACTTACATTTCACACAATTAGTATAGGACGCAATAGAAGGGATCCTTGACTAGAAGGAATGAGGCAAGAACTGGAATTCTTGGAAATTTGAGAAGTTACAGACAAGTGACTTGGCACTCCTGAGACATAATCCTTTCCTGGAGTGAAGGAACTGTCACAGCCTGCCTTCATTCTTTTTATCTCCCCAACCTACTGTGTGCCACACAAGATTTAAGTGCCACACTAGTCTATGGGAATTTTATGGGAAGCGATGTCTTATACAAAAGAAAAAAGAAAAAAGAAGAAGTACTCCTCAAATACTGAAAACACATCCAAGATATTTAATGTAAGGATAAAGCAACAGAGAGCAAGTTTTTAAAGTTTGTTTCCACACATGGTAAAAGGTGTTATACTATGTATGCAAGCCTTACATATACAAGCCTGGACTTAGGTCCAAGATTTTTTAGGAGTTTAACTATTAAAGCAAACACGGGAAAATGTAAGTAATTATTTATCAAGTACCTGAGGTTATGAAGATGAAAGTCTAGAAAAAAAGTAGCACATTCAAAACCTCCCTTGAAGAGCTTCCAGTTTCCCGTGGGAGGAAAGTCACATGCAGAATATAATAATATGTGGTTAGCTCCTAGGTTTGAGGAAACAGACTACAGGGATTTGAATATTGCAGAGAAGGATTTCTGCATGCCAGATGGATAGAAAATGATTTCTGAAAGAAGTGAGGGGGAAGGTAGGCTTTAAAAGAAGTGTAGAATCTGGATTTGCAGAAGGGAAAGGAAGAGCATTTTAGGCAGTGGTAGAGGAACATAACAGGAGTGGCAAAGAACAAGGCCTCTCAGCTAGTAAGCCAGGGTGGGGAGAGGGTGGGGAGATGTGAACTAGGTTCATCTTATTTAACAGTCCAGACATTTCTTCATTTATTATAATCGGAATCCTAATTCCCTGGATCTATTCGTCTGTAATCTAGAATAATTCTGACTATTTTTTTACATCAAGCTCATATCCAGAGGCTAAGCAAAGTCAGGATGTACATAGGATTTAAGTTTTAGGATGCATTAAACACCTACGTTTCTATAACATATAAAATTTTAAGATTTCTGTCATTAAAGGAGAAATTTTAAATTTGAAAAGGAAATAAGCAAATAAAAAGATTTTCTTTGATAAAAGTAATTTTCCTAATAAGTGAAATTAATCCAAAATTTGAAAGGAAAAAGCGAGATATAATATATATATATATATATATTTTGAGATGGAATCTCACTCTCTCTCTCAGACTGGAGTGCACTGGTGTGATGTCAGCTCATTGCAACCTCTGCCTCCTGGATTCAAGTGACTCTCCTGCCTGAGCCTCCCAAGTAGCTAGGATTTCAAGTACGTGCCACCACGCCCAGCTAATTTTCTGTATTTTTAGTAGAAATGGGGTTTCACTGCGTTAGCCAGGATAGTCTTGATCTCCTGGCTTCATGATCTGCTGGCTTTGGCCTCCCAAAGTGCTGGGATTATAGGCGTGAGCCGTGGTGCCCGGCAGACATTTCTTTTTGTTTTGTTTTGTTTTGTTTTCTTTGAGACAGACTTTTGCTCTTGTTGCCCAGGCTGGAGTGCAATGGCACTATCTCGGCTCACCACAACCTCTGCCTCCCAGGTTCAAGAGATTCTCCTGCCTCGGCCTCCCAAGTAGCTGGGATTACAAGCTCGCGCCACCACGCCCAGCTAATTTTGTATTTTTGGTAGAGACGGGGTTTCTCCATGTTGGTCAAGCTTGTCTCGAACTCCTGTCCTCGGGTGATCCGCTTGCCTCAGCCTCGCAAAGGCATGAGCCACTGTGCCTAGCACAATATATTTCACACTAAGCATTACTTTGTTTTCTTTAAAATAAATAAATTACAGCAATTTAAACGACCACATAAGTATCACGTTTATGTGTCCAAAATGTATGTTTATGGCCATTAATCTCACAAAAGTCCTACTATAAAAATTATAAGTACTATATAGCTTCTTTTAAAAGTATATTTGCTTTCTTTTTTTTTTTTTAATTTTCTAATTTTTATTTTTTTGAGTCAGAGTCTCACTCTGTTACCCAGGCTGGAGTGCAATGGTGTGATCTTGGCTCACTGCAACCTCTGCCTCCCAGTGAGGAGGGAGACCCAGGAATTTAGGATTCCCTCCCCCTCTGTCACATTCACTGTGCATCTCAACAGAAGAGAGAGCAGGCCAGCTGTTGCCTTCTGAATCTTCTTCCTGAAAACAACAGGCTAGGCCTTGGGGAAACTTCAGAAGGCACTATTTTTACCTAAAACTGTAAACCGAAACCCTTTCATATGTAATTCCTGAAACTGTAAACAGAAACCTTTTCACATGTGAGTCCTAAAACTGTAAACCGGAACCCTTTCATATGTAATTCCTGAAACTGTGAACTGAAACCCTTTCATATGTAATTCCTGAAACTGTGAACTGAAACCCTTTCATATGTAAATACTGAAACTGTGAACTTAAACCCTTTCATATCTAATTCCTGAAACTAAGAACTTAAGATTCTTCCACGTGTAGCATCTAAAGTATAAGCCTATATAAAGGCTGAACCTCCCTTTGTTGGACGAGTTTTGCTATTAGACATGTATGCTGCAAAAGCTCCCAGCTGTAATACATTCCTTCCTCCTGCATTCAGTGTCCAAGAGATCCTTTCCCACGGCCGCTCCTGCTACACCAGGTCCAAGCGATTCTCCTGCCTCAGCCTCCCGAGTAGCTGGGGGTGAAGAGGGAGACCCAGGCTTCTCAGATCAACTTCCCCTTTGACTATCATACTGCATTTCAATAGAAGAAAAAGTTGACTGACTGGCGTCTCCGGTTTTACCTTCCTATAGGTGACAGGCTAGACCTTGGGGAAAACTCTCCAGAAGACACTATTTTTACTTAAAACAAGATCGAACCGGAATGCTTTCATATGTGATTCCTAAAACTCTAATCTAAAACCTTTTCACATGTCAGTCCTAAAACTGTAAATCGGAACCCTTTCATATGTAATTCCTGAAACTGTAAACTAAAACCTTTTCACATGTGAGTCCTAAAACTATGAATCTAAAGGCTAAACCTCCCTTTGTTAAACGGGCTTGGCTGTTAGGCACCTATGCCACCTTGCTCGCAGCTGAAATAAATTCCTTCCTCCTATATTCGGTGTCCAAGAGATCCTTTCCCGCGGCCGCTCCTGCTACAGGACTACAGGTGCCCGCCACCACACCCAGCTAATTTTTGTATTTTTAGTAGAGACAGGGTTTCACTATGTTGGCCAGGATGGTCTCGATCCGCCTCGGCCTCACAAAGTGCTGGAATTACAGGTGTGAGCCACTGTGCCTGGCCTACATTTGCTTTCAAATACAATTTATGTACAGTAATATGAAGGAGCTGGCTAAGACATTTTTTTTCTCCTTTCACTTTTTCAAAATAAGCAGAACTATTCTTACAAATTCATCTTTTCTTATTTAATTTTATAAACTTTTTGCATATTATATGGTAAGCAGTCCTTTATGACTGATATACTAAGTCATCTTGATTCTATTCAACCTAGGAATAACGCAACTGTTAAGATTTAAAAGAGAATACATTGTATACATATGAATTCTGTTGTCTAACATATGCATAGCACAGAGTGCATACTCATCAAATGCTTCTAAATAAATAACTTCAGAGAGGAAAGGAACTTTAGTGTCATTTAGCCCAGTGGATCGCAATCACAATCACTTGTGGGGCTAAAGAAATACACAGATGGCTGGGTCTCCCTATTTCTACTGCTTCAGATTCTAATTCAATTGTTTGAGGGTTGGGCCCAGAAACTGGTATTTTTTTTTAAAGATTCCCAGATAATTCAAATATGCAGCCAACGTTAAGAACCACTGAATTATCACCAATGAAAGCCCAATCTCCCAATTTTATAAAAGAGGAAAATAAAGTCCATAAAGGTTACGTGACTTACTTAAGTCACTGAACTTTGACCTGGAGTTCTGTTGTTTTGCTCAAAGTCTTAATTATGTGCTTTTCCCATCAACAAGAGCATTTTACATACAGACAACAGTGAATTTAAGAAGATAATGCAGATTACTTCCGGTAGGGCATACTATTGTTTTCTAATATAGAAGGTTATATTGAATAGTAGAAAATAGAAGTACAGGAGTTTAGCAAGTCAAGAGAAGTTGTCTGCTAAAAGGGAACTGGGGTTAATTGGAATGGAATAAGAGGGAATGGGATTAGTTGGTGCTGGACAACTTTGTGATGCTTAGCATATCCTTCTGCAAAAAGGTTCATGTGTCTGCAAGACCTTAGTGTTACAGTTAACTGTAGGACTCAGAAAGCCGGGACAAACCAGCAGGGGATATATTCAGCAGTTAGATAGAGTGCATATCCCTAGGTTACAATACTCTGTCTCAGTAAATTATAATTACTTCAGCAGATGAACCCTTGATTTATTATTTAGAATATAATGCTTTGTTCTTCTAACAAAAATCTATGACCCAAATTATCATTAGCTTTGACCGACTAAAGTGTTCCTCCAAAATACCTTTGTGGCAAAAAGCTTACTTTGAATTTAAAATGATCTGCAAATCACTGTGCACAGATGGAATCAAAACCTCATGTACCACACAGATATCCACGTTCTGATGGCATACCTAACTGATCATGGGGAGTTCCTCTGAAAAGAATTCTGTATGTGGTGAGGAACAAGGCTCCTTCTGCTGGCAGGAGCTGAGGGCCTCCAAGAAGACCTCCAGTAGCTTCTTCTCTTCCATCAGGATCCAGCAAGACTCGAAGACCCTCACAGATAATTTCTTCTCCTGGCAGCAGAGCAGGTCTAAGAATCTTGGGCTTACAACAGAAAAAGGTTGACTGATTAATTGACTGATTGATTTTTGGAGACAGAGTTTTGCTCTATTGCCCAGCCTAGAATACAGTAGTGCAATCATAGCTCACTGCAGCCTCAAACTTCTGGGCTCAAAAGATCCTCTGACCTCTCAGCCTCCTGAGCAGCTGGGACTACAGGTGTGCACCAATATGCCTGGCTGATTTTAAAATTTTTTTGTACAGATGGGATCCTGCTACACTGCCCAGCCTGGTCTCAAACTCCTGGCCTTAAGCAATCCTCCTGCCCCAGACTCCCAATGTGTTAGGATTACGGGCATGAGCCACCATACCTGACTAGAGAAAGTATTTTAAACACAACTTTTGTGGAGTTTCTAATACTTAGACCACAGTTATCTTTGCAGATACAGACCTAAAAAACTTAAGCCAGACTTCCCAGATAGTCACATGAGAAAGCTGATTTGGTAAGAGGCAGAAATGAAGTTTATACATTCAAATGTGGAAGGATTCTTTGCAGAACTGTGTAGAAGTAAAATCACTGGGAAACAGCTTAAATATCTGAAATATCCATTCAATGAAACCTTTTGTAACCTTTAAAAAAATGACATAAATCTGTATGTGTTAACATAGAAAAAAAGTATCTGGAATACATTGGTAAGTGAAAAAAGCAAGTTAGAAACCAGTATGTACATGATAATCCCATTTTTGGAAAAAGAAAAGGAATTTTAAGACTATGAACCAAACTGTTAAAGGCTATGGTATCATGGTAAAGGGTGGAGGTTGGAGTAGTATAGGGAGGACTGCAGAGGACTTTCACTTTGTACGTGTATTTCTTTTACGCTCAAACTTATACAAAGAACATTATTACTTTTGAAAGTATCTGGACATTATTACTTTTGTTTTTGAAAAAACAAAAAAATATGGATGAGCTTTTAACAAGACCTGTCCTTCTTGGCCACATAATGAACATTTACACAACTTAGGAAATCCTGACTCAGTAACCACATAATACATTCCTCTGAAGAGTTTAGGGCTAGGGAAAAACAAACAAACAGACAAACAAAACCTCTCCTGAAAGTTTAATATGTTTATTTTTTACTAAGCAATAAAAACTATATAAATCAGTACTATCCTTTTTGCTGGCTCTAGGGAGTTTAGAGCTAAATGTAAAGCCGAAGTATTATGATCACTGCATCTCAGGTTTCTGACAGAATTATATTTCCCACTTATCTAGCTTCTTCTCACTCCTTTTAACAAATTAACTAATTAATTAATGTATTTATGAGACTGGGTCTTGCTCTGTCACCCAGGCTGGAGTGCAATGACATGATCTTGGCTCACTGCAGCCTCAACCTCTGATCCTCTCACCTCAGCCTCGTGAGTATCTGGGACTATAGGCACACAACACCACAACTGGCTAACTTTTAAATTATTTTTTATAGAGATGGGGTTTCACCATGTTGCTCAGGCTGGTCTCAAACTCCTGGGCTCAAGTCATCTGCCTGCCTCCGACTCCCAAAATGGGATTACAGGCATGAGCCTTGGCTCTTGTCCTCAATTTGTTTTTAATAGTTCTGTTATATAGGCAAGAGGGTCCTGAACCATAGTCTACTGGTGCCAGACTAACTACAAAATAATCAGCTGAGAGCCTTGTTAAAATACAGATTCCCAGGCCATGTCCTGAGGTAATCCAATTCAGGAGGCCGGAGTTGCGTCCAGGACTCTGAATTTTTAATAGATTTTCCAGCTGCTTGGGATATATAGTCAGATTCAGGAACTTGGGGTTTTCATGACTGCCTTAAATCCTTTTTTGGGGGATTGGGGGTGGGGAAAGTAGGCATAGTGTAAAATCTTGGGTTGGGCTTAGAGGTTAGAAATCTTCTTAATTTATGCCCTGCCTATAAAAGTAGACTCAAGGAGAGGTTATCATTGCTCCTTTGTTGAATCCAAGGAAAGATTCTGTTCCTATTTCAGTATCCTTTTTATAAGGTTCCTTATGACAAACTCCTCTGAAACTTCAATGTATCATTAAAACTGGAGCTGGTGTCTGTAAAACTTTAGGTGAACATACTTTCCTGGAACACAACAGTCTTTTTTTTTAGACGGAGTCTCACTCTTGCTGCCCAGGCTGGAATGCAATGGTGCAATCTTGGCTCACCACAACCTCCACCTCTCAGGTTCCAAGTGATTCTCCTGCCTCAGCCTCCTGAGTAGCTGAGATTACAGGCATGCACTACCACACTCAGCTAATTTTGTATTTTTAGTGGAGATGGGATTTCTCCATGTTGGTCAGGCTGGTCTCCAACTCCCGATCTCAGGTGATCCACCCACTTGGGCCTCCCAACGTGCTGGGATTACAGGCATGAGCCACTGCGCCCCACCCTATTGTTTGTTTTTAAGAAGAGATGCTATACCCTGAAAGCATAGAGTTTGAAATTATTACCTTCTGTATAGGTGGAAGTCTTCTGCTTTCTCGATGTACTGCTTCTAGGGTCTCAATGTGCATAGCTACAATTCCTAGGATGAGTCAGAGTATTCAAAATGAAAGAACACAGACAAGCAGAATAAAAACAAATTCTAGGTATTTTAGAATTAAAAATTAATTAAAGTTTAGTGGTTCCTCAGAAAAGTTAAACAGAATTACCATTATGATCCATCAATTCCATTTCTATGTATATGCCCAAAAGAAATGAAAATAAGGACTCAAACAGATATTTATATGTGAATATTCATGTATTATTACTTATTATAGCCAAAAGGTAGGGAGAAACAACTCAAATGTCCATTAACAGATGAACTGGATAAAATGTGAGACAATTATACCATGGAAAATTATTCAGCCATAAAAAGGAATTTAATTCTGATACATGCCACAACATGTACGAACCTTGAAAACATTATGCTAAGTGAAATAAGCCAAATGCAAAAGTACAAATATTATCTAAATCAACTCATATGAAATATCTAGAAAAGGCAACTTTATAGAGACAGAAAATAGTAATTATATATATTAAAAATATATATATAATATGTGGATATTGTATGTATAAAATATCTAGATATTTAATATCTAGGACAGGCAACTTTACAGAGACAGAAAATTAGAAGTTAACCAGGGGCTGGGGATGGGGAAACAGGAGTTACTGCTTAATGGGTAGAGTGTTTGGGATGATAAAAAAGTTTTAGAAATAGATAATAGTGATGGCTGCACAACACTGTAAATGTAATTAATGCCACTGAATTGTACACTTAGATTATTTTATGTTATATGTAAATTTTACTACAGTTTAAAAACATTTAAAAAATAAATCAGAAAACAAGTAAATAGCATGGCTGAACTATATAGAAGACATGTATTGCCAGGTTTTAAGCTGAAACTCAATAATCTCTAACATTCTGATTCTCTAATGTCTGAAAATTGATTACCTGGTATCATGCAATGAAGGCTCTTGATGTGATCCTGAGTAACTCCACTCTCTGTGCAAACTTTATCAATAAATCGGGTAATGAACCGCACAACAGAATTGGCAATGTCATTGTTCTCTGAATCTTCAAACCCACTCTCTGTATCATAGCTCTCAGCTACACTTCCTGCAATACTAAGTCAAGGAAAGAAATCATGGTCAATACTCAAATGCAACAAATGACTACTATTTAGCAATCAATTTACATAGTGATAGAAACATGTTCAAAGGGATACATACTCAAGTAGAAGGCTCACTTAACTCCATGATTCCTTGGTAAGTGACACTGATAAAACACAATGTTCTACTTGTCTACATTTGGAAACTACTGTCAGGCATTATCCTTTGGACCCAGATTTCCTTCTGTAAGGAATAGCTTTTGTCGCTCTCCCAGAAGGAACTCAGGAACCACAGAAAATAAAGCAAAAGAAGACTCTCATTTATTATCGACTATCTGGGCCTTCTAAAGCAACCTGTCCTCCCAAGTTAATTACTACATGGAGACAAAGTAATATGGACATCTTTGGCACTTGGCAACTGAGGAATATGTTCCCTGGAAGGCAAAGTAAGAGAATTGTTCTCAGCAACAAGCATATTCTTTCATATGTAAGGACCAAATTGTCCTATGAACCCTTCTCTTGGCAGTATTTATCACTCCCTGAGTAAACTGCAACCCATTTGGCCACTTTGAAGCCAGCATTCTTCGGTAGGTGATAAAATCATGCAAGAGAAGGGAACAAATTTGAAATGGAACAGATGTAAAAAGTCATTCTCTCCCTTTGTTGCTTATTCAGCTCTTACTATTCAACACATCAGATTGCTAATCAGGGAAAAGATGCATTTGTCTGTTCCTACTCACTTCTCTTTTCTGCAAAGCCAACCACTTTAGCTGAATCAGTGTTAGAGACTGTTAAAGCAAAGCTAAGCAAAGAATATGGCCACCAATATGCAGACTTTGAGATAGCACTGTCATCTATATTGATTATTATTTGTTTTTATTTATTTATTTTAGAGACAGGGTTTCACTCTGTCACCCAGGCTAGGGTGCAGTGACACTAGCTGTAACCTCAAACTCCTGGGCTCAAGAAATCCTCCTGCAGCAGTGATTCTCCAGCCTCAGCCTCCTAAGTGGCTCAGATGTGTGACTACAGGTGTGTGCCACCACATCTGGCTAATTTTCATTTTTTGTAGAGATGGCGTCTCACTATGTTGCCCAGGCTGGTCTTGAATTCCTGGCCTCAAGCAATCCTCTCACTTTGGCCTCTTAGAGTGCTAGGATTATAAGACAATCAGCCCCATGCCTGGCCTGATGACAACTTTAAAAGAAATATAAAATACAGTTATTGCTTATTATAATGGAGATGAACTTCACTGGCAATGGAAATAAAGCTGGGACAGCTACAGAATATCTAACAAATCAAGCAGATAAGTCCTGTATTGATTAAGCAAAGTGTTGTGGAATTATGAGTAGTAAAAGAATGGGAAAGCATTACAGGAAGATTCTTTTGGCAGTAGAAAGAGGGATAAAAAAGGAAACAACTAACAGACTGTAAAGATTAGGGCTTGAAGTGATAAGGGCCAGACTATGTTGTTCCCATTAAGTATCCAGAGGATGAACTAGAAACTCTACATGGGCAGAGGTAAGAGATCTGTGCAGTTGACTGTATGGTGTGAAATGCTGATTCCAAGTTGTCTAGCCTGGAACACCAGAAACTCTGAGATGTTCCTGACAAAAATGAAGTGCCTAGGATAACAAGATTAATAAAAGGTTGAGGCCAGAAATTTAGGCTTGCAGATGAGTTTTCCATAGAGTAAGAAGAGCTTAGCAGAGGAATTGAGAATGAGAAGAGGGGCTGCCTGAAGGAGTATGAGAAGAAGAATTTATGAGAGCTAGAACTACCAAGATGTTGCAGCACCCATCACTGAAGTCCTAAAAAGGACAGAATTTTTAGAATTTACTGTTGATCAGTTCATTTATTCACTCATTTCATCATTTGTTCAATCAAATATTTATGGAGTATCTACTACATGCAAAGACACTAGTAATACAGCAATGGACAAAACTGACAAAGGAGACATAACAAGCAAGCACATGAAAATAAGTCAGGTTGTAAAAAATGACATGAAAGAAAAATAATGCAAAGTAAGAGAGGGAGACGTATTATTAAGATGCAGAAGTCAGGAGGGCTTCTTGAGGCAAGTTGCATTTGAACAAAAACCTAAATAAAGTGAGGAAGTGATTCTTGGACTGTCTGGGTAAGAATATTCCAGAATGAAAATACATGTACAACGTATCTGAGGCAGGAATATGCGTGGAGTGTCTGAGGATTAGCATGAGCAGGGAGACCAGTTTGGTTGATAGAAGAGTGATAGGAAATAGGGGTGTCAGAGCAGTAGCCACAGGACAGACCCTGTTAGGCCTTGTAGGCCATGGTAATCACTGGGTTTTAGTTTCAGCGGTATGAGAAGTCACTGGAGGGTAGAGAGGAAAGCATAGTTGAGGATATGACTATAAGATTGAGGAAAAGTAGGGCTGAGAAACAAATAGCCACTTTGGCAAGAAGGTGCTCACTAATTTTTTTGGAGTGATTTCTGCAAATTGTTTTGGCAGATAGTAACTGAAGGGCTGGATCAGTAATGGGTGAGACATTTGGAAAATTAGGTCATAAAAAAGAAGAGACTGTGGGAAGTGGTAAAGAATAGTACGATGAAGTAAATCTTTTATAGAGAAGAGCTGAGCAAGTCCAAAGGCGAGGAAAAATGGTTAACTTTTGAAATATGTACAGCAGTATTGCCCAAAATGCTTAATATTATCTGTCAAGCCAAGACTGGCTCCAAGAAGAGACAGAGGAGGGTCTGTGCGTTCACATTTTGATACCTGTTTGTGACAATGCTGTTGCTTCCACTTTCCCAGTCACCTGGCGCTGATGTTCTTAGGAGCTTGTTTTTACTTGTGTCGAGTGGAACTAGCAGGTTCACCATGAGGTTTGCAAAGTGAATGGCCTGACTGAAGACAGTGCTTTCCTCATGCTGCACTAGCTCTTGCTGAGTTGACTTGCTCAGGGTAGGCCAAAGGCGTAGTTGCTCAGCTGCCAGGTCCATCGCCGTCTTCTCCTGATATTGGTCATCAGGAAGCTTATCCTAAAAAATAAAGCAACACAATCCAAAAGAAAACCATCACTTCAGATGAGCTTAATATACACAGATGTTTTAAATAATTACTCTGTTAAATACTTGTATCAGCAAAAAGGAAAACATTTAAAAAAATAACAATCACAAAACAAAACCTAGTCTTTTTTTCCTGATCCAACAGGCCTTGAGTGGACCTATGTGATAAACCTCAGAAAGCAGCAGCAAAGCACCTTATAGCTTGTGAAGAGCTGGTACATCTATGGTCTCATTTGTATCTAACCTAGGGCTGGCTCAGGGATAGACCTCTTCAGAATGGCTGCTGAAGAAGCAGTGACATGTGTTCACAGAGCATGTGTTTGCTCTGTGAATGCTTCTGAGATGTATCAATATTAACATTACAGTTGCTTAAAAAACTATCAAAAGCACCCCAAAAACCCAATAATTTCTGAGTGCAATGATAATCAGCCTTTAAGGCTGCTTTAAGTTCAATTCATGAGGATGATAATTTCTAACACTTATTACTACATGCCAGGTACTCGTCAAAGTACTTTATATAGTATTAGACACTAAAATCTCATAATAATCATATCCATTTTACCAGTGAGGAAATAAGGCACAGTGAAGTAACATGACTTGCTTCAAACCAGAGAGCTGGTAAATGATGTTTTAAAATTTCAGAGTATTTAAAACTACTATTTTTTTTTCTTGCCAAAAATAGAAATCTGAATACTCTTTCAAATTAAAATACTTTTTCTTGATTTTTAAATTTTTTTGAAATTTTTCGTAAAAATATTTTATGCTGATAAAACATAGAAAAACATACAATATTCCTAGAAGACCTAGCTTTATTACTGGCATATTTTTGAACGGAACTACTAAGATTTACATTTATAATTTATTTTGGAGTCAATTAACTTTAATTTGACATTCCTCCAGGGAAGTTAGTTGCATAGAGAAGTATGCTTGGTATTTTAGGCTTGTTCTTTCTATTCAATTTCCTATAATCATTTCCAGGAAATTCTTATTTATTAAACTAGATTAAAACAATCCTAGTGCTCAAGAACTGTGTTAAGATTATTATTATGGAAAAACATAATGTCTGAAATCCACAGAAGAAAGATATCACAGGGCTCTCTAAATAAAACCCAAATACACTGGTAGGAAGTAGCCAGATTTTTTTTTTTTTTTCCCCCCTGGGAACATCTGCTTTCCTTAAAGTCAGAATCCTAACCCCACACAATTAGCGTTCTTTTCTTCTCTCTTACTTTTTGCTTCAGGTGCGGGGGATGATTGTCTTCCTTGGCTGAGAGATAAAGGGAGCGAACCTGTTCTTGCACTGCATTGTAAAATGTTGTCTCCCAAAACTGCTGATTTGTCCAAATGGGGTGGTCTTGTACACATGTGTAAGCAAACTGGCTGACTCCAGGGGCAAGTTTCTGTGAGAACACACAAAATACATCACCACAGGGCTGGCAAAATTGTAACAGTTCATAAGGTCACAGTGGCCACAGTTAATCATAGATGTGATCAAAGGATTTCTCTAAAGAGTATCTTTTGGTAGTACAAGCTTAGCAATCGGCAACTTACCCCTTTTTAACTGGCAACTGTGGGCTTGCTATTGAATCCTTGAGAGTCTCAGTCACTTAATCAAAATGGGTATTTTAGTAACAGCTAAAAAATCAAAGCTGTTATTGTATCAGAGAATACAGGAAAAGAAGGTACTGTAGATTTAGTGAATATTATTACAATTAGGGCATATAATAAAATCCATCACAACGTAAACATAAAACTCCATATAATTTAAAATTTCTTCTACTTGGGTTTAGGGTACTCTTTTTAAAGAGATAGCAATTGAAATATGAGTGAACCTACAGCTTGGCCTTACACACAGAATGAGGATGTATCAAGAATTAGGGACTCAGTAGAACTGCACTCTTCCTGCTGGCTCATTCTAGCTCATTACCTCCCCACCAAAGCTGCTGCCTGGCCCACATACTCTCTACAAGACTGCCTTGGGCTTCAAGGGCATTTTCTGGTAACCAAATTTGTGCAGGGGAAGATAAACACAAACCAAACCTCCTTCCTTCCTAGGATTTCCTGCTGGGCCTCAGAGTAAGAGTAAACTTAAGAGATGACTAACAACAGAAGGAAGGAAAATGAACTCTGCAGGCATTTAGAAGGCACTTCATACATATTTAAGTTTGTTTAGTTCCAAAGTACCTGCACTTTTTACAACACCAAGTTGTCTTCCAAAAGAACTGAAAGTAAATCAAAATAAATTAAATGCCACATTAACTGCCAAATAGCACTTCTGTTTTCCCCTCACTTTATGATTTTGTTTCCCAAGTAATATTCTGCCTTGAAACCTCTGAAAAAAGCCTATATAACATTGCATTTTAAATTTTAAAGATAATTTATGTTGCCAAATTTCAGCTGGTGATTTGAGTCATCTTTCCATAACCACTGCTCTCACCTCTAAGAGTTAAGAACGTTTCAAATTTTTAAAAATTCCTTATTTTCGAAGAAAGAGTAGGTATTGCTTTCAATAAACATTTTTTGGCCCATTTTATTCTTTGGAATTGAGTTCATCTATTTTCTGTGAGTAGAACTAAAGTTTCTGGTAAGTTTTCTTTTGAAGCAATTTAATAAGGTGAGTTTCTTCTCTTGAAATGTTGGACACTGAAGATGATTACTAAGGTTATATATGCAACAATTACACAACAAAAATTGGTTCATTTCTTAGTGACACATACCCGATATATAAGATACCTGGTAAAAACTATATGCTCAATACATGCTAATCTCCTTTTTGGTTTAGAGCCGGAATAGGTACCATGCATACCACGAAATGTATTACTTGTGTACTTAGAAGCCAAATGGTTGTGATTTTTGCCTTGAAGAGTCTCTGTGTACCACATGCCACGTTTAAGACCCTTTCAAGATAGGCTGTGTTACTGCTGCTGAGGTAACTGGCCATAACCTCAAGCCTCCCTATTAAGTGGCTGTAAGTTGTGGCTGACTGGGAAGCAAAAATCAAGAGTTCTCTGAGGGAAAGGTGCACAGGGATCATTGTTGGATTTCATGATGCCTATCTGGTTATTTAAGAAACAGTTACTGTCCACCTATGGGAAATCATGAACAAAATGTGTGTGGTTTTGAGAATGCGTAAGCAGAAGCCACACACTCTGAATCACAAGCTCCTTCTATGCTCTGCAGGAAGACACTTGGGACATGGATTGCGCACTTTTTCCTCCTGTAAGTACTAACAATTATTTTAGTAGCAGTGCACAAACCTATTTTGAGGTTTTTTTTTTTTTTTTTTGAGATAGGGTCTGGCTTTGTCACCCAGGCTGGAGTGCAGTGACATGATCATGGCTCACTGTAGCCTCAACCTCCCAGGCTCAAGAAATCCTCCCACCTCAGCCTTCCTGGTAGCTGGGACCACAGGTGTGTGCCACCATACCCAGCTAACTTTTGTACTTTTTTGTAGAGATGGGGTTTCATCATATTTCCCAGGCTGGCCTTAAACTCTTGGGCTCAAGTGATCTACCTGCCTCAGCCTCCCAAAGTACTAGGATTATAGGTGTGTGCCACCATGATCAGCCTGAAAGAGATTTTAAAGGCACTAAATTCAAGTGAGATAAAACTTCATTTCTTACAAATGCAGCATAACATAATTAATAGCAGCTCTAAAAATTTTGGAGTCTTGAAATTATATTAATATAGATAAGCTCCAAAAAACTGAGCTCTTAACAAATCCTTATCAGATTCTCACAAAGTACTTTTAGGATAATCAACACACCAAAAAGTTTATTAATTATAAATCTTTTATTAAAACTTAACAGAAAAAAAAAAACTTAACAGAGATGTACAGGAATCTGAGAGTGTAATGAAACCCCACCTTTCTCCTTCAGCATTTTTCTCACTGATGGTATGTATTTGCTTTCCTTGGCACATCTGAGTTGACATTACAGGTTGAGCATTCGTTCCGTTATCTGAAATACTTGGGACCAGAAGTGTTTCAGATTTTGGAATATCTGCATTGATTGTATTTACTGGTTGAGCATGCTAAATCCAAAAATCTGACATCTGAAACACTCCAATGAACATTTCTTCTGAGTATCATGCCAGCCTGCTAGAAGTTTAGAATTTTTGGAGCATTTTGAATTTTCTTTTTTCTTTTCTTTTTTTTTTTTTTTTGAGACAGAGTCTTGCTCTGTCACCAAGCTCCAGGCTGGAGTACAGTGGCGCGATCTTGGCTCACTGCAACCTTCGCCACCCAGGTTCAAATAATTCTCCTGCCTCAGTCTCCCGGGTAGCTGGGATTACAGGAGTGTGCCACCAGGCCCAGCTAATTTTTTTTGTATTTTTAGTAGAGACGGGGTTTCACCATGTTGACCAGGATGGTCTTGATCTCTTGACCTCGTGATCCGCCCACCTCAGCCTCCCAAAGTGCTGGGATTACAGGCTTCAGCCACCGCACCCGACCTTGAATTTTCTTTTTTCTTTTTGGAGACAGGGTCTCACTCTGTCACCCAGGCTAATGACAATCATAGATCACTGCAGCCTAGAACTCCTGGGCTCAAGTGATCCTCCCACCTTAACCTCCTGAGTAGCTGGTACTACAGGCATGTACTGCCACGCCTGGCTAATTTTTAAAAATGTTTTTTGAGGCCAGGCACGGTGGTACACGCCTATAATCTCAGCACTTTGGGAGGCTGAGATGGCCAGATCATGAAGGTAAGGAGTTCGAGATCAGCCTGGCCAACATAGTGAAACCCGTCTCTACTAAAAATACAAAAATTAGCTGGGTGTGGTGGCAGGTGCCTGTAATCCCAGCTACTTTGGAGGCTGAGGCAGGAGAGTCACTTGAACCAGGGAGGCAGAGGTTGTAGTGAGCTGAGATCATGCCACTGCAATCCAGCCTGGGTGACAGAGTGAGACTAAAAAAAAAAAAAGAAACAGCTTTTTGAGATAGAGGTTCACTACCTTGCCCAGGCTGGTCTTGAACTCCTGACCTCAAGCTATCTTCCCACCTTGGCCTTCCAAAATGCTGGGATATTATAGGAATAAGTCACCAAGTGTGGGCCAAATTTTTGAATTAGAGATACTCAGCCTGTATCTTCCTGTTTATTCACAAACTAAAAGTTGAATATGCAAAAACTAATCTAAATATTTTGAACAAAAGTGGGACTGTTTATGTTCCAAGTAAGAAAAATGGTACAAGACAGAGTGACAGTGGCCCAAAGGGTCAGCACAGCCTTTTTACTAGGTGAGAATTATGGCAGGGTGAAGCGAGTAAAGTGCAAACACTTGGTGGCAAGACAGACACAAATGGCTATGGCATCTGTGATAGTGGCAGTGGTTTTATTAAAACAGAAAAAATAAGTGCCTGTAGTTAAAACAATCTCCTAATATGTGTGTTGGAAATCATTAATCCCAAAATACTTAAAACATTATTATTTTTCTAGACATGCAATTTGCCTTTTTTCTTTGTGGTTTCTTGCTTTTTTGGTAAATCACAAGCAAGACGCACTATGTCCCTCAGTGAGGATAGGCAGTGCCACTCCACTGATGGGCGCTCTCAGGACCAGCAGAGGGCAGTATCACTTTTTTCTGCCTAGACTCCATCATGGCTCATTGTCTAAACTGCTGGAGATTTCCTCTCTAGTTCTGGTCCCTGGAGTATAAGCGTACCTAACTAACTGCACAATTCAGGGATGGTGCTAGCAAGTCCTTCTGTGATTCTGCTCCAGTCTGACCAAGTCCAAATATTAAATCACTTTCATAATTAATTTTAGAGCATTTTCTGATGAAATTTGGAGTCTTTGTTTTGTTTAGTCTTAGAGACAAATAAAAAGGAAGACAGTAACAGGAAAAATGTATATCCAAAACCTGGCTTTATCAAATCTTAAACATATGTGCTTTGTCCCTCCCGCTCTTTTTTTAAACAAAGGACATACAATACAGATTTGAAGTCCACTATATACCTCTCCTGATTCTATTTCTTTCCTATTCTAGAGGTGACTGCTATCTTGAATTAGGTATTATCATTCTTATTTTGTTTTTACCTGTATATGTCCATGAAGAATGCATAAGTTACATTGCAGGTTTTATTCTATGCTTTATTGATGTTTTTCATGTATATAACAATTTATGTGATATCTAACAAAACTATAGAACTAATCAGGACAAAACACAACTGGCATTTGTAAACATACAACTCTGTTAGCAAGAGCAGAAAGAGAATGGCCTATAAGCAATGAGTATTTTGGATATTATGTTCATTAGTCAGTGGGATTTACAGAATAGTGAGTAATCCATTTAGTTAAAAGGGGTGACTATGAGCATCTTCTACAGTTTTTCCTCTTTTACTACCTGATACTCAGAGATTGAACAGTGCAAGTATCCTTAAACTCAGAAAGGTCTATACGTCTTCTGGATTGCTCAGAAAACTGAGGCATACAATTTTTGCATAAGAGGTATATTTATCCACCATTACTGCCCAGTGTTCACTTGATGTGCCAGGTTCTATAAATGTCAGTAGTTGAGGTAACAGGACTGAAGTTATCTGAAGTTATCTTTATCTTGCCTCATTACCCAGGATGGAGTACAGTGGCACAAACAAGGCTCAGTGCAGTCTCAACCTCATTGGCTCAAGCAATCCTTTTGCTTCAGCCTCCCTTGTAACTGGGACCACAGGCACATGTGACCATGCCTGGCTAATTTCTGTATTTTTTGCAGAGATGGGGCCTCACTTTGTTGCCTAGGCTGGTATCAAACTCCTGGGCTCAAGTGATCCTCCAGCTTTAGCCACCCAAAGTTCTGGGATTAAAGCCATGAGCCACCAGGCCCGGCTGAATTCTGTTTTTTTTTTTTTTTTTTTTTTTTTTTTGAGATGCAGTCTGGCTCTGTCACCCAGGCTGGAGTGCAGTGGCGTGATCTCAGCTCACTGCAACCTCCGCCTCCCAGGTTCAAGCGATTCTCCTGCCTCAGCCTCCAGAGCAGCTGGGATTACAGGCATGTGCCACCATGCCCAGCTAATTTTTGTATTTTTAGTAGAGATGGGGTTTCACCATGTTGGTCAGGCTGGTCTTGAACTCCTGATCTTGTGATCTGCCTGCCTCGGCCTCCCAAAGTGCTGGAATTACAGGCTTAACTCTGTTTTTAAACCATTTAGCCTTCTAATGATTCTCTGTCTTAAGTAGGTCAGTAAATATTAAGAGTTCAGAGAATAAGTCAATTTTTTCCTTTGTGGTCCAGAAATTGGTAGGCATCAAATGTAAGACTGTTGTCAAGTCCTTTGCCTGGGTTTAGTAGTCTCAAAAACAGAAGATCTGATTTAAATTCTCCCATTTTTGGCAGGTTTTAATTTTTTTTTTCTTTTTCTTTTTTCTTTTTTTTTTTTTTTTTAGGCAGGGTCTCATTCTGTTGCCCAGGTTACAGTGCAGTTGGCATGATCATGGTTCACTGCAGTCTCGACCTCTGGGGCTCAAGTGATCCTCCTCAGCTGAGTCTCCTGAGTGGCTGAGACTACAGGCATGCACTACCATGCCTGGCTAATTATTAAACAAAATTTTTGTAGAGATGGGGGTCTCACTACGATGTCCAGGCTGGACAACTTTATACAAGTAGTAAATGTGGTCTTTCGTTCTGCAACTTGGTTTTTCATGCATTCTGTTGTTATATTTATTCAGGTAATGAGAATTATCTGACAACTAGAAATATCTCTGCAAAAAATCTTTAAAAAATGAAAAAATTATAATAACCAACCTGTACTGAGCATAATACAGTCTCAGTATAAATATTTATTTATGCTGAACGTGGTGGCTCACACCTGTAATCCCACCACTTTAGAAGGCCAAGGTGGGGGGATCAGGAGGTCAGGAGTTCAAGATCAGCCTGGTCAAGATGGTGAAACCCTATCTCTACCAAAAATACAAAAATTAGCCAGGCATGATGGCGAGCCTCTGTAATCCCAGCTACTTGGGAGTCTGAGGCAGAGAGTTGCTTAAACCCAAGAGGTAGAGGGTGCAGTGAGCTGAGATCGTGCCACTGCATTCCAGCCTGGGCGACAGAGCAAGACTCCGTCTCTAAATAAATAAATGAATACTGACTCAGTTAATCCTCACAACAATCTTACGACCCACTGAGATAAGTTCTATTATTTCCCCTGTTTAAAAATGAGGAAATTGAGGCAAAAAGAAGTTAAATAGCTTGCTCAAGGGAACACTGATAGGAAGCCAGAGATGGGATTTGAACCCAGCCAGTTTGGCTTATAGAGTTTAGTTTTTCAACTACTGCACAATTTTAACTATTGCATAAAATTCCACAGAATGAATATGAAGCATTTTATTCCTGCTGTTAATAGGTATTTGTATTATTTCCAACTATTTGCTACTATAAGCAATGGTGTGTAAACATTATCATATATATCAACTGCCAACTATTGGTGATTGGTTTCGGTACTATTTAGTATGGCCTGGAAGTACTTGACACAGGTCCCAATAAATGTGGTAATTCTCATTGTTATCTTTACCAAGAAGCATTTTGGGATTATTGCATATTGGTTATTTTTCTAATAAGAAATTATTTCATGTAGATATTTTGTATTCTACTATTTTAAAAAACAATAATTCTTTAATATCAGGAAGTCCTACCCTAAACAATCTTAAAATTTGTATAGAATCACATAAGACCCTGAGTAGCCAAAGCAATACTGAACAAACAGCCGGGCGCGGTGGCTCAAGCCTGTAATCCCAGCACTTTGGGAGGCCGAGGTGGGTGGATCACGAGGTCGAGAGATCGAGACCATCCTGGTCAACATGGTGAAACCCCATCTCTACTAAAAATACAAAAAACTAGCTGGGCTTGGTGGCACGTGCCTGTAATCCCAGCTACTCAGGAGGCTGAGGTAGGAGAATTGCCTGAGCCCAGGAGGCGGAGGTTGCAGTGAGCCGAGATCGTGCCATCGCACTCCAGCCTGGGTAACAAGAGCGAAACTCCGTCTCAAAAAAAAAAAAAAAAAAAAATACTGAACAAACAAACAAACAAAAACAAAGATGGAAGCATCACACTATCTGACTCCAAAATATGCTATAAGGCCAAAACAGCATGGCACTGGCATACAAACAGACTCATTAATTAAGAAAACAGAATTGAGAACCCAGAAATAAATCTATGTATGCACAGCCAACTGATTTTCCACAAAGGTGCCAAGAACAGATACTGGAGAAATAACAGTCTCTTAGTGCTGGGAAAACTGGATCTCCCTATGTAGGAAAATGAGACTAGACCTCCATCTTTCACCATATATAAAAATCAGACAAAAACGAAGTAAAGGCTTCCATGAAAGACCTGAAACTATGAAACTACCACAGTAGGTAGTTACAGTTAACAATAATTTATTGCATATTTCAGAATACCTAGATTTCAAATGTTCCCAACAGAAAAAGATGACAAATGTTTGAGGTGATGGATATTCTAATTACCCTGATTTGATCATTACACACTGTATACATGTATCAAAATATCACATGTACCCAATAAAATGTATAGATATGTATCAATAAAAATAATTCTTTAATATCAAATATCTAGTCATTGCTCAAATTTACAATTTTTTTTAAATGTAAAAAAGTTTTTGTTTTTCTGGTTATTTTTAGAATCAGTTTGCTCACCTCAAGTAGGAGTCAAATAAGGTCTATATGTTACCATTAGTTTGTATATTGCTAGCATCAATTTTATTCTAGTTTCTTTTTCCACTTGCAATTCGTTTGTTGAAGAAACTGGATCATTTGTCCTATAAAGTTTCCATCAGTCTGACTGCACTCCAGTGGTGTCATCTGACACATTCCTTTTGTCCTCTTGTGTTTTCCTATGTATTAATAGTTGAATCTAGACACTTGATCAGATTTAGGCTCCTTTGGCAAGAATACTGCAGACCAGGCGTCCCCAAAATACGGCCCGCCCGCAGGCGGCCGCATGCAGCCCCCTGAGGTCATTTATCCAGCCCCCCGCCGCACTTCAGGAAGGGGCACCTCTTTCATTGGTGGTTAGTGAAAGGAGCACAGTATGTGGCGGCCCTCCAACAGTCTGAGGGACAGTGAACTGGCCCCCTGTGTAAAAAGTTTGGGGATGCCTGTGTTAGAGGATGCTGATTGCCAAAGCCCAGATTTGCTAATAATTAGAAGTTGTAAAATTGTGATATTCTAATTCTAGCATTACTTCCTCACTTATCAGAGTATTTCTATAAAGAGAAACCTTATCAACTGTTGGTGAACCACATCCATAGTCTGTATTAGAAAAGCAGGATAAATACTTGATTCTATCCCTTCACTTAACTCTATTAAAAACAATGAGTTGTTTTTCTAGTGTCTACCACAGGTAACCAATTAGTTCGATTTTTAAAAATTAGTATCTTTGGCCGGGCGTGGTGGCTCACGCCTATAATCCCGGCACTTTGGGAGGCCGAGGCGGGTGGATCATGAGGTCAAGAGATTGAGACCATCCTGGTCAACATGGTGAAATCCCATCTCTACTAAAAATACAAAAATTAGCTGGGCGTGGTGGCGTATGCCTGTAATCCCAGCTACTTGGGAGGCTGAGGCAGGAGAAATGCTTGAACCCAGGAGGTGAAAGTTGCGGTGAGCCGAGATTGTGCCATTGTACTCCAACCTGGGTAACAAGAGTGAAACTCCGTCTCAAAAAAAAAAAAAAAAATTAGTATCTTTATGAACTCATAAATTTTAAAACATGTTTGATTCACTATTAAATTTATTCTTAAATCTAAGTTCAGAAACAAACAAACAAAAATTTATCCATAAGCGTTTACTGAAAATTTGTGGGATTTTTTTGGAGACAGAATCTTGCTCAGTTACCCAGGCTGGAGTGCAGTGGTGTGATCTCAGCTCACTACAGCCTCCGCCTCCTGGGTTCAAGTGGTTCTTGCTCACCCTCCCAAGTAGCTGGGATTACAAATGCATCCCACCATGCTTGGCTAATTTTTGTATTTTTAGTAGAGACAGGGTTTTGCCATGTTGGCCAAGCTAGTCTTGGTTCAACATATGCAGATCAATAAATACAATTTATCACATAAACGGAACTAAAGACAAAAACCACATGATTATCAATAGATGCAGAAAACGTCTTTGATAAAATTCAACATCACTTCATGTTAAAAATTGTAAAAAAAAAAAACCCTAGGTATTGAAGGAACATACCTCATAATAATGAGAGCCATATATGACAATCACACAGCCAATATTATACTGAATAGGCAAAAGCTGGAAGCATCCCCCTTGAATACAGGAACAAGACAAGGATGGCCTCTCTCACTGCTCCTACTCAACACAGTATTGGATGTTCTGGCCCAGGACAATCATGCAAGAGAAAGAAATAAAGGATATTCAAATAGAAAGAGAGGAAGTCAAATTATCTTTGCTGATGGCATGGTCCTATATCTAGAAAACCTCACTGTCTTGGCCTAAAAGCTTTTTAAGCTGATAAGCAACTTCAGCAAAGTCTCAGGGTACAAAATTAACATGCAAAAATCACTAGCATTCCTATATACCAACAACAGGCAAGCAGAGAGCCAAATCATAAATGGACTCCCATTCACAATTGCTACATACAAAAACAATAAAATACCTAAAAATAAAGCTAACAAGGCAAGTGAAGGACCTCTCCAAGAAGAACTACAAACCACTGTTCAAAGAAATCAGAGAGAACACAAATGGAAAAACATTCCATGCTCATGTATTGGAAGAATCAATACTGTGAAAATGGCCATACTGTCCAAAGTAGTTTAGAGATTAAATGCTATTCCCATTAAACTACAACTGACATTCTTCACAGAATTAGAAAAAAACTATTTTAAAATTCACATGGAACCAAAAAAGAGCCTGAATAGCCAAGACAATCCTAAGCAAAAAGAACAAAGCTGGACAGTCATCATGCTACCTGACTTCAAACTATACTACACGACTACAGAAACCAAAACAGCATGGGATTGGTACAGAAACAAATACATAGCCCAATGGAATAGAACATAAACTCAGAAATAAGACTGCACACCTACAACCATCTGATCATTGACAAACCTTGCAGAACAAGCAATGGCGAAAGAATTCCCTATTAATAAATGGTGCTAGGAGAACTGGCTAGCCATATGCAAAAAACTGAAACTGGACTTCTTCCCTACACCTTATACAAAAATTAACTTGAGATGAATTAAAAACTTAAAAGTAAATGCAAAACTATAAAAGACCATAGAAGAAAATCTATCTAGGCAATACTTACCGGGATACAGGCATGGGCAAAGATTTCATAATTAAAACGCCAAAAGCAACTGCAACAAAAGCAAAAACTGAGAAATGGGATCTAATTAAACTAATGAGCTTCTGCCCAGTAAAAGCAACTATCATCAGAGTGAACAGACAGCTCACAGAATGGGAGAAAATTTTTGCAATCTATCCATCTGATGAAGGTCTAATATCTGAGTCTACAAGGAACTTAAACATTAATTTACAAGAAGAAAAAAAAAACAATCCCACTAAAAACTAGGCAAAGGACATGAACAGACACTTCTTAAAAGAAGACATACAGGTGGCCAACAAGCATATGAAAAAAAAGCTCAATGTCACTGATCATTAGAGAAATATAAATCAAAACCACAATGAGGTACACCTCACACCAGTCAGGATGGCAATTATTAAAGTCAGCAAACAACAGATGCTGGTGAGGCTGTACAGTAAAGAAACACTTTTACACTGTTGGTGGGAGTATAAATGAATTCAACCCTTATTGAAAACAGTGTGGTGACTCCTCAAAGTTCTAGAGGCAGAAATACCATTTGACCCAGCAATCCCATTACTGGGTATATACCAAAAGGAATGTAAATCATTCTATTATAAAGATACATGCATGTATATGTTCATCGCAGCACTATTAACAACAGAAAAGACATGGAATCAACCCAAATACCCATCAATGATAGACTGGATAAAGAACGTGTGGTATATATACACCATGGAAACTATGTAGCCTTGAAAAGGAATGAGATCATGATCTTCACAGGGCATGGATGAAGCTGGAAGCTATTATCCTCAGCAAACACAGAAACAGTAAACCAAACACTGCATGTTCTTACTTATAGGTTGGAGCTGAATGACTGAGAACACATGGACACACAGGAGAGAACAACACACCTTGGGGCCTGTCAGAGGTGGGTGGGAGGAGGGAGAGCATCAGGAAGAATAGCTAATGGATGCTGGGCTTAATACCTAGGTGATGGCATAATCTGTGCAGTAAACTACCATGTCATACATTTACCTATGTAACAAACCTGTGTACATCCTGAACTTAAAATAAAGGTTAAAGAAAAAAATTAAAAAATAAATTAAAAAGGCTAAATATGTGAATAGGTATTTCATCAGAGATGATATACTGATAGCAAATAGGAACATGCAGAGATAATATTATTAGTCATTAGAGAAATGAAAATGAAAATCACAATAATGGACTACATCATATCTATTAGAATAGCTAAAATGAAAAACACTGACATGAGGATATGGAGGAACTGGAACTCTCATGCACTGCTGGAAAAAATATAAAATGACAGGTCAGGTGCGGTGACTCCTGCCTGTAATCCCAGCACTCTGGGAGGCCAGGGCGGGCAGATTACCTGAGTTCGGGAGTTCAAGACCAGCCTGACCAACATGAAGAAACCCCATCTCTATTAAAAATACAAAATTAGTTGGGTGTGGTGGTGCATGCCTGTAATCCCAGCTACTCAGGAAGCTGTGGCAGGAGAATCACTTGAACCTAAGAGGCAGAGGTTGCACTGAGTTGAGATTGTGCCATTGCATTCCAGCCTGGGCAACAAGAGTGAAACTCTATCTCAAAAAATAAAAAATAAAAAATAAAAATAAAAAATAAAATGGCAGCATTATGGAAAAAAGGCATTTTTGGCTGGGTGTGATGGCTCACGCCTATAATCCCAGCACTTTGGGAGGCTGAGGCGGGCAGATCACTTGAGGTTGGGAGTTCACCACCAGCCTGGCCACACAGTGACACCTTGTCTCTACTTAAAATACAAAAGTTGGCCAGCTGTGGTGGCACATGCCTGTAGTCTCAGATACTTGGAAGGCTGAGGCAGGACAATGGCTTGAATCCAGGAGGCGGAAGTTGCAGTGAGACAAGATCACACCATGGCACTCCAGCCTGGGTGACAAATCAAGACTCTGTCTCAAAAAAAAAAAAAGTGTTTTTAAAGCTTTCTTTACTTCTTAAAGAGTTAAACATATACTTACTATATGATCTAGCCATTTCATTCACAGGTATCTGCCCAAGAAAAAATGAAATATATATCCATATAAAACTTGCATACTACTATTCATACTAGCTTTATCTGTATAGTCAAAATTTGGAAACAACCAAAATTTTTGCGAACAGGTTAGTGGATTAACAAATTGTGGTATATTTATATCACAGAATGCCACTTAGCAATAAAAAGAAATTAACTTTTTTTTTTTTTTTTTTTTTTTTGAGGCAGTCTTGCTCTGTCACCCAGGCTGGAGTGCAGTGGTGTGATCTTGGCTCACTGCAACCTCTGCCTCCCAGGTTCAAGCAATTCTCCTGCCTCAGACTCCCAAGCAGCTGGGACTACAGGTGCATGCCACCACACCAAGCTAATTTTCATATTTTTAGTAGAGATGGGGTTTCACCATATTGGCCAGGCTGGTCTTGAACTCCTGACCTCATGATCCACCCACCTCAGTCTCCCAAAGTGCTGGAATTACAAGTGTGAGCCACCGCACCTGGCAAGAAATGAACTATTGATATGTTCAATATAAATGAATCATAAAATTATTATGCTGAGTGAAAAACAACAAAAAGATCACAATAATGTATAATTGCATCTATATATAACTCTAGTAAATGCTAACTAATCTGTAGTGACAGCAGATCAATGGGGCTGGGGTGAGGTGCAAACTGGAGATGGGTAGAATGGACAGAATACAACGGGACATGAGGGAATTTTGGGGGTGACAGATACATTTACTATATTGATTGTGGTGATGGCTCCCTGGTTGTACACGTACGTCAAAACTCATCAGACTGTAAAGTTAAACATGTACAGTTTACTGTATGTCAATTATACCTTAATAAAGCTACTAAAAAACTTAATAAAATGCACACATAAATTTTATACATTTCATTGCATGTAAATTTTATCTCAAAAGAAGAAAATGTAAACTCTAGCTACAATTCTAGTTACAAACTCTAGTAAATGATATGGACACTGGAATAATGAAATTACATAATGACTACAATTTACTTGAAATACATAAAAATTAAAATGGATTAATAAATAAATAGGTATATATAAAGAAAAGACAGAAAAAAATGTTAATGCTAGACTCCAGGTAGCAAGTTGATGGATGTTCACTGCGAAATTTTTTTCAATTTTTCTGTATGCTTGAAAACTTTTACAACAAAATGTTTGAAAAAGGGCCGGGCGCGGTGGCTCAAGCCTGTAATCCCAGCACTTTGGGAGGCTGAGGAGGGTGGATCACGAGGTCAAGAGATCGAGACCATCCTGGTCAACATGGTGAAACCCTGTCTCTACTAAAAATACAAAAAATTAGCTGGGCATGGTGGCGCGTGCCTGTAATCCCAGCTGCTCAGGAGGCTGAGTCAGGAGAATTGCCTGAACTCAGGAGGCGGAGGTTGTGGTGAGCCGAGATAGCGCCATTGCACTCCAGCCTGGGTAACAAGAGCGAAATTCTCCCTCAAAAAAAAAGTTTGAAAAAAATTGGAGTATTAGTCCTATTAGTATCCAGCTAGTAGAAGTTCAAGAAAGAGAAACAAACAAAAAAAAAATTGAGAAGAAAAAATAATCAAATAAGAATATTTTAATATTTTCCAGAACCAGAGTGCACAGATTTTCAAAATGAAAAGAGCCATCTAATGCCTAGCACAATTAATGAAAAAGACCTATATCAAGGCGTATCATTATAAATACTTAATCCATAAAGGGAAATCACATAAGGATGCACAGACATAAAAATGGCAACACACAAAGGATTATAAATCAGAATGGCATTGGACTTCTTAATAGGTGGGGCGTGTGTGTGCAAGGAAAGGAAGAAAGGAGAAATTTATAAGAGGATGGGTAGTGGTAAGAGACCTAAATCTTCATATTCCAAGTCAATTCATAATGTCTAACATTGTAAATTTAAGAAACAGCCGTAAAAGTATATTACTTAGAAATGCTAAGCCAAGCCGGGCGCGGTGGCTCAAGCCTGTAATCCCAGCACTTTGGGAGGCCGAGGCGGGTGGATCACGAGGTCGAGAGATCGAGACCATCCTGGTCAACATGGTGAAACCCCGTCTCTACTAAAAAGTGCAAAAAATTAGCTGGGCATGGTGGCATGTGCCTGTAATCCCAGCTACTCAGGAGGCTGAGGCAGGAGAATTGCCTGAGCCCAGGAGGCGGAGGTTGCAGTGAGCCGAGATCGTGCCATTGCACTCCAGCCTGGGTAACAAGGGCGAAACTCCGTCTCAAAAAAAAAAAAAAAAAAAAAAAAAAAAGAAATGCTAAGCCAAATACCAAAAGAAACCTCTAAAGAGTTCAACGTAATTGTCTGAAAAGTATATCATAAAAGAACAGAAACCTATTTTTGTAATAAACTGTAATCTTTACATTTCTGAAATGTATACCTATATTATCTAAAAAGCCTTAAATTAGACAACATTTTAAAATGTGGTTATTACATATCAAATAAAAATTAAATAGAAAATAACTTCTTTATTCACTTTTCAAAGAAGCATATTCTTTCAAAATTTGTTTTAAAAGTGAAGTGAGATGAAAAAAAGAAATATGTTTAGATTAAGTTGGTGGATAGGTTAATAACTATTACAATAACCTTGAAGCCGCTGTTAAAAGTTCTTTCACCATCTTAGAATTCTGTTTTTACACAGTTGTGAGCTCTTGAATGACTTAGAAACATCTCTGTTATGTCATGCAGAGCTCTTCACTGTCTAGCAGCCATAGTTATAGTATTTACTCCCAAGGTGAGCAGCAGGAGGCAGCCAAATGCTGAGGCAGACAGGGGCAGATCCCTGGTGAAACCTCACCTTCAAGCCAAAGTAGCCTGAAACCTGCAGCCCAAAGTGAAAACTTCTATTCCTGTTTGTCCGCTCTCTCCCGATTGGTTCTTCGAGTAATTTCTTTTTACCAGTCTAATGTTGCTTTTTCCAAAATGATCTACAGGGCACCCCACCCCCATGCTGTGCCTATAAAGACCCCAGACTCAGTTGGTAGAGAGGAGAGATGGCCAGACTCAGGGGAAGAGATAGCTTGACTTTGGGGAATAGATGGCTGGATTTCAGGGAGAAGACAATCTGACTTTGGAGAAGACTACCTGCCCTTCCTATCCCCTCTCCAGCTCCCCTCTCTGCTGACAGCCATTTCCACCACTCAGTAAAATTCTCTGCCTTCACCATCCTTCAAATGACTGTGTGACCTCTTTCTTCTTGCATGCTGGACAAGAACTCAGGACCCACCAAGTGCGGGTACCCAAAAAGGCTGTTGCACCCTTTGCCCTTGCCCGCAGAGGCCAACTGAGCTGTGAACACAAATCCGTCTTCGGACGGCAGAACTAAAGGAGCACTGTAACATCCCCTCTGGGGCTTCAAGGTCACAGGCACCCATCACCTGGGCGCTGCTGCATGTAGCTTGCTCCTGCTGATGCCTGGAGCAGCCAACTAGATCCTGCACTTGCTTGCTCACACCTACTCTGGCTGTGGGCCCTGCCTGGAACTTGCTCCTGCCCACACCTGGAGCAGCCAGCTGGAGCCTGCTACACTTGTTTGCTCACATGCTCCCACCTGCAAGGGGCTGAGCACAGAAGGCAGAATAAACGTTTGCCCCTGTCACAAGTCTGAAAAAGGGGCTGAGAAAACTCCTACATCACCAATACTTTAGAAATTTCAGAAAACTAACAAATTTAAACTCCAAATCTTCCAGAATATGTAGGCTGAAGTTAAGATGTAACACAGTCTATTGAATCTTTACTGCTTGAATCTTTGTTCCTATGTGAGAACTTATGAACCGAAAGTCCTACAAAACCCTCAAACAAAAGCTGATGGTGTTTATTTTTACTGTATTTACCATGGCAGGAAAATGACAAAAATAAGATTTGCAACTTGAAATGTCTAGGTTTTAACCCTAGATGAAATTGAAAATTAACAGTGATACTGTAAAGTTTTGCTGATATTGAAAGTCTTTGATTTGGTCTCAATCTCTTATGCTTTTACCTCTTCCATTAGGATAGTTTTCTGTAAATATAGCCATTACCTAAAATCTAACTCAAAAGAGGCTGTTCCCTGGGCTTTTACCACTCAAAGTAGATGATCTACACTATCTCTTTCTCCTTGTTCATTAGTACTGGCACAATTTCTCCTGAAGCAAAGGCATTATTCTAAGCAAATTGTTTTAAAATTAGATATAGAGTGAGGGAATTGCAAATTTATAACAAGGTATAACAAGTGAGGATGGAAGAGGAACTGACAATTACTGGTGCCAATGTCCAAGGCTTGGGAGATTTCAGAGATGGAGGAACAAATACAAAGAGGCTATATGTTTGCTCAAAACAGCATAAGTCCTCTGCTGATGGAACAGAATATTGTTCTGAATAAAAATAACAGATCAGGCACTCTAAAAATGTGTTTTTATGATGCTAAGGAGTCTTGGATTCCATTTTATCAGAGGTGAAAGGAAAACTGCCTTTCTAGGACTTGTTGAGTTTTCTCAGGGAGTTCAAAACAATTACTAAAAAATGCTCTATGTAGTTTGTTACAAAGGTTTAAAGTGAAATGGATTAGTACAGTATAAAAATATTGGTTCACAACCACAAATGGTGGTTATAGTCATTCACCACAGTCTGACAATTCAGAAGATATACTATGGAAACAAAGCTAAGAACGTTATGATGTATGATGCTAACTTCATTTCAGGGTAGCTCTACCATGTGAAGGTGAGAAGATCCACTTAATATGTATTTAGCAAACAGAAGCAGCAGCCAGGGGCTCAAGGGATAGTGGGGGCAGCAGCACAGCTGCACAAGGTCATGGTACAACAGCAGTCATAGATAACTCTGGAAAATAGAAGCACCTGCCTCAGTAGAGGAACAGTGAGCAGTTTTAGGGATCTGCATGGGCATTGAGGTGGCATATACCTAGAAAGCTGGCTATCATTTAGCTCCAAAGGTTTTTCATTTAGTAGGTCAGCACTGTTATTAGGATTTAAGGAAACGACAAAGGTAAGCCCCTTGAAAGAGCATATTTCTTTCCTTGTGTGACTGAACTTTAGAGTTTAAATCCTCTGATTAAATCCGGATAACATTATTATTACTATCTGAGAGACTACTCTATGACAAAGAGAATCTAGAGGAAAAACACAATTAGGAAGCTCTAATTCTAAGTGATTTTTAACTTAAATTTTTATTGCCAAGTACATAATAGTGACTCTAAGTAAAAACTTATTCCTTATGCTATTTTCTTTTCTTTTCTTTTTTTTTTTTACAAGTTACTACAATAGAACTGTTTTATTAAACATGTGAATGTATTTATTTTGTACAAAATGCAGTAACACTTCCTTTCCTGTGCCCCTGGAGGTACCACCACAGAACTTCATGTTCACAGAAACATATTGTCATGACAAGCAGCAGTCATGACAAGCAGGAAAGTGCAATTCAGAAAGTAATGCCACACAGCCAAACTGGGAAACGAAAACAGGCAGAGGTCAGCAGGTTACTTGGTTAGGGCTCTGCCTATAAGGCCCTGGTCCTGCTCATCTTCTTTCAGCAGAAAATATTTTAAAAAGAGAAACTCCCAAGCACTAAGTACTTTCCTGGTAGTGTCCTTCCAATTCCATCTATCTCGATGTTCTAACAAGCTTATTTGTAACTTCCTCAAGAAATCCCGCCCTGGATTGCATTCCTGTCAATTGTCCATCTCCCTTTGAACTTCAAACAAAACAAAACAGAAGGGCAGTATGTTTCAAAAGGACGTCAGTAGAGACCTTTTATACATGAAACCTATTTCCTAGAAGCCACCTGACCAAACACGCAGAGCTGCAGACAAGAGACCTGTGAAACTAGGTCCAGCTGTAAAGTATCTCAGGCATCGAGTTAGATCCAGTTATTCTGCATCTGTGGATTTAAAATGATCATCATCCACAGTAGAATAGGTAGGCCCCTCATTGCTCAGAAAAGCCACAGCTTGCTTGATTGAGGATACAGACATGTGTTTCAGCTGGTTCTTGAGATCTTGAAAGTTCAACCCTTCAGGTCCTGGACAAGTCTTAATCAAATTCAACACCTGTTTTTGGGCCACAGTGAGGCCATTTGCTAACATAAAGCTATTCCCACCAAAGTTCCCTGCTTCACTCATTCCTAGATTGCTGATAGGAGCTCTCCCTGCTGAGGGCTGGCTATTAGCTTTGCTTAGTATCATGTGTGCATTAATCACTTCTAGAATATGTGCGGTGAACTCATTCATATCCTCCAGGGGCATGATCTTAAAGGCTACCAGGCTCTTTTTATTCTGAAAAGATCTCAGGTGGCCTGCCACTTTCACATATGTTTCTGGAGGAACCACAGTGTTTTCACTGCTGTCGTGATCTGTGTCAACCCACTGGCAAACATCCATGGGTGGAGCTGTCATGTCATCTATTTTGCAAACAATGCTGGTTGGAGCCTTCTCTGCCTGTCTGATGATCCCCACAATAGTGACATGTGAAATCTCAACATTCCCAATTCTGAACACTTCATCAACCAAAGTGGCAGAAAGCAGCTGAGATACAGTACAGGGCACAATGTGCTGGGCTGAGGCTTTTGGTTTCTTTTTGGCCTAAGAAGGTCTGGACGATCCAAAGTCCCATGGGGACTGTGTGTAGCCACTGGCTCCTCCGTAGTTGGAGCTGCCACAGCTTTCAAGTCCACTGTTCCACGTCTTAGTCTTGATTCTCTGCAAAGAGGCTGAGAAGGTTCGGATCTCCTTATACTACTTTCCACTTCTTACTACATGAAGGCAGAAATCACAGTACTATTGAATTATAGTTTTACAGTACATCTCTTCCTTCCTTAGTTTCTATCTACTCAACTTTTCCAGAGACCCCTAAAAAATTATCATAGTTACAAACAGCAAAGTCTTAACAGCATTTCATATAAACAAGAAAGTCAATATCTTGGGGCCCAAATTTCTAAATTTCACTGAAGTTTTGACTAAAAAACTTAAGACTCTTGTCAATGACCAAATAAAGACTCAAATTGCAGGTTGCCTTCATGATACAGTCAATCGTAGGTGCCTTTAAACTGTAAAAGTTACTTCAGTGCCTATACTTTCTAAGGGTTTTATTTTCATGCTGTGGTCTTCTGAGAATGAGTGACAGCCAGCCAGTGTGATTCACTGAGGTGGTGCCTACACAAAGTGGAGGCCACAAAGAAGTAAATACGGGGTTGCGCCTTGAAGAGCCTCTGACTTACTGAATATTATCAGATGAGTCACCTAAGCTCCTAGTTTAAGTTTACTATTAAAATAACAACTCTTGACTGGCATATGCATTTGATAAAAGTAGACTAACCTATCAAGCTTGATGAGCCAATAGTACAAAAAGTAAAAAAAACTGTATGAAGAGAAAGAAGGAGACCAATCTATTATTGGAAGAAAAACTAAGCATATTAAGGTGATTATAAGAACATTTATTTATTAAGGAGAAATATGCCTCTGCTTCTGAGGAAAACAGCTCTTCAACTTTAATTCTAGAGCTTATTTATTTTGGAAAGATTCATTAAGACTGAACCTCTAGAATGAGAGACAAGCTGTTTATCTAGTGACCACTTCCAAGGAGGAAGAATTTTCTATCAAATTATATGGCCTGGGTCAAAGTTCTCCAAGTATTTGTATGGGTAAATCAATAATTATGCCTAGAATTCTAGAAAATGAGTAAACAGCAGTAATTGTCTGGCTAAAAATAACCAAGACAGGTCCAGTGCTAAGAATAAATAGATATAAAGTTACATTAAATGGTTCTGGGACTGAAGATGGTTTTCAAGCTCCACTTCTAAGGCTTTTAGGAACATCATAAAACCCCCCTTCCTTCTACCTACTAGCTTCTCTATTTATTAATGTCTAGAAGTTTGCTATTTATGATTCATTTGCATAGTTGAAGGCCTACTTCCTAATAAAAAGCAAACGTTACTGCAGGCTTGAGGAGACCTTCACCCAATTGTCTATAACTGAATATGAAAGAAGGCTTTGGGGTTAAGTTTCCATAACAGGGTAGAAAGACCAGGTATGAGGGAAATGAAGTCAAAAGCAGGAGAAAGTAACAGGGCCAGTGAAGTCAGAAAAATGGTACGGAACAAGGCAGGGGAAGCCATATATCTTCTGTATTTGCCTAATCTATCCTCCCTGCAAGGTCCAGGTTGGGTGCTTGAAATACGCTGAATTAAGGTTCCCAATTCATGGAGGGGTGGGAGAAATTGAAATTCAACTTAGAAAGCCAAAATAGATTTTTCTACCTATTATCAAACATTTGCAGAAACTGCACATCTGCTGGTGTAAGACACAAATGTGAAAGTACACACAAACACATAGTGTAGACAAACACAAGTGTAGACTCACTGAGTTAGAACAAACTTCAGAGATTTCTTTTCTACTAATACATGGGGACGCTGAGATAAACAGAAGTAAAGAAACACAAGGGTCATATGGCTAGATAGATGGGTGCTGAAGCCAGCAACGGATGTTTTACAAGGTATTCAACAATCTAGTTACATCTTCCCTTTCTCAACTTCCTGAATACTATTCACTCCTAGAGGTGTATCGCGCAGGTGAATTAGCTGAATGCGTACTGAACATACTCTTTCATTTCTCCCTGCTATGACATTGGTCAAGCTCTTTCATCTACTTGGAATCCCTCCTTTCAATATCTAATGGTTAAAATCCATTCTCCAAGAGCCTAGTCAGATACTACCTCTTTCAAATGCCCTCCCTGGTTGCTCCCTCTTTATTTACCATTTATTTACCATCTGTTATAAACTGAATGTTTGTGTCCCCCTCAAACTCATATGTTGAAACTCTAATCTCCAGTGTAGTCATATTTGTAGTAAAGAAGTAATTAAGATTGTATGAGATCAAAAGGGTGAGGCCCTGATCCAACAGGATTAGTATCCTGAGACAGAGAGCTTGTTCTTGCTCACTTGCTTGCTCTCTCGCTCTCTCTTCCCCTTTCCCCACATACTGAAGAAAGGCCACATGACATAGTGATAAGGCAGCCATCTGCAACAGAGAGAGAGCCTTCTCCAGAAAGTGAGTTGGCTGGAACCTTGATCTTGAGAAAATAAATTTCTGTTGTTAAATCACCCAGTCTGTGCAGCCTGGGCAGAATACAACACTATCTTTTTTTTTTTTTTTCAAGATGGAGTCTTGCTCTGTTACCCAGGCTGGAGTGCGGTGGTGTACTCTCAGCTCACTGCAACCTCTGCCTCCCAGGTTCCAGCGATTCTCATGTCTCGGACTCCCCAGTAGCTGGGATTACAGGCACGCATCACCACACCTGGCTAATTTTTGTATTCTTAGTAGAGATGGGGTTTCACCATGTTGGCCAGGCTAGTCTTGAACTCTTGATTTCGTGATCTTTCCATCTTGGCCTCCCAAAGTGTTGGGATTACAGGCGTGAGCCACGGTGCCCTGCCCTATGATGCTATCTTATGTAGAAATTTGTTGCTGTTGTTGTTGTTACTGTTGTTTTTTGAGACGGAGTCTTGCTCTGTCACCCAGGCTGGAGTGCAGTGAGGCAATGTGGGCTCCCTGCAACCTCTGCTTCCTTGGTTCAAGCAATTCTCCTGCCTCAGCCTCCTGAGTAGCTGAGATTACAGGTGCCCACCACCATGCCTGGCTAATTTTTGTATTTTTAATAGAGATAGGGTTTCACCATGTTGGCCAGGCTGGTTTCAAACTACTGACCTCAAGCAATCCACCCATCTAGGCCTTCCAAAGTGCTGCAATTACAGGTGTGAGCCACTGTCCTGGCCTAGAACATTGTTTATACTTCTTTAACATTTATTTCATTCTACTTTGTATTACACTTAGGACTATTTTTTTGCTCTAGAATGTGCTGAAATGCTATACTAGAACCTTTCTTAGGCTTATACAAGATAAAAAGCAGTCACAATAACAATATAAAGTGTTAGTATTTCTATGACAACAAAGATCATCAAAGTAGAGTATTTATTTATTTATTTATTTATTTATGAGACAGTCTTGCTCTGTCACCTAGGCTGGAGTGCAATAGTGCAATTTCAGCTCAATGCCCTCCTGGGTTCAAGTGATTCTCCTGCTATTACAGGCTCCTGCCACCACGCCTGGCTAATTTTTTGTATTTTTAGTAGAGAAGGGGTTTCGCTATGTTGGCCAGGCTGGTCTTAAACTCCTGACCTTGTGATCAGCCCACCTCAGCCTCCCAAAGTGTTGGGATTACAGGCGTGAGCCACCACGCCCAGCCTAAGGTAGATTAAAAAAAAAAAAACTCTGGCCGGGCGTGGTGGCTCAAACCTGTAATCCCAGCACTTTGAGAGGCCGAGGCGGGTGGATCACGAGGTCAAGAGATCGAGACCATCCTGGTCAACATGGTGAAACCCCGTCTCTACTAAAAATACAAAAAATTAGCTGGGCATGGTGGCGTGTGCCTGTAATCCCAGCTACTCAGGAGGCTGAGGCAGGAGAATTGCCTGAACCCAGGAGGCGGAGGTTGCGGTGAGCCGAGATCGCGCCATTGCACTCCAGCCTGGGTAACAAGAGCGAAACTCCGTCTCCAGAAAAAACAAAACAAAACAAAACAAAACAAAACAAAACAAAACAAAACAAAACTCTGTTTCATAAGGGAAAGTATGTTAAATAAGTTCCTATGTTGTTACTATTTTTGTATGTTCATTAAGAGATAAAAAATATTTTTAAAATGCCAAAAATTAGGTTTTAAAAAACAAACATTATACTATTAATTAAACCTAAATAATTTTTAAAAATCTGTGTACATATAATTTCTCTCTTAATCGCCTTTAAGGGCAGAGACCATGTCTTGGACATCTTGGCATCAATTCAAATGTGAGGTGAAAGCACCTTAAATATAGGTATTAGAGTTACATACAATACTTGTAAAATTCCAAAAGGCTAACTACATATTTCCTAGAGGCTCTCTTCTAAGATTATAATTTTATTTCTAATATTATTAGCTGGAAATGTCACTCAAGAGTATAATAAAACCAGCTAACTCCAAAGTCATTCCAGATTTTTTTCTGACTTCTTCCAGGTAATCTCCTGCTATCAACACTGAAACAGGCCTATCACTGAGGGTCATCCCCGTGCTTTCATCTCCCTAACACTTAAAACTACCTCTGAAAGTGACCTCTCTTTATGTCTCTCTTATCATGTAAAACTCTTATCAGCGGCAGAGTGGAACAACTGCAAAGCTGAAGAAATTAAAAACAGACCTTTTGAGTTAGGTACAAAATGTTTGCACTTGTGAACATAAAGGGAATTTGCTGAGTTACCGAATCAAGTATTTATAGCACCACATAATTGATTTTCTGCCATAATAATTTCTTCTGTAATTCAGCAGCTCCTCCACAAATCCTCATCAAATCTATGACTTCTCAAAAATGCTAACAATGCTGGCTAATACAAAGGAAACAGTGCCATCTAAGCAAAATGAAACTAGAATAATAATCTATTTATAAAGGTCTTTTAAGGGACACATAGTTAATAACGTCTTTGCTTTTGTTATTCACAATGAGTCATCAGTTTTGAATTTTCCATTCTTTTCTCAATTATGTTATTAGGCTGTATCTTACCAAACATATTCTAATATTCTAATTCCTATCTTCAGGCTAGAAAGCACTTGCTCTAAATGAAAATATTAGGGTCCACTACAAAACAACATAATCAAGTATGCCCTGTGACTTCCAACCCCAAAGGTGGAGGATGCTGACATGCATTACCATGGGTTTTGCCATTTACCAGCTGGAGGACCTGGACTAAGCTCGGTGAGCAAAGGGATTCTGTCTGTTTTATCTGTCAATGTATATCCACTGACTGATGAAGTAGACATTCAATTTATTGTTGAATTCATGTCCTGTCTTTCATTCAACAAATACTCACTGTGCACTTACTATATGCCAGGCACTATGTTAGGTGCTTTATATGAATAATTTCATCTTTAGTTATCACCAGTTTAGAGTAGAAAAATAAAAAAGTTCAGACAGTTAAACATTCATTTAAGATCTCAGGATGAGGCCAGGCATGGTGGTTAGCATCCGTAATCCCAGTACTTTGGGAGGCTGAGGAGGGCAGATCATTTGAGGTCAGGAGTTTGAGACTGACCTGGCCAACACGGCGAAACACTGTCTCTACTAAAACTACAAAAATTAGCCAGGTGTAGTGGTGCATGCCTGTATTCCCAGATACTGGGGAGGCTGAGGCAGAAGAATCTCTGGAACCTGGAAGGCAGAGGTTGCAGTGAGCTGAGATCATGTCATTGCTCTCCAGTCTGGGCAATAAGAGTGCAAAACTCCACCGCAAAAAAAAAAAAAAAAAAAAAAAGAAAATCTCAGGATGAGCCAAGATTCAAATCCAGATCTTTCAAGCCTCCGAGTTCAGGCATTTTTCTTACTATACCACAGAACAAGAATTCACAGCCAGAAGCTAAAAGCTAGAAGTTACAAAGCTGACATCTTGTTAACTACATCTGGCTGCATATGTGTTTTATTTTGGCTGTCTAGGATTTTTGAAAAACGAAGCCAACATTTTAAAATAAAGAGGTTTTACATATAATCTAAATTTCTTGCTTATTTTGAAAAGCCTAAAGGTGGGATAGCAATGTTCCTACATCCCTGTATGGCAACAACTGCTGAAGCTGAGCAGTGGCTGCCCCTGAGATGGGACATGTGCTCTTCGTGTGGCCTGCTAACTTATTTGCATTATTTGTTTGGCCCTGTAGATTTGGTTTGTAACTTTTTCTGCTTCTATATGGATCTCTTTCTAAGTACCCTCATCAGTACTTGTCTGTCATATAGCCTACTAAGTGGCCTCTATAGCTCTAACCTCTGATCTTCCTATCTTCTTCAGTGCTCTAGTTTGTTTCTGAAACAATCACGTCACTACCCTACTCAAGAGTACGGTATTATGTACTCCTTAGTGACCAGAGAATAATATTAGTCTAAACTCCTTAACATGACATTCTAGACATTCTGTGATTTGATTCCAAATTACTTTTCCTGTCATATTTTCCATGTCTAATGATTGCACGGGCTGCAGCAATTCTAGAAGGAGGTGTCAAGCAGCCTGCTATAAAATTCTGCCCCATCGGCATTTTAATCAATGGCTTGGATCACAAGAAGTATGCTTTTCAAATTTAAGAAGAAGGAAAAAGAAATCTATACTTTATTTACATTCAGCCTCAGAGATGCATGCCTCAATCTTTTTACTGCCTATAGAAGACTTTGGCAAGTGCTTAACAAAAAGATCTGGAGTCAATGGCGGTTTTAAGATTACATACAAGCCAATCACAGAGATACGAGTGCTCTTTTGCCTTTTTTTTTTTCCCTTTGCCTTTTTATAGCATAGTTTGCACTCCTAAGGCATTTTTGAATATAGAATCTCATTTTTTTCAAGTCCAACAAGAAAAACAGGGTGACAGATAAAATATTTAAATGACCTGAATGAATGATTAAATAAGGTAAGATTTGTGTTAGGACAGAAAGCTCTTGGCACGACGCTGGTACCTAGGGATAAATCATAACTATGAACATTTTTCAGAGTTCCAAAGATGTGTTTAGCACTCTGCTGGGGGATGGGATGGTGATTCTAAAATTAATATCACATACAAGGTTTAAAACACTAGGAAGCCAATGAAACTGATAATACAGTTGTTTTTAGGAAGAATGAGTAACTGTTAATTGTTACACAGCATCTCATTTCTCATAACTACAGAGCGTTATGCTGTAAAAACTTAAGTTTATTAACTCTAAATAAGGGGATACTGTCCAGATACTTTTCCCCTGCCTTAATCCTTCTAGAGGATTCAAATCGCACTCCTGTTGGACTGATTTCTCATGATAACACTTTGGCATGGAGCATGCCCAGAGGATCAACTGCAAGGCACTTCCCAGAAGTCATGTCAGCTTCAGTTAGCCTTCTCAGATGGAAAAGAGAACAGATTTTAGCTTTGGTCAAGTAGAGCCTCTACAAGTCTCCCCATCTGTCCCAGTTACACAAATAAATTTGATTTTGTAAACAATAAAAGCCTGGGCAACATAGCAAGACCTGTCTCTAAAAATAAACAAATAAATAAATAGGCTGGGCATGGTAGTGCGCACCTGTGATCCCAGCTACTCAAGAGACTGAGGTGGTAGGATCCCTTGAGCCCAGGAGTTTGAGGCTGCAGTGAGCTATGATGATGCCACTGCACTTCAGCCTGGGTGACAGAGTGAGACTGTGTGTTTAAAAACAGTAAAGCACAAATGTGCTGTTTTTCCGTGGCTCTCCTTGTTACACCACAGATCTTTACACAACATAATGAGTCAGGTTATCAAATATGCAATTCAAAAATCAGTTACTTAGTAATGAGACAAAAATTCCAGACAAATACAAATATCACCTTAACTTGAAAAACAGCAAAAATGCAAGCAGTAGCCAGACATTTCAGAAAAAGTATTCTAGGGCTTGCTTGAGTGAAAACAGACCTCTTCATAATTTTTTAACCTTGAGAACTTTGAATTTGTACTTTTGTTATTTTTAGAAAATTTCCTACAAAATTCACAAGATCAGGATGAAGCCAGTAAAATTTTGATTGTTACCACAAGGAAGATGAATTGTGAGGAAGATGAATTGTTAATGGTAACACAATATCCTAAATCACAGAAGTTTTACAATTATATAACTTCAGCAGATATCTATATGTAATTTAGTGTTGAACCCCTGGCTTGCACTTCTCCATACAGTTCTGTTTTTGTGAAACTTCTAATACAGTGCTTAAACATATCTTCTCTTGCACTAATCAATACTTCTTTTAAGCTTCATTACAAAGTTAATAAGAGATTGTTTAATTCACATTGCTTCCCTTGCCCAAGCACCTAAAATTAGCTCCCTATTAGCCTGGGCAACATGGTGAAACCCATCTGTACAAAAAATACAAAAATTAGCTGGGTGTGGTGGCACACTCCTATAGTTACAGCTACTAGGGAAGCTGAGGTAGGAGGATTGCTTGAACTTGGGAGGCAGAGGTTGCAGTGAGCCTCTGCACTCCAGCCTGGGCAACAGAGCATGACTCCATCTTAAAAAAAATGAACAAAACAAAGAAAAAACCACAAAACCCCCCAAAGCTCCCTATTGATCATATCTAGATTTTACAACCTGGCATCAAATATCTACATAGTAATGGCCATATTAGCTAAGATCCATAGTACTTACTATGTACCAGTATTTCTACCATCTATTGCTGTGTGGAAAAAAACTTACAGACCTGAAGAAAAAAAAAGGGCCCCAAGTTATTTTTTTGGAGGCTAGAACCTCCAAGTACTCCCCCATGCCAGCCTGGAGAGTACTATCTTTACAACCAGTGTCTACTGGTGAAGTATGTCATTAAGCTATACTAGACATCCTCAGCATTTACACAAAAGTGAATGACAGACACTTAGGGTTTCTGAGACCCTTGAATACTTTTGGAATTTTTAAGACCCTGATGGCTTCCGCCCCAGGGATTCTGTTTTCAACTGCTCTTTGATGGGGGCTTTGCATCTGTTGGCTTTAAAAGCACTCCAGGTGATTCTAATGTGCAGCAGAGTTAAGAGGCATGGGTCCAGGCCAAAGGATTAGAGCCCATATTGAGCAATAAATGATCTGAAATCAGGAGACCTAGGCTATCCTACTTAATAATTGTATCACCAATTCAACTGGACAAACTTTTTTGTGAAATGCTCTATGCTAGATATCATAACATGAAGAGTCAATAATTCGGACCTTAGTTTTTGAATCTGATCATTTAAAGATGGAAGTGGGTTTCATACTTTTAAAAAATGTGGTTTTAGCTTTTAAAAATAAAATTTTGGGCCAGGTGCGGTGGCTCACACCTGTAATCCCAGTACTTTGGGAGGCCGAGACGGGTGGATCAGGAGGTCAAGAGACCGAGACCATACTGGTCAACATGGTGAAACCCCGTCTCTACTAAAAATACAAAAAAAAAAAAAAAAAAAAAAAAAAAAAAAAAAAATTAGCTGGGCATGGTGGCGCATGCCTGTAATTCCAGCTACTCAGGAGGCTGAGGCAGGAGAATTGCCTGAACCCAGGAGGCGGAGGTTGCGGTGAGCCGAGATCACGCCATTGCACTCCAGCCTGGGTAACAAGAGCGAAACTCTGTCTCAAAAAATAAAATAAAATAAAATAAAATAAAAACAAACAAACTTTTATGTATGGTCAATATATGTAAAAGAAACAAAAGGAAAGTAGACTGGCATTTGGAATTCCTACTATTCCAATTAGCCTTCCCACTGCTTTTCTCAGTTGGAAGTTGACTCTTAACTGCATTTTCCTCCAATAGTTTTGGTGGCTTACTTGCTCCTTATCCTACAGTTGCAAATTTCACTGTTCTTGGAGCCCAATAGAAGAGAAGTCAAGCATTTGCCACAGAGCTGTGGATGCACAAAATACTCATACTAACTATATAATATAATACTCAGAAGAGTATTATAATACTCAGAAGAGTCCCTATCTGCTCAAGTCCTATGGGAGGCACTGTAGTTTGTGCCATTTCTAACTTTCTGCTTAGACTCTCATGTGTTTTCTGGGTTAAATAAAAAATTAGCTACTCGGCCGGGCGCGGTGGCTCAAGCCTGTAATCCCAGCACTTTGGGAGGCCGAGGCGGGTGGATCACGAGGTCAAGAGATCGAGACCATCCTGGTCAACATGGTGAAACCCCGTCTCTACTAAAAATACAAAAAATTAGCTGGGCGTGGTGGCGCGTGCCTGTAATCCCAGCTACTCAGGAGGCTGAGGCAGGAGAATTGCCTGAACCCAGGAGGCGGAGGTTGTGGTGAGCCGAGAACGCGTCATTACACTCCAGCCTGGGTAACAAGAGCGAAACTCCGTCTCAAAAAAAAAAAAAATTAGCTACTTTTCGCCAATTGCTCAAAGTAATATTCTGGGAAAGGAAAACCTAACAAAATAACTTAAATATTCAATCATGTAAACATATTCTCAACATTTCATGGAAACAATCAAAGGCAGTAAATCCATAAACCAAAGATTTTTGGGACCTAGACATTCAAATAGTATAATTATGGCCAGGTGGCTCATGCCTGTAATCCCAGCACTTTGGGAGGCTGAAGAAGGCAGATCACTTGAGGTTAGGAGTTCAAGACCAGCATGGCCAACATGGTGAAACCCCATCTCTACTAAAAATACAAAAATTAACTGGGCATGGTGGTAGGTGCCTGTAGTCCCAGCTACTCAGGAGGCTGAGGCAGGAGAATCGCTTGAACGCGGGAGGCAGAGGTGCAGGGAGCTGAGGTCACACCACCGTACTCCAGCCTGGGGGACAGAGCAAGATTTTGTCTCCAAAAAAAAGTGTAATTACTTCTCATCATTGAACATGATGCCAATACTCTTAAGTGGCTCACAAACTTTTAAATGTATTATTTGAAAAATTTAAAATATTAGTAAAATTTAAACCTATATTGTCTAATATTTTCTTCCAACTCTCATGTTGCCCATGAATAAAACCCTTTCAAGTCTAGATCTATATACTTCACTTTTTACTTCTAGTTTTACAATACATAAGACAGTAGGCAGAAACAGCAGATATCTTACTGGTTCTGAGAAAAATCACAGTAGACATTAAAGCTTGCAAGTTCCTTTTTCAATTTAGTGGGAATGAACATTTTATACTATATTCTATACATGGTGATAGCAAAGTAAGAAGAGGTATATTTTTGTAAGAAAGCCATTTATTCTGGAAGATGAAAAATTTCAATAAAATTTTCATGTTTTTATTAAGTTATTCTGTTGTGAAAATTTTATTTTTAAATGTGTATGTCAGGAATTAATTGATGGTCCTGAAATCCTCTTGTAATAGGATACAAGATGATTGGGGAACTAAGGTCGAGGCAGAATCAGAAAGGAAACAGACTCACACAGGACAACCTCTGTAGCCTTGCCCCCAGTCTTCCAGCATGACTGGGGAGATGGGATGCCTCCTCCTTCAGTACTACCTTTGCCTTCACCTCCTTCTGATTCAGAATTAGAGGAGAGGGCATTGTTCCTTATCCCTTTATCTGTCTGTTGGAGGTTCACAATCTTCTAAAAAAGAAAATTTACTTGGAGGGGCCAACAGAAATAGAGCAGGAGAAATTCCATGCTCCTTTAGAATAAATTAGAGCTTGGCTCAATCATAATTATGTTCCCTTTCTCAGTGTTTTCTTGAAAATAAATAATCAGTTGATTTATTTTTTGAGATGGAGTCTCACTCTGTCACCCAGGCTGGAGTGCACTGTTGAGATCTTGGCTCACTGCAACCTCCGCCTCCTGGGTTCAAGCGATTCTCCTGCCTCAGCCTCCCAAGCAGCTGGGATTACAGGCGCACGCCACCACACCCAGCTAATTTTTTTTATCTTTAGTAGAGACAGGGTTTCACCATGGTCAAGCTAGTCTTAAACTCCTGACCTCGTGATCCATCAGCCTTGGCCTCCTAAAGGACTGCGATTACAGGCATGAGCCACCACACCCGGCTGATCAGTTGATTTTTAATGGCACTACATAATGTACTAAAGATTGCTCAAATTAGCAACTTTAACTTCTATTCCAAAATAGGTTCTGCTACTTCACCTAATCTAATCTTCATGTGATTTTTCTTGGGCTGTCTCATTCTTTAGCTTTTCTTCCTTTTGTTGTTCCCTAGATTTTTTTCCCAAGTTTCTCTAAAACCTCTATTCTTTTTTCTTCTCTCTTCTTCCAACAGAGCTCTGTAATCGTCTCTCTGTAGAAGCCTCTTGAATTTATATTTTTAGCTGCACTTATCTTTCAAATTAAAATTATGCAATTCTCAATGTTTTCTGGACAGATAAACACGGAAGTCCAAGCTACTGGTAGCCTGTAGTCATTTTGCTTTTAGTTTTATTAATAATAATAGGGAAATTTTTAAAAAGAAGATTTCTGCCCTTTTTTTTTTTTTTTTTTTAGACAAGAGTCTCACTCTGGCGTGTAGTGACACAATCTCAGCTCACTGCAACCTCCGCCTCCCAGGTTCAAGCGATTCTCCTGCCTCAGCCTCCTGAGTAGCTGGTATTACAGATGCCTGCCACCACCACCATGCCCAGCTAATTTTTGTATTTTTATTAGAGACAGGGTTTCACCATGTTGGCCAGGCTGGTCTCAAACTCCTGACTTCAAGTGATCCACCCACCCCAGCCTCCCAAAATGCTGGGATTACAGGCATGAGCCACTGCACCTGGCCCCTTCTTATAAAAAGCAAAAAACCTGGCAACACTATGTGCACATTTTTTTTTTTTTGCCTGACAACAAATGACTGAAACTAAATAGCAGATGTGTTCTTTAAACACGGAACAGGCATTTTCTAGTTCTGTACAATTTCCACTTTAGCCATTTACATTACTTTTCTGGCTTCTTTAAGCATTTGAAGTTGCAATTCTGTTGATGAGAACAGGAAGGATAGATAGCAGGCATGACTACACCTTTCAGATTCCTTTTGCCCCAAAGTGTCAAATGTTTAGTGATGGCCCACTTCTAAATAGTATATTGGCCATGATACCTTTCGGGAGTTAGATATTTTGTTTTCAGTTTAAGTAATCAGCATATGGTCTTTCAGTGGAGAGACAGAGCCTGGAAAGTAGAGTGGTGTATGTGTGTCTATGAGTGTCTGTGTGGAGCGGGTGCACAGGGAGGATGGGGAAGGGTAGTAGGGTTGTTCTTATGGAGCCACTGGAGAGTTATCCCAAAGTTCTCTTGACCTAAGAGCAATATACAAATCATGTTCATTCTTACACAACTGAACCTCTCCCATTATTGATCTGTCATTACTATAAAAATTCATCATAGAGTGGATAAGAGTTAACTGGACAGTTGGTTTGAGTGCTGATTCTTGTGCCAGACAACAAGTATGTCCACTTACAGCGCTTCTGATTAGGTTTTACCATATTCATAGCACTTTGTGGGGAACTGTGGTCAGCTTCACAAGAGGAAGAGGAAGAGGACAAATTACCATAACAACAAAAAAGTCAGCAGGAGTCATGAGCATTTATTGAAGGCTGCTTAAGCACTTTACATGTGCTATCACATTTAATCCTCAAAACAATTCTATGGGTGGATACTATTATGGCACTTTTTTATGGTTAAAGACACTTTAACCATAAAGTGGCAGAGAGAAGTAAAACAATATACTCAAAGTCACAGAGCTATTAAGTCCCAGGCAGTCTGACTCTACTGTCCACTCAGGAGGACTTGTGAGGCAGAAGGAAGCTGTGCACTATCTGGTGGTAAAAGGGATGGGTTCTGGAATTAGAAAACACTGGAGAGTGAAGTCTAGTTATTACTGTTTTCAAAAAACAACTTTTGGCTTTATTAATCTTCTGTACTAGATTTTTGTTATATTATTTCATTAATTTCTTCCATTCATTATTAAGCACTGATTATGTACCAGGCACAGTCTAGGAGAATGGAATATACCAGTGAACAAATGAAAACTTCTTGCCTTCATGTTGCCACTTCTCGCAAGACACAGAAAATAAGTTGTCTCTCACACACACACACACACACACACACACACACACAAACGCGCGCGCACGCACGCACACAGGGAAGGGGAAGTAAGAATGCTAGAGAGTAGTGATAAATAAGATTTTAAATAGGGTTATCAGGATAGGCCTCACTGAGAAAGTGACATTTATGTAAAGACATGAGGGAATTGAGGTATACAATCATGGAGTTAATCTAGAAAAGTGCCTCTGAGTAAAACGAGAAGAAATTAGAGGGTTTGGAGCAGAGGCATGATGTGATTTAGATTGTTTCTAAAGGGTTACTCTGGCAACTGTGTTGATAATAGAATGCAAAGAAGCAAAGGTGAAAGCAGAGAGACCATTAAGAAGCTAATAATCCAGGCAAGAAAGTTACTGTGAATTAGAAATTGTTTCTTTTTTCTTTTTCTTTTTTTTTTTTTTTTTTGAGATGGAGTTTCACCTCTTGTTGCCCAGGCTGGTGTGCCATGGCGTGATCTCGGCTCACCACAACCTCTGCCTCCCGGGTTCAAGAGACTCTTCTGCCTCAGTCTCCCGAGTAGCTGGGATTACAGGCATGTATCACCATGCCTGGCTAATTTTGTATTGTTAGTACAGATGGGGTTTCTCCATGTTGGTCAGGCTGGTCTCGAACTCCTGACCTCAGGTGATCTGCCCACCTCGGTCTCTCAAAGTGCTAGGATTACAGGTGTGAGCCACTGTGCCCAGACAGAAATTGTTTCTTGAATTTATGAATATAGTATATTTACAAATTTCCATCTCCTTACCCAGTATCAAATAGCTTCTTGGTTCCAAGTATTGCTAGATGTTTTCAGGTTAGCTGCAACTTTACAGCACCAGATTACCACCTTAGGTTCCTGCCTCTTCTCATTTTTTTCACCCTTAAAATTTACCTTACTTTCTTGGGCTTAATTATGCATTTAATAAAATATTTATATTTTATCCTACCTTTTTAGTGTTTTAGTGATGGTGGGGGTGATTGGGGGAGTGGTGTTCCAGAATATCCAGTATGCTATATTGACAAAGGCGAAGTCCTTAGGTTTGAATGCTTCCTTTTCCTATTTACTATTGTATAATCTTGGCAGATTACTTAAATTTATCTATACTGTTTCCTCAAATGTGAAATGGAGGTAATGATAATCTAGATTACAGGGTTGTGAGGATTACAGTCTAATGCATACAAAGTGCTTAGACACAATGACTGGCACATAGGAAATGCTGAATATGTGTTAACTATCACTACCATCATGATCATTTCTATCCTTGCTGCATCATATATAGCAGGTACTCAACAGATGATTGAAGTGATCTGTTGAAAATGAGTTGCAAATAGCAGTATGTTCAGTGGGAAAGATATATAGCTAGTTCATCTCTAAGTGTATCTCATTACCAGAACCAACACAAAAATGTTACAAGGAGAAGTCTTGCCATTAAAAAAAACAAATCAATAGATTAGTCTCCTTAATCACTGGCATACTCCTACTGAGTACAACATTTCACTTTGTTTCCTCCTATTTTGCTTACTGTTAGTTATTTTCATGCCTGTCTATCCCACTAATCAACTAATGCATTTCGGAAACCATGTCTCAACACTCCTGTGACCCACACAATGGCTACCAAGTACAGAGTTTTACAGAAGGGAGACACTCAGAGACTGCTGAAATAAATTTTTCTACCAAGGTGGTTAAAGTAACTTTATAAATAAATTTATAAATAATCTATAAGTAACCATGTTCCTTCAAATCTTACTTGTGCTGATTTATTTAAACCTTTTTTAAAAAGTCATGGGAGCACAGAAGCAAGATATTTGTTTTACTTCTTTGTTTAATGTTTATGCAACATTAACATTCCTTAACATGGTGCTTCATAGTTTAGCCACAGACTACCTGTTCCTTCTGCCTCCATTTCCAGTCACTACTCCCAGTAAGTGATTCACGTGTTTTCTTTGCCTGTAGTATTTATATCTTGTCATACTTCACCCACTCTTTCTCATTCCCATCTACAAGAATAATAATTACCCCGGTTTCCTTCTATCACTAGCTTAAATAGTACATATAAACTCATCTTAATAAAGAACATTAGTTCTAAACTAATTATAATAATTCACAGTTTCTCAGAAGCAGAGGTTTTCCAGGAGCAGTAGGATAAAGGAGCAGTCTTTCAAAACTAGAAAGAAAAAGTGGGAGAAGCAATGAGAGATTGTGCTGAAAGAGAAGAGGAGGAGGAAGGAATGTTAAACTGTCTTAAAGAACAAGTAGAAAATGAAGGGAGGAAATAAAAGCAAGACACTAATTCTCTGACCATTTGAAAATTCTGCTGTGCTGGAAGGATGTGCTGTAATAAACACATTCATATCTTTTCCAGGCCAAATTTGGATTCAGCCAGCACTAATGCTTGTCTTCACTCTCAAATATTTTTCTGCTAATTTAAGATTAATATTTGGTTTACAGCAGAAAAAAAAAATGAAAAAAGACCCTTCATCACCCATTCCCTCCCTGCTTTTTTTTTTTTTTTGGCAAAAAATATAATACTTTGAGACCTATTATAGAAAATGCAATGTATTCAGATCATGAAATCGGAAAAAAAAATTCTTTTCCTATTTTGTAGATTTTAAGAGCCTCTTATCATTTACCATTAAAAGGGACGACATGAAATATCTATTTTTTATATTTCTATAAGATTTTTCTTGTAGCCACAATCTTAATACTATTAAAGTGGGTTTATTTGGATTCCATCAGAATTATCTACAAACTCTCATATCTATAGTAGAACAATCAGGATCCATATTAACTACTAAGGCAAAGTCAGTATTCAAGGAACTTCCGAACTATCAGTGAAATACAAATGCGTATTTAGTGTAATTCTGAGAACTGGGTTTTCTATTAGAAATATGTGGAAATGTCCAGGCACGGTGGCTCATTCCTATCATCTCAACACTTTGGGAGGGCAAGGGGGAGGATCACTTGAGCCCAGGAGTTTGAGACCAGCTTGGGCAATATAGTGAAGCATCATTTCTACAGAAGAAAAAAACTTTTTAAAATTAGTTGAGTGTGGTGGTGCATGCCTGCAGTCCTGCTACTTAGGAGGCTGTGGTGGGAGGATTGCTTGAGCCCAGGAGGCAGACGTTGCGTGGGTCGAGATGGCGCACTCCAGCTTGGGCAACAAACCTAAAAACCCACCTCAAAAAAAGAAAAAAAAAAAAAAAAAAGAAAAGAAAAAGAAATATATGAATATTTGAAACTTATAAATAATACTATGTAATAATTAATTAAACCATAACATCCTGACTTTGCCCTTCCAAGCCAAAACTTAGTAAAGTATATTTCCTGGATGTATGTGTAAAAATGGCTGAAGAAATTAGAGGTTAGGAGTAATGCCAATTCAATATCTCTAAGCAAAAAGATTTTAAAAAGTTCCTAGAGGTATGCTTCATAAATTGGGACTCCTTTGAAGAACTCTATTATAGTTAAAGAACTTGAGCTTTGAAATCAGACACAATTGAGTGAGTCTATCCTGACATTTACTAGCTAGGTAGTATAGATTCTTTCCAAGCCATATTTCCTTCACCTTAAAATGGAATAAAATTCCATTGGGTTAGATTAGGTACTGCAAGTCAAATGTAGCATCTTGTATTGTATATAGTAAAAGTCCAATAAATATTAGCTCTCTTTATTATTCCTGTCACCTTCCTCTGGACTCCGTTCTTTACTGTGTTTTGTTAGGCAAATGGACTTACACAAGAAATACCAGGCTTTGACATGAAAAACACAGATTTTACTTTATTCATGTTAGGGGGTATCCGCTGGGGAAAGAACTAGTGCTAGAGTCTGAGGGTGGCAGGAAGGTCACCACTTAGGAGCTAGCTCAGGAAATGCTGTGGCTCTCTATGCTTTAACGTCACTAACTGATTAGGTCAGTTAGATTTACACAAGTGACATGTGACTTTTCTAACTGCTTCTCTGATGAGGTAAGTTAGATTTACACAAATGATAGAGATTACTTTTTTCAGGTAGACTTTCCTGTTACCCTATCCTGAATTCACTTGCCAGGGGTTTTTATATTTTGAAATGGAAATAATAACTAGATCCAAGATTTTTATTCACAACCAGATAAACTAGTGGGCCTTTATGAAGAATGCTTTTTTTTTTTTTTTTTGAGACGGAGTTTCGCTCTTGTTACCCAGGCTGGAGTGCAATGGCGCGATCTCGGCTCACCTGCGCCTCCTGGGCTCAGGCAATTCTCCTGCCTCAGCCTCCTAAGTAGCTGGGATTACAGGCATGCGCCACCAGGCCCAGCTAGTTTTTTTTTTTTGTATTTTTAGTAGAGACGGGGTTTCACCATGTTGACCAGATGGTCTCGATCTTTCGACCTCGTGATCCACCCACCTCGGCCTCCCAAAGTGCTGGGATTACAGGCTTGAGCCACCGCGCCCGGCCTGGAAAATTCTTAATAATTAGCAGTCTTAAATCTTCTAACAACATGGGTGAACCTCAAAACCATTATGCTCAGTGAGAGAAGCAACACACGAAAGAACATATATTATATGATTCCCTTTAAATGAAATGTCTGGAAAAGACAAATTTATAGACTGAAACAGATTAGTGGTTACCTGGCGATGGGGAATGACTGTGAAAGGGCATAAGGTTTCCTTTTGGGATGACAAAAATGTTCTATCTATTTATTTATTTATATTTTTATTTTTGAGATAGAGTGTCACTCTGTTGCCCAGGCTGGAGTGCAATGGTGCCATCCTGGCTCAATGCAACCTCTACCTCCCAAGGTCAAGCGATTCTCCTACCTTGGCCTCCCAAGCAGCTGGGGCTCCAGGAGCATGACACCACGCCCAGCTAATTTTTGTATTTTTAGTAGAGATAGGGGTTTCGTCATGTTGGCCAGGCTGGACTCAAACTCCTGACCTCAGGTGATCCACCACCTTGGCCTCCCAAAGTGCCTGGATTATAGGCCTAAGCCATCACTCTGGCCTATTTATGTATTTACTTAGTTATTTTTGTTTTTGAGAAATGTTCTATAATTAGACCGTGGTGATCGTTCTACCACTCTGTAAAACACTAGAACTACTAAAATACACACTTAAAATGGGTCCATTTTATGATATATAAACAATACTTCAGTAAGTTTCTTCAAACAAATAAATATTTTGAATGGCTAGATACTAGAAAATAAACTTTTACATGTTGAATAGAGAATTGTGAAGAAAAAACACGTTTCTACTGAGAATGGGTGTCTAAATAATGCTCTTATTCTGAAGTGAGACCTAACTCAATCAATAAAACTTCCTGAAATGCCAGGTACATGTGGGAGATCTTTAGAATCTGGAAAGGCTTCACTTCAGGGTGATGGCATTTCAAGGTGAACAGAGTATTTATTTTTCCTCCCAGGGTAAACATAGGCTATAATGGGTACCAAAGGAGAAACTGTTAGCTCTCCTGAGAGTCATTTTGAGTATCAATAACCAACAGATATGCCTCAAAGTAGTAATGGGAGGGATATGCCATATTTTGACAGATTCCAGAAAACCCCTCAGAATACCTGGGTTATTAAGAACTACAACAGGGTGACCCTGAGGTGCATGGGTCACTGGAGAAAAGGCATTAAATTAAATGGTGGCAGCCAGGCATGGTGGCTCACGCCTGCAATCCCAGCATTTTGGGCGGTGAAGAGTGGTGGCCCACCTGAGTTCAGGAGTTCGAGACAAGCCTGGTCAACATGGTGAAACCTCATTTCTACTAAAAATATAAAAATTAGCCAGGCATGGTGGCGGGTGCCTGTAATCCCAGTTACTCAGGAGGCTGAGGCAGGACAACAGCTTGAACCTGGGAGGCAGAGGTTGCAGTGGGCCAATATTCTGCCACTGCACTCCAGCCTGGGCAAAAAGAGTGAAATGCTATCTCAAAAAAAAAATTAAACAGTGGCTTGTGGTGAAGGGGCCATGACTTTCATTGTTACTCACTGCTATTGCTGGGAAAAAATAATACAAAAGTATCCCATTGTGGTTCTATTTCTTCTCTATTGGGTTTTACTTTCTTGCTATTTTCCTTCTAAAAAAGTAACCTTTAGACAGGAAACCCTGCTTTACATATTCTCAGCATATACTCTGGCTCTTAATTTAACAATCATAATCTTTAAGTAAAAAGAGCATAAGTAAACCAATGAAGAACCCAATGTTATTATTCACTAACTTTGAAATGATTCCTCTACGGTCAACAGCTGATCAATGGATATGAAAGGCCATTAGGCAGTAAGTGTCTTGAGGGTAAGGATTATGTGTTACTAATCTGTGATTACTCTGCAACAGACATAAACACAGGGCTTGGCATATGTAATAAACTGAAAGAGAAAATGAAAGTACCCTATAAACAATAAACATAAGTATAAAAGATTACATTATTTTCTTTTTTTTTTTTTTCTTTTTTTTTTTTGAGACAGAGTTTCGCTCTTGTTACCCAGGCTGGAGTGCAATGGCGCGACCTCGGCTCACCGCAACCTCCGCCTCCTGGATTCAGGCAATTCTCCTGCCTCAGCCTCCTGAGTAGCTCGGATTACAGGCATGTGCCACCATGCCCAGCTACTTTTTTTTGTATTTTTAGTAGAGACGGGGTTTCACCATATTACCAGGACGGTCTCGATCTCTTGACCTCGTGATCCACCCGCCTCGGCCTCCCAAAGTGCTGGGATTACAGGCTTGAGCCACCGCGCCCGGCCTAAAAGATTACATTATTTTCACAGTAAAAGTAATCCTAAGAATTTAGACCCAGCTGTAAAGGTACCACCTTCAAAGAAGGCTTCCATAAGAGTTAATGAACTACATGTAATTTAGTAAAAGTAGAAAGAAGAAGGAACTGTAGGCTTACAATCTAGGGGAAAAAAATAATTTGTGGTGGCTGTTGGATGACAAATCCCGAAGGTTAGAAGACAGGCGATGTTGCAAGGGGGAAATCTTGATCACTTTGACACTAAGTAAAACTCTAAAAGATAAACATAACCTTTCATCTGGACGAACGAAACATCCTGCTTATATGAGAACAGAAGTTATATACACACTTTTCATTAGAATTATAAATGAAATAATTAAAAATATTAGGTATATATGCTATTATGAGAGGATAACCAAGATGTACTACTAAGGGAAAAAATCAAGGTGTGTAACAGTGTAAATGGTTTGATGCTTTTTGTTTAAAAAGGTAAGTTTTTAAAAAATTATTTTTATTTTTATTTTGAGACATAGTCTCATTTGGTCACCCAGGCTGGAGTGCAGTGGTATGATCTTGGCTCATTGCAAATTCTGCCTCCTGGGTTCAAGTGATTCTCCTGTCTCAGCCTCCTGAGTAGCTGGGACTACAGGCACACTCCACCATGCCTAGATGATTTTTGTATTTTTAGTAGAGATGAGGTTTCACCATGTTGGCCAGGCTGGTCTCAAACTCCTGATCTCAACTGATCTGCCCCCCTAAAAAGATAATTTTCATCTGAATATTCTGGCAATAATGCATGACTCCTCCTTGGCCCCTCACCCTCAATCCCACCCCTTTTCCCCAGGAAGGAAACCAATGGTTCAGAAGAAATTGGGTGAAGGTGGGAAAGGGAACTTTTCCTTTGCATTTTGTTCCTTTCTGTACCATCTGGATTTTATACATATATGCACATATCTCTTTTACTTAAGATAATGTCCATCTGGTTGGTGGCGTTGTGGACCAGTTTGATTTTTAAACACTACCTGCAGTATTAGAAAGACTATTAATATAAATTCCTAAGGACCATGTCAATGTTTTATTAATGTTGCTGCCCATGATGTTGCCTGTTATGGCAGCTTTTTATATTGAGATACTCAATAAACTTTTGTTCCACTGAAAAAAATTAATATATGTTATTTAAAATATTTTAAAAGTAAATTTAAACAAGACAAGCAGCTGAGTCCATTCTCTGAAGCAATGCTGGCAAGATCCAGGAGTTTATACTGGCTGAACAGCATGAAGATGGCTAATCTGCGATTTGTGCCAAGGATAATGCAATTTACATCTACTGCCTGAATTAACAAATCCAATATGCACTAGAAATAATTTTCTAAAAGATAAAGATTTAGAAATATCTAAGAATCAGTGTGCTCTACCTTACCTAATCATTCTGTTATCAATGCGGTACTTCTTCCAAATCTATCCTTCTTTATCTTGCTTTGTGATACTGGAACTGGCCCTTATAAACATTTCCCCTTTGCAGATTATTAAGGTTTGCCAGTAAAGGTGCTGAAGGAACACTGCAGTAGGAAGTGGATTCTCTTCCTGATTCTGGTGTACTTTCTCCTTCTTGCTTCCTGTGGTAGGTACCTGCTGATGGTGTCTGGGAACACAGTGGCAGTGCTCACTATCCATAAGTTTCAGTGGTACCCCAGCTGGTAGCATCCCATCAAGTTTCACTGGCACCCTAGAAGTTTCAAGGCCATTCTAGTGGGTGGCTTCCTAGCAAGTCTTGCTAGCACTCCAGCAGGCAGTTTACTGCTTGCTAGTCCTAGTCTGGTGAAATTCTGTGCTATCCAGTGGCCATAATAACACCTCTCCCACATGATCTGAATCAGCCTAGATCTGGGGGGGGGCTCTCTTCCAAGTTTACTACTTCATTAGGTATTATACCTGAGCCCTAGAGGTAGTAGCTGCTCCCTATATTGTATTCCTGTATTCTTTAGAATTCCCTCTAACTCTTAGTAGTTAATCCCCTGTTACTACTTAATAACTCCTTATATTAAAATTTCTGGTCAAGCGTGGTAGCACACTTCTGTAATCCCAGCACTTTGGGTGGCCGAGGTGGACAGACAGCATGAGTCTAGGAATTTAAGACCAGCCTGGGTGACATGGAAAACTCTGTCTCTACAAAAAAATACAAAAATTGTCTGGGCATGGTGGCTCATGCCTATAATCCCAGCACTTTGGAAGGCCAAGACAAGCAGATCACGAGGTCAGGAGATCGAGACCATCCTGGCTAACACAGTGAAACTCCATCTCTACTAAACATACACACACACACACACAAATTAGCTAGGTGTGGTGGCACACACATGTAGTCCTAGCTACTTGGGAGGCTAAGGCAGGAGAATTGCTTTGCAACAAGAGCAAAAACTCTGTCTCAAAACAAATAAATAATAAAATAAAATAAAATTTCTCTGCTCAAATTACTGGTGTGGTTTTGGGCTCTTGATTGGACCTTGACTAATTCACCCCTAAACCAAAACAATCTAAAACAAACTCATCCAACAACAAACCATGTCAACCACAAAACATCAAATCCAAGCCTACCACTAAAACATAAGCATGTACGGTTAATTTTTTAACACAGAGAAACAGCATGGTAGTTACCAAACTTACTAACTTATTGTCTCTTGAAGCTGACTGTGCATGTGGCTGAATAGTAAGCCGGCTGCTATCACAGATTTATTGTTTATTATTGCATATTTCAGAAGGATGTATTAAATGCATTATTCCAAGTATGGCTGGTTAGCTAATTCTTGTTTTTTTGTTTTTGTTTTTTTTTTTTTAAATTTTTTGGTTATCTAATTCTTTACAAGTCCTTCACGGGAAAAGAAATTTGCTGATTTTGTCTGCCATAAGAATGAATCTATTTATGAAAAAGCATAGATAGGAGCACTGTAATAAGTGACAGAATTTTAAAAAATAACTTTGAACATTCCAGAAAATTCTAATTTCTGGCTTCAATGATGTCATTCATTCATTCAATAAATATTTACTGAGTGGCACTGGGATATAGCAGAAAAGAGGACAGACAATATCCCAGCCTCACGGAATCTACTTTCTGTGATAGAGAAAAAACATGTAAACAAACCAATACATAACATAAATTCAGGTATTATAAAGTGCTATAAAGAAAATTAAGGCAGGCATGTAATGGGTGTGGGTGCTATTTTAGGAGATGATTTAGTGTTCTATATTAAATTTCCTACACATAGTATGAAATAAATGTTTTAACAAATATAACCACAGATATATCTTAGGCATACTACTAAGAGGATAGGATTCATGTAGTTCCATAATAAATCAAACTGAATACATTTATGTAAATCATAACAAGCTTATATTTGGACCAATGAAACTTACCCTATAGAATGCACTGGTCAAAGGGAGTAATGCTGCAGCAATGTTATATTCTTCTAAACTTGAACAATCCTTTAAGCAAAACAAAGACAAATGAGCATTAGGATACTTACCAGAAATCACAAATATATGGGAACCAACATCTGGGATACATTATTTACTGTCCTATGAGGTTTTACCTTTTTATTTTTATTTTGCAGAGGATTCAACGGGAGGAGTTTTTACTTTTATTCTAGATTGCCCAGCTAGGTAAGGCACAGCTAGGTAAGTTTTAGGGGAAAAAACTGCGCAAAGCCCTTTTATAAATAAGGTAAAAGGGCTAGGTGCGGTGGCTCACGCCTGTAATCCAGTACTTTGGGAGGCCGAGGTGGGCGGATCACAAGGTCAGGAGATTGAGACCATCCTGGTCAACATGGTGAAACCCCGTCTCTACTAAAAACACAAAAATTAGCTGGGCATGGTGGCGTGCGCCTGCAGTCCCAGCTACTCGGGAGGCTGAGGCAGGAGAATTGCTTGAATCTGGGAGGTGGAGGTTGCAGTGAGCAGAGATCGCACCATTGCACTCCAGCCTGGGCAACAAGAATGAACTCAATCTCAAAAATTAATAAATAAATAAAATAATAAATAAATTAGGTAAAAGTACAGTTGAGACAGGTATTTTCATACACTATTGCCGAGTAGCTACCTTTACTTTCCTGCTCTACAAAGACTGTGTTAAGTCGTATAACTTACACAAGATATTTTTTGGAGGGGGTTTAGTATATTTACCAACTGTATTCCACTGAGTCTAAGATACATTTTTTGCACATTTTAACGTTTCTGAGATTGGGATCATCTTATAATTGACTGGAGGTACTTTTTCTTTCTTATTGTTATATAAAAAGGGTATCTTGCAGGCCAGGCATGATGGCTCATGCCCGTAATCCCAGCACTTTGGGAGGCCAAGGCAGGCAGATTGTCTGAGGTCAGGAGTTCGAGACCAGCCTGGCCAACATGGTGAAACCCTGTTTCTACTAAAAATACAAAAATTAGCTGGGCATGGTGGTGGGCACCTGTAATCCCAGCTACTTGGGAGGCTCAAGCAGGAAAATTTTTTGAACCCGGGAGGTGGAGGTTGCAATGAGCCAAGATCACGCCACCACACTCCGGCGTGGGTGACAGAGCGAGGCTCTATCTCAAAAAAAAAAAGGACAAAAAAAATTAGATAAGATATATCACTGATTCTGATTCTAAAACCCACTGGGTGAAATGCTGATGAATAGGAAGGTCAAGAAATCTCAGTGGGAATGTAAAACGGCACAGTGACTGTGGAAAACAGTATAGCAATTCCCCACATGCAAAAAAAGAAAGAAACATAGAATTACCGTATATTACTATTCTTTTTCCAGGCATATATCCAAAAGAATGGAAAGCAAGAACTCAAACAGGTTTTTGTATATTCATGTTCACAGAAGCATTTTTCACAATAGGCAAAAGGTAAAAGCAACCCAAGTGTCTTGTTGACATATAAGTGAATAAACAAAACATGGAATACAAGCACACACACATAGATGCAAGGAATAGTCAGCCTTAAAAAGAAATTCTGACACATGCTACAGCATAGATCAACTGCGAGGACACTGTGCTAGATAGATAACTTTTTTTTTTAGATGGAGTCTTGCTCTGCCACCCTGGCTGGAGTGCAGTGGCATGATCTTGGCACACTGCAACCTCCGCCTCCTGGGTTCAAACAATTCTCATGCTCCAGCCTCCCAAGTAGCTGGTATGGCAGGCATCTGCCACCGTACTCGGCCAATTTCTGTATTTTTAGTAGAGACAGAGTTTCACAATGTTGGCCCGGTTGGTCTTGAACTCTTGACCTCAAGTGATCCGCCTGCCTCAGCCTCCCAAAGTGCTGGGATTACAGGTGTGAGCCACTGTACCAAGTGGATAGATACTTTCATATAGTTATATTAACCAGTCTTTTCTCTGTCTGGCAGTGGGGTCCAATGTGGCCAGAATCGAGAACAGTGTCCACAATGGCTGCAAAACCTGAAACTGATCTCCTTAGAGGGCCAAGAATAGTGATTAAAGCCCTAACCTTAGACAATGTCATAGAGCTGGGACCTTAGACATCGATTATTCCAGTGTAGGCAGTGCTCGACTTACGACCACGGTCGGGACCACGGAACGGTCGTTAACACGATTTGGTCATAAGTTGAGTAGGCTATATGCACAGTTGAAATGGTGCACACGGAGATGGTAGTGCTGCCAGAAGCTGGTCCGCACTGTCGTACGCCCAGCTGGGCAACGTTTGCGCTGCCAGACGCGGAGCAGTCGTGGCTAGCGATTGTGGTCGTAAAGTTGAATGGTCGTAAGTTGCATAGGTCGTAAGTCGATCAATACCTGTAATTCCTCCACTTTCCAGATTAAAGAGACATAGATGTCAGCCACAGAGCCACAACTGGAATCTAGATTTATCTACCTATCAGTGTGGTGTTTTTTCCTTTAGACACTGCCTTTTGTACTTGATTGCTTTCCTTTTATTCTTGAGGTAAAAAATATGGATTATTTGAACTTCCAGCACCAATTTGGAGTGTGAGAGTGGTGAGAACAGACCTGACCAGGAGAGCAGCAGAAGGCTTAGCGCTGCCTAAGTACACTAGTGCCAGAGACAAGCACTCTGGAAAACAGGAGGAAGAGTCAGAAGGGAAAGTGAGAATATACCACGGATAATCTTTGACTATTTCAAAATACTGCTGTGGATGGGGAGGGTGTAGTACCGACCTGAGGAAAAAGGAAAAAACTTTCTTGCACGAGTACTTTTGGTACTGGGATCAACTAAAAGAGTTTTCAATTGAATTTCATGTACTGTCAATTCTGAAAAACAGTTACTGCATGTTCTATTGCAATGACTACTGAAATAATAATGGATTATAAGGCTGGGCACAGTGGTTCATGTCTGTAATCCCAGCACTTTGGGAGGCCAAGGCAGGTGATCACCTGAGCTCAGGAGTTCGAGACTGGCCTGGGCAACCTGGTGAAGCCCTGTCTTTACAAAAAAAATACAAAAATTAGCTGGGCACATTGGCCTGTGCCTGTAGTCCCAGCTACTCAGGAGGCTGAGGCAGCAGGATCACTTGAACCTGGGAGACAGAGGTTGCAGTGAAACGAGATGGCGCCATTGCACTCCAGCCCGGGCAACGGAGCGAGACATGTCTTAAAAAAAAAAAAAAAAAAAAAAAAAAAGGATTATAAGGTAAATCCTTGCAGTAAAAAGTCATTCTCAAATGGATCATATTCTTTGACCCAATTAAAAATAAAAAAGTAAAAGATAGGTTCCAGCTTCCTACATTATGCTAAAAATAATACTTTTAACTAACTCATCATTTTGACTAAATGTTTACTGAAGAAATGAGTGAGGATGAGAAATGAGAAAAGGTGGGGATGGAGGTGCCCAACACCAGGAGGAGGCTGCTGCTCTGCCTGCCTGAGCCGGCAGCCTGGCTCACACCCTGCTTTCCTCACTTTATTTATTCACTTTATTCAAGTGAATAAATAAAGGAATAAATGTAAGGAGAATAATGAGAAAAAGGAGCTAAGGCAGAAACCTGGAAAAGATAAATATTTATGTAAAGGGAGTGAGAGAAAATCAAGATGTGGAGAAAGAACTGGTGAAAATGGTACCATAGATGTTAAGAGGTAATGACCAACAGTATTACATGCTTTAGAGGAAGTTTAGTAAAATGAAGACTGGAAAACAAAAACCCATGAGAAACTGGTGAATATAAGAGGTTACTGATGACTTCTGACTTTATTAGGGACAAGGTGAGTAGAGCAAAAGTCCCTAACTATAAATCTTCAAGGTTGGAAAAGAGAGCAATAAAATATCCACTTGGGCTGGGTGTGCAGGCTCATGCTTATAATCTCAGTACTTTGGGAGGCCAACAAAGGAGGACTGCTTGAGCCCAGTTTAAGATCAGCCTGGGCAACATAGAGAGACTCTGCTTCTACAAAAAATTTAAAAAATGAAAAGCAAGGCATGACAGTGCATGCCTGTAGTCCCAGCTACTTGGAAGGCTGAGATGGGAGGATCGCTTGAGCTTGGGAGTTTGAGGTTGCAGTGAACTATGATCACACCACAACACTCCAGCCTGGGTGACATAGAAAGAAGAGACACTGTCTCAAAAAAAAAAAAAAAAAAAAAAAAAAGCCACTTGAAGAGTTATTACATCTAAATTTATTGTTTAATGAATTTCAATAGGGCTCGACTAGATGAATGGTGAGATTTTATCCAATACTTTGATTCTTGAGAATTAGAAGGGTCCGGAATACACTGAAAGGGAAAATCCAGTGGAGGAGAGAGAGGAAAAAGAAGCATCACTAGTAGACTGAGGACTCAGATACATCTGGTAGTCAATATGGTCCCCATTTCTAAGGCAGGGTTAGACCCTGAAAATATAAAAAGCAAATATCTAAAATTTATATTAAACAGCAAGATCCATGATTATATCATCAGATAAAACATATGAGGAAAAAGAAGCTTGGTTCTGCAAGGAAGACTCAGGACTTCCTGAGTATTTTTATGATGGGGGGGAGGGTGAGTGGAGAGAGCTCTTTAAACTACTCTGCAAATACTAGCTCTGTAGAGTACTGATAGCTGTTACTTGGGGGGAATTGGGGAAATGCTGGGTAAACAAAATTAAACAAGGTTTTCCTTTTCTTTCTTTCTTCTTTTTTTTTTTTTTTGAGACGGAGTTTCGCTTTTTTTGTTACCCAGGCTGGAGTGCAATGGCATGATCTCGGCTCACCACAACCTCCGCCTCCTGGGTTCAGGCAATTCTCCTGTCTCAGCCTCCAGAGTAGCTGGGATTACAGGCACGCACCACCATGCCCAGCTAATTTTTGTATTTTTTTTTTTTTTTTTTTTTGAGACGGAGTTTCGCTCTTGTTACCCAGGCTGGAGTGCAATGGCGCTATCTCGGCTCACCGCAACCTCCGCCTCCTGGGCTCAGGCAATTCTCCTGCCTCAGTCTCCTGAGTAGCTGGGATTACAGGCACGTGCCACCATGCCCAGCTAATTTTTTTGTATTTTTAGTAGAGACGGGGTTTCACCATGTTGACCAGGATGGTCTCGATCTCTCGACCTTGTGATCCACCCGCCTCGGCCTCCCAAAGTGCTGGGATTACAGGCTTGAGCCACCGCGCCCAGCCTAATTTTTGTATTTTTAGTAGAGACGGGCTTTCACCATGTTGACCAGGATGGTCTTGATCTTCTGACCTCGTGATCCACCTGCCTCGGCCTCCCAAAGTGCTGGGATTACAGGCGTGAGCCACCACGCCCGGCCTCTTTCTTTTTTTTAAAACAAAAACAAAAATGCAGGATCTTGCAGGGTTTTAAACTGTGACTCTATGAAAATAATTCGGTATGCAGCATGTAATAGCAAACCCCAAGTTTCTCTTCAAAGAATCAGTATGTCAGTATGTTCAGATCTCTTATTTTTTAATTCTATACTTTAAAGTTTAACTTCCTTGTGATTCCAGTAAACAACCTTCTCCACCAGTTCTAATCAGGAGTTCCCACCTGTTGCCTCGTTCCCTGGCTCCACCCTAAATTATCCCAGTGATCTTCTCCAGTCACCTTCTTTGACCTAGGTCACCCCTGGCTATCTGCTCTGACCTGCCAGTAACCGTCCTTCCTGCCAAAATACCCACCCTGCCACTCCAGCTGGACCCCCACTGTCTTTAAAATAGCCAGTTGGGATTAGTCTAGCTTGTCCAGTCTAAACCTAGCCAATAGGGGAATGACACAGCAGTAGGGACAACCCCCGTCAGGCATAAGTACCCCTTTCCCCCTTGTGCAAGCTTGCAGCCACCATTGCTCCATCCATGAGCCGCACCTTTCTACAGAAGTAAACTGCTTTGTTGAGAGGAATTATCTTCAAGTGCTATTTCCTTTGTGGCATCGAACTTTTACTTATAACATGCCTTTGTAAATTCAATTTCACTGAGTATTTTTTTAAAAAGCAGTTGTAGAATATATTTTGGAAAATGATGATTTGAGATCGCCAAAAATGTCATGAAAGAATTCCAACCAAAAGATCATTAAACAAAATTAAAAAAAAAAAAATTACTTAGAGACAAGATCCTGCTCTGTCACCTAGGCTGGAGTGCAGCAGCACAATCATAGTTTACTGCAGCCCTGAACTCCTGGGCTCATGCGATCCTCCTGCCTCAGCCTTCTGAGTAGCTGGGACTACAAGCACACGCCACCACATCCAACTAATCTTTAATTTTTTTGTAGAGACAGTGTCTCATTATGTTGTCCAAGTTGGTCTTGAACTCCTGCTTCAAGGATCCTTCTGCCTCTGCCTCACCAAATGCTGGGATTACAGGCATAAGCCATGACACCCAGCCCAAAAGATCACTTTAAAATTTAGTTATGGATTTTTGCTTCTTGACTTATGGTTGTTTTCATATTCTAATAGGTAATTTTTCTAAAAATAATTTTAAATGATAGATAACATATTTTAAAATCCTTAATACAAAGCAATGAATTGGCAAGAAAGCAAAGAACATGCGGATCAAAATGTAAGTAGAAACTTGGAAAGATAAACAGAGCACTGAAGCTAAATTTTAACTTTGGAACTGCTGGTGGGCAAATTTTAGTATTAGTTTTGAACTCAAGAGACTCAAGGTATAGGACACAAAGACTAGCACTTGCTGAAGGCAGGAAGTCCATAAGGAGAATATAAACCAAAAATGAAATCCTGAGCCCCACAACCAGTTGAATAGACCGCTGGCCAAAGGGATCCCAGGGACACCTACAGAACTGAATTCCTGGACACGAGAGGAAGGGAGGTCAGACATGCCTCATTATGCCTCTTCCTTTTGGTGTTTAGGTAAAAATACAGATCTGACAAAACAGACTCTTTGTAGCAATAAGATAACAGATTATAAACACAAGGCCATGCAAATCAGGGGTTAAGTCACACTCCACAAACCATAAAATCTCATTTAATGGGGTTTTATTTTTTATTTTTATTTTTTGAGACCCGGTCTCACTCTGGAGGCTGGGGTGCTGTGGTGCAATGTTGGCTCACTGCAGCCATGACCTCCTGGGCTCAGGTGATCTCCCACCTCAGCCTCCTGAGTAGCTGGGAAGACAGGCATGAGCCATCACGCCAGGCTAATTTTTGTATTTTTGTAGAGATGGGGTTTCACCATGTTGGCCAGGCTGGTCTCAAACTCCTGAACTCAAGTGATTCTCCCACCCTTAGCTTCCCAAAGGGCTGGGATCATAGGCATAAAAACAGGTTTTTAAAATTATCCCAGCATAAAGTGGCTTCCTTTCCAACCTGACTCTGATACAGCATCACATGATAGATAGGAAACCCAAAAGGAAATCAGAATATTTTTCTTTGACATGTTTTGAAATGGCCCTGCAAAGTAATCTGTTGTGGGGGAAATTTGCATCTGTACAGAATCTCCATTAATGCAGCCAGGACTTCCCTTTCTAAGACTTTCTCTCTGGGTTGGAGAGATTAGCTGGGAGTCTGACACTTATATGGTCTCAAAAGAGACATTTACCACATATTATCTCTGAGGGATAAGACATCTAAGTCTTCATCTACATAATAAGCGCTTTGAGCTCCACAAACCCCTTATCTTGACTCAAGCATTCCTTTCTACTGACATCAAGTCTTTTTACAAAACTTAACTCTTTCAATCAGTAGCCAATCAGAAAATCTTTGAATCCATCTATGACCTATAAGCCACCACCCCCCAAGATACCCCACCTCTTTAGGATGAATCAAGGTACAGCTTCCATGTATTGATTTAAGATTTTACCTACAATTTCTGTCTTCCTAAAATATATAAAACTAAACTGCAACCCAACTGCTGGGCTGTGGTCACTCCTACTGGGTCAGAATAAGCCTCTTTAAAATACTTTATAGATTTGGTTTTCCATTAACAAGAATGACAGTAATTCTGGGATCTCTAAAGCCACCTATGATGCCAGATAGAAAGTCTGAGATGTAGGAAAATAACTGAGCCAAAAAGAGAGATAAATATGTAGGTAAACCTAAACACACACTGACTGTATAAAACCATAACAATTATTGTCTTTTGATAGTAAAGAATATTAACATAAATTAAACTATACAACCATGGTAGCATAGACTTTGCAAGAGAGTGGACTGGAGTTAGATTTCAAAAATTAAGTAAGCATTTAAAAATTTCTATATTATCACCAAAGAAATAGAAATAGAGTGAGTTGCAACTTCCAAAGTAGTGGAGGAAAAAATGGAATAGTAGAAAAAAAAAATCCAACAAACCTGAACCCAAGGGAAAACAAAGAAGAAGAGGAAAAAGAAACTCAGAAAAGAGAAACAATCAGAAAAGAAAAAAATAAGATGGGACCAAGTGCAGTGGCTTACGCCTGTAATCCCAGCACTTTGGGAGGCTGAGGCGGGTGGATCACGAGGTCAAGGGATCCAGACCATCCTGGCCAACATGGTGAAACCCTGTGTCTCTTCTAAAAATACAAAAATTAGCTGGGTGCGTTGGCACACTTGGGAGGCTAAGGCAGCTACTTGGGAGGCTAAGGCAGGAGAATCACTTGAACCCAGGAGGCGGAAGTTGTGGTAAACTGAGATGGCGCTACTGCACTCAAGCCTGGCGACAGAGCGAGACTCCGTCTCAAAAAAAAAAAAAAAGATGATAGGAATATAGGAATAAATATGTTAGTGGTGGCAAATATCTGAGTCTCGCAGCACCAAGTATGTTACCAGTCAAGGCATCCAAGTTCCTGATGGTGAATCCATATGGGTCTGCAGCAACCTCAGTTCTTGCCTCCTCAGAAGAAACAATTGGACTGAGGGGCATAAGGCAGAAAAAGAATCCAAGGCAAGTTTCAGAGCAGGAGTGGAAGTTTATTTTAAAAGGCTTTAGAGTAGGAAAGAAATGAAATATTGCTAGGAAGAGACCCAAGCAGGCACGTGAAGGTCAAGTGCCATGTTTAACCTTGATCCTGGGACTTTATACACTGGCCCCTTTCCCATGATTCTTCCCTTAGGCTGGGCTACTTATACGTGCAGTGCCCTCCTTATATCTGGGACGTAAGCATACACATTGTGTTCAGGAAGTCAAATGCATGCCCGTCTGTGGCGTTCTTCCCTTTTTGTGTGGTGTGCCCCTGGAAGGTCATACTCTGCCACTTTGTCTCTTAATGCGCACGTCCAGGAAGTTGCTTCTCCCTGATGGCTGCATTCAATTAACACTTTAGTGCATCAATTGTGGACAATCAGCAAATGGCCTCTCCCTAGTGCCAGCTGACAATTAATCACTTTTAGAGAGGCAATGTAATATCTGCCCAACAATCAACTAACATTCCCAGTGGGTGGGGGACAGCCTTCTCCTGCCCCACTCATGCCTGTCTAGCTACTTGTAACAAATACAAAAGCACAAATGGACCAAATGTTCTGGTTAAAAAACAAAGATTGACAGGGAATCTAAAAACCAGAATCTAAATATTTGTTGCTTATAAACATATATATATATATAAATTTAAGGATTCACAGCATTTAAAGGATGAAAAAATATGAACCAGGCAAATACCACAAGAAGTTGGGGTAGCTATATTAACAATCAGACTATAGGCCAGGTGTGGTGGCTCATGCCTGTAATCCCAGCACTTTGGGAGGCCCAGGTGGGTGGATCACCAGGTCAGGAGATCCAGACCATTCTGGCCAACACTGTTAAATCCTGTCTCTACTAAAAATACAAAAATAAGCTGGATGTTGTGGTATGTGCCTGTAAACCTAGCTACTCAGGAGGCTGAGGCAGGAGAATTTTTTGAACCACGGAGGCAGAGGTTGCAGTGAGCTGAGATTGCGCCACTGCACTCCAATCTGGTAACAGGCAAGACTCAAAAAAAAAAAAAAAAAAAAAGACTCAAGTCAAAATAAATAAATAAATGAATAAATAAAATCAAACTACAAAATACTCTCCAAGGCAAAATGCATTACTAGGGATAAAATGAAGCATTACTTAACAATAAATCGCTCAATCTACCAGAAAGCTATAATAATTTAAATGTGTATATAATAATTAAACCTAGTAACTTAGCCTTAAAACATACAGAGCAAAAACTGACAGATGTAAAATAAAAAATAGATAAATTTACAATCACGTTAAAATATTTTAATATACCTCTCTCAGTAACTGATAGGTCAGGCAGGTAGAAAAATCAGTCATCATACAGTAGATAGAAAGAAATACTTCAAAATTAGGGCTAATCGATATGTATAGAATACTATATACAAAAACTTGCTTGCTCTAATAGACACTGTACTCTAAAACTGCACCCAGAACTGTTCACATGGATTTTAAAAAAATGACCTCATACTGGGCTATGAAATAAGTATCACGGCTGGGTGCAATGGCTCACACCTGTAATCACAGAACTTTGGAAGGCTGAGGTGAGAGGATCGCTTGAGCTCAGGAGTTCAAGACCAGCCTGAGTGTTAATAAGACCTCATCTCTACAAATAATTAAAAATTAGTTGGGTGTGGTGGCATGTGCTTGTATTCTCAGATACTTGGGAAGCTAAGGTGGGAGAATCACTTGAGCCCAGCAGGTGGAGGCTATAGTGAGCCATGACTGCATCACTGCACTCTGGCCTGGGTGACAAAACAAGACTCCATCTCAAGAACGAAACAAAACAAAAACTATCAGTAAATTTCAAAATGTTTTGAATCATATAGATACCACTGTCAGATCACAATGCAATTAAGTTAAAAATCATTAATACATGTAAAATACTTAAAATTGTACCTAGTACATAGTAAGTACTCAATAAATGTTATTATCACTGAGGCCAAGAAATGCTTAGTGTATCACACTCTATTGTGATTACCTATTTACTTGTCTGTCTCTTTACTAGGCTATAGCAATTTAATGGCATTTTTATAGCAGTGACTAAGAAGTAGTTATCAATATTTATGGCAAGTTGTTGAATGAGTGATATGCCTTTTTGAATGTCATATAAAGCTGAAAGAAGAATAGTATAAATGATCTTACTAGGTCTTGCATTTCCAGAACAAGCATTGAGAGTAATTAGGCTTTTCCTTTGAATAACAATTTTCATTTATTCACTGAATATTTATTGAGTATCTACTATGTTCTAGGCATGCTGTAGCTAATGAACTCAAGAATCTCTTTATCCCAAGAGGGAATAGGGATGACAAATAAGAATGCATTTTAAAGGGATGAGATAAATTCATGGCTGACTAAGATACATCCTTAAATTAGAGGGACAATGATGTACTTTCATGATGTCTCTGTGGGGACCTTTGTTGGAGCCCAGTTACTGATTAGATAGATTTTAAGTTAGATCAAGTAATCTTTTGTTTTAAAGAGTATAGTTTTAGATATAAAAAGAGTGACTGTTAAAACTGAGTGAGAACTCTCCCTCAGTCAAATCTCTGGAAATGAATGTCTGTGAGAAAGGAGAGGGAGAAAAGAAACATGAATCAATGAGAACTTCCTTCAAAAAGAATATTAAAATCAACTGAAATATTACTTTGAAGGCAGTCATTACCTTGGAGTCATGTTTAGGTTTTTATTTTAAAATACAGTCAGATCTGTGTCCTAGTTGAGGTTCTTCAGGGTTCTTTGGGGCCCTGAGGATTCCTGAAATCATGAAGCATCCACATATGCTTTGAGACATAACTTTATTATTATTAGTTTTTTCTGGAGGCCATGCAACTTCCCTAAAAATTGAACGAATTATAGAACAGATCTACAGAGCCAATGGGTCATGTTTGGTTACAAGGTGATAATCTAAAGAATTCTATAGATTCTAGGTACTTATGGACCTATTCCATATGGACTAATAAGAGGATGAATCTTCAAGATTTGGTCTCTGGGTGATTTTGGATTTTTACGTGCCAACCCTAATGGCCACAGATTTTCTGATGATTAATAAGCATTTATTCTTTTGAATTAATTGTTGTCTCCTGTTCATGTGAATTTATTATTCATGTTGAAACCATGTGCTTATCAATATAAGCAAAATAAAGAAAATTCAAAAATAAAGAAAATAAAATAAAATACAGTCAGGCCATGTAGAAAAACACCACACCTTTTTCCTCTGTGGTATCACTGCAAGGTCTCCATCTTCTGTGTGGATTTAGATCTAATTCCAGAATGCAGCAAAAAGTGTGAATCATCCTTTTCTTCCTGACTTATTCCTCACCCCCTAAGGACACCGTTATGCACAAGAATGTCATCTGTGTCCTAGCACATCTGAATTTCTTTAACAGAAATGCCTTGCATGTTTCTGATGACTGTCATGAGGCCCAAGGCAATAAAGTTCAACAGACTTGAGCTGTAATCTTCTCCCAAGGAAATGGTTGGGATGCCAAGATGCCTTTTGACTTCAATTTCACAGCAGGGTTTCATTTGTAATGACACTGTCCAAACTTTAAATGACAACAGCTGTGATATGAAGCCCTACACACTCATTTATAATAATTTCCAACAAATTAAAAAAATTAAACAATGGGGAATTTCAATCCATTACCAATTAGCAGGGAATAGGCAATCATAAAACATTTAGACTAGTAGGCGCGATTTATTATCTTGCAAAATGTTTACACATTGTAGCACGTCTCAAACCTGTGCGCCAGTCAAATGCTGATTGCAAAATATAAATATAAAATTCTTTGGAAATCACATTAGAGACATTTTAAGTTAATTAGGTTGAAAGGAAAAATTTTTAGAACATAAGTCTACAATTATTGACACAGCAACAGCTTTCCAGAATTGTGCAGTTATCTGTTGGGGAATCAGTCCATAAATATACATCCTGAAGTCGCCTGTGCTTTGGCCAAATATTAGCATTGTAGCAATAAACATACCAGGCATTTTATAAACTTCCAAGGTCATGAATACTTATACATGTTGTATTCTGAACTTTGCTTTGTAATTTACCTTTAATTTTCCTGCTACGACTGTGAACCCGGCAATCTTAATTTCTCATTATCCTCAATTACTTCATACTTTTAACCTAGATAAATTTGAACTGTTGTGGTCAACATTCCAATTTGATAAAACTCTGGAATCTCTAAAAAATGTTATATTTAAACATTTAAGAAAAAATTAGATTGAAAGGAACAATGTGTTACAGAACTGATTTTCCTTTAGAGTTCAGATTAGACACAGCTCAGAAAAAAGATATTTTCAGTTGCCCAAAACATTGAAAACATTTGCATCTTCTACATAAGGACAAAAATTAAAAGCACAAATTCCTCTTTACATCATATTATTCTCCTGTTCAAAAATACAGCTATTTTCTGACCATTACAGAATAATGACCAAACTCTTCTGCCAGGCTTATTAGGCCTCCATGGTACAGACAGACACACGTCTATACACACCCAATAATATGGGCCCCTTCTGCAAGCTGCAGCTCTAGTTGACCTATTTAGTTTATCATCTTCTAATCTACACGATACTTCTTATTCTACATTATACTTCTATTCTACATCAACCATATCTAATATGGCTGAATAAGCCCTTCCATGCTTTGTTTTGTCATTTACATGCTTTCTCCTTGGTACCTTCATATGCCTGCCCTCATATTTCTCCATTCTTTCCAGGTACAATGTTAAGCAAAAAACAGGTAAAAGGATTTTATTAGAGCTTCAGCTTCAGGTTATATTTTACCACTAAATAAACCTATAAAACGATAAAGGAAGACAGGCACAGGGGCTCACACTTTGTAATCCTAGCACTCTGGGAGGTGGAGGTGGGCAGATCACCTAGGTTGGGAGTTTGAGACCAGCCTGACCTACATGGAGAAACCTTGTCTCTAGGAAAAAGAAATTACAAAATTCGCCAGGCTTGGTGGTGCATGCCTGTAATCCCAGCTACTCAGGTAGCTGGGACAGGAGAATCACTTGAACCCGGGAGGCAGAGGTTGTGGTAAGACAAGATTGTGCCATTACATTCCAGCCCAGGCAACAAGAGTGAAACTCCATCTCAAAAAGAAAAAAGACTAGGTAAGGGGGCTCACACCTGTAATCCCAGCACTTTGGGAAGCCAAGGTGGGCAGATCACCTGAAGTTGGGAGTTTGAGACCAGCCTGACAAACACGGAGAAACTCCATCTCTACTAAAAAAAAAAAAAAAAAAAAAATACAAAATTAGCGAGGTGTGGTAGTGGTGCATGCCTATAATCCCAGCTACTAGGAAGGCTGAGGCAGGAGAATTGCTTGAACTGGGAGGTGGAAGTTGTGGTGAGTCGAGATTGCGCCATTATACTCCAGCTTGGGACACAAAAGTGAAACTCTGTCTCAAAAAAAACCCCCAAAACCAAAACCAAACAAACAAACAAACAAAACACGCTGGGTGGTGGCTCATGCCTGTAATCTCAGCACTTTGGGAGGTCGAGGCAGGCAGATCATGAGGTCAGGAATTCTAGACCAGCCCGGCCAACATGGTGAAACCCTGTCTCTACTAAAAATACAAAAATTAGCTGAGTGTGGTGCTGCACACCTATAATCCCAGCTACTCAGGAGGCTGAGGCAGAAGAATTGCTTGAACCCAGGAGGGAGAGGTTGCAATGAGCCAAGATCATGCCACTGCATTCCAGCCTGGGAGACTCCATCTCAAAATACAAAACAAAACAAAAAAACCATAAAGGATGTATCACGGTTTTGAATACCACTGTTACTTACAGGTACAATGACTCCCATTGAGATAGAAGGTGAATGCTAGGCTTGAGAAACAATATCAAGCTTTCTTTCTTTCTTTCTTTCTTTCTTTATTTATTTATTTTGAGACGGAGTTTCGCTCTTGTTACCCAGGCTGGAGTGCAATGGCGCAATCTCGGCTCACCGCAACCTCTGCCCCCTGGGTTCAGGCAATTCTCCTGCCTCAGCCTCCCGAGTAGCTGGGATTACAGGCACGCGCCACCATGCCCAGCTAATTTTTTGTATTTTTAGTAGAGACGGGGTTTCACCAGGATGGTCTCGATCTATTGACCTCGTGATCCACCCGCCTCGGCCTTCCAAAGTGCTGGGATTACAGGCGTGAGCCACCGCACCCGGCTGAAGCTTTATTTTAAGTTCTTTGAATGAATGGACCAAGTCAGTTTCAACTTTATATGCTGGAAACTAGAATACTGCATCTGGCTTATGGTAATAATAGCTAACATTTATTAAGTGTTTACTAAGTATCACACATACTCTAAGTATGAATTTACAGATAATATTTCATTTAATCTTCACAATGTCTCAATTAGATAAGATTGTGAAATTATGTCCTTTTTGTTGATGAAGAAACTGAGCCTCTCAGAGGTTTAATTATTTGCCTGAGATTACATGATCACAAATGGCAAAGCCAGAATTGAATCTGGGTAGTATTACTCCAGTATTTGTGCTTGAAATCCCAATGTTCTCTCACCTCTTAAGTACAATAAGATATTGCACTGAATATAAAAATGATGTCTGTGGAAACATAATTCAGGAAAAAGAAACCCTCTAATAAGTTATAAATAATATTCTCAAGACAGTTTAAAACTATACAGCTATGAAAAACCAATTAAAAACATAATCGTTAACAGTTTTTCATACAGCTATGAAAAACCAATTAAAAACATAATTGTTACAATTAAAATGCAATGGAAGGGCTTGAAGAAAATTTTCTCATGTGTTCTTTTATTTTACTTCTATATTTAGGAATTTTTAAAAATTATGAAATATAGAGGATGAAGTTAAAGCTTCTAAAATACACCTAACAGGAGTACTGGACATAAGGCATACATAAGGCACATGGGGTAAAGTAAAAGAAATAATTTTAAGAATTTAGTCTTCAGAGGCAGACAGTCCACATAAAACAAATGAAAGAGAACTATACTGAGACATATTATGGTGCAATTTCATTACACCAGTGATAAAAGATTCTAAAAGCTGTCAGAGAGAGAGAGAGAGAGAAAAAAAGAGAGAGAGAGAGAGAGAAAGAAAGAAAGCAGTTCATTTACAAAGAAAAAAGAATTGGGGTGGGGGGTGGGGAAGCTCAACAACGTTAGATGATATAAAATCACACCGGGTACTACCGAGGTGGTAGGGAAGGAAGGGGGCAAGAGTTGAAAAACTGTTGGGTACTATGCTCACTACCTGGGTGATGGGATCAATTTGTATCTCAAACCCCAGCATCATGCAATATACTTGTGTAACAAACCTGCACATGTACCCCCGAATCCAAAAGTTGAAATTACTTAGAAAAAGAAAGAAAATCACAAACAGCCATGTTTTCACAGTACTGAGAAAAAATACTTAAAATTATCTTTTATTTTTTTAAAAAATAATATACACTAAATGGACTTATTTTCTGGCTATATAGTTCTATGGATTCTAGCATATAACTACATGAGATCATATAATCACAGCCAAGATTCAGAATATAGAACAGTCCTATCACTCCCCACATTTCTCATTGCTATCTGTTTATGGTCATGCCATCCTGCTACGCCTAGTCCCTGGTAACTATTAGTCTCTTCCCTGACACTATGGTTTTGTCTTTTTGAGAATGTTATGTAAATGAAATTGCACTATTTATAACATTTTGAGAGTGGTTTCTTTCACTCATGACAAGATCTTTGAGATTCATCCACATTGTAGCATACAATACTTAATTTTTATTGCTGAGTAGTACTCCATTGTATGGATGCGTTTGTTTATCCATGCATCTGCTGAAGGACATATGGGTTGTTTCCAGGTTTTGGGAATTACAAATAGAGCTGCTATTAATATTCACATACAGGTTTTTGTGTTAATATAAGTTTTCATTTTTTTTTCTTCCAGGGTAAATCCCTAGGAATGAGATGACTGGGTCACATGGTAAGAATATGTTTTAACTTTATGATAAACTGCCAAACTGTTTTCCAGGTAGGTTGTACTATTTTATCTGACAGTTCTAGCATCTCTGCTTCCTTCCCAGCACTTGATATTTTCAGTGTTTTTATTTTAGCCATTCTAGTATGTGTGTAGTAGCATTTCTTTCAGGTTTAATTTCCATTTCCCTAATGGCTAAGATATTGAACCAATATTTATGTGCTTATTTACCATATACATATCCTCTATGATAAACTGTCTGCTCAACTTTTATCTTTAATAAAAATCAAGTGGCTTGTTTTAATATTTTGTAAGAATTCTTTAGATATTTAAAAATAAAGACTTTTGACAGATACGTTTTGCCAATATTTCCTCCTAGTGTATGGTTTGCATTTTAACTTTCAAGAGTATCTTTTGTAAAAAAGATTTAAATTCTGATAAAATCCAATTTATCTTTTTTTTCTTTTATGGTTTGTGCTTTTTGTGTTTTAAGAAATCCCTGCTTTACCCCAAGGTCAAAAATAGTTCCCCTATGTTTTCTTCTGAAGTTGTACAGCATAAGCGCTTATATTTAGGTCTACAACCTAACTTTTATAAATGATATTAGCTAAGAGTTGAATTTCACTTCTCCCATGTGGATGTCCTGTTCTAGTACCATCTGTTGAAAAGACTACGCTTTCCCCTTGAATTATCATGCTTTTGTTAAAAATAAATTACCTATATATATGTAGGTCTACTTCTGGCCTCCCCATTTTGTTCTATGTATCTATTTGGCTATTCTTTAGCTTTATTTTGTTTTTGTTTGTTTTTGAGATGTTGCTTTACTCTGCCACCTGCGCTAGAATGCAGTGGCTTTATCTTGGCTCACTGCAACCTCCGTCTCCTGGGTTCAAGCAATTCTCCTGCTTCAGTTTCCTGAGTAGCTGAGATTACAGGTGTCTGCCACAATGTCCAGCGAATTTTTTTATTTTTAGTAGAAACAGGGTTTCATCATGTTGGCCAGGCTGGTCTTGAACTCATGACCTCAAGAAATCCGCCTGCCTCAGCCTCCCTAAGTGCTGGGGTTACAAGTGTGAGCCACTGTGCCCAGCCTCTTTAGTTATTCTAAGTTATGACTATAACTTATACATAGCTTTTACACATATATCTGCATTAAAAATGAGGTCTACTGATTTTCACTTTAAGTATTATGCTTTGCCTCAATAGAAGTTTACAAAATTAAACTAGTTTATCATTATTTATATGAATACAAATTTTTTTTCTTTCAAACGATTTAAAGAAATGTTATTATGGTTATAGGCCATTATAATTTAAAGACCATCTGTAGTATACTGAAAAAACTAAAGGATTTGCTTTGAAACATATCCGTGTAACTGAGCACCCCCATTTGTCTGAGAGAGACAGAATGAGCTATTTTTTTTTCTTTTCTCCATTTCTCCCTCTTTTCCTCTTCCTACTTAGCCCTTCAGAAATGCAATTATAACCTTTTACCTCCCCTTCACCAGACACTCCCTACAGAGCAAGTTCATTTAACTACATGCTTAGAAGCTCCAGAGTGGAGCTCTCACCAACCAAGAGGCTGCCTCGAGAGACAACAGTCAGTCTGAAACCCTAACTAGGCCCACTAGGAAACTTTCTCCTACCTGGGGAGTTTCAGCTACCTTTACAACCTAGTTCTGCCTACAAAGACACGAGTGGTCACCAGCTCAAATGCTGGGTAGATAGGGTACTGAAGCAAGTCATGTGGATCCCCTCCTGTTACTTCCTCCCCTGCATGCCGTTCATGCCAAATCCCCTTTTTAAAGCACCTACTTTCTGCTCCCAAAGTGAAGCAGTACCCTTAAGGCAGGCAGGCTGTTACTACTTCCCCTAAGCTAGCTTTGGAATAAAAAGTCATTTTCTTTATGCTGTATTTCTCTCATTAGTTGGACTCTGCACCTGGCAAGCAACTAAATCTACATTTTGGTTACATCCTATTTAAAAGCAACAACAAAACAGGCAAGGTATGCTGAGCTCTACAATGGAGAGACTAAGCAATTTAAATCCAGTGGCAGAATTTTAGTACAGTGAGACAGACTTTAGGGAGGGATGAGACTCTCAAAACATGTGGCTACAATGGTTTCAGTCTAAATGTAGTTCTTAGAAACATAATGGCCACTGTTTACTATCGTTGTGAAATTTTGAATCTGTCAAAAGTTGTTTGAGTAAGTAACCTTAAAGAATGAAAAGCTATTTACAAAGGGACATATTTTCTTGCCTCTAAAGCAATACGTGCTTCTAAGTCACCGTTTCCTAGCCAGGCTCCTCCTGGTACATGGAGATCATACTGTGAATTGCCGGAGGAAGGGTTTAGCAGTAAACTTTGGAATGTAACCCCTTACTGGCAAAGTATCTGTACCTAACTGATTTTCTTTACCCTTTAAAAAAAAGAATCTCTAGTTCCTGGCTCCAAACGGCCACCTAAATTTCAATCAAATATTGCAATAAAATCCAAAATAAGTGGATTTCACTGAAGTATAAAGTGTAAGGCACAGAATTAGAGACCAGATTTGTTAGCTTGGGTTGAATTTCATGCTAGTTCCATTAATTAAAAAGCAATTTTTGTTAAGTCTCTGTAATGGCTTTGATGCTCTCAATTGTTGTTACTTATATCCACCACCACTCCAGGAGCTTCTATCATCAGGATCAAAGGAAAATGAATGGTAGTAAAGTAAAGCAAGACTAGTGTCTTAAGCTAAAGTTTGAAAATGGGTTTCTACAACAATGATGTCTGACTGAAATACAGATGGTCCCAGATTTACGATGGTTCAACTCAACAATTTTTTGAGTTTAAGATGATGTGAAAGTGATATGCATTCAGTACAGAGTATACTTCGAGTACCCACACAATATTCTATTTTCTACTTTTAGTATAGTATTCAATAAATTACACAAGATATTTGACAATTTATTATAAAACAGGCTTTGTATTAGATGATTCTGCCCAACTGTAGGCTGATGTAAGTGTTCTGAGCATGTTTAAAGTAGGATAGGCTAAGCTATAATGTTCAGTAGGCTAGGTGTATTAAATGCATTTTCTTATTTTTATTTATTGATTGACTGGACAGGCTCTTGTTCTGTCACTCAGGCTGGAATGCAGTGGCATGATCACAGCTCACTGTAGCCTCTACCTTCCAGGCTCAGGCAATCCTCTCACCTCAGTCTCCTAAGTAGCTGGGACACAGGTATACACCATCATTTCCAGCTATTTTTTGTATGTTTCATAGAGATGAGGTCTCACTATGTTGCTCAGGTTGGTCTTAAACTCCTGGGTTCAAGCAGTCCTCCCTCCTCAGTCTCCCAAAGTGTTGGAATTACAGGTATAAGCTACAGCACCCGGCCTAAGTGCACTTTCAACTTATGATATTTTCAACTTACAAAGAGTTTATCAGGATGTAACCCCACTCTAAGTCAAGCAGGATCTGTATGATGTGAGCCATATGTGTAGTTTAATATTTTCTACTATCCTCATTCAAAATAGTAAAAGGAAACAGGTAATTAAATATATTTTATCTAACCCAACACATCTAAAATATGATAATTCAACTTAAAACTAATATAAAAATCACTAATCAGATATTTTACACTCCTTTTTTGGACTAAGTCCTCAACATCCAGTGTGTATTTCATACCAACAGCACATGTCAGTTTGGACTAGACATATTTTCCCTCGTCATATCTAGTTCCACATGTGTCACATTAGACTGTAATATCCTTAATACATAGATCTTGGAATCCTAAAGTTATAGAAAGTATGATCTTCTATCTCTTTTCTTCCCACAATTGTCCTTTCCTTAGGCTTTTGGCTGCTATTTTTAGAATACTGTTTAGAAAATTATGGCAGGGGACATCAAATCAGGGTTCTGAACTTGTTATAGGGCTACTAAAAAATGTCAGTGTCTGCAGGCTAAAAAATAAGGAGGTCTGGAATCACGTAATAACATGTTTTCCATGAAATCAGTTATAGATAAAAGAGAGAACAGTTTGAACTTCAAAGGGTATCAAAGTAAGATAGCCTCAAAGACTGATATGCGGATCTTTCCCCTTTGACCTTGTTATGAAATTGGGCTGTTTCCATTGCAGACTATCTATATAATCTGGCTTAAGCTGTACTTATAAAAATGTTTTAGTCTCCTTGTTTTATTTTTTTCTTTTCACACTGAGTTTTGGTCATTTCTGCACTGAATAAGTAGAAAAATATTTGGGGTAGACTGTATTTGATTTTCCTGTAGCTATTAGAAACTTGCAAACATTTTTGTCACTGGTGACAATTCAAAATTGAAGTTTGGCCTTAAGAATTAAAAAAAAAAAAAATTTTGAAAAAAAAAAAATTTGTCACCGGGTACGGTGGCTCAAGCCTGTAATCCCAGCACTGTGGGAGGCCGAGGAGGGTGGATCACGAGGTCAAGAGATCGAGACCATCCTGGTCAACATGGTGAAACCCCGTCTCTACTAAAAATAGAAAAAAAATTAGCTGGGCAGGGTGGCACATGCCTGTAATCCCAGCTACTCAGGAGGCTGAGGCAGGAGAATTGCCTGAACCCAGGAGGCGGAGGTTGCGGTGAGCCGAGATTGCGCCATTGCACTCCAGCCTGGGTAACAAGGGCGAAACTACGTCTAAAAAAAAAAAAAAATAAAAAAATAAATTTGTTTTTTTTTTTTCCTTTTAACAAACTATCATTGGAAAGACTGAAAATCTTAAGTAGGGAAAAAACCCAAAAGGATGGCCCTTACCTTAATTTTGTAACGCTGTATCTATCAAAATTCTTATATTAGGACACACATTCTTTTCAAGTGCACAAGAAATAGCTGTCAATATGGTCCATATACTAGACCATAAATTTATCTTACAATAAATTTAGAAGCATGTTATCTGAACAAGATAGAAGTTAGAAAGTATTAAGAGAAAAACCTCTGAAAGATCTACACAAAGATTATAATATAAACCGTATACCGTAATTCTAAATAACCCAAGGTTTCAAAGAAAATCAAAAGGGAAATGAGAAAGTATTTAAAAATGAATAATGAGCTGGGTGTGGTGGCTCATGTCTATAATCCCAGCACTTTGGGAGGCTGAGGCAGGCAGATCACCTGAGGGCGGGAGTTCAAGATCAGCCTGACCAACATGAAGAAACCCCATCTCTATTAAAAATACAAAATTAGCTGGATGTGGTGGCACATGACTGTAATCCCAACTAATTGGGAGGCTGAGGTAGGAGAATCACCGGAACCCAGGAGGCAGAGGTTGCAGTGAGCTGAGATTGTGCCATTGCATTCCAAACTGGGCAACAAGAGTGAAACTCCATCTCAAAAAAAAAAAAAACAACAATAAAAATAAAAACATATTATATCAAAATTTGTTGGCTGCTGGTAAGGCAGTACTTAGTGAGAAATTTATAACACTACATACCTGTGTTAGAAAAGAAGAAAGGTTTTGAATCAATCACTTTAGCATCTACCTTAAGAAAACGGACAAAAAACCCGTTAAATATAAAGTAAGTAGAAGAAAGGAAATAAAACTTCATGTAGAAATCAATTATAGAAAATATAAAAACAATAGAGAGAAAAATCAATGAAACCCAAAAGTGATTCTCCGAGAAGTTTAATATATAACTCTCTAGTTCAACTGAACACAATAAAAAAGGGAGACAACAAATTATAGCCATGAGAAATGACAGAGATAACATTACTCTAGATTCTACAGATATTAAAAAGATAATGAAGAACTAGGATTAACATGTTATGTCTATACATTGGACAACTTAAGACAAAATGAATAAATTCCTTTTAAGATATCAATTGGTAAAGATCTCTTACAAAATACATAACCCTAATATACCATGCCTATAAAATAATTAAACTTGAAGTTAAAAACCTTCTCATAAAGAAAAATCCAGGCCTGGATGGCTTTATTTGTGAATTCCATCAAATATTTAAGGAAGCAATACCAATTCTACACAAACTCTACTGGAAAATTGAGCTGGAGTATACACTTCCCAACTCATTTTATGAGGTCAGTAATAACCTGCTATCATAAGCAGACACAGAAATTAGTAAATCAAATCCAACAACATATTTAAAAAGTTAAACTGGATGCAGTAATATGTGCCTATAGTTCCAGCTATTTGAGAGGCTGAAGCAAGATGATCCCTGGAGCCAGTCTGGGCAAGATAGTTAAGTCCTCTGTCTCTAATAAAATAAAAAAGTTAAATAATAAAATAAAAAGTACATCATGATCTAGTGGAATGGAAAGCTGGTTTTACATTAGAAAATCAACCAATGTAATTCACCCTCTTAAAAAACTAAAGAGAAAAACCATCTGATCACCTTAAAAGATACAGAAAAAAAATCTGACGAAATACCACATCAATTTTTTGATTCCTCAATATTCTAGGAATCAAAGGACACTTCCATAAGCAAATAAGAGAGTATCTACAAAAAACCCTACAGCCAATGTCTGCACTTAAATCTGCACTTTTTTTTTTTTTTGAGATGAAGTTTTGTTTTTGCTGCCCAGGATGGCGTGCAATGGCACTATCTCGGCTCACTGCAACCTCTGCCTCCTGGGTTCAAGTAATTCTCCTGTCTCAGCCTCCCCAGTAGCTGGGATTACAGGGAAGGGCCAACACATGTGGCTAATTTTTGTATATGGGGTTTCTCCATGTTGGCCAGGCTGGTCTTGAACTCCTGACCTCAGGTGATCCATCCGTCTCAGCTTCTGAAATAAATCTATACTATTTTTCACAAAAGGGCAAAGCCAATTCTTTTAGGAAATGAATGATGCTACAACAACTGTATACCTGTTTGTAAAAGAAATCAACTTGGTCCCATACCTTGTATCAAATTAAAAAAAATAAACTCAAAACACCTGAGACCTAAATATGAAATCTAAACGTTTGGCATTTTTAGAAGAACACAGGTGACAATTTTTGCCACTTGGGTTTAGAAGACTTCTTAGATATGATACCAAGTGCATATCTATCCATAAAGAACAAATTGATAAACTGGACTTCATCAAAATAAAAAGCTTCTGATTTTTGAAAGACACTGCTCAAAGAATAAAAACATAAGACAATAATTGAAAATCATATATTTGAGAAAGGACTTGTATTCAGAATAAAGATTTTTCCAAACTCAGTAATAAGGAAATAACCCAATTTTAAAAAGGGCAAAATATTTGAACAGATACATCAACAAGATATACAGATGATAAATAAGTATAAATCAAGATGTCTAATATTAGTCATCAGGAAAGGACATATTAAAATCACATGAGATACCACTACACACCTAGTAAGATGGCTTCAAATGGAAAGACTGATGGCAAGAAGTGTGAAGAGGGTGAGGAAATACTGGAACTCTCATATACTCATGGTAAAATGATACAGCTGCTTGAAACACAGCTTAGACATTTCTTAAAAAGTTAAAACTACACTTACTATAGGCTCCAGCCTATCCACTCCTGTGATTTTAAACAAGATAAATGAATGCATATGTCCATCAACGACTTAGGCATGAATGTTCAGAGCAGGTTTACTCTTACCAGCCCCTAGCTGAAAATGAATCAAATATCCATTAACACATGAATGGATAAGTAAAAGTAACTGAGGTTTTTGCATTGCTGAAATTGCTGTTTGATACTAGAATGTATTCTTAAATAAACACGGTTATGTTATACATCATTTTAACGGGCATTTCTCGCTTTTTCTTTTGTTAATGGCTTATGTCTTGATGTTCTTTTTATGTTTATTTTAGACTATGAAGTGATGTTAGACAAAAAAGCAAATTTGAGCAATTTTCTTATTCAAGTTCAAAATGGGTTGTAAAGCAGAGATAACTTGGAATATCAACAACACATTTGGCCCAGGAACTGCTAACAAATGTTCAGTGCAGTGGCGGTTCAAGAAGTTCTGCAAACGAGGAAGATGAGTAGTGTAGTGGCCAGTCATTGGAAGTTGGCAAGGACCAACTGAGAGCAATCATCAAAGCTCATCCTTTTACAAATGCATGAGAAGTTGCCGAAGAACTCAATGACAACCATTCTATGGTCATTCAGCATTTGAAGCAAATTGGAACGGGGAAAAAGCTTAAGTGGGTGCCTCATGAGCTGAGCCAAAAAAAGGAGAAAAAAAAAAAACCCAGATCATTTTGAAGTGTCATCTTCTCTTATTCTATGCAACAAGAAAACATGTCTCGATTGGATTGTGATGTGCCACCAAAGTGTATTATAAATGATAACCAGTGATGACTCAGTGGCTGGACTGAGAAGCAGCTCCAAAAGTGCTTCCCAAAGCCAAATTCGCGCCAAAAATAGGTCATGGTCACTGTTTGGTGGTTTGCTGCCAGTTTGATCCACTGCAGCTTTCTGAATCCTGGCGAAATTATTACATCTGAGAACTATAGTCAGCAACTCAATGAGATGCACTGAAAATGGCAAGGCCTGCAGCTGGCACTGATGAACAGAAAGGGCCCAATTATTCTCCATGACAATGCTTGACCACATGTCACACAACCAACACTTCAAAAGTTAAACAAATTGGGCTACAAAGTGTTGCCTCATCCACCATACGCACCCAACCGTCTTGTCAACCGACTACCACTTATTTAAGCATCTCGACAACTTTTTGCAGGGAAAACATTTCCACAACCAGCAGGATACAGAAGATGCTTTCTAGGAGTTTGTTAAATCCTGAAGCAAAGATATTTATGCTACAGAAATAAAGAAACTTATTTCTTATTGGCAAAAATGTGTTGACTGTAATGGTTACTACTTTGGCTAATAAAGATGTTTTCATTGTTCAGCTCCCATGGACAGAGGGAGGGAAACAACACTTACTAGGGCCTGTTGGGAGATGGTGTGGGTGGGAGAACATTAGGGAAAAGAGCTGATGCATGCTGGGCTTAATACCTGGGTGATGGGTTAATAAGTGCAGCAAACCACCATAGCACAAGTTTACCGATGTAACAAACCTGAACATCCTGTACGTGTATCCCAGAACTTAATAAAAATTTTTTTTTTTTTTTTTTTTTTTTTGAGACGGAATTTCGCTCTTGTTGCCCAGGCTGGAGTGCAATGGCGCGATCTCGGCTCACCACAACCTCCACCTCCTGGGTTCAGGCAATTCTTCTGCCTCAGCCTCCTGAGTAGCTGGGATTACAGGCACGCGCCACCATGCCCAACTAATTTTTAGTATTTCTAGTAGAGACGGGGTTTCACCATGTTGACCAGGATGGTCTCGATCTCTCGACCTCGTGATCCACCCGCCTCGGCCTCCCAAAGTGCTGGGATTACAGGCTTGAGCCACCGCGCCTGGCCAAAAAAAATTTTTAAAAAGCAAAAGCAGGGAAAAAAAAAGATGTGTTTGAGCCTAGTTAAAATGATTTAAAATCCACTGTCCAAAACTGTAATTACTTTTGCACCAACCTACTATTTATTCAATGTATAACACTACTATTCACCATTAAAAAGAAATGAACTATTAATGCATGCTACATACATCAAAATGATGATGGTGAGTAAAAAAATCCAGACCAAAAAATTACATATTTGATTCCACTTACATAAAATTTAGAAAATGCAAACTACTCTACAGTGACAGAGAAAAGATCAGCAGTTGCCTGGGAATGGGTATAGAGGCAGGGTGTTGAGAAGAGGGGATAGTACCCTTTGTATTCCCTTTTCTTTCTTGCACAAAAGGGTAAAATAAACTTTTGGGGGTAATGAATTTGTTCATTATTTTGATTATGGTGATAGTTTCATAGATGTCTATACATGTTAAAAAGTTATTAACTTGTGCACTTAAAATATATTGTTTACATGTCAAGATTTCAGTTTATTATGTTAAAAATGTTGCAGATATCAGCGCTACGGCAAGAGTGCAGGAGAGATGACAATAGTGGCTATTTCAATCTGGTTATGACATGAAAGATGAAACCTGAGCTGAGGCTTAGATCATACATTCACCAGATTTGGAGGAATATGTAAAGGTAGAAAGGTAAAACACAGTTTGGTCACTATACTGTAAAAAAGGAGGATGCATGAAATTTAAAGTAGTAGGAAAAGATGCAGTGATAAACATAAGGCTAAAAAAGAAGGCATGGATTTGTATGGCATTTATGGATATTTTACCTTTACTTTCTAGGTTAGTAAAGATGGCAGATTAACAACAAACATTCCCATTGACTTTCTTCCCCAACCCCACTTAAATTACAATATATCATTTTCTTTAAAAAAGGCATACAGTATAAACACATACTTAAAAGGATGGGAAGAAATAGTTGAAATGTACATGAACAAATGGCAGAAATGAGAATATTAAATGCAAAACTGGCAATGAGGAAAATTAAGAACAATCCAATTTACACATGAGAATCTTAAAAGACTCAAGAACTGGCAGCATCATATACTTCTCAAATTGAGTCAAGGCAGTACTACAAAAGGAGAACTATTTCAAATCTGGTTTTTTAAAAAAATTGGACCACCCGACTATCTTATCCACTCCACATAATTGGAATACTGTCCCTTGCCTAACCTAGCTAATGACTAGGGACAGCACAATAGAGGATCGCTGGGTTTCACAACATCGGATACAGCCGGAGGTAGGTATATCATGTTGAAGATAAGAGAAATTCAGTAAAGTCTTACAGACTGAGTATTAAGATATCCAGCCCTCTTACTCTACTGGGCTTCTAGAACTCTGGAAGCCAATTCTTCACACTCAGGCAGAAGACCAGAAGATTATTTTCTGGGACCACATGAAGAACACCTAACTCCCACCCAAAAGAAAAGAACAAAGAACTAAAGATAATGTATTGAGGGCTCCCCTAGACACAAACAACCAAAGATCACTAGACATCTGAGTGAAAGTTCTATATAAAAACCAAAAACAAGAAGAGAAAAATTTAAAAAGAAACTTTGGGAAAACAGAAACCATGCAGATAGAAAACTTTCTCTATCTCAAACATACACAAAGAGAGAGACATACATATATCAACACACACACACAAACACACACACACACACACACACACACACACATACATCCTCAGAGATATATGTGCAATTATTACATTCATGAAACAAAATCAGAATACTAATAAAAAGGGGAATATATGGAAAATAAAGAGTCCCCACATATTAAAAAATATGATAACTGAAATGTAAAACTCAATGGAAGGTGTGGAAGAAAACAATGAGATAATCTTTCAGAAGGTAAAGCGAATAGCAGAGTAAAGAAAAGAAAATTAGAGGTCTGGTATGGGAGCGCTATCTTTGTTTTCTGTTGCTATAACAGAATGCCAAGGACAGGGTAATTTATAAAAAACAGAGGTTTATTTAGTTCCCAGCTCTGAAACTGGTAAGTCCAAGAGCATGGCAACAGCGTATGGTGAGAGCCTCACTGCATCATAACATGGCAGGCAGTGGAAGGGGAAGCAGGCAGTGCAAAAGGGGCAAAACATTAGGGACAGCTTCATTTTATTACAACCTGCTCTTGTGGTAACTAATGCAATCCCATGAGAGTGAGAATGCCTTCACTCCCTTGAGGATTAACTCAGTTATGAAAGAGTGGCATTAAATCCCTTTCAATGACCTAATCATCTCTTAAAGGTCTCATATCAAGGGCCAAATACCTAACACATTAATTCTGAGGAACACATCCAAACTATAGCAAGGGCCAACATATTAATAGTATAAATCCCAGAAGAGCAAAATATAAAAAAGAAAAAAGGAAGACCAAATAATTTCCCAAAATTTAAGGACAGAAGCTTCCAGATTAAAAGGGATTGTCACGTATTCGGCACAATATATGCAAATACCCCAATGGTATCAGGGGATATCACTATAACATTTCAGAAGGTGGCGTCAAAGAGAAGATCCTACAAGCTTCCACAAGAAAAGACAAAGTTCTGTGGGAAGCATAAAGGAATGTAATCATGGGTCAATGAAGAAAATTTATCAATTTCATCTATTAAATCAGGACATTAAGGAAGAGAAAAACATATTGTCATAATAAGTGCCAAAAAGCAACTCAAAAATATTTATCAGCCAATACAAATAATAAAATGGGAACAGAAGTAAGCTAGTTCAATATAATAAAAATTATTTACTAAAGGCAAATAAAAAATAATTATCCTAGGCCAGGCATTGTGGCTCACAGTTGTAATCCCAGCACTTTGGGAGACTGAGGTGGATCATCAGGTCAGGAGTTCAAGACCAGCTTGGCCAACATGGTGAAACCCTGTCTCTACTAAAAATACAAAAATTAGCTGGGCATGGTTTCCTGTGTCTGTAATCCCAGCTACTCAGGAGGCTGAGGCAGGAGAGTGGCTTGAACCTGAGGGACAGAGGTTTGGTGAGCTAAGATGGTGCCACTGCACTCCAGCCTGGGCAACAGAGCAAAACGCTGTCTCAAAAACAAAAAAAAAAATTATCCTAAATTACAAAACACTAACCATTTTGATTAGGATTAAGACAGTGATAACTTTTATCAGACTTTTATTTAACATTGTCTTGGAGGTTCTGGCAAATACAATACAACAAGTAAATAAACTGCATAAAAATGGACAAAAAAAGAGATAAAACTTCTTTTGATTTGGTATGATTGCATGCCTGGAAAGCCCATGACACTCTAATAGAAAACTGAAATTAATAAGAGAATTTGGTAAAATTGGTAGATATTACGTAAGTATGTAAAAGCAATAGTTTTGATTTATTACAGCAAAACAGAAACTGAAAATGGAAACTGGAAAAATGCTTCACTCACAATATCAGTATAAACTATAACAAGCTAAAGAATACATCTAACAGAGCAAAAACCTTGTAAGAAAACTTTAAAATCTTACTGAAAGGCACAAACAAAAATTGAAAAATGGATGTTATTAGATAGGAAGACAAGTATAAGAAAATATTCATTTTTCAAAATTAACATACAAATTGAATGCAGTTCCTAATTCTACTCTCAATTCCAATGGATTTTTTGGGGGGCAGAACTGAACAGTATTGTCTTAATGTTTATATAAAATAATCAATGTCTAGGAATGACTTAAAAAGTAAACACACACAAAATCAATGTAGAATGATTTGCTTTTGGAACATAATGTCCTTTTTTTTGAGACAGAGTTTCGCTTGTTACCCAGGCTGGAGTGCAATGGCGCAATCTCGGCTCATCGCAACCTCCGCCTCCTGGGTTCAGGCAATTCTCCTGCCTCAGCCTCCTGAGTAGCTGGCATTATAGGCACGCGCCACCATGCCCAGCTAATTTTTTGTATTTTTAGTAGAGACGGGGTTTCACCATGTTGACCAGGATGGTCTTGATCTCTCGACCTCGTGATCCACCCGCCTCGGCCTCCCAAAGTGCTGGGATTACAGGCTTGAGCCACTGCGCCCGGCCTCATAATGTCCTTTTATCAAATAAATATGGTATTAGTTTAGAAATAGATAAATATCCATGGATTAGAACAACAATCCAGAAATAAATCCCAATATGTATAAAATTCAATATATGACAAATATGATAGCTCAATTCAGTAGGAAAATGACAAATTATTTAATAAACTGTGTCAGAATAACTAGCCGTTCTTTCTGAAGAAAATAAAACTAGGTATTTCTAGTACACTATATGGTCATAGATTCCAGCTGCAATAAGAATTTTGCAAGAAAATTTAGACAACATATATATCTTGATGAAGAAAATGTTCTAAACAGACTGAAAATATAGAGGCTATTTTAAAAAAAGCTAGCCAAAATGAGCAAATATAATTAAAAGTTTTTCTATGGCAACAGGTAAAATACAAAGTCAACAGATAAATAATGTATTTGGGAAAAAACTGCAAAGGGTAATATCTAAACTAAAAAAAGTGCCCTTACAAAACGGCAAGAAAAAGTTAAACAACCCAAAAGAAAAAAAGGCAAAAGGTATTCATAAGCAAGGGAAAGAAAAACTATTAGAAATGGCCAAACAAGTATCTATCTAATCTATCTATCTATCTATCTATCTATCTATCTATCTATCTATCTATCTATCTATCTATCTTTAGAAGGAGTCTTACACCGTTGCCTGGGCTGGATCTATCTATCTATCTATCTATCTATCTATCTATCTATCTATCTATCTATCTATCTATCTATCTTGAGAAGGAGTCTTACACCGTTGCCTGGGCTGGATCTATCTATCTATCTATCTATCTATCTATCTATCTATCTATCTATCTATCTATCTATCTATCTATCTAGAGAAGGAGTCTCACACCGTTGCCTGGGCTGGAGTGCAGTGGTGCAATCTCACTGTAACCTCAGGTTCAAGCAATTCTCCTGCCTCAGCCTCTCAAGTAGCTGGGATTATGGGTACCCACCACCACGCCCCGCTAATTTTTTTTGTATTTTTAGTAGAGTCAGGATTTTACTATGTTGGCCAAGTCGGTCTTGAACTCCTGACCTTGTGATCTATCCGCCTTGGCCTCCCAAAATGCTGTGATTACAGGTGTGAGCCACTGCACCAGCGTAAACAAGCATTTAAAATGATGCTCAAATTCAATTAATATTCCAGGGTCTATAAATTGAAGTAACAGTAACATAAGTTAGTTGACTGATGACTGCATCCATTCACTGAACAAATATTTACTAAAACTTCATGGGTTATGCACTGTTTTAGGTGCTAGGGATCAGAAGCAAACCAAAGAAGTTCTTTTTTTTTTTTTTTTTTGAGACGGAGTTTCGCTCTTGTTACCCAGGCTGGAGTGCAATGGCGCGATCTCGGCTCACCGCAACCTCCGCCTCCTGGGTTCAGGCAATTCTTCTGTCTCAGCCTCCTGAGTAGCTGGGATTACAGGCATGCACCACCATGCCCAGCTAATTTTTTGTATTTTTAGTAGAGATGGGGTTTCACCTTGTTGACCAGGATGGTCTTGATCTCTTGACCTCGTGATCCACCCGCCTCGGCCTCCCAAAGTGCTGGGATTACAGGCTTGAGCCACCACGCCCGGCCCAGAAGTTCTTTACAAGTACTTTTACCATATCTTTTTTGCACATACAGCAAACAACATTTACAAGAGCAATTGAACCTACTGTTGGTAAAGATGTGGAAAAGACTATACTCTGAAAAACAGCTGGTGGAGACATGAAACAGCCTTTTGGACAGAAACCTGCCAATACTTATTAATTACAGGTATCAGTAAGTAAAAACATATGTATAAAGATGTTTGTTGAAATTTTGTTCAAAGAGGGAAAAATCTGGCCCACACCATGAAATATTATGCAATAATTAAAAAGAATGTCTGAGCCGGGCGGTGGCTCAAGCCTGTAATCCTAGCACTTTGGGAGGCCGAGGCGGGTGGATCACGAGTTCAAGAGATCGAGACCATCCTGGTCAACATGGTGAAACCCCGTCTCTACTAAAAATACCAAAAAATTAGCTGGGCATGGTGGCGCGTGCCTGTAATCCCAGCTACTCAGGAGGCTGAGGCAAGAGAATTGCCTGAACCCAGGAGATGGAGGTTGCGGTGAGCCGAGATCGCGCCATTGCACTCCTCCCTGGTTAACAAGAGCAAAACTCCATCTCAAAAACAAAAAACAAAAAACAAAAAAAACAAAAAGAATGTCTGAAAGCTTAGCTCCTAAACTGTGGAGTGAGTCATCCTAGGTGCTACATGGAAATGTCAAGAGTGACGTGACATAGTTTTAATTTTCAGGGGAAACACAGCATTTTTGAATGTGTATTGACACAGAATCTCTTGAAATTATATGCTTGAAGTAATTCAGTTTCAACATTAGATCATGCCGCCTTACTATTATCATTAATATCTATTATTATCACTAATAATTATATCATTACTACATCAATAATTATGTTAATTAATATAGTAATGATATAATTATGAATTATTAATATAGTAATAATGATATAATTCTAATCATACAATTTTATTATTAATAATTAATATGGCATTAATAATAGTAATGTAGCATGATCTAATATTTAAACTGAATTACTTCAAGCATATAATGTTATGAGATTCTGTGTCAATATACACTGTCAATATATAGTGTCACTATCACTGTCACTAATTGTGCCTTTGTAAAGCTGGGTATTGAGTGGTTGCTGTGATTAAAAAGTACATAGTATGCTAAAAGGTAGAAATTTTGGTGGTACAGCCAGTCTAATACCAAAGTCTGAGCAGCTGCACAGTACCCAACAGGAACACATACATCATTAGTAAGCAAATGTAGTTATTTTTTTTTTTTTTTTTTTTTTTTTTTGAGACGGAGTTTCGCTCTTGTTACCCAGGCTGGAGTGCAATGGCGCGATCTCGGCTCACCGCAACCTCCGCCTCCTGGGCTCAGGCAATTCTCCTGCCTCAGCTTCCTAAGTAGCTGGGATTACAGGCACGCGCCACCACGCCCAGCTAGTTTTTTGTATTTTTAGTAGAGACGGGGTTTCACCACGTTGACCAGGATGGTCTCGATCTCTCGACCTCGTGATCCACCCGCCTCGGCCTCCCAAAGTGCTGGGATTACAGGCTTGAGCCACCGCGCCCGGCGCAAATGTAGTTATTTTTAAATGAAATAAAAATATTACTTTTTCAAAAAATTTAAGTGTATTATTTTTCCCAAATGGCTTTTAAGTTGTAGGAATATAAAACACATTACTTGTCCTGAAAGATTTACTAAATGAAGCTGTTAGGTATTTGGTTTGGCCCAGGGGGTACCAAGAAAATATTGCTGAGATACTAAGGACACAATGTGAAATCAGAAAATTTGGGACCTTCTTAAACCTGCAGCCCAAGAAGTAAAAAATAACAGAACAAGTGAAAAACTTAGATGAATGGAAATAATATAAAAAAGAAATTAATCAGACAGAAAGCAAAGATAGAAAGGCAAAGTATTTATAGACTAATTAAATGGACAAAACTAATTTTAAAAAAGAAAAAAGCCACTAATCAATAGACATATTCTTAGAAAATAATTACCAAAATGAACTCAAGAAAAAATGAAAATCTGAATAGACTATAATTATAAATTTAATATATTCTCCCAAAGGTTAAATGTGGTGGCTCATACCTGGAATCTTAAAACTTTGGGAGGCTGAGGTGGGAGGGTTGCTTGATAGTTCAAAACCAGCCTGGGCAACAAAGTGAGACCCTGTCTCTTCAAAAAAAATTTAAAAATATATTAGCTGTGCATGGTGGCACATGCCTGTGGTCCCAGCTACTGAGGAGACTGAGGTGGTAGGATCACTTGAGCCCATAAGTTTGAGGCTGCAGTGAGCTATGATTCCCACCACTGCATTCCAGCCCCAGCCTGGGCAATGGAGCAAGACCCTGTCTCTTTAATAAAAACAGTTTAAAAAATTCTCCCAAAGAAAACATTAGGTTAAGGTGGCTTAACATTAGGTTACTGGTGAGTTTTAACAAATTTTCAAGGAATACACTATTTCACTCTAACATAAAAGTGTTTTAGAGAAGAGATACAGAGGATCACTCCCTATTTCATTTTTTGATGTTAATATAACTTAGCTCCAATACCAGTCAAGGAGTATGAGAAATTATAAACTGATTTTAAACATGAAAATAATTGTACACTAAGACTGAGATAGAGCTGTAGAAAAAGCATTTCATAAAATTGACATCTATTATGACAAAAACTCTTAAACCAGGAATAGAAATGGACTTAATAACCTGATAGTGAATATTTACCAAAACTTTTAGCACAGTTAAAGCCTAATGATTAAAGTTTAAAAGAAAGGCACGTATTATCACTTCTATTTAAGGTTACACTACAGGTACTTGCCAGATAATAGAAAAAATAAAATATATAATGTTTAGACAGTGAGGTAAAAACCATTCCTATTACTAGATATAATTGCCAACACGAAACAGAAAAGAATATGTGGCAAATTGCTAGAATTAAGGAACTTTGCATATTAATAGATAAGTTTACCTATATATCAAAAAAGCAATTAGAAAATGCAATTTTAAAAGACAGCATTTACAATAACAAAATAGGGCAGTTAGCAATTAATTTAACAAAATATGTATAAGACCTTCACCAAGAAAAATCATATATATGTATTTTTTGAGACAGGGTCTCGCACTGTCACCTGGGCTGGAGTGTGGTGGCACAATCACGGCTCACTGCAGCCTCCAGTGGGCTCCAGTGATTCTCCCACCTCAGCCTTTGATGTAGCTGGGACTACAGGTGTGCACTACCATGGCTGGCTAATTTTTGTATTTTTTGTAGAGACAAGGTTTCACCACGTTGTCCAAGCTGTTCTTAAACTCCTGGGCTCAAGCAATCCAACCGCCTAGGCCTCCCAAAGTGCTAGGACTATAGGCATGAGCCACTGTGCTCAGTTCATACAATGTTATGAAAGACAATAAAGATCTAGATGTACAATACCGTGTTTACAGATAGGAAGACTTGCAAAAATGTCAATTCTTCCTACATTAATCTATGTATTCAAAGTAATTTTAATCCAAGTTTCAACAGAAATTCTCATGGGAGTGAATAAGGTTATTCTAAAATGATATGGAAGAGTAAAGGGGAAAGAATATTCAAGACATTTCTTAGGAAGACACAGAATGGGGGCTTGCCCTGGCAGATTCAGTTATTAAAATTTATTATCAAACTTTAATTAAGACTATGTGATGAGCAACACAGTGAAATCCTGTCTCTACTAAAAATACAAAAAATTAGCCAGGGGTGATGGTGTGCACCTATAGAACCAGCTACCAGGGAGGTTGAGATAGGAGTATCACCAGGAGGCAGAGGCTGCAGTGAGCCATAATCACATCATTGTACTCCAGTCTGGGTGACAGAGTAAGACCCTGTCTCAAAAAAATCACATATTTATATAAATCTGATGTATAAAAAAAGGGTCACTGAAAATTCGTAGTAAAAAGACACAGTATGAAATAAATTGTTCTGGGGCAATTGGTTATTGATTTGCAAAATATTAACTGGATCTCTACCTTGCACAATGCACAAGAAATCAATTTCAGATAAAGGCCTTAAACAGGAAAGGCAAAGTAACTAAACATTTTAAGAGTATGAGAATATTTTTATGGCCTCATGATAGTGATGGGTTTCTTACACAAGACACAAAAAGTGTCAAAACATTGAGGAAATGATTAATGAAGTTCATGACATTAAAATTACAAACATACTCACCAAAAGACACCAGAAAGACAGAGAAAACACAACCACAAACTAGGAGGAGATATCAGCTACATGTATTAGTATCAAAGGACTGGTATTCAGAACATACTAAAAACTCCCATAAATCAATGAGAAAAAAAAAAAAGAATGCAAAAGAAAAAAGGGCAAAAGAAGCAAAAGGCATTTCCTCATGTAGAAAACATGTAAAGCCAATGAATATGAAAAACTGTTCCATTTATTAGTCATCAGGGAAATGCAAATGATAATTACAATGACATGTCCTTTTATTATCACTGTTATCACTGGACTGGTAGAATTTAATTTTTTTTTTTTTTTTTTTTTTTTTTTGAGACGGAGTTTCGCTCTTGTTACCCAGGCTGGAGTGCAATGGTGCAATCTCGGCTCACCGCAACCTCCGTCTCCCGGGTTCAGGCAATTCTCCTGCCTCAGCCTCCTGAGTAGCTGGGATTGCAGGCACGCACCACCATGCCCAGCTAATTTTTTGTATTTTTAGTACAGACGGGGTTTCACCATGTTGACCAGGATGGTCTCGATCTCTTGACCTCGTGATCCACCCGCCTCGGCCTCCCAAAGTGCTGGGATTACAGGCTTGAGCCACCGCACCCGGCCATGAATTTTTAATACTAAAAGTTGACAAAGATGTGAGGCAACAGAAACTCTCATATATTGCTATCAGAGTATAAATTTGTAATGCCATTTTGCAAAGTAATTTGTTATAATCTAATACAGCTGAAATTGCACATACTCTTGACTCTGATTTCATTCCTATGTATTTATCCAAGAGAAACTCTTGCACAAGTGCATCAGAAGATATCTATTAGGAATGGTCATTACAACACTGTGTTTAGTTACAACACTGTTTTCATTGCCAGGGCAATGAAATATCCTTCAATAGCAGAATGGACTTAAACGTTTATCAGTGGAAATAAATAAGCCATAACTACATGAATCAACTTGTATGAATATTATAACAGTTGCTCAATGAATATTTATTGTATCAGTGAATAAACAGGATGATTCCAATGATAAGAAGGTCAAAATCAGGCAAAACTAAACTAAATTATATTTTAAGAGTACATCCTTATTGGGTAAAACTGTGGGAAAAAGCAAAGAAATTATTAAACCAAATTCAGGACAGTGGTTCTAAAGGAGAGAAGGGGTCAAAGCAGTTGTAGTACAGCTCTGAAGGACTACAAAGTTAATGTTCTGTTTCTTAAACTGAGTGTTGGGTACACAGATATATTTTATTATTATCCTTTAAACAAAACATGTATCAATAAATACTACATATTTCATTTCATAGGTCACACAATGACTACCAGAAAACAGTGTCAACTTGAGATGCAGAACGGGTAGTGATTAGCAAGGTTTACATGCTAGTTTCACTAGCACATACTGGCATTACATGTATAACCCACATTTCTGCCTCAGCAAAAACACAGATCACTACATATTATGGATATTCTCAAATAGTAAAACACACAGAATATAAAATTTTCACAAACGAGTGAAATACCTAGGAATACAGATAACCAGGGAGGTGAAAGATCTCCACAATGAGAATTATACAATGCTGCTCAAAGAAATCAGAGATGGCACAAATAAATGGAAAAATGGAAATGTTCAAGGATTTGAAGGATATCATTAAAATAGCAATACTACCCAAAGCATTTACGGATTCAATGTTATTCCTATCAAACTACCAATGTTCTTTTTCTTTTTCTTTTTTTTTCTGAGACAGAGTCATACTCTGTTGCCCCAGCTGGAGTGCAGTGGTGTGATCTCAGCTCACTGCCACCTCTGCCTCCCGGGTTCAAGTGATTCTCCTACCTCAGCCCCCTGAATAGCTAGGATTACAGGCAAGTACCACCACGCCTGGCTAAATTTTGTATTTTTAGTAGAGATGGGGTTTCACCATGTTGGTCAGGCTGGTCTTGAATTCCTGACCTCGTGATTTGCCCACGTCGGCCTCCCCAAGTGCTGAGATTACAGGCATGAGCCAACACGCCCAGCCTCCAATGTCATTTTTCATAGAATTAGAAAAAAGATCCTGAAATTCATATGGGGCCAGGCACAGGAGCTCATGCCTATAATTCTACCACTTTGGGAGGCTGACGCAGGAAGAATGCTTGAGGCTGGGAGTTTGAGACCAAGCTGGACAACAAAGTGAGACTCCATCTCTACAAAAAATAAAAAATTAGCCAGGTGCAGTGGCACATGCTTATGGTTCCAGCTACACGGGAGGCTGAAGCAGGAGGATCACACTTGAACCCACAAGGCTGAGGATGCAGCAGGCCATGTTCACACCTCTGTACTCCAGCCTGAGTGACAGAGCCAAGATTCTATCTCAAAAAAATAAAACAAAATTTACATGGAACTGAAAAAAAGCCCAAAAAGCCAAAGCAAACAAAGCTCAAGGCACTGTACACTACCCAACTTCAAGCTATACTACACATGCTCCAATATTACGCTAAATCAGCCAGTCACAAAAGAACAAATGTATGATTTCATTTATATAAAGTACTTAGTGTACCTACATTCATAGATACAAAAAGTAGCATGGTGGCTGCCACGAGCTGGGGGCAGGGGAAATGGGAGTTATCGTTTAATAGACAGGAAGTTTCAGTTTGGGAAGATGGAAAAAGTTCTGGAGATGTATGGTGGTGACATTTGCACAACAATATAAAATACTTAATGCCACCAAGCTGTACACTTAAGGATGGTTAAAATAGTAAGTTTAATGTTATATATATTTAACGAAAGTTTTAAAAAATCCAACTAGAGTTCACTGATTCCTTAAGCACTTTCATACTTTTTGGAATAAAAACACGTTCAAGTCCTTATATTTTCCTTGTCCTATCCCATTGCTAGCCATTTCTTCAAGGAACCCTAATTCCTTTTAGCAGACTTATATTTAGAAACCAAGATCTGGACACTAGACGTACTCATTGCTATAGGGTGGCTCTACTGCCAGACTCTCTGTGAACTGAGCCAGGAAATTACATATGCATTCCTAACTCCTCCCCTCATATACACACAGATATATACCCACATTGCCACCTGTATTTATGTCAGTATTTATATGTAGATAAGCATCATTTAGCTTGAATTCATCTAAAACCATATGATTTATTCTAACTTTCTCCTTTATCATATTTGTACTCACATCTCTATCTGTGAAAAACTTGGCTACCGTTACCCTTAATAGATTTACTTATTTGCTCAGTCTTCTGACTATAAACCATATCCTGATTTCACTAGGCCACCTATACTACCTCATTTAAACTCAATGTTTCTAAGCATAAGGTCCAGATTCTATTTGGCTGTCATAACTTCTCTCCCTGAGCCTGTTTAATGGTGCTTGGACAAGAAAAGAAAGAAGGGGGGGAAGGAAGGAGAAAGGCAAGGAGGGGGAAAAGAAGATGGAATGGGAGGGGGAGAGGAAAGGTAGAAAGCATAATTTCTAAAAAATTTTACTTCTTAGTTGGTTTTTGCTGATGTAAAGAAATGCTATTGATTTTTACAGACCAATCTTACATTTGAAAACTTAACTGAATCATCTTATTAGTAAAAATAGTTTGTTCTATCTGATACATTTTCTAGGTAGAGGATCAAAAATCTGATTTTCTATCTAAAAATAATGACAGCTACTGACACACTAATAACATTGTGAATAGTGTGATAATAGTAAGCATCTTTGTCTTGCTCCGATTTTAAAGGAATGTATATAAAGTTTCTTCATTAACTACAAGGCTTGCTGTAGGTTTTACCAAACATGGAAGCTCTTTTCTATTAACAGCTTGTGGTAAGAACTTTAAACAAATAGGATTGAACTTTATTAAATGCCTTTTCTTAACTGACTGAGAAAATCATAATTCTTTTCCTTTAATCTGTTAATGGGGTGCATTACGCTGATAGAATCCTAGGTTTAAATCCACTATACTATGACTTTTTACTTTTTTAATGTACTGCTGGATTCAATTAGCCAGTATTTTACTTAAGAGTTCTGTATTTACATTCATAAGAAAAAAGGGGCTTTTTATTTGAGACGGAGTTTCGCTCTTGTTACCCAGGCTGGAGTGCAATGGCGCAATCTCGGCTCACCGCAACCTCCGCCTCCCGGGTTCAGGCAATTCTCCTGCCTCAGCCTCCTGAGTAGCTGGGATTACAGGCACGCGCCACCATGCCCAGCTAGTTTTTTGTATTTTTAGTAGAGACGGGGTTTCACCATGTTGACCAGGATGGTCTCGATCTCTTGACCTCGTGATCCACCCGCCTCGGCCTCCCAAAGTGCTGGGATTACAGGTGTGAGCCACCGTGCCCGGCAAGGGGCTTTTTTTTTTAACCGTTATTTTTACTGTATCTATCTGATTTTGGAATCAGATTTACTTGAGATTTACATTTTATTAAAAACATAATGCTGACCGACAAAAGACATAAACAGAATGAAATACATAACACACCATTTACATAAATTAAAATACACATGTACTAAACAATATACATTTTTCAAGGACACCTGCATAGAAAATAATATATTCGACACATTAAAATATCCACAATATATACATACTTTGAAACCTCATGTTGCATATGATAAATATACAACTTTATCTGTCAATTAAAATAACACATTTAAATGCTTGAGGGAGATTGGGAACATAATGCTGATAAAAATAAACAAATAAATAAAAGAAGGGAACTGGCAGGGACCAAAGATTATAATGTGTTTGAACTGGAGAGTGCCAAGACTACTTCTCACAAGCAGGGATTTAAAAAAAGTGTCCCGAGATCATAAATTCAGAGGAGGAGACACATTAGAGGGCAATTAGTCCAATCTCCCTGACAACGTAGAAATCCTTCTCAGTTTTCCTGACAAATGACTGTAAGAGTGTTTGATGGCACACTTTATGAGATGGGAAGGCATTTCTACAAAGCTGCCCATTTCACTGTTGAAAAGTTTCAAATGTTAGCTCTGATCTACCCCTTCCCAAACTTACCAATCAGAACATCTGATGATGGGGCCCAGGAATTGAACATGAAAAGTTTTAAAAATGACTACTCCAGATAATAGGATACTGATACTTCAACTCTAGGTATATATCAAATTTACTTGTGGAACATTAAAAAAATACAGATGTGTAGGCTTCTTCTATGGTGATTGTAAATTGGCAGGTATGAATATTTGTACTTTAAATTTATCAAAGACACTACTATCCACCAGCACAATATTGACCAGCTGTATGTAAACTTTAAGTTTTACTTTTAAGCTAAGCCACGAATTATCATGTCTATCACCATTCTCTAACCTAGAGATAGCTGTGCACAGAGATACAAAGGTGAACAGAGCCTGGCTCAGGTTGATGATTAGATTATAGCCAAGAAAGGGGCAAAAGCTACTGGCCTGTGAAGGGACAGAAATTCAATATAGGGACTAAAATTCTAACCAGCTGAGGTAAGCAGCTACTTAAAATGAATTCATTTATTCATTTACTAATTAATCAAATATTTAGTGAGAGACTAATTCATGACAGACAAAATGGGAAATACAGATGTCAACAGGCATTATCATTACATGTGGTAAGTGCCACTGCAGGATCATGGTGGATAGTGTGGGGAAGTACAAGATGAAATAGAAGCAGCCCCAATCCAGGCTTGATGGGCTGAGGAAGGCTTCTAGGAAGAAAGGACATCTAAGCTGAAATTAAATGATGAGCGGGAGTTGGCCAAGGGAAAGGAAAGACTGAGGGAGCAGGAAGGAGAAAGGAGAGGGGGGAAGAAACAATGTTCCAAATGAAGGCAACAAATGTGTAAGGCCTGGGGACGGACAGCAGTGAATGATTAGACTCTAGGTATAGGCAGGGACCAAGATCAGATCAGAAGTTAGTCTGAAGGCAGAGGATTTTAAATTGTGAAGTGACAAGATACAACTTGAAATATACAAATATCACTTTGGTGAAATGGAGAACAGTTACAGGAATGGGTCAGGGTGGAGGTAGAGTGACCAGTTAAGAAGTTGGTGTAGGCTGGGCAAGGTGGCTCACACCTGTAATCCCAGCACTTGGGGAGGCCGAGGCGGACAGATCATGAGGTCAGGAGTTAGAGACCAGCCTGATCAACATGGTGAAATCAGTCTCTACTAAAAATACAAAAATTAGTGAGGTGTGGTGGCACACGCCTATAATACCAGCTACTCGGAGGCTGAGACAAAAGAATCGCTTGAACCCAGGAGGTGGAGGTTCTAGTGAGCCAAGATTGTGCCACTGCACTCCAGCCTGGGTGACAGAGTGAGACTCCATCTAAAAAAAAAAAAAAAAAAGAAGTTGATGCAGTAACACAGTAATTTAGGAGATGAATTTAGGCTTGAGATTTGAAAGGCAGAAGCAAGAGATGGTAATACAAATGAGTAAGATTGCCTAGGGAGAATTTTAGACCGAGAGAAGTGTAAGGTCTGACCACGCCATGGACGGCATGGAAACCTCTGTGACCTGCACGTACACCTCTGGATGGCCTTCCGGAATTAGAAAATCTGAAGTAGCTGGAAAATCATGAAAAGCAGATCAATCAAATCCCTGTGGTGCCTAACTAACTTGAGACATTCTTCTACTCTTTCTTATTCCAGCCTCAACTGACAAGGCCACTGGACTTTGTAACTAACCTTAGCCAATCTAGTGACTCCATACCCTACAACCCCTTCCCAACTTGCTGCGACCCCCTCCCAGCTTGCAAAAAACTGCCTTAAACTGCAACTTCTGTAACTTTCCACTGTTTATCCCAAACCTATAAAACTAACTCCTAGGCCGGGCGTGGTGGCTCACGCCTGTAATCCCAGCACTTTGGGAGGCTGAGGCGGGTGGATCATGAGGTCAAGAGATCGAGACCATCCTGGTCAACATGGTGAAACTCCGTCTCTACTAAAAATACGAAAAATTAGCTGGACATGGTGGCGCGTGCCTGTAATCCTAGCTACTCAGGAGGCTGAGGCAGGAGAATTGCCTGAACCCGGGAGGCGGAGGTTGCGGTGAGCCGAGATTGCGCCATTGCACTCCAGCCTGGGTAACAAGAGCGAAACACTGTCTCAAAAACAAAAAAACAAAAAAACTAACTCGTATTCTCCACCTTCTGCTGACTCTTTTTTCAGACTCAGCCCACCCACACCCGGATAAATAACCAGCCATATTGCTCACACAAAGCCTGTTTGAGGAGTCTCTTCATTCAGAGTGCGTGTTTTAGGAAGAAGACCTAAAGATGGATCTACAGAGCCAAACAAAAGTACAAGACTTTCATTTAGAATTCATCGCTTTAATTTACTAGTTGCGAGATTTCGAAAAAGCACTTAATTCCTTTCAGTCTATTTCCAGAGGGCAACGTGACTGTGGCTTACCCAGTTTCATGGACAAATGAAAGCTGAGATTATCTGAGGGAGTACAGAGTGACATAGGCACCCAAGAAGGAAGAGGATAGGACAATTATAGATGCTGACTGGATGATTTTTTTACAAAGAAAAGTGGAAAATGAAAGCAGACTGGGGGAACAATAGTGGGGCGCAGGAACTGACTTTGTTTGATGGTCCATTCTGTTTAGGTCATTCCCTGCAAGAAGTAAACCAAAGGAAGACAAAAGAAAATAATGTCCACATGGATGAAGCTTGTTGAGTGACAGCTTCATTATAGTAAGGCCTGGGAGAGCTGTTCCATGAAAAACATCTATCTCTGCATCTTTAATAAAGTGTTTTTCTTTTTGGCTGATTACATTTCTCAGAGAACAGTTTTACAATCTCTTACCTTGAGGGTAGCCTGCCAGAATTCTGGAAGCTAAAGGGAGAAAACCCACTGGCATTCTCAATATTTGGCATTCACATAACCTCCTTGTTTGGAGGAAGACAGAACTTCCCTCAACCAGACCTAGTATTTCCCAGGCCAATGACAACCTCTCTCTCGTAAAAATAAACACATAAACAAACAAACATCTAATCTTCTGCCATGGTAAAGGAGAGGCAGCTGGCTGTTTACACCAAATTAGGAAAGGATCTGGGAGGGGAATCTAACAGAATCTTAAAGACCTTTCAACCAATCCTCTATTTTTATGTTTTAGCCTCACCTTGTCATACTGCTCGAAGAGATACATGATAATACTAATTTCTGAGCCTTTTGGGGTCTTGTAAACTGGGCTGCTTCAAGGCTTTTCCTGCCGCTACTTGGGAAAAGGTTTTCTTGGATCTGCTAAGTAAAGATGACTCCTCTGTCAGCTTTCTAGTTTCTAAGATACTGCTATTGTCTCCTCTCCTGTTTTGCCTGTGGATTTATGTATTTTTTTAAGTGGTTTACTTTTGCTTTACTGGGGGTTTTGGTGGTGGCAGAGGTTAATGTGCATACGCAATCTGTTTACTTTAACCAGAGGTTACTCCGTCTACTATTCTCTTTTCCAACCACATTTCTATACTATACTCACTAATATGGAAATATCCTTCAGTTTTTAAAAACACAGGCTGTTTCCTGCATATCAAAACCATAATGTGATATTACCTTATTCCTGCAAGAATGGCCATAATCAAAAAATAAAAAAATAATAGATGTTGGTGTGGATGCAGTGAATAGGGAACACGTCCACACTGCTGGTGGGAACGTATACTAGACAACCACTACGGAAAACAGTGTGGAGATTCCTTAAAGAACTAAGAGTAGAACTACCATTTGATCCAGCAATGTCACTACTGTGTATTACCCAGAGGAAAAGAAGTCATACAAAAAAGATTCTTGCACACTCATGTTTATAGCAGCATAATTTGCAATTGTAAAAATGTGGAGCCAACCCAAATGCCCACCAATCAATGAGTGGATAAAGAAACTGTGGCACATATATATGATGGAATACTACTCAGCCATAAAAAGGAATGAATTAACAGCATTCACAGCAACCTGGATGAGATTGGAGACTATTATTCTAAGTGAAGTAACTCAGGAATGAAAAACCAAACATTGTCTGTTCTCACTCATAACTAGGAGCTAAGCTATGAAGTTGCAAAGGCATAAGAATGACAAAATGGCCTTTGGGGACTCAGAGGGAAAGGGTGGGAAAAGGGAGAGGGATAAAAGACTACAAATTGGGTACAGTGTATACTGCTTGGGTGATGAATGTGCCAAAATCTCACAAATCACCACTAAATAAATTACTGATGTAACAAACACCACCTGTTCCCCAATAACTTACGGAAATAAAAACAAAACAAAACAAAACAAACAAAAAAAACACAGGCCCTTTCCTAATTCTTTTTTTTTCCCCTAGCAACTTCTCCTAGAAAATCCTCCAGATCTGTCTGATAAATGCCTTCTATAACCACCTCTTTCCCACTCCAAATCCAGTAACCCTGTAAGAGTTTTCATAGTACTTTTCCACACATCTCTTATCAGTGCTTTTCTTACTCAGCCTGTGAGTCTTTCCTTGTAAACTGTGCACTCTTTGAGAACCAGGATTATATCTTAATGATCTTAGTATGTCCAGTACCTAGTACACAGACTAATATATGGTAGAAATCAGTAAATGTTCGGAAGAAGAAGAAAAAAGGAGTAAATAACACCCAGATTAAGCAGGATGTATTCTACTGATTTATACATTCTTAATAATACCCTCAAATCTTCTACCTCATACACACAGACTAGTTATCAACACTGCTTGAGTAAGCAAAGCTCTCGTGGGGTTACTTAAAAACTTTGAAATTGTGAAGTCAATCTGATATGGAAAGTTTGGGCTTCCAGAAGCCTTTTTTCTCATACTTTTAAACCTCTATATTGTTTCCTATACTACTCAGAGCCCTCGTCCTAAGAAGCCCAATGTAAGAAATTATACAGCAACCAATTAAATTTTATAAAAATTTTGTAAGCAATTGGAATTTCCAGCCTTGACAATATCTGATACTTGACTTTGAAGCCTCTCCCCTTTAATAAGGTAGGATCCTAGGTTACTTTTAGAGATATTAGCCAGTGGCCACTATCAGCTGAAGTCACACTAAACCCAGTGTTTAGTGTAGCTTACCTTTTTAAAGAAAAGTCTGTAGTAATACTTTCTCCATGGAGAAACTAATACATCGACTTTCATTCTGGCAAATTCCCAGACTAGCACTTTGAATAGTACTGTGTTAAATCATTTCGATATTTCAGTCATTTCATTCATTATGTCCTTATACCTTAACTTCTGTTCCATATTTTCAATTATTTAATCTCTCTCTGCTCCACTAATTTTTGTGTTTGATGTAGTCAGAGGACTATGTTCATACAGATATCCAGTTATCTGAGCACTATTTTCAGAAAAAACTTTCCTTTCCCTATTGCATTGCTTTGGTGCCTCTCTCGAAAATACCAGAAATGTGGATCCATTTCTAATGCTCTTTTTCATTGCTCTCTTTGTTGATGCTATGTCAGTACCACAGTTTTATTGTAGATTGATATAAAGTCTTGAAATCAAGTAGTGTAAGTCCTCCCATTTTGTTCCTTTCAAAGAGTGCTCTGCTCATTCAAAGTTCTCTGCATTTCCATATAAATTTCAGAATCAACTTGTCAATTTCTAGAAAAAATATCTGCTGCAATTTTAATTTGGATTCCATTCCATCTATAGATCAATCTACAGAGAATTCTTAACAATATTGAATCGTCCACATCTTTTAAGTTTTTTTTTTAAGACAAAGTCTTGCTCTATCTCCCAGGATGGAGCGCAGTGGCGCAATATTGGCTCACTGAAACGTGTCCTAGGTTCAAATGATTCTCATGCCTCAGCCTCCTGAGTAGCTGGGATTACAGGTTGAGTTTTTTACTTTTAATGATTATGTAATTTAAACTTATCTGGCCATTTTTGTTAGTCTCTTGTTATCTGCTTATTTTGTATTCGATCTTTAACTTTTAAAACATTTAAATTATTACATATTTAAATTGGATAATTTCAATATATATAATCTTTTGGGGCTTGGTCTAAATCTGGGGGTTATTGGTTGTTTCTGTTGACAGGAATTCATATTGACTCATTTCTTTGAAATTTAGAGTCCATTTCAAATTGTGAGGTCATGTTTTATTGAATTTTCTCTGTAGGAATCCTGACTGGGAATACATTATTCCAACAAAGGATTTACAATAGTTTGTTACGGAGGCAAAGGTAGAGGGCATGCTACCTGAATAAGGATTACTGTATTTTTATTCCAGTGTTCCAATTTTCCAGCCTGACGCAAAACTTTCAGGTTCAACCGGATGGCCAACACTTAGGCCAAGGATGTACTTACAAATCTGACTGTCACAACTGCTAATTGCTCAGGGTTTGGCTTTCTCTATTTGTCCTTTTCTTCAGAGTAGAAGGAGGTATACATTAGAGATTTTCTTGTAGTCTTCGGAGAAGCAATGTATCAAAATCATGGTTTATATTTGTAATTTTCTGAGATCTATTTCTATGTTAGTGAGAGAGTTCCTCATAGCATGCAATTTAACATGATGCTGGAAATAGAAGACTTCACTGGGTTTTCAAATTATAATTTATTCTTAAAAGATCTTAGCTAGGATCTAGACACATAAAAAGCTTTAACTGTATATTTGATAAAATAGAAAGTTAAGGCCAGGATATTTTTGGAGGGATTTTTTAGTAATCTCGGTTTCAAAAAATACTAAAATATGATCAGTTATTTGAAATGAAATGATACACAGGAATAGTCTATAACCTCTATGAAACAGTGCTGTAAAAAATTACATTGGCATTGAAATAACCTCATAAACAGTCTTCTGGCAGTAATCATGTTCAACTTAATTCCCTTGTGGACAGGAAAGACAGAAGAGTAACTTCTAGGTCATGAAAAGCAAAAATTACCAAAGTTTTTGAATCACTACCTAAAAATTAGTTCATTTAGTTAATATTTCTTTCTTAAAACATCAACACAGATGTTTGGCCGCTCTGCCTTGAAACTCTATGCTTTTGTTAAAAAATGTTCAGAATGTCATGTTAAATCCCTGTTGATAAGTATGTTGTTGCATGAAGAATATAAATACTAACAAATCCCAAGTGGGTAACACATTAAAGCAATAACACATTAAACTAAGAACATCACACGTAAGCCCATTCATAACTGAGAAGGGCCTCTATATAACGTTCAGCAACAGCATGTGCTTGATGAAGCACAGGATTTATTTTTATGTATACATAAAATAGTGCATTATAAAAGATTAAGTGCTCCTCAATCCAATTTTTTCTTCAAACAACTCCTGACTGAATCAATTGTATTAGAAAGCTGCAAAAAACTTCATGTCTTTTTGTTTCTAGAATATAATTATTCAAATTAAAAATATTTGTAGCCTAAGGGTATCTGCTATTCTACAAGTGCCATAATTGCACATGCTAAAATTAAGTTCAGAGAAAGCCTTAAAAGTTAATTCTTCAGTTAATAAACAGTACAGAAAGTACTAATAGCAAAAAGTTCCAAAATGGTTTTTGTAATTTTAATACCAATTATTGGGGAATCAGAAAATTACTTGACTTTAGGACTTCTAGAGACCTTAATCTGTTAATTCTGTTCCTTTATTCTCTATAATAATGGTAACTAACTAACTAATAAAGTAGCAAAAGATGTGGCCTCTTAAGGGCAAGTTCTTTTCACAGGATAATAAAATTTCCTTTCTAAAAAACTGAGGACTTTTTCAAATTATAAAAGTAATATATGCTTGTTATGTATCTTACATAATGCAGTTATGTGTGTATATTTCAAGCAGAGAAGGTTTTAAAATGGAAATCAAAACTCTTCTAATTTATATCCCACAGATAAACACTGGTATATCTCTCATCAGGATAATCTTAACAGGGTTGTGTAAGTACTCTTCCAGATTTTTACTATCATAAACATACATACATAGATACATACATACATACAATTTTAGGTTAAAATAGATTCATATCTACTTTATGTAACTTCCTTTTCACCTATCTAGCAATATATAATAGAAGTTTTCCCATATCAGTACATACACAGATCTACTTGTTTGTATTTAGTAGCTGAACAGTATTCTAAAGAAGAGTTGTACCATATTTAATCAATATCCAAAAGGTAATAAGCATTTAGGTTGTTTTTGATTTTTGCTATTATAAAGTCTTACATCTACTGTCTCATACACTAAAGAATGTATAGCCAGTAAAAGTGAATAATCTAAGTTGTCAATTAATTTAAACAAACTAAAAGTGTTTGAAGTGAGTTTGAGAAGATAAATATTCCTTGCAAAAAGTCCAACTGCAGTACCCTTAAGACATAAAATATGCCTAAGCTATAGGCATATACAAGCTAAAGTTATGAAGAATGATAAAATGAACACCCATGTACCTAAGTAGAATATTGCCATTACATTGGAAGATCCCCATGTTCACTGCCCTTCCTCTCTGTCCCCAAGAGGTAATTTTCTTAAATATTTTGTTTCTTTTTTTTTTTTTTTTTTTTTTTTTGAGATGGAGTTTCGCTCTTGTTACCCAGGCTGGAGTGCAATGGCGCAATCTCGGCTCACCGCAACCTCCGCCTCCTGAGTTCAGGCAATTCTCCTGCCTCAGCCTCCTGAGTAGCTGGGATTATAGGCACGCACCACCATGCCCAGCTAATTTTTTGTATTTTTAGTAGAGACGGGGTTTCACCGTGTTGACCAGGATGGTCTCGATCTCTTGACCTCATGATCCACCCGCCTCGGCCTCCCAAAGTGCTGGGATTACAGGCTTGAGCCACCGCGCCCGGCCTATTTTGTTTCTTAATGACTTAGTTTTAAAACATATTTTTACAAATGTTTGTATCACTAGATTAAATGTCATTAAATAATACATAACATGTGTTTGAATTTTGTATAAGTAGAACCATATTATAGTTGAACTGTTCTTTTTTCATTTTTCTGTAACTCAGGACAGTGCTGATGAATTTTCTTTTTATTTTTGTACATAATTATCTCCTTTAAGATTCATCTACATCATCCATTGTGACTGCAGATTTATTTCTTTTCTTTTCCTTTTTTTTTTTTTTGAGACAGAGTCTTGTTCTGTCGCCCAGGTTGGAGTGCATTGGCGCAATCTCAGCTCACTGTAGTCTCTGCCTCCTGTGTTCAAGGGATTCTCTTGCTTCAGCCTCCTGAGTAGCTGGGACTACAGGTGCCACCCACCAGCTAATTTTTGTATTTTTTACTAGAGATGGGGTTTTACCATGTTGGCTAGGATGATCTCCTGGCCACATCATCTGCCTGCCTCAGCCTCCCAAAGTGCTGGGATTACAGGTGTGAGCCACTGCACCTGGCCCAGTTTATTTATTTTCTCTGATAAAAATATTCTAGTGTAAGAAGATACTATAAATTATCACTTCTAATGCTGGTTGGCATATGAGTCATTTCAAGTTTTCTGCTATTTTGAACAATGTTGCCATTAACTTTTTGTACATATCTCTTGATGTATGTGAGCAAGAGCTCCTCTACGAATGAAAATAGAATATGCTTCACATGCAGCTTTATAAGATAATGACAAATAATCTTATTTCTTCTATCTCATTAAATTTTCTAAAGTAGCTATACCAACTTACACGTTCACTGGCAGAGTTTATATGTTCTATTTGTTACATAAATTTGTTTTGATACTATCAGGTTTTAAAATTCTTGCCAAATAGTGAGTGTAAAAGGCTCCCCTTGTGGTTTCAATATGCATTTCTTCAATTATTGACACAGATCATCTTGTTACACACTCATTATCCAAGTGAGTTTCCTGATACCTTTTTTTTTTTTTTTTTTTTGAGATCTTATGTTAAGGCTGATTTATAAGTGCTGCTCTGGACAGTTACACAGTTTATTTACATTGAGGAGTTGTCTGACTTGAACATAATGTACATGGCAATTAGAAGTCATCATGGCAAGAGAAAAACCACAGCTGACCCCTGCTGCCAGTACAAAAACCAGAGAATGGTTGGGGAAATGTAGAGATAAAGGTGGGGTTTGTTTCTTATTACAAAAGAAAAAAAATAACTTCTCAGTAGTAACAAAGGAATGGAATATTTCACACTGGGAGAAAAGACATCTGGATACAAAAGTACAAGTGTTTTGACTCTAGTCCTGTCTCCGTATCCTTCAAGAGCAGAGGTAGGAGACAGTTAAAGCAAACAAGTAATTCTGTAAAAATTACTTAGAAATCCTACAGATTTGATTAAAATCTAAACTTCTATTTTGTTTTTTTAAAATTTAACATAACAAAAGCCCTGTTTTAGAGACACGTTATTCCCACCAGAAAATAACCCCAATATCCCCTCTGTCAAGTAACATGCTCAAGTTGACTAGCCAATTCTTAACCTCTCAGCTAACTGAGTAGCTGGGATTATAGGCACACACCACCATGCCTGGCTTATACTTCTTATAATCTGAGCACTAACCTCTCACTCTGAGGTTTATGTTTTCACTGTCTTTATGGTATCTTTTAATGAACAGAAGTTCTTAGTTTTGTCAAATTTATCAATATTTCCTTTTAAGATTGGCACTAGTGACTTGTTTAACAAATCTTTCCTTACCCCAATGTCATAAGGATATTTCCTGTATTACATTTGAAAAATTTTAGGCTTTATAGATGGGCTTTTTTTTTTTTTTTTTGAGACGGAGTTTCGCTCTTGTTACCCAGGCTGGAGTGCAATGGCGCGATCTCGGCTCACCGCAACCTCCGCCTCCTGGGTTCAGGCAATTCTCCTGCCTCAGCCTCCTGAGTAGCTGGGATTATAGGCACGCACCACCATGCCCAGCTAATTTTTTGTATTTTTAGTAGAGACGGGGTTTCACCATGTTGACCATGGTTGGTCTCGATCTCTCGACCTCGTGATCCACCCGCCTCGGCCTCCCAAAGTGCTGGGATTACAGGCTTGAGCCACCGCGCCCGGCATAGATGGGCTTTTTTTGGCTCTTCATATTTAAGTCTTTTTTTTTTTTTTTTTGAGACAGAGTTTCGCTCTTGTTACCCAGGCTGGAGTGCAATGGCACGATCTCGGCTCACTGCAACCTCCGCCTCCTGAGTTCAGGCAATTCTCCTGCCTCAGCCTCCTGAGTAGCTGGGATTACAGGCACGTGCCACCATGCCCAGCTAATTTTTTGTATTTTTAGTAGAGACGGGGTTTCACTATGTTGACCGGGATGGTCTCGATCTCTTGACCTCGTGATCCACCCGCCTCGGCCTCCCAAAGTGCTGGGATTACAGGCTTGAGCCACCGCGCCCGGCCCATATTTAAGTCTTTAATACATGTGGAATTGATTCTGTGTACCGTGGAAGGTACGTGTGGACTTCTTGTTTCAATGGTATATTATGTGTACATGTCCTAGCACTATTAATTTAACTGCACATCTTTTCACCACTGGTGCCAATTTTGTCATAAATCATGTTTCCATATATGTGTGCATCTGTTTCTGGGCTTTCTATTTTATTCTATTGGTCAATTTGTTTATGAATAGGCCAATTCTACACTGTCTTAAATAATATAATCTTTTTTTTTTGAGACAGAGTTTCGCTCTTTTGCCCAGGCTGGTGTGCAATGACGCGATCTCAGCTCACTGCAACCTCTGCTTTCTGATTTCAAGTGATTCCCCTGTCTCAGCCTCCCAAAAGTAGCTGAAATGACAGGCACCTGCCACCACACACGGCTAATTTTGTATTTTTATTTTTTTTTTTATTTTTATTTTTTTTTTTTTGAGACGGAGTTTCGCTTTTGTTACCCAGGCTGGAGTGCAATGGCGCGATCTCGGCTTACCGCAACCTCCGCCTCCCGGGTTCAAGCAGTTCTCCTGCCTCAGCCTCCTGAGTAGCTGGGATTACAGGCACGCGCCACCATGCCCAGCTAATTTTTTGTATTTTTAGTAGAGACGGGGTTTCACCATGTTGACCAGGATGGTCTCGATCTCTTGACCTCGTGATCCACCCGCCTCGGCCTCCCAAAGTGCTGTGATTACAGGCTTGAGCCACCGCGCCCGGCCAATTTTGTATTTTTAGTAGAGACCAGGTTTCACCATGTTGGCCAGGCTCAAACTCCTGACTTCATGATCCGCCCCACTCGGCCTCCCAAAGTGCTGGGATTACAGGCATGAGCCACCGTGCCAGGCCAAATAATATAATATTAAACTAAATTTTGATATCTGACAAGGTAAATTGTTGTGCTTTGTTATTTTTCTTTAGGAGTATATTGGTAATTTTAAGGCTTTTGTTATTCTGTTTAAGGTTCTTATAGGAACTGCACTGCCTCTGTAAATTGTTCCAGGGAGAATTGATATCTTTAACATACTGAATCTTCCAATCCATGTACATGGTGTATTTTCTCATTTATTTAGGTGTTGTTTCATTCATAAATTTGATTAATTATATCCTATAATTCTTGCTTTCCAATATACCACTATTTAACATGCATTTATTACTCTGGAGTCCCACAGAGGATCTTTGAAATCTTAATATTTAATTACATTTCCACCTATGCAAGATACTTGAGAAAGGAACTTTGTACTACCTTGGAATAGAATGCCAATGTCACAGACTATCTAACAAGGGACACAGAATGAGGAAACAAGATGATTAACTTCTCCTAAATTGTCTTCACTGTTTTGTGGGAAGTTTATTTCTGAAAGATCATACATGTATTTTGAAGCCAAGTGGAAATTTTGTTGTGGTGCTTTACAAACACTAAGTACTTAAATACTTTTTTTTTTTTTTTTTTTTTTTGAGACGGAGTTTCGCTCTTGTTACCCAGGCTGGAGTGCAATGGCGCGATCTCGGCTCACCGCAACCTCCGCCTCCTGGGTTCAGGCAATTCTCCTGCCTCAGCCTCCTGAGTAGCTGGGATTACAGGCACACGCCACCATGCCCAGCTAATTTTTTTGTATTTTTAGTAGAGACGGGGTTTCACCATGTTGACCAGGATGGTCTCGATTTCTTGACCTCGTGATCCACCCGCCTCGGCCTCCCAAAGTGCTGGGATTACAGGCTTGAGCCACCGCGCCCGGCCGGAAGTACTTAAATACTTAATTGAGTAATTCATTCATCATTTGGATTACCCACCATTCATTGTCCTCTGCCTGAAGAGTACAACTGAAAATTGACTGAAAAAGGCTGATATAATATAAACATTAAGTAATATATAACTGAATGCTTTAAAGATTACTTTTCATTTTGAAAGAACTTGCTTATATTAGAGAACTAGTAAAATAATCTAGCATTTTTGAAGAGAAAAGAACAAAAAACACTCAATATTTATGCCAGGTAATAAATATTTCTGACAGAAATGATACAGATACTGACTCTTCATCGTATTAGTTGTGGTAGGCTCAAGAACTGATACATCGGTAATTACTAAATACTCTGGAAAAATAAAAGTATTCTCAAGTAAGAGGAATCATCTGAAAAAACTACAAATTACCTGTAGAGTACAATTCATCATCCTTATTATGTAGTCAAACTGTTGATGGTCTAATATTGCCCGGTTTTGCTGGACATGCAAACCCAATTCATCAGTAAGACACTGTCTTGCTGCCTTTCCTTTAAGGGCTCTGAGTGCAGCAGGAAGGGTCTGCGGGCAAGAGAGGTACAAATGACCAAATGGTACTACTGGGGAAACAGTATCTTTCAAACAATCATCCTGAAAATTCAAACGCATCCTGTAATTTATTTCACACAGTTAGTAAAATTAAACTCCTAGGGAAGAGGTGATTACTAAGACCAATGATAAAATAGATTTGTAGTTATTTTATTTATAAACCAGCAAGAAATATAAGATAATTATGTGATAAATTGAAAAACATTTAATTTCACTTTTTTTCTTCCCCTTAACAAAACTGGTTACCACATTGTTGCTTCAGATCATGAGTAAAGGCATAGATACGTAAGACACCTTCTTTCTATAACTGTAAGTATTTTCATGGCAAGAACAGAAAGAAAAATTAAAACAATACAAAATATAGGTGATTTTATACTTTTAAACTGGTTGGCTGCTTAATCACTATTCAGCTTTAATTTCTGACTGGAAAGTTCTATAATATCTTCTTATTTAAATATCATAAAAAGGAAAGAAAAAGGACTCGGAGTTGCAAAAACAGGTATCTCTAGGTGTATGCATTAAAACTCCTTTCACTTTACTGTAACAATATCCATAAAGATGTCTCCTTCAGTCCACCATGTAGGACCTAATTTACTTCACACACAATAATAATAAGCTTAAAAACCTAAAAAATCAGAACAAAGTAGAAAATAAGAAGGAAGTCGGAGGGCATAGTATCACTACAGGCAGGTGTAAGAAATAGGATGTGAAAGTTGAAAGCAAGAGAAGTGAAGGACTCCAACTTAAGAAAAAAACAGAAATCAAAAAGCACAAAATATAAAGAGTACTGGGTCAGTTAGTGTAAAGGCGAACATTTTTACATATTTTACCAGTCCCAGAAGACAGATATTCAGAACTATGACAATGAGTCAGTAAGAAAGGGTTATACTATATCCAGCATGTTTTCATTGAAGAAGGCAAGAAAACATGCTCTAAGGAGGCACATTTAAGTTGAATACCATAATTCCTATAATCCATTACATATTCTAAAGAGTCTTTGCAATAAATAAAATTATATTTAAAATGTTAAGTTTTGATCAAGGGTGCTGGCTCATACCTATAATCTCAGCATTTTGGGAGGCTGAGGCAGCTGGATCACTTGAGGCCAAGAGTTTGAGACCAGTCTGGCCAACATGGTGAAACCCAGCTCTACTGAAAATACAAAAATGAGGTGAGCATGGTGGAGTTGACCTGTAGTCCCAGCTACTCGGGAGGCTGAGGCAGGAGAATCACTTGAACCTGGGAGGTGGAGTGAGCCAAAATCACACCACTACACTCCAGCCTGGGAGACACAGCGAGACTCTGCCTCCAAAAATAAAAAATAAAACAAAATGTTAAGTTTCTAAGTAATATGCCAAAATAGGGTTTTATGAACAATGTTTCAAAGCCAGAGAGAAAAAATTACTACAAATATTTTTCTGGTGGTCAAGCTTGGCCTAACAGCTTTAAATCTTACACACTATTCATTTAAAATGATCCAAACAATGAGAGGATACTTTATTAGGAAAAGGGATAGAATTAAAGAAAAGATCAGCTGGTAACCTTGGCATGAAAATCTGAAAGGGAAATGGTAAATGCTTACTTGGGAAAGATAGTATTTTATTACCTTTTCAGTCTCCAAAATTTTATTTTCAAATATGAATGAGATGCAGTTTCTGACAACTTCTAGTCTCTGTGCACTGTTGAAAACTGTCGTCACCTTGTCCATTATTGAAACTAGTAAAAGAATATAAAGAAAGCACAAATAAATTAAGCTCCTTTGGTAATTAAAAAAGCAAAGAGACTATCACCTTGTCCATTATCAAAACTAGTAAAAGAATATAAAGAAAGCACAAATAAATTAAACTCCTTTGGTAATTACGAAAGCAAAAAGACTATTACTTTAAGATTGTAGGGTGGGCGTGAAGGCTCACGCTGGTAATCCCAGCACTTTGGGAAGCTGAGGTGGGATGATCCCTTGAGCCCGGTGGTTTGAGACAAGCCTTGGCAACATAGCAAGACCCTTCTCTACAAAAAATACAAAATTAGCCAGTGTGGTGACTTGTACTGTAATCCCAGGGACTTGGGAGGCTGAGGTGGGAGGATCACTTGAGCCCAGGAGTCCAAGGTTGCAGTGAGGTAGTATAGTACTACCAAACTACAGCTCAGTGACAGAGTGAGACTGCATTTCTTTTTAGAAAACAAAAAAATAGCCAGGCGTGGTGGCGCATGCCTGTAGTCCCAGCTATTCGAGAGGCTGAGGCCGGAGGATCTCTTGAGTCCAGGAGTTCTGGGCTGTAATGTGCTATGCCAATTGGGTATTCACACTAAGTTCGGCATCAATATGGTGACCTCCTGGGAGTGGGGGAACCACCAGGTTGCCTAAGGAGGAGTGAACCAGCCCAGGTCAGAAATGGAGCAGGTCAAAACTCCAGTGCTGATCAGCAGTGGGATCGCGCCTGTGAATAGCCACTGCACTCCAGCCTGGGCAACATAGCGAGACCCTGTCTCTTAAAAAACAAACAAACAAACAAAAAACAAAAAGAAAACAAACAAATAAAAACTGTTTATATGACCTACACTTTATTTTTTCCCTTATTACAAAGCATTGAAGTTATTCCATATCATTATTTTGGTTACATGTTGAAGTGTCAGGCTAGTTAATTAATAATTTCACAGGATAGATTCTAATGAGACACTTAACTCTTCTGCAAATTAATTCACACTGCAAAACAAAATTATATTAAAAAGTAAACATCTATTTTAAACTTTGTCTATAACTAGTAATATTGTTAATATTTCTAAGATATTACCAAAGAAAAACTACATTCCACAAATTATTAGATATTACAAATTTGAATAGAGGGAACTTGAAAGAAAGTAGTAGTGTAAAAAAAGATAAATGATCATGATCAATTATCTGCTATACTGTCTTAGGAAAGTCACTTTTTAGTCATGCAAACTTATCACCTTTCACCTTTTACCATAGGGTTAGAAAATTCTAGCGTATTACTGAGACTACTAAGCTAGTTACCTAAATAAATTTAACTTATTAATATTAGAAGGATATAAATGAAAGTAGTATTTACACAAAATTTATATGTTCACAAAGAACTATACTATGCCATTTGTTTAAATGGTACTAACAATAATTCTTTTTTTTTATAAATTTAAGGGGTACAAGTACAGTCTTGTCACATGGACAAAATGCACAGTGTAAAGTTTGGGCTTTTAGTGTATCTATCACCCAGAATAGTGTATATTGTAGCCATTAAGTAATTTCTCATCCTTCACCCCTTTCCCACCCTCCTAGCCTTCTAAGTTTCCAGTATCTTATTATTCCACAGTTGATGTCCATGTGTACACATTATTTAGCTCCCATTTATAAGTGAGAACAGTATCAGTAATTCTCAAGCTAAAAAGACTACTTGTATTTTATCGCTACTCTTTGGAATCTAAAGGCACAATCCCTTCACCTTCTTCCATACCTAAGAAGAAAGACTATCATATTTTACTCACAGTATTCCTTTCACCTCATCAATACAAAACTTGTATTCTTCAAATAATGTTCTAAACTTTTTTTTTTTTTGAGACAGAGTTTCGTTCTTGTTGACCAGGCTGGAGTGCAATGGCACGACCTCAGCTCACTGCAACTTCTGACTCCCAGGTTCAAGTGATTCTCCTGCCTCAGCTTCCTGAGTAGCTGGGACTACAGGCATATGCCACCATGCCCGGCTAATTTTGTATTTTTAATAGAGATGGGATTTCCACATGTTAGTCAGGCTGGTCTTGAACTCTCGACCTCAGGTGATCACCTCCCGAAGTTCTGGGATTACAGGCGTGAGCCACCACACTCAGCCTTAAACTTTTTTTTTTTTTTTTAATCAAAATGACTATAGGTTCATAATAAGCTGCAATACAAAGAAGATCCTTGTACTCATCACCCAGCTTCCTCCTAACCATCTTTCATAACTATGTTTTATCAGAATAAGGAAAACACCTGGCACAATACAACGAACTAGACTATAGACATTACTTGAATTTTACCAGTTTTCTTCAAATCATTTTTAATCATGTAACATTAATTTTCTGGTTAAACTGATTATTTCACACAACTTTTCTCTTTGAAATGCTCATTCATAATTGTGGGCTCTGGTGCTTCCCACATAGGTTGGTGGCATAAACTGAATATCTATATTAGAGCAGAAAACTTACAATCTCCAATTAATATCACATACTTCATTGAAAGAGCAACATCTTTAATTATGTTTATAAACTTTTAATTCTAAAATATCTTTAGCAGTATTTTAAATTTTCTTTAGGCTGAGTTATTAGAAAACATATTTTCTTCTTTTTTTTTTTTTTGAGGTAGAGTATTGCTCCGTCACTGAGGCTGGAGTGCAGTGGTACAATCTTGTCTCACTGCAACCTCTGCCTCCCGGGTTCAAGTGATTCTCCTCGTGGAGAATCACTTAACCTCCCGAGTAGCTGGGACCACAGGTACATGTCACCATGCCTGGCTAATTTTTTGTATTTTTAGTTAGAGATGGAGTGTCACCATGTTGGCCAGGCTGGTTTTGAACTCCTGACCTCAAGTGAACCATCCACGTCGGCTTCTCAAAGTGTGAGGATTACAGGCGTGAGCTGCTGTGCCCAGCCAGAAAACATTTTCTTATAATAAATATGTTTACTATCTGGAAATTTTCCCTTTGGAGAATCCAACCTAATTCATATTTCATAATGCAAAGAGATAAGTCACCAGATGCTATACACTTGTAAATATACATGCATCTAATTAACCAACTTCAAAATATATCAAGAAAAACAGGAAAAACTGAGAAATGGGCAATTCTACTACTATAATGGGAGACTTTAATAAATCTTCTTCAATAGCTGGAAAAAAGAGATAAAAGTCAATAAAGAAAGACAACTCACAAAACGGGGAAAAATTTGCAAATCATATATCTAGAGGACTTATATATAGGATATATAGAGTATGCTTACAACTCAATTCTAAAAAGACAGCCCAATTTCAACATGGGCAAAGAGACACTGAAATGGCCAATAGCACATGAAAAGATGCTCAGTATCAGTGGCTGAAATTAGAACCTTTATACACTGTCAGCAGAAATGTAAAGTGGCACAACTGCTTTAGGAAATGGTTTGGCAGCTCCTCAAAACAATAAACATAGAATTACCATATGACCCAACAATTCCAATCCTAAGTACACACCCAAGAGAACTGAAAACATGTCTATACAAAATCTTGCACATAAATGTTCACAGTAGCATTATTCCTAACAGCCAAAATATAGAACCAACTCAAATATCCATGAAGTGATAAATAACCAATGTGATACATATCCAAACAATGGAGTATTATTCAGACATTTAAAAAGAAATGAAATACTGATACATGCAACAACACAGATATACCTTGGAAATATTATGCTAAATGAAAGAAGTCAGTCACAAAAGACTGCATATTGTATAACTGTATTTATATAAAATGTCTGGAATAGGCAAAAGCTATGAAGACAGAAAGTAGATTACTATATAAAGCTGGGGAGGAGGTGTTTGGGGAGAAAAAGGGGAGTGACTGCTAATAGGTATGAGGTTTCCATTCAGGTTACAAAAATATTCTCAAATTAAATAGTGATAACGGCTGAGTCTCTGAATATACTAAAAATTATGGAATTGCACATTTTACACTGGTGAATCTACAGTATGTAACTTATATCTCAATAAAGATGTTATTTAAAAAAAAGATTCTATAATGGCAGCGGTTGGGTTATGATTACCTTTGTGGGAGGTAGTAAATAAAACAGGGTTTCTGAGTTTTGATAATTCTCTGATTCTAGCTACAGGAGTTTGTTCACTTTGTGAAACTTCATCAAATTGCACACTTTTTCTTTTCGGTCTTAATTTACTTTTAAAACAGACAGACAAATACATACCAACAGGTGGACCTGCTGGCACAACACATTTCTTTTCTACTCGTGTAGCAGGAGGTGCATTCTGGTTCTTAGCAAGATTTTCCTGTATTAATTCCTGAACCCGGGCTTCATTAATCTTTGGGAAAGGAAGAATATGAACTCGCAAGTGGGATCCTTCTGTTGGGCGTGGAACTTTCTGGAATGCCATATGAGGGTTTGGATTTTCCTGTAATATCAGACATAGGTAAAATTATTCAAAAGTTAAAGTAACAATGGCAGGTCACCAGGAAGGGAGTGGGAGCTTACAGGGACACGAGCTGAGTGGTAATACATATATTCATATATATGCCATAAAATATGAAGTACCAAAATCTTACTTCTTACATGATCTGTCGGCAGTATCTGATACAGCTGGCATCTGTCTTCTCTTCAATGAACACTTTCTTTACTTGGTTTCTAGGTCTTCTTGCTATATCTTTGTCTATTTCTCATCTATTTCTCATCTCTCTAATCTCTTAACAATGTGAATACCTCAGGGCTCAGTCCTTGGGTCTTTTTTCTAGTAATACTTATTCCTTGGTGAACACTTCTAGTCTCCCATCCTTAAACCATAAAAACACCAATAAGTCACACATTTTTTTCTTCAAGCAAGCTTTCTCCTAAACTTGATACCCACATGTTTAACTTTCCATACAGTATTTTCACTTGGATTTAAAAAAAATTCCAAACTTATATCCAGAATGGAGCCCTTAATCTTCACCCACCTCTAACCCTGCTTTTTTCAGTCTTCCTCACATCAGTATATGGCACATTTATTTTTTCCAATCACTTAAGCAAAAAGCTTAGAGTTATCTTTTTTTTTTTTGGAGACGGAGTTTCGCTCTTGTTACCCAGGCTGGAGTGCAATAGCGCGATCTTGGCTCACCGCAACCTCCACCTCCTGGGTTCAGGCAATTCTCCTGCCTCAGCCTCCTGAGTAGCTGGAACTATAGGCACGCGCCACCATGCCCAGCTAATTTTTTGTATTTTTAGTAGAGAAGGGGTTTCACCATGTTGACCAGGATGGTCTCGATCTCTTGACCTCGTGATCCACCCGCCTCGGCCTCCCAAAGTGCTGGGATTACAGGCTTGAGCCACCGCGCCCGGCTAGAGTTATCTTTAATGCCATTCTCTAACACTCAATTGTCCATTTCTCTGCAGATCTTGTGGACTTTACCTTTAAAATGTTTACAACCTGGTCAGTTTCACAACACTGGTTCAAGCCCAACACCTCACGTTACAGCTACAGCTGTACAACAGTCTCCCAGTCCCCCTGCTTCTGCCTGTACTCCTTCACAGACCACGTTCTCTAGTTAAGAGTATGTCAATTCATCACATAACCATTCTGTGCATTCTAATAGCTCTTCATCTTACTCACAGTAAAACCCAAAGTTTTAACAACAACTTACAAGGCCCAACAAGATCTGGCCTTTCTATCTGATGTGTCCTACCATGGTTTCTTTCATTTCGTCTGATCTAGACACACACTTCATGTTCCTAACACAAAGCCGTTGCACTTTACTGTTCTCTCTGCCTGGAATGCCTGTGCTCCATGAATCCGTACAGCATCCTTTCTTTCTTTCTTGCATTCTTACCTCAAAAGCCACCTTTCCCGATCACCTTATCTAAAATTACACTCTCTCCCCCGACATGCTCCTTATCCCCATTATATTTTTCTCTATATCACTTATCACTCTCTCACACACTTTACATTTTATTTAACTTGTTTATTGTCTATCCTTCTCTCTATAAAACAAAGATCCATGATGGTAGATGCATACCTACTGCATCTAGAAACTGCCTGGCACACAGCAGTCACTCTAAATCTCTTCCTACTGCATCTTAATGAGGGGGACACAATGTTGAACACACATCAGGATTCCAAGAATTGAATTAAATGTGTCAGTTAATATTTTTATAGACTCTTGGGGTTGGCATGAACTTTTATCTAGTCATCTAGTTAAGCAGGATTAGATCTCAAAGACTGCAGGTAGAATGGAATCGATTCTTTTATAAGTCTCCAGGGGAGGCTGCTTTACAATTATTCTTGACTAATTCCAGCACTTATACTTTACAACCAGAAAATTCCTTATTCCCACTGAATTTATGTTATTGATACTGTAGATTAAATTCAATACTTTCCCATATATCTTCTTCACAGTTAAAAATGGCCAACTGCCATCATGTTTTAGGGTTGCTTCCTACAATTCTTTTTGGTTATATGGCCCAAAAGAAAAGGTTGGGCAAAGGCAAATGATATAGTTAGCATGTCTCAGCAATATAATAGAAATAATACAGCTTTAAGTGTCAAAATGCATGGGTTCCAGTTCTTGCTCTACTCCTTATTATCTGATGCAGGACAAACAACTTTGCCTTAAATTATATACTTAAGCTTATTTTATATAAGGCTCCTTAGAAGGTGAAATCAGGTTGAAATCAGGTTGAAATCAGGTTTAAATCTGTTCTTGTCAAAGCAGCCCTCATACATGCTCTGTATTTCCCATCTAGCAAAGACAGGCAAAAATAAGTAAGTAAATCCTTAGTCCAACTCTTAGCAATCACTCTTCTTAAACCAAATGTTGAAAAACTGTGTTATAATTCTGTCTGGAATCAACACCAATGACACTGGCCTGTAGTGTCTAAAACTGCCCTTTTCAAAAAGTAGTATTTCTGTTCTTCTTTGTTCTTTAGGATTGACTTTTACACATATCTTGTCTTCTCAAAAAGAATAAATATCAATTCTCTAAAACTTATTGGGTAGATATCTTTTTTCAGGCTGGTCAGGTAATTCACGTAGATCTTGAGATCTGAATTTTTTAAAGTATATTCATTACATTGGTTTCTATTTATACTTTCTTTATAATAAAAATTAAAACTTTAAATATATTTCCCATGAAGTAAATATTTATTATAAAATTTAAAACATGGAAATATAAAAGTAGAAATAATTTTAGTAATGCCAGTATTTTTTCTAGTATATAGTTTTTCTCTATCACTATATATCAGCCTTCTGTCTTGTTCCAAAAATGACTTGGGGTGGTTTAGATAGAGCAGGATGCATTGGACAGGTACAGTGTCTTATGCTTATGTAATCTTAGCACTTTGGAAGGTCAAAGTGGGCAAATCACTTTAGACCAGGAGTTCAAGACCAGCTTGGGCAACATAGTGAGACCTCATTTCTACAAAAAAAATTAAAAATTAGCCAGGCATGGTGGTGCCTGCCTGTAGTCCCAGCTACTCGGGGACTGAGGGAGGAAGAGAGTTTAAGCCTGGGAGATAAAGGCTGCGACGAGCTATGATTGTACCACCACACTCCAGCCTGGGTTGCAGAGTGAGACCTTGTCTCAAGAAAAGAAAAAGAAGAATGCACATATTACTTCTAGTCAGAATTTCTAAAAAGTTTGCCCTGTAATTTGCCAAGTTCATCCTAAACTTTATAGGGATATACAAAGACCAAAAACAGTCAAGGAAATTCTGAAAAACAGTTAAGTGAGAGAGTTAAGATTTCCAGATATCAAAACTTACATAAACCTTTAATAATATAGTACATCAACTGTTATTAGTGAAGGGTTAAAAGGACAAATGGAATAGAATAGAGAGTCCCGGCCGGGCGCGGTGGCTCAAGTCTGTAATCCCAGCACTTTGGGAGGCCGAGGCGGGTGGATCACGAGGTCAAGAGATCGAGACCACCCTGGTCAACATGGTGAAACCCCGTCTCTACTAAAAATACAGAAAATTAGCTGGGCATGGTGGCGCGTGCCTATAGTTCCAGCTACTCAGGAGGCTGAGGCAGGAGAATTGCCTGAACTCAGGAGGCGGAGGTTGCAGTGAGCCGAGATCGTGCCATTGCACTCCAGGCACTCCAGCCTGGGTAACAAGAGTGAAACTCCATCTCAAAAAAAAAAAAAAAAAAAAAAAAAAAAAAAAAAAAAAAGAATAGAGAGCCCCAAAACAGGATTATATGAGAAAATATGATAGAGACAGGTGGAATGACAATTCAGGGAGAAAGGTTAGACAATTCAATGAGAAAGGTGGTATAACAATGTATTTTTACTTTACGATCTCTGATTTTAGAATGCCTAGTTTCAAACCCTAGCTTGGCCACTTCGTAGTAGTGTGATCTGGTGCAGTGTCAGTTTACTTACCCCTGTGTTTTAGTTTTCACATCTGTAAGGAAGATAATAATATAGCACCTACTTCATAAGGTTCTTATGAGTATTGAATGAGCTATTACAGTAAAGCTTTTAGATCACACACACACACCCCAACCCAGAATGTATCTAAGGTCTGTTTTCTAAAAGTTTAGGCTACATTCATTTAAAAAATATTTATTCTCTCTCTCTCTCTCTTTTTTTTTTTTTTTGTTTTTTTAGACAGTGTTTCCCTCTTGTTGCCCAGGCTAGAGTGCAATGGCGCAATCTTGGCTCATTGCAACCTCTACCTCCTGGGTTCAAGAGATTCTCCTGCCTCAGCCCTCCAAGTAGCTGGGATGACAGGTATGCATCACCACACCCACTTAATTTCGTATTTTTAGTAGAGATGGGGTTTCACCATGTTGGCCAGGTTGGTCTCGAACTCCTGACCTCAGGTGATCTGTACACCTCAGCTTCCCAAAGTGCTGTGATTACAGGTGTGAGCCACCGTGCCTGGCCAAAAAATATTTATTATCTTATTCTCTGCATATTCTACGGCATGGTACCACGTTTCTATAACTAAAACCATCTCTTTATCCCAAGATTTCCATCACATTACCAACTACTTATATTTTAATAATCATAGTAGTAGTATCCTATAGGTTTTAAATAGATACCATTTATGTAAAAAAATATGTTGCTATTAGTTATTAACAGTCTTCCCAGAAGCAATTAGAAATATTGTAAACCAAATCCATACTCAATTTAGAATACAAGCATTTTAAAAATCATGTTAAAACAAAGTTCAAAGTTGAATATCTGTAGTTGTACAGAGATTCTACACCAAAAGGCAGATTAGGGGTTAATTTTGTTAAATTATGATATATTTAACTGTATTTAGAAGATTTGAAAAAGACTCCTGCCCCAGAATGTAGTGGTATTTGGTTTTCTGGCTCCTGAGTCTGTGTACTGCTGCCCTCTAACGGGCAGCATGATACATGTGAAGGATTGCATTTGCCACCTCGAACCTAACTTGGTAACATAATGACTTTTGAGAGGACAGCAGCAATGAGAGGAGGTTAAGGGTAGGGCTCCCTGTACTCTGCATATTCTTAAAAACATCTGCTCTTACTCAAAATATGTTTGGACTGGTCCCTTGAAGGTCACCAACCTCATTAAAAGCTACAGCCCTGTTTGTGTTGAATCTCCTTGTTGAAATAAGGAAATCCATTATTTTCTGACAGTACAAAGCAGCAGCCAAATTTTCATCTTTGATTCCAGAGAATGCAAATATAAAGTAGTAAGGGTTTAGACAACTAAACACTGCGAACCTGGCAACATTTTTCCCCAAAGTAATAATAATAAAAACAAAACTACTGAATAAAGTTTGGCAGAATGTACTGTCTTAAAATTTTGAACTTAGATAACAATTTTCAAGGAATAGTCTCTATAATCCTGCTTTAAGAGTATACTTCAGTAATTCAAGGTACAATGATTTTTTCTCAGGTGTGAAAAAATGACATATTCACACATCATCTGGTCTGGAACACCCTCCCAACCCCCCCAGTTTGGCAGGCAAAGTAAGAATACGCCTAGGGGTTACAAAATACAAGGCTTAGAACTAATTTCAAATAAAAGCAAAGCAAAGCAAACCAAAAGCCCCAAACCCCACTGGAAATTCAAAGTAGGCAACAGCCATCTTGGGAAAAAGAAAATTTTTCCTACACATTGGTCTCAGCACTGAGTGACAGATCAATATGATATCGTTAGAGCTTACCAAGTTTCCCAGATTAATTCAAGTATTTGAAATTATTAAATGTGCACCAGTTACACTTAGAGCTATATGGGACAGCAAACTACACAAATTTTGTTTTCAAATGCAGTTGATGAGAATATTGTCACTGGAGTAAATTGTTAAACATCGTCAAAATGTAACCGGACTCTTTAGAGTTGCCTGGCAGTGCACATGACATTGATGGAGGGACTCATTCTCAATTTTCCAACTTCATAGGATCACATCCTTGTGAGATGATTGAGACATTCAATTGAATGTCTTATCCTTAATACAAATAAATTTGGTGGACGACTTTAATATCTGATATGCTGGTTGTCATAATCCAGGGTTTCCCAATCTAGGCACTAATTGACATTTGGACTTGGTAATTATTTGGGGTGAAGAGTGGGTGTCTTGTGTACTGAAAGACGTTTAGAAGCATCCTTGGCCTTTATCCACTAGAAGACAGTAGCATAGTACCTCCAACTATGATAACCAAATATGTCTCCAGACCAATTTAATGAAGTAGGGTGGGAGGGCTGCTCCTGCTGAGAACCACTGCTCTAATTCATGACTCCAGATGGAGATTTCCTATTCTAAGACAAGTACTCTTGTTACAAGTATGAACGCAACATACAGTGACCAGTTAAGAGTTCTATACTCTCACTCACCTGCTGAAATACAAATTAGAATCACAATGAGATACTGTCACATACCTGTTGGAAAGGCTAAAACAAGACCAAAACAAAAACAAAAAACCAACTGACAATACCAAGTGCTAGTAAGGATGTGGCACAAATGGAACTCTAATATACTGCTGGTAAGAATGCAAAATAATATAGACACTTGGGAAAACAGCTTGGCAGTTTCCTATACAATTGAATACTGTATTTCCATACATTCTGGCATCCTAACTCCTAGGTATTCATACAAGAGAAATGAAAACTTATATTCACACAAAAACCTATTCAAATGTTTGGGGTGGTTTTATTCATCATTGCTAAAATCATCTTTCAGCTGGTCAACAGATAAATAAAATTTTAGTCCATCCATAAAATGGATTGCCACTCAGAAAAAGGAATACACAATTGTATGAAGCAACATGATTGAATCTGAAATGCATTGTGCTAAGTGAATGGAGCCAAACTCAAAGAACTACATGATGACATTATGAAAAAAGTAAAACTACAGAGACAAAAAAACAGATCAGTAGTTGCCAAGTATTTGAGGTGGTGGGATGATGTGACTACAAAGTAGCATTAGGGAACTCTGGGGGTGATAGAAATACTCTATGCACTTATTGTGGTGCTGGTGGTTGTACGACTTCATGCATTTGTCAAAACTCATAACTGGAGATTAAAAAGTATACATTTTGCTGTATATAACAATTACATCATGATAAACCTGTCTTATAAGTGAACTAACAAAGAAGTAGGACAGAATGGGAGAGGGGGTGCAATTGGAAACTTATGCTTTGGGGTAGTGCTTCACTTCATCATCATAATCTATGTAAGTTGTTTATGTCTATGTCTTGACTCTCTAAGACTAAAGATAATCACAAAATCTTAATTCCTTCCTATAATTAAAAAATTCCTTTATTCAGAGTTGGTAAACAGTATAAATATTATCAGTGTAGATTACAACTGCATGGTAGTGAAATTAATATTTTGCAGAAATGTAAAGGGTGTAGATTTTATTTGATTTGGACTAGTTATTTCTTGTATTTGAGTTTTGTTCTACCATTAGGCTTCTAACACCTATTTGGTTCAATGCTAGGCAATGAAATATCTATAACACACGATTAGAAATCTCATATTATTTTACAAGGAAATTTGGGTTTTCCAATACTTTTGAACTTTTACTAAAACTGTCAGACAAAGCCAGGTATGGTAATGTGTGTCTGTAGTCCCAGCTACTTGGGAGCATGAGGTGGGAGGATTGCTTGAGCCCAGAAGTTTGAGGCTGTAGTGCACTATGTTTATGCCTGTGGAACAGCCACTGTATTTCAGCCTGGGCAACAAAGTGAGATGCCATCTCTAAAATAAAAAACAAAAAAACAACAAAACAAAAATTGTCAGACAAATTACATAGTCAAGTAAATATTTTTAAACTATTGCAGATGCAAAACAAATTAGGAAAACTGTACTAGTAAACAGTAAAACATATTCAACTGATTTCTTAATGCCCTGAAGCGGAGGTTTTATAAAGTTCTTGTCTTGGCCTACTTAATATTCTCACTTTGTAAAAACATTTGTTAGTGGTCCTTTATTAATGCTTATCAAGAATCACAGAGGTTGGGGGCACTGGCTCACCCCTGTAATCCCAACACTTTAGGAGGCGGAGGTGGGAAGACTGTTTGAGGCTAGGAGTTCAAGATCATCCTGGGCAACATAATGAGACCCTATTTCTACAAAAAAATTACAAAATATTAGCTAGGCATGGTGGTGTGTGCCTATAGTCCCAGCTACTAGGGAGGCTGAAGCAGGAGGACTGCTTGAATCTGGGGGGTCAAGGTTGCAATATGCTATGATCAAGCTACCGCACCCCTGCCTGGGTGACAGGGCATGACTTTGTCTCTTTAAGGAAAAAAAAAAAGAATCATAGGGATAGGGCAGGGAAGAAGTTAAACGTGTTCTCAGGCAGACACTGACGATTCTGAAAGCCAAAAAACTAGGCCAACCCCTACATTATCAATCGGGAATAGAAAGAAAAGCTGCATAGATGTGTTGCCAATAGTCTTCACGGTATAAATCCTGACAATGCTTACAGTTTGTCTCTAATGTATTTAGTCGTTTCCTTCTCCTTCCTTCCACCTAACCCACCAAAGTCACCAAATGCTTTTCTTAATTATTCGGGAAGCTACATAAAGCTAAAAGAGCAGCTAAGCTCAGTTACATTCTACTCACATACATCCTTTCACATCCCTGACACCTCACTAAAAAGCAATATAAAGGAGTGGTGAGAAGAGACTGGAAAATTATGGTATATTTTTAAGGTGCTTCAAAGGGAAATGAAAAGAGGGCCTAGATACATATACCAGACTTCAGTGCAATAAAGTATTTACAAACATCTGAATGGAATAACCAGGTCTCAATTCCAACCCAATAATAAGGAAAGAGTCAAATTATATGGTTGGTTCTTGCTTACCAAAAGGGAATTTTAGAAATGTGATTAAAAAAAAAAAAAAAAACTGACTAGTTAAGAATAGAACCATGTGGATTACTTTCTTTGCATTGACACCATTCTGCCTCCCTTCCCGCAATTTCCTGTATAACCCAAGAAAGCAACTTTACTGTCATGTTCTGCTTTTTAACTTTGTAAAGTGTTTGCTTCATGAATGATTTTATCATCATAGACTTCAGAATCTTAGCAGTAGAAGGAATCTCAGTCAATCTAATGACAATCCACTGGGATAGTCACAAATTCTTACTTGTCATGTCTGTGTATCCTTTTCCGAAGGATATTAGGAGAATTATGTATCTAGAAAATGCTTGGCACTAAGTAAAGAATATAATTTATTAAATTAAATGAAATATAATTAGATTGTGAAAAAAATTAGACTGTGAAAAAAATTTCCAATAAGGCCCATGAAATGCAGAAGACATCTAAAGGACTCTTACCTAGTAATACAGTCTCTTAATAATATCTCATGATGATCACTTTTAAAGGACAGGGACTCTGTGTGTGTGTGTGTGTGTGTGTGTGTGTGTGTGTGTGACAGGGTCTCATTTTATTGCCCAGGCTGGAGTGTGGTAGCAGGACCTTGGCTCGCTGCAGCCTCAACCTCCTGGGCCAAGGTGGGTAGATCCCTTGAGCCCAGGAGTTCCAGATCAGTCTGGGCAACATGGTGAAACTCCATCTCTACCAAAAATACAAAACAAAAAAATTAGCTGGGTGTGTTGGCATATGCCTATAGTACCAGCTACTTCAGAGGCTGAGGCTGGAGGACTGCTTGAGCCCAGGAGGTCGAGGCGGCACTGAGCTGAGATTGTGCCACTGTACTCCAGCCTGGGAAACAGAGCAAGACTCTGTCTAAAAAAAAAAAACAACAACATGTAAAGTCAACGACTGGAAACATCACTGTTTTTTCCAATTGGAAATGACTCAGCCTTATAGTGAAAGAACATAGGCTTAGGAAATGAAGAGATGAAAATTCCCAATTTAAAAACTGGATTTTATCACTTAAGAGCCATATAATTCTAAGTCAATTATCCCCACTAAAATGGGGATAATGACACCTGCCTTACTCTGTTGTTATGAGGATTAGAGCTAATGTATGTAAAGTACTTAATCCCACGCCTGGCACATTGTAGCTAAATGTGCTCTCATGCAGACGCTGAAGATTCTGAAAGCCAAAGTGGGCCAATTCCTGCATTATCAACTGGGCATGAAACGAAAAGCTGTATATTTATACATGAACTCAATATTTATTATTATTATAATAGGTCAACAGAAATTTCTCATATGATCATGCTGTAACTACTTCTACACAGCCATAACAAGAGACAAAGACTAGCACACAACACAAGTTTTCCTTCTGACAGAATTCTAACAGATTTCTTTTTTAAGTTTCAGTATACTAATCAAGAAACACATTTATTATATTGGGCATAGTTATAAACAACTAAATTCAAGTAACAGATCCTGGCATGCCAGTTGCCAGGAAAATAATTTATTTATACTTTTACTAAACCAATGTTATGACATAAAGTGTAATGTTTAGAAATCTGAAAGTATTACCTCTTAGTAAAGAAGCTAATAATCTACAAGTAACAGTCAATTAAAGTACTTCTGTGTTAAGTAATTTAAAATAGAAATTAAATTCATTTTTTTTTTTGAGACAGGGTCTTGCTCTGTTGCCCAGGCTGGAGTACAGTGGCTCAATCATAGCTTACTGTAGCCACAAACTCCTCTGCTGAACTCCTGGGCTCAAGCGATCCTCCCACCTCCGTTTCCTGAACAGGTGGACTACAGGTGTCCATCATCACACCTAATTTCTTTTTTTTTTTTTTTGAGACGGAGTCTTGCTTTGTTTGCCCAGGCTGGATGCAGTGGTGCGATTTTGGTTCACTGCAACCTTGCCTCCCAGGATCAAGCAATTCTCCTGCCTCAACCTCCTAAGTAGCTGGGATTGCAAGCATGCGTCACCATGCTTGGCTAATTTTTGCATTTTTTAGTAGACATGGGGTTTTATCATGTTGACCACGCTGGTCTCAAACTCCTGAACTCCAGTGATGTGCCTGCCTCAGCCTCTCAAAGTGCTGGGATTACAGGTGTAAGCCACCACACCTGGTCTCTTGTAATTTTTCAAAAAAATCTTGTTGAGATGGAGTCTCACTAGGTTCCCCAGGCTGGTCTTGAACTCCTAGCCTCAAGGGATTCTCCTGCATTGGCCTCCCAAAGTGCTGAGATCATAGGCATGAGCCACCACACTCAGCCTAAATTCATCTTTTAACAGGCACAAGAATGTTATCTCTGCATGTGTTAGTAATATTACTGTTCCCTTAATACTACAGGCAGATCATACATATTTCCAGAATTTATAATGAACCACTAGCAATTGACAAAACCGAATTTAATAATTTTCTATTTACCAAAACTTAGATAAGCGTAATTCATAAAAGATGGATTTTTTGCTTTAATATGAAACCTCTGAACTTTACTTTGTTCTCTTTCAAAAAAGTATTTATTCCCTGAAAGAAAGGTCACATACTAAATGGAGAACTTAAAACTCAGAAATAATGAGTAACTTTACTTTGTTCTCTTTCAAAAAAAGTATTTATTCCCTGAAAGAACGGTCACATTCTAAATGGAGAACTTGAAACTCCGAAATAATGGAATAACATATTTTTTAGTATCCTTGCTTTTATCCAATTTGTCCTCACATTTCAAATGAATGTGATAAAGCAATGATTAATAATCCAATGTCCAAAAAGGTCCATCTAATCAAATCACTAAATTAAACAATACCTGTTGTGGGTCAGGATACTGACCCTGAATTCTTCTTAATGATTTCCTTAAAAATACATCTTCCCCAGAAGGTAAGTAAGTGGTACTCATTAAAGCTAGTAACAGTAGACACTGAGGACTACTAGACAGGGGAAGAAGGAGGGGGGAAAGAGGTGAAAAGTAGTGACTACTGGGTACTATGCTCAGTACCTGGGTTACGGCAACAATCACACCCTAAACCTCAGCATCACACACTAAACCCAGCTAACAAATCCACCCATGTGCTCCCTAAATCTAAAATAAAAGTTGAAATTATTTAAAAAACGTTTGAAATAGGCAAAAACAAAAGTTGACTTGATTTATAATTTAATTTCTCTTATTTTTTCAAGAGATATACAACCAATAACCACTACCTTATTGGTAAAATTTTAATGTTCATTTTTCCCTTATGAAAAGACTAATGAGAAAATGTGTAACCATTATATTTTAATCTTTGGATACCAATATTCTATTTAAATCAATGATATGGCTCTAATTTTAGCTCTATTGAGTTGTCTTTGCAGAAGTTATCTGCTATGCAGATAAAGTATATGTTAGAACCACAAATTAAAAGACAATGTTTAGATTAGAAACAGTATATAGAATGTTACATTTCTGTCTTCTAGAATTTTTTTTGTTTATTAAAGTCAGGATTTAATCACAATGAAAAAAAAATTACATCTTCCCTCAACTTCTCCCTGGAGGACTATAGTTCCCACTTACTTTAGTTTTTTTTAGTAAAAGGACTCAAAGCTTCACAGCAGGAGAAATAAATAACACTCATTAGCTCAAATCCATTTTTCCATATGCAAATAACCTCTGTCATTTTAGGCTCTTTTCTTTCCTGGTGTTCAAACAGTTATTTCACACTTTACCACATACGAATCGTTTTAACTTATTGTATGTCCTTCATCCATGGAATATTTTCATCCTTGTGTTTCTGTGGTCACTTGTCAATTTGCTTTTTTTCTTTCAAGTTTTCCCTCACTCTCTGTTCAAAACTCCTGATCCAGCTGACAGCCACTGTACCAAGCCAAAGCAGAGTGCATTGGTCAATTCTGTCTGAGGTGGTTCTGGTCTCCAATGAGACTAATCTTTATGTCTTACAAGAGACCAAATGAAAACCACAATGAGGGCAAATGAGAAACTGAAATGTCTGTGACTAAGATGTTTTCATAACACACTGATTGACAGGAAAATTACTTTGAAAAATGTGGTCTATTTTGATATACAGTACCAACTGTAGTATCTTGTAATTTACAATCCAGGGCAAAAAAACTATCACAGAACGAGGAAGCTTTCTAGTTCTGTGAACAAAATATTTAATAGCATATTTTTAAAATTAATGCATTCTCTAGTTGAACTTTGTAACAATTTGAACAGGGCAAGAAGGCTGCTGGCCAGAATTCAGGGGAGGGCTCAAATCCAGCTCGCAGACTTCACAGGCGCCTCAACCTGATGGTCCTACTCTATTCACCCTGGTAGCAGACAGAAGACAAAGGGCATATAATCTTAGGAGTTCTAGGTCCCTGCCCACTGCTGGTCCCTCTCCACACTACTACAGCTGATGCTTTCTGGAAAGCGCCACCTCCTGGCAGGAGGCCAACCAGCACAAAAATAGAGTATTAAGCCACCAAAGCCAAGGGCCCTCATGGAGTCCACTGCATACTCCACCACCTCTACCAGAACATGCGCTGGTATTCGTAGCTGAGAAACCCATAGATGGTTCACATCATAGAACTCTATGCAGACAATACCCAGTACCAGCCTGGAGCCGGGTAGACTTGCTCAGTGGCTAGACATAGAAGAAAGACAACAATCACTGCAATTTAGCTCACAGGAAGCCATATCCATATGAAAAGAGGGAGAGTACTACATTAGGAGAACACCCCATGGAACAAAAGAATGTGAACAGCCTTCAGCCCTAGACCTTCCCTCTAATGAAGGCTACCTAAATGAGAAGGAACCAGAAAATCAACCCTGATAATACGACAAAACAAGGCTCTTCAACAACCCCCCAAACCCTCCCAAAATCACACTAGTTCACTAGCAATGGCTCCAAACCAAGAATAACTTCTTGATTACCTGAAAAAAAAATTTTAGAATAGTTATTAAGCTAATCAGGGAGTGAGCAGAGAAAGGTGATGCCCAATGCAAGACAATCCAAAAAATGATACAAAAAGTGAAGGGAGAAATATTCGCAGAAATAGATAGCTTAAAGAACACACAATAAAAAATTCAGGAAACTTTGGACACACTTTTAGAAATGGGAAATGCTCTGGAAAGTCTCAGCAATAAAGAAATTAAGAATCAAGTAGAAGAAAGAAATTCAGAGCTGGAAGACAAGGTCTTTGAAGTAACCCAAACCAACAAAGACAAAGAAAAAATAATAAGAAAATATGAACAAAGCCTCTAAGAAATCTGGGATTATGTTAAATGGCCAGACCTAAGAATAATCGGTGTACTTGAGGAAGAGAAATCTAAAAGCTTGGAAAACATATTTGGGAGAATAATTGAGGAAAACTTCCCCTTCCTTGCAAGAGACCTAGACATCCAAATACAGGAAGCACAAAGAACACTTGGAAAATTCATCGCAAGAAGATCTTTGCCTAGGCACATTGTCATCAGGTTATTCAAAGTTAAGATGAGGAAGATTCTTAAAAGCTGTAAGACAGAAGCAACAGGAAACCTATAAAGAAAACTTATCAGATTAACAGCAGATTTCTCAGCAGAAACTACAAACTAGAAAGGATTGGGGCCCTATCTTCAGCCTCCTCAAACAAAACAATTATCAGCCAACAATTTCGTATCTAGTGAAACTAAGCATCATATACGAAGGAAAGATGCAGTCATTTTTTAGACAAACAAATGCTGAGAGAATTCACCATTACCAAACCACCACAAGAACTGCTAAAAGGAGCTCTAAATCTTGAAACAAATCCTGGAAACACATCAAAACAGAACTTCTTTAAAGCATAAATCACACAGGACCTATAAAACAAAAATACAAGTTAAAAAGCAAAAACAAAAAACAAAACCAAAGTACACAGTCAATGAAGAGTATGATGAAAGCAATGGTACCTCACATTTCAATACTAACATTGAATGTATATGGCCTGAACGCTCCAGTTAAAAGATACAGAACTGAAGAATGGATAAGAACTCACCAACCATCTGCTGCCTTCAGGAGACTCACCTAATACATAAGGATTCACATAAACTTAAGGTAAAGGGGTGGAAAAAGGCATTTCATGCAAATGGACACCAAAAGTGAGTAGGCGTAGCTATTCTTTTTTTTTTTTTTGATATAGAGCCTTGCTCTGTCACCCAGGCTGGAGTGTAGTGGTGTGATCTTGGCTCACTGCAACCTCTGCCTCTCAGGTTCAAGCCATTTTCCTGCCTCAGCCTCCTGAGTAGCTGGGATTACATGCACCTGCCACCACACGTGGTTAATTTTTACATTTTTAATAGAGACAGGGTTTCACCATGTTGGCAAGGCTGGTTTCAAACTCCTGAACTCAGGTGATCCTCCTGCCTTGGCCGCCCAAAGTGCTGAGATTACAGGCATGAACCATCATGTCCAGCTGGGTAGTTAGTCTTATATCAAACAAAACAAACTCTAAGGCAACAGTGGTTAAAAAAAAACAAAGAGGGACAGTATATAATGGTAAAAGGCCTTGTCTAACAGGAAAATATCACAGTCCTAAACATATATGCACCTAACACTGGACATCCTAAATTTATAAAACAATTATTAATAGATCTAAGAAATGAGATACACAGCAACACAGTAATAGTGGAGGACTTTAATACTCCACTGAAAGCATTAGACTGGTCATCAAGACAGAAAGTCAACAAAGAAACAATGGATTTAAACCATATCTTGGAACAAATGGACTTAAGGATACATACAGAACATTTCATCTAACCACCATAGAATACACATTCTATTCAACAGTGCATGGAACTTTCTCCAAGATGACCATGATAGGCCATAAAATGAGCCTCAATAAATTTAAGAAAATTGAAATTATATCAAGCAGTCTCTCAGACCACAGTGGAATAAAACTGGAAATCAACTCCAAAAGGAACATTCAAAACCGTGCAAATACATGGAATTTAAATAACCTGTTCCTGAATGAGCATTGAGTCAAAAACGAAATCAAGATGGAAATTAAAAAATTATTCGAACTGAATGACAATAATGACACAACCTATCAAAACCTCTGGGATGCAAAGGCAGTGCTAAGAAGAAAATTCCTAGTCCTAAATGTCTACATCAAAAAGTCTGAAAGAACACAAACAGAAAATCTAAAGTCATACCTCAAGGAAACAGAGAAACAAGAACAAACCAAATGTAAACCCAGCAGAAGAAAGAAAATAACTAAGATCAGAGAAGAACTAAATGAAACAAAAAAAATTACAAAAATAAATGAAACAAAAACTGTTTCTTTGAAAAGATAAATAAAATTGACAGACCATTAGCAAGATTAACCAAGAAAAGAAAAGAGAAAATCCAAATAACCTCACTAAGAAATGAAAGAGGAGATATTACAACTGACCACTGAAATACAAAAGATATGAACACCTTTATACACATAAACTAGAAAACCTAGAAGAGAATGGCAAATTCCTGGAAAAATACAACCCTCCTAGCTTAAATCAAGAAAAATTAGATACCCTGAACAGATCACTAACAAGCAATGAGAGTAAAATGGTAATTTTAAAATTACCAACAAAAAAAGGTCCAGGACCATATGGATTCACAGCAGAATTCTATAAGACATTCAGTGAAAAATTGGTACCAATCTTTTTGACACTATTCCACAAGACACAGAAAGAAGGAACCCTCTCTAATTTATTCTATGAAGCCAGCATCACCCTAATACCCAAACCAGGAAAGGACATAACCAAAAAAGAAAACTATGACTGATACCCTTGATCAACACAGATACTAAAATCCTTAACAAAATACTAGCTAACCAAATCCAACAACATATCAAAAAGACAATCCACCATGATCAAGTGGGTTTCATACCAGGGCTGCAGGGATGGTTTAATACACATAAGTCAATATACGTGATATATCATATAAACAGAATTAAAAACCACAAATCACACAATCATCTCAATAGATGCAGGCAAAGCACTGGACAAAATCCAGCATCCATTTATGATTAAAACTCTCAGCTAGGCTGGGCACAGTAGCTCACGCCTGGAATCCCAGCACTTTGGGAGGCTAATGCAAGCGGATCATGAGGTTGAGAGTTAGAGACTAGCCTGACCCATATGGTGAAACCCTGTCTCTATAAAAAATACAAAAATTAGCCAGGCATGGTGGCACGTGCCTGTAATCCCAGCTACTTGGGAGGCTGAGGCAGGAGAATCGCTTGAATCCAGGAGGTGAAGGCTGTGGTGAGCCAAGATCGTGCCACTGCACTCCAGCCTGGGCAACAAGGGCAAAACCGTCTCAAAACAATAACAACAACAAAAACTTTCAGCTAAATTAACATGCAAACATAATACTGAATGGGGAAAAGATGAAAGCATTCCCTCTGAGAACTGCAACAAGGATGCCCACTCTTACCACTCCTCTTCAACATAGTACTGGAAGTTCTAGCCAGAACAATCAGACAAGAGAAATAAATAAAGGGCATCCAAATAGTAAAGAAGAAGTCAAACTGTCACTGTTTGCTGATGACAGTCATTTACCTTGAAAACCCTAAGGACTCCTCTAGAAAGCTCCTAGAACTTATAAAAGAATTCAGCAGCAGAATAAAAACACGAAGTTTAAAAAAAAAAAAAAAGAATTCAGCAAAGTTTCCAGATATGAGATTAATGTACACAAATCAGGAGCTTTTCGATACATCAACAGCAACCAAGCAGAGAATCAAATCAAGAACTCAACCCCTTTACAATAGCTGCTAAAAATTAAAATACTTAGTAATATACCTAACAAAGGAGTTTAAAGATCTCTACAAGGAAAACCACAAAATACTGCTGAAAGAAATCACAGATGATGCAAACAAATGGAAACACATCCCATGCTCATGGATAGATAGAATCGATATTGTGAAAATAACCATACCACTAAAAGCAATGTACAAATTCAATGTAATTCCCACCAGAATACCATCATCATTCTTCTCAGAATTAGAAAAAACAATTCTAAAATTCATATGGCACCAAAAAAGAGCCTGCATAACCAAAGCAAGACTAAGCAAAAAGAACAAATCTGGAGGCATCACACTACCTGATTTCAAACTACACTATAAGGCCATAGTCACCAAAACAGCATGGTACTGGTATAAAAATAGGCACAGAGACCAATGGAACAGAACAGAGAATGCAGAAATAAACCCAAATACTTACAGTCAACTGATCTTTGATAAAGCAAACAAAAACATAAAGTGGGGAAAGGACATACTTTTCAACAAATGATGCTGGGATAATTGGCTAGCCACATAGAGGAGAATGAAACTGGATCCTCATCTCTCACCTTATACAAAAATTAACTCAAGATGGATTAAGGACTCAAACCCAAGACCTGAAACTATAAAAATTCTAGAACAATGGAAAATCCCTTCTAGATACAGGCTTAGGCAAGGATTTCATGACCAAGAACCCAAAAGCAAGTGCAATAAAAACAAAGATAAATAACTGGGACCTAATTTAAACTAAAGAGCTTTTGCACAGCAAAAGGAACAGTCAGCAGAGTAAACAGACAACCCACAGGGCAGGAGAAAATCTTCACAATCTACATCTGACAAAGGACTAATACGCAAAAGCTATAACAAACTCAAACAAATCAGTAAGGAAAAATCCTGTCTAAAAGCAGGCTAAGGACATGAATAGAAAATTCTCAAAAGAAGATATACAAATGGCCAACAAATATATGAAAAAATGCTCAACATCACTAATGATCAGGGAAATGCAAATCAAAACCACAATGCAATACCACCTTACTCCTGCAAGAATGGCCATAATCAAAAATTAAGAAACAGTAGACACTGGTGTGGATGCAGTGAACAGGGAACACTTATGGGAATGTAAACTAGTAAAGCTACTATGGAAAACAGTATGGAGATTCCTTAAAGAACTAAAAGTAGAACTACTATTTGATCCAGCAATCACACTACTGGATATTTATCCAGAGGAAAAGAAGTCATTATTTGAAATAGATACTTGCACATGCATGTTTACAGCAGTACAATTCACAATTGCAAAATCATGGAACTAACCCAAATGCCCATCAATCAATGAGTGGATAAAGAAACTGTTTCTTTATCCACTCATTGATTGATGGGCATTTGGGTTAGTTCCATGATGTGTTACATTACATACACACACACACACACACACACACACACACACACACACATATAAATATATGTGTGTATGTGTGTATATATATGTGTGTGTGTGTATATGTATATGTAATATATTTATATGTGTGTGTATGTGTATATATGTGTGTATATATACATATATTACATTACATATACATATATTTACATGTGTATGTGTATATATATGTGTGTGTATATATGTATATGTAATATATTTATATGTATTTAATGTAATATATTTATATATGTGTATATGTATATATACACACATATATATTTATATATATGTGTGTATATGTAATGTGTATATATATATATATATATGAGATGGAATATCATATATATATGATGGAATACTATGCAGTCAGGAAAAGGAATGAATTAATAGCATTTATAGTGACTTGGATGAGACTGGAGACTATTATTCTAAGTGACGTAACTCAGAAATGGAAAATCAAACATGTATGTTCTCACTGATATGTAGGAACTAAGCTATGAGGATGCAACGGCATAAGAATGATACAGTGGACTTTGGGGACTTGGGGGAAAGAGTGGGAGGGAGGCAAGGGATAAAAGATTACAAATATGGTGCAGTGCATACTCCTCGGGTAGTGGGTACACCAAAATCTCACAAAGCACCGCGAAAGAACTTACTCATGTAACCATGTACCACCTGTACCCCAATAACTTATGGCAAAATAAATAAATAAAATTAATGACTGTCTAAATAAATATACTTACTTACATTTTTGAATAGTTGCTCAGCAAGTTCTCTGACATGCTTTATCATCTTCACTGGGTTATTTTCTTCAACTTTAATTCTCTCTACTTCAAAGGCTACCAACTAGGAAAAAGATCAAATGGCAAAACATCAATTCCAATATATGCCAAATTCGAAAACTGTGATAATTTCATACAATTTGCAAACCAAAAAAATCCAATATATACATTATTTTAAAAACTAAGTATTTTAGGTTTTGGGGTTTCACCTCCATTCTGGGGTTGCAGAGTCAATCAAACCCTTGAATTGTCTACTGGTTCCTCCCTGGGGATTTGGGCCCTATTTCTTCTAGGGAAAAGTCATTTCTGAAACTCAGAAAGACTCTGCCATTCCACAGGCCTCAGTCAGAGAAATTCAGTCAGTCAGAAAGTGTCTGAACACTTCCTTAACTCACAAAACATGAACCAAATGTTCAAGTCAGGATGCTCAGACTGTAGTCCTAGCTGTGCCAACAATGTGATCTGGGACTAGTCACTTAAACTCCTGAGCTTCAGTTTTCTCATCTCTAAACTAAGATGGAAGAACAAGATGACCTTTAGATACCTTCTAGTTCTCAAATTATATATATTCTAGTACATCTCTCTATTAACTAATTTATTGGGAGAACTGTGTGAGTCTGTATACTTAGGTAAAAGAAAAGAAGGCTGACAGGAAAAAAATTGTGGGAGGATAAATAGATGGATGATAAAAATAAAAAGGTACAACATAGAATTATTTTAGGAACTAACAGATTCACTGCATAGGCATATAAAACTATGGCTTACCTATTCTAGGCTAGGATTCAGAAAGATTTTCAAAGGCAAACATTCTTTTTTTTTTTTTTTTTTGAGACGTAGTTTCGGTCTTGTTAACCCAGGCTGGAGTGCAATGGCGCGATCTCGGCTCACCACAACCTCCGCCTCCTGGGTTCAGGCAATTCTCCTGCCTCAGCCTCCTGAGTAGCTGGGATTACAGGCACACGCCACCATGCCCAGCTAATTTTTTGTATTTTTAGTAGAGACGGGGTTTCACCATGTTGACCAGGATGGTCTCGATCTCTTGACCTCGTGATCCACCCGCCTCGGCCTCCCAAAGTGCTGGGATTACAGGCTCGAGCCACCGCGCCCGGCCGCAAACATTCTTTTCATTCTAAGACGTCTAGTTGATGGGAGTGTGAGGACAAAGCCATGCACAATGCTAGTTGCCTCTCAAAGCCCCCAAAACACCCCATTGTGGTAGGCTGCCCTAGGCTAAGTAAAAACAAGAATTAATTTCCCTGGAGCAAATGTTATTTTCCTACCAAAGCATTCCCATGCAAATGACCAAAAATGGTAGGATGAGAAATTATTTAGTTCTGATGTCTCATTTTTCTTAGGCTCTTGACCAATATATACATATGATTAACTGGCTGTCAAGTAACATCAGTAAGGTCACCACTGTAGGCTCAACAGAGAACTGGATGAACACTAAGGGGTGACCCAATAGGAACTTTAGACAGAGTTCTTGCCTTATCATCATTTCCAATCTAGAGCATGTATGTATAAAAAATAAATAAGTTACCATACAGAGACATAAAATGAAGCCTAATGCAGTTGAGTGACTCTCAGAGTCAATGAGTTTGGAAGAGGTGGTAAGATAAGAGCAGAGTATGAAGAATAGAGGGGGCACCCCAAGCAAGGGAAAGGCCTACAAAAATAGAGGCTGTGGCAAGCAAGTTTTCTGCAAGTAATTAATCTCACTTTTTAGTTGTGATGAAGCTACCAGAGGGATTAAGAGAAATTTGAACAGAAAAGAAAGAGTATATAGACCCATGTTACTATTCATAAAGCTTCAAAGACTAATAAAATGTAGGAGCTAGAAAAGATCTTGGAGAGCATCTATTTTAATCCCATAAAATATTATGTTATAAATTAGTACAGAATCTAAAGACTGATATATGTTAGTAGAATCAATCATCAATCATATTATATGGTTGTATTAGAGAATCAATGACCAATAATTAATTAGAAAAAACTGTCCACCTCAGTTGGGCATGGTGGCTCATGCCTGTAATCCCAGCACTTTGGGAGGCAGAGAGAGGCAGATCATGAGGTCAGGAGATCGAGACAATTCTGATCAACATAGTGAAACCCATCTCTACTAAAACAATAAAAAAAAATTAGCTGGGCGTGCTGGTGCATGCCTGTAGTCCCAGCTACTCAGGAGGCTGGAGCAGGAAAATTGCTTGAACCCGGGAAGGGGAGGCTGCAGCGAGTCAAGATTGTCCCACTGTACTCCAGCCTGGCAACAGAGTGAGACACCATCTCAAAAAAAAAGAAAAAATTGTCCACCTCAGAATGTCTCCTAAATCCTCATATGCTTTGTGTTATCAATTAAAGCATCAGATGCAGTAAACATATTTTACACAGAACTAAAACACGTGCCTCTTCTTTAATTCTTACCTGTGAATACTTCACTATCTTTACAAAAAATAAAAGATCTTTCTCCTCTGAACCAAAGATATTTAAGATCCTGATTCCTACCTTTTCTATATAAAAGAAAATCACCAGAAGCAAAACATGACCACTATTACTGTTCTCCATTATCCTGGGTTCTAGGACTGTTTGTTCTTTTATAGACTTCAAGGAACATTTTAGATTTTTGGTTCCAATACAGTACTCTTTAAAAAATTGAAATAAGCATAATATTCTTGTTCTATCCATCAGAATGGGCAGCTGTGAATACTGAGTTAAATGATAAATGAAGAGATGCTTAAAAAAAAAAAGAACAGGGCCGGGCGCAGTGGCTCAAGCCTGTAATCCCAGTACTTTGGGAGGCCGAGGCGGGTGGATCACGAGGTCGAGAGATCGAGACCATCCTGGTCAACAAGGTGAAACCCCGTCTCTACTAAAAATACAAAAAGTTAGCTGGGCATGGTGGTGCGTGCCTGTAATCCCAGCTACTTAGGAGGCTGAGGCAGGAGAATTGCCTGAGCCCAGGAGGCGGAGGTTGCGGTGAGCCGAGGTCGCGCCATTGCACTCCAGCCTGGGTAACAAGATCGAAACTCCGTCTCAAAAAAAAAAAAAAAAAAAAAAAGAACAATAAATGCGAAACAGCATCCTTATTTTGAGTCGTATCTGTCCTATTTCTCCCTCTCTATGGCGAATTCCTTGAAGATAGAGACAAAAATATGTTTTCCATATATTTGATGTATCCTAAGAGAGGAAGAGAAATGCTGACAATTGGTTAGTAAGAATTCCAAGAGGCCGGGGGCAGTGGCTCATGCCTATAATCCCAGCACTTTGGGAGGCCAAGGCGGGTGGATCACAAGGTCAAGTGAATGAGACCATCCTGGCCAACATGGTGAAAACCCCATCGCTACTAAAAATACAAAAAAAAATTAGCTGGGTGTGGTAGCGCACACCTGTAGTCCCAGCTACTCGGGAGGCTGAAGTACAATTGCTTGAACCTGGGAGGCGGAGGTTGTAGTGAGCCAAGATCACACCACTGCACTCCAGCCTGGTGCCTGGTGACAGAGCAAGACTCTGTCTCAAAAAAAAAAAAAAAAAAGCCAAGAAGTTAAACTATGGCTCTATGCCTCTGACAGACTAAATGTAACTCTAATTTGAAGTAATTTCAGCTATCTTAGCTTCAAATTAGACCTTTCTCCCTCTAAGACTAACAAAAGAACTACTCCATTAGTGCCTTTAAAAACAAGAATTCTATTTACACAATTACTGTGAGATAAAAAAAATTTTAATCAATTTTTTAAAATTTAATATTTTTAAATATGAATACCATTTGGAGTATAAGTGGTTTTCAGTTACATGGATGAATTACATAGTGGTGAATTCTGAGATTTTGGTGTACCTGTCACCTGAGTGGTGTACATTGTTCAATTACTCAGTTGTTCAAAAATTATATGTACTTCCAAGTTATCTTATAATTTTTTTTCTAATTTTTATAATCCACATTAAAGTATTGAGATTTGATAAGTATAATAATATTGGGATTATTTAATGCTTAATTCATATTTGACTATGTAAATATGAAAAATATTACTTTTTTACTTTTAACTACTAGTCTAATTATGGGTATGAATAATGCCTTCATGTAATAAGAACTATACCTCATCAAAGAGATCACAAGATCTATAAGGAGGACCTCTTTCTGAAACAAAACCTGCAAATGCCATTCCATTGAGTACTTTAGTGAGGAAATCATTCTCGACCAAACCACGCTGCCCCAAGAATGCTGTCTGTAAAAAAAAAAAGAAAAAGAAAATGTGAAATAATAATTTATCACTTGGCAATGGACAAATGGTCAAAACAAAAATATAATAAAAACATCAAAGCCTATATAAATTCCTTCATGTATAAATATGTATTGTCATAAACATATTTCTCTCAGAGTTATTCTGAAATACTACATGTACTGAAAAGAATAAAAATGAATCTGACTACAAGGAGGAAAAATCAGAAATTGACTCTCAATTTTAAAAGAAAAACTGATTTAAAGTTAACATATTATAAAGGAAGACATTATGTGAGTTCCATATTATTATTAAGAACTGATATCTAACCACACAAAGCAGAAATTTTAAATAATCACATTTGATAAATCAAGGTCAAAATAAATGGCCAGGAAAAAAAATTAGAATTTTATTAAATTAGAATATATTTTTTGGACAGATACAATACAGCACTCTTACTTTGTGGAAATGTATTACTGGCTCTGCATGAATTCTTATAAGTTGCAGGCAGGATCTATATCCTTGGAAGAGTTGTGCAAATAATCTAAGGAAAACTGCTCGCACTTCTTTATCCTAAAAATGTAAGAAGAAATGTTAGGTAATTTAACTTTTTAAAAACAAATGAAATATCATTGAGTCAAAAAGGTGAAAGGGCATATACCTCAAGTCCTCTGATTTTTATATCCACCAAAACAATTGCAGTCACAACCAAATAAAAGACAAATATAAGAAGAAAAAACTCTCATGATTGTATTTTGAAAGCTTATGAAATTTTTCCAAAGTTTATCAAACTTACAAATATCTATTCTTATATGAATAAGGTATGACTTTGAAATCTGTTTTGATAATCCAGCTTTTACTGGAATCACAGTCTAGAATTATAAGGAAACTTGTTAGTCAATTCCTTACTTAATTGATCAGGAAATGAAGGTCAAGAATGCTTAAGTATTTGTGTTTAGCACCCTGAGGTTCCTTAAAAGCACACTGCTAAGAAATGTTCCAAGCAAAATAAAAAGGGGGCCTCTGTTACGGCTTCTAATTCGAACTATTTTCATTCACACACTCCTCAGACTTGATTTTCTCCTATTACCAGCATTCTTTGTATCCATTTTTGTAAGCATCTCTCTTGTTTTTAATCCTTGACTGATCTTCTCAATTTGATGCTTGGCAGAGTTTTCCAGGCTATAATCTAGGTTCTGATTTTCTGTCCCACACTTACTCATCCTCTCTCAGGGCAGCAGTTTAATCCCTAGTGGACGCTTGCCCAGTACCTTTCCCCGTGGCTCCTTCTTGAACAGGACATAAGGAGGGTCTCCTAATTTCTAATTTGGGGCACTTTTTACTCTGCTGTCCATCTAACTCTAACTTCACTTAGCTTCTTTAATAACCCTACAAATAAAAGTACAGCTTTCTTAAACAGCATTAAATTTAAATATTAAACTTCTTACCAGCATTTTTGAGTGGGATAAAGCTGTTCGTGGAGGAGGAAAAGCATGATCGGCTACTTCCAAATCTGGGTGTAAAATCTAAAGCAAAGAAGTTTTGTTATATAAAATGTCATAATATCAATGAAATCTATTATTGGGGCATTAAGATGAAAATGTCAGCATATGAATTATAATATATTATTTCCATGAATACAATTCAATTAGCTGGGGTAGCTCTGTATGTACTGTTGTAGAAACATATTTAGTTGGAAAGACAACATATTCAGTTGAAAACACGTTCTAGAAAAACATATGTAGTATGGCCTAATTTATTTGAAAATAAAATAAACCCTAAATCTATATATGTACATACATTGATGTATATATAAATGAGAATGAAAAGTTCTGAAAAAAAAAAAAAAACAAAAAAACTGAACTATAAAATAGTAGTCATCTCTGGGAAGGGAATAATCTAGGTCAGAGCTATTTGTTTATACAGTTGAATTTTTAAAAACAGCTATTTGTTTTTATGTTTCTAAGTATAATTTAAAATTACTGAGTGAAGGCAAGGTGTGGTGGCTCACACCTGTAATCCCAGCACTTTGGGAGGCTGAGGTGGGTGGATCACAAGGTCAGGAGTTCGAGACCAGCCTGGCCAATATGGTGAACTCCCATCTCGACTAAAACTACAAAAATTAGCTGGGCGTGGTGGTGGGCGCTTGTAGTCTCAGCTACTCAGGAGGCTGAGTCAGGAGATTCACTTGAACCTGGGAGGCAGAGGTTGCAGTAAGCCAATATCATGCCACTGCACTCCAGCCTGGGCAACAGAGCGAGACTCCACCTCAAAAAAAAAAAAAAGTTAGTGAGGAGAAAGAAAACACAAAATAAGATTTTGAACATTGCAGTCCAGACAGATAAAAGAATAAAACTGTATCACAAAACTGCTATAAATATATGAAGTATTACATATGAAATGTAAAGTATAATTAATTTAACTTAGGGAAAACTAAAAAAAAATAATAATAACATTTCAGTTTGGGTTTGAAGGACATTAGGTTGGGGAGCAGCTGGGAAAGAAGGGCCGGTATAGGACTTGCACAGAGAAGATTAAGTTGTATAATTATGTAGCAAATTTTTGTCTTTGCAGAATCATTTTCAAATAGGTTTTTCATGATAAGCTTACAATAGACCAAAAGACTCAAAACAACACTTAAAAACAACACTAAAATATTGGCAGTCCAAGTCACTGAATCACTACCACAGTATAAAATACCTTGGTGTCTAAAACGTAATCCATAGATACTACACAGTTTAAGCACTGTGTTGCCATTTGATATAATTATTTACTAGTGAAACAAAGCTTATATACTTGTGTGTCAATGCTCCCCATCATCCATAAAATCTAGTCTCTTTTTGGTCCTTGTTTGACAATACACTAAGCTATTTCTTATCCACAGAGCTATAAATAGTACCTAATCCACCGCTGTGCTTAATAAATATAACAATATGTATACTCAGGTTTACCAAAAAGGAATTTTACACACTGATCAAATTCGTTGGCACAGGTGTTGCAGGTTTAGGTATACAAGTATGCAGCAGTACCCTTACCAGGAACCACTGGCTTAAGAACTAAAATCTTAACCTTTGTTAATTTTCATACTTAACCCCTAAATAAGTATTCATATCAGTAGTAAGTAACCACACATAAGATTTAATCACTATATGAATTCTAGAAACATTAAACTTTCTTCAGTCATTCAAACACTACCTTCGCAGATTTTGCTATATCTATATACCATCTATTCAATTATACAGTTAATATTTTTCTTCAGATTGTCTTTAAATCAATTCACCTTTTTTTTTTTTTTTTGAGATGGAGTCTTGCTTTTTCGCCCAGGTTAGAGTGCAGTGGCATGATCTTGGCTCACTGCAACCTCCGCCTCCTGGTTTCAAGTGGTTCTTCTGCCTCAGCCTCCTGAGTAGCTGGGATTACAAGCATGTACCACAATACCCAGCTAATTTTTTTTTTTATTTTTAGTAGAGACGGAGTTTCCCCATGTTGGTCAGGCCAGTCTCAAACTCCTGACCTTGTGACCTGCCCACTGTGGGCTCCCAAAGCAATGGGATTACAGGTGTGAGCCACTACACCCAGCCCAATCAACTCACCTTCTTAAACCTAGTATTTTCTTAAATGACATCTGAGAAATCACAGGTTCTATATGCCATTTTAAGTACATTATATAAAAACATAATCATTAAAATAAAAAAGGTTGACCACATATTATCCCAAATCATGCTTCACTTTGGCAAACAATCACTTAGTCATCACTGTAAAAACATTCATCCTACAGGTAATGACCAGCAAACAGCCTAGAGATATAATGTGATTTCAATAATACCAGTGGCAGAACACAGACTGGAATTCAGGTATCCTGTGTCCTACACTACTGTCTTTTCCACTCCATCACATCTTGTATTTCAGATTACAAATTATATTAGGAAAAGTCTATCTTCTCTAACTGTTCCCATTTCGCAGATACCACTACAACAATAAAAGGACTAACAGAAATCTGAAAGTTTTCTGAGAGTAAAATCCCTCCTGGTAATCCTAGGCTTCTAAGTTTCTATTTAAGAGGGAAAAAATGTTTTAAACAGCCCAGAATAAAATATTCTTAAAGTAGAATATGAAGGCCTTAGTTCTAGTGAAGTCTTCAAAAGGAATGCAGAATTTCTATAGTTCAACTTTCTGATGATAAGCACCTAAAGGGCTTTCAGTAAAACAAAATACTGTGTTTTCAAAAATCAGCAAAGGTAAAATAACTATAAAAAAATTAAATTTGTTTCAGTGAGAAAAACCCAAGCCCCAAGATTTTAAAATACTTTATTTGGCTTGAATGTAGAGTATACTTTTCCTTCTTAGATATTTCTATTCACATAGCATTAAGAATGGAATGTTGGACATTTAATGCATCAATAAGACCCATCTTTCTGTAATAACCTGAAAGTATCGGCAAGACAATATAATAGTGTTTTGTAGGTACCAAAGAGGAATGAGATGCCAATAGGGAATAGAGAAAGAAGCCAACATCTAATAGGGGATCTTAGAGGAATCAGGGGTTTCAAGGCAGAGTCTTGTTTTCAAAGGTGAATTTCCCATACCTAGGACAGTACTAAACAAATAAGCTGAATGAAGAAATAAATGTGGAACAAATATTCAGTTAGGATCCAAAATATATTCTTTAGATGACTAAATAGTAAATGAAGAATTCTATTCTAAATACTACATGAGAGTATGTTAATGTTTTAAACATATAGCTCTTTTTAAATTAAAGTAACAAACTGCATTGATAAAGATTTTAAATTTCAGCTTCAGATTTAAATCATGAGAAAGTTACTATTACAAAAACATGTCATACCAAAGAAAGAGCTGATTGAGTCTGATGTAGAAGTGGTTCTGGGAGGGAAGAGAGGTGAATACATTCAGGAATTTTAATAGTGCCTCCATCCAAATCTGCTATGATTACATCTAACTGAAAGAGATTAAAAAAAAATTAACCTATAATTACCAAAATACATTTGTGGTTAAGCAAATTATTTTTCCCTTGACTAATTCAAAATGAGAAGAATCAGGTGTGGAAGAGACTCTTGGTTGTCCACAGTATCAGAATTCTGGGCTAACAAATTCCCAGCTGCCCATATTTCCCAGCTTCCTTTAAAATTACGTGTGGCATGTGGCTAAGATTCTGCCAATAAAACATGAGAAGTGACATGTGTCTTTCTGTCCTTCAAGATAGGGATATGTAAGTCATAGGGATATGTAAGTCTCCTATGCAGTCTTTTCTTTTTCCTTAGACTAAAATTATAAACTGGCATCAAACCAGCCTTCAGCATACACATGATGACAATGCCTGGGAGGATTCTGTTGAAGAAACAAGAAGGATGGAAGCTTGGATCTTGAATGACTTCATGGAGCCAACTGTTCCGGCATAACAGAGTATCTTTCTGGACTGCTGCATGAGTGTTCAGTAACACTTTATTTTGTTTGAGTCATTGCATTTTGTTCTGAATTTTACTATATGTGCTGCAGCAAGCACAGAGTCACTGCATTTTTGACACTTTATTCAAGTAGTTTAGTAGTACCCGAAATTAGTATTTACTACAAGAATTAACAAAAAAACAGTATACATCAAAAGGGTGTTTTTTTAGCGGCATAGAAAAATCTGATCTTCAGCATTTTACAAAAGTCTATTTAAAAATAACTCACATAAAAATATAAGAGAAAACAGCCAAGATGAGTGAAGTTGTTATACTGACAATTTCATAATTCATTCTAATTTATTCATTACAATTTTAAGAAATTTACATTTGGCAACACTTGGTTTGTCCTAACTCCAGTGACTGTTTATTTTTATTTATTTATTTATTTTTGAGAGGGAGTCTCATTCTTGCTCAGGCTGGAGTGTAGTAGTGCAGTCTTGGCTCACTGCAACCTCCACCTCCCAGGTTCAAGCGATTCTCCTGTTTCAGCCTCCCAAGTAGCTGGGATTACAGGCATGCACTACCATGCCCAGCTAATTTTTTGGATTTGTAGTAGAGACAGGGCTTCTCCATGTTAGCCAGGATGGTCTCAAACTCCTGACCTCAGGTGATCTGCTTGCCTTGGCCTCCCAAAGTGCTGGGATTACAGGTCTGAGCCACACCACTGTGACCAGCCTCCAGGGACTGTTTATATTTAGCAGAAAAAAAATTATCTACAAACCAGATGGGTATGCTTCTAATAAGTACTAATTAGGTTTTACCGCATGTTTATTAATTTACACAGTTTTATATGGTGATACCAAAATTAAATAGGAACTAAGTATCAGTATATAAAGTTAGAAAGAATGATGACTATCTGAATAAAAGTCCTGCTTATAATTATAATGTTGAATAACATTTTGTTAGTTTAAATGATACCTCTAATTTGGTTACAACTGTAATTACTTCTTTGCTGGCATTTAAAACTAAAACAGAAGTAGAACTACAACCTTGGGGATCTGAGGATCATAGGTGTTACGCAGCCTAACTTTACAGTAAAGAATTTTTCTCATACTACCTGAAAAGTGTCACACTAGCTGTTCCTTATACTCTACTTACAGCGCTTGAGGGTACACTCTTTATCTCACATAAGGAAATCCATTCTATAACTGGGTAGTTCTAATTATTGGAAACACTTTTACTGGGCAGAAATCTTTTACTATGGCCACTGTAACCACTGATTCTATTTCAGCCTTTTAGAGTTACAAAAAATGAATCTTAACCCTTCTTCTATGACAGTAACTTCAATATTTATCTTTACCTATCACATAGTATTAAATTATTACCTGAGAAAATTTCCTTAGGCCCTTACAGAATATAGTTTCTAATTCTTGATAATCCTGGATGTCCTTTTCTGATGTGCTTTATTTTGTTACATCCCTCATAAAGTGTGATACACAGAACTAAATGAATTACTCCAGAACTGGCTTGAATGTAGAGTATACTTTTCCTTATTTGGTATTTCTATTTACATGGCATTAAGAATACAAATATTTGGTGGACACTTATACCAAACTTGTGTTCCACTAAAACTCTTCACTCTTTTTCATATGCTTTCTGCTTTGTTAATTTTAAGCAATTTGGTATCAAGATAGGTCTCACTTCAAAATATAAATCAATTATGCAGTGATATCAAAAGTGTAAATAGAATATTAATAGGTTAATTTATCTTCTTTTGTCATATATAAGATGAATAATAGAGATAATGCACCAAAAGAGGGATATTTAAAAACATTAATGAATTCCTTTTTTAAACCGCCTATACTTACTATATGGCAAAAGTATTATACAGACTTTTCAATGATATTTTTCTCCTATCCAATCTTTTCTATTGGAAATGCTACAGATCTGAAAACAGTGATTAACTGAAATGTTATAGGACTGAAAGAAATATGATAAACTTCTAGACTCAATGACTGAAAACTTTAAAGATGAATACTTACAAGTTCATGGATATCAGTTTTAAAGATAGAATGTACTCCAATAATGAAAGGTGTTGGGGAACTCAGAACTTCCAGTAGCTGAGCCGGGAGAATAGGAATATAAGGATAACTGGAAATAATAAAAATATGTGTTAAATATATTTTTCTTTAAATTAAACATATTTTCTTCCATTTTTATGCTATATAAGTTTTATATTACCTATGTTTAGAAATTGCCAATAATGTTTTCATGATTTTTAATACTAAAATTTTGGAAAAAATGATTTAAAAATCTTCATGTGAAAGATACGATCAGATATAAGATATAAAGTAAATGGAATCCAAGGCTACTTCCTTATCCTTTGTTTCTTCTAGGCAAGCAGTCTCTTTAGGTGCTCTAATGCTGTTTGAAAGCATTTTTCCTGACATAGAAACCCAACATTAGACAGCAACATTGACTCTCTGACAGGGCCTCCTCTCTCACTATGAGGCAGCGATTTGTCTGTGTAAAACAAGCATTCGAATTCCACTTTCTATACTTCATTTTTGCTTTCAGTAAGAATGGCCCCCCCACCAAAAAAAAAAAAAAAAAAAAAAGGCCAATAATTCTCTATCTTATCTAAAAAGTTAAGAAAAGCACCTAGATTAAAAAAAATTTTTTTAAAGAAATTCTGGAGAGAGTCTAAAATTTTATCTAGTTTTATGAACTAATTTACTAGATGTTAGGATTATCAATTGATGAAACAGTATATTAGAGGTATAATATTCTACTTATGGCACTATTAGGCATCACTGTTTAGATTTGTTTTGTTTTTATATTTTTTATTAGGAAAAAATGTTTAACATATCCCCTAAAAAAAACAGGGAAAAATAATAATGAAACACCACTAATTGTCAACTTTGACAATTACCAATGCATGGCTAATATTCTGCCCACTTTTTTTCTCTTCTTTACTGTATCACTTTGAGGCAAATCCCAGATGTCATATTGTTTACCCATAAATACTTCAGTGGGTATTTAAGAAAGATAAGAGCTTTTTATTAATAGAATCTCTATCATCATAACTTTTAAAAATTAATAATCCTTTAATATCATATAGCATTGACAAAACATTTATGCCAATTGTATTAAAAGATAATTAAAAGTTGCTGAAAATGCTATTCAAATTAAATATTTTTATACTAATCAACATTCAGCAATGGAAAACTTGGAAAGTCTCTAATTCTAGGCTACTATGACTCATTTAACAGCAAGACTTTGTAAAATATCCCCACATGGTTCAAAACCATTGTACCGTAACATTTTGGTTCATCAACAATAAGTAATACGTACTTTAGGAATATATAAAATTAACAAATGAAAACTTTACCTATATTTAAGAGGAAACATTAAAGATTCCAGTGCTCTACAAGCATCGCTAAGTCTCTGGAAACTTGCTGAATGGAAGAGAACCTTATTTTCTGTGAGGACTGCACAAAAGAGGCTGAGGACATTTTGAATTCCTGAAAACAGCAAAGGGTTATCAAATGCATTTAATTTTATATGTGTTGTCAACAATTATAGATAGTACACACACACACACACACACACACACACACACACACACGAAAGCCAGTATTTTTGGACTCTCTGAAGGAAAATACTTGGTTAAACTGTAAATTCCATATAACCTATGAGTACTTGTTTTCCCAAACTTTCAGTTTTGTCTTTATTCTTCAAATCAGGTAATACGCATTGAACATATTAGTTGTTTAGAAACAGACTATTACCTTCTTTTCAATTTCATCTCTAAGGCCTGTATTTAGGTTCCTGTTTTAGAATGCTAGCATTGTTCTAAACACTAACCCTTGCAGAGTCTATTTGTCTGATGTTAATACTGCACCAGCTTTGTTGTTGTTGAAATTTGCCTATATCTTTTCTCATCTTTTAATTTCAACCATTCTCTACTTCTTGTAAACAGCATAACAAATGCTCCATAATTTAACGATGGGGATACGTCCTAATAAACCCATTGTAAAGTTGAAAAATCTTAAATTGAACATAAATCAGACTGTCTGTAACTGAAGTATTTTTAATCCAGTCTGACAACTTTTGCCTTTTAGCTAGTTCACTTAATCCACCTATACTTTATTGTTATTATTGAGCTATACACTATACATATATATATATATATATATATATATATATATATATATGTGGTATCTTATTTTATACTTTTAATTTTTTCTATCTCCTTTTTTTTTGTTTCTTTTTGATTTCTCCTGTCTCTTCTTTCATCCCCTCTGTTACTATGGTATTTATAAACTCTTTTTCAATTTTTTTAGTGACAACTCTAAAAAACGCAACATATTTATCAAATTGAAGTTAAATAAACATTTCATTTCTTATTTTCTCCTATTATTAAACCAAATCATCTTTCTTTATATCACTTCAACTTTAATCTTATGGACCCTGTAAAGCAAGAGTCCCAATTTGTTTTCTCAAGGTAAAATACTTACTGTATTTTCCCTTTACCATAGCTTATTTCTTAATATAACATGCAAATTTCCTTAGTCTATTAATTGCTATTCCCTCTTATCATTTCCAACTTTTCCCATGTGATACATCAGAACATTTAGTTCAGATTTTAATCTTCTCTCATTTTGACAAATGTAATAGTTTCATAAGTGAGTTTCCTAATCCAGTCCCTATTCCCTACAAATTTACCCTCCAGACAGTTGTTACAATAATGGACATAAAATAAAAATCTGATGATGTCACTGTTGTTCCTCAAATCATTTGATATTATCCTTCTGGGCATGATTTTCTTTCCCTTTTTTTTTTTTTTTGAGATGGAGTCTTGCTCTGTTGCCTAGGCTGGAGTGCAATGGTGCAGTCTCGGCTCACTGCAACCTCTGTCTCCCAGGTTCAAGAGATTCTCCTGCCTCAGCCTCTCGAGTAGCTAGGATTACAGGCTCCCACCACCATACCTGGTTAGTTTTTGTATTTTTAGTAGAGACAGGGTTTCACCATATTGGCCAGGCTGGTCTCAAACTCCTGACCTCGTGATCCACCCACCTCAGCCTCCCAAAGTGCTGGGATTACAGGCGTGAGCCACCACGCCCAGCCTCTGGGCATGATTTTCAAATATATTTTGTTCTACAAAAGCAATTTAGCTAGAGAAGCCTTTTTATATATTCATATTTGTTTTTATATTAATCTCTCTGAGTTTCAATGAAAAAAACAACACCTATTTAGGATTGTTAAAAAGAAATGAGATAATGAGTTCTCAGCACAGTACAATGGTAAATAATCAATACATATTAGTGGATAGATACTATGATTATTATTGTAATTGTTGTGGTTGTTACCATTAATTTTCCCTGAACTTAGGGTTCTGATGCTATAAAAGGTTTGAAAATATGTAACCTACAAAATTACGTCTGAACTCCAAATCAAAATGCCTCCATGATCTTAGGCTCATCTTTAAAATCCTGTTGCCACCTTCCACCATATGCGATCACAATCTATATTGAACTTATTTAGCTCTCAGTACACTTCTTTGACACTTAGTTTCTATTTGTTTTGCTCGTGTTCTCTCTGCCTGATGTCTAAATCATTAGAATGAGAATTCCTCAAAGATGACACTGAGTTTTATACACTACCATATCCTACCTCCTAGCACGGTACCTAGTTTATAGCTGGCACTCAAGAATGTTTCATATAACTGACATATAACTAACGAAGCTGTCTGAATGATGATACAAGTTACTGTGAGAAGACTTTAAAAATTTCAATGAGGCTAGGAGCGGTGGCTCATGCCTGTAATCCCAGCACTTTGGGAGGCCAAGATGGGCAGATCATATCAGATCAGGAGTTCAAGACCAGCCTGGCTAACACAGTGAAACTCACATCTCTACTAAAAATACAAAAATTAGCTGAGTGTGGTAGCATGTTCTTGTAGTCCCAGCTACTCAGGAGGCTGAGGCGGGAGAATCACTTGAACGTGGGAGGTGGAGGGTGCAGTGAGACAAGATTGCACCATTATACTCTAGCCTGGGTGACAGAGCAAGACTCCATCTCCAAAAGCAAACAAACAAACAAAAGGTTCAATGAAAGGTGTCAAATTCCACACATAAGTGAGGTTGTGTAATATTTGTCTTTTTGTGCCTGACTCTTTCATTTATCAAAATGTCCTTCAGGTTCAACTATATCATAGGAAATGGCATAATTTCCTTCTTTTTAATGGTTAGGATGGAAAGAGGGAATGGGGAATTGTTGATCAAAGGATGCAAAGTTTTAATTAAACAGGAGGAATACGTTTTTGAGGTCTATTGCATAGGAGGGTGAGTACAGTCAATAAAAATGCATTATATATTTCAAAATAGCTAACAGAATTTATTTCAAAGGTCTCGACACACAAAATGGTGAGGTGGTGAATATGTTAATTAGCTTGATTTAACCATGCCACATTGTATTTATAAATCAAAACATTACATTGTACTCCATAGATGTACACAATTATAACTTGTCAATTAAAAATATTAATGAAAGATGTCAATAATATCTATAACTTAAAATACAGAAAGTGTAAAATGTATGTCATTAACAAAAAGATCTATAAATTCAATTATTTTAAATTAAAAACTTATGTGTCAGAAAATAATATGAGGTTGGGCACAGTGGCTTACACCTGGAACCACAGCACCTTGGGAGGCCAACACAGGAGGATTGCCTGAGCTCAGGAGTTCAAAACCAGCCTGGGCAACATAGCAAGATACTGCTTCTCTAAACAAAGAGAAAGAAGGAGGGAAGAAGGGAGGGAGGGAGGGAGGAAGGAAGGAAGGTACATTAAAAATGTAAAGACAAGTCTCAGACTGAGAAATCACCTAGAAAGTATATAAATGAAAAAAAGATGGTCCAAAATGTTTTTTAAAAAACTCTACTAAAATCAACAAGAAAAAGCATCGTAATATGAACTCACAATTCACAAAAGAGAAATCCAAAATGGTTGATAATATATGAAAAGATGCTCCAATATCTGTAGTCATCAGAAAAATTCACCAGGCACGGTGGCTCATGCCTGTAATCCCAGCACTTTGCAAGGTAGAGGTGGGAGGATTCCTTGAGCCCAGGAGTTCAAGATCAGAATGGGCAACGTAGTGAGATCTTGTCTCTACAAATAATAAAAAAATTAGCTGGGGGTGGTGGCACATATCTGCAGTGCCAGTTATTTGGGAGACTGAAGTGGGGAATCACTTGAGCCCAGGGAGTGGGGGCTGAGCCATGATTGCACCACTGCACTCCAGCCTGGGAAAAAGAATAAGAATCTGTCTCAAAAAAACAAAAAACAAAACACCTATCACAATAGCCAAAATTTAAGCCTGATAATTCTAAATTTTTATGAGGATGAGGAGGAAAAGGAACTGCCAAAAGGAACTAGCATATATACTGCTGTGAGAAGTATACCTAAAGCAAAGTAAGATGCACATACCTTATGACCTATTTCAGCAATTTTAGTAATTCCATTCTTATTTACCATAGAAACTCTCTCACAAGCACCCAAGAAGACAAGCAGAAAGTGGTACACTGTAGCAGTATTTGAAATAATGAAAAATGTGGACACATGCTAAATGTGAGAATGGATGAACTGTGGTAAAATCCTACTATGAAATTGTTTACTCCGACTGAAAATGGCAGATGTTGACTGAAACAAAAAATTAAAACTGTAAATCACTTTGGAGGCCAAGGCAGGTGGATCACCTGAGGTCGGGAGTTCAAGACCAGCCTGACCAACATGGCGAAACCCCGTCTTTATTAAAAAATTAAAAAAAAAATTAAATTAAAAAAACAAAATTCACAAAACTAAATTAAGAAATTTAAATACAAAAAATTTTTTTTTTTTTTTTTTGGTAAAATTTGTGGATTTATACTCGTGGATTTAATGAATTTTAAAAACCCACTAAGGTTTCGGTGTACTTGAACAACAGCAGAAATGAATGAGATAGCATTATATGTATCATCATGAATAACTCTCCCAAATATAATACTGAGTGAGGGTAGTAGGTACACAATGATTATACGGTTGTGAAAAGAAAATAAATCTCAGAACCCCCAAAACCATCAAGCCAAAGGGAAGTCTGGCTGGGAACCGCATCAGGAAAACCTATCTCCCATTTTATTCCTAAGTAAGATGGCTACAAAGATTTAAAAAAAAAAAAAAAAGTTACATATCTCCCTCACAATTTGCTCACAGGGAAATTCCCTGTGGACAAAGGACAGAAAAACTCAAAGTCATCTCTGTACTAATGTGAGACAAATGTATATCTGATTACTTCCTCTGCCCTATTGTTTCATTAAGCCAGACTAAGTGGCTATTTCTCTTTCTCTCACATGTAAATTGTGTATTCAGTAAAAGGCTAATCAGAGACTCAGAAGAGTGCAATCTTTTGTCTCTATATACCTATGACCTGGAAGCCCCCTCTCCTACTTTGAGTAGTCCTGCCTTTCCAGACCAAACCAATGCACACCTTATGCATAATAACTGGCATCTCATTGTTACAGTAGGTAGCTAGTTAGACATGGGCAGGGAAGGAGAGGACTCCCCTCCCCACTCACCACCAGGAATGTCAGGCAACCATCAGGTGATGGTCAAGTGGTTATTAAAATGTCTCTCTAAAATAATTGGTTACAGCTGATGCCAGGGAAAGGCAGTCTTCCAATAGATAGAAACATGTGGAACTGGTGATTAACAGCTTCCTGATAAAATCTCAGGAGCTGGGTAAGTGGGCTCATGCCTGTGCACTAAGAGGTAAAATGGCAGAGTTTAACTGGCATATGACCCTCTAGGATTATTTGGATTGGTAAGGGAAGAACGCCTCAAGTGAGCATGCATACAACTCCTATAATCACACTGCACATGTGACCCCTACCAAGTGCTGACAGGTCTTTGTGCATGTGGAGTGCCCACCTCAAGGGAAGAATCAGGTGAGGAGAGATGCAAGACCCTGGACACACAACATATAAAACCCGAGTCAAAGGTCAAACAGTGTACTTGGGCTCTCAAATCACCTGGCTGGCCCTCTTCCAAGTGTACGTTACTGCCTTTTGTTCCTGCTCTAATGCTTTTAAATAAACTTGCTCCTGCTCTAAAACTTGCCTTGCCCTCTCTGCCTTATGCTCCTTGGTCGAATTTTTTCTTCTAAGGAAGCAGGAACTGAGGTTACTGCAGACACGTATGGATTTGCTGCCAGTAAAATGCTTTGATGCTGTGACGTGGATACATTCCCTAATGTTAACATACTTTGGTACCACCTGACTCAAATATGCTTCTTCAGTGGTAAGACATCTCTATGCCTCACCTCCTTTGGCTGGAGGTGTTTAACCCCTATACACAGTTTCATTTGTTCTTTTCATTCTCTGGATTACTAACCAAACCCCAGAACAATTCTTCTCAGCCACAGTGGTTCTGTTCCCCAAGTTGATCTCTCAGCTCCTGCTGAAGGGTAGCTCACAGGGATAGAAGTCCTTCCCAAGTCAGATCCTTGACCTGAGACACAATGGCTCTTCTAGACAAGAGGCCCAGACATTGCACGGGCCTCCTAGACCAGAGGCCCGTGCAATGTCTGGGGTTTCCTCTGCTTTTTCAACTAAAATTGGCTCTTTCCCCAAAACCCACACCATTTATTCTCCTTTTTTCTCTGTGTGAATTCTGAAATGGCCTTGTGCACCCTCAAGACTCCACCTTGAGGCAAGTTTGCCTCTTTTGCTTTCACACTCTGCATGCCACGTAACTGTTATTCATACACCCACAACTCTTACTCAATTTGTGCAGCAGCAAAGACACAGGCTTCCTTGTGGATACCTTGAGACTTCTACTAGTTTTCACCCTACCAACTCAGATGACCCCTGACCCTTCCTCTGTCTGTTGGCACACTGCCAGGACAGACACTAATTGGAAACCCAGTCAGCTCCTGATGACTTACCATATGCATTTTGTTCCTGTTACGCTCCAGGGCTGAATTTTTCCGGAGGCTTTTGAAGTAGTTTTTCCACTTGCATAGGGCCTCTTGGCCCTTTAAGGACCCTACCTACTTGCGGTTTTGTGTTAGCACCCCTTTGGGAGAAGGGGAAATTCTTCCTTTGCCATTCGTGAGTTTTCATCCCAAGCCCTAAGTCCTCCAGAGGTTACTACTTTATGTTAAGAAGGCAAATAAACATTGACCTCTCAAATCCAAGGGCTGCTGTTTTTGCAAGCACATGGAGGCTTTCCATGACTATTCTTCTGGCTTCTTCCCACTTTATCCTGTAGCGTCCATTTCTCTAATCAGTTCCATGCCCTTCTCAATATTCATCAAAACCTTCAAGGCCACAGTTGAAGGGAGGGAAGTTGGGTCCCCCTGCAGCAGTCAGCTGAAAAACAGGCTTCTTGACTACTTAAAGAACAAGGGAAATGGGAATCTAAGAAAAAGGCTAATCATTTTGGTCATGGAGGCAAGAATACAGGCTGGCCCAAAGCTGTCAGGGCAAGAGACCCATAGGACAGAGTCAAAGGCTGGTTCTGTGCTAACAAATTACCATTAGAACAGAGATGAAGGCAAGGTTAGGAGTACATGGCAAGATCAGTTCATTCCGGAACCCCACAGATGAATAGGAGAGGGCTCTCTATTCACTCTGGTATCTCCTCTGTGAAAAGAGGATACTGAAGTTAAGGGTACATGGTAAGATCGGTTCATTCAAGAACGCTTAGGACGAATGAGGGGTGTCCTATTCAAGATAATAGGAAGAGGAGACGCCTTCTTTTTTCTTCTCATCTGTTCTCTCTTCACAGATGGGTAACTGAATCTTCATACCACGACCCTCAGATGCATTCTCAAGAACTGGAAAAAGTTGGATGCCAAAACTCCAAAAAGGAAAAGGCTAATATTTTTCTGTAACACAACCTGAGTTGAATACAAGCTCCAGGATCAGGAATCTTAGCCGGAAAACCTAAATTTTAATACGATCTATCAGCTAGATTTACTCTGCCGCTAGCAGGGAATATGGATAGAAGTCCCCTATGTACAGGCCTTCACAGCCCTATGAAACAACCCTGACGTTTGCTGGGCTTGTAAAATGGATCTAGTGATGATAGCTGCCATAGTCAGGCAGCCCCCTCTGGTTGATTTGGGACATCCCTTATCAGGTTTACCCTGATCTCAAGCACCAGAGGAACCAAAGACGGAGCTTAGCTCAAACCCCACTGCCCCTTCTACCTCATTATATTCAAGTCTGCCAGGCCTAGAGCCCCACCTTATCCAGGGCTACACTCTGGACACCACCACCCCTGGGTTATACCCCCTTCAAGAGGTCAGTAGCCCCAGTGAACCCACTAGAGTCCAGACTCCATTCACTATGTAAGGCCTGAGCCAAATTAAAACAAAACTTGGGGAGTCTGTGGAGGACCCTGACAAATACATCAAAGGGTTCTGTAAACTTGGCTTAACATCTGAACTCATTTGGGGGAATTTCTCAGTCATCCTAGGGAAGATTCTAAGAGAGAAAGTAATTCCATTATGGAGGTGGCCCAACAATTTGCAAATGCAATGGATATGATTGACCCTGGTGGCTACCCTGTAGGAGCCATCACAGTTCCCCAGGCTGACTCCAATTGGGATTACAATACCCCAGAGTATAAATGGGGAAGAAACCTCATGTTTCTCCATCGGACATAAGGGATAAAAGCTAGCAGAACAAAGGCTGCTAACTATAATAAATTGGCCTTAATAGATCAGGGCCCTCTTGAAAACCCCATCACTTTCCCAGAGAGGCTACATGAGGTCCCAGTGAAACATACTAACCTAAACTCAGAGACACTAAAGGACTGTTTCCTAACTTAGGCAGCCTGAGATATTCAGAGGAAACTCCAAAAGCTGGCCCTGGGCCCCAATACTCCTGTATATGACATTCTCAAAACAGTTTCCTTGGTCTTTTACAACCGGGACAAGGAGGAAGAAGAAAGGGCTCAGGAAAAGGAGAGGCAAAAGGAAAACTGGTAGCTCCAACTACTGTCTGCCTTACAAATCCACCAGCTCCCTCCAATTTGCCCTAGGAGTATATTCCCAGATAATTGTCACTGGTGTGAGAAGTCTGGCCACTGGGAGGTCAACTGCATCAATGGGACAGACGGGAAAAATCCTTGCATGGATTGTCCCCTCTACCACAAGCCGGGCCACTGGAAATAGGACTGCCCTGAGGGGCAGAGGGCTCCTAGGAGAGAATCCCAATCCTTGATGGCCTTGAGCTGAAGGGGGCCTACACTCCAGCTGGCTCCTAGATCAAACAACACTATTTCAAGGACAGAGCCAGGTAATGCTTTGGATGTGGCAGGTAGAACTATAAGTTTTCTTTTGGACACTGGAGCAGACTACTCAATGCTTACCTCTTTTCTTGGGCAATTATCCCCCAAATCCTGCCAGATAATGGGGATAAACATGGTGCCCATAACCAGGAGGTTTACTCCTCCTTCGTGCTCCCTTATCTGGGATAACTGTCTTTTCTCACTTGTTTTTAGTGATGCTAGATTGTCCTATAACCTTTCGGGCAGAGATATTTTATTTAGACTAGGGGCTCAGCTAACCTTTCCTCTAGGGTAGACATCCCCCTTTCTAAATGCAATCTTATGCCTCAAGGAAACCACATACAAGGATAAACTGCCCATGGACTGTCCCATTAATTTAGAGCTCTGGATACGTTCCTATTGTCTTATATAACATTTAAATATGTTACAATTGCAGAAATTGTTATAAGTATTGCTTTCTATATTTTTATGCTTCTTTAAAAGCTAAAAGAATAAAAAAATACACAGTCTTTTATATTTACCCTCAGATTTGCCATTTCTAGTGTTACTTGTCTGTATGAAATTGAGTTATTAATTGATCTCTTTTTCCTTCAGTCTGAAGGATTTCCTTTTGTATTTATTTTTCATTTTTTATTTTTGTTGTTGTTGTTGTTGTTTTGAGACACAGTCTCACTCTATCACCAGGCTGGAGTGTAGTGGTGCAATCTTGGCTCACTGCAACCTCTGTCCCCAGGTTTAAATGATCCCTCCACCTTAACCTCTCAAGTAGCTGGGACCATAGGTTTATGCCACCATATCTGGATAATTTTTGTATTTTTTTATAAGGATGGAGTTTTACCATGTTTCTCAAATGTGCTGTTAAAAGATCAGCTAATTATTTTTTGTTTCAGTTATTTACTTATTTTGAGAAAGGGTTTAACTCTGTTGCTCAAGCTGGAGTGCAGTGGTATAATCACAGCTCACTGCAGCCCTGGCCTTCCGGGCTCAAGCGATCCTCCTATCTCAGCTTCCTGCATAGCTGAGACTACAGGGGTGCACCACCACACCCAGTTAATTTTTTATTTTGTAGAGATGGGGTCTTACTATGCTTCTCAGGATGGTCCTGAGCTCCTCGGCTTAAGATATCCTCCTGCCTCAGCCTCCCAAAGCGCTGGGATTACAGGTATGAGCTACAATGCCTGGCCTGTTTCAGTTATTGTACTTTTCAATCTATAATGTCTGTTTGGTTGTTTTTCGATTTTTACTTCCCTACTGAGATTGCCTAGGTGTTTAGTCACTCTCACTATAGTTTGTCTTAATTCTTTCAATATGGCTACTGTTAATTCTTTTAGCATATTTATAAGGTCCTTATCTGCTAAATCCAGTATCTGGGCTCACTTAAAGTCAGTCAATGCTATTATTTTTCCCCCTGACTATGGGTTAAACATTACTGTTTCTTTGAATGCCTCTCACTTTTGGTAAAAATTGGACATTATAAATAATATACTGCATTAAATTTGAATTTTTTTTTTTCCTGAAAGCTTTTTTTGGGGGGTGGGGGTGGGAGGGTGGTCACTGCTTTAAGCTGCAAAATCTGCTTAACTTGTGATGTTGGGCTGCTGATGTCTGGTTTGTTTAAAAATTTTTATTTTTATTGTTTAGCTTGGTTTTCTAGGTGTAGCCCAAGTGTTTGCTTGGTTCACTTGGTCAGCTGATATTTGGGGCAGAGGTTGTGCTCAAATACCTTGAGCCAGAAAAGATTCTATGCATTGCTGATCAGTTTTGCTGAGTTTTCTTGGGTCTTCCTGTATATGCACATAGGTTCCCAGGCAGCCAGGGATACACAGAGATATTTTCTAGTCCTTCTAAGACCTTCTCCTTTCCACAATTTCTCTGTTAAATTTCTGGCTAATGTTCCACTAGCCCCAACTATGACTGTAATTCAGACAAGGATTTAATGTTTTTCTCTTTTCATCTCCTACTGGGTTCAATACTTTTACTGATAATGATGCCATATTTAGCTCTCCACCCCAAATAAATTCCACTCCATCTGGCAGCAAAGCTGGCTTTCTACCCAGCCCTACTCTACCATTACCTCTTACGGACAAAGCTGGGATGTAGGGGCAAGGCAGGCAACCACCAGGTAAGAATGCTGCAGACTCCTGCTATTTTTAACACAAGGTTCTAGCATGAATATATGTTTCTAAATTTGTCATTTGCTTTTGGTCAATTTCCAGATCCCTGAAACAGTTCTATTCAACAATTATGTCTAATTTTATACTGGTTCTTTGGAGGAAAGGATTTGCTTAACTTTTCAGATTGTCTTTGGGGATGTTAATTTTCTTCTCCCAAATTTTGGCCAATGCTATCCAGTTTATCCAATGAATACTTACTATTTTTCCTGCAACTAAAAAGCAACCTGTAGCAAGACACATAAAGACCATGTAAATATCTCATCCCTCACCAAAATGCCTGCCTATATTTAGCATCTATTGATGATTTCTGCCTGAATACCATTCCAGTTAGAATGGCGATCAGTGGAAAAATCAGGAAACCACAGATGCTGGAGAGGATGTGGAGAAATAGGAACACATTTCCACTGTTGGTGAGGGCATAAATTAATTCAACCATTGTGGAAGACAGTGTGGTGATTCCTCAAGGATCTAGAAATAGAAATACCATTTGACCCAGCAATCCCATTACTGGGTATATACCCAAAGGATTGTAAATCAGTATATTATAAATCATATATTATAAAGACACATGCACATGTATGTTTATTATGGCACTGTTCACAATAGCAAAAACTTGGAACCAACCCAAATGGCCATCAATGATAGACTGGATAAAGAAAATGTGGCACATATACACCATGGAATACTATGCAGCCATAACAAAGGATGCATTTATGTCCTTTGCAGGGACATGGATGAAGCTGGAAACCATCATTCTCAGCAAACTAACACAAGAACAGAAAACCAAACACTGCATGTTCTCACTCATAGGCGGGTATTGAACAATGAGAACACATGGACACAGGGAGGGGAACATCACACACAGGGGTTGGGGTAGTCAACTAGGGGAGGGATAGCTGGGGGTAGGGGGATACGGGAGGGATAGCATTAGGAGAAATATCAAATGTAGATGATGGGGGTGATGGATGCAGCAAAATAGCACGTGTATACCTATGTAACAAACCTGCATGTTCTGCACATGTACCCCAGAACTTAAAGTATAATAAATAAATAAATAAATAAATAAATAAAAGAAGAGATCCTTAGGCCTCTGAAGGTAAGCACATGGTAAATGTGGTAAGCAGTTTCTTCAGAAAAGTGCTCCAGAATGCACTAGCAAGGAGATTTAATTTGCTTCAAAACTCCAAAGAACATAGCTCATATTCAACTGTCAAAATATAATTAATAATAGATATAGTAAAATAGGGCATAAGATGCCATTATTAGTAATAGTTTAAACTCTTGTGTACTCAAATTTGCACACTATCATTTTATGATAGTAGGAGAGAAAATATATTTTCTTTAAATATTTTTTTTAACCCTTGTAAGTTTGTTGTTGGGACAGACCCTTATGACAAAAAACAGATTAACATGAGAAAAATAAGCACGCTTCCTTCAAAGTCATATACCGAAAAAAAGGACTTCATTTTTTCCCCTTATAAGTGAGAATAAGACTAAAACAAGTAATAATGCTGAATGAATAAGCTGAGAAAACTAAGTGAAGACAGAAACATGAGCCAAGGCCCTAGGTATCGATCATTTAAGGAAAAAGGACAAAAATCATTCCATAATTGATGCATTAAATGGGTGGTTCACCAATTTATCAATCAGTATTTTCTTTTTAAAGAAAGTATTTCTACTTGTCCTAACCCTTCATTTTTACCTCTGGCATCTTTTCATCTTTATGTTTTAGGAATGTAAGTTATTTTTAAGGCTCCTACAAATGTACTTATTGTTATAGCAGGTATTCAGGCAGACATGAGGAGAGCAGGAGAACCCCTTCTCCTGCCTAACCCCAACCAGCAACGTCAGGTGACCATCAGGTGATGGTCAGGCAGTAGTTCAACTGTCTCTCTAAAATAATAATTAGTCATAGTGGTGCCAGGGAAGGGCAGTGTCCCAGTAGACAAAAACACCTAAAATTGGTGATCAGCAGCTTTCTGATAGGAGCTCAGGAATTTGGTGAGTGGGCTCACGCAAGTGCAGTAAGAGGCAAAATGGCAGCGTTTAACTGCTACGTGACTTTCCTCTAGGAACACTGGACTGGTAAAGGAAAAACGCCTCAAGTGAGCATGTGTACAACTCCAGTAAACACACTGCACGTGAAGCCCCTCCAAGATGCTAGCAGGCCACTGTGCATCTGCAGAGCCTACCTCAAGGGAAGAATCAGGGGAGGAGAAATGCATCTGCCTGGAAGCGTGCCGACCGAGAAAACCCCAAGTTAAAAGGTCAAACTCTGCACTTGCTCTCTCAGGTTGCCTGCTTGGCTCAATTTCAAGTGTACTTTTGCTTCCTTTTGTTCTAGCTCTAAAGCTTTTTAATAAACTTTCACTCCTGCTCTAAAACTTGCCTCTGTCTCTCACTCTGCCTTATGCCCCTTGGCTGAATTCTTTCTTCTGAGGAGGCAAGAATTGTTGCCGCAGACCTCTATGGGTTTGCTGCTAGTAACATTATCACTTCAAAAATAATCACATAGTATTACAGACAGAAGTTTTCCAGGGAAAGACAAAAATGAGACTACCAAAGGTTTTCCATTAAAACATTTTAAAACTAAAATAACTTTCTGAATAGCAAAGAATGGCAAGCGACAACATTTTAATAACTTTTATGTACAAAGTAAAAATAATATTTATTAAGATAAGCTGAATGAAAACTTTAAGAACTTTAAAAAAAAAATCCCCATTTAGTATCAGAGAGAATCAATGGAGACATACTGACCTACTAACAGCTAATAAAAACTGGCCAAAGTTAAATATGGACAAGCAAAAATAAAGCATGCATATAAAAAGGTACAAACATAAGTGATATGCAAGATTAATTTGGTTTAACTATGGAAACAGAGTGTTGATAACTGATGAACCAGGATCATTTTAGTCAGTTTTCAGAAATGTCCATTAAACTATGAAAACTGGAGGATACATATCCTAAAGGTAGTACATGTGCTAGTAAAATCCAAATTACAGATGAACAGACAAAACAAAAGATGTCAAGAGCATTTACAAGACTATTTGGGGCAGAGAGGGAAATCCAAATTTAAACAGCTATGGACTGGATTAAAATATCAGAGGGTCTATAAAAACCAGTTCCTATAAAATCCCAGCATTGCTAATGCACTTAAGACGCGAATCTTCAGATAAACAAAAACAGTTCACATAGACTGCAAAAAGAAAAAAACAAATAAAAAACACAGTAAGCAAGAGATGAAGGCAATTAACAGGAAATTGTAGAGAGTGCTTAGAATAGCAGAGTCCATATAATTATTTCAGAAAAACACAGAGACCTTCTAAACTGTGAAAAACAAATTCATTATCATAACAATTCTTAGAGAGAAGAACAAAGGAAATGCTATCATTACATTTAGACCTTTCACAGGAAAACTAGTCAAGGCTACAAAAGGATCTTATAGTCTTATCTGCTTCCTGTCTGTGCTTTGTAAAATCCGCTACCACCACTACCCCCAATCCAGCTTGTGAACTCTGATAATGGCCTAATATTGGTCTTTGACAAAGTCCAAACAAAATGGTGATAAGAGAATGCCTTTATACAGAATTACCACCATATGCTTTGGAAATGACAACTCTGCACACTGCACTGCATCCTTCTTTCTGCTTTTCTTCCTTATCTTTTCCCTATTCTTTTCCAGAAAAAAGTGAATTTACAACATGCAAGCAAAAGATAATGAAGCTGAAAATACTAGAGAGTAAAATAAAATAACAAAATTTGATCTTCAAATGACCATTTATTATGTATTCTGGCATACTTCATCAGTACACAGAAAAATCTTCTACAATATGATTACCACTTCTTCATAGCTAGTTCATTCTTTCATTTATTCGATAAACATTGATGCCCTTTGTACTTGAGGCACTATGCCAGATATAGAATACAGAAGAATAATAAGACATGTAAGTTTTAGAAAAAATTCTTATAAACAAACAGGGAAAAAAGCATAGGATAGAATTTCTGTAACATACCTGAAGATATTCTGGAACCAATACACATCAGCCCTGGACTGCCTACCTGTATGTGGACTTCTTAAGTGAGAAGGATAAAATCTGTCCTTTGCTTAAATATACATTTTTAAGGTTTTTAAAAAAAATATTAGGTATGCACATAAAGGACATAAATAATTTTATAAGTTAAAAAAATCTTTTTATCATAAAACACTGATATAGAAAACCATACAAATCAAATGTACGGCTTAATATAGTATCTTAAAAATACCACTCACATCAAGAAAGAGAACTTTACCAGCAACCTTAAAAGCCCCGGAAGCCCCTTTTCTGTGCCCCCCAATCATGATCTCCTCTCTACTGCCAAGAGTAAACATGATGACTTTTATTTAATGTTATCCACTTTCCTGATTTTTTTCAATGGGCAGTTTTTATCAGCCAAAAGTACATCCCTAGACACTATAGTTTAGTCTCACTCTATAAAAATGTTGGATGTCTTTTGTTTATTTATTTTTTATTATACTTTAAGTTCTGAGATACACATGCAGAACACGCAGATTTGTTACATAGGTATACACGTGCCATGCTGGTTTGCTGCACCCATCAACTGGTCATCTACATTAGGTATTTCTGCTAATGCTATCTATCCCTCCCATAGCTCCTCACCCCTCAACAGGCCCGAGTGTGTGATGTTCCCCTCCCTGTGTCCATGAATTCTCATTGTTCAACTCCCACTTATGAGTGAGAACATATAGTGTTTGGTTTCCTGTTCCTGTGTTTGTCTGCTGAGAAGGATAGTTTCTTGCTTCATCCATGTCCTTGCAACAACATAAATTCATCCTTTTTTATGGCTGCATAGTATTCCATGGTGTATACATGCCACATTTTCTTTAAAAACTTGGGTGTCTTTTAAATCTCTTTCAATCTAGAGGTTCCTCTTTCATTCTTCTCTTTTCCTTATAATTTATTTGTTAAAGAACATGGGACATTTGACTAAGAGAATTTCCAACAGACTGGATTTTGGTAATTACAATCTCCTGGTACAGTTTAATGTGTTCCTCTATTTTCTATATTTTTTAGGTTCAGACTCAGGTTTAATCCCTCTGGAAAAACAGTAAGTAGCGTTTCGTAAGGATAGGCACATAATACTTGCTTGTTTTTCTTTTTGTGGTAACAGCTGTTGATACTTAGATCTTGGCTCGTTGTGGATTGCAAAATGATATATTTCTACAGTTTCTTTTACATTTATAATTAGAAGACCTTTTTTTTAAAAAAAAGATAATCGCCCTCAACTACTATTGGTTATCACAATTTTTTTCTTTATTAATAAGTTTTCAAGATAAATTGTTCTTTATCATATTCTGATGTAGGGTACAATTCCTTTTTAATATTATGAATTCATGGATCTTAAAATATTTGCTGAGTTTCAACCAACTGCAATTATTGTAATTTTTGAAGCTCATATTCTATCATCTTACATCAGTTGTGCACCTCTTCAAGATGGCTCCTGAGTTCTTTTAACAAGGTTCTACCAGTAATGTTTTTTCTTTACTGAGAAATAATTCTCATACCATAAATTCACCATTGTAAAGTATACAGTTCAGTGGTTTTTCGTGTAGTCACAAGGTTGTGAAAGCATCATTACTATCCAATTGTAGAACAATTTCATTCCTCAACAGAAACCCCACACCCACTGGCAGTTACTTCTCATGGTCCCATCCCTCAAGCCCTCATAATCACTAATCTGCATTGTCTTTATGTGTTTGCCTATTCCGGACATTCCACATAAACAGAATCAGAGAATATATGGTTTTCATGTCTGGTTTCTTTCATTTTGCATGTTTTCAAGATTCACCCAGGTTGCAGCAGGTATTGATATGTCATTCCATTTTATGGACGAGTAATTTTCCATTGTGTAGATATATCACAATTTGTTTATCCATTCATCAGCTCTGACAGACATTTGGATTGCTCCCACTTTCTGACTTTCATAATGCTGCTATGAACATGTGTGTACAAGTTTTGGTGTGAGTATATTTTTCATTTCTTTAAGAATCTGATACATGTTGACATATGTACATGCTTATAAAACCATCACTACAATCAAGACTGTATATACAAGTATCACCCAGAAAGTTTCCTTATGTCCCTTTGTAATCTTGCTCTTCCTATCCACAAAGCAACCAGTCACCTGTTTCCATCACCATTGATTAGACTACATTTTTTAGAACTTTAGAGAAATCGAATCATACCATATATGATTTTTCTGACATTTTTCATTCAAAATAATTATTTTCAGGTTAATCTACGCTGTGTGTATCAGCCATTCATTTTTCATATAGCTCAGTAGCACTGCATTGTATGACTATACCACAGATGCTTTATCTACATCCATAATCAATTATCCCTTACCACTGGTGGACAGAGTTTGTCTCTAGTTTTTCACTACCATAAATAAAATGGCTATGATATTCACATACAAATATTTTTACGAACATTTTTAAGCTTTTTAAAGATAGCCAAACCATGTTCCAAGATAGTGGTACCATTTCATATTCCTATTAGCCATGAATAAGAGGTCTAATTCATTCACATTTTCACCAGTACTCAGGGAAGCACTCTGAGGTCTCAACACAAAATGCTCATCTCTCTTCTCGCCAAGGGATAAGTTTCAAGTTGTGTGACTTTTTTCAGCCACAACAAGCTGCACAGGTCACAGCAAGCATCTTCCCAAACTCCTTTGTTCTCAGCCACCCCAGACAGCCAAACTATGTAAGCTCTTGCTTGTGTTTCCAATGAGGCAACACAGAAACAAGTCCCTTAAGCGGCTTGGCTCAACAGCCAGAATTTGGGATCTAACCTCCACTATTCCCTCCTCCCTGCACCCTCAAGCCTGAGAGAGTTGAGGAAGGGGCTGATCCAGGTAATATAAAATTGCTCTATTTACTCATTTCAATGCTGCTGTTCTCTGCTTTGTGCAAGTCTGAGGTACTATAATTTCTTAACTAGATTTTGGAATTGTCATGTAAGGATTTTTGTCAGTATTTCTTTGTTAAATCAGTGTTTCTGTCAGGGAGGGAGGGCTGGAATTTCCAATTCCTCTATCTGGTTAATGTCACTTCCAAAATTCTGTCTTGAATATTTATTTCCTTCACTATTTTAAACAGTTATTTTAATAACTGCATCTGATAACGCTATTTGCTAGAGCCCCTGTGGGTCTTCTATATTGTCTATGGCTTCTTTCGCATTCCTTTCATATAGTTTTGCTCCTCACATTCCGGGTTACTTTTTATTGAGTACAGGGCAGGTATATAAAAATTTATAGACAACCTGGAGGTCTAGAATGTCGTTATCTTGTTTCAGAGAGGATATACTTTTACTTCTATGAGATGGATATACAGTAGCATCAAGGATTACCTTAATTCAACTCAAGAAACTGAAATGATTTCAAGCTGTATTGCAGTTCCCAAGGGAGGCAATCTACTTCTAATTTACCCACTCCTAGGCTGTGACCTTTTATGGTCTCAACCCAAATTATGACAGTTTCCTAAAGGAATCTACCTTGGTAAAACCTGAATTCCAATTTTCCCTCTTCCCTGTAAAATGTCGATAGTACTGATCAGCTTCTCAGTCATTTCCTCCAAAATCAACAAGTGTCCTTAGGAAAAAAAGGACCTAGATGTCTGGCTCACTTTATTTTCTCCTGGATCATAGTTTGACTATTATTTACTGCCTCTGATGCCTTCAAGCAGATGCCATTTTTATTTTATTTTACTTATTTTTAGACAGGGTTTCACTCTGTCACCCAAGCTGGAGTGCAGTGGCATGATCTCAGCTCACTACAACCTCTGCTCCCGGGTTAAAGCAATTCTCATGCTTCAGCCTCCTGAGTAGTTGGGACTACACACACCCACCACCATGCCTGGCTAATTTTTTCTATTTTTAGTAGAGACGGGGTTTTAGCACATTGGCCAGGCTGGTCTTGAACAGCGGGTTCGAGTGATCCCCCTGCCTTAACCTCCCGAAGTACAGGAATTGCAGGTGTGAGCCACTGTGCCTGGTCTAGCAGATGTTGTTTACATTTGTATATCTTTTCAAGTTGTCATTGTTAAGACAGTTAATCTGAATTACACAAGCCACCATTACTGGAAGAGAGGTTCAGGCTTTATAAATGTATACTTTATCTACAATGGTTTCCCTACCCCCCAGTGAGAATGCTAATGGCATTGAGGGTAAAAATTCTTTCTAAACATCGCACAAATTACAGGATTTTTTTTATTTTTATTTTTATTTTTTGAGATGGAGTTTCGCTCGTTACCCAGGCTGGAGTGCAATGGCGCAGTCTCGGCTCACTGCAACCTCTGCCTCCTGGGTGCAGGCAATTCTCCTGTCTCAGCCTTCTGAGTAGCTGGGATTACAGGCAGGCGCCACCATGCCCAGCTAATTTTTTGTATTTTTAGTAGAGACGGGGTTTCACCATGTTGACCAGGATGGTCTTGATCTCTTGACCTCGTGATCCACCCGCCTCAGCCTCCCAAAGTGCTGGGATTACAGGCTTGAGCCACCGCGCCCAGCCAGGATGTTTAATATCCCTGGTCCTTGACACTAAATGCCCGTTACAACCTCCTCCTCTCCTCCCCCCTCACAACTCATTGTAAAACTAAGACCATAAGAGTTTTATAAGATACTCATTAAGTTCAAGAAAAATGGTAGCATTTGGAAATGTGAAATAATTTCATTTGTCATATTCTGTCATTCCTCTTCACAGTAAACCTCTGCTTTGATTGAGGATTAGAGATATACAGCCCTTTTTAAAGTAAAAACATCAGGTGAATGGTGTTTGGCTAAAAATAATTAAGCCAATTAGTAGGGACCATGGACTAGCTGCAGGTAGTCATGAATCTACTAAATTTACTTCCAGGCTGGGCCCAGTGGCTCATGCCTATAATCCCAGAACTTTCGGAGGCCAAAGTAGGAGGACTGCTCGAGCCCAGGAGTTTGAGAACAGCCTGGACAACATGAAAAGACCCTGTCTCTATACAATTAAAAAAAGTTAGCTGGGCATGGTTGCACATGCCTATCATCCTGGCCAGAGAGGCTAAGGAGGGAAGACTGCTTGAGCCCAGGGGGTTGGGGGCTGTAGTGAGCTGCATTGAATGCCACCGCATTCCAGCCTGGGTGACAACTAAGACCCTGTCTCCAAAAAAAATTTTTTTTTGATTTCCAAAACTTTGTGGAGGAAGAATGTAATCAACAGACATTCTTTGGAGAAGTGCCACCAGAAGGGGATTATATAGTTCACAGTAAACAGATATAAGTTAAATATCTATTTAATATGCAATTGGTTAATTAAAAAAATAGCTTTAAATATATTAAGGCTTAACTATGATGACTCGATGAGTAAAAACTTGCACTAGTAGAGAAGGGAGATGTAATTTTTTTAATTGATAAAAACTATAGCCGGGCGCGGTGGCTCAAGCCTGTAACCCCAGCACTTTGGGAGGCGGAGACGGGTGGATCACGAGGTCAAAAGATCGAGACCATCCTGGTCAACATGGTGAAACCCTGTCTCTACTAAAAATACAAAAAATTAGCTGGGCATGGTGGTGTGTGCCTGTAATCCCAGCTACTCAGGAGGCTGAGGCAGGAGAATTGCCTGAACCCAGGAGGCGGAGGTTGCGGTGAGCTGAGATCGTGCCATTGCACTCCAGCCTGGGTAATGAGAGCGAAACTCCATCTCAAAAAAAAAAAAACAACTATATATTTACAGTGTACAACATGATGTTTTGAGATATGTATACATTCTAGATAGGCTAAATTGAGCTAATTAACATATGTATTACTTCACATACTTTTTTTGTGGTAAGAACACTTAAAATACACTCTGAATGATTTTCAAGTATACAATACATGGCTATTAATTGTAGTCACCACGTTGCATAGTAGATATATTGAACTTATTTCTAATTGAAATTTTGTATCCTTTGACCAAAGGGAGATATTATTTTAGAGTAGGACCTCCTGAGAGGAGGCAAATGTAACTGGAAAGAATTACTTTGAAACTGATATCACCATTCATTTTAATTCAGATACTAGAAGACTCTATTTATATTTATACTAATCTCCTCTAAAGCTTTCTAACTTTCACTGATTGAAGTTAAAGCAGAAGACTATGGATGGGGACAATGATGAAAAGAGTTGTAAGTTACAGAGCTGAGATAAGAGCAAAATTCAACAAGAGGCAGGAGGGATGCAAGAGGGCAGAATTTTTGTGCAAGGAATTAAGAATTCCATGAAGAGGCAGAGTATAGACCTTAGGGAAGGGAAGATTTCAGCAAAACTAGAAAAAGACAAACTCAGATGGAGAACAATGACAAAGACTGAATCAGAGTGGGACACTTGTAGGCAGGTATATATAAAGGACAAGTCAGAGGTAATGTAAATAGGGATCCTTGGGCAGCCCTGGTCTGAAACATTCTCAAGTTATATTTTTCTTAATGTAAAAGCTGTCCAATGTACAGTGGACACTTTCTAGAATCGTCTCAATCTTCATCCTAGCCACTGCTGAATAATTGGTGATAAAGTCCTCATACAGATGGTGGGATGAGAAGGATGAGACTCATAGTCTCATCTGACAAGGTTTCTATAAAAGAAGTTCATCTAAGGAAAAGCAAAATATACCATCTATTCATCTTTTCGCATAAAGAAAATATGTCCACTTTCCTTTTCTCTATGTTAGAGTACAATGGCACCATTATAGCTCACTGCAGCCTTTAATTCTTGGGCTCAAGTGATACTGTTGCCTCAGCCTCCCTGGTTGCTGAGACTACAGGTGTGCATCAACATGCCTAGCTAATGTTTAAAAATTTTTTTGTAGATATGAGGTCTCACTATGTTGTCCAGGTTGGTCTCAAACTTCTGGGCTCAAACAATCTTCCTGCCTCAGCCTCCCCAAGTACTGGGATTACAGGCGTGAGCTACCACACCCATCCCATCCACTTTTTAAAAGTCTAATTGACCTAAGAAAAAAAGGGGCCTGAGTTAACATTTTTAAAAAGAATGAACACTAGGTAAGATTAGGACACACAAAATTATGTATCCTTTATGTAAAATATTTAATGATTTGAAAAAGTATTTTCTTGATTCATGTGAGGTGATGTTGACTTAAAATAAATCCTTTAATCATAGGCTTCTACAAGATGACATTGAAAATGGGAAAAAAGACATACCCAATTGCTGGAACAGGAGAGCCACACTAGTGCCTGTGACAGGAAGACTATCATGTAAAGGAGTCTGGATCAGCTGTCTGTCTCCTGCACCCAAAGAAAACAGCTTCTGCAGAATGGGAGAAACACACACACACACAGGATTTCAGACATTTTTTTAAAAAATAAAAATACCTTTGATGTTCAATTTTAGAGCAAATGACCATATAAGATACAATTAACAGATACTAAGGGCAACAATGGATACCCCAAAACATTTAAGTTATTTGTATACTTAAGTGGCACAAGAAAATTCAGTGGTCAAAATCTGAAACTCTAATAGAGATAAGATACAAAAATCATTGATAATCGTAACTGGCTAAAAATAATAAAATATTAAAGTCAACAACTTTATTAAAGGCTCATAAAGTAATTCAAGTTTAGAACCATCTGTGACCAAACTCACATTTAATTTTTCTGCTCAAAAGAGGTAGAATGAAGGAGGAAAGAGAGAGAGAAGAAAAAAAGGATAAAAATTTAAGACAAAAGACACTGAGAAAGAAGTAAAAAGGCAAAGGGCAAGAAAAAGGAATGCCAATCTCACTATAAGCAGGATCTTTGTCAGACTGATGACAATGTGATTTTTGGAAGGCTGTCCTCTTGCCCAATATTAAATAAGAATAAGTGAAATAAATTGTCAACTATTCATTTTTGGGGCTTAAGGACAAAGTCTATTCTTTTTAAAATGGTTGACCATGAAACAACAAATAAATCATAGCGGTTGAAGTTCTTATTTTTCTACTTTAGAGACAAATATGAAAATCTCAAGACATACAGAGTAAATGAATCTATTAATAAGTAGTTACAATGTAACAAAGAACTGTGTTGAGAGTTTTCCTAATGCTATCTTCTAATTTTTATCACTCAAACGTTTTTCAATTTAGGTCAATAAAAATGAGGTGTAACTATATACAGGAGTAAGAAAGGTGTAAGAGCACATTTTAAAGTTCAACTTAATGTATTTCCAAGAAAATATAAACTATAGTTCAAGTTACACAAAATATGACTTCTAATTATGCTATGTGAAAGATGAACCCTGTGATAAAATTAACCTCATGACCCAAGAAAAGAATGGAATCTTGGGTGTCTAGAAGGCAGACCATGGGGACAATGCTTAACTAAACTAGAATCTTCCTTAAAAGAAAAATATTTTTAAAATGCTTTCTCTTTTTCCATAAATTAAATTAACTGAAGGAGAGGGGAAGGGGAACAATTTTTCTCCATCTCTCTTTCTATTCTATTTACCTGAGACCCTCCAGCCGCTGGGACAAGGCAGGCACAAAGGTTTGCAATTAGACTTTCCAAGGAGACATTCAGGCTGTCCACATACACAGTATAAATCAAACCCAGGCAAGCCTGCAAAGAAATAGATGCATATAATTATTTCATGGAAAAAGCATTAAAAATAAATTGTTACGACATCTGCTCTAGGACAATTTCTCTTTGAACCTAGTAAAGTATATTATACAGTGAACATGGAATATATTTTAAGCAGCAAAAATTAAGTTTATTAGATTTTCTTTAGAACCAGAACCTCCAAATGAGCTTCTGAGATGAGTTTATAGAAAGCAGAAATCCATAATTCGTAAAACAGGTGTTTGTGCTCTGATAACTACTCTAGCAAATCTGTAGGCTAAAATTGTTTTTGCCTCAACTTAGTTTGTTAAACTCTAACTCTCAAGATAAAAACTTAGAAATTTTATCTTGTTTTGTGGTTCTTACAAATCTGGAATGCTTATTCTACAGAAAAATATAACATGTGAATTATAAGAAAGGAATGCAAAACAGAGACAAGATCATAAGATTAACACTGAGTTCAGAAGAAGGTCGGTGGTAAAACAGACATAATGCAGGCCGGGCGCGGTGGCTCACACCTGTAATCCCAGCACTTTGGGAGGCCGAGGCGGGTGGACCACGAGGTCAAGACATCAAGACCATCCTGGTCAACATAGTGAAACCCCGTCTCTACTAAAAATACAAAAAATTAGCTGGGCATGGTGCCGCGTGCCTGTAATCCCAGCTACTCAGGAGACTGAGGCAGGAGAATTGCCTGAACCCAGGAGGCGGAGGTTGCAGTGAGCCGAGACTGCGCCATTGCACTCCAGCCTGGGTAACAAGAGTGAAACTCCATCTCAAAAAAAAAAAAACAAAAAAAACCAGACATAATGCAATCTTTATGAATCTTTCAGTACAGCAAAATTTTTGACTCTGAAAATTTAATATTTGCTTGGAGTTACCCATTGTGATTGAAATACTGACACTAAATTAATTCTTTTAGAATATAAATAATCTCAATTTCTGGAAAAGTTTTACAGAAATTATATGTTAGTACAAATATTTACAAATAAATAAAAATTTCCTCTTGTGTTTGAAAATGCTGTGTTTGTAAAACAAGGAAATATCTGGAAGCAGTATTTCAAGACTATTTTCACAGAAGTATCATCAGAATTATTTGAAATCTCAAACACCTATACTATTTCCTTGAACCTGATTCCTCATAAGGGGAATAAACATACACAAAGTTGTTAAATCACTCATGCATTTTACATTTACTACAGGTAATCAAATTATTTATTCAAGATTTATATGTTCTGGATTCAACAAATGTGGGACCTATTTTATTTTATTTTATTTATTTTATTTTTTATTTTTTATTGTATTTTAGGCTTTGGGGTACATGTGTAGAACATGCAAGATTGTTGCATAGGTACACACGTGGCAGTGTGATTTACTGCCTTCCTCCCCCTCACCTATATCTGGCATTTCTCCCCATGCTATCTCTCCCCCACTCCCCACCCCCCACTGTCCCTCCCCTATTTCCCCCCAACAGACCCCAGTGTGTAGTGCTCCTCTCCCTGTGTCCATGTGTTCTCATTGCTCAACGCCTGCCTATGAGTGAGAACATGTGGTGCTTGATTTTCTGCTCGTGTCAGTTTGCTGAGAATGATGGTTTCCAGGTTCATCCATGTCCCTACAAAGGACATGAATTCATCGTTTTTGATGGCTGCATAATATTCCATGGTGTATATGTACCACATTTTCCCTGTCCAGTCTATCATCGATGGACATTTGGGCTGGTTCCAGGTCTTTGCTATTGTAAACTGTGCTGCAATGAACATTCGTGTGCATGTGTCCTTATAGTAGAACGATTTATAAACCTTTGGATATATACCCAGTAATGGGATTGCTGGGTCAAATGGGATTTCTATGTCTATGTCCTTGAGGAATTGCCACACTGTCTTCCACAATGGTTGAACTAATTTACACTCCCACCAACAGTGTAAAAGTGTTCCTATTTTTCCACATCCTCTCCAGCATCTGTTATCTCTAGATTTTTTTAATGATTGCCATTCTAACTGGTGTGAGATGGTATCTCAATGTAGTTTTGATTTGCATTTCTCTAATGACCAGTGATGATGAGCATTTTTTCATGTTTGTTGGCCTCATGTATGTCTTCTTTTATAAAGTGTCTGTTCATATCCTTTGCCCACTTTTGAATGGGCTTGTTTTTTTCTTGTAAATCTGTTTTAGCTCTTTGTAAATTCTGGTTATCAGCCCTTTGTCAGATGGGTAGACTGCAAAAAGTTTTTCCCATTCTGTTGGTTGCCAATTCACTCTAATGACTGTTTCTTTTTTTTTTTTTTTTTTTTTTTTTTGAGACGGAGTTTCGCTCTTGTTACCTAGGCTGGAGTGCAATGGCGCGATCTCAGCTCACCGCAACCTCCGCCTCCTGGGTTCAGGCAATTCTCCTGCCTCAGCCTCCTGAGTAGCTGGGATTACAGGCACGCACCACTATGCCCAGCTAATTTTTTGTATTTTTAGTAGAGACGGGGTTTCACCATGTTGACCAGGATGGTCTCGATCTCTTGACCTCATGATCCACCCACCTCGGCCTCCCAAAATGCTGGGATTACAGGCTTGAGCCACCGCGCCCGGCCTCTAATGACTGTTTCTTTTGCTGTGCAGAAGCTGTGGAGTTTGATTAGATTTTGGGACCTATTTTAAAACAAACACTACATCCTTAGAAGTTTGAGTAGTCACATTAACTTATTCAAGTATTTATTTCATCCAACATGAAAATATTTCTTCCATTCATGCTAACTGTATTCCATAGATGAATTCCTAAATCAATCAAACAATATTTTCAAGCTAAACAACTTGCACCATTGTTCACTCCAGAGACTTATACAATATCACAAATTAATAACTATGTGTTCTTACCCTAAAAATTTCTGGATAATCTAATCTGGATACCAACACCAGGCTTTTGGGAGCAAACACTTCTGCAGGCTGAATTAAACCAGACACTTCTGCTTCACCTTCAATCTCTTCCTTCTTTGTTCCCTAGAAAAAGAGACACCAAAATCAACAAACACAGGGAATTTCCTAGGTTCGTAATTCACAAAAGATGAATATCACCTTAAATATAACTTATAAAAATTCAAAAAAAATTATATAATGAAAAAATTAAACTACAAATAATATACTTTAAGAGCCATCTAAAAGGAAAGTAAACAAAGAAATTATGAAGCAGGGAATACTTATTTCATTTTTGAAAAGCTACTTAAGCTCCAGACATATAGCACAACTATATTTTGTTATATGTTAAGCTCCAGATATATAGCACAACTATATATTTCATTTTGGTTTTTCTACTTGTCTCAATCTTTTGAACAAGGATTCTAAGGCTTACAGAAAGCTCAGGCTCAGTGCTCTTGGCAGTAAAGCACAATCAGCTCTAAATTGCTTTTGTTCATAGGCGACAATGCCGATGGTATTTTGAGAAAAGAGAACTTTGGTTGTGTTTTTGAAACAAGGTCTTCTCTGTCACCCAGGCTGGAGGGCAGTGGCACAATCACAGTTCAGTGCAGCCTCAACCTTCTGGGCTTAAGAGATCCTCCCACCTCAGCCTCCCAAGTGGCTGGAACCACAGGCGCACACTACCATGCTAGGTCTTTTTTTTTTTTTTTTTTTTTTTTGGTAGAGACAGGGTCTCCCTATGTTGCCCAGCTGGTTTCAAACTCCTGAACTCAAGTGATGCTCCTGCCTTCCCCTTCCAAAGTGCTGGATTACAGGGGTGAGCCATCATCCTTCACTGAGAGAACATTTTTACATACAAAACTAAATTTCAGAATGTACTTAATGTCACTAAACCGAATACATAAAAAGGGCTAAAATGGCACATCTTATGTATTTTTTACCACAATAAAAAAGGCTTAAAACAATATACTAGTTTCAATGACTAAACACTGGTTTATAAACTTGAAAAAATATGATTCTCCCACTTAACAAGCCACAAATCCTGATTCCCCTCTTTTTAAGAACCTATATCCCACTGTCAACAAATTCTGATTTCTCACCACCTCTATTGCTACCATAGCACTGTGAGCTACTATAATCTCTTGTGTGCATTCTTCTAACAGCCTCCCTTCATCTCCTTTATTCTTCTTTTCCCCACTTTGCTTCCTTGCTGGCTTGTTAAACACACTAGGCATGCCCCTATCTACTGCTCTATGCACTTCATGTTATTCCTTTGCCTAAATACTCTTTCCACAGATATCCTAATGACTCAGTTCCTCATCTCTTTTAGGTTTTCATTCAAGCATCTGCTGCTCTGATAAGCCTTTGCTGACAATGTTACTTAAAACTGCTACGCCCTAACATTCTCTACCTGCTTTCTCTGCTTTAGTTTTCTCCATGACACTTGTCATTCTATCCAATATGTTGGATATCCATTTTACATAACTTGTTTTTCAGTTTGTCTGTCAACCCCACTAGCACATGCTTCATAAGAAGCCAAGATTTCTATTTCGTTAATGGTAATTTCCCAGTTGCTAAAATAAGGGCTGGGCTCATAGTTGATACTATTTATTCATTGCATACATGCATAAATATATTTTCTTGGCATAGTTTTTTGAGCACTTTATCAAGGAAGTCTTTTCCCCACTATTCATAGAGGCCAAGAGTTATATTTTCTATTTCCTTTAGAGCTCATTTAGTTTCTAGGACAATGCAATATAATCAAGTATTAGATGTCTGTGGACTGCACCCATCCAAAGGGAACTATCTGTTTACTTTTTGTATGTATGATAAAGTCCATATGCTCTTGAAAGAGTTTCATTTATTACAAAGCAAAAACTAAAATTAGGTTGGTTGGTTTCTGGAATCCTTAGAAATAATAAAAATGTGATGAATATAAATTTACCAAAGATTTCCACACTTAATGAATCATATTCTTCATGGATTACTAACAGATTCAAAATGACAAAAGAATGACTACAAATCCTGGAAAAGATAAAGCTACCCACATTTTTATGAGATTGTGATAAATGCCCTAGAGTACCATTAGAAGTCAGCAAGAATAAATAGATAACATTTCAAATATATGACTATTAACTGACCAAAACACAAAATAGAATGCACTGGTAATTTCTTAAAGCTGCTCTTCAATTAAACACTCACCACAAGGAACAGTTGTTAAAAAGAAAAAGGTCCAATAGAGTGAAAATCAGTATTAAGTAAAAATAATTTCATTTTTATTTATATCACTTTTTATTATAGATGTTGACTTAACTCTATAAATGTGCTGCAAATCCTAAAATATTATTGTTCTTAATTCTAATATCTTTCCTGTAAGAATGCACTATTCCAACTTTAGAGAAAAATTCATAGGAATGTTTTCAAAGCAAAATGTACTGCTGTGATTTTAAAAACCACACACACAAGAAATAAATCCCAAATTTATTAGGTAAAATAAGGTTTGCTCTAGAATGGTAATGTGATTATTTTTGATAAAATTTTTCTAGAAATAATTTATCATGTAAGAGGAATACTCCCTCTTCTATACAATTGCTAGATATATTCTGTGTAATAATTATATAATGACACCAGTTTTATTTGGTACACGTTGTATAATGACAGATTTTTACCCATTGAAAAGATGTGACAAACTTAAAAATAAGCAGGAAATTCAAAACATAGTCTATGAGTGTGAGATATTCTAATAATGCTTCTAAATTTAATGTTTTACAGTATAAAAGTTACACATATTTTATCCAGCTGAACAATATTTTAAAGGCTTCACTAACTTAAGATTATTTATTCTCATTAAATTGGCCTTTTAAAGATTATTCCTTATTTTTAGTAAGTCTCATTAAAGATACAAATTTATCTTAAATCTAAATTATCTCACACTGACTTACAAGGTCAACACGTATCAAAACCACATGCCACAACTTGCCCATTTGTGGATATCTCTGCCTGCCAATTACAGCTATGAATTATACCTGCTAGTGAGATTCCCAGCTTCTGTGTAGCTCATATTATATGTAGTTCATAGTCTCTGTGCTACAATAATATGGAATAAGTTAGTACTCACCATATCAACCTGGCCCAAAAGTGCTACTGCTCTTAAAACATATCCTCAGACACAAAGTACTAGATAGCTGATTGCATGCAATAACTTCATGTAGCAGATCGTCAAAAGCTTTAGGAAATTTATCCTATCATTCAGGTCGAATACCTCAGCCTCATCTTTGTTGTATCTTGATGCTTGATTTTAATATCAAAATAACTGTCAAGTCCTGACCCTTCTATGCTTAAAGGAACTGTTGCATCCAACATCTTCTCTGTGCTGTGTTAATTTTTAACAACACCGTATCACACTAAAAATGTTCCCATGGCATTTCTTTAAATAATCAGTTTTAAAAGGAGGATACAAGGAATTCCACAAGTAAAACATTTTCAGTCCTAAATTTTCTTTCTGAAATGTAATATATAGCAAGTATACCATTATACAGAGTTGTCTCAGTCAAGCAATATAAGGGCTTTAAACATTTCCAGAATTGAAATAGTGGAGCCTAAGCAGTTGCAAAATTCTGTAAGTTCTAAAACTGCCCCCAAAACCCTTCATTCCTTGCCAAATAATCTTTTAATCATGTAATCATGTTGACAGGTCCACATAATCAAACCTGGTTTACCTTTTCATTGGTCTGGAAGGTAATGAATACATAAGAAATATATATTTTAGGATAACAAGCCTTCAAATAAACCAGGCCACTAGTCTTTAGTTCAGAATCAGGTTTACCTCTAGCAAAGAAAATAATCTGCAGATTTTCCCCTTCAACAGCAGAGCTCTGAAGCTCTATGGTACTCAGAGGGCAGAACAAATTCAAGTAATGGCCACAATATATTCACTAATAATGAATTCCGGTTTTAGTGGCACTAAAATAGGAAATGTTTCTCCTGGAACCTAACAGACATTATGTAGCCAAAGGGTCTTCTAATCAAAGAATGTTGGAAACAATACATTAAAAGGGTTTCTTCACTGCAGGATTTCTCAAACTTCGATATGCAAATATTGTTCGATTCCAAGCAAAGGAAATACAGTATACAGTATTTGTCAAAATTATTGGACCTCTTTATAGCACATCTAGAAGACCTAGTACCCTATGGAACACATATTGGGAAATGTTGTCAGAAAGTATTCTAGGATACAAAATGTTAAAACTTTGTTTAATGACTATTAACATGGCATATTCAAACACTGCATAAATAGGACCTAGTTATAAACAAATATCATGCAATAAATTCTACAACACACATTCATGTAAAAAGTACACTTTATTCAGAAGATGACCTGCAATAGTACTCTGCAAGTATATCTGCTATGAACAACATTAAAATATATCTTTAAAATCAGATATAGTTAACATGACAAAATAAGAAAAATAATACAGTAGTGGAAGATATTTTAAATCTACACTACCTACTTCATTTTATAAATCAGTAATTACATGCCAAGAGAGATGAAATGACTTGCCACGGTTATACAGATCATTAAAGGCATAATTGGGATCAACAAGCCAAGTCTTCTAACTCTTAAGCTACTTCTCTTTCCACTATCCTATACTCTTGTATGTAACCTTTACAAGAAATAACATATTAGTTCAAAAAAGCTGTTTAAGAAAGATAACATCTGAGAAGCCAAACTGTCAATCTGAAAAGATGTGCGGATTTGTTTTCCTTTAATTATATTTGAATGTAATAATCTTTGTTTTAAAATAAAATAGTAACAATACATAGTTCTCACTGCAGCCCTTCCTAGCCTGAAATTGTCAAAATTTAAGGAAAAAATATTTGATGTTGAAGGACTCTCGAGTTTCTCAAAAGTTTCTTCTGTTGTTTTAATGTCTTATATCATTTTAAGCATGTAGCATTAATTAATTGTAGTTAATTCCATGATAGTTTTTTCCTACAAAATACATCTGTGAGGGGCATAAAGGGGATTGTTAAAATTCAGCATTCTGTCCACCTGCCAATTCTCATTTCAAAAAGGAGGAGAAGACAAACACTTTGGTAAAAAGCATAATCTTACTATCCATCCTCTAAGGAGAATCCCATGTAGATACTTGCAAATGTTGTAAATTATCAAACTATAGAATAAACTCAGAATATACAAGTCTCCCAGTTTTTTCTCTATATGGATTATGTTACGCATGCTAGTTTTCAATAGACTCTAACAAAGTCTAGTCCTGTTAAATAAAATATAAGAATTAGTCTCTAGAATGCCATCAAGTATAAAGTTCATTAAAATATCAGCTAGCCCAATTCCCAAATGCTGCTATTTCTAATGTTTAGTTCAATGAGGTGGATTACCATGGACTAAACACTTCTTGAAGGAACCAAGATTTTTCCAAAGAAAACAACTTCATCGAAATTATTCATAGTATTGACAAAACAGGAAATACATGTCCATCAGGGGATTAATTAAACTCACCCATATGGTGAATTAGATTATTGGAAGAAAATATGTCAAAAAAATTTTTTTCCTGTATATTCTATGTTTTCTACAATGAGCATAGTTTACTATGATAAAGAGCCGGTGGGGGGAGTACCAAAAATTACTGGGTTGCAGTACTTCAGCTAAACCTATCCAAGGTTTTGTATGTGATTTTCTCCACTGTTTTGCCACCTAGAGATAAATTTATAAATCCCTTTTTATTACTCCATTTTTCAGGTAATTCCTTAGTTGCTTGGAATTAACTGTATGATATTATGTTTAAATTTATTTTGTTTTCTCAAATAGCTCATCAACTGTTTAAATAATATTTGTTGAAATACACACATTCTATTGATTTATAAAGCTTCTATTGTCAGACACTGATCTCCTATACCCAATAGGGTCTGCTTCTGGACTGTCATTTCTGTTCCCATAACTGTTTCTATCCTTGACACTTAATTCTTGAACCAATAACACACTGATAGAATTTTTGCAACTTTGTAGTATATGTTTTATTATTTGGTCCTTGGAGACAGAATCAAGCACTTCAACCTGGCATTGTATGTCCCTAGGTAAGCCTCATCTGTAAAATGGAAATGCTAAAACCTACCAAATGGTGTTGTGTGAAAGTAAACTGTATGTGAGTTAAATAAAATAGAATGAAATAAAGTGTAAAACTTTTAGCACAGTACCCAGAACATATGACAACTTCAATTTATCATAAGCACTAAATCTTTTTTCCTTTTTACAAGCCTTTTGTTTGAATTGTCCTTTTTTCTTTCCCTTATTCTAGGTGTTAGCTGTTATTAAGAAGTCCACCGAGTCTTTTAAACTCTGTATAATTTATTCCAGTTGCCCAGTCTGCAATTATTATCTATTTCACTGAGTGGTACTTAGCATATTGTACTTTGGAATGTTGTTGTACTTAACTCTTGGTTCTGCTTCCCAGGCTAGATTTGAAGCCCACTGAGATGTGAGAAACATATTTTATGCCTTCTATGTCTCTCCCTCTTTATTCCTTATCTTATTTCTTGATATTACAAAATTAAATCCCTCTCTTTCTTTGATGACAATTTGCTGACAAACCAAATATCCTCACTGAGAACTGCATAATTATCACTGATTCAGAGATAATTATATAAACATATGCAATATTTTAAAAAGATACAGAATTTTAAATTTTAAATAATTAAAATTTTATATTTTTAAAATCATATTTTAAAAGAATCAAAGTATGATTACTCTTTAGATAAGTCATAAAAGCCAATGTAAATCAGATTTTACTGATTGCTTTAAAAAACTGAGGATCACATTACCTAGTTGAATAATATTGGGAACATATTATAAAAAGTTTAATGCCAAAGTTTTGCTTATGATTACTGACAGTTTTACTGTATCTTGGAAAGATAACAGAGCCAACATTTTTTAAGTTGCACAACCATATTTTGGATGGTGTATGTCCCTAAGTTCCCCCTCTTTAGGCTTCCAAATAATGTGTCATAGTATATTTAGTATGAAGTAATTCATACCAAACAAGAATTAAAAGATCTATTTTGAAATGATGATATGATCCAAAAAGAGAATAAAAACACATTTTTAAAAGGACGTAAACAGTTCATGCCAAAAAAGAGAACAACCTTACTGATGACCGAAAAAGAAACATCTTCTGGGTTCTATTTTTTTTTAATTCTGCTTCATTGTTTGTCTCTCTTTTGAACCAAGCCCAAAAGACATTAACTTATGTTTCCAGAAAAGTGTTTTTACAATTCTGACTAAGTACTTAAGTACAAGTATATAGAATCTAGCATTCTTGCATCCTATCTACATTTTCAGAATCTTGGAAAAAAACTCATATGAAACAGACTGTATCTTTTATAAGGTGATCATAAAAAATAAATGATGACTTCTGGGTCCACTTAAAATGACAAGAGGGAAAATATCTTGAGTTAAAGAGAGAAATAACTTCTTGAAATACAAATTCAAACTAGACAAGAACCCAGATCTTAGTTTCTAATATTATTCACTACTCAAAGGAGCCAAGGCTCCTTGAAGAAATGGCTGATTTCAAGGCAGAGGTCAGGAAGGACTAAAATGATCCTGGATCAACGTGTTAGGATGAAAAGTTGAAAAATACTTTTTAAAAAAGAAGATCTGTGAAAAGAATACAGGAATCTGATCTGTCTGAGTGGTGCACCCTGGTCAAACATGGGATAATTTGTGCATTAAAATGATAAAAAACCATTAATGATTAATATATTATTGAAAAAAAATCCAGAATCTATGAGTCTGTAGTTAAAAAAGATAGGAAGGGAGAATTCTCGCTTATAGTAAAAGGTCGATTGCTGACTGCTAAAAATAGAGAGCAGAGTTGGAAAAACATTTTTTGTTATCAGAATCGAAATTAGTATAGGAAAAAATCATTAGTAAATGCTGAAATCTAGGGGAACAGGACTGATGAATAGTAGGATTTTGCATAGTCTTAGAGTGTCTTCCAGGAGACTGATTATTAGTTGCAAACACAAAAATAACCACTATAAAGTAGAGAAATCCGACAATCATCTGACCAAGTTACCAAAATTAACATAATCAATGAGGAACAGATAGACATTGTATACTTCCAGATGTGTACTCTTAGAAGGACACCCTTAGAAGGAACTCAGATTTGAACTGTTGATGCAGAGCCTGAAACTAACAATGAGAGACACTGGAAAACACAAAATAAGAAACATTCCATTAAAAATGGGGGTGAGAAGTTAAAATGTCAACGTTATAGACAAAGAAAGGCTGCACAACTATTGCAGATGAAAAGAGACAAAAGGGAAATGACAATTAAATGCAATGTATGGTAGTATGGACTGGATCCTATACTGGAAGAAAAAAGGGAGGGGGGTACTATAAAGCACATTATTAGGTCAAATGATAAAACTAGAATATAGATAGAAGGTTTTATTATATTGATGTTAAATTTCCTGAGGTTGACAAGTATATTGTTTACGTACTGTTCATATACCTCTGAAACATATACTAGAGAATTTAGGGTAAGGGGAAATTATACACGCAACTTTCTTTCATATGGTTCAGAAAAAATAAACCCTGTGTGTGTGTGTATAGGGGAGAGGAGGAGAAAAGATGGGGGAGGGGAGGGGGAAGAAAAAAGGGAGGAAGGAAGGGAAGGAAAGAAAGACCTCGAAATAAATCAATAGGGCAAAACATTAACAATAGGTGAATATTAGTAAAGGCTATATACACGTTTGCACTACTTCTGCAACTTTCTATAAGCTTTTAAGCTTTTTTTTTCCTATAAGCTTTTTTCTATAAGCTTATAATTTTAAATATTTCCAAATTAAAAGTTTGAAAAATACCCAAGAATTCCTAGAACCTCTTTATAAATACCTGCTATTAATATAACATCAATATATTGCCTTTCTGTCACTTTGTCTACAAGAAGAGGGGTGGGTAGTGAAGAAAAGAGGGAGAATCTAAATAATTATAGTTTCATTAGATAATTCAAGGGAGTTATGAAGCAATACCCTCAAGAATATGTAAATAACAGAAAATGCTGAACTCTCAACATTAACTTAAATGCTAAAGACCAATAGAAAAATGAAAGGTCAAATAAAAGAGATAGAGTGGTGCTTAGACTACAGAACACTCTCTAACTGATTCAGACTGAATTGATCAAAATGAGAATTTGATTAACTATTTGGTGGCAACATACATATAAACATTATCCAGGGGAGAGGAGACTAAGTCACAGACTTAAAGTTTTCTGTCTTCATTGATAACATACAGCAACCTCTAATTTCAAATACAAGCAGTAGGCTATGTTAGTCTGATACTCTTTTTTCATTTTTTTAAATCATAGACTTGATGTTTGGGAATAGATCAAGATAGTCTTTAAGCGTTTCACATCAAATATCCCTTAGCCTGATTCCATAATCAAAATTCCAGACTTTGATATGGCTTTCTACTAAGATCCAATGACAGGAAGACAATGTGCTGATAATGCATATTTTGTTCTACATGCATTATCAGCACTTTTAACATTTCCTGTAAATTAGTAACCTAGCATGTTGGTTTTAATACATCAGTCTAATGAACTTGAATAATGAGTCTTCATCGCGAAAGGTAATTTGTCTCCTCTTGTACTGAAAAAAAGATTTCTGCATCCAGAAAATTAAGATCTTAGAGTTTAATAGAAATAATCAAAACTAACAAATGCTCCTTTGTTAGGTCATTTCAGAAAACAGGCCAATCTTTTCCCCCCAGTAGAAACTGTATATGTAGCAGAAACTATAGCAGATTATGCAAAATGGCTTACTTAATATCCTGCAAATCCCTTTATAGTTTCCTTCTTGTATTATAGAGCCTGGAAAGAAAAATCACCAACACCAACACCACCACCACCAACAAAACTCTACACTTTTTGGGGCAAGATGGGCTCTGTATGTAATCTTATTTCCACCAAATAAACAACTCAAGTGAAACTTAAAAACAGAAGTCAGCAAGCAGTGTGAGACTAAAGCAGAAGTCAGCAGTGTGAATATCTGCAGGAGAATGGATATTCTAGCACAACTGTGGTGAAGGTTATAATGTCTGATATATATCCAGCATCATAAGTGCCATTTGTTAAAAGGTGGAAGGAATATGGTTTCTATGAGAATAGCGCCAACCTGGGCTGTTCCTAGAACCCAGAATTGGTTCCCTGATTGTCCCTCATCCCTAAAATTTCTTAAGTTACCCAATACTTACGAAAGTATTTGTTATGACGCCTTTTCTGCTTAGAGAAACAGATCCAGTAGTATGACACTAAGAACTTCAACCAATAGTCTGAAAGAGCATATTATTTTATATGTCTTCATAGTTCTACCTTATGAATTTCTGCCTCATCATGTTGATAATACTACCATTAAGAAGAAAGAGTTAACATTTGAGTGCTTAAACAATAATGTCAAGCATTGTAATAATGATTTGCAAACACTGTGAGTAAATGTTCCACATTCTATGAAAGACCTCCCAGGAGAAGGGCTGGCAAGGAAAATCACAGGTTCACCAAGAGAAGAAATTAATATTCTTAATAAACCAATTCAAAGATACACTTTTTTAGAAATACTCCGATTATGATCAATGTCTTGAAAAAGGACAATTAAACCTGGAAAGTAACTTAAACATGTTGCTCTCCTCTCCAACCTTCAACATAAAAATTTCCTCATGCTTCTTAAGCCAGCCCATAAAACTCAAACTTGCAGTTTTAACAAAAATATGGCATATAAAAACATTCCTAAATGTTGTACCTTTGACTGTACTTTAGCTAGAAAGGTTTTCGTACCTGAAGATTGATCTCTGCCTCATAGAAGGTTAGGCATGAGCAGTAATGTCGATCTGAGTCAATATCTGTCAGGACAACCACAAAGAACGTTGGCTGCTTCCTCTCTCTGGACAGCTGCCACCCACCAGGCTGACAAAACTAAATGAAATAGAAATAAAAAAAAACTGTAACATTTAAAAATATAAAAATTCATTATTAATCTCTGAGAAATGTTAAATGTTTGCCCATTTAAAAAAATTTCTACCTGATGTGTGCCTCTAAAGCCAACATTAAAAAAAAGTTCATGTACAGATTCATAATGTTGAAAACTTTCACCAATGTGCATATATATTTTATTAAGACAGCCTAGATTTCCCACAGATGCCACTGTGGGGTACCATTTCTGAGATCCAGTTTGGCATATGTAGGAACACCGCATCAAAATGAAGGACTTACCCTTAACTATGAGAACAAGTCATGGAATAAATTAGAAATCAGGTATAAAATATGTATCACTGAGGGAAAACAGAATTATTTTAAAATTTCCATATGAATCTAAGAGTCTTCAATTCATTACCAAAAAAAAAAAAAAGAGATATCTTGTTCAGCAAGACAGACCACATTCTTATCCATAAAACATAGTTTAACAAATTTAAAGAAGAGAAATCATACAACATCTGCTGTTAGAGCACAACAGAAAAACTAGAAATCAATAACAGAAAGACAGCTGCAAATCCAACAATACTTTTTTTTTTTTTTTTTTTTTTTTTTAAGATAAGGTCTTGTTCTGTCACTCAGGCTGGAGTGCAGTGGCATGATCACAGCTTACCTTAACCTCAACCTCCTGGGCTCAAGGGATTCTCTCATCTCAGCATTCTGAGTAGCTGGACTACAGGCACCTACTAGCTTATCTGCCAAATATTTTTTAATTTTGTTGTAGAGAAAGGTCTTTCCATGATGTTCAGGCTGGTCTCAAACTCCTGGGCTCAAGCAATTCTCTTGCCTCAGCTTCCCACAGTGCCAAGATTACGGGCATGAGCTACTGCACCCAGCCAAACCACTTTTTAAATAACACAAGTCAAAAGATGAAATCTCAATAGAAATTTAAAAGATATTTTGAGCTAACTGAAAATGAAAATCCAACATTAGAATTTGTGGGATGTGGTGAAAGCAGTGCTTATAGAAAGATTTGCATTACTTAATGCACATATTAGAAGAGAAGGAAGATCTAAAGTCCGTAATCTAGGCTTTGACCTTTGGAAACTAGAAAAGAGCAAATTACATCTAGAGTAAGCAGATAAAGAAAGTAAAACTTAGAATTGAAACCAGTGATACTGAAAACAGAAAACTGGAAGAGAAAATCAGTAAAATAAAAAGCTGCTTCTTTGAAAAGCTCAGTAAACCTCTAGCCAGTCTAATCAAGAAAAAGAAAGGCACAAATTACTAACATATAAAATGAGAGGGGACATCACTACAGATTGTTCTGAGGGGGAGACTCGCAAAGGGAGAAGAAAAGGCACACACACAACAGACATCTTTAAAGGTAAACAAGCTTTATCCCATGTAAATGGCAATGCAGATATAATAAGCAAAGATATAATGAGCAAGTTAATATAATAAGCAAATTGATATAACAAGCAAATGATATAATAAGCAAATTGCAATGGGAAGGGGAGAAGAGAAAATAGTTACATATATATTTACACTCACCAGATTAAGGAGGATTTACCACCAGGCTGGCAAGCAACAGCCTGGGCTCTAGAGTTGGACACTGCACTCACCAGACTACAGAAGATTCACCACCAGACTGTGAAGCAACAGCCTGGGCTCCAGAGTCAGCCACTCATCCGTGCACAGACAAGGAGAGGTCTCATGAAGCTTTGGTGTAGTCTGGGACCCTAGTTCTTTTTGTAATGACTTGTTTGGTATGAGGTCCAGTCACAAGGGCCCTTCGTGACTGGGCTCAAGAACCACAAAAAGATTAACTTGTTTTTGCAATTGTTCATTGTTTTTATTTTTTATTTTTTGAGACAAGTCTTGCTCTGTTGCCCAGGCTGGAGTACAGTAGCGTGATCTTGGCTCATTGCAAACTCTACCTCCTGAGTTCAAGCGATTCTCCTGCCTCAGCCTCCTGAGCAGCTGGGATTACTGGTGTCCATCACCACACCCAGCTAATTTTTGTATTTTTAGTAGAGATGGAGTTTAGCAATGTTGACCAAGCTGGTCTTGAACTCCTGACCTAAAGTGATCTGCCTGCCTTGGCCTCCTAAAGTGTTTGTATTACAGGCTCAAGCCACCAGGCCCGGCCTATTGTTTTTTAATAACTAAGGTATTGAAATAGATTGAAATAAATATTTCTCCGAAACCGTACTGAATGAGGCCTCAAGGGGCTCACACAACCTGTTCCAGGATTTGGTGACCATTGTTTGTGTCCATGTTCAATTGAGTTCAAATTTAATATTTAACTTTTCCTCCACACAGATCCCATGAACTTTTAAAAGATAATCAATGTATATTATGGACAACTTTATGCCTACAGCTTTGATAATGTAGATGAAATGCACCAATTTCTTGAAAGACATAATCTGCAAAAACTCACATAAATGGACAATCCGAAGAGTCCCATGTTGTTACAGAAACTGAACAAATAATTAATAACTTTCCAAAACAGAAAGCACCAAGCTCAGATGGGTTCACTGGTGAATTCTTTTAAACGTTTGAGGAAGAAGTTACAGTTAGCCCTCTGTATCTGTGGGTTTTACATCTGTGGATTCAACCAACCATGAATCAAAAACATGTATTTAAAAAAAGAAAAATAACAATACAACAATAAAAATAGTATATATAAAAATGCAGTATAGTAGCTATTTACATAACATTGTCTTAGGTATAAGTAATCTAGAGATGATTTAAAATATACAGGAGGATATGCATGAGTTATATGCACATACCATAATATTTAATATAAGACATTTCAGCATCCTCAGATTTCAGTATGTGTCGGGGGATCCTGGAATCAATCCCCTGCAGATACCAAAGGACAACTGTATACCAATTACCTGCAACCTCTTTCAAAAAACAGAAGCAAAGGGAATACTTTCTCATTCTATGATGCCAGCACTACACTAATACCAAAACCAGATAAAGATATTAACAGAAATAAAAAAACTGACCAATATTCACTCATAAGCATACAAGCAAAAATATTCCACAAAATGTCATTGAGTTGAATTCAACAATGTATAAAAAGAACATCATGACCAAGTGGAATTCATCCAAGGCAGGCAAGGCTGGTTAACCATTCAAAAATCAATTAAAGCAGTATAGCATATCAACAGGCTAAAGAATAATACTCATTTGGTCATACCAATAGATGTAGAGAATGCATCTGACACAATCCAACACCTATTGATGACAAGCAGTCTTGGTACACTAGAAGTAGAGGGAAACTTCCTCAACTTCAAAAAGATTATCTTTAAAAAAGAAAAAAATCTCCATGGCTAATATCATACTTAAAGATGCAAAACTCAGAGCTTTCCAAGTATGATCAGGGGAATAAAGTAAGGATGCCCTTCCTCTCACTACTGCTTCTCAATATTATCCTAGAAGTCCTGGTTAATGCAATAAAATGAAAAGGAAATAAAAGTATCCATATTGGGAAGAAAGAAACAAAATTGTTTTTGTTCACAGACAACATGATTGTGTACACAGAAAATCTGAAAGAAAGGACAAAAAAAGGCCAGATGTGGTGGCTTACACCTGTAATCCCAGTACTTTGGGAGGCCAAGGCAGGCAGATCATGAAGTCAAGAGATCGAGACCATCCTGGTCACCATGTTGAAACCCCATCTCTACTAAAAATACAAAAATGAGCTGGGTGTGGTGGCATGCGCCTGTAGTCCCAGCTACTCAGGAGGCTGAGGCAGGAGAATTGGTTGAATCCAGGAGGCGGAGGTTGCAGTGAGCCGAGATCCTGCCACTGCACTCCAGCCTGGCACCTGGCAACAGAGCAAGACTCTGTCTCAAAAAACAAAACAAAACAAAACAAAACAAAACAAAACAAAACAAAACCCAACACTCCTGGAACTAATAAGAAATTAAAGGAAAGCTCTAGGATACAAAGTTAATATACAAAAATCATCACTTTTCCTATATGCCAGCAACAAACAAGTGGAATCTGAGGCAAAAACATAATACCATTTACATTAGCATGCTACTAAATGAAATAATTAGGTATACATTGAATAAAATATGTAAAAGATCTTTATGAGGAAAACTATAAAACTGATGAAAGAAATCAAAGAACTAAATAAATGAAGAGAGATTCCATGTTCATGGATAGGAAGACTCAATACTGACAAATTGTCAGTTTGTCCCACTTTGACCAAAAGATTCAACATAATTCCAATAAAAATCCCAGTAAGTTATTTTATGGATATTTACCAAATGATCCTAAAGTTTATAAAGAGAGGCAAAAGAACCAGGATTACCAACACAAAATTGAAGGAGAAAAATAGTTGGAGGACTGACACTAACAAACTTTGAGACTTACCAGGAAGCTATAGTAAACAGGACAGTGTGGTACTGGTAAAAGAACAGGCAAAGAGATCAATGAAACAGAATAAAGAGCCCAGAACTAGACTCACATAAATACATTCAACTGACCTTACATACACATGCAAAGTGCTCAGAGTAGCCCTTGGCATATAATCCAAATGATGTAAATGTTAGTTCTTATGATGATTACCCCCTTTGATCCAACTCATATTAATATCAACATTTCTTTGACATTTTCGTCTTTTGTACATAAAAGATCTACATGATTTGCTACATTTGCAGAAGGATGTTAATCATGTTCACAGTTTCTCTAGAGAAAGGCTGAACCATACCTTAATTAGCAAATCAGTAAAAACATTTCTAATACATATTTAGTTTAAAATAGCACTTTATTCAAAATATTATTGATTGCTTAAGAATCATTTATTCTATGAGGTCTTTGAAACTTCCTAGCTTCTCTAGTCCTCTCCAAACCAAAGAATCAGGCCAGGTTTTTCCTCTACTATAATCTAAAACCATCTTTATTATGAATAACAACAGTAACAATAACTTATCCTTCTCTATATTCCCCTAGAACTTATCTATTAATACTAATCTGGTAGAGAAAAGTCTACATCATTGTCTTTAACTTTATATGTCCCTTGGTATCTGTGGGGGATTGATTTCAGGTCCCCTCACTAATATCAAAATGTACAGATGATAATCAAGTCCCACAGTCAGCCCTTAGGAACCTGTGGATCTGAAAAGTTGGCCCTTGATATCCATATATTTTTCTCTCAATAACCCATCTACACTAAACTCCTTCTTGCGATGATGTGAGATGATTAATGCCCTCATGAGGAGATGAAAGGTGAATGACATAAACACTGTGACGTAGCTATAGGCTACTATTGACCTTCTGATGGTAAATCAAGTAAGATGGCTACTAAGTGACTAATGGGTGCATAGTGTATACAGTGTAGATATGATGGACAAAGGGATGATGTACACCCCAGGTGGGATGGTGTGAGATTTCATAATACTACTCAGATAGTGCACAATTTAAAACCAATGAGTTGTTTGTTTCTGGAATTTTCCATTTAATATTTTTGGACCTCAGTTTACCATGCATAAATAACCACAGAAAGCAAAACTATGGATAAGCGGGGAACTACAGTAGATCTATTACTTAAATGAGCAGTCAGATATTTTGCTGCCTAAAGCTAGAAAAAAATAACTATTAATGTGCCCACTTTCCTCAAATGCTTTACACATACAGGCAATATAAGAAAAATATAACAGAATCACAAAAAATGTCCATAGCATTATTTGACTAAATTGAATGATCTATTGAAGGTGAAATATTATAGAAGGTTCTCAATATTTCCCAAGACCTTCATCTGCATCCATATTATAGCTTACTGAGCCATGTTTTATTGTATAACCTTAAATTTAAAAATGTGTCTCTTTTTAAAAAGCCTATAAGAAAATTCCTTCTTCTAACAGAAAATAATAAACACATAACATCCAGAAAAATAACACGAGAGTTCAGGTAGTAAGACCACTTTGGCTATTTAAATAGCCTCATAAATATGTTAGTTTACACTGTAAGGGGAATTCTGTGATTTAAAAAAGTATTAACCTTAAAACTTTTGGGAAATTCCAAGGACCAATTTTCAGACCCAATAGACTTCTTCAAAACTCAGCTTAATGTGACCACAACTCAAATAGTATAGTGATTAATGATTGACCTGGTCAGATTTTCTAAATTTTACTGTATTTTTGACAAAGACAGTTAACTAGACACTAGTTACATATCAGATCCTCTATTTCACACACAAATGACATTCAATACACTGTGCATTTAAAATACCATTAAAATCATACTTTATGGAAAGTTTTGAATTCCACATTCCCAAATAAAATACACTAACATAGAAATAGAAAACTAGCAATAATTCACACAATTGAGCTTACAAAAATGTTTTCTCAAAGGATGAAAAGAAATGACCCTAACCTGCAGTTAAATGTCTCTTTTTCAAATTCACTGTATCATAAGATTACACAATAATAGATTTTGGAGTATCAGAATACGAGCCCACATTTTAACGAGAAGTACTCCTCATAGAATTTGGATTTGAAATGTCATAATGCTAGCTGGTTTAGTCATTTCCATTCTTAACTAAAAATGTTTTGAAGAAATAAACAATGAGAATGTGGACATTACAATTCTAGAACCTGGGTTTAAGTCACACTTATGACAGGAATGTGAGAAAATGTTTAGACAGCTGGAAATAGAGTAGTCACTAAAAGATAGTAAGCAGAATGGTAAGTATTAAACAAACAGGATAAAAATCAGAATTTTTCACTCCCCAGTGTCTTTATAGGCAAACAGGAAAAATAAAAAAAAGCTATCACAGGTGCAAAACCCAAAATGTTTAGAATTGACTGTCATAACAGACTGACCTAACACTGTACCCTCTTTTCAAGTTACTGAGAAAACACATATATTTGTAGTAACAAAACATATCACTTAGGCTGGTAAATAATACTATTTTCACACACGCATGAGAGTATGAGGAATGATGTATGTTTTCAACAACTTCCTTCTACCTCGACCTCATCATTTCACGCATACCATGCCCATCAAAATTTTATAACATATCTGGGAACGGGCAATGGGGGAATCCTTTTCAGGATGTTATTCTGTCTTAGTTCATCTCTGGTTTTCTTTAAGAACTTGGTATACTTCAAGGTTGCAAAGTTGGAATTGTCAGATATTGCCAAGTTCCATAAGTGAATGCATTACTAACATCCACTTTGTTTCCTTGCTTGTTTGTTCAATTGCCCACATGTATGAAGTAGATAATTTGCAAATAGGCCACCCATCTGCAAATAGAAGGTATATGCTAATATTATAATCCCAAAGGTTTGCAAGACACTTTATATATAACCGTATCTCACAAGACTTATTTTACAAACAATAAAACCAAGACTATTGGACATTAAGGTCATAAAGAGTTTGTGACAGTGGCAGGACTTGAATTCAAGTCTCTCCATTTCTACAAACCATGTTCTTTTACTTCTAAATTATCTTAATAAATCATCTAATGCATTTATTTTATGCTAGTATAAATACATGGCAGAAAAACTTAAGAAATAAAATAAAAGTGAAACAAATTTTGTAACATGTAACATTTCCTAGCAACCAGAAGGGGTGTGGGTGTGTGTGTGTGTGTGTGTGTGTGTGTGTGTGTGTGTATGCAAAAGGGGACATATCGTATATACAGCTATGAATCCTGTTTTTCTCCACTTCCTATAACATGTATTTTTCCTATGTATTTATATATTTTTAACATATTTATTTTTAATAACTGAATATTATACTGTCATGTAGATATACATAAAATACCATAACTTAACCAATTCCCTATTGTTGGTTAAGATGTTTTTATTTTTTTATAATTAATGCTGAAATAAGCATAGTATTATATAAGTATTTCCAGACAGGTTTTTTTATTTTCTCAGAGAAATAGAACTGGTTTTGTACAGCATGTACAAGTCGAGCACAAAAATGTTTAATTACCCTTGAATTCCTTTTGAAGGGCTAAGCAACCCCAAAGTTGTTTTGTTTTTGCTGATAACATTTCTAAAGAGGATAGAAAAGAAGTGATAACAAAGAACTGTTATTATAAACTATATTCTGACCAAAGAAGGACTCATTTGTGAATAAATAGAAGCTTTAGGCGACTGAAGTCTGTGCCAAGCCAGGCCAGGGCTTTGTTTGCTCTGTATATTATATAGATATTACTCAAAAGTTTGAAAAAAGATCCAGTGTGGTGGCTCATGCCTGTAATCCTGGATCACTGGAGCCCAGGAATAAGAGGCTCCAATGAACGGAGATCGCACCACTACACTTTAGCCTTGGTGATGGAGTGAGACCTTGTCTTGAAAAAAAAAAAAAAATTAGCCAAACCTAGTGGCATGCACCTGTAGTCCCAACTACTCAGGACGCTGAGGTAGGAGGATTAAGTGAGCCCACGAGGTTGAGGCTGCAGAGAGCTGTGATCATGCCACTACACAAGCCTGAGTGACAGAGCAAGATTCTACCAAAAAAAAAAAAAAAAAGTTCAGAGAAAACAGAGTGGGCCTAAGATTTTGGTAGAGAAGTCAATATAAGAGTTTGTGAAATGCCAAACATAACGTTTTACAGAATAGTGCCCAAGTTTAATAAGCACCTTTTGATAGAGCATATACTTAAAAGGGACTATCCAACATTATTTGCTTAAAACAGAAGCTTAACTGAAATGGGTCACTTATATTGCTTTTGGTAAAAATACATCCAGATATTTGATCTGCACATGTACCCTAGAACCTAAAGTACAATTAAAAAAAAAAAAAAAAAAAAGAAAAAAATACATCCAGATAATTTATTACTACTATGCAACATTTGCATTGTCCTCATCACTCTAATTAATTTTTCATTGTGTGTAAGATAATACGATTGTCTGCCTAAAGAATACCTACAAACTGACTAAACACTGTTTGAATTAGTAAGAGTTTAATTAGGAAGGCAGAAATACAAACATATACAAATCAAAAGTTTTCTCTGAAATGAGCAATAAGCAATTAGATAAAAGATCCTATTCACAATTTTAATATGTTCTCAAAGACACAGGATAAGCTAACCTAACTTCTAAGTTTTGAATATTCTGGTATTATCAGTCTCTTGAACAGATTAAAGCTTTAAATATAAAAATTTCATAACTAAGACCCCAAAATAAATGCAACAAAAACAAAAATAAATGAAGGGGACCTAACTGAACTAAAAAAGCTTCTGCATTAGCAAAAGAGTGAGCAGACAACTTACAAAATGGGAGAAAAATACTTTTAAACTGTGGATCTGACAAAGACTAATATCCACAATCTATAAGAAACTTACACAAATCAACAAGAAGAAAACAAATAATCATATTAAAAAGTGGGCAAATGACATGAACAGATACTTCTTGAAAGAAGACATACAAATAGCCAGCTAACATAAAAAATGCTCAACATCACTAATCATCAGGGAAATGCAAATTAAAACCACAATGAGATATCACCTTACCCCAATCAGAATGTCCATTATTTTTGTTTGTTTGTTTGTTTTTGAGATAAGAGTCTTGCTCTGTCACCCAGGCTGGAGTGTAGTGGCAAGATCTCGGCTCACTGCAACCTCTACTTGACAGGTTCAAGAGATTCTCCTGCCTCAGCCTCCTGGGTAGCTGGGGCTACAGGCACGCACCACACGCCTAGCTAATTTTTGTATTTTTAGGAGAGACAAGGTTTTGTCATGTTGGCAAGGCTTGTCTCGAACTCCTGACCTCAGTTGATCCACCCACCTGGGCCTCCCCAAGTGCTGGGATTACAGGCATGAGCCACCACACCTGGCCAGAATGGCTATAATTAAAAAATCAAAAAACAAAAGATGTTCGCATGAATGTGGTGAAAAGGGAACACTTACATACTGCTGCTGGGAATGTAAATTAGAATAGCCTCTATAGAAAACAGTGAAGAGGTTTCTCTAAGAACTAAAAGTAGATCTACCATTTGATCCAGCAATCCCATGATGGGGTATCTTACCAAGAGGAAAATAGTTCATTATATGAAAAAGACACCTGCAGGAATTATGTTTATCACAGCCCAATTCACATTAGCAAAGACAAAGAATCAACCTAAGTGCCCACCAACAGATGAGTGAATAAAGAACATGTGATACGCACACACATACACATAAATACACACACCATGGAATACTACTAACTCATAAAAAAGAACAAAATAATGTCTTCTGCAGCAACTTGGATGAAACTGGAGATTATTACCATAAGAGAAACAACTCAGGAATGGAAAAGCAAATATTGCATTTTTTACTTTTAACTTAGAGCTAAACTATAAGTATGCAAGGGCATACAGTGGTATAAATGGACAATAGAGTCCCAGAAGTGGGGATCTGGGGGAAATAGGTGGGATAAGAAACGAAAAATTACCTATTGGGTAAATATTACACTATTTGGGTAATGGGTATACTAAAATCCCAGACTCTACCATGATACAATCTATCCATGTAACCAAAAACCACTTATACCCCACTAAGGCTATTGAAATAAAAAATAATATTAAAAAATTAAAAATCAAGTAAATATAAAAATTTCAAGAAGGAAATTAAAGAGAAAACTACCCAAGGTCCACAGAACATACATTTTTTTCAGTATCACATTACACCTATTTTGAAAGTGACCATATAGAAGTAAATCACTCTTCAGAATTTGCATATCATTTCACAGATTTAAATGAAATATTGGTTGGCTGTTTGTTTGTTATTTTCTTCCCTTATTCCTGCCTGTCTCCGCTGTTAAGTACAATTATTGGCACAAAAGAGGTTTTTAATACCTGTTTTTAGATTGCATTCCAGCCTGGGCAATAGAGCAAGACTCCTGTTTTCTCTCCCCCTTTCTCTTTCTTTCTTTAAATAAATAAATTAATTAAATTAAATAAAGAGAAAGATAAACATTTAAAATAGCTTTGAACATTTCGGTTCTGAAAAAACAAAACAGAAAAAAAAACCGTGCAAACTAATTATAAGTTTAAAATAATTCTAAGATGAACACAACAAAAGTTTTTGTACCAATACCACACTGTTTTGGTCGCTGTAGGCTTGTAGTATAGTTTGAAGTCAGGTAACGTGATTTCTCCAGCTTTGCTCTTTTTGCTGAAGTCTGCCTTGGCTCTTCAGGCTCTTTTTTCGTTCCATATACATTTTAAAATAATTTTTTCTAGCCTTGTGAAGAATGTTGTTGGTAGTTTGATAGGAACAGCATTGAATCTGTAAATTGCTTTGGGCAATGTAGCCATTTTAATGATATTGATTCTTCCTACACATGAGCATAGGATGTTTTTCCGATTGTTTGTGTCTTCTCTGATTTCTTTGAGCAGTGTTTTGTAATTCTTATTGTAGATACCTTTCACCTAACTGGTTACCTGTATTCCTAGGTATATTATTTTCGTGTGTGGCAGTTGTGAATCGGGTTGCCTTTCTGATTTGGCTTTCAGTTTGGTGAGTTTTGTTTAAGAATGCTAGTGACTTTCGTACATTGATTTTGTATCCTGCAACTTTGCTGAAGTTGTTTATTAGCTGACAATACGTGGCCACACTGCTGCTTTATGTGGGAGGCTGATCCTGTTTCTCATCACTGACCAGGGCTCTCAGCCCCCTGCCTGAGCTCTCCAGCCAACAGAGATCTGAATTTCCCCTGGGATGGTGCTCCAGACGGAGGGGTGGGCCACCATCTTTGCTGTTTGGGTGACCTAATTGTTCAAGCCTTTGGGCTTTGGAGTGTCTGAGGCAATCAGGGTTGAAGTGGACCCCAGCACAGCACAACTGCTCTACTAAAATGTGGCCAGAGTATTTTTTAAGCAGTCCTAATCCTGTTCTTCCTTACTGGGTGGGACCTCCTAAAAAGGGTCTCCAGCCAATTTCCTACAGGTGCTTTTGGGCAGACAACAGGTCTGTACCTTCCTGGGACAAAGCTCCCAGAGGGAGAAACAGGCTGTCATCTTCACTGTTTTGCAGCCTTTGCTGGTGACACTTCCAGGTTCTGGAAAATCTGAGGTGACTAGAGACTGGAGCGGGTCCCAAGCATACTGTAGCAGCCCTATAGAAAAGTTGCCAGACTGTTACATGGGTGGCTGTTCCTGTATCTCCTTACCAGGCAGGTCCTCTAGGCCTGGGCCTCCAGCAACACCCTGCCAGAACTATCGAGCCAGTACCAACTCAGCAACTTCCTGGACACAGCCTCTCTGGCACTGCCTCTGTAATGTAACTGCCCTTGCCACCCTTGGACTAATGAAGGAGCAAAGACCCTAAGTACCTTATCCACACCTCCAATAAGCAGCAGTTGACCCACAGAAAGGAGGCCAGTCTATCTCCCATGGGTCCCACAAACTCCTATATCTTGTCATCAGACAGAGAACTCCTGGCTTGGGTCCAGAGCACAAACTCTCCATCCTGGGATGATTGCAATGAACGATTGCTCATCTGCCTCTCTCTTTCCTCCTGGTGCCTCCAGGAGTAAAGCAAATGACCCTTGGCCTCAACCACTACTACTATCTCTTCCTCTGCTTCCTCTAAGCTGTAGAAGAAACATAAACACAGAGATCACCCCAGAGTTCCAGTAGGCAGCCCAGGAGTACCAAGCCATGGACTATAGCCAGCATTCAAGTGGGAGAGGAACTCATATTTTCAAAGCACGGAGAGGGAACATGGCTACAACTGTGAGGAAACATGGGAAGCCATACAACAGAGCAAGAATCATGACCAATAAGTGTAAGTGTCACTTGCTGGATCATACTCCAAAGCTTCAACACCAAAAATACCTGACTAACAGATCCCACTCTGAAACCAGAGACAAGAAGTCAGCTTGAAATAAAAAGCCTACACAAAGCCTTGGCCCAGTGAAAACATCCAGAAAAGAAGTCTACTGAGTATACTCAAACTACACTGCAATGAAAGGAACACACACACACACCAGTGAGAAAGAACCAATGTGAGAAATCTGGTAATTCCAATGGTCAGTCTCATATGTCCTCCAAATGACTGCACCAGTTCTCCAACAAGAGTTCTTAACCAGGCCATACTGGATCGAATGACAGGAACAGAATTCAGAATACAGATAGGAACAAAGATCATCAAGATTCAGAATGGAAAAACCCAATCCAAGGAAAATAAGAATCACAATAAAGTGATACAGGAGCTGAAGGACAAAATAGCTGGTATGAAAAAGAACCTAACAGGTCTGATAGAGCTGAATAACACAATACAAGAATTTGACAATGCAATCACAAGTATTAAGAGCAGAATGAATCAAACTGAGGAAAAAAAAATCTCAGAACTTGAAGACTGGTTCTCTGAAATAAGACAGTCAGACAAAAATAAAGAAAAAAGAATAAAAATGAACAAAAACTCCAAGAAGCATGAGATTACGTAAAGAGGCCAAATCTATGAATCAATGGCATATCTGAAAGGGAGTGGGAAGAAAGCAAACAACTTGGAAAACATATTTCAGGATATTGTCCATGAAAATGTTCCCAATCTTTTCAGAGAAGCCAACCAGTCAAATTAAGGAGATGCAGAGAACTGCTGCAAGATTCTACATAAGATCATCCCCAAGACACATAACCATCAGATTTTTGAAATGAAAGAGAGAATCTTAAGGCAGCTAGAGAGAAAGAGCAGGTCACCTACAAACGGAACTCCATCAGGCTGACAGTAGACCACTCAGCTGAAACCCTATGAGCCAGAAGAGATTAGGGGCCTAAATTCAACGTTAATAAAGCAAAACACCTTCAACTAAGAATTTCATATCCAGTCAAACTAAGCTTCCTATGTGATAGAGAAATAAGATCCTTTTCAGATAAGCAAATATTGGGGGACTCCATTACCATCAGATCTGACTTACAAGAGACCTTGAAAGGAACACTAAATATAGAAAGACTTCTACCAGTTAATGCAAAAACACACTTAAACACACAGACCAGTGTCACTGAAAAGCAACCAAGCAAACATGTCAACATAATAACCAGCTAACAGTACAATGACAAGAGCAAATCCACACATACCAATATTAACTTTGAATGTAAAATTACAGGCTAAATGACCTACTTAAAAGGCACAAGGTAGATAAAAAAACAAGACTCAATGATATGCTGTCTTCAAAAGAACCGTTTCACCTATAATGATACTCATAGGCTCAAAATAAAAGGATAAAGAAAGATCTCCCAAACAAATAAAAAAACAGAAAAAAGCAGGGGTTGCAATACTAATTGGGATAGAACAGATTTCAAACCAACAAAGATTTAAAAAACAAAAGAAATGGCAAGACATAATGATAAAGGGTTCAATTCAACAAGAAAACCTAACTATCCTAAATTAAACAAGAAAATTAACCAAAATATTCAGGACCTAAACTCAGCATTGGCTCAAATGGACCTCAGAGACCTTTACAGAAGTTTCCACCGCAAAACAACAGAAAATACATTCTTCTCATCACCACATGGCACATACTCTAAAATTGACCACACAATTGGACACAAAACAATTCTCAACAAATGTAAAAGAACCAACATCATAGCAAACACACTAATGGACCACAGTGCGATAAAAATAGAAGTCAACACAATGAAAATTGCTCAAAACAATACAATTATTTGGAACATAAACAACATGCCCCTGAATTATTTTGGGGTAAATAATGAAATAAAGGCAGAAATGAAGTTCTTTAAAAATAATGCCTACAATGATAAACCATATGAGAATCTCTGGGACACAGCTAAGGCAGTGTTAAAAGAAGAATACATGGTACTAAAGCCCACATCAAAAAGTTAGAAATATCTCAAATTAACAACCTAACTCACAAAATAAAAGAATCAGAGAAGCAAGAGCAAATCAACACCAAGGCCAGCAGACGACAAGAAATAACAGAAATCAGAGCTAAATGGAAGGAAATTGAGACATAAAAAGCCATTCAGATAAATCATCCAGAAATTGGTTTTTTGAAAAAACTAATAGATAGACCACCAGCTAGACTAATTAAGAAGAAAGAGAGAAAACCCAAATAAATACAATTAGAAATGGCAAAGAGAAGGTTACTACTGAAGCCACAGAAACAAAATAACCATCAGAAAGTAATATGAACACCTCGCACACAAACTAGAAAACCTTGAAGAGATAAATAAATAAATTCCTGGACACAGATGCCCTCCCAAGACTAAGCCAGGAAGAAACTGAATCTCTAAACAGACCACTAACGAGCTCCGAAATTGAATCAGTAATAAATAGCCTACCAACCAAAGAAAAGCCTAGGAAGTGATGGATTCACAGTTGAATTCTACCAGTGTACAAAGAAGAGCTGATAATACTCTATAGAAACTATTCCCAAAAACTGAGGAGGAAGGACTTCTTCCTAACTCATTCTATGAGGCCAGCATCATCCTGATACTTAAACTTGGCAGAGACACAACAGAAAAGGAAAACCTCAAGCCAATACCCTTGATGAACATCAGTGCAAAAATCCTCAACAAAATACTTGCAAACTGAACCCAGCAGTACATCAAAAAGCTAATCCACCATGACCAAGTAGGCTTCATCCTTGGGATGCAAGGTTGGTTCAACATATAAAAATCTCATGTGATTCATCACATAAACAGTGCTAAAGACAAAAACCACATAATTTTAACATTAGATGCAGAAAGGGCTTCTGACAAAATTAAATATCCTTTCATGTTAAGAAATCTTATAAAACTATGTATTGAAGGAACATACTTCAAAATGATAAGAGCCATCTAAGACAAACCCACAGCCAACATTATACTGAATGGGCAAAACCTGGAAGCATTCCCCTTGAGAACTGGCACAAGACAAGGAAGCCCTCTCTCACCACTTCTATTCAACACAGTATTGGAACTCCTACCAAGAGCAATCTGGCAAGAGAAAGAAAGAAATGGCATCCAAAGAGGATGAGAGGAAGTCAAACTATCTCTGTTTGCAGATGACATGATTCTGTATCTAGAAAACCACATAATCTCAGCCCCAAAACTACTTCAGTTGATAAACAGCTTCAGTAATGTTGCAGGCTACAAAATTAATGTATAAAAACCACTAGCAGTCCTATACACCAACAACAATCAAACTGAGAGCCAAATCAGAAAGGCAACCCATTCACAATTTCCACACACAGAATAATAAAATATGTAGGAATGCAACTAACCAGGAAGGTGAAAGATTTCTACAATGAGAATTACAAAATATTGCTCAAAGAAACCAGAGAAGACACAAATAAGTGAAAAAACATCCCATGCTCATGTATAGAAGACTCAGTATCATTAAAATGGCTACACTGCCCAAAGCAATTTATAGATTCAACGTTATTCCTATCAAACTACCAATAACATTCTTCACAGGACTAGGAAAAATTATTTTAAAATGTATATGGAGCCAAAAAAGAGCCTGAATAGCCAAAGCAAATCTCAGCAAAAAGAGCCAAGCTGGAGGAATCATGTTTCCCGATTTCAAACTATATTACAAGACTACGGTGATCAAAAATAGCACGGTACTGGTACAAACACAGGCATAGAGACCAAGAGAAGAGAACAGAGAGCCCGGAAATAAGGCTACACATCTAATTTGATCTTTGACAAAGCTGACAAAAACAAGCAATGAAGAAAATATTCCCTAAATGGTACTGGGATAACTGGCTAGCCATATGCAGAATACTGAAGCAGGACTCCTTCCTTACACCATATACAAAAATCAACTCAAGATAGATTAAATACTTAAATGCAAAACCCAAAACTAAAAATCCTGGAAGACAACATAGGTAATAGCCTCCTGGATCTAGGAACAGGCACAGATTTCATACGAAAGACATGAGAACCAAAAACTGACAAATGGTATCTAATTAAATATAAGAGACTCTGTACAGCAAAAGAAACTATCAACAGAGTAAACAGAAATCTACAGATTGGGAGAAAATTTTTTCAAACTATGCATCTAACAAAGGTCTAATATCTAGAATCTATAAGGAACTTAAACAATTTATAAGGGAAAAACAACCTCATTAAAAAGTGGGCAAAGGACATGAATAGACAATTTTTTTAAAAAAGAAAAAGATGTAGCCAATAAGCATATGGGGAAAAGCTCAATATCACTGGTCATTGGAGAAATGCAAATCAAAACCACAATGAGATACCATTACACACCAGTCAGAACAGCTATATGAAAAATTCAAAAAATAACGGTGGTGAGGTTGCATAGAAAAGAGAACCCTTATACACTGTTGGTGGGAGTGCAAATTAGTTCAATCATTGTGGAAAGCAGTATGGTGAGTCCTCAGGGAGCTAAAAGCAGAACTACCATTCGAATCAGCAATCCTATTACTGGGTATATACTCAAAGGAATATACAGGTATTGATCAACTTACGACCTATGCAACTTATGACCATTAGACTTTACGACCACAATCGCTAGCCATGACTGCTCCAAGTCTGCCAGCGCAAACGTTGCCCAGCTGGGCGTACGACAGTGTGGACCAGCTTCTGGCAGCACTACCATCTCCGCGTGCACCATTTCAACTGTACATATAGCCTACTCAACTTAAGACCAAATCGTGTTACGACCGTTCCGCGTTCCCGACCGTGGTCGTTAAGTCGAGCACTGCCTCTAAAGCATTCTACCATAAAGGTAGACACATGCATGTGAATGTTCACTGCAGCACTGTTCACAACAGCAAAAACATGGAATCAACCTAAATGCCCATCAATGACAGACTGGATAAACAACATGTGGTACATATACACATGGAATATTATGCAGTCATAAAAAAGAACAAGATCATGTCTTTTGCAGGAACATGGATGGAGCTGCAGGCTATCATCCTTAGCAAACTAATGCAGGAACAGAAAGGCAAATACTGCATGTTCTCACTTTAAAGAATCTATGAACAAAAAGAAGGAAACAACAGACACTGGGGTCTACTTGATGGGGGAGGGCAGAAGGAGGGAGAATAACAGAAAAGATAACTATTGAGTACTGGGCTTAATACCTGGGTGATGTAATAATATGTATGACAAACCCCATGATATGTTTATCAACATAACAAACGTTCACATTTGTACCCTCCAATCTAAAACAAAGTTTTTTTTAAAAGTTAGAAACAATATAAAAAGACTCAAATCAAACTTCTAAAGACAAAAACTATGTCTAAGATAAAACGCAAATCAAATGGTATTCATAACATATTATATGGTATGGAAGAAAACATTAATAAACTTGAGTTTACACCAATAAAAATAATCTGAAATGAAACACAGAGACAGGAACAAAAAAAAAAAAAAAAAAAAAAGAAAAGAAAAGAAAAGAAAAAAAAAGAAAAGAGCAACGGTGGGCTGTGAGAGAACTTCAAGGGGCCTAAAATATAAGTAATAGGAATTAAAGTGTCTTGATTTTTAATATTTGAAGAAATAATGGCAAAAACTAATACCAAATGAAAATATGACTCTACACAAAACAAGAATACCAGAAGGGGTAACTACATGGGTAAATGCATAAGATTTGTTTCTTATTATTAAGTCCCTTAAAGATGATTGACCATATGAATAAAAATAACATTGCAGTATGGGGTTTATAGCATATATAAAACTAAAATATGTCAACAATAGCACAAAATTTGGGAAGGGAGAAATGAAAGAGTACTCCTGCTGTATGGTTCTTACACTACAGGAAAAGTGATACAGTATCACGTGAAAATAGAATATAAAAGTTAAAGATGGTATAAGTTAAACATGTATTGTGTAAGCCCAAAAGTAACCACTAAAATGAAAAAAACAGTAAGTTGCAATAGGCCAAAAAAGAACTAATCTAAAAGAAGGCTGAAAAATAAAGGGTAGAAAGAACTAACAGAATGAACAGGGAACAGTAACATAATAGATTCAATACTTAACCTTAAAAATCATCACATTAAATAGTAGAGATTTTAAGACTGCACTAAAAAGTTAGATCCAACTACATGCTGTGTACAAGAAACTTTAAATAAAAAAATTAAAGAGGTTAAAAGAAAAAGGAGGGGAAACATATACTATGCTAGCATTAAATAAATGAAAGCTAGAGTGGCTATATTAATATCAATGTAGATGTCAGAAAAACATTTTTTAACAGGAATAAAGAAGACATTTTTATGATATATGGGCCAGTTAATCAAGGGAATATAAAATCCTAAACATTTTTGTACGTAATAAAGATCTTTTAACTATATGAAACAAATCTGATATAACAGCAAGAGGAAACAGACAAATATCCTCTATTTCAAAGATTTCAAAATCTTGCCTCAATAACAGATATATCAAACTAAAAATTAGTAAGGATATAGATGATTCTGAACAATACTATCAATCAACTTGACCTATTTGATGTTTATAGAGTACTCCACACAGAAGTAGCAAAATATGTGTTCTTCTCAAGTACATTGGGATTATCTACCAAACCAGACCATATATTGGGTCCCTAAATAAGCAACAATAAAATTAAAATGATTTAAGTAATATAAAATATGTTCTCATGACAAAGGGAATTAAATTAGAAATGAAAAACAGAAACAGCTCTTGAAAATTTATAAATTTAAAAACTAAATACATACCTAAATAAATCATTTGCCAGAGAAGAAGTCAAAAGAAAAACTGAAATTTATTCTGAACTAAATGAAAATGAAAACAACCTATAAAAATTCGTGGGATGCTAACAAAGTTGTACTTAAGGGGAAATTTATAAGACTAACTATCTAAAATATTACAGAAAGTTTCAGTTAATGAACTCAGTTTCCACCTTAAGAAATTAGATGAAGAGAAAATTAAATCAAAGTAAATAAACAAGAAAAGAAACAACAGGAATCAAAATAGAAATCAATAAAATAAAAAGTAGGCACAATAATAAAAAATCAACTAAAGCAAAAGTTTGTTCTTTGGGATGAAAAAAATAAAACAAAAACTCTAGCCAGACTGATCAAATAAAGAGAAAAAATATGCTAATATTACGAATAAGATGACATCACTAGAATTAAAATAAATATATATATATATTTTATTGCACTTTAGGTTCTGGGGTACATGTGCAGAACATGCAGGATTGCTGCATAGGTACACACATGGCAATGTGGTTTGCTGCCTCCATTCCCCTGTCACCTATACCTGGCATTTCTCTGGATGTTATCCCTAGGTAACCTCCCTAACCACTGCTGTCCCTCCACTATTCCCCAACAAAGGACCCCAGTGTGAGATGCTCCCCTTCCTCTGTCCATGCGTTCTCACTGTTCAACACTGACCTATAAGCGAGAACATGTGGTGTTTGATTTTCTGTTCTTGTGTCAGTTTGCTGAGAATGATGGTTTCCAGATTCATCCGTGTCCATACATAGGACATGAGCTCATCGTTTTTTATGGCTGCATAGTATTCCATGGTGTATGTGCCACATTTTCCTTGTCCAGTCTATCATTGATGGGCATTTGGGTTGGTTCCAGGTCTTTGCTATTGTACACAGTGCTGCAATAAACCCATATGTGTGCATGTGTCCTTATAATAGAATGATTTATAATCCTTTGAATATATACCCAGTAATGGGACTGCTGGGTCAAATGGAATTTCTATTTCTAGGTCCCTGAGGAATTGCCACACTGACTTCCACAATGGTTGAACTAATTTACATTCTCACCAACAGTGTAAAAGCTTTCCTATTTCTCCACATCCTTTCCAGAATCTGTTATCTCCAGATATTTTAATGATCACCATTCTAACTGGCATGAGATGGTATCTCAATGCAGTTTTGATGTGCATTTCTCTAATGTCCAGTGATGACGAGCATTTTTTCTTATGCTTATTGGCCTCATATATGTCTTCTTTTGAAAAGTGTCTGTTCATATCCTTTGCCCACTTTTGAATGGGTTTGTTTGTTTATTTTCCTGTAAATCTGCTGTAGTTCTTTCTCAGATGGGTAGATGGCAAAATTTTTTTCCCATTCTGTTGGTTGCTGGTTCATTTTAATGATTGTTTGTTTTCTTGTACAGAAGCTCTGGAGCTTAATTAGATCCCATCTGGCTGTTTTGGCTTTTACTGCCATTGCTTTTGGTGATTTAGTCATGAAGTCCTTGCCTATGCCTATGTCTTGAATGGTTTTGCCTAGGCTTTCTTCTAGGGTTTTTATGCTGTTAGGTCTTATGTTTAAGTCTCTAATCCATCTGGAGTTAATTTTAGTGTAAGGTGTTAGAAGGGGTCCAGTTTCTGCTTTCTGCACATGGCTAGCTAGTTTCCCCAACACCATCTATTAAACAGGGAATCCTTTTCCCATTGCTTGTTTTTGTTAAGTTTGTCAAAGATCAGATGGTTGTAGATGTGCTGCGTTGCTTCCGAGGCCTCTGTTCTGTTCCATTGGTCTACATCTCTGTTTTCATACCAGTACCATGCTGTTTTGATTACTGTAGACTTGTAGTACAGTTTGAAGTCAGGTAGCGTGATGCCTTCAGCTTTGTTCTTTTTGCTTAGGATTGTATTGGCTATGCTGGCTCTCTTTTGGTTCCATATGAAGTTTAAGGTGGTTTTTTTCCAGTTCTGTGAAGAGGGGCATAGGTAGCTTGATGGGGACTGTGCTGAATCTAAATTACTTTGGGCAGTATGGCCATTTTCACAATATTGATTCTTCCTAACCATGAGCATGGAATGTTTTTCTATCTGTTTGTGTCCTCTCTTATTCCCTTGAGCACTGATTTGTAGTTCTCCTTGAAGAGGTCCTTTACTTCCTTTCTTAGTAGTATTCCTAGGTATTTTATTCTCTTTGTAGCAATTGTGAAAAGCAGTTCACTCTTGATTTGGCTCTCTTTTAGTCTGTTATTAGTGTATAGGAATGCTTGTGATGTCCGCACATTGATTTTGTATCCAGAGACTTTGCTGAAGTTGCTTATTAGTTTCAGGAGATTTTGGGCTAAGACAATGGGGTCTTCTAGATATACAATCATGTCATCTGCAAATAGAGACAATCTGACTTCCTCCTTTCCTAACTGAATATCCTTTATTTCTTTTTCTTGCCTGATTGCTCTGGCTAGAACTTCCAATACTATATTGAATAGGAGTGGTGAGAGAGGGCATCCTTGTCTACTGTCAGATTTCAAAGGGAATTCTTCCAGCTTTTGCCCATTAAGTATGATGTTGGCTGTGGGTTTATCATAAATAGCTTTTATTATTTTGAGTTATGTTCCATCAATACCTAGTTTATTGAGAGTTTTTAGCATAAAGGGCTGTTGAATTTTGTCAAAGGTCTTCTCTGCATCTATTAAGATAATCATGTGGTTTTTGTCTTTGGTTCTGTTTATGTGGTGGATCACGTTTATAGACTTGCGAATGTTGAACCAGCCTTGCATGCCCGGGATGAAGCCTACTCAATTGTGATAGATAAGCTTTTTAATGTGCTGTTGCAATTGGTTTGCCAGTATTTTATTGAAGATTTTTGCTTCTATGTTTATCATGGATATTGGCCAGAAGTTTTCCTTTTTTGTTGAATTTCCACCAGGTTTTGGTATCAGGATGATACTGGTCTCATAAAATGATTTGGGAAGGATTCACTCTTTTTGGATTGTTTGGAATAGTTTTAGAAGGAGTGGTACCAGCTACTCTCTATATGTGTGGTAGAATTCAGCTGTGAACCCATCTGAACCTGACTTTTTTTGGTTGGTAGGCTATTAATTGCTGTCTCAACTTCAGTCCTTGTTATTGGTCTATTCAGGGTTTCACCTTCTTCCTGGTTTAGGCTTGGGAGGGTGCAAGTGTCCAGGAATTCATCCATTTCTTACAGGTTTAGTGGTTTATGGGCATAGAGTTGTTTGTAGTAATCTCTGAATGGTAGTTTGCATTTCTGTGGAATAGGTGGTGATGTCCCCTTTATCATTTTGTATTGCATCTATTTGATTCTTCTCTCTTTTCTTTTTTATTAATTTGGTTAGTGGTCCATTTTGTTGATCTTTCCAAAGAACCAGCTCCTGGATTTGTTGATTTTTTGAAGGTCTTTTTGTGTCTCTATCTCCTTTAGCTCTGCTCTGATCTTAGTTATTTCTTCTGCTAGGTTTTGCGTTTTTTTGATCTTGCTCCTCTCACTCTTTCAATTTTGATGACAGGGATCTGCTGTGAGTCTAATGGGCTTCCCTTTGTGGCTAACCTGACCTTTCTCAAGGAAAGATTTTAAATCTTTCCTTGCTTCTCATGTGGGCATTTATTGCTATAAATTTCCTTCTAGACATTGCTTTAAATGCATCCCAGAGATTCTGGTATGCTGTGTCTTCATTCTCATTGGTTTCAAAGAACATCTTTATTTCTGCCTTCATTTCATTGTTTATCCAGTCAACATTCAAGGGCCAGTTGTACAGTTTCCATGAAGTTGTGGAGTTCTGAGTTAGTTTCTTAATCCTGAGTTCTAATTTGATTGCACTGTGGTCTGAGAGACTGTTTGCTCTGATTTCTGTTCTTCTGCATTTGCTGAGGAGTGACTTACTTCCAATTATGTGGTCAATTTTAGAGTAGGTGTGATGTGGTGCTGACAAAAATGTATATTCTGTGGATTTGGGGTGGAGAGTTCTGTAGATGTCTATTAGGTCCACTTGATCCAGATCTGAGTTCAAGCCCTGGATATCCTTAATTTTCTGTCTTGTTGATCTGTCTAATATTGACAGTGGAGTGTTAAAGTCTCCCACTATTATTATGTGGGAGTCTAAGTCTCTTTGTAGGTTGTTAAGAATGTGCTTTATGTATCTGGGTGCTCCTGTATTGGGTGGGTATATATTTAGGATTGTTAGGTCTTCTTATTGCATTGATCCTTTTACCACTATGTAATGCCCTTCTTTGTCTCTTTTGATCTTTGTTGGTTTAAAGTCTATTTTATCAGAGACTAGGATTGCAACTGCTGCTTTTTTTTTTTTTTTTTTTTTTTTCTCCATTTGCTTGGTAAATCTTCCTCCATCCCTTTATTTTGAGCCTGTGCGTGTCCTTGCACATGACATGGGTTCCTGGATACAGCACACTGAAGGCTTTTGACTTTTTATCCAATTTGCCAGTCTGTGTCTTTTGACTGGAGCATTTAACCTATTTACATTTAAGGTTAATATTATGTGTGAATTCGATCCTGCCATTTTGATGCTAGCTGGTTGTTTTGTCTATTAGTTGACGCAGTTTCTTGTGTCGATGCTCTTTACCATTTGGTACGTTTTTGGAGTAGCTGGTACTGGTCCTTTCTAGGTTTAGTGCTTCTTTCAGGAGCTCTTGTAAGGCAGGCCTGGTGGTGACGAAATCTCTCAGGAATTGCTTGTTCATAAAGGATTTTATTTCTCGTTCGCTTATGAAGCTTAGTTTGGCTGGATATGAAATTCTAGGTTGAAAGTTTTTTTCTTTAAGGATGTTGGATATTGGCCCCCACTCTCTTCTGGCTTGTAGGGTTTCTGCCAAGAGATCTGCTGTGAGTCTAATGGGCTTCCCTTTGTGGCTAACCTGACCTTTCTCTCCGGCTGCCCTTAGCATTTTTTCCTTCATTTCAACCCTGGTGAATTTGACGATTATGTGCCTTGGGTTGCTCTTCTTGGGGAGTATCTTTGCAGTGTTCTCTGTATTTCCTTGCCTTGAATGTTGACTTGCCTTACTAGGTTGGGGAAGTTCTCCTGGATAATATTCTGAAGAGTGTTTTCCAGCTTGGATTCACTCTCTCTGTCACATTCAGGTACACCTATCAAAGGCAGATTAGGTCTTTTCACATAATTCCATATTTCTTGGAGGCTTTGTTCATTTCTTTTCACTCTTTTTTCTCTAATCTTGCCTTCTCATTTTATTTCATTGAGTTGCTCTTCAATCTCTGATATCCTTTCTTCTGCTTGGTTGATACAGCTATTTAAACTTGTGTATGCTTCGCGAAGTTCTTGTGTTGTGTTTTTCAGCTCCATCAAGTCATTTATATTCTTCTCTGAGCTATTTATTCTCATTAGCATTTCATCAAACCTTTTCTCAATGTTCTTAGTTTCTTTGAATTGGGTTAGAACATGTTCTTTTAGCTCAGAGAAGTTTGTTATTACCCACCTTCTGAAGTTTGTTTCTGTCAATTCATCAGATTCATTCTCCATCCAGCTTTGTTCCCTTGCTGGTAAGGAGTTGTGATCCCTTGGAGGAGAAGAGGCGTTCTGATTTTGGGTGTTTTCATCCTTTTTGCGCTGGTTTCTTCCCATCTCTGTGGATTTATCTACCTGTGGTCTTTGTAGCTGGTGACTTCAGGATGGGGTCTCTGAGTGGATGTCCTTTTTGTTGATGTTGAAGTTATTGTTATTTCTTTCTGTCTTTAGTTTTGCCTGGGGATCACCTGAGGTGGCTGCAGAACAGTAAGGATTGCTGCCAGTTTATTCTGTTATCTTTGTCCCAGAAGGATACCTGCCAGATATCAGGGTGAGTTCTCCTTTATGAGGTGTCTCTTTGGATATATGGGGGTCAGGGAGCTGCTTGAGAAGACAGTATTTCCCTTAGAGGAGCTCAAGTGCTGTGCTGGGAGCTCCATTGTTCCATTCAGAGCTGCTGGGCAGGTATGTTTAAGTCTGCTTCAGTGGAACTCATAACTGCCTTTTTTTTTTCCAGTTGCTTTGTCCTGGGAAGGTGGGGCTTTATTTATAAGTTTCTACATGCTCCTGCCTTTTTTCGAAGATACCCTGCCCAGCAAGGAGGTAGCCTAGTCACAGTCTGCCAGCAGAGGTGTTGCTGAGCTGCAGTGGGCTCCGCCCAGCTGCTGTGTGAACTTCCTTGTGATTTTGTTTACAGAGGTATAATTACATCTGCCTTGGTAATGGCACTCTGCTTTAGTAATGGGAGACTGCCTGAGCAGTGGTGGACTGCCTCACTAATGGCGGATACCCTTCCCAACACAGAGCTGGACCATTCCAGGTCCAGCAAAACTCTTAATCCAGAGCGTTTCACGTTGCTCATCTTTGTGGGGGTGGGAACCACCAAGCCAGATCACCTGGCTCCCTGTTTCAGCCCCCTTTTATTCAGTTGAATGGGCGGCTCTGTCTGCCAGGCGTTCCAGGTGCCAGTTGAAATGGCTGCCCAGATTTGTGTGAGTTTTTGTGTGGAGACTTGCTGGGCTGGCTCAAACAGCTGTACTGGAAACTCGTGGCACTTTTCAGCCCAGGAATCTTCTGGTGTGTGGGAAGTAAAAACTCGTTTGGAAATTCAGTGATCACTCACCCTATGTGTTGTTCTCTCTGGGAACTGCAATCCAGAGCTGTTCCTATTTGGCCATCTGGGATCCTGTTTCCACTTTTTTTTTTTGAGATGGAGTCTCACTCTGTCACCCAGGCTGGAGTGCACAGTGGTGTGATCTTGGCTCACTGCAACCTCTGCCTCCTGGGTTCAAGTGATTCTCCTGCCTCAGTCTCCTGAGTAGCTGGGACTACAGGCGCATGCCACCATGCCTAGCTAATTTTTTGTATTTTTAGTAGTAACGGGGTTTCACCATGTTAGCCAGGATGGTCTCAATCTCCTCACCTCGTGATCAGCCCGCCTCAGCCTCCCAAAGTGCTGGGATTACAAGCATGAGCCACTATGCCTGGCCAGAATTTCTGTAACTATTAAAAGGATGATAAGGGAATATCACAAAACACTTCCTATAAATAAACTTGACAACTTAGATGAAATAAAGAAATTCTCTAAAAGACACAAACTACTGGCTGGGTGTGGGGGCTCAAGCCTGTAATCTCAGCATTTTCAGAGGCCGAGGCAGGTAGATCCCTTGAGGTCTAGAGTTTGAGACCAGCCTGGCTAACATGGTGAAACCCTGTCTCTACTAAAAAAAAAAAACCCAACTCTACAAAAATGCTAAAAATACAAAAATTAGTCAGGCATGGTGGCACATGCCTGTAATCCCAGCTACTCAGGAGGCTGAAGCAGAAGAATCCTTGAACCCAGGAGGCAGAGGATGCAGTGACTGAGGTGGCGCCACTGCACTCCAACCTGGGCAACAAGAGCAAAATTCCATCTTAAAAAAAAAGACACAAGCTACCAAAGCTCACTCGTTAAGACGTAATCTAAATAACCTTATATCCACAGAAGAAACAAAAACTATAGTTAAAAAAGTTTCCACAAAAACAAACAAAAATCCCTACAGTTCCAGATGGCTTCACTGGTAAATTCTACCAAACATCTAAGGAAAAAATAATAGCAATTCTACACAAACTCTTCTAAAAAAATAGAAAGCTGTAGAATACTTTCCAACTCATTCTATAAGGCCAGCATTACCCTGATATCAAAACCTGATAAAGACATTATAAGAAAACTACAGTCCAATATCCCTCACAAACACAGTTATAAAAATACTTAAAAAAAAGCCATACTTTTTTCTTTTTTTTGCAAATTGAATCTAACAGTGTAATAAAAGTCTAAGATATAATACATCATATCCAAGTGGAGTTAACAGAGGAATATAGGGGTGATTTATATTTGAAAAGCAATCAATAGAATTCATTTTAACATGTTTACATAAAAAAGTAACAAACTAAGAAAAATGACATGATCATTTCAATACAAACAGAAAAAGCATTTGACAAAAGTGAGCATACACTTCTGTTAAAAACTGAGTACACTAAAAGAAAAACCAGATTTCCTTAACCTGATAAAGAGCACTAAAGTGAAATCTACAGCTAACATCATACTGAATCTTGAAAAACCGAATGCTTTTCTACTAAGATCAGAAATAAGACAGATAGGCACTCCCTCTATCGCCACTTGTATTCAACTTTGTGCTCCAGGTTCTAGCCTGTGCAATCAAGGAAAAAAAAAAAAAAAAAAAAGGAAGTAACCTGATTGCTGAAAATTTACAGAGAAAATCTACAAAGAGTGGAATCTACAAACAGTGTCTAGAACAAATAAGTTTAGCGAGGTAGTAGAATAGAGCATCAATATGCAAAAATCAATTACACTGCTTCCTAATAGCAATGTGCAAACCAGAAACTTAGATAAAAATGTCATTTATAATAGTTATCAGAAATATGAACTAGGCTGGGTATGGTGGCTCACACCTGTAATCCCAGCATTTTGGGAGTCTAAGATGGGAGGACTGCTTGAGGCCAGGAGTTTGACACCAGCCTAGGCAACAGAGTGGGACCATGTCTCTATTTTTTTAAAAAGAAATTACTTAGGAATACATATGTCAAAAGATGTGAAACACCTGGACAATAAAAATTACAAAACACTGCTGAGGAAAAGTAAATAAACTTCCTCCTAAACAAATACGGAGATGTATGTTACTCAAAGGTTAGCCAACTTGATATTGTCAAGATGTCAATTCTCCTAGTCGATGTAATCCCAATCCAAATGTCACCAGGTTTTTTGGTTGTATGTTTGTGTTTTTTGGTGGGGAGGGGAAAACTGAGGACAGTAGAAATTGTAAAACTGAGTTTAAAATTCCACTGAAAATGTAAAGAAGCTAAAATGCCAAATACAACTCTGAAAAAGACTAAATTGGAGAAGTAACACTGATTCCAATAATTGTGGTAAAGCAACAGTAACAAACAAACAAACAAAAATAACAACAACAACAAAAGAGCCTGGCACAGTACTGTAGTAAATTAATGCAAATAAGGTCCAGTGTAGTGGCTCACACCTGTAATCTCAGCAGTTTGGGACGCCACAGCAGAAGGACTGCGTGAGCCCAGTAGTTTGAAACCAGTCTGGGCAATGTAGGGAGACCCTATCTTTATTTAAACACACACACACGCGCGCGCGCGCGCGCGCGCACACACACACACACACACACACACCCCCCAAAAACAAACAAAAACAGCCATCTGTACATCCAGCTCGAAGGCTGAGGTGCGAGGATCAACCAAAAGGTTGAGGCTGCGGTAGGCTATTATCATGCAAGTGCATTCCAGCCTGGGCAACAGAATGATACCCCTCCCTACAGTAAAAAAAATAAATGCAAACAGACAAATAAAACAAAACACAGAAAGAAACCCACATATATAAGGACAACTGATCCCTTTTCATTAATGAGAAACTTTAACACTTGCTCAAGAAAAGTATAACTATTGTTAGACGTTTTAAAAGCAGAGGGTAATGAAATTATTAAATGAAGCAAGATATTAATGAAGAAGGTCCCTTAGCAGCAGAAATTCTCCTTGCAAATTGGATTACCTGATCTATTGCTGCTTGCAAACTACCAACTGCAACCCCAGCATAGCATCCACATGGTTAAATTTTACTTTACATGTATTTATACAGTATTAAGTGTTTCTTTAAGTTATTTTTTAGGATAAACCATAGGCAAGTGAGTTCTGATTACAACTCACCCTTTCCTGAATACTCATTCTGGTCAGTTTGAGAAACAAGGTCCTTTTCTGTTTGAATCTATGGTCCAGTCCTCTGGCTAATGGCCCTACATACCACTGACTCAATCAACCTGACCATTTTAACCCCTTTCAGAGCTATGACTTCAGAAAAACTGTTTTCCTATTTCTTCCCCATTCTCATTGCTCACATTCTAGCACTGTGGTTTAAGACTTGGGATTCTATAATAAAACAGACATATTCAAACTTAAGCATGTCTATTTATTTAGCTGTGTAGGCTCCCCACAATCCTTTAATAAATAAAATCTAAGATATTCCTCAAGAAGAGCAACGCTAAGGCACATAATCGTGAGATTCACCAGGGTCGAAATGAAGGAAAAAATGCTAAGAGCAGCCAGAGAGAAAGGTCAGGTCACCAACAGAGAGAAGCCAATCAGACTCACAGCAGATCTCTCAGCAGAAACCCTATAAGCCAGAAGAGTGCTGGGGCCAATATTCAACATCCTTAAAGAAAAGAACTTTCAACCTAGAATTTCATATCCAGCCAAACGAAGCTTCATAAGTGAAGGAAAAATAAAATCCTTTACGAACAAGCAATTATTGAGAGATTTTGTCACCACCAGACCTGCCCTACAAGAGCTCCTGAAAGAAACTAAGCATGGAAAGGAACAAGTACCAGTCACTGCAAAAGCAAACCAGTTGGTAAAGACCAAAAATGCAATGAAGAAAATGAGTCAACTAATAAGAAAACCAGCCAGTAACAAAATGGCAGGATCAAATTCACACATAACAATATTAACATCGAATGTAAATAGCCTAAAAACACCCCAATCAAAAGACACAGACTGGCAAACTGGATAAAAAGGCAGAACCCATCAGCGTGCTGTATTCAAGAAACCCATCTCACATACAAAGACACACACAGACTAAAAATAAAGGGATGGAAGATTTACCAAGCAAATAGAGATTAAAAAAAAAAAAAAAGCAGGGGTTGCAATCCTAGTCTCTGATAAAATGGACTTCAAACCAACAAAGATCAAAAGAGACAAAGAAGGACATTAAATAATGGCAAAAGGATCAATCCAACAGGAAGAGCTAACTATCCTACATATATACTCCCAACACAGGAGCACCCAGATAAATAAAGCAAGTTCTTAACGACCTAAAACAAGATTTAGACTCCCACATAATAGCAGTGGGAGACTTCAATACTCCACTGTCAATATTAGACAGATCAATGAGACAGAAAATTAATAAGGATATCCAGGACTTGAATGCAGAGCTGGACCAAGCGAATCTAATAGACATATACAGAACACTCCACCCCAAATCCACAGAATATACATTTTTCTCAGCACCACATTGCACTTACTCTAAAACTGACCACATCATTGGAAGCAAATCACTCTTCAGCAAATGCAAAAGAACAGAAATCATAACAAACAGTCTATCAGACCACAGCTCAATCAGACTACAACTCAGGATCAAGAAACACACTCAAACTCGCACAACCACTTGGAAACTGAACAACTTGCTTCTGAATGTTGATTGGATAAACAACGAAATGAAGGCAGAAATAAAGATGTTCTTTGAAACCAACCAGAATGAAGACACAACTTACCTGAATTTCTGGGACACCTATAAAGCAGTATTGAGAGGGAAATTTATAGCAATAAATGCCCACCAGAAAAGAGAGGAAAGATCTAAAATCGACACCCTATCATCAAAGTTGAAAGAACTAGAGGAGCAAGATCAAGAAAACTCAAAAGCTAGCAGAAGACAAGAGATAACTAAGATCAGAGCAGAACTGAAGGAGATGGAGACACAAAAAAACCCTTCAAAAAATCAATAAATCCAGAAGCTGGTTTCTTGAAAAGATCGAAACAGACCGCTAGCCAGATAAATAAAAAAGAAAAGGGCGAAGAATCAAATAGATGCAATAAAAAACGATAAAGGGGATATCACCACTGATCCCACAGAAATACAAGCTACCATCAGAGATTGCTACAAACAGCTCTACTCACATAAACCAGTAAACCAGGAAGAAATGGATAAATTCCTAGACCCTTGTACTCTACCAAAACTAAACCAGGAGGAAGCTGAAACCCTGAATAGGCCAATAACAAGGGCTGAAGTAGAGGCAGCAATCAATAGCCTAGCAACCAAAAAAAGTCCAGGTCCAGACGGGTTCACAGCAGAATTCTAACAGATGTACAAAGAGGAGCTAGTTCCATTCCTTATGAAAATGTATCAAACAATACAAAAGGAGGGAATCCTCCCTAACCCATTTTATGACACCAACATCATCCTGATACCAAAACCTGGCAGAAACTCAACAAGAAATGAAAACTTCAGGCCAATATCCATGATGGACATTGATGCAAAAATCTTCAATAAAATACTGGCAAACAGATTGCAACAGCACATCAAGAAGCTTATTCATCATGACCAAGTAGGCTTCATCCCGGGAATGCAAGGCTGGTCCAACATACACAAATCCATAAATGTAATCCATCACATAAACGAAACCAAAGACAAAAAAAAATACATGTGATTATCTCAATAGATGCAGAGAAGACCTTCAATAAAATTCAACAGCCCTTCATGCTAAAAACTCTCAATAAACTAGGTATTGATGGAACATATCATAAAATGATAAAAGCTATATAGGACAAACCTACAGCTAATATCATACTGAACAGGCAAAAGCTGGAAGAATTCCCTTTGAAATCAGGCACTAGAAAAGGATGCCCTCTCTCACCACTCCTATTCAACATAGTATTGGAAGTTCTAGCCAGAGCAATCAGGCAAGAAAAGGAAATAAAGGGTATTCGATTAGGAAAGGAGAAAGTCAAACTGTCTCTATTTGCAGATGACATGATAATATACCTAGAAGACCCCACTGTCTCAGCCCCAAATCTCCTGAAACTGGTAAGCAACTTCAGCAAAGTCTCTGGATACAAAATCCAGAGAAAAATCACAAGCATTCCTATATACCAATAACAGACAAACAGAGAGCCAAATCAAGAGCGAACACCCATTCACAATTGCTACAAAGATAATAAAATACTTAGGAATACAACTAACAAAGGATGTAAAGGACCTCTTCAAGGAGAACTACAAACCACTGCTCAACGAAATAAGAGAGGACACAAACAGATGGAGAAACATTCCACGCTCCTGGTTAGGAAGAATCAATATCGTGAAAATGGCCATACTGCCCAAAGTAATCTATAGATTCAATGCTATCCCCATCAAGCTACCAATGACCTTCTTCACAGAACTGGAAAAAAAACACTTTAAACTTCACATGGAATCACAAGAGACCCCGCAGAGCCAAGACAATCCTGAGCAAAAAGAACAAAGCCAGAGGCATCACACTGCTGGACTTCAAACTATACTACAAGGCTACAGTAATCAAAGCAGCATGGTACTGGTACCAAAACAGAGACATTGACCAATGGAACAGAACAGAGATACTAGAAAAAAACACCAGACATCTACAACCATCCAATCTTTGACAAACCCAGCAAAAACAAGCAATGGGGAAAGGACTCCATGTTTAATAAATGGTGTTGGGAAAACTGGCTAGCAATGTGCAGAAAGCAGAAACTGGACCCCTTCCTGTCACCTTACACTAAAATTAACTACAGATGGATCAAAGATTTAAACATAAAATCTAACACCATAAAAACACTAGAAGAAAACGTAGGCAAAACCATCAAGGACATAGGCATAGGCAAGGACTTCATGACTAAAACACCAAAAGCAATGGCAGTAAAAGCCAGGATAGACAAATGGGATCTAATTAAACTCCAGAGCTTCTGTACAGCAAAAGAAACCATCATAAGAGTGAATCGGCAACCAACAGAATGGGAAAAAATTTTTGCAATCTACCCATCTGACAAAGGGCTAATATCCAGAATCTACAAAGAACAAACAGATATATAAGAAAAAAAAACCCCATTCAAAAGTAGGCAAAGGATATGAACAGATACTTTACAAAAGAAGACATCCGTGAGGCCAACAAACACATGAAAAAATGCTGATCATCACTGGTCATTAGAGAAATGCAAATCAAAACCACACAGATATCATCTCACACCAGTTAGAATGGCGATCATTAAAAAATCAGAAGACAAAAGATGCTGGAGAGGATGTGGAGAAACAGGAACACTCTTACACAGTTGGTAGGAGTGTAAATTAGTTCAACCATTGTGGAAGACAGTGTGGTGATTTCTCAAGGATCTAGAAATAGAAATTCCATTTGACTCTGCAATCCCACTATTGGGTATATACCCAAAGAACTATAAATTGTTCTACTATAAAGACACATGCACATGTATGTTCATTGCAGCCCTGTGTACACTAGCAAAGACCTGGAACCGACCCAAATGCCCATCAATGATAGACTGGACAAAGAAAATGTGGTACATATACACCATGGAATACTACGCAGTCATAAAAACGATGAGTTCGTGTCCTTTGCAGGGACCTGGATGAATCTGGAAACCATCATTCTCAGCAAACTGACCCAAGAGCAGAAAGCCAAACACCATATGTTCTCACTCATAGGTGGGTGCTGAACAACGAGAACACGTGGACTCAGGGAGAGGAGCATCACACACAGGGGACAGTTGAGGGGCGGGCAGGGGAGAGACAATGGGGATTGGAGGGGGGTGGGGAAGGACAACATGGGGAGAAATGCCAGATACAGTATGCACCTAAAGTAAAATAAATAAATTTAAAAAATAAAATAAAATCTTTAGAATGAAAATACTGTGATACATCTTATGTGGTTTTTATAAAAACTATTTTATGTACCTAAAATGTTTAACATAATACCTAGCAAAGAGTAAATATTTAATAGTAGCTGTTGTATTATCATTATTACTAATATTATTACTGGGTCACCTCCAGTCACTCCCTTCAAAATAATTTCAACTAGATTCTTCTGTACCTCAAAACTCGAATCATTTCACAGCATTGTTGCCTTCAAGGAGCTGATGAATGTAAATACATACTGATTATTTTTAATCTTTTAAATAACTAAATATAAAAACCCAAACAGGGCAGGTGCGGTGGCTGACACCTGTAATCCCAGCACTTTGGGAGGCCGAGGCAGGCGGATCATGAGGTCAAGAGATCGAGATCATCCTGGCTAACATGGTGAAACCTCATCTCTACTAAAAATACAAAAATTAGCTGGGTGTGGGCGCACGCCTGTAGTCCTAGCTACTTGGGAGGTTAAGACAGGAGAATTGCTTGAACCCGGGAGGAGGAGGTTGCAGTGAGCTGAGATCACGCCACTGCACTCCAGCCTGGTACCTGGTGAGTCTGCCTAAAAAGAAAAACAAAAAATAAAAAAAACCCAAACAATACAGAAATTTATAGGGAAAACATTCAAGTTCTTCCTGCCCAATCCAATTACGTGGGATACTCTACCCTTCACTTCCAGCCATATTAGTCATTATTAATTGCTCTGTTTCATTCCAAATATTTTGTACATATTTACATTCACATGTATGTGTGCATGTAAATGTAAATGTTCAGGTATAATCTGAATAGTATAATGAAACCTATTTACCCTTACTGAGATTCACTAATTGTCAATAATTCACCATATAAAAATATCTGATTTTGATTTTTAACCAAAATATCTTTTATATCGTATATAGACTTTAATGTCTATATTAAGACCATAGTTCCTAAAGCCAAATCTTTTCTAAGAAAAGATATATCATCAAGGATTTGTATATTTTAAAGGAAATTTGAGATTCTAGTCAGTAAAAAGTGTTAACATTTCAAAATCTCTGAGGCCTAACAACCTACTCACTTTTTGAAGCTCACTGCCTTTTAAGAGTCAGAAATCTTACACATAATGACTCAGGAAACAGCTGAAGATTTAATTTCAAAAAATCAAAATTGATAGTAGTAAGAATTATTTGATTTTTAAGAATAAATTCAAATTCTAGTACTTAAATAGAGGAAATAAGGTGAGTTCCATTTAAATTCCTTTTCCTTTCTTGTAAATTATAAACGTTGGAATTTTACTAATTTCCTGGACAACAAATAGAAGAAATGCTATCATCTGGGGCTTTTCCACTAATAGCTACATTACTATGTTCTCAAAAAAACAAAACACCCCAGTGGAATATTTTTCTTTTTTTGGAGACAGGGTCTCATTCTGTTGCCCAGGCTGGAGTGCAGTGGCATGGTCTCAGCTCACCGCAGCCTCGTCCTCCCGGGGTCAAGCGATCCTGCCAAGTAGTTGGGACTACAGATACGTGCCACCGCATATGGCTTTTTTGGGGAGGTGGGGAGTGGGGTAGAGATGGGTTTCACCATTTTGCCCAGTCTGGTCTTGAATTCCTGGGCTTAATCGATCTGCTTGCCTTGGCCTCCCAAAGTGCTGAGATTACAGGTGTGAGTCACTGCACCCAGTGGGAATCTTGCTTTTGATGAACTCCTTCAACAGGCCAATACATAATGTGATCTGTGTAATGGGGTTTTTTGCAACATGGTGTCTATACAGAGTTGCTATGAATATGAAAGTACTTAGAATGGTGCCTAGCTGGTAAGTAATCAGTAAAGGTTATCTTAAGAGAAATAAAGTGAGCTTTTACTTACAATGAGGTATATTTATGTGTTTCCTATATCCTTCGTAAAGCTAAAATGAAAATTATTAAAATTGTTTTCATTTTAAAAATCATTAGAATTTTCAAATTCCTTATTCAATTGAAATTAAGGAAGAGCAATTTCCTTAAAAAATTACATGGAAGAAAATCCAAGAAAGAAGAAACTATAGATTAAGAAAAATTTAAGTGGTCAGATGCAGTGGCTTTCACCTGTGATCTCAGCACTTTGGAAGGCCCAGGCAGGGGGATCACTTGAGGTCAGGAGTTTGAGGCCAGCCTAGCCTACAAGGTGAAACCCCGCGTCTACTAAAAATACAAAAATTGGCTGATGTGGTGGCATGTGCCTGTAATCCCAGCTACTTGGGAGGCTGAGGCATGAGAACTGCTTGAAACTGGAAGGCAGAGGTTGCAGTGGGCCGAGATCACGCCATTGCACTCTATCCTGGTGACAGAGTGTGACTCCATCTCAAAAAAAAAAAAAAAAAAAAGAGATCAACCAAACGCAGACGTAGACCTTGTCTGGGTGTGAATTCAAATAAACTGCGAAAAGATAGTAAATGAGCAATATACACACACACATACTTCAAGTGGGGAAATGTAAAGACTGTAGATGGTTGGTGATATTATTAGTTATCATTTTTTAGGTATGATAAATGACATCGTGGTTGTGTTAAGAAAAAATCAGTTCTTATCTTTTAGAAGTACTCTAATATTTATGAACAAAATGATATGAAGTTGAATCTCATGTAATTATCATTTTGTTGATCAAATGAATGGATATATACAATTTCATGTGATTCAATTAATATATCTGTAGTTTGCTACAGAAAAATCCAATTAGAAGGGTTGGAGGCCAGTGTATAATAGAGGGTGAAAGAAAGAGTGATCCAGAGTTAATGACTGTTGTAGTTCTATGATGAGTACAAGAGAGTTCATTGTTCCCTATTTTGATGTTTTAATTTTTCTGTTTTTAACAAGAAAACCAAGAGAACCTTACCTTATACAATTGTGCCTTGCCTAATGCTTACTAGCTCTACATTTGATAAATAATAAATACCGAAAGCATAGATGTTGAACATGTTTAAATCAGTATTCTTAGAAAGGTCCATCTATAAGAAATGATGAATTCACAAAAACACAGACTGGCAAAGGAAGATCAAATGCAAAGACAAAAATTAGAAACAAAGTTTGAATTTTATGGAACTCTCACATGTGACTAACTTTTCATTCTGCAGATTTTATTATCTGAACAATTATCTCTCAAAATTTGTGATGGCTATATATTCCTCATGCTATAATCCCTTTTACTTAAGTATTTTATATTATTTTACTTAGGCTGATTAAAAAACATTTGCTCTGAACTCTGTTACCTATCTCTATTTATTGAGTTCAGATACAGGTACAGACTAGAGAGAATAGAGAAAATTGAAAATGTGAATATTAAGCAACTCAGAGTCATTTTGCTTTTGGTTTTTACATGAGACACATATAATTTTAAATACACATTTATCCAGCTGAAAAGTGACTTCTTGCTTATAGCCAGGCCAATTTTGTTTATATACACATTAAATGCAATTTGATAATATAGCCAATGTTAATGAGAATAGAGTCATCCTACCCTGTGTATATCCGAAAGGGTTTATTAAGATATAATAGTTTAAAAGTTACAGAAAAATATATTAATGCTTCCTTAATATTAGGGAGAATCTGTTAACATTTAAAGCTGTCAAACAAAGAAATAAACTATGTCCTAGAGAATAAGAACTCCTTACTTGACATATTAAACCAGAAGTCGGATGGCAATTTATCAGACATACTGAAGAAAGATTCACAGAGAAGGCTAAAACTTGATAATCTCATGGCCTGTGCCACCAGACAGATAAGAATCTCAATCTGACCCTTATCTTAGGTTACGATTTTGGTAAGTTATCTAATTTCTCTAAACTTTAGCTTTTATTCAACACAAAACATATAATTACTGTCAAGATTAAATGATATCATGCATGTAAATTGGTTAACATACTGCCTCAGACATTACAAGTAATTAATAAACACTGTTACAGAATTCTGATCAGTCACACAATCAGTATTCAAGTAATCAGTAACATCTTCACTACTACTGCTAGTGCTATATTAGAGAATAGTAGGTAGTTGATATGGTTTGGTTCTGTGTCCCCACCCAAATCATATGTTGAATTGTTATCCCAAGAGCTGGAGGTGGGGCTTGGTGAAAGGTGATTGGATCATGGGGGCAGATTTCCCCCTTGATGTTCTTATGATAGTGAATGAGTTATCACAAGATCTAGTAGTTTAAAAGCATGTAGCATTTTCCCCTTAATTTGCTGTCTCTCCTGCTGCCATGTGAAAACATACTTGCTTCCCCTTCACCCTTCTGCCATGATTGTAGTTTCCTGAGGTCTCTCCACCATGCCTCCTGTACAACCAGCCTGTGGAAATGTGAGTCAATCAAACCTCTTTTCTTTATAAATTATCAGTCTCAGGTAGTTCTTTATAGCAGTGTGAGAAAAGACTAATACAGTAATTGATGAATGGAACAGAGGACACCTCTAGCCTGAGACAGAAAGGATGGGATAGTAGAAGATACAGAAGACCATTTCTGGCAGGTTTTTCTTTTTTTTTTTTTTTTCTGTGAAATGGCAAATTAGAAGCTTTGTTACCATAACTTACCCACTTAGAAATGGCAAAATAGTGTGTACAGATTCACATGGTGAACTTTTATCCAAGAATGAACATGGAGCTCAACATAAAAGCAAAAGAATCTTTGAATAGTTTGAAAATACAGTGGGTAGTAACCCGCACTGTGGATCTGGTGAACAACTGAGTGAATCTCCCGTATATGACGGGGGAGAGAGTATCTTACAATATATATTTCCACTGAGGAACCAGGCAATCTAGGCCACCGGGGAGCTCTGTGACCCTACCGAGAGCTGGATCTGACTTGAAAAACAATAGGGAGACTGTGAGAAGGAACAGCAGTAGGAAGTCCTCCATAAGCACTTCCATCTCCTGGCAGTGATAGAAGGCCATTCTCGATCCTAAGAGGGCTGCATGAAAACCAGCCAGCCAGCACAGGTGGCAGACACTAGTTTGGAGAATCTCCAGACCAGGATTTGTGATCCAGTCTCCAGCGGGACAGGAGCCCCCATAGCCAGAACTGAGAGGTCAGCATATGTGGGCTCTAGTTATGGGTACAGGAGTTGGGCATCACCCCTCTGCAGGATGAGACCAGGAAGGGTATGGCCATGTTTTTTGTCTCAGGCAGGGAGCTTTGAGACCTGGGTGATTCCACAATCTGAAGAAAGACTGCTTGTAACTTGGCTGGCCATTTCAGCTTACTACTGGCAGCAGGTCATGGGAGGGAGCCCTACCAAGCTAAAAGTATGGATGTCAGGCAGGTCCCACTACTGCCTGCTAGGCTGTGGATCCCAAACTACCCTCTGTCCCTGTATTGACTTTCTGACACAGCACAAGTTATTCTGCTCCTCCCTTGAGCATTGCCCCAGGGGCCTGAGAATTGCTATTGCCCCAGGGGCCTGAGAATTGCTTTCTGATCCTTGTTGAGGATGGCACTTGTGCTTGGTGTTGGGGATGCCAGAGCATGGGACTGTCCAGCCTAGCCTCACTTGGCTTTGCCCTCATCAACCTGCATCTGAGGCAGAGCATGGGTACAGGGCCCCTGGGAGTTCCACAGTCTAGCTGATCACCTAAGACATCGGAGTACTTAAACAGTTAACAAAGGTCAAGCATACTGCCACCACTTCAGCTGGACCTCACATGCAGGCACCACCTACTGGCTGGTAGGTCAATCTGCAGAGTTTATTACATTATCTGCTGATAAAATTGCATAGGGTTTGAAAAACAAACGAGCTTTGCATGACCTCTACTACCAACATCAAACCCTGGCTACTCAGAAGGCCTTGAACCCACTTGCTCAACCTTACATTATAACTACAACTAGCATTTGAGATATCCACCAAACTGAGGCTATTTATAACCAAGGAAATCATACATAGTCTATGCCACTAAATGCACCCAGAAGCAAAGCCAAACAACCCTACTCAACATACATCACAGATGCATCCTGAAGAAGAAAAAAAATGTTACATTTCAGTAAAAGTAAATTCAAAATAAGAAGTAACTGTTACTCCATGTGCAAAGGTATCAGTGCAATAATATTGGAAATACTTAAAAAAAAAACAAGGTGCCATGACACCTCAAAGAAATGAGAGAATGTGTTCTCTTTCCAGGTCCACAAAGGGGCGTAGTTTTAAGGGCAAGAACTTAACCAGGGCCATGCCCCTCTCCCATCTCTCTCTATCTGGGAGATTTAACGGTTTCTGTTTTAATTTTCGTGGGCACAGGAAGAATCAAAAGTCAATCACTCCAGTGGAAGTTTCAAGAAACTCCTTTCATTGGCCAGGGATCTTGGAGAAGGTGGGGATTCTCTCAGGTTAAAAGTCCCCTTCTTCTTCACCCCTTTGGATTCTGTGTTTAAACCCCCTTCCACGAACTCTCTCATGGAAGCTGTCCTTCTCTCTGCTGGATTTCCCCTCTGGAGTCCCCTTCCACACACAGACTCTCTCTAGTGTGGAAGTTTTCTCTCTTCTTCTCCTTTTTTCTTTCTCTACCTAAATAAATTCACTTATTGCAGAAGCACTGTTTGGGGTTTGGTATTTACTTTGCTAGCGCACCTGGTCCCCTCTCTCATTCTTGAACAAGTAGGAGACCAAGAACCTTGGAGAAACATCCTCTCAGGGGAGCTGAGGGCTCCCCTGAACCCCAAAAGAAACACAGTCATTCTATAGCTACGGAGCCTAACAAAAAAATAAATCTCTCAACAATATACAAGAGAAATCTAAAACTAACACAAAGAAATTAGAAAATAAATTCAGTATATAATTGAGAAATCTGCAAAGATATATACAACTACGTCACTATCTACATCTACAGGATATGACTGAGAAATTCACCAAGGATATCTACATCCATCCATCTATAAAACTTCTATCTATATATCTATAAAACCAAACCAAATCAATCAATCGATCGATCAATCAAACCAAACTGAATGTTTGGAAATGAAAAATTTATTGAAGAAATTACAAAATACAGTTGAAAGTTCTGACAATAGACTAGACCAAATGGAAGAAAGAATCTCAGAAACTGAAGAGAGGTCTTTCAAATTAATCCAGTCAGACAAAAGTTTTTTAAAAAAAGGATTTAAAAAGTGAACAAAGTATTTGAGAAGTATGGAACTATGAAAACAAGACTGAACCTACAAATCAAAGGTATTCCTGAGGGGAAAAAAAATGAAAAAAGTTTGGAAAACTAATTCGAGGAAACAGTTAAGGAAAATGTCCTTACTCTAGCAAAAGATCTAGACATCCAAATACAAGAGGCCCAATGAACTCTAGAAAATACATTGCAAGAAGAACCTCACCATGACATAGTCATCAAAATGTCTATGGTTAACATTAAGGGGGGAAAAATCCTAAAATCAGCAAGAGAAAAGCATCTCGTCACCTATAAAGGAAACCTCAACACACTAACAGACTTCTCAGCAGAAACCTTACAAGCCAGGAGACTGAGATTTTACTTTCAAAGTGTTTAAAGAAAAAAAAAATGTCAACCCAAAATTTTATATCCTGCTAGAATAAGCCAAGGAGTAATAATGTCTTTCCCAGGTAAGGAAATGCTGATGGAATTCATCACCACTAGACCAGTCCTATAAGAAACACTCAAAGAAGTTTTTAACATGGAAACAAAAGGTTGACACTCTCTATCCTAGTAACACACAAAAGTATAAATCTCACAGGTCATGTAAAACAATTACACATATGAGAAAAACAAATAAAGCATATGGCATTGTGACAAAACCCTATTAAACCTAAAAAGAGAAAAAAAGAATCTCAAAGGCAAGTAGAGAATAATTAACATTATGACAGAAACAAAACCTTACATATCAGTATGACTCTTTAACATAAATTGATTAAATGCTCCACTTAAAAAATAAAGATTGGTGGAATGAATTTAAAAACAGATCCAACTATATTCCAATTATGATAAATTTGCCTTACTCATAAAGACACATATAGACTGAAAGTAAAGGAGTAAAAAACCATATACCATGCAAACAAAAATCAAAAGCAAGCAGAAATAACTATACTTATATCAGATAAAACAGACATCAATAACAGTTAAAAAAAAAGTCTTTTTTTTTGTTTGTTTTGAGACAGAGTTTCGCTCTTGTTACCCAGGCTGGACTGCAAAGGCGCGATCTCGGCTCACCGCAACCTGCGCCTCCTGGGTTCAGGCAATTCTCCTGCCTCAGCCTCCTGAGCAGCTGGGATTATAGGCACGCACCACCATGCCCAGCTAGTTTTTTGTATTTTTAGTAGAGACGGGGTTTCACCATGTTGACCAGGATGGTCTCAATCTCCTGACCTCGTGATCCACCCGCCTCGGCCTCCCAAAGTGCTAGGATTACAGGCGTGAGCCACCACGCCCAGCCTAAAAAAAAGTCTTTATATAATAAAACAATCAATTCACCAAGAAAATATAACAATCCTAAATATATATGTACCTAACACAGGAGCACCCAGATTCATAAAACAAATATTACTAAACTTAAGAAAAAAATATAGATAGCAATACAATACTAGTGGGGGACTTCAGTACCCCACTGACAGCACTAGACAGATCATGACAGAAAATTAAAGTGGATTTTAGACCAAATGGACCTAATAGACATTTACAGAACGTTCCATACAAGGAATATATCATTACATGGAACATTGTCCAAGACAGTACATGTGTTAGGTCACAAAAGAAGTCTCAGTAAATTAAAAAAAAAAAAAAAGCATCTCAAAATCATACCAAGTATCTTCTTGGAATAAGACTAGAAATCAATTCTGAGAGGAACTTTCAAAACTATACAAACATATGGAAATTAAGGAACATGCTCCTGAATAATCTATGGAGTCAACAATGAAATTAAAGCAGAAATTTAAAACAAAAATGGAAAAGAATGAAAACAGACACAACATATCAAAAACCTCTGGAATACAGCAAAAGCAGTGCTAGGAGAGAATTTTATAACATTAAATACCTCTATTAAAAGATAGAAATATTGCAAATTAACAACCTAACACTATATCTCAAGGAACCAGAAAACCAAGAACAAATCAAACTCAAAGCTAGAAGAAGAAAAGAAATAACAAAGATTCAAGAAAATATAAACAAATTGAGACCAAAAGATAAAAAACAAAGGATCAACCAAAAATAAAATAGTTGATACTTGGAAAATATAAACAAATGATAGAACACTAGACTAACCAAGAAAAGAGGAGAGGATTCAAATAAACACAATCAGAAAAGAAAAAGGAAACACTACAATGGATACCACAGAAACAAAAAAGAATATCAGATACTACTATGAGCAGTTCTACACTCACAAATAGAAAACCAAGAGGAAATGGCTAAGTTCCTGGAAACATACAACCTCCCAAGACTGAACCAGAAAGAAACAGAAATTATGAAAAGACTAATAATGAGTAGTGAGATTGAACTAGTAATAAAAAAAATCAACCATCAACAAAAAAGTTCAGGACCAGATGAATTCACAGCCAAATTCTACCAGTTGTACAAAGAATAGTTGGTACCAGTCCAACTGTTCCAAAAATTAATGTGGAGAGAAGCTTCCCTAATTCATTCCATGATGCCAGTATTACCTGTTATCAAAGCACAGCAAATATACAACAACAACAAAGAAGAAAACTACATATCAATATCTTTGTTGAACATAGACACAAAAATCCTTGATAGAATACCAGAAAACTGAATTCAACAGCACGTCAAAAAAAAAATAATGCATCATGATCAAAGTAGGTTTTTTCAGGGATGCAAGAATGGCTCAACATATGCAAATCTATAAAAGTGATTCAATAAACATAAAACAAAAACCATATGATCATCTCAATAGATGTAAAAAATCATTTGATAAAATGCAGCATTGCTTTATATTAAAAATCTTCAACAATATAGGTACGGAAGGAACATATTTCAACATAATAAAAGCCATATAAAACAAACCCATGGTTAACATAATACTGAAGGGGGAAAAAGATAAAAATATTACCTCTAAGAGGTGGGACAAGACAAGGATGCCCACTATCACTACTCCTAGTCAACACAGTACTAGAAGTCCTAGCCAGAGTAACCAGGCAAGAGAAATAAATAAAAGGCATCCAAATTGGAAAAGAATAATTCAAATGATCTCTGCTGACAATATGATCTTATACCTAGAAAATCCTAAAGACTCCTCCAAAAGACTCCTGTATTTGATAAACAAATTCATTAAAGTTTCAGCATACAAATCAATATACAAAAATCAGCACCATTTCTATACACCCATAACTACCAAGCTGAGAGCCAAATCAAGAAGTCAATCACATTTACAACAGCTATCAAAACTGAAACAACAAAATCCTAGGAATAAAGTTAACCAAAGAGGTGAAAGATCTCTACAAGCACAACTATAAATGCAGATGACACAAACAAATGTCAAAACATCGCACATCATGATTAGAAGAATCAACATCATTAAAACAATGATGTTGATGAAAGCAGTCTACAGATTCAATGCAATTCCTATCCAAATACCAACATCATTTTTTCAAAGAATTAGAAAAAAATACTCCTAAAATTCATATGGAGCCAAGGGAGAGCCTAAAGAGCCAAAGCAATCCTGACAAAAAGAACAAAGTTGGAGGCCCCATAGTAGGTGACTTCAAATTACAGAAGGCTATAATAATCAAAACAGCACAGTACTAATGTAAAATAACACACAGATCAATGGAACATAACAGAGAACAAAATAAAGCCACATGCCTAGAGACAACTGATTTCTGACAAAGTCAACAAATACATACAATGGGGAAAGGACACCTTAATCAATAAATGGTGCTAGGAAAATTTGAGTGCTGTATGCAGAAGAACAAAATTGAACCTGTATCTCTCACTATATACAAAAATTAACTCAAGATAGATTAAAGACTTAAATGTAAGACCTGAAACTAGAAAAAATATCAGAAGAAAACCTAGGAAAAACTCTTCTGGACATTTACCTAGGCAAAGAATTCGTGACTAAACCCTCAAAAGCAAATGCAACAAAGGCAAAAATGGCTGGCCATGGTGGCTCACATCTGGAATCCCAGAATCTCGAAGTCAGTGCAGTACGACTTCTTGAGGCCACGAGTTCAAGACTAGCCCAGGCAACATAGTGAAACCACATCTCTATAAAACACACACAGACAAATAAATGTGAATTAATTTAACTAAAAAGCTTATGTACAGCAAAAGAAGCAATCAACAAAGTGAACAATCTGCAAAATGGCAGAAAATATTTGCAAAGTATGCATCCAACAAGGGACTAATATACAGAATCTACAGGGAATTCAAACTAAGAACAAAACAAAAAATTAACCCTAATAAAAAAGTATGCAAAGATGTTTGTTTGCTTATGTAATAAACCTGCACATCCTGCACATGTACCCTGGAGCTTTTGGGAAAAAAAATGGTGCAAAGGACATGAATAGACATTATTCAGAAGAAGACATACAAATGACCAATAAGCACAGGAAAAATGCTCAAGATCAGTAAAAATCAGAGAAATACAAGCTAAAACCACAATGAGGTATCATCTTATACCAGTCTGGATGACTACTATTAAAAAGTCAAAAAATTACAGATGTTGGTGAGGATGCAAAGAAAAGAGAATGCTTATACACTATTGGTGGGAATGTAAATTAGCACAACCTCTATGGAAAACAGTATGAAGATATCTCAAAGAACTAAAAATGGAACTACCAGCCGGGCGTGGTGGCCCAAGCCTGTAATCCCAGCACTTTGGGAGGCTGAGGTGGGTGGATCACAAGGTCAAGAGATGGAGAACATCCTGGTCAACACGGTGAAACCCCGTCTCTACTAAAAATACAAAAAATTAGCTGGGCATGGTGGCGCGTGCCTGTAATCCCAGCTGCTGAGGAGGCTGAGGCAGGAGAATTGCCTGAACCCAGGAGGCAGAGGTTGCAGTGAGCCGAGACCGCTCCACTGCACTCCAGCCTGGATAACAAGAGCAAAACTCCATCTCAAAAAAAAAAAAAATGGAACTACCATTAGATCCAGCAGTCCTACTACTAGGTATCTACCAAAAGGAAAATAAGTTATGACATCAAAAAGATGCCTGCATTTGTGTATGTTTATTGTAGCACTATACACAATAGCAAAGATATGAAACCAAACTAAGTGCCCATTAACATATGACTGGATAAAGAAAATGTGGTAGGTATATACAACGGAATACCATTCAGCAATAAAAAAGAATGAAATCATGTATTTTGCAGTAACATGGATGGAACTGGAGGCTGTTATCCTAAATGAAATAACTCAGAAATAAAATCAAATGCCATATGTACTCACTTACAAGTGGGTGCTAAAAATGTGTTCATATTAATGAGAGAGTGGAATGATATATGCAATGGAGACTCAGGCAGGTGACATGGTATGGTGAGGGTAGCATGGTAAAAATTTGGTTAATGAGTACAACACATATTAGTTGGATGATGGTACCCTAAAAGCCCTGACATGACTTCATAATCTATGCATATAAAATAAAATCATACATGTATTGCATAAATCTGTAAAAAACAAAACAGAAAATACTAGTAGGATGTTGAGGTAGAGACAAATATCTATGGGAAATTCCCAGATTAAGAAACAATTTGAAAATGATGTCTCTTCATGCTGACTTCAAATGTCCAGTTTCTTGATTCATTTTTCTTTGTTCTCAAAAACTTTTAGCAATTATTGTTTCTTCACTGTTTCTTTTAGTCTCTTTCTCTCAAACTCATCTTACATGAATATTAGAGCCTTTCAATCTACCTTATATGTCTTTTCACTGTGGTAAATTACATTGTTTTTTTTTCTAACTCTGTACTGAGTTTCTGGTAAACGTATCACAACTACCTGGAATTCTCTCTTTAACTCTATCTAGAGAAGAGTTTATTTCAAGTACTGATTTATACTTACTTCAATGACTATATTTTTTATTTTTAAGTTTTCTAGTTGGGTTCTCTTCATACATACATTTATCTCCTGCTTTTGTTTTTATAGTTTTCTGTTCATTTTTATTTAACGTTTTGTCTGCATTTGTCTTTTTGAACATTTGGTATGAACATATTTTAAGGTTTTTGTTATTTCTATAAATTAATTTCATATTCAGTAAATTTACGTTCTGACTTTTCTTCTTCTGGCTGTAATATTTAGCAGTAGCTTCCTCTGTATAATTTTGAATATTGTTTTACTGGCTCATTTTGAGTGGAAGATGTTTTTCTGCTGTTGTTTTCTCTAACTTCCTTCTCCCTGCTCACACCTGTCTGTCCTTATCTTTCATCTTGACCCTTCCATCCCCAGTCAAAAAAAATTCTTCTAGAATTCAGTAATTCTATCACAAGTCATATCGTACATATGGAATACTGTTTCATAGACACATTTGATACTTTGGTTGCATTTCTAATAGATTAATAGGTATGTCAGCTGTCCTCCCCTCACACACCTCCTCCCTGCATCCTCAGGCAAGCCGTTAAGATGTAAGCAGAGGTTGGCACACATGTGCACATGTGCATGCATGTGTGTGTGCGTTCTAACCTGCCTTCTTAGACACAAGTGCTGGTGAGTTATTAAACACTGTCATTTCTGTTTAAGATCTATCATCAACAGGCCTGGGTATTTAACTAAGTTCCTTTTTTCTTCTTCAAACCATTTATGTTTAATTATTGGCAATTAAGCTGTTTATCTTGCTTTTGAACTTGGCTCTGCCTTTTTCTTTTTTTTTTTTTTTTAAATCTTTTCATATGATTTATATGTCCTGGCCATGTTTTTGGTGTACAGTCAGTGATTGATGGTTCACTATCATGCCATCCTGATTTGAAGACAGGTTCCTAAGTCAGTAGATTTTAGAATAAATATATCTGGTATAACTCTTACTGATTCTAAGTGGACAAGGAAAGGCAAGGAAAAGTCAGGATTATAAATCTAATGTAATTCACTTACTGGTCCCCCGCAGTAAATAATACATAGGTGATTGCTTTATTGATAGAATTCATTTGGCTTCATTCTGAATTTTGTACGTTCTCCATGAATTTCTGCCCCCAAGTTTTCTAAGCACTACAGTACAATCAGAGGAGCACTATTAGCCCAGAAATCTAAAGTCCTGGGGCCTAGATGGGTGAATCTGAGCACTTTTGTACTTCAATTTCCTCCTTCATAAAAGAGGTATAATGTCTACATTCACCTTATGGAGTTGTGGACACTGCAGAGATAACAGAGTGAAATTCAACAGTTTTACTTAGCTTCTGTTTGGAGAGAGATATATTGCTAGGTCTAGGGAAATAAAATTGAAGCACAGCCCTTTGGTTATTTATAATACTGTGGTCCAGATCACCTGTTTTGTTATCAGTTGTAACAATGCAATGTGGACTGTGATAAACACCAAACTCTAGGTATAAAGAATGAATTAAGACCACCCTCCAAAAAGAGCAATTTACACTGAGGAAATGAGAAAACCTCCCTTAAAAACCCTCCCTTAATAACAGGGCTTGATCTAAAGCCCTGTGAAAATGCCAAGTTGCTATGTAAATCTAAGATGTGCTATTATTTTATTTTATATATCAAAGTTTTCTCATGAGTGAATCTGACTGGAGACATTTGGTCATTGTGTCTTATCTTTTTTGTTCACTGTGTAGGTTGGACCTTGTAATTAAATCTTCCTTTTTCTGGGTCTTGATGCTTGGCACACTCTTGCAGTATGGCAGTCAATCATTCTTTCATCTGTGATGGCTAATTTTGATGTGGATTTTCAAAAGAAAAGTTTGTCATTGTATGTTTTACTTTTTACAATGTAATTATTGAAAATTTTCTCCTCCAGGCTGCTTTTCAATCTGACTTTCCAAGGAAACACCCATTTTGCTATTATCCAGATACATTTAGAGGGAGCCACTGCAGTAGAACATTGTGTTCTATTTGCTTTAATTTTTTTTCAAGAGACAAAGATAAACAGTTTAAACAGATAACCATCTCTGGTTGCTGATTCTAACAATAATATTTAGCAGCCAGTGAATATTCTGCAAGTGCCTTTCTCAGAAAAGCTGCATTAAGTAAACAAGCAGTAAATATTCCAAATGACTGATAGATAATAGAAGTTAAATTTAGTGAGCCAACTGCCCACATCAGGACAAAACATTGTTTTTCTGTTACGGTAAATAATACTCATCTTGTTTAGACAGGTTTTATCAAAAACTGTGTTAGTATTTCATACCAAACATATTTTTATGAGGCTCATGAGGGCTAAAACTAACAAATTTTGAGCTGCTTGAGTCATATTTCATTAGTTTTCTTTAGATGTATTTTTTGATTTATTTCCAAATTACAAGTTACACTGTGTCCTGTGTTTTAAGGAACAATAGTTAGTGTGGCATATTCCAATCAGTCCACATTTTCGGTAAAATCTGGGTTGTTTTTGCCATTGAAATCTCAGCCATGAATTGAATTGGTATTTTGAAACTTACTTTCATTTGATTCCAGGCTGCCAAAGAATGATTTTGTTACAGGTGTTTTTTGAGATTTATGTACTTAACATGTGGTAGGTTGTATATCAGATATGACTGTAATTTGAAGCATCAAAGTGTCACTTCCTTTGCAAACTTTAAAAAAAATTTTTTTGTTTTTTTCCAGTTTCACTCCGTTGCCCAGGCTGGAGTGCAGTGGTGTGATCTTGGCTCACTGCAGCCTTGACCTCCTGTGCTCAGGTGATCCTCCCACCTCTGCCTCCTGAGTAGCTGGGACCACAGGCACACACCATCATTCCCAGCTAACTTTTTTGTATTTTTAGTAACTATGAGATTTTGCCATGTTGCCGGGGCTGGTCTCGAACTCCTGGACTCAAGAATTCACCCACCTCAGCCTCCCAAAGTGTTTGGATTACAGGCATATGCCACTGTGCCCAGCCCTTTGCAAACTTTATAGCATGAGTAGTTTAAGAGATGTAGCCATTCCACGGAAAAGACAGTTACTATACACTATCCATAGCATCTTCAATGTTTATTACTGCTATAAAGAAACACCGGACGCTAGGAAATTTATAAAGAAAAGAGATTTATTTAGCTCATGGTTCTAAAGGCTGGAATGCTCAAGAGTAGCCATCTGGTGAGACCCTCAGGCTGTTTCCACTCAAGGTTGGGGAAGGGAAGCCAACATGTGCAGAGTCTACATTGTGAGAGAGAAAGCAGAAAAGTGAAGCGAAGGTGCCTGACTCTTTATAACAACCAGCTCTCGCTGGAACTTACAGAGTGAGAATTCACTCACCTCCTACCCCCAACAGAAAGTCATTAATCTATTTTTGAGGAGGTGTGCCCCATGATCCAAATATTTTCCATTAGGCCCTCACCTTCGACATTGAGATCAAATTTCAGCATGAGGCTTGGGTGGGCAAAACATCCAAACTATGGCAGTCAGAATAATAACAAACACCAAAAAGTAAACTTCCACAGTGCAAGGATTTTATCTTCCTCACTGTATTTTCAGATCCTTAAAGAGGCCTTAGCACATAGTGGTTGTTCAATAAACTAACTGAAATAATTATTATCAGCCCCTGGATCATAATCAGTATTCCCATTGCTTATATAAATACCAGCACATAGAAGCTGGGTCCTGCCCTCCTTCAAAAGATGATCTTAAAAAGATGTATAAATTTAGTGGGTCCAAGTATAGTCTTGATACAAGGATACACTGCATAGTGGTGAAATCTGTACTTTTAGTGTAACATACATCACCTGAGAAGTGGACATTGAACCCATTAAGTAATTTCTCATCCTTTAAACCCCTCCCACCTCTCAAGTCTCCAATGTCTATAAGTCCACGCTGTTTGTCCATATATACACCTTGAGGTACAGTAAAAATATGGTATTAGATTAATCTTATGAAACTGCCATCATGTATGCAGCCTGTCGCTGACTGGAATGTCGTTATGCAGAGCATGACTATGCTTCTTTGGCCTAAACAACTTACATGCCAATAAAAGTTTCACTGTTTCTTGATTTTGTGTCTTTCAAAATGTTTCTTCTAGAATGCCTCCCTCATTTTCCAACTATTAATCAAAATAGTATAAATCATTTAAGCATTGGCTCATTCCTACTTTCTATATTCCCTGATTTACCTTAATTAAAATAACTCTATTACATCCATGGATATCCAGAATATTTTATTTAATACCTCTTACAAACAAATATTACATGTATACAGGCAGTTCAGTACCAAAAAAAAAAACACCTTGGAAATGAAAAAAATAAAGCTGTTCTCTAAATTAAAATTTTAAACATTAATATGTATTTCAATAAACTGTCATCTTTTCAAAAATTTCTGGTCCACAAGCCAGATCAACACGTAACTAGTGGCATTTACTTAAAAATGTATTCTCAAGAGAATTATATTAAGTAGAAAGGAGGTGGGAAGAAATAAGAAATATTCAAATACTAAACAATAAAAACTCAGTGAGTACACCAATAGTCACAGCAGTATTGTTCATAATAGCCAAAAGTGGAAACGACCAAAATGTCCATCAATAGATAAATAGATAAACAAAATGTGGTATAAGCACAAAATAAAATTTATTTAGTCTTATGACGGCCGAAAATTCTGATACATGCCACAACCTGGATGAGCCTGGAAGACACTGTGCTAAGTGAAATAAGCCAGACACAAAACAATAAATATTGGATGATTCCATTTATACATGGTACTTACAAGAGTCAAATTCCTAGAGAGAATGGATGATTGGGGAAATGCAAAGTTATTATTTAATGGGTCTAGCTTGTGTATGGGCTGATTAAAAAGTTCTGGGGATGGAGAGCAGTGCTGGTTGCATAAAAATAAGAATATACTTACTTCCAATGAACTATACACTTTAAAATGGTATATTTTATGTTATATGTATTTCAGCACAATTATATCTATAAACTTAGTGAAGAAAGAGTTGACAGGTCACACCCAATGACCCAGGTACAGATGACCCATGTCCACTTAATAGATACAACTTTACTGTGAAAAATGAGTACATAAAACTGTTAGAACCTGGTACAACTAAACAATAAAAAAATAATACCCCTCTTCCTAAGTTCCAAGTGTTAGGCCAGTATGCTCAATAAAATGCAATTCCTTTTTTATTCTTCAATTTCCAGCTGCAAAGGCTATGAACAAGGAGTTTCTATCATAAAACCTAACTTGTAATATTGCAATTCTCACACATCAAAATCCAAGAAAATGGTATATGAGAAATAATTATTGAAAACTCATCAGCACACCTCCTAGGTATTGATATAGCTACGAAGTATCACAGAATACCTACTATACCTCAAGATACTATGCTAATAAATTAAGTACAATGAAATATAAGCTATCCTCACTGTCTGGGAATACAATGCAGTTTGGGACTAGATAGGTAACCATTAAAAGGTACATACAATACAAAGCAATAGTTATAAGGTTCAAAATGAGTGGCACAAACAACAGATCTTAAAAGACCTAAGACAAGAAAGAAACTTCCAGAACAGACATGATACAAACTTTCCTATAAACTTGCCTATAGATTTCAAGAAATATCAGTTCTCTACTTGGTTACTGTCCTTCTCCACAGGATGTCTTCCCTAATTATTCTAGCCTCTATACGTCATTTGTGGTACTCTATGCTGTCATCTGTATTCAATTTCTTGTAAGTCGGCTTGTCACCATAACAACTGAGCTAACAGAAAGTATCTACATTAGTAAGTATAATTCTGTACATAAAGAATGTGCTCCATAAAGACTCGATGAACTGAAATGAATGCTTCTGTTATAAGATCTCAGGAATGTTGCCCCACGTACATAATAAAGCAAACAATTACTAGTTAATGTTTGCAATACAGATAATTTTGGGGATGAAGAGGCTACACAGAGTAGAAACTGTATCTCATGATTTATCCCACTCCAAAAAGTATTAACATTATGGATATGGCAGGCATTCAACAATTACTAGCTGCCTTTATTTTGGGACAATTCTATACTTTCTATGCAACCCAGTACATACTTTTGTGGTTTTCTGCACAAGGAGAGATATTAAAGAAAGCATGAAATGATCTGAAACCAAGACAATTGTCAGTTACAATGAAATGTTAGTTCTGGTAGACTTCTAGGGAGTTTTTGGGTTTTGCTTCCCTGATTTCTCTTACTTGGAAGAGGTCCAGAAGATATCAGTACGATTTGGATTATCAAGTAAAAGTTTAGCTGAATTTATCTGTACCATAAAATGTAATAACTGTAATCTGATTTTTAAGAAATTTAAAATAATTAAACACTTCAAGACTACCAAAGATAATCAAACTCACCTACAAAGGAAAAATAATGCAAAATATGATCTGAAGACAATACTTAGAGAAAATAATGCCTCCAATTACTTATAAAGGCAGAGCAAAAGGAAAGTTAGTAATTTTGAGAAACAGAAATTAAAGTAAGTCCCAAAGGAAGAGTAAGGGTCTAAGGACCTAGAAAGATCCCTTATTTGACAATCAAAATGATTACTAATACCCTAATTTTTTTCTTTTTTTTTTTTTGCCCTAATTTTTTTCTTGGAGATAATGTACACAGGATTTTAATTTTTCCTAGAAAATGGGTAATTTTTATTGCTGTACTTTTAAGACATTTTACTCTAAAAAGAAGGACTGTAATCTAAGACCTAAGTTGTAATTTTTGCAGCTTATATATGGCTGTGTTATACATGGCAGCTGAAGCATGAAATGACAAGTGAAAAACTTCGACTGCCTAAGACAGAATCTGATTTTCCCATGCAATTATCAGAAAGGAGTATATCATTAATCATTTGTGCTACCATGTAATCATATAACTCCACTAAACCATTTATCACAGATCTGTTTTCTCTAATACTCTAGAACTGGAAATTAATTCTGGCAGATCTGAGTCAACTTGCTATCTGCACAGAAGCCATAATTCCTATTGGTGTTATGAATAAAGGAGTGTACAATTTAGAGGAAAAGAACATCCATTAATGCCTAAAATAAAGGGATGACACATACAAATGCATTTAAATTCAAGAGTTAACTAACAGAGCTTGACCAATACCAACGTGAGAGAGACAGAGAACATCATGAATGTAGTGCAAGCAATTTTACTTGATATTCCTCTAAGATTATATCCTATAACGAACGTAAGATTCAAAATAAAAGCATGCTATCCACAGTGTATCTCAATTTAAGAATGTTTTTTAGGAAAGAAAAAAGAATACATTTACACTGTGTATGATTCAAGTATTGAAGTCACAATTCCTAATTTTCTTTTTCTTTCTTTCTTTCTTTCTTTCTCTTTCTTTCTTGGTTTTTCTGAGACAGGGTCTTGCTCTGTTACTCAGGCTGGAATGCAGTGGTGTGATCCCTGCTTACTGCAACCTCCTCCTCCTGGGTTCAAGCAATTCTCCTGCCTCAGCCTCCTGAGCAGCTGAGACTACAAGTGAATGCCACTATGTCTGGCTAATTTTTGTATTTTCAGTAGAGACGCTTTTGCCATGTTGGCCAGGCTGGTCTCAAACTCCTGGCCTCAAGTGATCTGCCCAGCTAGGCCTCCCAAAGTGCTGAGATTATAGGTATGAGCCACAGTGCCTGGCATACAATTCATAATTTTTAATAAACATAAACTCCAAATATACTAATATCTTCATACAGTAGGCAGCTGGGAAAAAAAAAGCATTTCTTCCAGCGTTGAAACAATAAGCCGCTTTAGATATAAGATTTAATTTCATATTACCTCTGTAATTATGCAGATAATTTACCAATTTCTTAAGACAACCTTAGTACTTTAAGATTTTTTCCTTATGCATTAACTTTAGAACCCAGTTATCACACACAATGCACACATATGTACTAAAAAACTATACATGATACTTAACATATGCTAAATACTTATCTAGTTTTATTTTCAAAGTAATAAACAATAGATATGTAACTTTTACTCTTCCACTAAGTTGTGATTGTTTGTTTGAAAAACATTCACTTTTGGCCGGGCGCGGTGGCTCAAGCCTGTAATCCCAGCACTTTGGGAGGCCGAGGTGGGTGGATCACAAGGTCAAGAGATCGAGACCATCCTGGTCAACATGGTGAAACCCTGTCTCTACTAAAAATATAAAAAATTAGCTGGGCATGGTGGCGTGTGCCTGTAATCCCAGCTACTCAGGAGGCTGAGGCAGGAGAATTGCCTGAACCCAGGAGGCGGAGGTTGCGGTGAGCCGAGATCGCGCCATTGCACTCCAGCCTGGGTAACAAGAGCGAAACTCCGTCTCAAAAAAAAAGAAAAAGAAAAAGAAAAACATTCACTTTTAAATTATGTTCTCTTTTCCTAAATTGAGAAAGGTTACCCCCAAATACCTTTGTGTACAGTAAATATCAACTTGGGATATTTTGTAGTAGACTGAAATTTTGAAAAACTGTAGGAAGATAAGTAAATAATACCAGTATTCTTGTCACAAATAAATCACAAACTACATACAGCAGTTAAATAGACACAATAAAGTTTAGACGATGCTATTCAGTAACGATCAGATGGCATAAATATTAAAAAGCATTAAAAGGTACAAACAAGGACATTGGGTCAAGAATAAAATTTGGAAGGTACTTCTCAGAATTTCCTAAAAGTTCCTATATTACCTTTTTATTCAAAATAAGACCTAGAATTTCCCACTTTCATTTGTAATCATTTTCAACATATAGGCATTTATTTTTAACAATTCAACTCAACTGCCTAAAAAGGTTGTGCATGAGTCTATGAGTATGTGACTACATACACTAAAAATTTTTTTCAGGGCTGGGCGCGGTGGCTCACGCCTGTAATCCCAGCACTTTGGGAGGCCGAGGCAGGTGGATCACAAGGTCAAGAGATCGAGACCGTCCTGGTCAACATGGTGAAACCCTGTCTCTACTAAAAATACAAAAAATTAGCTGGGCACGGTGGCGCGTGCCTGTAATCCCAGCTACTCGGGAGGCTGAGGCAGGAGAATTGCCTGAACCCAGGAGGCGGAGGTTGTGGTGAGCCGAGATCGCGCCTTTGCAGTCCAGCCTGGGTAACAAGAGCGAAACTCCGTCTCAAAACAACAACAACAACAACAACAACAACAACAACAACAAAAACTGAAACCTATCTACATTAGACATGGAGACAACAGGGAACAACCTATCTATTTGGGGACACAGGGCAGACAAATGTCATAAATGATAATATGACAGGCCGGGTGTGGTGGCTCATGCCTGTAATCCAAACACTTTGGAGGCCAAGGTGGGCGAATCACCTGAGGCTGGGAGTTCAAGACCAGCCTGACCAACATGGTGAAACCCCGTCTTGATAAAAAAAATTAAAAAAAAATTTTTTTTACTATACTACAAATACATTATGGTTTTTTCTTTTTCTTTTTTTTTTCTTTTAGAGATGGAGTTTCACTCTTGTAGCCCAGGTTGGAGTGCAATGGTGTGATCTCAGCTTACTGCAATCTCCGCCTCCCTGGTTCAAGTTATCCTCCTGCCTCAGCCTCTCGAGTAGTTGGGTTTATAGGCACCTGCCATGACACCTGGCTAATTTTGTATTTTTTTTTAGTAGAGATGGGGTTTCACCATGTTGGCCACGCTGGTCTTGAATTCCCAACCTCAGGTGATCTGCCCTCATTGGCCTCCTCAAAGTGCTGGGATTACAGGCATTAGCCACCATGCCTGGCCCAAATACATACAGATCGTATCTGTATGAATACCATATGATTTTTGGGTTGTAGTCATGGGGAGTGGGTTTCATTGACAAGCCTTCTTAGACTCATGGACCATTTAAAAAAAAAAAAAAAGGAATCCTATACAATCACATTTTTAAACAACATAGCTTATGGCCAGCTGAGAAAAAAAGAGAAAAGGAACCATCAAAACCATTAAATATATATAAATACACACACACACACACACACACACACACACACACACACACACACACACATTTTAAGAGACAGGGACTTGCTGTATGTCTCCTGGGCTGGAGTGCAGTGATGTAATCAATCACAACTAACTATAACCTCAAACTCCTACCTTGGCTTTCTGAGTTACTGGGACTATAAGTATGCACCACCATGCCCAGCTAAATTTTTTTTTTTTTTGTACAGACGAGGTCTTGCTATGTTGCCCAGGCTGGTCTCTAGCTGCTGGCCTCAAACAATCCTCACACTTTGGTCTCCCAAAGTGCTGGGTCTTTTAGAGACATAAACCACAGTGTCCAGCCTATGTTTGGTTTTTAAGTACTACATTAATATCACCTTCAAGTTACTATAAGCATTTAAATGGTAAGAAAATATTATTAACAATGAAGTAATAGGATTTAGTCTGACTCAGCAATAAAATGACAATTCCTGACTTAAGACTGGAGGGCTAAACATGTGCAGAGAATGCAAGATATCACTTGTACATGAACTTAAGATACATAACATAGAAACAGTTTAATGAGAACAGATTTAAACACACAATTCAGCACTTTCAACAGCCAACTATGACAGTATTATACTTTTCTTCACCAAATAAAAAGAAATATTATTGAATTCCCCAAGCTTGTTGTTTTAAAAAATCAGCTTCTGCTAGATGTAATATGGCACAGAATAAGAAAATTAAAGCATGTGGTATGTTTGATGAGTCAAGTTCCAAAGAAAACAGTCAATTTTTTAAAGGTTTAAAAGAAAGTTGCATGAAGTTAAGAAGAGGATTCAAGTTCTTGTCTCAGAGAACAAACTAATGACCACACATATTGATTTTACTCACACATTATCTGATTCTAGACTTAAAGAACCTTGTATTACACAGTTAAGTGAAATGTCCCAAATAAAACAGCCATATAGTGTCTCAGAGCAGCGGAAAAAGGAAGTATGCTAACATCAGAAGCACATACCTAAACAAATAAATGTTATATTCAACCTGCCATTGCTGAGTTACTTTAACTAAGTGACTATTCAAAAGTAAACTGAACCAGGAGCCATAATGAGTGAACTATTTCAAAGGTAAACTGAACCAGGAGCCATAAAATGTCCTAACAACTAGTAAATACAAATAAACCATGCCACACTGACTCAACACAAAGGAGACCTTCATAAACAAATCTCTCCATATTTTAAAAATATTTGGCTAAATAGATGTTAGCGGTTTTCTAAAACAAGATAATTGTATTTTTCTGCATGTCAGCTAGTTTATCATCAAGTTTTAGGTATAGTTTACAAAGATTTAAAATAAAAACCACCTACATATTAATATACAATACAGGCAATTCAAGGTTTTGCTCTGATTGATATATATGATTCTGTATATTAGAAAAATAAAATATTTTCCCTAGAAATACATATTTTTAACTATCTGATTAGCCTTATAAGTCAACGTTCTGTAAAAAGAAAAAAAAAAAAGCAATGAATGAAACGAGCCAAAAGGTCTTACTTATCTCTATTACTTTATCAGGAATCAGTTATTTAAATCTAAATTCCTTGCTCTCTGTTACACAAGGCAGTAAACAATATTGTTATCATAACAATACTTTTAAAACGCCTTATGAAACTGAGAACAAAGTAATTATGCAAGTAAAGATAACAGAACTGCTCAAGATCTGGAACAAAGTATTCACAAAATCTCAAACAAGGGATAAATCTTTTAAACGTATTACTTTTTTGCTAATGTCAAAAAGCATGTCAATAGTACATTTGTGACAATAATAATGAACTTTTTTATCACCTTGCAATGAATCTTTACTTTTTCTTATAAAAAGGGAAAAAAAAATATTTTATAAAGTACAAAATAATTTGCTTTCCAAAATATATTGTTAATGATTCATTTTTTTTCTGACACCACTACGGGCAGCAACAACAGAAAATAAGAGAAAGCTGGACATGTATATAAAGGATGAATAAAGAAGAAATAAACCAACACAGTTACAGTATTCAGTCACTATGGCTCTCTCTAGAACCTACTATTTTAATTGCTATCCTCTAAATGTCCCCTAAAATTCATGTGTTAAAATTTTATCAACAATGTAATAGTATTAAGAGGTAAGTCCTTTAGTAGATGATTAAGTCATGAGAACAGAACCCTGATGAATGGAATTAGCAACCTTAAAAGGGGGCTTGAGGAAATGAGTTCACCCCATCTGTCGCTTTTGCCATTTGAGAACACAGCATTCTCTCCTCCAGAGGATGCAGCAACAAGGAACCACCTTGAAAACTGAGAATAAGCCATCACCAGACAACAAACTTTCTGGAACCTTTAAGTGTGGACTTCCCAGCTTTGAGAACTGTGAAGAAATAGATATCCATTCTTTATAAATTATTGTCTGTAGTATTTTGTTATAAAAGCACAAAAGGGCTGACACATTCCCCCAATTTGGTTCTAGATCAAACAGGTAAACATGAGGCAGTAAAACAGTATCACTTTCCAGGCAAGTGACTGCTTACTCAGGCAGAGACCTCAAAACAAAATAAACAAACAAAAAATTTAAAATATTCCAAAACACATTTTTTTAAAGAAAGAGTTATTAGAAAGGAAATCCTCAAAAATCTGGCATCAAGATATAGAAATAGGAAATTTCAGCCATCATCCTTCTACAGAAACAATTTTGTCAACCACCCACAGGTGGGCATAGCTTTATGGGAGCCCAAAGTCCAGCAGATATGGTCAGCACCCCATTAGGAAAAAAACTTAAATAAACAGATGCATTAAAAAGGGTAAGAACAATTTAACTGTACCTATTTCTTCATCCCTCCCCTAAAGCAGTACAGCCCAGTGCCAAGAGAGATCCAGTCAGCCCTGGATCTGTCCCACAAAGGAAACTTTGACGATTGTGACATTAGAACAAAGGGAAATAACTTTCAGCACTCTGATGGAGAGCTTAAATGATCATGAATGTCAAGCAGAATAGGAGCTAACTGAATGGACTGAACTAATAGAAAACGGAAGTAATCTTTTTTTGACTTTTTGCTTAAAACATTTATGATCCTTTTAGTTTTCCAGAGCCAAGAAAACTTTTCTCTTAAGCTATTTAAAACTTTTAACCATTGAGTAAAACATACTCTGGTGAACAAAATTTGGAGCATGTTTGTTTCTCTCTACCTGATTTACCCAGAATATGGAAACTATCTTGAGTAGTCTCAACTTATGGCAGTATAGTTATTTGCATTAAGTACAATAAGAATGTGTTTTCTTTTGTAACAGGATGCCACTAGAGAAACTAGTTATTTTACCAAGGCTTTGACTGGAATAGAGTGCTTTCCTTTAAGGAATCAAACTTGACTTACAAGTTTGATTCTTGGAAAAACTGGTCTCATACCTTGTCTACACAGTCCCTGTGCAGCGTTCCTGACCTGCGGTGAGTAAAGAATGTCACTTTCTGACAGGCCCAGGAGCCCCAAGTTACCTGAGGACCTCAATTTATCCAGCTCACAGGTATTTGAGGGTACAAATCCATGGTTGGGCATGGCTTTTAAAAAGTTTTATCTGAGATTCCCTAGGGAACAGGGTTCCATCAAAATCTATGTAGAAAGTGATTATTCTTGCTGCGTTTTATGCAAATAATAAGGCCAAGTATAATAAGACTAGTTTGTTTTGCAAACAAGTCAGTCCTATCATGATTTATGTTTAATAAAAATGGGTACTAGAAAGAGAACAATTATGCTTAAAAAAAATAGTATATCTATTTTTAGCTGTTCTTGAGTTTTCCTGCAGTTTGGACTAAATCCTAAATTCTTGGCAGGCTACCAGTGCAAGAGATCTGACTTAACCAACTAATTCTTTCAAATCTTTACTTCAAAAACTGAGAATTGCACCCCTTATCTTAGCACTTATTATTTACCTTACAGTACACTGTTCCCTTAAAAATGCAGTACTAAAACTATACTAACTCCTTTGTCATGCAAGCCTTGGAATCCCAGCCAGGCCTGTGTGAATACACTCGGACAGTGGCAAAGCAGCTCTACTCCTCTGGCCTTGGGTTAACACCTACTCCCATTACGCCCCTGGTCAGCAGTAAGAAGTTAGAGCAGTATTCACCCTTTTTCCACTTTCATTAACCAACACCTTAGTTTAAGGTGATACAAATCCCAAAGGTAGGAATTGAAACCACCACCTGCAAAATAATATAACAGACAGTGAAAGAGATCTGACTTAACCAACTCCATCTTGTTTCTAACCTCTAAGCTGTCCTTGTTTATTCCTGAGCATAGGCTGAACTAACTTTGGGAGGAACTTCGTTTATAGTTTAAAACAAAGGCGAGAAATAGCCCTTTCCTAAAACAAACCCCTTTTGCTGGGGAACTAGGCTGCTTTTGTAGAACTAATAAATTAGTCAAAATATTACAAATTATGGTTTAGGATTCATGCGGCTGGAGGCTATAAGATTCTGACCTTCCACAAATTTCTCTTGGGGATAAAACCACTATTGTAAAACCTAACAGTGCTTGAGATATTTTGCAGACCCTACACTCAATGGATCCACTGGCACCACCCAAATAGATAAACTGGGTCATCTGATCTTGTGGTCCCCACCCAGGAACTGACTCAGTGCAAGAAGACAGCTTCTATTCCCTGTAATTTCATCTCTGACCTGACCAATCAGCACTCCTGGCTTACTGGCTTCCCCCTAACCACCAAGCTGTCCTTTAAAACTCTGATCCCTGAATGTTTGGGAGACTCATTTGAGAAACAATAAAACTTCAGACTCCTGTGGTGGGGGGGAAAAAAGGAAACTGAAAGGGTAGACACTGCAATACTTACAAATGACAAAACAGACATTAAGTCAAAAACTTTAACAATAAAAAAAGAAATTCACTACCTAATAATAAGGGTCAATTCATCAAGAGAATATAACAATTTAAAAGATACATGCAGCCAGGTGCAGTGGCTCACCCCTCTAATCCCAGCACTTTGGGAGGGTAAGGTGGGCAAATCACTTGAGGTCGGCAGTTCAGAACCAGCTTGGCCAACGTGGGAAACTCTGTCTCTACTAAAACTACAAAAATCGGCCAGGTGTGGTAGCTGGCAGCAGTAATCCCAGCTACTCGGGAGGCTGAGGCAGGATAATCACCTGAACCCAGGAGGTGGAAGTTGTAGTGAGCTGAGATTGTGCCACTGTACTCCAGCCTGGGCAACAGAGTAAGACTCCATCTCAAAAAAAAAAAAAAAAAATTATATATATATATATGCACCTAACACCAAAGCACCTAAATATAAAGCAAATATTAACAAATTCGAAGAAAGAAATAGAAAGCAACACTATAGTATCAGGAGACTTCAATAGCCCTTTTTTTAACAATGAATATATCATTCAGACAAAATATCAACAGGCAAATAATGATCTTGAACTACACTTTAGACCAAACAGACCCAAAGATACATATAGAACATTCTATCCAATAGCACCAGAATACACATTCTTCTCAAGAACACATAGAACTTACTCTGGGATATATCATATGTTCATGTGATCATATGATATATCATATCATAAAAATAAGTCTTAACAAATTCCAAAGACTGAAATCATACCAAGTGTCTTTTATAACCACAATGGCTTGTTGAGTGTTTTTTTTTTTTTTTTTTGAGATGTAGTCTTGATCTGTCTCCCAGGCAAGAGTACAGTTACATGATCTCAGCACACTGCAACCTCTACCTCCTGGGTTCAAGCAATTCTCCTCCTCAGTCTCCCTAGTAGCTGGAATTACAGGTGCACACCACCATACCTGGCTAGTTTTTGTATTTTCAGTAGATATTGGGGCTTCACTATGTTGGCGAGATTGGTCTCAAACTCCTGACCTCAAGTGATCCACCTGCCTTGGCCTCCCAAAGTGCTGGGATTACAGGCGTGAACCATCGCGCCTGGCTTGTTGAGTGTTTTTATCATGAAAGGGTGTGGGGTTTTGTGAAAGGCTTTTTCTGTATTACATGGGATGAGCATGTATTTTTTTTCCTTTACTCATTCAATATGGTGTATTATATGATCAATTTTTTCTAATGTTGAACCATCCTTACAGGACTAAATACCACTTGGTTGTGGCATATAATCTTTTAACATACATTTAAATTTGATTTGCCAGCATTTTCTTGGATATTTTTACATCCATGTTCATAAAGAATATTGGTATATAGTTTTCTTATCCTATGGTGTCTTTGTCTGGCATTGGTATCACAGTAATGTTAGCATCATAGAAAGAGTTAGGAAATGTTCCTTATTCTTCAATATAGGTATGATTCACTTAAAAAAAGTGACACATTCTGAAAAATGCATTGTTAGGTGATTTCATCACTATGCAAACATCACAGGGTGTACTTACACAAACCTAGAGGATAAAGACCACTATACAATCCTAGGCTATCATATAGCCTATTGTTCCTAGACTATAAATCTCTACAGCATGTTATTGTACTGAATACTATATGCAATTAAATAAAATAAGTATTTGTGTATCTAAGCATACTTAAACATATTAAAGGTAATGTATTACGCTATAACATTATGACAGCCATGACATCACTAGGCAATAGGAATTCTTCAGCTCCAGTATTATCTTATGGGACTACTATCATATAAATGGCCCATCATTGACTGAAAAGCATTATGTAGTGCATGAATGCATTCTGAAAAAGTGTAACAAAGATTGTGATATGGTTTGGCTGTGTCCCCACCCAAATCTCATCTTGAATTGTAGCTCCCATAATTCCCAAGTATTGTGAGTGGGACCCGGTGGGAGATACTTGAATCATGGGGGCTGTTTTCCCCATACTGTTCTTGTGTTACTGAATAAGTCTCATGAGATCTGATGGTTTTATAAGAGAAAACTCCTTTCACTTGGCTCTCATTCCCTCTTTGCCTGCCACCACATAGGATGTGCCTTTCACCTTCCACTATGACTGTGAGGCCTTGCCAGCCATGTGGAAATGTGAGGCCACTGAAACTCTTTTTCTTTTTAAATTACCCAGTGTCACGTATGTCTTTTTCTTTTTTTTTTTTTTTTTTGAGACGGAGTTTCGCTCTTGTTACCCAGGCTGGACTGCAATGGCGTGATCTCGGCTCACCACAACCTCTGCCTCCTGGGTTCAGGCAATTCTCCTGCCTCAGCCTCCTGAGTAGCTGGGATTACAGGTACACGCTGCCATGCCCAGCTAATTTTTTTGTATTTTTAGTAGAGACGGGGTTTCACCACGTTGACCAGGATGGTCTCGATCTCTTGACCTCGTGATCCACCCGCCTCAGCCTCCCAAAGTGCTAGGATTACAGGCTTGAGCCACCGCATCCAGCTGTCACGTATGTCTTTATCAGCAGCATAAAAACAGTCTGGTGTACAGATTGGTATTAATTCTTCTTCAAATGTTAGGTAGATTTTACCAGTCAAGTCTTTAACTTCAGGGCTTTTTGTTGTCACAAGATTTTTGATTACAATCCCTTACTAGTTACAAATGTTTTCAAATTTTCTATTTCTTCATGATTTAGTCTTGGTATGTTGTGTTTCTAGGACTTTGTATATTTCATCTAGGTTACACAATTTGTTGGTGTGTAACTGTCCATAGTATTCTCTTATGATCTTTTTTATTTCTGCAGAATCAGTAGTAATGTTCCCACTTTCATTTCAGATTTGAGCAATTTGAGTCTTGTCTCTTTTTTTCTTAATCGGTCTAACTAAAACTTGGTTAATTTTGTTGAAAAAGCCTACTTTTGGTTTCTTGGATTTTGTTGATTTTTTTTTTTTTTTTTTTGGATGGAGTCTTGCTCTGTCTCTAGGCTGGAGTTCAGTGGCGTGATCTCAACTCACTGCAACCTCCGCCACCCAGTTCAAGTAATTCTCCTGCCTCAGCCTCCTGAGTAACTGGGATTACAGGCAGATGCCACTACACCCAGCTAATTTTTGTATTTTTGGTAGAGATGAGGTTTCACCATGTTGGCCAGGATGGTCTTGATCTCTTGATCTCATGATCCACCTGCCTTGGCCTCCCAAAATCCTGGGATTACAGACATGAGTCAGCATGCCTGGTCAAGAGCTTTCTTGTTTTTTTTTAAGATAAGTGTCTACAGCTATACATTTTCACCTTAGCACTGCTTTTACTGCATCCTGTAAATTTTGGTAAAACACAATCTATCCTGGGAAATGTTCCATGTGAATCTGAGAAGAATTTGAAAATAAAAAAAGAAAAAGGAAACAGTACCAGCCCTTTAAATCCTGTGGAAGTCACTTGTCAAAAGAAGAGCAGTTTGAAACAATGGTGGAAGGTATAACAACAACGGCTGCCCACTTCTTTGTCTGGAAATCTGTGATTAGAAGCCGCAATCAGCAATCAGTACATAGATCCCCAATATTTGAAGAACAGGTTCCTTTTTGATCATTCTATCTTCTGCAACCTGGGTGCAAACTGCTCCAGGAATACGTACATGGCTGCCTATCATGGTGTTCAATGTGAGAGATAGAGAGCTGCTACTGGGCTAAGAGCTGAAACTGACCAAATTAACTACAATTTATTGCCAAAGCCTTTTCCTGGAAATTGTAAGTATTAAACAGTCTCCAGAGTTCCAAAATAGTCATATTAGAGTCTGCCAGTGCAATTGTCGTCTAGGTGAGGAGACAGATTCTTATTGCTTCCTACTCAGATTCTTCCCACAATCCTCTATTCTAAGGATATTTGACACAGGATTTAGGACCCATCCTAATACCTCAATTACGTTTGCCAAGATGTTTTTTCCAAATAAGGTAACATTCACAGGTTATAGATAGACATATCTTTTTCTGTGGTGGGGCACCATTCAACCCACTATAAAGCTCTAGTGACAGAAAGCAAATCAGTGGTTAACTGGAGATGGGGAGGGATTCGAGGGAAGAACTACAAAGAGACTGAGAAAACTTCTAAGATGATGGATATATCCACTACCATAATTGTGGTAGTGACTTCATGAACATAAATGTGTATTAAAAGTTATCAAAGCATACACTTTGTGACAAGAACCTAATAATTTCATGTCTGAGTCTCTAAATACAACCATCAAACATAACCTAAGTAATCATAAATTCAAAACACAATAGAATAAATAGAGTTTTAAAAAGATGTGGAATTGAGAAAGCATAGTAGTACACTGAGCTGTAAATTAATAAACGACAGAAGCTAAGGAAGAATGAGTTCTGCTACCCCAAAAGGGAAGACAGGTAAATCAGACAGTTTAAAATTAGTTCCCTGACCATTGTCTTCTACACAGACCCTAAACAAACACTGGTAGAGTGAGTTAATGGATCAATGAAGCACTAATTCAGAGTTCCCTGTGTTAACTCTGAAGTGGTATTTATAGATCCAGGGCAGTTTGGTTGCTTGTTGGGACAAAGTAAGGCACACAGAACCTCAAAGAAGGCTGCAAAAACAAACAGTCCTAGGTAACTTCTTAAGGGGGCCGTATGTACCAGTACAGCAAACCAGACTTTCTGAAGTAACATTAATATAACATAAAGTCAAATAAATTAATGTTTCCACATAACTCTCATTTGCCAAGAACAAAATTTTACATGGTGCAGACTACAGGAGGAGGAAGTTAGAAGAAAGAATAAGAGAAAAAAAGTAGGAACCTCCGAAGGCTGGCCCCTTCCAAGCCTCTTATAACACCTACAATTTGGTGATGCATTGGAAAATATGCTGAACATAAAAATTCCTGCCATATTGTTTAGAAACCACCAAATTAGATACACATGCAAAACACATTTTTTTCTATTCCACAGAAAGTTCAAATTTATATATATACGCAAATGGCTGTAGATGTATCTACAAATAAACTTTATGATGTTATTATATAGAAAATACATTACATGTTAAAGAACCAAAAAATAATCCTTCAGAAACATCAAACAACCTCTTTAATGTGGGAGATTTACTAAGCAACAACCATTTGTACTAGTGTATCAAGTTTAATTCACATGACTAGCCACTTGATTTGGCAGTCTCAATGCATATAAGACAAATAATTCAAAAAGTTTGACAATATTATTTTTAGCTCACATGTTTCTTGGATTCAGCCCACAAATGCTTCTGCTTTATGCTACTCTAGGGACTCCATTCAGATACAAATACATTTGTTAGCGACTGGGAGGCTGAGGGAGGCACTGGATGCACACATGATATTCCGAGAATCCAAATTTATCATCTCACTGGACAGACACTAAGAATAATTGAAAACTGACTGTTGCTGCTTCTACATGGACTTAATGAAGATGATATAATTAAGGCCACACATTATATACTAGAAGTATGCTTCTAGTAAGAGTTATAGTTACCAATGATCATTACCTAATAAGTTTAACAATTTAATTGATCTCTTTCATAAGACAATGTTTGAGAATTATCACCTAAAACACTTTGTTAAATGTAAACACTGTTTTCCCATACCTTGATTATATTATGAAGCAAAAAACATTTTAATTTTTCATGAGGGAGAAATATATCTAAAATTAGAACTCAACACAAACATGTGAATCAATTGTTTCCCCAACTACTTCCAAACAAAATATTTCAAATTCCACACAAGATTCTGCAAACCCATGAGTACAAGCTCTAATCTTGACACTGAATTTGGATCATCTCCATGGAGGAAATCCATGAACCAGATGTGATTTTGTTCTTCCAGATGTATTTCACATGTATGAGGAAAAATAAAACATTTCTTCACTGCCTTTGAGGGCACTTAAAAATACACTTGATAAAAATAGCAAAAATGAAATTCTGGAAATCTTGAATATTCCACTATTCTAAAGAAATTATTTATTGAATTATTACTAAATTAACCAAACTACATATAAAGTAGTTGCCATATTATCAATGAACATTAAAGTTACTAGTAAATCAGAATCAACTTAACATTTATAATCTACCATTTTTCTCGGTATTCAGTAGTGATACTAATTAAAACAGAAATTTTTTAAAACAATTTTTGTTTTCACATTATATGCAAATTAAAGAGAAGTATTCCTTCAGTTTTAACTAAAATGTCATGACTTCAAGATCTAGGATAAACTTCCATACACAAAGAAAACATGGATCTACAATGGCAAATTAATGATAACAGCAAAATTTAATAAAATTAGTAACACACCTGGATCTAACTGCATGCTCTCAAATTTTCAAATTGCTCTATAATACCAATAGCATGAGTGTTAAAAGGTATAAATTTAATATCACAAAACCAACCTCCATCATGTTTAGAGTTCAACTAGTTAGAAACAAACAAAAATGGTTCTTGTGGCGCATGTATTTCCTTTGCCCTCTTCCAGAGATCCTTCAAATGCTTAACAACTCTATTTAAATGTTAAAGAAAGTCAAATCAGGAAAATGAGTGATTTTGTTGAGATGTTTAATTTTAACCAGGAAAAAAATGTAAACATATACTATGTAGTTTTAAAAGTTGTAAACAGGCATAATTATACTTGTTCTATATGAAAATTGCTTAATTTACCAAGAAACAGTAGCTAGTCATATCAATGCAAATTACAGTAGTACAAATATATACAAACAACCACATTAAACTGAATTAACTTTTGTACAGCTTGGGTTGTCAAGGATTCAATAAGAATGTTATCATTATATGCTGGCATAAAAATAAATATTTTAAATTTAGTAACCCATTTTAATTTTAATAAAAATATGATTTTAAATGACTTCACAGAAACACTTTATGCTTACTCCAAAAATCAAAATGCTAAACTAAAAGAAGAAACTTTTCCAGTTAAGATATATTTTATAAAAAATTACTTTTAAGTTTATGGAAGAGGGATGGCTTCCTATATGCATCAGAAATAAATGCGAAGTAGTCAGCAAGAATATATGTTTTAGGCTTCAGTAAATTATAGCAATCAAATCATAGCAGCAGTATTTCATTTCCAATACTATAAAGAACCAGAAGTAGATCATTTTCATAAACACATACTTATTTAATGCATAATTTTGGTGTGGGTCAGTAACTCCAGAGCTTTAAGAATTTCCCTCTAGAAATAAGTAACTGTATTTGGATTTTAAATACAAACAAATTAAGAACAAAAATTTTACTTGGCTGTGTGCAGTGCCTCATGCCTGTAATCCCAGCACTTTGGGAGGCCAAGGCAGGCAGATCACTTGAGGTCAGGAGTTCAAGACCAGCCCGGTCAACATGACAAAACTCCATCTCCACTAAAAATATGAAAAATTAGCTGGGCATGGTGGCACACGATTGTAATCCCAGTTTGTAATCCCAGTTTGAACCCAGGAGACGGAGGCTGCAGTGAGCCGAAATCACACCACTGCACTCCAGCCTGGGTGACAGCATGAGAGTCCATGTCAAAAAAAAAAAAATTACCTTAGAGTTCTGTTAGAGATGTTTTGTTTTACCATTTAAAAAATTCCATCAAGGGTAAAATCTTCTATTTCAAAGAAAACCAGTTATAAACCGTATTTAGACATCAAATTTGAATGACATAAATTAATCTGAATCACAGACAGATGTAGTCTCTAATTTGAAGAATCAAAGAATCATGTATAGCCATGAACTAAACATCACATTCTACACATGATAAAGTCTGAACACTTGATTTCTAAAACACACCTTGCCTTTCTTTTAGATTCCTTTTTTTTTTTAAGATGGGGTTTCACCATGATGGCCAGGCTGGTCTTGAACTCCTGACCTCAGGTGATCCACCCACTTTGGCCTCCCAGAGTGCCAGGATTACAGGTGTGAGCCACTGCACCTGGCCACCTTTTAGATTCTTGAAAGCAAAAGAAAAAAACCTGAGTTAAGAGGGCATTTACCACCTGATATGGTTTGGCTATGTCCCTACCAAAATCTCATCTTGAATTGTAACTTCCACAATTTCCATGTGTCATGGAAGGAACCTAGTTGGGGGTGATTGAGTTATGGGGGCAGGTCTTTCCTGCACTGTTCTCCTGATAGTGACTAAGTCTCATGAGATCTGATGGTTTTAAAAACAAGAGTTTCCCTGCACAAGCTCTTTGCCTGCCACCATCCATGTAAGATGTGACTTGCTTACCCTTGCCTTCCAGCATGATTGTGAAGCCTCCCCAGCCATGCAGAACTGTAAGTCCATTAAACTTCTTTGCTGTATAAATTATCCGGTCTTTATCAGCACCGTGAAAATGGACTAATACACCACCAAATAAGGATAATGCAAACTTTAATAAGTCAGTTAGCAAACACATTTTTGGGAAAAATAAAATTTGTAAGCCTCAAGAAACAGAACACATAAGCAAAATGAATAAACAGAATAGGTAAGATCAGGGAAAGCAAAATCATGTAAATCTGACTCTGACATAGCTCTTTAAATAGAAGGTGCATTAAAGAAAATAATATGAAAATGTTCCTTATTTAAAGAAAAACCTACTGAAGTATGTTGAAAACAATAATAGAGAACTGCACTACACACGTGTACTTATGATGAAGAACAAAATATAATTTTTCTATCTTCTCCTCTCCCGAATTTTCTAAAAAGTAACAAAACACAAAAGACTTGTATCTCATAGAGATTATTCTCTTTTTTTGTTTGCTTATTTGTTGTTGCTGTTTTTGAGACAGGTTCTCAGACTGCTGCCCAGGCTGTAGTGCAATGGCTCGATCTTGGCTCACTGCAACCTCTACCTACTAGGCGTAAGCAATCCTCCCACCTCAGCCTCCCGAGTAGCTGGGACCAGAGGTGCACACCACCACATCTGGCTGATTTTTAAAATTTTTTGCAGAGACAGGCTCTCCCTATGTTGCCCAGGCTCATCTCAATCCCCTGGGCTCAAGCAATCTTCCCAGTTCAGCCTCCTTAAGTGCTGGGATTACGGGTGTGAGCCACCACGACTGGCTGAGACCATTTTCTAATAGCAACCTACATGTTTTAAAATGGCACACATTAAAAATCATATTTAAACCTGAAATATCTGCAGAGAATAAATAAAATACAAAAATATAAACAAACTTATTTCATCTGATATTTTTCTAAAGGAATTATGTTAGTTCAAATAATGAGAGCAAATGTAATTATCAAAGACTTCTAAACACTTTTAAAACATTAAGATATTACTACATTTATTTTTCAGTCAAATATTTATTGAGAGCCTAATACATGCCAGGTATTTCACTGTAAAGACTAAAGATGCAGCTGGCAAAGAAATAAAACATGATCCTTGACATTACAAAGGTTACTTTTTAGTGTGGCAGTGAAACATAAATTAAGTAGAGATATGTGGTAAACGCTACTCAGAAAAATTATTCTATTTTTAATTTTCTGGAAATACCAATAGAAGTATCAGGAAAATTCACAAATAAAATGTATGAGACTGGTGTTTCTCTTATCTGCAATTGAAAAAAAAATATGAGTCAATTTCTTTAATGGTTAGAGTTCTTAAAGATTTTCTATTTCCTTTTACATTTTTCCAGAAAATTAAAAATTCTTAAACTTGTTCAAAATTTTCATAATTTTAGAATAAATTTGCTGAAAGCTGCTATTTTAAAATCTCGACATGTGCCCTTTACATTCCTAATACTGTTAGTGTGTACTTCTTTGCTGATCAATGACAGGAAGACTGCCCAGTTTCAAATACCGGCTCCACTATTTACCATTTGTGTGGCCTTACGTAGGTTACTTCTCTGGGCCTCAGTTTCCTCAATTTTAAAAAAGGACTAAAAGCAGTACTTTCTCCCAAAGCATTACTGAAGGAATTAAATGAGATAACGCATGTATTTAGAACATGCCTGGGATATAACATAATTAAGTGCTCAATAAATGTTAACTGTTATTTTTAAGTGTAGATTTATTTGTATATACTTTACGTGGAACTCAGTATCCATCTTCAATCTGACATCTCATGTTTTTCTTTAATTTTGGAAAATATATATGCTTTATTTTCCTTTCAGATGGCATCTCTTATTCTTTATATTCTCTGGTTCTAAAACTCCTATCAGGCATAAGTTGAACCTTCCCATTCTGTCTTCCGTGTTCTTAACATTTTTCTTTCTTTCCTCTTTCTTTATATCTACATGCTGTTTTCTAGGTGACATCCTCAAATCTTTCTTCAAATTATGTAAGTCTGTCTTTGCATAATTATAAAATACTATAGAAAGAACTACACAATGGCACATAGAAAGAACTCAAAAGTTTGTTGAATGCAAATCAATGACATTTTAATTTCAATTACTGTATACTTTCATTTCCAAGTACTGTTTAACCTCTTTCAAATCCTCCCATTCCTTTTATATTGCACAGGTTTTCCATTATGATCCTATTGCCCCCTCTTTTGTGTATAATAATTTCAAACAAACTGGTTTCACAGTCTCTCTGAGGTTTTTCTATTATCTCCAGTTCTTGTGTTTATTATCTTACTTATGTTTGCACATTCTTCTACATTATGGTTTGTTTTCTCCTGTGGATTACAATGTCTATAACCGTCAGCAAAGGTCACTTTATTTTGTGTGCCTGGAGCTATGGAAACCCATCTACAGGGCAGTTGCATTTGCACATTTGCTCTGCCAGAATCCAGGAGCTCTCACTAGTTTCAGACCAGGGATATAAGAAAGAGGTTCATATGCAACTCAAGTTTGTATGAATTGTTTACTTATGCGTATTTTTTTTTTTTTTTGCTTACTTTACAGTATCTTTGATTTTGATATGAATGACTTCATCATTGTTAATGAAATTCCTGGCCTCATTGAACAACTTAACATTCTTTTAGATGTTTTCCTCTGAACAATATATTCAAATCGTACCAGATACATATACTACTATCCCAAGTACTGATAATTCTAACCTTTTCTATAAATCATCTTTTTAACAAAGGACTACAATATATTGTTGTGCATTTTTAGAAGTAATAGTGATAAAAATGATATTAAATACATTCAAGCTGTATGTTAAGAGTTTAGATAATCCTTTAAGTAAATCAAAAAAATAATGTCTTCTATTTATTCCTTACAACCACCCTGGGAAGAAAGGTTACAGCAGTTTAGTGTTCCCATTTGAGACATGAAGAACTGAGATTCAAACCTATTGGCTCATGTGCATACATAGAAATACACTACATTCCCACTTACTGTTCATTTGGAGTACACACATCTGATATTCTCATACTAGTAACTATTCTTTCTTGTTTTCTGCTAAATTCTAGATATTACATCCTGCAACTTTTCCCACCTATTTTACTTCTTCAATTCCTAACATATAACACTAATTGGCACTCCTAATTTATAAGACTCATAATGCAATAGGCATTATGAAAACACTATATAACCTCAAACCTAAAACGTATCTTTCACACTTTAATTGTTTCCACAATCAGGATGTATCTTTCAATTAATGTCAAAAGAAACTTTCTGGTGATCATGTAGAAAAATAAGTTATACTACTACTACAAACACAATTGTGCATATAAAATATTTGTTCAGCTGAATATTACTTTGATTGCCGTATTTGCATTTGTACGTCACTGTGACTGAATTTTAATTCATTAATCCCTGGTTGTCCAATTTTCTAAAAAAGATTATACTGTGATACTGTTCTGAAACAGAAAGTAAGACTATCCATATAAAGTTGACTGTCACATACGAGGTAAGGCATTTCATGAAATACGGTGAAAAACATGAAATCTTTAGGAACTGGTTGCTCAATTACAATGCCAGGAGAGGGTTTATGCATCAGAAAAAACTCAAGATATTCTCTTCTAAATTTTTCAAAAATAACTGATATATTATTTTTCTAAAACACAGCTTTTGTCATATTATTTCCCTGTTCAAGAATCTATAATGGTTTCTCATTGCTTCCTAATTCAAATATAAACTTCTACACAACTTTCAAGGCCCTCTATTATCTGGCTTCATCAGTTTATGCAACTGTAATTGCCTTTTTTTCCCTCCACAATTCCCCATGGTTCTCTGCTTTAGTCAGATCAGTCTCTTTAAGTCAGTCCCCATGTTTCTTACAACTTTGTGGTGGTCCTCACTTCCTGTGTCATCCCCTTACTAGGAGGAAAAACCCTGCCCAGCCTTCAGGCCCAATTCAAGTCTTAATCTACTTCATTTTGAGCTATTTACAACTAGAAACTGTACTGTGTAAGTTACCAATGGCATTTGTCTATTCTTTGTTTCAAAACTATTGCTTTTTCCAAATTTATGTTGAATATCAACAACAATATTGATCATTTCTCTTTTTCATTAGAGGAAATTCTATTAAAAAGAGATTTTAAAGACAGAAAACTAAACCTCAGAGAAATTAAGTGAAGTGTCCAGATCAAAGAGTTAAATATTTCAAGTTAGAAAAAACCCAAGTTAGTGATTTTTTCCTTTCATAGTACTGATATATGAAGTAAGGAGCAAAACAAAAGATATGTATCAAACCTCGTATCCCCTTTTGCTTTTCAGTTAGCTTAACATAAAAATTAAAATCACAAACAGGGCCCATTATACATTTCTGTTTATTGCATGTTAATCCGCTGACATTCCTCTCTCCTGATCAAGCTGAAAGTTTATGAACTTTCAAGTTAAAGTTCTCATCAATACAAATTAGGTGTGATTATTGGGAGCAGGGGAGATGGGGAGGATTGGTTACAGATTTGCTCAGAGACACAAAGACATATTTGAACTTCGTAAGCAGCCTTAAGAGTCTCTCTTGGGTGCTATTTCTATGTTGTTGGGTTTTTTTGTTTTTTTTTTTTTTCTCTGATTATACCCATGCAATGTGACTCCATTTGGGATTTCAAGTAAAGCTGGAATGCTGTATTCCCTAAAGAATTAATACTGTTTAGTTTTGTGTTAAAACAAAGAATGTGATACTTCTGGTCAAAAGTTCCTTTTCTGGAATTCATGATAAATGAAAATAATTTTGGCAGTTTCTATGTCATTCTGCATCTCACAAGCAACGTGCAATTCTTCATGTCACTACAACTTGGTTATTCACTGTAACAACTGATCTTATTACAAAACAAGTTAAAGAAACAAACAAAGCCTCCTTCAGTTCCTGCCTTGATTCATTATTAGAATTCACCTTTCCTTTCACCTCACCCACAATCTCAGACATTGAAGGCCAAATGTTGTTCTCTCTGAATGACAGGACATTAGACAATTTAAACATCAGCAAATTGAGTTCAGCTATCCTTAGTCACTGACTGATGACTCTATTCCTATTTGTACATTTTTGAAGTAATACTATGTCCTTCCCGGAAGTTCCTTTTGCATTCCAGATTACGACAGGGACTAAAGAACAACAAAGAAAAAATGCAGAAAGTCAAGTGTCAGGCAGAGTAAGACCCATAAGCATATACATATGTAGGTAAGTCTGGGTCAAATTCAACAGGGTATTAATCTTTATTTTAAAATTATAAAGAAACATTATCAAATTAGCCCAAAGAAATTTAATTCTGGCTTAGTATCAAATCTTAAAATATGACCAGAAGGTATACATTTCTAACATATATAAACAGAAAATATTTTAAAATAATTTAAATTCTGTAATAAATAACATTTGGTTGTACCATATATCATCTTTCTAATGTCATGGGATAATCAGATACAAAAATTGCTACCATCAATTTTCCATCTCTAATTTTATAAGATGGATTAAATGTACCTGTTCCCCCACCAAATCAGGGATGACATAATTGAACAAGTTAAAATTTATTTCTAAAATTTCCCTAGAGGAATTTCAAAGAAAATAAGCAATTTAAAAAGAACACTAGAAAATCACAAACATTTTAAAATGGTATACACCTTCTATCTCTAAATTAACTAGGGTTCATTCAGCAAATGACTATTGTCTTTGCTTCTGCTGATTACCTGCTAAAGCACCAAAAAAAAAAAAAAAAAAAAAAAAAACCCCACCAAAACTAAACAAACAAACAAAAAAAACCACTCAGCATCTTCCTCTGTTAAAGTCACATCTGCAGGAAAAAGGCTACTAAAAAAAGAACTATCTGCTGTCCCAAGTTCATATCCTGCCAGTAGATATTTTGCAATGCTCAGGGTAGAACAATGTTTGAAAAAAATAGTTTCATAGGATCACATATTTACGACAGAAACTCCAGATTGAAAACACTTAAATGGTAGTTATATTATTAATGTATTTTTCTAAGTCTGCCACTTTATCTAAGTCTCCAATTTGTACCATGTATTTTAAAACTTTACCTTAAAAAAACTGTCTCAGTACTCCCTGTTCTGCTTGTTTTTTCCATTGACTATATTCACCATTTATGATTCTCACGTGTAAATAAATACTAACTAGTATAAAGAACAAAGTAGAGACAAATTTCATTTAGAAAAATCCAGAAAAAATTTAAAGACATATACAGTAAAAACAATAAAGGCATAAGCAACAAATACTATTCTAGTTGAACTATACTTAATCTCTCAAATAAAGCAACAGTTTATGTTAAATAAACGTTCATTTAACCGTACATAGGCCACTGCAAGGCCAAAATAGGTTCAAAAGTTCTTAACCAAGTGATATGGTGTTATCCTGTATACATTGGTCAAAATCATTGATAAGAGAACCTGACATATCTGTTTTCACATATTTCTTCATTTTTTTATTAAAAGGATTCTCTGATTTAAACTCTGATGGCTAAAATAAATAATTGCTCAGCAAATTGGAGTCTGACAGTATGTGAGCCAAACAATATTTAATCTCCTAGAATAAAATTATTTATTCTAGGGTCATATAAAAATCACCTATGTAGTACCTTGTGGTTACAATTACTTATGTTTTTTTCAGTGTTTCTCAACTCTGGGCTGTGGAATCACCAGGGAGAGTTATTAAATTTTACAATACCAAGACTCCATCTCAAGTTGTATAAATTTTGGCAGTTAGGTCTTAGAATTGGTATTTAAAATTTTTTAATTGTGGTAAAAACATAAAATTTACCATCTTATCTATTTGTAAATGGACAGTTCAGTAATGCTAACTATATGCACACTGTTGTGCAACAGATCTCTAGAGCTTTTTCATCCTGCAAAACTGCAACTCTATACACACTGAACACCTCTCCATTTTCCTTTCCCCGAGCCCCTGGCAATCCCATTCTACTTCCTGATTCTTCGAGTTTGACTATTTTAGATACCCGTTATAAATGAAATTAAGTATTTGTTTTTTTCATGACTAGCTTGTTTCACACAGCATGATGTTCTCAAGGTTTATCCCCGTTATAGCATGTAACAGAATTTTCTTTTTTTAAGGCTGGATAATATTCTATTGAATGTATACACCACATTTTCTTTATCATTCATCTACTGATAGACAACTGAGTTGCTTCTACTTCTTGGCTGCAGTGAAAAATGCTGCAATGAATATGGAAGTGCAAATATCTTTGCAATCCAAAAGTGAAATTTTTGGATCATATAGTAAATATAATTTTTTAAATTCTATTTTTAATTTTTTAAGGACTCTTCATACTGTTTCCCACATAGCTGTACCATTTTACATTCCCACTAAAATAGGACAAAAGGGTTCTAACTTAATCCACATCCTCACTAATACTTGCTATTTTCTGTTTTTTCTTTTTTTTTTTTTTTTTTTTCCTGTTTTTGTGAGACAGAGTCTCACTCTGTCACCCAGGCTAGAATGCACGATCTCAGCTCACTGCAACCTCCACCTCCCTGGTTCAAGCGATTCTCCTGTGTCAGCCTCTCAAGTAGCTGGGACTACAAGGCATGCACCACCACGCCCAGCTAATTTTTTATATTTTTGGTAGAGATGGAGTTTCACCATGTTGGCCAGGCTGGTCTTGAACTCCTGACCTCAAGTGATGCACCTGCCTCAGTCTCACAAAGTGCTGGGATTAGAGGCATGAGCCACCATGCCCAGCATTTTTTAAAAAAATAGTACCCAAACTAATGGGTCTGGGGTGGCATTTAATTGCGGTTTTAATTTGCATTTCTCTAATGATAGTGATGTTAAGCAACATCCACATAATAACATCCAGTCAGAAATATGGGATCAGCACTTAGAAGATAATGCATAGAGAAACAATGGTTGAAATACAATTAGAGGATAGCCAAAACTTTCAGGTAAGACTGGTTTGCTTCTTCCATCTAAGACTTGGCCTGCTTCCCTCTTTGAAATCTCTCCAATCTCTCCTTTTCCTATATTTTGTCAATCCAATTCTATTCTTAAGAAAGGATTTAATATGACTTGAGGAACATTTTTTATTTCTTCTAGGGACATTTATGTATGAAGGCTTAACACTGTTAAAGAAAAGACATATCCCCCTCTCACCACCACATGGGAAGGAGGGGATAAAGCCTTAAGACTTAGCAACAAGGCAGAGGTACACAGGCTTGGTATTCTCATAGCCAATTCTACATGTGACTAGCAGCTGATCCCTATTTCTCTTAAGACTGACAATTTGTAGAAACAGAAACAACCGACATTGATATAAAAATATGCTTTTGTACAAGCTAAGCATTTACTTGGGAACCTGTAGAATAAATTACAGTTATCCTCTTTTATCCAAAGTTTCACTTTTTGTGGATTCAGATCTGAAAATATTAAATGGAAAATTCTAGAAATAAATAATTCGTAAGTTTTAAATTTCACGTCATCCTGCGTAGTGTGATGAAATCTGTCACTGCTCTATCCAGCTTGGGGCATAAACCACCCCTTTGTCCAGTAAATCTACAATGTGTATGCTATCTGCCCACCTGTTCATTAGTATTGCCTTGGTTATAATGACTGCTAAAGTATCACACAGGGTTTGTGTTCAAGTAACCCTTATTTTACTTACTGATGGCCCCAAAGTACAAGAGTAGTGATGTTGGCAATTCAGAGATGCCAAAGAGAAGCCATAAAGTGCTTCCTTTAAGTGTAAAAGTGAAAATTCTCAAGTGAATAAGGAAAGAAAAAAATAGTTCGCTTAGGTTGCTATGACCTATGGTAAGAATAAATCTTCTACCCTGAAATTGTGAAGAAGGAAAAAGAAATTCATGCTAGTTTTGCTGTCACATCTCAGCCAAAGTATATGGTAAGTGTTTAGCTAAGACCAAAAAAATCATTAAATTTGTGGGTGGAAGACAGGAACAAAAATGTATTCCAACCAATAGTGATCGACTGGGTACTGTCCACAGTTTCAGGCTGGGAGTCTTGGAATATACATCCCTCAGATAAGGGAGGATTACTGTACATGTACGTATTTTAGAGTGTAGAGCTAGAACTCAGAACAGGCCCTAAAAACGTGGTTAATATTTGAATTATGAGACTTTTCCAACATCTCACTTGTTCAACACCCTCAATTATGTGGCATACAGCCAAGGTCCTAAAAGTTGGCCAAATAAGCAAACTGTAAAAAAGTAAAATTAGATATCACCAATCTTTACTAAAAGGTACTTGATTTTCCTCATGGAATCCTTTGATACTCACTGACTTATTAGATACTATTAGCTTACATATAATTCTAGCAAATTAAACTAAGTGGTTTTCCAATTTATAACAAATGCATTTATATTGGAGGTGAAAATGGAGACATGGGAATCTCAGCATGCACAGTAGGCTAGGTCAGCCCTTCATACCTACACTCTTACGTATTACTTGTATGCATCATTTATTACAGTAGATTACAAGAATTGAAACTCTATAGAATAGCCTTAGTCATCAAAGGTTAAATTATATTAGTATCTGCTCTCAGAAATATGCATAACTTGTACAGCATCCAGTTATACACACACACACACACACACACACACACACACACCCCCCCATACCTTGGCTTAATTTTCTTCTGCTTTCTGCCAAAAGCTATTCCAACCTCAGCCATTTCATGAGTCACCACATAGGCAGCTCTTACTTTGGCTTTACCTCTCCCTGCTTGGTTTCACCACTCCAATCACCTGACTCAACTATAGAAAACCCTTCTGATTTTTCCCTACTGAAGGAAACATTGTGGTTAGAGTGTCGCAAAACACCACAAAACCAAATGAATACATGTATGCTTACCTCTGAAAGAGAAAGTCAGGGAGGAAGAGTTTGACAAACAGAAACCAGAATAAGAAGGGAAACATAATGCTCAGCTCACAAATACTTGCAATTTATTTGAGTACAAAATATTCAATCCTCTTCTCTAAGTAGTTTATTTATGACAGACACTTTGTACTGTATACTCTAATTACTTGTTCTATTTTATCTGTCTTTAACATTATTAAGAAAAACTGAAGGATTTCCCTGTTATCTGGGTAGTTTTATAAATCCCCACAACAAGAAATCTACCAAGAGAATGTGATATTTAAGTTTTTGTATTCATATTTTTAAAATTATTTTTCAAAATAAAAAAAATTAAAATCACTTATCCCTATTTGAAAAAAGAGAGAGAAATCTACTTCCTAACAGTGCCTAATGGTTATAGATCTCCACTAGTTCCCATTGTATTTAGAGTCAAGTTTAATCTTTCTACCCTAGTCTTGACTATAAAGTCTTCCTTACAAAAAAAAAAAGGAAAGAAAAATATTTTCCTTACCTCCACTAACACAAATAAGCTTATATATTATCTATACTACTCAGACCTAGGTATAAAGATACACATGTAATAGCTTTTTAAAATAAAAATGTTTATTTGTCCACATTTTGTTTTACTCACTTAACAATCTCATTCTTTTCTACACTAAAACAGTGTGTATTTACCTAACACCAAGACTACTGAGAAGGTTTTTCAGTATTTTGCTACTGCAAGAAATACCACTGAATATACTTATAACAAGTAAGTATAACACTACTGAAGTGTGCATATGAACAGCATAACACTGCTACTAATAGTTATATTAACATTCTTTAGTTTGGCCAATCTGATAGACAAAATCTTCATTCACTTTTATTATAGATTGTCTTTTAAAAATTATGACTGAAGTTGGAGGCAGCTTCTCATGGTTTCTGACAATATGTATTTCTTCAGAGAACTGACAGTTTGCAATTTTTTTTTTTTTGTTTTTATTTTACTTCTAAGTTGTAGGGTGCTTTTTGATCAAGGTAATCAACCTTTTTATCTTTTAACTTGGTTGACGATATCTACCACAGTACACTCATATTAAGAAAATTTATCTTTTCAGTGGCATACTATGAAACTGTTTTAAGAAGCCCACCAAAGGATTACTTACTCCTAAAGAAAATATACCTGTATTTAACCTTCCTACTTACTATCTGATTAGAGTCTAAACACTATGAAGTTCCACATAACTTGTACGTTTCTGTCCTAGAGAAAGCTTAAACCCAAAGGTTACAGTTTCATAACTTTTTAGAAAATCAACCAAATTTGTATCTAATCACTATTATTCTCAAGCATCATTTTTCAATTTTACTGGAAAGGTGGACTATATAAGAGAGACTATGTAAGAGAGATTAATAATGCAGACTGTATAAGTCTCTATTATTCAAATTACCTAACATCAAGTTTTATTATCTTACTGGTCCTAGTTCAGTTACAATGTTGAATGAGTTTTTGACACGTGTTCATTCTATATTTTTAGGAGAGTCATTTTTCTACCATGTGAAAATTACCTGACAGTTAATTTATTTGTAGATAGATCCATCAATGTTATTCCTTTAAAGCACCTGGGCTTTCTCATTAACTGAGGAAGGTCACCTCCATCTCTGCATTGTAAAAACAAAAAAGTATATACTCATCTATTTTCCATAGATTAAAAAAAATTCTACTTAGAATTTTACCATGAATAGTATGATTATGCAGTTTTACTCTTTCAATATGCAATGAGTTATATTGATTCATTTCATTATAATGAAACATATCTCGAATAAAAACTACATAGTATATTACTCTCAACAGACTATGAGATTCAATTTTCTAATACTTTGCTTAGAATTTTTGCATCCATATTTTCTCTTTTTTGGTATCTTCATTAAGGTTTTTTGTACTAAAGTAATGCCACCTTCATATAACACAGTGAGATGCTTTCTATATTTTTAATATTTTGAAATAGTTTTCATAGTAATTTAAGAATTTTCAGTTACTTGATAATAAACTGCACAAGAAGGGCAGTTAAGTCTATAAAACGACATGGCATGCTGCCTTTTGTGTGTGTGGCAGATCTTTAACAACTCTAGATTTAAAGAAAAGTGGTAAATATAGTATAGAGTTCCCATATATCCTTCATCCAGCCTCCTCTTAAGTTAACATCTTAGAGACACGGTACAGCTGTCTGAACTAAGAAGTTAGCATTAGGCCGGGCGCGGTGGCTCAAGCCTGTAATCCCAGCACTTTGGGAGGCCGAGGCGGGTGGATCACGAGTTCAAGAGATCAAGACCATCCTGGTCAACATAGTGAAACCCCGTCTCTACTAAAAATACAAAAAATTAGCTGGGCATGGTGGCACGTGCCTGTAATCCCAGCTACTCAGGAGGCTGAGGCAGGAGAATTGCCTGAACCCAGGGGGCGGAGGTTGCGGTGAGCCGAGATCGCGCCATTGCACTCCAGCCTGGGTAACAGGAGCGAAACTCCGTCTCAAAAAAAAAAAAAAAAAAAAAAAAAAAGAAGTTAGCATTAGTGTAATACTATTAACTAAGTTATGGACTCTATCCAGATTTCCCCAGTCCACTAATGTCCTTTTCTGTTCCAGGACACCATACTGCATTTAGTGCTATGACTCTTGAGTTGTACTCCTCTGGTCTGTGAAAATTTCTCAATCTTTTTTTTTTCTTTTTTTCCCATAACCTTGACAATTTTGAAAAATATGAGTCAGAAATTTTGTAGAATGTTCCAAAATTTGGGTTTATTTTCTGTGTTCTCATGCCTGGACTGTGTTAAGGATTTAGGGGAAGTATACCACAGAAGTAAAGTGATCTTTGCATTGTATCATATTAGAAGGTACATTCTATCCACATGACTTATTACTGGTGATGTTAATCTTGGTTACTTGGTTATTAATAGTCTTTTTCACTTCATCCATTGTTATCAGTTTGTTTAGTTTTCTCTCACTTCTTAAGTTTCATTCTGATACTTTATATTTTATTTTAAAATGTATTTGTCTCATCTAGATTCAATAACTGTGTATGTTTAAAACTGCACAAAATGTTTTCTTTATTATTTTTGGTATTATCTAAATCTGTGGTTATATTGCTTTGCTCAACCCTAATGCTGTATATTACTGTTTTCTCTTTTTTCGTAGGCTTCTTTAGGGTATACCTAATTTGTTAATCTTTTGTTTTGAGTTTCATGTTCAATTTCTGTCACTGTTTAACTCCATTATGTACCAAAGGAACAGTATTTAGATCTTGATAAGTGGTCCATGTGTTGACAGATCAAGGAGCAAAGAGGAAGGCAAAGGGAACAAGCCAGATGACTACAGCAACAGAAGGTTGGAAAACATGGGGCATATAATCTGTAATCTGGTCTACCTGCAATATATAATGAATGCAGGAATGAAAAAGAATAGATAGAAGCAACATTAAACAGGTGGGAATAAAATATTATATTTAGTAAATAGATACTGAAAAATTAAACACAAAATTTCATACACTCTAACAATTTTACTTCTGGGTATATACCCAAAAGAACTGATGTCAGAAATTCAGATAGATATTTGTACATACATGCTTATGGCAGTACTATTGACAACAGCCAAAGAGTGAAAGTAATCTGCTGTCTATCAACAGATGAACAGATTAAACAAAATGTACTACAATCATACACTGGGATATTATTCACCTTTAAAAAGGAAAGAAATTCTGTTACTTGCTACACCATGGATGACCCTTGAAGTTAACACACTTAAGGAAATAAGACACAAGAGGTCAAATCATGATTTCACTTATAAGGGGTACCTAAAATAGGTAAATTCATAGAGACACACAAAGGAACAGAGATTACCAGGAATTGGGGACAAACGAAATGGGGAATTTTTTTTGTTTTGTTTTGTTTTTTAAATAAATACAGTGGTTCAGTTTCAGATGATGAAAAAGTTCTGGAGATGAATAGCAACAATGGTTGCACAACAATGTGAATGTACTTAATGCCTCTGAATGATACACTTAAAACCGTTAAAATGGTAACTTTTATGTGAATGTATATTTTATTTTACCATAATTTAAAAATCAGAGTCCTTACTAGCTGGAATTGAAGATTCTACATAATTAGTTTGAAGTGTTTTTCACATATTATGCTTTACTATTTACTGACAAAGTATCTGGCTCTCAAAAGAAAGTTGAAATAATGAATGGGCAAAACTGTTTCCTCTGTTAGGCTGGTCTTATCTTCACAATCTTCTAAAGGAGTCATGCTAATTCCTGCAATGCATCCTTTTCTACTGCTTTTATCTCATCAATGTCCCTCCATTGCCTCCAAAGTCCACCTCCCCATCTATATCTTAACCATCTTCTTAAGGGTCAGTTCTCCTCCATGAAGTCTTTCCCAATAGTTCTACCTGACAGTTTCTCTATTTTCTATCTAAAAAATCCTTTTGTGCCAAAGTATGTCATTTGACTACACTTTTAGAATTTTATCTATTAACATCATCTAGCAGCTAAATATATAGTCTTTATCTACTGGAATAAGACTGAAAGCACCTTAGGAGATAGGGATTTTTGGTCATGTTTCTTTTATATCCCTACATGACCCAACACAGTGCTAAATAATACAGAACAGAATACAAAAGTGGTTAAGGGCTCACGATCTGCTATTACTAACTCAATACAAAAACCAGTTCTACCACTAGATAGGTCATGCAAAATATGAGGCTAAGCAAGTTACAAGGTTAGGCAAGTTACTTAACCTCTGAGCCTCTTTTTTCTCACTTGCAAAATGACAAGAATAAAAGTATACTTTATAACATTATATTTGCATTAAATAAAATAATGTTAAAAAAATATAAGCACTCAATAAAGGTTAGCATTCAGTATTACTACTAGAAGTGCCTGATACTATTTGGTACAAATGGTGTTTAGCGAATTTCTAAGAAGTTGAATTATAAATGAAACTCGATTTTGGTGACTCTACAGCACACTGGTGACAAATTTTAGAAAATAATCTGATTAAACACACATTTGTTTGTTTGCCAGTTCTTTAGCTCTCTTCCTAACTAGACTACCTTCATGAAAGTCAGGCATTATATCAATTTTACCTACTACCATATAGAGAGTACCCAATACAGAAGTTAGGAGAAATATACTGCACACAAATTTGGCATTCAAATAACTGCTGGATAAATTAATCAAAAAGCTAACATTTTGTAAAATTCAAATACATATGCTTACATCACTAACAACAACCCCTCTTCCTCTCTTCCCTGCAACAGAAGATGGTTCCGCCTTCTTGAACAGCAAAAGCAGACATCACATTTTTCACAAAAGTCACCATAGACTATCAATCTGTTTCAGTCCCTGCCTGTTTTACAACACGTTCTAATCCCAAGAACACATGCTAAAGAAAAATAGTCTGTAGTGGCACATCACATACTGGTTAAAAACTCTTGATGACTCTGGCATTAGATGAAACTACAGTACTAACCTTCAAAGTCCTAAAGAAAATACTGTTGTTTATACTGAAAATGAGAAAGAGTACATTTTGGCAGTTTTATTAATTTATAAACTTGATTTGTAGAAAAAGGAATGCTCAACAAAATAAAAGATAGTAAATTTAGAGAGTTACAAACATTTCATCTTTTTAAAACATGCAGGGGAAATAACTTCGTTTCAAACTATATTTGCTAATAATTTTATATGAATACATGTTTATTTTCCTGCTTGTTTTCTCACCTAGTTTAATTCAGCTATCAAAACAGGAATTCCTTTCCACCTGCACCAATGCAGATAGTATCCAAACAAGTTGACCACGGGCTAAAAGAGTTATGTTTCCCACGGAATACTATTTCTTGCTCCTTTGTTGTTACTACTTTCTTGGTGATAAGAAGCATTCAGAAAAATGGTTTTGTTGTTAACTGCATGCAATTTTCTCTCTTTTCTTGAAAGGAATCAACAGCTATATTTCAAACACATAACCATGTGCCGTGCTTAAGAAGTGAGAAAACAAAAAAATAAATTGAGTAAGGCAGGGGCTCTCTTATATCAGCTCATACCTAATTAGATCCTCCTTTAATTTTGTTGAAAGCAATTAACTGGGAATCATCTAACTTCTAATAGGAATTGTACACAGACATAAGAATTATTTAGTTTCTAATCTTCTGGGAAGGAAACCAAAATGGTCTGTCCAAAAATTATCTTATGAATATTAATTATACCTCTAACACTGATTACTACTATATCTATATTAAAATAGTAAACGGAGACAAATTCTGGGTTCATAGATCGGTAGATCAGTATCATTAAGATGTCATATCTCCCTAAATTGATCGACAGATTCAGTGCAATCTTAATTAAATTTGTGGCAGACATTTTTGCAGATATTAACAAATGAATTTTGACAAATGCATAGAGATATGTATCCTCACTAAATAAAATTTCCTGATATTGATTTCACCTTCAAGCCTTTTCTACTGCATTTATTCTCTGCACATTCAATACAATTAATATATGCACACAGCCAAAATAATTTTTAGTACCCTATTTAGAAATAAAAATAACATAATAGGTCAGATATGGTGGCTCATACCTGTAATTCCAGCACTTTGGGAGGCACAAGGGGGCATATAGCTTGAGCCTAGGAGTTTGAGACCAGCCTGGGCAACATGGTAAAACCTTGTCTCTACAAAAAAACACAAAAATGCAAAAACTAGCCAAGCTGGTGGTATGCACCTGTGGTCCCTGGTACCTGCAAGGCTAAGGTGGGAGGATGGCTTGAGCCCGAAAAGCGGAGATTACAGTGAACCAAGGCTGTACAACTGTACTCCAGCCTGGGTGACAAAGTAAGACACTATCTCAAAATAAAATAAAATAGAGAAGAAAGAAAGAAAATTAATATGATGGCTGGTTTTCTTATTAGAAATAATTTTATGAAGAAAATAAATATTTTCACTTTACAAGAACTATGCTTCTGGCAGAATGTATGTGTCTGACAAATGTTTGCTGAGTGAACATATATAAGTATAAATAAACTTTAAACACACTCCAGGAGGTTGAGATGATGTAAAAGAAAGCAAGAACATTCCATAGTCATTTTCTACATGTTATTCTGTGCTCAAAAAGTCTTTATGGCCCATGGCACAAAGGAAGATGCTTAGACCTATTATTGAAATATTAGAAGCCATAAACAATTGGCCCCTAATGCCTTTCCAGAATTCATTTCTGTTACAACCTAACATCCTTCCAAATCCAAAATAAATACTAAGTGTCAAGCAATGTAGCATACTACTTCAGGACTTTTGCTGAAGCAGTGCAAATGCCTTTTCTCTTTAGCACGTGTTCAAGTTCCACTTTTGTTCCAGTTACTGTTGCTACATAATAAATTAACCCCAAACACAGCTTAAATTAAGGACTATCTTACCATGGTCATGGAGCCTGGGGATTAGGAATTCAGACAGCACAAAGAGGGGATGGCTTGTCTTTGCTCTACAATGTCTGGGGCCTCAGTTAGGGCAACCTGGAGACTGAAGATGATGCAACAGTTGGAGGCTGGAATCATCTGAAGTCTTGTCCACTCATACGCCTGGCACCTGGGCTAGGAGACTCAAAAGGATATGTCTGCCAAACAGTACCAACCCTTGACCTTTTCAAATTGCTTGATTTCTTCAAAGAAGGAAGACCTCAGAGTAGTCAGACTTCTTACATTGCAGACTCAGGGATCTAAGTGCAACTATTCCAAGAAAAAGGAATACACCTGGATCACCATTTACGACCCGGCCTCAGAAGTATGTATTCTTTTGTTCCAAACAGTTACGAGACCACCCAGATTTAAGGAAAGAAGAAAAGGGTATACATCTTGATAGGAGGGGTATAAAATAACTTTAGGGTTGTGTTTAAAAACTAGCACAGCTGTTATAATCATGCAAAATTTTTACCTCCAAGAAAATCTTTACAAACTCTTCCTAGGCAAACTTAAATTCTCCCAATATACTCTTAGTATTTTATAGTTATTATAATCACAGGACTTAATATAACCTCCCATTTAATTGGGAGTTCCTCAAGAGATGAGCTTTATAATTTGCATATCCTATTACAGCACCTGGTATAATACTCTATACTAATGTCACAAACACATTTATTCAGTATTTATTCTATAGTCAAACTATCCCTGTTTGCAGATGACATGACTCGACATCTAGAAAATGCCATGGTTTTGGCCCAAAAGTTTCTTCAGCTGATAAACAACTTCCTCTAAGTTTCAGGATACAATATAAACATACAGAACCACTAGCACTCCTATACACCAACAACAGCCAAGCTGAGCACCAAATCAGGAATGCAATTCCATTCACAATTCCCCACCAAAAAGAATAAAATATCCAGGAATACAGCTAATCAGGGAGGTTAAAGAGCTCTACAATGAGAACACTGCGCAAAGAAATCAGAGATGACACAAACAAATGGAAACACATTCCATCCTCATCAGAGGAAGAATCAATATTGTTAAAATGGTCATACTGCCCAAAGCAATTTATAGATTCTATGCTATTCCTATCAGACTATCAATGATATTCTTCAAAAACCAGAAAAAGATTTTGTAATTGTATAATTCATACAGAATAAAAAAAGAGCCAAAATAACCAAGGCAAATCTAAGCAAAAAGAACAAAGCTAGAAGCATCGTGTTACCCAATTTCAAACTATATTATAGGGCTACAGTAACCAAAATGGCACGGGGCTGCCACAAAATCAGATACACAGACCAATGGAACAGAATAAATAACCCAGAAGTAAGCCTGCATAACTACAATCATCTGATCTTGCACAAAGCTGACAAAAAGAAGCACTGGAGAAAGGACTCCCTATTTAACAAATAGGGCTGCAATAACTGGCTAGCCATATGCAAAAAACTGAAACTGGACCCATTTCTTACACCATATACAAAAATTAACTCAAGATAGAATAAAAACTTAAATATAAAACCCAAAACAATAAAAACCTGAAGACAACCTAGGCAATGCCATTCTAAATATAGGAACTGGCAAAGAATCCATGACCAAGATGCCAAAAGCACTTGCAACAAAAGAAAAATTGACAAATGGGATCTAATTAAACTAAAGAGCTTCTGCACAGCAAAAGAAACTATCAATAGAGTAAATGACAACCTACAGAATGGGAGAAAATTTTTGCAAACTATGCATCAACGGTCTAACATCCAGCATCTATAAGGAACTTAAACAAATTTGCAAGAACAAAACAACTTTATTAAAAACTGAGCAAAGGACATGAACAGATATTTTTCAAAAGAAGACATACATGTGGCCAACAAGCATATAAAAAAAGCTCAGTTTCACTGATCATTAGAGAAATGCAAACCAAAACTACAATAAGATACCATTTCACACCAGTCAGAATAGCTATTATTGAAAAGTCAAAAAATAACAGATGCTGCCAAGGTTGTGGAGAAAAGGGAACACTTACATACTCTTGGTTGAAGTGTAAATTAGTTCAGCCATTGTGGAAAGCAGTGTGGCAATCCCTCAAAGAGCTAAAAACAGAACTACCATTTAACTCAGAGACCCCATTACTGGGTATATACCCAAAGAAATATAACTCGTTCCATCATAAAGACACAACATCCATATGTTTACTGCAGCACTATCCACAATAGCAAAGAGATGGAGTTAACCTAAATGACCATCGGTGATAGACTGGATAAAGAAAATGTGGTACGGATATACCATGGAATACCATGCAGCCATAAAAAAGAATGTTCCTTTGCAGGAACATGGATGGAGCTGGAGGCCATTATCCATAGGCAAACTAACAAAGAAACTGAAAACCAGATACTGGATGTTCTTACTTTAAGAGGGAGCTAAATGACGAGAACCTGTGGACACAAATAAGGCAATAACAGACACTGGGGCCTACTTGAGTGAGGGTGGAGGATGGAAGAACAGAGAGAATCAGAAGAAATAACTACTAGGTACTAGACTTAGTACCTGCATGATAAAATAATCTGTACAACAAACCCCCTATTAATTTACCTATTAAAAAACCTGTACATGTTCCCCTGAACTATAACAAAAGTTTAAAACATATATATTTCACAACTACTACAAATTCTATAACCTGCCAGTGATAAATAGCAGTGACTGATGCAGACTTTGTGTCTGGTTCTTAAAACACTATCAGAATGAAATTAAATAAGTAATTACAGTAAAATACAAATCCAATAAATAGCAGCTACTAGAACAAGTTACCTATAAATGTTCTCAACTTCAGATTCCTAAATCTCTAAAATAGGAATAACATCTACTACCAATAAGTAACTGTAAAGAGCAAATAAGATGACAATATGCTAAATGCTTACTATGGTGCCTAAAACATTGTAAATAATTAAGAAATGTTATTTTCTAAAAGTAACCAAAACATTATAAATGTAAAATATTGATTTTTATATTTGTGCTTTACTGTTTAAAACAGAGTACGTTTACTACTATAACAATAACCCAAATCTCAATGCGTTAACACAATGAAAGCCTAATATTCATTAAATAATAATTTAGGGGTGGGGTTGAGTAGAAATATCACAGTAGAGAAGGAACACTTGGTACATGGTCATTTAGGAAACTACATTCCAAAAATCTTGCGAGATCTACTTTTGAGGACATAATTGAAAGGGAAAAGAAAGTAAACCCTACCTTTACCTCAAAATGACTTCTGCTCATATTCCATTGACAAGGAATAGTCACATAGCCTCCATACACGGGGGCTACCTGAGTCTATCTGTATGTCCCAGAAGGGCAAAGAGAGAATCTAATTCGTTTCTGGCACAATCCCTTATTTGACACTAAATACTTATTTTTTAAATTCTTCCTCACAGATACAGAATGCACTCAAGCTCTCCACTAGGAAGATTACCAAAGGTCCCAGGCAGAACAAAATCCAGGATCTCCAGTTCATACATAATCTCTTCATCAGATGCAGATGTGGCTCTCCATGTTCCCACAACATGTGCCTTAAAGATAAGATATCTGGCCGGGGGCGGTGGCTCAAGCCTGTAATCCCAGTACTTTGGGAGGCCGAGGCGGGTGGATCACGAGGTCGAAAGATCGAGACCATCCTGGTCAACATGGTGAAACCCCGTCTCTACTAAAAATACAAAAAAACTAGCTGGGTGTGGTGGTGCATGCCTGTAATCCCAGCTACTTAGGAGGCTGAGGCAGGAGAATTGCCTGAGCCCAGGAGGCGGAGGTTGCGGTGAGCCGAGATCGCGCCATTGCACTCCAGCCTGGGTAACAAGAGCGAAACTCCGTCTCAAAAAAAAAAAAAAAAAAAAAAGATAAGATATCTGTCCCCTCTCCCCCTGTATAAAACACTTAACATGAGAAAACAGAGAAAGGATAACCACATTTAGAAAGGGAAAAAATGAAAAATATTTAGTGGTTGCTAATCTGTAGCATTCTGAAATCCCACTTGGATGTATGGACATTGCGAAGGAAGAAATTCCTTGTTAAGGCCCTAATTTTGCTCTCTGGGAGTAACTACCTAGTCCTTTATTGTTCTCCATGACTCCTGGCTTCACCCTCTATAGGTCTTCGTTGCCTGTTATCTCCCTTGGCCACATATGAAGTTGGCATTGAGAAGTATGCCACTTGAGGATAGCTTTTAGGGCTCAATAGTCACATGCCTTCTAAGGCCAAGTTCACAGTTTCTCTAGCAACAAAATTCCATCAGAATCATAGCAGCTTCCAGTCAGATCCATATGCCAATAATCAAACCCAAAATTCTCTTTTCTCATTCTCAAATCTGCTTTATTTGCTTCTTTTCCCAATGCCTTGTCTCTCCCTTAATTTACTGGTGGTTACTTTGACTTTTCAGGCTCAAGAAGAAAGCCACATATCTTAATCTGACCATCACATCAATGTGTAGCCACTTGGATCAACTAGAAGTCTTATGGGGTCTTTTTTGCTCAAAGCATTCTTAAAATTCATATTTTATTTTGGGGAGTTCAAAAACAGTCATTTTTTTTTTCCAATTCAGAATTTCTGGTTCTTATTTGCTTTCACTCCTGGAAACCAAACAATACTTTTCTAAACTCATCTCTTCTTTGACTGCATTTGGCAAGGTAATGCAATTATAATGACCCCACACTACAACTTTTCTTTTCTTTTTTTGAGATGGAGTCTTGCTCTGTTGCCAGGCTGGAGTGCAGCAGTGTGATCTCAGCTCGCTGCAACCTCTGACTTCCTGGTTCAAGAAATTCTCCTGTCAGCCTCCCGAGTAACTGGGATTACAGGCACACACCACGCCCAGCTAATTTTTGTATTTTTTGTAGAGATGGGGTTTCACCATGTTGGCCAAGATGGTCTCAATCTCCTGACCTTATAATCCACCCGCCTTGGCCTCCCAAAGTGCTGGGATTACAGGCATGAGCCACTGCAGCCGGCCTAACAACTTATTTTCTTAAACTTTAAATCTTGGTAGAAACATGGAATGGCCTCCAAGTTGCCAAAGGTAAGAGTCTTACAAATGTTCATCACATGACATGGATTTCTAGCCATCTCAATATGAGACATGTGTTCCCCACTGCCTAACCTTTAGGCCAAAGTCTTATACCTTGGGATCTTGTTACAGTAGCAACCCAATTCAAAACGTCAGTTTCTGTGTTTATCAAGGTAATTCACTCTGCTATAACAACCAACTCCAAAGATTCAGTGGCTTACACAAAAAAGTTCTCTCTCTTACATCAAAATTGATTTGGGACAGGGAAAGATGGTCTTCCACTATATGATTCAATGACATTTTGTCTACTAGCATCTATGGTAGGGCCTTGGAAACTCCCACTAAATATTCCTCAATGGAGAATATAGAAATTTTTGCAGGAAATTTTAGGGTTAGGTCTAAACGTCATGTTCCTTGTTTTCATTCACATTCCACTTTCAAGAGCTAGTACCATAGCCCCACCTAATACAAGAGAAAGTACAGTCTAATAGTATGCCACAGAAAAGAGAAAATGGTTATAACAGAATAACTATCCAGTATCTGCCATATCTCTATTCTTGAACAAAACTGCATACTCTTATCTATGCCAAAATCTAAAACTATCATTTCAAGCAGACCCTTAGCCCACAGATGGGGAATACTAAATAAAAGTATTCAATAGTATACTTTATATACTGAATACTATAAAGTATAGTATTCATTTAGTTACTCTAGTATATATTTAAAGTATAGTTCTGACATAACCATATGAACTTAATCATACTCTAAATCAAATATTTTATCATCATTCTTTTTAAGATAGATTATCTCAATCATGATTGGATAAAATTTATGACAGAAAACTCATTACTTTTTCAGGGGTGAAACACCATTTTCATTCCTGACCAAATATCAACATAAAAGATTAAGATGAACAAATCAAGATCAATTATTTCTGGAGAATGGGATTACAGATGGAAGAGGGGGGTACTTAAATGGAAATATATATAAATATAATTATATATATAATTGAAAACATTCTGTAAGTTGAATGGAATGTTTTTAAGTCTGCTTCAAAGAAAAAATTTAAGTTTTGTTACCCTAATCTGTCTTGTTTAAATAATTACAAATATTTTATTGAATGGAAATCAACCCCAAAAGCTAGTTTCTAAGCTGTTCAGTTGAAAACTCTTTATCCAGAAATAACTGATCATCTGTTGTAGTTCTACCTTAACACAAATGTCCCACATGTTGCACCTGGATAAAACACTTAAACACTTGAAGACTTAAATACTTCAAAGGAAAACATTCTTTAAGCATGAATGGAGGCATTTAGTTATTGTTTTTTTCCCCTCATGTCTATATAAAAAGATCAATTGCTAAGTAAAAACAAGAATAGGCATGAAATGGGAGGATAAATGACCAAATAAGGACAAAGGTAGAACTGGAGCAATTACCTAACATGTTAAATTGTTAATCACATATGATTTAAACCTTCTGGAATTAGAGTGAAACCATTATAGAAACACCAGTCAGCATTTCTTGTAAGACTCCTAGATCAGTAAAGGGTTCTTCCCAACTTTCTATGCTAAAGGTCGACATATATTTCCCTTGGAGAACATGTCTATATGTTATAAAATCTTATATTCCAAAATACAAGGTCTCTAGCCTTCAGGGACTCAATGACATTTGAAAACATCTATGCGTACATACATAATACTTTATATCTCTAAAAACATCCAGTCATCCAGTTCTAAAGAAGTTCTATACTGCTGATCAGAAAATCCCTTACTTTCTCTTTGCTCACTTAGCCATCTGGATCCCTCTTCTTTTGCTGATTAGGGAGGAAGAGAACAATATTCCATACATCCATTGATATCTTTAAGTAGGATTCCTTTTCTCCCAAAGTTGTTGAAAGTCAAAGAAACAGCACACCTAAAATATCTTTGAAAAACGGTAATGCAGTATTCAAATTTACTACACAGACCTTATTTTCTTGGATATAAGAATAACTCCCATTCACACAATTCTTTTTTTTTTCTTTGGAGGCAGAGTTTCACTCTGTTCCCCAGGCTGGAGTGCACTGGCGCAATCTCAGCTCACTGCAACCTCCGCCTCCTGGATTCAAGTGATTCTTCTGCCTCAGCCTCCTGAGTAGTTGGGATTATAGGCGCCTGCCAACATGCCTGGTTGTATTTTTAGTAGAGACAGGATTTCACCATGTTGGCCATGCTGGTCTCAAACTCCTGACCTCAAGTGATCCATACACCTCAGCCTCCCAAACGCTGGGATTACAGGCATGAGCCACCATGCACAGCCCACACAATTCTCTATAGATCACAAAGTATACAGCAGGTTAATCTGATTATTCAACCTAATTGACAAAAGCAGGAAATCATAAAAAATAATAAACATCTCTGTTCATTTTAACTTAAAACATAAATGTACAACTTTTACTACAATAAGACACTTTAAGGTTTCGAAGAAATGTGGTGATTTATTAAATAACCTTCCTACAGTTTCATCATAACTTAAACTAAATTATTGAGTATAACATAAAATTATGGACTGGGCAACTTTGGCTACCACAGAAGAAATTTCTAGCTTTGCAGGTAATTTCTGCCCCTCTTTCCACTTTGTATTTAAATAGGTCTACTGCTGTCACTATGCATATGATTCCTACATCACCCATAATTTCATTTTCCAGTGAATAATCAAAATTAATCAACTATTACTGTCATCTTCAGTAAACTTACAGGAACACATAGTTTTATAGCTATCAGTCTATAAACTACATTTTTGGTTCTTTTTGTAATTCATTATTTTCTGTAGCATTGTCAATCAAAGTTAGTTCTTGTTTTTCTCTAAGATTTACTAAAAATTAGGCTGGGAACTCTGCTGTACCTGTGGAACTAAAATGGGAATTCTGTTCTATTTGTAAAAACTACCCATAATGCTGCTAATTGGTAAAAGATGTATAGAATCTATGGTTTTGAATCCAATTTATCTTAAAATGTAACTTAAAAATTTTCATCATGCCAGAACCCCTTGATCCATGTGCTGAATTAAGGAAGGCACATTTATTAATAGAAAATACCCCATATATTGTCCTAATTTCCTCACAACTGAGACAACGTGAATGCCTACTATATTTCAGGTATTAAAATACTAGCAGAAAAATGACATCTACTCAAAGGTGAGAACAATGACACAAAAAGTGTCACCCAAAGTCAAAATATACCATAAGAAACATATAAATGATAACCAAAGATAAAGCAGATTCTAACTAAGGGAATCAAAAATGTTCCACATGTGCTGCACAATCAGCCATGGGTATTAAATGAAAAACAGGAAGGCAAGAGAAGGAGAATTCCAGGAGAAATGAATAGCTTGATCAAACAAAGGCATAGAAGTCTGAAAATCCATAATACATTGTTTTCTGGGGGAAAAAAAGCAGTTAAAGATGACTAAAATACAGAATGTTTGGGAAGAAGCAGAAAAGGGTGATAGTACTAGACAAGGCTTTCATAGAAAAATAACTTTTAAGGTAAATAATGAAAGACATTGCTACAATGATAAACAGGACGCATTTTATTCCATAGACAGTGGGATGTCCCTGGCACTTTTGGAGAAAGGTAAAAGTGACAAAATCAAATTGGAGGTTAGAAATAATAGCTCTGGCAACAGTGAAATGTAAACTAGAGGAAGACTGGATAAGAAATTTTTATAATTACCAAGAAGAAAGATAATGAGAGCCTTAAACATAAGTAGTAGAGGCCAAGATGAACCATATTTGGGGCCACAAAAATAGCATTCATAAAATGTAAAATAATTTGAATCATACAAATCTGTATCTTTTGACCACCATGAAATTAAAGTCAAAACCAATTTATTTTACCTACAAAATACCACAATATTAGGAAATACAATTCTAACACAATGCTAAATAACCCATGGGTCAAGAATAACTCCAAAGAAAAATTTTAAAACATTTTAACTGAATAAAATAAAACACAATTTAATAAAGTTTGTGAGATGCAGTTAAAGCAGTAAAGATTAATTTGTAGCACTGAACATCTTTACTAGAAAGGAACAAAGGTCTCAAATCAATGACTTCAGCTTCCACCCTAAAAACCTGAAAATGTAATGCAAATTAACCCAAAAGTAAGCAGGAGGAGGAGAATAATAAAATGAGAATGAAAATCAATGAAAATGGTAAGAAAAGTAACAAAAAAATAAATGAAAGCTGGTTTTGAAAAGATCAATAAAAGTTATAGATTGATTAGAGAAAAAAGAAAGTTTTATAATGTTAGAGTTTATATTTAGGTCTATTACTTACTTGGATAATTTTTATAATACTGTGAGATATGGATTGAAGATCATTTGTTAATACGGTTATTCAGTTATTCCAACACATTTGTTGAAAACACTATCCTTTCTCCATTGAATAATCTTTATACATTTTTCAAAAAAATCAGTTGTCCATATACATGTGGGTCTATGTTTGTATTCTCTATTAAGTTCTACTGCTTACATTGGTATTGTTCATTGTCTAATTTGTCTACAGTATTAAACTATTTTAATCATTATAAAGTGCCTTCAATTTAATTAATCTAAGCCCTCAAACTGTTCTTACTTTTCAAAGTTGTTCTGCCTTGTCTAGGTCTTTTGCATTTACATATTAATTTGAATTCCAGTAGATCATTGCTATCCTATACAAAAATAATTTTTATAAATTGATCTTGTATCTTCCAACTTCTCAGAACTCATTAATTAGTTTTAGTGGTGTCTGGAGATTCTGCAAAGTATTTTAAATACTTTGGATCATTTTATCAACTCTTTTCTGTATTTTCTATATTTTTAAGAAAATCTCCATGAAACACTTTTGGTATTTTCTTCTGTCCTATATTTCGGTTCATTAATTTTCTTCAACAATGCTCCATGTGCTGCTAAATCAATCCTCTGAGACACTAATTTCAGTTATTATACTTTTTCAATTCTCTTATTTGATGTAATTCTTTTATGAGTTTCTAGTTCTCTGCCAAAACACTTTTTTCCCTCTTAAACATATTAAGCACAGCCATGTCTGATAGTGCCATTAGCTAAATTCCCTGTGAACCTGTTTCTACTAATATTTCCCTTAGTTTCTTAATCACATTGTCTTACCTCCTTGAATGTCTGATTACTTTTGATTGAATGCTAAATGCTGTACTTTTTTTTTTTAATGTGGCTATAACTTGGGACTCTCGATGGTGCTACCTTCATCCAAATTAAACTTATGTGTTCTTTTAGCAGGCAGCTAGCCGAAAGGCCCTAGAAACAACAAATCACCTTAATCCAATTAGAGGTTAAAATTATTCAAGGCTAGGATTCAGTCCCAGTAACAGCTGATCTATTTCTAGTTCACCAACACACATACAATATAGTTTATTTTGACAAACTAAATTCAGAAACTAATTTAAGTTAAAAGAATGAAAGTTACCCAGTTTCTGACTCCATTAAAGTCAGAAAATTCTTTCTGACTACCTATTTTAGTACTGAAAGCTCTTCCAAAAATTAAATGTTCTCTATCATCTGTTTTTGTGTTAAACTGTATCCAGACTTATTTCTTAATTGTAATAGACAAATAAACTATTTGCAGTGAGCTATAATGTTAGTCACATGGAAAACATGTTAGGCAACAATACTTTCTGCACATAGTTGTAATTCAGTAACTGCTTCACTATTACTCAGAAGAGAATTGTTTTATGCACTGGTTGCATTTAATACAAAATTTAAATCATTTCCCCTTATTAGAGAACATTCAAATGTAAGAGAAATATAAAAGTCATTTCCCAAAACATTAAATTTTGTAGCACTGTTGCCATGTTCTGTTGACAGATGTATTAGAAGAAGGTGAAACAAACTCATACAGTATGAAGCCTCCTTGGTTCAAGGAAAGCAAAACCAGAACACTCAAATATATATGATTTCCATTTATTTATTTTTTAAAGGAGGATTCTGGGGTAATGCCAAAAGATAATATTTCTACTTATAGTCTAGAACTTTATGTGTTCTTTGGTTAAAATTTCCCACCAATTTTATTCACATTTCAGAGGGGAAGGTCATACATATTTTAAAACTTCACATATATAAAGGATTAAATAGCTAAATAATGTTTGTATTTCTTTTCTGACAGTTTTCAAGTCCACCTTAATCTAAAATAGAGTAACATTTTAAATGTCTTCATAACTTTATTTTTCCATGCCTACTGGTGTTTTCACATTATTGAAACAGTTACAAAAGGGGGAAATTATCATGCACTTTAAACTGTTTGTGTCTTTTAAAGGACACAACTTATCAAGCTATCAGATCATTTACTTTACTGAAAGAATGAATACACATTGATGGTGGCAGTGACCAGTCTGGAGCAGCCACTTTGGGGACGCCAGTGGCAGTGGGGGGCAGGGGGGCGGGAGGGGGTGTGGCTTGGGTTGTGCACCCCATGGAGCCCATAGGGATGGGGACAGGCAGGAGCCCCATCCCCTACCAAGTCCCATGCTCCCAGGCACAGCTGCAGTCACCCAGCTGCAGCTCTGGAACTGGGCATCCCTGTGCTCTCAGAAGCCAAGAAATCCTCCCTCCCACTGGTCACCAATGGCTTGGAAGTGCCTGCTCCTGTTCCCTGGCCTCTCCTCGCTCCCAGTGCCCACTCCAATTTCAGTGCAAAGTTGTGGCCGAGCCCAGGTGCTACAGCGACCTGGCCAGGTGTGTACATGTGGGCTGGTGCTGAGACATTGGCCCCCTGCTGCCTCACCCACTTCCAGACTTTGGGAACCAGTAAGCATGGGAGGGAGGCTGGGGGCGGTGCTGATGACAGCTGGGTGAAGGCCCGCAGCTATCCCTTGGCATGAACAGCCTGGGCACCATGGACAGCATGTTGATGGCAGTTGGAGGCGGGCAGGTCCCTGGTGAAACCCCACCTTCAGGCCAGAGATGGCCTGAAGTCTGAGGTCTGGGCTGCCAGTTCTGGATCAAGTCTGGGCTCCAGTTCTGGATGAAGTAGCACACCAATTCTGGGTGAAGTCCCAGGCTGAGTGTGAGAACATCACTGATGACTGCTCAGCCAATCCTCGGATGGTGCTTTTTCCAGGCCCGCCCATGGCCACACGTGGACCAATCACCATGCACTTCCTCCATTCAGAGCACATAAAAACTTCAGATTGAACCGAATTTAGATACATTTTGGGAGGACCTGCCTTTGGAAAGACCAAATATGGGTCTCCTCTCTGTGGAGAGCTGGGTACTCATTGTTTGACCTGCCTGCAGAAAAGAGCTACCTAGTATAGGTTTCCTCTTTGCTGAGAGCTGGACACTCATTGGGATGACCTGGTTATGGAATTAAGCTACCAACTTTGGGTCTCCTGAGAGGTGTTCTGTCATTCAAGGAAGCTCCTCTCCTCCTTGCTCAGCCTCCCGTTGTCTGCCTTCTCATTCTTCCTGGATGTGGGACAAAGATTCAGGACCCACCGAATGGCAGGATGGAAAGAGGTATAACACCAACAGGGCTGAAACATACCCTCTGCTCACGACGTTGCAGGCAACAAGAAGGAAAGAAGAGCTGCAGCCCTTCTGGGAGACTAGACCTCAGAACTCCCTGAGCCAGGGCTGTGACATGCTATTACACCCTCTTTGGGGCTTTGCAGTTTTGCAACAGAAGCCACTTGCAGTATATCTGGTCCAGCCACAGTCTCGCATGAAGCCAGTCCCTATGCTGGTGTCTGGAGCTACCCATTCCACTGCAGCCGGCACACATGGCTGTGCGCAGTGGCCAGATCCTGCAATTGCTCACTCACATACCCCTGCCACTCCACACCAGGCTCACTCTTGGTAGGTGTGGGATCCATGCAAACTAAGCCCAAGCCAGCAGAAGAAAAGAAACTAATAAAGATTAGAGTAGAAATAAATGAAATATAAACAGGGAAAGCGAAAGCAAAAAAACAAAACAAAACAAAACAAAAAAAAAACTAAGAGGGTTTTTTTGTTTGTTTTGTTTTGTTTTGTTTTTGCCAGACTAGGAAAAGAGAAGACTCAAATAAATAAAATAAAAAATAAAACAGTAGACACTACAACTGTTATCACAGAAATAGAATCTTAAAGAGACTACTATGAACAATCATATGCAAACAAATTAAATAACCTAGAAAACATGTATAAATGTCTAGAAACATACCTGCTAACACTGATCATGAATAAATAGGAAATCTGAGCAGATGAATAAAAAGTGAGGAGAATGAATGATGCAAATCACAAAAAGCCATATAAAGACAACAGAAAAAGAAAATTACAAGCTAACGTCCCTGATGAATACAAACTCAAAAATATTCAACGCACGAAATTCAGCAGCACACCACAAGCATCCTATACCATGATCCAGCAGGATTTATTCCTGGAATGTAAGAATGGTTCAATATATGCAAATTCAAAAATTTAGCCTACCATATTAACAGAATTATAAATATCACATGATCATCTCATTAGATCACAAAGAGCTTTTGATAAAATCCAATATATTTTAATGATTAAAAACTCTCAACAAATTAGGTAAGAAGAATGTACTCCCAAAATAATAAAGTCTATATATGTCAAGTCCACGACTAACATCATATTCAATGACAGCTTTTCCTCTGAAAGGTTTTCCTCTAACATCAGAGACAAACAATAATGAAACCACCTTTGCAAAATTATGACTGAGACAGTGAAAGAGATCTAACTTAACCAACTCCATCATGCTTCTAACTTCCAAACTGTCTTTGTTTGTTCCTGGGCATAGGCTGAATTAACTTTGGGAGAAATGTAGTTTACAGTTTAAACAAAGATGCTAACAGCCCTTTCCCAAAGCAGACCTCCTGGCCTGGGGACTAGATTGCCTTTGTAAGACTAACATTAGCCACAAGATTACAAGTTAAGGTTTAGAAGTCATACAGCTGGAAGCTACAAGATTCTGATACTCCCTAAATTGTTCCTAAGATCAGTGCTTGAGATGTTTTGCAGACCCTGCACTTGATGGACCAATTGGCACTACCCAGATCAATAAACTGGCTCATCTGATCTTGTGCCCCCTACCCAGGAACTGATTCAACAAAAGAAGACAGCTTTGACTCCCTATGATTTCATCCCTGACCAATCCGCACTCCTGGCTTACTGGCTTCCCCCCATCCACCAAGTTATCCTTAAAAACTCTGCCTCCCAAATGCTGGAGGGCAGGGGGGAGACTGATTTGAGTAATAATAAAACTCTGGTCTCCCACACAGCCGGCTCTGTGTGAATTGCTCTTTCTCTATTACAATTCTCCTGTTTTGAATTGCCTCTGGGTAGCAGCGGGCAAGGTGAATCCCTTGGGCAGTTACAACAAAAGATACCCAAAATGTAAAAGAAGAATTAAAAGTGTTCTTGCACATGGCATGATGTTATGTATACACAGAGAGAAAACCCTGAATACTCCACCAAATATCTGTTAGAACTAATAAACAAGTTCAGTAAAGTTGGTGGATACAAAATTCTCATAAAATTCAGTTGTGGGCCACATGTAGTGGCTCATGCCTGTAATCCCAGTACGTTGGGAGGCTGAGGCGGGTGGATCACCTGATGTCAGGAGTTCAAGACCAGCCTGACCAACATGTTGAAACCCCACCTCTACTAAAAATACAAAAACTAATCAGGTGTGGTGGCATAAGCCTGTAATCTCAGCTACTCGGGCGGCTGAGGCAGGAGAATTGCTTGAACCTAGGAGGCGAAGTTTGCCGTGAGCCGAGTTCATGCCACTGCACTCCAGCCTAGGTACCAAGAGTGAAACTCCATCTCAAAAAAAAAAAAAAAAATCAGCTATATTTCTACATATTAATGAGGAACTATTCAAAAAGTAAATTAAGAAAACAATCCCATGTATGATAGCATCAAAAAGAATAAAATACTTAGAAACTGAATTTACCCAAGGAGGTGAAAGATCTATACCTAGAAATCTATAAAACATTGATGAAAGAAACTGAAGTAGACACAAATATATGGAAGATTTCTCATGCTCATAGACTAGATACATTAATATCATTGAAATGTCCATACCACCCAAAACGATTTACAGATATACTGCAATCCCTATGAAAGTTTCAATGGCAGTTTTCACAAAAGTAGAAAAAACAATTCTAACATTCATATGAAACCTTAAAAGCACTGAATAGCCAAACCAATCTTGAGAAAGAAGAACAAGGCTGGAGGCATCACACTTCCTGATTTCAAATTGTATTACAAAACTACAGTAATCAAAACAGCACAGTACTGGAATAAAAACAAAGACATATGCAAAAAGAACAGAATAGGGAGCCCAGAAACAAACTTGCAAGTAAAGTTAACTAATTTTTGACAAAGGTACCAAGAATATACAATGGGCAAAGGATAGTCTCTTCCATTAATGGTGGTGGGAAAACTGAATATCCACATGCAAAAGAATAAAATTTGACCCTTATATCATACACAAAAAACAAATCAAATTATCTTAAATATAAGACCTGAAACTGCAAAACTCCTAGATAAAAACAGAGGGCAAAAGCTCCTTGACGTTGGTCTTGGCAACAATTTTTTAGATATGATGCCAAAAGCGTAAGCAATAATAAACAAGTAGGATTAAAAAATTAGACAAATTTAATTTTTTTCTGCACAGCAAAGAAAACAATCAACAAAATGAAATAGCAATCTCCAGAAGGGAGAAAATACTTGCAAACCATACATGTGATAAGGGGGTAAGATCCAAAATGTATAATACAAGTAACTCAAACAACTCAATAGCAAAAAAAAGAAAAAGAAAGAAAAAGAAAGAAACAAAGAAAGAAAACAAAAACCTGAATAGAAATCTTTCTAAAGAAGAAATACAAATTGCTTCCAAATCTATATCCCTAGACCTAACCTGTCCCTGGATTTCAAATGGCTAATTGCATGCCTGTTGAATAACTTTCCTTGACTATTTCACATATATTTTGGCCTCATTCTAAGAGGTAGCATAGTATAGTTATAAAGAGTATGATCTCTGGAGCCAGAATTGCCCTGGTTTAAACCTAGAGCCTGGTTTTCAGTCTCTGTGGTTACTAGCCTTGTTAACTTTAAACAAATTACTAGACCTATTTGTATCTCGATTTCCTCACCTATAAAATGGGAATAATAATACAGTTTAAACATCCCTAATATGAAAATCCAAAATCCCAAATCTGTAATGCTCCAAGATCTGAAACTTTTTGAGCACTGAGATAACACTCATTGCAGCATTGCAGACTTTGGATATTTGGATTAAGGATGTTCAACTGGTTAGTATCTGCAAATATTCCAAAATCTGGGGGAAAAAAAAAACAAAAAACACCAAATTCCAAAACACTTCTGCTCCCAAGCATTTCAGATAAGGGCTAGTCAACCTGTTCTTATCTTGCACAGTCAAGGTTTAAATATGTAATTTTTAAAACTCTTAAAACAGAAGTGGACACATATTACATGTTATATAAGTGTTGGTGAAATAAAAACATGTCTAATGACCAAATTCTAACTCTCCATTCCCAAAACTATACCTTTTTCTATAATATTTATTTCAGAAAATGACTCTAAAGCAAAAACCTTGCCTCTTTCCATCTCTAATCTCTATTTTCAGTGAGTGCTTCAAATTTTTGCCATAAGGTTCAAAAAGATCTGGCCAGAGAAGAGGGAATGAGAGGAGAAAAGGAAGAAGGAAAAAAGAAAAGGCAGAAGGAAAAAGAGAGGAAAAAAAGTAAAGAATTTATGGCAGTACATACACCAAAATGTTAACAGTGGTTATCTCTGGTTGAAGAGATTACAAGTCAGCTTCATATTTTTCTTTACATACCTTTCTGTATTTCTGAGATTGTCCTTAAAAACTGTGCTTCCTTTTTCATCAGGAAGAGGGAAAAAAGGCTGTTTTGAAAATGTCTTTAATGATATTCTGAAAGGACTCTAAGCCCCTCATTATCTGGTTCATATACCTTCTGCCACTCCTCATATCCTTGCATCTTTCCATATCTGTACCTCTGCATAAGCAGCTACCTCTTCCTAGAACATTATCCCTATTTACCTGCACCTGGCTAATTCCTATTCATCCTTCAAAACTACACATATGCACAACTTTCTCCATAAAATCTTGTACTACAACCCTGCTATTTCCATACTCACTGTTCCAAAGCCTTATTTAAATAGCCCTTTTAGGGCATCTTTAGGACCCACTGTACACAGGTAGCATTTATCACAGTAATTTCACTAAAGTCCTCTTCTTTCCTTGATAAAAGGAAACACATTTTGTTTTTCTATCTCCAGCACCTAACACAGTACCTGATGCATAGTATGGGATCAAAAAACGTTTGTTGAGCAAATGACTCCAAAGTAATATTACTTGAACTATACTGTTTTGCCTTTCTGGAGTTGCATAAGAGTTAAAAGACAATTTCCTAAAATAACAGATTCCCAATTAGTAAGGAGTGCTCAAAGTGAAACAGAACACTACCATTTTTTTAAGAGATGACATCACACTCTGTCACCAGGCTGGAGTGCAGTGGTGTAATCATAACTCACTGTAGCCTTAAACTCCTAGGCTCATGCAATTCTCAGCCTTCTGAGTAGCTAGGAATACTGGGCGTTGGGGGCTGGGAGAGGGTGCTACAATGTCCAGCTAACTTTTTTAACTTTTTAGAGACAAGATCTCACTAGGTTGCTCAAGTTTGTCTCCAACTTCCGGCCTCAAGCGATCCTTCCATCTCAGCCTCCTTGAGTAGCTAGGATGACATGTGCATGCCACTGCAGCTGGCAAAATGCTACCATTCTTACTCCTTTGGTCAATTATTTACTCATCAAACATGTATTTACTACACATCATAGATGCCTGGCATTAGGATACAAGGATGAGTAACAAAATACAGGATTCTTCTCTCATTATACTTTGAGTTAGGCAGAGGAGAGGAGAGATATTGATTAAATTCTCAAAGCTAAAAAACAAACACTAGTGAATTGCTTTTAAAGTTAAAAAGTACATTTCTATTAAAATATAGAACAAAATACATCATCATGCTTGGAAAGATCAGAGATTCTAAATTAGAAATAAGATTTGGCCACATGAGGCCAGACTCAGTGGCTCATGCCTATAATCCCGGCACTTTGGGAGGCCATGGCAGGCAGATCACTTGAGGTCAGGAGTTCGAGACCAGCCTGGCCAACATGGCAAAATGCCATCTCTACTAAAAATACAAAAATTAGCTGGGCATGGTGGTATACACCTGTAATCCAAGCTACTAAGGAGGCTAAGGCAGGAGAATTTCTTGAGCCTGGAAGATTTTGATCACATGAAAATAGCAGTTTTCAATCATTTTTTTTCTGGATGCACATCCCAAGTTATATATTCTTCCCACAAGAAGCTAAATGACTATACTTCTAATGAATAGGGTATGACACCTCATAGTTTTTGTCAGTTATTCCGACTCTTCTTTAAAAACAGTTTGTTACAATTTATGAAGCCAAAGCCATTTGTAAATTATACCAAATTAAAACTGCCAAAGCAGTTTATTATAATTTACAAAGCCAAGATTGACAAGATAAACCAATCTTAATTTCCTGACAGCAAATGATTACCATAGGAATGACTAGCTGAAATATGAAGCCTGCACTGTAAGAACTCTCCATATTGGATAATGTGGGAGAGACTGCTGGCTGTCCACCAACATCCATTTTTCCATACTGTAGATGGCAATATGCCTAACTCAAATACACACTAAATTTATCTGCCTCCTTTGCAGACATATACGGTTACAAATCAGTTCTGGCTAAAGAGATACCAGTAGAAGTCACCTGGTACACTTTCGGGAAAATTCTTTTTAAAAGGAGGAAGAGGGTGAATGTGGTGGCTCATGCCTGTAATCCCAACACTCTGGGACACCCATGCAGGAGGACTGCTTGAGGGTAGGAGTTGAAGTCCAGCCTGGGCAACATAGCAAGACCCCATTCTCTACAAAACAATAAAAAAATAAGGATTAGCCAGGCATGGTGGCACACATCTCTCTAGTCCTAGCTACTCTGGAGACTGAAGCAGGAAGATTGCTTCAGCCCAGAAGTTCAAGCCTGTGGTGCTTGCGGTGACCTGTGACTTTGACTTTACATTTCTGGCTGGGCAATAGAGTGAGACCCTGCCTCAAATATAAATAAATAAATAAGTACTTTATGGGTATTAAGTCATTTGACCACATATCTTTCCTTTCTATATATGTACCAAACAGAAATTGGATAAGCAACACTTCAAATTAAACTAAAAAAAAAAAATCATATTTCTGATTCAAATGAAACACATAGCCTTTAAGATTTTAGCACTGGAAATATTTAGTAGATATATAAGGACCAAATGACTTAATATACACAGACTGCTTAAAACGGTTCCTGGTACATAGTGTATGAAGTTTATCCCTATTAGACTGATAAAAAGAGGCACACTGCCTTTAAATAATTTGCCCAAGGTTACAGTGTTACCAAGTAGAGAACAGAAACTCAGGAATACTGGTCTAGAATCCATGATATTGACCACTTTACCAAATTACTTTTTAAGTGTTATATCTTAAGTTCATTTAGAGGGTCAGTTCATTTAGAGGGTCAAGCTGGACAAAGCTGAAATTACTTCTACCTTCTCACTACTCTATCAAGGTACTGCTTCTCTTTCAGTTATCCAAATTTAAATCAGTGAGATAACTTATGGTCCCTCAGTGCATTCCATATTTGATTAGTCATCCAACCAAACCCTGTCAATTAAATACTCCATTCCCATGCCTATTGTCACTATCTCAGATATTCTACAGCCAAAACTGCATCAGCTTTTCTAGAAGCTAATTGCTAATGTCAACCTTATTAATAAAACATCTAGGTCTTTTTCACATGAACTTCAGGTCTTACGTCATAGTTTTACAGGATATAATTGTAACAAAATACTTTACATTTCCTCATATTCATTTTTATTAATTTCAGTCCATTATTCCAGCCTATATACTAACTCTCCCTTCCAAATATATACCAAACACAAATTGGATAAGCAAAACTTTAAAGTAAACTAAAAGAAATCAATCACATTTCCTATTCAAACGAAGCACACAGCCTTTAAGACTTTAGCACTGGAAATATTTAATAGAATCTATAGAAAAGGAGAATAGCTGAATCAAGTGACCTTTTAACATGTAAGTTACACTTTGGAGTGGGGTGCTGTTAGTTCAATTACCAAAATCCTAATTTATATAACCTTCACAAGAGCACAGTGCTTACTTTAATCTATCTTGGTTCCACTGAGTATAACTGAGACAGTTTGAAGAGTAAAAAGACTACCAAATGGAAACAACCCATCAGGTAAAAACAGTCTACAGCATACAGTAACTCACAGTGCTCTCCCACCTTTTTTCACTTCATGCAACATAGAGGATGTTATCTACACAGAATACCACATCTAATCACAAGACTGCTCACAGTCGGAGATCTTAGTATCTTAACACACTTGGGACTGAGCCAAGTGCCTCAGGGCATCTCTTAGCAAGTCTCACACTAAATTACCAAAGTTATTTCCTCACAACATTAATAAATCCTCATCTATTCCAAACAAGATAGCCATCCAAAACCTTGGGACAATTTTGAATGTCCTTCATATGGATTCCTTGCTTCCCAGCTCCCTTTACACCAGGATGTGGAAAGTGCTATCTTCTGCACTTTCTCTTGAGAGGCAGAAAGAAATATACAATGGCTAATTCTGACCTATACCTTGGGCCCTCCATTTTCTTTTTTTAATCTGAAGAAAATACCTCTTCTTGTAGCTTGAGTTACTTACTATATAAATGATTTTGGTCTTTAAGTGAGCTCTTGCCTCCACAGACATGGGGCAGCTACATATCCAAAGGCTAAGGTGATGTGAGATTATAAGATATAACACATTGCTATTGGTATTTGAAGCTTGCCACAGATATTAATCCAGTGTGATATGTATTAAATCAACTTTATATTATCCAGTGCCTTGCCATGTTTTCATGCCCTTACAGCTCTACAGTTGACATCCCTAAAAATGACTGCCAGAATAATAGCAAGAGCTCATGGCTCCATTAGCAATAGTTGGCACTAGTTTCCAGGTTCCAATATGATCTGTTGCAAAATTAGCCAAAAATGATGTCCAAAGATTTGCCAGAGTTGAATTTCTTTTTGAAATGCACAAGACAACTTCATTAAGATTAGACCAGTACACTCTTGTAGTATAACATCGTGCACTAAACAGAACCAAATCTCTATCTCAGTCACTTCAACTAGATAAATCTGTAAATGAGATGGAAAGACTCTACTTTCTGCCCTAAATTCTAGAAATTTTTATTATGTTAAGAGTTCAATGTTTATAACTTAATGATATATCCAAACATATTGGGACCTTCAACTCCTGAAAAAGGAATTTGGATATGTATGTATTTTATACAAATTTGGCAAATTGGCTTTAGAGAAGAAAAAGATCCAGACAACAGAGAAAGACTCTGTCTCAAAAAAATAAAACTATACCTTAACTTTGTTCCCCCACTTTTTAACCTTTTGTTGTTTCTGTTTGTATCGTATTGTTCTGTACATGTCTTGAAAAGTCCTTGTTATTATTTTTTATTGGTTCATATTTTAGTCTTTCTATTTAAGAGGAGTTTACACATGGCAGCTGCAGTATTATAATATTATTTGTTTTCAAGGGTACTTAGTATTTTGGTGTACTTAGTGAGTTTTGTTGCTTATTAATTTTTGTTTTTTCTGATGAAGCTATTCCCTTTAAAATTTCTTGTAAGATGGGTCTGGTGTTGATGAAATCCCTCAACTTTTATTTGTCTGGGAAAGTAGTCCTCCCTCATGTCTGAAGAATATTTTTCCTAGATATACTGTTCTAGGATAAAAGCTTCTTTCCTTCAGCACTTGAAGTATATCAGGCCACTCTCTACCGGCCTGTAAAGTTTCCATGGAATAATCAGCTGTCAGACATACTGAAGCTCCATTGTACGTTATTTGTTTCTTTTCTCTTGTTGCTTTCAAGATCCTTTCTTTATCCTTGACCTCTGGGAGTCCGATATTACATACCTTATGTATTCTTCTTTGGATTAAATCTGCTAACTGTTCTATAATCTTGTATGTCAATATGAGTATCTTTCTCTAGCTTTGGGAAATTTTCTGTTATTATCACTTTGAGTAAACTTTCTACCCCTATCTTCTCTACCTCCTCTTTAAGGCCAATAACTCTTAGATTTGCCCCACCGAGGCTATTTTCTAGAACTTGTAGGTGTGTGTCATTCTTTTTTCTTTTACTTTGGTGTTTTCTGACTTTGTATTTTTAAATAGCATCTCTTCAAGCTCACAAATTCTTTCTTCTGCTTGATCAATTCTGCTGCTAAGAGACTCATGTGTTCCTCAGCTTTAATAAATCTTTCACTTGGTTTTGAATCCAATAGTAAAATCTAAGATTTTCATTAGAACACTGTGGCCGTCATAATCAAAGCTACTCCTTATTCCTAAGTTCACAGATACTAGAGTTATTTCTTGTAAATATGGTCTATCTATCTTTGGAAAAAATAAGAGCTGACAACTCTTTAAGCATCAAGGATTCATGTCATTACACTCTTCTGATTTTAATGTTAAAATGCTTTTTCTCTAAGTGTCTTTCGAATGCCACTAAAACCATCCTAATTAGAATCTAAGACTTAGTCTATTAATTTTTTAAGTATCAGAAATAAACTTTTAAAAAATCAGCTTACCCATATGATACAACCAGTAGAGTAGTTTTAGAAATGCTTTAACAGAGAATCAAAGACCAGGGTTTTATTATCATCTCAGCAATTAGTAAGTTGCTATATAATACTGAACAAGCTGCAAAATCTCCTGAGATTTCAATTTCTACTTTTTTTTTTTAATGAATGAATTTTAGCACTTAAATAAATTCAACTTACCTAAAACTGTCACTTTTCTCTTTGGTTTTCTAAATCTTCACTTTATACAAATTTTCCCAATTTTTGAAATGATCTTTCTAAATTTTCACATGCAGTTGAAATTCTGGATAATTTTTGACCTGACTTCAAGTATCTTTAAGAGTTAGCCAGTCCCAGCACTTTGGGAGGCCGAGACGGGTGGATCACGAGGTCAAGAGATTGAGACCATCCTGGTCAACATGGTGAAATCCCGTCTCTACTAGAAATACTAAAAATTAGCTGGGCATGGTGGTGCGTGCATGTAATCCCAGCTACTCAGGAGGATGAGGCAGGAGAATTGCCTGAACCCAGGAGGCGGAGGTTGCAATGAGCCGAGATTGCGCCATTGCACTCCAGCCTGGGTAACAAGAGCAAAACTCCATCTCAAAAACAAGTACATTTTACTAAGGACTTTTATCTTTATAATTAATCTTTGAAATTGTCACTCCTTTTTTAGTTTCCATTATATTTCAAAAGAGGTCTGAAATAGTCCCACCATCCTCCTTCATGGACACATCTCAATGCAATGCAACAGTAAACTATTTCTGAATGTCAAGTACAAGTTACATAGACATTCTTCTAAGTAAGATATATGTGTATAATTCCAAGGCATTTCTTGAAAGTAAGTCTAGTGGTAATAATTTGATATAAGAGGAGATACAGCCATATCATTGTTAAATTTATATTTCATTAATGAGTTTCTAGTTCTCAAAAACTAAAAAACTTTTCTCCAATAAATATATATATTTGCTTATTTTGTCATCTTAGTAACTCTCTCACACTAAAATTTTGTACATTGGTGACTTTTTATAGACCCGTACGTACCACTAGAGGCCACCAAATACTTCTTTTTATTAAACTGACATATTTGCAAGTTATTCTGGCTAGCTTAAAGGTACTTTAAGTTAAGCTAAGTTACAAGGAGATGACCAGGCATGATAATATCTGTAACGGGGAAAGTTCCACCTGACCTCTCAAAGAATTACACAAACTTAAGTAAAAAGATGTAAACATATTTCATACAGTAAATAGGATGTATAATTTGACAAAAAGTTTTATGAGATCAAAATGGGGGGGTAGGTAATATAAAAATTCATTCCCTACATACCTTTGAAAGTAGATTATATGACTTAGTGATATGGTGTTCTCTCAAACTGCTGTTGTCCTTCATAAGCAAATTATTTACATAAAAACATACACCTCTCTCTATATAAATATAAACATACAGATACATAACATCCTAGAGTTCAGTATTCTTTCCCACATATCACAAAGTCTTTCACACATAATGTTTTTAATATCTAAAGTTGGCTACCATTTACAGCAATCAAAACTTTAAGAAAAGTCTTATTGTCAAAGTCACCTGACCTTTTTTTTTTTTTTTTTTTAAAAGACAGAGTCCTCTTCTGTCACCCAGGCTGAAGTGTAGTGGTGTGATCTCGGCTCACTGCAATCTGCCTCCTGGGCTCAAGTGACCCTCCCACCTCAGCTTCCCAAGCAGCTGAAACTACAAGCATGCATGCACCACCATGTCCGGCTCATTTTCCTTTTTTTCTGAGACAGAGTCTTACTCTGTCGCCAGGCTGGAGTGCAATGCACTCGGCTCACTGTAACCTCTGTGTCCCAGGTTTAAGTGATTCTCCTGCCTCAGCCTCCCAAGTAGCTGAGACTACAGGTACGTGCCAATTTTTGTATTTTTAGTAGAGACAGGGTTTCACTATGTTGGCCAGGATGGTCTCAATCTCTTGACCTCATGATCTGCCTGCCCCAGCCTCCCAAAGTGCTGGGATTATAGGCATGAGCCACCGTGCCTGGCCAATTTTTCTATGTTTTGTAGAAAAGGGTTTCTCCATGTTGCCCAGGCTGGTCATCACCCCACATTTTTTAATATACCCAAAATTCTGGCTTGAAGAAGCAAACCTGGCATCTGGCAAAATAAACTGGCACCTGAGTAAACTCTGCTCTGCTTTCTAGATGAAAGTGCTGCTTAGGGTATCCCACATCCCCTCACTTCTTCCAGCATCTTCCTCCTTTCCAATGGTAAATAGCAAAAACTAGAAGGCCCAAGTAGCATCCAAAGATTCTGCAGATCCAAGGGAAACTTCTAAAACAAAATGGGGCTTATTGCTATCGTACTATCCACCTTCTCTGCATATATACTATTTTTCAAGGGTTTCAAGGGTTTTCAGAAAATCCAGAAAAACTAATCAATCATGGTTTTGATGTTCTGTCTAAAAAATCTTGGCTTAACTAAAGGTCTCAAAGTCCTAAGTTTTCTTTAAAAAATCTTTATAGTGTTAGCTTTTACATTTAGTCTATGATTCATTTCAAGTGACTTTTTGTGTATGGTTTAAGGTCAAGGCTCATTTTTTTTCCAAATGGGTATCTTCTTGTTCTGGCACCATTTGGGTTATCTTTCCCACAACTGAATTACATTAGCAACTCTTCAAAAAATCAATTTATGAAGTCAGGCACAGAAAGGTAACTACTGTTTTTTCTCACTCATATGTAGAAGCTAAACACAAAAAAACAAAAATTTGAGCTCATAGAAGCAGAGAGTAGAAATGTGGTTATTAGAGGCTGGGAAGGATATGGGGAGGGGAGGAAAGGAAGACGCTGGTTAACAGATACAGAGTAACAGCTAGATGGGAAAAATAAGTTCTAGGGTTCTGTAGCACCGTAAGGTGAATACAGCTAACAATATTTTAGTGTATATTTTCAAAAAGTTAGAAGATTTTGAATGTTCAGAACAATAAGAAATGAGAAGTATTTGAGGTGATGGTTATACTCTGGTGTATACTGAGGTGACGGTTAATTACTCTGATTTGACCATTACACATTGTATACATGTATCGAAATACCACTCTGTTTCCCATAAATATGTAGTATTACATATCAACCAAAAATAAAAGGAAAAAACAAAAAAGATAACACGATTTTCTTTCAGTGCAGTGAAACATTTCAGAAAAAATAAATTTATGATATATATGTTAGTTTGCTTCTAGACTGTACCATGGATCTACATGTCTATTCCTTAAACCAGTACCATACTGTCTTGATTACTGAGCCTTGTGGTATGTCTTTAAACCAGGTAGTGTAAGTCTTCCAACTTTGTACTTTTCTTTCCCAAATAGTTTTTGGCTACTTGATATAAAATATGCCTTAGAGATTTATTCATTTCAGTTCCTAAAGCTTTCTTTCATACTGTTTTAAAAGTTAACTATACTAAAATACATGTAACATAAAATTTGTCATCTTAACAATTTTAAGTGGACAGTTCAGATAGTGTTAAATACACTCACATTGTTGTGCAACTAAACTCTTTACACCTTGCAAAATTCACAATCTATGCCCATTAAACAACTTGACATTCCTCCTTTTCCCCAGCCCCTGGCAACCACAATTCTCCTTCCTGTCTACATGAATTTGACAACTCTAGGTAACTCATATTAGTGAAATCACATAGTATTTGTTTTTTTGTGTGTGTGACTGGCTTATTTCCCTTAACATAATGTCCTCAAGGTTCATCCTTCAGGTTGAACCTTTCACAACACAGTAAATGTTGGCACATGTTGTGACATGTGTCAGAATTTTCTTCCTTTTTAAGGCTTAATAATATTCTGGGGTGGGTGGGTGCGTGCGTGCATGCGTGTGTATCACATCTCACTTGTCTATTCATCTATGGACACTTAGGTTGCTTCCACCATTTGACTGTTGTGAACAATGCTACTATAAATGTGTATGAATATTTGTTTGAATCCCAGCTTTCAGTTCTTTTAGGTATATACTCAGAAGTGAAATTGCTAGATCATACAGTAATTTTATTTTCAATTTTTTTTTTTTTTTGAAGACTCTCAGTATCATTTTCCACAGTGGCTGCACCATTTTACTTTCCCACCAACTGTGCAGAAGGGTTCCAGTCTCTCCCTAATCTTGCTAACATTTGTTATTTTCTGGGATTTTTGTTTTGGGCTTTTTTTTTTTTTTAAGAGTTAGAATCTCACTCTATCACCCAAGCTGTAGTTGCAGTGGTGCAATCATAGTTCACTGCTGCCTCCAACTTCCGGGCTCAGGTAATCCTTCCACCTCAGCTTTCCTAGTTGCTGGGATTGCAAATGTGCTTGGCTTTTTTTTTCCCCCCATAGCAATAATAATAATGGGCATGCAACAGTATCTTATGGTGGTTTTAATATGCACTTCCTTAATAATTGGTGATGTTAGCATCTTTTCATGTGTTTGTATATCTTTTTATCTCATATTTTTAACGGCTGTACTATGTTCTAATGAGTGGGTGTGGTACCATTAATCCAACCAGTTCCCTACTAATGGTCACTTAGTTTCCAATCTTTTGCATACAGGTAATTCATACAAACATATGTATATAAATAACCATACAAATCAGTTGGTTATAGACAGCCCCAGTTTATGCATGTTTTTCATTTACTCCTTTTCACTCTCAAAAGCATTTTGGTTTGAATAAGATACAGTTACCCTAGTTTCAGATTAAGGATAAGATAAATTGCTAGAAGTGAAATTGGGCAAGAACTAGCTTTGATTTAACCTTCCAGGCTATTTGTTACCCAAAACTCACCCCATATTAGAAATCTAGTAATAGAAAAAGATATTTATATTTATCACTTTATTATAAAGGATAAGACTAAGACAGACAAGTGGAAGAGACATACAGGGAAAGGTATGGCAGGGAGGAAGTGACAGAGCCTCCGCACCCTCTCTCAGGTGTACCACTTTCATAGGACTTTAGTGTGTTCACTGGCCAGGCACAATGGCTCATGCCTGTAATCCCAGTGCTTTGGGAAGTCAGGGTAAGAGGACTACTTGAGGCCAGGAGTTTGAGACCAGCCTCCGGAAGACAGACTCTGTCTCTATGAAAAATTTAAAAAAAATAGCTAGGCATGGTGGCACACATCTGTAGTCCTAGCTATTCTGTAGACTAAGGCAGGAGATGGCTTGAGTCCAGGAGTCTGTGGTTACAATGAACTATGATCACACCACTACACTCCAGCCTGGGTGAGAGAGTAAGATCTCATCTCTTTAAAAAATAAAATCTGTTCATCAACCCAGAAGCTATCAGAATCCTATCATCTACAGGGTTTAATGGAGATTTTATTAAGTAGGTATGACTGGTTAAATGACTGAACTCTATCTCCAGTCCTTCCTTCTCCCTACTGGGGCTGAAAATTCTAACCCACTAAATGCATAGTTGCTTCCCCTGGTGACCAGCCCCCATCCTGCAACTATTTATGGCCCCTCAACCCAAGAGCCATCTCACTGGCATACAAAACACAGTAAATCACAAAGGTTTCAGGAGCTCTGTGCCAGAAACTGGGGAGGAAGACCAAATATTTATTTTTTCATTATACCGCAAAGACCGAATTAATGATGTCAAAAAATAAAATGGTCAAGGAATATTAAGATAAGGGAAACATTCTTTGGATTAAGCATGAACAGTGTGGCAGAGGAGAGCTGTTTGTTCACTAAATCTGTTTCCTTCTTGTCTTAAGCACACATCTAGACTGTATTTGCCAACCTCCTATTACAGCTAGCTGGCTTTGTGACTGACTTCTGATCAACAGAATATGGATAAGATATATTGCCTCCAGACAAATCCCATAAAACTAGCATTTACTATCATTCATGTTTTCTCTTACTACTCTGCCCAGACTATTGATGCCCAAAAAGACCCTAAGTACTGTAACCAAGCACCCCCATTTTTCTGGAGGTGATTTATTCTTTTTTTTTCCTCTCTCTTCTCTCTCTCCCCAGCGTCTCCCCTCTCCACCTCCCTCAGAACTTACACCTACTAGGAGGGCTTGCTGAAAGCATGCCCACTTGGCCACTTTTACAACTTACTTTTGCCAGGAAAGAGCCAACCCAAATGCCTAGCAGGTAACTGCCTGGTAGCAGGGGGACCCCTGCCTTTGCTCATCTCCTCCCCTGCCTTATAAAAACGCCTGCTTTCTGCTCCAAAGGTGGAGTGGCACATTTAAAGGAAGAACACTTTGTGCCTCTTTCCCCAAGGTAGCTTTCAAATAAATTCACCTTTTTTGTATCAGACATCACTCTTGTTAATTGAACTCTACATGCAGTGGGCATCTAACTTGCTTTTTGGTTACAGGACCACATTTTGAAAATGGCAAACCCCACTCCCATCTACCCTACTGCCACTAATGAGCCTTTATGTAAGTAGGGGAAAAAAAACAAAAACTTCTATGATGTTAAGCCACTAAGATTTCCACGTTTATCTATTATAAAAGTTAGCATTACCTTAACCAATTCAGAAAAAGTTAACTTCAACTTTGTGATTTCAGGACAGAAAGGACATAAACTATATTTTAGAATAAATCCCCAAAATGTGAGTGAGACAGATGTATGAAATGAGAGTAAATAAGAAATTATAACATTACAATTATTAAAATATTAATAGATGATCACCTAATAACAGCCTTGTAGGAAAAGTATTATTATCAGAGAGAGTAAATTAACTTTGCTCAAGGCTTTAAAATTTCAGATCCCATATTCTTTCTACCGAACCACATTAGTCTCTTAGAGAAATTGGGACAGCAAATAAAGAAGAACCATTAAAAGCATTTTATAATGAAGAAGAAATAGGATAGTAGCTAAAAGATGAAGTCAAGAAAAGTTATTTTGCTAAAATTATAGATACTATGGGAATGGATGAATGGAAATATAAGAGTAGCAAAAAGGAACTGGAACTTAAGAAGTACACAATAAGCCATAAGGTGATATGACCAACAAGCACTTGAGAGATGAGTGGCAGTATGGTACCATGGAATGAAGGCCGGGCTGCCTGCAACAACACAAAGATGTAGTGGGTCAGGCCTACGTAGTTCTACATCTTCCCCAGGAAGTTCTCTTTGGCCTTATAACATTAGGTAGAGCAGAACCCCAGCATGACAAGAAAACTTTGTCTAAAGTGGTTCTGAGAGAAGCAGTGAAGTACGTGACTGTAGGGGAAAGATTTTCTAGCATAACTGAGGGTATTAATGCACTAGAAAAATAAACAAAATCGAGACGCTGAGAATTCTAGCATAGGATAAACAAACCATTGTAGTGAGTATGGAGGAGTGTATTAGAACCCTAACACCAAGATTAACTAATCTCTTCCTCAGAGATGATAAAAGGACCTACTACCTCAAAATGCACCTTCCAGACTTCATCAGGTTGCCTACCATGTGGTTCCAAACAGTCTGGAAGTGGATACCAAAAATATGAGCTCAAACCACCATTTTCCAGCTTAACCCCATTTATATCCACTTGCTTTGTTGTGAATATAACTTTTAAAATTCTTTTTTTAGTTCTTAGTATGTTTTAAAAGCCATGTCTTCATACTTCATAGCAGTATTCTTAAGTTTTCAGCTTCAACTCTATGCTAAATCAAGAGTCCTTCCACACACCCTTTATACCAAGCTCTGGACCATCTTTAAAACTGAATATTTTACCTTGCATCCTACCTCAGCACTGAGGCTTTAGATGTTATCTATAGTATCTACCACACATAGCTTTTACAAACTTTTTAAAAGCTGCCTTCTTGTACTTCTGAAACCTCTCTAGCTGGATAGTATCTGCCTATCTTTATTCTAAATAATTACTTGTACATCTAACTTTATATACTGACATGAAAGAACTTAAATTTTTTACTTATTATATTTCATTTTCTTAAACATCCCATAACTCCTTCCTTTTAAAATGTTTGTGAATGCTAATTCTGTCATCTCATTCTCTTTTCAAGCATATTCTTCTACAAAAGGAGAAAAAAGTTTCTTCCATCCTTTCTACACTCAGTTTCCTAACCAAACAGTATTTACATCTATGTTAGATGGCATGTATATCTATGCCATTTATTGTGTTTACTGCATTCTAAACAGCTTAAAGAATTAAAGCATTACACGGTACTTATACTTACCACTCTGCCCTCAAATAACATCCAATATTAAAGCTACTTTTCCCATGTTACACCTGCACAATGTGGAATACAAGCTTTTTTCTCTCTTTTCCTCAATCTACATTTACAGAAGACTGAATTCATATGGCAAGTAGTCAAATCGCTAGTGTATAATTTAAATAACAGGACTAATTTCTTAAGAACATTAAAGTTAGAAATTCTAACTAAATGCTTCTCTTTTTCAAGCCACAAAATTTACTTATCACAGTACTTTAGTCTTCTAAGAAAATCGGGTACTTCTAACAAAAGCCTTAGTAAAGGCATGCCCTACTAAGATTGTGGCATATTTTCTGAATCACGATATTAAAAGATTCACTCCTGAGACAGGGGATCTTAAAAATGAGCAAGGTCGCTCGGGCGCAGTGGCTCACACCCATAGTCCCAGCACTCTTGGTGGCCAAGGCAGGCAGATCACCTGAGGTCAGGAGTTTGAGACCAGTCTGAGCAACATGGTGAAACCCTGTCTCTACTAAAAATACAAAACTAGCCAGGTGTGGTGGTATGACCTGTAGTCCCAGCTACTTGGAGGCTGAGGCAGGAGAAACTGCTTGAACCCGGAAGACTGAGGCTACAGTGAGCCAAGATGTCACCACTGTACTCCAGCCTGGGCAACAAGAGTGAACTCTGTCACAAAAAAAAAAAAAAAAAAAAAAAAAAAAAAAAAAAAAAAAAAAAAAAAAAAAAAAAAAAAAAAAGAAAGAAAAGAAAAGAAAAGAAAGAAAGAAAGAAAGAAGGAAAGAAGGAAAGAAGGAAAGAAGGAAAGAAGGAAAGAAAGAAAGAAAGAAAGAAAGAAAGCAAGAAAGAAAGAAAACCTAGACAAACAAACAAAAAAACAAGCTAAGGTCAAAAATACTATTTTGCTTTAATTCTTTAAGCTGTTTAGATGTCCACAACATAGCCAATAAAAAATATTGTTCCTATAATCAGGAATAGATTGTTAACCACAGAATGCTTCTGAAAAACAATTTAATTTTCTTTGAAATGCTGTCACTAAAATTAACTGCAACTTTATTTATATGACTGTCTGTGGTTTTCATGTATGCCTAAAAAGCACAAGAGAAAGATAAAAATATCCCAGAATTAGAAAAGTAGTCATTATGTTTGGTTTAGCTTACTTTCATATTTTTATTTTTAAAATCCATCTGAATTAAAGTTCACCATTTTTCAAAAGAAAAAAAGGCAATTTCTTTATGTAAAAATGAAAAAATAAATCCAGCATCCTCTAAATTAAATTTGGAATTTAATTAATTAGTGAATGAATGACTAAAATCCTTTTCCACCAGTTGTAAGGCTGAACATGTCTATTTTTCATTTAGAACTGCAATACATCAAGTATGTGTTCCCTGGGAAGGATAAGTGGCAACAGAAAATAATTTGAATATAACATTATGTTCTGAACCCATGTGTGTTCTCAGATAAAGTTGGTCCCTATTCAATAACACTTCTCAACCTTCTCTTAACATTTCTCAACCTTAGTTCTTTCAAATCATAGAATTCTGTTTTCAGATTCTGCATTTACACTAAAATATTAACTAGAGCTAATACCAATCTGCATTTACACTAAAATACTAACCATTTACACTCAATCATACTAAAAGGGACATTAAAACAGGGTTTAAACACTTTTATAAACAAATGCCTGGTTCTTCACACTGTAAGGCCAATTACTGGTATTTGCAGGCATACAGGGAAAAAGAGAAAGGAATACAAAGGGTTCTCCAAAAAGCCATTTTCCTTTGATCCTCACATTCCTTCACCATTTTTAATGCTAAAATTCAGGATTTACCCTCTCTGTGGGGCTACAGAACTCTCAGCTTTCTTTACATGGCTGAGTTTTAACAATCAAAACTAAGCACTTAGCAATGTGTCTTTAATTTTCAGTGAAGCAAAACTGGACAGTCATCAGCTAGAATGAGAAAATTTACAATTTTCAATACAAAATATCTAATAGATATTTCTGATCCGTGTTAACAAGAGAATGAACAATTGTTCCTGTGGGTGAGGTGCTGAGCGATGTTGAACAAACAGTAACAATACTAATGAAACAACCGGACAACTCATTTATGGGAGACATTGTTCTAAGCATTTTATGTGTATTTTTTCCACTTTATCTTTACAACAACCTATGAGCTTAATATAACCATTATCCTCATTTTATAGATAAGTATTCTGCTGCTCAAAGTAGTTTGGTGACTTGTTAAAAGTCCTACAATGCAGCTGAGATTTCAACCTAGGCACTCTGTTACACAGCCTGCACTCTTAACTATCGTATTATATCAAATGTCTTCTCAACAGGACTGCTTTGAAGAACACTGCGTCTACATGTGTAAGTGTGTGTGGATCCATAAACACAATGTAAATAAGAACACGCACACCCCCAAGTAAATTTGAAGACCCAAACTTAATAGACATATTACAAAGTACTTTAGTAATCACCTTTCTAGTCCCTCATTTTACCAGTATGGATCCACCATGAGATAGAATATCTTGGGCAGCATAAATTATGTTCAACCAATAAATTCCTCTAAAATGACTAACAACAACATCAAAAGGAGTTGACCTGCACTATTATAAGATAACTTTCAGACCCTGTAGCTAAAAAAAAAAAAAATCTAGTTTATGATTTTAAGACCAAGTTCAAACCATGACAGGTCACCATTAAACAAACTTTTGGTTTTTTATTTATCTGTGTTTTTTTGTTTGTTTGTTTTTACTAAGACAATACCCTGGTCATTTTCAGGAAAAAAAAAAAGTATAATATATATCCCTGAAGCTACTAGGCTAAGAATTTTACTTAAGAATCATAGGAATTTTTCTGCTTCTGAATATATGGAAATCATCAATTTCATCTTTAATATTAGAAATTTAAATAAGAAAAAGAAGAACAAAATACAAATTCTAGAATCAATATATTCAAAGATAACCATACTTGGGGGACTAGGGAAGGAAGATAATTATTTCTGGTACTGCAATATTTTACAATTATCAAATTATTTAATACCAAATGTAACATAAATGTAAAAATCAATGTGACAAAAAAGAAAAATAACATTATAAACATGCAATAATACAACAACCACTTACCAACTCAATTCCCTGTGGAAAAGGTGTATCATCCCAGTCCTTCTGTGGAAATCTCTGGATGATTTTCCCCAGACCTTCTCCTGACCCTGTTAATAAAATCAAAGTAAATCAGTTATAGGATACTAAAAAATACAAATATTCATTCTACCCTTATTTCTAAATGAGTATTTGGTAAATACGTTAATAAACTGATTAAACATTTTCAAGCTTTAAAAAACATATAAGTATTCACCATCTAAACATTATACATGGGTTTTGCATCTGCAGGAGTCACCCAACCATGAATTGAAAATATTTGGAAGGAAAAAAGCAATCAAATTAATAACACAACAATTCAAAAATACAAATCTTAAAAATACAGTATAACAGGCCGGGCGCGGTGGCTCAAGCCTGTAATCCCAGCACTTTGGGAGGCCGAGGCGGGTGGATCACGAGGTCAAGAGATCGAGACCATCCTGGTCAATATGGTGAAACCCCGTCTCTACTAAAAATACAAAAAATTAGCTGGGCATGGTGGCACATGCCTGTAATCCGAGCTACTCAGGAGGCTGAGGCAGGAGAATTGCCTGAACCCAGGAGGCGGAGGTTGCGGTGAGCCGAGATCGCGCCATTGCACTCCAGCCTGGGTAACAAGAGCGAAACTCCGTCTCAGAAAAAAAAAAAAAAAAAAAAAAAAAAAAAATACAGTATAACAAATATTTCCATACCATTTTCACTGTATTAGGCATTATAAGTAATTAAGAAATTACTTAGAGTATATAAGAAAATATGCACAGATTACATGCAAATACTATACCATTTTATATAAGGAATTTGAGCATCCATGGATTTTAGTATCTGTGACAGTTCTGGAACAAATCCTCTGCAAACACCCAGGGATGACTGTACTGAAATAAAGGGCAATCTCTACCCTATAAACTCTTTTTTGAGAGAGAGTCTTACTCTGGTACCCAGGCTGGAGTGCAGTTGTATGATCTTGGCTCACTACAACCTCTGCCTCCTGGGTTCAAGCAACTCTCCTGCCTAAACCTCCCAAATAGCTGGGATTACAGGCACCCACCACCATGTCTGGCTAATTTTTGTATTTTTAGTAGAGACAGGGTTTCTCCATGTTAGCCAGGCTGGTCTTGAACTCCTGACCTCAGGTGACCCACTACCTTGGCTTCCCAAAGTGCTGAGATTACAGGTTCCAGCTCCCAGCCCAGCCACTATTCTTATAAACTCTTAAAAGACTGACTGATATATTTGAAAATCTAAATAACACTTGCCAGAGGCATGGAAATCTAGTCTCTACCACATTATGGGAGTAACTGCCCTTTGTGCCCCAATAAGGAATTCGTCACAGGTTGAAATTTAAGAACTTTTCTATGGAGATGAAGTAATTTTAAGTGACAAAGGAAATGGCACCATTAGCACTACATTTCAGTTACGGGCAGTAAGTACTGTTACTGGTTAAAGTTTTTTAGGCTGCCCTGGGAACCTGACCATTGTTTAGGCAGGATTTCCCAACATCAGCACTACTGACATTTGGGGATGGATGCTTCTTTGGGATAAAGGGGGTTGTCCTGTGGACTGGAGAATGTTTAGCAGTATCCCTAGCCTCAACTGGAAGATTCCAGTAGCATTCCCTACCACTAGCAAGTTGTTACAACCAAAAATGTCTCCAGACATTGCCAAATGTCCCCTGGGTTGAAAACCACAGATCTCTATCGCTGTTGTTATAAAATTATCCTGTGACACCAAAGAATGAATCAACTTATAATTGAACTTTGGGCATGTAATCTGTGAGTAAATTGGGGATGGAAGGTACATGTTAAATCTAAACTACCTGTTGCTATACTTTTTAAAGATCTTCATGTTGCTTGCATATTCTGCATGTTGTCCTACTTCGTATGAAATGATGGCAACAGTATTCTGATTATTTGTTTTGTATACTTAACTTGAGGAAGTCTTCACGACAGATTCATTTTGTTAATATACTTTTTAAAAATCATCCACCATGATTTCTCAACCTCATCCCTATGAATTCAAGTTCTCCCTTGCCCCTCACCTAAAATGCAAACAATTTATGGCCAAATTTTTATGTTTAAAATATAAATGGAAAGTTACATTCACTTTACTGACCAACCCAAAAATGTATTCTGAAACTAGGGCAACCAAAATCCATTTGAAAAAGACAAAAATATTCTCAATTACAATTAACAATTGCTGCAGTACAGTAAGTTATCTATCTCATGTTGTAGAGGAATGAAGAATTTCATTCAAAGTAAATTAACTTTTCATCATAGGCACTCTTTCTTCAAAATCCACCTCAAGCATCACCACTTATGACATCCCAAGCAGGGCTAATGAAACAAATTGCTAGCTGCACAATGGATCGGAGGTACACAAATGAAAAAGATACAGTCCCCATCCTAAAGGAACTCATAACCCATTTGGGGAAACAAACAAACAACCTGATAATTTCAGTTATGTTATGGTAAACTCAATGATAGAAGGGAAGACCATACAAAACTTCCTGGAAGAAACGACAGCAAGCTTGCTTTCTTTCAGTGACCAACTTGTAACCCCAAGCACCTGTCACACTGAATTCCTGGCATACAGTCTATACCAAGTAAAATGTTTACTTTAATAAATTCTTTGGTGCTGGCTGAAATTGTTTCAAGTTTATTCCTCCCTTCTTTTTAAAGAGATAATGTACTTATTGTGTCAAGTTTAACCAGGTGTCCCTACATTGTTTATATATTTATATAATATTTATATAATATATTTATATAATATTTATATATTTATATAATATTTATATATTTATATTATATATTTATATATTTATATTTATATAATATTGATATTATATATTTATATATTGATATTATATATTTATATAATATTTATATTATAATATATAATATAAATATATATTTATATAATATTTATATTATAATATATAATATAAATATATATTTATATAATATTTATATTATAATATATAATATAAATATATATTTATATATTATATATAAATAATATTTATTTATTTATATATAATATATTTATATATTATATAATATTTATATGATTATATGTATAATATAATATTTATATATTATATATAAAATATATATTTATATTATATATTTATATAGTTCTGAAAGCCATACCTAATATATTTTAGGTTCAAGAAATATTTATCATATTAATTTTCTTTCGGACAGGGTCTCACTCTGTTGCCCAGGCTGGAGTACAGTGGCACAATCATGGCTCACTGCAGCCTTGACCTCCTAGACTCAGTGATCCTCCTACCTCAGTCTCCAAGTAGCTGGGATTACAGATGCAGACCACTTCGGCTAATTTTCATATTTTTTTTAGAGATGGGGTTTCACCACATTGTCCACATTGGTTTTGAACTTCTAGACTCAAGCAATCCACCCACCTTGGCCTCCCAAAGTGCTAGGATTATAGTGTAAGCCACCACACTGCACCCAGCCCAATCATATTAATTTTTACTAATTATAAAAGTAATGTTAACTGCAGAAGAATTTTAAATACATAAAAACATAAAGAAATCACCCATAATCCCACACCTGGAGATAATTATTATTAACATTTTGGACCATCCATTTATTCCTAGGTTTTATTTCATAAATATATCTTTTTTTCTATAGAATGAATATCACACTGAACCTAACTTTATACATTGGTTTATTACTTAATAAATTAAAAAGAGGCTTTGATGTTGTGGAACATAATTTTTCTAGTTTCTCACTATTATAAATAATACAACAAACATCTTTATTTACTTGTAAATAAAGATTTATAAATCTTTATCCTCATCTCACTTTATCCTCCTCTCATTTTTCCTCAAAAAATACTCTTTCCCAGATTCTACCTCTAGTAAGCTGTGGCGGCACTGTAGCATCTGTTAGCAAATGTCTGATGCATTCTGACAATATTTCTTCCTTTTACTGAAGCTAGAATTGGTGTGTATATCCTTCTAAGAACCTAAATGAGACCACACTACTATAAGAGGCACTTTGATAGATCAAGTTCTTTCAAACTAGAAGAGGATCTAGAAACAATTACAGTCATACTTGGGAGATATTGCAGGTTTGGTTCCAGTCCACAGCAATAAAGTGAATATTGCAATAATGTGAGTCACACAATTTTTTTGGTTTCTCAGTGCATTTAAAAGTTATGTTTACACTATACTGTAGTCTGCTAACAGCATTATGTCTAAAACATGTACATGCTTTAATTTAAAAATGCTTTATTGCTAAAAAAAATGCTAACAGTCATCTGAGGCTTTAGCAAGTCGTAATCTTTTTGCTGGTAGAATGTCTTGCTTTGATGTTAATGGCTGCTAACTAATCTGAGTGGTAGCTGTGACAATTACTGAAAGTAAGACAAAAGTGAAGTCTGCCATATTGACTCTTCCTTTCATAAAAAAATTTATCCATAGCAGGCAATGCTGTTTGATGGCATTTTACCCATGGCACAACTTCTCCCAAAATTTAAATTATTCTTCTCAAACTCTGCTGCTGCTTTATCAGCTAAACTGATGTAATATCCTAAATCCTTTGCTGTCATTTCAAAAAATTCACAGCATCTTCTCCAAAAGTAGATTACATTTCAAGAAACCACTTTCTTTACTCATCCATAAAAAGCAAATCCTCATCTGTTACAAGTTTTATCATAAGATTTCAGTAATTCAGTCACATCTTCAGCCTCCACTTCTAATACTAGTTCTCTTGCTATTTTCACCATATCTACCTTTCCCTACTGAAGTGGAGGCTTCAAGTTCACTGAAGTGAACTCCTTCAGGTCATCCATAAAGATTGGAATCAACTTTTTCTAAGTTAAAAGGTACGTATTTTTACCTCCTCCTATGAATTATAAATGTTATAATGGCATCTAGAATGGCAAATCATTTCCACAAGGCTTTCAATTTACTTTGCCCATATTCAATCAGAGGATTCACTACCTATGGCAGCTATAAATTTATGAAATATATTTTTTAAATAGCAAAACTTGGAAGTCAAAATGACCCTTGATCCATGGGCTGCAGAATGAAAACAACATTAATTTCCTTGTACATGTCCATCAGAGCTCTTATGTTATCAGGTGCACTGTCAATGAGCAGTAATATTTTGAGAGGAATCCTTTTATGAGCAGTAGGTCTCAACAGTGGGCTCAAAATATTTAGTAAACCATGCTATAAACAGATGTGTTGTCATCAAAGCATTGTTGTTCCATTTACAGAGCAGAGTAGATTTAGCATAATTCTTAAAGGCACTAGAATTTTCAGAACAGTAAATGAGAAATAATTTCTTTTTTTTTTTTTTTTTGAGACGGAGTTTCGCTCTTGTTACCCAGGCTGGAGTGCAATGGCGCGATCTCGGCTCACCGCAACCTCCGCCTCCTGGGTTCAGGCAATTCTCCTGCCTCAGCCTCCTGAGTAGCTGGGATTACAGGCACACGCCACCATGCCCAGCTAATGTTTTGTATTTTTTTTAGTAGAGACGGGGTTTCACCACGTTGACCAGGATGGTCTCGATCTCTTGACCTCGTGATCCACCCGCCTCGGCCTCCCAAAGTGCTGGGATTACAGGCTTGAGCCACCGTGCCCAGCCGAGAAATAATTTCGATTTGAAGTCACCAGCAGCATTAGCTGCTAAAAAGACATGTAAGCCTGTTTTTTGAAGCTTTGAAGCCAAGCATTTACTTCTGCTCTCTACCTATGAAACTCCTAGATGGCATCTTGTTCCAGTAGAGCCTGTTTCACCTACAATGAAAATCGGTTGTTTAATGTGGCTGCCCTCACCATAATCTTAGCTAGTTCTTGCATAACTTGCAGCAGCTTCTACTAAGCACCTGCTGCTTTACTTTGCACTTTCATATTACAGAGACAGCTTCTTTCCTTAAACCTCATGAACCAATCTCCAGCTTCAACTTTTCTTCTGCAGCTTCCTAAATTTTCTCAATCCACACAGAATTGAAGAGTTAGGGCATTGTGCTCAGGATTAGGCTTTGTCTTAAGAAAATGTTGTGGCTAATTCCATCTATTCAAACCACTCAGACTTCATATCAGTAATAAGGCTGTCTCATTTTCTTATCATTTGGATTCACAACTTGGCTGTTTGGTACAAGAGGCTGTTTGGCTTATCTTGGCTTTTGACACATCTTCCTCACTAAACTTAATCATTTCTAGCTTTTGATTTGAAGTGAGAGCCAGGCAACTCTTCCTTTCACTTGAACTCTTACAGGCCACTGTAGTGTCATCAACTAACCTACTTTCAATATTGGCATGCCTCAGGGAATAGATAGGATTTAGGAGAGGGATAAAGATGATGGAATGGCTGGTCAATGGTGCAGTCAGAACACATAAAACATGTATTGACTGAGTTTGCCACCTTTCATGAGTGTAGTTTGTGTTATGCCAAAACAAAATGGTAATATCAAAGATCACTGATTGCATATCACCAAAACACATATAATGTAAAATCTTGAGACACTGCGAGAATTACCAAAATGCAACAAAGAGACACAAAATAAGCCCAAGCTGTTGGCAAAATGGAGCTGACAGACTTGTTCAATATAGGGTTGCCACAAATTTTTAATTTGTTAAAAAAAAAAAAAAAAAAAAAAACCAACGGCCTGGTGTGGTGGCTCACGCCTATAATCCCAGCACTTTGGGAGGCCGAGATGGGTGGATCACGAGGTCAAGAGTTCGAGACCATCCTGGTCAACACGGTGAAACCCCGTCTCTACTAAAAATACAAAAATTAGCTGGGCATGGTGGCGCAAGCCTGTAGTCCCAGCTACTTGGGAGGCTGAGGCAGGAGAATTGCTTGAACCCAGGAGACAGAGGTTGCGGTGAGCTGAGATCGCGCCATTGCACTCCAGCCTGGGTAACAAGAGGGAAACTCCGTCTCAAAAAAAAAAAAAAAAAAAAAAAAAAAAATCCACAAGATCTGTCAAGCACAATAAGCAAATCATAATAAATAAAAAGCAAAGAACAATAAAACAAAGTATGTTTATATCTAAAAAGAAGATTTAGTCCGAAAATTTTAGGAAAATAGTAAGGCCAGGCATACTGGCTCCCACATGTAATCCCAGGAATTTAGGAGGCCCAGGAGGGAGGAGACCAGAAGCTTGAGACCAGCCTGGGCAACATATTAAGACCCCATCTCTACAAAAGTTAGCCAGTAATGGTGATGCAAACCTGCATTCCCAGCTACTCGTGACTCAATTGGAACCCTTTTGCATTGCTGGTGGGAATGTCAAATGGTGTGCCTATGGAGAATATAAAATATGGAGGTATGGAATATGAAGGCTTCTCAAAAACTTAAAAATAGAACTACCATATGTTCAACAATCCCACTTCTGGGTATATTTCCAAAGGAATTAAAAGCAGGATGTTAGTCAGGCATAGAGGCATGCTATTGTAATCCCAGTAATTTGGATAGCTTAGGCAGGAGGACTGCTTGAGGGCAGGAGTTGTCAAAATTGAGAAATTAACACTTATCAGCATTTTGATTGTGACCTGTCACTTAAGGTTATATATATATATATAAATATATATATATATATATATATGAAACAGGATTAAGAACATGGACTCAGGATTGAGGTTACCTATACTCTATTCCAGTTCTACCATTTCTTGATCCTGAGAAAATTACTTCTCTGTGCTTAATTTTCCTCCATACAAAAAAGGAAGACACTATTACTTCTTAGAGTTCTTGTGAAGAAGAATTTAAGTTAATGCACATGTAAAATATATAACAGTATGAGTATGTGCATGTTTGTCAGAACAGTACTCCAACCTAAACATAATAGTTGAGATTACTGAGCCGTTCAAAATAATATAGTGTAGAGAAGAAAACTATTATTGTTCTAGACAACTGTGCTATTAACAATGAAGACTGGTGTTACATGAGGTCTTCTGGTAGCCAAAGGACTCCTAATTTACTGGAGTTATTTTGACTGAAATATGTAAATCTCTCTCTTTTTTTTTTTTTGAGACGGAGTTTTGCTCTTGTTACCCAGGCTGGAGTGCAATGGCGCGATCTCGGCTCACCGCAACCTCAGCCTCCTGGGTTCAGGCAATTCTCCTGCCTCAGCCTCCTGAGTAGCTGGGATTACAGGCATGCGCCACCATGCCCAGCTAATTTTTTGTGTTTTTAGTAGAGACGGGATTTCACCATGTTGGCCAGGATGGTCTCGATCTCTTGACCTTGTGATCCACCCGCCTTGGCCTCCCAAAGTGCTGGGATTACAAGCGTGAGCCACCGCGCCCGGCTGTAAATCTCTTTTTAAAACATGTTTAAGGCTGTTCTGTACCTCTACAAAAGATGTTTCAGACCAAGTTTTATCTTTGTTAAATTTTTTTTAGTCAGCTTAGTACATGCTTTTTTAGATCCTATGTCTGTTATCTAGTGTATTTATATCATTTTTTAATTTAACTTACTTTAGTTACAGACATATACTATCAAATGCAACCATTTTAAATTAATAATCTGATATATACTGACAAACTCTCAACAAAAACAATTGCAGGCCAGACGCTGTGGCTCACGCCTCTAATCTCAGCACTTTGGGAGGCCGAGGTGGGCAGATCATGAGGTCAAGAGATCAAGACCATACTGGCCAACATGATGAAACCTCGTCTCTACTAAAAAATACAAAAATTAGCTGGGCACAGTGACACACGGTTGTAGTCCCAGCTATTAGGGAGGCTGAGGCAGCAGAACTGCTTGAACCCGGGAGGTGAAGGTTGCAGTGAGCCGAGATCATGTCACCTCACTCTAGTCTGGCGCCTGGCGACAGGGCAAGACTCTCTCTCAAAAAAAAAAAAAAAAAAAAAAAAATTACAGTACAATAAAAACAAAAAATGAGGATATTACATTAAAACACTGCTCAAGGAATTCCTCCAGAAAATATTTTCCCCAAAAAATTCATCAATATTGGCCAAGTCTGATTATAATTTCCCAACTATAATCAAAATTTCCTCAGGATAAAAGTCTTGGTCAAAACATGCTACATACACATTACTGACATTGGCACCAGTCCTTCTATTCCATTCTATCTCAAAACAATCTGCTTGGAACTTCAATACTGTACCAGCTCCTGTTCTTCTCTCCTTCATTGAGAATATCATCTCAGAAGAAATGGCTTAAGCAAAGCACAACACAAGAAAATCAGACATTTGGGTACATGTATTGATTTACTCATTTTAATAGACTAGAAGCTGATTTAAAGAAATTGGTTCAAAGATGGAACTAAGATGAAGGCCATATTCAACTCGCAAGCCCCAAGTTTCCCATTTGTGACTTGGAAAATCTGCTTGTGAGCATATGATACATTATTTTTAAATGTTATTTTCTTGTTCACTAAAAGACCTGTGTTACAATACCAAGATAGCCAGAAAATCAAAGTTCACCAAAATAAGTAGATCTAATTGTGCCAGTATAGACCAACTTTTAAAAGATAAGGAATATAAAAACTGTTTGTTCACTGAAAAGAAAGCATGCAGGAAATCATTCTACCAAAAGGCTTTCATATTTAATCCATTTAGCATTTAATGAGAGAAGTCTGTTTATTTCAACTGAAATAAGCCTTTCTGTGGTTTATTTAAAAATTTAGGTAGGAATGTAATATGATTTTCTGATTTCCCAGTACAATCTTCTATTATTCAAAAGGTTTATTTGGAACACACAAGCTATTTTTCCAGACTTACACTTAGTAAAGATCCCATAGGCTTTTACAAAAGTGAAAAAAAAAAATGCATTTTTACTGGCTCACGCCTTTAATCCCAGCACTCTGGAAGGCCAAGGTGGGGATATTACTTGAGGTCAGGAGTTTAGAGCAGCCTGGACAACGTGGTGAAACCCTGCCTCTATTAAAAATACAATCACTGAGCAACAGAATGAGACTTCTTCTCAAAAAAAAAAAATGCATTTTTAAAGTTCATGCGAATACATCAAGAACAAGGTATATCATTAAAAATAATAAACAGCAGCTACACTTTAATCCTTATAAATTTAAAATTCATTGAGAATGTATAAATCCAGCAATTTAGAGAATGTCAAGATTAAGAAAAAGAAATGAATACAAACTGAAATTAAAACTAAACATGATCTAGCATTTTGATGAAATTCTTCAGACTGCATCATTTTACTGAATTAAAATGTCTTCTTTAACAGCAATGAAGAAAGAATGGTTGGCAGTCTGGAATGCTGTGAAAACTATATGGTTGGATATCAACATTTAAGAAAAAAAGTCTCATCAAGTCCCTTCTCCAAATATGCACTGAATGTATTCCCACCCCCGGCATCATTTACAATCACTCTAGTAGTTCAAATTCTCATCATCTTCACCTGGACAACAGCAGCAGCCTCATCATCTCCCTACTTCCTGTTTCACTTCACATACAAGTCTCAAGTTTCTGGCAGTCTAGAAATAAGCCCTGCAAAATTGAAGTTCTTTACACGAACTTTTATGCTCAAAATAATTCAGTAATTCTCCCACTAGCTACATAATACAATAGTCCAAAATCACTACCGTGGGGACTTCTACCTCACCCAAGATCGAGTAACAAGGTCTGAATTTACCCTCCAACCTGCAACAAATAAAAAAACACAAAATCTACAAAACAATGATTTTCAGACACCTGACATCAGGCATTAGAGTGAACCCTGAGAGAAAGAAAACAAATTATGTGAGCCCTATAATTGCCCCAGCTTACTTCTTGGTAAGAGTTTCTACACAAGATCTAGATTCTTGGGGTGGTGGGGAGGGGGGAGTAGTGAGGGATGGTTTCCAGACTGCAGTCCAATCAAGGAAAATCCAGGTGGAATCCTGGTGAAACTGAAGCAATTGAGTTGGGAGCCCAGGGAATCCAAAGAAGTCAGAGTTCACAGAGTACAAAAGAAAAGAGAGATTAACAGAAAGAAATTCCCAAAGACCTGCAGAAGGCTGAATGAACCACATGAAGGGAACAGAAAGAAAAATCTCTAGAAGTTACACAAGGCCAGGGACTGTTTTTGTTCCCAAAAACCAAGAAGAAAAAACGGAAAAACTTGCATAATTCACTAGGCATCAGAGAACCCAGAAAGTGTATTGCCTCAGTGTGAAAAATTAACCCTAGATAAAATCCTCTGCAGACCTAACAAAGGTGGAAAATGAGCCTCAAGTTTCAAATTATTTCCAAATGACTTAATTATATCTCAGAACAAAGTTCAAAAATATTTACAGGAACACAGAACTATCCAGCAATCAAGAGAGTACAATTCACAACATCTAACATACAAACAAAAATCACTAGGCATGAAAAGCAGAAAAGTATGGGCCATAAGGAAGACAAAAATCAATCAACTGAAATAGAATCCAAATTGATACAGGTGTTAATTAGTAGACAAATGTATACTAAATTATTATCATTATGTTGCATATTTTCAAGAATATGAAAGTAGAAAATATATTGGATATAGCTTATGAATTAGATACTACCAGGAAAAAAAGGCTAATGAAGTTATACAAACTTCCAAAATGAAACAGACAAACAGACTGGGAAAAAGACAAAAACAGAGCTGTGGAACAACTTCTAGTGGCCTAATACGCATGTAATAGGAGTCAGGAGCCCCAGGATGGAGGGGAGGGGATGGAGATATCTGAAGCAATAATGGCCAAATTTGATGAAATCTGACTTCCAAATTTGATGAAAACTATAAATACACTGATCAAAGAAGCTCATCAAATTCCAAAGAACAAACAGAACTCAAAAAGGCATATCATAATAAATTACTTAGATATGAACATGAATATCTAAAAACAGCTGGAGAAAAAAGATACATTGTACAGAGGAACAAAGATAAGAAGGACAGCAGACTTCTCATTATAAACAGTGTAAGTTAGAAGACAGTGGAGCCACATCTTTAAATACTGAAAGGAAAAAAGTCAAACCAATATTTTATAGCCAGATAAAATATCTTTCAAGAAAAAAGCTGAGTATATCTATACAATCAAATATTACTTGAACATAAAAAGGAATGAATGCCAGGTGTGGTGGCTAACGTCTATAATCCCAGCACTTTGGGAGGCTATATCAGGTGGATCATGAGGTCAATAGATAGAGACCATCCTGGCCAACATGGTGAAACCCTGTCTTTACTAAAAATACAAAAATTAGCTGGGCATGGTGGCATGCGCCTCTAGTCCCAGCTACTCAGGAGGCTGAGGCATGAGAACCACCTGAACCCAGGACATGGAGGTTGTAGTGAGCTGAGATCACACCACGGCACTCCAGCCTAGGCAACAGAGCAAAATTCCATCTCAAAAAAAGAGGAATGAAGTACTGATACATGCTACATATCATGGATAATCCTTGAAAACCGTATGCTAAGTAAAAGAAACCAAACACAAAAGGCCACGTATTGTATGAGTCCATTTATAGGAAATGTCCAGAAAAGTCAAATTCAAAGAGACAGAAAGTACATTCACGATTGACAAGGGCCTAAGGGGGTAAGGGAAGTGACTGCTAATGGATATAGGGTTTCCTTGGGGCAATGAAATCTTTCAAGTAAATAGTGGTGATGCTACATGTACTCACTTGCATGTGGAAGCCTAACAATGAGAACACATGGACATAGGGAAGGGAATAACACACACTGGGGCCTGCTGTGGGGAGGGGGTCAGGGGAAGGGAGAACATTAGGATAAATAGCTAATGCATGTGGGGTTTAATATGTAGGTGATGGGATGACAGGTGCAGCAAACCACCATGGCACACATTTACCTATGTAATAAACCTACACGTCCTGCATATGTATCCCAGAACTTAAAGTTTAAAATAAATAGTAGTAATGGTTACACAACTCTTTGAATATACTAAAACCATTGCGTTTTACATTTTAAAAGGATGAACTTTATGGTATATAAATTATATCTCAATAAAGGATTTTTTTAAATGAATCTCTGATCAGACACAGGGGTATAGACTCATTTCTTCTTGCTCTTCCCCACTAAGTGTAAGCCTATAAATCACGCATGAGGCAACCAAAGGAGAACTACGAAAGGTGGTAAGAGGAAAGCAAACTGGTTTATAACCCTAAGGATGAAGGAACACCACAATGGCAGGATATCTCTACCAAACAGAAGAAGGCAACCCAGGCCTAGTATGTCCCAATCCCCAAGCTAACAACAGAAGGCAGCCAAGGTAGGCTCACTCATCTCTCAGATCAAACAGAAGTTCCACTAACAACACAGGGAAAGCCCAGAACCACGAGCAAGGAATAGACGGTCGCAATGATAATAAGCAGCCAGGGAAATCACTTTCCTTCACTCCTGGCCCTGACCTTCTACCCCCAAAGAGAGACACCAGTGTGAGTAGGCATCACCAGCAAGAGATCCCATCACAATAAGCAGGCTGGCCTGGGAAACCTTTGTCCCCACAAGCCTGAGGCTCTCCTACACAACAAAGAGATACTGAGGTGTCCAGCTAGCACCAACAAGAGGTATCTCACTGGATCAAGTTACCTCCGCAGACATTTTGTTTCTATGAGCTTGAGAATTCTGTTCCCAATCCAGAAACACTAGGGTAGTCAGAGGACACCAGTAAGAGGGACTCCACTGTAACAAGCAGTCTGGCCCAGGGAGCCTCTTTGTCCTCATGGGTCAGAATCTCTCATGTACTCCCCAGTGACATCAGGGCAGTGAAATGGCACCAATAATGAACACCATGCCACAAAAAGTAGCCTGGCCCAGCAAAACCTCTTTGTCCCTGTAACCTGGAAGTCTGCTCCCCCACCAAGAGACATTAAACAGCTCAGTCTGGGGAATGCTTTCTGCTACTTCAGGCAGCACCAGTGGGAGTTCTAGTGCTGCCTGAGGTGACAGAAAGGGCCATATTCAATGGCCCTGGCAATAAAGAAAACCAAACGACCAAGAAAATCAAAATAACACTGCAAAGGCTCTGAAAATTAAACTGTCATTGGAACAACAGCCTACAAAATTAGACTATGGTCTACATGCTAACTCTAAACACAAAAACTAACATAAAAAGCCAAAATGTCCAGAATACAGTAAAAAAGCACCCATCATACTAAGAACCAGAAAAGATCACAACTTGAATGACAAAAAGACAATTAACTGATGCCAACAAAGACATAAATCAGATGTCAGAATTATCTGCAAAGATTCTAAAGCAGCCACCTTAAAAGTACATCAAATCATAAATTCTCTTAAAACAAATGAAAAATAGAAATATCAGCTAAGAAATGTATTATAAATCAAATAGAAATTATGAAACTAAAAAACAAAATATTCAAAATTAAAATCTCACTGGATGGTTTCAATAGTAGAGTGAAAATGGCATAGCACAGTGAACTTGAGGTCAAATCGGTAGAATTTACACAATCAACAACAGAGAGAAAGTAAATTAAAATATAAAGAACAGAACACTGGAGCCCCATGGGAGATCCATAGACCATAAAAAAAGATCTATTCATATCACTGGAGTCCCAGAAAAGAGAAGAGAAAGAGGGAACTGAAAGAATATTCAAAGAAATAATGGGTAAAGCACTCCTAAATTTGGTGAAACACCAAACTACATATTCAAAAAGTTGAATGAATCTCAAAGAAATCTACACTAAGACACATCATTATTAAACTTGTGAAATTAAAAACAAAGAAGTCTTAAAAGAAACCAGAAACATTTTACCTACAGGATGACATCAATTCAAATGACAGCAAATTTATCATTAGAGACGATGAAGGACAGAAGAAAGTGGCACATTTTTCAAGTGCTGAAAGAAAGAACTAACAACTATGAATTCTATTTCCAGCAAAACTACCCTTAAGGAATGAAAGGAAAATCCAGACATTCCTGGACAACAAACAAACAAACAATCCTAAATTAACATTGAAGATTGGCTGAAGGGAGTTGTTTATACAGAATTGAAATAACAAAAGAAGCAATACTGGAGCATCAGTGGCAAACCAGAAACACAAAACCAAGTCATCCTAAATCTAGTTCTCAAACACTTCTCCAGTCCAATAGCTGGTGTCAACTGACTCTAAACTTCTTCCCAGGGCAATATTCTTCATCCTTATTCCAAAAACCTTTAAGATTGCTTAAAACTTCTCTGTCCTTGAAGTTTACTGCTTGCCTGATTTGCAACTTTTAGCTTAAACTATGGCAGTGGTGGGGAAAGGAGGGACCAGAGGGCACTGCCAGAATTAAATCTTTTTTCAACACAAAACTTCATCGGAGTATGACCTTAACAGATAAGTTTAGTCCTAGGGCCCTCTCTCCTAATATTTCCTTTTCTATGGAAAACAAAAAACAAAAAACTAGACCACACAAAGACAAGCCCAAAGACATAATAATTCATATTTGTTCTCACTGTAGCAAATGGAAAACAAGCTCAATCCTCTCTCACACGCAGTTATTTACTTAAAGACAACTACTGTGTCTTATCAAAGGTAAATATAATATCAATTTCCCTTATATTCTGAGCACAAGGGCCTATTAAAACAGCACTACATTAAAGCTATTCAATGGTAAGTATGAATAAACAGAAATAACCTAAAATATAAATATCTTCCCATGGTTGATATCCTCAAACTAACCTAAGGAAGTCCTCAAGAAAAACAGTACAATGTTTTGAAAAGAATACTACATTGGTAATCAGGGGATTTGAGGCTTATCTTAGCTCTGTCACTAACTGATTACCTTAAGCAAATCCTCTAACTTCTGGGAGCCTTGGTCTCCCACTTGTAAAGTGATCTTAGGTCCCTCCTGGCTCTAAACTTCTAGGCATGATAAACCAACAGAAAATGTGAAATACACACGTCTACCACTAGATGGCATAAAACTATGATTGCTGATTCAAAGCAGACCAAAATCTCCTCCAGATAGATTACCTTGTTAGGAAAACCACCAGTTTAAATTATGCCAATTTAAACTAAGCCTCAATAACTTCTCTGCTGGCAAAGAACTCCTAGCTACTTCATAAACACTTTCATTTTGTATGATGTAGAATAAGAAACCTCTTTCTGAACTGGTTACAGTTATCATGAACCAAACAAAATTTACAAACACATGCTTATTACGTAATTCTGAGAAAATAACTTTACAACAAAGGAGGGGTAAAGGAGGTGGCGAAGACGTGGGGCAAGAAAGAATATAGGTAGAGGGGCAAAGGGAGAATAAAAAAGGGTGTTTTTTTTGGCAATTTCTACAGTATTATCATAGATCTATGCCTATCAAGGTACAAAAATGTATTACCATTGTACCACAGAATATTTAGCCTCCCTTGATAATTCAGCAGAGAAAACATTCCCACATTAAAATTTCAGACAAATTTCTTAGAAACAGCTTTAAAAACATTAATATATTGGTAGTATCTATAAAACATTGATCCTTTCAGAACAAGACAACTGAAAATTTAAAACACAATTCTCTGCTGTGACTTAACTGTATCACTTTCACTATGCTTAAGTTAAATTTAAGTTTTCCTCCAGCTGAAGATAAGACTAGTACATAGCAAGTGCTTAGTTTCAGCACAGATTTTTAAAATACAACATTTTTTAACTAGGGAGAAAAGTTATTGATTGAAAAACAGCAAAGGCCGTCATGTTAATCTTCCTTAAACAAGAAATTCGTATCTGTTGCATAATGCAGCTGAACACAATACACATAAATTTCTCACTGAAATTCATTCTACGTGTCCTTATCAAAGTATTCCCGAAACCTAAGTCAATAAAGGAGAAGATACAAAAATCCTTAGTGCTCCAGCAACCTGTGCCTTCCAAATCAATTAGGCCTTTCCAATTACAGAATTACAGGTGACAAATTTCTTCTTTTCAAATACAGTTTAAAAATGTCCCCTGCCTACAATGCTCTCCTCTCCACAAATTTCTGGGTTTTTTTTTTTTTTTTCCATCTCTAACTTCCTATCTGCAACTCAAGGTTCACCCTGGAGCATCTACAGCACATATAATCCAAGCCTTATGTTTTCTGCTCAGCTCTTCTCAAACTCAAACTTCCTATCCTGCAAAAAGAATTACAGATCGTTTATGTGTTCAAACAAGTTATGAGGCTGGTTATAATATACTTTACTACCGGATGTTTTCCTTAATGTTTTACTCTTTGGAAGATAATCATTTCCTTCTCCTAACACATAAAACAGATTATTTCTCAAGCTCCCAATGGTATTTGTACCCCCATTAAGCATTTCCATAAACACAACAAATTAATCATGACCAAAGTGAGATTTTCAATCATTTCTACAAAACCTGAATCTTCTCCCCCTCCATTCTCTCTCTCAGAGAATGGCACCTTATTCATCTAAGCATTCAGTGTACCCATTAGGATTATGTTTAGCTGCATATGACAGAAAACCTAATATATTAATAGCTTAAGCAAGATAAAAGTTTATTTCCTCTCATAAAAAAGGTGTCTCAAAGACAACATTCAGGATCAATGTCAGATCTACGGTCTCAAAGATCCAGCTTCTTCAGGTTCATCACTCCACTATCTACAGGTTTAGACCCTCATTCTCATGGTTTCATATGCATGCTAGAACTCCAAACATCACATCCATGTTTCACGTAGAAATCAAGAAGGAAGGAAGGAAGCTGGGCATAGTGGCTCATGCCTGTAATCCCAACCACTTTGGGAGGCAGAGGCGGGAGAATCACTTAAGCCCAGGAGTTCTAGTCCAGCCCAGGCAACATGGTGAAACCCAATCTCTACAAAAAGAACACAAAAATTAGCCAGATGTGGTGGCGTACAACTGTGGTCCCAGCTACTCCGGAGGCTGAGGTGGGAGAATTGCTTGAGTCTATGAAGTCAAGGCTGCAATGAGCCAAGATTGCTCCACTGCACTCCAGCCTGGGCAACAGAACAATACCTTATCCTGCCTCACATATACACACAAAGAAGAAGAAAAGAAAGAAGAAAAGAGGAAGAAAGGAGGATGAGGGAGACAAGAAGGAGGAGAAAGGGGGAAGGTATAGAATATTTTAAAGAGAATTTCTGGAAGAACAATTTCACTTACATATCACTTGCTGAAGCCTTGTCACATGACTACACCCAATAGCAAGGGAGTCTCTTAGTTAAGTGATAATTGCCCTGCTAAAAAACAAGAGTTTTATTTCTAAAGAAGGAGGAAAAAAATAGGTATTAGGAGGCAATGGCCATTTCTACAAGAATCTGCTCTTAGTCTGATGGGTGCCAAAACATCGTGTAGAACCATCCGTTAACCAGGAACAGAGCAAACTCCCCAGGAATAAAGCCATGGGGTTCTGAGAGGGATCTTAATATAGAAAAAAACCTCTTGTGGCCAGGTAGGGTGGCTCACACCTGTAATCCCAGTCCCTCAGGAGCCTGAGGCAGGTGGATAACCGGAAGTCAGGAGTTCGAGGCCAGTATGGCCAACATGGTGAAACCCCATCTCTGTGAAAAGTATAAAAATTAGCTGGATGTAGTGGCATGTGCCTGTAATCCCAGCTACCTGGGAGGTCGAAACAGGAGAATCCTTTGAACCCAGAAGGCAGAGTTGGCAGTGAGCCAAGATCACACCACTGCACTCCAGCCTAGGCAGTAAGAGTGAGACTCTGTCTCAGAAAAAAAAAAAAAAAGAGCCTCCTTCTTGCTTAATGTACGTGTACTTTCAGTACTTGCATTTTGCCCAATCCCAGGTATACCACTTCTATTTGATGATGTCACACTGCTATGCATCCTCATGTCACTGGTATCCAGTATTCAGGAATTCATTCTCTGTGACATATTACAAGTCAGAAGCTTTTTTAGAAAAGGTACAGTTAGCTCTAAAATGAAGGCGCCCTCACTGTGATTCTCCTGTTACAGCCTGCCACAAATTCCACATAGCAACCAAATTGCAGTTTCATGGATTGTTGAGTAAAGAGGTTGGAGCAGTACACTTAAAATTTAGTATCTCCTGACTTCAAACCCAGAGAGACCCACCAGTTACTATGCTTCTTTTTGGTGGCAGTGAATACAAGATGCAGTCGCTTATCTTCTACTTCAGAAAGGACATCCCAATATATCCCAAAACACCTCAGAAATTCCACTAAGGTGTCAGGTCCTCAAATTTTTTATGGACTTCATGTCCTATCATCAGCTGTGTCTTTACAAAGGATCTAAGGTACTTGCTAGTTCTCTATCACAATGTCCTGTCAATCAGCATGATGTCATCACTGTAGGGGACCAGGATGGTGTACTGGGGAACAGTGAGATGAACAAAATCCCTACAGACTAAATGATGGCACAGAGCTAAAATGCTGACCTAACCATGGAGGCAGTATGATGACAGTGTACTACATTGCTGGGTATTCCTGATGTTCTCTGTTAATTAGATTCAGTAAGGCATTTGATATATCAATAGCTAACTACCAAGTGCCAGGTTCTGTTTCTAGCAAAAAGACCACATGTGGAACAGAAGATACAATTGGAGTAGTATAAGAAGCTTATGATAATACATCATCACTCTCCAAAATCTTCTGCATAGGTAAAACAACAGTTAATGAAGGCTGAATCCTTCAAGGTTTTAATATGGCACTAATCTCTGAGATTCAGGATATGAGACTGCTTTGGTAAAAAGAACTTCAGGGGGTTACACTGGCTCTTCCTACCATAAAGCCCATTAACTCATGAATATGGGAACTAATTTGGGGATTCTTCCACCTGTTTAACATATTTATTCCAAACCTGCAGTAAGAAACAAGATATAACCACAGTACAAATTCACGGACCCATCAGGTCCACTATTAAATAATTTCAAGTCAAAGCTCCATTCCATACTTGATTTCCATAAACTCCCAATCTGCCTCATGGAACACAATGGTGTCCTGAGTCACTGGGAGTTATCATTTGCACAGGTTCCAATAACCCCTGAAAGTTTTGAGAATTTGCCTTCTGATGAACAGTTATGCTCATAAATAACCAAAGATCCCTTTCTTTAGGGAAGGCTATGAAGAAAATTAATTGTGCCTACCTGTGATATTATCACAAAGTCCTTCCTCAAAGGAAGGTACCCTGCCTCTTTTTTTTTTCTTCAAAGAGTTCTAGATCTGTGAAGTGATAAAGCTATAGGTAGTAGACATTATGGAGACCTAAAATCAATTCTATATCCATTAGACCTAAAGTGTTCTGTTTTTTTCTGTTTGTTTAGTTTCGGTAGCTGGATCAAGACTTTAGTGAGCTGCCCTTCCATGTCAGTCCTAGGAACTCTTTGATTAATTTGCATACTATATTAACCATGCCTACCTTGAGTCTGATGGTTAAGTTCTGTTACTTGCCTCGGCCATTCCAGGAGTCCACTGAATTCAGAAAGCTCATTTTGTAGCAGCATCTCTTACATTCTTACCGAGATCAGAGAAGACAGCCACTACAGTACTTTTTAAGCATGCCAGCATTTCTCTCACTGTTGTATTTTCTTAAAGGTAGTAAAGAACATCTGTCTTGGGGTATGTACTTAGTTAGAGAGTAAGGAAACCAGCTACACAAAATAAATCCACGCAGCATTCCTAATTCCTCAAGTTTGGCATCTCAACTTTACTCAATGTAGGTCACTACTGAATCCACATTTCAGTCAAGCAAACAAGCAGACAATTAGAACCAGTCCCAGCTGCTTGAGCAAGAACCAAATCTAAAATCTCTCATAGATGAATCTACATTAGTAGATTCAGCCCAAACTAAAAGTAGATTCCTCCTTTCCTGGTCCAGCACCTCTTTGCATTTGATTTCATATCTATTGCATAAGTTTTTGCTAACATAAACTAGTAAAATTCTTGCAATTCTTTTGATGCATAAAACTTGTCTTTCATCATGAGGTTGGCCCCTTAAACTTCCTGGGATCTGACTCTAGCTATCGTTCTAGAGGCCAAAAGGTGGTGGGAATGGGAATTAAAAAAGCTATCACTCAACAAGCTGAAGTCATTACAGCATCTTTAAGCATCACTCAAAGGAGAAGCTGCTACTTCTGCTGTCAAGGGAGACTCAGTATCAGTACAAACCACAGGTTAAGAATACCTGTAGTCATTCAAATGGTTCCATGTTATGATTCCAATCCCTAGAACCTCACTCTCTCCCAGTCAATAACCCAACTCACACTGATGAAATCCAGTGAAGCTCTGAGTTCAGTCTACACTGAACACAGTTAAATAACTTGTTGGATCAGCGTCTGTACCTGATTTAGGCTATGACAGCCCTGGAGTTAGTTATAAGACATAAAAAACTTTTTTAAGCCAATCACCAAATTCCTTAGTACTCTAACCATAACTTCAGCTGAGATTTAAAAATTTAGCCCAGAATTTCTCAAACTAAACACTATTGACATTTTGGGCCAGGTAATTCCTTGTTGTTGCAGTGAGATGACAATCCTGTGAAGCAGGATTCTTGGTCTCTACTCACTAGATACCAGTAGCACTCCCCTCCCACAGTTCTGATAACTAAAAATGTCACCAGACATTTCCAAATATTCCTTGGAGAGCAAAATCACCCCATGTTGAGAACCACTGCTTTAAACTCTACAGTGGAGTTAAAAACAGCCAATCCTCTCCTATCTTTACATTCCTTTGCCTCCTAAAATGCATAATCGGTTTAGCAAAGCTTTGCCTTCACAGGTACTTCATCCCAGGCAACCATAGATGAAAAACCATTAGGTGCCACAAACTGGTTACCAGTGACCCTTGTATATTCCTTGAGGATTTGTTGCCCCAAACAGTTTTATACCAATTTAAGGGTCCAGGATCAGAATCCACTCCAGGTAGTTTAAGCAAATAGGGGGTTTAAGATAAGAATCAGATGCTCACAAAAATCACTGGAAATATTAGAGAGGCAGAGTCTAGAGTGACTGAGCTCCTAGAAGTATCTCCGAGCCCACAGAACCACTTTGCCTCAGCCACAATCACAGAGGCTGGTACCATCACTGTAGGAAGCTGGCAAGCAAGGAAGCTCCTGTAGAAGTTGCAAAATTAGAAAGCTACTGCTAAATGAGAAGGCTGCCATACAAGCTACTAGCTCAGAACCATTCTATTTTTCTCATAAGCTAAGCCCACATCTTCTCTCTCTTTCCCCATGTGGCTCGCTTCCAAATCAAAGTGTATATGAAGGGTGGAACCTAAATCATGTCCAGAAAACAAAGCAGCCTATAGGGGAAGAAAATTTACTAGCCAAGAAGACTATTAGGCACTCTCATTCTGGAAGCTGTGTTTCTCATTGTCATCTTAAAAAGACATTCTCCAAGAGATATAACCTATCAATTATTGCATTCCTGCATTTTTAACCTATCAATAATGCAGTTTCCTGAACCTGAATTACTGAAATACAGTTTCTAGACTAAGGTAAATGTCACCTTGTAAGAACCTCTTTGTGTAATCATCTCAAGTTCAAAAAAGGAAAATCCTCTGCATTAATAACAACCAAGGTGGGAGGATCACTTGAGCCCAGGAAGTCAAGGCTGCAGTGAGCCATGACCATACCACTGCACTTCAGCCTGGGGGACAGAGCAAGAACTTCACTCAAACAAACAAACAAACAAACAAAAACCATATACCTCTTACGATTTTAAACTGCAACTTTTCCCCACCCTTACTACAATGAATCATTATCATTTCTTGCACAGACTACTACAATACCTTCATAACTGCTCTCCCTGACTTCATTTGTTGTTTACTTCAAATCATTTTCCCCAATGTACCAGAATTTATATAGCATGTTACTCCACTTAATTTGACTTCTCATCACATTCAGGATAACGGCTGAATTTCCATCTGACTTACCAAATGCTCATCTATGTCCTTAACAGTACTCTAGTTTCAACAACCTATTTATAGCTCCTCAAGTAAGTCAGGTCCATTCAAACTCATTTATCTGCTTTTGCGTATACTGTCCCTTCTGTAGACATTCTCCTCTTTAATCTCACCTCCATCTCTCCTATTACCAGGTTAATATTTACACACATTAAAGTGTCATCTCCTTTTAGGAATGTTTCCTGACACCTTGTGCCCCTAGACTGAGTGGTCCTCCCCTACGCTTCCACAATATCTTACTCAAAATCTTTAAGTGGGTAAAGGCAAACAGTTACGTAATCTTCTCCAATAGGACTTTACTCTAAGACATAAAAGAAAAAAATTAAAATGATGCTAAGAGAAGGTTGAGGGATTATCGATCTATATCAGGCATCCCCAAACTACGGTCCGCGGGCCGCATGCGGCCCCCTGAGGCCATTTATCCGGCCCCCCACCACACTTCAGGAAGGGGCACCTCTTTCATTGGTGGTCAGTGAGAGGAGCACAGTATGTGGCGGCCCTCCAACGGTCTGAGGGACAGTTAACTGGCCCCCTGTGTAAAAAGCTTGAGGACGCCTGATCTAAATCATTTTAAAACTTTCTTTTTCCTTACACTGAGTAAGGAAAATCTTCTTGAAGTACTCTTACCAACTGATGTCACCTAAATAAGAAAAAATATATCTATTCCTTCTTTAACATGATAGCTTCTCAGCTGTTTGAAGGCCATAATCATAATTTTCCAATCCTCTCTAATGGAACTAGTATTCCCATCATAGACTACTTTAATCCCTAATAGTGTTCAACTAAAGTGAAACAATTTAAGGAATGTAGAATTGTTTCAGAGTAAGAACTTCTAAAAGGGTTAAAAAGTAGAAAAAGATAAAAAATCAAACTCATCTTAGAAAAATGCAAAGATTTAAATCATACAAATAAATGCCTAAATGAGAAATTTTTAAAATCACCACGCCGGGCGCGGTGGCTCAAGCCTGTAATCCCAGCACTTTGGGAGGCCGAGGCGGGTGGATCACGAGGTCGAGAGATCGAGACCATACATGGTGAAACCCCGTCTCTACTAAAAATACAAAAAATTAGCTGGGCATGGTGGCACATGCCTGTAATCCCAGCTACTCAGGAGGCTGAGGCAGGAGAATTGCTTGAACCCAGGAGGCGGAGGTTGCGGTGAGCCGAGATCGCGCCATTGCACTCCAGCCTGGGTAACAAGAGCGAAACTCCGTCTCAAAAAAAAAAAAAAAAAAAAAAAAATCACCACAAATAATACAGGAGCTAAAAATAGAAAGTATAAGTATATCACTTTCCTTGTCTTTCAAAGAAGGTAATCAATGGACACTACACATTTGCTAATTCGAAAAATAGAGGTTTAATGATATTATTTAATGTAATAAAGTATCCTCTAGACTGACAATATTAACACAGCAAACAGATATAGGGAGGTAGAAGAAGACTGTTATTAAATATACAAAATTCTCCATCCTTCATATTGGAGAACTAACAGATGCTGTTTAAAGTTGTCCAGTATATTTATTACTTGGTAAAGCAGCCACCAACAGAACAAAAACTGACTGAAAAGAGGTCTTATTTTGAGAAAGTAGGACTGAGTGTGCAAAAAGATTATTCCTTTTTTTCTTGGAAAGGACACTTTTTACTTTACATTCTTCTGTTTAATGACTGTGTTGTTTACAAAAAACAAAACAAAACACACACAAGTAGCTTAATAAAACGGTTACTAATGCTATAACATGGTAGAAAATAAGTAGCAAATCTGTGATTACAAAAGACAATAAAAAGCAAATAACCCCTGACAACTTTAGTTTCTTCTATTTATTAGTTCTAAAGTATCACTGCTATAAAATAAAAAAAATTGCTATAAGTCAGAGATGATGAGATGACTCTACCAGAGGCCAAAATGTTCTGCTACTTCCTGATAATTTTTATGAGAGAAAAAACTCTAAGCTCTAGAGAGGTATTACTCTATTTTATATTAATCTGTGAAGGGAAGGATAACCTCTGTATTAGTCTGTTCTCACGCTGCTAATAAAGACATAACCAAGACTAGTTAATTTATAAAGGACAGAAGTTTAATGGACTCACAGTTCCACATAGCTGGGAAGGCCTCACAATTACGGTGGAAGGCAAATGAGGAGCAAAGTCACATCTTACACAGCAAAAGGCAAGCAAGTGCATGCAGGGGAACCCCCCTCTTTATAAAATCAGCAGCTCTCATGGGACTTAATCACTACCACAAGAACAACATGAGAAAGATGCTCCACCCCACCCCCCATGATTCAATTACCACCAGATTCCCTCCCATGACATGGGAATTATGGGAGCTAAAATTCAAAGCTAAGATTTGGGTGGGGACATAGCCAAACCATATCATTCCACCCCTGGCCCTCTCAAATCTCATGTCCTTACATTGCTAAACCAATCATGTAACAGTTCCCCAAAGAATTAACTCATCTCAGCATTAACTCAAAAATCCACAGTCCGAAGTCTCATCTAAGTCCCTTCTGCCTATGAGCCTGTAAAATCAAAAGTTAAGTTAGTTACTTCCTAGATACAATAGAGATACAGATATTGGGTTAATACACCCATTCTAAATGTGAGAAATTGGCCAAAACAAAGGGGTTACAGGCCCCATGCAAGTCTGACATATGATATGGCAGTCATTAAACCTTAAAGTTCCAAAATGATCCTCTCTGACTTCATGTTTCACATCCAGGTCACAGTGATGCAAGAGGTGAGTTCCCACAGCCCTGGGCAGCTCCATCCCTGTGGCTTTGCAGGGTACAGCCCCGCTTCTGGCTGCTTTCATGGGCTGTTATTATCTGTGGCTTTTCCAGGTCCATGATGCAAGCTGTCAGTGGATCTACCATTCTGGAGTCTGGAGGACAGTGGCCCTCTTCTCACAGCTCCACTAGGCAGTGCCCCAGTGGGGACTCTGTGTGGGGGCTCTGACCTCACATTTCCCTTCTGCACTGCACTAGCAGAGGTTATCCATGAGGACTCTACCCCCACAGCAAACTTCTACCTGGACATCCAGGAGTTTCCATACATCCTCTGAAATCTAGGTAGAGGTTCCCAAATCTTAATTTTTGACTTCTATGTACCCATAGGCTCAACACTACATGGAAGCTGCCGAGGGTGGAGGCTTGCACCCCTGAAGTCATGGCCTGAGCTGTACCTTGGCCCATTTTCACCATGGCTAGAGTGGCTGGGATGCAGGACACCAACTCCCTAGGCTGCACACTGCAGGGGCCCTGGGCCTGGCCCAGGAAACCATTTTTTCCTCCTAGGCCTCTGAATCTGTGATGGGAGGGCCTGCCTGGAAGGTCTCTGACATGCTCTGGAGACATATTCCCCATTGTCTTGGTGATTAACATTTGGCCCCTTGTTACTTATGCAAATTTCTACAGCCAGCTTGAATTTCTCCCCAGAAAATGGGGTTTTCTTTTCTATTGCATTGTCAGTCTGCAAATTTCCCAAATTTCTATGTTCTGCTTTTTCTTGAATGCTCTGCTGCTTAGAAATTTCTTCCACCAGGTAGCCTAAATCATCTCTCTCAATTTCAAAGTTCCACAGACCTCTCGGGCATGGGCAAAATGCCGCCAGTCTCTTTGCATAGCAAGAGTGACCTTTACTCCAGTTCCCAACAAGTTCCTCATTGCCATCTGAGACCACCCTCAGCCTGGATTTTATTGTCCATATCACCTTCAGCATTTTGGTCAAAGCTATTCAACAAGTCTACAAGAAGTTCCAAACTTTCCCACATTTTCCTGTCTTCTTCTGAGCCCTCTAAACTGTTCCAACCTCTGCCTGTTACCCAGACCCAAAGATGCTTCCACATTCTTAGGTACCTTTACAGCAGAACCCCACTACCTCAGTACCAATTTACTGTTTGACACTGCTAATAAAAACATGCCTGGCACTGGGTAATTTATAAAGGAAAGAAGTTTAACAGACTCACAGTTCCACATGGCTCAGGAGGCCTCACAATTATGGCGGAAGGCAAAGAAAATGCAAAAAAACATCTTATGTGGTGGCAGGCAAGAGAGCTTGTGCAGGGGTACTCCCCTTTATAAAACCATCACATCTCATAAGACTTACTATCATGAGAATAGCATGAGAAAGAAATACCCCACCCCCGTAATTCAATTACCTCCCACTGGGTCCCTCTGTTGACACACGGGAATTATGGGAGCTACAATTCAAGATGAGATTTACGTGGGGTCACAGCCAAACCATACTTCCAATAATTCTAGACTTCTTGTTCATTAACATTTATAGCACATACAACAAATCTATTACCAAGACCTACAGCTTCTAATTGCTAAATTCTCATACGAGTTCATCCCTCTTTTTTACCACCATTCCCTTAGGCTTTCATAATTTCTTGCCTGACTTGGCATCCCTACCTCCCATTTCTTACCCTGTACATTGCTACCAAAGTAATCATTCTAACATGCAAATTTGAAATTATACTCACATTTAAAATGCATCAATAGGTTCCCACTATCTATGATTTAAAGTTCAAAGTCCTTGACATGACATTTAAGGCCTTTAATCATCGGGCTCCAGTTTAACTTCTCTGGCCTCATATTTTGACAGTTCCCCCTGTCCCCATATATATCCTATATTGTGGCACACCAAAACTACTTGCAATTGCTCCAACAGGTCATTCGCTCTTAGTCCCCCATGTACATATTTGTGTTCTTCTCTCTTCTTCCTAGAAAGCCCTTTATTCATTCCTCACCTGGCATATCCTATTTCTCATACACAGATAAAACACAGAAATCACCTCTTCTAGAAAGACTTCTTTCATCTCCTCTCTTTCCTGTCAGACTGGGTTAAGCTTCCATTCCTGTGTTCTTCATAGTTTATATCTTTTATCAAGGTTTTTTTCACCTTCACTACTATCTTCTATTTGCCTAACTGTCTTCCTTACTAGACTGTTACTTCCTTTTTTTTTTTTTTAATTGAAATGTCTCACTCTGCTGCCCAAGCTGGAGTACAATGGCATGATATTGGCTCACTGCAGCCTCTGCTTCCCGACTTTGAGTGATTTTCCTGTCTCAGCCTCCCAAGTAGCTGGGATTACAGGTGTGAGCCACCATGCCCAGCTAATTTTTCTATTTTTAGCAGAGACAGTATTTTGTCATGTTGGCTAGGCTAGTCTTGAACTCCTGACCTTAAGTGTCTGCCTGCCTTAGCCTCCCAAACTGCTGGGATTACAGGCGTGAGCCACTATGCCCAGCCAAGACTGTTATTTCTTAAGAGCTGTAGCTTTTCTCACAAGTCAAGCACTTTATAATAGTGATATTCAAAATGACAATTTCTCAACTAATTTATGTGTAATACAGATACAAAGCTAGTATCTACATTAGGGGGCACAATCATGAAGGGAATTTCCCTATACAAAAAGGAACAAGAGAGAATTCTGCTTCTGCTATGGCTGAGTAAACACCTACCAGGTTAACCTTTCCACAGGTAACAACTATAAATTCTGAAGAAAAAATAAAAATCAGCTACCTGTCGGCACTGAAGACTGACCAAAAGCAGGTAAATATTAGAGGACAGTCAATACTTGGAAGAGTGTGGTATTAGGTAAATTTCCCATCTACAACTTTTGGCCTGAGAGCAGTTCCAGCAGTTTAGTCACTACACCAAGTGCCTAAAACTCTAAGATAAACCCCATTGTTTTACTATCTTGAAGAATCAAAGGACAGAGTTCAGAGAGACCGTGGTTGCTAGAAAGTGAGAGACATACCCTAGAAAGAAGAGACCCAGAAAGGAAGAGACACAAAATCTAGTTACAAACTCTGTAGAAATTTCTGGCTGACCCCTGAATTAAAAAGGCAAAGAATAGACGGCAAGTAGTCCAGGTAGAGATAAAAGAACTGAACTAAGAACTACTGCTCAAGAGACAGAGCTTGCAATTTGTGTCCAATCATGTTAATGACCTGCTAAACAAAAGCATTAACACTCTTTGGAATAATATAATGGAATTCAGAGGCTCCACAACTTCATAGTCCCAATATCCAAAACAAAATCTAAAATTCCTGACATATAAAAAAAATCAGGAAAAAGTGGCCAATTTTCAAAAGCAAAGAAAACCAATAGACTACTAACTCCAGGATAATCCAGATGTTGGAATCAGCACAGATTTTCAAGCAACTATTATGATTCTGCTTAACTTTAACAAAGCAATAAAAACGTAAAATATAACAAAGTAGAAATTCTAGAACTGAAAAATACAATATCTAAAATAAAAACATTCACTGATGGCTTAACTGCAGAATGAAAATGACAGAGAAAAAAATACACTTGAAAACAGATCAGTAAAATTACTGAATTTGAAGAACTCAGAAAAAACGAATTAGGGGGAAAAAGGAACAGAGCCACATGGTTAGTCTGCACATAAAATATAAAAGATTTCTGAAGGCTGATATGGAAACTCAAGTCTTCAGAAAGAAAGAGAGCAACAGATATGTCTTAAAATACACTCATTAATTCAACAAACATTTATTAATCCATTTATGTTGGAAGGTTGTAAATTTCTTTTGTGAAAAATCAGACTTTGGCGATGACCTTCAGCAGTAGGATATAAATAACTCCCACAAACTTAGCCTTCCAGTAATGGGACACTAGGCATAAATGGGTTAATTACCTAGGACAGATAATGTCCTTTAGGCAATAAAGGTGTTTCAATAACCTTATGCATAAATTGTTTTTATTAATTTATGCTACATCTTCAGAGATGTTTTATGAGTAGATCTTTATATTTACGCTATCAGTCTGTCTACCTCTCAAACTGTATTTACAAGTTGTATTCATTTTATAAAACCAAGAATACAAATAAAAGTAACTCAGTAGACACATCATTTGTTAATACTTTTATGTACTCACTGACTATATAAAATCTAACAAACTAGAAATACCGAAGTCAATTATGCTTCCCTCCTGTCCCGTATTTAAATCCTGAATGTGTCCTGTCATTTTAATCTCCTAAATATACAGTTGACCCTTGAACAACTAGGGTGTTAGGAACCCTGACCCCCAGAGCAGTCAAAATCTGTGCATAACTGTTAACTCTTCAACAACTTAACTACTAATAGCCTAATACTGAACAGAAGCCTTCCTGATAAACAATTAACACATATTTTGCATGTTATATGTGTATATACTGTATTCTTATAATAAAGTAAGCTAGAGAAAGAAATATTTTAAAACCATAGGGGAGAGAAAACACATTTGTAGTGTTGTACTGTATTTATCAATACTGAAAGTTTATGTCATCTGTTTATAAATGAATCTCTGTCTGAAAGAGTGAGCAACTAAAGTGTCAGACCTCAATCTACGCCACATATCAAGCAATTAAACTTTTTCTTGTAATGGCATGACTTTTGCCTGTTTCTCAGGAACACTTCCAGAGTTGCTAGTGGCACTTTGTATGAGTTCCATAGTGTTATTCAACTAAACATGATGAAAAATAATCAAGAGAGATCATTTTTAACTACCATACCCAATTTACTGGAAAGATGAACTGTTCAGTTGGAGATGATTAGCATCACATGGTGTTTTAAGCAAGTATTCGCAAGACTTGAGCTCACTGCAGTAGCAACAGGAGGTAGCTACAAAAGTATTACAGTACTACAGCATACACTACAGTACCTTGTATGCAGTTTTAATACTGCATCTTTACATTTGTTTACACTTCTTAAGGGTGTCATGTATAGTCTACAGTGTTTGTAGCATAAGTTTTGATAAATTTTAACTTTTTTATAAGAAATTTGTGTATATTTGATGGTAAGATAGACAGGTATCTACTAATATTTTATGTATTCAAGCCACACCTTTTTAAATTTTTTTCCAATATTTCTAGACTATGCAGTTCACCTGCAAGTTTTTTCAAATTGTCACACATCACCAAATAATTTTCCAATATATTTATTGAAAAAAATCATGTATAAGTAGACCCATGTTGTCTCAGCTCATGTTGTTAAATAGTCAACCATATTTTGAACGCACACATTTCCCTCAATCTCTATTGCTTTTACACTAGATCCGGCCCACCATCACTTCTTATTAGTCTCCCCACTCCCCATCTGTAATTCTTAGAACAGCCAAAATAAATTATATCAAGTCACTTTCCTTCATTGGCTTCCCATTGTACTTTTAATAAAATCTAAGCTCCTTACTAAGCTTACAAAATCTGCATAATCTACCACCACAACCTCATTCATCCAATTCTAGTCTCAATGTCACCCACTATATTCCAGCCATGGAAGCCTCCTTTCAATTCCTTCGACATACCAAGTTCTTTCATACCTAAAGTTTTTCTAATAGGCTGTCCCCTCAAGCTGGTTTACTCTGCCCTCTGCAGACATAGCTCGTTCCTTCAAATCCTTCACATGTTAGTTTGTATGTCACCTCTTCAGAATACCTATCCTGACCACCTGGTTGAAAATAGGTTTTCCCATTATTAGCTAACACTACAGTTTCCCTTCATACTACTTTTTTGTAATTATGGTGTTTTTGTTTTGTTTTGTTGTGCTTTTATTTTCTAAGACCCCTACAGGCCTACAGTTCCATGAGAACAGGAACCATACCTGCATGATTTACCAGGATGCTCAATGGCTAATAAAATAAGAGTAAGCAATGGTGTCTATAAATTTTATTAACTGAAAGCTCAAGATAAACTCAAAGTTTCACACATTTCAAATAGTGTTTCATTTTAAATAGGTTTGTCATCTTGAAGATAAAAGGTATGAGGAGAATGACTTAACAAATAAATGCTCACAGTGTATTTTTATTAAAAATAAAGTGAGCATAAAAACATTCCCTTCATTGTCCCTGAGAATCTATGTTACTCAGAACTAGGATGAAAAACAACTTAACTTACATAAATTAAAAAGCTTAACAAATCACTGGCAATCTCCCAAATGAACTCATATGTTAAAATATACCAATTTGAAAATACTATTGATAATATTAACAGTTTCAACAAACAAAAATAAAAATGCTTCTACTTCCATAAAAAAATACATACATATATACACAAATGGAACACAAAATTGTGCAAATGAAAAAGATATTTTTAATAGAGGCAGCATTTTGAAAACCCAATTCCCTATCAAGAAAAAAAAAAACAAAACAGTTGTCTAAGTGGTATAAGAATGTTCTTAAGAAAATAGTAAACATCTAAATCCTAGACAAGAAGTACTCTCTGTCCCTAAAGGTTAGTCAGATTGGTTGCATTTGTGCTATTATAAGTAGAAACTTATTTCTTAATAAATGTTCTATTTTTGTGTCTTTTATTATCTTTACATAAGTTCTAGATGACATATCATTTTAAACAGAAAAAAAGTGCCGGGTTTTTGGCCTTCATTTATTTAATTCTATCAAAAGCATTAATCTATTCTGCCATAAACATTCTTAAAATAAGATTTGTGCAGTTTACTTCTAACTATCTCAAGGGAAATTATTTCAACTTCTTCCCAAGAACATTTCATCATTTTAGACTCAAATATTTGTAATAAGGTTGGCAAAAGTTAAATTAACTGATAATGCCCACAGCTGATGAGATCTTTTTAAAAAGGAAAAAAGCATTCATAAACTCCACTGCTTGAAATAAAATGTACAGGAGTCGATTACTAGTATGTTTTGAAAGTCTTAAAAAAAATTCATGCCTTTTAAACCAGGATTTTCATTACTAAAATTTTATCCAACAGAAATAAGCAGCCAGAACAGACTTATAAGCCTGTTTACTATAAAACTGAAAACATTGAAAAAATTTAAATGACATATATATCATGTGCATATTTAACACTGGCAATTTTTAAAAAATAAATTATGGTATATTTATGATCATAATCCAGTCACAATAAAGACTATCATTTTTTAAGACAGAATGTAGCTATTAAAAATAGCATATATCTTTATTAGCTTAGAAAGATGTCCCAAAAACCACAAGAAATGAAAAAATGGGGTTGCAAAACAGTATTATACTATGAAGTAACATTTAAGATTCAAAACATGTTTTTTGCATGTGGTACAGATGTAGTTTTAAAAAATCAGTAAAGACATATACCAAAATGACAGCAGAATTACATGAAAGTAGTAAGGTTGCTTTTTTATATTTTTATTTTGTCTGAAGTTTTGAGGTTTTTTGTTTTTTGTTTTGTAAGGAACAAGGGCTTGCTCTGCCATCAAGGGTGGAGTATACTGGTGAGATCATAGTTCACTGGAGTCTTGAACTCCTGAGCTCAACCAATCTGCCTGCCTCAGTCTCCTGAGCAGCTGAGACTATAGGTACCCACAATTGTGCCCAGTTTAGAACTTTTAAAATGAGCATCTTCTACTTTTATGACAAGGGAAAAGATGCTTTCATTTGGGAAAAGTTTATTTCCTAAATATCAAGCCTATCTTTAAGCTTCCCCAAACTAAATTCTGTTAGTTCTATAACAATAGGAGTCCTTCAGACAAGTCATCTACTTTGTATTTAGAATTAGACATTATTGAGAGAGGTCCAAGATGGCTGATCACTAGCAGCTCGGGATTGTGACTCCCAGTGAAAGCACAGAGAACGAAAGGACAAAACACTTTCAGACAAATTTTTGTTGCTCACGCACCAGGAGATTCCCAGCAGAGGAGCCCCACAGGTCGCCAGCAGGACTCTTGTGGCCAGTGAGGCAGTTTTGCCGCTGCCATGGTGCGGTGGTTCTTGGTGCAGAGTCAGAAAAGCACCATCAATCTTAACGCCGCTGTTTTGCCCGGCGCAGTGGGTTGCTCAGATTCCCGCACTGCAAATCAACAAGTTGGACGTCCACTCAGAAACCCAACTAACTACAAAGACGGTAATTTGTTTGTTTGTTTGTTTGTTTGTTTGTTTGTTTTTGAGACGGAGTTTCGCTCTTGTTGCCCAGGCTGGAGTGCAATGGCGCGATCTCGGCTCACCGCAACCTCCGCCTCCTGGGCTCAGGCAATTCTCCTGCCTCAGCCTCCTAAGTAGCTGGGATTACAGGCACGCGCCACCACGCCCAGCTAGTTTTTTGTATTTTTAGTAGAGACGGGGTTTCACCATGTTGACCAGAATGGTCTTGATCTCTCAACCTCGTGATCCACCCGCCTCGGCCTCCCAAAGTGCTGGGATTACAGGCTTGAGCCACCGCGCCCGGCCCAAAGACGGTAATTATAAAGACCACAGATGGATAAATTTATAAGGAAAGGAAGAAACCAGCCTAAAAAGGCTCAGAATAACCAGAATCAGAACGCCTCTCCCTCTACAGGGGATCACAGTTCCACATCAGCAACGGAACAAGGCCTGATGGAGAACGAGTGTGTTCCATTATCAGAAGCAGGCTTTAAAAGGTGGATGATAAGAAACTTCTGTGAATTAAAAGAACTTGTTCTAACCCAATGCAAAGAAACTAAGAACTTTGAAAAAAGGTTTGATGAAATGTTAACAAGAATACACAATTTAGAGAGGAATATAAGTGAATTAATGGAGCTGAAAAACACAATACGAGAACTTCGTGAAGTATGTACAAGTTTTAACAGCCAAATTGACCAAGCAGAAGAAAGGATATCAGAGGTTGAAGACCAACTTAATGAAATAAAACGAGAAGACAAGATTAGAGAAAAAAGGATAAAAAGGAATGAGCAAAGTCTCCAAGAAATATGGGACTATGTGAAAAGACCTAATCTACGTTTGATAGGTGTACCTGAATGTGACGAAGAGAATCAATCCAAGCTGGAAAATACACTTCAGGATATTATTCAGGAAAACTTTCCCAACCTAGCAAGGCAGGACAATATTCAACTCCAGGTAATACAGAGAACACCACAAAGATATTCCTTAAGAAGACCAACCTCAAGGCACATAATTGCCAGATTCACCAGGGTTGAAATGAAAGAGAAAATACTGAAGGCAGCCTGAGAGAAAGGTCAGGTTACCCGCAAAGGGAAGCCTATCAGACTCACAGCAGATCTCTCAGCAGAAACCCTACAAGCCAGAAGAGAGTGGGGGCCAATATTCAACATCCTTAAAGAAAAGACCTTTCAACCCAGAATTTTACATCCAGCCAAACTAAGCTTCATAAGTGAAGCAAAAATAAAATCTTTTGTGAACAAGCAAGTACTCAGAGATTTCATCACCACCAGGCCTGCTTTACAAGAGCTTCTGAAAGAACCACTACACTTAGAAACGAACAACCAGGATCAGCCTTTCTAAAAAATACCGAAAAATAAAGAGCATCAACATAATCAATAATTTACATCAACTAATGGGCAAAACAGCCAGCTAACATTAAATTCCAGTATTAAACTCACATATATTATTATTAATTCTAAATTTAAATCTACTAAATTTCCCAATCCAAATACACAGACAGGCAAAAAAAAAAAAAAAAGCCAAGACCCATCGGTATGCTGCATCCAGACCCATCTCACATACAAGGATACACAAAGACTCAAAACAAAGGGATGGAGAAAGATTTACCAACCAAATGGAGAGCAAAAATAAATAAATAAATAGAAAGCAGAAGTTGCCATTTTTGCTGATAAAATAGACTTTAAAGCAGCAAAGAAGGATATTATATAATGATAAAAGGATCAATGTAACATGAAGAGCTAAAGATCCTAAAAATATATGCACCCAATACAGGAACACCCAGATATATAAGACTTATAAATAGACTTAGACTCCCACACAATAATAATGGGAGACTTCAACATCAGTATTAGACAGATCAATGAGACAGAAAGTTAACAATGATATCTAGGACTTGAACTCAGATCTGGAACAAGTAGACTTAATTAACATTTATAGAACTCTCTACTTTAAATACACAATATATACACTCTTATCACATCACACCTATTTACAGGTTTAAATGAAATATTGGTTGGCTGCTTGTTAGTTATTTTCTTCACTCATTTTTTTATGTCTCTATTATTAAGCAAAATTATAGGTATACCCATTTTTAGACTAGATTCTAGCCCAGGCAATAAAGCAACACCCCTGTTCTCTCTCCCTCTTCCTCTTCCTTGCCTTCATTCTTTTTTTTAATTCTTTTTCTCTTTTTTTAAAAATAATTAATTAATTAATTAATTAAATATGTTACAAAAAAAGAATTAGACGTTATTATCTCTGATAGGGAGTGATGAATTCATGATGTTTTATTCACACTCTCTTCTCTAGTTCTAGGGAAACTAAGAGTACAAATTTGCCATCTGGGTAACTCCAGTTACCTGGGGTTACAAATGCAGTCTATAAAACCCTGAAAACATAAATGGTCTACACCACCCTTTTAGGCCAATATTTTCAGCCAGAGAAGCTAATCAGCCATATATGAAGATCTATTTTTAGTACTAATTTTCATTTTCATGTCTTTTCATTTACTCCATCATATCTTCCCTTTGAAAGTTTCATATTGATATACAAATTGGGCTCTTTAATTTTTCCTTACAAAGTAGTTACCGTGTCATTTCTATCAATTCTCTCCCTTTTTATAATATTTTGACAAGATTTCTTCACATGTATCATAAATATTATGTTCTAATCATCATCACAACTGTATAGGAAGAATTCTATTCCTGTCTTAAAGTGTAAGAAGTATGTAGTCCTCTCCTCCACTCCACTGCTGGGTGTTCCTATTATGAATAACCCATATTTTATAATCTTCATTTTATATCACTGATTTTTAAGATCTCTAAGCTAAAAAGTATCCATTTATTTTTTTCTTAACCTCTTGGTGTATACCCTAATAAAAAAATGTGTGTGTGTGCACAAAACAAAAACTCTTTATTATTTTAGACAACCTGTAATAATTCTACCAAAAAAAAAAAAAAAAAGATTTGATTAGAAAGTCAGCCAAAGATAGAAACACTCAGATCTCCTTTCAAGAAAGAATTTATGATTCAGCTGCAAGGAGGCTAATTAGCTGTTACAGCCTTCAGGTTCTGCATCAGCTTTCCAGTCAAAACCATTATCTTCCCAATATCTCCCAACCAATGACTAAGCACCGCTGTAGTACTAGGGCCTGGTCATTTATGCCTAACATGGGACTCCTTCAGTATACAATCTTTACTCTGGGCCTCCCTATTGGGCTGGCTAAGACTGTCAACTCTGCATCACGGTGAGGATACTCCCCTGGCCCTATGTTGTTTTCATTAATCCTTCATAGACATTGTTCTTCAATCAACTTCTTGCACTCCTAACTCCACCACAGCATCTTCTTCCCAAAGCACCCAACAGGCATATGATTTTCTATTGACACATCAATATTATTCAAAGATCCAGATTTAAAATTATAATTCTAGTACAAACATCTATTTCTGTCATTTATATGCCCCCTTAGATTCTGCCATACCTATAAATAAAATTTATAAAATATGAGTATATTAAGCTATTAAAAACAGGTATGCAGAGGATTTGAGATGTTGGTTGAGCTAATTGTTTTCACCCCTCATTTTGGTCTTGTAAATGTTTTTACCCTGACATCAGGGTAAAAACATCAAATATGCCTCTCTTTTTTTCCTGAGCCTATCTGACTGAGCCAATATCCTAACTTGATTTTGTACGGCATAGTTAGACCATTTCTTTTATTTAAAAATATTCATTTCACTGAATTGCTAGAGTAATCCCTCAACATGTACATTTTATAATAACAATTTAAATGTGTTTTATAACCATATTGTTTTTTTTTTAAATGTTAGCTTATATCACAGTGAAATTTGGGTGGGTGGCTCAATTTCTGCCTTTCCCTAACCAAGTCTATTTTTCCAAGGTCAAATTTTATAGATCAAAATTTTGTCAAGATGATAGTGTTCCTATCAGATTTTAGTCAACAGCAAAATTTTCCATGTGCAGCTATAACAGCGAGCTTTTATTTGTGTTACTTCTACCCTATCAAATAAATGGTAAGATCAAAGATTCTCTGGACTTAAACTCTCTACTTCAAAATTATCTTCAAATTCAGGTCACAACTTAATGTCATCTTTTCAAAGGAATAATCCTCCTTCTCTATGATGAAAAGAGAAAGATGAAAGAACAAGGGGAACAAGCTTACTGTGTTGGCTGGACAAAAGAAAATCAGGGTGGCTACAGCTTGATAAAAAAGGCACATGGGTGGCCAGGTGGTACAGTATCTCTTATATGCCTCAGCCCAGACCTGGCACATCCACTTCTTAAAATTTAATTGTCTAAAATTAGTTACATGACGTTTCCTATGTGCAAAGAGAACTACATAGGATTCTTTGTGCCAAGGAAGGAGAAACAAGTATGAGTAAGCACTGGTAGCCTCAAATACAAACACCTTCCTTCTGGTACTTATAAAGATTGAAATGAGATAATAACAAGTTCATAGCTCACTGCTGACATTTTTGAGTATTTAATAAATAAAAACAAATTTACATTTTATTGTTTTTCAATAATACATCTAATTATACTTACTTTTTTAAGTGAACTTGAAGTATTTTTTAAAAGTCAATTGAGGTCGGGTACAGTGACTCACACCTCTAATCCCAGCCCTATGGAAGGCCGAGGCAGGCAGATCACCTGAGGTCAGGAGTTCGAAACCAGACTGGTCAACATGGAGTAACCCCCATCTCTACTAAAAATACAAAATTAGCCAGATATCGTGGCACATGCCTATAATCCTAGCTACTTGGGAGGCTGAGGGAGGAGAATCACTTGAACCCGGGAGGCTGATGTGGTGAGCGAAGACTGCGCCACTGTACTCCATCCTGGGCAATAAGAGCGAGACTATGTCTCCAAAAAAAATAAAAAAAGGACAAGAAAAAGGCAGTTGAGAACCTTAACCCTTAACAACACTAACAGCAAGCCTATTTACATAAACTTCTCTTTTTTGAAAAATTAGAAGATACTTTCACATCAACAATCCTTCTAACATTTCTACAGTTCATACTGTAATTTCTCGATGACTATAACTGACCAGATCCTAAGACTATCACTAAAATTGTACTAGAACTTTGTTAATCTATAACACGAAAACTGAATCACTGATGCATCTAGATATTCATCATCCAAAATAGGTGGCAAATTTGCTTTCTAAAAATGTAGTCCAGGCTGAGGCAGGAGAATCACCTAAGCCTAAGAGTTCAATATCAGCCTAAGCAACATAGAGAGACCCCCATCTCCACAAATAATAGAAAAAATTAGCTAGGTGTGGTGATTTGTGCCTGTGGTCCCAGCTACTCAGGAGGCTGAGATGGGACGATCATTTGAGCCCAGAAAGTCAAGTCAAGGCTGCAATGAGCTGTGATCATACACCACACTCTAGCCTGGGCAACAGGGCAAGACCTTGTCTCAAAAAAAAAAAAGAAAGAAAGAAAGGAGTCCTCATATAACCAGAAAGTGTACAAATAAACAAACAAAAATTAACAAAGAACACTTGAAATAATATTCAATTTAGGTCCAACATGGTGGCTTATGCTTGTAATCCCAACAAATCGGGATGCCCAAGCAGGAGGACTGCTTGAGGACAAGATTTTGAAACTAGCCTGGGTAACACAGGAAGATTCCATCTCTATTAAACAATTTTTTATAATTAAAAAAAATTAGTTGGGCATAGTAGTATGCATCTGTAGTCCCAGCTACTCAAGAGGTTGAGGTGGGAGAACCACCTGGCCCTAGAGGAGTTCAAGCCTTCGGTGAGCTATTGCACCACTGTACTCCACCCTAGATAACAGAGTGAGTACCTGTCTCCAGGAAAAAAAAAAAAAAAAGAGTTTAAAGCAGGCGTCCCCAAACTTTTTACACAGGGGGCCAGTTCACTGTCCCTCAGACCGTTGGAGGGCCGCCACATACTGTGCTCCTCTCACTGACCACCAATGAAAGAGGTGCCCCTTCCTGAAGTGTGGCGAGGGGCCGGATAAATGGCCTCAGGGGACCGCAGTTTGGGCACGCCTGGTTTAAAGAGTGCTGAATGTAAACAAATTACTTTCATTTCCAGTAATGTATATTCAGTAATTTAGACTAATTTCTGAGGGAAACAATTAGAAAAGCTGGATAAATCTGATTAAAGGCATTAATGAGTCAAGAAAACAGAAAATAAATTACAGGACACAGATCTGGAAAGAAAAAAGAAAACCCAGGGGTAAAATCAGCATTTGGGGGTACTTTTCCCCTAGGGTATCTGCCAATCTTAAATCCAGATGAAGGTTTAGAAGATAAGCCGGGCTTTGGACAGGCACAAAGGAATGTGGAACAGAAACTGAAGCCACACTTTGGGAGGCTGAGGCGGGCAGATCACGTGACACCAGGAGTTTGAGACCAGCCTGGACAACGTGAAAAAACCCCATCTCTACTAAAAATATAAAAATTAGTTGGGTGTGGTGTCATACACCTGTTACTCCAGCTATTTGGGAGGCTGAGGCATAAGAATCACTTGAGCCTGGGAGACAGAGGTTGCAGTGAACCAAGATCGCGCCACTGCACTCCAGCTTGAGCAACAGAGGGAGACTCTGTCTCAAAAAAAAAAAAAAAAAAAAAAAAAAAAAATTGGAGCCAAGTAAGGGAATGTTGTTAAATACCCGATGCTTGGAGACCATACACTGAACACTACCCTAGGAAACCTAAAATAAACTGACTATCCCTGGGAATATTGCCCAGTCTCAAATCATCTCAATACTTAAAACTGGATTAAGGTGATACAGAATTACTAATGTCCCTATCTTGTCTTTTATTTCTTTGAACATATTGAGCAGGGTTATTTTCTTCAGGTTTACTGTGGCATAATTAATGTTAAATAAACTGCACATATTTAAATGCACAATTAAATGAGGTTTGATGTGTATACACACTGGTGAAACCAGCATCACAGTCAACATAATTAACACAACCATAATCCCCAAAAGATTCTTTACGTATCTTTGTAATCCCTGCCTTCTACCTGTTCCTACCCTAGTACTCCACATTCCTAAACCACCAATGATCTGCTTTCTGTCACTGTTGACTAGTTTGTATAATTTGTTTCGAATTAGATGTAAATACATGGTATGTACTTTGGGAGGGGGTCACTTCTACTGTATAAGGAGACCTGAAGTTGTTGATCCGTTAATCCACTGAAAGACATTTGGGCTGTTTCTGGGTTTGGGCTATTACAAATAAAGCTACTAAGAATATCCTTATATAAGTCTATGTATGGGCATAAGGTATGAGTATTTTGAAGCCTGTTTCTGATAACATTCCCATCAGATTCTACAGTACAAGAATACAGAAAAGATAAAAGGATCAAAAACTATAACATGGAGGCTGATGTGTGGTGGCTCATACTTGTAATCCCAGCACTTTGAGGGCTGAAGCAGGAAGACTGCTTGACTCCAGGAGCTCAAGATCAGCCTGGGCAACATGGTAAAACCCTATCTCTACAAAGAATAGAAAAACCAGCTGGGTGTGGTGGTGCACAACTGCAATCCCAGCTACCTGGGAGGCTGAGGTGAGAGGACTGCCTGAGCCTGGGGTGCTCAAGGCTGCAGTGAGCCATGATCATGCCACTGCACTCCAGTCTGGGCAACAGAGTAAGGCCCTGTCTCAAAAATGAAAAAAAAAAATAACATGAAAACACTAACCAAAAGAAGGCTAGTATAGTTCTATTAACTTCAAAGTAGGCTTTTAAGAATATTTCATATTGAAAAAAGCTTCAATTCCACAAGAAGATTAACATTTTCTTATGTACCTAATAGTATAACCTTAAAAGATATAAAGCAAAATTGAGAGACACAAAGAGAAAAAGACAAATCCAAAATAACATGGCTGGGTGTGGTGCCTCCCACCTGTCATCCCAGCACTTTGAGAGGCCAAGGCGGGTGGATCACCTGAGATCAGGAGTTTGAGACCAGCCTGGCCAACATGGTGAAACCCCGTCTCTATTAAAAATACAAAAATTAGCCAGGCTTGGTGGCACACATCTGTAATCCCAGCTACTCAGGAGGCTGAGGCAGGAGAATCACTTGAACCTGGGAAGCAGAGGTTGCAGTAAGCTGAGATTGCCCCAGTGCACTCTAGTCTGGGTGACAGAATGAGACTCCATCTCAAAAAACAAACTATAAATAAATAAGTAACAGTGGAAGATTTTTACATAACTCTTGCAGCAACTGATGAGAATATGCAAACAAAGCAGGAATACAAAAGAAACAAAACTGACTTGAATTATACATATATACACACATACATGTTTATGTGTGTACACATGTATATGTATGTTCACATAAACATGTATATATGTATGTGTATATGTGCACATATGTGTGTGCATGTGTGTGTGTGTGTGTATATATATATGTGTGTATATATATGTATATATATAAACACTGCACCAACTGCAGAATAAAATTCTTTTCAAGGTCATACAACATTTTTATCAAAATTAAAGTTGTTTGCAACATAAAGCAAGTTTCAGCATATTTAAAAGGACTGAAATCATACAGTTTCTTCTCTAGCGAACTGCAATTAACCTAACATCAATAACATTAAGATAAATAGAAAACTACCATATAACCATAATTTTAAAATATGCTCCTAAATAATCAATGGGTTAAAAAGTAAATTTCAATAAAAACTGGAAAATATGTTAAACAAAATAATTAAAAAACAATATCAAAACTTGTGAGAGCTCTTTCCCATCTTGCAAGATGGCGGGTGAAAAAGTTGAGAAGCCGGATACTAAAGAGAAGAAACCTGAAGCCAAGAAGGCTGATGCTGGTAGCAAAGTGAAAAAGGGTCACCTCAAGGCTAAAAAGCCCAAGAAGGGGAAGCCCCATTGCAGCCGCAATCCTGTCCTTGTCAGAGGAATCGGCAGGTATTCCCAATCTGCCATGTACTCCAGAAAGGCCATGTACAAGAGGAAGTACTCAGCCGCTAAATCCAAGGTTGAAAAAAAAAAGAAGGAGAAGGTTCTTGCAACTGTTACAAAACCAGTTGGTGGTGACAAAAACGGCGGTACCCGGGTGGTTAAACTTCGCAAAATGCCTAGGTATTATCCTACTGAAGATGTGCCTCGAAAGCTGTTGAGCCACGGCAAAAAACCCTTTAGTCAGCACGTGAGAAAACTGCGAGCCAGCATTACCCCCGGGACCATTCTGATCATCCTCACTGGACGCCACAGGGGCAAGAGGGTGGTTTTCCTGAAGCAGCTGGCTAGTGGCTTATTACTTGTGACTGGACCTCTGGTCCTCAATCGAGTTCCTCTGCGAAGAACACACCAGAAATTTGTCATTGCCACCTCAACCAAAATTGATATCAGCAATGTAAAAATTCCAAAACATCTTACTGATGCTTACTTCAAGAAGAAGAAGCTGCGAAAGCCCAGACACCAGGAAGGTGAGATCTTCGACACAGAAAAAGAGAAATACGAGATTACAGAGCAGCGCAAGATTGATCAGAAAGCTGTGGACTCACAAATTTTACCAAAAATCAAAGCTATTCCTCAGCTCCAGGGCTACCTGCGATCTGTGTTTGCCCTAACAAATGGAATTTATCCTCACAAATTGGTATTTTAAATGTCCTAATAATCTAATTAAATAACCAATTACCTTTAAAAAAAAAAAAAAAAAAACTTGTGAGATGCTTTCTTAGCATTCATATTTTGGTGCCTAATACTCTACCAGTAAACGAACCACAATATAATGGAGCAGGAGAAAAATCAGAATGTGTCTGTAGCATCCTGTTGTAAATGAAAAACAATTTGACTTTCAAGACCATCATAGCCATCATTTTAAAAAGGAGGAAAAGGGAAGTAGGGGATTATACTAGCTACATTTTGAAAAACTGCACATAAAATAAAAATACCAACTAATGATCATTAAAGTTTTTTATTTTATAAAAGACCATGAGGTCACAACAATGCTCAAGAGAAAACATAAAATACACTAAATAAACCTAAAGGTAAATACAGTAGCCTGTTTTTATAACATATAGAAAAGTATTGATATATATGTATATTTTGGGTTTTAAAATTTTGAGTACGTGTTCATTTATAAAACACATAAATGTGTTTTTATCTATGTAAGAAGAGAGTGAATAAAATTGGTAGTGAGCCAAACAGCACTAGCCAAAAGAAGAAATTATATTACAAAGAAGATCCAATCGAGCACTGAAGGTGCCCTAAGTAAGTATAAAGGGAGTCCCACAGCTGATTAGGGTAGTCATACCCAAAAACCAATTAAAAGAAAGATTCTACAATGTGTCCCAAGAAAATATATTAGACACAAGTCCCCAAAAGTAAGCTAACCATATAGACCTAAAACCTTATCTCAGGACATGAAACCGTAGTAAACATATTAATTTTAATGAGGTGCAGGCATAAGTTGCTGATCATATTAGGAGATAAGCATACAATTAAAAGAACAAAAAAAAAAAAACGGAATAACCTGTTAAGTTTGTCTGGCCAAACAAAATTTAAAGACTTCCTTATTTCTGAGAAAGAGAATAAATTTTCAAAATAAATTTATAGAAAAGATGGGAATTTAAAAGTACCATGATATAACACATAAAACTCAGATTAAAAGGAGACTTGGCCTAGAAAACAAATAGCTGAAATCTGAATCAACGTGGACTAAGAAATCAGTTTTCATGTTCAACACAAAAATCAACTGGTCAGTGACACAGAATCAGTATCTTTGCTGATCTGAGAATGCACGCTCTTTACCTTTGAGTTTGGTGATATCAGTAAAACCCAGAGAAGATAAACGCAAAATATAATTGCACCTGGTTGAATTACCTATACCTATAAAAACAGAAAAATTAGAACAGGAGGAACAAATTACGATCAGGGTAAGAAACAGTTAAATTCATGGTATTTACTGATCTAACTGGTTTGGGGTAATAATTTAGATATGTGGTATGTTTTTTCTGCTTCTTAATGTGTTTAGATCATTTCAAAAAACACTTATGGAATTTTATGACTCCAATCAATAAAAGTATTTAAGTTTGCAATAAGTGTTTAAATATCTGGGATTTGTATTATCAAAAAGTTTGATTATCTGCATAAGGAATACAAGAATACTTAGAGAAATATTAGTGTTTAATATCTAAAGATATCCCAATTGCTTGATAAATTAATATTAACAGATTAAACACATTTGTGTCACAGATTAGAGTGCTTAAAAAAAATTATAGCTTTAAATGCATATATGAGAAAGAAAGTGGTCAGGCGTGGTGGCTCATGTCTGTAATCCCATCACTTTGGGATGCAGAGGAGAGGGGATCACTTGAGGTCAGAAGTTTGAGACCACCCTGGCCAATATGGTGAAACCCCATCTCTACTAAAAATACAAAAAAAAATTAGCCAGGTGTGGTGGCATGTGCCTGTACTCCCAGCTACTTGATGGGGTGAGGCAGGAAAATCACTTAAACCCAGGAGGCAGAGGTTGCAGTAAGCTGAGATCATGCCATACTGCACTCCAGCCTGGATGACAGAATGAGACTCTGTCTCAAAAAAAAAAAAAAGATAGAGTAATGTTAAAAATCAACGATTTAAAAATTCATCCAAGGAACTTTGAAAATGGACAGCAGATTAAATCCAATGAAGTAAATAAAGATGAGAACAGAATTTCTAAAAGAAAAAAATTATACAGTAGAGAAGAATGACAAAGCTAATGGCTGTTAATTTGATAAGCTCCCAGCAACACAAAACAAAAAAAGAAGGCAATAGTAATCAAAACCAGGCATCACTACAGATCCTACTGACTTCAAAAAGATAATAAGAGTATCTTATGAACAATGCTATAGTAACAAATATAAAAATTTAGATGAAATGAACAAATTCCTAGAAAACAACTTCTTAAAACTGGTTCAAGAAATTGAAAATCTGAGAAGCAGATATCTATAAAATGACACAATAGAAGGTTCCAAAATTCATCTCTCCAGAGAAACACAAAATTAACAACCGTCTAAATACAAAAATATCTTCAAGAGAACTCCAGAATCCAGCCTCCAGCACACAGACAGATTCCTTTGGCCCACAAGTTCTCCTGTGGGAAAAGGAAAAAGATGAGTGTCTATCTGTACCATAAATCCTAGCACCTGGCCTGTCCACCTGTAGACCACACCGCCAGGCAGACCCTACTCCCTGCAGACCCACTTGCCCATAGACTCTAGGACCTAACACGCCTGCCCACAGACACTGGGGCAGGTGTGTTAGGTATTAGGGTCTATGGGCAAGTTAGATCCACTGGTGTCTATGGACAGTGATAGGTCCTAGGACTGGTCTTAGCATCAAAGTATTAAAAAAATAAAAACTACACACAAAAATTTGCTGATAGATACAAAACATAAAGAGTCATTCTGACATAAATAACAAAGTATGTGGCAAGGGCAATATAAGTGTTGACTTTTTACATGCAGTTAAAGTTAAGACTATAACAGCTTCAAATAGACTGTCGTAAGTAGTAAGAAGTTTTACGCAAGCCTCATAACCATGAGGAAAACACCATAGTAGGTATAAAATAAAAAACTAAAAAAAGCATATTACTGCCAAAAAATCACCAAAGAGAAGACAACAATATAGAACAAAAAGAACAAAAGAAATATAAAACAGAAAAAAAAACAATGGCAATAGTTAGTTCTTATCTATCAATCATGTTAAATGTAAATGGATTAAATTCACCAGTCAAAAGAGGTAAAGTAGTGAAATGATTTAAAAAACAAGATCCAACTATATGCTGTCTGCAACAGATGCTCCTTAAATTTAAGGACACACACAAGCTGAAACAAAAGGGATGAAAAAGGGCATTTCATACAAATGGTAACCAAAAGAGAGCAAAGATGACTGTAGTTGTATCGGACAAAATAGACTTTAAGTCAGAAACTGTAACAATAGGCAAGGAAGGTCATTATGTAATAATAAAAGGGAAAATTGGACACAGGAAAATAAAGTTATAAATATATATGCATACAACATAAAAGCTGCTAACTATATAAAGATTGACAGATCTGCAGAAATATATGGCAACAGCAAATACTAGGATATTTCAATCACCACTTAAAATAATGAACAAATTGTCCAGACAAAAAAATCAAAAGAATATATCAAACTTCAACAACACTATAGATCAAAGAGACCTAACAGACATATATAAAATCACCCAAAAGTAGCAGAATACACAATCTTCTCAAGTGCAAACGTAACACTCTCCAGGGTTGATCACGTGCTAGGTCACAAAACAAGTCTTAACAAATATAAGAAGTTTGAGGCTGGGTGCGGTGGCTCACGTCTGTAATCCCAGCACTTTGGGAGGCTGAGGAGGGCGGATCACAAGGTCAAGAGATAGAGACCATCCTGGCCAACATGGTGAAACCTTGTCTCTACTAAAGATGGAAAAATTAGCCAGGTGTGATGGTGAGCACCTGTAGGCCCAGCTACTTGGGAGGCTGAGGCAGGAGAATAGCATGAACCAGGGAGGCAGAAGGTGCAGTGAGCTGAGACTGCACCACTGCATTCCAGTCTGGTGACAGAGCAAGACTCCATTGCAAAAAAAAAAAAAAAAAAGAAGTTTGAAATAATTCCAAGCATCTTTTCCAGCCACAATGGAATGAAACTAAATGAAAATCAAAAAGAAAAAAATTCAAAAATATGTGAAAATTAAACAATATATTTTGGAATAACTAATGGGTCAAAGAAGAAACCAAAATGGGAAATTAGAAAATAGCTTAAGACAAATTAAAAGAAAAACATATCTCAAAACTTACAGGATGCAGCAAAAGCAGTACTAAGATTGAAGTTTATAATGATAAATGCCTACCTTAAAAAAAGAAGAAAGATCTCAAATAAAAACCTAACATTATACCTTAAGGGTCTACGAAAAAAAAGAAGATATGAAGCCTAAAATTAACAAAAGGAATTAAATAATAAATATTAGAGTTAAAATACATGAAAAAGAGATGCAAAAAAATAATTAAAAAATGACAAACTTGAGTTTCTTTTTTGAAAAAATAAAATTGAAAAACCCTTAGCTAGACTAAGAGAAAAAAATGAAAGAAGACTCAAAATCAGAAATGGAAGAAGAGACAGTACAACTGACACCACAGAAATAAAAAACATCATAAAAAAACCATTGTGAACAATTACATGCCAACAAATTGGGCAACCTAGAATAAACAGATAAATTCCTAGAAATGTATAATCTACCAAGACTGAATGAAGAAATGAAAAGTTCAAAAAGACCAGTAACAAATAGGAAGATTGAATCAATAATCAAAAACCAACCAACAAAGAAAAGCTCAAGACCAGATAACTTCAGGGATAAGTTCTATCAAACATTTAAAAAAGAATTCTTACAAATTCTTTTTTTTTTTTTTTTTGATGGAGTTTTACTCGTTACCCAGGCCGGAGTGCAATGGCGCGATCTTGGCTCACTGCAACCTCTGCCTCCTAGGTTCAGGCAATTCTCCTGCCTCATCCTCCTGAGTGGCTGAGATTACAGGCACGCGCCACCATGCCCAGCTAAATTTGTATTTTTAGTAGAGACAGGGTTTCACCATGTTGACCAGGATGGTCTCAATCTCTTGACCTCGTGATCCACCCACCTCAGCCTCCCAAAGTGCTAGTGCTGGGATTACAGGTGTGAGGCACCGTGCCTACAAATTCTTAAATTATTTCAAAAAAATGAAAACAAATAAATTTTTAATCTCCTTTTATAAGGACAGCATCAACCTGATATCAAAGACACAAGAAAACTACAAGCCAAAATCCCTGAAAATAGATGCAAAAATCCTCAACAAAATATTAGCAAACCAAATTCCAACAGCATGTTAAGAAGATCATAAACCATGACCAAGTGGGACTTCCCTCCTGGGATGTAAGCATGGATCAATATACATAACTCAAGATAGGTGACTTTTTTTGTCTTTCTTGCCTGTGATTTTAGTGTCATATCCAAGAAATTGCCAAGGCTGATGTCAAGAAGCTTCTTCCTTATATTATCTTCTAGGAGTTTTACGGTTTCAGGTCTTACGTTTAAGTCTTTGAGTTGATTTTTGTTTATGGTGTAAGGTAAGGGTCCAATTTCATTGTTTTGCATATGAATATCCAGTTTTCAGAACACCATCTGTGAACAGACTGTTCTTTCCTTATTGTGTATTCCTGGCACCCTTGTAAAAGATCAGTTGACCATATTCATGGGTTTGTTTCTAGGTACTTTATTCTGTTCCATTGGTCTATAAATCTGTTTGATGCAGTGCTGTACTGTTTTTATTGCTGCAGCTTTGTAATATATTTTGAAACCAGAAAGTGTGATGCCTCTAGCTTTGCTGTTCTTGCTCAAAACTGCTTTGGGTATTTTGTGGTACCATAAAAATTTTAGGCATATTTTTCTTGTTTCTGTAAAAAAATGCCAATGGGATTTTGACAGGAACTACACCAAAACTAAGAAGCTTCTGAACATCCAAGGAAACAATAAACAAAATGGAAAGGCAACATATGGAAGAGAGAAAATAACTGCAACATATATAACTGATAAAAGATTAATATTTAAAATATATAAGGAATCCCTACAACTCAATAGCAAACAATAGTAATAACATAATTAAAAATGGACAGGCTAGCAGTGGTGGTGCATGCCTGTAATCCCACAACTTTGCACCTCGGTGCAGTCCAAGGTGGGTACACTGCTTGAGCTCAGAAGTTGAAGACAAGCCTGGACAACATGGTAAAACCTTGTCTTTACAAGCACAAAAAAATTAGCTGGGTGTGGTGGCACACGCCTGTACTCCTGGCCACTCAGGAGACTGAGGTGGAAGGACTGTTTGCAACCAGGAGGTCAAGGCCACAGTGAGCCAAGATTATGCCACTGTACTCCAGCATGGGTGACAGAGTAAGACCCACTCTCAAAATAATTTTTTTTAATGGGCAAACTAATTAGATTTATTTATCCAAAGAAGAAATACAAATAGCCAACAGGTATACAAAAAAGTAGAAAACATTACTCATCAAAATCAAAACCATATGGAGGCCTGGTGTGAGAGTGCATGCCTGTAATCCCATCTACTGAGAAGCCTGAGTCAGGACAATACTGCTTGATTCCTGGAGTTCCAGACTATAGTGCACAAGGATTTTGTCAGTGAATAGCCAATGCACACCAGCTGGGGTAACAAAGCAAGACCCTATCTATAAAAATTTAAAAACAGACATAATGAGATATCACCTATATTAGAATGGCTATTACTTAAAAAAAGAAAAAGATAAGTAATGTTGACAAGAATGTGAAGAAAAGAGACCCTTAGTATACTGTTGGTGGGAATATAAATTGGTGCAGCCACTAGAAAAGAAATTATGGAGGTATCTCAAAAAATTAAAAACAGAACAACAATATGAGCTAGCAATCTCACTTCCAGATACATACCCAAAAGAACTGAAATCAAGATCTCAAAAGGTATCTGCAGTCCCATGCTCATTGCAGCATTAATCACAATACTGAAGACACAGAAACCACCTAAATGTCCATTGAGAGATAAATGGATTTTTTTAAATGTGGAAAATACACACAATAAAGTGTTATTTAGCCGTCAAAAAGAAAGGTTTCTTGCCATTTGTGACAACATGGGTGAATCTAGAAAACACTACGCTAAGTGAAATAAGTCTTACCTAGAAGGACAAATACGATTTTTAGGGGGAATCTATAATAGTCAAACTCACAAAAGAACAGTAGAACGGTGGTTTCCATGAGTTGGGGGATAGAGAACTGGGGAAGTATTAGTCAAAGGGTACAAAGTTGCGGTTATATACATGAATAAATCCTACAGATCTATTGTCCCACATACTGCCTATAGTTAATATTATTGTATACTTAAAAATATACAAAGAGACTAGATCTTATCTTGTGTTCTTATCACACACACATACACAAAAGAGACTTGGGAGAAGCTTTTGAAGGTCCTGGATATGTTTATGGCATATATTGTAGTGTGCATTAAAGGATGTATGCTTATTACCAAACTCATCAAGTTGTATATGTTAAATATGCACAAGTTTCCTTTTATTTATTCTTTTTTTTTTTTTTTTTTTTTTTTGAGACTGAGTTTCGTTCTTGTCACCCAGGCTAGAGTGCAATAGTGCAATCTCGAATCACTGCAACCTCCACCTCCCAGGTTTAAGCGATTCTCCTGCCTCAGCCTCCCAATTAGCTGGGGTTACAAGAGTATGCCACCATGCCCAGCTAATTTTTATGTTTTTAGTAGAGACAGGGTTTCATCATGTTGACCAGGCTGCTCTCGAACTCCTGACATCAGGTGATCCACCTGCCTTGGCCTCTCAAAGTGCTGGGATTACAGGTGTGAGCCACTATGCCTGGCTGATATGCACAGGTTTCTGTCAATAAAAAGACAATCATAAGTCAACTGATAAATGATAAAAAGACAATCATATGTCAATAAAGAAAAATCTGAAAAATACTATAACTATTTAAAACACTGAATCTAAGCTCTTTCCACAAATAGAACTCCAAATTCAGATGGATTCACCAATGAATTATAACAAACATTTAAGAAAGAAATAACATTGGCCTTGCATGGTGGTTCATGCCTGTAATCCCACCACTTTGGTAGGCTGAAGGTGGAAAATTACTTGAGTTCAGGTGTTCAAGACCAGCCTGGGCAACATAGTGAGACCCTGTCTCTATAAAAAATTTACAAAATCAGCCCAGCATGGTGGTGGGCATGGGGCATATACCTATAGTCTCAGCTACTTGGGAGGCTGACGCAGGAGGATCACTTGAGTCCAGATGTTCAAGGTAAAAGTGTGCTACAATTACACTACTGCACTATGTGACATAGCAAGACCCTGTCTAAAAAAAAGGGGGGGGGGGGGCGGGATGAAGAAAAAATCACGGCTGGCCACAGTGGCTCATGCCTGATGCCTGTAATCCCAGCATTTTGGGAGGCCAAGGCAGGCAGATTATGAGGTCAGGAGATCAAGACCAGCCTGGCCAATATGGCCAAACCCCATCTCCACTAAAAATACAAAAAAATCAGCTGGGCATGATGGTGCGCACATGTAATCCCAGCTACCCGGGAGGCTGAGGCAGAAGAACTGCTTGAACCTGAGAAGCGTAGACTGTAGTAAACCAAGATCACGCCACTGCACTCCAGCCTGGGTGACAGAGCAAGACTCCATCTCAAAAAAAAAAAAAAAAAAAAAAAAGGCAGTAATTGGATTAATTTTACATTAACTTTCAGTGAAAGAAAAGGGGGTGGAATATAACACTTTCCTAGCCAGCACAACATTATTACCAAAAAATTACATGGAAAACACAAGAAAAGTTACAAGCCAATGTGACTCATAAACACACATGCAAAACTCCTAAACAAAACATTAGCAAACAAAATCAAGCAAACTACACAAAGGATAACACAGCCAAGTAAGTTGCATTTACTTCGAAAATGTAAAACAGGCTTAACATTTGAAAATCAGTTTCTGTCATTCACTACAATTTACAAATTTAAAACAATAATCAGGCTGGGCATGGTGGTTCACGCCTGTAATCCCCGCACTTTGGGAGGTTGAGGTGGGAAGACTGCCTGAGGTCAAGAGTTCGAGAATGGCCTGGCCAACACGTTGAAACCCCCTCTCCACCAAAAATACAAAAAATTAGCCAACCCTGGTGGCAGACACCTGTAATCCCAGCTACTCAGGGAGGCTGAGGCAGGAGGAATACTTGAACCTGGGAGGCAGAGATTGCAGTGAGCCAAGCTCATGCCACTGTACTCCAGTCTGGGTGACAGAGCAAGACTCTGTCTCAAAAAAATAATATAACACAACAATCAAAATAGAATGCAGAGTAAGATGGCTACATAGAAGCCTACAACAATCATCCTCCTCACAGGAACACCAAATTGAACAACTATCCACGTAAGAAAACACCTTCATAAAAAACAAAAATCAGGTGAGCCCTCACAGTAACTGGTTTTAACTTCATATTGTTTAAAGAGGCACTAAAGAGGGTAGGATGAACAGTCTTGAATTGTGGACATCACCTTTTCCCACTTTTAAAGATTATTGGTAAAATTAAAATGCCTTGAAAGGTGTAAACATTTGATTTAAATTACGCAGGTCAGATACAAAGTTTGTTAAATGGTTTAAGGTCATAAACTGCTTCTCTGACTTTCAAAAATTGTCCAATTTATTTTGGAACATTAGATTCTAGATAAGGCCTGGGGACATGTGAAATTACCCATGCCCTCCTAGCTAGGCAAAGAAGATATTAAAGGAAACAGATTTTATGTAAGAAAGAATCTTGTATATAAATGCTTTTTCTAAAGCTAAAATAAAATGACTTGTTTTAAAAGAAGGATGTTTAGGCCAAGTCAAAAAGTCTAAGCATGTTGTAGGTGGTCTGTGTAAGTCATGAAACAATTCATGAAAGGGAATTTATGCAAGAAATGCTGTACATTTTAAAGGTAGGTAAGCCTCCTAAATGCTTTATAAAATACACCATGACTCTTAACTGTACAACTTGCCTGCTTTACCGTTAGGTAAGGCTTGGGATTTGTGGAGTGAGATGCTGGAATGAGTCAGACCTTATCTGCATTTCTGTCTGGTTCCTAGGCTCCATACCTAGTACATAATAAAAATGCTGAACTTACCAAGTTTTTCACCAAAAGTAAACATCGCTAAGTGTTAACAACATGTTTTTGAAACTACTGAAAAACACAGTTTTACATGCAAGGTGTGTAAAGAAAGTTAAATGTGTTTTTGGTAAAAGATTATTAAAAGTCATGGGAACGTGAATTTTTTGCCTAACTTTAGAAAGTTAAAGGATTGTTTTAAGAGAAGTAGGAAAACTCTAAACATTTAAACAAGTTGTGGAAGGTTTGCAAAATTAACCTTGTAAAAGAAATGATACATGTGAAAATACTGACTAAATTTAAAGGAGTATTATCCAGTTTTTCTGTAAACTGAACATCAAAATAAAAGCACAACAGAGTTTTCTTAAAGTGCTAATCTGCTCCTTAACAAAATATTGTAAAGGGTTATAAAAGGTTTATAAAAATCTCTACTTACAGTCAAACTGATTAAAATTAGATAGATTTCTCTATGAGGTTTTATTAAAAATTGGGGTTGACATTAATAGCCTACTAATGCAAGAGTGAAATTTGGCTTTCTCTCTTGAACAAGATTTTCATGTACTGTTAAAAGATCATGAAAAATTTTTGTTTGCATTTAAATAGACTATCAAAAGAAAAAAGAAAAAGAAAAAGAAGGGAAAGACAAAAGAGATTGTTTGCAAAGCTAAGTCTTCTATCAATGAGTAAACATTTTTGCCTTTTTAAAAAATTTTGACTTACCGTTTTGGCTAAATTAATGACTTATAATAACCTGAAATTCTAGTTCATAATATCAGTGTTTTAAACCTTTAACATATTTAATAGGTTTCCCAAAATCAAGTTTCAGCTTCCAAATAGTCTCTTCTGACTTCCAACTTTAGAATGCTACAGAGGGCCCCTCGTTGAAGCATACAAAAGAGAGGTAAATAGAATTATTTAACATGTTAAGTTACATGGGAAGCATTATCAAAGTAAAAATAATGTTTAATCTTCAGTTTATATCTTGGTGAATATTAATATATGCTCCAAAAATGTACATAATTAAAAAATTCTAATATGTCTGAATATATGCTATCAATCATAATTATGGTTATGATGCTATTGTGCACCACAGAAATAACCAAATTTCCTTGTGTAAGACTGCTAACCCAAGTAGAACAAAAAAATTAAATACCAAGAAAATACTTTGCCAGATTTTCATGTTAAACTAGCTGATACTGGGCTGAGCACGGTGGCTCACACCAGTAATACCAGCACTTTGGGAGGCCAAGGCAGGTGGATTACAAGGTCAGAAGTTCAAGACCAGCCTGGTCAAGATGGTGAAATCCCATCTTTACTAAAAATACAAAAAATTAGCTGGGCATGGTGGCACACGCCTGTAACCCCAGATAATCAGAAGGCTGAGGCAAAGAATTGCTTAAACCTGGGAGGAAGAGGTTGCAGTGAGCTGAGATCCTGCCACTGCACTCCAGCCCAGGTGACAAAGTGATACTCCATCTCCCAAAAAAAAAAAAAAAAAAAAAAAATGAACTAGATGATACTAAAATTGTTTAGATATACAATTTGAACTCCATGGTCTAAGTCAAACTACCTATGATAACCAATTAGTTATCTGTGCTATGCACCTAAATTGTAGAAACAACTGATATTCAAGAGAACGTAAGTCCAATACTAAGCATGGACTAATGGAGAACCAGGATGGCTGCCTTGTCCTGAGTCCTTAAGGATCTTGCTATTAAAGGGTCTGCATTCCATGACTCATCATGGAAAAGATAAAATGATCCAAATGGAATACATAGATATGGTGACTTATAAATTATGAAAATAGTTTAAAACCAATGTTTGGTTTCATATTCCTGGGAAGACAATCAAACCTTCAGGTACATTTAGCTACCTCATGGGTCATTTCAATATTTATAAAGGGATTTCACTCAACTGTCATTTTCAAGGCATGTTTTATGTTATAACAGTTAATTATTATGCCACAGTATATTTTCACCAGGTAAAGAAAGTTTTTATGGTTCACTAAGGACAATCCCCTTCATAATCTAGAAGCTAAAGACTGGATTTTATGAGAACATCAGAGAAAGACTGCCCTTGCCATTCACACTGCAACAAAACTTGGGAAGCTTGAACCTTGGGTTAATAATCTCATAACTGAAAAGGGTCCCTCTACAGTCTTGGAAACTGAACACCCATTAGAATCCTTAAGGTAAAACTAACCAGGCAAGTTTCTCCCCAGAAGAAAATGATATCTTTAATGTGAACAGCTTTTCCCAAGATCATGGATCAAGACTTCTCCTATCATGAGACTCTTATATTTGAATACTTTTTTCCTTGTTTATGCCTCCATGAGCAATAGAAATGTAAAAGGGATCTATTATGTGCACTTATAGGGTATACTTTCATTTGGAGAGAATTTTGCACCCAGCCCTATATATGAATAACCTTATACTATGGAAGATAAAAGATGAAGGCCCAATGTAGATGAGAAACATTACACTGCCTTAGCGTATGAGGTATGTATGTTGCCTCATAATCAGTTAAAATTCCTCTTAACCCACATCACAAATAAAGAGAATACTGTCAGGAAGCCTTCACTCTTCTAGAAGGACATCATTTGTTATATCCTTTTTCCATGGTTTAGAATAAAAAAGGCAATAATTTAAAATGTATCCTTCATAATAGGCTCTATAGCAGATTCTACTGTAAAGGCTGTCGTTACACAACAGACTAAATTTTCTTGTGAAAGACATGCTAAATAATAGAACTGGCTAAACAGAAAAGTACATGTGCAATTACTGACATTTGTGGCCTATGGAGAAATACATCAAATGCAGATTATAAAACTTCAGTTGTAGGGAATTAATGAAAAGACTACTTAGTCAAGCAAGTAGACTCTTCATCTAGCTCCTTCTTTGATCTATTTAATTTTAGGTGGTTTGGTTTATAAAAATCCTGAGTAAGAAGCATACTCCAAACTCTTGGTATTTTCTTCCCAATAGTATAATAGTCTCCCTGGTACACTGTATTCTCTGAAAGGTTTTAAATGTTTGCATGCAGCCATCTCTAGAATGTAAAATGGTCTCCCTTCAACCGGCATAACAAAAGTTGAAAGAAACATGTGACTGTGAAGACACCATAACCTATGAATGATGTGCTGAGACTGGAAATTCAAAATGATGGAAACGGAGAGTGGCCCTAAGGCCCTAAGTTTTGGTCATTCTCTCACCTAATTGAGAACCTGACCAAAATGGGGAAATTTTTTAAAACAAAATTATGAGGCTATTGTTTTGGACTAAGCTCACGCACTAGGCCCCAACAGGCCAAACCAAACTAAAATGAAGTCACTCATGCTAAATGTGACATAACAAAACTTAAGACTTTAAGGAAACACAAAGATCCTAGAACAGACCAGGCTTTGTTTTTCTCCTGTTCCATTTCTGGAACAGGATGTTCCAGAGTAAGCAGGTACCCTCTACTCAGTCCTTGTTCCTACCTTTGCAAAGCTCACTGTTCTACTGTTTCCCAGTGGATTTCAAGACCAAATAAGTACATTTGGCGATAGTGACATCAATAATTAAAGTTTTGGTCGATCTCTCAAAACTGAGAACATGGTCAAAAGTGGGGAATTGTTAAAGCAAAGTAAATATGGCCTGAGAAGGACTCTGTACTTCTAGATTTGAGTCTTTGTGGATAAACTGCCACCTAGCTTAATAGGTAGATAAGATTGAAAACCTAACTTAGGAGTATGCATCTGTAACAATAGCTAAGTCTTGGCCAATCCCAGCAGCCATACTTCAACCATTCATACACTGCTGAGTGTTAAAACCGTGTTCAAGTAAGGCAAACACCAAGCTGTAACCAATCCAGCAGTTCTGTATCTCAGTTTCGATTTCTCTGTGTCATTTCCCTTTTTTGTCTATAAATCTTCTTCCGCCACATGGCTGCACTGGAGTCTCTGTGAATCTGCTGTGATTCCGGGGACTGCCCAATTCGCGAGCTGTTCATTGCGCAATTAAAATCCTTTAGATTTAATTCTGTTAGTTTTTCTTTTAACAGAGGAAAAATATACTGGCAGACGACTAGCAACCTCCACACAGGAGGTAAATTTTTTTTAAAAAATCAGCTTTAGAAGTTTCCAGAATTTGCCTCTAGATAAAAGAAAAATGATAGCAGAAATTAGAGTGTAGTGGTAAGGAATACCAGTTTCTATAATATCCTTTTATAGAACTATCTGACTTTTTAAAACTAAGTGCTTATTTAATATAATGAAAATAAAAATAATGATGCAAGAAAGGAAAGCAGAAATGAGTGGCAACTTGTTTCTGAAAGCCTGTCTTTTTCTTTTTGGGAAGGAGATGCAAGAGACAGCGGTAAGAACTGTATAAAATCAGAAGTAAACCCTGTCTGCACGTTATTACATGATCTTTAAGACAGTGATTTTAACTGCTTAGAAACTCTTTCCTTAATTTCTTTTTGTTCCTGGATATATCCTTGATTCTGTGGAGAAACCGCATATTATGGCAAAGAATCTCTAAATCATAGACTCTACAAATACAAAACAACAAAGATTACTTTTGGGAAGTCTGCACTAGTTTTTGCTAAAAGGGGCACTTTTTCTCAAAAAGGACAAATGATTATTGCCCTGATATATTCCTATACTGAATCACAGTATAGTTTGTCAGTTATTTATCATAATTCACACATTATGAATCTCCAAATCTCAAAAAGGAAGAAAAAAAGTCTTCTTTTTTTTTCCTTCTTGACCCCTTCTTCTAAGGGGTTCTTCTGCCCCCTTATCAGGTTGATCCCAGATAAAAAGCCCAGGTAAGCACTGAATAAAAAACAAATCTGGCCAAAAGATACATGAAAAAATATTCAACGTCACTAATAGTATGGGAAATGCCAATTAAAAACACAGTGAAATATCACCTTACAACTGTTAAACAGTTATTATCAAAAAGATAAAAAATAAAAAGTGTTGGTGAGGATATAGAGAAAAGGGAACCCTTACATGCTGTTGGTAGGAATGTAAATTAGTACAGTTATTATGGAATACAGTTCGGAGGTTGCTCAAAAAATTAAAAATACTCAGGTATGGTGGCTCGTGCCTGTAATCTCCACACTTTGGGAGGCCCAGGAAGGAGGATCACTTGAGCCCAGGAGTTTGACACCAGCCTGGGCAACATAGTAACACTCCTATCTCTACATAAAATAATAACATTTTAAAAATTACTTGGACATGGTGGTATGTGCCTGTGGTCCCAGATACTCAAGATGCTGAGGTAGTAGGACTGCTTGAACCCAGGAAGTTGAGGCTGCAGTACAGTGCACTGTAGCCCGGACAACAGAAAGAGATCCCCGTCTCAAAAGAAAAAAAAAAAAAAAAAGAACTACTTATGATCCAACAATCCTATTACTAGGTATATATCCAAAGAAAACTAAATCAGTATCTCAAAGCAATATATGTGCTCACATGTTCACTGCAACATTATTCACAGTAGCCAAAGATATGGAATCAACTTAAGTGTCTATCAATAGATGAATAAAGAAAATATGGTATACATACACACCTGAATACTATTCAGCCTTTTTGAAAAAAAAAAAAGAGGCCAGGCACAGTGGCTCATACCTATTATCCCAGCACTTTGGGAGGCTGAGGCAGGTGGATCACTTGAGGTCAGGAGTTCAAGACCAGCATGACCAATATGATAAAATCCCATCTCTACTAAAAGCACACAAAAAAATTAGCCGGGTATGGTGGCGCATGCCTGTATTCCCAGATCCTCAGGAGGCTGAGGCGGCAGGCAAATTACTTGAACCTGGGAGGCAGAGGTTGCAGTAAGCCAAGATCACACCATTGCACTCCAGCCCAGGCAACAGAGACAAAAAAGAAAGAAATGAAAGAAAGAAAAGAAAGAAAGAAATCCTATTTTCAAAAATATCAATGAACCTAGAGGACATGCTATTAAAATAAATAAGCCAGGAACAGAATGATCTCACTTATATGTGGAATCTTAAAAAGTTGAACTCACAGAAGCAGAGGATAAAATGGTGGTTATCAGGGACTAGGGGGTGAGAAGGATTGAGGAGATAGTCAAAGGACATAAAACTTAAATTAGCCAAGAAAAAAAGTTCAAGAGCTCTACTGTACATCATGGTGACTATAGTTAAAAATAATATACTGTGTTCTTGAAAAGCAGTAAAAGAGTAGATTTTAAGAGTTCTCGGTATAAAAAAGTGAGTTAATATATATGTTAATCAGCTAGATTTAGCTATTTCTTAATGTATACGTATCTCGAAACATTATGTTGTACATGATAAATATACATAACTTTTATTTGTCAAAAATAAAAATTTCTAAACAAAAGAAAAACAAATTTATTGGTTGTCAAGTTATTTGGGGAAAATGGTTATAAATATTTGAAATATAAGTAAGGGAGAAAAAAACACACATGGTAGCAAAAGTAAGTAAGTCACTGTCACTTCTGTGAAGATAGATTATCCTGCAGACATTCCTTTTATATAAACAACAGTGAGAGAGTAACACTGAATTTTATTAGGCTTTCCTAGTGCAGCTGCATCAATATTTCAATGTTTACTTAAATTGACCGTAATATTTCCTCTTTTTATTTTTTTAGATTTGTTATCTCTGACCATTTCTAAATACCTATGAGCAATGACATAAAAAAAGCATTTTTTTTCCTGAACCGAAAAGTCAGTTTGACTAATTCAAACTATAGAAAGAAAATGGTGGTCCACAAAATTAAGAGTTACCTATGATCATACATAACAAATGCATGGCAGAGACCTCAAACCAGGTCTCTTTACTCCATTACTAAGGAAACATGTCCAAACAGGAAAGAAGCACAACTTTAGTCATGTTTCCCTGCACAACAGTGCCACAAGCAAAGTCCTTGTTGCTCCCACCTGTCAAATCAGTCAACACCATTCATGTAAATTAAGTAAATTATTTTGTTTTACTTACAAGGTGTATTATGCAAGATGGGCTCTTTCCAACTGCCAAACTATATGCAGACTCATCTGAGTTACTTCATAAAAAAAAATTAGTACAAGAAAATGGGGAATATGAAAATATGAGAAAAATCTCCACCATCAGGCTACACTGACAACAGAAACACTGGCCAGGATAAAATAAAATTGGTATCCCAGTAGAAAGGAATTCTGGTTGATTACTGTCAAAATTTAGCTTCCCAGCTCTGCCCCTATTATGATTATAGTCACGTTTTACTCTCCACAATGACTTACTCTCTTTCTACATCATTTCTACTGTCCTGTAGCTTCTGATTACTGCATTCTCTGACATCTCACATCGAAATTCCCTAAGAAAGATAAGATTGAGTTAATTCATAATTTACAGAGCTATTGGAGAGAGTTTTTGGGTTAGACCAAGCTATAAGCCACTGGCATACCTATATATCACTGATGCTAATTCCTGGTCCACGTAATTGTGGCGAAGAATGGCCTCATAACAAAGCATAACTGATAAAAGCCTTCGAAGCTGCATTAGTCAGAAATGAGCTACGGTTGTAGCTTCCACTAACAGCACTGTTTGCCCATATACATCTGGATTATAAACCAAAACCTCATTAGATAAATTCAGACTTAAAAATCTGGTCCACCCTCTCCAGGGTGCAGCCTCATATTGTCAACCCCTATACATAGTATTCATTTCACAGCAGATCCAAAACAGCAATCTCATCTCACAACAGCCCCCATAATTTCTACTCCTGATCTGGAAAACACTGTAGCCTCTCTCCCATCAAAATCTTTTCTCTAAGTTGAAATTTTCCTTTGACCCAGTATTTATCTCATATTTATCCTATAATGAAGTCTGGCTCAAGAATTATGCTAGACAAAACTATTCAGATAAAAGATAATTTTTTTTTGAGATGGAGTCTTGCTCTGTTGCCCAGGCTGGAGTGCAGTGGCATGGTCTCAGCTCACTGCAACCTCCGCCTCCCAAGTTCAAGCAATTATCCTGTCTCAGTCTCCTGAGTAGCTGGGACTACAGGTGTGCACCAACACATTGAGCTTATTTTTGTAGTTTTTTAGTAGAGACGGGGTTTCACCATGTTGGTCAGATGGTCTCAATCTCCTAACCTTGTAATCCGCCTGCCTCAGCCTCCCAAAGTGGGATTACAGGCATGAGCTACCATGCTCAGCCAAAAGATAATTATTTCTTATTATAGAAGAATGATTGCACTAGTTGGTACACCCAAGCATTTCCTGGTAAAAACACAGGTAAATTTTACAGATCACCATTTATTAATTATTTTACCAGATAAGGCACTGAGCTAAGCACTTGACAGGAAACATCCCGAATTAGCGAACTGAGGCCGAGAAAGGTTAAGTTCTTATTCAAGATCATATCTAATAAACAGCACAAGTAAAATTCAAACTGTATCTCTGTGACGCCAAAGTTCATGATTTTAGCAATTATCCCATACTGTCAATGACTGCAAAGTAGAATCATCAATAGGATTTTATAACATTGACTAATCCTACCTCTTTCCCCACAAAAAAATCCTCCATTATGCTCTAATACGATGATTCGCAAAACACTATACAGTGACATATCATACAATAAAAAAAGCTATATGACCAAACAGGCGTAAGAACTATTACAGGCCAGGCTCAGTGGCTTATGCCTGCAATCCCAACACTTCGAGAGGCCTAGGCAGGAGGATCACTTGAGCTCAGGAGTTCAGGATCAGCCTATAATCAGTAGAAATCTTGTCTCTACTAAAAATTAAAATTAAAAAAATAGGCATGGTTGTGTATGCCTCCAGTCTCAGCTACTCAGGAGGCTAAGGTGGGAAGATCACTCGAGCCCAAGAAGTGGAGACTGCAGTGAAATATAATAGTGCCACTGCACTCCAGCCTGGGTGACAGAGTCCTCTTTCAAGGCCTTATTTCAAAAAAAAAAAAAAGAAGAAGAAGAAGAAGAAGAAATGCTGTACTAAAAAGAGCTTGGCCAGGCACAGTGGCTCACCCCTATAATCCTAGCACTTTGGGAGGTCGAGGTAAGTGGATCACTTGAGCCCAGGAATGAGACCAACCTGGGCACACGGTGAAATTCTGTCTCTATAAAAACCAGAAAAATTAGTCACGAATGGTGGGGCACACCTGTACCTCCAGCTACTTCCAAGGCTGAAGCAGGAGGACCACTTGAACCCAGAAGCCAGAGATTGCAGTGAGCCAAGATAACGCCACTACACTCCCAGCCTGGAAGAAAGAGCAAGACTGTCTCAAACAAATAAAAATGAGCAAAAATAAATTTTAAAAAGAGCTTATCGAACTTCTATACTGTAGGAAATTATCAGAATTTTTAATATGCCAATCTAAACTGTGAATCTCTAAGAGGTAAATACATACACACACACACACACACACACACACACACACACGTATTTACCTTTTTTTTTTTTTTTTTGGAGACAGGACCTCCCTCTGTCACCTGGGCTAGAGGAGTGAGTGGCACAATCAAAGCTCCTTGCATCCTCAAACTCCTGGGCTTAAGCAATCCTCTTGCCTCAGCCTCCGGAGCAGCTAGAACTACAGGTATGCACCAACACAACTAGCTAATCTTTTAATTTCTATTTTTTAAAGATAGGGTCTCTCTACGTTGCCCAGGGTCTGAAACTCCTGGCCTCAAACGATTTTCCCACTGTGGCTTTCCAAAGTGCTGGGATCTACAGACAGAAGCCACTGTGCCCAGCCAAGTAAATAAGTAAAGAAATTAAACAGAGTTTCTCATAATTATTTAGCCAAAGTTACCACTCTTCACAGGCCATTGCCTGGAACTCATGTTTTGTGGAATGCACTTTAGAAAATGCTTATCTAGTAAAAAAAAAAAAAAAAAAAAAATCCACATGACCATCTTTTTCTTTGATAATTTCAACTAAACTAGGTCAGTTACTAATCAGTAAATCTTATTACTACTGCTGATCCATATACCACTTCTAAGTGAAAATGTCATGGCCACGCTGAGGGCCACTGACCATGTTTTGGATCATGTAACTTTTCTCCTCTTCTGAGATAACTGGACAGAATAGGCACCAAAGGGATATAGCCCATTCACTTACTTAGTCTGCCTCAAAAGACTAGTTGGGCAAGTAAGATTGATCTTTAAAAATGGGAAACAAACAGTACAGCAGAAGGTCCAGAAAAGCCATAGAGTGACAACACGGCATCAAGTGCAAATCACAAAGGAACAAGAAACTACTAATAAGCAAAGGAACAGAGCAAAGGCCAACAGAAAAAAGGAGGGGCAGGGAACAGAGAAGGCATAGAGAAAAGTAAGAGATGGACTCTGTTCACATTTGGAGCTAGTTCTAGCTCCTGAAAACCTAGTCCTTGGACTTCTATGAGATCTTTGTTGTGCCCTTATAATATTGTAACCCTTTGGATTTAACTACCTTGAGAAGTTGTCTTTCCTTGCAACCAACACTATTTAAATTCAAACAAGGAGAGTTTAATTTCACTGAAATAAAGCAGTACAAGTCAGGTGTTAAGAGCACAGGCTGTACTCTTAATTAAGCACATATCTTTTACTGTTAAGATAGAAAACTGGGGGCAAGTTAACTAAAGCCTCCAATTCACGAGTGTAAAATGGAAATGATGAAAGTATCGCTACCTCAGTAAGCCTGCACGGATTAAATGAGATGTCTGTAAAGTGTTTTACACACAGAAAGCACTGAATAAATGTTAGGTATTATTACTATTAATTTGCATGCATTTCTTTTCTGCCATTCAACAGGAATACCTCGTCCTTAGAATATAACTAAGAAAAAAGAAAAATACTATTTTTAAATGTAAACATCTGATAAATAATGCTTTTCAAAAAATGTATTAGTACACTGTAGCCACAAGGCCTTAGCCCTAGGGAATCTTTCACCCTTTGTAGGTTTTATACAACTAATACTCCGAAAATATGTTTAAATACTCCAAAAATATGTTTGATCTTAACAAAATAATTCTTCCACAACAGGATAAAAACATTATATCAATACCAGATATACCTTATCTAAAGTATCAACATTTTTGAAGACTCCAAAACATAACAAATTTGAAGGACAACAAAATAAGCCTACTTTATAAAATAAAAAACACTTTTTTATTCTATGATTATATTTGGAATAAATATGCAGACCTACGATAAAAAAAAAAAAAAGAAAAAAAAAGTAGCTTCTCTTGAAGCCTTTTAATAACAAACAATTTCAAATCCAAAAACAAGTGATTTCATTACCATTTATTAGCTGATTTTAACCCAACTAATGCCTGAATCATATTAAATTCACTCCATATATTCAAATAGTTATTTGCTTGCTAGGAACAATTTACAGTTATCTTAAGAAATTTATCTACATCATTTTCCTCTGATTTGGATAGTCTGGGTTCTCCTGCCTCACAGCAAAATAGTTATTTACCATCAACTTCAGAAATAATACAAAAATTTTTAAAGGCCACAATAGTTTTTTTTTTAATTAATTTGCTCCACCATTCACAATGTGTTAATAAAACTAGAAGTCTGCATTATTTTTATTTCAGTAAGACTGTTACTCATCTTTCACAAGTAATTATGTCCACTAAGGACAAATTTTGGCATATGGAAAAAAAGAGCCAATATTTGCAAAGCATAATGCCACACATCTGTAAGCCCAGCATTTTCGGAGGCCAGGGCAGGAGGATCACTTGAGGACAAAGGTTCGAGACAAGCCTGGGCAACATAGCAAGACCCGATCTCTAAAAAAAAATGTTTAATTAGATGGGCAGGGTGGTGTGCACCTGTAGTCCTAGCTACTCAGGAGATTCAGACAGGAGGATTGCTTGAGCCCAGGAGTCTGACATTGCAGTGAGCTGTGACTGTGCCACTGCACTCCAGCCAAGACAACAGAGAGACCCTGTCTCAAAAAAGAAAGAAGGGGAGGAGAGAGATAAAAGAAAAAAAAATTTAAAGAAAAAAATAGCCAATATTTAAACACTACTACATATACAGTAACAACTCAGTATAAAATGACAATCCAATTATAAAATAGGCAAATGACCTGAACAGACCCTTTATCAAAAAGCACAAGAAAAGAATTGATCATCATTAATCAGCAGAGAAATGTAGAAATTAAAATCACAATGAGATACCAGTACATACATCTCAGAATGGCTAAAATGAAAAAAAAAAAAAACTGACAATGCCAAACACTGATGAGATTATAGAGCAGCTGCAATTCTCTTTTTGTTGTGTTTGTTTTTGTTTTGAAACAGGATCTCACTTTGTCACCCAAGCTGGAGTGCAGTGGTACCACCTCTGCTCACTGCAACCTCTACCTCCCGAGCTCAAGCAATCCTCCCACCTCAACTTCCCAGGTAGAGGGAACTAAGGCACATGCCACCATGCCTAACTTCTTTTTGTATTTTTTGTGGCGAGTGGGTTTTGCCATGTTGCCTAGGCTGGTCTCAAACCCATGGGCTCAGGCAATTGCCCACTTTGGCCTCCCAAAGTGTTGGCATTACAGGCGTGAGTCACTGTGCCCAGCCAACTAAAATTCTCATACATCATCGATGGGGACATAAGATGGTATGCCACTTTGGGAAAATATGTGGTCATTTCTTACAAAACGTAAACATACACCCAGCTATAACCCAACAATTGAATGCTAAGTATTTACCCAAAAGAAATGAAAAACTACACTCACAAAAAGACTTAAGAATATTCATAGCAGTTTTATTCATTACTGCCGAACACTGGAAACAGTCCAGGTATTCATCAATAGAGTGGATATGCAAACTTGTTGATTCACATAATGGAATATCATTCAGCAAAAGAAAGGGAACGAACTTCTGACAGACATAATAATACGGATATACTTCAAAAACATGCTGAGTAAAAGAAGCCTTACATATAGAAATATATGCTGTACGATTCCATTTATATGATGTTCTAGAATAGGAAAAATTAACCTGTGGCAGAAAAAAAAAATCAATGACTGCCTCTGGGAGGACAGGGGCAGGAAGTGACTCAGAAGGGGCATAATGTACTATATCTTAATAAACGTTTAAATTACAAAGAGGTGTAAAATTCCAGGAATGTAAATTTAGGATCTTATTATATGTGAACACTGCATCAAAAGAAAAAAAAAGGGCCCCAAAATTGCATTATGGTTAATTATATGCATGCCAAACTAGTTTGGGGGAAGATACTGGTATCAACAATTTACTGTGAAATACATCCAAAAAGAGATAGATTAGTGGATAACATAGGAATCAACAGATGGATCAATACATGATAAAACAAATAAAATGTTAATTGTACAAAGCCTAGGTAGTATACATACAGGTGTTCAGTATAAATTCTTTCAACTTTGTTGTATTTGAAATTTTTCATAATCAAATGTTGTAGAGGAAAAAAACCGTCATCCAATCCTTCAAAGTGCAACTCGAAATCAACTTCTGTAAACCCTTTCCTGTCACCCTCAGTCTTACTGCCTAAAGCACTCATCTGGCAATATGATAATTATCTTTCCACATACATCTCATCCTTATAAAATAGGCTATAAGCCCCTCAGGGGCTATTCTCTGATGGGAAGGTAGAAAAGAGTTTAGTGATCTGTTTATTATGTTTTCTATGAATGTATAAATTATTTTATAAACCATAACTTCCAAATGACAGCTGTCAGTCAAATAAAATGTAAATACATGGATGTGTATGCATATGCTACACACATGCATTGAAAGTTAAAAACTTTTAACCAAGAATCCTTGATTTTTTGAGTCCTTGATTAATGAAATATCCTGTACTTACTGAATTCAACTTAATAGTTCACCTATGCAAAAAGAATTGGTTGATGCTTTCTTTAAATATTCTGCAAAGAGCTATACCACCAGAGGTCTCACATTCTTTATCTGAAGATAAAAGGATTTTCAGGGAGTCTGTAATTTTATTATCACATAAGATGGAAAAAAACTCTTACATAACAAGTAATGACATTCTTTAAAATTAATATATTTTCTCAGTGTTCAGTATAACATTTAACTAATCCTAAAGAAATTGTACTACTTCCCTGTTTCAAAAATTATATACAATATACATTTAGAATCTTAAAATCTCCTCTTCATAGATACCTTCTTTCTATACCTATTGAAGGCCAATTAATAAATCATTAAGAATCTTCTGTTATCTTCTTTTAAATAAAAAATAAGCATAATAAATCAACACTTAAGGACAAAAGAAAATAAGCACGTTATTTATATTTTATATTATTTTAATAATAATTGCACATTTTTATTTCCCAAAGAAAAATTATGAAGCTGAAAGTATCAGATACAGTAAAAATTCAAGTTTTTTTTTTAATATATGTGAATTATAATGACATAATGCTGGAAGAAACTACACTTTACTTTCTGTTTAGAAGGGTTGCTCTGACTTCCATGTATGAATGAACAAGAGAATGAATTACAGTCTTCTTAAAACATTAATAATAACTATGATTCATTCAAGCTACAATAGATTAATTACTAGTATCAGGAGACATGCAGTAACCTCTATTAGAATAAACTCTGACCTTTAAATAAGTAATTACTACTAATTTAAACTGGAATAAGTACCTAATTAAACATTAGGTTCCTTATTTATAAAGTGAATGGTTTGTATAAAATCTCTGTGGTACTTCAGAATATAAACCCTTGACTATATTAGAGAATACTCAACTCCATTCACCTGGAAAAATGACATAGAAGAATATGCCATATCAAATGAAAACTTTATCCTGGCTGAAATTAAACTCTCTGGAACATATTAAACATATTTGAATATCCTTAATGGAAAAAGTGAGGAAACACTTGAACAGTATAAACTATCCTCTTAAAAAGCAATAAAGGACTTAATATCCAAAAATCGTATCATTCAAGCATTATCTGAGGAAAATTATCCAAACAGGTCTTAAAACAACAATAATCTGATAACTACAAAAAGACTCATGATTTATAAAGTTAATATTAAAAAATAAGAACAAGATAATCCAAAGTGCTTATGTGAATGTGCTTCCATCTTAGGTAAGGCTTACTAAGGGATATTTGTCAACAGCAGGCAGCTTGGAGATTTTTAAGCTTTAAGTTGTCAAATTCCAAGATGGTTTTACTGCCAAACTGCCCTTTTTAGCTCTTGAGTATTCCTTACAATGGGAAAGGAATGCTCAGTAACCATAATCTTGATCCCACTCCTATCAATAACTTGTACAGTGATACTTGATCACTTTCTTCTCTAATCCTAATAATCGTAATACTTCAGAGAAATTAAGCTCAGCTTCTCATTAGAAAAAAATGTTGAGAATAACTGACTTAGAATCATAATAATGATCTTATCTATTAATACTAAAAATTCTTTTTTTAGGGAAGATGATATAGGGAGATGCATGCTTGAAAAGAAAATGGGAGAAGGATAGCATCTAGGCTGCCATCCCACCTTAGTAAATTGTTCATTCAATATTCATTCAATGTGTGTTTACCAAGGGTCTTCTATGTGCCAGGTATTTAGCTAGGAACCAGGAAAATAAAAATAAGCAGAAAATACTTCTTATCTTTAAAAACTGACAGTCAAGTGCAGAAATGGGGGGGAGGTGATCAACAGAGGGTATCATTTTTAAAATATGTCAATGAATATACAAACAGTCAATATAAAAACACCTAGAGAACTCAATGAAAACCACACACAGCTGAAATTTTGTGAAACATGCCTAAATATTATGGACTTATATGAAGAACATATATACACATATGTAAAAATAATAGCCGCCCTCTTTTTGAAACAGGGTCTTGCTCTGTCACCCAGGTTGGAGGGCAAGTGGTGCAATCATGGCTAACTGCAGCCTTAACCTCGCAGACTCAAGCACTCCTTCCTCCTGCCTCACCCTCCCAAGTAGCTGGGATCACAGGTGTGTACCACCATGCCAGGCTGTGTGTGTGTGTGTGTGTGTGTGTGTGTGTGCATGCGCATGCATGTACACATACACGTGTGTTTCTTTTAGAGATGGGGGTCTCACTTCGTTGCCCAGGTTGGTCTTGAACTTCTAGCCTCCAGTGATCCTCTCATCTCAGGGTCTCCCAAAGTGCCGGGATTACAGGCATGAGCCGCTGTGCCTGGCAGCCCAAGTTACCATTATTTTAGTACTTTTTCTGCTAGGCAGAAGACCTTGCTTATCAGTTCATTTAATCCTCATAACAATCTTATGAGGCAGCTACTACTGGTACTTTTATCCCAGATTTGCAGAGGAGTAGTTAAGTGATTTGTCCACAGCCACACTCCAATGAGTGGGTAAGCACAAACTCAGGTTGTTTGACGCTAGAACTTAGGCTACTTGTGACCAACCAAACAGCTATGCTACCTCATACAGCCCCTCACTGCAGAATTACAGAGGAGAAGATACTATTTGTGCAATTATCTCTCAGTCAAGGACAGAACACTGGGACTATAAGGGACTAGGAGACACCGATCACTATGGGAAGGAGGAGATATCCCTGCTATGCAGGACAACAGCACCCAGGCTAGATACAGGTAGACGAAGATTTCCTACGGCACTGTTTAGATATTGTGAGACATTCTGAGTATGAATTTGAAGCTAGTAGCAAACTACTGAAAGATTAAATACAAAGTGACATAAACATTCTTTTTAAAAAAAAAATTACTCTGGTGGCAATATGGAACAAGCTAAAGAAGAATTTAACTGTAAGCAAGGGAAGAAAGAGATGTCTACACCTGATTAGATTATCTCCTAATAGCTATGATGATGATGACAATGATGATAATGGTGATAACAGAAGCCCCAATTTTAACATGAGGGATATGGACCACAATTCCCAGGATAAGTTTTGGCCTAAGGAAAGGTAGTTGATCTGGGTCTTTAAAGGGAAGGGCGTCCAGGCGTGGTGACTGACACCTGTGATCCCATTACTTTGGGAAGCCAAGGCTGGCAGATGATTTGCAGTCAGGAATTTGAAACCAGCCTGGCCAACATAGTGAAACCTCGTCTCTACTGAAAATATAATACAAAAATTAGCAGAGTATAGTGGCATATGCCTTTAATCCCAGCTACTCAGAAGGCTGAGACAAGAGAACTGCTTGAACCTGGGAGACTGAGGCTGCAGTAAGCCGAGATCGCACCACTGCACTCCAGCCTGGGTGGCAATGAGACTCCATCTCAAAATAAATAAATAAATAAATAAAATAAAGGGAAGGGGGCTATCTCTTCCTCCCTGCTTCCTCCATCCTCCTACTTGGAATATAGATGAGATGGAGCTGCAATGCTAAATACAAAGCTAGAAGCAGCTTGGTCCAGATGGCTATACAAACCCCAAACTATCTACATCCAGACTTTAAGTTTTAAAGAAGTTTCTATATTAAGACACTTAAGTCCCTATTTACTGGTAGCCAAACCTGTAACTTAATAGATTGCACTTTATTGTAATCTGAGTAAGAACTGATAAGGGGCTCAACTATGGCAGTGAATGTGAAAACAGAGAGAAAAAAATGAGAAAAATTTGAGAAAAAACACTTTGACATGAAAGTGAGAGAAGAAGGAAAGAGTGTGGCAAGTTTCTAACTTGAGAGAATGGGAAAGGGGAAGAGGTCTGAAAGAGCCAAATATGAATGAACATGCAGAATTCTCTTCCTTTCTTTTTTTGAGACAGGGTCTCACTCTGTCACACAGGCTGAAATGCAGCGGTGTGATCACAGCTCACTGCAGCCTCGAACTCCTGGGCTCAAGCAATCCTGCCTCAGTCACCCAAATAGCTGGGACTAGAGGTGCTCACCACCACACGGGGCTAATTTATTTTTTTTTTCTAGTGATGGGGTCTCCATATGTCGTCCAGGCCGGGGTTGAACTCTGAGCCTCAAGCAATCCTCCCACTTCAGCCTCCCAAAGTGCTGCAATTACAGGTGTGAGCCACTGTGCCCAGCCTGAATTTTCTTATGCAATGTCTAGGTTAATTTTTTTTTCTGTAGGTAGTTCCACCTCCTACTCTCTACCTACATATCCTTGCTAGTTCCTCCTGATGCCTCACAGCTGTCCACCTGATTGTTACAAATTTTTAGCAGATTTAATACTAGTAATATGAATGTGAGCTTTGGGGATTTTTGGTTGTTTTTTTGTTTGTTTTCTGAGACAGAGTCTTGTTGTCCAGGATGCAATGTAGTGGCATAATCTCACAACCTCTGCCTCCTTGGCTCGAACCATCCTCCTACCCAAGCCTCCTGAATAGCTGAGACCAGTGGTGCACAACACCACACCTGACTAATTTTTGTGTATTTTTGTAGAGATGGAGTTTTGCCATGTTGCCTGGGCTGGTCTCGAACTCCTGAGCTAAAGTGATCTGCCCATCTTGGCCTCCTAAAGTGTTGGGATTACAGGTGTCACCACATCAAGCCGATGTGAGCCTTTTAAAAGAAGAATTTTTCATTTTTCTGCTAATGAAGTTGATTAAACCCAGCAAAACTGGGTAAATTCCTTAAGAACAAAGCCAATATCCCCATCACTCAATAGATGATTGACTGAATGGCTAAGAGGAAGTCATTTGGCACTCCACTTATCGAAGGCTGCTCTTTCTTAAAGGAGAAAAGCCTAGCTTTTTCATAAATGCTCTACTTCTATTTAATCTAATCTGCAGGAGGGCACATTCAGTATCTGAACTGCTTTGTTTTCGTGGCATCATGCCGTGCATATTATGGTCAAACAACATTTCCCAAATAAACAAATAACTAAATAATATTTGGGGATTCCCCCAATGTCAACAGAGGCTTTGTGCATAGCATTAAGAGCATGAGTCCTGAACCGAGAAAAAGAAAAAGAAAAAAAGACAACTTAGTTACCAATACCACCAGTACCAGCTGTATAATCTTCAACAAATTACTTAATGTCTCCAAATCACAGTAACTTCACCTATCTCATTAGCTTGTTGTGAGAAATTAACACAATTGGATAAATTCTGGAATATAGTAGGAATTATGTGTTCCATCATTCACATGATTTAAAAAAGGCCAAAGACTGTCACCATATAATCCTCTCCTAATTCATACTGTGATAACTTTATCAGGTGCTATACTCTTAGAATTTTCTTTATTCTTCTACAACCAAATTCTTGAACCACACAATCTGAACAGTAGCAATAAAAGGGAGTTTAAGGTGTGGGGAGAGAGAAGGGAGTAATACAGGGTAATATAGTTAATTTATGTTTTCAAAAATCTTCAGTGTTTCACTATCCTAAATGAATATTTATTCTGTTGTTGCCTTTCATTTCTTTCCTCCTGTTAAAAAGTGAGTTTAATTAACTCCAATCTTATGAATTTGGATTTACTCAGGCTAACACTATTTGGTAAAACATCTGTCTCAAAAGAAAAACAAGTAAACATTCTTTTCAAATTCCCCAGAAGACCGCGTAGGACAATTATATGAAGCATTTATAAAATTCACTCTAGTCCCAACTGCTACTTTCCATTGCAAGTTAATTTTCATACTGTTATTGTCCAAGTTTGTTCTGACACTTGATTTCTCTCTGTGAATGTTACTAGAATTAACTTAAGCTAGGAAAACAAAGAACATATTTATACCTACAAGCAGATGTCATTAACTATACACGATTTTTTTTTCCACTTAAAAGCTTGCCCCAAAATTAGTTTTCTGTAAACAAGAATCTTCCACTTCAAGTTCTTAAATATATATATTTTAAATTACTTTAAGGATAGAATGTTTGCTTCTAGAAAAAACAGAGAGAGATATCAAGTTCCCAAACAATTTGTTTTCTTCAAATCATGGTGGCAGTGAACCTTTTAAGTTATTAATACAGTATACAAAAAGCTACAATGGATCAAGAAAAAAGATGACATTTATAGAATGTTTTCATCAGTGGAAAATAGGCCTTTTCAGAAATAATACGAATTCTTTCTCCTAACTTAGTCCTTTAGAAAATTGCTGAAAGCCCTTCAACTGTCTCCTCAATAAACAATCAGTAAATAATTGTTTACCTCCCAGTATATAAAGCCTTCTGCTAAAACACTAGTATCTCTTTGAAAGGACTTTTTTTTTTCCAGTTTCAAAAGTTTCTCTACTGATAGCATACTGGCATATATTTGAACCATGCTCTCAAAGAACTACTCTTTTTCAGTCTAGAAAAATTAGACAAATATAAAAGCAAAGACCTTGGAATTTTCAGAACTCCAATTCCTTGTTTCAGACATTCTTAGGACACAATAAAGACCAAAGACAAGGAGCAAAGTGTTTCAGAGATATAATCTGAAGGTCTGATCTCTCTGAACCAGCCCCTTAGCATCTTCATCTTCACCAAGCTATGCAGTTTCCTCTGTTGTTTCTTAAGCAATACCTCATTAAGTGATTTTTTTTTTCCTAATTAAAATCTCCCTGAAGGAAGTTGGTATACTCCTATACTGCTAATGAGAGTATAAACTGACTCATCTTTCTGAAAGACATTTTAGCAATATACTTCAAAACAATTCAAAATGTTCTTGTGGCTTTCAGAAACAGCTGGAACCAGAAGTTTAGATAACGTTTCCAAAGCTATGTCTCTCTTTTCATTTTTTGACTATCCTTGCCTCAGCTTGTGTTCAATACTCAGAGATTCTCTAAACACAGTAAGAAAAACACAAACTGGCAGCCTCGACGTAATCACAGTATCTTATCTTAGTCATCCCAGTGGGAAAGACTGGCTTGCCAGTTTGTTCCAAAAGAAAACACCCAAGCTCTAACTGGCCCAGCTTAAAGTAGAAGGTAGGGTAACTAGGACTGAAACTTTCCCTGGACCACAGGAAATAGAAAGCATGGTTCCCAAAGGAAGGGATGCTGGAAAGAAAACTCACATACTTCCATATAAACATACGTATCCTTTGACCCAGCAGTTTCATTTCTATGATGAAAACATAGCACTATTATTGTGTACCAGACACTGTTTTTACATGAAATAACCCATTTAATCTTTATAACATCTCTGTGAGATAGATACTACTATTTACTATTATCCAATTTTATGAATGCAGAAACTGAGACAGAAAATTAAGTAACTTGTCTAAGGCCAGAACTACTAAGAGGCAAAACCAAGAATAAAGCCCAGACTATGTGGTGCCAACCCGCACTTTATCTATTTTTGTAGAAATGGGGTCCCACTCTGTCACCCAGGCTAGAGTACAGTAGCTCACTGGAACCTCAAATTCCTGGTTTGAAATGATCCTCCCACCTCAGCCTCCCAACTTTCTGGGATTCCAGGAGTGAGCCACCACACCTAGCTCATCCCACGCTTTTAACTTTTCTACTACTAAACTTTACTGCCCGTCTACTGATCCTGAGAAATCAAAAATTCATGCAAAAATCTGGCTAGAACAATTCATCACAGCACTATTTATAACAGTAAAAATTTGGAAACAACAGAATTGTCTAATCATAAGAGATTCATTGATAAGTTTATTATGTACTTTATATATTAAAATGATAAAACACTTTGTAGTTAATAAAAATTTATGTTATGTTTTATATATACAAAGTTGGCCCTGGAACAACTAAAGGGTTATGTGCACCAACCCCTGTGCAGTCGAAAATCACATACAACTTTTGACTTCCTAAAAAACTTTATTACTAATATTCTTGACCAGAAGCCTTACAGATAACATAAACAGTAGATTAATGCATACTGCTAATGTTATATGTATTATATATTGTATTCTACAATAAAGTAGATTAAAGAAAATGTTATTAATAAAATCCTAAGAAGAAAACACATTTACTATTCATTAAGTGGAAGCAGATCATCATAAAGGTCTTCATCCTTATTGTCTTCATGTTGAGTAGGCTGAGAAGAAGGAATAGGGAGGGTTGTTCTTGCTGTCTCAGAAAAAACTGTGTATAAGTGGACCCATGCAGTTCAAATCCATGTTGTTGAAGGGTCATCTGTATATAGAATATGGAAAGCTTCTAATAACGTGCAGTTAAGTTTTAAAAACACAGTTTATATAAATGAACAGATGCTATAAACATGTTTTTTACTATGTAAAATTAGTGGTACATATCTATGTCTATGAATGCACACAGAAATTTCTGGAAATACGGATGTTAAAATGTAAGCAGTATACCACTTCTTACCCACTGGGGTAGTTATGATTTAAAAGACAGAACTGGCTAGGCATGGTGTCTCACGCTTGTAATCTCAGAACTTTGGGAGGCCAAGGCAGGGGGATCACGAGGTCAGGAGTTCAAGACCAGTCTGGCTAGTATGGTGAAACCCGTCTCTTTAATAAAAAAAAAAAAAAAAAAGAATAACAAGGGAGCAGCAATTGCAAAATCAAGGACAGCAATCTTGATTCTTTAGGAGAATGGCGAGTAGTTCACTATAGCGAAGGCTTACTTATTTGCCATTTACCAGCTACTCACACAATTTCCTTAAGTCTTGCAACAATTTCTTCAATCACTTCAAACTTCATGAGCCACAAGTACAATTTCTTTAAAATTCTTCATTAAAAATAAAAAAATACCAGTCTCAATGGCTCACGCCGGTAATCCCAGCACTACCAAAGTGTGAATTCATGAATTTCAAGACTAGCCTGGGCAACATAGCAAAACCCCATCTCTACTAAAAATATAAAAATCACCCAGGCATGGGGGCATGTGCCTGTAGTCCCAGCTACTTGGAAAGCCAAGGTTGGCTTGAGCCTGGGAAGTGGAGGCTGCAGTGGGCTGTGATAGTACCACTGCACTCCAGTGTGGACAACAGAGCCGGACTTGGTCTTTAAAAAAATAATAATAAATAAATCCCCGGAGTGAGCTTTTGTGTAATACGTAAATAGAAGAAAAGGCCGTTTTTAGTTTTTGAATGAGATTATTTGATAACTAAGTATTCTGTCTAATTATTAAAAGAAATAGACCCATTATACAAAAGGGAGTTAAATAAAAGGGATAGGACAGTTTTCAGAAACCATTAATTCAACTTAATTGTACAAGTTACATCAGTCCAGGATCTAGATGTTTTTGAACTTTATTGTTTTTTAAAAAACTGCTTCAACTAACATTCATGCTAAGTAATAAAAATTGTATCATTATTTGTTCAGATTAAAATCAAACAGGAAGACTGCAATGAATCAAATATGAGCACATCCTTCTAGAGAACTTATTTTTCTTTTAAAATAAACAGAAAATATAAAGCTTATTTAGCTGTGCTTTGATTTGTACATGAATGTCAAGACCATGTTTCTAGGTAACATTAAAAGTTTTGTCAGTGCTAAGGCCATGGGTGGCAAACAGATACAAAAACAAGCATGTCCCTTCCCACACTGCTGTATGTGTGTATCTCTTTTTCTTGTGCTAAATTATAACGCAGCAGACCAGTTAGTGCTGTAGTTTAAAGCCTTGGATAAAAACTTGAGTATCTCCTGAAGCATAGTCCTGGTATCAATCATAAAGAAAAGAAACAGGCTGGGCACGGTGGCTCAAGCCTGTAATCCCAGCACTTTGGGAGGCCGAGGCGGGTGGATCACGAGGTCGAGAGATTGAGACCAACCTGGTCAACATGGTGAAATCCCGTCTCTACTAAAAATACAAAAAATTAGCTGGGCATGGTGGCACGTGCCTGTAATCCCAGCTACTCAGGAGGCTGAGGCAGGAGAATTGCCTGAACCCAGGAGGCGGAGGTTGCAGTGAGCCGAGATCGCGCCATTGCACTCCAGCCTGGGTAACAAGAGTGAAACTCCGTCTCAGAAAAAAAAAAAAAAAAAAAAAAGAAACAGACCTTTGGGTAGAAAACTAGAACCAGGAAAATGGACCTCATCAGAGAGACCTGACAGGAATGGATTGTCTATCTGGCCACCATCTAGGGCCTAGACTTAAGGAGACCTGTTGAAAGGCAAGATGACCTTCATCAAATGATGGCAGAACATAAACTAGGCAGGACGGAACCCCTTTACGAGACTACAGACTGAAAAGGAGGAAACTATACCTTGCAAACCAGACAACTGACTTAAAAGATATTCTCTGGTTTCATTACCTTTTTGGTTTTAACCTTTAGAAAAGTTTTATTTCACTGTTGCAGCTGTGCCTCAGCAAATAAAGGGATGAATGATTTAGTAGTGGGAGTTAGGCCAGAAGGTTAAGAAAAAGTGGCACTCCGTGAGATCACTGGAGAAATAGAACTGGAGCTTTGAGTTCAAGCCATGTGGAGACAAGTGCTCCTTTCGCTGCCAACCTTGGAGGACTAGGGTTTCATTTTATTAAGAGAATTTAAGTTTCTGTTCAGGTACCTACAACCAAATTCATTGTGACAAGATCTAAAGAAATATGTACTACATTCAAGAGTCAGCAGGTTTCTGTAGTGTTAAAAGTCACAGGGTTTCATTTTATTAAGAGAATTAGAAAGTTTTGGCTGGGTGCAGTGACTCAAGCCTGTAATCCCAGCACTTTGAGAGGCAGAGGCAGGTGGATCACCTGAGGTCAGGAGTTTGAGACCAGCCTGGCCAACATGGTGAAACCTGTCTCTATCAATAAACACAAAAATGATTACACTTGTAATCCCAGCTACTTGGGAGGCTGAGGCAGGAGAATCATTTGAACCCAGGAGGTAGAGGTTGCAGTGAGCCAAGATCACGCCACTGCACTCTAGCCAGGGTGACAGAGCGAGATTCCTTCTCAAAAAAGAAAAAAGAAAAAAAAAATTAGAAAGTTTCTGTTCAGATACCTAGAACCAAATTCATTGTGACAAGATCTGAAGAGATATGTACTACATTCAAGAGTCAGCATGCTTCTGTAATGTTTAAAATTTTTAACAAGTATGTATTACTACAGTAAGCAAAACAGTTTAGCACAGTCAGGTCAGTGGAAGCAATATGCAAATGCATATGCAGGAGTGTGCAGCAGAATCACCACCATCCTTGTTATGAGTGACAAGTTACGAGTCATGATTTATGAGTCAAAACTGGGTAGAAAAGTAGATGAGCAGAGTTTCTAAATCACATGGACACATAACTCAATAGCCAGAGAGAAAGGATCAGTCAGAAACTAAATCTACAAGGAGGTAAAGTCAAAATGTGAGTAAAACAAAACACACAGTTAGTAGAGAAAGGAGACCAAGAAAAGAGAGAGAAGGAAAAAAAAGAGAAAAGAGCAGACAATCAATCTGAAATCAAAGGCAATTAACTTGGTTCCTTTGAAAACCAGGACTTTTCCCAATGTGTTGCCCCCATTTGTGCTTGTAGCTATTAAAGCACAACATGGCTTTAAAAATGTTTAATGGCAAAACTCTAAATTCTAAGATCAAAAAAATATGTGATTCTCTGTTGGAGCATCTTGATGGGTATCACTCCCATCTCTCCATGATTTCCTACTTACATAAGATAAAACGAAAATATTTTAAGTTATTTGTAGGATGTACTGAATATTGTTTTACTTTTTGTATTCTTTTTTGTAAAATACATGTATACCTTATAAAACTAAAATTTACTTACATGACTTTTTATTAACTTATATTTTCTGGTATAACATTCTTTCATTAATTTAAAAAAAAAAAAAAGTATTCCAATTCTTCTCATTTCCAAGGCTGCAACAGAATCGTAGAACAAAACAAACAAACAAAAAAAACCAATACACTAGAAGGTGTAAAACAAAAATAGCTTCTTGGGGAACATACAGTACTTTAACAATTCATTGTTTCAAAATAAATATTTTAACATAAAATTCTATAGGTTCTATCCATTTTTAATCACATGTACCAGTGAGAGAGTCTACTAGGTGACTTCTTTCTTTTTTTTTTTTTTTTTTAGGAGACAGAGTCTCACTCTGTTGACCAGTCTGGAATGCAGTGGTGTGATCTTGGCCCACTGCAACCCTCGCCTCCCAGGTTCACGCAATTCTCCTGTCTCAGCCTCCTGAGAAGCTGGGATTACTGGAGTGCATTACCACCTCCAGCTAATTTCTGTATTTTTAGTAGAGATGGGGTTTCACCATATTGGCCAGGCTGGTCTTGAACTCCTGACCTCAGGTGACCCACCCTCCTCGGCCTCCCAAAGTGCTAGGATTACAGGCGTGAGCCACCATGCCCGGCCAACTTAAGTCAACATTTAAGACTGAGGAAAAAAATGTAATGTTTCATTGCCATCTTTAAATTTATGTGATATTCATAATACTACAGATTACAACATGCTATACGGGTTTCAACATTTGAAAATTTTCTCTGGAGTTGTAATCGTAGTTAAAAGCAAAGCATTAAATTCAAGAAGCTTGAAAAGAAATAATTTTTTCTGAGAATGATCTTTTAACAGTGGTTAATGTATAGTTTTTTACTTTCTACAAAAAGACTTTACTGATCAGGAGACAAATTATATTTTACCATAATTAGGAATCTGGACTCACCTGTTATGCCAAAAACAGCAACCATATTTTGCGCCAAAAAAAATACATTTTTGAAAGCATTTTCATCTTTCTGACTACCAAAGTTTCCACTAGCAAAGGTAAAAACACTTTTAAACCTTCCTGTGTAGCAAGTTTTAAATTTTCTTTTATTTGTATCAGTTTTCTCATGCATGGCTACCAAATATCAAGAATTTCAACTCTAGAGATGAAGGACAGAAAACCACAATGTAAAGTAGCTGGCCTAGTAAAACAGCTGGGAAAAAAACCCTGTTTTGGCTGCTCTAATATAATCTTCATTTATTACTTATTAGTTTTCCCCTTCTGGTCCCAATATTCCAGCCAAATTGAGAATCTACTCAGTGTTTATCATTTCAGTGCCGTTGCCATTACTCATCTCCACCTCCCAGTCCCCACAATGTATTTATAAACAGTTTTTATTTAAAGCCAGTAAACTGGGTTCAAGTTCCATTTAATCCCTTTTAATTCCATTCACGATCAATGTGAACATAGGCAAATTATTTAACCTTTACGCATCTTTAAGGATAACTCAGTGTAACTATGAGGAGTCAATGGGATGTGAACACACTCGATTTTTTTCTCTTCCTTTTTTAAAAAAATTTTTTAATGAAGATTCAATCTGATAGTCTCTGCTTACAAAGCAAGTATATAAAGAAATAAATGTAGACTGTGACACTAAATCCAAAGAAAGTATCTACTGGATGTATCAATACAATAATACGGAGAAAACAGGCGGCACTAGTGATTTAAAATTAGAACAAATAACACAATACAAATTTAAGTCTTTATTAAACTGTGTAAAGCAGCCTCAGCACAATGGCTCATGCCTGTGATACCAGCACTTTGGGAGGCCAATGCAGAAGGAACCCTTGAGGCCAGGGGTTCAAGACCAGCCTGGGCAACACAGGGAGACCCCATCTCTACAAAAAAATTTAAAAAGATAGTACCATTGCACTCCTGCCTGGACAACACAGTGAGACCCTGTCCAAAAAAAAAGGCCTGTAATCCAAGCACTTTGGGAGGCCAAAACAGGCAGATCGCTTGAGGTCGGGAGTTTGAGACCAGGCTTGATATCACAAAGAGACTCTGTCTCTAAAAAAAAAAAACAAACAAGGCAAAGAAAACCCAAAAAAATTTATGCAAAGCTATGTATCTGCCTTCCAAGGAATTCTGAATTCTCTACAGTATGTTTTTCAATGAAGTATTTAGAGTGGATGTTGATGTAACTTGCAATGTTTTGAGAATGATTTCTATATCATGTATTTGCTTTTTGAATAATTTACTAACAAAATGTTACAAAATTGTTTTTTAAAAATTAAGCATGATAAGCACTGTTCTATCCAGATAAATTTCCTGATATTTACAAACAACTACGATTATAAAAACTGCAAGAACCATTGTATTTGTAGTGAGTTGAATAGCGTTCTCCAAAAATTCACGTCCAGCAGAATCTCATAATGTGACTTTATTTAGAAACAGGGTCTTTGCAGATATAATTAGTTAAGGATCTTCAGATGAAAATTATCATGTATTTAGGGTGAACCCTAAGTCAAATGACTAGTGTCTTTATAAAAAGAAAGGTGAGGGAGATTTGGACACAGTAACAGAGAATATGTCATGTGATAAGAGAAAGAGATCAGAGTTATGCTGACCACAAGTCAAGAGACACCTGGGGCCACTAGATGCTGGAAGAAGGAAAGGAGGGATCCTTCCCTAAATCCATCAGAGGAACTGTGGCCCTCCTGTCACTTTAATTTCAGACTTCTAGTCTCCAGAACTAGGAGAGAATGTTTGTTATTTTAAACCAAAGTTTGTAACAATTTGTTAAGGCAGACCCAAGAAACTAGCACAGTGTTGGAGCATTAACTAAGTACTATTGTTAAAACATTTTAAAGTGAGAATTATTTCTCTGGTACTTCCCTGCAATAGTGTTAATTTTCCCTGAAGACACGAACTTTTTTTGAAATCTTCTCATTTAACAATCTTTTTGTTTCTATACTCTAGAGCAATCAATCTAGACTATTTGAAATTCATTTAAACTTAAGCAGTTATGTGAAATATTTCCTTAGGCAAAATTAGTTTTTCCATTTTTTTTTTCAAGTAAACAGTGAAACCCACAGATATAACTAAAAAAAAAAAGGACAAATTTTATAGTGAAGACATTAAGTATACGGAAAAATAAAATTATGAACTTATAAAGCTATCTTTTCCTTCACAACGTAAATTATGGTAACAATTTTATATAAATAATTAACTCAATAAGAAATTGCATAACCAACCCCCAAAATCTCAAGAGTTCAGCAATAATAGGATATTGAATCTTATAATATTTAATAATCTCAGTTCTGACCATAATAATGTTTTAAAATTAAGGAATACTGGCAGGGTGCAGTGGCTCACGTCTGTAATCCCAGCATTTTGGTAGGCCAAGGCAGGTGGATCATCTGAGGTCAAGAGTTTGAGACCAGCCTGGCAAACATAGTGAAACCCTGTTTCTACTAAAAATACAAAAAAAATTAGCCAGGTGTGGTGGCAAGCGCCTATAATCCCAGCTACTTGGGAGGTTGAGGCAGAATTGCTTGAACCCAGAAGGTGGAGGTTGCAGTGAGCCAAGATCTCACCATAGCACTCCAGCCTGGGCAACAAGAACGAAACTCCATCTCAAGGGAAAAAAAAAAAAAAAAAGAAAGAAAGAAAGAAACAAAGAAAGAAATACTATTCCAGCAACACGATGATTTAAAATCAATGGTTTTATTTTCCTAACAGTTTTTAATAAAAGTGATCTTTATCATATTGGGCATAACAACCTATAATATACAAATTAACCTACAACTGGGAAATAAAACTACCCAAAAAGTTAATTCAAGGCTGGACATGGTGGCTCTGGCACACTCTTGTAATCTCAGCACTTTGGGTGGCCCAGGTGAAAGCACTGCTGAAGCCATGAGTTTGAGGCTGCAGTGAGCTATGATCACACCTCTGCAGGTATTCCAGCCTGGGCAAACAGAACAAGACCCAATCTCTTAAAGAAAAAAAAAAAAGTTATTTCAAGAGGTTAGGTATCTTGGAATTTGTTATTTACATACTAGTGCCTAGAATTTAAAAGCTTACCCTGAAACTTCTTGGCACACATCACCACTATCTTTTCCTAATACCTCCCTATGTGACTTGTCACCTCCCACAATGTCCTTACAGCTGACCAGTGATATGTTTTAATGTAAATCATCATAGAATACAGTTTTCAGTATCCCTTAACTGAAATGTCTGGGACCAGAAGTGTTTTAGGATTCTTTTGGATTTTTAAATATTTGCATTGTACTTACTGGTTGAGTATCCCTAATCAAAAAATCCGAAATCCAAAATGCTCCAATGAGCATTTCCTTTGAGTGTCATGTCAGTGCTCAAAAAGTTTCAGATTTTGGAGTATTTCAGATTTTCAGATTAGGGATACTCAACCTGAATCTCCAAGATTAATGAAATGACAATTTTATTTTCCAAAGTACATACTCTTTAGAGAGGATGACTAAAAGCTGGACTGATACATTTGTATTCCAAATACACGTGCTTGAGACCCCCACGTCCTAAGGAACTTTATTCCTATACATACTTATCCCCATTTTCTCCAGCATCAACTCTTCTCATTCCATTGATTTCTACTCTTCTGCCTTTAAAATGGTCACATCTATTCTACACATTTTAAAACTCTCATTGGATCTTATTAAGGCTATAATTTAATTCAAAAAACATGTTACTGAGCAATAATAAGCCAGGTAACTCTGGGATACAAAAAATAGTCTTTTTACCCTGAAGAAAAAGCAAAGTTTTCCAACCAGATACTCTTACCTCTCAAAATCAGATTACTGAAACGAATCATCTTAATATGCTGCCTCTACTTCTTAGTCTTTATGCTGTTAAAATTCTACATATCCATTTACAACAAAACATTCCAGTTGAAACAATTTAGGGGTAAAACTACCCTTGATACAGCATCATGTACTGGAGTATGAGCATGAGAAAACTTCTAGTACATGATTTGCCACTCAATAGCTGTGTAATTAGTCATAAGTAACAACTGGGGATTGGGGGTAGGTGAGGCAGGCAGCCTTCACTGTTTTCTCCTTACCCAAAAACTGGACAAAAAATGGATTATATGTACAGTTAACTTTTGACTCTAAAGTGTTATGAAATGCAAAGCTTTTCATTAATTCCTCATCTCACTGATCTCTATCTTCTACATTTGACACTAAGAAATATTCCTTCATTTTCTATGATTCTTTTGATCTCACCTTCCTCTGTGTATCTGGATTTAGATTAGCCACATGAAACAATAAACTCAGATTTACAGTGGTTTAAACATACAAGATTATAGCCTTTCATGTTAAAATAAATTATCTTAAAATTCATATTAAAATAATAAATCCAGAGGGTAGCTATCCAGATTTGCTATGACAATACCACTATAAGTCATTAGGGACTCAGGTTCTTTCTAGCTTTTTGTTTTGATATACCTAGGGTTTGGGCCTTACCTACTTGGCCCAAGATGGCTGCTTGGGCTGCAGCCTTTATATGAGAATCTCAGTCTCAGGAAAAAGAAAAGCTAGGAAGACATACCCTCATCCTTTAAGAACACTTATGGGATACTGCACTCCTTATTTCCATTTCCATCCAACTGCCCACGTTTATAGCTGCCAGAAACTTGAAAACAGTCTCTCTTCTGCATGTCCATGATTAGTCAAAACCATCAAAGAGAAAAATCACCATTGAGGAGAACCAAATGCCTCTTCCAAACTCTCCAAGCCCTTCTGTGGTTCCTTTTCTTTTACATCCATCAGTAGTGTTTCCCAAAGCTTGGTTCTTGGTACTCTATTCTTCTGTCTCTATGCCAACTTCTTGGGAGCACCTAAACAATTTTATAAATCAATATACTCTCAAAACTCTCAAGTCTTTCTACCCAGTCCCTACCTGTCCCATCTTTTGAAGTCTCCACTTCGATAGCTTTAAAATAAACCCCATTCTATGTCAAGCCCACAAAGACAAGTAAGTAATTTTAAAAGAAAAACATTCTCAATCTTCCAATTTAAGTCATAACATCACAAGAACCCTCAAGACCTGTAGGTTTGAAATTTTAAAGTTGTCTCTGACTCCTCTTTCCATTTTCAACAAGCCATGAGTTGCAGGTCATACTGAACTTCTAAAAAGAAGTGAAACAAACTGGACTACATGAGGTTTATACAGCATATGACTTGGGACATACATTCATCAAAATAACTATGGCCCCTACAATTCTATTATAATGTTCCAGGGTTATCGTAATTATTAAATCCATAAGCCTATTTTTAGTCCTTATTATACATGACATTTTCAGCACATTTAGCATTTACTTATTTCCTTCTCCTCAATATTCTCTATATCTAGAGTTTCCATGATACCATATCATGCCATCTTGGTTCTTTCACAATACCTCTGACTACTCCTATTTAGTTTCCTGGCTGCCACTCCTTTACCACCTGAATATTGATTTTTCTCTGAGTACAATTCTGAAGCTACTCTTGTTTCACTCTATTCACATTTCCTATGCAATCTCATTTTTTTCTTCATATTTAACAATCAGCTGGCTACTAACAATTGCCAAGTTAAATCTCTAACTTCGCTTTTCTACTTACCTCCTGACTCATATATCTAAACACCTAAATGGCATCTTTACCTTGATTATAGACCATCACTATTCACTCAGCATTCCCTCCCTCATCCAAGTTCATTTCTTCCCCTGAATTCCCTATTTGTATTCACAGCATCATCACTCACCTTATTACCCAAGCTACAAACTTCGTTAGCCTCATCCATTCTTTCTACTTTACCCCTCACATTCATTTCTAAGTTTTACTAAATCTGAACTTTCAAATTTCTCAAACTTCCTTGCCATTTCCACTATAAAAATGCTTGAGTTTTCTCATACTGATCTTTCTCCCTCCAGTTCATTGCCATGAGTCACATTTCTCTGTTCTTTCTTGCTTTCTAAAAGCTACCATTTTTCAACAGACCCTACCATCTGTAGAGTCACAGCTAAACTCTATAGCCTGATACACAGAGCTTTTCACATCTGACCTCAAGCATCAAAGCCTACCTCAGTTTCTACCTACATTCACTTCTCTCCAGTCCTGTAACAAGACATTCACATACATACATTTTTCGTCTCTGTCTATAATCTCCTCTATCCTCTTTTCCATATGGCAAATGTTTCTGCATCTTATACAACTTGGTTTAAATATCATCTCATAAGAAATCGCCTCTTTCTCCCTCAGTAAAGTGAGTCCATCCTCTTGAAATAAGCAATGATAAATAAGTAATGATAAATTACTTGAAATAAGTAATGATAAACAAGTAATGAAAATTAAGTAATTTTCATTACTTATTTCAAGTAATTTATCATTACTTATTTCAAAACTTTGTCCATAATGACTAGGTTAGGGATAGAGTTTTACTCTTTACTCATTTGTATCTAACCTAGCACTTAGTACAATGCTGGGAAAGCAATAAATAATCATCAAATCAGTGAATCCCAAATAGTTCTTGACAGGTGGCAACAAACAGCAACTAGAAAATCACAACTACTTCAGGGGAGAAAACTCAGGCTATGTGTAAAATGGTTTAATAATAATCAATTATCAATTTTTATAATGTCTCAAAATGTGATAGTTCAGGTATTATACATACATTTACATTTTACCTTATCTCACTTATATTGCTTAAATACAATTAAATGCCTAAAAAACATGTCAAATATTCTCTAACATACTTAAGCAGATTGAGATGAAAAAAATACAAGAACTTCAAATGATTAACATAACTGACGCCAGATTAAATACCACCGATAAATGGATTAATTATAAATGTATTAATGGACAGCAGAAAAACGAAAACAAAAAAAGGTAAAGGCATATAAAATAATTAACCCAGGTAGTCATTACCAATTTTTCTTGGACAAATCCCAGTGAAAGTAAAAACAGTAAGAAAAACATAGTCGGCTAAATAACTTCACCTATTAGAAACTAATGATACTTCTTAATTATTCTGCCATAGTACATAGGCAAAGTCAGAAGAATTAAGTCTTAATATCAAATTATCAAAATCAAACTGTCATAAAAATCAGTGGTTTTCAAGCTATGTTTTCCTCAGAATAACAGCATTATAAGAACACGAAACTGGGCTGGGCACAGTGGCTCATGCCTGTAATCCCAGCACTTTGAGAGGCTGAGGTGGACGGATCACAAGGTCAGGCGTTCAAGACCAGCCTGGCCAACAGAGTGAAACCCTGTCTCTACGAAAAATACAAAAATTAGCCGGGTGTGGTGGCACATTGCCTATAGTCCCAGCTACTTGGGAGGTTGAGGCAGGAGAATTGCTTGAACCCAGGAAGCAGAGGTTTCAGTGAGCTGAGACTACGCCACTGCACTCCAACCTGAGCGACAGAACAGGACTCCGGCTCAAAAAAACAAAACAAACTCACGCATGTGCATGCGCGCACGTGCACGCACGCACACACACACACACACACACACACAACTGGAAACAAGGTACAATAGTAAAGTGACTAAGTTAAAATGACACATGGACACAGGGAGGGAAACATCACACACTGGGGTCTGTTGGGGGGAAATAGGGGAGGGATAGCGGTTGGGTAGGGAGTTGGGGAGAAAGAGCATGGGGAGAAATGCCAGATATAGGTGACAGGGAGGAAGGCAGCAAGTCACACTGCCATGTGTGTACCTATGCAACAATCTTGCATGTTCTTCACATGTACTCCAAAACCTAAAATGCAGTTTTAAAAAATGACATATAAAAATGATATAATAATCCAGCCACTGGAGTTTGTATTTTTCTACAATTTTATAAAATAACCTTTCCTTATATCATTAACAGTTAGACAGTAAAGGTATCTTTCTATCTTCCTTATAGCTTTTTAACTTAACCTTTTAATTTTGAGACAGTTGCAGATTTATACACAGTTATAAGAATTCATACAGAAATCATATACCCTTTACCCAGTTCCTTTCAATGGTGACATCTTGCAAAATTCTATTACAAAATCACCACCAGGATATCATACAATCCACCAATCTCATTCACATTTCCTCCTTTTTTACCTACACTCATTTGTGGTTGTATGTGTGTATTTAGTTCTACACAATTTTATCACACATGTAGATATGTATCCACCACCCAGTCAAAATATAAAAGTTTTATCACCACAAATATTCCTCTCAATTACCCTTTTATAACGACATCCGCCTCCTACCCTCCTTTTTTTTTTTTTTTTTTTTTTTGAGACGGAGTTTCGCTCTTGTTACCCAGGCTGGAGTGCAATGGCGCGATCTCGGCTCACCGCAACCTCCGCCTCCTGGGCTCAGGCAATTCTCCTGCCTCAGCTTCCTGACCCTCCTTTTTTATAGCTTTTTCTCCATATTTCAATAACTGTGTGTTCACTCTTCTGTGTCATTGCTTCTGTGTATCTTCGTTAACTACCTATGATGTATCAGGCACTCTTTTTTCTATATAATTCAAATAGCATGCATTAACTCTTGTTTCCAGTTTGTAAAAGGCATTTTTCAAAAGGCAAGGGGTTTTGCTTTTGCTTTTTAGACAGGATCTTGTTCTGTTACCCAGGCTAGAGTGCAGTGGCACAAACACAGCTCACTGCAGCCTCGACCTGGGTTCAAGTAATGCTCCCACCTCAATCTCTCAAGTAGCTGGGACTACAGGTGGGCATCACCACACCTGGCTAATTCATTTTTATGTCTTTTAATTTTTAGTAGAGACAAGTTCTCGTTACATTGCTCAGGCTGGTCTTGAATTCCTGGGCACAAGTGATTATCCTGCCTCAGCCTCCCAAAGTGTTGGGATTGCAGGTGTGAGCCAACTGCACCCAGCTGACAAGAGTTGTTGTTGTTGTTTTTTTAATCCAATTATAAAATAGAAATATTTAATTCTAAGCAAAAAGAACAAAGTGGGAGGCAACACACTACCGGACTTCAAACTATACTACAAGGCTACAGTAATCAAAACAGCATGGTACTGGTACCAAAACAGAGATATAGACCAATGGAACAGAACAGAGGCCTCAGAGGAAATACAACATACCCACAACCATCTGATCTTTGACAAACCTGACAAAAACAAGCAATGGGGAAAGGACCCCCTGTTTAATAAATGGTGTTGGGAAAACTGGCTAGCCATGTGCAGAAGGCAGAAACAGGACCCCTTCCTGACACCTTACACCAAAATTAACTCCAGATGGATTAAAGACTTAAACATCAGACCTAACACTATAAAAACCCTAGAAGAAAATCTAGGCAAAACCATTCAGGACATAGGTGTAGGCAAGGACTTCATGACCAAAACGCCAAAAGCAACGGCAACAAAAACCAAAATAGACAAATGGGACCTAATCAAACTCCACAGCTTCTGCACGGCAAAAGAAACAGTCAGTAGAGTGAATCGGCAACCAACAGAATGGGAAAAAATTTTTGCAGTCTACCCATCTGACAAGGGGCTGATATCCAGAATTTACAAAGAACTAAAGCAAATCTACAAGAAAAAAACAAGCCCATTCAAAAATGGGCGAAGGATATGAACAGATACTTTACAAAAGAAGACATACAGGAGGCCAACAAACATATGAAAAAATGCTCATCATCACTGGTCATTAGAGAAATGCAAATCAAAACCACATTGAGATACCATCTCACACCAGTTAGAATGGCGATCATTAAAAAATCGGGAAACAACATGGTGGAGAGGATGTGGAGAAATAGGAACACTTTTACACTGTTGGTGGGAATGTAAATTAATTCAACCATTGTGGAAGACAGTGTGGCGATTCCTCAAGGACTTAAAAATAGAAATCCCATTTGACCCAGCAATCCCATTACTGGGTATATATCCAAAGGATTATAAATCATTCTACTACAAGGACACGTGCACACGAATGTTCATTGCAGCACTGTTTACAATAGCAAAGACCTGGAACCAACCCAAATGCCCAACGATGATAGACTGGATAGGGAAAACGTGGTACATATACACCATGGAATATTACGCAGCCATCAAAAACGATGAGTTCACGCCCTTTGTAGGGACATGGATGAACCTGGAAACCATCATTCTCAGCAAACTGACACAAGAGCAGAAAATCAAACACCGTATATTCTCACTCATAGGCGGGTGTTGAACAATGAGAACACATGGACACAGGGAGGGGAGCACTACACACTGGGGTCCGTTGGGGGGAAATGGGGGAGGGATGGGGGGGTGGGGAGGTGGGAAGAGATAGCATGGGGAGAAATGACAGATACAGGTGAGGGGACGGAAGACAGCAAACCACACTGCCATATGTGTACCTATGCAACAGTCTTGCATGTTCTTCACATGTACCCCAAAACCTAAAATGCAATAAAAAAAAAGAAATATTTAAAAATTCAACTGTAAGTGTTGTTAATTGCAAAGACACTTTAGGAACAAAAATAAAGAGTATATCATTTAGCCAGTGAGGTGGCTCATGGCTATGATCTCAGTGCTTTGGGAAATTGAGGTAAAAGGACTGCTTGAGGCCAGGAGTTCAAGACCAGCCTGGGTAACATGGTGAAATCCCATCTTTACTAAAGATAGAGAAATTAGCCAGGTATCGTGGCATGCACCTGTAGTCCCAGCTACTCAGGAAGCTGAGGTGGGAATACGAATTCAGCCTTGGGAGGTCCAGGCTTCAGTAGACGGTGATTGTGCCATTGCCCTCCTGCCTGCCCAACAGAGTGAGACAAAAGGAAAGGAAAAAGAAAAAGGCAAGGAACACAAGGAAGAAGAGGAGAGGGGAGGGGACAGAAAGTAGGGGAGGGAAAGAGGGGGAAAAAAGGAGGGAGGGACGGACAGACTTGTACCTACAATTAGAAAAAAAAATCTCAATAATACCGAGACAGGAGAATAGAGTTTGCAGGCAGGGAACCTAAGAACATCCTAGAACTAAATCAAACATAAAAACCCCAACTTTCTAAATACAAGTAAATAACTGTGTAACTTCAGTTATGTCAGGAAACATCCTCTTTATTTGTATAGAGTGTACACCAACCAACTAACTTTGTAACTTCACTTCATCCTCTTCATATACATATGGTGTACACCACATAACCAATGGGAAACCTCTACAGGGTATTTAAACCCCAGAAAATTCTGTAACCAGCACTTTCAAGCCACTTGCTCAAGCCAACTCCCACTCTGTGGAGTGTACTTCCATTTCAATAAATCTGTGCTTTTCTGTCATTGCTTTGTTTGTGCATTTTGTCCAATTCTTTATTCAAAACACCAAGAACCTGGACAGCCTCCACCAGTAACAATAAGAAGTCAAACAACCCAGTAAAAAAGAGAACACAAATTTGATTACACACTTCACAAAAAATATACAAATGGCAACAAGCACCTGAAAAGGTGTTCAACATCATTAGTCACCAGAAAAATGCAAACTAAAACCATAAATGAGTTATGTTAAGAGAGTAGATTTTTCTTTCTTTTTTTTTTTTTTTTTTTTTTTTTTTGGAGAGACAGGGTTATACCATGTTGCCCAGGCTGGTCTCAAACTCCTGGACTCAAGCAATCCACCCACCTCAGCCTCCCAAAGTGCTGAGATTACAGGCATGAACCACCAGCCCAGCCAAGAGAGATTTTAAATTTCTTCATCATAAAAGCACGCAAATACACATACACACAAACACACACATACACAGTAACTATGTGAAGTGATGGATATGTTAATTACCTTGATTGTGATAATCATTTTGCCATGTATACATATATCAAAACATCACACTGTACACCATAAATATATATGATTTTTATTTGTAAATTACATCTCAGTAAAGCTAGGGGAGGTTTTTCTTTGTTTTTTAGTGAAAGCAAGTTTACTAGAGAGAAGAAACAAAAAAATGGCTACTCCACAGGCAGAGCAACCAAAAATGTTTTTAAGTAATAAATTTAAAATAACTGGAACTCTCATACAGTGCTAGTGAAAATATAAAATGGCACAGTCAATTAGGAAAGTTTGTCAGTTTCATACAGACACTTAGGACCTAGCAATTCTTCTCCTATGTATTTACCCAAGAGAAATGAAAACAGGAACATAAAAACATTAAAAGATCTGTATGCAAATGTTCAGAACAACTATGTTCACCATAGCCAAAAACTAGAAACTCAAGTGTCCCTCAACTAGTGAATGGATGAATCATATCATACTCAGCAATAAAACGGAACAACTGCCAATAAATACAACATGGATAAACCTTAACTATGATCCTAAGTGAAAAAAAGACACACAAAACTGTATACTATTTGTATGACATTCTAGAAAAGACAAAAACTACAGACAGAAAACAGATCAGTGACTGCCAGATGCTAGAAAGGGAACTGACTACAAAGTGGCATGAGAGAACTTTCGGAAGCAGGAACATGTTCTATATCTTTATCTATCTATATATTTTTAGCAACAGTGTCACTATGTCACCCAGGCTGGAATACAGTGGAGTGATCATGGGTCACTGTAGCCTCTAAATCCTGGGTTCAAGCAATCCTCCCATCTTAGCATCCTGAGTAGCTGGAACTACAGGCATGTGCCACCACACCATGCTACTTTTTTTTTTTTTTTTTTCTTCTGCAGAGACAGGATCTCACTGTGTTGTGCAGGCTGGTTTCAAACTCCTGGCCTAAGGCAATCCTCCAGCCTCAGCCTCCCAAAGCACTGCCATTACAGGTGTGAGCTACAGCTGCCAGCCCTATGTATCTTGACTGCAGTAGTGGCTACATTAATATATACATTTGTCAAAACTCATCGAAATGTTCACCTAAAATAGTAAATTTTATTGCATGTAATTGCTATTTTATTAGACATTCTTACAGGATCTTTAGGATGTCACTTTTTTGGCCAGAAACCTCTGGCCGATGGCACCTCTGCCCAATTTTTGCTCAGGCCCGCTAGGCTCCTTCTACCCACTCAGCCTGGTACGCTATGCTCAGCTCATGCTACCAGCCTGGATCCCACACATCAAAGGGAGACTGGAGTCAGGCACGGAGTGGTAAGGGATGTGTGAGCAAGCGTATAGTCTGGCCATACACAGTTAGACATGCCGGCTGCTGCCACAGGGTGGGCAGCTCCAGGTGCTGGCATAAGCGCCAGCTCCCTGCAAGGCTGTGGCTGGACCAGGTACACCAGAAGCAGCTACCCCAGGGTATGCAGTGGCACCCAGAAACTTGGAGATGCCAGGAACCACAGGGCCCCAAAGATGGGAGTCATAGCCCTTGCTTGGGGAGCTCTATGGTCTGGGCTCCCTGAAGGGCCATAGGTCTTCTCTCCCTTCCTTCACGTGCAACATGGTGAGCAATGGAAACGTTTCAGCCCCGTCTGTGTTACAGCTTTTACCCTCACCATTCACAGGCCCCAAGTTCTCATCCTGTGAACAGGAAGAATAAGGTACCCAGACAAGAAGTGGAGGGTGAGCAAGATGAAGAGGAGCTTTACTGAGCAACAGAACAGCTCAAAGACCCACAGTGGGCAACTCCTCTCTGTAGCAAAGGTATCCTGATGAGTGCTCAGCCCCTAGCAGAGAGGGTAGCTCCTTTATGCAGGCAGGTCATCCCAGCAAGTATTCAGTTTTCCGCAGAGAGAGTGGTTCCTCTCTGCAGCTGGTTATCCCAATAGATATTCAGCTATCAGCAGAGAGGGCAGCTCCTCTCTGCAGCTGGTTGTCCTGCTGTCTGCAGCTCTCAGCAGAGAGGAGGTCCTGGCCTAGAGTGACTGGCTCCTCCCTGCAGGCAGGCTATCCTATCTCTGCAGCTCTCAGCGGAGAGGGCAGCTCCTCTCTGTAGCTGGTCAACTCATCATCTCTCCATCTTCTGCTCTGCTCTCAAAGAGCCTTGGACTTTGACAAGCCCAGAGGGGAGAAAGTACAAACTGATTGTCCATACATGAGCCCAGAAAAGGCACCACAAGTCCCCGCTCCAGTCCATAACACTGGCAGCCAGGCCCCTATCCTTCAGGCCCTTCCTGGCCTGAAGCTGGGGCCTCACCAGGGCCTATCCCCTACTGCCCAGAAGCCTGTCTGCTTCCTGCCACCATCCATGATGCCTAGGATGCTCACATCAAGGGGCACATGAAGGCCAGTGCCAAGCCACCCTCAACCCCCTCCCATGGTGCTTGTCAGGACCCAAAGTCCAGAGGGAGTCAAGGAGGGAGAGGCCTGGTGTGTCAGAGCTGACCTAAGTGTGTACACACCAGGCTGGGCTTGACAGCACCCTGGCTTGGCTCCAACCCCCGCTCTGAGACTGGTGCAGGTACTAGAAGCAGGGAGATACCAGGCAGCAGGAGCAGGCACTAGAAGCAGGGAGATACCAGGCAGCAGAAGCAGGCACCTTCGAGCCTGCAAGGGCACGGGAGATGCTTTCCCTGGCCTCAAGAGTGCAGAGAGGCCTGGGTCCACAGCCCTGACTGTGGCAGCTGCAGCTGTGTTGGGGGCGGGGTGGGGGGATCCTACTCATGGCCCCCAAGAACACAGGGAGGCCCTTGGTCCACAGCCCTGACCTGGGTGGCTGCAGCATGCCCAGGAGGGTGGGGTTGCTACCTGTTCCAGCTTCTGCCAGCTCCGTTGAGTGTGCAGCCCCAGTTATGCCCCTTCGTGGCCTGGAGCAGGGGCTCCAGGTCTTCACTGGGCCCAGGCCAGCATCCAGGGCAGGGGTAATGTCTGCTCGAGCTCCCCTTCACCCGGCTCGTGGACCTGCCAGAAACAGATTGTGGGTCCTGGACCCAGCCCTTGGGAGTGTCAGGCCTGGCAATTACCCGATGCATGGTAGACCCCAGGGATACAGCCCTGGGTGGCCCTGCTCTGAGCTTCCCCCGAGGTACAGGAACCTAGAGCCCTTGGCAGGGTGGGTACACTGACCTGCTGCCTAGGTCCCAAAGTAGGCACTGCTCCCATTTCCCACCCCAGACCCCAAAACCACAGCTCCAGCTCTGCCTCCTACTCATATCCTGCCCACAGCCCTGGTGGGCAAGAGTGGTGACAGAGGGCCAGGGTCAGGAGCCCACGAGGCTCTGGACCTAAGGGCAGGTCCTGCTCAGCAGCAGAAGGGTGGCAGGGGTGCAGTCGGCTGCCTCGGGGACCGACCAGTGTCATTGCTGCTCCCACTGCCACTGCCTGCACCTCCCCACTGCCATCAACATGACTAAAGAATTTTCCCAAGTTAAAAAGTTATGCATTTCACTAACAACATTCTACAATTTATAGAAGCTTCTGGACTGTGTTACTTAAAAAAATTAATCCTCCTTTTCCTTCCCTTTTCCTGCTGTGAGAAGGGAAGTTCATGGTACCCTTGGGTGGAGGTGGATTCCTGGGGTGGAGCTTCATATTGTCATAGATCAAGAGAGCTAAGGAGGGAGTCTATGTGGTAAGGGAACAACCAAACATTTTGCATCAGAGCCCAAGCATTAAGGCAGGAGGGGGAAACTGGCAAAGGGCACTGGGGTATAGACAGAGCGAGAAGGATGTCTTCCAATGGAAGCAGCCCAGTGCGGGATATCAGAGTCTAAGTGGGGTAAGAAGTGCATCCACGGACAGTGGGAAGACCAACATGGGGAGTCAGAGCCAGAGCACCGGGGAGAGTGTCCCTGTATTGAAGCATACTGATAGGGACTCTTAGATCCAGACTGAGGTAGGGGGATGGAGAAGATGGAATGAAGAATGCAAGTCCCAGCAGGGAGAGGAGTGGATGGTAATGAAGATGGGAGACTGAACAATAAGTAAATACAATAAGGATGATGGAAGCCAGACTTCTTACTGTGAGAAAAGAACATTACAATATAAAAAAGGAGAAAACTAGAAGAGAATCTGGAATATTTGACTGAAACTGGAGGTATCAGTATGAATTCACAGTTTTCAATATACAGAAATAAGAAATAAATACAGATGCAAATGCACATGTATGTTTATGCATACACAGCTATACTTCCCGTCCTGACCGTTAAGAGGACCTGGAAGAAGTAATACACATACATACCTATACTTCCCATCTCTGACCATTAAGAGGACCTGGAAGAAGCAATACACATACATATCTACACATCCCATACATACACACACATCCCTTAATGGTCAGGGATGGGACATCATCCTTTTAGCGGAGAATGTTATTCTCCGCTAAAAGGAACCAGGGATCCCTAAATGGCTGATTCCAGAACCAAGGCAGGGAAAGTGCATGATTAGCCAGGAACAGGTTCTGTGCCAAAAAGTAAAAAGATGTTCTCAAAGAGTGATGGGGATGTACCATAAGAAAACAAAAGCCAGCTTGAACAGCTCTCATTGCCCAAATGAAGAACAATTTGACCATCAAAATAAATAATGCTATAATCCGCACGTTTACGTTGCCTCCCAAAATTCATATGTTAAAATCCTGACACCCAAGGTAATGGTACTATGAGGTGAGGCCTTTGGGAGGTGATCAGGTCATGAGGGTGGAGTCCTTGTGAATGGGATTAGTTCCCTATTTAAAGATACCCCAGAGAGCTCATTTGACCCTTAGGTCATGTGAGGTTAAAGTGAGAACATGGTAGGCCGGGCGCGGTGGCTCAAGCCTGTAATCCCAGCACTTTGGGAGGCCAAGGAGGGTGGATCACGAGGTCAAAAGATCAAGACCATCCTGGTCAACATGGTGATGTTGACTACTAAAAATACAAAAAAATTAGCTGGGCATGGTAGCGCGTGCCTGTAATCCCAGCTACTCGGGAGGCTGAGGCAGAAGAATTGCCTGAACCCAGGAGGCGGAGGTTGCGGTGAGCCGAGATCGCGCCATTGCACTCCAGCCTGGGTAACAAGAGCGAAACTCCGTCTCAAAAAAAAAAAAAAAAAAAAAAAAAAAAGGTGAGAACATGGTTATGAGGAATCAGGTCCTAACCAGACACTAATCTGTCAGATTCTTAATCTTGGATTTCTCTGCCTACAGACTGTGAAAAACAAATTTCTTTTTTTTATAAGTCACCCAGTTTGAGGTATTTTTGTTGTAACAGCCCAAATGGACTAAGGCAAATCGTAACAGAATAAAATCCACTAAACGCTTGGGCACACGCACAAGCATGCACACACATGCACAAACACACACACACACACGCACACAGAAAAACCATGACTCCATATAGATGTCAATGAACGAACCATTAAGAGTTTAGTGAGGAACAAGATATTTACATAGTTTCAAAGTACCTCACAAAAACAATTAACTATTAACTTTATAGTGGAGAAGCTTGGCAGATATTACTTGTATCAAGCAATCAAAGTAAAAATAACCAACAAGGAAACAAAGTGAAATTGTGCACCACCTGCCAGGATGCAGTGGGAATCATTTCTGCTATCCTTCCCAAGCGCATATCTGCATGTATCTAATCATGAAGGAACAGACAATCTAAAATTGAGGGGCAGCCTACAAAATAACTGACCTGTAATTGTTAAATATGTCAAGGTCATCAAAGTCAAGAGAAGATAAAGGCAATGTTCCAGATGGAAGGAGATAAAAGAGATATAACATGAATGCAACACATATTGCTAAACTGGATCCTTTTGTCAATAAAGAGATTAACAGCATAATCAACAAAACTTGAACCAGTCTGAGAACTAGATGGAGTACTGTATCACTATTCATTTCCTGTTTTAGTTATCGCACTGTGATCATGTAGGAGAATATTCTTGTTTGTAGAAACCGCACATTAAAGTATTCTGGATGACAGGGCATCAGATCAACAGCTTCCTCTCAAATTGCTCAGGGGAAATTTTTTTGTACCATTCTTGCAACTTTTTTGCAAGTCTGTTGTTTCAAAAATGTTCAAAAGGCGGGGGTGGGGGCGGGGGCGGGGGGGGGGCAGCCTGGCAGGGTGGCTTACTACTGTAACCACAGCACTTTGGGAGGCCCAGGCGGTGGATTACCTGAGGTCAGGAGTTCAGGACCAGCCTGGCCAACATAGTGAAACCCCATCTCTACTAAAAAATACAAAAATTAGCCAGGCGTAGTGGCAGGCGCTTGTAATCTCAGCTATTCAGGAGGCTGAGACAGGAGAACTGCTTGAATCCAGGAGGCGGAGGTTGCAGTGAGCCAAGATTGCGCCATTGCACTCCAATCAGGGCGACAAGAGTGAAATTCCATCTCAAAAAAAAAGGTGGGGGGGGGAAGGTTGGAACAATGTCACTAAAAACTAAACAAGATTAAAAAACTGATTTTCCACACTTAATCTGGGTAGAAAAGAAACATCAGACTACGCAAAATTACTAGGAAATAAAATTTTGAAGCCAGATGATTAAAAATATAATCTTTCTTTTTAACAATTGATCTCAATCAGATCATGACTGGTGAGAGAAAAGAACATGAAAGGTTCCCACTAAAGGAGAGGAAGCTCTTAAAGGAGAAACAATGAAAGAGACAGTGGACCAAAAGTGGGTGGAACAATGGTATTCTGGGCTACCAATGGAAAACACAATCTCAGCATCTCTGAAAAATGAAAGGGCTGTAGAGCTGATATCTAAAATTCCTTGCAAATGTGGGACTAGAATTGCCCTGAAATCCAAGTAGTTCCCCATCTCAATCTGTTATTACATTATGCTTAGCTACAAAGTAACACAAAAGAATGCAAATACAGAAATAAACATGCATGAACCCTGAATTCTCTTAAGTTGTGGAAGTCCATCAATTAAAGTGTAAAATACAATGCATTTGCCTAATTGTTCCTTACGAAGAAAATTCTGTGACAAAAAGAACAATGAAAACACATTAAAGCGAAACAAGATCACCTTCAGCTGGGTCAGCTTGCTGTCCTTAATTAAAAGACAAGTCATGTCATTGTCTCATTTCTCCTGAAAGAATGGGGAGCATTTCCTAGAAAGGTGTAAAAGTGCAAAGAATCCTTTCCCCTTCCCTGGTACCACGTGTTCCCTGGGACGGTCACTAGGCCCCCAACAGCACAGGGGTGAGGTAGCACTGGACTCTCGGCACTTCCTTTCGGAGAGGACAACCCCCTGCGTCACGGGTTACTCATTCAGGATGCAGGGCAGAAGTTTATCCCCGAGGAACTCAGCACAGTTGGCTCCCGCCCTCCCAGCCTTGCTGTCCTGGGCCCACTCCCAGGGCTCTGCCCCGGGTACCCAGCTGCCTCCAGGCGGAGGGTCGCGCGACCCCGCCTCGCCTCCGGCAGGCCCAGCTAGTACGCCCAAGGGCTAGGCAGACGCGGCATCTTCCCTCCCCCTCGCGTCGTGCCGGCCCCCCACGCCCACCGCCAGGCTCAGCCCCGCGGAGAAGGCCGGACGCCGACCGCCCGCTCCTCCGAGACCCGGCCCGGCCCTCCCCGACGCCCGGCCCTGATGCCCGGCCCCGCGGAGCCCACTGGACAGCGGCCGGGGGCGGGGGCGGGGAGGCCCGGGGGCGGCACCGCCCCACACCCTTACCTGGCTTCTCATGGTCGTAGCCTACCACGATGAAGTAGTCCGCCAGCCGGGCCATGGCCGCCGCCGCCGCGCTCGGGAAGTGGGTCCCCGTCGCCGCCCTCGCCGCCGCCGCCCAGCCGGCCCGGGAGGGCTCAGCATTTTCCCTGCAGCGGCAGTAGCGGCAGCGGCAGCGTTTCAGCCATGTTTGACAACCGAGGGGCGCTCTGCGCTTGCGCGGCGCCTCGTGCCCGCTCCTCCCCCGCCCCCACCCTTACTGGCTCCGCGGCCCCAAGCCCGGGCGGCGAGCCCACCCCCACCCTCGGCTGGCCTCGCGGACCGCAGCGCTGTGGGGGCGGGCGGCCGGGCGCGTTCCCGCCACGCGTCGCCACCGCGGCCCCTGGAGGTGGTTCACGGCCCTCTCCCCCTCCCTATTTTTCCTAAAGCCGGGGGTCCTTTCTTCCGCCTTCTCTATTCTGTTTGGATTCGGAGGAAGGTACACGGAGAGTTGAGGGGTCACTTGGAAAGTTGGCTGCTTCCGCTGCTCCCCACCACCACCAAAGATGAAATTCTCCCGCCCTCGGTTGGAAGCAAAGAATTTGCACCGACAGGACTTTTGCTGCACGTTTCCTGTTTATGTTGTGTAGATGGGAATTTTAGAAACATGCCACCGAGCAGACTGGGGAGTGAGAGGCTTTTGCGCAATCCTCGTAGGCGCCTCGGGTTTCAAAGCCGGGTGGGCCGGGGGCGGTCGGCCTGGGCTTCCCCCGGAGCGCCCGAGGGAGCCAGATTTCACCGAAGAACCCGGCATCCTCCCGAACTGTGCTGGCATTTCCCTGGGGAGCCCCTCCCGCCTCCGCTAGCTTCCCTTGCAGCGGTCCCAGGGCTTTTGCAGCCCGAACAGGTGGTGCCTTCCAACGCCCCTGCTCAAACACACACAAAAATGAATAAATGGTCCCTTCCTTCCATCTCAGGATTATCCAAGTCTCTTGCTTTTTTGTTGAACCTATTGACCATTTCGAATTTCGCTGGTGCGACGGTCAGGTGAACTCACTTTGTCATTTGTTAGTATCTCATAAAGTTTTAGTAGAATTTGTACAAGTGGTAGAACAAAGTTTTGGAAATCTCCGTGATTTAGAAGTTGTCTTTGTGATTGCTTATCACTGCTCACTGTTAATTGAGGGTTTGATCTTTCATATTTACATATAAGACAAGACCTCTTAGCAAAGTGTGTAGTATGTAGTAGGTGCCTACCAAGTATTTTCAATGAGTAAATGTGCGATTTTCCTCAACTAGCAGCAGGAAGCTGCCACGGCTCCAACTCGACTAGGAGACTAGAGAGCTGACATCTCAGCTCCTGAAAAGTTACTCTGCTCTAATTGACTATTTCCCGTTTCTCTGCCACACTTGCTTCATCTACAAATTGGAAGGGTTGGGCTGCACTAGAACTGAAACTGAAGGAATACTTTAACTCCAGGACCTCTGTGTAAATTGCTATTGATAAAACTGAATCAGCTGAATTTCCAAACGTGGAAGAAAGATAGCTTGATCCTGAAAATAATTAAACCAAAAACAACCCTCAGTCATACCTCATGTAGTAATCCTCTCTGTAACTTATCTGAGAACTCGTCATCCAACTTGATCACTTTCAGTAAAGAGTTATCTTACTTCCTTGGGAGGCAGTCCATTCCACTGTTTAACAGCCCTATTGTTAGAAAGTTCTTCCTTATTATTTCAGAGTTGCTCTCCGGAACTAACTAGAAAAAAAAAAGTCTATTGTCAGCTATCATATTCCTTCTCGACTTTATTTTTTTTAAATGAGGGTAAAATTCACATACCGTAAAAATAGCCATTTTAAAATGTAGAATTCAGTGGCATTAAGTAGATTCCCAATGTTGTACAACAACCATGTCTATCAGTTACAAAACATTTTCATCACCCAAAAGAAAACTTAACCGTTAAGCAGTCATTCCCATTCCCCCTCCCACAGCCCCTGGCAATCACCAATTTGCTTTTTGTCTCTATGGTTTTACCTATTACGAACATTTCATTTAAATGGAAATCATACAATATATGACTTTTTGTATCTGGGTTTTTCCTCATTTAGTATATAGTTCTCAGCTTTTATATAGGCAGATTCAGTACAAGGTTGTAGTGTCACATTGAAGTATCAATACGTCATTATTTTTTATGACTCAATATTCCATTGTATGTTGTATTAGTCTGTTCTCACACTGCTAATAATGACATACCCAAGACTGGGTAATTTATAAAGAAAGTTTAATTGACTCACAGTTCCACATGGCAGAAGCTAAGGAGGAGCAAGGCAGCAGATGAGAGATTATGCAGGAGAACTTCCCTTTATAAACCCATCAGATCTCATCAGACTTATTCACTATCACCAGAACAGCACGGGAAAGACCCCCCCCCCCCCCCGCCTCATGATTCAATTACCTTCCATTGGGTCTCTCCCATGACAGGTGGAAATTATGGAATACAATTCAAGATGAAATTTGGGTGGGGACACAGCCAAACCACATCATACGTATATACCACATTTTCTTTATCTATTGATGGGTCATTTCCACATTTTTGACATTGTGAATAGTGCTGCTGCAAACATGCATGTACATGTATTTGTGTACCTGATTTCAATTTTCAGGGATATATTCTTGGGATTGGAATTACTGGATTAAGTAGTAATTATGTTACTACAGTTTTCTACAGTGGCTGCATCATTTTACATTTTCACCAGCATTGTACTAGGGTTCTAATTTCTTTGCATTTTGTCAACTTTTGTTTTCCTGTTGTTTTTGTTTTGTTATACCCATCTTAGTATGAAGTAGTATCCCTTTGTGGTCCTGGTTTACCTTTCGCTGAAGACTAATGATGTCAAGCATCTTTTCATGTGTTTATTGGCCATCGCTAAATTTTCTTTGGAGAAGTATCTATTAAAGTCCTTTGCCCATTTTTTAATTGATTCTTTGTCTTTTTGTTGTTGAGTAGCAAGAGTTCTTTATACATTCTGGATACTAGTCCTTGTCAGATATGTAATTTGCAGATATTTTCCTATTTTGTATGTTGTCTATTCTCTTTTTAAATTTTCTATGCCTTATTCCCCCCAAATATTTCCTATTTTTATTGTTTTTCATTTTATTTTCATGTAGCGATGACATATCATGGTGTTGCCCAGGCTGGTCTTAAACTCCTGTTCTCAGGAAATCCTCTCGCCTATCCCTCCCAAAGTACAAGGATTGAGCTACCACACCAGGACTTCATTTTCTTGATAACGTCCTTTGGCTCAAAATTTTTTAATTTTGATGAAGTCCAGTTTTTTAGTTTGTTTCTATGGTTTTAGTGTTATATCTAAAAATATATTGCAATTTTAAAGGTGAGATGAAGATTTACTCCTATTTCCTTCACAGTTTTAGCTCTTCTGTTTAGTACTTTGACCCATTTTGAGTTAATTTTATAGTGGTAAGGGGTCTCATTTTACCTTTTAAATGTCTTGGCTTTTATTTCATTTGCAGGTATTCATTTAAATTATTTTATTTTTTAAATCAAAGTTTAGTTGTTTTTAAGCCTAGAATCAAATGCTATATGCTTTTAGGCATATTTCATCTGTTACTGATATACGTAGACTTCCAGTCCACTTGCAAATGCTCATTTTGTCACGTAGAGATTTTAACATATCCTAGGTATAATGTTGAAAGGCACTGTGTTTGTATATATATATGAATATATTTTGTATACACTAAAGCTGTGCTTTGCTTCTCAGCCAACAGCTGCCAGCCTGCTAAAACTGATAAGCCCTGACAAGGCAGCCTGATTACTGAGGTTGGCTGAAAGCCAGACCATCCCCTATGATAACCACCATCACCTTTCACCAAAGAGAGAGAGAATAAAGCAAGCCCAGATTTGTTTTCCTGAAGGCTGGTGGGAGCAGGAAGGGAGGAAGGGTATGTGACACTATCATGATATGTACCTGGCAGATGCCTTTCTTTTTTGCTTTAGAAGACAAAATAGACAGTGATGGCTCATGCCTGTAATCCCATCACTTTGGGAGGCCGAGGCAGGTGGATCACCTGAGGTCAGGAGTTCGAGACCAGCCTGACCAACATGGTGAAACCCTGTCTCTACTAAAAATGCAAAAATTAGCTGGACGTGATAGCAGGTACCTGTAATCCCAGCTACTCAGGAGGCTGAGGCAAGAGAGTCATTTGACCCGGGAGGCCAAGGTTGCAGTGAGCCAAGATTGCGCCCTTGCACTCCAGCCTGAGTAACAAGAGTGAAACTCCAGCTCAAAAAAAAAAGAAAAGAAAGAGTAAATAGAGCTGATTATCAGTGAGCAAGGCATATCAGCCCATTGCCCCTAGTGGTCTATTGCGGAGTAAGTGGTTTGATCTGTACAGTCATTTTGAGTTCTTGCTGTGGTTAGCCACAGTAGTTCAAGGAGGCATTATGAGAGTTAGACTTGACCAAACGTCAGCAGGCAGAGCTGGGGCCTCTTCAGATTGTCTTTACTAAAGCACAACAAAGGAGACTATGCAGCTGTGGTGGAAAATTCCCTGACCCATTGCTACATCTTCAACTATTCAGTTCCCTAAGCTAGAAATATAATGAATGTTACCCTTGACAACTGCCTCTCAGCTCCACATTCATCACTCAGTCCTATTGTTCCTACTTCCCAAATATGTCCACTTCTCTCCACCCTCACTGCCACCCTACTAGTTTGAGCTCTTATCACCTTCTACCTTTATTATTGCAATAGATTCTTAACTGTTTTCCCAGCTTCACTGATGGCTCCACACTTTATAGATAAAAGCTAAGGACAGTAAGCAGATTATTGAACCTGTCTCAAAATTAAATTTTCATAGCAAACACATCATTTCTACCTTGAGTGTGTGTTTGGGGTGCAAAGAAGAAGCTTCAAAGATGATTTATAGAAGGTGTCCTGCAGCTGCTTTCACATGTGTAACGAGATGAATGGTTGAAAGTTAACATTCATTTGAAGTACCCCTGACATTCACAGCTACAGTATAAATAGGCACTGTAAAAGTGCGCAGGCCGCTTTTACTTAGATCGCATATTTGATGAGCAGGACTGGCAACCTAATATGTGGAGTCCATGCAAAATGAAAATGAAGGACTGCCTGTTCAGAAATGTTGGAGAATTTCAAAACAGCTTCAACAGGGCATCCCAGCAAATGTGGGCTCTTCTGAGAGCAGGCCATGTGCTACTGAACAGAGTGTATGTTAGTGATGCTGGTTCTGTTGGTGAACTTTAGGGTGGAATGGCTATGTGTATGTGGGGAGGTGTAATAATAAATGTTATCAGGGACTAGACCCTTTCCAGTCTCTCTAGAGTGCCACCACTGTGCTGCTTCCTTTCTTGCTTCTTTCTAATCCATCTACCGCATCCCATAGCCAAAACGATCGTTTAAATAAATGTGTATTAGATCATGTCTCTCTCTCTTCAAACCTGTCAATAGTTTTCCATGTCACCATGAATAAAATACAAAAGCTTCATGTCCCAAAGGGTCCTATTTACTCTGACCCTGATGACCTCTGTAATCTCATTTCAGGCCACTCTTCTCCATCATTCAATACTTTTCAATCAAACAGGACTCCTTTCATTTTTTCTAATGTACCAAGTTCTTTCCCATCTCTGAGCATTTGCACATGCTGTTTCCTCCATTTGGAACATTAGCTCCCCCTAGTTTTTCTTTGTCCTTCCGAATACTTACCCCAGTTTATAATCATGTAAATACATAATTCTGATAAGGATTTGTTGATATCTGGCTACCTCACTGGGCTATAAGCTCACTGAGGGTAAGTTTATTGATGACTGCTTTGGCGATAACTGTATGTTGAGAACTTAACACAGCGCTGGGTACATAGTACATAATCAGCAAATACTGTTTGAGGGAATGAATAAACTATCAATTCATTCAGGCTTATACATCTGAATTGCTTCTTGGCTGAGCATGGTCGCTTGCGTCTGTAATCCCGGCACTTCGGGAGGCCAAGGTGAGTGGATCTCTTGAGCTGAAGACCAGCCTGGGCAACATGATAAAACCACATCTCTATAAAAAAATTATATATATATATATGCACACACATATATAAAAGAATTGCTTCTTTCCAGGTGCTTCTATCTGATACCATAGAGTCCTCACCTGGAAACAGGTAGCATGATGGTTGCTCTCATTAACACCATTCTCTTTGGCTATGGATGATCCAAATGGTCTAATCATCTCTTTTATTATCCATTCATTAATGCCATTTATTGTGCACGCTGTAGTAAATTTCTCTTGAAGTAATTTCATTTTGTCCTGTTATAGGTGTTATTGTAACAAGCTTCTTTAGGTTTACCACTTTGTCTTCTCTCTTCTTTTTTCTTTTTTGTAGGGATGGGTTTTTGCCATGTTGCCAGGCTGGTCTTGAACTCCTGGGCTCAAGAGATCCACTCACCTCTGCCTCCCAAAGTGTTGGGATAACAGGCACGAGCCACTGTACCAGGCCATCTCTTCCCTTTCATTTGTTTTGCAGCAATTTACCTTCTTTAGGCATCAGGGAAGTTTGGCTTCTGGCTTTATCATGTGTAAGAGCTGACTGTTTCTCTCTTGCCTGTTTCATGCAGGAGCACAAAAATGAGGCAGCAAAAGCATTACTTTTCTTCATGCTGACACTCTGGAAAATATTATGCCCTAAAGAGAGAGGTTAACTGTCCTCCTTGCTGTTACCGTTGCAAACCAGACAGAAATTTTAAATATGGAAATAGCGCTTTTTATTCTGTGTCAGGGTTTTAAACTTAGTTAACCTCCTGACACTGTATGCCTATTTTATACTTTAATTGGTTTATGTACATGTTCATTTTTTTTCTGGAAAGGATCTATATTTTTATTAGGTCCTTAGAGAAGTCTGAGGTTCCAGGAAAAGGGCCCTGGGCTTTGTATCCTGCTTTACTTCTCCGTATAAGTGATCAAATCCACAAAGCTGATTGCATCCTTTCTCTAAATTACTTTGTGTTATGACTTCAGGATGCATCTTGAACTTTGTTTTCAAGTGAACTTTGTAAACAAGTCCTCAGCTTAACATTTTGAACTATATTAATAATAAATGTATCATAAAATTTCCTGTTTGATAAAAGAGGCATCTGAGATAATTATGCAATGCACTTAGCTACTCACATTTTAGTTATTCATATCATTGATATTTATTATTTTTTATTGCTTCTCTGAAAGGCCTCAGTATGGCCACTCTGGCTTTAGAAACTGTATCCACAGTGCTAACCGAGAAACTATTACCACACGTTTTTTAAAGCTCCAAACATTACTAAGAATCGGTATTGGATGTAGGGCCTAGAAATCATTCAAATGGAATGTGAAGATGTTGAAACACCATTATGCAAAAACCCTTTAGCATATGTGTACATGTGTCTCTCTAATGTCAGGATGTACACATTTATTACAGTGCTTTGGAGGTTTAGTTACGATCTGATCTTTTAAAATTCTGGAGCACAAAAAAAATTAGATCTTCATTAACCAGGATTTTTTTTCCTTCTCTTTTCTTGCCAGAAATTTTAAAGATGTTTCTTCCTTCACTTCCTTCCTTCCTTGTACTGTCCTTGCTCAACATGAATCTACATCGCTGCCACTTGAATGGTTGAAATTCATGTTAACAAATCACCAGGATCAGAACTCCCACTGCAGCATTTCCTTCTCCATAGAACCACTGAGCCAGAAATGCATTCTAGTGATCTTTTTGTCGATGATACAATGATTAAGTAAGAAAACTCGAAATTTCGTGAGAAAAAGCATAGATGCTCAGGGTTAGCAAATCCCTTAACCTTTTTTGACTTAAACCCAGGATGATTTGAGGAGCACTCTGGCCCCTGCTACTGACCCATGCAAGTGTGGTTTGCGGTGCGCGCGCGCGCGCGCGCACACACACACACACACACACAATCCTGCTCTCTCTCTCTCGCTCTCGCTCTCGCTCTCGCTCGCTCTCTCTCTAGATAGGGGCTTTCTAGCAAACCCTTTGAGCTGCCAATCTAAGATTTTAAGGAATTGACTTGGTTCTCAAGTGACAGATCTCTAAGTGCCAGAGCGACAAAGTGCCAGGCTGATAAAGTGCGTGCCAAGGCTCTCAGGTGGGAATTCTTGGAATGGCCACGACACAACATTGCTGGCGTAGTCACCTGAGGCTGGCAGAGCCCAGCCTCTGAGTCTCCCTCCACTCCTGGGCTTGCTTTCCTTTTTGAAGCCGCCAGCAACTCAAAGAGGAGTTTGAACCAAGAGCACTCTCTTCGCGATCCTGCTGGCAGAGCGACAGCTCAGTTTCCCCACGGAATCACTGGCTTTTCTGAAGGGTAGCGGGGAGGCAGCGAGGTACAGTCGCAGAGGTCTCTGCAGTCCGAACACTCTCGCCCCGCCCCAACCCCCAGGACTGGTGGAGACTAGAAGGAACGAGTCCAGATCACGGGACCTTCCCTGGCTGTGGGCTGACGCCTAGCTGTCCTTGACCTCCCCAGCAGTCGGAGGCGCGCGCCGCAGAAATGAAAGTAAAACTTGTCCTGGCGTGGACCCAAGTGGAAGCTCGCGACAAGTTGGTCGCATCCTCAGGGAGACTGATAGGCAGTCCTGGGATCCCTGCAAAGAGCTTAACTCTCAGAGGATAAAGTGAAAGGAAAAGGAAATGGGAGATGAGGGAGAAGAACAATAGTTACACTGGGGAGGCTCCTGGCCACCAAGCAGACGTGCAGTAATAGCTGCTGTCTGCGGTGCAGATGGACTAGCCGCCCGACAGGCCGCTGCGGTGACTGCCCTGCGCCCAGCCAGATGGCCGGATCCTGGCGAGTGCGCCGCGCTGCACTCATCGGACCCTCTCGCGTCCCAAGCCCTCCAGGGCCAGGGCCCGGAATCTGTCCCCTCCGCCCCCCTCCCCGTACAGGGTTTTAAACGTAGTTAACCTCCTGACACTGTATGCCTATTTTATACTTTAATTGGTTTATGTACATGTTCATTTGTTTTCTGGAAAGGACCTATATTTTTATTAGGTCCTTAGAGAAGTCCGATAGAATTCAGGTCTGCGCAGGTGACTCCTTCCAGGAAGCGTCCTCAAAATAAGTAACCTCGGCGCGGCCATTTCTTCCTCAGGTGCAATGTCCACTGTTGAGTCCCGAGAGTGAAAAGGCGGCTGAGCCAGCAGTGCGCGGCCCAGACAGATCACTCTGGGCAAGGTTCGCGCGACCCAGTGCCCAGGCGCCTTTGCACCGGAGCTCAGAGCCATATGGCAGAGCAGGAAGGAAGCTTAGAGGTCTGCTGGGGACCGGTTCTAAGATGGGGACACGAGAGATGGGACTCCATTGGTCCACCTTCATACAGCGAATTGCTGGGAAGTGAGGACCAGAAGCCTCTCTGGCTGGTGGTCTCGCATCTTTGGCCTCTCCGTCGAGTCGCTGGGCTTCCGGACGTTCGAGTTAGAGGACTGGTTAGTAGGACCCCAGAAACCCACATGCAAGAAGCAGAGAGCCCTGTGGTTTATCCTTTCCTTCCCAGTTTGGTCCCCAGGAGAGAAGTAAGAAAGAGAAGAAGCTGTGAGGGAAGAGCACAAACGGGTGACAAACGTGTTTGGCGTGATTCATCATGAACAGGCACAAATTCTTCGGGCGAGGGCTGGGACTCTCCTTTCCCCCTTGAGGAGATGGTGACCCCAGCCTAGAGGAATCCACGCCGCGCCCCAGTCGGCCGTGCTGGCTTGCCGGGCCGAGTAGGGACTCTGCTGCTTCCCACCTGCAGGGTGACTTCCCCTCTGTAGATACCTCCCCTCTCTGAACTTGAATTTTCTACCTGCCGTAATGGGAAAAGTAATGTTACCATCCTTGCCTGACTCAAAGGTGCGTGTGAAGCTCAAAGTAGACTGGGATGTGGTCGTGCTTGGTAAACTGTAAAATGATTAGCATTCGTGAAGCGTTAGTGTGCTCCCTGGCAGTCAGTCCTTACGTTTACGATGGATGAAGGCAGCCAGGCAAACTCTCAGGTTATGACCTTATAAGGCATATTTGGATTACAAGAAGGCAAAAATGAAACAGTGCCTTTCTTCCTACTTTGGTTATTCCTGTATTTCCAAATAGAAATGTAATTCTGAAATTTCAGGTAATTCCCCCCTCCAAATCCCAGTTCTCAATTCAGCCTTTCTGAGCTCGTCCCTATTTCGAAATCTTACTAGCCCATCCCGAAACTCCGGAGTCTCAGTCGCTCTGGGGGACTGACGAGTCCAGCTCCTCTCGGCTCTGCTACGTCCCTGCCCCAACCCCTCCGCGGGAGTCTGGGGTCGCGGCCGGGTCAGGCGCCAAGCCGGCAGGGGGCGCGGTTCACTTGAGGCCACAGCTCCCCAGGTCCCGGGCTCGGGCCATCCACGCGGTCCCTCCTGCGGGCTCTTGCTGTTCTTCGCCAAGAGGCTCTGCACTCCAGGCTGCATAGGTCCTGGATATGGACCTCGAGAGGTTGTAGTGGAGCCCCTTCGTCCTGGCCTACCTTCTGGAAACCCTGTGCCCAGAGAGTTAGAGCTGTGGCAGTTCCGCACCAAGCGCCTGGAGCCCATACCTAAGCCACGAGGGACCCCCCACCCCCACCCCTCTCACCCCACTCCAACCCCAGTCTCAAAGCAATGCGCGCGTCCGAAAGCCTGAGTGCGCGTGCCCGAAGAAAGAAAGGGCGGGCAGCCAGGCCGCCCAGGCCCCGCCCCGCCCCGCCGCTCTCCCATCACCAGCGAGCTTATAAAGCGCAGGAACAGAGCTGGCCACTCAGTGGTTTCTTGGTGACAGTAGATACAACTGCTCGAGCTTTGCCACTTCGGGCTTCTCACTGCAGTTGGGCTTGGACTTCGGGGTTTTGTCACTGCCAGTGGGACGTCTGAGACTTTCTCCTCCAAGTACTTGGCAGATCACTCTCTTAGCAGGTAGGTGCCGCAGTCCCTGCGGGCTAAGAGATGGGGTGGCGGCAGTGCTTGCCAAGGTCTTCGACTGCGAGCTCTGGGTGAGGGGAACAACCCACTCTGGGGGGGTTGCCTGAGGGGTACATCCCAAATCCTTGGCCGAGCTCGTGCACACAGCTGGAGATCCAGAGACCCAGTCTCCTCTGCTCCGTCTGCCAAGTTCCAAGAAGTTGAGTAGGGACCCTCTGGGAGCCTGGCGGGGTGCAGCGGCCTCCCTTGCAGGACCTGTCACCCGCCTGGCGAGTGCAAACGCCTCTGGCGCCTCTCTACGCCGGGGGAGATAAGCGTCTGAGCCCGGGAGAGCGCTGGCTATACTCGCCCGCGCCGGGGCCCCCGCCCGCCCTCCGTGCCCCGCCCGGGCGGTGCAGCTGGCCCGGTTGCTCAGGCTCGGCTCTTTATTCTTTTCCAGGGTCTGCGCTTAGCAGCTGGGATGAAGCTGATTTCCGTCGCCCTGATGTACCTGGGCTCGCTCGCCTTCCTAGGCGCTGACACCGCTCGGTTGGACGTCGCGTCAGAGTTTCGAAAGAAGTGAGTCCCGGGCAGCGGCTTAGCCCGTCCTGGTATCTGGCAGGCAAGGGGAGCTGACGGTTGGTCCCGAAGGTGTAGAAGTGAATGGGAGCAGGGACAGGTCGGGGGACGTCGCTGGAACCCACGCGAATCGGACTGCTTGTGTTTTCCAGGTGGAATAAGTGGGCTCTGAGTCGTGGGAAGAGGGAGCTGCGGATGTCCAGCAGCCACCCCACCGGGCTCGCTGACGTGAAGGCCGGACCTGCCCAGACTCTTATTCGGCCCCAGGACATGAAGGGCGCCTCTCAAAGCCCCGAGGACAGGTAACTATGCCCGGTGCTGCCCAGGGACGGGAGGGAAGGAAGGTGTGCAGGAGGAGCTCCCACTCTCCACTACCCTGGCTCTGGGGATCGTCGGGGCTAGACGGCAGCTCAGACAGCGCGATCAGTTTCCAGCTCCCTCTGGCCCTAGAATGGCTCCCGTTCCCTGCGGCTGGGGCCAGAGCCCTGCTTGATGGGGTCTCAAGTTGCCTTTCTTCCCCCTCGCAGCAGTCCGGATGCCGCCCGCATCCGAGTCAAGCGCTACCGCCAGAGCATGAACAACTTCCAGGGCCTCCGGAGCTTTGGCTGCCGCTTCGGGACGTGCACAGTGCAGAAGCTGGCACACCAGATCTACCAGTTCACAGACAAGGACAAGGACAACGTCGCCCCCAGGAGCAAGATCAGCCCCCAGGGCTACGGCCGCCGGCGCCGGCGCTCCCTGCCGGAGGCCGGCCGGGGTCGGACTCTGGTGTCTTCTAAGCCACAAGCCCACGGGGCTCCAGCCCCACAAGTGGAAGTGCTCGCCACTCTCTTTAGGATGTAGGCGCCCAGGGCACAGCGAACAGTCGCGCAAGCATTCCGCTAGTGCCTCCCGGGACGGAGGACTTCCCGAGCGATGTGGGCACTGGGCTGTGACAGCCTTGCAGAGACCCCGGGTCCGGGAGGCACGGTCTGGCGGCGAGCTCTAGCTTTGCAAGGGTCCTTCCTTCTGGGGGCCTCGCTTCCTTAGCCTTGCTCAGGCACGGGTGCCCGGGGGGGGGGGCAGAAGAACTCAAGGGAGTGTTTGCCAGGCTTAAGGGGAGGAGAAACTGAGAAATGAATGCTGAGACCCCCGGAGCAGGGGTCTGAGCCACTGCCGTGCTCGCCCACAAACTGATTTCTCGCGGCGTGTCACCCCACCAGGGCGCAAGCCTCACTATTACTTGAACTTTCCAAAACCTAGAGAGGAAAAGTGCAATGCGTGTTGTACATACAGAGGTAACTATCAATATTTAAGTTTGTGCTGTCATGATTTTTTTGTAACTTCAAATATAGAGATATTTTTGTACGTTATATATTGTATTAAGGGCATTTAAAAATCAATTATATTGTCTCCCTCCCCCTATTTTAAGACGTGAATGTCTCAGCGAGGTGTAAAGTTGTTCGTTGCGTGGAACGTGAGTGTGTTTGTGTTTGTGTGCATGAAAGATCAAGACTGATTACCTCCTGTGTGGAAGAAGGGAACACCGAGTCTCTGTATAATCTATTTACATAAAATGGGTGATATGCAAACAGCAAACCAATAAACTGTCTCAATGCTGATTCATTCTCTCGGCTCCGCTCTCGCGTCTAGGGAGGGAGAGAGCCCTGGTCCCGGCCCGCCCAGGAGCCTTGGGGTCTCGCCGCCGCGCTTGGGGAAGTGGGACGGCGGCGCGTGCAGGTGCTGGCCCTACTCTGAGCGGGCTGAGCTGTCACGAGATCTGTTCTCTGTGTGCGGCGCGCAGAGCACGTGTCCTGGGTGCGAATCAGGGCTTCGCGGAGACGCCCGAGGTCACCGCCTGGCGGGGCGGGGGTAGGGGAGCCCTAGTAGGTTGGCGAGCCTGGACTCTCGGGTTGCGCAACAGAGTCCTAGATTTATTATAGGGTTACTCACAGGACCCTGCACGAAAGCGCGCTTCGAAGAGTTGGGGTGGTCTCCGAGGCCTTCTAAGAGAGGCGTTCTTCCTGCCTGCCGCGGGTGTTAAAAGTTCCAAGCCGCCCCAGCAATACGTGGAGACACCTCCAGAAGACCCAGTAACCCCCAGTAACCCCAGCTGTGCCCAAGCCTGAGCGCCCGCGAGCCGCGGGCTCATGGGCGAGGCTGCGGCGCCCCCTGCCGGCAGCAGGAACGGGCCCAGCGCCGCCAAGCAGTACGTGCGGTTTAATAAGTTCTCCTACGTGGGAGTCAGCACACAGCCTTAATGAAAGAGGAAAGAAAGAAAGAAAAAAAAAAGAAACAGTTTGCAGATGCCAACCAGGGCCGTCCTCCTACACCCCCCAGACCTGCACCGCGGCTCCCTGTTCTGGGACAGTGACTCAGCGCCCACACGCTGCGCAGCGTGCAGCTGCCGGCTGGAGGCGGGCGGGACGGACGTGCCGCCGGAACCGTGAGCCTCCGACGGCCTGAGACCTTCATTGTTCCGCGCCCCCTCGCCGCTCACCTCTTCCTTCCTCCTTCCCAAGCGTTTTTTCATTTTTTCTCCGCTTCTCTCCAGCCTTCCTCTCGCTCCCTCCTTCCTTCCTCCTTGCTTTCTTTATATGCTTTATCTTCTGAGAAGGTTGACCTCAGTTCCGGCTATAGACGGACACTAAGCCCCCCATTAAGTGGCCAGAAAGACGGGGGACATGGGAATAGTTGGGACATAAGGGGAGAATAAAGAGAGGCACCCCTGATTTTGATTTCGGGGTGCCCCGTTTGTCTCATCCAATGTCCTGAAGGCCCAAGATGGAGACAAAAGCTTTTTGTCTTTCCAAAAAGCTTCCCTGATCTCAGTGTCAGTGCATGTAGGTGGTCTCAGAAACCTGCTGAAGAAAACCTGAAGATAAGTTTGGAGAATGAAATGTTTCCAGGTGGCCTCCAGCCTTCTGGGGTTTTGCACATGACAGGGCCCCCTCCGAGGGGCTAGGATGTTGTTTCTTGCAGCAGAAGCCTGCATAAGGCCTCTCTCCTAGTCTGGAGTCCAGAGATACCTCATTCCAAAGCAGTTTCGGTTTAGAAGAAAGTAACCTGGAGCACACAGAATTTCCTGAAGACCACACAAAGCCTCAATTTGGGCACCTGGCTGTTGACAGTGCCAGTCTCATACAGTTCATTGTCCTATTTGATCGTAATAATTGTGTGAGGTTTACCAGAATTGAGGGGGTTAGAAATGCAGCCACAGACCATTCTTGTCCTCAAGGGCCTTTCAGAAAAAGATTCACTTTGTGGGAACTCTGTGCCAGGCACTGAAATGGCACCAGGCATGTATGAATGAAAGAATGACTAAAGATTCCCATCACGGAATTTCTGTGCCAGTGAGCGGGTTCTGGGTGGTTTGAAGGGGCTACAGAAACTGCAGAGAGCAGCGAACACTTCAGCCTCGCAGACAGTGGCTCGAGATTAGACACTCACTCCTTTCCTTCAGCCAAGGTTTGTCCTGTAGCCACAAAGCGTTCCAGCCAAACCTCACCCTGGCACAGCGTCAGCAAACAAGCACAGCTGCCAAAGGCAGGTTGGGCACTAGCTTAGGGCGGTTGCGAGCAGGGAACAGGCGTCTAGCCTTGTGCTGAGGAAGTCTTATGACTTCAGGGAATCCAAGGCAAGTGAAGGAGATGGTTCAGCTTTGAGAGGAAAGAGGCAGCTGCTCAGCTGGAGTCCTTCCCGCAGAAAATCCTGTGACTGGAGACGTGTGAGGAGACAGAGACCCTCCTAAGACCAGTTTGGTATGAGTTCAGGATTAACTGAAGGTCACCATCAAACCCCAGGCCCTTCTCTGTGAGGTGCTGAAGCTTATCGGGATAGGGACTCTTGATGCCAAGAACACACCGTTTATCAACATGATGAGTCATTTGTGAACTGATTCGACCTGTCTGCAGCTGAGGAGCAGTCACGGCTTTTATCTTCAGCTACTGTTGCTGGCTGTGGGAATGGCACCATCCATTTGTAATCAGACACAGGGTATCAGGCAATTTCTTGAAAAGCCAACACTTTGGCTGAACAGCTAAGGCTGAAGGAGAGTGATGGGGAGGAATGGAAACAGATTCTTTTTTTAGCACTTGCTTGGTGTCAGATATTCTCTTTGCCACTTTATACACCTTATCTCATTTAATTCTTACAACAGCCTTGTGAAGTAGGTGTTATCTGTTTGTAGATAAGAAAACAACCTCAGAGACATAAAGTAACTCAGGCAAGGCTACGCAGTGAGTAATAAGCAATGGAGCCTGGATTTGCACTCAAGTGCTACGGGCTATTTTGATGCTCTACAGACATAAGGAGTAAAGTGGTATAATTTTAACATTTAGGTTCTCCAGCCAAATGTCCCCAAATGTTCTCTAAAACAGGGATAGCTTGTATAGGTGATTTACACCTGTGGTTCTGAAAGATTTACATGAGGGCTGGTAGAATTGGGAAGGAGAGCTACTTCAGCAGCAAGCTCAATGAGTGCAAAATAAATAAATGAAGTGAGTTTTAAATTCTTGGTCTTGGTTTGAAGAAGGGATTGTAAATCAACCTTTTTCCTCCCCTGAGCTAAGCCACTGACCTCTTTGGTTTGAATGGCCAAATATAGTTAAAACATACACTGAAGCCTCAAGAGCTGGTTTCGGTGGGGAAGGCCTTCTGAGCTATTCCTGGCCAAATACAGTCCCACACTGTAGGTCTTAAGTCGCTTGGAAGAACACCTGTGTCTACAGAGTTTCCGCCCTTGAGGTGGGACGTTTTGTTTTGGCAACTGCTGCTCAAGGCAGCTTTTCAGAGGATGTTCTGAGCTGATTCTGAGAGAAAGCGAGCAAGCTTTGACATAAGGCCCCTCCTTTCCCCAGCTGAGAAGGAGAAGGCCGCGTTATCCTGAGTCTCACGGAGGTTTCTGCCAAAGCCAGGCTGGAGGCTTGGTCTTCATTTGCATGGGAAGAAGGGTGAGGCTAGCTAGCTATCTGGTGGTCCCACTGGGCTTGTTCCAGAGTTATTTTGGAACATTCTGGAAAAACAATAAAATGACTGTGGCCACACAGGCAGCCAAATTTAGTAGGTTTTTATACATTTATCCAACATTAGGAACATAGTTTTGCATATTAAGGTACAATTTTAAAGCGTTTTACTTTATTTACAATATTTATTCAGTGTAGAAGAAAAAAATTCACCTTTAATACTACTTCCAGAGATAACCACTATTAATGTTTTAGACATTTTTATCTTTTATTTATTTATTTTTTTAAGAGACAGGGTTTTACTCAGTTGCCCAGGCTGGAGTGCTGTCGTTTGATCACAGCTCACTGCCTCAAACTCCCAGGCCCAAGCGATCCTCCTGTCTCAGCCTCCTGAGTAGGGAGGACTATAGGCACAATGCCTGGCGAATTCCCTTTTAGACATTTTCATATGTTATATAAATACACACTTTAAAAAACTAAATTCAGTGGAGAGACCTGAATTAAACCTACTCAGTTTAAGGCAAATTATCATTGCCAGTCTATGCAAGGCTTCTCTCTTTTTTAAAAATTATTTTATTTTTTTCTTCTTTAATTTCCATATCCCTTCACGTCTCCTTTATAGGAACCCTCTTTAATGTGTTTGATATCTGTGTTTATTATAGTATATAATCTTGTAAAATATGCCGTGTTATTTCACAACTACATGTTTTTAACATACTGCATTAAAATGTTTATTGTTTCCTAATTTCACTCAACACTTTAAAAAAATTATCCAGGTAGATTGTTTCTTCTTACTGCTGAATATTACTCGATTTTATGGATCTACCACATTTTACTTTTCTTGTCTTTTAATGAGGGACACTTGGGCTGCCCCCAGTAACCCTCTGCCACAAACCATATGTAAATGAACTTTCCATTTCTTGTCCTTTTGTGGGTCTAAATGAAAATTTCTTGAGGTATATACCCAGAAATGGCATCATTTAGTCAAAAGGCTTCTACATACAGATGATGTTAAATTGTGTAAGATTGCTTTCCAAAATGCCTGTACCTGTATGCATCTCCACCAGCAGTGCCTGCGAGTTTTCACCTCCCTATGTCTTTGCAATGTTTGTAGGTATGATGGTTAATTTCATGTGTCAACTTGGCTGGGGTAAGGGATGCCCAGATAGCTGGCAAAAAATTATTTCTAGATATGTCTGTGAGGATATTTCCAGAGGAGATTAGCGCTGAAACCAGTAGACTGAGTGAAGAAGCTCTCTCACCAATGTGGGCAGGCACTATCTAATCTGTTGAGACCTGGAATAGAAAAAAGGTAGAGGAAAGGCAAATTCTCCCTCTGTTTTCTTGTGCTGGGACATCCATCTTCTCTTGCCCTTGGACATCAGACCTCTGGTTCTTGAGGTTTCAAACTTATACCAGTGGCCTCATTCCACACTGAGATGGCGAGTTATACCATCAGTTCCCCTGGTTTTCAGGCCTTCGGACTTGGACTGAATTACACCTCCAGCTTTCCTGGTTCTTCAGCTCACAGCAGCATATCTTGAGACTTATCGGCATCCATAATTGCATGAACTGGTTCCCACAATAAACAAACCAACAAACCTATACATCTCCTACTGATAGTATTTCTCTAGAGAACACTGACAAATATAGAAGGATCCTATTCAGATGTTTGCCATGTGGATGAATATAAAAGTAGTATTATTTTACCTTCCATTACTGGTTGCTGGTGAATTTTGGCATGTCTTCATTTATTTATTGGTCGTTTGAACTTTTCCTAATGGTCTACACAATTAAAAAGAAGTGAGATCTTATTTGTCTATGATCTGCTGATCTGCTTTTTTTCCCTTACTTCTCAGTATATTTGAGCATCTTTTAATGCCAATAAATATATCTATTCAACATCATTTTAATTTCCTGCACAGTATTTCATTTTATTAAAATATCGTAATTTGTTTAACTGTTCTCTTTTGTTGGATGTTAAGGTTATTTTGGTTTTGTTGCGTGTGTACGTGTCTTTTTCTCACTCGGTCCCAGGCTGAGTGAAGCTATGATTGTGCAGTGCCAATTTTGAACCCGGCGGCAGAGGTTGAGAAGAGCTGAGATGGCACCACTGTATTCCAGCCTGGGCAACAAGAGTAAAACTCCATCTCAAAATAATAGTAATAATAATAATAATTTAAAACATTTACTTTATAGTTTCATTCTAATAACTCTGTTACCTTTATCAGCTGACTCCTGTTCATCGTGATGTGTTTCCTCCTATTTCCTATAATTTGGGGTTCTGAGCTGATCTTATTAAAGCTTAATTGATGGTAATTCTGTGTGGACTGGGTTCAGTCCCTTCAGAGAGATTTGTTTGCTTCTGCCAATTGTCCCAAGGTTATTACCCATCTGAGATCATTCTTTATATTAATTTCTTAATGTTGTGTTCATGAATAATGCAAAAGTGCATCTGTGCTAGTGATGTGGGGTGTAGCATTTTGAGAGTCCTAGTATTTACTTGAGTATCTCAGTTTCTTTCTTTCTGTCCCTAAACAAGTCTCTGTTACCAGAGAGGAAACCCCTTCCCCAAAGCCTAGGCAACTGCTTTTCAGCTCAAGTTTTCTACTCTGGTTTTTAGTTGCTTTGGTTTTGTCTTCTCTGTATTTTCATAGGGTTCAGCTATGCATTTAAAAGGATATTAAATGTATTTTATTTAGCATTTCTAGATGTTTTACAGTAGCAGGATTTTCAACTTAACTAATCTGCTGTATCTCCAGAAAGAGGAATCAGCGTTATTTAAAAAACAAAACTTTAGACAAATTAAATATTTAACATAGTTTAACTGAGTAAAGAATGATTCACGAATCCGGCAGCCCCTGAGAGCCAGAGTAAGTTCAGAGCAACTCTGGTGCTGCCATGTGGTTGGAGAGGATTTATGGACAGAAAAAGAAAAGTGACATAAAGAAAATGGAAGCGAGGTACAGAAACAGCCAGACTGGTTACAGCTCTGTGTCTGCCTTTTGAAAACAAGATTTGAACTTAGCCACCTGTGAGTAGTTGAAATATGGCTTCTGTGATTGGCTGAGACTCAGCTACTTGTTATAAGCGTAGGTTACAGTGTGTTTTCACATCGTTAGATTAACGTTCACTATGTATGCAAAAACTTTTAGGCCAAACTTAAAATATGTAAGGAAGCAGATTTAAGGCTAAATTTAACAGCATCAACTCTTCTCACTACTTTAACTTATTTCCTTGATCATTAGTGTAGCTTACTTTTTGTGTCTTCATGATCATTTATGTTTCCCCTTACATATATTGTTACTGTTTACTTATTTACTTATTCGTTTTATTATTAACAGACAGGATCTTGCTTTGTCACCTAGGCTGGAGTGCAGTGGCATGATCATAGCTCATTGCAGCCTCCAGCTCCTGGGTTCAAGCGATCCTCCCATCTCAGCCTCCTGAGTAGCTAGGACTACAGGTGTGCACCACCCTGGCTAATGTTTAAATTTTTTGTAGAGAGGAGGTCTCAACTATGTTGCCCAGGCTGGTCTTGAACTCCTGGGCTCAAGTGATTCTCCTGCCTCGACCTCCCAAAGTGCTAGAATTATAGGATTATAGTTATGGGATTATAAATGAGCCATCATGCTCTGCCATTTTTTTTGAGTTTTTGATTCATTCATTCTGTTGGAATTTTTTTTTCTTGTTTGATCTGAAATACTTTAATATTCTTATTAAGAATACTAAACTTTTGTCACATAGAGACACACCTTTTTACTTTTTGTAGAGTGTGGCTTATTTTTTGCCACATAAAATTTATAAATATGTAATCAAAGATATCAATCTTTTTCTTTATAATTTCTGTCTTTATTGGCTTATTTACAAAGTCCTTCTCTGCCTCAATATTTTAGAATAGCCGTATCTTTTTTCTAATATTTTTATGATTTTGTTTTGTACCTTAAACATTTTATTTTATTTATTTTTTTGAGGCAAGGTCTCGTTCTGTTGCCCAGGCTAGAATGCAGTGGCGTGATCATGGCTCACTGTAGCTTTGACCTCCTGGGCTCAGGTGATCCTCTTACCTCAGCCTCCCTAGTAGCTGGGACTACAGGTGCACACCACCATGCCTGGTTAATTTTTAAATTTCTTGTAGAGATGGGATTTCACCATATTACCCAGGCTAAACATTTTAAAGCAAATGGAATTTATTTGAGCATATGACAGGTAGGGATTTAACTTTTATTTTCCCCTAAACTGTTAGCCCATTTTCCAGTATTTATACTGAGTAATGCATATTTTCTGTATGATCTGAGGGTCTTCCTTCATCACATTCATCAGAGGTTTTTAAACTGTGTTCCACAGAGACACAGAGTTCCCCTTACTTACTTCTGAAGTTTCTTGGGGAAAAAAGGGGAAAGAAAAAAGGCTAGTCTCTTTCTCCAGCTATTAGTGGAACATCTCTATTCCTTTTTTTGCTTTATATGTTGGAACTCCTTGTCAGATTTTATTTGAAGAAATAATTCATCTTCCTTCAAATTAGTAATCTAATTCTTTAAAGTAAATATTTAAATCTGTTTCTGGGCCTTTTAATTTCTATTGCTCAGTCTTTCTTTTTCTGCACCAGTTTTACAACTTAAAAAAGTATGAAAGTTTTCAAACACACAAAAATAGAGAAATAATAATATAATGAACCCCCATATGACCATCATTAAAATTCAATAATTATCATGATCTTGCCACATTTGATTCATCTGTCCTTTTTTTCGCTTTAAAAAAATTTTTTGCCAAAGTATTTTTTTCTTTTCTTTCCTACCTATCCTTTTTTTCTTCCTTCCTCTTTCTTTTCTTCTTTCTTAACAATTTGTTTTCTTTTCTTCAATTTTCTTTTGTCCAGTCATCCTATCATTTCACCCACATATACGTCAGTATGCATCTGTTTTTTAAAAAATGAAAACAGGCCGGGCGCGGTGGCTCAAGCCTGTAATCCCAGCACTTTGGGAGGCCGAGGTGGGTGGACCACGAGGTCAAGAGATCGAGACCATCCTGGTCAACATGGTGAAACCCCGTCTCTACCAAAAATACAAAAAATCAGCTGGGCATGGTGGCATGTGCCTATAATCCCAGCTACTCAGGAGGCTGAGGCAGGAGAATTGCCTGAACCCAGGAGGCGGAGGTTGCGGTGAGCCGAGATCGCGCCATTGCACTCCAGCCTGGGTAACAAGAGCGAAACTCCGTTTCAAAAAAAAAAAAAAAAAAGAAAACAATGTTTTCTTACATAACCAAAATGCTGTTGTCACACTTAACCTTCAAAATAATTCCGCAGTATCATCTCATACCCAGGCCATAATCAGCTTTACCCGATTGCCTCAAAAAATGTCTTTTGACAATGGTTTATTCAAAATAGAATCCAGAGAAAATCGTTCTATCTCTAATGTTTCTTTAATTTAGAGCAAACTCTTCCCACCTTTTGTTTTTAGCCATTGGCTTGTTAAAGAAAACAATGAGTTAATCATTGTTATTTAGATCTTTTATGATCAAGAAAAAATCTTGATTCTCCTCTTCATCCCACCTCCTCTTCATTCATTAGGACACTAATAAGTCACTCCCAACTTTTCAGACCAAAGGGCAGAGCAGTTAACACCAAAGGGGTGCTAGCGCTAAGGAAGAGTCACCCACCGCTGTGTTTGGTTGGGACTGGACTCAGCCAGAACATGCTGGCCTGCTCACTCGTCAGGGCTTGCCTGATGGCAGGTATGGAGTGGCCAATGTTGCAGTATTTCTTACATAGAGAAAGGGTATCTTGAAATGTTATTGTTCATGCTTTTCTTTGCTACGCTTTTTCCACTTGACCTTTTCCCTAGTAAGTCAGTGGCATTGCCTCGAGGAGAATTAGGATTGGTACAACTGGAATGCTAAGAGCAAGAAACAGTCAGAATAAAACAGTCAATGTTCAGTTTTCTGACTTTAAAATAGCCTCTTGAAGCCTACATCAAAAACAATAGTTTTGAAAGCCAAGGCCTTTTATTTACAGAGAACTGGGTTTTGTTGAGAAAAGAAAAGGCTCTTGAGAATCAAAAGGGAAGGCCCGGAAACATCAGGGATTGGGCTTTACCCACGTTGGAAAGAGGCTAGAGGGAGAGCTGCACTGAGCCTCCTTCACCCTACTTCTCTGGGCTGGGGGAGAGCAGGGACCTATGAGGTTGCAGGGCGGCCTTGGGAAAGAGCCCCACACAGAGGAGAACATCAGCATGGAGAGACTGCACATCAGTCCCAGCAAACTTGTGGAGGCCAATTAAATGCCTGGAGCTCATCCCCTGCCATCTAAGTGGGTCCCACTGTTGCCTGAGCCAAAGAGCCATTCTTTTTTACTACTGCTGGAGAGCTTTCATCAGGACCAGCCTGCAGGTTGGGCTCAGATGGCCCAGCAGACGTGATTCTTGGCTGTGCCTAGAGGTGTTATTGAACCTTACCCACATTGCCCTACACGGCAGAGGACATTAATAAGCCACCCCCAACTTCTTAGACCAAAGGGCAGAGCACTTAACACCAAAGGGGTGTTAGAGCTGAAGGAAGAGTCACCATCCCTGTGTTTGGGAGGGGCTGGACTCTGGGGAGGAGTACTCGACGACATTCACAAGTCACAGGTGGGAGGGGATCCCCCAGCCTTGTTTTGCTCCTGTGTTCTAGCCTAGTTGGTAACCTTTTGTCTCAATATAATAGGTTTATTCCACCAGATAGAGCAGTGATCCTTAACCTCTTCTGCCTATTAAAGTCATGTGGGAGAAGCTTAAAAAAAAAATATTGATACCAAGCCTTATCCCAAATCAATTGAACTGGATTGCCTGTGCGTGGGGCCTAATGTCATTGTGTGACTGCAATATTTTATCTTTGTGAAGCCACTTAACTTTGTTCAGCCCACACATTGTCCCCATACAGCTATTTCAAAAATGCACCCCGGTGGTGCTAACAGACTGATAACAAGAGGTTATTTATTTGTTTGTTTGCTGTAGATTGATGGTTATATTCAGTCAGCCAACCAGAAACAGAAGGGTTAAATGCAGCTGGGAGCTGGGGGCGGGGGTCGGGGGGGAGGTGTTCGGAGAGAAGACAAGCTGCAGGTGATGGAAGGAAGGCGAGCCCCAGCTGAGGGTGGGGTAACAGACAACAGGTGGTTGTGCTGTAGGGTGCTGGCATCAAGGAGGAACAGCAGGAAATGGCAGGGCATCAGGCATGGCAGGGAGCACAGCAGCGTGCATTCTAGGAGCAAACTATAGGCAGGCCCCAGAGAGGTTCCAGCCAGAGGAAGCAGATAGGACTGGAATTATTCCTTATTATGGGCCTAATTGTGTCCCTCACCCCATACACCAAATTCATATGCTAAACCCCCAAACCCCAGTACCTCAGAATTTGACTGTAGTTGGAGATAGGGCCTTTAAAGAGAAAGGAAAATTTTCTTTAAATAGGAAAAGAACATTTCTTTAAAATTTTCTTTAAAAATTTAAACTTTAAAGAGAAAGCAAAATAAAAGAGAAAGGAAAGGAAATTAAGGGAAAAGAAGGTGTGGTCCTCGATCTAATATGACTTGTGTCTTTTTATAAGACACTGTGGGAGGACACAGAGAGAAGACAGCCATGTGCCAGCCCACTAGAGAGATTCCCAAAGAAACCAAACCTGCCGACACCGTGACCTTGGATTTCCAGCTTCCAGAACTGAGGGAAACTAAATTTCAGCTGTTGAAGCCACCTAGTTGGTGGCATTTTGTGATGATGGTCCTCACAAATGGATGTATTTTTGTGGAAGGGATTAGTGAGAACAGGACAGGGTGACAGGCCTAGAGACGTGGTATTGTGGCTGGATTTCAGCACTAGACATGCAACAAGAGTTAGGGAATCAGGACAGGGTAACGGAGTCAGGGGAAACAGGATTTCATTTATTTGTTCAATCAGTGTTGTTTTAGATCAACAATCTGCTCCATGCAGGGCGCTGTTCCAGACACTGGGTAGCCTGCCATTGCAATGGTCCAGATAAAAGATGATGTTCATTTAGATTACGAGGATATCAGTGGCTGGGGTGTTTTGACACTCAAACAACCCAATGTGGAGGTGATGTCATTTAAATCTTCCTGATCAGGCAGGTACCTATTTGCAGAGGGTTCCAGTAACCTCATTTTCAAAGAGGGAACTGTGCGAGCAGAGACCAGGCAGGTTATTTATAACTAAACCAAGTATGTGAATTTTCTCTTTGAGAGAGAAATTTTTAGTTTACAGTTTTTACTGGCACCTAGGTTAGCAAATTTAGATGTTGGCCCAGATGTCTTCATCTCATGCTCTTAAATTTAACACATAACATTCCAACTTGATCTTAACTTTATTAGTTTTTCTAAAATATCAGAGCTTCTTTCCCAAACCATGTTTCCATGGAAAATACAAGCATTTCCAGGCAATAACCCCATCATCTGTGCCACTGTAGACAACCATCAGATAAACTTCCTTAATTCACACCACATCTGCTCTCCCAGCCTTATATGACCTTGAGCACGCACGTGCACGCACACACACACACACGAGAGAGAGAGAGAGAGAGAGAGAGAGAGAGAGAGAGAGAGAGAAACAAAACTACAAATTATTTTTTTCCGCAAATAAGCATGTAACCCAAATTGCCCTACCAATTTTCTGTTAAATGAAAGACAAATTGTCAAGACCAAAGCAGCCAATGTTTATTATAAACTAGGAAGTCTTTCAAAAGCTTATAGGGTGAACTGTCATGTTAAACATGACAAGTAGGTAACAGGGGAGAGTTGCATCTATGTGGTCCTGTTTATCCCTTTCGCATTCTGGTAAATGGAGACTACTTGGGCACAGGCATCTCTCTCCACTTCATCACTATAGAGGACCCTTTCTTCACCTCATTACTTGAAAAATTAAGGCAATGTGAGAGCGCAAGATATGCCAACTGATTTCCAGTATGGCCTTGTTTCATTTGGCAGGCGGGATGGGGGCAGGAAAGTGGTATAGTAAAGGACGTAGGCTTTGAAGTTAGACAACTTTGAGTTTACACACAGACTCTCCCTCCTTCTAGTCCTGTAATTATGGGCAAATCTCTTAACCCAAGTCTCAGTTTCATTAGCTATAAAATGGGGAGAGTAATATTTACCTTATTGGCTTGCTGTAAGGATGGATGACATAACATGGATGAAAGCATCAACCCCTGCCTGGCAGTGTAGTATAAGCTCATTAAATAGCAACTCTGTTTAAGAGTAACGACTAAGGATGCTGTGGTTTAAAATAAAAAAAAAAAGCACCTGTTGTTTCTCAATGCCAGAACACAAAGGCGAAGCAGTGGATACGCCAATTCTCCTTAGATTAATCATCTTTAAAATGAGGACGTGGCATCAAGGACCTCAGAGATTCCTCCCCTCTGACTCCAGCCTTCTAAGGTCTTATATTCAGGGAGAAATGAACATCGAAAAGCAGGAAAAATTAAACCATCTTTCTGACTAGTTCCTTGGGAGACTCAAGCTGTGCTTCATCAGTGCTTTCAGTTCCAAAGCGTATAGGATCAAGTCCGTTCAAGAGAGCAGGCCTTGGATGAGGTGGTCTGGGTGGAGAGGACCAGTTAACGCTGCAAAAACAATTGTTTCTTCACAGTAATACAACAAGAGCAAAGGGGACATTTGACCTTTTTAAGATTTTTAAAATGCAAAATACAAGGTATGCACATAATCTTGTTTACTGAGCGACCCTTTAAAAAATCTGGCATATTAATAATTCCACTTAAGATACTGAAGATGGGAGCCAGAAGGAAACTTGTTCTTTCTGGACAATGACTGAGAAGGGAATTCTAATGAATATTTTGGCGCGCGTATCTCATTTTCTGGCTGCGTTAGGACCCAAGAGCCAGTAGGTCATAATTAAAGCCAATAATGGCAACTCCAGACAGACCACATATTTTCCTGGTGCTGTCAATTCTCTGCATTAAATGCTTTAACATCATATTTGTGGAGTGTAGAACGTACACACAGAGGGAGAATTAAATGTTGATGTGAAATGTGGAATATTTGGTGCAAGTTGCCCCAAAAGATATTGTTTATTACATTCAAAGGAATTATACAATGTTTTCCTTATTAGATAATCTTAAATGACCCTTTCTGGGCTAAGAGCTGTGAAGTTTGTCCTTAAGTTGTCAGAACAAAATCATATTTTCTGCAGACAAAGAAAACAAAAAAGGTGTTTGGGACAGAGGCTGCATGTCATGTAAATAAATGAACTTCTTCTACCTCCACTGTACCTTTTAGGAATGTTCTCTTTGGTCATTAGGAGTTATGCTGCTATAGAGTTAAAGCTACTCACTTTTCTGTCAACTCTACCTCCAAAAAGAAAACTCACAAATACATGTTTGCAAAATCTGTTTGGGATCCTGGAAACAAAGTTCTCAGCTTTATCTTTTTCCTGAACAATCTTTATTTTAACAAAAATAATAACAATTCAAAATTCTCTAGCCCTACCCCTACCTTCCTCCAGCCCTCCATTTCTACTTTAAATGATAAGAGAGTTTCCTCTTATAAGGAAATTAAACATCTCAGCCTGGGCAAGGTAGCTCAGGCCTGTAATCCCAGCATTTTGGGAGGCTGAGGCAGAAGCCTTGCTTGAGGTCAGGAGTTTAAGAACAGCCTGGGCAAGATAAAGAAATCCCCCTTCTCTAATCTAAGAGGGGAAAAGCAGTATCTCAGTCTAAAGTGTGTCTGAGAGAGATCTGAATCACCATTTTGGGAGGGAACAAACTGACCAGTCACTTCTTAAAGGCAAAACTGGATTTGCTCTGCAAAACAATACAGCAAAAGCTTGGGTTCTAAACTCCAGTGCTGCACTGTGACAATGGAAACTTTCCAGCTACAACTTGGAAGTTGGGAGCCAAGCACAACACTAAGTCAAGAAAGATATTTGAGGCCAAAACAGACAGTGGTCTTGGCACTGCCTGCTCCTGAGCCCAAGCTGCAGCAGCTGTGGGGTGGTGATGCAGCTTTCAGAGACCTCTAAATCTCTAAGTACACCAGAAACCAGATTTTATTAACTCCCCTTTTCTCCTCCACTTTTTTTTTGCCCCCACATTTCTGCCATGGATTATATCATAATAGACAGTGAAAATGCCGTGAGGTGTATACTCAGTTCTTAGGCATATTTCCACTTAATCATACTCAGGTTTCTTTGAGGGCCTCCACATTGCGAATGAGAAACACCTTGAGAAACTGGGAAAATGAATATGAAACTCAGGGCCACAGCCTCTGTGATCTGGTCATTCAGTGGCAGTCACTTTCCAGCTTGGCCTACAGAACCAGGCAGGCCTCTGGCCTGGGGGTGGGGGGTGATGTCGTGTTCTTTTATCAAAATGAATAGATCCCACTCGAGAAGATGCAATGCCCTTCATGTTACAAGATGGCAATGTGCCCGTTTCTGGGCCAGCTGGCTGACTCAGAGAGGAGGAGATCATTCTGTGACACTTTGTTTTCATTCCAGTCCAAAGGGTAAAAAAATGTAAAACTTTGCTGCCACCTGCTGTTTCTTTAGGAATAAAAAAAAAATTTTTTTTTAAAGGAAAAAGAAAAGAAAAAAAAAAGAGAGAGAAAGAAAGAAAAAAAGAATTAAAAAAAAAATGAAGGAGAGGAAGAAAGAAGAAGAGGAAGAGTGTTGCTTTATTGTCCAGGCTAGAATGCAGTCTAAAAATGGGTATTGAAAATCTCTTTTCTTAATAATGGAGACAGAAAAAAATGAGGGAAGAGAATAACAAACAAGCAGCTAAATAATATTTCATTTAAACCTATGAGTAGGTGTGATGTGGTACTGATAAGAGTGTATATTTTGTGTATTTGAAGTGGAGAGTTCTATAAATGTTTATTAAGTTTACTTGTTCCAGATCTGAGTTCAAATCCTGGGTATCTTTTGCTAATTTTCTGTCTCGTCGATTTGTCTAATATTGATGTTAAAGTCTCCCGCTATTATTGTGTGGGAGTCTAAGTCTCTTTATAAGTCTTACGTATCTGGGTGTTCCCGTATTGGGTGCGTATATATTTAGGATTGTTAGCACTTCTTGTTGTGTTGATAATGTCCTTCTTTGCCTCTTTTGATCTTTGTTGCTTTAAAGTCTATTTTATCAGAGGCGAGAATTGCAACTCTTGCTTATTTATTTATTTATTTATTTTTGCTCTCCATTTGGTTGGTAAATCTTCCTCCATCCCTTTGTTTTGAGTCTTTGTGTATCCTTGCATGTGAGATGGGTCTGGATGCAGCATACCAATGGGTTTTGGCTTTTTATCCTATTTGCCTGTCTGTGTCTTTTGATTGGGGGATTTAGTCAATTTAAATTTAGGATTAATAATAATATATGTGAGTTTAATACTGCCATTTGATGTTAGCTGGCTGTTTTACCCATTAGTTGATGTAAATTTTTCATTATGTTGATGCTCTTTACTTTTTGGTATATTTTTGGAAAGGCTGATGCTGGTTGCTCCTTTCTATGTGCAGTGGTTCTTTCAGAAGCTCTTGTAAAGCAGGCCTGGTGGTGATGAAATCTCTGAGTACTTGCTTGTTCACAAAAGATTTTATTTTTGCTTTGCTTGTGAAGTTTAGTTTGGCTGGATATGAAATTCTGTGTTGAAAGTTCTTTTCTTTGAGGATGTTGAATATTGGCCCCCACTCTCTTCTGGCTTGTAGGGTTTCTGCTGAGAGATCCTGCTGTGAGTCTGATAGGCTTCCCTTTGTGGGTAACCTGACCTTTCTCTCTGGCTGCCCTTAGTATTTTCTCCTTCATTTCAACCTTCGTTAATCTGATGATTATGTGCCTTGGGGTTGGTCTTCTTGAGGAATATCTTTGTGGTGTTCTCTGTACTACCTGGAGTTGAATATTGTCCTGCCTTTCTAGGTTGGGAGTTTTCCTGAACAATATCCCGAAGAGTATTTTCCAGCTTGGATTCATTCTCTTCGTCACATTCAGGTACACCTATCAAACGTAAATTAGGTCTTTTCACATAGTCCCATATTTCTTGGAGACTTTGCTCATTCCTTTTTATCCTTTCTTCTCTAATTTTGTCTTCTCGTTTTCTTTCATTAAGTTGGTCTTCGACCTCTGATATCCTTTCTTCTGCTTGGTCAATTTGGCTGTTAAAACTTGTGCATACTTCACGAAGTTCTCGTGTTGTGTTTTTCAGCTCCATTAATTCACTCATATTCCTTTCTAAACTGTCTATTCTCATTAGCATTTCCTCAAACCTTTTTTTCAAAGTTCTTAATTTCTTTGCATTGGGTTAGAACAAGTTCTTTTAACTCACAGAAGTTTCTTATCATCCACCTTTTGAAGCCTACTTCTGTTAATGAAACACACTTGCTCTCCCTCAGGCCTTGTTCCGTTGCTGATGAGGAACTCTGATCCCCTGTAGAGGGAGAGGTGTTCTGATTTTGGATATTCTCAGCCTTTTTAGGCTGGTTTCTTCTTTTCGTTATAAATTTATCCATCTGTCGTCTTTGTAATTACCGACTTTCTAATTAGGTTTCTGAGTGGATGTCCAACTTGTTGATTCCCAGTGCCGGAATCTGAGCAACCCACTGCGCTGGCTAAAACAGCAGCATTAAGACTGATCGTGGTTTTCTACCTGGGAATCGCCGGTCTGGCTTCCTTCTTGAGTCTGTCCTTCAATCAGCTCAATAGGCGACTCTGCCTTCCCGAAGCTCCAAACGTTGGCCAAAAGGGGACCCAGTCCCGTTTACTCTGCACCAAGAACCGCTGTGCCGGCCACAAGAGTCATGCTGGTGACCCGTGGGTCTCCTCCGCTGGGAATCTCCTGGTCCGTGAGCAACAAAAATTTGTCTGAAAGTGTGGTGTCCTCTTGTTCTCTGCGCTTTCACTGGGAGCTACAATCCCGAGCTGCTAGTGATCAGCCATCTTAGATCTCTCTCCTAGTAATAAATTCTTGAAGTGGTTCTAGGTTGATCATATATTGGTTTATCTTAGCCAAGTGCCTTGAAGAATTTGGGGGATTTTGGAATCTGTTTATTTAGTTGTGTACCAGCTGGACGGTCATTTCCTAGGATGAACTGTTGGGCCATATGGGTGGCTTCTCTCCTTCAGGCCATTAAGTCCTGCCTGCCCCATCCCTTGCTGAGACTCAGGAGGAAAGGACAGACCCCCTGATCCCAGACAACCTTCCACGGGAGTGCACATGTGCCTCTTATCAGTGAGGCTCCACAGCAAAGCCTGGAGGTTTGAGTGTCTTTTCCTTATGGACCAATGACGTTTGAGGAGTATAATGGCAGATAAATTCCATTCCCCAAGCACAGACTGTTCTCCGCTGGGTGTGTCAGTGGTTGGTATTCCTTGGAAGTGCCTCTCAGAAGTGCTCTTCTCAGCTCTGAAGGTGGCTGTAAACCTTGGGATGAGGTTCATTTGTGGTGTCTCCAAATGTTTCATCTTTGTCTTCCTTGATGAAACTGAGGCAGATTAGGGAAGAGGGGTCCCCAGGAAAGTAAAGGGTCACTCAATTTGAGTCACACCCAGGTGAGAATACTTGAGCTCAGGTTAGATGAGAGGGATGAGGAAAACAGTGGCTCCTTGGAGCTCAAATAAAGAGCACTAGAGAGTTAATATAGTCGTAAACTTAGATGGGCTTGATAAAGCCCTTAGTCATCTTAATAGAGGCATCCAGAGGACAGAGGCTGCCTTGCCTTGACTACATTAGTAGCTTGTTGCTGCTCCAAGTCAGAAAGTGGGATTTTCCTTTTTGCCTGCTTCGGGAAGATCCATTTGTATGTAAATGAGTTCCTTTTGATTGCAGTCATTGTTGTAGTTGAGAATTCTTTCAACCGAGATCTTTTTCTTGGCAAAGATTACTGAGTCTAGTAAGTGTGCTTTCATATAATGCTAAGTGACTTCTAAAGTCACCTAGATTTGGGACTTCGTAGATGGACACAGAATGAAGTATTAAGGAAATGACCCTTGGTCTTTTCTCCTATCAAAGAGAAAAGGCATTTGAGTGGTAACTGATAAGTATTGAAGGTAAGTGATGGCTTATCATTGTATCTGGCATTATAGCTGGCACATTTATTGACTCCATGATCAAACTTATCACCGTTGTTCTTCTCAGAAGGTTTGTGAGAACTGTTGGGGAGGGACAGCGATAGAAAGGAACAGAAGGAAGAATCTTGGAGTTAGTCAGGGGGAGAGTCTGTCTAAGTGGAGTGAACTATGGGAGCTGGAATGCTATGGTACGACCAAAATTAATACTGTATATGGCAAAATATATACATGTATTACATATAAAGTATACACAGTTCCTAAAAATGGTCAAACAAGGTTTGATTCTCCCTTCTGTGTCTCATTCCCTAAATATTATGATTGTTAACGTATTGCACAAGCTTGACCATGTTTAGGCTTCTTGTATTTTCTTGTTTATGTCCCTGTTGTTCTCCCTTAGAATTTTGTACAGGCTCTGGAAAAGCTCCAGCCTGTTTCAGCTATGTGAAGAAGAGCTCAGGGAAGGCGTGTGTAGAACACTAAAGAAACGTCAGTATCTCCTCACAGGTAGGGCACCAGCATGATGCCGTGGCAATGGGAAATGAAGTGGGAGACTTGAAGCAGAAAGGAAAACTCAGGACAGCTCGGTTGGGATAGTGGCTTCAGCTTCTTCTAGCCTCCTAAGGACTCTCTTGACAGTTATTAGGCCTTGAAGGTTCTGCCTGCTCCTGACCTCCCTGCCCCAGGAAAAGAAGCAACTTCTCAGGAGAATAATGAGGTTGGTGCTTACCTGTGTGCCTCATTTGAGTAGCATGTGAGCACCCCATTCTTTGCATGTGTTCATTCTTCTCCCCTTAGAAATCTTGTCTCAGCCAAAAGGTCAGAGCTAGAAGTCCCAGTCTGCGCCTGCACTCTGGGATAGAGAAGAAAGTATAGTAATTGCCAGGAGAACTGAAGATGACCTTAAAGCAGGCCAGGTGACTGGTGAGCTCTACCCTTCACAAGGCTACCAGAGCTCTAGCCTGGCCAATATTATTTTGCAGGGGAATGTATTAGAATCCCAGGTGACTGAATGAACATGGCCATCACTATTTCTACAAAGCTGTCTTCTGATGAACATATATTCCTGCTGGATGGTGTCATGACATGATTGTTTCTTGAGTGTTTTAGATACCAATTATTGCCCCTCCTGCTATGGCTGGTAACTAGGATGCTGTCAAGAAAAGACAGCAGGACTTCATTGAGCTTAAAAAGAGCATTTCAAAAATATTGCATTAGCCTTTTGTCCTTTCAGTCTGTTTTTCCTAGAACAAATGTAATCTCAGTTGCTACAAATTCTGTTTAAAATAGCTCTTCTAGTGAGTCACCTAAAGTTAGCAGCAGATTTGGTATTGTTTTAGCCATGTCAAGCTGGAAGTGTTAGCCAAGTCCTAGTAACTACTCATGGGAGAAGCTGATGATATATGTGCTATCACATGTGTTTTGAGGGTGATCCTATGATGTCCAGAGAGAATGAAATGACCAGCATGAGTTGGTCAGCATTACACATCTCAGAACAGGCTGCAAGAGCTTCAGAAGCAAAAGGAGTGTTCTCCTTAGGCTCAGATGCTCACATGACCCAAGACACGTGAATATTCTGCCCATCATTCACCTCTCACTCCCCACAAGTGGTCAGAGACTCAGGAAAATCTCCAAGAGGCCATACAGAAGGGTCAAAGGAACTTGCAGATGTTCTGAGCAAAAAACGAAAGCTTTAAACAGAATATTATGCCATGGCTTGAAAGGTCATTATCTAGTTCACACTTACATCAGACTATAAATATTGTCAGAAAAATGAATATGTTTGCCAGGACCACAAATGGTAAAATTGCACAAAATAGGCCACAGAAACCCTCTAGGCCAGTGTGGCCATGGCAGGCCATGACACTCAAATCTGACGCTGCCTTGTGAGGGACCTCAGCAGGAACACAATCCAACAGCTGCTTATTGTAAAATTTATACTCAGTGGATCTCAAAAAAAGCTTTCAAGTCATGTGAGTTAATTTTGTCTGCCTCTTGCACCAGATAGAAGTGGGACAGGGAGACTCATGTTCCTTAAATGAGGTCCCTTGTCAGAGACCAGCTGTCTTATGGCCTCTGAATACTCTGCCCTCCCCACTACCTATAGTATAGCTTGGTGTCCAGTTAGCACTGAGCAGAAGCTGCTCTCCTGCTGTCTCCACCCACTGTTGGCTAAAGCCAGGTCACCTCCTGCCAGGCAGTGGCTGGGTGAAAGTCCAGAGCAGCTCTCCTGAATAAACAAGTGAAACAAAGGCAGTTCCCAGCAGTGGATGGGGCTGTACTCCAGAAGTCTATTCGCAAATCTGTCCTTTGGAACTCAGAAGATGTTCCCCAGGAGGAGCAATGTTACGCACTGTGGCAAGGTTCCCAGGCTAGCCCACATCTCTGATTTAATCCAGAATAGACTTGGAAAGCAGTGCTCTAGGATCCATCAGTACGGGTAATACATTTGTAGTCTCTGCTCTTCCGTTGATGAGTAGTTGCTGAGCTAGGCATGGTCCCAGGTGATGTGAAGGTTCAAAGCCTTCTCAGCTTTGTCGCGTAGGTAATTTCAGTGGCTCCTGGGTACCAGCACAGTGGCTGAGTTTTTCCCAGTCTCATGAAATCCTTGTGCCTCTTTCCTATCTACATGGTTTAGTTTTGGCTGAAGGTGAAGGGATGACCATTCCGGCTTTTCTTTGGTTTGTTTCTTCAAGATAGCCTCATGTAGGGAACGTTGAGAATCTTGGCTCCACCATTACACAGCAACATCTCCAAGCTTCAGTTTCTTCTCTGAAAAATGGGATAATATGTAGCTAAGAGAGCCTTGGAGTTGCTTCTCTGGGTAACTACCATGACTTTTGTTAGGGTATCCACATCTCTCCTAATAGTCCATTCCACTCCTGAAGACTCAGGCCTAGTGCAATTCCATTTTAAGGCCGTTATTATAGACCCTGTGATGGATGCTGACCTAACTCAGACCAATAAGCTTGTATAAGTTTACTGGCTTATTTCCAGAAAAACAAGTTTCCTTTCTCCTGCTAGATAAGAATGGGAGATATATGTGGTCTCAGTGGCAATAGAAAGCCACTCTGAGACTAAAACAGGGACCAGCCCTAGAGGGAAGCTCTCACTGTGGATGGCGGAGTGGAGAGATGGAAAATAGAACTCCCTGATAAAGTTGTAGAACTCCTAAATTGACCCATCCTCAATCCTGTTATACTTCCACTGTTTCAAATGTGTAAACCGATCATTTCCTTCACTTAGTATACCATAGTGAGATGAGCTTTCTGCTCCTTGCAGTGGAAGACATCTTAATCAACACATTATAGCACAGGATTTACTGTATTAAATGAGATATAGCATTCACAGTATCTGTCTCACGCTGAAAAAAAAAAATCCTTAGTATTTAGTGCAGAATTTATATAAGACCCCTGCCCTTCCAATCCAAGAGCATTAATGGAAGAGACCACAGCTTCTCAGGCCTTTGTTGGATAGGGAATAAGAGGGCATGTACAGGTTCCAATAAGACCTTAACCTGGTTTGAAGCATAAGTATCTTTCCTAGGCTGGAAAGGTGGCCCATATGTACTGGCTTTAATTTTAGGATAAGCCCCTTTATAGGGAGTGGATCTTGTAACCTGGGGTTTCCCTAGTCCTTGGCAAGTGTATGTGTTGAAGAGGGTTGGGGGACAAAGAGAGAAGAGAGAAGAAAGGAGAGAAGCATGATTTGCTGGTGCAATAATGAAAGGTCTTACCTATCTTTGGAATTGAGACTAATCTCTTCTCTCTTCCTCCTTTTTCCTCCTGTATTCCTTACATTTTTTTTTCTCACTTCCAGTTCTCACTGGAGCTGAAGAAGAAAGGGAAGTCATAGCTGGGATGGATCCCTGGCAAAGGAGTGGAAGTACATACCAGAGGGAGAAAAGGGAACTTGTATAAGCTAATTCTGATGAGTTTAGATTCAAGTGTAGCACAGATCGCAGTTTTCTGACTAAATGGTGGCTTTAGACTCCTGTAGGAGGTTGGCAAGGCTAGTTTCTTGGAGCTTTTGCATGAAGATCAGGAAACTAGGCAGAGCAGCCTGGTTCAAGGATGAAGGGTTCTGTTATGACTAATAGGAAGGAGGAATCATTTGGAGTACACATAGCCGCTGTAAGTCACATTTCAGGCATTTCACTACCCCCAATTTAGCCCAAGTCACCAGGGAGAAGATACTGCAATAAAAGAAAACGTTAACAAAAAGCTGACATGATTGAAATCTGAAGGAACTTGAGTCATAAGACACTATTGCTTTGTAATTGTGCTATATTAGAAGGGTAGAGCTCATTTGTCCTAGTTTAGCATACTGCTTTTGAGAGTTCACTAGAACACAGGATGGAAAACGAGTGTGAGAAAACATTATTTCACAAAAGTAGGTCAAGGGTACCATGTTCCAACTGTGAAATGGATGCCTAGAAATGAAAATAGAACTCCAGTGTGGTCTGACCAGAGCAGGATTGAGCTGCCACCCTTTTATCAGAACACTAGATTTATGGCTGTGGTCAAGAATTGCCCTAGTCTTGTTTTTTATCAGTCACATTCCAATAATGCCTCATAATGAATCCATGGTCAATTAAAAATCCAGTTGTTTTTCACATGAACTGCTGCCAAGTCAGGAATCCCTATGCATTTGTGCTGCTGATTTTCTTTGAACTAAATACAGAAATTTACAATGATTCTTCTTGAAAGTCAGGCTGTTCAGATTATTTTGTATCTTGCTTATTTTATATATTAGCTATTACTGTAAACTTTGTCCTTACCTTCTTTGTCATTTAAGACATGTATAAAAATATTGACTAGGGCCAAGTGCAGTGGTTCATGCCTGTAATCTCAGCACTTTTGAAGACCGAGGTGGGAGGATTGCTTGAAGCCAGGAGTTTAAGACCAGCCTAAGAAACAAAGCGAGAACCCCATCTTTACAAAAAATTACAAATAAAATTAGTTGGGTGTGGTGGTGTGTGCTTGTAGTTCCAACTACTTGGGAGGCTGAGGTAGGAGGATTGCTTGAGCCCAAGAACTTGAGGCTACAGTGAACTGTGATTGCTGCACTGCTCTTGTTCCAGCCTGGGTGACAGAGTGAGTGTGTGTATGGCTATTCAATCAGTGGCCAAAACATCTCACAGTTTTTTTTTTTTAGACAGGGTCTCACTCTGTTGCCCAGGTTGGATTGCAGTGGCGTGATCTCGGATTACTGTAGCCTTGACCTCCAGGGCTCAGGTGATCCTTCCACCTCAGGTTCTTAAGTAGCTGGGACTACAGGCACAATCCACCACACCTAGATAATTTTTGTATTTTTAGTAGAGATGGGGTTTCGACATATTGTCCAGGCTGGTCTTGAACTCCTGGGCTCAAGTGATCCGCCCACCTTGACCTCCCAAAGTGCTGGGATTACAGATGTGAGCCATTGTGACTGGCCTCGTGGCATTTTTATATCACTTCCCCCCCCCCCCACCTTATCCATCTTTGGATCATGAGGCACATTGTGTATTTTCTTTACGAAATCAAGTTACACTGACTCTGGCATTTCTACCCTGATGGCCTGGCACTGGCCTCGTATCTTGCATGTAATAGGCTCTCAATAAATGTTTGTTGAATTCAAATGAATTCTGTGACTCATCAGCATAATAAACACATATTTAAAAGAAGGAAATGAGGCATGATTCACTGATGAACCACTTGGTTTCTCAGTCTCTTTATATTCTTTTTTTGTTGTTGTTTTAAGTAAAAATGTCATGTTACAGGAAAATAAAATGTCAACTCTGATTGACAATTTACATTATGCCAACTATCATCATTATCAATACCCATAATTATCATTTTTTTCTTTTCTTTTCTTTTTTTTTTCTTTTTGAGACGGAGTTTCGCTCTTGTTACCCAGGCTGGAGTGCAATGGCACGATCTCGGCTCACCACAACCTCCGCCTCCTGGGTTCAGGCAATTCTCCTGTCTCAGCCTCCTGAGTAGCTGGGATTACAGGCACTCACCACCATGCCCAGCTAACTTTTTGTATTTTTAGTAGAGACGGGATTTCACCTTGTTGACCAGGGTGGTCTCGATCTCTTGACCTCGTGATCCACCCACCTCGGTCTCCCAAAGTGCTGGGATTACAGGCTTGAGCCACCGCGCCCGACCATTTTTTTTCTTTTGCAAAAAACATAATCAAACATAAAGTTCTTCTGCCACTTTTGGACTTAAGATAGAAAAATTGATGGGCTAAATCTGGGGATAATGAAATGACCAAAACATGACTTACAGCCACTATGTGTACTCCAAATGATTCCTCCTTCCTATTAATCATAACAGAACCCTTCATTCTTGAACCAGTTATATGCAGCTTCATTTTAAAATTTAATCTATTTTGGCTACCTTTCTATTAATAGAATTTCATTGCTTGAATTTTAGTCTCTTCTAAGTGTTTAACACACTGTTTAAATTCATTAGGTTCTGATATAATAATCATTTGTTTTCAAATTATGTAGTTAATCTATTCTTTTTTTTGAGACAGGGTCTTGTTCTGTTGCCAGGCTGGAGTAAAGTGGTGCTAACATGCCTCACTCCAGTCTTGACCTCCTGGACTCAAGTGATCCTCCCACCTCAGCCTCCTGAGTAGCTGGGAGTACAGGTGGGTGCCATTATAACAGCTAATTTTTATACGTTTTGTAGAAATAGTGTCTTACTATGTCACCCGGGCTGATCTCAAACTCCTGAGCTCAAGCAATCCTCCCATCTCGGCCTCCCAAAGTGCTGGGTTACAGGCATGAGCCACCGTGCCCAGCCTAATCCATTCTTCCTAATGTATATTAAACACCTACCATATGTTAGACCTTGCGTCAGAACACTGAGGAATTAAAAAGAAAAACTGGGCAAGGACTTGGTCCTCCAGAAACTTGGAATCTGATAGAGGTCACAAAATAAGCACATTTATAGTGTTGGAACAAGGCTCTCTGTGTTAGGGTCTACTACAGGAGTGTGCCATGTGCTCTGGGGCCTTGATTAAAACAAAGCACTTTAATTTTCTCTCTCATGGGGCCTCCCTGGAGCTTGAAGCAGCAGCCGAGAGATGTTTAGACAGCTGATGCTTTCATCACAACCAAAGTTCTTCTTTCAGTCTTGGACCTAGGATAGAAAATTGATGGGCTCTCTGCCTTCGGACAGCTCCTGCTTGGGCAGCGTGTGATAGAAGAGGCACTTACTTTGGTTGACGGTCCTGTGCCCCTTCCTTTTTTCCATGGCCGTCAGGTAGGCCATGTGGTCCTGATCACAGAGACCCTGACAGAGGGAGAAAGAGGAAAAGGCCAAAAAACAGAAACCATGAAGAAGCAGAAACACTCTTAAGGTGACCTTCACGAAACCTTACCTCTGGAATTCATACTTTGGTATAATCCCCTCTCCTTGAGTGTGGATGTGGCCTGTAGCTTTTCTACCTAGCAGAATGTAGTAAAGGTGATAAAATGTATGTGATTATTATGTTGATATGATATTAATATTAGTGCAATCTTGCTAAACTGCTCTCTTGGCTTGGAGGAAGCAGATGGCTATGTTGGGAGCCCCATGTGCCAAAGAACTGTGGGCAACCTCTAAGAGTTGAGGAAGCCCACTGGTTCACAGGCACCATGAAACTGAAGCCCTGAGTCTTATTAATGCAACCACAGGAAATGGAATTCTGCCAACTGAACTCTGAGTGAGTTTGGAGAAGATCTTTCCCTCAGATGAGATCACAGCCTTGGCTGACACCCTGATTATAACCTTGTGAGATCCTAAGGAGAAAATCCAGCTAAATCAAGCCTGGGCTCCTGAACCACAGAAACTGAGATAATAAATTTGGGCTCTTGTAATCAGTTAAATTTGTGATAATATGGGTAAACAGCAATAGTTAATTAATATCCTAATCTCTTTTGCCTTCCATAACAACTGCAGGAGAAAAAAATGATCATGGGGAAGGGAGATTGGAAGCAACCTCTCTCTATGAAGAGAGGAAAATGACCAGAGAAAGAACTTTTGCTGTGAAACTCTACCACATTCATTCATTCGTTCATTCATTCATTTGTTAAAGTAGAGATATATATATCAATCAGCCTTAAGGGAAGGCTATTGGCAGGAACTGAATTGTGTCTCCCTGTGTTAGTCTGTTTTCACACTGCTATGAAGAACCACCAAAGACTAGGTAATTTATAAGGAAAAGGTTTAATTGACTCACAGTTCCGTATGGCTGGTGAGGCCTCAGGAAACTTAACAATCATGGTGGAAAGGAAAGCAGGCACATCTCACATGGTAGCAGGAGAGGGAAGGTGGGGGAAATTGCCTAACACTTTTAAGCCACCAGATCTTGTGAGAACTTGCTCTTACAAGAAGAGCATTGGTAAAACTGCCCCTATGATCCAATCACTCCTACCAGATCCCTCCCCCAACATGTGGGGGTTACAATTCGAGATGAGATTTGGGTGGGAACACAGAGGCAAACCGTACCACTCCCCAAATTCCTATGTTGAAGCCTTAACTCCCAATACCACAGAATGTGATAGGGCCCTTAGCTGGCTGTGGTGGCAGATGCCTAAAGCCCTAGCTACTTGGGAGGCTGATATGGTTAGGCTTTGTGTTTCCACCCAAATCTCATCTTGAATTGTAATCCTCAGGTGTTTAGGGAGAGACCTGGTGGGAAGTGATTGGATTATGGGGGCAGTTTCCCCCATGCTGGTCTCATGGTAGTGAGTGAATTCTTTTGAGATCTGATAGTTTTATAAATGGTAGCTTTTCCTGTGCTGACACACACTGTTTCTCGCCAGCTGCCATGTAAGATGTGCTTGGTTCCCTTCCACCATGATTGTAAGTTTCCTGAAGCCTCCCCAGCTATGCGGAACTCTGAGGCAGTTAAATCTCCTTAATTCATTAAACTTCTCTCCTAAATCAAAGGTTTAAAATGCATTAAAAAGGAGAGGATTTATAAAGAGGATTTCTTTGGGAAAGTTGTGCAGTGAGTTTTATTTCCATCAACCCTGAGGAATAAGGCTGGTGCTTCTCCTATCACCTCAGGTCAAGGGAGAGGGGATTAAACAGGACCACCCTGAGAACTTGTTATGTATCCCCTGCCATTGTGGAGTAGGCGGATCTATACTGGACTTTCATCTGGCTTCTGCCTGGAAAATTTAAAAGATGGAGATGGTTTGACTAGAGGCTCGAAACTTGGGAGAAAAAGGGAGATGCTTGGCCTGGGCAGCTTGCTCTTCTAGAGATTGCTGTGAGCAGACAGTGTGTGAATGTTTAAGAGCTATGGTATGACATAGGAGAAGTCAACTGGTAGAGGTGGGGAAGCACCTGAGTTGAGTAATTGAAATGTTAGCTAAGCTGAGAAGGGCAGAGTATGGAATTCAAGGCAAAGGGACCAGCATATGCAAAGGCTCAGTACAGAGGCACAAAAAGGTGGAGAACGTCCGGGGAAAAGTAAAATGTTCAGCGTGACTGGGTTGTCATTTGGAAATATGAGGAGAATAAGAAATTGACTTGGGAAAATGTCCTAAGCAAATGCTGTTTGTTCTTTGTTCTTTGGGAACTAAGGAATTACTGTAGAGTTGTTTTTTTTTTTTTACATTGATATACTTTATTTTTTAGAGTAGTTTTGGAAATATAGAAAAACTGAGCAAATAATATAGAGAGTTACCACATAGCCTCCTAGTTTCCCCTATTATTATTACCTTATATTAGCGTGGTCCATTTGTTACAACTAATGAATCTATATTGATGCACTTTTTGTTGTTGTTGTGACAGAGTCTTGCTCTGCCATGCAGGCTGGAGCACAGTGGCGCAATCATTCACTGCAGCCTTGATGTCTCTGACCCAAGCGATCCTCCCACCTCCTGAGTGGTTTGGATCACAGGTATGCACCACCAAACCCAGCTAATTTAAAAATTTTTTTGTAGGGATGGGGTATCACTATGTTGCCCAGGCTGGTCTTGAACTCCTGGGTTCAAGTCATTCTCCTGCCTCAGCCTCCCAAAATGCTGGGATTATAGGCATGAGCCACTGTGCCCAGCCTTATATTGGTATACTATTATTAACTGAAGTCCATCATTCATTCATATTTCCTCAATTTTTGCCTGATGTTCTTTTTCTGTCCCAGAATCCTGTCTAGACTCTATATTTTTCATGTCTCTTTTTGCTTCTCTTGGCTGTGACAGTTTCTCAGACTTTGTTTTCATTTTTTGATAAATTTGAAAGTTTTGAGAAGTACTGGCCAGGCATTTTGTAGCATGCCCCTTTATTGGAATTTTTTTTGATGTTTTTCACATGACAAGACTGGGGTTGTGGGTACTCTGGGTTTTAAAGACCATTTGATTTGTGGTTTACAAAAGTGATATGGGGCCAATGTGGAAGGTGAACTAGTTCAAATTTATTAAGTCAGTACCCTTTCATTTTCAAGCCCTGCAATGGCTTACCTTCACCATTATTTAAAAAAAAAAAACAAAACAAAATAACTTACTCCTTAATATGGCTCACACAGCTTTCCAGGATCTGGACCCAGTTTGCCTCTCTGACCTCATTTGCTGACACTCTTCTCCTACGAGCTTCGCTTCCCTCCCCTCCCCTCCCCTCCCCTCCCGTCTCCTCCCCTTCCCCCTCTCTTCCCCTCTCCCTTCCTCCTCTCCCTCCCCCTTCCCCCTCCCCTCCTTCCCCTCCCTTTCCCCTTCCCTTCCCCTTCCATTTCCCCTTCCCTTCCCCTTCCCTTTCCTCTTCCCCTCCCCTCCCCTCCCCTTCCTTTCCATCTTTCCTTTCCTTTTTCCTTTTTTATTTTTTTTGAGATGGAGTCTTATCCCTGTTGCTCAGGCTGGAGGGCAGTGGCATGATTGTAGCTCACTGCAACCTCAAACTCCTGGGTTCAAGCAATCCTCCTGCCTCAGCTTCCTGAGTAGCTGGGCAGCTGTAACCACTGGTGTGTGCCACTATGTCCAGCTAATTTAAAAAAACTTTAAAATTTTTTTTTTTTTTAGAGAGGGAGTCTTGCTATACTTCCCAGGCTGGTCTTGAACTTCTGGCCTCAAGTGATTCTCCTGGCCAGGCATGGTGGCTCACACCTGTAATCTCAACACTGAGAGACTGAGGCAGGAGGATTACTTGAGCTCAGGATTCGAGACCAGCCTGGGCAACATGGTAAAACCTTGTCTATATAAAAAGTTTTAAAAGTTAGCCACGTGCAGTGGCCCACATTTCCAGCTACTTGGGAGGCTGAGGTGGAAGAATCACCTGAGCCCAAGAGACTGAGGGTCACTGCAGCCTGGCCTCATGGGTTCAGGTGATTCTTCTGTGATCTGGCCACTGCACTTGACCCTGGATGATGGAGTGAGACACTGTCTTAAAACCAAAAACAAAACAAAAGATCCTGCTGCCTTCATCTCCCAAAGTGCTGGGATTGCAGTGAGCCATGGCATCCAGCCCTCTGTTTCTGTTTCTTGAGGGTGCTAATAGTCCAGGTAGAATATGAGTTGGGTTAGAGGGGGACGGACAGACTAGAAAAATACATATGTGGTAGAATTGACAGGATTTTGCTGATTGGATCCATGATATTAAAAAGAGAATTTGAGCATAGTTCTGAGATTTGTAGTTCAAATGACTTGATAAACAGCTGTGCCATGCACTGAGGTGGAGAATACAGAAGTTTGGAGGGGGAATATCATGAGATCACCATGACATGCTGAGTTTGATCCGCCTGTGGGATATTGAGGTGTTCCTGTCCAGCAGGAATTTGGAAATCATGAGGAGGGAGGTTGGAATAAGTGTAATTGGCAAACAAGAGATTGTGGCAGGGACTGTGATTATTAATTCAACTGGGATAAACCCAAGGGATATATTTGCAGTAATTCAAACCCTTGGCAGTAAATAGTTGAATGGGAACTTCAGGTCAACAGAGAAATTAAATTTATTTTGGAGACTATCAGGCAAGAGGAGGCCAGGACTTTGGGGAGGATTTTGTGGTCTTTCTACTCTTCAGGCTTAAACTAAATGCTGCTTCTTTTCTACTAGAATGAAACTCTGAGACTAAAAAGGCTGCTGTATTAACCAATTCACATAGCCTCACAAAAAGTAACAGAGAGGTTTGAGGCTTGGGCAGAACGACATAAGCAGAAAACAGAGTGCTAGATAGGCCAGGTTATGATGAAATTACTGCCAGGTATGTTGTTTCCCTAGAGCCTTTTTTTGTTTGTTCGTTTTGTTTTTAAAGACATGGTCTTGCTCTGTGGCCCAGGCTGGAGTGCCACGGTGCAATCACAGCTCACTGCAGCCTCAAACTCCTGGGCTCAAGCAATCCTGCCTCAGCCTCCCAAAGTGATGGGATTACAGGTATGAGCCACCATGCTTGGGCAGTTTCCCTATAGTCCTTATGTCACTATAGTTACTTTTTTTTTTTTTGAGACAGGGTCTCCCTCTGTCGCCCAGGCTGGAGTGCAATGGTGCTGGTATTGTTTTGGTTCACTGCAACATCCGCCTCCTAAGCTTAAGTGATCCTCCCACCTCAGCTTCCTGTGTAGCTGAAACTACAGGTGTGCACCACCACACCCAGCAAGTTATTTTATTTTTTTGTAGAAATGGGGTCTTACTATGTTGCCCAGGCTGGTTTCAAACTCCTGGGCTCAAGCAGTCTACCTGCCTTGGCCTCCCAAAGTGCTGAGATTATAGGAGTGAGTCACTGCATCCAGCCTATATTTACATTTTTAGAAATTACAAAAGTAATTCATGGTTGGCAGATGCTGTGGACTGGCTCACTCAATAATCATCCCAACTGCCTTCTCTGTTGACTTTTTCTATTATAGAGGCTGCAAACAGCATACGTAAATTCTCATACTTTTTCACAATCTAAGACAGCTGTGTAATATAATTTGGTAAGTAAGCAGATATCCCTGAGGTGGCCTTCCATTTCTGAATAAAAAGGCAAAGACTTGCTAGGAGAAGCATTTTTGCCCTTCTGCCCTCTCCCTGCCTGGAGCTTTAGATCCAATGTGGTAGCAGCAGCCATTTTGTTACCAAGAGAACAAAAGCTGAGAGTTAAGTGTGGCGGAGCACAAGGGTGGAAAGATCCTGATTCCTTGAGGACAACCTTTAGCAACTATGCTGGTTTTGGCCCAGCCACTTCTGGATTTTGTGTTATGTTTAAAAAACACCTTCACTTTTTTTGTTTTGTTTTTTTTCCAGTCAGGGTCTTGTTCTGTTACCCAGGTGAGAGTGCAGTGGTGCAATCATGGCTCACTGCCGCCTCAACTTCCTGGGCTCAAGCGATCTTCTCCCCTTAGCCTCCTGAGTAGCTGGGACCACAGGTGCATGTCACAGCACCTGGCTAAACCTTTCCTGTATTTTTTGAACTAGTTAGTAAAGTGGCTCTCAAACTTAGCTACCCATTAAAATCACCTGTGGAGTATTAAATTTCCCCAGTGTTATGCTCTCCCTATATACTGTCAACTGAATAGTAATTTTTGGTGGTAGGACTTAAGCCTCAATAATTAGAGACAGGATTTCATGCTGTCTCCCAGGCCAGAGGGCAGTGGTGCAACCGTAGCTCATTACAGCCTTGAATTCCTAGCCTCAAACGATTCTGCCACTTTAGCAGCCCAAGGTCCTCGGATTACAGGTGTGAGGCCCGAGCCTCAATAATTTAAAAAACTCTCCAGCAGATTCCAATGTGTAGCCTAGATTAAGAACCAGCGATTTAAACCACCTTTTTTGGTTGCCATTGCTTTTTGTTATTCCCAGCTGGATACATTTGTAATTAATACATATTTTGGCTGGGCCTGGTGGCTCACGCCTGTAATCCCAGCAGTTTGGGAGGCCGAGGTGGGTGGATCACGAGATCAGGAGTTCAAGACCAGCCTGACCGAGATGGTGAGACCCCATTTCTATGAAAAATACAAAGTTAGCCCGGCATTGGGCAGGTGTCTGTAGTTCCAGCTACTTGGGAGGCTGAGGCAGGAGAATTGCTTGAACCCAGGCGGCAGAGGTTGCAGTAAGCCAAGATCATGCCACTGCACTCCAGTCTGGGCGACAGAGTGAGACTCTGTTTCAAAAAAAAAAAAAAAAAAAAAAAAATTAACTGGGTATGGTGGTGTGTGCCTGGAGTCCCAGCTACTCAGGAAGCTGAGGCAGGAGAATCGCTTTAACCCGGGAGGCGGAGGTTGCAGTAAGCTGAGATTGCATCACTGCTCTCCAGTCAAGGTGACAGAGCAAGGCTCTGTCTCAGAAAAAACACAAAAACAAAAACCAAATACAAGGGTTGAAGCTATATTAAAAAAATTGAAGCATATAAGTTCTCCGCTTTCCAACCAGCTCCATCTCTACTCCCATCCCTAGCAGAATCACAATCCTCAGAATGCTGTGCCTCTTCAAAATTTCCTCTCTGCAGCTACAAATGCATATTAGTCTTCTATTACAAAAATCCTTCCAGAGGCCAGAGAAGCAACCAGGACAGTGTGCTGACTTCAAGTTTTCTATCTCCATAAGCCACCAGAACACCTGAAAAATGTCAATATTTTAGCATCCAAACTATAACTTCCAGCCTGCCTTTTGTAGTCTGAAATATCAAAAAAAAATTTCATTGATACAATTTAATTTTCCACTTTAGATGTTTTAAACCTTGTATACAGCTTTTTGTCTATGATTATTTAACTGCGAGACACAGAGGATGTTGAAAATGATGTTTCTGGGCTTCAACATATGGAAACTCTCCATTTTTTGTAGTAAAGTCCTCTTCTTTTTCTTTTTTTTTTTTTTTTGAGACGGAGTTTCGCTCTTGTTACCCAGGCTGGAGTGCAATGGCGCGATCTCGGCTCACCGCAACCTCCGCCTCCTGGGTTCAGGCAATTCTCCTGCCTCAGCCTCCTGAGTAGCTGGGATCACAGGCACGCGCCACCATGCCCAGCTAATTTTTTGTATTTTTAGTGGAGACGGGGTTTCACTATGTTGACCAGGATGGTCTCGATCTCTCGACCTCGTGATCCACCCGCCTCGGCCTCCCAAAGAAAGTCCTCTTCTTTGAACTCCTTAAGTTTCAGTTGTTTGAAGGTAGGTTCTGTTGAAGAGACATTATCTTTGAATAAGAAGCATCATATTTTTTGTCCTATATTGTCTCATATTAAGTTGAAAATCATATTGAGATCTAAGATAAGTTGACGTTGGCACGTAATAACATTTTCAGCAGCCCTCTTGCACCTGTTATATCTAAAAATGTATATTAAAATAACCCCCTGTGGAAAAGACACAGTTCCAGGTTAGGATTCCTATAGCAACTGGAGTATTAATTTTGGGAGTTTACAATGTAACTTGCAAAAACATATGTGAATTTGTTTTATCATGGAAGGTAGAATTGCATGACGGTTCCAGAAGGAGAAGGTATGGTTTCTATTCACAACTTTGCCACCTAATGGCTATGTGATTTGGAGCAGGTTATTATATCTCTGTGCCTCACTTTTCTCTTCTATAAAATGGGAATATTATTGTGAGAATTAAGGAGATAAGACATGTAAGGCATCTAGAACTGTGTCTGGTACACATTGCATTTTTAGTAAATATTATCTATTATGATTATCTGTATTAATTTGAAATCTGTGTTAATTAATTTCTCTTCCCTCTCAACCTGCGTCTGTCACTTTTCAGGGAGTTCCCTATAACGTTGGCTGAAGAGGAAAAATTCCAGTTCTTGTTTAAGGATGGTTCTGTACAATATGCTGGCACTGCCCAAGAATAGATGGTTGTGCCACTGCAGTTCCACCACGGCATGGTTTTGAAAGATAGGAGTGAAGTGGACAATATGAATCCATACTGACCCAGGGTAATGGCTAATGGTTTGGCTGGATGGCCAAACCTTAGAAGGATCATGATTGAAAAACTGGTGAGAGGGAGATGAGAAAGAGGTTTGTAGCTGAAGACTTCATGAATTTGGACAGAATGGGAAGATATTATATACCATGTGAATGCTCACCAAACAGTAATCTCATCAGAACAAGATCTTAATAAGTAGGTAGATGAGATTACTGGTTTTGTCATTTATTACCCTCTTTCCCCAGGTCCCCAACCTGCCCCCGCCACTTTTTTTTTTTTTTTTTTTTTTGGTACGGAGTCTTGCTCTGTTGCCAGACTGGAGTACAGTGGCATGATTTTGGCTTACTGCAATCTCTGCTTCCAGGGTTCAAGCGATTCTCCTGCCCCAGTCTCCTGAGCAGCTGGAATTACAGGCATGCACCACCACACCCAGCTAATTTTTGTATTTTTAGTGAAGATGGGGTTTCACCATGTTGACCAGGATGGTCTTGATCTCCTGACCTCATGACCCACCTGCCTCAGCCTCCCAAAGTTTTAGGATTACAGACATGAGCCACCATGCTCAGCCCCTTTTTTGTTCTATGGAAGCCACATAAAATGGTCCACAGGGCTATTCAGGGGCTTGGCAACATGGACTTTGAATCACAACTGCTGAGTGTCCAACCTGCCAACAGCAGAGATCAACACAGCATTTCTTATGGCACCATTCCATGGGAATACCAGTTAGCCACCTGGTGAAAAGTCGATTATAAAGGATCACTTTCATCATGGAGGGGACAAAACTTTGTTCTCACTGGAATGAATAGACACTTATTATGGATAAAGATTTGTCTTGCCTGCTCATAATGCTTCTAACAAAACCACCATCCAGGGATTTGCAGAATGTGTTATTCACATGGTATTTCACAGAGCATTGGTTTTGACCAGGGAACTCACAGCAAATGAAGTGTGGCAATGGGCTCATGCTCATGGAATTCACTAGTCTTGCAAAATTCCCCATAACCTTGGAGCAGCTGGCCTGACAAAGTAATAGAATGACCTTTTGAAGACATAGTTACAGTGCCAGCTGTGTGCAAACACCTTTTAGAGCTGGGCAGTGTCCTCCAGGATGTAGCATATGTCCTAAATTAGTGACCAACGTATGTTGCTGTTTCTCCCTTAGCCATTTTTTTTTTCTGGGTTCAGGAATCAAGGAGTGGAAATGAGAGAATTCTTCTTATTATTACATTTAGTCATCCACTATGAAATTTTATCTTCCTATTTCTAGAACTTTAGGCTTTGCTGGTTTAGAAGTCTTGTTTTTCAGGGGAAGAATATTTTCTCCAGAGAGCACAGCAATTGTAGTGAAGATGACCACTTGGTCACACTGGGCTCATGATGCCAGTGAATCAACAGGAAAAGGAGAGGGCTACTAAACTGGCTTGGGATAACTGATCCTGACTATTAAGGAGAAATTGAATTTCTCTTCAGAGAAGTTCTCCGAGAGGCGGGTATGACCCATATAACAAGGCCAAGTCTGCTGGATTAGACCTGTAGTTAATTAAGACTCATTAATGGCAAGGCATAACATCCCGAATCAAACCGGCTTGAGAAAAATGAGGTATTTACTTACAGAACTGTGTCCTGGAACTCAATGAAGTGGAACCAGCCCTCAAATGCTGGTACAGCTCCCCATATCCTGTCTCCACTTCTATCTTTACACCAATTTCATTCTTTGTTCTTACTGCAGACTGATTTCTGCTCCTGTTTATGTGGCTGAAAACATGGCTGCTAGTATTAACAGATTTTGTTACCTAGAGACTGACTTCTTTCCTATTCCAGTGGCAAGCTTCCTGAGAAAGGACTCTGATACATCAAGCTCGGTTCAAGTGCTTCGGGGAGAGGTCATATTGTACCAAAATGTGACTTCCATGGAAACCTCCTGGATAGAGTTGGTTAATCAGGAGGTTCTGGATGGGTGGGGAGGTGACTGGGAGAAAGTCTGTTCCCAGAAAAAGAAGGGAGCTGGGCTGACAAATTATGGGGTTCTTTACTAAGTAGACCAATTTTTATACCTAATAATAATTTAAAATGTAAATAAATAATTAGCAACTAATATTTACAGCATTTACTCTGTGTTCGACTACTTACGCATATGTGATGTTTAGCACAACTTAAAGTTCTGAGAATTTAATGATTGTGTCTGTGTATATATACACAGTGTGTATGAATATAATCACAGCCTTTTTTTTTTTTTTTTTTTGAGACAGAGTTTCGCTCTATCGTCAGGCTGGGGTGCAGTGGCGCGATCCCGGCTCACTGCAACTTCCGTTTTCCGGTTTCAAGCGATTCTCCTGCCTCAGCCTCGCGAGTAGCTGGGACTACAGGCGCGCACCACCAGGCCGGGCTAATTTTTTGTACTTTTAGTAGAGACGGGGTTTCACCATGTTGGCCAGGATGGGCTCCATCTCTTGACCTCACGATCCACCCGCCTTGGCCTCCCAAAGTGCTGAGATTGCAGGCTTGAGCCACCACACCCGGCTATAATCACAGTCTAAGGTAAGTTTAATTTTTGTCCCATTTATAGATAAGAAAACTAAAACTTAGAGAGAATTAAGTAACTTAACTAGTCCAAGTAAGTAGTTGAGCTTGAACCTGAACCTGATGTATTCGTTTCCAAGGGCTATCCTTGTAATATGACACTTGAGTCCCTTCCCCTCGTTCTCCAGGCTCTAGGCACCAGTCTCACCACCAGACCCCAGAGTGCTGACTGGGCCCCTCAAGCCCTCATCGGGTCCTGCCAGATGCTTTTTCTGGGCTGGAATTTGCCCCTGCGCCCCGTGTCTGACTCTGTGGAATAGAGTCTGAACCTCTGTTTTCTTATATGTAAACATGAATTGCGATAAGGATTATGGAAGCTACATGAGGGCAGATATTTTTGTCTATCATGTTTGCTGATAATCTCCTGCACCCAAAACAGTGCTGGGCGCTTGACAACTATTTGTTAAATGAATGACTGAGACAAACTGAGGCTCACAAGGATCTTGCTTAAGGGGTAATTGGATATTCTTTTCTTTTGGCTCTTATTAGGCTTTTGTGTGTGGGGTTAGGCAAGTGACAGGGGAAGATGTGGAAGGAATTTCAAAGAAGCTGTGTGAATGGGGGAGCAGAGAGAAGCGGGGAGGTCGAGAGAGAGAGAAGAAACTGGCACAGGCAAGTTAGAGAAAATGGAAGGGGAAAGAAGGAAGACAACGGAGGCATTAAACTGAGAGTATTTTTTTTTTGTGCCAAGTTACTTATGTATTTAATTGACAAAATTGTATGTATTTATTGTGTACGACATGATTATTGAAATAGGTATACATTGTGGAGTGGCTAAATTGAGCTAACTGACATATACTTTACCTCATGTACTTACTTTTTTGTGGTAAGAGCACTTGAAATCTACTCTCTTAGCAATATTCCAGAATGCAAGACATTGTTATTAACTATAGTCACCGTGTTGTACAATAGATCTCTTGAAGATTAAGATTTACCTGTGGTCTGCAATATAAATATCCCTTCTATGTCCCCATGGAGTTAGTGGTAGAATCTGCTTTATTCACTATTGCTTTAAAGGTATCTTTGTGAAGTGCTGGCCTTAAGGCAGGTCCAGAGTAATGCCATGGGGCTGAACATACGTGGGGTATAATTAAATGAGATAAGGTAAGTGAAATCTCCACCTAGCACCTGGCCCACGGAAGCCAATCAGTAAATGTCTGTTTCCTTGGGAGTCCGTGACCTTGGCTGACCTCCTGTGTGTCCTTTCCCACAGAACAGGGTTCTTTGCATGCTGAGAAGTCTCAGAATATCGCTTCCCTGCTAAGCCGATTTTGCAAGAAGTCATCATCAAGCTCTGAGATATGGAGACTTTGTGCCACTACACCCTATGCAGAGTTCCTTCATGCTGCGTGAGGTAGGAGCACACATTCACAAAAGAAAACACTCTTTAGCCTGGTTGGGAGACTCCTGGGTTAAGCGCTGATGTAATTTGTTTTCACAGAAACTGTAACAGCCTTCTGAGTTAAGCATTTGCTCAGCTGGTCTTTGCCAGAAGACAGATGCTTTGTGTCATTGCCTGTTGACAGTGGCTTTAGTCACACATTGTACCTCAAAGGCTGAAACATCCCAGGATAAAATGATTATGAGGAAGGTGAGCTGCTCCAGAGATCTGAAGGGATGGCTGGTCCCAGGAATTCTACCCCAGGTGTAAGAGGGTTGATTAAACAAAGGAAATGACAATCAGTCCCAGCCCATACTGTGATTGGGCACAAATATTCTCAGAGCTTCCACAGATATTTTAATCAGGATGTCCTTTTCACTTGAATCAGAGGAATGCAAGTTCTATGTTTACTTGTTTGTCCCTTCTACCAGACTGTGAGGCCCAAGGGGGCAGGCGCCTCTCACTGATTCATCAGCATGTGCCTGCTTCGCAGCAAAAAGCCAAGCACAAAACAGGGCACAAAGGACACACTTGGTGAAAGTTTGTGGGATGGAAGAATGAACGTGGTGTCCTCCTTGGAGTCCCCTCTTTTCAGGCTCCACTTTATACGCTTTCCCTGGCACGGGTCCCTGCTCGCTGCAGGTGTCTCCTAAGAGCTTATGTCCCCATGTTTCCTTCTCATCCTGGAAACGGAAGTTTATTTTGAAGCCTGCTCTATTGTTTGTCCTGCTCGTAATCCCAAACTGAATGGGACTGATTTGTTGTATGCTTGGCTGGTCTTCACAAAGCATGTTTTTGTGATACGTAACATTTCCTTTTAGATCAAGTGTGGTCTGGTATAGTTGCAAGGGCCAGAGCGTCTAGGGCAGCTGGTGTTCTGAATTTCAGCCTTCCCATTTTCTATTGTTTAATTTAAAAAAATTATTATTATGATATTTTATAGAGATGAGGTCTCCCCGTGGTACTCAAACTGATCTCGAACTCCTGGGTACAAGTGATTCTCCCTCTTTGGCCTCCCAAAGTGCTGGGATTATAGGCGTGAGCCACCATCCCCAGCCCCATTTTTTAATTGTGTAATTCAGGCAAATGGATTTCATACAACCTCAGCTTCCTCTGTCCATAAGTGGATATAATAAGGTGAACTTGGCTGAGATTAGACCCAAATATTTTTGAATCACTTGAGAAATAGAGGCTGAAAAAGAGCTGTCATTTATAATCTGTACACATTTTTGTGTCTCTAAAAAGAGGAAATGTCTCAGAAAATGCTGCTTAGAGGCCTTATGCAAATATAGAGAAAACAATCTTACCTCACAGTCTGCTACTATGACTGTAAGAACTAAAATGTTTGGCAAAATTGTGTAAAATGTCAGCATATTAGGCCGAATTAATCTCCTCCCCTCCCCTGCCCTGCCCTGCCCTGCCCTGCCCTGCCCTGCCCTGCCCTCCCCTCCCCTCCCCTCCCCTCCCCTCCCCCAATCCTCCCACCTTAGTCTCCTGAGTAGCTAGGAGTATAGTTATGTGCCACCATGCCTGGCTAATTTCTTTATTTTATTTTTTGTAGAGATGGAGTCTCACTATGTTGCCCAGGGTGGTCTCGAACTCCTGGGCTCAATTGATCCTCCTACCTCAGCCTTCCAAAGTGCTGGGATTATAGGTGAGAGCCACCGTGCCCAGCCTAAAATTTCCTATGTACTTACACTACCATTTGTCACTTTATTATTGCTTGCTCTGGAAAATTTTGTAATAGATAAGCCATTTTTCTTTTTCTTTTCTTTTCTTTTTTTTTGAGACAGAGTCTTGTCCTGTTGCCCTGGCTGGAGTGCAGTGGCATGATCTCTGCTCACTGCAGCCTCAGCCTCCTGGGCTCAAGTGATCCTCTCACCTCAGCTTCCCAAGTAGCTGGGACTACAGGGCACTGTGCCCAGCTAATTTTTGTATTTTTTGTAGAGATGAGGTTTTGCCATGTTGCCCCGGCTGTTCTTGAACTCCTGAGCTCAAGCAATTGCCTCCCCGTTAGCCTCCCAAAGTGCTGGGATTATAGGTGTGAGCCACCATGCTAGGCTGAATAAGCCATTTTTCAATTAAACAGTCATAGAAACTCAAGAGCTGAGGCAATAAAGATGCTACATGACTGTAAAACCATGATCACGACTCATGCTAGAGGAGAGAACGAGGAAAAGAACTTAGCTGGGCTTTATAAGACTCAGCATTGACCAGGCTGTTATTATCACACACGGTGTTCTATGGTTAGAATACTTGTTCTGTTATTGTTTAGAAGATGGAGATTTCCATGAAATAGACACATTAATTTTCAGGCCTCCTGGAACACAATCAATCCTAAGGCAGGAAATAAAGACTAAAGACATGGGGCTTAGGTTAAAGTGTGGGGGAAATAACTACCTCCTTTATCTGAACCTCACGGATTTGTAGAATGGAGTATATTCCCACTGTGGGGAGGCAGGCTGGCTCTTCTTCCATGGCAGCAGCAGAGAGCAATCTAGAAGTCAAACCCAGAGACTGAGGAATCTGAGCAAAGGTACTGAGTTTCAAGTTTCTCTCTCTGTTGTAATTGTGTTTTCTCTCCAAGCCTTTGGTAATGCCTTGTTAGAAGTTTCAGCCTAGTCTGCGTTATCACAATAGCGAAATGGTTGAGGGGTCTCTGCAGCCCATGCTGGGGCACAACAGTGGGCTTAGGAAAGTTGTACCCTGAAGGAAGCAGGTGTTCAGACACAGTAGTCACCCATGTGGGGCCAGGCAGCTGGCAGAGGTGGAAACTATAGAGGAAATGAGTGGATCATGTAAGAGCTCCATAGTAGAACTGAATAAAATCCTGGATTTCATGAAATCAAGTAGGATGAGGCTCAAGCTGCAATGATGGTGCATCAAATAGAAGCATGGGTTTACAAACTGGCAAAGTCTGACATACTTGAGTTGCATTAGACCCTAATGTCTACATCATTCAGCTATAAAAGGCATACTGCTGCAGTCAGGTCTCACTAAATGTAGCTACTATCATTTCCAGTATAAACTGAATCGATCGATCTTTGAGATTCCTTTGTGTTCAGAAGTTCTGTGAGTTTATGGCGTACTGGAAGTACCACTGGAGTCTGCCCAGCCTGAATGTTCATTAGGTTCCCCAACCACATTCTCCGCGTTCACTGTCTTCTTTCTCCTCAACGGGTATGGAGTGTGGGGCAATACGGGAATGTTTCAGAACATGTAGCCAGAGCAGTGTTGTAACTTATTAGGAGTCACTCTTAAGTTGAGAGGATCTTGTTCTTCAGATAGTCATTCATATTCTTGGAAATTATGGTTCTGAGGGCTCCCTGGTTGCAGGAGGGGAAACTCCCATTAATCTTGTGACATGCTGATAAATTGCTTGAGAATTTCTTAAAAGCACGAGGAGACATGTCAGGAGGAAGACAAACAAAACCTCAATTTCAAAATAGCAAAACAACATAAATGTTTCTTAAAATTTTCACATGAGCAGATCAGGCCATGCTATGGGTCAAGGCCAAAGAGCCACAGGGCAGATTGTGTTCTCCGAAGATGGCCACAGCAGCATCTCTCCTCCCACACGTTCTTCTTATGATAACATGTTGACACTTGTACACTCCTCCTTGTGAGAGATGGGGTCTATATTCCATATGCTTGAGTCTGTGCAGGCCTGTGAATCTGGGAGAAGTGATACTATGTAATTTCTGAGCCCAGGTCATAAAAGCTATGGTTTCTGCCTGGTTCTTGTGAGATACTTGCTCTTTGAACCTGTAGTAGATATCTATTGCTATGTAACAAATCATCCCTAAACTTAGCAGTTTAAGACAATACACATTTATTATCCATCCCACAGTGTTTCTGAGTTAGTAATTTAACCATGGTTTAACTGTGTCTTCTGCTTCAGGATCTTTCACAAGCCTATAATAATCAGGGTTTTGGTCAGGGCTGGGGTCTCATCTGAAGGTTTGAATGGGGAAGAATCTACTTCAAAAGTCACTTATGTGTTTTTTTGTGTGTGTTTTTTGGCGGGATTCACTTCTTTGGGGGTTGTTGGACTGAAGACCATTAGTTTTGTATAGCTATTGGCCAGGGTAACACTCAATTCCTTACCATGTGAGTTTCTTCAATGTGGCAGTTTCCTTCATCAAAGTGAGAGAGAGGGAGGAAGGGAGAGAGAGGGTCAGCAGAGGGGAGGGGGCGAGACAGAGAGAGAGAGAGAGAGAGAGAGAGAGAGAGATTATTTTGTGACCTAGTCATAGCAGAAATATTTCTTCAATGTTGCCATATTCTATGGGTTAGAAGCAATTTAATCAAGGAGGTGAGATTACACAAGGCTGTGAATATCAGCAGGTGGAAATCATTGGAGACCATTTTAGAGGCTTCTCACCACAGAACTTAACCAGCACATTCTGAGAAAGCCCAGATGAGGAGGTCATAAATAGACTTACTGACATCAAACACCAAGACACATGAGTGAAAGAGTCAGATAATTCCAGCTCCCAGCTATTCAGTAACCCTCAGCCTTGAGACTTTCCAGCTAAGACTCTAGATGTTGTGGAGCAAATACAAGCTGTCCTTGTCATGTCCTTCCCAAATTCCTGACCCATATAATCCTGAGAATAATAAACTGGTTGTTGTTTTACACCATTAGGTAGCAACTGGAACAAGCCACATACTTTGAAGTTTCATTGTTTAGCTGGTCACCTGATTTGACCACATGAAATGACCATTGCATTTTTGCCCATGCCAATTTTTGCAACTGGATTGATATCACAGTTCAGCTCAAAGTCTGCAAGCTGAAAATACCTTAAGAGTCCACATAGGTCTGAAAAATCTTGAAACCTTTTGATCACCATAGGTACCACTTACTTTTTGTCTTATCTAATAAAAGCAGCATCCCATCTCGTGCCCTTTGAAAGTATTTTACAAACTGCTGCTACAGGAGCAGTTTGTGAAAATACTTTCAAAGGGCACAGACAAATAAAGTTTTCCCAGGTTCAGTTCTGGGATTCAGCTGAGCTTTTATGATCAAGGGCATACTCCTAAATGAGACAGGATGTTCTAAGCATTCTTATTAGTCCACTTGAATAGGACTATCACAGTGCTTGGTCTGGCATGAACTACCCAACAGAATAACTCTGCATAATTTTTGTTTACACATGTGTATTAAGTAATTTTTTTGGATTACCTTAATTAACATCTGGCACTAGAATTCTTGATGGGAAGAAAAGTGTTTTTGCTTGAAAAAAAGAGTTTAATAATAAAGCAACAGAAGTATAATTCCTTCTCTCCCCCTAGAGACTCTGCATGAGATAAGGAAAGGAATTTATGTCTGTCTTTGGAGAGATTGGGTGTAGAAGAAAGAACAAAGGAGAGAGAAGAGAGAAGGAAAACAGAAGAACCAGAGGAGTGTGTGAGGGTGGGTGTAGTGTTGAAGTCCATAGAGAAAACCGTCTTAAGTGGGTGACTGACAAGGACTGCTGAGCACAAGAATGTACAATGAGGAATGAGGACTTTTAGGTTGTCCGGGGTACAGTGAATGAGGAGACTCCCTTTCTGTGACACCCCCCCAACATTTTAGGCAGAGTCTATTAAATTCATATATGTTATATTCAGATTTTTTTCTTTGAAAGAGCTAAATTTGTGCTTTGATTGATGCAGTATAGAGCAAAGACTACTCAAAGAACATTATCCCTGAGAGACTAGGACAGGATAATATACGTGTCCTAGGTATTTACAGAAATTTTCGAGAAAGCTGTAGACTTCACAGGCCATGAGGTTGTGTATTTTAAGCCAATTGTTATCCAAGACTCATGAAGCAGGGAGGTTTCAACTAACATGTGGGCTACATGAGCATCTCTGTGTCAGGTCCAGTCTGGTTCCTCACCCCATATCCTTCCTCAATTTTCTATCTTGTCTCTTCTCACCTATCAGCCCAGCCCTGATCCAGGTTCCTGGTACATTCTTAAGAGGTAAGACGCATCTTAAGATGACTACATCCAGCCTGATGGTCCAGGGCTCCCCATAAAAGCAGTTCTGCTGCTCAAGACTTTCCTGATTCATGTCCCTGTTTTAAAAAGTAGAACTTATTTTATTCTCAAATCCTAGGGTCTTCTCTCCTCCCCTATCCTGTGAGTCTCAGGCCTTGTAATTGGGCTTCTGCTTTAGTATATTTTCCTAAATTTCTAGGCGTACACTAGGAGGAAAGCAGTTTACCTTAGAATGGGGCTAAGTCTGCCTATGGAGGGGACTAGATTGCAAAAATTTTGAGCTCTAGGCCTAATATGATACAAACTTGCTATTTGTGTACGTTTACTCTGTAGCCCTTGGGGTCCTCACCTTTAGAACACTGTGATTATTACTAATAACTTAGCAGGCTTGGATACAAGTTATATATGCTTCTCAGTACCATGGACTAGTCAGTCCAACAAGTCAACTGGTCATGGACTAGTCCCATGAGTCAACTGGTCTGCTGCTTGAGAGCAGCAGCTAAAACTGGAAGGAGTTTGTCCACTTCAAACACACAGACTCAACCAGTGGAGCAGGGTCAGTCCCGACGTAAAGGGATTCTAGCCAGGGATGGCAGGAACTCAGAACGACAATGAGAACCCAAGAGGACCTAAGAGGACCTGGGTTTGGGACAAATCTCAGTTTTCGGTGGGAAAGGGGAGTGGGAGGGGGCACTGAAAAGACAGACTGAGGGAAACTGAGGCTGAAAGTCAGGTATATGGACTGAATCAATATAGCTGTCAGGTTGTGGTTAGGAGACCCTGGGGGTTACTTCTAGCTTACCAGTTTTGCGGACAGGAGTATCAAGATGATATCGGGGCAACTGGATCAGCTGGTGCAGTTGAGGTTGCTTAGGCTCTCCCTTTCCTGCTCAGGCCTGCCCTACTATGGGACCAAGCCTGCCTATGGAATGGGATAGATTGCTGATACCAGATCTGTCTAGGCGAGAGATTCTAGGGTTCCATGAACAATCTCAGACATGTTGGAAGGTTGCAGGAACCCTGGCAAGGACAAGGTTCAGTACCTTCATAGTCCTCAGAGAGGATAGTCTAGGGCACATCTGGATTGGGTCTCTTTACATTCTGTGTATTAGATTCACTTCTGGAATTCACTGCAGTGTGGCTGAGAGAAATCATAGTACCTGATACATAGTAAGCTCCTAATAAAGATTGGATAAATGAATGATGAAAATGGAATAAAATAAATAGGAAAGACTGATGGCCGGAGAAAGGGTAGACTAGCAGTGATCCGGGGCTAACAAGTCAGGAAAACAGGCCTGTTTCCCTCATGTGATCCTTACCACCAACAACTGAGCCTCAACCTTTCCCCTATAAAAAGAAAAAGAATTCTGAAAACACATTTTCATATTATAGATTGCCAGATCCAGAGAGATGATCCTACTCTTGACCCAGTAATCCTACTCTTGGGATTTTATCATAGGAAAATAATTCAGCAGCAACAAAAAGCCAAGTGTATAAAGGTATTTATGACAGCATCATCTCAGGCAGCAGAAAAATGGAAACAGCTTACGTGTCTACCCTGCTCTAATCTAAAAAATGATAGATAGTATTGGGATTCTGGGAAGATGGCAGAGCAGAGGAGCATGGTTTATGAATCTTCTAGAATCTAAAAAACAGAGCAATTAGCTAACAAAACTAAAGACATGGGGACAACTTTTATAATAAAGCTAGGTGACAAAATGCAGTTGCCAACAACCACAAATGTAGTATTGGCATCTGAGAGGGAGAAAGCAGTGGGAAGCAACAGGACATCCAATGGACCTGAGAATTATAAGAAAACATCAGACCTGGTGAAAAGCACGGAGGGTCAATTTGAGAGCAGCAGCTAAAATCAGAAGGAGTTTGTCCACTTCAATAATGAATGAGAACAAAGGGCTAAGGTAAGGCCTGAAGAGACTGAGGCACTGTTTGAACATGAGCTCTTGAATCTGAGTCACCAATGGTATGCCATTTAAAGACAGGCCCCCAACTGAGGAAACTTCTAGGAGGGGAATCAAAATTAAATAAGATAAGTACAGAAGAAATTCTTAAAGAAAGAAGGTTTAGATAAAAGTGGAGAAGAAGAAAAAAACTAGGAAATCTCAAAAGAAAACTTCTTAAAATAAACTTTTAATTTTAGAATGCAGACTGCTATTTTTTGACATTACATGAAACAACAGAAGAGGGAGCTCTGTGAAATTTTGAAAGCTAGCTGAACAAAATTTTAAAAATGTAACTCAAGTCTGGGTGTAGTGACTCACACCTGTAGTCCCAGCACTTTGGGAGGCCACTGTGGGCAGATTGCCTGAGCCCAGGAGTTTGAGATCAGCCTGGGTAACCCTGTCTCTACAGGAAAAAAAAGAGACACACACACACACACAGACAGCCGAGGGGTGTGCCTATAGTTTTGAGGAGTAAGCATTTGGTATATAATATTCATAGTAATCATTTTCATGGTTACAGAATATTCCATACCAAAATTTACTCAGCCTGTCCCTTATTGGTGGACATGTGAGCTGTTTCCATTTTTCTGTTGCCTCAGATGATGCTGTCATAAATACCTTTATGTACTTGACTTTTTGTTGTTGCTGTATTGTTTTCTTATGATAAAATCCCAGGAGTGTGCCTATAGTTCCAGCTACTTGGGAGTCTGAGGTTGGAGGATCACTTGAGTCCACGAGGAAGAGATTGCAGTGAGCTTAAATCAACATACTCTACTCCAGCCTGGCTACAGTGAGAACCTGTCTCGAAAAACAAAAGAGAAAAATGAAACTCATAGCAACATAACCCAGAGAAAAGTATCAAGGTCAAAAATTCTATGAGGAGGCCAGGCACGATGGCTCATGCCTGTAATCCCAGCACTTTGGTAGACGAAGGTGGGTGGATCACCTGAGACCAGCTTGGCCAACATAGTGAAACCCCATCTCTTCCAAAAACACAAAAATTAGCCAGGTGAAGTGGCACACACCTAGAATCCCAGCTACTTGGGAGGCTGAGGCAAAATCACTTGAACCCGGGAGGCAGAGGTTACAATGAGCCAAGATTGCACCACTGCACTCCAACGTGGGTGACAGAGTGAGACTCTATCTTAATTAAAAAAAAGAAAGAAAAAAAAATCTGTGAGGAAAAGGAGTAAGCAGTATTATACCTGCAGACAACAAAAACATGTATGTCAGAGAGACAGTAAGAAACAAAATCAAAATATAACTTTCTATTTCAAACAAGAGATTTAAGAGCGATGTAAATTAGAATCAGAAAACTTGGAAATGAGGTGATAGAACAAAAGAATTTGAAACCACAGAAAACAATTGTTTTAGAAATGAAGACTAAATTAGAAGACAATGCAAAGGGAAGATAAGACAAATAATGCCTTAAGGTAAATAGAAGGAAAAAATGAGAAATTGAACAAAATAACCTTTTGATTTAGGAATAATTTTAGATTTACAGAAAAGTTGCAAAAAATTTTGAGAATTCCTGTACGAACTGCAGCTAGCTTACTTTATTGTAAACACGACTGTGGTATATTTGTCAAACTAAGAAATTAACACTGTACAATATTATTAACTAAGCTACAGACTCTAGATTTCACCAGTTTTTTTTCTAATGTCTGTTTTCTGTTTGAGGGCATAAAGTTATTTATATTAGAAGACAACAATTTACAGCTGTGCAACAATGTTTACAATGCCCAGCATCCAAAAAATTACTAGTTATGAGAAGAAGCAAGAAAGTGTGACCCATAAGCAGAAGAATCAATAAACAGAAACAGATGTAGATGTTAAAGAAATAATGGAAGTAGCAGAAAATAACTTTAAAACATTATTATAAATATGCCCAAGTATTTAAATAGTAACATAACATAATAAGGAAGGAAATGATACATATCAAAAAGAATGAAATGGAAATTCCAGAGCTGACAAACAGAATACATAAAATGAAAAATTCACTGATGGGCCTAATAATGCATTGGTCACTGCAGAAAGATCAGTGAACTTGAAAGCAGAGCAATAGACTCTATTCCAACTAAAATGCAGAGTGGGGAGAAAAGACTGAAAACCATGTTCAGAACCTCTGTAACTTATTGAACAATAACAAAAGGTATAACAGATGTGTAATTGGAGTCCTAAAGGGAAGAGGCAGATGGCATAATGGCAGAAAAAAATTCTCATATTTGATAAAAACTGTAAATCCACAGACCTAAGAAGTTCAACAAACCCCAAGCAAGATAAGTACAAAGTAAATCATACCAAGGTAAACCATAACCAAATTGCTAAAAGCCAATGACAAAGAAGAAAAATCTGAAACTCTGTAGGAGATTGGTCAGAATGGTGGGAGAAATTATAAATAGATGCAAACCTTCTTGGAAGGCCAGGAGGTTTTGCAAAAGTTTGAGAAGAGGTTATGGCTGAAGGCAGCCTAATCCTTTTACCTTGAGCTAATAGCAAAAACCGAATAACAAGGTAATGTAGAGGAGTTTATCTAAATAGTTTGTTTACTAAGACCAACCTTTGAACATGGGGCGGCAAAACTGCTCTCTACTCAGGGGATCAACGATGTTAATGGTGTTTACTCAAGACCTTTGTTATTTAACCTGTACTAAATAAATGCAAGCACCACCAGCTTATTGTGGCTGCTGCTGACTCTGGCAAGCCTGTGTCAGTGTACGTCTTTCATCTGTCACTTGATCGAGTCTGCTGGTCGAACTTGACAGTTGGTGCCCCTGTGTAAGGATGCTGTAATGGGTTGTGGATTCTGACAGAACCCTCAAAAACAAAGGTGAAGAGACTGAGCAGTTGGTAAGTCAGTAAGTCAATAAGTCAGTGAGTCAGTAAGTCATTGGTGCCTGCTTGGGATTTCCAAGTTTGAGGGAATTGTTTAGGCTAGGATTTCTTGATGGGACAACAGTTATCAGCACAACAGAAACAGTCTATAAAAGTATTGAAACAGCTGCTTAAAGCTAGTGGAGCCTCAGTTTCATAGGCTCAATTAAGGAACCTAATGCAAGCTATTGTTTCCCAAAGCCCATGGTTACCGGCAGAAGGCATGCTAGACTTAGAGCTCTGGGAACAAGTGAGGAGAAATCTTAAGCAACATCATGCACAAGGGCAACGGGTCCCAGTAACATCTCTAACATTATGGGCCTTGGTTAGGGCTGCTATGGTCCCGCTATACACAGAAGACCCTAAAAAGGAGAGGGAAGAGGAACTGTCACCTACCTTACCGCCTTCTCCATCTCCCTCAGCCCAGCAATTACCGAGTAAAAGTGACACTGAGACAGAAATTCTCCCTGAGTCTCCTCCCCCAGTAAATGGGAAAAAAGACAAGGGATATGTTACAGCTATGGGACCCTGTCTTAGGCAAGTAGCATTAGAAGGGGAGCTCTTTGCCTGCCTGGTAATGCAAGATCAACAAGGCAATCAGGTGTATGCTTATAAAGAGAAAAGAAAAAGCATTAGAGAAAATGGAGCTGCTAGCCCATTTACAAAAGTATTAACTGAAACCATAGCATATAACTTGGGACTGGTCAGTGCTAGCTAAAACAACTTTAGACATCAGTTAATACCTCCTCTGGAGGGTAGAATTTAATGAGTTATATGAACAGCAAACCTTTTTGTAATTATGGCCACTGTTATTCCTCTCCTACCCCTGACCTGGCTCTCTCAAAATCCTATTTGGATAGAACAGTGACCTTTACAGAGAGAGAAATTTCAGCAAGCCCATGAATTGAGGAGCAATTAAAAGCTGGCCATATAGAACCAACAAACAGCCCTTGGAATTCACCATTTTGGTCATTCACAAAAAGTCTGGCAAATGGAGAATTTTGCATGACTTATAGGCTATTAATGCTAATTTGCAGACTATGAGGCTCCCTCAAAGCTCTGGAATTGCAGGCATGAGCCATCATACCTGGCCATGAAATTCTTAAGTCTAAAGATATATAACACTACATTGGAACTTGGAACTACATAAAGGAAAACAGAGTGGAGGAAATGATAAGTGTTATTTATGAAAGTTTTTTTTTTTCTTGAGATGGAGTCTCATTCTGTCACCAGGCTAGAGTGCAGTGGAGTGATCTAGGCTCAATTTCTGCCTCATGGGTTCAAGGGATTCTCCTGCCTCAGTCTTCCAAGTAGCTGGGACTACAGGCATGTGCCACCATGCCCAGCTACTTTTTTGTATTTTTAGTAGAGACAGAGTTTCACTATATTAGCCAGAATGGTCTTGATCTCTTGACCTTATGATCCACCCGTCTCAGCCTCCCAAAGTGCTGAGATTACAGGCATAAGCCACTGTGCTTGGCCAGTTTTTTAAATTTAAAAATTTTATTGAAAGATATTTATTATTTAAAGATAACAACTTTTCATGGTGCTTATAACATATGTGTGACCACAATAGCCTAAAAGATGGGAAGGGAAAATAGAAGCATATGGTTGTAAGGTCTTATACATGATGGGTGTAATTATTGTTTGAAGGTAGACTGCAGTAGGGTAAATATGTGTACACAAAACAAGAAGCAACAGAACAAAATAAGTGCATCTCCAAATAAGTGCAGCTAAAAAATCTCAAATAAGAGGAGATAAAATGGAATGCTGAAAAAGCCATCAAATAATTCAAAAGAAGTCAGGAAAAAGAAAAAAAATGGAACAACAAAGAACTGCCAAAAACAAAAAAAAAAAAAGAAAAAGAAAAAAGAAAAATGGAGGCCGGGCATGGTGTCTCATGCCCATAATTCCAGCATTTTGGGAGGCCAAGGTGGGTGGAGTCAGGAGTTCAAGATCAGCCTGGCCAACATGTGAAACCCATCTTAAAGAAAAAAAAAAAAAAAAAGGATGGAACACGTAGAAAACAAACAGCAAGACAAGACGATAAACTTACTCTAACCATGTAGATAATTATATTGAGCATAAATGGTCTAGTCAGTCCAGTAAAAACAGATTAACTGTGCTGTCTATAGAAACCCACTTTAAATATTTTAAATAGAGACACAATTTAAAATTAAAACGATAGTAGCTGGGCATGGTGGCTCACACCTGTAATCCTAGCACTTTGGGAGGCTGAAGTGAGATCACTTGAGCCCAGGAATTTGAGACCAGTCTGGGCAACATGGCAAAACCCCATATCTACAAAAAATACAAAAAATTAGCCAGGCATGATGCATACCCTTGTAGTCCCAGCAAATGAGTAGGAGGCTGAGGTGGGAGGATCACCTGAACCCAAGAGGTTGAGGCTGCAGTGAGCAATGATCACATCACTGCACTCCAGCCTGGGTGACAGAGTGAGACCCCATCTCATTTATTTATAATAAAAAATAAAAGGATAGAAAAAGATAGACATCACAAACACTTATCAAAAAAGTACAGGGGCTATATTAATATTAAACAAAGTAGACTTCAGGATAAGTAATATTACCAAGGATAATGAGGGACATTTTCTGATGATGAGAAGATCAATTAATCAGAAGATTTTAAGTGTTTATATACCCAATAACAGAGCTTCAAAATATATAAATTGCAATCAGACAAAAATAAAGGAAAAAAAAGCAATGAATAAAACTAACAAAAATGAAAGGAGAAATGGAAATATTAACAATTATAGTTGGAGATATGAGCACTGCATTCTTAGTAATGGGTAAAACAGACAGATAATCAGTAAGAATAAAGAAGGCTAGACCAATATCTACCCACTGATCTAATTGATAGAATGTTAACACCCAAAGACAACAGAACACTCATTCTTTTTAAGTGCATGTGGAACATTCAACAAGATAAAACTAATTCTGGGCCATAAAACAAGTCTCCATAAATTGAAAAGAACTGAAATTACACAGAGTAGGTTCTCTGTTTAAAAACAAAATTAAATTAGAAATCAACAACAAAAACATAACTTGAAAATTCACAAATATTTGGAAATTAAATGACATTCTTCTAAATAACTCATGGGTCAAAGAAGGAAAATTATATTTTGAATTGAATGAAAATGAAAACACAACAAATTAGAATTGGTGGCATGGGCCCAGCATGGTGGCTCATGCCTGTAATCCCAGTACTTTGAGAGGCTGAGGCAGGCAGATCATTTGAGGCTAGGAGTTGAAGACCAAACTAGCCAACATAGCAAAACTCCAACTCTACTGAAAATACAAAAATTACCTGGGCATGATGGCTCACACCTGTAATCTCAGCTACTAGGGAGGCTGAGGCATGAGAATTGCTTGAACCCAGGAGGTGGCGGTTACAATGAGCCAAAATCATGCCACTGCATTCCAGTCTGAGTGACAGAGCAAGTCTCTAAGACAAAGCAAAACAACAACCCCCCACCCCTAGAATTGGTGGTATGAAGCTAAAGCAGTACTTTCAAATAAATTTTAACATTAAATGTTTGTATTAGAGAAAAAAAGGTCTAAAAAAATCAATGATCTAAGCTTCCACCTTAAAACAAAGACTAGAAAAAGAACAATGAACACAAAATAAGTAGATGTAGAAATAATTAAGAATGTGATAAGAGTGGAAAATGAATGAAAAGAACACAGAAAAATAATAAAGTAAATAAAGCCAAAAGCTGTTCTTCAAAAAAAAATCAATAATAAATCTCTTATCAGGCTAAGAGAGAGAGAGAGAGAGAGAGAGAGAGAGAGAGAGAGAGAGAGAGGAAGAAGAAGAAAGAGGAGGAGGAGGGGGAGGAGAAGAAAGAAATTGCCAGCATTAAGAATGAAGGAATGAAAGATGGGACATTATTATAGATCCTATAGATATTTAAAAAACAAAGGAATGTTATAAACAACTTTATGTTTAATGGGTGAATTCTAATATGCATTAGAATGGAATAACACCAATTCTATACAATCTCACTTAAAAAGTAGAGGAGAAACACCATCCAGATTCTTTTAGGTGATTAGCATTATCCTGATACCACAAACAAAACTGAAGACCAACATGTCTCATGAATAGAGGTGGCAAATTAAAACCAATGATAATACTTTGGCATATTAAAACCAATAGCATTTGAAAAAGAAAATTTATTATGACCAAGTGGGGTTTATCCCAGGAATGCAAGGTAGACTTAACATTTGAAACAAAATCATCAGTAGCTAAAGATCAGTTAACTACTCACATATATTTCACCTAGTTTATATATAGTTCTATTTTGTACATTTAAAATTTTAAATAATCTGAAATTGATTTGAGTATATGGGGTTAGAGTAAGAATATAATTTTTTGCCAAAGCGTTATTTTTTACGATATCATTTGGTGAGTGAATAACTTGACATTTCTCCATTAATTTCTCACATTTCCTTTGTCTTTTAATTTACTAATTTACATGTTTTGTCAGTACTTCTGCCAGTGTTATAGTTGCATAATATTTAATAATAGTAGTTTTAAAATATATTTTCTGTCTGGCAAAGCAAAAGATGTCCCATACTTTTGTGAATATTTTCCCCAATTCTTTCTTAAAATTAAATGTATTCAATAACAGGTAATATATGTACTTAAATTTAAACTCAAATCATAGAATACAGTACTGTATACATATTTAATGAATGTTACTAGTTTCTTGTAAATGCATCTATAGATATTTTATACATAAATTAGCACATATGATTTTTCCTGTTTTAAAAATGTATATATACAAATGGTAGCAAACTATGCACAGTCATTGTATATGTTGCTTTTTCACTTAACGTTATATCTTGGAGCTCATTTCATTTTAATATAAACAACTTCCTCATTCTTTTTTACAACTGCATAGTATAGCAATGAATGAATACCACAATTTATTGAACAATTTCCTGTTGATGGTTATTTAGGCCATTGCCATTTTCTCATGTAATAACAATACATAAAAAATAATTTTGTACATATACTTTCTAACATAGATACAGGAATATCTGTCAGATTAATTCCTAAAGAGGAACTGCTAGTCTAAAAGGCATGTACATTTTATAATTTTTAAATGTTGCCAAATTGCTCTCCATAGAGGCTGTATCAATATATAATATTGCAAAACAATAAGAAATACGTATATGTATATAGTGGTCTCTGATCCTGGTTTCTGACACAGAGCTCCTAAAACGCTTGTAATTTCTGAAGTGAAGGGTACTTGGAGCATCTTTGGTTTAGTAAAATGACTCTTGGTGAGCTCTTAGATGGTGGCTGGTCTTGAGGAAGACCAAGCCATGATTAGAAGCTTGGAACTTTCAGCCCCACCCCACCCTATCCTCAGGGAAGGGGAGAGGAGCTGGAGATTGTTAATAATAAATCATGTCTACGTGGTGAAGCCTCCATAAAAGTCTGTGAAGTACAGGGTTTGGAGAACTTCTGGGTGGGTGAATACGTCTGTGTGATGGGAAGGTGGTGCACCCCAACTCCACGGGGACAGAAGCTCCTGTGCCTGTCCTGCTTTCGGACCTTGCCCTATGTATCTCTTCCTCTGGCTGTCCATCTGTATCCTTATCAGATCCTTTATTATATAATAAACTGGTAAACATAAGTGTTTCCATGAGTTCTATGAGTCACTGTAGCAAATTATCAAACCTGGGGAGGGGGTTGTGACAACCCCTAATTTGTAGCCATGTTAGATAAAAGTGTGGGTAACATTGGGACCTACTCCTTGCAATTGGTGTCTGAAGTTGGGGGCAATCCTGTGGCATTGAGCCCTTAACCTGTGGGGTCTGCATTAACTCTTAGAAAGTCAGTGTCAGAAGTGGGTTAAATTGTAGGATACACAGTTGGTGCGTACAGAGAATTGGAGAATTGTTTGGTGTGGGAAAAGCTCACACACGTTTAATGGCCAGAAGTATTATGAAAGTGTAGAGAAGAAATGGTATTTTCCCCATTAAAAAATATGATCAGCAAAATTTGGGGGTGCCTGTTTACCCTCACCCTTATCAACATCATTTTCAAACTTTTTGACCATTAGCATTCTAGGTGGTAAACAACTTATATTACCTATTGTTTTAATTCACATTACATTTATTAGTGATTTTTAAGTTCTTCTTTACTCTTATTTTATTTCCGGAAGTTGTCTTGGGATTTTATAGCTGTTATAACTAAGGTATAGCACTGATAAGTAATAATAATTTTGTCTTCTTGCCACATCTGATTTTTGTTTTATTCCTTCCTTTACTGCATTGATCCTAACTTCTGGAACAATATTAAATAATAATAAGATTGATCATTATTTTTTGGTTACTGCTTTTAATGCAACAATCTGTAGTATTTCAATTTAAAGTAAGATATTACCACCATTCATTATGTTAAGAGATTGTTCTGCTTGTCCTAAACATTTAAAAGTTATAAAAGTCCACCAGAAATGATGTGGAACTTTATCAAGTACTTTTTGGAATATAGGTTTGGGTGATTTATTTTCTTGAGGAGGAACTGTATAATTTTAATACATTTCCTGATGTCAAACCACCCTTACATTGTTAATTAAACCCTCCTTGACTATCGTGATGATTTTTTTGATGTGCTTTAATTAAATTTGCTAATTTTTTTCCAGACAATTTTCTGACCCCATTCAAAAGTGAGACTGGTCTGTTGTTTTCTTTTTGTGTGTGTGCGTGTATGTGCTGTTCTTGACGGGTTTGTTATCAGGGTTATGATAACCTTATAAAATGAACTGGGCAGCTTTTCTTCTTTGCTTTTTTGTCCAAATTCTTCTCCGCTCCTCCGGCCTGGTGAGAACAAGGCTGGCCTGTGCTCAGACCTGCTCCAGGACCTCTGGTGACCTCCAGCGTGTTCCCCGCTCTCTTCTTGACTCCTGGTGGTGTTGTCTCTGGCATCTCTCTGCTTCTCCTCTGGCCTGACTTCCCAATGTGTTCCCCTAGCATCTATGGCTCAACCTGAACTGGCCTCTGTGTGAACTCAAGGGAGGGGATTTCCTTGGCAGATGGAGCTTCTCCATGTGCCCCCCGCCCTGCCACTTCCTCCAAGAGCTCTCCCAGCTGTGATCCTTAGCTCCTCCTTGGGCTTCTGCCTCTAGCTCTCTGCTGCCCTCTAGCCACAACGTCTGTCCTTGTCATGGCTTCCCGCAGGCAGAGGCATTGAGAATGGGACTGTGTTCAGCAGGCCCAGTGCTCATACATGTCTTGAAGCCCTTGGAAGTTCTCCAGAGTGATTGGTTTGAAGGGGTTATTTTGGCTGCCTCTGAAGAAAAGGATGCCAGAATAGACCCAAAGCCTGGACTCTGCCCTCAGTGGGGAACATGAATTACATTTCTGCCAAAGGACAACTCTGAGAAGGCCTGATGCAGCCAGGCAGGGCAGCTCTGTAAAGTCCAGAGTGGGGAAGGGATCACATTCAGTCTGAATCTTTGAACAACATGCTGCTTTCCTGTCCTTCCCTGCTAGCTGAGACAATGTGTATGTCCAGCCTTTCTGTTCAGCTGTCAACTGTGAATGACACCTGATGGTGAGGCTTGAGCTATGCATGGAATTGTCGGTCTTTAGGCTGATACCTTCCTTGCTATCCCCTGATGCCATCTAAGACCAAGGCCATGGAGGGGCACTGTTGTAAGTATGCTGTTCATCATTTAATATCATCTAGTGGTTCTGGAGTCAGGCAGATTTGGGTTTGAATTCTGGGCATGCCACTTACTAGCTCCGTGATTTCAGGCAAATAACTCAGCATCTCTGAGCCAAGTTTCCTCATCTTTAAAACAGAAAAATAATAGATATACTTGTTAAGCTGTTGTGAGATAGCAATGCACATAAAGCACTTGGCCTAATGCTCAACCTAGTAAATATTCTGTAGACGTTAGTTGATATGGTTTGGCTGTATCCCCACCCAAATCTCATCTTGAATTGTAGCTCCCATAATTCCCACATGTTGTGGGAGGGACCTGGTTGGAAGTACTTGAATCATGGGGGCAGGCTTTTCCTTTGCTGTTCTCATGATAGTGAATAAGTCTCATGAGATCTGATGGCTTTATAAAGAGCAGTTCCCTTGCACATGCTCTCTTGCCTGCTGCCATGTAAGATGAGGCTTTGCTCCTCCTTAACCTTCTGCTGTGATTGTGAGGCCTTCCTAGCCATGTGGGACTGTGAGTTCATTAAATCTCTTTTTCTTAATAAATTACGCAGTCTTGGGTATTTCTTCGTAGCAGTATGAAAGTGGACTAAGACATTAGTTAAGATTATTCTTTATCCTGATTGTTCTGTATCTCTCTTGAGAATCAGGGTAACTTCACTGATATTCAAGGCTCTCTTGAGGTTGGGGTCAGTTTATGAGCTGTCTTTCCAGCCTTATCTCTACTACTCTGTTACACATACTCCATTGGTCAGCTGAATTTTCACCTCTTTGCCTTTGTATACGCTGTTCTCTCTACACTCAGAGCAACCTCCTCAGCATCTTTGATTGAGAATCTTTCCAACTGTCGAGGCCCAAGTTAAATATGACCTACAGCATGAAGAGTTCCTGGCTGCCCCTTCAGAGGTTCTCTGCCTCCTGCAGCAGCATGGCCATTGTAACTATTTCCAGTCAAGAACTAGGTGAGATTAGCCCCTGAGAATGAATTTAATGTCAAAGTTTGTGTGATGAATGTGCTAAGTTTTTGTGGACATTCCCCCAACCCCACCCCAAGAGTTGATCTCTGAGTGCCTGAGCCTGAGACGTGCTATTGGCTCCAACATTTCTTTTATTTTTCTTTTCTTTTCTTTTTTTTTGAGACCAAGTCTTACTCTGTTGCCCAGGCTGGAGAGTAGTGGCATGATCTCTGCACATTGCAACCTCTGCCTCCTGGATTCAAGTGTTTCTCCTGTTTCAGCCTCCCAAGTGGCTGGAATTACAGAAACACACTACCATGCCAGCTGATTTTTGCATTTTTAGTAGAGACGGGGTTTCACCATGTTGGCCAGACTGGTCTTGAACTCCTGACCTCAGGTGATCCACCTGCCTCAGCCTCCCAAAATGTTGGGATTGCAGGTGTGAGCCTCTATACTCTGCCAGCTCTGGCATTTCTGTGTTGGAGGGGTTAGGAGGCATTGTGGTAGAAAGGGAAGCTAGAAGTCTTGTTTTGCATGGAAAACACGATGATTTCATTCACACTGTATACTTTTTAGGGTTGGCTTAGGGGATGGGGGTAAGAGGTTGGGATCAGGTAGTGCTGGTCCTTCTGATGAACCTGGGGAGAACAAGGCTGGCCTGTGTTCAGACCTGCTCCAGGACCTCTGTGACCCCAGAATGTTTCCAGCTCTCTTCTTGACTCTTGGTGGTGGTGTCTCTGGCATGGATATTCCTAATCTGTGAGTAAGCAAATGGAGTCCTTAAGAATGACCAGTAACTAAAACAGCTCTAACCTAAGCAGTTGTTGGATGTGAGACTGTGAACAAAAGTGTGAGGTCACATGGAGTCTGTGGAGAGACAAGCCAGACTGCTACCATGCATTGTCTTATGGCCACCTCCAGATCTTTCTGTGAAAAGCCTGCTAGGGAGATGAGATATTTGGTCTGGGTTGGGTAGGCTGGGCCAGCTAGTATGGGTGCAAACTTGAGATTCTTAGGAGTTGAGCTTCTGGTCAAAAGAGAGAGAATGGGTTTAGGCAAGAATATGGCCCAGCTCTATCTACCAAGAACCATGGTCAGGTGATCAGATTAGGGCTAGAGGTATACCCATCTCTGGGAATTTGGGTGAGGGCTGTCTGCACAAATTCCACAGCTTGGGCCTTGCTTTGGAACATGGGACCTGGTGTCTGGGCATTCTCCCCCTGGATCAATGACCCAGGCCTGGGACAGAGGCCCCAAGAGATGCTTGCTCCTTTGGCCTGCTGTGTGAGGCAGCAGAGGATGAGCTGAGCCCAAGGTGGAGTGAGGTCACAGACAGGGGACCATCTAGAGCATAGCTCTGGAAAAGCCTCATTTGCGAGACTCCATCTAGCCCCAGGTACCCAGCCCTAGTCCCTTCCCTGTCCTTCTCTTGGAAAAATTTGTTTTTCTCTTATACCTGGAGGAATCATGAGTGCTGTTGACAAACATTTCCAGTTTTCCCCTCTTCCAGGAACATGATAGGACTGCAATTTTAGGTTCCATGGTGACCCTTTATGGCCAATGGGTTGTGAATGGAAGGGGCATGCATCATTTCTGGGCCAGAGCACTTCACTGCAATAGGAGACCCTCCAGAGTGCTCTTTCCACCCACCAATGGGTGATGTTCAAATGATAGCTACTTTATCTGCCTGGGCTCCCAAGTGAGATGTGGAGTAAACTCCCAACCGTGGACAGGTGGTACAAGAGGAAAACGCACCTCTGCTGTTAATAAAGCACTAACCTCTGTCAGTCTACCTCCCTGAGGATCCAGGGCTTCTGTCTATTCTCAGCTTTTACTGTCCTACAATATTGCTTTTATTTTCCTTCAAGACTCTGTACCCTCTGATTTACTTCTGTCCTCTTCGGTCCTGCTCTTTCTTTCCCTGGTTCTTATCTTTTATACACATATCCTTGAGTCCCAGTGCTACTTTGCCATTACTTAATTCTATCCTCAGGGCCTCTAAACTCCCCTCTTTGACTATGATGAAAGGTGGGCTCCTTTCAGGCAAGATTGTAGAGGCTGGAGCTGGAGAGCCCAGAGGGTGTGTGGTGGCAGCTACCAAGGCAACTCCCAGTGACCTCCACCTCCAGGTAGTCACACTTTTGGGTAGTCCCTTCCCACCTGGTACCAGTGTAAGTCTGTGTGATCAGTAGACTATGGCAAAGTGATGATATGTGACCTCCAAGAATAGGTTATAAATGATTGTCGTTTCTGTCTCAGTCATCCTCTCTTGGATAATTTGCTCTAGGGAAGCCACGTCATAAGCTATGGAGAGTCCCATGTGGCAAAGACCTGAGGCCACCTGCCAATCAAGTCTCAGATGCCTGCAGCCCTGGCTGACTCCTTGATGGCAACCCCGAGAGAGGCTCTGAACTAGAACCACCCTGCTAAGCCACTCCCAGATTCCTGACCTCATAACAAAAGCTACTAAGTTTGGAATCACTCATTATGCAGCAACAAATAACTAATACAGGGCAAGTGTTTGGGAGATTGTGTTTGGAATGTCAAAGCCCTGTAGAATAACAGTCTAGATCTTTGCTTAGTATAGGTTGTATTGCTTGATCTGGGACAGATTTGGCCACCATGGCTGGTGACCTGAAGGGTTAGGCTTCCCAGATGTCTTTGTACATGGTTGCTGAGAGCACTCCATCCGGGGGAGGAGGGGGTATGAAATACTAATACAGATTTTTGTCTATCCCTTAGAAATCTCTCTTGACCCAATCTCAAAAGACTCACTCAAACCTGTCTTGTGCTAAACAGGGAATTCTAAGTAAAAACTGAAGCCATTTTACAAATAATGCAAAACATTGGTGCACCATCCACAGTTCTTTAGGATGCTTTTGCTGGGTGTGACACACAGGGAGAGAAGCTACATGACATAGAGAAGGTTACACACATCCGTGGTGGTGCTGAGTGCAAAGAGCAGTATCAGAAACTAGGGCCCAACAGGGCAGCAGATGCCCTAGAGAGAGATTTGCTTATGGGCAAAGGTAACTCCTGTGAGACACATTCCACAGGAGTGAAGGCCTAAGTTATTAAAGGGGAACATTAGCTGGTGAAATTAGATCTATTACTGTTAAATCATCTTCACTCATGCTGGCAGGCCTGCAGGGATTGGGAAAATTTGGGGTCCAATAACAGCAACAAATATTATATTTCTACTTTTTAAGCACTTACGATGAGAGTAGGGATATTGGGAGATGTTGTCCAAAGGATACAAGAATTCAGTTAGACGGGGGAACAAATTCAGCAGATCTATTGAACAACTATGTGACTGTAGTTAATGACAATATATTATATACTTGAAAATTGCTAAGGGAGTAGATTTAAATGTTCTCACCAGAAAAAAATTATAGGTATGTGACTTCAAAAAGTTCATGGAAAAATGGAATTTAAAAATTACAGTACAAAATATAAACTTGATTTTTCAGTATAAGCTCCATGAAGTTCAAGACCCTGTTGTAATTGATGTTAGCAGCCATTTAGTTCATTCCTAAAGAACTGAGGGTCCTGGGAACTTAGCCATATCAAGTCAGTCTTCTTCACATTATTAACTGAAGAAATTGGGTGTCTTTTAAAGACTTTTTAAGATTAGGAAACAAAAAAGGAGTCAGAAGAGCCATATTAGGACTTAAGGTGGATGCGTAATTATTTTCCACCAAAACACTGTCAAAATTGCCTTTGTTTGATGAGAGGAATGATTAGCAGCATTGTCGTGGTGGAGAAGGACTCTCTGGTGAAGCTTTCCCGGACATTCTTCTACTAAAGTTTTGACTAACTTTTTCAAAACACTTTCATACTTAGCAGATGTTATCATTCTTTGGCCCTCCAGAATGTCAACAAGCAAAATGCCTTGAGCAGCCCAAAACACTGTTGCCATGACCTTTGCTTTTGACCTGTCCACTTTTGCTGTGAGTGGACCACTGCCACCCCTCGGTAGCCATTGCTTTGATTGTGCTTTGTCTTTAGGATAATACTGGTAAAGACACCTCTCATCTCTTGTTATGATGCTTCAAAGAAATGCTTCAGGACCTTGATCCCACTTATTTAAACTTTCCATGGAAAGCTCTGCTCTTGTCTGCAGCTGATCTGGGCGCAATGGTTTTGGCATCTATTGAGTGGAAAGTTTGCTCAACTTTAATTTTCAGCCAGAATTGTGTAAGCAGAACCAATTGAGATGTCTATGGTGTTGGTTATTTTGCGTGTGTGTGTGTGTGTGTGTGTGTGTGTGTGTGTGTGTGCTGTAATTGTCAGTCCTCTTTAATTAGGGCACAAATGAGATGATTTTTTTTCCTCACAAATTGATGTGGATGAGTGGCCACTGCAGGCTTCATCTTCAACATTGTCTCATCCCTTCTTAAAATGAGGTATCCATTTGCAAACTGCCAATTTCTTTGTGGCATTGTCCCTATAAACTTTTTTTTAAAGCATCAGTGATTTTATCATTCTTCCACCTAAGCCTCACCATAAATTTGAAGTTTCTTTTTCAATTTTAGCAGAATTCATGTTGCTCTGATAGAGACTCTTTTCAAACTCATGTCTTAGCCTCCTTAGTGCCTGAAACTAGATCCTGTTCATACATGTTATAACACGTCAGTATGAGTTTATATTGGTGTAGAAAAAATTTTAAATCCATGCATAGTTTTTTTAATAAGACATATTTTTCACAAACTTTTTGAAGTCTCTTTATATGTGAGATAATGGTTATGTTAATTTTCAGTCATTCCACAATGCATTCATGATCAAACATCATGTTGTACAAATGTATACATTTTTATTTGTCAATTACATAAAAAATAGAAGTTCAAAGAGTGGACATATAAGGTAGAAATGAACTTGAAAAATTAAACTTGGGATAAAAAGCACTTACCATATGACTATTTGAAACTGTTTACTACTTGAGAATAAACAGTTCATGGACATCATCTTTTTCAAGCTTTGAAATAATCTATAAGGTAGATATTATTCCCATTTTTCAGATGAGGAACCTGACATTACATAACTTGCTTCTTCCAAGTGCCTCCTCCAAAGGTCAAAGCTGGGGTCATACAGGTGGGTGCCTACCACTCTTAAAGGCAGAGTCCTCTGCTGTCCCCATCTGATGTGAAGAGTCCAACTCTTGTGTTGTGAACACAAGTAGATCCGCTATTCTTTGAGACTGGTTTCCTGGAAGCGAGCCCATGCCATTGCCTGGCCCAAGACTCTTGGCTGCAAGGAGCTGACCTGCTTTTATCCACAGAGTCAGCAAAATGTGCAGATAATTTATAATAGTCATTAGTAGAGTGCCTTTGAGGTCAAGTATGAGCCTCCTGCACTTCAGCTCTATACAGATCTGTGCAGGAGCAAAGAGGAGTCAAATTTCTGGAAGCAATCTAGCCATAACAAATGAAGACTGTGTTGCTTCAAGACTTTTAGGTAAGTGCTAAAGGGAAGAACAACAATATGAGCATACTTCACACTATTAAACTGTACACTCAAGAATGGTTAAGATAGTAAATTTTCCATTGTGTGTGTGGCTTTTTTGCCACAATTAAAAATAAAAAGGAGATGATCTCCTTTTATATTTTTACTTTTAATTGTGGAAAAATGATGATCTATATCCTGCACAGCTATAGATCAGATCAATTACTGATAATTCTCCATATTTATCAGTTGGTAAATGGGACCTGTAAAGGAAGTGTGGGTCTGTGTGGGATATAGATCATCAGGATGGAGAAGCAGGGGAGCAGATGTGCAGTCAGAGCAGGCAGAGGTAGATCATAAAAGACCATCACAGAAACTCTACCTGTAACCAGTTTCGTTCTGATGAGGGCGATTGGCAGTTAACTTCAGGCCCCTAGGCCATGATTGTACTTTATTCGAAGTCACTGTATATGTGTATACATGTATATATACATGCATGTATGTGTATATATGTATAGCCTATATATACACACATAACCATATATATTTGTATGTACATGTATATACCCACATATAAATGTATATGTATTTATATGCATATATGCATGCATGTGTATATATATGTATGTTTGTAGATGCATGCATGTATATCTATATGTATGTGTAATTAAGAACAGTATTACATGGTTAATATCATAGGTGGATTTTAGGCCTTTCAAATAATTCTTTTGTCAGCTTTACAAAGTCCTGGATCACAGAGTCTTTCAGGTTTGTTCAGGAGGGAGGTCTACATGAATGGACCTGCCGACACTGTAGTCATAAGTCCTGGCCCAAGTGGAAATCCTGGATCAGCTGTCTCTTTTGGGCTGATCTGTTTGGGCTACACATTAGACCAGAAGCAGCACACAGAAAGCCAGCAAGGCAGAAACATGATCACGATTCTGATTATCTAATAGGAAGATCCAGCCTCTGCTCTCTTGACCAGACTTAGCTACACGCTCCCTGGGATATGGAACCCTGATCCATCTCTCAGAAGGAAACCCTGCCAGTGACAAGACTGGGAACAAGTTTAGAAATCTTGGCTTCTTGTGAAAGGAATGAGGCTTCGGATGCTGGGGGTAGAGCAGTGGGGAGAGACACTGTGGCTCTTGTTTTTTGCTTATGGAGAAATGGAAGACCTTTAGAGAAACAGGTCTTGACTTAGAGGTGTGAAACTGGAGTGGCAACTGATTCCCAGACCTATAGAGCTCTCTCCTCTTTTTGAAGATTCTGGAGTAGTATTTAAGAGTATCCCTTCTGCCTAGTCGGCTTTCCTCCCTCTAGACCAGGGAGGACCCTCTCTTTGACCTTTCACCATGCCATGCCTAGCACAGGACTTAGAGGGGCTCCTGCCACATCCCATGGTGAGTGCAGACAGCCATATCCTATACCCTTTTCATTCCTCTTAGCTTAGTATACAAGAGTCTTTTCCCATAGTTTATAATCTCCCTTAAGGGCTGACACCATGTCTTATTCACCTTGGGAGCTTCTATAGCTTCTCTTTCCCTCCCCCTTTCCATGTGCCTTGAATACAATAGAGGATGTCAGCAACATTTGTTAAAAAACACATCCCCAGATGGTTCTCCAGCCAGTATTATCTTCTTCTTTTTGCCCTACAAACCAACTGCTGTGGGTTTAAAACTTTGCATTGTTGGCCAAGGGTTCTGAAACTACAGTTTGTCTTAATCTGTGGTCTCCAGATTCTTGCTTGATTGCTCTTTCTGGAAACCTCCCAGATAAATCACAGCCAGTCATATCCGTACTGCACCTCTCTCCAGAATAGTCAGCATGAGGGCAGAGATAGAAGGGCCTTGAGAGAGCATCCAGGAAGCCCTTGTATTACAGATGGGAAAGCAAAACCCCTGAGAAGAGAAGGGACTTGCCCGAGGTCATGGTTTTGAGTCAGGGCCAGAAATCAGCTTTTCTGTCTCCCATAGCCCCCAGGGCTCCTAATGCTGGCCTGGTGTTCTTCTTTACACTGGCTGAGTTTTTAAAAGGCTTTTTTATGGCCCTCACTGTTCAGGTATCACATCCAGAGAGGCAGGTTGGTAGCTCAGCCAGCCAAAGGGTGTCTGCTCCAGGGCAGAACAAGTGTTGAGAACTTGAGAAAAGAGATCTGGCCCAAAGGAGTGGAGACAGCAGCGAATGGCCCTCGTGGTATTCTGTCCATGTAATGAAGTCTACTGTGAAGTTGTCATTTGACGACAAACCTTATAAACGAATAGTGTCTTGCTGTAACTCACCCTGAACATGAACTTGGTTAAGTGTTCATGGCCTCTGGAATTCCCTGCCCACCCCATCTAACTGTCTTCTGGCAGAAGGACTATTTTGTTTTTGTGGCCTCGTGGTAGTGTTTTTCTCATCAGCAGAGGCTGATTCCTGCCAGAGCTCTGACCAAGGCCACTGGCTGCATGCCATAGTGAGGGCTGGAGGAGACGATAATAATGCTGCTTTTCAAAGCCCTTTCCCAAGCACTGCTTACTTGATCCTCAGTGAAGCCCTGGGTGACAGGCAGGGAAGTTCCTTATTAGTCCCTAGCTTATGGAAGACATGATGTCTCAGAGAGAATGAGTGATTAACCCAAGGGCACGTGGCCTGATGAGTTATTGAGGTCAAGGAAACAGTGTTCAAATTCCATCTCTGCTACTTACTGTGACTATTTGAGGTCTATAACTCACTAGTGTGGGAACTTGAATGTGACTCAATAGCTCTGCCTCAGTTTCCTCACTATTAAATTAGAATATAGTACATCCTTCATTGAGATGTTGGGAGATTAAATAAGCCAATATATGTAAAGTAGTTAAGCCTATGCCTGGCAGGCAGTGAGTGGTAATGTTAGAAATGGTTGCTATTATTATTTTTTGTTGATGAAGTCTTGCTCTGTCACCCAGGCTGGAGTGCAGCGGTGTGATCTCAGCTCACTGCCACCTCTGCCTCCCCGGTTCAAGTGATTCTCTTGCTTCAGCCTCCCAGGTAGATGAGACTACAGGCACACGCTGCCACACCCGGCTAATTTTTCTATTTTTAGTAGAGTCGAGGTTTCACTATGGTGTCCAGACTTTTCTCGAACTCCTGACCTTGTGATTAGCCTGCCTTAGCCTCCCAAAGTGCTGGGATTACAGGCCTGAGCCACTGCGCTCTGACAATTGCTGCTATTATTATCAAGTCTGTCTCTGCTGTGAGACAGGACACGCTTCCCTGGAGCTCATATAAAGATCCCTCCTGGGGATCTCTAAGAAGATAGATTTCAAAAGTCATAGCATTGCAGAAGTCTCAATGATAATCCAGTTTGTCTGCTCATTTGATTTTATGATTATTTTTCTGATCTGACCTTTGACGATAATCACACACAAGTATTAGATGCATGGTAATTAGGTGCATTGACATTATTATTATAATCATGTAGCTGAATAAAATTTTTACTTTTTCTCTTTTTTTGATATTATTTGGTGTCTATAAATATAGACATTCATGTTATCACATTTCTCCATTACATGCACCATTTCATCTTGATCACATGCACTGACAATGACTCACATTAAGAGGTAAAAATAGAAAAAAGAACAGTATTACTCATAATATTCGGGAAGTAGGGGAAGGGAGGAAACGGAAATGTAAGAATGGTAATTTCCTTATCTTTTATAGCAGCCAGTCAGTTGATATTACCTAAAATTGAAGCATGTAAAAAAGTCTATTCCAGTCTCTGAATATTTTTTATAATATATTTTCTTAACTGTAGCAGTACAACATCTTTGAGAAATACTGTCTCCTTTGGGCCAGGTGCAGTGGCTCATGCCTGCAATACCAGAACTTGGGATGCCAAGGAGGGCAGATTGCTTGAGCTCACTAGTTTGAGAGCAGCCTGGACAACATGACAAAACCTGGTCTCTACCAAAAATACTGAAATTAGCCAGGTGTGGTGGCACGTGTCTGTGGTCCCTGCTACTTGGGAGGCTGAGGTGGAAGGATTGTTGGAGCTGGGGAAGTCAAGGCTGCAGTGAGCTGTAAGTGCACCACTGCACACCAGCCTGGGTGACAGAGTAAGATCCTGTCTCAAAAAAATAAAAATAAAAACATCTCTTGTGGAGAATAAACCAACTTAAGCAATTCCATTAGATTTATTAACATCCTTGTCTTCTCTTAAATTCCAGAAAAATTAAATTTTATACGTTTTATTAAATAGCATGTAAGATATGATCTCTTTCTAAACCACTTCTTATATTCATCTCTCCATACATCCATTCATTCTTGTTTCTTAGTTACCTATCCATCCTTCTCTCTGTACAAATAAGGAGAGTGATATCTGCAACAATGTTCATTTTGTCAGCCATGGTTATCTGGTGGTGGTGGGATACTGAAGATTTTTAAACATTTTCTTTGTGCTCTAGAATATTGTTTGAATTTTTATAATAAGCATGTATCATGTTTATAAAAATAAAATATTACCTTAAAAAACAGGGAGACAATGCTTCCAGATTTTCCCCCAGGAAATCCAGGGGGGTTTCCTTGCTTTTTCTGCCCTTCCTAACCCTATATATTCCAGGACCAAGGCTTTCAGGTTCATCTGATACCCCAAAACCCATGATTGTCCCAGAGGCCTTTGCTTCCAGAACTTGGGGGTCCTTAGTGCTGGGGAACTTGATTGCTACTAATTCTTTGCAAGTAGACTGTGGATACCCTGGCAGGGAAACATCCAACTGAGGAGAGGAGGAAAGATGGCCAGAGGACAGTGAGACAGCAAAAGAGCTGTGAGTCCTGGGATTTCTCATCTTACATATGAGGAGAGACAGCCTAGAGGCGAACAGTGACTTGTTCAGAGTAAGCCAGCCTGCCACGTGCATCAGAGGCAATCAGTTGTCCCTTCAAAGCATTCAGTACTTTTCTCCAAGCCCCATGAGTAAGGAGAGGTGGTAGGGCTTCAGGTCCTTATTCTTGGTACAGAAAGGGAGAAGGAAGGCAATGTTAGAGTTTGGGAGGGGAATTGGGACTGCAACCTCTCCCTCTTCAGAAGCCAGTCTTGTTTTCCTATTAGATCTGCTAGAATTAGCATCTATAGGAACCTCAAGACCCCCTGTAGGCATCTATAGCATCCATCACACAGAATGTTTAGAATCAGAGAAAAGGAATCCTGGCAGATATTGTATCTGGATTTGAGCAAAGTGGAGAACATTCAGAATGCTCTGGGGGCCAATTCTTGTCTTTCCTACTCCAACTGGGGGGCATAGCCTATGTTTCTCTAAACTCTCACAATGTTTTATATATATACTTTTTTTCTGGGAATGTGGTGGTGGTAGGAGTGTGGAGTGGATTTTTTCACAACTGCTTAGGATGATCCCCATCTAAACTCCAGGAAATTGTCAGCACCTCCCTGGTGGACAGCTCCCCAGCAGCCACCAGAATCTCCCCATCTGAATGGGGCCCCTGGGCCACTGGTGTTCTGGGAACAATGATTTGTCTTTCTCTTGTTCATCTTTCTATCTTAAAACAATTCAGTTTGTTCTTCTTTCTATCTTAAAAAAATTCTTAAAAAAAAGAATGAAAGCGGTTTCATTCTTTAAGATACACAATGTACATAAAGAAATATTGAGTTGGTCAAAATAAAGGACCTTTAGCTAAATATAAGAGCCTGAGTAATTGAATTAGAAACAGCTCAAGGATGGGTGTGTGTCACAGATCAGGAATCTTTTATAACAGGATTTTCAGAACCAAATCAACATCAAGAACACATCGTCTTGCAAAAATTGTTTTGGGCTATTTCCCAGTATTAATGCAATATGGGAGAGGTTAGTTGGACACAGAAATCTTAGAATTCCATGGATATTTTAATGGTTTAAGGCTAAAGTTCAGCATATTTGGAATCTGGGCTGTTCCCAGAAAATCCAGAGTTACGCTTTTCGTGCTCATAACCAACAGTCTAGATGACTCAGGTAGAAGAGAGAAGTCTAACAGGAAATGGAGGTCCTGGCATTGTGAATGCTTTGGGAACTAAAATACTAGAGGATGCACAAGTTTTCCTCCAGCAAAAGGAGGAAGCATAAAAGAGGGAGCACAAATGTTTGAAAAATGGTGAAGCCATCTGTTACGGCTTCCCTTTACAGAAGTGGAACACTGCCACCGGAGCCTGTAAGAAGGTATGGTGCAGGTCAGGTGCTGGCAAGAGAGGCTGGTTGACTTCCATTAGGCTCTTCATGAATCAGCTTTTACTTTGGAATGTCTCCTTGGCCCAGAGCCTGGTTCTCATCTTGGCAGGCTTGGAAACACACGTTTTTTCAACACTGAGAGTGTCTCTATCTCACTCCGAATAGGGTTTCATTGTCTGAGCTTGAAAGTGCATATTGTGTAAGCTACTTGCTAAGTATTTGTTGATGATGAGAAGCAAAACTGCTTGGGGACTAGGCATTTGCTGACTCTACTCAGAATCCCCTCTTTTTTTAATGGAAAACCATCTGGGAAACCAGATCATTACCAGAAGATTGCTTGGTGAGCTTGGAATCAGATTTAGGGGTGATAGATTTATGATGGTGGGATTTGATGGAGACAGGTTCTAATCAGGTGTTCCCCCCATGCCTGGGGTGGGGGAAGGCCTGCCATTGAGGCTAGGTAGGTTAAGGCCTTGGGTCAAGGGACTCCCATTCTTTGGGTTCCTCCAGAAGCAGACCCTGAAACAAGGATTTGAGCGCAAACAGTTTAATTGGGAAGTGGTTCCAGAAAACAGTGGTAGCAGAGTGAAATGAAACAGGGAAAGGAAGGAAGCCAATACAGGTGTGTTAACAAACAAGTTAACACTGTGGGCAACTGAAGCTTAGTCTCACTGGAGAGTGGGAGACAGTGTACAACATGTATCTCCATGTTAATCCAATGGAGGGTCAGAGATCTGTGGGGTTTTTTTTTTTTCTGAGACAGAAGTCTCACTCTGTTACCCAAGCCAGAGTGCAGTGGCATGATCTCAGCTCACTGCAACCTCTGGCTCCCAGGTTCAAGTGATTCTCCTGCCTCAGCCTCCCGAGTAGCTGGGATTACAGGCATGCGTCACCACACCTGGCTAATTTTTGTATTTTTAGTAGAGATGGGGTTTCACCATGTTGGCCAGGCTGGTCATGAACTCCTGACCTCAAGTGATCCACTCACCTCAGCCTCCCAATGTGCTGGGATTACAGGTGTGAGTCACTGCGCTCAGCTGGAGATCTGGGTCTTTATGCACCAACTCTCGTAAGTCATTGGCTGAGTGCTACTCCTGACCAGGGAGTGGGATGGGTGGCCAGTTGGCTGACACATCCATCCTACTGCATACATGGGAAGAATGACCTCTGGTGCCAGAGTCCTTAGGTCAAGAGACACATATATGGTGGTTAGAAGTTGGGCTGGTGGGCCTGAAATGGATACTGCTGAGGGAATATAAGGGGGACACAGGTAGCATATTTGCCCATCCCTGTATTGCGGGCAGTCACGAATTGACTTTCCTTTCTTTCATGCTCATCCTTTTTCTTTCTATACTTGTATCATTGACCAGTTATGATTGGTCAATTGTCTTAATTCTCTTCTTGAGATGAGGTCTTGCTCTGTCACCCAGGCTGGAGTGCAGTGGCGTGATCGTGGCTCACTGCAGTCTTGACCTCTTGGGCTCAAGCAATCCTCCCACCTCAGTCTCCCATGTAGCTGGGACAATAGTTGTGTGCCACCATGCCTGGCTAATTTTTTTATTTTTATTTTTTGTAGAGATGGATCTCACTATGTTCCGCAGGCTGATCTTTAACTACTGGATTCAAGTGATCCTCCCACTTTAGCTTCCCAAAGTGCTGGGGTTACAGGTGTGAGTCACTGTGCTCAGCCTCTATTCTTTAAAATCCGTTTGTTAAACTGAATCAATTAGGTTTTGTGCTTCCTACTCCTGACCCCAGAATAGTCTATTATTATTGCTTTCTACATGTTCTAGTTTTATTTACAATGTGGGGTCTAAAATGTTTAGTTCTGAGAATTTGGGGTATGCCTTGCTGATGACCATATGCACTGCTTAAAGGAGGTGGGATGGGGAGAAAGAGAAATAAAACAGTAACTAGAAAAGGAGAAACATTTAGAAACAAACTATTTGATGGGTTCTGAACTTTTTATGCAACTTGACCGCAAATTCTTAAGTTCATCTGGAAGAAAAAAATGCAGAAATCTAGCCAAGAACATTTTGAAGAAGAACAATGGTGAAGAATTTTCCCTATTAGATAGCAAAATATACTATAAAGCTATAGTGGTTAAAACATTGTGGGATTGGCACAAGTTTAGACACATAATTCAGTGGAACAGAATACAGACTCCAGAAACAGATTCATCTATATGTAGAAGTTTAATATATGATGAATATGGTATTTCACACTTTGATCTTAGCCAAAAGGCTGAGAAGCAATGAACATGGTGTTTGAAATGACAGGACACCAAGGGGGGAATAAGGGTGAATTTTATAATAGATGATGTTCTTAGATACCTATCTGGAAGAGAATTAGATTAGAATTCCTATTTCATACATACACAAATGAAAATAAATTTTCAAATGGATTATGGAAGTATTACTAAATAACAAAACTAAATGAACAAAACAAACATATGAGAGCAGTTTTTCAGTCTTGGAGTGGGAAAGACCATTCCAAGATTTTAAAATTGGCAAGTCTTAATGAGAAGGGGCTGGAAGATTTAACTACATAAAGTTGAAAATTGTTTTGCAAGTTAAGACACCATACAAACATGAAGAACACAAAAGAAACTTTCTCTGCATCTGGGTCTCTTCTCTCTGGTTTCTTTCTAAGTCTGGCCTTTCCCCAGCCCCAGTCAGCCTGTCTGAGTCTCCACCGCTCCCTTCCACTCTGAATCTTGGCTCCTCCCACTCTGAGTTTTGGCTCCTTCCACTCTGAGTCTCAGCTCCTCCCTCTCAGAGTCTGTCCCTCCTTCCCTGTCTTGGCTCCTCCCTTCCTGAGTTTCAGCTCCTTGTTCTCTTGAGTCTCTGATCCTCTCTCTTTAGTTTTCTCCTCAGTCTTATCTCCTACCTCTTTACTCAGGTTGTCTCAAAGTCTGTTTCCTCAAGAAAAGTAGGCAAGTCCTGGACAGACAAATGATGAGTTTCATTCATAGACTGAAGAAGCAGTAAGATTAAAAAAAAAAAAAAAAAAAAAAAAGACGGTGTGGGAAAAGATTTGCAGTGTATATAGAACAAAATATCAAGATTCATAAAAAACACATAGTAAGTGTAAATCTGTCAAACAGGCACAGCTGGCTGGGTGGAGTGGCTCACGTCTGTAATCCCAGCACTTTGCTGTGTGAGGTGGGTGGATCATTTGAGGTCAAGAGTTTGAGACCAGGCTGGCCAACATGGTGAAACCCCATGTCTCCTAAAAATACAAAAATTAGCCAGGGGTGGTGGCACACGCCTGTCATCCCAGCTACTTAGGAGGTTGAGACAGAAGAATCACTTGAACCTGGGAGGTGGAGGTTGTAGTGAGCCAAGATTGCACCATTGCACTACAGCCTGGTGACAGAGCGAGACTCCATCTAAAAAATAAAGGAATAAAGGCACAACTGCTATGAGAAATTGGTTAAAGGATATACACGGGCAATTCAAAGACACTGAAATGTAAGTAGCTTAGTGAGTGCTGTAGTATACCGGGGTCCCAGGTACTCATTATCCAATGCTGGGAGTCTCAGTAGCCTGTGGTGCTCCCTGAGGCCCTCTCTAGGAGTCGTCATTTATTCAGAACAAAAATATATCCTGGCTGGTTGTGGTGGCTCCTGCCTATAATCCCAGCACTTTGGGAGTCTGAGGTGGCCGATCGCTTGAGGTCAAGAGATGGAGACCATCCTGGCTAAAACGATGAAACCCTGTCTTTACTAAAAATACAAAAATTAGCTGAGCGTGGTGGCACATGCCTGTAGTCCCAGCTACTTGGGAGACTGAGTTAGGAGAATCACATGAACCCAGGAGGTAGAGATTGAAGTGAGCTGAGATCGTGCCACTACACTCCAGCCTGGTGATAGAGTGAGACCCTGTCTCAAAAAAAAAAAAAAAAAAAAAAAAAAGTCTTCACAGCTTCCACTATAATAATTGTGTCAATTTCCTAAGTTTTAAAATTTTAATTTAAATTAAAACTTTGAATTTCCTTTAGTTTTTAAAATTTAAGGACTTAATTCTCTTGCACATAAAAAAGTGACTGGCCTAATTTGCATTCATGTGGATTACATGTTATTGTCTAAACCAAGCCTTTTTTGGTATTTGTTTGCTTTTATGTCAGGCTTTGAAGTTGTTGAGAAATCTTCTCTTCTCTCCCCACTCTCCTCAAGGAGACATGACCTTTTCCCTGGATTACCCTAAGGATACACCACCCTTCAGTACCAGAGGGGGCCAAGGGCCAGGAGAGGGGGCAGCAACTGAATTCCTCTCTGGGATCTGACTGTCTTCAGAACAGAGAAACACCACGTGGACTAGAGCAGAACCATAGTTCTGTGAGCTGTGAATTGGTCAGAGAGAAATGTCCCTGACAACAACAGTTAGGTTTGTGATTGTGATTCCCCTGGCAGCTCTGTGAACCCATGTGCTTATTTTTCCCAACATGACCCTCTCCCCCATGCACGATGTGATGGGAGTTTTACTATCCACCTGGAGCAGTTGAGGTCCAGAGAGGCCACGGATATAAGCGAGAAGGACAACGGCAGGATTCGAAGCCAAATGCCACATAGCATGCATGCCTGGACGAGGGCATGGGTTCCTCCCTTCCTTTATGCTCCACAAGCTCTTGTGCCATTCCCAATTATACCCCATTGAAAGTATCTTGTAATTCTTTAACTATTCTTGTATACTGTTCTAACACCTCTGATTGTCAGGGATTTGTGTACACCTGTGGAGTATAAAGGTGCAGCAAAACATTTAATTTTCTCAGCAAATCATCCATTGGTCCACATAGCAGCAGCCTTAGATAGGCAAGTGGGGGTTCCCTTTGCTCTCTTTGCCTCCCTTATGATCCTGTTTCTTTTTTGCACTCCCTGGCTTCCCCAAGGGTCCCAACTTTATTGTAGAGTGATAGCATGATACCCTGAGGTCTTCAGGTCTTCATGTTTTTCAAAATAGTCAGAGAAGCATCATAAAACAAGTCTTTCTCAATCCCAGCACTTTGGGAGGCTAAGGAGTGGGAATCGCTTAAGCCCAGGAGTTCGGGCAACATAGGGAGAACTCATCTCTAAAAAAAAAAAAAAGTGAAAAATTATCTGGGTGTGGTGGTATGTGTCTGTGGACCTAGCTATTCAGGAGGCTGAGGTAGGAGGATGACTTGAGCCTGAGAGGTCGAGGCTGCAGTGAGTTGTGACAGCATCACTGCGTTCCAGCATGGGTGATAGAGTGAGACTTTGTCTCAAATTCCCATGCCCCAAAACCCAAGTCATTCTCTTTCTAATATTGATTGCCTTTTATAGCTTGGGGTTTTTATGCTAACAGAATTTTTGCCCTTCTATGGTGACTATCTAGAGACAAGGCTTCTCTACAAGGATGGTGGTGTCGTGTGTCGGAAAGTGGGTGAGGGGAACAGGAAACCTCATCCTGTTCCTACTGCTGCTCTTCCAGGTGGCAGGCCCCTTGAGGGCAGGGATGTCTTGGAATCCCTCCTGTCCCCACACTAAGCATAGGGTCTATTGCAAGAGGAAAGCTTGGTGACCAGTGGATGAGTAAGTGAAAATACTCGGGCTGCAGAAAATCAGCCCTCAACGACATCCTTGAAGCCCACGCCTCCTCCACATGTGCAATCCACTTTGCCCCCAACCCACCACCATTGGTGGGACTCACTTTCATTCATTTAGTAACATTAAGAACTATGTTCACCGACTGTGCTGGAGCCCTCTGGAGGGACCAGACTGTCTTCCGCTGCTAGGATGGGATCAACATGAGGCACGGTGGGAATCCAGCGGAAAAGGGCTGGATCCAGACAGGGGAATTGGGAAAAGCTTGAAGTTCTTTCTGGAAGCTGTAAAGTTCCCAGCCAGAGGTAGGGACAGGGCGAGGGGAGCCAGCAGAGAGAGAGAGAGAGAGAGAGAGAGAGAGAGAGAGAGAGAGAGCGCGAGCGAGCTGGCCTGCAGTGGGGCCAACAAAAAATGTGGTTATTTTCCCAGCCGCTGGCCAGGAAGGGGAGTGAGAAGCCTCAAATGAAGCTTTGACATTGTTTTTCTTTCTTCTGGAGTGCTGCCACATGCCGCCACACAGAGCATCTCACGGGTAGATGCATATTATTGCAATGTGTTTATCTAGGAAACCAGAGCCCAGCTCCAGCATCTGGTTTTCAGCACAATCCTGAGTGAGGTCCAATTTTCCAGTTGGGTTAATGAAAATAAAACTTGGGAAGTTGTGGGCTGGCTGCATCAGGGGTTGAATTCTGGGCTCATGCAGGGTCATGGATTGCAGAGCCGGAAGGGCTTGGGCAGGTCATGGATTTATTGTGGACAACCTTGCACAGGGAGGGAATTGCTGCCTGGCCTGGCTCTGAGGAACACGCCTCACAGAGGAATGATGTCTTTGGATTTTCTCTGCGTTAACCTGACACCAGTTGATGGAGCACCTACTTTGGCCGAAGCACTGGGCTGCGTCATGGGGCAGGGGTGAAACACAGGTGTGCACCGGCTCCTGAGCCTAGCTTGCCCAAGCACAGTGCAGGCGAGGAGGGAGGCCAAACAGACGAGCATGACACAGGTGGACTGATGAGCGGGACCCTGATGGCTTGTCAGGGCTCACCACCTTGAAGCTTTCTTGAGACTTGGGATCTGAGAGAGACTCGTTTTTAAAAGCCAGCTTAAAGAAAGGTGCAGTCAGGTTTCAGGAAACCCGGAAACTAGAAGTAAAAGTCTACAGCCTCTCTTTGCACCTCTGTCTGCAAGTCTTGCATATTTGTTTCATGTTTCTCTCTCCTTGCAGAACAGATTTCTCTGATCTCTGGACAGCATGGCAGAAAACATCATTTCCCTGCAGGGCCTGAGTCCACAGGAGCCTCTTTCTCTCTCTCTCTTTCTTCACCCACGCCAAGTTCCTTGGGGGAAAGATGCTAATTGACCCTGGTGGGTGCCAGGCTCACTCTTGGTAAAATCAGCTGTAGCTAGGGGTTCAGAGTCACATGTATAAATGTGGCTAAGAGGGGCCCACCTTGAGGTCCCATACCTGGGAGTTCTTGTTTATACAAAGTGCTTAGTAGTGAACCATGAGTCACAGACAGCTTCTCCTTTGTTCCGACCCTACACTTGTGAGGGAGACAGGACAGGGAAATGGGGGCCAGCCCATTAGTGTGAGAGTAAGGCTGGACCCAGGGCTCCTGACCACCAGCCCCATGCTCTTTCCACTACACTCTGTTCCGCTTGTCCTGATGTGGAGCCAACAGTTGTGAAATCGACTGTGCCTATGTGCTTTCCCCTTGGGAGCAGCTGAAGAACGAGCAGTGTTGATTAAATAGAATTTTGTTGGCGGGCCTTGGAACGAGCTGGGAGCCAAACGCCAGTGGTGTGGCTAGCTACGACCCTTGGGGAGGTTATCAGAAGGCGCGTGTCATAGATCCCGGACAGGGTTACCTCTCACAGGGTGTCAGGACCCTGGGGGAAGAATGGCCCCTTACTTTTGTCTTTCTCACCCTGAGGCTACTTCCTAGATAGAATGCAGGGAAGGCCCAGGCAGGGCAGGGAGGAAGCACCTCTTTCTCCTGAGTCCCACCTCATACTAGGGAATCACACTGAGCCCTAAAATGGTGTTGGGGGAAGAGACCTTTCCCTGAAGCTGGAGAGGAGAGTCCCTAAGGAAGGCCAGAGATCCAGCTCCTAAAGGACCACAAGGGATAGGACATTTGGTATCTCCTTGGTCACCCTTAATCCTGCTGAGCAATGACACTTCCCCTCATTGTACCATGTGGGTGTGGGAAGGGATACTCATGTTTTTCAAGATGCTGTCAGTTTTGTGTGCATCTTGCTGCTCCCGCATCTGTCTCTCCAGCATCTCATGCCTGGAGTCACTGATGTTCCCACTTCCAGGCCTGAGCCCATCCAGGAGCCTGGGCCAATCCTGACAACAGCCCCAATCCCATTCCATGGGGCTTGGAGTCATCTTCCTGCTGGTAGCACCAGGCTGGGCTTCCTGCTTTGCTGTGTTGGTATATCTACAGGCCTGGGGTCCTGCCTTGGTCCTTTCTTTCTAGTTCACTTGGTTACACTTCCCTGAACACTTCCTGTGGGTCTATACCCAGGTTCTAAGCCCTCCTGGGGCTCTATAGCCACTTACGTGCTTTGGCCCATTCCTCTAGCCACTGATGAAGGAACCCTGGGCACGGTGATGAACCTTCACCTGGCTCTATGTTACCTCCCATCTCTATCACCTCTGCCAACTGGCCTGGCTATCTTTAATACTGATGCCAACTAGGGCTGACCTGTGAACAGTTTATCAGCCCATTTTTTAGCTGGGCTGGAACCCGTGGCTCAGGGTTAGTGAGGAGACTTTCTCTATTTTCTTTGTTCCTCTCCTGGGCCCTATGTACTTTCTCTGTGAGCTCATTCTAATGACACTTGGTGTGGGCTATGCTTCCTGTCCCACTGAGCCATGCCCAGGAGTCTTCTCTCCTTTCCATTTGTTTCCCTTCTGTTGGTTGCAAAGGCCATTAGGAGTCTGTGGACAGCAGCCCTTACCCCAGTGAGTAGATCCCCTCTTGTACCAGTACGAGTTTCATGTACCGGTAAGGGTTTCTGACTACAAAATCAAATTCTTCATGTAGATGTGTCCCAGAGTATCCTGGGTCATCCTGCATCAGCTCATCAACCCATGTGATAACCTGAGTCCAGGCAACTCTGGCCAAAGTGAAGGAGAAAGTTGGACTATGTATATTCTTTATTCTTTTGCTTTTACTTCTCCCTCTCATGATTCAGGCAGGTATTACCCAAGCAGGTGCAAGCCTGACTTATCCTAATCTCTTTCTCATCCAGGTGTTAAAATGACATTGTCTCTGAACTTGGGTCCATACAATTCCTGCAAGTGCAGGGTCTGTTCTGACCAATCACCTCCCATTCCTCAGACATGGTTTTCTTTCTTTCCTTCCTTCCTTCCTTCCTTTCTTTCTTTTCTTCTTTCTCTGTCTTTCTTTCCGTCTTTTTTTTTTTTTTTTTTTGAGATGGAGTCTGAAGTCTCGTCCTGTTGCCCAGGCTGGAGTGCAGTGGCGCAATGTCGTCTCACTGCAACCTCTGCCTCCCGGGTTCAAGCAATTCTTCTGCCTCAGCCTCCCGAGTAGCTGAGACTACAGGCTTGCACCACCACGCCCAGCTAATTTTTGTATTTTTAGTAGATATGGGGTTTCACCATTTTGGCTGGGCTGGTCTCGATCTCTTGACCTTGTGATCTGCCCGCCTCAGCCTCCCTAAGTGCTGAGATTACAGGTGTGAGCCACCGCGCCTGGCCTCAGACATGGTTTCTGTTGCCTTTTGCTCACGGCTGAAATCCATCCATCCATCCAGTCATTCAATAACTGTATCTGCCAAGTCCTATGCAAACAGCTCAGGCGTGGTTTCTTACTGCAAGAAGCCTTATGTCTGCCTCAAGCCTTGCCTCTGTCTGCCAGGATCTGGACTATCTCCAGCTAGACTCACTGACGTACCTGCAGTCTAGGCTCATTTTTATGGGGATAGCAGACAGTGAAAGGGAGACTGGCAATAAACATGTAAACATATACTTAATTGTCAATTGCTACTTGGCTAAATGTTATATAAGGAATAAATGAGACTGCAAAAGAAAATAACAAATTATGGGGACACCTGCTTAGGAAGGGTGTTAGGAGTAGGCTTTCTGAGGAAGTGACCTTTAAGCTAAGATCTGAAGGCTGTCATAGGGGAAAAAAGTGTGCAGAGAACAGCAAACAAAAAACGCTAAGGCCCTGAGATAGAGAAGAAAAGATGTTCCAGAACTGGAAAGAAGCTTGGTGTGGCTGAAGTACAGCAAATGAGAAGGTGGCATACAGTGAGACCACGGAAGAAGGCAGGAGACATATTCATATGCAGCCTTTTGGACTTTGTGAGGACGTTATAAAAGGAAAGGGAGTAAGCAGGGATTGATATGATCTCATTTAAAAGATTGCTCTAGCTGCTATGTGGAAAATAGATTGGAGAGGGAGTCACATGGAAGCAGGGAACTGCTGATCTTCAGCCGAGAGATGTCGGTGACTTAATGTGATGGGATGGCACTCAAGACACATTTGGGATCTAGAGTAGGATGTAGTGGGCAAGGGAGACTTCACTTACTTTTGCCACATTTCTGGCTTGAGAAACTGAGTGAAAAGTGGTCCCTTTAACTGAGATATGAAGATCACAAGCAGAATTCTGAGTTCAAGGAGGAAATCCAGAGTTCAGATTTGGGCTGTAAAGTTTGAGATCTCCGTTAGACATCCATGAAGGTCAAGTAGGCACTTGAATAAATGAGGCTGGAACTCAGAAGAGGCTTGGGCTGGAGCGAAAGCTGAATTGCCAGCATATGGAGAATAGATAAGGTAGGAGGGACACCCTCTTATCTGTTTCCCTGGGAGCCTTATATTAAAGCTAAGGTCTTTCAAACAGTCTTGAGTAAAGATGTCAGGGGCGGCAGACCTGGAGTACCCTTTCAATATGAGGGCCTTTGGGTTCCTGCAGGGACAGGACTGAATAATAATGATTCAACTGGAGCGGGAGAACTTTCTTGGCTCCACTGTGACTGGCCTTTCCTAGGATTGTTTTAAATTCCATTGATTATTCTTTGCTTTGCCCTGGAAACAACTACTCTTTGTGTAAGCCCTCTCTGAAAGTGACAAATCATGGAAAAATCCATTTGTATTTGAATGCGGTGAAGGCAGAGAGGGCACATCTTGCTCTGTGTGGAGGCCATGCTGAGGATGTGCTGCAGGCCAGAGAGCTGGAAAGTGGGTTCGGGCGGCCAGGCTGAGTCAACCCTTCACCCCTGAGAAACCCACGCAGAGCATCACGCGATGTGGAGGGAGGCACTCGGTCATGTCTGATATTCAAGGCAGGAGGGTAGAATTGGAAAGGGAGGAGAAAACATCATTTTGGTGTGGCAGGAGAACAGGGCGTGCTTCTCTGGCTTCCAGGAAGAATGTTTCCAGCCTAGGGCTCTGGATTCTCTATGGCTGAGCTCTCTGGGATAGAGAGGGAGGGAGGTGTTTATTTCCGTTTGGAGATCTGGGAGGTTTTCTTGGGGCATCTAAGCTGGTACTTGTGATACGAAGGATAGGACTTCGATAGGTGCAGTTTTCCCTTTACCTGCTGTACCCTTCTGCGTGTCCAAAAAAAAGACCCCGACTTGACCTCAGGGACTTCCTTCCCCCAACCATGGAGATTTCTGCTGCCACTCTTCCTGGCTTTAGAGGACACACTTGAGGAAGCAGAGTCTTTTTTGATGAGCTCCTTGTCCCTGCTCACCAAGTGTAGCGATTCTTGAGCTCCTTCAGGGACCAAGTGTCTTAGCAGTTCTCTCCTGGTCATGTCCCTCTCTCCTCCAACCTTCTCTCTCAGCTCTTTCTTTGTCATATTTTTATTTTCTCACTTTCCCTCCCACAATGGAATGAAGCACCATAGTGAGTAGAGGCTGATGGTGTTGGCCAGAGCTGTAGAATGCTGATGGAGGAAGAGGAAGTAAGTGAGGAAGTGGCAGAGGCACTTCTAAGTGCACTGACCCGGAAGGTCCTTCTTGGCGCCACAGAGCTGTGGTCCTGAGTGTGAAAGAGGAGAGCCGAGGTGAGGATCAACATTCCAGGGAGCCAGGAAAGGGGGAGCCGCTGTCTCCATGGGACATTTCTGGAAGATAGTTTTCAAGGTGGTATAGTGGCATGACAGTTGTTAAGATGATGATGAAAAAAGATGAGAGGAAGCAGGATTGAAAGCAGCAGCAGGCCGGATGTGGTGGCTCACGCCTGTAATCCCAGCAATTTGGGAGGCCGAAGCAGGCAGATCACAAAGTCAGGAGTTTGAGAGCAGCCTGGCCCAAATGGTGAAATCCCATCTCTACTAAAAAATACAAAAATTAGCCGGGTGTGGTGGTGCACACCTGTAATCCCAGCTACTTAGGAGGCTGAGAGAGGAAAGTCACTTGAACCTGGGAGGTGGAGATTGTGGTGAGCTGAGATCCCCCCACTGCACTCCCGTCTGGGCGACAGAGTGAGACTCTAGCAGCAGCAGCAGACACTTGTGGAGATGAGGGTCAGTGTGGTCCCTGACGATCCTCCTCCCTCCACTGCCCCTCTCCCACCCCCAGGCTTGTCGCCCTGAAGTTAAAACTGGTCCTGTTCAGATGAGGCAACAGAAATGGGAGGCAAGGCAGCAGCTGTTGAAAATCAGTCGTGGAGGGCTCTCTGAGCATATGTGGTCCAGGAGTGGCCGGCACAGAATTGTGGGGAGTAACACTACCCCTACCACTTTCTTTTCTCTCTAGCTCTTATGAGTTTTATGGAGTTAGTACTCTTCCCCTGGACAAAAACTCCAAAGTTCTTCTCATGGACTTAAGACCTTCTGTGACTTGGCCTCCTGCCCCTCCTCCTGCCCTCTCTTTTGCATACTCTATCCTGGCTGTGCTGGCCTCCTTGTTCCAGGAAGATGCCTGCATGTCATGCTTCGGGGCTTCACATTCGCTGGGCCCTCTGTTGGGATGCTCTTCTTGCACAGAGCTGCTTGGCTCACTCCCTCACTCCTTTTAGGCCTCTGTGCAGAGGCTCACTTAACAAAGAGGCTTTCTCTGCACACCCCAAGTCAATTAGACACCTTCACTCGCACCCCCACTCCCCTTACCATGCTTCATTTCTCTTCGTAGCTCTTTATCATCACCACATAACGTATTCTGTATCAATCTCTTTACTGTCCATCTCTCTGCCTGAATGTCACTGTTTTGGTCGCTGCCGCATTCCTGATGCCTAGAAGAATGTCTGGCACATGCAGGCTTTCAATAAATATTTGTTGAGTGAGTGAATGGCTGACTACATCTGATGAGACGAGAGGCTTTGATGACTCTTTAGCGTTGATATGTAATCTGTTGAGTACATATTTGCCACATTTATCAACATTTTTTAAAAACTAGATTGATTTTCTGATAGTATTATCTCATCAGTGCAGGGGACCGCCTCAGTGTTGGGCCACAAGCCAGGCTATTCCTGGAAGGATTGCAGGACAGGCTCGCAGGGTGGTGCACAGGCTGGTGCCCCAGGGCCCTTCATGTCTGAGAAGAGGGCCGTGACACTTCTGGGATGTCCATAGTGACTTCACTCTTATTTGATTTCCCCTGGAAGGCAGCTCACGTTACTTCCCTCTCTGCACACAAAGTAGAGGAAAGGAATGTATTAGTCAGGGCTCTCTAGAGAAACAACCAGTAAGATATCTATCCATCCTACTGGATATATATCCTACCAAATATATAGATACACAAATACACATATTGGGGGAAGAGAGAGTGGGAGGGAGGAAGGGAGGGAGAGAGAGGGAAGGAGAGAGAGAGAAATTTATTTTAGGGAACTGGCTCACGTGCTTGTGGGGCTGGCTAGTCTGAAATTTGTAGGCCAAGCTGGCAGTCTGGAAACTCAGGAAATTCCTATATTGCAGTCTTGATGCTGAATTCCTTCCGTTTCAAGAACTCTCAGTCTTTGCCAATAAGACCCTAAATTGATGAGCTAAGGCCTGCCACAGGATGGAGTGTAATCTGCTTTACTCAAAGTCTACTGATTTAAATATTAATTACATGCCAAAAACACCTTCACAGCAACATCTAGATAGGTGTTTGATCAGACAACTGGCCACCATAGCCTAGTGCATAGAATTAACTATCCCAGGGACTCACTCTGGCAGCAATATACATGCTGGTGGAGAGTGTAGTAGCTGCAGTCTCAGAACTGGGAGGAGCTACCAAGGTGCCTTATCTCATTCACGCCTTGGATTGAGTCCTGCAGCAAGTCACACCAGTGAACAGTGGGGCTCAGGAGAGACTGGGGAGGGGTGCCCAAGCTCCTTATTCTACCGTGTTCTGGCCCTCCCCCGGCCTGATACCCCAGACCCATATCCCTGGGGCCCTGAGTCATCGCCTAACTTTTCCTTTTTGTTACTTCATTTATTCTGAGCTCTAGGACCCAAAAGAGAAATCAATCCCTATTCACATGGAGCTTACATTCTAGTTGAAAATCAGTCAATAACACAAACAAATAAAAATATTTTAGCCCATGGTAAATACTATGAAGAAAATAAGGCAATGAGATTGGTGGTGATGGGGTCTCACCTTTCTGAGGAGGTGCCGTTTGAACTGAGAGTGAGAGATGGGCAGGAGTCAGTCATGCATGGATCTGGGGAGCAGGGGGGTCGGCAGGTGCAAAGGCTCTGAACATGTGGCTTCTCGAGGGCCAGAAAGAAGGCCATTTGCTAGGTGCACAGTGAAAGAGGGAGAGATGCATGAGGTGAGGTCAGAGAGAAAGAGGGGGCCACATCATGGGGGTCTTGCAGGTCGTGGTTAGGTTCCTGGGACTTTATTCTAATTTCAGGGAAGCTTTTGGAAAGTCTATAGTGGTCAAATGCTATAATCTCACATTTTATGAAAGGTCACTCTGGCTGCTGTGTAGAGAATGGACCACACAGGGCAAGAGTGGAAGCAGGGTGCCTTGCTGGAGACTTCACCCAAGCCAGAGGTGATGGTGGCTCGGACTGGTGTGACAGCAGTGCAGATGAAGAAAAGGTAAATGTGGTGTATTTTTGGAGGTTAAAATGACAGGCCTTTTTGATGAATTGGATGTGGCAGATGAGGGGAAAAAGGAATAAAGGGAGATTCCTTGTTTTTTGTCTAAGCAATTTGTTGAATGGTGCTTTTGTCAACTGAGATGGGAGAAGCAAAAGCTGGTGGAGGTTGAAGGTGGGCTATCAATTTGTAATTCCTCTTATGCACACAGGGGTGTGGTCAGGCCTGGTCACCTATCTGGTGCCAGCTTCAAAGGGGCAGACCTGAGCTGGAACCTGGACAGGGCGACTTTTTCCCAGTGGCTATCTGGAATCCACCTGCTTTCCTTGGCTAGCAAGCCCACTCCCATGAGTTATACCTGCAGGAAGTTCTACCTGTGCCTCTCAGCTCTCCTTGGATCTTGAGCCCCTGGCTCCTCTCTCTCTGAGGCAGTTCTTGCCTTCTGTTAAATTCAGCTCAGTTCCACAAATTCTTATGGACACCAACTTTGTTTCCGATCCGTACTAGATATTGGTGGCACAAAGACCTGCAAGGCATGGCTAAGCCAGCTTCCACAATTCCTGCCTGCTCTCTGGAGCAGGACTTTTAAAACATTCATTCGTGGAGGGACTGTGTATAGTCTGGTCTCATGCTGCTATAAGGATATACCTGAGACTGGGTAATTTATAGAGGAAAGAGGTTTAATTGACTCACAGTTCTGAAGGGCTGGGGGGGCCTGAGGAAACTTACAATTATGGCAGAAAAGGAAGCAAATATATTCTTCACATGGCAGTAGCAAGGAGAAGTGCCGAGCAAAAGGGGGAAGAGCCCCCTATAAAACCATCAGATCTTGTGTGAATTTACTCACTATCACAAGTATGGGGGAAACCGCCCCTGTGATTCAATTATCTCCAGCTGGCCCCTCTCACGACACTTGAGGATTATGGGAACTACAATTCAAGATGAGATTTGGGTGGGGACTGAGCCAAACCATATCAGACTGCAAGGGAGAGGTCTGTAACTCCTGTCATGTGGTATAAAATTTGTGTTTAGGTACATTATATTCACTTTTCTAGGAAGGGGACCTATGGCTTCTAATAGACACTATAAAAGATAGGTGACCCCAAAATGCCAGGAGTGCTATTCTGTGGCTACAGAACCCACTGCTTAATTCTTCTCCCTCTAGTCTTGAGTCACCACCAGCATCCAGCCTTTCTCAAACTTGCAGCTGCATCAGGATGTGACAGATATGATAAAATGCAGGGCAGGTGGGAATAGGCCAAGAATCGGGAAGGGGCTGGATCCCTTTAGGGTGCATGAGGGACAGGTATAGAATGCACCTGGAGAGAGAGTGGGGGCTTTAAATGCCATCTATGGAGTCTGGATTTACCCCTGAGAATGATAGGGAGTTAGAAGGCATTTTAAGCATGGGTGACTTAGACAACTTTGTGTGTCAGAGAGTCCTCTCGTAGCTGGGTGGAGCATGGACAGGAGATGGGTAAGGTTAGAGAGGGGTGTCAGGAGGAAAGAATGGGAGATGAGAGAGTATGGATTTGAAGTGGAAGGAAGAGAAAGGGAAGGAGTGGCAGCTAAATGACCACTGCCTGTTGCTCCAGGGAGAGGCTATTCTGAAAATGCTGAGCTTGGCAAAAGAGGCTCTGGGGGCTCAGGGCACAAGAGAAGGGTAGCTTGTAGGCCAGAGAAGTGGAGAGATATCTGGGTTGAATGATGGTCTACAGAAAGGCTCCCTGGAAGATGAACAGCGTGACTCTTCCAGACTTCTCTTGGAAGAGACTCTCCTGAGGTGCTCATGGGCAAATGGTTTGGGATCAGGGAAGAGGGGACTGAAAGTCAGGGAGGCCAGAGGGTGCATGGCTGGCCGTAGGCCCCTGCATGAGGAGAACTTGGAGAGGTCAGAGGTTGAGGGCATCCAGAGTCTCAAGGGTAGGCTAAGCAGAAGCAGGCAAATCAGGGGAAGGATGGAGGCTGTGCTCACTAAGGGGGATTCCACAGGAGCAGTTGCTTCCTCAGGGAGACTATGCCCAGGGCCTCTGTATATGCTCTTCCCCGGGTTTAGAACATTCTGTCCTCCTTCATACACATGCTTGGCATCATGCCCCAGGCTCTCGTCCTTCTGTGACCTCGAGAGCAGAGTCAATCACTTCCTCCTCCCTGCTTTCACAGCCCCTGGGCTTGCCTCCTGAAAGCATTTTGCAGGCTGGATTCCTGGTAACTGTGTGTGCTTGCTACCCCCACCCCCAACCAGACTCTGGACTTCCTGAGGGACGGGCTTGTCTCTCATCTGTGGGTCCCCGGAGCCTAGTACAGCTGGTTACAGCCCTGCTGTGGGTGTTGAATGGTTAGGTCCTGAGTGAGACAACCTTGCCAGTGGGTTTACAAAGGAGCCAGTGTACAACACAAATTTAAAAAATGTTTACCAATTTATTATAAAGGAGATTACAAAGAATACAGATGAACAACAGCCAGGTGGGTGGAATAGATGCATAGGGCAAGGGATGTGGGAAGAGGCAGGGAGCTCCACGCTCTCTCTGGATGCACCACCCTCCAGGAACCTCCAGGTGTTCAGCTACCAGGAAGCTCCCCCAACCCAATCAGTCTGTGTTTTTAAAAAGGATGGCTAGTTGCCTTGAAGTAGGTGGCAATGCCTTAACTGTTTGCATGTTGTTAGGCCCCAGGACCTGTTCCGTCATTGTCAAGGGGAGTGCTAACTTGCCTTACTTTCTTAAAACATACAACATGATGTTTTAATGTACACGTGTATAGTGAAGTAGTTACTACGGCTGAGCAAATTGACATATCCATTATCTCACATAGTTAACTTTCTTTCTTTTTGGTGAGAGTACCTAAAATCTACTCTCTTAGCAAATTTCCAGTATGCAGTACAATATTATTAACTATAATGCTCCTGTTGTTCGTTGGATCGCTAGTCTTATTCATCCTGTACAGCAACATCTTTCAACCCTCAGACCTACACCTCCCCAGTCCCTCCCATCAATCATCGTTCTTCTTTTATGTATTCAACTTTTTAATTTTTTAAGATTCATGTATAAGTGAAATCATGCAGTATTTTTCTCTCTTTCTCTGGTTTATTTTACTTAGCATAATGTCTTTTAGGTTCATTTATATTGTTACAAATGTCAGGATCTCTTTCTTTTCAAGGCTGAATAATATTTCTGTGTGTGTATTCACATTTATATATAAATATATACATATAGCACACATATGTGTTTATAAATACACAAAGAAATATATGTATTTCTCATATATATATTTTTAAAAATATATGTATACATATATATGTGTGTATATATGTATACATATATGCATGTGATTTATATACATATATGTATGTGATTTTTATACATATATATGTATATACAATTTATATACATATATTTATATACATATATACATATAATTGTATATACATATATATGTATATAAATTATGAGATATTTATATATGTATATATAAATTGTGATATATATTTATATGTATATACATATATATATCTCACAATTTACATATACATATATATCTCTCTCACAATTTACATATATATATCTCACAATTTCTTTATCCATTTATCTCTTGATGGATCATTTTATATCTTTTGGTTATTTTCCTCTCTTGGCTGTTGTGAATAATGCTGCAATGAATGTGGGATGCAGCTATCTTTACAAGGGGGTGATTTCATTTCCCTAGGTATATATTCAACAGTAGGATTGCCAGGTCATACAGTACTTCTATTTGTAACTTTTTGAGGAACCTCCATACTGTTTTCCATAATGGTTGTACCAATTTACATTCTCACCAAGGGTTCCCTTTTATTTACATCCTTGCTAACCCTTGTCATCTCTTGTCTTTTTGATAATAGCCAGCCTAACAGGTGTGATGTGATGGCTCATTGTGGTTTTGATTTGCATTTCCCTGATGATTAGTGATGCTGAGCACTTATCTTTTCTTGTACCTGTTGGTCACTAGTGTATCTTCCTCTACCTTTGTTTTCCCGCTTCTTTCTTTCCTGCCTTTCTAACTTTACCTCTCGCTGTCCTTAAAAAGTCCTTTCCAGTCTTCTCCTCGTTCTAGGAAAGGTGATAGAAAGATCCAAATGATATCTCAATGTGGTTTTGATTTGCATTTCTCTGATGACCAGTGATGATGAGCATTTTTTCATATGTTTGTTGGCCTCCTGTATGTCTTCTTTTGTAAAGTATCTGTTCATATCCTTTGCCCATTTTTGAATGGGCTTGTTTGTTTTTTTCTTGTAGATCTGCTTTAGTTCTTTGTAAATTCTGGATATCAGCCCCTTGTCAGATGGGTAGACTGCAAAAATTTTTTCCCATTCTGTTGGTTGCCGATTCACTCTACTGACTGTTTCTTTTGCCGTGCAGAAGCTGTGGAGTTTGATTAGGTCCCATTTGTCTATTTTGGCTTTTGTTGCCATTGCTTTTGGCGTTTTGGTCATGAAGTCCTTGCCTACACCTATGTCCTGAATGGTTTTGCCTAGATTTTCTTCTAAGGTTTTTATGGTATTAGGTCTGATGTTTAAGTCTTTAATCCATCTGGAGTTAATTTTGGTGTAAGGTGTCAGGAAGGGGTCCTGTTTCTGCTTTTTGCACATGGCTAGCCAGTTTTCCCAACACCATTTATTAAACAGGGAGTCCTTTCCCCATTGCTTGTTTTTGTCAGGTTTGTCGAAGATCAGATGGTTGTGGGTATGTTGTATTTCCTGTGAGGCCTCTGTTCTGTTCCATTGGTCTATATCTCTGTTTTGGTACCATCTCACACCAGTTAGAATGGCGATCATTAAAAAATCGGGAAACAACAGATGCTGGAGAGGATGTGGAGAAATAGGAACACTTTTACACTGTTGGTGGGAATTTAAATTAATTCAACCATTGTGGAAGACAGTGTGGCGATTCCTCAAGGACTTAAAAATAGAAATCCCATTTGACCCAGCAATCCCATTACTGGGTATATATCCAAAGGATTATAAATCATTCTACTACAAGGACACGTGCACACGAATGTTCATTGCAGCACTGTTTACAATAGCAAAGACCTGGAACCAACCCAAATGCCCAACGATGATAGACTGGATAGGGAAAATGTGGTACATATACACCATGGAATATTATGCAGCCATCAAAAACGATGAGTTCACGTCCTTTATAGGGACATGGATGAACCTGGAAACCATCATTCTCAGCAAACTGACACAAGAGCAGAAAATCAAACACCGTATATTCTCGCTCATAGGCGGGTGTTGAACAATGAGAACACATGGACACAGGGAGGGGAGCACTACACACTGGGGTCTGTTGGGGGGAAATGGGGGAGGGGCGGGGGTGGGGAGGTGGGAAGAGATAGCATAGGGAGAAATGACAGATACAGGTGAGGGGACGGAAGGCAGCAAAGCACACTGCCATGTGTGTACCTATGCAACAATCTTGCATGTTCATCACATGTACCCCAAAATCTAAAATGCAATAAAAAAAAAAAGAAAAGAAAAAAAAAAAAAAAAAAAAAAAAAAAAAAGAAAGATCCAAATGAATGATGGTTTCAGACGTGCTGGGCCCAAGCAGCCCCAGACACCCACTGTGGTCCGATCTTGCTCTGTGGACCCCTCCCTACAGTACATTTAAGCTGGACCAGCCTTCAGCGGCAGTGTTGGGGCTCTCAGACAGTTGCCTCCTGCCTCCACCATAGGAGATCCCGGATTGTCTTTTGAAACCTCAGGTGAGAAAACAGGCACAGAGAGGGGAAAGAAGTTACTGATAGTTGCACAGCAAGTTCCTGAGATGTCAAGCTTGCACTGCCACCCCGAGGCTGTGTGATTTAGCGCTAGCCACAACTTTGTTTTCACATCTACAAAATGGGCATAACAAGAGGAGAGTTAACTTTGAAGATGTTCTAAAAGTTTTTTCACATCTGTCACTGATAAACAGTGGGCTGTACCTAGGACCTAAATTTCCTGATTTCCAGCCTCATACATTTTGTATCTGAGGAAGGAGACCCAGGCATCTGGGATTCCCTCCCCCTCTGTCATCCACTGTGTAGCTCAATAGAAGAGAGAGCAGGCCAGCTGGCGCCTCCTAAATCTCCTTCCTGAAAATAACACCTTGGTCTTGGGGAAACTCTCTGGAAGACACTATTTTTACTTAAAACAAGATGAAACCAGAGACCTTTTCACATGTGAGTCCTAAAACTAAATCAGAACTCTTTCATATGTGATTCCTGAAACTATAAACAGAGACCTTTTCACATGTGAGACCTAAAACTGTAAACCAGAACCCTTTCATATGTGATGCCTAAAGCTATAAACCTAAGATTCTTCCACGTGTAACATCTAAAGTATAAGCCTATATAAAGGCAGAACCTTGCTTTGTTAGATGAGCTGGGTTTTCAACAAATTACTGCCTGGTATCCTGGTTGAATAAATTCCTCCCTCCTTTGTTCGGTGTTCAAGAGATCCGTTTCCCGTGGTGGTTCCTGCTACATATCCATCAAATATGTTTGACTTAGCTAGTTTGAATGTGCAGCCACTCTGGGCACAGAAACTCCTTAGCCAACCACTGTAAGTGCACTGACTTCATGCAGACTTTTTATTATATGCTGGAGATCCAGTAGAGGAAACTAGGCAGCAAAAGGGAGTGAAAAATTGCTCCTCCATTATTAATTCAACAAATATTTATTGAAGACCTATTATGTGTCAGAGTTTTTTCCAGCCACTGGAGGTACAATGGTGAGCCAGACAGCAAAGTTCTTGGTCTCATGAAAATTCTGGATCTTTCTTCACTTCTGATACCCTGAGTTATCCGGCCCTAAATTAGTTTCAGTTCCCCTAAATCAAGGGCCAGAAGGCTTCTTCCCCTCCACCCTGGATCCCAGTCCCCACCCTCTCTAAATTATAGCTCTGTGCCCTGGGGCAAAGTGCCAGGCACAGCAGGAACACTGGCAAAGCCTTTGGAAGCCAGAGATAATGTCCCTTATCTCCCCCAAACTCTTCCCCAGGAGTCGTGGTCCCCTGCTGCTGAGCTCTGGGCTTTGTCAGGGATGGGCTGCCCTCTGGGGGTCTGGCCGGATTCTCCCAGAACAAAGCGTAGCTGAGCTTCAGGCAGCTCCCTCTGCCCCTCCTCTACCTCACTCTGAGATAATTCAGTCTTACTTGAATTCCCCAGCCTCAACTTTAGGCGCCAGCTTGAGCCTTGTTGAAATTTTCCAGTGTCCACATTTATAATGTCCAGGCCTCTGCTTTTGCTCCAAGCTCAGAAGCCCAGGTCTGGCACCTCTGAGAGTAGCTGACAATCTCCAGGGTTTCCAGACTGCTCTGCTGAGATGGAGGCAGCCTGGGCTGATGCTGGAGCCCTAGGATGGCCACAGGTAGGCCTGGAGTTTGGTCCCGTTTCTGCCACTTGCTTCCTATGTGATATAGGGCAAGTCACTTTCATCTCTAAGCTAAGGTTACTTGTTTGTGTGTTCATCCATCCATTCACCCATCCAATAAGCCTTTTGACTACTCTTCACTGCCTGTTGGATCAAGTCTCATCTCCTTGACATAGCACTTAAGGCCCCTCCATCTAGAAGGAAGCTGGATGAGAGGTTTTGTTTCCTGAGTGCTCTTGTTCTGCCCTTTGTCTTACCAGTCCTTCTTATGTCTCATTTGGAACCCCAGCTGGCCTCCTGTGCCAGGCAGCCTGGCAGGGGCACACACCAGGCATCTGAGCAAGAGAAGCTCTGTCTTCTCTGGGAATTCTGGCTGTCTGGTGCTAACAGACTCAGAGTTTTGGAAGACGCTTTTCCAGTTCCTGAGTTCAGGCCTAAGCTTAGAGGTGGAAGAGAGGGCACTGAGGAGTAGATTATATCAAGAACCAGCAAGGGCCAGCTGGCGAATAGGCTCAGTTAGGTAGCCTCTGGGTGGACAGCCCGGGGCGGGGGGGAAAGATGGGAGGACAACGAGTTCTGTAGAAGCTGAGACCTGGAAGTGGCCATGGGCAGGTTGGTTTGACTCAGAAATTGCGGATTGAGGTTGCTGCTGCCTTGGTGCCCAGACTTTAGAGGACAGCACAGCTTGGATATGTTGGGAATGTGTTCTGTTCCATCACTATGACTATGGTGATTAGTTCAGGGATAGTTGCATGGCCCAAGAGTGGTCTTTCTGAGTGAATTCAAGGAATTGAGCCTGAGCATTGGGGAAGAGACTTGTTCTTTTCCCACTGGACTTATATCTGGGAAGATGAAGCTTGGAATTGCTGGTAGCCACTTTCCCATAGATGGGAAATCTGAGATTGAAGCCAACAGAGACAGAGCAGAGCAGAGCAGAGCAGAGGCACAACTAGACTGGGTGATGCCATTGTTTGAGCCTAGTATGAAGCTTTGCCTGAAGCTGTCTGTCCCTGGTACTTTTTAATTTCATGAGCTCTTTTTTGCTTAAGCCAATTAGAATTTTTAAAAAGTTGCTTGTAACCAGAAGAGTCCTACCTGACACACAACTGATGATAAAATTCTTCTTCAGAACATGGGGGAAGGTTCCTCAAGAGATCATCAAACCTCAGTCTTACAAGGACTCAGTGGAGCTCAATTGTTGATGACTGCTATCTTGTGTGGGATCTAATGGGGCCCCACTGATCTAGAGACCAACAGCCTGGGGGCCCAAGACAGCTGCTCTTTGACTCCATATGAGATATGATCAGAGCCTGTCCACCTGGACACCAAGGCACCTGCCTTGCTGCGTCACATGTATCTGTGACTACGAAGAGATTGGACTGGTTACTGCCTAGCTCTTTAGCCCAGTTGGCTCACATAGTCTAGGGAAAAGGGATTAGTTAGACACCAGGACCAGGACTTGGCAAACCCACCTGAGGTGGGGAGTGCTTCTGAAAGGGGTCTACTTAAAATAAAGGCTGAGTGAGAAATCCTGTGTCTCTCTGATGTCCAATATAGCCATACGAGCTGGCCTCCTGGCTATGACTCAGCCTGACAGCTCTTCCCCAAATGGACTTCTGGGTTTCTACCTGGACAAAAGGAGCCTAGGCAGAGAATGCAGGGCTTTTGGCCTGCAGAGGTTGAAAATGTAGCAGAGTAGAATGAAGATTAAATGGAACATACTGCAATTGTCCCTTGATCTCCGTGGGGGATTAGTTCCAGGATCTCCCACAGATACCAAAATCTGAAGATGCTCAAGTCCCTGGTATAAAATGGCACAATATTTGCATATAACCTTTGTGCCTCCTCTGTATACTTTAATCGTCTCTAGATTACAGTCATGTGCCACATAACAATGATTAAGTCAACTATGGGCCACATATGCAGTGGGGTCCCATAAGATTATAACAGAGCTGAAAAATTGCCTAGTGACATCATCACCCTCATAAGGACATAGTGCAATGCATCATTCATGTGTTGTGATGATAAGCAACCATTCACATTGTTTCTTGTGTAAACAAACCTACCGCACTGTCAGTTGTGTAAAAGTATAGCACATACAATTATGTGCAGTGCGTAATACTTGGTCAGATACTAGATGATTATGTTACTGGTTTATGTGTTTATTATATTATACTATACTTTTTATCATTAGAGTGTACTCCTTCTATTTATAAGAAATTGTTAACTGTAAAGTAGCCTCAGGAGGTCTTCCAGGAGGTATTCCTGAAGAAGACACTGTTAACATAGGCGATGACAGCTCCATGCATGTTATTCTCTCCGAAGACCTTTCAGTGGGACAAGAGCCACGGAGGTGGAAGACAGTGAAAGTGATGACCCTGACCCTTTGCAGGCCTAGGCTAATGTGTGTGTTTGTGTCTTCATTTTTTACAAAAATGCTTCAAGTTTTAAATAGTAAAAAAAAAGTCTTTAAAAATAGATAAAAGCTCATAGAATAAGGATATAAAGAATTTTTGTACAGCTATACTATGTGTTTCATGCTAAATGTTATTACAAAAGAGTCAAAATGTATAAAAATTAGAAAGTTTACAATGGAAAAATGTTATAGTAAGTTCATGTTAATCTGTTACTGAAGAAAGAAAAAATTTGGTGTAGCCTGTGTCCAGTGTTATGACATCTACGATGGTGTGCAGCGATGTCCCAGGCCTTTACATTCGCTCACCACTTTCTGACTCACCCAGAGCAACTTCCAGTCCTGCAAGCTCCATTTATTCATTTTTAATCTTTTCTACTGTATTTTTACTGTGCCTTTTCTTTGTTTACTTATGTCTAACTATACAAATCCTTACTGTTGTGTTACAGTTACCTACGGTATTCAGTACAGAACAGGCTGTACAGGTTTGTAGCATAGGAACAACAGGCTATCCCATATAGTCTAGGTATGTGGTAGACTAAACCATCTAGATTTGTATAAGTACACCCTGTGATGTTTGCACAACAAAACCACCTAATGACACATCTCTCAGACCATGTCCCTATTGTTAATGGAGGCATAACTGTACTTATAATACCTAATAAAATGTAAATACTTTGTAAATAGCCATTATATTGCATTGTTTTGGAAATAATGAAGAGAATAAAAGTCTGTATGTGTTTAGGATAGATGCCACTTTTTTTTCAAATATTTTCCATCCACACTTGGTTGCATCCATGGCTATGAAACTCTTGTATATGGAGGGCCAACTGTATATAGAATTGTAGTTTGTGGCCGCATGTGGTGGCTCACACCTATAGTCCCAGCACTTTGGGAGGCCGAGGTGGGTGGATCACCTGAGGTCAGGAGTTCGAGACCAGCCTGATCAACATGATGAAACCATCTCTACAAAAAATACAACAATTAACTGGGCATTGTGCTGGGCACCTGTAATCCCAGCTACTTGGGAGGCTGAGGCAGGAGAATGGTTTGAACCCGGGAAGCGGAGGTGGCGGTGAGCTGAGATAGCTGAGATCTCACCACTGCACTCTAGCCTGGGCAACAAGAGCGAAACTCCATCTCAAAAAAAAAAAAAAAAAAAAAAAAGGAGAGAGAGAGAGAGAGAGAATTGTTGTTTGCTGGATTTGTACTCAACAGAACAGAAATTACCTCAATAGTAAATATTCTACAGTTCTCATTTTAGCTGTTCTCTACAACTTTTTGGGGTTTGCATAGGTGATGCTCAACTTTGATATGTTCCAGTTTTCATATAACTTTCATTTACATCTCTCTCACTTCTGTAACTATACACTGATAACTCAGATACTTCATCCTTTAGCTGATGGATGGTGATTTTGCCTTCCCTCTTGCATGGCCAGTTGCTAAGTTCTGCTGCTTGGGGATAAAAGGCTGAGTCTCTACAGAGACAAAGTGGTATGGGAAGTGTTTATGGTAGAGATGCCCACCTTTCCCTCTGTGTGCCAAGGGATCCCAAATTCTCTGGATACCTGGGACGTGGAGTTTGTTGGCTGATAACAAATGGTTGTTCAATGAACAATTGGGTGTTTGCTTCCCAGGCCCATGTTCCCCTCTCCACCGCTATGATCCTTGTATCTGGTAAGGGTGGAAAGGGGTTCAGTGGCCACTGGTCCTAGGTGATGGCAAGGGTAGTCTCACTGGCTGGGGATGGTGGAGACTTTGCCATGCCGTAGGGGTGGAGAAGGTGAGGGCAGAGAGAAGTGGTGGAATCAAAGAGAAGTCGCAGGCTCGACCTCCCAGGCTCCATGGAGCAGCAGAGGGATGCTTGAGAAGGCGTTTATCTGCCAGGAGCCAAGATAAATATAATACCTGAAACAGGGATGGCAATTTTGTAAATATGAAACAGGTATATTTTATTACTCATTATATCACTGTTTTCCCTTGGAGAGCCAGCTACAAAAATTATCGCTAGAGGGCAGGAGAGGTCTCTAGCAAGACAATGTGCATCCTAGCCCAGGTACTGGTGTCTCCCATAGTGTGGGGGCAGTGCTGACTATGTTTCCCTGTTTACAGCACACTTAGAAAGTGAGACTATGCATAAGGCACACTAGGGTCAACTAAAGGGGATTTGGGAACTATGTGGGAGCCAGTGAAAAAAATTCACATTTTCTTCACGTTATATTATTACAATAATATACAAAACAAAATATTAAATATTGAATTTATATAAAATTCTAAACAAAATCATTTAAATATTTTATTGTTAAACATGAACTTGCTTCAAATTAGCAGATCTTTTCATATCTAGTTTTAGGCTTGAAATGGCCACATGGAATTTCTGATTAAGATATTTCACAGTTTCTTCAAATTCTTTTTTCAAATTATATTCATTTCTAATTTTTAAATCTTTACAGATCTAGTGAGTACGAGTGCCATTTTGTTTATGGATGTATTGCTAAGTGGTGAAGTCTGGGCTTTTCCTGTAACTATCACTTGAATAGTGGGAATTTTGTTTGTACAGAGTGGTGATAAAAAGTTAAAAACAATTTTGCAACTACTAAAAAATATATACTAGTTGAAATCATATAAAGACTATAATGGCATTCTCTTTTTTTCAACAACAAATGCAGTATTGAAATTTCTTGTGATGGGCATTGGATTTAGCACCCTTCAAACCTTTTGGGTTCAAGTGCACTTAGATAATGATGAAGCCCTAATCTGCAGAATACACACGCCCTTTTACATCAGATATCCTGCAGCTAGTGTGGATGTGACTAAAGATGCTCAGCTGCTGAGAGAGACAGAAACAGCCCATATACATTGAGTGACTGCTGTCCTGATTTGTCCTGAAGGGCTCTGATTCATTCTTCTGACATGACGTGACTACTCCTTCTGCTCAAAAACAAAAAGGAAGCAGATCAGTTTGGTGTTGATACACAGTGTGGATGAATCTTGAAACATTGCCCTGAATGAAAGAAGCCAGACACAAAAAAGTACATGTTGTGTGATTCCATTTATTTGAAACTCTAGAACAGGCAAAACTAATTTGTAGTGATGGAAGACAGATGAGTAGTTGTCTCAGGCAGTGGTGGGGGGTGAGTGACTGCAGTGGGGCACATGGAGCGTTTGGGGGTTAATGACAACATTGTCTATCTTGATCGTGGTAGTGGAGACACTGGTGGATCACTCATGTATACATTTGCAGAATCTCGTAGTACTATATAGTGAAAATGGATGCATTTTGTTGTATGTAAATTATACCTCGTTAAAGTTGGTTTTAAAAAAGAAAGTATGCTATTTTAGACAATGAATGATGTGGTTTCTGTACATATGTGTGAAGACAGAGATTCAGGGCTGCTGTTGCTACTGTGGCCGCAGCTTCCTCCTGCTCTCCTTTGCCGTTGGCCCCATCCCTTTTGGCCTGTGCTCTGTGCTCACTGGACATGAGGGACACACACTCCTCCAGTGGGCTCCTGGCCCCCTTGTCCATGTGGGAGTGGCATATTATGCAGCAGGCTGCCAGAGAACATGTGTCGGGGGCGGCCTCCCTCACTGCTTGGGATGAGATCACTCTCCTCGCTGTGTGATGGGGCTCACTCTTGGCTACCCTTCAAGGAGCTGTAGGCAAGGTTCTCCCCAGAGGTGCCCGCCTGTGCACCTGGCTGCCCTCTCACCTGAAGACTGAGGGTATCATCATTGTGCCGCACACCTGTGGCCCATCTGAAGCACTTCCGCTGGGAAGCTCTGACCTAGGGAAGGTACCCATGCCCCTAAGGCTTACTCGTGAGGTCAGAGTAGAAATGAGGAGGATCTGACATAAAGCAAACAAATAAGCACCCATTTCTTGGTCCCAGGGAATTGTGGGAGGAAGAAGGAGGGAGGACAGGAGATGGTGGAGAGTGGAGGGTGGTGGTGGGAGCAGTTCGAGGAGAAAAGGAGGGGGAGGGGAAGAGAAGTAAGAGTGGTCAGTTTCTGGGCTTTGGTCGAGAGTAAGTTTTGGCAAACTTTCCTGTAAAGGGCTAGATACTAAATATCTTAGGCTTGTGGGATCATATGGTATCTGTCACAACTACAAACTGCCATTGCAGTGAAAAAGCAGCCAAGGACAATGGGTAACTGAGTAAATATGGTTATGTTCCAAGATAACCTTATTTATGGACGGTGAAATTGGAATTCATGTAATTTTCATGTGTCACAAAATGTCCTTTAGATTTTTTCTCAACCATAAAAAATGTAAAGACTTTTTTTTTGAGACAGAATCTTGCTCTGTTGCCCAGGTTGGAGTGCAGTGGCATGATCTCAGCTCACTGCAAACTCTGCCTCCCGGGTTCAAGTGATTCTCCTGCCTCAGCCTCCCAAGTAGCTGGAATTACAGGCGCGCATTGCCAGCTAATTTTTGTATTTTTAGTAGAGATGGGGTATTTAGGCCAGGAGCCACTGCGCCTGGCCTAAAAAATGTAAAGACAATTCTTAGTTCCTCATCCTCATAAAGTGGGTGGTGGGTGGGCTTGATTTGGCTGTTGGGGCATAGCTTGCCAACTCCTGATTTAGAGTTGAGTTCTTAGTGTGGAGGGTCCTGAGGGTGGAGGACTTATGGAAAGGTGTGGCTCTTGGAATTCTGAGTGTCAGCATAGCTAAAGAAGCGATCACATTTAGCTTTTCTAGGATATTTTCAGTTCCTGTGTGTTTTGGATGGAACCCAGAAGTTTTCTTAGCCCCTGGAGGCACTAATATATTTCATTTGTAAAACTCCCATCCATAATACAAATGTACTGTTTGATCTTCAGTCATTTGAATTTGACTTTCAAAGAAGTTTTTAGAAATCATTAGGCATGACATAAGTAAAATAATAAAAGAGGATCATACAATGACATCAATATGTGCTTGGAATGCTTGGAACCAATAGGTATGAATAATCAAATTCTGTGTTTTTGAGAGCTTAAAAACAAGGTGTGTGTGGGGTGACTACCTGGATAAAGTGTAGGATGGGAACCCCTCGAGGTGCCACCATCAGTAGCTAATTTGACAGTGGAACAAGGGTGCATTGCAGTCCCTTCCCCTGGTACTGGGGCAGGCATGCCCTGTGGGAAGGGCTGGGATGGGGCCTCTCTCTGGCCATGCGTGATACTGAACACCTGCACACCTTCAGCAGGTGTGTCCTTTAGCTCTGACCGCACTGGCGGGTATCCATGACCAACTCTGCTTTTTGCTCGCTGTCTTCTCCCTTCTGAGCCTCATGTCTTACTCTCATTCTGTATCCCTGGATCCTTCCTTCCATGATTCCCTTTTCCTCCTCCTTGTTACAACACATTCTTCTTTATCTTGATCTTGGAGGTTTGTGCTGAAATCAGGAGTTGTTACTGCAGAGCGGTGCTATTGGACAGCTTCCAGCCCTCCTACTGGTCACTTGGTGGGGCTCTCCTGGACCCACTGTTTCTGAATTGAGTGTTGGAAAACGGCAGTTTGGCTCACGAATTATAAGCTGGCTGGGTGTGGTGGCTCACACCTGTAATCCCAGCACTTTGAGAGGCCAAGGCAAGTAGATCACTTGAGGTCAGGAGTTCTAGACCAGCCTGGCCAACATGGTGAAACCCCGCCTCTACTAAAAATACAAAAATTAGCCAGGTGTGACGGCATGCATCTGTAACCCCAGCAACTTGGAAGGCTGAGGCATGAGAATCACTTGAACCTGGGAGGCAGAGGTTGCAGTGAGCTGAGATTGCCCACACGGCACTCCAGCCTGGGCAACAGAGCAAGCCTCTCAAAAAAAAAAAAAAAAAAAAAAAAAAAAAAAAAAGAAAGAAAGAAAAGAAAATGTAATAGTTAAGCTGGATAACAGCCCTGGTTCCTTTCACGTGCTCCCCTGCCCCGGCCCAGGCAGCCCTGACTGCTGGTCTGTGTGTTACAGTGGCCTCTTGGAAGCTGGCTGTCAGAGTCCTGCTCCTGATGTGCTGTGGCTATGGGAAGGCTGGCCTCCCTGATTTCTTCTCTTCTCCCTTCCCTTGCCCCCTCTGCCCTTCTCCATTCACTAGACATCTTCTCTGTGGAGGCCGAAGATTGTAATTATGGGTTCTCAGGCCTGTTCTCCAACCCAGGGGCTGTGCCACGCTGTGTGTGCTTCATAGCTGCCCCTCCTGCACCAGTGCAGGGCTGGGCCCAGAGTGGACCTTGATAACATTTGTTGTCTGGAATTGAATCAGCAGCTCTCTAGTGGAATCTGCCCAGGCCTGGCTGGGAACTGGGAGCTGCAGCCAGTCCCTCCTGCCCTGTCCTCAGGGGCCCTCATTCACTAAGGATGCCTGCCTGTGGCTGCACTGCAGAACATTCTGTCATGTTTACTAACAAGGAATCCAGGGGTGGAGCGGGATGGGGACCAAGGAGAGAGTCCTGTAACACCACAGGGCAGAGAGGAATGGAGATGCACTCAGGGACAAGGTCAGCAGTACAGAAAGGGACTTTGGCAGGAGCGTTGACACAGGGCAGGGGCAGAGACAGCAGGAAGCAGAGGGCAGGGGGAGTGAGGTGCAGGTTTCCTATGGGGCCCTCCCTTCCTGGTCAGGAAGGAGAGAAGCTAGATGCCTCCCAGGGAGAGCCATGCCTAACAGACATGTGAGAGCTCCCTTGGCATCCCTGGGCACTGATCACGGAGCACTGGAGACTCAGACTCTTGCCTCTCCTGGTTTCTTATAAGAGAGGATTTCAACTCTTAGATTTTGTCCACTGTGGGCGCCAGAGGATAATTGCTGTGAGAAAGGGCAATTTTGGGTGGAAGGAAGGAGATATCTCTGGGCCCCAGTGTTTTGTGGATTGTGTGAGGCACCTGTGAGGCCTTGGAAAAATGCTGGGTTGAACCACAACAGCGTGGGGCTGGCCTGAGCTGACACTGCCGCTTGAGTCTTTAACACATTTATTCTTTTCTTCACAGAGCACATTAAAAGGAGGCCTTTCAGCATCAGGTTATATGAAGGACAAGTAAAATTAGGATAAATATGGGTCATCTCCCTGGAGCATTAATTTGATGTGAACATTGGTGGGGAGTAGCACCCCCAGCCATGATTATATTAAAACAAATATACACGTAAGAGTAAAATGCTGAATTGGCAGATATATATTTAAGGAAATAGGGAGCCCAGAGAGAAATTTTGAGTTTTAGAGGCATATTTAGGCAATGCTCTCAGACCCTTGGAGGTCGTGTTCTTTCCTCCGCCCTTAGCACTGTCACTTTGTCTACATTTTATGAATGAGAAAAACAGGGTCTGGAAGGTTGTGTCAGCAACTTGCCTACGTGATGACACAGAGCAGGGAGGTAAGGGTGGGACTGGAACCCGCATTGCTGGGCTCTGCATTCACTATGTTATCTGCTACAGCATAGTGAATTGAGAGTTTCATGCTTTAGTGTTTTGATTTCAGTAGTGCCATGGAAATAACCAAATCTTACCTGTCTGAATAGTCTTTGGGCACAGCCCCATGTTTCAAATCAATCATGTCTAGTGGGAAGTAATGTGGGGCAGTGGAAAGAGTTAGGGGCTGAAAGTCAAGAGACTGGAATTTATCTTTGACTAGTTCTTTCGATAATAAAGCTCTTTATTATTGAAAATAATATAAATAGCTTTCGATAATAAAGCTCTTTAATAAAGTCACTGTAAAGTGACTTTAGGCAGATGTCTTCATGCCTCTGGGTTTACCTTCCCTATCTGTAACATGTGGTAGCTACACAAGATACTGCCTAACAGCCTGATCTTCTATGATGTGGGACCACTGCTTGCCTTTGAGAACCTTCAGACCTATAGATGTGCTCTTCTTGGACATTCTGGAGTCTCTGGGGGAAAGGGAAGTCTGCAGCTCAGTTGGCCACCTCTGTGTAACAAATACTGAGAACACTGCAAGTGGAGCCTAGACAGGGTCTGGAAGATCAGCCTTCTTCAGGATACCTCCAGCCTTTGCTACGGATCATCTGCCTAGGAGGTTGGAACCTACTCAAGCGGCTCAAGGAAAAGATGTTGTGAACATGTACCAGGTCATGAGATTAGAAGAGCTGTCTGCTTCTGGCCTGAGGCCAGTACCCAAAGCTATCCACATCTCCCAGGGATGGCAGTGGATTTCTTCCTTACTGCTTTCTCTCTCCTCTCATCTTGATTGGATTCCTCTGCCTGTACACAACCAACTTGGCTACCAGCTAGAGTGGGAGGAGCTCACAGCCCCTGAGTCACCTCCAGAGAGGGCTGTCACCAGGGCTGGCTGCTGAGCTGGGGAAGGTGGGATAGTCTCACCATCCCATATGTAGATTTCACTTAATCTCCCTGCTTTCAGGACAGTGCTTCACCTTCACCTTCCTCTGTGCCAGGTATCGTTTATCCTGGGTCTCTCTGGATCAAGTTCTCCAGAGATGAAATAATCTATAGCCTACCAGGATAGGCAGTGCAAGGATGGCAGCAGTACTGGGGTAGGAACACTTTCTTATAGACTTCTGCCCTATCCTCCTGTTTTCAGCCCCTTTTCTCACCCTGGCTCCAATGCATGAGGCTTTGTGGGGTCGGTGGTTGGAGCCGGCTTGCTTCTTGCTAACATTTCTCTTTGCATTCACTTTGGTTTCACTCACTCCACCTTGGTAAGTTGGTTATCATTATCCAGCTTCTTACCTCTTCCAATGAATACTGACTACTCTTGTCCTCTGTCATATTCATGCCATTTGCTTTGCTCTTGTGCGCTCACTCTTTTTCTTTTTAACAAAATTTCATTACTTTTACTTTAGTGGGTGTCAGGATGGAATGGACATATTGCACGTGTTTACACCCCCATGCTTCATTAGAAGTCCTAGCCACTGTTCAACACATTCTCTCGGCTCCATAAGTCCTTTGAAGCTGTTCTTGCCAAGGACACCACCATCTCCATGTTGCCAAATCTTCTGGTCACTTTGCTGTCTGTCTTCATAATACTCAATCTCTCAGCAGCATTCCACACACTTGACCACTCCCTTCTTGACAAACTTGCTTCTTTTGACCTTCATAACACATGCTTTTGATTTGTCTGCTGCATCCACTGGGCATGCTTCACCCTCTTTTGCTATATCTTCCTCTTCTGGGAATTCCCATGGACTCTTTCCTTGATCCTCTTCTCTTCTCTATCTATACACTTTCTCTAGTTGATCTCATCTAGTCCTAGGGCTTTAAATACCTTCTATATATCAATGATTCCCACATATTTATCTTCAGCCTCGATAGCTTTCCTGAATCTCAACTACCTACTCCTCCTGGACATCTCCATTTGGATGCCTAGCATCTTAAATTTAACTGGGTAAACCTGAGTGCTTGATTTTCACCTCCAAACCAGTTCCTTTTTAGTATTTCCCATCAAAGTCATGCTCATACACTGAGTGGCTGAAGGCCCAAACTCAGGGTCATGCTTTCCTTCTCCTTTCCCATTTACTGTATCAGCAAAGCCCTGTCCATGCCTCCATGATATATAATTTGTGAATTTCCATTGCCACTGCTGACTGCTCCTGTCAAAGCCGCCATCATGTCTTGCTATTCCAACTGCCTCCTGAGTGGTTTCTCTGCTTCCACCATGGCCCTCCAAGTACCCACCTTCTGCACAGTAGCCAAACAATTTAATTAAACATGTCTATCAGGTTATGCCACTCCTTTGTTTAAAATTTCCCAGTGATTTCCTGTTGCCCTTAAAATAAATTTTACACTTTTTACCAAGGCCTCTGTTCTTCTGCAAACTCTCTCTCTTTTTTTTTTAGAGATGAAGTCTCACTCTTGTGCAGGCTGGGGTACAGCAGCTTCTTCATGTTTTACTGCAACCTCAAACTCCCAGGTCCAAGTGATCCTTCTGTCTCAGCCTCTCAAGTAACTAAGACAACAGGCATGAACCACCTCACCTGGCTAATTTTAATTTTTTAATAAAGGTATTGGGTCTTACTATATTGCCCAGGATGGTCTTGAACTCCTGGCCTCCCTAAGTGTCGGGATTATGAGTGTGAGCCACTGTGCCCAACCTAAACTCCTTTTTTTTTTTTTTTTTTTTTTTTTTAAAAAAAATACAGGCTTCAGTCACTCTGGCCTTTCTGTTCCTCTTGAATTCCTGCCCCAGGACCTTTACACTTGCTCTACCTTCTGCCCAAGAAGGAAGACTGCAGCCACAATCTTGATGCTCACTGCAGCCACAACTCCTCATCACACAGGCACAAGCTCCTACATTCTCAGAGAGGCTCTCTTAGTCTATTTTACTAAAGTAGGCACCCCATCTCCCAAATCATTTGCTAGACCAGTAGTCCCCCACCTTTTCGGCACCAGGGACTGGTTTTGTGGAAGACACTTTCTCTAAGGATGGTTTTGGGATGAAAGTGTTCCACCTCAGATCATTAGGCACTAGATTCTCACAAGGAATGTACAACCTAGATCCCTCACATGCGCAGTTCACAGTAGGGTTTGCACTCCTATGAGAATCTAATGCCACCACTGATCTAACAGGAGGTGGAGCTCTGGTGCTGATGTGAGTGATGGGGAGATGGGGAGAGGCTGTAAATGCAGATGAAGCTTCAATTGCTCACTGGCTCATGGCTCACCTCCTGCTGGGCAGCCTAGTTCCTAATAGGCCATGGGCAGGTACTGGTTCTTGGCCCTGGGGACCCTGCTCTAGAACATCACTTTGTTTTTCTTCTCTTAAAAAATTCATAGTAGGTATCATTATCCAAAATTATTTTGTTTATTCGTTTGTTTACTTGCATACTAGCTAACTCTCCCCATTAAAAAATGGACTCTATGAAAAGGGTCCTTGTCTGTATTGCTCATTTTTAATATTTTTATCTACCACAGTGCTTGGAATACAATAGGTGCTCAATACATACCTGTACAATAAATGAATGAATGATCAGTTAAGCTAAAGGGACGAGGAGCAGAGGCAGTTCCTGGAGAGGGGGGTGTGGGTAGAACAGGCATTCCCCAGAGTGTCTCTTGAACTTTTGCTTCATTCTAGGCCAGAGTATGACACAAAGTCTTCCAATTTTATAAAGGGTCAGTGAGCAGAAATTGAAGGGAAAGGTGAGGGCAGAGGCAGTGGATGTGGGTAGCATGGCATGGCTCAGTGAAAGTGCAGTAGGTGTTGCTCTGCAAAGATTTTGCTCCGTTCTTTTGTCCAAAGCAGCACAGCTTTTCCGCTGTGACATTCTGTGACTTCCCGTGCAGTATTGTTTTTACGGCCTTTGGGTAATTTTCCACATGGTCAGCCAGCTCCATCAAGTGCAATAGTGAGGGGTGGGACTCAGAATGGCTGGGAAGGCCTTGAGACTATTAGACAGGGAAGTTGCGTGTCATTTGCATCCAGCACTGTCTCCCAGCTGCCCTTTGTGAAGGAGGCTGCTGGACTGTGACAACCACGATGTTCCTGTGTAGTTCTTTTTAAAGAAGCATATTTTTCCTCCATGTTAAAACTAAAATCTGTGGCCTATAGCTCAGAGCAGATGTTAAGAGCACATTCTCTCTAAGAGTTTGGGCTGGAGTGTGGGCAATGGTTACTTATCACAATTTCCTTTCCTTTGTGTTTCTCTGTGGTTATTGAAGTTTTTGCCTTGGGGGGAGACAACAAAAACAAAAATTGCAACATATTTATGAACAAAGAAGAGAGATAAAACTTTAACTTCTGGAAGAGAGGAAAGAGGGGAGCAAGGTGCCTGAAAATATTTCCTTTTGGAGTGACTGGAGGCTCCAGGGAAATCACAGCACTCCTATGGAATTTTCACAGAACTAAGGAAGGCTGGAGTCCGCCAAACTTTTGAAACCTCAGCATCCTAAACCCCAGCTGTGCTGCCCTGAGAAGAGTACCAGCCAGCGGAGACCTGGAGGCGGCTTCCCCAGGACCTCCCACCTCCCTCCTGATGTGCCTGCATTCCTGGAGCTGTCATCACCCCTTCTTTAGCTCCTTAGAAAAGAGGCAGCAGGAGAAAACCAGTCATCTTGCAGAGACTTGGCATCTCTCAGCCACACATTCTTATTAACTTAGTGGCACAGTCGGCTGGCAGGTTCCCAGGTCATGTTCTCAGTGACTGGAGTTCTTGCTGTTTCTTGGACTCCTTCATGTCTCACCCAGTCCTAAGTCCGATCCTCACTTCTTAATTAATTCATGTCCTTGTGTAATATGTGGCACACCCACGTAGCCATGAGGCATGTTCAGGCTATGTTTTGTAATACTCTGGCTTGTTCTACCCTTGCTAAGCGGGCAAGGACAGCAGTTACCTGGTTGGCTTAATTTGGGCAGCAGGACCTACACAGTGACTACCTGCTGGAATCCACCTGGCCTAGGCATCTCTCTCGCTCCCTCTTTTTAAATAAAAACAAGTGTTTCATATTACCATATTCAGAGAGGGGTTTTGTTTCCTCCTGAACTCACAGAGGTCATTCCAGAATGACTGTACTGACACTAGGAGATGAGAACTATACAAGTGGAATTAAGCAAATGTATAAACACAAAATCATCACCAAAAGGGGGAAGTGCTATTCAGTTACCGATGCCAGTCCCTCTTCTCTAGGGGACTCTGGCAGTTGTAGCCAGATGTGGCCAGGAGATCATCTCTGTCCTAATTCTGTTAGCATCCTCTTCATTTATAGTCTGGTTTTGCTTGTAAGTCTGCTTCTGGCTCTCAAGCTGTCTGCACACCATACTGTCTGCATTAAAATGATTTGCTTTCTTAAAATGAGTCTTGGCCCAGGCACAGTGACTCATGTCTGTAATCACAGCACTTTGGGAGGCCAAAGTGGGTAGATCACCCAAGGTCAGGAGTTTGAAAGTAGCCTGGCCAACATGGTGAAACCCCGTCTCTACTAAAAATACAAAATTAGCCAGGTGTGGTGTCACATGCCTATAATCCCAGCTGAGACAGGAGAATCACTTGAACCCAGGAGGTGGAGGCTGCAGTGAGCTGAGATTGCACCACTGCATTCCAGCCTGGGCAAGACAGAGTGAGACTCCGTATCAAAAAAAAAAAAATGGGTCTCAATATCAATAGTGGGGAATTCTCAGTCTCTCTGTCAGCAGGTGCTGAAAGCTTACAGTAAAGGAGAAAATTTTCAATAGCTATTTTTTTTTTAAAGAGATGGGGTCTTGTTCTGTCACCCAGGCCAGAGTGCAGTAGTGTGGTGATCATGGCTCACTGCAGCTTTGACCTCCCTGGGTCAAGTGATCTTCCTGCCTCAGCCTCCCAAGCAGCTAGGACTACAGGTGTGTGCCACCACACCCAGGTCATTTTAAATATTTTATAGACATCTCACTATGTTGGCCAGGCTGGTCTCAAACTCCTGGTCTCAAGCAATCCCTCATCTTAGCCTCCTGAGTTGCTGGGATTATAGGCATGAGCCCTGCTCCTGGCCCAGTAGCCATGTTTTTGAGGAGGTTTATTTTTATTCAGTATGTTTGGCTCTGCATGTGTTCCTTAAGATACCAGGGACTGCCTTTGGGTCACAAAGCCAGCATGGCAGTAAAATGGTCTCAGTATCCTTTGGTTGATAGCTCTGGATGTGAAACTCACCTGACAGCTCCACACACTGTGTTCCAGCTTGTTCCTAATCCTGCCAGTTCCTGACCTGCCATCGTTCCATGTTTGGCTTTACCTTGTCTTTTGCACCTGACATTTGGTCCATGCTGCTGGCTCTATTCCACCTATGACAACCAGAATAAAAACTCTTTCCAGCCTTGTTTCTAAAGCTCTTCCTTGGTCCAGATCCCTCTAGGTGGCTTCTACCAACCTTGTCCAGTTGAGAAACATGGCCTAGACACCTGTGAGGGTCTCTGCCTGCCTCCAGCTGTGCCAGGATTGGCTTCTCCTCAGCTGTGCCTCATGCTGGGCCACGTCATGGGAGCAGGCTGGTCAGCAGGGGTGGATGCTGACCTACAAAGGGCTCCTTACTGCCAAAAGTCATTGACTCCCCATCCTCTGGTCTCCTACCATTAAACATCTGTAGCCACCTGGGGTTTTGACTTTTAACTATTTCTTGACCACATACCTTCATTATTACATTCTGGAGAGCATTTATTATTAATAATAAATGTAATAATTATTACATTTCTTCAGTGATTTACAGTCAACAGTGCACTTTAGTCTATTCACATATATTATCTCATTTCCATACTTTCTTCTTTTTTCAACAAATGTAAAATAATTTTAACAGATACAACAAAAATTAAAACATAGCGAAAATATCACACACAATGTTATATTACCATTTAATATATAACATGGAAACATACTACAAAATAAGAAATACAAAACCAAAAAATAGATATGATTTTATTTGTTATGAGGGGTGCACTTGCCTGTTCACAAGTTCATTCCAGCCTGGAACACAGGAAGATTGTGCTATCCACATAGCTGCTGCCCCACTCAACCCACTTCTTTCCTTTGCTTTTAACTGAGTTAAGACAGAAAACCCTATTCACACAAACTAGTTGTGGATGGTAGTAATAGCAGGACACTCTTTCTACTTGATGAAGAAAAGTCTTCCTTTACCTTAATCCAAAATGCTGATAAACTTAAGGTCTCATAATTGTTCTTCAACGTATATGAAGAAGCAAGCTGAGATAATTCATTCTCTTCTTCAGGCACCAAGTTAAGCCCAGTTATTGATTCAGTTTTGAAAAGCAAATGGATCTTTTACCCAATGTTTCTCCCTTAATATTTCAAATTTTTCTTCTGGAAAGAAATGGTTAAAAGTTTGAGATGAAGTGAGAATAAAAAATATCTCTAATTTAATTTCTTTCAAAATTTTTTTATTAATAATATTCTCTTCAATATGTTGCAAAAATGTTGGAAACATGTAGTAACGAGGACAGTTTTTTAAGTTTGGCTTGCCATAGCAATAATGTCTTTTGAAATCCCTGGATATGTTTGACATGCTGGAATACATCACTGTTTTTCCCCTGTAGTTTTAAACTCAGTTCATTAAGAATTCCAAAAATATCAGTTAAATATGCCAATTTTGTTATCCAATGTCCTCTTCAAAAATATTTGCCAAATGAGATTTTTTTAATGACAAAAAAAGTAAATCCGGTTCCCGAGCTCATAAACCCTGCTTATTATTTTCCCTTGAGACAACCAACAAGCTTTGCTATGATATAGAACGTGGGTACGATTAGTTCCAATCTCTGAACAAAATGTTTCAAGAAGCTGGCTATTCAGTGAGCTTCCTTTAATAAAACTGACAACTTTCACTGCATTTTTCAGTACTTGAGATTCTGTGGAATTTCTCTGGATGCTAAACCTTCATGATGTATAAAACACTGATTCCACACAGTACAACTATTAGTCACTTCTAGTAATTTTTTAATTACCCTGCTATGTTTTCTAGTTACGTTTGCTGTGCCGTCACCTGCAATTCCTTTGCGATTTTTCCAGTTTAATTTATATTGACTTATGTGCCTTTCTAATTCTGTAAAAATATCTAATCCACTTGGGTGTGAGGTTAAATTTAAAAATATGAAAACCCTCCATAAAATCATCTTTCCACGCATAGCTGACAGAAACTAAATGTGTTGTGCAGCTTCCAGTATCAGTGCTTTCATCACGCTGGATTGCAAAATCTGTACCAGACTGTTATCGAGTAATAAGCATTATTTCTAAATATTCTGCAATAGCACAAATGTGAAGAGATACTGTGTTATCATTAGATATCGTTTTTAATGTATCAGCTGATTCCTCATCAAAAATCATATCCATGTTGTATCCAAACATGCTGAAAGAATTTTTTTCAGCAGCTGTGTTCTCTTTTGCCATGATACACAACGAAATATGATAGTAAGGCTTTCTCAATAACAGTAGTAGAACAACTAATATATTGTGTTGATAATTTTATGTCTTTTTTCTTTCTTTGAAAGTATTCAAGAGGCTTATCAATAAGTTCAGCATGCTGAGTTTCTGAGTGTCTTTTTAACTTAGGTTGTAAGCTTTCATTTGGAAGAATATTATTACAAATAACTCATTGAAGCCTGTCATTTTCAACAGGTTTTTCACATTTGGTAAAGCCATTAAGTAATCTTCATAAGAATGTTTTGCACTTAATTTTTTCTTTTTGAAATGTGGCTCAAATGAAGTTGAAGTTTGCAGATTAAAGTCTGTATTTTTCTCAGTCTTGTCACTATTTACGCTTCCAAATTCAACAGGTGACCTTGAACATGCTTCTGTATATTTCATTTCACTATTCCTCTTCCGTTTAGTAAATAAATGATGCATTTTAATAGCAATTTGTTCCAGTTTGATTAAAATGATATAAAGGCCACTAATTCAAAAAAGAAGGAAAAAATACATATATATATATAGTCTAAATTAACATCTTTTCAAAAACTACACTCCAAGTTTGCAATTGAATCTTAGTTGAATATCTCTAGTTGCAAGTCATTGTAATATAAAACTTGACTGCACATTAACTTTGCTATTATGAAAACGAAGCAAGACAACCAAAAGCAAATGACTGAAAACCATTTCTTAGCTAATATACATTCTACTCATCACATCCCCTCCATCAAATACCTTTCTCACATATTGAAATTGACCTCAGTATTCCTTACAATGTGCACAATTCAGGCAAAGGATCCATGTAAAGCACTTCAGTATTTTACATTTTTTTAAAAGTTCATCATGACTCACAGAATTGATATCATGGGTCACATACAGTGTGAAAAATACTGATAGAGAGACATGTTGTGCCCTTTGCTATGTTGGTGCCTTGAGTATGTCAGCTTGATGATGAAAGAGACTAGCCAATCTGCTAGACTGTTGACTTGTATAAGAATATCTTGAAGTGGTAGGAATGTATTTTAAATTATCATTCCTGAGGCCAGGCACGGTGGCTCAAGCCTGTAATCCCAGCACTTTGGGAGGCCGAGGCGGGTGGATCACGAGGTCAAGAGATCGAGATCATCCTGGTCAACATGGTGAAATCCCGTGTCTACTAAAAATACAAAAAAATCAATTGGGCATGGTGGTGCATTCCTGTAATCCCAGCTTCTCAGGAGGCTGAGGCAGGAGAATTGCCTGAACCCAGGAGGTGGAGGTTGCGGTGAGCCGAGATCGCGCCATTGCACTCCAGCCTGGGTAACAAGAGCGAAACTCCGTCTCAAAAAAAAAAAAAAAAAAAAAAAAAATTATCATTCCTGATACTTTTTCATGGGAAGAGTTTTTAAGAGTGGCAGCTATGTTCTGATATAGCGAGGAGCCAATGAGGTTTTCCATGGCTAGGTCAAGTATCAGGTTGGAGCTGATGATATATTTTTATGGAGCTTTCTTGGAATGCATCATTGACTTTCGGCCCAGCCGCTGTGACCTAGCCAGGCCCAGGACCCAAGCCTCACATCTCTCCAGTGAAGCTGCAGTTCAGCTTGCCCCTCATTCCCTCAAAACACCACTTCCCCATATTGTCTTCTAATGTCTTTGGCAAAGAAGACTCAAAGCCAGCTTATCCATTAGGCACATTAGGGACCAGGGCCTATAAAAAAGTATTAATTTTAATTTCTTTTAAAAACAGTATATATATATATATATATATATATATATATATATATATATATATAAAACACAATGAAACAAAACTGGATTATATTTGTCTTTATACTCAAAAATTAATAAAATATAATTTTTTTGAGACAAAGTCTCGCTCTGTCACCAGGCTGGAGTACAGTGGTGTGATCTCAGTTCATCACAACCTTCACCTCTTGGGTTCCAATGATTCTCCTACCTCAGCCTCCCAAGTAGCTGGGACTACAGGCATGCACCACCATGCCCAGCTAATTTTTGTACTTTTAGTAGAGACAGGGTTTTATCATGTTGGTCAGGCTGGTCTCCATCTCCTGACCTCGTGATCTGCCCGCCTTGGCTTCCCAAAGTGCTGGGATTACAGGTGTGAGCCACTGCGCCCAGCCAATAAAATATAATATTAAGTATTATTTTATGGAGGAAGGAGCTCAGGAAGACAAAAGCAGTGGAGGCTCATGAAAGCCATAAATAATGTGGTCCTGATAGGACCCATTGGCCATTTTGGTGCATTGACTTGTAAATTTGGATATGTTTCTTAACATCCGAGTTCTTTTTTCTGCCAGAAAAATGGGAAGAAAAATCTCCATACCTGCTGTTCCCAGGGCTTTTGTTAAAACAAGGGAAATGACTCTGACAGTGTCTAAACTTTTCATAAGACAGGCCTATATATATAATAGATAGGACTATTTCAGTTGTACATAGCAGGTATCCATCTCAAATCAACATAGAAAGAAAGGGAATATATTGGCACTCATAACTGAAAACTCTAGGTTTCAGCTTTAAGTGTAGCTGGCTCAGGAAACCCAAAAATTTTGCCAGAAATCTGTTTCTTTCTTTCCCTCTCTCGTGGGCCTGCTTATCTCTGTGACAAATTTCTTTCCTAGCACACTTTTCCCGCATGTTGAAAGAATCTCACAGACTCCAGGTTTTCAGAATTTTCAGGCTTGCGACCTAGAAGACAAGACTCCTCCTAGAGACCCACCCTGTTCCTCAGAGGACTCCAACTGCTCCTTGCTTGGGCATCCTGGGCATCCCTGTGTCCAGGGGACAGAGTCTTCTGTCCAGCCAGCTTATCATATTTGTCCCTCTTCCTTCCTATTACTTGAGTGGCAGTCCCCAAGTATCCCTTGGAAGCAGGTGCAGAACAGTTTCTAAGTGAAGAAACACAAGCAGACCCAATAACATGTCCATTCCGGGGCTGTGTTGGTCTGAGGCATTGTTAATATTATCCCTTTTGCAGAATGTTAGAACCAACTGAGGTTCATTCAGAACCTCTACTTAATTTTCCAGACCTCAGTTCTATGGGTGCCCATCAGGGTTTAGTAGAGACTGCACAGACTCATTTAATTTTCACAAGACCTGTGAGGCAATTATTAGCTCTACTTCTACAGATAATAAATGCAAAAAATTATTGAGAGCTTGCCATAAACTAAGCACTTTGCTAAAACCCCTACATATATCTCATAAAAATTCCATGAGGTGCTGAGTCTGTTGAGGTTCTTAAGATTGTAAGTAACAGAAACCAAATCTAGCTAGTTAGGAAAAGAAGAAATGAATTGAAAGGATGATAGTGCATCTGATGGATACCCTGTCAGAGGAAGGATTAAACAATCAAAACTTGGAAGGACAAGACCCCATTCTTGTCTCCTTAGAAGGTGGATTTAGGGATAGACCTAGTGCAGCACTACTAGCTCCTAGTCCCTATTATGGCTCTGTTCCAAATACCACGTTTCAGGGTGGGAGAATCTGACTGGCCCATCTTGGGTGAGGTATATATCCCTGGACCAATCAGGTTGAAGGCCCCTGTGTATAGGCATGGCCACTAGGGGCTATCACCTTTACATAGGAGCTGTGCTCAGAGAAATGGAATCCCTGTCAGCCAGTTGGTCACTCAAAGCATGAAAACTGCAAGCACGTAGTTGTTATCAGTTGGGGTTTTGGCACACTCAAAAGTGGGTAATTGAAGAGTGTTTAATGAGGGTATTAAGTGAGAAGAGTTTAGGGAAAGCAACAATGGGTGTGGGAGCTGTTACCATCCCAGGCCTGAAAGGGAAAGAGGAGGTAGTGGCTTTTGGAAGCCATGGCGAGAGCTGTCAAAAGGCTACCTGAAAGTCTCTCCAGTCTTTGGAGAGGGTCATAACCAACCCTCAGCAACCCAGCAGTGTGGATACAAGAAAAATAAGCACCAAGATTTCACTCTGCTCCCACCATCCCATTTTCTGTGGAACTGAAAACCATAGGTCAAAGGAGTCCCTGGGTATAGTTCACATAGACCAGCCTCCTGGGACACAGGTCAGGGTAGAGAGAGGAATGAGAGCACATATGGAAGGGCAAATAGAAGACAGCCAACACAGTAATGCAAATCCCAGTTTATAGATGAATAATCTAAGGCTTGAAGGACTTAGTGACTTCTTTAGATTCACACAGTCAACTCAAGGGAAGAGCCAGGGCTTGAACTCATTAAGTATGACTCTGGAACCTGTGCTCTTAACCACTAGGCTCTATCACCTCTCAGATGAAGACCCTGAATTCAGACAGAAGATTGTGCACAGCTCAGATGAATTACGTTATCTCACTGGTCCCTTATAGTATTACCTCTTAGCTGCAGCAGCAACAAGAGCTCCTAGTCCTGCTCCCCAGAGTGGTGCCGAAAGACTTACCCTTGCCATTTTCTCTCTAGGCTCTCCCACTGGGATTTGCAGATTTTCAGAGTGTTTTGAAATATCAGAGGCAGCCCAAATAGAATCCAAGCTTCTTGCCACCAGGCAGGTGGCTCTAGTCTCCTGTGAGTAGGGATGTGATTGAGATTTAAACTGAAATTCAATTAAGTCTCTCCGCTCTTAGTCCTTAGGGAGGCATTCTCAGACCTGGACTAATGCACTTCTGAGAGCCAATACGATTATCAGATGCCTGTTCATCGCATATAAATAGGCCTACTGGGGCCTCATCCATGTTGCCTCCTCTTTCCTGCCACTGCTCAGAGCCCCCAGACAAGAGTACTTCCAATCAGGCATGCAGAGGGAAAGATCATTAACAATTATATATTATCTTATGGTTTTATTTCATGTTCCATTATTTTCTAGCTTTTTATCTAATAGTAGGTTATATCTGTTGTACATTTAATGTATGCTAGATACTGCACTGGGATGTCTCATTTTATGTTGACAGCAAACCTAGGAGGTAGGTAATATTTAATCCCCACTTTACAGATGAAGAAACTGAAGCTTATAGGGCTTAAGTATGGTGCCTAAGGTGACATAATTAATAGTCAGCAGATCCAAGATTTGAACCCAGACTGGCTCCAGGCTAATACCACTTAATTATGATGCCTCTTAGAATCCTGAATGACCTGTATTCATAAAATAATTGACTCTAGAACTCGTCTCCCCTTTCAAAGGTGAAATTTTGATTTGTTTATGGAATAGGGATATGGTGGAGACTACTCGTGATCACCAAATACCAATGTATTCCTCTAAAGTCCCTATTTCTGTTGCAGTTGAGTTGGAGTCATGTGACTATGTCTAGCCCATCAGAAGCGAGCAGAAAAATAAGAGTCATTTTCGATCCTGGAAATAACACCTGCCCCGCTTCATTATCAGCCACTCTTCTTCACTCCTTTATATGGCTCCAGAAGTGAAGAGCTCTGAAATGCCTAAATTGCCAGAGGTGAACATCCTCTGCCATACAAGAGTTACTTGACCTGCCTTGGATGGTGACATGAGTGAGAAATAAATCTTTGTTGGGTTAGACTACTAAGATTTAAATTTCAAAATTTTTTTTTAATGTTTCATTTTTGTGGCCACATAGTAGGTGTATATGTTTATGGGGTATATAGGATCTTTTGATATATGCATACCACATATAATAGTCACATCAGGGTAAATGGAGTATCATCACCTTAAGCATTTATTCTCCCTTTGTGTCACAAACAATCAATTATACAGTTTTATTCATTTAACATATACCATTAAATTATTATTAATGATAGTTACCCTGTTCTTCTGTCAAATGCTAGATCTTATTTGATTCTTTCTATTTTTTGTACCCACTGTTGAATCCCTCTTCCCCCTCACCCCACCAACTACCCTTCCCAGCCTCTGGTAACCACCATTCTGCTCTCTATCGCTATGAATTCAATTGTTTTAGTTTTTAGCTCTAAAACAAATAATTGAGAACATGTGAAATTTATCTTACGGTGTCTGGCTTATTTCACTTAATGGCCTTAAGTTCTATCCATGTTTTTGCAAATGATGGGATCTCATTCTTTTTTGTGACTGAATAGTATAGCATTGTGTATATGTATTACAATTTCTTTATCCCTTTGTCTATTGACGGACACTTAGGTTGTGTCCAAATCTTGGTGATTGTGAATAGATAATGAGATTTTTGGGTTAATTTATTACTAGGGTATAGTTTATCATACTGTGACTAATATAAATATCATACTAAGACAAATATAGGTGCACTGAAATAGGGCACTGCTTTAATAGCTGAAGGCGTGCTGAGAGGAAGACTGATGTTGGAGACCAGAAATACATCAATGCATATTATGTTGTGTGAAAATATTATCAACCAATCTAACTTGGGAGGCAAACTTCATGTTTACTTTCATGGCATCTCTAGAAAAAGAAACTGGAAAACAGAAGATTAGTAGATGTGTTGGCTACTATTTCTGCATTTGACAAGTATTAAAAGAAAAATTTGAGCTCAGAATAGAACTGTCCAGAGACTTACAGAATGGATAAAACATGATCCAACTATATACTGTATATAAGAGACACATGTCTGATTCAAAGACAGAAATAGGTTCAAAATAAAAGAATGGAAAAAGATATATCAGGCAAACAGTAATCAAAAGAAAGCTGGAGTGGCTATGCTAATATCAGACAAAATAGACTTTAAGTCAAAACTTGTTATCAGAGACAAAGAAGAGTTTTATAATTAAAAATAAATCAATTCATCAAGAAGACTTAAAAATTGCAAACATATACACACCTAACAAGAGACCCAAAATACATGAAGAAAAACTGACAAAATTGATACAATAATAGTTGAAGACTTCAATACCTTACTTTCAATAATGGATAGAACAACTAGTCAGAAAATCAACATGGAAATAGAGACCTGAATAACAATATAAACATACTAGACCTAATAGCAGTAGAACTCTCTACTCAATAACAGCAGGGTATACATTCTTCTAAAGTGCACATGGAGCATTTTTCAGTTTAGACCATATGTCAGGTCATTAAACAAGTTTCAATAAATTTAAAAGTTTTGAAATAATGTAAAGTATGTTTCCTAACCACACAGAATGAAATTAGAAATCAATAATGGGGAATTTCACAAATATATGGAAATTAAACAACATTTCTGAATAACCAATGAGTCAAAGAAGAAATCACAAAATTAGAAAATACTTTGATATGAATGAAAATGAAAACATAACATACAAAAACTTATGGGATGCCACCAAAGCAGTGCTTAGAGAATATTATAGCTGTAAACACTTGTATTGAAAAAAGGAGAAAAACCTCAAATTAGTAACCTAAACTTCCACCTTAAGGAACTAGGTGGAAAAGCAAGAGCAAACTAAACCCAGAACAAGCAGAAGGAGAAAACCAATAAAGAATAGAGCAGAAAGAAATAAAATGTAAATAGAAAAAAATAGAGAAAATCAACAAAACCAAAAGTTAGTTCTTTGAAAGGATCAACAAAATTAACAGACCTTTACCTTGATTGACAGAGACAGACAGAGAGGGGGAGAGAGGAGAGATTTTGAGAGAGAGAGAGAGAGAGAGAGAGAGAAAGAGAGAGAGAGAGAATCAAATTACTAAAATCAAGAATGAAAGAGAGGATGTCGCTACTGACCTTGCAAAAATAAAAAGGAATATAAGGCAATATTATGAACACTTGTGTGTTGAGTTAGATAATCTAGATAAAATGAACAGATTCCTAGAAAGACACAAATTACTGAAATTGACTCAAGAAGAAAAAGAAAATTGGAACAGACCTATAACAAGTAAAGAGATTGAATTAGTGATTAAAAAAGTACTTGCCACAAAGTAGATGACAAATGGCCTCACTGGTGAATTCTATAATATCTAGTATTTAAAGAAGAGTTAAGCCCAATACTTTGCAAATACTTCCAAAAATGGTAAGAGGAGAGAACATTGTCCAAGTCATTCTGTGAGGCAGTATTACTTTGATACCAAAGGCAGAATAAAATATCACAAGCAGAAACCAATATTCCTTATAAATATGGATGCAAAATCCTCATCAAAATACCAGTAAACTGAATCAGCAACATATAAAAAGTATTTTATACCATGACCAAGTAGGACTTATGGCAGGAATGCAAGATTGATTCAACATACAAAAATCAACAAACGTAATATACCATATTTAGTATAAGGGACAAAAACCATGTTATCATCCTAATAGATGAAGAAAAAACATTTGACAAAAACCAGCACCTTTTCATGGTCAAAACACACAACAAAGTAGGAATTAGAAGGAAACTTGCTCAATCTTCTAAAAGGTATATATGAAAACCCCACAGCTAACATCATACCTAAAGTTGAAAGAATAAAACCTTTCCCCCTAAGACAGGAGCAATACAAAGATGTCCACTCTTGTTACTTGTATTCGACATTGTACTGGAGGTTCTAGTTAGGGGACTTAATCAATTAAAAAAATGGCATCCATATATGAAAGGAAGAAGTAGAATGATCTTCACTTGCAGATAACATATTATTGAATATCAAGGGAATCCACAAAAACTCTTAGAGCTAACAAGGAGTTCAACAAGGCTGCAGGATATAAGGTTAATATACAGAAATTGGTTGAATTTCTATATACTAATAATGAATAATCAAAAAATGAAACTAAAAAATAATTCCATTTACAGTAGCATCAACAAGAATAATATATGTAGAGACAAACTTAACAAAAGTGCAATATTTGTACACTAAAAAAGATGCAATTGGCTCATGCCTGTAATCCCAGCACTTTGGGAGGTCAAGGTGGGCTGACTGCTTGAGCTCAGGAGTTCTTGATCAGCCTGGGCAACATGGTGGATCCCAGTCTCTACTAAATAATACAAAAAATTAGCCCGGCATGGTGGGGTGTTCCTGTAATCCCAGCCACTCAGGAGGCTGAGGCAGGAGAATTGCTTGAACCTGGGAGGCGGAGGTTGCAGAATTGTTTGAATCCAGGAGGCGGAGGTTGCAGTGAGCCAAGATCAGGCCACTGCACTGCAGCCTGGGAAATAAAGCAAGAGAGACTCTGTCTAAAAAAAAAAAAAAAAAAAAAAAAAAGATGCAACACTGGTAATGGAAATTGAAGAAGACCTAAATAAATGAAAAGACATTTCATATTCATAAATCTGAAGACTCAATATTGTAAGATGGCAGTACTACCCAAAGTGATACATAGTTTTGAAATAATATAAAGTATGTTCCCTAATCACAATGGAATGAAATTAGAAAATCCCAGCCAGGTTTTTGCAGAAACTGATAAGCTGATAATAAAATTCATGTGGAAATGCAAGGGATGCAGAATAGCCAAAATAATCTTGAGAAAGAAGAACAAAGTTGGGGCATTCATACTTTTAGGTTTAAAAATTTACTACAAAGTGTAATAATAAAGATGGTGTGAAGCTAGCATAATAAAAAGAAATAACCTAATTTTTAAATGCATGAAGGATTTGATAGACTTTTTTTTCCCACCTAAGATATACAAATGGCCAAGCACATGAAAAGGTGCTCCAAATCATTAGTCATTAGTGAAATGCAAATTAAACCTACAATGAGATACCACTTTCTACTCACTAACATGACCATATTAAATAGAGACAATGATAAGTGCTGGTGAGGATGTGGAGGAATGGGAAACCTTATACACTGCTGGTGGGAAGTCATATGGTGTTATCGTTTTCGAAAACAGTTTGAAAGTTCCTCAAAATGTTAAACATAGAATTCCTGTGTGACCCATTAACTTCACTCTTGGTTACCTAAGAGCAATAAAACACACATCCACATAAAAATCTGTATATAAATTTTCATGGCACAATTATTTATAATCGCTCAAAAGTGGAAATAACCCACATATCCACCCACAGATAAACAGATTAAAAAAAAGTGTATCTATACAATGGAATATGATTCATCCATATAAAGAAATCAAGTACTGATTCTCATTACAACATGGTTGAGCCTCGAAAACATTAAGTGAAAGAAATTAGACACAAAAGGCTGTGTATTATGTTATTTCATTTATCTGAGATGTCTAGAATATGCAAATCTGTATCCAAATCTACAGACAGGAGAAGTGGTAAATGGAGAGTGACTGTTAATGGTTCCAAGGTTTCTTTTGGGGCTGGTGATAATATTCTGAGATTAGATAGTGGTGATGGTTGCACCAGTTTGTGAATATGGTAAATATTACTGAGTTGTACACTTTAAAAACCGAATATCATGGTATGTGAATTATGTCTGAATTTTTAAAAATTAAAAAAAGAATAGAGTTGTCTGTTTTGCCAGTGGAAATTAACCAAAATAGAGAAAGTCCAGAATATTGAGGCCTGTGGAATTGAGAAAGTTGACTGTTTCTAGTTTCCAAATAGTAAAAGAGATGGAAGTTTAAAAGGCTTTGCTTAATAAGGCCCAAGAAAATGTCTCAGTTGATTAAAATCCAAGCTCATGCCTATATTCCCAGAACTTTGGGAGGGTGAAGTGGGAGGATTGAGTCCAGGAGTTCAAGACCAGCCTGAGCAATATAGTGAAACCCCATCTCTACAAAAAAAGTTAAATATTAGCTGGGCAAGGTGGTGTGCACCTCCCAAGTCCCAGCTACTTGGGAGGCTTAGGTGGGAGAATTGCTTGAGTCTGGGAAGTTGAGATTGCAGTGAGCCATGATCGTGCGTGCCACTGCACTCCACTTTGGGTGACAAGAGCGAGATCCTGTCTCAAAAAAGAAAAAAAAAAAAAAGAAAATATCTGGTTAAAGGTGCACTCCTTTGTTCTAGCTAGCTTCAAGATAGACACTATCACAGTGAAAGAGAGAGAGAGGGGGACAAGAAGGTAAAAGATAAAACAAATTGGAAAACTGTATCTTGCAAAAGGAAACTTGAGTGTGGATATTGGTAAATAGATCAGATGCTTATCAAATTTTTGAGGAAACAGTGTTGTCAAAGAAACCACAAGGCTATATAAAAAGCATAAGTCCGTTAGCTAAACCTTAAAGCAACCTCTGGCAGGAAGTTGCACATCCCCTAAAGAGAGTATTCTCCCCAACTCCCTCTTTACATATGGTCAAGCAGAATCAGGGTCCAGGAGGAAGCCCCTCAGAATGTGGTGACAAGGATCACAAAGAACAGTAAAGGAGGGAGTTCCTGCTCTAGGCTAGGCAGCCTTTAAAATATCTGCCCATTGAGAATTCAGCACTGTCACAGGCAGTGGCTACTGTGGGTCTCTCAGTCTGCCCCTTTCTGAATGGGAGTTATCCTGTTCCTGTTATTGTAGTTATCCTATTATTGTTCTATTATTGCATATTTGTATGTTGGCATGGTGTATTAATCTGTTCTTATGCTGCTAATAAAGACACACCCTTGACTGGGTAATTTATGAGGCAAGAGGTTTAATGGACTCACAGTTCTACATGGCTGGGGAGGCCTCACAAGCACGGCGGAAGTTGGAGAAAGAGCAAAGGGACATCTCATATGGCAGCAGGCAAGAGAGCTTATGCAAGGGAATTTCTCTTTGTAAAACCATCAGATCTCATGAGACTCATACACTATCATGAGAACAGCATGAGGAAAGCCCCAACCCCATGATTCAATTACCTTCCACCGAGTCCCTCCCATGACATGTGGGAATTATGGGAGCTACAATTCAAGGTGAGATTTGGGTGGGGACATAGCCAAACTATAGCACATGGATATGAGGCAGACATCTTGCCTTTTCAGTTCACAGGTGTAAGAGAAGCCATGTCTTTTCCTGATAGAGAGGACTAAGAAATGCAGTGCTATAACAGTTTGGACTTTGGACTGTCTTCTGTGAGGAGTAGTGGAAGATTCTCCACAGGAAGAAGGGAACAAATGGATATTTAACGGCTAGAAGAGTGAACTGTGGTGGAAATTGTTATTGCTCACCAAGTTGGCTCACCATGTGCTCCTCTAAGATGTTGTCCAGTAATTTTCCTTTCTTGTAATGTCTTTCTGATCTTTTGGTATTAATGTTTTGTGGGCCTTATAAAATGAGTTTGAATGTTTTCTTTCTTCTATTTTCTGGAGGCCAGTAACACTTCTGCAGGCCAGTATTATTTATCCCTTAAATTTTTGTGAAGCCATCTGGGTTTTCTTTGTGGAAACAGTTTTAAATTCAGATTTTATTTCTTTGGTAGATACAAGGCTATTGGTATTTTAAAATTTCTTCTTCTGGCAATTTTGACAAATTGCATTTTAAGAAACTTATATGTTTCACTTATATTTTCTAATTTATTGTCATAAATATTGGCATATAGACTGCTGATTTATTGGCATAAAGTTGTTTCTAACATCCTCTCATTATCTTTTTAAAGTCTGTAAGGCCATTAGTGATATTTTCAAACCTGGTTTTTGTATTTATGTTTTTTTTTCTCTCTCTCTCTTTTGCTTTCCCTTTTCTTAAATTGTCTTGCTAGGAGTTTATTAAGCATATTAATTTATTCAAAGAATAAGCTTTTGAGTTTGTTGATTTTCTCTATTAAATATCTGTTTTCTATTTCATTGATCATGCTCTATATTCCTCTCTTCTACATTTTGAGGGAGTTAGTATACTTTTAAGAAAAATATTTCTTTTTTTTTTTTTTTTTTTGAGACGGAGTTTCGCTCTTGTTACCCAGGCTGGAGTGCAATGACACGATCTTGGCTCACTGCAACCTCTGCCTCCTGGGTTCAGGCAATTCTCCTGCCTCAGCCTCCTGAGTAGCTGGGATTACAGGCACGAGCCACCATGCCCAGCTAATTTTTTGTATTTTTAGTAGAGACGGGGTTTCACCATGTTGACCAGGATGGTCTCGATCTCTTGACCTCGTGATCCACCCGCCTCGGCCTCCCAAAGTGCTGGGATTACAAGGAAAATTTTTTCTTACATAGAGACAGGGTCTCACTATGTTTCCCAGGCTTGTCTCAAACTCCTGGGCTTAAGCAATTCTCCAGCTTTGGCCTCCCAAAGTGATGGGATTGCAAGTGTGAGCCACTATGCCTGGCCATTTTTCTAGTTTTTTGAGTTGAGAACTTAGATCATTGGTTGTTTTTGTTTTTGTTTTTTGAGATGGAGTTTTGCTCTGTTGCCCAGGCTGGAGTGCAGTGGTATGATCTCAGCTCACTGCAACCTCCACCTCCCGGGTTCAAACAATTCTCCTGCCTCAGCCTCCTGAGTAGCTGGGATTACCGGTGCCTGCTACCACATCTGGCTAATTTTTGTATTTTCAGTAGAGATGGGGTTTCACATGTTGGCCAAGCTGGTCTTGAACTCCTTACCTCAGATGATCCGCCTGCCTCAGCTTCCCAAAGTGCTGGGATTACAGGCATCAGCCACCATGCCCAGCCAGATCATTGGTTTTTAACCTTTCTTATTTTTTAATATATGGACTTAAAAGTATATGTTTCCTTCTAGACACTGCTTTAATGGTGTTATTGACTACATTACCTCTCTTCTCCCCACATATCCAATAGTGAAAGACTTCTCATGACAGAAATGCAGAATGAATCTGCATGAATCTCTGAGTCAGTGTCTGGAGGAGAGCCATGCAGGAGCACTGCCTCATGTGCACTGGCTTGTGATATATGCAAGAAACATACCTTTGATGTGTTGGACTACTTTCTTTTTTAAGAGGCTTGCTATGGCCTGTCCTATTCTAGCTGTTACAAGAGGGCTTGTTTTACACCAGCTCTTATATCTGTGCATATTGCAGTTTGCCAAGACTTCTCATTGATTCTTCCAAACATCAATATTAGGGGATTGTTGTTGTAAGGGTTTTTCATGAAGATGAGGGATATTATAGCATAGCACACAATACAAAACAACTTGACATTTAATATACATTCCTCTCCTTCCCACAGAGGATTCTTCATTGTCTGTCTTTCAGGTTTGGCCCTCACCTATTGTCAAGTTTTAAGGTCTCCTTCTCTATTTAAACCCTTTCCTCACATCCCATATTCTTGCTTCTTCCCACATGTCCTATTCTAAAGCTACCTGAAGTTCTCCAGCTTTGCTATTGTAGCTTTTCTTTACCTTGGATAAAATCAGATTCTTACTCAAGGTCTCTTTTCTACTGACCAAAGCATACTCAGATGTCTGGGGGGGCAGAAATGGAGCAGTGGGAAGCAGTGAGAAACAGGGCCAGCCCTCCTCAGCTGAGAGGTTGCTTCCCCAGAATCTAGAGTGGTATTTGTCTTTATTGCACGGCTACTTCTATGCCCAGGTTTTTATTGATTTTATTTTATTTGCTTTATTTTTTACATGGTTGAAATCATGTTCTTGTGCTCTGCTTTTCTAACTTAATGTTCTATCACAAGCATTTACCATATTACTGTGTAATATCAAGAAACATCTGTTTTATATTCACATTTTTTTCCGATTTAAAAACATAATTTTCAATCTTAAAGGATATGAAAAGAACATGCAACTTCTCGAAATTCTACCCCCTGGGCAAAGAACATTTAACCAATTGAGCTGCATGATTTCAGCTGCTGACAGCTAGACAGAAAGAAGAATATTTCTAAATATGTCTGTGGAGAGACTGCTTGGACAAAGCTGTCCCTTGCAAGACTATTACTGGAACAATGCTCTTAGTGGGACAGCCTAGTGTCCTGAGCACCAGGACTGTCAAATTCGTGTGCATTTGGATGGTCCAGAGCAATTGTGGTGGCAGAAGTCTGTTTGCAGAAGGATCTAGAAACTTCTTGGGAAAGGGTCTAGCCTGTGAATGTTGTTCACTCCGGCCCAGCCTCAGAGGGAGGGGCTGTAGTAGCAAGTGAATAAAAACAGGGCAGTTTACTGAAATTGCTGTGAGAGAACAGGGCCACCATGCTTTGCATTCTCAGTAATAGTGACGCACAGGGGACATGGAGGGGATGGTGGGAGGGATCTCTCTCCTTCATGGTAAAAAACTCTGGGACACAACTGCTGAGCCATAAGCTGGATGAAACTATGGTGGTCTAGAGGAGGGTCAGAAAAGCTCTACACTGGGCTGCTGTAAGAACTGGCTAGGAATTCAGTGTTCAGCTTGATGGAGTACAAGTCACCAGCTACAGAAAAGGCAAGGGAGGTCAGGGGGCAAAGGTGGTGACCCTTAGCACTGTTTACAGATCCTCACTGAGGAGGAAAGAAAAGCTAGAGGGACAGGTGGGCTTGGTCAGGTACTTGTAGCCATCAGGTTCATAGGAGGCCTTGAGGTCAGGTCAGAGGCAGGAAGATCCTGAGCTGAAGGGTAAAGCTTGAAGAGGGGACTTATGAGATCTCACAAGGGATCTGGAGATACAGGACAGGGCAATGTTTAAAAAGGCCTATCAGCACCACAGGAGTTAGCCAGGGAACATGAGAAAAAGAAGTAAGGTAACTTGGAATCTGGCTTCATTGGAAGCTTGTTGCATAGTCAGTGTAGCTGCTCTCTCACCTTGCCCCTTCAGGCCCAGAAAGTAACAGCTCTGATATTAGTAGCCCTTGAGTCTTGCACAGACCCTCGTCGTTTCCCTACACACTTGCCACACCTTTGAAAATAGTCCTTTTATTAAATTGCCTATTAAATCAATTAGCCTAATATGAATGTATCATCTGCCTGCTGCTGGGACTTTACTGATGCAGAAACCATTCTGTTGATGGCTCCATGGGGACCCTCTGGAACTCTGGCTCTTAGTAACTGGCTCTGGAGATAAAATATAGGGACTGGGGTTTAAATGGTGGACCACTTGCACCACATAAAACTAAGTATATAAATTGTGACTTCATTGATGTACTTCAGAGATCCCTGGTAGAAATTTAATAATACATTCCAGCCTAACTCATCAGGATGAGTAGAGATTAGATAGATCTTATCTGAGGCAGGAATGGAGTGTTGGTATTAGAGGACGGGAAGGCTGCAGTCAGACCTCAGTCCAGGGCCATGATCGTCACCCAGACCTATTCCTCTTGCTCTGTGGAGAGGAGGTGAACAGAAGGTCAGACCCTAGAAGAGGAGAAGGATTAAAGTTGGAGTCCACTGAAGAAGGAGTAGGGTGGAATGGGTGGTACCTGGCATTAGAGTGCCTGCACAGCGAGTGGCAACAGTGGGCACCTCTATGATTTTGATGGAAGGAAGGAAGGTGCTTTCAGAGTAGCTGTGGGGAGAAGGACTTTCTTTCCCACTGATGTTCAGAATATGCTCACGTGGAAGGAATGCGTGAGATAAACAGCTGGAAATGTTGAGAAAACACAAGAGCCTGGGCCTGAGGAATCTTAAAACAGGTTTGTTATGTATTTCATAAATGCTGGAGAAGTGACAGGATTTGGAAAAGTTAATGTAAAAACAGTACCACCCTGGAGCACTAAATCTGGTTTTACTTACCCAGGCCATCTGGTACTTCCCAGATGGCCAGCATTTATACACATTTAAAACCAAGCTTTAATGTGTAAACTTAACAGAATGGCCAATCAAAAGTATGTGATAGAAGTAAAGTAGGGGAAGAAATGACTCAGGTATTATTCCCCTAAATTCTCCCAGGGCCTTTGCACATGCCATTCCCTTCCCAATGTCTTCTCCTTCCTCATATCCTGAAGAAGGTTGAGTTTTCTTTTTATGCACTGGTATGGTTCTTGTATTTTTTTCTTCACAGCCCTATCACAGTTTGAAGTCATTAAATTAATGTCCTGTGTCATCCACTAGCTAATGACCTCCACGAAGACAAAAACAGTGCTCTGCTCACCATTGTTGCTCCAGGACCCAGTGGCTGACACCTGCTAGATGCTCAATAGATATTTCATGGATGACTGCATGAAGAATTTTTAAACCTTGTCAGGTTGAGACTAGCTTCCCAAATTAGAGAAGGTAACACACAATATATTAATATGATCCTGGTATGATCCTCAGGCCTGTGTTGTCTGCATTTCTCTGGGTAAAGACCTTTATCTGGCACAACATTATCGGGAGGGAATCCCGCTGATGTCAGGACTTTATGAGGAAGGGTGGTAAAAACTTTAATCAGATCAAATCTTACCTTTAGAGCAGGAAAGACATACTTCTCTTTGCTCTCCCTGAAACTGACAAAAGGTTTTTGCCTAACTCATAAGTCTTTGGACCTTGCAGTGGCTGCTACAGCTATGCAAATATCATGGTGCATGCAGACCAACTTGGAGAAATTCTGAGGTTATGAGGATACCTAACTGTGCTGTGTGGATATCTTTATCTGCTTTATTTGATGCAAGCTTCTAGGTCTGGTATACTCAAGTTAACCATGAAAATCAATGGTGGTTATATTTGGAAAGGAAGACTATGCTCTGGTAAAGTTATACGTGAGACACAAAATATATGGATGCCACTGGTCAGTGCTGTTAGAGTAACAATATCAAGATTTCTTGATGATTTCTTGAGACTGTTAAAGTAACAACCTCAAGATTTCTGAGGATCTTGTCTCAGTAAGGCCAATGGGAGGCGTGATATGGTGGCTTCATTAAAAGGCCTTTGGCATGTGCCCTCTGCCTTTTATTCTTCATCACTTCCTCCTTTCTGCTCCATGAAACATGGGAGGAATGACTGAAGCTCTAGCCACCGCCTCTTCCTTAACAAAGGAAGAGCTAATTCCTATTCCCCTGCCACCTCCCACCCCACCAAGGATGAGGGCCACACTTGAGGGACGGTAGAGTGGTGGCTGGAAGAAGTGTGCGGGTTTTGTGGAACAACCTGTAATGCTCCCTATTTAGGGAAAGGAAGTGGGAAAGAAACTTTTCTCTTGTTTAGGCCAGTATTACTGTGGGTCTCTGTTACCATCAGCTGAACTTAATTCCTGTGAAGGTATTTGTGAATACTAAATTATTGGTGCATCATAAGCTTTCACCATGTTCATTTAGATAAGGATCTGAACTTTGCCATAGGTGACTGGTAGTGATCTGGCTCCAGTGGGAATAGTCTGGAATGTGGCGGAGACATGGAGATGGGCCAGTGACTGGGGCTTACCTTTAGGGAGCAGTTGACAGATAGATAGTGATAGATACTGATGACTTTTTATCTGATTTATTTCTCTTTCTATCAGTGATAGATGCTGATGACTTTTAACTGATTTAGTTCTCTTTTTTAAAGATTCATCCTTTGGATGAATTGGGAGCTATGGAAACGATTGCTCACCCTGAGCTGTTTGGGGCTTGTGTTCTTCTCAAGATTTCTGAGGACCTGGCTGGAGCTTCTGTGTCAGACCTCATTCTGACTTTGGGACCTCAGTCCTTGTTTGGTGCTTATGTTCTTTCTCTTGCTGCTGCGCTCCTTTTCCTCTTCTGAGTCCGCCAGTGTGGAACATGACTCCTTCTTCTGTGTTCCCCCAGGACACCTCTAAACCGCTTTGCCTGAAGGCTTGGGAACACGGGATGGTGGATAGAGAACCATATGCTCTGTCCTGTTCATACTTAATGTTGCAAAGAAATAGTGCAGTTCTGAAATAACAGTTTCTAAAAAAAAAATTCTATTTCTAATTTTTTTGTTCTTTTGATAACTTTTTTACTGTAGTAAAAATATATGTAACATAAAAGTTGCCATTTTAACCATTACACCATGTGTAATGGTGAGGTTTAGGCTTCTATCAAATTAAATTCTTAAGTAGAGTCCTCCTTCCCGACCCAGAGATGTTATAGCCTCAATGATATCATAGATAGACTTCTTTTTAAATAACAGGAATTCAGGAACCTGAAAAATCCCCATGCTTTTCTCTGGTATATTTAAGCAACTCCTTCCTACAGATGTCTCTGGTAGAATGCACAGAGCTGTGGATGTACTGAGGATTGATGGTACTGTCGAAGGCTGATGGTGGCCAGCTCCTGGAGTCTGATATTCAACTGGAAAGCAACATACTTAATGTTGCAAAGAAGTAGCAGAGTTATGAAATAACAGTTTCTAAAAAAATTCAGTTTTTAATTTTTTTGTTCTTTTGATAATTTTTTTACTGTAGTAAATCTATATATAACACAAGTTATACATTTTTTAAGTTAAGTATGTGGCACTGTGGGACAGGAAGGCTACAAACTCTCACTCCGGATTCAGCTTTTGACCCTATTGCCCATTGAATGGTTGGGTGAGCGGTTCTGAACAAGGCACAGGGAAGAAGGTGGCTCGAGACTAGGAACACTAGAAGCTATAGCCAGGGAGGACTCTTGGGAAAGAGTATGGCCTAAGGGGAATGTGTGTGTGCATGTGGTGAGCAGGTGGGCAGCAATGGGGGACACTGCTCATAGCCTCACCTGAGTTCTATTCTACCCACTTCCCTCTCCCTGCTTCCAAAATTTTTAGAGGGCTATGGTCAGGCTAGAATTTGAAGTTTGAATTTCAGATGATAAGGCAAAAGCATTGAAGCAGATTGAGGGCAGATGATTTGGGACAGGTGTCCCCAAACTTTTTACACAGGGGGTCAGTTCACTGTCCCTCAGACTATTGGAGGGCCGCCACATACTGTGCTCCTCTCACTGACCACCAATGAAAGAGGTGCCCCTTCCTGAAGTGCAGTGGGGGGCCGGATAAATGACCTCAGGGGGCTGCATGCAGCCCGCGGCCGTAGTTTGGGGATGCCTGATTTGGGAAATTCTATTTGAAGCTGTGACTCTCATCTATGGATGTTCAGCTGCAGAGTCTCACCAGAATAATGTAATGTTTAGGCTGCTGGCAGCATTTTGGAGACTATGAAAGATGCACAAACATGGAAACAAGATAGTGGTGACCTGGGGCAATAAACTCTACTTGTATAGCCAAGGATGATCTTGTGCAGAGTCCTGGCAAGAAGGTAGACACAACAGGTCATTCTTAGATGGAGTAAAGGACGACTAACATCTAGACTTCAGTTTGATTCAGAAACCATGTCCCTATCAGCAGACAGCCATGCCCTGGGGAGCACCAGCCCCCTGCCATACACTTAGATAATGGAGAGAGGGTTTTGTGGTCACATGTGGTAGTTCCCAAGACTCAGATCCCCCCTCATGACTCTCCTTCAGTCCAGTCCAGTGACAAGTGAGGGACTCTAAGCTCAAGGACCCAAGGTCTCAGCTCAGTCCTACTCCTGAGCCCTCTTCTGGTTGTCTCCTGACCTGGTGCCCAGGACACTCCCCTCCCCACTTCCTGCAGTAATCCTGAGTGCCTGCCGTTTGTGACGAGGCCCAGCTGTCACTCACACTAATTTTCAAAGTGCTCAGATTTGGTTCTCTCCCTTCTACAAACCCATTTCAGAACAAAGGAACCAGATTTTAACAGTAAGGAGGCTGCTATGCCAATTGTCAGACTCCAGCTTGCTTCGGTCTGATAGACTGCATGGAGTTAAAATCCTGGGGAAGGAATTAGGCTCAAACTGGAGTGGAGAGGTGTGGGGAAGGCTTGTACCCCCGTTATGCCGCAGCATCAGGGTAGTCTGCAATGCCCTTCCAGGTGTGGAGCCCTGAAAATATCCCTGGTTATTCTTCTTTCAGCCATTATGTACTTCTGATGTACCTATTTCTGTCCTACTGTCAGGCCATGTGCCATGATTTCTGTCCACTCAGTCAGAAGAAGGCCCCAGGGCACTTTGGTTTGAAAACTGGCTGTATCTGATGAGGCTTTGCTAAAACACCCTCAGAAGCAGAGTCCTTCTCCTATTGCCTCCTGGGGGGAGATTTGGGCCTCTGTGGCAGAGGAGACTAGAAAGGAGGTAGAGAAACTGGGTTTTCGGAGGCTGCCACGCCCATCTTGTATATATGTGCAACCATTATTCAGAGGGGATCCTGAGTCAAGGCATGGGGACAGAGACCCCAAACAGATATTGGCTTCCAAAAATGCTTGAATAACCCCATCCCTCAGTGCATTAGGAGTCAGAGTATTGTTGGAAGTAACCTGAATCTCTGGTCCAAGTGCTTTTCTAGGTGTTCAAAGGTCTGAATGAGTGGAACATCAGGCCAATTAGAGGGCAGAAGCCAGTGGCACAGGGTGTCTGTCCCTGGTGGCTGAAGCTGGAGGAGAGACTGCTGGTACTGCTGCTGCTTGGGGTGGGGTGAGGGTGGCAGTGGGGGTGAGAGGTGGAGGGAGTAAGGGGTGGGGGAGGTGGTTGTATTGGCAGAAGACTAGGTAGGTGGTATTCATGTTGAACTGAGGCAATGGAAGGGTTAGATTAAATCAGTGGTCTTCAAGGGAGGTGTAAAATAATCCTTTGAAATGTGAAAGAAAAATTAAAACTTTTATTTTTACTTTTTATTTAGTCTAAAAATAAAAATAAAAACCTTCACCAGTGTTTGCTATCATACATCTTACCCTTACTCACCTCATGCATTGGGTGTCCATGTCATGCATCACATTGGAGGCATAGTCAGTGAAGAGGAAGTTCTACAACATGGGGGACCGAGAAGGAGACCATGCCACCTTCCTCAGCCTAGTTGCTTTCAAAGTGTATTGCTAGATGCTAAATGCTCATAAATCTCTTTTGAGGCTTCTTACTTAATAGTAAAAGACAAAATATCAGTTAATATCATTGGAAAAAACAGCTGTTCTATTTGTCATGGTTAAAGTAACTGAGTTAATACAGAGAGAAGATGGCAACACATAAAAATGTATTCTGTTGGAAGACACACAGACTTTAAGTTTAAGAACAGGTTTTAGCACACATGGTGTGTTGTGCAGGTTGGCTATATGGTTGGATGCAAGTTGCTAACACGTTTCACTTTGAGTCTTTGCTATGTGTTTTGATAATGACATTCATAAAGAAATACTTTTTGTGCCTTACTAAAGGGAAGATAGATATGTTCTCGACAGAGAACAACTTATTTAGCAAAACATGCTGTGATTTTTATGGGTAAAAGTAAACCACTGAGGGAGTGTCTGCCCTCTCTGGAATATAAAATGGGGGTGGTTCATGTTTTGTATGACCAGCAAGACATGTAAATGCTATAAACTCAGCAAGACATGTAAATGTTTTCTTCTACCACTTGTCTCTTTTATGAGAAGAGTTTAGTGAAAACCAGATAACATAATTTGTCCATCTACTTCCCAGGATACAAATAGTTCATTAAGGCCTAGTAATACACTTTGAAGGCAAGGGTGCCACGGTTCCCTTCTTCGTCCCCCTTGTTGCAGACCCTCCTCTTGTCCCCGACTACACCTCTGATAAGACACATGACATGGACACCTGATGCATGAATTGAGTAAGGGTTCCATATAGTTAATATTGGTGAATATTAATTTCTTTGTTTTTAGACTAAAAAATAAGTAGAAATAAAAGTTTTTTTCTTTTACATTTCAATGGATCATTCTACACATTCTACTTTTTGAAGACTGATTTAATATAACCCTTCCATTGCTTTAGTTCAACATGAATACCACCTAAAAACTCTTCTGCCTAAACAGTCACCTTCCCACCCCTCACCCCCTCCACCTCTCATCCCCACTGCCACCTTCACCCCACCCCAAGCAGCAGCAACACCACCAATCTCTCCTCCAAAACTGGGGATGGTCCATGTTCTGGTCCATGGGGACTACATGTAAAATTCAGCAATCACATTATTCATTTACAAACTACAACAGGAAGTTGAAGCAAGAAGAGCACAAAATACTATAGGATGTCAATGATATGGTTAATTAAAAAATTAAAATATAGTAGAATCTTTATAGCACTTGGTATTGAGTTGTGGAATGAGACTAAACATCTTTTTTATAATTCAAAGGTTTACTGATCATCCCAAGGCAAACAACTTGAATGTTGCGAATTTAAAGATGAGTTTCTTTAACAAAGAACAAGGGCTCCAGATTTGCTGACCTCTGATGTGTTGGCCTGCGATTGTCACAAGTGTGCTACATAGCAGAAAGAAACACACACACACACACACACACACACACACACGTGTCTTTTTGGGTAAAGGTGATATTTCAGTAATGAACTGACATAACAAGTGTGGTTTAGAAGAATTGTGTTATGGGGAAAGCATTTTGAAAATTGACATTTGGAACTGTTTCCATTATCATGTGATTTTAATGACAAAACAAAGCATGCCAGTGTCACCTATATTCCAATAGGAACAATCTGCAAAATATAGAAGCATACTTCTAAATACATTTTACAATATTCCAAATGTAGAGTTTCAAGTGTTTTAAAAGTTCCATTTGTTAAAAAGATTTGCAAGAACAGCTGAGGAAAACATTGAGAATGTTGTTTTCATGGACAAAGAAGAGTTTTCACGTTTGCAAAACTGGTAGATCAAATCTAAACAGTAAGAATTATGATTTAATAAGTACAAAGATATAGTTCTTCTATTCAGTTCCTTTTAATCTTTGTGAGTTATCTTTTTCTTTTTCTATTTCTTTTTCTTTCTTTTAAATAAGAATAGCCAGTAGGATCAAGTACTGACATTAACTGAACTTACAAGTACACTTTCTGGTGTCATAAAGTATTAAACTAAGATTTATTTAAATCATTGTTAATCATGTTGCTCTCCCTAAACAGATTATTGCTAATAACTTTAAAGTGAAAGGAAAAAGGAATATGGTACCAGTCATAAAAATGAAGCCATTTAAAGTTATTCTTTCATCTTGACCACATCCTCTAATTTTTGTAGTGTTCTTTATAATATATAACTCATTAATGCAGTCTCACATGCATTACGCTTATAAATACATGAATTGTAAGTATCAGACTATGAGGTAGAAGGAATAAAACTTGGTGGTTACATGAGACAAGGGACAACTCTGTGAACGTGGTTGACATAGTGAGGACACACAGTGGGTGCTCGGCTAATGAAGTTTCCTCTCCCAGCTTGGTGACTTACTTGGTGAGAGAGTCAAGAATGGTCCACCATCTGTGGCCTGGCATATGGGTGCGGGTGGTATCATTCAGTAAGACTGGAAACACAGAAGCAGGTTCTGGTGTTTTCCCGGGAAGCAATGAGGAGTTTGGGCTGGACAGCTTCTAGGAAGCTCTAGAGGAGATGCTCCCTAGGCAGTTAGATTCCCCATCTTCAGCAGCCCGGGGGCATTCTGGGCTGGAGATGAAGTTCAAGAGTCATCATCAGGCAGGAGGTTGTTAAAACCATGGGAGTGGCTGAGATGCCCAGAGCGGCCTCGGAGTGGGAGAGGGGGCTGGCAGGGTGGGACCCTGGGTAGGACCACAGAGAAAAGCCAGGCCACAGAGGCTGATAAGCTGTAGGTACCCAAGTATGCGAAAAATTCGGAGGTGGGGGCCGCGGGTGCCAACTCTGGAAATTGTGCACTCCAAGCTTTCCAGGAAGGAAGACGTGGTCAGCAGGCTCAGATGCTGGGAAGAGGTGAGCGAGGGAGGCTGCACGGCACCCAGTGGCTTTGGCAACTAGGAGGTCATTCGGGACTTTGAGGGGTGGGTGAAGGCAGAGCGCGGAGGGTTGGAGAGGGAGCGTGTGCGTGTGGTGTTTGCATGTAGTGTGTGTGTGTGTGTGTGTGTGTGTGTGTGTGTGTGTGTGTAGGATCCAAGTGACCAGAAGGACGCCTGGAAGAAAACCGATGCTTGCGGGTTGCTGCATCTACAGGAGGTAAGTCACTTGTGAGGGGCCGAGACCCCTAGAGTCTCGTCCCGGGAAAAGTTCTGCGGAGAGGGGAGGACGTCGGGCCAGCCCGGGCGGCTGTGTGGGAGCCCGGCGCAGCTGAGGTCCGGGGAGCCCGGCTGGCATCTGCCCCGGGCTGCGGCGCGGGCCCCGCGGAGCCCAGGCGGCGGCGGGCGCTTCCGGCCAAGGGCCCTGGCGGCAGCCGCGCCCCTGCTGCTCTCAAGTTTCGCGTTGGCCGCGCGGCCTGGGAGCTTCAGGTAGCGGCTGGCAGGCCGGCGCCCCTAGGCTTTCTCCGCTCCGCGCCCAGGTAGGGCACCGACGGGGGCTGCGCGCGGCTGGCCGGCTTCCTCCCTGCGGAGGCGGCCCTCCCTCCCACTGCGGGGCCCGCCGGGTCGGGGCTCCGCAGCGCTGCGCCCTCGGAACGCCCGGCCCCCGCGCCTGCTGCGGGTCGCGGCCAGGCCCAGCCCCGGCCCTGGCTGGCCTCGGTGTCCGGCAGCCCCTCTCCGCCCTGCCCAGCGCGTCACCTTTGCTCCAGCCCTGCGGCCGGGGCGCCCCTTTCGGGCCGCGGCGCCCCCTTCGGACCGCGGCATGGCCCTGTCCTCCGAACCCGGTGAGTGAGCGCGAGGCTGCGCTGCTGACCTTGGGCTAGCCCCGCGGACCCTGCGGCCCAAGCGGGAATCAGCAGCGCTCTGGGGTCTGAACCGTGGCTCTCGCCTCCCGGCTTCCCTGCTCGCAGAGGCCTTGGCGCCAACCCCGGGCTCGTCCCTTGCCCAGTCTCCTGTCCCTGTCCCTGTCTCTGCCCCTGCGGTGGCCCGGGCTCCAGCGCCCTCAGGTGAGCCAGCAGCATCCCAATTCCCTGGCGGCCTAGAATGGAATCGCAAGGTTTCGAGAAATGAAGGGACCTGGGACTTTCTGCCCCTTAGGCGCCTGGGCAAGTTGCTAGGTGTTTGAGGACTGGCCAAATGTGAGCAGCTGAGGTGGAATTCTACCTGGAGGCTGGGGATGGATGGACTGGATGATAGGGTGATGAGATACTTTAAGTTCTTCATCCTTAACCTCTTTGGCTCTCTCCCGGCAAGGGAGGTGTACAGCTTTGGGCTCCTGCAGTCTCCTTTCTGCCCTTGATCTTCTGGTAGCTGCTTTGCCAGCAGAGCTGCTAATGGCTGGTCTAGGCTGGCAGAGGTCCCTGGGGAGAGTTTTGAGAGGCCTTGGAGTAGGAGAGGCTTGCTAACTAGAGTATCATTTCCCCAAACTGTATGTGGCTGAAAGCTTGATGGCAACACATTAGCAAAGGAGCTGGGTGAAAGCAGGCAGCACAAGGAGGGATTTTAGCATGGTCCTGAGCACTTGTTGGCTTTCCTTCTGGATGTGGTGACCAACATTTGGCCATCTTCATGGAAAAGCTGCCTGCAGCTGGAACCTGCAGCTGGAACCCTCAAAGGAGAAATTCTTTCCCTGGCTGTGCAGCATCAGTGCGGAGTGTTAGTGGAGCCATTGAGCCAGGCAGACAGAGCCTCTGTCACTTCGCACCTCTGGAAGTGTTGACAGCAGGTCTGGAGTAGTTGGCCTGGCCTGGCTGCAGCTCCATGGGGCCTGGCTTGCTCTGAAGATGATGGTATGGGGCTGCCCTCTGCAGGAATAATGACACTTGTATGGGTGGTTGCCGGGAGACTCTGACATCTCAGCTCCATCCTTAGCTCAGCCTGAGTCTTCTAAGGCTCTCCTACCTCTCAGCTGGGTCAAGAAGTTCTTTAAGAGATGAGGCTTGTTTTTTTTCTCACCTACACTAGCTGGATCACTCTGCAAATGGTCTGAAAATCAATCTCAGCTCTTGAAAATGTCATGGGCAGGCAACACGTAGCCTTCAGATTAACAGGGAGATACCCTTTCTCCTCTAAAGCTGCTCGTTGGCCTCCATGATTCTTCCACCAGGTATAATCATCTCTTAGTTCTTCTGTATTCTGGTTGCATATCCATGACAACAGACAATTGCTTTGGGCTTTCGATTTGTAAGGAACTGACTAGGGCATGGGAGGCTGAGCTCATGGCTGGAGTCCTGGCTGTGCACAGTCACTGACAAGTACCCTTCATAGGGGAGCAGGATGTTCCTCCTTCTGATCTGGCTTCATATTTAAATATGTTTTCCTTCTTCCTGCACCCACGTAATAAAAACTTGGAAGAGTGCCAGGCACATGATGGTGCTCAATAAATAAGGCTGAATAAAAGGGTTCAGTGTCTGGATGAAATTTCATGTTCATTTTCCCAGTTGTACTCTCTCATATCTGATATCGTAATAATGATAACAATGATGTTGGCAGATCATACTTATAAAGCACATGCTCTGTGCCAGGTATCATTCTAAACACTTTATGTATGCTTGTTGTCATGGCAACTTTGAGATTGGCTTTTTATTATCCTCATTTCATAGGGAATAAAACTGAGCCACAGAAAATTTATTTAACTTGCCCAGGGTCATGCAACTAAGTGATAGAAAAGGATTCAAACCCAGGGAGTCTAGCTGGAGTCTACTTTTTTTTTTTTTTCTGTTGGAGATGGAGTCTTACTCTATCACCAAGGCTACAGTGCAGTGACACAATCTCAGCTCACTGCAACCTCCATCTCCCAGGTTCAAGTGATTCTCCTGCCTCAGCTTCCCTAGTATCTGGGATTACAGGTGCCCATTACCATGCCAGGGTAATTTTTGTGTTTTTACTAGAGACGGGGTTTCCCCATGTTGGCAAGGCTGGTTTCAAACTCCTGGCCTCAAATGATCTGCCCACCTTGGCCTCCTAAAGTGATAGGATTACAGGTGTGGGCCACCATGCTTGGCCCTACTCCATTTTTAACCCTACATGGTACTGATTTTTGAGATTGCCATAGGTGGATTGATCTATTGTAATTAGCTCATTCACTCATTCATTGTTTTAGGCATTCATTCATTCAACAAATACTTGTTGAATGTCCACCATGTTTCAGGTATGGGAACACAATTGTGAATGAAACAGGCAAGATTTGTCATGGAGCTGATATTTAGCTGGTGAATTCCCTTTGTCCAACTCCTTGTATGGGTCACACACACCTCACAAATGAGAAGGAAAATGAATCCTTCTGGGCAAGCTCATGCCTGGCTTTTGGGGAGGAGAGTGATATCTTTCTTGATGAGACATAATTTGATTCCAGCCTTTCCTGTTTTTTAGAGTTTGTAAGGAGCGCTTAAGCAATAAAAGGGAATGCAGTCTAGTCTCTTGGGCAGGAGAAGCAAGCCCTGTGTCTGGTTATCATAAATTGCCTTGGTGTTTGTTTGAAAGGGAAATAAGGCTTTGAGCTTGGGATCAGCGCTCTTCAGTTCACAGACACGTCTTGGCTGCAAGAAGCAGCAACAAGTTAGGCTCAAGGAGGAATTGTAAGGTCCTGAGAAGAACTTGTTCTTCTGAGACAGAGCTGTAGTTTTCTCCTAACCTGCCCATGTTCTGGAGGGTCTTCTCTCTCTTTGGTTCAGCAAGACCCTTGGTCATTGTTACAACCTGTGACATCTTAGTGGAGTTGCTGCTGGTTTCTGTCTGGACCTGATGGGTCTCACATGTGTAGCTGGGCTCCAGGAAAGCAGCTGTCTCTAAGTTGGAAAATGAAGACTCAAGGTGGAAGGTGTTTCCCAAAGCCCATGCCACGAGATACTAATAGGTGTGTTTTTCCTATGACAGCAGTTCTAGGGTGGTCAAATAAGTGTGTTGGGTTAAACAAAGTTAAGCAGCTTTCTTTACTGCAGGACTTCTCAGGTGTTGAATCTGCTAGTAGAAATTGTGCATGAATACTCATAAGGGACTATAGGATGCAGTGTTTTCCAAGCCTTCTGACCTTTCATGTTCTGCAGACTGCACTTTGAAAAATGCTTATTTAGACTAAGGCTAGCTGGGATCTGATTAAAGGTGCAGAATAAAATTCCCTGAATGTGTTGGACTTAAATCCTTGGGCTGGAATCCTCCCATTGCAGTCCCCACTCTACCTCCCCCTTCCTCAAAACACTAGCAGAAAAAAAATCATTTGCCCCTCCTCCTTCTGGAATAACAGTACTAAGGGCTTGGATTTTTTTCTCATGCTGTAAGTTCATTTAATTATTTAATGAGTAAGTATTGCCCTCCCTCTAGGTTGCTTGTAGCCTGCTGATTGCACTGTTTATGAAACAGCTGTGAGGACAGGTGGGTCGTAATCTCTGGGTAGCTAAAGCCCAGCAGCAGCCTGAGGATCATGTGTCAATCCTGTAATACTGCTCTGTGCACACAGGAATTATGATGTGGGCTCAGCAAGGCACAACCTCACGATTGGACATGAGGAGGTGACTCAGGCCCAAGTCAGGGTTACAGCTAGCCTCCCGGTAAACAACTGACCCATCCTTCCTGGGCTCCTCTCCCCAGGATTTCAACAGCACCACAGAAATAGCCATTTTGCTCACGGTTATTTCCCAGACCCACGCGATTTATCTAAGTCACTGGGAGGCCGTGGGTTTGTTCCAAGCCTTCTCACTCTCCTAAAGGGCAGATGAAGATCAGAGCTTTACACCCTGTGATGCCATTTTAATCAACCCTGCTTGATTTTAGAGGACTGCTCCTGTGGGTCACTTAAGGCAGGCTCCACCTTCCCCAGGAGGAGTGGCAGAATCCAGCCAGCGCTCCGAGCTGGAGGCCCACGTGGGAGCCGCCAGCGGCTGTAAGCAGGGGAAGGTTTGGGGTAGGCTCTGGTGGGTCAGTTGGGGTGTACTCCTTTTCTTTGTGTGTGGATGGGGGCGGGGGTTCTGGTAAAGCTTGTCAGGCTTCGCAGCCACCTGTGATGTGGGCTTCTTTCAGGGAAGAAAGGAAGGAGTGGGATGGGGCTGTCAGCTTTTCATCCTAGCCTGTCCCTTCTGCTGTCTGCCTCTGAGCTGAGGCAGTTCCCGCTCCCTGAGTCTCTGTCCTTCCCTCGGAAAGGTAGAAGCAACTCATGGTCCTTCCCTTCCAGAGGAGGAGAGGGAGGGGATTGTATTAGCAACTGGGATTGAAGCTTTCCCTGCCAGTTCTGGGGTGCCCTCGGAAGGGTTGCCTTAGGGGAGGCTTTCTGAGAAGAGGCAGGGTGGGCTGTGCCTGAGACAAATCCCCTTGATAAAATGAACCCAGTTGCCAGGCCAGGCCTGAAGTGGGTTCAGAACGGAAGCAGCAAAGGTGATGGTATCGCTCGTTGCTACTCAGCTTTCAGGAGGAGGCTGGGCGTTAGAGGGAGGCTGTGGCTTATCTCCTGCAGCTGGGTAGGATGGCTGAGTTTACTGTTGTAATGTGGAAGTCGCCGCCTTAGTTTCTTCTCGTGAGAGCTGTGAAGAGGGCCAGGACACTGTATTCAGGATGCCACAGCCATTTTGCCTTAGATAACTGGCATTACCTAGGGACTTCAGGGCTCCTGGAAATTTTCCACTTGTATTTCATATTCACAGAAGAATTTCCAGCCCAGGCTTTTCCTGCTCTGGCTCACTGCTGCTCACAGATATGCAAAACAGAGACCTCCCACCACAGCCGGCAGACAGAACCCAGCCAGCTGTAGGCACGCACTGACTCAGCTCAGCCTCCCGGGGCGGCAGGCAGCACCTGGCCTGGGTGCATCGCTTGTGTGGCATCCTCAGAACCAGTCATGGAGCCGGGCTCAGGTCTGTGTTGGGGCTTCTGTGAGGGGAGACTGGCAAAAGTAGGAACCAGCTTCCTTTGTGTAAGAAGGGGACTTTAGTGGCACTGGGCTTCCTTTCTGGAGGAGCTGTGGCACCATGAAAAGTTACTGTTTGTTGAAACTGGCAGTGTTTTAGAACTTTCTAACTTTGGGACACTTCTTCAAGCTCATCGGAGCGTGTCGCATGTGACAGTAAGATAAGCTGTATCACTGGCTGACTGGTGCTGGTGAATTCACAGTTAAGCCTCCCAAGCCTGCTGGCTTCAGCTGACAAATGATTGGAAGCCAGGCGTGAATAGGCAGCTGTAGCTGTAGCTCTGCTTGGTATCTGTAGAGTGCGTTTTCCTTGGCATGCCTGGCCTGGCAGGTGTCTGGAGGGTTTGAGAGAGGAGACACATGGAGGGACGGGTTGGCAGGTGGGAGCTGTCTGCCAAGGACATCCAGAAGGCAGCAGATGTGTGGGCAGCTACTAAGGCTCACAGCACCCCAAGTCGGTTACTTGGTCCATACTAAGATACAGAATGAATTCTTCTGTTGTTGTTTCTTGCTTTGTTTTTTTTTTTTTTTTTTTTTTTTTTTTTTTTTTGCTTTTTTGTTTGTTTTTGAGACAAGGTCTTGCTCTGTTACCCAGGCTGGAGTACAGTGGTGCCATTATGACTGACTGCAGCCTCCACCGCCAGGACTCAAGCAATCCCCCCACTTCAGCCTTCCAAATAGCTGGGACTGCAGGTGTGTACCACCACGCCTGGCTATTTTAAAATATTTTTTATAGAGACAAGGTTCTGACATGCTGCCCAGGCTGATCTGGAACTCCTGGCCTCAAGTGATCATTCCTTCTTGGCCTCCCAAAATGCTTGGATTATAGGCATGAGCAACTGTGCCTGGCCTTGGAATGAATTCTCTACCAACTATTTGAGACACTGGTAGTAGTTCTGCAGAAGATTTATATGGATTCTGTAAAACAAAAAGCGTTCTGTATGGTAATACAACTCTATGATCCTAGAGTTTTTAATGAGCCTTGTGAATGTGAGTTGAGGGGCTGTGGAATGCAGCATCTCCCAATAACTGGCCACAGGACCTGTTTTACCAGCAACAGGTGTCAATTTCTTACGGCATCCAGTTTGGGAAAGGTAGACTTGGGAAAGCTAAAGAGAAAGGAAGATCTTTTATAGAAAGCTGTGTCCTGAAAAGTATGTTTAGTTGACTGGAGCAAGCTAAAAATGCTTTGTATGCTGGCTGTGATGGCTCACATCCGTAATCCTAGCACTCTGGGAGGCCAAAGTGGGCAGATCACTTGAGGCCAGGAGTTTGAGACCAGCCTAGCTAACATGGTGAAACCACATCTCTACTAAAAATACAAAAATTAGCTGTGCATGGTGGTGTGTGCCTGTGGTCCCAGCTACTTGGGAGGCTGAGGTGGGAGGGTCACCTGAGCCTGTGAGGTCGAGGCTGCAGTAAGCTGTGATTGTGCCACTCTTCTCCAGCCTGGACAACAGAGACCCTGTCTCAAAAAAAAAAAAAAAAAAAAAAAAAAAAAAAAAAGCTTCATGAACAGACATGGCAGGATCTGGCATAAGAGCGCTCAGACATCAAGGACTTCCCTCCCACTCAAATACCCATCACTGAGGGAGCCTGGAGGGGGGTGTCTGGGTCATCAGGCCTGTGTGTGTCTGTGGGCGCAGAGGAGGTAGGAGGGTGCTGGTGGTGGTGAACGGCTTCTGTCCAGCGTAGGAGCTAACGCAGACTAGGTCTCAATAATAAAACTCCAAACCTGGCCTCTCATTCCTGTGGGTTAGGTGGGAGGGAGCCTTAATTGCCAAAACCTGCTAGAAAAATAAGTTTGATTTGTTTTATTTTTCTCTTTTTTAATGGAGTCTTAAGTCTACTCATTTTCTTTCTATTCTCTTTGTATTTGTTCAAAATGGCATTATAATAGCATTCATCATCAAAATAAAATATCCTCTTACACACAGGCAGCCCTGCCATCTGCGCATTTTGCATGTGTGAATCTCTTGCAGGCCTTGTCCATAAAGGGTTGCATTTTCCTATCTCTGTAAATAAAGCATGGGTATAGTTTTATGTATTAATCTTTTCATTTACTGTATTTTTGTGTTTTTTAAAAAATGTGATTGCATCATCCTCATAATTATAATTCTGATTGCTTAACACCTTTTTCAAGTGAGTATGCTCTAATTTGGGCATTTTAAAGCTATTTGTGTAAAGAGTGTAGGTAAATATCCTCGTGCTTTTCATTTCTAAGATTCCTTTTTTAAAAGAAATTTCTAGAAGTGAAGTTGCTTAGTCAAATGGTGTGGTGCTTTATGGCATTTGTGGCCTTTTGCCTGGGCCTGTTTGATGTCTTCTGAGATGCGATGTGAGGTTTTGGGACAGTGCCCTTGACTTATGGCCTTGGAATAAGCGGGGAGGTGAGGATCGAGCTTTGTTTCAGCCTGATGGAGCCTCCTGGGTCTGGTTCTTTGTGCTGTTCCAGCCTTTCTCTCCCTTGCCACCTTCTCTGATCGCCTCTAGCTTCCCCCCTCTCTGCTATGAAGACATGGAAATCCCTACAGTCAGCTTTGTTCCTCTTCCTCTTTGCAGAGGCCAGGACTTGCTGCCTTGGTGTCTGCTCCCCAGACAGTTATGTGCTGAGAGGCTCTTCCCCACTGGCTCCCTCCCACTCCCCCCATCAGGGTGAGGCAGGTCCTTGGGTCTCAGAATTAAGGGAGCCGCAGACTTCGCTCTGACTGCCTGTTACTAGCCTGCTTTCCTCCTTCCTGTCTGTGTCATGACTTAGCCCCACGTGCCACTCAGAGCAGAAAGCCCTCCTCAGGCACCGGAAATCTCTCTGTACCTAGAATTATGCCACTTAGAGCTGAGAGGGCCTTAGAGACCACTTAGTTCAATCCCTTTGTCTCACAGATGAGAACATTGTGAGGACGGAGAAGGACTGTCTCAAGATGGCCCAGCGCGTTCCCCTCTCCTGTAGCTGCACTTCTCCCTGCCAGACTCTGTCTCACTTCCATCCTTGTCTGTCTGGTCCACAAAACCGCTTCTCTTTTTAAACCAATCTTAAAGAAACTGTGGTCATAGATAGATAGGAAACTTCTCTTCCAGAGCTGTTCCCAGTGAGGGTGGCTTGTTGAAAAGGGTGCAGTATTCCATCCATTCCACAAATGTTGTGCCGGGGACTGTAGGGAGCCCCTGCTCGGACACCCACATGGACGAAGAGAAGCAGCACAGCATGGTGGGTAAGGGCACAGACGCAGGAACCAGGTGCCTGGGTTCAGATCGCTGAGCCGAGAATCAGAGAGGAAAGGGATGGGGGAAAAAAGCTGAGAACAGCACAAATCTCTGCTAATTTATTAAAAGTGTGACCCTGGGCATGTTAGCTCTCTATGCCGTCATTTTCTCATCTGTCAAATGGAATAATAAGATTAACCGAGTTAATAAACATGAAGTTCTTTGCATATATATATATTTTTAAAAATATATTTTAAATATATATTTTTAATTAAATTTAAATTTAAATATATATATATATATTTTAAATTGAGACAAGATCTCACCCTGTCTTCCAGGCTGGAGTGCAGTAGCGCGTTTGTGGCTCACTGTAGCCTCAACCTCCTTGGCTCAAGAGATCCTTCTGCCTCAGTCTCCCTAGTAGCTTTGATTACAGGCATGCATCACCATACGTGGCTAATGTTCTTATTTTTTTTAGAGATGAGGTTTTGCCATGTTGTCCAGGCTGGTCTCAAACTTCTAGGCTCAAGCAATCCTCTCGTCTTGACCTCCTAAAGTGCTGGGATTACAGGGGTGAGCCACCACACCTGACCTCGGAGTGTACATTTCTTTTTTGGTTTTGAGGTGGAGTCCTACTCTGTTGCTCAGGCTGGAGCACAGTGTCGCAATGTTGGCTCACTGTAACCTCTGCCTTCCAGGTTCAAGCGATTCTCTTGCCTCAGCCTCCCAAACAGCTGGAATTACAGGTGCCCACCACCATGCCTGGTTAATTTTTTTGTATTTTTAGTAGAGATGGGGTTTTGCCATGTTGGCCAGGATGGTCTCGAACTCCTGACCTCAGGTGATCCGCCCGCCTTGGTCTCCCAAAGTGCTGGGATTATAGGTGCGAGCCACCATGTCCAGCCAGAGTGTACATATTAAGTGCTATATAAGTTATTGCAAAAAATGAAAGAAGAAAATGGAGAAAGCAACCAAGCAAGAGTGAAACCCAACCCATCGAGCAGGTGATTGAGGCCAGTGACTGTTAGTAAAGAACCAGTATGTGAGGAGGTAGATATCAAGACCTGCTTTAGGGGAGTGAGTTTTCAGCTGGGTAAAGAGTGTTCCTGTCCTAACACCTTTATTTTATTTGCTGTGTCTCGTAGAGGGTTCCAGGGGGTTTGGAACTGCAATTGCAGATTCTTTCTCTTCAGCAAAAGGCCTTGTTTTATGTCACGAAGAATGCAGCTTTGGCTTTCCCAGGGCTCTGCTATAATCTTGTGGGACCTTAGCTGTTAAAGCCTCTGGGCTTTGGGCTTTCCCTATGTGAAGTGGGGGAGTGAGGTTTGATTGTTGTTGCAGCTATAACAGTATCTTCATTGTCTGGAGGAGGGAGAGCTGAACTCTCTCTTGCCCCTTCTCAAACATGGGAACAAAGTCAGGAGGCCAGGGCTGCCAGTGTGCTGCAGAATCCCTGAGTTTGGAAAAATGGAAGCTCATCTAGTTAAACAGTTCATTCTTTGAATTTTGAACACTTGCTTTCTCCTGAGACATAAGTGGCCCCACGTGCTTCACATCCAGTTACTTATTGAGCTAATTTTGAAATTGGCATGCTGGGTTTGGTCCGGGGAATTCCTAAGTCGACAGCTGGCCCCAAGTACCAGGTGGGCCTGGCTCTCCCTTCAGTGCCTTCTCCTCCCCGATGCTGGAGACTCAGGGCATCTGCAATTCACGAAGTTAATGCTTGTCCTTCCTTTGCTAGCCGAGATGCCACGCCAGTTTCCCAAGCTGAACATCTCTGAAGTGGATGAGCAAGTCCGGCTCCTGGCCGAGAAGGTGTTTGCTAAAGTGCTCCGAGAAGAGGACAGCAAAGATGCCCTGTCCCTGTTCACCGTCCCAGAGGACTGCCCCATCGGGCAAAAGGAAGCCAAGGAGAGAGAGCTGCAGAAGGAGCTGGCAGAGCAGAAGTCTGTGGAGACCGCAAAAAGGTGTGTTCTCAAGGCTTCGCATTCGTGTACACAGAGTCATGCAGAACTAGGCAGGCTGTGGGTGTTTGTCCTAAGATGAGGCACCTCATGGGGACTGGTATGTCCCTGGAGCTGTGTTGGTTTCTTAACCAAGACCACGTAACTCACCTCTTACTTATTGAGGGATGCCTCGGTACCACTGTTGCATTGAAAAGATCAAAACCCACTTAGTCTGCTACTGTTTTAATAACAAACGCTGTGCAAAAATATATACTATTTCCAAATGGCATTTCTTTTCTTTTTGGAAATTTGAGGATTTCTTGGAAGACATCAATTGAACTTCTTTTAATCACTTGACGAACATTTTGCATTACTAATGAACACAGCTTACTATTTGCCGGTGCTGCGCTGGGACTGGAGATGTTATAATGAACAAGATAGATAGAGTCCCTGGGTCTAGACAATAATTAAGTAACTGGACAAATTAATTTAAAAATTACAAGTTATGATAAGTGCTGTATCAGTCAGGGTCCAACCAGAAAATCAGAAACCAATGAAGTATTAGACTTTTAATGCAGGGAATCGGTTACACAGGTGGTAGAGAGCTGAGACGCCAAATAGGGGAAAGAGGCAGCTTAGGCATGAGACACAGTAGGGTGCAGCTACCACCCAGGACAGGAGAGACAAGGTGGGGTCACCCTGGGGAAGGGGGAACTGTGATGGCCTTTCTAGTGGAAACTGGAGCCAAGTGGGAGAGGTGGCAGCTGCAGACATGCCTCCCAAGGCAGAGATGGGGGGAGGTAATACCTAGCTTGACCCTTCCTGCACCTTCCAGGTTCCTCCAATGGCTATGGGCCAAACCTAGCCAGAATCCTGCTGGCACACCTGGGAAACACAGGAGAGGATGAGGAATGGTTCTGAAGGCAAACAGCCTCAGGAGCAGCACGAGTGCTGTGAAAGAGATGAATAAGGAGATGGGGTTGGGGGAGAAAGAGACGAGGAAAGAAAATCCTTTTTTAGACAGGGAAGTCAGGGAAGGTCTCTCCAAGGAGGTGACATCTTAGCTAATGCTTCAGGGTCTAAAGGAGCCAGCTATGTAGCCTTCTAGGTAAAAGTCGGCTAGGGCAAAGCTCCCCGCCCCCCAACTCTCTTCCAGGAGGCCCATGTGGTTAGAGGTCTGTTAAAGGAAGAAGTGCTGTGACCAGGGCTGGAAGACTTTTGGGGCCCAGATCAGACAGGCCTTGTGCTGCCTGATAAGAAGTTGGGATTGGAGTCTAAGTGTAATGAGAAGCCCTTATCCTTTCACAGTTTATCTCACCCTGGCTGTATCTAGTTTTCCACCTGCCCAGGACCCTGCAAACATCAATATTTGACATGTAGATCTTTGAGCCCTCTAGTTTGTGATCAGACTAGATACTGCCTCAGTGTAAAGGCAAGTCTTTTCCTTTCTTGGTAGTATAGAAGCTCAGCATTTCCTTAACTCATTTAGAAAGAAGTAAAAAGTTGACTACTGGTGTCAAGGCGAGAATAGAGCTTCACTGCTAGTAAGATGCTTTCCTTCCTTGAAAGGACTGTGAGCCCATAAAGGCAGGAGTCATAGGTGCCGCTGGTAACCGCTGAGTGCCAGTCTTTTGCTGGATGGGGTGGGGTGGCCCCAGCCCCAGCAGTGTGCTCATCCTTGGAGGGTCAAGAAGAGCATGACTGTAGAGACCCTCATTCACACTCCATGGGTGGAACAGAAGGACTGACTTCATCAACTGAATGGTCTGCAAGACCTTCTGTGTGTTATGAATTGAGCATTTGAGACCCCTAACAATGAGAGGAAAAGAAATCCTGGCATGTTTTTATTACCAAGAACAGTAAGTTTCTGGGACCAGTTTCCACTACAGAGTGGCACTGGGCCTGAGATCTGCTGCAGAGACTGTGCTCTTCTCAATGGCCAGACTCAGGGCAAAATGGAAAATTTCTTACTCTAAGTCTGAATGGTGCTCTGTGGTTTCCAGAAATTCCCCTGCAAACTTCTCTCCAAAAACTCTGTTGTGTCCTTGCTGTGGTGCCTTAGTTTGCATCTGTCTGTGCCATTTGACTAGAAGCTCCTTGAGGACTGGATCCAGTGTGGACCTTAGTTGGTGGGCAGTGGGTATGTGGCAGAGGAAGACATCCCGCCTCCCCATTGCCACTATGGACACCACATCAGGGTAGCTGCAACTTGTTGGACCCCCCCCCCCCCTCTGTGTTCTGCCACTCACTGGCATGCTCTGTGATCTTGGACAAATTGGGAAATCTCTTTGGGTCTCAGCTTCATCCTCAACTATAAAGTGGAGATGATAATGACTACCTTCATGGGGTATTGTGAGGAATGAGGGAATCCACAGGTAAAAGGCTTAGGACAGTGTTGGGTTACAGTGTACCCCAAGTAAATGTAAGTGATGTCTGCGACTTCCTGCTGCTGAGACAGGCAGCCATAGCAGCTCCTGCCATTGAGTGCTTGCTGTGGACTAAGTACTAATCTGTGTAGGTTGCCTTCATCCTTTCATTCTCACATCAAGCTTATCAAGTGGATATTCTTAGTATTCTGATTTTGCAGATTAAGAAACTAAGGCTCAGAGAAGTCACATTTACTTTCACAAAGACACATAGTGAGTAAATGACAGAGCAGGAACTAGAGCCCACATCTTTTGAATCTAGACCCCACACTTCAACCAGGAGGATATTCTCTCTTCAGGCAGGGGTGCGGTCTTTGGTTCTCTGGTCTGTAGACCCTGGAATGACACTAGGTGCTGCCCCCTAGCATGTAATTGCTGCTGCAGAGTGAAACGGAGGGAAGCTGGCCAAAGCTCCCGCTCTGTCCATTGGCTTCTTTCCTGAAAGAAAGCCTGGTCCCTGGACTGTCAGAAGCCCCAGCATTCTCTTCCAGGGTCTGTGCACACCCAGCTTTGTCTTTTAGTTTCTCTGTTCACTAGATGTGCCTTTATATTTAAATGTTCAAAAGTTAACATTTTCATGGAGGACACCCTGTCCCCTGTGCCCTCTCCATCTGTGGCACCTCCCATCTCATCTGTTTATTCTTACTTTACACAGAGTTCTCTAACCTGGCTATCTTGTTTCTTATCCTTTGGCAGACTTAAAGAAGCAAATTAGAAGTAGGGAGAGGGGCTTCTATAGGCAGTGTCACAGAGGTGATCGTGGTGATTATAAGCCTGGGCTTTGGGGTCAGACCTGTTAGGTTCAAGTGGCACCCCTGTCACTTACTACTGAATGGCCTTGGTCAAAGCTCTTGACTGCTTAAGTTGGTTTCCTAAACTGCAAAATGAGAATAATAAAAGGACCTACCTTGTGAGAATTAAATGAGCTAATACACAAAACATCCTTAGCACAGGGCTTGGAGCACCATTAATGGTCCTGTTTTGTTATTGTTGTTGTTTGACAGTCAACAGGGAGAGACGAAACAGTAATTATGAAAAGCAGGCACAAGAATTTGAAGCACAGTAGTTTAGGGATAAAACACCTCTGAGATCATACCTGGATAATACAGTGATGATCCTGAGTCACTGAGAGAACTTTAAATTACGTTCAGCATGCTTTGAGGAAGAAAGCAGGAAATATATATATATAAAGAAGCCAGACCAAAATTGTTTTTTCAAAAATTAGGATATAGAGGGAACAAACTTCATTAGCTGAAAAATTTGGTTAACTAGAACAGCCATTTCCCTAGAATGTTTTGAGTGAAATTGAGAAACAGATATGTGTTATCAATTGAGCATAGCAGCTAAAGTGTTGCTAAGTCACTTTATTTTATGAAAGGTGTTACAATAAGAATGGGCAACTTTTAAAAAAGTCAGGGTCATTGACATAGGAGTTACATTTGAAACAGTCAATTTATTCCCTTTTAAAGTCAATCTGTCCCCTTTTAAAGTTAGGGAGAGATTGGGCTGGGTGTGGTGGCCTATAATCCCAGTACTTTGGGAAGCCAAGGTGGGCAGATCACCTGAGGTTAGGAGTTGGAGACTAGCCTGGCTAACATGGAGAAACCCTGCCTCTGGTAAAAATATAAAAATTAGCTGAGTGTGGTGGCGCACTCCTGTTATTCCAGCAACTCGGAGGCTGAGGCAGGAAAATCACTTGAACCTGAGAGGCAAAGCTTGTAGTGAGCTGACATCGCACCACTGCCCTCCAGCCTGGGTGACAGAAGGAGACTCTGTCTCAAAAAAAAAAAAAAAAACAAGTTAGGGAGAAATTGGGAAGCTGAGGTGGTGGATCACTTGAGGCCAGAAGTTTGAGACCAGCCTGGCCAACATGGCAAAATCCCGTCTCTACAAAAAATACAAGTTAGTTCGGTGTAGTGATGTGTGCCTATGGTTCCAGCTCTTTGGTAGGCTGAGGCACAAGAATTGCTTGAACCCAGGAGGTGGAGGTGACAGTGAGCTGAGATCGTGCCACTACATTCCAGCTTGGGTCACAGAGTGAGACCCTGTCTCAAAATAAAAGTAAAATAAAAACAGAGTTAGGGAAAGAGATTGTTAACACTTAACACGTAGTACAGATTGTACTTCATTTTTATCTCTGGGTCTTTAGGGAGGAAGGGCAGCTAGGAAGGATTGAGGAAGGGAGAAGTGAAGGTGAATGGTGGGACATGAGTGGAGATTACAGTAGGTTGGGGGGGTGGGGGGAAATGAAGGAGGGATCAGGTTTCTAGAGGGGAGCTCAGGGAGAGACAGAGGGTGGGGCTGTCAGTTTTCACAAATGACTGGCTGCAAAGTATTAGCATCAAAGTTACACCCACCTTGCCAGGATGCTGGTCATCTGGCTGTGCATGCAGAGTGAGTAGTCTCTGTGGGCCCTTGTGTTCTCTGCAGGGACCCCTCTTATAGTGCTCATCATGTAACATATTTCATGAGATAGGCGGGGACCTCTGGTCTCAAGTACAGAGAAGGTACCAGCTCCTCCTGGTTCTCTCCATAGATGGGAGTCCAAGTTCCAGGTGATCCGATGCCGGGGCAGCGTGAGCAGCAGCAGCGAGAGCCTGTAGAAGTGGAGGATGCCTGTCCCACCTAACAGCATTCAGATTCCCATTGTTCACAAAACCCTGTGCTGGTTTGTGACTGCTGCTTCCAACCTTTAGGGTAACAATTCTCATATGGAGGGGCTTCCACAATGAGCTAAGTGTGTAGGGGGGAGGAGTTCAAACCAGCCTCCTTGTTCTGAAATATCCCCCCTCTGACCCCATTGTCCACTGCTCCCACCCCCAGTCTGGATTAAGTATCTCCTCTGGGATCCCAAAATATCCAGGGCATCTCATTATACCAACCACATTATATGATGACAGTCTGTGGAACTGTCTGGTTCATCTCGGCCATCACAGTGGGCCCCTGGAGGCAGGAGTTACATTTTATCTACTCCTCTACCCCCAGGGCCTGGCACACAGTAGTTTATTGAATGAAGTGGGGTCTGTGTGTGGTCCCTGGCTCATAGTACACATTTGAGAGCCTGGTGAAAGCTTGGCTCTAGTGCCCCTGCCTGCCTGGTAGTCATCCGGACAGACCACACAGGGCAGTGGGCTTCAGATGGCCCCTGGGGAGATGCTGGCTGTTCACTAGGAGAGCAAGGAGTGCCCGAAGGGTTCCTCACTTTAGCATATGAGTGCTGTACAGGGAAGGCCCTGGGGAGCCTAATTCCTTAGAGTAGAGGATGGCTGAGGGGTGCAGCAGGATAAAGGAGGGGACTTAGTGATTGGCACGGGCAACCAAGGGCCCTAGAGCAGGTGGGGCACCAGACAGGTGCTGGCAGGTGATATGCTTAACAACAGCCCAGGTGACCCGATCACCTCTTTGTCTTGTGGGCCTGGATAGCAATGTCCTCATGTGTCAGGAAGTCCATCTATTTTAGGGATGGCAAAGCTGCTCCTGGACCTTTGGGCCCTCAGGCTTGGCCTGGAGCTGGTGTCATCATGGCCCCACACTCTGCCGGCTCCTTGGCAGGAGTGTGCTTCTGCCAGGTGCAAGTATGGGTTGGGAAGGAGGGGGTGTGCCAGCTGTGACTGAGAAAACACTGGTGCCCCCGGGCCTAGTGCAAGGTGCAGCAGGTGGGACAGTGGACATACAGACCTTGGCCCATCAGAAGGAAGTGCTTTCTAAGAGGGGCACCAAATCAGTTTTGTTTACACACACACTCACAGACACACTCACTCATTGTATTAGTTTGCACTGCTATAAAGAAATACCTGAGACTGGTAATTTATGAAGAAATGAGGTATAATTGGCTCATAGTTCTGCAGACTGTACAGGAAGCATGGCAGCATCTGCTTCTGAGGAAGTCTTAGGGAGTTTTGACTCATGGTGAAGGCAAAGCGGGAGCCAGTATCTTACATGGTTTGAGCAGGAGGAAGAGGCGGTGAGGACGGGTAGGGGAAGTGCTACACACTTTTAAATGCCCAGACCTCATGAAAACACTCTCTCTAGAACAGCATCAAGGGGATGGTGCTAAACCATTCGTGAAGGATCCATTCCCATGATCCAGTCACCTCCCACCAGACCCCACTTCCAACATTGGGGATTACAATTTGACATGAGATTTGGGCAGAGACACAGATGCAAATCTCTGACACTCATACCCAAAACACCTAGTCACTCAGCTCCAACCTTTCATCTTTACTGGCCAGGCCTTGGTTGTATATAATGGATGCTGGATATGGGCCCAGGGGAGGTAAAATTTCTAAAATGGCCCCCGCAAATCTCCCTCCTTAATGGAGGGAGATGGTGCAAATAGAATGAGTTATCACTCCTGTGTGGATGTTATGGAATATGGCACAGTTGACCTTAAGATAGGGGGTTTTTGGTAGGCCTGATTTAATCCCATGAGCTCTTAAAAACAGAGCTTTCTGAGAGTAGGAGGGGAGGCCAGAGAGATTCAAAGCAACAGCACTATAGGAGATCTGTTAGGGTGGTGGGGAAAATTATAAGGAAAGATGCAAACCTCTTCTTGGAAGGCAGGGAGGTTTTGCAAAGCTTTGGGAAGGAATGAGCCAAAGGTGGCTGTCCTTACCCTGAGGCAATAAGCAGGGAGTAGGTACAAAGGAAGGTAGGGGAGTTTATCTAAATAGCTGGTTTACTTATGTTGTCCTAAAACCGACCTTTGCTCATCTGCGTGCATGATGGGTCTCTACTTGGAGGGGTCAACAATGTTAATTACCCACAAATGGTGTTTGCATGAGAACTTTGTCATTAAATCTGTACGTGTAAGCATCTCCATCATATCAGGGCTGCACAGCCGCACTCCGTCTTCAGGGTCTGTAAGCTGTGTGGTTTGCTCGCCACACTCTCAGGCAAAAAACTGGTGTCAGTGTATGTCTTTCATCCATCGCTCGGCCAGAGTCTGCAGGACACGCTTGGCAGCTGGTGCTCCTGCATGAGGAATGCTTCAGTGGATCACGACAGAACCCTCTAAAATGAATGTGGAGAGACTGCACAGTCAGTAAGTCATTGGTGCCTGGTTGGGATTTCCAAGTTCTAGGGAATTGTTCAGGCTAGGATTTCATCATGGGATGACAGTTCTGCCCAGTAGAAACAGTGTATAAAAATGTTGAAATAGCTACTTAAAGCTAGCGAAACCTCAGTTTTGCAGGCTAAATTAAGGGACCTAATGCAAACTCTTGCTTCCCATAACCCGTGGTTTCCAGAAGAAGGCATGCTGAACCTGGAGCTCTGGGAACAAGTGGGAAGAAATCTGAAACAACATCATGCCCAAGGGCAATGGGTCTCAGTAACATCTTTAACAATTATGGGCCTTAGTTAGGGCTGCTTTGGCCCTGCTCTACACGAAGACCCTAAGAAGGGAAGGGTGGAGGAACCCTCACCTACCTTACCATCTCCTTTCCCTCCCTCAGGCCCACAATTACTGGGTAAAGGTGCCACACAGGAGACAGAGATTCTCCCTGAGTCCCCTCCCCCAGTAAAATGGAAAAAAGACAAGGGAGACACTACAGCTGTAGGACCCTGTCTTAGACAAGCAGCATTAGAAGGGAAGCCCGGTGATGTAAAATCAATAAGGCAATCAGGTACATAAGCCCATTACTTTCAACGCTTAGAAATAAGAAAAAGCATTAGAAAAAACAAAGCCACTAGCCTATTTACTAAAAATTAATTAAAGCTATAGCAGACAACTTCCATATGACCCCATAAGACTGGTCAGTGCTAGCTAAAACAACTTTAGAGGCTAGTCTATACCTCCTCTGGAGGGCAGAATTTAATGAATTTTGTAAACAGCAAACCTCTTTCTAATAATGGCCACTGTTATTATTCCCCTACCCCTGCTGTGGCTCTCTCAAAATCCTATTTGGGTAGAAAAATAGCCATTAAAGGGAGAGAAATTACAGCAAGCCCATGAATTAGTTGAGAAGCAATTAAAAGCTGGCCATATAGAACCTTCAGACAACCCTTAGAATTCGTCCATTTTCATCATTCCCCAAAAGTCTGGCAAATGGAGACTTTTGCATGACTTATGGGCTATTAATGCTAATTTGCAGCCTGTGGGGCCTCTTCAGCAAGGGGTCCCCTCCCCTGTGGCAATTCCTCGAAATTGGCCTGTAGTCATTATTGACTTAAAAGACTGCTTTTATAGTATTCCCTTTGCGGAACAGGACAGAGAAAAATTTGTGTTTATAATACCAGCTATCAATAATGAAAGGTGAGCTCCTTGATTTCATTGGAAAGTGCTTCCTCAAGGAATGCAGTGTCAGTATCATGTAAATCAGGCTTTGCTCCCCAGTAGAAAAGAATTTCCTAATTGAAAGATTATTCATTTTATGGATGATATTTTACTGGCAGCTGCAGCACAGCCAGTACTTTAAAGTTTATATGCTTCTGTCTAAAGGAACACACAGTTAAGAGGTTTAATCATAGCACCTGGAAAAGTACAGATGCCCTCTCCTTGGAAATATCTTGGCTATATACTAACTTCCCAGTCAGTAAAACCTCAAAAGGTTAAATACTAGCAAGTTACTTACCTTAAGTAATTATCAAAAATTACTGGGCGATATTAAGTGGCTTTGCCCAACCTTGGGCATCGCTACTGATAAGTTGCAAAACCTGTTTTCTGTCTTAAAGGCAGTGCTGCCCTGGATTCCCTCAGGTATTTAAATTCTACAGCAAAAAAGGAAATTGAGGAAACAGGGCAAGCTATTTATCAGGGGCAGCTAGATCTCATAGACCCAGGATATTTATTCCAATTATTTATTTTTCCTATTAACCATTCCCTAACAAGATTAATAGGACAGATGGCCCCAGGACTACACTTCCTAGAATGGGATTTTTGCTTACATATTGGGACTAAAACACTATCTCCACATATCCAGCTAGTTAGTAAAGTCATCTATAGGGGCCACAGATGATGCAATCAGTTGCTAGGTTATGACCCTGCTGTCATAAAAATTCCCTTGAATAAAAAGCAATTTAAACAGTCTTGCCCCTATCTCTAGATCTTCAGATAGCACTGTCTAATTATGCAGGCCATTTATTTAGAGCATGCCCTTCCTGCTGACAAATTACTTCAGTGCTTATCTTGTAGTCTTGTAGTTATGCCTACAAAAGTAGTCCACTCCCTCTTTAATGTTGTTTACTGATGGCTTTGGTAAGAAAGGAAAAGCCATTCTGCTGGAAGCCACGTAATTCCCTCATTTGATCTATATTTACTGGCACTCAGAGAGCTGAGGTTGGATCCCAGTATTGGCCCTGGAAACCTTTTATACTCAGCCCATTAATGTTGTTAGTGACTCTGCTTACTCTGTTTGTTTATTGCAGAACCTTGAGACAGCCCTCATTAAGTTCACTCTTGAGCCCACCCTCTGTGTACCTTTTCTTTGACTTCAACGATTGCTGGATCAATGAACATATCCTAATTTTTTCCCACATATTTGAGCACACAGTTCACTGCTTGGGCCACTAGCTTATGGAAATGATTGAGCAGACCAACAAGTTATGATGTCACTACTAGCACAAGCCTTATCTATCCTTAATTTCTTAAATTTAAATGATAAATTTCAATCAGCTATAGATAACTACTTTGCTAAAACCTCTCAAGACATAAAACCCACAGTTTTATGGAAACATGTAAATAGTAATGTATGGTATGGTCCAAATGATTTGCTAATATGGGGAAGAGGATATGCTTGTGTTCACACCGCCTCAGGTCCTCTTTGGATTACAGCACATTGCATCAAACCTTACCATAGCATGGCCAGAACCTAAGCCGGTATCAAAAATAAAGGAAATAACCATGCAAGACCTGCAGCCCCAGACAATGCAGCTTCTTTGGGCAACACAGGTTCCAGCCATTATGCTGAAACTGGAAAAGTTGTATGGAGCCCAAGGATGACCCTGGATTTGTTTTCTATTGCTGTAGAAAAAATTGCCACAAACTTGATGGCTTAAAACAACAGCTATTTATTAGCTCACAGTTATATAGGTGAGAAGTCTGAGTGGGCTTGGATGGGCTCTATTCTCAGGATATCAAAAGCCCAAATTCAAGAGGTTAACCATACTGAAGAAGACAACTCAGGAGGCTGAGCAAATTGTGCTCCAGGCACAAACACATTCACGCCAGATAATTGTTCCTTTTTTCTTCTCTTACTTTGCCTGCAACCTGTACCTGCTACACTCTATTGAACTCATCTTCTAAATCTGCCTTTTTTCTACCCTGTTACTTGGGCAGGCACCCCATTCCCAGCCTCTAACAACACAACTACTTGTCTAAGAAGGATTATTATTCCCCTGTGGGGTCCCTCAGTAACAGCACACATTGGACTAAGGTACCAAGTAACAATACAGGTCACTCCTTGATTGAAAAAGATGTTTGTCTTATGTTATTTACTAATTCTAAGATGCGAAACCAGAGTGTGAATTATAACCACCATGCCCAGCAAACCTGTTGTTCGCTCATGTCTATACTCTTCAGTCAACAAAACCTAATGCAAAAAACAGAAAAAGAGAAGATGTAGAAGATTGGTCAGGGTGGAAGGAAAGATTATTAGGAAAGAGGTAAACCTTCTTGAAAGGCAGGGAGGTTTTGCAAAGCTTTGGGAAGGAATAAGCTGAAGGCGACTGTCCTTACCCTGAGGTACAAAGGCAAGGAGTAGGTACAAAGAAATGTAAGAGAGTTTATCTAAATAGCTTGTTTACTCATGTTGTCCTAAGACCAATCTTTGCTCATCCCCATGCTTGATGGCTCTCTATACAGGCGGTCAGCAATGTTAGTTACCCACAAATGGTGTTTGCTCAAGACCTTTGTCATTAAATCTGTACTAAATAAATGTGAATGTCTCTGGCATATTGGGGCTGCACAGCCACACTCCCTCTTTGGGGTCTGTAAGCTGTGTGGTACCCTAGCTGAGCTCTAGGCAAAAACCTGTATCAGCATATGTCTTTCATCCATCGCTCAGCCAGAGTCTGCGGGACAGACTTGGCACAACACAATGATCACTCCTAGCTTTGGAGATGAAGGGGACTATGTGCAGGGATTGGAATGAGGTCAGTAGGAGTTGAGAGTGGCCCCTGGTCAAAGCCAGGCAACAGCCTGGGACTTCAGTCTTATGGCCACTAGACCTGAATTCTGCCAACAATTGGAATAAACTTGGAAGTTTCTTTCCCAGAACCTCCAGACAAGAGCACAGTATGTTTAACCTCTTGAATTTGGGCTTTTGATACCCTGAGAATAGAGCTCATCCAAGCCCACTCAGACTTCTGACCTATATAACTGTGAGCTAATTAATGGCTGTTGTTTTAAGCCATCAAGGTCGTGGCAATTTTTTCTACAGCAATAGAAAACAAATCCAGGGTCATCCTTGGGCTCCATACGACTTTTCCAATTTCCTGAGATACAAGCTGTGGTTGACTTCTGGTTCTTCCAAGCCCAAGGTAAGTGAGTTCTGAGGAGTTAGCCCATCTGTGGTTAAACCTATGCCTTGTGCCTGCAGAATCTGAGCTGCTGGCCCACAGATGCTCATACATGCTAATCTGGAGCTCATCTGAAGACCAAGGTTGTCGCCATAATGGATATCCCCAAGAAGAATTCTTTGGGCACCAGTTTGTGGGAACTAGCTTCCCTACTGGGGTGGAAGCACATGAACAGCCTGGTAGGCCATTGGCTTAGGCAATCTCCCATCATTTGGGGTGTGCGTGTGCGTGTGCGTGTGTGTGTGTGTGTGTGTGTGTGTGTGTGTGTGTTTTAAACTTTTCCTAGTTGTTGCTCACCTTAGATGTCACCTATTGCTTCTTGTTGGTAGGACCAGACCTCAGGCAGCCTTGGCTGAGGCATTTGGGGGTGAGGTTGCATAGAGATAAAAACAATTACCTGGCAGGCATGTGAGTGACACAGAAATTAGAATGTCATGCGACCCAGCTGAGGTCAGAATGTGTGAGAAAGCCCAAAGTAATGGCTCTCCCTCTGGGTGAGAACATCCAAAAGATGCCAAAGGGAGAACTCATCCTCAAGGTGAATCAGCTTCTGAGGAGTGACTGACACGGTGGCAACCCTGGGGTAGGATGCTTGGCCGAGCTCCATCTGATGGAGGACAGACCAGGGAAAGCTGAAGCTGAGGGCTCTCTGGGCTCAGGTTGAGTTTCCTGAAGCAGCCCAGTGTGTCTCTTAGCAGGACCAGAAGCAGGGGGAAGGTAAATTCCTGAAAAGGAGCCACCTCCATCTTACAGGTGAAAACGGCCTTGCCCCAAAGATGTGATAACAGAGGGTAGGCAGGTGAGAACCAGAGGGCCATGGTAAGCACTGGGTGTATAGACACAGGAGGAAAACTGTGTTTCTTGAAAACTCAGCAGTGAGGAAACCTGGCCACAGGCCAAGAGGAAGACAGCTGCTTCCGGGTAAGCCCTGAAACCCATTTGGGGATCAACCGATTTCTCCAGGCCTACAGGTGTCGCACTGGTGCCTGGAGAAAAGGAGGGCTCTGGTGGTTCACAGTTGTCACTGAGTCCTTGCTGGTGGCTGTGGTTGTGGTGGAATAAACACTCATGAAGCTACTGGGCCCCCGTGGCACAAGGTAGGGCAGGTAGTTGGTGTCTGGCATTGGACACTGTGGGGTGGCATCATGGGGAGGCTGGGTTCCATTGGAGGCAGAAAGAAACATGAGGAGGGAGGAGAGTGCTGATGGCCTCACCTTAAGGCTGGGTCATTCTCTTCCTGAAGAAGAGACTTGTGGTGACATCATCTGATGTCTATTTCATTAATGAGGAAGGTGGAGTCACCACAAATCAGCCTTGGAAATAAGCATGGGCTTGTGGCATTTTAAACCAACCTTGGGCCCAAGAGTCAGTATAATCATCTTTTGGTGCCAAGGTGACAGGTCCAGAGGGACCTGAATTTGGTGCTGATCAATCCCTTTCCTTCAACAGAGGTACAGATTTGTGTTTGCTCCAGCGGTGGGAGCTGGGACAGCACACGGCAGGCTAGAGGAGGGAGCAGCAGGGGTGGAGGCTGGCTGGAGCAGCCACCGTGCAGTGTGACTTTGTGCAAGCCCTTTCCCATCTCTGGGAAAGTGTCTGCGAGAAGCAGGCTGATCTTGCAGATCTTGCAGATCTCCTTGGTACCCAGTAGGTCTGCTGCCAACCATGGAGCCTGTGATACCTGTAAGCTTGGCTGGCAGTCCCTAGTCCACGGGGGTCCTGAGTGCTCTCTCTGACTCCTTTGTAAAATAGAGATTGGACTCATTGAGCATCCCTATCTCTTCTGCCTCCAATGCCCCAAATGTCTAACTGTGTGAAAATCAGTGATTGTCTCTCTGTGACCCTATTCTTGGTCCTTCCCAAGACCATTCATATGTTGGGACTTAAAGTTTGTGTTTTCTGAAGGTAGCATGCTGTCCACACTGTGGGGAAAGCTGACACGATTTCATATTGCCTCCCCTCTAGTGTCCTGTGGTTTTAGGGCCTCTGAAGTGTGGTCTGCCATTTATCTTTCTGTCTCCTGGGGCATTTGCCTGTTTTCATCATCTGTGGGCTGTGCAACAGCCCTGAGCAGGGCATGGTGACCATAGGAAGGGATGTCTCGAGGGCTATGTTCTCTCTCAGGCAGACATGTGTAAGAGGAAGGTATGAATAACTAGAAACTTCTTAATGGTAGGGCCAGCACCAGCACCAGTGGTTAATCATAGCAAAATTCTCTTGCCACACACACAGCAAAGAGTTTTTATCACTTGCCCTGAGTAGCTGCTGATGTCTCCCACTTTTCCTTGTCCTTGGCTCTTAGAAAGAAAAGTTTCAAGATGATTCGGTCCCAGTCCCTGTCTCTGCAAATGCCGACACAGCAAGATTGGAAGGGCCCCCCGACAACCAGTCCGGCCATGTCTCCCACAACCCCTGTGCTCACTGGAGCCACTTCCCAGCCCATGCCAACACCCTATGCCATGCCCGAGTTCCAGCGGGTCACCATCAGCGGAGACTACTGTGCTGGGGTAAGGTGTCTGTGGGAGTATTGGATGTATCTTGCATGCAGAGGCCAGGGGCCCCATGGGCCACAGGGTCGTGCCCACCTCTGGAGCCTGACCCTGTCTGTGGGTGTCTGGGAGAAGGTGGAGAGGAGGCACAGGAGGCAAAGAGGGTCCTAACAGAAGTTGTGGGCTGTGGTTGTGATGTTTCAGTGGCTGCCTGTTCCCTGTGAGGAGGGCCCTGGGCTGCAGGCTGGCACACTGTGGCTGTGGTTTATAAGTTCCACATGTTCTCTAAGTCTGGAAAGCTGGCATAGGTCCCCACAGCCCATTGAGAAAGGTGCCAGCTTGGGCCTTTCAGTGTCGCCATATGTTTAGTAGATTCAAAGTAATGGTACTGACTGGTTTGTGTGAAATTCGTTACTGCTAAATCATCTCTTTTTACATGTGTGGGTTCAGTACCCTTAAATATAGCTAGACCCCCTCAACCAGGAAGAGAGAATCTTGATTAGAAATTGAACAAGTTTAGTTTACACCAAGTCAGTTAATGCAATCATTGAAAATGTGCTAATTTAACCTGATCGGATGATGCATTTTTCTGAATGCCTACTTCTTGGAGAGAAATATCACTGAGTTAGTGCCAGGGTTAAACTTGGCTCCATCTCCCTGGCCCCAACTCACTACTTATGCCTCAGTTGGCTTTGTTAGGTTCTGTTTTTAACAGTAGCTGTAGAAAATACGGTAAATCCAAGAGAGCAATGCAGCTTATTGCTTTTCCTATAAAATTTCCCCTAGTATCAAAATTATTATTATTTTTTGTTGCGTGTAATGGAGAATACTTGCATACGGTACAACATTTGAAAGATACAAAAATGGTATCAGTTATTCAGGCACCCATTCTCCTCCTCAGAGGCAACCATTGGCTTTGGTTTCTTACGTATTCTCACATATATGGTCTACGTACCTACAATTAATTATGCATACATAGTTTATTTTTACACAGATGGTAGTTTACTGTACATGTTATACTACATCTTGCACTTTCCACTTAACAGTACATCTTAAAGATAATGCCATATCAATATATAAAAAACTTATTTGTTCTTTTGAAAAATATATGCTTAGTATTCCTTTGTGAGGATGTGTCATATTTTATTTTAATTAAGTTCCTATGGACGGGAGTTTAGGTTGGATTGGGGACCATTCAAACCTTGTCTGGAGATCAGCATCCTGACCACAAGTCTTTGGTGTTCACTCAGCCTCAGGCAGCTGGGCAGGTCACCAGAAAACAAGAGTCAAGGTGGACTGACACCAGCTGAACGGTCCTGAGCATCCTCTCAGATGTCCTTGGCCATGGCCTGAGCCCCTTGTGATGCTGGGTCCATTGGTTCCCCAGAGCAGGTGTTTGGCTTTGTTGTTGGCAGGGACACATTGTTGTCTAAGATGTCTGTGTCTGCTCACCTCTTCCTGCTGCTCTCAGAAGCCAGCCACTGGAAAGTGTAAAATGGAATTAACATACCCTGTGGGGACATTTGGAAGCAGGAAAGGAGAATCTACCATCGTAACAAAAAGAAAGAAGTAGTATTAGTAAAATTATAAAGCATGCATAGGAAAAATATATTCAGACTTCTTCCCTCTGAAGATAGGGAAGGGAGGAGGGTAGTTTTTAGCTGTATCTCAGATGATTTATTTATTTAAACTTGTGAGAAACTTGAAAGAATTATGCTAAATATTAATACTGTCAGCTCTAGAAGGTAGTTTATATTATTTTTGGTGCTTGTCTATGTTTAAAGTGTTTCAAAATTAAAGCAGAGGAGGACACTTTCAGACACCAGCCTCCCACCCCGCTGCCTGCCTCAGGCTCCGCCAGCATGCAGTGCCTCCCTCTGCTGCACCTCTTACCCCCCATGGTGTCTGTTTGGCCACTTGTCTCCCTAAGCACATTTCTGCAGTTCTCATCCTTCCCAGACAGACTAAGATTAATGAGCCCATTGATGAATGTATCTCATTCATCTTTGAATATGAGGCTGCTCTGGGAAAGCAGAACATCCTTAGACTTTGGGACTCAATCAGATTAGGGTCTGAAATTTGATTTTGTAGCTTCCTGGCAAGTGATTTATCCTCTCTGGGCCTCAGTTTTCCCATCTGCAAAATGGGTTGCAGTAAGGAGCAAAATGAAATCTATGGGAAGTTCTGGCACATAACACATGACAATGGGGCTTGTTGCCTGGATGAGTTGGGTGATTAACAGATTTAATCAGAAGTGTGGGATTGGCAAAGGAGCAGGCTGAGCATGCAGGAGTTGCTTTTGCTTTTTGTTTTGTTTTGACTTCTGAAGAACTCATGAATTTTCTCAGCTGAAAATGACGGTACTCATTGCCATCAGGGATAGGACTTGGGCTTTGTCCCTTCGTGGGTCTGGTGCAGAAAGAGACTTGTGGTTTAATTAGCAGCATGTGAGACCAGCTTCTGGGTATGCAGTCTGGAGCACCCATCTCTCTTCCAGCGACTCTAACTCCTCTTGTGTCTCCCGTGTTGGGGGTCTCCAAGACCACTCCCAGGTTGGATGATTCACCAGGAGGATTTACAAGATTCAGCAGATAGCTGTATTACAGCTTTATGACTGTGAAAGGATACAGAACAAATCAGTAAAGAGAGAGATACATGGAGAATACTAGGTGAAGCTTTCAAGGTCCTCTCCCAGCAGAGTTACTGGAACATACCGAATAACCTCAACATCAGATTTATGGCAGCACATGTGGGAAGTGTTGTTTACCAGAGGGAAGCTCATTAGAGATTTGGTGCCAGGGTTTTTACTAGGGCTGGTCACACATCTACAGAGCACATCCCAAATTCCAGGCTCCCAGAAGGAAAGGTGTCCAGCATAAATGATACTGCCTGTACAAACAGGTCAGGCTCAGTGAGCCACTCTTACTAGTCAGGGATTGGTGAGAACCCTTCTGAGATCCAGGTTCTCAGACACCAGGCAAAGGCCAACCTTGCAAGCAGATCTTTCCAAGGGTGGCAGTCTCAGGCCTGCTGCGTGAACACTTTCTTGCATACCTACCTTCTGCAGATCACTTTGGAGGACTATGAGCAGGCGGCCAAGAGCCTGGCCAAGGCCCTGATGATCCGGGAGAAGTATGCACGGCTTGCCTACCACCGCTTCCCGCGGATCACATCCCAGTATCTGGGCCATCAGCATGCCGATACTGCACCTCCAGAAGAGGGCCTTCCAGGTATGGAGCTCTGGCTGGAGGTTGGGTCCCAAGTGTGGGTGGACTGAGAGCTGGTCACGGCTTTTTGCTGCTTGATCTATTTCACCTGATGGTATTTTAAGGACAATGCCTTTTCATGGGCAGCTTCCACACTGATGTTTGATGATTCTCTGCAAGGATTGATTCTGATTTATTTATTGCATTTTAGGTTTTGGGGTACAATGTGAAGAACATGCAGGACTGTTGCATAGGTACACACATGGCAGCGTGATTTGCTGCCTTCCTCCCCATCAGCTATATCTGGCATTTCTCCCCATGCTATCTCTCCCCAACTCCCCACCCCCTGCTGTCCCTCCCCTATTTCCCCCCAACAGACTCCAGTGTGTGATGCTCCCCTCCCTGTGTCCATGTGTTCTCATTGTTCAACACCCGCCTATGAGTGAGAACATGCAGTGTTTGATTTTCTGTTCTTGTGTCAGTTTGCTGAGAATGATGGTTTCCAGGTTCATCCATGTCCCTACAAAGGACATGAACTCATCGTTTTTGATGGCTGCATGATATTCCATGGTGTATATGTGCCACATTTTCCCTGTCCAGTCTATCATCGATGGGCATTTGGGCTGGTTCCAGGTCTTTGCTATTGTAAACAGTGCTGCAATGAACATTCGTGTGCATGTGTCCTTAGAGTAGAACGATTTATAATCCTTTGGATATATACCCAGTAATGGGATTGCTGGGTCAAATGGAATTTCTATTTCTATGTCCTTGAGGAATCGCCACACTGTTTTTCACAATGGTTGAACTAATTTACACTCCCACCGACAGTGTAAAAGTGTTCCTATTTCTCCAAATCCTCTCCAGCATCTGTTGTCTCCAGATTTTTTAATGATCGCCATTCTAATTGGTGTGAGGTACTATCTCAATGTAGTTTTGATTTGCATTTCTCTAATGACCAGTGATGATGAGCATTTTTTCATATGTTTGTTGGCCTCATGTATGTCTTCTTTTGTAAAGTGTCTGTTCATATCCTTCGCCCACTTTTGAATGGGCTTGTTTGTTTTTTCCTTGTAAATCTGTTTTAGTTCTTTGTAAATTCTGGCTATCAGCCCTTTGTCATATGGGTAGACTGCAAAATTTTTTTCGCCTTCTGTTGGTTGCTGATTCACTCTAATGACTGTTTCTTTTGCCGTGTAGAAGTTGTGGAGTTTGATTAGGTCGCATTTGTCTATTTTGGCTTTTGTTGCTAATGCTTTTGGTGTTTTGGTCATGAAGTCCTTGCCTACGCCTATGTCCTGAATGGTTTTGCCTAGATTTTCTTCTAGGGTTTTTATGGTATTAGGTCTTATGTTTAAGTCTTTAATCCATCTGGAGTTAATTTTAGTGTAAGGTGTCAGGAAGGGGTCCTGTTTCTGCTTTCTGCACATGGCTAGCCAGTTTTCTCGACACCATTTATTGAACAGGGAATCCTTTCCCCATTGCTTGTTTTTGTCAGGTTTGTCAAAGATGAGATGGTTGTAGATGTGTTGTGTCGCCTCTGAGGCCTCTGTTCTGTTCCATTGGTCTATATCTCTGTTTTGGTACAAGTACCATGCTGTTTTGATTACTGTAGCCTTGTAGCATAGTTTGAAGTCCAGTAATGTGATGCCTCCTGCTTTGCTCTTTTTGCTTAGAATTGACTTGGCTATGTGGGCTCTCTTTTGGTTCCATATGAAGTTTAAGGTGGTTTTTTTTTCCAGTTCTGTGAAGAAGGTGATTGGTAGCCTGATGGGGATAGCATTGAACCTGTAAATTACTTTGGGCTGTATGGCCATTTTCATGATACTGATTCTTCCTAACCATGAACATGGAATGTTTCTCCATCTATTTGTGTCCTCTCTTATTTCATTGAGCAGTGGCTTGTAGTTCTCCTTGAAGAAGTCCTTTATGTTCTTTGTTAATTGTATTCCTAGGTATTTTATTCTCTTTGTAGCAATTGTGAATGGCAGTTCGTTCTTGATTTGGCTCTCTTTAAGTCTGTTATTGGTGTATAGGAATGCTTGTGATTTTTGCACATTGATTTTGTATCCTGAGGCTTTGCTGAAGTTGCTTATCAGTTTCAGGAGATTTGGGGCTGAGACGACGGGGTCTTCTAAATACACAATCATGTCATCTGCAAATAGAGGCAATTTGACTTCCTCCTTTCCTATTTGAATAGCTTTTATTTCTTTTTCTTGCCTGATTACTCTGGCTAGAACTTCCAGTACTATATTGAATAGGAGTGGTGAGAGAGGGCATCCTTGTCTAGTGCCAGATTTCAAAGGAAATGCTTCCAGTTTCTGCACATTCAGTATGATATTGGCTGTTGGTTAGTCGTAAATAGCTTTTATTATTTTGAGATACGTTCTGTCAATACCTAGTTTATTGAGGGTTTTTAGCATAAAGGGCTGTTGAATTTTGTCAAAGACCTTCTCTGCATCAATTGAGATAATCATGTGGTTTTTGTCTTTGGTTCTGTTTATGTGGTGAATTACATTTATAGACTTGCGTATGTTGAACCAGCCTTGCATACCGGGATGAATCCTACTTGATCATGGTGGATAAGCTTTTTGATGTGCTGTTGCAATTGGCTTGCCAGTATTTTATTGAAGATTTTTGCATCTATGTTCATCATGGATATTGCATGAAGGTTTCTTTTCTTGCTGAGTCTCTACCAGGTTTTGGTATCAGAATGATGTTGGTCTCATAAAATGATTTGGGAAGGATTCCCTCTTTTTGGATTATTTGGAATAGTTTCAGAAGGAATGGTAATAGCTCCTCTTTGTATGTCTGGTAAAATTCAGCTGTGAACCCATCTGGAGCTGGGCTTTTTTTTGGGTGGTAGGCCTTTAATTGCTGCCTCAACTTCAGACCTTGTTATTGGTCTATTCAGGGTTTTTATTTCTTCCTGGTTTAGGCTTGGGAGGATGCAAGTGTCTAGGAATTTATCCATTTCTTCCAGGTTTACTAGTTTTTGTGCATAGAGTTGTTTGTAATAATCTCTGATGATGGTTTGAATTTCTGTGGAATCTGTGATGATATCCCCTTTATTGTTTTTTATTGCATCTATTTGCTTAGTCTCTCTTTTCTTTCTTATTCATATGGCTAGTGGTCTATTTTGTTGATCTTTTCAAAAAACTAGCTCCTGGATTTATTGAGTTTTTGAAGGGTTTTTTTGTGTCTCTATCTCCTTCAGTTCTGCTCTGATCTTTGTTATTTCTTGTCTTCTGCTAGATTTTGAGTTTTTTTGATCTTGCTCCTCTAGCTTTTTCAATTTTGACGATAGGGTGTCAATTTTCGATCTCTCCTTGCTTCTCATGTGGGCATTTATTACTATATATTTTCTTCTAGAGACTGCTTTGAATATGTCCCAGAAATTCTGGTATGTTGTGTCTTCATTCTCACTGGCTTCAAAGAACATCTTTATTTCTGTCTTCATTTCATTGGTTATCCAGTCAACATTCAAGAGCCAGTTGTTCAGTTTTCATGAAGCTGTGTGGTTCTGAGTTAGTTTCTGAATTCTGTGTTCTAGCTTGATTGCACTGTGGTCTGAGAGACTGTTTGTTATGATTTCCGTTCTTTTGCATTTCCTGAGGAGTGATTTACTTCCAATTATGTGGTCAATTTTAGAGCAGGTGTGATGTGGTGCCAAGAAGAATGTATATTCTGTGGATTTGGGGTGGAGAGTTCTGTAAATATCTATTAGATTAGTTTGATCCAGGTCTGAGTTCAAGTCCTGGATATGCTTGTTAATTTTCTGTCTCGTTGATCTGTCTAATATTGATAATGGGGTTTTAAAGTCTCCCACTATTATTGGGTGGGAGTCTAAGTCACTTAGTAAGTCCTTAAGAACTTGCCTTATGTATCTGGATGCTCCTGTATTGGGTGCATATATATTTAGGATCGTTAGCTTTTCTTGTTGCATTGATCCTTCTACCATTATGTAATGCCCTTCTTTGTCTCCTTTGATCTTTGTTGGTTTAAAGTCTATTTTATCAGAGATGAGAATTGCAACTCCTCCTTTTTTTTTTCTTTCTTTTTTTTTTTTTTTTTTTTTTTTGCTCTCCATTTGCTTGGTAAATCTTCCTCCATTCCTTTATTTTGAGCCTTTGTGTATCCTTGCATGTGAGATGTGTTTCCTGGATTCAGCACACCAATGGGTTTTGGCTTTTTATCCAATTTGCCAGTCTGTGTCTTTTGATTGGGGCATTTAGCCCATTTACATTTAGGGTTAATATTATTATGTGTGAATTTGATTCTGCCATTTGGATACTAGCTGGCTGTTTTGCTTGTTAGTTGATGCAGTTTCTTCATTGTGTTGATACTTTTTATCATTTGGTATGTTTTTAGAGTGGCTGGTACTGGTTGTTCCTTTCTATGTTTAGTGCCTCTTTCAGGAGCTCTTGTAAAGCAATCCTGGTGGTGATGAAATCTCTGAGTACTTGCTTGTTCGCAAAGGATTTTATTTTTCCTTCACTTATGAAGCTTAGTCTGGCTGGATATGAAATTCTGGGTTGAAAGTTTTTTTATTTAAGGATGTTGAATATTGGCCCCCACTCTCTTCTGGCTTGTAGGGTTTCTGCTGAGAGATCTGCTGTGAGTCTGATGGGCTTTCCTTTGTGGGTAACCCGACCTTTCTCTCTGGCTGCACTTAGCGTTTTCTCTTTCATTTCAACCCTGGTGAATCTGATGATTATGTGCCTTGGTGTTGCTTTTCTTGAGGAGAATCTTTGCAGGGTTCTCTGTATTTCCTGTACTTGAATGTTGGCCTGCCTTACTAGGTTGGGGAAGTTTTCCTGGATGATATCCTGAAGAGTATTTTCCAGCTTGGATTCACTCTCTCCATCACATTCAGGTACACCTATCAAACGTAGATTAGGTCTTTTCACATAGTCCCATATTTCTTGGAGACTTTGTTCATTCCTTTTTACCCTTTTTTTCTTTAATCTTGCCTTCTTGTTTTATTTCATTGAGTTGATCTTTGACCTCTGATATCCTTTCTTCTGCTTGGTCAATTTGGCTGTTGAAACTTGTGCATGCTTCGCGAAGTTCTCCTGTTATGTTTTTCAGCTCCATCAATTCACTTATATTCCTCTCTAAGTTGTCCATTATCATTAGCATTTCATCAAATCTTTTTTCAAAGTTCTTAGTTTCTTTGCATTGGGTTAGAACATGTTCTTTTAGCTCACAGAAGTTTATTACCCACCTTCTGTAACCTGATTCTGTCATTTCATCACACTCGTTCTCTATCCAGCCTTGTTCCCTTGCTGGTGAGGAGTTATGATCCCTTGTAGGAGGAGAGGGTTCTGGTTTCAGGTGCTTTCATCCTCTTTGCTCTGTTTCTTCCCATCTTTGTGGATTTATCCACCTGTCATCTTTGAAGTTGCTGACTTTCAGATTGGGTCTCTGAGTGGACGTCCAGTTTGTTGATGATGACGTTATTTCCTCTCTTTCTTAGTTTTCCCTCTAACAGTCTGGCCCCTCTGCTGTAGGACTGCTGAGGTCCACTCCAGGCCAGGCTTACCTGGGGATCACCTGCAGCGGCTGCAGAACAGTAAAGGTTGCTGCCAGTTTCTTCTTCTGCTGTCTTTGTCCCAGAAGGATACCTGCCAAATGTCTGTCTGAGCTCTCCTTTATGAGGTGACTCTTTGGATATAGGGGGGTCAGGGAGCTGCTTGAGGAGACAGTCTGTCCTTTACAGGAGCTCAAGGGCTGAGTTGTGATCTCCATTGTTCATTTAGAGCTGCTGGGCAGGTACGTTTAAGTCTACTGCAGCAGAACTCATAAACCCTTTTTTTTCCCCAGGTGCTCTGTCCTGGCTAGTTAGGGCTTGATTTATGAGTTTCCATTGTGCTGCTGCCTTTTTATCGGGGCTGCCCTGCCCAGCGAGAAGGCAGCCTAGTCACTGTCTGCCTACAGAGGCTTTGCTGAGCTGCTGTGGGCTCCGCCCAGCTACTGTGTGAACTTCCCTGCAGACCTGTTTTTACTGGTGTAGTTAGAACTGCCTCGGCAAAGCTGGCCCACCTCTCTAATGGCAGACTCTCTCTGTAATGGTGGGTTGCCTCGGCAATGGTGGGCTGCCTCAGCAGTGGCGGACTACCTCTGTAGTGGTGGACTGCCTCGGTAATGGTGGATGCCCCTCCCCCACAGAGCTGGACCTTCCTGGGTTCAGCTCTGCTTGCTGTGAAACTCAACCCAGAACGTTTCCAATTGCTGTTTTTTGGTTGGGGTGGGATCAGTCGAGCCTGATCACCTGACTCCCTGACTCAGAGCCTTTTTTTTTAGTTGAATGGTCAACTTTCTCCCAGGTGTTCCAGTTGCCTGTTGAAATGGCGCTGGGATCTGTGTGATTTCCCATGTGGCAACCTACTGCGCCAGCTGAAACAGTGGCACTGAGATTTGCGGCGTTTTTTTTTGCCCAGGAATCTCCTGGCCTGGCTCCCTGTTTCAGTCCCCTTTTTAATCAGATGAATGGGTGACTCTGCCTTCCCGGAGCTCCAATCACCAGCTAAAATGGTGCCTGGGCCCATGTATTTTCTACAGAGAACTGCTACCCCGGGGCACTGGCAAAGCAGCCTCACTGGCCAAACCAGTCACCCTGGCAATCCAAGGGGCTCCTCCACTTGGGAATCTTCTGGTCTGTAAGCAATAAAAATCCATCTGGAAATGCGGCATCCACTCACCCTCTGTGCTTTCACTGGGAGCTGCAATCCTGAGCTGCTCCTAATCGGCCACCTTGGTTCTCTCTTTGGTGATTTCTCAGAACTCCCAGTTAAGGCTTTCCCAGTCCTCTGAAAAGCAAAAGTGGGCTGTGACCCTCTTCTCGCAAGGATTGATTCTATGTGGGGTACACACCTAACCCTGTGCAGAGCTGAACTGTTGAAGTTAAGAGAGAGAAGTGAAAGATGGTCTCTGTTTTTGGGAGTCCACTAGGGAGGGAGACAGTCTCATGTGGGATTGTTTTTTCAAGATAGGGTCTTGGTCTGTTGCTCAGGCTGTCGCGCTGTGGTGCAATCACAGCTTACTGTAGCCTTGAACTCCTGGGCCCAAGCAATCCTACCACCTCAGCCTCTTGAGTAGCTGGGATCACAGGCACACACCACCACACCCAGCTAATTTTTAAAAAATTGTTATTATTTTTTTGTAGAGATGGGGGTTTCACCATGTTTCCCAGGCTGGTCTCAAACTCCTGGGCTAAAGTGATCCTTCTGTCTCAAACTCCCAAAGTGCTGGCATTATAGGCATGAGCCACTGTGCCTGGCCTTACGTGGCATATTTAAAACAACCCAGTCAGACAGTAAATGCCACATTGGTGGTAGGGTAGATCAGGGCGGGAGTAGGAACAGAGGACATGTTCCCTGGGAAAGGGATGTGGGCTTTGGTGTCAAAAACACCTGCATTTCTGTCTGGGCTCTGTCAATTTCTTGGGATTTGGGGTGAGATATTTCTCCAAGCCTCACTTTGTAAAATGTGATCTGTAAAATGGAAATGCAAATAATACCTATCTCCCAGGGCTGTGGTGAGGACTAAACAGGAGAATGCATGTGAATTACTTAGTGCAGTTCTGGCATCTAGTGTGTATTCAATAAATAGTAGCTACGTTTATGCTGCAGAATTCAGGAAGGGGAGATCAGAGAGGGCCAGGTGGTTCCCTAGTGGAGCCTCACCCAAGAAGGACCGAGGAGCAGTAGAGGCTGTAATGAGGACAGCAGGAAACTCCACTCCTGAAAGTTGGTGGTGGGGGGACACAGAAGACCCTGGTGGTCTGCATCAGTGCCTGGGACCTGGCTGCCTCTGGGGGTACCTGGTGGTGCCAAGTTGCCCCAGTCTCTGGCTTCCTTGAATTTCAAGTCCTCTACTTTGAGCATCTTGTTATCACCTGGGGCCCTGGGTAAATCTCAGCCCTTTGGGCCCATTTTTCTGTCTATTTGAGGGAAGTGAATCTGACCATTCCAGTTTTGGCAAAGACAGATAGAAATGACTCAAACGTGTACTTTATGTGGACAGAGGACCCCAGTGTTCTGGGAATGAGTATGGTGAAAAGGAGCAACTTCTGAGCATGCAGGCTGTAGCTTCCCCTAGGCCTTGAACTGCCTGCATCTCGTAGACCACTGCAGATGTTAGGGCCTCTTGAGGTGGCCTGTGGCCATGGCTGATGGGAGACATCCCTCTCCAGCTCTGCCTGCACTGGCCCCTCTATGGCTCCTCACATGTGCTCTAGGAATGGTCTATTCCTTTCAAGCACGGATGGAGGATGTCCAGGCAGGTCACTCTGCCTTGGCAGCTTCCTCCTGCCTATGCTGGCAGCTGATCCCGATGGTGCTGGCTGAACTGCATGGAGGTGAAACCTCCAGCTCTACCGATATTTAGCATCGATACATTCCTTGGCCAGAGACAGTCTAAGAGTCAGGAAAACTCATTATGAGAATAGTAAGAATAATGCCCTGTAATTCATTATTTACAGTGCTTTACTGTTCATAAGGAATTTTCCTATACACACTATTGCAACTCTCACAGCAGCCTGTTAAGGCAGGGAGGTGTTATTTCAGATGAGGAGACAGGCTCAGAGAGGTAAAGGAGTTTGCTGAAAGTCTCACAGCAGGGAGATTGCATAGAGGAGTTTTCTGCCTCCTGTTGGCTAATTCTAACCTTAACCTATAGTGGTGGGGAGCAGATGGCTTTATCATTGGCATTCCCTGCTCTGTGGGAGGCAAGTTTCCTATCCTTTGCTCCTTTAGGGAGGAGGTGGCTTTTTCATCTAGCCCCTCAGTTGGCCTGGGCTCAGGAGGATGTGGGGAGACAGGGACAGTTACTGCCACTGGGCAGTCCAGGTGCAATCTGTTCTCTTCCTGGGAGAAGACACCACTGCCCTTTTTAGTATTCCTGGGATCCCTGCAGTGCTGAGGAAAATGAAACCCATTTCAGTTAAATTTTTAAAAACTGCTGAAGTGCCAGCATGTGCCAGGGACTGTTCTAGACACTCAGCAGTGAACAGCACAAATTAAAGTGTCTGTCTGCGTGGAGCTTCTATTGGAGTGGAGAAGGCATAATATCCGCGATGTAGAAGTGACATGGTTTGACATGGTGGTAAGTGCTGATGAGATAAAAGGAAGCAGGGAAGAACGTATGAGAAGCGGGCCCGTGCAGGTGGTCGGATTTGGGGCAGAAAGGCCAGGGCAGGCCTCCGTGTCTTTTGAGCCCATGTGTACTCTTGAGGTCAGGGGTACTTTGCCATCCTCAATCCTGTTTTGCAGACTTCCACCCTCCCCCGCTGCCCCAGGAAGACCCTTACTGCCTGGATGATGCGCCCCCCAACCTGGATTACTTGGTCCGCATGCAAGGGGGCATCCTCTTTGTGTATGATAACAAGAAGATGCTGGAGCGCCAGGAGCCGCACAGCCTGCCCTACCCCGACCTGGAGACCTACACGGTCGACATGAGCCACATCTTGGCTCTCATCACCGACGGCCCCACGTAAGCCAGCTTCCCCGCAGCCGCTTCTCTGCACAGGTGCTATTCTTTAGGAAGGAGATGAGAAAGGCCTCACCACTCTGCCCTGGGGTTCCCTGTACTTAAATCATCCCAGAAAGATCATGGTTTCCCCTTTCCTCAGTGCTTTGTGGGTTTCTGCAACAGTTTTCCGTCGTAGGCTGGCATGGCCTTAGACTTGGTACTCCCTGTTATTTATTTTTATTTTTATTTTTTGAGACAAAAATCTCACTCTCTAGCCCAGGCTGGGTGTAGTGGTGCGATCTCAGCTTACTGCAACCTCTGCCTCCTGGGTTCAAGTGGTTCTCGTCCCTGGGTAGCTGGGACTACAGGTACGTACCACCATGCCTGGCTAATTTTTTATATTTTTAGTAGAGACAGGGGTTTCACCATGTTGGCCAGGCTGTTCTCAAACTCCTGAGCTCAGGCAATCCATCTGCCTTGGCCCCCCAAAGTTCTGGGGTTACAGGCTGAGCCACTGTGCCCAGCCTTCCTGTCCCTTCTGCGTACATAGTGCGGAGCTTCTGTTTGCTGGTAGCCACCTGGGTGCCCCAGAATGGCTGTCATTCCTCTCCCCAGGCAGGATAGCAGCCTTGCAGAGAGTTACCAGCCCAGAGCATGAGTGTATTTGGTGAGGAGTGATGAAGACATTGCTTCAGGCCTTGGGTTTTCTGGGTTTCTGGAGGGGAGCATGCAGGGAGCCTGGGGAACTTTGCTTCATGACCCCATCATGCTCATGGGCTTGGCTCCAGCGCACCTGGCGGCAGCTGTCTTCCTGAATTTGGCCCACCGCTTCTTGGTAGGCACTTAGGCTGCTCAGCAATGCAGGTCAGCATTCCTGGACCCTGCGAGCCTCGGAGCCTGGGTGATGGGAGGTGCTGGTCACACCTGAGGACCACCTCTCTGGGTTTCTGGGAATCCTGTGATGCCAGTCTCCAAAGGAGCATAGTGGGCCCAAGGTGGATGGGCAGCGTGGCTCTTAGTCCTCCCGATCTGAGGGCAGAACTAAGGCATGGGAAGGGCAGGGGCGGTTCCTCCGAGGCTGTCCTCAAGCAGGTGTGCAGGCAGTGGCTATCTCATCTGGGTATCTGGGTGGTTGTCAAGGAGGATCCTGCCTGGGGAGAGGCTGAGTGAGATGGCCTTTAACTCCCTTCTGACTCTGAGGCTGTCCTGTGCTCTGTCCACTCTGGAGTCTGTCTGGGCAGATGGATGACTATGCTGTGGCAGCACCAGCAGAAGCTCTTACAGAAAGTCTATGTGACTAGATGCCAAGGAAGCTGCTGTTTGTTTTGGGGCCATGAGGCAGCAGGGAAACGTGAATTGTGGTCAAAGGTTCCGTGTGGGTGTGGATGCAGGTGTGTGGCCAGGCACCTGGGCTGGGTGTGGGCTGGCAGTTGGCCACAGCAGTGAGCACCCCCATCTCCAGTAGCCTTTGCTGGCCGAGAAATCATGGGCCCCTTCCTTGAGTTGGTGGGAATCTGGGGGCATCAGTCCTTGCAAAGATTCTGTCTCGGTAACAAATAGCCCTACAGTCCCAATCCACCCGTGATGCAAAACATCCTCTTCTTGTCATGAAACCTCAGAGTTGAGAGGTCCTCGGACCATGGCCATTAGGTCAGGGGGCTGGTTCCTCTGCATCCCAAGGTGGGCAGGTCGTGCCTTATAGTTTGATTGTGCTATCAATCCTCTGGGCAACAACTTCCTTCTTCAAGGAATGACAAGTGGCTGGGGATGGAAAAGAGGAAGGAAAGGAGGGGATGAAGGAGGGAGACTTGCAGTGAGTGTCCACTGTGCTTGGAGTCAGGCCCTCTTCCAGGCGTAAACCAGTTTAACCCTTAACTTTAACCTAGGCTGTTGCCACCTGGTATTTGCTCATGGGAAATGGAGGCTTGAGATTAATTCCCTAAATGCCTAAAGCTAGAAGTCAAAACACCTGTCTGACGTCCCAGAGCTGGCCTGCTACTGCCGCATCTCCTGACTCTCCACTGACTTTACAGAGTCTGTGGATGTGACTCAACCGTTCAGCAGGGTCCGTAGAAAACCAGAACCTCCATCCTGACCCAACCGGGATTGGCCCCTGCAGATGCTGGAGGCCTCCAAACTGGAGAGCTCAACGTGACTTCTGCTCAACTATGCTCTCTCCCCATCTCCAACTTGCAGGAAAACCTATTGTCACCGACGACTGAATTTTCTGGAATCCAAGTTCAGCCTTCATGAGATGTTAAACGAAATGTCCGAGTTCAAAGAGTTGAAGAGTAACCCCCACCGCGACTTCTATAACGTGAGAAAGGTGTGCTAGGGGCCAGTTCAAGCTGTCCCTCCCGGTCCCCCTCCGAGCCCATGGGATGCCCTGAGCCAGTCTGGGACTTGTCCCTGTGAGAATGTCAGGGCTCCAGGTTAAGGGCAGCCTTTGTGGCCAGAGGGGCATGAAGGATAGGTGCAGAAGGAGGATGGGTGAGCTGAGTTTGTGTCAGATGGGGCTTCACAGAGTACTTGAATCACGCTAGGTGGAAACCTTTGCCCACATTGTGTATCTGTTGGGATGTGCCCTCTTCCTTGGAAAATAAGGCACAGTCTCTTAATTGGTCATGAAAGTTGAGCACAGCCTACTTTTAAGGTAGGGGATGTATTAGAGTCATCAAGGAGAGACACAGCTGTTAAGATCTCTTTGGTTCCCCCGTGTCAACGTGTTCTAATTGTTTAGCTCTGTTATGAATGAGAACATGCCGTGTTTGGTTTTCTGCTCCTGTGTTAGTTTGCTGAGGATGATGGCTTCCAGCTGGGCTTAATACCTGTGTGATGGGTTGATGGGTGCAGCAGACCACCATGGCACATGTTTACCCATGTAACAAGTCTGCACATTCTGCACATGTATCCTGGAACTTTAAAGTAAAATAAATAAGTAAATAAAATAAAATGTAAATTCCCTGAAGGAAAAAAAGATCTCTGGAGTTGGAAGTTTGTGGTTTTGCATCCTTCAGGATTATGTGGATTTTCAGAAAAGCCTCTAATATGCTCAGATCTCTGCCTTTCTTCTCCTACTGAGGGGATGGCAGCCTTGTCTGGGGCTCCTGGCATTCTCTGCCTGCAGGGGCTGCAGCTGCGGAGTGAAGGTTAAATGATCATGGCCCTAGGGTTTTCATTCTCTTCTGCTGAAGCACTGTGCAGTGAGGCACAGGGTCAGTGCTAGGTAGGGGGTGTTTGATGGTGAGCAAGAGTCACTTCCTGTCGACCAGGTGGCTTTGAGGGAGAGGCTGAAACTGAGCTGACTCAGAGTGAGTAGGAGCTTGCCAGGCAGAGGGTGTGGTAGGGGAATGGAAGTGGCATTCCAGGTGGAGGCATGTGATGTGCAAATGTCATGAGAGAGTCAGAACAGTGTGTTGACGTAACTGCAAGCTGTGCAGTGTGCCTGGAGCTCAGGCATGGGGAGCAGGGAGCAGTGAGTTGTGGGAGCAGTGGGTTGTAGGGAGAGTGAGGTTGCAGAGATGTGGGGAGGCCCTGGATCATACAGGGCTGTGGGTTTCCCACAGAAGGCAGGGAGGTGGGCTGGGGTGTGGCCGTGAGCTGGGAGAGAAACCCCTGGGGGATGAGGCTTTGTTTGGAAGGGGGATGGCGAAAGCTGAGCAGAGTCACAGTGGGATTGTCATCTCCATAGGGGCTCTATCCCAGCTGGGACCTCTTGAGGACTTCCTCTTTCTGAGGTCACCTTTAATAAGGGAGGGTAGGCCAGGGGAGGATGTGGCTCCTCTGGGAAAGCCCAGCTCCTGCCTCCCTGACCTCCTGGCTGGGAGCCCTCAGCAGTACAGATGGAAGACCCTACATGAAGGCCCTAAGACCACCTCTGTTACACAGGGTGTCCAACATAGACTCCCACTTGGATGGGATCAAGAGCTTTAAGATGTAAGAACTTGGCTTCAGCTCATGGGCCCTGAGAGGCTTATGGAAGTGTCTTAGAGAGTTCCAGGCAGAAGGAAAAGGTGTTTTAGATACCACTTATGTGGGCATCCTGGCATTTTCACCTTCAAGCACCATTTGTTCCTTCTCTGTGAGCCTTAGGTATTCAGACAGGTGGATACCTCCCTCACTATGTGAACTCCTCTCAGCCTTGCCCAAAGAACCTCACACGCCTAGCTCATGCCCAAGCCCACGTCCAAAGAAACGCCTCACCCAGCCCAGCACAGCCCTGCCCTGTGCATACATGAATGCTCTGGGCTTGCCTGCTTCCTGCTGCCTGGGGCCAAAGTGTCCTTGCTGACTGCACTGGCACTGACACTGTTTGCTTCTAAGGTGGGGCCCCAGTGGGCGTTCCTGGGTCTACCAGCTGCTCTGTGGCCACAACATGAGAAAGAGTCTTGGTGTGGGGCTAGGGTTACAAATCAGAGACTATCCCCAGGGTTTTCCTGCAGTTTTGGGGCTAACGTTTTCTGTGGACAGAGATGACCTTGATACCTATGACACAGTGGCCTGTTCTTAGGCACCATAGTCAGTCCATAAGCATGGATGCAGGTCTCCTATGAGTCAGGCCTGTGCCTACCCTCTGGGTGCTGCCTACTTGATAGCACTCTTTTTTTTTTTTTTTTGAGATGGAGTTTTGCTTATGTTGCCCAGGCTGGAGTGCAGTGGTACAATTTTGGCTCACTGCAATCTCTCCCTCCTGGGTTCAAGCAATTCTCCTGCCTCAGCCTCCGGAGTAGCTGGGATTACAGAGTGCCCGCCACCATGCCCAGCTAATTTTTGTATTTTTAGTAGAGGTGGGTTTTTGCCATGTTGCCCAGGCCGGTCTTGAACTCCTGGCCTCAGGTGGATCCGCCTGCCTAGGCCTCCCAAAGTGCTGAGATTACAGGCATGAGCCACCATGCCTGGCCTTGATGGGGAGGAGAGCTGCTTTCTCAAATCCAGAATGGGCTGGATGGTGGCCTCCATATGTCTAAAGTGGCTGTTGGCGTCCCTGGGGCAGACAAGGGCTGTGCTCTGAGGCAGGTGCTGTGATGAGGCTGTAGATCTGTGTGAGTGGCATCTGTGAAGGCGCCTGTCACATTGCAGCAGGTGAAGGGCTGTATGACACCCCGAGACCCAGCCAGCAGGACTGTGACTGAGATACTTATTTTCTATGCAAAAGCAAGATAGAAGGGCTGAGTGTGTTTGCTGCTTGGGAATTGGGTACAAGTTGGTGATATCCACTGTGGTTTAAGTGTCATATCAAGAATAGCAAATAGATTTTATCTTCTGTGCCAAACCTGACCAGTTAGGGGTAGTTACCAGAGGCCAGCCCTAAAGCCTAGTGAGAAGAGTGCTGTCCTCGATTGTTGATGCCTGCTATGGGTATGGAAATGGTCAGTGCTGGCTTAGGTCCCAGGTTTGGAAACTCTGCTCTTTGTTTAGATCTGAATCTTAGGTGAACATGGGGAATGCAATTGGATCCTCTGGTGAATTGAAAACACTAACCTCCAGTGACCTTCAATTATTTTGTTCCTGAAATAATCACCCTTGAGATTCTGAAGTTTGGATGGGGTGCTTCCTGGATTGTCCAGTTGTTTTCTTCATTTATCTTGTGACTCATGGGGGTAAGGACAGGTTGACCCCCCCCTGTGGTTGTCATTGGTAAGATAGAGGACAGGACCAGAAAGCCCAGAATCTGCTGAGTCATGCTGAGGTCGTTGCAGCAAGCTGAGTCCAGCTGAGCTGAGCCAGGCTGACCTTCTCTTGTGCATCCCACATGAGCCCAGCCTCGTCTCTGAGGAACCTGCGTTTTGGGGATGTTTTAGCGTTTTGCTTTGTTTTGTTTCCCCAGTGTCCAGTGATCTGTTTTTCTGGTAAGAATGGCAAGATTAATGGCAGGAAGGACCCTGACGAGTGAGTGCTGTGGCCAACAACATGGGCGGGCTGGCATAATGCTCACAGAGGTCCAGTGGATCAAATGTCTGGTTTGGCATGACCTGGAGATGCCCAGCCAGCTGTGGACAGCATTCCCTGCCCTGAGGTCAGCCGCCTCCTCACCCCAGCCTGGGCTGAGTGCCCAGTCGGCCGCAGCAGTAGCTCTAGAGTGTGGTCTAATGGCTGTCAGCAGCCTAGGCTGTGAGGCTGCTGTCGTCCTCCCCAGGAGCTCTTGTAGGCCCCTTGGGCTCAGGGAGGGAAGTCAGTTTGCCCACAGTGACTTCAGGCCGTCCCTCAGCTTAGCTGGGGCTTCATTTCCTTAGGGCTGGTGGCTGTCCTGTGAGTGAAGCACACAGAAAAGGGAAAGTGGGGATGAGGGGATGGGGAGGTGGGTGGGATCCAGGTAATATTAGCAGAGCCCTCAACCTAAGATTAATGAAGACAGTTTAGTAACAGAATCTAATTACATTTAAAAAAAATCCCTTCTAGCTTCTGTGTGTGGAGAATGAACTGAACCAGAACACACGAAAAAGGGAACAAGACCAGTCAGGAGGTCACTGTGAATTCAGGCATGAGAACATGCAGACTTGAACTCCCGTGGTGGCAGTGGGGCTGGAGAATATTGTATGGATTTGAGATCCATTTGGAAGGGAGAATTGATGAGACTGACTGAGGGAAGGGAGTAGGAGGGCCAAGGATGACCCCCAGGTTTTCAGCGTGACCAGCTGGATTCAGGACACACCACTTCCTGGTATGCCAGAACCTGGGAGACAATCAGGTTTGGGCGGGGGCCGGAGATGGAGAGACCACTTTTGGATATATTAAAATTGAACTGCTTTTGGGTTATTCAGATAGAGATGTCAAGGAGACAGTACTATGTACAGTTCTGGAGTTTTTGGCTGGTGACATAAATTTAGGAATTGGTATAAGGAAAATAATTAAATGCATAGAAATGGATCAGATCACCTTTAGAGAGAATTTCTAATGAGAGGACAAGAGGGCCCAGGACCAGGCCTCAAGAAATTCCATTATTAAGAGGTCTGGTAGTGAGGAGGAGCTGATTGAGGAGGCTGAAAAGGAGAGGACAGAGATGCAAGGAGACCGGCTGGTGTCACAGGACTTAGCACGATAGAGGACATGAGAAATCCCATGAGGTATTTTGAGACCTTGCCAGACTCCTTCTGCTAAGGTGCCTTCTGCAAAGAAACTGCCTTTCCCTGGAATTTGGGGAGAAGTCTAAGCTGACTATGCATTTCTGCTTTTTGGGATTTGCTCTAAGATCTTTGGCCTTGGGCCCCACAGAATGAGTCCATGTGTTGGCTTAGGGTCAGTAGAGCAGCTTCCAGTAGAATGGCTTCTCCCTGGGACTTGGGTGCCCTGCAGTTTGAGTGAGGTGTCACTAGCCAAGGAAGGGTGTGTTTTGAGGGCTGGCCTCTAGTGTCTGTCCTTCTCATTTATTCCCACTTGGAGGTTTGCTCTGAGGGTTCTGAGAGAGGTCAATGGGAAGAGTGGGATTTTTTAGGGCATTTGATGGGCCCTCAGGGTTATCACTGAAACCATAAGAACCTGTTGCACTGTTAATTTGTTCATCCATGCATCCATTCGTTTGACTTTGTACTAGGCTCTGGGGTAATTGCCAGAGACTTAGAAGCATCAAACATGGCCCTTGTCCTTGAGAAGCTCCCAGTCTAGTGAAAGAGTAGACAAACTTTAGAGTGATCAGGAGGGCACACACAGCAATGGGATGCCTGTGCCAGCTTTCCAGGTTGGGCAAGCAAAAAAGTGATCAGTTGTGCTAGGAGGAACAAGATTGGCTTCCCAATGGAGGAGGTTGTGGGAAATTTCTAGGTGGATGAGATTGGTGGAGAGAAAGGAAGGCATTTCAGACTGAAGAAACACATGGGCAGAGTGATACAGTGTATGGTTCCTTGGTGTCTTGTGTTCCTGTAAGTGGTGTGTCATGGCTGCAGCACAGAATGGGGCAGTGGCAAGGCGAGAGTTAGGCTTGAAGTAAGCCTTGAATCCCAGGCCAAGGCGCTTGGGCTTTATCTTGAGGCTGATGGGCCTATAGGTCATCTTTACCTGGGGAGTGGGCTGATCCAATCTGCATTTTAAAAAGATTTCCTGGTGCTATAAGGAGATGTGATGGGCAGCCAGGCCGAAAGGGAGGGATGCCAGTTCCAAAGTTTGGAGGAGAAATGGGGAGTGGGGTCCAGACATTGGTACAGCTGCCTCGATGGCCCATGAGGCGCTGGGGTTCTGCGCACACTGAGGGTTGGATGTCTTAACTCTTGTTGCTAGGGGAGGTGGCCTGACTCAGGGCCTGGTGGGCGCTATGTTCCAGGTGGATACGCACATCCACGCCGCCGCCTGCATGAACCAAAAGCATCTGCTGCGCTTCATCAAGCACACCTACCAGACAGAGCCCGACAGGACTGTGGCCGAGAAGCGGGGCCATAAGATCACCCTGCGGCAGGTGTTTGACAGCCTGCACATGGACCCCTACGACCTCACTGTGGACTCGCTGGACGTCCACGCGGTGAGTGAGCTTTTGCTCCAGTGCCACCAGCAGAAAGCAGCCCTGGCTGGGGACTCAGCCCCCTGGAAAGCCACCATGATTGTGCTTGTGGGGAGGCATGACGGAAGCAGCTTTTTCTCTCCTAGCCGACTGAGAGGTCATGTGGCCTCAGAGAATAACAGGTCTTGCGTAGCCATGGGACAGGAGAAGAGAGTGTATAGCTTGGGGCTGGACAGGTCTAAGCACTATTTCCACTCCTGCCACTTAGGAGTTTTGTGCCTTCAGGCAACTCACGGAAGCTTTTATTTCCTTGCCCATAAAATGTTGACAGCCACGTGCCTTATTAACTTTAAAAAATTATTAAAACACTAAATGATTGTGTAACTGCTATGGAAAACAGTATAGTACTTTCTAAAAAAAGTTAAGTATAGAATTACCTATGCCTCAGCAATTCACTTCTAGGTATATACCTCAAAGAACTGAAAGCAGGAACTTGAACAGATACTCATATACCAATGTTCATAGCATTATTATTCACAGCGGCCAAAAGGTAGAAACAACCCATGTTCATCAGTAGATGAATGGGTAAACAAAATGTGGTATATCCATACAATGGAATATTATTCAGCCATGAAAGGAATAAACTACTGATACATGCAACAACCACAAATGAAGTTTTCAAAAGATTATACCAAATCAAAGAAGCCAGACACAAAAGGACATATACTATATGATTCCACTGATATAAGGTACCTAGAATAGACACATTCATAAGGAGGATAGAAGCTACCAGGGCCTGTAGAGAGGAAGGCATGGGGAATTAGTGTCTAATGGGTATAGAGTTTGTTTGGGATTATAAAAAAGTTCTGGAAATGGTTAGTGGTCATGGTTACACAGCAATGTGAATATACTTAATGCCACTGAAAGTGTACAGTTAAAAACGGTTGAAATAGTAAATGTTATGCATGATTAGAACAACAACAAAAAAACCTTTGTTAATCAAAACACTGAATGATATAATGTGGAGAAAGTGCTTTGCAAAATGCGAGTCGTGATGGGGAATGCTCTGTTATTCAGTGGTCCAGCCTCTGCTCACTAAGCCAGCCATGTGCCGAGACTTGCTGTGGTACCTTGCAGATGGGACCCCTGCTGTTCCTTCACAGGGGGCCTCACCAAAGGATCCCAAACTAAGTGAGGATCCATGGTCCTGGCTCTCAGGAGTTTCTGAGGTTTCACGCAAGAATTGACATAGAAGTTGTCTTTTGGTGTGGCCATACAGAAGGCTGCCTTGTAAAGGTCTAGAGAGGGGAATGTGTGTGGTGGCTGAAGAATGATGCGTCGATTGTGTGGTCTCCTCCCCAGGGCCGGCAGACATTCCACCGCTTTGACAAGTTCAACTCCAAATACAACCCCGTGGGAGCCAGTGAGCTGCGTGACCTCTATTTGAAAACTGAAAACTATCTGGGAGGAGAATACTTTGCTCGGATGGTAAAGGTGAGTGAGCTCTCAGTCTCACTAAGGCCTCTCAGATGCCTGCCAGCATCTGCCTTCAGAGGGTGGGGCTCTGTGTGTCCCTGGCCCCTTCCCCTCCCTCTGTCCACCATCAGCTCAGGCAAGGGTGAGGTGCCCAGGTGCCCAGTGCTGTGGCCTGGCTGCAGGAAGAGGAGGGAAGCATATCAACCTTGTCTGAGCTCACAGCATCTGGCCTGGCTTTCCTGTCTCCGCAGCCTGAACCTGGCTGGGTGCAGATGAGCTCCGCGTGGACATGTTTCTGCTGTGGCCTGATTCTGCAGAAGACCTTCCTCCCCAGAGGGAGCCTCTGCTGAAGTGGAACAAGAGTTTATAGGAGCAGGCAGCCCTGGGGATTTAGATCAGTGCTTCCAGCCTCAGAGCAAGGTGGCTAGGGGAGACATAGGACCCTGCTGATGACGAGAGTGAGGGTCTTCCATGTAGCTGGGATGCTCTGGGTTTGACCCAAGCTTTTCTTGTGCCAGGAGGTTGCCCGGGAACTGGAGGAGAGCAAGTACCAGTACTCAGAGCCACGGCTCTCCATCTACGGCCGCAGTCCTGAGGAATGGCCCAACCTGGCCCACTGGTTCATCCAGCACAAGGTCTACTCCCCCAACATGCGCTGGATCATCCAGGTGCCCCGGATCTAGTAAGTGAGGTGGCCCTGATGTCTGCCCTGTGCCCTCCAGAGGTGACAGTCTGTCCCACATGGGCTGCTAAGTCTGCACTGCTGAGGGATGGGACCTGATCTGGTACCAGCTTCGGCTTGTCCTCTCCAGGGATTTTTCCATAGAAGGAGTGCTTAGCAAAGATGTCCACATGACACTAGAACTCTTAATCTTTGAAAAATATAGATGTTCAAAGTCCTTAGGGGATCTACCACCCCTGCCTTCTTCTCCTTGTGGGTTGAGGATGGATTGTCTTTTTGGTGAGCCCCGGAGTATGAGAAGAGCTGGTAGTGGTCTACATTGCTGGCCCTCTCCCTAGATGTCTCTCAGATGGCTGCTGTCCTCTCCAGGTGGCTGGCCAGGGTGGGGCCCATGCCTCTAGGATGGCTAGCGTATGTGGTTTAGAGAAACAGAGCTGAGTAACAGAGTGTTTGGGTCACTGGGAATTTGAGGCCTCATAGCTCAGACTCTTGGTGAGTCAGAATGCCACCATCCCCCTCCCAGTGGCTTCTGGCTTGAGAAAGTGTTCTGTTGGGCACAGGTAGGTATGGAGCTTGCAAAGCAAGGCCAAGTATTTCAGACATTGTTGGGGGAGGAGGAGACAGGAGGAATCTGTATTCAGGCCACACCTGACTTGACTCTGGGTGTTTAATGGGGACACAAGGCAGCCTGAGGAAGTGACTGGGGCTGGTCTCTGACAGGGCAGGGGGCTGTTGGGTCCACCTGATACTTGAGTCTTTGCTATCTCCCAGTGACATATTTAGGTCAAAGAAGCTGCTGCCAAACTTTGGGAAGATGCTGGAGAACATCTTCCTGCCCCTTTTCAAGGCCACGATCAACCCCCAAGATCATCGAGAGCTTCACCTCTTTCTTAAATATGTAAGTGTGGGTGGTGACCCAGGCAGGGCTCATAGTGGCAGAGGTGGGAATGGACTCGCTGTGTGCTGAGTTAGGTTGGCTCCTGCCCTTCACTGTGGTATCTCAGGTCCTGCCACCTGTGTTCCAGGTATGGGGTCGCCAGCCCCAAGAAGCTGGATCTCTAAAAAGTCACCTTCTCCTCAGGGCCAGCTCTGGGACTCAGTGGGTGGGGATGGTGTTGGTTGAAAACTGAAAACTATCTGGGAGGAGAGTACTTTCGGATGGTCAAGGCGAGTGAGCCCTCAGTCTTGCTAAGGCCTCTCAGATGCCTGCCAGCATCTGCCTTCAGAGGGTGGGGGCCCTGTGTGCCCCTGGTCAGGGGGCAGGCCTTGCCCTCAGCGGGGAAGGCAGCAGTGGGCAAAGACTGGGAACTCAGTTCCTGCCAGGTGGGGCCCGAAAGGCCAGATCTAGCCCCCAGCAGCACCAAGCAGCAGCCTTAGGTCTTGTTTAGAAATGCAGACACTTCAATTCACCTGCTTACCTAACAACAAAGGTCCTCACACTATGTGTGATTAATTACAAGCCTCCAGGACGTATTTCCCTTCCAGATTCAGTGTGTTGTAGGAGGAGAAGAGCAGTCCAGGAGAGACTTAACCAGGAAGGGAGGAGGAGGGGGTGGGAGCCAATCTCTTCCTCTGGATGGCTAGAATTGAGGGTTAGCAGATGGTGATACAGGCCAGTGCCCAGTGGAGGTGATGGATGACTTTCTACAGGGAGAGGCACAGAGGGGAGCCTGAGGCTGGGACATGGGGAGGGAGTGATTGAGTCTGTATGCCCAAAATGTGATTGGACAAGCTGAGGGACATCATTGAATTTATACTTTATACAAACATATTCTGGCTGTTGTGTGGAGATGGCCCAGAAGAGAAGGTAGCTGGAAGTGGAGTCCTGGCTGTGCAGGAGCGTGGATGGTGCACTGTTCGAAGGTTGCTGCCAGCAATGGAGGAAGAGTAGGTGTGAGGAGGAGGAGCAGGAGGAGGAGACAACGTATTTTGCACCCGAGGCTGTGGGAGATGCAGTGGTGAGGCTCTGCTTTAGCTGGATAGAGCTCTGGAGAGAGGCTGAAATTATCCCCATACAAGGCCTCAGAAAGTTCAGGTGAAGTATGGGGCTAGTGAGCCCAGAGCAGAGCTCAAGGTCTACCCTGGTCCCCTGAACCCCTCGGCGTGCTTAGGGTCATAGCAAGGACTCTGTCATTTCCTTTGACACACAGGGCTCTGTGACAGGGAAGATTCTGGCCAACACCCTCATGCTACCTTGCTCCTCTGGGCCCCTGCTGCCCCTGTAGGAACAAGAGAGACCGGCACTCTTGTTCGGTGTAAGAAGCTGTAACTCGCCTTACAGCTACTACCTCTACTACATGTATGCCAACATCATGGTACTCAACAACCTCCGCAGGTGCGTGCGGCCTGCCCTTGCACACGCTTGGGTTCATGTGTTAGTACGTGCACCCATGCACACACACGCACACACACTCGCTGGGGCCTGGGGCCTGGGCTGGTATCCCCCCCGTTTGGGCCAGTTGTGGATTAAGGGGGACAGTCTCTTTCTCCCATCTGATATTTAGAGGCCCCTTTGCAAAGCACTGCCATGGCTGGGCAGATGGAGAGAGGCCTGGTAACAAGCCTCCCCTATGCGCCGAGAGCCCGTGCCCTCCATGCATGTGTTCTTGGTTGGGGATGACCTCTGGCATCAGCCGGAAGGCTCTGGTGACTCTGGAGGGCTCCCCAGGGGTCCCAGCAGAGGTAGAACTGCAGTGGAAGGGTGGGAGTTTCCTGAAGCTACTCGAGCCCATGTCAGAGGGTAGCTCCCAGTGGGGACTGGAGAGCAGAGCTAGCTGCCTCCCAGGAGCCATGGGTCAGCCCAGCAAGGACCCTCTTCTCTGTCTGTGAGGCATCTGGCTGGATTCTCCTGTCCACACCTGGGCATACCCTAGGGTATCCTCCACCTACAGTCCCAAAGAGTGCATATTCAGTGCTCAGAACCTCGTTTCTTTTTTTTTTTTTTTTTTTGAGATGGAGTCTTGCTCTGTCACCCAGTCTAGAGTGCAGTGGTGCCATCTCAGCTCACTGCAACCTCTGCCTCCAGGGGTCAAGCGATTCTCCTGCCTCAGCCTGCCGAGTAACTGGGACTACAGGCACACACCACCATGCCCAGTTAATTTTTGTATTTTTGTATTTTTTTTTTTTTTTTTTTTTGGAGAGATGGGGTTTCACCATGTTGGTCAGGCTGGCCTCGAATTCCTGAACTTGTCATCCACCCACCTCAGACTTCCAGAGTGCTGGGATTACAGGCATGAGCCACTGCACCCGGCTGAGCCTGATTTCTTGAGCAACTTCCGTTAATTGCTTTGGCCCTGGTTTGCTCAACCGTGAAATGGGGCTCCACAGCCAACCGGTCCCTCCTGGGTTGCTCTGAGTTATGAATTAACTGATGTGCATGAAGTGCTTTGAGCAGGGCCTGACACGTGCTGTGTAGTAGGACCCTTTCCCTTCATAGCTTGTTGCTGCTGCTGATGGCAGTGGCCGCTGCTCCCTGCAGGCTGGCCTTGGTGCAGCAGAGGGGCGGGTGGTGGGCATGGCTGCCTCACCCTTCACCTGTCCTGGCAGTTTCCCCCGCTGTCGCCACCTCCACATAAGGGCTTGGCACTCTCGTGTCTCCCCTCCAGAGTACCTTTGGAAGCCCAAAGGGGCAGACTTTGGTGACGTACCCACTCCTCATCCCTGAGAGGAATGTGGCCTCAGGCAGGCTATGGGATCCCTAGCTGAGGTGTGAACCTGAGGGCCCCAGACCCCTTGGCCTCTGGCAGCTGTGAGCCCCAGGAGGCTGAGCCAGGTCTGATCCTGGTCCTGCCTCGGCTTGGTGCTCAGGACCTTTCCTCCTGCCCAGGTGACGGGGTTTGACAGCGTGGATGATGAGTCCAAGCATAGTGACCATATGTTTTCCGACAAGAGCCCCAGCCCAGACGTCTGGACCAGTGAGCAGAACCCGCCTTACAGCTACTACCTGTACTACATGTATGCCAACATCATGGTGCTGAACAACCTCCGCAGGTGCGTGCGGCCTGCCCTTGCACACGCTTGGGTTCATGTGTTAGTACATGCACACATGCACACACATGTACACATGCATGTCGCCCGTGTCCATATGAACCAACACGCATGTCCATGTGCTCACATACATCAAAATCCACACTTTCCAGCATGCTATATGAGGCATGTCTCCAGATGATCACATACATGCAGACATGCCCACCATAACACACGCCAGTACAGATATACATTGTGTACAGTATGCAATGCAGCCACAGCCCACGTGTCCACATGTTTACATGTACACACACTCACCAGTGCACATTCCAGGTACATTCTGTACCTCCCTGAGATAACAGAAGCATAGGACATGCCATTACACACATGCATTCACTTGCCGCACCAGCAATGTCCACATGTGCACGTTCACTTAACACCGCACGACAATGTCCACACGTGTATATTTTCATTCAACAAATTACTGCATCTGCTATGTGACAGGCACTGTCCTGGGCACTGGATAAATAACAGGGAACAAAAAGACTGAATCCATACATGCCTTTACAGGCGAAGGTCTTACAGGCAGAGGTTCCTACCAATATGCACACAGACAAGAGCCAGGAGTTGGCTGCCCAGGACAGTAGGACACTGAGCCATTCCCTTCCCTACAAGTCTTGCATCCCACCTGCCCGCCCCTGCTGGGCCCTCGGGCCTCACTAGCTCAGCCTAAACCGGTGCTAGTTGGTGGGTGTGGAGGTTTAGAATGTGGCCCTGATCGAAATAAATGGCCTGGTTGGGTGGAGGCAGTCCTGGACTGAGTTTTTGGAGATGGGAGCTCTGGTTCTGGCTTTGCCAAAGACCTGCATGGAACATAGACTTCTCTCTGGGCCTTGGTTTGACCCTTTTCATAACAGAGAGGTCAGACTCCGGTTTCTCATGGCCTTCCCTGCTCTGGAGTTCTATGAATGCAGGACACAAGGCTGGTAGAGGAATACAGGAGAGTGGCTGGAGGGCACAGCAGGTTCTCTTTCTACTTCGAGGCCCACTCTCTACCCCTAGAGATGATGCTTCTTGGTTCTAAGGGGCTCTGGAACCTGGGCCTCTGCATTTTAGGAGGGGTAGTTTCCAGGGTGCACTGGGTTAGCACAGTTGACCATGGGTGGTTATTCCCCCTGGAGCTGCCCGTGAGCTGAGGCTGCAGGCCCCAGGCAGAGCCAACCAGGGGGTCCTTCCTGATCCGGGGCTCTCTTCTCTTACAGGGAGCGCGGCCTGAGCACGTTCCTGTTCCGGCCGCACTGTGGGGAGGCCGGCTCCATCACCCACCTGGTGTCTGCCTTCCTCACTGCTGACAACATTTCCCACGGGCTGCTCCTCAAGAAGGTAACCAGGCCACTCTCGGGAGCCTGCCCTGCAGCAACTGCCCTGCTCTGTGCTCCTGGGAGGCTTGGCCAGTGAGGCCAGAAAGCTGGGCCCTCTTCTGGGATGGGATATCTGTCGTGATCTTGGTTTCATTTTAAATTATGAAAGTAATATAATCAAACTCATCACAATTTCAATTTTCCAAAAACTGGAGAAATGAAAAAAAAGCCAGCCCTTATTGCTGTTATGTTAATAGAAATAGCCATTATTAGCTTTTTAGTATATCCAATTTCTGTATTTTATCCAGAGTATATTTTAATGTGTTTATTATCATAATGAACACAGAAGTTGGCTGCTTTGTCCCTGTTGTATGATAAGCATTTTTTGATGCTGCAACATAATGTCTATGCTCTTCCTTCCAAAGGCTGTTGTTGGATGAAGGGTCTGCCACTTAGTAATTGACTCAACAAGTCCACACTAGTTGAACACAAGAGTCCATCCACCTTTTCAATGATGTACCTTTGAGCTCTGTGCATGTAGTCTTCTTCATATTTTGGATCACTTTCCACTGGCACGATGTTTAATCAAAATGCTCCCTTTCCCTCGTCCCGGCAAGGTGTAACCATGGGTCACATTTTTTGGTGGGGTGGGTGCTACAGTAGAAAACCACTCTATTCTGGGCAAGTCCACCCTTTAGGTCCCTTCAGGGCTCATCTCCCAGGAGCTGGAGTGTTCAAGTGTTCAGTCTCAACCTAGCTGTTTGCAGTCAAAGCAACAAAACAATTGAAGTGGGGCATCTTCTAGACTGGGTCCATGCCTAGGGGAAAGGAGCTGAAGGTGAAGGCTGAGGTGGGCTGCCCTTCCTGCTCTGAGCCTTGCCTCCGGTTTGGAGCAAGAGTGGGTGCTTCCAACAGTGGGTAGAGGCACCAGGGAGATGCCTGGCATGCAATGTAGAAATGAGATGAGCAGTGGGGAAGGGGAATGTGTGTCTGGGTGTTCTGGCTTCCAGGAACTCAGGTTGAGGACTTGGGCAGACACTGTTCAGATCCCTGGTTTCCACTGGTGAATGCTGCTTCCCTCCTTTTCTCCCTTCCCTTTTCCCTTCTCCTCTCTCTGGCACTTGTCACATGAGTTTGGTGGTTCTTTTGCAGAGTCCAGTATTGCAGTATCTCTACTACCTTGCTCAGATCCCCATTGCCATGTCTCCTCTTAGCAACAACAGTTTGTTTCTCGAATATTCCAAGAACCCTCTGAGGGAATTCCTGCACAAGGGACTGCACGTTTCTCTTTCCACCGATGACCCCATGCAGTTCCACTACACGAAGGTGAGGACTTTGGGGTGAGGACGTAGTGCCTCAGTAGGGATCAGTCCTAGCCTGTCCTCCCATTTCAGGGACTTAAGCCCATGGCTCAGTTCTGCTTTTGGGGTGGGGCTGGTGGCCCAGTGAAGACAGAAGGGAAGTCACTGGTGGGAGAAAATTGTGCCTTCCAAGAACCCTCTCTTTGGGGTTCTTGAACCCTCAAAGGCACAATTTAATATCAGTATCTTTGCCTTCCTTTATTTTCCCTTTCTTTGACATTTATGAGCTCTGTGATGTTGGTAAAGTTATTAGCTCTCTGGATCAAGTTCCTCTTCATCTGTAAAATGGAGATTAAATTGTCTCTACCCCTACCTTGTGAGGATTCATGAAGATAATGAATCAAAGGGTCTAGTGTAGTGTCTGCATATATTCAAAATATTTCTAAATACCTTTTAAAGCAATGCCATTAAATTTCTACATGTTGGGTCTCTGGGAAAAGAAGAGGAAGGGAAAGGTGGTGTCATGCATGGGGGCCAGCTGCAAGCGTACCCAGCATGTTTCGACGGTGTTGACGAGACTAGCCATTGCTTACCACAAACAGAAGCACCAGAGTCTTTTAGGACAGAGGTTCTCCAACTTCTTGGTCTCTGGACCGCTTTATACTCTTAAAAACTTATGTTTTCCAAGACCTGTTGTTTATGTGGGTTATACCTACTGATATTTAACATGTTAGAAATGAATAAGAAATTTAAAATATTTATTATTTAAAAACTGTATCAATAAACCAATTAAATGTTACATAATAATTTTTTTCTTCCTGAAAATAACAGTACCCCCTGCCTTTGTTTTGCATTTTTAAGCCTCTTTAATGTCTTAATGGAAGTCAGCAGGACTCTCCTAGCCACTTCTGCATTTGACTTTTTAGTCAAAATATATAAAAATAGAAAATCTTGCTTCATGGAAATACATAATTGGAAAAGAGAAGATCTTTCCAAAGGTTTTAGGACCTTCAGTGGTCCTTGACCTGTACTTTGAGAACCACTGCTCTAGGCTACAGCAGCAGTCGGGTGGGGGAAGAGGTCATAGAGGACTCATGAATAGACACTTCACATCCCAGAAGGGAAGCAAAACCACAGCTCAAACTCAGATCCTTCTGCGAGTACACAATTTTACCACCTATCCTATGATCACTTATTTTTCTTTTTTTGATGTTCTGTCTCTGCTTTTAGTATTTTATTCATATATGTATATATGTATAATACACACACATAAGGCAAACTTAAGAAATTAGTGTGTTAAAAAAAGCTAGAGATCAGTGCTAAAAGTGGCATGACTAGAGGGCTTGTCACGGGAGAGCAGAGACAGGCATCCCTGATGACTGGTACAGGGCTTCAACATGAGCTCAGTACTGGTCAATGAATACATTTGGAGATGTGATTTTAGATCTTTGATAACCCATGATTTCACAGAAGATCTTGGGCATTGAAGGTGTGACATTTGATGATCCAGGTGCCATTTAGTGAGGAAAAGTTAAACCTGCAGTGTCTGATGTTATCTTTGGACATATGTGAAGGGTTGATTTGGATATTCTCCTGTCTAATCCACATGCTTTGGGGGAGGGTCTAGGAAGCACTTATGGAAGAATATGCCATTGCAGCTCAAGTGTGGAAGCTGAGCACATGCGACCTGTGTGAGATCGCCAGGAACAGCGTGCTGCAGAGCGGCCTCTCGCATCAGGTATGCAGTGTGATGGTGCCACCTGTGTCCCTCCTGGGAAGGCTGCCTGCTGTGTGCCAGGCACCTTCCAAGCACTGGGGATCTGTGACAACACAGCAGGCAGGGCCTCTGACACTCAGGCATGGGGAGAGAAAATGCCTCCTGCGTTTCCATGGCTGCTTCCTCACCCTTTTCAGACCTCTACGGCTCCTCGTAAGGCCTTCCCTCATCGCCCTTTCTAAAATAGCCACACACTTGCTATTATTCTCTGTCCCCTTAATCTGTTTTTCTCCGTAACATTTATTCCTGCTAATATTTAGTTATGTGTTTTTCTGTCTTTCCTTCTAGAATATAAGCTCTGTGAGGGGAGAGGCTTGTTCAGAATTATATCCCTGGGCCCTAGATAGTCCCTGGCACAGAGCAGGAGCTCAGTATTTCTTGAATAGATGGGAACAGTATCTAGACTGAATAAAAACCTAGACACTGGGACCGAGACGTGTCATTTTTTTAAAAGCCCTGAATTCTGAGGTGGCAGTAGCACTGAGACCCATGTTCTGATGTATCTTAGGTCTGCCGACACTTCCCTGGGTGATGTCACTGGTTGGGGAGAGGTTGCATTAGGGGCTTCCCTTGTTGGATGATGATGCAGCAGTTAAAGGCTTAAGATTCTTTTTTTTTTTTTTTCCTTTACACTTTTAAAATTTATTTTACTTTAGGTTCTGGGGTACATGTGTGGGTCATGCAGGGTTGTTAGATAGGTGCATACTATATCCGGCATTTCTCCCCATGTTATCCCTCCCCACCCCCTGCTGTCCCTCCCCTAGCCTCCCCCACCCAACTGCCCCCAGTGTGTGATGCTCCTCTCCCTGAGTCCATGTGTTCTCATTGTTCAACACGGCCTATGAGTGAGAACATATGGTGTTTGGTTTTCTGTTATTGTGTCAGTTTGCTGAGAATGATGATTTCCAGATTCATCAAAATCCCTTAAAAGGACACAAACTCGTTTTTTATGGCAGTTAGGTATTCCATGGTATATATGTGCCACATTTGCTCTGTCCAGTCTATCATTGATGGGCATTTGGGTTGGTTCCAGGTCTTTGCTATTGTACACAGGGCGGCGATGAACATACATGTGCATATGTCTTTATAGTAGAATGATTTATAGTTCTTTGGGTATGTACCTAGTAATGGTATTGCTGGGTCAAACGGAATTTCTATTTCTAGATCCTTGAGAAATCGCCACACTGTCTTCTACAATGGTTGAACTAACTTACATTCCCACCAACTGTTTAAGAGTGTTCCTATTTCTCCACATTCTCTCCAGCATGTTGTCTCCAGATTTTTTTAATGATCACCATTCTAATTGGCCTGAGATGGTATCTCGATGTGATTTTGATTTGCATTTCTCTAATGACCAGTGATGATGAGCATTTTTTCATATGTTTGTTGGCCTCATATATGTCTTCTTTTGAAAAGTGTCTGTTCATATCCTTTTGCTCACTTTTGAATGGGGTTGTTTGTTTTTTTTCTTGTGTATCTGTTTTAGTTCTTTGCAGATTCTGGATATCAGCCCTTTGTCACATGGGTAGACTGCAAAATTTTTTTCCCATTCTGTTGGCTGCCGGTTTGCTCTAATGATGGTTTCTTTTGCTGTGCAGAAGCTCTGGAGTTTAATTAGATCCCATTTGTCTATCTTGGCTTTTGTTGCCATTGCTTTTGATGTTTTAGCCATGAAGTCCTTGCCTATGCCTATGTCCTGGATGGTTTTGCCTATGTTTTCTTTTAGTGTTTTTATGATGTTAGGTTTTATGTTTAAATCTTTAATCCATCTGGAGTTAATTTTAGTGTAAGGTGACAGGAAGGGGTCCAGTTTCTGCTTTCTACACATTGCTAGCCAGTTTTCCCAGCACCATTTATTAAACATGGAGTCCTTTCCCCCATTGTTTTTTGTCAGGTTTGTCAAAGATCAGATGCTTGTAGATGTGTGGTGTTGCTTCTGAGGCCTCTGTTCTGTTCCATTGGTCTGTGTCTCTGTTTTGGTACCAGTACCATGCTGTTTTGATTACTGTAGCCTTGTAGTATAGTTTGAAGTCCAGCAGTGTGATGCTTCTTGCTTTGTTCTTTTTGCTTAGGATTGTCTTGGCTATACAGGCTCTCTTGTGATTCCATATGAAGTTTAAAGTGGTTTTTTTTTTTTCCAGTTCTGTGAAGGTCATGGGTAGCTTGATGGGGATGGCATTAAATCTATAAATTACTTTGGGCAGTATGGCCATTTTCATGATATTGATTCTTCCTAACCATAAGCATGGAATGTTTTTCCATCTGTTTGTGTCCTCTCTTATTTCATTGAACAGTGGTCTGTAGTTCTCTTTGAAGAGGTCCTTTAAATCCTTTGTTAGTTGTATTCCTAGGTATTTTATTCTCTTTCTAGCAATTGTGAATGGGAGTTCGCTCTTGATTTGGCTGTTTGTCTGTTACTGGTATATAAGGAATGCTTGTGATTCTGCACATTGATTTTGTATCCTGAGACTTTGCTGGAGTTGCTTATCAGTTTGAGAAGATTTTGGGCTGAGACGACGGGGTCTTCTAAATACACAATCATGTTGTCTGCAAATAGAGACTGTTTGACTTCCTCCTTTCCTAATTGAATACCCTTTATTTCTTTTTCTTGCCTGATTGCTCTGGCTAGAACTTCCCATACTATATTGAATAGGAGTGATGAGAGAGGGCATCCTTGTCTAGTGCCTGATTTCAAAGGGAATTCTTCCAGCTTTTGCCTGTTGAGTACAATATTGGCTGTAGGTTTGTCATAAATAGCTTTTATCATTTTATGATATGTTCCATTGATACCTAGTTTATTGAGTTTTTAGCATGAAGGGCTGTTGAATTTTGTCGAAGACCTTCTCTGCATCTATTGAGATAATCATGTGGTTTTTGCCTTTGGTTCTGTTTATGAGATGGATTATGTTTATGGACTTGTGTGTGTTGAACCAGCCTTGCTTCCCTGGGATGAACCCTACTTGATTGTGATGAATAAGCTTTTTGATGTGCTGTTGCATTTGGTTTGCCAGTATTTTATTGAAGAGTTTTGTGTCGATGTTCATCATGGATATAGGCCTGAAGTTTTCTTTTTTAGTTGAGTCTCTGCCTGGTTTTGGTATCAGGACAATGTTGGTCTCATAAAATGAGTTAGGGAAGATTCCCTCTTTCTATATTGTTTGATATAGTTTCAGAAGGAATGGAACCAGCTCCTCTTTGTACGTCTGGTAGAATTAGGCTGTGAACCCATTTGGACCTAGACTTTTTTTGGTTGGTAGGCTATTTATTGCTGCCTCAACTTCAGTCCTTGTTATTGGTCTCATCAGGGTTTCGACTTCCTCCTGATTTAGTCTTGGTAGAGTACAAGTGTCCAGGAATTTATTCATTTCTTTCTGGTTTACTGGTTTATGTGCATAGAGCTGTTTGTAGTAATCTCTGATGGTAGTTTGTATTTCTTTGGGATCAGTGGTGATATCCCCTTTATCTTTTTTTTTTTATTGCATCTATTTGATTCTTCTCTCTTTTCTTTTTTATTAGTCTGGCTAGCAGTCTATTTTGTTGATCTTTTCAAAAAACCAGCTCCTGGATTTATTGATTTTTTTGAAGGTTTTTTTTTGTGTCTCTGTCTCCTTCAGTTCAGCTCTGATCTTAGTTATTTCTTGTCTTCTGCTAGCTTTTGAGTTTTTTTGATCTTCCTCCTCTAGCTCTTTCAATTTTGATGATAGGGTGTCAATTTTAGATCTTTCTTTGTTTCTCATGTGGGCATTTACTGCTATACATTTCCCCCTTGACATTGCTTTAAAGGTGTCCCAGAGATTCTGGTAAGTTGTGTCTTCATTCTGATTGGTTTCAAAGAACACCTTTATTTCTGCCTTCATTTCATTGTTTATCCAGTTGACACTCAGAAGCAAGTTGTTCAGTTTCCAAGTGGTTGTGTGGATTTGAGTGTGCTTCTTAATCTTGAGTTCTAATCTGACTGCGCTGTGGTCTGATAGACTTTTTGTTATGATTTCTGTTCTTTTGCATTTGCTGAGGAGTGATTTGCTTCCAATTATGTGGTCAAGTTTAGAGTAAGTGCGATGTGATGCTGAGAAAAATGGATATTCTGTGGATTTGGGATGGAGCGTTCTGTATATGTCTATTAGGTCTTCTTGGTCTAGCTCTGCATTCAAGTCCTGGATGTCCTTGTTAATTTTCTGCCTCGTTGATCTGTCTAGTATTGATAGTGGAGTGTTGAAGTCACCCACTATTATTGTGTGGGAGTCTAAATCTTGTTTTAGGTTAAGAACTTGCTTTATACATCTGGGTGCTCCTGTGTTGGGTTTGTATTTAGGATAGTTAGCTCTTCTTATTAGATTGATCCTTTTACCATTATGTAATGCCCTTCTTTGTCTCTTTTGATCTTTGTTGGTTTGAAGTCCATTTTATGAGACTAGGATTGTTAACCCCTGCTTTTTTTTTAAATCTCCATTTGCTTGGTAAGTCTTCTTTCATCCCTTTATTTTGAGTCTATGTGTGGCTTTGTATGTGAGATGGGTTTCCTGAATACAGCACACTGATGGGTCTTGACTTTTTACTCAGTTTGCCAGTCTGTGTCTTTTGATTGGGGCGTTTAGGCCATTTACATTCAATGTTAATATTGTTATGTGTGAATTTGATCCTGCCATTTTGTTACTGGATGGTTTTCTTGACCATTAGTTAACTCATTTTTCTTCATTGCATTTTTGGTCTTTTGACATTTGGTGTGCTTTTGCAGTGGCTGGTACTTGTTCCTTTCCATGCTTAGTGTTTCTTTCAGGAGCTCTTGTAGGGCAGGTCTGGTGGTGACAAAATCTCTCAGTAACTGCTTGTCTGTAATGGATTTGGTTTCTCCTTCACTTATGAAGCTCAGACTGGCTGGATATGAGATTCTGAGTTGAAAGTTCTTTTCTTTAAGGATGTTGAATATTGGCCCCCACTCTCTTCTGGCTTGCAGGGTTTCTGCTGAGAGATCCGCTGTGACTCTGATTGGCTTCCCTCATCTTTCTCTCTGGCTGCCCTTAGCATTTTTTCTTCATTTCAACCCTGGTGAATCTGACGATTATTATGTGCCTTTGGGTTGCTCTTCTTGAGGAATATCTTTGTGGAGTTCTCTGTATTTCTTGGATTTGAATGTTGGACAGCCTTGCTAGGCTTGGGAATTTTTCCTGTATAATATCCTGGAGTGTGTTTTCCAGCTTGGGTTCATTCTTCCCGTTATATTCAGGTACAATGATCAAGCGTAGATTAGGTCTTTTCACATAATCCCGTATTTGTTGAAGGCTTTGTTCATTTCTTTTCACTCTTTTTCTTTCGTCTTGCCTTCTCTATTTCATTGAGTTGATCTTCAATCTCTGATATCCTTTCTTCTGCTTGATCAATTTGGCTATTAAAACTCGTGTTTGCTTCACGTAGTTCTTGTGCTGTGTTTTTCAACTCCATCAAGTCGTTTATGTACTTCACTAAGCTGGTTATTCTAGTTAGCATTTCATCTAACCTTTTTTCAAGGTTTTGGTTTCTTTGCATGGAGTTAGAATGTGTTCCTTTAGCTCAGTAAAGTTATTATCCACCTTCTGAAGCCTGTTTCTGTAAATTCATCACATTCTTTCTTGGTCATGTTGTGTTCCTGTGTTGTTGAGGAGCTGTGATCCCTTGAAGAAGAGGTGTTCTGGTCTTTGATGGGTCTCATCTTTTTTGTGCTGTTTTTTTCCCATCTTTGTGGGTTTACCTGGCTGTGATCTCAGGGAGCTGCTTGATGAGGTTGCTTGTCTGTCTGTTGAGGCACTACTGGGTTTCTAGGGACTCCTTCAGGTTACCAGGTAAGCTTCCTGTGTCTTTTTTGTTTACACTGGGAGGTTAGTCCTGCGTGTTCCGCTGACCTGGAGATGCTGCTAGGTGGTCAAGACCACCATCCCACTGCTATGTAGGCTTCCTGTGTTTTTTGTTAAAACATGACACCTAGTCCCACCCCTTTAATGGTGGGTTGTGTCTTTCCTCCACAGGGCTGGATCATTCAGGGTTCAGCTCAGACTGAAGAACTGGCTGTCTAACCAACTACAGTTAGTGCTTCAGCCCTCTGGGGTTTGTCGGGGAGGGTAGGGACCTGCCCAGCAGCACCATCTGTCTTCCCAGTTTCAGCTCCCTCTCTCTCTGGGCAGGGGGAGGGGGCACTAGCTCAGTCCACAGGCTCTGCTGGCCGACTTATGGGCTTATGTGTTTGCTTAGATCTGTGCGCCAATCTGGGACACTATCCTGATTATTCAACTCTGCGCTTCTAATTCCTGGTGCTTGACTGGCAACGATCCCCTGTTCTGTGTATTGCTGAGGCTTTGGAGGAAGTGCTGTATCTGGACCGGAGTGCCAGAGAGGGAGCCTCCGACTCACTGGTCAGTTGCACTGTCTGGGTGAAGCGGCACCCCTCCCCACCTTGGTCTGCCCTCTCTGGGCTTTGCTCAATGTCCAAACAGACCTGTTGAAATGCACCTGGTTCCTTGGAGCCAGATCTCTCGATTTCTGCATCTCTCTTGTTGGGTGTTGTTGTGTGCTGGAGTTGTATCTATTTGGCCATCTGGACTCCCTCCCCAGGCTTAAGATTCTTTTCATGTGCAATATGGTTCCTTGGATTGGCTCTCCCCAGAATCACTGTCCTTGTCAGCTCTCCGGAGGGACTTCTTAATTAAAGTTTACCTCCTTCCCCCTCACCAACAGCTGCTGCAGACCTTATCATCTTTCCTCTCTGATCAAGGAAAGCACAGCCAGGAATGAAGGGTTGTCTGAGGATGACTGAGGTTGTCAGGGTGACATCCTTGAGGACACGGAGGCCAGGAGGAATTTTATGAGTCCTGTGGGGATAAGATGTCCTGACAGAAGATCAGCTTCAGGGAGACTAGTCTGATTTGCTGTGACTGATGTCAAAGCTGCCCATGTGGCTATAGAAAGTAAATCAAAAGTATATTGTTTCATTTGTATTTCTCTTGGTCCACAGGAAAAGCAAAAGTTTCTGGGACAAAATTATTATAAAGAAGGACCTGAAGGAAATGATATTCGAAAGACAAATGTTGCTCAGATCCGGATGGCATTCCGATATGAGACCTTATGCAATGAGCTCAGCTACCTGTCTGATGCCATGAAATCAGAAGAGATTACTGCCTTGACCAAATAGCTCCAGCATTTGACATGCATTTTAACTTTTTGGTATAATTTCAAGTCTGCTGTGGCTAATAGTGGTCAAGATTCCAAACTAGGACTTTCCTCTTTGAAGAGGATGCCTCTGAAGAAATTTCAAACTGATGATTTTGGTTGCACTGCTCACTTTAAGAATTAACATGCTCACTTTTGTTAGTATTTCTGAGTAACAAGATGGCAACTTCTCCTTTGGGGATCTGGGAGCTGGGCACTTGTCTATACTTGTTCCTAATTTTTCAAGTATTTCTCTTGAAACTGCCAGTGCTTGAACTGTTGGGGCCAGGATTTTCCATGGTCAGATGCCAAGTGACATGAGGTCTGTGTGGTTTTCTGCCATACTTTTCTCCATTGGCCCAAGTAGGCTAATTGATGATAGTTGTTCATTCAGCCTCTGGATGGCTGGCTGCCTTAAACACAATCAATTTCAAAGCTCCATTTCATAAACGGGCTACTTTGAGGGAATTAAAATATAAGACTTCCTTCTTGACAATTTGCGTTTTTAGTGAAGTTCTTAAACCGTTTTATTTAGCCCTCCTCCCCGCTTTCTAGTTGGAAGCCAAATGTACTCATTAAAACAGCCACTCCTATTCTGAGTCTTGGTTTCTTAACCCACAAAGTGAGGGTTTGGACTAGATGAGTGGCTTTCAGGGTGTTCTGTGAATCCCCTCATGAATACTTTAGAGTGGGGGAGGAAAGGGAGTGACACTCAGGGGCTGTCAAAGGGACTCTGCATTCATTAGTTTTACACTGCGACTGCTACATAATATTTTCACTTGAATGAAGAACTTCCAAAAGCACAGGACTAGATAGATGATCTCTGTTCCTTTTGGCTCTAATACTCTATGACTGCAGGCCAATTATCACTTCACCAATTAAGAGGTGGGAGAAGTGAAATTTACTTAAGGTTGCACAGCTAATAAGTAATAATAGGCCTACAACTGGGTTTCCTTATTCCAAATCCTGTCCTTTCCCCACTATTCCATTAGACCTCACAAATGTTAGCTGTGTGTGTGTGTTTCATCAATGTAACCTGGTGCATTTTTTTTTAGGGCAAAATTTTCCCCTTACCTACTATGATGACTTTAGAAGATACGATGGTCCCAGGGGCCAAGTAGAAAGCATTTTTAAAGACCAACCTGAATTAAGCTTTACCAATGTACTCTTATTCTGTGTTACTAGTGCCTGATATGTAGCAGGTGCTCAATAAATACATATTGAATAATTAAGTTAATTTCTTTTGGCATCATTTTAAGGACATGTGCTCTTAGTACTCAAGAGGCTGCTCAACTATAGCCTATTTCTGCAGTCAAATTCAGATTACAGGAGGACTTTTTGAATCATTATAGTTAGAAGAACTCTATTTCTGCCTGTGAATTTATTTGACTTTAGATTATCTCGTCTTGTGACTTTATAATGCCTGTCTCCTCCACTGGTGAATTTAGCATATGGAACTATAAATGCAGTATTTTTACTAGGCAAATATATGTGCTATCTTGCAGCTAATTATGAAATTAAATAAAAATCCATTGTTATCTTAGGGATTATTTTTGAAAAGCCCCTATTTGTAAACATTTGCCCTAACATACAAAGTACTGTGTAGTTTCTCATTGTCATTTTATCTGTATCAGGTATCTTTTTTTAAATTGTTAAATAAAATCTGTTAGGACTGTGGCTCAAATATTTAAAACTATTTCAAGATAATCATTTAAAGCAAATGTTAAAAGTTTTTTTTACTCTAAGATTGGGCACCATGAAAAGCTATCAATATAACAGCTACTTTATCTTTTACTATGACTCAGACATGAATGACATTCGCTAGGAAAACACAAAATTTTCAAACTGAAGCTCACTAGACCCAGAAGATACATCTTTGCTATCATTTTCTCTAACTTCTACCGTTATAGTTCATGAGCAAAGCTATACATGTTCATTTCCTCTTCCCGGGATATTATTTTAGTCTGTCCAGCTAACACCTATTGGATTTTACCTGTCCTGTAAGCTTTTCAGACATCTTTTCTATAGCACTTTGTGCTTTTATTACATTGTTATACTTAATTGGCCTTTTAGGGGACAAATCCCTACTTTCTTTTGCGTTTGCAATTGGAATAAATGGCAATTAATTGTATATTGGCTCAGATTTCTAAAGGAACAGGTTTTGAGGCATGTTATCCCTTACTTACCCTTAAGGGCTTAAGTTCACTTTACATGTTACTTCAAATTGTGAAACGATGGACATCATTGCTCTTTGCCTCGTGAAAACAAATCACAGCTCCTGGGTTGATATTTATCATGGCCTCTTGGATTAGAAAAGAGCTGAAGGCACATCTCTCTTGCTTTCTCTTCTGAGTGTTGGTGAAACAATATTCTTCATTTCCTGGGTTTGAGACATGACTGAAGGTGATATATCCAAATATTCTATGATTGAACTATGACCATTATAAAGAACAAGTGTAACTAATTCCAATAAAAGGAACACTAACCAGACACACTTACTTTCTTGGAAATTTTAGACTATAAACTGCAAGATTATCAAAACCTACCTCTGCAAAGGCTTTTATGTCTTTTCAGTAAAATGTGACTTTCTCCACAGTATGGTATCAGCAAATTACCAACTGTCATTTATTCTTATGTCTTTGCACTTTTCAGCACTAAGATTCTACAAGGTTTCTCAAATTACATTCTTATATTTTGGAAATGATTTTACAAGGTAAACAAACTACAATAGGGTTGAGTATTTTATTTTTACTGTCTGTTGGGGTAGGGGTCCACAACCCCTGGGCTGTGGACAGTACCATCTGCCACTTGTTAGGGACCTGGCCACACAGCGGGAGTTGAGTGGTGGGCGAGTGAGCATTACAGCGTAAGCTCCACCTCCCATCAGATCAGTGGCAGTATTAAATTCTCAAGGAGCATGAACTCTATTGTGAACTGCACATACAAGGGACCTAGGGTGCATGCAGATTATGAGACTCTAATGCCTGATGATCTGAGGTGGAACAGTTTTATCCTGAAACTATGCCCACACCACCCCAGGTCTGTGGAAAAATGGTCTTCCATGAAAGCAGTCCCTAGTGCCAAAAAGGTTGAGAACCACTGCAGCAGGGTAAAAAGACATAAGAACAAATTAGTCTACTGTCAGCTGCTTATGTTTATATGATACTGTCATTGTGTTGCCCAGCATAAATGTGAGTGACCTGCTGACTTCCCTAATCTCCAAGTAGGGTTTTTCTTTTTTTTCTTTTCTTTTTGTGCCTGAGATGGAGTCTTGCTCTGTCCCCCAGGCTGGAGTGCAGTGGTGCAATTCCAGCTCACTGCAACCCCAGCTCCCTGCAACCTCCACCTCCTGGGTTCAAGAGATTCTCCTGCCTTAGCCTCTGAGTAGCTAGGATTACACGCATGCACCACCACAACAGGCTAATATTTGTATTTTTAGTAGAGATGGGGTTTCACCATGTTGGCCAAGCTGGTCTCGAACTCCTGACCTCATGATCTGCCTGCCTCGGCCTCCCAAAGTGCTGTGATTACAGTCGTGAGCCACTGCATCTGGCCACCTCCAAGTAGTTTTCTTATTCCTGGATAGACAAAGTAAGCTTAAGACAATAACAGTTAAAAATGCAAATTATTCAGACTATCTTTTAATAAACTCAGCTTCCCAATGTTGAAAATCACTGAATCAAAAGATCTTTTCAAGCAGCCTTTCTCCCAGATACGTGTTAGACATAAGGAAATCGAGTCCAATTTTAAATGAATTTTAAAACGGCACACAAACATCACAAACCCCAAGAGCACAATATAAAATAGTCCTCTAAGGAATATAATCATTTGGTATATTAGAATGTGAAATTACATAGAAAAGAATCTCTTCAATTAGCTAAAATTACTTGCGAAAGATTATTTATTGCATAATTTATCAGTGGTCCTAAGAATAACATAGATACTATTATTCTCAACCTCAAAATTCAGTACATAGTCAAATTCATTTTCTCAAACCAAGGTTCTATACGTGATCAGAGTAAATCCTCTATTACTGAGTTAGGATAGGGAAAACTTTATAACTTATAAAACAAATTCCTTAGAGTTCATGAAACCACAAATCCTAGAAGGCACACATTATATTTCCTATTATAGTAAGTACTTTTAAGTACTTCATATTTAAAAAAGACAAAGCTGTACAGAATACAAAAAGTGTACATTTCATCCATCAAACAAATTTACAACTTTTACGATTAGTTATTACAGTAGATCCTACCTAACAGTCACATCTAAAGAATTATCACCCAGTTTAATAGAGCAAACAAACAGCTGTGCTCATTTATTGGATATTTGATAAGGCTAATAATATTTTATATTCACAGTAGATCAGTGTGTGTCTTGGAGCTCATATTGTAAAATAATAAGGTTTGGGCCCTGTTGAGTCACTTGTCTCATTGTTAAATAATTCCTTGAAAGGTGAAGGATTCTCGGTGATAAAATCATTGGCTATTCCTGGAAAGATGCAAAACTCTGTAAGCTAACTTTGTTGACGTTTCAAAAACATTTTAAAATGAGGCAATCTGAATTAAACTCAGCAAGTCTAATCCAAAAGGATAATTTAAAATCTTTGAGCTGGAAAAGATCCCAGTGGATCATCTATCCCAAAGTTTTCAAAATATGTTCCATGGAATACCAGGAATCTATGGAGGAGACACAGGGTTCTGCAAATTTGACTTGAATTAATTTTTGTTTTTTAAAAAAAAACTCCCATTATACAAATGTGTTACTCATTAAATTCAAACATACTGGCTATTACCAATGCATTAATGTGTCTTTATTGGTTGACTTAATCATATTTATAGTATATAAAGTTTATATAATAAGGAAATTTATAATAAAATATGACTTTTATATGGGGGGGTAGGATGTGTGTGTATGCATGTGTGTTAAGATTTTCCTTGGAAAAAGAAAAAAGTTTTTACTGCTGACATAGTGGGAAAACCACAAAGTCTCAGTTTCTAAAGTAGGAACCTACAAACAGTAAGAGACTTTCTCAAGGTCACATAACCACCAAGTGCATTGCCAGGTTGATATGATGGAACCCCGGGTACTCTGCTTGCATAAACCTCCATAGGGAGTAGTTAGCTATTTGGTATTTAACTATCCTATTATGAATGTCAATGGATTTGTCTTCAGCATTTTTTGGGGCAAGATCAAGCCACCTTGGAATTTGAAATTTCAAGCTACCTTGAAATATCAGATGTTTTTCCTTGAAATTGATTTAATTTTATTTGCTTGCCTATTAAAATCCTATTATCCAAAAATTCTGTCATCAATCAGTGGCAACTTAAATTGTGTACCCTGGTTTAGGAAAATAGTAATATTTGCAACTTATGAAGAAGTCAGAAAAGTTACGTGGAATGTTAAATTTTAAAGGAGGCAGGCCCTAATGACGTGCCAAAATGTTAATGTTAGAAATTTAGTTGATAAGCCAAAAAGGTTAAGTTGCGACTGAAGATCACAATTCCATTATTACTATATTCTTTTACACTATTTTAATGGAGAGAATATTTCAATGGAAGTACAGTGAAACAGCAAGAATGCCAAATTATCTTCTAATTTTCAGACATATTTTATGTATATACAGTAAAAAAGCATCACTCTATTTTCTTGTCTTTTTTTTTTTTTTTTTTTTTAATTGCTCTGTCTTCCAGGCTGCCATGCAGTGGCACAATCTTGGCTCATTACAACCTCCACCTCCCAGGTTCAAGTGATTCTCCTGCCTCAGCCTCTCGAGTAGCTGAGATCACAGGTGCTTGCTACCACACTGAGCTAGTTTTTGTATCTTAGTAGAGACAGGGTTTCACCATGTTGGCCAGGCTGGTTTTGAACTACTAACCTCAAGTGATGCACCCGCCTTGGCCTCCCAAAGTGCTCGGAATACAGGTATGAGCCACCATGCTGGCCTCTTGTCTCTTAATCTATGAAATTTGAGGACCCTGAAATCTCAGAAAGATGTTTTCAAGTTAAGGGGGGAAAAAAAGCACCATAAACCAATATTAAATGACTTATAATAATTTAGAAATACAAAATTTAGTATTTGTGATGCAGAAAAGTTTCCTTCTGAAACTCCGAGATGTGTGAGCATTATCAAAGCCATTTTGAACAGTTACGCAGCTGTGGGAAAGCATTTCCAGAACAGCCAAGAAAATTCCCCAGGAGAAATCCATTTGCAAGGGAAAGTCACACCCAACTTCACAGGCCTCACCCAAATTATACAGTATGGCAAAAACAAACAAAAAAATCTTTAAGTACAGTAGTTCCAAAACACACTGCTAAAGTTATGAAATAATTGTGGATCATTTCAAGTAAAAATTATTAAAGGAGCAATAATTAACCACAAGGGGGCATATATACTCCTTAGATTCCAGCAGAAACACTAGTTTTAAGTAGTAACATGCACTTTGATGTATTCTACATTTTCAGTCACTTAAAATTTCCTCTCTCAGATGGCTACAACTTTTTAATATTTGAGGTTTATTTTATAGCTAACTAAAAAGATTCCAGAATACTCCTGCCCCACAAAACAGTAGTGTTTCAGAAGCCTCTGGAGGTGTTGCTTTTACCTTTAGCAAAGAATTCAGGAGGAATTAGTTGTAATACAAATTTGAACAGGTAAATAATAGGAAAATATGGTCTAAAACAGTAGCAAATTTTAGTTTACCATAAATGGAAGACATGGGAGGTTTATTTTTTAAAGTGGGACAAATGATCAGAGTAGCAAAAATAAAAGGGTGGGGAAAATTGATTTTTCTGTGTCTGTGCCACAACCTTGCATTCTTCCCCCATGATCAAATATTTGTAGCCTACAATAGCAATAGAAGACCTTCACTCCAAGGTCACGGCCTGTGGGGCTGGCCTGCCTCGTCAGCCATGTTAAGAATATAGTTAGCCATATCATCTTCAGTGGGTGCATCTGATACCACCCAAGATTCATTTGCTCCAGTCATCTGTAGGCGACAAATAGGGCAATTCCTGTGTCGATCACTCCTATTAGAGAAGTCAAAATAAGAACAGTTTGTTTTCTTTTTCCTTTTTTAAAAACAGGATTTTTAAAAAAGTAATACATGTACATGGCTTTTAAAAAGGAAATAGCATAAAAGTATACAGTGAAAAATAAATCTCTCCCTTCCATCTCAATCTTCAATTCTCCTTCCCAGGGGCAACCACAGTTACCAGTTTCCTATATTCCTCTAGAGATAGACTAAACTTGATTAAGCTTATGTGTACACAGATGCATGTGCGTACATGTGTGTACACACACACACACACACACACACACACACAATCACTACTTTACTTGTCAATATCTTATAGACCATTCTTTTTAACATACATTAGATAGCTATGCCATAAGTTGTTTAACTAGTCTCCCACAGGACATTTCATTTTTTTCTGTCTTTTGTTGCTACAAACAATGCAGCAGTTCACCTCCCCATACCTTAACAGGTAAAAGTTTTCCTTTAAAATCAAAACTCCTTGTGAGTTCTAAGAGGAATCTCCCTCTCACCCATGGAAGATTTGGTCGAAGTGTCAAGTATAAATGCTTATATTTGTGATTATTTAAATGGAAGCCATTACTCTAGAAATAACTTCTTGGCAGTAGAAGGGGAATATGACAATAGGAAAGGATATTACTAATTATTTTGCTAAGTAATATATACACGACTTTCAACAATATAATCTGTTGCCTGCTTAAAGGTCTGACAAAAAGTCTTATGGCTCATAGGCAACAGGAAGATTTGTATAAAAATGGAGCATAGAAAGTTTAAAATAAAAGATAAACTTTACATGCATAATACTTTTTCTGACAGGGAAAGAACTCAAATATGATCACTTAAATAAAATTATGTTTTCCAAAGGGATTTTTTTTTTTTCTTGTCAAACATTATTTTGGAAATTTAAAAAATACCGTATTTGAACCAGAGACATATCATGCAGGGATGTTTTTCTTTTAATCTGTCTGTGAAATATGGGACCAAAGTAATTATATCAACTGCTTTTTGGTTTTCATGCAAAAATTTTTAGAACTTTGTTCCAAAAACTAAATGTGAAAGCTAGAGTTGGCATGTATTATTTAGGTTGATTTCTGGTTCCTCAGTGATATTTTACAAGATAATTAGATGTGTGCTCTTCTGTGCACAAAACATCACAATTTAAAAATAGCTTCTGCTTCTAACCAACAGAGGCTAGATTTATCTTCCCACTTAAAATTACTAAAACAACGGTTTCATATAATCTTTCAAATACAGCACTGGCCATCAGGCAACAAAGGACAGTGATCCCTGGGACATGGGAAGCAAAGAAGGTGAGATCTATACTTGCCCCAGCTTATAGCCTTGAGAGTTTCTAGTCCCTGATCAAGAAGGGGGAACCTTGATGGAACATGGCAAACTTCTTGAGCTGAACAGACAGAGCTGAGAATCTCAGGGGGTCCAGCTAGAGTTTACAGGACAGAGTAATGGAAAGCTGCACAGAGGGAAAATTCCAGAGGTCTACAGAAGCGTCCCTGCCAGAATACTCAGCTGAGTGCTGATCAGCGTGTGCATGTGAGGACACTACCCGAGGCTGAGCAATCACTCAAAGGGCTTTGAAAGGATAGTACCCTAAAGCTCAGTGGGCCTGGGATACTGCTTGTTCCACCAGCCAGACTGGAAAGCCTCATCACTCTTTGGGCTTTAGTAGAGTTCTCTAAAGGGTCTTGCTATTAGTGGGACATAATTAGTTCTAAACTAAATACTGCTCTGGTCCTGCCTAACAAATCACAAAAGTAAGATCCAAAAGAATCAAACTGTTTCCAAGTCACTTAACTATGTTCCAGAAAAAAGCTCAAGAATATTTAAAGGAATACAAAAATATCCAATACCCAAAAAGGTAAAATTCACAAAGTCTGGCATCCAATTGAGACCTACCAGACATACAAAGCAGCAGCAGAAAAATATAACCTAAAATGAAGAGAAAAATCAATCACAATCACAACCACCCAGAACTAACACAGATATTAGGATTAACAGATAAAATGGAAAGTTATTGAAACCATATTCTATATAGTTAAAAAAGTAGAGGAAAGATTAAAGATATTAAGAAGAGACATGGATGATAATAATAACCCAAATCAAACTTCTAGAAATGAAAATTTAATTATCTGAGGTTAAAAAAAATACACTGACACATGTCCACGTGTGTTCATTGAGGCACTGTTTACAATAGCAAAGACCTGGAACCAACCCAAATGCCCATCAATGATAGACTGGACAAAGAAAATGTGGCACATATACACCATGGAATACTAAACAGCCATAAAAAAAGATGAGTTAACGTTCTTTGTAGGGACATGGATGAATCTGGAAACCATCATTCTCAGCAAACTGACACAGGAAAAGAAAACCAAATACCACAAGTTCTTGCTGATAGGAAGATATTGAACAATGAGAACACATGAACACAGGGAGGGAGCATCACACACTGGGATCTGTTGTGGAGGGGACTAAGGGAGGGACAGTGGATGGGGGAGGTCGGGGAGGGATAACATGGGGAGAAATGCCAGATATAGGTGATGGAGGGATGGAGGCAGCAAACCACCTTGCCATGTATGTACCTATGCCAATAATACTGCATGATCTGCACATGTACCCCAGAACCTAAAGTACAGTAATAAAATAAAAAATCACAAGTACCCCAGAAAAAAAAATACACTAGATGAAATTAATGGCAAGTTAGACAGTGAAGAAAAAAAAGACTGGTAAATATGAAAAGGGTATCTATCCAAATGAAACCCAATAGTAACTATCCAAAATGAAACCCAGAGAAAGACTCAAAAGAGAGAAAAAAAAAAAAGAAGAAAAATAGCACCAGTGAGCTGTGGTACAACTTCAAGTGGGCTAATATATGGTAATTGGAATCACAGGAGAGCGGAGAGAAGACAGAAAAAAAATCTGAAAAAATAATGGCTGAAAAATTTCCAAACTTTATGACACTATAAATCTAATCCAAGAAGCTCAGTGAACCCCAAGCACAAGAAACACGAAAAAACTATTCTAAGGCACATCATAATAGAAGTGCTCAAAACCAGTGAAATTAAAAAAACCAAAAACCTTAAAAACAGAGGGGGAAAAAATGGCACATTACCTACAGAGGAAAAAAGAATGACAGAGTTCTCATTAGAAACAATGCAAGCGGGTGTGAAGCAACATCATTAACATACTGAAAGAAAAAATAAAGTTTAGAATTCTGAATCAGAAAAACACTTTGAAAAATGATATTCAGACATTCAAGAAGATCCTATGGAATCTACAAAAATACTACCAGAACTGATACATGAGTTTAATAAGGGTACAGGATACAGGTTGATATACAAAAGTCTATTGTATTTCCATACACTAGTATCAATCATAAATTGAAAATTTTAAATACCATTTAAAGCATCATACAAGTATGAAATACTTGGGGATAAATATCAAAGATATGCAGTACTGAAAACTACAAAAATTGGTGAGAGAAATTAAAGACATAAATAAATGGAGAAATGTACTGTGTATGTGGATAGAAAGACTCACTAGTAAGAAATTCACTCCCCCTAAATTGATATATTTATTCAATGCAATCCCAATCAAAATTAGCTTTTTGGCAGAAATTGATAAGCTGATTCTAAAATTCATACTGGAATGCAACAGGCAAAACAACTTTGAAAAAGAACAAAGTAGAAAAATTAACACATCCTGATTTTAAGACTTACTATAAAGCTACACTAATCAAGGTAGTATGCTATTGGTGTAAACTAGAGAAACAGGTCAACAAAACAGAACAGTCCAGAAATAGGCCCACATTTTCAACAAAGGTGCAGAGGCAATTTAGTGAAGATAGCCCTTCAGCAAATTGTGCTGGAGCAACTGGACAGCTATATGTAAAAAATAAATTTTAAAAAAAGAAATTTGATTCCATAACTTATACCATATAAAAAATTAACTCAAAATAGACTGTAAACTAAAAAATTATAAAACTTTGGAAGACAGAAAAAAAACCTTTGTGATCTTTGGTTAGGAAAAGAAATCTAAGAAAAGATACGACAATAAAATCACTATCTATAAATCATAGACTGATAAATTGGACAACAAAATTAACATCTTCTACTCCTTGAAAGACATTCTTCAGAGAATGAAAAGGCAAGCCACAGAGTGGGAGAAAATACTTGCAAAACACATATCTAATAAAGGACATATATCCAGAATACAAAGAACTTTCAAAACCCAATAACATGGGAAAAATCCAATAAAGAAATGGGCAAAGATTTGGATGTACTCTTCACCAGAGAAGACACACAGATGGCAAACTGGCATATGAAAAGGTGCTCAACATCTTCAGTTAGCAGGGAAATGCAAATTAAAACAACAATGAGATATTACTACACACCTATTAAAATGTCTGAAATTAAACCATACCAAATACTGGCAAGGACGTAAAGCAACTGGAACTCTCATATGCTGCTAATGGGAATGCAAAATGGTGCAACTGCTTTGGAAAATAGCTGGCAGTTCTTTTTAAAAGTTAAACACACACCTACCATATGATGTAGCCATTCCACTTCTAGGTATTCACCCAAGAAAAAACCCAAAATACATCCATAAAACTAACTTGTCCATGAATGTAGCTAGTAGCTTTATTTTGTAATAGCTAAAAATGGAAAACAATCTAATTTCCCGCAATAGGTGAATGGATAAACAAGCTATGGTAGCCACTTAATAGACATTACTCAGCAATAAAAAGGCATGAACTATTGATACATACTACAGCATGGACAAATCTCAAGATAATTGTATTGAATGAAAGAAGCCAGACAAAAAAAGCACATATTATTATTTCATTTATAAAAATTTTAGAAAATCCAGATTATTTTATAGAGATTGAAAGGAGATTACTGGTTGCCCGGGGACTAGGGGATAGAAGTGGGAAGAAGGCTTTACACTGGAGCATAACTTTTAGGTGTTATGGAGATGTTCACTATCTTGATTGTGATGATAGTTTTTACAGGTGTGGATATATGTTTAAACAAATTATACATTAAATACATGTATTTTATTTATTTCATAAATTAACCTAGATGCTCACATCTTATTTTGTAAAATAATGAATTTGACTAGATGATTAGGTCAAGTATTCAAGGATTTATTCCTTCTAAACATACATACAGAATAAATGGTGAAATGAGGAGAAAAAAGGAGGAAAAAGGGAAATGTTTGATTTTAGACTCAAGTCAGGTATAAATTTTCATACAGCAAAAGAAAAGTGTCAAAAACTAAGCTACGCCCCCACATATAATAAATGTCAGGTGTAAAAATAAAAATATTTTTAACCAGTAGAAGGCATGCCATAAAATTCAAAGTACTAAAGAATAAAAATTACTTTCATACTTAACTACAGTATTTTTGCACTTTTCAAAGTTTATTCATGTACACTATCACATTGTCCTTGGCCTATTCCATGAAGGCAGTAGGTAACTTACCATTTATCAATACACTTCTGACAAAAGCTGTGAGCACAAGGCAGGATGAGGTCAACTCGCCCGTCCATACAGATACAACACTCCTCCTCATCGGTCAGCTGCTTTACCCTGCAATATGAAAACTGAGCTGAAACAATGATATTCTCTGTCATTGTGCTTTATACTTTGCTTTTTGTTGCTTTAAAAAGCATTATTAAACATCTATGTGCCCATGGTATAAAGCACAATATGACTCGTGCAAAATCAGACTAAAATTAACTTATCTTTTAGGGATTAGAAAATGTATTAGGGAAGAAGTATTAAGAGAGATACATTTCATAAAGACTAAATAAAAGATACATTTTATGATAGTTAAAGAAAAGAAAATATAGGCAAAAAGTGGAAATAGTCAAATCTTTCTGGAAATAACTCATTTTAATCATATTGGATCTATATAAACAAATTTAACCAATACAGTTATTGCATTACTTAAAAACAGGGATATGGTCTGAGAAACTCATTGTTAGGTGATTTCATTGCTGTGTAAATATCACAGTGTACTTACATAAACCTAGATGGTTTAGCCTAGTACATACGTAGGCTATATGGCATAGCCTATTGCTCCTAGGCTACAAACATGTACAGCACGTTACCGTATGGAACACTGTAGGCAACTGTAACACAATGGTGGGTATGTGTGTATCTCAATATATCTGAACACAGAAAAGGTACTGTGTAAATATGGTATAAAAGATTAAAAATGGTACACCTGTATAGGGCAATTACTATAAATGGAGCATGCAGGCCTGGAAGTTGCTCTGGTGAGTGAATGAGTGAGTAGTCGTGAGTGGATGTGAAGGCCTAGGACAGGAGCATCCAATCTTTTGGCTTCTCTTGGCCACACTGGAAGAACTGTCTTTCTTGGGCCACATATAAAATACACTAACACTAATAATATCTAATGAGCTTAAAAAAAAAAAAATCACAAAAAAAACCTCTCATAATGTTTTAAGAAGGTTTACGAATTTGTGCTGGGCCACATTCAAAGCCATCCTGGGCTGCATGCAGCCCATGGGCCACAAGTTGGACAAGCCTGGCCTAGGAACATATACCACTTGTACAGTAGTGTACAGACTTGATGAACACTGTACACTTAGGCTACACTAAATTTATAAAAATATTTTTTTTCTTAAATATTAACCTTAACTTACTGTAGTTTAACTTTACAAACTTTTTAATTTTTTAACTTTTTGACTTTTTGTAATAACATTTACCTTAAAACACCGACACTATATAGCTGTACAGAAATATTATTTTATAAGCTTTTTTCTATTTTTGAGATTTTTAAAAATTTTTTTAACTTTTTAAACTTTTTTCTTAAAAACTAAGACACAAACACACACGTTAGTCTAGGCCTAAACAGGGTCAGGATCATCTTTATCACTGTCACTGTCTTCCACCTCCACCTCTTGTCCCACTGGAAGGTCTTCAGGGCCAGTAACATGCACAGAGCTGTCATCTCATTTAGTAACAATGCTTTCTTCTGGAATACTTGCTGAGGGGCCTGCCTGAGGCTGTTTTTACAGGTAACCTTTTTAAAATAAGTTTTTTAGAAGGAGTAGATGCTAAAATAATGATAAAATAGTATAATAAATGCATGCCAGTAACATAGTTATTATCAAGTATTACTGTATATGACTGTAAGTGCTATACTTTTATACTGTGAGCAACACAGTAGGTTTGTTTATAGCAGCATCACCAGGAACATTTGAGTAATGCATTGCATCACAACATTAGGTTATGACATACATAGGCAATAGGAATTTTTCAGCACCAGTATAATCTTATGGGACCACCGTCATATATGCAGTCTGTCACTGACCAAAACATTGTTAGGTGATGCGTGACCATGTAATTTATTCACTATGTGTAATACAAAGCTCCCTAAAATATGGATCCTGCCATCAGGGCCTTACAATGCTGACACTGATAATGGGCATATAAGCGAAAGAATAGCTTAGTCTTAAGTGACACAAGGGAATAGAAAGCAGTTTCTGTTCTTGAGGGGCTCTTCCATCATCTTGAGGAAAAAAAAGAAAAAAGATTTCAAACCTTTTGCTCCAGCCACAATTCAGAATGCCCCTGAATGAGCCATATGCCTTTGCACATGGTATTTTCCTTTCCTGAAATTGCCCTGTGAGTTTAGTAAGCTCCAACCTCAATAACTCAGCTCAAAACATCATCTCTCTGCTCTCAAAATCAACATTTGCCTCAATTAAAGGCCTTAAATATTGCATATTGATTGGCTGGTCTCTCCATAAACTGTAAGCTCTTTGAATATGCATGTTTGTCTTAGATTCTCAATAAATGTTTCCTCATTTTAATTTCTTTTAAAGTTTGTGCTTTTTTGTAATTTTTAAGCTTTTCTTCATCAAACATGTATTACTTCTGTAATCATACAAAACTGAATGTTTCAAAGTATAGCCACTAGATTATAAACTTCTTAAGGGTAGGAGCTATTAGTATAGGTATAGGTTTTTCATTCCCTGCTGTGCTTGAGATAGTACTTAAAATTTTGATTTGAACATAAATAAAAATAAATGTCAAATGTATATTAAATATAATAAGTGCTAAGTAAAGAAGGAAGAGATTAATATATTTCAAGCTTGTTGAAAAGATGAGATAGAAAAATAATAGGATTTTAATAGAGGACATTCTAGGTGCATAAACCACGCTGTAGAGGTCAAAAGCAAAATCATGTGTGTTTATGCCTTTGTATACTATGTATATGTACCCAGGAAGCTAGCATGATGCTTGGGTATAAAAACTGAAGAAAAAGATTAAAGTGGAGATAATTTCACCTTTAAATGTCAAAATACTAAGTTTGAACATGTTCCGGCAAGCAAACTAGAACCAGTGTATAATCAAGTGGTAGTGAACTCCCACCGAAATGGTACTTTAGGAAGATTTAATTGGGAATGCAGTATGAGGGACAGCCTAGAGAAAGGAAAACCGGTTACGGCCTTATTTCAGCAATTCATCTGAGAGATAATTAGGTCTAAGAAGCATTGTAGAAGACAAATGTTTTATATGGTAATAGATTAAGTGTTATGCTTTAGTAATAGGAAAAAGAGGGCAGCCACTGAATTGGAAAACTGAATAAAAACCTAGATAGATGTGGGCCTAATGTATCTGAGTTTCATATATATACGTGTGTGTGTATGTATGTATATGTATGTTTTCAGTTCAACATGTAAGTGCCTTTTAGGTCTGTACCAGATCCAAATGAGTTAGGGTCTCCACTTTTAAGGCGCTTACAATCTTCATCTAAGGATGTTGGCTTGGGTGTCAGTAGCAGAGACTACTGAATCCGTACACAGTGATAGAATATTCTGAAGGCTGGAGTTTAAAAGTGAGAAACAGAGGACCACAAAGAAGAGCATTGTGGAGAGACATAAAAGAATGGGAGACACAGAAATAGCCAGTGGAACCAGTACAAGGTTCTGCGAATTTTCTGCTACCTTCCTAGCAGCACGGTGACCAGAGGAAGGAGAGTCCTGGGTTGTTTGTTCCTATTAGATCACCTGTAGATTGGAGTATTTGGTTCTATGCCTCATACTCTGAAAGGCACACATACTGACAGAAAAAGCCTCCAGTATGTAGACGAGACCCACATAAACAAAGGCCAAAGGAACTGGGGGTGCTTATCCCTGAGAACAGAAGGCTCAGTGAGAATTTGATGATTGTTTTCAAATATCTGAGAAGCTGGAAGAGAGAACAGATTTGTTTGGAGGAATTCCAGAGGGAACAGCCATTGAAAGCAATAAATGGAATATAGTAACAATTTAATAATAATGACAGTTAACCCATATAGACTAATTATTACGTGCAAAGTACTGTTCTAAACACCTTATGTCTTCTAACTTTCTCAACAGTCCGATAAAACATATCCTATAGTTATTAACCTCTGTTAGAAGATGAGAAAACTGAGGAAACAGTTTGCTTTGTCAAGAAAATCACACAGGAGTGGAGCCCAGGATTTGAACACAGGCACTTTGCTGCTAGAGTCTGTGCTGTGCTACCTCAAGAAAGATTTTGGCTACTCTGAGGAAAATGAAGCAAAAGGAAAAACTTTATAGTGATTAAAGCCATCTGATTATGAAAAGGCTTTTTTGAGGCAGTGCGTCTCACGCAACTGCAGGTGTTACCTGTTTAAGTCGGGCTTGGCAAAATGTGGGTAAGCAGAGTCTTGCTATTCAAAGTGCCATCTGAAGATTAGTAGCATTGGCCTTACCTGGGAGCTTGACAGACTCACTCGCTTCTCCTCAAAACCACTGAATATTAAAGTTTGAAAAGCTCTGTGTGCAAGATCTTTATGCACCAGAAAGTAATAATGCAGAGGTTAGAGCACAGCTGTACTGCCAGAGAGCCCTGAATGTGAGTCTTAGCTAGGACAATTTCTAATCATGACATTTATACAGCTAAATCTCAGATTCTTTGGCTGAAATGGGCCGATAATTGTACTCCCATATGGGGTTGTGAGAATGTAATGAGTTTATACATTAAATTCTCACAACCTCATATGGGAGTACAATTATCAGCCAACACTCATCACAACTGTACAACACTCATCACAATTCTATACCCTATAAGTAATCAATAAATGTAAACCATCAATGGAACTATGCATCAGATGTAAATAAAGCTCAACTACATAAATGTCCCTCAGGACCTCCTTCAACTTAGAAAGTCTCTATGAAGTAGTGTATAAGGATATTATTATAAGCCAAAAACCATACATAAACAAGAAGCACCCCTAAGAAACTAATCAGGAACTGAGTTTCCAGTTTTGAGGGCACAGGAAAGCGCTAACACCTTTGCAACAAGAAAAATATTTTCTTTTCATGTGCTATCATATAGTTTAAATACATTGGCAAACACCATCCTCAGCTTTTAAAACAATTGAAATAATAACCACCATTCAGAAGAGAGGAGAAGAAAAGCAGAAAAATCAGACCCCTGTCTTTGAAAGATTACAGGATACAGGAAAGACAAGCCTAAACACTGCCTACAATGTTCTAAAAGTCACTTGGCATATCGGTAACACTTGTATAAGCCCAAACCTAGAAAAGCAAATAACTCTATTAAAGATAACCAGGAAATAATAAATGGAAAATACAGTTTAACTGTAACACAGTACTTGAAAACCAGTTGGTTAAAAATGAACCAGAAAATACAAGTGTAAATAGAACAGTAAAAAAAGAAATCACTGTTAAGCACATTCTTTGAATACAGATTTCTGCTATATACCCAGTATGACAGTAAGATGGATGTCAACATGTTTGGATCCATGTAGATCTTTTTCCGATGAGACATTTACAAATTTAAATCATGATCATAATTGTCAAATGGCAAGAGATGGGAGCTTTCAGGTGCCAAAAGCAAAACAGAGAAGGAAAAGAAAGTTTAGATAGAACAATAATGTATTAGGCCTGAGTAAACAAGCACCATCAGAGAAAACTCTGGCTGACTTCATTCCCTTCTGGTAATTCAGTATATGTATTTGGTTCATTCTTGAATGGACTGCCAAGTCCTGAAGCCAATATTTAAAAATTTAATGCTTCAATTAGACATTTGTAAGAAAAACCGGGATGATTTTGCAAAATTCTTGGACCTAATTCCCTAAAAAGCTTTGACTGTCTAAGAACTTAAATACCTATTATAAGGAGGGTGTTAACTATCTCCTTTATAATGTATGCATATAGAGTGGATTCCTGGACACCAGTGTGACAGAAACTTTAACTGATGTGGGCCACTTTATTGATTTTTTTTGAGACAGAGTTTTGCTCTTGTTGCCCATGCTGAAGTGCAATGGCATGATCTCAATTAAAGCAACCTCCATCTCCTGAGTTCAAGTGATTCTTCTACCTCAGCCTCCCAAGTAGCTAGGATTACAGGCATGTGCCACCACACCCAACTAATTCTGTAATTTTTTTTAGTATAAACAAGGTTTCACCAAGTTGGCCAGGCTGGTCACAAACTCCTGACCTCAGATGATCCACCCACCTCGGCCTCCCAAAATGTTGAGATTACAGGTGTAAGCCACCACACCTATCCAAGCCACTTTAACACGGTAACATCTGAAGCACAGAGTAACTCCAAAACTGATCTCAGATACAATACTAACTGAGAAAAAAAAGATTGAAGATGCTAAAGTCAGCACCAGCAAAAATATTAATGAGATTTTAGTTGTTTGCATATTGGAAAAAAAAGTGAAATACAGCAATTATGCATTACATACCTTCCCATCCAAAAACTAGCCTGACAAGATGTTACAGAGGATGAGCTTTCATCAGGTTCTTCAGAGGTGGAGCTTTGTGCTAATACTCCTGCTGCTTGACTTGTGATATCTTTATAAAGTTGAATAAACTGGTACAAATTCATGATCCGTGATGCCTCTACAATGCCACTGCTTTTGTTAATCTAAAAAATACAAAGAATATGAAAAAGAGAAAAGCTGATCATTTCTGGGACCAATTTTTCCCAAAAAGGGGGAACAAATGTGTAGTCAAACATCCTAGGAAATAGAGGAGTTTTCAGGATTTGCAAATTACCTCAGAAAGCAAGAGTCTGAATAAATAATACCATGTCCCCTACATTTGTGGTGTTCAAAGTTCTTATACAAGTTTATCTCATTTAATACTCAAAATAACCCTATAAGATTAATTAGGCATTATCCTGTTGATGGGGTGAGGTGACTTTCTCAGAGTTAAGAAATAAATTTTAGAGTTCAGTATTGACAAATCTTTCATTTTAATTTCTTAAAGCATTTCTTAACCAAAGGATTCATTTGAATTCAACAACCACATGAGATTCTACAACTCAAACAAGTACTTTCTTAAATATCTTTAAGTTCTATTTTGTACCAAAACTTCTAAACTAAAGCATGAAAATTGTTTTAAAATAAATCCTAATAAAAGGTGACTTTCCCAGAAGGCCATTTTGAGTTTTATCAAAAAACTCGTTTAATATGAAGTGAAACCAGTGGCCCAAAGGTTGTACCTTTATAGGTTGTACCTCTCCTCCATCCAGTTTACAATCTAATGTAGAAGGTATCTGGGGCAAGTGGAGGGGAATGCTTTCATAAGCTTTGGGGAGTCATGGAATGAGGCATAATAAAATGAGTGAGGCCAGTAAGGTGATGGAATAATGTTCTTGGATGAAGAATTTGACTTAATCAGACAAAGATTAGAGGTGTGAAAGACTTCCTTTCAGCACAAGGCATAGGATGGAAGACTGGGGAAGAAGAAGTAAGCCATGAAATCTATTAAGTACATATCAAAGTAAGTGGAACAAGCAAAATCAGAAAATACTTAGAAAGAAATGAAGAATATAGGAAGAGAGATAAAGAGAGAGGGCCATAATGCTGTGACTTAAGTTAGATTTTGAAATGTGTTGATAGACCTAGCGATATCAGAAAGTGAGGTAGTTAGATTATACATTTAAAAATCTTATCCAACATTTGAATATTGTTAATGAAAACAGTAATAGCTGTAACACATTTATTAATTGTTCACTATTTGAGAAGGCAGTGAAAGTACTGAGACTCAAGAATGAGTCACATACCATACTAAGAAATTTTAGAACCATCTCCAATAATTAGAAAGTTGATTAAATTTTGGAAGATAAAATCTATTGGAGATGCAAATATACAAGGTTCTTTGGAATAGGAGACTGTACATGAGGTAGAGAATACAATTTGAAAGTAACAGGAATTTATAGAGGCTTACAAAACAGATCTTCAGAGCTGAGGAAATTGGGGTAGTCCTTTGGAACTGCATAGTACAGAAGAAATTACAGAATATATAAGTTTAGTATAGAAATAGCAAAGTATCACACTGTAACTATTCTCATCATAGGATTCCTGAAACAAGAATTTACTGAGCACTCATTATGTGGATGTTACTGGTACTATGTGCACTGCTCTAGGCACTAGTGACAATGTGTACAAAACAAAATCTCTGCCCTCAAGCAAGTTATGTGATAGGTAGGAGAGACAGACAAATAAAATACAGATTAGGCTAGATGAAAATAAGTGTAATGGAGAAGATGAAACAGGGGAGAAGGAATGCTGAGGCGTTACAGGGAAGGCCTTACAGAGAAGCTGACATTTAAGAACTGAAAGAGGTGCTGAAATGAGTCATATAGATGTCTAGGGGGAAGATCATTCCAGGCTGAGAGAACAGGAAATACAAAGCCTGTTTAGAAGTGTACCTGGCAAGGAAAACAGAGTCCCACAAGAAGCCCAGTGTTTGCAGAAGAGTGACAGAGGGACAGAGGGAGGAGTGGTGGAAGACAGAGGAGAGGGTGAGGTGGGAGCAGAATATATAGGACTTTGCTGATTTCAGTAATAACTGTGGCTTTGATTCCAAGTCCATGAGAATTCACTGGAGGGTTTTGAGCCAAGGAATAATATGATCTAATTTACATCTCAAATTGTGATGTGGAATAGACTGGTTGCTGTGCTTGGAATAGACTGGTTGTTATGCTGAGAATAGAGAGAAGCAGGGCAAGAGCAGAAGCACGCAGTTAGGAGGCTACTGGAATAATCCTGGTGAGGAATAATCCTGGTCACTAGAAATAGGGTGGTAGTAGCGCAGATGGTAAAAACTACCTAGATTCTGAATACATTTTGAAGAGAAACGTGACAAGATTCACTTATGGACTGATGGTATGAGAGACAAAGAAAAGTCAAGAATGATTCCAAGAAGTTGGTCTAAGTAAAAAGGAAGATGAAACAATACAATCCATACAGTCCTTAACAGACACCTTAGTACCCAATTTTTAATTCATCTCTTACTTTTCTAATATTATTTCCATAAAATATTTCATAGAAACATATTTTAGATCATTGTTTATAATGGATTAAATATTACTTGAGGATAATCATAACAGACGGCAAATAGTCAAGATAAAGACAATGTAAATACAGAGGGTTAAAGTACAAGTTTTTAAAAGTTGTTTAACATTAAGAAATGTGAAGCTTTCAGCCTCCTATCAGTTTTTCACGGTAAACTTGACCACTTTCTAATATAAATACTGACCTCTCAGATTCTTTCAGAAAGAACCCAAGGAATGCAAATAAAAAATTTTATTTAGAGTAGCTCTAAAACCAAGAAAAACCATATGAAAAAATACCTGTGTTTAGTACTTTTGTTTCTCTACTTAGAATCTTATTTTAAGGAAGATGTTTAATCACATACAGATGTTAGAGATACTGAGTCAAAAAAGGAATTTGACTACTAATAAAATTAAACCTTGTCTGTGTTTGTCAAAGAGCAACAAAAAACTAAGGGATCAAAACCTGATATATTCATATTCCCTTAGCTTTCTACAATTTATATTGGCCTCTTCAACATAAGCTGAGTAGTTTATGAAATAAAGATGGACAGTAAATGTAATTTAGGTAATATATTGTATCACTGAACAAGGAAAGCTTCAACCTATCCCAGTCATTTAAAAAGTATTATTTCAACATTTTTTTTGTTGTTCACTTAACATATACTGAGTTCCTACTGTGTGCAAAGCACTATATTACAGGCTGTAAGAGATACAAGAATGAATCCAGACATAGCTCCTGCCCTCGGGGGGTTATTATCTTAAGGGGAGCTAAGAACCTAAACAAACAACTTTTTTGTAATGCAGAATTTAATTGTAAAGTATAAATAATGTGCTGTTGGAATCTGGAAGAGACAAGAGAAATTGTATCCAGAAGACTTAATGGATAAGATGATATCTGAGGTGGACCATTAGAGACATCCGGTTTAGATATGCAGAAATAAAAGATGTGGCAGAAACTATCGGCTGATTATCCAAATACGATTCTTCCTTTTCACTGCCAGCACAACCTGATTTTTTGTGTCCACCATTCCCCGAAATGACTCAGGAGTCAATCCTGGTTAGTCTAATCCAAACCAATCACGCTAATCATATTCCCTCTGCCAGTGTAGGTGTATGAAGGGGATATGACCCAATACTGACCAGTGAGTTCAGAAGTGACATCTGCTGGGTCTTTAATTTAACCAATCCTACAGAGGGTTGCAGCTAGGATCCTACAGTGCTATGATTTGTCGATAAGTGAGAAAATATTCTTTTTGTTTAAACTGGTTTAACAGCAATTTTCTGTGACTTCCTAATGGAAGGAATGGACATCCTAGTTGAGGGAACACAATAAACAGAAGCACTGAACTAGAAAAGTAACATAGAATGCAGAGCAAAAGAAGATAATTGTAACTAATGCAGAAAAGATAGTTTGGAGCCATATTGTAGGATTTGGGTCTATTTAGTAGGTAAGATGGAATTACTGAAGAATTTTAAACAAGGCAGTGATCTGATAAGAGCTGTGCTATAGAAAGGTTAATCTCACAGCAGCATAAATTAGACTTTGAAGAAGAGTGTGGAAGTATAGAGATTAATACAAAATCTGTGGTAATCTGGATCAGAAGAGAGAGATCAGTCTGTTTGAGAGCATGGTATTTGTCTTATTTATCATATATTCCCAGTGCCCCTCACACTTGAGCTTAAATGTTTACTTAAATAAACTGGAAGCGAAACATAGTATGGGTAAAACTGACAACCTACTGAGGAAATAAGACACATTATCTGGGTAACTTCTAGGGTCCATGACTCAAGGGAAAAATCTCCAAACCAGGGAGTCTTTATGATCAGGAATGAACTTCAGAGCACTCATGAATGCCCAATTTATGGTTTATATGCATATGGATGATTTTGTTGTTTGTTTTAGAGCCAGGGTGGGGAGAGGCGGTGGCCTAATAAAATTCATGCCTTCATTTAATCAAAAGGTCTATGGCCTCAAATAGGTGAGGAACTGTCTATCTGAATCCATTTAATGGTGGTTGAGGCTTTCTAATACTCAATGACAGCTGCCATTGTATTTGTAGTGGAGTTAGAGGTGAACTAAGAAACACAATGCATGATGGCAAAAAATCTATCTCATAACTAAAAATTACTAAAAAACAAACCCCCCAAAAAACTGTTTCAATGGATCCTTTTTCTTTTTAATGAATGAATGTATTCTTAAAAGAAATAATCTTGAGATAACATTAATTTTTCAGGTATCATCTTAAAGCTAAATAGGGTGTCAACTTAGCACTCTATAGTCAGCTACAAATCCAAAAACAGATAGGTTAGTATGATGTAATGGTTAGAGATATTGACACAAAAAAGAATTTTACTATAAAAACCCCTGTTATATAGCAATTAGACAACTCTAAGATTCAAAGAGCTAGCTACAAGGCAATAACAGTATCAAAACTGTTTTACAAAACCACCAAGTCATTAAAATTTATATGCATTATATTATCTTACACTATTAAATATGATTCTAGCCATCAAAATAGCTTAAGCTCAGAGGTGGAAGTCTCTACCAGTCTCACCTTGGTACAGACCACCCGTACAACCACTTTCCAAAAAGCAGAGGAATCAGACCCAGGTTGTACCTCAAAGAGAAGATGTTTTTCCTGGCCAGAAGCCACTTTAGCAGTTCTGAAAAGAGACAGGCACATGTTAATTTTGTAAAAAAAAAAAAATCATCAGTAAAATAATAGAGCTGTGAAACTAATTCAAGAAACACTTTCAAACAGAAGGAAATATGAAAAAAAAACACACAAAGACAAATAACAATGATTATACTAACTGGATTCTTAAAACAGGGATACAGAATATTTTGAACATAAACACCAACTTAATTTCTAAGGTTTTTAAAGTCAACAGCTTAGTGGGATATTTAAAAATCTCTCTTCATAACATCTATATCTCAATGGTCTTTAAATTTCTAACAAAGACATTTAGGAAAAATAAGTCTGAGAAATCAGAGACTTAAAAAAAAAAAAGGTGGGATGGGCACAGTGGCTCACACCTGTAATTCCAAAACTTTAGGAGGCCAAGGTGGGTAGATCATGAGGTTAGGAGTTTGAGACCAGCCTGACCAATACGGTGAAACCTTGTCTCTACTAAAAATACAAAAATTAGCCAGGTGTGGTGGTGTGCACCTGTAATCCCAGCTACTCAGGAGGCTGAGGCAGGAGAATTGCTTGGACCCAGGAGGCAGAGGTTGCAGTGAGCTGAGATCACACCATTGCACTCCAGCCTGGGCAAGAGAATGAGACTCCGTCTCAAAAAAAGAAAAAAAAGAGTTATCTAGTGTCATTTATCAAAATTTTGACTATTACTTAAAATGTATATAAAGTATGAAAAACACCTTGCCCTTGGTTGAGTCCTTGTTTAAGCAACAATATTAACAAACCTCTTGAAAGTTTTTGTTCAGATAATTTGGGACTGGATCAATAAAACAACTGATTTGAGACACTTTATATATAGCTCTACTGTCCTCCCCTAGCAGAGTAATTTTAATTTAGAGGGCTACAGGATTTTAACATAAAAATGTATCACTTTTAGAAGCTAATGCAATATTATACTATCAACATTAATTTAAATCAATTCAAATATATGCTTAAGTATTGTAGTTTCCTTTTATCATTACTAACAACTCACTCTCGGCACCAGTGGGAATATCACACTCAACTAAGTGACTTACAGCTCAATAAAATGAGGCCATGAAAAGTTAAGCAACTAGCCTTAGGAAACAAAGTATTCTGTGAAAATAATTCAGCTGTGCCAGTTTCCAGTTCTGTTTTCTAGCTGCCAAGCCACACTTTGTCGTGTACAGGTTTAATTTTACAGTTCTTGAAGATCACTGCATGTCTGAAATGCCCAACTCTGACCCATGGGAATTGGTTTTAAAAACCAAATCCAGTCAGAAGTGTCCTGTGCTAAATAAATAAAAGGAAGACCTCTGTACCACACAGTAAGCTTAGTCTGTGGATGGTTTTATAGGGTACATTTTATCTAATACCTGTACCTTTAGGCTAAAGGGCAAAATTTTATACAATAGACTGGGTATGTGAATATAAATTCCAAGACTCTAAAGGAATGGTAAATGTCATTGATGACTGCTCATAAGAGTTGAAAACACAAAAAAGCATTCCACTCTTATATTACTAAATTCACAGTCCTATTTTAAAAATACCTTAAGAATATGGTCCCAGAAGTAATGCTGCAAACACTACCCTTTGGATAATTTTAAAAAATGCTAGAATTTTTAAAACCAATGACTGTATTTTTATTATAAAATACATAAATACACACAGTAAAATGTAAAATCACCCATCTGCCTTCTTTTCCCACTGTCTCCCAACCATGAGACAAGCACTGGGAATAGTTTAGTTCATTTTCTACACACAAACAGCCCCCTATATACAGGTTTTGTTTTTTAATGAATGAAATCCAGTCTTCTTAAAATAAACCACCTTCTAAGATAACTTTTAAGACAGTCTTTATTCTTCACATAAAGACAGTATGTCAAGCTTATCTAATGTGTTCCAGATTGCCAAGTATGTGTGTTACCACCTAACACCATGGTCATGCCTAGGTAGTGTGTTCATATACCTTACCTTAAACTATTAATAGTGACTACAGCATTGTAAGTTTATATATTAAGTGATCCTGAACTGCCAGATGATTTCATTCAGCCTTCTTAAGGGGAGGTAATGTGGGATAACAGGATATCTGAGATTCAGAGAGGTGGTCCTGCCATTAATACCTGGGCAATCAATTTAGCCCTCAATTAAAAGGTCTAGTCCTTAGCAGAGTGCCTTGCACATACTATGTGCTCAATGAATGTTATCTAAGTTGAAGAGACTTAAGAGAGACCTTTATGATCTCATTTAAGAGGTGACTCCATAGATTCTAAGGGGTGAGAAGATATACATAAATAAAGGTGGATGTGGATGTTGCCAGAGGCAGACTTAAAAGAAAGATATGACATCTGCCCAATTGTCACCAAGGGAGAAAATAAACAGCAAAAAAGTTGTATTTAAAAAGCACAGTGGTCTGGGGCCATTCAGGGACAAAGCACCCTATATATTTTAATAGCTTCTATATAGATCAATACCAAAATTGATATAATAAATAATAAATTAATAAAAGACTAAGTGGTATTAGGTGTGCTCTTTAAGAAGGCAGAGAAATTTATATTCCATTTTAAAAATCTATTCAAAGACTTAAGTAGAAATTTAAAGGTGTTAAATAATTAGAATATATTAATTAAGAAATATGTTATTTCTCAGTGGCAAAAATGAGCTAGTACTACATATGTATTCCTCTGGCAGTAAAAAACAGTATATATATATGTGTGTGTACACACACACACACACACACACACACACACAAATCAATTAGTCAAAGGTAAAACCTTCTCGGTGTTACCTTTGACAATCCTAGGAGTCTTTTCCTAGAATGGCTAATTTGCATATTCCATTTTATGCAGCCCTTTAGTGCTTTCAAGCAAGAGTCTATTGGTATAAAATTGAGATGTTGGGTTGTACTACTGTATCTTACTGTACTACTGTATCCTAGAATTGCTTCAATATGCCTGTGCTGTGTTCCAAGTTCCATTTTAAGTTCCTTCCATCTCTTCTGTCCCCATGACATATTTTCAAAAAGCTACATAGACATAATAGATAATAAATATTTCAAAAAGCTACACAGCTGTAATAGATACTCAATAAATATTTGTTAATTGCTAACTGAAAACATTTAAGTCTTACCAATCAATACCTCTGGTTACATTTTACATAGCGATGACATATGGGGCATACATACATCGGTGGAAAAATGAAAAAAAGAGCAAGCCTTACACATCATTAAGCTCAGCTACTCTCCCAAGAAATTCTTCATAAGTTAAGGAGCCACTCTCTCGAACCAATGTGACATGTTTTGCTACTTTTTCTGGTAACTTGCTAATAACCAACTGTGTCTGATCCGAAATTTGCTGTCCCATGATGAAATGATGTCTTTCAAAATCCAGAAAGTGTTGCTTCACATAGTTTCTGTCAAATATACAGAAAAGTTACTTTTACATATAATACAAAAACAGCAATGTACCCATTCTTCAAAAAAATAAAGAAAAACTAGGAATACCTTTAAGTGAGAGCTGAGTAGACCTACATGAGTCTAAGGTAGAATTTAAACGACTATGGTTTTCAGATTCACATAGCTAAATGAGAAAACAGGATTCACTTACATATCACTGAGGGGGGGGGGTGATGAACCTCTAAATCTTGTAAGTTTACCAAGTCAAAAACTGCTGAAGCTCGCGCACATGCCCACACCCACCCACACCCACACACACACACACACACACAGAGGCATTCAAGTAATTCATTTAAGAGGACGCTTGTCTACCTTATATAATTTTCCTAAGAATATTTCCTGATTGCTTACCACGTCAGACTCCAAACTGTTTTCCATATTTTATGTCAGCTACTTCATACAACAATCCTACAAGGCAGACAATATTATACTCCTACCTATTTTCCACAGACGGGGAAACTGAGCTAGGTGACTTATCTAAAGTTACACAGTTTTAAGTGGTGAAAGTGAACTTGGAATTTGTTTTTCAGATTCTAATACTTACATTCTTATCTACATTGACATACTGGCTCACAATATACTTCTATCAGCTAAAAAAATTTGTTGTTGAATTCCTTTATTTATAGATTTATACCTTAGTTTTAATTTTTAAAAATAAACAGACTTAGAGAAACCTAAGAAAATTAAAATATCATATCTTAACCACCTCACATTTTCTGCTTGGAAAAGACAGCTCTTTTGTTCATTGATTCTTTTTTTTTTTTGACATGGAGTTTTGCTCTTTTTGCCCAGGCTGGAGTGCAATGGTGCCATCTCAGCTCGGCGCCATCTTGGCTCACCACAACCTCCGCCTTCCAGGTTCAAGCGATTCTCTTGCCTCAGCCTCCTGAGTAGCTGAGATTACAGGCATGCGCCACCATGCACAGTTAATTTTGTATTTTCAGTAGAGACAGGGTTTCTCCAAGTTGGTCAGGCTGGTCTCAAACCCCCAACCTCAGGTGATCTTCTCGCCTCAACCTCCCAATGTCTGGGATTATAGGTGTGAGCCACTGTGCCTGGCCTGCTCATTAAGTTTTAGATATCCCCCAAAATATATATCTAATACGTATCAATTTTTTAAATGCCCCCCAAAATCAGCTGCCCCCAATAAATTCTATTTTATTTATCCATCAAAGACTATCATTGTATTTCACCCAAATTAACACCCATATCACATAAAGCAGGTGAAACAGTAATACTCTTATAGGAAGTTTTGGTAGGAAGATTGCTTTATCATTTAATCAAAAATAAAGTTATAATTTAAAAATATGTAACTTTATAAAGTTAATAACTAAAACTATGTAAAATTTGCTTTTGGTATTAAAATTTAATGTACTGTTTTTGAAGTTTATTCCTTTAGTTACCTAAAATAGGAAAAGGACAATTGTAATTAAAGAAAAACGCAGTAATTACTGTTTTGAATCTGAGCCTACTTCGCAATAATAAATATAATACAGAGATAAATGAAAGGAAGTTGTTGAGGAAGATCCAGGCCACTTAAAAAAGAAATCCCTAAAGGCAAATTATATATAAATATAGCCAAGCGGATTTACAGCAATTGTATCCTAAAAGAAATCATTAGAGATCTTAGCTCAGACGAGGACAGGCAACATCAGTGACTTCTGAATTTCAAAGACTAGTAAAATCTCACAGCACCGTGGTGTTGCATACTTCTTTAAATTCTAAGTAAGGACTGTTTCCAAAACTAAAAATTCCCCCAAAAATTAATAAAAAATCTTCAAAAAAAACTTATAACCTGAAAAGTAAGATTATTAGGAAAAAAGTCTTTCCCAAGAAGGGCAGTAACTTCACAATGAGGTATACCACATATACAGCAGGTAAACTACACATTGTCCTTATTTTTCTTGATTTAATCCCAACTTGTAAAAACATCATCAGGAGCCAAGGATTGCAGACTGGTATTAGGGAGACACTGTGTTACAGAAGTTTTTTAAAAATTAAATGCAACAAGTAGCACATGCCTGGCACTTACGTTCTGTAGATAAAACAGTGAACAAAAGAAACATGGCTTTTGCTGCCATGGAGCATCCAATAAGTAAAGAAGAGACAGTAACCACACAAATAAATATAAAATTACAAAATGAGAAGTGATAGGTGAACAAGTACAGGTGCTATGAAAGCCTATAAAAGGGGGACTTGACCTAGTTTTGTGTCAAGGAAGAAGTCTCTGGACAAACAACATTTTACTTGAGGTCAGAACGGTCAGAGTTAGGGATAAAAAAGAGGTAGGGACATGGCAAAAGGAGGACACTCTAGGCAGAGATTAGAAAAAGTGCTCAAGATAGGAAGCAGCATGGTCACTTTGAGGAAATTTTTTAAAAGGCCACAATGACTAAAGCAGAGAGGCAAAGGGAGAGGGAAACTGGCACCAAGAGTTGGGCTGTTTCACATTTTTGTTGATGACCTGAAGACTGTATGCCCACCTAATCTGTGGATGACTAAAACTGGAATATCTAGTGAATAATAGAATCAAGACTAAAACAGACACTGATGTGCTTAAATGAATATTTAACATGACTAAAAGTTAAATCCTGAAGAGCCAACTGCACAAAAACACGTATGTAAGATGTTAACTGACATGTAAGAAAAAACACATATGGAAGATGAAACACATATGGAAGATATGCTCAAAAGCAGTTAAGTTATAAAAGGTCTGGGGTTTTGGTTTTTTTTTTGTTTTTTAAAAAGATGGGCTCTCCCTATGTTGCCCAGGCTGGTCACAAACCGCTGGGCTCAAGCAATCCTCCCACCTTGGCCTCCCAAAGTACTGGGATTACAGGAATAAGCTACCGCACCTGGGCAGGTCTGTGGTTTTTAATCAAAGTAAGAACAACAGTGTAACAGGGACAACAAGTATGCTAAAATAGTCCTAAACTCTTGCTAGACGCAGATGTCTCGAGCAAGCATCCTACTAGTCCACTATGCTCTGCAATGGTTAAGCCACACTGAAAAAAGTCTGTATTCAGCTCTAAGCAGTTGGCTTTAAAGGATACTAATAAATTAAAACATATTCATGGGCCTAGGGAAAAAAAGAGGTTTATTTTAGATAGTCATAGTTTGGCAACAAGGAAGCAACATGGTAAGTTTAAATATTTGAGGAGCCGTCATGTGGAAAAACAAGACTCATTTACAGAGTACAGGATGGCCAGTAAGTATAAATTAGAAAGGCAGACTTCAGTTCAATATGAAAGCATGTCCTACCATCCAGAAGTGGAAATGGCTGTTACATGTGAGCTCCCTCTCACTGGAAGTATGGAAGTGTTTAGGTAAAGACTGGAAGTTCATCTAATAAATGCTTTAGAGATTTTTACCTGGGTGGGAAGTGGAGTAGGTGACCTAGCATTTTATTACCAAAATGAAACTTAACCTTCCTCTAACATTCCTGTACCAATCCAATCAAAATGTAATTAAGATTCTAATCAACCAGACTGAAACTTTAAATAATATCTACATGACTTAGCAAAGAAAAAACTGAACTTTTGAAATATATAGTCTCAATATTTAATATACATACATATGATCATCTAACCAATGTGGTATAGGGGAGATAGAATTTCTCCCCCTCTACTTTCTGAGGGTCTCCAGCTGGGCCTAAGAATTAAACTAACCTAAGACAGATAAACAGGAGAAAAACATACAAATTTTATTTAATAATTTCTATACATAAATAGGCGCCTTCAAGAAAAAGAAGGACTAAAAAAGGTAATTAAGGCCAAAACCTTACATAGTAGATTGGACAAAGGAGAAGTAAACTGTGAAAACATTGCAAGACATAAAGGTTTGGGCTGGGGCAGTTAATCATAGAAAAGTGGCTAGGAAGATAAGGGTTACTTTAAGAAGGCTTATTTGAACAGATTTCTTTCAGCTTTGATTGCTCATCTCTGGTAATGATAATGTCTTCCTCCTGGCACAGGGAGGACAGCTTTCACATGGTTGTTTTATCACCAGCCTTCAGGAAATAAAGAAGGGTCAGAGTGCCCTTCTTACATCTGCTGCTTTTCAATATGCCTTTAACTCAAAATAATTCTTATGCCAAAGTAGCATATTTTGCTACCTTACATACCCACCAAAACCATATTTGAAAAGAAGCATTAGTTGCTTATTATTGAATTATTAATAGAAAATGATCCCCTTTGTTTCGGCATTATTTTCATCAGGTGCCCTAACTTTGAGTAAGGTTTATAATTTGAGGCAGCATATTAACTTGTTATCTTCTAACTGTACTTGGTATCTGGGAAACTTCATTACTAACTCCTTGGATTAAAACACAACACTATCTAGATATAAATATAATATAAATTAACAGTATATTAACTTGTTATCTTGTAACTGTACGTGGTATTTGGGAAACTTTATCACTAACTCCTTGGATTAAAATGCAACACCATCTAGAGACTACCTGAGAGAGTCTGTAAAAGTGGTTCTCAACTTGGTTCAGGAAAGAAGGCCTGAAATTTAGTTTATTTTGAAAACCATAAAATATTGATAAATATTAACACCTGTGACTATATAGGTGTTAAAGTAAGTAAAAGGTATGACTCTGAGATCTACATATAATATAAAAACACAACACAGAGAGCATGTTCACAAAAACAATCTGTTGAGGCCATCCTCTTATCAGTCACCACCACAGCTTTTTAGTGTCCCTCTTCGGTGCCTGCACATATTTCTGTCATAGTTCGGCAGCCGTTAAGTCACTGGGCCATTTCCCTCCATGAGCTTCTTGAGGAGAGCAGCCATGGTCTCTCTTCTGGCAGATACACAAGCCCTCAATAGATGTTTACTGAATAAATGCAGTAAATATCATTGGCAGTTTTTGTTTTTTTATTATTCGCTTAGTATTGTTTTGACTTTTGTTGATCTGGTCAGTCATCTATTAGTACTAGCTTGGAGAGAAGCAGAGGTTAAAGACATATGTGAAAGAAAACGTAAAACTGAAAATTTATCATTAAATTAATGCTTAGGTAAACTGGGAAACATTCACCATTTGATTTTAACAGGATATCTCCCCTTAGGGCATGCAACATAATTTGCAAGCCACTGGCATAGAATTCAACAAAAGACAAATTTCTGGTTAAGATTTCTCAAATAACTAGCAGCTCTCGTATTATTGTGCCACCTATAACACAGTCATTTTCTGCAAGATAAAAATATGCTTTCAAAAAGCATTTGAAGGATTTTCTAAATAAAGAACTGTTACTTTGTAATGCACAAGATCAGGGATTCCAAAAATGCCACATTCTCTAGTGGGTGGTACATACAGTGAATCACTTATTTTTCTAACAAATGAACTGTGGTAGTTCAAACATTCCTTATAAAAATATAAAAATTACATCATTGGTAACTGGCAAAGCAAAAATGAAAAAACTGCTCGAAAACTCCCTAAAAATTTAAACCATAATTCATTCATAAAATAACTAAAGTAAAATGGAAAAAGCTGAAAATGCAACACAATGACTAAATGAAGTACTGTACTGTAGTATTTGAAAAACCTCTGTGAAACCGGTTCTCCAAGTTTTCTATCAACCTCATTTACAAAGATTTAATTGAAATAAACATCAACTATTTTCACTGTCAAGTCAACTTTATCAGTAATAAATACCAAGTACTACTGACCGAGTCCCTAAAGATACTATTTATTACTCATTGTTTACTCTGAAAACAGACATCAACTTTTTTTTAAAGTTAACATAAATACATAGTGAAATAATTAGGCTAGAGTCACTATATATAGAGTCTGGAATGCCTGTTCCAGGATCAAAGATCTTGATCAGAAGATATAAACAGAGAGAGAGTGTTCGCGCGAGAGAAACTACAAAAGGATAAAGTACTGTACTAGGAGATTAAAAATACAGATTTCTAACAGTACCAGTGTGTTTACTAAACACATTTCATATTGGAAAAAACACACTAGTAACAATTCTCTCTGGACCTTCCTTGGTTTTTTTGGGAAGGGAAGGGGAAGGAAAGTGTGTTTGTATTTAGATGTGAGCCAAGAAGGATCAGGCTACACACATCAAATATAAAGTTCACTTACACCAAATGACAAATACTAATTTTTGAAACATACAGTCATATTCTTGAGAAAAGGTTTTAGAAACCGAAGCCAGGCCATGTGAAAGAGAAGGAGAAAAATCCATACTATATTTGAGCTCTGAATTCAGAAAGCATCACTTCTCAGATGGGTGACATCGACGTAGAGGTAACTAACATAGGATACCTGGCCGGTGGCAGCTCATAACCCCAGACAAAATTCTGAATAGACAGGTCATTTTATAGCAAGAAGAATGGGCGGAAGGGAGTGAAAACGAGTAACTTCATGCTGAAGGTGTGAGAACTATAAACAACTGAAAGTGTTCCAGCAGCTTTATATATGCCAGAGGCAACAACTGAATTATCTGGCACCGTTAAACAGGACAGTGTCAGAACACAGAAGGGTACACTACCTATAATAGGGATCAATTTCAATAACAATTGGAAATCCACATTTTGGAACACAAGACAAAATAACGGAAGGAATAATTTCAAAAGCTAACACAGAAGCCGCCTGCTCCTGCTGTGTAATCACTACCTTCTTATTCTTAGCAAGAAAACCTTTTTTTTTTTTTCCCCTCGCAGCGGGGTCTCGAGGTAGCAGCTAGTTTGACGAAGAAAGACCTTTGGGAAGGGCAGCGCCTAAGCCAATTCAGAAATGTGGGACTAAGTAGATCGACGTGGCTATTTCTGAGGTATCGCCCCAGGCAAAAGTCTCTTATTTGGAGTGTCCGGCCCGGCGGGGACCGAGACCGCGGGCTACCCTCGCGCTCGCTTTTGCTACGCCGCCTCCGCCCCTCCTCAAGCGCACCTGGACATTTAACCAACAGCTAAGTCCGCCGGCCGAAAGACTGCGCCGGCGGCAATATTCAAACAACCACTCAGGGACAGACGAGGAAAAACTCTCTCCGGGTCCCTCAGAACCGCCCCCAGGCGGGACAAGCCACCGCCACCCCGGGTAACTGGGACCCGCCGGGCAGGAGACCGGCGTACACAGAAGGGCCTCCCCAGCCGGCCCCACGCCCCAAGCCGAGGCCTGGGGAGGGCGCCGGGGCCGGGCCTCTCTCCCCGCCGAAGCCCGGCTCGGTAGCGGAGACCCAGCCGGGCTTTCTCTTCCGATTCCCAGGGTCCTGGAGCAGCTAGCAGGGGAAACAGCGAAAGCACAGCGCCGCGGAGCTCACCCCAGGTTCAAGGCATCGCGTACCCAGCGACCGCGGCAGCGCCGCCTCGGCCCACAGCTCAGCCCGGCGGGCGTCCGCGACTCGGCCCCGACCCGGTCGCACCTCAGTGACGTAAAGCCCCGCCCCCGGGGCGTTGCCTAGAGACGGCGCCCAACTTTCCCCGCCCCCGCCCCTCCGGACCTGCTCCGCAGCTCCGGAAGACTTTTGAGCCCAGATGGCCATCTGAGAGGAGAGGTGGCTGCGAAGGAGAGTCTCCCCTCGCCAGCTCCCGGTGCAGAGGCTTCATGAAGCGGCCCTGGAAACGGCCTAGCCGACTCCCATCTCTTCTGGTGCCGTCTCCGGAGCGGAAAGTCCAGCGCCCCGCTGGCGACCAAGGTCGCACTGAGAGCCCTGGTTTGGTCAAAAGTTGGGGTCCAAGATATCACTTCCCAGACCTCCAGCCTCCCCACTGATCATAGTTACACAAAGATCATCTAGTTCCATTATCAGGAAATCGGGCCGATTGTGTTCACCTAGCCAAGTTGTGAAGCATGAGAGAATGTATGAAAAGTAATCACACGTTCAAAATACTGAGCTTTGATAAATGATAGATATTATTATGATGAATACATGTGAGTCATATTATTGCTCTTCAGGACGTCTGAATCAGTGATTGTTGTCTGTTGAGCATCTGTTGTGTGCCAAATACTGCACTAGGCATTTTTACAGGCATTGCTCTTAAGTCGTTCTCTCAAAGTTGCCTGCACAATAAACAGCAGAGCAAGGATTTTAACCCAGGGGCGGCTGACACTACTGCCTCTAGGCTTAGCGGTTAAACTGCTTCTTATGCTTCTTAATGTTTGGACACCACTCCTTCACTTGTAGATTTACCCTGTGAAGAACTAATTCTTCCCTCTAAGAGTAATATTCGTTGACCATTTACAATATGTCAAACCCTGTTTTAAGAACTTTAAAGATATTAATTCGTTTAATCCTCTCAGGAATCCTGCGAGTAGGTATTATTAATACCTTCACTTTACAAATGAAGACAAAGGCTTAGAAGAGCCGATTAACTTTTCTAAGGTCAGACAACCGTTAAGAAGCAGAGCCAGATTCAAACCCAAGCAGAGAGAACCCTGAGCTTGCGCTTTTAATTCCTCTTTTAAACTGCCTCAGTAGTATGGTAAGACTTCATTAGGGATAGGTCAATGACTGTTTGTGCACCATTATTTCCCTGACAGCCAGCATGGTAATTGTTCAATATTTGAACATTTGATGAATATTTGAATACTGGAAAAGTGAAAAGCTTAAAAGTGAAGTACAATGATTTAGTAAATTCCAAGAGATATCAAATTAAATTCAACAAGATTCCATAGTTCAGCCTAATGCAGCTCCGGAAGTTAGAAATACTACTCTGTAAAAATGGCCTTCAATTAAACATTGTGTTGGAGGTTCTGGTCGATGAAATAAAACAAGACAAATAAATAAAAGGCATCCAAGTCAGAAAGGAAGTTGTTGCACTGCATTTATTTGTGTAAGAAAATTGTGGAATACTATTTAAAAGCTACTAGAATTAATAAGAATTAATAACTTTACACCTGGCTGGACTGTGACAGTGTCTGGACTTAGCCACAACTATGCTGTGCCCCAGAGCCGGCCCCAGAGCAGGGAGAGGTCAGACAGAGGTAGCAAGCACTTTCAAACTTATGGGGGCAAGGGGCTTCCTAGGCCCCTGGGAGCACAAAGATGCCTAGGTCCACAGCTGTGGCAGCGGCAGCTGTGCCCAGGAGGGCGGGGCTCCCATCCCACCAACTTGGAAGGGAGTGGGGATCCTGCCTGTTTCGGCTCCCATGGTTCTGTGGAGTGTGCAGCCCTGGTTGGGCCTTCCTCACTGCAGCCTGCATCTTCACAGCAGCTGCTCCAGACAGGCTGCCAGCCATCATATATAAAAACTAACTAAAAATGGATCATACATCTAAATGTAAAAGCTAAAATCACAAAACTTCGAGGAGACATCTTAGTGACCTTGGATTTTGCAAAGACTTCTTAAACATGGCACAAAAAGCACAAACTGTAAATGAAAAAAAAAATTGATGAATTGTACTTCATCAAAATTAAATACCTCTGCTTTTTAAGAGACTCTGTTAAGAAAATGAAAAGGTAAGCCACAGACTTGGAGAAATCATTTGCAAAACATGTATTTGATAAAGGACTTCTAACTAGAATACATAAATAACTCTTACAACCTGATAAGAAGACAACCCAACTTTTTTAAATGGGCAAAAAATTTGAATAGACATTTCACCAAAGATTTACAGATGACAAAATAAGCACATGAATTAGCATAATTAATCATTAGGGAAATGCAAATTAGAAAATAAGATTTTACTGTGCACTGTAGCTACTAGAATGGCTAAAATTTGAAAGACAGATCCTATCAAGTGTTGACAAGGATGTGGAACAACTGAGATTCTTCTATACAGCGTGTTGGAAAGGTAAAATAATACAAAAATTTTGGAAAAGAGTTTGGCTATTTCTTAAAAATCTAAATATACACTTACCACATGATCTAACCATTCTACTCCTACGTATTTACCCAAGAGAAATGAAAGCATATGTCTACACAGAGGCAGAATTCTGCTTTAATCAATTCAGAGAAAAGGTTACATTGGTGCATCCCAAGCCATCATTCTGGAAAAGGAGAATAAGGGAAGTTTGGATATTACAACAAAAATAATTATCTTTGACCCCATCCATACTTCATTAATTTCAGCTAATAACCCTCAGTGCAGAGTTCTCTGAGAAAACTCTTTTAAACATATGGCTAAGCCTGGAGAACTAAGTAGGATCCATAAAAAGAAAAATGCAACAGAGGCTATGAGTCCAGCTATCTAATTCCATATGTAGAGTAGAAGTAATGGTAGAAAATGGCTAACCTGCCTCTAGGACACAGACCCTGCCAGAGGCTGAGAGAGGAAGCAGTCGAGTGAGTGCCATGAATGGGTGCTGGGTTTTAAGGTAACTTAGCTACCTTGAAGTTTAAGGATAACCTCACCTATCAGTAAAATGTGTGTGCCTACCAGTAAAAGTCCTGCTCTTTATCAGTAGGCTTAGCAACTCCTCCTCCTATGAGGGTGGAATTGGAAAGGGCACATAAAGAATTGGGAGCAGGGATGGGAGTATTCTCTTGCTTATATTATAGTCTGAAGTGTTCCCCAGTTCTGATTGTCATCACATGACATTTTTCCTTCCTGCAGATGCAGACCACCCAGCTTTCCCACTGACCACTGGATGATTATTACGTCATTTTGATTGAGTATATTAGTGCTTTGGTTTACCTGCCTTGGGGTTTCAGGCTTGGGGCAAGATTCCTTGCAGGCAATGCCTTGTTTCTGAACAAATCAGGATCAGGTTTGCCTCCTGACTCTGCCCAGATACCAGTCAATGCCAAGGGTGAATTGACATAATCTCTGATGCCTACTAATGGTATATGCCTCATCCCACCCTCCTTTCCGGATTTACCACCCAGACATATTTTCCATGCGGGATCTTCAGATTTAAACATCTTCTCCCCATATTTATCCTACATAGAAATTTCTGTTACGTTCTTTAACTTGATAGTACATCTTTGATACATTCTTTTATTAATCTTCTGATGGAGAAAACATGATTTTATGACATTTGGTTATGATACTATAGCTTTATTCAGTTTTGTAACATCGAAGTCATTGTTATTACTATTATCATTTATGATGTTGACTTTGCTGAAATGGTGATCTTTATAGGTAAAAGAATGTGCACTGTTGAGTACTGAATTAGGTCTTTTGGTATTCATGAAGGTTTTATTTTTAATTGATTTTGTCTTTTTTGTTTGTTTGTTTGAGATGGAGTCTTGCTCTGTTGCCCTGGCTGGAGTGCCGTGGCGCAATCTCGGCTCATGACAACCTCCACCTCTGAGTTCAAGGAATTCTCTACCTCAGACTCCCAAGTAGCTGGGATTACAGGTGCCTGCCATCATGCATGGCTAATTTTTTTGTATTTTTAGTAGAGACAGGGTTTTGCCATCTGGACCAGGCTGGTCTTGAACTCCCGACCTTGTGATCCACCCACTTCAGCCTCCCAAAGTGCTGGGATTATAGGCGTGAGCCACCATGCCCTGTCAATTTTGTCCTTTTTTATATCACAAAAATATTTTCAACTTCACTAAAGGCAAAATTCAAACAACAGTGGAGTGGTAAAATAAGTCTGGAAGTTATCAAAAAGGAGTCTTATTTTCAGAAAATTATAGCATTTAGTGCAGAATTTCAGATTGCCAAGAAAGCATCCTAGGCTTCAAAGACTGAAATAGAAATATAGAGACCAAGGAATCAAATTTTTGCCAATACTTCTTAGCTTTGTTATTGCGGAGGGAGCTCAGTTTGTTTTTAATTAATCACAGTTCAAAACACACTGCAGTTTAGGTTCCCTAGTAAGATAAATACCATTTGACTCACAGAAGTGAGTCAAAATTTAAGTGGACAAAAACAGTTAGCTCTGTACAGAATGACCTTAGCACTTAATGCAGATAACTGGATAAAGGTATAACTTGCAACTCATGAAATCTCAATAAATAAATGTATACATGTATTAATTCAACAACATTTACTGAGAGACTACTCAGTAAATGTGCTAGATTTACATATACTATGCAAGTGCTAAAAATGCAAGAAAAAATATGTACACAATTAACATAATACAATGTGGCATATAATAACACAGATAAATAAACAAATTTTAAAAAGAAGGAATGAGAAAAACTCATTAATGTGGTAGGAGGCAGCTTTCTAAAATGGCTCCCAACGATCTTCACATCTTGGTATTCATGCCCTTGTATAATCCACTCCCCTTAAGCATAGCTGGACATAGTGACTTCCTTCTAATGAATAAAATATGGCAAAAATAATTGGATGTCACTTCCAAGATTAGATCTAAAAGATTATGACTTTCATCTTGCTAGCACACTTCCTTTCTGGCTCTTCTTGCTTGTTGCTCTGATGAAGTAAACTGCTATTTTGTGAGCTGTCCCAAAGGAGAGGTCTACTGGGAAAGAACAGAGGGTAGCCTTTGGCCAACTGCAAACAAGGAACTAAATCCTGTCAACAACCATGCAAGTGAAATTGGAAGTGAATTCTAGTCAAGCCCTGAGATGACTAAGCCCTGGCAGACACTTGAATTGCAGCTTTGTGAGTGACCCTGAAGCAGGGGACCCAGGTACCCATGCCTAGTTTCCTGACCCACAACAATGTTAGATAATAAATGCTGTAAAAGTCATGAAGTTTTCATATAATTCATTTTGCAACAATTGATAACTCATAACATTAGGAAGAAAAAGAAGGTAATTAAAATAGAAGGCAGTTGCAACATGAGAAGGCATCATACAGATTAAATTCTAGGATGGTAGATGAACATGTGTAGCCAAAGCATGAAGTATCCTTGCAGGAATTAATAAGGTTTGAGAAGAGGATTCAAAGTCAAATTGTAAAGTGCATTCAGTGTCATTTATATCAGTCAGTGTTCCCTTACAGAAACCCTTCCAACTATTTTAAATTTAAAAAAAAGTTTAAGACAGGATATTAGGTACTTATAAAATCATTGGAAGGCCTGGAGGAATAATTTCTAGTCTCAATCCCAGGAATGCCTATCTCTGAATGGGCCCACTAGGGAAGTTTGTATCTCCTCCATAATAAGAAAAGTAGGGAAGCAGCAGATGTAACTGTAATAGGTCTGTTGCTCGATGTTCATGGCAAGTCAACATGCCAAGACATGGGGATTGCAGCAGAGAAAGAAGTTTAATCATAGGTAAGGCTGCTGAATGAGGAGACAGAAGGAAACTTCAAATCTGTCTCCCGAGGGAATTTGAGGTTTTTAAGGGTTTTGGAATGGGCCAGAGTATGGAGACTGTTGACTGGTCAAAGAGTGCAGGGAAGCATGTGACAGGGAGATAAAGAAATGGTATTCTCTCTCTCTAAAGAAAGGTGGTGGGGGGCAGTGTCAAGAGCTCCTTGAAAAAATGGTTGATTCTAGAACCAGGGCAAGAAAGACACAAAATAAGAGGACACCGGAGCATCTTATAGTGCCAGAAAATAAAGAAGTGCCCAATAAAAACATGAAGAAGGGAGTATGTCAAAGGGATATAGGAGCAAATGGAAAGAGTTCCCAATAGTCAGTCTTGGAAAAAAATTGAGCAACAACATAAATAAAAGAGTATTGTATTATTACCTAAGTAGAAAATATTCTTAAGTCCATAATAATATGAATAACTTATTTAAATAATAAATTAATGATGGGGAATAGATGAATCTCCTGTGTAGGAAAAGCCCAAATAATTTATGTAGACATTTCACTTTTGAGGAAGCAGAGCATAACTCCTTTCTTAGGTATGGGCTATTCACAGTGACATCTTTCCAATACAGTGTAATAGAGAAGAGTAACTTTACAGTGGAGAGGCCTGACAAACACTACCTCAGTCAGGTGCTTAAGGCGAACATCAACAGTGATAGATCATGTTGATATTATGTACCCTTGACATAACATGATGAAAATGGCACTGTATTTCTGTGGTCTTCCTTCCCAAAACATATAGCCCCCATGTAGTCATAAGAAAACATCAGAGAAATCCCAGCTGAGAGATATCCTATATAATACCCAAACAGTACTCCTCAGAACTAACAAAATTATTAGGAACAAGAGAAGTCAGAGAAGCTGTCACAGCCAAGAAGATATATGATGACTAAATGTAATGTTGTGTGCTGAGTGGGACACTGGAACAGTAAAAGGACATTAGGTAGAAACGAAGGAAATAAGAATGAATTATAGTCTTCAGTTAATGATAGCATATCAGCATTGTTCCATTAATTGTTACAAATGCAGCATACTAATATCAGATCTTAATAATAGGGGAAACTGATGTGGGGTGTATGGAAACTCTTTAAACTGTGTTCACAATTTTTTTTTGTAAATTTACTTTGAAATAAGTTTATTTTTAAAAAAGTAAATAGTCTTCTAGATGCTAAAGGAGGAAATCTTAATCCACATCAGCACTGTTTAGAAATTTGGGCATTTCCTGAGGAACATACAGAGAGAAGAGAATTCCTATTTTAGTATTAATGAAAAATGCTTAGATCAAACTTGACCTTATATATGTACTATTACAGGAATGAACCACTACATTTTATTATTTTTAACTAGAAAAACCAACTAACAAATAATTGCTTTTCCTCCAGTTTGGAGGCTATGATATTACAACTTTTAAATATTAATATATTGGTTTTCATCCACTGTTCCTGGCTTGTAACAACCAGAGCCCTTGTTACAATCTTTTGTTACAACATTGGGGTGCTTTAGGACTCAGGAGCAGGTCTCAGAAAACAGAATCTCTTTCTCCGACCTTCTCCTGTCCTCCTTTTACCTGCTCCGAAGCTGGACTCTAATCTGGTTGTGGATCAAAAGACCCTCATTCCAGGCAGGGTCCCGCCCGTTACTCTGGAGGAAGAAAGGCTGCACAGAGCGGCCAAGGGGACCCTGAGCAGGCAGGCCTTGCTGGGCTTCCCAACACAGTCTGTTAGTATGAGGTCATATCCCTTTTGTCCAATCACATTTCTACATAGTTGTCAATCATGACTATGTGAAAAACAAAAAGGAAAGGATTTGGAGAGCTTCCAGATAGCTGAACACATGGAGATTCCCGGAGGATGGCGCCGGTGTGGAATCTCTGTCTCTCCGCCCCTTCCTCCTTACCTGGCCCTATGCATCTGTATCCTTTGTAACATCCTTATAACAGATCTTTAAATGTGTTTCTCTGAGTTATGTGAGCAGCTCCAGCAAATGAATTGAACTCAAAGAGGGGATCATGAGAACCCCAACTTAGAGCGTGTTGTCGGGAGTTCTGGAGGCCCAGACTTGAGATTGGTGTTTGTGGGGTGGGGGGCAGTTTTGGGGACTGAGCCCTCGCTCTGTGGGATCTGATGTTATCTCTAGATAGATAGTGTCAGAATTTAATTACAGGACACCTAGCTGGTGTCTGCTGCTTGGTGTGTGGGGGAAAAAAAAACCCTTACCTTTGGTCATCGAGTTCTTTGCTGATGACTGTTGTGGTAGTATGAGAATAGAGGAAAAACAAGGCCGGGAAGTTTTTCTGAAACAGAGGCTTAAAACATTTTCTTTTTGGTGTGAGTGACCCTCCCATTCCTTAGTAAAAACGTATTTACTTGCATGTTATTATTGTCCTTACAAACTTGTTTTTCCCTAGAGCAATTGATTTTGCTTTACGTACTAGCTGAAGGTCTAAAGGCAATACAATTTAGGATCCTCATCTAGAAATCAATATGAGTCAATTCTGTTCGAACCAAATGATATCTGTGTGCAAGCCCTGTGTGGGGACTCCAGTCATCTGCATTAGTCCAGCTTCCTACTCTTGGAAATCAGCTTGGCTTGATTGGACCTGTATTGGCATGTTAATGTTTGATAGTGGCCTGGTCTTTATAAAAGCATACAATTTTGCAGACGGCTCCTTCTCAGGATAGGGTATCTTTGCTCAAAGGAGTGAATTTATTCTGTGTGAGCCAGGGAGGCAGGCATGAAGAAAGAGCATTCTGGGATGGCAGGGGAGATCCTTTGCACCAGTTGAAAATGTCATCACGTGGCTCTCCACCTGCATCTTTTGAGGACTGGCTGTGGTGGGGTGGACCATAGGTCTGAAGTGGGGAGATCCCTTATATTCTTCCAATTTCTCATCGTTCAGTGGAGAATAAAGAGAATTTAACTAAGAAGGAAATTTCTAGACCAAACTCTAACTTTAGCTATCTGTGATATCGGGCTTCACTTTACTCTATGAATAAAGGGTTTAGAGGAAGTTATTTTGGGTCCTTCGGAGCCTTACATTGTCTGACCTATGAGGTGGTTCAGGTAGGTCTTTGTTGAGGTTGGTGTCTATATCAATGAAGAGGCAGTTCTCAAAGCTCTTTAGTGGTTCTCTTTTTCTCTTGCCGTTGCCAACAGATTTAAGATAGATTCTGTGAAGTTGACACAGGAGTCCTAAATTGTTTTCCTTATTTCACCCCTGTTGTTTTTGGTAGGTGGCCGATTCCAAGCTTGCATATTGGAATGGTTTATATTTCTTTTTGTATTGTTATTATTTTTTTGAGACAGAGTCTCACTCTGTCACCCAGGCTGGAGTGCAGTGGTGCAACCTCAGCTCACTGCAACCTCCGCCTCCCGGGTTCAAGCAATGCTCTGCCTCAGCCTCCCAAGTTGCTGGGATTCGAGGTGCCCACCACCATGTCTGGCTAATTTTGAGATTTTTAGTAGAGATAGGGTTTCACCATTCTGGCCAGGCTGGTCTTGAACTCCAGGCTGGCCAGTGACCTTGTGATCCACCTGCCTCGGCCTCTCAAAGTGCTAGGATTACAGGCATGAGCCACCGGGTCTGACCGGAATCGTTTACATTTCTATATTGTCATTTCAAGAGAAGCATTGTAGTGTAGGGAAAGGAGCATGGGCTTCACGGTCACTCTGGCCTTTATCATTTAACTAGACCTGTGACCTCAGAAAGTGATGGAACTTCTCCAAACATCCAATTTTCTCATTAATAAAAATGGCAGTAATTATCCTTACCTCTCAGGGAAAGGGTAGAGATTAAATGGGGCAACATGCAAAATGACTGTCACTTAGTAGGTGCTCCATCAATCAGTCCTTCCCTCCCTCCCTCCTCTTTCTTCCTTCCTCCCTTCCTTTTTTCCTTTCTTCCTTCCTTCCTTTTCTTTCCTTCCTTCCTTCCTTGCATAATGATGGAAGTTACATCCTTAGCAGTATGTTTGCAGATGATATTTGGGCTACTGAGTGATTCCATGTGGCTGTGTGGGTTTTTCCTCCTCCCCACTTCCTCCTCCTTGATAGGGCACCAACCTGCTTAACAGGAGAAGATGGTAGCATTCTAATATGTAGTGTATGTCCACAAGATGGGAGCTATAGTATGGGAGATCTGATTTTTTTTCAGCTCACACACAGAGGGAAGACCACTACTTAGTTGCTTTCTCTCTCTTCTTCACGCCCTGAGAACTGGATGAAGCTGATAAAGCTTAAAGACTGACAAATCAGTTTCAAACTCATAGACCTACAGGGTCAGGCAGGTGATATACATGAGGGACATGGGGTGGGGGTAAATAAAAGGCAACAGCATTATGAAGTTCATAAGAAAGGGCACCTTTACTTTGGCATAAGTGTGCCATAGAGAGTCATGAGGACTGTGGTGAAACAGAAAAAGCAGACCCCATTGAAAGGGAACAGCCACTACTCGTATCGGATAATGATTGCTACCAGGGACCATGGGTTCCCTTTATTTCCAGATCTTTCCATTTTTAGAGGGAACCCAACAATGTAAACATGTGAAATCTCTTGATTTTTCATGCTTGGCAAAGAAACCAAATTTTAAGACTATACTCTGTGGGCCAACCGAAAAAGATTATACCAGCAGGTTGTGGTGTCTGGACTAAGGGAATCACGAAGCTGTGGAGTCACTGGTGCGGGGAAGAAGATAATTAGCAGTCTAAGCGGGAGGGAAAAAGAAAGCTGGAGAAACAGGGCTCTCAAAAGTGAGACAAATGAGCTATCCTGAATCCAGCTCCCTGGTGAACTCTGAAATGGATGGAAATGTAGAGCCAGCATCTCAAGTAAAGGACTATTTAATGTGTGTGTACTTGGCCAACTTAAAATAAGGCATTTGGAGCATGAATAGCCCTGTGTAATATGTGCAGTTTGGTTGACATATGCTTGTATTTTAACAACCAATGTTGTCACTTTTACTTTTGCAAACAATATGGTATGATCTGGTCCTCAGTTTAATTTTACACAAAAGATATAATACATCTGTGTAAATAAGAGAGCAAAGAAGTTTTCTAAATGCTTTAATTCTTTGTCACAAATATTTCTGCATCTCTCAGGCCCTTCTTGCTGGAAAAAAGAGAGCTAGTGATACATTTGTTAATGGCACTTTAAAAATGTGCTGTGGTATATAGAGGTAACAATGTACTTCTTAAGTATGTTAATAATAAATTAAGGTTATAATGGTTGCCATATTAGAGAAAGTGAATTAAGATTAATCTCAGCACAAATAAAAATTAGTTTGGAATTAGATAAGCTAGGGATATCAAAACTGAAAAAATACAGCTTCCCAGATAACATTCTACTATATGCAATTTTTTGATGACTAATATTCAATTACAAAGTGTAATACCTTGCACAGCACCTAACATATAGTAGCTATTCAGTAAATGTTTGTTGAATTTTATTACTTTTGAAACAAATTACTGATTTTCCTCAGTAAGAGGTCATTTCTGTAACTCAGATAAAAATAGAACTTTATAAGAGTATTTATTTTTGTTACTTATCAAAGTATATTTCCTAGAGAAAATATCAGCAGTGGTAGCGACTAGAAAAAGTGTGTGTGTTCTAAACAGTGATTCCAACTCGGTGTGTTCAGAGAATACTTCGACCCTGTCTGTGTTTACAGTCCCTGCTGACAGTGTGCTGTCGGTATCCTCAGTCTTGTTCTACTTACTTTTTTATTTTGGCTTTACAGGGATTAGGTCTCAAGTCATGAGAATCTCCGTGGCCTTCAGTTGCTAAATTTTTCTGTCATTCTTTTGCTCTTACCGGGCTCAGAAGGACATGTCAGGTGGAACACGTGTTTGTCTTTCAGAGCTGAAGAAAGATTCTGAGCTGTGGAATCGGCAGACGAAGCCTTGGTCTCAGTGACTGCTTGGCTTTCAACCCACCTAGCCTCAGGCAGCCCAGAGGTCTTTTTACCACTGGATACTGATGAGATGTTTTAGATCCTTGCGCTTTGCAAAAATCCTTTCTCCCATGGGATATTATCGGGACATAGGCTAGAAAGGCTGTGGGAAGTGTTGGAGGTAGGAGGATAGAATCCAGACAGGATTGCAGTAAGAAGAGCGTTCTCTTTGGTGTGCTCCATAGTCCAAAGGCAGTCCTGAGCTGATTCCAGGTAGGAACCAAGGGTGGACTTTCTTCTTTGGTTCTTTGGTCCTTTTTATTTCCCCAGCTGGGGCCAGGATAAGGTAATGAAAGAAACCGGCCTCAGGTGTGTCTCCTTATTTCCATCTCATCTAAACTTCAGCTTCCAGGTATCGCATAGTAGTTTTGCTTGGACTCTTGGGCTCTTCTGGGTTTTTATCAGTTTTCTTTGATTCTTCATTAGTGTTGCTATCATCAGCCTTCTCCTCTTTTACTACTTTGGTTTCAATCATTTCCTTCTGCTGATTCTTGTTTGTAAAAGGGAAGGCATTCATATACCTTGAGGCATAAACATGAAATTAAAGTGAGAGACTCTATGTAGCACACAAAACAATAGATAACACTTTTGTACTGTGCCATGGTATGTATTGGCACAGTACACTGGGTACCTTTTTTTCAGGGTGATGCTAACACACACATGCTCGAATACATTAACACATCACCAACTTAATGGATTCATTTAAATTGGACAATATGTTTGCAGGCCAGACTTTAGGCTGACCACATAACTCTTCTAACAGAAACAAAAAACCAAAAATCAAATAAAGCATATACATTTTCCCCAGATGTCAATGTTTTAAATTTCTTGGTTTTCAAAGGACAATCATTGAGTGATGGCTGGATGACATGCATGTGCTGAAATAGAAAAGACTGGGTGGAAGGGAGAGAGACGAGATGAGGGAGAAATTTACAGTGTAAGAGGACTGCTGTCTCCATTTTGATCAGCAAAATGCCAGTAGTGTCCCTGAAAAAGCACAGGATAGAAACGAGACAAAGATTACAAGACTAGCAGTGCACCAACAACCCTACCTTTTGACATAGCAATATCCGAGACCAGCTGCAGCACCAAAGAAGAGGAGAGCAAGCACCAGCAGAGCTGTGGGGACACCTGCAGGGAACAGAGACATGGCCTGTTGGTCCTTCACTTAAACATTGTATGTAATGCTTATTGAATGATCCAGGTGATGGAGACAGTAGATAGTGCAGGAGAAAAACCTTCTCAGTGGCCCTTTATGATGTTGGGCCCACACCAGCTTCTTTGCTTCATGCTTGTAGAATCCCTGGCCTTGCCTCTCATACTCTCTCAATTCTGTAAGTTGCAATATGACAGAGTTCATTTCTCCTCCATGGCCTTGAGATTTACTCTAGTCAACAAGCCTCCCTGAGAAAAAGATGACTAGAACAAAATCATAGGCATTTAGGGTATGTATTTTAAAAAGAACTTCTACATAGGAACAGATAGTGTTTTATTTTTAAACGTCTTGAATTTTCAACAGTGAAATTCTTTTATACTTATACTTTTAAGTTTAATCACTAAGGTTCTTTACAGCTCTCAGATTCTATGATTTTATGAAAGCTGAGTTTGTGTTAAGCTTTTATTCATATTTGACAGGTTCTGAGTGCCTCATCTAGAGACAGGCAGGATTCTATGAATTGCCTGTTATACATGAACATACATGCACATGTAACATAGACACAGAAACCATTTACCTCCAAACCCAACAGCTTCATTCTTGAATGCTGCTTTATTTTCAACAGATGGTTGAGCTTCTGTAGATATGGTGGTAGTGTCCATAAAGACTTCTGTGATGCAAATCAGTTTTTTTCTCCGCGGAATAGAAGTAGAAGCTGGAGCAGGAGTAGTAGTAAGGGCAGGTGTTGTAGTGTGAGGGGACGCCACTGAATAGGTACTGTCACTGGCAATAAATTCTGTTTGTGTTGCAGTTTGAGTGTTGAATATGGGATCTTTGGTGGTGATAATTTCTGGAGTGCATGAGTTAGTCCAAGTATCTGTTGGGAGAGGGAAAAACGAAATAAAAGTATTACAACAGTCTCCTAACTGTTCTTCCTGCCTCTAGTCTTACTATACCTCCAAACCCCTTGTACTGTAGCTGGAATGGTCTCTAAAATGCAAGTCTAGTCATATCACTTCCATCCTTAGATGCCTTCAGTGGGTGCCTCTGTTGTACAGACTACAAGGCCCTCTGTGATTTGGCCCTTGCTGACATGCCAGCCCCCTCTGCTCTCTTTCTCTCATTGCCCCTGCCATACTGAAATTCCTTAAATACTTAATTTCCTTGATATGCTTTCTGTTACATCCAAGCACCATGACGCTTTTTTTTTTTCTGATCTCATCCCTCAGGTCTCATTGCCTCTGCCATACTGAAATAACTTGAATACTCAAATTCCTTGATACACTTTCTCTTACATTCAAGTACTGTGATGCTTTCTTCACCTTTATGACTCTTTGCCTTTCTTTATTTGGCTTACTCTGACTCATCCCTCAGCACTCAGATTGACCCTCTCTTTCTCAGGCAGACTTGTTGACTCAATTGGGTCCCCAGGCGTATGTTATTGTACCTCCTTGTCACTGTTCTCACAACACTGTTCCCTACTGGACAGCAAGCTTCCTGGAAGTAGAAACCCTGTCTATCTTGGTCATTATGGTATGAGCACTGTGTGTGGCACATGGCACATGCTCAATAACTATTTGATCGATAAGGAAGGAGGGAAAAGGGAAAGGAAGTAGTAGATTGAAAGACCAAATATATGTATGTGATGTCACTTCAAGACAAAGATATGCTAAGACCTGATTTTTCTGAGCTCATTTAAGAAAGGTGAATAAAAAGGGGCCAGGAGAGGGATAAGGGTTTGTTTTCCAATCTGTTGTATGTGCTAGAGAGGAAACACTTGTTAAAGCATTTTAATCTGAGTTGACCATGGCAGTAAGTGTTTAAATAGGTATCTCATTAAACAATGTTATCAAACGCTTGTTTATACAGGAGGAAACTGAAGTTTAGAGAAATTGAATAACTTGCCCAACGTCACATAGCTAGTAAATGGCAGAGCCATGCAGTATATTATAATATAAATTTGCATCTATTTTAAGTCCATAATTACTTATGGCAGTAGGTAGCATCATCTGAAATGTCTGCCGTGAAGAAATCGTTATTTTGTTAAGTTGATTCATTTTTGAAAGTGAAAATAAATACCAATCCAAACAATGATACTATTGATAAAACATCTTGACCACATACGCTCTGTTTTTATACTATTCATTTTACTTTGAAAAGACCTCCATTCAAATACATATAATCCTTGACCTTATCGTCCCTGAACTCTAACTACCTTTCTCATTCTTAGCACATGCTAAGCTCTTCCCTCAGAAAAATGAACATTTTTTAGTATCAGAGAAAAAAACATACTGAGCTTCATATACTATATTGAGAACTGAAATTACAGAGAAAAATAAGCCATGGTTCCCACCTCTAGAAGAACAGAAGATGCACTTTGAGAAGGATAGGGGGACATCAGAGGAAATGGCTTGGGCAGAGTAAGGAGGATTAATGTGTTAATTTAACAAATACCTATGGAGCACTGACTCTGTGCCAGGCACAGTTCTAGGTGCTAGGAACATGGTGCCAACAGACAAAGTACCTTCCTTTAAGGGTCTTTCATGCTATTGAAAGGATACAGATAATAAAAAAGTAGTAATAAACAAATAAGCCAGAAATTTGAGAGGATGATAAATATTAAAAGGAAAATTAAGCAGGAGATGAATTAGACTGGTGAGGTGGATGACAAAGGACAGAGGGTGATAAGAGAAGGTCTCTTGGGGAGGTGATACTTAAGCTGAGTCTTGAATGATGAAAAGTAGCCAGTCATTGAAGATCTGGGACAGAAGCATTCAAATGAAAGAGAACAGAAAGTTCAGGAGCCCATTTGATGAATAAGAAGGCCAGGATGTCTGAAACAGAGGAGAACATCTAACGTAGAAGGAATACAATATCCCAGTCAATAGGAATAGCATGATATGAGAATCTAGCAGTTTTAATGTGTAGTTATGTTAGAAAAATGGCAAGGAGCACAGTGTGGCTGGAATGTAGGGTGTGTTGTGTGTGTAGGCTGGAATGTGTGTGTAAATGAAGACATGAAAGACTGCAAGCGCCGGGCGCGGTGGCTCAAGCCTGTAATCCCAGCACTTTGGGAGGCCGAGGCGGGTGGATCACGAGGTCGAGAGATCGAGACCATCTTGGTCAACATGGTGAAACCCCGTCTCTACTAAAAATACAAAAAATTAGCTGGGCATGGTGGCGTGTGCCTGTAATCCCAGCTACTCAGGAGGCTGAGGCAGGAGAATTGCCTGAACCCAGGAGGCGGAGGTTGCGGTGAGCCGAGATCGCGCCATTGCACTCCAGCCTGGGTAACAAGAGCGAAACTCTGTCTCAAAAAAAAAAAAAAAAAAAAAAAGAAAAGAAAGACTGCAAGCAAGAGATGAGACTGAGAAGATAGATTGGAGTCGGAATCAAGATTTAGAATTGCTATGTTAAATAACTTGAAATTTATTTTGTAGAAGAGGAAATTTTCAACTGGGTTCCACAAATCTCCAAAATTATATACAAAAATCCTCATATATATATCCACTTTTATGCAAAAGGCTTCACAATTTACATAATATTCTCAAATGAGACTCTGAAGCAGAGGGGTAAAATAATTATCAAAGGAAGTGTGTGGAGGATGAGATGCAGAGTGGAGAGGGTATAGTCCAGAAGCAAAGAAGGAGGTTATTGCAATTCCATCAAAATAGGAGAATTCACAAGTATCTGGAATCCTAAAACCTGGAGATCTAGGGAGAGGTGATCCTCAACCCTGGCTGCAGGTTAGAATCACCTGAGAAGCTTCTAAAAATTACTGATGTCCAGGACTCACCCAGGCCTTGTATATTAATGATGTGTGGTCATCATCCCACTGAAATGGGGATGATGCTAATGACTCTATATAGTTTAGCTCAAGATTTAAATCCTGGCTCTGCCCCTCATTGACTGTGACCACAGGCAAGGTACACTTTAAGCATCAATTGCTGCTCCTGACAGTAGAAATGATACACAGGTGTCATTTTAATGAGGATTAATGCCATAGTAAATGTCTAGGGGGCCAAGCATAGTGTCTGGGCATAATGATAAGATCTGCAAGAACTTGTTTCCTTGGCCTCTCTGTTCATACGTGTGCCCGAGATGAACAAAGTATGAAGGAGCACAAGCAATTGGTTGTCCCTAACTGGTCAAGAGTATAGTGTATCTCACCTGAAAGTGAGATGCTCTCTTTCCCCTTCAAACTACACATGATTTCTCTAGACTATGCTGAGTGCTCTGACAGATATTAAACACAAGGTGCAGTGGGAGTCCAAGGGGATAGATAGGGTTATGGAAATGCACCTGGAAAAGATGGCACTTGAGATATGAATAAAGAGTAGGAGTTGGCCAGGTGATGAAGAAGATGGGCATTGTGGCAGCAGGAACAGCACAACACAAGTGGTGCGTGCAGAGCATTAATAGCACTTTGATCCCCAGACCTCACAGTTAACAGCAATTTAAAAATAAAGTTAGGACTAGGAGTGGAGTTTGATTCCCTTATCTTACAAGGATAGCAACAAGAAAGACAATCAGGATAAGGTTTAGATCTAGGGTCAGGGTTACTCTGATCTTCAAATCTCACAAGATAGCAATAAAAAGTAAATTACAAAAACAAAGAAAATTAAGGTAAGGTCTGGATAAGCATTAGGATCAGGGTTAGGGAAACCTAATTCTCACCAACATGTCAATGGACACACACACACACATGCATACACACATTTTGGACCTCAGGCTTCTATCCTGATGATATATCTCCATAGATGTGAAATAATATATGTTCAAGGTTATATACCTTAGAATTACTTAGAATAGAAAAAGATTGGAAATAGCTCAAACTCCATTAATAGAGGACTGGTTGAATAAACTATAATACAGTCATCCAACAGAGTACTATGCAGCCATTAATAAAAGAGAAATGTCTATATGAACCAATATGGAGTAATTTCTAAGACTTGAGTGGAAACAGCTTTGTGCAAAGTGGTGTATACAGTATGCTAGTTTTTTGTAAGAAAGGGAAATAAGGCCACGTACAAACACACGCCTTTATATGCAAAGCAACACAGAGGGATAAACCAGAAATGAATGAAAATGGTGGGTGGAAATTGAAAGCCATGAGAGTAAGATTTCTTTGAATATACTTTTTTAAAAGTACATTTTGGACCACTGAACCTTGTAAATGTTTTAGTTATTCAAAAAAATAAAAATAGGACAAACATCAAACCCTAAAATGGACCACAAACAGAAGTAAATAAACCTAAGTTATTTCACAATGATAATATAACTACACAGAGTAGCACATTTTAAAGTCACTTTTACACACAATTCACTGACTGCACATTCATAGAGGAGTGTCTTCTAAGGACTAAAAGATATGCAAAGAAGTCTTAATTTTACTTAGTAGGTTTTTTATTAATAATGTTGGTTTTGTAATTTTGAAACTTGTAAGATAAGAAAATATATTAATATTATTTATTGTGAACTAATATTTTCATTATAAGAGAAAAGAGATACGAAGATAAAGTAAACTAACAAATAACTCAAATTGTTAAATTTGAGTTCGAACTATCAAGATAAACTCATGTAAGCAGGAGGCATCACACTACCGGACTTCAAACTATACTACAAGGCTACAGTAATCAAAACAGCATGGTACTGGTACCAAAACAGAGATATAGACCAATGGAACAGAACAGAGGCCTCAGAGGAAACACAACATATCTACAACCATCCGATCTTTGACAAACCTGACAAAAACAAGCAATGGGGAAAGGATTCCCTGTTTAATAAATGGTGTCGGGAAAACTGGCTAGCCATGTGCAGAAAGCAGAAACTGGACCCCTTCCTGACGCCTTACACTAAAATTAACTCCAGATGGATTAAAGACTTAAACATAAGACCTAATACCATAAAAACCCTAGAAGAAAATCTAGGCAAAACCATTCAGGACATAGGCATAGGCAAGGACTTCATGACCAAAACGCCAAAAGCATTGGTAACAAAAGCCAAAATAGGCAAATGGGACCTAATCAAACTCCACAGCTTCTTCACAGCAAAAGAAACAGTCATTAGAGTGAATCGGCAAACAACAGAAGGGGAAAAATTTTTTGCAGTCTACCCATCTGACAAGGGGCTGATATCCAGAATTTACGAAGAACTAAAACAGATCTACAAGAAAAAAACAAACAAGCCCATTCAAAAGTGGGCAAAGGATATGAACAGACACTTTACAAAAGAAGACATACATGAGGCCAACAAACATGAAAAAATGCTCATTATCATTGGTCATTAGAGAAATGCAAATCAAAACTACATTGAGATACCATCTCACACCAGTTAGAATGGCGATCATTAAAAAATCTGGAGACAACAGATGCTGGAGAGGGTGTGGAGAAATAGGAACACTTTTACACTGTTGGTGGGAGTGTAAATTAGTTCAACCATTGTGGAAGACAGTGTGGCGATTTCTCAATGACCTAAAAATAGAAATCCCACTTGACCCAGCGATCCCATTACTGGGTATATATCCAAAGGATTATAAATCATTCTACTATAAGGACACATGCACACAAATGTTCATTGCAGTACTGTTTACAATAGCAAAGACCTGGAACCAACCCAAATGCCCATCGATGATAGACTGGACAGGGAAAATGTGGTACATATACACCATGGAATATTACGCACCCATCAAAAACGATGAGTTCGTGTCCTTTATAGGGACATGTATGAACCTGGAAACCATCATTCTCAGCAAACTGACACAAGAACAGAAAATCAAACACCGCATGTTCTCACTCATAGGCGGGTGTTGAACAATGAGAACACATGGACATGGGGAGGGGAGCACTACACACTGGGGTCCACCGGGGGGAAATGGGAGAGGGACCGGGGGGGTGGGGAGGTGGGGAGAGATAGCATGGGGAGAAATGACAGATATAGCTGAGGGGAAGGAAGGCAGCAAATCACACTGCCATGTGTGTACCTATGCAACAATCTTGCATGTTCTTCACATGTATCCCAAAACCTAAAATGCAATAATAATAATAAAAAAAGGATAAACTCATGTACACAAAATTTTCTATCTGTCCACTGATAGGACTGAAAAGCAATGAAAACTTCAGGAGGAATGAGAACAACTTGTATCCAAATCTTGGTTTCTAATTAACATTCCCCTTTAAAAGGAACTAGGACTCCTTGGAGAAATAAGTAGCTGATTCCATGCCCAAGAGACAAAAAGTACAAAGTGAGCCTGGGACATGGTATTGTACCAGGAAACCAGGAATTACCTAAAAGCAAATGGGATAAAGGACACAAAAGTCAACTAGAAGGGGCTTCCACTTGCCAGATTCAGGACAACTGGCGCATCCAAAGAACAAAAGAATAATAATTGTAAAATGGATTATAAGACATTGAACACATTGAACAAGTAAAATGCATGTGCCCATGGTAGTGTAAGAAGGAGAGAAAAAGGATGTGTGTGTGTGTGTGTGTGTGTGTGTGTGTGTGTGTGTGTCAGAGAGAGAGAGAGAGAGATTCTTCATTATCAAAGATGCCAACTAATAAATTTCAAAGGAAGGATAGATTTAGAAAAATTACCATCTTCAGTCCCCCATGTAATAACTGATTCCAGGAAGAATCATCAATGACTGCATAAATGTCTAGGTAAAAAGTCATTGAAGATCAAGATATTTGCATGATGTCAAAATATCCCATTGTAGATTACCTACTAATTGCAAAGGGAAAGATATAGTGTTACAGTTTCATTAGCAAGATAGGGCAGTTGCCACTTTAATCAAATAATCAAAGTTAGCATAATTAATAGGGGGACATACTGATATTAAGTGCCTTTGTTGTGATGTGATCCAAAGTACATAATATCATCTATGAAGTACTTTTGCCAAAAATATTGAACATGAGCCTAATCAAGTCTCTAGACCTAACTTTCCATGTAAGAAATACACAGAAAATGTGGCACATATACACCATGGAATCCTATGCAGCCACCAAAAGAATGAGTTCATGTCCTTTGCAGGGACATGGATGATGCTGGAAATCATCATTCTCAAACTAACACGGGAACAGAAAACCAAACACCACATGTTCTCACTTACAAGTGGGAGTTGAACAATGAGAACACGCGGACACAAGGAGGGGATCGTCACACAGTGGGGCCTGTCGGGGGTTGGGGAGCAGGAGAAAGATAGCATTAGGAGAAATACCTAATGTAGATGATGGGTTGATGGGTGCAGAAAACCACCATGTCATTTGTATATCTATGTAACAAATCTGCACGTTCTGCACCTGTATCCCAGAACTTAAAGTATAATAAAAAATAAAAATAATCTCTGGAAAAACAAAAAGAAATACATGGGATGGGAGTACAAGTTAAATGAAACCACGAAGAAATAGACAAATCCAAGTCCTCTTTTTCTGGCTCTTTTCTGTTTAGTCAGAGGGCTGGGTATCATATCATCACATTGCCAACTGGCAGAATGACAGTTAAAAAGCAAAGTCATTTGATAGGCATGGGTTGGCTATGAGGTATGCAGGCATAGAGCTCACCAATTCCCCAGCCAATGATGATAGACCAAAGAGGCAGAGAAGCGAAGGGGGATGGCAAATAAAATGTTAGGAGAAGCCCTGTGTTCCAGTCTTGATTCTGCCAGTAACTGACTGTAGGACCTTGAACAAGCTAAACCCCTGTTCTGAACTGTAGTTGTTTCAACCACAAAATGAGGGTACTGGACAGAATTTCTCCATGGGCCTTTTCTGTGCCAAAGCCCTCTGGATCAGGGAACTACTTGGATCCTATATTGCCTTTCTGGGACAGTTTTTGCTAATACTGACTGGTGCACATTTATCTCTTGAATCTTAGAGATTGATTTTGAAATCTATCCTGTGTATGACCTCTCAGCCACCTAACCTTCAGAAGGTCAGATAGATGGGTATGTGTGAATATAATAATCAGACAGGGGTCCTTATGACAAACTAAGAACAAGTGAGTATTTAGGAAAAGAAAAACTTTCCAAGGACTACTTAGATGAAGCACTTGGGCTAAGGCAGCCAAGGTCTTCAAGCAAGGTTAGTGGGATGACTTCATGACCGTGAGCAAATCAGTGCTACCCTCCAGGCTTCAATCTTTTCCTTCATAAAATGGAGACTGGGTCTGGTTCTTAAAAATGTCAAATACAGGCTGGGTGCAGCGGCTCATGCCTGTAATCCCAGCACTTTGGGAGGCCGAGGTGGGTGGATCACCTGAGGTTGAGAATTCGAGACCAGCCTGACCAACGTGGAGAAACCCCATCTCTACTAAAAATACAAAAATTAGCTGGGCGTGCTGGTGTTTGCCTGTAATCCTAGCTACTCAGGAGGCTGAGGCAGGAGAATCACTTCAACCAGGGAGGTGGAGGTTGTGGTGAGCTGAGATTGTGCCATTGCACTCCAGCCTGGGCAACAAAAGTGAAACTCCATCTCAAAAACAAAAACAAAAACAAGTTGAATATGGCATCCGAATTTCCTCTCCTATAAAAGAATGTGGAACAATGGAAAGAGCATAGTTTCAGAGTTAGACCTGAGGCTGAAACTTTATAGTAATGAGACCTTAGACAAATGTGCTTACATCCTTTGAATTAGGTTTCTTTACCTGCAAAATGGGGATGATGAAGCATACCTCATAGACAGGTTGTCAAGGTTCAGTGAGATACCCTAGTACAGAAAGCCCTATGGATCTGTGAGTTCCATGTAGGCAGAATCAATCAACCTTGGATTGAAAATATTTGGGAAAAAAAAAAGAAAAAGAACAATACAACAATAAAAAAGCAAACAATACAGTGCGATGACTATTTATATAGCATCTACATTGTATTAGGTATCGTAAGTAGTTTAGGGATGATTCCAAGTATACAGGAAGATGTGTGTAGGTTATATGAAAATACTACCCCATTTTATATCAGGGACTTGGGCATCACTAGATTTTTGTATATGACGGGGTGCTGGAACCAATCCCCCACTGACACTGAGGGACGATTGTGCATCGTTTTGTCCATAATGGATGCATTACATACATCTGTACATTTGTTTCCTTCCCTTCTGCCTGCTTATCTTACAGGATGCAGGGATGGCCGCAGTGGTAACTGAGCCTCCTGAGCATCTTCTCCTGTGTTGCTATTCAGTCATATTTCTCCTAACTTTTTCTTCTGAGGGGCATATTGCCACCCCTAGCCTGGCCAAAAGACAGTTTGGGAGAATTAGATGACTGTGGCTGCAATTGCTTCTGCTGCTGCTCAGGGTAACCCTTCCCAGACAGGTCTCAGAGTGAGAGATACCCAGAGAATGCCACGTGGAAAGGCTGCAGGTCGGACTTACCAGATGAGTTGTAACAATAGGCTGCAAACTGTCGGCTCACTGGAACTTTCCAAATCAGGACACCCATCCCATTTTTCCCACACTTGGGGTTTGGGATAATCCTAGAGATGACCACGAATCCATCTCCAACCCAGCCATAGCTGTAAAAGAATATACACTAGTTGAACAGAAAAATGATTAGAAGGTATCATTTCTATTGCTAGACAAGAATACAGAGCCAAAAGAACTCCAGCAGTGACAGTGAAACTAGCTGTTTCTCACCTGCAAGTCTCAAAGCCAGCCTTCCAGGCTGTTTCAACCTGGTCCTTGCTGGCCGAAGTTAGTCCCAGCAGCCTACAGGCCTCCTTAGCTTCTGTGAAATTCAGCTGCGGGTTTGCCTTTTTGTTCACAAGGGTGATCCCCATAATTCTGCATGACACCTGGATGGAAAGCTCTGCAAAGGAATCACATAGGTCCTCAGTTTGCTGCTGTCTTTGTTCCCAGCCCTTAGGCTCTCCTTCCTAGCAGAGCACATCTTGAGGCAGCAGGAAGGTCTCTCTGGCTGGGACTGGGGTTTAGAAATAACAGGACACAGACAAGGCATTTTCCACAAGGACAGTCTGCTGGGCTAGATGAATACTTGTTCTTGTCCAAGCTTAAATCTCACCCCGCTGAAGTCTATCCCACCCTACTGCATTAAGACGTCCTGCTCACCACAGGGGGGCTTTGGCTACCAGTTGCTGGGGTGTAGTCTGAGGGATGTAGTTACTGCAAACCTTTCTGGAGTCTGTAAAATGAAGCATCTGAGACTTTAAGAAAGATAGAAATTCAGGACTCTAGTTAATAGAATAGTTGGCAATACTCCAAACCAATATGGTTTGGGGACACCACTATTTCTGAGACGGGCTGAACATGTCACACTTGGTTACAGCAGGATGTGAGTGCTCTCAGTTGCAGGTCTTCCCTGGCCATTAGGGGGCAGGCTTACTCAGAAGTTCCTGGAGGAGCTGGCAGTAAACCTTGAATGGCAGAAAAGCTAAATAAAGCAAGCAGAATTTTAGAGTCAGATTTGGGCTTAGATCTAGCATATGCCACTTGCTAGCTCTGTGACCTTAGCCTAGATACTTTATCCCTTTAATCTTCAGCTCTTTGAGCCTCCTTATTTATAAATTCAGAAAGTAACAGTGTCTACTGAACAGGGTAGTGAAAGTTAAATGAGTAAATGCTAATAAAAATGGTTAGCATAGTGCCTGCCACATGGTAGATGCTTAATAAATCATATATAACATTAACATTATTTTTAAAGCGTTTTAGTTTTGGTCTGCTAATGACTGATTACCCTGTAGAAGCTGAGGCAGTTGAATAGGTAAGATACGAATAATAACTCAAAAGTTAATGGATTTGGGGATTCTTCTGAACCCTTTTCTCTGGGTTCTGTGATGTATAGACTTGTATGAAATTGTCCAGTTGTACTGTATTCAAGCACATGATTCCTACTGAGCTTCACCCATGAACATCCTTAACAGGGCATTTAAATATCTCAAGTAATTGCTTGTACATAGCTCTGTGTATTGAATGTTTAGTCAAATGCTTTGAGCACTTTCTAGATTGATATCTAATGGAAGTTCCTTTTTGCAGACATAGAAGGAGCATTTCTAAGTCCTCCCTGTGAACCTTGCTGTGGTGGCAGATTAGGAGCACACATTTGATCGTGCCTGATTCTAAAACCTCAGTTCCTTTTTTTTCTTCTTCTTTCCCAAGAGCTGGATCTTGCTATGTTGCCCAGGCTGGTCATAAACTCCTGGGCTCAAGCAATCCTCCTACCTCAGCCTCCCTGAGTAGCTGAAACTACAGGTGTGCACCACTAAGGCCAAGTGAGAACCTCAGTTCTTTTTCTTTTCTTTTTTTGAGACAGAGTCTCGTTCTGTCACACAGGCTGGAGTGCAGTGGCATGATCTCAGCTCAGTGCAACCTCTGCCTTCCGAGTTCAAGCAACTCTCATGCCTTAGCCTCCTGAGTAGCTGGGAGTACAGACGAAAGACACCATGCCTGGCTGATTTTTGTATTTTTTTGTAGAGATGGGGTTTCACCATGTTGGCCAGGCTGGTCTCGAACTCCTGACCTCAGGTGATCCACTCTCCTCGGCCTCCCAAATTCCTAGGATTACAGGTGTGAGCCACAGCACCCAACCTGGCCCCCAGTTCTTAACTATGACACTGTTCTACCTTTCACAGTGCTATAAGGAAATGAACACACACACACACACACACACACACACACACACACACACACACACCCTGGGCTGAACTCTCTGAACACATCATTTACCCTGAAATTTGGCTCCTTTAGCTCATCAGGTTGCTGTTGCTCAAGTCTCTTATGGCTACTTCTTTGGGAATGGATTGCAGAGATTTATTTGTCACACTATCAAGTGGTCTTATTACCCTCTCATATGTAATTTGTACTCTAAATGCTATTATTTAGAGCAATGATAGACTTATTCTAGGTGAATAGACTTAGCTTTGAATATTTTTTCTATTGTTAACTGGCTGCTGGGACATCAGGCAAGTCAGCATTCTCATCTGAAAAATGGGGACAGATATGTCTACTTCACATGATTTTTATCAGAATTAAATTAGATAACTTGTACCTAGCAGAGGCAGGGCCCAGTAGGAAGTCAACAGCATTAGTCATTTTATGCTTTCCTATTTCATTTAGTGACCAAAAGAGGGAGCTGGAATCTAAGGGGTACTCTAGCAACTCCTTTCTTAAGATTTCTCAGGAAACAGCAAACATAGTAGAAACAGTATATGCTTAGGAATTAGATATAGGGATATGGTATCAGATAATAGCATATGCTTAGAAATCAGATCGAGCTGAATTCAAACCCAATATTTATTATGTACAGCCTGCATGACATTGGGCAAGTCACTTCACCTATAAACCGTCTTCTTGAGAGGATTAAATGAAGTTGTGTGTACACACATAGCTCTGGACTGCTATATAATTGGCCCTCAAAAATAGTTCCTATCCCCATTCACTTACCTTCATCAGCTACCTTATTCTGCAGGTATGGTTATCAGACTTTTGGTTGTTCCCAAAAAAGTAATTTCCTTAGGAATTTTTTTCCCTTGCTGAGGATGGTCTAGAGTGTTGATGGAGTCATTTTCAAAGAACAGTGTCCAATAGTTTGAATAATGACAGCATTGTGGGGAAAAATAGTCTCCCCAGAGGATTTGAAAGAGGACCAAACTTATTTAAAAGTAACAGTATTTTAAAAAACTAATCATATAACTCTGACCTCCCTTATAAAATTTAATGCAACAATATATAAATCAACTCTGAATGTCTGTTTCTAGCATATTTTCTATCTCAGGTCATCTTCCAGCATGGGAACACACATTTTCCTTTTAAAGTGCTCAGATTTTCATTTGCCCAGAGCTGCAATGAGTGATTTGTGGTTACAATTTTTTGCCTACAGTGTGGAATGAAGTTTTCACTTAGGCATCTCGAAAGCCCAGCAATCACTTTTAAGTCATTCCTTTAGTAGACAACTGACAGCTTAATTTTCAAACTTATATTTTTGCAGACTTTTTTTCAGTTAACTTACTATTTCCTGAATATTTTTTAAAACATTGTATTTCATTCATGGTATGATAAAACTAAAATTAAAATAATTATGCTAACACTCTCAAAAACATAAAAAATAGGCCAATTTTAGTGAAAGTTGCCCATTATTCCCAAGCTTAGGGATTGCTTTAAATCTTTTACAATCACAGTTTGCTTCTTCAATGAAATACTTTAAAAAATTATTACTTCTGGATGCAATGGCTCACGCCTGTAATTCCAGTACTTTGGTAGGCTGAGGCAGGAAGATCACTTGAAGCCAGGAGTTCAAGACCAGGCTGGGTAACAAAGCGAGATCCTGTTGCTACAAAAAAATTTAAGCACCACTCACACAAAAAAAGACTAAAAATCAAATTATTCCTCTTCAGTATTGTATTTCGAAATGTCCTCATTAAAAATATTCCATAACCGAAAATAAAAGTCGAGATGATACAAAGGTAAATGTCAATCATTTTTGTGAAGCTGGCAATACGGTGTAATATTTTTGGCAGAGCAATACCACCAGTTAGACCTGCTGTTGACATTGAGCGTCACCCTCATTCCCAGAAATCCATCATCGACAGCTTAGGAGGCTTAGGACATTTTGCAAGATCTTACTTTGCTTCAGTTTAGAAATCTGGTAAGAAACCTACCTTCTGTACGCAAAGAGCCTTGGACCAGGAGCTTCGGGGTCCAGATGGAAGCAAGAAGCAACAGCAGGCTGAAGCACCTGGCCATCGTGCCTACCATGCCTTCAGAGTCAGAGAAGCACCTCGGATGGCTACCGGTGGTATGAGAGGCAGATGCTCAATCACTAGTCTGGATGGAGGGTTCTGGAACTACGTTGCGGCTCACACTCACTGCTCCACTTCATAACTGAGACATCCGGATTTCCCTGCTTTCAGGCTTCTGACTTGTCAAGGTCACTGGGGGAAATGAGTGACGTCTCTTGAATGCCCAGGCTGTATTTTGTGGATGGCCCTCTGGAAAATGTAGCTAATGCTGACTCAGAAAGCACACAAATGAGGAAGGCAGATAGCACAGTGTGAACTGCTAAAGGTTCTCCCAATTCCCGTATTCTCTGCCATTCCCCCTCCCCCAGCAGCTCAGTTCTCACACCATTCACTGTTATTGCCTGTGGAGTCCATCATTTATGCACACCTAGAAATGTCTCTGTCCCTAAAGGAGACTGAGCATTGGTTGTGCCCCTTTTCCTCCCGCAATCAGCGATTTTTCCTCCCGGCTGCTTGGCCTTGTGATCTGCAGGGTATGAAGCTGAAGCTCATGAAAGTAAATGTCCATTTAAACACAGAGTCTAGAACCTTCATGCCTTCCTTTGAGTCTCCTTTATGCATTTGAAATCTCTACACCACTACAGGTGATTTTTCTTTCAAAGAAACTAGGCACATATAAACATTCGCATTTACATAACACACCTAGGAGGGCAATTAACAAAATTAAACATCTTACACTTTACACAAGGATTTTTAACTTTACGATAGTAATCACTGCAGGAGTCCTTTATAAAATAACTTTCTCTGAATAACTTATTTAATATTCTGGTAGGCCAGAATTCAATTCACACTCCACCTTTCTCGTTCGATGAATGTGAGGTTTATCCGTTTTTCCTCAGCTGCGTGCACTCTATGTTTTTCCAGCTGGATATTCAGGGGTGTGTGCTTCATGGTCATTATGGAGTTCTGCCTTGTGAGCAACGTCTTGAGCAAAGGTTTATGAGACTTTTCTAAAATGAATGTCTTTTATAGGAAAAATATATGGATAACAAATTTTTTTTTTACGTAAGTGGTACCGGTCATAAAGTTAGATATCTGTGTGGAAAATATCAATAATAAAAAGAGAATCTGCTCTGAACAAACGCAGGGAACTTCTAAGAGACCAGGGAAACAGCCTTTACACATCTCCAGTACGGACCTCATTACTCGGGTGAGACAAGCCGTCGTTCCTCAGAAACATTCACGACTCAATCATCACGGTACCAGGAAGACAGACAGGCAGAGTCCCAGCCTCGTCATCATTATTCTTAAAGCCTAACACCATGGCCGAAAGAGAGCTAGTTTTCTAGCATTTGTTCAATGATTACAAAAAGAATGAAGGAAGACAGGAAGGGGAAAAATGAATCATGAAAGGCAAGGCTTTGTGTAAAGGGGGAGAATGAGAGTCACAGCGATCACCAGCCATAGAATTTCTGGAATACCAACAAAGAGACCTTAGAAAGGCTGCTGTACCAGCTTTCTATTGCTGTCCAGCAAATTACCATAGACATAGTGGCTTAAAACAGTAATCATTTATCATTTCACAGCTTCTATATGTCAGAGGTCTGAGTGGGCTCAGTTGGGTCCTCTGCCCTGAGTCTCATGAAACTGCCATCAAGGTGCTGGCTGGGCTGAGCTCTTACCCGGAGGCTCTTGGGGAAGAATCCACTTCCAGGTGCATTCAGGTTGTTGGCAGAATTCATCTGTTTGAGGCTGTGGGAATGAGATCCCTGTTTCCCTGCAGGCTGTCAGCCAGGGTCCATTCTCTTCTCCTAGAAGCCCTCCATTTTCAAAGAAGCAATGACAAATTGAGTCCTTCTCATACTTCTAGTCTCTCCTTCACTTCTACAGTTGGCCAAAGAAAGCTCTCTGCTTTTTTAAGAGGCAGGGTCTTGCTCTGTTGGCTGGAGTGCCCCCACCGTGGCTCACTGCAGCATCTACCTCCTGGGCTCAAGCAGAGCTCTCTGCTTTTAGGGGCTCATGGGTCTACCTGGATAACCTCCCTATCTTAAGGTTAACCATACCATCTAATGCAACATAACAAGAGTGATAGCTCCTATTCAAAGGCTCCAGGGATTGGGGAGGGACATCTTTGGAGGGCTGTTCTAGAAATTCTGCCTTCCACAGTCACTCAACCTTGATTTGATTCTGATCTGCTTTCTGGGAGAAACGCTCACATCCCCTGTTTTCTGTGGCCCTTTGCATCCCTCTGGGAGACTGATTTGTATATAATCTTCCTTGTCCACCTTTGAAGTGGATATTAGGGAGTATGTCCTCCTTGGATATAGCACAGCTTTTGCAGTCTGCTTCCTGCAGGTGAAAGCTAAGATCCCAAAATTTTCTTATTTTTTAAAAATTTTTTTTTTAATCAACGTGTAATTCTATACATGTCCATTATGATGTTTCCATACATACAAGGTGTAGTGATCAGATAGGGTAATTAGCATATCTGTCATCTCAAACATTTATTCTTTATTTTGGGAGTGTTCAGTATCTTCTCTTCCAGCTATTTGAAAATATATGTTGTTGTTTTCTATAGTCATTCTACGTGCCATAAAACACTACAACTTGTTCCTCCTAACAATACATCCTTTAACAAATCTCACTCTTTCCCTTCTCTCTTCCCTTTCCAGACACTAGTATCCTCTATTCTGTTTTTTACTTCCATGAGATCTTTTGTTAGCTTCCACGAATTAGAACATGTGGTGCTAATGTTCTGTTCATGACTTATTTTACTTCACTAATGGCCTCCAGTTCAACCTATGGTGCTGCGAACGACAGGATTTCGTTTTTTATGGCTGAATACTATTCCATTGTGTATGTACATCATGCTTTCTCTATCACTCATCTTTTGTTGGACACGTTAATACCGTATCTTGGCGACTGTGAACAGTGCTGCAATAAACATGAAGGTGCAGGTATCTCTTTGACACATTTTCTTTCCTTCCAAAAGCTGTTTCCTCGCTTGAACAACCAAAGGGGTTTTTAGTCCTGGCTTGTGTTTCTTTGTAAATTCCATGTGCCAAAAATCATACCCCAACTCCTTTTCCAGTCATAATTCTCAAGAATTATTTCTTGTTTCTCAACACCATACCCCTCTAATTTAGTGGTCAACACACTAAGTTCATTTTAATTCAAAGGAAAGGGCCACATCCTTAACCTTGTCTTTGCCATAAGGCTGAGTGGACCTGTTCAATTGAGAAATTGTATTGGTTCCCACTCAAAGCTCTTTTTAGTCTGTCTGGGATTTAGAAGTGGTCAGGTTTTCTCACCCTTCTGTCTTTCACATTTCTGAATACTCGATATTCTTTTTCATTTCTGCTCCCCCGTAGCCAATTCTTTCTCCTGCAATAACTTGCCAAAGGTAGCCAAGAGAAGTTTGCATACTCCAACACCGATTCTTTTCACTACTTCTAAAACTATAGGCTAACCATGAGATGCTTTCCAAGTTATCACAGGTAAGACTTTTCCAAACACACATTTTACTCATGACATGTGTGACCATCTTTCTAGCAATTTTGTTTCTTGCCATGTAACTGGTACGCCAGAACCTTATATTTTGAAATTTTGCTATTAAAGTACCCAATTTCTAGTTCAAATGTATGCATTAGTGGGGGGTAGGCTAACAGCTATAAACATTCTACAATCTATGTGGCTTAACACACTAAAATATTCTTATTCATGTCACAGTTCAATATTGGGAGTGCCCATTCAAAGACCCAGCGTCCATCTAGTGGTTCTGCCATTTTCTTGGGTCTCAGTGTTCTCATTTGAATCCTCTGGCTTTGGTTGGCAGAGAAGGGAATAAAAAGGGTATGAAGTATTGGGCAGGAGAGTTTATTTTTAGGGAACAAGACTTGGAAAGTGCAATTCCCCTGCAGCTAACTGTAAGAAATACCCAAAAATTGTTGAGCTGTGGAAATTGGGTTGGTAGAAACCCAGCAGACTCAATCACAGCAAAATGTGTTCATTAAAGAACTCATAGACCGGGAAGATACAGGAAACTAGGATTGGGAATGGGGAAGGGGAAGAGGAGGAGGAACTGATCCAGCCCCCGTGAGGTACCCCGTAGTACAACGACCAAGGGTTGGGGACCTCCGGCTTGGTTCTGGGATGCTCTAATATATCCAAAAGCATCAAATTCCAAAGATCGTAACTCAACTCCATAAAATGAAGAGGCATTTGGCTGCTGCCAGAGGTTTGGAAATGTGCTTTTATTTTCAAACTCAGGTATGTGACACTCTACAGTTCAATGCTAGCACACCTGTGTGAGGCTTAACAACATGAGGAACTGACAGCCAGTGATACACAAATCCAGCACTCCCTTTCCATTTAACCTATCAGGCTGTACATGGGAGCAACACATATGGCTTTGTGGTAGCCGGAAAGTGAAGGTCTTTTTAGGAGGTGACATCAACAATGACACAAACACATCCATCACTCTGCAACTGAAGGCAGGGAGCCAGACTCCTAGGGCTAAGCAGAGACGTGAGACTTCAGAGGCATTTGGGGGACTTTTCTTTCAGATTCACATCGTCATTGGAAATCCAGGGTCTGTTCTCTCCAGTTCACTACCAGTTGGGCAGCAACTCCCACTGCTCCAGGCTGGTCTTTGCTTTCCAGAAAAGTTAGACCTGTGAGTACTTTTTCAGCCATGCCCTTGTACATGTGGCTACTCTTATGCTCCCTTTTGAAGACGTCCTTTTCCTTGGCCTCCCTTGCTTACAAATGGAGTATGGTGGGAGAGAGCCTGTGCCTGGTAGTACTCTTGCAGGCCTTTCTGTGGGGCAGCTGGAGGTGCAGGAGCTCTCTACACCTGCTCTTGTGGCCTTTGACTCATCCAGAAATGAAGGCAGGAAACTTGTGACCAAGTGAACAGTGGGTCAGCTGAGCCTGGCCCTTCCTTAAGGGAGGCCGAGATCGAACATTCCCCACCTGGAGTCCTGCTTCCACGGCCACTCTCCGGAACTCCATTTGTATCCTGTCTTTGGCTCTGAGGGCCTCATGTAGCTAAAGCTCCTTCAGTTTTATCCTGAACCCCTGGAAGAGGCTGGGCAAACCATCCACTCATGGCTCCAAAGTCTCTCTGCCCTGCTCTGTAACTCTTTACCTTAATGGCACATCCTTGATCAACCCTGACTTGGGCCTCTCTCAGTCATTTTCTAGCTACTGTAAAGGATGCCCCCTTCAATAAACATGCTGTTTTAAAGTGGGGCATGCTTGAGGTGAGTGAGGGCTCTCTGAAGGAGTGACTGCATAGAGCCTAGTCCTTGAGCTTGGAAATGGTGTTGCTAGTCTGGTCTCATTCCCGCTCTCTCACAGAGTAGACTGAGAAACAGAATAAGCTGAGGTTAAGAAAGATGTTGCTTTTTGCATTGCAATGGTGGTGATGGTGCTGGTACTGGGAAGTATGTAGTATGTCAGCTGTCCCCAGGCTGCTCTCCACCACCTTGAATATTTGCTTGTTCTTTTAACCACCATTTAATGACACCCTCCCAAGTGTCAGCCACCACGCTAGGCACTTACCCAAGAGATGGGTAAGACATGGTTCTTGTCTTTGAGGAAAAATGCTAGCAGAGACAGATACACAAATAGGCTGTGATATACTATAGGTAAAGATCAATAATAAAAATGTTTAAAAAGTGCCAGAAAACACAGAGGAGGGTGTGACCTATTATGCTGTGTCTGGTGAGGAATATGGAAGGAAGGTCATCAAAGCTGGTAAGGGGATAATTTTTGTATTTGGTCAAGAAGAGTGACCTAAACAAAAAGGAAGAACGGCTGGAGAAAAACCAGTGAGTGAAGGCCCAGAGCTATGAGAGAAACTGTTTAGTTTGGGAGCCAGAGATGGAGTAGCTGATGGGCCACTTGGGGAAGTGAGACTGGAGTGTGAGGCTTCCAGCTAGGAGACCATCAGAAGAGTCAAGGACAGCACAGCTCTGGGGTCAGTCTACCCTGGGGTTGAGTTCCAGCCCCATGATTTACTAGCTGGGTGTGCTTGTCAAGTTATTTGTTCTTTTTGTGCTTCAGCTTCCTTATTTGAAAATGGGAAGGGTAGTATCCACTTCATATATTTTTTTCTTTTTCTTCAGGATGTAAATGAAGTAACACCTATATAATACTGAGAACAGTGCTTGGCTCATAGTAAGTTGTATATGCGTTTTAGCAATGAAAGCAAACAATATCAATAACAAAACAAAATTGCAAAACAATGACAAGAAAACCCACATGGAAATCAACACCCCTACAAATCTGATGAGGGCTGAATGAAGGCAGTGGCTACAAAAGTGGGGAGAGAAGTCAAAATGGAGAGGGGAAGTGCTCCTTCGGTTTTGTGCTAAATAACTGGTGTTGCTCTGAAACATCCCCAATTATACTTGGGTTGGAAATCCTGTTTGAACAGTAGCACTAAGGTGCAAGTTTACCCTTGCATGTGGTCACACACAGAGTAAGAAACTGAAGCAGAAAGCACATCTTCTCTCCTCATTCACCTGTGAGGTGGGTTTACTGTTTTCAAAGAGATAACAGGGAATAGATGGTGCTGTACAGCAGCTCAGAGTCAGCATTTGAAATGGAGACTAGTAAGTCTGCCATTGAAGCCATGAGTTTTCAGTGTTTTTCAAACATTTTCAATCCATGTGGACAGCTCACTGAGCAGGTGCCTGGTGACTGCCTCACACCTAGTGAAAATCTGTGGGTTGGGTTGGCATGCATCTTATTTATCCAGAGGCACACACCCAGAGCACACTTTTGAAGGGTTGTTGGCTCTGTGCACATGCATGTTGTGTGTATGTGTATACACAACAGTGTGTGTGGACAGATGCATATATAATAATTCATATCTTCCCATTTCAAGCACTGAGCTAAATTCAGCCTATACTTTTTTTTTTCTAAGAAGCCTTTACTACTTCTGTAAAAAGAAACTGTCATTCCAAAGGAGAGGATGGGAGGCTGAAGTTATTGAAAATGAGATGGGAAATGGGAATAATAGTCACTTTGCAACTCCAAATTCCAGATCTGATCCTTAGGGTATTAGTCATTAAGCAAATCCTCCCTGATAACGGATTACAGGGAGGAAAAAAGAGAGTAAGCTTTTTACTGCCCCCTGCCTCCTCCTTACCTGTGCCCCACTCCCTACCCCCAACCACCAGTGAAGGTGTTTTAGTTCACCCCAGCCATCTGAGCTAGTGGCAGGAGACCTTCCCTTCCAATAGAGTTCCTTGGTGAAGGTGATATCTTCATCCACTGGATGCTTTCCCAGGGCAGTTTCGTTGATCCTCCAAGAATATCAAGTCACTGTGTATGAATAGCTCCCGCAGAAGTGCCGAGTGTTAAAGGAACCCTTCCTCACGACCTGATGGGATGGGTGGCAGCATGTCCAGACCTGGGCCTGACGTTATACTTGGGTAAAGGGTGGTAGTCTGAGTGTCTCAGAGCAGGGCACTGGCTAGGTGTGAAGTTTCCTACTGCTCTGTAGGCTGCTCATGCTGGAGTCCTGAGCTCCACCAGGAGTCCCTCTGGCCTGCCGAGCAAGTGGATCGTCCAAGGGGCCCATCAGCCTGCTCTGCACAAGAGTTATAGGAATTGTAGAGCCCTAGCACAACAGTCAAGACCAGCATCACTGCAGCCATCATCCATATCACTTGCCAGTGCTGACACAGTTTAGGATACATGACTTGTAAGAAATGGACCAATTCTTCAAGTTTGCTGTCAATGAAAAAAATAGGCAGAGGCTTTAGTATACTGGGCACACATATGATACACAGATCCGTAGCTCTCTGGGGATAGCTTCCATGCTGTCTTGAGCACTAATTCTCAAACTCAGCTGTGCCTAGATTGGGTTGGCAGCAATTGTTCAAAATACCCCAAGCACATTGAATGAGAATATACAAAGTTACAGTCTAGGAAACATTGGCTAAATTTTTCCAGGCGATTTTGATTCCACCAGTCCACAGCCTTGATGTTGAAAGCTACTTAACTAGATCATTCTACTTACTTGTTTGATCATCCATCCACACATGCTCTCATCTATTCACAGGGTGATTACTGATATCTGCACTCTCCCAAGCCCGTGGGTACAGGATTGGCTGATCCATACTCTCACACATCCGGACCATCATGGGACTGTGCATCTTTTTAGCTCTTAACTGCATTAGTGATCAGTTCCAAGCTCTAACCTGTCCCGTGCCTCAGATGCATAATTCATTGTTCTCAGTTCCACATCTAACTGTGTCCAGAGAGGAAGGACTATGCTCAACTCTAAGAAGTTTGATATCCTGTGATAAATGACAAGGGACTAGATCAACCTCAGGAGCTCACTTCAAACCATCCAAGAGCAAGCAGAAGACTAGCAGCCTCTAGCAATCTCTGGGTGGTTTGTTGGTGATGTTATCTCAACCCCATTAATATTTATTCTCTAATTTCTCCCTCTTCCTTTTTCTTTTTTCACCCTCTCCACACTCCTTTCTTCTTTCTTTCATCTCTCTCTTCCTCTCCATTTTTGCCCCTTTTTGTTTTTGCTTCCTTCCCAACTGTCTTTCAATTTGTCATCTCTCTCTCTGTGGTATAGTGAAAAGACATTGGGCAGATGGCCTCCTTTGGCAAGTCCATTCTGGAGCTCTCTGAAGAAGCCCTGAACCCCTTCATAAGCTAGGATTTTCTACTGCTCTTAATCTCTGATCTAATTTTAAAAATATGAAAAATGAGAATACTGAGGATTCCTGAACCAAGGAAGTGAGGAAGGTGATAGAAGTGGTTTCGGAAGATCCCGAGACTCACACACACGCTGCAACGACCAAACCATTGGCTGAAAAGCAGAGAGCTCAAATTTAGAACCAGTAGAAAATGTGTGACTTACAATGGATTGAAAAACTCAATAAATGCCCTCCTTAGAAAGGGTCCAGATGCTCAGAGTGCCTTCCTTGGATGCCAAGGCCACAGGGAACATTGACAGGTTTATCTTCCATGTGGGAATCCCATCAGATCATTTCAGTCACAATTAAGGAAAGCACAAAAGTGAGCACATTCGCTGACTTGAAAATCATTGGCTATTTTCACAACTGTTGGGAAGGGAGGGTTTAGAAGTGGACGCTTATTTTCTTTCAGCCCTTTTAAGATTCTTTAGATTCTATTTAGATAGAGTTGAATGCTAAAATGGAGCCTTTGGGGCTGTATTTCTGTCCTCTAAGACAAGCTGCTAGCGTGGCTTCTCCCTACTCTAACCCCACTCTTAAGTGCAGCTCCAAAGGAGGAGGCCAAGGTCTGGCTGTGTGACCTTAGCTGGTGACCGGTGCCTAGCCTATAAAAGAGGTTAGAAATAGATTAGAAATAGAATAGCTTTGGAAGTCAATTGTTGGTTGTTGTAAGTAAACTTCTGTTTCCTGAGAGTTATTGAAAAAGTGGAACCTAAATGTCATCTTAACCCCACAGAGCAGGTTTTAACAGGCGTTGGGAGAAAAGACAAAAGTTTTAGCTTACCCCTTATGAGTCTCACTTATTCAATGTCAGAAGATTGTGTTCTCTGTTTTAATATGATTAAGATATTGGGGTTCACCCAAAGTTTATTTAAACTGATCCTCAAGAGAGCAATATTTGTAACATAAATTGTTATATATAACAGATAAGTGACTCAGACAAAAAGGCTTTAATGTGTGATGTTGAATCTCTTAAGTGGTCAGCAGCTGGGTTGAACCCAATGTTTTAAAAATGCACTAAGTAGGACATGGAACTTTTAATAACTTCAAACCTTGCTTGTTCGTGAGGTACCAATATTTCAGGCGAGAATCATGCTTGAGAGCTGGTGCATGATAAATGTTACAGGTACCATTGCCATGCGGTGATGACCAGGAGCTGGACAGAAAGGGACCAAGCTAAGCCTTACTTCCCCTGGGTTTCATGCAATGGGAGGGAGCTGGCAATTGCCTGAGATCGAATTAGCTAGCTAAAGCATCGAGGCCCTTGCTTTGCAAACCAGACTGTTTATATTCCATGTACTCTCTCTCTCTGTTTATTTATCTTTTGTTCTTTCTCAGTGTTTGGAAGTGTTAGAAGTTCTAGCCTGTCTAGCTGTATTCAGGGGTGCCAGAGGAAGTGCTTTTTGTCCAGGGCTTTGCTTGACTGCATTAAAGGGGAGGAAGGCAATGTGGTGGCCTGAGAAATATGAGCAGAGAAGCCTCAGGAAGGCGGTGAGGCCTAAGAAGAGCAGGATCTGGTTGTCTGGAGTAGGGACTGTGCTTTCATTGTTCAATTTGGAGGTTCTTGCATTGGGGAGGCGGTGGGTACTAGCACAGGCTTGTTCTCAGTGGAGAAGCATTTCTCCAGTTCTCCTAACAGCTCTTCCCTCGAACAATGGGGTTGACCAGCATGGGCTGAGACCTCTCACTTTAGTTGAATCCTCCGCTAACTGGGCTGTATTGGTAGCTCCTATGTGCCTATCTATTTTGATTCTAGTCTTCACTGCATTACCTGTTTGTTGCAATTATGTGGTTTCCAGAGTTTTCCGGCAACGACGCACAGATACAGACACTGATTAGATAATATTTCAGCAGCTGATTAGATATTTTGTCTGGAGCTGCCCTGGACCCCAAGATATCCCAGGGGTCTAAAAACAAGGATTTTGGTGAAGGTTTTCCAAGGTGACTATAACTACATTTTAAAAAATCAAAATCCAAGACTTGTGGTTTAAATATACTAGTAGAGACAACATAACTAAACATATGAAATTGGGCTGTCCTGAAAATCCAGAATGTTGGCATGATCATTATATCTATGCGGTAGAGTGCTCCTCTTCTATGGGTGCTAGTTAATCCTATCCCTAAGCATGTACTTCTGGAGGATATTCAGGCCTAGTGGGGCAGAGACCTCATTCCCATAATACTTCATTGCATGAAGTGCCCTGAAACTAAACGAGATCATTTCTACGATTCTGCATCCGAAAGGCCAGGCAGAAACCACAAGTGGGACAAGATATAGGTCTCTATTCTCTTTATCTACATGTTATATTTTCCTCCTCCAACTTAGGGGAAAGTACCTTTGAAATAGAAAGTATTTTAAAAGAAAACCCCAAATATTTCCAGCCTAAAGTGAAGACACTCTCTAGATGACCAAGCTTGATGGGTCAGCACGGTAGGCACCTGTTGGAGACTCACCTTGCCACTGAGCTGAGTTTGCCCTCTGCTCTGCATGTCCTCCCAGTCCCTGTTCTTGTAAGAAACCCACTCCAAGGCTTCAAGTCAGCTCCCTTGGTCTTTGCCCTCTCATGGGGATGGCTACCCATCATTTCATCTGGGAAATAAGCTAACCATGGCTGGGCTGGGAGGGACTCCACTCAGGGCCCTTCGCCCATCCCTAGCTCCAGGAGCTCTTGATTGCCATCCTCCCTCCCCATGACTGCCCCGACCTCTCAAGCTCTTGCAAACTTCTGATTGCCAGCGGTCTTGGCTCTTTGGGATTTCCTCTACCTCCCTCCCAACTTGAGTGCCCTCTTGATTTCTTTGACTACTCACTGGGGCCCCAGATTCACTGCTGCCCTGGACTGGCATTTCCAGGGATTTTGTGCATTCAAATTAGGTGAATTGTAACCCATTCCAGCAATGGCAAGGACTCCAGACACAAGCTTCCCACCTGCTTCTTGGGCCCTTTTCCTCTTCCTCAGTTTCTTCTACCTCTTCAGGTTCCTCAGGACTCTCACCCTTCTGTTCTTCCTCCTCCTCCTTCAGGTCTTGAAGTTCTTTGGTCTTCTTGAGACCTTCTTGGAATCTGGGGGACAAAAAGGAACAGTTGAGTCTGGAAAGGCCAGATACAGTGCATCCTTTCCTGCGTTCCTAGGGGAGAGGACTTGAGCAGCACCTCCAATAATTGTGCACTTCCTGTGGTTCCACAAAACAGGAAAAAGCTGGGAAGCTCCACTGAATCCCAAGGCAGCTCATGCCAGCACCATTTCCCTCACTCCTCAGTCATCCTTCCTGTTTATGTGACAGTGTGACAAAACTGACACGGAAAAAATGTAGTGCAGGATCTCCTGACTGGGTTCTTATCCCACAGAACATTCCATAGGCCTAAGATCGTATTTGTTCTCCATGTGACCACGGAGCTTCAGCCGCTCATCTGTGAAAGAGGGAGGGGACACTCATCTCACAGGGCACTGGAATGTTTTTTGGAAGTGCCAGGCACATGGCTTGACCTAGCGAGGTAGTCGGTAAAAGTTTACAAAACCAATGAAGGAGTTGATGTCCATGCATTCCAAGGACAGAGCACAGTTGTGGGTGAAAAAGGCAGGCTTTCCAAGAGAAACCCTTGTGGTTTTTCTCCCCTAGGATCAAAATTACCCCAAACATACTCTGTTCACTTATCCTATGCTGAGTGTCTACCGCTAGCAGTTTGGTCGGGCAAACCCGCCGCTGAAGCCCATGGGTTCTGTGTCAGTGGGAAGCTATTTCTCCCTCATGAGCTATGGGGACAGTAGACACTCAGGCTGCCGTACATGGTCAGAGGGGATTCTCTGCTTTGAGGCTTGGGCCCTGCTCAGGACTTGATTGTTCTCTCCAGTGCTGACAACTGGCCATAGGTGTTGCAGAGGAGGGGAGAGTTGGAAGTTGAAGAGATTCTGTGTGTAGGAGGAAGGGGTGACCAAAGCAGTTCTAGGAAGCAGAGCTGCAGCTGCTCCTGGGCACTGTTGGCAGCAGCAGGACTGCTCTGAGCACGTGTCAGGAAGCCTCAGGCACCGCCAAGAGGGACCCACCCAGGGCCCCTGATTTCCAGACTTTTCTGAGCAGTGGCATTCTGGTGGCTCTCTGCCTAAAAAGAGGGCAGTCTATCTAACCACACCCGCTGACCCTGCTTCCTCCTGTCCTTCCTGTGGAACAGTCTTGCTCTTTCCTATGCAGTTCCTTCCTGTAGCAAGGCGGTCCTGTGGCCACTGGCTGGTTCCCTACGGCCTCTGAGAAACAGGAAAGACCCATGGGAAGGCATCTTCTGAGACCTGCCAGGTGCCCTCAGCGTGGCCGAGGTCTGACTCACCCCTTGCTGAAGGCTTCTTCCTTCATCCTGGCCTTGGTCTCCTGACTAAGCTCCTCCAGGCAGCTCAGGGTCAGCGCAGGAGCAGAGGCTTCACAATCTGGGTCCCCATTTGTCTTTCCACTAGTGAGAAGAGGAAAGCACAGGGCATCATTTCAAAAGAAGGCAGAGGCCTAAAAACAAAACCACGTTTTTGGCCCGATTCCTGATTAGGAGTGCAGAAACTCAGGTTCTTTCAGTAGCTTTCAGATTTTTCTCCAATCCTTCTACCCTGAGACAAGATTTTATAAAGGTCCTTCCTAGTCCATGAATTTTCTCCAGCCCATTAAATACGACACCAGTTCCCCTTCTCCTCGTGCTCCCGAAGTGGCATTTATTCTTGTTCCGGGAGGTGCTGTGATGGGTGCGCTACAGCACCGAGAGGAGGAAAGGGGGCAGAGCAGCACATTTAAGGTCCTTCCATCCCTGCCATCCATCTTTCATCTGAAGACCCCCACTCATTTTTTCAAATATCCACTGAGCATGACTAAGCCATGGGCACATTGTAATGTGTGGGAGGCACATTAGAAAATAAAGAAATGCTTTTTACCAACATGGAACTTAGCAGAAGGAAAATCCCCAAAAAAGGAAAGAAAAAATATGTGATGAATCACAATTTTTAACTTTTATATAAGAAATTCTGTACAATGACAGAAAATAACATGGAGAGAATGTGTTTACAAAAGGCCTCTCTGAGGTGCTGAAGTTGAAACACAGTCCTGAACGACGAGAAGTCAGATGTATTAATAGCAGAGGAGAGGACTGAGTGAGTGGCCACGCCTGTAATCCCAGCACTTTGGGAGGCCAAGGGGATCACTTGAGGTCAGGAGTTCGAGACCATCCTGGCCAACATGGTGAAATACCGTCTCTACTAAAAATACAAAAATTAGCTGGGTGTGGTGGTAGACACCTGTAATCCCAGCTACTTGAGAGGCTGAGGCAGGAGAATTGCTTGAACCTGGGAGGCAGAGCTTGCAGTGAGTCAAGATCGCGCCACTGCCCTCCAGCCTGAGTGACAAAGTGAAACTCGGTCTCAAAAAAAAAAAAAAACAAAAAACAAACAAACAAACAAACCAGAGGAGAGATTATCCCAGGAAGAGAATGCAGGTTATATAAAGACTCTGAGACACAAAATGTACTGAGTTATTTGAGAAATTAAAAAGAGGCAGTGTTGCAGGAGTTAACTTTTGGACAAGAGACATTTGCCATCCCTGTGAGGTATCCAAAGGGAGATAGATGTCAAGTAGACAGTTGAATTCACCAAGTGAGTCAGGGAAGAGTTCTAGGCTGGAGGTATTCATCTGGTATCATCAGAATATAGATGGTATTTAAAGTCATGGGGATGGACAAGATTGCTTAGGGAGGTAATACGAGGAAAGACAAGAAGAGGACCCAGGACCAAGCTACGAGGAACTCCACACTTGGCTCAGTTGGCAAAGAAGGCGTCTTCAGAGATGGCTGAGAAGTAGCAGCCAGAGAGGTAGGAGGAAACCCAGGAGTGGGTGGAGCCTTGGGAGCCAGGAGACAAGAGTGTGTCAAGGCGGGAAGAGTTAAAGGCGCCACTCACTTGTGAGAGCCTGAGTCCAAAGCGCACAGACAAGGTGACTATTAGACTTGAAAATATAGAGGTCAAGAGGAGCCTCCATGTAATGGTGGGAGCCAAGCACAGGTTGGAATGTGAAGTAAAGGAAGGGAAGTAGGAAAGGTGAAGCCACAGACACAGCAATTTGAGTAGGAAGGAGAGTAGAGGGGTGTGTTGGAGGGAGTGCACAGCTGAAGTAGGTCAAGGGATGATGCACATTTGAATGTAGATAGAAATGGTCCAGTAGAGAGGATGAGAGAAAGGGATTCCCAAAGAAACCCAGCCTTTGCAAAAGGAAGTAAAGACAGACCTTGGAAAAACAGAGACTCTCTCCTTGTTTGTTACAAAGGGACCAGGATGATAAAGTTGTTAGGCTAGAGATCTGGCTTGAAGGAAAGTGAGAGGGCTACTATGGGAATGTAGCTTAGGTATTCTCTATGAAGTGGAAGGCAAAGTCATTTGCTGAGAGTGAGAGGTAGAGGGGTCTAGGAAGGTTTGTGGAGAGAGGAGGGGTGTAAAGAGTTCTGTGAGAAAGAAGGAAAACATACTAGAACATCATGGTAGGATGACTGGGTGGTGCTGGGAGATCACTGGAGGTATGGGATCACAAGTTTAAAGGAAGTATCCAAATGGGCTACGCTTTCCTTAGAAATCCTGCAGCCCACATTTGTGTCCCGGTTCACAATGGGATCAATGTCGTCATGGAGGAGTCCACCAACAAGGCAACACTGTGAGCAGAGCTTTCCAGCCAGGACTCTGAGAGATCACAGCTGCCACTCTCCCTGAACTCTCAGACAGGGTTTATGAGTGAGCCTTGTATCTTCTCATTCTTGGCATCAGATTCCCATCTTTTAGTTTTCTTCAGACCTTTTAAAATTTACATTTAGTCAGGCTGGAAACCACAACCCATTGTGAACAAGAAAGATAACGCTCTAAAAATACCAGCTATTCATAACATTTCTCCTTTTGCAAATTACATTATCCACTCCCTTCCATGTGACCTTGGCCTCATGTGCAGTTTCCTATTTATCTAAATGACTGGAGCAAGAGGAGGAAAACATAGCTACAGCCAAGGGCAGGGAAAGTAATTCTTTCATGAAATACACACACACACACACACACACACACACACACACACACACACACAAATAGGTATAGGAAATGAGATATTGGTATCAGACTTTTGAATTCTTTTATATACAGCTGCCAGCCTCAGAGGTTCCTTAATGCTAAGCATACATGAAGGAGGACAGCGTAGTATAGAGGAAAAGAACTTGCCTCAGGAAAACCTGGATTCAAGTCCCAGCTCCAAGACATGCAAATTACTTAATCTTCCTGAACTTCAGATTCCTCAACTGTAAAATGGGGATAGTAATACATATCTGATGGTGGAGGTGTAAGAATTAATGAAGAAATGTAAATCAACTCTCTGGAATATGGCACTCAACAAATTATATCTGCGATTACTATTGTTATATAGTATAAATTGATCGGTACATTTTGGGAGCAATCTTGAGCTACCTCCAAATATGACTCATAAAAAATCCAGGCAATTATTTATGTCATCAAGGAAGAACTTGTTATACATTACTGAGACACTTCAGAGTCAGAGGAGCCCTAAATGTGAACTAATTTAAAGTATGGTAAAGTTAACATTACATCTTCATAAAATGGCTTTAGTAAATTTCTCAGGTACATGTCTATTGCCTGTCATCACACACTCATGCACGTTAGAGTTTTGCAGAAAAGTGATAGTAAACAAATCTCTCATTGTCCTTGGGTCATTTTGTCTCTACAGACAAAAACTTTTCCCCAGCACAGCCAGGAAAGCCATTTCATTGACCCTTTTACATGCAGCATTTCGGTTCATTTCAGCTCCCCTATAGGGCTTTCATATACATTCTCTCATTTGATCTTTCCAATGATAAGAAGAGCTAAAAATTAACTTATCTATCAGGCTGTGGTCTAACATCTCACGTGAGGCACACAAATGATCCAAGAAAGTACTGCTATTGTCTGACAGATGAGGAAACCAAGGCTCAGAAAGGTTAGGCTGAGGCATGAGAATCGCATTCCAAGTGATTTAATATCTGTCAAACAGAGAATAGTAATGCCTTCTTGGGTCATGTGTGAGCCTTAAGTAAGATGCTAGAACAGAGCCTCATACATAAGTTAACTTTTAGCTTTTCTTATCATTGGAAAGAGCAAGTGAGAGAATGTATATGATCTTGGGACCAAACCAAGATCATATAACTAGCGTGTAGCAGAGCTCAAATTTTACCCTGTGCAGTCTGATACGTGCCCATTCTTCTGACTGCACTATCTGCCACCTAAGTGGGGTATTATTCCATTTCACAGATAAGAAACCCAAGCTCAGGCTGATTGACTTGCCCAAATTCACGTTACTGGTGCTGGGACTCTCACCTTGGTCTTCTAACTTCATGTCAAGATGTACTTTCCAGCCTTCCATGAACCCCACCTTTCTTTCAATGGAAATCTTTTCCTTTCATTCTGCTGAGTGACGCCCTTCCTGCCCTTAGGCTGGACAGTGGCTTTCACGCTGCCACTCCGTTCAAGGCTGCTTGTCTAGAGTGTAAGTGGCTGGTAGGGCCTTAGTTCAATGTGTGTGTGTGTGTGTGTGTGTGTGTGTGTGTGTGTGTGTGTGGTGGGAGAGGGGTTGCAGGTAGGGTGGGAAATGGGGGAAACACAATATGTACAATGTTTGCTGTTTTCTCCTGACCTCTAGACTGAGTTTCCTAAATATCTTCTCTAACTACCTGGAAGTCTCTCCCTAAGCATCTTTAAGACTAAGCTCAAATGTCTTCTCCTCTGTGAAACTTTCGCTGGTGTTCTCCCCTCCTCTACACCCTCTGGATAAAGTTGATTTCTCTTTTTTTTTTTTTTCTCTTGAGACAGGATCTCTCTCCGTAACCCAGGCTGGATTGCAGTGGCATGATCTTGGCTCACTGCAACCTCTGCTTCTCAGGTTCAAGCAATTCTCCTGCCTCGGTCTCCCAAGTAACTGGGATTATAAGCATGCACCACCACGCCTGGCTAATGTTGGTATTTTTAGTAGAGAAAAGGTTTTACCATGTTGGCCAGGCTGGTCTCTAACTCCTGGCCTCAAATGATCCACTTGCCTCAGCCTCCGAAAGTGCTGGGATTACAGGCGTGAGCCACTGCACCTGGCCCTCTCTCTCCCTTTATGCTGCCACTGCACCTCTGTGACAGGATGACTCATAGGGAGGACATTGATATATGTTTTAGATACTGCAGATGACTGTAATCACAGGAAGAAGGACTATGTTTGGGTCAGAATAGTGCCTGCACACAGTAGATGCCTTTTTTTTTTTTTTTTTTTTTTTTTTTTGAGACGGAGTTTCGCTCTTGTTACCCAGGCTGGAGTGCAATGGCGCGATCTCGGCTCACCGCAACCTCCGCCTCCTGGGTTCAGGCAATTCTCCTGCCTCAGCCTCCTGAGTAGCTGGGATTATAGGCACGCACCACCATGCCCAGCTAATTTTTTGTATTTTTATTAGAGACGGGGTTTCACCATGTTGACCATGGTTGGTCTCGATCTCTCGACCTCGTGATCCACCCGCCTCGGCCTCCCAAAGTGCTGGGATTACAGGCTTGAGCCACCGCGCCCGGCCAGTAGATGCCTTTAAGTGCCTGTTGAGTTACATCGGTTTCACTATGACTTAACCAGTCCCTACCTAGAAGTCACAAGTCCTTTCTGTAAATGGTTATTTCCTGAGAACCCAGTGTTTAGAATGGGCTAAAGGAATCTGCAGTCATGGCTGTAAACTGGAGCTGAGCCCAGCCTCTACCCACCCTAGGGATTTCTGGCCCAAATGCTCATGGATCTTGGCATCTGTCCCTTGCCTGAAATCCTAAGTGCTTTCTTCCTGGGATGATTTGTGAAAATGAGGCTCATCGTTCTCACATATCCACCAGGTCAAAACTGTTTGTCATTGTGTTCAGCTCTCAGTAATATGAGGAACTATTTAGTCAAAATATGGTTTTGGACAGGCAGGTATATTAGATTCAACTTTTCCCACACGGTAAACAATATTTGAAAATGACTACTATCCTTTGGGATGGGCATATCTTCTTGGGATCAGCAAGGTTTCCAAGTCAACCCCACTCCCATGGTTCCCTCTGACAAGCCCAACCCAGGGAACCCAAGCTTCCTTACTCCCCATCACTCAGTCCTAGATCCCTGGGGTCCACCACAAGTTTATTGGGGGAGGAGAATTCACTCCAAAATATCATCAGCAAAGGGGAGTTGTTTACTGTACAAATTTAGCAATCTATGAAATCTTTAAGGAATTTACCCTGGGCCCTTCAAGAGTATAGAAGAATGGTTATTTTAGAGATAAAATTGCTCTGTGATACATTAACATAACAAGCCCCTTTTGACACTAACCCTGTGCTTTATCTATATCCTGGTTTTGCTGATCTCTCTGTGAGTGGTTCCACACACACCCTGTCTCTCACCCTGACTCTGCTGTCCACTCCATGCCCAGCCAGTCACCAGGCTCTTCCAAAAATGGCTCTTAAATCTGTCCTCTTCTCTGTGGTCACACTGATCTGTTCTTCCAGTTGGGTGGTCTATTAAAAGCTCAAGAGCATCTGCTCTGCTATGTACCAGCTTTGTAACCTCAGGCAAGTGATGATTTCTCGGAGCTTCAGTTTCCTCATCTATAAAACAGAGATGTTAATTGTATATCTAACTAATGGGATTACTCTGAGGATTAACTGAGATTTTTAATACAAAGCAATTAGTAAAGCACTTGGCATAAAGCCAGAGTGCAGTAAATAGTTAAAGGTAATTTCCATTGTCATCAGTGCAGTAAATAGTTAACAGTAATCACCATTGTCATCAGTGCAGTAAATAGTTTGTAATCATCATTGTCATCAGTGCAGTAAATAGTTAACAGCAATCACCATTGTCATAGTTATCATTACCATCATTCCTTGAATATGCCACACTTTGTCGAAATGACAAAGCTGGGAATGTTGTTAACCTCCTGTTCACCTAGATAATTATGTAACCTTTAGATTTTTACTTTAGAAATCAGTTCCTATAGGGAAACTGTTTTTTGAGACAGGGTCTGGCTCCGTCGCCCAGGCTCCAGGCTGCAATGCAGTGGTGCAATCTCAGCTCACTGAAACTTCTGCCTCCTGGGCTCTAGCCATCCTCCCTCCTCAGCCTCCCAAGTAGCTGGGGCTACAGGTGCACACCACCACGCCTGGCTAATTTTTACATTTTTTTTTTGTAGAGATGGGGTTTCACCATGTTGCCTAGGCTGGTCTCAAACTCTTGAGCTCAAGTGATCCGCTTGCCTTGGCCTCCCAAACTTCTAGGATTACAGGCGTGAGCCACTGTCTGGCCAAGGGGAATCATTTTCTAATCTTCCTCTTCCCCCACCTCTCTTCCCAACTTCCCTCAACCTTACACCAAAATTGGGTTAGGTGCTCATTTTCTGCTGTGTCATTCCCTTAGCAACCTACACTTTCCTACGATGCCACTCATCATGTTGTATTCTATAGGCTGCTTCCCATCTGCCCTGCTAGACTGTGTGCTCCTTGAGTACATTCTATGTGCCTGGCTCTTGATGATTAATTGTTGAAGGAATGAAAGAACAAAAGACTACAATTATGTAGCTATTTCGACTTGCAGTACTGCTCTTTTTGTTTTTCCTTCATCTTTGAGGCTAAATTTAAATATAACTCTCCACCCATATGTTTAAGTCTACAGGTTCCTAGGCCCTTGTTGAGTGAAGAGCAGTTCATTACGGAATAACCTTCAAGAACGAGGCTCAGCATTCTTTGAAATCTCATGGAGCGGTGTATTTTCCTGTGAGCTTGCCACAGGCTATTTAATCTGCTTATCCTTTGCTTAGCCAGCGCCTTTCCTGCTTCATCACTGTATGCTTAGGAAAGACAAAATCATTTTACTATGAAACTGAATACAACACTCTCCAAAGCAATGTGTATTAAACTATAGCACATTATTTCTCTTTCACAGTATGGGTGGGGCAGCTAGAAATGACTGTCTTTGTGTATAGGACAGAAGAGAGGAATTCATTTTTACTCATATATTGTCCTATTGTTAGCCTGTTGGGAATTGAGTAAATATTTACAGTTTTAAATGGAAATCACTTAACATTTTCAGAAATCCAGAAGGGGAAGCTGTTGTTCATCCTGAACCCCTCTGCCTCTGAAGATGCCCTTCCCTCTTTGCAACCCTTCTTACATGGGTGTATTCCCAATTGGTGAGTCAGCCCCAGCATAGCTAACAGCAATCTCTCTGATCATCCCTAAGAGTGAGTTGCAGGTACCTCCTTCCTGGAAACCTCTGGCTTGACTTGCCTTAATCCCCATTCTGTCCCTATCTCTCCAGGTTCTAAACCCCTGGAAAGGTGATGCCACTATTGATCGTCACCCATTGACACTCCTAATTTAGGGCTGCTGCTTGTTGTCTTGAATTTTGTACCTCGGTTTCTCTTACCAAGGATAACTCTTATGTTTTCATGATCCCCACTGCCTTGGACAGAAGTGCTCAACTAGGCTGGCAAGAGTTCTACAGAGTTCAGGCCCCGCTCTGTCATGATTAGAGTCTGTTGAAGAGATCGTCTGCCTTGAGTAGCTCTGCAGGCCTACAGCTGAGAATGAAGCTACAGTTGAGGGTTCTCTGAAGCAGAGATTCGGGCACCCATAGGGAAGGTTTGCAGGGAGGATTTTAGTGTGCTTCTCAGTAAGAGCATCAGGTGACCATTTCTGAAGAGATTCAGACACCCTGGATAAGAGACTATAACTCTAGGGACTTGGTAAGTTTCTGTAAACTCAGTTACTACCATGTGGTGGTTGTTGTGTCACTTCTTGACAATTTCCCTGTAGTGATCAAGAAAAGACAGAGAGAGACCCGAAGAGACCCTCTATAACACGAAGGACCTGCGAGCTTACGGGGGTGAGGTGACAAAGTGAAGAAATCCTGGGCAAACTTCAAGACTAACAGGGGACAAATCACTGGGTGATAAGCTGGTGGCTGCACATAATAACAGATGAAGGAAACAGGCTGAGACTGGAGGTAGGAGCTCGTCTGTACTGAAAAGGGTCCCAACATACACGTTCCCTGACAGGTAGCAAAACTTTTCTCGCAGCAAAGAAAAACAAAGGACTGACGCTGTCTTGAGGCAAGGAAGAAGGAAGAATAAGGTAGATCTTCTACCAAGTGAGAAAAGACACAAGGGGAAAATTCTAGAGGCAGCAGGTGTGATCCAGATGTTTCTCAGCAAGCAAATGAAAGAATTTGAAAAGTAAGCTATAAACTCCTCTGAGTGCATAGAAACAGCCTGCCTTGCTCTGGCTGAGGATGAAAAGATCTGCAGATTACATAGATGCTAGAAAATAAGACACTGCTGCCTGCTAATCCAGCATGCATTTTCCTTCCCACTTACTAACAGCAACACGATTCTGTTCAGGAATTTACTCTTCTTCATGGAGTCATTTTGCTTTATGGGAAGCTGACCCTCTCACCAACCCCAGGGAATAGCTGAATCCCATAATGACAATCCCATTCCCAGAGTGATTCTTTTAGAAAGGGACTTCCTTCTAGATTTGCCAATGAGATAATAGGGAAGACTGGTGAAAGGCTTCTGGGTTTATTCCTAAGAAAGAAACATGGCAAGAAACAGTCCCTTTCTTCCTATTGGTATTGTCCTGTCTGGAGCAGCCATTTGCTACAATCTTGATGATGAAGTTAACATACAATGTGGCCAGAGGTAAGGAAATCATAGACAGGCTAAGCTACAGCCCTGCTGTGCCATACCTGGAGCAGCCTAACCTCTGGACTTATTAAGTCCCATTGAGCTGGGGCTTTCTTTTGTCTGTAATCCAAAGAATCCCAACTGACAGAGAAGGCTCCAATTTGGGCTCTCTAAGATTGGGTACACTTGGCCTCAGTCAGAGCAATCTTCCGGGTTCAAGAATTTTGCAAACAGGTTCTGAAATCTTTGTGGGTCTCAGACTCCCATTCATTTCCCTTAAAACTTAATTTGCTTTCCACTGCATTTTGAGGGTGAGGATTGGAGGAAGGAAAGTAAAACGGGGAAATTTTCCTGAAAGATCCCTGAAGTTAAGAGGAAAATCGACAAACTTACTTTTCCAAAAGTGCAGGCAGTGCTGAAGTGACAGGTAGGTTGCCTCTCCCACTGGGTGGTTCTGACTGAATGGAAAACAGAAGACAGAGAATTGAGGATGAGCTACAGAAGGAAGAAGCCAGAGCTGCTGGGTCCGATGATGCTGGGAGAGGGGCTGTTGCTTCTCTTCTTTCCTCCATGACCCCATTTTCCAATCTGCCTCTGAGCCCAGGCCTTGTCCCTCTCCCTTGGGCCTTCCCTGTCCTCCTTTCCTCTAGGGCACATGCAGCTTGCTCCTTTTCCTTCGCCTCTTCTAAGTTTCCTTAAGGGAAGAGGTGAGTTTACATCTTGAGGCTCCACTCTGGAGAGGAGCCATCAGTTTTTCTCTGTCCTGTTTACCGACTGTGACTGAACACCAGTGGGCCTCCTACAAATGCGGGTTCCAGGCTCCCTGTGACGGACAGTGATGGGACATGCCTATCTCTGTTCCCCAGGATTTTCCATGTTGTGTTGTCGCAATGGATTTGGTTTAAGTAATGGTTCTCAATTTTGGCTGCACATTAGAATCACCTGGGGGAGGCTTTTAAAAAAATACTGATCCACTCCAGAATCTTGGTGTGGGGCCTGGGGGGAAAATGTTTTAAAAGTAGCCTATGTGGTTTTTAATCTAGGTCCCTGACTGCCAGCCCCTAGTGTAAAGGAATATATATTTGGAAAACACATTTATGCTTTTAGGCAAAGTATGGGAAATAGATGTGCTAAAACACACTAACTGGCCCTCTCCAATATCCTTAAACTTTTTTTTTTTTTTCAGGTTGCTTTATTTTAGTGAGTAATTTGGGAATTTAGGTTGATTTCTTAGATGATTGAAATGCTTGAGGCAGGAAGCAGTGAATACTACCCATTGGCATTACATAGAACAGAACTTGAATTTCCATGTAAATCAGATTGTTTCCTTAGAAGGTAGTGCTAGTCATAGACAGGGAACAGAGAAACCACTGAAGAAAGAATCAGAAAAGTTTTAGAGAGAATTAGCCAGATGCACAACGGCCTGGATTACAGAAAATATTTTGTTATATACAGACTGGCGTTGTCTAAAAGAAATGGAAATGTATTTTTCCTGATTACGAATACATTCTTATTCTAGAAATATAAAAAGGCATCAGGAAGAAAATAAAAATGAACTATTTTACCATTGCCTAGAGATGACCATTATTAGCTGTTGCACATATCTTCTTCCAGAAACTTCTATGTCTGCACACAGAAACACTCTTTTATAAAGTACAAAACAAAATTATACTGTTTATACACTAGGTTTTGTACATCCTATTTTACTTGCTTTTGATTCGTAATATATTATGGACAACAGTTCTACAGAAACCCCTTATAGGGATATCCATTTGCTTGACCAATCTCTTAGTGAAATGGGGTTGTTTCCCATTGTTATGAACAATGCTGCAATGAACTGAGGCAGGATAACAACGGATTGAAGAACTCAGGCTCCAGAATCAGAGAACCTAGGGTTCAAAGCTGTTCTACCACCCATCACATGTTACAAACATCAGATACTTAAGCCCACTGTAGAGTAGAGAAAAATTATAACCACCTCGGTAGATTGTGGTGTAAGCACAAAAAGAGTTATTGTTTGCAAAGAACGCTGAGTGCCAACACCATGCTCAAGGGCACTGCGACTTCCCAGAGTAGCAGAGTACATGCACCCTGGTCTATATTGAGGTTTTGAGCCTATCACTCAGATTCTACATTGGAAATTTCCTCTCCTTGTTGACCCTGCTCTGCCTTTGGCCATCCTCTTAAGAGTAAGTATGAAGGAACGGCTTATTCTACTACCCTGTGCTGGAAGGCAGGCATCATCATACTTACCAAGGCTGGTAAGGAGGGCATGGGTGATGAGCTGGGAGTTTGGCCAGGCAGATTCAGGGCATTAAACTTGGGAACCACAGCAACACTGACCCTCCGGCGAGGCATATTCTGTGGAAAGAGAAGTGACCAGGATCACCATCTTGGAGGCAGCAATAGTGGTAGTTCAGAAGGGCTTGGAAAAAGCCTACTCATTTCTAATGCGATAATGGCATTAACTGGATATTTTGGTTTTGCAGTAGCAATGATGGAATTGGTGTGGAGAGAGTGGCTAAAGTTGGCCCAAATTTTCTGTTTGTGGTGAGTGAACACTCAATCTGTTCTATTTTAGCCTATCAGATCTTGGAGATACAGAATGGAAGTGAACCCACAGTCTCTGTATAACACCCTAGAGAGTGTATTAAAGCTGCCTGTAGCAATATTAAGGCTTATGATCATTTCATATTCATTTAAGGGATGTATATATACTTAGGGAAACCATGAGCAGGAAAGGGAAGATGTCAGAGGCTAAACTTGAGAGTGTGGGAAGCCAAATAGAAACCATGTTCAGAGGTTCTCTGGCATCCATGGATCCCAGAATGAACCATTGCTTTGGTGACTATGGAAACTTCTGTGGTACTCCTTCTGGGAGCTGTGTTATTTCTTGGACATACATACCTTTCCCAGTGTGAGGGACATGGACCGTGCTGTGCGAGGGACCCCATCTTCTGCAGCAGGAGAGAACGGAGAAGAGAACGCAGGTAAGTTTCAGACTAGGCACCAGCAGGAAACAGAAACTAAGCTATGGTATCCATGGGTCAGAACTAGTCCTCAAGGGATAGCCCGAGGGCCTGGGTACTGGGGACACTGAGTTTGGCATTTCACCCTCTGAGATGGGGCTGCAGAGTGGTGGTTTTTTTTTTTTTTTTTTTTTTTTTTTTTTTTTGCACAAAACCCTTATCCTAACTCCACTGCTCACTATAGGAAGCCCCAGTCCTGGACCTCTTATCTGACCCCACTAAGCACACTCAGCATAATACCCTAGATGGTGTATGAAAACTACTCAGCATTACCAAGACTTATTGGGTCACTTCATGCTTGTTCAAGGATGTACAATCAGAGAAACTATGAGCAAGGAAGGTGTGGTGCCAGTAAATAATGAAAACTTGCCGACAGAAGTAGTTTTAATATGTTACTTACCAAATGACTCAGAGCAAAGGAAGCTACCACCCCAGCATTTTCTTCTCCTTACTATATACTTTAAGTGATAAAACTCATGTAATACATTTAGCTTCATACCGGGATAATACCGCCACCAGGAAACCCTTGCGTATGTGCAGAGAAAGGTGTTTGCTAGCTCAATTCAGTTTGATTCAGTTTGACCAATATTATCTAGTCTGCATCTCTCTCTCTTCTTATATATCCATATATTTTTGCTACGTCTCTTGAAGCACATAGCTGTATGTTTTTTTCATTATTATTATTGAGACAGAGTCTCGCTCTGTCACCCAGGCTGGAGTATCATGGCACAATCTTGGCTAGTGGCACAACCTCTGGCTCCTGAGTTCAAGTGATTCTCGTGCCTCAGCCTCCCAAGTTTTGGGGATTACAGATGTGTGCCACCATGCCTGTATTTTTAGTAGAAACAGAGTTTTGCCATGTTGGCCAGGCTGTTCTCCAACTCCTGGATTTCAAGTGATCTGCCTGCCTTGGCCTCCCAAAGTGCTGGAATTATGGCATGAGCTATTACACGTGGCCTGTTTTATTTCATAATTTAATCTGAGGTTTTCTACTAACCAATAGGTTTATGCTATATTTCTTGTGATTAATATATTTGTATCTATTTCTACCATGTAATTATATATTTTTCTACTTATTTTGTTTTATTCATTGACTTTTTCTACCCCTCCTCTCACCCTACACATTTATTTGGAAATTACACGTTCTATTTTTAACCTTTAGCGTGTCCTCTTAACTTTTGAACATATTGACTTTAAATTTAAAATTAAACAAGATCTCTATTCTTTTCTTGAATAAACCTTAAAACAGTAACTCTCCGTCTTCATTATATTGCTTTCCAATATTTTTATTTCACCTTGCTTTTGTATTCTCAAATTATTATGTTTGTTGGTTTCTACAGAGTGCTTAATTAGGTTTATTCACATTTACAAACGTCTTTGTTCACTATTCCTTATATCCTGCTCCTTTCTTCTGGGCTCATTTTTTTTTTTTTTTAACTTTTATTTAGGTTCAGGAGTACACATGCAGGTGTACGTAAACTTGTCATGAGGATTTGTTGTACAGATTGTTTTGTCACCCAGGTACTAAGCCTCGTAGACAGTATTTATTTTTTCTGCTCCTCTCCCTCCTCCTACTTTCCACCCTCAACTGGGCCCTGGTACCTGTTGTTCCTATCTTTGTGGCTGTATGTACTCAATGTTTAGCTCCCACTTATTAGTGAGAATATGCAGATTAGGTTTTCTGTTCCTGTGTTAGTTTGCTAAGGATAAATGCCTCCAGCTCCATCTGTGTCCCTGAAAAAGAGGTGATCTGATTCTTTTTTATGGCTGCATAGTGTTCCATGGTGTGTATGTACCACATTTTCTTTATCCACTTTGTCATTGATGGGGATTTGGGTTGATTCCATGTCTTTGCTATTGTGAACAGTGCTGCAACAAACATTTGCAAGCATGTGTTTGAGTTTGATTTCATTCTTCCTTAGGTAAATCCTCTAGTTGTTCTTTCAGCAATGGTCTACGAGAGGTAAACTTTCTCTATTGTCTCCAAATGGTCTTTACCAAGCCCTCGATCTTGCATGGTAGTTTAGCCATTTGTGTTCTCTTTGGCTGACAGTTATTTTCTCCTGGTTCTTTTAAGAGATTATTCCATTGCCTTCTTCTATTACTGCCATTGAGAGATGTCATTCTTTTGTAAATAATCTGCTCTCTTTGATGACTTTTAAGATCTTCCCTTTGTCTTTACTGTTCCACAGTTTCTCTTTGGTGTATTTTTATTTTTCCTGTTTGGAATTCACTATGTTTTCTGAATCCAATGACTGACGACTTTCCTTAGTTCTGGAAAATCCTCAGCCATTCTTTCTTAGAATATTTTCTCTCCTTGATTTTCTCCCTAAGGATGGCCTAATAAATGTATTTGGTACTTTCTCATTCTATATCCTATATTCCACATCTCCATGCTTCTTTCATAATTTTAATCAATTTATTTCTCTGAACTGTATGTTGGGTAACTTTCTTAAACCTATCTTCAAATTAGCTAATTTTTCAACTGTGCCCAATTTGATTTAAATGTTACAATCAAAAAAGATAAGCTAGGTTATACTAGCTTACTAGCATAGTAATAATAAGCAACTCCAAAGTATTAGTGGCTGAAACAAGGAAGATTTGATTTGCTTATGCCACATGCCCATCTACTTCTGCATCTGCAGCATGCTCGGCTCTGTGTTTCCTCACTCAGGACTCAGCCTAATGGGCCTTCTAGTATTCTGGAGCAATGATGGTTATCATGTTAGGAGGAAGAAACACGGCAGATTGCATACTAGCTTTTAAAGGCTTAGGCTCAGATGTGACACATCCTTCTACTCACATTTTGTTCACCAAAGCAAGTCCCATGGCCTTGCCTTGTGACTTCAAGGAGATGGGTAAATGTGTCCAGAAGAAGAAGATCTGGAATGATGAAGAATAGCCTCAAATATAGTAACTACCACACCTCATCTCATGAGTTTTTAATTTCCATGACTTTATTCCTCATTTTGAAAAGCTCTATTTTATTCTTCTTTGATAACTGTATTCTTTCACTCTATTTTTGATCCATTCTTTTATGTCTCCAATAATTTTTGCTGTTGTTAGAAACAGGGTCTCACTCTGTTACCCAGGAAGAAGTGCAGTGGCACAATCACAGCTCACTGCAGCCTTGACTTCCTGGGCTCAAGCAATCCTCCCACCTAAGCCTCCTAAGAAGCTAGAAGTATAGGTGCCCACCACCACATCCAACTAATTGTTTTTGATTTTTATTTTTTGTAGAGGTAGGGTCTCACTTTGTTGCCTAGGCTGGTCTCAAACTCCTGGCCTCAAGCAATTTTTTTCACCTTGGCCTCCCAAAGTGTTAGGATTACAGACGTGAGCCACTGTACCCAGCCACCTCTAACAATTTTAAGCTTACCTTTAAAGGATTATAAATCATTCTACTATAAAGACACATGCACATATGTTTATTGTGGCACTGTTTATCACAGCAAAGACTTGGAACCAATCCAAATGCCAATCAATGATAGACTGGATAAAGAAAATGTCACACATATACACCATGGAATACTATGCAGCCATAAAAAAGGATGAGTTCATGTCCTTTGCAGGGACATGGATAAAGCCAGAAACCATCATTCTGAGCAAACTGACACAAGAACAGAAAACCAAATATCACATGTTATCTCTCCTAAGTGGGTGTTGAAGAATGAGAACACATGGACACAAGGAACATCCATGGGAGGGGAACATCACACACCAGGGCCTGTTGGGAGTTGGGGAGCTAAGGGAGAGGTAGCAGGGGGCGGGGGGATAGGGGAGGGATAGAATTAGGAGACATACCTAATGTAGATGACGGGGTGATGGATGCAGCAAACCACGATGGCACGTGTATACCTATGCAGCAAACCTGCACGTTCTGCACATGTACCCCAGAACTTAAAGTATAATTTAAAAATTACCAGATCATTTTACTTTCTGAGGTTAAGATATAATCCAATTGTTTGATATACCTGATGATTTTTGTTCGTGATGAATTGTTTTCTTGTGTATTTTATAATTTTAAATTGTGAATTCATCTTCAGTGAGGCTTTATTAGATGAATCCTATGTGTCTGGGTACAGAGTCGGTCTCTCCAGAGTGCTTTTCTGCTTATTTCTAACATGTCTTAGGGGTACCATCTTGCTGTTCTTTTCAAATCCTCTGCATATTGCATCATCACTGCTGTCTCTTTGTGACCACACACTTTTCCTCTGAGGGAGAAAAAACTACAAGAGCCCAGGGTGAAACAAATTCCCTTATTTCTCTGATGGTTGGTGATTATTATTTTTTCCTTATCCAAATTCCATCTGAAGATATTGTCCTTGGAAGGCCTTAACTTTCTGTGGGAATCTGTGTTACCTCTCTGCCACAGGTGTTCCAGGCCTTCTCTAAGATCACAGGCAAGTGTGAAAGCTCAGCCCCCAGATAACTGAGGCTGACACTCATCCCTAAGGAAGCTGCAGGGTCAGCTTGGTTTCAGTTCTCTTTTCTTTTCTTGTATCTGGGTATTTCAATTTCTTTTCCTGTGGATTCAGCTATTCTTTTAGACAAAGGTTTGCTTTATTTTGTCCAGTAGACATGTGCTTGTGGTCAAAAGATGTTCAAGTTTTCCAGTCAGCCAAAATAGCAAATAAAATATTCTTCATATGTGAAGAGTTCATATAAATTAATAAACTACCAAGCTTACAAGTGGGCAAAGGTCATAATTACAGAATTTTAAAAAGTAGAAATACAAATGTTTCATAAACATTTGGAAAGGTCAAGAAATACAATTAAAACAATAAAATAAGTCATGTTTTGCGTATCGAAGACATGCGTGTTTATAAAAAGAAAGAACAGGAATGCTGGGAAGATGGCCGCCTAAGAACAGCGCAGGACTTCAGCTCCCAGTGAAAGTGCAGAGGGTGAGTGGACGCCGCATTTCCAGACGAACTCTTATTGCCCACAGACCAGGAGATACCCAGGCAGAGGGGTCGCCAGCGTCGCAGTCCCAGCCGGTGCGGCTGTTTTGGCCCCCGCGGGGCTGATTCCGCCCGCGCGGCTGCTGTGACCACTCCCTGTTGCTGCGGTTCTCCGTACAAAAGCCACTGGTCTGGGAGCCCTCTTAGCTGGCGAACAGAGCCTTGAGACGGCAGAATAGCCCATTCATCTGAAATAGCGAGCCAGGCCAGGAGATTCCTAGGCAAAAAATCCGCCAGGAGCCGGCGCCGCGGTTCGAGCCGACTCCGTGAGTCGCAGCACGGGAGATCCCGGCGCCTTTTCAGCAAGCGACCGGAACGCGGGGTCATTCAACTTAAAAGAAAAGACTCTGAGTCAGGGAGCCAGGTGATCAGGCTCGGTTGGTCCCACCCCTCCACCCCCAACAACAACCAAAACAAAAACAGTAATTGGAAACCCTCTGGGTTGAGCCCTCCAAACCAAGCACAGCTGAACCGGGACGGTCCGGCTCCATGGGGGAGGGGCTTCCGCCATTACTGAGACTCTCCACCACTACGGAGGCAGGCTGCTGTTGCCGAGGCAACCCGCCGTTGCCGAGGCAACCTGCCACAACAGAGAGAGTCCACCATAACAGAGGCGGGGCCACCATTGCCGAGACAGTTCTAACTACGCCCATATAAAAAGGACTACAGGGAAGAGCTCAGGGCAGCTGGGCGGAGCCCACAGCAGCTCAGCAAAGCCCCTGCGGGCAGGCAGAGGCTAGGCGTGCTGCTAGCTGGGCGGGTCCGACCTGAAAGAAAAATCAAAAAAGGCAGTAGTGCAACGGAAACTCATAAAGCTCCAACTCCCTGGGACAGAGACAGACAACACGTGGATAAACCCACAAAAATGGGAAGAAACCAGCGCAAAAAGGATGAAAACTCCTGAAACCAGAACACCTCTCCTCCTAAAAGGGAGCACAACTCCTCACCAGCAAGGGAACCAGACCGGATGGAGAAGGAGGGTGATGAAATGACAGAATCAGACTTCAGAAGGTGGGTAGTAAGAAACTACAATGAGCTAAAAGAACATGTTCTAACTCATCGCAAAGAAAATAGGAACCTTGAAAAAAGATTGGACGAACTGCTGACGAGAATGGACAGCATAGAGAGGAGTATAAGTGAATTGATGGAGCTGAAAAACGCAACACGAGAACTTCGTGAAGCATGCACAAGCTTCAACAGCCGAATTGACCAAGCAGAAGAAAGGATATCAGAGGTCGAAGATCAACTCAATGAAATAAAAAGAGAAGGCAAGAACAGAGAAAAAAGCACAAAAAGGAATGAACAAAATCTTCAAGAAATGTGGGACTATGTGAAAAGACCTAATCTACGTCTGATAGGTGTACCTGAATGTGATGAAGAGAATGAATCCAAGCTGGAAAATACTCTTCAGGATATTATCCAGGAAAACTTCCCTAACCTAGCAAGGCAGACCAATATTCAAATCCAGGAAATACAGAAAACACCACAAAAATATTCCTCAAGAAGAGCAACCCCAAGGCACATAATCGTCAGATTCACCAGGGTTGAAATGAAAGAGAAAATGCTAAGGGCAGCCAGAGAGAAAGGTCGGGTTACCCACAAAGGGAAGCCCATTAGACTCACAGCAGATCTCTCAGCAGAAACCCTACAAGCCAGAAGAGATTGGGGGCCAATATTCAACATCCTTAAAGAAAAGAACTTTCAACCCAGAATCTCCTATCCAGCCAAACTAAGCTTCATAAGTGAAGGAAAAATAAAATCTTTGTGAACAAGCAAGCACTCAGAGATTTCATCACCACCAAACCTGCTCTACAAGAACTCCTGAAAGAGGCTCTACACATATAAAGGAACAACCAGTACCAGCCACTCCAAAAACACACCAAATGGTAAAAAAGCATCAACACAATCAAGAATCTGCATCAACTAACCAACAAAACAGCCAGGTAGCATCAAAATGACAGTATCAAATTCACACATAACAATACTATCCCTAAATGTCAATGGACTAAATGCCCCAATCAAAAGACACAGACTGGCAAATTGGATAAAAAGCCAAAACCCATCAGTGTGCTGTATCCAGGAAACCCATCTTACATGCAAGGATACACAAAGGCTCAAAATAAAGGGATGGAGGAAGATCTACCAAGCAAATGGAGAGCAAAAAAAGGCAGGAGTTGCAATTCTCATCTCTGATAAAATAGACTTTAAAGCAACAAAGATCAAAAGAGACAAAGAAGGACATTACATAATGGTAAAAGGATCACTGCAACAAGAAGAGCTAACGATCCTAAATATATACGCACCCAATACAGGAGCACCCAGATACATAAGGCAAGTTCTTAATGACTTACAAAGAGACTTAGACTCCCACACAATAATAGTGGGAGACTTTAACACCCCATTGTCAATATTAGACAGATCAACCAGACAGAAAATCAGCAAGGATATCCAGGACCTGAATACAGACCTGGAACAAGCAAACCTAATAGACATTTACAGAACTCTCCACCCCAAATCCACAGAATATACATACTTCTCAGCACCACATCACACCTACTCTAAAATTGACTACATAATTGGCAATAAATCACTCCTCAGCAAATGCAAAAGAACAGAAATCATAACAAACAGTCTCTCAGACCACAGTGCAATCGAGTTAGAACTCAGAATGCAGAAACTAACTCAGAACCGCACAGCTTCATGGAAACTGAACAACTTGCTCTTGAATGTTGACTGGATAAACAATGAAATGAAGGCAGAAATAAAGATGTTCTTCGAAACCAATGAGAACGAAGACACAACATACCAGAATCTCTGGGACACATTTAAAGCAGTCTCTAGAGGAAAATATATAGCAATGAGTGCCCACATGAGAAAAAAGGAGAGATTTAAAATTGACACCCTATCATCAAAATTGAAAGAGTTAGAGGAGCAAGATCAAAAAAACTCAAAACCTAGCAGAAGACAGGAAATAACTAAGATCAGAGCAGAACTGAAGGAAATAGAGACACAAAAAACTCTTCAAAAAATCAATAAATCCAGGAGCTGGTTTTTTGAAAAGATCAACAAAATAGACAGACCACTAGCCAGATTAATAAAAAAGAAAAGAGAGAATAACCAAATTGATGCAATAAAAAACGATAAAGGGGATATCACCACAGACTCCACAGAAATCCAAACCATCATCAGAGATTATTACAAACAACTCTATGCACATAAACTAGTAAACCTGGAAGAAATGGATAAATTCCTGGACACCTGCAACCTCCCAAGCCTAAACCTGGAAGAAGCCGAAACCCTGAATAGACCAATAACATGGTCTGAAGTCGAGGCAGCAATAAAGAGCCTACCACCCAAAAAACGCCCAGGTCCAGATGGGTTCACAGCTGAATTCTACCAGACATACAAGGAGGAGCTGATACCATTCCTTCTGAAACTATTCCAGACAATCCAAAAAGAGGGAATCCTTCCCAAATCATTTTACGAGACAAACATCATCCTGATACCAAAACCCGGCAGAGACTCAACAAGAAAAGAAAATTTCAGGCCAATATCCATGATGAACATAGATGCAAAAATCTTCAATAAAATACTGGCAAACCGATTGCAACAGCATATCAAAAAGCTCATCCACCATGATCAAGTAGGATTCATCCCGGGGATGCAAGGCTGGTTCAACATACGCAAGTCCATAAACATAATTCACCACATAAACAGAACCAAAGACAAAAACCACATGATTATCTCAATTGATGCAGAGAAGGCTTTTGACAAAATTCAACAACCCTTTATGCTAAAAACCCTCAATAAACTAGGTATTGACGGAACGTATCTCAAAACAATAAAAGCTATTTACGACAAACCAACAGCCAATATCATACTGAATGGGCAAAAACTGGAAGCATTCCCTTTGAAATCTGGCACTAGACAAGGATGCCCTCTCTCATCACTCCTATTCAATACAGTACTGGAAGTTCTAGCCAGAGCAATCAGGCAAGAAAAAGAAATAAAGGGTATCCAAATTGGAAAGGAGGAAATCAAATTGTCTCTATTTGCAGATGACATGATTGTATATCTGGAAGACCCCATCATCTCAGCCCAAAATCTCCTGAAACTGATAAACAACTTCAGCAAAGTCTCAGGATACAAAATCAACGTGCAAAAATCACAAGCATTCCTATACACCAGTAATAGACTTCAAGAGAGCCAAATCAAGAACGAACTGCCATTCACAATTGCTACAAAGAGAATAAAGTACCTAGGAATACAACTAACAAGGAACGTAAAGGACCTCTTCAAGGAGAACTACAAGCCATTGCTCAACGAAATAAGAGAGGATACAAACAGATGGGGAAACATTCCATGTTCATGGTTAGGAAGAATCAACATCGTGAAAATGGCCATACTGCCCAAAGTAATTTACAGATTCAACGCTATTCCCATCAAGCTACCAATGACCTTCTTCACAGAACTGGAAAAAAACACCTTAAACTTCATATGGAACCAAAAGAGAGCCCGCATAGCCAAGTCAATTCTAAGCAAAAAGAACAAAGCGGGAGGCATCACACTACCGGACTTCAAACTATACTACAAGGCTACAGTAATCAAAACAGCATGGTACTGGTACCAAAACAGAGATATAGACCAATGGAACAGAACAGAGGCCTCACAGGAAATACAACATACCCACAACCATCTGATCTTCGACAAACCTGACAAAAACAAGCAATGGGGAAAGGACTCCCTGTTTAATAAATGGTGTTGGGAAAACTGGCTAGCCATGTGCAGAAAGCAGAAACAGGACCCCTTCCTGACACCTTACACCAAAATTAACTCCAGATGGATTAAAGACTTAAACATCAGACCTAATACCATAAAAACCTTAGAAGAAAATCTAGGCAAAACCATTCAGGACATAGGTGTAGGCAAGGACTTCATGACCAAAACGACAAAAGCAACGGCAACAAAAGCCAAAATAGACAAATGGGACCTAATCAAACTCCACAGCTTCTGCACAGCAAAAGAAACTGTCAGTAGAGTGAATCGGCAACCAACAGAATGGGAAAAAATTTTTGCAGTCTACCCATCTGACAAGGGGCTGATATCCAGAATTTACAAAGAACTAAAGCAGATCTACAAGAAAAAAACAAACAAGCCCATTCAAAAATGGGCGAAGGATATGAACAGATACTTTACAAAAGAAGACATACAGGAGGCCAACAAACATATGAAAAAATGCTCATCATCACTGGTCATCAGAGAAATGCAAATCAAAACCACATTGAGATACCATCTCACACCAGTTAGAATGGTGATCATTAAAAAATCGGGAAACAACAGATGCTGGAGAGGATGTGGAGAAATAGGAACACTTTTACACTGTTGGTGGGAATGTAAATTAATTCAACCATTGTGGAAGACAGTGTGGCGATTCCTCAAGGACCTAAAAATAGAAATCCCATTTGACCCAGCAATCCCATTACTGGGTATATATCCAAAGGATTATAAATCATTCTACTACAAGGACACATGCACACGAATGTTCATTGCAGCACTGTTTACAATAGCAAAGACCTGGAACCAACCCAAATGCCCAACGATGATAGACTGGATAGGGAAAATGTGGTACATATACACCATGGAATATTATGCAGCCATCAAAAACGATGAGTTCACGTCCTTTGTAGGGACATGGATGAACCTGGAAACCATCATTCTCAGCAAACTGACACAAGAGCAGAAAATCAAACACCATATATTCTCGCTCATAGGTGGGTGTTGAACAATGAGAACACATGGACACAGGGAGGGGAGCACTACACACTGGGGTCCGTTGGGGGGAAATGGGGGAGGGGGGGTGGGGAGGTGGGAAGAGATAGCATGGGGAGAAATGACAGATACAGGTGAGGGGACAGAAGGCAGCAAAGCACACTGCCATGTGTGTACCTATGCAACAATCTTGCATGTTCATCACATGTACCCCAAAACCTAAAATGCAATAAAAAAATAAAAAATAAAAAATAAAAAAATAAAAAGAAAGAACAAGGATGGTGTCAATTGCACAGTCAGTGAATTGAGTATTGTAACCCATTCAGTGAAAACATCAATGGGTTATTTAAAACTAATTTGCTTTAAGAGCCTTATAAATATTTCTTTCCCCTGAGCTAGTATTTATATTTCTAGAAATCTACATTAGGGAAATAATAAAAAATGCAGACAACTGGTAAATTTCATATTCAGAAAGAAACGTTTTTTTTTTTTAAATGTATGTATCACCTTCCTTGAAATCAGGGATATTTTATTTACTGTAGTCTTCAAAATCCCAGGCATAGTCAAATATTGCAGAGGTTGTGTAAAGGCTTAAGACACAAACACTATTAGGGAACAGTCATAGAGAATCTTATGGAAACACCTGCTGAGTGGTTATAGCCCCTCTGCCTAACCCAAGCTGAGGTATAGCTTGGGAGAACTGGAGTGGGAACAAATATTGGAAAAACATGTACAACTATCGTGACCTTTCCTATGGTGAGCATTTTCTCATCCCCACTAGACAACGTGGGACTCTGCAGTGTGCTCTCCTTGGAGATCTGCTTTCTTCTGACATAGCACTGGCTATGCTGCCTTGACTTCCCGAAGGTTGGGAGCTCCTTTGGGTCTGTGACTGTGTGCCCTTTACCTCTATGTTCCAGTATTGTATAGGATGAACCAAAGATGATCAATCAATGTCTGCAGAACGAATCAATGGGGCTCATGGGTAACTGTTCATCCTATAAATCTTAGGTAAGGTGGTTTGCAGGAAACCTTGTGTGGCAATAAATGCAGGAGTCCATGCATTAGGATTCCTTTGGAAGCAACTTCCCCAGCTTCCACCACTGATGGAAAATGGTTTGTTAGAGGTCCAGGTGCATGTGGGTCAGGAGCCTTGCTGACAGATCCAAGGCAGACAGTCTGGAACATGCGTGTGTGCTGCCTTTGGACTCTGGGACGTGTCACTGATATTCTCCAGGAAACTTGTGAAACCTCCTGTTTATAAAGGTTTCTCCATCTGTTATACTTTCTGTACTTTCCCTCCTCCAGCTCTTGGTAACACGGATGTTTGCATTCCACAGGGATTCCTGTTGCTAAAGGGTCTGTTTTCTCCTGCTAGCCACCTTCATCAGCCAGAGTCCAAACCCTGACAGTGCCCACAAAGAGATCTGGTCCAAGGCACCAACCTCTTCCTCCTGGACTGAGAAAGAGCCTCCCAACTCGTCTCTCTTGACCTTGGCTTTTGCACAACTCCAATATATTGTCCACTGAAGTCAGAATAATCTAAAAACAAAGCCTGATTACGTCATGTGGTGTAAACTTACCAATGACTCCCCGTTGCCTAGAGGCTTAAATTGCTATCATGGCCTGGCATGTGGCCCTGGTCTTCCAAGTCTCACTTTCAACCTGTCACTACCACACCCAACACTGCCACTATAGCAAACTGTTTGTTTCCATTTCTTTTCACCCCCAACCTCCACACCTTTGTCCATGCTGGTTTCTCCACTCGGGATGTATCTTCCTCTATTGACTGGAGAACTCCTATTTTTACTTTAAAGCACCAACCAGATAGCCTCCCTCTTTGAAGCCCTCCTTGTCTCCCTTCAAGGCAGAATCAGGCGGCTCCTCCTCTGTGCTCCTACAGCAATTTATATAGAACTTCTAAACAAGAGCATTTCTTTGAAACATTTGTCTTATCCACGAGTCTGCTGTTTTTCTCAGTAACATCTTCACCAGACTCTCACTCCACCCTAACTTCCCAGGTTTCACCCCTTACCTGGAGTGTTGCAAGAACATCTTCATGGGGTTTCCTGTCCCTGGTTTGTCCCAGCAATGTAATTGCCACACTACAGTTAAAGGAAGTCTTCTTAAACTACATATATGATCAAGTCGTTTTCTTGATTAAAATCATTGGTTGGATCCCTAATGCTTTCCACAATAAAGCCCAAATTCCTTCACATGTGCTGCCTAAAACGGGGTCCTGAAGCACAGACTTACAGGGTCTAGGGTCACTCTCAGACCCTGTAAGTCCAAGAGCTCTTGAGGCCTGTGGGCTTTGTATTGTGGTCAGCCACTGTCATTTATTGCTGTGGGAGTTAGGAAGTCACTTTGGGAATGCTCACGTTTCCTGGTTCCAGACTACCCTGGCAGGTCCACTGAAGCAGCTGCTGGGAGGCCCCTATGGGCAGCACTGGGCAGGGGCAAGGAGTCTTGCCCAACCAGAAATAAGTCCTGGGGCTGCTCTGACAGCTCTAATCCCAGGCAAGAGCTCTTGGAGATCCACCTTGTAGTGTGGGAAGAGATGGCCAAGGGCAGACCTGTGTTACTTATAATTACATGATTACAAGCTTGCTTTGCTTTTAGTACACTGAGATTTGTGCCATGGACCATATCCGAACTATGGTACAATAAAATAAAAGCAGAAATCAAGCGGTAACAGGAGGCCTATGGCAAAGACCATCTGAGAGTGCCATCACTGCAGAACACTGCGGTGTGGTTGCAGAGCAGAAAAAACTGCTTTGGTCCCACAGCTCTTCACAACATAGAGTCTGTGTGAGGATCTCGTCAAGGGAGCTTATGCAAAAGATTCTGGGAAGTAATGCAGTCTCTGCTCACAAGACTCTGAAGGGTCTTTGCAGATGGAAGCTGGTAAAGTCAGAAGAGAACGCCGGAAGGCCACAGGCTCTGCTTATGTTCTCACAATATGGAGCAATTCCAATGGGTCTGTGTCCACAATTCTTGGGAGATAAAAGCCCCTTGATGCATTGCGTGTGGTCAGACCTCATGGCGCCTTATCCTTACCCGCTGCACCTCTCTTGCCAAAACACCTGTATAGACAATGGGTGCTAAAATCTCAGCGCCCTTAGTTAGCATTTCTTCGGAGAACTATGTTTTGCCATTGAATGCTGCAGACACATGCTCTTCCTCCAGCTATCGTCCTCCTCAACCCCGCCCCCCACAGCCTGCAGGATTAACAAGATAATTTACCTAATAAAAGCGCTTGGAGCCCAGAGCTCAATGCCAAGGCAGATCACCCTGCGAGAGAGTGAGTTGGACTCCCGGACCCATGCCATAAAATTCTGTTCTTGGGTCTTTATTTCTTTTCTCATTGCTGAGACACGGGCACCCATGCACAGGGTCGGGCTGGTTCCCAACATTGTAGGGCCAAGATGGGGCAGGAGCCTAGGTCCTTACCAGAGGGGCCACAGCTGCGGCTTGAATTCTGATTTGCAAGCTTTTTAAACTCCATGAGCTCTGCATGGTCCTTCTCATACGTCCTCTTTAGATTCTCCACATACTGCATCATCACTTCTGTTGCTTTCGACATGCGCTTTTCCTGCAGGCAAGAAGTGTGTGAGTCCATGAGGCTATTGGAAGAAAGCCTCCATCGGCACTTACTTGCTCTGAGCTAAGGTCTGGGCTAGGAGAATCGAAAGGACACAGGGACAAGACTCTGCCCTCCGAAGAGTTTGCTGTCTGCCATGTGAACTGAGAGGTAGACTCAGCACCTGCACTCAGGGAGAATAGAAAAGCACAGCCACCGCACTGCAGGAGATGAGAGGTAAAGGAGAGTTGTTTCTGCTTTCAAAGACCGGGTCAGGGGAGGCTTCATGGAGATGGAATTAAGTGGATATGGGGATGTGAGTAGCATCTGGGCACACAGACCAGGGCAGGAGGGACAGAGCATTCAAGCCAGGGAACTCCAAGAGGAGTCTAGAGGCAGGGCAGCAAAGGGCTTATATGTAGATGAGGATTTATCCTCTGGACAGGAGTCCTCTGGAGAGCAAAAAAAGGCACTATGACAAATTATGCTGGGACAATCGACATAAACCAGGGCTGTCCAGAAAGCCCAGACACTACAGGTCCTCCTACCTATGTAGGAATCAGCAAGCAGTTGGGTCTATTCGTAAGTCTGCGTTGTGAAGGACCTTGAATGCTAGACAAAGAAATTTGAATTTATCCTGAAGGAAAAGGGGAGCCATTGAATATCTCCCTTAAAGTAAGAGAGTAACATAATCAGGTCACAGGTATGGGACTCAAGGGAGTGAGACTGGTGGCAGTCTGGTGGAGTGAGAGCGGCAGGGAAAGACAGGATAAAGCCTGACCTGGCCCGGGGGAGCCAGAGAGGAAGGCAAAGACTGAGGCATGGAAGCCAGGACGCGGGAGCCATTAGGAGAACAGAGCAGACAGCATGAGTGGCAGATGGGCTGAGGTTCACGTGTGGGAAGCCTGCAGACAACGAGAACAAGTTCTCTCTGCTCACACTCCGCGTAGATCCCTCAGAGGATCCAGCTGAGGCCCTGCCTGGCCACAGAGGGACACACCTAGTGGCTTCACAGGGACAGGTCGCACAGCCATGCGGGGCTGAGACCAGCCACTTCTCTAGAGTCCTCCTATGTTACTACTCCCAGCTGCAGTGACTTACTGGGCACCACTGCTGAGTCAGGTGTCCTTGTTCTGAGGGACACAGGGTGGGACGGCCCAGCGGCTGATCCTTTTATTTACCAGGAACTGCTCAGGCTTCACCACCCCAGGAACCTCCTCTCGTGTAACCAGAGCAGCAGGACATAGAGTCATGTCATAGCAACAGCAATAACAACATCCAAATGCTTTACAAGTACGGCAGCAACCCTCTGTGGCAGATACTGTGACCATCCTCATTTTACACTTGAAAAGACTGAAGCAGAGAGACCTCGGTAAGCAGCCCAAGGTCACACCGCAAATGAAGGGTGGAGCCGGGACTGGAACTGGGGCAGTTCCAGTGCTCCTGCTACCACGTGCAGGGGGCCAGGGCGTTGCTCTGTGTGCTTCAGGACTTCAAAGTGGCCGAGAGAGCCAGACCTGGGCCTGTGCCCCGCTCTGCCACTCACAGCACTTCTACTCTGAGACTCCGCGTCTTCCTCTGGGAAACAGGATGTGTATAGGGCTGCTGGGTGGATTTAATGAGACAAAGCAGTTTTTCCTAAAGCTTGTTTTGTCAAATACTAGCTCCATGGGAGTTGAATAGGTATTTTTTTCAGAAAAATGCAATAGAGGGGTGCGGGGGGAATTCTTCAGTGAAATACATTTGGGAACTACGTAGGTAAAGTGAACCGCCTTTTTCACGATAGGACTTCTTAAAGCCTTGATTAGGCCAATGTGTTAGAAATTTCCAAGAAAGAAAGACAGTGTGCAGTAATCCTCCGGCTTGTGCATCCATGGAGAACTTTTTCCACAAAGCATCTTGAGGGTTCAGTGGTCTGCTAAAAATACTCTGAATAATACCGAAATGATGTATATAGGATGTCTGGCCCAGAGGAAGCCATCTCTAAGTGGTATCTGTAGTCGCCACTGCTCGGGTGAGTTCTCTACTTAACGTGGGTGGAGCAGAGTCAGCAAGGCTGGGGGCTGGAGAGGCTCACCTGGCGGACGGCGCCCACCACCTCAGCTCGGCTGGAGAGGCGGGCAGCCAGGCGGTGCAGGACAGCAATGTCCTCCAGCAACTTCTGGTAGGTCTCCCGGTGCTCACAGTGGTGCCAGAGTGAAGCTGAGGACTGAAGAGGAGTAGGAGCATCACCTGGGGTCTTCAAATAATGTTATGGACTAAATCAGCAGTCCCCAGCCTTTTCGGCATCAGGGACCGGTTTCAAGGAAGACAATTTTTCCACAGACCTGGCGGGGACACTGGTTGGGGATGAAACTGCTGTACCTCAGATCATTAGATTCTCATAAGGAGGGCACCACCAAGATCCCTTGCAGGTACAGCCCTCAATAGGGTTTGTGACCCTATGGGAATGGAATGCTGCTGCTGATCCCACAGGAGGCAGAGCTCAGGAGGTTATGCTCTTAGGCAGCTCACCCGCCGTACAGCACAGTTCCTAACAGGCCATGGTTCAGTACTGCTTTGCGGCCCAGCCCAGGGCTTGGGGACCACCGGACTAAATGTTTTGGCCCCCCCACAGTCATCTGCTGACTTTTGGGGGAACATGTCCTAACTCTTCAATGTGATAGTGAAGTGGGGCTTGGGTGAGGTGGTTAGGTCATGAGGGTGGAGCCCCTGTGAATAGAATTATTGCTCTTAAAAAAGGGGCCCTCAAGAGTTCTGTTCTCTTTCCGCCATGTCAGGGCATAATGAAAAGGCGGTAGTCTGTGAGCCAGAGAGGGCCCTCACCAGAACCCGACTGTGCTGCTGCCCTGACCTTGGACTTCCAGCCTCCAGAACTGTGAGAAATGTTTGCTGTTCAAGCCACCCAGTCTATGGCTCTCTGTTACAGCAACTGCAACTGACTAAGACACATACCAAGCCTAGACTCTGCTCTCACGAAACCAGCTCTGGGCCCCATCCAGGCTAAGAGAAGTGGCCTCTGCACGGCTGTGGCCACAGCTGCTTCTGGTGCTTGTGAACATGCTATCCCTGGCTGTCCTGAAAGGAGTCACACCCAGGCCACCCTGCCCCCTTCTGAGAAGCTCCCAAGGGTTTGGAGGCCTTGCCCACAGCCTGAGGGAACCAGGCTTTTGGGATCTCTGCCTCAGTTCCCCCAGCTCTCTGAGGAACACTCTGCCAGAGTTTTGGCTCAATTTTTCACTTCGGGAGACTGTACATAGTACCTGAGAGAAGCAGGACACCCTGTATAGCCCTTGGAGACAGTCCCTGCTCCAAGGGCTCCTCACATCCCAGCTCTACAATTACCGTAATGGAAGCCTTGAAGTTTTCCAGTTCCTTCTCAGTGTTCTCCTCTGTCAGGTTGCGTTCCCTTTCAGCCTGGTTAATTCTAGATTCCAGGGTGTAGCTGTCATTTCTAAAGGCCAAGGACAGTTGTACAAACACGTTCTGTTGGGAACAAAAGTGTGAGACAGGTGCTAGGAGGAGTTACTGCAGAGGGCAAGGCTGCAGTGTGTTTTTTGTATGAGCATTTTGCAATAGCCCCTGGAACCGCCTGCCAAAGCAGCCACATGCAAGTGAAAAGCCCACTTCACTGGAAACCACAAAAAAGATGGTGAAGCAGTAACCCAAGGTCCATGCTAGGCCCTTCCCAGAACCAGGGGGCCAAATGTATTTTACCAAGAAAATAAGAGAATAACACTTTGCTTTTCACTGAATTTTAAGAAAATAACATCCTGTATCTGGGTTTAGATAAACTCAGACCAGTGCAGCTAATTGTGTAAGCATTTGGGTTTATGCTTGGATTTATTGCATGAGGGGCTTTGGAGGTTTTGCATGAAAATACTGTATTGAAAGAAACTCCATGTGAGATTTAAGCATTGTTGACTTAAAGCAAACTTCAAGCAGCATCTAGTCTGAGTATTCCAAATCCTATATCAATAAAAGCTTTAAGTAGCTGCCAGGAGATTAAATAAGGTCAGATATGATTCTGTTAGGATAAGCTTTCTGGAATAAATAAATGTTTCATGCCAAAATTGCAGCCTGCACAAACAGAATTTTAAAAGGTAGTATTGATCATACATGGGATTCCCAGGATAGCAGGAAACTAATAGGGAGGAGGAATAGACAGATGGACTCCACACAGGAAGGAAGCAATGGTCTTCAATTTTACAGCCATCATCTACCCTGAGTGGTAGCAGATTTATACCCTGCGGGGTTAGTAACCACAGGGGCTTCTGAAGTTCATGTAACATGGCCTATGGAAGGCAACCATGTCCAGATAGAGAACTGAAGGCACAGAACTGATGCAATGATGATGATGATGGCAGTATTGAAAACTACTCCCTATTGAGCATCTACTATATGCCAGCACAGCTATTCATGCTACAAATTCATTTAATCCCCACAATAACCCTCTGGGGTGTGAAGTGTTATACCTGTTTATGGGTAAAGAGGCCAAGACCAGAAAGGTCATTAACTTGTTCAAGGTGACACAAGGAATAATGCAGCTAGGATTTAACCTTGGACTATCTGATTTGAAAGCCTGTTTTATTTCCACCATGCTGAGAGCTGTGTCCATAAATATGTACCTCTGCAATCAGGATTTTTGGACATTAAACAAACCACCCATGGTCCATCTTCACAAATGTCAATGGGTGGGCTTTGAGCTCTGAGCCCAGTGATGGAAGTTTTCTGCCTTACCCAGCTTTGGTCAAGTCTATGAATTATGCTCAATGATTAATTTTCTATACATTGATTATTCCCTTAACAGCAGTGAGACATAAAGAGCTCTGAATTCAATGAGAACACTTGAATCTAGGTCTCGGTTTTGCCAATTACAGTATCTAGAAACTTGGTGTGTTTTTTTACTCAATTTTCTCCTTTGTGCTAAGTCCTGCTCCACCTGCTTTTCGGAGCTGCTGGGAGGATCAGCAGAAAGGATGGCTATGAGTGTGTTATGGACTGTAAGTGTCTGGGCTGTGTGCAAATTACTGATACTATCTGTGGTAGATACTTTATACTGCCTGTCTTCCTCTGCTTATCTAGTCCACATTAGCAGTTCTCACTGTCTCACTCATAAGGTATCTTTGTCCACCACAGAATGAAATGCAGATTCCTCTCAGCTCACTCACCCTGCTGGGACAAGGAGGCCCCAGTAAGGAAACGGGGAAGGCCAGACTGCTGACTGCACAGCCTTCCGCCTCCGCTGAGCTGGCATTCTTGTAGCTGAAACCCTGAGGAGGCCACCCCCCTTTCCCACTAAACCAAAGCTTAGAACTTGCAATCTGACCATTTTTCAGTAATTTTGAAATAAATTTGATACAATTCTGCAGCCTCCCAGCTGACTTTTTGTGTCTAAGTTATACATTTAAAGAATACAGGCCGGGCGTGGTGGCTCAAGCTTGTAATCCCAGCACTTTGGGAGGCCGAGGCGGGTGGATCACAAGGTCAAGAGATCGAGACCATCCTGGTCAACATGGTGAAACCCCGTCTCTACTAAAAAAAAAAATACAAAAAATTAGCTGGGCATGGTGGTGCGTGCCTGTAATCCCAGCTACTCAGGAGGCTGAGGCAGGAGAATTGCCTGAACCCAGGAGGCGGAGGTTGCGGTGAGCCGAGATCGCGCCATTGCACTCCAGCCTTGGTAACAAAAGTGAAACTCCGTCTCAAAAAAAAAAAAAAAAAGAATACAAACAATGCCTACAGGAATGTAAAATTTCCAACTACCCTCTCCCCTCTGCCCAAATATGTCAAAATCTTCCACGAAGGGAGTGGGAATGGGGACCTCAGTGCTTCAAGAGGGCCGGTGGTGAATGTTCATATTACCCCACAGTCACTTTCTCGTTTTTGTCTAAAAATGTCAGGGCCAGAGTCTGGAGGAAGGATTGTTTTGAACAAGCCCAGTCAAGCACAGGCACTAAATTTCAAAACGCACTTGAGTCACTTACCTCAACTTCCTTTTCAGTGAGTGGAGGGGCACTGTGAAAAGAAAACACACAATTAAACTTTAAGCAACGTAGTCAATAAACCCAAAGGTGACTTTGAATGACCAGCAGACCGTGTGTTCCCAGGGGTGGAGTAAGCTGTGTTGGCGAGACTGGAAAGATGCAATGTCCCCTTGCCTGTGCTCTGTCACCTGGGAGAATCCTAACTCTCCTAGGGCCATGATTATCAATGTGGCTTTGGACAAGTTATTTAATCTCTCTAAGCCTCTGCTTGCTCATCTGTAAAATGGGAATCATATTACCTACCTTGCAGAAGTATTATAAGCACTATATGTACTCATGTATGTATGTATATGTGTTTGTATGCATAAATATACGGCTCTCGGGAAATGTGACCCGTTCATGTTAATGATGAACTCACAGGCTTGCTATGAGAAATAAGAAAATGCATGTGATAAGGACTTCATAACTCATACACATCTATGTCCATTATCGTTCTGGGGATATCCACCCAGATCTGCAAAGTCTCACCCTCCTCTGTCTCTGAGGGCTGTGACAAAGGTGCATGTGGGCAGAGAATAAATGGTAGGAGAGAGTGGCCAGGATTCTTCTCCACAGCAAGAACTTCTGATGGCTAGAGTCACAGAGTGGTGAGAAAGCCCCAGATGGCACAGAGTCATCCTTTTAAGCGGTTTCCCATCTGTGTGGTTTCCACAGCCGGGGCTCTCCAGCCATATGCAGTCCCTGCATCTGCACGTCCACTCGGTGTTGCTGCTGCTGCTACTTCTCTTGCTGATAACTAAAGCTGGCCCTATCTGAAGCCCAATGTAAATAATGCACAGGCCCTTTCCTGTGCTGGGGCGGGGAGGCCTGCGAGGGGTCCTACCAGCGTCACAGAACTTGGCAACAGAGCGTGCCATCGATAAGCTTCTCAGGAAACACAGCTTCCTCTCCTGAACAGGTGCGAAGGAACCCCAAGAGCAAAGGTAGGGGTCAGCCATCTCTGCAAGGGGCTGGTTCTCACCCCTAGGGAGAAATATGAGTGCCTTCCTGTCAGGATGAGGTGACAAGACCCCATGGCCATGAAGTCAGCAGAGTCCAGAACATGGGACAAACAACTGCAGGGATGTTTGATGCTGACAGTTCTTGTCACAACTCCACCCATCAGGCCCTTGTCTTAACTGTCATCTACAGCATACATATGTGATTTAAATGATTTAGCAAAACTTGCCAAGTTTGTTTCTGACTCCTGGGTTGTTGGGATATTATGTGAAATGTATATATTTTCATAAATTATAACGCAAACATTTTTCGATTTCAATGACTCACATTCTGTTTTTTTGCTGTAGAACACACCCGCCTGATTTTTATTTTATTTATTTTTGGGGACAGGTCTTACTTGCTGCCCAGGCTTGAGTGCAGTGGCAGGATCACTGCAGAGACGGCTTACTGCAACCTTGAACTCCTGGGTTCGAGCAATCCTTCTGCGTCAGCCACCATAATAGCTGGGACGATGGGCATGCCACTATACTTGGCTAATTTATTTTTAATTTTTGTGGAAATGGAGTTTCACTCTGTTGCCCAGGCTGGTCTTGAAATCCTGGCCTCAAGTGATCCTCTTGTCTTGGCCTACAAAGTGCTAGGATTATAGGTGTGTGGGCTACCCCACCCAGTTAGAACATACCCACCTTATAAAAAAGCGGGGGGTGAAGGGGGACTCTAAGGACTCAGAGAAGTGTGATTTAGGCAAAGAAGCCACATGGCATTTTTGTGGGGAGCTGTGTCTTATAAATGGGCATAGGTACCAGAGGGCATAACAGTGAGCCTCTAAAAGGACAGAGTATCTTTTCATGTGACCATTTGTGTGTCTTCTCTGAAGAAATGTCTATTTAAATCCTTTCCCGATTTTGAAAAATTGGTTATTTTTTTATTGAGTTGTAAGACTTCTTTATATGCTCTAGAAACAAGTTCCTTTTCAGATAAGTGATTTGCAAATATTTTATTCTGTGGGCTGCTTTTTCAGCTGGGTGGGTTTTTCAGCTCAAAGATCGGGTAGGATTCTTAGTGGGCACAGCTCAGGGAGGCATGAGTGTCTTTCTTGGCATTGTTTGCAGCACAAAAAGTTTTTATTTTGAGGAAGTACTATTTATTTTTTAAATCTTGTCTCTTGTGTTTTTGGTGCTGTATCTAAAAAACCCAAAGACATGAAGACTTACTTATATTTTTTCTTTGAAGAGTTTTATAGTGTTCTTTCTGACAGTTAGGTCTGTGATCCATTTTGAGTTAATTTGTGTGTTTTGTGTGAGGTAGGGGTCCACCTTCACTCTTTTGTGAAGTTGTTCCAGCACTGTGTATTAAAACTACAATTTTTTTCCTCTGTAAATCTTACCAAAACCCTTGTATGAGTGGCTTTTTTTGTTGTTGTCATTTGTCATTTTCACATCTCAAATTATTACTTTATCACAGAGGCCTTCCTTGACCTCCTACCCAACATCCCATTCTCATGTAATTCTCTAGATGTGCCCTATTTTATGATCTTTCTACCAATTTTACTCTTTCAAATCATTCATTTGGTTACTTAAATATTATTTGTACTTTGGGAGGCTGAGGTGGAAGAATTACATGAGGCCAGGAGTTCAAGATTATCTTGGGCAACATAGCAAGACCCTATCTCTACAAAAATGTTTTAAAACTTAACTAGTCATGGGTAAATGGTGTATCTGGGATTGAAACCCACGTCTGCTAGCCCAAACCCCATTCTCTGCTGCCACGAGCTTCTTGTGACGCTCATGCCCTCAGGAGTTGTGCCTACCTAAGAATCCCACCTGGTCTTTGAGTTGAAAACATCAAGCCTGGCTGTTTTCATTAGTCTTTTTGTTTTGAATACATTATACCTATCTAGACAATGGGACTTTGGCCCTTCTGGAGTCAAGAATGAACACTGGTGTTCCTCTGTGTCCCACCTAGAATCCAACACAGGAGCCGCTCAGCACAGGGTCTTCTCTAACGCACATCCCGATTTTACCTTCCAGGGAGACTCTTGTGGATCCGCAGTTTGCGCAGCAGCACATCAGAAATATTAGGCATGACGTCTAAGCCACTCTTTGACTCTTCTTCCTCAATAGCTGGGGAGAGTTCAGAAGGAAGCCCTGAAAAAAAAGTGCTTACTTATAAAATGTCTCATTGAAATCACAGTAGAACTGTTGGCAGCTAGCTTCAGGGGGCAAGGAAGAGCTTTAACATTTATAAGTATATAGTTCTATGTTAAGGGATTTTTAATTGTTAAATTATCCTTACAATGTGCTAGAATTTAGTCATCTCATTTTACATGAAGTTCTGCATGCAAATGGAAAGTAACCAATGTACAGGACAAGGATACCTGATTTGGCTCAACTAAGGAGGTTGAAAGTTTTGCTTAATGCCAAGTGTACTGTAAGTCCACAGTCAGGCACACAAAATCTATGCTGCATGAATAGCAAACATCAATGCCAGGGATATTTACCAAAGTCTTTCTGTGCTAAGAGCTTGATAGAGAACATTTGAGCCTCTGGGACAGCAACAAACCAGAATGTGTGCCGGAATGGGATGGTGTCTCAAGATTATGGGCCACAGTGGATCACAACCTAGCCTTGGATAAACCAAAGCTCAGCAAGGTTAAGTCACTTGCTCAAGGTTACAGAACTAGCAAACGGCCTGGCGTGACTTTAAACCAAGGTCTACCTGCTTCAAATGTTACGTTCTTCCCTTTGCTTCCCATAGTATTAAGCTGGCAATTGGAAGCTGGTTGGCTGTTTGGCTATAATATTTGGGAAGAAAACTTGCTCCCTGGCAGGCTTCTCAGGAACCTGTTGTTCAATTATTCCTCCTCAGATAAATTAAAATGTTCCATATTCTGTATCCTACTTAAAAATCAGCATCTGATTCCATACCCCATAGATAAGAGATTTTCCAGCATAAACCTAAGGTTGCTAGATCTTTTACAGATCTCAGAAACATAAATGCCTACTCCTAGTCAACAGAGCCAATGAACAGTTTTTTTTTGTTTTTGTTTTTGTTTTTGTTTTTAACCTTCTAAAACTACCTTGGGTCTGGGCTTTGAAGAAGGAATGGAAAAAAACAAGTATTCTCTTCCGCATAAATCTTTCTCCTGTTTGAAAACAGCTCCTGTGCCTCTCTAAAGCTTCTCTTCTCCAAACTCTAGCTCCATTTTTGCAACAGTTCATTGTGATCCACTGTGGCCCATAACCTCGAGACACCATCCCATTCCGGCACACATTCTGGTTTGTTGCTGTCCCAGAGGCTCAGATGTTCTCTAACAAGCTCTTAGCACAGAAAGACTCTGGTAAATATCCCTGGCATTGATGTTTGCTATTCATGCAGCATAGATTTTGTGTGCCTGACTATGGGCTTACAGTATACTTGGCATTAAGCAAAACTCTCAGCCTCCTTAGTTGAGCCAAATCAGGTATCCTTGTCCTGTACATTGGTTCCTTTCCATTTTCATGCAGAACTTCATATTTATCCATGTTTTACTCTTTCTCACAGATTTTAACCTAGCAGCTTTCCAATCTGCTCAATCATTTTCTGCGATCCTAGGCTAGGCTAGATACCAGGACTAAAGGCACAGTTGTAGCTATCTAAAGAGTTAAGACTGGGAATCATGTGAATAGAAAGAAGCCTCACCAAGGGAGACAAGAGGATATCTAGTTTGGCTCAAGGTAAAAAATGTTTAAACACTTTGAGCTTGCCAATAACAAAATGGTAGGCATGGATTCCTTGGTACTCAAGGTATCCAAGTAAGCTAGAGGATCATCTGTCAGAGATGGGTTAGTCAGCAATTTTTCTTTGGATATAAGGTTGAACAAAAAGTTCTCTTAGCTATCTGTCACCTCTCTGGTTCTGTCCTGGCATTTACTGCTCTCTGACAAGCTTTCCGTGGTAAATGCTGTGGCACCCCTGGCATCATTCTGCCTTTATGTATGTATCCCTATCACACTCAACAGAGAGTCCATTGAGCAGTAAGCTCCTGAGATAGTTATAGGATGATTGAAACATATGAGGTCTAATAATGAAGTGAAATCCATACCAGGGTTTTTGCATGGAAAAGTTTCCCAAAATAGTGCCTGAAGGGCAATGCCAGAATTGGTGGATCCCAGGAACCAACCACCTTCCTCCTGAATTCAACCAAATTAACAACAAAAAAATTCAAAACCAATAAAAAACATACCAGAAACTCTAAAATACAAGAAAAGGCAATAGTCTTAAAATAGTGACTAGAGGCTGGGCGAGGTGGCTCACACTTGTAATCCCAGCACTTTAGGAGGTTGAGGCAGGCAGATCACCTGAGGTTGGGAGTTCAAGGCCAGCCTGACCAACGTGGAAAAACCCCATCTCTACTAGAAATACAAAATTAGCCAGGCGTGGTGATGTATGCCTGTAATCCCAGCTACTTGAGAGGCTGAAGCAAGAGAATTGCTTGAACCCAGGAGGCAGAGGTTGCCGTGAGCCAAGATTGCACCATTGCACTCCAGCCTGGGAAACAAGAGTGAAACTCCATCCCCAACCCCCTGCAAAAATAGTGACTAGATACAGATCAAAATTACTAGAAATAAACGTAGAGCTCCCATCCATGATAACGCTTTATTCTTCTTCTTCAAAGAATCAGTATGGAAAGGAAGATGGGAGAGAAAAAATTCTTACAAAGAGTACAATACCACAGAATGGAGAGGGAAAGGGATGGAGGAGGCAAGTAGGCAATTGGCAGAGGAGATTCAGAAAGTTTCCCTAGAATAGAAGGTTCTCCATTCCATCTTACCAACATTTCAAAGAGGGAAAAAAACTGCCTGGGCTGCCTGCCATTTGCTTTTCTTACTGATGAGAAGAGAGTGGAGGCAGAATGATCTCACCGTATTCTGTCAAAGTGGATTATCTTGAATGATGTGAAGGGATTTACCAGGAAGAAAGACTAAAGATAAAGTAAAACATGCCCCTCTGAAGGAGTGAAAGGCAGGAGACACATGGAAAGCCCCAACCACCATGTTTTCCCCCTGGCAGGAGACACATGGAAAGCCCCAACCACCATGTTTTCCCCCAGCTCCTGAAAAGCAGTGGCTAAACTCCATGGATTATCTCTTTTCCTTCCTTTCCTGGTAGAGGAATGAGTGGCTGTTGGGAAGCACTGGGTCAAGACTGGAAAATAAACTCACCAACAGCTTGTCTCTACAATTCCAAACTAAATCGGTGAAATAATCTGAAACCCACTGCTAATCACCTCCAAAGGAATAAAATATGCCTCCAATTTGGTATAACAAACTCATGTTTTGGACTATGAACAGAGTTATGGAAAAAGAGCAGAAACCAATTCTACAAACATCTCTATCTTAACTTCCCCTTTTCCCCACCACCCAAGCAGTGACACAACAAACATAAAATATACACTCCTCAACTAAAGCACTAAAGGGAAGAAGGCAAAGAGATCTCAGCTAAGGTAGACAGGAGTCAACAAAAATTAACCTACAATACAGTATATCTAGGGAAAGGGCATCAAGGTAGAAATGTGCAAATCAAAAAGGAATAAGAGGAAAACAGATGGCATGGCAACTATACAAAAATACTATAGCCAAAAGAGGAAGGAAAGTAGAAAGGAAGGAAAAGGGAAACATGCAGGAGACAGATGTGAGGATGGAAACATAGTCGCAAGAAATATGTCAAAAATGCAAAAGGACACTTCTGTGCAAATATGTACCACAAATACTTGGACTCTAGAAAAAATAAGAACCTGAAAAAAAAATTAAGAAATTAGAATTGGGATGAGAAGATCATGCAAAGATGGAAGATGACTGCTATTTAAGAAAGCAAATTGAAGACCAAAATACAGGGACTAATCAACAAACTGGGAAATATACAACAAATCAGTTTATTGGGAAAATGAAGGAATAAACAGAAATAGCTTCAAAATGAATTAGAGGAGGGTGGTAGAGACTGAGTAATCACAAGGAATGCAAAAAAGGAAAGAAAGATTGAAGTATATAGAGATAAAATAATGGACCTGGAGTTGAGACACTGATGACCATCTATGCATTACGTTGTATCTAAAGTAGTGAACAAAACAAATGGAACAAAGGACATATTTAAAGATATAACAGAAGAAAAATTTTCGTCACTTGAGGGGAAAGTTGAACCCTTCAGGTTGACCACACCATGTTAAAAAATATATTCAAATGCTTCATACAAAAAAAAAGGGCAAACATCTCCAAGGGAGGGTGAAGATTAAGAGGTGCTGGAAATCAGCTGCTCCCAGCCTTCTCCATAACTTTGAATATAATAAAGCTATGTCTACACAGTTCCAAGGAAAACTGTCACCCAAGAATTTTGTAACCATGCAAGCTGTTCTTCAAGAGTAAGACACATTTTTCAAACGTGATAGAACTCAGGGAACATAGCACCTCTGAACTCTTCCAGGAAAACTGTTGGGAAACAAAATCCAGTGCAAAGAGACATAAATCAGAATAAATTCGGGCAAGATAAGCCATGGTAAAGGGACCAGTGGTGAGCATGAAATCCTTTTACATTTAAGTCTAAGGCTAAATAACTGTGCAATCTATGTTACAGAATATGGAATGTAAATGTTATGACCTTGGTGATGTACAAAGAAAAATTCAAGATGTGTAGAGTTAGAAATGGAAAGGTAGGAAGAAATGTGAAGGTGGGAAGATACTAGGCCATTCTCATTTTCCTGTAGGAAGCCAGTGGGTACTATTGTAGGGACTACGTGTTCTCATCTTCTGTATGCTTGATGTTCTGGCACCTGGTGCCTTAATCCTGGATAGACAGTCCCTCTCAAGGCTAGCTAATTCCTAGAGTTAGGAAGCAACTCTCCTTCAAGTGTGTCTTTGAAATACAAACCAACCAATCCAGAACACACACCTGCAAACCTCTCCTTTACCAAATTCTCACACACCAAGCCAATACTCCCCCTGCCCTAAATCACCCCAGGGCCAGGTACCTGACAATTAGGGGCTACCCCTATAGCCTAGAGCCTACCAAAATTATTCAAATTACCCAACACTAAACGTATTCAGGGTACCTACCCTGCTTCTACCTTTCTTCCCCAAGAAAACCCCAGTAAAGGCTTGGAGCCATCTCTCCCCTCACCACCTCTGCCTTCTGACCCACCCTGGTCCTTCCCCAAGGGGCCCTGTGTGATGTGCCATGCATCCTGTTATTAGGGATCTGTGAGTATAAACCTACTCCTTCATGAGAATCATCTCCAGGTCTCTGTGTAATACCTGATTAAAACAAATGCCAGGTCCAAAGTTTACATCAAATTTAAAACCTATAATGCAAAAAGAACTACCTCAGTAATTTCAAACCCTTTATGCATTTCATAATACATTTTGGCACTTTTAGAAACCAATTTCTCTTCTTTGGAGGAAGCAATTACCAAAATTCAGCAAGTCCTACAGTTTCACTTCTCTTCGCTTCACTTCAAGTTCAATTAAATTTTAATACTTTCAATTTCAAGAAAGTATATCTAATATAATCTCCCTCTTTTTCCTTTCCTCCTTCTGCATTTGTAGGGAAGGAGGTGTTTAGTGTAAGCTATTTTTACTTTCTTCCTTGTATTTTTCACTATTGTTTGAATTTTTAGATAATGAACATAAGCCACTTTCAACAAAAGTAACATTATTTTCAAATATATCTCCCTGTACTAGCTCATTCCAATGAAAATATTTGTTTCTGGCCATGCCAGGAACTTAGAAAAATAGCTTTTGGGGCTCTGGTTAAAGATTCTCTGAGCCCCAGGGTGGCTCCCAAAAGTCAACGCTGCCACTGGGGGGTAAACTTTCTTTACCTCTTTCTTCTCAGGGAAGCTTCTTTCCTGCCTGAGACCTGAGGCTCTGAGCCTTGACTGGGGATTTTCTAAGGACTGTCCATTCGATGTACTTCTCTGCCTCAGCCTGCACGTCCCTCAAAATCCAAGTTCAGAAAGCCAACTACCTCCTAGGCATCGCCACCTGGATAAGGAGAATAAAAATCATTTCAAGAGCTACCATTTACTGAACTATGCAGTAGATACACTTTGCTATTTCTTACAATATCCCTGTAAAGTAAATATTGCTGAGCTCATTTTCTGGAGAAACTGAAGCTCAGCTAAGTTAGAATGATTTTCTAGGGTCCAGCTCGTCAGCAGTAGAGCCAGAATGCAAAACCAGATTTGTCTGTTGCATTTGAGCTGCTTTCTATGGGGATTTGACATGTCCAAACTCAAATTCACTGTCTTCCTTCTCAAGCAAATTCCTCCTCCTGCCTCACAACTCATCACCCTCACAGCCACACAGACAGGTACCTGGTGGTATTCCCAGTCTGCCTCTCAACTCCATCTCCTCCTCAAGTCCCGACAAGCTGATCTCCAACAGCCATCAGACTGTACTGTCCGCATTCACCACCACCTCAGCACCTCTCACCAGGCTATTTCCCTGTCCTTTTACCTGGTGTCTCTCTGTCTCCTGTTTCGGGACAGCTCTGACAATCTGTCCAGAAGAATTATTCTAAAATATGGATTTGATCCTGAGGCTTCCTTACCTGTAGCCTCCTCTGACTTCCAAAGTGTCCTAAATGAAATTCAAACTCACTAATTGGCCCTCAGAGCCTTCACTTTCCCTGGTCCCACCCCACTGTACCCACCTTGCTGCCCATCTCTTTGGGACACACAGCTCACACTTGGTTCACATGACATTCCTTCTGTTCCGGAAATACGCCAAGCACTAGAAGATGCCTACATGCCTTTGCTTCTGCTGTCCCTTGCCTGGAATGACTTTCTCTTCCCCAGCTCAAGGTGGCTCCTTCTGAAAACCTTTCCTGACTCAATCCCACTAAGCTAGCTGCTTCTTTCTCTTTGTTCCTGGGTACTTTATGGCCTGTGAAAGTTTTATCACAATGTATCATAGTAACTTTGTCTGTCCTTATGTTTCCTCTCCTAGACAGTGAAGGCGAGCTCATTCCTTCATGTATTTATTTAATGTTTGTTGAGTGCTTACTATGTCCCTGGCAATGAGCTGGGAGCTAGGGATACAATGCTAAGCAAAACTGACATGCCACATCCTCTGGAGCTCATTATTCAGGGGCACAGAGAATTAATCAGAGAAACATCCAAACAATTTCACATTGAGAGATTTTAGAAAGGAGAATCTGAAGGTACCAGAAAAGCCTTCCCCAAAAAAGTGACATGAACAGATAGCTAAAGATTGAGTGGGAGTTCATTGGGCAAAGAAGGAGAGAGGAAGAACATTCCATGCAGAAGACAGCATGTGCCATGCCTAAGAAGAGGAAAGAATGAGCTGCTGAAGGAAGGCCAAGATATTGTGCGTGAGAGAGTGTGGTCCTAGAATATGCTGGGGAAGTGGGTGGGGTTAACCAGCCAGGGCCTTGTAGCTTCTACTGAGGATTCAAGTGCTCTTCCTAAGAGCAGAATGAGGCCTCTGAAGATGCTGAAACAGATTTGCCTTTTAGAGATCCCTGAGGCTGCTGTGTTAGCCATGGTGTGAGCTGGGTTGGGGGTTGGGGGTTGGGAGTGCAGGGAGAGGGACCAGGTTGGAGGCTGTTGAGATAGCCAAGGGGACTGATAATAGTAGCTGGGACAAGACCCTCTCCCTGAGAGTGGGACCTGAACCCTTTTCACTTAATGCATCCCCAACACACAGCCTAAGAACCGGCCCACAGCCAGCCTCACATCTTTGGCTTGAAATAACCTGCAAATGATCAAAGACCAAAGCAACATACAACATAGTTCCTGAGAAGAGAACTGACTGGGTTGTTGGAAAGACCAGACGCAGCACAGAAATGAGTCTCCCAGTCCTCACAAACTGAAGGACAGCCAAAATTCTTCAGACTCCAGAATGTTCTGATAAGTATCTTTTCCCATTTCTCAAAGGAACAGCCAATAAGCATCATAAGAGACAGGAGTTTTCTCCATGAGCTCATACGCAGGGTTCAATTTAGGGCCTATAAATACAATCTGAGCCGGCTCTCATAAAATGCTCCCAAAGCCTTTTATCTTGGGTATGGATGGGAGGGGATGGGGCTCTTTGATGGGATTTTCAGAATGTAAGAAAAGAAAGTCACAAGTCTACAAGTATTCGTTAAACACGGATGATTGTCCACCACATCTCTAGCACCGTGGAGCACAGTGTATAAGAATACTCCATTTGGCTGACAAGATAGAGTTCGATGATCCAAATGACAGAAATGAAAATGTATGCCAGGTTCCTCCTGGGATAAAGACCAGTATCACATGCAAACATTACAGCAGCTTAGTGAAGTAGGGACTATTATTAACCTCCTTTTAAAGATGAACAAACTGAAGCATGGAGAGAATTAGAACCTTGACCAAGGCAGTGCAGCTGGTGAGTGATGAAGTTTGAGCTCTTAACCATCCAGACCCTGAAACTGAGAGAAAACGAGACGGAGTGTATATTATTGGACACTGACCATGGTTAATTTTATTTTTAAAGTTTTGTGCTTATAGGAGTCAAATTCATTTGCCTGATAATTTTACTTCTAAGATCCATCTTATGCCCTAATAATGTTGAACAATAAAGTTTTGCTGTAGGTAGATGTCAAAATTGGTATAATTTTTGCAAGCTGATCTGGCAGTATGCACATATACACTTAAATGTAAATACTTTCGACCAATCAATTGCTCTTCTAGAATAACAGCCCACAGGAAAAACAGATTTCTATAAAGGTATATGTTAGAGAGTATTGTTTTCAACAGAGAAAAAAAGTGGAAATAACAAATACTAATGATAGGTCAAACAATATAGTGTTTCTTACCTAATACTATAAAACAGTTTAAAATGTTTAAAGTTCCATATGCTTTAAATGAGAAACTGTCTAAAGTCTGTTGTTTAGTAGACAAGACAATGTGACAGAGGCACCTCGTCATCCCCCAACATGTCTTCTCCACCTTTCATGTGAATGGAGTTTAGTTTGAGCATACGGCCAGCTGTCCTGACAGCAACCACATTCCCCAGCTTCCCTTGCTGCTAGGTATGGACACGTGACCGTCTTATCACCCTTGCAGTGGGAGCTGAAGGGATATGTGCAACTCCTGTGCTAAACAAAGAAGCCTGGACTTCCATTCTCTCTCCCTCCCCAACATGGGAACCCAGATTTGCCCTTGTATCAAGTCTAACATCTTTAGGGCATGGCAAAATGACAACAGGGAAGGAGTGAGGGTCCCCAAATGATCATATGGAACATGGCCTGATGCTAACCTGATCAGCTCACCTTGGAGTTATTACCTGAGAGTGAAACAATCTTCTCTCTCCTATACGTTATTGTATTTGGGACCTCTATGTTACAGCAACTTAGATGTTATCTTAACTAATGCAGGAAATTTGCAGAGTAAAAGAGATACTGATATAGAGAATTTGGTAGTACATAGAAAAGAAATACAATATGATGAAATGAGTTTCATTGTAGCACCACAAGGGTTTATTTCTATGGAAAAGTATTTTTATATGTGGAAAATATTTATTAAATATAATACACAATTTTTTCAGGAGATAGCCATAGCACATTTAATAAAATTCAACATATATCTTGAAACTTGAAAAATATTTCCTTAAATTAAAAGTAAAAATTCTGTATTTAATATTTTGAATTACCTATTATATGCTTTAGTTTATAATATAAAATAAATATAAAAATTGAAATTGTACCTCTAGTAACAAGATACAACATGATGCTTGAGGAAAAAAATATAAACAACAACTCAGTTTAAAAGAGAAACAAGGCAAATGTTCTCCTTATCACCATTATTAGGGAATGTTGCCAAAGTAATAAAATATATACAGATACACACTGAGAAATACACTCACACACAAGCATACAACTAAGACAAATGGCAAATTGAATAAAATAAAAATAACAGGTTTGATTGCGAGTTTGAAAAAGAAAGGTGTTCTGCAAAATGGTCAAGAGCCTTTTAAGTTAGACATATCCGGGTTCCAGTTCTGGCTTCAGCAATTAATAACCACGTGTCTTTAACTTCCCCAAGCCTCAATTTCCTTATTTTTAAAATGAGTAGAGTCAAGCCACCTCCCAACATTGTTGTGAGCATTAAGAGAAGTATCATCAAGTGCTCAGCACAATATCTGGCATGTAGTAATCACTCTAGTAATAATAATCACACTGACAAATCACTGCAGTAATCACTCTACCACTTATTAACAAATTTATTATGCAAGAAACATGTATGACACCAAGCAGCATTCACTTATGCCACAAATTATCAGCTAGAAAATCTAATACAAAAAGAGTCTTAAACAAAAATATAAGCTACAAAGAATGTGCCCCAGTAAGAGATATGGAAGATGTATACAAAGAATCTTAAGTCTTTTAGAGGAGAAAGAAGGAAATATGTAAATTAACAGAGAGACAAACCATGTGCCTGAATGAGAACTAAATGTTTGCAAAGTAAGTACTTTAAAGGCCTATAAACTGTAAAGCAAACAAAACTTGGACAGTTCTTCCAAATTCAATGTGTAGGTTTACAGCAATCACAATGTTATAAAAAACGGTATAAATTTCAAATGGGAATGGAGGCCCACAGAGGTTGAGGAACACATTTAAGGAGTCTGTTAATTGGTGTCTGGACTAGGATATGAGCACAAATCTCCTGACTTGTTGTCCAGTTGCTCTGTCTGTTATTTTGCACTGAATCTCCTTATCTAGAATATCAATGAATAGCCTGAAAAAAAAGAGCAATGAGGAAGAACTAACCCCATTGCACACTAAAACATATTATAAGGCAGCAGTAATTAAATGGTGTGGTATTGATTTGAATAAAACAGAATCGGGAGCCCAGAACTAGTTTTTGGTGTATATATAAAAAGGAATGCAACATACGACTAAGCCACAAGAGAAATATAAACACTATTAAAATATTATTGAGGTAACAGGATCTTAAATCTTAAAATACATATATATTAAAATAAATTTCAGAGGTATTAGCAAAATAAGTATAAATAAACTATAAACTAGTAAAAAAAATGACCTGTTATTACAACTGGAGAGTAGTAGTGTTTGTTTAATGGTTGAAATAATAGAAAACTTCTCAAAGGGAAAGATAGGCAAACATGATTATATAAAATCTTTACAATTCCTCTACAACAACACAAAACTTCTTAAAAAGCAAAAAAAAAAAAAAAAAAAGATTGAATAAAAATATATTAAAATACAGCCCCCCAAAAGAAATAAAGCCAGTTAAGGGCTAATATCTATAATGTATTAAGTTTACATATATGATCAACAAAAAACAAATCAATGAAAAACCCCAGACCCAAATAGATACACAGGCAAGGAAGTGAGAAGTTAACTCATCCAATAAGAAAATAAATTGAATATTTTAACATTTTAAGTTTGAGCTTCCTAGCAAATTAATTGAAATAAAAATGAAATTTCACACTAATAATAATAAAGTTATAACAATAATTGTTGCTTATTCTGACTGTATTCTGAATAATAAGGAGCAAATGCAAACACCAGCGCTGGTAATGCCTAAAAGAAAGAAGTCCAGTCTTTGTCAGTAGCATTATTCATTGTAAGTAATTTGGGAAATACAAACGTATCTACTCTCTAATCTTGTGACTCTTAAGTCTGAACATTTATCTCAAGGGAATAATTTAAATGAAGAAAGGAAAAAAAACCAGTCTATAATTGTTTATCCTAGCACTGTTAATCATAGTTCAAAGAACAATAGATATGTCAATACAAAAGGAAAATATGTACTCATTAAATAACTGAGAAGTTACTGAGTATAAAATAACAAGCAAGAAAAAAGAAGCCATATTTATTCATCAAATCAACTGAAAACATTATAAATATGAGCAAATATTACAAAGAAGAAAAATTGTTAGTTTTTCAGAATGTATGAGGTTGTACGTGAAATTTTAAAGTAAATTTTTTCTAGTGTTTTAAATCATTTTTTTCTAGTGCTTTAGTAAATTTAAAATTATAAGTAGAGAAGTATACACTGCATTTTCAAAAGATTCCTCTAAAGGTGGTTAATTTATTTAAAACATTTAACACTTGGGAAAAAATACTGTTAAAAATTGTACTTCTGGGAACCTTCTTGTTAATGCTGAATAAATAGTAGGTTTAAGTTACTATAGTTCAGACCAGGGGTTTCCACCATTGTTAGTGACATCCTGGACACATTTACACAGGAATCCATAAACAGAGGGAGGGCTCTTATTCTGAGACTGGCCACCAGCAACTTGAAGCGGGGCAAGGATTTTCTTTTTTTCCTTTTCTTTTTTTTTTTCGGAGAAGACAAAATATAATTAAGCTTATGAAATCTTTAGCTATTTTATGGATACCCTGCTAGCGGCCCCATAGGACTTAAGCAAGTTCAAACTATTAACAGGTTCAATAGATGAGGAAATATGGATGACAAAATCACAAACTTGCTAATTTACAGAGAACAAAAAGAAAAATAGAAGGTTTGCATTAGATAGCTACTTTTTGAGCTGGAATCCCAAATGACACTTCTCTTAATTCTATTAGAATTATCCTAACACACATACATCTCATACAGTAATGTAAATAAAGGTACATTCTGAGGTCAATGTAGACGTAAATGTATGAATAAAAATAGAACAAGATGACATAATTTATATGGATTTGCAAAGGTGCGTGTAAATGGTGCTGTGAGGCCTGGGTCACTGGAGGTACCCTGGGGCCACAGTCTCAGAAGATACAGGATCTAAGCTCACCTAGCCCCTTCCACCAGAGCAGCCCCAGCTGCGTCTCCCCTGCAACTGGCCTCCTACAGATTAGCTTGTCTGAAATGTTGTGCAGCTAAAAAAAAAGTTTTAAAACTGTCCGTGGGATGGCCAAACCATGAGATTTGGAGTCAGGATGATTCTTGGGCCTGTTTCCTCAACTATAAGAGCAAGAATCGCTGCCTCTCTTAGCTGACTGTGAAGATTACACAAAATCAGAGGTGTAAAATAGTTTATGTTGTGGAAAATGCTATGGGAAATTTATTTACTGAGACTGGATTAAAAGGAGTAGGTGACATGGAGGAAACTTGAAGATGTTTTGCTAAGTGAAATGAGCTTGACACAAAAGGATGGATACTGTATGGTTCCATTTCTAGGAGAGATCTAGAAGAGTCAAATACATAGAGACAGAAAGTAGAAGGTGACCCCAGGGGCTGGGAGGGAGGAAATAAGGAGTTAGTTATTGTTTTAATAAGTACAGTGTTGCAGTTTGGGATGATGAAAAAGTTCTAGAAATGGATAGTGGTGATGGTTATACAATATAAATGCACTTACTGCCACGGAAGTATACATTTAAAAATGGTGAAAATGGCAAGGTGAATGTTATATATGTTTACTGCAATAAAAAAGAATCCCTCACCCCCTCTAAAAAAGTGAGTAGTACATAGAATAAAATACGAAAGAAAGTCAAGAAAGGAGAAAGACCACAGGGCTGGTGAGACTAACCCACTGCTTTAAGGAACAGGTACCACATGATTCAGAGAGGAGGGCCACAGCCCAGCATGGGGGAGATGCCGCAGGGACAGAGGCACAGAGGCGAGAGGGTGAGCGGCCACAGGGAAGCGGCTCTGGGAAGACGGAAGAGCTGGGAGCCTGGCCTGTTGGAAACACATTCCTCTCCACTCGTCCATGCCTCTTTGCCCACCTCATGGCACTATGGTTACAGTTATGGATTATTTTCATGTACCTGTCTCAACGCTCCTGCCATATATTTAGTTAAATGTTTCTTTTGAGACTCTGTACTCCAGAGTGAGACCCTGGAGTACAGTGGCATGATCACAGTTCACTGCAGCCTTGACCTCTCAGGCTCACGTGATCCTCCCACCGCAGCCTCCTGAGTAGCTGTGACTACAGGTGTGTGTTGCCATGCCTGGCTAATTTTTGTATTTTTTTTTGAAGAGTCGGAGCTTCACCAAGCTGCCCAGGCTGGTCTTGAAGTCCTCAGCTCAAGCAAGCCACCTGCCTCCCAAAGTTCTTTGATTACAGGCTCGCCCAGCCCCCTGCCACATGTCATACGATTGCATTCATTCATTCAATGAATACCTATGTAGGCCCTAGCAGTGCCAGGCATTATTGTAAGCAGTCGACATACACACATTCGCTCCTGTCCTTGGGGGCTTCTTCTCTAGGGAGATAATAGCTGACACCTAGATAACACTGTCATGTACCAGATACTGTTTTAGGTACTTTACAAATATTAGCTGCTTTAACCTTCATAATCACCCAAGAAGGCAAGAACTGTTCTTAACCCAGTTTTACATGCAGCGGGGATCAAGCCCAAGGAGGTTGAGTAGCTTGCCCACGTCACGTGGCTGAGTGGTGGCAGGGCTTACAGTTCCAACTGGCCGTGGGACACAAACATGCTGGAGAATGGGGCTGAGGAAGGGTGCTGGGGGGACTGGAAGCAGGGCTGGATCTGCCAGTCAGATCTAGGGGGCTCAGAACCCTACTGAGAACATCAGCAGAGGTGAGTGCAGAGGGAGGCAGGGCGGGGGCTGAAGCCTCATTTTCAGAAGATGGTTCTGGCAGGAGGTGGGTGGGGAACCGGAGGCTCGGAAGAAGGGGCCTGCAGCCTGCACAGCCAGGCAGGGCTGGGGTATGGACCTTGTGGTGACAGCAGATTAGAAAGGAAGAGATGGCTGCGATGCCTCAAGAAGAGGAATTCCTCGATTTGGGCAGCTTCCTGGGTGTACGAGGAAAAGGAAGTGCCAAAAGTTCAGTCCTGGGGCACCCTCTCAGGCCCACTAGATAGATGCCAGCAAGGCTTAGGGAGGGCTGGTAGTGTCCAGTGAGGCCTGGGGGTTGGTTGGAAGGAGGCAGTTTTGGAGGTGCTGAGGGGTCACGAGACACAATCGGATTCATTCATTCACCTACAAACGTTTCTCGTGGAAGACACAGGAAGTCTTGTGTTCACAAATTTACCTTCCTGATCTGGCAGAGACAAATCCAGCCCTGGCTGAGGCAGCATCTGCCCCAACCCCACTTACCTTTTTCCTGCTCAGCTGCTTCACTAAGGTCAGGAAGCTTGAGGCCCACTAAGTTCTGATTTCTCATCAGGATGTGCTCCTTAGTGGTAAAAGAGAGAGACAACATTTCAGATGATGGCACTGGGCTGGGATATTCTCTGGGCTCTGTCTATGGTTCTGCGACCACTCTGTTTTATGTGGGAAAGCAGGGGCAGCCTGGGAGGTGTGTGGGCAGGCATGGCATGGTGAGGGCTGAGAGTACCAGGAAACAGCTCCTCTTCCAGTCTGTGAAGGTGCCCAAAACTCCACTGTCAGCACCACATTCCATGAGTCAGGAATTACCCTTGGCATGGTCTCCTTTGCAAACAAGTTTGTGGGCTTCAGGGTAAATGAATGGCTTGGCCTCACTGTGGCTGAGGTTTGTAGAGGACACACAGGAGCAGAATCAAGGGCTCTGGGACAGGAGGGTCCCCTGGGTGTGTATGGCGCTGCTCCTGGAAACAGCTCTGGTGATCTCATAGCTGGCTGGACCTTCCTGCCCTGTCATTCCAGGCAGTGAGTGCTCACTTCCAGGAGCTGCGATTTCTCTGCACACTCAGGTCCTCAATGGCCTCTTATGGCACCTCTTGAGTTTTTAAACTCTCCAGAAAAGTGAGGCCTGAGAATTGCTGCTTTGGGGCCTCAGCTGGCAGAGCCCAGGGAGAGATGAGATGCCGACCACAGGTATGTGGCCCAAGTGGGCTCACACCTGCTCTTAGCCAATTAGCACCAGAACAAGGCCCTGAGTGGAAGCACCTGGCAGAGCTCTTAGCCCTTGTGACTTAAGGATCTCCAGTCTCCTGTGTAATAGAGGGCACTTGAGTGGTTTGTACCCCACACCACCCTCTCCCTGAGACAGGGGAAAGGGAAGGGGCCAGCAGAGGGTGCTCATGATCCAAGTGGAAGTCATGGTCAAGGGCCCTTTACCCATTTGCTTAGAAAGCCAAAGGCCCACAGCCCATCAGCGTCAGTATACTAGAGTTGGGCAGGGATGGGCGCTCAGCTGCCAGGGTACTAGTAGTGACATGGGGCCTCCAAGTTCCCTGTAACTTCTCTGGGTGAGCAAAACCTGTGGGAGTGTAGGGATGCCCCTGGTCATATCCCGCATAGGGTGGCAGCCCCATGGGTGACCACTGTGTCTGGTTTGATGGCCAGCAGCATCTGGGGGACACAATGGGCACTGGAAGAAACTCACCATGGCAGGAGCAGCCGTCACACTTGCAGATAGACTTAAAGCCTTTGTTATCAGGCATCAGGAAGGACAGCTTGGGGGCATCCCAAAGGAAAACACTATTTCATCCTTCCTAGCTAGTCTTAGGCACGACTGGGCACTCCATCAAGGGTTCCTGTTTATGAGCCACCGACTCCGGGTCAGAGGAAAACAGCCCAGGACTGAGGGGCCCACATGTCCCTTGACACGTCCGCCTTCCCCTGAGGTGTGGCTTTGTGGCAACTAGATTCCAGACTGAACTCTCACTGGTAACTGGCATAAAAAGCACCTAAAACTGGTGTTTAGGAAAGAGATACCAAGTAAGTAGGCCTGACTTCTCGGTGCAAAAAAAAAAAGATACCAGATAAGTAGGCCTGACTTACAAGGCCCAAGTCCAGGCTGGAGCTGGCCTAGCCAGGGGCCCAGACTCAGCCCAGAGTTCTTCAGCCCAAGGGGTACCTGGAGTGTACACTCTGCCCAGCTGCCCCCAGGAACCCACCTCTCGGAGCTTGGTCAGTTTCTGCATCCGCACGGGCTGCACTTGTATCTGAAAGTCTTTCAGTCCAGGGGCCTTGGCCAGCTTGCCACCGGCTTTGCCTGCAAAACGCTTTTCTTCCTCTGCCAGTGGCAGCTTGGCAAGCACTTTCTGCAGCCGGGGGCCAGGTTCTTCAGGGCCACTGTCCCAGGAGACCCCTCGCAGCAGGGGGGGCCGGGACACAGTGGATGGGGGCTCAGCTTTGGAGCCAGCCTTGGGCCCCATCGGCTCTCCAGCGGGGCCTCTCCCCTGAGGGTCTGGGGGAGCTACTCCTCCCGCATTCTGGGTTGGACTTCTTGGCAGAGGGCTGTCCTCCCAGGCTGTCTTCGAGAGCTGCTTCTCCAGCTCGCTCTCCACGGGGCCAGGCTGAGGGCTATTCAGGGCCATTTTCCCACTGCTGTTAGTGACCGGAGCTAGGCCTTTAGGTGTGGTCTCGGAGTACTGGAGGGGATCGAAGTTTTCCTTTTGTTCTATTGCAATCTCTTTGGGCTTCTCAACTGGAGGAGGACGAGGAGCCAGCCTGCCCTGAGATACCTTCCTCTGGTCATTCTGCTTCCTGTCAGCTAGCCCTTTGGGAACATTCTGAAAAGACAAGGTAGAGATGGAACCCTGGGGGCGGGCTGAGGGGAAACAGGTGAGGCCCCTTCTGCTGTGGAGCCTCTGCCTCCACACACCTTGCCAAGGAGCCCCTTGGTATACGTGTGTATGGGGTATGTGTGGACCACGTGGAAGGGGAGGGCTTCTGTCTGAGGTTTGTAAAACAGAGAGGAAAATGGGACCTGCAATTCAAAACCAGCCCAGAACTTCCCAAGGGATAGGAGCTGAGGAAACTTGAATAGAAGGCAGCTTTGGCCTTAACTCCATTGCCCCAGATCTAGCCGTGGCGCCGCTTAGCAAGGCCCTTAACTTTTAGGGACCCCGGTTTGTGAACCCTCTGAAATTATAAGCTAATGTATGTGTGTGTCTGTGTGTGGAGGGATATTTTTCTAGGAAGAATATCTACAGCTTTCAACATTTTCTCAGAGTTCCATGATCCAAAGAAGTTAAGGATCATTGGCTGGGGTGATGCTTGCAAAGGGGATGTCTCCCTGCTCAGAAGCTCTAAGATTCAGCAGTGTTAGTTTGCTTTGTTCATTCCCCAAGGGAAATCTGGGCTGTGAGCAGCACGTGGGTCTGAGGGTCTGTGTGCTGCCTCGTGTGTGCTGAGACTATTCCAGAGGACTGTAGCCCAGACTCAGCTCCAGGTGAGACTAAATTCTACTGCTGCTCTTGGAACACTGAGCACGTGGGCCCCTCGCTGTGCGTAGGCTGGGGCACTTCTGTTGCTCATCAACAAAGATGAGGATTTCCTGGCTTCCCTAGGCAGAATCTCAGGCAGGGGCTGGAGCTTCCCTTTTCACTGGAGCTGGCAGGAGCCACAGTCTCACCTGGCCTGAAGGTCCCCCCTTGTCTCCAACCAGCAGCCTGACTAGGGGTCAGCTCAGTGAGCACTGTCTCCATGGAGGTCACCCCCTGAATCCCGTCTCCCTATGCCTCCACCTGAGGCCTCTAGTCACTATAGGGCAGGAGAATCTGCTGTTTGCCCAGCCCTGACACTCCACTCATACATGTGCATGCACATACACTTGAAGGCTGTCCAGGGGCCAGCCTAGGCTTCTTGGAGACTCTGCCCCCACACTCAAATCATCCAAAGGGAGCAAAGCTCAAACTCACAGGCTCGCCAGGGTGAGGTGAAGAGACGTCGGCCTCATCCCCCTTCTGCTGGAGAAGGTGAACATGAGTCAGTCAGCAATGGGAAGAGACCATGTTTCCTCTTGAAATACCCACAAGGAGGCCCCTAGCAGTGGTGTGCATGCCCTCCACCCAGCACCCTCATCTCCAGTGGGTCACGAAGGGCCTCCTGGTGTTCGGCGTAAGGGGAAAGACCCATTGGCACAGAAACAGCACAGCAGGTGGGATCCTGTCACCTGTGGTGGCGGTCCAGGCAGAGGGGACGGCGGGCCACTGCACACATCCAAACCTGGAAGGGTCCAGACACCAGGGAGTGAGGCCCAGCAGCCCAGACCCTCAGCCTCGCTCTCAGCCACATCTCCCTCCCCAGAGTCTCCTCCCTTTGCAATCTCAGGCCTGGAAGATTTTCTGACTACCTCCCATGTGCCAGGTTCTCAAATGGGCCCTCACTGAATGTTCAGAGACCACAGGAGGAAACTAAGGCACAGGGAAATCAAAGTCTCATGGCTGGGAAATGTCAGCACTGGGATTTGAGCCCAGGCTGCCTGACCCCGACCTGAGCATGCCCCACAGCCCTGATGAGGGCCGGCTGCCCTTCCTGGCATGCTCCCCCTTCCCTTGTTGGCCAGAGGGTGTGGATCTGGGCACAGCCTAATGAAAGGGAAGAAGTCAGACTCCAAAGAGGCCCTTCCGAATAAGCTCTTGATGACTTCTCTGAGCCTCCCTGAGCAAGAAAGGCTGTCCTAGTCCCCTTTCCCATCCAGCTTTCTTGACCCTGGGCTATACCTGCCTCCCAACATGAGCCCAGGACGCCAACAAGAAGTCTGTCTGCCTCCTCTGGGTGGCCCAGATAATGCCCCTGGAGAGGGGTCTTGCTGTGGGTGTGAAGGGGCCAAACAGGGATCTCGAAGGGGAAGCCTGCTGGGAGGCACGATGGTCAGTTCAGGCTGAGCTGCTACCCAGAGCGAGAGGCAGGGCAGGAAGTCCCCGGACAGCTGCGCCTTACCTGGCGGGGTTGGGACTGTCAGTGAGTTGCTCCGAGAGGATGTAGGAGAAGCGCTGGGGCTGAGGTTCGGGGAAATAGCTGTGGAGATGACACAAATTGGCTGGCACTCGTGAAAGTGCAGGACTTCAGCCTGGCAAAGACATCCTTCTAGATCTTCCCCACCCCTGGGAACTGGGTCTGCCTTGCTGGACTCAGGGCTGATGTTGGACTGCAATATGAGGCTCTCACTACAGCCCAGCCCCTCCCTGCTGCTGCTCAAGAGAGGGGGGCCCTCAGGCCATTTGGAGGATCAAGGATAGAGTCACACTCCTCAGCCTGCCCGGCCTGACCTCAAGGCACTGTCCAGAAACTAAGCCCTGGCGTGGGTTGGCAGGTACCACTCTAGAGGCTGTTCCTTCTAGACTTCCCAGGGTGGCCGTGACTTCAAAAGCTCTCCTTGTCCTCCTAAGTACACTTAGATTTGCCTGACTTTTTGCTCTGGAAGAAAAGTCACTCTAGCAGAGAGGAAGCAGGAGGATTTCTGGGCCCAGGAAAACCTTCCCTTTAACCCAGAAATTCCCCAAGATCATCTTCCCTTCCCCAGAGGGCCTAGGATCCTTCCCAGTACCCACAGTTAGAGATCAGGGAAAGGAAGCGCAGGACGGAATCCCAACCTCTGCTGAGGAGAGCAGGTGAGTCAAAGGCCCCACCCTAGAAGGGTTCGGGGCAGCAGCTACCTGTATATCCTGGCCCGCCCTACCTGATGGGGAGTCTCCGGGGCTGCTCCTGGACTTCCTCCCACGGCGGGTCAGGAATCGCTCACTCACCAACTTGGCTTCTTCCAGCAGTGCCAGGTTTTTCTTCTTGTCCTCCTCTGAGATGCTGATGTCTGGCAGCTGGTCATTCACGAGGTCAATGATGTGCCCCGCAGGGTCTGCAGAAGGAGGGTGACCAGGGTGAGAGTCACCGTATCCGTGGCCCCAGGCTGAGGCCCTGCCATGCCACGCCTCATCCCAAGGACGCTGCCTACAGTTGACCCAGCCAGCCAAACCTCAGCCCAGTGCCACCAAGAGGGTTGCATGGGGACAGATAGTGGCTTCCTCTGCAGGCCTGGCCCCTCTGGCTTATGGCCTATGGTCCTGGAGCCACCTCAGGTTCCCAGAATTTCCCTAAACTCTGTCGGGAAGGGAAGACCACCCAGGAGCCCCACCTCCGGTGCTGTCTGCGCCCCCAGTACATTCTTGCCTCTGGTCTGTTTCTTTCACAAGCTAGTGGGCTTAAGACTTGTGAATAAAGGAGGGAAACCAAAGATCATCGGCCACAGCCACAATCCCCTGGCCACCTTCCCTCCACTCATATTGTTCACCCCCGTTTTTCTCCAAAACTCTTGGACCTCTTAGATGGCAGACATAATGATCCAGGTAAGAGCTAACGAGCACTAGAAAGGCTGAGGCAGGAGAATCACTTGAACCTGGGAGGCAAAGGTTGCAGTGAGCCAAGATTGCACCACTGCACTCCAGCCTGGGCAACAGAGTGAGACTCTGTCCATGCCCCACTTTCCCCAAAAAGAGCTAATGATCAAGAAGGGAGATGAGGAACAGGCTCCAGAGGTGTTTATAGAGGTCCATGGAATGGGACAATTGCTAGTAACCCACTTTAAGTTGCTGGATTCAGCACTGTGTGAAATTATAAGCCCTGGCCTTCATAAATTTTTTGTCTTTGGTAGTTTGAGTTGGGTTTCTAACATTTGAAAAAGTCCCAATTGGTGCACATGGTAGAGTTCCAGTTGCCAGACATGCTTTATAGAGGTTCCTCCTCCTTCACCATGTTTCCTATTCCCCCTGGAATGCCTTTCCTCCCTCACCTATCTGCCCAGCTCCCTAAGACACAACTCAAATGCCACCTGCTCTGGAATGCCTTCCCAAAACTTGCCCTCCCCAGAGAGAATCAGTCCTCTTCTTGCCTTGGCTGGCCTAGCTCTTCTGTGCAGGTCCTTAGGATACAATGTCCCAATTGTCTGTTCATTTCTCAGTCTCTTCATAGTCTATGAGCAGCTTGAAGGCAGGGACCAACTCTGTACGAGATCTATGTTCCAACAGCCCAGGGCAGGTCGTGAGCCACCATCTGGGGATGAGCAGATGACCAGGGCAGCTGCACTTACACTCAGCCACCCATTCCAGCCAGGATGGGGGCCTCTCTAGCTAGCAGAGGCTGGAAGTGTGCCCCCTAAACCCCACAAATGAGCTTCACTCAGCTGTTCTTTCTTTCTTTGACTTCTGCATCTTCCTCTTCATGCCCTGGTCTTGTCTTTTGAGCAAAAGAAATTGAAATTAGATAAACTTACTCTGGACCCAGACACAGAAGGGCTGATCTACCCCGCCCTGCTGGGCTTTATTGGGAGGGACCACCTTGAAGAGCAGGAGAGAGTAAGGGGTCAAGCCCAGCCACGCTGCCAGACCTGTCTTTCTACTCAAACGTGCCTTGAATTGCCCTGGTCCTTACCCACAGATGTCAGGGAGGCAGTGGAAACCTTCAAGTGTCGGTGAGAAAGCCTCTTGTGGGGACTGTGAACTCTGAAAGACAGAACAGTCATCTTGTTGAGAAAATCAATCCACTACTTGAAAACAGGTGAAAAGATGCTTGTATGTTCTTTTTTCTTTTGTTTTGTTGTGTTTTGTTTTGCTTTTTTGAGACTGAGTTTCACTCTGTTGCCCAGGCTGGAGTGCAGTGGCACAATCTCCATTCACCATAGCCTCTGCCTCCTGGGATCAAGCGATTCTCCTGCCTCAGCCTCCTGTGTATTTGGGACTACAGATGCTTGCCAGCACACCGGGCTAATTTTTGTATTTTTATTAGAGATGGGGGTTTCACCATGTTGGCCAGGCTGGTCTCGAACTCCTGACCTCGGGTGATCCTCCTGCCTCGGCCTCCCAAAGTGCTGGGATTACAGGCATGAGCCATTGTGCCCAGCCAGACGTCTGTATATTCTTTCAAAGTCATCCTAGAACATCATCTTACAAGCTCCTCGAGGGTTTCTCTGACTGTCAACTTGGGAATGTCTTAGAAATGCAAATTCTTAGGCCCCAACTCAGATCAGAAATTCTGGAGGCGGGCCCAGCCAGCTGTGATTTTACAGCTCTCCAGGTGATTCTGATGTGTGCTAAAGTTTTCCAACCACGGCCCTGAGAGGACATGACTTTGACTTACTATTTCTTATTCATTAGGTCCCAGACTCTGAGCTAACATCTAACTTGTAAAAACCTCATAAAATGTAAATCATTGTTGTCTGACAGAGATGCAGATGATTTCTGTTTGTGAGAAAAGAAAAAAATATGGTTTCATTGCCTTGTAGAACATTCACCTATTTTATATCTAACTTAGCAGTTTTATTCCAGCACTCTCCTCCCCACTCATGATTTATATATATCCATGTCTTGTATCCTCCTTTGAACTGGCTTTGTCATCAGGATACTTCTCTTATGAACGAGGTAAGTAAATCTTTGACATATACTCAGTATGCATTTATATGAGAATTCTCCCTTTAACTTTTTGAAAATTATACTTAAACAATCTCATTCCAGCAAGCCCAGTGCTGTGTTAAACCAAGGCAGAGACATTCCTGTACCTGTGAGCCTATGTCCCTACCAAGAGGTCACATTCCAGACGATTTGGCCAGGGGCAGGATTCTACATTCGGATACTTGTACCTTTCATGTTTGGGTGCAAATAGCCAGGCAGTTATTATGGGAACTCCCCTGCTATGATTTATGTTTTTCTTAAAGGCTAGCACTTTCCATGGTGGTGGGGGTTGGGGGCAAGTCCTTCTGGGGCCCCTGGGCATTAACATTTTAACCTCCACAAGCCCTGCTGGGGGTGGGGGCCGCCAATGGGCTGGACCCCTCCCAGAGCCAAAAGGAGCACATCCAGGAAAGAAAAAATTACTTTAGGAGGAGGGTAATGGAAAAATTCCAAGCATTTGCTCCTGTTTTAAAAAACTGCTTGATTATAGTTTAGTCAATAAAATTATATAAGAAAGAAGAAAAGATTTATTTAAAAATATAGCTGTCTGATCCTCACGTTCTAGGAAATATTGCTCATCACAACACAAGTATCAGGCACCTGTACCTGTTGGCCAGGTTTTTGTCGGTTTCTCCTTCTGGTGAAGTGGCATCCCCAGTCAGGACAATCGTGGGGGGTGTACTGCAAGATATTCCTGCGGTAGGAGGACCCTGCTGGTTTAGAACAGAAGCACAGAGTTAAGCTTGGGCTGATGGGAGCTTCCAGGGGCTGGCGCATTTATTCTCACGTCATGCCGCTCAGAGCCATCTTGATAAGGGGACAAATGCAGCTTACTTTTTATTACCCCAGCTCTATTGAGGTATAGTTGACAAATAAAAATTGTATATATTTAAGGCATACAACATGATGTTTTCATTACCTTGATACAATGTTTTGATATAATGTGATATATTCAAGGCATACAGTGTGATGTTTTGATGTGAAATGGTTACCACTGTCAGGCTAACTAACTAATATATTCACCAACTCACATAGTTACCTTTTTGTATGGTGGACAATACTTAGCAAATTCCAAGTACACAATACATTATTAACTCTAGTCACCATACTGTGCATTAGATCCCCAGAACTTACTCACCTCATACTGGAAATAGTAAGTTGAATCCTTTGATCAACATCTCTCCATTTCCCCCAACCCCAGTCACTGGCAACCACCATTCTACTCTCTGTTTCTGCTAGTTTGAACTTTTTAGGTGAGATCATGCAATATTGCCTTTCTGTGCTTGGTTTATTTCACTTTAGCATAATGTCCTCCAGGTTCACCCATGTTGTTGCAGATAGTAGGATTTCCTTTTTTTAAGGCTGAATAATATTCTGGCGGGGTGTGTGTGTGTGTGTGTGTGTGTGTGTGTGTGTATGTGTACACAATATTCTATTGTGTATGTATTTTTCACATTTTTAAATTCATCCATTGACAGACATTTACATTGTTTCCATAACTTGTCTCTTGTGAGTAGTGTACAAATATAGTTTATTTGGATTACTCAAAACAAAAAAGACAGACACGTTCTCCTTTATTCCCCAGCAGGCCCTCACCTGAGCTTAACACAGTCCACTATTCATGTACTAAGATTAGGAACACTACAAGCTATCCTTCGTTAGTTGTCACTAGCAATGCAGGAAAAGAATGGTATCAAGTTCTCAGACTGAGGCCAGCCTAGCTGGGGAAGAATGATGGCCCAGAGAAAAAGTAGTGGCACCCACACATCCCTAATGTTCTGTGACAGTTCTACCTTTTGGATAACTGACATTTCAGTAATTGTAATTTGTTGAAGACTCTCTGGGGGTTTTCTCATAGATCCCTCCATCAACTTAAGAGGGTGCCTGTCATTTTCCTTCTCCTCCTTCCCCCACCCTTGACTGGCATGTGCTGCCACTGCTCCCTCTGTGAGCACCTGACTGCCTTTGCCAAAGGCCTGCCTCCTAGCGCCCCAGAGCAGTGGCCGCCACCTCCACTGTTGGTGCTGCCTTCTGCAGCTTCAGAGCAGTGGGTGCCCGCTGTCCCTATTGCCACTTTCCCTGGGTGGCCAAATCTTTCTGGAGCTCCTGCACATGAAATGTTTTAACCTCCGCTAGCCCTCCTGGGCTGAGCACTGCCAATGGGCTGGAGCCTTTTACAGAACCAGGCTGTGTTCTTGAGCCCTCAGTGCGCAGGTGCTGGTTCCCTGCAAGGTAGGGAGGAGGCCCGCTCTCCTTCTGACATTATGCCTTGTTGTGAAATGGGCACCATACAGTGTCATCTCGACTTCTTAAATCCCACAATTTTTAGTGAACCTAGCTTTTCCCATTTTCATTTTCATCTCTTCCACTGTTTGGCCCCAAGCATGAGCTGGAGAAGTCTCTGGGTGAGAGTCCTGCCTAGGGAGCACCATGCTGCTTCCCTTGTGAAAAGGATGCTTTTATGTGGAAACCCAGAGCCAGATCCTTGAGGAGATGTTCGTGGGGCTCTGTGTTCTCATCCGGGAGCCCTTCGGTGCAGGGAGCTACAGTGGCTGAAGGAAAAGGAGACACTCAGAATCTCCTGGGACATGGAAGGGAAGCTTGGGCGGGGACGTTGGCTGCACAAAAGCAATCGGAAGCAGCACAGCCTACTAGAAGAGTTAGACAGACATGGGCTCAAATTTCAGCTACTAGCTGTGTGTCAGGAACAGGTTATTTAACCTTTCTATGCTCCATGATTATAAAATCTATCTCACAAGGTTAGTGTGAAGATTAAAAATAACATTGATAAGGCACCTACTGCATGATTGATTCTTTTATTTATTTTATTTATTATTTATTTTTGAGATGGAGTCTCAGTTGCCCAGGCTTTAGTGCAGTGGCACAATCATAGCTCATTGTAGCCTCTGCCTCCTGAGTAATTGGGACTACAGGTGTGCACCACCATGCCCAGCTGATTTTAAATTTTTGTTTTTTGTAGAGACAGGGTCTTACTATGTTGGCCAGGCTGGTCTTGAACTCCCAGAATCAAGTGATCTTCCCATGTCTGCCTCTGAAGGCACTGGGATTAAAGGCGTGAGCCATGATGCCAGGTCATGATTGGTATTTTTAATGTGCTAGGTATCTAGCACACGACTGATATTTTAAATAAATGTTTATATTACTTCAGATTTCTTTCTTTCTCATTCAACAAAGACTTTTTGGTTATCCACCATGTGCCAAAAGCAACTTGAGCTCTGAAGAGAAGACCCTCAAGGGCTCGCAGTCAAGTAAGGGATACAGGGAAGTAACTCATAATAAATATAAGGTAATGAGGGATAGACCGCATTCTGTGAAAGTTCAGAGGAAAGAAAAGAAAATTCTTTAGTGAGGGGAGTTGAAGAAGACTCTATAGAGGAGAGGACATTTGAGCTAGGTCTTGAAGGATGAATAGGAGCTTGCACAACAAAGACGTTAGAGGACAGGGTTCGGGCAAAGGGAATAGCATAGCAAAAGACATTCCTGGGAGTCAGAGATTTGTCAGTGCCGCTGGCGCAGGTGCGTGGACTAGGAGAGGTCGGGGCTGGGGAAATGTGAAACTACAATTAGAGACTGAACCAGCTTCTGGACCTTGAAGCGACTCTAATGAGTTTGGTCTTTATGGTTTTGGAGATGGGAAGCCCTGAAGGTTAGGCTTTAGAATAATTGAACTGCCCACAGGGAAATACAGACAAGTTGACAGCAGATCATCCATGTATCCCTCTATTCTCATTGGCTGAGATGAGAGAAGAGGCCCAGTTATTAGAGCATCCATCATCCCCTACAGGAATTCTCAGGAGCTCCCTGGTAAATTGGAGCTGTGTTGCTCTCCATTTGGAAACCCAGAGTTGGCCAAAAGGGAGTGACAAGAAGTCGGCATGATGCTTGTGGCTGAAACCAAGACTGGCTGACCTGTCCTAATGACCCCAGAGCTCTAGGTCCTCTGAGGACACAGACACCCATCCTTCTGTCAAGGACTCCCCTTAGAAGAGACACCCAGGGAGTTTTCCAAAAAGCAACAACTCATTCTCTGGGCAGTATGCGTTGATGGGTTGGTGAAAAGCTGGCCACTTGCTTGTCCTCCTGTGGCTTTGTCCCTCCATTCCTATAATGGCACAATGGCCAAAGGCCTGCTCTGTCTCAGAGGAAGATTATCCAAGTAAAAAGAAATGGCTAATGTGTATATCCTTTGACAAGTCTCACACGGTCTATAAGTACCCTTGAATCATGGTTATTATTAAAATGGATGATGGCCCTATTCAAAGTGAGCCAGTTTTTCCCACCTTTTGTCCACTGGGCTTCCCTGGTGGGAAGCCAGCAAGCAACAGAGAGGCTGGGGGCTTCCAGGAGGCCAGAAGGGAAGTGGGACGATGATCTGGGGCCCTGAGGACATGTAGCAGAGCAGTATTCACAAGGGCTGGGGAGGTTGAGAAGGGGAAGCAGTGTGTCAAATGGCAGGCAGCCAGATAGAGGGGGCAGCAGGCAGGGCCAGGGGCAGGTGGCAAGCTAAGTGGGAGAGCCAGGGAAGAGGAAGGAATAGGGAGTTTTCTACTCTGTGGGTTTTCTGGTGAGTAGGAAGAGCTGAAATCTTTCCTGAGGAATCTCTTCACATCATTAAAAGGGAGTAGCATCAGCAAAAGGCATTACTGAGAATCAGGAATTTGTCAGTGTTTCTGGCAGGTATGATCTCTCTTGGATGTCAATTAAGCGATGAGCAACCTCTGAAGCATATTCTGAGCTCAGAGGTGCAAATTAGAGACCCATGTGCCTGCTTGCTAGTAGTGCTTACAAGTTTTTTAATTAGTTACCAATGTTCCATAATTGTAAGAATTCACATAAAGGTCTAGATAGCCTGGTTTTCCTTAAACTGAAAGATCAAACAGTCTTGGGCCCACATTTCTGCAGAGTAATGTGGTTTGAGCTATCCTAAACTGGCTCGCTTCAGTGATTCGTGCTCCCTGGCTCCAAAGGCATCTGAGTCACTGCCCTGTGTCATGTAGTTCTCTTCCTGGCCTGATTTTCCGGAGCAAAGGAGGTCTGTGCTTAAAATCTCTCCCACCCACATCATCTGGGCAGCCTCATACCTATCACCATGGGAACACCAATGGAAACTCTGACTGTGCTTATAGCATGCACAGGCTTCTTGCCCTGGATTTATTCTGACCGTGAAAATTTGAGCTCTGAAAGTTGCCTTTTTCATATCTGCCACATTTAGAGAATTTCTTTCTTATATGAGTCCTCTGATGAACAAGAAGAAATGCGTTTTGTCTAACATATCATTTTTACATGCATTCTGTCATATGGTTTCTGCCACTCCTTGTGGTGGGGCTTTACAAATTCCTGGCACGCATTGATGAGAATAGGCTGTGTCTATTTAAAGGGGCAGGAGGGGCCAAGCATGAGCTAACTTCATGTTGTATTCTGAAAAAATAATTGTGGTGGTGGTAGCATAGTATGTATCCATTTCTAAGAGTTTCATATATTCTGGCTGCCAAATAAGTAAAATGCATATTTTATTTTTATTTTTTTAGGTGGAGTCTCACTCTGTCTCCCAGGCTGGAGAGCAATGGCACAATTCCACCTCCCAGGTACAAGCAATTCTCATGCCTCAGGCTCCCGAGTAGCTGGTGTACCACCATGCCCAGCTAATTTTTATATTTTTAGTAGAAACAGGGTTTCACCATGTTGGCCAGGCTGATCTTGAACTCCTGGCCTCAAGTGATCTACCCTCCCCCTGGCTCCCCAGAGTGGTGGGATTACAGGCGTGAGCCACCAGGCCTGGCCTTTATTTATTTATTTTTAATCTTATTGATGCTATCTATTTCTCAAAGCAATTTAAAGTAACCAACAATAAAATATAAGATATAAAAACATGACACTATGTAAATGGGGGGATGATGGATTATTTGAAAAATATAAGCATCCCTAGCAGACAAAGAGAAGCTCATGCTCCTACCCATCTATGGTTTGGCGTTGAGGTTAAACTATTTGCCCTGAAACCCGATGAAGCCATGATCCATGTGGCCCCAACTCTGAGAAGCTTCGCCCTAAAGAACTTTTCAACAGAAAGAAAACCAACACAGAAGAAACCGCGTTCTTTACTCTCACTTCTCAAAGGACATGAAAGGGGAACAAATCTTAACTCCCATCCTCACCTCTCCTCTGCCCTTTTCTCTTCCCTTTGCTTTTTTCATGCCCTGGTCTCTAATGATTGTTTCCCTATTTGCCTCCTGCCCAGATTCATTCTCTCTCTCTCTCTCTCTCTCTCTCTCTCTCTCTCTCTCTCTCTCTCTCCTGCTCCAGGCTTTACTCTCCCAGCTCCATCCAGTTTTTTATCGTGCAAATTGTCTTCATTTCTTTGTATGATTGACTCACAAACATTTACTGAAGAGTCTTGCAGAGGGAAGATCTTCCTGGAGAAGAGAGGGGCACTGGGCTGGCAATGATCAGACTCTGTTTGGTCCAAGAAAGGGATGGCGTCTGTACTCCCACATTCTGTCCATTCATCAAGCAAGCATTTATTGAATGCCTACTGTGGCCAGGGTCTGTGCTAGGGTCTGGGAAGACAAAGGTGAACTGGGTAGGCCTCTGCAGTGCTTCCCATTGATTAGCATGATGGAATGGGGAGAGGTGAGGAAGTAACCTCCACTGCTATGACTCATAGCATCCTCAGTGTTGATACCTACCAGGTAAATGTGTACAAGGCACTGAAGTGAGCTGCCTTCTGATAGGAGCTTTCTCTGCTTGCTAGCTAATGGCTACTTGAAGCAAAGCTCTCCTGACTGCAGGCACCTCACTGGGAGGAGGGCCGGGGCAGAGGTGCCAACACAAAAAGGCAGAAACAAGCCATGGGTGGCAAGTGCCAAGCATGTAACCGCAGATACTCACAATTCCAAGTGGCTTACAAACCAGGAGGCATGAAGTGATCAGAGGGAAATCCTCTAATCCCTTGATGGAACATCCTGGAAGGCTCTTCACTCTTGCCTTCTAATATGTGCAAAATACACAAGTCATAAAATCTTTCCCTCATAAGCTCACAGAATGGTTGAGCAAGCTCTGGGCGACTTCTCGTTTTCTGCAAAACTATTTTTGTGGGAATGTTCAGGTCTCGTGCAGGCTGTTCTTCACTCTAGCAGGGACTGGGGAGATAGTATCCAGGAGAGAGAGAGTGTGGGAAGAGTCCAGGGGCCCTCTGGGGTGAATTCTGCCAGACTCTAATACAGTACACATATGCATCCCTGCTTCTATTCTGAGCTGCCAAACCCAAGGCAGGCCTTCGAGAAAGCTTGGGAGAGCTGTGAGTCAGACCAAATATCGTCAGCCAGGCAACTTACTGGCTTAGGGGCTTCAGGGCCTCAGGCTCAGAAGCCACACTACCTTATGATGCACTTTTTAGCTGTGTAGCCTTAGGCAAGTAACCTTACCTCTCTGTGCCTCAGTTACCTCATCTGTAATGTAACTATCTCACAAAGCAGTTATAAGAATTAAACAGGTTGATATAGAAATAGGATTTCTGGATGAAGCACAGGATGCCCCACTTATATTTGAATTTCAAATGTAAAACAAACTTTTTTAGTATAAATATGTCTCAAATATTCCATGGACATAACAGTATTCTCTCTCTCTCTCTCTTTTTGGAGCCTGAGTCTTGCTATATGCCCAGGCTGGTCTCAAACTTCTGGGCCCAAGTGATCCTCTCACCTGAGTATCTGGGACTGCAGGCATGAGCCACCATGTGCAGCATATAATCTTATTTTTCATTTGCCATATCTGGCAACCCTAGATGGAAAGCCTGTGGAAGGGCCCGTGGCACCGATCAAATGCTCACTAAGCATTTTATGTTATGTTTCCTTATTATTCCCTTTGGGATTGAATTGATGACTTTGGCATTTGGTTTTGAGAAGACTGTTGCTCTTAGTTCTGGGTCTCATCAACCATTTGGAGTTAAATTGGGAGAGCTCTGCCCCTGTGATCATGGTGCAATGGAGCATCTGGCCACAGAAGCCCAAGTGATCAATGACCCACTTCCAAGGCCACCTTCACCCAGCTTCACTCCCTCTCTCACCCTCTGCTTCTCAAACCAACCAATGCCCTGTGTGGGTTACAGACATGGGAGCACGGAAACAAAGGTGGCTAGAGGGAAGTGGCAGTTACTTAGTGTCCCAGACCTTCCTCGTGTTTTCTCCCTGAATCCTCCCAGAAATTTAGTGAGTAAACCTCAGGACACCGTCTACAAATTGGGGGTGATAGCACCTCCCCAACTCATAGAGCTGTGAAGAGGAAATGAGAAGATGAAAGTGAAGGCCACAGCATGGAGTAGAAGATTGTTAAATTTCTTTTATTCTCTTCTGCTTTTCTATTTTGATCCCCACTATATCAATGCAAAAATGGACTTGTCCAGAGCTGTGCCACTTGTTCATAATGGAAGTGACTGAGCACACGCTGCGTCCTTCCCGCTACACCATGCTGCTCTTACAGCTGCATCCCTAGTCTCTGGTCTCACCTGCCCTGGTTCCTGCTGCCCTGCTGGCTTCTGACACCCACTTCTTATTCTTCCAAGCTGCACTCTTCTTTGCAGAAGATACGTGTTCCTCCAGGAAGCCCTCAAACCAGCACGAGGTTGAACACACAGCTGGAGGAAAGACAGCAGGGGCAGAGGATGCCCTTGGCTCACTGCCCTTCTCACTCATCCGTGGGCCCAGCCTCCCTGGGGGTCCATATCCCTTTGCTGGAATCAGTCAAGCACTGTGGGCTGGATCATCTCCAGCAAGCTCATCCTTTAATAAGCCAGCAGGCCACATTTTGTTCTCCTTAAATAAATCTTATAGAAACATTTAAATGTTTATTTCACTCATAAATTCCCAGGAATGCACAATAGCTTTCCTATCCGCCTGGGCACAGGGATAAATATAGGCCAGTGTCATAGATGGGAATATTAGCTTCCTTTCCCCAGAGTCACATGGCTAGGCCCGGGCTAGGAAACTTAAGGAACAGCCCCAGTCCCAGCTCCAGCCCACTCCAGCTTAGGCAGGCGTGGGGAGTTTAGATTCTGTAATTGGGCGCTGGCAGACAGCCTGGGACAGGAGGACCCTGTTGGAAGGCAATGTGGGCTAGTGAAGAAGTCAGGTAGGCCTAGACCAGCATCTCACCTGGGTGACATTGGGCAAATACTAAACTTCTCTGACTTTCATGATGTAAAACATAATATAGAGCTAATAATCACCATTCTCTAGGCTTGTTTTAAGTATTAAATGAGAGAAAGCAATAATAATGACAACAGTGAAGGTGGTGGTGGTGGGTGGGCACTGTGAGACTCTATGCCCAGATCCCTGTCTTATAGTCTAGAGGGTAAACAGGGACTGCCTTGGTAGAGAGGAACTCCAGCAGCAAAAGCAGCCAGTGCTCTCACAACAGGATAAAAGGACTCTCTGGGGACTTGAAAGAAAATGATTATTCCAACGGCAAGTCCTAGGGGCACAGGAGGGAGTAGAAGTGCCTCTGCTGAGGTCTGCTGGGCATAGGGCTCCTGCCTGCCAAGCACCGAGAGCCAGTTCCCTGGCTCCCCAAAGGCTCCCCGCTGTCTGCCCTATAGGCCCTCTCTTGCACCAAGGGCCTGCCCTGCCTCTGGTGGGTCCTCTTTCCTGCCATTGTCTATTTATTTCTAGGAGTCAGGGATAAAGAACACTTGCCTTGTTCATCACGGTTTTTACTCTGATGCCAACAGACTTTGGGGTGTGGAAAAGCACACAATATGTGTTAGTTTTGTTCCAAGGAGAGTAACTCAGCTAGTTATTCATCCACTATATCTTCTATCCTCCCTTCCTAACACTGATCCACCCTCCATTTCTTCTGCCCTTTAATGCAGTCATTTAATAATCTAGCCAGCCAATTATCTATCCAACCTATCACAACACAATCAAGCATCCATCCATATTTCCTTCCATCCATCCATCCACCCATCCATCTTTCCATCCCTCCCTCCCCCCTTCCCTCCCTAAGCTCCTACTGCATGCTGGAGCCTATGCTTATGGGTGGAGATGGCATGTGAAAGGCATAGACCAAGGAGCTCACATATAGTCTGATAGGGGAGACAGAGAAACAACAGCCATCTGTTTTATTGCTAACAATAGGAACTAAGGGAAAATAATTGTAATATGCATTTCTGACTGTCTGTAACCATCAACATTTCTAAAACACTTTCTGCCTTGTTTTAGGCATTTCCACAGCTAAATTCTCACAGCTCCTACCCTGCACCCAGAACCACTAGAGGCCAGCCTGGTGGAACTGTCCTCTAGAGCTCTTTTTTATAAGGATGGGGCATCAAGCACCTGCTTCCCATGCCTGGGGACTCCGGTGTCCAGGACATTGTCTTTAGAGCTAGCTAGGGCCAGGGAAGGAGGAAATACCTGGCAGGATTATATTGGTGGAAATCTTGAGTTTGAATCTCCATTTGACCACAGCACAACTAAGTGACCTTTGACAATTACATAACTTCTCAGAGACTCCATTTCTTCCTTTATAAAATAGAGATAATATCAACTTTGGAAGTATTAGACCGCATAGCAGGTGCCCAGTAGTTGCTACCAATATCTTGTATGCCAGATGCTAATATTTTACTAATAATTTATTTTAAATTATTTTATTGAAGGTCTTAATTGAGGCTGTTCTTGCAAAGGATGTGATGAAATAAGTGAAAATGAACTTAGAGAAGATGAATTCAAAATCCTTAATGGGAGCATCCAAATACTTTCTGGTTTCTGGTGCTTATAGTGCCTTTACCTGCCTCAGTTTTCTCATTTATAAAATGGAATACCAATCATGCCTGTGTCTTGCAGTTGTTGTGAGGTTGCTATGTGTAAAGTGCCTAGAGCAGTGCCTGGCACATGGGAGGCACCGTTATGAGGGTTCTCATTGGCGGAGTGGGGGGCAGGGGGATCACCACTCTACACAGTCCTGACCAGGCTTCAAGTGCTTTACATGCTTTATCTGTTTCCTCCTCATATCATTCCTGACAGAGAATTGATCCTTTGGATCATAAGCCTTTTTTTCCAGTGTGGGAGCACACAGTTACCAAGGAGTTTCCAGGGAGGTATAGACAGAACCTTTCTGTTGGCCAGTGAGGACAGGGCTTGAAATGAATAGAGAAGCTGGCAATCCGCCATCAGCAGTAAAGTATATGGCTAAACTCGAGATCTTCCCATAGACAACACAGAGCAAGGCTCCTCCAGGTCCTGATGGGAGAAGGCCGTGGGAGAACACAAAAGCAAATTGGATCTGAGAGAACTGGCATTTGGCTGTAAATCTACCAGGAAGTGAGCTTCCTGAGAGCAGGACCTTGGTTAGTTAATGCTCCACAAACATTTATTGAGCAAATTCAATAAACATTGACTGAGTAAATGTACTTCAATTCCTCGATTCCATATTTATTGAGTGCCTACCCTGCGTAAGTGAATAGTCCTCCCTTGCCTCTGCGCTCAAACTCAATTGCATATAATGGGGTATTTTTGGAATAGAAAGAAGAAAACAAATTAATTATAGCCCATTTCCTTAGCTTACAGCCATGAGACAGTGGAATCCAGGCCTTGCTGTTTCCTTATTACGAGATTTTTCAACAACTGGCTTAACCTTTCCAAGCCTTAGTATCCTGATCTGTGAAATGTGCATAGTCATCACTGCCATGTATGAGCGTTCTGAAGGTTAAATGAGATTATGAGTATAAAGAATTTAGCCTAGAAAACACTAGGAGCCTGTGTGTTAGTTTCTTTCACTTCATTTGGGTAAGATATCTAACTGCTCTAAATTCACACCTTCATGGGGGTGACTCTGCTCCATCTACCTCACAGTGGTTTTGGAGGTTCACTTGCAATGACCATGTGGAAACTTTTTGCAAACCATTTTGTGCCATAGGGACTGAGCACCTGCTGTGAGCTAAGTACTTTGCTTACCACTTTATATATATTATTCCGGTAATTACAGTCAAGCTGCCTAGGTTTGAATTTAGCTTCAGTTACTTCCTTAGCTACGTTACCCACTGCACATTACTTTTCTGTGCTTAAATTCTTTCTTTGTTAGTGAGAATATGAATACTATTACCAGGAATATTGTGAGAATTAAATGAGATAATGTAACCTATAAAACAAGCCTAATACAGTGTCTGGCACATAGTAAGTACTTCATAAAGGTTAGCTGTGGTTAGTGGCTATTCCTGTAACTCTTAGTTTCTAGATGAGGAAACTGGAGCAAGATAAATCACTTATCCAGGGTAGCAGTCAAGGATGTGAAACCCAAGTTCGTCTTGCTCTGCCATGCTGCTTATACCTTACATTCCTATAAGCCTTTTCCATACCTTCTGGAACTCCTTGGCTACTTGGGGAACCCTGCTTGGTCATCCTCCTCTTCTAAAAGGACAGACGGGTTGGCTCTGAGCCCAGTCCACTGACTGAGGGTGTAAGCCAGGATAGGCCTCTACAACACTTGTGCACGGTTTTTGCTCTCATGCCAACAGACTTTGGGGCGTGGAAAAGCACACAATATGTGTTAGCTTTGTTCCAAGGAGAGTAACTCAGCTGGTCACTCATCCACCATATCTTCTATCCTCCCTTCCTTCCTCCCTTCCTAACACTGATCCACCCTCCATTTCTTCTGCCCTTTAATGCAGTCATTTAATCATTTAGCCAGCCAATTATCTACCCAGCCCCAGATTCGTTATGGTGGCACTTACGTCAGTCCCCATGTCTAAGCCAGAAGTGGAGGGGGACCAGCAGTTCCATGGCCAGAGGTTCTAAGTACTCCACAAGCAGATCCCTTCCGATAAGGACCACACAAACAGGGCTACTTCTCCAGAGCACACTCCAACCTCATCTCAGTTACTTAAAAGTTAGGGGAGGGGATGGGTACAGATGCCACTCGCCAGTGGAGTGCTGCAATGACCTTAAGCCACAAGAGCTACTGCATAACAGGGCTGAGCATCCATGTCTCCCTAGAGCATTGATGAATGAAACACAAAGTAGATGCTTGGGGAGACCCAGAGTGCCTCATTATGTGGCCTAAACCAGGCAATAGCATGGTGGCCTGTGTTTCTAGGAGTCAATGTGTCCTTCCCCTTCCTCAATGTGTCCATGCTCCTTCCTCATTCTCCTTCAGCCGAGCCATCAGACAGCCCACTCAAGTTAAATTTGGGCTGTCTGATTACTGGGCTGAAGGAGAATGAGGAAGGGGCACAGACAGGCGTGTGACAAAGCTATGTTTGCTGGCCCCATGAGCTTGTGCTCCCGAAGGGCTGGCAGAAAGGGCTTGGTGGTGCTTTGGCATTTCCTCTGACAGCGAGCTCTGAAGTTGGCCCCTCTGAAATGAGGGTCTTTGGAAACAGAGGACAACGTACTGTTGGCCCAGGTCCCAGAGCTCTCACAGAGGATCTGGGGGCAGTCAACAGTGCTCGGTGCAGGGTATGGACTAAGTATGGGCTCTGGGCTCAGATCCTGGGCCTCCCACTTATGATCTGTGTGACCTTGGAGGAAGGTAGTTAACTTCTCTGTGCCTCAGTTTCCTCAGATATGAAATGGGAATGATAATACCTACCATAAGGCTAATTATAGGTTAAATGAATTAATATGGTAGATGAGTAACTGGCATAGGGTTAGCTATTATTATTAAGTGGCTTTGTGTGCAATGGAAGTAGGGGAGCAGGGGGAGGTGGTAGCTGGGGTGCTGGAACAGGTGATATGAAGAGGTGAAGTCTGCTTATGAGTTAACACTGACCTGCTTCTGGGGGCTTCTAAAACCCTTTGGAGGAGTCGTTTGGGTAGAAGCTAGAGTCAGTGAAAATTGGGCTCTTTCAGCTAATGTGGGCCTCTTTGTACCCTCAGGTTTGCAAGGCACTTCTGAGGATGCTGCACTGTCCGTGTGAGTCAGCTTCCTACTGTGGCTGCTGGTCACAGTCCAGGAACTCAGCCAGAACTGAGTAAGACTGCATCTGGATCCTGAGGCCAGGTCTGGGGCCCTACAGTGAGGGGAAGATGGCCTGGTATGTGTCCTGAGTGGAGGTTAGGAAGGCTCTGAACGCTGTCGTGGGAGCAAAGACCAAAGAAACTAGAGAAAAAGAGACTCCGGGAAGACTGCCTTCTTACAACTGCAGAATTCAGCCCACGATAGGCCGTATGGAGGGCAGAACCAAGGGAGAGTCCTGGGAGAGGCAGAGTCTAACTTGACCAGGACAGAGCTGGCCAACCAGGGCACAGGCACAGGCTTCCTTGGGAGGTGGTGAGCTTTTCATTATAGAAATATTCCTGTAGATTCCTAGGCCAGGCGTGGTGGCTCACACCTGTAATCCCAGCACTTTGGGAGGCTGAGGTGGGCAGATCACTTGAGGCCAGGAGTTTGAGATCAGCCTGGCTGACATGGTAAAAGCCCATCTCTACTAAAATATAAAAATTAGCCACGCGTGGTGGCACAAGCCCATAGTCCAAGCTACTCGGGAGGCTGAGGCACAAGAATCATTTAACCTGGGAGACGGAGGATACAGTGAGCTAAGATCACACCACTGCTCTCTAGCCTGGGCAACAGAGCGAGACGTCATCTCAAAAATAAAAAGAAATATCCTACAGATTCCAAAGACCTACCTCAAGAGATTCCAATTCAGTAGGTCTTGGATGGCTGAGGAATCTGGTGTTCCAAAAATTTCCAGGATGACTGAATGGGGCTCATATTATGGAGAGCTTTGCCTTTCTGAGAAGAGCTTAGATGTGACCTGGGATTCTTCTAGCACTGGCAGCCTGTCATTCTGTGGTCCCCTAAGGTCCCAGGCTTGTGTCCTGACAGTGTCTATTGCTGGCAGAACCCCTTGGCTCCAAACTCTTCCTTTTGAGTCTCTCCCTATTCAAGGGCCAATGCAGAAAACCCCACTCAGGACATAGCCTTGCAGAGTGCATTGCTGGGAGGCTTTTGTGTGTGTGTATGTGTGTGTGTGTGTGTGTGTGTGTGTGCCTGTGTGATATTTGATTGCAGCTTCTGGTTAAGGACCTGAAGGGTAGGTCTGTCTGTGCCTACATGTGTGTCTGTGTGTGTGTCTGTGTGTGTGTACATGTAGAAAAAGAAACAGGATCTAGTCCTACCGATTTTGTGTTTGTGTGTGAGAAGGTCTCAGCTAGTGCTCATGCCAGTGATGGGAAACAGGGCTTGGGACCTGAGGAATCAGAACTAGGGCTGAACCCCAGGGAGCTGTAAACTCAGAAGGATGCTCTGTTCTTTGCTTGCTTTACAGAGTGGGAACTCGGACAGGATTGGGACTTCCAGCCGAGTCATCCTGGCCAGGCCCGCTTCCTTGGCTGCCTGGCTTCAGATGCTCCCAGGGACTCAGGCTCCAGCCCCCTGAAGGCTCCAGGCTAGCTCCTAAGGCCTGACCCTCCCAAGGCTGTGGCTACCTGAGAAACCCAATATACATTGTCTGGTGAGTGCAATAATGGGAGAAGCACTTTACCCATCATGCCTGGTTGCCTTCTGAAAAGCTTTAAGATGCCTAGGGTGTGGGAGTAAGGAAAGATTGTAAAAGAAAGTTAAATTTGATGTGGCCTCTGGTTGAGGGCTCTAAATGCCCCAGCGTTATGGTCCCTCAGGCTATCAAAGGCTCTTGAGGGCTGGGCTGAACATGCAGGGTCTAGGAGGCAGCAACCAACCCTTGTACTGGGTAACACATAAGAAACCGGAAGCACAGCAGAGTTAACAGACTTGGTCTCAAAGTTTCTTGGCCAAGACAAGGTCTCTTGACCAGAATGTAGAGGAGCTGGGATTGAAGCCCAGCTTGGTATGACTGCACTGTTTATATTCTTAAATACTGTGCTATATGAACTCCCTGACAGGACCTGGGCCTCCCGGCTCCCAGCTCCCCTGAATTCCTGTTGGCCCTCCTAACCATTGTGGCTTCCAAATGCACAAAGGTACAGCGCCATTAGGTTGGCGTGATGGTGTTTCTAGAGGTTGCCACATGAGGGGAGGGTTCCATGAGCTTGCCTACCACAAAAAGTTGAGTGTAAGGGAGCTAGCCAGTGATTGGCCAGTGGGAGCTCCAAATTGCAGTTCCCCACGGGTTCAGCCTCCCTGTGACCCTGAGCCAGAACCAACTCTCATTAAATAAGAGACAGTCTCTGAAGGCCCTTCAAGTGCCATGATTCTCTGTGCTCATGGGAAATCAAGACTATAAAGAGAAAGCTTGTAGGTGCTGATAGCCGCTGCATTATTGGAGCCCAGCAGAAGTACCCATGAGGGAAGAATGCATGAGTGAATATTATTTTTGCAAATGGGTAGATTCTTAGTGAGTATTTTCATGTTATGATTACATTTGTTTTCTTACACATTACAACTCTAGGAACTTAAATAACAAACACTTTAAAAAGAATGGCCCTTTGTACCTCCATATCCCAAACTCATAGGATTGAGATGCCCTAGAGCTTGGCAGTCTTGTGGGTGGGGAGATGCCCTTCCCTTAAATGTATAAGTGACAGGTGTTTATGTTGTCTTGTTATGTGTTTCCTGAGGATATACTTTGAAAGAACTCTTAATTATAATTAAAGCTTTGTAAACAGGAAGAACTTAACTCAGTATAAAAGCCCGTCTTCACTGACAGCAGAGTTGTATCTTTGCTGCTTTTTTATTATCTTATATTTTAGGAATGCTTTTATTCTTGGGGCAGCTGTTTGAGGGAGTTGCCCAGGATTTAGGAGCTAGATTTTGCCTGAGAATCTGATTCCGGGGTACAACCATTGCTAATGAAGTAGAAAGGCCCAAGGATGGCCATTTGCAGAGGAATCCAGGGCAAGGAAGTAGAGATGCTAAGGAGACAGAGCCTAAGAAAGTCCAGGCCTGAAGGTCTGGAAGCAGTCACATTTGAATGCAGTTGTGAGTGTTTTGTCAGTCCCTTCCTTAACCCCCAAGCTTTCAGAACTTGGCAGCCTCAGCAGCAGGACCCAGTTTCCCAGAATGGGGGCCTGGACTTGATAAAACCCCAGGCTGAGGGGCTGGGGGCTTGGCCCACCATCACTTACACATTCAAGGGAAGGCCCCCGCCCATACACACCCCCTAAGGCTGCCAAGTTCTGCAACGTCTCAGTCCCAGGAGTTTGGGATGTGGAGATACAAAGGGCCATTCTTTTCTAAGTATTTACTATCTAAGTTCCCACAGTTGTGATATGTCAGAAAACAAATGTCATCATAACATGAAAATATTCACTAAGAATCTGCCCATTTGTAAGAATAATGCTCACTCATAGATTCTTCCCTCACTTCACAAGTGTCTCTCCCATCTGGCTCAGGTGAGTTTGAACAACTGTCCAATATAACAGGACAATAACATTTTAGAGCAAATCAACTGCAAAGTTCACGAAGTCAAAGAAAACAATGATGGGGAATTTCACATGCAAGGTCTTTGACCAAGGAGATCAGATAGAGCTAAGCAGTTAAAGAAAGAAAATACCCTGAGCACAATGCCCAGATAGGTTCCTCAAAAGGGAATCATTTGAATATTGAGGGATTAAAAGAGATCCTTAGGAAAATGGATGAAGCCCCTACGTATTAAACAAACAGTCTCTTAATTAGGTGCTGTAAAGTAAAATGTAAAGAACATGTTATTATGTGAACAGATCATTTTGCTGGTATAATAAAGAAATACAGCCACACCGAAATCAACATTTTATTCTTTGTTCAATCTAAAAATTAGCACATAACCTGTATTTTGTAATCTGTATAGCTAAAAATAGCTTGTTTTAAATGCCTCATTCGTACAATAAAAATCTCAATGTTCCTTTAAATTAACTTGCTTTCCTCATTTCCTTTCTATAATAGAATTTCACTGAAAACCTTTTTGCTATTTACTATATAATTTTGATCTTCATTTTAAGTGCATTTACTTTAAGTGGCCTTTTCTAGTGCCCCCTCCCCTGACATATGAGGATCTCGGGGCTAATGGTTCTCATCTAAGTCTTTCTCCAGTTCACAAGGAGCCTGTGTGGTCTGTGGTTTGACTTCTGAGGCCTCAGTCAGACACAGCCTACACAGTTGGTTCTATACTAAGAATATTTGGGGCCTCGGTCAATTCAAATCAACTCAGAGTAACTGATTCCCCAGCATGGAAGCCACGCACCTTCTCCAGGTACCCACTGCAACCTGCATGAGCTGTCAGCAAACCCTCTGGCCAGCCTAGGGGCTGTGGCCTCAGCCTAGGGCACTTGGCTTGGCCCCCAGCCAGGCTAGCTGAGGGCAGGGAGGGGGCACTTACTTGGCCGGCAGGGCTCCGGGCTGCCTGTGGCTCTCCGGGGGGCTCCTCGTCCTCGGGAATGTGGGGCATGGCAGCCTCCTGCTGGGAGTGGCCACGTGTGCCCGGAACCTCCGCTGTGTCAGCCCCAAAGATGCTCCAAGAGGCCTGGGCTCCACAGGCTGGGGAGACGCCAAAAGGACAAGTCAAATCCATTCCCATCCCTGTCCCAAGCTAGGTTCCATTTCCCGGAGCCACAAGCCACAGTGAGAGCCGGCTTGAGTTTGCATCAACACCGGAGGTCAAACCAGGCTAGTAGAGGGCATTTGGAATTTCATTTCCTCCGGCTCTCTGGCTTTGTTTACAAAGTCAGAGGTGACCTTAGAGATTTTGCATCTAATTTGGTCTTTACAGTAAACACAGCTATCCCAGAAGGGAGAAAAGTGCTTCAAACTCCTCAAAACTGTAGCTAATGGAAGATACACCATTGAGATCAGATTGGCATTTGTCTACCACTTACTGACCACCTACTGGGTGTCGGGCCCTGTCCTAGGCGCATCACCATCATTTAATTGAATCCTCATGATGACCTCTGATGCAGGCATTAATATTCCTGTTTTACAGATGAGAGAACTGCCCCAGAGAGTGAAAGTGACTTGCCCCAAATTATAGAGAGAACCAAGAAATTGAACCCAGATCTTCCTGATTTTGAGGCTGGGCTCTTTCTGCTATACCACACAGCATTCCCCGGCCACGTGGATGGGAAGTAAAGGGTGCTGTTTCTTGACTTCCTCCTTGACACCACCCTTCATGCTCTTCTGACCCTCGGCGCAGGCTCTCTTATTTGAGTTCAGCCCTCATGGGGCCTGCACCAGCCCTGCTAAAACCTGGAGTCTCAGGCAGGGTGAATTCCGTGTGCCCTGTGCCCAACCCCAGCAACCTTAGGTTGCCTCCCAGAAGCTAGACTATCCTCTCCCCATGGTGTAGCAGCCTGGGGGCACTGGAGTTCCAAAGCTGACTGGGACCGCAATCGGCATAATCTCATCCACCTCCCACAGTGATCGGCTCAGGGACGGACAATGGACCCAGCCTACATGGACGAGCATACAGTAGTGTCCTGGGACTAGATGCTTTCTCCTGCTCTGAGTGGTGGAGTGTGAAGATGTGAGACCTGGTGCTAGGGACACCATTTTGCCTCCATGAGGAAAGCCAGACAGAATATAACTGACACACACAGAGGAGGGCAGAGCTAAGGGACCTGCAGAGAAACAGAATTCGAGCTCCGATCAAAGTGTACCTGAAGCCTGAACACTCTGGATTAGCCAGTTACATGAACAATTAAGCCTCTTGGTGTTGAAATCACTTTGTGTTGGGCTTTTGTTACTCGTAACTGAAAACATACTCACTGCTCCTTCATGCTTCTTGTCTGTCAAGATGCCTAGGAGTATGATCCTGCCAATAGATATTGAGCCAATGGGCCTAGATCCTCTGCTTCCTCTTAGAACAGGAGTCTAGCAACACCAGGTCTCCACAGGGACAGGCAGAATAACAATGTAGAAAGAACACAGGCATTGGAACCAGATATGTGAGTGTGAGTCCTCACTATACCACTCACTGGCTATGTGGCCTCGGAAAGTTGGCTTCATCTCTGAGTCCCGGTTTTCTTGTCAAAACAGAGATAGGAATGCCCCCCAAGCAGGATGTTCCAAGGACGAAACATACTCAGTTCAGAGAAGGTTCCCAAAGAGACCACCTGCAGGGGGTCTTGCAGACCAGGAAGCTCGGCCAGAGCTCCAAGGGCTCTGCCTGGCCTCTCCCCATTTTTAAACTCCCTTCTTCTTCTCGTAGTGGGGTGGGTGATACTTTCAGGGGTCTGCAGAACTAACAACTGGCCTGGTTCTGCAACTTTTAGAGATTCCCTGAAGGAGCTGCTCCACTGGACAGTAGATTAAGACCACCACATGGATAACATAGGCAGGTGACCTTTGGCTGACGGGACACATGGGGGGTGGGGGTGGGGATAAAGGACACTGTCATTTACTGAGCACCAACTATGTTCCAGGTCCTCTGGGAGGTACTTCTGACTGCCGGAGCTTGTAGGAGGAAGTGCCCGAAAGCCCTGCCACCTCCCATAACACTTGGTGTTCTTCCTGTACTGCAGAAAGAGCTCAGAAAAGCCCTAGAGCCACAGTGCTGCAGAACAGACCCAGGCTGACATCAGCCCAGCACTGACCGACCCCCAAATCCCCACCAGCCAACACACATAACCTCTAGACTCCTGGACTGAGCTCCTTGAGATAGGTGAGGTGTCAGATTCTTCCTAGATACCCAAAAGATTCAGCAAAGAATGATTGTTGATTTATGTTTAAAGAACTAAGGACTTTTAGTCCCAAAATTGGTCAAGGTGACCACCATCTTGACTGTCTTTCTCTGAAATGAGCAAGTTAGGCCATCAGCTCTGGAACAGTTAGGGTGACCCCTACTGGTCACCTCAAGAAATCTCATCTCAAGTAGAGCATCCATTTTCACTGCCAACACTTTACACCTACTCTACCAGGCCTGTGCCGGGGCTGGTGACACAAAGAGGATAATCTTGGCCCTCAAGGAACACAGTGTCCAGTGGTAGGAGATGCTGGAGAACAGTATAATGGAGTAAATATTTTGAAAGTGAGAAGTTGCAGGACCCCAGAAAAGGGTTCCCTAACTATGGAAATTGGGATGGTGGGATATGATTTTAGCAAAGATTTCACATAAGAACTGATGTTTGAGCTGAGCCATGAACACAAATGCTGAATGTAATTTCTTGGAACAGATTAGCTGGGTGTCTAGTGGGGAAGATAAGACAAGGTGGAGAGAAGCCATACTGGACAGATTTCACCTGACTCTTGGGAATGAGAGCTACGGGGCCGGGGCATGCTATCTGTGTCTTCCATGCCAAATTCTTACTGTATGAGTAAACTGAGCATCATTCACCCAAAGGTGAGCTCTGTGATTAATCTATCATCTTTACTTGGATTGCAGCAGCAGCGGCATCAATGGTACTGGGTACAGTATATGGTAACAGGGATCGAGGGCAACACAAGAGTAGCTACAAACCCCATTTCTACTAAAGGAAGTTGGCCACATCTCCTAGGAAACCTGTTAAAATTATGAGTGATAGATATATATAAGTCCAGGCTGTCTTAACAGGGATATGGTTTCCAAAACATGGGAGGTGACTATTCCACTTCTTCTGTCTTAATCTACACAAAGTGTGGATTAATGTAGATTAATGCTCTGCCTATTAAGAAGGATTTAGACAAATTGGGACATGTTTAGAAAACAGGAAGCAGGAAACTAGGAGAACAAGAATTTTTGTTTAAAAAACTAGAGAACTTGAGCCTGGAGAAGAGGAAGTGCAGGAAGAAATAAAAGTCTCTCCTCAGATGTTTGGAAAGTATTCATGTGGTTCTACTGTCCCCAAAGGGTAGATGCCATGACTGATGACTGAAAGGTCAGATGAAGGCAAGGGCAACCTTCTAGTGGTTGGAGCCACCTGAAGATGCAACAGGCTGCTCTTTGGGTGGCGAGTTTACCATTCCTTGGAGGTTCTGTTAAAGGCTGGGACTAGGGTCACAGGATTCCTAACCACTTCAGGGGCCTTTTCCACCTCTGGGAGTCCCTGAAATCCTGGACTCTTTTTAGCTACAACAAACCAAAAGACCTGACAATTCCATCCCAGGATTTTGGGACTGTGGTCTTCTGAAGTCTCATGAGAAATATCCCATTTTCTAACCCTCCACTTTCTTTCCTCCATCTCCTTCTCTTCCAAAAAGAGTTTAACTCAGTCCCTGTGACAGAAAGCAAAATAGAACAAATGAATTAAGCTAGATGTCAATTGCCCCCGCATAAAGATAGAATGGATGCTGGCTGAGGCCCCACCCTTGGCAAGATGGAACCCCAGGCTCCTCAGGGGTAGCCCCAGCAGCCCCGCCTGCTGGGGCCATTCCCACGCTGCTCCCGCCCTGTTTGCTGTCTCTCCCATCCATTATTATAAACTCGCTGCTTAAAATAGCAAGGTAAAAGCAGAGTCCCTCCCCCAGGGTGACATCTGGGTTCCTCTGGAGCTTGTGGGCACGCGGACCTCACATCCATCACAGCAAAGTTTAGAATATAATCTCCAGGAAGTGGTGATCTAGAGCACCAGCCCATAAAAGGAAAAAATATTTAGTAATGTTTGGTCTCCAAGCCGTTCCTTCTTTAACCCATTTTCAGGGCCCTTCTTGCTGCCTCTCCAGTCTCGTTAGGAAAGGGTTAGGTGGGTCAGTGCCAAAAGCTAATCACCTCTTTTAACTCTACTCATTCTGCCCCCCAGCCAGTGCCTAAGTAAAACCTGACCCATTTTACAGGCAGGGAAACTGAGATGCAGAGGTGGAAACAACTTGACTGGCTCAGCTACCTTTGGATCTGGTGCAAATTTTCCACGAGACTCTGCTGGGATAACTATCCAATCATTTGTACAACTGAAGAGGCTAGAAGTTCCTAAACCATATTTAAATATTTTATCTGCCCCTGCTCATGAAAGGAAACAAACGAATATACTTTTGTTCATGCTTTCATTCCTCAGATATTTCTAAGTCACCTACTGAGCAAAAGACACTATGCTAGATGTATTTGTTTATTATTATTATTTTTTTAAAAATATATTTTATTGCATTTTAGGTTTTGGGATACATGCAGAGATGTATTTCAAGTGCTATATTGTTTAACCTCCATTAGATACAATTTATTATTTCCATTCAACATAGTAAGGATCTAGGGCTCAGGTTCTGCAACTTGGTCAATATCACACAGCTAGTAAGTAGCTGGTGAAGGGTTATAATCCAGGCTAGTCTGACTCCCAGGCCCATTGTCTTTCCTCTCTTCCACTCTGGCTTCTTCACCAGCAGTTCTGCTTGCGCGTAACAGAAAAGCCAGGCAGGGAGCCCCCTGCCTCCGAGGGCAGAACCGGAGTGAGTACTCTCAGTGAGGCTAAGGATGGTGGGAGGCAGAGGGGAGGAAGAAGGGCCTACACTCTGCTTGTCAGGTCAGGGGTCCTATGAGGGCTTGAGAGTGGCCCGCAGTTGAGCCTGCACGTCGCCTGCCATGTGGTGTGGCAGATTCATCCACCCATCCTTCCACTCACTGTCTGCCAGTCCACCCATTTGCCCCTCACCCTCTGACCTTTCCATTCCTGTACCTCCACTGGTTTGCCCATCCAGAAAGCCCCACACTTGTTAGGTCAACAGCACAGGTTCTGCCCCTGGAAATAGCTGTTGTAGAACCCTGAGGGCTGTAGGGGCAGGGCAGGAGGACAGCAGAGGGCCACGAAAGCACAGGCAGGCCTGGCCACAGCTGGCCGCACACCTCCACCCTGCACAGGCAGCCAGCGGTGGGGGCGGTTCGCAGCCTTGGAAGGTAGCAGCAGGTGGAGGAAAGAGAGGCCAGTCCCACCTTGTAGGCTTCAAAGGCCTTACTGTATCCCAGAAAGTACAGAGCCATCATCAGGACGCAGGGTTCAGGAACAATCTTTACAGAGACTATCTCTTTCAGGGCTCTCAGCAGCCCTGTGAGGTGGGGAGAGTAAGTACTAATATTATTAACATTAAAATTAGACCCATTTTACAGATGAGGGAACTGAGACCCAGAGGCTTGCCCAATGTCATTGCCTGTGAATGGCGGCGCTGGGAATTTACTGCATCTGGGTCTGATGCTCCCCTTCCTTGCAGAGCCAAGCCTGTTCTCCACAGGCAGCAGCAACCTGTCATCCTGACCCCAAAGATGCCTCTCCCAGAGCCTTGCAACTTGCCTAGAAGAGACCAAACTCCTCTCTTAAAACCACAATATCCCAGGAGCACAGCCTGTAAGTTGAGTGGCTCTCGGATTCTCTCTATGAATCTCTGAGCATTGAGGGAAGAGCCAAGAAACCCTTTCGGGAAACAATGGGTTAACCTAGCCTCCACTGACCTGTCTGGAGTGACTCAGTATTCTCAGAAGGGAGTTTTTTGTTTTGTTTTGTTTTGGTTTTTTTGTTCTTCCAGCTTTGAATTTTTGCTTTCATTTTAGCAGCACAAAGAATGTGAAAGAGATTAGGTTACTATTAATACCACGGGTCTATCTCTAGATGAACAACTGATGGGGAGAATTGTTTGGGGTGACTGCACAAGGAGCTCTCTTAGCCTTTCTGTAAATCCAGAGGGTGACAGAAGGGCCACTGGGAACCCAACAGTCCTACCCCTGTGCCTATTTTTACCCATGGGGAACTAAGGCCTAGAGACGGGGAGGTACGTGACCAAGGCCACACTTGTAAGTGAGGGGCAGAGTCAGAGAAGGCCCCAGAGCCCCCACACCCCAAGCCTGGATACACATGGCAGCTTTCTGACTTTTCATTCTGATGGTTTTGCTCATGGTGAAGGGTAAGCCATCGTGTCTGTGCCAGGAACGCAGGCGTCCTTCGGCAGTGCCTCTTCATCGTCCTTGCTCTCATGGTCACACTCGCAGGAGAGAGGATGCTCCCGCAAGAGATCTGCTGAAAGTGCTGGGAGGTGCTTCTGGGGGTCCCCTGGGCCTGGCCAACTGCAGAGCTGGGTTCTGTACCTCCACAAGTGAGCTGGAGGGGAGCCTGCCTCCGGAAAACCCCATCCTGCTTCCCAACCTTGGCCTGTTCATGGGGCTTTGGAGCTTGGCAGACTCAGTTCTAATCCTTCCTCTGCCTCTCCCTTGCTGGATAAATCTCCCCTGGCCTCAGTTTCCTCATTTGAAAATGGAGGTAATAGCACCTACCTTTTAGGGTTATTGTAAGGATTAAAACAGGAAACACATGCAAGGTGCTGGCACACAGAATGCACGCAGTTCCCTCACATTCTCCAAACAGGGCAGCTGAGTTCTCTAAGCACGGCATCAACAAAACCAAACCACGGCTCAGAGAGACTCTGGTGTTCATCCTAGGTGGCTGAGCTCCCAGATTTCTCTCCTGCAGGTCAAGCAGACTCAGTCCTGGTCCGTGCTGTGGACAGTCCCATGTCTGGGCTGTGGTTACCCCAAGTCTGTGCTGTGCTCAGTCCCAGGTCAGTCTGGTTTCGAAGCCCCAGCTCCGTCCACGATCCCTGTACTGATGGCTACTCCCCTAAAACAGAGGTTTTCATTCTGCAGGTGAGACATGAGGCCTAGCGTGTAATTGCTCCTGGAAGAGGGTCAGCCACAGTATCTGGCCAAGTAGGCATCTGTGCTGTGCTGAACAAGTGGGTGAGTGAGAGAGTGGAGGGGGTACAGCACCCCCTCCCCAGTGTGTGGTAGAAGTCCCAGGATTCTCTCCTGAAAGTGGATCTAGAGTGAAGGGAATTGTGGGGGAGCAGGAACGGTGGAGAAGGGCGGAGATGCAGGAAGAAAGCCTCCATGGCAACAGAAAAGGGAGGATGAGGAAGTGGAAGGCACTTCCCCCATGGCTGTGTCGCCTAAACAAAGTTGTGTTTGGGGAGGCTGGCCCCGAGCACCCCAACACTCCCAGGGTTTGCACATCTGTGGAAAACCTTCTCAGGGCCTGACTTTCTCCAGCCCTGCTCTCCACTCCTGTGGATCTCGTATTGGCTTCGTTGGCTGGCGGTGCCCTGGAAAGGAGCCAGCACCTGCTCAGACCAATGACAGGAAATAAGCCTAAACATCTCCCCAGGTCTCCTTTCCAGCTTTTTCACTTCAGCAATTCTTTTTTTTAAAAATAGGTCCACTTGAAAAAATTTTTTCTTCTTCAAAATATGTACAATTGCTCAATCGGAGGCAGTTCAAAGGCACCGGGAATAGCAGCAAAGTATCTGAGCCTCCCATTTAACGCCTAGCAAATATAAATCTTGCCCAGTTCTGTTTGTTCCAGGCTGCTCAGCAGCCTCTTCCCTGAGTGACTCACTCCAGAGTGACATGAGTCATCATCCTGGGGTCAAGGACCACACGGTATTCCCGGGTCTGCAAGACCCTATAAAGGGCAGGGCACCCAGTGGTCACCAGGAAGACATGGAGGATCAGGAACTGTGTCTGAGGCCCTAGGGTTGGCTCTGCCTTTCCCATGTGGGTGACTTTAGGGAGTCACTGAGCCTGAGAAGTAGGTGAATTTCTGGGCCCTTCTAACATGTGCTTTGGAGAGATCTCTTTAGTGATGTATAGGATCCTGCTTGTTGCAGCTCTTAAGAGTCTACTGTAATTTTCAAGAATTGTGTGAACTGGTGGTTAAACACAGACATTATTAAAAAATAAATTATGTAAACTCACATTAAACAAAAAGGAGGTAAATACTCAAAATAACTGCTTTCTAATTATTTTACTACATTTTACCTGTGCTCTTAGGATGATTTATTTCTATTGTCTCTGCATGGTGGAAACACATATAATGACTTTCTACTGCCCATCTCTTCTCAGTTTCATGATCAGTGAGGTCGAGTTAGTAGCTTGCCATTGGTCATAGTGGGAGTATGTATACCATGGAAATTGGCAAATCGGAAACCTACATACATATCAGAGCCTCCCCACCCATCCACCCAGAGAGCTGGCAGCACACCACTGAGTCACTCAGCCCAGCCCCAGGCCCCCTAATTCTTGCTCCTGCCTGGGTGCAGAAGGAACGCCAATGACTTTACTATCACCCCAAGACAGCATAGTTACAGAGATTTCATTGCCAATTGTCTTTGAACAACTCTTCCCAAGTGGGCCACAGATCCCTCACACTCACCATGTCCCTGACAAAGCCCATTGTTTCTTTCCATCCCTAGCCCACTCTTCCTGTGCCCTAGAGAATGGCACTCAAGCTACAAACCCACAGGTCATAGTGATTCCTTCATTTCTGTCAACCTCTACTTCAATTAGATGACTCTGAGTCCTGTCAATCCTAGTTCAGAAATGCCCTTCCTCCCATCCCTGCCACCCCTGCCCATGGCTCTGTGTGACCTGAGTCACTGCAACAGCCTCATTTGACTCCTTACCTCTGACCTGGCCCCTTCCATGCACCCTCCATCATGATAGCAGAGCAGTCTGTCTGAAACATAAATTTGATCATCTTCCCCTTTGGGATCTTTAAGGATTCCCTTTTACCATGAGACCAGTTCTGAGTCGCTCCTAGCTCTTCTCTCTGGACTGATCCCCTCTTTCAGCCTTCATACACCTTATGCCCCAACCACAGTGGACCGAAAGCCAACCTCCAAACATGCCCTGCTTCTTTTCACCCTTTGCATATATCCTCTTCCTTATACTTGGGCTACTTTCTGTCTTCTTTCTATACCTTATACATTCCTACTTGTCCTCCAAGACCCAGTTCAAATATCCCCTCCTTCATAAAGCTATTCCTCCTCTTCACCTCAGAAAGAGTTACTCCCTTCCTGTAGCAGCTTCCTACTGCATCTGTACCAAAATTCCACAAATTTGGTGGCTTAAAACTGCACAAATTCATTATCTTACAATTCTTGAGGTCAGAAGTTCAAAATCCATCTCAGCAGGCTAAAGTCGAAGTATCGGCAGGGCTGTGCTTCTTCGGGAGGCCCTAGGGGAGAATCCATTTCCTGCCATTTCCAGGTTTAGAGGCTGCCTACATTCCTTGGCTGGCAACCCCTTTTTCTCCATCCCCAAAGCCGGCAGAGTTGCTAGCATCTTTTCTCCCCTCTGATCTCTGCTTCTCCCTTCACATCTCCTTCTCCTCTGACTCTCACCATCCTGCCTCCTTATAAGAACTCATGATTACATTGAACCCGCTCAGTTAATCCAGGGTAATCTCCATCTAAGTAGCCTCAATTTAATCATATCTGCACAGGCCCTTTTGCCATTTAAGGTAATATCTTCATAGATTCCAGGGTTAGGATGTAGACATCTTAGGGAGGGGGAGCAGTCAGCCCACTGCCCTGTCCTTCCAGGGCACTTTGGACAGAACTCAACTCAACTAGAATCTGAACACCTCAAGAGCAGAGACTCTGCCTTATTCATAGCTCTGTGAATTTTCTTATATTCATATTTTTATGACCTACATCCAGTACAGGGTCAAACACAGAATAACCACTCACTAAATGTTTTTTGAATTAATAAATGAGTGACATCATATTTCTAAAAAGAAGATAAGATTTTGCATAGGCCAGGCGCAATTGCCCATGCCTGTAATCCCAGCACTTTGGGAGGCCAAGGCAGGTGGATCACTTGAGGTCAGGAGTTTGAGACCAGCCTGACCAACAGGGTGAAACCCCATCTCTACTAAAAATATAAAACTTAGCTATCATCTGGGTTGCCGTATAAGCAGGTGGGTGGCCTTGCCTGCCCCATTCTCATTGAGCTTCCCCAGGTTAATGGCCAAGTTTTTCTCTCGATGATGTACCTCAGTTTCATGTCTTCCCTGCCACACAGATGTGCAAATTTCCCCATAGTATTCTACTAACTAAAACCTCACAAAGTGCAGGGCCTCCTCCTCTGACACCTTTATGTTTCTGTCCTACCATCTGGGTAGTTGCAAAGTGAATTTTTGGATTAACTTATCAATGGATGTTCTAGCTTTAACCTAAGCCCAACAGAAGACCACAGAGCAGCCCCACCTACCTTCCAGCTTCTCTTGGAATGCTGACTAAAGCGTTTCCTCGAGCAGCTGGTTATGTTTGTTCAAATGAGGCAGTACCCTCATGCCTGCTGTGTGGTACTCTGGAACCATCTCCTTCCCGACAAAGCAGAGTCAGGAGGCTTTGCAAGGTGGTCATTGCCTCTACACTCAGACCTGGACTGACGGCTTGATTCCTGCTCTGGCAAAGGCACAGACTCTGGTATTAGGCATCCTGGCAGTCAGCACTGGGGATTGCCCATTCCCATGAAGCAGGACTCTGGGAAATGACCCTTGTTTCGGGGAGAAGGCAGGATGCATTACATCTACTCAATGGGATCACACTAGGTCTTGATGGCCTTAGCTCTTTCAGAAGCCAACACATGGGCTGAATCTGAGACAACAACCTCTTCCTTGGCCCCTGAACCTGAAGATGCCCTTTTCTTAGGATGGGGGCAAAGATGAATGAAGACAAGCTGGTGTTTGGTCCAGGCCTGGAGATCTGGCAAGGGCCATCTAGACCACCAGAAACCAGAGGCAGTACCCTATTGCCTTGGGTTCTTTAGAAACTTTGTTTCAAATAAAAACAAAACTTCCTTAACTTAGCAATACCACAGCCAAATAAATCAATAAATGAGCAAAAAAAGAAAAGAAAATTAACACCCAGCTCCCAGTCTGCCTCTTTGACATTTCCTTCCTCCCTCATCTTCCCCTCCCTTCCCAGTTTTGTTCTAGGAAGAGGTCACCAGGGCCTATAAGGAACCTGTAGGAATGCATATAGGAACTGGTTTGGGAAAATCGGAAGGAAAAGATGGCCTCCATGGTGCCTGCCTAAATCATTCACCCATTCTAGAAAGGCTTGTCAAGTGCCTCCTATGTGTCAGGTACTGTGCTGGGCACTGGGGCTCTGGGGTGTGTCCGCCAAGACCACCTCCACCAGGAAGCCTTTCCTGACCTCTCCTGGAAGCTGATTCTCTCTGGTCTGTGACAGCAGTATGTGGCTACCCCAATCTGCCAAGCAGTGGTTTCTGCATCTCATTTGCAAAGCCCGAGGGCTTCGACAGATAGCTTTCTTTTGTATTCCAGCTGTGTGAACATAACACAGGTACAGAGAAAGTTCTCAATACCTGGTGGATCTCTCCTTTTGAAAGCAAGGACTCTAGGAATCAAGTCTCACTTTTCACCTGGCCTACTATACACCCAGCACAGTGTAGATATGCTAGCTCTTAAACTGTCTCAGTTCTGTAAGAAAGGAGTTATTTCTCCATTTTACAGATGAGGAAACTAAGTCTCAGATAAGCAAAGTAACTAGCTCCAGGTCACACAGTCAGAGGCAGAGTGAGGATTAAACACTGGGTCTCCTGTGCCCAAAATGGGACGTTTGCCTCTTCCTTAGAGAGGGCTTATTCCTATGCTTCTCTAATCTTAGCAAAGACATAACAAGGGTATTAGGAGATGTTTTTTGACAGGGCAGGACTCTTGATTATTCCAAATCCCAGCCATTCTTCAGGGCCAGCAAAGCCAACAAGGAGAACAACACCAGCTGAGACACAGTCCCTCTCCGAGGAACTACAAGTCCTTCTCACGGCATCCCCTGGGGTAGATAGGAAGCAGCTGTGACTGTGATCATCTAAGACCAGCAGGAGAGAGTGTCCTTCCCCGCTGGGATAGAGCACCCTGGCTCAGGTCCCCGCCTCCTGTTCGTCTCCACTCCGGGAATCCCAGTTCTCCAAAGCCATGGAAATAGGCCCAATAACTTTGGGCTGGGCTGCTGGGCAGAGTCTAGTATAATGTGTGCTACAGAAGGCTACAGCAGGATTGAGATGGGGATTCAGGGACAGGGCCTTCTGGGGAGTGAAGAGCAGACTGCCATGCTAACTGCCTGTGTAGGAATGAGTTTCTTCACCATTCAGGCCTTAATCTCTCCATCTCTATAGTAAAGGCTGGGCTAACTTGCCAGCCTGAGCCCTGCTTCCTGCCCCATGAGTTCAAGTCCATGTTGCCTATTGAAAGCAGTCACACAGTGGGAAGTTAGGGGCCTTCCTGGCATCCGAGGGCTGGAAGCAGCCATCACAGCCCCCTGATCATGATTGGCTGGAGGGTGAGCATATAACCTGACAAGAGCCAATGAGATGCAAGAAGGCTTTGCTGGGTATCCTGGGAAAACCATCCTTAACTGCAACCTTGAGTTCCAGAAGGTGAAAACAGAATCCCTCTTAAGATGGTGAGGAAGAACTTGTCTAAGGATGGAATCAATGTGAGGCAGAGCACAGCTAAGAGCCAGAAAGAAACTAGGTCTTGAGGCTATCTTCTCAGGTCCTGATTAAGCTATGCCTGATATCCCCAAGCCTTTTCTGTTTGAGAACCAGCGAATACCTCGTTTTTCTTAAGCTGGCTTGTAAGAGCTTTTTTGGCACTGGCAATGGAGTCCCAACTGATGCAAACAGCCCAACCTTTAAAATGCTGCCTGGGGGGTCTTTCTTGGCACCAAAGTCTTCTCTCACCTTTCTGCTCTGCTGCCTACCTGAGAGTTTAAGCTGGGAACTCAGATCAAGAGCTGATGAGTTTACCCTAGGTTATTCCCTAACTTAGAATATCACTATGTCCTTTTCCTCAGAACCTGTTCCTCCTTCTGCATTCCCTGCCACCATTGATGAGCCCAGCATTGGCCTAGAAACCCCAGCCCAAAACACGGAACCTTCTCCCACCTCTCCAGGATGCCTGTCCCCACTTTTTTCTACTAATACACACATCCAAACTCTTAGGGCTCCAGAGAAGGCACTCGGTTTGACCAACCTCCATGTTCCTGCCTAGAAGATAGACTGGTACACAGCAAGATATATTTGTTGAGTCAACTTTCAACCTTCAAATGATTTTCAAACATCATTACTTCCTGGGGGTGACTACTCCACCTACCTACCACTCAGCTCAGAGTTGGATGGGCTCTCACTCTCAACCCTCCCCAGAAAAGCAGACCCCAATACCTGGACAATGGCTGTGTGAACAGGCTCACAGCCCTCTGCTTGGAACCCCAGCACTAGAGTTTATGTGCATGATAGAAAGGAAGCTCACACCTTGCCCACTGAGGCCAGCAGCAGGGTGAGAGCAGTTGTGGATCTTGGCGAGGGTCTTTTTGTCACCAATAGACTCTGAGCTGAATTGCAGGATGGTGGGTGGGTGCACAAGAAGCTACGTGATAGGGTAAAACGGAACAGTCTCTTGGTTATCCAGATCTATGCAAACAGCTACATTAGCTGAGTCTTTAGACCCGAGTTAAGAACAGGTTATGGTGAACAGCGATGAGCAATAGCAGGGGTGGGTGGAGGCAGGGAGGGTAGATGGAGGAGCCTGAGAATGGCTCTCCCAACAGCAAGGTTTGGTGATTGGAAGCACATGTAATTCAAGGTCCTGCTTTTTAAATGTGCATGTACAACTGTGACTGCTTAATGATATGAGACAGGAAGTAACCATAGAGAATTTCTCCCCAGGGGAGTTATTTTTCCACCACGGAGAGGTGGGAATGGTCTGGGAGTGATTCCAAGGCATTAGCAGGAGAGAAACTGACATTTATTGTACCAGGGGCTCTACCGCACTCCTCACATCCTTTATCTTACCTAGTCCTTACAATAGCCCTGCAAGGTACTGTTATTCCCATCTTACAGGTGAGAAAATTGAAGCACAGAAAGGTGAAGTAATTTGTTCCAGACATCATGATTACTAAGCAACATAAATGGGGTTTGAGCTCAGGGCAGCCTGACTCCAAGCCCAGGGTTCTGCTCAGTATACCATAATGAAGGCTTCTAGGTCAATACAGAGCCAGGCAACAGCAACAGCAGCAACTTCAACCAAAAACGAAACGCTGACACAGGACCAGAAGAGGTTTTTCTGGCTAAGGCTTCACCAGCTAATTCATCGTGGGGAAGGTATCATCCCTAACAATCAGATTTACATATGTTCTCTGTTAACCTGCAGCTTGTTACATGTGCAATAGCTCTACGTAATTTAACTGGTAAATAACATAGAGTTCATCCAAGGGGTTAAAGTGAGTCATTCTCATGAAGCGTTTTTTTTTGTTTGTTTTTAGAAAAGTCTGAGTAAAGAGAGCTCTGAGGGCAGGTTAAGACCAGGGCCTGACAGGAGATGCCTCAGCAGTTTTGCAGGGGCTATTCTGGGCTGTGAGTGGGCAGGCAGGTGAGCAGATCGCCCTCCCTGCCCAGGCCCCACAAGGAGCAGAGGCACTGGGAAATCACTGGGTGTGCCAGGGTTTTCAGGGATCACCCTAGCAACATTGCCAATGCCTGGGTGGAGCTCCTGCACCTTGGGGAACATTTTCCCAGGGTGGCCCCCAGGCTCCTTACATCAGCCCAGGTACCCCTCTGTTTCCTGTGTCCACAGTTGGTATTTCCTAGTTATAAAATGATTTTTTTCATTAATGCTATGATAGAACTTAGAGGAATGTAGATATTTTAAATATGACAACATAAATTTATGGAACAGAAGGTTTTTTCTTTCTTTCTTTCTTTTTTTTTTTTTAACAAAGACACCTAATTTGGAGTCACCCTGGATCCTAGAAGCCCCAAAGGCCTGGGACATTGTTCTCTTGGCTTTTCATCTCTTGTCCTCTGATCTCTCCTTTTGGAGCCCCTACACAGGGCCCTTCCTCCAGGGTTGGCAAAGTTCGGGAAAAGCAAAAAGCCCTTTAGGGCCCTGGGCTGGAATGCTGGCTGGAGTATGGCTGGCAGGCTTTGTGGTTGGGACAGGCTTGGGAGCAGCAGCTCTGCTCTGCTTAGCCTGCAGGTCAGCACTGGAAGGCCCAAGTTGGGCAGGGGCCCCAGGACAGGAGGGAGGGAGCAGCTACACAATGCTTTCCTGATATCCTCTTCTGCCTCAGTTACCTCTCTGTTCTCGCCTACCAAAATCTAGCCATCCTGCAGCCTTGTTCACTCCGCATGTCCAGATGAGAGAAGGTGATAACTAACCAGAAAATGGACTCCTGGGATGGGTGCAGGGTGGTTCTCCTATGAAGTAATCCATCTTCCACACAGCTGGAATTCTAAAACATAGCTGTGGTCGCAGGCCTCCCTCAAGTCAAACATTACAGCGGCTCTCTGTATGCTGACTCCCAAGTCTGGCTGCTTACTAGAAGCATCTGAGGTGTGTGATAAAATGGAGATTCCTAGGTCCTTCCCAGATCAACTGAATCAGAATATCTGGGAATAGAGCCTCGGAATCTGCATAGCTAAAAGCCCCTAAGGGCAATCTGATCCAAAGACCACAGCTGGAGAATCCCTGGTCCACAGATGAAGTCCAGGTTCCTGGGCACTCACGCAAAACTTTCTGCTCTGAGACTGACGAACCTCTCTGGTTTTTTCTCCTGCCACTAGCACCAAGGTAACTTGTACCCCAGCCTCACCTAAGGCTCCAGCTTCCAGAATAGTCCATGTGCTGTCAAACCTCAGTACCACTCCCCCTGCCTAAAAGGCCATCCCCCACATCTGTCTCCATGAAAGACCCTACTTATCCTTCAGGAGCCACCTCATGATCATCACCAGATTATACCCTCTGCCCCATTTCCTTTTAGCAGTTTAAATTGTTCAGTTGGAAACGTAGACTTTAACCTTCTGTTTGCCACTTTCTAGCTCTATGACTTTGACTCTTGAATTTCAATGTCCTCACAAATTGTTATGAAAAATACTCAAATTTGAAAAGTATGTAAATATCTGTAAATTACATATACAGTGTCTAGCACAGGGTCTAGCACAAAATAACAGAATGATAACTTTTATTATTATTATTCCTATATTGCAATGGCATTCCTCTAACACAGAGTTCAACAAACTATGGCCTTTGGGCCAAATCTGACCAACTGATAGTTTTTGTAAATAAATTTTAATCAAAATACAGCCACAGCCATTCACTTGTATATTGTCTATGGCTGTTTTCATGCTATGAGGGCAATTGAGTAGTAGAGGCAGACACTGTATGACCTACAAAGCCAAAATATTTACTATCTGCCTTTTTTCAGAAAAGTTAGCCAACACTGCTCTAACATAATTGCAATTATTTGTTTTTAGTTTGATCTCCCCCATTTGGCTAAAAGCAACTCAAAGATCTTCATGGCAGACTCCTATTCATCCTTCAAAACCAAGTCTTTCTCATCTTTGTATCTCTAACATTTGGTATATAATTAGGGCTTGTTATATGTTAAATTGAAGCAAATACTTCTGTAACCCAGTTTAAATGCACACATCTCCTGAAAGCCTCTACGGGAAGATGGGGTAAGTGCCAGCAGACCCGGCTCTGAGCCTGCCTCCTTCTTGGCTTCAGTGTACAATAATCTCACTGCCTGCAACCACCCAAAACCCAGGACTATTGTGCTTTGCAGCTATAATATTTCCCCTGATAGAGAGGGAAGGAAGAACCCCTCCTAAGAAATTGGCTTTCCAAAGGTTAGTATATTCCCATTATCCAAAAGTGTATAAATGGATGGTCTGAGGGTTCCCATGGTCCTTACAGGGGGCAATTTGGTGGACCCGTTTTTAATAAATGAACTAATGGATTGGTATTCTTTTTAACTTAAGATTTATATTTTGTTTAGTTTCGACTACCCATGAATTTGTATTTCCTTACCAAAGCTCCTTTTGAGAAGATAACTAGGATTTCCAAGCAGTGAGACCATTTCTTTGTGAGCTGGTTATGCAACCCTCTGAGACCTTGGGCCAGTCACCCGCCTCTCTGGGCCTAGGCTTCTGTGCAACTTTCGGACTTGACTCCCTGGAGTTCTAGCCAGAGGGATGAACCAACTCGTGGTGAGGAAAACAGCAGCCTGGCAACAGGCAGCCTGATGGAGAGTCTTCCTACCTCCATGCCTCTATGCTGCAGTAACACATTCCCTGTCCTCCCAAGCAAATACAGCAACTCATTCCTACTGCCTTTTCTTTAGGCTTAAAGAAGATACTTTAGCCCTGAAGTAGATCTTCAGAAGATAAGAAAATGCCATGATGTGGAAAACTGTGCTGGATGAAATGGAAACAGCTCTCCCCTGAGGCCAGATGAAAAGCACATGGATAAATGCCAAAGGCCATCCCTTCCTTGAGCCTTTGGAAGCAGCAGCCCACCCCCTCTTTTAGAAAGTAATTCCCCCCTTACCCTTCACCCTCCTTGCAGACACCCCCATGGGATAAAATACTGAGCCTGCAGGATCCTGGTTATCTAGGGGCAAATCCGTGTAACTGTGCATTGAGCTGACTTTTATTGATTTCCCAGCAGGTGATTTATAACTGCCTGCTTCCTAAAAGGGCTTGTGGCCAGATGGCAATAAAAACACTCAGAGGCCAAGAGAGTTAAAAATAAATCCTGAAAAAGACAGCAGAGGAAAGAGGGAGATAGACAGCTCCATAAGCTGAGGTGGAATGACTGCTCAGTCTGGATGACAGGGATGGGAATCTTGCTTTTCAGTTCGGCTGACATAACCAGTTGAGATCAGCAGCATCTCATTTTTGGCTATTGCAAGAATTGCAGAGCAAGGAGTAGCTACATCTTGAGCTTCCAAAACTAACCGTTAGCCTGACAGAGAAGAAAATTAGAGTGAGATTTTGCATTTTAGAACTTTATAAAGCTCATTTCACAGAGAGACTCCTCATACAGCTGTGTCACCATCCTGTTTTCACAACAGGATCTGGATATGCTTTAAAGCAGGCAGTGTAAATAAAAATCCTAGGTGTTATGTGCATCTCTGAGTCTGATGGCTGGTCATCCTCCCTCCCTGGAGTGGCTTTAGAGTAGACCTTGACAAAAATGAGCTTAGGATAATGCGAAACCATGCACAAGTATCCTTTAGCTCAGTGAAAATAGGCAGTGCCTTCTAATTCTGGCTGTAGATCACTGTCATTTGGTGCTCTTGGGGAATGGGTTATTTAACAAATTCTGACTTCACTAGTTGCAACTAACCAGAGATCAGATCTCTCAAAGGAAAACCAAGAAGGCTATTGTTATGCGCTTAATTGCGCCCCCTAATCCTCCTTCTAGTTCTGAAGTCAAAATGCTAACCCTCAGTACATAAGAATGTGACTGTATTTGGAGACAGGACCTTTAAAGAAGTGATTAAGTTTAAATGAAGCCATTAGAATGGACCCTAATTCAATCCGACTGGTGTCCTTATAAGAAGAGGAAATTTGGATGCAGAGGCACCAAGGATGTGCCTGCACAGAGGAAAGACCGTATGAGGACACAGAGAGAAGGTGGCCAGCTACAAGCAAAGAGAGAGGCGGCAGAAGAAACCAGATCTGCTGATGCCTTGATCTGGGACTTCCTCAGAAATGTTAGAAAATAAATTTCCATTGTTTAAGCCACGCAGCTTGTGATATTTTAATATGGTAGCCCTGACAAACTAATACTCCTACTGATAGAATCTCTCAGCCATATCAGATTGAAATTCAAGTCTGTTTCAAACACTTAATCTATGAAATTGGGATCAATACATTTTGGAGAATAATTGTTTTAATATTTTTCCAGGCCAACCATAAAACTCTTTTCAGAACATTTTGAATGAAATAAAAATTCTCTAGACTAGATGCCAAGAATTCCACCTTTGAAGAAGTAAGATTATCTCTATTTGCAGATGATATGATCTTATATATACAAAATCCTAAGAAATCTACTAAAAAGCTCCTGGGACTAATAAACAAGTTCAGCAAGGCTGCAGGATACGTGATTAAGATACCATAAGCAATTATATTTCTATACACTAGTAATGAACAATCAAAAAAATGAAATTAACAAAGCAGTTCCATTCACAATGTTATCAAAAGCATAAATACTTAGGAATACACCCAACAGCTGGCCAGGTATGGTAGCTCACTCCTGTAATCCCAGCACTTTGGGAGGCCAAGGTGGGCAGATCACCTGAGGCCAGGAGTTTGAGACCAGCTTAGCCATCGTGGCAAAACCCCATCTATACTAAAAATACAAAATTAGCGGGGTATGGTGGCACACATCTGTAGTCCCAGCTACTTGGGAGGCTGAGGCATGAGAATCACTTAAACCTGGGAAGCAGAGATTTCATTGAGCCAAGATCACTCCATTGCACTCCAGCCTGGGTGACAGAGTAAGACTCTGTCTTTTTAAAATAAATAAATCAATAAATAAATGGAATACACTTAACAAAATAAATGCAAAACTTTTACTCTGAGAGATATGAAACATTGTCGAAAGAAATTAAAGACCTAAATAGATGGAATGCCACCTCATTTCAATTTCACATGGAAATACAAGATACCAACAATAACCAAAATAATTTTAAAAAGGAGAAAAAATTGAATATTATCTACACATCCCAATTTTAAAACTTACTATAAAACTATCGTAATATAGTATGATACTCTACACTGCACAAGAAGAGACATATACATCAATCGAACAGACTTGAGAGTTCATAACTAAACCCTTACATTTATAGTTAATTGATTCAACAAGGATGCCAAGACAAGTCAATGGGAAAAGAATAGTCTTTTCAACAGGAACAATTGGCTATCCACATATAAAAGAGTAAATTTAAACCCCTTCCTATACCATGCACAAAAATTAACTCAAAACATCTAGATTGGAGAGCTGTAACTGTAGAATTCTTAGATGACAGCATGTGAGTAAATCTTGGTGCCCTTGGGTTAGGCAATGCCTTCTTGGATACAGTGCCATAAGTGCAGGCAACAAAAGAAAAAGTAAATAAATTGGACTTCATCACAATAAAAAACCTCTGTATTGAAAATGATGCTATCAAGAAAGTAAAAAGATAACCCACAGAATAGAAAAAAATTTGCAAATAACATATCTAAAAAAGGTCTTGTATCCAAACTAAAGAACTCTCATAACTCAATAACAAAAAGACAAATAACACAATTTTAAAATGGTCAAAATATTTGAATACACGTATCTTCAAAGAATATATGCAAATAGCCAATAAGCACATCAACGGATGTTCAACATCATCAATCATCAGGGAACTACAAATCAAAACAGCAATGAGATACTACTTTACACCCATTAGGGTGGCTAAAATTAAAAAGACAGGTAACAGCAAGTGTTGACAAGGGTGTAAAGAAACTAGAACCCTTATATATTGCTGGTAAAAATGTAAAATGGTATAACCACTTTGGAAAACAATTTAGCAGTTCTTCAAAAGGTTAAACATGGGATTACCACATGATCTACCAATTCTACTCCTAGATATGTACCCAAGAGAAATGAAAATCTATATCCACATAAAAACATGTATACAATATTCATAGCAGCACCATTTATAATAGCCAAAACGTGGTAACAAACTAAATGTCCAAAAAGTAATTAATGGATGAATAAAATATGGTATATTCATACAATAGAAACTATTCAGACATAAAAAGGAATGAAGAGCCAGGCATGGTGGCTCATGCTTGTAATCCCAGCACTTTGGGAGGCTGAAGTGGGTGGATCACTTGAGGTTAGGAGTTTGAGATCAGCCTGGCCAATACGGTGAAACCCTGTCTCTACTACAAATACAAAAATTAGCTGGGCGTGGTGCTGCAAGCCTATAATTTCAACTACTCAGGAGGCCACAGCACAAGAATTGCTTTAACCCAGGAAGCGAAGGTTGCAGTGAGCTGAGATCGTGTCACTTACACTCCAGCCTGGGTGACGGAGTGAAACTGTCTCCAAAAAAAAAAAAAAAAAGGAATGAAGGAATGATATATGCTAAAGTATGAAAGTTGAAATCAGTGAAAGGATGAACTTGAAAATATTATGGTAAGTGAAAGAAGCCAGTAACAAAAGACCACACATGTGATTTTATTTAAATAAAATGCCCATAATAGAGAAAGCTGTAGAGATGGAAAGTAAATTAATGGTTGCTCAGGGCTGGGGGGATGGGGGAAATGAGACGTGGCTGTTAATAAGCATGGGGTTTCTTTTTGGGTGATAAAAATATTCTGGAATTACATAGCCACGATGGCTGCATAACTCTCTGAATATACTCAAATCCATTGAATTGTACACTTTAAGTAGGTGAGTCATATAGCATGTGAATTATATTTTAACAAGGCTGTTAAACATTTTTTTTTCTAACTTTCATTTAAAAAAAAAAAGAGAAGGAAGCTAGCTTTGGTCCTTAGTGCCTTGTGACCTCTCTGGACATAGCTTCCTCAAACATAAACATTAGAAATTAAACTTAATAATTTATAAGGTGCCTTCAATCTCTAAAATTGCTGAGTATACGTAATGTAAGAAAACAGGTTGAGGAAAAGAGATTATCTGTCTAGGATGGGGTCGTGTGAGGAGAGATGAAGGAGGAGGCAACAACAAGAAGACTGAGAGAAAGAAAGATGAAGGGACAGGGACACGGGCTCAGAGAGACAGAGAGACATGGAGACAGGACTACACCAAGAAAGACAGGCTCACTGGGATGAAGGTACAGATTACTCATCTGTCCTTCTATCTAACAAACATTTACTGAGCACCAACCAAGTGCCAAGTTCTGTGCAGCAGTAAACCAGGTAGGCTAGGGCACTGAGCTCACAGGTCAGAGACACAGCAGTAAGCAGGCAATTCGCAAGTAAGTAGAGAGAGCAAGAGCTGGGGTGCAGTATTTCAAGATGCTCCAGAAGTGCACGGATGCAACACACACCCCACACCCCACTCAACATACACAACATTCGCAAAGGTAGAATCATGTTTGTAGGGAGCACCATTCCTCATCGGAGGCATTTAGAATTCTGCTAGCAAAGACATTCAAATAAACGTGTTTTTACAAGTATGGGCACACATGGGGGTGTCACCTTTCAGTTCTCACCCTGAAGTTTCTATAAAATCAGGCTGAAGGACAGGATTTCTCCCTCAGTCCAGAGTTTTCCAGTACTCTTTTGCCCTCATGGGGAGGGACTGGCTTTGGAAACAGAGAGGAATGTGACTTATTACAAGCACACCAGCACCGCTCCTCTGGGCTTTCGCTGGGAACTTCCCAGAACACATTCTGTTCCACTCTCCTTTCATCCCATTCAGACCTGGCCCAATAAAGGCATCACATGTTGCCCCTTCCCCTGTCTTGTGGCTTCTCTGCTGCTGACAGGCACATGAAGGGGAATTGAAGCTCAACAGAAAAGTGACTGCTCCCTGCACAGTGCTGGCTCCCTGACCGACTCAGATTCGCCAACTGTGAGGAGGGAAGGCCAGGGACGTTTCTGGGTAGCTCTTGCCGGAGTCCCTTTTCTCCTAACTCTAGATTTAGCCAGAGTCCAAGCTCCACAATATGCCTGAAATAGCCTCAAGTCACATCCTAAGACAGGGGTTCATCCCCTCATATGAAGGATTCTCTTCGGAGATGTTGGGGGCTTTGGACATTGTGTACTGGCACACGAATAGGAAAGGCAGAGTGACCCAGAGCAGGAAGGAGTGGGCACCGCCCTGCAGATTCTGGGCGGCTGCACCAGCGCTGAGCTGGGAAACAGCCCTTGTGCTCCCTGAAGGTCTCCCTGGCTGTGCACCATTTGGAGCAGCAGTGAATTAATGTGATTCAGGCTCCAAAAATAGTAGCCAGAGCATCTAAAATTGCTTTCCACCCTGGACTGGGCCAGTCTCCTGGGAATGTCAGCGTTTCTAAAATGTCCCCATTCACCCAGAGGGCCTTGTGTCAGACCCCAAGTGGGATCTGGGCCACCGTTAAGCTCTCCTGGTTCTGTTGGCTCCTGCCCGGTTCCCCTCTGCTGTGTGTCACGTGCACTGCCTCCCAAACAGGAAATGCTACTTGATGCCTGCCACTTGCTGTTACCAGGTCTGAGAACTTTAACCCAGCAAATGGCTGGGAAGGGCAGAAATGGCCCCTTGCAGAAGTGGCCTCGGTGGCTCTCTATCATTGAGTTGGGACTTACTTTCTAATAATGATGACTGGGAAAGCAGAGTCACCTGGGGAACCCTGAGCCTCTGGTTGGCTACTGATACCAAAAGGAGCCGTTTCCACAATGGCGTGTGTTTCTCTGACATAATTTTTTTGGGGTCTCAGGGAATTTCATCATCGTGAAGACTTGCCACTGCCTTCGCACATCCTGTGCTCTATGCAGGAAGTGCCCTTTACACTCTTCCCTGACTGACAAATGCCCCTTCATCCTCTTATGCAGCACCTTCCTAAGAGTGGGGAGCTGTGGTCTTTATTTTTTCTGCCATGAATGCTCTGGAATGGCCACCCTTGCCCAGGTTACGCTCCCATGCCTAGAGATTTACACCCTGCATTCTCTTAACCACTGATCAACCACGATTCTCAGCTGCCTTATTCATGGGCAGGAGTGAAGCAAGGAGCAGGCCTCTCCCCTGCCTCATGGAGGCTGACCTCCCATCCAACAACTAAATGACCAGGATTTGTGACCACTGGATGGGCTTCCTGATTTAAATGCACTTTGAGTGTCTCTCGGCCTAAAGAATCGTGATTTGATCTTTACGATCATGTGCTTTAGTTCTCAGGTTCTTAGCTGTGATGCTCCTACTGCCTGTTAGTGGCTTCACTTTGCTTCCCTAAGAGATGCCAGAAACACAGAACAGAGAAAAGCTATAAATAAGCACAAGTATAACCATAAAGGAGGCTACGTTAGTTTACACCTTGGTTTCTTACCACGCAGTGGGAGGTAACAGTTCCTACCTCAGAGTGGTTGAGTGGATGAGATTCGATGTGTAAATGACTCAGCACGAAGTCAGTACTTTGGAGGGACAGCTGCACTTTTGCCCATGTGGCCCCCAGTGCCCCTTCTTCTGGTAACAGCAGCATAGTCATCATACTTGTGCTTGGGATGTGTGTGGTTGACCCCACGGTGGGACTGGAGCTGTAACACTGGACTGGCCCCGCAGACCATCCCATGCTCCAAGCTCTGGACTGTAACTGAGGAAGGAGCACGTGACTCAGACCCCAGTACGTTCAGTTTGGCAACTTCTGTTGGAACTGTTGGGGGGAGTTCTTGCCGCAGGCGTTGCTGAAGGGGTAGGCTGGGAACTGCAGGTGCCACAGTGCTACTACGCGGGAGAGGCCACCTGAGAATACATTCAAACCAAGGACAGCCGAGAGATAGAGGGGATGAGGCCATGGATCCACCCACATTCGAAATTGCCCTAGAGCTCTCAGTGCTATAATCCAGAACATTCTGCTAATATTCTAATCTAATTTGAATCCATTTCTATTCCAGGCAAACCAGAATCCTGACAAATGCAAAGCTCAACATGTCTGAGGATTCACCCTTCCCACAGCCATTGCTCTGGGGTGAGGGGTGCTCCTTGGCCCCTGCAGAGACAATGCCACAGCTCCTCTCTCTGTCCCCAGCCTCTCGCTCTTCAGTCTTTTCCTGCACTGGCTGTTCTCAAACACAGGTTTGGAAGATGCCCTGACTCACCACTGGCTGGAGATCTTGTCCCAACTTCCTCAGCTCTACCTGCAAAGCTCCACATCCGACCCTAATTCCCTTTGCACGTCTCTCCTATGACCTTCCCCTCTGGGTCCATGCGCACTCTGTGCCCCACTCATACCAACCCCTTCCCTACTCTGAAACACTCCCTCCACTCTCCCAATCCTGTGCCTTTCCCAAGAAGTTCCTCACTTCTTTCTTACCTACCTGCCAGATCCACCTACTCAACTACCTTCTCTTCCAAGAAGCCTTCATGAATGGTCCCAGACTTGAGTCAACATCTCCTTCTCCTGAATCAATGTCTCCCTTGTACACACTATAGTACCTCTCAGTGTTTATGACATGAAAGTAATTTATGCATTTTTTTGAGAGCAGGGAGCATGTCTTACTCCTTTCAGGATCCCCTAGGGCACTCGCACAAGGTTTGCTCACCCTAGGCCCTCCGTGAATTTGTCGACACAAGACCTTGGCTTCCAGCTGACAAACTCTGACTACCCTGTCCCCTCCCCTCAACCATACTCTCGGAGAGGAGCGCCTAAACTTTGGGTCACATTTCCTCTTCGCCAGTAAACTTCTTTTTTAAAAAAATTATGATAAAACACGTGTGACATGAAATGTATCATTTTAACGATTTCAAAGTGTACAATTCAGTGGCACTAAGTACATTCACAATGTTGTGCACCCATCACCCTACCTAGTTCCAGAGCTTTTTCATCATCCCAAATGGAAACTCTGTGCCCATGAAGCCATCACTCCCTGCTCCCCCTTTCCTGCAGGCCCTGCCAACCACAAATCTGCTTTCTGTCTCTGTGGCTTTACCTGTTCTGGAGAGTTATATGAATGGAACCATACAATATGTGACTTTTTCTGTCTAGCTTCTTTTACTTGGATAATGTATTCGACATTTATCCACATGGTAGCATGTATCCACACTTCATTCCTTTTTGTGGCTGAATAACATTCCATCATATCTATCTATCTATCTATCTATCTATCTATCTATCTATCTATCCACCCAGCTCACATTTGTTTATTCATTCATCAGGTGATAGACATTTGGGTTGTTTCCTCCCTTTGGCTATTGTGAATAGTGCTGTTACAAACACCGTGATACAAGTTTTGTTTGAACACCTGTTTTCAATTCTTTTGCATATATACCTAGGACTGGAATTGCTGGGTCATATGGAAATTTTGCATTTACCAGGAAGCTGCTTATCCTTACTATCTGCAAGACTCACCAACATACTGGGTCTACTTAACTGCCTTCACCTGTGGAGATCCCAAGGTTTCTTAGAAGGGAGCAATTTAATCTTGTCATCTCCTGATGGCAATTCTTAAAGGATGTTCCTAGTTTTTAATACTGACCTCTTGTTATTTAGAGCTTTCCTTTGTCTAAGCTATTTCAGACATATTAATTTCTTCCTTACGGAAATACTACAAGGAAGAAACGATTATATCTGCCTTTTAGATTCAGAGGCTAAGAGATTCAGAGGATGAAGTGACGTGGCAAGGTCACAAGGCCATTAGGAGCCCAGCCGAGACTGACCCCAGCCCAGTGCCCTTTCCATACCACCACAGTGGCCCTCTCTTAGTTTGCTTCTCTTTCCAAAGTCTTTGTAAAATAGCCACCTTCTGAAATGTATTCAGACCCACCATTGTTTAGAAATGCCCCCTTGTTAGAAATGCCTTCTTGTTAGGCGACTGGTCAATGCTGGCACAGACCTCTGCACACACTCTGCCAGTTGGCACCTCATTTATAATTGAAGTGTTTTTCCTGGGGCAGATTTTGCCTGTACCAAAGAGACCAGTGTTTACCTATTCTGAGTCTCCTGTCACCTTCTGCAATCCTGGGTTAACATTCCCTTTTGATGCTGCTATGAGTCTAAATCTGAGTGTGTCCCACATGCTCAACCTCAGCTCTCTCAATTTCCTCCCTGTTCTTTTGTTCAACCCGAGTCTCCCCTTCCCTTTCTCAGGAGGAAACTAGCCCTTGGACCAAGGGGTGCCCTGACCTCTTTGGGGTGGAAAAAGAGGCACAATGACCTCCAGCTGGACGTGGTGAAGTTGTGTCCATCCTGCTTCTTGGAAGCTTCCAATCTTAGTGTCCTAGTTCTACCTGAGACCAGGAGATTGTAGAAATAAGCAGAACAAGCAATGACAACAATAACAACATTCACTATCCATCAGAGGCACAGAGCTTTTAAAAAGTGTACGATCTGGTGGCATTAAGTACATTCGCAATGTTGGCACCTACCACCCTTATCCAGTTCCAGAACACTTTCCTCATCGCAAATGGAAACTCTGTACCCATGAAGCAGCCACCCTCTGTTCCGCTTTCCACCGGACCCTGCCAACCACAGATCTGGTGCCTGGTGCTTTAGGCATATTTACCCACTCAATCCCTTGACTGCCCTATGAGGTAGGTGCTACTTTGCAGATAAGGAAACAGGTTCAGTGTGATGCTATTACCTCCAAAGTCATGGAGCTAATGGGTGGCCAATCAGGGGTTGAAGCTGTCAGAGCCCATGCCTTCCCCACGCCAGCCCGCTGTGTGCCTCTCAGGGAGAAGCTTCGTGAGCTGACCTGGCTTACTTAAGAGAGCCTTCCTTAGCAGTTCTGCAAGTGGCGAGGACTCTCTAGATGCCATGTGATCCATTCTGCATCCACCCAAATAGGAATGCCACTAGCCACTTTTCCTAAAGCTGTATAGAGTTCTGTATGACTCCAGTTCTGGGTGATGTTGTCAGGAGTTCTGAAAAGAAAGGTTTTGTGTTTCACTGTATTTGGGGATATCAGCAGGAGACAGGTTTCTGTCTTGCAGGACATCTCAGAACCTTTAAGAAGCAAATGTGCAGCATAAATCTCCAAGAAAGGGCGAAAGGATATGATGTTTCCCAAATTTATTTCACCATGAAATGTTTTTCCAAGGACTGTCTCAAAGTGTCCTCTTTAAAACTCCACTCTGGGCCGGGCGTAGTGGCTCATTCCTGTAATCCCAACACTTTGGGAGGCTGAGGCAGCTGGATCACCGAGGTCAGGAGCTTGAGACCGGCCTGGCCAACATGGTGAAACCCTGTCTCACCATGGCTCATTCCTATAATTCCAGCTACTCAGGAAGCTGACAGAGGAGAACCGCTTGAACCCAGGAGACAGAGGTTGCAGTGAGCAGAGATTGCACCACTGCACTCCAGCCCGGGCGACAAGAATGAAACTCTGACTTAAAAATAAATAAATAAATAAATCTCCACTCAGAAATGCCCTAAATCCTCTCAGGTTAGAGGGTGTCCAGAGGCGAGAGAGGGCATGATTATGTCCATTGACCCGGAGCCGGGCTGCCTGGGTTCGTATCCCAGCCCTGCCACGTGACCTTGGGCAAGCTGCTTCATCTTTTTATGCCTGAGTTTCCTCACTTGTAAAACATGGATAATGAGAATCTTGTGAATTGTGTAATACAAACTTCTTAGAACAATGGTTGGCCCATGGTAAGCACTGACTAACTTGTTAAAGAGCATTTTTAATCCTTTAAGAGCCTTGAAGAAGGGGGTGTCCCACTTTCTCTCAGAAGCAGTAGTCTAGTCCTGACATGCCCTTCCCCAAGCCTGCAGCAGCGTCTAATTTTATAAAACCTCTCAGCAACGATGGAGGGTGAGGAGCCCGGTAAAGGTAGTCGTGGTTCCCGAGGAACAACCCTCCTATCCTTGATGGCTAGGAAGGCCTTCTACTTCTTCCTCTTCCTCCTCCACAGCCAGGCACACAGGAGTCAGAAGACCTAGGCTCTAAACCCAGCTTGTTCATTTAGCAATCAGATCTCAAGTTTCCTTCCCTATAAAACAGAATCAAGACTCTGATCCAGGGCATGGCATAGAGCGGGTTGGGGTGCAGGCACTGAGCAGGCAAAAAGGCCTGGGGTGGCCACACTGCCCAAGAGAAGCAATGTGGCAGAAGTCAGTGCCAGTAACAGATGATAAATGTCTCCGCCTCTGGTGAGAAGCGAGACGGTTCTGACGACAAGGCTGCTTGGGTGGTGAATTAGGATAATCAACAGTAGCTGCTGTAACCGGAAACCCCAGATTTCAGTGGCTCTGGATGTACTTTGGATCTTGCTGACTTAAGTCCAGCACAAGTTGACATGTCTGCTTCCGTCTTAAAGCAATGAGTTTTACCACAGAAACACTAAATGGAATATATCCAGCATTAGGTAGGTGTTTGGATGGCACAAATTCCTAGATGACCGTCTGCCAAAGCCATTCTCCTCTGTTACTAAACTGATGCCTCCTCACCCCACCACCTCTCACTGGAGAAGTAACCTTGCAGGAGTGTGTGGTTACTTATTTAATTCTCCCAGCTTTTTAAGACTTCTCTGCAAGTGCCGAGTCTCCAGTTGCCCACATTCCAGCTCCTTCATTTCTCGCCTCGCAGGTGGCCTCAGGCTCTGCAGTAGCCATGACTTGCGTCACTTGTAGTTCACCTGTGGCTGAGGCAGGCAGCACTCCATGTGCTCCTCTGGTTTCCCAGCCTCCCCTGCAGTAGGTTGAGGCCATATGACTTTGGCCCATAGCCTGGGTATCACCTCTGGTTTGAGGCACTGAGATCCTGTGCCTCCTGTAGCCCTCCCTTCATCCGCTGAGATGGCTCTGGAGGCCACGTGCTTCATAAGCAAGCTGGAAAAATTAACTTAGAAGCAAATGCACCCTTTTTCCTAGGCCTCACTCCTCCACTGGGGGTGTAGGGGAGGGCAGGGAAAGCATCAGCTGGGAAGGAAAGGAGAATGGTTTTGGCAGACTGAGCCGTCCAGGAGCTCTTGGCACCTAAGTAGCCATTTAATGCTGGAATACCTTCCATAAAGAATCTTCTGTCATTAAACTGCTTGCTGCGATTTGGGGGCCATGGAGTGTGTCCTGTGATTCAGATATTCCCAACACACTATGGAACAGTGTGGCAGGCAGTGCATCTCAATCTATAACATGCACACGGTCACCTGGGGGCTTGCTAAGGTGCAGAGTCTGACTCAGTAGGTCTGAGCAGCTCTCAAGATTCTGCATTTCTCACAGCTCCCTGGTGATGCTGATGCTGCTGGTCCCTAGACCATATTCTGAATAGAAAGGTGACAGGGACAAGACTAACATATCAGCCAGGCATGGCGGCTTCTGCCTGTAATCCCAGCATGTTGGGGAGGCTGAGGTGGGAGGACTGTTTGAGCCTAGGACTTCAAGACCAGCCTAGGCTACATAGAAAAACCCTATCTCTACAAAAAATAACAAGTTAGTTGAGCATGGTGGCAGGTACCTGCAGCCTCAGCTACTAGGGAGGCTGTGGCAGGAGGATTGCTTCAGCCAGGAAGTCAAGGCTACAGTGAGCCGTGATCACATCACTGCACTCCAGCCTCTCCAGCCTAGATGACAGAGTGAGATCCCATCTTAAAAAAAAAAAAAAAAAAAAAAAAAAAAGATGGATTTATCCTTTTTTTTTTTTTTTTTTTTTTTTTTTTTTTTTTTTTGAGACGGAGTTTCGCTCTTGTTACCCAGGCTGGAGTGCAATGGCGCGATCTCGGCTCACCGCAACCTCCGCCTCCTGGGTTCAGGCAATTCTCCTGCCTCAGCCTCCTGAGTAGCTGGGATTACAGGCACACGCCACCATGCCCAGCTAATTTTTTGTATTTTTAGTAGAGACGGGGTTTCACCATGTTGACCAGGTTGGTCTCGATCTCTCGACCTCGTGATCCACCCGCCTCGGCCTCCCAAAGTGCTGGGATTACAGGCTTGAGCCACCGCGCCCGGCGGATTTATCCATTTTAAGTACAGTAGAAACAGTGCTTATGGTCCATGAAAATAATTTATTTTAAAATCAAAAGAAAACATAAACTTTTAGGTCAAATAAAGCATTTTGATGGATAACAATATATTTATTTTTCCACCAACATAGTCATAAAATTTGTATTATTTTCCTAAGGAGAAAGGGGCCCATGAAGGCACAACTACCTAGGTCTCACACAAATCCCAGTGGGGTCCTTGGGGCCAGGTGGATTAGAGGGCACAGTGAGAGGGGTTATGTTTCCTATAATGCATAAAACTGTAAAATCCAGATGATTCATGAAAGATGACACAGATAGCATGGTCTCATGGTCCTCAGGGAGGGTCAACGAGTTCTGGCGGGAGGAGAAAGTGCTTTTCAGATGTTAGTTAGCTGCTCGATCCATTTTCCTGGGTCTCTTCAAGTTCACCAGATCTCCTCTTCTAAGGAGCCCTTACGGGGTGCCCAATGCCTCCTGGAGGCCCCTCAAATTCTAGTGCCTGTGAGTTTCATCCCTTCCAAGGAACGGAAATCCAGTCCTTTTGTCACCGCCCACTACTCCTGTAGGGCATACTCATCTGCTCCCAGGCTGGAGAGCTGGGAGAAGCTGGCCCTGTCGTGTGAGAGAAGCAGCCCCAGGCTCTAGTGGCTGCCTGGACTATCGCTTCCAATCTGAGCAGTAAATGTCTTAACACAAGTGCCTTGTTAATAAAAAAGACAATAAATAGGCATTTCCTTTAGCAGTAAATGTTTTTTTAGAAACACAACCTTCCATTAACTTTGGACCTGATGCCAGTTCTAACTGTCCGCAAAGGACTTGAATGAGATTGTAGTAAATAAACAGTAACAGTGGACTCTTCGAACACACCTGCAGTCCTCCTTCTTGTCACTGACAGTGCCCAGCACAATTATTGCTCTGGGATGAGTTCCATCATGCAACTATTGGGAGGAATCACTGGGGCTTGGGGGTGGGGGGTGAATGGCTCACAGATGAAGAAAATGAGGACTTGGAAAGAAGACTTGATTTGCTCAAGAGTACAACATGAGTTGCAGGCAGAACCAGGCCTACAACTCGGGACCACTGCTTATACGCTGTCTTCATTTTCAGCTTTGGAAGTCGTACCAGGGATGGATGGTGGAAGACCTTCAATGCCCTTAAACCTGAGAGGTTTCATTCATGGGTGCATTTGTTCATTCATTCATTTAATATATCTACCGAACACCAGCTACAAACTTGATATGGTGCTAGCTTTCCTTAATCCCTTTCTATAAAGCCATAATGATCTAACCCTTTTCAAAATCTTATTGTCCCAGCTCTACTCTCTCCCAGCCTGATAAACTCCAAGTACAAGTTTCTATCTGTAGATGGGCTACATGCACTTTGCACCAACGGCAATATGGCCTTGGCTCTGCCACTTTCTAGCTGTGTGATCCTGAGTGAACTGCTCAGCCTCACAAAGCCTCCATTTTCTCATCAGTGACATGGAGATAATACAACCCGTCTCATAGTGTGCTGCAAACATTTGAGATAACGTATACAAAGCACTTAACATAGCATTTAGCTGGTGCTCAATAGATCACAGGTGTTACAGTAATAAGCACATTATTATTATTCTTGCCATGTGAAACAAGTCCCTGGAGATTCAGCAAATGGAATCTTCCCCTCTGGGACTCTAAAATAAAGTCAGGCTCTCTTTGTTCATGTGCCTAAGCAACTTTTGTGCTGTATAAACTATAGGAATGGTGATATAGACACCACTTGCCAAATGTTTTCAGGTCTAACGCAAACGATCCTTGATGTCTATAACCAATAACATCCTTTTATCCTTTTGGGCCCAGCTGGCCTGAGAAACAGTCTTCCTCTAAGTTCAGTAAGGTCTGTGAATCCCAGACCTGTGAGGAATGTTGGCTACACATAGAGATAACTGCAAGGAGATAGGGCTGCCCTCAAATGCATTAACAAGGCTGAAAAAAAAAAATACACAATGGACATGATTAGTTATCTATGGATGCAACCCAAGAAATTCTCTGTATATGGGGTTGCAGAGTTGGGAGGCTTCACAGACATCTCTAGAAGGCAGGATGAGAAGACAACTAGAAATAAGTAGGTGACGACATTCTTTGAAAACACTTTTGCTTTAAGCAATTTTCCCTTCTTTAGTAAGAACCCCTGTAAATGAGGGATGGCTTCCCCATGACCACATTTACACCCCACAGTCCTGTCCTCTGACCATGACTGACTGATCCTGATCCAAGCTGGACTTAATCGGATTCTTTCTCTCAAGCACTTAAAGACCAGGAGCTTCTGGAACCTAGTCAAACTGGGCCTGTGGCCTGAGCAGTGGTCTTCAGAGTAGAGTATGTCGTCCAGGGAACGCAAGATGATTTGGTAGAATATAGGAAGGAGATTTAAAATAAAAACCTTCAATTTTTAATTAAAAATAGTAACAAGGGACACTTACTTAATATTTAATAAACAGATTGGCAATGGTGTTGGTTCATGTAATGAAAGGCCACTATTATGTCCAGTTTGTGGGCTGTTATAACGGACTGTGGGGAATTCTACAATGCTACAGAACTGATGTAGCCCTCTCATGTATCCATTTGCTTTCCATGAAGGGTGATGCAGTTTGTGTATGCCCAAGTAAGTAGATTAATAAAACATATTTGTCTAGTTTTAACCTACCCTACCATCGTAAAATGGGTATGTAGCTTAAAAGGCCCATGCAAAAAAAAAAAAAAAAAAATGTGCAATGAAAATACTCCTTCTAATAAAGCTAAAAATAACTCTCAAAAATATTTTTACAAACTAGTGGATAAAACTGAAAATGCAATGTAATAATTCAGGAAGTAAGGATGTCCCTCTTCCACGTCAGGTATCTGAGCCGGTCTTCCTCTGCCTTCCTTGCCTTTCTCCCTGCCCTGCCCCCTGGTTCTCTGCTGTGTGCTTCAGGATGACACCTATGGAATGTATAACCTGGGCTCCTTTGCTTGCTGGCTGGGTTTGGCCAATGCAATAATAGGGGATGACAGGAGAGAGAGGCCTGGCTTTCCTTCCTTGCTCCAGCATGACATCTCTGTCAGTGACTGTGCTCTCCTTAGCTATAGCTCATTCTGGATAGATCCTCTTCCCTGGCTCCACAGATCACTGGTTTCTGGTAACGTGATTTTCTTCTCTTTCCCCTTGAAGAAGCACATAGAATCTTGACTAAAGAATACTTATTTAGGGAAAGCTGAATAGTTGTTGACACAGTTTAAAAAAAAGTAATTTTCAAAATATTATTTCATCTTTCTTATTCTTTAAAAATGTCTATTCTTAGATGTTTTATAAAGTATTTAACACAGTACAATAGCTCATGAATATGATTTATAATAAAGAAATATACATACATTGGAGGTACATGCTGAAAAAATTTTCTCTAAACTAATAAGATGTACTATCCAAAAAACTTGAAGACTCCCTCCTGTAGAGAAAAGGTTGGCAAGTTCCTGCTGCTGAGACCTGAAAGATGCACTGGGTCCTGACTTCCTGAGGCATTGCTGTCTACCTACCTTTTCCTTTGATTTTCTCAAATACCTTATCATAAATCCTACTTCCTCTTAAGTTAGCCAACATAGGTTTCTGATACCTGGCAATCAAAGAACTTTAACCAATAGATGTGAGATTTGTAATTTCTTGTGTGCTGGGACAGACTACGTGAATATTACATAATAACCACCATTTTATACAGCATTTTTCTATAGCAAAGAGAAAGCCTTGTCTAAACTTCTCAGAGGAAAGAGGGCCTTCCTGAGCTCTGGGGAACTTTCTCTGTTGCAGGCAGAGATGGCTCATTAGGCCACATCATAGCCTAGGTGACCCACCCCTCAGAACTTTCTGCCTTCTCACGTAAATCTCAATCATCAAGCATTCTGGTCATCGAAAAGGTTTGTCTCCCATTATATATTGGCACATAAACATTCAGAATTATATACTTCACTGGGGGCAGTGGCTCACACCTGTAATTCCAGCAATTTGGAAGGCCGAGGCAGGTGGATCACTTGAGGTTAGGAGTTCAAGACCAGCCTGGCCAACATGGTGAAACACTGTCTCTGCTATAAATAGAAAAAATTAGCTGGGCATGGTGATGCACACCTGTAATCCCAGATACTCGGGAGGCAGAGGTTGCAGGGAGCCAAGATCACACCACTGTACTCCAGCCTCGGTGACACAGCGAGATTCCATCTCGAAAAGAAAAAAAAAGAAGAAGAATTAAAGGAATTGTATACTTCAGTAATCTCAGTGCTTTAGGAGGCTGAGGCAAGAGTATGGCTTGAGGATAGAAGTCTGAGACCAGCATGGGCAACATAGCCAGATCCTGTCTCTAAAAAATGTTTAGAACACTAGCCGAGTGAGGTAGTATGTACCTGTAGTCCTAGCTACTTGGGAGGCTGAAGTGGGAGGATCACTTGAACCAGGGAGGTCAAGGCTGAAGTGAGCTGTGACTACACCACTGCACTCCAGCCTGGGGGTCAGAGTGAGATCCGGCCTCTCTTGAAAAAAAAAAAAAAATGGTATACTTCAGTCTCTTGTGAGTTTGATTATTGTGAGTCAGTCTCTACACAGCCAATCAACTAATCAATTCCAGGTCACTAACCAGGCTTAGGGATAGGACCAGGACTCTAGAATATCCCCAAGGTGATACTCTTTGGGGAAGCCTCTTAGGAGCCAACTAGCCAGGTCTTTCTTGACAACACCTAGCCTGATCATCATTGCCTTCCAGCCTACATTAGGGACCAGTTAGATCTCAGGTGGGAAACAAGGAAGGTGTCTTAGTAGGAAGCCCAGGAAGACATTACATTCTTTCTACCATGCCCATACAAACTGAAAATATGACACGAGAGTCCTTGGGAAAACCTGACCATTTGGGGGCATCCAAAATAGAGGAGTCCCATGTGTTCAATATTAATCTGGGCTCCAATAATGATAATGACTTATTGGATACTTATTTAGGTATAAGTACCTTAGATATAGCAATCCATTTCATAGGTAAGGGGGCTAAAAGGTTAGACCATTCACCCAAGTCTAACAGTAAGTTGTGGGGCTGGGATTTTAACAGACTGGGTGACCTTGGCAATATTTATGGACTTTTAGGGCACAAAGCTTGGTGAGCCATAGAAAGTGGCTCAAGCCACACAATGTAGGGCATGGCATTTCTTGCCAGTAAAAAGCTTGTGATTCTAAATTTGTATTCTTCCTTATAAATAGAGGAAGGAACTTGTTCCTAAACAGTATTAGGAGACCTGATAAAGATTGCTACATACTAAAAGAAACCAAGACAGGTGCAAAGTAGAGCAAGCCTAGTGGGGAAGCTGCTCCAGCGCCCTGCCCCAAGAGCTCAGGACCTCAGCTCTGAGCAGCAGCACTGGGGCCTCCAGGGCTTTGTTCTTATAGGGGCAGGAGCAAAGGGCCAGGCATTGTCACTCTGCCCTGCAACCAGGTCTATAGGCCACAAAGAGATGAAAAGAGATGGGGGTTTGGTGGTCTGATGGTTTGGGTTTGGCTCTCATTTTTCTCATACTAGTTACTATCCTCCTTGAATCAGTTTGTTCACAAATTCCTCCCTAACATGGCTAAAGTACAGAATTAATGATACTGTATAAAATGTGCCTGGCGCATACAAACTTGCTCAAACAATGGTAGTTCCTTTCCCATGTATTTTCTCATCTACCTGTAAGAAGTAACCCAGATGAAAGGAGTTAAGAGACCACTTGCTCCCTGTCTGGAGTTGCCTAAATGAAAATCCTGTGAAAAAAGGAAAATTCATTGCAGATATTTCTAGTCAGATGCTTGCCTTGTCTAAGGAAGGGCTCTGCTTTAAACAAGTTCCCCACCAGGCATCTCCAGAGAAAAGGTGAAGATTGATCAAGTAGAAAAGGAAGGAAGGAGAGGCGGTGCCCACGGGACCATGTGGCAATCCCTGCAGCCCCAGCCCTGCCTGTCTCTCACTAGCACAGGGCACAAGGCTCACCAGGTGCCCATGAGAGACCAGCCTTGCAAATGGGCTTTAGCCAGGCCCTCACCGTGGTACCCCAGATTGCAACGCTCTTCCACCCCAGGAGAATGGCTCTCTGATGGTGAGTTCTGAGAAGTGTCTGCCCAAATAGCTCAGCCTTCCCTCTTCTGTTTCTCTAGGAAATGAGCTGCTTTCAGGGGATACACATTCTGCTCTGTTCCTCCAGGCTTTAAGATGTAAACGGCCCTACTTTCCCCAGTGGGCACCCCATAGGGCTGGGGGTTAAATCTGCTCAATACAATATTAGAAAACCTACTTGCCTGTTGATGCAAACCACCTTCTCCAATGCCAGCTTCATCAGTCATAAGGGTGATATTAGTCTCTGAATTCCCAGTAAGCCTTAGAACTTCAGTGAGAGAAAGAGGTATTATTTATTTGGTCTCCTTAAAGATTTCACTAGGTACAAATAGCTGATTCTTTTGAGAGTAAGTCCACCACTGTCCTTGGGGTGTTTATGGAGTGAGAATAGGACCCAGAATTGTGGATGGTTAGAGCCTCAAACTCAGTGCAGAAGTCTTCTTGATGGAATCTCTGGAGGAGAACAGACAGGGGCTAGAAATGATAATAGCTGATGTATACTCAGTGCTAAGAATAGACACCGGGCAAAGGGATTTAACTTTGTAAAATGGACACTATTATTACAGGTTGAGCATCCCAAATCTGAAAAATCTGGAATTTGAAACGCTCTAAAATCCAAGACTTTTTGAGTGCCAACAAGGCACTCAAAAGAAATGCTCATTGGAGCATTTCAGATTTTAGATTTTTGGGTTTGGGATGCTGAACTGGGTAAATATGATGCAAATATTCCAAATTTAAAAAAAAAATTAAAAACTGAAACACTTCTGGTCCCAAGCATTTTGGTTAAGGGATACTGAACCCATATTACAGGAGAGGAAACTGAGGCTCCAAGAGATTAGGTGCAGCTCAAGGGATACAGCTGGTCAGTGGTAGAGCCACACGGTCACTCCAGGATCCACACTTTCCATAGAGACACTATGCTGTCTCCATTACGAGATGTCATCTCCCCACTGTGAGAATGAGGGAGGAGCTGGCCACCACTGAGCCCATCTCCTGACTCAGGGTCCAGGGTTCTTTTCACCACACTTGCATGAGCAAAGTCAAGGGTATTTTCAGGCTTTCTTCTCCTGATGAGCCAGGAACCTTGGGGTTGCTGGAAACACTGTCTTGACTGGACTGTCAGCACAGAGCTATCTGTGGCATCCCTGTGTCCCCTCCTGGTAGCCACTCTGGGAACCACATCCCACCCCTAGAGACAGGCTGTGAGCAACGTATAGTCTTGTCCCTCCCAGCCTCTCGCACTGCGCCCATACGTTCCTACTGGTTTTGCTGGGATGACTCAACTTCCCCAACACCCTGCACTCACCAGTACCTGGATTCCACCAAGTTCAGAAAACTCCAATTTCCACCAAGCCATGGTGGAATGACCTGACCCATTTATACTCTATGCTCACAACTTTTGCCATGCCTGTGTTTCACCTATGCATTTATTTACTTAATAGACTTTAATTTGAGTAGCAATGGGCCAGAAAATCAGGACCGAAAACCCACTTGGCCATTTACTAACTTTGTGTTGTTAGACAAGTTTCTTACCCTCTCTGTGCCCCAGTTTCCTAATCTGTATAATGAGAACAATGACAGTAACTACTTCAGAGGGTTGCTGTGAGGACTACACGAGGGACGGCAGGTAAAGCATTAGGACAGCGCCTAGCACATGGTGTGCACTCAACACGTGTTAGCTCACCACGTGTTAGCTACCATTGCCATTACTTTTATGTAAAAGGGAAACTTTATATTCCTACCTTAAATGGAAAAAGCAATACCGCTTACCACAAATAGAGTTATAAAAATAAATTCAATGAAAACAGTTATTAAACCTTAGCTAAGGCGGGCTTTCATTTTGTCAAGAAGGGAAACAAACAAAGATGTTGAACGCATACGAGGCTTAAATGAGGGTGACCAACCTTCTGGATTTGTCCAGGACGTGTCCCAACTTTAGCACTGAAAGTCCTGCTGCAAGTCTCATTCCTGGGCAACCCTGGATGGTTGGGCACCCTACTCAAATAGAGGCTTTCTCTCCTTCCTTCAAAGAACTTTAGAAGGAATAATGTTCTTAACAATGTGTGTTTAAGGCTGGGTCAGTATCCCACACACAATCACCTTGCAGAACAAGCCCACACCTCGGGCCACACCCCACAGGCCCACCTCTGAGAGCTGAGTCTCCAAATGCTACAAACCTATGGAAAAGCCATCATGTCACATGTGCCACTGAGACAGTCCCTGAAGAAAAATCACAGTTGTAAATGCCAAGAAGAGGAACGATGATTAAATTGTTGCACAGCTAAAATGACTCTATGTTATAAAACCATTAAAAAAATCATGTTTTTGAGAATGTTTAATGATATGAGGAAAAAAAAACTACATTAGAATGTTCAGTTTAAAAAAGCAGAGTGAAAAACGACACATACACTAAGATCCCAGTTTTACAAAATACAGAGAAATGTAAAGAAAGAAACACACCATAACATAAACAACACTAATCGCTGAGGAATGGGATTCTGGAGGCATTTTTTAAAAATTTCTTTGTATTTATTTCTGAATTTCTTACTTATATTCATTTCTATATTTTCCAAGAAAGTCTAGCAAGGAGCATGCATTACTTTTTTCACTAGAAAAAAACTCGATAAAAATTACAAATAAAAAACTAATAGGAAGAAAGTAACCAGAGCTGATTAAGGGCAGCCTTAGCAGATTTTCTTATGTTTGTTGCCTGCTAGGAAAAATTTTCAGTCTGGCCGGGTGCAGTGGCTCATGCCTGTAATCCCAGACTTTGGGAGGCTGAGGTGGGCTGATCACTTGAGGTCAGGAGTTCAAGACCAACCTGGGCAACATGGCAAAACTCCGTCTTTACTAAAAATGTAAAAATTAGCCAGGCGTGGTGGTAGGCACCTGTAATCCCAGGTACTTGGAAGGCTGAGGCACGAGAATCGCTTGAACCCAGGAGGTGGGGATTGCACCACTGCCCTACCGCCTGAGTAACAGAGCAAGATACTGTCTCAAAAAAAAAAAAAAAAAAAGTTTTTTGTCTGACCAACTGTCCTCTGCTTTCCATCTCCCCTGGAGAAAGCCCTTGCAGAGAAGGCAGAGTTTGTCCAAGGTCATGGGCTTGGGTTGCCTCTGCTAATACTCTGATTTGAAGGCCCATTGGTGAGGCTGCCCTGGGCTGTCACCTGAACTCAAGGTCTGGCCTCCAAGGTCCACAGAGCTAGCATGATATTCCCTTTCCCTCTATTTGTGACTTCCGCATGACTTGGACTGTGACACTCAATAACTGCCCCAGGACCCAAGTTACTAACCAGAGGCAGGGTGACATCTAATGCAGGAAGTGTCCACTTCAGACCACGGTGGCTTGAGCTGGCGTCCCTGCCCACTACCTACCAGCTGTATGTCTCTCTCCTCGTCTCTAATATGAAGCTTAAGTTAAATAGCAGATCTAGCACAGATCCTGGCACAAAATAGGAGCTCAATTAAACCAATTTTCTCCCCTCTTCCCTTTTACATTCGCTACCTGAGAATACAGCTCTCCATCTCCCTCCTCTGACTCAGCTCCCCAAGGGGCAAGGGCAGGGGTAGGGTCTGGGGGCTCTAAGCTCTCTTCTCCCTATCTACCCGGGCCTCTGCTTCTCCTCAGTCAGTAAACAGAATCCCTCTGCTGACCAATAAGCCCAGAGAGAGTGGCTGAGGGGCAGTCCAGGCTCTGTGAGGTGACCCAGAAGAGGAGACAGGCTGGGAAGCCCCCACCTTGTATTCTCTCAAGTCAAACTAGATGAATCTGCTCATCAGGCACATGAACAAAATAAAACTGGAGCCCCATGTAACCAGAACCCACTCTATGAGCATTGTGTTCATTTATTCAGAAACGGGATTGAACCTGAGTACTTCGTGTGCTCCCGGCATCATTCTGGGTGCTAGACACACAGCGATGAGGACCAGGATAAGGTCTCCGCCCTTGCAGGGCTCAGTCCCCTCCTTCAGCAGGTGTGGGGTGCTTCTGTCCACCTCTGTCACAAAGGCTTAGAGGAAAGAGGCAGGGCCCATGAGAAAGCTGAGAATCTGTCACGTGTAGTTCAGCCCATCGAACAAGAAACCTGTCTTCCTCACACAGATGCACAGAACCCCTCATCCCCAAACCATGGGCCCCCTCAGCCTCCTGGGGATTCAGTTCCAAGCAGAAGGTTTCACATGGCCCTAAATTCCTCACCCAAGATACTATTTAAATTCCCTGCTTTGTCACTTGGTGGCTGGGTGAGCTTGGACAAGTCATTTAACATCCCCTAGCCCCAGTATCCTCACCTGGAGCAGTGAGGTAAAGACACATCCCTCATCGCATCTGTGAGGGGCATGTGAAATCCCTCCCTCATGGAAAGCCTCAGATGCACTGTGTTGCAAGGGGGCCAGTGCTCCCCCGATACACTCTGATACAGGGTCCCAAGCAGAGGGGAGCTGAGCATGGAGGTCAAGAGCAGAGACTCAATCTGGGGCCGAACACCAGCTGTGCAACCTCTCTGTGCTAAAATGTCTCCATTTACAAGACCAGGGTGGAAAGAATGACCTCTGCTTTGAACAGCCGTGGGAATCGTGAGTTACTGTATGGGAAGGGGAACGGAGTTCAATGCATAGTAAGAACCGTGTGTTTGCTGTTTATTTTCTTTCTGACACACATTTATGGGGATAACCAATCATGTTGTAGCAATTAGCACATGGTTATCCCTCCTGGATGATACAGGATACAGGAATGCCTCCCTTACTTTCAAGCATAAAGGTAGGTACATCTGCTGTGAATATAAACCACCACCCACCCAACACGCATGTGTACACACACACACACACCCCTCACAACCGAATCATGGACGGCGCAAACATGATAATGACAACTGTTTTATCCATTAGATCCAAAATCACAAGACACAATTGGAGGCAGGCTTGTTCCCTGGCATTCATGGCTGTGTTGAGAGGCATGGGCACTGGAGTTAGAGTCATACGGACCTGAGTTTGAGACCTAGCTCCGGTCCATCTTGGTGGAATGACCTTAGGCAGGTCACTTAACCTGAGTTCCCTCCCCCATAGAACTGTTGGGGTAGGGGAGTGCAGGGGGATGGGTAATTCTACCTGCTTCACGGGCATGTCATCGTCTTTTGGTGGGGGCAACACAATCCTTGGCAGGTCCTGACTCCCTTGGACGCCCAGCCTCACAGTCCTGGGAAGTTTCCTCCTTCTCCCACTCAGACCAGCTTTACTTCCCTGCGCCACTCCAGCGAGCAGCCTGCAGAGTGTTGCGAAACAGCAGCTGCCGAGTTCTGGGAGGCTGGAGTGCTGGCCAGGGGTCCCAGACCCCGGGCTGCTGTTTACTCAAACTGCAGAGCTTCTATAGCTTTTACAACTGTTTCCTGGGCAGGAGAGAGCAAGACAGCTGGGCCTCTCTCTGGCGTCTGGCTTCCACTGGCTTTTCCTCTGGAAAAAGCCAGTCCAAATGCTGCTCACTCTAGGAATCACTTCAACCCGGAGGTAAGCAGGGCTGGGCACGGGCCGGGCACATGCAGCCCCTCTAGGCAGCAGGGAAGGGCACAGCTTGGGGAAAGCTGGAGACAAAAGAAGAGACAGGGACAGAGATAAAAGCAGGGGCTGTGACCGGAATGCAGGATGGGAAGGGCAGAGACAGAAATAGAGGCAGGGTTAAGGATCTAGACAGGTCGCACCAGCACAGGTTCAAGGCAGAGGGGCACAGGGGGACTGAGAGACGCGGGAAGCACAGAGGGGAGGAAGCCCTGCCTAGAGACTTGCCTAAGCTGGAGATCCCATTGCTGCCACAAAGGGGCCCCCAGGAAAGCTAGGGGTTGCAATCGCCTGTCAGGACCCACATTTTCACCGGGCTGTGCACACTTTCCAACAGCAAGCAAAAAGAGCACAATCTAGTTAAGTCAGGACTGGCAAGATTCACTTCTGATTTAAAACTTAAGACAGCAACAATAAAGATACTCAGCTGAAATGCCACCCAACAAAGCCAGCTCCCCTGGAAAGTTAAAGTTTAGCGCCCCCATCCCAGCACCCTGTACCTTTAAGGAGGAGAAGGTTCCCTCCGCTTCCCAGCCGAAGAGGCAGGTTATTCTAGGATATAGGGGAGGCTTACCTAAAACTGAGTTATTCTCCTTTCCTCCTCTGGCCAGCCTCCCTTCACTCTGGGGAGCTTTTACCATTTAAGGTCAATGTTACATCTGGCTCCGGAGCTCTGAGCCGAGAAGCCTCTGGCTGCAGAGCCTCGGCCGCACGCCTCCTCTGAGAGGGGCTGGGACTTAGAGCCGAGAGCTCCTCTGGGAGCCCCCCTCCGGCCTGGCTCGGGGAGAAAAAGGCAGGGAAAGCCGACCAGGCGGCCTCAAGGCTCAGGGCAGGATGGGCCTTTGGGGCAGCTGCTCACCCTGGGCCCCTCTGACGGGTACCCACACAGCAGATGGCGGTGCCCATGGCAACTCATGCCACTGGACACTGTCCTGGTCAGGCGGGGACAAGGGGACCCTGCAGATCGGCCCCCCGCCACCCCCGCCTGGAGCCTCCGGCAAACATGTGAGCCTGGAGAAGACCCTGGCCCAGCGCCAAGAGAAACTGGGAATGGTTCCTGTCCTGGGGATTTGGGGGCAGGGGCTGCTCCCACTGCATTAAACTCTTGGGATTGCCAGAGAGAATAGCCTGGGAGATTCAGCTACTCCCCGACTTGGCAGCAGCCCCAAGGGGTGTCAGCCCTGCTCCTCCACTAAACAGTCTGTGGTCTTAACATCCTGGAGCCTCAGTCTCCTCATCTCTAAAGTGGGAATAATAATGATCATGCCTAATTCACTGGGTAGGCAGGGGATTAAATGAGATATTATTCAAGTGTTTAACGCAGTGCCAGCATCTTATAAGAGCTAGATCAGCATGAATGAGCTTCCTGACCCTGTCCAGGAAATTTACACCCTGTCCATACACACTCTTCACCTACCTTGGGTATACGGCACACCCAAGGCCAAGATCATGGAGCTCTGAGCTGGAGGCAAGCCACATGGGGACTTCAGCTTCTTCTGTGGCTAGAGCAGCACAGAGAAACCCTAGGTAAAGTTGCTAGCTAAATTACAGGACACCCATTTAAATTTGGATTTCAGATAAACATGGGATATGCTTGTACTAAAAGACTTTTATTTATCTGAAATTCAAATTTAATTGGTCATCCTCTATTTTTGTTTGATAAATCTGGGAACCCTAGCTTTCGGCCATCACTAGCCACCCAGAAACCATTCAGTAGTCATGGTGGAGAGCACTAGGGATTGGAGCTCCGAGGCCAATGGCCTCAAGCCCTCCTGGCAATGGCGGCTGAGCTGCACACAGTCCTTATATTCAGCTCTTGGCCACAGATCAGTTGTGCAGCAGTGGTTGACTTCCTCCACTGAGTCTGGCCCACTGAGCCACCATCCCAGCCCCTGCCTCAGGCATGTGGTGCTGAGGAAGTCCTGTCTCTTCTCTGTGGTTGTTGTAAGACAGATCACTAATGGGGGTGCAGTGCATGCCATCTGCTACCCTCATCAATAATTGGTTTTTGTAAATGAAACCAGAGGAGGCTGTCTTGGGTACTAGCCATGGTTTCTCTCAAGTGTACACACCTGTCCACATGCAGGTATAGGCTCTCCTGCCTCCCCGCACCATCCCCATCCCCTGCGAAGCCACATGGTGGTAACTGCTAGAATTGCAAGTATATGGTCTAGAAGGAACTGACCAAACTCTTCAGTGCTGTTTCTCCAACTTCAGTGTGCATTAGAACCCCCAAGTGCGAAGCTCCTTGGGCTCTTGACTAAAGGTTATTATTATTTTTTTACTTCTTACTTTGGAATAATTATAGACACACAGGAAGTTACAAAAATACTACAAAGAGTCCTGCATAACCTTTACCCAGCTTCCCCAATGGTGACATCTTACACCCGTGTTGTACAGTATATTTCAAAGCCAGGAAACATGGATCTGAAATGGACCCAGAAATCTGCATTTTAATGCAGGTTCTTGGGTGATTCTTATGTACTTGGTCCAAGGATCCCACTTTAGGGAATATCGCTTCAAAGGTTCATCTTGTCAATCCAGCAGCAGGCACTATAGTATAGGGACAATCAAAGTCAGAATTTGAAATGGAACCTAAGGCTGGCTCTGTGTGTGTGTGTGTGCACGTGCGCGCGCGTACCTGTGTGTCTGTTTTCAAAACCATATATTGTATTGAGCACCTGCTATATTCCTAACATTAGATTAGATGCTTTAAATAAAAGCACTCTATGTATCCTCACAAGTGCCTATGCCTTTCCTTCAAAAAGGAAACTGAGGCAGGAGGAAGTGAAACAACTTGCTTGACATTCCACAGCCAGTAAGTGACAGCGCTGAGATGTGAATTCAGGAGCTAAAGCTCTGTCCTCTTCACCATGCTGCCTCCCTGCAGCCAGGGTTTCTGAACCCAGGGTTCGCAGATGACCTTCAGGGGTCTCTGAGTCAACTGAAATCGCATATAAGCCACTGTGTGGTTTGTGTTTCTCTTGGGTAAAGACCCATAGCTTTCACCACACAAAGGAGTCACCAAATAACTTTTTAATTGTTGCATTAGCAATAGCATTTTATAAAACACATTGCTGGTGGGTGTGTAAAAATGGAAGAAGTTCTATAGAGGACAACTTAGCACTATCGAGATTATAAGGTTTATATCCTTTGACCCAATTCCACTTCTAGGAATTTATTCTATAAACACACTCCCACACTTGGGAAATGACAAATGAACAAGATTATTCATTGCAGCATTATTTACAAAAGCAAAAGGATTGGAAACAACATAAATGTCCAGCAACTGGGGCCATAAAAGAAGATGGAGTGCAGCCGAAACAAAGGATGAGGAAGCTCCCTGTGTGCTGACCTGAAAAGACTCCAAGATACCTTAAGTAGAAAAAGTAAAATAACAGTGTCTATCAAATGCTACTCTGAGTGAAAAAGAGTATTTATGTGTGTATCTATTTTATCCTGTACATACATACACACAAATATACTTATATTCATATATGCACACAAGCCCATATGTGAGTATGCATATCATCTCTCAAATTAGCACAATAAATGAAAAACATTTAGATTAGTTGCCATTGGGGAGTAAAACTAAGTGGTTGGGGTAAAGATTGACCATGAAAATCTTATTGATAAATTTAAAGTTTTGTTTCATATGAGCAAAACCTGTGTTTACATTCACAAATAATAATAAAACAAAAGCATCGCTGTACACAGGGATTTACTCAATTCGTCTTCCAACACTGCTTCTCCCAAGTGTCAAAGGGTATTGGCATGATCCTGACTAAAGGTTATTATTATTTTTTTACTTCTTACTTTGGAATAATTATAGACACACAGGAAGTTAAAAAAAATACTACAAAGAGTCCTGCATACCCTTTACCCAGCTTCCCCAACGGTGACATCTTACACTCATGTTGTATGGTATATTTCAAAGCCAGGAAACTGGCACTGGGATACTGCTAACTAGACTACAGATCTTATCCTAAAGGTTTTTTTTAAAAGTATAAATTTCTCACAGCTCACTCATCCATTTAAAAATGCTTACTGGGCACCTTTAGTGTGCCAGACATCCTGCTGGATTATGGGATGTGGCAGGAACACCACAGACCATCCCTCCCCTCCCTCATGTCAGGTAGACCAGTGAAGGTGATCCCTTTTCTCCACTGGGAATAGTGTCATGGAGGCCTGGGATCCAGCAATGCACAAGGAGTGCTGACCACAGCTCTAAAAAAGGAACTGTGTCCCTTGCTATCATGGAGCTTCACAGCTTGCCCAAAAGCTGACTTTTAATCCTTAAAAGAGCATGAGCAATTACTCTGGCTATATTTATCCTTGTTCCTGGATCCACACAGGGATTTGGCCTCACTCTACCAAAATCTTCAGCTCTTCACTCATTCCCATCAGAGACAGTCATGTGTCCTCAGCCTAAAAGCAGGGGCCCAGCAGAGGCACACTGGCACATAGCTCGGGGAGGCTCTCCCAAAAGGCCATTTGATCCAAGGCCAGAGATGAAGTTTTAGAGTCTCAGGCAAAAGGCACATCCTGGGACTAAGGGAAGCCAAGCAAGGAAAAACAGCTTCTTGCCAAGAATGCTGCCAGCTCTGCAATCGCTTGTTGGGATGACTTCACTGGGTGTTTTGACTTCCCTACCCCTTTTAGGTTTAGGAACTCTGTGACATGCTCGGCACTCAGGCCTGGATGAGCGAGTGAGCAAATAAGAGACCACATCTGCAGGAATTGTACCCAGGCAACAATGACAGGTGTCACTTACTGAACATGGTGCCAGGCACTGTCAGCCACTTTACGTATATGGTAGAGTTCATCCTCACCAAATCCCGGTGCTGTGGGGCTTCTCACCCTCATGACCTAGATGGGGAAACTGAGATGCAGGGAGGTCAAGACGCTTGCTGATATCTTGCAGGGCATAAACCCAGATCTTTCTGACTTCAGAATTCCTGGGTGTCAGGTTTGAGACTGCAAACTGAAAACAAAGGTTTTCAGTTTGCAGTCTCAAACCTGACATCCAGGAAATGAAATGAAAAGACTGCAAAATGAAAACATAGGTTTCCCTCCCACAATCCCATTAAAATGATAGCAAAGAACTCTTTAAGAAAGAATAAATCCCTAGCCACAAAGAAATGGAGGGAGGGGGCAGGCATGAGTGTACAGATTTCTGGAAGCTGCCAGGAGCACGGAGGAGAGGTGCCTAACGGGGCAGGGAGAAGGAAGCTTCAGCCTAGCCCTAGACAACACCAGCTTTGAGACCCCTGAGAGGCTCTGGAGTTGAAATGCCAGGTGTGGCAAGGACAAGAATGAGTTATGGAGCCAAGGAGGGGATAAATTAAAATTTGTTGGCAGAAGGGACAGAATGGGAATTAATTCAAGGAATTTTTATACTAGATTTGGACTAGATGTCATCAGGCTAAAGTCAAAAATAACTATAAACAAATATTGAATAGACTTCTTTTTCATAGATATGTATATTAGCAATTTTGAAAATACTTTCTTTGTATTCTAGGGTTGAGCAAATTAGTAAATATTGGGTAATGAGAGCCAAGTTTCTCACTGTCAAAGGAGGGAGTTACAAATATGAAAAAAGAGGGAAGACAGAATAAACCATGCAGTATTATGTTAGAATTATGGGAATTGGAGTAAAGTAGATTGCTAGATAGGCAGATAGATAGATAGATAGATAGATAGATAGATAGCCTTCCACCATATAAGACATGACTTTGCTCCTCATTCATCTTCCACTATGATTGTGAGGCCTCCCCAGCCATATAGAACTGTGAATCCATTAAACTTCTTTCTTTCCTTTATAAATTACCCAGCCTCAGTTATGTCTTTATTAGCAGCATGAGAACAGTCTAGTAATGTAAATGGGTACCAGTAGAGGGGACACTGATGTAAAGATACCCAAAAATGTGGAAGCAACTTTGGAACTGGGTAACAGGGAGAGGCTGGAACAGTTTGGAGGGCTCAGAAGAAGCCAGGAAAATGTGGGAAATTTTGGAACTCCCTAGAGACTTGTTGAATGGCTTTGACCAAAAGGCTGATAATGATATGGACAATGAAATCCAGGGTGAGGTGGTCTCAGATGGAGATGAAGAACTTTTTGGGAACTAGAGTAAAGGTGACTCTTGTTATGCTTTAGCAAAGACACTGGTGGCATTTTGCCCCTGCCCTGGAGACTTGAGGAACTTTGAACTTGAGGGAGATGATTTAGGGTATCTGGCAAAAGAAATTTTTAAGGAGCAAAGCATCCAAGAGGTGACTTGGGTGCTGTTAAAATCATTCAGCTTTAAAAGGGAAAGAGAGCATAAAAGCTCCAAGAATTTGCAGCTTGATGAAGTAATAGAAAATAAAAACCCATTTTCTGAGGAGAAATTCAAGCTGGCTGCAGAAATTGGCATACATAACAAGGAGCCAAATGTTAATCACCAAGACAATGGAAAAATGTCTCCAGGACATGTCAGAGACCTTTGTAGCTGCTCCTCCCAGCACAGGTCTGGAGGCCTAGGAGGAAAAAATGGTTTCATGGGCCCAGGGCCCCCCTGCTGTGTGCAGCCTAGGGATTTGGTGTCCTACATCTCAGCCATTCTAGCCATGGCTAAAAGGGGGCCAAGGTACAGCTTGGGCTGTGTCTGCAGAGGGTGCAAGCCCCAAGCCTTGGTAGCTTCCAGCTGGTACTGAGCCTTTGGGTGCATAGAAGTCAAGAATTGAGGTTTGGGGACCTCCACCTAGATTTCAGGCCGAGGAAGTGTATGGAAATGCCTACAGAAGATTGTTGCAGGGCCAGCACCCTCATGGAGAACTTCTGTCAGGGCAATGTGGAAGGGAAATGTGGGGTTGAAGCCCTCACACAGATTCCCCACTGAGGCACTGCCTAGTGAAGCTATAAGAAGAGGGTCACAGTCCTTCATACCTTAGAATGGTAAATCCACCAACAGCTTGCACTGTGCACCTGAAAAGGTGACAGACACTCAACACCAGCCCATGAAAGCAACTGGGAGGGGGACTGTACCCTGCAAATCCACAGGGGTGGAGCTGCCCCAGACCACGGGAACCCACCTCTTGCATAAGTGTGACCTGAATGTGAGACATGGAGTCAAAGAAGGCCATTTTGGAGCTTTAAAATATGACTGCCTGCTGGATTTCAGACATGCATAGGGCATGTAATGCCTTCATTTTGGCCAATTTCTCCCATTTGGAATGGGTGTATTTATCCAATGCCTGTACCCCTATTGCATATAGAAAGTAACTAACTTCCTTTTGATTTTACAGGCTCGTAGGTGGAAGGGACTTGCCTTGTCTCAGATGAGACTTTGGACCATGGATGTTTGAGTTAATGCTGAAATGAGTTAAGATCCTGGGGGACTGTTGGGAAGGCATAATTGATTTTGTAATGTGAGGACATGAGATTTGGGAGAGGCCAAGGGCAGAATACTATGGGTTGGCTGTGTCCCCACCCAAAACTCATCTTGAATTGTAGCTCCCATAATTCCCACGTTATGGGAGGGACCCAGTGGGAGGTAATTGAATCATGGGAGTGGTTTCCCCCATACTGTTCTCATTGTAATGAATAACTCTCATGAGATGTGATGGTTTTATAAGAGGAAGGCCGTTTTACTTCATTCTCATTCTCTCTTTGCCTACCGCTACATAAGACGTCCCTTTGCTCTTCCTTTGCCTTTTGCCATGATTGTGAGGCCCCCCCAGTCATGTGGAACTGTGAGTCAATTAGACCTCTTTCCTGTGTAAATCACCCAGTCTCAGGTATGTCTTTACTAGCAGCACAATAACAGACTAATACAATATTCTTGCCAAAGATGCAGAATCTGACTGCAATTGTGAGAACAAATCCAAATCCAACAAAACTAGCCTGTGCTCTTCAAAAATATCAATATCACAGGAGACATGAATAGATAGAGCAGTTATTCGAAACAAAAGGAGACTGAAGAGACATAACGATTGAAGGCAACAAATTATCCCCAACCTTCTTTTGCGCTAAAGGACCTCATTGAGACAATTGGCAAACTCTGAATAAGGTCTGTAGACAGTTCAGGGTGGGGGTGGGCAGGAAAAAGCTAAACAGGAAGATAAAACAAAGTATATATAAAATATCAATATTTGGGGAATGTGGGTGAAGGATCTACAGTAATTATTTGTACTATTCTTGCAATGTTTCTGTAAGTCTGAAATTATGGCAAAAAAAGAGGGAGTTTGAGTCTGTAAGACAAATGTCAACATAGACAAGATCTATAGACAAAACATCAGTCTCCCCTTTACTCTCACCTTCTCCCTTGCCTCTGTGAGCAGAAAGAAAGTTTGGCAATAAGATACTTGATTTTACAACCCCAAACTACAAGAACAATAGCAACAGAGGGTTCTTCTCTAAGGAAGTTGAATAACCTGTGACAAATTAGACCAGCTCCTATGGGAGCTGCTGCTGCCCCTAAGCAAAGAAAGTCCTCTGCAGTCCAGCATTTGGGGGTGGGGTGGCAAAACAGAGTGGGCTGAAAGCCCAGCTCCATCCTCTAAAGCAGAGGTCCTTAGCCTTGTTTTAACTGGTTTTGAGGATGTGGCCCCACGCGCTGGTAATTTGCAAAAGTGCTTCAGGTGATTTCAGTACTGTCCAGCCAGGCCTGAGAACGACTGCCCTGATGTATCAGTTCTCAAACTTGGTTGCACATTGCATCACCTAGGGAGTTTTTAAAACCATTGATCAGCCAGGCTCGGTGGCTCACACCTGTAATCTCAGCACTCTGAGAGGCAGGCAAATCATTTGAGGTCAGGAGTTCAAGATCAGCCTGGCCAGCATGGGAAACCCAGGTTTTTACTAAAAATACAAAAATTAGCCAGGCATGGTGGTGGGAGCCTGTAATCCCAGATACTCAGGAGGCTGAAGCAGGAGAACTGATTGAATGTGGGAAGCAGAGGTTACAGTGAGCTGGATCCCGCCACTGCACTCCAGCCTGGGCAACAAAGCAAGACTCAATAAATAAAAATAAATAACCACTGATGCCTGGGTCCTATCCCCTCACCCCCCAGAAAAGTTCTGATTAAATAGGCATGATTTATTATTTTTGTAAAGCTACTCCCTAACAGGGAATTACAGTAAAGTAGAACAAGTCCCACCCTCAAGCAAAGCAAGCTGGCAAAGCAGGCCACTTGTGCACTCAGAGCTAGCAGCTCCTCTACTGCTTCATTCTTACATGGGCAGCCAAGGACAAGCAGATATTGAACGAAAGCCCACATGAAAGGAAAACACAAAACCAAAGCACAGCCATGCCTCAGGGTCTCTGCCCTTGCTCTTCCCTCTGTCTGGAATGCTCTTCCTCTAGGTCTACACATGGCTCACACACTCACCTTCTTCTCATCTCTACTCAAACATTGATTCCCAAAGAGGCCTTGTCTGATCACCCTATTTATGATATGGAGCCCCACCCCTGCCCAGGCAGTCCAACCCTCATTTTCTGTTTTACTTCACAGCACCTGTTACCCTTTGACAAACTTTATATTTTTATTTATTTATTTATGTAACTTCTCTCTCTCTCTGTCTCTCTCTCTCTCTCTCTCTCTCTCTCTCTCTCTCCACCCCACCCCAAGGCCTCCCGGATATGAGTTCCATAAGGATAGGATTTCATCTATTTTGTTAACTTCTCTTTCCCTAGTACCTAGAATAGTGTATGGACATAGTAGGCGTGCAATAAATACAGACTGAAGAAATGAATGAGAGAAAAACATGGCCATGGAGAAAACAAAGATAATCCAAGAAACAGAAGATAATTTTAAAGATGATTCTAACTAGATCCACAGAATGATTAAAAAAATATTGCAATCTAATTTTTAAAAAGAGACAAAAGAGAACTATTGGATACCAAGATAGTGTCAAAATTAAATTTCCAAAGGTGAGGTGGGAGAATTCTGCTTCTATAAAACAGAACAGACAGACCAGGGGATGGGAAAGAGAAGAACTAAGAGGCATAGAGAACCAAACAAGGGAATCCCAACGAATAGAAATTCCAGGAGAAAAAGAAAAAAGCTAAAGCAGAAGGAAGGACATTATCAAAGAAATAACAGAAATTTCCCCTGGGGCAAAGGGCCCAAGTCTAAAGATTGAAAGAACTCAGGGTGCCTCACACACAAAAATGAGAAAAGGCCTACACTTGGACATAACATTGTGGAATTTAGACCAACAAGGACATAGAGAAGAAACCAAAAACTTCCAGGGAGGAGGCAGGGGTCGGAGGAGGGGGAACAGGCCACCTGCAAAGGAATGAAAATCAAAGTAGTGTGAATGAGCTCCTGCAATATCTACCATAGCATAAAGTCAAAGGATAAAGTCGAAATCTCATAAATTATTTTTATAATTTAGAGTTACGGCAGTAACTATCCAAAGAGACAATTAAAGAGGTGCCCTTGGGATATGTCTATAATTCATACATTATGTATATTATTCATCATTACAGTAGTATCCATCTAAAGACTGTTAGACTGGGCATGGTGGCTCATGCTTGTAATTCCAGCACTTTGGAATGCTGAAGAGGGAGGAACACTTGAGGCCAGGAGTTCGAGACCAGTCTGGCCAACATGGCAAAACCCCATCTCTATTGAAAATACAAAAATCAACTAGGCATGGTGGCACACGCCTGTAGTTCCAGCTACTCAGGAGGCTGAAGTGGGAGAATCATTTGAACCCAGCAGGCGGAGGTTGTATTGAGCTGAGATCAGGGCACTGCACTCCAGCCTGGGAAGCAGAGCAACACTCCATCAAGAGAGAGAGCGAGAGAGAGAGAAAAAGAAAAATACACTGTCAAAGGAGTTCCCTCTAGCAGCAGAACTTGGTGTGGGAAACCAGGACTTTCTGTTACAAGACTTTCTCTTCCGATTCCTTTAAAATGTAGAGGTATTGCTTTTATTTAAAAATTATTTTTAAAATAAAAAAAATTAAAAGAAGTGCCTAGGTGTTATTTCCATTAGAAGGAGACCCTGAGGTTGTTTGGTGGGGAGAAAGGGGGAGCAAAGGGTCTTGGCATCCTGACTGGGGGGAGCAGCTACTGGGAACGTTGTCATCTACTCTCTGCACTCTGCCCCAAGAGCATGACTTACCCATTCATTCCATGGATATGCTCTATGCACACACCTTGTGCCTAGGCCTCTGCTAGGCAGGGAGTCTCAGAGGTAGGCAAGATATGACTCCTGCCCTCCAGGAGCTGATAGTATGAGACTCCAACAAGGTCAGTAACATCCACAACACAAGGTGTGTGAAAGTGGTGTGCAAGTTCTGTTGGTGTGCTTACATGAGATACAGTTAAATAAAGTCTAAATCTCATAAATTATTTCATTAATTTAGAGTTATGGCAGTAACTATCCAAAGAGACAATTAAAAAGGTCCCCTTGGGATATGTCTATAATTCATACATTATTTATATTATTCATGATTACAATAGTATCCATCTAAAGACACTGTTAGGCTGAGCATGGTGGCAAATGCTTGTAATCCCATGCCTGTAATCCCTTATATTCTATAAGGAAGAACACAGTCAGTACCACGGGTGGGCAGTAGTTGGGGGTCATTGAGCTTGAACCAAATGGTGCAGGAGCTCTGAGGAAGAAGTAGAGCATTGGGAAGATTTGCTTTCTAGCTGGCATTTGAGGCAATTATAAGTCCAAACAGGTCAAGGTTTCAAAGGGTGGAAAGTGGGTCAGGGAGGGTCTTCTTCCTAGGGGAAGAGGTAGTACATGCCTAGGTACGGTGAAGTGTTCAGGAATGCAGTAGCAGGGGTTCTGTTTGGGACTGGCTGAGTAGGTCAGATTATGAAGAAGCCTTAAACCCCAGGCTTGGGAGTTTAAACTTACTTTTATGTGGGCTGGGAGCCCCAGGAAGTTTCTAAGCAGAGAAAGTATCTGATGTGAGCTGGGGTTTGGGAAGATTGCTCTAGGGTAGGGGACCAGTCAGGAGATTATTGTAAAATGCCCTGGAAAGAGAGTGGACTTTGGAGCCAGACTGACTCCAGGAAACTGTGGAAAAATTAATTAACCTCTCCCATGTCAGTTTCCTCATCTTCACAATCAGTAACATTGGGGATTGCCTTCAAGAAAGTTGACGACCGTTATGGTCTGGGTACTAGCCACTTACAATGGGTACCAGTGACTGTCCTGCTAGAACTGGGTCTTGGAGGTCCCCCTGTGGTATCAGGCACCAACCCTTCAGTTGCCAAATTATGACAAGGTCCAGGTAATCCTAGGGAACGGGCCAGGATGACTGGGTGACAGGGAGAGGTCTCAGGGCAGCAGCAAAATACAATTGGCAGGGAAGTCCCTCAATATTTGAACAATTCCATAGAGGGGTGTCTGGGCTGAACATTAGCCTGAGTCCTCCTGAAATACCCCATAAAGTTGTGGCCTTCAGGAGATAGGAAGATGTCCAGGATGACCAGCTGAGCAACTGATGTAAAGTAAAATCTTTTATTGAGATGAGAAAGTCTGGGAGGAGCGAGCTGGGGACGCAGGAGTAATGGACTTGGAGTATTATTTTGGATATGTTAAGTTTGGTTGACTGTGAAATATCCAAGTAGAGATGACACTCAGACAGTTGAACATGTGAAGCTCCACAGAGAAGTGGGAACAACAGTGATGAGGTGGGTAGATGAGAGAGAGACTTGATAACCTTGTGCCCTAATTGCACGTGGGTGATGGGAAGAACAGAGCAAGTGACTCCAGAATTTTGATCTCTGGACAGGTAGAGAGAAATCAGTGCCCTGAGGAAGCCAGGAGCAGGAGCTCACTGGTTAAGGATGATATGAGTTCGGTTTGAAATGCTGGTAGGAGGCCCAGATGGAGAGGCCCAGCAAACGGTTAGAAATGCAGTGACAAGGATTGCTGCTTAAGAGAGGTCCAAACTGGTAACATTGATTTCAGAAGTATGGATTTCTAGGAGAGCTTTAAATCACAGGCCTTTGTAAACTGATTAGGGTGTGTAAGAGAAAAGAAAGCTAAGGGAAGAAAGAGAGAGAGAGAGAGACAGAGAGACAGAGAGAGAGAGAGAGAGAGAGAGAAACAGACAGAGAGACAGAGACAGAGAGAGAGAGAGATGATATAATAATAGCTTAGAAAGAGAAGAAATGGGAAAATCAACACAGAAGACCAAAAACTGAGGAGCCAGTCAAAAACTAGCAAGAAACAGGAAGCTGCTCTCAGTACACAGAAAAGAGAAGGTGGCCCCTAGAGTACTGCAGGGAGCCCAGGAGATGAGAATTGCAAACAAGCTCTCAGACCTTAGAGACCCTTGCCACTAGACCGGTGGGTTTAGTAAGGTCATGGAGGTGAAGGCTGTGCGGCTCACTTCATCATTCACTCAGCAACCATGTACTGTCGTTAAGTGGGGGAAGGAGGAGGGAAGGAGGAAGATGGACTGTGATACCCGCGAGAGCTAGAAGTCCGATAATGAGGTGGAAGTCAGGTGAAGGTTTCACAGGAGGCAGTACTGCTCTTTGGAGAAATGTGGTGGGTGAGTTCATTCCCACCTCTGAGCTCCCCTTACCCTGTGCTCACATACATCATTAGGGCAGAGCTTTCCATGGCTGTCTACCTGCTCACAAGGGTGAGTGAACAAGACTGTTCATGGCTGCAGGTGGCCAGTTGGGGATTGTGGTAGCCCCAGGCTTTAAGAATATATTCTCAGAACTGATAGGAATCAGTATCTCAGCCTGTCTTTACCCCATTCACAGACCATGAGAATGCTGGATCACACCAAAGAGAAACTCGATACTGGACACCTATCAACTGATGTTGGGACTTTATATTTTTTTCTTTTTCTTTCATTATTATATTATTATTTTACATGGACAATGGTCAGTGGCCTATGTTGGGGCTTTTCTGCCTCCTCTACCTGGTTGTGTGGTCCTCAAAGATAAGGACCCAGGCAATGCATCTTTATAATAATAACAGTAACAGCAACAACAACAGTGATGCATTTATTATCTATTATGTGCAAGGCACTGGGCTAAGCCCCTCATATGGATAATCTCATTCAATCCTCACTAAAGCCCTACAAAGTAGTCATGTTATTAAGAACATCAACCCATTCTAAAGGTGAAGAAACTAAGGATTGGGGATAAGTAATTTAACCAAGGTTATAGCTGTCAGAATGCAAGCTTAGATTTTAATTTAGTTAGTCAAATTCCAAAACCAGCATCCAAACCAATGGCTCATAACGCCTCCTGACACAATAGCCCCAGTGCCTGGTTTAACGTCAGATACATGTTAAGTGAAAATGTTGGCTGAATTAAACTAGGAAGAATAAAAATTCTAGTTATGGGGCATGGAGAGATAGGTTCTAGGTCTTTGAGGGGAGATCTGAGCTGACTTGTGCATGGATGGAAAGAGTCAATAGTGAGGAGGAAATGAACATGATAGGAGCTTGGAGGACACCAGAAACGCATGGGAACACAGGGATTGAAATCACATCCTTGCTAAGAGGAGAGGCCCGGCTGCAGTTAGTTTGGGGTCTGAGTGAATAGAGCCAATGGCTACTTGCCTGCTGGGCTCTGCTTGGTTCCAGGCACAGGCCAGGCCAGGCCAGGCAGGGATGAAATGAGGTATGGACTCTGCCCACAAGCAAACCTCTACCTGGCCTGCCCATAGGAAGATGGGGCAGGGCTGGGAAGGATAGAAAAGCTGTAGAAGTTCATGGGGAAAAGAGGTCTCTGGCTCCTGGAGTCGTCAAGAAGGGCTTCATGAGAGAGGCAGAAGCTTCACTGGGGCCTTGAGCATTGAGTTGAATAGGGAAAGACAGGGGAGGAGGAAAGGATTCCAGACTGGGCCAGCTGGGTGAGCAGACTCTGCTGGACCCAACAGCAGAACGGATGGGGAGAGTGCAGGATTCTTTGAGTTGCAAAGAACAGAAATCAACTCTGGCTGAGTCAAGTGTTAAAAGGGCCTGTGCCCATGATACCTGAACCCCCAGAGAACCAAAGTACTGGTAATGAAGTATACCTAGACCTTGAGGGAGCAGAGAGCTGTCAGGAACTGAAGCCCTTACTCTTTCTCTCTGTGTGAATGTCCGTATCCCTGTCTCCCACAAGCCACGTGATCTCACAGGCCATGTACCCTTCTCTTTCTCCCTTCTCTCTGCAAATCTGTTTCCTCCTTCTCCTCGTCCCTCTTCTATTGCTTTTTCTGCACACACACCTTGCTGTGGTCTATCATGGCCTCTCAGCTCCAGCCTTCTCTGCCCAACCCTCTGACAGCTATCTCCTGTTTCAGATTTTCAAAAAAAAAAAAAAAAAAAAAAAAGGCCTAGTTTATTCGTTTCAGCCAAGTCTCCAAAATTAATAGTTATCCTAGAGGCAGGCCGATATCCCTCTCTGACCAGATAGCCATAGTTGGGACCATGTGACAAACAGGGTGGCTGTAAGTGGAACAGGCAATAAAAGATGTCACCGAAAAAAAGTGAGGAAAGGACCTCACATTTACTGAGCTCCTCCTATGAGCTAAGAACTGTGCCAGGTGACCTGCATTATGTGATTTAATGGCCCAGTGAGATTGATTTTATTATTCCTATTTTACAAATGAAGACACTGAAGTTAAGAGAAGTTAAGCAATTTGCCCAGAGTCACAAAAGTAGAAGGTAGCTGACCTAGAATTCAAATTGAAATCTGTCCAACTGCAAAGTTAATGTTCTTTCCACAGGACCACTCAGCTAAGGAATAGGGGTTATTCAAGCTAGTGAGAACCATTGAACTTAGTCTAAGAAGACCACAGGGTTCAAAGCTGGCGGCTTACAGGTATTTGCTATGGCAGGCCTTCTTAACATTGCTAGGGTCCTATAACTCTGAGAATCTGATAAAAGCTATGAATCTTCTCCCCAGAAAAATACACACATGCCTATACCATTTGGCATTTACTTTCCTGGGATTTTCAGACCCCCTGGGGCTCACCGGCCCCCACCTAATAGTCTTTGCTCTACAGCATCCCTGACTATTGATTACTTACCCTCTATTTGAATTCCTCAAGAAAGGGTGAGAGAGCTCATTACTTTGTGTGTAAGCCCATTCCAACCATAACAAGTTCTGTGTCACTTTCCCTCCTTTAGTTCTCTCTAGGAAGTCATACAGAACCAATCTCCCTCATTCCTGGCAAATACCTAAAGACAGTGACTACAGCATGCCCAAGGCTCCAGCTGAGGCCAAACTCCTATTACTTAAAACCTGTCCCATGTGGGTCTCCACTGAACACCACACACTTTGCCAAAGTCCCTCTCATCATGCAGTGCCTAGAATAGCATCAGGGACTGCTTGTGTCATCCAACCAGCATCCTCTTTATTCAGGATATTCTGATTTCCTATGGCCAGTACACCAGACTTCTTTGTGTTGGCTCTTATAACAGCTATGTCATTACTTGGCACATAGGAAATCTATGGTCCACTGAGACCCTAAGATCTTTATCACAGGAGTTGAGCTATCCCTGCTTTGCCCTTTCCTAAACTATCCTGAGAAACACTGTATCTCAGCCTATTCCTCAAACACAGGATTTCTATGCTGGTGCCATGACGCAACAGATTGTTTATCTCACCAAGGAAGAGTCAAACCTTTCTCAGATTCTCCCTTCTGGCTTCACATAGTTTTTCTGTTAAGTGGAAAAAAGAAAAAGATGTGGAGCAGAAAAGGATTTTTGAGGTTTTCAAGTTGACATTCCACCATTAGATGAATGCTAACAAAAGCTCGATTTCACTAATCCCAAAAGGAATTGATCTCCAGATGCACTGGCCTTGCTGGTTCAATGCCTGCACCACGAGGCCTTCTTCCACAGCCCAGAGTTGGGTGTTTTTCTTTTTAAAAGTCTTTGAAGTTAAAAAGAGCACATATTACTTTTAAAGAGCAAACCCAAAAGACATTTTATAAGCAGATTTGTTCAAGTGAAGGCCAACTGAATTAAAGAAAAGAAAAAGAAGGAGGAGGAGGAACGGGGAAAGGATGTATTTGTTTCTTCTCATCTCTCAGGTGCAACCCTTGACAGCTCCAGGGCTCAGGCCCCAGACCCAGATTCTTTTCTATCCTCACTCTCAAGATGATCTTATCCAAGCTCATGATTTTCAATACCATCTATTACCAAGAACCAGCTTGGCCTTAGAGACCCCTACCCAGGCAGCACTGAAGGCATTGAGAAGCAGACACCCAAATAGAATAGCAAAGTGAGTCTATCTGGGGGGCCAACAGCCTTCCAAGCTGAGAGCCTCAGGGGGCTGAGAGCCTCAGGGAACTGACAGCATTCCAGGCTGAGGGTCTCGAGCAGACTCTGACCCATGTATTTATTCTCTCTGAACAGGTGATAATTATTAACAAACAGATGTATTTTCTCACAAAACAAAAATATGCCAAGTAGGCAGCTGGTGCCTGCTTACCACTGATCACAGACAAACTAAAAAGTATTCTCCATGAGGGAGCCACAAGGACAAGTTCAGATGTCCTGTGCTTAAGGAATTGTTTTAAGTGGTGTATGGTATTTATATATTGTCCTGCCACTTTAGAATGCCCCAAGTAGTTTTCTACTTGGGGGTGGGGGGAGGTGGCTAGTTTTTCCTTGCCATTGTTCTTCTTAGCAAACAATATATTTTATCATACACTCAGCATTTCTCAGCACTCATACACTTACCATTTCTCAACAATCTATACTCTGAAAACTCTCCAGTGTTTATGTTCATCCTGAACCTCTCCCTCAAACTCCAAAGTCATGTACCAGGTGCCTACTCAATACCTTTCCTGAGGCATCTTATAAACATTTCTAACATGTGTCCAACCCCTAATACCTGCTTTTCCCTCAGCCCTCTCCAATCCAGTCAATGGCAAGTCCATCCTTCAAGTAGCTCAAGCACAAAACATGAGTCATTCGTCATCTTCCTCCAGTTTCCCATGCACTCCACAGAGAACTCAACAAAAAGTCTTTTTGCTCTACCTTAGAAATATATCCAGAATCTGACCATTTCTTTCCATCTTTACTGCCATTATCCTAGTGTAATCAACACAATTGCTTCCTAAGTGTTCCCCTGCCCCCACAGAGCAGACAGAGTGATTCTTTATTTTTATTTTTTTGAGACAGGGTCTCACTCTGTTGCCCAGGCTGGAGTGCAATGGTGACAATCACTACAGCCTCAACCTCCCTGGGATCAAGAGATCCTCCCACCTCAGCCTCTCAAGTAACTGGGACTATAGGCATATGCCAGCATAGCGGGCTAATTTTTGTATTTTTAGTAGAGATGAGATTTCGTCATGTTGCCCAGGCTAGTCTCAAACTCCTGGGCTTAAGTGATCCTCCTGTCTCAGCTTCACGAAGTGCTGGGATTACGTGTCTGGCTTGATTCTTTTTGAGTTAGGTCATGTCCCTCCCTGCTCATAACCTTCCAATAGCTTCCCATGTCACTCAGTAGGAAAAGCCAATATCTTTTCCATGGCCTAAGAGGGCTATACAAGATCTAATCCTGGTGTCTTGGACCTTATCTCCAGTCTCACTCCTCCTTACTCTTCCATGTGATCTTTCACCCCCAGGCACTTTGCACTGACTGCTCCCCTGCCTGGAATACTCTGCCCCAGTTATTATCTGATGGGCTCATTCCCTCCATGTCCTTGAGTCTCTGTTCAAATGTCACCTCATGCAGGGTCGCCTTCCATGACCATCCAATCTAAAGCATCACTCTCTACCCTGTGACTCTATCCTCTCTTTTATTTCTTTATAGTATTTATCACTATCTAATATGTTATATATTTATTTGTCTGATGTCTATATTCTGCCTCAAGAATGTGAAAGCAGGAACTTTGGTTTGTCAGCTGTTGTATTCCTGGTGTTCACAACAGCACATAGGTGAGCACTCAGTAAATATTTCTTGACTAACTGGCTGAATGAATTAATGAATTTACTGTGTAACTACTAAATGTCATTATGAGTCACATTTTATAAATTAGTTAACTGAGGTTCAAAGATCTCATAGATGGTGAGAGCCAAGATTTGAACCCAGATCTAAGGATAATAACAGTGTTGAATCTGAATACGATCCTATGACCACCACCATCCCCCAACCCCCAGAATCTGAGATGCTGTGTCTGTTCTTGGGCTTGGGTGTGCCTGAGACCGTATCCCACTGATGTGGCCTGAAGATTGTCCCTCTCAAAGCCAGCCCACTATGACAGTTGACACCCTCCTTCTACTTGACAGACAAGCTTTTGAGATCCTGCATGGCTCGTGGCTTTTGCAATCATGGTTTCTTCAAGGGCCATGCATGTGACAGCAACCTCAGAGTCCTGCTTAGCCTCAGGTCAGGCTCCTATGACTCCAGCATGCTCCAGATCCTGAGTGAATGACATGAAAACCACCTCACCAGGATCCATCCCACCTGACTCACATTCATCCCTGTCTGGCCCCAGGCTCTCACCTGCCTTATGCAGGAGTTTCCCTGCCCTACCAGGGTGCTCAACCCTCGGCGTTTAGTCACTGCCATGGAATCTGAATGCAAATCTTATACATTTTAAGCTCTTTGGGTTTAATTCCTCCAAAATTTTCACAATGAAACAAAATATTTGAAGAACTCTCACCCAGAAGGAAAATACACACACGTGAAGCACCCACATGCATCTGCCTTATTGACACATATTCATATTATTAATTCACATAGGCATTTATTCATACCACAAGCATTTTCTGAGGGTCTCCTCCATGGACTAAGCCATTGTGCTGGATACTAGGCATGGGGCACAAATTAGATATACTCCCTGCCTCAAGTCTATAATCTAACAGGGGAGATGACCATCATCATAATCATCCCATCATCATCAGTGTCGCCAACATTCAAATGCTACTTCTAGTGCTAAGTACTGTTCTAAGTCTTTACTTATAAATATTTTAACCTGTTTTATTAATTCTGTAAGTTAAATGCTATTCTTATCTTCATTTTACAGATGAGGAAACTGAGGCCTAGAGGGTTGTGACTTACCCAAGGTCATGTAAGTGGCAAAGTTAGAATTTGAACACAAACATTTTAGCCCCAGAGCTCATACTCTCCTCCACTCTACCTTAATTCCAAAAATTAAGTATGAGAATGTGTGCTGACATGCAGATATGGACATAAATATTTTCAGAGCCACATTGGTTGGAGTCCAGTGGAAAAGTCACAAACATTGAAGGAAACCAGTCAACCCGTTTTTCAGCTTCTGAGACATGTCCTTGAAAAATACCTCTCCCAAAGTGCTAAAGATGGACATCTTGGACACATGGAAAAGCTGAAGAGGGAGATAGGAAGAGGAGACGAGGAGAAAAGGAAAACAAGCAGGCATCAAAGACTTACTTTGTATAATACCAGATACCACAGAGGGCAATTTATATACATCACCTACTCTCAAAGCATATTCACACAAAGGGTTTAGTCTGAATTTTCTTGTTAAGATAATGGAACTTAGAGAAATGAAATGCCTTATCCAAGATCACATGGGTGCCATATGGTAGGACTAGGCCTGAACACCCCAAGGCCTATGCTCTTTCCTTTATTCCAGCTACTGATGCTGAATTCAATTATCTCCCCACGAAATTCATTTCCAAAAGCTATCTAATCAAGTCAATGCAATCTAACGCCAAGGTCATCAAAAGAGACTTTAAAATATCAAGTAGTTAAGGATAAATTAAAAGCAAGCATACCATTTCTGCAGTTCACTCTTCTTGACAACAGTTTACCTGACCAATTTATTCCATTCACTCAGTAAAGCCATCCAATTTGCAGTTTGGTACGTTGGGAAGAGAAGCTTCAATGAGTTGTTCTGGGGCCATGTGAGAGTAAGACCAACCAGGGTCCCAAGGAAGGGAAGGAGAGAAAACCACATTTTAACCTTTTTTATTCCTTGGGACCCTGGGCCCTGTACTGTTATTTATTTATTTTTCACATCATTCTAAGTGCAATGTTCCACAGCCTCACTACCTCTTTTATTTCAATAATGACAAAAATCACACAAATATCTGAGCAAGTCTTTCAAACATGAAGAAATATCTATGCTTCAGAATTCACAAATGCCCCATCCAAATCATTTGTTTTTGTAACCTTGAACTTTCCCATTTAAAATAAACCATGTACTAGACAAAGAATTCACTTTGGATCTGAGCCTTTCTTTGTGATCTTTCTTCCTTCTCCTAGATTAAAAGAAAAAGACATCTTAAAGCATCTAAGCCTGTTTTCAATTCTCCAAAAGCTAGTTAAAAAAAAAAAATTTTTTTTTTTTAATAGAGATAGGGTCTTGCTATGTTGCCTAGGCTGGTCTCAAACTCCTGGCATCAAGTGATCCTCCTCACTTGGCCTCCCAAAGGGCTGGTGTGAGTGGCCATGACTGGCCCAAAAGCTAGCTTTGAGGGGTGCTAGAGACCTCTTTAATCTTTCATGGATAGGAATAATGCCTGTGTTTTTTTCCTGAATGTGAAAGCATCCTGGGATTGGAAAACTGCAAGGCAGAACGCTGGAGACATGGTACCTGGGTGGTGGGTTCCCTGAGAGCAGCAAGGGCCTGAGCACAGTGGGTAACCTCCCCAAAGGTGTACAGCCTTTGGCAGCCACCTTGGCTCTGCACGTAAGCTGTCATTGTATGGCCCAGAGATTACCTGCCTGTGTTTCCAATGTGGATGTAGGGGGCTGGGATGGGAATTCTGGTGGACTAAAAATGTGGTATGAGCCAAACAGGCTATGAAAAAAATAGTGTTTGCTATTAAGGAAGATACAGCTCAGACTACAAGAGGCAACGAAGTGGGGTTCACCAAAGCACAGAACCAGACTTAATACCAGCTTGAGACTGAGCTCCAAACACATCAGAGAGCACAGAGAGAAACAGGTTAGGATCTCAGGGGCTATAGCCACAGGACTTCCCAGGAAGGAGAAGAGTGGAGATCTACAGGGTCAGTGGAGGGGAACTGGAAGGGAAGAGTTTTACCCTTCCAGAAGTCTGATGACCCACCACAATCCCTAGGGAACATGGTGCAAGTGGCCTTTGCCCAAAGCAGGGAACCAAGACCACAGCCTAATATCACAGCACAAAATTCATTCCTTCAATAAACATATACTGCTTTCAATTCCTCCTAACTAGTCTCCTGTGTCTTGCTTCTGTCCAATCTAGTCTTCCCATAACAGCCACGGAGACACTTCTAAAATGGACTCTGTTGCTTACAGTCTCTGGCAGAGGGGGACCAAATACCAGGGACTGAAAGGCCTTGAACCCTTACATGTCCTTCTTCATGTCTCTGCCTGTTTTCTCAGATGCTCCCTCTGCTGCCACAGTGCTGGGAACGTTCTCCAAAGGGAAAAAGGATCCGCGCTCTCCGTCTCCCAACCCTGAAAGTCGAAACTTAAAGCTGCCCAGTTCCAACTCAAAAGATCAAGGCTACCCTGGAGTATCCTTGAATCCATGTGCTCCCTGACCTGCCGAGAGTGGCTACCTTCCCTGACCCACTGCTTCTCTACTGTCGCCCCCTCCTCCATACTGAGGGCGTCCAACTCTGCCAGGAAATGGGGCAAGAGGGGCAGAACCCCAGGAGCAGACTTCGCAGCCAGTTTGTGGTCCAACATTAACTTGACCTAATTCACAAGGAGAGGTCCCCATTTATAAAGAAGCAAAAACCTATTCAGGGAAGACCAACTTGGGGACTTCAAAACCCTGAAAATACTCCAAGTACCAGAGTCTTTTCTTTCAGACCCAGACTGTTCAAGGTCTTAAGCAGCCCAACACTTGGCATTTGGAAAGCAAGCAATTACCATTTCATCTGAACAAATGACATCCTGAAGTCTAGTTAGGAAGACAGCCTGGTGAGAGGTTTGTTTTCTATGTTGTAAATGTACTTAAAGGAAAAAAAGTCTTGATGATCTAAAATTCATATTACATTTGCTTTTGTATTTCTCAAGTCCCTTGTATAAACAAAAATTAAATTACATAAAATTGGAATTGCCCCCCTCTCCTCAACAAATCTATCAAAGCAGGGTTAGATCAGTACACCTTCTCCTAAAATAGTGTTTCTCAACCTGTGGTCACCTCTGATGCATACTTTAAATATACATTCCTAGACTCTACTCCAGATTGCAGACAGGGAGTGGGGGAGACAAAGTCATTTCTAATAGGCTTTCTAAGAAATTCCCATGGAAATTTGAGAACAACCGTCCTAACTCATGAAAGGCAAAAATAAAATAAAATAAAAAATGAAGACTCTAAGGAGCTCGTGTGAAATGGAAGTTTTGGAATCCCCCAAATGCCTGTAACTTCTCTCAAAAAAGATTCCATGCAATTACTTACAGAAGGCTGCTAGCATGTTCTAAACAGAGAAACAAAGATGAGAACACAAATTCCTCAAAACATAAGAGTAATTTACTCCAGGAAGGTAATGGGTTTCTCTTGGTATAAAGGCGGGAAAAGACTGTAAAGACAGAGACATTCAGGTCTGGCAGGATTCCCGAGAGTTTCGGCTACAGGAACAGACAGGGATTGGGGGAGGACAACCTGCCATCAGGCAGGGCCAGGAGGCAGAGCAGCAGGAATGCTGAGGTGTCGCAGCTTTGTTGAGGTGTCCATCCTCTTCCAAACAGCTTCATGCTTCACTGGATGCCCTCCACACCCCAGCAGCAGCAGAAGATGGTTCTGCTTAATTTAAGTGAGTGGCAGATTCTACCCATTTCCAGCCATGGGTTTAGGCATGTGACCAAACCTGGCCAATGACATGGGAAGTGTCTGCTCAGAGGCTTCTGGGAAATGACTCCTTCCTATACAGAAGAGCTATGGGAAGAGACCATCCCTTCTTGTCCTGCATGTGGTGGAGTCCACTAGGGAGTCCACTAGAAAGTGGAGAACCCCAGCACTTTGGGAGGCTGAGGCAGGCGGATCATGAGGTCAAGAGCTTGAGACCATCCTGGCCAACATGGTGAAACCCGTCTCTACTAAAAATACAAAAAATTAGCTGGGCATGGTGGCATGTGCCTGTAGTCCCAGCTACTTGGGAGGCTGAGGCAGGAGAATTGCTTGAACCCAGGAGGCAGAGGTTGCAGTGGGCCCAGATCATGCCACTGCACTCCAGCCTGGCACCTGGCAATGGAGCGAGACTTTCTAAAAAAAAAAAAAAGAAAAAAAAAAAAGAAAGAAAGAAAGAAAGAAAGAAAGTGGAGAACTGCAACAGTCATCTTGCTACCAGTCCGAGACTAAGCCTGGAATGGGACCAAGGACAGAACTGAGGCCCTGAAGCTTGCAGCCAACCTGTCTCTGGCCTTCTAATTTTGTGACATAAATAATTCACTTTGTCATTTAGGCCACTTTTAATTGGGTTCCTGTTAAAGTCACATCCTAATGGCTAGAGGGAAATTCTTAAAACCCCCAACTCTGTGTATGAGAAGTGTGAAATCAGAGATAAATTTTTATTATTGTAAGAGTTGATGATTTAGAATTTTTTCTAGGAAGAAAATGGCTTTGTTGAGAAAAACACCTTGAGAACTATTAGGGTAGCAAATGGAACTCCAAAGGCCTGAGTGTCAGCTGGGAAAGAGACGTCAGGTGGGGGACTCCTCTGTGTTGTAAAGGAGGAAGGGAGACCACACTCTGGAGGAAGACATGACAGAAATAGGAAAGAAGCCAATGAGAAGGCTTTGGGGTTTGTGAGGTGATCCCTCTCCCTCTGCTAAGTTCATAAATACTCCCTGTGAGTGGATTCCTTGTAGATCCCAGTAAAGGGATGAACTGTACACACAGGGGACATGGGGCCTTTGGATCAGAATGGCTTACACAGTTGTGAGTGTCCAGAAGCAGAAGCACCATGAGAATTCACAGTAGAGTTGGGGAGTGCTTTGGACTTCCCTGGACTGTAGAATTTGGGATTGGATGCAATCTTTCCCAGAGCTCAAATACTAAGGGGGCCCTGACAATTAAGTAACAAAGGCACATTTGTCGCCCCATTTGAAAAGAAGGCCAATGGCTTCATCAAAGCCTCTCTGGATTGTAGCTCATCAGTAGAGGTATAAAAATCCTAGAGAATGTAATCAAAAAAAAAAAAAATGAAAAGAAAAAAGAAAGCAAACCAAAACCCAATTTCAATGTCCAGCATTTGAAGAATGGAGTATCCCTGAAAGGTGGAGTAGCTGGAGATATTAAACAAATATAGAGCCATTCCCACAGAGCCAGCAATAAAGAAGCTAGTGTAGCTGGGAAAGTGTGGACCTAGCTGCCACTGGCTCTGGGAGAAGAGGTTGGTCATCGTCTTTTTGCCAGACCTAGCCAAACCTAGCACCATCTGCCTGGCCCCTGCATCTGCATGTAACAAGGCATCTGCTGAGATGGTCCAAAGCTGCCCACTACTCCCCATTCCTGCTATTTTATGGGAACAGCAATGAAACCATTAGAAGACCCAAGATGCATCTCTAAGGATGACAGAGGACCCCAAAGGGCCCAAGACCAGCTAGTATTTTCATATCTTTCTCACAACTGAATCTTGAGCCTTGGAAAATGTGGATGACTTTGGTGAAAAAGAACTAGGTGCAGAGATCTGACTGGAGGATGGAATTTACAAATCTTGGACCATAGCGCCTGAAGAAGGGCAAACCTGGAAGCCACAAGCTAGTCCAGACACTGGCTGATCTGACCAAGACACCTGAGCATGCAGCCAGATGGAGAAAATGCCTGGTCAAAGCTGCACAATTGGGCAGGGCCTGTAACAGAGCTCCTGGCTCCAGGACACCTGCCTGGGGTTCCAGCTATTACTGACCTGGGCTTCCCTGCCTCCTGCTCACCACTTGAGATGCCCCACCAACTCACTTCATGCAGGTGAGGGACGTGAAATAATTGTTGCTTCCCAGTAGATCACTGCATGTGCCATGCAGAATCCCTGGTGTGACCTGCCATTGGATCACATCCAGTAGCTCCTGTTCAGCTATGGGGTAGGTGGGAGAAGATCCTTCTGCTTGTCCTGCTCTAAGTAACCATTCATCTGCTCTAATTTCTCATCTGTGAAACCCACCCCAGCCATCTTAGTGTGCACCCCATCTCCCTCCTGGGTTGTTGCCGCAGCCTCTGATGTGGCTTTCCTGCCTCCAGCTCTACTATACCAATCCATGTCACAGAAAGATGCCCGATGAATCTCTGAAAGCATTTTGATCAGATTGTTAACTTGGTCCAAATCTCTAGACGTTGTCTTCATATCTTAATCATTCCATGGGACATCCAAGATCCTACACGATCCAAGCACAGCTTTCCTGGCTAATTTCATCTCTCGCCCTATCCCTACCACCATCTGATGCTCAAGCCACACCTAAATACCTACCCTTCTATAATGCCCTGCATTTTTCAACCTTCCTATCTTTGCTCTGTCTGTTCTTTCCACTCCTCCCTCTGTACTCATTGAAACCCCATCCATTCCTCGCAATTCAAAACAAATACCACCTCCTCCATGGAGCCTTCCAGGTACCTTAATTGCAAGTAACCGCTCTTTTCTCTCTGCGTCTTAGTACTTGCCATCACCTAAATAGCTGTCCTGTTACTCTCTGCCTCTGCTTCAGTGAAGGCTTTTCTATGTCTTTTTTTTTTTTTTCCCCTCACTGGAATGTAAACTCCTTAAAGTCTGGATTATATAGTATTACTCAGCTGTAATCACTAGCAAAATGTGGCTATTCAATAAATATTTGCTGAATCAGAGCTGAGTTAGAAGATGAAATTAGAAGCAAATTCTAATTTTCCTGAATAGAAGAGAGAAAATAGAGAGCCTGGCCCTGTATCCTTCACAAAACTAGCACAGCTTCATAAATGAAGCTGAAGGTGAAGTCACAGCATCACCAGGCTTGGCCATACCCCAAGGGCTCACTAGGAATCCCCAACTGTCTCCAGCCTCACAAACCCTGCTGCAACATTCAGAGACAGAGCCTTGACCTGGTGAGAAGTAGACATGACAACTGTCCAAACTGCAGGTCTTCTGGGTCCTGAGCTGCGGAGACACTGACACCAAAAGTGCATGTCCCAGGCTGGGTGCAGTGGCTGTACCTATAATCCTAGCACTTTGGGAGCCAAGGTGGGTGGATCACTTGAGATCAGGAGTGCAAGACCAACCTGGCCAACATGATGAAACCCCACATCTACTAAAAATACAAAAATTAGCCGCGTGTGATGGTGTGTGCCTGTAATTCCAGGTACTCGGGAGGCTGAGACATGAGAATCATTTGAACCTGGGAGACAGAGGTTGCAGTGACCTGAGACAGTGCATTGCACCCCAGCCTGGGTGACAGAGTGAAACAAACAAACAAAAAAAAATGGTGCATGTCCCAGACACTCAAGCTCCCCATTCTTGGGCCTTACTTTCAGAGTAGTCTTCCTGAATGTGCTTCCCTTGGAGGAGGGGAAGGGAGAATCAGCCAAGACATTAGGCTTCAACCAACCCTGCTAAGATGGACTGGGTATACAGAAGATTTATTGGTCATGAATGCTTTTCTGTTCTACCTGCATCACACCCAGTGTCCCATGGGCTTTCCACTCCCCATTGCCTTCCATGTGGCATAAAGAAGGGCTGTTTAGCAGCTGCTGGGCACTTCTTCTGTGGGAACTCAGCTCTCCTACAGAACAGGGAGGGTGAGGGAGGCCTCCCTAGGGCTGCCGTCCCCTCCACTTCTTAGGAAAAAAATCCCAGTCAGACTGGAATTTGCAGTGAGGCATGAAGCGTCTTCACAGTGTCTTGGGTTGCAGGTAGGGTGCAAAGGAGGCCCCAGGCCCTAAGGATCCTGGCTTAGGTATAGCCTAAGGCATGAGCCACTGCACCCAACATGGGCACCTGGCTCAGGTGTAGCCTGCATGATACTTGGAAGCCCACCTCTACGACTGTCGCCACTGCCACCACTGTTTAGGGAAAAAGGGGTGGGGGACTTTTTAGCATTTGGCTTCCACACATGAACTTGGAGGTTGGTGGGGCCACCAACTGACCTGTTACTACCAGTGTGTGACTGATATAACAGGTATCTCAAGGAGAATGCAGCTTGCTGGAAGAGGCTGAATGAATACCATTTAATTCCACTAAAATCTCATCAATAACCAGGGCTTTAGTAAAACTTATGACAAATAGTGACTGCTTATTATTATGGGTTGAATTGTGCCCCCCTCAAATTCACATGTTGAATCCTAACCATCAGTACCTCATAATATGACCTTATTTGGAAATAGGGTTGTTGCAGATGTAATTAATTAAGATAGGCTGTAATCCAATGTGACTGATGGATGTCCTTATTATTTTTTTTTTTTAAAAAAAAGGAAATCTGGACACAGAGAAACACACACAGGGAAAAGATGGCCATCTCCAAGCCAAGGAGAGAGGCCTGGAATAGATGCTTAACTCATAGCCCTCAGATGGAACCAACCTTGGGGACACCTTGATCTTGAACTTCCAACCTCCAGAGCTGTGAGACAATGAATTTCTGTTGTTTAAACCCCAGTCTGCAGTGCTTTGTTATGGCAGCCACAGGAAACTGACACACTTTAAAAATCCTCACTGTAAATCATGCTCACTTATTTCAGTTGCCCTTCTGACAACTCAGTGAGTGAGGTACTTTTATTCAGCCTCATTTTCCAAATAAGAAGTGCAAGCCTGTGAAGGGTTAAGAGATTCATCTAGGGTATTAAGTGGCTGAGCATAATTCGGACTCCACTGCTCGACTCTGAAGTCTGCTCCACTCTGAAGTCCCTGTTGTTTTCTCTACACCACCCTGAGACAGAATGCTACCACGTGTCCTCGGCTCCAGTGAGCCATGCCTGGTGGTTGTACTTCCTGTGTAGATGTGCCCAATTCACTGTACTGACAACACAAACAGCCTTCCTGCTCAGACCACTCCGGACAGACGACCACTGGTAGCTCCCAGATGGCCACAGAGGAGCCGGGGCCGACAGTCCAGTGAGGAATGACAACTGTGGCCCAGCTGGTAGGAGGATGCTTGAAGGTGAGGCCCGTATTCAAGGATCTGGCAGGTTGGGTCACTGTTCTGTAGAGAGAGTGGCCTTGGGCACTAAGAGATGCCTGTGAGAATCCTGGGTAGGCAGGAGACAGGTGGGCAGTTTTGTGGGATGGGGACCGGGGAGGTAAAAGCGCAAGACGGGGGCAAAAAGGTAGGATCTGGGACCCACAGAGACCAGGGAAGCTGAAATTTAAGGTCAGAGTAACCCAGGGCTGACCAGGCAATGGGACGTGGGGGAGGCCACAGGAGCCTCTTAGGGAAGATGCTGCCCCAAAGTCAGAGGAAACTGGTCTCTGAGGATGATTCCTTGGGTCTATGGTGGGAGTGAGGTAGAGAGGAGAAGGGGCTTCTTGCCTAACATACAGAGAAGTAACTACCACTGGAGAAATGAAACAAAGGGGACCAATCCTGTGTAAGGCAATTCACTCAACAGCCAGCATAGAGCTGCTGTGGGCTTCCACGTGGGGCTCCTCCGGCCCTACCACGTCTGGTTCAAGTCCAAGGATCATGAAAGGCCTTTAATGGCTGCTGGGCAGAGCACTCCCCTCATTTCTCTTCTGACTCCAGGCCCTAACTTCCTGCCAGATAGCATAGCAACTGGCCCAGTGGATGTGCTGTGCTCCAGCCCCTTCCCCTGCCACTATCAGCCGGCTACCATTGCTTCCTCAAGTGCCTGAGGTCTCCAATATGGGCTCCCAACCTCATCAGATATGACCCAGGCCAGCCTCAGGAAGTGGGTGCAGGGGACTTTCTTCCCTTCTGAGCGCCACATCTTCCCACCACACCAGTGTACATTATGAAAAAGAAATTTTCTGGCCAGGCACGGTGGCTCACATCTGTAATTCCAGCACTTTGGAGGCTGAGGCAGCTGGATCACTTGAGGCCAGAAGCCTGGCCAACATGGCAAAACCTTGTCTCTACTAAAAATACAAAAAGTAGCCGGGCATGGTGGCACATGCCTTGAATCCCAGCTGCTTGGGAGGCTGAGGTATGAGAATCACTTGAATCCAGGAGATAGAGATTGCAGCAAGCCAAGATCATGCCACTACACTCCAGTCTGGGTGACAGAATGAGACTTGGTCTCAAAAAAATAATAATAATAACAATAAAGAAAGAAATAAAAATAGAAAATTTCTGTAAAAGGCAACATTTCAGAATCCCATTTTAAGTTGAGCCTATAGCAGGGTGGCAAATATGTCCCATCAATCACCCAACTCTGCCTGATTGGTAACAGCTTCCTGTAGTACTGGGTTGAGAAGATTCCAAATCAGTTTCTGGGCCCAGCAAGAAAGACTTCCATGATCAATCAGGGACATTTGCCAAAAGAGTGAATGTGGGAATGGGGCAGAGTGGCCACATGCTTGATACTCCCTATCTGTGGCTCTCCTAGTATTTGTGGCCACTCTCTGTGTGCATGCCTGACCCCTAAGCTTGTCAGTCCCATGGGGCTGAGTGTTGAGGTTGATGCCTGAGCCAGCTCAGCCTCCTTGACATTTCAGGGCAGCACAGGGACTGCTCACAGCAGGCCTCCATATTCATGTGCTGCTCTGCCCGACCTTATGAAGATCATCTCCATTCTCAGGTTTCAGAAATGCATGTCCTAAACTACAGTTTCTTTCTACCTCCCCACACAGGGAAACATATGTAGCAGCATAATTCTTACAGACCTTGGAAATAACAATTTAACAATCAATATCCCAAGAGCTATAGCGCATCCTTGAGATATAGGTGGGGAATATGTTCCTTCACGGACTTAGTAAACTTGCTGAAGATGTGAGGGCTGTGGGAGGGTCACTGTGGGGAGGGCATTCGTATTCTATCTTGTCAGCAAACTCTTCCTTCCCCCATTCTCCCTCCATCCCAGGAAGCCTCAGAAGCTCCAGATTCCCTCCCATCTATTAGAAAGAGTAATTCATCTCTCCATAACTTCGACCCCAACCCTTGCCATCCAAACCCTTCTGGATGCTCAGCAGAACTCCCCATTCAACACCCACACTCTTGGCTCTACAGAAGGTTCTTCCTCTTGCATATACTATGATATATTTCACAGCTCTTAGAAACATGAGTAAGTTTGATCTGTACATACATGAAAAAAAGACGAAGAGAAGAAAAAAGCAACCAGGTTGCAGGGCAACATATACAGTGTGAAACTTCTACATCCATGAGGTCTGGCAGGCTACATGTCAAACTCAGCCATAGTTACCTGCAGGGAGGAATGAGACTGGGGCTAGGTTGTCAAAAACATTTGTGTTTTTACTTCATATAACTGTGTTGTTTAAACTTTTCTTTTAATAATGAAAATTTATTAGCTGTGTAATTAGGAACAAAAAAGACAGGATTTCAGCATGGGAAAAGCAGGTCAAGGAACACCAACACCCTGCCTTCTTAAATAAGTAAATTTCTACTCAGCTGGTTTGGTTGAGGGCAGCTGTTCATTTATCCCCAACTGCCTCAAGAAACCGAGAAAAGGAGGGCCCTCCTGTCAAAGGTGTGGCTTGGAGAGCTGGGCTTCATGCGCCTGTGTTAAATGCTCTTGCATTACTGCTGGGTAACAACCCTTGTCTCTCCGCTGTGGGGAGCACCCTTTCCAGACCACTTGTTTGCATGCAGACCAACCAGGGTGGTCCAGGCCTGGAAGACTGCTTTTTGGTGTTTTCTTTTTTTCTTGTTTTGAGACATGATCTTGCTCTGTTACCCAGGCTGGAGTGCAGTGGTGCAAATATGGCTCACTGCAGCCAAGTAGCTGGGATCAGAGGCATATTCCATCATGCCCTGCTAATTTTTTTTTATTATTTGTAGAGACAGGGTCTAGAGACAGGTTGCCCAGGGTGTTCTCAAACTCCTGGGCTCAAGCAATCCTCCTGCTTTGGCCTCCCAAAGTGCTAGGATCACAGGAATGAGCCACCATGCCCAGCCAAAGCTGCTCTTTGATGAGCTCTTCCTTCTCAGGTATGACCCGTGCCAGAGACTCTGAGGTTCACTAGGACCACAAGCTTCTCTTTGATGAGCAGAGGTGAGGGGGGCTCTGAACTGCAGGTGCCCCTCCTCACCTTCCTCAGAGAGATTAGTCACACTTGGCCAAACCAAAACCAATAACCCTGATGAGAACAGGGAACTCCCAGCTTCTGTTCTATTTTGTCTACCCTTGATTCCTTTTCCTGTTGTCCACCAGGCCTCAACTCATAGGAAGCAAAGAGGATGAGTCAACAGGCTGTGGTTTTTAACCACATTAATGGATCAGGGGAGACAAGAGGCTTGAATGCCCTCCCACATTAAATGAGAAAGAGGTTCCCTCCGGGGAGAGGAAAATGCCTCTTAAGTTAGTGCTGGTTGTGGAAAGGAGGCCTCAGTTCCTTGACACACGGATCCCACCAGAGGGCTGCTTGAGTGCCCTCACAACATGGCAGCAGGCTTCCCCCAGGGCCAGTGATCCAAGAGAGACCAAGGCATATCTTTTATGACCAGTCTCAGGGTCACGCATCACTTCCACCAAATTCTATTCATTAGAAGTGAGTCAGTAAGTCTAGCCCATACTCAAAGGGAGAGGAATTAGGTTCTACTTTTTGAAGAGAGACATAGGCAGGTCCAAATGCAGTGGTGTTTACAACTAATTGATCACAATCTGTTACAGATTTCTTTTTTCCTTCTCCACTCCCACTGCTTCACTTGACTAGTCTTAAAAAAAAAAACGAAGAGAGAAATATCAGAAATTTGTGGGCATGTTTTAAAATCATCATAGATAGGAATTATCTGGCCTTGTACTAGGTGCTAGAGACATAAAAACGAGTCAAAATCCCTGCCCTCAAGAAACTCGGCTTAACACAGGAGACTGATGTGTTATCTGAATTACAATAAACCAGGGATCAGAGGGGAGGAAGTTTTCTACTGGGGTAGGGGCAGGTGGCAGTGGGAGAGGAGTCTCAGTGGGGACCTTGATGTGGGCCTTGGAGCATGAGTAGCAGTGTGTTAGCCAAGGCGAAATAAGGCTCAGCACCCATGCCCACCTCCTCCTGGTGAGCCTTTCTGCACTGCAGTGACTCATTAGAGAAAACTGCAACCCCCAGCCTCCTTGCACGCAACGCTTCTGAGAGAATATAGGTCCTGCCAGTGAGATGTGCTAAAGCAAGACTTGGAGGGCAGAAGTCAGGCATGGGCTGGGCTCCCACGCCTTCTGCTATTTCTGCTGACAAGTTGTGACATGGAGGTACATGCTTTCTCAGCATCACAGGTGGCAGCAACCCCATTATTCAGATCCTGACTCATGGGTGCCCAGAAAAAGGGTGGGACATCCTTTTGCTATGAGATTGTGGCTAGTATGGCATGGTTGTGGGGTGGCAGTTGTACAGAGTAGTGGGGTGGCTTCCTAAGAGTAGAAAATGCTCAGACCTGATGGGGCATAGTGGCTCATGACTGTAATCCTAGTACTTTGGGAGGCAAAGACGGGTGGATCACTTGAGATTAGGGGTTTGAGACCAGCCTGGCCAACATGGTGAAATCCCATCTCTACTAAAAATATAAAAATTAGCTGGTTGTGGTGGCATGCACCTGTTATCTCAGCTACTCGGGAGGCTGAGGCAGGAATCACTTGATCCTGGGAGGAGGAGGTTGCAGTGAGCTGAATTCACGCCACTGCATTCCAGCCTAGTCAACAGAGCAAGACTCTGTCTCAAAAAAAAAAAAAAAAAAAAAAAGCTCAGATCTTCCAGAACCCCTTCTAGAGTCGGAGGGTTGCGGGGGTACTCAAAGCACACAGACAGCTTTCACAAAACTCTTCCTCCAATGCCTGCTCCTCCTGGCCACCTTTACATCAACTCTTTTATATCCTTAAGTGTGTGAGGGGCATGGGTGATCTTACTTTGAAAGTTCAGGGATTTTGAAGCTTCAGCTGCAACTGAGAGTTACACAGTTCCATTTTAACAATTACTCCAAGTTAAAACCCATAAAATGCCAGCCGAAAATTAATCTGGCCCCCTCCAGTCTTTTATTATCTCCCTCACTGAACTCATGCACAAACCCACACGCCACGCTGTCAGCCAAATAGAAGTGTTACTGGATTAATTTCAGAGATAAATATGGGAACTTTAGAAAGTTTACAAACTCAGCAGTTGTCAGGAACCCAGTTTGGCTTTGCTGACATTTGCCCGTGGTTTCTGGCCTGAGAATGGGCAGGTTAGAATGGAGCTCATCTCCTACCCGCCCTGAGCTGCTGAGATGCAGACTCATGATGGGGTTTTTATTTTCATTCTTGTCTTCATCTTTAAGGCATCAGCATCACATACTAGTTTTCATCGGGCTCTCACTCTCCAGCACCACCCCCACACACACCCATACACTGCCCTAGACACTCTTTGCAGCCTGACATTCCCACATTCATTTGATAAATATTTACAGCTTATGAGACAACAGGCTGGAAAGCACATGGCAGCCATGGATCCCACCCACAGTGGGACTCACTTGGTGTCAGCTTGGCTTGTAAACCTCTCTGAATGAAGGGCAAGGCATCCTCAGGAAGGAGCTATAAACAAGCATTGCTTGGCTGAACTCCTAGTCTACAGAATCTTGAAACCAGAAACTGAGTCTAGGTTTCCTGCAGAGCCCATGATCTGTAGATCTCAGTGGGCGCACACCCTCAATGGAAGACAAGCTTCAGGATACAATGGATTTGACATTTTAAAAATGACTCCCCTCTTTATGTAAATCAGGAAACAATATCCAGACATCCCCCAAAAGACTTCCTGGTGCAGATTCCCAACATTTTCTAGGTCCTGGACTCATTTGAGAAGATGATTAAAGTTGTAGGTGCTCTACCCAGAAAAAATGCACAAAGGTACACACAGCACCTGCATGTAATAACTTTAAAGACTGAAAGATGATTTAGAGCCAAGCCTCTGCCTTTCAGGAGCTGACACTGCTTCAGAGAAGCAAAACAACCATAAACAAAATGTATGTTAATATAGATGAGAAGGACTGCAGGGCTTACGTATTTTGAGTTCAGGGAGACAGAGATCAGGTTGTGAGGTAAAGAGCCCAGCAGAGCACAAAGGACTCAGCAGTAATTGCTATTCATGTGTACTCCAGCTGTCTGCGGAGGACCTCTGCTCCTCAGCACCCAAGTAAGATGACCCTGGACTTCTGAATCCCACGGACTGGCGATTCAACACCCCAGTATTTCTGGTTCCCTGGGAGGACTCGTGGTCTCCTGCTCTTTCCACCTCTCAAAACTGTGGCCTCATCTCACATCCCTCCTGTCCCCATAGTACATTCTCCCCAACACAAAATTCAGTCACTTTGTTCATTTCCACAACAAAAAGTTGACCACTGCAAGCATTTACACAGGCTTTGTGGAAAATACAGGGGTGGGGATGGGGTTCCTGGAAAAGGGCCATAAAATACCACACCTGACTTCAGCCATCTCTGAGTCCTTCTGCCTTCTCTCCACACATTAGTCTCTTTTCCTCTCTTCAGGAGCAACTCAGAAAGTTCCTAAAGCTTTAGTATGAGAGGACACCGAAAGCTGGGGGGGGGGGGGGAGTGAGGTGGGGGGGGGAGTGAGGTGGGGGAGGGGCGTGTGAGTGGGGGAAACTACCCTCCCCGCAAGCCCTAATCAAGGCATCTTTCCAAAACACACACACCGCTTGATTGCTCCAAGAGGAATTCGGCAATAAAAATCTCTCCATACCACTTATATTGGTTAACTGAAGAGATAAAATCCACTCTGGCCAGATGAAGCAAGAGAGGATTTATGATAGGGTATTAAGTGTCTTACAAAACTACTAGGAGGGATTTAGAAGAGACTTTAGGTTGAGCTTTCAGCAAGCCTTCCCAAACAAAATCTGGGCCACGCGCCCATCAAGGGGCTGCTGGGTTGCCTCTGACCAGGACCTACTTCTCCTGCCACAAGGCCCCCAGGAGAATGGATGCCCCTTGCCTCCCAACGTCATGAGAACTGCAACAGCGCTCCAGTGCCATTACCCCGACAGCAGTTCCTGCAGGAACAGCAGGAGCAGCCAGCCAGGGTCTTCGCTGGCTTCCACCCAAATCTTCCACAGTGCATCTGATTTGCTGAGCCTTAAAGCCCTCGGACCCCTGACCGCACGGGAGTCTGGGAAATGTAGTTTTTAGCTTTTCAGCCTTTGCAATACCAGAGAGTTCACCGGAAGGCAGACAGAATCAAGGTTGAGTGTCAATCTTCTGTGTACAGATAAACCACACCATATCATTTTGAATGAGGAAACAGAGAAAGAAGGTGGAGGGGAGAAGAGAATAAGCTTGTATTAGGCACCTACTATAAACGAGGTAACTTATATCCCTTGCTTGTTTAATTCCTAGAACATGATGAGTAGGCCTTAACACCATATTAAAGGTATAGGAACTAAGGCTTACAGAGATTATGGTTTTTATGTGGATTTTGTGTTCTTTCTTTTTTTATTTTTATTTTTTATTTTTTTGAGACAGGGTCTTGCTCTGTCTCCCAGGCTGGAGTACAGCAGCACAATCACTGCTCACTGCAGCCTCAATTTCTCAGGCTCAAGCGATCCTCCTACCTTAGCATCCTGAGTAGCAGGGACCACAGGTACACACCATCATGCCCAGCTAATTTTTAAATCATTTGTAAAGACAGGGTCTCATTATGTTGCCCAGGCTGGTCTGAAACTCTTGGGCTTAAGTGATCCTCCCACCTTGGCCTCCCAAAGTGCTGGGATTACAAACACCAGCCCATACAGAGGATGTGACCTTTGCTCCAGTCACATCAATACAGCTGCATCCCAGGACAGTAGGGGAAACTCCAGAAATCATACAAGCTAAGGAAAGCTAAATGGACAGGTCCATCTATTAGAAATTCCAAATGTCCTGCATGGTCGTTTGCAGTCCTCTGTGTACAAGTCCCTCCTATTCTGACCATCCTGATCGCCTCAGGACCCACCTCGTCTTCCAGCTTCTGTCTGAGGCAGCCATTGGGGTGATGCTCTGCTGGGCTGGCATGCCCACTGACACCCCTCCAGAAGCACAGAGGCAGCTTCTCAGAGGACTTCTTCTTGTAAGAGCTTGTGGCTGTTTCTTCCAACATCATGGACAATTCACGAACATCAGTGTGCAGTGGCTTCATAACTCCAATCCCAACCTGAGCCTCTGGAGGAGCTGCCCTGCAGCCTCATTGCTGTCCCCCACACATTGGTCATGAGAGAGTAGTCTCCGCCTTCCCCATTCAAGCAGTGGCTTGGGTTGGAAGTTGGCTTGTCTGTCAGTTCGAACCATGCTACAAACTTGACTAATCTCTGAGCTCCAACTTCAGGGCCCCCCTTGTAGTTTCTCACAGTACTCAGACTTGTCTTCTTCAGACATATATGGGCCACCCAAGTGGGCTTCAATTCCTCAGAACCTTCCTCAATATTGTTTTGTTCAAAGAACAACCGAAGCTAGTCTCCTCACAAGCCTAACATGCAAACCTAATGGGGCCAGGCGTGGTGGCTCATACCTGTAATCCCAGCACTTTGGGAGGCCAAGGCAGGCAGATCATTTGAGGTCAGTAGTTCAAGACCAGCCTGGCCAACATGGTGAAACCCCATCTCTACTAAATATACAAAAATTAGGCAGTTGTGGTGACAGGCACCTGTAATCCCAGCTACTTGGGAGGCTAAAGCAGGAGAATTGCTTGAACCCAACCCGGGAGGCAGAGGTTGCAGTGAGCTGAGATCTTGCCACTGCACTCCAGCCTGGGCAACAAGAGTGAAGCTCCATCTCAAAAATAATAATAATAATAAAAAAGAACCCAATGGGATAATTATGAGATGCTCTCACACACGTTGAGACCTCAGTAAATCTCAGTTGTTTGCCTCTACTCCCTTCCTGTGGTAAGTCACTTCTGAAATTGTCTTGATGATCTTGGTAGTCATGAAACTGCCTTTGCAAAAATTTTAACTGAGAAATTTATGACCGTGAAAGAGATCTGACTAACTTACTCCATCTTGCTTCTAACCTCCAAGCTGTCCGTGTTCGTTCCTGGGCACAGGCTGAACTAACTTTGGGAGGAACTTAGTTTATAGTTTAACTTTGAAATAAAGTCATAACAGCCCTTTCCCAAAATAAACCCCCTTCCTGCCTGGAGACTAGACTGTCTTTGCAGGACTAACAAATTCACCACAAGATTAGAAATTGTGGTTTAAGAGTCATGCAGCTGGAGGCTGTAAGATTAGGAACCTCCCCAAATTGCATCCTGGGGCTAACATCACTATTGTAAAGCATAAGTTCAGAGCTTGAGATATTTTGCAGACCCTGCACTCAAAGAATCAGCTAGTACCACTCAGATCAATAAACTGGCTCATCTGGTCTTGTGGCCCCTACCCAGTAACTGACAGTTCAAAAGGACAGCTTCAACTCCCTATGATTTCATATCCCACCTGACCAATCAGCACTCCCCACTTCTGGACCCCCTACTCAGCAAATTATCGTTATGAACCCCAATCCCCCAGTTTTCAGGGAGACTGCTTCGACTAATAATAAAACTCTGGTCTCCCACACAGCTGACTCTGTGAATTAAACTCTTCCTCTATTGCAATTTCCCTGTCTTGACAAATTGGCTCTGTCTAGGCAGTGGGCAAGGAGAATCCAATAGGCAGTTACAGTCACATCCTGGTGTGTCCCCGTGTGTGTGTGTGTGTGTACGGTATAGAATGAGTTGCTTCTAACATAATAGGACAAAAGTGATGGGTGTCATTTCTAAGATTAGGCTATAAAGGACTATGACTTTCATCTTGCTTGCATTTTCTCTCTCTCTCTCTCTCTCTCTCTCTCTCTCTCTCTCTCTTTTTCTCCTCTTTCTCTCTCCCCGCCCACTGCCCACCCTCCCTACCTAGCAAGGGAGGCAAGGGGGTACCCAGGGCACAGAATTAAAGGAGACACTCCTTCTCTGGCTCATGCAAGTGCAGAGCCAGCACCTGAGAGTGAGTATCTCCTCAAATGCTGTGCCCTGAGTGCCTCACCTGCTTCATCTTCCTTCCAGCCAGCTCCCAGAGAAGACCTAACCTGCACTCCTATCTCAGCCTTGACAATCCCTGAACAGGTTCTGACTAGGCATGGTGATCAGATTTCTTACCACTTCCAGCTAGATTTCTGGACCAGATCTCAGAGAGAGCACCAGGATCTCTGGGGACCAGCTCTTCTGTGCCAGGCTTCCTGGCACAGAAAAACCAAATACGTATATTTCAATCCCTCTGCCCTCATGTCTCCATGAAAGATACTGGTCTTTTGTATAGTAAGCAGCTCCTTTTCCTTTCACACCAATAGCCAATGACAGAGGTAGTCCAAGCCGAAGCCAATCCCACTTCCCACCAACTTGCTCCCAAGGGACAAAAATCCAGAGAAAAGAACTGTGCATGATCTGCCCCAGCCCAACCGCATGCCCTCTCAGTGTGAGCAGGCATAGTATATGAGCATGGCAACATTTACCAGCAGGGACTTTAGAATACCTCCGAATTTGCTGAGCACTGTGTATTTTAATGTGTATGATAAGAGCTGTCATTTTGGGGATGCTAGGCACTATGCTAAATGCTTTACTTGTGGTTTTTTGGTTTGATTTACTCAAAGACCCTAGGAGGTAGGTCTCATTTTTAGAGATGAAACTCAAGTCTCAATAGATTTACTAACTTGTCTGAGATCACGGTTAATACATCATAGCCTCAGGACTTGAACTCAGTCTAGCTGGGCTATGAGCCTGTGTGCCCAGCACGATGCCACACTGCCTCCCTGGCACAGTGACTTTCCAGGCCCACTAGGCTTCTCCTTCCTACCATGATCAGAATCCTGGTACAAGAGTTTCTCTGCCAGGCACAGTGGCTCAAGCCTATAATCTCAGCACTTTGGGATGCTGAGGTAGGCAGATGACCTGAGCCCAGGAGTTCAAGACCAGCCTGGCCAACATGATGAAACACCCTCTCTACTAAAAATACAAAAATTAGCTGGGTGTGGTTGCATGCACCTGTAGTCTCAGCTACTCAGGAGGCTGAGGACCAAGAATTGCTTGAAGCCTGGAGGGGGAGGTTGTGGTGAGCTGAGATTGTGCCACTGCACTCCAGCCTGGGCAACAGAGCCAGACTATCTCAAAAAAAAAAAGAGTTTCTCTATTCTACCCATTCCCCCTCCAACACTCCCATGAAAGTTTAAATAAACATGAAAAGTTAAGTAAACATACAAATAAAACTTGCCTCGTACCTCTTAACCATGTCCCTTCCCGTGAAGCCCACCCAGACCAAATCATGTGCAGGAGGCAGTGATGGGTGTGGCAAGTGGCAGTCTGTTCTGGAAGGGCAACCACAAACTTCAGAGCCCAGGAGCCCTGGCTTGGAAGCCCAGTTCCACTCCTTTGTAGCTGAGTGGATGATTCTGTCTCTGAGCCTCATTCATAATCTGTAAAATGGGGAAAGCAATGCTTACTTCTTAGGGTGCTTAATTCACTCATTAGATGAATACATTTAAATATATATAATATATACTGATATATTTGAGTACATATAATCTTACATATAAATATAACATATAAATATATATTTACATATAAATATATATTTATATGTAAAATAACACTGTGCCCTGAGTGCCACCATGTCAGCCAAAGTTTCCTGCTCTTTGAAATTTCCAAACGTTAGCTGGAATCTCATCTCAGCCTCTGCAAGGAACAAGATCCATTTAGAGATTTGTTACAGATTTCAATTGTGTCACTTTCCTTTTTAAGGCAAAGCAGCTACAGTAGGCCATGGTTTTAAATACTCTTTTCTTCTTCTCTGTTATATACATAAGGCTCCAAGAACTGTGTCAGGTGCATTGCAGTTACTTTGAGGAAGGAGGGGGAGGAAAGAGCAGTCTTCCTTAAAGAGGAGGCTGGACCCCTCCCAGGCTTTCCCATAAAAAAGTTCTGGGAGAAGTTGATCCATTCTGAGGTTTTCAGATATAAACAGAAAATTGCCAGGTGCAGTGGCAACTGCCTGTAATCCTAGCTATTCAGGAGGCTGAGGTGGGAGAATTGCTTGAGCCCATGAGTTTGAGCCTATAGTGAGCTATGATCATACCACTGCATCCCAGTCTGGGTGACACAGAGGGAAAGAAGGAAGAAAGGAAGAAAGGAAGGAGGGAAGGAAGGAAGGAAAGAAGGCAGGAAGGGAGGGGAAAGGAAGGAAGGGAGAAAAAAGGGAAAAGAAAGAGAAAGAGAAAAAGGGAGAGAGAGAGAGAAAGAGAAGAAAGAAAAAAGAGAAGGAAAGCAAGCAAGCAAGCAAGAAAGAAAAAGAAAACCAAACTCGAATGCCTTAAACGACCAAAACCACCTCTTGGTTCACAAAATCTGAAGTTTAGAGGGAATGTGGGCTTCTGGCACAGGCTGTTGAGAGCCTCCCAATGTTTTGGGGGCTGTAACTCTGCTTGTCTGAAAGTTTCTCACCCCTGCCTCCCAGTGGGCTTTTTCTAAACCAGGCTTTCCTTGAGGTAGCACATGGCAGCCAACAGCGTCCAGGGCTTGGCGCATCTTCACTCACGTCTGGGGGATCAGTGCAGTTGTATGCCCACCCCTAAAAAAAATCACAGTAGCCAAGGGAATGCTAAGGGGGCTGGGATTATGTTGATGGGTTTAGGCCGATTGGAACTGACCCCTGAAATTCAGAGTTGGTTTGATCCTAGACTTAAACTACATGGCTGCTTTACACAATGGGGTGGGGGTGTGGAATGGGGAACCTGCAATGGCAACTGCAGAGGCAACCATAGTATTCACCCCAAAGACCCTTCATCAGGGTGGGGGCGGGTGTATCGTGTTGAGTGTGTCAGTGTGTATGTGTGACGCGTCAGTGTGTGAGGTGTGTGCTGATGGGCATGTGATGAGACTGAGCGCGCGAGTGAAGTGTGTGTGTATATGTATGTTGTGTGTGATTGCATATATGGTGAAGTGTGTATGTATGTTTGTATTAGTTGAGAAGACCATATGCTGAACTAAGTGTGGCTTCCATGTGGGGCCTTCCATCTTTAAAAAAAAATTTTTTTAATTTTTATTTCAATCGTTTTTGGGGTACAGATGATTTTTGGTTCCATGGGTAAGTTCTTTAGTGGTGATTTCTGAGATTTTAGTGCACCCGTCACCCCAGCAGTGACACTGCACCCAATATGTAGTCTTTTATCCCTCACTCCCTCCCAACCTTCCCCCTACTCCCACCAGTCCACAAAGTCCATTATATCATTCTTTTTTTTTTTTTTTTTGAGACGGAGTTTCGCCCTTGTTACCCAGGCTGGAGTGCAATGGCGCGATCTCGGCTCACCGCAACCTCCGCCTCCTGGGCTCAGGCAATTCTCCTGCCTCAGCCTCCTCAGTAGCTGGGATTACAGGCACGTGCCACCATGCCCAGCTAATTTTTTTTGCACTTTTAGTAGAGACGGGGTTTCACCATGCTGACCAGGATGGTCTCGATCTCTCGACCTCGTGATCCACCCGCCTCGGCCTCCCAAAGTGCTGGGATTACAGGCTTGAGCCACCGCGCCCGGCCATTATATCATTCTTGTTGGGGCCTGCCTTCCATCCTGACTCTGCTGCTGCTACCTTGCTGGCCCCAGGGGGGCTCCCCCATCCCCCCACCCCCACCCCAGTTCATGAGCAAAATCCCTTTTCCCCTAAGCACAGATGGCAGAGTGGAAATTTTAACAACTTTCCTAACAAAAAAGGAGAGAAAGGAAATTCATTCAGAGTGCATAAGAAACCTAGAAAGTCATTTCTGACAATATATGTTCCTGAGGCAGTAATGACCTCCTTTCCCCACCCTGCTGTCTCCCTTAGAGCCTTCCCAGCCCCATGCCCGCTGCGAACTGCTGGATGCCACCCGAGGACGTTTGTCCCCTCACAGCCAAGGCCAAAAATCCCAGTTGCCCATCTGTACTCACCACTCCACCTCAGGGCCCTCTGTCACCCCCACCCCGTCCTCTGTCCTCTCCTCCCACCTCCTTGGAGAGACTTGGTGACCTTCCCAACAAGGGCCCCAAGGTAACAAGTACGGCTTCCTTCTACTCTGGTGAGGACCGGCAGGTGTAAACACACGTAGGAACATTGCCTCAAGCACTCCAACAGTGCACTCTAGAGTCTTCCAAAGGACAAGACAAAACAAGGTCATCTTCTTCCCAAGTCCCAGCCCAGTACCTGGCCGCCCACCCCTTGCTCCGCCCAGGGCCTGCTCCCTCCAGCAGATCCCAGTCCAGCGCAGCCCTCTGCTGCCCTCTGCTGGGTCCTTGCCTACACAGCCCGGGGCTCGCCAGCCACCAAGAACACCTGGGCTCTTGGCCAAGCTTTTCATGTTCTTCTGCGGTCTGGAGGCTGGAACAGGTTCACCAATATTTTCACCCACCCATCACTCCTCAGTATGCTGCAACCTATGAAAAGTCACTAGTCGTTCTGAGTCTCATGTCCTGCATTTTTTAAAAAAAGCAAAACAAAACAGAGGTTATAACCGCTACCTCACAGGACCAGGGTGAAGATTAAAAGGACTGACTGATTCATTCATGAGTCATATGCTTATTGCACCCCTACTGTTTGCTAGACACTGGGTTGTTACTAAGGATACAAAAAGAAATTATCCCTGCCCAAATGGTGCTTACTGCTCTGTGTACACAAATATATAGTCGTGAACTCAGTAAGATGCTGGGATAGACTAAGATTAGGGGAAGCTTCGGGGATAAGGAGGCAACTCGAGCATGAATACGAGTCACACCCAAGGCATAAGGGGTTTGGAGGAGGGTCTTCCAGGCAGAGGGACAAGAAGACCCCAGAAAAGGTGACAGAGGTGCAGAGTAGCCATAGCTGGAGGGTGGCCAGAGGGGGCAGGGTCTTGATGAGAATGGAAAGGAGTTTGGACTCTATTCTAAGTTCTGTGGGAGCCACGGAAGGGTCGAGAAGTGGGGTTGTGAAGCAGTGGCCCACGTCTGTAATCCCAATACCTTGGGAGACCAAGGCAGGCAGATAACCAGAGGTCAGGAGTTTGAAACCAGCCTAGCCAATATGGTGAAACCTTGTCTCTACCCACCCCCACAGATACGAAAATTAGCTGGGCATGGTAGCATGTACCCGCAGTCCCAGCTACTCAGGAGACTGAGGTCAGGGAATTGCTTGCACCCAAAACGGGGAGGTCACTGGGGAATTCTCATCAATTCCCAAGATTGCATCACTGGGTGACACAGGGACACTCTGTCTCAAAAAAAAAAAAAAAGAAAAAGAAAAAAATTAAAAACAAAAAAAGAAGGAATAGGGTTTTGAGGTCATGCCCTCCTGCTCTCCCTGCCACACAGCTCGCCGGTGTCCTGAAGGCTCCTTCTTGTCCACACATCTCTAAATACTGATGCTCCTCTAGGCCTGGGCCTGGGCCCTCTTTTCTTCTCTCTCCACACTCTCCTTCTCCTCCATCATCACCCTCATTCCTGTGATTCTGAGTAACGTTTCTATTTGGGTTGGTGCATTCACCTAGACCCCTCCTTCTGGGTCCAGATCCACACATATCAAAGAACCTCCTGTCTGCTCTCTGCTTTTCAATTTCTCAGATCTCTCAAACTTAACATCTCAACCCTGATTTAATCCTGGTGTAGTCACTGCCAAACCTGTCTTCCCCATCTCAGCAAATGGTATCACTTGCTGCGACTTTATAATATAGGTAAGCTCAACTATTTTAAACACACACACAATGTTTTTTAGTGGAGACAAGGTCTTGCTATGTTGTCCAGACTGTTCTGAACTCCTGAGCTCAGGTGATCCTCCTGCCTCGGCCTCCCAGAGTGCTAGGATTGTGGGTGTGAGCCATTGCACCTAGCCAATGATATTTTTTAAAGTCCCACAGCTGTCCCCTCCACATAACAGACAGAGTGATTAGGTCATCCTCTGGGAAATTGGAGCATGTCAGTTTCCTGCTTCAAATTCATTAACGGCTTCCCTTTGTGCTTAAGACAAAACCCAGTTCCTCACCACGGTCTACAAAGTCCTACAAAATCTGGCCTAGCTTTCCCATCCCATTTCATATCCTTCTCTCCCTTGTTTAATGTGCTCACCACTGCCCTTTTTGTTTGTTTGTTTGTTTGTTTGTTTAACCTCCTGTATGCAAGCCAAGCTGCTTTCTGTCTCCAGCTCTTGCACATGCAGCTTCCTCTACCTGGAATGCTCCTGCCTCATCTCCATGAAGCTGGTTACTTCTTATTCTTCAAATGTCAGCCTACCTGTCACCTAGTTAGCAAAATATTCTCCATTTGCCACATCTAAAGTATGTACACTTCTAGGTCTAACCTTATATCAAAACATATTTTGAGGATGGGTGCAGTGGCTCACGCCTGTAAACCCAGCACTTTGGGAGGCTGAGGTGGGCAGATCATGAGGTTAAGAGTTCAAGATCAGCCTGGCCAACATAGTGAAATCCCATCTCTACTAAAAATACAAAAAATTAGCCAGGCGTGGTGGCGGGCACCTGAAATTCCAGCTACTCAGGAGGCTGAGGCAGGAGAATCACCTGAACCTGGGAGGCAGAGGTTGCAGTGAGCAGAGATTGCACCACTGCACTCCAGCCTGAGCAACAGTGTGAAACTCCATCTCAAAAAAAAACCCCAAAAAATATTTTGAAACTTCAGCAAGTAAAGCAACTAGAAGAAGAAATTTGTGAAACCGAAGAAAAATCAGAAGTAGGCTCAAATGCACAGGGAATTTAGTGTAATGTAAAGGTGAGATTTGGAGTTACTTGGGAAAAGAGAGATTAGTAAACAAATGGTGATTGTGCAACTGGTCAGTACCTGTTAAGATGATGAGGGCAAGCTCCTGTCTCACTCCTTACACCTAACAATGGCAGTGAATCAAATATTTGTAATAAATAAATATCTTAAAATGTGGATCAATTTATTACAAATCTAAGAAAGATGAAGACTTTTTTTTTAAAATGCCAAAACCCAGAAGCCATAAAGCAAAAAATTAATATATTTGTCTAAGTAGCAATCTAACTTTGATATGAAAAAAGAAGGAAAAATAACACAACTACATCAAAATACTCAGTTCAAAAACAAGGAAAACAGTCCTAGCACCTTGGGAGACCCAGGCAGGCGGATCGCTTGAGCCCAGGAGTTCGAAAACAGCCCAGGCAACATAGTGAGACTCCCCATCTCTACAAAAACAAAAATGGGGAAAATATATTTGTCAAAGAGCTCTTTTTCTTAACTTAAATAGAATTGATACACATGAATGCAACAACAAAGAAAGAACAACCCAATAGAAAATTGTGCAAAGGAAGGCCAGGACCGGTGGCTCACCCCTGTAATCTCAGCACTTTAGGAGGGTGAGATGGGTGGATCACCTGAGGTCGGGAGTTCGAGACCAGCCTGACCAACATGGAGAAACCCCGACTCTACTAAAAATACAAAAGTTGAGTATGGTGTCGCATGCCTGTAATCCCAGCTACTTAGGAGGCTGAGGCAGGAGAATAGCTTGAATCCAGGAGGCAGAGGTTGTGGTGAGCCGAGATCACACCATTGCACTCCAGCCTGGGCAACAAGAGTGAAACTCTGTTTCAAAAAAAAGAAAGAAAAGAAAATTGTGCAAAGGATAGCAATGGTTTATAGAAAAACAAATTCCAAAGAGTATAAAACATATGGAGAGATGCTCTACTTCAGCTATAATGGAAGAAATGTGAATCAAAATAGTGAAAAACCATTTTTTATCCACTTAAACTGGTGAAAGGCTTCATAAGCACTGCAGGAATATGAGGGAAAGAATGCTGTCATCCACTTTTTATGAAAGGGTAACACAACTGATGCAATCTTATTGCATGTTAATTTGACATCTATCAAAATTTAAAAGGCACATATCCTTTCACATAGCAAAGAATTTAGAAATAGTTTATTATATCTACAAAACTGAGCTATATATATGTACCGGAACCTTCTTGGCAGAATTTTTATAAAAGCCAAACCCAAAGTATTCATCAAAAGTACCTAAATTATCCATCATCCATCATCCACATGACACAATACCATAGAGTTATTAAAGAGAATAAACTAGATCAGGCATGGTAGCTCATATCTGTAATCCCAGCACTTTGGGAGGCCAAGGTGGGAGGATTACTTGAGGCCTGGGCAACATAGTGAGTCCAGCCTGGGTGACATAGTGAAACCCTCATCTCTACAAAAAATTATCTTAAAAATTAGCCAGGCTGGTCATAGTGGCTCACACCTGTAATCCCAGCACTTTAGGAGGCCAAGGTGAGTTGATCACTTGAAGCCAGGAGTTCAAGACCCCCCAGCCTGTTAAACATGGTAAAACCCTCTCTCTACTAAAAATACAAAAAATTAGCCAGGTGTGGTGGCACATGCCTATAGTCCCAGCTACTCTGGAGGATGAAGCATGAGAATCTCTTGAACCCGGGAGGTGGAGGTTGCAGTGAGCTGAGATCATGCCACTGCACTCCAGCCTGGGTTACAGAATGAGACTGCCCATCTCCCTTCCACCAAAAAATTAGCTTGGTGTGGTAGCACATGCCTGTAGTCCCAGCTACTTGAGAAACCAAGGCAGGAGGATTGCTTGAAATCAGAAGTTCAAGACTACAGTGAGCTTTGATTGCACCACTGCACTCCAGCCTGGGTGGAAGAGTAAAACACTGTCTCTAAAAAAAAAAAAAAAAAAAAAAAAAAAAAAAAAAAATATATATATATATATATATATATATATAATAAAGTATTTCTGGATATGTGATGTGGAAAGATTTTTAAGATATGTTAAGTGAAAAGAAAGTGTGATGTAAAAAAAATTATCCCCTATGCATAAATTACAACATTGACACAAAATGTAGATAGATGCCATTTTTCTTTCTGGAAGGAATCGCCGGGAAGCATGCTTTTAGGGAGAGAAAATTGGATGAGAGGGGAAGAAAATAGAGTGTGTTTTCATTCTGTATCTTTCTAAAATAAAGGATTTGAAAATTTTTACTTTGGATTTATATTATTTTTAGACTTGTATTTTTTAAAATTGGTGCTCAATTGTTCAATATCAATTTACTGCCTCCCAGCTCATGGAATGAGCCTTTCAGTGTATGCTCTGCACTAAACAACAGATTTCCTTTAAGCATCTCTCCCTTAAAGCGGGCATGTTGAGAAACGCTGAGTGTATGGTTGCTGGGAAATGATAAGTGTATGATAAACATATTGTTTGCTAAGAACAGCAGCAAGGAAAACCTAGCCAGCCATCCACCCAAGCAGAAAACTACTTGGGGCATTCTAAAGTAGCAAAACAGTATACATATATATCATACACTGGTTAAAACAATTCTTCAAGCACAGGATACGTGAGCTGGCCCCTGTGGCTCCCTCGAAGGAAATACTTTTTTTGATCAGTGGTAAGCAGGCACCAGCTGCCTACCTAGTTTATCTTAGGTCTATGAGAAAACACAGAACACCTGTTTGTTGATAATAATCACCTGTTCAGAGAGAATAACTACATGGGTCAGAGTCTGCTCGAGGTCCTCAGCCCGGAATGATGTCAGCCTTTTGAGGCTCTCAGCTCGGAAGGCTGTTGGCCTCCGGACAGCCCCACTTTGCTGTCCTATCTGGGTGTCTGCTTTTTAATGCCTTCAGCACCGCCTAGGTGGGGGTCTCTACAGCCGAGCTGGTCTCGGTACAAGCACGATGTTACGATTTCTCAGTCGGAGATGGGAGGGACCTTGCAGGAGGAAAAGGCCTTCTTGTCATTTGGCCAAGGTCAAGGGTTGGTGGGGTGAGCATGAGGAAACATGGTGGCTTTGCCCCAGTCAGGCACGCAGAGCACTGTGTCTCTGCAACCCTGCAGCCTCTGCCTACCCACAACCCTCTTAGCAAAATCCAGAGCCCGTAGAGCCCCATGTAGCTCACATGCTCTGAAGGCCTCCTGCCCAAACCAGTGCCCTGACCCAGGCCACCACATGCTGATGGCCTTCACGTCTTCCTGCATTCTAGGGGTAGCCAACTGTCCAGCAACTCCAGCCAGCTCCAGCCTGGCCAAACCAGACTCTGCTCTTGGTGGCTGAAGCACCCCTTCTCCAGTGAGATCTGAATTCCTCCCAAGGTTGGCTTCTTTTGGTGCCCTGCCAAAGCCCTAGGGTACCAAGCAGAGTATCCTTACATAGTATGGTAATCCTTTCAGCACAGTTAATAATTCCTTATATTATCCTCAGCCAACTAACGCAGGAATAGAAAAATACCTCATGTTCTCACTTATAAGCAGGAGCTAAATGATGAAAACACATGGACACAAGGGACCAACACACACTGGCACCTACTTGAGGGTGAAGGGTGGGAAGAGGGAGAGAAGCAGAAAAAACACCTATTGGGTACTAGGCTTAGTACCTGGGTGATGAAATAAGCTATATAACAAACTTCTATAACACGAGTTTACTTATATAACAAACCTGCACATGTACCCATGAACCTAAAAGTTAAATTTTAAGAACATTAAAAACAAACTTTCCCTGTTCAACCTACCATTTGCCTCCATTTCTTCATCTGTAAAATGCAGAATATAACAGCACCCATATCATAGGACTCTTGTGAGGATTAAATTGGTTAATATACAAAAAGCATTTAGTAGAGTTCCTGACACATCATAAGTACTGTATAAATGATGTTATGTGAGGAAAGGCCATGGGGAGTAGAAACAGTCTGGAGGATAGAAGCTGTGGTTCACACCCGTATTCCCAGCAGTGAGATTTGGGAGGGTGAGGCGGGTGGATCACCTGAGGTCAGGAGTTTGAGATCAGCCTGCACAATATGGTGAAATCCTGTCTCTACTAAAAATACAAAAGTTAGCCAGGCATGGTGGCACGTGCCTGCAGTCCCAGCTACAAACATCTGAAGGACTGTCATGTACAAGACACTTTTACAGAAAACTGTAACAGAAGTGGAAAACCACAGGAAGAAAGCCTTGGCTAACATTCCCAGTTTGCCCAGGACTGTCCCGGTATTAAAACTGAAAGTACCATCTCAGAAAACTGCTAGGATCCAGGGAAATGGGGCCAACAGATGGTTGGTCACTCTAGCTGTCCCCCAGCAAGGCATACTTCATGAAGCAGAGAGTGGCTGTCGGTGATGAATCTGAGCAGAAGCTCAGGAACCCTGGTTCAGGGATGGTAGAGAAGATTTCCCTGCATGAGGAAGGAACTGGGACTAGATAAACTTTAACCCAGATAAAGCAGCATGTCTTTATGGAAACAACTTGGATCTGGAGATAGAAAAAAAAACCCACCCAGCTGTGTGATCTTGGGTAACTTGATTAACTTTCTGAGCTTCAGTTCCTTGATCCATAAAATAGGAATAATCATTCCCAACTTGGAAGGCTGTTGTATGATTAGACATAATGTGTAGCGAGTGACTTGCACAGTGTCTGCAACAATGTACATATTCAAGAAATTATAACTTATCCCTCTAAGTTCCGACTCTAGGATTCTCTCAGCCATGATTCTCAAACCAGCAGCATCAGCAGCACCTGGGTACTCATTAGAAATGTGAATTATCCACTCCACTCCATACCTACTGAATCAGAAACTGGGAGTGGGGCCCAGAAATCTAAGTTTGAGACGGCTCTGCAGGTGATGCTTGTTACTCAAAACATTTGAGAAGCACTGCTCGAAGGCACTGTCCTATAACTGAAATCAAAGTGGAAAGTCTCTCCAAAACTTGAAAAGCTCTCCCTTTATTCCACTGTAAAATAAAGTTGTTTTAAAATGCTATTAACATTGGAAAACAATTTTTTCAAACAAAACAAAAGGAATAAAAATAGTGCTGATCCCAATGCCTTTTTTTTAAATTCCCTTTGTAAATAGGCTTCATGTGTACCAGCTGTCTGCATGCTGATGTAGATAAGTCAACGTGACCTGGCTTTGACACATCCTCAGACCAGCAGCACCGATAAGTTGACTAAGTTTGGTTACACTATGTTAGCCACTTAATGTGGCCAACAGTAAACCACACCGTCAAATTTATTTTCCACGCTAATTGAGGCAGCGATTGGGTAGGATAGTTGGGAAAGAATTTGAATTTCTTTTACTTTTTTTTTTTTTTTTGAGATAGAGTCTTTCTCTGTTGCCCAGACTGGATTGCAGTGGCGTGATCTCAGTTCACTGCAAACTCCACCCCTGGGTTCAAGCGATTCTCCTCCCTCAGCCTCCCGAGTAGCTGGGATTACAGGTGCACGCCACCATGCCCAGCTAATTTTTGTATTTTTAGTAGAAATGGGGTTTCACCATATTGTCCAGGCTAATCTCGAACTCCTGACCTCAGGTGATCCACCCACCTGAGCCTCCCAAAGTGCTGGGATTACAGGCACAAGCCACCACACCCGGCTGGGAAAGAATTTCTTAAATGGTTATAGCATGCTTCCTTAGGCATGAAAGCACTCTGGGGTAAGTAAAAAGTATTCTCGCTTTTTTTCTCTGCCCTGACAGGTTCCAGAACATGGTATGATTATAACACACGAAAAGATAGAGAAGGTATTGGGGAAAAAGGTTTTAAAACAGTTCTAAACCCATTTTATAAATAAATATCTTTTAATATACAAAATCCAAGATCACTCAGTCAAAATAACCCAGCTTTTTTAAAATTTGAAATATTTCTTACAACTTTTAGGAATGAATGTGAAGAAAAATCTTTTCAAGGTTCTGAAAATATCTTCAAACTATTTACTTAAAAACCTAAGCAGAAAGTTTCATCTACCCAAAGCAGTAATAGACAAAGTCTGTGTGTACATTTGCAGCGTAAATGCACCTGCAGCAATAACTTAAGCATACCTTAGAATGACTTTGTACGGTAGCTGCACCTGAAATGGGTGTTTCTGAGCTAGGGAATCCACGCGTGGCCAACCTGGAGATTTGTTTCTTGTCAATGAGGAACTCTGAGCCCCTGGCCCATCCAGTGGAACACAAGCTGTACAGGAGATTGAGATCCTAAGTACATGAAAGCTGTCAGGTGGAGATTGTTAGCAGGAAGGTATTAAATAAAAGTGCTGTATACACTGCATGCTGTTTGCAAGCAGTTGTGGTTTTCCTGCCCAGCCCGCTACTGCCACTGCGTCATGTGGTTATGCAGTCCATCCTGCTGCCCCAGGACCATTTCTGTAGGTAAAACAGTTCTCCTGCCCACCGCCACTGGACTCTCTCCCCTGTATGTGAGCCCCTAATAAAACTCATATCTTCTTTGCTGGCTCCGGGTCTCTTCTTTGGCCTCCTGAACCTGGTGCTTTCCCTATGGAGGTTAACAGGGGTTCCCTACAACATTTGCTTTCAGAAACAAAGTTCTTTACTATGTTTCCAATTTTTGCATATACAAGAAAACTCAAAATTTATGTAATGAGCATTTTCTAGCATCCTTTTCCCAGGAGAGGGGGTGTTCAGAAAGTTATCTCTTCAAGAAGGTCAGAGGCAGGGGAAGACAAGACTACACACACAACGATGTATTTTAAAGAGAAAAGGGTAAATATACCGTGATACACTGTTCTCTGAAGCTGAATATAGTTCAATGCCAAGTTATTTTTGGAGACAATAAGAAAAATATAAAGGAGAGAGGTCCTTGTAGAAGGATAACAAGGAAGGGTTCCTGGAGGAAATGGAACACATAATGGATGTCAGATAATTAGTAAGTTTTAATGCTATGATGTGTGCACTTGTTGCTATCCTTAAAGAGTGTTCTTTTTGTCAAGATTTTGCTCATGATACTCTTTCTGCATAAAACATCCTTCCCACAGTTCTGCTTATTCAAATTCTACCCATCTTTCAAGGCTTACCTGAAGTTCTATCTTCTTTCCTTCCTTCCTTCAATAAGAATCAATAACAAAATCCTTCAGGAGGGAGAAGCCAGGTGTAAGGGCTCACACCTATAATCCCAGCACGTTGGGAGACCAAAAAAAAAAAAAAGATACATCAAACAAGAAGGGAGAGATCACGTGCTTCTTGTCACTGGGGACAAGAAAGAGAGGATGAGAAGAGTTGGAAAGTCTCTGTTCCACCTGAAATGAGAAAACTCCAAGGGACAGAGTAGTGGCCACTTCCAAAGCAGTGACCGCTTCTAAAGCAGAGACACACACACATTGACCTAACACATGACACCCTATTCTATTCCACACCAATCCTTGGAGGCAGATATGACTACCCCACCCCAACCCAAGCTCTCTCCCACACTTGTCATCTGCACTATTCACAGATTACTGTGCCCCCGTCATAGGGTTTTTTCAAACAGAAAAAAAGGTTCTAAAGATTAAATGAGCTCTGTATGTAAAATCCTGAACAAGTAAATAATCAATACGTTAGGTGTTATTATTTAATTACTACTAGGACAAGTAAAAATCAATCAAAAACGTAACTTCCTCAGGCATCCCAAGGATATTTCCCACTTAGGAATAATTTCCATGCTAATCTCTTGCCCCATGCTAATCTCGAGCCTCGGGGATTCACAGACCAAGCAGATAATGTTAAATACCAAACCCACCTGAGATACAGACCTGTGGTTGTAAGTCATTAGGACAGACTCTTCCCTTATCACACTATCTGTAACTTTTATACCCAGAACATCTGTGTTGGTGGGATTTTGTTTGGTTCCCTCCCTTTTACTTAGGGTGTAATCTTTCAAGGGTTCCAACATAGGCCCAAAGTCTCTAATCCTGTTTCCGTATGAATATTAAGACACAATTCCTTGGCATATGGAACACAACATCCTCCTATCAGCCCCACTACACCTGGGTAGTCTTAACATGGGCTTAAATTCCTGTTCTTCAGATTACTAGATAGCTCAGCTGTACATTTATGAGGACATTTACTCTGTGTGTGTGTGTGTGTGTGTGTGTGTGTGTGTGTGTGTGTGTGTGTGTGTTTTAATTTGGCAAATCTAGGTGTTTTTAGCAGGAAGGTTTTTCTGGTTATTCAAATCTGCCAGAACTAAGATTTCGATCAGAGTTTTTTACTGACAGTCAAATTAGGTGTGTCTACCTTTACTCCCAGTTCTTGCCTAAGGGAGCATTCTATGTAATTTTAAATTCCTGAAAATACAATGATGTTTTGGAGATGAATATTTACTGAAACCCCAGAGGAAACTATGACACAGGCTATTCTAAGACAACTGCTCAGGAAACTGTAATGATAAATTATAACCCTAAAACTTTTGCCTAGTGATCTTACGTCCTAATATTTCAGAAACAAGCCTTATTTTAATAATTGATAGGGAAAAGTATAATTTAAAAAATCAGCTGCAACAACATGGGATACTTAGCCATAAAAATGAATGAAATAACGGCATTCATGGCAACCTGGATGGAATTGGAGATCATTATTCTAAGTGAAGTAATTCAGGAATGGAAAACCAAGGAACATCATATATTCTCACTTATAAGTGGGAGCTAAGCTATAAGGACACAAAGGCATAATATGATATGATAGACTCTGGGGGCTTGGCAGGGGGATGGGAAGAGGCATGAGGGATAAAAGACTACACACTGGGGGCCGGGTACGGTGGCTCGTGCCTGTAGTCCCAGCACTTTGGGAAGCCAATGTGGGTAGATCACAAGGTCAGGAGTTCGAGACCAGTCTGGCCAACATGGTGAAACCCCGTCTCTACTAAAAATAACAAAAATTAGCCAGGTATGGTGGTGGGCGTCTGTAATCCCAGCTGCTCAGGAGGCAGAGGTTGCAGTGAGCTGAGATAGCCCCATTGCACTCCAGCCTGGGCAACAGAGATTCTGTCTCAAAAAAAAAAAAAAAAGAAACCTACACATTGGGTACAGTGTACACTGCTCGGGTGACAGGCGCACCAAAATCTCAGGAATCACCACTAAAAAATTTATCCATATAACAAAAAGCACGTGTTCTCCCAAAACTATTAAAAAATTGCTTTAAAGGAGAATAAAAATAATTCAGCTGCAGAGACATGTCCTGTTGGTCGGCTTCTGTTATGGGCCCTATTGTGTTCCCCTCAAAATTCATTTACGGAAGTCCTAACTCTCAGTACCTCAGAATGTGACTATATTTAGAGTCAGGATGTTTAGAGAGGTCATTACATTAAAATAAAGTCATTAGGGCGAGCCCTAATTCAATGACTGAAGTTTTTAAAGGAAGAGGAGATTAGAATTTAAACTCATAGAGAGGGAAGAACACTTGAAGCTACAGAGAGAAGACGGCCATATAAAAGCCAGAGAAAGAGGCCTCAGGAGAAACCAAATGTGCCAATGCAGATTTGAGGTCTCACTTCCAGCCTACAGAATTGTGAGAAAATACATTTCTGTTGTTTAACTCATCCCGTCTGTGGCACTTTATTATGGCAGCCCTAGCCCCAGCAAACTAACATGGTTTCGTATTGTTTCTTAATAATTTACACAAACTACTTGAAACACTTCGATTTGTGTCCTGCTATTTAACAGATATCTAACTTAAGATCTAAAATATTATTTAGGTTGGGCATGGTAGCTCATGCCTATAATTCAAGCACTTTGGGAGGCAGAGGCTAGAGGATCACCTGATCTCAGGGAGCTCAAGGCAGCAATGAACTGTGATCACATCACTGCACTCCAGCCTGAGTGACAGAGTGTGAGACCTTGTCTAAAAAAAATTATATATATATATATATGTGTGTGTGTGTGTGTGTGTGTGTGTGTGTATAATTATATATAACAAATTACATGTATATATAATTTGTTAAGATCAACTTTCTAAGGCCGGACGCGGTGGCTCAAGCCTGTAATCCCAGCACTTTGGGAGGCCGAGGAGGGTGGATCACAAGGTCAAGAGATCGAGACCATCCTGGTCAACATGGTGAAACCCCGTCTCTACTAAAAATACAAAAAATTAGCTGGGCATGGTGGCGCGTGCCTGTAATCCCAGCTACTCGGGAGGCTGAGGCAGGAGAATTGCCTGAATCCAGGAGGCGGAGGTTGCGGTGAGCCGAGATCGCGCCATTGCACTCCAGCCTGGGTAATAAGAGTGAAACTCCGTCTCAAAAAAAAAAAAAAAAAAAAAAAAAAAAAAAGATCAACTTTCTTCACTGCTTTTTAATAATTAGCATATTTTGTCAGATGTGGTGTCTGCCTGTAGTCCCAGCTACTTGGGAGGCTGAGGCAGGAGACTGCTTGAATCCAGGGGCTATTGCAGTAATCCACGTGAGTGATGACAGCGGTTTGGGTTAGGATGGAGGTGGTAGAAATGGGCCGGGCGCGGTGGCTCACGCCTGTAATCCCAGCACTTTGGGAGGCCAAGGCGGGTGGATCACAAGGTCAAGAGATCGAGACCATCCTGGTCAACATGGTGAAACCCCGTCTCTACTAAAAATACAAAAAATTAGCTGGGCATGTTGGCACGTGCCTGTAATCCCAGCTACTCAGGGGGCTGAGGCAGGAGAATTGCCTGAACCCAGGAGGCAGAGGTTGCGGTGAGCTGAGATCGCGCCATTGCACTCCAGCCTGGGTAACAAGAGCGAAACTCCGTCTCAAAAAAAAAAAAAAAAAAGAAATGAGGAGTAGGGGTTGCATCAGAGAGACACTTAGGAGGTGAAACTACCACTGTTTACAAATTTATTTAATCATCAGGTTGAGGTTAATTTATGCGTGAAACTACCACTGTTTACAAATTTATTTAATCATCAGGTTGAGGTTAATTTATGCAGGAAAAAAAAATTTTAATTTTATCAGATTCTTCTCTGATTTAGCCAAAACACTGACCACAAACTAAACACATTGCTCAATAATATAATGAAAGTAATAATTAAAACATATTTAGTAAAACCATATAATCAAAACACTGATTACAGATTTAATCAAACTCTTCTGCTTTTTTTTTTTTTTTTTTTTTTTTTTGAGACAGTTTCACTCTTGTTGCCCAGGCTGGAGTGTAATGGTGCGATCTTGGCTCAACACAACCTCCGCCTCCCGGGTTCAAACGATTCTCCTGCCTCAGCCATCCAAGTAGCTGGGTTTACAGGCATGTGCCACCAGGCCCGGCTAATTTTGTATTTTTAGTAGAGATAGTTTCTCCATGTTTGTCAGGCTGGTCTCGGACTGGGGTGACCCGCCCGCCTCGGCCTCCCAAAGTGCTGGGATTACAGGCGTAAGCCACCGTGCCCAGCCTTTTAGGCAATTTTGTTTAAATCACAAATATACTAGATTCTCTTAGGTGCTTCGAAGAACTAAAAAATGATAATTATCACAGTAATTACCGAATTGTAAATATTTTATTCAAATTAGTCATAAAGGTATCACAAGTATGACTTACACTTAACGGGGGCCAAAAGATGAACTAATGATTAGGTTGCGGAACTAATGATTAGGTTGCGGAACGAATGATTAGGTTGCGGAACGAATGATTGGGTTATCCATAACAATCTTGGGAAGAAAACAGGATTGGCCAGGCCCATCCCAGAAGGCCCGCCCACCAGGGGGCTACGCCTTCCAAGCGTTCAATAAATACTGCGTCTGCACCGAGGCGATTCAAACGCCACAAGATCCCAAGGTCCTGCAGGCTCTCGAGTCAGCCTACAGCCCTACAGCCGACACGTCAACTAAAGCCCCGGAGCCGCCATCCCCAAGACCGAAACACGGGAGCCGCCGGCTGAGCTCGCGTAGGGCACGCTCCCGTGGGAGTGCTTCCGGGACAGGGGGCGGGGTCGCCGGAAGTGGCCGTCCGCCGTCCGCTGCTCGTTGTTTAAGCGGCTGACGGGAAGGAGAAGCCAGAGCTCCGGCGGCGCCGCGGGGCGGCAGTCAAGACCAGAGCCCGAGCCGTCACTCACCTCTGGACTAGCCTGAAGCGAAGAATACCGGCTGCGGAGCGTCGAGGCGATACACTTGCTCGCCTTCTGATCCCATCATGTCGCGGGGCTCCATCGAGATTCCCCTCCGGGACACTGACGAGGTAAGTGTCGCTTATGGAGGCGGGTGGGGGCCGTGAACTTGTACGATCGCCCCCACCGACTTCGCCCGACCTCGTTTCTGAAGCGAGAGCATCCTCCTTCCCTTAGAGCCCTGATCGAAATCCCCGGCCACGGTCTGATCATCATCGTGTTCAGCCCCTGTGCCCTCTCTGGCTGGGAGCGCCGCGTCCCTCCAGCCTCAGGGCCACTCGGAGAAGGAGTTCTTGAAAGTTCCTCTCCAGCCTATTCGTATTTGACAGTGCGCTACTCTTTTCCTAATCAACGCACGAGGTGTGAGAGCAGAAAAACTGTAAAACACCTCGCAGATTACAGAGTTGGGCGCTGATGTTATCGGGGTCTACATGCTGCTCAAACTCGGGTGTCTTTCCCTGGGAAGGTATAGGAGGTCGCGTCTTCTCCCTTAGAAACTCGAGTCTGTCATGGTGCACTATGTTCTCTACACCAACTCGCTGAAGGCAAGATTGCCAAAGATTTAGCCGCTGCTGTGTGCTGATAGAATTTAACCTCCTATCACTTACCTATGTCTCATTCATGGGTGGCCTGTGGCTTCTCTGAGTAAAGCTCTCAGCTTTAATGTTCTGTCTTCTTGGATATTTCATACTAATTTTTGTTTGAGGTATGATATTGAGTTATAAAATGAAATGGTTTTTAGTGTATTTGCAAAGTTATGCAGCCATTACCTCTAATTCCAGGACATTTTCCTATTATTATTTTTGTGCTCACGGTCAGGACTGTCTGTTACTCGCAGGTGCCACCTCCATGATTAATGTGTCCAGTGGCATTCAACTTTGCATGGCCTGTAGAGTCATGCATCTCAAGGAATAAGACCTATGGCATAAGAGTCTCTAGGGTGCTTGCTTATCTGCACTTTACTGGGATTCCATGTTAAGCAGGATTTTGTTTTGTTATTTTTGAGTAAACAAACCATTTCTAGCATTTTATAGTTCCAGTGATTTGGGGACAAGTAGCAGGGTTTGTTTGCTTCTCTGTGCTTGTACTTTATGATAGTATAACCTATTTGGCATGTGCTCCTTAAACATTAACATGTATTAGCTCAACCTTATTGAAAGTGAACACATACTGTATGTATATGCATGTTGATTATATTCAAGAAAAGCAGCAAAGATGAAATGTGAATTTTAAAAAGAAATAAGAGTTAAGACCTACGTTTTGTATTTTAGGTCATTGAACTTGACTTCGATCAGCTACCAGAGGGAGATGAAGTTATCAGTATTCTGAAACAGGAACACACACAGCTGCACATATGGATTGCTTTGGCGGTCAGTATTCATGTATCAAATACTTTTTATTTGTTGACTATGAAAATATGTAGTTCTGGTTTAAGATATAGTAATAGCCAGCTTGGCTTCATGATAGATTTATTATACAATGTGTATGGAAGTTAATTGTTAATAATTTATGAAACAATAAGGCCATTTTTCTAAATGATATGCTACTCTACTGATGAATTAGTATATGCTGGCAAAGACAAAATTCATATAAGTAGTACCTCTATATTGAATATTTGATTATTTAGTGCTTGCTCAGTGAAGGCTGGCTTATGGTTTATAGATAAGCTGAAAAGAAGTGAAGTGCTTCTTACGTGAACATTGCTGTTTAATGTAGTTCCCTATAACAATAAAACATTTCCCTTAAAATGTTCTAGAAAGTGATTAGGTTCCAGGAAAACCCCACAAAAGTTCTTTTGGGTGAAGTTTATCTCAGGCTTATGTTTTTTTGTCCTATTTAGTTTCCTTCAAACATGAATCTTACTGGAGATTCTCAAAAAAGTCCAATCAGAAAGCCTAAAATTCTATGTCCTCTACTCGCCCGCATCAGCTGCATAAGGATGTTTCCTTTTTATAGGAATAGGTAGTATAAATGTTACAATCATTATTCCTAAGCAAATGTGCCAGATTGCTTTCATGCAAAGATACAGAAGAGGCTCCTAATATTGTCTTGAAAGGTCAGAGAAATAGGTCTGGAATTGGGCTTATATTCAGTGCTCAAGACTGCTCTAAGAGTTTCTTCCTTTTAGATATGGATTTACAGAGAAATATTTTCAGTGACAAGTAGTGCCTTCTAGACTTGAAGTGGTTTTTCCTATTCCATGGAGACCAAGCCTCCTTGTCACTCACATTTTTTTTTTTTTTTGAGACGGAGTTTTGCTCTTGTTACTCAGGCTGGAGTGCAATGGCACGATCTCGGCTCACCGCAACCTCCGCCTCCTGAGTTCAGGCAATTCTCCTGCCTCAGCCTCCTGAGTAGCTGGGATTACAGGCACGCGCCACCATGCCCAGCTAATTTTTTGTATTTTTAGTAGAGACGGGGTTTCACCATGTTGACCAGGTTGGTCTCGATCTCTCGACCTTGTGATCTACCCGCCTCAGCCTCCCAAAGTGCTGGGATTACAGGCTTGAGCCACCGCGCCCGGCTTCACATTTTTTTTTAAACCAGAAGGTAATTTAGGGTTTTGTGGTTGCTGTGATTGTTGTTGTTTTTGTACATATGCCTTCCTTAACAGCACTTACACAAAAATTAGAATATTGGAGGATTAGCATGGCACCTGTAGTAGAATAAATTAATGAAACATTGTGGGATATAGATTTTTATAGGGAAAAGAATGTAGGCTTTGGGGTTAGCTCAAGTCCCAGCGTGGCTACTAACTAGCTATGTGACCTTAGACAAGTGATCTTACTTCTGAGCACATTGCCTCATCTAAAATATAGAGATGTTAGTATCTACCTCATAGAGTGGTTGTACATATTAGAGAATATGTATATGAAATTCCTTTCATGGTATGTGACCAATAGTCAGTGGTTAATAAATGGTGGATATTCCACATAGAGACAGAGTCTCTCTAGGTTGCCTAGGCTAGACTTAAACTCCTGGGGTCAAGCCATCCTCCCACTGCAGCATTCCAAGTAGTAGATTACAGGTGCATACTACCACACCTAGTGGATATTTATTTTATTATTTATAAGTCAGACACATGTCGAGAGAAGTTATTAAACAGGCCCAAATCACAGATAATTTTTGGCAGATCTAGAACCAGAACCCAAGTTTTCTATTTAGAATTCTTCATACCTTTCATTATTGTTTTCTTTCTTAGGCTCTATTTATTTGAAAAGTTAGTGTGAAATGAACTATTGCTAGATAAGTAGCAGATTGGGAACATTTTTGGTGATTCCAGTTTTTAAACAGCTTTATTAAAATCTAATGGATTTATAATAAACTGCACATATTTGACTTTTACCATTTGATAAATTTTGTCATGCGCACATACCTGTGAAACCATCACCACAATCAAGATTAATGAATACATCCATCACCTTCCAAAGGTGTCCTCTGTACCACTCCCATAAGCCCCCTACCCCCCCCCAATCCCTGTGCCAGACAACCACTGATCTGTTTTCAACATTGGAGACTGGTTTATATTTTCTAGAGTTTTATATAGATGGAATCACACAATATGTTCTCTTATTTTGGTCTGATTTCTTTCATTCAGCACAGTTATTTTGAGAGGTTTCCATGTTATAGCTTATATCAATAGTTCATTTTCCTTTTCATTGTTGAATAGTATTCATTTTATGGCTACACCATAGCTTGTTTATCCAGTCACCTGTTAATCAACATTTTTATCATTTCTAGTTTTTTTCTTACTACAAATAAAGCTGCCATAAACATTTGTGTATAACTTTTTATATGGACATGTGCTCTGGTGATTCTAATTTGTTTTATTACCTTATAGCTGGAATACTACAAGCAAGGAAAAACAGAAGAGTTCGTAAAATTGTTGGAAGCAGCACGTATAGATGGCAATTTGGACTATAGAGACCATGAAAAGGACCAGATGACTTGCTTGGATACGTTGGCAGCGTATTATGTACAACAGGCTCGGAGAGAAAAGAATAAGGACAATAAAAAGGATCTTATTACACAGGCCACCTTGTTGTATACAATGGCTGATAAAATTATTATGTATGATCAGGTAAAAAGTCAAATTTCTTTCAATTTATGAAGGGGGAAAAAGCAAATGAAAGCAAAATATATGTGAGAGCAGATTTTTTTAAAGTTTTTCTTCAAATAACATGGTTGTTAGAGTCAAAAAGAAGAAAGATTCCTTATTAAAATTGGATTTGCTTTGGGTTTTGTACTGTTGAAGTAATATGGGCAAATTTAGTACATAAAACTTGCTCCATTAATTTTATTATCTCCAGGTGAATTTCAAACATAGTTTAAGGAATTTAAATTTTGCTTTTGGTCATTGTTACTGCCACAGAAGATTTGCACTTCAGGATAATTTCTCATTTTGTAATTAAGAATTGCTTGTTGGTAGTTTAAGCACATTACAGTTGATAAGGGAATTTGCATTGTGCTCCATCTCCTTCCTATTTTGTTTTCACTTTAGTGTTACATGTTCATGGTATATGGGGGTAAAGTCTAAGATAATACATTCCTTTATAGAACCATTTGTTGGGAAGAGCCTGCTTCTGCCTACTTGAGGGTGACAAAATGGATCAAGCTGATGCACAGTTTCATTTTGTACTCAACCAGTCTCCAAATAATATTCCAGCCCTTCTTGGTAAGTGATCTTTGACAATCATGTTAGGAAACTATTGTTTTCAGCTTATGCCTAGAATATATCTTTGTAATAGCTCCTCAGTAACTCAGCTAGATAGTGAAATAGAAGAGCTTTATGTTGTTAAAAATGAAATTACCTACAACAAATTATTGTTGAAAGTGTGGAAATAAAATATATACCAGTTAAGAATAATTTATTATTTCGGCCAGGCATGGTGGCTCACACTTGTAATTCCAGTGCTTTGAGTGAGGCAGGATGATAACTTGAGGCCAGGAGTTCCAGACCAGTTGCAGCAATGTAGCAAGACCCCATCTCTGCAAAAAATAATTTTTTCAAAAAAGACGAGTTGGTCATTCACTTCTGAAGAGCCAATAAACACTCTCTGCTTAGACAACTTCAAGTTACTTCAATTATTACTTTATAACATTTTTAAAACTTCTATTTAAGTTCAGGGGTACAAGTGCAAGTTTGTTACATAGGTAGACTTGTGTCATGGGGATTTGTGGTGCAAGTTATTTCATCACCCAGGTATTAAGCCTAGTACCTATTAGTTGTTTTTCCTGATCCTCTTCCTCCTCCCACCCTCCACCCTCCAAAAGGCCCCAGTGTGTGTTGTTCCCCTCCATGTGTGCATGTGTTCTGATCATTTAGCTCCCACTTATAAGTGATAACAGGCGGTATTCAGTTTTCTGTTCCTATGTTAGTTTGCTAAATTTATAACATTTAACATAAAAACAAGATGTTTTATTTTTAGACATAATATACTTTAATGAAAAACAAATTTTTAATATGAAATTTTGTTCACTATTTTCAAGTATTTCTTACTGAGAGATGTATTTAACTTGGATAAGTTAGTGAAAAGCATAATAGATTTGTGGCCTTTAATCAGACACCTGGTTTATTTTTAAAAATCATTACAGGTAAAGCTTGCATTTCCTTCAACAAGAAGGATTACAGGGGAGCTCTTGCTTACTATAAGAAAGCATTACGTACTAACCCAGGATGTCCAGGTAAGAGTTATGTCTAAGTTATGTCTATGTGTATGACCCAGCTTAAAACATTGAGGATTTGTCAGTTGCTTATGAAGTTAGTTGTGAAAAGATATTGTTGGATTATTGAAGTGTCAGAATCAAGATTATTTTTTTAGTGCTATGTTTGAGTCAAAAGCTGGATAGTAAGGCCAAGTGCAATGGCTCACGCCAATAATCCCAGCACTTTGGGAAGCCAAGACTGGAGGATCACTTGACCTCAGAAGTTTGAGACCAGGCTGGGCAACGTAATGAGACCCTGTCTCTGCAAAAAATAGAAAAGTTAGATGGGCATGGTGGCACACACCTGTGGTCCCAGCTCCTTAGAAGGCTGAGGCTGGAGGATTGCTTGAGTCTGGGAAGTTGAGGCTACATTGAGCCATGATTGTGCTATTGCATTCCAGCCTGGGCAACAGAACAAGACCCTGTTTCAAGGGGGAAAAAAAAAGATAGATAGATCTGGTCTGGGTGCACTAGTTCACACCTGTAATCTCAGCACTTTGGGAGGTTGAGGTGAAAGGATTGCTTGAGCCCAGGAGTTTGAAACCAGCCTGCGCAACAAAGTAAGACCCTGTATCTACAGAAAATCAGCCGCACATGGTAGTGCATGCTTGTGGTCGCAGCTACGCAAGAGGCTAAAGCAGGAGGATCACTTGAGCCTAGGTATTTGAGACATGTTCATACCACGGCACTCCAGCCTGGGCAACAGAGCAAGACCCTGTCTCAAAAAAAAAAAAAAAAAAAAAAAAAAAGCCTGGATAGTAGATTATCATATAATCTTTTTGCCCTATACTATTTTCCTTCCAAAATGTCATTCATGTAGCAAATTTTATTGAGTACCAACTATGTGCAGGCACTATTCTAAACCCTGAGAATGTAGCAATTAACCAAAGAGACAAAAGTTCCTGCCCTCATGGAGTTCAGTTTTCAGTGGGCAAGGTAAATAGTAAAATATGTATGATGTAAGCTACCAGTAAGAGCTAAGGAGAAGAACAAAGCAGAAAAAGGGTATGAGAAGCATCAGGAGTTGCTTAGAAAGTATGACCGAGTACACTCATGGGCGATAGTAACATTTGTGTGGAGACCTAAAAAAACAGCTATGCAGAAGGAGAAGACCATTCCGAGAGAGAGAGAGAGAGAGAGAGAGAGAGAGAGTATAGAAGTTACAAAGATCCAGAGGAAACAGTGTGCCTAACAGTGTTAAGGAAGAGTAAGGGGGCCATTGTATCTGGAATGGAGAGAGAAAGAGTGAGGGAGGAAAGTAGTCAGAAATGAGATCAAAGCTATAACCAGTGACTGACTAATCACGTAGGGCCTCACAGATTATTGTAAGGACTTTAGCTTTTACACTGACAGAGACAGGAAGCCATTGGTGGAGGGCCTTGGGCAGAGAAGTGACATGATCTGCCCTATATTGAAAAGGATCATTTGAGCTTTGGGGTTAAGACTGGAGTGGGGCTCAAGGGGAGAGGATCAAGGACAGAAGTAGGGAGAGCAGGGAGAAGGCATCTGCAGGCAGGCAGGGCAGAGGTGATTGTGGCTTGCAATAGGGAAGTGATAGTGGAGGTGGTACAAGTGGTCAGATTCTACATATATTTTGAAAGGAGAGTGATGGAGTAGATGTGATGTGTGAGACAGAGAGGAAGAGTCAAAGAAAACTCCTTTGCACGAGCAATTGGAAAAGTAGAGTTATGTTTTATGGTATTTGGGAAATAGTTTAAGTGGAACTAGTTTTAGACATGAAAAATTTGAAATGCCTTTTAGATATATAAGTTGTCAAATTAAACACTTCAAACTTAAAGCTTTTAGAACTTTATCCTGAGCCTTGAGAAGAATGTGATTACACAGCCTGAGTCATGTGGCATGCAGTTGCAATTTCTGCCTTTTTTAAATATATAAACAATTAAGATCAAATGGTGCCAGAAATAAGAACCCCCTCACATGGAGCAGTAAAATAATCTTTTTTAGAATATAGCCAATCAAATTGCTGTGACATATGCATCTGGGATTAGATTTTAAAATGTTGTAATCCTACTAGAACTTCTCTATCTCCCCGAAATAATTCAAACCGTACATTCTTCACTTTGGAAAATGCTGATATCATTCGTCTGGAGTTAGTACTTTCCCAGTAGCCATTCTTACACCTTGCAGTCCACTAAAGCCTATACTTAATCATATTTTCCAAATCTCATTATTTAAAGTTGACAAAGTGAAGAGATCAGAAAGGCCAGAATTCAGGAAAGAGGTCTGGGCTGAAATCGTCAACACGGAGGTAGTGTATAAAGCTATAAATGAATATAAATAGAAAAGAGATCGAGAGGGGAGCCCTAGAGTACTCTTTGACATTAAGAGATTAGAAAAATGAGGAAGAATCAGCAAAGGAGTCTGAGAAGATGATAGCTAGAGGTGTAGGAGGAAAATAGGCTTTAAAGCCAATGTGAAATATTTCCAGAAGACGATGACAGACAGTGTCAAATTCTGTTGTTAGGCCAGTAAAATTAGGGACAGAGAAGTGATCATTGGATTTAGCAGCATACAAATCCTTAGTGACCTTGATCAAAACAGGTTTACTGGAATGGTAGGGTGAGAGCTTCACTGGAGTGGATTCAAGAGAAAACAGAAGGAAAGGAATTAGAGGTAGCAAGTGTAGCTAGATCTTTTTGGGAGTTTTGCTCTCAAAGGAGGAACAGACATGATTGACAACTGGAAAGGGATATAGAATCAAGAGAGGATTTTTATAAGATGAGAGAATGTTTATGTGTAGATGAGAATGAATGATCCAATAGAGAGAAAAAATAGGGAGGGCTGCTGGAGCAGTATCCTTAAATAGATAAGAGGGCATCTAGTGACCAGAGTGGTGGTTGGCTTTAGATGGAAACTTGTTTGTGTTATGGCATGGCCTTGAAATGAGGTAGCACATATAAGCATAGCTCTGAAAGGAACGATGGTATATGCATGTAATCAGTCACATTATATAAGGTCTTAGTAGAACTTTTGTTCTCTGTTTAAAAGTCATTCTTCAATAATGAAAAATTGGAGATATGGTTAGAAGCGATGTTAGAAGACAAGAAAAATACCAGTATTATAGGTGTTCTGTTCTATGGTGAGAAAGGTGTGTGTGAGAGGGGAGAGGAGTGGAATGTGGTATGATATAGCCTCCAAGGAAACCAAGTTTGTGAATAGGTCAAAAGATTTTATAGTGTATTTATACTGAGGTTAATTTTGGGGATTTTGCAACTCATAAGTAGAGAATATTTAAGTATTTTTGTAATTGAATTGAACCCTAAAAAATGCCCTAGTTTGACAGATTTAATGACTGCATTTTATAGCGGAAGTTCGTTTAGGAATGGGTCATTGCTTTGTGAAACTTAACAAACTGGAAAAAGCTCGTCTGGCATTCAGCAGAGCCCTGGAACTCAATTCCAAATGCGTGGGAGCATTAGTTGGACTGGCTGTTCTAGAACTCAACAATAAAGAGGTATGTACATGAGAAAAGTATCTAATTCCTAACTGCTTTGTCAAGCCCACAGCCTCTTATCTAAAATTCTTGGAGCCAGATGTATCTTAGAAATTAAGATTACAGACTGCACAAAGGTACCTGCACTTCACAATGTATGACACCCAGTTATTGGGGCACTACCCCAAAAGCAAACTTACATCTCTGTGGCAAAATGATAGCCTGTTCACACTAGTAGGATAGCGTCATAATTCAGGTAGTATTGCTACCAAATGAGATTGCTCCAAGATGACAAACAACAACAACAACAACAACTTGTTTTTTAGAGCATTTAGGTTTCAGAATCTCAGATAAGAGATCATAGACCTGTTTATCAGTTTGGAATGCTTTCATTGCAAGTAACGAAAAACACATCCGAGTGCCTTAAACATAAGGGCTTTTATTGTTTGCTAAACCAGTTGTCAGAGTCTCAAATTTGATAGTTCGTTGTCATCAAACCTATGATTTTATATAATTCTGTCCTCCCTTCCTTAATGGGTGGCCTTTCTTCACCATGTCTGTCACCTCATAGTCACAAAATGGCTGCTGCATCTCCAGCTTCTCATTATTACCTCGGTCTTATAAAGAGGGAGGAAACAGAAAGGATAAGAAGACTCTCTTAGAGAAACCCTATCTTATATTGAGAAGGAAGCTCTCCATCATGCTTCCCCTTATGTATAATTGTCCAAAACAGGGATACCTGGGTTTCTCAGCCACAGTACTGTTGGCATTTTGGGCTATATAATTCGTTGTTGTGGGGAACTGTCCCTTCCGTTGTAGGATGCTTAACAGCATCCCTGGCCTCTACGCACTAAATGCCAGTAGCATTACTCCAGTTGTGATAACCAAACATGACTTTATCCCAGTTGAGAACGACTACCTTAGACCAGAGGAATGGATTATCTGGACTGGTATAGATGAATCATGATTCATCCCCTGGGCCTGGGGAAGAGGAGAAGCGGGCTTTCCTTCCTAAACTCAAAAGATTTTCACAGGCTACAAAGTCTGGATTCCATTAGCAGAGTTAAGAGTGGTAAAATGACTGTTGGGTAATCCACCAGCCTCAGTCACACCAAGAAGACAGCTCGGATCAATAAAACCAAAGTTGGTAGGCCAGGCATGGTGGCTGTCACCTATAATAATACTCTTTGGGACATCAAAGTGGAAGGATTGCTTGAGACCAGGAAGTCAAGGCTGCAGTGAGCTGTGTTTATGCCAGTGTACTCCATCTTGGGTAACACAGTGAGATCCTCTCTAAAAAAAAATAAATATGAATAAAAACAAATGTGGCTCTTTGTGAGAGAAGTAGGGGCAGGGACTAATAAAGTAGATAAGTCTCAAGCAAGAACTGAACAAGAAAATAAGAGGGGAAAAAAGTGACACATAAACAATTAAGGATTAAAAGGGAGATTTAATTACAAATACAATACAGATAAACATCATAAGAGGCTTCTAATCCATTTTAGTGTCAGATCTTAGGGTTGATAACCTTATTTCTTGTGACTAAAGAAAAATTTGAAAAGTGCTAATTTAGTATTGTTTTCACTCCACCTTGTTGCCATGTTTCCTTTTAGGCTGATTCCATTAAAAATGGCGTCCAGCTTCTTTCCAGAGCCTATACTATCGATCCTAGCAACCCTATGGTATTGAACCACTTGGCAAATCACTTTTTCTTCAAAAAGGTAGAAGTCATTTATTTTTAAATTCTGATTTTTGTTATTCTGTACTGCAATTGATACTTTACGCCTTTTTTAAACTTGGAAAGAAACTCGAAAATGATTTTTTTCCCCCTCCAAATTATAGAGTTTGTTATATTAGTTACCTGGGGGTACATATATTTCTTTATTCATTTCTTCACTTAATATTTATTGACCCCTTTATACTGTACCCAACACTGTGGTAGTGATGTGGAGATGAGTAAAACATGGTTTCTGCACTTAAGGAGTTCAGTTTAATGGAAAAAGCAGCCATGTAAACAAATGTAAGTGCAAAAATAAAGGTATCTACCCATTTATGGTAAAGAAATGAAGTGGTCAGGTGGCTAAGGTGAGTTTTCACCAAGGCTGCAAAGCTCCTAAACTAGGTTTTTAGGAAGAGGTCACTAGAGAGTCGAAAAGGGAAAGACACACAAATCTATGAAATAGTATATAATATGCTTATGGTGGGCAATGCTTTGGATCCAGATGGTGGGGCATTTTTGTAATATCAGAATTTGGACATACTATGTAGGGAACAAGGAGTCACTGACATTTTTGTTTATTTTGCATGTGGACCATGTTGTATTTTTTAAGTTGCCACTAATTCTATAGAAGCAGTGATATTGTAGGCTTCTTAAAATACCAAATCTACTGGACACAGTAGCTCACACCTGTAATCCAAGCACTTTGGGAGGCAAAGGTGGGAGGATTGCTTGAGCCCAGGAGTTCAAGACCAGCCCTGGCAACATAGCGAGACCCCATCTCTACAAAAAAATGTAAAAAATTAGCTGGGCATGGTAATACATGCCTGTAGTCTTAACTACTGAGGTGGGAGGATCGCTTGAGCCTGGGAGGTTGAGGCTACAGTGAGCCATGGTGGTGCCACTGCACTCCAGCCCGTGCGAGAGAGCAAGACCCGGTCTCAAAAAAAAAAAAAAAATGCATTTTACGTATTTAATTACATAATCTTCACAATAATTTTGTGACATAGATAATCTTATTCCCATTTTGTGGGTGGGTAAAGTGAGGAAGAGTTAATACTCTAAGGTCACATAGCTGTTAACCACAGTGCTTTACTTTACTACAGCCAGTGTTTCTCTGGCTGTAGAAACATACTCCCCTTTTATAGTGAATTATTGATTAGGTTATAACTGTGATAGTACTAAAAGGCAACTGTGGAGAAGATGGACATGTATCTTACAGGTAAATGAAGTTAGTCTGAGATTAAAAAGCTATGCAAGCTAGTCTTATGACTTCAGTCAGTTGACTTTCTGATCTTCGTTTTTCAGGATTATAGTAAAGTCCAGCATCTGGCCCTCCATGCATTCCATAATACAGAAGTAGAAGCTATGCAAGCAGAGAGCTGCTATCAGCTAGCGAGATCATTCCACGTTCAGGTAATTTTGTAACTTCTCTAAATGTCCAGTCTTTTTATTTATGGTGTTTTAAGTCTTTCCAATATTTTCGTACAAATTGGTCTTGTTTTATTTTCATTCTTTAGGAAGATTATGACCAAGCTTTTCAGTACTACTATCAAGCCACACAGTTTGCCTCATCCTCTTTTGTGCTCCCATTTTTTGGTTTGGGACAAATGTATATTTATCGAGGTGACAAAGAAAATGCATCTCAATGCTTTGAGAAGGTTTTGAAAGCTTACCCTAATAATTATGAAACTATGAAAATTCTGGGCTCTCTCTATGCTGCCTCAGAAGATCAAGAAAAACGAGATATTGCCAAGGTACTTTTTTTTTTAAGTCTTAGCTATTTTCTGTTAGCTATCCCAAAACTCCCATTTCTCATTTCCTATTATTGCTATTAGAAATAGTATAGAAACAGTTTTGTTAGCTGAGCTTGTTCTAGTTTAGATAACAAACAATGGCCTTATTACACAGACTTAAATAGCCGCCATTTTTTATTTTGTCAGCCTATCGATGGAATACTTCAGCTTAACAGTTTCTTTCATCCCAGGGCCATCTGAAGAAGGTCACAGAACAGTATCCCGATGATGTTGAAGCTTGGATTGAGTTGGCACAAATCTTAGAACAGACTGATATACAGGTATTTTAGTAATGTTTTAAATCTCCCATATGATGTGTTTTTTGCAAGCCTGGTGTAGTATTTCTCTTCTACTTTATTATACCTTATTCTGTCTATCATGAAAATACAGGGTGCCCTTTCAGCCTATGGAACAGCGACACGAATCCTTCAGGAGAAAGTGCAGGCCGATGTGCCTCCAGAGATTCTCAATAATGTGGGTGCCCTCCATTTTAGACTTGGAAACCTAGGGGAGGCTAAGGTAGGAAAATAGAAATATTTCCGTGTTTTATACTGAATCAAGTTGAATGCATGCCTTTTTAAAAAGTGTGTCAACTAAGTCTTTTAACGGTATAATTTTTCGTTTTCATAGAAATATTTTTTGGCATCACTGGACCGTGCAAAAGCAGAAGCAGAGCACGATGAGCATTACTATAACGCCATTTCTGTTACCACGTCATACAATCTCGCCAGGCTGTATGAGGCGATGTGTGAATTCCATGAAGCAGAAAAATTATATAAAAACATCTTACGCGAACATCCTAATTATGTTGACTGTAAGGATGTTAAACTTCTTCATGTAGTGAAATCCCTTCATTCCTACAAGAGCAGCAGAAATTTAGCCTGAAAAAAACAATACTAGAATTGAGAGTAAAAAATTTTAAAGGTTCTAATGTCCCCGTTTCTCCAGGGCAAACCTGTGGCCTTAAAACAGAGGTGCAGCTTTACTTACATTTGTGCTAGAAATAAGCAACTAAAACCAATTGGATCATATTTCCAATGGCTATCTTCAGTGGGTCAGCTACCTTTGTTAGGCTTTTAACAACTCCTTGACATATTTGATAATGCATTTACCTATAAAACATCCTGCTTTGATTTCATATGAACATTTATGCAATGTTTATAATAGAGAAGTGTTTTTCCTTGAAGCAGTTTTTACTAAAATATCATAATTTGAGTTTTGTAACCTGTACATTGTAAAATATGGCAAGTTTTTAACTAAAAAATAATTTAGGCCTGGCACAGTGGCTCATGCCTATAATCCCAGCACTTTGGGAGGCCAAGGCAGGGGGATTGCTTGAGTTCAGGAGTTCAAGACCAACCTAAGCAACGCCAATAGCGAAATCCCGTTTTTATATTTGAAAACAATAATAATAATTTACATAGTGTACTTAATTTTATTTGTGTATATGTGGGTTTTTTTTTTGTTTTTTTTTTTTTTTGTACTTGCTTTAAGAGAACCTAAAGCATGATGTTTTGACTGTAGTAAATCAGGAGCTATTAACTTAGTGTCTGTCATGCTGTTAAGGATGCAAAAGTGATATAAAATAAGCAAGATTTCAGTTGAATGCCAGACTGAATTTGAATTGATTTGATAGGCAGTAGTGACCATATTGGTTTCTTGAGAGAAGTGAGATTTCCTAGAGAAAACAACTTACATTTGTGTAGCACTTTACCATTAATTAATGGAAGAATCACAGTTAGAGCACAGGTCTTCTAACTAGTAATACCTATTCATCAGACTTTCACTATTTTGCCATATTACAAGCAGCTTTGTTTTAACAAACAAATTTTTAAAAAAGGTAACTGGCAATGGTGTGCATTGGAGAGAAATTAGAAACAGGCCAGCTCCAAGCTTTTCAAATAACTTAGCTTGAGGTAAGGACTTGGGTCAGGGAACTAGCATTGGGAGTGGAGTGGCAAAGTCTTAGATTTCAAACAGTAAGTTTAGATGGTTACAAAATTATTCTTTAACTTGTTGGATTGATGACTGATGTTTTTTCACCTTTGAGACTTTCTGTTCCTTGTGTGGCTATGTTAACGAAAAAACCAATTGTTTCAAAATTATGACTTTAAAATTATGATCCTTTATAGGTGATATTTGGGATATAAAAACTGTAAAATATGTTTTCAGGTTATTTGCGGCTAGGAGCCATGGCTAGAGATAAAGGGAACTTTTATGAGGCTTCAGATTGGTTTAAGGAAGCTCTTCAGATTAATCAGGTTGGTAATATTAATTCTTGAGTTTGAGAAATAATTATTTTCACTTTTTCTTCCCTATAAATCAGTTTTTCCTTTTAATGGCTAGCATATTTCTAGTAACCATCTTTCTGGTTTTTCATTTTTGTTGTTGTTGTTTTTGTTTTGGTTTACTTGTTAGATCCTAAAGAATGTATTAGGTTACATTACTAACCATGTTATAAATAGGTACCATGTTTTTTACATAAATCTTTCCTATTTTCTTCCTCCTTGTTTCTTCTTCCCTTTCCCCATCCTGTCTTTTCACTCCACTTCAACAAGTGTGATCTGGCTCCAGTGTTTTTTACTCTCTAGTTTACTTCACTTACAGTTTTGTTAGTACTATATGAGAGAACTTTATAGAATCATAGTATCTTAGGATTTTGAATGGAACCATAGAGGTCATCAGACTTTTTTGTGGCCCACAGTAAGAAATAGATTTCATATCATAGCCTAGTACACACAAATGTATACGTAGACAAACAAATAAAAGTTTCACAAATCATTATTTGCTTTTGCCCATGGGCAATACTTTTTGATTGCTTTATTGATTTTTTACTGTATTCCATTCTGTTGCATTTACTATGCTGATTGCTAAATACTAAATTGATTTACAACTCACTAATGCTATCAACTCTCATTTTAAAACCACTGTTATAATGTAGCTTGTAAACCTCTTCAGTAATCAGCTATTGTATGGAAAGATGATTGATCTCTCTCAAACTAAATTGCAGATTTTTCTTCTTCATGTATTTATGCTTCAGGATCATCCAGATGCTTGGTCTTTGATTGGCAATCTTCATTTGGCAAAACAAGAATGGGGTCCTGGACAGAAGAAATTTGAGAGGATATTAAAACAGCCATCCACACAGAGTGACACCTATTCTATGCTAGCCCTTGGCAATGTGTGGCTCCAAACTTTGCATCAGCCCACCCGAGACCGCGAAAAGGTAATCTCTTTTTGTCCTTTTAAACAAAACTGATATTCTACATCATTCTTGTTTGAATTTTCTTTAACAGTGCTTGTTTCTATAGGAAAAGCGTCATCAAGATCGTGCTCTGGCCATCTACAAACAAGTACTCAGAAATGATGCAAAGAATCTGTATGCTGCTAATGGCATAGGTGATTATAAAACTTGAGTACCCATAACAATTTGTTTTAAATGAATACTTTCAGAGGAATGTTTGTAAATCAGAATTTTTCTTAAAATGTAATCAATGTAGTTGTTTTAAAATAGAATTTCTAGTTGTTTTTCTGGCTCCAATTAGAAAATTCTTAAATGTGAAACTTTTTTTAACTCCAGGAGCTGTTTTGGCCCACAAAGGATATTTTCGTGAAGCTCGTGATGTGTTTGCCCAAGTAAGAGAAGCAACAGCAGATATTAGTGATGTGTGGTTGAACTTGGCACACATCTATGTGGAGCAAAAGCAGTACATCAGCGCTGTTCAGATGGTAATATCTTCCCTTTCAAGATATTTTTATATCTTGTTCACTGTTGAGCAGATGTTTTCATAGCCATTCTGGCCCTGTCATGGAGCTGCATGCTATCTCTTGTGATATTTTGTCTATTTAGAGGTTAATAATTATATAATACTAAGGCCAGGCTTTGGTATCCAGACAGAGATGTGAGTTCTGGTACCACCACTAATTACATGCCTCAGGCAAAGGACATCCCTTCTGAGCCAGTTTTCCTATCTATAAAATGGAGATAATTGTACCTTAACTTCATAGAACTTTGTGAGGATCCAGTATTAAAGCTACTTGGCACTAGCATGCCTAGCTTATCAGTAAATACCCAGTAAGTAGTAGGATTTAATATTCGTTTGTGTATTCAGTTTCTGAAACTGAACTGTGAGTTTCAGAAAGGTTAAATGACTTATTTAAAAGAAAACAGGCCAGGCGTGGTGGCTCACGCCTGTAATCCCAGCACTTTGGGAGAGGTGGGTGGATCACGAGATTAGGAGTTTGAGACAAGCCTGGGCAACATGGTGAAAACCCATCTCTACTAAAAATTCAAAAATTAGCTGGGTGTGGTGGCATGTGCCTGTAATCCCAGCTACTTGGGAGGCTGAGGCAGGAGAATTGCTTGAACTGAGGAAGCAGATGTTGCAGTGAACCGAGATCGCACCACTGTACTCCAGCCTGGGTAACGAGCAAGACTCTGTCTCGTGTGGGAAAAAAAAAAACAAAAGAAAAGAAAACGGGGATAAGATTTCAAGACTGTAGAATTGTTTTTGTTTTTGTTTTTGTTTTTGTTTTTGTTTAGACGGAGTTTCGCTCTTGTTACCCAGGCTGGAGTGCAATGGCGCGATCTTGGCTCACCACAACCTCCGCCTCCTGGGTTCAGGCAATTCTCCTGCCTCAGCCTCCCGAGTAAGCTGGGATTACAGGCATGCGCCACCATGCCCAGCTGATTTTTTGTATTTTTAGTAGAGACGGGGTTTCACCATGTTGACCAGGATGGTCTCGATCTCTTGACCTCGTGATCCCCCCACCTCTGCCTCCCAAAGTGCTGGGATTACAGGTGTGAGCCACCGCGCCCAGCCCTGTAGAATTGTTTTATGCTTATGTTTGTTGAGTGCTTGAGCTCAAAATAAAAGTAATACTCAGCATCCATATTAAAAAGTAAAAAGAATCTTGGGCTTTATGGGATATATTATGGTCAGGAAGGAAAAGCTTACAAAAAGTAGAAGAAAAGAGCAGTCCAGGCTCCTGGAAGTGGTTTACCTTTTTCTAAAATGGGCGGGTTATTATCAGTATTCAGAGTATTGGAAAGTCAATAATCACAGAAACTCACAGAACCCAGATTGCATATGGTAGCTTCAGAGGTTGTGTTTTGTGAGTTTGGCCTTCCAGATCTGCCAAATGATAATGTTGCCATTTATAAATGCAAATTAATGGCCGGGCACAGTGGCTCATGCCTGCAGTCCCAGCACTTTGGGATGCTAAGATGGGCAGATTACCTGAGGTCAGGAGTTCGAGACCAACCTGACCTACATGGCGAAACTCCATCTCTACTGAAAATACAAAATTAGCCAGATGGCACATGCCTGTAATCCCAGCAACTCTGGAGGCTGAGGCAGAAGAATCGCTTGAACTCAGTAGGCAGAGGTTGCAGTGAGCCAAGATCGTGCCATTGCACTCCAGCCTGGGCAACAAGAGTGAAACTCCATCTCAAAAAAAAAAAAAAAAAAAAATGCAAATTAGCCACTAGGGATATTCAGGAAAAAACTTTCATAACCATTTTTCATGAAAAAGATCTTACCTATGACAAAGTGTATTCCATGGTCAAAAATTGCTATTTTCATGTCACAATTAATACTAGTACTGGTTTTACCAAGAAGTTAACAGCCAGAACTGTAAGACTCCTCATGCTCATTGCCAGTAGGTTCTGCCAACTGTTAAGAAAGGTATAGACAGTAAAGCCCAAAGGAGACAGATGTATGACTTCTAATCAGTGGTCAGTAAGCTGATTCTAGGTAGTATTGATAAAGATATGAAAAAGACTTTCCAGTATGTTTACCCTGTCTTTCAGTGTTCCAAATTTCAAATGGAAAAAAAAACCATTTAAAGCATCTAGTTTTCCTAATGATCAGATTTTTTATGTTGTGAAAATGTATCCTGATGAATGTCAAAAATCATTTCCCAAGTTATTCTCTGAAATTAACCATTCAAAGGATAAAATATATTTTTACAGAGCTTTAAAACTGCAATGCCATTTCACTACAAAGTGAAAGTGTCATTTATTCTTTGTTGTGTTTTAACTAACTTTTCCCCTTTTTTGTAGTATGAAAACTGCCTCAGAAAGTTCTATAAGCACCAAAACACTGAAGTTGTACTCTATTTGGCCCGTGCCCTCTTCAAGTGTGGCAAGTTACAAGAATGCAAACAGACTTTGCTGAAGGTACAAAGGAGAACTCAATATTATTCCTGTCCATTTCTGTGCTACATTGTATTTCTTTATTCTTTGTTATGCATGTTCACATACCTGCCACTTAATACTATTCTGCTGGCTAAAATCCTTTTCATGTCGTTTGACCATATGAAAAATTTTTTATTCACAGGCTAGACATGTGGCACCCAGTGATACAGTTCTTATGTTTAATGTGGCCTTGGTGCTGCAAAGATTAGCTACCTCTGTCCTGAAAGATGAAAAAAGTAATCTGAAGGAAGTACTTAATGCTGTGAAAGAACTGGAGCTTGCACATAGGTAAAGATATTATAGAAATAACCTTTGAAATGCTTTGTTTGGCCTATGACCATATCATCTTGAATGTTCCCAATTTTGTCTGAAATGCTTTGTTTGTTTGAAGCCCTTCGTCTCAAGCTACTGAAAATCGTTTCCCTCAAAAGGTGACTTATTTAGAATCATTCCAGCAATATTTAAGCAAAAGCAGATAGCTGCTGCCACCAGGTGGCGCCAAACTATAGTCAGGATCCTGCCAGATTTGGACCCAGCTCGACCTCTAGAACTGGAGGGCTAGCTTTGTAAACTTGCCATAGATTTTTCATTGATCTGACAGTAATGTGACCCAGCATTTTACACGTGTGAAATTTTTTAGACACTTATGTTGGTTTTCCATTTTACACCAATGTGTCTTTTAATGGGCTCAGCCCAAATTTTATTTAATCAGCTCAAATTTTATTTAATCATATTGTATTTATATGGTGATTCATTGTGTGGTGAAATTAAAACCTGTTCTCTCTTCAGGTTTTGTCCAGCTTTATTTGTATTCTTCTTTAACAATTATTGCCTTGCCTGATAAATTATAAGTGCTTACATGGCCTGAGCCCCCTAACCTCCATCCTGATATATTTAATAAATTTTATGTTTAGTAAATACCCATTGCTTGAATTGATTTGTAGTTATTTATGAATTTACTGATAATATTAAATATAACTTTGACCATCTTGATGAACTTGTCTATTAAATGTAATGAGTGACATATTGATGAGAGTCTTTTTCAAAGCGAGTTGCATATGCAATTTTCTTATTCAGACGGTAGCCTTTTATGCATTGAATAAATTTATGTAAGTCAGTCAATATGCAAACCTTTTCTCAGACTCTTTGTAGAACAGATGAAAGTTTTTAAGGCCTTTATTCCATAAGAATCTCTTAGAAGTGTTTTCTTGTTTCATTTAGATACTTCAGTTATTTGAGTAAAGTGGGAGATAAAATGAGATTCGATTTGGCCCTTGCTGCTACAGAAGCCAGGTAATGTTACTATTTATGGAAAGTGACTTTGGGTGAAGCAGTGATATTGGTGTGGGCTGAGAAAGTGACACAGTACAGAACAGAGGTTTCTGACCTTCCACAGGTCAGGCTTTCACACTTCTCTTGGAGACTCTCTAATCTTTACCAGACCTTTTTCCTTTCAGGGAAGTGGGCAAAATTGCCTTAGTACAAAGTACTTGAGTTGTGGCGAGGGGAGGAAATATTTTTCTATTTTACTTATGTCAGCCAAGTCAAGAGAAAATTCATGTCTCTGAGTTATATATAAAGATAATGTTGGAAATCTTTTTAGCTGTGCTTTGAGAGGACAATTATGGTTTGGAAACAACATAGTTGGCAGTATTGGCTTAGGATAAACTAAGTTAATTTTGCTAATTAAGACTTCATACATTGGTATAGTGGAAAGTATAATGCAAAAATAAATGCTTTTTTTTAAGACTTCACATAGGTATCAGCTAATGGTCCTTCCTCAGATTTTTAAATTTGTATAAGGAAAATAGATGTGCTGAGTTTTTGAATAAAGTGTAGTAGTTGCATTCATGTGTCTCTAAACCTGAAATGTTCTAGGCAGTGCTCCGACTTACTGAGCCAAGCCCAGTACCATGTGGCCCGGGCACGCAAACAAGATGAAGAAGAGCGGGAGTTGCGAGCCAAGCAAGAGCAAGAAAAGGAGCTGCTAAGGCAGAAGCTTCTTAAAGAACAGGTATCTTGTGTTTTCCAGTTATACTGGAATTAATGAATCGTGTGCATGCATACACTTTATATGTTTTAAAAAAAAGTCCTCTGCAGGTGCAGTGGCTCACGCCTTTAATCCCAACACTTTGGGAGGCCAAGGTGGGTGGAGGGCGGGTCATTTGAGGTCAGGAGTTTGAGATCAGCCTGGCCAACATGGTGAAACCCTTTCTGTACTAAAAATTAGCCAGGAGTGGTGGCACACACCTGTAATTCCAGCAACTCGGGAAGCTGAGTCAGGAGAATTGCTTGAACCTGGGAAGCTAGAGTTGCAGTGAACCAAGATTGCACCACTGTACTCCAGTCTGGGCAACAGAGTGAGACTCCCATCTCAAAAAAAAAAAAGTCCTCTGTTTAGGATGGTAGCCATTAATTTTTCATCATAAGAAAATTTTCAGTGGGGTTTCTTTTCTATCATTTTTCCTCATAGGAGGAGAAACGTCTCAGAGAAAAAGAAGAACAAAAGAAACTTTTGGAACAGCGGGCCCAATATGTGGAGAAGACCAAAAATATTCTTATGTTTACTGGCGAGACTGAAGCAACAAAAGAGAAGAAAAGAGGCGGTGGTGGTGGACGGGTAAGATAGAATTCCTGTTAGCACCAGTGACCTCAGTCTCTGTCTTTTGGCTTTCAGAAATGAGGATAATTGGTTAAATTCATTCTGTACTTGCTAGTTTTGACTTCCTCCTTTGTTAAGAGACAATCTTCCAACACAGAGAATGATTTAAATGGTATCTAGTATTTAGCAATCCATTCCAAGGTTAGCTAAGTATATTTTACCTTGTAGTTGTCTTTTAAGTAGTTGATTTTTACAAAGTTTTAACAGTTGAGACTTTCTTCTCAATTAGAAGTCTTTAAAATATGGGCCTAACCAAGAACCCCTTCCATGTGACTTAGTAAAAGATCCTTCATTTGGGCCGGGCACAGTGGCTCATGCTGTAATCCTAGCACTTTGGGATGCTGAGGTGGGCAGATCACTTGAGGTCAGGAGTTTGAGACCAGCTTGGCCAACATGGTCCATGTCTCTACTAAAAAGCACAGAAATTAGCCAGGTGTAGTAACATGCCTGTAGTCCCAACTACTCAGGAGGCACAAGAATCACTTGAACCCAAGAGGCAGAGGTTGCAATGAGCTGGGATTGCCCCACTGCACTCCCACCTGGGTAACAAGAGTAAGACTCTTATCTCAAAAAGAAAAAAAAAAAAAAGCTCCTTCATTTGTCAAATGTTTGAAAGGATATGGCCCCTTTCTATTACCTTAACATTCTAGCCACATTCCACCAGCCAGGAAATAACTGATTGTAGTCTTACTTGGATTTTAGCGTTCTAAGAAGGGAGGAGAGTTTGATGAATTTGTCAATGATGACACTGATGATGACCTACCTGTATCCAAAAAGAAGAAGAGAAGAAAGGGTAGTGGCAGTGAGCAAGAAGGTGAAGATGAGGAGGGTGGTGAGAGAAAGAAGAAAAAGAGGAGAAGGTAATTTCATCATTAATGTGTTTGAAATAACCTCATGAACGTGTTGAAAGACCTTTTACCTTCTGAATCTTTTGATGTTTAGAATTTATGAACACTTGATCCAAACAGTGAAGCTTTTTGTGTCCCCACTTTCTACTTTAATCCTAAGATAGACCCCAGTACAAAATCCCCAGAGTACCTGGGATTTCCATACATCTCCACAGCTTTCCTTCTTAGAGTTACAAGTTAGTCATAATTGCCTTTCTTGTGACTCTAAATATTTTTTGGAAAAGCTGTTGCCTACCTCATGGTTTTTGCTCAGTGCATAAGATGTAAATGTGTGTGAAAGTGCCTTTAAAACCACCCAGTGCTCTCTGCTGTTAAGATCAGGGACGCCCCGCCCATCTCATGTGGAGGTGCTCCTAAGCCTTTTTGCCCCTCTGTTGCGGTGCTACCCTGTCCAGGAACCTCCATTCAGCTATCTTACCTAGACTCCCCTTCCCAACCCTTGGCCAACTATACTTGAGAAAGAACCTGATAATTGATTCAGACACAAACTTGTGGAATTGAAGGTGTAGCGAGGATGTTAGTAGCAGGCTTGGAATCAGCAGTTGGGAACGAAGGAAGAGGATAGGAGAGGAAAGAAGTTGAAGTCTGGAGCCTGGGTCTTGTCTCATCTCCTCTGTCACTCCAAGTGCAAGATTCAAATGCAGATTAATGAGAGCTCAGCAGTGACTAAATTAGTCAGCAGATATTGCAGAGATCCATGGTTTTTTACAGATTTCTGAGCCATGTGCAGCAAAAGTTATGTCCCCTACCCTTGAGTGTACAGTATGATTGAGGACAGCACCCATATAGAAGAGGATTCAGAATGAATAATAGTTTAATGGAAAAGTAGTCTGGAACTTTATAGGTAGGCTCTTGACAAACTCTCTCTTGGTGTTCATTATTTAAGACCTCCAAAGGGAGAAGAAGGATCTGATGATGAAGAAACAGAAAATGGCCCAAAACCGAAAAAACGACGTCCACAAAAAGCAGAGAAGAAAAAGGCTGTAAGTTTCTAGTACTGTGTTTTTCTGTCCCCTGGTAGACATGAAAGATTGCAGTACACTAAAATACATTTTTTCCTTGCTGCATTCTCAAGCATGAATGTCTGTTTTCAAAGTTCATCGGTGGCTGTTTGATTGTATCGTTATAATGCAAACCCAGTTTAACACAATGGCCTAATGTAAGAGTCTTGACTAATCTATTATGTTTGACATTCTTTAGCCCAAGCCAGAACGTCTGCCTCCATCAATGAAGGGAAAAATAAAATCCAAAGCCATAATATCATCAAGTGATGACTCTTCAGATGAGGATAAACTTAAAATTGCTGATGAAGGGTAGGAATTTTTCTCTTTATAAATTCTCATGATTTAGATAAATCAAAAGTGATTGCTAATCAGCCTGTCTGTCCTAGGAAAAATATACTTTTCTTCCTTTTTATTTATAAATAATAAGAGGGGTGGGGACAGACTTGAAAATTGGAGGAAACAGAAAGTTAATTGGGAGTGTTGCTATGTCAAAATGTCTTCTCTCTGGCTTCTTAGAATCTTGGAGCTGGAAGAAACCTTAACCTGTCATTTTATCCTACTACATCTTTTCTCTCAAAGAAGAAAACCTATATTGAAATCTCATTTCTTCATGGACATTAGCTGAAATGTCCTAGATTACATCCTTCTAAATGAAATGTATCATTTTGCTGTCCTACTGTTGACACACGAAAAGTGTTACAGGTAGCCTGGCCCTGGTCATGTGGAGATTGGCTATTTCTTGACTATTTCCTCCCCTGTTGCGCAGTGTTAAGTCAACAGTATCTCCTCCGTGGAGGGCTTATCCTAGACTGCTTCCACAACTCTCCTTTAGTTCATGGCCCACCCAGTGAAGCAATACTTGATTTTATGTGTCCTAAACTTGCCTCACAAGCTTGTTGTTTTCCATTTGGATATCTAGACCAGGTCTCTTAATATTGTACTGTACTGTGTTCTTCTCTAGCCATCATTTTCATTTATTCATTCAACAGACGTTTGAACATCCAGTCTGTGAGATAGTATAAGTGTTGGGAATACAGAGAGAAAAGATAGGCCCATAAATTCCCAAAGGAATTTTTGCTTCAGAGGCAATACAGAATAACAGATAAACCAAACCACATTGTAGGCTGGGTGCAGTGGCTCACACCTGTAATACCAGCACTTTAAGAGGCCAAGGTGGGCAGATCACTTGAGGCCAGGAGTTCAAGACCAGCCTGGCTAACATGGTGAAACCCCACCCCTACTAAAAGTACAAAAATTAAGCAGGCCTGGTGGTGGATGTCTGTAATCCCAGCTACTCGGGAAGCTGAGGCATGGGAATTGCTTGAACCCAGGAGGCACTTGAAGTGAGCTGAGAATACGCCACTACACTCCAGTCTGGGTGACAGAGTAAGACATTGTCTTTTTAAAAAACAAACAAAAAAAAAAACCCACATTATGGTTGGATTAATGTTACCACATAAATCTGCATTATAGTCTGGAGTTAGGGTGGTGGTAGGAGTGGTAAGAGATGTTTTTTTCTAAAAGAAAGGGTGTTTGAGTTGAGTCTTAGAAGGATTGGGAGTCCTGAGGCAGAGGTTAGCATGTTGAGTAGGCTGAGGCTTCCACTGGGGATTGGACTCAAAGTGTGGCAATCTAGAAAGAACCATCTGTAAAGATTTGCAGTTCTGGCCAGGCATGGAGGCTCACACCTATAATCTCAGGACTTTGGGAGGCTGAGGCAAGAGGATCACTTCTGAGGCCAGGAGTTTGAGACTAGCCTGGGCAATACAGTGAGACCCCATCACTATAGAAATTTTATAACACCAACAACAAAAACAAAAAAGATATGCAGTTCCCTTTTTCCCTGAAGGCACTGGCTGACACATCCAAATTATTTTTCCCTAAAGCACTATTTAGCCCTTGCCCCCATAGTGTTACCCAGGCCTGGTTAGAGACATGCATGATCAGTGTAATGAAATACGTGGTTTTCAAAGACTGAGCACTATTAAATGTGTTGACAGAAAGGTCCATCGTTAGAGGCTGAGCTGCTTCCAAATCTGTACCTGAGTCAAGGCCAAGTTTGTTTGAGCCACTTGCATCAGTTAAGCTTTGTCCTGACCATCATAAAGTGTGTTTGCTTATTTGGCCAGATGGAATGGAGTGAATTGATTCTCAGGGAAGACCCACGGGTCTTTAATATGTGTACACAAAGAAAGTAATATACTTCACCTCCCTCACTGTTCCTGGACTGAACTCTGTGGGATCGAATATTCCTTTATTGGAAAATCTGTCATGAAGACCAGAACTAAGGAATATGCCAGAGAAGTATATTTGTTTCAAAGCCGCTGTCACAGTGATTCAGGGAATGTTCTTGCCTCAGATCCTCCAGGAAGCCAGGACTCTGAGGGTGCTACCCCCATTCTAAACATAAGCATGACTTCTCTTCCCTTTCTCATATCAGCTACAAGTAGAGGGAGAGCTTATGAGCAAAAGCAAATAAACCAAAGGGCTCCTTTAGCCCCAGATTCCTATCTTAAGTAAGTCTGGTCATGGTAGAGGGAACCTAGTGCAGTAGCAAATCTTAGGACAGGAATAATGACCTCCCTCTTCAGGTTATCTGTTAGCACCGATGGTAACAGGACAGGGAAGGGTCCTTTGAAACATTTTCTGCCTTTGGAAAAGGGTTAATTCTTCAAAGTCTTCACAGCCAGTTGAGATCCTGGATTTCACCTTCGTTGCTGTTAATTTGTGTATACAGGTAAACAAATGTATCCCTTCTTTTTCATGATTTTATATATGAAATTGGGAAATGCTTCTTTCTCATGAAAAGTGCCCAGTGAGTCACCATCCCTGTTTGTATTTTGACTTATAGCTAAAGTGCCTTATCTTTTTCTTCCTTTTTAATCCTTTCTGAGTTGTGAAATATATCACATTTACAGAATAGTACACAAAACAAATATCACAAAAGGATACCCATGTAGCCACCATCTAGATCAAGAAATAGAATATTAAATACCCTTATTTTTTAAAAGCACATTCTCTGCTCATTAAGGCCCCAGTTAGCCAGAATCCTCAGCCTCTAACCAATGATCATCTTTGCCAGACATCCTAGGAACAGCAACAGCAACAGTGACTCAGACGAGGATGAACAGCGGAAGCAACGTGCCTCGTCACAGAGTGATTCCGATGAGAACCAGAACAAGTCTGGCAGCGAGGCCGGCAGTCCCCGGAGGCCACGAAGACAGCGGTCAGATCAGGACTCAGACAGTGACCAGCCACCCAGAAAGAGGAGGCCCTCTGGTTCGGAGCAGTCTGACAATGAATCTGTGCAGTCAGGGAGAAGCCACTCAGGAGGTTCCGAGAACGACTCTCACCCAGCTTCTCCAAGTGCCGAATCAGATCACGAATCAGAAAGGGGATCTGATAATGAGGGTTCTGGCCAAGGCTCTGGAAATGAATCGGAACCAGAGGGATCCAACAATGAGGCCTCAGATAGAGGCTCAGAACATGGCTCAGAGGATAGTGACTAGGTTTTATTTCATCGATAATAAGCTTCATCTCTGGAGGAAACTTTTTTAATATATGAAAGCTGTGATAAAAACATTTCAGATGTTTAGTCAATTGTGAAATTTTTCTTAAGGCAATTTTCTTTTCTATCAGTTTGTATATTACCAAGCCCCAAGAGACATTTCCTGTGCTAGAGTCCAATATTTTGAGTCTCTTGTGCAAATGAGACTATTCTTTGTGGTACAGTTCCACCTATCATATGTGAAAACTGCAGTAAAAATGAACCCAGATGCTAAATCATTCCTACAAAGGTTTGACTGAAACTGTGGCAGATGTCTCATCTTCTTTATATGTTAAGCAGCATATTCTTGATTTTTGTTGCAATCTTTTACCAAGTGGTGCACAAACTTGGTATTAATGTCTTTATTCCATTTTGAGTTTAGATTGAGAATATTTTTATTTTCTGAAGGCAGAGATATCTACTGTATAACTGCACCAAAGTACATTTGAAAGGAAGGTTCTCAATAATGTAATACTGCAGCAATGTAGATAAAATCACAAATATATAATTTGTTAGGTTGAATAAGGTGTGGAAAATGCTTTTCTGTTAGTAGAATGCAAAAACCTACCTAAGCCACGTAATAATAAAATTCTTTTACCAACTTTTATGGGTAACTTTGTGTCTTTTTTGGCTTGATATATTTGTACATGACAATTTAGCATAAATTATGCAAATACTTGAAAAATCCTACATTAAGCCTCAAGACTTTTGTAATTCCTGCAGATTTGTGGAGTGTTTATTTTAGAGATGTAAGAAAGCTAAAGTACCAGCATATGTTTTTATTTTCAATAATTCAGTAATTAACAAGAGTAATATTTTTTTGTAGCAGTTTGTAAAAGCTTTAATTATTGTCATCAACAAGTATTAAATGTGCTGTATTAGGCATTGAGGTGAGAATGCAGAGATAAAGTTCCCTTCTTGTCTTCAAAAATTGAAGATAAATTTATTGTCCCTGTGCTGTGAGAAATAGGGTGATGTTTGCACAGGTTGCAGGAATGAAAAGGAGGTTGGAGGAAGCAGTCAAGACAAGGTTTCTTGAAGGACAGGAGTCCTGAGATGACGCAAAGCCTGAACCAGGGCTCCTGCCTATACCTCAGGATCAGCCTTCCATTTCTCAGTGGAGTTGGTGTCAACAGGAGCAGGCAGCATAGATAATGGGCCAAGTGCAGTGGCTTGTGCCTGTAATCCCAACATTTTGGGAGGCTGAGGCAGGAGGATTGCTTGAGGCCAGGAGTTTGAGACCCTCCCTGAGCAACCTAGTGAGACCCCATCTCTACAGAAAAATTTAAAAATTGGTAGGCACCATGATACACACCTATAGTCGCAGCTAATTGAGAGGCTGAGGCAACAGGGCTGCTTGAGCCCAGGAGTTCCAGGTTACAGTGAGCTGTGATTGCACCACTGCACTCCAGCCTGGGAAACAGAGCTGAGAGCAGAGATACTGGCACTCAGGATTCCTGGACTGGAATCTCACTTCATGACACTAACCAGCCATGTGACTTGGGCAAGTTACTTTCCCTAGATAGGCCACTTTCTTCATCTAAATCAAACCATTTTTCCACTGTTAATTTTGAAAACCTAAATCAATGTCACAATTAGAAAATAAGACTTGCCTTGTCTTTGATGTTAATTTGGAACTAGACGAAGCAAGCACCACAACCATAAAATTAGAGCTGTTAAATTAAAAAATAAATTTTGTTGAAATTTATACAAGAAAAACCATTGTTCTGAATCTGAAGCTTTAAACCTTTTCCCCACTGAAAATACTTAACAGTCTTTTTAAGTAGACTATCCCTTCATAGCCAACTCAGAATTGTGAGGATGATGAGTTAAGGTAGATTAAGGGATGAATGCGTTGTAAATTCCTAATAAAATTATGCATGTGATTGAATTGGCTCTGAATGTTTGGCATTGTTCATAAAGCTTGGCTTGTGTGGCCTAAGTGGGGACTAGGTCAGTTACTCTTTCATAGGTCATCCTTTAAAAAAGTCTTCCTAGTTCCCTTTGAGAAAAATATTTTGAATCTTCAGGAAATGACTTTCCTGGAGCCGTTTTTTTGTTTTTTTTTTTTGTTTTTTTTTTTTTTTTTGAGACGGAGTTTCGCTCTTGTTACCCAGGCTGGAGTGCAATGGCACGATCTCGGCTCACCGCAACCTCCGCCTCCTGAGTTCAGGCAATTCTCCTGCCTCAGCCTCCTGAGTAGCTGGGATTACAGGCACGCGCCACCATGCCCAGCTAATTTTTTATATTTTTAGTAGAGACAGGGTTTCACCATGTTGACCAGGATGGTCTCGATCTCTTGACCTCGTGATCCACCCGCCTCGGCCTCCCAAAGTGCTGGGATTACAGGCTTGAGCCACCACGCCCGGTCTTTCCTGGAGCTTTTAAAGTATCCCTTGTTTTGGTTCCACTAATGAACAATTTCCATCCCTGGGAGTATAATTAGCCAAAAGAGGCAAGAAAGACCTTTTAAAGGATGATATCATCTCCTCAAACTGGAATTTGGAGCCTCTGATTAGTGCAGTTTTTGTGGTGGGGGTAGTTTCTGATGCTCTGGTGTTTTGGGTGTGTTAGAAAGTATGGGTTGGTGGCAGTGCTTCCCATAATGGCATTATGGGCACAGGAAAGGATGCTACAGGCAAATCAAATGCGTCTAGACCTCAGTGCATCTTCCGAGTTGGGGTCGAGCAAATCAGACTGCAGGTAGAGTCAGAGATTCTCACTTTGCATCAGCCCCTAATGATAGAAAGGTTGCCCTGCCTTCTAGTTTAACTCTGACACTCACTCGATGTGACAAAATGCTTCACTTTTCAGCCTCAGTATCCCTATCTATAAAATAAGGTGGTGATCCTTTTAACATTCTGGGGGCTTTCCAGATTATTTATTTATTTATGAGACAGAGTCTCACTCTGACACCCAGACTGGCGTGCAGTGGTGTGATCTCGGCTCACTGCAACCTCTGCCTCCCGGGTTCAAGTGATTCTCCTGCCTCAGCCTCCCAAGTAGCTGGGACTACCGGTGTGTGCCACCATGCCCGGCTAATTTCTGTATTTTTAGTAGAGACAGGGTTTTGCCATGCTGGCCAGGCTGGCCGCAAACTCCTGAGTTCTGGTGATCTGCCTGCCTCGGCCTCCCAAAGTGCTGGGATTACAGGCGTGAGCCACCCAGCCCTGATAATTTTAAATAGTGTCTACTTCAACTGCATTATTAACTTGAGGTGTTTCTAGTAATTGAAAATCTTGTCTGCTATTTTAAGCCTAATTTCTTATAGACACAGATATGTTTTTGCTTATAAAATATATTTATTTGGGCCTAGTGTGCTGGCTCACGCCTGTAATCCTAGCACTTTGGGAGGCTGAGGCAGGAGGATCACTTGAGGCTAGGAGTTCAAGACCAGCCAAGCAACAGAGCAAGACCCTGTCTCATTTTAAAAATTAATAATTTTTTTTTAAGTATTTTTATTTGGCTCTGTGTTTTGCTGGGTATTTTTGGTTTGTTTTGTTTTTCTTTTTTGAGACAGTCTCACTCTGTCACCCAGGCTGGAGTGCAGTGGCTCGATCTTGGCTCACTGCAACATCCACCTCCCCTGTTCAAGCAATTTTCCTGCCTCAGCTTCACAAGTAGTTGGGACTACAGGCATGTGCCACCATGCCCAGCTAATTCCTATATTTTTAATAGAGACAGGGTTTCACCATGCTGGTCAGGCTGGCCAAAAACTCCTGAGCTCAGGTGATCCACCCACCTCAACCTCCCAAAGTGCTGTGATTACAGACGTGAGCCACTGTATCTGTCCCCTTTTGCTGTTCTTTATTCTGCTTTATAGCAGAAGTATTTTAATAACACTTTTCATGTTTAAAACAGTGAGTTCTGGAAAAATCTCAATTTTTGTGCATACGCCTTGATATAGTTGATCAATTTTAGATTGTCACTATTGCAACACTCTGGAGGGCAAATATATTTGTTCATGAAGTCCACATCTAAATAGTGAAGAGAACACTTATGAGCAAGGCGTGTGGGGCTGGTTTTTCAGGTGTTTTCTGTGGAAGTTGTGAATTTACCTTCTTTTTAATTCTGTCTCCTAAATAGACCTCAGTCCAGTGGCTTCCCCAGAGGGTTTTCCAGGACATACTAGTTCCAAAAGATACTCCTTAAAAAAGGGTTCTATAGTCAAGTAAGTTATGAAAATGCTATAGCAATTAAAAAGTTTTGGTGACAAATCACAGAAAACTCTATTTCAAACTGATTTAGCAAGAAGAAAAGGCCGGGCACGGTGGCTTACACCTGTAATCCCAGCATTTTGGGAAGCCAAGGCGGGTGGATCATTTGAGCTCAGGAACTCGAGACCAGCCTGGCCAACATACTGAGAAACCCATCTCTAGTAAAAATACAAAAATTAGCCAGGCGTGGTGGCACACGCCTATAATCCCAGCTAATTGGGAGGCTGGGGCAGGAGAATCACTTGAACCTAGCAGACAGAGGTTACAGTGAGTGGGGATCGCGACACTGCTTTCCACCCTGGGCAACAGAGCAAGATTCTGTCTCCAAAAAAAAGGAAAGATAATTGTATCCTATAACCAGACATCTGGGAGGATTGTCGAATGGAAGCTACAGTTCAATCAGAAGGCTCAGTATTATGAAAGACTCAGTTTTATTCTCTTTGCATCATGCATATAGAAGAGTATGTGATATAATAAATATAGAATAAAACCCCTATATCCCTACCAGAGGCTTCCTGTATACCCTTTCCCCGTCGCACCCCTCTCCTTTCCCACATATGCTATGTCTCAGCAAAGCATTTAAACCTGTCTAGGGTTTAAATGCTTTGATAACACTTTTCATCTTTAAATCAGTGAATTCTCATGTTTAAAACAGGAGAATTGCTTGAACAGGGGAGGTGGAGGTGGAGGTTGCATCCTCTTCTGAGGATGCAGGTCATAATTTAAACATTGGTGTCACTGTATGTTACCATAGAAAGATGTCAGCCTCCTGCCCTCTGCCCTACATGACCTCTGACTGTTGATTGAAATGATCTATATATGTAACCCCACCAGACCATGGGCTTGAGGTCAGAGCTTATAGAGTGTCCATATATTTTCCAGGGACCAATCATAAAGCTTGGCAAGAAGTAGATGCTAATTTATATTTTGAATACAAATTTAAAACTGAATTAACTAAATATGGAGGTTGTGGAAAAGGATTGCACTCTGCTCTGAGGTCTCTGGCAGCTCCATCCTGCTCTTCTAGCATGTGTTTTAGCAAATTCATTTTGTGGGTGTCAGGTTTTCACTCTTGCACTCTCAGTGGTAGCATGTGGCATGAGTCCAGGTCCCCTTCACAGACGTGGCTGCAGCAGATGCACTGCCAGACTCTCCACGTGGCTGGAAATGGTCAGGCTGCTGTTTATTGCAAACCATCCTTATGTTCACCAGGTTTTTTTCTCATTTTGACAATTGTGAAGGCATTGAATGTCCGTCAAACTACTGAAAGATCACTACTCTTGAGCATAATCTCAATAAATGAAAGTGTAGGTTTGTCTTTAGTCCCAGACAGGGTGGAATGTCTGTGATATTATCATCTCCAGAGAGGGATCAAGGCCAAAACCTTTGTTCAATTCTGAACTGCTTTGTTCTTTGAAACAATACTGTTTTGATTTCTCCCATGGGAGCTGGTGCCCCAATTTCCTTAACTGAAAAGAAGTGGCGACTTCATTTCCTGCCTTAGCCGGCTACGGACTGTTCTGGTCTGCATGTGTGCACCCGTGCCTAGGTACAGACACACTCCTTGCTTATCTCGCCTCCTGCTGCTTCCAGCTTGGAGTGGCAGCTAAAGCAATTAGGCCAAGGAGAGGGGAGAAGGAAGTACCACCATTTTCCTTGGCCAGAAGCAACTGTGAGGGACAAATGCTGGGGCTAGTTTAACGGATTTAAAACCTTGCTTCCACAACCTGCAAACTGCTTGCTGGTTCTAGCTGAACTCTGGCATGGGAACCATGCAACTTCTTTTTCGTGGTTCATAGAAATTTCAGAACTCAGCTGGGCGCGGTGGCTCAAGCCTGTAATCCCAGCACTTTGGGAGGCCGAGGCGGGTGGATCACGAGGTCAAGAGATCGAGACCATCCTGGTCAGCATGGTGAAACCCTGTCTCTACTAAAGGTGCAAAAAATTAGCTGGGCCTGGCGGCACGTGCCTGTAATCCCAGCTACTCGGGAGGCTGAGGCAGGAGAATTGCCTGAACCCAGGAGGCGGAGGTTGCAGTGAGCCGAGATCGTGCCATGGCACTCCAGCCTGGGTAACAAGAGCGAAACTCCGTCTCAAAAAAAAAAAAAAAAAAAAAAAGAAATTTCAGAACTCGAGTTCCCATTCTTTTGATGCTCCAGGAAGACTCAGGGCCCTCCCTTCTGGAATCTCCCATTGCAAACAGCTGATCTTGATGAAAACCCCTATTCAAGGCAGCTGGGAAGTTCTCAGTAGTCACATGAGCTGACAGTGTGCTCCCTATGACAGCTGTGGTGTGGCTGGTGGGCTCTTGTCCCCTGCGGCAGGGGTGACAAATGCCTTATAGCTATGCAGCTCTAGGCAATGCGGTTGGAGCATGAGGAAAGGGGTTGACCTTTGCAAAGAGCTGAGTCCCTTCATCCACATAAAAGGAAATCATGTGTCGGTGTAATTATTGGCAAGTCAGTAGGTTAGATGTAGGAAGATACAGGGGATGGAGTTGCTTCTCATGAAGTGGAAGCTGAGGCCCAGGGTAGCGGTGGCAGGGAAGGCAGTGCAGTCCTCTTAGCAACGAGGCCTGGGTGGATTAGGTGGGATATCAGGGCTCGTCAGATTTTAATGGGCTAATGAATCACCTACAGATTCCTATTCAGTGGGTCAGGAGTGAGACTAGGCATTCTGCATGTCTAATCGGCTTTCAGGTGAAACAAATCCAAAGACTATACTTTGAGTAGTGAAGTTGTATAGCATTACAAATGTGCCCTTTCTGGGAGAACATCCTCAGTGTTTCTTTCATTGAGGCTTAAAAGCTTGACAAAGCAATTTCATTAGCTAGGGGTGGGTGTGGAGAGACGGGGATGTTACCAGGGGAAGGAGGAATGAGTAAGAGGAGGCTTAGGAGGAGATGATGTGAAACACCTGTTGTGAAGAGTGGGCCGGTGAGCACACCAGGGAGGTAGTGAAGTCCGGTAGCACAAAGTTCCAAGGACCTGGGCCTTCAGAAGAACGGAGAGGTGGCCAGGAAGTGCTGGCAGGAGAGGACTGGACACTGGCCACACCAAGGTCACTGGGCATGAGACGAAAGGCAACAGGGGAAGTGATGTCACAGCAGGACTGTCCAGAGAAGAGATTGAGGATGCGGGCAATTTGCTGCTGATAGACCGTGAGGCCCAGAGGGTGTGGAGGAAGGGTTAGGGAGGGAGAATTGGGACACATTAGCAGATGTATGGAGAAGTTCAGCGCGCGGTCCCAGGCCATACTTTGGAGGCCTTTGGACTTTCCGTGGGCTGAGGCAAGGCTGAAGCAGGTTACCAGTTTCAGCTGCACAGAGTAGGGCCATTGGGGGTGCTTTTTTTTGCACTCGGGTGATGCACTGATCTTTTTTTTGGCAGCATGAGGGAGGGGCAGTAGAAATTCAGGAGAGGCATCGCTCCTGGGACAGGAAGCCAGGGTTCCCCTCTCCAGGGCCAAGGTGTCTCAGCCATGGAGCAGGAGCCCCATGCACATGATCTTGTGTCTCCAGGGCATGTTGTTATGGATGCTGCCTTTTTAGAGCAATATGGTCAGACAATGCTGTCCCCACGCACTGGTGACTTGGTGGTCACAGCTCAGCATTTCCAAAGATAAAACAATAATTGTGGGTTTTTATTTATTTATTTATTTATTGTTGTTGACACAGAGCCTTGCTCAGTCACCCAGGCTGCAGTGCAGTGGCACAATCTTGTCTCACTGCAACCTCTGCCTCCCGGATTCGAGCGATTCCCTTGCCTCGGCCTCCTGAGTAGCTGGGATTACAGGCACACGCTACCACACTTGGCTAATTTTTTGTATTTTAGTAGAGATGGGTTTTTACTATGTTGGCCAGATGGTCTCCAACTCCTGATCTCATGATCTGCCTGCCTCGGCCTCCTGAAGTGCTGGGATTATAGGCGTGAGCCACCCCACCCAGCCTTTTTTTTTAGATGGAGTCTCTCTGTTGCCCAGGCTGGAGTCCAATGGCATGATCTCGGCTCACTGCAAACTCCACCTCCTGGGTTCAAACGATTCTCCTGCCTCAGCCTCCTGAGTAGCTGGGACTACAGGCGCCCGCCACCACACCCAGCTAATTTTTGTATTTTTAGTAGAAACAGGGTTTCACCATGTTGGCCAGGCTGGTCTCAGACTCCTGACCTCAGGTAATCTGCCCTCATCAGCTTCCCAAAGTGCTGAGATTACAGGTGTGAGCCACCACACCCAGCCAATAGTTGTGCCTTGAGCTTCAAATATCATAGATGCCTGGGTATAAGGTGTCCTCAATATAACGTGACACCATGCCCACTATAAAGGTTCTCTCTCTGCCCAAAAAATTTTTCACTGATTTAAACTGATAAACTTTTGGTATGTAGATGAAGTAGTTCAATGTCTACTAATAATACTTATTAAATTTAAAATGCATTTAAAATCACACATTCATAAAATGTTGAGAACAAGTGCTTTCCTTCAATTCCATAAAATAATTATACTCAAATTTATCACAGAATTTTTGTCCATTGTTGTACTTGAGCCACTTTCTGCATCATCTAGCAGTTTTCAGGAGAATGCTGCCTTCCCACCCGTCGCATTGTTTGAGGTCCAGGACTTGAGAGTCTGTGGCTCTGGGGCTGAGGGTGTTGTCTTGAGCTGCCAGCACTCATCTGGACAGCTGGCCTTCCCATTTGTCCTGTAGGTGGGCTTTTCTCATCTTCATTTAATGTACCACTCATTCTTTTTTGTGTGAGAGAGAGTCTCACTCTGTCAGCCAGGCTGGGGTGCAGTAGTGAGAACATTGCTTACTGCAGCTTTGACCTCCAGGGGTCAAGCAATCCTTCTGCCTGCCCCTCAGCCCCGCCACCAGCTGTGGCTACAGGCACACATTGGGCCTGGCTAATTTTTAAAATTTGTGGAGAGACAGGGTCTTACCATGTTGCCCAGGCTGGTCTCAAACACCTGATTTCAAGTGATTCTCCTGTTTCAGCCTCCCAAAGCAGTGTGATTTCAGGCGTGAGCCACTGTGCTTAGGTAAGGTACCACTATTTAAAGCAAACTTTAAAATGCTTGTTTATAACTTTTGCAAACTCTTGAGATTTTACAACCATGTCCCCAGGAATAACGATTAAATCTGTATTCAATTGCTTTGACATCAAGCTGCTCAGAGGGCCTCCATAAACATCAAAAACTAGCTATGGATTGGGATCACTTCAGGTTAATGTGTCATCCCCAAACTGTACATTGTTGTCCAAATAAATGTAATTGACAGGGCCTCTTGTCATTGGAAATTACCATATAATTATTGTGTGTCAAAAGTAATAAAAGTAAAAAAAATTAATAAAACTAAGAATACATGTATATGTATTCTAAAAATTATAAAATGATGAAAACAATATCAAAGAAGACTCAGGCTGGGCACAGGGGTTCACACCTGTAATCCCAGCACTTTGGGAGGTCGAGGTGGGAGGATCACTTGAGCTCAGGAGTTCAAGACCAGCCTGGGCAACATGGTGAAATCCTGTATCTACAAAAAATTAGGCAGATGTGGTGGGGTAAGCCTGTAGTCCCAGCTACTTGGGGGCTGAAGCAGGAGGATCACTTGAGCCTGGGAGGAATAGGTTGTGGTGAGCTGAGGAGGTGCCACTATGCTATAGCCTGGATGGCAAAGTGAGACCCCGTCTCAAGAAAAAAAAAAAAAAAAAAAAAAGACTTAAAGAGACATAACATGTTCATGGATTGGAAAACTCAGCATAGTAAAGAAGTTTCTCGGCCGGGCGCGGTGGCTCAAGCCTGTAATCCCAGCACTTTGGGAGGCCGAGGCGGGTGGATCACGAGGTCGAGAGATCGAGACCATCCTGGTCAACATGGTGAAACCCCGTCTCTACTAAAAATACAAAAAATTAGCTGGGCATGGTGGCACGTGCCTGTAATCCCAGCTACTCAGGAGGCTGAGGCAGGAGAATTGCCTGAACCCAGGAGGCGGAGGTTGCGGTGAGCCGAGATCGTGCCATTGCACTCCAGCCTGGGTAACGAGAGCGAAACTCCGTCTCAAAAAAAAAAAGAAGTTTCTCTACAGAAAAAAAAATGGAAGAAAAAATTGTTAGAGCTAAAATGTCAGGCTTTTTTTCAAGGGGACAAAAACTGTAGTTATTGGCCAGCCATAGTGAAACACGCCTATAATCCTAGCATGTTGGGAGACTGAGGCAGGTGGATCACCTGAGCCCAGGAGTTCCAGACCACCCTGGGCAACATGGTGAAACCCTGTCCCTACAAAAAAATTAGCTGGATGTGGTGGCCCACCTATAGTCCCAGCTACTTGAGAGGCTGAGGTGGGAGAATCATTTGCCCTGAGGCTGAGGTTGCAGTGAGCTGAGATTGCACCACTGCTCTCCAGCCTGGGCAACAGAATGAGACCCTGTCTCCAAACAAAACAAAACCTGCAGGTATTTGTAGGTTGCCATATTTTGTTTTATTTTCCCCATCTTTGGAAATCAGCTCCAATTTTGACTGCTGTGTAATAGAAAAAATACGGGCTTTAGAGTTATTCGAACTCTAAATCCTAGCTCTTCCTCTGACAAATGATGTGACTTTGAACAATGGCTCCATCCTCCTCAGCTTCAATTTCCTACTGTTTAAATTGGGATAACAAGGTCTACATCCCAGGACTGTTCTGAGAATAATACAGTCAGTGTTCAAAAAGGTTAGTCTTTTTTCCCACTGATTTTTTAAAGAGATTTTTGTGGTTAACCTTTTATTGTGCACATGGCAAATATTTTTATTTATCCTTTATAACATTTTGGGACAAGCAGATTAATAGGCACATCTGTCAACATTTCCCGTCACGGTTTCTAGATATATATATATATTTTCACATAGAGATAGATGTCCCATGAAGTTAAAGCTTAGGCATCGGTCCCTTACTTGCCTGGGCCTCTTCCAAGGCTGCACCTAATTTTTCATTTGTGATTGTGATTTTGTTTTCTTTTTCCTAAAGAGAGCCTTCCCCACAAAGTATGTAAACTCCAGGCCCCACAGAATCTGGAACTTCCCCTGGTAACATGCTTAGAAAAGTCACCTGACCCCAGGCTGGGTGCTGTGGCTCATGCCTGTAATCTCACCACTTTGGGAAGCCAACGTGGGCAGATCACCTGAGGTCAGGAGTTCAAGACCATCCTGGCCAACATGGTGAAACCCCGTCTCTACTGAAAAATACAGAAATTAGCCAGGTGTTGTGGCAGGCGCTTGTAATCCCAGCTACTCAGGAGGCTGAGGCAGGGAGAATTGCTTGAACCAGGGAGGCAGAGGTCGCAGTGAGCAGAGATCATGCCACTGCACTCCAGCCTGGGCAACAGAGTGAAATCTAACTCCAAAAAATAAATCAATAAATAAAAATGAAGAAAAGTCACCTCACCCCAAATTATGAAAAATTTCAATATGCTTAGCTTTATATCTTTTCTTTTGGCTTATTTTCTAATTTTTTAATACTAAAGTAGATTACTAACTTTCTTCAAAGAATTTTTCTCAGGAAAAAATTAGAGCTCCACTGCTCATTCATTCACTTATTTTATTTTCTGATTCATCCAAGCCCTCCCCTCACCTTTCTGCACCCAGCCGGTTTGTGAAGCAGCTGGTGGGTTCTGGGCAGGAGAGTAGAAGGGACAGAGCTGGCGGGCATGATGGCCCTGGATGGAGGTGATGGTGCTGGGGTTGGGGCAATGTATTAGTTTCCTAGGACTACCATAATGAAGTACCAAAAACCGTGTGGCTTGAACAACGGAAACATATTCTCTCGTTGTGCTGGAGACTAGAAATCCAAAATCAGGGTGTCAGCAGGCCATCGAGGTTCTAGGGAGAATCTACCCACATCTCTCACCTAGCTGCTGGCATTGCTGCAAACCTTGGCAGTCCTTGGCTCGTAGAGGCATCGCTCCAATCTCTGCCCATGTCATCAAATGGTGTTCACCCTGCATGAGTGTGTGTCACTTGTCTTATGATAAGGACACCTTATCATGAGGTGATAACTGTCATAGTAGACAGTTATCTTTTGGGGGCTGATTACGTCTTTGCAGATGTAACCGAGTCATCAGAGGAGGCTCTAATCTAATATGATTTTTTTTAAGAGATAGGGTCTCACTATGTTGCCCAGGCTATTCTCAAACTCCTAATCTAATATGATGAGGGCCTCCTCTAATGACTTGATTACATCTGCAAAGACCCTGTTTCCAAATAGGAAGGTCACATTCACTGGTACCTGGAGTTAGGACGTCAGCATATATCTCTGGGGGCTGGGGACATAATTCAACCCATGACAGAGGGATTGGGGGCTGATTCTTCCTCAACTCAGGTCCTACAGCCCAGCCCTCAGATGCGCCTGCCCCTCACTGCACTCATTCTGCTCTGGTTACACTTCCAAGCATGAGGAGCTCATTGTCTCTGCTATGGGCCCTTTACTTTCTCCCTCAGCTTTTGTCCCCCTCCCCAACATGCATTTTGTTGTACCTGGCATGAGCACCGGCTCTTGAGTTACAGTACAGGGTTTGAATCACCACCCCATGACTTAATAGATGTGTGGCTCAGCGCTTCAAAAGAGCATGCATGATGTGGTGTGGCTCTGTGTCCTCACCCAAATCTCATCGCGTCTCAAATTGTAATCCCCATAATCCCCACACGTCAAGGGAGGGACTTGGTGGGAGGTGGTTCAGTCTTGGGGTCCGTTTCCCCTATGCTGTTCTCATGATAGTGAGGGAGTTCTCACAAGGAGATCTGATGGTTTTATAAGTGTTTGACAGTTCCTCCTTCACACACACACACACACACACACACACACACACACACATACACACACACTCTCTCTCTCTCTCTCTCTCTCCTCCCCTCCTTCTCCCTCTCTCTCCTCTCTCCTCTCTCTCTCTCTCTCTCAATCTCTCTCTCTCTCTCTCTCTCTCACTGCCTTGTGAGGAAGGTGCCTGCTTCCCCTTCGCCTTATGGCATGATTGTATGTTTCCTGAGGCCTCCCCAGCCATGTGGAACTGTGAGTCAATGAAACCGCTTTCCTTTATAAATTACCCAGTCTCAGGTAATGTACTTATAGCAGTGTGAAAATGGCTCAGTACAATGCAGAAGAGGCGTTCGTTACTACTTGCCAAAAACGTGAAAGATCTTGGGCAGGTGCTTTACTTCTCTGAGCCTCAGTTTCCTCATCAGCAAAATGGGGATAGTGAAGCACCTGCCTGAAGGATGTTGGGAAGGTCACAAGGGATGACTACCCTGATGCACTTGGTCTAGCCTGGCATATGAAAAATCCTCAGTAAACGTTAGCTAGTCATCATAATATGTCCTAGCAGAGCTCAGGACGCAGTGCAGGCACTGGCTGGTCTTCAGAAAGGATTGATATTAACAAATGATAAAAAGCAATCCTCCAAAGATAGCCCATCCCACTCAGCATAAAAGCCAAAGTCGTTGCTGGGTCTGACTAGTTCTCTGCATTGGCTGGTGCTCTTCTCCCCAGCCTCCCCCTCTGCTTGGCCAGATTGTTCCTCAGACAGGCCAGGTGCGTTCCCAATCTCAGGGCCTCTGGCTTGGCCTCCTCTCCACCAGCAATGTTCTTCCTCCGGATCGCTGTGGAGTTCACTCGCTGGCGTCTCTTAGGTCTTTGCTCAAAGGCCACCTCCTCCTGAGGCCATCCCACAACCCCCTCCTTCAGGCAGCACTCACTCCACTCCCTAGCCCTTATTCTGCATCCCTACATACAGCACTTTTTACTGCCTGGCACTGTGCATTTGCTGATTTACTCTCTCTGCTATCACCCAGAATGTTTGCTCCAGAAGACTGTCTCATCATCACTGTTACATCTCTGGCACTGGAGTAGCCTCTGGCACGTGGTCGGTACTCAGTACATATTTGCGAGAAGTATTGACTGGTCCACAGCTGTCCGTCACGGCTGCTCCATACCTATCTATGCAGCCCCTTGAAACACACTGGAGAGCTGGGCAGACCAAGGATAATCTCACAGGTAAGTCAAATAGAGCCCGGGGAGATGCAGCGATTGGCCTGGGCTCCCGGAACCGATGAGCGGGGTAGCTGGGGCCTGCGCTCTGCTCTGTGGCACAGCTGACCTGAGCAGCAATCCAGGAGTCACTGCTTATCTACCAGTCACATCGTCGTGTCATGCACCGTTGACAGGAGCCCAAGCCCAGGGCAACTTTCTCACTTCCCGCTCTCCAGGAGCGGAGCGTGACGGGTGGGTGTCAGTCTTGCCTCCGCGTCCAAAAGCCACAGCCTGGCAACCCCAACCTGCCAGGGGTGGTCTCCCGGAAGCCCGGCAGAGGGCGCCGTGGGGACAGCGTTGCTGATTTGTCGGTGGCCTGGGTCCAGCTCAGCCCCCTGCGCTCCCGCTGGATCAGGACCGGCCAGGGCAGGGCTGCGGGGTGGGGCAGCCTGTGGGAGCTGTGGGGTCTGTGGGACTTCAGTGTCTTGTGTCCGCTACTCTCTGCCCTGTACTCAGGTGTCTCCTCATCCAGAACTCTTGGATTTTCTGGAGGGCTTTGCTTGGAAAATTGTCTCTTAAGCTAGTGAGAAAAGGGGTGGGAAATAGCTTTGTGAACTGTGTTCCCCTCGGCCCCCTGGAGGCTGAGAGCCACAGCTGGTCCACATCACCCACTGCAACAGGAGATGAAAGAGGCCCTCACAGGGGCCAGATAGAATCTGCCCGTCTGGTGTGGAGTGGAGGGGGAATGGGAGCTCTGTGGAGCCAGGAGGAAGGCGAAGTTGGGTCACCAGGCAGAAAAGACCCCCCTCTGCCTGGAAAGCTGTCCCTCGCATGTCTGCAGGGGAAAATGACTCCGGACATCTCAGCTTCTCCACGATGTTTCCTCCTTTCAGCTCACAAGGCACCTGTCACCCCTTCGAGGGGACCATCACCTGGCCCTGTCACTGAGCTGGAAGGAAGAGGCTGAGTCTTCCTCATCGTTGCACCCCAGCCCCCAGAGCAGGCAGGCACAGAGGAGGCACACACTTTTGAATGCACACATGAATGTGTTAATGTGGGGAGCTGGGTGCTTTGTCATTGGATTGGAAGTGCTGGGAAATGGTTGAAGGTGAGACAATCACAAATGAGAAGAGCTCAAGTTGTTCCAACAAGCATTCGTTTTCTTTTCTTTTGTTTTTATTAGAGATAGTGTTTTGCTTTGTTGCTCAGGCTGGAGTGCAATGGTGTAATCATGTATCACTACAGTCTCAACCTCCTGTGCTCAAGCAATCCTCCCACCTCAGCCTCTTGAGTAGCTGGGACTGCAGGTGTGCACCACCACACCTGGCTTTTTTTTTTTTTTTTTTTTTTTTTCTGAGAGATGCGGTCTCACTATGTTGCCCAGGCTGTTTTCATACTCCTGAGTGCAAGTGATCTTCCTGCCTTAGCCTTCCAATGCACTGACACTACAAGGGTGAGCCATCATGCCTGGCTTCAACAAGCATGTATTGATAATTACCCTGTTTTTAGTTTCTGTCTAGTGAACTGGGACACATAGTTTTGTTTGTTTACAATTTATTGTATCAACTATAGTAACTCAGGGTTACCATGAAGTGAATGAAGTTTGTTTCAAGGCCACCCTTTTACACAGGACTCTTTCTGGACCCTGCACCTAATTTTGTATTCTTTTTGTTTAAGAGCTCTCCTGTCCCAGAGATGTATAAAATTCAGGTTCCACAAAAGCTGGATTCACTATTGCGTTCAATACCTATTTATTGGTCCATAATATGGAAATAGAAGGATGACTAAGAGAGACACACTCCTCCCCTTCCTGGAGCTCTTCTCAGGACAGTGGCAGGAAGCAGGTGGCCCCAGGCAGTATAGGATGTGTTGGGAGGAGAAATTGGAGTACAGAGGGCCCTCATAGTATACAGTTATCTTTTGGGGGTCTGTTCACCCAATTCCCTTCCACAGTTCCAGTTCCCCCTTGGTGGGAGTCAGGGTCTGCTTGACACAACAGAGGCTCAAAATGCTAGATCCTGGCTCCAATAAAGGAAGCCAAGGAAGTGAGGAGTGGGTGCATGATCCAAACTCTGTCAACTGTGAGCTTTTGCTTGGGCCTCCAAACCTGGACCTGCCATCGCTGAGGTACTGGCAGGGGAAGCTCTAGGATCTAATGGGGCTGGTTATAGCACTGCTCCAGCCAGTGGGGATTATGGGAGATACAATTCAACATGAGACTTGGGTGGGGACACAGCCAAACCGTATCATCATCCATTTCTAAGCCTAGTTCTCTGGGCTTCCGGTGGGCCTCTTAAGTGGAGTTACAATAACACTTCCTTTCTATTTGTTTGTCCAGATTACATTTCTCTCCTTTGCAACCAAGGACCCTGACTGGTACAAATTCCCAACTCAGTCTTGGCAGAGGAAGTCATGTTTCTCAAGAGTGGGACATTTATGCTAATACCTGAAGAAGGAGCTAGATGAAGGGGGATGCAGAGGTATGAACAGCAATGTTTCAGGCGGAGGAAATAGCCTGTGCAAAGGCCCAGGGAAAAGGAGATTAAGGGAAATGTAAAAGGGGGCAAACAGCAGAGGGCTCAGGACCATAACTGTTAGATTAAGGAATATAAACTTTAAAAAAATTGTTTTAAAACAGGGTCTCATTCTGTCACCCAGGCTGGAGTGCAGTGTTGCCATCATGGCTCACTGAAGCCTCAACCTCCTGGGCTCAAATGATCCTCCCATATCAGCTTCCTGAGTAGCTAAGAGCACACTACCACACCTGGCTAATTAGTTTATTTTTTGTAGAAGCAGGGTTTTGCCATTGTAAAGAAAGGCTGGTCTTGTACTCCTGGCTTCAAGTGATCCTCCTGCCTCAGCCTCCCAAAATGCTGGGATTACAGGCATGAGCCACTGCACCTGCCCAGGAATTTGAACTGAATTCTGAGCAAAATTGGGAGCCATTCAAGAGCACAGAAAGAACCAGACTTTGAGAAAGTTCACTTGGAATGCAATGTAGAGAATGGACTTCAACAAAAGCAAGGTGAGAGGAAGGGAGCCCTTTTACTGCAGTGACTTAGGCATGAGATGATAGTCCTGGGACTAAGATGGTGGCAGTGGAGACATGGAGAGAAGTAAATAGTTTCAATAACCGTAACGCAGGAATGGATAGAATGTGCGAGTTGGTTGAGGAGAAGCAGGTGCCAAGGATGATTTGTTTTTTGTTTGCATGAGAATATGGTTTAGTTAGAAAGAGAGGGAATGTTGGTTTGCGGAAAGTTTAGGGATGGATATTGAGTTTGAAGTGCTTGTGGCACATTCAGATAAAATGTCCAGGGGCTGATTGGATGTGTGAGTTTGACATTCTGGAAAGGAGTTTGGACTCAAGATATAGATGTCATCAGCACACAGCTGTTAATTGGATCCACAGGAGTGACAGTGTTGAAGGAGGGAGGCAGAACAGCAACATTCAGGGACCAGGTGACAAAAGAGGGCTTTTAAAGGAGACTGAAGAGAAGCTGAGAGAAAAACAAAGTAGGAAAGAGGAAAGTCTACTGGTGAATGCTTTTGATTCATCAAATAAGATTGAGCTATACCCGTTATATCTAGCCAGTGATTTTGGAAGTTCAGAGGATGGAAGCAGTTCTCCTGGGGAAAGGTCTCTTAGAAAGGCTACTGGGAAGGTGACATTGATATCTATTGGGCTGCTATGTGGGATGCTCTCCCTAGTGACTTTCACATATTAGCTTCTTTAGCTCTTGTGACAATCCTTGAGTATTAACCCTGTTTCTTTTTTAAACACTTTTGAGATAGGGTTTTGCCGTCTCCCATGCTGGAGTGCGATGGCGTGATCATAGTTCACTGCAGCCTCGCTCTTGGGCTCAAGCAATCCTCCCACCTCAGCCTTCAGAGTAGCTGGAACTACAGGAGCTCACCACTGCACAGGTCAGCACGTTTTCATTTATTCATGTGAGACAGGGGCTCACTCTGTCGCCCAGGCTGGAGTGCAGTGGTGTGATCACAGCTCACTACAGCCTCGACATTCTGGGCTCAGGTGATCCTTCCACCTCAGCCTCCAGAGTAGCTGGGACTACAGGTATGCACCACCACACCTATCTTATTTTTCTATTTTTTGTAGACACGGGTTTTCCCCATGTTGCCCAGGCTGAGCCGTTTTCTAAAATAATCAAGACTCAGATACCTATCTTACCTAAGATCACACTGCTTCTAAGTGGCAACGATTAGCCCTAGATCGATCTAGAAGTCTAGACCTAGAACCCTAGGATCCAGCTGGTCTGCGGTCTTTCCACTACTTCCTTCCTCTGTGTCCACATCCTGCCATGTAGGGTAATTTTATTAATTCATGACTTGGTTGAACAAATATTTGAGTGTTTACTGAGTGCTAGGTAGTTCTAGGTGCTGGGAATACAAAAGTGAAAAGAAACTGTCAAATACTTCATGCTCTTCACATTCTAGCAGGAATCAGATACAAATATGCAGTATGTCATGTAATAAGACATGGAAATACAAAGAGGGATGAGGATGTGTTTTGGGTTTAAAAAATTACACACACACACACACATGAATTTCTTTCCTGCCCCTTATGATCTGCAGGAATAAGGTTATTAGAGTTATTTACTAATAAAAGGCACATTGGAGCCAAGACCTGAGGAAGGGGAGAAACCAGTCATCCAGTTAGCCAAAACAGAGGAGGAACATAAAACCTCCAAGGTAAGTTACTTGGCATGTCCCAGGGGCAGCAAGACCAGTGTGGTGGGAACAGGATTAAGTGCCAGCAGCAGTGGAAATTAGATCAGAGAAACAGGTCATGGGGTAAAGATGGGGAGAGGGATAACGAAATCAGATGTAGGGCCGCGTAGACCAAATTAAGTATTTTAACATAAAAATCCCAGCAGATGGGAAGCCATTTGGTGGGTTTTGAGCCAAGGGGTGCTGTGCTGAGAAGACAAAATGGAGGGTGAGGACTAAGCAGGGAGGCCAGTGAAGGCTACTGTGGTACCTAGAAATAAGGGTGGGTGAGTGAAGAGAGTTGTTCAATTTCTGAAATGTCTGGAATGCAATTGACAGGATTTGATGCTAGACTGGATGCAGAGTATGACAACTGAAAAGATGTTAAGGGATCAGACATCTCCTATTGGAAATTGATAAGCAGGAGTCAGCAAGGTGGGAAGAAAAAGGTGTCCTGGGAACAATTTAACACTTCCAAGGAATGAGTAACATGTCAAATGCTGCCTACAGGAGGGTCAAAACCTACTGGATACAGCATTGTTACTGGTGAAAAGTTTTGGTGTAGGCAACAGGTTTGTGAAGCCCTAATGAGGCTTGATAATGGGGGAAACTCGACAACTGTTTCAATGTTTCAGTAGAAATTCGGAGCACTAAAGACGTACAGTCTTATTTTGAAGTCACTATGAAGTGAATGAATAGCAGTAACTACATGCTGATACTAAAAACATTGGCCATGGTGCAAGGTACATCCCAATGATATCCAAATACTGCTGTTCCATAGCATGGTAGGTTATAAAGTGTAGTTTGTTAGGTGTCTTCGGAACAAGGAAGCAGTATTATACATTTTGTGTAGCTCTTGACATGTATGGGGTGGGAAGATTAAAGCATGATTCTGTTAACGATGACAAACCACTGCATACCAGGCTTCGTTCTGAAACTTCCCGTGGCCTGATACCCTGGTTGAATTGAGGGAATTCTGGCTGTAAGAGTAACCAAATTGATCTACCTAACCATTTACTCCTTTTGCTAGGTTAAAAATTAGTTTCTGCCCTTGGTGGGAAGGGTTGGGCATCAGGAATAATTTACAGCTCCTTTAAAATCTAAAATAGGTTCATACAAATCTCTGCTTAGCCTTCATTTTGCTGTACTCAAAATACCCGCCAAAAGCTTATGAACTTGTTAAAACTTCAGGGAAGATGAATGCCATAATGTGTAACAGCTTCCCTGGCCCAAATAGGACAAAAAAATATTGATTGGTTGTGCTATCACCCCTTTGAGCATGTACAGGTAGCTAAGTTCGTCCAAAGATGATTTCAGTCTGACAGAAATAAATGTCACCAAATTTTAGTTGCAATGTGTAGCAATGTTCTCCAAATTCATGAGACTTGTGACCTGTCTTTAATTCTTCAGATTGTGGAAGCCATTTACAGCCACACATCACTACATCAAGTATCACAATGTTTATTGATAGATACAAGTATATAAAATCAGGGCATGAACATGACTTGATAAATTAAGTAGACTTAATTTCAATACTATAATAGGAGGGACCAATTCAAATTCTCACCATTTGTTTCACACCCACAAAAACCACTTCAAGGGCATTAACGATCTCTCAAAACTGATCAGTTTTGTGCAAGTAAACCATGTTTCTTTTTAAAAGACTTGTGCACTTGCCCAGGCTCAAGGATATTAAAATCTAGCACATAAAGCCCATTACTAGAGGTAGAAATACAGGCAATATACTATTACTGCAACAACCATCAATTACAGTTAAGAATTTTTCTGTAACAACCAAATGGATAATCAAATATTGCAACAACTCAAGTATTACTGAGCAAAGTGCATTTCTACAGTATTCAGTGTTGCTATTCAGTTTCTAACTTAAAACAGCCTATGATAACTGGCAGCAAAGAAGATCCTTGCAATAGACTGCCTCTGCTTGAGAACTTATGATGTAATTATTGCATGCTGCTAATATACTATCTAAACATTAAAGATACTCCTAAAATATTTGATGGTAGACTATGATTAAGACATTACACTACAAAAAAAACCTTATGCAGAAGGAAATCCTGACGTGCTTCTGCTTTAAATATTGTGAAAACATTACAGCGGAATGAATTTTCGCAGTGGTTAGGTCAAATGCAGTTACATCATAGCAACAGTATGTTTTGCACAATTTAAGGCTTTGGCTGGTTTTAGTCAGCTTCTTCCTCTGATTCTTCTTCTTCAGCAGTTTCTAGCCAGGTTAGCCATTGATTCACCTGTAAATTAAGATTTGTAACTTAAAATAGTTCATGATATAAACAGTCCAACCAAAGACCAAGTTTTAGGTGGTACTACAGTTTTAGAATATTAAACAAGGACATCCTTACAAATAATTTGTATGTATATTAAGTTATACAAACAGTGGTGTATTCTCCGGAATCCTGCAAGGATGATTCTCATCGACCTATTTTATGATCAGCAGTAAAAAGGTAGTAAGAGGCTATAGGACCAATGTTTCTCAAATCAAAGCCTGGGCCTCCTGGAAAACTAGTATGACAATCATGTGGATTTTGTATCACAGACCTACTAAACCAGAATCTCTGGGATCAGGCCTGGAACCTACTTTTAAACTGTTCTCCAGGTGATTAATGCACCTGCTGTGATTTGGGAATGTGATGTTCTTCCCCTAGAGCTACAACTTCATTCAATAAGACGAAATCAAATTGTGAGAAATCAGAAGCAACTTCCTTTTTAATAAACTTTTTTTTTTTTTGAGACAAAGTCTCACTGTTGAACAAGTTGGAGTGCAGTGGTGTGATCTCAGATCCTGCAACCTCTGCCTCCTGGACTCAAGAAATCCTCCCAAGTAGCTAGGACCAGAACCACAGGAACATGTCACGACATCTGGCTAATTTTTTGTATTTTTTTAGAGACAGGGTTTCACTATGCTGCCCAGGCTTGTCTTCAACTCCTGAGCTCAAGTGATCCTCCTACCTCGGCCTCTCCAAGTGCTAGAATTACAGGCATGAGCCATGTGCCCAGCTGCAAGTTCCTCTTTACTGACATTTTTAAAAAAGCTTAAAACTTCTACATAATCACCCCAATCTATATAAATACCTATACTCCTTGAAAAATGTGTTAGCTACCTCTAACATCTTAGAGAATAGATTCATTGCACAACTTTACTTGATCACAGCTTTAAGTAGTGCAGAATAAAATATATGGGTGTAAGACAAACTAATAACTAGGACTATCTTGCCTGTATTTCATTTGAAAATGCTCTTCATTTTAAGTTAACACCGAACAAACTGAAATAAGCAGAACAAATTTTTAACAAAAGACTTACCTGGAACAAAGCCTTGCCTTTTCCCGGAAACTCTTGGGTTATATCTTCTTTCCAAGCCAAGAAAGCTTCTTCTTCAATAATTTCCATGTCATAGAAGTGCACAAAAAAGCGAAGTAACATGCCTTAAAAAAATAAAAAGAATAAGCCCATTATTTAGCGTGCTGTTTTAAGAACTGCCCCACAGCGTTCTTCTGATATAAGTCTTCTTACCTTTTGGGAAGTTGCTGTTATAGCAGTGCACCTGAAGAGCATACAGGGCGCTGACTTGTAGATCAACATGATCATGAAGAAATTTCTGCATTACTGGCTTGAAAGAAAGTAGCAGTTGTTTTTCCTGCTCTAACTGTTCTTTGGAAGGAGCAGAGGAAGAATCTGTTTCATCGCTGGGGGGGTTTACTTCACTAGAAATGTACTGTAAGAAGCTGGACAGAAAGAGGTCTTGTTAGAACTCAACAGCGAGTTTTCTTACTCAAGAGACAACTTAGTCTTCTGCTTTGTAGACATTGTTTTCTAGTACATGAAACATTACTTTATGTAGAAAACCGTTCATCTTACCTAGTCATTAAGATGTTCACAAATCCTTTATCTACATGAAGTTTGGGAGAGATGTTATCTTTAATCCATTTATATATGGTTTGAGGGGATGGATCCAACTTTATTTGCTTCAACAGTTCCTTCTCCAATTTGAGGAGTGGGAATAAGAAACTCAGTCCCTTTCCTTCTAAAATCTCCAACATGCGGTCCTTATTCTGATCAATTTCTGAAAAGACAAAACCACTTGCATCATCCAATAGTTCATTTTACCAAGCTGTCCTGTCCGAAGAGCAGAGCTCCACAAATGTCTCAAGTATACAAGATTCACGTAGCAGAGTAAAGAACCAACCCAGTGCATGAAAAACTTAATATATGATCAAAGGAAAGCAGTTAAATCATAAATCTGTTTTTTATAAGGTGGTGAAATCTGTGGTGGTGATTATTATCAGGGAAGGACAATCGGACAGACTGTCTAACCTACATAAATCCACTCAAGGTACTAGAAATCTCTAGATATAATAAAAACAAAACAAACAAGTCAGCATTGTCTTACCTGGGAGCATTTTCTGCATATTGACCTTGCTTTGTTGAAAAAGTTCTGTTAACCATTCTCGATCTTGTAATTTAGCTAATTGCTGAAGACAAAGTAAGAAGAGAGGAAAATGGGTGCCACTTTCCAGTGGTTGAGCTAGTTCTGAAATGCTCACCAGCTCTGAAATGATGGCACGAGCTGCAAACTGTGCTAAATATGATTTCACCAAGGGGATATCAACCTCCAGTTTGGGACACTGGTCCAATACATTCAGGAAAGCCTTGGAAGAAATATACAACAGTCTGTTAGTTTTCAAAGTTGAGTGATAAGAGTTCTTATCACAGAATCAGTAAGGTGTCCAGTCCTACCTGCATGAAGTTGTCACTTGTGGCTATTCCTTCCTGTTTGAGTAAACTGATCAAAGAACTTGCTTTTTCTTTATCTTCATCGCTTCTGTCCAGTGACAGGATGATTACTTTGCTTAACATCTCAGGAAGAAAGTGTTTAGGAGCCCTCATTTCTCTTACACCACTGACAGCCTCATTTGCATTTCCACTATTCAGATACTCAGTCACAACAGTTTCCTGTGAAGAACACATGCAAGTATCTTTAATGTTTTCCCTATCTCAAATATAAGCTAATTACACTAAAATGGGGTACTTGAAACTTACAGTTAGTTTAAGTAGTTCTTCCTTTGATGGTGGTGGCTTTTTGCTGGTCTTGGCAGGCTTTTCCTGGATAAGTGGTGGATTAGTTTTGAGACCAAGCTGAGGTGTCTATAAAACAATCAACGACAGACATTTTTTAAAAAAGGGAACATGAAATTAGAGGGATGAACACACTTCATTTAGAAAGAAAGTCTTCAGCCATTTTTAGAAAATAATGGAACAGAAAGTGCTGTCATACTATGGTTCATACCTGTCCCAGAGGTGGTGTTTGAGTGCGTGGTGGTTGTGCACTAGGAGGAATCATAGTTATCTGGGGCTGAAGCTTTGGCACTTGATTTTTATTCATTAGGAACGACTGAGCAGGCCTCAGGCTAATCTGGAATTGAAAACAAATCAAAACACCTTAATTAACAGCATGCAATTGGCCAACATATTAAATGTTAACACCCTAAAATCCTATACAAACATGACAGAATCTAGGGCAGAAACAAGCTTTTTTAAAAACTCAAGAAGGTACTTCATGTTAACCGGTTTAATTTCTGGCAAAAAAATTTAAAGATCTAATGCATATAGTAGTGAGATACTACTATAAACCTTACACTTATGAGAATTCTCTTAGGATTAGCATGACTAAAATATTCAAATAAAAAACTGCAAATTTAACTGCAGTTTAGAAAATGCATTTTATTCTTAGTTGTTAAACCACCTTACTTAACAAGGAAACCACAGTATCTTGAAAATCATTTTCCTTGCTCTAACTAACAGACTTTAGGAGACTTGCCCTCATATCTCATAATCTTCGCTCATAGGACGCTGGACATTTAAAGAAAGAAAAAGTAGTACAGGAAAGAGAGAAAAATGTAAAGAACTCCAGCGTAAGTCCTCTTTATAACGCGTCTTTTTGTAATCATTGGGCAATAAATTTCTGAATTGACAAACTAAGGTATATAAGTAACATAGGCAAATGTACCTCATCTGCATTAAGCTGTCCTTTCTTAGAAAACCGAGGTGGCATATCCTTCGACTGTCCTTGCAGCTGGGATAAGAGTCCCTGACTCTGGTTATGGTAGAGCTGGCTTAGCCCCTATTTCAGAAAAGGAGAAAGAAAGTCTAGATAAAAAGGGGTCCACAAATTATGGTAATCAAGTACCAAAGGGATGAGCCAAGCCAAAAGGAAAGCTTAACTGAATTTGCCCAGACAAAGTAAAAGATGAAACAGGGAAGAATAAAAATCTAACCTAACTGTCAAATACAGTGATGTGATTTTACTAATACTTTATTGATCTTAAGGATAAGCATTTCAGTTTGAAATAAATGTTGCAGATGTAAATATGGTTTAGAAAACATGCAACCTTAAAATAAGTTTTAATACCAAATGGAATCACACATATTGCAGAATTCAACAAAACACTCAAGTATTTACTTACCTGGCTTTTCATAAACTTGCCTCCCATCTCTCCAAACTGCGATTGTGTGGGAGGCATGATGTGTCCCCCATGGCCATTAAAAAGTTGATTTGAACGATGACGTCCCATGGTGGGTGAAAATCTATCCTGGATAACTCCTGGACCAGTACCAATTCCGCTACCTTAAAATACATATACGGACAACTCTCAAAACTGACAAAAAAGTTAAAACTGATTTTTTTTTTTAGCTTAATGAAACCATTGTTTTTTCAAAATTACCTGGCATTTGTCCAAACATATCAGCAAGTCCTCCAAGTGGGTCCCTATCCATTTTCATCCTGGGTGGCATGAACGGCCCCTCCAGAAAGAAGTCACTTCTCATCCCTTGAGCCATAGGAGCAGGAATAAACACCCCTAGATCCTTTAGAAATGAAGTGAATAAGCACTTTTTGTCTCTGGACACTATTTTACTTAAACCTAAAATTCTTCCAAATGGGGAAAACACATCCTAGATATTAAACCATTAGCTATGTTATTTCTGTAGATAACATCTTTCAAAAATGGCAGACAAAGCTAGGCACAGTGACTCAAACCTGTAATCCTAGCACTTTGGGAGGCCCAAGTCCCTTAAATTTCTTGAGGTCCAGAGTTCGAGACCAGCCTGGCCAACATGGTAAAACCCTATCTCTACTAAAAATAAAAATAAAATTAGTGGGGTGTGGTGGCACAAGCCCATAGTCCCAGCTACTGGGGAGGCTGAGGCAGGAGAATCGTTTGAACTGGGAGACGAAGGTTGCAGTGAACCGAGACTGCACTGCTGCACTCCAGCCTAGGTGACAGTGAGAGACTCCGTCTTTAAAAAAAAAAAAACAAAAACAAAAACACTAAAAACATTAAGCTCCACCACTAAGATGAGAGACTCCTCAAGTGTTTGGGGTGGGTGGGGAGGGGATCCCATACTGCTCTACAAACACAAAGTCTATGTGACCATCAAAACAAAGAAAACCCAATCTTACTTTTACTGCATCCTGACGTATTTGATTGATCGTCTTTGGTCCATTGTCAAGAAAAGCCTTGCGAGGAACCCAGTGGTGTTCTCGCAACTCTACGGTATCCTTTAATTGAAAAATAATTTTATTATTCCTAAACAAAAAACTCAGTTTACCAATGCATTTAAAGAAACCAGTTTTACCTGCAGCAGGAAACGAATCCTCGCTGGCAATTCCTTACTTAACATCAAGGAGCACATTCGGGCAAAGTACTGATCCATTAAGGACTGGTAAGAGAACACATTAATTGGAAGAGCTAAAGCAAACTGTACAATTTACAGCTTTTAAGACTTCTAGATGATAACCAAGTTAATGGCTAAATATGGCAATCCCCTATGATGTCACAAAATAGACAAAGTACTTGTAACTGCTTTCATCAGTTACACACATACCTTGGCTCGTTCATGGTCTAATCTAGGTCCCACTGTCCTCATTATCTGACAGAGGCACTCCAAATCCTCTCCCATATCTTTGAGTTGGACTCTCTTCTTCTTTTCCAAAAGCTACAAGAATAGAATGCCATGTTGGTAAAATTGTACAGTTACTCTGCTTAGGCATAGTACTTTCCCTTTATGTTTGCAATGACTCATTCTTGGTTCCTACTGAATCTAGTATAGTGCTTTCTACTGGTCTGTGCTGATCAGTTCTAACCCTACTTTGTCAAACACACCGCATACTTCCAAATTACTCATTTATGTTTAGTACATTTTGTTGCCCATCTGTATTTAACTAGTCAACCACCCCGTTAGATGATAACTGACTCAATGTAGTAGTAAGTGACGACATTCACCTAAGCCTAACTTTCCCACCATACTTACTGTTTTGATGCACTTATGAAGGATAGATTCGTGAATAAGATCAAGCTTGCCAAGCTCTCCAATGAATTTGATGTTTCCCAACATCTTGATCTTAGCAATGGCTCTCTGTTCCTCCTCCTCAGGGAGGAGGGGATTTTCACGCTTATCATAGACTGAAAAACAAACAAACAAACAAACAAAAAAACCAATGAAGTAAACCAACATTCAGAATTAAGCTGAAAACATACAGGACTACTTAGTATCAACTGTAATTCTTACCATCAACATTTCTAGTTCGGTTTTCAAATTCATCTTGTAATTTGGAAATTAGGAGGCGTCTGAATGTCTGGGGAAAAAAAATTTGTCATTTAAGCCAGTTTTTCAAGTTGACTTTAAAATAAGCAAACAAAAACTACCACTTACGGTGCTTTGCTTCTGTCCTGGTTGACCCTCTGCTGCTGGGCCATCAAAGTTTGGTGCATCTTCTGCCAATCGCAGACATAGCTGAGCATACAGTGAGCTATACTTTGGCTCTTCTAAGGCTTTGTCCACAATCTACAGAAAATACCATTGCTTAAACTGAATACGAAAACTTTTTCAAAGAACCCTTTCTTTAGGAAAAATGCAACCATCTAAATGTTAGCTATGACAATGTACCAAAAATGTCCCGTTTTACAGATCTCATCTAGTTACATCCATCTCCTGGAAGTCAGAAAATGCCATGCATATCAAAACTAAATTTTACATAAACTCTCATACAATGCATTTCCAAGACCTATGGTGTTTTCCACAAAAGAAAAAGAACAGCCTACTAAGAGCCCCTATTTAGCTCTTCAAGGATAGCATAAACCTAAAATTTACCTGTTAAACCTAATGCTACTAAATGTCAGGGTTTTTTTTAAATCGCTATCAGTTTTTAAAAATACATACCTATTTAGCTCACACCTCAGGGGTTTTAAGCAGTAATCCAAATGTTAAAAAAAAAAAAACCACTTGAGTTTATTAAATAGTTCCCTCTCCCTTTTGAGTTAAGCCAATATTTAAAACTTACCAGCAGTATGACCCCTTTAAGGATGAGTTTAGACTCTACACCCACATTGAGGAGCTCAAGGCATAGCTTGTCAAACTTTTCAGGAGTAAGCTTATTTAGTATGCTGGAGAAAAAGGAATTACATTGTAAGTGTTAGCTAATACACAAAATATGAATAGAAAAACTGCCTTTAAATTATACTGATTTTTCTTCTACTTGCTCCCCCCTTTAAAAGACAGACATGATTTCTTACTCATGTAAAACCAAAGGATGTTGAAATAAACCTGTGATTTTAATTACAATTATTTGAACTAGATGGGGGTTGAGGGATTACCAACTGTTTTGACAAGAATCCTTTCTCTCTCAAGGTTAGACTACAAAAATCTCATCATCAAGACTAGACCATGAGCTAAGACCATTATATTTCCTGCTTCACTGGCTTAAACAAAATACCATTTCCCTTAGCCAAGGGAAACGCTAACACAACAGGATTATGGACAGCAATCCAATAGCTGAAAGCAACCCTAACTCACAAAATATGATGTGCTATTCTTCGATTTTTTTTTTTTTTTTGAAGACAGAGTCTTGCTCTGTCACCCAGGTTGGAGTGCAGTGGTGTGATCTTGGCTCACTGCAACCTTCGCCTCTGTGGTTCAAGTATTTTCCTGCCTCAGCCTCCCAAGTAGCTGGGACCACAGGTGCTTGAAACTACACCCAGCTGATTTTTGTATTTTTAGCAGAGACGGGGTTTCACCATGTTGGCCAGGCTGGTCTAGAACTCCTGACCTCAAGCGATCTGCCCACACTGGCCTCCCAAAGTGCTGGGATTACAGCTGTGAGCTGCTGTGCCCGGCCAGTTCAAGACACTTTTTAAAAAACTATTATGAACATTCTCATATATACTTTGGGCATGAACCTTGCCTTCTAAGCACCCACGCCAGAGAAATACAGCTAATCAATACTTCTTCCCATCTTTTAGTAAAACAGACCTAGAAACTTACCCTCTTACTTTCCTGAAGATTGCATCATGTCGTTCTTTTTCGTTTGCGGAGTTGTTTGCTGCGGAGTTGTCATCTCGTCTAGTGCTTCGTGCAGGAATCCATTTCTGAGCGTTTTGCCCTGGGGTTTTCCCCAGGAACTCGCTGATCAATAAAAATTAACAAAAACACTGTCACACACCAAATGTTAAACATCATGAATTCTTTTAAATACAAAAAGTAATTTAGGCTTTCTTGACTTCCCCTCCAAAAGCCAGCTATGGAGATCAGTGGTTCTGGAACAATAGTGTGTATCAGAATCACCTGAAGGACTTGTTAAAATAGATTGCTGGGCCCACCCAGTTTCTGCTTTCACTGGTTTCGGGTAGGGCCTAAGAATTTGCATGTCTAGCAAATATTCTCAACATCAACAGATCCAGGAATCACATTTTGAATATTAACATTTTTTTTAAACATAGGAAGTCTTGCTGTGCTGCCCATGCTGATCTCAAACCTATAGGCTCAAGCAATCCTCCCACCTTTGCCTCCCAAAGTTGTTGGGATTACAGGTGTGAGCCACTGTACAGGCTGCAAATTAACACTTTCTAATGTCTTATTGACCATGTTGCATATTTATCACTTTACTAATACCAATTAGTAGGAATAATAGCTACTGATTTAAGAAAAAACATCAGTAATAATAACCCAAAGAGTAAGGAAAAAGTAACAGTTTGAGAGCCTCAACTCTAATCAAAAGCTGATATTCTATATTTAGGATACCCAAAAGGAACCATGACCCTTAAGATTAGGAGTCTTGATGGCTATTGTCTTAATTATACTGTCACATGGGAAAGACTTTTAATCTGTTAAACACAGCTCATTGCTTTTTACATGTTTACCACACCTGTTGCCAGCAGTCTTGGGATAGTGCTGAGGTGCACCCCTACTTCCTCCTCCGCCCGAAGAAGCACTATTTAAAAGAAAACAATTTTTTTGTTTAGACCAACTACGTCTCTCTCAAAAAGAATAAAGAATCTACTTTGTGTTTTATTTTTCCTATAAAGATGGGGGTCTTGCTATTTTGCCCATACTGGAGCCAGGCCTATATTTTAGTGTTTATCTATAATGCTACAAATGAAGACCAAACTTGGGCCCAAAGGAAAAGCAAATAAATAGATTTTATTTATTCTTCAGATGGCAGTTCTTAGATGACTGTCAATGAAAATTTAACAACTTTTAAAATGAAAATTACAGCCCATTAAGTTGGAATTATTTGCTGTGGTAACTAGGTTTTGGGGCTGGCCTTTTCCAAATGACTCCCTCAAATAAAATCTAGATGTACCTGAAACGAGAAGCACCCCCTTCTGCAATCGCACTCTCCACTTTGGCGGCTTGACAACGAAGAATCTTCAAAAGAATAATATTAATAGATGGGGTGGGGAGGGGAGGGGATGGGAGAAATCAAATACCTGGAAGGAGAAAGGGCACCAAAATTAGACGCTGCTAACTTACAGATCTATAAGCCTTCACTCAATTATAACATATTTCAGATCCTGGCACTGTCACTGTACTGCAGATCTGCAAGACTGAACAGAATATACTCAAAACACAAATGGACAATTACATTTTGTTTAGCCACCTGGAAATTCCTCGGTGTTCAAGAATGCAAAGAGACTTCGTAGAAACACAAGAGCATTTCAAACGACTCAAAACGAATCTTTTGAAAAGCCACATTCTACCACCTTTACAACTCAGCACTGAGAGCAACAGAAAAATCTAACTCTACAGACAGGGGCAACATCACGTGGAAAATGTCTGCTCTAGGAATTTTTACTGGCTCGACGGGGAGGCCAGCCACTGGATGAGATCTCTCCGAAAGCTGTTCGGCAGTTTTCCCCCGTCCACCCTTTCGCCTCCTCCCCGTGGAGCTCGTGGAAAGACGCGCGAGAGGGGGCCGGCTGTACGGGGCTAACACTCGCAGGCGGAAGACCAGGGCCGCAACATGGCAGCAGGAACCTCCGCCCCGTTTTTCCCTTCCTGGGAACAAAAGAGCAGAGCATTCCTCCCACCCAGGCGCAAGTTAGGGAAGTGTTTCCGACAGCCTCGCCGCGAGGCCGCGGGTCGCTCCGCAGGGAGGAGCAGCGGAGGCCGCCCCCGCCGGCCCGGCGCCCGGCTCTTTGTTCTCCCGGCAGGAAGGCGGCCTCCTGCCCACCCGCCGCCTCCAAGCGGGCCCCCTCCTGCCCCATAAATCCCCCCGGGACTGACAGCCGCCCCGCCACGGCCTCCTCGGCTGACAAAAGGGGCAGAAACCATCACTCACTCTCTCCTCCCCCACGAAGGGCAGCCCCGCCGACTCCGAGCCTTACACACCTCCCTGCCGGAAGGCCGGGCTCCGGGACGCCTGCGGTTCGCTGGTCCCGCGCCAACGGCCGGGCCCTCCCTGCCGGCCCGCGTGCCTCCTGCCGCGGCGCTCGCGGCCCGAGCCACGCTCCCTCGCCGTCTGAGCACACCCGCGCCTCGGTCCGTCACGGCCTCAGCCCCGCAGGGGTGGGCCACCTGGCCATGACTGCACGGCGGTCTGGCCAACACTGACGTTTTCCTTCTACTCCGTCAGCAACAGGAAGGGAGAACAAAGGCCAAGACTTTCCAGGTGTCTGAAGCGCAGAGGAAATGCTAAAAAAGGGTCGCCCCACCCGGCTCCGCCTGCGGCCGCCATTTTGTACCACTCGAGAAGAAGAGGCCAGGGACGGCGGCCATTTTAAAGCGCTCCACTCGGCGGCAGCGGCGGCGGCGGCGGCTCCACTCACCTTCACCGAGAACTCAGCAGCTGCTGCTGCAGCTGCCTCCCCAGGATCCGGTCGTCGGGGATAGGGAAGGGAGGGGAAAGGGGAACGGAAAACAAAAAAAGGGGAGGGAAGGGGGAGGAAGGAGTCGGGGACGGCCTAAAACTCGCAGTTCAGAGTCGCCGCTGCTGCAGCCGCCACCCAGTACCCGCCGCCACCTCCATAGAGCTCCGACTCACTGCTGGCGCTGAGGCGTGTCTGAAGCCGAACTTATCACTCCTGGGGCAGCCGAACCCACCAGAGCCGCCCCGAATGGCTCCTTCGCCGCCCAATCAGCGGCCCGGTCGCTGTCTGCCACCAATCCGCGAAGGGCTGCGGGGAGGAGCCACAGGGCCGAGCTCGGTTGCGGCGCAGCCCCGCCGCAGTGCGCAAAGCCATATTCGCGAAGTCTCTGATCCTGAGCTGGTGGCGTAAGGGGCGCCGAGTGCTGTGGAGATGCGGGCTGCGTGCGTAAAGCCGGGGAGCCCTTTTGAGTCTGCGTTGGTGTGGCTGCTGCTTCTTGCTCCAGTCCCTTTGTTCCCTGAGTCCATATCCCGTGTTCCAGCGGTACCAGCCCCTTTTCGCCCGACCTCGTTTTCTCAGCGGGAATATGGAAAGAAAATGCACCCTTATCTCCCCCGAGCCCTGTGCGCAGCGAGTGAGCATTGCTTTTCTTTGCGCCCCTTGGAGCTGTGGCTGCCCTCGCGTGCCTGGGCCTCTCCTCCGGCAGGTCCGTCGGGTTGAGGCCTTGGCGCCCCCGGGCGCAGCGCCGGACACTACCCGGCTCCAGGTCTTCGGCTTCGGCAGCCTTAAGGAACCCGGAGAGTAGTGGGAAGGAGGCAAGACTTGCGCCCCGAAGGGAAAGGAGAGCTTCATTCAGTTCCTTATTGGCCCACCCCCTGCAGAGTGAATGAGAAAGGGATGAAAGGAAGGGATTGATCGTCTTTGTACCGCGCACAAGCAGCAGCTTTTCCCATAGGAATGTCCGGCTGGCGGTCACCGAGGAAAACACCCTGTGTGTCAGACTTCTTTGGAAGAAGTTTTTGCAGAGCGCGGGTGTTTGGAGGATTTTAAATTGCTAGCTCCTGGTTTTTTTTGTGTTTTTTTTTTTTTTTTTTTAAGTGCACGTTAAACATTGTCAGTTGTGTATTTTCATTTTAACGTCTACCATAGGAAATAGGATTAGATTTTTCAAAGCCGGCAAGTTGCACTATTTATACTTCTCAGATAATGTATTGATGGGTACCTTATTCCATCGTTTGGACATTGTAGCTATACTAAAATGGAGTCATACTTCCATAAACTTAAACAACAAAAATATCCCCAACTCCATTTTAACGTACAGTACTTGATACAGCATATAGTCAAAAGCAGGAAATTTTAACATGCATGACTTTTAAAGAAAGTGTTTGGTGTGTCAAAAACAGCTCTTGGTATTAAAGCACCTGGTCCTTAATACAGTTTTCAGGGAAATTGGTTTTGCCTACTACATTTAAATGTGATGATAGAAGGCTGTGGTGGGGCTCCGAAAGTTTCTAACACAATTCCAACATCTGTAGATCTTTGCCATAGAATAAAGTCATCATTCCCCACCTTACTGTTACTACAATTATTGCTAGTAAATCAATTTTACTTGAACTTTAAAACTTGGAAGAGAGATTCTCCTTAAAAAAAAAAACAAAACAAAAAAAAACTATTTGGGGGTGGTGGTGGTGCAAGTTTTGTTTTAAATACAAGAGGTTCCACTGTAATTTTTTGGACCCTTCTAGCTTCATGATAAAACCAGAATAATATTTCTTTATAATCTCTGTAGGGCTTCGAGGTTTGCAAAAATGCATTAGTATATCTGATATTTTTACATAACTGGGTATTTTATCTGATAATGAATGAAAACATGAGTCTACTAGGAAGAGTAGTATTCAAAAACTATTCTGTCTAGACTTCAAAGAGAATATTCACCTAGCCCTGAAAGTCAGATGTTCTTATAATTAAGACACTTAAAATTCAATAATTAAAAACATTTAAAAATGTTTTACTTAATGTTTTATTTAATCTTTGCTAATTGTGAACCCTTTTGCTATGGGCTTTGCAGATAAGAGTTTATGTGAGAAATTGACCTGAAGTAAGTAACCTAATGTAGAAAAAGTAAAAATACTGATAAAACAATCTTTCAGTTACCTTTCTCTCACTTAAAATAGAAAGATTTCAAATTGAAATCATCCCTGCAAAGCCCATAGCAGAAGGATTCACAATTAGTAAAGATTAAATAAAACATTAAGTAAAACCTTTAAAAAAAACTTTTTTTTTTTGAGAGTCTCACTTTGTCAAATACGCTGGAGTGTAGTGGCATGATCTTGGCTCACTGCAGCTTCCACCTCCAGAATTCAAGTGGTTCTCCTGCCTCAGCCTCTTGAATAGCTGGGATTACAAGTGTGTGCCACCACGCCCCACTAATTTTGTATTTCTAGTAGAGATGGGGTTTCACCATGTTGCCCAGACTGGTCTCAAACTCCTGACTTCAAGTCATCCACCCAGCTTGGCCTCCCAAAGTGCTGAGATTACAAGTGTGAGCCACTCTGCCTGGTATAAAAAATTTTTAGTTATTGAATGTTAAGTGTCTTCATTATAAGAACATCCAGCTTGGCCGGGTGTGGTGGCTCACGCCTGTAATCCCAGCACTTTGGGAGGCCAAGGCGGACGAATCGCAAGGTGAAGAGATCGAGACCATCCTGGCCAACACGATGAAACCCTGTCTCTACTAAAAATACCAAAAAAAAAAAAAAAAAAAAAAAAAATTAGCTGGTCATTGTGGCACGCGCCTGTGGTCTTAGCTACTGAGGATGCTGAGGCGGAATAATCGCTTGAACCCAAGAGGTGGAGGTTGCAGTGAGCCGAGATTGCGCCACTGCACTCCAGCCTGGTGACAGAGCAAGACTCCATCTCAAAAAAAAAAAAAGAACAACCAGCTTTTAGGTCTAGATGAATATCCTAAGTCTAGATAGAATAGTTTTTTTTCAAATTGGAATTTATTTGAGAGAAATAAACATTCAGACTTTCTAAATGTTTCCATCATGTCATGAATATATGAAAATTCAACAGCACTTTGGGAGGCCAAGTCAGGAGGATCCCTTGAGCCCAGGAGTTGGAGACTGATCTGGGCAACATAGGGAAACTCCCCTTCTCTGAAATTAAAAAACAAAACAAAACAAAACAAAACATGCATCTGTAGTCCTGGCTACTTGGGAGTCTGACTTGGTTTGAGGCTGCACTGAGCCATGCACTCCAGCCAGGGCAATAGCGTGAGACCCTGTCTCAAAAAAAAAAAAAAAAAAAAAAAAAACCTGGTGGTGGTGGTTTATGTCTGCAGTCCCAGCACTTTGGGAGACCAAAGCAGGCAGGTAGCTTGAGCTCAGGAGTTTGAGACTAGGCTGGGCAACGTGGTGAATGCCCATCTCTACAAAAAATACAAAATTTAGCCTATGTCCCACATGCCTGTAGTCCCAGCTACTTGGGAGGCTGAGGCAGGAGGATTGCTTGATCCCTGAAGGTCGAGGGTGAAGTGAGCCATGATAATGCCACTGCATTCCAGCCTAGGCAACAGAGTGAGACCCTATCTAAAAATTTAAAAAATCATCTGGAATTTAGCTTTTAGTTCATTGAAAACTGAATTTTAAATATACCGACTTCAGTCTGCTAGTTTTCCACTTCTATTACCAGTTTTGTGTAAGTCCTGACTAACTTGTTAACTCATCTATTTTTGCCTTATTTTAACTAATCATATCAAGTACTGGTTATTCTAACACATACTATTTTTGGAAGCATCTACTATCCTCTCTGTGCTTATGGATTCCCTAATTATACATCTTCAGCCCAGATCTCTCACTTTACCTTGAATTCTGACTTTCCAACAGCCTATTGCTCAGAGATGCAAACTCCGGAAGCCATAGTTAGTTTGGGTGACAGTGGTTTTAAACACTTGAATTTGTTTGATATTCACACAAATTTTTACATACAAATCCAGATTTCCACCTTTTCATGAAAAATCTTAAAATATGGCAGTACTAGGCCTGAAATTCTCATAGGGCAACATTCAAGCATAAGTAGAACTGCCTCCTCGCGATGTTTTCATATCTCCACAGTTACATCTGACTTGATTCACTCATTTATGTTACCATCTGGCCTCTATAGCCATTTTGCTTTTTTGAATTGTTTGTTCAAATTCAACAGATTCAGTATATAAACTGGTCACCTTCCTATTATAAGAAAAAATAGACCAGTTGAGGTCAAATGTCTTCTCTACCATTTACTGTGTAACTTTAGGCAAATAATTTAATTACTCTTACTTGGTTTCTAAATCTATAAAATGGGAATGATAGTATTTATAGGGTTGTTATAAAGATTAAATGAGATTATGTGAGGCACACAGGTTAGACCCTGACTTAGAATTTAATATTAGTTTCCATATTCTCAATAATATTAACCAGCTGTTTCACAACTATTTTCATTTTGCTAAGGATTCCATTATTCTTCTATGCTAGAAACTTGACCATATTTTTTTCCTTTTGATCAGATTAAATATTCAGTTATCTACTGAATCCTGGTGCTACTTCTCGCTAAATATTTCTTGCATTCATCTTCCTCCCTACAACATTATTGCATGTATGTTAATCCAGGCTTTACTAAATTTTTCTCCTGGATTATTGCAAAATTATAGTTGGTCTTCTATAGTCTTTCCCTACTAGTCTGTATATTCCTGTTAGTCTTTCTTAAAATAACCTTTTTGCAGCCGGGCTCAGTGGCTCATGCTTGTAATCCCAGCATTTTGGGAGGCTGAGGTGGGTTGATCACAAGGTCAGGAGTTTGAGACCAGTCTGGCCAACATGGTGAAACTCTGTCTCTACTAAAAGTACAAAAACATTAGCTCGATGTGGTGGTACATGCCTGGAATCCCAACTACTTGGGAGGCTGAGGCAGGAGAATTGCTTGAACCCAGGAGGTAAAGGTTGCAGGGAGCCAGGATCATCCCATTGCACTCCAGCCTGGGCAACAGAGCAAGACTCAGTCTTCAGGGAGAAAAAAAAAAAAAAAAAAAGAACAAAAAACCCTCCACTTTTTAAAACATATTATTACCATGCTTAAGAATCTTAGTGCTTCATTGTTTTCTACATGAATTGATCTCAACCTTGGGTGCACATTAGAATCATAGAATCTCCTGGAGAACTTTTAAATAAATCTGTGTCCAGGCTGCATCTAAGACAAGATAACTGAATCTTTGGTGGTGAGATCTAGCCATCAATAGCTTTTCAAGCTCTCTAGGTGATTCCGATGTGCAGCCAAGGTTTCAGAGTCACTGTAGCAGGTCAGAACATGATAGAAAATCACAACATTTATAGCTGAAGCAAACTCCAGGAAAAAGAAACAGTTTTAGAAAAGATAAGGGGACCTTCTCCAAGTGGGGAAACAGGTATTAGAACCAAGGGATCCCAGTTTATATGCTTTTGCCTGGCTTTCAAGCACTGTATACTCTGACCCTAGCCTACCTTTTCTGATGGCCTTATTTTTTGCCTCTCCCAACATTCAGTCTTCTCTTACAGAGCCAGTTAGGCTGATATTGCTGTCCCTAAAAATTCAATTCTAATACTTCACTGCTTGCGATTTTGAGAGTACCCTCATTTATTCCCTCTACTGATTCATTCCTGAATATATAAGTGCCCTACTCAAAAACCTCAGTAGCTCTCCTCTAACAGTAATTTCTGAACTCCTTAGTTTGGCACTAAAGGACCTTTATCATCTGGCTTCAGACCACTGTCCCATTCCTAGGTGTATCACTCCTTCATTCCTACAGTTATCCTTAATCTGGGTCTGTGGTACTCAAATTTTGCTTCATTGTTGATATATTTTGGAGATAAAGCCAATAGGACTTCTGATGGATTGAATATGGAAGATGAGAGAAGAATCAAGAATGATTCATAGATTTTTGGCCTTAAGCAACCGGCAGGTGGTAAACAATGGAGGAAAAACTATTCTGAATATGTTAAATTTGAAATGCCTATTATATATTCAAGGGGACATTTCAGCAGGCAATTCAAAATAGATGATATACAGTTATAGCTTGCATGAGAGGAAGGGTGGATTAGAGATGGAGATATGACCAGTACTAGCGTTCTATATTACATGTGACTAAAATTTGGAGGTCTTTGTTCACTTGGCAGAAAAAGAAATAGTTACTGAGTTTATATGTGTAATACCTGTTTCCAAGGAGCTCACAATCTAGACAAAAGATAAATACACCAATTATATAAAAGGCAGGGAATGGTAGAATCAATGCTAAACTGAACAAGGGAAAAATGCCATAAGCGTTTCATAAAGGGAATAATAGGGAGATGAGGCTGTGGCCATTCTTCCTTAAGTGCCAGAATGATGATTTGGGACTTGATTACACAGAGTTCTTGAACTAATCAGAACTCTGATCAGTTTTAATGTAAAGCTGATCAGTTTTAATTGATCCCTGTGATGTTTTAGAAAAATTATCCTTATAGTTTGTGTAGAATGCATTAACTGGGGTGCGTTGGCTTACGCCTACTGAAATGTCCTCCTAACATTTTGGGAGGATGAAGTGGGTGGATTCCTCGAGCCCAAGAGTTCAAGACCAGCCTGGGTAATATGTGAAACTCTGTCTCTATAAAAAGAAAAAATACAAAAATTAGTCAGGCATGGTGGTGAACCTGTGGTCCCAGCCACTCAGAAGGCTGAGGTTGGAGGATTGCTTGAGCCCAGGAGGATGAAGCTGCAGTGAGCAAAAACAGGAGGGGAAACGTGGAAATAGGGAGATCAATTGTTAGAAGGCTACGTAATTGTATTATTTTTTGTTTTGTTCTGGTTTGTTTTTTGAGACAAAGTCTTGCTTTGTCGCCAAGGCTGGAGTGCAGTGGTGCGATCTCAGCTCACTGCAATCTCTGCCTCTCGGGTTCAAGCGATTCTCCTGCCTCAGCCTCCTGAGTAGCTGGGACTACAGTTGTGTTCCATCATGCCCGGCTAATTTTTGTATTTTTAGTAGGGACGGGGTTTCACCATGTTAGCCAGCATGGTCTTGATCTCCTGACCTCGTGATCCACCCACCTCGGCCTCCCAAAGTGCTGGGATTACAGGCGTGAGGCACCATGCCCAGCTAATGTATTATTTTTATGGGCTTATTTTTATCTCCCTTCCAAAATTATACAGTTCTTGAGATCAGGTACTTCTCTTGCATTACCAATAGAATTATTTGCATACACAAGAGCTGAAAAAATATTTTTGCATATTATCTTGCTGGCATTTTATTTATTTATTTTCTCTAGAATTTCCTACTGCCTCATTGGCTCCTTTAACAATTCAGCTCAGTCTTTGCTAGGTTCTCCTACTCTGCTTAACTTATAAATATTGAAATACCACCAAGAATTTATTCTGGGTCTCCTCTTCCCTCTGAATACTTTTCTCCTAGGTAATTCATCAGTCCTATGACTTTAAATACCACTTAGATGATGACAATATCCAAATTCATATCTCTATCTCTGATCCACCTTCCCTCCGTGCAAACTATAGTTGTATATCATCTATATTGAATTGCCTACTGAAATTTTCCCCTGAATATCTAATAGGCATTTCAAGTTTAACATGTTCAGAATAGTTTTTCTCCATTGTTCACCATTGTCAGTTACTAAGGCCAAAAACGTATAAATTGTTCTTGATTCTTCTGTCCCTTATCTTCCATATTCAATGCATCAGAAGTTCTATTGGCTCTGTCTCCAAAATATATCTTAAACTGGTCCACTTCTCTTGATCTACATTGCTATCACTAACCACCATTCTCTCTAGCCCAGATTACTGCAATAGCCTCCTAGAACCAGTCCTTCAACTTCTTCTCTTGCTCTTCAATACATTCTCTACCCAGAACCAATAATCTTTAAAAAATGTAAATCAGATAATGCCACTTCCATGCTTTAAACCCTCTAATCATGGATATGTATATAATAGCCACAGTAAAATCCAAACTCCTTATCATGGCTTATATGATCTTACATGATCTGGCCCTTTACTATCACTCTGACTTCAACTCCTATGTTCCCTTTGATCTCTGTACTTCAGTCACACTGGCCCCTTTGTAGTCTTAAAACATGTCAAGCTCATGCAAAGCTTTCTATTCCTCAAATATGCAAAAGCTATGGCTATTTATTTTTTAAGTTCCACTGCCCAAACGCTCTTATCCTAGTTTTTTTTTTTTTTTTGAGACAGAGTTTCACTCTTATTGCCCAGGCTGGAGTGCAATGGCGAGATCTTGGCTCACCACCTCTGCCTCCCAGGTTCAAGTGATTCTCCCCAGCCTCCTGAATAGTTGGGATTACAGGCATGTGCCACCATGCCTGAGTAATTTTCTATTTTTAGTAGAGATGGGGTTTCTCCAAGTTGGTCATGCTGGTCTCGACCTTATGACCTCAGGTGATCTGCCTGCTTTGGCCTCCCAAAGTGCTGGGATTTCAGGCATCAGCCCCCACGCCAGGCCCTTATCCCAGTTTTTTACAGAATGGCTTTTTGTGTGTGTATAATTTAGATTTCAGCTTGAATGGCCACCTCTCCAGAAAGGCCTTCCCTGATCATCCTATGTAATGTTTCCTCTTCTAGACACCCTATTACATTTCCCATCTTAGTTTTTTTTTTTTTTTTTTTTTTTTTTTTTGTCTTTTGCATAGTCCTTCTTATCATCTGAAATGACTGTTTGCATTCATTCTTGTGTCTTGTTTGCTCACTGCATTAGGATGTTAGGCGGAGTGGCAGCAGGAACATTATCTGTCATGTTGTATTCCATAGATGTTTATAAAAAATGGCTTCTGGCAGGGCACAGTAGCTCCTGTCTGTAATCCCAGGACTTTAGGAGGCTGAGGTGGGTGGATCACTTGAAGCCAGGAGTTTTAGACCAACTTGGCCAAATGGCAAAACCCCATCTATACTAAAAACACAAAAATTAGCTGGATGTGGTGGCACACAAGTGTAATCCCAGCTACTCGGAAGGCTGAGGTGCAAGAATTGCTTGACTCTGAAAGACGAAGGTTGCAGTGAGCCAAGATCACACCACTGCACTCCAGCCTGGGCAACAGAGCAAAGCTCTGTCTCAAAAAACACAACACAACAAAACAAAACAACACATACACACACACACACACACACACACACACACACACACATACAACTTCACATTATAAAGATGACTGGCTTCTGGATAGGGAATGTATTAGGAAGAGACAAAGAGCTTGACAAAGAGACAAATAGTTCCTGGCATATACTGGGCATCATAAATATTTATTGAATACAGGAATATACATTTTCTCAATTGAGTCTCACTATAAACTATTTGGAGGAAATAGGGGTGTGTTATTTCCCCCATTACATTTACAGGGAAATTGAAAGTTTGGTGACTTTTCCAATGCAATTCAGTTAATATGTGGCAGCATCTCATACTTTCCCAAGTACATTAAGTTCCCCAGTACCGCAGCAACATAAATAGCCATAATGGGAATATTCCTTTGTTATCGCTTTTGCATAAATAAGGTGCTTGCTTTAGTTTCCGTTGGCTGCTATAACAAATTGCCACAAACTTGGTGGCTTAAAACAACCAAAATTAATTTTCTCACAGTTCTCGAGGTCAGAAGTCTAAAATCAAGGCATTGGCAGGGGTGCACTTTTGCACTTCCTAGGGAGACACTAGGGGGAGAATCCAACCTTTGCCTCTTCTAGCTTCTGGTGGCTGTTGGCATTCCTTGGCTTGTGGCCACAGCTCTCTACTGTCTTGACATTGCCTGTGTGTGTGTGTGTGTGTGTATGTGGTACGTGTTTGTGTGTTGTGCATCCCCAAACCCACTCTGCCTCCCTCTAATCAGGATACATGTGATTGTACCCAGATAATCCAGGCTAAGTACCTTAAGACCTTAATTTAATTACGTTATTTGCCATATAAAGTAATATTCCCACATTCCAAGGATTATGACATGGGCATATCTTTTCAGGGGTAGTCATCAATTCAACCCACTACAGTGCTCATACTATTTTACTGCAGAACTAAATTTTCAGAACTCTATCTAATGGGTCAGTCTCTTTACTGTTTTATTGCAGAACGAAATTCTCTGAACTCTGTCTAATGGGCCAGTCTCTTTTTATATGGCTCATCATTCATTCATTTAACAAATATTTAGTAAGCAACTAATACATGCTGTGCACTGCTAGAAGTAGGGTATATATTGATAAACAACAGCACTTTATGTGTGGGGTGAAAAAGGGTGTTATTAATAATTACATTGGGATAGCTAGTATAAACCAGGACCATATCAGGCAAACCAGGTCCTGTGATCACCTTATGATGCATGTTGTTAGGCCAGGATAATGAACTAGAACAAGACCCTGCCTGCTAGTATTTTGCCCTTTACCATTTTTCTTTTCTAAGTCAAACATAGTTTTTAGTTTTTAAAGTTCTTAAATGGATAGCATGCATAGTAGCATGACTGAAGTGATTTTTACTGGACTTCATCAATATGTAGATCACTTATACCTTTGGATATTGGACTTGTAACCTGGAAGTAGAAGGCCATTCCAGAGCAAAATTTTCTATACTAGATAGACTAGGGACACACCTGAGCCTCAAGTAGGGGAGGACAGCTGGTGCTTTTACTGTACAGTTGACTCTCGAACAACATGGGTTTGAACTACACAGGTACACTAATAAGGGGATTTTCTTCCACCTCTGCTACCTTTGAGACAACCCCAATGAGATCTTGACAGTAAGACCAACCCCTCCTCTTCTTTTTTCACCTTAGTCTACTCAATGTGATGACTACAAGGATAAAGATTTTGATGATGATCCACTTCCACTTAGTGAACAGTAAATATATTTCTCTTCCTTATGACTTTCTTGATAACATTTTCTTTAAAAAAATTTTTTTTTTTTTTTGGCTGAGAGCAGTGACTCACACCTATAATCCTAGCACTTTGGAAAGCCAAGTCAGGAAGATCACTTGAGCTCAGGAATTCAAACTAGCCTGAGTAACATAGTGAGAACTCAACTCTGTAGGAAAAAAAAAAATTAAAAATTATCTGGGTGTGGTAGCGTGCATCTGTAGTAGCTACTTAGGAGGCAGAAATGGGAGAATCACTTGAGCCTGGGAGGTTGAGGCTGTGGTGAGTCATATGGTAAGATAGCGTCACTGTATTCCAGCCTTGGCAACAGAGTGAGACCTTGTTTAAAAAAAAAATTTTTTTTTAACCTTTTTTTTTTAAGAGATGGAGTCTTACTATTTTGCCCAGGCTGGTCTTGAACTCTTGGCCTCAAGCAATCCTCCCACCTTAGCCTCCCAAATTGTTGGGATAACAGGTGTGAGCCATCACATTTGGCTCATTTTCTTTTTTCTAGTTTACTTTATCGTAAAAATACAGCATATAATACATATATGAAATATGTGTTAATGGATGGTTTATCAGTAAAGTCAACAGTAGGCTATTAGTAGTTTAGTGTTTGGGAAGTCAAAACTCATACATGGATTTTTGACTGTGCGGTGAGGGATGTGTTGATGACCCCTAACCTCTACATTGTTCAAGGGTCAATGATATTTCATAATTCATTTAATTTTAAAAAATCAAAGTTAGAGAATGGGTGATGTTCATCTGTAACACTCCTGAAAGGTGACCAAGATTGCTGGCAGCAACTTAATTGAGATAAACAGGCTTCAAGTTATGCACAATTCCCAGTGTTCCTTTTTTGCCAAAGTAATAAAGCATATATGAATGCAAGTTACTGAGAATATTATTATAGGGATAATATTGAATCCACTCTCATTTATTTATTTATTTATTGAGATGAAGCCTCACTTTGTCACCCTTCCTGGAGTGCAGTGGAGTGATCTTGGCTCACTGCAACCTCTGCCTTCCAGTTTCAAGTGATCGTCCTGTCTCAGTCTCCTGAGTAGCTGGGATTACAGACAGTACAGATACAGGTATGCGCCACCATGCCCAGCTAATTTTTTAAAATTTTAGTAGAGACGGCGTTTCACCATGTTGTCCAGGCTGGTCTGGAACTCCTGGGCTCAAGTGATCTGCCCGCCTTGGCTTCCCAAAGTACTGGGATTACAGGTGTGAGCCACTGTGCTTGGTCACTTTTATTTATTAATAAAGAAAATCATTTGCAAATTTTGTTTCTTCATATGTTTTATTAGTGACAATATTTATTTATAATATAACCAAGCCAGGCATGGTAATATGTGCTCATACCTGTAATCCCAGCACTTTGGGAGGCTGAGGTGGCCGGATCACTTGAGGTTAGAAGTTTGAGACCAGCCTGGCCAACATGGTAAAACCCTGTCTCTACTAGAAATACAAAAATTGTAGTCCAGCTACTCAGGAAGCTGAGGCACAAGAATTGGTTGAACCCAGGAGGTGGAGGTTGCAGTGAGCCAAGATTGTGCCACTGCACTCCAGCCTGGGTGACAGAGCAAGATCCTGTCTCAAAATAATAATAATAAAAATAACTTAAGGCCGGGCGTGGTGGCTCATGCCTGTAATCCAAGGACTTTGGGAGGCTGAGGTGGGTGGATCACCTGAGGTCAGGAGCTCGAGACCAGCCTGACCAACATGGAGAAACCTTGTCTCTACTAAAAATACAAAGAATTAGCTGGGCTGGTGGTGCATGCCTATAATCCCAGCTACTCAGAAGGCTGAGGCAGGAGAATTGCACCACTGCACTCCAGCCTAAGCAATGAGAGCAAAATTCCATCTCAAAAATGAACAAATGAATTGACCAATAACAGGCAAGTAAGGAGATTGAATCAGTAGTAAAACGTTTCTCATTAAAGAAAAGCCCAGGACCAGATGGTTGCACTGGTGAATGCTACCAAACATTTAAAGAATATTCCTTGGTGGAATATTTTTGATTAGTGATTCAAACTACTCATTACTGGTCTATTCAGATTTTCTATTATTCATGGTTCTGTCTTCCTAGCTTGTATATGTCTAGGAACCATTTCTTCTAGGTTATCCAATTTGCAGCATGTAATTGTTCATAGTAGTCTCTTATGATCCTTTGTGTTTCTGAGTACTCATTGTAAAGTCTCCTCTTTCATTTATAGTTATTTGGATCTCCTCTCTTATTTTCTTAACTTGGCTAATGCTTTGTCTGTTTTTTTTTTTTTTTTTTTTTTTTTTTTTTTTTTTTCAAAAAAACAATTTAGTTCACTGATCTTTTCTATTGTTTTTCTAATCTCTATTTCACTTACTTGTGCTCTAATCTGTATTATTTCCTTTCCTCTGCAAACTTAGTTTGTTCTTGTTTTTCTAGTTCCTTCTGATGGAAAGTTACGTTGTTTATTTGAGATCTTTCTTTTTCTTAATCAGCCTGTATCGCTGTTACCTTCCCTCTTAAACTCCTTTTGATGCATCTCATAAATTTTTGTTGTTGTTGTTGTTGAGATGGATCTCACTCTGTTGCCCAGGTTGGAGTGCAGTGGCATGATCTCAGCTCACTGCAACCTCCACCTCTCAGGTTCAAGCGATTCTCCCACCTCAGCCTCCCAAGTAGCTGGGACTACAGGTGCCTGCCACCATGCCTGGTTAATTTTTGTATTTTTAGTCAAGATGGTGTTTCACGATGTTGGCCAGGCTGGTCTTGAACTCCTGACTTTGAGTGATCTGCCAGCCTTGACCTCCCAAAGTGCTGGGATTACAGATGTGAGCCACTGCACCCAGCTGCATCCCATAAATTTTGGTATATTGTGTTCCCATTTTCATTTGTCTTAAGATATTTCTGATTTCTTCTTTGATCCATTGGTTGTTCAGGAGTGTTAATTCCACACACTTGCAAATTTTCCAAGTTTTCTCCTGTTATTTATTTCCAGTTTTATATCAGTGTATGAAACCTTTCCTCGATGTGGTGGTAGATATAAATACGCATATATATATAGGTTTCCATTTATGATTCCTGGCTTATAACTCCCAGAGTCCTTGTTATAGTCTTTTGTTATAAAGGTGGTGTGTTAGGCCTTTCTGACTTTCTCCAGCCTTCCTTTCACCTGCCCCAAGGCAGGACTCTAATCTGATTGTGGGTCATAAAACTACCATTCCAGAGAGGGTCTCATCCCATACTCTGGAGGAAGGAGTGCTAAGATCATGAAGCTTCCATAAAAAGCCAGGAAGACTGGATTCAGAGAGCTTCTGGATAGCTGAACACATGCAAGTTCCTGGAGGGTAGCTCACACAGGGAGGGCATGGAAGTTCTGTGCCCCATCCCGTATACCTCACCCTGGATATTTCTTCATCTGTATCCTCTGTAATAAAATAAGTTGATAAACATGTTTCCCTGAGTTCTGTAAGTCACTGTAGCAAATTAATTGAACTCAGAGGGGTTGGGGGAACCCCAACTTGAAGCCAGTTGTCAAAAGTTCTAGAGGCCCCAGACTTAGGACTGGTGTCCAGCAGGGTGGGAGGAGGGAAAGAGGACAATCTTGGGGGGGGCTGAGCCCTTACCCTGTGGGATTGAACAGTATTTCCAGGTAAATAGTGTTGGAATTGAATTGGAAGACATCCAGTTGGTGTTTGTTGCCAAACTGATTGCTTGCTTGTTGGTGGGTAGAAACCCCACATATTTTGGGGTCACAGAAGTCTTCTGTATTGATGCTTGTTGTGCTGGTGTGAGAGCAGAGAAAAAACACAGTTTGAGGTTTTTCTGAAACACTTGGCTATAAAAACACACTGTTCTGGTTGACAGTTACATTTTATTGTGGCTGATTAGATAAAAGGTGGAGCAAAAGAGAACATTTGTGAACCACCAAATAACTCAAAACAGAAAGCAAAAATACTATGGTAAAACAATGTCACCCAATGCTGTCTCAGAGGCTAATCTTGGCCCTAGAGCACTGCACATCTCCATTATCACATTTCTACGGTAGAGCCTAGGGCCTCTGTGACTCCTTTGCTCCCTTAGAAGAGAAAGTCCCTGTCAGAATATACAAACATACATATATCCCTCTGTTTTGGGGGGAGAATGGTAAACCAAACAAAGAACTGTCTTTTTAGTTAAAAAAATTTTTTTTTTTTTTTTTTTTCTGTGTCAAGCATCATTTTTACTAAAACTTTGTTTTTTCAGATAGTGTTCTTTATTTATTCCTTTCTGGACAGAACATTTTAAAAGTTTGTATCTCCTTTTTGATTCTTTCACTGTGATCACAAGTCAGAGATAAAATCCAGCTGGATCTGGTAACTGTTGAGAAAGGGCTTAAATGAGGCCAGGCGCGGTGGCTCAAGCCTGTAATCCCAGCACTTTGGGAGGCCGAGGCGGGTGGATCACGAGGTCGAGAGATCGAGACCATCCTGGTCAACATGGTGAAACCCCGTCTCTACTAAAAAAAAATACAAAAAACTAGCTGGGCGTGGTGGCGCGTGCCTGTAATCCCAGCTACTTAGGAGGCTGAGACAGGAGAATTGCCTGAACCCAGGAGGCGGAGGTTGCGGTGAGCCGAGATCGCGCCATTGCACTCCAGCCTGGGTAACAAGAGCGAAACTCCGTGTCAAAAAAAAAAAAAAAAAAAAAAGAAAGGGCTTAAATGAAGGCATGCAATGGTAAATTCAGTTATGCCTTTCTGGTTACAGCTCACGTTTCCACATTTCACTGTAGCCCAAAGGCAAACACATATATACTGAGAAACCACCAAAACAAAACCAGAGTAGGAGCTGGGGGCAAGGGCTCACACCTGTTCTCAGAGGGATACCAAGGTGGGAGGAAGGCTTGAGCCTAGGAATTTGAGGCCAGCCTGGGTAACATCACGAGACTCCATCTCTACATATATATATATGTATACGTATACATATATATATATATATATATATATATATATATGTAGAGATGGAGTCTCGTGATGTATATATGTATATATACATATATACACAAACATATATATGTACTTTATATAAATACAAAAGCTAGATGAGGTGGAACAGAGTCATTTAACATTTCAAGTTCTGAAGTTATGATTTCTGAGAACCTGGAGAACTGAGAATTTAGAAAAAAAAGACAAAGTATTGTTTCTAATTACAGGAAAACAGGAGAAGATATAATTTTGACAATCTCTGGTAAATTTGAGAGACAAGGGTGATCATGATCGATGTTTCCAACATGTGCTTCTGATTTTCTAAAGAAGAATATACGACAATATTAGAAGCCAAAGGGTAGGCTCTCTGCTCCTTCTATTCGACATACAGCTGCATCTTGTTTCCCCATCACCAGCTGCATCCCAGAGACACCACGGGGAAGGCGAAGGTCAGAGTCAATGGATTTGGTCGTGATGGCTGCCTGGTCACCAGGGCTGCTTTTAGCTCTGGTAAAGTGGGTATTTTTGCCATCAATGATCTCTTCATTGACCTCAACTACATGGTCTACATGTTCCAGTATGATTCCACCCATGGCAAATTCCATGGCACCGTCAAAGCTGAGAATGAGAAGCTTGTCATCAGTGGAAATTCCATCACCATCTTCCAGGAGTGAGATCCTCCAAAATCAAGTGGGGCGATGCTGGCACTGAGTACGTGGTAGAGTCTACTGGCATCTTCACCACCATGAAGAAGGCTGGGGCTCACTTGCAGGGGGAAACCAAAAGGGCCATCATCTCTGCCCCCTCTGCTAATGCCCCCATGTTTGTGATGGGTGTGAACTATGAAAAGTAAGACAACAGCCTCAGGATTGTCAGCAATGCCTCCTCCACCACCAACTGCTTACTGCCCCTGGCCACGGTCATCCGTGAAAACTTTGGTATTGTGGAAGGATTCTTGACCACCTCGTCACTGCCACCCAGAAGACTGTGGATGGCCCCTCTGGGAAACTGTGGCATCATGGCCGTGGGGTTCTTCAGAGCATCATCCCTGCCTCTATTGGCACTGCCAAGGCTATCGGCAAGGTCATCCCTGAGCTGAACGGGAAGCTCACTGGCATGGTCTTCTGTGTCCCCATTGCCAACGTGTCAGTGGTGGACCTGACCTGCTGTCTGGAAAAACCTGCCAAATGTGATGACATCAAGAAGGTATAAAGCGGGCATCAGAGGGCCCCCTCAAGGGCATCCTGGTCTACACTGAGCACGCGGTGGTCTCCTGTGACTTCAACAGCGACACCCACTCTTCCACCTTTGATGCTGGCGCTGGCATTGCCTTCAATGACCACTTTGTCAAATTCATTTCTTGGTATGACAATGAATTTGGCTACAGTAACAGGTTGGTGGACATCATGGCCCACATGGCCTCCAAGGAGTAAGACCCCTGGACTACCAGCCCCAGCAAGAGCATGAGAGGAAGAGAGAGGCCCTCACTGTTGGGGAGTCCCTGCCACACTCAGTCCCCTACCACACTGAATTGCCCCTCCTCACAGTTTCCATGCAGACCCCTTGAAGAGGGAGGGGGCCTAGGGAGCCCCACCTTGTCGTATACCATCAATCAAGTCCCCTGTGCTCAGCCTATAACAAACAAACAAACCAAAAAGAAGTCAAAGGGTGCCAGGCGCGGTGGCTCAAGCCTGTAATCCCAGCACTTTGGGAGGCCGAGGCGGGTGGATCACGAGGTCAAGAGATCGAGACCATCCTGGTCAGCAAGGTGAAACCCCGTCTCTACTAAAAATACAAAAAGTTATCTGGGCATGGTGGTGCATGCCTGTAATCCCAGCTACTCAGGAGGCTGAGACAGGAGAATTGTCTGAACCCAGGAGGCGGAGGTTGTGGTGAGCTGAGATCGCGCCATTGCACTCCAGCCTGGGTAACAACAGCGAAACTCCGTCTCAAAAAAAAAAAAAAAAAAAAAAAAAAAAGAAGAAGTCAAAGGGTAAATGTTCTTTCTTGCATTTAAGGGTCAACAGAGACAACAGTAAAGAACTACCTTTTTATTTTAGAGATGGGGTCTAGCTGGTCTTGAACTCCTGAGCTCAAGCAATCCCCCCACTTCAGCCTCTCAAACTGCTGGGATTATAGACATGAGCCACCTCATCCAGCCTATAAATGAAAGGTCTCTGATATGCCCTGTAGACATTGGTCCCGTTGTCCTGGCTATTAACATTTGGCTTCTGGTTACTCATGGAAATTTCTGCAGCTGGCTTGAATTCCTCCCCATAAATGGTTTTTTTCTTTTCTACTACATGGTTAGGCTGCAAATTTTCCACATTTTTACACTCTGTTTCCCTTTTTTTTTTTTTTTTGAAATGGAGTCTTTGCCACCCAAGCTAGAATGCAGTGGCGAGATCTCGGCTCACTGCAACCTTCACCTTCCAGGTTCAAGTGATTCTTCTGCCTCAGCCTTCAGAGTAGTAGCTGGGATTATAGGCACCCACTACCATGCCTGGCTAATTTTTGTATTTTTAGTAGAGACAGGGTTTTACCATGTTGGCCAGGCTGGTCTTAAACCCCTGACTGCAAGTGATCTACCTACCTTGGCCTCCCAAATTGTTGGAATTACAAGCATGAGCCACTATGCCTGACCCCCCTTTTTTAAAAAAAGTTTCAATTTAAAACCATTTCTGTGAATGCATAAGACTGAGCACTTTCAAAATCAACCAGGTCACCTCTTGAATGCTTTGCTGCTTAGAAATTTCTTCTGCCAGATACCCTAAATCATCTCTCTCAAGTTCAAAGTTCCACAGATCTCTAGAGCAGTGGCAAAATGCTGCCAGTCTCTTTGCTAAAGCATAGCAAGTGACCTTTGCTCCAGTTCTCAAGAAGTTCCTCATCTCCATCTGAGACCACCTCAGCCTGGATTTCATTGTTCACATCGTTAGCAGCATTTTGGTCAAAACCATTCAACAAGTCTCTAGGAAGTTTCAAACTCTCCCACATCTTCCTGTCCTCTTCTGAGCCCTCCAGAACTGTTCTAACATCTGCCTCTTACCCAGTCCCAAAGTCACTTCCAGATTTTCAAGTACTTTTACAGCAGTGACCCAAACTCTTGGTACCAATTTGCTGTATTAGTCCATTCTCTCATGCTGCTATAAAGAATATTACCTGAGACTGAGTAATTTATAAAGGAAAAAGGTTTAATTGACTCAGAGTTCCACATGGCTGGGGAGGCCTCAGGACTTACAATCATGGCTGAAGGTGAAGATAAAGCAAGGACCTTCTTCACACAGCAGCAAGAGAAAGAAGAGTGAGCAGGGGAAATGCCAGATGTTTATAAAACCATCAGATCTCATGAGAACTCCCTCACTATCACAAGAACAGCATGGGGGAAATTGTCCCCATGATAAAATCACCTCCTACTGGGTTCCTCCCTTGACATGTGGGGATTATGGGGATTACAATTCAAGATGAGATTTGGGTGGGAACACAAAACCTAACCATATCACTTGGATTCCAGAATGTTGGGATGAAAACTTCCCTTTCAGCAGGAGGCACATAGGAATGAGCTGACCTTGAAACAATGATCAAGACAAGAAAGCTATTCTGGGCCAGTGGAACAGGGAAGATACATATTTAGCCTCACTCAAAGGGAGGATTAAAAAATCTTCTCAAATAAGCTTCTATTAGAGATCAGAGGTGCAACTGTGTCAATACATAGGACATAGTGTATCAACATGTATCATACATAGGAGATGAGCCAGGTAAGCTGGAGCAGGTAGAAACAGGAGATATGAAGCTTCACCTCCTTCAGCTTTCAGCCTATTGGTATTATGAAACTGGACTAGATAAACTCTTATGTTATTTCCAATTCCAAAATTATGTTTATGAGGCGGAGGAAGACATTTTAATAATATTATAAAGTGTCTACCATGTGCCAGGTATTTTCTTTTCTTTTCTTTTTTTTTTTTTTTTTTTTTTTTTTTGAGACAGAGTCTTGCTCTGTTGTCAGGCTGGAGTGCAGTGGCACGATCTCGGCTCACTGCAACCTCTGCCTCCCGGGTTCAAGCAGTTCTCCTGCCTCAGCCTCCTGAGTAGCTGGGACTACAGGCACGTACCACCATGCCCAGCTAATTTTTGTATTTTTTTTTAGTAGAGACGGGGTTTCACCATGTTGGTCAGGATGGTCTCCATCTCTTGACCTCATGATCTGCCCGTCTTGGCCTCCCAAAGTGCTGGGATTACAGTGCCAGGTATTTTCATACACTATCTCACATTATCCTCACAACTTTGTGAGGTTAAGTATTACTATCCTAATAGCACAGCTTTAGAGGGATTAATAACCTACCCATGATTATATAGCTTGTAAATGAATGAGCCAAAATTCAAACACAAATCTCTCCGATACGCAAGTCCTTAATTTTTCCAATCATCATGCTGTCTTCTAAGATGTGATAAGAGAAAAATGATGGGGAGGAAATTTCAGTTTAGCCAGGGGTTGAGTGAAGGCAAGAAGTAGCATCTGGCAGAAAGAGGGATCATTTAAGGTGAGTCTTTACTTACATACATAAAAGTTCTTAGTAAATATTAATACAAGTTTGTAAAAGAGTATTTTGTTTAATTGTGGGATTTTGTTTGGGGGAGGCAATGGTAAATACTGGGTATCCTAAATATGAATAAAATTTTATCTCTTTTAAAAGAACTCTCAATCTAACATAATTCTACTAACCAATTCTATAGTGTAATAATATTTGATCTGAACAAAATGTTTTGAGAGCTATGGACTGATCCTCAATCCCTTTCTAATCTGCAGAAGCTAGAAAGCTAACAAGTGACATTTACCAGAATCCCTTTCATTTAGCATTTCAGCCATGATTTGGTTCAATACATCTTGTGAGAAATAAATTCAGAATCAAGTCATATCAGGAGAGAGGAAAGACGCATGGACTCTAACTTGCTGTGTGGATTGGCAGAGGTGATTTGTATGATTCTTGATCAAGTAGTTTCCTATAATAGCAGTAGCAGAGGAGGTAATAATTTGTGTGGTGAGCAAAAATGGCAGCAGATTCCTACGGCAGTGCTAGCAGGAGCTATTCTTTTCTCTTTCTTTCTTTTGAGACAGGGTGTCACTCTGTGGCTCAGACTGGAGTGTAGTAGCGCAATCATGGCACACTGTAACTTCAACCTCCCAGACTCAAGTGGTCCTTAAACCTCAGCCACTGGAGTAGCTGGGACTGCTGGTGTGCTTCAACACTCCTGGCTACTTTTATTTCTTGAGAAATGGGGTGTCACTAAGTTGCCCAAGCTGGTCTCAAACTCCTTGGGTCAAGTGGTCCTCCTGTCTTGGCCTCCCAAAGTGTTGAGATTACAGGTGTAAGCCACTGTGTCAGTCCAGTGGGAGCTTTTCTAATCATGGTAGAAACAGTCGTGAGTGGTACAAATTGTGAGTAGTTTTAAGTGGTGGAAGTTGTTCCAAGAAGTTGGACCTACAGCTTGCCTAGGTAGAATTAGACCTTCCTCTAATCCTTTCAGTAGTTTTATACACCCTCAGTTCCTTGCTTTAAATCCTGTTATGGCTAAACTTGACCAGATTCTCTGTTATGCAACTGAACATGGATTGAAGCAGAAAGAAGATAAGTTGTAGGCAATAAACTTTGCAAGAAACAGGAATGTGGGATGACCTGTCTGAACTAGTTGTATCTGAAGACAGTGAGGATCTTGTTACTATTTTTTTTTTTTATGGTTTTACATTTTAATACTCTAATTAGCTCCCTGTTTTATACTGTTACTCCACAGAAGACATAGGGCCACCTAGGATTCATAGGAAGGAGGAGCTCTGATTCTTATGTGGCTGGCTCTAAACACTCCCACAGCAGGCCTCTTCCTCCTCAATTTTTTTCTTTCCATTTCGAAAAAGCACTATGTTATCTTCACATCCAAGAGCTGGTTGGTTTGGTTTGTTTCTTTGGAACCATCAATAAAAGAAGCGACTTTTTCCTGTTATTTTTACTCATGTCTACCTATCAGAGTGGCTATTTCCTTTGACAGTTCAGTAGCACACAGGCTGACCTGGCCACATTGACTTATGAATGCATGCATTCGGACCACATATTGCTACCAAATGGAATGTGGGAATATGCTATGCACCTCAGGTTGAGAAATGACCAAGAAATCAAGATCTAAAGGATGATATATTATATATATATATATATACATATATATATATATATATATATATATATATCAATGCTATAATTCATAAAAACCTTGGCCAGGTGTGGTGGCTCACACCTGTAATCTCAGTACTTTGAGAGGCCAAGGTAGGTGGATCATCTAAGGTACAGAGTTCAAGACCAGCCTGGCCAACATGGTGAACAATGTCTTTACTAAAAACACAAAAATTAGCCAGGTGAGGTGGCACACACCTGTAATCCCAGCTACTTGGGCGGCTGGGCAGGAGAATTGCTTGAATCCAGGAGGCAGAGGTTGCCATGAGCCAAGATCATGCCATTGTATCCCAGCCTGGGTGACTAAGCAAGACTCCGTCTCAAAAAAAAAAAAAAAAAAAAAAAAAAGAAAGCTTGTAGTTCATGATACACAATGGAGAAAGTTATTTAAATTATCACCTGTGGCTTGCCAAACTTGTAGAATGTAAGCTAGATACCATCTCTGCTATCACAGAATCTCCCTAAGAATGAAACCACAGAGGAAGGCAGAGCCAAGACATAGCAAAAGATAGATTCTTACTGACATGATTTGAGTCCTTGAATCAAGGTCTATCCACCAGACTTTTCAATTACATAAGAAAATATATTCTGGCCAGGTGTAGTCACTCACACCTGTAATCCCAGCATCTAGGGAGGTGGAGGTTGGCAGATCACAAGTCAGGAGTTCAAGACCAGCCTGGCCAACATGGTGAAACCCTGTCCCTACTAAAAATACAAAAATTAGCCGGGCATGGTGGTGGGTGCCTGTAGTCCCAGCTACACAGGAGGCTGAGGCAGGAGAATTGCTTGAATTTGGGAGGCAGTGGTTGCAGTGAGCCAAGATTGTGCCACTGTACTCCAGCCTGGGTGACAGAGCAAGACTCCATCTCAAAACAAACAAACAAACAAAAATACACACATATATATATTCTACTTTTGCTTAGAAAGAATGATCATCTTGGCTGGGTGTCATGGCTTACACCTGTAGTCCCAGCACTTTGGGAGGCCAAGGTGGGAGGATCACCATAGGTCAGGAGTTTAAGACCAGCCTGGCCAACATGGCAAAACCCCATCTCTATTAAAAATACAAAAATTAGCTGGGTATGGTGGCTGTAATCTCAGCTACTTGGGAGGCTGAGGCAAGAGAATTGCTTGAACCCAGGAAGTGGGGGTTGCAGTGAGCTGAGATTGTGCCACTGCATCCCAGCCTTGGCAACAGAGTGAGACCCTGTCTCAAAACAATAATAGTAATAATAAAATTAGTTGGTGTGGTAGCATATGCCTGTAGTCTTTGCTACTTAGGAGGCTGAGGCAGGAGAATTGCTTAAGCACAGGAGATGGAGGCTGCAGTGAGCTATGACCACATCAATGCTTCTCCAGCCCGGGTGACAGAGCAAGATCATATCTGAAAAAAACAAAAAACCAAAAATTATTTAAAAGTTGAAAAGGAAAAGGCAAGGTTTTGGTGGACTAACTGGCTGCTGGGATGGACTATTATGGAAGATATAGGAATATAAGGGCAGGGGTTGCACTGGTTGCTTCTAACTATGCTAGAAAAGTTAAAGAAAATTTTAGGCCCAATATTTCAAATTTTTAACTCAGTATTTCGGAAAACCAGGGATTTTCTATGATTGCCCTAAAAAAATCCCTTATAGCCACAGGTCTAATATACCAAAAATTAGAAGCAGAATCTGATTCAGTAGAATGCTGAATTATGACCAAGGCAGAATTAATGGTTTTACTTCATCTCTGATGTGAAAGTTAGGGCAGCAACTGAAAAAGAGTAGGACTACGAAAATGGTATGCTGTGCTTCCAAAATCTATTGAGTGTCCCATGCCCACAGAAGCTGCCTGTTTACTCCTCTGATGAGGCTGGTCTTGCCTTTGTTGAAAACTGTATTAGTCCATTCTCATGCTCCTATAAGGACATACCTAAGACCAGGTAATTTATAAATAGAAGAGGTTTAATGGACTCACAGTTCTGCAGGGCTGGGGACACCTCAGGAAACTTACAGTCATGGTGGAAGGGGAAGCAAACATGTTCTTCACAGGTGGCAGGTGAGAAAAGACTGGGAGCCAAGCGAAGGTGGAAGCCCCTTATAAAACCATAAGATCTCGTGACAATTTACTCACTATCACATGAACAGCATGGAGGAAACTGCCCCAATGATTCAATTATGTCCACCTGGTCCCTACAATTCAAGATGAGATATGGGTGGGGACACAGCCAAACCATATCAAAAACCATATTGTGATCCTTTGGTAACCAGTCTCCAAGAAGGCCCAGTGATCTCCACTTTCTAGTATTAAACGCCCTTATGCAGCCTCCTCTCATACTCAATAGGGTTGACCTGTGTGACCTATAGAATATTGCAGAAATGATGGTGTGTGATTTTTGAGGCTAGGTCATAACAGATATTGTCATTTCTGCCTTAGATCTGGAGAAAGCCAGATGCCATCTTGTAAAGGCACTACAGAGAAGTTCAAATGACATGAAACTAAGGCCTGCTACCAAGAACGAGCACGAACTTGCCAAGTATGTGAGTGAACCATATTGAAAGCAGATTCTCCAGCCTGAGTCAAGCCTTCTGATGACTGTGGCCTCAAACAACGTCAATGTTACGAGATAACCTGAGCTAGAATCACCCCCCACAGGCTAATTCTAGATTCCTGACTTAAAGAAACTGTGTGAGATAATGCTTATCATTTTCAGTTGTTAAATTTTGGGTAGTTTGCCATACAATAATAGATAATACAGGTCTCATCTTATACAGGGATAGCAATTTTCCTCCTTTTCTATCCTATCTCCTATATCTAACTCTAGACCTGTATATTGAGTCAGATCCTCACATGCTGTAAGGCAGGGGTCCCCTCCCTCTGAGCCATGGACTGGTACCTGGTCCATGGCCTGTTAGGACCAGGCTGCACAGCAGGAGATGAGTGGCAGGTGAGTGAGTGAAGCTTCATCTGTATTTAAAGCCATTCCCCATTGCTTGCATGACAATCTGAACTCTGCCACCTGTCAGATCAGCAGTGGCATTAGATTCTCATAGGAGCACAAACCCTATTGTGAAGTACACATGCAATGGATCTAGGCTGCATGCTCCTTATGAGAATCTAATGCCTGATGATCTGTCACTATCTCCCACCACCCCAGATGGGACCATCTAGTTGCAGGAAAACAAGCTCAGGGCTTCCACTGATTCTACATTATAGTGAGTTGTATAACTGTATCATTATATATTACAATGTAATAATAATAGAAATAAGGTATACAATAAATGTAATGAGCTTGAATCCAACCCGCCCCGCCCCAACCCCACCAATCCCCCATACCAGTCCATGGAAAAACTGTCTTCCACAAAACCAGTTCCTGGTGCCAAAAATGTTGGGGACCATTGCTCTAAAGGACTAATTATAAAGTAAGTTTGGGAAGAGAAGGATTACATGCTAGAAGAATGGCAAGATTTTGTTAAACTGCATTGGCAAAAAGCTGGAGAATATATGTAGAAATAGACTCTTGAAGATGCAAGATCAAGAAAAAAGTAACGTAATTTTAGATTGGGCTGAATGTATTGACATGAGAACATTTATCTGAGATTCTGGTACTAGTTCAGGCAGCTTTGAGTGTTCTAGTTATGCTCAGTTGATTAATTAAAAGCTAGACTGAACTGGTGACTGAAGCCAAATAGGACTGAGTTGCCAATACATTTTTTTTCTTTTTTGAGACAGTCTCACTCTGCTGCCCAGGCTAGAGTACAGTGGCCAGTTTTAGCTTACTGCAACCTCTGCCTCCTGGGTTAGAGCAACTCTCGTACCTCAGCCTCCTGAGCAGCTGGGATTACAGGCATGTGCCACCCACACCCAGATAATTTCCGTATTTTTAGTAGAGATGGGGTTTCACCATGTTGGCCAGACTGGTCTCAAACTCCCAACCTCAGGTGATCTGCCCGCCTCGACCTCCCAAAGTGCTGGGATTACAGGCATGAGCCACTGCGCCTGACATGCCCCAATAAATTTTGTTTATTATTTTAGATGCGGGGGTACACGTGAGGTTTGTTAGATAGGTAAACTTGTGTCACAGGGGTTTGTTGTGCAGGTTATTTTGTCACCCAAGTACTAAGCCAATAGTTATTTTTTCCGCTTATCTCCCTCCTCTCACTTTCCATCCTCAAGTAGGCACTAGTATCTGTCGTTCCTCTTTGTGTGCCCATGTATTCTCTCATTTAGCTCTCACCTGTAAGTGGGAATATGCAGTATTTGCTAACGGAATATGCATTAGTTTGCTAAGGATAATGGCCACCAGCTCCAACTGTGTTTCTGCAAAAGACACGATCTCATTCTTTTTTATGGTATTCCATGGTGTATATATGTACCACATTTTCTTTACCCAGTCTGTCATTGATAGGCATTTAGGTTGATTCCAGATCTTTGCTATTGTGAACAGTGCTGCAGTGAACATTTGCATGTATGTGTCTTCATGGTAGAATGATTTATATTCCTCTGGGTATCTACCCAGTAATGGGATTGCTGAGTTGAGTACATTTCTTGATATAATGCTGAAGATAAGCTCCAAAGGTTTAGGAAGAAAGAAGAAAGCAAACTTGAAGTGGGCTTTTTGTTTGTTTCTTAAAACAGAGTCATGCTCTGTTGCTCAGGCTGGAGTGCAGCAGCACAATCATAGCTCACTGCAACCTTGAACTCCTGGGCTCAAGCAATCCTCTTGCCTAAGCCTCCCCAAAGTTCTTGGATTACAGGTGCGAGCCAGTGTTCCCAGTCTGAAATGGGTTGTTATTTGTATTGGATTATCAACTCTGGTGTCCCCCAGAGGGCCTAGAGCACATTATCTTCACACCGTAACATGAATAGACTGGTGAGTATAGTGCAAGTGTCCCTGAAGATTACTATAATGGCTGTCCTCTGGGGATAGAGGTTGCATATGTTGGCACTGAAATAGGTTTTTCTTTTTTTTCGCTTCCTTTCTTGTTCTTTTTTCTTTTCTTTTTCTTTGAAATGGGCTTTCTACTTCCAGTGGTGGTGAGGGATCCTGAGGTGATAGAGGCCAGATAACAGAATATAACTGCTATAGTAACATTGGGCACAATTACCAAGAGGGGTAATTGAAAGGTCTGACCTACAGAGATCTTTGGTGGTTGCTAATTGATCATAGTTTTTTGTACCAAAATAGATGTGTAGCTCACTAAGGACTTAAAGATTTGTGAAAATGAACAAACTCGAGGTTAGGAAAACACAGGCCTGACTAGAGACACCACTAAAAGATTCCACATCTATTTCTATTCCTGAGAAGTTCAGAGATTCAGAATACAGAGTATGCAATGTACCTTTGAGAAAGAACTGTGTGATTAAATCAAAAGTATGATAAATCTTTCTCTCAGCCTTCAATCAAAAGGACACATAGTTATTTGCTAGGGTAAAATTGTGCACAGGAGGAAAGGAAACATCTTGACCTTTGAGGGATTATCAGACACAAGTGTTAATCCTTGGTGGCCCAGAATACTATGCTCACAGACTCACTGGTCTTACTGTACATTCCATCATACAGAAGCAGCTGGCCTTTAGAACTCTTGAACAGCTTTTTGAAGACAGTTCCAGCGCCAGTAGGGAAGGAATGCTGTGCAAAGTTAGGATATTGCCTTATAGCGGAGATTAGCAAATTATAGTCTGAGGCAAATATGGCCTAAATCCTGTTTTTGTACATTTTTTAAGAATTTTTAAAAATAGTTTTTAAGGGTTGTTAAAAAAAAAAAAAAAAAACGAAATGTGACAGATATCAATCATGTGTGGCCTTTAAAGCCTGGAATATTTATTATCTGGTCCTTTACAAAAAAAAGTATGCCAACTTCTATCCTAAAGCAATGTGCTGTGAACCAGCAACCAAGAGCTGTTTTACCCTTATTTATATCAGCTGGGAAACCTAGGCGTGAGATAAACACCTCCCACTATGATACCCACTGATGCACTCGCAAATGTTTCGCTTTCTATTTCTATAACTTTGAGCTTTGCCTATGTAGAACTGTTAGTTTTGAGCTTTGCCTATGTAGAACTGTTAGTATCCAAGGGAGAAATGCTCTACCCAGAAAACCCAAGAATGGTTCCTCTTAATTGGAAGTTTATTAACCAGCTGTGGATCCTGGCAATATGAAGATGGAATAATGAAGGAAGGATGTGGTTAAATAGTTTACAAGACCAGTTGTAGAAATAAAGATGTAGGAGCTACCCATCTCCTTTATTCTATTTTGTATATATCTATATAGGTTAATTATTCCCATTGACTTGTTTTCTCTCCTCATTTATATAAGGTATATTTGTAATTTAGCTAATGGTATTGTACTTATGTTTATTAATTTCGTACTTATGTTTATTAATATTGTACTTATGTTTATTAATTTTAATACTATAATTCTATAAGATGTTGACATTAGGGGAAGCTAATGTGTAGGTATTTGTACTATTTTTGCAACTTTTCTGTAAGTCTAACTTGATTTATGTATTTATTTTTGAGACAGAGTATTACTCTGTCTCCCAGGCTGGAGTGCACTGGTGCAATCTTGGCTCACTGCAACCTCTGCCTCCTGGGTTCAAGCGATCCTCCTGCCTTAGCCTCCCAAGTAGTTGGGATTACAGGTGCCTGCCACCACGCCTGGCTAATTTTTGTATTTTTAGTAGAGACAGGGTTTCACCATGCTGGCAGGCTGGTCTCGAACTTCTGACCTCAGGTGATCCGCCCGCCTTGGCCTCCTAAAGTGCGGGATTACAGAGGTGAGTCACCACACCCAGCCAGTCTAACTTTATTTCAAAATAAACTTCATTTCAAAATAAAAATTTAGGCTTGGCATGGTAGCACACACCTATAATCTTAGCACTTTGGGAGGTCGAGGTTGGAGGACTGCTTGAGGCCAGAAGTTCAAGAACAACCAGGTCAACCTAGTGAGACTCCATATTTAAATATATATATATATATGTACACACACACACACACACACACGAAATTTAAAAGGCACAGGTATGCAAACATAAAGGATATATAACTTAGAAATGCATTAAGTGATGAAATTTTAGCTGCAATGTGGCAATAAAAATATGATACACTAAAATAATGTTTGCTCCTTCTTAGATGCAAATGACATTAAATATGTCTTACAAATTACACTAGAGTAATACCAGGAATATTTATTTGTAACATTTTAAAAATACATATATATTTTTAAATAGAGACAGGGTCTCACTGTGTTGCCCAGGCTAGTCTTAAACTCCTGGGCTCAAGCGATCTTACTGCCTCAGCTTCCCAAAGTGCTGGGATTACAGGTGTTAGCCACTGTGCCCAGCCATGGACTTTTTCTTCTATCACTTCTTTACTATTTCCTCCCTAAAATTATATCATGTCTCTCTCTTTGGAACTATGAGATACTGGAATCCCTGCATTTATTTTAAATATCTCTTAAATCACCCTCCACATTATCTTTGTTCTTTTGAAATAACTCTTTAGTTTACTGTTCCAGTTTTGCTACTTCGCTCTTCACTGAAGAAGTCCAGGCCGGGCACGGTGGCTCACACCTATAATCCCAGCACTTTGGGAGGCCAAGGCGGGTGGATCACGAAGTCAAGAGATCGAGACCATCCTGGTCAACATGGTGAAACCCCGTCTCTACTAAAAACACAAAAATTAGCTGGGTATGGCGGCACGCGCCTGTAGTCCCAGCTACTTGGGAGGCTGAGGCAGGAGAATTGCTTGAACCCAGGAGGCTGAGGTTGCAGTGAGCTGAAATGGCACCATTGCACTCCATACTGAGTAACAAGAGCGAAACTCCATCTCAAAAAAAAAAAAAAAAAAAAAAGAAAAAGAAAAAGAAAAAAAAGAAGTCCATTCACTGTTTAGTTCACCTTTAAATTTTTAAAAATGGTATTGTATTTATTTATTTTTTGGAGACAAGATCTGGCTCTATGCCTAGGCTGGAGTGCAGTGGTGTGATCTCAGCTCACTGCAACCTTTGCCTCCTGGGCTTAAGCCATCCTCCCACCCCAGCCTCCTGAGTAGCTGGGACTACCCCCAGCTAATTTTTTATCTTTTGTAGAGATGAGGTTTTGCCATGTTTTCCTGGCTGGTCTTGAACTCGTGAGCTCAAGTGATCCACCCACCATGGCCTCCCAAAGTGTTGGGATTACAGGCGTAAGCCACCACGCCTGGTGTAATTTTTTTTTAATGTTAACAATCTTTAACTGGTTCTTTTTCATTATTAACAATATTCTCTCATATTCCTCTGGGGATATTCTATATACAAACTGAATTTTAAATAAACATGTGAGGTGCTCAGAATGCCTGACACCACACCAGGATGCACTAATTATTATTTCAAAGATCCTCCTTTGTTTACTCTGATAACTATTTGCTTTTTGCTGTCTGGTGTCATGCTTTCATGGTACTGGTCTTCCTTGGTCACTTGGTTGTTCTCTTCTTGATATTTCCTGTTTTTTTTTTTTGTGAGACTGAGTTTTGCTCCTGTTACCCAGGCTGGAGTGCGATGGCACGATCTCGGCTCATCGCAACCTCCGCCTCCTGGGTTCAGGCAATTCTCCTGCCTCAGCCTCCTGAGTAGCTGGGATTACAGGCAGGCGCCACCATGCCCAGCTGATTTTTTGTATTTTTAGTAGAGACGGGGTTTCACCATGTCGACCAGGATGGTCTCGATCTCTTGACCTCGTGATCCACCCACCTCGGCCTCCCAAAGTGCTGGGATTACAGGTGTGAGCCACCGCGCCTGGCCGATATTTCCTGTTCTTTGTGTATGATGCCATTTCTCTTTATCAGTTTGCTCTAGTGATTGTGAGGGAAGGATAAAACGTAATCCTGGACAGGGTATGCCAGTGACTAATATCCTGAGTGTGAAATGAGGCTTCTTTTCTTGTCTGCAGTGTAGCCACTGGGGTACTGCCTGGCTTATTGGCTCCAAGTTTCCAGAGTCACTGTGCTAGCTAGGGGCAAATACTATTCTGGGGTACCCTTGGCTTTGACGAATGAAAGAGGGAAGAAGCCAACCCAACCAGAGGTTTCAAATTTCACTTCCCAAAAGTTATCCTTTATAGTTTTTCTAGGATGCTGTGCCATCCCCTCCCCCGCCTTCTACTCCCCTACACCATCTATCAATTCACTTTTTAAAAAAATTGATCTTCTGAGCCTGAATTCTTACTCTGCCAATTTGATCCCACCTCCCTTCCTTCAGAGACTCCTCAAAATTCCAAGTCTGCTAGTAATCTTGGGCTCCAGGAATCCTCAATAATCTTGAGCAGGCTGAGCATGGTAGCTCAAGTCTATAATCCCAGCATTCTAGGAGGCTGAGGCAAGAGGATTCCTTGAGGCCAGGAATTTGAGACCAGCTGGGGCAAAACAGCAAGCCCCAATCTTGACAAAAAAAATTGATAATTAGCTGAGCATCATGATGTCTACCTATATTCCTAGTTACTCAGAGGGCGGAGGCAGGGGGAGGATTACTTGAGGCCAAGAGTTAGAGGTGGCAGTGAGCTATGATGGCATCACTGCACTCAGGCCCGGAGTGAGATCCTGTCTCTTAAAAAAAGAGGAGGGCTTAAAAAACAAAAACAGTGCCTGGGTCACCTGATAAATTCAGATTCATGGTTCAGACTCAAATAGAGCATTTCTCTCTATGAATTTGTCTTTGACTCATACTTCTTTCACCATATTTTTTTCTCTGAACTTCTACAGGTCCTTGTATAAATCTTTACTGTTATTTATAAATGTCTGTCCCCACACCTCATTAAACTGTGAATAAATTAACAAATGAAAGACATGCTCTCATTAGTAATACTAGCGTATCCACCAGATTATTTTCCTTAGATAATCTTGCTGAGAGGTGACTTCTACTTTCTGTGATTTTAAAATATGAACTAAAACTTGGAATTTATTATCACAGACCAAGAAGGAAAAAAGAGTTAGCTGTTCCTATCTATTAAGAAAATTGGTTAGGATGAACAATCCTTGGAAAAAGTTAGAATGAAGGTAGCTAATCCATGCCACAAAACAAATATTTTTAATGCTTTAGGAAAATTCATCTCTAGGCAAGTTTATGCTAACCATAAATATAAAATAAATAAAATAAATAAAAATACCTAAAATTCCATGTATTCATTGAGAGAAGAGTAACATATGGAAATACTGTGTGCTCTGTAGTGCAGCAGATTAACTTGGAATGTCAGGTTTGCTACTCACTAGCTTTGTAGAACTGGATAAGCAACTTGAGAACCCAGATCCTGAGGGAGACGCCTTCTAAAGTGGCTCACTGTGATTTCTGCCGCCTGGTATTCAAGCCCTTGTGTAATAACCTCCCCTTGAAAATGGGCTGGACCTAGTAACTTGCTTTTAATGAATAGAATATAACAAAAGTGATGGATGTCACCTCTGAAACTAGGTTACAAAGGATTATAACTTTGGTCTTACTGGTGCTTTCCCACTTGCTCACTTTGATGAAGCCAGCTTGCATGTTGTGAGGTACCCTGTAAAAGTCCATGTGTCAAGGACCTTCCAACAGCCTGCAAGAAACTGAATCCTGCCCATAGGAGTAAGCTTGGAAGTGGATCCTTCCCTAGTGGAGTCTTGAAATGACTGCAGCTCTTGTTAACACCTTCACTGCAGCCAGTGAGAGACTCTGAAGCTAAGCTCCACCAGATTCCTGACATAAAGAAACTCTGAGGTAATAAATGTTGATGTTTTAAGACAGTACGTTTTGGAGCAATTTGTTAGGCAATAGGTAACTAACACATAGCCTTAGTTTCTTCAACTCTAAAATGGGGTTGATAGCTTACCTCACAGAGTTATCATGGTTAAATGAAATACATATATAAAGCATCTGGCATCCAATGCGATTAAAAAGAAAAAAAAAACAAAAAAGGTAACTATTATTAACTCAATCTACTAAAAATCTCTACCAGGCAATGTTGTGTTATAACATTGTTAGTATTAAAATAATGATTTTTTAATAATGCTATAACATTTTACATAGGGATTTTGCATGTATTACATTGATTCTCAGAGCAGGGCTGTAAAACAAAGAATAAAATATTATTCCTCTTAAAAGAGATGAAGAAACTGAGGATCAAGTGACTTGAACAAGCGTCCACAACTAGAAAGTGTCAGAGCTCAGATTCAAATCTAGTCCTTTTCCCACCACTAACATGTTGATATCAAACACTCACTTAATGAACTATTAGGCATCAAGCATTATTCTAGGCCTTGAGAATACAGAGGTGGATGAGAAAGTCAAGGTTCCTGCCCTCACCGATCTTACATTCCCTATTCTACTCTATAAAATTGGAAATAACAACTTAAACTTATCATTAAACATTTATGTTTAGTCTTTTTTTATTTAGTCTGAATTAGTATGTTTTAAAATATTTTATGACTTGGAAATGCTACATTAACTTTGTCCAGATTCCTAAGTTCATTTCAATACCAGTGATGTAATACAAGGCAGAGGTATGGTTGTATGTTTCGTTATTTGACTAGCTAAATACCAAGTAAATGCTCCATACATACACCAAACAATTGTTTATTGATTTCCACAATAGAGTTTGTGTCTTGAACTTCAAGCCTTAACAAAGGTTTGATAAATACTATTCATCTCTCATGTTCTTGAATAAAGTTTAGTTGGTGAGATTCTGCCTTTTTTCCTAGAGTACAAAATTAAGCAAAACTAGAATAGGTAGAGTTTAGGGGTGCTGCACAATTTAGGAATTCCTGGAATTACTTGATGCATGCAGGAAAAATGTGAGAACTTCGTAACTGGTAGTCAGTCTGTTGTGAAAGTATTACAGTAGGACTCAAAACAGACTAGAGCTCTATATTTGACTGGATACTGAAGCTTGAGAGTAGCTAATTTTCTAAAATAAGTACACAGTATGATTGTCAGAAATGTTTTTTCCCCCAAAAGCCTTTCTGAAAAGGAATGTTGGCTAGCCCTTCAACATAAATGATGTTAAAAAAGAAAACAAAAATGGATGTTGGGTTTGTTCCTGATGACAGCTGTGTGGTCAAATTATGGTGCTTTGATAGGCCATAAATATTTTTTAAAGCTGGGATGGGTATTTGCAAAGTGGAATGCTGTTTAGGTACATGTATACTACAGCCATCTTTACTCCTGCCTTTCAAAATAGGTGGTTGGTTGAGGAAAAAAAAGTGCATAAATATTGCTGAATGAACCTGGGAAAATCTGTCAAGAATTCCAAAAACTTCTGAGTCTTTGACAATATACCATTTTTTACTTCTTAAAGTATAAGTGGTGTCTATCCTTTACATGTATACATCTAAGAATAGCAAAAATAACACTTGGCATTTTAAAAGCCCCAAAGTGCTTCTGGAGAGTTAGACGATTATTCTTCCATAGCTATGAAACGATTGTATATCTACTCCAGAATTAATTGCCTAATACCTAGGAACTGTTCTGGGAACAGTCATCCAGAGTGGTCCTTAAAATATTATTTTAGTAGCACTAAGAAAAACCTTGGAATAAAATTTCATTCTGTTATTCCAAGCTTACTCGGTGCTTATTATTCAGATCAGGGTTCCCCTGGGCAGGAAGATAGGGGCTAGTTCTTTTAAGAAGTCTTGAAATCATATGATCCAAGGTGATTTAAGGTGGAGGGAATTTAAAAATTAAAAATATAATTCCAACAGTGAAATTCCTAAGGCTGAGTCTTTGCTCTTCTACCCACTAGGTATTCTGGTCTCCTTTTCCCAAAATAACAGAAAAGTGGGGAAAGATTTGTGACAGCCAAAAGCACATGGTAGTAGCAAGTCAACTTGAAGAGTTAGTAGGTGGCTTAGCAAATATTCATGCCTTCACTCAACTAAAACAAAAACAAGTCAAATTTGGGCTTTTACAGATCATAGGCTTTTGTTTGATCAATGCATTACACTTCATGACAAAAGGTAACAACCAGGAAATTTTCCATAGTCCCAAATTTGGATAGTTGTTCAATTTAACAGTCTCAAGGAGCCTAACATGGTGCTGTGTGGGATGAAAAGAGGTTCAAAGTATGGTGACTGCTCTTAAAATTAAGATACAGAATCTTTCAATTAATATGTGTATTTTCTTTTTTCTAATATGTGCATTTTCTAAAGTGAGGTCCTTAAACTGCTGAATTTCCTCAGAAGTCTTTTGAGAGACACAGTGTCTTCCAAGCTTTGAGCTTTCCAAAAGAAAGGGTATGTAGGTGGCTATTACATCGGTATTAATAGGTCTAAGATACTCATTACAATAGCTCTTCCCTCAATTCCCTCATACATTTGCAATACTCCTTAGAGGAGGTAACCTAACCCTCACCCCTTCCCCGTTTGAGAACCACAGTGGCTTCCCAACACAGTTGAAATAAAATCCCAATTCTTTATACTGGCCTGTAAGACCCTGAGCCCCCCGCCTCCTTCCTACCTACTGACAATTTCTTTGATGCATTCCTTGGACATACCTCACTCTTTCCTGCATCAGGGTATTTGTACTTGGCTTTCTCTCCCTCTGGAATATTCTTTCCCCAATCTTCATTTGATTGGCTCCTTATCACTGAGGTCTCAGCTCAAACATCATTTTCTTGAAAAGACCTTCTTAGATCACTTGCAGTTAAGACCCTCCTTCATTTACTCACTTCCAAAAAAATTTCCTTGTAGCATTTATTAGTTTATTGTCTGTCTCTCCCACCAGAATGTAAATTCTTTGAGAGCAAACACATCATTTTTGTATCTTGCTGTTGCTATAGATTTAGTCGAAGTTTGATATTCCTTTCAGCATGCCTGAAATTTTAGCAAGTTAGAGACAAATGTAGGCACTCAGGTTACCACATAAAGTCTCTGCCCTTTTCTTTGTGTTGGGTTTAACCACAAGCTGGTAGCTAGAGTGGCAATATTCTCACTCTCACATACAGAGGGCACTTATTTCTTCCTTATGAGTGAGGGATTATCTTTTTTTTTAAGCCCTCATACTATTGCCCTTGCTTTTCACATACTATTCCTGGACCAATTCTGTGGTCACAGTAATACTATACCTCCAGTAGGCTTATATCCATGTTTCTCAACAATTTTTGTAAGGGCAATTGCATTACACTCACCAGTGTCTTTCAAGGAGTGGGCCATCACCTGAGAATGAATTAGGAAATTAACTCTTGGGTTATAACCATCACTTAAAACATTAACTGGACTACAAAATTTGAAACTGCATAACATATATGAGGAGTTATTCGTTTTATGAAACTGATTTATATATACAGACACACACCTGGACCACAATATAGAATCTGTTTCTACTTGTGGGTTGATATCAAAAAAGGTTTGAAAGTTACCATCTTAGACAAAACAAGTTGACTCCCAAAGCTGGAGTAGGGTCAGCTTCTGATTATGTAGGGAAAGAATGAATATATGAAGTAAAATTAGGGTATGATTTGGAAGAGGAAAATACATGCCAGGGAGATAGCCAACAATTTCCACTACAGCCTGCTTGACACTTTAGTTACTGGATTCCAATACAGTCATAACCAAACATTTTCATTTTCCTTCCAATGTTTTCTAAATTTCAAAGTATTTATCCATTCCAAAAAAGCACTTCATTCTTTCCATCCAACAAGTATCCATGATGGGGCAACTCATATTTGATCATTTGGTTGGTGGAAAGCATTATAGTAAAGACTAATTGAAAAAGCTTGGCTCCTAAGACAAAAACCATACATTTCAAGTGACTGAGCACATCTTATCACCCTAATCTTTACTTATGTTTAAATTTTGATCTTATGTGATTGGAATTTTAGAACTCATTCTACTTAATTACATATTTTGAGACACAGTCTCATTCAATCACCCAGGCTGGAGTGCAGTGATGCAGTCACAGCTCACTGCATTCTCTGTCTCTTGGGATCAAGTGACTCTCCTGTCTCATCTCCTGAGTTGCTAGAACCACAGGCATGCACCACCACTCCGTTTTTTTTGTTTGTTTGTTTTTTGTTTTTTTTTTGGTAGTAATGAGGTCTCGCCACATTGCCCAGGCTGGTCTTTAACTACTGGCCTCAAGCAATCCTCCCACCTCAGCCTCCTGAATAGCTAGGACTACAGGTGCAAGCCACCATGCTCAGCTATCAGTTTTTTGTTTTTTTTTGTAGAGACAGGATGTTGCTATTTTGTCCAGGCTGGTCTTGAATTTCTGGACTCAAGGAATCCTCTTTTGGCCTCTCAAAGTGTTGGGATGACAGGTGTGAGCAATCACGCCAAGCCGAGAGAGCTCATTCTAGTTCAGCACCTTTCACTTAAGAAACTAAGGCCTACAGAGGGAAATGAACTTATCTAAGGTAGTTAATTAGTTGCAGAACACAATCTGTTATCACCCACTTAAGAATTCTTTCCATTGTACTAATTAACAGGATAGTTATGTCAACTTTTAAAAATAAAGGTAAACAAACATCTAAGTTCCAGAGGCAACTAGGTTTACATAGCTGACAGATTCTTTCAAGAACTGTAGGTGACTTACATTTTGGGCAGCAAAACTGCATTTTTAAGAAAAGGGAATTTATTAAAGAAATGTTGCTGGCTGAGCATGGTGGCTCATGCCTTGTAATCCCAACACTTTGAAAGGCCGAAGCAGAATTGCTTCAGGCTGAGAGTTACAGGCTAGTCTAGGTGACACAGCAAGACCCAGTCTCTGCAAAAATACTACTAATAAAAGCTGGGCATGATGGTGCATACCTGCAGTTCTAGCTGCTCAGGAGGCTGAGGTGGGAGGATTCCTTCAGCCCAGGAGTGAGGTTACAGTGAACTATGATGGTGCCACTGCACTGCGGCCTGGATGACAGACACTGTCTCTAAAAAAAGAAATACTGCTTTTGAAGTGTTTGAAAGGCAAAGACTAGTTACTGCCTTACATGCTTAAGTGAGTTTAAGGCAACTGGTGTGCATTACCACACAGCTAATTTTTGTAGTTTTTTGTAGAGACAGGGCATTGCCACATCGCCCAGGTTAGTCTCGAATCTGAGCTCAAGTGATTTGCCTGTGTTGGCTTCCCAAAATGCTGGGATTACAGGCATGAGTCACTGTGCTGGGCCAAAGTTAATTTTTGCAATGTTACTAATAGTAGGAATTGTCTTTTACCTTAATACTTCACTTTTTAAGCTAGGAAACTCAATTCACTGTTCACTTTTTCTATGATTAGAAATTTACCAAGTTTTATGAAGGACTCATCATAGGTACAAAGAGTTTATGATTGGTGTATTTTTGTAGGTGGGGTGGTAGGGCAAGACTAATCTATGAAATAATCCTAATTAAGAAATCAAGGCAATTTCAATAACTGTAAATATAGGGACTAAAAGTGGGAGTCCTTTTGGGTTGGACACATGAGGGGGAATTTTACTGTTTCATCCATCAGTTGGAAGAGTAACTAACATTTGAGGGTGCCATAAAAATATAATTTAGTCCTCAAATAGCTCTTCCATTTATTAAATGGAATGCTATTCATTTCTTCCTCTAAGAGTTGTTCTTCTGGGACAAAGTGTTTATCAGAGGTTTCTCTCTAGCTCCAGAGAGTGCTTCATTATTAGTCTCACGGGTTACAGTGGCAGAAAGGTAACCAAAGGGCTTTGGAAGTATGGAAGAAAGGGAGGCTGGCAGTGCTTCTTACTTAGTTTCCTTTAGTTTTATTTACAGAATAAAAAGCCAATTCTGAAGGGTAGGTAGGGTTTAAATATAAAGGAAAAGAATCTTCTCTTTGGGATTCAGTCATGGTAACTACATTTAGGTAATCTAGAACTAGTTGCTATCAGGAACTCGACTTGTCTATTGTCCACCAGACCCACCTTCAGATGCTAAAACCCATTTTCACTAGCCATGCATGGCATCCATAATTTAGTCTTGATACATTACAGATAAAGTGAACAGCTGGCATCAATAACTAAGATGGGTAGGCATTAAAAAGGTCTAGTAGCAGATAGCAGGGTACCACATAACAGACGTGGATTTAAATGCAGGAATGTAGACTCTCCAAGGAGCTTAGGGGAAAAGGACTAGAAAACAAGAATGGTTTATATTTTAAGAGGCTGACATCTTGGACAGATAATCTCATCAAGGGCTTGGACTCAGCAATCACAGGAGTCTAGTCGCCAGGCTTGAGATACATGCTGGACACAGATATTAAGGCACTACACATCCTTCTCAAACTAGGGTATAATTCTGGGACTAGTAAATAAAAAGCATTGTTTATACAATAAATTATGATACATCCTTTGGAGAATTAGTAGTTGATAGCAATTTACTCTATAATTTACATGAAAATAAAGTCATATTTTAAAGTAGACTGCCAATTTTGGGTGAATTTAGAAGTAAACAGACTTCCAAGAAATGTCCAGATTCTAATAGGTAGTTTCAGGCTGTACTTCCAAGTCACTGTTCAATAGTCTTAGAAAAGTTCGGAAGGCAATGACGGGAAAAAGAACTGTCTTTGATAAAGACGTATTTTAAACTAAATTCTGCTACTTACATATGACCTAGGGCAAGTCCAGAAATGACTGAATCTCATAAGATTATTGTAAATATAGATAACATACAAAGCATCTATTAAAGTGCCTGACAGGCTGGGTGAAGTGGCTCATACCTATAATCCCAGCACTCTGGGAGGCCTAGGCAGGCGGATCACCTGAGGTCAGGAGTTCAAGATCAGCCTGGCCAACAAAACAAGGTGAAACCCTGCCTCTACTAAAAATACAAAAATTAGCCAGGCATGGTGCCATGTGGCTGTAATCCCAGCTACTTGGGAGGCTGAGGCAGGAGAATCACTTGAACCCGGGGAGGCGGAGGTTGCAGTGAGCCGAGATTGCACTACTTCACTCCAGCCTGGGCTAAAGAGCAAAACTCCGCCTAAAAAAAAAAAAAAAAAAAAATTAGCTAGGGGTGGTGGTGCACACTTGTAATCCCAGCTACATGGGAGGCTGAGACATGAGAATTGCTTGAACCTGGGAAGCAGAGGTTGCAGTTAGCTGAGATCGTGCCACTGCACTCCAGACTGGGCAACAGAACGAGGCTCTGACTCAAAAAAATAAAATAAAGTTCCTTACAGATAATTAAGTGCTTAATAAAGGGGAAAAAACCTGGACTAGAAGTGTGTAATCTTGTTGTCTTGGATTAGGAAAGGTCCCATGACCTGGTAAACTGTTGAGTCTCCAGAGAATAAAAATTCAGATTAGAAGGGTGAAGTATAGATTCAAGTTTAACTGGAACATGGTTAGACACAGCAGAGAACTAATACATACTGTACACCTGTTCCTGATCATCTACTATTAGGAGTTTTATATTTATACATTCACATTTAATCTTCATAACCCTTCAAAGGAAGCATAATTGTAATTTTATAGATGAAACAACTGAGGTTCAAGAGGTTCAGATTACTGTACATTACAAAGTAAAAAGTAGGTACTAGAACCTAGTCATTTTACCACACTCTGCCTTAACGGTGGTGGGGGGCGGTACCCCTACTCCTTAAAATGGGAGATAAGTTTCAATAAGTGAGATAAAATAATGGCTCTCTACAGTAGCTCTTGACAACAGGAGTAACATGAATATTTAACACTGAGTTGGTGAACTGTGTTGCATGATGTGACATAGGAAGAGTAGCCCAGACAGGAGATCCAGTCAGGAATTTCTTATAGTATTAGAAGAACTGATTTCTAATCTAAGCATCTCTAAAATCTCATTAATTTATACTGTATATGGAATTTACAATAATCTATATAGGAAATGAGAAAGAAACAAAGTATCTGAAAATGCTCTTCAACGCCTCTTTCCCTTAATAGTTCAGCCTGAATCACAAAACTATGACATTCCTCAGTGACTTCTGCATAACTGAATTCTAGTTAATCAAACAAGTTAGCCAAAAACCTCAAAAGGGTAGCATTGTGTACACGTGCTACCATACCCATCAATGAATGTAGGAAATGCCCATTCCATTTTTTGTTGGTTCACTTTCACTAGCATTTATTTCCTTTACTGAGCATTTAATTTAGTAAAGCCTTTTTCCAGATAATGTAGATAGAGAAGAATAAGACTCAGTAAGACTCTCTATGAACCCAATCTTAAAATATTGGGAACCATGAGACCATCAAGGAGTTCACAGTTGAGACAGACACAAACATTAAATACAAGTGTGAAACAGAATCAAAATAGGAAGATACAGAGAATGCAAGTACCTACAAGTCAAAGCGTTGAAGCAAATAGGAGCCTATCAGAAAGATGGGGACAGAATTGCTTTTTGAGACCTAAAACCATAAAACAGTGTGATATGCTTACAGAATGGCAAGAAGTTCCATGGGATTGGAGAGCTGCAGGGTAGACAGGGAAAGACTGGAAGGGATTAGATCTTGAAGAGACAAGTTAAGGGACTGGGACTCTATCTTTCAGATCATTATTTCCCAGTTATGATCATGGAACCCTTTACAATTTGCAACGTAAGGAAGAAATACCAAGAGTAACACTATGTTTAAATTTTTGATTCTTTAGCTTTTTAACTAAATAGCATAAAAAATTGAATTATTTTATTTAAAACCCCCAAATACCAGAGATGAAGTAAATCATCTTTTATTTTCATCTTACATTTGGTTATCATGAGACATGCAAACCCCTCCAACTTTAATGAGAACAGTGTTTTTGTGTCTTTTTATCACATATCCGCTTAATATTAGGAGTAATGTTGCTGAGTCGGATTCGCATATGAGGTGCAGCATCAAGTCTTTTCCTATATTTTGTTTTTGTTGCAGCATAATATGAAAACCCTGTTTCACACAGGTGCATTGTAGCAAAAGGAAGAAGTATACGCACTGCACGTCTTGCAATGCATGGGTATTCCTGAATTAGGCTACTCCAAAAATCATTTAGTGAAAGTTCACTGAAATTTTGCTTCACTTGAGAATCAGACGTTAAATCGATCAGGCTCTCATAGTCCCGTGCTACTAATGAGGCTGGTTTAACAGTAACTGTAAATGGATTTCTAACCCAAGCATTATTGTCATTTGTTACAGGAAAGTATTTTAACAGAGTAGAGCGCAAACCCCTAAGGTGCTGCACAATGGCACTGCAAATATCTTTATCAACTGTAGAATTATTTTCAGTCAAAAAGTCACTGAGTGTAGGAAAACAATCAAAGTTCTCTTCTTCTACAGATGAGGCCCAAAATTCCAATTTTCTTAACAAAGATGACATTTTATCAAATACTGTAAAAACCGTCACATTTTTTCCTTGCATTGACAAATTAACTTCATTTAATTTAGTAAAAATATCTGCAAGATATGCAAGTCTTAGCAGCCAAGATGAATTTGTTAAACAATCAGATAGTCGAAAAGCAGAATCCATGAAAACCAAAAGTTCACGACGAAGTTCAAAAAGTCTTACAAGAACTTTACCTCGAGAAAGCCACCTTATCTCTGTATTTAGAAGAAGTGCTGTGTGCTGAGCACCCATTTCCTCACATAAAATTTTTAGTAGTCTGGATTGATGTGGTCGAGCTTTAATATAATTGATGATTTGTACTGCCTGGTCTAGCACGTTTTTTAGAGATGTAGGCATTATTTTAACTGCTAGTGCATGTCTATATAATAGGCAGTGACTGCTGGTGCTTTCGGGAGCCACGTATTTTATTAAGGTGACAGCCTCGGCAATTTTCCCATCCACTGCCCTAGAAGCATCACTACAAACATCAACACATTTTTCCCATTCTATTTCATGTTTCTGCATAAAATTGTTAATACAGTTGAATATTTCTTCACCTGTAGCATTACTTTGCAAAGATTCACACAGGAGTAGGTCTTCCTCAATAGACTTATTAAACCTATAACGAACAAACACAAGCAGCACAGCGAGTCCTGAAACATCAGCTGATTCATCTAGTTGCAGTGAAAACCCATCACAAATTTTCAGTCTACAAACGAGCTCTTCTTCAATGTCAGCAGCTAGATCCTTAATTCGACGTGCAACAGTACTGTTTGATAGCTGTACTGCATCTATTTTTTTACTATATTGCTCATCAAACATTCGCATTACTACATCTTTTGCACAAGGTTTGATAAGCAATTCTCCAATAGTATGAGCCTCTCCACTCAGTGCTATATGGTAACTTACATTGTATGATGCTTCTGTAGCACTTTCATTATCTGTATTCACAATTTTAGGCGTTGGGGGTTTATTATTTTCAGGTGAATCAAGATGTTGCTTGAAAAAGCTTATGTCTTTGTCTTTATATGCAGCATGTTTAGTTTCCAAATGTCTTCGAAGCTTACTAGGGGCTAAAGAGCTATTTGATAAAATTTTCTTACATAATACACACTGAGCATGAGGTGCATCTCTATTTCCGAAGTAAGTAAATCCAAAAGACAAATAACTTTCATCATATTTTCTTCTTTTTGGTTTTTTACTAAATGTTATTTTGTTGGAATTGGATATAAATTTGACCCTGGAAAGCTCATCTTCTGATTTTTTAGAAACTGAAGGCTGCAACTGTTTATCTTCACTTTGTAATATTCCAACCTTCTGATCATTTGATTCAGACACAATCTGATAACAGAAAGATTCCACTTCTTGTTTAAGACTTCCTTGTTTCAGTAACAGATCCATGGGCAATGAGTTTGTGGTACAAAACATAGTTAATTTAGAACAGACATTGAGTATCACAAATGTGTTGAAATTATAGGACAGGATACAAAGAAGACGAGCAATCATCAAAGAGATGATACACAGCAACACATCAGTTAATTTGTAAATGCTGCCTATGCATCAATGCGCAGATGGAACATCATACGTTCATGTATCAGGTGATCTCTCATGCGACTTCCTGGTGCTCTCAGGTATGGTACACTTTTTCTTAAAGGTAGATTATCACATAAAAATAAAAGCTATAGAAATGAGTTTAGTAGTCTTAATCTCTATATTTAAAGAAACATATTAACATCAACCATAAAGAAAAACTATTAGCATCAATCTTTTTCTCAAGACATTTATTAACTTAGAGAATATTAATATTCTATAAAACATAATTTGGGAATAACTGAGCCAAGAAACTATTAAGAGTTGTCACACATATTTTTAAGAAAGAGATCTTGAAGAATATGTCCCATGGTGGGGGTTGGCAGGGTTTTTTGTAAAGGGCCATATAGTCTCTTATGCAACTACTCAACTTTGTAGTTTTAACATGACAGCAGCTATAGACAATACATAAAAGAATGGGCACAGGTGTGTTCCAATAAAACTTGAGGTACAAAACCAGACAGCACGGGCCATAGTTATCAGCCCTGTCTCATGGTATACAGTATTGTGAAATCTCTTTTAGCTTTCAATTCTTACTGCTACTAGATGTATTAGTTGTTGATACTATTATATAACTTGAAGACACCTCAGGGCTATCAACAATTCTGAAGAAGTGAAATAAACATACACACAGTTCCAAGTTTTGCAAGACACACAATTCTACTGTATCCAAATACTCTGTGTTAACAATGCAGAATAAATTGTAGATCAAAAGTTAGGTACTGTTTCTCTGGACTTAAATTATATAAATGTTTATATTATCCAAATTAAGACTCAATGGAAGTAATATATTTTTATGGATTACTCAGCGTTCTATTTATACGACAGGTGAAGACTTAACCAGGACTTAGAGAAAATATAAACTCTCACTTAATAGGTTTATGCCTCATATAATAAAACAAATCATAATTAAAAGGATAATGCAATCTAAGGATTGCTAAAGAATACTATTAGCTCTATAAATTAAGGCATATAAATTATGTCTGCCCAAATATAGCTACTTTAGGTTTAAACTTTATAACCTCGCTATAGATATAGGGTAGGTTTTGCATTCTCATGTTAGATCCTGAATAAAAAATGGTTCTCCTATTAAAGGGTAGAGGGTAAGATACCTGAAATAAGGCGTTCTCCTCTCTGTAATCCCTCTCTCCACCTTGGCAGCTTGAAATGCACGCTTCAAAATAATAAAAATAAGGGATGGGGTGGGAAGGGGAGTAACCAAAAGCCTAGAATGAGAAAAATTAAAATTAGACAGGATAACAAGCAGAACTATAAGCCTGTAAGATGACCATTCTTTCTGGATCTAAGCAGTGCAAATGATTCTTTACTGCATTGCAGATCTTAGACTGAAACAGAAGACGTCTCGCTTAGTAAAAATTCTAACATTTTCATCCTGTTCAATATTCTGGCAATTTAGCTGCTTTGAGATGTTCCCCCATCCACTCACTTCATAAAAATAAGTTAAATAAACAACAACAACACACTTTCAAGAACTTTAAACCTAATTTTTAAAAGTACAGCCTCATCTTAATGTCTCTAAACCTAGACCTTGAATCTAAAATGTAATTATACATAGCACTATTACATGAAATAGTCCTTTCACTACTATCACTTTTAGTCCCCCAATAACCAATCTTATCAGGGAAACAATGTTTAATGAGTGATCATTGTTTATTATATGCCAATAACTGTGCTAAGTTCCTCATATAGATGATCTCATCTATGAAGAGACAAGGAGTATTAATAACCCCACTTTAGAGATAAACACACACAGAGGCATTAACACATCTCGCTAAGTTAACACCTCTTCTATGTGAAAAGTCAAGTACAGAGCCCAAAATGTTTGACTGCACAGCCCATGTGTCTAGCCATTACTTGTGTGTTCCTCAATGGTTTTAATACCCCAAGTACTAAAAAATCTGGTTACTAGGAGTTCGGCTACACAGAGAAATAGCTGAATGGGTTACAACTGCCAGAAAGTCAAGGGTCTTATACTGGCAACAGCAGAAAGCCCCACTTCTTATTGGGAGCAAAAAAGCAGATTCTCCCTCCATAGTTTCCATTTGGATTTTGCATCGGAGAACTTTGTGCAGATGCTGGTTCACCTAAGATTAGAATCCCTCTCCCTTGTCGCTAGAGAAGGACACAGAAGAGTAGGAAGCTTTTGTTTTCAGAAAGGAGGTTCTCATCCCCACCTCTTCAAAGGTGATCCCCCAGAATTTCTGGAGGACAAAGAATCTGGACTCCCTTGAGAGTAAAGTTCCCATTCCACTCCCTGAAGAGCGGGGAAAACCTTCGTCTTTGGTTTCCTTCCGGGTAAACTGACAGGTATCACAATCCTTCCCCCCTCCCCCCCCTCGGGCGGTTCCGGCTGGTAACAATACCCTTAGGGTCAGGAGGGCAGGGTAGGAGTGCAGGTCAACCACAAAGGTGGGTACTTCAACACCTAAATGCTTTTCTAAACCGTCACCTGGATGTGCAGCCAGGGCCAACAATCCCTCAGCGCCTCCCTGGCACAGGTGCGCGCTGCCCGCAGATCTCCACGACTGGGAGGCTCGCCACCAGTCGCAGCCCACCCTCGCCTCAGGATTCCTGTCGCGTCCCCCGGCGGCCGCCTCCGCTAACGGCCACATGAAAACGTCTCAGCACCCAATACCATCTCTCTACTTCATGTCCATCAGCGATGGAGAGAACGGTTTTCGCCGCGGCTGGGCTGCAGAGCAGCGCCGCGGTCCCCTGCTGAGCCCGCGACCGCCATTTTACACAGCTCCGGGAAGCGGCCATTTCAGAGCGCACCGCTTAGGCGCGGCGGCGGCGGCTCTGCTCCTCACCTTCACCGAGGCCTGAGCAGGGTCAAGAGCCAGTCGTCGCGGACTGGAGGGGGAGGGGAGAAGGGAAGGGGAATGAAAAACAAAACAGAGGAAAGAAGGATTCGGGGACAGGGTGATGCGCTCAGCTCAGGGATATCGCCTAGGCCACCTCCATAGAGATCCGATTCGCGGCTGGCGCGGTCGCTGGTCTGAAGATAAATTTAGCACTCTGGAGCACCCGAACCCTACGGTCTTCACGAGCGACTTCGCCACCGCCCAATCAGCGCCAGTTTTGTGCCCCGCCACCAATCCGCGCTGAGCAGCGGGGCGGGACCACAGGAAAGGACCATGTTCGGTTGCGGCGCGGCCCGGCCTCCGCCACAGCGGCAGCCGCAGCCGCAGCGGTGCTTCCCCGGTGATAGCTGAGCGGCTGGGTATGAAGTAATTGTTCTCAAACTTAAATAGTCCGTCGGCCCGGGCACTTGTTGAGAGGGCAGATTCCTGGGTGCTGCCAGATACTGTTGGTGATCTTGTAGGGCTGGAGTGGAACCCATGAATCTGCATTTTTATCATTTCCGGCGCTTTGCTCGGACAGGGTTGATGCGTGTGGATTCGTAGCGGCCCCAAAGGAGCACGCAGAGCCCCGGCGGCTGTGCATTCGCCACCTCTTTTGTTCCCGGAGGCTGCACCCCAGGCCCGGTTTACACAGCCGCCGCCTCCTTTCTTTGGTTTTCCACTGGACTCCGGGAAGAAAACTGACCCTTTCCTTCGCCGTCCCACACCCGACGACGGAGTGTCTGGGGGCCTGGCCGGCCTGTGCAGAGGGCTGAGTGCGACCAGCGGGCGCTGAGCCGGCGCAAATCCCGCCGGACCTCTTGGGTGGCCCGGGGTGGGCTGTACAGGACTGCATAGGGAAAGGGGCCCGAAGCGTCCACTGGGAAGCTGAAAGTCCGCTTGATGTCTTTGCACCTCTCACAGTGGTGCCCTTCCCGCAGGAACGTCCGGCCGCCTGCACAGAACGGTTGCCTGCAGGGAAGGTCTAACCCGCCCCGGAATACTCTTTGTGGGCTGCAGCTTTCTGGTATTTTAAGCCATGGTTCTGTGCCCTTCCCTGTTTTCAAAACCACCACGGCCAAAGGCTGCGGGTTGTGTGCTTTCATTTTGGATCTGTGGTGGAGACCTGGAGTCTGTTTTTCCAAATAGGCACCTTGAAATAGATACGCTTCTTAAGGGGGCAAAGTACGAGTGGGTCCCATTATTTGCAATATTTTAGCCTTTCCAGACTCCGTAGAAATGACTAAATGAAGATTGGATCGTATTTTCAGGCACTGCGCCAATGACAGAAAATTCCCAACTTGGGGTCAAAAGCAAGGGCAGCTTTCCTTTTTCTTAAATATGCTTCTGATCAAGTACCTAAGGTGCTGAAAGAAGCCTAATCCTTAATAACACGATTTACAGGACTGCGCAATTTCCTAGGACTGACATTTAGTTCCAAATGTTTTAAAGTCATTTACGACATCATCTCACCTTGTAGTAAGTTGTCCATATGTACTCATTATTATTACTAAATTATTCATATGAAATCATTTTCGTTAAACTTTAACCATAAATGCATAAATCGTTTTTGGGAAGGGGGCACAGTCTTACTTGAAGGGCAAAGAATTTTATTTTGTAATTGCGGGAGTTGTCTGGCTTCAGAATAATATTGGAATAATCTCATATTTTCATGTTTCGTATACTAGAAAAACCTTTTATGTATGTGCTCCCAAACCGGTCTTTACACATCTAGTTTACATCTTCATAAAGAGGGAAAGCCCAAAACATTAAACTGATAGGCAGAATAGTGTTTAAATAAGTTCATCTAAAGTTTAGGACTTAGGTCCTGATAAGATTTGGCTCTGTGTCCCTACCCAAATCTTTTCTCGAATTTTAATCCCCACGTATGGAGGTATTAAAGCGATTGGATTATGAGAATGATTTCTACCATGCTGTTGTGATAGTGAGTGAATTCTTAAAAGATCTGATGGTTTTATTAATGGTAGTTTTTCTTGCATTCTCACTTGCTCTCTCTCCTGCCCTGCCATGTAAGACCTGCCTGCTTCCCCTTCCTCCATGATTGGAAAACTTCTTGAGGCTGCCCCAGCCGTGGGCAACTGAGTTAATTAAATCTCTTTCCTTTATAAATTACCCAATTTTGGGGATTTTTTTTTAATAGCAGTGTGAGAATGGATTAATACAGGGCCCCAAATCTGAAGTGTCTGATAATTAAGGTTCATGAAACAAGAACTTTTTTTGCAATCGTTTTATCAAATTATAGAATGTTGATGAGACAGATAAGAAAAAATAGACAATGTAGAACTCAGACCAATAATATGTAGCTAGCATTTAGTGAATACATAGTGTAGATCAGGGAGCTATTGTATACGCTTTTTTTTTTGAGGCAGGCTCTCAGCTCCATGCAACCTGGAGTGCAGTGGCACGCTCTCAGCTCCATGCAACCTCAACCTCCTGTGCTCAAATGATCCTCCCACCTCAGCTTCCTGAGTAGCTGGGACTACAGGTACATGCCACCATGTCCGGCTAATTTTTGTATTTTTTCGTAAGGATGGGGTTTCACCATGTTACCCAGGCTGATCTCTAACTCTTAGGGTCAAACGATCCACCTGCCTTGGCCTCCCAAAGTGTTGGGATTACAGGTATGAGCCACCAGTTCTGGCCTATACGCTTTTAAATGTATTAAGTATTTCCTGTTCACAACAACTTTATCAGATGATTAATATTATTTTGCAGATAAGGAAATTAAGCACAAAGAGGTAAATAACTTGCCCCAGTTCCAAGAACTAATTAGTGGCAGAACCTGGATTAGGTGTGATGCTGGTTGTGGGAACTACAAACTGTGTTTATGTGCCTACTTGATTTACATTAGACAGAAAACTACTGTGAATAAGATTACAGCAATATATTAGGTAAGGAAGTTGAGCCTCATCATTAAAAAGGACTCAGTACCTCTCTCAGTTCTTGGGAAAAAAAGACTCAGTTTGTTAACCTGTGGCTCAAGCCAAATAATGGCTGGAAGTAGTAACAAGAATTGTGACTGATACCCCAAATTTGCAGCCTCAGTTGCTGTAGGACATCTGAGATGACAATTCCATTCATGTTGGTTTTATGAGTTAATTTGTGTTGCACTAGGTTTTCCAGAAGCAGATGATCAGAGAGAAAACTATGAAGCCAGTATTGTAGGTCAGAATGTATCACCCCTTACCTTTATATACTCCTCCCTTCCTCCCTCAATTAGTAGACATGGGCTGCCCTGGGAAGGGCATGACTGCAGCTGAGGCACACCCTGAAAGAGCCGACAACAGGAGGCTATCTGCCAATCATACTACCTGCTCCTAAGCAGAGCAGAGTCCTTGCTTGAAAGAATATCTGAGTGCCGCATCTTCATGTTGGCCGCAATTTGGAACCTTTAACATAAAGATGGCAAATTAATAGTTTCATTATTTTTGTGAAAGTTCTTATTATTGAGGTGTTGTGTGCTTGGTCAGCCCTAAAGATGTATGAAACATTTAAGGGAATTTCTTCACCACCTGTATGATTGGTTTATTGGTATTAGATTTGCAAGAGTTATGTGTTTATAAAAATTTCACTGGCTAAATGTTAGATATATTTGTAATTGTAGTTTAAAATGTCTTAAGAAAATGAGATTAGTTGATTATGCAAATAATGTTAAATATTTAAAGAATATTTAGTCTGTTAACACTTGTGAATTAATTAAACCATAGCAGAGCATAAGTGAAAGTGATTGTCCATGTTTTTATGCAAAAATTGTGAGATTTATAAATAGACTAATGATATACATTGAGCTTGAAGGCTTGTGAAATACAATTTTACAGTTTCAATGTATTTTGCCTATGAATAAACAAACTAATGTCAATTATTAATTTTTTTTTTTTTTTGGAGACAGGGTTTCACTTTGTTATCCAGGCTGAAATACAGTGGTCCATCATGGCTTACTGCAGCCTTGACCTCCTGAGCTCAAGCAATCCTCCACCTCACCAAGTAGCTGGGACTACAGGTGTCGGACATATACTACATACAGGCATATACTACTCCATGCCTGGCTAATTTTTTTGTATTTCTTGTAAAGATGGGGTTTATCCATGTTACCCAGGCCTGTCTTGATCTTCTGAACTCAAGCAATCCTCCTGCTTCAGCCTCCCAAAGTGCTGGGATTTCAGGTGTGAGCCACCATGCCCAGCCATGTCTGACTGTATTGCTTGATAGGCCCTATCTATCAAGCAATCTATCTATCAGTGTGATAGCCTCTGACATCCCAAAACTTATGGAGAAAGCATGTTCCCCCAACTTTATTGGAAGAAAGGTTTCGTTCAAATTGGCTTATGTCTGTGAAGTAAATACACTGGTCAGTCAAGGAATGCTCTGAATGGCCAACTTGTTGGGACACATATTTCCTTCAGTTTTGAGGATATGAGTTTGCTATGCCACAAGAATTTCATGGAGTGGGTGAGTGACCAGTGCCTAAAAGGAAGGGACTGTGGGCCGATGGAAAAGTGGGAGATATCTACTAAATTTCCTTTTCTTGTCTGTCATATCTGATCAGCTACCAAGAAGTCCTTGGGCAGGCATGGTGGCTCATGCTTGTAATCCTGGTACTTTGGGAGACCAAGGCAGGAGGATTGCCCGAGCCCAGGAGTTTGAGACAAGAATGGGCAACTTGGTGAGACCCCCATCTCTATAAAAATAAAAAATATATAAAATAATAATAAAAGAATATGTAATAAAAACAATGAATATATAATAATAAGAAAAATTGTTCTAATCTCTTAGACCAACTTTTCTCTCCAATTCCTCTGCCATCAATCTAGATTTACTATTAATTTTCTCAACCAATCTCCTAGCTACCAGCCGATCTCTCAAATTTATCCTGTACACAGAAAAGCACTTTACCTAAAATACAGACATTAAAGTCTTTTTTTTTTTTTCTTTCAGATGGGGTTTCACTGTTACTTAGGCTGGAGTGCAGTGGTACCATCATGGCTCACTGCAGCCTCGACCTCCTGGGCTCAGGTGATTCTCCCACCTCAGCCTCCTAAGTAGCTAGGACTATAGGTGCACACCACCATACGAGGCTAATTTTTGTATTTTTTGTGGAGATGAGGTCTCATCGTGTTGTCTAGGCTAGTCTTGAACTCCTGGGCTCAAGTGATCCTCCTGTCTCAGCCTCTCAAAGTGTTAGGATTACAGGTATGAGCTATGGCGCCCAGCCTAAAGTCATTTTTTTTACTCAAAGTCATCCAATTATTGGGGTGATCATCTCTTTAACTAGGCATTTAAGATTCTCATTAAACTGGTTTTGCTTTTCTTTTTTTCTTTTTATAGAGACATAGTCTTGCTATGCTGCCCAGGCTGGTCTCAAACTCCTGGGCTCAAGCAATCTGCCCATCTTCACCTCCCAAAGTGCTGGAATTACAGGCATGAGCCACTACACTGGCCCAAAACTGGTTTTGCTTTTAAAATTTGTTTTCAAATTTTAAAACAAATTTTCAGACAGTGACAGTGCTGGGTGGGAAGTAAGGCAAGTATGGAAAGAAATGTCTGGAGCTCCCTCTCTTCAGCTAGTGGTCTTGTGATGTGTAGTTTACTTGTTCTGGCTTAAAGGCCCAAGTTTGGGATATTCTTTTTGTTATTTTGTTTTAATTTTAATTTTTATCCAAGCAATACAGCATAGAGTTTAAAAATTCAAGTAGAACTAAAAGTATTATGTACAATAACAACAACAAAAAATTCTTGGCTCCTTCTTCAGATGCAACCCCTGGTAACAAGATGCAACCCCTTGTAACATTTTATGCCATTCAGGAGTTCAAGACCAGCCTGGGAAACATAGCAAGACCCTGTCTCAAACAGCAACAAAAACAAATCCAATAACTGTTAAGTTTGTGAAAGTTGTCAGAATCAAGAGTCATTAGTGTGGGGGAAAAAAAACCAGACAAGTAGAACCCAGGAAGGCCATTAAGAGAGGATTCTCATGCACAGATGCCTGCTAACAAAAACTGTCACAACACACTTTGCAAAATCCATGACCTTGCTTAAAGGCTGTCAAAATCTTACACAAAAAATACTTCTTCAAGGACATCTGCCCAGCAACTCCCTATGCAATCTTGGACTGGTATCACCTTTGTTATTGATCTTTGTAGCCAAAGGTAATTATCTCAAAATAATTACTATAATCCTCCACATTTTTTCATTTAAAAACCTTTGTCTTCCTTTACCTCCCTGAATGCACACATAATTTACTATGGCACACATATTCCCACTGCAATGCTTTATTCCCAAATAAACATCATTTTCTTCCAGAAAGCCTCCCTCTGTTTGTTATTTAGGTTGAAAGATTAATACTATTGTTTTTAGTTTCCACTTCCCTGAAGCAGGAAAAAAATTTATATTTCTCTACTTGTGTAAGAGTTTGCCTATGCAAATGTTAATTGGCTCTATGGTTACTGATTATTCCAGTGATATTTCAGTGCCCCTTACAGATAAATGATTTGGGCAATTCCCCAACTGCCCACCTTTTAATCTAGATCTGGTTGTGGTTAAAAAAAGAGCAGGAATACACAAAAATTAGTTGGGCATGATGGTGCAAGCCTGTAATCCCAGATACTCCAGAAGCTGAGGCAGGAGAATCATTTGAACCCAGGAGGTGGAGTTTGCAATGAGCTGAGATCACGCTATTGCACTCCTGCCTAGGTAACAGAGCAAGTCTCTCTCTCTCTCTCTCTCTCTCTCTCTATATATATATATATATATATATATATATATATATATATATAAAATAAAAAAAATGCTAGGTGCAGTGGCTCACACCTATAATCTCAGCACTTTGGGAGGCCAAGGCAGGCAGATCACCTGAACTCAGGAGTTCGACACCAGCTTGGCCAACATAGTGAAACCCTATCTCTACTTAATAATATAAAAATTACCTGGGTGTGGTGGTGCACGTCTGTAGTCCCAGCTACTAGGAGGCTGAGGAAGGAGAATTGCTTGAAGCTAGGAGGCGGAGGTTGCAGTGAGCTGAGATCATACCACTGCATTCCAGCCTGGGTGACAGAATGAGACTTTGTCTCAAAAAAACAAAGCAAAGCAAAAGGCAGAATTGGTGTATACAGCAGGTACAGCAGAAGGTGAAGGAGGGCAGTTTGCTCAGAAAAGAACTGTGGCAGATATTGCAACATCTCTAGTGTCATTCTCTTTAATTTATAAAAGGCTAATCACTTTGTTACTTTAAATAATGACACATCTCACAAATAAATGTCATATACTTCTTTTCTAGACTAATTGAAACTATTGGTCTAGAAAAAAGCAAATTATTGGGCCCCAAATTGAGAGACTTGAATATTAGAAATCAGATACTTTCTCATATTTTTGGGGAGAAGGACAGGAGGTTTACTTGTATTGAGAACTTAAGTTTCACACAATAATAATTTAATTAAAAAAATTTTTTTTGGAGACAGGGTCTCACTCTGTTGCCCAGCCTGGAGAGTAGAGGCATCATCTTGGCTCACTGCCACCTCTGCCTCTTGGCCTCCAGTGATTCTCCCACCTCAGCCTCCCTAGTAGCTGGGACTATAGGTGCCTGCCATCACTGCTGGCTAATTTTTTGTATTTTTGGTAAAGATAGGGTTTCACCATGTCACCCAGCCTGGTATGAAACTCTTGAGCTCAAGTGATCTGCCCACCTTGGTCTCCCAAAGTGCTGGTATTACAGGTGTGAGCCACTGCACCTGGTCCATTAATAATCATTTATCTGGAACTTTACAGAGTACCTTCACAATCTCTCTCTCATTTGGAACTTGAGACAACTTATTTAATTAAGCAGGGAGGTATTCTCATCCCCATTTACAAGGAATGAGGAATCTGAGGTTTAGAGAAATAGATGGAGTTATGCAAAATTATATGCTACATATAGATTTTGGAATAGGCAGTGCTTGGGTCAGTTTTCCTGATTCAGATCAGTGTTTTTCATACTTCCTTTTCTTAAGAAAGTTTCCAGGATTAGGATAATGCAGTTACAGAGTACTTCTGCTAAGTCATTGATCTTTGCCTAAATAATATAGTCAAAACTGTCACTTGGAAAAACACTATGTTCTTCTAGAGTTGTCCTCTTATGGAAGGTGAAAACTAATCGTACTCCCTTAACTTTCTTGGGAAGGTTGATGTTAAACTTTTAAAAGCCACCCCTTTAAAAAGAATGCCAGATAGAGGCAATTTTTAAAGCCAAAGTGAAGGTTTGAAAGTCGTTTAAACACTCAATTACTTGGGAAGAGACTGAAATGCCAGCAGATGGGGTTATTTATAGCACTGTGCTGAGAGCCAGTATATATATTTATTTGTACCAGAGTGGAATCCTGGCTCTGGATCATTTCCTGACTTGTTTGAGACTCTGGGCAAGTCATTTATTATGTCTGTATTTTGGAATTATAGCCTTGCCTCAAAGGTGTGCTCTGTGATTAAATGAACTTCTATTTGTAAATCTTGTTTAAATTTCTATGATGCAAGTCATATCAGTGTTGATAGTTGTGGAGGATAAGAACGCTGACAATAACAAAAAAAAATTCACTCTATCACCCAGAGTGAATTTATGAATTTGTGGAGTATCATTACTTTGAGGCTTTGAGTGCTTCCTATGTAGCATGTATTCTATAAAAAAAAACAAAACTGTAATTACAAACATTTCACAAGAAATGTTTTTTACTTGCAGAATCGTGCACACCATAAAAAAGTTCTCATTTTGTGTCCCTTTCCATTCTCCTCATTAACCAAAGGTAACCACAGCTATTTGTGTTTATATGTATGTTATATATATATATGTTTTTATATATCCAGATGTATATGTACACATACAAATGTATATGACTGATATATATATTTTATAAATTATTGCACAATTTATAAAATATTTATAATATTTTGGCCTTAGAAGAAATTTTCATATCAGCATGTAAATCTCTTTCTTTGTAATAGGTGCATAGTTTTCCAGCTGATTTATTTAATCATTCCCTTATGGAAAGATTTTTGAGTTGTTTCTAATCTTTTAACAGTAGAAACAATGTCACAATGAATGTCCTTATATACACCTTTGCACATCTATGTGTGTACTTCTGTAGGTTAGATTTCTAACGTGGCTTAAACTTTCAGGCCTAAATGATATGTATTAAATTGTACCCCAAAAAGCCTTACCAATGTACACTTTCATAAATATCACATAAGGGTATCTTTCTCCTATGCTCAACATTGCTTTGTATAGTATCAATCTTTCTAAATTTTGCCATGTGACAGATTATAAACTCATTTTAGTTTTCTTGACTACTAATGAGGTCGAGCATCTTTTCATAAGTTTATCAATCATTTACATTTATTCTTCTGTGAACTGCCTATTCAGAGACCTTCCCATTTTCCTTATGGGATGATTTTTGGTTTCTATTTCTGTTTCTCGTTCTCTCTCTCCCCTTCTCTCTCTCTCTCTTTCTTTCTTTCTTTTTTTTTTTTTTTTCCTTTTTTTGACAGGATCTCACTCTGTCACCAAGGCTGGAGTGTAGTGGTGCAGTCATGACTAACTACAACCTCAAACTCCTTTGCTCCAGTGATTCTCTTGCCTCCGCCTCCCAAATAGCTGGGACTACAGGTGCATGCCACCATGTCTGGCTAATTTTTATTTATTACTTCTATGTTTTATAGAAATGAGATCTCTCACTATGTTGCTCAGGCTGCTCTGTGTCTTATTGATTTGTAAAATCTCTTAAAATATTTTGATTATGAATACTGGGTTAGGTATGTTTCCCTGTTTGCTGTTACATTTTTTTTCTTTTTCTTGCTAAAGAGAAAGTTTTTAATATTTATGACATCAAGCCCAGTGTGGTGGTACACACATGTAATCTCAGCTACTTAGGATGCTGAGTGGGGAGGGTTGTTTGAGCCCAGATATTTGAGGCAGCTGTGAAACATGATGGCACCACTGCACTCCAGCCTGGGCGACAGAGCGAGATCCTGTCTCAAAAAAAAAAAAATAAAATTATGAAATCAATCTTTTTCTTTGTCAACTAAAGGAAAAAAGAAGTCAGGCTTTTAAAGAATTAACATTAGTTTTATTCAGAGTCTTACTGAGCATTGCAATCTGGGAGAATCTTTCAGAAAGTCTCTTGTTAGACTGCTCCAAAGCAGCATTTCAGCCCTCAGCTTCTATACAGGTGGTGGAGGTTCTGCATGTGCTCAGAAGTTGTCTAAAGGTGCTCAGAGGTTATGTTAGAGCAAAATTGCATCAAAGTTCAGGAGTGAGAGTACATGTGGTTATAGATTACAGAGACATATTCATAAATCCTGTCAGATGTTATCTTGTGGACAGGAAAAGACAAGGACTCATTGAACTTAACTTTTCCAAAAATGCAGTGATTCAGACGTGGAAAACTGTGCTCTATCCTGCTTATGATCTTCAAGCATTTTTTCAGAGAGCTGAGCTCAGTCACTGAGTCAGGGGTTTGGGAAGTTATGCTGACAAGCAGAGTGAGCAAACATGGTTCTTCACAGCAAGGGTGGACTGTGTGTCTAGCCAGAGGCAGACATTTGCTACTCTGCCTCACACAGTTATGACTTTTGGGATTTGTGTCTTCATAAGAAGGAAATTCTTCCACCACCTCTACCCTAAGATTATAAAATAGTGTCCTCATATTTTTTCTGTTATTTTTAAAAGCATCAAGTGCTCTTTAATCCTTGTGAGGTGTATTCTGAATAGCTATGAGAAAAGAACCTACTTTATTATTTTCCCAAATGTTTAGACAGTTGCTTCAGATACATTAATTAGTTCATTTTAATCCCATCTTTCAAAAATATCAAACGTTCGTAATTCTTGATTCTATTTCTAGACAGAGCCATTTGCCCAATTCTGTATTAATATTGCATTATTTAATTTTTACTATTTTCTGCAGCTGCATAATCTATCTTGATATCAGATACAGAACATTTTCTCTCATTCTTTTTCCCCCCAAATTTCAGGGCAAAATCCTGTACATTTTTTCTTCAATGATAACATTAGAATGAGCTTTTTAGGTTCTATAAATAATAACATTGGGATTTTGGTTAAGAATTATAGATTAAATATAGAAGAGTTGGCATTTTTATAGTAGTGAGTTCTTTCTTTCTTTCTTTCTCTCTCTCCCCTTCTTTCTTTTCTTTCTTTTTTTCTTTTTCTTTTTCTGAGATGGAGTCACACTCTGTCACCCAGGCTAGAGTGCAATGGCACAGTTTCGGCTCACTGCACCCCCCACCTCCTGGGTTCAAGTGATTCTTCTGCCCCAGCCTCCTGAGTGGCTGGGACTACAGGTGTGTGCCACCACACCTGGCTAATTTTTGTATTTTTAGTAGAGACATGGTTTCACCATGTTGGTTAGGCTGGTCTCAAGCTCCTTACCTCAAGTGATCCTTCCACCTTAGTCTACCAAAGTGTTGGGATTACAGGCATGCACCAGTGTACCCAGAAATTATTTCTTATGCCTAATCTGGTCTACTGTTGAAGTTGTCTATTGTATTTTTTGTTTTATTCATTGAATTCTTCAGTTCCAGGATTTCTGTTTTTTTCTTTCTCTTTTTTCTTTCTTTCTTTCTTTCTTTTTTTTCTTTTTTGTGAGACAGAGTTTTGCTCTTGTTGCCCAGGCTGGAGTGCAGTGTCACGATCTCGGCTCACCGCAGCCTCTGCCTCCCGTGTTCAAGCGATTCTCTTGCCTCAGCCTCCTGAGTTGCTGGGATTACAGGAGTGATTTGTATTTTTAGTAGAGACGGGGTTTCTCCATGTTGGTCAGGCTGATCTTGAGCTCCCAACCTCAGGTGATCCGCTTGCCTGGGGCTCCCAAAGTGCTGGGATTACAGGGGTGAGCCACTGCGCCTGACTGGTGTTTCTTAAATTATATCTATTGCATTGTTGAATTTTTCATTCAGATCACAATTGTTTCCTTGATTTCTTTGTATTTTTTACCTGTATTCTTTTGTAACTCACTGAGTTTCTCTAATATGATCATTTTAAATTCTTCAAGCATTTCATAAATTTCCTTTTCTTTCAGAACTGTTCCCAGAGAATTATTGTGTTCCTTTGGAGGTATCATGTTTCCTTTCTTTTTCATGTTTTGTGTTTGTGCGTGCGTGTGTGTGTGTGTGTGTGTGTGTGGTTTGAGACAGGGTCTATCTTTATCACCCAGGCTGGAGTGCAGTGGTGTGATCATAGTTCACTGCAGCCTCAAACTCCTGGGCTCAAGGGATCCTTCTGCCTCAGTCCCCCAAGTAGCTAGGACTATGGGCACACACCACCATGCCTGGATAAGTTTTTATTTTTCATAGAGATGGGGTCTTGCTATGTTGCCCAGGCTGGTCTCCAACTCTTGGCCTCAAGCAACCCCCCTTGTCACCTTATTAAGCACTTATTTGTCTGTCAGGCACTTTATTTTATTTTATTATTATTGTTTTTTGAGATGAAGTCTCACACTGTTGCTCAGGCTGGAGTGCAATGGCACGATCTCTGCTCAGTGCAACCCTGCCTCCCGGGTTCAAGCAATCCTCATGTCTCAGCCTCCCTAGTAGCTGGAATTATTTGCATGCATCACCATACTTGGCTAAGTTTTTTGTATTTCTAGTAAAGACAGTGTTTCCCACCATGTTGGCCAGACTGATCTTGAACTCCTGACCTCAGGTGATCTGCCCACCTTAGACTCCCAAAGTGCTGGGATTACAGGCATGAGCCACCATACCCGGCCTCCAGTGCCTTTAAATAATTTTAATTTTTTTTCCAGATTTTACTATTTTATCTAAAAAAGGGTTAGTATAACCAAGGTACTCTGCCAGTATGGGCAGATGAAAGTCCCTAGTTACTGAATTTTGTCTGTTGATCTTTTTAAAAAAGTTTTAGTTTTTAAAAATTTCATTAGTTTTTGGAGTATAGGGTAAGTTCTTTAGCGGTGATTTCTGGGATTTGGTGTGCCTGCCACCTGAGTAGTGTACATTGTACACAATATGCAGTTTTTATTCCCCTCCCTCCTTTCCTCCACCCCAAATCCCCAAAGTCTATTAATTCATTCTTTTCTTTCAAGATGGAGTCTCACTCTGTTGCCAGGCTGGAGTGCAATGGTATGATCGCAGCTCACTGCAACCTCTACCTCCTGGGTTTAAGAGATTCTTCTGCCTCAGACTTCAGAGTAGCTGGGACTACAGGCACATGCTACCACGCCCAGCTAATTTTTGTGTGTTTAGTAAAGACAGGGTGTTACTATATTGGCCAGAGTGGTCTGAAACTCCTGACCTCATTATCTGCCCGCTTTGGCCTCCCAAAGTGCTGGGATTACAGATATGAGCCACTGTACCCGGCCTATTAATTTATTCTTATGCCTTTGTATCCTCATAGCTTGTGTCTGCTCCACTTACAGATGAGAACATACGATATTTAGTTTTCCACTCCTGAGTTACTTTACTTAGAATAATGACCTCCAGCTTCATCCAAGTTGCTGAAAAGACATTATTTTATTTTTTTATGATTGTGTAGTATTCCATGGTGTACATATACACTGTCTTTTCTTTATCTACTCATTGGTTGATGGATACTTAGGTTGGTTCCACATTTTTGCAATTGTGAGTTGTGTTGCTATCAACATGTGTGTACACATGTCTTTTTCATGTAATGACTTCTTTTCCTTTGAGTAGATACCTAGTAGTGGGATTGCTGGATTGAATGGTAGTTCTACTTTTAGTTCTTTAAGGAATTTCCATACTGTTTTCCATAATGGTTATAACCCACCAGCATTGTACAAGTGTTCCCTTTTCACCACATCCACACCAACATCTATTAATTTTTGACTTTTTAATTATGGCCATTCTTGCAGGATTAAAGTAGTATTTCATTGTGGTTTTAATTTGCTTTTCCCTGATGATTAGTGATGTTGACCATTTTTTTATGTGTTTAGTGACTGTATAGCCTCTTTTTTTTTTTTTTCCCTTGAGATGGAGTCTAGCTCTGTCGCCCAGGCTGGAGTGCAGTGGTGAAATCTTGGCTCACCACAACCTCTGCCTCCCAGGTTCAAGTGATTCTCCTGCCTTAGCCTCCCGAGTAGCTGGGACTAAAAGTGCGTGACACCATGCGCGGCTAATTTTTTTTTTTTTTTTTTTTGTATTTTTAGTAGAGATGGGGTTTCATGGTGTTAGCCAGGATGGTCTCAATTTCTTGACCTCGTGATCTGCCCGCCTTGGCCTCCCAAAGTGCTGGAATTACAGGCATGAGCCACCGCGCCCAGCCTTTTTTTTTTTTTTTTTTTTTTGAGACAGGGTCTTTCTCTGTTCCCCAGGCTGGAGTGCAGTGGTGGGATCTCAGCTCAGTGCAACTTCTGCTTTCTGGGCTCAAGTGATCCTCCAGCCTCAGCCTCCTGAGTAGATGGGACTACATGTATGTATCAGCCACCATACTTGGCTCATTTTTGTACAGACAGGTTTTCACCATGTTTCCCAGGCTGGTCTTGAATTCCTGAGCTCAAAGTGATTCGCCTACCTCAGCCTCCAGAAGTGCTAGGATTACAGGCTATCATTCCCAGTCTGTATATATTCTTTTGAGAATTTTCTATTCATGTTCCTTGCCCATTTTTCAATAGGATTATTATTATTAATTTTTCTTTGTTTGAGTACCTTATAGATTCTGGATACTAATCCTTTGTTTGATGCATAGTTTGCAAATACTTTCTCCCACTCTGTGGGTTGTCTGGTTACTCTGTTGATTATTTCTTTTGCTGTGCAGAAACTTTTTGTTTAATTAGGTCCCATTTATTTATTCTTGTTTTGTTGCATTTGCTTTTGGGATCTTAGTCATGAACTCTTTGCCTAAGCCAATGTCTAGAAGAGTTTTTCTAATATTATCCTCTAGAATTTTTATGGTTTCAGGTCTTAGATTTAAATCTTTGTTCCATCTTGAGTTGATTTTTGTATAAGGTGAGAGATGAAGATTCAGTTTCATTCTTCTACAGGTGGCATGCCAGTTTTCCCAGCTCCATTTGTTGAATAGGGTGTCCTTTCCTCAGTTGATATTTCTGTATGCTTTGTCAAAGATCAGTTGGCTGTGAACATTTGGTCTTATTTTTGGATTCTCTATTCTGTTCCATTGGTGTACATGCCTATTTTTATGCCAGTAACATGCTGTTTTGGTAACTGTAGCCTCATAGTATAATTTGAAGTTGGACAATGTGATGCCTCCAGATTTGTTCTTTTTGCTTAGTATTGCTTTGCCTGTGTGGGCTCTCTTTTGGTGCCACATGAATTTTAGAATTGTTTTTTCTAGTTTTGTGAAGAGTGATGATAGCATTTTGGTGGGAATTACAGTGAATCTGTAGATTGCTTTGGGAAGTATGGTCGTTTTCACGATATTGATTCTACCCATCCATGAGTATGGGATGTGTTTCCATTTGTTTATGTCATCTATGAGTTCCTTCAGCAATGTTTTGTAGTTTTCCTTGTACAGATCTTTCACCTCCTTGGTTAAGTATATTCCGGAGTATTTTATTTTATTTTGCAGCTGTTTTAAAAGGTATTGAGTTCTTGATTTGATTCTCAGCTTGGTTGCTAGTGTATAGCAGTGCTACTGCTTTGTGTACATTGACTTTGTATCCTGAGACTTTACAGAATTCATTTATCAGATCTAAGAGTCTTTAGGAGTTTCTAGTTACATGATCATGTTGTTGGTGAACAGCAACGGTTTGATATCCTGTATTTCAATTTGGATGCCCTTTATTTCTTTCTCTTGTCTGATTTATCTGTCCAGGCCTTCCAAGAGTATGTTGAATAGAAGTGGTGAAAGTGGCATCTTTGTCTTGTTCCAGTTTTCAGGGGGAGTGCCTTCAACTTTTCTCCATTCAGTATTATGTTGGGTGTGAGCCTATCATATATGGCTCTTTTACGTTGAGTTATGCCCCTTCTGTGCCAATTTTGTTGAGAGTTTTTGTCATAAAGTAATACTGGGTAAAATGCATTTTCTGCCTCTATGGAGATAATAATATGATTTTTGTTTTTAATTCTGTTTATGTGATGTATCACATTTACTGACTTGTATGTGTTAAACCATTCCTGCATCTCTGGTATGAAACCCCCATGATCATGATGTATTATCTTTTGATATGTGATTGGATTTGGTTAGCTACTTTTTTTTGGGGGGGGGGGATTTTTGAATCTATGTTCATCAGAAATATTGGTCTTTGGTTTTTTTTGTTGTTGTTAACTCCTTTCCTGGTTTTGGTATTTGGGTGATACTGGCTTCACAGAGTGATTGAACGAGGATTACCTCTACTTTTGGAATAGTTTCTGTAGTATTGGTGCTAATTCTTCTTTGAATGTCTCATAGAATTCAACTGTGAATCCATCTAGTACTGGACCTTTTTTTGTTGGCAATTAAAAAAAATTACTGATTCATTGTTACTGCTTGTTATTGGTCTGTTCCAGGTTTCTGTTTCTGATTAAATCTAGGAGGGTTGTATATTTCCACAAATTTGTATGTTGATCTTGTATTTGCCCATACTTTACTAAATATCTTTTTAGTTCTAGTATTTCAGCTGTAAATAATATTTCCCTTTCTCATATTGGTACCTCTTAATTACTTTTCTTATCAAATTTCATTGTCTACAACTTATATGAAGATGACACAGCGGGTATCCTTGTCTCCTTCCTGACTTTAATGAGAATGCTTCCAGTGTTTTTTCATGAAAGCATGGTATTTTATGTAGGCTTCTAGTAATTCTTTGTGAGAAGTTTCTCTTTTTAAAATTAGAAATAAGTATTTAATCTTCATTGAATGTAGGCCATCACTGAGTCAAAAATTTAGTCATTCCAGCAAGCTATTAGAGCCATTTCTGGTTCTATCTAAAACGTCCCTGTAATGATGTTGCTAGATGTTTCTCAGACATCTTTGTAAGCTTGCTTCCTGTTAGGTTCTGCCAATAGAGGTCACTAGAGAAAGACTGGGAGGCAGAAGGAGAGGAGACCATGCTTCCCGTTTTTTTGGTTGTTGTTGTTTTTGTTAGTGTTGCTTACAGGACCAGCAATGTTTCTTCACCTGCTGTGGTGCTTCCCCCAGCAGTTGCTGTTGGTTCTAACCTTCAGCTTCTTTCAGCACTACTGGAATCAGCCTCAGTGATTCCCCCTGCACCTTCTCAGAGATTACCAACAGCAGCCAGATGACTCTACCTTCCACAAAGGTTGTGGTTGCAATTCTGGGCTTCTATGTTCTGGCTACTTCATTTTTTTTGTTTTGTTCCTCCAGCCCTAGAGGTGGTATCTGCTTCCTGAAGTTATTATTTCTAGATGACTTTTTGCTTTTTCAGCTTTTGCATTTTGCTTTTTCAGCCCTCTAGTGCCTGTATAACCAATTTCCCTGTAATAAATAAGTTTTTTCCATTGAAATACATAGCTTTTTTTGTTTGTTTGTTTTTCTGACTGGACTCTGACATAATGAGGGCCTGCTCATTTGTATGCCAGCTCAGAACCATTTAATATTGAAAATAGTATATTCATTCTTTCTACTTCTCTAAAAATTCTGAGATTAATTTGTAGATGTCTCTGACCTTGAATGAAGTGCTTAGTTCCTTGTCAATGAAAAAATAAGATTCTGGTAATCTATAACATAAGTAGGATGATGATTAATTAAAGTTATCATTTATGGTTTCTTGTGAAGAAGTACCTATTGAAGTAGTTGCCTTTAGGGATCAAGTGGCTATTGCATTTTACCATTGTGGTAGTACAGATGACAATAAGGACTGTGGGTGGGATGACATCTTATGACTGTACTGGAAACCTTACAGACAGAAAATGACAAAGGCTTTGAATTTTAAGCTCAAGTCAAATTCAGACAGGGAACTTTTATGGCAACTTTGAAAAAAGTTTCTGATTTCTTATATCTATAAGATCAACATTATTAAAAATATAACTAGGTGTGTTGCAAAATTAAAATGGAAATTAAATTCAGAGACTCATCATATCATTTATGTAACAATCAGGGCACTGGGAGCAAGTGGGATTCTAAGACATCGGTTGGACTTGGATGAAGCTAAATGCCCAAGTCTATGAATAAGCAGAAGCAGCCCCTCTTATAACAGAGAAGATTGACCTTTCCTTCTTGAAAACTCTGTAATCACTTCATCTGAAGCAGTTGCCTTAAAAGAGATACTTATTATCCTCAAGACCCATCCCCATTGCTGATTACCTTTTAGTCTAGACTTAAACTTGAGCTAGATCTCAGCATGCTCAAACAGAACAAATGCAGATTCAACCCTGGGGAGAAATTGCCTATACTTAAAAAAAAAAAAAAGAAAGAAAAAGCAAGATTTTGATAATTCCTATAGTGGAAACCAAGAAAATAGGTGTGAGAATAGATTCCAAGGGTAGGCTAAAAGGAACAGAATATAATTTTGTCTCAGGATTAATATATTGATATGAGGGCATTTACCAAATAGTCTAGATTTAATGCCTAAGGCAACAGTATTGGGAGGTGTATGGATTAATGCTGTTATCAAAGGGCTCACAGGAATGAAAGTAGCGTTCTCTCATTTCTGCTATTCTGCTGTGTGAGGACCTGGCCTTCCTCCCCTCCAGGGGACACAGCACTCAGGTGCCATTTTGGAAGCAGAGAAACTGGGCCTTCACCTGCCAGTGCCTTGATCAGCCTTCAGAATTGTGAGATAATTAATTTCTGCTTCTTATAAATCATCTAGGCTTAGTTATTCTGTTATATTAGGTTGGTGCAATTACTTTTGCACCCACAATTTTTTTTTTTTTGCATTATCAGAACAAATGTCAATACAGTGAAAAAGGCAAATAACAGCTTAGTATTACTTTGAAAATAGTTTTTATCTCACAGCCCTCACACATTTAGAAGTACTGGTCTATAGGCCTACCATATGAGACAGTGACACAATTCTAAAATTTAAGTCTTTTAATGTAATACTCTTGGGCTTTCCCCAGTCTACTTTTTATGTTCTTGCTGTGCTAAGTCTGATTTTTTTTTTTCTATAGGTTTTTCGGTGAAACCTGTCTACTTACTTCCTTACGCTCTTCTGCCTGTGTTGAGTGCTCACCCTTGGCACTAACTGTCTTTTTGACAGTTTGCTCAATTAATCAAATATTTATACTTAGACATATGTTAAAAAATATATATGAAGAATTAGATTTGTCCTGCCTGTTTCATATCTTCTAGAAATTCAACATTTATTTGGGGTCATAGCATTCTTCCTGATTTTTTTAGTATTACTATATTTTTTTCTTTTTATGTCTTTATTATTTCAATGGCATTTTTGGAAGAAGTAGAAACACTTTGATTGCATTTGTCATTTTCTTAAATCCAAAAGTATTTCTTGTATTTGGAAATAATGGGAATTTGGACTTTCCACTAGTTAGGATGGATCTTTCTTCCAACTAGTTGACTTGAATAGTGAGGTTTTAGGTACTTTATGACTTGGAAGTGCACACTTCACCTCACTGTCAACTTTGGCTGTGCTGCTTCTCTTCAGAGTTCACATCAAGGACAGGGAGGTTATACAAGCCAGAGATGTCATGGTGTATCAGTCTTTCTAGTTGGCTCAATCCCAGAGCAATGCACTGTTTTTATTCTAAACAATCCCTCACTGAATTTGACAACAGGGATTGAGACTAGCTCTTATGGTCCTGTTTAAAAAAGATCTATCTTTTTCAGTGTGTTTTCATGACTTATTTCATGTTTTCTGATATGAAATTAAGATAAAAATATCTTTCTTTTCACCAAGTTTGAAATCAAACAAATAGATGAAAATCTTTGTGGGACAGCTATTGGAAGGACAGTTGTAGCATTGAGAGGAGGCCACGTGTCATTAACTGACTAATGCAGAATTCAAGATAAGGTCATCATTCACGATGAGCTTATTATTATTCCTTTTGGTTGCAGTTATTAGGAACATATCAAGGTCTTCAAGGCCAGGAAAAATTAGACCTATATTTTATTTGCATTGGATACTTTTGACTTTAGTAGTGATAAAATTCACAAAGATTCTTTCGAACAGTTGAAATTTTCTACGAGAAGTCTAAAATCCAGATGTTAGAGAGATTTTTCTTTTAGGAAGATTTTCAGAAAAGGTATATTAATTCAGTTCCTATTGATGGTGTCAGATCCACTTCTGGTGCTTTGATATGTTCTGCAGACATTTTAAAAAGCTCTTATCTAGTACGAGAAAATAAATTATATTGAAGCAAAAGGTTTTTTTGAGCTGATAATGCTGCTCAGCTAAGAAAAAAAATTAGTGAGTTGAATATTTGTTGATTGAATCTGGGTAAAATGGCTTTGAAGAATCTGACATTTCTAAATGGCTCTTAGTAGTTACAAATACAATAAGAAGATGAGTTTTACTCACTTATAACCAACATGGTTGATAACAAGATATTTTTGTTTGGCATCTGTAGCAGTAACCATAGCACCATTTTTTAAAGTTCTTCTCTAAGAGGACTGTAGATTATTGTTCAGAAAATATCCATTTCTTCCCCTCAAACTCCTATAATAGGGTTGTATTCTTCCTTTTCCTATTGATGCTGGACTTGGTTGTATGACTTCCTTTGGCCAATGGAATGTGGGCAGAAGTGATATCATACAAGATCTGAGCCCACGCATTAAGAGGAATTATGTGCTTCCCCTCATTGCTCCATTAGCTTTTGTCCTCTTCCATGAGAAGAAAATGCCCCTGCTGTGGCTCTTTCAGCCTGACTATCCACAACTTCTCCACAAAGCTACAGCCTGAAGCAGGCTGTCATTCTATCTGAAAACTTGTGAACATGAGAATAAATATTGCTGCATGGCAGTTTTAGAATGGTTTGTTAGGCAGCACAGTCTGATTTGTATAGGGACACAGAGCATTTCCTAGACATCCATTTGTTGCTTTTAGGATATTAAGGTAGTAGGTACTATAATTACTAGATTGCTTAAAGAGGCAGATTTTTCAAAATTTTGCCAATGACCTCTTTGACACATTGATTGCTAAAGAGTGTGTTGTTTAATTTCCACATAGTTGTGAATTTTCAGATTTCCGTATGTCATTTATTTCTAGTTTCATTCTATTATGGTTGGGGAAGATTCTTTATATGATTTTGTAGAGGCTAAAGCAACTCCATTTTGGATTTCAATCTGGTCTGTTGATTTCTGATTAATTCCAGTTCTGGGAATGCCTCTGAGATTCCTAGTTTATCTACTGTGAAGAGCACATACTTATCATAAACCCTGCTCTTAGGTTAAAGCAACCTTGATGACACATTTTTTTTTTGGTAGATATATGAAGCACATATACCTTTTCCCTATGGTATATAAGCCCTGAGTCTGGGGGTTCATGGTGCAAGGGTCTACTGTTTTGTGGCTGCCTGAGTCAGGGCTTCTGTTTGTAAATCCCTTTTTAATGTTTCTTTCTGGCTGGGAGCAGTGGCTTATGCCTGTAATTCCAGCACTTTGGAAGGCCAAGGCTGAAGGATTGCTTGAGGCTAGGAGTTTGAGACCATCCTGGGCAACATAGCAAGACCCTGTCTCTACCAAAAAATAAAAAAAATTAGCTGGGTGTGGTAGTACATGCCTGTAGTCCCAGATACTCAGGAGTCTGAGGCGGGAGGGTTACTTGAACCTAGGAGTTTGAGGCTGAAGTGAGCTGTGTTCATGCCACAGCACTCTAGACTGGACAACAGGGTGAGAGGTGAGACCTTGTGTTTATATATATATATATATATATATATAAAACACTGTTTCTTTCTGAGAAATTGGATTTGTTAGCCTCTTTCTTTGGCCTCTTGGCCTTTAGGGGTAGATTTGCATAGACCTGTTTAGAGTGGAACAGAATTTAATCTTTCAAAATTTATTGAAACTTGTTTTGTGGCCTAGCACATAGTCTACTAGAGAATGTTCATGTGTACTTGAGAAAATGTGTACTCTGTTGTAGTTGGGTAGAGTGTTCTGTATGTGTCTGTTAGGTCTAGTTGGTTTATAGTATTATTCAAGTCCTTTATTTATTTCCCTGTCTATCTCTTAATAATTGTTCTATCCTTTATTGAAAGTGGGAGTGTTGAAGTCTCCAACTGTTGTTGTAGAACTGTTATTTCTGCCTTCAATTCTATCAGTTTTGCTTTACATATTTTGGGGCTCTGTTGTTAGGTATATATGCGCTTACAATTGCTATAGCATCTTGATGTACTGATCCTTTTACCAATATATAATATCTTTCTTTGTCTTTCTGTTCAGGGGTGTTTTCTAATATAAAGTAGTATCTTGTGGATATTCAACCCATCTAATTGCCCACTAACATCTACTTTAAGCATATCTTTTATGCCATAAATTCCTTAACATTTGCCGCACAAAAATGTATGAATGAGATTGGTATTTAAAGGATGGAAAGAAGGCTAGTGTGGCTATCAGTGGTATCAAGGGGATCAGAGAAGTGGGCAAGGGTCAGCTCATGTAAGGCTTCATAAAATAAGAATGTGGATTTTATTGCCAATGGTATAAATATTTAATGGAGGATTTTAAGCATGAGATTTACATTTTAAGAAGATCACTCTGTGGACTGTTTGAAGAATGGCTAATAGACAGGTAGGGAGAGAGGCGAGGCGTTTTCTATAGTGCAGGCAAGAGATGTTGATGGCTTAGACCAGAGGGACAATAGTGAAGATTAGAGAAGTGTAGGATTTTAAGATATATTTTGTATATAGAGTGGCTAGAACTTACTGATGAGTTTCTGTAGGTAATAAGGGAGATGACTCAGGGATGACTCTTGGTTATTTTTGTTTGTTTGTTTTGTTTAGTTTTTTTGTTTTACTTGTGTAGTATTTTCTCATACAAGGAGAGTGTAACTGCCCAGTGGGTTCACTTTGTACGCTGCCTAGACAGAGCCCATTTATCAGGACGGGAATTTCAATAGAGAAAGAGTAAAACTGACTGTGCAGGCGACTGGAGTTTTATTATTACTCAAATCAGTCTCCCCAAGGATCAGAGGATCGAAGTTTTTAAGGACAGAGTTTCTAAGGATCAGAGTTTTTAAGGACAACTTGGTGGGTTGGGGGAAACCAGTGAGCCAGGAGTACTGATTGTTCAGGTCAGAGATGAAATCATAGGGAGTCAAAGCTGTCTTCCTGCACTGAGTCAGTTCCTGGGTGGGGGCTACAAGATCAGATGATCCAGTTTATTGATCTGGGTGGTGCCAGCTGATCTATCGAGTGCAGGGTCTGCAAAATATCCCAAGCACTGATCTTAGGAGCAATTTAGGGAGGGTCTGAATCTTGTAGTCTCCAGCTGCATGACTCCTAAACCATAATTTCTTTCTTTCTTTCTTTCTTTTTTATACTTTAAGTTCTGGGGTATATGTGCAGAACGTGCAGGTTTGTTACATAGGTATACATGTGCCATGGTGGCTAAACCATAATTTCTGATCTTGTGGCGAATGTGTTAGTCCTTCATGGGCAGTCTAGTCCCCAGTCAAGAAGGAGGTTTGTTTTGGGAAAGGGCTGTTATCATCTTTGTTTTAAACTATAAACTAAGTTCTTCCCAAAGTTAGTTCAGCCTACGCCCAGAAATGAGCAAGGACAGCTTAAAGGTTAGTAGCAAGATGGAGTCAGGTTAGATCTCTTTCACTGTCTCAGTCATAATTTTGCAAAGACAGTTCAAAGAGGAGGAGTAACAGGTCTTTTTGTTTGATGTTTGTTTGGCTAGTTCCTTGATGGAGGAAAATAAATCAAAATTTTTTATTTTTATTTTTATTTAAGCCTGAGATACCTATTTTAGTTTAGACAACCTTTCAAGAAGGAAGGATTAGTTAGTTGGATCAAATGTTGTGAGACTTCAAGTAGGATGAAGACCAAGAAGTAACCACTGCCTTGGCAATATTTGAAAAGAGCAGTCTCTGATGTAAACAGACAACCACAGAATGAGAGAAAATTTTTGCAAACTATGCATCTGACAAAGGTCTAATATGCAGCATCTATAAAGAACTTAAATTTGCAAGAAAAAATAAACAACTTCATTAAGAAGTGAGCAAAGGACATGAACAGACACTTTTCAAAAGAAGGCATACATGTGTCCAACAAGCATATAGAAAAATGGTCAACATCACTGATCATTAGAGAAATGCAAATCCAACCACAGTGAGACATCATCTCACACTAGTCAGAATAGTTATTATTAAAAAGTCAAAAAATAACAGATGCTGGTGAGGTTGCAGAGAAAAGGGAAAGCTTATATGCTGTTGGTGGGAATGTAAATTAGTTCAACCATTGTGTAAGACAGTGTGGCAATTCCTCAAAGACCTAAGAATAGAAATATCATTTGACCCAGCAATACCATTACTGGTATATGCCCAAAGGAATGTAAGTTGCTCTATCATAAAAATACATGTATGTGTATGTTCATTGCAGCAACTATTCACAATAGCAAAGACATGGAATCAACCTAAATGCCCATCAGTGAGACTGGATAAAGAAAATATGGTACATACATATATACCACGGAATACTATGTAGCCATAAAAAAGAATGAATGAGATCATGTCCTTTGCAGGAATATGGATGAAGCTGGAGGCCATTATCCTTAGCAAACTAACACAGAAACAGAAAACCAAACATTGCATGTTCTCACTTATAAGTGGGAGCTAAATGATGAGAACTCATGGATACACAGAGGGGAAAAACAGACTTTAGGGCTACTTGAGGGTAGAGGTTGGGAAGAGGGAGAGGATCAGAAAGAATAACTATTACATACTAGGCTTAATACCTGGATGATGAAATAACGTGTACAACAAACCTCTATGATACAAGTTTACATAACAAGCCTGCACACGTACCCCTGAACTTAAAATAAAAGTTACATTTTTAAAAAAGGAACAGTTTCTGGTAAGTGATGGGGGCAGAAACTTGATTGGAGTGGGCTGAGAAGAGATTGTGAGATGATGGGATGGAGATGGTGTTTGTATTTAACTCTACCAAGAAGTTTTCCTGTAGTGGGTTTGAGTAGTTCACAATAGTTGGAGGAGATTGTGAGGTTTAAAGAAGTTCTCCTTTTTAAAATCAGGTAGAATATAATTAGTAACCCTGGCTTCCATTAAATGCCACAAGGGCTCCATGGTCACTGTGACATCAAAGTCTAAAACCATTCGTTTCCAGATTTTCCTTGGAGAGGGAAATGGTGTTCCCCTCCACTTCCTTAACTATGACATGTTTGTGTAACAATACAAATAATCTAGGGGAGAGAGAGAGAGAAAGAGAGAGAGAGAGAGAGAGAGAGAGAGAGAGAGAGAGAGAGAGAGAATGAATGTGGAGAGAAATGGGACAATTGCAGGAGAAAAGACTGAGAATGCCAGAGGGGATGGACTTTAGATGGGACAGGGATATTTAAGCAAGCAAAGAAAATATGTACTGAATGAGAAGGTTAGGATTTTGTTGGTGAGATGATGTGGGAGATCTGTTAATTACTTATTTTAAAAAATGAAGCAGGAAGGTAGATTATCTGTTAGGTTTACAGGCAGGTATTGGGGCAATAAATTTGAAGAGGGAGAAGAAGATGAGACCTACTTGTTTTGAATGTGAATGCTGGGAAAGTGTTCTTGGATTGAAAGAAGTTTCAGCATCCATTTAAGATTTGATTGTGGTCTGTTTCTACCATTCAACCTAGCTCCATGAGTGCAAAAACCATGTCTCTTGTTGTACAAAATTATACCTATACTGCCTGACATGGTACCTAGTGCCTTGTAGGTACTTGATAAATATTGATTTTATAATTTTAATAGTGCTTGGCTTCCTGTTGAAATTGCTATCCTAGAAGATACCTATTCACCAACTTTATCGGTATTCCATAGACTATTAATGCTGGTCAGTTGTGCCTGAATTCCAAAGGGAAGAGGGGATAATGAGGCATGTCTGGCCTTCTCTACCCATCATGACCTGAACTAGTTTTTCAGGATAACTTTGTAATGCCCTTAGTTGGGCATTACACCAAGGAAGCAGACAGGGGGGTTGCTGGCAGGGCGGGGCAGGGGACATTCAGTTGGGTGGGGAGCTTAGAATTTTATTTTTGATTTATGAAACCCACATATTCTCTGAAGAATTCCAGCCGTATTATATCTAATATGTATGTATTGTAGAAAAAATAAGAAAAAACAGAGCATCTTAATACTAAAAGTATCTTTCTCGGACACTGACTGGTAGAGTACATTAAGTGCAATCATTCAATTCCTTTTTCTTAGCCAATGAATTCTGTTTCCTCTTTCCATTGACTCAGGGCTTAGCCATATGGCTTGCTTTGGCCAATGAAATGTTAGCAGTATGACATATGCTATGTCTGAGCAGAAGCTGTAAACATGATTGCCTGATTTGGCTTGGCCATTTATGTTTCTGTTCTCTGCCAGAAGCTGAGCATGACTCAGACTCTTCTGCCTCGGTCCTGGCATAAGAAGAAAGGTGGAGAGGACTTTGTCTAGCCCACAGCCTGATCCTCTGTGTGGTAAGAAATACACATCTGTGCTTCTAAGCCACTGAAATTGTGCAGTTGTTTTTTGTTATTGAAGCAAGGGTAAATACATGTTCCTTCCTCTAAGAATTAACTGTCAAGCTCAACACTTTCCATCAACAACAGGGATGTCATGCAAGGTGCCAGACCCTCCTCTTGTACCCATTAATCAGGGTATTCTTTCCTCTTGAACTCAAATATGACCTCAGAAACTTTTTGAATATAGGGCCTAAGAGAGGTACTGCCAGTCAAGTGGATGTGGCTGGTGAGATGAAACCTGTCTGGTCTGATTCCACTACACTATTCTTTCTTCTCGGTTAATTGGTAACTTTTGCTTAGATGGGTCCTCCAAAGTAGGAATGTCTTTGGACATGCCAATCAGAATAGTTTCTGGCTCAGAAAACTCATTTATTATTTATAATATTTTATAATATTTTTAATGCTTACCATATTATTAGTGTCTTGGAATCAATAATACTATAATACTAATAGTGCTCAAATTCATGAAGATGTGACTTGTTCAAGGTCACACACTAGAACTTGAATCTAGTCTGTTTGTCTCTTATGACCATCATCTCTCCATTATACTCATAGGTCCCAGGTGTGGCTAAAGGATTCCACTGGCTAGAGCCCTTGGATTTCTTCTTTCTCTGGGCCCCAAACTTCCTTATATCCTAGACTCCAGAGTCACTGAGGCATATGAATCCTTTAGATCCCTCTTCCGCAAAGAGCTAATATCCAAGTGTCTTTACTGGTGAAGAGAACTGCAAAGGAATTGTGTTAGGAGTTATTAGCGGGGTCAGAGAGGCGCATGAGTGGCTCAGGAGGCTTCTCCCTCTGGCAAAAGCATATCCTGAACTTCATCCAAAGCAGCACCAGAGACTTTACTGAGAAAACGGATGAGGAAAGCCAGGTATCCTTAGCATGTTACTGAATGTCATCATGTCCGTTAAAAAGATACAGTGTGGGCTCTGTCAAAACATGGGTTTGGTGGACAAGGTAACTAAGATCCTCACTACTGGGTAATGGAAAAAAAATGCAGACATTCACTGGGGTTGTGGTCCATAGTTTTACCTGCAAGGTGGCTCATCCATGGGACAGTCAGTCATTATAATCAGAGTTAATCACACACAAAAAGAATTTTCTGCTGAGATATAGCAACTTCATGGGGTATCAGGCCAGATTTTCTTCTGAGCATTTATAGCTCTGTGATGAGGTTGATATTGCCCCATTTTATGTTTATTTTTCAGCTGAGGTCATTTTTTTTCAAAGTGGTTATGATTTCAGCCTTGTCATTCCTGCAAATAGGCAGCTTCCAAACTGTCCATTCTTGGCAATGTATAATGCCTTGTCTCCTGTCTTGCTGTCAGGGGCAGCTCATTTAAGCTGCCAAGAGGGCCAGCTATATTGCTTAGCCAGCCAAAGCCTAAGCTTCTTTATGACATTTCAAAGTGAATCGATGATAGAAATTTCAATTTGTTTCAGAAGAGAGTTGTCAACAGGCCTAGAGCTCAGAAAATGAGTGACCAGGTCTTTAAAAGGCATTGATTTGAGTGTACATAGATGAAAGACACCCTGAATGCTGTTTCAGCATGTGTTTAGTCTCTGAAATTCATCCTTATTTATATGTAGTTATTGCTTCTGAAGAATGCTTAGGTGGCCTAATACTGTGGATTTGAATTCATTCAGCTCTACTTTGATAAATGTGGTGACCATAGCTTGTTTTTGTCTATCCCTTTAGGGGACTACCATACCTCTACTCTCAGTACCTGTGGTTCAGATGGAGCCAATTTCAGACCTTTGTTCCAGGGATAGGCCTACCCAGTGAGACACGTTAATTTGTCTTAGGGATGGACATGTTAGCTTTATCAGTCAGTATCTTGGAAACAGATGACACTTTCAAACTGAGTTATTAAATAACCCTTCCATGGAGGTGTAGGTGACATGTAGCAAAACCATAAAGGATAGTGCAGTTTCTGGGGCTGCACATAGTAGGGCATAGTATTGCTTTTAGGTTGCAGAGGAAAGCTGGGAAGCCATTACTGGAACTCAAAGAGAAAAGATGTGTGGAGAGAGCTGCAGGCGGGACCTGTGACTATTGGCTGAGAGACCCAGCCAACTCATGTGGACCCTTGCAAAAGGAGCTGGAGGAAATGAACATCCTGACTTCATTCTTCTCGCTTCCTCCAGCCTCCCACTGGTCTTAATATTGACAATATCCAAGGGAAGGCATGGAGGAAAGCAGCCATTGATACAGCCAATCTCCCACTTACTGAGCTGGAAGAAGCGTAGAGAGTGGCCAACCTCCCAGCTACCGAGCTGCAAGAAGAGGAGAAAGTAGATTTGGAGGTCAGGCTGAGGATATTTGGCACGTGAGCCAATTTAGTCCAATTGAGAGTCAGTTCTGGGACTTTTAATGGGACAATCAGGCAATATGTTCTTCTTTCTGCTTAAATTTCTGTAGGAAATAGGCTTGGAGCTACTGGTGGCCATCTCATCACCACTTTGGAAAGAGGGCAAAGAGGTGGGGTCAAATTCCTGATGATAATTATTTAAGCACTTGAACCCAGGTATGCTTGAGGACTACCCCTAGAATTTTCAGTGAGGGGCCAATAAGTTCTACCTCTGCATTAGCTAGTCAGGTTTCTTTCACTTGCATCTGAAAGAAGCCTGACAAACAAACAGTCTACATAGTTCCACACGTTGCAAAACTCAGTTCATGGAGCCATTGAGATGATCTCTTGCCACATGCAGCAGTGGCTCTAACATACTCATTTCACTAAATCTGGGTTTCTTGGTGCCAGCCCCTGTGCTTTCATAACGCTCTCTAGCTATAGTCTCAGTTCCACCCTGTTTCTTTGTAGTCTTAGCTAAGATAGCCAGGATGTCACTGGCCCAGAGGCATCACCTGGAATTTTATGAATTCAGTGTTTGGGAGACAGTATTTTAAAACATGTAGGGAAAATAATCCAGGTCCCTTTAGTCGGAAAAAAAAGGCTGGAATTAATATAGACTGAGGTTTGATGCTTTGAGATATTGAAATGTGTGCAAAGTTGGTAGATGTTGGGCCAGATCAAATAATTCCATGAGAAAACTATTTTAACATAAGAATAATCTCAGTCCATGGACCCAGGTTGAGTAATAACTTTTCTGAAAAAAACTTGGCATCAAAGGACATTTGGTAAGTCCTTGGTTAGCATATTTGCTAGGTGGCAGGTCTTTTATTTACAGAGGGCCCTCTTCTTGGAGTGTGTGTGTATGTGTGTCTGTGTCTGTGCTTGTATGCATGTGTGTATATAAAGCAAAGTCATCTTTAATTTATGCTTTTCACCAGCAAGAAATAAAAGGGGAATTGTTCGTAGGCTGAGGGCCAGAAATGTCCCGTTTTCTTCAGGGTAGTCCTGCAGATGGACCTTCCCCCTAGGCGCATATGTCTTGCCTTCACTCCCTTCACACAGAGCAAAGAGCAAAAATCCCAGTCTGCACTCATGGAGCTGGGAGTGGGGAAGGACTGAAGCATAGCGTCGCAGAGCAGAAAGAGCATACTCTTGAACCAGAGTAGGTCTCCAGCCTCTTCTATTCATGGTCTCTGAGGCCTTCGCTTAATCTCCCCAGGTTCCTGTTTCCTCTGTTGTAAAATAGGGTTACTAATATATTCCTTAGGGCACTATCATAAGGATTAGATGAGATCGAGTGAACAAAGCTTCTAAAATCCTGCTGGGCAAACATCATCATAAGCGGCCAAAACAATAACAATGATGACAAATCTGGGCAGGTCAGATCGGCAGCGCATCCAAGATTCACTTTGAAGCCTGCAGGACAATGCCTGGCGTGCTCAATAGCTAATGTTAGTTCCCATCTCCTTCTTCCTGCTTTCCCTGGGAGTGTTTAGTCCCTCAAATAGAATCCTCTGCTGACTGCATCTCAGGGATGCATGAGGTGATGGGGACAATGAGAGCTTTGGAAAGCCATAGTTTGCTTTTTTGGCTCAATAACCCCATCTCTGAGAATTGGTCTAAGAAATAATCTGAAAGGAAAAAAAAAAAGTCATTTGTGCTAAGAGTTTACTACAAAATCATTTGTAATAGCAAAAATCCCTACCAATATTCAATAATGATGTCAGTTCAATTATGATAATTCAACTAAATGGGTTCTTTTACAGTCACTGAAATGATAATTTCAAAGGCTATACAGCAACATGGAAACTGTTTATGATTTATTATTAAGTCAAAAGATAACAGGGCTGGGCATGATGGCTCACTCCTGTAATCCTAGCACTTTGGAAGGCCAGGATGAGAGGATTGCCTGAGGCCAGGAATTTGAGATTAGCCTGGGCAACATAGTGAGACCCCATTTCTATAAAAAGATTAAAAAATTAGCCGAGTGTGGTGGTGCACAGCTGTAGTATTAGCTATTCAGCAGTCTAGGTGGGAGGATCACTTGACAGGAGTTTAAGGCTGCAGTGAGCAGTGAGCTTTGATAGTGCAACTGCACTCCAGCTTAAGTGACACAGTGAGAAGCTATTTCTAAAAAAAAAAAAGATACCTACAGAATTGTGTCTGTACTATGTCATACTGTGATACAGATCTGTGTCCATCTGAGGAGCACTATTGGGAGTTTCTTGTGTGCTTCATTTTTGTCGCCTTTACACACTGGGTTTGTATATTCAGATAGGGAAATTCTCTAGCCTTTTACAACTTAAGTTTATTTTTTGACCAGATTTGAATACTTATTATGCATAAACCTCACAAGGCTAGGAGAGAGAGCATGTAAAAAAATAAAAACAGTTTGATTCTTTCAAGTAGCAAATATCATGATGAATTTTGACAATGTATTTCAACTCCTGTTGATGGAATTTGCACAATAAATATTAATAATAATTTAAATTAGAATTGTAAAGTGATCCTTCTGTCTCTGTTTTACTTACTTAGGAAAAATGAATTATTGGAAGTAAGGTATTTAGAGTAAGGCCTGACATACAGTGAATAATCATTAAATGAGAGCTTGTGTATCAGGGCACTTATTACACTGAGGTACCATTTTTACATTAATTCATGTGTATATGGCTCACAGCAGTGCAGTGGGGTGGGGACCATTAGGATTCCAACCTCAGAGATGAGGAAACACTGTAGAGAAGTCCCATCACATGTCTAAGTTCACATCACTAGCAACAAGCAGAGCTGGAATTACCCTGTGGACCAGGTACCAGAGTCTTGGTCCTCACCATTTCACCATGGGGCGTTCTCATTAAGCAAAGCTGCTATTGTTAGGGCTTCTGGAAAAGAAAACCAAGCGAGTCCCTAAGCTTTTAGGGGAAGATGGTTTTTGAGTGCCTTGGCTCCCAGGGAAGGGGGTGATGAGGCCTGGAGAGGAGGAGGAGGGGAGCAGGTCCTTGTTTCTGCTCCTGAGAGGAGGGAATGGAGACATCGGGAATGGGGAACTTTGGGATGACTCGTTTGTTCACTGCTGGAAGGGCTGGAGGTAGAACATCCTTGACAGACATGTTGCTAAAGCCACACTTGAAGTCAGGAGGACAAAAAAGAGGATGTGAGCCATATGGGACCAGAGGGCTGCCTCTGCTCCTCAGCTGCTCCGAGTTCTGAGGTTTTAAAACTGAATGCTTGTCTGAGATATCTGTAGCAGCATCCTCTTCCCACATACAACTGAGGGAGTCCTCAAGTGCTTTGACTTGTGCTGTCCCTCCAGGCTTTTCCTCATAAATAATCACTACATCCAGGGACAGAAAGATTCCCAGGTAGCTGTGAGACTCCCCACAGGCTCTGTGCCCCATCAGGGCTCCATCTGAGGCAGTGTTGCCCCCCTCCCTTTAGAAGCCTGAGAGCCTCCTCCACTCTGACCTCAATGAGATAGTGAGAGGAGTGAGTTGGTATAACTAGGGCAAGGCCAGCATGAAATCAGAAACAGAGTCCAGGACGGAGCTGTCCCAAGTGAGTGAGGGGCTCTGAGGATCAGGACCCAAGTTGAGGCCAATGCCCAGGGGCATGGCCAGGGAAGCCCAGCTGCTGGAATCAAAAGACAAGGCAAGGCTGAAGGTGAGAAGCCAGGCAGGGACCCCAAGAACAGGTGCCTTACCCTCTGCTTCTTCTGGGAGTGATCTCAGGGGAGAGGGGGGTGTGGAGGGCCTCGGGCTGAATCACGGAGTACTCACCTGAGACCAAGGGTGACGCTAGCATGGCAGAAGCAAGTTGAGTCAGAAACATGTGACAGCTGTGGTCTAAAAAAGGAAGCCTAAAGGGCCACCAAAATGAAGGGGCCAAAGGAGCTATGGCAGCTGGGATATGGAGCCAGGAATTTGAGAACCAGGGAGGTGAGTGCAAAAATAGTAGGTCCAGGATAAACAGGATTGGTCTAGAACATGTGCTGCCTGTGGCTCACTCTGGTGGGCCAGCTGGGCATGATAGGATTGTGGATCTGCTAAATTTAAAGGGCCAGAACAGACACCATTGTGTATCTGTTTCAGCCTGGGAACCTCTTATGTTAGCTCAGGCTGGGTCCAAGAGGGTCTAGGCATGATTTTCCCAGAACCTGGAGCTGGGAAAGCAGACCGAGTCTACATGGGAGGGGAAGGCAGTGTTGGAGACAAGGACAAGTCGTGCTGGGCGCTTGGGTGGAGGGACAAGCCTGGGTGCTGGGGCCTGGGCACCATGGGGCTTACATGCTCAGGCCTGCAGGAGCAAATAGCACTGGGGGAAAGAGCGGCAGATGAGTCACAATCCCAGATGTGCGCAGATGCTCTGGGCAGGTTTGGGCTGCTTGTCAGCGAATTTGACCACAGCCTGGATGGGCTGTCAGGCTCAGGCCATTGGCCCTAGTCCCAGCACAGAGAAAGTCTAAGAACTCACTCCTCTGTGAGTGTTCACCCTTTGAAATGTTTCATAGCCCTATACGGAACCACATCTGGGTGAGTGTAAATGTATTTTCTGAGCCAGGCTTTACAAGTTGATTTTATGACGCATCTAGGCAGAAGGTGAAACGCCCCAGTCATTAACTCACTTCCCCTTGTGGGTGAATTCCGCAATACGTTTTTCATCTGAGCTGTGGAATGAGTTTCTCTAGCACACTCAGACCTGTCTGTCAGTGGACATTTGGCTGTTCAGATAAATCCTTGGCTCTTCAGAGGCTGTCCCTGGTTCACCTCTCAGGCCACGTGGTTTCCCTTGTGGGCAACTTTGCTGGCTCTTCTTGGAACAGGCCAAAACACAGGGATGAAGTTCTGTGGATAAGGCTGCCTGTGTCAGAGAGGCCTCGAACACATATTTGGATTCTTAACCCCCAGCTTACCAGACAGCTTGCTGTGTCCTCGTGTGTGTGTGTATGTATGTGTGTGTGTGTGTGTGTGTGTGTGTGTGTGTGTGTATGTGTGTTCTTTAAAATTCTAGGTTAATGACCACATGTTTTAGGCTACTTCTGTCCCCCTAAAATAGGGCTCTGAGCACGTCTCCAAAGGAGGGCCCCTGAAGCACAAGCAGTGGGCTAGCTGCCAGGGCTGGCAGAATGAGACACAGTACTTGAAATAAATGCAGGGTGTTTGCTTACAGATTCTTCACCACATCATGGCTGAGTCAGATGACTTCTCACCCCAGATTCTGTTTTAACCCGCTTTCCTACTCAGAGCTGGGGGTGGGAAGATTGTGTACAGTTAAAAATATATCCCCAAATTATATACTTCTGTCTTTTGAGTTTTAGTATACAATAGGGATCCTTTCATTCTTCGATGCAGTTGGGAATTATGTTTGACTTTTTCAGTTTCATTCTGTTTTAATTCATACCTGGTTGTGGAAAGAGAAGTGGGTTGCGAGTCAAGAGACTTAGGATCAGGTCTCTGCTAGTCAGTAACTGTGGGATTTGGGGCAAGTCAGTCCACCTCTCTGAGCTGCAGTGTTCTTACTCACAACACGGGCTGTCAGTTTCCCGAGGAGGCTATGAGCTTGCCTTGGTAAGGAATGGCTTTCCCCGTTCAGTGACTCTGGTGTCTGAGCCCCTGCTCTTCACAAGGGGTTGCTTGTCATGCCCTTGCTTGTCATGACAGCAAGTTAGATCACTCTTGGAAGTGTTTTGAAAACTAAAATGCTACATTCTTGTGAGGGATAATTATTACTATGTGCCATGCCAAAAACAAAACAGAACAGAACAAAACAAACAAACAAACAAACAAAACTTTTTCTTTTTCCCAGCCTTCTTCACACTCAACTTAGCCTCATCTGTGGATAGAACATCTTCAGTATTCCAGGCCAATCCCTCCTCTCTGGCTTTCTGAGGCTGAACTCACCCCAACTCAACTCACAGCACCTCTGCATCTGCTTCAGCTACTTCTTCTTCCTTTTTTTTTTTTCAGGGTCATCCATACATTTTTTTTATTACTTATATATTCATTTCATAGTGGTAATATATAAGAATATAAAACTTAGCATTAAAACTTAAAAAAATGTTTTATTTCAAAATACTATTTAAAATTGTATTTTTAAAATTGACACATAATTGTACATATTTTATGGGATACATAGTGATATTTTGATACATAAGATATATAGTGATCAGATCAGGGTAACTGGCATAGATGTCCACCACAAACATTTATCATTTCTTTGTGTTGGGAACATTCAATATCCTTCTAGCTATTTGAGTCTCTCTCTCATTGTGAACTATTGTCCTCCTACATGCTACAGAGCACTGCAACATATTCTTCCTATTTAGCTGTCATTTTGTATCTTTAACAAACATCCCCCTGCCTGCCCCTACTACCCTTCCTAATCTCAAGTATCCTCTGTTCTACTTTTTACTTCTAATACCAAGTTTTTTTTTTCAGCTTCCACATATGAGTGAGAATTGTGGTATTTAACTTTCCCTTCCTGGCTTATTTCACTTAATATAGTGCCCACTTCCATCCATGTTGCCATGAATGACAGGAATTCATTCTTTTTATGGCTGAGTAGTGTTCCACTGTGTATATGTGCCACACTGAAAAATCCATTCATCTGTTATTGGACACCTAGATTGATATCATATCTTGGCTAATGTGAGTAGTGATGCTAGCAACATGGGGGTGCAGATGTCTCTTCGATATACTGATTTCCTTTCCTTTGGATAAATGCCAAGTAGTGGGACCACTGGTTCATATGTAACCATTTTTAAGTATACACTTCAGTGGCATTAAGTACATTCACGCTGTTGTGCAATCAATACCACTATCCATCTCTAGAACATTTTCATCTTGCCGAACTGAAACTACCCATTAAACAATAACTCCCCATTTCCTCCTTCCTCCAGCCCTTGGCAACCACCATTCTGTTTTCTGTCTCTAGGAATTTAACCACTTTAGGTACATCATGTAAGTGGAACCATACAATATTTGTCCCTTTATGTCTCGCTGATTTCACTTAGCACAGTGTCTCCAAGGATTATTCATGCCTGCTTCTTTTCAGACAGAGAAAGTCTTCAGAAACTTTTAAACAGTAGATAGAAAAAAACAATATTTTATCTCAGAAACCACTATAAAGTGAGAGGCTGAGTGGATACATACACTTCCTTGTTCAGGTGCTGCTTATAGCTGTAAAGTAACTTTCTTAAATAAAAAATAAAATGTATTGTGTATCTGTATCTGGAGAATCAGACGAGACCAGGCATGTTCAAGGCGGTGTGGCCATAGAGATGTCAGCTGGGCAGGAGCTGAGTGAGACTCCATCTGATATGTGGATTTGGCAACATCCTTCCTCCCATGCATTTAGTTGTATCTGATGACTTACATGGGACCAAGGAAGTCCTGAGCAAGAATGCTTAAGAAGCTGATAGTGGCTGGGTGTGATGCCTCATGCTTGTAATGGCAGCACTTTGGGAGGTGGAGATGGGTGGATCACAAGGTCAGGAGTTTGAGACCAGCCTGGCCAACATGGTGAAACCTCGTCTCTACTAAAAATACAAATATTAGCCGGGTGGGGTGGTGCACACTTGTAATCCCAGCTACTCAGGAGGCTGAGGCAGGAGAATTGCTTGAACCCGAGAGGCAGAGGTTGCAGTGATCTGAGATCCTGCCACTGCACTCCAGCCTGGGCAACAGAGCAAGACTTTGTCTCAGAAAGAAAAAAAAAAAAAAGAAGCTGATAGTTTGGGGTGTCTGACAGAACCAGGTTTCAGGAAGGTGATTTGGCTTCTTGAGGGAAAAGTCACTGAAAGGGAGAAAGTAGACTGGTAATGTGAATGCAAGCCTAATTGTAGCTATTGGCTGGTAAGGGGCAGCAACCTTTGGGTTAGGTATATTTGTTATTATGCTGTTTATTCTCACAATAATCAATTCATCAATCTTATTTAATTTATAATGTTTTTTCCAAGCAGAGCTATTAATTGCCAATATGTAGGAACAACAGGCTTCTTACTTTTGGCTAGATGATGACACTTATGAGGGACTTGGAGAATGGATGAAACCATCATTATTACATTCTGTCTTTTGGACTTAGTCACATTTTCAGAAAATAAAAAGACATTGAGAAAAGAGGAAGCAAGAGAGCCTTGAAATGGATGGAACATGACTTATCTGTGTGGAAGTTTGTCTAATCAATGTCTACGCTGGAGTGGCTGCACTCTCAGTGGTTTCTGCTTCTTCCAGAGCTTCTTTTATTGTTGCCCCAGACTTTTGGGAACCAAAGACGAGTTTGGTTGGAAGTGACAAGTTTCTTGAACCACACCTGTGCTAGTTTTCTTCAGAAAGGTGCTTGCCATGTGTCTGGGTTTTAACTAATCTTGACTCCAGGAAAAATCTCAGAGTAGTTCCATTTGGTCTTATCCAAGTATAGGCAGTGGAGGGAGGATGCTAGGTTGGTCCCCATCCTTCTTTTGGTAGGACTATGGTGTCCCAAGCCATCATAATTTGGGCTTTTCTCTGAGCGTACATCTCTTTGGCTAAGAAAATTTTGAAGCATGGATGGGCATTGGTCCTGCTGGACCATGGATGGCTACCCAGAGGCAGCTGTTGGTGGGATGTCCTCACTCAGGGACAATGAGTGCAGCAAAGGACTCATCAGTCCAAATAGTAAGTGTTCGTTGAATTCTGGGCACTGGATGATCCCTGGTGCTGCCTACTGACCACGCTCACCTGGGCCCAGGTGGGGCAATCTCTTGTAGCTGACTCTCATCATCACATGCCACTCTATTCTTGGAGGCTCTGCTGACTTCCCTTCTCATGCCCCTCCTCTGTCACTCATGGCAACTCCAGTACTCACCTTTGAGATTACTTTTGATCGTCATCTGTTCTCATTTCAAGCTATTTTAAATTTTTATTTTATTATTATTTAATATTTTTATTTGAGACAGGGTCTTGCTCTGTCACCTAGGCTGAAGTGCAGTGGTACAATCATAATTCACTATAACCTTGAGCCTGGGCTCAAGTGGTCCTCCTGCCTCAGGCTCCTGAATAGCTGAGACTATAGGTACATGCCACCAAGCTTGGCTTCAAGCTATTTAAAAAACTGTTTATTGTAGAAATTTTCAAGAATACAGAAAAATCAAAAGAACGGAGCCATAGCACTCATATTCACTTAATCTTGATTAAACAATTGTTAACATTTTGTCCTGTTTACTTTAATAAGATATATGTGAACCACTTCAAAGTAAATTGTTGACTTTTCATTCTTAAACACTTCAGTATGCATCTCTTAGGAATACAACATTCTTTTACATAATAATACTATTATCACGTGAACCTAAGGAAATTAATAGTAATTGGCTAATATCATCTAATTTAAATTGTGTATTCATATTTCCCCAATTGTCTCCAACATGAATTTTTAAATTGGTACTTTAGAACCAGAATTTAATCAGAGTTCATACATTGCATTTAGTAGTCTGATTTTTAGTCTCTTTCATTCTAAAACAGTCCCATTTATGTTTTTAAACATTATATCGGCCAGGCACGGTGGCTCATGCCTGTAATCCCAGCACTTTGGGAGGCCGAGGTGGGTGGATCACCAGGTCAAGAGATGGAGACCATCCTGGCCAACATGGTGAAACCCTCTCTCTACTAAAAATACAAAAAATTAGCCAGGCATGGTGGCACATGCCTGTAATCCCAGCTACTTGGGAGGCTGAGACAGGAGAATCGCTTGAACCCAGGAGGTGGAGGTTGCAGTGAGCTGAGAATTCACCATTGCACTCCAGCCTGGGCAACAAGAGCGAAACTCTGTCTCAAAAAAAAAAAAAAAAAAAAAAAAAAAAATTATATCATCAGGAGCCAGGCCAATTGTAATGTAGAATGTCTCACTTGATTTGTCTGACCATTTCTTTATGTTGTTATTTAACTTTAAAAAACACATATGCAGCCCTTGTATTTTCTGTAAACTGAAAATTAATTTTAAAAGCTTGATTAGATTTGTTTAATAATTTTAGTAGACGATGCTCATTGTTTTAAATGAACGAATATCATGTCCTAGTCACTTCAAGGTTTGCCTTTGAATTTCAATATGTTCTCTTTCTCCCCGTTTTTCTCAAATAGCTTATTTGGAAAATTGCATTTTTTTGCACCACTATTACTACTGAACTATTTCACAAACCCATTTTGAAAGTCAAAAACCAAGCACTGAGCATTTCTCTTTGTAATCCAGCCACACCAACCCTAATCTTCTCTGAGGTGGTGTACGGCTATCACCGGGGAGAAAAATGGAGTGCCAGGAAATGCACAAAGGAAAAGCAGCCTGACAAATGTTTTCAGCCTTAGGCTCCACACCACTAAAGAACATTGCCACCTGCTGTAGGGGATGAAGCTTCTGAAGCACATGAGACTTAAGAGGAAGCAGAGGTCACACCCTCAAATGTCTTGCTCCACAGAACTGGAATGACATACTCTGAAGAATCCCAGACGGCATTCCAGATGCACCTTGTGGAAACATGGGACTTTGGTCCTTTTCCAATGCCAGGTCACAGAAGAAAGCTCATTTTGCAGATACTCACAGTTACTAGCAGGGCCATCATCCTTAACATTTTTCTGTTGACTCAGATCTCAGTGATTTGTAGAAGGATAAATCATCTAACTATGAACTTCCTCTTGATTCTGAATAGAATCTTATTTTAGCCTTTATCCTGTTATGCCTTCCCCAGTAGTCTAGTGAATTCAGTAGGGAATAAACCATTTGTTTCCATTTCATGGGGAAAAAAACCCCAATCTTGGACTTTTTCTTTTTTCAACCAATGTTTATCGAACCCTTATTGTGAACCAGGAGCTGTATTAGGCTCTGAGAATACATAGTTAGCCTCAGCCCACGTGATGCTTATAGTAGGGAAGAAGATACATAAACAGATACTTTTATTATAAAATGGTAGAAAGTATTACTAGGTGTCAAAAGGTAAAAGTTGAAGGGTATAACTCAGCCTTCCTCGAAGGGCTGAGACTTGAGCTAAGACTTGAAGGATGGGCAAAAGCCAGATGCCAAGTGGGGAGAAGAGCTCTGTTGGTCTGTTCACTGTGGTATCCCTACCACCCCGGCACATGATCTAGTATGTGGCAGACATTTAATACAGTAAATTTGCAAAAGAAATCTCAGCAGAGGAAATGTTACAAGCACAAACAAGGCACGGGAAACTAGAAATAGTTTGGATTTACCAGGAGATTAATCCTTATAGGATCATAGATTCCTGTGAAAAACTAACAGAAGCTATGGACCTTCTTCCTAGCAAAATTAACATACATTCAACATTTAGCAGATAATTTTAGGGGATACAGATATGCCTGAATCTTGTGCACCCTGAGAAATCTTTGTTGTAGGGAATTGGGAGTACAGAGGTTTTTTAAAAAAATATTTATTTTATTGTATTATAAAGTAGGGGAATGACATAACTTGGTTACTTTGGATGCATTGTGAAGGATGGTCTTAAGGGCGATAATACTAGAGGTGGCAGTTCACTTAAGAGGTTGCCGAAATAATTCTGGGTGAGTTAGCCAGAACTAGCAGTGAAGACACGGGCATGGATAAGAATAGTGGGGTGAAGAATAAGCAGTAAAACTGGCACTTGCTGGTGTTTGGTTGGATTTGAGAGTAAGGAATGGGAAGGAGCTAAGGTTGACTTTCAGGTTTTCTGAAAGACAGGGCAGTTGGTGGTGGTAGTGATTGCGATAGGAAATGCAAGAAAACAGGTTTGGGTAGGAATGGGCTGTTGGACAGGATAAATGAGGAGTTTGGGTTTGGCCATGTTGAGATCACTTGAGGCAACCAGGTAATGACAGATAGGAGCGAAGTGGAAGGATAATGGGGAGATGCTGTAAACTTAAAGCAAAGGATTATGGAAGAGTGGAGTGAAGTTCCATCATATCTTTTCGCTTAATTGGGCAGAGACAAGGACTGATGGCCACTGAGTCTAGGAATATGGGGAGTGGGATCATAAGGCACCTCCTGAAACAAGGGTTGGTGGAGGGCCAGTGTCTTCAGGAGCTGTGTTAATTTCCCAGGGCTGCCACAACCAAGTACCACAAACTGGGTGACTTAAAACAACTGGAATTTCTGTCTTACAGTCAGAAATCAGGGTGAGGCAGGAGAATAAGGTCTGAAGGCAGGGGACCTAAGGCCATTCCTCGCAGACTTCCTGTAACTAAATTGAAAGGGAAACCCTAACTTTCCATGCCTAAGTAACAAAAGGACCAGAGGCTATTTCCTTTGCAAATCCCCACCTTTTCGTGTGGCAGATGGGAAATTGAAAGTACCTTAATTTGCAGAGGAGTGTAACTTTGTTTGCATAGGAGTGTAACTTTGTAACTTCACTACAGCCTCTGGCTGCTGTCCACAACCAATCAGACTGATTGCAGGCAAAGTCTTTGTTTGCATAGAAGTGCAAGTTTGCAACTTCACTTCAGCCTCTGACTGGGGGCCAGCATTTCATTTACATGAGGTGAGCTCCAAGTGGCCAATGGGAAACCTCTAGGGAGTATTTGAACTGGAGAAGTTTCTGTATCCCAGCCCATGAGCCGGCTTATGCTGCTCCCACCCTGTGGAGTGTACTTTAACTTTCAATCAATCCCTGCTTTCATTCCTTCGTTGTTTCATTGTTTCGTTGCTTTGCTGTTTTATCCAATTCTTTGTTCAAAATGCCAAGAACCTGGACGGCTTGCAGTCAAGACCCTCTACCAGTAAGGAAGGTGCTGGCAGGACCATGCTTCCTGTGAAACCTAGGGAAATCCTTGTGCCTGTTTCTAGTTTCTGGTGGTTTGCGGGCAAGCTTTAGCGTTCTTTGGCTTGTGGAAGCATCACCTTACTCTCTGCCTGTGTTATCGCATGGAACTCTAGGTCTGTGTCATCATGTGGCCGTCTTATAAGGACACCAGTCATATTGGATTAGAGACACATGCTGCTCCAGTATGACCTCATCTTAACTAATTACACCGACAATGGCCCTATTTCCAAATAAGATCACATTCTAAGGTACTGGGGTTGGGACTTCAATATATTTTTTTCAGGGAACAAGTTTTACCCATAGCAGGGAATACACTGTTTTTAGCTCAAGGATAAAACAGAGGGAACATTCTTCAGAGATTTGGGGAGGGAGGGAGTTAGATTCAAAAAGTCCCAAGTGAAATGGTTGGGGATATTTGGGGGGATGGTGGTGGGGATCTGATCAGAGGAGAGATAAGAGGAAGAGCTAACTGATATTCTGGGTGATAGAACTGGTAGAAATGTGAAGCATGGGGTGTGAGCATGAGGAACCCACTGCAGCTCTGGTTTGAGGGCAGTCTTGGCGGACCAGCCCTTTGGTGCGGAGAGAACACACTCTGCCAGAGGGGACTCTGGGTAGAGAGGCATCCCATGGAATGCACCTGACTGCTGTTGCTTGGTCAGCTTCTGCTTATGGATGTTAGTTTGCTGAAAAAGAATCACCTACTTTCTGCAGATTCTCAGAGTTTTATGCACAGTGGCTGAAATTTCCTAAAAGCTGCCAGTGTCACTGTTGTTTTTTAAATTATTTTCTTCTTGCTGCTACTAGCAGGCAGGAAGCAATAACAGTCTGAGAGGTGCTTCTGTGCTTATAACTTTGATATTTTTTGGGGGGATTTTGAAGGGTTCTTCTACTCCCAAAAAAACTTTAGAAAGTAAATTCAATGAATAAACCTGTTACTTGAGAAAACCCTCGCTATCTACTTACTCCTTTCTTCTTACCCTTATGAACTCCAAAACAACAGAATGCAAGGTAAAAGGTGTTAGGTCAAAAGACTCACTGAATTACAAATGCATTCTGGGGAGGGGCTCTATATTGTTAGCCCTTCTAAAAGTTCTACTCTTTACGCAAAGGGCAAAGAGAGCTGATGCTTGGGCCACTGCTCACATTTCACTTGCTTGCACTCTTTATTAGATACTTTCTTAGTTGTAGTCCCAGCCACTCTACATCTTATTTGATCCTTTTTTTTTCTTGGCAGAGTCTTGCTCTTGTTGCCCAGGCTGGAGTGCAATGGCGCAATCTCGGCTCACTGCAACCTCCGCCTCCCGGGTTCAAGCGATTCTCCCTCTTCAGCTTCCTGAGTAGCTGAGATTGCAGGCACCTCACCATGCCCAGCTAATTTTTGTATTTTTAGTAGAGACGGGGTTTTCGGGGTTTTACTACGTTGGTTTTACCACATTTTTACCAGGCTGGTCTCAAACTCCTGGCCTCAGGCAATCCATCTGCCTCGGCCTCCCACAGTGCTGGATTACAGGCATGAGACATTGCATCTGGCCTATTTGATCCATTTTTATGAAGGATTATACAAATGTACTCTGATACACATAGTTTCATAAAAAGAAGCCTCTACCCAGGTGTGTAAGCTTAAATACCAATACAGGAAGAATTGTTAAATGATGTTTTGTGGTGGCTAGAGAGACTGCATCTGTTGAGCAGGGTGGTGAGTGTTATGGCACAGATCTGGAGTTAAGGTTATTGTAAAAATTATGGTTGGAGCTATTTTCAAAAAACTCATAAGAAGGGATGATTGTATACCTGTGTGTTGCAATTCATGTGTACAAAGACCAGGGACTTAGGGATGCTGGCTGTCACTTAGAGCATGGTTTTGCAAAGTTTAATAAGCACACGAAGTGCCTGGGCATTTTTTAAAATGCAGATTCTGATTCAGCATATCTGGGATGGATCCTGAGATTCAGTATTTCTAACAACTGCACCCCCCCGCCCCCTGCCGCTGCCAGGTGACCTTGATGCTGCTGGTCCAGAGGCCACACTTGGAGGAGCAGAGACCTAGGGAACCTCTTAAGGAAGCGCCTTGATAGCGTGGCAGCGTGGTCCTCAGCCTAAATCCTTCAACTGCAACTTCGAAATCCAGAAACAATAAAAGCCAAAAGCATTTTTATAACCTTTGGAGGCAAATCCAATTTGAACTCATGTGAAACTACACATAATACTTATTTCCTATTTTGCACAAATGTTCATGTTTTCATTGCATAAAGATTGGTGTATATGATTATGGGAAACTGCCCTAGACTCCTCTGGGGGATGATGTTATATGAGGCACAAGACCATATTCTAGAATCCAAAAAATTTCTAAATTTAGAAACACCTCTGACTCTCAGAGTTTGTGGACCCGTGACAATTCTGGGGATATTTACTCCATCCATAGTCTTCCTTCTTCTTCTAGAAGTTGTTCTCAAACTTCGTGGAGCTGGGCCTACTCTGTCCTCCTACTCCCAGCTCCCTCCACCAGCCACAGATAATTTGATCAGGGCTGGATACTCGACCCAAATTGGGCCAATCAGATTTTCTTTGTGAGACTGTAGAATTCGGATTCATGGATGTTCATCTTGGGTGCAGGGACTGAGGCAGGTGAGAAGCAGCTTTCTGAAGCTGCATATCTGAGAAGTAGAGTAGATCTGGAGAGAGAGAAAGGGAGGAAGAGAGAGCATGTGTGCACCAGAGAAACAGATGTGAAGAGAGAAACAGAAAGGAGTGTGCATGCAGCCTGAGAGTGGGAGAGGAGAGCATCAGCAGTAGTGTGAGATGCGGACTGTGATGCTGTAATATAATTAGAAATATATATTTGGTCTTTGTCTCTGGTTTCTGGCACAGAGCTTCTAAAACCTTTGTAACTTCTTGAGCATAGGGGGTCAGAGGAATATGTTTTGTTATAATATTTGGCTTTTGTCCCTGGTTCCTGGCACAGAATTTCTAAAATCCTTGGAATTTCCTGAATGATAGATGTGAGAGAAACATCTTTTGTCATTTTAATAAGCCTCTTGCAATCATACCTGAGTTTATGTGAATGGAGTGATTCTTGGAGGGTGGAGGCTGATTACCAGAGGAACCAGCCAGATGATTAGAAGATTGGAACTTCCAGCCCCACCTGCTGACCTGTGGGAGGGGGAGAAGGGATGGAGATGGAGATTGAGTTCAATCAGCAGTGGCCAGTGATTTAATCATTCATGCCTATGAAATGGAACCTCCATAATGACCCTCAATGACGGGGTTGGAGAGCTTCCTGGTTGGTAAACACATCTATGCGCCAGCATGAAGTCATACCCTGACCCCAGCAGTTCAGAAGCTCATTCACTCCGGACCCTGCTGGCGCTTACTCTGTACCTCTTTACCTGGCTGTTCATTTGTGTTTTTTATAATAAGACAGGAAACATAAGTAAAGTTCTCCCCTGCATTCTGTGAACCATTGTAGCAAATTATTAAACCTGAGGAGAGGGTTGTGGACAAGTCAGAAAGAAGTGTGAATAACCTGGGGACCAACTGCTTGCAATTGGCATCTGAAATGAGAGGCAGTATTATGGGACTAAGCCACTAATCTGTGGGGTCTGCAATAACTCTGGCTAGTTAGTGTCAGAATTGAATTGAATTTTAGGGCACCCAGTTGGTGTCCATATAGAATTGGATTATTGCTTGGTGTGGAAAACCCATTTGGAGTAGAGAAACAGTTTCTCCTAGTACAGACCAACAGTGAAGGCAGAGGCTTCAATCCTGATGGCTTTCCAATTTCTGGTTTTCAGTCCCAACAGCCCTTTCTCCCCTTGAGTTCCGTGGCATACAACTACCATCTTATAATATTTTTTTTTTTACATTTTGTTAATGCTAGATAGAGTGGGTTTCACTGACCCAAAAGGCCTTAACTAACACACTAATATAACTTTTTCTGTTAGTGCAGTAAAAATTTTTTTTGACTCTGCAGGTTGGATATGCAAATCAAATTTCCAAGAGAATGCTGATTTATTAATTTCCATGCAGAATTACTGCCAATGGGACCAGAAGACTCCTGCTCACAGGTCAGTTTGTTCCCTCCTGGTAGGAATATCTGCACGGGAGCCAAATTATTATGAGAAGGCTGCTTGATGAGTGCAGGGAGAATCAGATAATGAGGGGATCTGAGCAGACTGTCTCCAAGCTAGCCAGGATGGCTGGAGGCCCTTTTCCCTACTTTCAGGATGGAGCAAACCTGCCAAGCCATGTACACATGTGCCTGTGCTTGGGCATCCTTCAAAAATAGGCCAGCTCACTAAAACAAGTTCAACCATAAGCCAAGTCGGCTAATGAGCCATTTACCTAAAGTGAGTATTTGTTAAAACATTTCGTGTGTGACTGGATGATTTCTGTAGCTTTCTGAGTCTTTTCTCCCTATGGTGACTGGTGACTGTTTTCTGTTGTGCAGTTCTTACACCTTTCTCCTCTTCGCTTCCCTTCCCTCTTCTTTTCCTGTCTTTCTTTCTTTCCTCCCCCCTCTTTCCTTCCTGCTTTCTCTTCTTATTTCAGAGATCTGTTTGCCCACTTGTCTAAGGTTGTCAACCTCCCCTAATTCATGCTCCCACCACCACACCATCTCCTAGAGCTAAGGACTGGTGGTTGTGTCTTGAGTGCTAGGGCAGCCATAAAGCCAGAAATAGTGCTGGATGGAGAAAATGAGTGGAGCAGAGAGAGAGAGAGAGAGAGAGAGAGACAGAGAGAGACAGAGAGAGAGAGAGCGAGCGTGTGTGTGTGTGTGTGTGTGTGTGTGTGATGGGTATGTTGAAGGGGGAGGAAGCTGAAGGGCAAGAGCCAGACACTCCAGAAAACTGGAACCACCCAGACCAAAGCAGCAGGGGCAAGACCATCAGCTGGAAATCAAACCAAGAGTCTAAAACGAGATAAGAGACTGGATTGAAATAAGGAGATAATAATAGTTGTTTTGTATTTCTATTGCCCATTACCTATCTTATAACTTTCTATTTTTCTAAAATTGCAGTATGTGCCTTTTGGAAACATTTGTGCAAGGTTGAATTTGCATAAATCTAGAGTTGCTCAACTCAGGGGGTGTTTTATTTATGATTCATCAACTTTCCCTTTTTTTCTTTTTAGCTTCTCCTTCCTGCTACTTATTGTTTGCATCTTAGACTTTTGTGCACTAGATGTCATTATTAAGCAAATTAACCCAAATTCAATGTTTGTTGCTCTGTAATGAGGCATTTCTGTGTTGACAGTGGAAGTGAAAAAAATAAGATATTCATTAGAAACATATTAAGCTCGATTTATAGCTTGTGACACCTAAAAGACAAAGTAATACTGGACTACAAATATTAACCCACATTACATTTTCAGGCTCTTTTAAACCAAATAAAGTCCGTCTTAACCAAGTAAAGTTTTTTCCACATAAAAATTATATATATTTGTATTTCTTTTCTGTTATTGATGTAGCAATCACAATTTAGTGGTTTAAGACAACATACCTCTTTTTATTTTTTTAAGTAAGATAGGGTCTGCCTCTGTTGCCCAGGCTCAAGTGCAGTGGCATGATCATGGCTCACTATGGCCTCAACCTCCTGGGCTCAAGAGATCCTCCCATCTTAAGCTCCTGAGTAGCTGGGACTACAGATGTACACCACCATGCTCAGCTAATTTTATTTTTTGTAGATGCAGGGTCTCACCACGTTGCTCAGATTGGTCTCGAACCCTTGGGCTCAAGTGATGCTCCTGTCTCAGCCTCCCAAAGTGCTGGGATTACAGGTATGAGCCACTGCACCTGGCCCACAAATTTATTATTTTACAGTTCTAGAGATCAGAAGTCTTAAAATCAAGGTGTCTTAAGAGGTGTGTCCCTTCTGAAGGCTTTAGGAGGAAATATTTCCTCATCATTCCCAGTTTCTGGAGGCCACCTGCATGCCTTCACTCAGGGTCCCTTCCTGCACCTTTTTTCTTCCCCCCATAACTGTACAGACTCTCATCTCTGTCACCCAGGCTGGCATGCAGTGGCTCGATCTTGGCTCACTGCAACCGTCGCCTCCTGGGTTCAAGCGATTCTCCTGTCGCAGCCTCCCGAGTAGCTGGAATTACGGGCATGTACCACCATGCCTGGCTAATTTTTGTATTTTTAGTAGAGACAGGATTTCACCATGTTAGCCAGGCTGGTCTCAAACTCCTGACCTTGTGATCTACCCATCTTGGCCTCCTGAAGTGCTGGGATTACAGGCATGAGCCATCATACCTGGCCTGCTAGCTATAATTCTTCAATAAATTATGAATTCAGGTCTTTACTTTTGGGAGTCTGCATTAGTCTATTCTTGTGTTGCTATAAAGAAATACCTAATCCAACCTGGGGAACATAGTGAGACCCCATCTCTAAAAAACAAATTAGCTGGGCACAGTGGCATGCACTTATAGTCTCAGCTACTTGGGAGGCTAAGGTGGGAGGTTCACTTCAGCCCAGGAGTTTGAGGTTGCAGTGAGCCATGATCGCACCACTGCACAACGAACCTGTGTGACAGAGAAAGAGAGAGAGAGAGAGAGAGAGAGAGAGAGAGAGAGAGAGAGAGAGAGAGAGAGAGAGATCCTGTCTCAACAACAACAAACCAAAAAAAACAAAAACAAAAACAAAAAAAGAAATACCTGAGACTAGGTAATTTATAAAGAAAAGAGGTTTAATTTGGCTCACAGTTCTGCAGGCTGTATAGGAAATGTGGGGCTGGCATCTGCTTCTGGTGAGGGTCTCAGGAAGCTTACAGTTATGGTGGAAGGTTAAGGGCAGCAGATGAATCATGTGGTGAGAGAGGAAGCCAGAGAGAGGGAAGGGCATGGTTGTAGACTCTTAAACAATCAAATCTCATGTGAACTAACTGAGCAAGAACTGACTTGTCACCAAGGGGTGTTAACCGTTCACAAGGGATCTGCCCTCATGATCCAATTACCTCCCACCAGGCAATCACATTGGGAATCGTATTTCAACATGAGATTTGGAGGGGACAAACATCCCACTCATATCATTCTGCCCCTGCCTCCCCAAATCTCATGTCCTTCTCACATTTCAAAATATAATCATGCCTTCATCATAGTCCTCCAAAGTCTTAACTCAGAAGTCCCAAGTCCCAGGTGTCATCCAGAGATGAGTTCCTTCCACCTATGAACCTGTGAGATCAAAAACCGGTTATTTGCTTCCCAGATACAACGGTGGCACAGGCATTGGGAACATTACTATTCTAACAGGGAGGAACTGGACAAAAGAAAGGGGCGACAGACTTTGAGCAAGTCCAAAACGTAGCAGAGCAGCCATTAAATCCTAAAGCTCCAAAATAATCTCCTTTGACACCATGTCCTCCATCCAGGGAACACTAGAGCAGGAGTGGGCTCCCAGGGCCTTGGCAGCTCCACTTCTGTGGCTTTGCTGGATGCAGCCCAGGTGGCTGCTCTGATGGGCTGGAGTCCAATGCCTGCAGCTTTTCCAGGCTGAGGATGCAAGCTGCTGCTGGCTCCACCGTTCTTGGGCCTGGAGAGTGACAGCCCTTTCCCAAAGCTCTGCTAGGAAGTGCCTTAGTGGGTACTCTGTGTGGGGGCTCCCACCCCATGTTTCCTCTCAGGGCTGCCCTAGTAGAGGTTCTCTGCCAGGACTCCACCACTTGGGCAGGCTTCTGTCCCAGCACCTAGGCTCTAAAATTAAAATGGAAGCTGCTAAGCCTCATTCACTCTTACATTCTGTGTGCCTATAGGCTTAAAACTGTGTGGAAGTTGCCAAGGCTTATAGCTTTCACCCTCTGAAGCAGCAGCCTGAGCTATATCTGGGCCCCTTTGAGCGTAGGCTGGAGCCAGAGCACCTGGGATGTGGGGAGCAGTGTTCTAAGGCTGAGCAGGACAGTAAGGCCCTGGATCTGGCCTCTGAAACCATTCTTTCCACCTAGGCCTTCAGGCCTGTGATGGGAGGGGCTGTCCCCAGGATCTCTGCAATGCCTTTGAGGCCTTGTGCTCATTGTCTTAGATAGTAGCACTTGGCACCCTTTTAGTCATGCTAATCCTGCTAGCAAGTGGTTGCTCCACAGCCTATTTGTATTCCTCTCTGAAAAATGCTTTTTTGTTCTCTGCCACATGGCTGGCTGCAAGTTTTCCAAACTTTTATGTTTGTTTCCCTTTAAAATAGAAGTTTCAACCTTCAGTCATTTCTTTGCTCCTGTATCTGATTGCAGGCTGTTAGAAGCAGGCAGACCAGTTTTTCGATACTTTGCAGCATAGAAATTTTTCTGCCAGACATCCTAGGTTGTCACTCTTAAGTTCAAATTTTCACAGATCCCTAGGACATGAACACAGTACAGCCAAATTCTTTGCTAGAGCATAACATGGGTGACCATTATTCCATTTCCCAATAACTTCCTCATTTCCTTCTGAGACCTTGTCAGCTTGGCCTTCAGTATCTGTATTTTATATTAGCATTCCAGTCACAACCATTTAACCAGTCTCTAAGAAGTTCCACACTTTTCCTTATCTGTCTGTCTTCTTCTCAGCCCTCCAAACTCTTATAGCCTTTGCCTATTACCCAGTTCTAAAGCCACTTCCACATTTTCAGGTATCTTTATAGCAATATCTGACTCCTCAGTACCAATTTTCTGTGTTAGTCCATTCTTGGGTTGCTATAAATATCCAAGACTGGGTAATTTATAAAGAAAAGAGGTTTAATTTGGCTCACGGTTCTGCAAGCTGTATAGTAAGTGTGGGGCTGACATCTGCTTCAGGTGAGGGCCTGAGGAAGCTTACAATCAGTGGAAGGTGAAGGGAAAGCAGATGAATTGTATGGTGAGAGAGGAAGCCACAGAGAGAGACAAAGGCGTAGTTCCAGACTCTTAAGCAATCAAATCTCATGTGAACTAACTAAACAAGAACTGACTTATCACCAAGGGGTGTTAACTATTCATGAGGGATCTGCCCCTATGATCCAATCACCTCCCACCAGGCAATCACATTGGGAATCACATTTCAGCATGAGATTGGAGGGGACAAACATCCAAACCATGTCAAGGTGAAAGTATTTTTAAAATCAGTTTGTCTAAGATCTATATATTTTTGAAAGTTTATGTAATGTTTGTAATACTTGCTATAATTATTTTTTCTCATTTGTTGTTTCTATACTTTTTTATATGTAGAAGTTTTAAATTTGTAGATAGTCTAATCTATCCACTTTTTTCTTCTTCTTCCTTGCAGTTTAAAAAATGTTCCTGTTCCAATGGTTAAATACATAGTACATTTAATATTCATGTAGTTTTTCTTATGACTTAAAAAGTGTCTCTTTGGTCCATCTGGAACTTACGTTGGTAAGAAATCCATGGAGAGGATCTGACTACCTGCTTAAATTATACCCAAAGGAGAAGCCGATTTGCACTTCTGAGTTTTCTGCAATGAGCCACCTGCCTTTTTCTCCTTGTTGAAAAGAAATAAAAATGATGACAGAAAAATGTGAAATGCTATGCTGTTTTCCTAGTCACAGGGAATAAGTTTTCCTTTTACTGAATCTAACTTTCTCCAAATGTTCTCATCTTCTGATTAGTATTTTAACTTAAAATTGAGACAGAAACAGGCTTGGATAGAAATAGACAGAAATAGCCTTAGATTGGTATTCATGGAAAGTGCTCAAAAGTGGGCAAATTAGGAAAAAGAAAAAAGCACCAAACTTTTAAAAAGTGTTGGAAATTATTCTCTCTGGTGTAAATATTGTACATTTAACAAATATAAATTCTGGATAAGTTGGTTCAGGTAAATTAAGCCAGAGCTGACAATCTTCCCTTAGGACAATAATCTAGACCAGCATTGTCCAGTGGAAATAAAATGTGGGCGATGTATGGAATTTTAAGCCTTCTAGTAGCCACATTAAAAAGGTAAATAGGATCAGGCAAAGGTAATCTAAATAATGTACTTTCTTTAACCCAATATATGAAAAATATTATTTCAACACATAATCTATGTTAGAATTATTAATAAGATAGTTTACATTCTTTTTTCATATTGTCTTTGAAGGCCATTGTTTATGTTATGCTTATGGCACATCTCAATTTGAATTAACCTCATTTCAAGTGTTCAATAGCTACATGTGGCTAATGGCTGCCATATCGTACAGAGCAACTTTAGACACAGGGACACATTTGGCTGTTTCACTCCTTTTTTTCTATACTCCACCCTGAGCAACGTTTTAAAAATGTCTTTTCTCAGGGTCTGATGTAGTTGAATTAGCTTTTGGTATCGTGTCGTTACAATCGTTTTAACTATTCTCCACAGAACTTGGGTGTTTCCCAGTCTTGCAGCCATGGTTTACAGACAATCGCTTGGTCACTGCTGCTAATCTGAGGTTAGCACTGAGGTTAATCCTTCCCTCTCTCACTCTCTGTGTCTGCCTTTGCCTCTGCCAATCCCCTCCCATTCATTCCCCTCCATTTTCAGAATAGAAATAGCTTTATTACTTTCTTCTGATTAAAAAAGTAATAATATATGTTTATAGGTTTTTTTTTTAAAGAAGCATGTGATCAAAAGGAAAAAAAATGAAAATTAACTGTAGCTTATTACACAAAGATAACCATTAGTAGCATTTTGGTAGCTTATCTTACAGTATTGCAAATGTACATTTATGAAAACACAATCATACCATATATATTATTTTTACTTTGCCTTTTACAAAAATATCATAGATATATTTGTATTAAAAAATATAAATTGACCTCATTGTTTTTTATGTTCTGCCTGGTATTCCCGATGCATATTTACCAGGCTTTATATAACCAGCCTACTATCGTTAGACCCTTAGGTTGTTTCTGATATTTCACTCTTATAATCAGTATGTCAGTAACATCCTTATTCATACTTCTTTGCATGAGTATATCATTTTCTAAGAAGAAATGTCTAAAGTAGGTCAAATTTTGATAGACAGGGCTAGACTGTTCTTCAGAAGGATTAGGCAATTTACATTCCTTACAACAGGGTGTGAAAATACTTGTCATCCTACATCTTGCCTGGCGCTGAGTAGTATCAATCCTTTCTAATCCTGTCCATTTTAGTTTGAATCTTCTTAACTTTATGCTTACAATTCTAGAAATATCTTAAACTTGATTGTAATATATGGAGAAGTTCAAAGCTTTGAGTCAAAGTATATACTGAATATCTCCAAATGACTTCATGTACATTAAAGGATCTAACCTGATGTATCAAACAAGATGGGTTTGGTTATGTTCAGGAAGCAACTCAAAATCAATTTCTTGTTCATGATACATATCCAGGGCAATTCAGCAGGGAATTTTGTCCATCATAGACACTTGAGAGCTCAGGCTGACAGAGGTCCAATCTGGATACTTGCTTCTAGAATCACCTTGTGAGGTGGAAGAGGACCTAAAAAATCATGCTCTGGTTCATAAAGCTTCCACCTCAACAGACCTAAGTCACTTCAGCACACATTTCACTTCCCAAAGGAAATCACAGGAACACATCTGACTTCAAAGAGGGTAGGAAAGTACAGACCTACACACACCTGGCAAGAGAACAGGACTTTCTGAGCATCCCTAATGACTGTCACATCTTGGAGAAAAGGATATACTACCAGGTACATATTATTATCCAAATGTCACAGATAAGAAAACAGAGACTTTGTGAGTTTAGGAAATAGCTCAATGCATTTCTCAAGTGGGTGCAGTGGCTCAAGCCTGTAATCCCAGCACTTTGGGAGGCCAACCAAGAGGATTGCTTGAGCCCATGAGTTCAAGATCAGCCTGGGCAACATAGTGAGACCCCATCTCTACACAATATAAAAAAAAATTAGTCAGGTGTGCTGGCATGCACCTGTAGTCCCAGCTACTCGGGAAGCTGAGGTAGGAGGATCACAGGAGCCCGGGAAGTTGAGACTGCAGTGAGCTATGCTCACACCACTGCATGACAGAGCGAGACCCTGTGTCAAAAAAAAAAAAAAAAAAAAAAAAAAAAGGTAGCTCAAGGCTACTTAGCCAGTAAGCAGGGATTATAATTATCTTGATTATAATTTAGGTCTGTCTGATTTCAAACACATGCCCATTGTAATACTTTGTCCTCTTAGGAGCGTCAGCAGCATCTTCAAAAAGAAGGCCAGGCTTTGGGACATACATCCCCTTGTAGTTCTGTGTCAGTGCAGGGTTCTCAGATTCTCTGGGACTGTTTCTCTCAGTCGACACATCAAACGCATCATTGTACTTTGTCCTTGGTAGGCCTTCCTGCTTCCCATGTGACAAATTCTGCCTGGAGTCAGTTCTGTTGTGGCAATTGTTCTGCAAAAGTGTCCACTGCGATGTCCTTCTATAATACATATTTTGGCCTCTCATTTGTAAGCATAACAGTATCACTGCATTGGGGATGTCTTCTTGCAAATATTCGATGCTCTGACCATATTTCAATGGAAAATAGGTCCAAAGAACATTATTTTGGACAACTGTGTAGGTCTTGATAACGTGCAAGCTTCTCATCTGTGTGCATTTTGTGTTTGGCCATCATATTCTAGGAAAAGGAGACTAAGGTTTTTCGAGAAGCCACTGTGTGTCAGGCGCTGTTCTAAGCATTTTCATATATTTTGATCCTCCTTTTTTCTTCATAACAGCCCCTCTAAGGGAGGAGCGGTTATTCAGAGGTATAATTGTCTAACCAAATGAGATAATGAAAGTCAAAAATAGATTTCTCGTTTCAGATTTCTTAGTAGGATAACAACTATGATAATTACTCTCATGGAGAGTTTTTCAGCTTTTGCAGGACATTTATAATTTCTGAAAGGTGTGTTTGACCATCTCTCTAGTATTTGGAAATGGGTATTGAACTTGAGAGCATATCATTTAGGATTCTCTTATATGTGAGCAATGGAAAACTCAGCTCATCTTGGCATTGGGTAGTGAAATCTCAGAGCTATGGAATTTCACTAAAGTGTGCTGAAGTCTCCAGAACTACTAATCTTTTAATATGAAATTCTTTGACAGATAATTTCATCATGTGTGACAGATTTTTATTAAGCAAATGCTCCTTGGAACAATTAGCAAACTCTAGTCATTTTTTTTCATTTTTATTAACAGCAGTAAAAAATAATACCAACTATTCAGTGTGTGTGATATACACTTTTTACACTGTGCTAAGCATTACCTCATTAGACCCTTCCAATAACCCTATTATTGTTCCATTTATTTTGTATTTTTTTTATTTATTTGATACAGAGTCTTGCTCTGTTGCCCAGGCTGAAATGCAGTGGTGTGATCTCAGCTCCACCTCCCTTCAGAAAAATCCTTCAAGTGATTCTTTTGCCTTAGTGTCCCGAGTAGCTGGGATTACAGGTGCCCGCCATTACACCCGGCTAATTTTTCGTATTTTTAGTAGAGATAGGGTTTCACCATGTTGGCCAGGCCGGTCTAGAACTTCAGACCTCACGTAATTCGCCCACCTTAGTCTCCCCAAGTGCTGGGATTACAGGCATGAGCCACCGCACTCCGCCCATTGTTCCCATTTTATCCATGAGAAACTTGAGAGTCAGAGGAGTTCAGAGAGATTCCCAAGGTCACATCATTAGTAAGTGGAGGCAGTAGGATTTGAATCTGGCTCAGTTTAACTTCTGAATCCATGCTCTTTTCTTATGGCTAGAAATTCTAGTGTTTTGTATCAGTTATAACCAGCATCATTATAATTAACCACATTTGCAAAGTGTATGCTATGAGCAGAAGATAGAGGAGGAGAAATCAGACATGGTCCTTGTCTTTAAGATCCTCAAGTCTAGAAGACAGCATGTCTGTAAATGATGCAACAACGTAAAGCAATGACATGCTGAAAGCAAGAACTGGAGGGACTCAGGGGCAGGAAAAATCCCTGGGGATGCTAGAAAAGCTTTATTGACAAACTGGGACGTTATTTGGATTCTAATAAATGGGGGCTGAAAAAAATATGAGGAAAGCAGAGAGAAAAGGCCCTGGAGGAAGGGGAAGGATAAGAGTAAAGCCCTGAAGATGGGAGCGCAGTTGGTATGCTGGAGGAACACTAGGCATGGCTGTTTGACATGAGTGGAGACTTTGGGGAGCAAGAGACTCATTTGGCCTCGGGCACCAGTTAAGAATGCAGTCTCCTCTATGAAAATTAATCAGGTGCACACACACAAGTGTGTCTTCTTTGTAAGCAAGGACTTTGCTCCCTCAGAAACCACTGGGGTCTCACCCCCTAACAGAGTTGAGCATCCATGATACCTTTTATCAGTAGAAAGCAGTAAAGACCACTTTGGAGTCCCTCAGGCAGTTTAAGAATTCCCGCTTTCTTTACTATTAGCTGTGTAACTCTGAGCAATGAAGTTAAACAACTGAGCCTCCGTTTCCTCCTCTGTGAGGTGGGATAATAGTAGCTCCGAACAGATGAGGACTGAAAATATAATACACGTGAAATGCGTTGAGCTGTTTGTCGCATATGTGCACAGAACGTGATTCCTTTCACAATTTCCCACGATTTGTGATTTCATTTACCACACAGTATTCACCACATGGGGTCCCGAGGGCAGAGACCCCGTTTTATTGATCTCTGGCACCCCGTGCCTGGCCCACGGGGGCTTGCAGTTAGGTGGTGTTCACGGAAGAAAGGAAGGGGCGACCTCTCCGAGGGCTCTCCTGGAAGCTTCCCGCCGTCTCGCCCGGCAGCAGCCGGTTCTTTGTGCTCCTGGCTCCGCGCCCTCTGGCCGCCGTCGCCCCGAGGCTTCTGCTCGGCTGGCAGCAGGTTTCGCTGGCCATTCCGCCGCCAGAAAAGCGGCCAGGGCTGGGACAGGAATAATTCCCTGCGGGTCCCGAATCCTCCTCCCGCGGGGGCGCCGGCGACGCGGCGGGCAGTGCTGGGACTCCAGGCCGCCTGCGCCTCCCGCCCCGCTCCGGGACGCGGTGATTTTTTTTCCGTGACTGCCGGAGTCGGGAGAGGCAGCGCTGCGGGGGCTGCCGGGGAGGCCGCCCCGGGAGGGAGACGGAGGGGGGCGGGCCGCGTGTGGGGTGGGCGGCCGTAAGGAGCCTTGGGAGGAGCCAGGGGCCCGGCGCGAGCCTCCAGGGCGGGAGGCGCTGACGCAGGCAGGAGGCAGCGGGGCAGCCGAGGGCCTCCCCGGGGAGTGCGAGGAGGCCGGGACCGAGCAGCGCGGCACTCGGGAGGGGAGAGGCCGGGCTGGTGGGGATGGCAGGAGAGACCAGCCAAAGCTAAAGCCCCAAAGGGGCTGCGGGGAAGGACAGAGGAGTGGGACGAAAGGGGAAGGAGGGAAGAAAAGAGGGAGCGAAACCCGGAGAGAAAGTGGGAGAGAGACCCAGGGCACAGGAGGGGTGGGAAGAACGCAGGGAGGGGAGCAGAGAGGAAGGAGGGATCCAGAAAGTGACCCGCAGGGAGAGAGGGAGGAGGAGAGCAGCTGTGAGGGCGAGGCTTTGCGCGAGCCAAGTCTGGCGGCGGAGAGAGCTCCCTCCATGATTTTGCCAAATAAAAAGGCTCAACAAACAGGAACAGTGCATTCCTTGGTGCTCCTGTTGCTTAATCAACAGCAGGCCAGGGCTGGCCTTAGGGGCTGCTGAGTACTTCCAGGTGACAGAACAGGAAAGGGGTCCCAGGGCCCTTGGAAGGAGAGCGGGGCGGGGCGAAGAAGAGGAGAAGGAGGTGGTGGTTGGCGGAAGAAAGAGGAGGACGAGGAGGTGGTGGGGGAAAGGTTAAGAGGAGGAGAAGGAAGAGGAGATGGTGGGAGGCGGAGGAGAGGTGGGGGAGGAGACAGAAGGAAGAGAAGGAGGAGGTAGCCTTGTGGAGGAGGGAGAGGAGGAGGAGGAGGAGAGCAGAGGGAGCGGGCGGACTTGTTGCTTGGGCGCTGGCTGAGGTAACGATGGAAGGAGGCAGTATTTTTTAAAATTTGTTTGACAAATATTTACAAAGTCACTACAGTGTCATGGGCAGTGCCCTAGACTCCAGGGCCGCAGAGACAACCATAGCCTCAGCCTCACGCTGTGAGTCCTCTTGTCAGGAGACAGAAAACGCATCCCAGGCTGGGTGTGGTGGCTCACACCTGTAATCCCGGCATTTTGGGAGGCTGTGGCAGGAGCATCGCTTGAAGCCGGGAGATTGAGGCCAGCCTGAGAAACATAGTGAAATCCTGTGTCTACACAAAATAAAAAATTAGTCGGCTGTGGTGTTAGGTGTTATGCAGCTGTAGTCCCAGCTACTTGGGAGGCCGAGGTGGGAGAATCACTTGAACCCAGGAGTTCAAGGCTGCAGTGAACTATGATCACACCCCTGCACTCCAGCCTGGGTGACAGTGAGACCCTGTCTCTCAAAAAAAAAAAAAAAAAAAAAAAAAAAAAAAAAAGAAAAGAAAAGAAAAGAAAAGAAAAGAAAATATACATATATCTCAGCAGTATGGCCACGGATCAGTTAGTTACTCAAGTGCACTTTGCCTCAGTTTCCTCATCTGTAAAATGGGGTTTATTAGATTTTTTTTCTTTTGAGAATTTAATTAAACAGTCTTTATAAAGCAATAATGTAATCCAAAGCACAAAGCAAGCACTTGCAAAGGGTTTGCCCATCAGCATTTGGACTGCTGGGTCTTGAAGGAGAAGGTATTTGCCTAGTGAGAGCAGATGGGAATAACTTTCCAGGCAGAGGCCACAGAGGCCATAAGGAGGGGTGGTGAGGATGATTGTGGGTTTAATGACAGTGGTGGGCATGAGGATTACCTGTAGCAGCAGCACCCCGTGGGGAGGTCTTGCTAAATATTCAGATTCCTGGGCCCCTCCTCAAACCTATGAGATCTGGGTCTCTAGGCAAAGCCTGGGAATGTTTTAACTTGCTCCCTAGAGAGTTCTGATGCATCCCTCCCCTCCACCCAATCCCAGGGTGCTGTCCTGGTTCAGGCTTTATTGTGTTCAGCTGTGCTTCAATAAACACCTTTTTAATGGATCCAGCCTATAAGCTGATCCTCCTTCAATCACCTCACCTGAATGACATCTTCTCTCAGAAGTCTTCCAGGACTGTCCAAGCAGAATTAATGGTTCACTGCCCTGTTCCTCTCTACCTTGAACATCCCTTTGCTCTAGCACTTAGGAAACTGCATCGTACCAAACAATTTAATGCTCCTTCATTCCATGTCATTGCACCAGCACATATCAAGGGTCTACTGTTACCTATCACTGAAGAGAATGATTCCAAAAACGTTGAATGAACGTGGAAAATTACCATTGAAAAGGAAGGGATGATCGTTGGGGTGGGTGTTGTGGTTGTAATTGTTGGAAAATGTTTAAGAGAAGAAACAGAAATAAAAATAATCTTGTTAGCATAATTATGAGTGAACTTTTGCTCTCTTTTGATTCTCAGAAATACCCTAAACATCATGTTTCATGGCCTTGACAAAAACACCACCACAGAAACAACAGAAGTCCCCTGGCCTGAGGTGTCATACTGGGTATGGCCACATGGTGTCCCTCCAGCTCAGTCTAAACCTTCTAGACAACAGACTTCCTCCAGTCTCCACCTTGCTTAGCAGCTGGGCTAGTCAGAGCAAAGGGAACCCTAAGCTCTGGGAACCAGCTTCTTGGTGCTGTCCCAGAAGTGGAGAGGAGACAGATGAACGTTTCTCAGGTTAGAGAAAGTCAATTTGTTTGCTTTGAAGGGTCTCAGTAGACAGTTCTGACACTGAAATTTCATTCTGGAGGGAACTTTAGGATTGTCTGAAGGGAGGGAATGGGAAGGGTTTAGATTTGCAGAGCAGGTGGGCAGCTTTGTGTTGGTTGGGAGGAGGTTTGCATGACTTGAGAGAGACCAGGAAAAAAAGCTGGAGTCAGGACTGAGGAACAGAAGGATTTGGAGTTCTTTTGTAGGAAGGGGTAAGGGTTAGCAATGGGTTTGGAAGTAGGGATTGGGATGTTTGCACAGCAAGCATACTACTTACGTCAAACATCCATAAGAAAAAAGTTGTAAAGAGACCATTTCCTCTCAGTATTTTATTTTAGTTTTCTGCCAGTCTGGCCCCAAACTCTGACTGTTAACATACATACTGGGAAAGTTATTTTTTTGGTTTAATAGCAGGCAGGCAAACTTTTTAGCAGCATTTGGATTTCCTGTAGGACAGTGGTTCTCAAACTGGTGTGCATGAGAGTCACCTGGAGTGCTTGTTAGAGCTGGTAACTGGGCCCCACCCCGGAGTTCCCCACTGGGTAGGTCTGGGGTGCAGCCTGAGAATATGTATTTTAACAATGTTCTCAGATGATGCTGATGATGCTGGTCTGGAGAATCAACAATGTAAAAGAATTAATTTTCTATCAGCTTCTGCCAGTGTTCCCTCCACTTAAAAAACCCAAAGCCAAACAGTCCCAGCTCTCCCCCTGGATAATGGGTATTTGCAATTGCAGGCACTTTAAAAAGTCGTAGAATCACTTTTTTTTAAGTTTAATTTTTTGTTTCTTTTTACCACTGCCATTCAACACATAATGGTTTTAGATATTTATTGTTAGGTTTTGCATGTTTTAGAATTTTTGATCTTGCTGCTATGGATGGTGATCTGCTATAAAAATCTTGACAGCTGGGGAGTGGAGTATCCCAAAGGAAAATGCTTTTATATTCAAGTCAGTCCCTCTGCTCTTGTCTGTACACCACACTGTAATCCCTAGGAAGGAGACTATAGAGGAAAAGAGGAAGGCTCAGCAGCTGAGACTGCTGTATGTTTAACCAGCCCACGGCCCTCGAGTCGGGCATGCACACAGTGGAGCTGTCTCTTCTCCTTATGGGGCAGCTCTGGGCTTTGGGGTACATGAGTCTACAGTAGGAGGGAAACAAGAACTGGTTTCAGCTCCTACAGGTACTTTGGACTTTACCTCTTTGGGTCTTATATTAGTTCCTATTGCTGTTGTAACAAACTACCATAAAAGTCATGCCTTAAAACAACTGAAATTTATTATCTTACAGTTCTGGACATCAGAATTCTGAAATGGGTCTTGTTGGGGCTAAAATCAAAGCTGTGTTCCTTCTGCAGGCTCTTTGGGAGAATCTGCTCCTTGCCTTTTCCAACTGTGTTTTGAGACAGGGTCTCCCTTTGTTGCCTGGGCCGGAGTGTGGTGGTACAGTATAGCACACTGCAGCCTTGAACTCCTGGGTTCAAGCAGTCCTCCTGCCTCAGCCTCCTATGTGGATAGGACTGCAGGCACATGCCACAATATCTGGCTAATTTTATTTTTTGTGGTGATAGGGTATTGCTGTATTGCCCAGGCTGGTCTCAAACTCCTGGCCTCAAGCAATCGTCCCGCCTCAGCCTCCCAAAGTGCTGGGATTACAGGCATAAGCCACTGTGCCAGCCCATTTCCAACTTTTAGACACTGCTTTGATTCCTTGGCTCCTGGACAAATTACCCTGATTTCTGCTTCTATCATCACCTCTCCTTTTCTGACTCTGAGCCTCCTGTCTTTCTTTTATAAGGACCCTTGTGATTACATTGGGCCCACTTGGATAGTCCGGATACCCTCCCCATTTTAACTTAATCCCATCTGCGAAGTCTCTTTGCCACATAAGGTAACATATTCATGAGGTCTGGGGATCAGGATGTGGACATCTTTGTGGGGGTGGGGGTCTGCTGTAATACTCATTTATAAAGTATTATTATAAAGAACTGAAAATACTGTTCAGACAAAAGAAGAGAAACATTCCACTTCTGAAAGAGAAACATAATAAACATTTTCTTCCATTTAAAAAATAGTTTTTACATAGTTATACTGTATATATAACTTGAAATCCTGGTATTTCAATTAAATATATCTAAATATATTCTAAATTATATGAAATATGCTAAATTATACTATAGTCTATATTAGTACATAGAGGAAAGATTTTTATTGACTACATAAACATTCAGTTGAATGACTATGCCATATTTTACCTAAGCCTTCCTTTAATTTTGGAAATGTAAATTATTTCAGTTTTTAAATATAAATAACTGTGATAAATACTTTTGCTCATAAGGATTTTTACCTTTGTAAGTTTTTCCTGGGGATAGATTCCTGGATGTGGAGTCACTGGATCAAAGGCTTTTACACAAAATGCTTTTCAAAGGGTTTATATTAATTTTCAGAACCATCAAGTTCTGAAAATTACGTGTGAATATCTTTGGAGTCATTATTCTGCCTAACACAGGCCTCAAGTTTCTCCCCTGTAGGATGGTAATAATAATCACTACTCCCCAGGCAGCTGAGTTCAAAGGCACTCACATCTCTGAAGAAGGCTCAGTAAGCAGTGAAGACCTGCGCATTTGGTAGTTGTTGCTCTCGTGACCTGAGGTCACCTGGGCAAGCGGTTTGGGAAAGGCGCGCATGCTTGTGACTCAGTTGTACCACACTATGCACACTATGACCCCTATACTTGAGAGAGAGGGAGAGAGAGAGAGAGAGCACATGTGCATAGGGTATGGGGTGGGAAGAGTTTTCTAAGCAGCAGCTACTTTCCTTCAGAGAGGCCCGGCAAACCCATGGAAAACTGTTTAGAACTGTGGTTCACCACCCTCACCGTGCATCAGAATCACTCCACGAGCTTTTAAGAAGCACAGATTCCCCGAGTTCCATACCCTAGTGCAGGCATCCCCAAACTTTTTACACAGGGGGTTTACCCAGGGGGCCAGTTCACTGTCCCTCAGACTGTTGGAGGGCCGCCACATACTGTGCTCCTCTCACTGACAACCAATGAAAGAGGTGCCCCTTCCTGAAGTGCGGCGGGGGGCTGGATAAATGGCCTCAGGGGGCCGCATGCAGCCGGGCCGTAGTTTGGGGACGCCTGCCCTAGTGATTCTGGTTCAGTTAGTCCAGGTGGAGCTCAGTCTTCTTGTTTTGCCCAAGTTCCCCAGGTGATTGTGATGCAACAGAGATTAAAAAACTGCTGACTTAGGCCACCTATGGGAAGCCTGGGGAACAAAACCTGGGGAAAGCTGGAATGGGTTAATGGCAAAGGCAAGATGTATAAATGGGTTTAAGAGGCGCCAAGGGCTGTATTACCTCTCCCTGTCTCTCAGCTCTGTGGCCCAACTATTAACCCAGAAAAATTACCCGATGGGAGCTGGTTGAGAAGCTCTGACTTTAACGAGACAGTTAAAAGCTTTTGTTTTGTGCCAGCAGATATTGCTTTTCTTAGTCAATGAGGAGGCCAAGACAGGCCTCTGAGCGGCAGGCTCCTGGAGCAGTCCAAGCTCTGCAAGGGGAAGTGCTCCTTTGACATCGCCTTCTGCTTCACTGACAGGTAGAGAGGGTGCAAGCAGAAGCCCCCCTGACTGGCATGCCCCCTGCCCACAACCTCCCAGTGAGGAGGAGGGCAGTAATCGGTCTCCCAGGGCAGAAGCAGGTAATTAGTTGGGGACAAGGGAGTGAGGCCACAAGGGCACCTTTTCTCAGATTTGGCATTTTTCCAGGACGATTATGAAGATGGGCAGCCTCCTTTGACCTAGAAAACGAGGCCTCTTGCAATCTGAGTTTCCAATTTCAAGATGTGGAAGCATTCATTGGGGGCTGCAGGGGCATTGGCTGCATGGAATTTTAACTGCCAAATTAAGAGGCTTTAAGAATGACTTTGGGTTCTGTCCTGTAGACAATACTCGTTTCACCCATAAGCCCTACTCATTTTTGTATAAGAGCAACGGGATGCATATATATATATATATATATATATATATATATATATGCATTGTATATAAGTAGTGTAATTATTAACATAGTTCCTGACACACAATAAGCATTCCACACACACATATACACACACACACACACACACCCCAACCCTGGGAAGCAGGTATTGTCATTTTCTCCATTTTACAAATGAAGAAATAGTGACTTAGTTTGGTTGTATATTTTGTCCAGTGATGAAAAGCTGGTGAATGGCAGGGCCAGGGTTCAAGCCCAACCACCTGGGTCCAGATCTTGATTTCTTACTATATTGCCTTTTACCGGCAGATGTGCTCATCTGGTTGCAAGAGGCTGTGGGAAAGGTTGGTTGGAGGGAGGGTAGGGCAGAAGTGCCTTTTCTAGAGGACCCTGAGGAAAAGGTTGAACATGCACTGTGCAGGGTCTGTTGCTGTCCTCCAGCTGTACCTGGACTCTGAGCCCACCTGAACCAGGGGCAAGGAGACCACTGGAGACTGTGACCCACCAGTGGGTGAGTTTGGAATTGCTAATCAGGGGCTTGACATTTCACATGCTAGGGGGAGCCTTGCATCTCCAGAGCCCACCACGGCAAAGGACCTTGACGCCTGCCATGTGGCTTGCCCCTTATCACTGGGCCCCTCCTCTCCTTTCCCTTTCCCCCCACCTACCCCTTCCTCTTTCTCTTCCTCTGCCTCCTCCTTCTGCTTCTCCTTCCCCTTCTTTTCCCTCTTCCGCTTCTTTATCTCCCTTTCTACCTACTGGACTCCTCCACTGCTACCTCTGACTTCTGTCTCTTTCATGCAATTAGCATTTAACCCTTCAGATTCTTTGCTGTGTGTGGCAGTTCCAGGCTTGGCTGGAAGCCCTGTTCTGGTGTGAATCAGCCTGCCTAGTCCTCACTGGACTTCTTCCTTAGAGACCTTGGTCTTCTGCTCTTGGTCCCCAGCCTTCAGCAGGACCTTACTGGGTGAACTGATTGCTGATGCTGGATTCGATGTGGCTGCCCAGTCCTTGGATGGCCCGGCTGACTCTTGCAGGCTGGTATAGCCATGTAGGTTCATTCCTGCTGTGCCAGAGATTATTTTTCTTCCTTCTGTAGGGAAAGCTGTTTAGTACTTGTGCAGTTGCCAAACTGAAGCCAAAAGAACACTGGCTGCTGAGTGGCTGCAGAGTGAACAACTCCAACTCTCCTGCAATTACGACATTTTGCCCTGCTCTCATTCAACCTCCATGATCTCTTGTGTGTTTCAAGGGATGTCTTTGTGGGTGTCCAGACATTCCATATGTACACAAAGCACTGGCTCTTGGGAAGAGAAGAGTGGTAACTTCTTTATTAGCTAAATTTGAAATCTGCATATTAAAATACACACTGTTGCCAGGGGGATGCTTTTGTAGCTCTAATGAGCCTTCCTGCAGGTCTTCCTTCCTACACCCACCTAATGGCTGTGCATTAATTGTGAATTTGGACGTATATCTGATTTGGGCCAGATGTGCCCACTTTACAGTCGCTGTTAGATACTAGAAGCCTCTCTAGATGAAACTAAGGCCCTGAGAAAAGAGTGAGGTTAAGTTTGTATGGCCAGAACCTAGCTGCAGCTTCAGTGCATCTCCCTGGTTCTGGAAAGCATTAAACAGTCCAAGCACTTCGTACATAGGCTGATTTAACAGAGAAATCACCAACCCTGTAGCCATTGGTGAGCCAGTGTGTTATATTCTTGAAGGACCAGAAGACCCCATCCCCCTGGCTTTACCTTCCAAATCCATGAAGGATGATTAGACTGGGAAATATAGGCTATCCTTTAAAGGGAAGAACTGCAGTTGCTCAGCAGCTATTACAAAACACCGGGTGAAGAACTAATGAAGGGGGTGTGTTGTGGGTTACATTGTATCCCCACAGAAGATGTATTTTAGTTTCAACCCCAGGTACTGAATATGACTTTGTCAATAAGATCATTGCAGATATAATCAAGTAAAGATGAAATCATTAATGTGGCCCTAATCCAATATGACCAGTGTCCTTATAAAAAAGGAAAAACGTCATGCAAAGACAGGGATGCGTAGGGAGAATGTCATATAATGACAGAGGCAGAGATTGGAGTGAGGCAGGTGCAAGCCGAGTAATGCCAAGGACTGCTGACCACCACTGCAAGCTAAGTAGAGGCCGGGAAGTATTCTACCAGGTCTCAGAGGAAACACACCTTGATTTCATACTCTTAGCCTCTAGAACCATGGGACAATAAATTCGGTTTGTGGCACTTTATTACAGCAGCCTAGGAAACTAATACAGAGCCCAAAATAGTAAGTCTCTTCTCTGTGTGTACCTCAGGCTTTGAGGCACAGGGCCCATGTGAATTGGGCCATCCCATCATAGCCATGATACATTTAGAGAGGGAGACTGTTGCGGGGGGGCCTGGGGGAAAGGGGTTGCTGAGAATGGCCTGTGCTAGTCAACATCCCCCTCTCCTTTCCACTTTCCCTTTCCTTTACCTTGTTCCCCCTCCAATCTAAGTTCCAATCCCTTGAGTCTGAGCTCTTGGGATCTCAGTTGATTCAAGTGATAGTACCTAAGTGAGAAGCTTGTTGGTCCAGCTGCATCTCTACTTGGTGGGCTGTCTGGGCCTTGAGTGGGTTTGAGGGGGAAGATGGGAGAGGGTGGTGATGTTCAGTATCTCTGTAACTTCAGAGGGTTGAGCCCTGGCTATTAGTGTTAGTTCTCCTAGAATTAGCACCTCATTCGCCTAGCTTTTTCGTGGTGAACATTATGTTCCTCCTCCATATCCACATTCCCCCTCACTCTTTGTGTAAACTTTGTGATTTGGGAGGGAATGAGCAACCCTAAGGTCCAAGTCTAAGTCAGTCAGATAGTTCCACCTGCTCGCCACAGTGCCAATGCACAGATAGACCAAGTCTAAGTCAATTAGCACATGATTCGCCCCTGACCACGGGGGAGTTCTCTTGTATGATCAAAGGAGTTCATCCTTTCTCTGGCTAGATATGAACAATAAAATATATCACCTGCAGTGCTGTTGGCAGCCATCCTGTGACCATGAGGAGAGTCAGCTTCAAGATGATCCTTTGGATAAAAAAGCAAAGAATCAGAAAGATCCTGGTTCCTTGATGACTTCAACATGCCATTGGCTCAATCAATATCCTGAGATTTGCTGTATTTCTGGATTCTAGTTAGGTGAATCAATACATCCTCATTTTTCAAACAAATTTGAGTTCTTTTGTCCTCTTATTGTGGTGGTTTTAAAATATAACCACACATTTTTTTTCATATTCTTCCTTTAAAGAAGTGGAGCCTAATTTTCCCCTATGCTTAAGTGTGGGCTTGTCTTAGTAATTTTTTTGTAAAGCATAGAGCATGTGGCAGAAGTTTCAGTGAGTGACTTCTGAGACATGAAGGCATTGTGTCTTCTTCCTTGCTTTTTCTATTGGATCGCTCTGTCTGGAGGAAGTCAGCTGCGGTGTCATGAGGGCACTCAAACAGCATTGTGAAGAGGTCCATGTGGTCAGGAACTGAGGACTTCTGCCAACAGCCAGCACTAACTTGCCAGATATTATCTTGGAAGCAAGTTCTCCAACCCCAGATAAACTTTCTAAAAACTGTGGCCCCAGCTAACATCTTGACTGCAACCCCATGAGAGAATCTGAGCCAGCACTATCAAGCTAAGCCACTCCTAAATTCCTGACTTGCAGAAAATATGTGAAAATTGTTCATTGTTTTAAGCTATTCAGTTTGGGGGTAATTTGTTATGTTGCAATAGATAACTAACTAATGCTGTTATAGCTGAAAGCATCCTAACAGATGCACCTTCCTAGCTATAATCACTGAGGTCTAGTAGTGAGTTGAACACAGTTCATTTTACTGGGATCACTGTTTTTGTTTCATTTGGGAGCCCCAGAGAAGTAGCCAGACCAGAGAGAAGAAATGACTGGGTTGTGTGTCTTGATCATACGTTTCCCTTGGCCAGCCTGTAGTGACATCATAGGGCATATTGGACACTGCCACCATTTCCTATGGCTCAGCATGATGTGAGAGGCGCAGAATTAATTCCTAGTCACCAGATAGAAGTATGAAACTGGCTGGGCAAGTAGAACCTGAATAGGGTTGATAGCTGGGAATAAGAGGTGACAGGACATCTGAGCTTACATCATTATAGGTAGATAATAACAGAAAAGCAGATTGCCACCCCTACTCCAATGCCTCGGCCCTCTGTAACTCTAGGAAAAAGACTGGAACTTCAGTGGAATGGAACTTAAACTGTAATAGCAAAGCATATTTCTACTTTTTTAACAGATGAATTTTATTGTATATAAACATCTAAATAAAGCTACTTTTTAATTGATACATAATAATTGTTCATATTTATGGGGTACATGAGATCTTTTGACAGGTGCTTATGATGTGTAGTAAAGTCCTATTTCTTGTGTGCTTGAGCTGTGGCCTTTTCATAGCCACAACACTAGTAAGAAAACTTGTTTGCTCTCAGTATGTTCCTTTTTCCCCTGCCCTACAACATAAGCAGTGGATTGACTGTGTCTCAGGCTGTCTTCCCTAGGCACCTCTCTTCCCCTGTGGGATCCTGGAGACTCATGTTAACGCCTCTGCAACCTATATCTTCCTGCTCTTTTTTTTTTTTTTGAGACAGAGTTTTGCTCATTACCCAGGCTGGAGTGCAATGGCGCGATCTCGGCTCACCACAACCTCCGCCTCCTGGGTTCAGGCAATTCTCCTGCCTCAGCCTCCTGAGTAGCTGGGATTACAGGCACGCGCCACCATGCCCAGCTAATTTTTTTGTATTTTTAGTAGAGACGGGGTTTCACCATGTTGACCAGGATGGTCTCGATCTCCTGACCTCGTGATCCACCTGCCTCGGCCTCCCAAAGTGCTGGGATTACAGGCTTGAGCCACCGCGCCCGGCCTATCTTCCTGCTCTTTTAATGCTATTTTACATGTCCCCACTCCCAAACCTGGATAGTTCTTATTTTGCTGTAGTTCCTCAGACGTGACTAGCCCTGTTGGACCTGTAAAAATCTCTCATTCATGCTGATGTTGTGCTTCCTGTCATCACTGGTAAAGAGTGAGTCATTTTTTCATGGTATCTCATGTTGTTATCTCTCCTCCCAAATCTTTTGCCATTTTTTTCTTCGTTCGCATAATTATTGAGCTGGGTGTTGAGAGAAGTGTTCTTTCCCAACTGTTGTTATTTTTCCATTATGCTCTAAAAAGAATGATCTCATTCTCATTTTAATATATAACAGTGAATATTTCAACTTTTATTTTATTCTTTCTTCATTCTTAGGCTCAAGCATCACTTCTTCCATGAGGCCTTTGCTGATTTCTCTCCTCCCTTTCTCATGCAGGGCCAATCTCCTGTGGTTTACGTACATTGTATTGTATTAAAGTCATCTGTTCATGCATATTTCTCTCTGTGAGAGCCTACAGAGGCAGACACTAAATCTGATTTATTTATTTTTTTGAGATGGAGTTTCACTCTTGTTGCTCAGGCTGGAGTGCAGTGGCATGATCTCAACTCACTGTAACCTCCACCTCCTGGGTTCTAGCGATTCTCCTGTCTCAGCCTCCCGAGTAGCTGGAATTGCAGGCATGTGCCACCACCTCTGGCTAATTTTTTGTATTTTTAGTAGAGATGGGGCTTCATAATGTTGGCCAGATTGGTCTTGAACTCCTGAGCTTAGGTGATCCACACACTTCGGCCTCCCAAAGTGCAGGGATTACAGGTGTGGGCCACCGCGTCCGGCCTGATTTATTTGTGTATCCTCAGTGCTAGTGTAAAGTAGGTGCTCAGTAAATGTTTGATGAACTAAGGTCTAATAGCTCATAGCTCTGTGATTCTATTTAATTTCTATTGCAGATTTATAGAGATTTCTCAACACTGAGAGCCTAGAAGAAATGCCAGTATTTTTCCAGAGTGTTTAGCTTTGCTCAAGGGATTTAGTGCATAAAGGGGCTGGTTTAGGAGGAAGGGGTCTGACTTTCCAATACATGTAGAACAGGATTATTTTAAACATAGAGAGGAGGATAATCTGCATTTCTCATTAATAATGAGGATGAAGTTTGCATCCATGTTTCTACTCATATATTAGCTCAAAAATGTTGGCTCTTCAGTATAACAAGGAAAACTAGAAATGAGTCCAGCCTTCAAAGGGCTGAATAGGCATGTCCTTCTGTTTCCACTTAAGTTCTGATTGCAGTCATTATCCACTGATGGTTCCTTGCCTCTGCCAGGCCCAGACTCTCGGGGATGGTTTGAGCTGAGCTCATGCACAGTGACCTGACTATACACTCAAGCTGGGCAGAGAGCAGCTGAGGACATACTTTCCAGGTATGCCCAGCATCAGAAATGGCAGACTGTGGCTGGGGTAGGTGGCCTTGGTTTAGTACTTGGTATTTCACAAGGGCTCTTGCTGTTGGAGGCCTCTGACCCTGATATAGTGGCCCCAGCGATGTTCCATGGGTCTTCTTCCACCACCCTCACTCCACTTCTCTAGCAATTAGACTGGAGCACTAATCATCTGTAGGAAGATGATAATGGCATTCTTCCCTTTCTGGCCCCTTCTCCTACGCTGAGCTCAGCCCTGCATTCCTAAGCGGTCCAGTGGTGATTCTGTTTTGGGACTCAGGCCAGCATAGCCCTATGTCAGCCTGGCTCCCTCTTCTATCTGAGCTTCAGATCCGCCTACTTCTTGACTGTCTGCTGTTTAGAAATGCTCTCTACAGCCCAGTCTCATCTGTGGCTTTTGGTTCAGCAGGCAACCCTTTCAACAGCCCCCTTACCTGCTTCACTAATTAGGCACCAACTGCTGACTGCAATCACTAATCTTGGATCTCAGCTGTGGGGCTCGATTCATCCTTTCCAAACACATGCCTATCCAAGGGGGGCAGACACCACTGAAGTTGTTGAAGAGCCGTTTCACATATGCTCACAGGGCATCCTCCAAACCTGAAGAGGAAATGAGCTCCATAAAACCTTTGTTCATCCAGTAAGCTAGGGACCAGAACAAAAGGACTTAGAATTAACCATGATTGGACTATCCAATTCTTGGATTATAAAGTGCAGGGAAGCTGGTTGTCTGGGCAGTGAGAGTGGCTCTAAAATGGTCAATGTTTCTGTTCAAATAAGCTGCTCAACAAGAAATGAGCATTGACCAGGAAGAGGAAAGCCATAATGAGGGAGAGTTACAAGACATCCATGCTGCCTTTTATACATCATCTTGGGAACCTAGTGTTCGATGGATATTAAGGGATGGCTGTGTGACAGTTGCTACCACTTTAAGGTTTTTGCAAGAGCCACTGGTTATTTCCTCCAGGAATTCATATGCCATATAGGCACTTGTTATCAGGTGAATTTAGTGCCTGGATTATGGTTATGGAGTTAGATTTTTCTCAGGTGCTTTAACTGAGAGAGAACAGTGAGGATATGGTCTGGTCCAGTGGTAGCCCATTGTTGCTGCATGTTAGACTAACATGAGGAGTTAAAACATTTTTCTATTCCCACACTGCATGCCAACCAATGACATCAGAATCTCTGGGAGTGAGACCTAGGTGTCAGGATTTTAGAAAGCTTTTCAGGTTATTGAAAGGTGCTAGTCTAGTCACACTTTCTCCATCAAAGTCCTGCATTAAAATAATCTGAATAGTTACTAAATACATACAAAATGATAATTCAGAATCAGCATCTACATAAATGTAACTACCTAGGTACAATGCAGCAATTCCTTTGTGCCCCATTTTCATTGCTGTCAGTTATTGCTCTCGAGTATCCTGGTTTTCTTTATTCTGCTTTCAGGAAAATCCATAAACATTTGCTTGCTTGCTTTTACTCTCAGTGCTGAAAAGTCTTGGGTCTGTTCTGGAAAACTCACCAAGTGCTGAGAGCTTAGAGGAAAATTCCACCTTTGGAGCAGAGGTCAAATTTAAAAAGCCCTCCCAGAATTTAAAGGAAATATTTGGAGTTGAAAGAGATGGAGAAGATGATAAATGAAATCTCAAAGACTAAGGAGGGAATCAAAAACTTTAAACAAGTATACAAAAGCAGTGTTACTAAGTTTAAAAATCCTGAAATTAGAGATTAACCATCTGAGTGTCATCCAGCTATTTGTTTCACAGACTTGAAACCAAACTGATCAACTTAAACCAACCCCAAAGTGTCAGTATTCAAACTCGATAGAGATTGGCTTGGGCATTATGGATCTGCCTTCAATGACTAGAGTCAGCCTCACCCATATGAAGTTAGTCACAGCCTGAATTTCCGTTGCCTGTTACTTTGAAAACATTTGATTATTTTATAAAAGTGCCAACAACATATAGTTTAAAAAGTTAAAGAGTACTACAAGGATTACGATAAGAAGCAACTGTTTTATGTATCACTTCTTCATGCCTGATTTTCTGTGCTCCAGAGAAACTTTTCATTCTTTGGCTATTTCTACTGTTATTTATCTTCATATTTCTAAGTAACATGCTTACACTGCTATTTCCTAAACTTTCCATTTTAGACCTTCCTTGTTAAGTTCCTGTTATGGAAATGAAGGTATCTTTTAGTTCTCTTACCTCTTTTCTACTCTCCCTCAAAGTTCCCTCCTTCGTCACTCCCCTAATACAGTTATAAGTTTTAGTTAGATAAAAATTCAATATTTACCCTCTTATGACTGGTAGGTATATTACAGCTAGCCAGGAAAGAACCTATGATTATATTTCCTTTTGTTTATGACATTTTATTTTTCTTTTTTAATTTTTTAATTTTTATTTATTTTATTTTTATTTATTTATTTTTTTTAGAAAGGGAAAGAAAGAAAGGAAGGAAGGAAAGAAAGAAGGAGAAAGAAAGAAAGAAAGAAAAGAAAAAAGAAGAGTGAAAGAAAAGAAAGAGAGAGAGAGAAAGAGGGAGAGAGAATGGGAGTCTTGCTCTATTGCCCAGGCTGGAATGCAGTGATGTAATCATAGCTCAGTGCAGCCTCAAACTCCTCACCTCAAACCACCCTTCCACCTCAGGCTACTCTACCAAGCATCTGAGACTACAGGCATGCACCTCTGTGCCAGGCTAATCTAAAATAAAAATTTCATTTTTTTTTGAAAACTGTTTTCTAAAGTGACTATCTTGTTTTGTGTTTCCACCAGAAACATATGAATTTTGCTCCAGTTGTCCCACATATTCACCAGCATGTTGTATTATCAGTTGTTTTATTTTAGCAATTCTAAAAGGTGTATAGTAGTGTCTTAATTTAATTTTATTTTGCACTTCCCTAATGAGCTATGATGCTATCTTTTCTTTTTTTGTGATTATTTTAATTTAATATAAATTAAATTAAACATTTAATTTCTCAGTTGCACTAATCACGTTTCAGAGGCTCAAAGGCCACATGTAGTTAGTGGCTATCTTACGGTATAGCACAGATTATCAAACATTTCCTTTATTGCTGAAACTTCTGCTAGACAATAGGAGGCCTTAGTTAAAGTCATGAGGTCTTTCACATCAGAATTCATGGCTAATCTTCAGTAGGAATAGAGGAATTGTATAAGACTATAACATTTAGTCCTAAAGCATTCAAAGTCCAATTTTCTCATTCCATGTTACAGTTACAAATTTCTCTAGTTTTGTTTTAATAATTACCTGCCTATATTTGCTATCACCCCAACTAAGCTGGAAGCCTTTTAAGAATGGGGCCACTTTTTATCCAATTTGACATTTTATTTTTCTTAGAGTTAATGATTATCTTATTTTCTCAGTTGCTAGGAATTTTTTTTTTTGTATACACATACCATGGTGGTTTGCTGCACCCATCAACCCATCATCTACATTAGATATTTCTCCTAATGCTAGCCCTCCCCCATCCCCCACCCCCTGACAAGCCCTGGTGTGTGATGTTCCCCTCCCTGTGTCTGCATGTTCTCATTGTTCAACTCTCACTTATGAATGAGAACATGAGGTGTTTGGTTTTCTGTTCCTGTGTTAGTTTGCTGACAGTGATGGTTAATGGCTTCATCCATGTCCCTGCAAAGGACATGAACTCATTATTTTTTGTGGCTGCATAATATTCCATGGTGTATATGTGCCACATTTTCTTTATCTAGTCTATCATGGATGGGCCTTTAGGTTGGTTCTAAGTCTTTGCTATTGTGAATAGTACTGCAATAACATACATGTGCATGTGTCTTTATAATATAATGATTTATAATCCTTTGAGTACATACACAGTAATGGGATTGCTGGGTCAAATGGTATTTCTGGTTCTAGATCCTTGAGAAATTGCCACATTGTCTTCCACAATGGTTGAACTAATTTACACTCCCACCAACCGTGTAAAAGCGTTCCTATTTCTCTACATCTTCCCCAGCATCTGTTGTTTCCTGACTTTTTAATGATCACCATTCTAACTGACATGAGATGGTATCTGTTATCTTATTGTGGTTTTGATTTACATTTCTCTAATGACCAGTGATAATGAGCTTTTTTTTCATATGTTTGTTGGCCACATAAATGTCTTCTTTTGAGAGGTGTCTGTTTATATTCTTTGTCTACTTTTTGATGGGGTTATTTGTTTTTTTTTTTCTTGTAAATTTGTTTAGACAGATACAGGCAAGGGGACGGAAGGCAGAAAACCACACTGCCATGTGTGTACCTATGTAACAATCTTGCATGTTCTTCACATGTACCCCAAAACCTAAAATGCAATAAAAAAAGTTCCTTATAGATTCTGAATATTAGCCCTTTGTCAAATGGATAGATTGCAAAAATTTTCTCCCATTCTGTAGGTTGCCTTTTCCCTCTGATGAGTTTCTTTTGCTGTGAAGAAGCTTTTTAGTTTAATTAGATCCCATTTGTCAATTTTGGCTTTTATTGCCATTGCTTTTGGTGTTTTAGTCATGAAGTCTTTGCTCATACCTATGTCTTGAATGGTATTGCCTAGATTTTTTTCTAGGGTTTATATGGTTTTAGGTCTTATGTTTAAGTATTTAATCTATCTTGGGTTAATTTTTGTATAAGGTGTAAGGCAGGGGTCGAGTTTCAGTTTTCTGCATATGGCTAGCCAGTTTTCCCTACACCATTTATTAAATAGGAAATCCTTTTCTCATTGCTTGTTTTTATCAGGTTTGTCAAAGATCAGATGGTTGTAGATGGATGGTGTCATTTCTGAGTTCTCTGTTCTGTTCCATTGGTCTGTATCTCTGTTTTGGTACCAGTACCATGCTGTCTTGGTTACTGTAGCCTTGTATTATAGCTTGAAGCCAGGTAGCATGATGCCTCTGGCTTTGTTCCTTTTGCTTACGATTATCTTGGCTAAATGGGCTCTTTTTTTGGTTCCATATGAAATGTAAACTAGTTTTTTCTAATTCTGTGAAGACAGTCAGTGGTAGCTTGATGGGGATAGCATTGAATCTATAAATTACTTTGGGCAGTATGGCCATTTTCACAATATTGATTCTTCCTATCCATGAGCATGGAATGTTTTTCCATTTGTTTGTATCCTCTCTTATTTCCTGGAGCAGTGATTTGTAGCTCTCCTTGAAGAGGTCCTTCACATCCCTTGTAAGTTGTATTCCTAGGTATTTTATTCTCTTTGTAGCAATTGTGAATGGGAGTTCACTCATGATTTGGCTCTCTGTTTGTCTATTATTGGTATATAGGAATGCTTTTGATTTCTGCACATTGATTTTGTATCCTGAGACTTTGCTGAAGTTGCTTATCAGCATAAAGAGATGTTGGGCTGAGACAATGGGGTTTTCTAAATATACAGTCATGTCATCTGCAAACAGAGACAATTTGACTTCCTCTCTTTTTATTTGAATACCTTTTATTTCTTTCTGTTGCCTGATTGCCCTGGCCAGAACTTCCACTACTATGTTGAATAGGAGTGGTGAGAGAGGGCATCCTTGTCTAGTGTCAGATTTCAGTGGGAATGCTTCCAGCTTTTGCCCATTCAGTATGATATTGGCTGTGGGTTTGTCATAAATAGTTCTTATCATTTTGAGATATGTTCCATCAATACCTAGTTTATTGAGAGTTTTTAGCATTAAGGGGTGTTAAATTTTGTTCAAGGCCTTTTCTGAATCTATCAAGATAATCATTTGGTTTTTGTCAGTGGTTTTGTTTATGTGACGGATTATGTTTATTGATTTGTGTATGTTGAACCAGCCTTGCATCCCAGGGATGAAGCTGACTTGATTATGGTGGACAAACTTTTTGATGTGCTGCTGGTCAGCATTTTATTGAGGATTTTCATGTCAATATTCACCAGGGATATTGGCCTAAATTTTCTTTTTTGTTGTGTCTCTGCCAGGTTTGGTATCAGGATGATGCTCAACTTGTAAAGTGAGTTAGAGAGGACTCCCTCTTTTCTGTTGTTTGGAATAGTTTCAGAAGGAATGATACCAGCTTCTCTTTGTACCTCTGGTAAAATTCGGCTGTGAATCCATCTGGTCCTTGACTTTTTTTGGTTGGTAGGTTATTAATTGCTGCCTCAATTTCAGAACTTGCTATTGGTTTATTCAGGGATTTGACTTCTTCCTGGCTTAGTCTTGGGAGGTTGTATGTGTCCAGTAATTTAGTCATTTCTTTTACATCTTCTAGTTTATTTGCATAGAGGTGTTTATAGTATTCTCTGATGGTAGTTTGTATTTCTGTGGAATCAGTGGTGATATCCCTTTATTACTTTTTATTGTGTCTGTTGATTCTTCTCTCTTTTCTTCTTTATTAGTCTGGCTAGCAGTCTCTCTATTTTGTTAATCTTTTCAAAAATCCAGCTCCTGGATTCATTTATTTTTTGAAGGGTTTTTCATGTCTTTATCTCCTTCAGTTCTGCTTTGATCTTAGTTATTTCTTGTCTTCTGCTAGCTTTTGAATTTGTTTGCTCTTGCTTCTCTAGTTCTTTTAATTGTGATGTTTGGGTGTCAATTTTAGATGTTTTCTGCTTTCTCTCGTGGGCATTTAGTGCTATAAATTTCCCTCCAGATACTGCTTTAAATGTGTCCTAGAGATTCTGGTTCATTGTGTCTTTGTTCTCATTGGTTTCAAAGAACTTACTTATTTCTGCCTTAATTTTGTTGTTTACTCAGTAGTCATTCAGGAGCAGGTTGTTCAGTTTCCATGCAGCTATGGTTTTGAGTGAGTTTCTTAATCCTGAGTTCTAATTTGATTGCACTGTGGTCTGAGAAACTGTTTGTTATGAAATTTCTGTTTTTTGTATTTGCTGAGAAGTGTTTTCCTTCCAATTATGTGGTCAATTTTAGAATAAGTGTAATGTGGTACTGACAGGAATATATGGTCTGTTAGTTTGGGGCGGAGAGTTCTGTGGATGTCTGTTAGGTCTGCTTGGTCCATATCTGAGTTCAAGTCCTGGATATCCTTGTTAATTTTCTGTCTTGTTGATCTGTCTAATATTAACAGTTGAGTGTTAAAGTCTCCCACTATTATTGTGTGGGCGTCTAAGTCTCTTTATAGGTTTCTCAGAACTTGCTTTATGAATCTGGTTACTACTGTATTGGGTGCACATACATTTAGGATAGTTAGCTCTTCTCGTTTTATTGATCCCTTTACCATTACGTAATGCTCCTTATCTTTTTAAATCTTTGTTGGTTTAAAGACTGTTTTATCAGAGACTAGGATTGCAACCTCTGCTTTTTATTTATTTATTTATTTTTGCTTTCCATTTGCTTGGTAAATATTTATCCATCTCTTTATTTTGAGCTTATGTGTGTCATTGCACATGAGATGGGTCTCCTTAATATAGCACACCAATCAGTCTTGACTGTTGATCCAATTTTAATTGGGGCATTTAGCCCATTTACACTTAAGATTAATATTGTTATATGTGAATTTGATCCTGCCATTATGATGCTAGCTGTTTATTTTGCCTATTGGTTATTGCAGTTTCTTCATAATGATGATAATGATCTTTTACAATTTGGTGTGTTTTAGCAGTGGCTGGTACTGGATTTTCCTTTCTGTATTTAGCGCTTCCTTCAGGAGCTCTTTTAAGGCAAGCCTGGTGGTGACAAAATCTCTCAGCATTTGCTTGTCTGTAAAGGATTTTATTTCTACTTTGCTTATGAGGCTGAGTTTGGCTAGATATAAAATTCTGGGTTGAAAATTCTTTTCTTTACGAATGTTGAATATTGGCTCCCACTCTCTTCTGGCTTATAGGGTTTCTGCAGAGAGGTCTGATGTTAGTTTTATGGACTTTCCTTTGTAGGTAACCTACAAAGGAAACTTTGGTAAATCTGATGATTATGTGTCTTGGGGTTGCTGTTCTCAAGGAGTATCTTTATGGTGTTCTCTGTATTTCTTGAGTATGAATGTTGGCCTGTCTTGCTAGATTGGAGAAGTTCGCCTGGATAATGTCCTGAAGAGTGTTTTCCAACTTGGTTCCATTCTCCCCATCACTTTCAGGTACACCAATCAAATATAGGTTTGGTCTTTTCACATAGTCCCGTATTTCTTAGAGGCTTTGTTATTCCTTTTCATTCTTTTTTTTCTAATCTTATCTTCGTGCTTTATTTCACTAAGGTGATCTTTAATCTCTGATATCCTTTCTTCCACTTGATTGATTTGGCTATTGATACTTGTTTATGCTTTACGAAGTTCTTGTGCTATTTTTCAGCTCCATCAGGTCATTTATCTTCTTCTTTAAACTGGATACTCTAGTTAGCAATTCCTCTAACTTTCAAGGTTCGTAGCTTCCTTGCATTGGGTTACAACATGCTCATTTAACTCAGAGGAGTTTGCTATTACCACCTTCTGAAGGCTACTTCTGTTAATTTATCAAACTCATTCTCCATCTAGTTTTGTTCTCTTGCTGGCGAGGAGTTGTGATCCTTTAGAGGAGAAAAGGCATTTTGGTTTTTGGAATATTAAGCCTTTTTGTGGTAGTTTTTCCTCATTTTTATGGATTTATCTACCTTTGGTCTTTGATGCTGGTGACCTTCGGATGGGGTTTCTGTGTGGATGTCCTTTTTGTTGACCTTGATACTATTCCTTTCTGTTTGTTAGTTTTCCTTTTAATAGTCAGGCCCCTCTGCTGCAGGTCTGCTGGAGTTTGCTGGAGGTCCACTCCAGACCCTGTTTGCCTGGGTGTCACCAGCAGAAGCTGGAAAATAGCAAAGATTACTGCCTGTTCCTTTTTCTGGAAGCTTTGTCCCAGAGGGGCACCCATCAGATGCCAGCCAGAGGTCTCCTGTATGAGGTGTCTGTTGACCTCTGTTGGGAGGTGTCTCCCAGTTAGGAGGCACAGAGGTTAGAGACCCACCTGAGGAGGCAGTCTGTCCCTTAGCAGAGCTCGAGCACTGTGCTGGAAGATCCACTGTTCTCTTCAGAGCTGGTAGGCAGGAGTGTTTAAGTCTGCTGAAGCAATGCCCACAATCGTCCCTTTCCCCAGATGATCTGTCGCAGGGAGATGGGAGTTTGATCTATAAGCTACTGACTGGAGCTGCTTCCTTTCTTTCAGAGATGCCCTGCCCATAGAGGAGGAATCTAGAGAGACAGTCTGGCTACAGTGGCTTTGCTGAGCTGCTTTGGGCTCTGCCCAGTTCGAACTTCCTGGGGCTTTGTTTACGCTATGAGGGAAAACCCACCTACTTTAGCGTCAGTAATGGCGGACACTCCTCCCCCAACCAAGCTCAAGTGTTCTGTGTTGACTTCAGACTGCTGTGGTAGCAGTAAGAATTTCAAGCCAGTGGATCTTGGCTTGCTGGGCTCTGTTGGGGTGGGAACCACTGAGCTAGACTACTTGGCTCTCTGGCTTCAGTACTCTTGCCAGGGGAGTAAATGGTTCTGTCTTGCTGGCATTCCAGGTGCCCCTGGGGTATAAAAAAATGTAGCCAGCTCAGTGTCTGCCCAAATGGCTGCCCAGTTTTGTGCTTGAAACCCAGGGCCCTGGTGGTATAGGAACACAAGGGAATCTCCTGGTCTGTGGGTTGCAAAGACCATGAAAAAAGTGTAGTTTTTGTTCCAGAATGCACTATTCTTCATGACACAGTCCCTCACTGCTTCCCTTGGCTAGAGGAAGGAGTTCCCCAATCCCTTGCACTTCCTGGATGAGGTGACACCCCACCCTGCTTTGGCTTGCTTTCCATGGGTTGCACCCACTGTCTAAGCCAGGCATCCCCAAACTACGGCCCACGGGCCACATGTGGCCCTCTGAGCCTATTTATCTGGCCCCCTGCCGCACTTCAGGAAGGGGCACCTCTTTCATTGGTGGTCAGTGAGAGGAGCACAGTATGTGGCAGCCTTCCAATGGTCTGAGGGACAGTGAACTGGCCCCCCGTGTAAAAAGTTTGGGGATGCCTGGTCTAAGCAGTCCCAATGAGATGAGCTGGGTACTTTAGTTGGAAATGCAGAAATCACCTGCCTTCTGTGTTGATCTTGCTGGGAGCTGCAGACTGGAGCTGTTCCTATTTGGCCATCTTGGCAGCTATTCCTGGGATTTTCTAAAAACCTGAACCCATTCCCAATTGTTTTCTAAACTTTCACAGAACTGTAAAACTCCTCTCAGCAAGGTTCAGCAAGTACAACAGGAAATCTAGCAGCTCCATGTCTTTTCCTGGACACGTCCCTCCCCCAGCCCTCTGTCTTCCTGTTCCAGTGTGAGTGGGGTGTTCTTCAGGACCAGCTATCTTTACTGAACTCTTTTCTTTCTCCCCCATTTGGATCTTTGCCTCTAGCATTCAATATTTTTCTCTCTAGTTTCACTCTTTTATTTTGGTGGAATATATCCTTCAGTTTGTTTTTCAGAAAGATTGCATGTAGCAATTTTTTGTGACCTTGCTTAGCTGAAATGTCTGAAAAGAAGTGAGAATAGGAAAGAGGAAGCTGGGCAGAGCCAGGGTGCCAGATGGCTTGGGAACAGAAGACAAGAACCTATCTCAGGGAGGCAGAGAGGAAGTGGGAAACAGGATTGTGCTGAGGCTCCAGGCCCCCTGCTCCATATTTCATTGGAATTCATGTACAAAACACAATCTGAAAGATAAAAATAAGAAGAGTTTCAAGATGATGATAGCAGGGCAATAATCCAAGCATGTAGCGTCCTTCTAAGTGTGAGGCCCTGTGTAACCATACTTATGAAGTCAGTCCTGGCGGAAGAAAAATGGTTTATGTATTAAGTTATACTCTTAACTTTTACCCATCTGGAATAATACAAAGGCAGTTTTTAACTCCCTTCATATACCAAAAGAAATTCCAGGTGGATCAAAAATTTAAATGTAAAAGAACAGACAAAACAATAACACAAGAGCAAAATGTAGGAGAACATGCACATAACCTGGTTGGGGGAAATCTTTTAAATCAAGACAGTAAATGAAGATGCCATAAAGGAAAACATAGCCATATTTGCTTGCATAAATTTTATATTACATGGAAAAATATTTATAAACACAGCCAAAAGACAAATGATAGACTAGGGAAAAGTTGCAGCTTATAAAACAGGTAAAGGGCCAGGGATAATGGCTCATATCTGTAATCCCAGCACTTTGGGAGGCTGGGATGGGAGGATTGCTTGAACCTAGAAGTCTGATACCAGCCTGGGAACGTAGCAAGATCCTGTCTCTACAAAAAAATAAAAAATTAGCTGGGCATGGTGCTGTGTGCCTGTAGTCCTAGCTAATTGGGAGAATGAGGCAGGAGGATCCCGTGAGTCCAGGAGATTGAGGCTGCCATAAGCTAAGGTCACACCACGGCATTCCAGCCTGGGCATCTGTACAAGATCTGATCTCAAAAAAATAGGTAAAAGATTTTATGTTTAAAACATTTAAATACCTCTACAAACTGATAAAGACATCTCAGTTGGAGAATAGGCAAAGGATATAAATAGGTAATTTCTGAGATAAAGTGTAACTGCTATGTAAAAAAGTGTTGAGAAAATGCAAATCAAAGGGACAGTGAGATAATATGTCTCACACATTATCTTGGGAAAAATTAAGCAGCTAAAATATGTAGTAGGGTTTTTTGCTGGGGGAATGGCACTCTCTCACATTACTGATAAAAATTGAATTGTTATAGAATTTGTGGAGAGAAAAAACATGCATATGATGCAACAGTTTCATTTCTGGAAATCTATCCTGTGGAAATTAAGGAACTAAGAAATAAGGATACACTTACAAATGTGTTTGTTGCAGGATTTTTTGTTGTGGCAACAAACACAATAATAACAAAACAAATATACAAATAAAAATAACAAAATAACGTAATATCCATCAATACATAAATTGTTGAATAAATTGTAATATGTTCATAATTTGAATCATTGTGTAACCATTAGAAAAAATGAATTATATCTATACTAATTGATATGGTTTGGATTTGTGTGCCCACCCAAATCTCATGTTGAATTAGAGGAGGGGCCTGATGTGAGGTGAAAGGATCATGGGGGTGAATTTCCCCATTGCTGTTCTTATAATAGTGAGTTCCCAAGAGATCTGATGGTTAAAAAGTGTGTGGCACTTCCTTCTTCCCCCTCTCTGTCTCCTGCTCCACCATTGTGAAGATATCCATTCTTCCTCTTCACCTTTCATCATGACTGTAAGTTTCCTGAGGCCTCCCAGTCATCCTTCCTATTAAATTTGTGGAACTGTGAGTCAATTCAACCTCTTTTCTTTATAAATTATCCAGTCTTGGGTACTTCTTTACAGTAGTATGAGAAAAGACTAATACAGAAAATCCAGAAGAATGGGGCACTGCTCCACTCTTTCAGGTATAAACATACCTGAAAACATGTAAGCAACTCGAAACTGGGTAATAGGCAGGAGTTGGAACAGTTTGGGGCCTCAGAAGAAGAGAGGAAGATGAGGGAAAGTTCAGATCTTCCTAGAGATTTGTTGAATGGTTTTGACCAAAATGTTGATAGGGATATGGGCAATGAAGTCCAAGCTGAGGTAGTCCCAGATGGAGATGAAGAACTTATTGGGAACTGGAATAAAGGGTACTCTTGCTATGCTTTAGCAAAGAGACTGGCAGCATTTGACCCTGCACTGGCAGCACATTGCTGCTTCCCTAGAGATTTGTTAAACTTTGAACTTGAGAGAGATAATTTAGGGTATCTGGCAGAAGAAATTTAAGTTGCAAAACCTTGAAGATGTGTCCTGGCTGCTTCTAAAAGCCTATACTCATTTGCATAAAGAAAGAGATGGTCTGAAATTGGAACTTATATTTAAAAGGGAAGCAGAATATAAAAGTCTGGAAAATTTATAGCCCTGCCATGTGGTAGAAAAGAAAAACTCATTTTCTGAGAAGGAATTCAGGCCCAAGCTGGCTGCAGAAATTTCTATAAGTAAGGAAGAAATGAATGTTAATAGCCAAGACAATGGAGATAATGTCACCAGGGTACTTCACACATCTTTATGGCAGTCCCTCCTATCACAGACCTGGAGACCTAGGAGGGAAAAATGGTTTCCTGGGGTGGGCCCAGGGCTCCTTTGCTCTGTGCAGCCTCTGGACATGGTGTTCTGCATCCCAGGCACTCTAGTTTCAGCTGTGGCTGAAAGAGGGCATCGTACAACTCAGGCCATTGTTTCAAAGAGTGCAAGCCCCCAACCTTCCACATGGTGTTGGGCCTGCCAGTACACAGAAGGCAAGAGTCGAGGTTTGGGAGCCTCTGCCTAGATTTCAGAAGCTGTATTGCAATGACTGGTTGTCCAGGCAGAAGTCTGCTGCAGGCCTGGAGCCCTTGTGGAGAACCTCTAGTAGTTCAGTGCAGAGGGAAAATGTGGGGTTGGAGTCCCCACCCAGATTCCCCACTGGGTCACTGCCTGGTAGAGCTGTGAGAAGAGGGTTACTGTCAATCAGACCTCAGAATGGTAGATCCACTGACAGCTTGTGCTGTGTATCTGGAAAAGCCACAGGCACTTAAGGCCAGTCCATGAAAGCAGCCACAGGGGCATACCCTGCAAAGCCACAGGGACTGAGCTTCCCAACACCTTGGGAACCTACCCTTTGCATCACTGTGGCCTGGATATAAGACATGGAGTCAAAGGAGATTATTTTGAAGATTTAAGATTATTTAATGACTACCCTGCTGAGTTTTGGACTTGCATGGGACCTACAGCCTTTTTGTTTTGGCCATCGTCTCCAATTTGGAATGTGAGCATTTTCCCAGTGCCCATGCTCCCATTGTATCTTGGAAGCAATGAACTTGTTTTTGATTTTACTGGCTCATAGGTGAAAGGGACTTACTTTATCTCAGATGAGACTTTGGACTGTGGACGTTTGAGTTAATACTGAAATGAATTAAGACTAGGGGACTGTTCGGAAGGGATAATTGTATTTTGTAATGTGAGAAGGACATGAAATTTTGGAGGAGCAAAGGATGGACTGATGTGGTTTGTGTTTGTGTCTTCACCCTAATCTCATGTTGAATTGGAGGAGGGGCCTGGTGAGAGGTGATTGGATTATGGGGAAAGATTTTTTCCTTGCTATTCTCATGGCAATGAGTGAGTTCTCACAATATCTGATGGTTTAAAAGTGTGTGGCACCTCCTCCTTCCCCCCTCCTCTCTCCAGCTCCACCATTATGAAGATGTGCCTGCTTCCCCTTTGTCTTTCACCATGATTGTAAGTTTCCTGAGGCCTCCCGATCATGCTTCCTGTTAAGCCTGTGGAACTGTGTACCAATTAAACCTCTTTTCTTTATAAATTACCCAGTATCATATAGTTCTTTATTGCAGCATGAGCATCGACCAATACACTAATTGACCTAGAGAGTTTCAGTTCAGTAAGAAAAGTGTATGTAGAGAAATGTATACAATGAAACCATATTTGTGTGGGTGTGTGTAAAATAATGTCCATATCCCCAAACTATGCATGCTTGTATATGATTGTACCAATGTGTGATAGTGGAGAAAGTGTGAAAGACAAATAGTTTTTGAACCTTGATTTTGCTGTTAGCTGGAGATGAGGGAGGGAGGGAGGAGAATATATATATGGAAAGATAGAATATAGATTGTTTTGGTGAAAAAAGGTAGGTCTAAACTCAGAATGAAATGTGAATGATTGTCTAATGGAGAAAGCATTTTGGTCTCTAAAACCTCTTGCAAAGTTTACTCTTGTGACCTGGGCTTTGGTTGTTGCTCCAACTCCTGACTCTTGGGTTCCAGGATCAATAATAATTGTAGCATAATTTAATTTCAAAGGTATAGGAGTCCTACAATAAAATAAGCTAAATAATGAAGGATCCTTTTAGAGGAATTAAAATCTGACTAATATTAGATTTCTTCTCTGAGCCAACAAATTCTGGAAGTCAGCAATAGAAGGTCTACAGAAATTTAAGAGAAAAAGAATGCAATAAAGACGCTTTTCCCAGTCATGTTGTCATCAATATAGGGCAGCAACAGTGTCATTTTCTTATCTCCAAAGGCTAAGAAAAGTTACCACTCAAGTATCCTTTCTATAAAAATGACTCAAAACATTTCTTCACATAATATGAAAATGGGTCAAAATAAGAGATTATGATGGGGAATTTGGGATTGGAAAGAGGCAGTGATAAGCACTAAAACTAATTAAATATACAAAAATTTAGGATGATGTCAGGAAGATAGCAAAATAGAAAGTCCTATCCCTCATATCCCTACAGAAACACCAATTTTGGCAACCACTCATATACAATAATACTTTTGTGGAAAAGTATTGTATAACACTCAGAGTCCACCTGAGGGGTTTTAACACTCTGTTGGAACAAAAGATTCAAGAGCCAGTATACTGAAGAGGATAAAAAAGTAGTTTCATTTCACATCACCTCCTCTCCCAAAAGCTCAGTGCTGAGAGAAGCCCCCTGTGCTGAGAGAAGCCTCCTGTGCTGAGAGAGGCCCATAACTTCTCCCACAGGGGGAAGTGAGCACCTAACTTCTACAGACTTTTGGGATACTGCCCAGGAGACTCGTTCCTGTATCATCTCAATGGATGAGAACAGAATGCCAAGGGGATTGGCATGGCTTAGTTGTCTGGGAGCAGCTAGGAGGAGGGAGAAAAGGTGGGAGTGTACAATAGCTGGTATGTGATTCTCAACAGGCTCACAAATGCTACTAAGTGGGTTGCCATGAACTCCATAGGATAACTCACTTATGGAACTCCCAAAAAGTGGACACATGATCCCAATACCCTGCCCCTTCACCCTGTGGACAGTGCCCTACATGTTCCTGTGTGTGACACACACAAGCTCCCACATATAACACATGGATCTCAATAGCAGGTGCAGGTATTAGCAGCTGACTTTTCTCTGCAAGTTTGGGAAAAAGCACACAGTCTTGAACACTTCAGGGCACATCCCTAGGGAATATAAATGGGAGAGTTAGCAACAGGCATGATTTTGTGAGATGAAGAGAAGTCACACAGTCTCAAGACTTCTCCCCTAAGAAGGATCAAGAAGAGTGGAGTGGATACATCAATAGAACAGGCCTGAGAGACACCCAAAGTTTCTAGCCAGTCTCACTGATGTAGATCTTTCAGTCCTAAAGCCAGTCAACAAAGACTGGAGGGAGTGATTGCATCTTCAAATGTGAAGACAATGATATAAAGTTCCAAAAAACATTAAGGATCAAGGAGCTATAATACCACTGAAGGAACAAAATAAAGCTTCAGTGGCTGACCTCAAAAAATGGAGGTATATAAATCGCCAGACAAATAATTTACAACAATCATTTTAAAAAAGCTCAGTGAACTACCAGAGAAAATAGATAGATAATTAAACAAAATTAGTAAAATGAGATATGAATAAAATTAGAAGTTTAACAAAGAAATAGACCATTAATAAAAACCAAACTGAAATTCTGGATATGCAGAATACAATATCTGAACTAAAAAATTCAATAGAGATCTTCAATAACAAACTCAATCAGGCAGAAGAAAGAATTAATAAACTCAAAGATCATTTGAAATTATCCAGTCATAAAAATAAAAATAAAAAAAGAATGAAAAATAATGAAGAAGGCCTACAGAACTTATGGGACACCATTGAACAAACTAGTAGATGTGTTATAGGAATCCAGGAAGGAGCAGAGAAAGAGAAAGGAGTATAAAACTTATTAAAGAAATAAGGACTGTATAATATTCCCATTTTCTTTATCCAGTCTATCATTGATGGGCATTTTGGTTGGTTCCAGGTCTTTGCTATTGTAAACAGTGCCACAATGAACATACCTATGTAACAATCCTGCAAGATCTATGCATGTACCCCAGAACTTAAAGTATATGAAATAATGATAGAAAACCTCTCAAATCTGGAGAGGGAAATTAACATCCAGATTTGTGAAGCCCAAATAATTTCAAATAGATTGAGCATAAATAAGTCTTCAAGAAAACTATACCTCACAAAGCTACCCTTCAGAAATGAAGGAGGGATAAAGACTTTCCCAGACAAACAAAACTGAGATAGCCTTACAAGAAATACTAAGGAAAATTATTTAAGTTGAAATGAAAGAATGCTAACTGGCAACTTAAAAATATATGAAGGTATAAAACTCATTGGTAAAGGTAAGTATAGAGTCAAATTTAGAATACTGTAATACTTTAAGGGTGATGCATAAATCACCTTGAACTCTAGAATAAAAGTTAAACAACAAAAGTATTAAAAATAACTATAACTGTAATAATTAGAGAATACATAATATAAAAGATGTTATTTATGACATAAATAACAGATAATGTGTGTATGGGGAAAAAGTGTAGAATTTTTGTATGCAGTCAAAATTAAGTTGTTAAAATAGACTGCTATAAGATGTTTAATGCAAGCTTCGTAATAATTTTAAAGAAAAAGTAGAGACACAAAAAAAAATTGAAGTAGAGACACAAAAAATAATTGAATCAAAGCATACTACTGGCCTCAAAAAATTAAATCACAAAAGATGTTAAGAGAGAAAAAAAATTATAAAACAGAAAACAACAAAATGTAAATAAGTCTTTACTTGCCAATAATTACTTAAATGTAAGTGGACTAAATTCCCCAATCAAAAGATACAGAGTAATTGGCCTGAAAAGCCAGGATGCCATTGGCTGCTGAGCCTTTGATACTCGGCTCAGCCTCTTTCACCTCTGCTATAACTCTAGGGACTGGGTCTTCATGCTGCCTCAGCAAGGAGAGACTGATTTCCAGACCACATTCAAGGGAACCAGGCATTGGGAACAACAGAGCAAGCTCTCCCTCTATGTAGTGATTGTTAGCACAAATTGGGGAGGGTCAGCCTCAGGTGGTACAGAGACCCTGGCAGCCCTAGGGATTAATGCAGCTCTCTGGAGTCCTTTTGACTCTGCTTCCACAATGAAAGTTTGGAAGATCATGAGCTATATCACAAAAGGTTGGCCTTGGTGTGGGCATAAATTTCCTCTACATTCATAGAACTCTTCTGATTTGTAACGGAAGACCTAGGTTTGTGAGGCAGAGCCTGGGACTTGAAACCTGCAGGAGTTAGCCTCACTCTTTCCAGATCACTTTGGCAATGAATACATTGTCATCTGCACTGTTATCTGGCTTTCTTCCCTGTTTGCTCTAAACACAAAACTTTGATTCTCTGGGCTTCTTTAAAATGCTGGTTTCTTGACTCCAGTGGCTGGCAGGCCCTCCTTCTGGCCTAACATTTCACACCCCTGATGTGAAATTGCATCCTCTCACATCTCCAACAAGTTCTTTCCTCTTGGAAATTGCATCATCTCACACCTCCAACGAGGCCTCTCCTCTTGGTTTGGACATTTCTTATCTCTCTCCTGGTAGACTTCCTGGTTAGGACAGATCCACTGGATCTGAGTGAAACAAATTGAGAATGCCTCCTTCTACCTCTGCCTTCTAGTTCACATTAGGTCTTGAGCATTTAGATTTCATTTTCTACCTCCACCTTCTAGTGCACACCAGGTCTTGGAGGATTTAGATTTCATCTTAATTTACCCCTTGTAGTCATAAATTGTCAATGAAATGACCACTTAGGATGGTTGAGATATTACATTTGGGATTTTGGTTAGACTTGGCTTTGCACAAAGATACAATATGGCAGCTGGGTGGTGTGTTAGTAGGTGTATAAGGCTAGGGATCCAGGCATTCCCATATCCCAGCCCTTGAAATTCCCAAGGGAACCTTATATGTAAGACAATATGCTGCAAACAGCCATTCATCCAAAAAATGCTTATTGAATACCTGTTACGTGTCAGGCACTGTTGTAGGTGCTGTGATACAGTAGTGAAGAAAATAGACAAAAATTCTTGTCCTCATGGAGCTTCTTTCATTGTGGTGAGAAAGGGAATAGAACAGAAGAGTGGGGGCAACTCTAGGCACCAGGAAGGAGGGTGAGGGGTGTAATTTGTATAATCCTAGAGGCAGACTCTCCACATTTCACAATTGCTTGAATGACCAGTCTGGCTGGCTCTGATGCAGTGTCTTTTGGAAAGATGGCTGTTGTTTTCTGTTTTTAGATTGTTGATAATTATAGCAGCTAGCACTGAATATGGCCTCTGTGCCAGTCACTGTGCAATGTATTAGTTCATCCTCATGTCAACCCTGTAAAGGGGATATTATCATCCCCATTTTACAGATAAAGAAATTGAGGATGGCAAGGTTAAATAATATTCTCAGTGTCACACAGCTAGATTGTCTATCTGCCTCCAAAGATGTGCTCTGAAACAGTACCCACTCCTGCCCCAGGCCTGGAGAAATGCCACTAGGCCTACACAGGAAAATGGAGGCAAAGCCAAGCAAAAGGATGGCATGAAACCAGTTACATTTTGTTCAGAGTCCTATTTAACTTACTCTTTTCTGCATCAAAGCCACCAAATAAAGACTGTTTATAAAACAGTTAGAGAAACTCTTTTACAGAAGCAGCTGGTGACAGTGGCTGGTTGCTAGTTGTTGCTAGGGCAACTTAGCTGGGAGTCTCATCGTGAAGTAATTAAGCAGGGTGTATAAATTACCTCAGCTGGTTTTCCCCAGAATAGGCAGCTCCCTGCATGAAAGGGGGTGAGTAGGTTCTCTCTTTTCTCCCAAAGTCAAAATCAGATATGAAACCTTTTGAAGATGCATAGAAACATGTCATCATGGTAGGGCGAGGGGCTCCTCTTCAGATCCCACAGAGCAGCTGGGGCCAGGCAGGGAAAGATCAAGGGTGAACAGGTAGATGCCAGCAAGGGAAGAGCATGATCAGAGCCTATGAGTGGGCCGGGAGTGAGGGCAGGAGCCAGGAGGCAGGACCAGAGCTGACAGAAACCAGAGAACAGGCACAACAGCAGGAAAAATACCCCCACATGCACCACAGGAGGCCATGCCTTGCCAATATGAGGACTCACCAGAATTTATAATGAGATGGAATGAAGAAACTACACAGGGCTAGGAAGGGATTCTCAACTTGTGATTGGAATCTGTCTACTCCTATTAACAGTAACGTTTATTGAGTAAAGTGTCAGACCCTGTACCAAGATTTAATTTAGATTTAATGTAAGATTAGATTTAGATTTATATTTTAAAATTTACATTTAGATTTAATGTAATCCTATTAAGGTAGGTAGTATTATCTGCCATTTTACAGAGGAAGAACTGAAGGATTCATTATTTAACTTGTCCACTGTTAATCAGATAGTCAACAGTGGATTCTGGAATCAAAACCATTTCTGTCTAGCTTTAAAACAGACCTTTAACCACTCTGTTAACTTATTCTACTTATGGAGGTTTCCATGTCCAGCTTGCTTTGAAAGAACCAAAGGACTTGACACTGCATGCCGTGGCCAGGGTTGGTGAGCTTGTTGAAGGCCTAAACAGCTTCCTGAGACCTTCACACTAAATTTTCAGTGGCTCTGGAGTCTTGCTATGGAGGTATTTGTGTTCATCTTGGCCTTTGAGCATCAGGGAGAAAAAAATAAATTATTCCCATAAATACAGTGATCAGAGTCAAAAGAAGTCACAGTATTAGTTATCTACTTCTGCACAGTAATCACCCCAAAATTTAGCCGCCTAAAACAACAAACATTTATTATATCACACAGTTTCTGAGAGTCAGGAGTGCAGGAGCAGCTTAGATGAGTGCTTCCGGCTGAAGGTCTCTCATGAGGTTGCAGTGATGATGTTGGCAATGGTCTTATTTAAAAACTTGACTGGAGCTGAAGGATCTACTTTCAAAATGACTCACTCCCATGGCTATTGGCAGGCAGGATGCCTCAGTTCTTTTCTATAGGACTATATTCGTGGCCTCAGGAAACGGCAAGTGATTTTTCCCAGAGTGACTGACTGGAGAGAGAAATTGAGAGATTGAAAGAGAGCGCAATGCATTTTTTGACCTAGTGTCTGAAGTTACACACCATCACTTCTGCCATGTTCTAGTTGTTGAGAGTGAGTCACTAAGTACAAGGGGAGAAGAATTAATCTGCACGTCTTGAGCGGCGGAGTATAAAAAAATATGGAAAATACTTTTGAAATCATCACGCAGCATAAACAAAGACCTGAGTGAAAAAATTATATGGCTAAATGCAGAGATGTGGAGTGGACAAAAGTCCTCTTGAGATGGCTGCTGGTGCTAGGCAACATATTTATGTTCTGAACACAGGGTCGCATGTACTTGCATGAGTCTCTGATGGCTGCCACCATCCAGATAGCAGTGATTCATTCCATTTTCTCTTTGTCTGGAGAAGGATCTCATTCTGTGCAAGCCAAGCTGTTTATGGATCTTTCTATCTATTCATCCATTCATATGGGACCCAGGGCATGATAACAGCTATTCAAACTGTGGAATGTTAATTAGATGGAAAAATGTACACATCAGCTATCTCTATTTCAACTGAGAAATCTGGCCGAGGTACATAATTTGCTTCAATGTCATCTGTGTCAAGATTTTGAAAGGGTGGCAATATATCACTGTGTTAGACAAAAGGCGTGGGATAAAAGGGGAAGGACTATTCATGGCAACATGGGTTTCAGGATATTAATAAGTGCAAATATTTGCTTCTCTATGGAAGCATTAAAGCTCCCTTCTTATTTCTTGGTTCTTATGCCCAAAGGTATTTGCTTTTTACTACTGACATTGAAGCAGAATATTAGCTCATCTTTTGGCTCTGAAATGTAGCTTTTATGATGGGGAAGTGCAACAAACAACCTTAGTGCTGACTAGTCCCCCTCTGTCTTGGCTGTGATGCAGGGAGTCTGTAGTGAAGAGAAGTGATTGATAGTCAAGTGTGATATTAAATAGACTTTGAGAGACAGCTCCTAATGGTGTCCATTTTGGCCCTGGGTCTTTCCTTCTCCTCCTTCCTTCTCCTCTCCTTTTCATGGTAAAACAGCTGACCCCATTGAGTAGATGGGTGTCATTGGCTTTGACATCATGCACCTTGATCCCAGGGCAGTCTCAGTTGTTCCCTTGGAATATAGCTCAGATACCTCTGTCATGGAAGACGACATCACCAAGGAAGTCAGAATTGCTTCCTAAGTAGAAGGGTGATACAGACTCCTTGCAGAGGAGACAGGATAGCTCCCCCAAACTTCTGGTGACTTACAGCAAGCAGGACATTCTCAGGAAGGACACATGGCATGTATTAGACTCTGCGCTATGTGGATTCCTCTCCACACATGGGGTAGGGAGTGGGTAGAACTTAAACTGCATACTTCTCTAGGCCACAGATATTCCACAAGAGGGAGAATAGACATATTTTTTTTCCTCGTCCCTCCATTCTCTCATTTGCCCCATTAGTAGGAAAAGTAGGGGTTTATCTTGTGGGAGACAGTTAGTCTGGAAGGAAACTTCTCCTTGGGTTGTGAGATGTCTGATTTTAGACACAGTACAGGAACATTCACTTCAGCCCAGAGGGGAAGACCTGCCTCTCTTTCTTCTATCCTCAGGCATTGCAGAACCAGAACCTACCCTCTTCTTCCAGGGGAGTCAGTGGCCCCTGTGTAAACTTGACAAGAGAAGGAGCCACTGACCCATGTTACCTTTCTTTAATTTCTAAAAGCCAGATGGCTAGAGATAATAGGTATGAAATTGCCTTCATGTAGTGGGCTCTTGATCAATATTTGTTGAATAAGTGAATAAAATCTAAGGTGGTGCAAAGGGACAGCAGTATGATTATAGCCATTTATTTCATTGCCATAGTCCTCATGTCAAAGCATGAGGCCTGGTTCTGTCAGAGAACACCATCCTGTTCTGTTCAGTTTATATTCCAAAGCCAGAGAAAATTTCTGTTTCTTCTCCTTCCTCTTCCTCTTCTTCGTCCTCTTTTTCTTCCTCCTTTACTTCCTTTTCCTCCCCCTCCACTACCTCCTCCTCCCTCCTCCTCCTCCTTATTCCTCCTCCTCCTCTTCACTACTATATTAATGAAAAGAAAACTTATTTTTAAAGTTTAAATTTTTTTTAACCTAAGAATACAGCTAACTAGGGAGGTGAAAGATCTCTACAAGAATTAAAAAACACTGCTGAAAGAAATCAGAGGTGATACAAACAAATGTAAAAACTTTCCACATTCATAGATAGGAAGAATCAATATCATTAAAATGGCTATACTGCCCAAAGCAATTTACAGATTTAGTACTATTTGTATCAAACCACCAATGACATTCTTCACAGAACTAGAAAAAGATATTTAAAAATTCATATGGAGCCAAAAAGAACCAAATGCCCAAGGCAATCCTAAGCCAAAAACAAAAAACAAACAAAAAAATAAAGCTGTGGGCATTACATTACCTGACTTGAAACTATAATACAGGGCTATAGTAATCAAAACAACATGGTACCCTATAAAAGCAGACACATAGACCAATGGGACAGAATATAGAGCCCAGAAATAAGGCTACCTACCTATGATCATCTGATCTTCAATAAAAATGACAAAAACAGATAATGGGGAAAGGATTTCCTATTCAGTAACTGGTGCTGGGATAACTGGCTAGACATAGGCAGAAGGTTGAAACTGGACCCCTTTCTTACACTATATACAAAAATCAGATCAAGATGGATTAAATACTTAAATGTAAAGCCCCAAACTATAAATATCCCAGAAGACAACCTAGACAATACTATTCTGGACATAGGAATAGGCAAAAATTTCATGATGAAGATGCCAAAAGCAATTACAACAAAAGCAAAATGTAAAAAATGAGATCTAATTAAACTTAAGAGCTTCTGCACGGCAAAAGAAACTATCAAAAGAGTAAATAGACAACCTACAGAATGGGAGAAAATACTTGCAAGCTATGCATCTGTCAAAGTTCTAATATCCAACATGTATAACATCTATAAGGATCTTAAACAAATTTACAAGAAAACAACAAACCGCCTCGTTAAAAAGTGGGCAAAGGACATGAACAGATGTTTTTCAAAAGAATATATACTTGTGGTCAACAAGCATATGAAAAAAAGCTAAATATAACTGATCATTAGAGAAATGCAAATCAAAATCACAATGAGATACCATCTCATGCTAGTTAGAATGGCTATTATTAAAAAGTCAAAAAATAACATGCTGATGAGGTTGCGGAGAAAAGGGAATATTTATACACTGTTTGTGGGAGTATAAGTTAGTTCAACCATTGTGGAAAGCAGTGTGGCAATTCCTCCAAGAGCTAAAAAACAGAACTACCATTCAATGCAGCAATTGCATTACAGGGTATATACCCAAAAAGAATAAATCATACTACCATAAAGACACATACATGCATATGTTCATTGCAGTACTATTCACAATAGCAAAGACATGGAGTCAACCTAAATGCTCATCAGTGACAGATTGAATAAAGAAAATGTGGCACATATACACCATGGAACACTGTATGTCCTTAAAAAGGAACAAGATCATGTCTTTTGTAGGAAGATGGGTGGAGCTGGAGGCCATTTTCCTTAGCACACTAACACAGAAAACAAAATACCACATGTTCTCACTTACAAGTGGGAGCTAAATGAGGAAATTCATGGACACATAGAAGGGAACAACAGACACCTGGGTATACTTGAGGGTAGAGGCAGGGAGGAGGAAGAGGATCAGAAAAATAGGTATCTCTTGGTACTAGGCTTAGTAACTGGTTGATGAAAAATCTGTGCAACAAACTGCCATGACATGAAGTTGTATAACAAACCTTCGTATGTACCTCAGAACCTAAAATAAAAGTTAAATAAAATAAAGTTTAAATTTTTGTCAGAATTACACATGCATATAGTTTAAAGACACAATCAGTCCTACAAGGTTTACTTAATACAAAAAGCAGCCCCCAGCCCCCTCACATAGTTCCCCTTCGACAGAAGCAACCACTTTCACCTTTTCTAGCTGTATTTTGATCCTTACCACCTTACCTTCAACAGTATATCTATAATGATGCTTCAGGATTTTTCACTTGTTTAAGGCATCATGTATTGACCTCTCACTATGAAAATTGAGGATTTAGCTCTGTGGTTTTTTTTTTTCCTATTGTCCCACAAGACACATGCTCCTTTCCCATTTTCCTGTCCTCAACATAATTATAGCTTTGGTTAGATCAATATTCACTGTTTAAAATATCATGGCCATGTATGCTATTCAGATCTGAGCCATTATATTAAATAACTTTTTGGTTTTTCTGGAATTAAGTGATGTTTGTTCCTATGTATGTTGGATATTTCATGTACTTATCACCAATTTGGCCCCAAACTCTCCAAAGATTGTCTAAATTTTCTTTCATTCACATCAGACATTCTTTCAGTTTATCTTCTTAAAGTCGTTTTTCAGTTTAATTTTTAAAAATTGCATTTTAGGTTTTGGGGTACATGTGAAGAACACGCAAGATTGTTGCATAGGTACACACATGGCAGTGTGATTTGCTGCCTTCCTCCCCATCACCTGTATCTGGCATTTCTCCTCATGCTATCTCTCCCCAATTCCCCATCCCCCACTGTCCCTCCCCTTTTTCCCCTTGACAGACCCCAGTGATGCTCCCCTCCCGGTGTCCATATGTTCACATTGTTAAACACCCGCTTATGAGTGAGAACATGTGGTATTTGATTTTCTGTTCTTGTGTCAGTTTGCTGAGAATGATGGTTTCCAGGTTCATCCATGTCCCTACAAAGGACGTGAACTCATCATTTTTGATGGCTACATAATATTCCATGGTGTATATATGCCACATTTTCCCTGTCCAGTCTATCATTGATGGGTTTTTGGATTGGTTCCAGGTCTTTGTTATTGTAAACAGTGCTGCATTGAACTTTTGTGTACATGTGTCCTTATAGTAGAATGATTTATAATCCTTTGGATATATACCCAGTAATGGAATTGCTGGGTCAAATGGAATTTCTATGTCTAGGTCTTTGAGGAATCACCACACTGTCTTCCACAATGGTTTAACTAATTTACACTCCCACCAACAGTGTAAAAGTGTTCCTATTTCTCTACATCTTTCCAGCATCTGTTGTTTCCAGATTTTTTAATGATCGCCATTCTAACTGGCGTGAGGTGGTATCTCAATGTGGTTTTGATTTGCATTTCTCTAATGACCAGTGATGATGAGCATTTTTTCATATGTTTGTTGGCCTCATGTATGTCTTCTTTTGTAAAGTGTCTGTTCATGTCCATTGCCCACTTTTGAATGGGCTTGTTTGTTTTTTCTTGTAAATCTGTTTTAGTTCTTTGTAGATTCTGGATATTAGCCCTTTGTCAGATCGGTAGACTGCAAAAAAATTTTTTCCCATTCTGTTGGTTGCTGATTAACTCTAATGACTGTTTCTTTTGCTGTGTAGAAGCTGTGGAGTTTGATTAGGTCCCATTTGTCTATTTTGGCTTTTGTTGCCAGTGCTTTTGGTGTTTTGATCATGAAGTCCTTGCCTACGCCTATGTCCTGAATTGTTTTGCCTAGATTTTCTTCTAGGGTTTTTATGGTGTTAGGTCTTATGTTTAAGTCTTTAATCCATCTGGAGTTAATTTTAGTGTAAGGTGTCAGGAAGGGGTCCAATTTCTGCTTTCTGCACATGGCTAGCCAGTTTTCCCAACACCATTTATTTATCAGGGAATCCTTTCCCCATTGCTTGTTTTTGTCAGGTTTGTCAAAGATCAGATGGCTGTAGATGTGTGGTGTTGCCTCCGAGGCCTTTGTTCTGTTCCATTGGTCTATATTTCTGTTTTGGTACCAGTACCATGCTTTTTTGATTACTGTAGCCTTGTAGTATGGTTTGAAGTCCAGTAGTGTGATGCCTCCTGCTTTGTTCTTTTTGCTTAGAATTGACTTGGCTATGCGGGTCTCTTTTGGTTCCATATGAAGTTTAAGGTGGTTTTTTCCAGTTCTGTGAAGAAGGTCATTGGTAGCTTGATGGGGATGACGTTGAATATGTAAATTACTTTGGGCTGTATTGCCCTTTTTATGATATTGATTCTTCCTAACCATGAACATGGAATGTTTCTCCATCTGTTTGTGTCCTCTCTTATTTCGTTGAGCAGTGGTTTGTAGTTCTCCTTGAAGAGGTCCTTTACGTTCCTTGTTAGTTGTATTCCTAGGTATTTTATTCTCTTTGTAGCAATTGTGAATGGCAGTTCATTCTTGATGTGGCTCTCTTTAAGTATGTTATTGGTGTATAGGAATGCTTGTGATTTTTGCACATTGATTTTGTTTCCTAAGACTTTGCTGAAGCTGCTTATCAGTTTCAGGAGATTTTGGGCTGAGACAATGGGGTCTTATAGATATACAATTATGTTGTCTACAAATAGAGACAATTTGACTTCCTCCTTTCCTATTTGGATACCCTTTATTTCTTTTTCTTGCTTGATTGTTCTGGCTAGAACTTCCAGTACTATATTGAATAGGAGTGGTGAGAGAGGGCATCCTTGTCTAGGCCAGATTTCAAAGGGAATGCTTCCAGTTTTTGCCCATCCAGTATGATATTGGCTGTTGGTTTGTCATAAATAGCTTTTATTATTTTGAGATAAGTTCCGTCAATACCTAGTTTATTGATGGTTTTTAGCATAAAGGGCTGTTGAATTTTGTCAAAGGCCTTCTCTGCGTCAATTGAGATAATCATGTGGTTTTTGTCTTTGGTTCTGTTTATGTGGTGAATTGTGTTTATAGACTTGCGTATGTTGAACCAGCCTTGCATCCCCAGGATGAAGCCTGCTTGATTGTGATGGATAAGCTTTTTGATGTGCTGTTGCAATTGGTTTGCCAGTATATAATTGAAGTTTTTTGCATCTATGTTCATTATGGATATTGGTCTGAAGTTTTCTTTTTTGTTGAGTCTCTGCTGAGTTTTGGTATCAGGATGATGTTGGTCTCATAAAATGATTTGGGAACGATTCCCTCTTTTGTATTGTTTGGATAGTTTCAGAAGGAGTGGTACCAGCTCCTCTTTGTACATCTGGTAGAAATTGGTTGTGAACCCATCTGGACCTGGGTTTTTTTTGGTTGGTAAGAAGTTAATTGCTGCCTCAACTTCAGCCCTTTTTATTAGTCTATTCTGAGCTTCAATTTCTTCCTGGTTTAGGCTTGGGAGGGTACAAGTGTCCAGGAATTTATCCATTTCTTCGAGGTTTACTGGTTTATGTGCATAGAGTTGTTTGTAGTAATCTCCGATGGTAGTTCGCATTTCTGTGGAATGGTGGTGGCATCCACTTTATCATTTTTTATTACATCTATTTGATTCTTCACTCTTTTCTTCTTTTTATTAATCTGGCTAGCGGCCTATTTTGTTGATCTTTTAAAGAAAACCAGCTCCTGAATTTTTTTGTGTGTGTCTCTGTCTCCTTCAGTTCTGCTCTGATTTTAGTTATTTCTTCTCTTCTGCCAGCTTTTGAGTTTTTTTTAAAAAAAATCTTACTCCTCTAGCTCTTTAAATTTTGTTGATAGGGTGTCGGTTTTAGATCTTTCCTTTCTTCTTATGTGGGCATTTATTGCTATAAATTTCCCTCTAAGCACTGCTTTTAATGTGTCCCAGAGATTCTAGTACGTTGTGTATTCATTCTCGTTGGTTTCGAAAAACATCTTTATTTCTGCCTTCATTTCATTGTTTATCCAGTCAACATTCAAGAGCCAGTTGTTCAGTTTCCATGAAGTTGTCCAGTTCTGAGTTAGTTTCTTAACCCTGAGTTCTAATTTGATTGCACTGTGGTCTGAGAGACTGTTTGTTATGATTTTCATTCTTTTGCATTTGTTGAGGAGTTATTTACTTCCAATTATGTGGTCAATTTTAGAATAAGTGTGATGTGGTGCTGAGAAGAATGTATATTCTGTGAATTTGGGGTGGGGAGTTCTGTAGATGTCTATTAGTCTTGCTTGGTCCAGATCTGAGTTCAGATCTGGATATCCTTGTTAATTTTCTGTCTCATTGATCTGTTTAATATTGACAGTGGAGTATTAAAGTCTCCCATTATTATTGTGTGGGAGTTTAAGTCTCTTTGTAGGTCATTAAGAACTTGCCTTATGTATCTGTGTGCTCCTGTATTGGGTGCGTATATATTTAGGATTGTTAGCTCTTCTTGTTGCATTTATTCTTTTACCATTATGTAATGCCCTTCTTTGTCTCTTTTGATCTTTGTTGGTTTAAAGTGTATTTTATCAGAGACTAGGATTGCAACTTCTGCTTTTTTTTTTTTGCTCTCCATTTGCTTGGTAAATCTTCCTCTTTATTTTGAGCCTATGTGTGTCCTTGCATGTAACATGGGTTTCCTGAATACAGCACACCAGTGGGTTTTGACTTTTTATCTAATTTTTCAGTCTATGTCTTTTGGTTGGGGCATTTAGCCCATTTACATTTAGGGTTAATATCGTTATGTGTAAATTTGATCCTGCCGTTTTGACACTAGCTGGTTGTTTTGCCTGTTAGTTGATGCAGTTTCTTCATCGTGTCAATGGTCTTTACCATTTGGTATGTTTTTGGAGTGGCTGGTAGTGGTTGTTCCTTTCCTTGTTTAGTGCTTCTTTCAGGAGCTCTTGTAAGACAGGCCTGGTGTTGATGAAATCTCTCAGCAGTTGCTTGTCCATAAAGGATTTTATTTCTCCTTTGCTTATAAAGCTTAGTTTGACTGGACATGAAATTCTAGGTTGAAAGATCTTTTCTTTAAGAATGTTGAATATTGGCCCCCACTCTCTTCTGGCTTGTAGGTTTTCTACCAAGAGATCTGTTGTGAGTCTGATGGGCTTCCCTTTGTGAGTAACTGGACCTTTCTCTCTGGCTGCACTTAGCATTTTTTCATTCATTTCAACCCTGGTGAATCTGACAATTATGTGCCTTGGGGTTGCTCTTCTCGAGGAGTATTTCTGTGGTGTTCTTTGTATTTTCTGTATTTGAATGTTGGCCTGCTTTGCTAGGTTGGGGAAGTTCTGGGTAGTATCCTGAAGAGTTTTTTCCAGCTTGGATTCATTTTCCCTGCCCTCTTCAGGTACACTGATCAAGCATAGATTGGGTCTTTTCACATAATCCCATATTTCTTGGAGGCTTTGTTCATGTCTTTTCACTCTTTTTTTTTCTGTTTTCTTGCCTTATCTTTTTATTTTGTTGAGCTGATCTTTGATCTCTGATATCCTTTCCTCTGTTTGATTGATTCAGCTATTGAAACTTATGTATGCTTCACGAAGTTCTCATACTGTGTTTTTCAGCTCCATCAAATTATTTATGTTCTTCTCTAGGCTGCTGATTCTAGTTAGCATTTCATCTAACCTTTTTCAAGTTTCTTAGTTTCTTTACATTGTGTTAAAACATGTTCTTTTAGCTCAGAGAAGTTTGTTATTAATCATCTTCTGAAGCCTGCTTCTGAAGCTCATCAAAATCGTTTTCTGACCTGTTTTGTTGCCATGCAGGGGAGTTCTTGTGATCTCTCTGGGGAGGAGAGGTGTTCTGGACTTTGATGTTTTTGTCCTTTTTTGTGCTGGTTTCTTCCCATCTTCTCTGAGTGGATGTCCTTTCTGTTAAAGTTGGGGTTATTTCTCCTGCATGAGGCTTTTTTTTTTTTTTTTTTTAATGCAGGCGTCAGTATGCCACTTGAGACAGTCTCTCCATTGTCTGCCTGTGGAGGTTAGCCCCGCCTTTCTAATGGCATGCTCTTTTGCTCCGTGGAGACCGCCGTTCCCAGATGGAGGATGCTTTAACTGCGAAACTCTCCCGAGAGAGGGACTCTGGTTGCTGGATCTTGTGGGGGAGGGACCTGTCTGGTCATATCCTCCTCCCCACTTTCAACTCTCCCTTCTGTGGGATGGGCAGTTCCTTTTTGCAAGCTTTCTTGGTATTAGTCCAAATCTTTACCCTGGTCTGCTCTAACAAGGCACCAGTCTGGCCAGGGCTGCTGGCCTGGGCTGTTGCCCGGATCTATGACTCCAGGTGGTTCTCAGCAAGGTGATGTTTTCCTGATCTGTCTGCTGCCGATGTCTCGAGTGAATTGCTGTATCTGATTCAGAGAACCAAGGAAGTGGTGCCCCCCGATCCTCCGTGCCCGATACACTTTCCAGGTGGGGCAGTGTCTCACCTTGCCTTGGTTGGACACCTTTGGGCTGCTTTCACTGCCTTTCTTTGGGGTTAATCCTGCTGTTCAACCAGGCTCTTTAAAAATAAAACTGGTACCTCGCTTGGAGATGCAGATATCACTCTGGTTCTGTCTCACTCGGTGGTAGCTGCACTCTGAAGAAGTTTCCTTTCGGCCATCTTCCCCTGAATCCCCATTACAGTTATTTTTTAATGCCGTCCTTCTTGTATGGCCTGCTTCCTCCCCACTCCCACCTCCTGTTGCATATATTTTGGTCTCTGTCCTTCATGTTGGAGACTTTCTTTAGCTGCCTGGTAATTCTCAGATATCTGCTCATGCTTAGGAGCCAGAGACTAAAAATCTGTAGAAGATGTTTGTACACTGGAAACTTTTCTGTAGGGTTATCCAGCTATGCCATGCCATTTGCTGGGAAAACCCCAATGTCAATTAAAAAATATTTTCACTTGAACCAGCCAGATTCCTCTCATAGACCCTACCACTCTGCTGCCTGGAAGGCAAAGTGCTGGTTGCTGATGTTCTGGGAGCCCAGTGCAGGCAGCAAGATGGGAATCTTAACACTTCATATGTGTATGTTCATGTAATTTAATATGGTATCTTGGCCTTCAACTGGTTCTGTTGTTCTTCAATCCAGACACCCTCTATTTTGTGCTCTCCAGAGAATAAACCTCCTGTATTCTTGAGAATGGGACAGGCTAGTCACATGGGGGAATGAAGGCAGGGAAAGAAGCTCTAATTGCTTCTTAAATAATTCTTAACCACTTGTTTTACCTTCTCCATCCCCAGATCCAGAGGCATCAGTGCTGTTCATCTCCAGGCCTGTTATTATTATGTTAATTCGCAGCTTTCTCCACTGTGGGGTTAAGATTGGGCTTCTTCAGCTCTACCAAGTCAGTGACCATTTAACAAACTGCTTACCATTTCTCTAAATTTTGTTGTTGTGGAGTTTTACCTTCTCCATCCCCAGATCCAGAGGCATCAGTGCTGCTCATTTTCATGCCTTTTGTTATTACGTTAATTCTCAGCTTTCTCCACTGTAAGGTTAAGATTGGGCTTCTTCAGCTCTACCATGTCAGGTGACCATTTAACCAGTTGTTTACCATTTCTCCAAATTTTGTTGTGATCTCTTCCCTATGTTCCCTGTCCTTGTCATTCTTGTTTCTTATGAGGTCTCTGTCCCTGGGTAGCTAGCTCTTGCTCTCCTGTGGCTGCTTTCCCTCTTCCCACCACTGCCTGCTCTCTGATGTCATCACAGTGGGGTCTGGGCAGGCAACAGCACCTTCAACTCCTTGGCACAGGGAGTTTTACCCAATTGCAGTGGACTCTCTATGGAAGAGATCAAGAGTCATTTTGGGTGCCAAGGCCGGCTCAGAGATTAAACAGAGGAAAAAGATGTCTTCTGTAAACAGATTAAGAGAGGCCATCTGGGAGGAGGTGGCATCTGAACCAGGTCCTGAGAAGACCATTCATGTTTCAGTTCAATTAAATTCAAATTCACGTGTTCTGTGAATGAGCAGGCATTGGGTTGGGATAGGAAGTTGCTATAGCACAGTGGTTTAAATAGAGGATTCCAGATAATGCCTGCATTTGAATTCTGGGTCCTTGATTACTGACTGTAATTTGTTTAGATTCTATAATCCTCAGTTTCCCAGTGGAGAAAATGGGGGTAATAATAACACCTTTCTCAGGGGTTGCTGGGAAGGTTAATTAAATGCAAAAGTGCATATAAAGTAGTCAAGGAACTATAGCATAGTATATAGCATATAGACAGTGGCTCAGTACACAGACCGTGTCAGAACACCTGGATCTGAGTCCTGGCTGTGACTTAGTAACTGTGAGAGGTTGGGCAAATTACTTAACCTTTCTGTGCCTCAGTTTATTTATCTGTACACTGGAGATAATTTATTGTCAGGATTAAATGATGTAAGGTGTATAAAAACTTAATGCAATGCCTAGTGCACAGACAACAATAATACTTGTTAAAAGGAGTGTAACATGTTAGGAGGACAACCCTTGAACCAGAGTGCCTGTGTAAATCCCTCACCTGTCACAACCAGGTGTCCTGGGTAAAGTTCCTTAATATTTCTTTGCCTTAGTTTCCTCATCTGTAAAATAAATATACCCACTTTGCAGGATTGTTGTGAGGATAAAATAAGTTAATACGTATATAGCACTAAGTACTTACAAGTGTTGGATATTACTATTGCTCCAGATTTAGTTGTTTAGTTTTCTTTCTCTTCCCTTCATTCTCTTCCGTTCCCTTCCCTTCCTTCTCCTTCCTTTCTCCCTCCCTCCCTCCCTCCTTCCCTCCCTTTCTTCCTTCCTTCTTTCCTTTCTTCCTTTCTTCCTTCTTTCTTTCTCCCTTCCTCCCTCCCTCCCTCTCTTCCTTCCTTTTTGCCTGCCTGCTTTTCTGCCTTCCTCCCTCCCTTATTTTTCTCTTCCTTACAGAGCAGCGCTAACCCACAGGCAGTGGTACCCAGAGTACCCCAGATTTAGTTGTTTTTCTTTCATTTGCTTTTTTCCTAATTATTCCACCAATGGAGGATTCTGTCACAAGCATACCTCCCAGGTCATGCAGCAGGGATATCCTGGGAACATGAATTGAACCCAGGCCTGCCTGATTTCACCATCTGATCACTTAAACTTATCACAGACCACTCCATCCTGTTGCACAAAAACTGAAGAGAAAGAGCAACTTCTGCTACAGTATAGAGAATGGCCCTGTCAGAGGAGATGGCAGTTCAGCCAGGAGCTGTGTCGCTCGCAATCAGCTCTTCCTGCATTAAAAGGTGGTATCAGGGCCAGGTGCAGTGGCTCATGCTTGTAATCCCAGCACTTTGGGAGTCTGAGGCAGGTGGATCACAAGGTTAGGAGTTCAAGACCAGCCTGGCCAACACAGTGAAACCATGTCTCTACCAGAAACACAAAAATTAGCTAGGCATGGTTGTGGGCACCTGTAATCTCAGCTACTCAGGAGGCTGAGGCAGGAGAGTTGCTTGAAGCTGGGAGGTGGAGTTTGCAGTGAGCCAAGATCGTGCCACTGTACTCCAGCCTGGGCAATAGAGTTAGACTCCATCTCAAAAAAAAAAGAGGTTGTATCAGGAGGAGGCCTAAGAGGTACTTCTGCCAGAAGCAGGGGCTGCTGGATCCTCCAGGAGGTGAAGGGAAAGGAAAGCCAGGCTCCTCTGTGGCTGTTGCCTGGCAGGCTCTGGCTCTAACAGGTGTGTAGCTCAGAGCCCAGACTGATGGCAGTGCGGACAGGAGACTGCAGACATCACTTAGTGGCCTCATAATTGGATATTTCTATAATGACAAATTACAGCTGTTTTTCTTGTCATCAGTGTGAAAACATTTCCGAGGACGTGATTTCTCAGGAGGGGCCTGTGGTTGTTATCCAGTTAAGATTATGGAAATGCTGGCATAGGGGACGTGAAGCATGGCTGAATGAAACTGCGTTTCTGCACCACTGACTTCTGGGTATTCGGCCGTAGCATTGAATGCCGGGAGAGGATTAGGCTCCTTTCATAACATTATCACTGCTAATTCTGCATGAATATCATGTTGAGATGAGCTGAGAGCCTTGTAGTTTGTTATTTGGCTTCAGCCTCTACTGTTTTTGAATTTGACCAAAAGATGTCAGATGTAAACATGAGTGAAAAGTCCAGGTTTTCTTTGCTTGGAAAACGCTTAGAATTCGCAGTGAAGAGTAATCTTGGAAGCTTGCTCTCCAGCCACTGGCCTGTTACCTGAGCCCTGGTGTTCAAATAGGGGTAAGAAAGTCCAAAGTGTCTGCTTTTCTGATTTGGCCTCCAGGAAGTCAAACATCTGTTGTCCCCCAAAGCTTAATCCTCATTGACAGAAATTCTGGAAGGTAGGCTGAAGCCATCCTTGACCTAGGGCTTGTTGGGGCTCCAGAGAAGAAAAAAAGCCCATGGATAGAGGCAGTATCATGTTCATTTAACCTTCCCATGTCTCGATTTTGTCATCTGTAAAATGGAGTTATTGTAAGGATTGGTGGATAGTGCTTGGCACATGGCATAGGTTACATGTACATGTTAGCTATGAAGAATATGTGTTTCAGAGCTCTCAGGGTTTGAGCCCTTCTTGGCCTGAGAATCCCATGGAGATGGAGATGCAATCCTCTCACAGGAGCCAAATCGTTCTCCCTGTCTTCTATGTTTTTCTGGGTAGATTGGCCTTCATGACCTGTCCTGGTGTCCCTGCTTTCCCCAGTCTGGCTCAGCTGCTTGCAGAGAGGACCATCTGCCTGCAGGATTAGATCCACCCAGGTGCTGAGCTGGTCCTTACTCGGGTCATCCATTCATCCAACAGTGCCGCGCACTGGGTGCAGAGAGGAAAAGAGCAAGGCCTTTGTCCTCAAGAAGCTCACAGTCTGGTGGGAGATGTGGTCATGAAAACAGATTATAGCCACACATTATGATAACTCTGAGGTGGACATAGAGACAAGAAGAGGCCCTGTGGCTGCAAGAACCAACAGCCCACCAAATGGAATGCTCCCCTGTCAACAGGGTGGAGCTAGAAGGCTCCTGGACTACATTTTCCCAGCCCTCCTTGCAGCCAGGCGTGACCTTGTGGCTTGATCTCACCAATGGGATGTGGGTGGGAGTGAGGTGACCCCTCTGGCCAGAGATCCTAAGATGGGTGTGCCTCTTCCAGTCCCTCTTACCCCTTCTATCAGCTGGATGTAGATGACTCTGAGACTCTAGGGGTTATGGAGCCGAAAGATGTGTCTCTAATTTCCGCATGAGGGAAAGCTGCTTGCCAACCAGGAATGCCTACTTTAGACTGTCCTGGAATGATAAACCTCTATTGCGTCAAACCACTGAAATTTAGGAATTTGTTATCTAAGATTATTCTAATGGGAAACAAATGTCTAATCCAATGGGTGGCTTCAGGGAAGGATTCCAGGAAGAAGTGACACCTGGGTCTTAGGTGTTAGCTGTTCGGGAGCTGGCAAGCAATGCATGGGGGTAGTGGTAGTAATGAGATGAGGGGTGGGTGGAGGGAGGTGGGAGAAGCTGGGAGGATAGTTCAGGCAGACGGACAAATGAAGCATGGAGTGTGTGTGAAGGGTTGGTCTGTGTGTGTGCGCACCTGCATGTGTGGCATGGGTGACAACAGGAAGGTTAGTGTTCCTGGAGTATAAAGGGTGGGGTCAGGAGACGGTAAATAAAGCTTCAGGAGTTTGTAGGGGACCAGGTAGGACCTTGTGTGCCAAGGAGTTTTAATGACTCCTGTAGACAATAGGAGAAGCCTAATGGAATGGCTTAAAATGGACAACGTGATCAGATTGTGATTTATAATGACTGCTTTGCTGGAAGCGTGATGAATGGATTAGATAAGGTGAGTAGAGCCAGGGAGACCAGAGAGCAGTTAAGCTGATGCCTCATCCAGAGAGGCATGATGGAGGCATGGGTGGGCTGGACAGTGGTGGAAAGGGCAGGAAAACTGGGTGGTTGTTTGGGTTGGTGGGGTGTGGAGACAGAAGCATTAAAGATGATGCCTGGGTTTGTAAAGCCATATATAATTTTTACTCATACAAATTAAGTTTTCTGTGAAAGGGGGTGGGCATGGTGGTGAGTGCCTGTAGTCCCAGCTACTCGGGAGGCTGAAGTGGGAGGATCACTTGAGCCCAGGAGTTAGAGGCTACAACAGGCCATGATTGCACCTGTGAACAGCCATTGCATTCCTGCCTGGGCAACACAGTGAGACTCTCATCTCTAAAATAACAATAATAATAACAATAATTTTATAATAGGAGAACCTCTTTTAACTTTATTTTTAAAAGCTCTCCCTGTTTAGCACATCCTAGCTGTCAAACACTTTTGTAAGCCCTTTACATATATTAACTCATTAATCTTAACAATAAATCCTTGGGTATCATGGGTACAATGATTTGCCTCATTTTATAGATGAGGAAATTGACCACAAAAGGTTAAACACTTTGCTAGCTAGTAAGTGGCAAAGTAAAGATTTGGACCCAGGAAGCCTGGTTTATGCTCCTGACCACTGTACTCTGTTTCTTTTTTCACATATGGTACAGTGTTCCAGTTAGAGTCCTTCTTGAACCTGAGGGCCCATGTGGAATTTGGACACTGAAAACCAGCCTGGACTGAACCTGAATATTCAGTGACTCTATCTGGACATTGAGATCTGGATTCTGAATTTTCCCATTCAAGAAGCTGTTCTCTAGGCAGACTACAGGCCCAACTCCAGACCTGCACTTTCTCAGCTTCCTCTATCATCCCTCCTCAACCCCTTCCCATTGCTGAGACCTAGAATGACTTGCAGCTGGGTGCTCATAACTGTGACACCCTTCGGATTCCCATAGCCCCAAACACTAAGGACACTTGCCCAAAGCCACACAGTCGGCAAATAGTTAGATTTGGATTCAAACTGAGATCTGTCTGCAAAACCACATCCTTTCAACTGTTCCCTGTGGCTTCCCGCATTCTCCCCCCAGATCTACACTCAATCCTTAGGACTTCAAGATCAAGCCCAGGGCAGTTCCACTTCTTCTTGGCAATACAGAGAAAGACAAAAAATGCCAAGGCTTCATCCTTAGGGATCTTCTCATCCTCTAGGAATGAAGTAGAAGGGAAGTAGCACCCAGGCTGGCTGTCCAGGTAAGCCCAGCAGGCTGAGCTGCTGCTCATGGACTTTGGCTAATTTGTTATTAATTCCTTAGGAGCACAGAACAACCCTAATAAGATGCAAAAGTCAATAGCTGAGGGAAAGACAAAGCAACTTGCTGAGCATAATGTGAGAGAGGAAAACGGTTTTTAAAAGACGTTGACAAAGTATTTGCTGTACAGCCTATAAAGTGAAGAATAAATGAATTTGTTGCATTAATTCATTTTTTTTTTCCTAAGTTGAACAAAGAAGAGAGGTAGTGGGCTAAGGTAAGGGGCCTAGCTGACCTTGTAATGTCAGGATAGTTATTGTTTAGTTAGGAGCCTAGTTTTTTTTTTTTTTTTTTTTAATTACTTTTCAGCGGCAGAAAGAGCAATTAGGGCTGAAATGGGTTTCCAAGTGATGGAGAGAGATAAACATCAATTAACAGTAATGACATCGGCTAGAAAAAAAATCCTCTACAACCTGGAACCCAGTGCCTTCCTTCCCGACTCCTTTGTTCCCAGCAATGAGGAGAAAGGCTGAGCAAAGGGAGAGAGAGAGAGCCATGTAGAGAAGGGTCCCCAACCCCTGGCTGCAGACCAGTAAGGGTCAGTGTTGAGCTGTTAGGAACTGGGCTGCACAGCAGGAGGTGAGCAGTGGTCGAGAGAGAATTACCGCCTGAGCTCTGCTTCTCATTAGATCAGCAGCGGCATGAGATTCTCATAGGAACGCGAATCCTATTGTGAACTGCACACGAGAGGGATTTAGGTTGTGTGCTCCTTATGAGACTAATGCCTGATGATTTGAGGTAGAACAGTTTTATCCTGAATTGTTTTCTGTAAAACCAGTCCCTGGTGCCAAAAAGGTTGATGACTGCTGCTGTAGAGGGATGGGGTGGGGCAGGAGACCCCTGGGTGTGTGGCCTGTGTGAGGACCATACTGCAAGCCTGGGTCTAGGCTGCCAAGTTCAATGCCAAGACACATGGTAGCCATTCTTGAGACGGCACTATAGAGGAAGAAGTTGGGCCAGTGTCAGTTCCCTTAAGTTTCTTCCAGGAGCCCAACTAAGTCAAAGAGGTTGCCAGCGGCTGGGAGCCTGGGGGCTGTAGAGCAAGTTTAAATAGCCTACTGGGCTCTTTGCAATCGGTGCAGCCAGCTCCCTTCACCTCTCTGGCCTCATTTTCTGTCATTATTCCCTTTCATACCCTGCTACAGACACCTGACTTCCTTGCTGTTTTTGTCACATGGTGGGGATTCTCTGCCCCCACCCTTTGCTGTATTTCCTTTGCCCACATTTTCCCTTTCCCAGATAATTTTATGGCTTGAAATCTCACCTCTTTCAAGTCTTCACCACTCAAACACACCTCCTCAATGTAGCCTGCCCTAATTACCCTTTTAAAAATACAAACTAATCCCTGTTCTACATTTTTCCTTTTTTCTATAGCACCTAGACCTTTCTTAAAAAACTGTGTTATTTGTTTGCTTATTACATATTTATTGTATTTATTATGTGTCTTCCCTCCTCTAGAATGTAAGCTCTGTTAGGGTTAAGAGTTGTCTGTTTTGTTCACTGATAGATTCCCACCTTTTGGAAAAGGGCTGGGCACATAAACAGTTCTTGATAAATGTTGGCTGAATGAATGAACGAGGTGGGACCAGTCTTCAGAGGCCAGACATTCCAATGTGCTTCTTCACAGTCGGGGTGTCAGTGTGGGTGACAACGGGTAGGTTATCACGCCCACTCTAAATCTGTCTCCCAACTCCTGTTGTCACCCACACTGTCTGTTATGAAACCTTGACAAACTATTTGCTTTGCAGCTTATAAAGTAGAGAATAAATGACTTTGTTGCATTGATTCTTTTTCCCCTCTAAATTGAAATGGGAGGAGAGGTAATGGGCTAGGGTAAGAGCCTGGTTGGTCTTGTGATGCCACGATAATTATTGTTCAGTCAGGAGCCTAGTGATTTTTTAAAATTTTTGTATTTTTTAGAGCCACAGAGAACAACTGGGGCTGAAATGGTTTTCCAAGTGATGGACAGAGAGAAATGTCAATTAGCAGTAATGGCATACCATCTGTTACAGTGTGGATGACAATAGGCAGTTGGGAGACCGAGATTCAGAGTGGGGCTGTGACTTGCTCCGGGAGCACCAGAGCTGGAACTGGATACCATATCTTTGAACTGCAACCCAGCGTACTTTGTTCTGGCTACAATTTGACAGAGGGCAGAGATAACTTCATCAGTGTCTGCTATATGCCCCTCACAGCTGTACCTAGGCCTCCTCATTTCCTCTGTACCTGCCTACTAGCCCAGTAACCTACTGCTTCCCATTCTCCTGTCCCCGCTTCTTCTCTTCACAGTCCTCCAATTCTTCTTGGTCTTCAGGTCTCAGCTTTATTATTACTGCCTCTGGGATGCTCTTCCTGATGATCCAGACTAGACCTGACCCTGCTTGCTGTTCCCAAAGCCCTCCACATATCCTGATCCTTACACCCAGGAAACACACTGAAATCACCTGGCTCATTGCCTGTCTTCTTTGCTCAGATAGCCGCTGCGTAAGGACAGATTTTGTCTGTCTGGTTCATTGCTATTTCCGTAGGGCCTAGAATTGTGGAAAACATTCAAAAAATGTGTGAGGACTTGGGAAGGTGTGGTAGGGGGATTACTTGAAGCCAGGAGTTCGAGGCTGTAGTGAGCCATGATTGTGCCACTGCACTCCAGCCTGGGTGACAGAGACCCTGACCCTGAAAAAAAAAGTGTGATGAATGAATGATGAAGTTATTTTGCTTCTTTGTGCCTTAGTTTCTTCAATAAATGAGGGCTGATAGTGTCTACTTTGTAGGGTCCTTAAGAGGACTATAGCTGGCATGTAATAGGTGTTCAGTTATTAGCTTTGCATCAATCCTGGGAGTAAGTATTACTGTCCCTATCTTACAGTAGAGAATCTGAGTCTCTTAAAGATTAAATGACTTGTCCAAGGCCGTGTACTCGGTAAGCATTAGGACTTGAACTCAGGTCCATCTGATGCCAAAACTTGAGCTCCTCCTGCATGCACCACTGCCTTACCCTGGCAAGCAAGAGAAGCTTATTTGCTCCTTTGGCTTTCACACTGCACTGGAAATTGTCTGGTAAATTTGGAGTTCAATATCCATCACAGAGAAACTTAGAGACAGTTTATTCAAAAGTACATTTAAAGATGTGGTAAGCTCGGTTGTTTCTCTTACCCCCATCCCATCCCAAAAACTACTTGAACTGTCCTGCTCATGGACCTGGTCTCCACCTAGATGATAAAAATAACTTGGCCATGACTTTTCCCGGTACCCTTGTCCTGTCCTGGGAATTCCTGGAGGTAGAGTGGGCCTCCAGTGTTTGTCCTCCTTAAAACCTTTCAGGCAGGGCACGGCAGGAGGAAGTCAACCTATATTATCACCTATATCCCATTGAAATGAAGTATATTGACTAATTTTTTTCATTTCAGATTTTTCTATTGTGGTAAAATATATATACCGTAAAGTTTACCATTTTAATCATTTTAAAGTGTATAAATCAGTGGCACTAAGTACCTTCACAATGCTGTGCAACCATTACCACCATCCATTTCCAGAAGTTTTTCGTCATCCCAAACAGAAACTCTACCCATCAAACAATAACTCCTCATACCCTCTTTCCTCCCAGCCCCTAACAACCACTATTCTACTTTCTGTCTCTATGAATTTGGCTATTCTAGGTACCTCATATAAGTGGAATGATATAATAGCTGTACTTTTTGTTTGACTTATTCTACTTAGCATGTTTTCAAGGCTCATCCATGTTGTAGCATGTATCCGAATCTCATTTCTTCTTAGGGCTAGATAGTATTCTATTGTATGTCTATCCTACATTTTATCTGTTCATCTGTCAGTGGACACAGGTTGTTCTCACCTCTTGGCTATTGTGAATATTGTGAATATTGCTGTTATGAATATTGGTGTATAAGTATCTGTTTGAGTTCTTGCTTTTAATTATCTTGGGTACCTTGGAGTGGAATTGCTGGAATATATTGTAATTCTATGTTTAACTTTTCGAGAGGCCAGCAACCTCTTTTCTACAGTGACCATACCATTTTACATTCCCAATGTCTCTGCATTCTTAATAATACTTGCTCTTTTTCTTCTTTTGATAGTAGCCATCTTATTGGGTATGAAGTGGTATCTTATTGTGGTTTTGATTTGCATTTCCTTAATGGCTAATGACATTGAGCATCTTTTCATGAGCTTATTGGCCATATGTATGTCTTCTTTGGAGATGTCTATTCAGATGGTAGTCTCCTACTCCTCTGGGTACAGGATTGGAACAGAGGGAGTCCTGTTGTCTGTCTTTGCCCTGCCAGGGGAAGCTGGGCATGCACAGCCACTGGCCATGAGGCTGGGATTTGGGTCGGTATCTTCAGGGATGGAGGGGGAAAGGGCTACTAGATGCCCTGTGGTCTTCAGGATGATCTAAGTCATGATTCACAGGGAAGAGGTGAGGCTGTGATGCCAGTGAGTCCTTGCACTGGTCAAGTCTCCAGGGTTGGAGAATGGGGAGGAGGGGGGTGGGTGGCAGATACTGAGTTCAGAAAGGGAGCAAGTTAATGATAAGAAAGACTAGTTATGAGCTGCTACAGCAGGTAACTGGTATAAGAGTGAGTAGCCTGCATCACTGGAAGAGAGTGAAGTATCTACTCCGCCATCCTGCAACCTGGCCAAGGCCCAGGCTTCATACCCCTGCAGCTTCTGCCTTTGAGTTTCCTGGAACCTGGGCCAATCAAGTAGCTCGGTTCTCCCATCTTCACTCCATCACGTCCACACTGGGTGCTGATGTCCAGCAGTGGTGGGTTTGTGTGTGTGAGGTGCTCCAGAGTAGGAGCTGGTATTTGATGTCCCACTTTTACTGGATAACAAGTTGGTGTTTGTTTCTGAGCCCAAGCTCTGAGTTTTGCTTCTTCACAGCTCAGCAAAGAGAGCACAGGATTAGGAGTCAAGACACGAGTGACCTTGTCTTGGGTATGCCTCTCACCAAGTGAGAAGGAAGTTTAAAGTGTAAGGAGAGGCTTCAACACCTTAGCAAAAAGAGGTTCTCTCTCCTTTGTCTTGGGGCAGGAGGAACAGGGGACCTGCTTCCTGAGTCTATCCCTGCTGAGTATTATGATGGCCACTGTACACAATGAGTATGCCCTTGCAATTTAGTTAGTCTTCCTTAAGTATCAAAAGTCACCTTTTATTCAGGAATTGGTAAATACATCAAAAAGATTAGCAAAGAAGTGAGCTTATTGTATTTCACTTACTCAACAGTTAACCTAGTTGTGGTTGTATTTAACATCAGCCATAAGCAATGTGAGGCACCATTTCAGAATAGTGGTGTGCTTGACTGCCAACCCTGTCTTCTTGGGGTAGCACTGACCTTGAGACAGAGTCAACTTACTCACCATTCTGTTCCCTGTCATCTGCTTTGTCCCGATTCTGCATATTCTGCTGAAACATTTCTGCTTCCCATGTTGGCCCGCAACCTGTACAGTTCCACAGTGGTCATTTCCTTCTTCAGAGTGAACACTTCACTCTCCCCAAACTCTCAGGCATTCCTGCTTTAGGGGATCACAATTTAGCCTTCAAGTTAATGGAGTTTTCATTCCCTTGTTTCTAGCTATTTCTGGTCCTATGTTCTACTGTGCAGATTAATGCAATGGGGAAAGATTGGAGGTATGCTATTCCAATACTGATTGGAGGTATTCATTTCATATGCTATTCATATGAAATGACAATGGCTACTATAAAACACAATGTCAGCTCAGTTCTCACTTGGGATCCTAGAGCCAAGCCTAATAGCCCAGGCACCAGGATTGATAGTGGTCAGTTACTAGACCTTACTTCATCTTACTGCTTTGCCAAGGTGTAATTCTGGTAAATTTCTTTTTCTTTTCTTTTTTTTTTTTGAGACAGAGTCTTACCCTGTCACCAGGCACCAGGCTGAAGTGCAGTGGCGTGGTTTCGGCTCACTGCAATCTCTGCCTCCTGGGTTCAAGCAATTCTTCTGCCTCAGCCTCCCAAGTAGCTGGGACTACAGGCCCGTGCCACCATGCCCAGCTAATTTTTGTATTTTTTAGTAGAGATGGGGTTTCACCATGTTGGTCAGGATGGTCTCGATCTCTTGACCTCGTGATCCACCCACCACGGCCTCCCAAAGTGCTGGGATTATAGGCATGAGCCACCGCACCCAGCCAATTCTGGTAAATTTCTATTCCTTCAGGGCCTCAGTGGATGTGATGGCTAATACTATGAGTCAACTTGACTGGGCCACACGGTGCCCAGATATTTGGCTAAACATTATTTCTGGGTGTGTCTGTGAGATGTTTCTGGATTAGGTTAACATTGACTTGGAAGATAGAGTAAAGCAGATTGCCCTCCCCGATGTGGGTGAGCCTCATGCAATCCATTGAAGTCCTAAAGAGAAAGAAAGGCTGAGTAAGAAAGAATTTATTCTCTCTGGTTGACTGTCTTGGGAACTGGGACATCAGTCTGCTGCCTTTGGACTTGGACTCAGACTGGAATTTACACCATTGACTCTTCTGGTTCTCAGGCCTTGCACTCAGACCGGAACCACGCCATTGGCTCTTCTGGGTCTCTGTCTTGCTGTCTACAGATCTTGGACCTCCCAGTCTCCACACTTGTGTGAGCTAATTCCTGATAGTAAATCTCTTTATTATATATCTACATATCTGTATCTATCTACCTACTCTATTGGTATTGCTTCTCTGGAGCACCCAGACTAATACAGTAGGGCAAAGTCAACTGGGCAGGGCTGGGCAGGCAGATACTCCAATTTGTGTCTCTCCTCCTTTAGACATACAGACCAAAGGTAGGTATTAATTAGAGGGTCCTCTGATATTCATCTAGCCTGGTCATTTTATTTTTTATAGTGTTTTACTTTATTCTTATGTCATTTCATTTTATGGGCTTGGTTGTTTTTGCAACCAACCTCCTGCCTGGCTCTCTGCAGTTTTTCTGGATCACAGCTGTAGTCCTAGGGAGGTCCTCTCTCTAGGGGATACTGGCAGAAAGGGAGCATATGTCAGGGGGTTGGGGAAGCTGGCAGAAACCTTCCTTGTCTGTTTAATGTTTTATTAGAGTCCGTGTAGCAATGTACATAAACAAGTCCCATGGTGGAAGAATTCAGAATAAATTACTGCCTGCAATTTCCTGTTTGGCATTGATCTTGTAGATTGGAGACTCAAGATGGAAACCACCTGGTATTATTATGCCAACTTCCATGTTGAAGGGCCCACAAATTCCTCATGAATCCTATGATGTCAGAACCACAAGAAGCCTTAGAGACCAGGCAGTCTAATCCCACATAATACTGATCAGGCACAGAGACCCCTAAAGGCCTGAGGTCACATGGTGAAAAGAGGCCTAATCTTGGCTGTGATATTAGTTCAGCTTTAGCACTCTGAGGGACAGATTTTAATAGGTATGAAATACTGTTTTAAAGCAGCCAAAGTCTGTTATTACTTATTGAGGAGGGTCTCAGAGCAATTGGACTGCATTTTCCCTTCATGTTGTTTCTTAAAGTATGTTTATGGCCTAGCCTTGGCAGTTTTTTTTTTTTTTTTTTTTTTTTGAGATTGAGTCTCACCCTGCTTCCCAGGCTGGAGTGCAATGTCAGCTCACTGAAGCTTCCACCTCCCAGTTTCAAGCAATTCTCCTGCTTCAGCCTCTTGAGTAGCTGCGGTTAAGGTGCATGTCACCATGCTGAGTTATTATTATTTTTTGTATCTTTAGTAGAGACAGGATTTCACCATGTTGGCCAGGCTGGTCTTGAACTCCTGACCTCATAATCTGCCCACCTTGGCTTCCCAAAGTGCTGGGATTACAGGCTTGTGCCACTGCACCCAGCCAGACTTGGCATTTTGAATTCAGATTCTTTTGGCAGCCAAAGGCAACTCTGTGCTGCTGAGAGCTGTTATGGAAGCAGAAAGTGCTCAGGGCTCAGACAAGCCAATTACCCAGTGGGACCCTCAGTTTTATCCTCTATTTTGTAGGCAAGATAATCCCTGACCTGCCTCTTTCCCACAGTGACAGAGCTAGTGCAAATGAGCTCTGTAAATGGAAAGATCTGTTTTGCAACAACAAAGCCAGGACCTGATGGAATTTAATGCTGAAAGGAGAACCTTCTCTCTAAGGTGCCAACTCACCTCTTGACACTTTCTCCCAAAATCTCACCACCCCCAAGCACGTCACTTCTGCCAACACTTCAGCAGGGAGAGAAACTGTCCTTTAACAGGCTGGTTGGGTGAATCTCATGCTGCCCTAAACTGTGTGTTCTCCAATGTCTATACATTTTCTTCTCACTCTATTGCAAGGTCTTTACATGTCCTATAGAGCTGTTTTAGTTATTTACTGCTGTGTAATAAATCATCTCAAAACTTAATGGCTTTAATAACATAATCATTTCTTCCCTCTCATAGTTTGAAGCATTCCATAGTTTGGAAATTCTGGAGCAGTATAGCTGGGATCAGGATCACTTATAGCTTGCCTCCAATGTCAGCCAGGGCTGTAGTCATCTGAAGGCTTGACTGGGGATGGAGGATCTACTCTCAAGGTGGATCACTCACTGGCAGACAAGTTAGAGCTGGCCAGTGGAAGGGGCCTCAGTTGGCTTCCTTTGGAGCAAGAGGTCTGACTGTCCAAGGCAGAAGCTGCAAGGCCTTTTATGACCCAGCCTCATTTCTTCTGTATTGTATTGGTTACTCAGGGCTAGCTATGATTTAGTGTGGCAGGGGATTACATTAGGGCAAGGATACCAGGGGGCAAGGATCATAGGAGGCTGGCTACCTCTGTCTACCTTTGACTCCTTATGATTTGTAGCTTTCCCATTGAACATACACTTGTCCCTTCCCAAGGCCCACAAAAATCTCATATTATAGCATCAGTTTGAACTCCTGGATCTTGTCATCTAATTGGGTCCAGGTTCAGATGAGGCTCCTTGGGTATATCTCAAATATAGCACCTCCTCACAGTTCCTCTTGATCTATAGACCCATGAAAAAAGAAACATATTTTCTTCCCTCTAACTAATATACAATAATAGGGCAGGCATAGGATAAGCATTATAGATCATCCTATAAAAAGGAAGAAAAAAGATAAATGGGAGGTACACAGGGGGCCTTGGCAATTCTGAAATTCTGCTTGGAAGGCAGGCAGTTTCTTGGTTAGAACTCAGTTCTGCTATCTGAGAATGGTTCTCTGTGGCTCTTGGCTCCAATTTCTGGGCTCAGAAGCAGAAGCTGAGTCATCTTTTCTTTTTCCATAAAAAAACAGCCAGTGTTTGCAACTAAATAGTTTTCTCTGCCTGCTTTCTTATAGTGGTTTAAAGGTTCAAAGGCTCATTTTCTTTATTCTTTTTTTTTTTTTTGAGATCGAGTTTTGCTCTTGTTGCCCAGGCAGGAGTGCAATGATGCAATCTCGGCTTGCTATAACCTCCGCCTCCTGCAAAGATTCATTTTCATTGTATATGGTCAGTGTCCCTTTTCATCTATGCAGGCAATATTTCACACAATGTAATAACCTTATAATCTATACATAAGACTCTATGAATTCTATTGGCATTCACTCCATTAGTTAAAAGTCACAACTACAAGTATCAATGAGATAAGCTACTTTGCATCTTGAGTTTCCTGTAAGGCTGCTATGGGACACTGCAATTAAGATTACCAGAAGCCCTATTGTTTATGGGTGAGGGACCTCTTTTTTCCCCTCTTTGAAGCACCACCTTACACATTTTTGAGGCCTTAATAAAGGGCTTTGCATTCACTCTGTCAGTTTCGTCTTTAGATCATTTTTCTTGTGAGGACACTGAATTTGATCTTTGCCTGGAGGACATTTTAAAATTTCAGTATCATTTCCTGTCTGGAGAATTTAGCAGTAAGACATTTTCATTTTCAAACCCAGCAAGTCCTGGCCCCTTTATGTGCAATGCTTCTTTCTTTAACACATCTTCTCACTTTTCACATTTTATTATAAGCAACCAGAAGCCATGTGGTACCTTCAACACTCTACCTGGAAATCTCCTTTGCTAGATCATCCAGTTCACTAGGTACATTTTCTAGTTTCCATTTTACAGTAGAAGAGAGTATTGCTGAATTTCCTCTCACTGTGTACTGTGGATTGAATGTTTATCTCTTCTCACATATTCATGTGGTAAAGCTCTAACCCCCAATGCGACTGTATTTAGAGACAGGGTCAGCGAAGAGGTGATAAAGGTTAAATGAGGTCATAAGGGTGGGGTGCTAATTCTATCAGGCCAGGGCCTTTAAAGAAGAGGAAGAGGCTGGGTGCCATGGTTCACACCTATAATCCCAGCACTTTAGGAGGCTGAGGTGGGCAGATTACTTGAGCTCAGGAGTTCAAGACCAGCTTGGACAACATGGTAAACCCCTGTCTCTACAAATACAAAAGATTAGCTGGGTATGGTGGTATGTGCCTGTAGTCCCAGCTACTTGGGAGCTGAGGTGGGAGAATGACTTGAGCTTGGGAGGCAGTGGTTGCAGTGAGCCAAGATTGTGCTACTGTACTCTGGCCTGGGCAACAAAGCAAGATTTTGTCTGAAAAAAAAAAAAAACAAACAAACAAAAACAAAAACAAAAAAACAGAGAGAGAGAGAGAGAGAGAGAGAGAGAGAGAGAGAAAGAAAGAAAGAGATATAAGAGCTCTTGCTCTTCCAGGTGAAGACACTATAGTAAGACAGCCATCATCTGCAACCCAGAAAGAGAGCCCTCACCAGGAATGAAATCTGTCAGCATCTTGATCTTGGACTTCTCAGCCTCCAGAACTGTGAAAAATAAATTTTGTTGTTTAATTTACCCAGTTGATGATATTTTGTTATGACAGTTCAAGCAGACTGATAGACTTTATTATAAGGATTCTTTTTCCTTCATTTTCTAATATCGTCCTTCTTACTTTCCATTAAGTACTCATGGATCACCTTCTTGCAGTACTGGCTATAATCCCAAAAGACACAATTCCAAGTGTCATATATCTGAATGTCGAAATACTAAAAGATAAAATACCATAAAGATCAAAATCCCCAAAGTCTGGAATTCTATAAATCATAATCATGAAAGATTAAAATCTGGAATGTTGAAATCCTGAAAGCGAAATTCTGAGGAAGGAATTACCGTGTTTTTGGTTGTACACACGATAGCTGCATCATGTTAAGCAGAACTATTGAGGAATGTGTGGGTGCCAAGTTGTCAAGGGATGGACTTGTGGACTTGATTTGAGGTGTCAACTGACTGGAATAAGGAATGCCTACAAACTTGATGAAGCATAATTTTGGGTGTGCCTGTGAGGGTGTTTCCAGAGGAAGTTAGTGTGTAAGTCTGAGTGGACCAGGTGGGGAATATTGCCCTCAATATTGGTGAGCACAATTTAATCATCAGAGGGCCCAGAAAGAACAAATACAGAAGGTGAATTGGTCTCTCTCTGAGAGCTGTGACAGGTTTTTCTTCTGCTGCCTTGGACATCAGAACTTCAGGCTCACCAGCCTTTGGATTGCAGGACTTACACCAGGTTTTACCCAGGTCCTGGGGCTTTTGGCCTCAGACAGATAGTAACACAATTGATTGTCCTGATTCTCAATGTAAAAACATGGAAGCTTCCTCAATAAATAATGATATGTCCTTTTTGTACGTCTGCATTGTTAAAAATAAAAAATAAAATCTCTTAGAATCTTGGTTCTTTGGGCAACTGCATATGCAGTGGTGACCCATGGTAGTTTTTGAAGGATCTCATCAAAAGACATAAGTTGTCCATCACGGCATTTCAGACGATGCAGTTATAAAGCTGGGTGCATGCAACTACAACTATAGTGACAGGTGTTTGTACATTTCACTTTTTGATCTATTTATTTATGAATAGGATTAACCTGCTTATAACTGTTGTACTCCTGTGACTGTCCCTAGAATACATGAGCACTTATGCTTACAAAAATATGTAGGTTATTATTGCCTATTTTATCAAATAAAATGACCTATGAAGTGTTCTGTCATTTTTTATGTTTCCCAAATAAAACTCCTTTTAAAATGCAAATAAATGTCTTTTAAATAATCATTAAAATTATTTTTTCTGGAATTCTATTTTTGGGATTTTAATCTTTCAGGATTTCAATGTTCAGAATTGTGGCATTTGGGATTGTGTCTTTCAATTTTATGGCTCCAGTCCACCTCCTTGAAGCCATCGGATGGCATGGTCTCTCCAATGTCCTTTCAAGTCCCGCCCTCAAAGATGCTGCTCCATTTTTAGTTTTTGTTGTTGCAGCTTTACCCACCTTCCAGGTACCAACATCTATGTCAGTTATCTGTTGCTGCTAACAAATCACCTCAAAACTTACTGGCTTAAGGCAATAATAATTGTTGATTATCTTTCATGATTTCAGTGGGTCAGGAATGCAGGAATAGCTTGGCTGAGTGGTTCTGGCTAAGGGTCTCTCATGAAGCTACAGTCAGATGGTGTCTAGGGCCATTGAAAAGGCTTATTGACTGATATGTCCAGTTCCCAGGCTAAGAAGTCTTGGAGAGCTAAGGGCTGGCATAGCCAGGGCTTCTCAGGCATCTTCACTTAGTCTCTCCACATACTTTCTCCAGCATGGGAAGAAGGGCTCCCAAGGCATGTGTTTCAAGAGAGAGACAGATGGAAGTCATATGCTTTTTATGACCTGTCTCAGAAGTCACATAGCATCACACCTGCCACACTCTATTGGTGAGAATAGTCACAAGCCCATCCCAGATCCAAGGGGAGGGAGCATAGAAATCTTTTATGATTTCTGTGGGTCAGGAATGCAGGAGCAGCTTGGCTGAGTGGTTCTGGCTCAGGGTCTCTCATGAAGCTGCAGTTATATGATGTCTAGGGCCATTGAAAAGGCTTCTTGACTCATATATCCAGTTCCCAGGCTAAGAAACCTGGGATCCATCTCTTGGTGGGAGGGATCCATCTTTAGGCACTTGCCACCATGAAACATGGGAGAAATGAAACATGTCATAACATGCACACACACACACACAGAGCCTCATTCCTTGGTATCCATGGGGAATTGGATCCAGGACCTTCCTTAGACACCATCATCCGAAGATGCTCAAGTCCCTGATATAAAATGTTGTAGAATTTCCATATAACACACACACATCCTCCCGTGTACTTTAAATAATCTCTGATTACCTGTAATATCTAATATAAATGCTATGTAAATAGTTGTTATTCCATATTGTTTAGGAAATAATGACAAGAAAAGATGTGTGGAATCTATGCTTATGGAGGGCTAAGTATCTATATGTAGTCATTATTGGGAAATGTCATCTGACATAAACACTCAGCACCCAGGATCTGGCCGGTCTTTTGATGACTGTTTGTTGCTCATTTGGTTGTTTTACTGACTTTGTGGCTAACTAATAATGAAAGTGGTAGTAAAAGTAGTAATGATAATAATAACTACAAGTATTCATTAAGCTCTTATTACCCTGTGAAAGACTTGTTTTAAAATTTCCCTTTTGATTAAAGGGCAACTTGTTGCAATAAAACTCACAAGACTTAAGTGTATATCTCAATGAATTTTTATATATGTTTACAAACATGTAACCAAAACTAGAACCGGACATAGGACGTTTGCAGTACATCTCGTGGTTCCTGTATACTCATTTACTGCCAATCTCCCTTCCTCCTCCCAGGTAAACACTTTTCTCACTTCTCTCCCCATAGATTAGTTTGCCTATTCTTGAACTTCATATACATGAATAATAGCATATGAACTCTTTTTTTGTCTGATTCCTCTACTGTGCAAAACACTTTATATTTACTATCTCACTTAATTATTGCAACAACCTTATGAGATAGTCAAGAATTCACATGCTGGCTATAGGCTGCCACAGTGCATTTTGTTTAGTCTGCACTATGTTTTTAAATGTTTGAGTCTGACTACTCTTAGGATTAGAATTGAATGCAGTCTCTAGTACTTGTTACTTTATAGTCAGTTGATGTTATTTACTTCACTTCCCTGGCACCTGCAGACATTGGGTTTACATACTCTAAGGGGAGAATTCTTATTGTCCCTAGCACCTGAAAAAACAATGGTTCACCAGCAGTTAAATAACTTGCATAAAACCTCATATCACAGAAATGGCAAAAGTGGGATTTGAACTCAGGCCTGTCTTCCTACTGCCCTCATAAGTTAGGAGCAGAAAAAACAAATTTGTCTCCAAATTCTGTTGCTTCGAAGTCTGAATGCCTTTGTCTGAACACCCTCCTCTGGAACTTCATACCTCTGCTTAGCCTGGGGACAGTGCAGGGGCCATTGCAACCAGCCTCACCCCAACTCAGGCCATCTGATGTTCACCAAACACCCCTGAACTCCCATTTGCTCCTGCCAGTTCCAAACACATTCCTCATTTCTTACTTCTGTATCTTTGCTCACACTGTTTTTTCCTGCCTGGAATGTCCAACCCGACTTATCCTTCAAGGCTCAATTTAAAATGCTACTTTCTACTTGCTGCTCCCACACCCCATGGCCAATCATCAAAAACTTTTTTTCTTCTCAGGACACAAAGACTCGGTTTTTAAAATTTGTACTTCAAGTACCAAGTGATATATCAAATTAACCCCAAATGACTTTTAGGAATGTAACCAAAGTATCAGTCCCATAAAAGGTTATTTCATTTATTTCCCTCTGCTAAATGCATCACTACATTTTTATTGATTCTTAAGGAAGAGAGGTGAGAAGAATCTGTGCTACCCTCACTGGGTTCCAAATGAACAAGCAGTCAGAAGTTTATTACTTCCAGATATCCCACTTGCTTTCTAGATATCCCACAGGGTTTCAATTCCATCACAGCAATGCTTACTGAGCAGCCCTGGGCTTAATCATATAGCTTGGGTGTCTGGGAACAAAAAGATGAGGCTGCATCTCTGGGCTAGGATGGGTTAGGGTCTGGTTGCAGGTGTCCATGGAGACAATGGCAGGGTGGAGTGGCAGCTGGTTTAGGGGTATCTGGGGATGCTATTAGAGGTCAGGGTTGTTGATTCCAGCCCTTTCTCTTCTTTTAGTGACATCTCAAGATAGTTATTTACTTCTCTGAGCTTTAATGTCCTTATTTTAAAAATACATATTCCAGGTAACTTTATGAGTTTTTGGACCTGGGGCAAATATAATTGGATTTTTCTTATCATCCATTCTTTGAAAATTGGCTCAGACTTTTGAGATGCAAAATTATATTTTCTTATAGCAGTATCCAGATAATAAAAGTAATAGATGTTATCTTCTATTGGACATTTATGATGTGCCAACCCTGTGCTATGCGTACTTATTATATGCATTATCTCATTTATTCTCACTATGACCATGGTCATCACCACTTGACAGAGGAGGAGAAAGGTACAAAAGGTGAGGGCCTGACTTGCTTGATATTACATGGTTGGTGAGCTGCTAATTTTTTTATTTTTGAGCCCAGGCTGGAGTGCAATGGTGCAATCTCAGCTCACTGCAACCTCTGCCTCCCAGGTTCAAGCAATTGTCCAGCCTCTGCCTTTGGAGTAGCTGGGATTACAGGCACTTGCCACCATGCCCGGCTAATTTTTGTATTTTTTTCAGTAGAGATGGGGTTTTGCCATGTTGGCCAGGCTGGTCTCGAACTCCTGACCTCAGGTGATCCACCCAACTTGGCCTCCCAATTTGCTGGGATTACAGGCTTGAGCCACTGTGCCCAGCCCTAATTTTTTTTTTTTTTTTTTTGAGATAGGGTCTTACTCTTTCACCTAGGCTGAAGTGCAGTGGTGTGATCATGGCTCCCTGCAGCCTCCAACTCCCAGGTTCATGTGATCCTCTCACCTCAGCCTCCCAAGTAACTGGGGCTACAGGTGCATACCACTAGGCCCAGCTAATTTTTGTATTTTTTAATAGAGACTGGATTTCACTATGTTACTCAGGGTGGTCTTGAACTCCTGGGGTCAAGCGATCTGCCCACCTTGGCCTCCCAAAGTGCTGGGATTAGAAGTGAGAGTCACTGGTCCCAGCCAAGTTACTGACACTTGACTGGGCAAATGATTGGTAAAATAATGGGTGTCATGTCTGTTTCCTGTTTCTGCTCAGCATATCTCTCTTGCTCCTTTGCCTTTTGATAGCAAATCTAGCCTATTTGGTTAAAGGCAAAGTCAATCATAGTGCTCCATGCTGCTGACCTCTGGCTTGGCACAGGAGGGGGCACATGGTATAAACTGGGCAAATCAGAGTCCTTCCTGGGATCTTTCAGATTGAAGTCTGAGGAAGAGTGCTTCTCTTGCTTGGATCATGGCTTCAGAGGAGGGGCTGTAGATGGTCATGTTACCTCTTAACAATTTAGGGAAAAGAGCAGAGGTGGAGTGAGAAATCGAGAGAGAGAGAGAGAGAGAGAGAGAGAGAGAGAGAGAGAGAGAGAGAGAGACCTGAGTAATTGGATTGGTCCCTGATTCAGCTCCTGTGCTGGCCCCTGGAATATGCTGCACTGTCCTTTGAAATTGTATTCATCAGCTAGAAATGCCATAATAACAAAATATCATAGACAGGGTGGCTTAAACAAAGAAATTTATTTTCTCACAGTTCTGGAGACTGGAAAGCCTAACATCAGGGTACCAGCATGGTTGGTTTCTGGTGAGGTCTTGCTTCCTGGCTTGCAGACAACTGCCTTCTCTCTGTGTCTTCACATGGTGGAGAGAGATGGCTCTGTCTTTTCTTCCCCATATAAGGACACCAGCTTTCTTGGATTAGGGTGCCAATCTCATGACTTATTTAGCCTTTATCACCTCACAGAGCCCATCTCCAAATCTAGTCACGGTGGGGGTTAGGTCTTCAACATATGGCTTGGGGTGGGGTGACAGAGGATATGAACTTTCAGTCTGTAACAGGATGAAGGACTGTTTACTTCAAGCTGCTGGGAGCTGCTGGCAGGAAGCCCTGGGCTGCTCATCTCCTATGGTAACTCAGCTGAGGAGACCTGCCTTGTCTAAGGTCACACCCTCCTTTACGATGTGGTGTACAGACATGGCATCCCTGCCTCAACTCAGGGCAACCAACCAACATGGGGAGATGAAAACTTGGCACCGTCACCCCAGCTTCAGAACTCCCCCGGGGGAGGTGGGGCCTCTGCCAAGTGATGCAGTTTTTCACACCTCAAGTTCTTCCTTTGCCTAACCCTGCTTCTTTCCTTTCTGCAGGCTCTCCCTAATGAGCTGACTTCCTCCACGGGAATGTTCATCTGTGGGGTTGCTTCCTGGGAATCAGCCTGTCCCGGGCTTCCTGAAGCTGCTCTGCTTCTTCATGTTCCCCTTCAGTTCTTTGAACCATTCCAGCAATGTAGTCTCATTTTTTGTTAAAGGTCTTTTGAGTTTAAGTTTTGTCACTTCTCAACTTCTAAACACTTCTGAAAGAAACCTGGTGACTTCAGTGAGGAAACTGCTGCCTCTCTCACTCTGGAAGGGCCCACTGCAGAGTGAGAGAGGCAGAGGGCTAGTGGGATGTGGGAGTGAGGAGTCAGGAAGACAGCACCATGAGTAGATGGCCTTGTGGCAGCAGCACCAGTGGTGGAGTGGAGCTGCTGCCCGGTGCATGGAGTAGAGCTTCCCGGTGCATGGGGTTGAGCTACACAGTGCATGGGGTAGAGCTGCCTAGTGCATGGGGTTGAGCCGCCTGGTGCATAGGGTAGAGCTTCCCAGTGCATGCGGTTGAGCTGCCCAGTGCATGGGGTAGAGCTGCCTGGTGCATGGTGTTGAGCTGCCTGGTGCACAGGGTTGAGCTGCCTAGCACATGGAGTCTCAGTTGACAGTTTCTAGGAACAGCACTTGACTGATGCTCTGCTGCCCAGAGTCCAACATGCCCCATCTTCTAGTTCTCTTTCCTCATGCCTCACCTTGCCCCTCCCTTGGCTTTGGGATACTTCCTTGTCTTTGCCTTTCTTCTACCTCTTTTCAGCCTCACATTTGCCTACCCCTCACTTACATGTCAGTATTCTCCAGATTCTGCTTACAGACCTCTTCTTTTCTTCTATTTATTCTCTCTGATTGAATTTCTCAGTGACTTCAATAGCCACTTTTTGCTAATACTCCCAATTCTGTATCTATAGCTTACATCTTTCCTAAATTCCTGAGCTATACATTTTTGCTGCTGGGAGTTTCCACCTGGAAATGGATAGTGTTATGGTTTCCAGCTCCTGGTGACACCAGAAGAGCTAAAAAGAGCTGGCATCATTCTGAGCACTAACGGTCAGTACACAGCACAAAATGCATTTGAAAATTACAAAAACAACAAAACAAAACAAAACAAAAAACTACCAACCTCATGAGGTTTTAAGGGGATGATATTTATGAATTTTCTTTGAAAAGTAAACTGTGCCATGCAAATACAAGATGTTTTATAGATGAAGAGTGTTTATAATCATAGAACATGTCAATAAAACAATTCATTATTTATGAAAAAAATACAGACACTGGCACTCTCCAGGGCTATTGCAGATTCAGTTGCAGACCACTGCAGTAAAGTGGATATTTTGATAAAGTGAGTCACACAATTTTTTTTGGTTTCCTAGTGCATATTAAAATGATGTTTATACTATACTGTAGTCTATTAAGTATGCAACAGCATTATGTCTAAAAAGCAGTGTACGTACCTTAACTTAAAAATATGTTTTTGGGCCGGGTGCGGTGGCTCAAGTCTGTAATCACAGCACTTTGGGAGGCCGAGGTGGGTGGATCACAAGGTCAAGAGATCGAGATCATCCTGGTCAACATGGTGAAACCCCGTGTCTACTAAAAATACAAAAAATTAGCTGAGCATGGTGGCACGTGCCTGTAATCCCTGCTACTCAGGAGGCTGAGGCAGGAGAATTGCCTGAATCCAGGAGGTGGAGGTTGCAGTGAGCCAAGATTGCGCCATTGCACTCCAGCCTGGGTAACAAGAGTGAAACTCCATCTCAAAAAAAAAAAAAAAAAAAAAAAAAAGTTTTTATCCAAGTGTGGTGGTAGTTCCAGTTGCTTAGGAGGCTGAGGCAGGAAGATTCCTTGAACCCAGAAATTCCAGGCTGTAGCAAGCCATGATCTTGCCACTACAGTCCAGCCTGGGTGACAGAGAAAGGCTATCTCAAACAACAATATAAAACCTCCTCCCCCTAAAACTATGAAAATCCTCTCCCAAAATAAAAACAAACAAAAAACTTTTTTTGCTAAAACAAGCTATTACCTGAGCCTCCCAGTGAGTTTCAATCTTTTTGCTTATGGTAGGGGTGTCTTGACTTGATGCTGATACCTGCTGACTAATCAGGTTTGTGATTGCTGAAGTCTAGGGTAACTGTGGCAATTTCTTGAACTAAGACAACAGTGAAAGATTTCTCTGTAGCCTCTGATGTTGTTTGACAGCATTTTGTCCACAGTAGAACATCTTTCAAAATCTGAGTCAATCCTCTCGAACCTTGCTGCTGCTTTATCAACAAAGTTTATATAATATTCTAAATCCTTTCTTGACATTTCAACAATATTCACCAGAGTAGCTTCCATCTCAGAAGACCTCTTTGCTCATCCAGAGGGAGCAATTAGTCATCCATTAAAGTTTTATTATGAGATTGCAGCAATTCGGTCACATCTACAGATTCCACTATCAATTATAGTTCTTTTGCTCTTTCCACTGCGTGTGTAGTTTCTTCCTCCACTGAAGTCTTGAATGCCACAGAGTCATCTATGAAGGTTGAAATCAGCTCCTTCCAAACTCCTACTAATGTTGATATTTTGATTTCCTCCCATGAATCATAAATGTTCTTAGTGGCATCTAGAATGGTGAATCCTTTCCAGAAGGTTTTCAATTGACTTTTCCCAGCCCCATCAGAGAAAGCACTATCTATAGCAGCTATAGTCTTATGAAATGTGTTTCCTAAATAAGGCTTGAAAGTCAAGACTACTCCTTGAGGTCAGGTGTAGTGGGTCAGGCCTGTAATCCCAGCAATTTGGGAGCTGGGGCAAGTGGATCACCTGAGGTCAGGAGTTTGAGACCAGCCTGGCCAACATGGAGAAACCCCATCTCTACTAAAAATACAAAAAATTAGCTGGGGATGGTGGTGGATGTCTGTAGTCTCAGCTGCTAGGGAGGCTGAGGCAGGAGAATTGCTTGAACCTGGAAGGTGAAGGTTGCAGTGAGCTGAGATTACATCATTGCGCTGTAGCCTGGGCTACAAGATCAAATCTCCATCTTAAAAAAAAAAAAAAATTACCCCTTGATCCATGAGCTGCAGAATGAATGTTGTGTCAGCAGGCATGAAAACAACATTAATCTTTTTGTACATCTCCCTTAGAGCTCTTGGGTAGCCAGGTGTATTGTCAATGAGCAGGAATATTTTCGAAGGGATCTTTTCTTCTGTGTAGTAGGTCTCAACAGTGGGCTTAAAATATTTAGTAAATCGTGCCATAAATAGATGTGCTGTCATCAGGCTTTGTTTTTCCATTTGTAGATCACAGGCAGAGTAAATTTAGCATAACTCTTTTTTTTTTCTGTAAATGGTTTGTTTTTTCTTTCTCTTTTTAATGACACATGATACTTGTACATATTTACAGGATACAGAGTGATATTGTGATACATGCGTACAAAGTGTAATGACCAAATCAGGGTAATTAGCATATCTACCACTTCAAACATCTATCATTTCTTTATGTTGTGAACATTCAAAATCCTCTCTTTAAGGTTTTGAACATATACACTAAATTATTGTTAACCACATTTATGCTACAGTGCTATAGACACTAGAACTCCTCCTATGTAGCTGTTATTTTGTATCCACTAACCAACCTTTCTGTATCCTCCCTTCCTCCCTGTTCTTCCCAGACTCTAATACCTACAATTTTACTTTCTACGTCTTTGAGGATTTAGCAAAATTCCTAAAGGCATTGGCATTTTCAGAATGGTAAATGAGCTTTGGCTTCAACTTAAAGTTAACAGCTGCATTCATCCCTAACAAGAGAGTTGGACTGTCCTTTGAAGCTTTGAAGCAAGGCATTGACTGTCTCTAGCCATAAAAGTCCTAGATGGCATCTTTTCCCATCTATTTCATTTAGATTGAAAATCTGTTGTTTAGTGTAGCCATCTTTATCAATGATCTTAGTAGATCTTCTGGATAACTTGCTGCACCTTTGCCATCAGCACTTGCTGCTTCTCTTTGTATTTTCATGTTATGGAGACAGCTTCTTTCCTTAAACCTCAAGAACCATGTGAAACTAGCTCTGCTAGCTTCAAACTTCTCTTCTGTAACTTCCTCACCTCTCTCAGCCTTCATAGAATTGAAGAGAGCTGGGCTTTGCTCTGGATTTGTCTTTGGCTTAAGGGTATGTTGTGGCTAGTTTGATTTTCTATCCAGACTACTCAAACTTTTCTATGTCAGCAATAAGGCTTTCTCATCATTTATGTGTTCCCTGGAGTAGCACTTTCAATTTCCTTTAAGAATGTTTCCTTTCTGCTCTTGTGTCAGTTTGCTGAGAATGATGGTTTCCAGGTTCATCCATGTCCCTACAAAGGACGTGAACTCATCGTTTTTGTATATTCTCACTCATAGGCGGGTGTTGAACAATGAGAACACATGGACACAGGGAGGGGAGCACTACGCACTGGGGTCCGTTGGGGGGAAATGGGGGAGGGGTGGGGGGTGGGGAGGTGGGAAGAGATAGCATGGGGAGAAATGACAGATACAGGTGAGGGGACAGAAGGCAGCAAACCACACTGCCATGTGTGTACCTATGCAACAATCTTGCATGTTCATCACATGTACCCCAAAACCTAAAATGCAATAAAAAAAAAAAAAATAAAAATAAATAAAAAAAAAAGAATGTTTCCTTTATATTTACAACTTGGCTACCTGTTTGGCAGAAGAGGCCCAGCATTCAGCCTATCTCAGATTTCAACATGCCTTCCTCACTAAGCTTAATCATTTGTAGCTTTTGATTTAAAGTGAGAGACATGCATCTCTTATTTTCACTTGAACATGTAGAGTTCATTGAAGGATTACTAACTGGCCTAATATCAATATTGTTGTGTTTTAGAGAATAGGAAGTACCAAGGAGAGGGGGAGAGACAGGAAAACAGTTGGTTAGTGGAGCAGTCAGAAACCACACAACATTTACCAATTAAGTTCATCATCTTCTATGGACGTGGTTCATAGTGCCCCCAAACAATTACAATAACATCAAAGATCACTGATCACAGATCACCACAACAGACATAATCATAATGAAAACATTTGAAGTATTACAAGAATTACCAAAGTGTGACACAGAGACATTAAGTGAATACATGCTGTTGGAGAAATGGCACCAGTAGGCTTGTCACAAACCTTCCACTTGTAAAAAACACAATATATGCCAAGTACGCTAAAGCAAAGCCCAATAAAATAAAGTACGCCTATAATTGACACTAAAGTATTTTTGTGTTCAATTTTCTGAACAATTATTTCAAAACTCTGGTTTTAAGTGAGTGAATATGTTTATGTACATCTGTCTGTGAGTCCCCATTTGTCCTGTGTTGAATTTGTATGTGCAATTTTATGCCTTCTCTGTGTTTGTATGTGAGTCTATGGGTGAAGAGGCCTCTGTCTGTGTGTAAACTGGGCTTAGGCTGGGGAGTGTGCTCAAAAATCGATTCTATTAACAAATCTGTCCTAGCTATTCCTGTAGCACCTTCAGAAGGCAGACCAGACCCCTTCACCTCCCTCCTGCTCCCTCTTGTTCTCTTTCTCCTACATCTAGTTCTATATCCCAAACATCCATGTCCTTCTAGAATGACCTCTCCATCTGCTGCCTCTCCCCTCGTGCAGGCTTCGTCATCTCTCTCCAGGTTGATTACAACTGTCTCTTCCCTGTCACTTTTCCTCCCACCTCCAGATCTGCTCTTTCATTTTTGAGAAAATCCATTTTTCCTGCATATAAACTGAATGCCTACTTTATTAATTGCCATTGCTCACTGGATGCAGAAATTAGTTCAGAAGTCAAATGGCTTCAACAAGAACCCCCATTATTGCATTACTGCAGTGAATAAAAACTTGCAATTCATGTCTTGTTATTAGATTAGCTGCCAATTGAGGAGGGTCATGCCAACCTGATTGGAGTCTTGACAAAGCTATTTGAGGCTTAATTGCCGGGAGGTGAGGCATCAAGACTTCAGATCTGGTCTTGTCCCTTTTCACTCTTCTGGTGGTAGCCCCTGTGGGAAGGCACTGAATGCTCTGGATGGCAAGGTGGCCCTTCAGTAGCTGGGAGTGAGCGAGGTTCCACAGGAGGATGGGTCTCCTGATTACAATTTTTTTTTTTTTCTGCTTTGGACTGGTCTCAACTTTTTTGGTTTTGTGACTATATCCAGAGAGGGCCTTACAGTAAATGAATTCATTCTCCCAGAGCTGGAGGAAGTTATCGTGTTTTTGAGGCAGCTTCTAAATCATTGCAAATCACCAGAAAAACAATTATGTCCCATCACTTCTGCAAGGGTCTTGCTTCTTCCTTTCTTTCTTCCCTCCCTTTCCACCATGCCCTTAACTGTGAATTAACTCCATGAGGTTGATCCATCTGATACGATATTATTGTATCTCTGGTACAAAGAGCCTAGTACAGAACTGACATTCAGTAGATTTTGTCATTGTATGGATATGCTAGGCACTGTGCTGATAGAAGAGGTGAATCAGACACAGATCCCGCCCTCGAGGAGGACAGAGACAAGGAAACAAACAATTAAATGCAGCAAGGTAGGGACAATGTGAGAGGCTAACAAAACACAGTAAGGGAGCTGAGAGGAGTGGAATCGGACTCTCCTGCAGTCAGCACTTATTTCTTGGAAGAGGAGACAACCAAGCTAAGTCTTAACGTTTGCAGGAGTTTTCTAGGTAGAAAATGGGGAAGGGAGAGAGAATTCTAGGTAAAGAGATTAGCTTGGGCCAAGGTATGCTGGAGGCAGGAAGTACCATGATGTATGCAGGGAACTGCAAAATGACTGGAGTGGCTGGAACATAGGGGATGAGGAGGCCAGTGGTGGAGCCTTGGGTCAGAGAGTCTGTTCCTAGGCAGGGCTGCTATATCTCACTGTCTGGGCTGTTTACCTTATGAGGGTGGCCAGCTGAGGGGGTGAGTAGGGCTGAAATACAGCTCTGGTTCTATGTGACAAGCCTGTGCTGTGGTCACGTCCTCCTAGAGGAGACTCCCTTTGTAATTTACACAAGGGCTCCTGTGGGCTAGCAGCATCTTTGTGGAGGGCCTTGCAGGTCTTGTGAAGGCTGCATCTCTATGCAGGGCCGAGATTCTCAAGCTTTTCTCATCACCGTCTCCGGGAGGGCTGCTTAAAACACAGATTGCCGGCCCTCCCTACTCTTAGGGTTTCTGGTTTGTAGTTCTTGGGTGAGGCGTGAGATTTTGCATTTCTTTTCTGTTCCCGGTGATGCTGGTGCTGCTGGTTTGGGAACCACACTCTGATAATTACTCATCTGGGTAACATAAAGCCACTGGATAGGGTTAGGTAGAAGATGCAGAGCCAAGCCTCAGGTTAAAGGGGTACTTTCTAGAATGAAGGTTTCTGATAGCCCTTGTGAACCAGTTAGGGCGGCTGATACGTGAAGGAGAGTGGATGCACACTGTCTCCTGTCTTGTCCTATCGGGGGAGGTTTAACAGCCCTATTCATTCGAGTTGGAGTTATGTCCCAGTGTCTTCCTGTTTAAGGAGATTTTACCCACAGATGATTCAAGGAATGGCTGTATCATTACCTGAAGCTCACTCTTAGAGCATTTAAATAGTGAACTCACAAATGATTTAAATGTTTGTGCTTTATTAATTACTCTCTTAAGAAGCTGGGGACAAGAGAAACCTAAAGCCACTAACTAAAAATGAGTCACACATGGTGATAAAGCTTCTTTGAACACTCTTTTATTAGTTCAATAAATACCTTCTAAATTACAAGTGTGTGTGTGTGTGTGTGTGTGTGTGTGTGTGTGTGTGTGTTTGGAGTGGGAGGGGAAAAGGATGTGGAGCCACAGAGTGTCAGGACCTGACACACATGATAAAATGTTTGCTGAATGAGGCTGTGGCACATGGATAGAGTCTGGTGATGGGGAATCCAGGGACAGTCTGAATGAGGGAATCTGGGCTGACAGGAAGTTTTCAGGTTGTATCTGGCTCTGGGCTGGGGTTTAGAATCTTGGCTTGAGAAGCCAAACATTTCTGGAGGCCAGTCATCTTTTTGGACCCTTAGTATATTAAACTCATTTATGCTTAGTGTTCTGTTATTGGAATGCTAAGCTTGTGGGAGTTATTTATATCCTACTACTCAAGGTCATTGCTAAGGTCTGATTTTTCACACGTCTGCAATTCAAAAAAATTGCAACCTCTGGTATAAATGGGTTAATAAGATGCCCTCGTACATGGAGAGAAAATGGCTGTACCCTTTCTTCCCTTGGGGGCTCAGGCCCAGCTTGCCCTTAGGTTGGGGCCTGGAGCTCTGAGGTGGCAGCGGGTAGAGGGAGTCTATCTCTTTATTTTCTAGTTGTAATATAGTCTCCAGGATAAACTAGCTTTGGGACAGAGAGAATGGATGCTGGAAAAATGTCCAACCCGATTATCTTTTGCCTGTCTCCAGATAGCCCCAGCCTTTCCTGAGACCTGGGACAGGACAGCGGCTGTGAGGTCTCTTATCTTACTCACTCATTGATGTTGCCCATTAGGGAGGCTCATGCCGGCTGAAGGGCTACCACCTGCAACTAGCTCAACTGTCACCAACCCCAGCCTGTCAGCGCGTGATTAGAAGAAGGAAAGCCTTGTCAAAGGCAGCCAGATCCTGTTTCTTGGTGTCAAGGAGAAAAGGAGAGAGGAGGGGAGTTCACTCAGATGCTGCAATCAAGATCAGGTTGCTCTTAATTAAGACAGCTCCAGGCAGCACATTTCCATAATTTCCCATTAAAGAGGTCCTGATGTATGAGTCATTGCAGGAGCCGTGATTCCCCGAGTCAGCACTGTTCTGTGTCTGAGACTCCTCAAATCAAAAGGCCAATCCATTTCAATCACCCAGGCTTTCTGATCCCCTAAGAGGTGCCCAGTCCCATGCCAGACTCTCTGCCCAACCTGGAGAGAGACACAGCCATGGATAAAGATTTAGTTCCTGCTACCCAGGCAAAAAACTTCTTCTATTTCTTGACCTTTGGGGAGAGTCATGGATTCAGATGCACATGGGTATGGGGCTATTCCAGGTGGGCTTTGGTACTTTCTGTGATAATGACCAGGAGGTAATGTGGGACAGAGGGGAGAATACGGGATTTGGAGATAGGAGGTCTGAGTTTCATTTAGCAAATCTTTGTTAGAGTCACCTTGTCCAGAGGCTTGGGATTCAAAGATGTATACAAGACAGTTAGTGTCCTCCAGAATCTCTAAGGGTAGGGATAGACACTAAACCAAAAGCTCATTGTGGTTTAAGTGCTATGTGCTATATCGGGTAACACAAAGCATTCTGGGGGTGTGGAGGAGAGAGGGCCTAATTGGCCTGATGGAGGTGGGGTGGTAGAGTGGTTAAGAAGGTCTCATTTTTGGTTTCCTTAATTATTGTGTTCATATAACCTCTAGTGAACCTCTGTTTCCTAATATGTAAAATGGGCATAATATAATTTTCTCAGGGCTGCTGTGGAAATTCTTGAGAGGATGTATAGAAAGGTCTTGGTGGAACCTGCTTTGTACTTGTTCTTACATTTCCATGGTTGACGTTTTTCTAGGTATGAGCATCTTAAGAGCAGATGCTACCTGTGAGGCTGCCCCAGCATGTAGCATGGCAGCCTCATGTTACCTGTCATCTAGCCCTTTCGTATTGGTGGCATCCTGTGCGTGGGTAAAAGTCCAGCAGACCACACTGGTCCTGACAGGTTCCTCTTTCTTTCTTTCTCAGCATGGTCGCTCAGGCTGGAAGCAATGACTCCAAGTGTCTAAGACAAGGTAAAGTAATTTTTATTCTTTGAAAGAAGGCATGTAAGTGTGTCATATAATTTTGAAATATTTTTATTCCAAATAGATCTCAATACATGTCTTTAGGTTTGGCATCACTAGTGACCATGAGACATGAAAATGTCTATTTTGCAGGTGAAAATATTGAGTTTTAGAGATCCTTAGTTACCTAAGGCCACATAGGTATTACATTTTGCAGAGCTAAAATTCAAAGCCGTGTCTATGCAACTTGAAGGGCTAAGATATTTCTGTAATTTCATGACTTATACACTGATGTATTCTAACCATTTATCTTCTCATTAATGACCCATTTCTGGCTTCACAGTAGTTAAAAAATATTACATGTGACATGTCAGGAAGTTTGGTTTAACCTCTGGTTCCAGCAAGGTGGATTAAGAATGCATAAAACTTTCTATGTAAAAATACCTAAAAATGTTGGGTAAGATATAATAATAACCACTCAGAATGAATAGCTGAGTTTTCAAGAAAAAGGAGATCCCCTAGCAGCCCCAAATGAAGAGGGAACTGAAAATAAAAGCAGTAAATACAAAGCTGAGGTTGTAGCTGGTCTGTGTGTGTGTGTGTGTGTGTGTGTGTGTGTGCGCGCGTGCGAGAGAGAGAGAGAGAGAGAGAGAGAGAGAGAGAGAGAGAGACTGGCCTTGCTAATTTTGGTTAGAACATCTGCAGTGGGATGAGAGGACAATCTTGACCTGGCTTAAGGCAGAATGTTAGAATTGAGAACATGGCATGAAACTATATGTTATCTCATCATAAAAATTACAAAATAAAGAAAGAAAGGATCCACCCTGAATAAAAGTCAGGAGACGTAATAAAAGGGATAATTAGATATCTAGGAGTTTAAGATACCAAAAATCAATATATAAGGATTTTTAACATTATCAAGATATAAGAAAAGAATGAGAATATTTAAAATAACAGACTTTTTTTTTTTATTGTACTCTGTCCTCTGGGGTACATGTGCACATCCTGCATCCTGCCAGATTGTTGCATAGGTACATACATGCCATGGTGGTTTGCTGTCTCCATCTCTTCTCCCCTACCTGATTTTTTTTTTTTTTTGAGGCAGAGTCTTGCTTCGCCACCAGGCTGGAGTACAGTGGAGTGATCTCAGCTCACTGCAACCTGTGCCTCCTGGGTTCAAGTGATTCTCCTGCCTCAGCCTCCTGAGTAGCTGAGACTACAGGCACGTGCCACCACACCCAGCTAATTTTTGTGTTTTTAGTCGAGATGGGGTTTCACCACGTTGGCCAGGATGGTCTCAATCTTTTGACCTCGTGATCCGCCCTCCTCAGCCTCCCAAAGTGCTGGGATTATAGGCGTGAGCCACTGTACCCAGCCAACTAATGTGACTTTTAGATAAAATTATAATCATTGGAAATTTTAAAAGTCACTGGATTTGTTAAACAGCAAATACAGCTGAAGACCAAATTAGTGAAATGGAAGCAAGATCTGAGGAAATTCCCAAAAAGCAGGACAGGGAGACAAGAGTATGGAAAAATACGTGTGTATGTGTGTGCATGTATATCCATAGACCAGAGAGTAAACATAATAATTTCATATAAACATGCCTGTCTTTGTGTGTGCACATGCATGTGTGTTTGAGTGCATGTTTGTGAATAAAGTTCCAAATTCCAAATACAGAGATTGGGGTAGAGACAATGTTTAAAGTTAAAGAGATATTAGCCGATACTCTTCTAGAACTGACAAAGGGCAAGGAACTGCAGATTCAGAAATGCCATGAATCCTGAGACTTACTGCAGAAAAGCCTTATAATAGAGGGGCTGTAGGGCTCCAAGAACAAAAAGAAAATCATAACAGCAACAAGAGAAAAAAGACAAATTGCTAATAAAAGAACATTGATTGATGACAGTCTTCTTAACTGCAACAATAGATTCTAGAAGACAATGAAAGACTGTTTTCAAGAGCTGAGGGAAAATAACTGTCAACTGATAGTTCTGTTCCATTATCACTCAAGAGTAAAGGTTAAGTAGAAGTGTTTTTAGATGAGTACTGTATAAATTACCACTAACTGACCCTTTCTTAAAGAACTACTCGAGAGCATAGTTCAGGAAAATGAAAATGAACCTAAAAAGAAGAAATGGGATGTGGAAAAATGACAATGAGCAAATAAATCATTACAGTTTTGGGTATATACAAAGGATACATCCCTCCTTATTGTATAAAATAAGAAAAATAACAATTCCTAAGGTATACAAATAATACTGGACAATAACATAAATGATGAGCAAAAGTGAAGTTCAGATACATTGTTATTAGTAAGAATGGTAAAACACACACACACACACACACAAATTTAGATATTGTTAAAATAAGTATGCATGTTCAAAAATTAAGAATAACTACTGTAAGAACTGGTAGATGGTAGGCCTTACAAATCAATAGAGTGTAGAAAGAGAGGAAAGAAATAAAAATTCAATGGCAGGCAGGAAACAAAAGAAAAACTAGAGTTAGTAGAAAGCATAAAATAAGAAGGTAGTAACAAACATAGATATATCAATAAATGAAATAATTATAAATGAAAGAAACTCACCACTTAAAAAGCAGAAACTCTTAAACTGGCTACAAAATGAAATGCTGTTTAGGAGACTTATTTCAAAAATATAGGAACTGAGAATGATGAAAAATAAAGAAAATAAAAAATAAAAATGGAAAATTAAAAAGAGAAAATATGTAAAATGAAAATAACAAGCATAGGAAAACTAGTATAGATATGTTAGTAAGAGAATATGGGTTTTATTTTTGTTAAATAAAAAGAGTTTTATTAAATAATGATAAAGGAATAAAACAGGAAGCTAAAATAATTATGAATTTTTATGCAGCCTTAAGATACACAGAGCAACACTGGTAGAATCCTAAGACAGAATTGACAAGCCTGTAACCATAATGGGAGGCTAACATTTTGCTCAGTATTGATAGACCAAATAGGCAAAATTTAATATCGATATCGGAGATTTGAAGAATAAAATTGAGTTTAATTAAATGAATATATAAAGCACTTTAAACATAATCATTTAAGAATACAAGTTATTTTCAAAAATACCTGCAACAGTTCTAAAATTTGATCACACACACTAAGTACAAAATGAAGACTTACTGTCAATTACGTTGTCTGTCTCCAATTTAATAAAATGAAGGATCATTAGTGAAAAGATAACCAGCTAATCCTCCATTCATTTGTAAACTTTAAAAATTCCAAAAAATTTATGACTCAAAGAAAAAAAAATAATAATAATTATTATTTTTTATGTTATCATTGCTTTGGTATTTTATTTATTTATTTATTTATTTTTATTTATTTTTATTGCATTTTAGGTTTTGGGGTACATGTGATGAACTTGCAAGATTGTTGCATAGGTACACACTTGGCAGTGTGGTTTGCTGCCTTCCGTCCCCTCACCTGTATCTGTCATTTCTCCCCATGCTATCTCTTCCCACCTCCCCACCCCCCGCCCCTCCCCCATTTCCCCCCAACGGACCCCAGTGTGTAGTGCTCCCCTCCCTGTGTCCATGTGTTCTCATTGTTCAACACCCACCTATGAGTGAGAATATACGGTGTTTGATTTTCTGCTCTTGTGTCAGTTTGCTGAGAATGATGGTTTCCAGGTTCATCCATGTCCCTACAAAGGACGTGAACTCATCGTTTTTGATGGCTGCGTAATATTCCATGGTGTGTATGTACCACATTTTCCCTATCCAGTCTATCATCGTTGGGCATTTGGGTTGGTTCCAGGTCTTTGCTATTGTAAACAGTGCTGCAATGAACATTCATGTGCACGTGTCCTTGTAGTAGAATGATTTATAATCCTTTGGATATATACCCAGTAATGGGATTGCTGGGTCAAATGGGATTTCTATTTTTAGGTCCTTGAGGAATCGCCACACTGTCTTCCACAATGGTTGAATTAATTTACATTCCCACCAACAGTGTAAAAGTGTTCCTATTTCTCCACATCCTCTCCAGCATCTGCTGTTTCCCGATTTTTTAATGATCGCCATTCTAATTGGTGTGAGATGGTATCTCAATGTGGTTTTGATTTGCATTTCTCTGATGACCAGTGATGATGAGCATTTTTTCATATGTTTGTTGGCCTCCTGTATGTCTTGTTTTGTAAAGTATCTGTTCATATCCTTCGCCCATTTTTGAATAGGCTTGTTTGTTTTTTTCTTGTAGATCTGCTTTAGTTCTTTGTAAATTCTGGATATCAGCCCCTTGTCAGATGGGTAGGCTGCAAAAATTTTTTCCCATTCTGTTGGTTGCCGATTCACTCTACTGACTGTTTCTTTTGCCGTGCAGAAGCTGTGGAGTTTGATTAGGTCCCATTTGTCTATTTTGGCTTTTGTTGCCATTGCTTTTGGCATTTTGGTCATGAAGTCCTTGCCTACACCTATGGCCTGAATGGTTTTGCCTAGATTTTCTTCTAAGGTTTTTATGGTATTAGGTCTGATGGTTAAGTCTTTAATCCATCTGGAGTTAATTTTGGTGTAAGGTGTCAGGAAGGGGTCCTGTTTCTGCTTTCTGCACATGGCTAGCCAGTTTTCCCAACACCATTTATTAAACAGGGAGTCCTTTCCCCATTGCTTGTTTTTGTCAGGTTTGTCGAAGATCAGATGGTTGTGGGTATGTTGTGTTTCCTCTGAGACCTCTGTTCTGTTCCATTGGTCTATATCTCTGTTTTGGTACCAGTACCATGCTGTTTTGATTACTGTAGCCTTGTAGTATAGTTTGAAGTCCGGTAGTGTGATGCCTCCTGCTTTGTTCTTTTTGCTTAGAATTGACTTGGCTATGCGGGCTCTCTTTTGGTTCCATATGAAATTTAAGGTGTTTTTTTCCAGTTCTGTGAAGAAGGTCATTGGTAGCTTGATGGGAATAGCGTTGAATCTGTAAATTACTTTGGGCAGTATGGCCATTTTCACGATGTTGATTCTTCCTAACCATGAACATGGAATGTTTCTCCATCTGTTTGTATCCTCTCTTATTTCGTTGAGCAATGGCTTGTAGTTCTCCTTGAAGAGGTCCTTTACGTTCCTTGTTAGTTGTATTCCTAGGTACTTTATTCTCTTTGTAGCAGTTGTGAATGGCAGTTCGTTCTTGATTTGGCTCTCTTGAAGTCTATTACTGGTGTATAGGAATGCTTGTGATTTTTGCACGTTAATTTTGTATCCTGAGACTTTGCTGAAGTTGTTTATCAGTTTCAGGAGATTTTGGGCTGAGATGATGGGGTCTTCCAGATATACAATCATGTCATCTGCAAATAGAGACAATTTGATTTCCTCCTTTCCAATTTGGATACCCTTTATTTCTTTTTCTTGCCTGATTGCTCTGGCTAGAACTTCCAGTACTATATTGAATAGGAGTGGTGAGAGAGGGCACCCTTGTCTAGTGCCAGATTTCAAAGGGAATGCTTCCAGTTTTTGCCCATTCAGGATGATATTGGCTGTTGGTTTGTCGTAAATAGCTTTTATTGTTTTGAGATACGTTCCGTCAATACCTAGTTTATTGAGGGTTTTTAGCATAAAGGGTTGTTGAATTTTGTCAAAAGCCTTCTCTGCATCAATTGAGATAATCATGTGGTTTTTGTCTTTGGTTCTGTTTATGTGGTGAATTACGTTTATGGACTTGCGTATGTTGAACCAGCCTTGCATCCCCGGGATGAATCCTACTTGATCATGGTGGATGAGCTTTTTGATATGCTGTTGCAATTGGTTTGCCAGTATTTTATTGAAGATTTTTGCATCTATGTTCATCATGGATATTGGCCTGAAATTTTCTTTTCTTGTTGAGTCTCTGCCGGGTTTTGGTATCAGGATGATGTTTGTCTCGTAAAAATGATTTGGGAAGAATTCCCTCTTTTTGGATTGTCTGGAATAGTTTCAGAAGGAATGGTATCAGCTCCTCTTTCTATGTCTGGTAGAATTCAGCTGTGAACCCATCTGGACCTGGGCTTTTTTTGGGTGGTAGGCTCTCTATTGCTGCCTCGACTTCAGACCATGTTATTGGTCTATTCAGGGTTTCGGCTTCTTCCAGGTTTAGGCTTGGGAGGATGCAGGTGTCCAGGAATTTATCCATTTCTTCCAGGTTTACTAGTTTATGTGCATAGAGTTGTTTGTAATAATCTCTGATGATGGTTTGGATTTCTGTGGAGTCTGTGGTGATATCCCCTTTATCGTTTTTTATTGCATCAATTTGGTTATTCTCTCTTTTCTTTTTTATTAAACTGGCTAGTGGTCTGTCTATTTTGTTGATCTTTTCAAAAAACCAGCTCCTGGATTTATTGATTTTTTGAAGAGTTTTTTGTGTCTCTATTTCCTTCAGTTCTGCTCTGATCTTAGTTATTTCCTGTCTTCTGCTAGGTTTTGAGTTTTTTTGACTTGCTCCTCTAGCTCTTTCAATTTTGATGATAGGGTGTCAATTTTCGATCTCTCCTTTCTTCTCATGTGGGCACTCATTGCTATATATTTTCCTCTAGAGACTGCTTTAAATGTGTCCCAGAGATTCTGGTATGTTGTGTCTTCGTTCTCATTGGTTTCGAAGAACATCTTTATTTCTGCCTTCATTTCATTGTTTATCCAGTCAACATTCAAGAGCAAGTTGTTCAGTTTCCATGAAGCTGTGCGGTTCTGAGTTAGTTTCTGCATTCTGAGTTCTAACTCGATTGCACTGTGGTCTGAGAGACTGTTTGTTATGATTTCTGTTCTTTTGCATTTGCTGAGGAGTGATTTATTGCCAATTATGTGGTCAATTTTAGAGTAGGTGTGATGTGGTGCTGAGAAGAATGTATATTCTGTGGATTTGGGGTGGAGAGTTCTGTAAATGTCTATTAGGTTTGCTTGTTCCAGGTCTGTATTCAGGTCCTGGATATCCTTAATGATTTTCTGTCTGGATGATCTGTCTAATATTGACAATGGGGTGTTAAAGTCTCCCACTATTATTGTGTGGGAGTCTAAGTCTCTTTGTAAGTCATGAAGAACTTGCCTTATGTATCTGGGTGCTCCTGTATTGGGTGCGTATATATTTAGGATCGTTAGCTCTTCTTGTTGCAGTGATTCTTTTACCATTATGTAATGTCCTTCTTTGTCTCTTTTGATCTTTGTTGCTTTAAAGTCTATTTTATCAGAGATGAGAATTGCAACTCCTGCCTTTTTTTGCTCTCCATTTGCTTGGTAGATCTTCCTCCATCCCTTTATTTTGAGCCTTTGTGTATCCTTGCATGTAAGATGGGTTTCCTGGATACAGCACACTGATGGGTTTTGGCTTTTTATCCAATTTGCCAGTCTGTGTCTTTTGATTGGGGCATTTAGTCCATTGACATTTAGGGATAGTATTGTTATATGTGAATTTGATACTGTCATTTTGATGCTACCTGGCTGTTTTGTTGGTTAGTTGATGCAGCTTCTTGATTGTGTTGATGCTCTTTTACCATTTGGCATGTTTTCGGAGTGGCTGGTACTGGTTGTTCCTTTATATGTGTAGAGCCTCTTTCAGGAGTTCTTGTAGAGCAGGTTTGGTGGTGATGAAATCTCTGAGTGCTTGCTTGTTCACAAAGGATTTTATTTTTCCTTCACTTATGAAGCTTAGTTTGGCTGGATAGGAGATTCTGGGTTGAAAGTTCTTTTCTTTAAGGATGTTGAATATTGGCCCCCAATCTCTTCTGGCTTGTAGGGTTTCTGCTGAGAGATCTGCTGTGAGTCTAATGGGCTCCCCTTTGTGGGTAACCCGACCTTTCTCTCTGGCTGCCCTTAGCCTTTTCTCTTTCATTTCAACCCTGGTGAATCTGACGATTATGTGCCTTGGGGTTGCTCTTCTAGAGGAATATCTTTGTGGTGTTCTCTGTATTTCCTGGATTTGAATATTGGTCTGCCTTGCTAGGTTGGGGAAGTTTTCCTGGATAATATCCTGAAGAGTATTTTCCAGCTTGGATTCATTCTCTTCATCACATTCAGGTACACCTATCAGATGTAGATTAGGTCTTTTCACATAGTCCCACATTTCTTGAAGATTTTGTTCATTCCTTTTTGTGCTTTTTCTCTGTTTTTGCCTTCTCTTTTTATTTCATTGAGTTGATCTTCGACCTCTGATATCCTTTCTTCTGCTTGGTCAATTCGGCTGTTGAAGCTTGTGCATGCTTCACGAAGTTCTCGTGTTGCGTTTTTCAGCTCCATCAATTCACTTATACTCCTCTCTATGCTGTCCATTCTCGTCAGCAGTTCGTCCAATCTTTTTTCAAGGTTCCTATTTTCTTTGCGTTGGGTTAGAACATGTTCTTTTAGCTCATTGTAGTTTCTTACTACCCACCTTCTGAAGTCTGATTCTGTCATTTCATCACCCTCCTTCTCCATCCGGTCTGGTTCCCTTGCTGGTGAGGAGTTGTGCTCCCTTTTAGGAGGAGAGGTGTTCTGGTTTCGGGAGTTTTCATCCTTTTTGCGCTGGTTTCTTCCCATTTTTGTGGGTTTATCCCCCTGTTGTCTGTCTCTGTCCCAGGGAGTTGGAGCTTTATGAGTTTCCGTTGCACTACTGCCTTTTTTGATTTTTCTTTCAGGTCTGACCCGCCCAGCTAGCAGCTCGCCTAGCCACTGCCTGCCCGCAGGGGCTTTGCTGAGCTGCTGGGGGCTCCGCCCAGCTGCCCTGAGCTCTTCCCTGTAGTCCTTTTTATATGGGCGTAGTTAGAACTGTCCCGGCAACGGTAGCCCCGCCTCTGTTATGGCAGACTCTCTCTGTTGTGGCAGGTTGCTTCGGCAACGGCGGGTTGCCTCGGCAACGGCAGCCTGCCTCCGTAGCGGTGGAGAGTCTCAGTAATGGCGGAGGCCCCTCCCCCACGGAGCCGGACCATCCCGGTTCAGCTGTGCTTGGTTTGGAGGGCTCAACCCAGAGGGTTTCCAATTACTTTTTTGTTTTCGTTGTTGTTGGGGGTGGAGGGGTGGGACCAACCGACCCTGATCACCTGGCTCCCTGACTCAGAGTCTTTTCTTTTAAGTTGAACGACCCCGCGTTCCGGTCGCTTGTTGAAAAGGCGCCGGGATCTCCCGTGCTGCGACTCACAGAGTCGGCTCGAACTGCGGCGCCGGCTCCTGGCGGATTTTTTGCCTAGGAATCTCCTGGCCTGGCTCGCTATTTCAGATGAGGGGGCAACTCTGCCATCTCAGGGCTCTGCTCGCCAGCTAAGAGGGCTCCCAGACCGGTGGCTTTTGTACGGAGAACCGCAGCAACAGGGAGTGGTCACAGCAGCCGCGCGGGTGGAATCAGCCCCACAGGGGCCAAAACAGCCGCACGGGCTGGGACTGCGACGCTGGCGATCCCTCTGCCTGGGTATTTCCTGGTCTGTGGGCAATAAGAGTTCGTCTGGAAATGCGGCGTCCACTCACCCTCTGCACTTTCACTGGGAGCTGAAGTCCTGCGCTGTTCTTAGGCGGCCATCTTCCCCAGAAAAAATAATTATTGAGATGAGAAATGTTTTTAGAACTGAATGACCAAAACAAAACCAAACAAACAACAAAACAAAACTCTGCAACTCACTAGACATGTGAGATGTAAGTGAAACAGTACTTAGGGGAAATGTATACCCTTAAAATTTACAAAATATTAGAAGCAGAAGATTGAAAAGTAATGAGTTAAATGTCCACTGCAAGACATTTGAAAAAGAACTAAATGAATCTAAAGAAAATAAAACTACATAATAAAGGCCTGAAAATGTATTTTAAACAAAGAGAATATCTATAAAACTAAAGCTGGTCATATCCTTTGCCCACTTTTGAATGGACTTCTTTGTCTTTTTCTTGTAAATCTGTTTTAGTTCTTTGTAAATTCTGGATATCAGCCCTTTGTCAGATGGGTAAACTGCAAAAATTTTTTCACATTCTGTTGGTTGCCAATTCAGGACATGGATGAACCTGGAAACCATCATTCTCAGCAAACTGACACAAGAGCAGAAAATCAAACACTGCATGTTCTCACTCATAGGTGGGTGTTGAACAATGAGAACACATGGACACAGGGAGGGGAGCACTACACACTGGTATCTGTTGGGGGAAATAGGGGAGGGACAATGTGGGGTGGGGAGTTGGGGAGAGATAGCATGGGGAGAAATGCCAGATATAGGTGAAGGGGAGGAAGGCAGCAAATCACACTGCCATGTGTTTACCTATGCAACAATCTTGCATGTTCTTCACATGTACCCCAAAACCTAAAATGCAATAAACAACAACAACAACAACAACAAAAACTAAAGCTGGTTCTTTGAAGAACCTAATCAGATAGATGCACCTCTAATAAGATTTAATTAGGAAAACAAGAGCAAATTCTCATATATTAGAAGGAAAATGGGATTTTAACTTTAAAAATCATGAAGAATACTATTAGCAACATCATTCTAATTAGTTAAGCAGCTTCCAAGCAGCATTGACTATTGAGGTAGTTATGCGAGTTTATCTCCCAGTCATAGATTTGGTTGATAAGGACAAAACCTATAATTTACTACTTACATAGATCAAGCGAGATCAGTATGGTGTCAGCTCCCTATGTACCTTGTCCCCCAGGATGACACCAAAACTAAGGGTCCAGATGACAGATGATATGAGCAGTAGGTTGTTCTGTTATGGGGGAACCAATTCTAGACTATAGATAAGCAGTTTTATAACATGTGACTATATTCTAGCAGGGTGAGGAATGATTAAGGTTGAAAGCTCATGCATCACCAGAACTAGGCAGGCAGATAAGAAACTGACTCATGACAATCTGTTGCAACATAGGGAGTGTTTGTCTGCCATGCTTGTTCTTGGGAGGATGGCAGTGTGCTCTGCAAAGATTTAGATCAGACTGTGATCACACTTTGCCTATGTGGCTTAGATGGATCTGTGCAAAACCATAATGGTGGCATGGTAGAGCTGTACTCCTAGGTATTTTATTCTCCTTGTAGAGATTTTAAATGGGAGTTCATTAGTGATTTGGCTCTCAGATCGTCTGTGTTGATGTAAAGGAATGCCTGTGATTTTGCATATTGATTTTGTATCCTGAGACTTTGCTGAAGTTGCTTGTAAGTTTGAGAAGCTTTTGGGATGAGATGATGGAGCAGAACAGGGACCTCAGAAATAACACCACACATCTACAACCTAAAATGCACATGAGAAAGTACACCCAAGGTAATTTTGAAGAAGAAGCAGATTTGGGGGAGGTGGTAGGATACTTCCAGACTTTTCATAAAGGCAGTATGTTACTTTTCATAAAGGCAGTATGTTCCAGGTAGGCTAAAGATGAAAAGCAAAATTGTACAACTTTTGGAAGAAAATATAAGAGATTATATTTATGGTGATAAGTTAGAAAAGACTTGAAGTTATAAAAAGCAAAATCAAGCAAAAGAGTGACAATATTGACTACCTTCTAATTGAAAACCACCACCATAAATCGAGGGCAATGACGAGACCCAAATCAGTAGTTTTCTTTTCAGTCAAATAAAAATTAGTGTTCAGTATATCTAAAGGACTCATTTACCTTACCAAGAAAAAGTAAAAGCCTGAAAATCAGGCACACAATATAAGCAGACAGTTTACAAATGATCAACACATATATTAAAAGATGCTCCGGCTCAGCCTCATTGGAAGAAGTTATAAAGTAAATCACACCAAGTTTTGGAGAAAATGTAAAGAAATGGGAACACTCAGACACAAATGTATGGGAATACAGGTTGATACAACTCTTTTAGAGAGCAGTTTACAAAGACTGTAAAGTTGAGGATGCCTGTTGTATCAGCTAAGACTCTGGCAGAAACAGGTGGCACCCTCAAATTTGATAATTTGAAGGCAGTTTAATAATAGGACTCTTTAGAAAGATATGGACAAGGTACAGGAAAAGCACAAGGGACGGGGTGGCACCTAGCAATTAGTGTCAGTGGGACCAGGCCACCATTAGGCCTGTAGGGCAAAGCTGCTGGAGCAGTTACTGGAACCTGGAGAAGAGAGGGCTGTGACCCTCAGCAGAGAGGCCTCTCCAGCCTGCGGTGATCCCATGGGGAGGGAAGTGGGGAAATAAGTACCCTGATGACACTTTCCTCCACCTTCCAATTCCCCACTGGTCCTCTGCATTGGCTTAACACAAGGGAACAGAAGGCAAGGGAGCTGCCTGGTTAGTCCACATCATTCAGCTCTGGGGGTGCAGAACAGGATGGGAATGAGTGGAAAGTGGACTCTGGAAGGGTGAATGGAAGATAATTAATTATATTCCCACCTGTTGACCAGCTATTCCTCAAAAGAACATGCCCCAGAGAAACTCATATATTTGTGCACAAGGAGATGTGTACAAAGATGTTTAATGTAGCACTGTGGATAATAGAGAAAAAGAGGAAACAACTAAATTGTCTCTTATTATGTTGTTACATAACTGGTTTATTCATAAAATGGAATGCCATATGCAATGAAAGTGAATGAGCTAGATATATATATATATATATATATATATATATATATGTCAATAACTATAAATCTCAAAAACATAATACTCAGTGCAAAAATGTGGCCAAAAACACATACAATAGTATTTATGGAAAAATTGTACAAGCCCGTAGCAAATTGTATAGGTTTGTAGTGATGTGCAAAAATGTAAATAGAAAAGAAACACTCCAACTTTAAGAAATGATAATCTCTAGAGAATCAAGGAAGAAAAAGAGATAGGGATACTTTAGCTGTATATCTTTTATTTTTTCTGAAACAAATATGGCAAATGTTAATATCTGCTTAATGTCAGTGATGGGTAGAATGAACTGACAGCACCACAGCACTCCAGTCTGTGAGAGAGAGAGAGAGAGAGAGTGAGAGAGAGAATCTGGAGATTCATGAATTTTCTTTTCTTTTCTCCTTCCCCTTTCCCTTTTCCCTCCCTTCCCCTCCCCTTCCCTTCTTGCTTTTCTTTTCTTCTATTTTTATTTTCTTTTTTTCCTTCATTTGTCTTACAATGTTGCCTAGCCTGGTTTCAAGCTCCTGGGCTCAAGGGATCCTCCTGCCTCAGCTTCCCAAGGAATTAGCATTATAGGCATGTACCACTGTGCTAGGCTTAATTCCTGAGTTTTCCAGCTTGAGATTTAAATATTTACATATAGATACAGCCTTTCTAGCTAGTCCATGGAAGGGAACCTGCCTTCTCCCAGACCCCACTGCTGCTGCTGCTCAGGCCTTTCTTTTCACAGCTCTGCACTTCACACAGATCCGCAAACAGCCTGTTTCTCCATAGCTATGTACCATCAACCATTGGGCCTTCCCTTGAACTTACTCTTTCAGTTGCTCAGCAATCACGAACAGAGCTTCTCCTATGAGCAGGCCATCACTAAAGGTGCCAGAGATAGTGAAGAAGTCATCTGCATCTTCTGCCAGCATCTGTGAGTCTGTGGCAGGCCAACTTGTTAGTTTAGAGATACATAAAAATCTCAGGCCGTTCACAGTTGACACCATGCAGTGGGGTATTTAGGATTCTATTAAGACTGACAAGGGGTGTGTGTGTGTGTGTGTGTGTGTGTGTGTGTGTGTGTGTGTGTGTTTGTGTAGGGGAAGAGGGTGAGATTTAGAGGAAGGACAATGGATGTGGCATGAAGATGTGTGTGTACATTTGGTGGGTGGCCATCAGAGGGGGCACCAGCTCAAAGTGCCTGCCACCTTTGAGCTGGGACTCAAAGGTGGCAGGCACTTTCCAGGCAGACTCTGTAGGGAAGGGCATTTCCAGCAGAGGAACAGAATATGTGAGCGCCCAGAGGAAGGTTTGGTGATAGTGGGCAGTTTGATAAGTACAGAAAGAATAGAGAGGCAGCTGTGACATAAGTCATTTAATCTCTCTACGCTATAATTTTCACATCTGTAAAATGGGGATAATAATCTCTCACAGAGGTAGATAGGGATAAAATGAAATGATGTGTGGAAGAACCTTTGATATTGTGCCTAGCAGGTTGTGGTTACTTGAAAATGATAATTATTACTCCCTTTCTAGAGCTGGTGAGTGAGTGAGTGAGTGTGTGTGTGTGTGTGTGTGTGTGTGTGTGTGTGTGTGTATGCATGTGCACATAAATACATGCACATAAACACAAGAAATTACACATGGAAGTTTCCTTTCCTCCTTATTGTCTAACACTGTCTCCTTGACATTGAAACAGTTTATGTCACAGCAAATAACAGGAAGCAAATTAATGTAGAGTTAAAAAATAAAACTTGAGTCCAAACTATACCTCTGCCACTTACCACCTAGATAATTCTAGTGAATCACATCCCCTTTCTGAGCCTTCATTTTATTATCTGTAAGATGGGAGATATGAAGACATAATTCATAGGGTTGACATGAAGGTTAAATGTGGTTAACAGATCCAGAGTGACTGGATTTTTTTTTGTGATGCACAATTGCTTTGTGTGGCATAAAACACTGTGCAAATGTAAGAGGTTATTAGTTAATCAAGGCAAGATTCACGTTTTCAAAGGTTAGTGGGTATTTCAAGTCAAGGTTTCACTTTTCTGCTGACTCTGTTGTTGGAGATGGTGTGGTAGAAGAACAATGCCTTGATTCCCTGTACTACCGAGGGGCTAACGTTGTTCTCTGCACTCTGCACAAAGCCACAAAGCAACTCACTCACCATTAAAACAAAATGCTACAGTGTCATTTTGATGTTCCAGGAGGAAAGAACATGTTGGTTATTGTGTGAAATGTGTTGGAACATGAAACATGGACAGTATAGTAAATGTTTCATTAACTGTGAAACATACATAATGATTCTAAGACAATTTAAAATTTGACAGGTGAAAATTTTCTGTAAAACCCATCAATTAAGAAAATTATGAGCGCCATCTTGTGGCAAGATGTCCCTTCAACCATCATACTGGAGAACACTCCTTTCCTTAAACCTCTAACAAAGGCAAAGAACATGTATCTACCCATCCATCCATCCATTCATCCATCCATCCATCCATCCATCCATCCATCCATCCACTCATCCTCCAATCTACCTGTTCATTACTCCATCTAATAATATATTCAATCATTTGTTAATTTAATCAGTATGTATTGACTGCTTTCTATGCTTTGGCTGGAGAGATGCCAGGACCCCACTGAGAAGACCACAGGAAATGATGCTAAATATGGAAAAACCAACAGTCCTGGGGAATCTCGTTGGAGCACACTTAATCCAGTTGTTGTTTGTTACTGAGGTGGAGGAGACAGGCAGATAAGCCTTCCTGATGGAAGTGACACCAAAGCTGAGATCTGAAGGATAGCAAGAGTGTGTTATACTAAAGAGGAAGTCTCCTGTGTTCATTCTGTTCTCGGGGTAGATGCAGCTGAGAGAAGAGGAGAACTCTAGAGTCCCAACTGAGGTTACTTTTTATGTGCTGTTAGTGCATTGGTGGCCCCTCCAGCCCCCATCTTGGTAGTTATGACAAATCAGAGTGTCCAGCAGATAGTGATCAGGGTGGTGGGAAGACATGTAAAGAAATTGGGAAGAGCCATGAAATGAAGTGCTTGGTAAGTGGACAGATTCTATTACGTAAGATTAATGCTGCCTATTAATGTTAGGAGGTATTAATAGCTGCCATTATGTTGGGTTTTTCATTTAATAGAATTTGTCATACCCACATCAGGAGAGCCGTGTTAGTGTGGGCTGTTGGCCAAGATGTGGGAATGGCCTCATTACATGTGCCCAGACACGTCATAGTATTCCGGACTGGGAATCTACTTCTATTACCTGATAAAGGTTGCTAATTGATAAACATATTACAGAGAAAAATGTCCAGCAGCAAACTGGTTACACTGGCCCGTGGTTGGCCCAAATCTGAAGGCTATATAATGGACTTTGACAATCATTTCATCCTCTGTCCCCTTTGCAGTCGCCTGGAATTAATGCTGAGCAGAACTGATGTCTGCCTTAGCAAGGCATATACAGTAGCTTCCGCAGGCCTGATCCGGGCCTGCTACTTTCAGAGCAAGTGCTGTTGAGTTCAGCCTATCATCTCTTGACTTTAAACTGTGTGTCCCTTATCCTTTGCATCGCCATTACTCTATTGTTTCCCTTATAATAGAAAAGTATTGTCTGTATCCAGGTCTTCTGTAACAATGAAAACACATGAAAGATAGCCCAAAAGGGATTGTCTGTTTAAAAAAAAAGTGGTAGAAAGCATATTTCTTTGTGGGATTAAAAATATGTATATGTATTTTATATAAACCAAGTGTGTCTGCATTAAAAGCTTGTCTACCTCCTTCATTCATGTAGCTCTCTTGGATTTTGTGGGTATTTGTTTCAGCAGGGGCAGGAGCTGTTCTGGGCAGTGGCACAGAGTGGGGATTATTGACTTTGATTGTCACTCTGTCCCAGGTGGCACCCCCTCCCCAGATCCCAGTGCCGTCCATATGCAGGCTGGCCACATTTAAAGGGCCATGGATGGGGCTTAAGGGCAAAGCTCTAATATGTCAACAATTTCTTCTAATGGGATTTTGCTTCTCTTCTTTCGTATAGCCCAAGTCAGAAGTAATGTGATGTTTTATTGGGATGGCCTTGGTGTTTTATTGTCTACACTTAGTTATATCTAAAATAATTTGTTTTCTCTGTGGTCAGCAATTGATCTGTGAATTCACCAGTCTGGCTTCTGCCTCTCAGCCTTTGCCACCTCATATCTGGGGCCAGTGAATTTTCAGCTGCAGGCTTGGTCCTCCAGGCCTGTTTTTAATGGTAATGTTGGGAAGAAATCAAGATACCCCAGGGATGAGCATTGGACTATCCTGCTGCATAGGTACTACTAGGTCTTACCCACATCTGATGCTGGGTTTCTGCTTTTTCCTTCTTACCAAATGCTAGCCCTTGAGGACTTGCCTTTGAGAACCTTCTAAGACTTTCTGTTCTATTCTTGTTTAACAGTACTGGCCCTTTCAGCATTCTTTAGGAGTATGAATTATGAACAAGGAGGCCATATCAAAGTAAAGAAGTTTGTCCAGCCATTAGAATGCATTAGACACTCCCATTGACCAATAGGGGCAAGTGCCACTGTATTAGAGAAATTGATGATGTAATATTCAGAGAATAATAGTGCTTCCAGCTTGAATGATGTATAGTCTTTTTAGAAGAAAACAGTGCTGACAAACAATTTTATTATCATAATTAACAAATACATACAGATGCTAAACTAGGTATAAACTCCTTAAAACTATAAACATGTATAAATTTAAGTGTAAACAATATTGTGTAAATGTTAACATTTAATATAAATGCTTAGACAAGCTTTTATGAATTTACAAAATACAAATTCACGAAACCAATAGAATTCAGATTAATCTTTAGTATGACCAACGGTGTTGGTTTGCTAAAACAAAATCATTGCTTGCCATGTGGATATGGTCCTGGGGCTACGGCACTGGTTCATGTGAGTTGGCCATGACTCTGCTGAATGTGCTCCACATCCCATGATGACTCAGCATGTGTGCCATCTTCTATCCTAAATATCATGACACCTTTGTTTCTACAGCATGTTGTGAGGTCATCTGTTCTTCACTTGACAATGATCACATTATTTGTTGAAGTCCATCACGTTCATTTTTCACTAGCCTGAGAGAATTAAAGCAGTTCTATTGAACCCTTATGCTGTCATAAACACAAACCTACATGTGGACATAGAAATCCTATGGTTTGAGGTGGTCATTCAGTTGACCCACAAGATATGAATATTGATTGTTTCTATATTTTCATCAATATGAAAACAAATTAAAAAATGATATCAGAATCTCATGAATCCAGAGCAAATGTCCAGAGGCCCTAGTTTGAGAAATACTGGCATGAAAGGCCCAATGGCATGACTAGCTCCCTGATACAGGGCAGGAATTGAGGGAAGGATCAGGGGCTTAAACTGCTAGAGGGTGACAAAATCAGTCTCTACCTGCTCTAATCTATATCTTGTCAAAGCTGGTCTGTTCTCAGATTTACTGGAAAACTGAGGCAACTTAATTGCTCATTTGAGTTCTGGTCTTCAACTACGATTCTGTATCTGGTGTTGTGCCGCCATGCCTCTCTGATAGTGACTACTTGCCATCCTGCCCGGTGGTAGGTTTAGGAATTAAAAGTCTGAGTAGTAGAATCTGGCTGCCCATTGTCCAGAAGTACAGACTGGAAACTCTAGTCTGAAAAATGGTTATGCTATTCCAATGTTTGAGTGTATATCTGTATCATCAGGAGAACTTTAGATAATAGCCATTAGGAGGTCTCAAGAGAATGGCATATATTTCTAGTTGTAAAGGATCTTTTGGAGTAAAGAAGAACTCTGACCAAGGAAATGTTCAGACAACTACCAGGAATCCGTGAGCTTGGCTTCCTTTTACACGAGGGGCCGATAAAAAGACTGTAACTGGCATTGATAACCCCCAACTCAATAAAGAACTTTGAGTTGTTAAAACATGCTGTTTCTAACTGACCCAAACACTGACCCACTTGGGAGAAAATGAGGCAGCATAGTACCAGATCCACAGGATCTGTTCCCAAAGTCCTGTTGACAGGCTTGATCTACTTGCAGCTCACCCTCCATGGTCTTTGGCCAACTTTTCTGTGGTCATCATAGCTTGATGGGACTTTCTTTTGCATCCGGGAACCAGTTGTCCACAGCCTTGCCTGCTTCAAGAGTCCAAGGACCAAACCTCCAGGAGTACCTCAGATTGTTCCCCAAGTGCTGTCACCAACCTCACGTGGACTGATGATGCACTTAACAATTTGATTTTCCACTCTTATTTTTCCTGAAACTCAATACTCCCAATTGAGTCTTACTAGCTGTATTTCTGTAAAGTAATCATAAGCATTTTTTTTTTAGAATACAGTGAAATGTGAATGAATGATTTATTGTGTACATGCATACAGCAGTATACGTGTAGTAGATATAGATCAGTTTTGGAGTTAGACAAGCCTGAGTTTTAACTTCATCTTGCCACATAGGAGCTGCATGAACTTAGACAAATTACTTAATGTAAGATGTAGTTTTCTTATCTGCAAACGGGGATCATAATAACATCTATTTTGTAGTGTTATTGAGAGGACTAAATGAAATAGCACAATGTCTGGCACATAATTGGCACTCAATAAGTGGCAATTTATTATTAATTGAGCATTTATATATTCAGGCCTCCAGATTAGGCACAAGGGGTGCAAAGATCTCCACCCTCAAGTAGCTCACAATAGATCTGAGGTCTTCCCAGGGGTCACTCAGCAGGGGACCAGCAATCAGATCTGATGTGAAGTCAACTGAATTTGGGACTAGAGTAAACAGAATTTCCCCTTATCACTCCATCTAGATTAGAATGCGATTAATTCTATATTCTGTGTTCTAGAATTAGACTGCATATTGAGGCTGAGAACGTCCAGGTGGGGAGATGGGATGTCAGCAAGTCCAGTTTCCACAATTTCATGGCTCAAACTTGGCCTAATTTGGAAAATCTCAGAATGGTAGCAGAGAGACTCCTCAGCCATTGTTGAGAGATGTTAATGAAGAACTTGTATCTCACTAATGGCTAATACACAATGAAGCTGGAAGGAACCTCAGGCCATCTTTTCTTCCTAATGATCAAAAACATATGTCTCAAGCAGAATTCATAAAGATATCATTTTAGTTTTTGCCTCCTTGTTTCTGAGGCAATACACAAATAGCTTTTTTTCTGGAGCTTCAGGGAAAGCCCAGATTGGCACATTAGCCAGGAAGTAAGGTGACTTCTTTCTGGGCTGGCTGTCCATAATGCATTCAAATCCAGAAAAAAGTAGGAATTTGTTCAAAATCTATCAGTTGGGCCATTTTCTCAATGACAAACAGATGGCTCCTTTGAGTTATTCAGAGGGAGAAGGTTTTGTTTTTTGTTTTTTTTTTTTTCCTTTTGTTCGTCTCAGTTTTTATGGTTTAAAAGAATTGGTGTTTAATCCCAATTCTAAAATTGTTAATTAGTTTGTATTTGCTTCACTAAATCTGTTAAATAGATTGTTATCACTTTAGCTGTATCTCTCTGGCAGCATCTGGTGTCAACTTTGCAGAAATAATGTTGGTTTTGCAGCCAAAAATCAGAGGTTAAACCTCCAGGACTACAGATGTGACAGCATTAAAGGGAAATTCATCACCCCCAAAGCTTTCATTCTCATATAGTTTAGAATCAGCCCGAACATGAACCAGTGTTCTTTTTCCCCTTTCATTCTCCAGGAGCACTGCGGCTCAGTTCCTTTTTGATTTATGAGTGTGGTTGTTGCTGATGAGAACTCCCAGGGAGACCTCAATCTGCCCCAGCCAGAGGCTTGGAAAACAGTAGAGAATCTTCTTGCTCAACCCCTTTTCTGTTGCTTTCAGGGGATTCCATCCAGGGCTAGGTCTGTCCATCAATTCAGCTAATAATGGGCTTATATGAGGTGAGAGCTGTGCAGGTCCAAGCACTGCAGTGTCACCTGCCGGCAGGGGGCACGATAGATCAGAGCAGCAGAATGAAGGCAGCGTATGTTACAAACGAGCTACGTCTGAACGCAAATCAGTGCACCTGGGGGAATATCTAAATGAAAGACAGCAAATCATCATAAAGGCTGAGGAATTTGAGCAATAGGAAAAAGCTGTTGGGCAGCAACCGATTTAGGTCTCTCTGATAGGCTGAGTAGTGGCCCCTAAAAATATCTACTTCTGCATCCCCAGAACCTGTGAATGTTTCTTTATATGGCAAAGGGGATTTTGCAGATGTGATTAAGTTAAGGGACTTCAATGGGGAAATTATTCTGCGTTCTCTGACTGGACCCTAAAGGTAATCACAAGTGTTCTTATAGGAGAGAGGCAGAGGGAGATTTGACAGAAGAGGATAAGGTGATGTGATGGTGGGAGCAGAGATTGAAGTGATGAGCTTTAAAGACGTAGGAGGAGGCCACAAGCCAAGGAAGACGGGCACCAGCAGCTGAAAGAAACAAGGAAATAGATTTATCCTTTCAAAGCCTCTGGAAAGAATTAGCACTGCCAACACTCCAACTTTAGTCCAGTAAAATTGGTTTTGGGCTATGTACTACCAGAACTGTGAGAGAAGAAATTTGTGCTGTTTTAAGTCACTATAATAATGGTAGTTTGTTGCAGTAGGATTGAATACAGTATATTTTCCTTACTTAATGGCGAAGAGTTCCACTCTAGCTGTTAGGGGTATTTTACAGGGCCAAGAGGAGATAGCAGGAATCAGCATAGTGCATTCACTTCTTCAAGAAGAGCTTCTTCGTCTGAAGTCCACCTGTAGTACAGGTGTGGGCAGAAGCAGCCTGAAGCAGAAATGGGACTAGCAACTGGGAAGCCCTGTGTGATTGGGGAAGAACATTTCTGAGTATCATGGACCCTAGGCAATAGCAGACAGAGAGTCTGAGAATGCTCTTCCTAATACATATTTGCATATATATTGGGAAGAGGCCAGATTAGCACACTGAGCATGATTCAGAGGAAAGTGGAGGGCAGCGGTGATCAGGGAAGAGGATCTGAATAGGGATGAGGACAGAGATGCCACCTTAGGCACATCCAGTGCTCTGGTGGAGAGGAACTGGCTGTGAACAGCCACACTGCTATGGCCTTGCCCTTCATGTATAGCTGTAGACAGTGGGAAGGGAACCTGTGGGAAGGGAATCTGTGGCCAGACTTCTGGAGCTGCCATCCCCATTTCACTCAAATGACTCCAAGTTTATTTCTTGGACACATTGGCCTTCCAGGTGGAATTTCACTTAAGAAAAAATTCTACTGATGGAAAAAGATTTTGGAGGTAGCTTTTAATTTTGCTATAATTTTACAAGTACAGAAAATTGCAATAGTACGAAGAACTCCCATATACCCTTCCCGGAGAGTCACCAAGTTAGCATTTTGTGCCATTTACATTATTATTTGTTCTAAATATTAACTTCTTTTCCTGAACCATTTGACAGTAAGTAGGCATTATATTCCTTTACCTCGAAATATATCAGTGTGTATTTTATAAGAACAGGACATTTTGTTATATAACCACAGTACAATGATCAAAATTGGGAAATTTGGCACTGACAATGCTGTCATCTAATCTTCAGTCCAAATCTAAATTTTGCCAAATGTCTTTATAGCATTTTCTCCCCTGGTCCAAGGTTTGATCCAGATTCCTGCATTGCATTTAGTTGTCATATCTCTCTAGTCTGCTTTAATTTGGAACATTTCCTCAGCTTTTGACCTTGACATTTTTGAAGGGTACATGTCATTTTGAAGAGTACACAAGTAATTTTGCTAATTATCCCTCCGTTTGGGTTTGTCTAATGTTTCCCTATGATGAGATTCAGATCTTACATTGAGCTTGAAGACATATGTTGTGTCCTTCTTAGAACATGGTATTTGAAGGCATGTGTGGTTGCTTTGCCTCATGGGTGTTGGTGGCATTGATCCCTTGGTTACATTGGTGTCCTCCAGGTTTCTCCACTGTAACTTATTATTTTCCCCTATGTAATTAATAAGTAATATGTGGAAAGATACTTTAAATCTAGGCAAATATCCTATTCCTTATTGAACCATCACCCACTAGTTTTAGCATCCACTGATAATTCTTAGTTGTGTCAAAAGGCAAAATTACAAATTTAGTTTAAAGATTGAATTGACTTCTATTTGCCATTCCAGAATCAGGCAACATCTCATTAAGAATGACTGCTCTAATGAGCTGAGCAGAAGAGATCGACTTTATAGGCTGAAAAGGGCTGAAGAAAGCAGAAACAGAGAATGAAAAGTAGATTGGTTGTTTCAAAGTTGTTCTTCTTATGGAGTTACAGCAGAGAGGACTTCCTTATTATGCTGACTCAGGTAGACTAGAATCTCCTGTTTTTTGGAAAACTTGCCTATTTCAAAGTTCAGTTTGATGACATGGCACTCAGCACAAAAAATTCCACTGTGGTTTGTCTGGTCTGCTCGGGCCTGGTGCAGGAGGCTCATCCAAAATAGGGGCCTCCCATAAACTTTGTTTAACTCTTGAATCTATTATTACTGTGATGATTGCAAAATGGTCATTTACCTAACTCCATCATTTTTTCTACATTAATTTGTTGGTATAATTCTATAAGAAAGATCTTTCTCATCTCCCACCTATGTATTCATTTATTTAATCATATCAGCATACCCTCATAGAGTCTTATTTTATTCAATTTTGTTTTCTTTTTTGAGATGGAATTTCACTCTTGCCATCTAGGCTGGAGTGACATGGTTCTCAGCTCACTGCAACCTCCACCTTTCAGGTTCAAGTGATTTTCCTGCCTCAGACTCCCAAGTAGCTGGGATTACAGGCACGTGCCACAATGCCAGGCTAATTTTTGTATTTTTACTAGAAATGGGGTTTCACCATGTTGGCCAGGCTGGTCTTGAACTCCTGACCTCAGGTAATCTGACCACCTCGGCCTCCCAAAGTGCTGGGATTATGGGTGTGAGCCACCATACCCAGCCTTCAGTGAGTTTTAAGTCATTACTATTGCTGTGTATTTTGATATTCACACTGACCCAGATTTGCCCAGGAGAAGCCCACGCAAATTGGCATCTATTTTTTTTTTCATTTCTTTACTTTCTGTGACAAAATATCCCAGGTTCTTCTTGTCTCAAATTTGCAATCAGCCATTTCTTCAAGAAAACCTGGTTCCTCATATGATTGTAAGAAACAATGTTAAAGGACCTGTAATCCCAACACTTTGGAATGCAAAGGTGGGTAGATTGCTTGAGCTCAGGAGTTCGAGATCAGGCAATGTGGCAAAACTCTATCTCTACAAAAAATACGGGGTGTGGTGTGCCTGTAGTCCCAGCTACTGGCAAGGCTGATTACACCTGTAATCTCAGCACTCTGGGAGACTGAGGCGGGTGGATCACCTGAGGCCATGAGTTCAAGACCAGTCTGGCCAACATGGCGAAACTCCATCTCTACTAAACATACAAAAATTAGCAGGGCATGGTGGCACGTGCCTGTAGTCCCAGCTACTTGGGGATGGGAGGATCACTTGAGCCCAGGAGGCAGAGATTGCAGTGACCTGAGATCGTGCCACTGTACTCCAGCCTGGGTGACAGAGCTAGACCCTGTCTCAACAAAATAAAAAAAGATCTGGTAGTAGATATGCTTATTCCCAGTGGCATAACTTATAGGAGTTTTCAGTTTATAGTTCTAGAACACATGGTGTACACACACATACACATCTATCCACCCATTACTTCTAATTTCAGTTCTACATCATGAGATTCATTCTAAGCTTCTCCCATTCTGCATTTGTAGCAGTCATCTCTCACAGTGAAAAATCTGGCTTCCACCATGTGATGGTTAATATTGAGTGCCAATTCGATTGGACTGAAGGATGCAAAGCGTTGTTCTTGGGCTTGTCTGTGAGGTGTTGCCAAAAAAGATTAACATTTGAGTCAGTGGACTGGGAAGGGCAGACCCACCCTCAATCTTGGTTGGCACAATCTAATCAGCTGCCAGTGAGGCCAGAATAGAAAGGCAGAAGGGCCTAGAAAGACTAGACTGGCTAAATCTTTTGGTCTCCATCTTTCTCCTGGGCTGGAGGTTTCCTATCCTCCAACATCGGACTCCAAGTTCTTCAGCTCTGGGACTCTTGGACCTTCAACCACAGATTGAAGACTACACTGTTGGCTTCCCTACTTTTGAGGTTTGGGAACTTGGACTGGCTTCCTTGCCCTTTAGTTTGCAGAGGGCCTATTGTGGGACCTTACTTTGTGATCCTGTGAGTCAATACTCCTTAATAAACTCCCCTTTATATATATGTCTATCCTATTAATTCTGTCCCTTTAGAGAACCCTAATATACACCATTTCAATCTATTTATTTATTTACTTAGTCCTATTTTTCACAGAAAGTAGTTTCAGGATTGCTACCTCATGTTACTGCCAAATACAAATCAATAAGTGGAATTAGTTATTGACAGTTCTTTCTGTCTTTAGATTGAGGGTATAGTCAAAGGACTGGGCTTAAAAGTTACTTGATTTTTCTCTCGACTTTATTAGTTATTTTGTTTTTTCCTTTCACTATGCTTAATGCTATATTACGATTAGGCTGTTTTTTTTTTTTCCTGTTTATATTCTATTTTAGAGTTTTTAGCTGTCATTTTAATTGATTTGATTTAATTTTTTAAAAAGTATTTAAAATATTAACATGATTTCAAATTCTAAACTATATTACAATTTATCCTCACTGACATATCCCTCCTCTATCTAACCTGGTTCCTGTCTACCCTGTAGCGAACCATTCTCCTTAGTTCCCAGCTTATCTTTTCTCAATTTCCTTTCACAACTAAGTAAGCATACATGTAATTTTCTTATTTCCTCTTCCTACACGAAAGGTAGACTATTATGTATACTCTTTTGCGCTTTGCTTCTTCACTTAATATGTCCTGGAAATCACTCCATATTGCTTCATCTTCATTCTCTTTTACCACTTCACAGCACCTCATTGTGTGGATATAATTTAGTTTATTCAGTAAACCTCCTATCTATGGAGGTTTATTAGGTTATTACCAATATTCTGCAAAGACAATGCTGCATGAAGAAACTTGTACACATATAATTTTGTATTTTTGCAGACATATTTTTAGAGTAAATTCCTAGAAGTGAGATTTCTGGAACAAAAGGTAAATGCATATAGAGTGTTGTTAAATACTGCCAAATTCCTTTCCGTAAGGCTGTGTCATTTTACATTCCTACCAGCAATGTGTAAGAGTGTCTGTTTCTCTTCAGCCTTGCCAACACAGAATGTTGCCAAGTTCTAAGATTTTTGCTCATTATTCGTAGGTGATAAATGTCATTTCAATGTAGTTTTAATTTGCATCTCTCTTCTAATGAGTTGAACAACTTCTCATAAGTGCTTAGGGTCATTTAGTATCCTTTTTGGGTGAATTGTTCATGATTTTTGCTCATTTCCTGTTTCATTTCTTTTCCGTTTTCTTTTTTAGAGATGGAGTCTCTCTATGTTGTCCAGGCTGGCCTCAAACTCCTAATCTCAAGCAACCCCTCCCATCTCAGCTGCCACTCATGAATAGCTGGAACTACACACACGTTCCACCATGCCTGGCTTTATTCATTATTCTATCAGGTGTTTTAGCCTGTTTTTTGCCCCTCACTTTTTAAGAGTTCCTTATATATTATAGACATTAGAACTTCAGTTGCGATGTATGTTGCAAATATTTTTCTGAAACTTTTGTTTAATTCCACTACTTCAAATGGTTAGTAACGAGGTATAAATATGTATGCTTGTGTTGACGGTTAATGAACTCTGTTGCTTACTCTGGTGCATGTGTGGGAAATACTTATAAACCTCAAATGTCTTTAATTTAGCCTAGATTAAAATTAAATTTAAGTAGACTTTCCAACAAATGGTATTGGAGCAATTGGACACAAAGGCAAAAAACAAAAAACCCCAACTCAACCTAAGTCTCATGTCTTATGCAAAAATTAACTCAAAATGGATCACAGATTTAAATAACAAAACTATAAGACTTTTAGAAAAAATAAAAAAATCTTTGGGATCTAGAGCTAGGGAAAAGTGCTGAGATTTGACAACAAAAGCACAATGTGATAGATCTCATCAAAATTATTAACTTTTGCTCTGTGAATTCTCATGTGAAGAGGATGAGAAAACATCTGTGGACTGGGAAAAATTACTTGCAAACCACATATTTGGCAAAATACCGATAACCAGAGTATATAAAAAACTCTCAAAACTCAACAGTAAGAAAGCTAAACAATCTAATTAGAAAATGGGCAGAATATATAATATCAAAATAATGGCACCACCACTCTAGGAAACAGTTTCACAGTTTCTTGAAAAAAATGCAACTGCCATGCCACTTAGCATTACACTCTCTGGCATTTATCCTGGAGAAATACTTACAGAGAAACCAGTGCATAGATATTTATAGCAGCTTTATTTGTAATAGCTTAAAACTGGAATCAGTCCAGATGTCCTTCAACAGTTGAATGGTTGAACTATCTATGGTACATATTTCATGGAATACTACTCAACCATAAAAGGAACAAACTACCTGTATTCATACATGCAACAATTTGGATGAATCTGCAGGGAATTTTGCTGCATGAGAAAAGCTAATACCAAGAGGTTGCATACTGCATGATTTCATTTATATAACATTCTCGAAATGAGAGCAGTTTAGAATTGGGAGACAGACTGGTGGTTGCCTGGAGTTAGGGCCTAGGGGAAGGGAGGTGGCATGGGAGGAAGATAGGTGTGATTATGAAAGGTCAGGTGAGGGATCCTGACGGTGTGGAAATGTCTTCACTGTGTGGTAGAGGCATGAGTGTAACACAGGTGATAACAATGTATGATCCCCCCCTCCACACACACACAAATAAGCACAGGTGTAACAGGGGAAATTAGGATAAGATGGTGGATTGTATCAATGCCAGTATGCTGGTTTTGATTTTATACCATAGTATTGCAAAACAAAACACATTTTGTTACCTCTAGGGGAAGCTGGGAATAGTGTACAAAGACTCTATTATTTCTTACAACTGCATGTGATTTTATAATCATCACAATAAAAATTTCAATAAAAAATTAAAGTTAAAGCCAAAGCCTACAGGTTTTTAGCAAAAACCTTGAGGAAAACTTTAAAAGAACTATCCACCCACCTGCTTTGACAATGTAGAGCTCTGAATAAGAAATTAAGCTTTGTTGAGACCAGTGCTTCTTAATTGGGGTCAGTACCACCCCGTGGGGTGTGCTTGAAAATGTCTGGGAGTGGCTATGGTTGTCACACTGACTGAGGAGTGTCTTTGGTACTCAGTGGATAGGGTCAAGAATGCTAAATATCCCATAATGCATGGGACAACCAGACACATGGTGAGAATATTCTTAACCCCAAATGCCAGCAGCATTCCACTGAGAAACAAGAATAGATGGCTAGAATCTTAGCAACTATTTAGTCTATATCTTAAAATTTAAGTTAAATCTATGCTAATTATATATCTTGTCATCATAAAATTGAGTTTCTAAGTCTGTTTATTAAGATGGACAAAGAGCCTTCCCTTAAACATTTTTAATGTTTAATTTTTAAACATTAATATTTTAAGCTCAAAACTCTAAAATTGTTATACAAAGCATTTATTAGAATATCTTTATTGTAATAAAGAATATGTCATAGGGTTTTTTTTTTGGAGAAACTGTCTTTTTCTTTTTTGCTTTAAGTTGTAAACTCTATTTTCTGCAGAAGTTTGATCTTTACCTTACCTAACCTTAACCCTTGTGATGATTGACTGGTTAGCTATGACATCACTGATATCGTGCTAATTAGCTCAGTATAAACAGACAGTGTGAACTACTTTAAAAGAGAAGCCTAGCTGGAGATATGTTTTATTTAAAAGTTTATTTTACAAGTAAAATATAGTGAATTTGATTACCTCAAAAAACATAATAGAGAATCTCTTTTTAATGCTATTTCTCGGTAAGGTTTTTAGCTCTTCTCATTTAACTTTTTTCTTGTCTTTATGAAGTCCTGAGATAAAGGAATCGTTTCTGGAGGAATAATCCAGATGGCTTTTGCAGTCACCTTGCTGGAGTATGAATTGAGGATGAAGGCGTTCTTTTCAAAATGAGTCACAAGCAAAATACCTCCTCTTGGCCATCCATTCTTTGCCCTGACATGTTGTGTGCAGAAACCCATGTGGCAGCATGAGCTTGTTGTGCAGATGTGTGCTTCCCAGGACAGGATTATGTACAGGGGAGTTGTACACATGGAGTGTGCAGGTACATTGTAGAGACAAATGTTAAAGAGACATAGAGGGTGCAGAATTGGATAGTAGAGATATGAACTTCACATACAAGAGTTTCAAATGCATGGTATGCAGTTTGGATTATTGAGTTGCAGGTTGTGTAGACACTGGCCCTGAAGGCATAGGTTGTGTAGACACAGCGTGGGACCAAGCTCTTTGGTCCTGACTCTAGGACTGGGTGTGCAGCATGAGCCCAGTGGTAGTTGCCTGGCCCTGTGCCAGAAGTGGGGCTCTAACGTGTGTGCAGAGGGTGAAGCAGGAAGGGCTCTACCGTGTGTGCAGAGGGTGAAACAGGAAGGGCTCTAACATCTGTGCAGAGGGTGAAGGCAGGAAGGTGGGTCTGAGCTTGGAATATTCTGCCACTCTTTGCTTTGAGCACTAGCTTTCAAGCTTTCCCTCTAATGCCATTCCCACTCCCGAGGGACTCAGAAAATTACCTGTCTTTTCTTTGATAGAACAAAGGAAACCCTCTAGGCATCTCTGCCAATAGGATCCACTCATGAACTCAATCATCAAGCATTTACCGATGTGTATACACCCTGCCAGGCATGACCCAGAAGGAGCCCATGTCCTAAGGACCTCAGAAGCTGGTATTGGAGGCAGGTGTGCACATTCTTTCTCTGATTCTAGGTGGGAAGGACTGAGAGGGAGGGTAAAAGTCCAGGTGTGAGCCCAGAGGAGGGTGCAATTCATTGTCAGCTGGGGAAAATGGGTTGCCTTTAGGGACTTTAGGAAGGAGAGGCATTTGTGGTTGGCCTTGACAGATAAACAAGATTATTAGGGAAAGGTAGGGAAAGGCATTCCAGGAGAGAGGGCAGAACAAATGAAGACGTAGGAGCTTGAATGCCTCTGTGAGCGATTCCTCTCATAGAGGAATCTGAATGCCTCTAAGAAAGAGAAGGGGGGGGGGGAGAGAGAGAGAGAGAGAGAGAGAGAGAGAGAGAGAGAGAGAGGAGAGAGAGACAGAGACAGAGAGAGAGAGAAAGAGAGAGAGAGAGAGAGGAGAGAGTGAGAGAGACAGAGACAGAGAGTCAGAGAGAGAGAGAGAGAGAGAGAGAGACCCCAGATTCAGACACAAGATTCTCAAGGATGACCATAGGAGTCTAGGCTTCAGCAAGTCATAGAGACCACCAGGGGTCAGTCTTGGGTCCTACAAGAGGAAGCCAGGAGGTACTTGCTCAGCACTGGTTCTCACCTGAGGACCATTCAAAGGAATTTATTCCACTTTAATATACTATGGTGTTAGCAGCTCTGAAATTCTTTACCGCCAAGGGGACCTTAAAGCCAATGAAGCAGGAGTCTCAGGAATGACCCGTATGTCAGGCCTGCTTGTTTATAATCCTCAGGACCACAGTAAAAGGCAAGTTTAATTGTCTGGTGATTCCGGACTCGTGAGGCCCTGGTGTGCTAACCCACCCCTCAGGCCCAGGGGTCTGCCTGAGCTTGGGAGGGAGGGAGTTTGGGGCCGGGAATGGTTGGGAAGCCTCAGGCCTGGGGTAGGTCCAGGATTGGGCTGAGCTGAGGCTGGGGCTGGAGGGGGCTTCAAGTGAACTTTGGTCTGAGGTGACTGGTTTTCCTGTTGTAAGTAATTGACTTCACAGACTCAGTCAGGAGGACGCAGTGCTGCCAGTACAGCTGTTTCTACAGGAAGCCCCTATCCCTGATAGCTAAGGCTAGGTTCAGCTTGGTAATTAGCGATAAAAACAAGACCAAGACCACCATCACCAACTATTGCACGTTTACTATGTGCCAGGCACCACTGTGAACACTTTTGTGCTTCTTTAGTCCTCATAAGAATCCTACGAGGTAAGGACTAATGTATAACCTCACTTCCCCATGTATCATCCCGGGAAGTGAGGTTCAAGCACTTGAGTAACTTGCCTCAGGTCACAGAGCTGGGATGAACCCAGGAACTCTGGCTCCATAGCCATGCTCATAACCCACACGCCTAGATAATACTGCAGTGTGAAGAACCTTTGGAGACTCTGTACATCAGCCCTCTTGTGACAGATGAGGAAACTGAGGCCCAGATCCAGGTCACATAGCTGGTGAGTGGTTGAACCCAGACCCAGGTCTCTGGCTCCCAGCTTAGAGCTCTTGTCACAGTACCGTGTGGCCAGTATTTACACCAAACCAAGTCTCAAGACATTTTAGCTAAAACTGAAGCTTTGGGTCAAGGAATTGGAAAGGGCCAAATTATACTATGGTCTCCTGGCCTTATGGGGTCAAACGCTCCATAAGTCAGCGCAGGCACTATCAGCTTGTCAGAGGGTAGGGGCCACAGGACATGGCACCTTCAACTGCAGACAAACTGCTGGGCAGGGTCCAGGCTGGGGTCAGCTAATAGCCCCTGCACTTCCATCCCCATTTCCAAGGCAGGGGGACACATCCCAGACAAGCGAGAAAGCTTGGCAGAAAGACACAGAGGATTTTCTTCCTTCAGGCAAACAGGCTCCTCTCAGATCACAAACTGTGATGGGGTTTTCATGGGAGGCGCAGACTCTGATGGGAACAGAGAGCTCTGGTACAGGCAGCTGTGAGAGAAGGAGTAAATCATCTTCTGAAATATTCTTGGCAGCTGCTCACTCACTAACAAAAATAGCCTGCTTGGCATAGCTCTGGTCACTCAAAAACTACTCCAGGGACCTTGCAATTTTCAAGATGTGGTTCTGCTCTTGAGGAAGGCCAAAGGAACTGCTGGGAGAAGAGTGCAGTGTGTGCCAGGCCCTACGAGGGGCGATGCAGGGAGCCCCGCAGAACTCTGAGCCGGGCTAGGGCTGGAAAATTGCAGTGTGGAGCTCAAAGGTGCCTGGGCCTCCCAGCTCCCCAGCAGCCGGCGCTTGTGCCTAGCTCAGTGGGTGTTTGTTGAGTGGAACTGAAATCCGTCATGGCACAATCCTGAATGGAGTGAACACACATTACGTGCCAGCTATGTGTTGTGCTGTCAGCAAAGCTAATGAATCCATCCTAAGTTGTGCTACCGTCAGCTTCGACTCCAGATCAAAGCGGGAGATAATCCCTGTGGGCTTTGCTTTGGTTGGCCCATCAGTCCAGATCTGAAAATCTGTGTCCGCTTCTGGGCCTCACGTGTTTAAGGGGATCTGGGCACATTGGAACATATTCAGAGAAAGATGGAAAGATTTGAAGCCATGTCATGCTGACTGATGAAGGACTGGGACTATTTGGGCTGTGAAGCATTGGTCTGGAAGCGGGGAAGAGGAAGGGAGCTGAAGTTGTTTTTGAAACTCGAAGTGCTCTTATGGGAAGGGAGAATCAGGTATTCTGATTTGTACCAGAGGCAGCAAAGAGTTAAATAAGAAGCAGGAGCTTTGGAGCCAGACAGATGTGTGTTCATGTGCTGGTTCCTTCTCATTTTGCCAGGTGACAATGGTAAAGCCACAGGACCTCCCCAAGCTTCAGTACTTAATCAGCGAGAGGGAAGCAGAAATGCTTCCTGTTCAGCATTGTCAGGATTATACACCCCGCACAACACCTTCCACATAGTGGCTGCCCAAGGACCTTTTCCCTTTCCATCCAGAAGACAGAAGCTTCCCAAAGGAGTGCCATTGCAGGAGGAAGGGCACACTTCTCACAGACGCTTCAAAAGCGAACTTGCTTTTTATGTTGCTTTATGTTTTTCTCCTACAAGAATGCTTACTTTTTTATTCTCTTTCTTTTGGCCTGTGTTATCTTATTTTCTAATATAAATTATTGAGTGACTTTTTATCTGTTAAAAATGAGAAACAGAACACACAAGTACAAGGCATCTACTCACAATTGCTTATTTTCAACCAGGGGCTGCTTGTCTCTTTGGTTAGCCCCGAAGAGGCTCTTTCAAGTCTGAAAATGGACCTCCCATTCTGGGGCTGGATGACTCACCTGAGCTTCATGTCCCTAGATGGGGAACCCATCCCATCCCTAAAGCCACTGTCCTAAGCCCTGCAAAGGGTTAGAGGCCAATATCTCTGTCCTAACCCCCTCCAGGACAGCTAACGTGGGGTAAAAGGTAACTCAGGGGAATTGTTAGAACATGTGTAGCTTCTTCTGTAAATGTATGAATAGAAGCCCATTGTCCCTATCATTCCTGACTTCTGCTGGGCCAGGCCTCAGTCAGTCCACCCTGGTGGGCAGGGTGGAGTCTTTATCTGTGAGACTCCTTGGAAGGAGGCTCTCTTGGAGCCTAGGACTAATATCCATCAGCAGAAGCAGGACAGTTCTCACTCTGACACTGCAACTCCCTGAAAGATACCTGGATATAGAGAGGGTGGGTGCAGTCAGAAGAGTTTATGGACTGTCCAGGGTCATTAACTCAAAGCAGTAAATGAGGCAGCGTGGTTGGAGGGAGGAGCCAGATTGGAGGATGTGGTGGACAGCACAGGACGTAGTGGGATGGTAGTGTCAAGTGTCACTTCTGGAGAGATGGATGAAGTCAGAAACAGGAGAATGAACAGTGAGGCCTGTAAACAGCAGCAGTGAAGAACAGGATGGGATAAAGACCACAGGGCAGGACATGGGTTCAGGGCCGAGGCCATGAGCAGTGAGAGAGCAGAGTGGCAAGGGTACGGGATGGTGGATTGAAGGGCCAGGCAACATGAATACTGGCCAAGGGTTTCCCCAGTAGGCCTCTATTGACTCCCAGGGCAGAAAAGTCCTGACCTCAGTTGTACATTGTGGAGCATGGCCAAAGCCGAGTCCTGACGTTCAGGCCAAGCCTAGTCAGATCCAAATAAGGTCCTTATGCTGCAGTTGTTTGCTATCTCTGAAGTCTCTCTTCAGTTTTTCTTTACAATGTGTTTGTTGAAGAAACAGTCTTTTGACTTGTAGTTTCCTGCAGGCTGACTTTAGCTGCTTTTCTTCCTGTGATGTTATTAACATGTTCCTCTGTCTTCTGTATTTAGGATAGCTTGGTAGGTAGATCAGATTCAGGTTTGAGTTTAGACCATCAAGAAGTACGTAACATCTAGTTGCCTTGTACTCTGTGATGTTACAACTATTGAAAATCATTGGCTGGATCTGTCAATTAATTTTGGCTGGATTGCAAAATGATGATAGTCTACTTCTACTATTTCTTCTTTGTTTATTAAATTATCACATCTATGGAGAGAAGTTTCCCTTTATGAGCTGTTTAATTATCCTGGAGTAGAGTCATCTAGGAAAGGCAGGAAAAAATGCTGGATTCTTTTTTTTATTTACCAATTTGTAAAGTGTAAACATCTGATGTGGTTTGGTACATGGGGCGCTTAGCCTGTTGGTGCTCGTCTTGTCTACCCCATCACTGGATGACCCCAACGAACTTATTCAAAGGTCTCCAGACCCTTTGCCCCAAGCCTAATAGTCTTTTGAAGCTTCTTAGCTTTCTGGTATGACAAAATGTCCCAGGCCCATCTTGTATATTCCTTGCCCTAATCTGGAATGAACCATTTCCCCAAGAATTATCACTTTTTTTTTTTTTTTTAAAGTGGGAAATGGTTTTAAAGAACTATGATTTGGGCACTAGGGTTTTAAAAAAAATACTGTTTCTAATCATTTTAATCATTGTTTCTTGGCCCTATAAAGATATGGCACTGGAGAATATGAATTTATTTTTAGAGATAACATATACTTTGAGGTTTTAAAAAAATTGGTAGTTGTAACTCAAATGCGTAACTATAGGTTTTTAAAAATATCATCAACCTTATATTTGTACCTTCTTTTATTCATGTTAAAAATCCAGGCTCTCAATGACATTAGTATAATTGTGTATTGCTTTATCTCAGAACTATACACACAAGAATCTCAGACTAGCAATAGCAATCCTACCAACAATCTGCCTACTGAAAATAGTTTAAGATTATTTTCCATTTTTAAAATACATTTTAAAGGCACTTGGAATAGTTCTTTTCTGTATGATTATGCCTCCAACAGTGTACACAGTTAAGTAAAATTTTGTTTTATAATTACATGAAATATTTAAATGTTTCAAAACCCGTCTAAAATGTAAACTGTATTTATGAAATATAATTTCTATTCCTGTTTTCTCCACCTTTGTCTCTCCTGCCCCTATAGGTAATCATTAAAAAAAATTGTTTTTAGTGGTTTACCCCTTGCCATGGTTTGGGTTTTTGTACAAAGCAACGTCTGAGACAATGACTGCATTCAGGTAATTAATTTGGGGAGGTGACCCCAGGAGACAGTCATGAGAGACTGTGGAAGAGAGAAACAGAAGGAAGGAACGGCAAACTAAGAAGGTGTTATTGAGCTGATGACAATGGGCAACAGGGGCTCAGGCCCACACAGGACCTTCCAGCTGGTTGCTATAGCAGTGGCTGGATGGAGCCAAGGGGTGGCCTGTGAGTGGAAGAGGGGGCATAAAGAGTCCAATTCTCCTTTCATTGTGCTTTTTTTTGGAAAACTATAGGCAAGTAGGTATACATATCCCCTCTTGCTTAGATAAATGGTACAATAATACTGTATACACTTTATTCCAGCTTACTTTCCTCACTTACCTTGGTATTTTAGTGAACGCTCCACAGTATTACTTAGAGATCTTCGTTCCTTTCCGCAGGTGCCTCGTGCTCCTTCACACAGACCTACCATCGTATAATGAACCAGTCCTCTTTGGATGAGGGTGTTTGGGTGGTTTCCAGTTTTTGCTTTTATAAATACTGCTGCCATGAATAAATTTTCCTTTAATTTTTTTCCTTTTTTGTTTTACAAGTGTTCCTTTGACTCCTAAATGTGGGATTCTGGCTTAAAAGATGAATAAATATGTAATTTTGCTAGATACTGCCAAATTCTCCTCACAGGCGCTGTAACCTTTTGCATTCCCATCAGCAATGTGAAAGAGTGCCTGTTCCCCCTCAGTTTCACCAACAGAATTTGTTGTCTAACTTGGATTTTTGCCAATTGGATGATGAGAAATCAAGTCTTGATATAGTTGTAATCTTCATTTTTCTATAATGAGCAAGGTTGCACATTTTTTAATACTTCTATATTTCTGCAGCTGAAATGAGCCCCCTGTATTTTGGCTTTCACTTTGAGCCTCCATTATATCTGGGCTTCTTGCCTTGCAGGGCATGCTGTGACTTCTTTGGCCAGTGGGGTGACAAGGAGCATTTGGGGATACCTCTCAAGTTTGTGACCTTAGCTTTGACTCTCTGAGGCCTACAAGCTGAGATCAGCCTCAGTCCACCTGGGAACCAGTGAAAAGCAGTAATAATCAAAATAGGCTTTATGCCTATATAGCAGTTTGCAAAAATCTCAGATGAATTGCATCATTTGGTCTTCTCAATAACCCCATGAAGGGTGTGCTTTCAACCTGTTTACAAATGGAAAAACTGAGGCTCAGAGAGGCCAAATGACTCACCCTAGGGCACACAGCTGGACAGTGGTAGAGCGGGGCCTATTCTTGGGTCTGTTTGACCCCAAAGCCCTGGCTCTTCCCACTGCACCAGAGAGAATCTGAGCTTGACAGATGCTTTACCATTCAGGCTGCCAAGTGCCAGAGTTCTGTGAGATGGATAATGAGGAAGTCATTTTTCAGGGGATCAATGTGGATCAAAGATTAATTGAAGAAATGCTGCCAAAAGGAGGATGCGGTCTGGATTATGTTCCAGGAACTCAGGGCACCAGGAGAAGGGAGAACATTCTAGAGGAGAAAGATAACAGGAGAGGAAAGGAGGATGGAGATCAAAGCAGGCACTTGAGATCCCGATCAGGCAGTCTCAGGCACTGCTTTTGGGTGGCAGTGCTCATGGGATACCCCCGCTTAGAGGCTGGCCACCTACTGGTCCCTCTGCCCCAGTTATCTTGGGGACCTGGGGTTTCTCTGTCTCCTGCCTCCAATGCCACACCCAAGACAGTGGCCTCCATGGGGATGCCAGCCTGATACACACTGCTTAGATCCACCCGCCCCTCTCCATGCTGCCGGCCCTGCTTCCCAGAGCTAGCTCCACTCCCTGACTTCCTCTTGGACATGTTTTCTAGGGAGGTCATGTGTTGCTACTCTCAGAGACAGGCAGAGCAATGCTGAATTCTGACCCCATCACTTTTTGTGCTGCCTTAGATAGGTCACTCTCAGAACCTCCCTTCCCTCAACTGTAAAATGAGGGTGGTATGCCTGCCAAGAATTGTTGTGGTCAGGGTAAAGTAAGGTCTGGAAACCCCCCAGCCCAGTGCCAGGCCCTGGGAAATTGCTCAGGAAGAGGTGGCCATTTGCATCTTGGTGACGCCACCTTGGGCTCTTAGAAGCATGCCTCCTTCCCTGTCCTGTGCTTCTCTCCAGCCTTCTCTCAGATCATGCTGGCTGTGATATCAGATTCCTGGGTGTTGTTTCATCCTTCCCCTTCCTGGAGAATCATTACTTTTAACCTAGCTGCCCTGGGCTGAGAGGAGGGGCTGGGTCAGCGCGAGGCAGGAAAGGCAGTTTTGTACACAAGCCTGCCCTGGGCCTTGGTAACTTCCTGCCCACTCTCTGGTCCACAATACCTTCACACTCTGTTCAGCCTTGGGGAGGTGGATGCAGCTCACTCTCTGTAACCAGTCTCTGGTGGAATCCTGTTCCAGGGGAGGAGCCCCCAGGCCATCTCAGCTGGTGTTCTTGGGCTCTTTCAGGGGTCTCTGCCTGCAGACCTCATCTGCTACCTCCCCTCAGCCCTTGGTAGAGCCAGGATGGAGGAGCCTTTTCTCTGGCTTGGTCAGGAGGGCCTTAGGCTCTGGAACTAGGTGGGAAGGGCTGCTGGGGTACATCCTCAGAGCTCAAAGATTCAACTCTCCTTCCTGAGGGGCCAGTTCCAGTCCCTAAAATGCTTTAAGAGGAGGATCCTACCTGCTCCTTCTTCTCTAGCACAACTAGACTGACAACTTGGTAGGAGGACTCTGGAGGTATAGCAGGACCAGGCTTGTGGGCAGGAGAGGTGCCAGGACTGACCAGACTGGAGTTTGGCAGGGTTACTGGGCTACTTCCTGTAGTGGCTGCTAGGTATTCAGATGAAATGAGCCTGGTGCAGGCTGGCATCATCTGGTGCAAGGGCCTAGGGGGAGGGGCAGCAGACATCTCAGGAAAGCGGCGAGCCTGGAGAGGATCAGAATGGCCCTGCAATGAGCCCCTCTTGTGTGTTGGCATTGCATCTGTGTCAGGTGGGTGGCAACAGCAGATAGCACAGGAGGTGGATCCTAGAACCCAGAGAAAATGATGGCAAGAGCTAGGCCAGGAGCCATACTGTAGCCTTGGAGACTGGGGCTCAGGGAACAGCCAGTTCCTGCAGAGAATTGACATGCTAGGAAGGAAACAGAGGCAGAAGCCCAGTCATGTGACCTGGATTAACATGATAGAGGTTTGGGGAGTCAGTGAGTCTGTGAGAAAACAGCCATCCTGAATTCTCTTGGGTCTCATCTGCTAATTTGACTGAGACTCCAGCCTTCTTCCCATCCTTCTCCGGGAAAGCTCAAGGACTGGCCATAGCTGATTGTGTAGATGTTTCGCTTGAGAGCTGAGAGCCAGGAGGGGCTGGAGAAAACAGAATCATCAGCTTTCTCCCTGGCTATAATTTACCATTTCTACCTCCCACCCAAACACTATCCTCTCTCTGGCTGAGATCTGGGCTTGAGTCTTCTTTCTTCTTACACTGTCAGCCTCTTGCCTTCCATGGGCTCTTCTGATTAGCAGCCAGCAAAGCATGTTCTAGTGGTGATCATGCTCCTAGGTTTGAAAAGTTCTTATTTATTCCCAGGGATGAAATGCTTCAAGCCCTTCATTATCCCTGTGTTGATGAAAATAGTCTAACTCTGTAAAATATTTGAAGAGATTTATTCTAAGCCAAATGTAAGTGATCATGACCTGTGACATGGCCCTCAGAAGATCCTGGGAACATGTCCCCAAGGTGGTTGGGGTTCAGCTTGATTTTATACATTTTAGGGGGACATGGGACATCAATCACATACATTTGAGAAATATATTAGTTTGGTCCAGAAGGGTAGGACAATTCAAAGCAGAGGCTTCCAGCTTATAGGTAAATTTAAACATTTTCTAGTTGACAATTGGTTGAGTTTGTCTAAAGACCTGGGATGAGTAGAAAGGACTGTGATAAGAGGTTGTGTAGATCAAAGTGTTACCATGCAGATGAAGTGTTTAGCTACCTGGCTTCAGCGAGAATAAGTTGTAAAATGTGTCTTATCAGACTTAAAGTTGGTGTTGATGTTAATGCCAGAGAGGTATGATGAGGCATGTCTCACCCCCACTTTCCTTCATGGCCTAAACCAGCCTTTCAGGTTAAAATTTAAGAGGCCTGGCTGAGAAGGAAGCCCATTCAGATGGTTGGGGGCCTTTACATTTTATTTTTGGTTTATATCTGTTAAAGAAATGTTTACCTCTGAGGGGAAGCTGAGGTGGCAGAGGGATGGAGTGCTCCTGAAGTCCAGAGAAGAAGGAGGAAGAAGTACAAAGACTCCATTCTCTAAGGAGAGAGCTGAATCAAAAAGCATTAGAAATGCAGATGGGGTAAGGATGGAAACAAAAGTCGGACACAGAGAAATGATCGCATGAAGATCCAGGGTGATATCCAAGGAGATGAGGAGATACACATTTACCACGGGTCAAATTGTCTGAGAATCTACTCTGAGCCCTGGGATGGGTTCTAGGGACACACAGATGAGTGAGGCACTGTTCTTGCTCTCCAGAAATCCACAACCCAGTTAGAGAGGCAGGCCAACAAATGGACAATTTTCAAACAATGGGGAAAGCAGGGAGTATCATGGGAATGGAGAAGGGGGGGGCTCAGGCTCATTCTGGAATGCAGAGTGAGGGAAGGCGGTACATGGAAGGCCTCCTGGAAGGTTAGATAGCTGAGCTGCTTCTTCAAAGTGGGAGAAGCAGCTGGTGAAGATGGCTGGGAAGGACAGTCCAGGCAGGGCAACATCATGGATAGAGGAGTTGAAGGAAGCTTTGGACAACTGCAAGACATGGGGTGTCTTGGGGAATACAGCAAGAGGCAGGGAGTGGCATGGCAGGAATCAGGAGGTTGAAGATATCCAGGGGTGGGCTCTCTGGTCTCCATCAGCCCCAAATGAACCAGAAGTCCCCAAAAAACAGGTAGAATTGACCAAGCACAGAGGGGAAGGGCTCTGTGATGGAGGTAACTCAGAGTCCAGGAAAATCCAGCCTGTCAGGCTAAGGTGGTCATGACTTTGGACCAGGGGTTGACAAACTACAGCCTGCTGGCTGCATCTGGCCCACCGCTGTTTTTGTAACTGAAGTTTTATTAGAACACAGTCATGCTCATTCATTTACATGAAGTCTCTCTACTTTTGTGCCTTATAGCAGAGGCTATATGGCCACGAAGTCCAAAATGTTTACTTTTAGGCTCTTTAAAGAAAAAGTTTGCAAACTTCTGGTTTAAGGCAGTGACCAGCTGGATGGCAGGGTTATGTGGTTGGGCAGCAAGTCAGCATATGTCTGCTCAGGCCAGTGTGGTTCAGGCTGGGCTTGGGTCATCTGAGCTGGCTTTAGCAGCCACTGGTTTTAGCTGGTCTGTTGAGATGCTGCATGGAGCTCCAGAGGGCTTTGCTCTAATGGCACCTGGCTGACTGATAAAGGCCTTTCACTCAGGACACTTCAGAGCAACCCAGGTAGGTGCCTGTGTCCTGGTGGCAGAGCAACCTGGGCTCTCCTCAGATGAGGTTTCCTCCCCTTTCAGGAGTTTTCAGTGTGGTATCTGGGTCTGGGGAAAGCCAGGATCTGATTCTAGGATTTCTCTAGGATTGGATGCACAGATTTGTCAAGGTTGGTGGGTGAAAGCCCTTACCTGCAGCTTCCTAATAGGCCTCTTGGAGTCATAGATTTAGTGCTGGAAGGATCCATAAAATTTTCTATTCTAGTTTGACCCCTGTTATGAAAGTCTTAAAATTTTCTAAGATTTCAGTCCCACAACATTCCTTCCCAGGCCATCAGCTGTAACATCTCCACTGACTTCCAGATCTTTGTTCCAGGCAACCCATTTCATGACTGTGAAGTTCTAGGAAAAAAAATTATCTGCAGCTTCTTTTAGGCCAGGCATCCCCAAACTTTTTACACAGGGGTCCAGTTCACTGTCCCTCAGACTGTTGGAGGGCCGCCATATACTGTGCTCCTCTCACTGACCACCGATGAAAGAGGTGCCCCTTCCTGAAGTGCGGCAGGGGGCTGGATAAATGGCCTCAGGGGGCCGCATGTGGCCCGTGGGCCGTAGTTTGGGGACGCCTGTTTTAGGCTGTCCCAGCTGTCACTCAGGGAGCCGTACAGAACACAATTCCCTTTCTCCATGGCGGCCCTCAGACTTCTGAAGAGAGAAGCTAAGCACCAAGTCTTTTCTCCAGGTTAGGAAGCTGCAGTTTTTTCACGTTTCTCTGGATTCTGGGACTTCCTAGACACATAGCTGCCTGCTGATCTTCAAATCAAGGTACAGCACCCCAAACTGCCCACAACAATCTGGGGTGTTCTGACTTGGGCCCAAGGTCGCCAAAGGTCAACAAGCTTTCTTTTGGGAACAGCTTCTAGCAGCCATGACCTGAAGTGGTGGACTCCTTTGACCCCCAGGTTGAGACCCACATTAGGCTCACTTTTGATAAAACATGCCGGAAGGATGCACAGCTGGGGGAAATATTAGGTGCCTCAGAGAATCTGGTACTAAGAGAGTGTTGGAGGACTTCAGGGGATTGAAAAATAGAATTAGACGATACCTGTGTAGGATGAGATCACCTCCACAACATGTAGTCTTTGGAGGAGGGTCTTTGCTCTACATCTTGCCTCAGCTGAACAGCAAAGAAATGGATAATCCAGAGGTGTTCTGCAACTCTGCACATCCTCAAAAACTAACCCAAGGAACCAAGGCTTCACCTTGCATCTGGCTTTTGGGACAAAGCCAGGTAACCAGGAGGTGCATTGTCTTATGCTACCAAGGACCTAGTAACCTTCTGGTGAACACTGGAAAAGGATTGGGATGGGGAGATCTGCTGCTGTAAACAATCACACCACGCTTGCTTCCATCCCCAAACCCTGCCTTTTAAGATTCAGTCTTTTCTGATAGGCCTGGCACCAGCAGGTTGCCCTTGACCTCACTGTTAGCATGAGGAAATGCTAAGAGGGCAGGCTAGGCACTGGTTCCTGGCAGGCTAGCTTCAAGCTTGGTGTGAAAGGCTAAACAATGACTAAATCAAGGCAGTGCTGGAAATGGTAAAAGAAGTTTTCTTTTTTTTAAAAAATTAAACTTTTGGGGATGAAGATAACAGAAGAAGAAACCAGCAGCAACTCTTACTGTTCTGCAGCCCCTGCAGGTGATCCCCAGGCATGCAGGGTCTGGAGTGGGCCTCCAGCAGGCCTGCAGCAGAGGGGTCTGTTAGAAGGAAAACTAAGAAACAGAAAGAAATAGCTTCAACATCAATAAAAAGGACGTCCACTCAGAGACCCCATTCAAAAGTCACCAACTACAAAGAACACAGGTAGATAAAGCCACTAAGATGGGAAGAAACCAGCACAAAAAGGATGAAAACATCAAAAACCAGAATGCCTGTCCTCCTCCAAGAGATCACAACTCCTCACTAGCTAGGGATCAAAGATGGATGGAGAATGAATCTGATGAATTGACAGAAATAGGCTTCAGAAGGTGGGTAATAACAAACTTCTCAGAGCTAAAAGGACATGTGCTAACCCAATGCAAAGAAACTAAGAACCTAGAAAAAAGATTAGATGAGATGCTAACTAGAATAAACAGCTTAGAGAAGAATATAAACAACTTGATGGCGCTGAAAAACACAGCACGAGAACTACACGAAGCATACACAAGTTTCAATAGCTGAATCGACCAAGCAGAAGAAAGGATATCAGAGATTGAAGATCAACTCATTGAAATAAAATGAGAAGGCAAAAATAGAGAAAAAAGAGTGAAAAGAAATGAAAAAAGCCTCCAAGAAATATGGGATTATGTGAAAAGACCTAATCTACATTTGATAGATGTACCTGAATGTGATGGAGAGAAGGAATCCAAGCTGGAAAACACTCTTCAGGATATTATCCAGGAGAATTTCCCCAACCTAACAAGGCAGGCCAATATTCAAGTCCAGGAAATACAGAGAACACCACAAAGATAATCCTTAAGAAGAGCAACCCTAAGGCACATAATCATCAGATTCACCAGGGTTGAAATGAAGGAAAAAATGCTAAGGGCAGCCAGAGAGAAAGGTCAGGTTACCCACAAAGAGAAGCCCATCAGACTCACAGCGGATCTCTTGGCAGAAACTCTACAAGCCAGAATAGAGTGGGGGCCAATATTCAACATCTTTAAAGAAAAGAACTTTCAACCTAGAATTTCATATCCAGCCAAACTAAACTTCATAAGCAAAGGGAAATAAAAGCCCTTATGGACAAGCAATTGCTGAGAGATTTCGTCACCACCAGGCCTGCCTTACAAGAGCTCTGGAAAGAAGCACTAAACAAGGAAAGGAACAACCAGTACCAGCCACTCCAAACACGTGCCAAATGGTAAAGACCATTGACACAATGAAGAAAATGCATCAACTACTGGGCAAAACATCCAGCTAGCATCAAAATGGTGGATCAAATTCACACATAACAATATTAACCTTAAATGTAAATGGGCTAAATGCCCCCATCAAAGACATAGACTGGAAAATTGGATAAAAAGTCAAAACTCATTGGTGTGCTGTATTCAGGAAACCCATCTCACATGCAAGGACACACATAGGCTAAAAATAAAGAGATGGAGAAAGATTTATCAAGCAACAGGAGAGAGAGAGAGAGAAAAAAAAAAGCAGGAGTTAAACAATCCTAGTCTCTGATAAAATAGACTTTAAACCAACAAAGATCAAAAGAGACAAAGAAGGGCATTACATAATGATAAAAGGATCGATGCATCAAGAAGAGCTAGCAATCCTAAAAATATGTGCACCCAATACAGGAGTACCCAGGTATATAAAGCAAGTTCTTAATGAACTACAAAGAGACTTAGACTCCCACACAATAATAGTGGGAGACTTTAACACTCCACTGTCAATATTAGACAGATCAATGAGACAGAAAATTAACAAGGATATCCAGGACTTGAACTCAGATCTGGACCAAGCAAGCCTAATAGACATCTACAGAAATCTCCACCCCAAATCCACAGAATATACATTATTCTCAGCACCACATGGCACCTACTCTAAAATAGACCACATAATTGGAAGTAAGTCACTCCTCAGCAAATGCAAAAGAACAAAAATTATAACAGTCTCTCAGACCACAGGCAATCAAATTAGAACTAAAAATTAAGAAACTAACTCAGAACCGCACAGCTTCATGGAAACTGAACAACCTGCTCCTGAATGTTGACTGGATAAACAATGAAATGAAGGCAGAAATAAAGATGTTCTTTGAAACCAATGAGAATGAAGATGCAATGTACCAGAATCTATAAGACGCATTTAAAGCAGTGTCTAGAGGGAAATTTATAGCAATAAATGCCCACCAGAGAAGCAAGGAAAGATCTAAAATCAACACCCTACTGTCAAAATTGAAAGAGCTAGAGGAGCAAGATAAAAAAAATTCAAAAGCTAGCAGAAGACAAGAAATAACTAAGATCAGAGCAGAACTGAAGGAGACAGAGACACAAAACACCCTTCCAAAAATCAATAAATCCAGGAGCTGGGTTTTTGAAAAGATCAACAAAATAGACCACTAGCCAGATTAGTAAAAAAGAATTGGGAGAAGAATCAAATAGATGCAATAAAAAATGATAAAGGGGATATCACCACCAATTCCACAGAAATACAAACTACCATCAGAGATTACTACAAACAACTCTATGCACATAAACCTGTAAACCTGGAAGAAATGGATAAATTCCTGGACACTTGCACCCTCTCAAGCCTAAATCCGGAAGAAGTTGAAACCTTGAACAGACCAATAACAAGACCTGAAGTTGAGGTGGCAATTAACAGCCTACCAACCAAAAAAGTCCAAGTCCAGATGGGTTCACAGCTGAATTCTACCAGATGTACAAAGAGGAGCTGGTACCATTCCTTCTGAAAGTATTCCAAAGAATCCAAAAAGAGGGAATCCTTCCCAAATCATTTTATAAGACCAACATCATCCTGGTACCAAAACCCGGCAGAGACCAACAAAAAAAGAAAACTTCAATCCAATATCCATGATGAACATAGATGCAAAAATCTTCAATAAAATACTGGCAAACCAATTGCAACAGCACATCAAAAAGCTTATGCATCACAGTCAAGTAGGCTTCATTGCGGGATGCAAGGCTGGTTCAACATACATAAGTCTGTAAAGGTTATCTACCACATAAACAGAAACAAAGACAAAAACCACATGATTATTTCAATAGATGCAGAGAAGGCCTTCGACAAAATTCAACAACGCTTTATGCTAAAAACTCTCAATAAACTAGGTATCGAAGGAACATATCTCAAAATAATAAAAGCTCTTTACGACAAACCTACAGCCAATATCATACTGAATGGGCAAAAGCTGGAAGTATTCCCTTTGAAATCCAGCACTAGAAAAGGATGCCCTCTCTTACCACTCCTATTCAATATAGTATAGGACGTTCTAGCCAGAGCAATTAGGCAAGAAAAAATAAAATAAAATAAAGGGTATTCAGTTAGGAAAGGAGGAAGTCAAATTGTCTATTTGCAGATTACATGATTGTATATTTAGAAGACCCCATTGTCTCAGCCCCAAATCTTCTTAAACTGATAAGCAACTTTAGCAAAGTATCAGTATACAAAATCAATGTGCAGAAATCACAAGCATTTCTATACACCAATAACAGACTAACAGAGAGCCAAATCATGAGTGAACTTCCATTCACAATTGCTACAAAGAGAATAAAATACTTAGGAATACAACTAACAAAGGATATAAAGGACCTCTTCAAGGAGAACTACAAATGACTGCACAAGGAAATAAGAGAGGACACAAACAGATGGAGAAACATTCCATGCTTATGGTTACAATGAATGAATATCACGAAAATGGCCATACTGCCCAAAGTAATTTATAGATTCAATTTTTTTTTTTTTAGACAGAGTTTTGCTCTTGTCACCCAGGCTGGAGTGCAGTGGTATAATCACTGGGTTCAAGTGATTCTCCTGCCTCAGCCTCCCGAGTAGCTAGGATTATAGGTGCATACCACCATGCCCAGTTAATTTTTGTATTGTTAGTAGAAACAGGGTTTCACCATGTTGTCCAGGCTGGTCTCTAACTCCTGACCTCAGCTGATCTGCCCACCCTGGCCTCCCAAAGTGCTGGGATTACAGGCACGACCCCTGGGCCTGGCCTCTTCTTTCATTTTTATTAGCTTTTGCCTCACATACTTTGCAGGTCTGTGTTTTGGTGCATGTCCACCTAGGATTGTTTTATCTTCTCAGTAGGTTTATCCTTTTATCACATAATATCTCTGACAATTTTGTGTTTTGCTCTGAAGCCTACTTTATCTAATACTAATATAGTCACTTTTGCTTTTTTTTTTGTTTAATGTCTATATATCTTTTTCTATACATTTCCTGCCCCTCACCTGTATCATTAGACTTGACTCTTTTATATACAACATTAGACATGACTCTTTTATATACAACATATGACTCTGTATCATTAGACATGACTCTTTTATATACAACATATGACTCTGTATCATTAGACATGACTCTTTTATATACAACATATGTGAGATAGGTTTTTTTAATCCACTCTGACAATCTGTGTTTTTTGTTTGATGTAATTTATTCATTTCCTGCCCCTCACCTATATTATTAGACTTGAAGCAAATCTTTTATAGACAACATATGTGGGATATGTTTTTTTTTTTTTAAATCCACTCTGACAATCTGTGTTTTTTTGTTTGATGTAGTTTGACTGCATTCACATTTAATGTAATTATTGATATGCTGGAATTTAAGTCTAGTATTTTGTTTTTTGTTTTCTGTTTTTGCAATCTTTCATTTTTTTTTGTTTTCCCTTTTCTGCCTTCTTTTAGACTACTTGGATGTTTTTTAGAATTTCATTTTGATATGTCTACCGTGTAGCTTAGTATATCTCTTTGGTCACTTTTTTGGTCATTGCCCTCAGTACTACATTATATATAAATAACTCTCACAGTCTACTGGTGCCATTATTTATCACTTTGAGTAATGTATAGAAACCTCACCTCCCTTTATGTTTCTTTACCTCTTCCCATTTACAATAAAATTGTCTTAAATATTTCCTCTGCATCTATTTAGAACCACATTAGGTAGTGTTAGTTATAATTTTTTCTTCAACTCTCAGGCACTTGAAAACTAAAGAGGAGAAAGGTACTCTGTTGTACTTACCTATATTTTTACTTATCATGTCCATTTTTCATTCTGTTGTTCTAGAATTCCTTTCATTATTATTATTATTATTTCCTTTCTGGTTAGAGAAGACTCTTGGCTAGGAATGGTGGCTTATGCCCATAATCCCAGTACTTTGGGAGGCTGAGGCAGGAGGATCCCTTGAGCCCAGTAGTTCAAGATGAGCTCAGGCAAAATGGCAAGACCAGTTTCTACAAAAAAGAAAAAAAATTATTTAGTTATTCCCTGAGGATAGATCTGCTGGTGACAGATTCTGTTAATTTTCCTCCATCTGAAAATGTCTTGATTTCCTTTTCATCCCTGTAGAATATTTTTACCATATAAACAATTCTGGGATGACAATTGTTTTCTAAAATCAACACTTAAAAAATGTTGTGCCACTTTCTTTCATCCTCCATAGTTTTGGATGACAAATCTGTTGCCATTTAAATTGCTTTTCTCATATATGTAGGCATTATTTCTCTCTTGCTATTTTCAAACACTGTTTTGTCTTTAGTTTTTTGAATTTTAATTATAGTATATCTTGATGTAAATTTCTTTAGGTTAATCCTGTTTGGGGTTCACTGAGCTTCTTGAGTCTGTAGGTTTGCATGTTTCCTCAAATCTGTGAAGATTTCAGCCATTATTTCTTTGAATACTTTTTCATACCTCTAGTCTTTTAGTCTCCTTCTGGGACTCTAATGACATGAATATTAGATGTTTTGTCATAGTTTCACAGGCTCTAAAAGTTTGTTCATTTTTTTTCAGTCTATTTTCTCTCTATTGTTCAGACTGGATAATTTCTATTGTTCTGTCTTCTACTTCACTGATTGCTTCCCTTTGTTCATCCTGCCATTAAACCCATCCACTGAGATTTTTATTTTAGGTATTGTATTTTTAGTTCTCAGATTTTCATTTGGTTCTTCTTTTATATCTTCTATATCCTCTCTGAAACATTCTATTTCTTTGCTGAGGGTTTTCCAATTTTTTCATCGAACATGTTAGTAATTTCACATTAAAGCATTTAAAAAAATCATGGCTGCACTGGGTACGGTGGCTCATGCCTATAATCCCAGCACTTTGGAAGGCCAAGGTGGGCAATCACTGAGGTCAGGAGTTCAAGATCAGCCTGGCCAACAAGGAGAAACCCTGTCTCTACTAAAAATACAAAAAAAATTAGCTGTCCATTGTGGAATTCACCTGTAATCCCATCTACTTGGGAGGCTGAGGCAAGAGAATTGCTTAAACCTGGGAGTCAGAGGTTGCAGTGAGCCGAGATGTGCCATTGCACTCCAGCCTGTGTGACAGAGTGGGACTCCATCTCAAAAAAAAAAAAAAAAAAAAAAACCAGAACAACAACAACAACAACAACAACAACAACAAAAATTATGTCTGCTTTAAGAGCCTTGTCAGATAATTCTAACATTTCTTCTATCTTGGAGTTGACATCTTTAGATTTTATATTTTCATTAAGTTTGAGATTTTCTGATTCTTAGTATGACAAGATATTTTCAATAGAAACTTGGACTTTTAAAAAATTATGTTATAAGGCTCTAAATCTTATTCAAACCTTCTGTTTAAATTCAATCCCTTCTGGGGAAGGGACTGCTGCCTCATTACTGTGAGGTGGAAGTAGAAGTGCAGGTTTTCTACTTAGCCTCTGTTGACACCCTATGGGGTGGTCCTGTTGCTGCTGGGCAATGGTGAAAGTCTTGATTCTCTACTAGGCCTCCTCTGACACCACTCCAGTGAGTAGTGGAAAGATGCCTTATTACTTCTGGGTGGGGGTGAAGGTCCAGAATCTCTGTGTGGCCTCCACTGACTCTGCAGGAGGGAGAGGTAATTGGCCTCATTACTGTCCAGTAGGGACATAAGTCCCAGCTCCCTCCTTGTCTTTTGACATCATCATGCCTGGACGTTAGGGTGCTGTAATGATTAATTTTAGTGTCAACTCAATTGGGCTAAAGGATGCCCAGATAGCTGGTTAAGCATTATTTCTGGGTGTGTCTGTGAGGGTATTTCCAGAAAGAATCAGTATTTGAAATGGTAGACTGAGCAAAGAAGATCTGCCTTCACTGATGTGAGCAGGTATCATCCAGTCCATTGAAGGCCTAAATAGAACAAAAAGGCAGAGGAAGCACTATTTTCTCTCTTCTTGCATTGGGACACCCTTCTGTTCCTGCTCTTGGACACCAGAGCTCCTAGTTCTCAGGCCTTTGAACTTGGATTGAATCATACCACTAGCTTTCCTGGTTGCCCAGCTTACAGATGACAGACTGTGAGACTTCTCAGCCTCCTTAATTGTGTGAGCCAAAAAATATCAATATGTTTTAAGCCTATTGGTTCTGTTTCTCTGGAGAACCCTGACTAATGTGGGTGCCTTGTTGCAATCTCACATGAATGAAGTCTAGGCTCCCCTCTCAACATTTGCTGATATGGATGAGGAAAAACAGCAGATTGTTTCATGTGGTATTTGGTTGGAGTGGAGAGGTTATTGTCTAAAAGTTTTATGTTTTGGTAGGATGCTCCTTTTCTAATTCTTTATCTAGAAAGAATAGGCTTTTTAATTGAGGCTTTTTTTTTTTTTTTTTTTTTTTTTCTGGTCTGCACCTCTTGGCATTTTCAGGTTGCTCACTTATTTAGCTCCATGTCTAGGATGTATGAAATAAAAATAAAACCCAGGGAACTTATCACCATGTAATTCCTTGTTTTCAAGGTCTCTACTGATGTGAATACTTCTCTCTATCTGTCAGGCTTTAAAAAAAATATTATGTCAAGATTTTTAGTTACATATAGCAGGAGAAATAGGAGAAAGTATGTTTACTGTATCTCCCCAGAGGTGGAAGTCCTTCTCTCTGGGGAGAGATTTTGGATTCAGAAGACATCAGTGGAAGGTCCCAACTCAAGTGAATAATGGTTTCCTCTGCTGTGAAGCATTCACTGAATACCTTCCTATGAATGCCAGTCATGGGATACTCCGATTACTTCACACATCTATAGTTCAGATACTGGACTCTCTTCTTGCTTTGAAGATTGGTATTCTATCCTGTGGGTGGAAGAAACTTTTCAGCTACAAGAGCAAAAGAACTTTCTAATATTAGCCACTCTCCATTCCCTGGAGAATGTGAACTCTCCATCCTTGGAAATAGTTAAGCAGGGGCTGAAAGTCCTGAGTTAGGACGGAAATGGCACTTGACAACTTCTGAGGCCTTTATCTTAGTTTTAAGATTGTGAAACTGTGAGTTTACCTGCTGTTTCTTGAATGAACTCCTGGGGGTAGAGGTGAATTTTCCCCTTGTCTCATTCAGGTCCTCATGCTAGGCTTTGCACACAGAATGTTCAGTTTGTATCACTAACAGAGTAATATCTGAGTGCCTGCATAACTGAGGTTGTGAATCCTGAATACAGGATCTAGCTGTATTCATTCAAACTAACTAGACTGAAATACATCGTGGGTAGGTTAGCAGAGTTGGCTGATATCCAGATTATGTTGTAGACTTGGAGAAGAGTATTGCTACCAAAGTCTCCAGCCCACCAGCCCTGTGTATTATAAAATGCTTAGTCAGTGCCAGCAAAGATGGGCTGACTTAAAACTCACATCACAGCAAATGTCCTTAGAGCATGTGTAAATATTAACTTGCCTTGCCACTTTATCCTTGGCTCAGGAGAGTTGGTTTCTCCTGGATCTTCTTACGGCATTAGAGCCAGTAGATATCTAGGGCTCAGATTTAAAAATTTAGAAGTCCATTATGTAGAGAAGAGAATCAGTTGATAGAGAGAGCTAGATCAGCATTTTTCTCCAGAGTTATATGCAGAAATCAGCTAATTAAATAAACCCATTAAGAAGAGAACATTGAAGAATCCTTTCAAGAGCATGGGGCTCATCTGGAGTAAATAAAGTTTTATGGCTGGGAGAGGGATTCAGAGATCTCCAGGGGAAAGTGTCTCTTCAAAATGATTTATTCAAAAGAAATAGAGAACTGACTATGTTCCAGGCACTTTCATATCAGTTATCTAAGTTGTCTCACAACAACTGGGTAAGTTAGGAAATAGACTTAGAGAGGTTAAGGAATTTCTCTGAAGTTACATAGCTGGCAAGTAGCATAGCTGTGATTTATACCTTGGTTTGTCTTACTGCAAAGTTTATGCTTCATCATGCCATCACTTCTTCTCTGCCAAGAGAAGAGGACCAAAGGTGGAATTTCTTGAAAATTCCCTTTAGATGTAACTGCCATAGGAAGATATAAAAAAGAAAAATGATCCTAAAACATTGGGTTTGTGAAAAAAAAGTATTTAAAAATTTAAAAGAAAATGAGTGTATATTTTTTAGATTTACATATTTATTGTTTTTTAGTCATTATTTCTTCTTGCATTCTATACCTATTTGTGACCATTTTTCTTTGCATGAAAGATACTTTTTAGTGAATACGTCAGCCAGGGTACAATCAGGAGAAAGAAATCACACATTAATTTGAGCAGGGAAAGTTTAATAGAAAGAATAATTAACTATAATGGGGGAATGTAGTAACAAGGGATTGGCAGTAAGTAATAAAGACAACTTTAAGAGGAATAGCAGCTATAGAGAGCAGTCGTCACTCCTATGGCTGAGATAAAGTATCCAAGGACTGAACCCCACAGGGCTAAGACCCAGACCTTGTTGGAAAGAGCATGGTTGTGGTTCACTGAATGGCAGAAAAATTTCTATGGTTCTACACTGGAAGAACTTGCTAAAAATATGTCCTCTGGGTTGCCAGGGAAAGCTATTCATCAGGAGATATTGCCAGAGGTACTCCACCATGAAACCACCAAAGGGAGTAGTCAGAGAAAGCTAGGTGATATAGCAACAGGTGTGGTGGCATATACCTGTAATCTCAGTTACTCGGGAGGCTGAGATTTTTCTTTTTCTGATTGCTATACACTGGAGGAAGCTGGTGCTGGGCTCACTCATGGAGCTTTCTGGGAGGTTAGGAATTGGAACCAGGAAGGAAAATCCCTGTATCTCACAGTATCCCTCCAGTACCTTCTATTGAACATAACATGTACCAGCTTAACATGATGCCAGCTGGCACAGGAAAAGTATTTAAAGCCCTTCTCTCTACCATTGCAAAATCTTCTATCTTTACTTGGCCTCAAGTGATCCTCCCTCCTGGACCTCTCAAAGTGCTGGGATTACAGGCATGAACCACTGTGCCTGGCCAAACTTAGACTATCACACAAAGCTTCTGTATGGGGATATACAGGAGCAGAGGACAAATTTGTATCCGAGAGACAATAAATCGATAGCTGGCATGCTGAGGGTCTTCTGATAACACCTGTGTCTAAAAATTTTACCCCTAGTTTTGATGGATGAAATTTTGCTGGGTGTACAATTTATTTTTTCTCATCATATGAAGACATCTTTCCATTGTCTTTAGGTTGTTATTTGTCTTTTTTTCCCAGTTCTTTTAAAGATACTTTCTTTGCCTTTGCTGTTTTGCAGATTTACTATGAGATGTCTAGGGATGGGATTTTTTTTTTTTTTTTTTTTGAGATAGAGTCTCACTCTGTTGCCTAGGCTGGAGTACAGTGGCATAATGTTGGCTCACTGCAACCTTTGCCTCCTGCGTTCAAGTGATTCTCATGTCTCAGTCTCCCAAGTAGCTGAGATTACAGGTGTATGCCACCATGCCTGGCTAATTTCTTTTTTCTTTGTTTTTTTTTTTTTTTTTTTTTTTTTTGTATTTTTAGTAGAGATAGGGTTTTACCATGTTGGTCAGGCTGTTCTCAAATTCCGGACCTCAAATGATCCACTCACCTTGGCCTCCCAAAGTGCTGGGATTACAGGTGGGAGCCACTGCACCTGGCCCTTTTCTAGGGATGAATTTTTTAAAAAAAATTTTTCTGCTTGGAATTTACTTAATCTGAAGATTAATGTCTTTTTAGTCTTAGAAAAGTCTCAGCCATTCATTCTTCAAACAATACTTTTACTATATATCTCTCTCTTCTCCTTTTGAAACTTAGACCTCCATTCATTGACCTTTTGACTTCAATTATTATGGTTTAATAATGTTACCTCCATTCACTGACTTTTGATTTCAATTATCATATTTTTTGTTTGTAGATGGCATCTTTGGTTCTTTTTTCAAATCTATTTGGTCACATTTATAGTTTTCTCTACTCTTTCTCATTTTTATTTCTAAACATATCAAACTTATTTTATATTTTGTGTCAAATGATTCTAATATCTGAAGTTTTTATGGGTGCAATGAGGCTGGTGCTCTTTCTTCTGGCTTTTGCTCATGGTATCATGTTTCCTTGTGTGTTAGGCTTTTTGAGTATAAACAACATCTTTTTGACATTTATAGGAATTATTTGAGGTCTGGGTTGGAAGTCAGTTTCTCTAGAAAGAATTTGTGTTTGTTTCCAGTAGCCTCTTGGGGCACTATTAAACTGGAACTATTTTAAACTTGAGGTTTAATGGACAACCTGGGTAAAATCAATTTTAGCTTCAAATCCTGAGTTTGTAGTTACAATTCTCAGATATTTTTGCTCCATCCACCTAGCAGCCAGGTTCTGAGGTAGTCAACTTTCTTTGCTGTTCCCTCTTGTGAGAGGGTGGGCTGTTATTTCAACTTCAGCCTTATACTGAGAATATAGCATGCTGAGTTCTAGCTTTATGCAATGGGGCTGCTTTTCCTGTTAGACTCTTCACTTTAGATGGGCCATAGTCCATGTATCTTGTTTCCTATAAAGTACTAGGTCATGAATACTGAAACTTATGGACACCTGGGTTTGGCAAGTGTCTTCAAAGGAAAGTTGTTTTCAACATTCTCTCTAGGCTTTCCACCTTTACTTAGTTTTTGGCCTCTGAAAATTGTTTTCTTTCTTCTTAACTCAATTATTTCTATACTTTTGGGTAGTTGGAGGGTTTGTCAGAATACCTAGTCTGCTATGTACCAGAAACAGTGGTTTGATCTAGTCTGCATATAATGCTACATTTAGTTCTCATGATAATCTTGGGATTATTAACTCAATCATTTGGCCCAGGAAATGGAGAGTCATAGAAGTTATATAGCTAGCGAATGGCAGAGCAGTAGTGGAGCTTAAATTGACATCTTCTGGCTCCACTTCACCCTTTATTCTCTCTACCACACTACTCTGGTTCCCTAGTTTCTCTCTCTTTTAATACAAATTCCAGCACTCCTCCAGATTTGGGCTATTCCTAAAACCCAGAAGTGCATTAAGAATTCCAGACGCCAGCCAGGCGTGGTGGCTCATGCTTGTAATCCCAGCATTTTGGGAGGCTGAGGTAGGAGGATTACTTGAGCTCCAGGGTGTCCAGGCTGCAATGAGCCGTGGTTGTGCCACTGCACTTTCTCCTGGGTGACAGAGCAAGACATTGCCTTAAAAAAAGAAAAAAAAAAAAAAGGAAAGAAAAGAAAAGAATTCTTGAGAAGTACTGCTGCTTTAATTGTCCTCTCACTTGATCAGACACAATTCAACTTCTCCTAAGGATTCTATTCAAGTGGAAGCTCCAGCTAGGACTGGCCAGACTAAGTGGAGCATGATGATTGTAGCCCATGTTTTCTTGGAGATATGTGGGGAGTGAGGGAGTGAAATCTCTTCTGCAGGCATTTTCTAGTTCATGTGATGTATAGAATGTGCTTGCACTGTAGAGTCCCTTTGGGAATAGGGTACTCTCTAGAAGCAGTCCCCCTCTCTGATGAGACCCCTCTCTTCCTTTCTTCCTCCCTTTCTCTTTCTTATGTAGTCCTCCCTGCCCTGTCTCCTACCAGAGACTTCAGGATAAACTTTAGGGATTGAGTGCTGGTGTCAAATAAACTTCAAAATGGGAAACATCAGAAGAATACATTCTGTACTTCTTCCAGACTTGAAAGAACTGGGGCCAATTAAAAGTGAACTTTTAAGAGAAATGAACATCTTGCATGCCAGGTTTCAGCTGAATGTCACTGCAATTGACTAAATTATAACTATCAGAAAAAATTCATTCTAATTATGGAAATGCCATCAGGAGGAGCTCCTTCTGCCTGGAACCGGCTTACAGAATGATTACCACCCACCCCCTACCTCTATCCCATCTCTTAACAGCAATTCTGTATTTCAGAAGGAAAAAAGGCAAAGTGTTAGGGTGAAAAGAAAATTTATACCATATAGAATCTGGATTTGGATCCTAACTCCATTATTTATTGGCTAAGCGACCTTGGACAAAGCAATTTACTTCTCTCATCCTCAGTTTCTTTATTTAAAATGAGGATAATAATATCCACTCCACAATGTTGCTGTAAAGATTAAACAATAAGAGACGACATATACTAAAGTATGCAGTACCCAGCTTGGCACGTATTGGACTGCTTACTGGAGTGGAGCATGGGTGGAGGGACAAGGATAATTGTTATGAGACTGGGGAGAGAGAGCTCTGATACCACACACTCACTTAGATGCTACTCTTTGGTGCCTGCCAGGATGGATGGCAAACTCCATGCAGGAGATGAAGACAAAAACCTGAATCTTCCCATAGAATCTTGGGGCTTTCTCCTTCTTACCCTTGAAAGATTTCCATTCCATGATCTTGGTAGTATCTATTAATAGTTTGACCTCATGAGGGATAGCAGTGTTTCTCTGCTATTGCAGAGCATCCCATGGCCCATAGTTTGGATCAATCTTTTCCAGCAGGTGGACCTTGGACCTTGATAGTTGGGAAAGGTGGATTTATTGCAAAGAGTTCCATGGATGTATACACTCACCAAGCATTGCCTATAAATGGGTATATTTTGAAATTATTCACTTATATTTCAAATATACATAGATACTCGTTTGAACAAGAAAATACTTAAGGCCAGTAGTTCCTTCCAGGATGTATTTTGGAATTGTGTTTTCTAAGTGAATGAATACTAAAAGTACAACTATTTTGTATAATTATGGGCCTGATGATTTTTTATGTTTCATGTGAAAGGTTTATAAATGCCCAGGAATCTGATGAAGGACTTACATTTTGGTGAGCTAACGCCCCTCTCTGCTTTCTGTGTTCTGCACTCTTCCATTTCCTCAACCTATCAGGCAGCTGTTGAGAAAGGTGACATTACTACCTGCCATGAGGCATCTTTCTGAAGGACACTTATGTCCCAGCTATGCAACTAGCTGTTTATCTGCACCCCTGGAGGGCTCTTTAGCTGAGTTTTAAGTGCTTGTGCTATTATTTGTAATCTTTTCCCCCTATGCTCTTTGTGAGGTCCTAGGGTATTTTATTTGCCCCCTGGGTTCTGCAATTTCCCTTCTATGCTTTAGAGTGACTGTCTTAGTCTGTTTTTGTGCTGCAATTAAGGAATACCTGAGACTGAGTAATTTATACAGGAAAAAGGTTTAGTTGGCTCATGGTTCTGCAGGCTATACAGGAAGCATGGCACTGGCATCTGCTTAACTTCTGGTGAGGCCTCGGGAAGCTTTTACTCATGGTGGAAGATGAAGTAGGAGCAGGTATGTCACATGGTGAAGTGAGAGCTGGTGAAGTGAAGAAAAAGAGTAGGGGTTAGCAACACACAATGGATGAAGAAAGAATAATTAAAAAGAGAGAGAGGGAAAGAGAGAGAGAGAAGCGGGACGTCCCAGTCTCCCTTAAACAACCAGATCTCACATGAACTAACTGAGCGAGAACTCATCACCAAGAGGATGGTGTGCTAAACCATTCATGAAGGGTCCGCCCCCATGATCCAATCATCTCTCACAAGGTCCTACCTCCAACTCTGGGAATCATGTTCCAACAAAGGATTTGGAGGGAACAAACATCCAAACCATATAAGTGACTATTTTCATCCATTATGCTGGGTACTCAGTGGGCCTTTTCACTCTAGAAACCCATGTCTTTCAGCTCCAGAATATTTTCTTGAACTTATTTTTAGTGTTTCTCTCTCTACTGTTTTATCTTTTCTATGTCTAGAATTCTTATTTTTCAGTGACTGGATTGTCTGAGTTGATCCTTTAATTTTTTAAATATTTTCTCTCATTTTCCATCTCCTAACTTTTTGCTCTACTTTCTGGGTCATCTATTTAATTTTATCATCCAGCTTTTATATTGAATCTTTCATTTCTGCTCACAGGTTTCTGTTACTTTCTAAGAGCATTTTTTTTTGGTGTCGTCTTCTGAATATGGCTTTTTAATAGTGGACTGTTCTAATCTAACAAATTCAAAATAGTTAGATGCCTCCTTAGGGTTAATAGCAATAGATTTTTGGATGCTTTTTCCCTGGATAGTCTCTGTTTTTCTCAAATTCTTTTTCTCCCTCTGCTTTCATCTGTCTCCAAGCTAGAGGTATTCCTCACATGTTTGGGGATCCTCGTCTGTGTGTTCATGGTTGGGGTTCACCAACCCTAGGCCTCGGTGTAGGGTAATTTTGCTGTGCTGTCATCCAGTACAATAGCCACTAGTCACATGGGGCTATTGAGCACTTGAAATGTGGCCAGTGCAACCGAGGAACTAAACTTTAAAATTCCAATTTTAATCAATTTATTTTTCAAAATATATAATCTATTCAGTATAGGGAAACTTTTATATATTCTGGAACAAATTGGTTATGTGGATATACTTTAGATTTTATGAAATCTAACAACAGATCAAGTATTTTTAATGAAAATTTGAGACGTGCTATAAACGTAAAATATATTTTTTTGAAATGAAAAAATGTAAATGATCTCATCGGTAATTTCTTATATTGATTACATGTTGATATTTTGTATATACTGGGTTCAACTATGTTATCAAGTTAATTTTACCTGTTTCTTTTGACTTTTAAAAATGTGGTTACTAGAACATTTAGAATTGTGTATGTGGCTGACGGTGTATTTCTATAGGCAGTGCTGTCTTAGAGGCCAGAGAGGGTGCTCCAGTGAGGATGCGCAGTCCTTCAGCTTGGGGCTGGGTGTCTGCCTCATAGATAGACCTCCAGCCATGTTTCCATTTGAGACCATGCCTGGGCCTTTGGGACTTCTGTGAGGCAGGTCATGTGGCTGTTGGCTTTGTTTACCATGCCCAGCTTGAATCTGGTTGAATTCTTGGGCTTGCTCATCAATCACCAAGTGATGGTTTGCTTCTAGGTTTTTGGAAGTTTATTGCTACTGACCCTTCACCTTTAATTTTTGTCCTTGGGGTTTATACTTTTTTTTAAATTAATTTTTAAAAGTCAATTTACTGTTTCAGGAGGGAGTAGAGATAAAAATGCCTGTCTTCAGTCCACCATCTTGAACTGGAAATCCTAAATGTCTTTTGATTCCTTCTTTTGATCCATCCTTCTTTGTATCCTCATCGTTTCCTGAGAGGAAGATTGTGTCAGCCCCTGTCAGCTAGAGCACCAGACCACTTTCAGCCTCTCCCCAGGGTAAGCTCTTTTCTAGGCTGCAGATCTGATTCTGTTGCTTTTCTTTTTAAAATCCTTCACCAGCTTCCAATATGTAAATAAAACGCTCAGGCTCCTTAACATGACAAAAATTCCCCATGGGGCAACTCCTTTTTTACCTCCCTACCTTATCTGCTACTGTTCTCCTCTCCAGATTGCCTCCTCCATCATCCCAGGGATAGAGCAACGCACATACAAACTACCACTGACACCTCTGCTTTGCCCATGCCATTCCCTCCACTTCCCACCTTCTCAGGTAGGCTAACTTCCCATCTGGCCTGGGTATCCTGCCCAGAGTAACAAGGATGGCCAGCACATACAGCTTATGACAGGCACTTTTCACATCCTTCAGCTTATTGCTGCTATCCTCATTTTCTGTGAAGAAAGAGGCACAGAGAGATTCAATGACCCTTCCAAGTGAACCAACACATTGGTGTTTGATCTCTAGAGTTGCTGGCTGTGTGTGCATGAAAGGTACCCGAACTTTTACCATGCTATAGTGGCTGAGTCACCATTCTGTTACCCCCACTGGACTGGGAACTGTCTGAGGCCAGGTCTTTTTTTTCTTCTTTTTTGAAATTTGTGTCATAAATGCCTAGCACAGGTCCTGGCATACAGTAGGTACTTAAAACATATTTGTTGAACAGACATGCCATTCTTAATTATCCAATTGTGGGCCCTCTCACCTTCTCTCTTGTGCATGCTACAGTTCCATAGGCAAGGTTTTCTGGCCAATTCCCTTTTCATAGTAGTTATTCAGAAAATCATGCTTGGTGGTTCCTATTGGTATTGAAAGAGGAAAAAGACCCATCAAAAGACATGGTGAGCAGCTTCCCAAGCATTTGCTTAAACATGTTTTGTATGCTTTTGAAATGATAGTCCCATTATTATTATTATTATTTTAAGAAATCCACTGGTTTAAATCATCACAGAGGCTTAAGTGATGTGGAAAATTCTAATGATGTTTCTTTGATGAAAAGATTTTTCTCCCCATACTTAGCATAATCTTCTTTTGAATTATGCCAGGAAATCTTAAAACCATAGCGTTTTTTTTTTTCCTCATTGCAATTTTCCTCTTTTTGGATGCATGCCAGTGAACCATGAGAAAGAAGGAGTTTTTCCATGCATAATGGGGAGGCTCTGCAAGAGGCAGCCTGGGTGCAGAAAGCCCCAAAAGTTTGTGAACTGGGGAACTAGGGATCCCTAGGAGAGAGCAAACTAGCCAGGGCACTGGCAGAGCTTGGCAAAAGCTGTCCTGGCCTCAGAGCATGGTCCTAGGGAGGACAGATACTGGTACCAAGAGGTTCACCTGTAAGTGGTCCTGTCCCAGGATAATGATGGAAGAATCAAGTCAGGATAGCTCCAGAGTTTTCATGTTGGAAGGCTTTAGTGGGTGACAGCTTGGCTAAAACAAGATCAAAGCTGCTCTTTCAATGCATGTAGAACAAAGAAGAGTGCAATCGTTCAGATTAATGTAGGAAGGGTTGGCAGGGTGAAACTCCAGTCACCCTATCTAAATAGCAACCCACATTACTCTTTTCCTCTAAACTGTATTTGTTTTTTTTTTCTTCTTAGCCCTTCTGAACACATAATAGAAGGGATAGGGCCCCTCACTACTTCCTTCTCTGCTGAGGCACACCTGGTACTGTCACTAGCCAGATGGTACTGCCCCAGGTGTGGTGAGATAGAGTAGCACTTATAATCATGGGCTCTGGAGGCAGGCAGATCTGAGTGCTAGTCCTGGTCCTGCCACGTATTAGCTGTGTGACACTGGGGATTCTGCTCTTGGCTTCTTGGTTTCCTCATCCACGAAATATGGATGACCTCTTGGGGTTGTCTGGAGGATTAAATGAGATTCTAATTCATGTAAAGCATTCAGCAGGGTGCTTGGTGGCATATGGTAAACTCTTGTTATTACTAATGTTTTGTTATTAACTGAATGAATGTTCCTAAGAGAGTACCAGGAGGCCATTGGGAGCCCCAGGAAGTAGAATGGACCCTGTGGGGAGCAGCTGCAGGAGCTCAGGGCTGGGCTCAGGTCTGGAGGGAGTTTGAGATACACAGCAGGGAAGACAGCCAGTTACGGGGCCAGGGTTGAAAGAGGAACCTCCAGAGCTGTGAATGCAGAGGTCTGCGAACTGGGTTTGGAAAGAACCTCAGAGCTGCATATGACTTCCCAGGTCTGGGGCAAAGAACTTCCAGGCTGATGATGGTGGAGCTGAAATCTCTGACATGCTCTCTGGTGGGATGGGGTTGGAGGATCTTGCAGTGTGGACCCACTCAGCGGTATACACAGCACCAGGAAGCAGGCCAAGATACCCTTGAAGCACGTTTTCCCAGCCTGGCTGACTCTGCCTGCTGAGGGCCTCTACTTGCTTCTCCAAGTGAGGGGTGTCTCCAAGTATGTGTTGGGAGAGGCAGTGATGGTGCCAGGACTCCAACCACCAGGAGATAAGGGACATGGAATGTTCTCTTAGAGTTCAACCATAAAGTAGGTCAGATAGGATCAGGTAGAGCTCAGTAGAGCCACCATGGAAAGGCAGTGAGACATGGAGACTGCAACCTCTGGAAAGAGATGGGGACAGGCAAAGGGAGGGCTGGCTGGCCTCAGGAGCCTCCATCAAGGAGCTGCAGGGGCAGAGGTGGAGGCTTTGTACAGGGAGAGTGGAGGGCGAGGCCTCAGTCTGCTTCTCTGGCAGGCTGTCCTTCAGAGAGATGAGGCATCAAGCCACCCTGGCCCAAGAAGCCCGGTCCTTCCCAGTGACCCTGAGCTGGCTCCATGCTCCCCAAACTGCCTGCTGCCTGCTGGCTTTGTGCGAAGCTGTCTCCAGGAGGAAGGGATCTGCTCAGGCCCACATGTGCAGGCATCTTGGCACTGAGAGCCATGGCTGCAAATGAACACATTGGTAACTGGTTTAGATGCCCATCTCCTGTGAACTTTGGGTGAATTCGTCTTTCTGAGTCCTCTTCCTCTGGGCAACTGACAGGTTCCTGTTTTTAGGCCTAAGAGGATGAGGGCCAGGCCGTAGACTGGAGAATTTGCTACAGTAGTGAATGCTGCCCTGGGAGGCTGTCAGGGAACAGCTAACAGCCTTACTATAGTGAGACCCACTCTTACCCTTCCATCAGACAGCTAACAGTGCGTGTATACGGCTGTATAAGCACACATGCAGCCATTTGTGTGTGGCCATGTGTGTATGCACACATTCAGCCAGGTGTGTGAAGGGTATATGGAGCATAGGACACGGGAGCCTGTATCACTGTCTTTTCATATAGCCTCCGTACTCGCTTTGGCCATCACAGTGTGTTCAAAGCCATATATGTAGACTTAACGTAAGACTTAATATCCTGGAGGTTAGGAATACCTTTGAGTCCCACCTTACTCATAACAGTATGAACATGGGCAATGAAGTCAAACAGGCCTTGGTTCATAAACCAGCTGCCGTTTTCTATTCATGGTTATATGGTTTGGGGCAAGCCTTTCAAACACTCTGGGTCTCAGTGCTGAAATGGTTGCCCACAGTCACCATCCATTTCAAAACCCATTTCTCCTGTTAGAGGCACATATGGTTTTGTTAGCATATCCATCGCTTTTTATAATAAACTCTCCTCTGGTTTTAATACAATATACTTTCTGGAAAGAACCTACTAAGCATTCATACATTACGGTGAATTTAGGTCACATTATCATGTAATCTTACAGTGGCAAAGGACCTTGAATTGCATCTAGTTTTACATTCCACCAAATGCAGAGATTCTCTGATCAGTGACTCTAACGTGGCCACCTAAATCCTCTCCTCCACATCCAGGTAGCTCTAACTGCTAGATCAGAATGAACTGGAACCTGCCTCTGCAGCTTCCCACTGGCAGTCCTCTCTCTCTTCTCTAGAGCAATTACAGAACAAATTGTTGCCTCCTTCCCATGACAACCTTTCAGATCTGTGTGAGCTCTCATGACCCTTCTTTCTTCTGGGCCGAATGTCCTATTTTCTTTACATATTCCCTATAGGACTAGTTTTGGATTATGCCACCATTCTGGCCACCTAGGCATCTGCATATGCTCCAATTTAAAAAATTCAGCAGTGAACATATTCCATCAGGCAGGGTCTGACTACCAACATATTCCTTCTCCTGGGGCATTTGACATTCAAGCCTGGCCTCTCATGTGGGAGCAGAGGCCTTTGTTCCTAAGACAGACATTTCAGATACCAACTTACAGCTGGGGGCGATATAATGAACCAGGTGCCACCTATGCATGACCATGCCAAGGACTTAATCTGCATAGTTTTTTAATCTGCAGGGACAGTCTGCATGCCACTTGGGCCTGCTCCATTAGTCTGTAAGTTTACCCAGGCCAGGCACTGAGTCTTGCCGTTCCTGGATCCCTCCAAGCACCCGCTGCATTGGTCTGCCTCCCTTTTGCTGTCAATAAATGCAGTTGATTGATGGACACACTGCGGCTTAAGAAGTCATTTTCCACTTTGTTGCATCTCAGAATCCAGCTGTGTCCAGCTGGAGCCAGCCCTCTGCTTGCTTGTTTTGTCTGTGAACATGGGCCCAGATCTCATGGCTTGCCCATGCGTTACAATAGGATGAATTTCACTTTGGAGCTCCACTCTCTTCTACCCCGACTAGCAGTAAACCAGAGCCCTGAGTGCAGTGGCACATCACACACTGCAAAGAGCCCTGGGCCCCCTCCTGCTTCTTACATTTATTTGACAAAGCCCCAGTAATGAATTCTCAGGTGTAGGCAGGTACTTGAGCTTCAAGTTATGGAGAAGAGGGCAATGTACCAGACAGATGTTTCCCGTTGTATGTTTATCGAGCTTCTTGCCTTTGCTGCTCCTCCTGCCAGCCCCTCCCTCTCTCTCCCGCCTCCTCCCCGATGCTGCCTATAAATCAAGCATCTCTTCTTAAAATTGTAATCACCAAAATAAGGTAGTGATTTATAAGGCATTCTGAAATACCAAATAATCAGCCGAACACTTCACTTTAATGGCAGCCATAAGTCAAGTGCTTCCATGCTCATTTCTGGAGGAAGCACGTTGGTCTTGGTTGTTGCAAAATGACAAATACTCTTTTATAAGTTGTAACAAATCAATTATCCACATGTTGAAAACTGAGCAACCTCCTTTTTAAAGATAGATTTTTATGGATACATTCTTAAAAAAAAGTCCCAGGGAAGCGGGGTGACTGGAGCTCTTTAGTTATTTTTCTGGCAAAAGAAAATTGGAGAAATAATAGCTCCAGGGAGACAGCTGCCCAGAATGACATCAATCAGAGATGTGGTCGCCCCGAGCCTATGGAAAGCACACACAGAATGCTCGGGTTTGTTTCTCATCCAGTCTGAGCAGGTAACAAGGAGTCTGCCTCCACCTGCGGTGGCATTTTCAGTAGAAACTGCTGGCTCCCCAAAGAGCGCTGTGGGGCATTCAATCCTCAAGCTCTCCTTGGGCACATATGTCTGCCTTGTAGTTCTCATTCCAAGGAGAATTTCTACTTTTTCTGTTAAGAAGGAAGTCACGCCTCAGCAGCTGGCTCTGGGATTGGAACCTGTGTTATCTCATTATATATGGCCCCATCTGTTGGGACTGCCCAGAAAGACTCGTGTGCCCTTTCCCAGGTTCTATTTTCCTCCCCTCCCACGTCACATCCATTTGCCACACAATAAAATACAACAGCATCTGCTGTAACCTCTCCTGTCAAAGGAGGTGGGACTCAGTGCCATCCCAAGCCTTCTCCCAGCTGGTGGGTTTGTTGATTTCAAAGGCCTTGAGAAGGTCATGCTGTCACGATTCCAAATGTGGCAGTTGTGCCAGTGCATGGGCTTCAGCCGCATCTTGTGCTCTTGGGTACTATTGTGTGCCACACTGCAAAGGGATCTCAGCAAACTGGAACGTGCCATAAAGCGAGCAGAAGGTGGATGGCTTGGCCATGGACTCATGACGAATTGTTAAGGGACTGTGAATGCTCTGAGTAGTCTGCAGTGTAGGGTTGATGCAGAACTGGCGCTGGGACCCTGTCTGTTGTTAACAGTGTCCAGGCAGAGGAGGATTAGGTGGCAGGTAGCAGGTGAGCAGGTGGATGCGCCAGGCCTTGCACCTTGGGCTGTGCGTGGCTCTGTCCCTCTGAGTGCTGAAGCCTTTGCTGGCATGAGCCTGCAGTGCAGCTGCTGTTTTGGTATTAGACTCTCTGTGTCCCTGCTGTCCACTGTCCTTCCTGGCCAGTCCTCTGCCGCTTTCTCGCTAGCCCAGTCCCTACGCTTGGCTCCCCTTAGCAGCCTTCGCTTCCTTGTTTTGTCCTTTTTCCTTAAATCATGATTTTTCTTAGTAACTTTCTTTCTTTTATATCTCACCCCACCCCTTTTCCAGTTCTCAGCTTTCCTGGTTTGGATGCTCTGTGGATGACTGTCATGATCTACTCAGTGGCTCCTCTCTCCAGCAATGATGCTGAGTGCCTTCTATGTGCTGAATAAGTACACATGCAAACAGTTCTACTTTGTGAGGGTGAAAGCAGGTGTTGTTAGAGAAAATAACAAGAAGGACCCACCTGAGGTTGCACAGTCAGGGACTGCTCCTCTGAAAAAGCGGCGTTTAGGATTGAGACCCGAATGATGAGTCATTCAGGTGAGCACGGGGGCCAGGGTGAGGCAGGGAACAGAATAGGTTGTGCACAGGCCCTGAGGCAGAAAAGAGCTGGAAGAGTTCCAGAAACTGAAATAGGTGTTCAGTACTCCCTCCCACCTTTGAGTTTTATCAGCATAAATGCATGACAGGATCTAGGAGCCTTCCTGCCTACAGCCTTTAACCTTGCTATTCCCGCTGCCTGGGAAGCTCTTGTGTACATGGTCACATGGCTGGTTTCTTCCTTTCGTTCACATCTCTGCCTAGCTGTCACCTCCACCAAGAGGCCTGCTCTGATCACTCATGCACACTCACTATCCCTTACCCAAATGTGTGTGTGTATTTTGTGGCACCTATCAGTATATGAAGTTGTTATTTATTTGATTACTTGTCAATAGAAGATCTTCCGCTATCAAAATGGAAACTCCATAAATACACATCCTGTGCTAATAAGCTGTCATATTCCCAGCACCTGGCAAACAACAGGTAGTTAATAAATATTTTGTGAATTAATGAATGATGAATGATAAGCTGGAAATACAGAACATTGGTAAGGAAATGAAGCTTCATTATAGCACTCACAGAAAAAGTCCTAAAAGGGAAAGGGAAGATGCACGAGAGATTCCTGCCAGGATGTGATTAAAGAGGTAGAAAAAATGTGTAATGAGCATATTTATTATGTGAACGTAAAGGCCGGTACTTAAGCTCCTTGCTCTTAAGTAGGCTAACATTTCTCCTGTTTGCTTTATGAATTTGCTTAGCAACTCAGGTCGCCTTTATGATAAATAAATACAGATACATTTTTGTAAAAGCCGTTGTTAATAATTAAGGTACTGCTAAGCCCCCAGTGAGTTCACTCCTTGTCACTGGTTATAACAAATACTCTATAGTGAGTGACTCTCACCTACAGTCATGGACACCTTTTGATGACCATGCCCTTTCAAAGGTTCACACCTGGTTGTTTAGCATTTGCCCGGTTGTGAGGGGATGAAAAGAACAGCTGTCCTGCATGGGGTTGTTTATAGTTCCTTGTTAAGCCTTTAAGCAACAAGCACTCATGATTCCCTTCTGCTTTTCCTAGCATGATATTCCAGTTGCCATTTAGAAAACATTGTTCAATGGTCAAATCCCAACATAAGGTGGAACAAAATAAAAATATCCAAGTACGTGGAGAACAAAACAGGCTTGCAAGGTTGAATGGTTTGTTGGATGGATACTTAGATGTTGAGAGTGATGGAGAGACAGGAAGGGAGATAATACTAGATTTAGGGCTTAAGTGACTGGGTGTGTTTCTATCAGTCAGAGCTCACTCAGAGAAGCAGACCATGAGGCAATCTATATCTATCTATCAATCAATCATATGTCTACCTATATATCTATTTAATCTTGTGTCTATCTAATCTATGTATCTATCATCTAATCTAATCTATGTATCTATCACCTCTCTATCATCTATCTGTCTAATCTATCTATCATCTATTTATCTAATCTATCTGTCTACATATAGATAAACATACAGATATAGATACAAGCAGAGATTTATTATAGGGATTTGAACTTCTGCACTGCAGGAACTGGGTCGACAGTTTATTTGCATCTGGTACTTTTGTATCCACAGAGGAGGCAGCCAGGAAAGGAAGATGGATATGATGTGGGAAAGCAGGTCAAAAGGGAACTGCAAGGATGAGTCAGGACTCTTGAGGCTGGACTAGAACCTGTGTTGATGTTTCACCACATTTAAGCTTTCATTTAAGCTTGTTTCCTCCATCACACAGCTAATGTGCTCCTGGGCCAGGAGCTGAAGGGCGAGAGCCAGCAGGAGCTGGAGGAGCGGCCCACCTGGCTACTGCCTCACACGGGTGAGGTGGGTGGACAGAGAGGCAGCAACAGCACCTGCCGCCCTGCAGAGGCTTGCTGAGAGTGAAAGGAAAACAATTTCTGCTTCACTCTGCCTTCCAAGTCTCCGGTGAATACCTCTCATGGTCCATGTAACACAAAACTATGCAGTGAAGGGAATCATTGGAAGCATAGCTCCAGCCCAGCTAGGCTGAGAAATCCCCAGCAATGGGATTGGCAAATCCCCAAGCAATGCAGGGAAAGTCTTGGCTGTGGATGAGATGACTGGGGAAATGTAATCACTCAAAAGGTGGGCAGAGGATAGGAACCTGCTATGGAGAATGATAGGGAGAAATCAGAGATGTAGGAGAGAACCTGGAGGGGTGGGGTGGTTTCTGGTAGAAATGTTTGTGAGAATATCAGTCCCTAAATAATGATGATGATGATGATGATGATAATAGTGATAGCCAGGCATGATATTGAATGTAATGACTGGTGTCTATGGCACTGATCAGTCAGAGCGGACACTGGCTTGTGAGGAGGGTTCTGGGGGTCCCAAGGAAGAGACCCTCATATCACAATAGTGGTGGTGATGTTAGTGGTGGTGGTGGACATTGGGTAGGCTGGGGCTAGAGAGAAGAGCAATTTACCATTTAGAAGGACAGCCATTTTGATAACTATTATGTCAGTCTGGGTGCAAACTAGCTGAATATCAGCACTGTGTATAGCTAGTGTTAGTTGCTTGTCTACTACATGCCAGAGGCCCAGCTAAGCTCCCTGAGTCTGTATGATGGTGGCATTGCCTCTGGGTGCTTTGCCTTGCCCTGACCGGCTCTGGGAGAAATCAGGATCTTAGATCCTGGAAAAGCAAATTGCCAGGCCCATCGTCAGCAAACATCTGCTGCCATGGCACGCACCACTTTAGCAGGAGGATGTATTTTGGGAGTCTTTGCAGGCCTGGCTCCATGCGGGGGAGAACATTTGAACACACAACATCTGTTAATGAGCGCCATGCTGCTAATTAGGACAGTCTGAGAGGAGCAGCTGCCCGCATAGTGGTGGTGTGGAATGACAAAGGCAGCAATATCTAACTGTTGGAGTCCAGGGGGGTATCTCTGCAGGATAAGTTCTGAGCTAATAGGATCCATGCAGACTGGTGGAGCATTAAACTTGGAAGTTCTTTGCATGACCTGATGTGGTTGTCCAACCAGATCAACCACACCAGATTTCCAAGGTGCCATTTTGATTGGCAGTTTGTGGATACAGCTTTGGGTACAATGCCCAAGAGGACTGCATCCTCAGACGTCACCTGGAGCCCACTCCCTTTGACCTCATTCTGTCAGCTGCAGCACAGGGAGGATTGCTTGACCTCTGCTTTCTGATGAATCGAGATTTGTCCTGCTGCCTTTCCACACTTTGAAGAGGTGCCAACCTATCTTAATATTATCTTAAGTGGTCTGGGGGTTTGTCTTAATGATACCACCAAATTGATCACGGGACATACCCAGGATCATTCCATTCCCAAATCGTCTGTTGCCATTTGTCTTGGCATTAGTTGAGGCCAAGGTGAACAGGTTCAGTTCCCAGGTGAGGCAGGCAGCCTCACTCTGGCCACAAACGTGTCTGTAACCCAGGCAACTGGACCATCGACAGTGAGTGCCTCTGTCGGTGGTGGGACTGTGGGAGAGGAGGATGTGGTGGTTCACCAACTCTCTCTCCTTAGCCACTAGAAGGCAGCACAAAAATCCCATGCTGTATGAAGAGGGGTCTGTCAATATCGTTTTCATTTACCAGGCGTGTCATTTGACTATACATTTTTAGTTTGCATGTTCCTCCCTTGAGCATTTTTCCCACATAAAGAATGAAGTCAGCAAATGGTGGCAAATTGGATTCAGCGTTGCAGCTTTCAGGAGGGTTACTTGTCACTCCAAAGACCTGAATTTACAATATGGGTTTCTTGCCAATAAGTAGCAGAGTCTTCTTAGTCATGTGGTATGAAACACCAGGCTCTGAGCTGGAATTTGGAGGGAATTCCAGGCAGGGGCTATGGCACAAGCTAAGGGGTGTGAAAACTGAAGTAGATTAGTATGGGGAGGAGTGGCTGGGCCAGCCGCAGACAGATTAACTAGAGGGGGTGCAGTATGAGCAAAGCTCCCATTTTTATTTTAACAGCTCCCAAGGAAAGACTGCTACTGTTTCAAATGCCTGAACCTGTAAACTGTGGATTTATATTTTTGGTCAATAATGGGGCTCAGACAAGGAAAAGAAGAAGAAAAATTTAATCCATTTTATATTCAGCTGTATCTGGTTACTAATAATAACTACACATTTTCAAGGATTACAACCTCCTACACCAGTTATGTTTTATGCCTTCCTGTGATTATCTAAAACATGTTTCACAATTGTTGACGTTCGTATGCGAACACTAAAGGTTTACATTGCAGATGGGTAAGAAACAGGCCTGTCAAAACAATTTGACAGAGAGACAGTCCTTATCTTTTTCTATGAAGTGGCAACTGAGAAATTTGCCGCTTAAGAAGAGTATAATCTAGTTTAGTTTTACTGGGACCTGTCTCAATCTGATTTATAAGCATATAGATTCTTTAATTACCTAGATTGTAAACAATTTTTATCCTCCAGCTTCTCTTATTAGGCAAGAAAAGCATTTTACAGCATAATGCCTAAATAAACAAAAGCACTTTTAGGTCCAAGTGATTTTCTTCCATTTCCCTTTAATTAAAGTTGATTTGCTTCCTATAAGGTGATTCATTTCTCATTTTCCAAAGAGGGGACTTACATGCTTCTGGTTTTAGAGAGGCTGGTGTGCTTCCCTGAGACTCAAATGTGAGATGGCTTTTTACAGCCCCTAGGGTGAGCCAGAGCCCCCAACTTACCTCCAAAGTGCCTGGTTTTGCCTCTTGCTGCCCCACCACCCCAGCCTGATCCGGTGCCTCTTTCACTCCAGTACTGCCGAACTTGCCCTTGTTTCAGGTGCCCTGCTCCTTCCCACTACTGAACCTGTGTGCACCATTTCCTCTGCCTGGAACATTCTTTAGTGTGACTTTCCTTCACTAACTAACTACTAGTCAACTTTTTCTCTTATTTGCTTTTCTTTCTTTCTTTCTTTCTTTCTTCTTTTTTTCTTATGTAGAGACGGGGATCTCTGTTACTGAGGCTGGAGTGCAGTGGTGCCATCATTGCTCACTGTAGCCTCGACCTTCTAGGCTCAAGGGATCCTCCCGCCTCAGCCTCCTGAGTAGTTGGGACCACTGGTGTACCACCACACCCAGCTAAGTCTTTAAATTTTATGTGCACATGGGATCTCACTATCTTGTCCAGGCTGGTCTCAAACTCCTCAATCCTCCTGCCGCAGCCTCCCAAGGTACTGGGATTACAGATGTGAAAGATCACAGCAGCCCTAGCCAACTTTTGTCTCAGATGAAATTTTACTTCCTTAGGGAACTTACTCTGACCCCTGCCCACCCCTGCCCTGCCCCATACAATCCAGTAGCCTCCCACTGCAGCATTTTGATCACTTGTAACCACCTAATTATTGGCATTAATTTATTTAGCATCTGTCCTCTCTGCTAGACTGTAAGGTCCTTGGGGACAGGAACATAGCTGTTAGGTCGCCACTGCACCCCCATTGTGCTTGGATTTGCTGGTGAACAGTTAATATGTGTTGTCTGCTTGGCAAAAATAAGTCTTTATTAAATCAGTGAAATGTATTAAAGTGTTATAAAAGAATACACACTTTTACATATTAATGTCATATACTTTAAAAAATATTTAAAACCCAATATTTGATGCAGTAAAGTCTACATGTATTTCAGCTCCCTTTTCATTTCCCCAATTCTTAGCTGCTTCTCATCACGACAATGTTGCTGATTTATCCTGGCTTCCTCCTAAAGGCAGAAGCACCCTTGGAATGGCATTTTCTCTGTCACTTCAGCTCAATGATTTCAAGATAGTTTGACAAGGGATATTCTTCTATCATAGAGCTGTGGTGGCATTTTTTTTTTTTTGCCTGAGTCATAAGGCGTTGATTTACCTGCTTGTGGATTCAAATCAGAGAAATGACCTCTGTTATCTTCCTAGCTTCCAGCTAGGAATTCGTTCAACATGGAATATTCATTAAGACACCTGTAAGACAGTCTTTCTGAAATCACAAGGAATAAGTTTTTTCATGTAGTCTCACAGAAGCACAGTGAAATGATTTCTCACCCATTCTACCTTCACTAGGTGTTGCATAAAACAATGCCCCAGTAATCTGTGATTTTTATGAAGTAATATCAAGTTCTTCCAAGAACTTATCATCTAGTCAGGCATGAAAAGGTAAAAAGCAACTCAAGGCAGGATATGCTCAGAGATGTGTGAATTTCATAGGCAGTAAGTTCTGGAATTCGGGGGATAGGGTGGCTTATATAGAGCTTATGTTGCCCTCTGTTGGAGGAGAGGACTCTGAAGCTCTTACTCCGATTTTCATATAACTAGTTCTCATTTCGTTCATGTCTCTGATCTGAACACCTCCTCAAATAAGCCTTTCATGAGTACTCTACTCTGTCTAAAACACACTCACACACACACCGAGTATGTACACACACAGACACACACACAGACACACATACATACGGTGCCAATATTTATCCCTTTAGTCCGCTTAATTCTATCTTCTCCAGGAGAATGTGAGTTCCCAGGGAAGAAATACTTTGCCTTGATCATCACTGGGTCCCAGGTACCTAGAAGAGTGCCTAGCATCTAGTAGGCACTCATTCACATCTGTTGAATGTATGAATGGGGTGGGACTGGTGAATGAATACACAGGAAAAATAGAAATCCAGATGGAAGAAATGGCATGAGCAAAGGAATGGAGGTTGGTTTAAAGTAGGCCACTTAGACAAGAGTGGGTTATTCATTTGAGTGAACAATGGGGTAGTGAAAGGTTGGTTTAGGAGGTAGGATGAGGCTGGGTTCTAGAAGCCTTTGAATGACAAGCTATGGTTGAGAGATACGTGCATTGGGCCTCAGCCTAGGGACAGACAGGGCAGTAAGGGCAAAGAGGTGGGGAATGTTGTAGAGAGTCCATTGGTAGGATTTGGCAAGTAACCAGGTATGAGAGAAAGCAAGAGTCCAAAGAAGTTGTCTAATAGCTGTCAAACCTCCCAGGATGTTGATGCTTCTGACATTATTAGTGCAGTCAGAATTAGAAACTGGTTCTGCAGACAGGTTGGTGAACTCAGTTTGAGCTAGGCGGAGGCTATGGAAATGGCAGATCTAGCAGAGATGACCTGCAGCCATAGTGTTGTCAGGAGAGCTCAGGTTCTGTTTCCTGTTGCTCCAATGGCTATTTCTGGTTCTACAACACTCTTCCAACAGTCTTCATCCCTATTAGCACCCACTGGTTAACCTGTGCATCTCCTTTGATCCAACTAGATTTTGTTAAAGACCTCTTGCTCAGTCCGTGTGTGACCCATTGCCCATTCTGATGAGGCTTGTTTCATGCCTAGCTAAGATCTGATAGCCAGGTGTAGAAAGCCTTGACCCAATGCATGTCATTAATCCCAGGTGTGATCAACTGTTCCCCTCCCAGATCTTCCTCTGATGCCCAAAGGGCCAACCCTCCAGAGAAAGAGATGTTCTCTTTCTTGACAAAGGCCTATACTTGTTTAGACTGATGAACACTTTACTTTGAGAACAAATCAAAACTACAAGTTGTCTTTGGACCCCCTACATCTATGCCTGTAATCTTCCACCTCGAAGCCTTTCTCCTGTTCTGGCCACTTTCTCCCACCCTCTATTGGCAGCCCACCCAGGTCTGCCCTTCCCAGTAGGGTCCCCTTTATTCCTCTAGTGGTCTAGTAGGATAGGATGATTTTCAGAGGCCAACAGACTTTGAATTCTATCTAGGGTCTGTTGCTATCTGCTAAGTGACTTTGAATAATTTACTACATCTCTCTGACCCTCATTTTCTCATCTGCCAAATGCAGAAAATGCCGTCTCACTGGCTTGGTGTGGGCATCAACCAAATCTTGTTCAATCTTTCTCATCACAGAGTACTGATGGCAGTGCCAGACACCCTAGGAGCATTCTAAAAAAGCTAGTTTCTCTTGTGTGTATCCTTTTTTTGTGGGGGGAAAGGATTTGGTTGAGTATAGTCTAATTCATGCGAAGGTGTGAATAGCCGACACCTTAAGGAAGAGAGAAGCAATGGTGAGATTTTAGGTACAGTAAAGAGTGTCTCTAAAACTTCAGCACAGGGAAAGGGAGAGTCCGAAGAGGTTGTCTAATCTAACAGCTGTCGAATTTCCCAGAATGTCAGTGCTTCAGCATGCTTGTTGGTGCACCAGCACACTTAGCCAATAAGGACACTTTTCTACCTTCTCCTCTTTAGCCGAGGAACGGACACATCCTCTTTTTCTTCCAATAAAGCCATAAATGACCTGAAGTGGTATTTCTGAAAGCATGGTCCTCTGTTTACCTGAGGTGCTTGTTAAAAGTTCAGATTGTCAAGCTTCATTCTTAACCCCCTGAACCTGTCTCTTTCTGCTGGCGGGATTTGGGGATCTGCTCTATAAACAATCTCCCCAGTGATCTAATTGAATCTGAGTGACCCAGAACCACTGGGCTAGAGCTTGAAAGGGGAGAGTTTTGCTGAGGTTCCAGAGTAAATCAAGCAAATCGGTAAACATAAAATGGGTAAAATTATGAAGTTCAGGCTCTGGATGCAGCAGGATCCTGAACAGAGACACCTAAATGTTGAGCTGAGGTCTGGCTGCCTTGGAATACCTTCCAGGACTGATGGAACCTTTCATTCTCTCATATCCTTCAGCTTTCTTTCATCTCAGGCCTTGATTTCAGGCATCCCTGTGACTCTGGTAGGATGTGACCCTTGAGTCCTGTCCAGGTTGGATACCCTTGCTGGAGGCAGGAACTTCCCTGTCTGGCCATCAGACAAGCAGCCTAACTCATTGTCTCACAAAGCTGCTCCAGGACCTCCGCCCTTATTCCTCTTCCCATCTTGTAAGCACTGTGCATCTCTTTCCTTTCCCTTCATTTTCCTTCTAGGTCACACATGTGCCAGCGTACGTGCACACACACGCACACACACACATGCACACATGCCGACCCCATCTCACACAGAATCAAAGCCTGCATAATTCAGTGAAACAAATGCCGGGCACACAGTAGGTGCCTAACAAATGCTAATTCTCTTTCCCTAACGCCTTTCTATTTCCTCTTGCTCCATTGAAATGCAAAACTGTCTGGAGAAATGGTGGGGAGTTAGAGAAGGTATACGTTGTGACTAAATTCCAAAATCTGATCAGTGTGTGGGGCTGGCTGCTGGGCTTTCGTGCCTGCATACCAATGAACCTGCGTCTGGAGCAGAAGAGTTTGTGCTCATAAACCGTGACCTTCATTATCTATGGAGATGGGCAGCAGTGTCCGTCTCTGTAGAAATCTTTCCTATCCCAATTGGGATGGCGGAAGCAACAAGACTATGCCGTTTGTCTCAGCAGAGCTAACAAATGCTTTCTATAGTGCTGTGCAAAGTACACTCTTCCCCTGTTCTTTCTGGCTGAGATGGGCTTTTTTTTTTTCCAATTAAAAATTAAAATAGAGGCTGAATTATATTCATTTCTTGAGACTGCAATTCATGCTCCATTTCTCATAAGCAGTCTGCACTATCGTGAAACTCATCTACTTATACTGGTTCTTGGAAACAGCCACTTAAATCTCTGCTTGGTTAAAAATAGTTCACTTGTTCCAGAGTGCCAGAGAATCAAGTAACAGAGTAAGATGAGGCCATGCAGCCCCATCCGCTTCCTGGGGAAAGACTGCCCCCCATTGCCACCCCTGCAAGTCAACTTGCCTCTTCCTGGGCAGCTTCGGAGTCAGGAGCCACAAGGGAGGCAGATTTAACTCTTAGGAAGTACCTCTTCCTAAGTAGCTACAGTTTGCATTCCTGCTTCTTAGCTCTGCCCTTTGGGCACACAAATCAAATCTTTTGTAAGGCAGTTCTTAGGATATATGAAGACGATTTTCTTGCCCTCTTTTATGGTTATGGGTTGAATTGTGTTATCCAAAACGTCGAAGTCTTACCCCTAGTACCTCAGAATATGACCTCACTTGGAAAGAGGGTCTTTGTAGATACACTTAGTTAAAATGAAGCCTCAGTGGCATAGGGTGGGCCTTTAATCAAGTATGACTAGTATTCTTATCAGAAAATGCACAACGGGACAACACCATGTGCAGATGGAGGCAGAGGCTGCAGTGATGCTGCCAGAAGATATGGAATGCTGGAGCCTATCAGAAGCAGGGAAAGTCAAGGAGGGATCATGGCCCTGCGAACAGCTCGATTTTGGATTTCTGACCTCCAGAAGGGTGAGAGGATACATTTCAGTTGTTTTAAGACATTTAGTCTGGCCAGGCGCGGGGGCTCATGCCTGTAATCCCAGCACTTTGGGAGGCCAAGGTGGGTGGATCACCTGAGGTCAGGAGTTCAATACCAGCCTGGCCAACGTCGAGAAACCCCATCTCTACTAAAAATACAAAATTAGCTGGGCGTGTTGGCACATGCCTATAATCCCAGATACTTGGGAGGCTGAGGCAGAAGAATCGCTTCAACCCGGGAGGCGGAGGTTGCAGTGAGCTGAGATTGTGCCATTGCACTCCAGCCCGGGCAACAAGAGCAAAATTCCATCTCAAACAAACAACAATAAAAAAGACATCTAGTCTCAGCAAACTAATATATTCCCTGGAGCTTCCCTGGGCTGGACACCTCTAGTTTTTTCAACTCTTTCTCATATAATATGGTCTCCATCATTTTTTTTTCTCTTGATTTTCCTTCTTTGAGCATATTTCAAGCACTAAGCGAATCATTGTAGAGGTGTCTGAGTATCACACCTTGTACTGGGGCCATCACTTTTCTCATTTCTCGATTCTGTACCTCAGAGCACAGCCACTTTCTTGACAGCTTCTTCATACCTCAAATTCCTTCTGAGTTTATGGTTAGCTAAGACCCACAGTTCTTTCCCAAGAGTACTGCTGCTAAATCACGTCTCTCAATTGGTATGACAGCTCTGTTATAATCTCTCATCATCATATTGATTATTGCTCTGGCCTCCGCAGGTATTTTAAACCTTGAGTGGATTCATCAATGCATTAAAAATTTTTCCCTGCTCCATTGTTATATATACATTTTTTCAGAACTCCTTTTATGTTTTCATTGAATTATTAATAATAGTGGGCTGAGAACTCTAGCACATCATCCGAGATTTCTCTATAGATTTGCTGTGAATCCATTCATTTGCTCACTCTATAAATATTTACTGGCTTCCTGGTACCTGTCACACGTTGTTGGCACTGAGGATTGGTGATGAAAAAGACAAATCTTGGTTCTCGTGCAGTTTAAGTTCTCACATTTTTCAACCTTTGGGATATATCTGACCATTAGTAAAATGTGTGGATATCTGAGTTTCTACAGATACTTTATCTGTTTATAAATGCTAATTTCAAATCTTCTGGGCCAGGGGCCTGGTAAAACACTATTCCTGAAAGAAGGATTGAATATAGGGTTGTTCTTTCCAGCAAGCAATAAGGTTCTCCTTGTTCTTGCTTTCTCTGTGACCAAGTGTAACTCTAGAGGTTTCTGTCTCATGTTGAAACCTTTCCTTTTGACCTGCTGAAGGTCAGAGCAGCTTAGGGTTTGGATGGGAGGAGCAGGAGGAGAGCTGTATTCATAGCAGGCAAGTGAAGTTAAGAATTAGGAATGAGGTAAATGCTCTGACTTTGGAGCATGAAGCAAGATCAGCCTGGAGTTTATGCAATGGAGAAAATCAGGGTGGGGAGGGAGAACTGTGGTCAATGAAGAGTTAGACGAAAGAGTTGGAGGAGGTGAGACCTGTATTGCAATATTCATGCAGAGGAATATCTTTCCCTAACATCGGACCAGTTACAAAATGCTATACGTTTTGTAAGCAACCTGGATGCACTTAGCTGAATTTAGGGGCCAGATGCTGTGAGGCTTCAACAGCAGCTGTGCTGTACAGTGCCCAGCTCTCTAGTGGTCATGGCTATTGTAGCCTCTGGCACTGATCTCCTTTCCATAACACCTGCACTTCTTTTTGCACATCATTCTCCTTTCTCTGTCTTTTTCCAATTAACTAGATTATCTTTGCATTTTCCTATCCAAATTCAGAAAGGAAAGTGTCTGACTTGTTAAAAAAAATCTAAGTAGATGTCCATGAGATTGGGTTGGTTGCTCTGGCACTTTAAATTCCTACATGAACAAATGAAAGCCCTATGGAAACAGTAAATTGAAACTAGAAGCTGTATGAATCAGAAAGCACCACCTAACATCCAGCCAAACGAAAGTGTTTTCTTTGTCTTGCTTCTTCAAATGCTTTATGAAATTTTCCTCTTTTGCCTCTTCTGGAGGAATGCTAGCCCCTTGTGGTCTGGTATTACCCCAATTTATGAATCACTGAATGCTCCAATAAACTCTTTCCAGTTTAAATGTTGATTTTTTTTTTCTTTCTTAAAAACACTCTATCCTGTTGTTACCATCAATACCATTGGACCTAATTTTGTATAGTCAGCTACTTCTTTGGCCACTGGCCAGCCTGTGAATGAGCTGATCTTGGCTTATGTGCTGACCCTGCTCCTGTTAGCTGCTATTCCTTGCTCATTTGCCAAATCTAGATGGATGATTCTATTTCTCAAACACTTTTCCTCTTCATTCATTCTGTTACCAAGTTTCACCTCTGTCTTACCATTATAGTAGTAAATTTACCATTATTTACCATACTCTGTTTCACCATGAGAACAGCCAAAGATATCTTTTGGCCTTGATCTTGCTTTATTCCTCGTAGATCATGTCACCATAACCTTTCTAAGATATGCATATGATAATATCACATCCCAGTCTAAAACCTTTCAAAAGCTCGCTATCAGTTTTGAAGGAGAACATCAAACCTCCTTTGCTTACTACGGTCATCTCCCATCACTGTCGCTGCAGCAACCATCTCTTGGCCCTTCACTTGTGCTTTATACTCCATCAGGGCATAGCATGCTGTTTTACTTTTCCAGTCTTGGTAATGTTTTCTCCCTCTTTGAGTGCCAGGAAAACTCTTATGTTCAAAACACATCATGGGCATCACCTTCTCTGGAAAGCCTGCTTTGGTAACCACCTCTGCTTCTGCCTCAGAGCTAATCACTTTCTCCTCTGTGCATTGTACATGACTCTATTGTTGTACTTATCGTGCTGTATTAGAATTTCTTTATAGACATTTTTTTCTCCTCCTAATTAGCATGCATCCTAAGAACAGGAGCTATTTGTAATGCATATTTGCATCTCCAGCATTAACCACCAGCGCCTCAACAAATGTTTTTTGAATAAAGGAAAGAATGAGAAAATGATTGAGAAGAAGATAAAATAACCTGTTATATACCAGGCACTGTGTTAAATGTTTTACATGGACTATCTCATTTAATCCTCACAACTGGAAGACAGGAGGAGAAGGACCTTGGGGGAGATGAAGGTCCCTTCCCAAGGTCATGCAGCTAATAAACGGAGCCCAGGTTTGTCTGAATGCTGTTTCACTGCATTAGTAGAGGGAGAGAGCTCAATAGAGACAGACTCTAGCTAAATTAAAGCAACCATTTTTAGCTTTTAAAATTTTATTTTTAGGATTGGAGCTATCCAATGTGGAAATGAACTTCCTCTGCAGTTCCTATGTCAACAGAATATAGGAACAGCTGACTTACAGGAGGTAAGTTCCAGGGAGCTGATAACGTGTAACTTTCAAAAGGTTAAAAACTGTCCTTTTAATACCAATACAAAAAGAACGTATGTCAAAGATTTTATTCCAGTCATCAATTAATGAGGGAACCAGTAAGATGTTAGAACTGGCTCAAAGGAGGCCAGTAAGGCCAGGAGAGGAGAAGTGTTTAAGAAGTATTTAAGAAACTAGGCATTTATAAGAAATGCTAGTAGAAGATTGCTGGGTTAGATCCAAAATGGAGTAATGGCCAAGAGGCCCATAATGTAATTTTTGGCATTATCATTTTCAGTGGATAGAAATTATCTGCATCTCTAGTAGACAAAATCAACAATAGTTACCTTTATTAAATCTGGGATTTTAAATCAATAGTAAATTGTGAGTTGAACAAAATACTATCCACTAGATATTCCTTGGGTCCCCTTCACCCTACTATGGCATTGGAAGGTTGCACCATACATCCTTTAGCCTTATTTCCAGGTTTTGAATACTTCTTCTGACAGAGCTGTACTGCTCACCTCAGCCCCAGGGACTTCCCTAGGACAGGCTGCTTCAGAGCCTGGCTGAAGAGAAGGCTCAGTGTGCAGAAATAATCCAGTGTCTTTTCTTATCACAAGGCAGGAATCTGCCCTCCCATCTCCATGGGGAGCTAAAGGGAAGGAGAGGAGGCCTCAGCCAGAGGGCTCCATGCACTACCGGCTGGGGTTCCAGCATCTAATGCTGCAACTCTGCCGGTGGGAGACCAGCCTTATTGCCTTGCCAGTTTTCTGTCTTTAACTTTTACTCTGACAATTTTCAAACATAAAAAAAAAAGTAGGAACTTTGATCTGTTCCCCAGTCCCCTCACTTTTTGGCTAGAATGTACTGGCAAATCCCAAACATCATGTCATTTCACTCCTAAATTACTTTAGTCTGTACCCCCTCCATAAAGAGAGAGACAGAGAAAAAAAAAAACGTTTTCTTATGTAACAATGTCATTATCACATTTAATAAAATCATCAATAATTCAAGTCATCTAATTCATAGTCAATAGTCTTAAAAATGTGTTTTTATAGCCCTTCTAATATTTATTGCACACATAATTGAGACCAGGTTTTGTGCTAGGTGCTGGGCCCATGGTAAGGAATGGTATGGACAATACCCCTGCCCTGGTGGGGCTTACATTCTTGTGGCTCATAGCTATGAAGGCCAGTCCTTCCCATAACCTGACGGACAGGGCCATCTTGGAGCTGGGTTTGGCTCAGTGAAGCTGCTGGGGTCTGGGATGACTCCCATGGTGGCTGAGTACTCCAAAGTCTACTAAAACACTCATTGCTGCATAAGTTTAGATGGTAGGTATCTTTTACTGGCTTGGATTCCAGCCCTTATCAGGTGGTGGAGTAGGTGGTGGTGGAGGCCACAGGCTGAGGACAACAGCGTTCCTTGAGGAAGAGGTAGGGCCTGGGAGTGTTGCCAGGTTCTGGGGTGCAGGAGAGGCTCAGTTTCCTCAAGAGAATGTTTTTCCAGGTTCTTGGTCCCTCACTCACCCAAGAATAGGGGAGGGGACCACACTGGGTGTGGTACACTCACAAGTAAATATCAGACCCCAAAGAATTTTTGCAGTAAGTGATTTATTTAGGCAGAGAAAGAGGAAAAGGAGAAAGAAAAAGATAAGAGAGAGAAAGCTTCCACAAGATTGTGGAAGGGGACCCAAATATGGAATCCACCCAGATACGGGGACAGGGACTTTTAACCTGGGAGGAATTTCCTCTCTCCAAGCGCTTTGACCTATGAAAGGAGTTCCTTTAAACTTCCACTGGAGGGATTGATCTTTGATTCTTCCATGTGCATGCGATAATTTAAACAAATACCTCTAATCCCTGGATGGAAAGGTTGGGGCATGGCACTGGGAAGATTCTTGCCCTTGAAATTATGCCCCCTTGTGGACCAAGGAAGAGAATACATTCCTTCACTAGGATAGTGCCCCCTTGCTTTGGGAAGGCCAGGAGAGAAGGGTCCACCAGAAGAGGAACAGAACCTGAGGGGACACACATAGAGTGTGCAGCGGGGCAAAGGGCTGAACAATATGGCATGAATGGGATCAACTATTCCATTCACACCATAAACCAACTATGGTTTAACAGTTTCTGGCCCATGGTATAGGCCCTTACATTTTTCTCTTGTAAGTCTCATCTTGACATGTTGGGTTTAGTGGTCCAACCTATGAAAATCACTCTGAATTTTGATCCTGTCTGGCCGCAGCTTCCAGTTTCCTGATTTCTGTGTGATAATTATGGCTTCTGTGTTCTCATTCAAGCTGGCAATGAAAATGTTGAAGAGGACAGATCAGAGGATAGAGCCTTGTGTCACTGCTTGGAGAGATTTCTCTGGTTGATGGCAAATGCTTAATCCTAACATTACAGATGGACATCTATAAGTTTTATCTGGCCCACAGTTGTGTGTGTGTGTGTGTGTGTGTGTGTGTGTGTGTGTGTGTTTTGTCACATACTGTTTGTTTTTTCATTGAAATGTGCATGTGTACAGCACTTTTAATTGGCAAATCCAGATTTCTACCTTCTTTGGGTCTCTGGCTCCAATTTGCAGGCCCCTTGTGGCCACAATAGGCTACACCTGGAGCTGATGGCTGCTCCTGGAAGGCTGACCCTACCCCTTTCTGTTGGCCAGAGAACTCACCACCACTCATATATAGGCATTTGAGTCCCCTTCATATAACCCGCTTTGCTCTATTAAATGATGCTTTTTGGTTATGATTGATATATCAACTGCGGACCTGTCTCACTTGATCCTTCTCCAGCCTTCATCTCACCTGCCACTCTGTAGGGCCTTGTGAGATTCCTTATCAGGGTCTTCTGGAAGCTCAGATACATGCTCTCTACTTGATTTTCCTGCCTGCACATGTAATAACCCATGAAGAAAGGGAAAATCTTGAGTTGATATGGCCCATTCTTGGTTAACCTCTACTTGTTCCTGTAGCCACTGCCTCATTTTTAAGTGTTAGGAATTGACTCCAAGTAGAAATAGATGGTGAGCTGAAGCTTGGGATTTGAGGTTGCAACAAACTACCCTCTCCAAGGAGGAACATACCATGGAAAAAAGTCAAGGATTTCAGATTTTTAAAAATAAACACAAAACAACCCAGCATTTGAGTTTGGTCCAGGCACTTGTGAGTGTCTTTGGGCAAAGACTTTATCTCCAAGAGTTTCGGTTTCATCCACAAGTGAGAGCTGATTTGTTAAGTGAGGCTTCAAGCTTCTCAGTTGTAAAGAGAGAGGGCTGGAGTGTGGCAGAGACCCTGGTGATAAAACTAGACTACCTGGAAGTCTCTGACCTGGACCATCTGGTTTGCAGAATTTCCTAATCACCGGTATTAAATAATGACATCTATGCCTCCACAGAATCTAAGAACCAGAAGTTAACTCTGACCTCATCCCTAAATCTCTCAGTGAACAGGTAGGAAAACTGAGGCCCAGCACAGGAGGAAAAGAGATTTCTGAAGGATCAAAGTATAAACTGGGGGCAGAATGGAGATTTTTAACCCAGACCTACTGACCTATAGTTGCAGATTCTGTACCCTATGCCAGCGTATTTCCCATGTGATGAAGACATACATTGATAGTCACTACTAGAATGCAGCTACACACACACATATATGGTGTATTTGGATAAAAACATATTTGTAACAAAATAATCTAAAACGATACTTATTTTTCCATGTGTTAAACTCTGTATATTCTGTTCTAGTCTAGTCTAGTCTGTCTGTTCCATCCCATCCCTTCCCATCCCATCCCATGCCATTCTAATCTAGTTTGTTTGGAGATAAAAGTTCTGCTTACCACTTGAATTTGTTTTCACTTTTGTCAGTGTAAAGTAGGGTTGTCCGAATCCTGGGTGCCACCTGCTTTTGTAAATAGCTTTATTAGCACACAGCCATGCTGTTCATTTATATATTGTCTGTGTGATATAGTTTGGTTATGTCCCTACCCAAATCTCAACTTGAATTGTATCTCCCAGAATTCCCACGGGTTATGGGAGGGACCCAGTGGGAGGTAATTGAATTGTGGGGGCTGGTCTTTCCTGTGCTATTCTCCTGATAGTAAATAAATCTCATGAGATCTGGTGGGCTTATCAGGGGTTTCTGCTTTTGCTTCTTTCTCATTTTCTCTTGCTGCTGCCATGTAGAAAGTGCCTTTTGCCTCCCATCATAATTCTGAGGCATCCCCAGCCATGTGGAACTCTAAGTCCTATTAAACTCTTTTTTTTCCCCCAGTCTTGGGTATGTCTTTAACAGCAGCATGAAAACAGACTAATATACCATGGTTGCTTTAGGACAGCAGAGTTGAATCATTGCAAGAGAGATGGTTGGTTCTACAAAGCCAAAAACTGATATCTAGCCATTTACAGAAAGAGTTCATAGACCCTATGTAGTATAAAGGTCTCTGGCCCCTAAGTCCACATTTGCCTTCAGAGTTTTTAGCCAGAGGGGAGGGGTCAGAGCCAGAAACCCTGGGATTCTAGGCACTCTTTGCTGTCCTGTCATACCCTAGAGGCTTTCTGAGTGCTCTTGGCTTCTGCAGCTCCAGTTTTGGGCTCATGGACCACTGGGCAAGGGCCCCAAAATGTGGCTTCTCAATTAGTTCCATGGGGTGGGTGGAGGGTGGAAGGGACAGGACTACACCTAGGTTCCAGGTCCAAACCTTGCAGCTGAGGCCCACAGAGAAGGCTATTCACAAGTCACTGATTGGCAGTTCTTGCTTTAGGCTCTCCTGCCACAACAGTTCTCAGTGAAAATGCTATGGTTTTCACTTCCATTAGCTCACACTTTGACAGGTCCTGGGTTGTTACCAAGTCTTTGAACAGCCAAATCTCCTGGCCTGCTGTCTTATTAATGCAGAATGGGAATGGGAGCTGCCATCTTGTATGCAATGCAGAGACCCGGAGTCTGTTCTGGGCACCATGGAGATGCGATGACGATTTTCTCAAATGGAACATGACAAGTAGTGCCTCAGGAACTGGGGTTAAAATTGGTTAGTAAGAATATCAGGACAGATTTCCTGTTGTTGTTAATTAGGAACAAATGTTCATATGCCCCTGGTTTCACTCCTAGTGGTATTGAAACTGTTTTTGTGAGGTGACACAGTTGGTTCTGTATATGAGGATCACATGTCTGTGCTGGATTTCTCATGGAAACAGATTAATCTTAGTCCTGCCCTGCATATCTCATGCAAATAGATTATAGAGTTCACTGGCTTGTATATTTTTTGCATACATCTATGTGCATGCATTTATCTATACAAAGTTTAAGTCATGGATACAGGCCCATGTAAGTAATGACTACAGAAAGGAAATACATTTAGCCAATAATGAAGTATGCTTCTGTCACACTGTTCAGGCTTGCTACTTGCTTATTTTTAATAATGATGATGATGATGAGGAAAGAAAAATCACTCAGAGCAGTCTGAACTTTGTGAGGCATGAAAAATTTATCAGGCCCAGAGAGACATGAGTATGGGCACTTCAGTCACACCTCACCTCCCTACAACTATGCCTGAGGGCAATTGTTTAACAGCATTTTCTTCCTGCTTTACCCATTATCTTCATGTTTTTGGAATTTGTGGTACAAACAACAATGTATAGCCAATCAATAGCTAGTGTTATTTTAATATAAATTCTTGGTAAACAACTTGGGAACTGCCTTTTCTTTTTCTTTAAAAACCCTTTTCTTTTTCTTTTAAAACACTTGTAGCTTCTGCTAATGGGAGCTTATATTCAGGGCTACTTGTAGAACTGCATTTGCAAAAATTATAACAGTCAGAGAAATCTAACCTAAGTCCATCTTGTCTCTAACCTCACAAGGTAACTGCCTTTGTTAATTTTAAAACAAAGATGATAACAATCCGTTCCTGAAACAAATTCCCTTCTTGCTTAGGGACCAAAACTGCTGTTGTAAGACTAATGAAAGGCCACAAGATAGCATTATAGAAGAGGCTTGAATTCTGCTAGGATGTAGAGACAGTTAAATGATGACCAGCCATTGTTCCCTAGCTTGCCTTTCTATTCTCATTTGCTTCTCCGGAGGTTGCAAGATTTATAACTTCTCCAATTTTTCCTATAGATACATTCCCTATTGTCAAAACCCAAGATTGGTTGTTGAGATATTTTTCAGACTTTTGCATTCTGGTGACCAACTGACTCCATTTGGATCCATGACTCATACAAAAGATCAGATTCCCAACCCAGAAACCCCTAACCCAGAAAATGAGTCAGTGTATGAGAACCATTTTGGACACTCCTATGATTTCATTACTAGCCAGTCAACAGTACCCATTCCCTAGCCCCCTGCCTGCCAAACTATCCTTAAAAACCCTAGCCTCTAAGCTTTCAGGGAGGCAGATTTAAAAAATGTCTCCCATCCTGCTGCTTGGCTGGCCCTGCAATAATTACACTCTTTCATTGCTGCAATACCAGCTGCTCTCAACTTTTCTGGGCAGTGGGCAAAATGCACCTGTTTGTCTATTACAATTTGATTCTATGCGCCCTGGTTGCAGTCCTCAAACTTGGCCCAAATAAACTCTCTACCTTTATTAAGTATGCCTCAAATCAAAATTTTTTTTCTTTAGGTCAACAGTGGCAATAATAGCAATAACCATTTATTTAGTGCCTCCTATGTGCTAGGTACTATGTTAGATGCTACATGTAAATTTATCTCATTTAATCTCCCCTTTGGCCACTTCTAAGTAGAAGGATTCATCTGCATTTGTCTCAGAGCAGTGAGCAGAGTAGTGTTGTTCATAATTACAAAGCCTCCAGCTTGCTGCTCTGGAGGTAGGTAACTGAGTATCCTGAGGAAGCTCTTCTGCTCTACACAATGAGATTCTTCAGTGCCTTGAGAGGGCTCAGCTGGGATTTGCTATTCCATGGACACCTACTTGACTTCACCACACAGTGGCTACAAGTCATGTTCCCACCCACTGCCATAATTTCTCACTGAGCTGTTGAGGGGCATAGGTAAGGCAATAGGGTAGTTTTCATATAGTCTGTTCAGGGACTCTAAGGTTTCTTTTTCTTTTCTTTTCTTTCTTTCTTTCTTTTTTTTTGACACAGCATCTCACTCTGCCACCCAGGCTGGAGTGCAGTGGTGCCATCTTGGCTCACTGAAACATCCGTCTCCCAGGTTCAAGTGATTATCCTGCCTCAGCCTCCGGAGTAGCTGGGACTACAGGCACCTGCCACCACACCTGGCCAAATTTTTGTATTTTTAGTAGAGATGAGGCTTCAAGGTTTCAACATGTTGGCCAGGTTGGTCTCAAATTCCTGGCTTCAAGTGATTCACCTGCCTTGGCCTCCCAAAGTGCTGAGATTATAGGTGTGAGCCACCGCACCCGGCCAGGGACTCTAAGGTTTAATAGGTGCTTCAGGATGGCTGTGAGGGTGGCACAGAGGCCTCTTAACCAGCTTCATCCAAAATTGTTCTATTGTTCTCTGTTTTATATGATGAGCTTCTCATAAGATGTCAACAGCAGACAAGTTTTGTTCTCCCTACACACACACACACACACACACACACACACACACACACGCTCACACACACACACCCTCTTTTGGAAATGCTGCATGTAAAGTGCTTGGAACATGTTAGAGATTTAATCAATGCATTTGACACATTTATTTTATTCCTACTGTTTGCCAAGGACTGTGTTAGCCACTGAGAACACAGTGGAAAACAACAAACATGGTCTCCATCCTTACCTAGTTTATATTTCAGTGGGAATATGTAATTCTAAAGTGCAATAAAGATTAGGAAGAAAAACATAAAGTTCTGACTGGGCACACAGCAGGGTAGTGTGTCCCAGATCAGCATTATCCCATAAAAATAGAACATGAGCCACAGATGTGGGGAACCACATCCATCATTTAAAAATTTCTGATAGCCACATGAGCAAAAGTTTTAAAAAGGTGAAATTAACTTTAATCTTCTGTTTACCTAATATATCTAAAATGTTATCATTTCAACATGTAATCAGTATTAAAAATTAGCAATCTGATATTGTATATTATTACTTTTTACTAAGCTTTCAAAAATCTAGGGTATATTTGACACTTACAGGGCATCTCAGTTGGACTGGCTACCTTTCCAGTGCTCAGTAGCTGTGTGGTAGTGGCTGTGGTATTTGATGATACATCTCCAGACTGAGGAGTTTGGAAAAGTCTCCCTAGGGAAGGGGCCTTTTGGCTGAGATCTAAAGTAAAGCTGAGTAGGATTTGAGGAGGTAAAGGGGGCATAGTGGAAGAGTGGTCCAGAGAGAGTGAACAGTATATATGTAAAGGTCAGGATACTTTTGAGGAACTAGAAGAGTCAGTGTGGCTGGATCTTAGTGAGTCAGGGCAGAGTATGCAAGATGAGGCACACACAGTGCCTTGAATACTAAGTTAAGAAACATGGCTTTTAAATCTTAAAAACAATGGGAAGCTGCTGAGAAATTTTTACAATCAAACAAATTAACATTCAATACATGGGAATGAAGATCACTCATGTTTAGGGGCCTCACAAAGACTGCCAACTTCTTTTCCCCAGGTAGGAGACCATGGCCTGCCTGCAGCCAAGAGCTGCCCTGATTGAGAGAGTAGCTGGGAGCAGGGCCAGCCTCTCTGCATGGGTCTGCCATATCCATCAAGAGCAGTTAACACATAGCCCACAGACGTGTGTCCTGAGACAGATACTCCCTGGATGAGGGGTTACTTTGCTTCTCTCCTCTATGGGAAGAGGCACAGCTGGGGTCTCAAAGGCATGTCCCCTTCCTTGCTGCAATGATGCCCCCAAGCGACCACCCCAGAACTGTCCTGGGTCTGCAGATGACAGGACAGTGTGCTCTGCTGTGAGGGGTCCAGCCCATGATGTCTCATCAAGACTTTCTCAGGTCACCACAAGGCTCAGGGTACCTCCTCCTTAGGAGTCCCACTTCTGATGTTTCTCTGGCCTCTTGCTTTCTGTTTGGGCATCTTCCTGCTCTATGCCATTGAGTCATTGGAGGAAGGTTTGGGAGGAAGGAAGGCCAGTAGAGGCCTTCCCAATGCTCAGACCTCTTCCTTTCTCTTTGCTCCCAAAAGTCTTCCTCAGAAAGTCCAACCTTAAATCTAGGGGAGCGGATGGGGGAGGGGTGCCACCTAAGGAAGGCCTTTAGCACAGGCTTCAAATGTCCAAAGGGAGGGGCAAGGCAGAACCAAGACCAAGGTGTGGAAGTTGTAGGCAGGTAGATTTGTTTTTATAAAGGAAAGTGCCATCCAATAATCAGAACTGTCAGATATGTAACTGGTTGCCAGGCAGTGAGGAGATGTAGACCAGATGAGCAGAACATCTGAGGAGACCTCAGAGATCCTCTGCAGCAGTGGCTCTAAAATTCCAGGCTTCAGGCTGGGGTTGATCAATGGCCAATTTCAACTGGACCCTGGTAACATAGAAAAAGTGTGAAAATTTTTCATAGCATTCATTTTCAATGCCGAGATTGTCTTCCCTATGATTTTTCATATTCAGGTACAACTTCTTGTGTGAAATGATGGTGCTAACAGATTATAACTTTTTTATTGCACCTTACTTGGTTGCCAATATTATAAAGTCTCACAGAGAGTATTTTTGAATTGTAATTGTCCATGAAATCTAAATGCTTGGGAATATTGATCTAATATAACTGTCCTGTTCCCCCCAAATCTAAACCATCAAAATCACTTTGAACCAGCAAAATCACCGCTCCACCAGCACTACACCCAAGAAAAGCCCCACACTTTTCACCACTTATGTGTTGGTCTTGAGTGTCAAAGCTCAGCGGCATGTCTTGCTAACCTGTGGGATGTTGGGGATGTTGTCTGAAAATTGCCAAGCTCCTATTTACAACTTGGGAAGGGCTTGGCCATTGACCATGCCAGAACATCAGCAACAAAGACCACTGGGGATTGATGGGCAACCAGCACTAGGTAGGCTTGATTGAGGACTAGCAAATGACCTGGCTGTGAGTCTGTTGCTGGTGGGGATAGTCGGTAGTCTATTGTCCAAGAGCCAAGGTGCTTGCCATACACAACAGACAACACTACTACTTGGTAGTGAGGTAGGATTACCCTAGTTATAGATTATTTGTGTAGTCATGCAGGGGGAGGGGCAATAGTATTTCCAGTGAACATTTCAGCTGCAGGAGGCTCCTAGAAAGGAACAGGATGTCTGGGAACCAAGAACAGTCATCGTGAGGGGTGGCAAGAAAGAGGCATCCCAAGTGGAGTGGGGTTCAGGACACAGAGTTCAGACCCAGGATAGAAATCAAGTGCTGGGCAGGGAAACTGGATAGAAGAGGCCTAGATACATGGACTGAGCCACCCCGTGGCAAGGAAGAGGGTTGGAAGCAGGAGCAGGTTGTGTTCAATTGGCATCTGGGAGTTGGAGGGTTGCTGCTTTGTCTATATGACCTTCTCGAGGCTCCCCAGTTGGTGAGGCTGAGATTGCTAATGTCTTCCTGCCCTGGTCATGTTGGTTGCAGAACTGAGCTGGGAAGAATGTGCAGGGAGAGGCCTCGGCACCTAGAGCTTTGAGGTGAGAGAAAGACCAGGGCTCATGCTATAGAAAAGCATTCTCTTCAGTACATTCCATGCAACACCAGCAGGCAAGGGAGTTTGGTCAATTCTGCATACTCTGTCCTCCTCTGGGAGACTTGTGGTATATGTGAATATGTTCAAGACTCTGAGGAGTTCTGTGGAATCCAGCATTTCCAACATGATTAGAGCCTGGGACCCTGTGTTAACCACAAGATTATTAACCTTCCTCAACACTAATGTTTGACAGAAGATCCTGTGGGAAATGCTGCTCAATTTGCTTTAGACTGAACCTTGAGGCCAGCCAAATCCCTTGTGCTTTGAGGCTTATGTGTGTGTGTGTTCATGTGCATGCACGTGCTTGACCAAGAGAGAGGGAGTCTTCAAATTGACTGTGGAAATTGCATGATTATACCACCACCGGCTGCCACCTGAACTGGTCATTTTAATGGGCTCTGACAAGAATACCAAATCTTCACTTTGATTTGGGTCCCTTAATTTCATTCTTTGCAGAGGGTCTGGTTGACTCACTTTGACAACAGAAATAAGAAAATTTTAACAGGACAGATGTCCTTGACAATGCCTTGACTTCTCCTTCTCCTGCCTAGTGTCAAAGCAATTGTATTTTGGTTTGTTTTTCCTTGGTATTTATGACCAGCAGATGCTCTATGATGTGTCCAAGGCAGCTGGCAAGTGCTGAGAGAGAGAGAGAGAGAGAGAGAGAGAGAGAGAGAGAGAGAGAGAGAGAGCTGCACATGGGAGGACTTTACTTATTACAACAGAACCCTGAAATTGGTCTCAAGAAAGAATATTAAACTTGCAAGGATGCCTGACCTCCAGGTGTGGCCTTGTTGCCTTGAACCTCACCTTCTTGGAGGAAGAAGCATCATCTAGTGGCCCAGAGTCTTTATAGGCAGGAGCTTGACTGTCTGAGTTTGAATTTTGGCTCCACCACTTACCAGCTGTTTGACCGTGGGCAAGTTGTTTAACCACTCTCAGTCCTAGTTCTCTAATCTTCAGTAACATTTATCTCACAGCATAATAGTGAATATTAAATATGTGTAAAGTTCTTAGAGCATAGATAATGGTGCAGTAAATGCTAGTTAATATCATTGCATTAGTTTGTTTTCACACTGCTGTAAAGATACTACCCAAGACTGGGTAATTTATAAAACAAAGATGTTTAATTGACTCACAGTTGTGCATGGCTGAAGAGGCCTCAGGAAACTTACAATCATGACAGAAGGGAAAACAGGCTCGTCTTACATGGCAGCAGGTAAGACAGCATGTGTATGTGTCAGTCAGTACAGGAGAAACTCATTTATAAAACATCAGATCTTGTGAGAACTCACTTTTACGAGAACAGCATGGGGAAACCACTCCCATAATCCAATCAGTTCCCACCAGGTCTCTCCCTAAATATCTGGGGATCACAATTCAAGATGAGATTTGGATTGTGATCCAATGCCTAACCCTATCAATCATTATTATTGAAAGTTTCCAGCTGGGCACACTGATTCATACATATTATACCAGCACTTTGGGAGGCAGAGGTGGGTGGATCACCTGAGGTTGGAAGTTTGAGACCAACCTGACCAACATGGAGAAACCCTCTCTCTAATAAAAATACAAAATTAGCCAGGCATGGTGGTGGGCACCTGGAATCCCAGCTACTCAGGAGGCTGAGGCAGGAGAATCTCTTGAACCCAGGAGGTAGAGGTCACAGTGAGCCTAGATCATGCCATTGCATTCCAGCCTGGGCAACAAGAGCAAAACTCCATCTCAAAAAAAAAAAAAAAAAAAAAAAAAAAAAAAAAGAAAAAGAAAAAAGAAAAAAGAAAGAAAGTTTCCTGCATTCTTTCACCTAGTACTTCCTAACCCTTTCCTTTGGTTTGGCATTCAGAAGTGGAGAGCTATTTCCCTTTTAATGCTTGGCTCAGGTGTAGATATAAACTCTACCTTTCCTTTCAGAGAGTCTTGCCTAAGAAAGGGCAATAGGGAAATAAACACTAAGAATGCAAGAAGCATCACCACAATCCAAGGCACACAACACAACATTTACCCTCCTCCTTAAGATTTAATGTGAGGAATAAATAAGATAGTGTATGCATAGTACTTAGCACAGTACATTTGCATAATAAAGTTTCATTAAATTTTATCTATCAATATGCTCCCACTGTCACCAGTGGTATTAGAATTGGGTGAGAAACTTATAGGCTGTTACATGGGTTTCCTAATTTAACTCTCCTGTAATAAAGCATTCTGATGGAAGATCAGGGCTTAGGGTATAGTCAACACCCATCTTCTCACTAGGACCTTGTATTAGTCCATTTTCATGTTGCTGATAAAGACATACACAAGACTTGGCAATTTAAAAAAGAAAGAGGTTTATTGAACTTACAGTTCCACATGGCTGAGGGAGCCTCACAATCATGGTGGAAGGTGAAAGGCACATCTCACATGGCGGCAGACAAGAGAAGGGAGTTTGTGGAGAGAAACTCCCCTTTTTAAAACCATCAAATCTCATGAAACTTATTCTCTAGCACAAGAATAGCATAGGAAAGACCAGCCCCCATGATTCAATTACCTCCCACCAGGTTCCTCCCAGGACAGGTGGGAATTGTGGAAGTTACAATTCAAGATGAGATTTGGGTAGGGACACAGCCAAACTATATCACACCTGTTTGTTTTGTTTTTTTTTTTTTTTTAATATGTAAGGAGACTTTTGTCTTATAATTGAAAAAGTTGGAGAAGTTTAGCTGAGGTCAGGGCTTACAAGAAGAATGAAGACAAAGTCAAAGATAATATGACTTTTGTTTACTACCTAACCTTTTGGAGAGTATCTGAGTCCCTAAGGTTAGGAAGGTGAAGGTTGGAAGCTGAAAGAACTGACCAATTTTTAGGAGATAATTTGGTGAGCTGTGGACATAAGTCGAACTGCTTTGGATTCTTGGGGGAAAGGCAAATATATTTTTGTCATGTTCCATTCTCTCTAGTCTGTATGGAACCCAGCACTGTTCTGGCTCTCAGGAGTACTGAGAAAAATGACACCCTGGCCTGGTTAACTCAAGTTTCACAAAGTGCACCCTCAACATAAACAGAAACAAGGCTCTTCTAAGCAGCTTTTCAGACTGTAGCTCAATCAGGGGAAGCAGAGCAGGAAATGAAGAGTATGGTGGACACTGCATGGTAAAACAGTAGGGGATATGTTTACAGATCCACATGAGTCTGAGTTCTCCTACAAGTGCCAGGGGACACCTGGAGGGCAGAATCTCTAGCAGAGGTGGCATATCCACAGCATTCTTGCTGCCAGTCTTATTCCCCTCTATTCAGTGCCAGGGCAGACGTCACTGATCTATCACTGCCCTCTTTCTGATGAGCTCAGATGCAGCCTCAGAATTCTCAGCTTAGTGTTCCAGGCAACCCCAACCAATTTATCAAAGCTGATGGAGAAGAAAAAAGGTTACGTAGTCTTCAAGCTATCATATAAAATCAGTGCTTTCAGACAGAGCCTTCAAGACCCTTCATGACCAGGGTCCTGTCTGATAGCTAAGCTGAAGCCTGTCTGAATACTCTGTGACACTGTCCCACTTTATTCCTGCTTCTTCCTCCACCCAGAAACACTATTTGCCATCTTTTCAACTTATATATGTATGGAAATTTAAATTTCCCCCCTGAAGTTTTGATAATTTTACTTTATAAAACATGCTCATAATAGATAAACCAGAAAAAAGGCATACAAGTTTTATGTGCACACTTGTGTGTGAGAGTCATACTAAATATAAAAACTCAAAGAAATGGCCAAATGGTTGATGCTTTTATACATACTATCTTGAGATTACAGAAATAATTGGGGATTAGAGCATGGCAAAAGATATTAGCAGAGAGAAAGAAGAGAAGGCCTGGCTAGCAAAAGTGGTCTTGTTATGCAGATGAAACCTCACAGGTAGTAGCCCTCAGAAGGAATGGTGGTAGCCAGTGGTAGATGGTTCTGTTAGAGCTTTAAAGGTGTCAGAGTCTTAGTTAATCTTTTCTACATTCAGATAAGGAAGAGTTTCAGAGAAAGCTTATTTGCATCTGTTGTTTACTTTATTTGCTTTAAAGATGCAAATCTCCCCCACAAAAGGCAACTCTTTAGTTATTCTTGTGTTTGTAACCCTTCTGAATAAGCCATATTGAAATATGTCAAAGAAGTATATTTTGAGATAAAATATTTTAGTTCCTTCCATTTAGTACCTCCTTTGAAACTTTACTTTCAGAAGGTTTCACATATTAAAAGCCAAGTTGATAGTTTTGAAGAAATTTGGGTTAGAAGTTTTGAGATAAGAGAGGCAAAGGGGAAGAAAAAATAGAGACTGGGATAAGCAGAGAAGACCAAATTTATGTATATCATCTCATATCTTCTTAAATCTGTCCTGAGAACAGGTCAGCTCAGTTGAACAGTTGCATCATATTTTAGAATGAGGCATTGCAGATGGGCTTTCAGAGCCAGGGTTCTACATCTGGTGCAGACAAGAAGATCTTTAATAAGAGGCATTTCTGTGGGAACAGGAGAAAAGCAAAGGTTAATGTCATTTAAACTAGTTTTCCTAGAGTCTCTGAAGCATTTCAGATTGCAGTGGCAACCTGACAGATTTTCCTGGATCGTGGTTCTAATTAGGTGATCCAGGAGCTTCCTGAGTAGTCCACACGTCAACAAGCATGAAGACCGTTTATATATAAGTTGCTGTAGCGGTTTATCTTAAACTTTACATCAAGTTGTATAGATTCAGTTAGCAAGGCTTCAAGAAAATCACAGTTTTAATTCCTAGAGATTTTAAGTCAGAAGGGTAGGAGAAAGTTGGAAATGTGGGTCTGGGACTTGTAGCAGGTAAGAATTCAGGAGTCAGTCAAAATTGTAGCCAAGTAACAAAAACTCAAAAACAGTGATCAGTCTTACAGCATAATAACATGGGTACTTTAGTTTTCTCCTGAAACATAGCTTTTCTCTCTCCATTTCTACCAACATGAATTATAGTAAAACCAATTTATTTGCAAAATAAGTTTTAGGTCTATTATATTTGGCCTGATTATATGGATAAAGTGCAGCAAGAATAGTGTTTGGCCATATAGGCTCTTTTGAGTTGGCTTTGCTAGAACATTCTTGTAGGAAAATTTGGATTAGACATTTAAAAATTTCTGGAGGCTTAGGAGCCAAGACAAAGACTATCTGTAATACCTATATAAAGTGGTTATAGGCTCTTTTGAGTTGGCTTTGCTGGAACATTCTTGTAAGAAAATTTGGATTAGACATTTAAAAATTTCTGGAGGCTTAGAAGCCAAGACAAAGACTATCTGTAATACCTATATAAACTGGGCGAACTCTTTTCTTGAGGTCCCTAAAATAGCTTGAGGTTTCTGAGCCTGTGAGAAAGTGACATTCTTTGCTTACTAAAAGGTCAGGAACCCTGGAAAGAAACTGTGTAGACACAGCATCAGGTTAGTCTTCTCTAAGGGGCTTTTATCAGCTCTATAAAAGTTAACTTCAATTCCTCAAAGCAGACTGGTCATATATGAAAATATGATGTTACAATCAAAGACTTGGTAAAATAATCATTGTTTCCAATTGTGTCCTATTACCAAAAAAGCCAACAACAACTAAACAAAAAACCCAAAACACAGATTCTTATTGAACTCATGTAAATACCTATATTGCCATAAAATAAGACTACTCATGAATAGTTTCTGAATTCTTGAGAAATCAGGTAGAGAGAAAGGTAAATGCTTCAATTTTGCTCACAAAAGTACCCTTTACCCAATTGCTATAAAGCTATAGATATCTTAAAAGGAAAAAGATATTGACTCTGACAAACAACACATAAAAAACCAGAAATGTTTCAAACAAAAAACTCATAAAATTATTTTAGTCCTCCATCAGTTTAGTCTCATGTAACAATTTTATAGCTAGCTTTATTTACCAAAGATTACAAAAGTCACACGAACTTGAAAAGCATTTGGGCTTATTTATGCAATTCATGAGTACTAATTTGTTTCCAAGTCACTTTAGTACCATGTAGGTAATATATAAAAACAGGCATGAACACATGTATATTTCAAATGATAGGCAAAAATGTTTGTATAGCTTTGATTGAAAAATTTTAGTCATAAGACAGATAAAACTCATGAGTTTAAAAGGACAGTTGGATTAAACTGTGAATCTGTAAATGAAACAGGTTAAAGTTTATGTGTCCCACAGGGCCAAAGCCTTTACTGAGTTTTAGAGAAAACAGGGTGGCAAATTTACACTTCAAAGTTTGGAGAGCATAAGCTATCTAATGAAGAAGTTTGGTTATGTTAGAGGAAGATAAATAGATACTAAGGTAATACAGCATTGTAGGAATTCACCACAGTATTTTATATGCAGGCCAATTTCATTTCGATAGGTAGCTTCTAATTCAGTCTGTTTTCCAGATAGAACACTGAGCTCAGGGTGGAGCCCATTAACAAATACTGCCAACACAGCATTTGCAGTTTCCAGGGTCTAATGCTTATATATGTGAAAAACAGACAAATTTCCACAAAAGTCAGCTTTTTGGCTATTCTGTGTTTCCAGCCTTTCTGAATAATCCATCTTGAGATATGTCAAAGACATTTTGGGGTATATATTTTATATTTTGGGGTAAAACATTTTAGCTTCCTTCAATAGCCTAAGTGTCCTTCAATATCCCTCCTCTGTGATGGTTGTCTGGTTCATCCCAGGTACTTCCAATACCTTAGAAGCTCTAAGATACTCCTTCTCCACTGCAGGCAGATTAATGCCTTAGAGTCACTGAAACAGTGGAGCTGTTGTAGCTCATTGTTATAAACAGAACGTGCATCTTCAAATTCAGAGTTGAAGCCCTAACCCACCCTGTGACTGTACTGGAGACAGCGCCTTTAAGGAGGTGATTAAAGTTAAATGAGGTCATGGGGTGGGGCCTTTATGTAACAGAACTGATGTCTTTATGGAAGAGGAAGAGACACCTGAGATCTGTCTCTCTTTTTGCCATGTGAGGACACAGCAAGAAGATAGCCATCAGTGACCCAGGAAGAGAGCCCTCATCAGAAACTAAATCCCACTGGAACTTTGATCTTGGATGAACTTTTCAGCCTCCAGAACTATGAGGAAATCAATTTCTGTCGTTTGAGCTACTCAGTCTATGATATTTTGTTATGGCAGCTGAGGTGGCTAGATACTCATGTTCACTGTGGAAGCTAATATGCACAGCCCTGTGGTCTGCACTGGGAATACACAAAGAGGAAAGGCACAGCCCCTGACTTAAAAGACCTCGTTGCCTTTACTAAGAGCAGCAGGTAGACACAGACATACCACCAGAGATTTAGGGATACTTGGAATCATGCTTTGGGAAAGGAAAACACAGTGTGCCATGGGGCACTGTAGTGTAAGATGGTGGTTAGGGCATCGGGCTTTGGTGTCATGCAGATCTCAGTTTGAATCCTGTGTTTGCAATATAACCTCAGAAAAGTTACTTATTGTCTTTGAATCTCAGTTTCTCCACTGTAAAATGGGGGTAATAATAATAACTTTTCTTCAGAGGGTTATTATGAAGATTAAATGAGGTTAAGCAGCTAAGGTACTTAGCATAGACACATGGAAAGTACTGATAGTTATTTCAGAATATTATTGTCAAAAGCATATGGAAAGGGTACCAAGGCATATTGCTAGAAGGATGATAAAAAAAAATCTGCGGAGATTAAAGTAGAATTGAGTTTTATAGGAAAAGTAACAGTTAACCAGAAGACATTCTTGGTAGAAGAAACAATTTGTAATTATTGGGGATAGGGAATAACATGCTACACTTGAGGGACTTCCAATAAGTTGGTAGGACCTGATAAACTCCAAGTAAGTGCAAGAGCTATAGGAGGAGGGTATAGGGAGGAACAGTGGGTGACGGGCAAGAAAAGTAGTCAGGAGCTAGGGAGACAGAGTTTAAACCTTATTCTGGAGATTGGTAGGCAGCCATTGAAGGACCTTGAACGTGGCTTGAAATCGTTAGATTTAGACAGGAGGAGGGTCACCATTTTCACTGAGGAGAGAAGGAAGAATAAAAAGAGAAATGCAGATGCAGGAAAGTTTGAAGATGACAAGAAATGAATGTGGTCTGGATGGCTTGGAGTTCTCTGTGGGATAAGAAGAGAGGTCCTTTAATGAGACTGAGGTAGGAGGCAGGATTTGACTCCAGAGGTGGGGCTCATACACTGAACCAGATTGAAGACTAGCTAAAACAGGGACAGGATGGAAGCAGCTTTCAATCAGACATGCCCACCAGTATGCCATGTCTATTAACTGTTGCCATAGCAACACCAGGGTGTTACCACCCCTTTCCATGGCAATGGCCCAATTACCCAAAAGTTAATACCTTTTCTCTAAAAATTTTTGCATAAACTGCCCCTTAATCTAGATACAATTAAAAGTGGGTATAAATACAACTGTAAAACTGCCCTGAGCTGTTACTCTCTGCCTACAGGGTAGCTATGCTCTACAGGAGCAGTCACAGAGCTATAATACCACTGGAGCTGTAATGCTGTCTGTTCAACAGAGCTATTTTCTTCTGCCTCTGGCAGAAGAAATAATTCTGCCCTTGAATTCTTTCCCGGGCAAAGCCAAGAACACTCAGAAGCTAAGCTCCACTTTGGGGCTTTTCTTCCCTTTTCTTTCCTCTTCAAGATGAGGACTTGAAATAAGGCATGGTAGTTTGGAATAGTGGCTACAATTGAAAGTGCCTTTGTAAAATTCTTATAGCAGTGAGAAAATTATGACAGTGAAAGAGATCTGACCTAATTGACTCCATCTTGCCTTTAACTTCCAAGCTGCCCTTGGTCATTTTTGGATGTAGGCTGAACTAACTTTGGGAGAAATTTAGTTTACAGTTTAACTTTGAAACAAAGATGATATCAGCCTCTCCCTGAAATAAACTCCTCCTTTCCTCCTGGGGAGGAAGACTGCTTTTGTAAAACTAACAAATTAGCCACAATATTAGAAATTATAGTTTAACAGCCATGCAACCAGAGGCTACAAGATTCTTAACTTTCCCAATTGCTCATATGGGTAATGTTACTTTTATAAAACCTAAGATTGATGTTTGAGATATTTTTTTCAGACCCTGTATTCTGGTGGGTCAACTGGCATCACCCAGACTGGTAAACAGGCTCATCTGGTCTTATGGCCCCCCAACCAGGAGCCGACTGAGCTCATCCCTGACTCAACCAATCAGCATTCCCCATTCCCTAGCTCCCTGCCTTCCAAACTATCTTAAAAATATCTTAGCCTCTGGGTTTTTGGATAGGCTGATTTGAGTAATAATAAAGCTCCAGTCTCCTGTTTAGCTGGCTCTACATGTATTAAACTCTTTCTCTATGGCAACAGCCCTTTCTTCATAAATCAACTCTCTCTGGTCAGTGGGCAAAAAGAACCCATTTGTTACAGAATGGGGGAGAAAGCTGCTGGGGACGTGTAGAAGATTTCTTAGCAGCACTAAAGTCTTAGTATTTGTAGTGGGATCTACATTGGGCAGTAGAGTTGAGGATAATAAAAAAGGAAGGATTAAAGTGCTATCAAAACTGCCATTGCAAAATTATAACAGAGACAGTGAAAGAGATTTCAGCTAACCAACTCCATCTTGCTTCCAACCTCCAAGCTGTTTTTGTTCATTCCTGGCTGTAGGTGGAACTAACTTTGGGAGGAACTTAGTTTATAGTTTATAATTTAAAACAAAGATGGTAATAGTCCTTTCCCAAAACAAACCTCCTTCTTGCCTAGAGACTAGACTGCCTTTGTAGGACTAACAAATTAGCCACAGGATTAGAAATTATGGTTCAGGAATAACACACTTGGAGGATACAAAGATTCTGACCCTCCCTAAATTGCTCCTAAGATCAGTGCTTGGGTTATTTTGCAGACCCTGCACTTGATGGGTCAGCTGGCACTACCTAGGTGGATAAACTGGCTCATTTGGTCGTGTGGCCCCCAGCCAGAACTGACTCAGAGCAAGAGAACAGATTCAACTCAGGATTTCATATCTGACCCAACCAGTTAGCACTCTTGACTCACTGGCATCTGTCACCCACCAAATTATTCTTAAAAACTCTGATCCCTGAATGCTTGGGGAGACTGATTTGAGTAATAATATAATAAAACTCTGGTCTCCTGCATAGCCAGCTCTGCATGAATTACTCTTTCTCTATTGCAGTTCCCCTGTCTTGGTAAATCAGTTCCATCTAGGCAGTGGGCAAGGTGAACCTGTTGGGCAGTTACATTATCATCAAAGAAGAAAGGAAGCTGCAAGGAGAGAGTCAGATTGAGAGATGACAGCCTGATCAATCCGCTGGAGGTGTCCGTTAGATATGAGAGATTTGCATGTTGGAATGTGAAAACTGTGAGAGTGCATTACAGGATGGTAAAATTAAAGCAGTTGAGAAATGCAAGCTTCGAGGTGTGTTCATGAGTGTCTGTGATCAGTAACGTAAATGAGCAGCAAGCTTCTGGACAAAGAAGGGCAAGGGATTGTGAGGGCCAAGGTTTTGGATGGACCTTGTATGTCAGTACTTTCCAAATTTTAATGTTCCCATGGACCACAAGGGATTTTGATAAGGTGCAGATTCTAATTCATTAGGTCTAGGGTGGGGCCTGAGATTCTGCATTTCAGTAAGCATCCCCAGTGATACTGATTCTGCAGATCTGCTGTCCACACTTTGAGTGCAATGTCTAAATGGACAGTGAAATGGCCCAGGATGCAGGCAGGTGGTGGGGGAGAATTCTATGCCTTTGGCCCTCCTCATCAATGGTGCTCCTGATTGCTGTCATGGAAGGGAGAAGGAGTCAGAGAAGAGGTGTAGGGGAAGCCAGCTTTGCCTGGCATATCCCACAGCAGTCTCCCTGCAATAAGGGAGAAGGCTGCTAATTGGCTAGCAACACTCAATATTAATTAACTCAATAGAATTGGTCCCCTGAAGCCTGTTTTGCATAATTAATGAATGCTCAGCTATAAGCTGCTGAAAACACTGAAGCCAAAGTGTTACAATTTTCCGATCAGCTAAGCAGAAACACTGCAATCCATACTGTTTGTGGACACAGCAAAAAGCTTAACTCTTCCTAATTACTGAGATTGGCTATAGAGCTCTTGGCTTTGCCATATCCTAATGGGGAGAAGCAGGGCTGAACTGAGACACATGGGCACCCCAGGCAAGCTGGTAATTTGATGCCTCTTCGACAAAATACTCTCTAAATATTTGTTCAACTTTCAAGAGAAGAAGCTGAGTACTTCTTTGTGGAGAAGCAGAATAGGAAAGTGCTGGGCCAGGTGTAGTTTCTCCTTTGTTGTCTCGAAAAATTCAGCTCTGGCTCAAACTTTCATAACATACTCAGCAAAACAAGACCCTGCAGTCATAGGCCCATACTCCTTAGAAGGCAGGTTGCCACCATCTCTAAAGATCACTGGAAGATGCCTCTGGGAGGCCTTGCCTTCCATCCCATGTTGTTCACTGAAGGACTTTCCCCGAGATGTCTCTTTTTTAGTTTTTTTCTAAATTTCTAATGCTGGTAAGTATACACATAACATAGAATGTGCTACTTTTACCACCTTTAACTGTAGTGTCAAGTACATTCACATTATTGTGCAACCAATCTCTAGAACTGTTTTTATCTTGCAAAATCGAAACTCTGCCTATAAAAAAGGCCAATTCTCAGCTCTCTCAGCCCCTGGAAATCATCATTCTACCTTCTGTCTTATAAATTTGACTACACTAAGTACTTCATATAAGTGGAATCATATAGTATTTATCTTTTTGTGATTGGCTTATTTCACTTAACATAATGTCCTCAACATTCATCTATGTTGTAGTGTGTGTCAGAATTTCTTTTCAAGGCTGAATAATGTTCCATGTTTTGTTCATCCATTCATCAACTGATGAACAATAAAGTGGTTTCGACTTTTTGGCTATTGGGAATAATGCTGCCATGAACATGGGTGTACAAATATTTCTTGAGACTCTGCTTTCAATTCTTTTGGGTATGTGCCCAGAAGTGGAATTTTTGGACCATATGGTAGGTAATTCTATCTTTAATACTCCAAGGAGCCGCCATGCTGTTTTCCAGAGTGGTTGCACCATTTTACATTCCCACTAACAGTGTACAAGGGTCCCAATTTCTCCACATCCTTGCCAATACTTTTTATTTTCTGTTTTTATGGTGCTACCAATCCTAATGGGTTGAGGTGGTATCTTATTGTGGTTTTGATTTGCATTTCTCTAACGATTAGTGATGTCAAACATCTTTTAATGTGATTATTGGCCATTTGTATATCTTCTTTGGGGAAATGTCTGTTCAAGACCTTTGCCCATTTTAGAATCAGGTTGTTTTTCTGTTATTGAGTTGTAGGATATCTTTATATGTTCTGGATAATAACCCCTAATTAGATATATGACTTGCAAATGTTTTCTCCTATTCCATGGGTTGCCTTTTCACTGTGTTCTTCGATACACAGCTTTTAATTTGGGGCTAGTCCAATTTACCTATTTTTTCCTTTGTTGCCTATGCTTTTGTTATCATATCCAAGAAATAATTGCCAAGTCCAATGTCATGAAGATTCCCCTGTATGTTTTCTTTTAAGAGTTTTGTAGTTTTAGCTTTTATGTTTAGGTCTAAGATCCACTTAGAGTTAATTTTTGTATATGGTGAGAGGTAAGGGTCCAACTACATTATTTTGCATGTGGATATCCAGTTTTTCCTGCATTATTTGCTAAAAATAAGCTCTATTAACAAATAGGTTTTTTGTTTTGTTTTGTTTTGTTTTTGCATATTGTTACATTTCTTGAGAAGTTTAGCTTCACTTTTAGATTTGCACCATGGAGAACTTTGTCTAGCTGTTGTGGATGGTCTGTAATGGGTCAATTTTCCTGGCATTCAACTGGGCAGAAGTTAGTGTGGAGAGCTGGTTCTTCAATGCCTACTTATGCCATTGGTTGGATGGTTTGAAGAAAAAATTTTATTACCTAGAAGCATAGATTCTGAGTCAAACTGCCTACATCCAAATTCTAAGCCTACTACCTATGGATAGTTACCTGGGCATGCATAAATTACTTACCTTCTCTGAGCCTCATATTCTCTGTCTGTATAATAAGGATAATAATAGTGGCCCTTTCTTTTTTTTTTCTTTTTTTTTTTTTTTTTGTATTTTTAGTAGAGACGGAGTAATAGTGGCCCTTTCTAATACTAAATGATATTAGGAATTAATTGAGTTAATAACAGGCACATAAACAGTTTCTGACATATAATAAACATTTCATAAATGTGACAAAGGGCTGATATCCAGAATTTACAAAGAACTAAAACAGATCTACAAGAAAAAAACAAACAAGCCCATTCAAAAGTGGGCAAAGGATATGAACAGACACTTTACAAAAGAACACATACATGAGGCCAACAAACATGAAAAAATGCTCATCATCACTGGTCATTAGAGAAATGCAAATAAAAACTACATTGAGATACCATCTCATGCCAGTTAGAATGGTGGTCATTAAAAAATCTGGAGACAACAGATGCTGGAAAGGATGTGGAGAAATAGGAACACTTTTACCCTGTTAGTGGGAGTGTAAATTAGTTCATCCATTGTGGAAGACAGTGTGGCGATTCCTTAAGGACCTAGAAATAGAAATTCCATTTGACCCAGCAATCCCATTACTGGGTATATATTCAAAGGATTATAAATCATTCTACTATAAGGACACATGCACACGAATATTCATTGCAGCGCTGTTTACAATAGCAAAGACCTGGAACCAACCCAAATGCCCATCGATGATAGACTGGACAGGGAAAATGTGGTACATATACACCATGGAATACTATGCAGCCATCAAAAACAATGAGTTCCTGTCCTTTGTAGGGACATGGGTGAACCTGGAAACCATCATTCTCAGCAAACTGACACAAGAGCAAAAAATCAAACACTGCATGTTCTCACTCATAGGTGGGTGTTGAACAATGAGAACACATGGACACAGGGAGGGGAGCACTACACACTGGGGTCTGTTGGGGGGAAACGGGAGAGATGGGGGTGGGGAGGTGGGAAGAGACAGCGTGGGGAGAAATGCCAGATATAGGTGAAGGGGAGGAAGGCAGCAAATCACAATGCCATGTGTGTACCTATGCAACAATCTTGCATGTTCTTCACATGTACCCCACAACCTAAAATGCAATTAAAAAAAAAAGAATGAATTGAGTTAACAACAGGCACTTAAACGGTTTCTGACACATAATAAACATTTCATAAATGTTAACTATTATTATTATTCTGTAGCTATATTGGTTGTCTATACTGCATAGCAAATTACCACAACTTACCAGCTTAAAACAACTCATTTTGGCATTTAAAAATCAATTAGTGCAGCGACAATGTCAAGAAAAATGGACAAAAACCATATGATCATCTCAAAGGACCGCAGAATAAAAGTAGCTAACAAAATCTAACCCCTTCATGATAAAACATTCAACAAACTAGGAATAGCAGGAAACTTCCTGTACCTGATGAAAGGAATCTATAAAAGTCCTACAAAAAAGCTAATACCAGACTTACTGGTGAAAAACTAAATGCTTTCTCCCTACATTTAGGGGGTAAGGCAAGGATATCTGCTTTTACCACTTCTATTCAACATTGTACTTTTGGTTCTCAACAGGACAAATCGGCAAGAAAATGAAATAAAAGTCATCAAGATTGGAAAGGAATAATAAAACTATCTGTATTTGTTGATGACATGATCTTGTCTATAGAAAATCCTAAGGCACCCACTAAAAAATGATTAGAACTAATACACAGGTTCAGCAAGGTCACAGGATGCAACATCAGTCTATAAAAATTAATTGTATTTCTATACACTTGCAATCTGAAAATAAAATTAGGACAAACAATTTCATATAGAATAACATCAAAAAGAATTAAAAACTTAGAAATAAATTCAACAAAAAAGTACCAGATTTGAACTTTGAAAACTACCAAACATTATTGAAAGAAATTAAAGAAAATGTAAATAAATGGGAAAATATTTCACATTTGTGGGTCATAAGACTTAAATCTTCATAAGATTATTAAGATGTCCACTCTCCCCAAATTGATGTATAGATTCAGCATAATTCTACTCAAAATCCCAGATGATTCCTTGCAAAAATTGACAAGATGATTTTGAAATTCATAGGAAAATTCAAGAAGTTTAAATAACAAAACAAAACAAACTTGAAAAAGAACAAAGCTGGATGACTCCCACTTTCCAATTTCAAATGTACTACAAAGCTATAGACAATGTGGTACTGGCATAAGGACAGACATGCATATCAACATAAAATTGAGAGTACAGAAATAAACTTTCATGACATTTGTGGGTCAGTTGGTTTTCAATAAGGTTGCCAAAGCAATTCACAGGGAAAAAAGTAATCTTTTCAACAAATAATGCTGGGACAACAGGAAAGCCAGATGCAAAAGAATGAAACTGGAGTCCTGCCTTATGTCATATGCAAAAATGAACTCAAAATGAATCAGAGACCTAAATGTAAAAGCTAAAATAATTAAATAAACTCTTAGAAGAAAACATAGGGACAAGTCTTCATGACTTTAAATTAGGCAATACATTCTTAGATATGAAGCACAGTCAACAAAAGAAAAAAATAGATAAAAGGAACTTTATTAAAATTAAAAACTTTTATATTTCAAAGGACACCACCAACAGACTACTTGGAGAATGGGGGAAAATATTTGCAAATAATATATCTAATAAGGCACTTGTATTAAGTATTACTGAAGACCTCTTAAAACCCAATAGTAAAATGACAATCCCATTAAAAAGTGGGTGAAGAATATGAATAGACATTTCTCCAAAGCAGATAATGGAGTTGTATAACTCTAAATGTACTAAAAACATTGAGTTGTACACTATAAGTGGGTGAATTACATATCAATAAACCTCACTCACACACATGCACATTTATTGCCTCATAATTTCTGTGGGTCAAGGGTCCGTGTACAGCTTATTTGGCTTTTCTCCTTAGGGTTTCACAAGGTTGCAATCAAGGTGTCAGCCAAGGCTGGGTTTTCATGAGCTATGATTGGAGAAGGATCCACTTCCAAACTCTCTCATGTTGGCAGAATTCATTTCCTTATGGCTGTTGCATTAATGGTAACTTTCTTCTTCAAAGCTAGCAATGGAGAGAGAGGCTCTAACAAGATGGGTGCTATGTGATCATGTAAACATAATCATGTACATACCTCATCATCTCTACTGCCTTCTGTTGGTTAGAAACAAATCATACTTGCTGCCCATATTCAAGGGGAAAATTTATTAGAAAGTGTTAATTATAGGAGGTGGGAATCATGTGGACCATCTTATAGTTTGTCTACCACAGTAACATTCTTGGGCCAATTTTTATAATTACGCAAACTATATTAGTGTCCAGTGTCATTTCCGATCCTAGTTTGTAGAGCAGCTCAGATTTCTAACATATAATCATTACTATTGATTGCTACAATTTATGTAGTATTTGCTTAGGGACTGACATTACTATGTACTTTTTATATATTATTCTATTTCATACTTGGAAAACCCTATGAGGAAATACAGGCTCACAGAGACTATTCCTTCCAAGGTCACATAGCTAGTAGGTGAAGGAGTTGAAATTTAACCCAGGTATTACGAATCCAAAGGTTATCATGCCTTTGAATACTATCATATAGTAATTAGATTAGTGTGTGTGTGTATGTGTGTTGAGTATGTTTTAAATATTGGCAATGTGTTATAATGTATATTTTAAGTCTAAGTAGAAATATCACTTATTGTTTAAAAAGTATTAGACATTTTATTAGGCACTGATGAAACAAGGCAAACTAGACAGACAGTTTATTAACTCCTTCTGTGGTCTTAGACAATTTTGGCCTACTTTGCTTAAAGTTTTTTGTGGCTAACCTCTTGTTTTTCTCCATTTTATTCTTACCATTTCCTAAAATTGTTATAGTCATAGTAGTTTTACTATGCCTCCAAACAGATTTTTAATATATTTTGTTTAGATTGTTTTATTGTTTTTAGAGAAAGACTTGGACTCAAACAACCTAGTCTACCATTGCCAGAAGTGGGGGCTTCACTTTGTTTTTTAAGATATTCTTCTGGACTTGACTTACTGTGTAAGATCATACCATAGGCTCAGAACTTAAAATAAGACTTTTCTGCTTACTATGGAAGAAAGGAGGGAAGTACTTACCAACCAGAAGTTTGGTGACTGTCACCATATCCTAGGACGTTAGCCCCTGAAAATCATAGCCTTTTTTTTTTTTTTTTTTTTTTTTTTTTTTTTTTTTAACGCACAAGTATAGCGTAAGATCTCCTTTGAGAGTTGGCTTATGATTAGCAAGAGAGGAGTTGGTCTTTTGGTACTTAGGTAGGAAAGCGCTCATGATACTCAGGGGAAGTGATGGAAACCTAATAGTCCTGCATTAGGGAATTTCAAAAAGTTTTTGTAAGAGATACTGCTAACATGCATTTTTGAGATATCTATCATTTTGTTAAGATTTTAATTTTCTTGGCAACATTTTATATTTTGTACATCTTCTTTGTTACATCACGTTGTATTACAGAGAGATGCAGGACTAACTTAGACGCAGGACTTACTTATTTATCATTTGGTGCTGGCTAGTACTGTTTCTGCTGGGGAAGGAGACTTGGAGAATAGTATCTTTTCCAATATTTAGTAGAAAGAAGGGAAGGCATTTATCACTTTGCTCTAGCTTGCTTTCAAAAAGGACTGGAGAACTTCTGAAAAATTCTCAGATTTCTTGGAAACTCCCTATCCAAACAATGGCTTTGACTAAAATTTGTGCTTTTCTTGGGGCTGCTGATTATTCCCTAAATCATTCCAAAGTGACGGTCATCTTGAGTGACACCATTATCACCTGTGTACAAACCCTCAATAAGAAAATGGAAAAGAGAAAAAAGTAATCAAGATAAAAAAAATTACCTGAAGATAATGAATGTGGGCAATGAATAGTGAAGGGCACAGAACTGCTTTGTTTTCCAGGGATGGGAAAAAGAGATAGGGAAAAGTTCCATGTTGATCCCAGGAGAAATTTCTTATCTTCTTTGCTCGCCTAATAGTCAAGTGAGGAATGGCTTGCATGAGAAGAGACTGCATGGGAAAAGCCTGGGCTTTAGAAGATAATAAAAGAAGACCAGGTGATGGTTCTACCACTTAATTAGTACATGATCTGTGAATATTATGCACATCTTTGAGCCTCATCTGTAGATGGGAATATTTCCTTCATTGGCTTGTTACAGGTATGAATGTAGAAACCACTGTGAAAGTGTAAATTTAGTAGCATGAGATAGAAAAAAGAAAAGCCTGGTTTAGTTACTTTATTGTTGTGGTTAAATGTGGATTTTGGCAGCAGACAAACTTGAGTTTGAATCCCACTTTCTGCTTCCTCATCTTTCAGAATTAAATAAAATGCTTAGTGTAGTTTCTGTCATATGGCAAATAGGTGCTCAGTAAGAGTTATCTGCTATTATTGTTGTGATGATGATGATGATGTAGGGGGTCTGCTTGTTTATTTTTGCCCATTTGGTGATCAGACCATTGTTTATTGTAGTCAGATTTGGCTTTCCAAGTTCAAACATATGTCTTTATTTAAATAGCATTTTAATGTAAGATCTAAATAGATTGACAAAAGGATTTTGAGAGAAAATTTGAATTTATGCTCTAGAATGAGAATTAGATACAGTTCATTCTACCTTAACCTCAGCATAAATATATGCAGCCAGTTGTAAGTGACCTAGAAAGTATTCCAAGGAAAACATCTACTGGTTCCTCACTAAGGAACAAATGAACATCCTTATCAGAGAAGTTGGGGGAACATGTTTGTTTTGGCTTGGTATGTATTTCTCATATTCCATTTTACAGAGTCCCTTTTGTACCATTTGATGCTTTTGTTTTACAATATTTGAGCTAAGATCCTACCTTTCTGTATATCAAGAGCCTTAACATCACAGTCAGCTCCTGATTATCTGAGCTGAATGACTGGTTTGATGAGCAAGATATAGCAGAGACCTGGTAAGTGCTTACCTTCCTAGAAGTACTAGGAAGCCAAGTGAATTGTTATTTACCCTCCCTCCCTGCCTTGCGACTAGGAGAAGGGAGACAAAATCTGAAGCTTAGCTTAAGAGATGATAGGGAAGCTGAGAAGGAGAAATGCTCCACTTTAAAGGAACTTGTAGGCCTATATGTAGAGTTAAATTGGCAACAGAAAAAACATTGAATTTATTTTTAAATTAATTATTTTTCCTACTTTCCTTGACATTATATTGCTTTTCTTTTTTCCATCTTCTTGATTTAAATGCCCAATTTATTAGAGATAGTATATATGGTGGGAATGAAAGGTAATGACTTTTCCTCTGAATAATGCTTTGGCTGCATCCTACAGGGTTTAATATGCAATATTTTCTATTTTTAAATTATGGTCCAGATATTTTATACATCAGTTAGAGTTCTTTCTGTGGCAAATAACAGAAAACTGACAATTGCCTTGAGGAGTTATTTTTTCCTAAGAAATTTGAGGTAGGAGGGTTTCAGGGCTGGTTTATTGATACCATCAGTTCAATGATACCATCAATGACCCACATTAGTCTGATTATTCTGTTCTGCCACCTTTAGTATATGGGGATTGTTCTTAAGCAAGTTCTCTTCGTGGTGATAAGGTGCAGCTTTGGGTGTCACATACCCATGAAAATTTTCAGATGCAGAAATGGGACAGTTTCTTTTTAGCATTGAAGTAAACCTTTGCAAGAAGACATTCATCTGACTTTCCTTCAAAGTTCATTTGTCAGGATGTTTCATGTGACCATTGCTAATCACTGGTGACAGGAATGAGACCACTATGATTTGATTCAGACCAAACAAGATTATACCCCCTAGAAGTGGGAGTGGAACCTACCTCACCTAAAACAGATGGCTTCTTGGAGAAGAGAGATTATTTTTAAAAATCATGTAAAATTCGAAGAAAGGAAGAAAGAAAATGGTTATTGAAAATGCAACCAGCATTAACTGCTGCTTCCTGCAGTTGTGGTTTTAGTTTCCTCTTAAACTTAGGAGTTATGTAGGGTCTTAGAGAAAGTTTTAAAGTTTAAAAATAGTCAAGGATTTTGGTTTGTTTCTACGTAATTTTAGATTGTGGTTAATAATGTGGTTTGGCATTTTTACTTTTTAGAATTTTTGAGTTTATTTTTGTTTAAGGTATAGAGAATGTTTGCATTTTATGATTACATGAGAAGAAAGAGTAGTTTCTGTTCTTAGGTCAATATTGTTGATTACATCATTCAGATTTTATATATTTTTATCTTTTATTAACTTGATATTTTTCTAAATGTTCTATTTTGGAATAATTAGAGATTTACAGAAAAGTTTGCAAAAATAGAACAGTTTCCTCACATCTACCTAGTATAGGTAGTTCCCCTTTGCCTACCTTTCCTGAATGTTAATCAATATAATTGCAGTATATATGAAAAAAAAACATGAAGAACTTAACATGGGTACAATTCTATTATCTAAATCACAGAGTTTGTTCAGATTTTACTTATTTTCCCACTAATGTTTAACTTGATCTTTAAAGACTGAGAAAGCTGTATTAAAATACCTCATTGCTATGGGATTTTGGACTCCTTTTTCTTTGCATTTCAGGTAATTTTTTGGCTTTTTATGTTTAATTCTGTATAATTTACTACATAGAGCTTCAAGATAATTTTATGTCAATGTGGAACTTACCTTTCATCAGTATAATGTGATCTTTTAAATCCCATTTAATGACATAGTTTTGAACTCAGCGTTTTCTGAGGAAGACAAACTCTGACTCTTTTTTTTGTTTAAATTTTCATAGTATTCCTTTCCTATTCTTTTACTTTCAGCTTTATGAGTAATTTTGTTTGGGTGTGTATAAGTCAAGATCCTGGTAGGAAACAGATACCATGCTCAAATTAGGTAACTAGATGAGAATTTAAGAAAGGGATTGTTTGGAGAGGTGTGAGCAAGGGTGTGGAGAAACCACAGGGATGGCATATTACCCTTGGACTTAACCCCTGGGCAATCTGACAGCCCCTTCTTTGCCTGACAGACCCTGAAGAGAAGGTGCTGCCTAATGACAGCTGGGGCCCTTGGATGTGGGAGGCACCCCACTGTGGTGATTCTGCACAAGGGAGCCAGGTAGATAATGCCCTAACCTCACCCTCTTCCCTCCCTCGCTCAGACTTCAGGCTGGTGCTTCCTATGACCAAACCCAAATGGAAGCTGGAGGTAAGGCCAGGTGTGGATACATTGGTATTGGTTGGCCTCCTGGTTCACAAAGCAGTGGATTATAACAGAGTAGATCTGGAAAGCAAATGAAAGCTATCTAGTAAAAGTTGTGCTGTTTTTCTATAGAGCATTTTTGGCTAGATTTAGTTCATTTTAAATCTAATCTGAGAATTCTTTCTATGCATTAGATTAACTTTTCACATTAACATTTACTGTTGTAACAGATGTGTTTAGTTTTTATCTGTTATCTAATTTCTATTTTCTGCTTTTTACAATTCTTTTGTGCTATTTTCTAGTTTTCTACTGTTGCCTGTTTGTTTGCTTTTTTATATTTTCTGCTTCATTAATTTGGATGGTATTCAGCTCTACTACTTGGTAAGTCTGCATATATATACTTAACACAGTTCAACTTAATAGCCATGCCCCTTATAAGAATGTTTTGGTCATTGGTGGGTCCCATAAGATTATAATGGAATCAAAAAATTCCTATTAACTAGTGACACTATAGCTGCTGTAACATTGTAGCTCAATTACTTTATTTAAAAAATAAATTTAGTGTAGCATAAGTATACAGTGTTAATAAAGTCTACACTAGTGTACATTTATGTTGTAGGCCTTCACATTTACTCACCACTCACTGATTAACTCAGAAAAGTTGCCTGTCCTGCAAGCCCTATTCATGGTAAGTGCCCTATACAGGTGGTACCATGTTAAAAAATCTTTTATACTGTACTTTTACTCTGCCTTTTCTATGTTTAAATACACAAATACTTACTATTGTGTTCCAATTGCTTATAGTATTCAGTACAGTAACATGCTGTACAGGTTTGTAGCCTGGGAGCAATAGACTACCATATAGCCTAGGTATATAGTAGGTTGTATCACTCAGGTGTAGGGAAAGTACACTCTGTGACGCTCACACAGTGACAACATCCCCTAACAACGCATTTCTCAGAACATATCCCTGTTAAGTGACACATGACTATGCTCTTAGTTTTGGATTATCAACTTTATAGATTAAACAATATCTGCAGACAGCACCATTTCCCATGAAAGATAAGAAAATTAGTGTACATACTTACTCATGAATCCCCTTTTGTTAGATTTTGTTGGTATGATGTGGATTTTTGTTTCAGCTTATAATGCATACCTTTTTCTAATGTTGTTTTTGTGTCACAAATCACAAATTTCACCTTGTGTTTGGTAATTATGATAGCTTTAGTTGCAGCAGTTTAAGGCTTACAAGGATTCATTGCTCTGGGTAACGGTGCTGACTTGAGGACAGGTTCTGTCCCATGCTGTGTTCTTCTGTTTTGGAGTGAGCTAGTCATCTTTGCATAAAATCTTAGAAGTTCCTGGCTTTTGGTTTAAAAAGGCTTGCTATTTTTTTTTCTCCTGCCCAACTAGGCCTCTTGCCTTATCCCTAGGGGCATCTTCTTGTTTCCCTCCCATGCTGTGCTCAGAAAGTTCTTTGCACTTGGGAAGGGTAGCTTTCTGTGGGGCAGTCCACATTTTCCCACACCCTTTTATCACTGGTTCCTTTTACTCCCATTTGTGTGGGAGGGTGGGTATTTGTAAGATTTTAAAGAATTTTTTCCTTTTAGTCTTCATGGCTCTGTTTTGCATTCTCTTTGTCAACTCCTAGAGTCGAATATTTTTAATTTCAGTTATGGAGAATATTTCAGTTATGGATTTCAGTTATGGATAATATTTCTTCATTTGTGGTGTGAGACCGAGACCCTTACAGTTTCAATGTTGATGGTATATTTGCTGTTTAATTAGCTTATGTAGGTTTGTTCACTTATGTATGCTTTGGATAACAAAGTTTTATAAACTTGCCCATATACTGTCATCTTTTCCTAAATATTTTAATGGTTATTTTCCCCAGCTTTATTCAGGTACAAATGACAAACAAAAACTACGTATTTGAGGTGTACAGTGTGATGTTCTGATACACATATACAACAAATACTTGTGAAATGATTGCCACAATCAAACTAATTAATGTATCCATGGCCTTGGTAATCTTTTATGCTGTTTTATAAAAGACATTCGCATTTAAATCTTGAACTCATCTGATACATATTTTTCTTTTCTTTTATTTATTTATTTTTTTTTTTTTTGAGAGGGAGTCTCGCACTGTCACCTTGGCTGGAGTACAATGGCGTGATCTCTGTTCACTGCAACCTCTGCCTCATGGATTCAAGCGATTCTCCTGCCTCAGCCTCCTGAGTAGCTGGAATTACAGGCATCCGCCACCACACCTGACTAATGTTGTTTGTATTTTTAGTAGTGATGGGATTTCACTGTGTTGGCCAGGCTGGTCTCGAACTCCTGATCTCATGATCCACTTGCCTCAGCCTCCCAAAGTGCTGGCATTACAGTCATGAGCCACTGCACCCAGCCTCTGATACATATTTTTCTACATGGTATAAACATGACTTTCTTTTGGCCCAATGTTAGTGTTTTGTACCAATATAGCTTGTTGAATAATCAGTTTGCTCACTGACTTGAAAAACGACTTCTGCTATGAGCTAAATTTTCATATGCACTTGAATTCGTTTTTGACTTTCCATTTGATCTCACTGATCTTATTGATTCTGTCACTTCTCCACCTCCTGTCCACACTCCAAACCCATTCACTGTGTTTGAGGTGTGACTAGACTACCTGAGTCATTAACTGCTCTTTAATCCAGCATTGCCTGTCCTTTACCTTCCCCTTAAAGCATGTTTTCTGTCCTCCTTCCCTGTGTGGCCCATTGGTGCCTCTCATTCACAGATAATCTGAGTTTTCAGAGGCTCCTCACCAAGTCTCCTAACAACCTCTCACCCAGTTTGGATTTCTAAGGGACCAAGGAAGTCCTCCAGGACCTGAGAAGTCTGTTCCCATCCACAGTCTTGACGTGAGGATGAAAGAACTTTGCAGGGTGTGAGCTTTCAATCATCTCCCACCCACAGATCCTCCACCGCTCCCTCAGCATGACCCCAGGGAGGCCCACAGCCTCAGACTGCCTCATTTCATCACCAGCAAGGTCTTGTCTAAGAATTGCTCTGTATATTTTAGGTACAAAATATACAGAGTATAAACAGTATATATTTAAAATACAAATTGGTTAGTGAGCTTATCTCCCCCAATCCCATGCATATATGGATGACTCCACAAGCTTCCCAGAAAAGCGCACAATTGATGACATACTTTGGTGTGTGTGATTGTACAGAACTGTACAAGGACCCTCAATATTTGAGCAGTTTCAACTTTTCAAGAATTCTAGATCTATTGGCAGAATTGGAACAGAGACATTGGCAGAAATATCACTTTATCTGTTTTATTTAAAAAAGACATTTTTAGGGAAAATTGATATTTATGATATAGTTATATTTTTAGCACTCTATAAATCTGAAGCCATCTTGATAGCTGCAGAACATAAAAATGTATTATGGATAACTTGGTTTGCTCATAAAACAGTCATGTTTGGCATATTAAATGTCAGAGTAAGGTTTATGAAGACAGCAATTATACATTTACTAATTGAATTGACATTCAAACACATTCCAGTCTATAAAAGAAAAATGACAACACAGTAGTGTTTAAGGAACAAAGCATCTCAGAGTACTTCTAAAATTAGCACATTTCTTTTTGTTTCTTTGTTTTTTATTTGCATTTCAGTAGCTTTTGGGGTACAAGTGGGGTTTTTTTTTTTACATGTACATGGATGAATTATACAGTGGTGAATTCTGAGATTTTATTGTACCCATCACCTGAGTAGTGTACAATGTACACAATGCGTAGTTTTTTAAAAAATCCCTAGCCACCCTCCCACTCTTCCCCTTCTGAGTCTCTAAAGTCCATTATATCACTTCTTATGCCTTTGTGTACTCATAGCTTTGCTCCCACTTATAAGTAAACACATGATTTTTGGTTTTCTACTCCTGTGTTACTTCACATAGAGTAATGGCCTGTGGCTCCATCCTAGTTGCTGCAAAGGACATTATTTTATTCTTTTTAAGGACAGAGTAGTATTCGATAGTGTAAATATACCACATTTTCTTGATCTATTCTTTAGTCATTGGGCACCTAGGTTGGTTCCACATCTTTGCAATTGTGAACTGTACAAGTGTCTTTTTCATAATAATGGCTTCTTTTCCTTTGGGTTAGTGGGATTGCTGGATTGAATGATAGATCTATTTTTAGCTCTTTAAGGAATCTCCAAACTGTTTTCCATAGAGGTTTTATTAATTTACATTCCCACCAGCAATGTATAAGTGTTTCCTTTTCCCCACATCTATGCCAACATCTGTTATTTTTTGACTTTTTAATAATGGCCATTCTTGCAGGAGTAAAGTGGTATCTCACTATAATTTTAATTTGCCTTTTCCTGGTGATTAGTGATGTTAAGCTTTTCTTAAAATGTTTTTTGGCCATTTGTATATCTTCTTTTGAGATATGTCTATTTATGTCTTTTGTCTACTTTTTAATGAAATTATGTGTGTTTTTTTTTTCTTTGTGATTTGAGTTCCTTGTAGATTCTGGATACTAGTTCTTTGTTGGATGCATAGTTTGCAAATATTTTCTCCCATTCTGCGGGTTGTCTGTTTACTCTGTTGATTATTTCTTTTGCTGTGCAGAAGACTTTTAGTTTAATTAGGTCCCAATTATTTATTTTTGTTTTAGTTTCATTTGCTTTTGGGGTCACAGTTATGAATTCTTTGCCTCGGGTGATGTCTAAAAGAGTTTTTCCAATGTTGTCTTGTAGCACTTTTATGGTTTCAGGTCTTACATTTACATCTTTGATCCATCTTGAGTTGATTTTTATATATGGTGAGAGATAGGGATCCAGTTTCATTCTTCTACATGTGGCTTGCCAGCTTTCCCAGTACCATTTATTAAATAGGGTATCAATTTCCCAATTTATTATTTTTTTAATGCTCGGTTGAATATCAGTTGGCTGTATGTATTTGGCTTTATTTCTCAGTTCTCTATTCTGTTCTGTTGGTCTATGTGCCTACTTTTATGCCAATACTCTGTTGTTTTTGTAACTACAGCCTTTTAGAATAATTTGAAGTCCACTAATGTGACACCTCGAGATCTGTTCTTTTTGCTTAGAATTGCTTTGGCTATTTGGGCGTTTTCTGGTTCTATATGAATTTTAGGATTTTTTTTTGAATTCTGTGAAAAACGATGATGATATTTTGATGGGAATTGCATTGAATCTGTAGATTGCTTTGGGCAATATGGTCATTTTCACAATATTGATTCCTCCAATCCATGAGCATGAGATGTGTTTTCATTTGTTTGTGTCAGTTATGATTTCTTCCAGCAGTGTTTTGTAGTTCCCCCTGTAGAGATCTTTCACCTCTTTGGTTAAGTATATTCCTAGGTATTTTATTTTTCTTGCAGCTGTTGTAAAAGGGATTGAGTTATTGATTTGAGTTTTGGCTAGTTACATAGCAGTGCTACTGTTAGTATATAGTTAGTATATAGCAGTGCTACTGTTTAGAGTACATTGATTTTGTAACCTGAGACTTTCCTCAATTCATTTTTTTCTCAATAGAAATTTTTGGAATAGTTTCAGTAGAATTTGTACTAGTCCTTCTTTGAATATCTGACAGAATTCAGCTGTGAATCCTTGTTCTGGGCTTTTGTTGTTGTCAATTTTAAAATTACTGATTCAGTATCGCTACTTGTAATTGGTCTATTCAAGTTTACTGTTTCTTCCAGATTTAATCTAGGAGGGTTGTATGTTCCCAGGAATTTTTTCATTTCCTCTAGGTTTTTTAGTTTATGCACATAAAGTTGTTCATTTTAGTCTTGAATGATCTTTTGTATTTCTATGATGTCAGCTGCAATATCTCCAGTTTCAATATCTCCAGTTTCATTTCGAATTGAGCTTATTTGATTCTTCTGTCATCTTTTCTTGGTCAATCTAGCTAGTGATCTATTGATTTTATTTATTTTTTCAAAGAACCAGCTTTCTGTTTCATTGATCTTTTGATTTTTTTTTAAATGTCATTTAGTTCTGCTCTAATTTTTGTTATTTTTTTCTTCTTCCAGCTTTAGGTTTTGTTTGTTCTTGTTTCTCCAGTTGCTTGAGGTGTGACAACAGGTTGTCAATTTGTACTTTTTAAGACTTTTGATATAGGCATTTAGCACTATAAACTTTCTTTTTAGCACTGCTTTTATTGTATCTCAGAGGTTTTGATATCTCATTATTACCATTCAATTAAGATATTTTAAATTTTTCATCATGATTTTATGATATCATTCAGTTAATCTAGATATCATTCAGGAACAGATTATTTAATTTCCATGTATTTGTATAGTTTTAAGGGTTCCTTTTGAAATTGGTTTCCAGTTTTATTCCACTGTGATTTGAAAAGGCATTTGATATAATTTTAATTTTTTAAAAGTTATTGATTCTTGTTTTATGGCCTATCATATGTTCTATCTTGGAGAATGTTTCATGTGCTGATAAGAAGAATGTATGTTCTACAAACCTTAGGTAGGGTGTTCTGTAATATTCATTAAGTCCATTTGTTCTAGTGTATCATTTCAGTCCACTGTTTCTATGCTGACTTTATCTCTCAAAGATCTGTCTAGTGCTGTCAGTGGTATATTGAGGTCTCCCATGTCACTTTTTGCTGTCTTTCTCATTTCTTATGTCTAGTAGTAATTGTTTAATAATTCTAGGAGCTCCAGTGTTTGGTGCATATAAATTTAGGATTATAATATCTTTTTGTTAAATTCATCTATTTGTCATTATACAGTGACTCTTTTTTTTTTTTTTTAATTTACTGTTGTTGCTTTGAAGTCTGTTTTGTCTGATAGAAGAATAGCTATTCCTGCTTGCTTTTGGTTTCTATTTACATGGAATACTTTTTTCCAACCTTTTACCATGAGTTTATATGAATCCTTCTGTGTTAGGTGAGTCTCTTGAAGATAGCAGATATTTGGTTTGCAATTTTTTATTCACTCTACCATTCTGTATCTCTTAAGTGGAGTGTTTAGGGCATTCACACTCAATGTGAATATTAGATGTGAGGTACTGTTCTCTTCATTATATTAACTATTGCCTAGTTTTGTTTTTCATTGTGCTATTATATTATAGACCCTGTGAGTTGTAAGCTTTCCAGAGGTTCTATTCTGGTGCATTATCAGGCTTGTGTTTCAAGGTGTACAATTCCTTTTAGCATTTCTTAGAGGGCTAGTTTGGTAGTGACAAATTCCCTCAACATTTGTTTATCTAAAAATGACTTTATTTCTCCTTCATTTATGAAACCTAGTTTTGCAGGATATAAAATTCTTGGCTGACAGCTCAAATCACTGGGGCAAATAATTACTTTTTAATAAATGGTATGAAAAAATAGCCATTTGTAAAATATAAATTTATATCCTTTCCTTATACCATACACAAGAATAAACTCAAAGTGACTCAGGTATCAAGATACAGAAAATTAAACTATACAAGTACTTGAAGAAAACACGAGTAAATTCTTGTATCCTGAGTGGAGGGAAGGTTTTCAAATTGTAACTTAAAATCCAGATGCAAACAAAAAAGATTGATAAGTTGGAGTACAGATAGAAAGGATTTTTTTTTTTGATTGAGAGTGAAAAAAATGACAAAAAATGGTTGTAAAATGACAAAAAACATGAACGAACAATTTACAAAAAATATCAAACTAGCCCTCAAGTTTATGAAATATGAAACTTTACTCATGATAAGAGAAATGAAAATTTAAACTAAACTATTATGTTTTATCCATCAGGTTGGCAAAAATTCAAAAGCTTGATAATATGTTTAGCACATGAGGTTGCAGGGAAATAGGGAGTCTCATGTATTGCTTATGAGAATGAAAAATGGTATAATCTCTGTGAAGGGGAATTTGAAGATATCTGATATAACTAGATATTCACTAAGCCTTAGACTCAGTAACCCCATTTTTAAGAATTTAATCTGAAAATACACTGCCAACAATGTGAATAAATGTTTTCACTGCTGCATTTTTGTATGAATGCGAAATATTGGAAATTGCTTAGATGTTCACATTTAGGAGATTTGTTGAAAAAAATAAATAACACCTACATACAATAGAGTATCTTATAGCTGTTAAAAAATGAAGATTATCTCCATGAACTGTTGAGGAGTAATTTTCAGGATATATTTTTAAGTGGACAAAAGCATACTGCAAAAGCGTATGTACAGAATGCCATCTTTTGTGGAAGAAATAAAGGGAAACAAGAAAGCATATGTGTGTTTGCTTACTTCTGCCAAAAGGAAGGAAGGACAAAAACAGTAAAAGTAATTACTTATAAATATAAGAGGAATGGGCAAATATTGCTACTTCTTTCTACATGCCTTTTTGTATATTTTTGACTTTTGGAATTACGTTAATGTCCTACATACCCCAGAGAACAAAACGAAGTAATCAGGAACAGAGAAATTAAGTAAAACTAAATGTAAACAGACATAAGAAACTCAGCTGTATTTCAAATTAATCATATAACCACATTGTAGGGAAAGAAAACTAGTCCAAATAACTTTTGAACACAGATCTTTGACTATACTATATATCCTCAGTTTAGAGAAAGAAAAGAACTACAAACAAATTTTGAACTATTTTTCAGAAGGTTTCCTTTTGGTGGTGCAGATTAACGCTATTTTGAAACTATTTTAAATGCACTGTAGGACTGAGTGATTGAGTAAATGGGTTGGTGTTTGTGGGAGGTAGGATTCTAAATGTGGAAGAGAGAGGTCTCAATAAGGGAATGTAAGGAAGAACTCTGTGGAGTTGGAAGGGAATGTAAATGCCAGTATGAACTCAGGATTTCTTATTCTCCAGTTCTCCAATGAAAGGACATAAAAACAATGACATTCCAGTAGCTGTAAGTATACCTAGTGCCAAAAACATTAAAGGAAAATCATTAAAAAGAAACCAGGGATCTTTGGAGAAATGGCTCATTTCTCAGGGAATGTACAAGATACATCTGGAACACATTTTTCTTTTTTTGTTTTTCTTTTTTAATGCCAGAAAATAAGAAAGTACTAAAAAAGCAAATAAAATGAGGATAGTATGTTATAAAGATACAGAAACCACCTTGAAAGGTCACTGACTGGATCAAATCTGGGACAATTTGAGCATCAAAACAATAGGGACATATAACTATGTTTTATACATATATATAATTATATATTATAACCCATTTAAATATGGATGAGTTTAGGTAATAGATATAGACAGGTAGATGATAGACAGACAGACAGACAAATAGATGAGAAGGGTGGGTTCAGTTGATATATACTGCAAATATTTCTTACAGTAGAATGCCAACTATTGAATGTGAAGGAAGTAGTAGAAGTGGAAAAATCACCATTTTATAACCATCACAGTAAAGACTGGATCAGGCATAAATCATCAATATATGTTAAACTGAAGGAGAAAATTTGACAAGCAGCAGGATGTTTTGATAGTCTCAAAGTATCTCCCCATAGATCTAGATACAATGTCTAGACAGGACATTCTAGAACCCCAAATTACAGTATTTGAAATTTAGATCTCAATGCACAGGCTTAACTGCAGATCAGACACAGCACATCATTAGGCAGTATTCAAACCTTGACAGAGACAAAAATATTAAAACACATAAAGTTTGAAAGTAAAAGAATGGGCAAAATTGTGTTATCCAAACATTAATGATTAAAAAGTTCATATAGCTATATTAATGTCAGACAAAGCAGAATTTGAGGCAAAAAACGTGACTAGAGATCAAGAAGGACATTTCAGAATTGTAAAATATTTAATTCAACTGAAAAATAAATTTAAAATGTTTGTGTACTTAATAAAATACCTTTGAAATATATAAAGATTATCACCGCCATGAAGAGAAATAAGCAAATCCACATTTGTATTGGATAATTTTTTTTTAACACATTGGTCTTGATATTTGACAGGCGAAAAAGGGAATAGAGACATTTAAATAGCATAATTAGCAAACAGCCTCATAAATATTTTAAAAATATTCCACTCAACAAATTAAGAGTATGCATTTTTTTTTCTTTTCAAGTATACGTGAAATATTTATGTTCTAATTGACCTTATGCTGGGTCAAAAAACAAATCTCAACAAATTTCAGAGAACTGAAATCATACAGAGAATGTTCTCTGTCCATTATACAATTAAACCTGAAATCATAACAAAGATGTAATTATTAATTTGTTGTATGTTTAAAATTTTAGAAATATATTTTGACATAACCGATAGGTCAAAGAAGAAGTCACACAGGACAGTAGAATATTTGAGCTGAATAATAATAAAAATATTAAAATATGTGTGTGTGTATAGTAAAGAAGAAAGACTAAAAACAAAATAGACTCAGGTATGTTTCTCAATAAGCTAGAAAAATAACAGCACATTAATAGCAAATAAAGTAGAAGGAAATTAATGATAAATGTAAGCAGAAATTAATGAAACAAGAATTCAATGAAGAGTATCAACAAACCCTAAGTTAGTCCTTTGAAAAGACACATATTTTTGATATACCTCTATTGGGATTGATCAAGAAGAAAAGGTTGGGGATTGCCTTGGTTGGAGTGGTGCCGCTCTTGCCAGTAAATGACTGGTGACATAACTATTTGCAGAACAAATGGGGAAGGCCATTCAAGATAAAGATAAGTTGTATCATGGGAAAGCAAATGAAAATGCAAAAATGAAGCATCTGAGTTTAGCTTTTGTGGATCTTATCTGCAGACATGTACAGACTACATCCTAAGATTGACTTCTGCTTCAACAGAAATACACGAACCAGTGCCTTATTGGAAGTGATTTGTGTGTCTTAGGAACTGCCACATATAGGTGAATCAGGGATTTCTTGGTCTGGATCCATTGCTGGATGTGAAAGATGGCGAGTTCTTATAGAAGTAAACAGAAGACATTAAAAGCCAAAAAACCAATGCCCCCAAGTTGCCAGAAGCAAGCAGAGATTCTGAGTAAGTCAAGGAATACTGAAGCACTGAAAACAGCAGCAACTGGGAGTCAAGTTCCAAGTGGTAATCAGAAATTCAGTCCTAGTATCAGAACTAGCAAGTGCAGACATTCTGAAAATAGTGCTTCCTCATTGGACGCTAATAAAAATTCAATACCAGAGAAAAGTATTCTCTCAGAATTGCATAAAATCAGTAGAAGAAATCGTTCATTCAGAAACAAAATTGGAACGAGTTGTTCGTCCATACCAAAAGCCAAGTAAAACAACAGATTCCCCCAGCAGAGTCTTTATACGAGAGGCAAAAGATTCACTGAATGCTTCTAAAAACCATTCTGAAAACCATTTTGAATATTCGACAAATGTAACAGGATCCCTTTTTGAGCACAAAGGGGCTTGTAGTCTAAAGTCCACTGGCTGTCCACCCAGTGTATTGAGTGGTGGTGTTGTGATGCCAAAGTCTGCAGTAACCAGTACTGTGAATGGTAAGAGAACTGGCCAGATGGTTTTCCATTTAGAAACAAACTCCAATTGAGAATCACATTTGCCATTTATCAAAAGCAACGTGACAACACTTTAAGTTTAGAAGACTCACATTTTGTGCTTGTTGAGAAAACACCTAACTTGGTGAATTCAGTCCCTGTGACAACTGTGCTGATGACATTTTAAAAACTGAAGAATTTAGTAGAACCTGTCCTTCCAGCATTTCAAATTGTGAAAGTGCAGATTCAACATGGTAGTCATCACTTCACACTGATAACAACAGCAGTTATCAAAAGAAGAGGATGTTTTCAGAAAACAAAGAAAATGTTAAATGCATGAAAACTTCAGAAAAAATTAATGAAAATATTTCTGTAGTTTTGGTAAGGCAAACAGCATTCCAGGAACAGGTCAGACATTTGATTCGGCAGGAGATCTGTAGTGTTTGATAAAAACTATTTGATAAAAAACTGAAATAATGGAACGAATGCAGTGGGAAGATAGAGTGCAGGAATAAACATGAAGGAAGAGCTGATGACCTCTTCACAAAAATCGCAAAATTTCAAAGACATACTAAAACAGTATTATTCTCTTAAAGGAATTGTTTGGAACCAAACATCTTATCCAGTAATGGAGCCTGTTATGTTGCAAATTCAGAGACTATGAATTTGGATAAGAGTCTGGAGTCAGGTCTGGTATGGTGGCTCACGCCTGTAATCCCAGTAGTTTGGGAGGCCAAGTCAAGTGGATCTCTTGAGGTCTGGAGTTTGAGACCAGCCTGGCCAACATGGTGAAACCCTGTCTCTACTAAAAATACAAAAATTATGTGAGTGTGGTGATGGGCGCCTGTAATTCCAGCTAATCAGGAGGCTGAGGTGGGGTAATCACTTGAACCTGGGAGATGGAGGTTGCAGTGAGCCGAGATCACACCACTGTACTCCAGCCTGAGCGAGAGAGCTAGACTCTGTCTCAAAAAAGAAAAAGAAAAAGGATCTGGAATCAGTTAGTAGTCCAGGTGAAAGAAGGTCTTCTGTGAATTATGAGCCTTTTAACACTTCAGAAAAAGGAAGCAAAAAAATTAATTTGTCACCAGATCAAAATCAACCTGTTTCTGAAAGTAACAATGATGATGTTATGTTGATTTTTGTGAAAAGTCCCAATTTGACAACTCCAGTTACATCAAATCCAACAGATATCAGAAAAATTACATCAGAAAATTCCAGCAATTCTCCCAATGCTGAAGTTATGGCGGAACAGAAGAAACTTGATTCTATAATTGATTTGACAAAAGAAGGCCTATCCAACTGCAATAGAGAGAGTCCAGTATCCATCCTGGAGTCGCCTTTGAAAACTGTTTTAAATTCAAAAGAAACAACCTCATTGGCACAAAATGTAGCCCAGTTTTCTGAGTCCTTTGAGCACCTGCCGCCACTCCCAGAACCACCACCACTAAAACCTGAATTAGTAGACAAATCTGGGACATACTTCCTCCCAGAAGCCTGAGCTCAAAGTTAAACGGGTTTTGAGACCCAGGGGCATTGCCCTGACTTGGAATATAACAAAATCAATCCCAAATGTGCTTCTGTAGGAAGCTACCACCTCCTGTGTTATGAGAACCCTAATAATAAGTTGATTTGGAAGAAAACTGGAGAAATTAAAGCTTTCCCATTCCCACTGGCCTGTACTTTATCTCAGTTTTTAGCTTCTGAGAAATATTATTTTACTGTCCAATCAAATGATATTTTTGATTGGTATGGACAATTCTGTGATATAAAATCTATCCCTGGGTTTTCTGAAAATCTTACCTAAAAGAGAGATGTTCAATAATTATATATTATACTACATTTTTTTTCATATTTGAGTTGTTTGTTTACAATATCACTGTAATACTATTTGCCATTGTAAAGGACCAGCTCAGATTGTGAGCCCTTTCTGTAGAAAGAGTCCTCTTCTGTATGTTGTAAGTGGCCAGTAATTTGATGACTTTCTGATTTGTATTAAACATATCCTTCCAATAGGTAAGTTCTAAAACATACACTGTCATGGACTCATGTTGCTGAGGTGTATTGTGAACAATACCTTTGGTGATTGTGGAACTGCTGCTTCCATCAGAAGACCTAGGATATACACAGCCACTGTTTCCTCCATTGACAATCAGCTTTTAGTGACCTACTGCGGTCAGCATAGCTACAGGAGAAATTGGCTCTTGACTGAGGCCAGATCATCCTTGGGGAGCACCTCTACCAAGATTTTATGAAAAGATGACATTTTGGCTGGATGATAAAAATAAATTATGAAAATTAAAAGATTTCATGAAAAAAAGAAGAAAAGGGAGAAGACATATATATCCAATGTCAGGGATGAAGTGTTGACTTTGCTAGAGATTCTGCTAATATTAAAAATAATAAGATGATACTAAATGGCATATTATTAATAACACAATCTAGATTTAGATTAGGTGAACAACATTCTAGAGAAATGCAACTTAGAAACCTGAAGATCTTCATAACTTTGGGGTATGAAAAGATTTTTTAGGCAGGATATTAAAAAAGTACTAACTATAATGGAAAATCGATGAAATTTACCACTTTGAATCCAAGAACCTCTCTGTTAATCAAATGGCTTGGTGAAAATTTAGCCAACAGTTGTAGAAAAGATTTGCTACACATATATTCAACAAACAGCTCATACTCAATATAAAAGGAACTTCTAAAAATCCGTAAGGGAAAATCAAACAGCCAAGTAGAAAACATAGGCAAAAGACTTGAACAAGCACTTCATGAATGAAGAGATCTAAACAACCAGTGAACAACTGGGAAGGTGTTGGGCCCCATTACTAATCGGAGAATGGAAATTAAAACCATGAGTAACCAATGCACTCACCATGATGGATAAGCTACAGAAGTCTGGCAATACCAAGTCCTGTGCAGCCCTGGAGTAGAAGTGCAACAGGTGGCACTCTTCTCATTGAAGGAAACCAGAATGTGTCACTCAAAAATCTGCCTCTTTGAAATAAATATTTTTGAACTGAAGGCAATTAAGAAGTAGCAAACGGAGGGAGTGCTCTTTCTATTCTCTCCTCTGCCCCTACTGCCTAAAGACAGGATATAAATTATCCTTTACTGGAAATGACTGCTATTAGCTCAGAGATGGCACTGGAGGAATCTACAAGTAACCCTTACTCCATTAGTTTCTTCCCATATTCTACTTACCTTCCCACAGTTTCCCACCTCTGGAAGCTTATAACTTCTTTGCTTTGTCTTGTCACTTTTCTAAAATTTGTTGTTCTTTGTTGAAGATGTTAAATAAGCCAGAGTTTCAGGTCACTGCTTTGAGGTACCTTTCATTGAAGTTTCTCTTGTGTGATGTACAGTGTTTGCATTTATACACTTGTCTGTTTTTTTCTCTTGTTCATCTGTCTTTAGTTAAAGGAGTCTGTCCCAACAATACATTTATAAGGGCTTAGAAAAAATTATATTATTTATTTGGCATCATGCTTTGCTGGTAAATATGCAAATTCACGTGATTTCTATGGAAAAGAGTTGTCAGAATTGTCTAAAGTTGAATATGTACCTACCCTATGATCCCAAATTTCTTGGAATTTCCAAAATTTCTCAGATTTATACCCACAGAAATTCATGTACACATGTAGTATGAGGTTTCTTTAAAAATATTCATAGCTGTGTATTGACCATGGTCCCAAACTGGAAGCAATGTGCATGTGCATCAGTTGTAAAGTTGAATAATCTAGAACCATATGCTAGTTATGTCTGGTGAAAAAGCTGGATTCAAAAAAGTAAAGACTGTATGACTTCATTTATATTAAGTGCAAAAACTAAGCAAAAAGCTAGTACTTAGGAATGTATGTTTAGGTAGTAAAACTATAAAGAAAAGTACAGAAGTAATTGTCATAAAAATCAGGATAATGTTGCTCTTGTTGAGGAGGTAGCATGAGGTGGCTTCTGGGTGTTGAGAATCATCTAAATCAGGAGTTGGCAAATTATAGTCTGGTAACTATTTTTGTAAATAAAGTTTTATTGGAACAATGAAGGCACATTTGTTTACTATTATCGAAGGCTGCTTTCACATTGCAACAACAGATACAGATGCTGTGACCTGAATGTTTGTGCCTTCCCTACCAAATTCATGTTTTCAAACCTAATCACCAATGTGATAATATTAGGAGGCATTGGGGAAGTGATTAGATCATGAGAGTGGAGCTCTCATAAGTGGAATTAGTGTCCTTATAAAAGGGGCTCTAGAGAGCTAGCTTGCCCCTTCTACCATGTGAGGACACAGTGACAGGAAACCTTATAGGCCAGAAATCAGGAAACAGGCCCTTACTAGACATGGAATCTGAGTCAGCGGGCACCTTGATCTTGGACTGTCCAGCCTCCAGAACTGTAAAAAGTACATTTTTATTGTTTGTAAGTCACACAGTTTATGGTATTTTGTTACAGCTGGCTGAAAGGACTAACACAGCAGAGTTAGGTCGTTGCTGAAGGGAACAAATAGCTAAGTGAAACTGCTCTCTAGAGAAAAGGTTTGCTGACCCCAACCCAAACTTCGAGCTGGGTATTGATCTCACAGGTGCTTCTTTGTGACAAATCACTGTCCTCTACATTCTATTTCTGCTGTACATTTTTCTTTTGTGTATCTTTCCATATATAAGCTACATTTAACAATAAGATGATATTTAAGCTCTATATTTGAGTTCCAGCAGAGAACAACAGAGCTGGGTGAAGCTGTGGGCACTGGGAGGTGGGTGATTCACCTTCTTAGATCCTCCTTACCTACAATTTGCACTTACTCGTCAGCCAATGTATACTTCACAGGTTTCCAGAGTTGTTCAAGAACCATCAAAACATGAATGTCCCTTTTTACAAATGAAGAAACTGAGGCTCAGAGAGAGTTAAGTGTCTTGCAGTGTTCTCAGAGCTTGGGTAAGGAGATGGGATCTGAACGCATTCTGTCCAAATATGAGGTTCATTACACCATGAGGTTGCCTCCTAGTTATTGTTAGAAACAAAACAAATAAGAGGGAAAAACTCAGCCCGATCCTCAGGCATTTCAAGGACCAGTAGCCAGCTCCTAAATTTAGCCAGTATTTTTTTTCCAGAATACATTAAAAAATGCATAACTAGATCATGTTTTTAGTCTCTTCAATAAATGGCTTTACCAAAAGGCTTGCAGAGTGGGAGTTACGCCCTGGAAACTTCTAGTTCTAGAAGTAACCTGCCTGTGTTTGCACAGGAGGACCAGTCTTCAAACCCGGGTCTATTTCCAGAGCTTGCAGAGGCCTGCAGGTGACTGACAGTTTTAATCACACTCCACTCCAAGCCTTTCTGCAAGCCTTGAAAATGAAAGGATGGGATTGGCCCCAACCACTCATTCCCAGCAGAGCTGTGTACTCTGCCTTCTCTGCAATACTCTCAGAGCCACAAAGGAAACAATCACCTTTCTGAGGAACAGTACAGGCTGAGATGTTTTCTCAGGATCAGCTCTGCTTCGGCAAAGCCCTCATTGCCTCCTGCTCCACAGTTCACCAAATGTAAATTATGGGGCAGATAAACCTGCCTGTTACTACTGTTGTTCGCTCAACTCTTAACACCAAGAACCATTATAAGGAAATTAGACCTTGGGGAATGCTATTTACAGCTGCTGGTCTGGCACCCAGGGGAGTGCTAAAATTCATTTATATGTTTTTTTCCCCCATGGAAATTCTCAGTGGATTTAGCTTTCTCTTTCAACTTCCTAATCCTTAAGTGACCTTACGTCGTCCAGCTCATCATAACCCCTTCCAGTGTCATTTTCTTTCCCATCATCCTTGAGATTATTTCTCTAACTGGCAGAGTTATGACCCAATCTTCCTAGTCCTCAACCTATCAGGGGAGCTGTAGGCTACTGTGCTTTTATCGGCATCAGAAAGACCTGGGTTCAAATTCCAGCCCCTGGAAGGAGGAGGCAAAATAACCCTAGACATGTTATTTAATCTCTCAAAACTTCAGGTTCTTTATACATGAAATGCACAGTTGTTAAGATTCAATGAAATAACTGATACAAAACATGGACCATGGTGTCAGGCTCGTAGGAAGTGATGGTGGGCAAAATTATAGTTGTTTAATTCCGGGTATCTATTATTGTTGTTGTTTAATGAAATCCTGACTTTATTTATAGACTGAATAGACTGGGAGAGATCAGAAACAATGGGAAGGGTTTATGGAGCCTGATGGAAATGGGATGGACTGAGAACATTCAGTGAATAGATGGCTTGGGAGTAGGAAATCTGCCCTTCCCAGCCACTCCCACCCATTGCCCACATTCCCTGGCTTGGGACCTCTGCTGTTCTACCTACCAGAACTCATGTGGTCCTGTAGCCCAGGGCTGGGCATGGGTCCCTTGACTCTTTGTAAATTCCTGGCTGCAATTCTGTGTTCTCTCTGGCACTGTCTTCACAGCAGCAGAATTTTAACAAATGCCTGGTTTTGCTTGGCTTCGGTTTTCAGTTAGAATACAGCACGTCATCCTTTCCTCACTCCAGACCTTGCATATTTCTGAAGACACATTGTTTCCCTTCTTCCCTAGTGGCAGAGGTGGGCCTCTGCCCTGCCATAGTTTCAGTGTTTAACATTTTCAGGGCCACTTACTGTAGATGTCATTGGACGTTCAGCCCTGTTTTCTCACTTGCACCTATGAAAATGACTCTCAGGATTGCTGGGAGCTAGGATCACCCCTACGTTACTAGTGAGGGCATGTGTAGTCTAAGAGCAAGCTATATCTCAGTTTAGATGCCAGATCTCTTGGGTCTGTGCCAGCACACTGTGCTCTAAAAAACCATCATTGTCTCCTTCCTAGAGATGAGGCTTGCAGCTGCAGACAGATGTCAACTCATGGGAAGCTACTCCCTTCAAAGACCTGGATGATTTTATTCTGGATGTTTCTGGCAAGGCCCCAGGTCCAAAGTATTAAGAGGGCACTGATGAACCCTCTGTACTTGCAGATTTAGCTCCTGAACCCACATGTCTCAATACCTTGTTCCTTCCGACCTGTTCCGACCTGCCTGGTATCAGTCCTCACCTGTTCCCCTATTCCCTCTTCTGCCCGTTCTTTCCCTGGGCCGTAGTCAATTCCACCTTCCAACTTCTGGCTTCATCTCCTGGCCACTGACACCCATGTGTGTCTCTGCCTTTGACCTGGCCCCAGCACGCCTGTGTGCTGCCCTCTCAGGAAACCTTCTTCTTTTATTTTATTTTATTTGAGATGGAGTCTTGCTCTCTAGCCTATGCTGGAATCCAGTGGCATGATCTTGGCTCATTGCAACCTCCACCTCTGGGTTCAAGCAATTCTCCTGCCTCAGCCTCCTGAGTAGCTGGGATTACAGACACCCGCCACCATGCCCAGCTAATTTTATTTTTATTTTTATTTTTATTTTTAGTAGAGATGGTGTTTTACCATGTTGATCAGGCTGGTCTCAAACTCCTGACCTCAGGCTTTCTGCCTGTCTCAGCCTCCCAAAGTGCTGGGATAACAGGCTTTAGCCACCATGCCCCACCAGAAACCTTCATCTTGAATTTGTCTTCTGGATGCTGATGGTAGCTCAGGACGTCCTTGCAGTCCCCAAATGTTCCGTAATATAATCCCAGAAGCATGTTCTGCTCTGGTGCTTGTATATCTGATACTATTTAGGTCCCATATGCAGAACTTAGCCAGGCTGGAAATGTAGAACCATTGGGTAACTGGGTAAAATTTCTAGTGAACTCTGTTTCTCGCCTCCAGAAGGAAGATGATATTCCACACTGCTGGGATAATGTGTGGTGATCCCCTGAAGTGGCCTGGGTTGCTCTGTCCAGCGTGTCCCTGGCACAGGCTGCCCCTCATGTGGCAGGAATCTACAAGCTTTGCAGCCAGGGCCTGCATTTTTATATCATCCTAAGCCAGCACTGTCTCTGCCACCACTCACCCTGGCTCAGTCTGCTCAAAGTCTCTTCTGCTTTTGTTTATCAGTCCACTTGCTGTGGGCTTGCCGCTGGTTTTGGAAACTAGTTTACCTGTGTTCCTGGACTTAATCCCACCAGTTCAGCTCCTTGCTTACTTTACGCAGGTCTGTTCTCTCTTTAGATGTGGCACGGTGGGATTGACCACCTGTACTGGTGAATTTTATGCATCAATTTTGCTGGACCCTGGTGTCCAGATAATTGGTCAAACATTACTCTGGATGTTTCTATGAGCATGTTTTTTGGAAGAGTTGAACATTTAAATCCATAGACTTTAGACTTTGAGTAAAGCAAACTACCCTTCATTAAGTGGGTGGGTTTCATCTAGTCCACTGAAGACTCTAATAGAACAAAGACCGACTTGTGCCAGTAGAGGGATTGTGCCAGCTGACAGCTTTGGACTTCAACTGCAACCTGGGCTCTTCCCCAGTCTCCAGCCTGCCAGCCCACCCTGTAGATCATGGATTTGTGTGACTCCATAATTGTGTGGGCAGTCCCCTTCACTATCTCTCTGTATAGATACACATCCTATGGATTCTGTTTCTCTGGAGAACACTAACTAATATAGCATCTAACACAGGGATGGTTAAGAGAATAGATTCCAGAGCCTTTAAAAAAAAGAACTTATGAATTTTAATGATCAACTTAAAATTTATATTTTTCAACTTTATTGTGGGTAAAGTATATATAACATAAAGCTTACTATTTTAACCATTTTTAGGTGTAGAGTTCAATGGCACTCATTTAAGGACATTCACATTGTTCTGCAATCCACCTCCACACTCATATCATCTTTGCAAACTGAACTCGAACCTGTTAAACAATAACTCCCCATTTCCTTCTCCCCTCCAACTCCTAGCCTTTCTACTTTCTGTCTGTATGAATTTAACAACACTAGGTCCCTCATATAAGTGGAATCATGCAGTATTTTTCCTTTTGTTACTGGTTTTTCCCCCTTTGCATAATGTCTTAAAGGTTTATCCATGTTGCAGTACATGTCAGAACAGAACAACTATTAAGCTGGGTTCCTTGAGCAGTTTTCTAAACTGCTGAGTCATCTCATCTGTACAGTGGGAGTTGTAATAGGATCAGCCTTATGGGATTCAATGAGTTAGTGTGTGGAAAGTACTTGAACAGTGGTTGGCTCATAGTGAGTGCTCAATAAATGCAATCTGCCCTTGTTAGGTTCCTCTCTGATCTGGCGCCAAGGGTCCTTTTCCAAGATCTGCCACCCTGCATTGCTTGCTGCTCTCTGGCTGTCCCACATCTAGCACCCGGCACATGGTTTTCTCAATGAGTATTTGTGACATGAATGTATATATGGAACTTATCCTCTCCCCAGTTCTGGTCCTGGAAGGCCAGATGACGGAGAAAATCTCTAAGCTGTGACAAGGAGAAAAATAGACCTCTCTTAAGTACCACAGTTACTTAAACTTCAACAGTTTTAAATAGGGTATGTAAACCCCAGTAGCAATAAACTAACAATTTCATGTCAGGATAAAATAGGAAGCAACACTGGTCTACGACTAGAGTTGACAGCCAAGAACAGGGTTTAAGACCTTGCTTTGCTACTTGTTGGTAGTACAACCTTGAACTACTAATCTCCCCTGACAAACCTTAGTTTCCTCATCTGTCAGTGTGGATTACAAGTTCTACTTCCCAGGGCTGCCGTGAGAGCTGCACCTGAGATTTTGATGGGACTCACTTTGTACATGATTCACTTCTGCACCACAAGGGCCGCTCTCTTCCTCGAGTGCTGTCTTGCTTGGGTGGCTCTCAGCTACCAGGGAGCAGCACACCATTTGCAGTTTGGATTCAATTTCCTCTTGACTCTTCTCTTCATTACAAACATGATAAAAGTGAGAGAGACAGATGGCAAGACTTGATTCACTTTTACAAAATGTTTTTATGGTGTGAATATAAAACTGAAAATGAAGGGAACGAGAAGGTTGTGGTATCAGGGGAGTTGGGGAGGTGGTGAGCCCAGCGGGGAGGTTTTGGCCTCCAGGAGAAAGCTAATTGCTCATGGCTTGAGCAGTGCTCCCTGCTTGCCTGTCCACCACTCTGGACACCCTAGGACATCACTGTCATTGAGGAGAGACAGAAAACAGATAGGCTTTCTTCTTAAAGCATCTTCCCGAAGGGACACAAGACACTGGTCACTTAATGGCTGATGGCACTGGGTCAACCCAAATGACGCTGCCCTTCCTAGCAAGTGAGGCAGTGTTCTCTGGCTAAAGCCAGGGCAGTGCAGAGTTTGCTTTGAGGCTGGGTCCCTCTGCACATTCGATTAGTCCAGGCTTTCTCAGCATAGCACTGTCAGTCCCTCTGAACGTTCGATTAGTCCAGGCTTTCTCAGCATGGTACTGTCAATATCTAGAGCTGGATAGTTCTTTGTTGTGGGTGCTGTCCTTTGCATTTGTGTATGTTTAGCAGCATCCCTGGCCTCTACTCACAGATACCAGTAGTGCCCTCCCCATCCCAGCTGTGAAAAACAAATCGCCCCAGCAGCTGGCAAAACTGCCCCCTATTGAGAACTACTGGGTTATGCCCATCAGTTGGGGTGCCCAGGTCTGCCCTTCTCGTAGGGATGGATAAGCCAGATGGAATAGGCAGAGAGCTCCTGGCAGCCCTTTGCTGGGGATCTTTTGCTCACTCTCCACCCTGAATCAAGGAGCTCCCCTGGCCTCTGGCTTCTGGTTGGCTTTGGCCAATGAGGAACACAGGGAGGAGATCCAAGGAAGGGCAGACGGCGAGGTCAAGGTATTTGTTTTCATTCTTCCTCCCTGCAGATTTGAGGGGCTGGCTGCTTGCTTGCAAAAGGTCACCTCTCCCTTTTTGTGGTCTGATCCAGGTTCTGGAATCTGCTTCTCTCTTAGCTGCATCAGTCCTGGGGGTGCTAACGGCTTCTTCTCCCACACCGCTACCAGCTCCAGGGTGCTGCATGCTTTGGTCACTTCCCTCCACCCTGTCTTCCTTTTTCTGAATTTCTCTGATGACTACATTTGAATTTGTCCTCTGCTTGCTGTTGAAACACAACTGATTTTTACAAACAAATATTTGTTTTTCTTGTGTTAGTTCATTTGACCATTCATTTATTCAACACATTGTTTTACGTGCCTACCTATTGTGTGTAAAGCATGATGCCAGGTACTGGGGGCACAGAAATGGATTGGACATCATCCCTGCCTGCAGGGAGCTTACAGTCTTCCTGTGGAATCAGACAGGAGGATGGTGATAGTCTGAGACCTGGCGCTCAGGTGCTCTGTGAGATGTCTGGCAATGCCCTGGTGAAGGCACAGGAAGAGTATGGCCCAGGGAGCCTGGTGGCCCAGGGGAGAAGGTACTGGATCTCCCACAATGGTGACATATCATCAGGTGGTTCGATGAGAATGTCCCCAGATCACAGCAGTGCATCCTAGGCAGGGGCACAAAGTCTGCAGGTTCCTCTCTCCAGGCCCTGGGGACTCTCCCTGGGGAGAAGTAAGCTCTGTATCTTCAAGCCAAGAGCTTCCTTGCCAGGGCTGCAGAGCTCACTTACCCTGAGGCCCTCCACCCTTTGGCTATTTGAAATCCCTGACTGATGCTGTGAAGAGAGAGAGCATTTCAGGGCAGAGAAGTCTTTCCCTGCAGCAGCTGCCAAACAGGCTCCTTGCCGAGGTACCTCCCTGCTGCCTGGCAGCCAGACATATTTCAAAGGTCACAATTTCCTCCCAGTGGTTTTCTACACAGCTAAAGTCTCCAGGACCCTGAAATAAATTAAAATATTGATTGATACTTAATATTCTCTCAAATCTCTCAAAATCTCCAGGTCTTATATAAATCAATCTGCTGGTTCTAGGGACTTACTCAATAATCTGCAAAGTATCCTGGTAATTACTTTGGGCTCACCCCATGGCAAAGGGAGGCCACCTTTCCATCATTTTTAGGGCCCTGGGTACAATAACTGATCAGAGGACTCTCATTTCTTATTTTAATTACTGAACCTCTTCAATACGGTGCCTTGGACATGAGTCTGTTGGGCAGACCTGGGTCAGGAACTCAGAGCTCTGCTGCCTCTTTGCTGCCCTGCCTCATTCTGCTGCTCCCCTCCACACTTTCCACCTCACCCCCTTGCCTTTTACTCCAGCGTCCTTAGCTTCTTGGCAATGATAGTTTAGAAATTAATTTACTAACACCCCGTTTATCCAGATTAAGTAGAGAGCTTGTCTTATTGGGGAAAAGCTTCCTGAAAGCCCAAGCACATGAGCCCTTCTAATGCTGCCCAAGGCAGCTGTCTGGATTTCAGGAGCGGGAGTGGGATGGGGAGGAAGAGGGAGAAGATGGGCCGTATACTTCGCATAACAGTACTCATTTACACTGCAGTAAGTAATAAAGTGACTTCAGCTCATTAGGGGCCAGTGGGGTTCTCAAAGAAGGGAGTGTGTTTCTAAGGAAGCTAGAGATGCTGCCTTGTGTACAGTCCTCCCCAGCTGACCCCAACCATGTCTGAGCCTTGCCTTCTGCTGCAGCATCCTCTAACATCCTCCTGTCCTCAATGCCTGCCAAGTGTATGGCCAGCCACCCTGGAACACGTTTTGCCTTTTCACCATTCTTAACCTTTGAATATATTATTCTCTCTATCTGGGATGCTTTGCTCTTCTTTCTTGCATCTGAAAAACTCCTGGTCATCCTTCAAAGCCTACTTCAAGGCTGGGTGCAGTGGCTCATGCCTGTAATCCTAGCACTTTGGAAAGCTGAGGTGGGCAGATCATTTGAGGTCAGGAGTTCAAGACCAGCCTGACCAACATGGTGAAACCTCATCTCTGCTAAAAATACAAAAAATTAGCCGGGTGTGGCGGTGCATGCCTATGATCTCAGCTACTGCTACTTGGGAGGCTGAGGCAGGAGAATCACTTGAAAGTAGGAGGTGGAGGTTGTAGTTAGAAAAGGAAAAAAAAAGCATGTTTCAAATGTGAACTCCTGTGGGGAGCTCCCACACTTCCTGTGTTTTCCTCTGCAGCCAAGGATTCAGACAAACCTCAAAGGTATTTGCAGACGTATCTGCAGGTATCTGGCTTCCCATCACCTTGGGGTAAAGCTCTCATGGTGACCCACAACACCCCATGTCATCCACCTTTCATTATCTCTCTGGGCTCCAGTAACACTAGCTGCCTTACTGTTCTTCAAACGCCAGCCCAGAGTGCCCCGCACCCCACTCAGATTCCTTGTGTTTGCAGTTCCCTCTGCCTGGGTGCTGTTCCCCACCACACCTGCTTGCCTTGCTCCCTCACGCCCTGTGGATCTGCTTACATGGCATCTGTCCAGAGTCCTTCCCTGACCACAACATTTAAAAAGGCCCACTCTCATCTCCTTAGTCTTCTTGATTTTTCTTCATTGCACTTAATGCCACCAGATATTATTCAATACATCTATTTATTTACTATCTATGTTTCAGACTAAATTGTAAGCTCTATGAGGGCAAGGAAATTTGTCCATTTTTTAGTGTCATATCCCTGGAATCTAAACAGAGTCTGGAATATATATATATACACATGCACACATAAACACACACACACACGTGTGGAGAGAGAGAGAGAGAGAGACGGAGGAAGTATATAATGAACAAATGAATGAATGAATGATAAAGTTGTATTTGTGGGAGTTGATTCACTATGTGGTGAATCCCTGACCCCCCTGGACAGGTATCTGAGCCCCTTGGAGGGAAGGGCACAGGCAGCGGTGAAAGAAGCTGTTCTCACAGAGGGGACATGGAGGTCACGTTTTAGATCTCCAGGTGAGCATGTTACAGCATGGTAAGGGCATGGGGCCTTCTGCTCACTTCTGCTTGGTACGAAGTGAGCTTTACGACCTCAGTGGGGGCACCCTGTGGAGCAGAAGCAGAGAGATCCACAGACCTCGAGACCTGCGAGGAAAGGGAGGGGCCCCCTGGGGCTCAAAGAACTTGCTTCGCTTGCAGATGTGCCCAAGGCCTCCCCTGAGAGCCCAGAAGCATTCACAGGGCTCTTCGGAGTGTTTGTGATCCTGTGTGAGCAGAAGGAAGCTATGACACAGTGAAGTCTGAGGTAGTACTGTCACCGGGACCCCATTCCTGCCCACAGGCTAGAGGAGGCAAGGGGTTTCCTGTTGTATTGACAGCATCATCTTGGGTTACAAATAGATTTCACACTGAGACGTATGCCTACCTGTTCAAAGTGGCTGAAGGGCTTTAGGCCAGTATCATGGAAAACACTCTCCAACCAACCGTCTGAAACCTTTCTGGATTAGGACTGATATATTCAAGCTTATTTTCCTCAAACTGCTGAGTAGAAAATGAAAGAACTTTTTGGCAGGTCTTTGCATAGGCCCATAGGCCCGTAGGTGGGGCTTCCAACCCTATATTACAGGGTGGCCACACATGCACTCATGCACACACACACACACACACACACACACACACACACACGCAAGCGCACCTGCACCATAGCAGGCAGGAGCCGCAGGAGTGAGACTGGTGCTTCAGCGATGGGGCCTTTCCAGTGGGGAACCGTCTGCCCTCTTTCTTCTGCCAACTACAGCCAACTCCCTCGTTCTTCCTTTTTATCCCACAGCTCCAAATTCCCAAAAGATGGGGTATGCATAGTGGTCATAATCTTATCCCTCCCCGCAACATGGAAACTTAGGGTTCAAGACAAAATGTCTACTTTTTTGTTTTTACTTGTGAACATCTGGGAGCTAGACCAGTATAATGACCTGGTGGGCTGTAGCTAGAGCAGGAAGCTTCTCACCAGGACAGTAGGAAGTGCTAGGATGAGATGGGGCTGAGACCAAGGCCCAAGAGGCGGGGTTCAGGTGACTAATCTGAAAAGGCCAGAAGCAATGTTAAAACTGGGAGCAGACATGGAAATCAGAGAACCAGGAGACAAGAGCAGGCATAGTGGTCACAGAGAAATTGAGGAGGCTCTCGGGCAGCTTCTGGAACAGGTACAGCATTTGTTGGTGACTTTCACAGACCTGCTGGTGGGCAGCTTGGATTTGAGGTGCTGGGTGGGATGAACGGTTAGCCTAGATCGTTGACTTCTAGATGGGAATCAACTCCTTTCTCAGTCTCGCCTTTACATAACTGTGTTGGGACAGTCTTCATTCTTGTTTTCTCTAAGGTAATGAGGGATAATAATTATCAGAAATTTTATATTCTGAAGAGAATGGAGATCTGAATTTATCTATCTTTATTCATTTTTCACATTTTTTTCCTGAGGTAACCACTTGCCTCTTATTCTACATCTCTTTCGAGGAGACACCTTCGAGAACTTTCACCCACTCTAGGGGATGTTGCAGTCCTAAACAGGGACTTAGAAAAGTGGAGTTCCAGCCCCTTACCCAATTACACATTGCTGTGTGACCTTGAGTATGTCACTTACCCTCTCTGGGCAGTTTGGCTATGTTATCTTCAAGGGCTCCCCAGCTTTGCTACTCTGGGATTCTCTACATCTGTCTTCTTTATGGATTAATCGCTAAGCTACAAGGACACCCCCATTCAGAAATGTCATTCCAAATGTTCACTGGCGAGCAGGTGTCTGCCCACAGACCCTGCTCCCCAGATGCTACAGGCAATTTGGGAACTATATTTTTAAAATCACCACAGATGGGAAGACTAAATTGAAATGAAACTTGTTTGAAAACGCTGCTTTTAGCATTTTAGCCCCATCCCTTCATCCTTCATTGCATTCAACTTTTCAGATGGCTGCTCCCAGTAGCCCATGATCTTTTTGATTGCTCAACAAAGTCTCCTGGAAAAGAACGTCTGATCACTGCTAGCTCTGTGGTCCCTCCTTCTTGCCATCCCATAATTCTCGTTCCAGTCCATTTCAGGGCTATTGAAGCCCCATTTGATCAACGTTATGGCCTCTTTAACTGACTGTTATCTGCATAAACATGGGCAGATTTGCTTTTTCATCATGCCCTAGAGGTCTATAACAGTGCCGATGATCTTTCCTACTGTCTTAATCCATTTTGTGCTGCTACAACAGAATACCAGATACTAGGTAATTTATAAAGAACAGAGATTTATTTCTTCCAATTCTGGAGGATGGAAAGTCCAAGGTTGAGAGGCCTGCATCTGGCGAGGACCTTCTTTCTGTGTCATCGCATGGTGGAAGGTGGAAGGGTGAGAGAATGCATATGTGCAGGAGAGAGAGAGAGAAGTGGAGGTGGACTCATTTTTCAATCAGGTACCTACTCTTGCAATAACTAACTCTTGCAATAATGACATTAATTCATTCATGAGGGCAGAACTCTCATGACCCAGTCACCTCTTAAAGGTTCTATTGCTCAACTCTGTTGCGCTGGAGATTAAGTTTCCAACACATGAACTCTGGGGGATGCATTCAGACCATAGTACCTACCATATCAGAAAGTAACCTTAATCTAAGTTCTAGGCTGAGCGTGTCCATTGTAATACATGGTCTTTTTATCCACACAGTAATGCTCTTCCTGCATCTATATTGCTACTTTCCTTTCCTACACAAAATCTGGGATCTATATTTTTAAAATCACCACAGATGGGAAGATTGTTTCCTGAAAACAGTCTTTTTTCAGAAATATCTCCAGAATTGGGATGATTTTTGACTTTAACAAGGCTGTCCCCGAGTTGTTGAATGGCATGCCTTCTGGGTATAGTGCTTGTCCTGGGGGCGAGTCTTGTCCTGGGAGTAGCCTGTCAGCGGGCAGAGCCTGGATGGTGAGCTGTTAGACAGCTCAGGAGGCAGGTGAGGGCTAGGGTGCAGTCATGGGATGGACTGCAGATGTGAGCAGCTCAAGAGCCAGGGCAGTGGGGTCAAGGCAGAAAGGGCTAGCTGGGAACTGGGAGCTGGGAGATGAATGGAGAAAGTCAGAGCCAAGGGTGTTGGTAGCCAGGTAGAATCCAGAAGGTGAAGGCCTGGAACCAAGCCCAGCTAAACCCAATGCTGTATTGGGAATTCAGGCAATGTGATAGCCTGGGACCAAGGAGAGAATTCTGGGGATCTTGTATTCGACTGTGGAGACAAATGGTCTGAGTTTAAATCCTGGCTGTGCTCCTTACAGCTAAGTGTCTGGGAGAAAATTATTTAACTTATCTGTGCCTTGGTCTCCTCATCCATAAATTGGATGACTATAATAGTGCCTTTCTTGTAGGACTGTTTAAGTGAGTTAAGACATGTAAGGTTCTTAGAAGCGGTACTTGGTCCATACTAACAACAGATTCAGCTATTTTCTTTTTAAAATTGACAATTAGATCACTTTGCACACAGAGGATTTTGCCTCAAGGGTGTGTTGCAGGTTCTGAGCAGCTTCTGACGCTGCTGTATGGGGGAGTATTCTAACTCAGGGAAGGCCTGGCCTTGGTTAGCATGGTGCCCTGGTCCCAGTTCTTGCTGTCACCATGTATTTGTTAGTGGGATAATTGAGCAACTGTCTCTTTTTATTTTTAAGTTCTGATGGAAACATGGAAATAAAACAGTATATTTCTGCAATAACCAGAGTGTGGGCTTTTGTGTTAGTCAGTCCTGAATTCAAATCCCCTCTCTTCTATTCATTCATCATATGACATTTAGTAAGTTTTCACCTTTTTGAGTCTTGGTTTCTTTATTCACACAATGGAGATACCAGCACATATCTCACAGAATGATTTTGAGGTTCAAGATAAAGTATGTAAAACACCTAACTTAATCCTTTTTTTCTTCTGAAAGAGCTCCCATGTTGGCTATCATCTCACCTAATGGTTTCACCAGAGAAGGATCCACTTCCAAGCTCACTCACATGGCTGTTGGCAGAATTCAGTTCCTCACGGGCTTGCAGGCTGAGGGATCTTGGCTGGCTGGGGCCATTCTCCATTACTTGCCATGTGAGTCCCTCCATAGGGCAGCTTACAACATGGCAGCTGGGCTTCCCTCAGAGTGAGGAAGATGGAAACCAGAGTCCTTTTTTAACCTAAGATTGGAAGTGATATCCCATCATTATGCATCGGCATCCCTCACTCGGTACAGGAGATTTTACAAGAGTGTAAACACCAGGACAGGGCATCACTGGGACCATTTTGGAGGCTGCCTGTCACATTCTGAAACCTCTTTTCCCTCACACATGTCCCAATACTTCCCTCTCCAAAGGCACCATTAGCCACAACATCTGAGGCATTTTTCACTACATCCCGTTCCCTCCCTCAACCAGAGCCAAACTCCAAAGGCACTGAGTCTTTCAATCTTTGAGCAAGAAACTTATCTTAATAAGAGCTCTCAGTATTCTATTTCTCATGTGAAGATTCTCTTTTTCCCTCCTAGAGCCCTCTCAAGTTTCTATTTCTTTAAACAGAGAAAGAGAAGCTTTTTTCTCTACCCGTTTCCAAGAAAATGTAGTAGCCAAATTCTGTCTTAAATGTGACTTACTACATATTTGACCTCTTCCTTCATGTTGTATTCAAGAAACTTCTAACTTCGCTGCTGTTAAAGAGTCATGTCCTCTGACCTAACCCAGTGGCAGGGTGGCCCTACCATGCACTCCAAAGCTAAAACACATTTGAGTAGGGTTTGCCGATTTCTAGTGCCAGGACTTACATGGGGCTTCAGTAGCAGTCAGTGTGAGAAGAAAAGAGTAAGAGATGCGGAGATGCAGAGATGCTTTGCTGAGAGCAAAGTGGGACCAGCCTTAAGGAGCAGCAGAGAGCTGTGGGACACAGTTAGATATAGGAGGCCTGTAAGCAATTACACTTGGAACTCAGCAAGGAATCCTAGAGTAACGATCTGTGTCATAATCCTAAATGAAAGCCAGTGGTCAGAGTTCAAAAGAAGTCAGAGGCAGCAGTAGAATAGCAGCTGGAATAATCCTGGAGACTTAGTAAAATACTGAGAGGTAGGTGCTAGGATTAATGGGCAGCATGGGGCTCTCAGAGTTATAGCAATTTAGGTAAAGTCACACAGCCCAAAAGTGTCAGAGGTGGGAATTGAAGGCAGGTCTGTCTGACTCCAAATCTCACGGTCTCTGCAGTGTACCATACTGCTGCCTAGATGACTACTACTACTTCTTCTTTCTTCTTTCCTTTTTTTTTTTTTTTTTTTTGAGACAGAGTCTCACTCTGTTGCCCAGGCTGGAATGCAGTAATGTGGACATGAATCACCATAGTCTTGACCTCCCGGGCTCAGGGGATCCTCCCACCTCAGCCTCCTGAGTAGTTGGGACCACAGGTGCATACCACCATGCCCAACTAATTTTTGTATTTTTTGTAGAGACGAGGTCTTGCCATGTTGCCTAGGCTGGTCTCGATCTCCTAGACTGAAGCGATCCTCCCACCTCTGCCTAGCAAAGTGCTGGTATTACAGGCGGGAGCCACTGTGCCTGGCCTAGGCTTCTGACTATCGGTGGACTTCCCTAGCCTCCACCACAGATCCTGACTCCTTTCTGACCTCCTGACAGGTTCCAGGCTAGATGATACCCAGGACAAGGAAGTGGCAAGGACTGATGGACAATGGGTGGAAGGGCAGCGGATGACGAGCTTGATAGAAAACGATTTGCACGACCTCAGAGGTCTCTGCGCAGGCTGGGGCTTAGCTCAGTCCTCAGAGATGCTGGGAGAGCCCAGAACCTTAGTGTGGTGGAGTCTGGCCGAGCCTGGTTGGGTCCTAATCAGCTTCCTACTGGTTGATGCTAGGGCCACAGATGCCAACTACGATGTCTGCAGGCAGGACCGAGTTAGGTGAGTCCGCCTTGCCGGCTGTGCGCTGCCTTCTAGCTTGGACCTGATCGCCCTTGGTGTCCTCCCTGGGCCTCTCACACCTGAACCTCCCCTCCGGACGGCTGGCTGTAGTTGCAGCACGGTGCCTGCAGGGGGCGTGCGGCGCGCGGCCCAGGTTCCCGTCCCCACCCCTCCAAGATGAGACAGTCCTCGGGTTGCTGACAGCTCTCGGCTGAGCCTGTCTCCGGGCGTTGCCCTTAGATGCCGAGAGCCACGTCGCCCGTCACGTCGTCCCACTCCCAGGGACTGCGCATCTAATGTCGAGTCGGGTCAGGGGACTGAAGGGCCCGGGTCCTCGGCCTACCTCAGGGCATCTCTGCAGGATCCTCCCAGCTCCCACGCTTCCTTGCAGGATTGCGGAGGTCTTCGCCGCTTCTGCCTGACCGTTCAGCTCCTCTTCGTGTCCCATCCTACGCCCCTCACTGCTCCCACGGGTGTGGATCCTGGAGCACTTCCTGGTAAACACCGCACACATCCTTTCCGTCTCGGAGGTGCTTCCGGAAGGGGGACCCGCCGCAACTCCTATCCGCCCTCTTGGGTCAACAACGTGGGATCCCTCCTACCTCAAGTCCTGTCCTAAGCCCAGCTTGGCCAGACCTCGTGTGCACCACATTCCCTAACCCCCGCCCCCAGGCTGGGTCCAGGGCCCTGACCCTGGGAGAGCGAATCAGGCCAGTCGAACCCCTCCAGGATCCAGGTGCGGAAGATCCGCGGCAAGGCACTAGGCCGCGGTGGCACAGCACGGCCATGGCCCGGCGTTCTCCTCTTCTGTATCCTGACCTCATTTCCACTGTGCTCCGTGGCTTTTCTCCTTAACAAATGTCATCCAGTCCAACAACCTTCTTGACCTCGCGCCCCTGCCCCTGGTGTTCTTTTTTTAGAGTTCTCAGCTTTCCCATCACCAGGGATCTCTTTTGTGTTATTTCAAACCATGCTCTGCCATATACCCTTCATTTGCAGATAATAATAAATTTGTTTTCACAGTGTTATCATTAAAGCCATACGTAACTGCCAATCAGAGCTTCTGATCCATGAGAGATAATCATAGTTGGCATAAATATTGAATTGATATAAATTAAAGCTCCTTGCTTCATTTAGTTTGGCAAGGGTAGGGGGGTGGTTATTGAGAAAAGCATGCGCAGCTTCCACAAGGAACTTCAAAATTATGAAAATAGCAAGTAGACATCTGTGACTGTTTCAGCTTCAGAGGCAAAACAGGGCCTTGACCCCCCAACTCTACAGCATAAAGCTTCCTGAGCCCCCTGCTAGAAGGTGCCTAAAGGCAACTTTCCTCCAACCAGATACTGAAACCACAATCCTTGGGCTCTCAGTGTCATGGAAGCCTTGTGTGCGGGACTGGATGCCTTCTCATTTAAGGGGAAACTGGGCAGGACTCTCTGTTCCTGCCCCATCATTAGCACCCCTCCATTCTTTTGATTTTCGAAGTTAACACACTGGGGCAGAGGGAAAGTGGGCACCACTTAAACTGTGATTAGTCGTTTATCTCTTAGTTGCCAGCTAAGCCCTTTGTAGAGTTTCCTGACATCTCCTTAAAACCAGATGATTTGGGGTCCCAGTGAAAGGGTCCCACTACCCTTTCAGTGGTAGTGAGGGCTCCATGGTGGATTGGGAATGGCTTCTGGGTTCTCCAGGTCCTGTGTTTGTAGGCATGATGTGTCCAGGTGTGGGAGTGGGTGTCTATGGACACTGTTCAGCACTCCATCCCTGGCGCAGAAGCACTGACATCACATCACAGAGCTGCCCTCAGCTGGAGAGCAGGGGCGGGGTGTGAAGTGGAGATCCCGGGCTCTCACGTACATGCACCATAGAGCATCAGCTTCAGGTCTCTTGGCAGCCTAAACTTTACCCAGCTTGCCTCCAAAATACTGTTGGCAAGAGCGTGCAGCAAACAAGGGGCAGAAAAACGATTTACATAGAGATGGAGGAGACAGAGCTGCCCAGGGAGCCCTGTTTGTCTCCGCTGCAGCCTGGTGTGCTGAGGTCTCTTCCTACCCAACCTTCTGTAGATTTTCTACTGTTCTTCCCCAAGCCGCTCACACTCTGAAATCTTCCCAATGGACCTTGAGCATCATGAGGAGGTCAGACCTTGCAGGAGAGGGACCATGTGCCACAGAGCTGATCTGTCATTCCTTAGAGATGTGAGATGAAATTGTCCATGACTGCCCCAGGGATCCTGTATGAGGGGGCTGCACATGCCTATGCTAGAAACCAGATTATGAATTATCTTTTTCTGACAAAAAGTTAGTCTATGGAAGATAAATTCTGCCTTCTGTGTTAAATGTATCTATTACATATGTATGTGTGCATTTCAGTTACTTCATTTTTTTTTTTTTTTTGAGATGGAGTCTTGCTCTATCACCAGGCTGTAGTGCAGTGGTGCCATCTTGACTCACTGCAACCTCCGCCTCTTGGGTTCAAGTGATTCTTCTGCTTCAGCCTCCCAAGTAGCTGGGACTACAGGCGTATGCCACCACACCCAGCTAATTTTTGTATTTTTAGTAGAGATGAGGTTTCACCATGTTGGGCAGGATGGCCCAGATCTCTTGACTTCGTGATCCACCCGCCTCAGCCTCCCAAAGTGCTGGGATTACAGGCGTGAGCCACCACACCTGGCCTCAGTTACTTAATTTTTAATAGCAATCATGAGATATGTATGATCTTTCCAAATAAGGCTTAAATTAAAACACTTTAAAGGTTTTAATTTAATGATAGGAACTAGAAGACTTGAACAAGGAGTCAGGCTAAGAAAGTTGATAGAGCTGTTTTGAGACAAGTCATTAAGTGTGCAAAGATGATAAATTGAGTTAAAAATATGCTTGCCTTTAAAGTAATACCACAGTAAAGCACCAGTTTATTTCTGGATAATCTGGTCTAGGATGCCCAATTGTTTAAGATACCTATCAGAAGAGAAAAACACAAATAACTAAATCTAATGATTATAAATAAAACAAAACCCTCTAGGAAAATGGCTGATTCAAACAGAATTGTCAAAGCATCTTCAGAGTGAGTTTATCATGTGCATTTTCTTCAACAGTTTTAAATGAGGTCAGGCTCCAGTGAGCCCAGAGACCTGGTTTTAGGGACACACCTCCACCTATCAAACCCTGAGTGCTGTACCTTCATATCTCTAATTGTTTGGGTTTCTTCCAGTCCCCAAGGCAGTCATTCAAATATTTCTTTGACTTCTTAAGCCCTCCTGATTTCCAGAAGCTCAAGCACCTTATCTCTTTTCATGCCCAGAACCTGAATCTTCCTTTAACAGATTCTCTTTATTTTCATTAAACTTCTAAAAATATTGTTCTTGGTCAAGCAGCAATCCTGTACCCTCTTTCAAGCCAATGTGCAGGGGCAAGCGCACCCTAGGAGATGCTGGAGGAGTGGTTGCTTTTGACCTATGGAAGATAACTATCTGTAGCTGTGGGAATAGGATCCAGTAGGGCCATGATCACAGGGCCCAAAGAAAGGGACCCCAGGCCTTGAGATCATAGCTTCTCATAATTTTAACTCATCACCACTGAAGGATCAAGATTAGTATAAGGAGCTCAGTAAGGGGCCATTTTTCTTTTAAAACCTCAAGATTATTTGCTAAATTTCTACATGTTAAACCTTACTGGTTGTGGATGGTATCCTCAGGTGACTCTCACAGATAGCTTAAACCCATTCTTCCCTGTAATGTTTTGTGCTTTGTGTATGTGTGTGTTTGCACAAAGGTTGCTGACTGGCTACCTCCTTGCTGCCCTGGACACAGCCAATTGGATCAGGCCCTTTGTGTTGGACAAGAGAAAAGCCAACCCCCACTAAGGTGTATTGATGTGAAACCTATTAGCCTGACTATTCAGTAAGAATGATTTGTGTAGCATAGCAATGAACCAAGTCAATTGAATCCTCACTTTTGGAAAGATTAAATGCAAGCTTTACACAATGGAGCAGGGTTTGCTTGAATTCAGGTTGCATCCTGAATGAATATGACTACAGTTCTGGTTCCCTGTGAGAAGCCCTGGACAGTTAGGATGATGACATCCCATGGTTCCGGCTGTCATAGCTTCCTATTGCTGCTGAAACAAATGGCCACAAACTTAGTAACTGAAAACAACACTGATGTATTCTCTTACTGTTTTAGAGGTCAGAAGCCAAACATCAAGGTGTCTATGGGGCTGCTGTCATTGTGGAGGCTTTGGAGGACAATCTGCTTCCCTGCCCTTTTCAGCTTCTAGAGACTACCTGTATTCCTTAGCCTGTGATCATTTCCTCATGTCACTCCATCTCTTGCTTCCACCCCACCTTCCGGTTTTGGTGGTCATATCTATTACTGTCTTTGGCCCTGCCTCCTTCTTGAAAGAATCCTTGTGATTACACTGAGTCCATCAGGATAACAGGATACTCTACCCATTTCAAGATCCTAGTCACATCAGCAAAGTCCTTTTTGCCATATAAGGTAACATATTCACAATGATAGCCATAGGAGGCGGCCAATGATGGGGCAAGTCCCCATCAAAACTCCACTTTCAAGCAAAAAACAGCCTGAAGGCTGAAAGACTGGGCTGCTGGTCCCAGATGAAACCTGTGAGCCAGAGTGAGAACTTCTGTTCCTGTTTGCCTGCCCTTTCCTGACCGATTCTTTCTGAATAATGCCTTTTAACCAATCAAATCTTTGCCTTTTCTAGTGCTACCTATGGCCTGCCCCTTCCCCATTCTGAGCCCATAAGAAGCCTCTGACTCAGCCATCTTAAGGAGACTTTCCCACCTTTGGGTAGGGAGACCACAAGAACTCAGGAATTGGTGTGCAAGCCAGACTTGATCAACCTGGGTGGGCTGAGTGGATGGGCCATCTCCTGCAGCAGGTAGCATGACTGAGTGAGGCCTGGGTGGGGCGTTGCTGGCCAGAGGTCCTGGCTTGCAAAGTGACCAGGAAGAAAATCCTGCATCAATGGCTTCTGAATTAGGATGTGGAAGTCTTTGGCAGGAGGTAAGGGGGATTACTCAGGCTAACCATGTGTTTTACTACAAATTCTTGCAACAGGCCTGCATTTCTGATGGTAAGAATCTATCCAATTCTATGCTATTTGTACTTCAATATATGTCCTGGGCATATCCTCTGTAAGGGACAGTCCACATATTACATGAACACACCCTCCTTGGCAATAGTCAGTAAATGGCAGATCTAATTTCTGGTTAATGACCTATTGAGTAATGACCCATTGACTTGCCATTTGCCAGTGGCCCACTGGCTTTCCAATCATCAATCAGGTTCTGACGAATTTGGATGTAGTGACACAGGCCTGTAGTTGATTGTTGGTAGGCTCTTTAGACTAGGAGTGATCTAGAGTCAGGATTAGGCCAGCCATCGCATTAGAGAACTGTGTACAATATTTGTAAGCAGAGGAAGCTGATTGATCGAGAGAAGCGTGAAGTAGAATAGAATTAGAGAGCCCCTGTGGACTTCGAGAGACTGAGACAACCAGATGCAAACCCTGCAGGGACTGGCCATGCTTCCTACGCTGCCCCTTTCATCTAAGGTCTTTCTGTGTCATTGTGATAAGCCTCATCTCTGTCCTTTAGCCAGTCAGAGAACAATTTGATTCTCTGCAAAGCAAACAGCTTCAGATAGAAACAGTGACTTACAAGATGCTTTAAAACACAGAAACTGTGTTCAGCAGGAGTCTTCCAAAATGTCAGAAGACCAATGAAGGAGGTGGGATATTTCTCCTGGGTTCCCTTTATATCCAGGGTCTTCAATTCCTATTCCCTGGTGGCTCTCATTCCCCACACCTAGAACTATTGAAACTCTAAGGGCAGACCTGTCTTCTCCAGCATTGATCAAGATAAGGGGTTACAATTTTCTCAGGGTTGAGTCACTGAGAGAAAACAAAACAAACAAACAAAACCCAAAAAACGACTCTCACATTCCTACCCTCACCATGTTATCTCAGCCCAAATTCCAGACTTCTGCCTCACTTTCCTATGCTCAACTCTATGTCCTCACCCTCAACCAGAACCATCTTCCTGGAGTGCCTCCTGCTCTCTGGACTTTGTTGCCATAGCCCACAAGGTTCCAGCGTCTGTTCCAGCCATGCCTAGGCTTACCATGGCATCTGGACATTGTGACTTGCATCTCTTAACCTCCTGGCAGACTCCTCACCGTCATGCCCCTGTTCTGCCAGGTTGGGGCTTCCTCTTGTTCCCCAACAGTAGGTATGTGTGAATCCCGGTGCCTCACTTTCCTTGCACTCCCTATCTGCCCGAGGATGACACTTCAGAAAATACCTGTGAATCCCAGAGCTATGGATTAACGAATGGATTTTTGTTTAGCAGTATGAGTTTTGTGCAGTGAAGTATTAATGGGGTCTCTGCTGCCTCCAGTGCCTTAGTTGTCAGGAATAAATTGAAGAAGACCCAAAACGGTGGAGGATCCAGCTGGTGATTTAATTTTCCCTAATTTTTCTACCTCTGGGGAAATAGGCAAATGAATGAGAAGCCAGACCTCTCAACTTGGCTGCAACATGTGAGCGGTTGTCCAGAGAATGCAGGTTCATGAGCTCAGCCACTGTGTCTTGTGGTACAGGGTCACTGAGGGTCCTGGGGGAGTTGTTGCCATTCCCGCTGCTGCTGGGTCCCAGGATCCAGGGCACATGAAGGGGAAACCCAGCTCCTGCATTTCTGGGGTGAGGGAATCTGCCCCTTAGACCACCCTGCCAGCTTTGGTGTTTTTATTTCCCTTCCACTTGTGGGTGCTTCTACTATGGAACTGATGTTGTTTCTTTGTAACTCCTGGGGGTGCCAGACGAGACCTGGGTGTGGAGAGAGGATTCCAAGGCACATCATGTTGGATTCCTGAGCCCAGCACATAGCACCACCAGCTCCGCAGTTGGCCCCACAGCCTGTCAGTTCTCAGTCCCAGCTCTAGTCCTGTTGGTGAGGAGACTTACTCTTTCCAGCCCTCAGCTGATTTCTCTTGGCCCTGTGAGCTCTCAGGGTGCTTGCAGCCCTAAGAATCTGTATTTTACTTATTTGTATCTGTATCTGTGTTTACTGTTTTTCAAAGCATTGTGTAGCCTTCTGCATCAAAGAGAGACTTCCAACTTCTGTGGATTTTGCCACCAGACTTTCTGGTGATGAAAATGCTTTGGAGAGAAGCCACATCTGAGAATGTTAACAAAGCAAGTCTTAAACGTCATTACAAAGAGGCTTCCTTCCAGTTTCCTTCACCGTCCTGCCTCCTTGGATTGGGAAAGAGTTTTGTCTCTCCTCCTGTCTTCTGGTATTCCCTCCGCCTCCCTCTTAGCAGCAGCACCACATGCATCGAAGGGTGGGTGTTTCTTCCTCGTCCATCAGCTTGGCCATGTGGCTCACTTGTGGTATTGCAGGACATTTGACTCATTAAAAAGTCTTCATAAAGTTCCTGGACTCTTGATCTGGGAGGGAATGGGTTTCAGCCCCGGGCAGGCTGCCAGCTCCAACAGCTTCTCTTACAAGGTAACTGCTTCTGATTTCTCCAGGCAAAAATATGGAGCTGTCCCCAGGGATCCCCCAACCCATTAATACATTATTTTAGTGCTTCCCAAACTTGAGTTCAGAAAAAAACCATTCTTGTCTGGAGGATGTTAACTGATATGCCAAACATAAGGCCTTCCACTTGAATCTATTCTTTTTTATTTAACCATGAAACAAAGTTAGTCATACGTTTCTACTCGAGAATTTCTCAGAACCTTTAAAATATTAGTGTGTCCCGGGAGTCTTCTGAAATGGGGATTAGTCTGCGGCACTTGCTAAGTTTATTTGGTCTTGGAACACTTTGTTTCTGGAGCTCTGATTAACATCTCCCTCAAATAGTGTTTAGTGGAACACATTTAGGAAAATGTTTTTCTATTATAAGATTTATCACACTGTATTGCAATGATTTATTCTCATGTCTGCCTTCCTCACCAGGCTGCTATTTCCTAAAGGGCAGGAAATGTATCTTACTCATCTCTTTATCTCTAGCACCTAGCCCAGTGCTTTGTAGCTCCCCTATGGAGCACTTGCTAAGGTCACCAGCAGCCCCATCTCTGTTCTCATCTTATGCAAATTCCCAGCAGCGATGCACTCGGTGTGGCACTCGGTGTGGCACTCCTTCCTCTTTCAAACGCTTTTCTCTTGGCTCCCACACTCGTGACACCACACTCTCCTGGGAGTCTTCCACAACACTCAGGACTCCTTTGCAGTCCTTCTATTGAACACTTCTCCCTCACCTGTTATGGAAATATTGAAGTGCCCAGGGCTCTATCTTTGGACAGTTCCAATGCTATAGCTACACTCTTTCCCCTGGGGACCTCAAGCAGATTCATGACATGAAACACTTTCTGTAGGCTGGTAGGCTGGTGATTTTCATGCTTCTGTTTCTAGACATGGCCTTTGAGTCAGACTCATGTCTCACTACCTATCTGATATCTTCTCGTAGATGCTAATGTTTAACAAATCCAAAACAAAGTTTTTGATTTTACCCAGCAAACACGTTCATCCTCTGGTCCCTCCTACATTAGCTATCATCCACCCGGGGGCTTGCTTGTATCTAAACTCTGAAACACATTTGTCTTAGTCTGTTTAATACTGCTATAGAGCAGGCGTCCCCAAACTACGGCCCTCGGGCCGCATGCGGCCCCCTGAGGCCATTTATCTGGCCCCCCACCGCACTTCAGGAAGGGGCACCTCTTTCATTGGTGGTCAGTGAGAGGAGCACAGTATGTGGCGGTCCTCCAACAGTCTGAGGGACAGTGAACTGGCCCCCTATGTAAAAAGTTTGGGGATGTCTGCTATAGAGGAATATCTGAGGCTGGGTAATTTATGAAGAAAAGGGGTTTATTTAGATCATGATTCTGCAGGCTTTTCAGGAAGCACGGTGCCAGCATCTGCTTCTGGTGAGGGCTTCAGGCTGCTTCCACTCATGATGGAAGGTGAAGTGGAGCCAGCCTGTGCAGAGAGGTCACATGGTGAAAGAGGAAGCAAGAGAGAGAGCCAATGCCAGGCTCTTTCACAACCAGCTCTCACGGGAAGTAATAGAGAACTAATTCATTACCGTTAGGACAGCACCACGCCATTCATGAGGGATCTGCCCCCAGGACTCACATACCACCCAATAGGCCCCGTCTCCAACACTGGGGATTAAATTTCAACATGAGGTTTAGGGGAAATCCAAGCTATAGCATCCTCCCATTTCTTTACCTTTCCTTTTAATGCACTGCATATTCCACTGGTACTGTGATCACTGAGATTATTGTTTGGCAGATACTCTCCTCCCCATCTCTCTGAAGAACATACTTTCTCACAGAATTGATTGTGAACTTGTTTAGGTGACTTGCTTTGGCCACTGGGATGTTAGCAGATGTGTCCAGAGCTGAATGTGTTTCGGAAATGTGGTTTGGCACTTATATCCTGTGTCAGTTATCAATATATTACCTCTCAGCTCCAGATTCACCCTTCATTGCTCCATCTGTGGAAATAACGAAAGGCCCTGTGATTTTTCCTTTGCCAGTTTGTGTAGTGTTCAACTTCATTGTTGAGGGCCCTAGATGTGCTCCACCCCCTCTGCACACCTGCCCACCAGCCTGGTATGTCCTGCTCCCTGGAGGGTGTTTCTACTTGCCTAAGGGCCATGGAACAGCTCTGGGTTAGAAACCCAGAGAATGTCTCTGCCATCATATATCTCTTGGACTATTTTGATAGCCTATAAACAAGTCTCCTTTCTTCCATTCTTGCTACACTGCAATAAATCCTGATGCCAACTAGTTAGTGATGTTTCAGTGATTATACATCAAGTTTTCATATTATCAGGTTCTGATTCAGACTAATTTATCCATTCTAGCATATTGATTCATCTGTTGATATTGAGTCCTTAACATAATATTTTCATTATGATATCTTTATAAAATATTCTCATATCTGGTCTTCCCCACTGCTCTTAAACACACTTTTTCAGCGATACTTTCCTGTTCACTCTTCCAGATGAACTTTAGAATTATTTTGTCATGTTCTCCAGAAAACTCCAATATTATAAGTTCATTTGGGAAAATTAACATCTTTGTATTATTGAGTTTTTGCATATAAGATATTGACACATTTATATTTAGTTAACTTCTTTTATGTCCTCAATAAAACATTCTGATTTTCATTATAGGCCTTGCACTTTTTTTCTCTTTCTCTTTTTTTCTCTCCTAGGCATTTAAGTCTTTGCTATTATTGTGCATGGGGTTCTTTTATCTTATATTCTTTAAATAATTACTGTTAGTAAATTAAAAAGTTATTGATTTTTGCTTGTTTATTCTGTAATAAATCATCCTATTGAATTCTTATTTTATGTGTTTCAATAGATTCTCTTGAGTTTCTTGAATATAAAACCATGTGGGTTATAAATAATGATAGTTTTTCTCCTCCCTTTCAATAAATATACATCCCACTTATGTTTTGTATCTCATTATGCCACCCAGAACTTCTAGAACAATGTTAAATAATAATAGTGTTCTGGAAAAATTTTATATTCCTATGCAAAAAATGAACATTGACACTTTTCTCATTTTATGTAAGAAAATTAACTTAAAATGAATCATAGACTAAATGTAGGAGCTAAAACTATAAAGCTTTTATAAGAAAGTATAAGATAAAAAAATCTTTTTGTCCTTGGGTTAGCTAACATGTTTTTTAGATATGACACAAAAAGCGTAAATCATGAAAGAATGATAAATTAAATGAAATTGAAAAATTGATAAACTGAATTTTATCAAAGTGGAAACTTTGACTTTTTAAAAGACTTTCTTAGGAAAGTGAAGAGACAAGCCACAGACTGGAGGCAAATATTTTCAAAACACAAATTTGACAAAGAACTTGTATTCAGGATATATAAGGAATCCTTACAAACCAGTAAAAGGAAGACAAACTGCCAAATAAATAAACAAGTGAAAAGTTTGAACATATACTTCACCAAAAAAGATGTAGTGGTGGGAAATAAACACATGAGAAGATGTCCCCAAATCATCAATTATTATAAAAATAAAAATTAAAGTCAAACCAAGATATCATTGTATATCCACTAGATGGTTAAAATTTAACAGCTGATAATAACAAGTGCTGGTGAAGATTCGGAACAACTGTAACTCACATAAATTGTTCGTGGGAATGCAAAACAGCACAGCCACTTTGAAAAACGATTTGACAGTTTTTTAATAAAATTAAACATTTATTTAATGTGACCCAGCATTTCTACTTTTAGATATTTACCCAAGAAAAAAGATTATGCTTATACAAAAATCTATACACAAATGCTTATAACAGCTTTGTTTATAATAATCCCAAACTGATAACAACACAAATATTCATCAATCATTTACTAGATAAATACATTTGGAACATTTATAAAATGGAATATCATTCATGCAGCAATATGGATGAATCTCAAAAAACAGTTTGCTGAGTGAAAGAAGCAGGACTCAGAAGGATACTGAAGCAGGACTCAGCAGGGCTCTGATTTTATTTATATGAGATTCTGGAGGAGGCCAACTTATAGAGATAGAAATCACATCGATAGTTTCCAGAACTGGGGTGGAAGAGTTCATTCACTATAAAGGAGCTTGCAGGAAAATTTTGGGATAATGCATACTCTATGTATTGAATGTCATGGTGCTTCGATGACTGCATTTACTTGCTGAAGCTATCAAATTGTACAGTTTAAGGGAATAAATTTTATTGTGTGCAAATTGTACTTCAGTAAACCTGACTTTTAAAAGAGATAGATACGCAGGCAAAAAAAATTGTGTTAGCAGTAATTCTTGTTTTGTTCTTTGTTTTAATAGGAATGACATTATTTGTGTATTATATCTGGCCACAGGCTTTAAAAAATAAGACATTATTTATTATGTTAAAGAAATTACCTTCTGTGTGTTTAAGGTTTCCTGGTTGCCAGCAACAGAAACTGACTCTGGCTGATTTAAGCAAGGAAGGCATTACTGGCAGGATTCTGGATGGTTCAGAGAGTCACTGAGAAGTCAGGAACAAAGGGTTCCTGGGCAGCTGGCACACAGTGCAGATCATGACATGGGACACAGAGGAATGGCTGCTTCTATCTTTGATCGTGGAATGCCACATCTCAAAATACCAACTCTGCTGGTCCCCAGAGCCCAGATACAGCTACTTATGCTTCTGTCACTATGTCCCTGGAAACAGATGTTGCTGCTATTACTGGAACCACCATAAAAGATTCTCTGCTGACTGGTTTCTTGATCCCTTATCTGAGCTTATGCTAAATGCTTCACTGTTGCTGCAAGGAGGACACCAATACCCAGGATGGTGAGCACCTGATCTTTCTTCCATTTCTATAAGGAAAGGTGACTCTGCCTCACACCCAAACTCAGAAAGTGGGGAACTTCCCAAACATTGGAAAATCTTCAGATGTGGCATGCCCTTTCCCTAAAAAATCCCCATCACTGTCCACTTGTATCATTTAGTCCTAGTATTTTAGAGAAGGTCCCCTTTAGGAATTGATTTTGAATCTTCATAAATGATTTTCCTGCTCTTCTTTGAGATAATCATATGGTTTCTTTTATTTGACCCATTTGATATGTTCTATAAACAGATTTACTAATATTAAAACAGCTTTGCATTCTTTGGTAAACCCTATTTGGCTGTGATAAATTACTGTTTTAATATACTGTTGAATTCAATTTCCTGGCATTTTGTCTAGAATTTGCACATTTATATTTATGAGTGAGGTTGGTCTAGTTTTATTTTACGCCATCTCTTTCCCAGTGTCAGTAACATTCTGGGCTTTTCCTCCCAGGGATTTCATGTACCCTGGTTGGGATTTGAACCCTGAACTATTTTTCATAAACCATGGGCTTTACAATAGCCCACGTGGTTCATGGAGTGTGAGAAAATTATGAGAACAGACATAGATATGGTGAGAAACTCTAGATGCCCGAGGCATCCCTTAAATCACTCTGGACATTTACTGAAGGCCTACCATGTGCCAGCTGCTGAAATATTTAACCTGAAGCTTAAATAAGCTTCTCTGTGGGTAGAATTCAGATGAACCTTGAGAATATCTGAAAATAGAGACTGCGAGAGGAGACAGGAAAGGCCATCTCACCTACCTGTGTCTTAAGGCAGAAGGGGAAACAAGTTCAGAGAAGGGAAGACACCTGCACCCGGAATATGACCCAGGTGTCCCTGACTCTGTCCCTTGCTCTTTCATAGACAGGACAGCCAAGAATGAACAAACAAACAAACAAACAAATAGAAAAGGTCCAGACTCTGGTGAAAAACATGTTTCAGGCCCCTCGGCAAGAGTGGGCCAGAGAAACGTCTTTACGAACTTTGTATTTGTACGTTGTATGGTTAGACGCCAGACCCCTCTCAAGATCCTCTGGTCTTAGGAAATTCTACAGACTTCTGCCAGCCTGCACATCCTTCATTAGTCCTGTCCAAAGATAAGAGAGCAAGGCTTAAGCCAAGGCTTCTGGAGCCTGGCTGCTGACTACATGTATTAGCTGTGTGATCTCAGGTTGTAAAGCCTCAATTTCTCATCTATAAAATGGGATAATAAGAGTGTTTAAAGTTAAACTCGTTCTAGGCTCAGAGAAGCACTCACTTGTTTCTATAAAGAACCTTCTCTGTGCCACACCTGTGCCTGATAGTGAGACTAGAGATTTAACAACAGTTCATAATGATATATTTTACTATAGTGTGTCTGCATCTGTTCCAAATACGTGACTTTTTGCTCACAGGAATGGCATCTATAAAAGTCTTATCTTTTATTTTTCTCTTGAGGCTATATTTAATAGAACAAAAAGGTCTTTGGATAATTATTAAGAAATCATCTCACCACCCTCTCCAGGCTCTGTGATTTTCAGGTGGGTGTTGGCAATTTCCCAGCTGGGCTCCCCTCTCCAGGGCGGCCCGTAGCCCCTGGGGATCTCCTGCAGCTGGAGTCCAGAGCAGCAGTCCCAGGCTGGTCAATGTGAATCCCCATTTCCATATCAGGGAGGCATCTCCTCACCTGTGGGTGTTCCCTCAGGCCATGCCTGGAGGCAGGGCTGTGCTCCCTGGCCTGTGTGGCTATTGTCTTGTTCAGTAGTTTGGTGTCTGCAAAACTTTGCCTTGCATGTGGCATGGTGCCCAGGTCTACACTCCCAACTCCAGCATCCGTGTGGTCTCCATCTTATTACTTTCCAGAATACAAAAGAGACCACAGACAAATACTATTCCATACAGAAGTCTGCAGACAGCCCTGACTTTGTAACAGCCCTGGCCTGGGGAAGAGTGAGCCCAGGATAAAGAGGAGGCCCTGATGCACAGCAGATGTTCTCTCCAATGAGTGGCCAGAGCTCTGCTTTCACCTTGACTGTCAATAACTCACTAATTGACCTTGAGTGAGTCTGTTTTCCCCTCTGGGTCTTGGTTTCCTCATTTTGCACAATGAAAACCCTTCCTACAGAATCATTTTTCTTGGGCTGTTGGGCTTTAAAATAACGTAAGTGAAGATGGAGGTCTTTGGGAAGGTTAAAGCTGTCATAATCGGGGCACTCTTACTGGTTGAGGTTTTGTTGAATTGACATCCAATATGAGAAGATGCCTTAGTCAGCAATCATTTGATTACCAAGAATAGAAACCATCTAAACTCCCCTTAAGTGAAGAGATGGAGGGGAATTTCTAGGCACCCAATTGGGGGAATTATAATTGCTTCACAGACACTGAAGGTCATCAAGGTGACTTCTTTCTCTTTATCTGGTGCCATGTGCCTGCCTCTGCCCCAGCCTTCTCTTGGTAGACCAGTTTCTTCTCTAGAGCTTGTAGTTAACCTTCCCAAACTCAGCTACTATGAGGTTCTGCCTGGTATGGGCACTAGTCTGGCCCTGGCTTCTCCTAACCTATAGCTATGATACTCAACATCACAGAACTGTCTCTGTGGCTGTAGAACCAGCTTGGGTGAGGGGTTCACCCTTAGTATGATCCCATGTGTGTGCTGAGTAGGATCCCATGTTACTGAGAACTGAGAGGCAGTCTAGTACTCAGTTTGCTGGAGCTGAATCATCTGTCTCCATGTTTCATTTTACAAAGAAGTAAAATGAATCATGGAGTTGAAATGACCAGTAAAGGTCACACAGAGAATTAATGGCAAGGCTGTGACTTGAATTCAGCCCTCCCAATGTATGACAGAGGCATCACTGTAGCCCTTCTCTGGTTCATATGCAGAGGAGTATTGATGCTTGGTGGATGTGCTCTGTAACAGAGACATGGAAATCAAAACCACACAACTCCATAGCCAGGCTGGATGTGCCAGGTATGTCTTCATAAGGCTGGGAGTTACTGTAGGTGGGCAAGGGCTGCCCAACACGAGGGGAACACTGATACAATGCTGGGGTCCTGCTCTGAAGTCTGCAGGCTGAGTGAGGAGGCACCAGATGGATTTGCATAGCAATCTAGGGGACATTCCTGGGGCTGATTTAATGCCTCTCCCAGGGCTCACTAGAACTGGGCAGTTCATTCTTACAGCATTTGTCAGCCACAAGGAGGCCTCCCCAGGACGCATCTCAGATGTCTTCTGCTGCCTTCCAACTTTTTATCTCCATATATGGTGACAGAAAGCATGTGCCATACCCTGTATCCATACCCTCCCAACTGCACCAGAGAAGGGAATGTTTATTTTGAGAAACGGAGCAGGCTCTGGGGATGTACTGGAGAGCAAACAGGCTTATTGCTGAGGACAGACAGAGCCACACTGTGCTATTTGCTGTGAAAGGAAGGGGCAGGAAGCCGTGAGAGCACATGGGGTGTCCCGGACCTGGTTCAGAGAAGACCTGCCAGGATGACCTCCCTGAGGAACAGTGCTTGGACAGAGAACTGAAGGATGAGTTATGACCATAACTAATATTTTTGAACACACACTAAGTGCTCTGTGAATGCTGAGTCATTTACTCCTCTAGCTAAAGGTTCTGTTATTGCCTCCATTTCACAAATGAGGAGACTGAGATACTGTTAGCTTTTGCCGATTGTCTAAGACTACACGGTTAAAAAAAAAAAAGAGGGGGGAATATACAGCTGGAGATTCAAAGCCTGTCAATCTGACTGCAGAGTCTGCATGAGTAACCATGAAACCACAGCAGATGTTAAGTAGGCAAATGTGCAAACATGACAGAAGGGAGGCTCAGAGAAGGCACTGAAAGTAGCCCAGACAGGTGGAACCCAGCAAGCGAGGGGTAGCCAGGGGCAGCATGAGGCCTGGGGCCTTGCAGGGCCTTGAAGAGCCTTGTTGCGGCTTGTGGACTACATTAAAATTTGAGTTTTTATTCTGAGTACAATAGGTAGGAAGACACAGAAGGAATTTAAGGACAGAAAATACATAAAGAGAATTGTAATTTTAAAAGACCATTCTGTTCTATTTGTGGAATGGTGAACAGATTGGAAGGGGGTAGGAGAAGATGCCAGCAGACAAATTTAGAGGCCACTATAGGGGCCCAGAGGAGGGGCAATGGCGACCTGAGGGTGGGGAGGCAGCAGTGGAGAAGGAGAGAAACGGGAGGGAGAACTGGGGAGTTCTTTAAGAGTTAGGATTGACATTCTTTGGTAATATGGGGGCTGCAGGAGGAAGGTGCTGAGGAGACTCCTTGGATTCTGAGTTGCACAACTAGATGGAAACTGGTGCCATTCACTGTGATACAAGACATCGGGAGGATGGACTTATTTTCTGTACTTGTCCACACTTTTATGTATGTGTGACTCTCAAATTCTAAGGATAATTTTACTTTGAGGATATTTAAGAATAGTGATGTGTAAGAGGTTTGATGGCTGTGGGAAATGAGAAAATGGCAACCTGGTCTTTTCTGTCACTTATGGATGCTGCACTCTTACTAAAAAAAAGTGATTTAGAGGGTGGAGCCAGACACACCTCTCCCCCGAGCAGACCAAAGGGAATGAGGTTCTTAGGCAGCCTTTCTGAAGGTGACGCCTCAGCCCCGGCTTTCCAAGCTCACTTTCCAGGAAATTCAGAAAATTTATACCCCTTCCTAGAATTCCACGTTCCCCAAACTCAATTCTCTGAGGCAGGCCTGAGTAGGGAGGAACATCCATGTAATCCTATGTAGCAGCCATGAAGCAGGGGAACAGAAAAGTATCAGGGAAGCTGTAAAAAGTTTCTACTCCAGCCGTTGTAGCTGGGAAAAATTTAGAAATAGAGGACTAGGTAAAAGCCCCTAAATACAGTGAACCTCAAGTAACAGGGAGAATCATTCACCTTCTGCCCACCTAAAAACCCCTCTTCCAGCATAGAATTTCCACAGTCATCACAGGTAAGGGCATTTTGTGAAGCAGGTTGTAATGGATACTGTGATATACGTCCAGATCGCCCCTTTGGACTGAGGCACTCATTCCTCCAGCAGCTGGGAGTAGTGGTCTCTCAGCTCACAGCTGAGACTCCTTTAGAAATTGCCCTCTATCTCCCAAGATAATACACTCTTTCCCGAAGCAGCTTTGCCTTCATTTCAGACAACTCTGAAAGCCATCCCAGGTCCAAGCAGAATCAGTTCCTGTTGCAACTGGCCCTCAGCTCACCTGCTCCCTCTGCCCCACCCTGCTCCCTTCACTCCCCAAAACACAGCCCAGTAAACCACCTGCATGTACATATCCATCTCATAGTCGGTTTCCTGGGATGTTTGACCTAAGGCACTGTGCAGGCTTTGTCATGTGTCAATTTGGCTTGCTGACATGCAAGGATTCCCTCTGCATGTGTTTCTGGTTGAGGTGTGTCTCCTAGGAGATCCTCTAAAGATTTTTTGGGGACAAAAGGGAGGGAGGCAGTAGCCATCATGTAGCACATGCACACGGTGGTTAACTTGCTGACTCACCTCCTTAGTGTGAAGCAAAGCTGGGCCAGGTGTGAGTGTTTAGTGAGTGTTTAGTTTCTGGGTCTGCTCTCTGCAGGATTTCTTCTTCACCAAGATCAGAGGCAACAAGAATAGCGGGTTCCATCCTGTCCTTGTGAGGTCCCAGCTTGCGTCTGTGAGGTACCTGGACTATTTAACCAGCTCCCACAATGCATAGGTCAGTTACCTGTAAAAGGCCCCTTAATCTCTCTCTCTCTCTCTCTCTCTCTCTCTCTCTCTCTCTCCTACTAGTTCAGCTTCTCTGGTCCAACTCTGACTGATATACACACATTCTAATCAAGAAAAAGGTAAAAGTCCTGCACAAACTAGTGCAGTAGCTAATAGGGTCAGGCTTAGTGTGAACAACAGGAGCTTAGCTGACAAAGTCTGCTCTTTGAAGACAGAAATAAGGTGGACATACAGGAAGTATGGTGGACATACAGGAAGTAGGGTGGACATACAGGAAGTATGGTGGACATACAGGAAGTAGGGTGGACATACAGGAAGTAGGGTGGACATACTTCCTGTATGTCCACCCTGGTACCAGGATGTGAAAGGCCAGGTTAGCCCAGCCTAGAAAAGAAGGTAAAACAAATGGGAAGGCACCAACAGCAGAGCTGGGTAATGTTAGATGAGACCCTGCCCCAGCCGCTCCTGATGTAAGGCTGTACCCATGTGCAATGTGGAGGGACTTGTGGTTAAATCCTTACCTCTCACCTGCCACAGCATCACACTGGATTCTGGATATATGAGCATATGTAAAATAATTCACAAGTTCACTCCATCATTTGCCTCAGTTCTTCTCAGTGTCTCCTTTTGTGATACATCAAAGGCCCTGAGTTTAACCACCTCTTCCCCTCGCCCTCGCCCTTGCCCCCAGCTAACTGGGGCACTGTCCAGGTGCAGCTGATCAGGGGAGCCTCCTCCTGCAGATTCCGGTATGAGCTGAGGCTTTTCCTGAGGGGTTTTGCCCTTTCCAAGAGCATCTGTTTTCTCGTCATGCTTGCTCCTCTTCTTTCAGGAAATAGTTACTGTACTTTCTAGCTTTTGAGCTTGACTGAATGCTGCCCCTCAGGGTTTCCTGGGCTGGGAGTGATTTTCCCAACATGGAAGGATGAGGGATAATCTAGGCATAAGGAAGGGAAGCAGAAACAGAAGGTTTCCAGCTGAGTAGTAACAGGAGAAAAAGAATAATAGCCTCAAAGGGGAATGGGAGGAAGAGGGTTTATTAGCCACTATTTGAAAATACAATGGTCCCAGAGCAGAATTCTTAATAGATTCAATGGTTTTTACACATATTTTATCTGCAAAGTTGGAAAAAGCATGTGAGAAAGTAATACAGAAACTCCTGAGGGCAGCTTAACTTTTGATTCTGCTCTCCTTAGAAGATCCTGTCTCTGGCTCTTTAGCCCTTAGGGCCTTCCCCAGGGATTCCCCGCCTCCTTCTCAAACTTTCCCTCTCTCCGAGGATCAGACTGAGTTTAGAGGAGCCAGTTCTCTTGGGAGGGCTGTGCTTCGTGGAGGCTGCTCAGGAATGCCTCTGGCAGGGCTGAGAACTCCTTTCTTTTTTGGTCCAATTCTCCCAACTATTAGCACATCTGCTCACTTTGGTAGGCTGTAAAAGTGCCCCCCTCTCCCAAAAGATATTCATGTCCTAATCCCTAGAACCCATGATTGTTGCTTTATATGGCTAAGAAGGACCTTTGCAGATGTGATAGAGAATCCTGACGTGGAGAGATGAGGTGGATTACCCAGGTGGGCCGGAGAGCAATCACATGATCCTTACAGGAAGGGGACAGGAGGAAATTTGACACATAGAGAAGGCCACAGGATGATGGAACAGAGAGAGACACAAAGATGCACACTTTAAAGATGGGAGTGATATGGCCACAAGCCAAGGAATGCCAGCAGCTGTTAGAAGCTGGAAGAGGAGACTCCAGGGAAGAGCGAGACCCTGCCAACACCTTAATTTTAGTACAGTGATACTGATTTCAGACTTTGGGCTCCGAAACTGTAAAAGAATACACTTCTCTTGTTTTAAGACACAAAATTTGTGGCTTCTTTGTCACACAGTCGCAAGGACCTAATATATAGACCCTTTGTGTGCTTCTGGTGGAATGTCTCCTACATCAACACTGGGAGAGTGGGGACCTCCAGAGAAAGGGTGTGGGGAGGACAGTGTGCAGAGATCTCAGTCCCTGAGTAGGTAGGGGGGCTGGGGGCCAGGGAACTGAGTTTAGACCTAGAAAAGGACCACTGAGTGCAAGGAGGCGGTACAGTCCAAGGGCTGTTGATTTGAACACACATGTGTTTATGTTCTGGCTTGACTTCTGATCTGTTACTTCATTTTAGGCATGCTCTTTAAACTTTTTGAGTTTCCTTCTCTGTAAAACAAGAAAAATTATATATACCTTATCAGCTATAGGAAGAATTTAATGGGATGAGGCAAGTTAAAAATAGTGTGCATAGTTCCAGCACACTTAAATGCTAAGAAGGTGATGCCTATAAGAAAAGAAAAGATATGGCAATTCAGGTACGGTTCTAGCAAGCCTGGCTGCTGGGAGGACAAATCCCTGTGGTCTGACTACTAAATTGTACCTCAGTTCACAAGTTTTCCAGGGCTGCAGTCAGGACCAACATGGTATCTGTGTGCATGAGAAATACGGTGTTCAGGACACAGGAAGGAATCGGGCTTAGGGAGGGAAGGGGGCAGGAACCAGGTAGATTCTAGGCACCAGTACTAGAGGGTCCCAGGGTAGCAGGCAGCAGGTCTGGCTCCGTAATTTGCCAGGCTCAGTGCAAAACAAAAATGTGGGGCCTCTTATTGAGAAATAAGAATTTCAAGACAGTGATAGTATTAAACCAAGCATGGAGGCTTTTTGAGCACAGCCGCTTCTGAACGCAGGGTCTTGTACAACGGCTTAGAGTGCAGGTTCATGAAATGAGCCCTGCAAGGTTTGAGACAATTGGGAATTGAGGATAGAGTCCAGTCTGAGAAAGGCAGAGTCCTGCTGAGTCCCAAGGCAGTGCTGCTCAGCCCTGACGTGCATAGGAATCACTAGCCCCTCTATGTTAATAGTATTACTGATAATAATAACACCAGTGATAACATTACCTTAGTAGCCTGTGTTTATTGAGCACAAACCATGTGCTAGAAACAAAGCTAAGTACTTTACAAGGCATTGTCTTTTTCTCCATAGTTTGAAAAAAATGAATAATAATACCAATATATGCCAGGTGATTATCAGTGATCTTATATATTAACTTATTTAAAGGCATATAAACTTTTTACTATTAATTTTTATGCATCATCTTGCATATGCCTTCCATCATCCCTATAGCTGGTACCACCACAGTATGCCCATTTGACAGATGTGGAGACTGAAATTGAGAAAGATTCAGTAACTTACTATCTGTCTGGGTCCAAAGTCCACGCTCTCAAGCTCTCAAGTAGTTGGTCCTAGTTATAAATAAACAGAAAGGGAGTGAATGTTGGCTAACACTGAACAATTTGCAACATGCTTTCCTGCATGATAACTCGGTACAGCCACCTGTGAAGCATTGCTGGTATCCAGTTTATGAATGAAGAGATTGAGGCCTGGGGGTGTTAAGTGAGATCTTCAAGTTCACAGCCAGTAAGTGGGAGAAGCCGAGCCCAGGGGCCGTGGGATCTGTGAGCACACCATGCTGCCTCTTTTCCATTGGAGGGACAGTGGAATGAGGTGTATGCAAGGATCTACACCCAGCTTTGAGGCTGATGAGTTTGGGCAGTGGCTCCAGGGAAAGGAGAAGTCTGGGAACAGAGCGGGGGTGGTGGGGGGCAGCAGAAGGAGTTGTGGGTGGGGGTGGGAGGCGCTCCCATGAGTGGCTTTCCCAACAGCAGGTGTTGCTTTCCTGCTGCCACTGAGGAGTCAGACGTTCCCTCTTCTGAAGGACTCTCATGTTTCTGGTGTGCATTCCCCTTCCCCAGGCTAGAAAGGCGGCTGAGCAACGGGAGCTAAGAGTTCAGACTCCCAGGTTCGAAGGCTGACTCTCTCTCTCACTGGCAAATTTTCCTCAGTTTCAGTTAAGTGGAATGAATGATAGTGCCCTCCTAACAGGCTTGTTATGCGGATTAAATGAATTAATCCACATCTAAATCGGAGAAGAGTGCTCACCTCAGAAGAAGCATGTAAGCAAGGTTGTGACTACGTGTCCTCTTCCTGCAGAGAGCTCTCATCCTAGGGTGTTGGTTGGGGCCACAGCAGGTCCCCCTGAACTGAGAGGCCAGCTTCCTTGTCTGAGCAACTGGAGGTCTTCCCTTGCCTGGCCGGGCCCCGGCCTGGACCCCATCCTCTTCCTCATTTCCATTCTGCCAACATTTTGGCAGCAGCTCCTTGTTGAGAGTCTATCAGATTCTTTCTTTTCCACATGGACTATATAATTTTCAAAGAAAAGGACACCAATTTTCTCTCCAAGTATGATAGACTAGATCAGCTCTCATTGGGGTAAGGAGGTCTCAGTTCTGGTCCCAGTGTTGCTATTTGTTAGCTGTGTGATTTTTAAGGATAGCATCAAAATTCTCTGGGCCAGGCATCCCCAAACTTTTTACACAGGGGGCCAGTTCACTGTCCCTCAGACCGTTGGAGGGCCGCCACATACTGTGCTCCTCTTAACCACCAATGAAAGAGGTGCCCCTTCCTGAAGTGCGGCGGGGGGCCGGATAAATGGCCTCAGGGGGCCTCATGCGGCCCGAGGGCCGTAGTTTGGGGACACCTGCTCTGGCCATGGTTTGCTCGCTAAAGAAGGAAGGAGTTTGATTGAATTTTTTTTTTTTTTTTTTTTTTTTTTTTTTTTCAGTTGGAGTATCACTCTGTTACCCAGGCTGAAGTGCAGTGGTGCGATCTCGGCTCACTGCCGAAAAGCTCAGACTATTCTCCTGCTTCAGCCTCCCGAGTAAATGGGACTACAGGCATGCACCATAGTGCCTGGCTAATTTTTTATATTTTTAGTAGAGACAGGGTTTCACCATATTGGCCAGGCTGATCTTGAACACTTGACTTTGTGATCCACCCGCCTTGGCCTTCCAAAGTGCTGGGATGACAGGCATGAGCCACCACACTTACCCAAATTTAATTTTTTTTTTTTTTTTTTTTGAGATGGAGTTTCGCTCTTGTTACCCAGGCTCGAGTGCAATGGCACGATCTCAGCTCACCGCAACCTCCGCCTCCTGGGTTCAGGCAATCCTGCCTCAGCCTCCTGAGTAGCTGGGATTACAGGCACGTACCATTATGCCCAGCTAATTTTTTGTATTTTTAGTAGAGACGGGGTTTCACCATTTTGACCAGGATGATCTTGATCTCTTGACCTCGTGATCCACCCACCTCAGCCTCCCAAAGTGCTGGGATTACAGGCTTGAGCCACCGCGCCCAGCCCAAATTTAATTTTTTTTAAAGTGCCTGAGCCACCACTCCATGCCAGGTAATGTATGGGGGCAGGGGCGCACCAGGGGATCTAAAAGCAAAGATTCCACCCCCGCCCAAAAGAGCTCCACTCTAGGGCAGAGATATACCATGGTGAAAGGACACATCATCTCCTAGCTATGTTTAACTGTGACTCTAGAATTATCTATTGTCACCCTTGAGTCCTACCACTGCTATCGTGCTGTAACAGTGAACAAATCCGTCTATTGCTAGTCCTTGCTCTTTCACCAGGTATCCATTCTGTCTAAAGAAAAATTCCACGTTCTGAAGCAACCCGTGTTCTGAACCACTGGTTTAGCGTGGCATGTGTCCCCCCCAAAAGGTCCTCTTCCTGGTTGAAGTCCAAGGTTATGGTAATGCTTCCAAAGTTCACATTCAGATATGAGATGTATGGCCATGAGTTTCTCGGGGTTGGTAATGCCAGAGACATTCTCCCAGCTCATCTGTGCCCTTTTCCGGGAGGCCTCTGCCTGATAGTTCAAATCAGCAGGCCTGGAGGCTTCTGTCTCAGTAATTCGACAACTACAGCAGCTGGTTCTTTTCCCTTAAGATTTAATACTTGTCATTTATCTATGTCAAAACTGCAAAGGAGCAAGTTTCCAAAGACAGATTTATTATGTGCGCTGAGTGTCTCAGGTGCAGCAGTGCATATAGATGGGCTGAATTCCATATTTTCCCCGGGTTTTTGTTCTATAAGAATAGCCACTTTTACTTTGTATTCAGACAAGTGAGAAATATACAGTCTTGAGCTGTGAGTCACCATGGGGCACTCACAGACAGTAACATTATTGTGAGACTGGGCTCCAGCCATTGGTTTGAGGATCAACTGCCTGCCTTGAACATGGGTTGGCTTAGGCAAGCAGCAAGTTGTAAGCAGAGCTGGCTACATAATTTGTGAGGCTCAGTGCAAAATGAAAATGTAGAGCCTCAAGGTTAAAAAGCAGGGGAAAAAAAAAGTGCTGTTATGGATAAAGCTTTTTTTCCTTTTCTTCTGCAGTCTCTCTCCCAGCTTGTCATGGTGTTTTTCATTTGTTATTTAATGTCATTCTAAGAAAAATTAAAGTTTTCAATTATTAGCATGAACTTTACAGTTTATCTTTACACTGTGCAAGGCAAATATAAATGCAAATAGGAAAGCACTTAATGTGCATGTGGAATCATTGAACGCATACAATTTGCATTTTGCAGCCCCTCCCCAAAGGGTGCCTTGAGCTGTCCAGAAGAGGCAAACTGAAGCCGGGCTCTGGAAGGGAAGAAAAGAGAGAGGACCTCCTGTTTTGCAGAGGACCCCCCTGGAAGGCATGCTGCCAGCTGTAGCTGGCTGAGGGAGGGCTCCAGGTGTGGGGACTCTTGCAGGGGAGTGTGTTGCCCTGGACCTCTGCCGCTTGATAGAAAGGCATGCACACTCTTCCTGCTTGAGGGCTGGCCAAGGAACCCTACCCGAAGCAGCCAGAGGCAACTGGGGCTGTGGGTCAGGAGAAATTAAACCAGGTGTCTTTCCTTTCCATGGGCTTTTGCCCCTCCAACCCATGGCAGCTGGGTTCCCTGGAAGATTTTTGAACCTGTGTGCTGGGATGTGCTTGGTACCTGGATTGGGTAGGTGAGGCTAGATCCCCTGGAGATGGGGCCTCCAGCTAGCCATCCAGCAGGTGTGTAGGAGTGCTGCTGAGCCTCACCGCCAAGACTCTGTGGGTGTGCGCTGGTCCCCTGACTCTCCTAAGTCCTGTCTGGGGTGGAGAGCAGCTACAGCTGGGGGTGGGGCCTGGGGGAGAGAGAGAGGCTTCACAGCCCCCACTGAGAACCATCCTGGGAAGGTGGCAAGAGGTAGGACCACAAGTAAGCTGAGGCTCTAAGCCCCTGTGAGTGCCCCATTGTCCCATTAGACCTCACGAAACACAAATTCAAAGATACAATTCTTAAGAATTTCAAGATAGCAACCACAGAGCATTAAACCTTCCGAGGAGGAAGCCCAGTATGAGGCCACTACCCATGAGGGCCGCCCTGGTTGTAACCGTAGATCCACAGCATGGTTAGGGACTGACACTACTCTACTTAGTAATCCTTGGAGTGCTGATCCTTTCAGGATCATTACCCAGCAGGCCAGTGGGTTTCAGCACCGTGACACAGAGGGTAACACAAGGAACAAATGTTAGAGACAGAGGCAGAAACCCTGGACCCTAGTCCTGCTTCTGCACCACCCTATCATCTGCTACCTTGATAAAATCATTCCACTTTCGTACATTTACCCCTTACCACAGGGTGAAAGGATGGTGTCTGCCTTTCTCCTTTGCCCCCCACCCCCAAGATATTAAACATGGAACTCTAAAGGAAATTCATGTAGGTGTTTCCAATCCTTAGAAAGCAGATGTCATAGAATCACAGGGCTGAAGAGCAATTGGAAACCACCTGGGTCGATTTCTTACTCCAGACTTCTGTTCCTCCCTCAACATCCCACTAAGAAATTGACCTGCCTCTGCCTGAGTATCTTTTGCGACAGAGAGCTCACTACCTTTCAAGGCATCTCATTCAATGACTGGATAACTCCTATTGCTGTAAAGTGCCTAGAATAGTGCCTGGCACATACTAGGTACTCCACAAATATTTTTTTCTTTCATGATTGAGATTTTATTGGTTGCATTGAGGCTCAATACACAATTTCAATTCGTATACAATTCTTAACATACATACTGATAATCTAAAAAGCCATTATTGTAATTCCTTTTTAAGTTGTTCAAGTGACTTTCCAGCTTAAAAATTGGAGGCAAATTTTCGTTAAGAGGCTATCAAATACCAGAATCCCAGTGTCTTCACATATTGATAAACTGTTACATATGTCCCACCAATTCAAAACTGAATAGCGTATACACCACATAATCAAATTTTCAGTCTTCCACAGCACATTCAAAGTTATTAGGAAAAGAGGATTGTGACCAGAGATGCTACAGCGTGCACACAATTCTGACAGGGAGAGCCATGTTCAAGGGCTGGCTTTCTTTAGGAAACAATTCTACTAAAAAACAACGTGGAAATAGAAGTAATTTAAAATGTCCAAGACATGAAATGCAGGACTGTGACTCCATGTTGCTATTTGTATGCTTTATATTATAGTATATAAAAACTAGCCACCCATCTATGGAATGTTAAGCTAACACCCAAGACAGTCCAAGCCTCCCATAAGTCAGTATCCCCCACTGTCTTCTGGTTGGCCAAAAAAATAAACAACCAGCAAATGACTTTACCTCTTAAAAAGCATATACTTAAAAAAATGAGATGAGGTGGAGTTTCCTCCTTAAAAATGTTTCTGGAGCTACTAAAAGCCTTGCATTTACAAAATAGTTGATAAAAATACTCTTGTGGACTGTACAAGAGGGGAGACAGGGACCGCCAATAAGGCAGCGTACATGATATTAATCAGACTCGGCTGCTTCCTCTCTGGCGTCATCAGAGGCTGGGCTCTCCTAGATTGCAGTTTCTCCATTTTCTGCAGGTGAGTGTTCTTTACTTTCTTGGTTAGCCACTCGGCCTGTTTTCTCTTTGCTCCCCTTTTCCCTTTTGTTTGTACGTTTTTGTCTGAAGAGGTACCCTTTCCTGCTGCCTTTTCGGCCTCGCCTCCACTTTTGCAGGAGCAGGTTTAGCTGACAACCCTGCCCATCCCCTCTTGGGCTCTTCCTTCCCTGCTCCTTGGGTGGAGCTGCACGTCCTCTCAGGCATTAGCCGTGGGAAGGGCGTGAGCCCGGTGCCTGCGAGCTGCGGTGCTCCGAGAGGCTTCGCGAGGCTGGGATCAGTATTTGTTAATGATCAACAAAGTATTTCTGTTGACAGCCCAAATCTCCCTTTCCATAGTTTCCACCTGAAGACTTAGTGCTCCCTTCTGGTGCAAAACAGGAGTGCCTAATCCGTCTTCCATGAGCTTCACGAAACTCAAGAGGCTGCTGCCGCGTGGGCCTCGGTCGGTCCCCTCCGCGGTGCTCCTGGTTGAACTCCTGTTCCTCAGGTCCGACGGTGCTGATCTACTCTCCGCCGGCCTGTGGTGCCTGGTATTGGACACCACATCCCTGACAACACCCCGGATGTGCCCTGACACCTCAGTGCTCTCCCGCATAGAACCTGGTGTGCCCCATTTATTTGAAGAACTGCTCAAGTTGGCTCCTCCTGACGCGCTCCGCGTTTGACGTGTCTCCCGCCACCCCGTACCCTTCCGGCTATACTTCCGGTTCGGCAGCCATCAGCTCGCAGCCCGGGGGGGTCAGCTGCGGTGACTGAGGCTGGCTTGCTCTTGCAGCCCCAGGAAAGCAGAACAGTCCAGCTCTGAAGCTGTGAGCTCTAAAGCCAGATATCTTCTCTTGGTGACTTTTTCTGATCTTATTCTCCCAGCTGAATTGAATGAACTTCGATGTTTTGGGCCTCCAGTTCCTGAACTCTGGTTCTTCCGAGGCAGGTAAGGCAGTCTTGTTCCTCTCCTGGAGGAGTAATTTCAGGCCTCCCTGTGCTACGTGCTGGTCCTTTTGCCTAGAATACTCTTCCTGTCTTCTCTGCTTTCCGTTCAAGTTTTAGCTTAGGCGTCACCTTCTCTGGGAAGCTGCTTGACCCCCATTCCTACCCACAGTGAGTCACCTGCTCTCTGTTCTTCACTTCCACAATGTTTCCTCCGGTCTCCATGTTACTCATTAATTAGCCCAGGTGGCAATTATTTGTTGTGGTGTTTGTCGTAGGCTAAGATAGTCTCGTTTGTTTCTTAGTTTTTGCATTTTGCTATTAAATGTGTTTTTGATAAATATATAAATACAATAACAGCACAATAGCAGGTAAGAATTATTCATTGATCATTTACTATGTGAATGCACATGCATTTTCTTATTTAAGTGTTCCAATAACCCTCAGTTTTAAAGATGTGGAAACTGAGCCTCTGATGAATTATGTAATTTGTTCAAGGTGATACTAGCAGTGTATAGGGGGTCTGGGATTTAAACCTAGGTCTTTTAAAAAATTGTTATTCTGGAATCTTATTTTAAACTATGTAGTATGAATGTTTATCCTAAAGATTTCAAGCAATCTTGAATGTTATATCTTGCATCTAAGAAGATAGGTAGTTGTCAGAAGGAAACTAATTGCTTAGAACGCCTTTTGCATAGAACTATTGCTAATATTTCTTTTTGCTGATTATAGGGCTTAGACTCCTATTAGGCAGTGCAATGTAGTGGTTAAGAACTCAGACTTTGGAATCTGCCAGACCTGAGCTCAAATCCTAGCTCTGATACTAGGATCTTATGTAAATTACAGTAACTTTCCCAAATCATAGTTTGCTTATACAGTATATAAAGAGTAGCTTAAAAAGCTATGTTGGAGAAATGAAACTGTTATTTACAGATGCTATGATTGTGTGCTTAGAAAATCGAAAATAATCTACTAACTATGGTAGGCTGAAAAATACACCTCTAACCCCACCTCCCAATCAGGATATCAGGTTCTAATCTCTGGAACCTGTAGCTGTTACCTTATTTGGAAAAAGCGTCTTGGCAAATGCACCAAACTCTCTATTTGCCTCAGTAGGGAAAGCACCAGGTTCATGAGGCCAAAGAAGAGACCCAGAGCCAGCAAAAGAGACATGGGGTTTTACTGGGGGCTCACATATGGGGGAGAGAGTCCAGTGGCGGTGGGCTGGGCAGGAGACCCACCTTATGTACAGAAATGGTCCAGTGGAGGTGGGCTGGACAGCATAACCACATGGCCTAGTGGCGGTGACCCAGGCAGGAGAATTGCAACTTCCTTTCTAACTGTCATGAAGGAAAAAAACTTACCAATGTTACAAAATAAAGTTCAGAAATAGACTCATATATCTAATTATCTGATTTGTGATTGAGGTATTGCATAGGAAAGAAGGCATAGTTTGTTTATTAAATGTTGCTCCGTCATGTGCTTTATACAGTATTTTCACTTAACAGCCTTCCTTTAATGGCCTCCACCTGGCAATCTTCATTTAACCCAAAAACTCAAGGCCTCAGTCCCCTGTACAGACCAGCCCATGTTCCACGGGACTGGCCAGGGTTTGTCATAGATAAGGAATGGATCTCCAAGTTGGCCACTACTGGATTCCCTAGCACAAACATTCAGGTGCATCTGCCATACAGGGTCATTCTAAGGGTATGTTTAAATCATTGCTATTAGGTGCATTTACCCTAGAGCAGATGTGATTAGAGATCTTGTGTTGGGGAGGTGATCCTAGATTATCTGGGTGGGGCATAAAGGCCTTTATGTCTTATATGTCCTTTATCTCTTATATGTCCTTTTAAGAGGGATGCTGAAAAGGAAGGTTGAAGAAATTAAAGATGACTTCAATAAAGAAAAAGATACATTATGTTCGTGAATTAGAAACTCAATATTGTAAGGTATCATTTCTTCCCAAATTAATATATTGATTTTGTATAGTCCCAATAAAATTCTGGCAGTATTTTTTTGCAAAAATTGATAAGCTGATTAACAAGGCCCATTATACATTGATAGTGGTTTAGACAGTATAGAATTGTCTTAGAAAAACTTAACTGTGGTACAAAACAAAGTCCAGAAATAGACTCATTACTTGATTTGTGATTAAGGTGGTGCATGGGAAAGAAGATGTAGTTTGTTTATTAAATGTTGCTCCATTGATGATATGGAAAATATATCTCTACTTTTCCTGTTTCATACCAAACACAAAATGAAAAACAGATGCATAGCAGCTCTAAATGTAAAAGATAAAACAATAAAGTAGAAGAATACATAGGATAACATCTTCATGATCCTTGAGTTAGCAAAGCCTTATTTAAAAGGACACAAAAATTGCCAACCAGAAAAAGAAAAATATATGGACAAATTATACTTAACTTTGTTTTTTCAAGACATCAGTAAGAGGGTAAAAATGTAATGCAAAAATAAAATATTTTCTACACATATATCCCACAAATGTCTTTTATCCAGAATATATGAAGAACTCTTATAAATTAGAAAATGACAACCTAATAGAAAAACGGGCAGAAGGCTTGAGCAAACATTTCTCAAAGAGAACATCCATGTGGAAAAATAAATAAGTAAATAAAATAAAGCCAACCATGTGAAAAGGTACTTGACTTCATTAATCATCAAGGAAATGCAGATTAATGTCACGATGTATCACTGCACACTCATTGGAAAAGCTGCATAGGAAAAAAGTTCCAGAGGCTGATGAGAATGTGGGGCAAAGTGAACTCTCCTATACTACTGGTGGAAATATAAATTTGTGCACTAATTTTGGTAAAGTGTCAGTATTTACTAAGCTAAACATATGCATGTCTTATTCTCCAGCTATTTCATTTCTAGTTATATACCCAAGAGAAATGTACTGAAGTAATCATCAAACAATATATGCTAGAATGATCATGGACGAACTATTTGCAATAGTAAAAATAAAATGGGACATTACCCATATGTCCAAAAACAGTAGACTGAATGAATTTTGTCTTATTCACATAATGGAATACTGTAGAGAAATAAGCAAAAATGGTCTACATTCATGCAACAATGTGAATGAATCTCAGACAACAACATGTTGAGTGAAAAAGGCCAGACCCAAAACAGTACCTGTTAATCCATTTGCAGAGAAAACAAATGTATAAAACTAATTGCTGCTAGATATTAGGACAATGGTCACCCTTGCATAGGCATGGTAACTGGAAGGGAACCCAAAGATGGACCTCAGAGTGCTTGTCAGTTCTGTTTCTTGATCTCAGGGCTGGTTACATGTGTTTCATTTGTGAATATTCACTGGGGCCAACAACTATGCTATGTGCACTAGAAAAGCAAATTATGCTCCAATAAAATGTTAATAAAAACTTACCATATATTCTATGGTGTTATGATAAGGATTAAAAAAAGTAATTTCCTGGCACTTAGCAAATATTCAAAAAGTGACAACTTTTTTTTTGTTTTGTTTTTTGTTTTGAGATGAAGTCTCACTTCTGTTACCCAGGCTGGAGTGCAGTGGTGTGATCTTGGTTCACTGCAACCTCTGCTTTCAGATTTCAAGCGATTCTTCTGCCTCAACCTCCCAAGTAGCTGAGAATACAGGCACACACCACCATGCCTGACTAATTTTTCTATTTTTAGTAGAGACAGAGTTTTACCCTATTGGCCAGACTGGTCTTGAACTCCTCACCTTGTGATGTGCCTGCCATAGATCCTGAAGTGCTGGGATTATAGGCGTGAGCCACCATGCCCGGCCCTGACAACTATTTTTATTTTTGCTGTATAACATTAGTTACTTGCTGATGATTATCTGCTGCAGCTAATGTTACCAGTTTCATTTTTTTTTTTTTTTGGTGCTTTAAGTTTTGGGGTACATGTGCAGAACATGCAAGTTTGTTACATAGTTATACGTGTGCCATGGTGGTTTGCTGCATCCATCACCTCATCATCTACATTAGGAATTTCTCCTAATGCTATCCCTCCCCTAGTCCCCAGGCCCTGGTGTGTGATGTTCCCCTCCCTGTGTCCATGTGTTCTAATTGTTCAACTCCCACTTATGAGTGAGAACATGTGGTGTTTGCTTCTGTTCTTGTGTCAGTTTGCTGGGAATGATGGTTTCTGGCTTCATCCATGTCTCTGCAAAGCACATGAACTCATCCTTTTTTATGGCTGCACAGTTTTCCATGGTATATATGTGCCACATTTTCTTTATCCAGTCTACCATTGCTGGGCATTTGGATTGGTTTCAAGTCTTTGCTATTGCGAACAGTGCTGCAATAAACATATGTGTGCATTTGTCTTTAAAATAGAATGATGTATAATCCTTTGGGTATATACCCAGTAATGGGATTGCTGGGTCAAATGGTATTTCTAGTTCTAGATCCTTAAGGAATTGCCACACTGTCTCCCACAGTGGTTGAACTAATTTATACTCCCACCAACAGTGTAAAAGCATTCCTATTTCTCCACATCCTCTCCAGCATCTGTTGTCTCCTGACTTTTTAATGATTGCTATTCTAACTGGCCTGCGATGGTATCTCATTGTGGTTTTGATTTGCATTTCTCTAATGACCAGTGATGATCAGCTTTTTTCCATATGTTTGTTGGCTGCATAAATATCTTCTTTTGAGAAGAGTCTGTTCATATCCTTCTCCCACTTTGGATGGGGTTGTTTTCCTTGTAAATGTGTTTACCTTCTTTGTAAATTTTGGCTATTAGCCCTTTTTCAGTTGGTTACATTGCAAAATTTTTCTCCCATTCTGTACGTTGCCTGTTCACTGTAATGATAGTTTCTTTTGCTGTGCAGAAGTTCTTTAGTTTAATTAGATCCCATTTGTCTGTTTTGGGTTTTGTTGCCATTGCTTTTGGTGTTTTATTCATGAAGTTCTTGCCCGTGCCTATATTCTGAATGGTATTGCCTAGGTTTTCTTCAGGATGTTTATGGTTTTAGGTGTTACATTTAAACCTGTAATCCTTCTTGAGTAAATTTTTGTATAAGGTGTGGGAAAGGATCCAGTTTCAGCTTTCTGCATATGGCTACCTAGTTTTCCGCCACCATTTATTAAATAGAGAATTCTTTCCTCAATGCTTGTTTTTGTCAGGTTTGTCAAAAATCAGATGTTGGAGATGTGTGCTTTTATTTCTGAGGCCTCTGTTCTGTTTCATTGATCTGTATATCTGTTTTGGTACCAGTACCATGCTGTTTTAGTTACTATAGCCTTGTAGTATAGTTTGAAGTCAGGTAGCATGATGCCTCCAGCTTTTGTTTTTTTCTTAGAATTGTCTTAGCTATGCAGGCTGTCTTTTTTGCTTCTGTATGAAATTTAAGGTGGTGGTTTCCAATTCTGTGAAGAGAGTCAATGGCAGCTTGATGGGGATAGCATTTAATCCATAAATTACTTTGGCATTATGGCCATTTTTATGATATTGATTCCTCCTAACCATGAACATGGAATGTTTTTCCATTTGTTTGTGTCCTCTCTTATTTCCTTGAGCAGTGGTTTGTAGTTCTTGAAGAGGTCCTTCACGTCCCTTGTAAGTTGTATTCCTAGGTATTTAATTCTCTTTGTCACTATTGTAAATGGTATTGTAAATGGCTGTTCACTCATGATTTGGCTTTCTGTTTGTCTGTTGTTGGTGTATAGGAATGCTTGTGATTTTTGCACTTTGGTTTTGTATCCTGAGACTTTGCTGAAGTTGCTTAACAGTTTAAGGAGAGTTTGGGCTGAAATGATGGAGTCTTCTAAATATACAATCATGTAATCTGCAAATAGAGACAATTTGACTTCCTTTTTTCCTCATTGAATACTCTTTATTTCTTTTTCTTGCCTGATTGCCCTGGCCACAACTTCCAGTACTGTGTTGAATAGGAGTGATGAAAGAGGGCATCCTTGTCTTGTGCCAGTTTTCAGAGGGAATGCTTCCAGTTTTTGCCCATTCAGTATAATAATGGCTATGCGTTTGTCATAAATAGCTCTTATTATTTTGAGATATGTTCCATTGATATCTAGTTTATTAAGAGTTTTTAGCATAATGAACTGTTGAATTTTATTGAAGGCCTTTTCTGCATCTATTTGAGATAATCATGTGGTTTTTATCTTTGGTTCTGTTTATGTGATGAATTATGTTTACTGCTTTGTGTATGTTGAATCAGCCTTGCATCCCAGGGATGAAGCCGACTTGTTCATGGTGGATAAGCTTTTTGATGTGCCGTTGGATTCAGTTGCCAGTATTTTATCGAGGATTTTTGCATAGATGTTCATCAGGGATATTGGCCTGAAATTTTAGTTGTGTCTCTGCCAGGTTTTGGTATCAGGATGATGTTGGGCTCATAAAATGAGTTATGGAGGATTCCCTGTTTTTCTATTGTTAGGAATAGTTTCAGAGGGAATGATACCAGCTCCTCTTTGTACCTGTGGTAGAATTCAGCTGTGAAACCTTCTGGTCCTGGATTTTTTGTGGTTGGTAGGCTATTAATTGTTGCCTCAATTTCAGACCTTGTTATTAGTGTGTTCAGGGATTCAACTTCTTCCTGGTTTAGTCTTGGGAGGGTATATGTGTCCAGGAATTTATCTATTTCTTCTAGATTTTCTGTTTTACTTGCATAAAGGTGCTTGTAGTTTTAGCTGGTAGTAGTTTGTATTTCTATGGGATTGGTGATATCCCCTTTCCCATTTTTTATTGCATCTATTTGATTCTTCTCTCTTTTCTTCTTTATTCATCTTGCTAGCAGTCTATCTATTTTGCTGATCTTTTCAAAAAACCAGCTCCTGGATTCATTGATTTTTTTGAAGGGTTTTGATGTCTCCATCTCCTTCAGTTCTGCTTTTATCTTAGTTATGTCTTGTCTTCTGCTAGCTCTTTAATTTGTTTGTTCTTGCTCTTCTAGTTCTTTTACTTGTGACGCTAGGGTGTTGATTTTAGATCTTTCTTGTTTTCTCTTTTGGGCATTTAGTGCTATAAATTTTCCTCTACAAACTGCTTTAAATGTGTTCCAGAGATTCTGGTACATTGTGTCTTCATTCTCACTGGTTTCAAAGAACAACTTTATTTCTGCCTTCATTTCATTGATTATCCAGTAGTCATTCAGAAGCAGGTTGTTCAGTTTCCATGTAGTTCTGTGGTTTTGAGTGAATTTCTTAATCCTGAGTTCTAACTTGATTGCACTGTGGTCTGAGAGACTGTTATGATTTTCATTGTTTTGCATTTGCTGAGGAGTGTTTTACTTCCAATTATGTGGTCAATTTTAGAACAGGTGCAATGTGGTGCTGAGAAGAATGTATATTTTGTTGATTTGTGGTGGACGGTTCTGTAAATGTCTATTAGGTCTACTTTTGGTCCAGAGCTGAGTTCAAGTCCCGTATATCCTTGTTAATTTTCCATTTTGTTTAGCTGTGTCACATTGACAGTGGGATGTTAAAGTCTCCCACTATTATTGTGTGGGAATCTAAGTCTCTTCATAGGTCTCTAAGAACTTGCTTTGTGAATCTGGATGCTCCCGTATTGGGTGTATGTACATTTAGGATAGTTAGCTCTTCTTGTGGCATTGATCCCTTTATCATTTTGTAATGTCCTTTTTTGTCTCTTTTGATCTTTTTTGGTTTAAAGTCTGTTTTATCAGATACTAGGATTGTAACCCCTGCTTTTTAATTTTTTTATTTTTCTTTCCATTTGCTTGGTAAATCTTCCTCCATCCCTTTATTTTGAGCCTATGTGTGTCTTTGCATGTGAGATGGGTCTCCTAAATACAGTACACCAATGGGTCTTAACTCTTTATCCAGTTTGCTAGTCTGTGTCTTTTAATTGGGGCATTTAGCCCATTTACATTTAAGGTTAATATTGTTATGTGTGAATTTGATCCTGCCATTATGATGCTAGCTGCATATTTTGCCCATTAGTTGATGCAGTTTCTTCATAGCATTGATGGATTTTTCAATTTGGTGTGTTCATGCAGTGGCTCCTACCTGTTGTTCCTTTCCAAGTTTAGTGCTTCCTTCAGGAGCTCGTGTATGGCAGGCCTGGTGGTGACAAAATCTCTCAGTATTTGCTTGTCTGCAAAGGATTTTATTTCTCCTTTGCTTATGAAGCATATAATTTTCTTTTAAAGACATTTAAATAATTTTCTTTAAAAGAAAATTCTTTTCTGAATTTCAAGCCAGTGGATCTTAGCTTGCTGGTCTTTGGGGGGTGGGAGTCACTGAGCCAGATCACTTGGTCTCCTGGCTTCAGCCCCATTTCCAGGGGAGTGAACAGTTTTGTCTCATTGGTATTCCAGGCATCACTGGGGTATGAAAATAAAAACTGCTGCAGCTAGCTCAGTGTCTTCCCAAATGGCTGCCCAGTTTTGTACTAGAAACCCAGGGCCCTGGTGTTGTAGGCACTAGAAGGAATCTCTTGGTCTGTGGGTTGTAAAGACCTTGGGAAAAGCAAAGTATCTGGATCATAGTGCAGGGGACAGTCCCTAATGGCTTCCCTTGGCTAGGAGAGGGAGTTCCCCAGCCCCTTGTGCTTCCCAGGTGAGGCAATGCACCACCCTGCTTCAGCTCGCCCTCCTTGGGATGCACTCATTGTTCAATGAGTTCCAATGCAATGACCAAGGTACCTCAGTTGGAAATGTGGAGATCACCCGCCTTCTGTGTCAGTCTTGCTGGAAGCTGTGCACCAGAGTTGTTCCTATTTGGCCATCTTGCCAGCCTCTTACCAGCTTCATTTTTAAGTTACTGTATGTTAGTCTGACAAATGAAGGCCGGTCCAATCCCGACTCTGCTGCAGTGACTGAAATTTGTTAAAATTTGTGTGGCAGTGTTGAGCATCATGAGATTCATGAGCTAAACCCTGGTGAACCGTAATGTCTGTTAGCATGAAATTATTGCTCTCCATTTTGAACAATTTTCTAAAGCAGTTCTGGCAAGTGAGGCCAAGAGCCATGAAAGGATCATGACTAACATTTTCCAGAATCACCTCTGATATGGATTTGACATACAGGTGTGTTATCTAAGTGAGATTCAGAAATGGCTTCAGACAGGACTTCTGCAGGGGCCAGTGAGTTTGAGGAGTGTTAGAAATGTGAAATGTTCATGTTACCTGCCCCCTCAGCTCATACTGGTCTTATTTGCACTCTGTGCAAAGTTTCTTATTGTATCCTTAACATTATAATGATCCTAAGGCCAAATTCTCAGATAGATGCAGATGTGATTCACATTGAGCATTGCAGTTTTCTTATACTCTTTCTTATTGCAGAAAGTCTCAAAGTGGTTTACAATGGCTGTTTGAGCCATATTTAGGGGTCTCTGCTAGGCTGTGACCTCCCACCTCTGAGAACTGTCCCTCTGAATTATAGTGGTAGACATAGAAATCATGTTTACACTTTATTAACTCTCCCTCCATAGGGAACAGAACTGGTGGCGATGACTGACGCAAGATGGCCCAGTTGCAGTCTTTCTCCTGAGAATTTGAAACTAGTACCTGGAGACAGCAGTCCCTTTCCACTAACTGGCTTGACTGAGACCTTGTCAACTTATCCACTTTCACAGAGAAGAAAAGAAAGCTGGTTTATAGAGGAAGACAGAATGAAACAGATGCATAGGAGAAAGTAGAGGGAATATTTGGGGAAGAGAGCGGTAACAGACTAGGAGAGAAAATGCTTTGGTTTCTGCTGTGTCTCTGGATCAGGGTTTTTGTCCCTTCTCTGATCAAACTATACTTCCTCTCTGGATTATGTAACATCATAACCCCATGATATTACAGTGACTTTTCCCTTTATGTTTAAGCAAGCACAGGTAGGCTGCCAACATTCTCCAACTAACAAAACATGTTGCAACAGGAGAAAGTCACGTTTAAAATGTGTTGACAAGTGGAAAATGAGACCTGAGGGCTAGGATGGTGTCTGGGGAGAGAGACGATACCAGTGGAAGCCACAAGGCCCAGTGAGTTTGCTGCTGGCAGCCAGCATATCTGGCTTTTCATTTTGTAGCAGCCAATGCCAAGGAGCAGGACTCCTCAGGGATCAGCGGTTCTCAACCATGACTGTATGTTAGGGACATTGGGGAGCTTCTGAAAAATACTTCCAGGCCCTACTCCAAGAGACAGTGATTTAGTTGGTGTAGTCTGGCATCCGTATAATATAAAAGCTTACTAGTGATTATAAAGTATGGCTAGGATGAAGAGCCACCAAGTTCTATTATTCATAATATGTGGTAATAAAAGTAAGCAGATAAACCAAACAGAAACAATTTCTGAAGAGAAGTACAGGAGTGGAAGTACAGGAGAGAGAAATCCCTCCTGTGGATTTTCAGCTGGAGGGCATGTGTGGGACAATGAACAGTGTCTTCAACAATATCCCCATAGTAAATAGTCAACTTTCCGTAAATGGGAATTCATGGAATTATCCCCAGGCACCACTGAGGAAAAACACCTCCACAGTCATGAACCAAAGCATCCTTCCTGCTTGGTTCCATCCTGGGATGTGTTTGAGAGGATTTAGAACAGATTCTTACACAGGGATTCCAGAAATTAAAACAATTTCTATCTCTATAAGAGGGTTTTTGTATTAGTCCATTTTCACACTGATATAAAGAACAACCTTCGACTGGGTAATTTATAAAGAAAAGAGGGTTGATTGACTCACTGACTCACAGTTCTGCATGGCTTGGGAGGTGTTAGGCAACTTACAATCATGGTGGAAGGTGAAGGGGAGGCAGTGCACATCTTACATGGCGGGGGGAGAGAGAGAGAGAGAGAGAGAGAGAGAGAGAGAGAGGGAGGAAGAGAAGAAGAGAGAGAGAGAAAAAACACACTTTATAGCCATCAGCTCTTGTTAGAACTCACTATCATGAGAACAGCATAGGAGAAACTGCTCTCATGAGTCAAACACCTTCCACCAGGTCCCTCCCCTGACATGTGGGGATTACAACTTGAGATGAGATTTGGGTGGGGATGTGGAGCCAAACCATATCACTTTTCTTCTGATTATCGGTGGTAGCTCTGAATCCTGTTAAGCTTAAGAACCACTGGAAGAAAAAAATTCATGGACTGCTTCTTTCTGACAATTTTCTAATGACATAGGAGTCTTTTAACTGCTCGATTGGGCCTCCAGGTAGATGGGCACCTGGCATGCAATGCAACTTGTCGAGCTGCTGACTTGAGCATGGAGCAGGTCTGCCTCACTGGTCAGCTGGCAGACTCGGGATCAGCATTTACTTAGGAAAGTTGAGGAGCCTAGCAAGGACACAGACATAAATAGAAGGCAAAGAGGCAGGCCAAGGGATTTCTTCATGGGCCAAGGTTCTCCTCAGAAAGCATTTGGATATACTCCAGTGCACAGATAAAGGGGTAATTGAGCCCCCAAAATTCTCCATCAGAGCACGAACAGCAATAATTATTGCTTGGAAAAAATTTGAAGCAGGTGGGCCAAATGCCCAGTTTGTTCATAAAATATTTTGGTAAACACCTATGAAACATTTAACCTTGAGAAATAGTTTCCTTGTGCCCTTTCCATGCTAAATTGTTTGCAAAATGCATAACTATGTGACTTGAATTTGTGAACTTGCTTCTTAGAGTTATTGGCCACAAGTCAGTTTAATATTGGAGACTGTCTTAAAAAAAAAAAAAAGATGACTTTATTTTTAGAAGCACTTGATCTGTGGTCCTGTTTTACAACATTAATTAGTAGGTATGCTATCTATTAAGGTTAGTCTCAGCTCATGACACTATGGAATCTGTGAATAAGTGAATGCTCCTCTTTCTTTTTAAGAAAGCAGTAATATCCTGATAGCCTAATCACCTAAGAGATGCTAATTTAACAGAAGAAAGGCCAGAATAAATATCCATTTTATTTCTTTGGAAGATGCTATCTGAGCCATCTGAACAATATTTTTATTGGCCAGGTCCTAGATTAGGTATTGGCAAACCACAGCCTACTAGACAAATCTGGCTAGCAGCATGTTTTTGTATGGCCTACAAGCTAAAAATGTTTTTTTATATTTTTAACAGATTGAAAAAAATCAAAAGAATAATATTTGTTGACATATAAAAATTGAAACCCTGCAAGCCAGAAGAGATTAAGGGCCTATATTCAACATTCTTAAAGAACAGAAAGTTCAACTAAGAATTTCATATCTGGCCAAACTAAGCCTCATTAAGTAGAGGAAAAATAAGGTCCTTTTAATACAAACAAATACTGAAATAATTTGCTACCATCAAACCTACCTTATAAGAGCTCCTGAAAGAAGCACTAGATATGGAAAGTAAAGACTGTAACCAGCCACTGCAAAAACACACTTAATTACACAGACCAGTGACACTATAAAGCAATCACACAAATAAGTCAGGGCATAGGCAGCAAAAACTATGAATACAAAATCTAATACATAAATACTAATATAAGTACTAATCTTGAATGTAAAGGGCTAAATGCCTCAATTAAAAGGCACAGAGTGGCAAGCTGGATAAAGAAGAAAGACCTAATGTTGTATGAAGAGATCTATCTTATGCAGAATGACACCCATAGGATAAAAATAAAGAAATGGTGAAAAATCTACCAAGCAAATGGAAAACAGGAAAGAGCAGGGGTTGCAATCCTAATTGCAGATAAATCATAATTTAAACCAAGAAAGATCAAAAAAGAAAAAGAAGGGCATTACATAATGATAAAGGGTTCAATTCAACAAGAAGACCCAACTATGCTAAATATATGTGCACCCAACACAGGAGCACCCAGATTCATAAAGCAAGTTCTTAGAGACATTCAAAGAAACTTAAATTCTCACACAATAATACTGGAAGACTTCAACACCCCATTGACAGTAGTAGAGAAATCATTGAGACAGAAAAATTAACAAAGATATTCAAGATTTAACTAGTGGACCAAATGGATCTGAAAGACATCTACAGAACACTTCACTGAAAAATGGAAGAATACACATTCTTCTCATCTGCATGTGGCACATACTCTAAAATTGACCACACAATTGGACGTAAAACATCTCCAGCAAATTAAAAAAAACAAAACAGAAATTATACCATCCACTCTCTTGGACCACAGTGCAATAAAAACACAATTAAATGTAAAGAAAATCACTCAAAACCATACATTTACATTGAAATTAAACAACTTTCTCCTGAATGACTTTTGATCAAATAATAGAATTAGGGCAGAAATCAAGAAGTTCTTTGAAGCTAATGAGAACCAAGATACAACATACCAGAATCTCTGTGATGCAGCTAAAGCAGTGTTAAGAGGGAAATTTATAGCCCCAAATGCCTACATCAAAAAGTTAGATCTCAAATTCATGACTAAAAGAACTAGAGAACCAAGAGCAACCAACACCAAACATAGCAAAAGACATCACTAAATCCAAGCTGAACTGAAGGAGATTGAGACATGAAAACCATTCAAAAGAACAAAACCAGGAGCTGGTTTTTTTGGGGAAAAAATGCTGACTAGACTAGTGAGAAAGAAAAGAGATAAGATCCAAATAAGCACAATTAGAAATGACAAGGGGGATATCACCACTGACCCCACAGAAATACAGATAACCATCAGAGAATATTATGAACACTTTAATGCACACAAACTAGAAAATCTAAAAGAAACATAAATTTCTGGACACATACACTCTCCCAAGACTTATCTGTTTCTTCTAGATTTTCTAGTTTGTGTGCATAGAAGAATCAGGAAGAAATTGAATCTCTGAACAAACTAATAATGGTTCTGAAATTCAATCAGTAATAAATAGCCTACCAACCAAAAAAAGCCCTGGACCAGACAAATTCACATAGGAATTCTACCAGATGTACAACGAAGAGCTGGTACAATTCCTACTGCATTCTATGAGGCCAGAATCATCCTCATACCAAAACCTGGCAGAGACACGACAAAAAAAGTTTCAAGTCAGTATCCTTGATGAACATTGTTAAAAAAATTCTCAAGAAAATACTAGCAAATTGAATCCAGCAGCACATCAAAAAGCTAATCTATCACAAACAAGTAGGCATCATCTCTGGAATACAAGGTTGGTTTAACACATGCAAATCAGTAAATGTGATTCCTCACATAAACAAGACAAAAGCCACATGATCTCAGTGGATGCAGAAAAGGCTTTCATAAAAATTCAACACCCCTTCATGTTAAAAACTCTTAATAAACTAGATTTTGAAGGAACATATCTCATTATAAGAGTGATCTATGGCAAATCCACAGCCAACATCATAGTGAATGTGCAAAAGCTGGAAGCTTGAAAACAGGCACAAAGCAAGGATGCCCTCTCCCACCACTCCTATTCAACATAGTATCAGAAGTTCTGGCCAGGGCAATCAGGCAAGATAAAGAAATAAAGGGCATTCAGATTGGGAGAGAGGAAGTCAAACTATCCCTGTTTGCAGGCAATATGATTCTGTATCTAGAAAACCCCATGGTCTTGGCCCCCAAAGCTTCTTAAGCTGACAAACAACTTCAGCAAAATTTCAGGATACAAAATCACTGGAATTCCTTTTTAAAAATTATTATACTTTAAGTTCTGGAGTGCATGTGCAGAATGTGCAGGTTTGTTACATAGGTATACACGTGCCATGGTGGTTTGCTACACCCATCAACCTGTTGTCTACATTAGGTATTCTCCTAATGCTATCCCTACCCTAGCCCTTTACCCCTCAATAGGCCCTGGTGTGTGATGTTCCTTTCTTGTGTCCACATGTTCTTATTGTTCAACATCCACTTATGAGTGAGACAATGTGGTGCTTGGTTTTCTGTTCTTAGTTTGCTGAGAATGATGGTTTCCAGCTTCATCCATGTCCCTGCAAAGGACATGAACTCATCCTTTTTTTTTTATGACTGCATAGTATTCTGTGGTGTATTTGTGCCACATTTTCTTTATCCAGTCTATCATTGATGGGCATTTGGGATGGTTCCAAGTCTTTGCTGTTGTGAACAGTGCTGCAATAAATATGTGTGCATGTGTCTTTATAGTAGAATGATTTATAATCCTTTGAGTGTATACCTAGTAATGGGATTGCTGGATCAAATGGAATTTCCAGTTCTAGATCCTTGAGGATTCGCCACATTGTCTTCCACAGTGGTTGAACTAATTTACACTTCCACCAATAGTGTTAAAGCATTCCTATTTCTTCACATCCTCTCCAGAGTTTGTTGTTTCCTGACTTTTTAATGATCCCTATTCTAAGTGGTGTGAGGTGATATCTTCATATGATTTTGATTTATATTTCCCTAATGACTAGTGATGATGAGCTTTTTTTCATGTATTTGTTGCCTGCATAAATGTCTTTTGAAAAGTGTCTGTTCATACCCTCTGCCCACTTTTTAATGGGGTCCTTTGTTTTTTCTTGTAAATTTGTTTAAGTTCTTTGTAGATTCTGGATATTAGCCCTTCGTCAGATGGATAGGTTGTAAAAATTTTCTCCCATTCGGTAGGTTGCCTGTTCATTGATGATAGTTTCTTTTGCTGTGCAGAAGCTCTTTAGTTTAATTAGATACCAGTTGTCAATTTTGGCTTTTGTTGCCATTGCTTGTAGTGTTTTCATCATGAAGTCTTTGCCCATGAAATTCACACTTTAGTGTCCATCAATGAAGTTTTACTAGAATATAGCCACTCTTATTTATTTTCTTTATCTGCTTTCTCACAAATGGCAGAATTAAGTCGTTGAAACACAGACTGTAGGTCCCCAAAAGCCTAAAATATTTACTATCCAGCCTCTTTTTGTTGTTGTTGTTGAGATGAAGTCTTGCTCTTTTGTCCAGGCTGGAGTGCAGTTACGTGATCTCGGCTCACTGCAACCTCCACCTCCTGGGTTCAAGCCATTCTCCTGCTTCAGCCTCCTGAGTAGCTGAGATCACAGGCACCTGCCACCATGCCCGTATAATTTTTGATTTTTGTATTTTTAGCAGAAATAGGGTTTTACCATGTTGGCCACGCCTGTCTCAAACTCCTGAGCTCAAATGATCCACCTGCTTCGCCTTCCCAAAGTGCTGGGATTACAGGCATGAGCCATCCTTCCCAGCTCTATCTGGGCTGTTAGAAAAAAACCTTGCAGATCTCTGTTCTAGATGAGCATAGGAACATCCACATTAAGCCTGTGCAATTCTGTTCACAGACCAAAAGCCAAGGAAATGTTAATTCTACCAAGGATCTTGTATTTCTCTTAATAGATATTTTCCCTCAACAGTTAGTAGTAGAGTAACAAGGTCTAAGACACAGCAGCTCCCAATCCCTGGCCTGTGAAACTCAGGTTTCCCTTTTGAATAGAAAACAAGAAGCCAACTGACATACATTGAGATAAAATATTTTAAAGTAATAGATAATAAATGTTCTTAAAATTGGGAAATATCATTTTTGAATAATTTGGTTAATTATTTCAACAAATATTATTGATAAATTACTATGTGCCTAAGAGCATCATGCCTAGGGGATTCATAATAGACTCAAAGTCCAAAATCAGGTAATTGAGACCATTCTTGAGCAGTTCTGGGCACAAGAAATTTTGCTCAGGTGTTTTAGGTAGTTCGGGAATGTTGTTTTAATCAACTGTATAAAATGAAAGTTTATTACTAGGCCTCAACAAAAAAGTGGCCCAGAATAAAGGTCTAAATAATTGCCCCTGCTTTGTAAAGCTGTGAAAATTAAGTGTCCTGTACCTCAGTCACCAAATGCATACCTCTTGTAATTATTTTCTCTATGCCCATTGCTAGTTGTTCTGGCCTTGATCAATTAGAAGTGCAGAAGTTTACAGTAAGATTGAGTTATCAGAGGTTTCTCTCTTCCTTGAGGTTATTGTTTAACCACAAACGAGGTGAGTACACATTGTATATCTTAGGATACAGCACAGGGTTAAAATGTATTTAAATAATCAGCGTTTTGCTTGGCAGGAAAAGGGAAAACATCTCCCTTGAGGCAATTAAAGTGAAATAAATAGCCCCCTGGATGGAAATTGGTCCGGCAGGATCAAATTGGCTTAGAGATGATGAATTTAAACCAGGGAATCTCTTCTACCATATTAGAAGGTGTGAGATATTTGGAAGCAATATCGTTCCCTTAATCCCTTAATCAAGTGTATTATCTGTACAAAGAGAATCAGAATTCTGGAAAGTGTGAACCTGTGAGTCTACTGGATTTTCAGGGGGTGGGGTAGAGTAGAAACCCTTAAAGGGATAGGTTCTGTAAGAAACAGGGTGTGGCTCTTAGGACAATGCAGGGAAGGAGGGCCCAACCTCTGCTCCTTGCAGGGTGAGCTTTTCTTTGCAGTCGGATCTATAGCAACACATTCTGGTTGGCCATTGTAAAAGGAAATGAAAATTTGTCATAATTTTCATAGAAAGAAAGGCAAAAATGAATGAAGTTATTTCAGTCATGAGAGAGAGACTATAGAAGATTAAAAGGATATTAAAATAACCATGAAAAAGGAATACACATTTATAAAGAATATAAATCACAATAAAGGCAAAAGGTTAGGAGCTTAAAAATAACAACTGAAAAAAATGGATAAGATGCAGAAGAAAATGTAAAAGGCAAAATTAAAGGTTACAAATATAAAAGTAAATGAGATGACAGATTAAGATAAAAGGATAAAGCCATAAAAATAAAAAGTGAGCAAAAATATAGCCATAGATGGGATTTTAGGATTAAGAACTAAAAAATTAAAACTGTAAAAGTAGAAATAAATAAGTACAAAAATAAGATTAGAAAAATAACATGTTTAAATGTTTATGATAGAAACTGAAGAATAATAATATTGGTGGGGTAGGAACCGGCTAGAAGAAATAAGAAAAAGTCTCGGGGTAGCTCCAGCTTCCCCTGGTTAATCAAATCTTCTAAAGTAGGAAACTAAAGGGGAAAGGTAGTATCTTACAGTAGATTCACCTTCTACACAGAAATTAGCACCATGGAAAACCAGTAGAGTTTCGGGCACTTGCCTGGCATGCAAGGAGGGGTAGTTTTTGTTTTGTTTTGTTTTGGTTTGTTGTTGTTGTTTTTGAGACAGAGTCTAGCTCTGTTGCCCAGACTGGAATGCAGTCTCATGATCTTGGCTCACTGCAACCTCCACCTCCCCAGTTCAAGCGATTCTCCTGCATCAGCCTCTCAAGCAGCTGGGATTACAGGCACCTGCCACTACACCAGGCTAATTTTTGTACTTTTAGTAGAGACAGAGTTTCACTGTATTGGCTAGACTGGTCTTGAACTCCTGAGCTCATGATCTGCCTACCTCAGACTCCCAAAGTGCTGGGATTACAAGAGTGAGCCACCTTGCCCAACTTGTGACTTCGTAACATAAACAGCTAGGGTCTCAGGGTTGCTTAAGCCTGCCCTTGGGCAACTTTCTAGTCAGAGCACTGAGTACTGGCTCTTCATTTTAGGTCCAGAGTTAAATGTATTTAATGCTTTGCTTTGACAGTCTTTTTGCCAGATTTCCCTCAATTACCTCATTTGACTAGAGGTTGTTTTCTGCTATTTTTCTCAAGGATGGCCCATGAGAACAATATTTCCAGAGTTACTGCATATTTTAAACTGTTAGCCATTAGGCTTGATGGACAGCTTGGCTGGATATCGAGTCTTTATCTCTAATTTATTTTCCTTGAATATCTGATAAGTATTTCACTTCACTATGTTCTTGTTAAATGATGCCATGGGAAAGTCCGATGTCAGCCTGATTTTCTTTCTTTTATAAGTGCTTTGATCTTTTTGTTTGGCTACTCAAATAATCCTTTAATGTCTAACAATTTTATTAGGATATGTCTCAGTTTGGACCATTTGATGTCAGTTTTCCCTAGCACATGATTTGCCCTTTCAGTATTTAAATTCAAGTCTTTTACTTAAGGAAAGTGTTTTTGAGTTATACATTAAGCATTTATTCTGTTTTGTATTTCTGGTTTTCGTCTTTGGAGGCAACAATTATGCATGTGTTGGATTTTCTGCCTATCTTCTTTAATTCTGATTTTCTCCCTAATTATTTTTATCTCTTTCTCTATTTCTGTTTCATTTGTTCACTTTTCTCATTCCTATCTTTTCTATCATTTACAGGCATCTTTTACTATCTCTCTTTCTCTCTGCAAGACAGCCTTGCTCTGTCACTCATGCTAGAGTACAGTGGCATGATCTCAGCTCATTGCAACCTCCACCTCCTGGATTCAAGCAATTCTTCTGCCTCAGCCTCCCAAGTAGCTGGGATTACAAGCACATGCCATCATGTGTGGCTAATTTTTGTATTCTTAATAGAGACGAGATTTCACCATGTTGGCCAGGCTGATCTTGAACTCTTGCCCTTGTGATCTGCCGGCCTTGGACTCCCAAAGTGCTGGGATTACAGGTGTGAGCCAGCATGCCCAACTCCATTTACAGCCATCTCGTGGGTATCATCTACAGTGCCTTTTCTTTCTTGTGTTTCTTTATATATTTTTTTTATTTCTGAAAAAAAAGGATCTATTTTATTTCTGAATTTTGCCAGTTTTATCTCACTTCTCTGAATTCTTGTAATTCTGATTTTTTTTTGTCATTGCATGTAACATATTTTTAAACTTTATGATGGAATATTTGATTATGTTTTTGAAGTGAGTGTTCTTCATTAGCCCAAGAGCTTTCTAGTCTGTGTAGTTGAATAGATCCTATGCCTATCAAATGTTTGTTAGTCAATTGTATTAGGTGGATTTCCGGACCAACTATCTGCAGGAAGTCATTTTGTGCATATGCTGGGGAGGATTGTGAGATGAGTTGGGGGAAGAGGATATAGAAAATCTCTGGGCTTCACAAGTCAGTACTTCCTTCTCCGTTACTTAAGTAGTGAACCGTTTCCTTAAAATATGGCACCCAGTGTAGCCATACCTGCTCACCTCTGTACATCTAACCCGCTCATTAGGGTTTCTAGAGCCAACCTTGCTTTTCTCTGTTTCTTTATTGGATGCCACCGCAAATGGGAGCAGCCCTTACCTTCAAATACCTGTTTGTCTGTGCTTTCTGAGGTATGCCATTGCTGAATCCGTGGAGGCACTTTTGAAAACTTCTGTCTGTTGCTTCTTATCCTACTCACCGATGTCCCACTTAGGGCAGTTATTCTCTGCTTCTGGGAATGCATTTTTTGTTGATGATTTCTGAGGTCTGTTAGTTAGACCTTTGTTCTCCCTGACTTCTCTCATTTCTGCCTTATATGAGGCTCTTCAAGTCTCACCTGTTTTGGGCATTATTTAAATGTAACTTGGAATTTGTGGGTTTTCTCTGTTCCCTAGTTTCATGTAAAATGATGTTTGTGTTTTTTCTTTTTTTTTTATTCATTTTCCTTGTTGCTCTACATGGCTTCCAAAGGGAAAAGTCCAAAATAGAAGCAAACTATCTGATATTTAAAAAGATTTCCCCAGTGATTTTAATGTCCAGGGGGGAGAATAACTATTTAAAAAAACCCAAGAAGATATACATAAAATTTAGCATAATGGTTATTCCTGGATGCAGGCGGTTGTGGAAGGCAGGGAAATGCAGTTGAGGAAAGAGAGCTTCAATGGTAGTGGTAATAATTTATTTCTTAAATTGGGTAGTAGGTTCATGGGTGTTTATGTTATTGTTTACCTTATAATTATGTGTGATTAAAATGTTGCATAATAAAAATAAACAACCTTTAAACGTTCACAGACAAAACTATATTTTAATGACTCAAAGTATAATTAATGTTAATTTGACTGTTGCTGATAATACTATTGTAATAGATTATATTTAATGATAACAAAAAAGCAGCTCCAAGTGGGAAACCAAGGAACCAACCTTATTACTCCCCTCAGCCCAGACAGACAAAAGTACCTTCAGAAAGACTACCAAGATTTGAGTGTTCCTATTTTTTTTAATTAAAAAAACCTGTTATAGTGTCTACAACTGGACTTTAAAACAAAAGGGACTTTTTGGACAGTAATATTTCCACACTGAAAGAATCTTGTTTGCCTGGAACCAGGAGAGGCTGGCGTGGTCACCAGAGGTCTGGGCACTTACAGTGATCTTTTTCTCCACCATCCTGTCTAACAAAGCCACCAGGACACAAGCTTCCCTTCTACTTTACAACTCATTCTCAAAGACCTTAAGACGTGCTCATCAGAGATAGGGTCAGAAGGCATATGGCTATAGTAATAGGGAAAAAATACCTCTGTTTGTATACACTGGCATGGGAAGTTGTATCATTCAGGGAAAAACAAAACAGCCACATGGACCAAAATACATGGCATGTCCCATTTTTGTAAATAAAATGAAAAGATTATCATCTGTCTAATCTTTTGTCTATAGACAGAAAATGTCAGGAAGGATGGACAGTGGTTAACATGGTGGAGGGGGTTGGTGTTAGAAGGACAGAGGAAAGAAGTTTCACTTCCTGCTATAATTTCAAAGATGTGATTGATTTATAAATGATTTTTGATTTTATTGTTTTTAGTGTTTTTCAAATAAAATTTTAAAATAGAATACATTGCTCCTTGTGATAGGCAGTGTTGTAATCTGAGACACTTGCTATCAGCTCTTGCCTTGAAGTGAGTCCCCTGCTCCCTGCCCTGAGACTGAGACAGCTTTTGTGCCCTCTTTGGTGGGAACTATAATCTTAGCATCCAGGAGCTGAACAGTTAGGGTTCAAGTCTGCAACCTAATTTCCCAGGTCACTCCTGATTACTCATGATTTCTAGGCTCAGCATGAAAGTCTCTCCTTCCTTCTTCACGTTTTTATTTTTTAAAAATTGACCAGTGAGATGCATTAAACATAAGTGGTTAAAAACAGGGAGGCAAGGCTGGTGCTTCCACTCTCCTCCTTCCCTAGGAAGCCCTGATTTGGGGTATGAGCTGGATCTGTGGCCAGGGTTCCTGCCTTGGGTTTGCTAACCACAGGGCCCTGTTGACTCTTACTGGGCCAGCGTCCATGTATGTCACTGGGAGAGGAGGAACTGGGATGTTTTGTTCACCCGCCTTTGGCAGGAAGCAGAGGGTGTCCAAAGCCAAGAGGTTTTCCTTTTCCCCAGGCGCTGAAGGTGGCTCACAGGGATGGGAAATCTGAATCCAGAGGATGGACAGTGATACGTGCTGATCCAAACCAGAAATCCAAGCGTGATTGCTGAATAGCAGAACATGTGATTACTGTGGGGTGTTTCCTACTGATTCTTAGACATTTATCATCATTTCCAAAAAGTTTTTCCAAAATCTCAAACTTGCCATTCTTTCAAAAAAAATTTTTTTAAAAGAAATAGTTTTGTGGTTTTTTTTTTATTTATAGCAAAACTCCAGAGACATCTCTTTGTCAGACAAGACTCTATTGCTCCTACAAATAGAGTTCATTATTTTGTCAAAGTGAATTAAAATAGAATGTCACTTACTGAATGTCATATTTCTGGATGTGGCGTTGTATATAAAAGGTCCTCTTATTATTTTTTTTTAAAAGAGAAAATCTGAAAGCCGTGTTGGAAACCCACTTAAGAAAAAGAAATATAGGCATTAAAAAATCCCATCTGGGTTTCGTAAAATTCCTTTCAAATGTGACAGTCTGGTGGGAATCAAGTAGTTTTCAGTTCCAAAATACAATCTTGATAAAAAATTTATAAAGCTGTTTGCAGGAAAGATACTACATAAATTGAGAATAAATATTATGGTCCCTTAGAGAAAAGCTGGGAAATTTTCCACAACTAAGTGGTAAACAATATCTGCTTCTTGCAAACAAATACCCTTTTTAATATCTGGAGTGAATCTCTTTCTATATTCTAGCAATTTATGCCCATGGCAGGGAAGAATGACCAGAGACACTGGAGGGTGACAGTTATTAGGACTAGATGCTAACCCAAGAGAGCAGGGTGGTCCCCCACAGGCCACATTTCAATATTCCAGGGTCCGTATCTTTTGTACCTCAGATTAGTTCCTGAAAAACTGAAAACCATCACCTCCATCTTCTGGTGGCAGGTAGAAATAGGCAGATAAATTGAAGAATGTTTTGTCTTCGTTTTTTGCTAGATAAATACTTCCCAGAACAGAGTACTTATGACTATCTGAGAAAAGAATGAATGACAAATTATGGGAGCTATGGACTCACTGGACTCATTCCCATGTGGTTGAACTTAGTGCTTTCCCTTGACCTTATCATGTACTTACTTCCTTTGCTTGATGAATTCTTACTTAAGTGTTTCTTCTCCTGTCAAGATTCCCCCTCACAGGGAAAAATCAACTGCAGGGAAAATCAACTCTGGGCTCCCAAAATACATTGTATAGACCTCTACTGTGGAACCGATAACAATGAAATGCCCTTATGGATATAAATGGCTGTCTAATCCATTAGACTGTGAATTCCTTAAGAGCAGAATTTTGTTTCATTCAATTCTATATTTCTAACATTTAACATGCCACCTAGCACATAGTAGGTGCAGGAAAAGTTCGTTAATACACGGTTAGATGGATAGCTGAATGGATGACTGGGTAAATTTTTAAAAAATGAATTAATAGATGAGAAAATAAAAACACAAGTGAATACATGAATTCAAAAGTGGAGAAATAAATATACATGAATGAATGGACCAGTGAATAAACCATATGTCTATTCCCCACAGACATATATGCATACGTATATAGTAACACATCCTTCACAACACGTTATTCATTTTGAAGCAATTTACCCCACATTAAAATTCATTTTTAATATCTTTGGGGAAGGTACAAGGAAGTTCTGAGATAATTCACTGGAGAAGACTCAGGAATCAGAGTAGCCTTGTCCACTGGTAGGAGGCAGGGGAATGTTACCTCTTGGGGATTGACCATGATGGGTTTATTGCTAAGATCTCCCCCTTTCAAGGACCTGCTTCCTGTTTCAGCCCTGAGCAACTCCTTGGCTCATTGCATTAGAGCCTCTTAAGACAACTATTGAATTCCAACAAGATGGTTGAGAACATGATCATGGCCATTTGTATATGCAGTTAGTTCCTAACATCTGCCTTCTCCCAAGGAGAATGAGTTGAGAGGTCCAAGGCCCAAAGATTGCAGATAATTCAGCTTCAGTGAGGCCTAAATTTATATCCCAGAGAATTGTGATTCAGGAACGTGCACAGGGCACACAGAGTACAGCAGATCTTGCTCCAAATCCTTGCTCTGCCCCTTCCATGCTGCATGACTAGTGTGACCTCCATAAGCCTGTTTTCTTGGTTGCTGAGTGAGGATAAATAATACCTATGAAGAAGGTACCTATGACAGTTGCTTAATAAAGGGAATTTCTTTCCTGCCTGATTTAAAAAAATTGTGGTTGAAGGAGAGAAACTTCTTGATGTGAGGCCTTTGGCATTGACCACCAAACATGAGGCTACAGAAGGGCACTGATTCCACTTGAATGAAATGTTGGTAGCATTGAATCCCACCAACAGCTCCATTGTTTCTCCAACAATGATTCTGGGGTTCCTGCCTCATCTCTAAGATAGCCTGTGATTCCCAGCAGCTGCAAGGAGCTGCCCTGCTGAGCAATTAATAAGCAATGAAGAGTGTCACCTGGATAAATATTAAAAATAAGGAGATGGAGACATCTTGGCTTCCATTTCAGTATAAAGCCTGTTCTGCCAACTTTGTCTCCCAAAGGCCAAGAATCTTGCTTTAGAAAGTGGGAATTTAATAAGAATGCTGTGTCTTTGGCACCAGTCACCTGTGTCCAGCAGAGGTGACTAGAAATGAGGCTCCCAGGGCACTGTTCTGCAGAGAAACTCCAGCCATCAAACCTATGTTGGCCTGAAGAAGCATCTCAATCCTGGGGGGGTCCTTTTTCAGAACAGAAATATCAAAACCAGGAAGGATTACTAAGCAGCAGGGGTGTCCCCATGAGAACAGAGGGGTTCAGGAGTCATTCAGATCTGATCCAGGCTGAGCAAATGTGGACAGGTCACACTGGCCAGGCTAGCTTGAGGTAGTAACCTTAAGAAGAGAATGCCTCCTTAAATTTTGTACCCCAGATGGCTCACTTGCTTAACCCTAGTCCTGGTCCTAGGTCATAGAATCTTAGCTTTCTAGTTTATAATGTGGGAAGATTATAATACCTAATAATGGTTAAGGTTATTAACATTATTATGTTCACTTTACCCATGTTAGCTGATTTAGTCCTCATGAAGCTGTAAGATAGGTACAATGATTGTCTCCTTTCTAAAAATGGCCAAAGTGAGGTGCCAACTATTCAATAGTGACTTGCTAATATTCCCACATCTAGTAGCTGGCAGGCTGAGATTAGAACCATGGGAGCCTGGCCTGTGCCTCCAGCCTCATTACCGCCATGCTGCACCAGCCACAGTGCAGGGTTTGTGTGAAAACAACATGGGTGACACAGATGAGAAAACAGTTCAGGGGAGGGATATTTTGCTAATAAACTGAGGTGGTGCTCAGTCACCCACGTAACATGTAACTGTGAGGGTCCAAGATGACTTCGACCCCAAAGACCCAACATGGGCAGGGATAGCCCTGGCATGTTCTGCTCCAGCAGATTCTGGTCCTGGAGTTTCCTGGAGCCTACCCCAGACCCAGATTCTGGGACATTGACTTCTCTCCCAGGGCCACCATCCTGACATCATTAATCCAGGCCCTGTGTGGCTGTCTTAAGATTCATTCACATGCATATTAGATAATACCTGCTAGTGATGCCCATTAATTAAGCAGAGCAATTTGTTTATAATTAACTTGAGAAATTTATGCCTTAAGAAAACAATTACAGGCACTGATATAAACACGTTAAGTAGCTATAGCGATGCCAAGTTTAATTGCTTTCAAGAAGAATCATTGATATTAATGCCACAGCCATCACTAGTCATGTTTGACAGCAGCTTGTAAATTCTTCAGCCCTGTGAGCCAACAACACCTCAGGTTATTGGGAACAGGAAGCATCAGCCCTGGGTAACTCTTCATGATTCAGTGCTAAGTGAAAAAAACTCAGCTTGAAAACTGTGTATGGTGCCTTTCCAATTTAGTGAAAAGTAATTTTTTGCATCCGTATTTCCTCCTAGTATGACATATATACATATTTTAATGAATGTATAAGTATAAAGAAATATATTTCCTTGCACAATAAATATAAAAAATGAAAAATTGCATATGAAGTACATATAAAAATACAAATAAGCAGTAGAGGGTTTTTCACAGGTGATGGAATTACTTTTTTACTTTTTTCTTTATGAGTTTTTATATTTTCCAAAAATTTTATAGGAAGGATTTATTTTTTTATGCCAAGAAAAAAATGAGGATAGGTTTTTCTTTTCCAAGTAAAGTACTTTTTAAAAGGTAAGCAGACCCTTCTGTAATAATTATGCATTCTACTTGGATGGCAATTTAGGATGCTTTTTATTTTTGTAAAATAAAATTTTGAAAATAACAAAGTCACCATTTTCACAGAAGTGATTCTCAGTGTGGGACTGTCCCTGCCCCTGCTGTATAGTTCAGGAAGAAATGCAGCACTCTTCGACTTTTAAAAATATCAGCTCATGAAAATACTTCAAGAAGCTGTTGGCAGAACTCCCACACTGCGGGTGCCTGCACATTCAGGATAAAACACACCAGCCAGTCATTCTGGACAAGGATGAATTCTCAAAGGACTCAATGAATAAACCTCCTGTTGACAAGCCTGTGTACTTAGAAGAGGGGTGAGAACCCATCCTTGCCAAATGATTCATCTGCCCAAAATGTCACAAGTGAATAAAAGGAACATTTAGCTAAAAGTTGTGAATGCCCTTTTAGAAAATGCACTCCCAGAATGTCAGAGGTATCTGACCCAACCTGCTCCTTCTCCAGCCAAGAGAAAGTGCTGAGATCCCATGGGGTCACTTGCTAGCCAGAGACAGTGCTCATTCTGATCACAGATAGGCTCCCCTTTTTGCTAACATTTAATGAACACCACTGATTCTTTGTCAGGCAGTGGCCTTTTACACTCTTCTTAATAAAGGTTTTTAAGCGCATGGTCTGGTGCTTCTTAAGGCATAGTCACTAGAATACTCATTTTGTTAGTTGCTCCTTGAAAATAATTCTCTCATACATTAAGTTTTGGAAACCCTGATTGATCTTTCCCTTCTTGGAGATTCCTGATGGTATCAGCTTATCAAAGTCCTGGAGGAGTCCCACAGTAAAGGCACTTGATTATCTTTGTTTAATGCATTGTTTCCCAAACTCACTTGAGCGCAGAATGCTTTTGGTTCTGTAACATCTCTCAACAACTTCAACTAGTCTTCCTCAAAAGCAAGTTTGGGAAAAGTCAGGAATTCATTTAGTTTGAAGATGCAGAACAACTAAATTTGGAGCTGTACCAGCTGGGCAAGTTATTTCATCCATATGGCATGCTGCCAGACACAGGGTAAACCCTGAACAAACATTGGTTTGATTAGTGGAATCAGAGGAAACAAAGCTCAAATCAGTGAAGTAACGAGCTGAACTGCAAACTCACAATCCAGGCCCTGTTTTATTTTTATAACACATAGTAAGAGACATTTCAACATTAAATAAAGTAAAAATGCTATCTGTAAATCTTTATTCATTTAACAATGCGTTCGCTCTCTTACTTGAATTCAAAACTGTGGACCTGGATCATTCAATCTACCCTTCACTTTAGAGGTGAAACTGATGCTCACTTAAGCCATGTGATTTGTCTGAGGTCACAGACTATTTAGGGGGTTCAGGATTTAAGTCTTGTAAGCATAAGTTTGGGTGACTCTCAGACTCTGACCTCCCGCCCATCTTCTCATTACCCGCCACACTGCCCCTCTGAGGTGACAATTCAGTGAAACCAACAAGAAATTTAAAATGAGGCAGATTTGGATTTAAAGCCTGGCTCTACAAACAAGCAGCAGAGTGACATTGGGCAAGTGGCCTGAACTCTCTGTGTCTCAGTTTCTCCATCTGTTAAATGGTAATCATAACTCACTTCACAGAGCTATTGAGAAGATAGAATGAGATAATACATATAAAAGATCACTGTCCTAAACTTGGTGTGGGATAAATTTTATCCCCTTTTTTCATTACTATTTTGAAGAGCTCTTGATTCCTTTTTCTCCTCAGAATGAAAACCTGTTTTCTCTATAGCTGTCATTCTGCAGTGGTCCTTTATATTTGAATGACAAGAACCTTTCAATGTCAACAGAAGGAAACAGAATAAATAAGTGAATTGCCTGTTGATGAAAAAATAATGTTGAATTCTAAGGGTGTGAGACTGAGAAGAAGAGAATGTGTGACTTATGATACCCTGAGCTCTGTTTTCCAATAGGGCTTGTAGATATGGAAACCAGGTCACCTTATACAGAGGGACGGAGAGCCATCTTTTGGCTGTTACCTTGTCATGAGCTCTAGCCCAGTGGGATAGCCTTGCTGATGGGCACTGACATGGACATGGGCAGGCCACTGGTGCAGACAGCAGTGCATTTCCCTAGAAGAGTCATTAATTTAAGGCTGGCAGAGGGCTTGCTTCTCCTGAGAGCCAGGCAAGACTTGGAGCATTTTGCAGACAGATGGGCCGTGAGCAGGCCTTACCAAGCTCTCTGGCTACAGCACAAGAAGCATGCATTTATCTGGCTTCTTTGAGACAGGTGTCTTACTTTTAACATGCAAAGTAGCACCCACCCCTCCACAGTCCCCTTGTCATCCCACCCTCTCCATGCCTTTACTCCAGGCCTCATCTCTCATCTGGTCCATTGTGCCAACCTCTTAACTGGCCTGCCATCTCCTATCTAGCCCCCTTCTTGTTGATTCTTTGCAGCCAGAGCCATTTTTCCAACTGCTGACCTGCCGCCAGTGGCTTCCTATGGTTTCTAGAAAAAAGTCCAGAGACTCTGACATTTGAGATTCTCCAAATCTGGCCAGTGTACCTTTAGCCTTACTTTAAATTCCTCTCATATGTGCCTCCTTTGCTACAATCATACTGAGCTTCTTGACATTTCTTTTATTTTCTATTTCATACTCTGTTATTTTAAGTCTCTTAAGTCATTGCAGTGGCTATTTTTCTGGAGTGGCATTTTCCCCTCTTCTTCATCTTTAATACTCAGTTCAAATGTCAGCTTTTTTATTTATTCTTCTTATACTCTCTAAAATTAATCATCCTCTCCCTTGGATTGTCACACTACTCTCTTCATACTGTTTACAAACAATTGTAAAAATTTCCATTTTCCTCTCCAGATCATGAGCTTCTTTCGTGCTGGGGCTGTGTTTATTCATTTCAGCATTCCCTGTGCCTAGCTCAGTGTCTGGTACATAGTAACTGCTTAACAAATGAATGGATTAGTGGAGGATGGATGGATGAGTAGATGAATGGATGAAAGAAAGGAGGAAAAGAGGAATAAAGGAAGGAAGGTAAGAAGGAAGGAAGGGAAGGAAGGAGGGAGGGATGGAGGGAACAAGGAAGGGAAGAAGGCTGAGTGAGTGACTGCGTGACTATGGAAATGTGGTGGGGAGTGTACCCCACATAGATTTACATGCTGGAGTACAGTTAAGGACAACAGTTTTGTCTGCAGTGGGGAGGTTGCAGCTGATGTTGTGATGAAACAAAAGGAAGTTGAAATATACAATAGAGAAGCAAGCTTGTTTTTTCCCCCTGGAGAATTCTGGGCTTTGGAGAAGTCACAGGAATCACAGAGGAAAAAGAGAAAAGGAAGTCAGTCTCTCCCTGCCAAGACTCAGAGGACAGAGAGTAAGGAAGGAATCAGGCTAGAAAACCATGGCAGCAGAGAGGGTCAGTAAAAGTCAAAACCACAGAGGTGAATTGTGCATTTTGCTACCCAAGGCACAAATATTCTCCTTCAGGGCCAGCAAGTACCCTGGAGAACTCCTTGTGTCTAAGCATCACTGGGATAAGACGCTGTGATTTCCATGGAAGCAAGTTACAACAATGGGCACAGATAACATTGGTTGATTAATTTCTTTGTTAATATCTTTCTCAAACACTGAGTGTTTGCAAGTGGGAGCTCTGGGCTGGATGGAAGGCCTTTCTTCCATGAATGGAGATTTGAGCTGAGAGAAGCAACCTATCTTCCCTGACAGTAGGAGCTGAAGAATCGAACACAACACTGTAACTGTGCTTCACTCGTCCACATGGAATACTAGGTATTGGGGCACTGAGAATGGAGATCTTGCTCCAATTCTAAAGAATTAAAACAATAAAATGGGACTTGAGACAAGGAATTTATTTACGAAGTGTTTCCTGGCTATTGAGAGAGGGACATGCTTGTGCTGGACAGATTTGATAGCTAAAAGATTTAGGTATTTTGGACCTGTGATCAAAGAACTCAACTCAAAATCTAATTTCGAGTCTTTCAGATCTGGGAGGAAGGAGATTTTGTCAAAGACCCCTGGCCTCTTTATTGTAGAATTCATTAGTTCAACTAAACACGTAGGAAGTATTAACTGCCAGGAACTGAGTAGGGCACTGGGAGCCCCCGGTCTCAGGGAGCCCTGTGGGAGAAGGGTGTGCCAACAGCCAGTGCCATGCCACATGGCCAGGGCTCTGGTGAGAGTATATGTGCCAGCAGCTGGGGCCCACAGGGTGAGATTGGGGTGCTGTGCTTCATGTTATGTGGGAAATCATGAAAGACTTCACAGGAGGAAGAAGGCTTAGGAGGAGGAAAGAGTTACCAAAGGGACAAGAGGAAAAGGGTGTTCCGGGCAGATGGATTGGAGTCTGGGGAAGATCAGCACAGAAAGACCAGTAGGGAGTGTGGAAACAATCCGTATGTAAGATGCTGGGAGGAAGTGCGAACTGGAATGATTGCAGGAGGAGTGGAGAGAGGAGCACAGATTGGAAATAGTTTTAGGAGAAGGAATTGGCTGGGCTGGATGATTGATGGGACGTGAGGGATGGCCCAGGCAGAGTCAAGGATGGACTTGTGTTTCCAACTTGCATGACACTTGCACAGTGGTGGGAAACCAGTGGGGAGGATCAGACTTAGGGGCAATGCAGAGAGTGCAGATTTGGGTGTGTGAGTCTGCTGTCTTGGAGGACCTTCAGGAGGAAGTAGCAGGATAAACAGATCTGGAGATCAAGACAAAGGGCAGAATTGAGACACAGGCTTGGGAGCTATCCACGGGCAGATGACAGCCATTAGGAAATATATTGGGCTCTGATGATGTCCTGTGAGGTCAGCAACCGTGAGTGGGGAGTTGTAAGGCCTGACGCATGAAAGCCTTCGGTTCTGCTGGTCCATCTCTTCCACTGTGTTTGCCAGGCCATCCTGCTACCATTGCCACTGCTGCCACCCTCCTCCCCTGCCTCTTGCTTCCCTGGCCTGTCCTCACTCTGAGTGGCCACGGCAGAGTCACAGCCAAAAGATAAAAAGATGGCAAACAGAGCTCAGGTGGCCAGTGTCAGCATTTCAACAGCAATGCGGAGGAGCTCAGGCGGCCTGAATAATGGGGCCACTGTGTCACAGGCCTCCTGGGTAGTTGGGGAGGGCTAGCTGGAAGAGGCCTGCTGCCAACTGCTGAGGGATGTTTCTTCTGTCAGTGAGGGGTTCAGCATGGGAGGATTTCTGAACTGGAGAAAGAATGAATCTTTCACCATAGGTCTAAGGGTCATAGGCAGCTTTTCCCATGTACTGTTTCGAAATGCACTGTGGGTAAAATGTGGCAGGAGAGAAGCCAGCCTGCTTCCTACATCCTCTCTTCATGGGTTTCATTTCACTTTCCACTGGAAGACCCAGGCAGTGAGGGGTGGGTGCTCCTGTGCTAGGAGTTGTGGGTCCAGAAAAGGCTGGCACTAGGGGAGCGGGGGACCCAAGGGACATTTGCACTGAATCCCGATGGCCTGCCTCTTTAAGATTCAAGATGCTCCTATCTTCTGGGTGTCCAAAGCCAAGGTGGCGGGAAGGAGGCCTGGGCATGGAAGTGGAAGCCTGTGCCCTCGTTCTTCCTCCAGCTTTTCCACAAGGGGGCTGCTAATGCCAGCCCTGGGAGGTGTGATTTCCAGCCCCTGCCTCTATGTGGAGCATAGGTTCCTCGCTGGAATTTTGGATGTGTGTTCATTAGACTGAATCAGTTTTGTTTGTTCAACTTCAGACACATCACCTACCACCTCTTGGAAGAGGTTGTTGCTTGAGAAGAAAAACGACTTCAGTTAGGAACAAGCTTTGCTGAGATGTTAATGTTCACTTTCTACTCACCCCAACACCAACCCTAAAGACACAGGCACCCACATATCCCATAGAGGATGCAGTGGCCTGAAATTGCCTATTGGCCTGGCCAGGATGGGCTCTGGGGGCTGGACCAGGTGGAAGGCAGGATATAGGGTGGTTGCATTCGTCAGGGTTCTCTAAAGGGACAGCATTAATAGATGCATACATGAAGCAGGGTTTATTAAGGAGTATTGGCCCACATGATTACAACATGAAGTCCCACAATAGGCCGTCTGCAGGCTGAGGAGCAAGGAATCCAGTCTGAGTCCCAGAACCTCAAAAGTAGCAGGGAAGCCATGAGTGTAAACTTCGGTCTGTGGCTGAAGGCCCAAGAACACCTGGCTAACCGCTGGTATAAGTCCAGGAGTCCCAAAGCTGAAGAACTCGGAGTCCGAAGTTGGAGGGCAGGAATCATCCAGCATGGGAGAAAGATGAAGGCCAGAAGCCTCAGCCAGTCTAGACCTTCCACGTTTTTCTGCCTGCTGTATCGTAGCGGTGCTGGCAGCTGATTAGGTTGTGCCCACTCAGATTGAGGGTGGATCTGCCTCTCCCAGTCCACTGCCTCCAATGTTGATATCCTTTGGCAACCCCCTCACAGGCACACACACACCCTCAATACTTTAAGGAAAAGTACAGTTGACACTTAGTATTAACCATCACAGGGCATCAGTGGCCTGCTCTGACAATCACCAGCAGGGACCAGAGGCATGTCCTTTAGCCTCTGTGTGCCTTACCTGTCTGGGAGATGCCAGAGGCAGGAAAGGAGTTGTTATCCATAGCTAGTTGCGTGTGTATTTTTTAAGGACAGATACATTCAACAAACCTGGGGTAAGGCAGGTAGATCTACTTCCTGTCTACACACACCCTCCTGCCCCCACCTACACACACACATAGAAGCTGCCGCTATTGGGCTCCTTTAACAGGTAGGGCTCCAGAGTACAACATAAGACAAAATCTAAGATCGGGGAGGGGCAGCTTTTCTGGGCTCCTACTGTGGGGCAGACATATGCTGTGAGTATTTTACACCTTATTTAGCTTTCACAGAATTCTTTGCAGGGCAAGGATTCAGAGAGGTGAAGTTACTTGCTCAAGGTCACACAGCTGGTAAGTGGTAGAGCCAGGGTTTAAACTTTTCAATTAAGTGAACAGTTGCGGTCTGGCTCCCAGTGACAGGCTCTTTCTGTCTCATCATGCTGCCTCTGGCAGAGGTCATCCACAACTGTGCACCTTGCCTGTGTCTGACCTCCTGCAGTCTTGGCTCCAGCCACACCTGTCCCTGTCTGGCTGACTTGCTTATAGCACAAGCAAGATTTTGAATGTTTTCTCTTCCTTCTTAGCTTCCTGTCACCCTTAGTTTTCAACTCAACTCGGTATCCAGAGTGTCATTTTCAGAATTTTCCCTTTAGCTAACTCCCAATCCTGTACTGTTTCTGATGAGCTGGTGAGTTTTCTGACTGCCGTAGACATTATCTTCACTTTCCAGCTATGGGTTCTCCACTTAGCACAGGGTCATATTGCCAGCTGTCCCCTCCGTCTCCAACTGGAAGAAGCTGGCACTTATGCAGGGGCTGACCTGGCAAGTGTCTCAGGCCTGTGTCCTGTGCGGGTTTAGGAGGCAAGTCAGCTACCAATGGCTGTTTGTTTTTCCTTGTCTAAAGAGAAAAGCCGTGGGGGTAATGGGATAGCTGCTGAGTCAGGGCTGCAGTGCTGGGTGAGCAAGTTCCCTTTGGACTGAACTAGCTGAACTGATATGTTAGGACTGTCCCCTATTCCCATTTCTGGGCCCTTGGCAGTGCCTTTTCTATTTCCCCACATCTAGTTCTGCATGTATTTTATTTCCCCACGTTTATCTCTGACTTTGGATCAGTTTGACACTTCTCCCATCCTACTCTTACCCTTGTTGAGAGACTTCCAGGTATGGCCCTGGCTGCTGCTGGTCCATGATTTTGTCTCTTGGGCCACGGAAAGAACTAGCAATAAACTGATGATTGACACTCTCCCTACGTGTCTCCCCCTCCCTTCCTGCTTAGCCTGGTGCAGCTGCAGGATCAGGCTGTGAGTGTGTTACAGATACGGTTGGTGCCCATCTCCGCTCACCCCTCGCCCCTCTGCACCGTGGTTTCCCTCTGCAGTATCTGTAACTCTTTACCCAAGGGGAAGACTGGAAGTACTGGGGAGCTGACACCCCTAGGAGCAGCCCTGAGCCAGTGCTGGATGGTCCCTGGAGGATAAAGGCTTCCTGTCCCTCCCATGGGACAGCCCTGAAGTGCGTTCCACGTTATCAGGTGTCCCCAGTGAATGTCCCCTCAGGTTCTCATGACAGCAGGCTGCTCGTTTGTTCACCCAGAGTTGGCTCTCTTCTTTCCCTGTCTTATTTCCTCACTCCCCTAGACAAACTTCTGTACCAGCTACTTGTACTCAAATCTTCAGGGTCTGCTTCTCACGGGGAGGGGAACCCACCCTAGGACAGGGTCCTACAGCCAATGTTCTTGAGGATTCCAGCTTCCATTCGGTGCCTTTTCAATGGGACCACAGTTCACAAACTCCCACGGTGGTTTCAGGACCCAGTGCAATTGCCAGAACTCCAGTGAGCGTGGGAGGAAAAAAATATTGTTTAACATAGGCATCTTTAATGGAAGCAAGTTATGGAGCTAATAATACTGATATTTTCAATGGACCAAATTAAATTATGCTTCCCATCTTGTGTCTTAATTAAAGGGGTAAAAACTGTTTCACATATTAATTAGCAAGTGTGTCTTGAAAAGACTTAAATTAATATGGGAGTCATCACCATAGGAGAGCAGCCCTCTGCCAAGATTCATGAGGCCAGAGAGAGCGCAGAGAATGGAGTATATTTCTGGCGGGAATGAGAGCAGCCACTGCTGGAACTCAAAAACTTTGGTTTCTTGAATTTTCTGAAAGGATAAACGCAGGAACCTGGTGTGAAGCTGGAAGGCATGACGTTTTCTTTTCTAGACAGGTCTACTTTCTCCATGTGAACCTTTTTTAAGACACTTAAACATTGCATCTAGAAATGATGAGAGTATAAAGGATGGTGGGGACAGAGAGTGCCTGCTAATGACAGCCCTGCCTTGCTTGGCCCAGCTCCTGGGATTCGAGTTCCTGGAGTTTCTGGAAGCATTGTTGGCAGAGCCCGAAAACAGAAGGGGTCCTCCCTCATGGGTGTCTCAAGCCCATGTCCTGTATAGGTGTAGAAGAGGAGCTGGTGCTGATGGCTGTTTGTTTTTCCTTTGAAGAGAAAAACAGTGTGGGAACAAGGCTTCCATGCTGCTGCTGAGTGTTCAAGTCCTTCCACAGCTCTGTTGGCACGTTTTTTTTTTTTTATTTTTATTTTTTGTTTGACTTTAAAAAATTTCACGAGTAACACATACTTGAGGAAAAAAAAACAATTTGAAAACATATACGCAAAGACGAAAGAAACAAAACAAAAACATAATCCCATCACCCACATAATGTGTTGCTTTCCTCTATAGGTCTGCCCCCCCCCACCCCACCTCATGTGTCTGTGTGTATTAATAGGTACATCTGCGAATGTATCTGCAGATGAGGTGGGAAGGGTGGGTTGGGGGGTGGGATCTGGTGCTCACGTTCTCCTGCAGCTGCTGTTTCTAAACACTTGTTCCAATCTCCCTTTGTAATGCCCTCTCACATCTTCCTGTGGCTCCTGCTGACTCTTCCAGCCTTTTCTGATTCACTCCGTTTCAACCATGAGCAAGCCCCTCCTCCTTCATTTCCCAGAGGCGAGTTAACACAAGTCTATCGTATAATGACCTGTATTAAAGGGTTTGAGTAAAATGGGATTTCAGCCGGAAAATGGAAGATTAGACACCATTATTCCTGCCACTCTCTGCTAAGCCCGAGGTCCTGCTACCAGATTGCTTAGCCCTGTCCCCTTTCCCCAGGCTCTCCTCCCATCTCCTCTCTTCTCTTGTCACATGTTTCCCAGAACACCTTTCTCTTGGGTGCTCAAGGGATCATCAGAGGCCTTTGATCCAGAGCAGCTCCATCTTGCATAGGGGCTGGGTAAAATAAGGCTTGAGACTTGCTTGGCTGCATTTCCAGGAGGCTAAAGCATTCTAAGTCACAGGATGAGACTGGGCATTGGCACAAGATGAGACAGGATGTCGGCTCAAGGTACAGGTCATAAAGACCTTGCTGATAAAACAGGCTCCACAGTAAAGAAGCCGGCTAAAACGCACCAAAATCAACATGGTGACAAGAGTGACCTCTGGTCATCCTCACCGCTACATTCCCACCAGCACCATGACAGTTTACAAATGCCATGGCAATGTCAGGAAAGTTACTCTGTATGGCCTAAAAAGGGAAGGCATCTATAATCCATTCCTTGTTTAGCATATAATCAAGAAATAACCATAAAAATGGGCTCTGTCTATGGAATAGTCATTCGTTCATTCCTTTACTTTCCTAATAAACTTGCTTTCACTTTGATGTATGGATTCACCTCGTTCTTTCTTGTGCGAGATACAGGAACTGTCTCTTGGGGTCTGGATCGGGACCCTCTTCCAATAACAGGACCACTCGAGTTCCTATTACTTTGTTGTGCTAGACAATTTAGTTTTCTTTTTGTCTCAACCTCTTGTATGCAGACTAGCCTGCAGCCTTCCCTATCATAGCCAAATGGCCAGGGATTTTCTGAATCAAATAGAAATCTATTTTAGAGATGAATTTGCCATCCCTCTGGAAGGCAGAAGTAGTGGAGTATTTTATTTTATTTTATTTTATTTTCCTTACCATGAAATAAAAAAGTCTTTAGTGACTATTCTTTAGTTAAATTGGTGTATGTGGTGGCATGTACAACCTCTGAACCATATTTTGGACTTAGTTCTTAGAAGTGAGGGTCTAGGTGAGAAAATCTGGCCAATTTCAAGTCGATCTGCTGAACGGCTATGCAGAAAGAAGGGCTCACCCTTCCTGCAGCAGGAGGTGAGAGACTGTTTTCTCTTATCCTGGCCAGCTTTGGATAATATAATTTACAGGGGAAAAGAACTGTCCCCTTTGACAGGTACAAGGCAGACCTGCATGTTGATGTGATTTGGAAAGCTGGTTTGAGCTGAGCGCGGGCAGAGCCTGGGACTCTGGAGCCCTCTATAGAAACCCCACGTGTCACCTTTTTCGCAGCAGGCTTCCAGATGGAATCTTAGATTCTGCATGGCCATTTATCAGTTTCCAAATGCTACTTTCCAATTTGCATCAGACCTTTTCTACATATTAACATGATTATGTTACTAATGTATATGTTTTTGCTCTTCTACCAAATTTGTGTTTGAAACACCAATGAGCTTACAAGGTGAGCTGGCTCCCTGGGGGAAAAGGATTCAGCTGCTTCTGCTTGTGGTTCATGAGGACATCCTGAGAGGGTCACATGGAGTCAGAACAGACTCTGGCAGTCCACTCTTTGTCTTTTGCTGCCTCTGCTGCTAAATGTTGGCTTCAGCCCAATTCTTTTTTTTTTTTTTTTTCTCTCTTTCGCCCAGGCTGGAGTACAGTGGCACGATCTCAGGTCACTGTAACCTCTGCCTTCCTCTGGTTTCAAGTGATTCTCTAGCCTCAGCCTCCTGAGTAGCTGGGATTACGGGCATGTGACACCACATCCAGCTAATTTTTGTATTTTTAGTAGAGATGGGGTTTCACCATGCTGGCCAGACTGGTCTCAAACTCCTGACCTCGTGATCCGCCCTCCTTCACATCCCAAAGTGCTGGGATTACAGGTATGAGCCGCCGTGCCTGGCCCTAGCCCAATTCTTGACCTCTACCTTCTCTGCAAGTTCTTTTTCTTTTTCCCATTCAAAGACCGGGGACTTAGGTTAGGGGGTTCAGTGCCTTGCTTTGCCCAGGAGTTTTCTTGGGAGTGGGATCCAGGGCTCAGATCTAAGTTAGGCATTTCTGCAGAGGTGATTCAGGCCAGGGAGAGCCTGATGGTCAAACCATAGTCCAAATTCTTTGAGAAAACTTTTCCCAGTCTCTGACCAACTACATTGCTTTGTCCTCTAGGGGCCTGTCATGGGTGCTTTTGAGTGTCATTGCTGGAGCAGGCCTCTACCTCTGAACAGGGGTTTGGGCTCTAAAGCTTCTCGAGCATTTACTGCCACCCATTCTGTCCTCTCTGCTCCTGCTTTTCCCCACGCCTGAGCATGAAGACAAGTGTCACTATCAGTTGGACTTTAGGGATGCAGGGTTTGTTTTGCCCAGTGTAAACTGAAAACAGTACAATGGCTGGGCCACAGGTCTATCCTGCTGACCATGGGGCCCCCTATTTGGTATCAGTGCTGCCGTGAACCTTTAAATCAGCCTCTCCTCACCCAGTCATTCACAGGACCTGCCATCCCTTGAAGGGGAGCCACAGGGCAGGCACTCTGGGCTCCCCTTGTTCATCCCCAGCCTGCAGGGCCAATGCCAGGCTCCCTTCCCTCATGTGCAGGGGTGGCATGGAGAGGTACGGTGAAGGCACCGTCCCCAGCTCTGTGTCAGAGAAGCTGAATGCAACTCACAGGCAGTGGGTCAATAGCTAGCTGGTCCTTATGCCCATCCTTCCAAAGATACAGATGATGAATGAAGAAAGAGCCAGAGGCATAATCTCCCCGTCCCTGTCATACCTGTCAGACCACACCCCTATGACAGGCATCTCACACAACTTGGGGCCTGCTTCTGCCTGCCCCAGCCTTTCTCAGCAGCAGACACAAAAGCTTGTCACCATCAAGATCCCGGATTCCCTCTGACCAGAGGGCATTTGAAACTTCAGCCAGTTTCCCAAGTTGAAGGAAGGTTTTGCACTTCTATCATAAGTATGCAGTTCCTAAGGAGAGATTTGGGTTCTTCATCACTGACCCAGGACCAGCTTCAGCCCGAGGCCATGGATGGCTGGTGTTTCCTGGTTTGACCTTAATTCTTACCAGCAATAGAGCCTGTATTGGTTTTCCTGTGTTTCCACAACAAATTACCACAAACTGGGTGGCTTAAAACAATAGAAGTTTATTCTTTCACTGTTATGGAGCCCAGAAGTTCAAATCCGAAGTGTTCGTAGGGTTGGTTTGTTCTGGAGGCTCTGAAGGAGATGTCTCTTCTCTAGTTTCTGACAGCTGCAGCAATCCAAGCTGCTCCTTGGCTTGTACGTGTGTTGATCCATCCTCTGCATCCATCATCACATCACCTTCTCCTCTATGTGTCTCATCTCCCCTTCTCTTCTAAGGACTCAGGTCACTGAGTTTAGGGCCCACCCAGGTAATCTAGGAGGATCTCATCTTGAGATCTGCCTTTGTTGTGTTGCTATAACAGAAGACCACAGACTGGGTAATTTGTAAATAATAGCAATTTATTTCTCACAGTTCTGGAAGAAGCACAGGATTAGGGAGCCAGCAGATTCAGTGTCTATGAGGTCTGCTGTCTCTTCTTCCAAGATGGCACCGTGTTGCTGCATTCTCTAGAGGGGATGAGCACTGTGTCCTCACATGGAAGAAGGTGGAAGGGCAAAAAAGGGGCAGACTCTGTCTTCACGTCTTTTCGTAACAGCACCTAATCTCATTCATGGAGGCAGAGTTCTTATGACTCAATCACCTCCTAAAGGCCACATTTCTTTATACTGTTAGATTGAGGATTAGGTTTCAACATATATTTTGGAGGGTACTAAACATTGAAACTATAGGAAGCTCCTTAACTAATTACATTTGCAAAGGCCACCCTCCCACCCCACCCCCGACCCATTCATAGGTTCTAGGGTCTCTGGCCCCTTGCTGATTTCTTGCTCTAGCCTGTGAGCCTGGCTAATCTTGTTTAGCTCCAAACTTCGCTCACATCTGAGCTCCTCCAGCAATACCATCTCTATTGGTTGACCAAATTCTGGCCAGAATGTCAAAATTAATTTGAGCTTATTGTACCCCATTAGACACAGAATGAAATACTGGACTCTGGCTGGCCAAGTCAGGACACAGGCAGTGGCTCAGCTCAAGGGCATGTCCTTTGGCATGAGACAAATCATGGTTCTTGGCTCTGACTTCTATTTCGGAGCCTCGGTTTCCTCAGCTGTAAAATGGGTTTGGGTGATGGTGTTTTTCTCAAGGGTGGTACATATGTGCACAAGGCCCAGGGCATGAGGGATCACACAGGGGTTTCTTGGCCCTTCCCTTCCTTTCTCTTTCTCCCATCCACCCTATGGAGTAAGTGCTTTGTTACTACAGAAAAAAGAGGCAGGATCCACAATGTGGTAATACTGTAAGGTATTAATAATGCATTATGCTTAAGAGGAAAAGCTTTCCCACTTTTCCCACTCCTGTTAAGAAATAAGATAGTACTAGAAGCCTATGGCCCAGGATCCTGGGAATTCACAACAGGGTAAAAAGATCAAGGGCATTTCTGGAAAAAGAAGTGGCACCTCCTCATTTATCCAAGACAGATTCTGTGTGAAGTGTCGTATCATAGAGCACCTGCAGAACTTTCCAGAATTTACAGGCATAACTAAAGGGCTACAGGCAGGAAATACTCAGTGTCTTAATTCTGTCTCCTCCTAGTTTCTTCTTGTGGACCAGCATTCTTTGTCCCAGCTTCTCCTCTTGTACAACAAGCTGCTGCCAAGTCGAAGCCTGCCTTTTGATCCATGATAGCACAGAAATGGAACACTCCCAACATCCCCTTATCCTCCCATCAACAGGCCAATGCAGCACTCCCTGTGCCAACCTTAAAGCCACAGTTGCAATGACTGGCAGGAAGGATGGTTAACAGTCACTGAGCAAACAGTTGGGGTGAGGGTGAAGTTTAATCATCGGTTAGTTTTAGTTGGAGTCTATCTTTGATTATGAGCGTCACACAGTGCATATTTTCAGTCATGTCTACTTTAAAGCAAAATTGAGAACTAAGAAGTCTTATCATTGTCTGGCAGTCACTATGGATTTCTGTGATGGGTGAGTTTAGTTAAGCTAGTCACAGTTGACAATGAATATGCAAACAGATTCTAACGTAGACCTTTGCTCATCTCCCCACCTCATTGTATTACGCCACATTGGGGAGTGTGAGTATCTTTTATGCCCAACCCTGAGTGACTGCTGGCCTTTCCCCAGCTTGCCTTTCCCCTTCCAAATTATTCAGAGCTCGAATCCCTTAGATCTAAACCCAGGTTAGCTTTTCTTCACCAGCGAGAGCACCCACTGGCACAGCCCTCTGATTAATTAACCGAGTTCTGCTGAGGGCCTTTTTGTGGATGGATCGGGGAGCACATGTATCCCTTTAAACGTGCTTAATTAAGCTGGGTGAATCACTGGACTCCTTAGCAGTGGGCTGGGCCTTGAATCAAGTCTTATGGCATATTTGCACAAGGTGCTCTGTGTTTGCTTATTGAAACGGGATCATCTGTCTGGAGGATGCCTCGCATGTCTTGTATTAGGACATTCTTCCTTGGCACAGCAACGTGGCCCTCCCCTGGAGTCTCCTTATAGATGAGCTATGATTCTACTATTCAGAGAGGTTGGCCGGCTGCCTCCAAGCAAGGGATGCAAGATGCACTGGTAATAGTAATGCTATTCAGAAGTGATATTTGACATATTTAGTAGTAGGGACAGCACAGGCTCTGGCCAATTAGAACAAGCAACAGCCATAAACCATAGAGTTGTTCTGGCGGGTACTTGCTGAAAGTCAGCCATGGAAGAAGAGTTTACATAGAGCTTCACATATTTCCCTGTTTGATCATAACCACAACCCCATGAGAGAGATTTGGTACTTTCTTAATTTCAGAGATTTCCTAATTTTGAGGTTCAGAGAAGTCTTATGTCTTCCCCACAGGCACATAGGTCATTGGAGAGCTGGAAGCCAAGCACCCTCCTCCACATTCTTTCTACCATACCATGTGGCTCGTGTTGATACGGACCCCTGAACATGTACCAATCCTGGAAGATCAAGAGCTTGACTGGTGAGCCCAGGGCAAAGGTGGTAGGGGTAGGGTGAGGGGCACAATGGTCTGGGATTTGTAGAAAAGTCAGGGTGGAGCTAGTGCCCCTTTCTGTACCCTCCACTCACATAGCACTATGATCCTAGCTCAGGGGAAGAAAAGGGCTGCACAGAGTCAACACAGAGAGGAGCATTCTTGGGAAACAAGGACACAGATGTTTCTTTGGGAGGCGATCTCCAGAAGCACAGTGATGAAGTAGGAAAGATTAAAAGATGAAAAACCAACACAGTGAACGCTCTAATGAGTGAGTTACCCTCATGGGCAACTAGGGTTGATCCCTGGGGGCTTTCTGAAAACCATGTGGCCCTTGCCTCAAAATCATGCCACTGGAGGGCAGGGAGCCTGAGGCACTTACTCCCTGCCATCCCCACTCTAGGCATTAATTTCCTTGCATGTCACAGTTGTGACTGGCCACTGAGAGCAGGCTCTCAGGCAGGATGCCAGCCAGGCAGAGAAGAGGGACATGCAGGGGTATGAGAGCTGAGTTGTCCTGACAGGTAAACTCAGGTGGGCTGGATATAGAATGGAGGGTCCACAGCATCTGCTACACTCATGAGTCCCAAATGACAGCAGAAAACAGGAAACAAGCTTTCACCATTGCCAGCTCATTTTCTCCATGCAAGGGAGGGAGGCAGGCCTCCATGTTTCAGGTCTATGCCATGCCCAAGACAATGCTTGATGTTTTAGGAAACTCAAGAATATGTCCCTCCATCCTCTTTCTGTGAAATGTCAGCATGTGGACTTGCCTCTCCCCCATCCTCTGACTTAGTTGGGGAACCCCTGCAGTGGGAGGGCGCTTGCTTTTGGCACTGGTAGGAAATGCCATATACTCCCAACCACCAACTAAAAATCTTCCCTCCCTTGCATGACCCCCAACCTCACACCAGTCTGCATCTGGTACCTCTGCACTGACAGAGGGTCTGGTAGGGACACCTGACAGACACAGACAGAATGTTTTAATTTGGAAGCCATTGATGTAGAGCATGTTAACAAATGGCACCTGTTGGTCCAAACCTTGTTTGCCATCCATCTTGTCTTATCTGAGCACTGACTGCATCTAGATGGGAGCTGTGTCAGTCCTCAGGGACAGATTGCTGTGCCGGGTTCCACCCCAGAGCCGAGAGAAATTCTCTCTCCAGCATGAGAATGACAAGAGCAGGGCCTCTGTGAGTGGCTCAGGGGCCAAGGATGGGAGAAAGTGGGTTGACATTGCCTGGGAGTGGCTAAGAAAAAAGTCTTTTCACCTCCATTATAATAGTCCATCTCCCAGTACATTTCAGTGAGGAGTTGAAGAAACTGAACTGTTACTGACAAACCTCAGTGAGTAACTTCACTGATGCAGTAAGTGCTGGGTTAGGGCATCATCAGGAGGGGGTAGAGTGGCTTTTACCCTGTTGTGTGAACCTGGGCACATCATTTGTCCTGTCTTTCATCATACCACCTAAAAGATATGCACGTGGAGAAGTCTCTGCCCTGCTCCATCTTATTAGGCTGCTGAACTGGGTTGTGCAGGACAGCACTAGAATAAGTAGAAGGAACCATGGGGATGTATTTCATTTATGAATCAATGTGGATGAGTCAGAATCAAGAAAGCCTGTGTAGGGTGGGCATGGCTGGGCAGAATGACTCACCTACAGCCTTGGGGTAGGATTGGTGATGTCAAACCATCTGAATCAAGGCACAGTCTGCCTGCAGAAGGGATGGGGCCTTGGGAGAAACTGGGCTTCAGAGAGGAGGGTTGTTAGGCTGTTCCCAGCTCTGCCTGAGAGACAGGTGTTCTGCTTTGGAGTGAGGACAATTTCTGGATCTTGGTGAAAATAATCTGACTTCCTAATAGCCCTCTTGCCTTATTCTGACATACCAAGCAAGCCTCTGAAGAATGTTTTAGCTTCCTCAATACTATAATAAGGTGTCCTGGTAGAGTGGGCATTGGTTGGATTTGCTGCCCAGCATCCACCCCTATATTGTGGTACCTATATCCAACTTCCCTCTTTCCGCTTTGCTCAGCCCTTGTGCTTGGGAGGCACCAACTCTTGGCTTAGGGGTGGAGCATGTGATCTAGGCCTCAGGCAGTCAGAATGTAACATTCCTCTGCTTGCCACAAGGCTTGGCTCGGAGTTGGCTGTGTGACCTCATTAGGGCCAAGGAGATGATATAAGATGCATGCTGAGGCTTCCAAGGGAGACTCTTCCACTCTTGCCAGCTAGACTTGAAGACTGGGATCCTGGAGGCAGGAAGCCATCTTTCCACCACGTGGAGCCTCAGTCAACAAGGTAGAACCCAGAGAAGGAGAAAGCTGAGTCCTCTTGATACCATTTGATGCCTCAATCCAGCTCTACCTGAAACTAGATTTGTTTCCTGGAACTTTCAGTTTTGAAGGATGATAAATTCCTTTTGTGCTTAAGTCATTTTGAATGAGAATTTCTGTCTCTGGCAATTGAAAAAGATGCAACTAAAATGCCTGGACAAGAGACAGAGCACTCCAGTCACCTTCATCAGTCATTACGCTGGCATTCCCATTTTACAGCAGTGACTTCTGAGCCTGGCTGTGTGAGTCTGCCCCTGAAATACTGATGATTTTGGAGTGTACTGCAAAAGTTCACATTCCAAATTTGGATGGCTGAGAACCTGGCCTGGGGTATAACTCTCCTATGAAACACCCTTCCTGAGAACTTGGTTCGGGTATAACCCATCTGTGAAAGTCCCTTTCTGAGTGACCATTTCAGGCACTGAGTGACATTTCTGTGGTTGGTACCTTATTTGCGTCTTCTCCTAATCACCAGTATGTCCCTGTGAACCCCCTTTCTTCATGACAGGGCTGGGGAAGACAGCAAGTGCTAGCTCACATATCACTCATTCCTTTATTCATTCAGGCGTTCTTTATTCATCAAATAAGTGAACAAGGAAATGGTAATAAATCCAGTTCATTGACTGAGGTGGGAGTAATGTTCAAAATAGTGCATTTTTCAACCAGTGCGGGATGCCACAGAAGCTGTACTTCCTGAACGTGTCCATGTGAGGGCACCTCTGGGGGATGCTGGCTGGCACCGACCTTAGCCCAGCCCAGCTTATGCCTGCTGGGGAGTCAGTGCCAAATACCACCAGGGCACCATCTCCCCTCAGGGCTCTGGCCAGGAGACATGGGAGCAAGGAGGTTGGCTGGGGCATGTCCAGGACTCATCGAGCGAGCACAGAGGCATTTCAATATTTTAACAGCTGGTATGGCTTTATTGGTGAGAACTGGCTGCATATCAGGCCTAAATGAAGATCAGGTTTTAAAGGGCTTTGCATGCCAGGTTGAGAAAGTTTTATTCTATCTCAAAGACAACAGGGAGTTACTGGGGTATTAAGAAGGAGACTGGCCTACCAGATCTGTGAGGTAGGTGCATACTTCTAGTGACAGCACAGGAGACGATTGGATGAGGGACCAGAGACAGGCAATCTGGAAAGGAGGCTGGCCACAGTTAGGCAGCCGGAACAGTCTTTTCGTTTTAGGGATCACTGAACCCAGATGCCTGGAAGGCCATGGTCTTGAGATGATGTGGGTGGTCTAGTTGAGTTTCTGTAAAACTTGATACTTTCTCGGACTGTGTGGGGTAGGAGCCAGCTATTTTATGAAGTTCATTTCCTGTTGTATTTAGGAAGTTCCTGAACACTCCCAGGAAGCCTGCCGTGGCAAGATACTGCACTTTGTTCCTTAACTTAGATGCTCCACTGGGATTCTGAAAAGCTTCAATTCACTGATACACATTGACAGGAGCTGCTGAGCCATTTAAGCTTCGACTATCTCTACTTGAAAGGCTTGAGATAAAGTTTTCCACACCTGGAGAGGAGAGCATTTAAGTGGCTTAGGCTCTCAACCAATCACACTCCCCCAGCAACCCCAAGAGGGTTCTTGAATGTTACTTTCATGATTCAGAATGAGTGGATCATCAACCTTTGGGAAATTCATTCATAAAACAGTTCATAAGTCCTACTATGCACTAGGCACTAGGGAGGACAAATGAACCTTCAGGAAACGCCAGAGGTTTCGTCTGTGTCTTTCACACATCACAAGGCACATCACCAGCTCTTAGATGTAAGTGGTCCAGGCAAATCCAACATCCCTATTTTATTTCCGCATTAGGCAAAGCACTCTGTGCACCTGGGCAGAGTAAGTGGCCAGGGCAGCTCAGGAGCTCCAGGAACTGCTCCCTTCCTGGGTCTGCTTTCTCCATTTCCCTAAGATAAATCTTTGGCATCCAAAGCCTGTGGTTCCAAGAAACCACAGGTCAAAACAATCACTAGTGTGCCAGTTCACCTCTGTTATTTCCAGTGTTAGAGAACCATGCACCTGCAAAGGTCTTTTCTATGGAGCCCTCAATGGCTTCTGCATAACTTGGAAGTAGTAACTTTGAGGGCTCAAATCAGCCAGTCAGCCCAGACCAGACTTTGGCTTTGGGGATGGTACTGCAATTAAGTATGCAATATGGTTCTTTGCTGATAATCCCCTTGCTGCTGCTGGGAGGCAGAAGCAAAGCTGCTTCTTACTAGAGAGCTTTCTTTTTAATTCAAAACTGGGCTCTTAAAGGAACAACTAACTCTTTTTGTACGTACTGAACATTTAGAAACTAACATTGTAAAGGACAGATGTCAAACACAAAGGCCGAGTAGTTTCATCTTACAGAATCTTGGAATAGTCTGTCTGGCTTGGTGTGCATGTAGGGAAGGGACTAGTGGGGAAGAATTGTTGAGAATCAAAGGGAAAATAGAGGGAGACTGAGGATGGGAGAAGGAGAAAGCAAACTCAGGAAGGATTCTAATTGTCCTGAGGGCCAGCCTTGTTGATGGCCGCTTCTCTGAAGGTACCCAGAGATGCTGAATGGCCTAACAGGAAGAATCTGCTGGAATCCTAGGTTAGAGTTAATGCTACTAAGAGCTAATACTTAGGCTGTACTATTTTCTATGTTCTTTGCATGTATTAATTTAATCCTCATGACAACCCAGTGAGATAAATTTTACTATTATTATTATCATAATTTTCCAGATGAGGAAACAGAGGCAGAAAGAGGGTAAGTGATTTTCCCAAGTCTCAGGGCTGGTGAGTGTTGAAGCTGGGATTCAGAGTCAGGGAATCAGCTCAAAAGTCTGTGCTGATAACTATGGTACTAGGAAGAGGTCCTGGAATGCGTCCATTCAGATCCAGCTCAATGACCTGGGGCTGGTTACTTGGATCCTGGAATGTTTTTCATCTATACACTGGGGGAAGGGTAGAGAAGAATGACTTGTGGTGAAGGGTGAATGAGATCGTGTGAGGGAAGAGTGCCTTGTGGGCTGGAGGGCTCTGGACGCATGTTCATTGTGGGTTATTTAGTTTTCTTCTGGAGAGGAGAGAAGGCAGAGAGATTGGCTTCTCCAAGGAGCACCCAGCTGGTGCCCCAGAGACTCCGGGATTCTTAGAGAGCCATTGAAGCGAGAGAGATGAAGGAGGACTACAGGCAGGAGAGGGGAGCCTGGCATTTGACCACCTCAGGGGTCTGTTCAGATGCAGAGATGGGGTTGATGTGCCCACTTCTATGCAAGGTCGCATCCATGGAGCCGTCTTGGGGCCTCCGGACATTGCCCTGAAATCAGCCACAGAAGTACCTATGCTGAGCTGGGCTCGGGCCTGCTATCCTCTCCCTTGAGGTTTCCAGATGCTGCCCTAGGGCTCTTTCTCTACCTGTGTGTGTTCCTCCCAACCCTCCTTCATGTTCATTTTCAAGACCCAAAAAAGCTCTAGCTGCAGCAGAACTCGGAGCACTGTGTGTTCCACTGTGTCCTTCCCTTTGTCAAGCATGTTTACTGCGTCATTGCCTCCCCTCTGTCCTGAGAGTTCATCCAGCACGGGGAACTTGCTTATTCCCAGAACAAGGTAGGGCCTTTTCTTCAGCAAGTCCTGGACTTGTGTTTGTTGAATGGAATTGAGAAGTAGTCTGGGAAGTGGCCAGAGCCCTCCTTCCAGCGCCACTGTGTGACTGTGGGTTAGTCTGGAGATCTCTGTGAGCCACAGTCTCCTCCTGATGAAGAGGATTGGATCGGATAACTCCGGGGGCCCCTTTAGCTCTGACTTTCCCAAGATTCCAGGGATGGAAGAGCCCATGGCATCTAAGAGGCTGCACACATCATCGCTGTGGTCTTGGTGGGCCAGACTGTAGCCTGGCCCTTGTCATAAATGCCTGTCGATTCCCACAGGTGGCTCTGAGGAGTCGTTTAGGACCCTGAGTGGGCAGAATTAACACCAACTTTATTCATCTGGCAACAAGAATTTGGTTGGCAATAAATTGCTTCTCCAATGAGAGCATAATCACTTCTCATCAGATTAGTCCTCGCCAGGAGCTGTTCTGAAATCCTTTCCGTGTCTGATGTATGCAGCCCTGACTCCGAAGGAAAAAAAAAACAAATGAGATGCAAGAATGATGAATTTGATAAAGGGCAATGATACCTGGGGGCTTTTCCTCCTGCAGTGAAGCTCGGAAGTGGTGTGTGTGTGTCGGGGGGTGGGGGGTGACGGGTCATTCGAAGAAGTCTGAGGGGGTGGGAGTCAGTTGCTCCCGGACAGTCTCACTCCCAGGTTGCATGAAGGCGAGTCCAGAGCCAGTTTCACCACACACAGACATTTGTACCCTGGCAAAGCGGGCAACCCAGCAGTTCCTACAGCCTCCAGGGAAGTTTTACATCCAACCTCACCCTGCATGTGATGATCACTTGAGGTTGACACAACAAAATTCCAGACATGAGATTTCTGTGTCCTTGTCAACATCAGACAAACAGAAAGCTTCCTAAACCAATGGCCAGACCCAGAATTCTGCCTCAGGGTAGCAGGTAAGGTTTCCCTGAGTTCTTAGGTCCTACTCATGGAAATGTCTCTGAAGTATTTTCAGCCAGTCCCTGAATCCTGAGCGCCTTTTATTTCACCAGTGGAAGCTTGCTAGGATTTGAATGTTTGTGTCTCCACCTAATTCATATGTCAAAATCCTAACCCCTAAGGTGATCCTATTATGGAAAGTGGGGCCTTGGGGAGGTGATTAGGTCATGAGGAAAAAGCTTTCATAAATGGAATTAGTGCCCTCATAAATAAGACCTTAGAGAGCTCTCTTCCCCTTCTGTCACGTGAGGACCCAGCAAGGAGAAGACCGTCTCAGAACCAGGAAGCCGGACCTCACCACACACAACTTGCTGGTGTCTTGGTCTTGGACTTCCCAGTCTCAGGGTGTAAGACATACACTTCTGTCATTTCTAAGCTACTAGGTTATGGTATTTTGTTATGGCAGCCCAAATGAACTAAGACATCAGTGTCCATCTCCCTAGTCAAGGGCGCTACAATTTACACCACTAAAATCCGTTTTTTTGACATGCCTTACGCTAGCTTGTGGCCTAAGCTGTCGATTGAAAGACACATAACAGTGAAATACTTACAACTATTGATTCTTGTGTGAGCTTCCTCCTGAATGTGCACAAAAGCTGGTAGCCCTCAGATGGAGGATCTTGATTAGGCAACTGTCCTTAAAATTTAGTTCTTCTCTATGCTGAAATATTTGAAAGTAAAAAGGACGTCATGACAAGACACCGTCAGTGGGAGACCTTGTGACCCTGCAAGTTGATGCCTTTGGAGAGAGGAGGTAACTTACTAAACCTTATCTCATATATGGGTTAGAGATTCTGTGACCAACTGGATTCAAATCCCAACCATGGGCCCCGACCTCGTCACTCGCTGACCTGTAATTCTGGCCACAGGCAGAGCCACCGAACTCTCCAGAGACAGAATCCCAGGAACCAACCACTTCAGCCCCAGAGGACCTGACACATATCTAAAACAGTGAGTGATCATAACTACTCAGTCACATGATGAGCTTTCAAGCCAGCCTGAGTTCCCTTCATAAATTTAGTTTGATTTGAATTTTATGTCAGTCATGTTCCTGAGAGAGAGGTGATTTTCACCTTGTTAAAAGGCATATCACTAATCCAGGCCTCTGGGAGTTATTTGGTTGGGGGGTAGGAGTGGGGTGTTTACTTCCTGTAAATATACTGCCTAGATTTTTGGCACATTTGAGGACGCAGAGTCAGTTTAGCATTTTAAAGAAGCTAAGCTAAAGAATATGTAAAGCATCCTAATAAAAACATAGTTAGAGCCCAGGCGGGAGGAATAATCATTACATTAATGCACCGGGCTTGAATTCCCAAAGGCACTTTTTGCTTATGTAAAAATCCTTCCCTGTGGTTACTGGTCTCAGAAAATAGCAATGTATTTCCTTTTTTTTTTTTTTTTTCTGAGAACATTGGGATCTTTGAGTCTGGATTTTGAAGTTTCCTCACAGTTTTTATTTATGAAGTAACTTGCTTCATAAATAAAACAAGAAACAATACTGAGTTTTGGAATCAGACACCCAGAGTTCCTATCATGGCTCTGCCACTGACTAGCTGTGTGACCTTGGGCTCTTTAACCTCTCTGAGCCTCAGTTTCTGTGTTTGTAAAGTGGGGCTGATAAAATCTAACTTATAGCAGGTTATGGGATGATGAAACTGATCAGTGTTTATTAAGTACTTGCCATTTGGCAAATGCTCAGTTAAGAAGCGTCACTAACAGTGCAAGGCCAGCCCATCAAAGAGGCTGTATATGGAAAGAGCATCAGGAATGCTTCCAGCTGCGTGTCATTAGCAGTTGTATTCTGAAGAATAATTATTTGTGAGCCTTGGTGGAGCTAAGGACTGGCTGAGTGTGGCTCAGATATGGAGCACAGTGTTCATAATATTTGGTCATTCTGACCCTTCGTTCTGGGTACTGTCACACAAATGCAGAGCTGCAGTCATGGACTGGGAGCCAAAAGGAGAATAAAAGTAGCTCCCCTTGAGTTGCCTTTATTTCCCTTGGTCCTTTCCAAACTTAAACACGCATTCGAATCACCAGAGGATCTTATGAAGCTGATTCAGAGTCAGTAGGTCTGGGATGGGGCCTGAGAGTCTTCATTTCTACAAGCTCTCAGGATATAGCAATATTTTTTTGGCCCAATTGCAAAGTTCTAAAGCAGAAGTTCTCAGCCCAGGCCACACATGATAATCACCTGAGGAGCTTTAACAAAAAGACTTATTCCAGGGTCCGTCTCAGAGCAATTAATTAGAACCTAGGGAAGGCGAATGGTAGGCAGGGTTTGGGACTGGGCACTGGTCAAAACAGCTTTGAGTCTTTTCTATTTTAATTATTGACCAAGGACTGCTGATGGCCTGTGAGATGGTTTGGCTGTGTCCCCACCCAAATCTCATCTTGAGTTGCAGATCCCATAATCTCCACATGTTGTGGAAGGGACCTGGTGAGGTAATTGGATCATGGGGCAGTTACCCCCATGCTGCTGTTCTCGTGATAGTGAGGGAGTTCTCATGAGATCTTATGGTTGTCTAAGGGGCTTTTCCCCCCTTTGGCTCTGCACTTCTCCTTGCTGCTGCCATGTGAAAGGATGTGTTTGCTTCCCCTTCCACCATGATTCTAAGTTTCCTGAGCCCTCCCAGCCATGCTGAACTGTATGTAAGTCAATTAATCCTCTTTCCTTTATAAATTACCCAGTCTCAGGTATGTCTTTATGAGCAGCATGAGGACAGACTAATACAGCCTGATTCTGCCCACATCTCTACATTCAGCCAGAAACATCTGGTGTTGAGGCTGCTTTTGGCCTGAAATACCTTCCTGTGGAGGGGACAGGTAATCGGGTGGCCACAGCAGTATTCCCTCCAGCTGCACCCTGCAGCTGCCGCAGCCCTCTCCCCTTGGATCTGCAAACCCCTCCCATGTCCTGCTGCAGAGCCTGCAGAGACAGACGGCCAGTGATGAAGCTAGACTTGGAGAATGATTGTACCACCCCACGGTCATGGAGCTGCTGCTCTCTCAAATCAAGAGTGCCTGGGCTTCCTGACCCCCAGTCAGATGTGTGGGGCTCCTGGGACAACCAAGGAGTCTCCTCTGCACCACCTGTGCTCACTGCAGCTGGGGCTGGCAGCAGCTATGCCTTCAAGGGTCCCAGCCCAGGGCTCAGTCAGGCCAGGCTAAGGGGTGGAAGGCCAGAGTCTGAGACTAGATGAACTCACAAGCAAGCCAAGTGACTGGTAATGAGGTGGGCAATAGACGGGTGGGGAGTCCAGCGTTAGGGGTACCTGGAGGAGGTAGCAGGACTCCAGTTACAGACTCTGGCAACCAGAGCATGACTTTTGGTGGCTGGAAAAGGGGAGATTGAAGGAAGTAATGGTGGACTGTAGTTCCAGCACCTCTGGAACACTGGGCAGGGAAGGAGAGCAGCAACTCCAGCATGGGGGCCAGGAAAGAAACCCTATCCTTGGAGCCAACTGCCTACCCTCTGCACAGGCACATGGCCAGGGTACAAGAGACAGGGGAGAAGCTGGGTAAAGAAGAGGTGGCAGAGGGTCAGGAGGAACAGGTGCAAGGCTGGCCATGCTGAGTTGTACCTTCTCCTCCTGACTTGGGATGGCCAGATGGGTGGGCTGAGCCTAAGGGAGTGGTGGTAGTGAGGCAGATGGTGCTGAGGAAATAAGGAGGCCCGTGCCTCATGCCTCCTTCTCTCAACCAGAGATCTTTGAATGACAGTAATTTCTTGCCTGGGTCTATTATAAGCCACAGCTAACTTCAAAGCGGGACTCTTGATAGTATGTGGCTTCCATGGCCCATAGGAGGCCTTGTGAAGGAGGAGTGCATCACACCTTCTGTATCAAGATTTCTCAAAAACAGAACCAAATATCTTCTTTTCCAGTAAATTTGTTTTTGCTCATAAGGCCTCCAGCTGATGAGATCAGGCCCACTCATATTGTCAAAAGCCCTTTCACTGAAGCCAGCTGATTTTAGATGCTAACCATATCCACAGCATTCCTCCCGAGCAACGTCTAATTTAGTGTTTGATGAAATGACTGGGTGATACAGCCTAACTAAGCTGACACAGAACTAACCATCATACCTCCTACTAGGCCCACTCCTGTGGTTGCAGAACGCTCAAAGGGGTGTGTGTTTGCCTGTGTGTCTATACACACAACTGTTCATTTGGTGTCCAGTGGGAACAGGAATAGACTCTCTCTCTTCCCTCTACCCTGGTTAAAGTCCTGATCACCTGGTGACTGGACCATTGCCACAGTCTCCTAACTGTTCCTTCTGGGCTTTTTTTTTTTTTTTAAAGCACAGTTGTTTTTCTCTGCCACACCACAGCCAGAGATAACTTTGTAAAAGGCAAATCTAATAGATTACTCTCTGTCTCCCTCATATTTCCTGATAAATCGAGGCGGTGTGATGTCTCTGAACCTTTATTCATGCCTCAAATGCTTTCTGCTCATTCATGCCCACTATCCTATCTGTCTTCTATCTCATTTGTCACCTACTGCTGGCCCTATAAACATGCACTTGTGAACACACACACACACACACACACACACACACCAGTACACACACAAGCATGCCTGGAATTAGATCTAGACTTCCTCTATGAAGTCCTTCCTTGCCCCTGTCTTTCCTTTTTTCTCTTTCTTCCCATCTTCCCACTCACTGCTTCACTCCTTAGTCCATATATCTATCCACACAGTGTCTGGTACATTTACTACGCTTCCTAATACTTTCCTTCTCATTCCCCTCAGACAATCTGAAACTTAAATTAGAATAATGGGTCACCCTTAGAATGGGTAGAGTCCCTTTAGGGTTGATGAGCATCAAGGGAGGAGAAAATCAAAGCAACAGCTTGCAATGATTGAGCACTTACTCCATGACAAGATTTCCATGACTATTACACTGAATCTTCACAACGCTGAGAGGTCAGTATTTTTATTATGCCCATTTTGTAGGTGAGAAAACCAAGGCTCAGAAAGGGTAACATAGTGACACAGGCATAGAGCCAGCACTTAAACTCGGGCCTCCTGACTCCAAGGCCCATTCTACCGACACAAGGTACACAATGTGGTTGAATGATTTGGTAGAAAGCACTTTGTTTAAATTAAATGGCTTCAATCTTATTTATTTATTTATTTATTTATTTTTTGAGACAAAGTGTTGATTTGTCACCAGGCTGGAGTGTAGTGGCATGATCTCGACTCACTGCAACCTTCGCCTCCTGGGTTCAAGCGATTCTTCAGCCTCAGCCTCTGAAGTAGCTGGGACTACAGGCACGTGCCACCACGCCCAGCTAATTTTTGTATTTTTAGTAGAGACGAGGTTTTACCATGTTGGCCAGGATGGTCTCGATCTCTTGATCTCATGATTCACTCACCTCAGCCTCCCAAAGCACATCATAATTTGATTAAAAAGGAATATTTCCACCTTTATCATTTATATGAAATGTTGACACATGATGAGCTTTTTCTAATTCATTTTTTACTGAGATATAATTTACATATCATAAATTCATCCTTTTAAAATCTACAAGTCAGTGGTTTTTAGTATATTCATAAAGCTGTGTAACCATCACTGTTATATAATTTTAGAACATTTCATCACCCGCAAAAGAAACCTGTACACATTAGCAGTCATCCCCTCTTCTTTCCTTCCCTACTCCCTGGCAATCACCAGTCTACTTTTTATCTCTATGGATTTGCTTATTCTGGACATTTCATATAAATGGAATCTTTCACTATGTGGTCTTTTGTGTCACTTCTTTCACTCTGCATGATGTTTCAAGGATTATCCAAGTTGTAGCATGTAGCAGTGTGTCATTCCTTTTCATGGCTAATATTTCACTGCACACTCTAGTCTGGCTAGTGGCCCTGAAAGATATCCACATCCTTATCTCTGGAACGTGTGACTGATAGAGGGCAAAAGGAACCTAACCTTGCATATGTGATCAAGTAAGAATTTTGAGACAGGAAGATTTGTCTGGAGTATTCAAGATGGGCCCTAATGTAATCACAAGTATAAGGAAAAGGCAGACGGAGATTTGACTACAGAAGAGGAGAAGGCAATGTGATTATAGAATCAGAATTGGATGGCTGTGCTTCAAAGACGAAGGAAGAGGCACCAGCCAAGAAATGCAGACAGTCTCTAGAAGCTGAAAAAGGCAAGGAAACAGAATCTCCCCTCTGAGCCTCCAGGACATACAGGCCCTGCTGACACTTTGCCTCAAGCCAGTGAAACCAGTGAAGGCCTTCTGACCTTCAGAACTGTAAGAGTAAATCTGTGTTGTCACAGTTTCTGCTAATTTGCTAGTGTTAACGGGATGAGTAATAGGGACATCTCACATTTTGTTTATCCATCCATCCACGGATGGACATTTGGATTGCTTCCATTGTTTGGCTATTGTGAAGAATGCTGCTGTGAACATCCTGTACAAGGTTTTGTGCAGATGTATGTTTTCCATTCTCTTGGGTACATATCTGTATATACAGGAGTGGAGTTACCAGGCAGTATGGGAACTCTAACTTGATGAAGTCTGTTTGTTCTGCAGACTTTCATGGCCTAGATTTCAGAGAGGGCAGGCTGATGTTTGGGCAGGATGAAGAGGTTTTAGTGCAGGAGCTCTGGGGATGATAGGCAGCCTTAAAGTTCCAAAGAGCTTTTCCAGAATTTAAGCTGCCATTTTACACATATGCAGCACTTTCAGCGTGCCAAAGAAATTGGGACTGCAATTACATGTTTTGTATGTATTTGTTTGAAAATAGAAGCGGATGTGCTCTTTCCTAAAGCTGATACTGAAACAGTGTAGATATGAGTAATTTGGTAAAAATAAACTGATAGGAATTTCAAAGGACAGTCACAACAGAACCTGGTAAGGGGAGTGTTCATCAAATGGATTCAGACATAACAAATATGGCCTGAGTAATTCATGTGAGCTAGAGCGAGGCACTGGAAGGGGTTCTTTCATATAAGGTTTTAAATTTAATTCTTGCCAGAACCTTATTGGGGAAACATTGCTTTCTTCCATGTGTTAAAACTGAGGATGTCATGGTGGCTATGGAGTGTTTGCTGACGTCACAGAGCTGCTATGATTAAGAGTCAGAATTCCAACCACATCTGTCTGAATGGGAATTACTTTTATTTCATTGAGAAAGGAGAACATTTTTTTCAAGATATTTGTTTGGGTTTATTTGTACATCTACTGAGAAGTCTGTGGCAGTTACTTTGTCAAAAGCATCTCTGGTTCAGTTTTTAGTGGGAAGTTCTTGTAAATGAAATGAGGTAGAGACAAAAAGTCTTATACCTCTCCATAGAAACTAGGAGGACAGAGGCATGAAGTGTCTCATGGTGGTTTTTGTTTTGTGGGTTTGTATTTTTGTTTCTTGAGCTCCTGCTACATGCCAGACTTCTTACTTTGAAGTGTCTCATGGTGGTTTTTGTTTTGTGGGTTTGTATTTTTGTTTCTTGAGCTCCTGCTACATGCCAGACTTCTTACTTGGTCCACACAGCACCCTGCTGAGGTAGTAATGATGCTCTCTACTTTACAGATTAGGGTTAAGGTCTTTGGAAAGGTTGTGACCCTAAAATGACGTGACTAGTAAGTATTAGAGCCAGGATCTGAGCCTGGGTTGTCTGGTTTGAAGTCCCTTGTTCTTTTCACCACATAATCATGTCTCTTTTTGGTTTGGAATCTAAGACACAGAAAGAACTAGGATTCTTCTTTCCGGAAAACGTTAGGTAATGTTGGGTAACGTCCATGGTGAGAGATCCAAGTGACCATCTCAGAAGCCTGGGTTGGGAGGCAGGATCTAGACGGGCCAGGCTGCGACGGACCTGAGAAGCTCATCTGGTCCAATAGTGAAGCGCAGGTCCAGGGAAGGAGCATAGCCCGGGGCCACTGTGGGGATGTGGAAAGAACATGAGGCTGGGACCAAATCCTGCTCCACCACTTTCTCCACCACTTACTGGAGACTTGGGCAAGTGGTTCAATCAGAGGCTTAGTTTTCCCATTTAAAATGGGGATAAGCAAGGCCCTGTGGAAATAAGAAAGAAAAGAAAGTGACCCAGCAGTAGAGATTCTGCAGGCCCTGGCTTTCCCAGCCACACATCTCTAGAGAGTGAAGCCGAGTGTCACCTCCTGGCCTAGGCATCCTCAGAGGCTGCTCTGAGGCTCATGAGGGTGCTCAGCTGCTGGCATTCTCCTTCCAGTCACCGCTAAGGGTTGGGTCTCCACTGGTCAGAGTCACTCACCCTCTAGGTCACTGACAGCAGGGCCTTCAGGGGAGAGCACATTTGGGCAAAGAGTTTTGCAGGATCTGGAAATTCAGCTCAGCGTTTCCTCTGCCTACAACCCCAGGAGACTTGAGTCACAAAGATACTGCATTCCCACTGGCGGCTGCTTCCTTGTTGCTAAGCGACCAAATATTTGCTATTAAGTTCCTGTTGATGAAACTAATTGCAAAGGTTAATTGTCCTCTGAGATGAAAAACGCTCCAGGAATGTATTTAGGAGTTGTTCTCTGTGAACTTCTGAGAGAACATGATTTCCTGAAAGAGCCTGTTTTTCAGATGACAATGGCATCAGCACTTTGTTCTTCCTGCTTTGTTCATCCCTTAGTGTGGACGTTTTTCAAACTTAGTCAGCAAAGGAACTTTTTATTCAAAGGAACTCCTGTATGGAGCCTCACTCAGTGTATGGGGAAAGATCATGAATAGCTAACCTGGAGGGATGGGATGGAGCCCGGAACCCCATCCACTCACAGCCCCGCCCACTCTTCACCCCACCCACTTGCAGCCCCGCCCACTGGAAGCCCCTTCATTCACTGGCTTAGGGGTAGTGCTTGTTGCTTCCTTTATTAGACCGTGAGGTCCCCTGAGAGGTAAAACTGCTTGGTCTACCTTGTGCATAGTATCCAGCATAAAGCGGGATGAAGGGCAAATAAACAGCTAAAGCATTTCAAATAAGTGACACCCCCGTTTGTCAGGAAATCAGCTAGGTCAGATGGATACATTTAAAACACTTTGATTCAAAGATCCTGGTGAATCTGACCATTATGTGTGCTTGGGGTTGCTCTTCTCAAGGAATATCTTTGTGGTGGTCTCTGTACTTCCTGAATTTGAATGTTTCCATACCTTGCTAGGTTGAGGAAGTTCTCCTGGATAATATTCTGAAGAGCATTTTCCAAAACAATTGGTTCATTGTCCCTGTCACATTCAGGTCCACCAATCAAACACAGATTTGGTATTTTCACATAATCCCATATTTCTTGGAGGCTTTGTTCATTTCTTTTCATTTTTTTTTCTCTAATCTTGCCTTCTCACTTTATTTCAATGAGTTGATCTTCAATCTCTGATATCCTTTCTTCTGCTTGACCGATTTGGCTATTGAAACTTGTGTATGCTTCACAAAGTTCTCGTGCTGTGTTTTTCAGCTCCAGCAAGTCGTTTATGTTCTTTTCTACCCTGGTTATTCTAGTTACCATTTCATCTAATCTTTTTTCAATGTTCTTAGTTTCCTTGCCTTGGGTTAGAACATACTCCTTTAGATCAAAGAAGTTTGATCAAAAAATCGAGTTCCAACACTCCTCCAGTGGCTGGTTATGGGTCGCTGGGGAAGCAGGTCAGGAACATAAGAAAAGAAACAATCGGTTTCCATCTCACCTCCAGAATTTAACTTGCTGTGTGCCTTGGGCCGGTGTCTACAGCCCCAGGAGGCTCAGTTTCCTCATCTGTACATGGGGATGATAAAGCCTCCCTTGCTTCTGAGAGCAAAGTACATAGCACAGTCCCTGACACAGAGAAGGAGTTCAATTAATGGTAGCTATTTTCTGCATTGTTGTTTTCCAACAAGAGGCTGAACTGGCCACTTTGGAACATCCTGGCTCAGGCAGAAAGGCAAATTCTGATTCAATGCATCAGAGATTCCAAGGAAAGGCATAGCATCAAGTCTGGGGTGAGGAAACAGTGGGCTAAAAAGGAGGCAAGAAAGGCCCTCTGAACCATCTCTAGCAACTTTTCCATTTCATAAGTGAGGATTTAATAGGGGCTTTCTCCTAAGAAGATGATGGTCCTCTGTTTTAGGAGGCTGTGAGGTGCTGGGGTGATAATATGGAGAGCTGATACTGGTTCTGTCTCAGAGTCACCTGTGGGGACCCTTATATAATTGGCAGCATCACTGAGCTGAGGGGCTTCTAAGAATCTGGATGGAGCTCAAAACCCTGACACCTGGGCCCCTGAGGCAGTTGTTCCTTGAGAAGTGGCATCCATTCAAGTCTGCTTGATGTTCACTCATTTCTTCACTTGGCACATTTATTTATTTATTTATTTGAGACAGCATCTTGCTCTTGTTGCCCAGGCTGGAGTGCAATGGCACAATCTCGGCTCACTGCAACCTTTACCTCCCAGGTTCAAGCGGATTTTCCTGCCTCAGCCTCCCAAGTAGCTAGGATTACAGGTGCCTGCCACCATGCCTGGCTAATTTTTTATACTTTTAATCTCAGAGTCTAATGCAGGGGTTTGCAGACTTTGTCTTTAAAGGGCCAGATAGTCAATATTTTTAGCTTTGTGAGACATATGGTCTGTTGCAATAACTCAGCTCTGCCATTGTAGCATTAAATGGCCATGGCTGTGTTCCAAATAAATTTTTCTTTAAAAATCAAGTTTGGTCCAAAGGCTGTAATTTGTCAATTATTGACCTAATAGGAAGAAGAAAATAATAAAGTTCATTACAGTACAGTTCAGTAAGCATCATCATGGAGATGTTACACAGCGTAACAGGGACCCGGATGAGGGAAACAATATGCCTTGCTTGAAAAACTTCCTGGAGAAATCAGCTGGGTGCCTTTGGGAAAGTCATTTTCTGTATCTCAGTTTCTTTTTCTATAAAAAGGACATATTAATATTATAGAGATGACAGCATAAATGTGAAGATTTTTGCACTTAACATACTCTCTGGGTTATAGTTATATCCATAAGCCAACTCAAATGTTAGTAACAGTAATATTGCTTGTTTCTAAGGGATTATTATATGTTAGGCACTCTTTCATGCACTGTATATATGCAGATCCTGGGCTCCACTGTTTACCCTCTGTTAGGGGAGCCTAAGTTAGCTGGAGCTGACAGAGGAAGAGTGATGCCCAGACTCTGTTACCATGACACCCAAGGGGTCATTTCAACCCTGTCTGCCATGCCTTACAACCCTCTGTACCTTCCTATAAAGGATCTCTCTCTCTCTTGCACATGTGTGTGCGTGCACATACATACACCTCTCTCTCTCTCTCTCTCTCTCTCTCTCTCTCTCTCTCCCTCTCCCTCTCTCGTCTTAACTGGAGCCAGAATGCTCCTGCAAAGTAAGTACTTAGTGCTGGTCTTTACAACTTGTGTTTTCTCACAAGCAGGTGGGCATTTCTGCTTTATTTTATAATTGAGGAAAGAATCCTCTGTGAGGTCAAGTAAGTAACTTGCCCATGGTCACAGAGCATGTAAAACGCACAGCTGAAATTTCAACAAAAACAGTCTCATATGAAGTCCAGTGTATTTCTTATCATACCCAGCTTCACCATCCCTCATCCTTTCTCCTCTTATCTTTCATTACTAGCTCCCCCCAAGAAATAATGAAAAAGTACATGAAATCTTATAAGGGTGGGAACCAATATCCTTACCATTTTTGAGCCATCTCTTAATTTGCATGCTGTACCCACAATGGGGGCAAATGAGCCAACTCTGTTGAGAAACAAAGCCATGAGCACTGTGGGTTAAGGATGCCCATATCTGCTTCATGACCGATGGCCTCCCAGGGATAGGACAATCTGATTTGCAATCCATGCTTTTAGCAGCTAATTGCATCTCTTAGCTATGCTGCTTCAGACAAAGTTACTCAAAGTACAATTCCTGGAAGTCTGACACAACTTGTCAGAGCAGCAGGGCTGCTCTTACTAGAAATCTTCCTGGGTCTCCAGATGGGGTTCAGTACAACAGCAGTCATGAACCTTGGACCCCATGGCTTCCATGTAGAGCTGGTGCTTGAAATTGGGGTGTATTAGTCTAGGCAAGGCTGTAAAAAAGAGGTTTTACTCTGTCTGGTTCTGTCTAGCCTCAGAAATGTAAGCCCTATGAAGAGTGCCTGAACGCTGGGCCCAGGGTCAGAATTCAGAGCACCTCCAGACTCCAGGGTAGAGGCCCATGTCCAAGAATATCTCTGCCTAGGTCATAATGAAAATAATAATAGCAATAGAAGCCACTAAGATTCTATGACTTCAAAACCCCTTAGGCACTACTTCTTAGCATCACCTTTCTCTTATTGCAGCAACTATTGCATTGACCATATCTGCATGGGCGTCTTAATCCATTTCATGCTGCTATAGCAGAATACCCAAGACTGGGTAATTTATACCAAACAGAAGTTATTGGTTCACAGTTGAGCAGGCTGGAAAGCCCAAAATCAAAGTGCCAGCATCTTGTGAGGGCCTTCTTGCTAGCATCACATGGCAGGAAGTAAGGGGATGAGAGTGAATGAGAGGGGACTGAACTCACCCTTGTGTAGTGGTTAGTGGTATCAATGGCACCCATGAGAGTGGAGCCCATGTAGCCTAATAGCCTCTTAATAATGTTACAATGGCAATTAAATTTCAACATGTGTTTTGGAAGGGACAAACATTCAGACCATAGCAATTTGCTTTAATCAAGTTTACACAGGTACAACTTAATTGTTTCTCACCTGAGATATGTTCATGCACTGCTCACCTCCAACCCTAAGACCTCTCTGTTGATGCCATTGTAAAACCCAACTCTGTGTCATACAAGCGGAACATAGAAGTGCAAGAATGTTAATATCCCTTAAAATACTGGCCAATGAAAGATAAAAGCCATTGATTCTTTCCCCATTCTCTCCTCTGATAGTCCTGAGAATCAGCTTGTAGAAGCCATTGATTCTTCCCCAATTCTCTCCTCTGATAGTCCTGAGAATCAGCTTGTAGAAGCCATTGATTCTTCCCCAATTCTCTCCTCTGATAGTCCTGAGAATCAGCTTGTAAAAGCCATTGATTCTTCCCCAGTTCTCTCCTCTGATAGTCCTGAGAATCAGCTTGTAAAAGCCATTGATTCTTTCCCCATCCTCTCCTCTGATAGTCCTGAGAATCAGCCTGTGTGGGTCAAGAGCTCTCAGAGATGACAACACAATGCAGCATTATGGGATCACCTCTGTCAGTTATCACCGGAATTTGGTGGCTGCAGTGTGGTGAGGTTGGAGAGCATCTGGGCATGGGTGAGGCTAGTCCCTGGATTAGGGTCTCTCTAGGACAAGAAGTCTCTACCAACATGCTGATGGCATCAGTTTCAATAGTGAAGATAAGCTGGATTAGGTTAAGCTGGGATCCAAGGTAAATTGCTTCAGTTCCAAAAACATATTGACCTACATTATCTACTTTCTGAAGATGTTGTCTGTTAACTTTCATGTAAAATCACCTGTGAACAGAACATGATGTAAACATGCTGTCTTCCTGCTCTGCTCCTTTTTGCTGGTCCCAGAGTTGAGCTGTTTAGCTAGCTAATCAAGAGCTTTCTAGACCAATGGCTAGTAGAAGCTCAGATCCAAAAGGTGTATTTTTGGATAATCTTATGTCAGCCCTTGAGAAAAAACTCCCACACAGTCTCTGAAATCCCAGGCCAAATCAAATCAGCACAGAGCCTCAGGTGTGGTAACATTCATTTTCACTGTGACTTTCATCCTGAGCCTGGACTTCATCGCTTGTGTTCAGAGAGGTGCTACATGCTAACATATGAATAACCAAGGAGTGGTCTAATCTAGGGTTTCTTTCTGTCTGTGCTGACTACAGGTCCCTCTTCTCCCGACTTTAGCTAGCAATGATTCTACCAAGTAGTTGCAAAGCGGGTGTGGCGGAGACAGTGCTAGTGTGGGAACACAAGAATATTGGACACTGCTTGGAGATGGAGGAATCTGACCCATGCCAGGCTGTGTTAAGCACTGAGGTCTGGGATTATTTGTCACTCGAGTTTAGCTAACACGTATGCACACATACACATGTATGCACACATGTACACCTATATGGTCGTTCTTCAGTATGGGGATTGGTTCCAGGACCTCCCAAGGGTAGCAGGATCCACAGATGCTCAGGTCTGCATACAAAGATAGAACAGTATTTGCGTATAACCTATGTACATCTTCCCGTCTACTTTATATTATCTCAAGATTCTTAGACTACCCAATACAGTGTAAATGCTATGTAAATAGTTGTTATACTGTATTGTTTAGGGAATAATAAGAAGAAAAAGTCTTTAAACATTCAGTATAGATGCAGCCATTGATTTTTTAAAAAATATTTTTGACCGAACACAGTGGCTCACACCAGTAATCCCAACACTTTCGGAGGCCGAAGCAGAAGGATCACTTGAGGCCAGGAATTTAAGACCAGCCTGAGCAACATAGTGAGACCCCCATCTCTATTGAAGTGTATATGTAATATATATACATGTAAGAAAAACATTTTTGACCCAGGGCTGGTTGAATCCACAGATGAGGAATCCACAGATACGGAGAGCTGACTGTACATACGTACATCTATTTGTATGCATGTATGCACGTATATACCTATATGTGTATATGTGTTTATCAGCAGTAGAGAGGGTAGAAAACTTTATTCTCAAGCACAGCACTCCAGGTACTTCCTCACCTCAGGGCCTTTGCACATGCTGCTATCTCTGCCTGAACACTTTGTCTGGCTTGCTTCCTTTTTTTCTTCAGATTGTTGCTTGGATGTCATGTAAAGTATGTCATGGTTGTCAGGGATGTATTCCTTGACCACCCTGTAAAATTACATTCCCCACCCCCGGCATCCCTATTCCCTTTCCCTGCTTTATGTAATTTCACAACACTTTTAACATGCCATATATATGTGTGTGTGTGTGTATATATATATATATATATATATTCTAACATGCTACACACACACACACACACACACACACACACACACACACATACATATGTATAGACTTATTTGTTAGTTCATTGTCTGTTTCCCCTAAACAACATACAAACTCCAAGACAACAGTGATGTCTATTTATGTAGTTTCCTTCTCATCCCTGCACCATAAGCAATGCCTGGCACATGGTAGATGCTCAATAGATATTTGTTAAATGAATATTCATGAACCCCTTTTACAGAGAGAGTCCCAGAGCGGGTAGTTAGACTCAGCGCTAATGAATGACAAGAAAGATTTCAGTCCTAGGAATTTCTGCTTCAAAGCTTCGCTGTTTTCTGCTCTGACATTAGGCTTCCGACATGTACAGAATAGCCACGGGTTTGTTATAATGGATGATGCAACCCTGAGGAGAATATTTGCTGTCTGACACCAGGCACAAATGAGCTGACTGTCCCAGTGGCCCTGCTTTGTTTGCGGTGTTTCTGTTCTGCCCACAAAGGCATTTACATTGTCAGCAACATCCGTGGTCTTCAAAATTGCATCACCTCTCTGTGGATCAAACACCTTCAGCTTCCTATCTGCAAATATTGCCTTTGAGGTTTTAAAGCTGAGCTTAAATTCTGCCAGGCTGGAGGTTAAGTGGGCCAGGTGTTCCATGACCTTGTTGACAGGAGTCACACACACTTCTCATTGGCCAGTTGATGGTGCCCCCTTTCCCACATGGCTCCTTCCCCAGAGGAGAGAACCCGTGATGAGCTACTCCCATTTATCTGATGAGAATTTCAACTGCCACATTCACCTTCATTTGGAGCCATAAAGCTTTCCACAGTAGGGATGGAGTCGTGCCTTAATTCAGTGGGGGCTTTAAATAATGTTAATGGCTGAATCACACGCCTGAAAATTCTGGTTAAATTGGTGTGGACGTCATGATTTTAAAAATACCCTCAGGGGATTGTAAGTGTGTAACCTGGGTTGAGAATGCCACTTAGACGGTCTGTAGAATCTCTCAAAAAAGTCACATCTCATTCTTGATTGTTCCTGCTTCCTCACCCCACATCCTACTAGTAGCTGAAGATGATAGCCTTAGTTTCGTTGCAGAATTCTGATAACTCTTTTCCAGCTGCCTTTCCTGCTGCAAACAATAGCAATTCTGGCGAGAAGCAGGTTCTTTCCATTTACTGTGTGTGCCTCAGTTTTCTCATCATGAGTTCCAGGAGACCCAAGTTTACATTGAATTGCCACTGGCAGCTACTTCCTTAAACGGTGGCTGAAGGGTTTCCCATGATAAACCTTTTTCCATTACTCCATTCTGCACATGCAGAAACTGAGGACACTGTATTGTCACATGCCCGGCCTGTGTGGCTGTCCTGGCTCAGTGCCCTTGAGGGCAGGAATTGTGTCATTTTGTTTACTTTTGTATCTCTAGGACACAGAAGAGTATGTGGCTTTAGCAGATGCTCTAGAAGTACTTCTTGAATAAGTGAATGAATGCATAACTAATGAATGAAACCCAGTGTGGCAGGTGGAAATCCAGTAGGTGGTGCTCAAAAATCCACATGGCAGTTAGATGGCAAGTTGAAGGGGATAATGTTGCCAGCAAGGTATGCTGAGGCCTCAGCACTCACAATTATTGGACTGGGAATTTGCATTAGGGACCAGTATAGGGACAGACATTGGGGCTAAAGAAGGTCTCTGGCATAGAAGCTTGTTGAAAGGATCTGGGGGTTCATGGCTCCAAGGCATAGCTGAGGTCTGGCTGTGGTCAGGAGCACCACATCCTGAGGGTGTGAGAGAAGGCTTCATTTGGAGCCTTTAGTGGTTTGGGGCTGAGGTGGGGGAGTTGATCAGGGACCTGCCGTAGGGCTGGCTTTGGAATGAGAAATCCACGGGCCCAGCAGCTGAGAGCTGCTGCCATGGAGGCAGGGCAGGTGCCGTAATGAAAAAGACATACAGTCCATTTAAGAGACAGCTAGTTAGAGAAGAAATTGCTCTGGAAGTAGAGTGTTTCTGAGGTGGATGCAGAATCGACACGCTTTAACTATAGATCATATCATGTTTTCAAACACATTTTTCTGTGTTGACAATTTCACTTATTCTGCAGATAGTGCCTTATTCAAGAGCCATAATTCCTGACAAGGAGACTCGGGTGGTGTCATTTGGGTTCCCAAATTGGGTTTGTGTATTGCAGCTAAATGGCCATCTCTTAGTTTCAGAGAGGTACCATTTGAAAATACACCATCAGCCCCACCACAGTGACAGATGAGAAGCCCCCAGTCTGGTAGGGCCATCCCCAGGCAGGGCTGGCTGCACATGCACACCTGGTAGGCCCTGTCTATACCTGCAGCGATGTAGTCTTATGTATGGCCTTCTGCTCTGGGGATGGCTGGCGAGTCCCTGGGGCAGCTAGCGTGCTGAGGACCCAGGCAGAAACAGTCCAGAATGTGAGGGTCACATTTTATATCTAGGACAGCTGCCTCCAAGGTTCCCCTAACCAGAGCAAAGGGCAGAAGCACTGAGATACCCCCTGACACCAAGGCCAACCTTCCAGGGATCTTGGCTATCTGTGTGGGGGACAGGGCACCTGCAGAGATGAGGAGCCTGGATCAATCAGGCTTTGTAAGGACACAAGAGGAGGCAGGCACAGACAAGCTGCAGGGCAAGGTTATGCTTGGGAGTGTGCTTGGGAGTATGGAGTAGCTTGGGATAGCTCCCCAGCTGATAGAAATTCCCTCTGTATCCCAGGGTTTCTGAGACTAGACTGAGCCACCGGATTCCTAGAGAACCCGTAGCTCAAAGTCATTAGGCAGAGGACCTTTTTTTTTTTTTGTAATGATATTGTTAAATGGGACTCTACCTATTTTCTTGGAATTGGAAGAACCAAGGTTGAAATCTGTAGGTGCTGTGTATCTGCGCCTTCCTAAATGGGACCAATAGTTCCATTCTTGCAGGACACCACTCCAGCACTACCAGTCTGCAGTAGCAGGAGATACAAGTTCTTTGGGGCTGTGAATTGCTAACATAGAGGCAAAGTACTGTGACTTTTCTCTTCCTTTTGGGAGAGGAGAGAAGGGGTGTTCTATACTCTGCCCCCTGAATGGGTCTCTAGGAAAACAGTGGGGCCCTAGGAAAGGGGTGACTGCTGTCTCACACCCTGAGTGGATTCCTACTAGGACACTGGGGCACCAGAGCCACCTGTGTTCACAGAAGAAGGGAGGCTGAAGTGGAGGGAGATGGTAGACAGGGAGGAGACAGAAGAGACTCAGCTCCTACTCCTGTTTGGTGTGCGAAATAGGCAGAGGCCCCGTGGATCAAAAGGATCCTGAAAGGCAGCTTGGCTGGTGCTACCTTCCCAACACCTGACCCAAGAGATTGTGGGGTGTGTCACTGCAGGCAGGAGAGGAGAGGGACCAAACTTGGTCACATGCCTGCCTCTGAGGGGGCAGTGACTCCAAGAAGGTACACAGCAGCGTGAGTTGGCAAGAGACACTGACCCCTTCCCCAGCCCTGATTCACTGGGAAAGGAGGTATCGGCCAGGGGGTATGTCTGAGCTAGGGGAGGGGAAGGATATGAGATGAATGTTTTAAACTAGACTCTGTAACACTGGATTAAACAAAAATTATATCCCAAAGTGGCCAGATTGCTCTAGTTTCTGCCCAAGATGCTTTTAAGAGATTGGAACGGTAGATACAAAAGGTCGAAGGCAGTGGTTGGAGAAAAATGAAACACTTTCACTAAATTAAGACCGTGTTCTATATTGGTTCTGTGTGGGAGGTTTCCTACCATGATCAGGAGGAAACTCTGGAACAAGAAAAGGGCTCTGTTTGCATCTGGCCCAGGAGCCGTTGCCTCCTGCTCACACACCCGTCGTCCCTTTCAACCCACTGTGGCCAGAGCTACAGGCTGCCTTCAGTGAAAACAGCCCTGACCCAGTGCCTCTTAGGAAGGAAAGCCCCAACCCAGGGCCTCTTAGTAAGGAAAGCCCTGGCTCAGGCCCTTCATTTCAGAAGGAACACAGACAACCACGAGACTCCTCTGGCTGCCTGTCCAGCACAGCACACAGGCAGAGGCAGACAGGTATCCACATAGATACACAGGAGGGAGACATCAGTCAGACCCAGGGAAGACTGCAGAGGGAGGCTTGCCTTACATTACAGAGCGTAGCCAATGGGGCTTCCAGATACCCTCTAGAAAAATGTGTCCAGATTAGCCAGGCATGGTAGAGCACGCCTGTAGTCCCAGCTACTTGGGAGGCTGAGGCAGGGGAATCACTTGAACCAGGAGGTGGAGGTTGCAGTGAGCCGAGATCATGCCACTGCACTCCAGCCTGGTAACAGAGCAAGACTCTGTCTCAAAATATGTGTCCAGAACTGGAGACTGGGGCCGAGATTGGGCAAAAATGATGAGATTCTGGAGCCTTGGTCATGGCCCCAGCTTTTTCCCTGCCCCTTTACCTCCTGCCAACTTCCTTCTAATCAGGAGCAATAACAGCCTTCAAGGGCAAGGGCCTGTCGGCTTGTGTTTGGGGATGCAAGAACAGAGGAGAGTGCATGCACCCCTCTGCAGCTGGGCTTGCAGGAGGGGCACCCAGCTTATAGAGTGGTGCGCAGAGCCCCTCAGGCCTGATATTTCTGGCCTGGGACTGGTTGCCACTGTGAGTGGCACAGTCAGGTGCCCCTTGACTCTGGAATAACCCCCGTGATCTGATGATGATGATGATAACAATTTTAACTATGGAGTGCCGGGTACTAATAATCACGCCTCTCTGCCAAGGCTCCTACTGTTATTTCCGTTTCATAGATGAGGAAGACCCTCAGAGAGGCTGCAGTATGGTACAAGTCTAGAGCCCATGCTCTCTTCCTTCTTTTTCTTTTTGTTTACCTCTTTCTCACTCTCTCCTCCTCCTTACCCATATTACCCCACCCATCTTCCCTGCATCCTTGATTAGCAGCCCGGCGTAGATCCTTCTACATTTTTCTCCATACGTACAGTCCGCTCCATCAGAAAGCAGCTGTACAGTATAGACATCTTGCTTTTCTTGCTCATCATATCTCACAGAAATTCTCCATCTGACCTCACAAAGCCCCTCCAAATCAATTAGACTGCTGTTTTCAGAGCTTGTCTAATACTTCATGATAGGGTTTTATCATAAGTTCTTCCTCATCTCTCCATGGTGGGTAGTCACTTGGTTTCCTTTTTCTTTTCTTTTGCCACTACAAATAATGAAGCAATAAATATTGTTATATTTGTCTCAGTTGACCAGAATTTTTATCTCTAGAGAAGAGATTTCCAAATTCGAGGTTTTGAGTAGTTTTACATGAAGCAGATATTGCCAAATTGATTTCCAAAAGGCTGTGTCAGTTCACATTTCCGCCAGCAGTGCATGAGTGTATCTTTTTCCCAAGTCTGCGCCAGCCATTACAGTGGCTCTGATTTTGTTAGTTTGGTGAGTGTGAAGTGGTATTTAATTGTTTATTTTGATTTTCAATTTCTTGACCATGAAGGAGTTCTAACATCATTTTATATATTTGCTGGAATTTAATTCATCATCTGGTTTTTGCCTGTTTATCTCCTTGTCCAGTTAATTTTGAGTTGCCTTTCTTCTTAAGTACATGTATTTTATAGATATTATTATTTTATGTGCTATCTGTATCACAAATACGTCTTTCCAAATCTATGTGGTTTTTTTTTTTTTTTTTTGGTTTAGAGGTTTCAATTAGAATACTTTTTACCATATAAAAGTTACAAATTTTTGTGTTTCAAAATTTCTTTTTGGTCTTAATGTCTTTTTTTCTTCAGAAGGTATACCCAACACCTAGATTCTATATGTGGTCTCTAAGAACCCTCTCCTATGGGTTTTAGAATTATTGTTATTTTTTACATAAAAGCATTTGACCCAGTTTGAAATTTATTTTTGTATAGAGCATAAGGGCTCAACTTACTTATTTTTCAAATGCATAGACAGTTGTGCCGTCTGATTGCCAGGGAGAGATGAGAAAGTCAGCAAGAGCTGAGACCTGAATTCTCTTGCTGATGGTTCAAGAGCGAACTGGGGAAAAGAGGTGAAAGGTCATTCAGACACACGAGAGCCCTTGCCTGTGCCCCCACCGCCCTGCAAAGAGGTGCTTGGCCCAGGACTCAGAGATGAGCGAGGCAAGGGATGTGTCCACTGGAAGAGAAGGGGTCAGTAAATACATTTCCAACCAAGGCTTCTAAAATTTGAGGGGGTTTCATTATGGCCTTTGTTCCCATGAAGAGCAACATCGGAGATAGAAGATGATACAAGTGTCAGCTCAAGCACATTTAGTTCTTCCTCAAATGGCAATTCTCAGTATGTCGTAGAGACACTGGTTAACTCAGTAGGGTAACAAAATGGACCACAGGAGCTCAGTCATGCTTCAAATTTTATGAATATCCGTTAACTCTAATATGAGGAAACCACAGATGCTGTAGGTATACTTTGGTGAGTTAAAAATAAGTAAGACCTTTTGTTCAGGTGATTAACCCTTGAGGCAGAATTTGTACTTTATTCCCCCCTCCCAACCCCTGCAGGGGCTGCTGAATTAAATACCTCTAAACAAGGCTGTAAAGATATGAAACTTGTTTATTTTGGGTTATTAAACCCCTCAGCAACCTGGTTCTAATTGAACTTTTAGTTCAGGAAGCTTCAAAGTAACAAAGGTTCATGGTGCTTTTTTTTTGTTTTGTTTTGGCAAAATAATAGAGGCCTTCTCTCTCTCTCCTTCCTGGGCTGTGCTCTGTTAGCAGTCATCCTAAGCCCTTTGTGACCCAACATCTTCCAGGGTGGTGTCAGAAGCTTCTGGCTTTATGTGCATCCTTCCCTGTTCTCTCTCATCCTACCCCTCCTCCGCAGAGCAGGCAGCCTGTCCTTACCATGGGGCTGACCCGGAGACCATTCTGGCTGGAGAACACCAACTAAGGCTTTCTTATTGAATTAGTCTTGAGTGCTTGAATTTCTCTTCCCTTACCATCATTTTTCTCCCAGGAACCTTTTCAGTATTTTGTGTAAAAAGCCGCCTGTGTGGCTGACCCCACCGTTCTAATAGATCAAATAAGAATATGAGCTGCTAACGTTAATTGAATACTTACTATATTTTAGGTACAGTACTGTGTGAAGCACTTTATAGAATTTAATTGATTCAGTTCTCAAAATAACCTCATCAGTCAAGGTGGTTTCTTTTTTGTTTGTCTGTTTGTTTGCTTTTTGAGATGGAGTCTCACTTTTGCCCATGCAGTGGCACTGTCTCCGCTCACTGCAACCTCTACCTCCTGGGTTCAAGTGATTCTCCTGCCTCAGCCTCCCGAGTAGCCGGGACTACAGGCATGCACCACCATGCCCGACTAATTTTTATATTTTTAGTAGAGACGGGGTTTTGCCATGTTGACCAGGCTGGTCTCAAACTCCTGACCTCAGGTGATCCGCCCACCTCGTTCTCTCAAAGTGCTAATATTACAGGTGTGAGTCACTGTGCCTGGCCACGGTTCTTTTGATTGCAAGTTATAGGCACTCCACCTAAAACCTGCTTAAGTGTTGAGACGATTTGTTGACTTTAGTAACTAAAAAGTCCACTACAAGCACATATCAACATTAAATAAACAAAATTTACAAAATTCTACAAATGAGCAAAATAACATGTTTGTTTTAGTTCTGGGTAAATCGTGCGCACATTCTCTTCTGTATGCTCTATAATATGCATTTGTCTGCACTAGACGTTTACTATTTTCATAATCAGAAAAACAGTATTTAAAAGGGGTTCATATAGCATTCACCACATTGTTTCTTATAATCAGTGGAGAGTCTTGTCCCATAGACTGTGATCTCCTCAAGGGCAGGGACTGTCTTATGTGCCTCCAAAGCCCCTTCCTTGCCTTTTCAATTTGTGCCCAAGGATATATGTAAAGTGGATTGAATTGATGTGTCTCATACGGAAGGCTTTTTGCAGTCCCAATTCTTCCAGAAGGCAGATGATAATAAGAAAGTAGTTTACACTTGAGCCAATACATGATTTTTCAGGACAAGCCATGTAACCTCAAATGGATGTAATAATCTCAGGTTATTGTGATGCTCAAATGAGTTAGAGCCCCTGGTGAGCTGTAAAACTCTGTACACCTGGCAGTTGGTAATGACTTGGGTTTATAGAGCCTTCTCATTTCCAAAGCCTCTATCCAAGGTGAGTCATGTCTATTTCTAAATTTTCTAAGAACTATCATTCTCTCTTGATGAAAAGAAATGGTGGAAGGGAGCAAGAAGCTGGGAACATCAATTCAGGACAGGATTATTAATCGTCTGCCATGTGTTCACTCCAGACCCACATATCCTACTGTCAGATTCTTCTGACATTTCATCTGGACATCTCAAAGGGCCCCCAAACTCAGTAGGTTTACGACAGTGAATTCAGGCTCTTGCCTCTCCCAGGTTCTCTTGAAGGGTTCTCCAGACCAGCGAATGTGCCTCTTTCTGCCCTCACCTCTTCTGTCTTCCTTAGGTTGCATATTCAAGCCCCTGCCATGATCTATCTATTCTACCTCCTAAATGCCTCTGAACTTTATTCCTCTCTCCATCTTCACTGCTACGAGCCTAGTTCAAGCTACCACTATTCCTACCTGCTTCCTGGTCTACCCATGGATGGATTTGCCTTCATCCTGTCACCTCTATTTAGCAGCCAGATACAACTGATCATGTCATCTGCCCGCTTACAACTTTTCAGTGGCTTCCCTCACTCGGAGGAGAAGGACTCTATAGAGGCCCTGCGTGGGGCAGTACCAGCCGCCTTCCACCCCATCTTGCCCCTAGCTCCTCTGGCTCCCGACAACAAGCTTTCCTACAGGGCCTCTGGCTGCCTCTCCATGGACTGTTTCTGTAGAATGGAAGGACATGACTGTCCTCCAGTCATGCCTTCTCATGTGCAGGTCAGCTCAAGTGCCCCTTCCTCGGAATCTTCCTCTTGCTTCCCTGGCTAGTTTAATCTGCTCTTTATTCCCCTGTCAGGATTCTGTGTTTCCCGTGTGTGTGTGTGTGTGTGTGTGTGTGTGTGTGTGTGTGTGTGTGTGATGGAGTCTTGCACCAAAGCTGGAGTGCAGTGGCTCGATCTCAGGTCACTGCAGCCTCCACCTCCTGGGTTCAAGCAATTCTCCCACCTCAGCCTCCCAAGTAGCTGGAATTAAAGGCATATGCCACCATGCCCAGCTAATTTTTGCATTTTTGGTAGAGACAGGGTTTCACCATGTTGGCCAGGCTGGTCTCGAACTCCTGACCTCAAGTGATCCACCCACCTTGGCCTCTGCATGTCCCTTAGTACTTTCTACAGTTGTACTTTTACATTTTTTGTTTAATTATTTCATTAACATTTGTCTTTTCCACTAGACTCTAAGCTCCACAAGGGTAGTGACTGTTCCTTTTTATCCATAGTTGTGTCCCCAACGTACAGCACGTGGTTAGAAGATGGACGCATCTATGTTGAATGAAGGAATGAACACATGCAGGCATGCCAGCATGGCACTAGAAGCTGGAGATACAAAGACAAATCAAGTAACGTCTCTACCTTCGAGGGTCTCATAGCCTTGTAGGAAGGATAGTATAGGTAAATAAATGATTTCAGGAGATCTGTGGAGACTCTCCAAAGAACTGTTGAATGCAGATAAAATAAATATAAAGGAAATAAAAACAGGCTCAGTCATACCAATGTCAGAGAAACAAGCTTGTGCATACACACATAAAAAACCTTGGCTATATACACATGTGTCACAGACAGAAAAACTCATTCCACAGCACATTCCAAAATACCCTTAGGGACAATAACAGCATCCTTATGTACATATGCATAAGCCAGGATACCACTCTGCACTCACAAAGCTTCATGCCTGCCCTCACACACACACACATGCGCGCGCGTGCTCTCTCTCTCTCTCTCTCTCTCTCTCTCTCTCACTCACTCACTCTCTTTCACTCTCATCAGGGCAAAGCTGATATTGATCTTCTTTTATTGATGGAAGGTGGGAGTCCCCAGGTTTTAGGGATGGGTTGATGTGGGAGCAGAGTCCCAGGGAAGGCTTATTCTGCAGCCAGACCGAGTGTTCAGTCCCAAGGGGAAGGGGCCTGGCAAGGCCAACAGGGATTCCAGGCCCAGGCCTGGCAAGGCTGTGGCCCCGTGGGGATGCACTATCACCCAGGAGCTGCGGTGGATGGTCCTCTCTACACTTACCTGTTTCCATGTCTGGAACCCTCCAAGTCACAGTTACTTCGAAACTCAGAGGCTGAGTTTAGGGTAGGAAGAATTGGTCCAAATCCTCACCCACTGGGAAGAAGGCAGCCAACTGGGCCATGCCATTCCCTTCCTCCCTTCTTTTGGTTTGCCTGTTCTCCTTTAGGCACTGGAGTGGGTCCTGGAACACTAAGGAAGGAAGCAAGGTCACTGCTGTCACAGAGCTCAGTCTGGCAGGGCAGATAACCAGTTACAGAAGGGCATGGAGCAGACCCCAGCCTCATCCTAGAGGCTCAGGGACACTTTCAGAGGAAGTAACCTTTAAGGTGAATCTCAAGGGACTAGTGAGTGTTAGCTGGCTGATCCTGATTGGGTAGGTCTGCAGCCGGGGGCTCCCAAATCTGCATCTTACAAACATCCGTGATCCTAGTTGCTGATGCAGATGAGAGTGGATCACGTGCTGAAAGACCCTGGCATGGAGGGCATTGGGGCCAGTCAGGGGAGACAGGCTAGGAGGCTGCACTGATAACTGGGGTGTGTAGGATGTGGTCTTTTTTTACATTCTAGACATGTTGGTGGGAAGGAGAGCCACACCATGTGTCTTCAGACAGACTGCAGAAGGGGACACTCTCAGAGGGCATGTCCGAGGACTGAGACCCAGGCTCTGAGCTGAGCTTTGTCCATGATGGGATGGACACTCTGTGAAGGGTTAACCATTGTATTTGTGTATTTCCATTTGAACTATGAAGAAGCTTTGTAAAATATGCATAAATGAAAAACCTGGCCTGCTCCCACATCTGTGAGTTGCCTTTGCTACCGCTAACATGACAGAGAGGTCTGGTCTACCTGACAGCCTTGTGTGGTGGAGGCATGGAGACTTAAGATGAGGCAGCTGCCCTACTCCAGCCTCAGCTGGTGGATGAGCCAGCATCCTGGAAATTATGGAGGAGAGAGCCTAGGGAATATCGGGGGCAGACATGAGACAGATCCCTCACTGTCAAGAGATACCAGATAAAGGGAAGTGACCATGTTCTAAGTATATCCCTTTCTCTCTCTCACCCATCATAGCCAGTCATTCACCATGCTTGATTATCTCCTCACCTTTCTTTACCATTAAGTCAGACTAACTCTTCTTTATAGCTGACATGTCATTCTCTTACCCTTTTCAGTTTAAAAAACTCCTATTCACCCATCAAAGCCCAGGTTATAATGACCACCTCTTCTCTGTGGCATTCTTGGACTATCCCAGCCCAGATTTCTCTCCCCCCTTCTCACATAAACACACACATACACACAGAAAGAGAAAGACTATACCTATATTTTATATGAAAAAATAACAAAAACATTGGTCCTTGAATCTGAAGACCTAGATATGAATCTGAATTATTTCACTTTTAGTGAACATAAACGCACACCACAGACATCAATTATGGAATTTCTTTGACTTCTGATCAGACTGTACACTAAGGAGTTACCATTTTCCTGACATCCTTTCAGATCGTAAGCACCTTACAACAGACACCTAGAATTCTGCTCTTCCTCTGTGCCCATACACAGGAATGTACAAAAGAACCAGCTGAATAAGTGGCTATGCAATCACTGTGACCCCTGGAAAGAAGGTAAACACCTTTCTGAGTTTGGCCCATTCAGTGGCGTTTGGTTGGAATCTTCTTGTTCAGCATCCCCAGTTTGGCCAGTCGGCCAAAATTTCAAGCAGAGGAAACAGGAGTTTCTGCCCCTCCTCACTCCTGGTAGTTTTCCTTGAACCATGAATCATGAGACTGCATTCCGAGCCTCCCTGGCCACAGTTTTTGTGTGTGGGCACTCAGGCCTCAGTGCACACAGCATGCATCCAGAGCTCTGGGCATCCTGCCCTCTGCTCAGTCTTTCCCCAGGCCCGCCTTTCCCCATCCCGTCCCCCCACCCCCAGCCCCGGGTGTCTTGATGTTAACATTGAAGGACAAATGCAGTCCTATATTTCAAAGTCATCAGGTAGATCTGATTAATTTTGGAAATGAACAACAAGAAGATTCATCACAAACTTTTAGGTATGAGCAGCAATAAACAAAACCAGAGCGTAGAGCTCTATTTATTTATTAAAACAGTAAATTGAAGGGAAATTGGCTATTTATTTTGTACAATGTCTTCCACAGAAATAATTGGCTCATTAATCACATTCCCACTGTGGTCACGTTTGGAAGGGCAGGCTCACTAGGGAATTGAAGCAGGCGATGGCGCTTACAGCCTGGTAGCACATGAAGCTAGAGGAGGTTGCTTCCCTGAGGGTTTTTCCTGTGGATTCTATGCAGCAAGTGCATAGGCAGTCAGGTGGTTGGGAGGCAGCAGGTCATGGTGGTTAAGACCACAGATTGGCAGCAGGGGGCTTGAATACAGCTTCTGGCTACTGCTCCTTGTTAGCTGTGGGCAAGCTGTTTAACCTCTGTGCCTCGCTCTCTTCTTCTGTAAAATGATGCTAGTTACTGGTACCACCTTGTAGATAACATGCATTCAAGTGAGTTTATAGGCACTGTATATTACTGGGCCAGGTTTGGTGCTCCTATAGGTGTGAATTGTCATTGCTCATTTCTTTGGTCCAGGTAGAACCTCAGGGTGGGACACTTTGGTATCAATGGAAGTTTCCAGCATAAAGTTATTGTGGGGTTCCCGGGGTCCAGGAGGGAGGCAGAATAGTATAGTGGAAGATAAAAGGGAAGGCTCTGCAGTCAGCCTCCCTGGGTTCAAATCTAGCGTCTGCTGGTTATATGTCCTCGTCGAATGATTTGGCCTTTCTGTGCCTTAGTCTTCTCAGCTATAAAACAGGTGCTAATAGTGCTATGTGATAAGGTTATACTGAATATTAAATGAGAAAATAAAAGGACTCACCTCAGTGCCTGGCCATAGGAGTCATCAATTAATTGATGCTATCATTATCGTTTTTAGGATCTTCTTATCTCAGACACCGCTCATGATCCTGTGAGCTCAGCAGGTGATCAGATGTACTGAGACTTGAGCCCCTTCCCTGCCTGAGATGGGGAGGGAACCAGAGTTCAAAGAGGGAATGGCTGAGGAAACAGCATCTATAGCAAAGGCCAGTGCCCCAAATGCATCTGGAGGGTTCGTGTGGTTTGGGCAGGTGACCATGACCAAGGGCTTGTGTCTGTGGAGCAGGCAACCCCTTGGTGGTAGCACCCTAGCCAAGGAGGGGCCCCAGAGCACCAAGCCAGTGGGCTGAGGATTTTGGGGATATTCTGTTCCTGCTGGGAGGAGATGGGGTAGAAAGGACAGTATGGGAAGGCCAAATATAAGACACACACACACACACACACACACACTCACACACACACACACACACACACACACACACACACACACACACTTCACCTATTTCCTGCTCATCTTCTCTGATACTCCTGCCTATGGAAACCAAACCTGCAGAATCTTCCCCAACACATCACTGCAGGCAGCCAGGACCAACTGAATGCCTTCAAACAGATGGAGTCTGTTTGTTATTCCAAGGCTACAAGATCAAACTCACCTTAGGCTCATCTAGGGCATCAAAACTGACTCCAGGTTGCTGCATGCTGATGGGGCTGGGGCTGGGGCTGTTTATGATCACCCTCCTTAGAGATCAGGAGGAACCGAGTCTATGAGAGGGGGTCTGGGTCTCAATGACCCCAGAGGAATCAGAGGGATGCAGTATCAGTGATATCCTCAGGGGACCCACGTTGTAACTGGGGAGACCTCTCTTCTGTCTCCTTTCTCTTTCATATCAGTAAACGGAATGGTCAGATGTCAAAGGACATGATATGGTTAGTGTCCATGTAAGAGTACTCAGGGACTGCAGGAGGGATGTGAGCTGGCAAGGCAGGATGGGCAACGGTCCAGTGGGTCCAGACCAGAGCTAGGCCAAGGGTACATGTGCTGGTGACTCATTCCCTGCTCTTCTTGGCCTGCTCTATATTGACCCCCGTGGGCTGCATCAGTGGCTCCCTTGCCCTCCGCCTCCAGCTGGGTTTCACCAGCCGGAGGCTTTGGTAGAATCTCTGACAGCAGATGAAGGCAGGGGTTTTTCCCTCTTCGTTCGGCTGTGGTTTCTACAGTGGGGGTTCTTCCACCTTTGGCTGTGGGTCCTGCTGGCTACAGCCTCCAGTGAGCCTAGTGGCGTGCCTCCCTCTCCTGTCCCTCTAGCTCTACGGATAGGAAGGGCTCCACTCTTGCTGCTCGGGGTGCATCACCCTACCCCAGCCATGCTTTCGAAGAACTTCAGTTGTTAAACTCTCTTCAGCTCATCTCCCCGCCTCCAGATCTGAGGCCCTGACTCATACTCTGAGTAGAGAGGGGCTTTTTCCCCCCTTGTTGGGGAAAGGGTCAGGTTATACCAGGGGCATTTTCATGGTTAGAAACAGAGACAGACCAGGCCTGTGGAAAGGCATGAGTAGAACAACTTAGGGGAACAGAAAGTATTGGGGAGATATAACTCACGCTGTCTCCTTGGTTTGGGATCATTTCCTTGGAGTCCTCCTTTAGTAGTGCAGTTTCTTTTAGAAATCTTGGTGTGCCTCACCTGGACCATAAAGGAACCCCGTGTGGGAGCTCCAAGGGAGCACAGTGCCCCCTAGAGGCTGTGGTGAGGGTGGCAGTTGCAGGAGGGAGAAGAGGATGGGAGGGGTGCGTGAGGAGGAAGAGATGCCCAGAGGGGCTGATACTGCCGTGACAGCACTTTTGTAGAAAGCGCTCATCGTCCAGCCCACAGCCCAGAACCTTCTCCCAAGAGGAGCTGCTCCTGGTGAGAGAGCCAATTGAGGCAGGTGGTCGAGATTCCTCAAAGCAGGTTGGACATAAGCAGACATCCATGTGCACATGTTTGTGTATATCTGTGAGTATGAGTATGCACATGCACATGTTTGTATATCTGTGAGTGTGAGTATGTACATACACATATTTGTATGTCTATTAGTATGTACATGTACGTTTGAATATCTGTATTAGTATGTACATGTACATGTTTGTATATCTGTATGAGTATGCACATGTACGTTTGTATATCTGTGAGTATGAGTATGTACACGTATGTCTGCATGTGTCTAACCTACTTTGAGGAATCTCGACCATCTGCCTCAGTTGGCTCTCTCACCAGAAGCAGCTCCTCCTGGGAGAAGGTTCTGGGCTGTGGGCTGGACGATGAGCGCTTTCTACAAAAGTGCTGTCACAGGCAGAATCAGACACATAATTTGCTGGGCCCAGTGCAAAAATATATGGGGACCCTTGTTCAGAATTAAGAATTTCATGGTGGTGACAGAGCATTAAACTAAGCTGGGTGGTAGCCTCCAGCCTGGGGTCTCATGCCACAGGCCCATGAAGCCAGCTCCCGCCATATCTCCCCTGCAGAGAACATGGATAAGCCCCCTCCTTCCCTAGATATAGGACAGGGGACTGGACAGAGACAGAGACATTATGTGGTGACAGTCTTTAAAACCTCGTTTCCACTATGTGGCCACACCATATAATTTAAAAAGACATCCACATTAGGGCTAATGTCTCTTCAGGCCCTTTCTGCTCAATCTTGTTTCCAAAACAACAAGGAAGGTTAAAATTCCTGACTGTGGGGAGAGAGAGGCTGGCTGAGGCAGAGGGCAGGGCAGTGGGCCTTCGGGGTCTTGCAGGGTGAGGTGCCAGATGTGGTCTAGGGCACCTACCTCATTCCCCTCCCTCCTGTTTGGAGCTGAAGGCAGGAGATGGAGCATGGCTGAGAGATGACATGTTTTTGGGTGACTGTGTCCTGTGTTTGTTTTCCTGGGGTTGAGACTATTGTGACCACGGTGATGGAATCTGAAGGGCAGAGAGTCAATGTCTCTGTCTTGCCTCAGAACCCCCTTACCTCTCTTGCCTGTAATTAGAAAGAAATGGTGAGGGTAAAAGCGCTCTGATTTGCAACAGCCTTTGCTTCACAAGTGCGGTGTTAAATGACGGCAGCCCCATTTTTATAAAAGCAGATTCTGGGAGGAGCAGAAATCCCTTTTCTCTTTGGGGTCAGTGTGTGTGTTGCATGCATGCACGTTTGTATATTTATGAGCATGTACATGTATGTCTGCATGTGTCCATCCTGCTGCATGTGTGTGCATGTGTGTGTGTGTGGCTATGTAAGCCTGTGTGCGGATGTGTACATAGATGGTGCAAACGTGTACACCTCTATTGCTGGTGTGTACAACCGTTGTAGGGATTGTGTATGCATTCCCCCATGGGCGAGGGGCTGTGGGGGAGTAGGTCCTGGTATCTAAAATCTTTGCATCCTGCTTCTATCAGTCTTATTTGGTATAAAGAGCAGGGAGCTGGTCAACCAGCTGAGGGAAAAGAAAAATCATCAGTGTGTGTATGGGCTGGGGCTGGGAGAAGGAATCCCAGGCACCACAAGGGCCAGCTTGCTGCCTTTTGCTCATTGGCTCCTTTCTTTCCCTGCTCAGTTGTGGTTTTCCCCATGATCCCAGCCTGCACAGGGCTCGGGCTTCTTGGCTCTCCGGGGCTGGCTCTTCCCCTTGGCACGTCCTGTGCATGGCCATGGCTCCTGGCCTTCTTCAAGTGGCTGAGTCTTTATGAGGGTCATGGTGCAAATTCACAGGTAGAATTTGATTGGCCCCTGCTGGTCATTTTGTGCTGAGTCATTACTCGGCAGGCAACACAATACCTGCCCATGGGTCAGGTTTGATCAGGTATGGTCATGGCACAAACAGGGTCACACCTGGGATTGTGGTTGGGATGGTTTTCCTTAAAAGGGTTGTGGACATGGAGGACAATGATGAATGTCTTAGATACTTAGGCAGAAATTCCGTCACCTGTGCAGTGCCCACCCTTATCTCTGTGGAGGTCAGAACCATGGGGCTGCCCCCCAATAAAGAAGGACTTGCCTGAGCAAGGTGGGATGAGCGTCAGCAGCCTCCTGGGGCCTGGCCTGCCCCTCACCACCCCTCCTCTGTATCTCTGTTCCTTGAAGGAGCGAATTTCGGGGCTGAATTGTGTCACTTGACACCAAACTTGTCCTAACCTCCAGTACCGCAGAATGTGATGTTAGTTGGAGAAAAGTCTTTACAGAGGTAATGAAGTTAACATGAGGTCATTCGAGCAGGTCTTGATCCAATATGACTGGCGTCCTTAAGAGATTTGGAAACAGAGACGTGCATAAAAACAAGACGATGTGCAGAGACACAGGGAGAAGAGGCCACCCACAAGCCAAGGAGAAGGCTGGGAGCAGATCCATGGCATCCTCCCCTCACAGCCCTCAGAAGCAGCTACCCCTGCTTACGTCTTGATCTTGGCCTCCCTGCCTCCAGAGCAGTGAGCCAATACCTTTCTGTCGTCGAAGCTCCCCAGTTTGTAACAGCAGCCCTAGCCAACTGACGTACTTCCCCAGGGAAAAGCTTCCTCACAATAGGGGAGAGGATATGGAACACTCATGCCATGTCACCGGGCTTCTGACACTCGGACTCTGGATTCGCCACAGAGGAAGCGTCAAGGCTAATACCTGAGCTAGTCATTTAAAATCTTTGATGAGACCCACTGAAGATTTCAGGCAGGAAGGGATCTGATCCTATTTGTATTTCAGGAAGACCCTTGTAACTGTAACAATGTGAAGGGCAGATGAGTACGGGTGCTGAAGAGGCTTGGGGAAGGTTTGAGAGCTGTTTTGGAGGCATCACTGCCATAATGCACTGAGGGTAAGAAGGGCGGGTGGGTGTGAGGACAGGAAGAGCTTGGTCATGAGGAGTGTCTGGCTTAGGCATCTGGTGGAGGTGGTGCTGGTCCTGGTCCCTGGGCTGGGCCTTATGGGGGCCTTCAGATCAGCATTGTCTGCAGGATGGCCACACACCTGCCCAGGGCCCCTCAGCAGTGGGAGATCACACCTGGAGCTTAGAGGAGACGTCTGGAGTGCACATGCGGCTCTGGGTATCACTGGTGTCCAGGTGCAGGTGGGCCATGGGTGGGGACAATCCAAAGGAGTACTGGGCAGAAGGCAGATTCAGGGACAAGCATTTGGGAGGTGACTGGGGCAAGCGCAGAGGAGTGAGGGATATGCGGCAGGAAAGGAAAGAAAGGCCCAGGGCATTCAGGAGGAACTGGGGTCAGTCCCTCCAGGGCCTGTGAGACACTGTGGGATCAGGCCTCCCATTTGTTCCCCTGAAGGGTGAGGAGGACTATCCCTCATTGGCTGGGGTTGTTCCTATGAATGGAATTCTCTAATACTTCCAGTGTGCCCTGCACAGGCTAAGCTAAGGTGCCTATGGCCAGAGAAAGGCCTCAGGCAGAGAGGCAGGCGCCTGGAGCTATATGGCTGTTGGCAGTGACCTTTGAGTTGGGCCAGCATATAGCAGTGTACTCTGGCTTCTGCCACTGTTGCTGCCAATAGTTGTGTCCATCTACTAGGGGGTGTAAGGAGCCCATTCTCTTCTTTCATTACTCATAAGAGGGGACCATGGGCAGGAACGAGGCGAGGGCTGGGGGCCGAGTTAGGGAACTGGGTGGTGGGCCAGGCAGCAGGGCTGGCTGAATAGGTCTTACAGCACAGGCTAAAAGAGTCCTTTCCAGTATCAGGGAAGGTAGGGGAAGCAGCACACACAGGTGTTTAATGTGCAAATCATTAAGAAAAAAACAGTTTCACTCCAGCATGTTCAGAGAGCCCCTAAACAGCCGCTACTTAGCTTGCAGCACCAACGGGCCAAGGCTGGGGCCTCCTCACTGTCTTTGCTCCTTTATGCTCTGACTTCCTGCCTCTGCCCTGGCCCCACCAGTGTCTCTGCTTTTTACCTTATACCTCTGAGATACGGAGATCCTGGACTGGCCATATGGTTCCCACTCCCAGGAGGTCAGGGCCCTCAGGGGCCATCTTGGGACCTCTTCTCCCTCCAGGGCATCCAGACCCCGGGAGATGGTGAGCGGGTGTCTCAGGAGGGAGTTGCTCTCCTGCCCTGTTTAATTGCCCCCAGGTTGGCTCCTAGGGGAGGCTGCTGCTCTCAGGTTTGCTCCTCAGGGTGTAGATATTGTTGGGAGTGGGCTGATGCTGGGTGCGTTTTATAGGAGGACAGGATGTGTGAAACTTGTCGGTGTGTGGCTGTAGGCAGCAGTGAGAACAGGTGCATCCAGGCAGGTGGTCGAGACAAATGGTGTTAGTACAGGTGCAGTGGGATATGGCTATTGACAGGCATGGCCAAGTGTGGGTGTAGACAGTAGCAAGGTGTGGATCTCAGTGACAGCAACTGGGCGTCAGGATGCCAGCACATGAAGTAGTAATAGCCAAGACTTCATAGCACTTATTACATACCCGTTATTGTTCTGTGTTATACAAATTTATTCATTTAATTTTCACAACTCCATAAAATATGCTGTTAGTGTCCCCACTTTTTGAGGAGAGGGAGGAGAAGCACACAGAGGCCAAACAGCTGCCCAAGATCACCTAGCAAGTGGCCGGGCCGGGACTTGAACCCAGGCTGTCTGGCTTGAGTCCACTCAGTCCTCTGCATCAGGGGCACGGGGTGGGGAGTGAAGGTGTGATGCAGGTGGGTGGAGGCACGAGGAGGTGGAGTAGCATGAATAGATGTTGTTGAAGGCAGAGGCCTTGGCACACACAGGAGTCAGGGCTGTGCGGGGCAGTGGTTCTCAGCCTTCAGCAGGCAATCAGAATCTCCTGGAGGGCTTGTTATAGCACAGGTGGTCTGCTTCTAGAGGTCTGGGATCGGGCCCCAGGCATGCATTTCTAACAAGTTTCCAGGTGATGCTGATGCTGCTAGTTTAAGGACTTCGGGAATACTGGGGCAGGGCATGATGCAAGGGACCTTATGAAGACTGGATAATGGTGGCTTGGAGGTAAAGAAAGCCCGATAGAGTGAGACTGTAACAGAGTGAATGTAGGAGCATGAGAGGCGTACAGCCAGAGGGAGATGGCCCTTGGAATGAGCTTAGGGATGAGTACGGTAGAGTTCTGTGTGGAGGGAAGTAGAGGGAAGAGGATATTGGAGCCCTGGCTTTGAAGGCATAGCAAAGGCATTGCCTGCATCCCCAGAGGAACCTCTTGCCTCATGAGGCTCCTGCTCCTCGTGTAGACCCTGGGTGGGTGGTGGCCATCAGGTGTGGCCAGCCTGGAGAATGTCTGGCTGTCCTCTCACTGGTCCGCAGTGGAGCCCAAGGGGCTGTTTAGGGAGTTAAATGTGAACATGAAGGGGAGTCTATGATATGGCCTGGGGAGCCCTGGGGGCTGAAGGCTAGGTGAGCCCTAGGCTGGATAGATTTCTGAGTGTGCTAGAGTGCTTGAGACAACAGACCTGTTGTACCTTGGGGGTACCATAGGTACAGAAGGTTCCACCATGCTCATCAATTTTCAACTATAAATGATCCAGAGAAGGAGAATGCTTGAGCTGGAGGCCCTGGGGAAAGAGGACCCAGAGAACTTGAGGACTGGGGAGGGCTGAAACCTGTGGAGGAAGGGCTGCCTGTCCTTCCCGGCCCGTCAATAGTCATTGCCCTGCTGTGTGCTAGGGGGCTGGAGGTGGTGCTGGGCAGGGGGATTGGGAGGGGTCCCTCAAACCAGAAAAAGAGGGTTCCCCTAACCATAAGAAGGGCTTCTGGCTGCAGGAGAAGCAGAGAGTTGGGCAGCAGGCTCTGAGAAAGATGATTCCACTCTGGGGACCACTGCTGTCCTGAGGCTTGCCCAGAGGGGCTGACCTGGACCCCTACTTGAGTGAGCCAGATGCTAAGCGCTGAATTGAGCCCCCGCGAAAGGAAATGGTAAGGTCCTCACCCCCTGTATCTCAGAATGTGACCTTATTTGGATGAGATCATTAGGGTTGTCTGTCATTCAACATGACTGGGATTCTCCTAAACACAGGAAATTTGGACCCCAGAGACTGACACATACAGAAGGAAGACAACGCAGAGACACGGGGGAGAAGATGGCCATTGCCCTGCCAGGGAGGCTTGAGACTACCAGGAGGCAAGAGAGAGCCTGGAGCAGATTCCCCGCCCAGCCTGCAGAAGGAGCCAGCCCTGCCAACACCTTGACTTTGGACTCCTAGCCTCCTGAACTGTGAGATTATCATTTTCTGTCATGTGAGCCACCCAGTGTGTGGAGATCTGTTATGGCAGCTAAAGGAGACTGACAGCCTCTGATTCATGGGAGGGCCCTGAGCAGTCTTGGACACAGGCAGTGTCCTGGTGAGGAGCTGGGCCAGGGGCAGCTCTGGGGGGTGAAGGAAGTGACTTGGTGACCTCAGGAGAGGGCAGGGTGGCCTGAAGCCCAGCAGACACTCCAGTGAGCAACTGTGGTTCTTCAGGAATGAAGGGTGGCAGGTATCTTCCAGAGGGGGACCTGCCACAGGAGAGGCAGAGGGTTAGAACCTGAGATCTTAGTGCTCTTCCTGCTGCTTTGGGTCTAATGAAAGGAGCTGGCAGCTTGCACAATAAGCTCCCACTGAGTGCTGGTCATTAACGCCCTCTTTCTAAAGAATGAGAAATCAGAAGGGCACACAGTGACATGGCTTTGGGTACAAAAATTCCAAGTTCAGAGGAGCCAGACATGAATCTCCAGAGAGCACCAAATGACTACAAAACCCTTTTCTTAATCAATCATATTTTATTGTCAGTTATAAATATTTTCCACTTGTCCCCTATTTACAACTGCAAAATAGTTTATGATATTATACCCTTACCCACCAATCAGCATCTTTCTATAAACTCCATGAAAATTGAATAGGAAATAAAAAGCTCTTCTTGGGGGCCCACTAACCTGGTTCCCCAGACTCCAAACAACCCTAAGTGGACAGCAGGCAACATTGCAGCAGGTGCTACACGGTAGCAAAGAGGCAGCCAGACGGGGCACCGGCAGGTCAGGACGCCAGGCTCCTCAGGACGTTGGTGATGCTCCAATGCTGGCCCGAGCACTTCTGCAGCACCAGCTGGAAGCCGAACTCCAGGTCGCTATTCTCCTGCAGCTCTAGACAGCGCTTGGACTTGCGGTTCTGGATGGGTCCTCCCTAGGGGCCAGGGTAGAGTGGGTTCAGAGGGCATAGAGGCAACACAGGGAGACTTGGGAGCCTCAGGCTGAGCAGTTGGTGAGGGCTGACATTATCTGTGTGGCCAGATTCCCATGAGACTGCAGGCTCCCCTATTGCTGATGTATTGGTGTCCTCCAGAAGACTGAATATGCACCGTTGTTCTCTTCACAGAGCCCTAGTTCTCTGCTAGGACAGAGACTTCCCTCCCCCCCCCCCCATTCTCTCTACGTAGCTGGACTGTGGCACACCTGTTTGCACCTACAGCTCCTACCCCAGGGGTGGGGCCTTGTTCCCCACACACACAGAGAAGGGTCCCTTCTCTGAGAAGGGGGACAACCTTCTAGTTTCTTGGGACAACCCATGATTGGCCAGCATTTGAACATCACCAGAGGCCCGGGGCTTCCTGTACTTAGGGTCCATGCCCCCAGCTGGACCTCTGGAGTCATCAGTACCGGTCTCAACCAGTCAGCCTCCTGGATATTGTCTATTACGCCACTGAGCTCCATGAGTCCTGGACATGCACAGGTTTCCCCTATGCTACTGATGTTCCAGAATGTTCTGTAGCCATTCATACTCAGTTGATAACACAAGCCCCTTGTTCTGCTCCTCATATCAGCCCCATAGCAGCAAAGAGGAAACCCCCAATTTTTGTTTGTAGTGAAATCATTTCAGGGCTTGGACCCTTTGGGTTGCTGGCTGTGAGCCTGAGGCATCACCCTAGACCAGGCGTCCCCAAACTACGGCCCTCTGAGGCCATTTATCCAGCCCCCCGCCGCACTTCAGGAAGGGGCACCTCTTTCATTGGTGGTCAGTGAGAGGAGCACAGTATGTGGCGGCCCTACAGCGGTCTGAGGGACAGTGAACTGGCCCCCTGTGTAAAAAGTTTGGGGATGCCTGGCCTAGACTGTCTAAGCATCTCTGAGTTACCACCAAACTTGTGCTCAACTAGATGCTGGCCTCCCAAGCAGGCAGAATTGCTTGGGAGGTTGGAGGTCCTTACACTTGGACCCCTTGTAGCTTGATGGCAGTTGAGTCTATGGTCAAACTCACCTTTTCCCTAGAACCTACTCCTGTGTTTCCGTGTTAGGTATTTGGTGATAAACATGGACATTTTCATTTGTTTATCCTTTCACCATCCAATTAGGCCCCAAATCCTGGCAATTCTACCTCCCTTGTGTCTTATGACTGTCCCCTTATCCCTTTCCCATCACTTGCTCTGATTCAGATCACCAACTTCTCTCACTGGGACAACTGTGTCAGCCTGCTAATGGGTCTCCCTTCCAAGCTCCAGAGGCAGGAGTGGTGATCTTTCTCAAATGCGTTTTTTGCCTAAAGGACAAGGTCCAAGCTCCTTAGTGCGGCACTGAAGGCCTCCATGGCTCAGTGCTGCCTTTCTCTCTAACCTCATCTCTGATCCCTCCCCCAGAGCCATGACTTTTGCTGCAGCCATACCAAATCCCTTATAGTTTTCTGAACCCATTCACATTAATTCAGGGTTCCTGGAATTTGAACAAGCTGTGCTCTCTGCCTGGGATTCTTCTCCATGCTTCCCTGGCAGGCTACGCCATGACCATGTATCAAAGCTCAATTCCTGCTCCATTTCCTCCAGGAAGTCGTCTCCACTGCCCACCTATGCCCCACCTCTACTACCGCTCCTTCATCTACAAGCTGGGCTAGTACTCTTTATTTTGTGCCTTTTCCAGCTCACAGTGGGAAGTGCATTGTGAAAGGGACAGGTGGCAAACTACTTCTCCAAGGTCATCATCCGAGTCTGCCATGACCATTCCCATAGCAACCACTGACATCTCAAGAGAGTGTTAAGACCTTGCTCTCTATGCAATGGGGAAAGGACAGTCATTTTAATAAATTGGGAAAATGCAAAAGAAAACTAGATATCCATCTCTTGATATATCTGAAAATCAAATCAAAATAGATTAAACACTTAAATCTAACATCTGAGACTATGAAACTCCTAGAAGAAAACATTGGGGAAACACTCCAGGACATTGATATGGGCAACAATTTCTTGAGTAAGACCTGAAAAGCACAGGCAACCAAAGCAAAAATGGACAAATAGGATTACATCAAGTTAAAAAGCTGCACAGCAAAGGAAACAACCAACAAGGACAATCCACAGAATGGGAGAAAATATTTGCAAACTACCCATCTGACAAGGGATTAATAACCAGGATACAGAAGTAGTTTAACTCAATAGCAAGAAAACAAATAATCCAATAATCCAATTAAAAGTGGACAAAAGATGTAAATAGACATTCCACAAAAGACGACTTACAAATGGCAAACAAGTCTATGGAAAAATGCTCAACATCACTAATTACCAGAGAAATGTAAGCAAAAACTGCAATAAATCATCTCACCCCAGTTAAAATTGCTTTTAACTGAAATATAGGTAATAATAAATTCTGATGAGGATGTGGAAAAAAGGAAACCATTGTACACTATTGGTGGGAATGAAAATTAGTACAGCCACTATGGAGAACAGTATGGAGGTTCCTCAAAAAACTGAAAATAAAACTACTGTATGATCCAGTAATCCAGATCACTGCTGGGCATCTACCCAAAGGAAAGGAAACCAGTATATTGAAGAGATATCTGCACCCCCATGTTTATTGAAGCACTATTCACAATAGACAGAACATGGAATCAGCCTAAGCATCCATCAATGCATTAATGAATAAGGAATATGTGGAATATAGACAAAATAGAATATTATTTCAAAGAGTAAGATTCTGCAATATTGTGAAAATGGCCATACTGTCCAAAGTAATTTATAGATTCCATGCTATCCCCATTAAGCTACCACTGACTTTCTTCAAATAATTGGAAAAAAACCACCTTAAATTTCATATGAAACCAATAAAGAACCCTCATAGCCAAGACAATCCATAGCCAAGCCAAAAATAAAAAGCCAGAGGCATCATACTACCTGACTTGAAACTATACTACAAGGCTATAGTAACCGAAACAGCATGGTACTGGTACAAAAACAGAGATATAGACCAATGGAACAGAACAGAGGCCTCAGAAATAATTCCACACATCTACAGCCATCTGAATTTGACAAACCTGACAAAGACAAGCAATGGGGAAAAGATTCCCTATTTAATAAATGGTGTTGGGAAAACTGGCTAGCCACATGCAGAAGGTTGAAACTGGATTCCTTCTTTATACCTTATAAAAAATTTTTACTCCAGATGGATTAAAGTTTTAAACATAAGACCTAAAACCATGAAAAACCTAGAAGGAAACCTAGGCAATACCATTCAGGACATAGGCATGGGCAAGGACTTCATGTAAAACACCAAAGGTAATGGCAACAAAAGCCAAAATAGAGAAATGGGATCTAGTTAAACTAAAGAGCTTCTGGACAATAAAAGAAACTATCATCAGAGTGAACAGGCAACCTACAGAATGGGAGAAAAATTTTGCAATCTACCCATCTGACACAGGGCTAAAGTACAGAATCTACAAAGAACTTAAATTTATAAGGAAAAAACCCCATTGAAAAGTGGGTAAAGGATAGGAACAGACACTTCTCAAAAGACGACATCCATGTGGCCAACAAACATTAAAAAAAAAAAGCTGTTCATACTGGTCATTAGGGAAATGCAAACCAAAAACACAATGAGATACCATCTCATGCTAGTTAGAATGGTGATGGTTAAAAAATCAGGAGACAACAGATGCTGGAGTGGATGTGGAATACAGTGTGGCAATTCCTCAAGGATCTAGAACTAGAAATACCATTTGACCCAGCAATCCCATTACCCAAAGGATATATTGGTTTCAATGAAAGTATATATCCAAAGGATCATAAATCATTTTATTATAAAGACATGCACACCTATGTTTATTGCAGCACTGTTCACAATAGCAAAGACCTAGAACCAACAAAAATGCCCATCAATGACAGACTGGATAAAGAAAATGTGGCACATACACACCATGGAATAATGAGTTCATGTCTTTTGCAGGGACATGGATGAAGCTGGAAACTATCATTCTCAGCAAAATGATACAAGAACAGAAAACCAAACATTTGCATGTTCTCACTCATAAGTTGGTATTGAACAATAAGAACACATGGACACAGAGAGGGGAATATCACACACTGGGGCCTGGCAGGGAGCTACAGGAGGGATAACATTAGGAGAAATACCCAATTTAGATGATGGGCTGATGGATGCAGCCAACCACCATGGCACGTGTATACCTATGTTACAAACCTGCACATTCTGCACATGTATTCCAGAACTTAAAGTATAATAAAAATAAAAAGACTCTGGGCCCTGGGCAAGATGGCTGAATAGGAACAGCTCCAGTGCACAGCTCCCAGCGAGACTGACACAGAAGGCAGGTGATTTCCACATTTCCAATTGAGATACCTGGTTCATCTCATTGGGACTGGTTGGACAGAGGGTGCAGCCCAAGGAGGGCAAGCCAAAACAGGGTGGGGCATCACCTCACCTGGGAAGTGCAAGGGGCCAAGGAACTCCCTCTCCTAGTCAAGATAAGCCATTAGGGACTGTTTCCTGTACTCCAGCCCAGGTATTCTTTTCCCACAGTCTTCACAACCCACAGACCAGAAGATTCCCTCTGGAACCTACACAAACCACCGGGGCCCTGGGTTTCTAGCACAAAACTGGGTGGCCATTTGAGCAGAAACCAAGCTAGCTGCAACAGTTGTTTTTTCATACCCCAGTGGTGCCTGGAGCACCAGTGAGACAGAACCATTCACTCCTCTGGAAAGGGGGCTGAAGCCAGGGAGCCAAATGGTCTGGGTCAGTGGGTCCCACCCCACTGAGACTATAAAGCTAAGATCCACTGGCTTGAAATTCTCCCAGCCAGTACAGCAGTCTGAGCTTGACCTGGGGCATTCAACTTTGGTGGGGGGAGGGGCATCCGCCATTGCTGATGCTCGAATAGGCAGTTTCAACTCTACAGTGTAAACAAAGCTGCCAGGAAATTAGAGCTGGCTGGAGCCCAACATAGCTTAGCAGCTGCAGGCATGGTCTCACCAGATGTCCTCATTGGGCAGGGCATCTCCAAAAAAAGGCAGCAGCTCATCAGGGACTTATAAATAAAGCCCCTACCAAACAGTAACCTGGGACGGTAACCTGGGAAAAGGGGTGGTAGCACAGCTTCAGCAGACCTAAACATCCCAGCCTTGCAGCTCTGAAGAGAGCAGTGGATTTCCCAACACAGTGTTTGAGCTCTGATAAGACAGACTGCCTCTTTAAGTGGCTCCCTGACCCCCATGTATCCTAACTGGGAGACACCTCCCAGCAGGGACCTACAGATACCTCATACAGGAGAGCACTGGATGGCATCTGGCAGGTACCCCTCTGGGACAGAGCTACCAGAGGTAGGAACAGGCAGCAATCTTTGGTGGTGTGCAACCTCTGCTGGTAATTTCTAGGCAAGCAGGGTCTGGAGTGGACCTCCAGCCAACTCCAGCAGAGCTGCAACAGAGGGTCCTGACTGTTAGAAGGAAAACTAACAAAGAAATCATTTCAACATCAACAAAAAGGATGTCTACTCAGAGACTGCATCCAAAGGTCACTGACCTCAAAGACCAAAGGAAAATAAATCCACAAAGATGGTAAGAAACCAGTGCAATAAGGCTGAAAACTCCAAAAAACAGAATGCCTCTTCTCCATTAAGGAATCACAGCTCCTCACCAGCAAGGGAATGAAATTGGATGGAGAATGAGTTTCACAAATTGACAGAAGCAGACTTCAGAAGGTGGGTAATAACAAACTTCTCTGAGCTAAAGAACATGTTTTAACTCAGTGCAAGGAAGCTACGAACCTTGAGAAAAGGTTAGACGAAATGCTAATGAGAATAACCAGCTTAGGGAAGAACATAAATGTCCTCATGAGCTGCAAAACACAGCATGAGAACTTTGTAAAGCATACACAAGTTTCAATAGCCAAATTGATCAAGTGGAAGAAAGGATATCAGAGATTCAAGATCTACTCAGTGAAATAAAGCAAGAAAAGATTAGAGACAGAAGAGTGAAAAGAAACAAAGCCTCCAAGAAATATGGGATTATGTGAAAAGACCAAATCTATGTTTGATCAGTGTACCTGTAAGTGAAGGGGAGAATGAAACCAAGTTGGAAAACACTCTTCAGAGTATTATCCAAGAGAACTTCCCCAACCTAGCAAGGCAGGAAAACATTCAAATTCAGGAAATATAGAGAGTAGCACAAAGATACTCCTCAAGAAGAGCAACCCCAAGACACATAATCATCAGATTCACCAAGGTTTAAATGAAGGAAAAAATGCTAATGGCAGCCAGAGAGAAAGGTTAGATTACCCACAGAGGGAAGCCCATCAGACTCACACCAGATCCCTCTGCAGAAACCCTATAAGCCAGAAGAGATTGGGGCCAACATTCAACATTCTTAAAGAATTTTCAGCACAGAATTTCATATCCAGCCAAACTAAGCCTCACAAGTGAGGGAGAAATAAAATACTTTAAGGACAAGCAAATGCTGAGAGGTTTTGTCACCACCAGGCCTACCAGAGCTCCTGAAGGAAGCACTAAACAATGAAAGGAACAACCGGTACCAGTCACTGCAAAAACACAGGAAATGGTAAAGACCATCGATGCTAGGAAGAAACTGCATCAGCTAATGGACAAAATAACAAGCTAGCATCATAATGGCAGGATCAAATTCACACATAATAATATTAACCTTAAATGTAAATGGGCTACATGCCCCAATCAAAAGACACAGACTGGCAAATTAGATAAAGAGTCAAGACCCACCAGTGTACTGTATTTAGGAGACCCATCTCACATGCAAAGACACATATAGGCTCAAAATAAAGGAATGAAGGAAGATTTACCAAGCACATGGAAAGCAAAAACAGGGATTGTAAGTCTCAGATAAAACAGACTTTACACCATCAAAGGTCAAAAGAGACAAAGAAGGGCATTACAAAATGGAAAAGGAATCAATGCAACAGGAAGAGCTAACTATACTAAGGAGGGTGAGCCAAAGCAGGATGGGGCCTTACTTCACCAGGGAACTGCAAGAGGCTGGGAACTCCCTCTCCTAGGCAAGGGGAGCCATTAAGGACTGTTTCCTGCACTCCAGCCCAGATACTCTTTACCCACAGTCTTCACAACCCACAGACCAGGAGATTCCCAATGTAGGAGCACCCAGATTCATAAAGCAAGTTCTTAGGGACCTACAAAGAGACTTAGACTCCCACACAATAAGTGTGGGAGACTTTAACACCCCACTGTCAGTGGGAGAGAGCTCAACAAAACAGAAAATTAACAAGGATATACAGTACTTGAACTCAGCTCTGGACCAAAAGTAGACCTAATAGACATTTACAGAACCTTCCACCACAAATCAACAGAATATACATTATTCTCAGCACCACATTGCACCTATTCTAAAACTGACCACATAATGGGCAGTAAATCACTCCTCAGCAAATGCGAAAGAACAGAAATCATAACAAATAGTCTCTCAGACCACAGTGCAATCAAATTAAAACTCAGGATTAAGAAACTCACTCAAAACTGCACAACTACATGGAAACCTAACAACCTGTTCCTGAATGACTACTGGATAAACAACGAAATGAAGGCAGAAATAAAGATGTTCTTGGAAACCAATGAGAACAAAGACACAATGTACCAGAACCTCTGGGACACATTTAAAGCAGTATCTAGAGGGAAATTTACAGAACTAAATACCCAAAAGAGAAAGCAGGAAACATCTAAAATTGACACCCAAACATCATGATTAAAAGAACTAGAGAAGAAAGAACAAACAAATTCAAAAGCCAGTAGAAGAAAAGAAATAACTAAGATCAGAGCAGAACTGAAGGAGATAGAGACATGAAAAACCCTTCCAAAAAATCAGTGAATCCAGGAGCTGATTTTTTGAAAAGAAAGAAATAGCTAAGATCAGAGCAGAACTGAAGGAGATAGAGACATGAAAAACCCTTCCAAAAAATCAGTGAATCCAGGAGCTGATTTTTTGAAAAGATCAACAAAATAGACCATTAGCTAGACTAATAAGAAAAGAGAGAAGAATCAAATAGATGCAATAAAAAATGAGAAAGGTGATATGACCACTGATCCCACAGAAGTACAAACTACCATCAGAATACTATAAACACCTCTACATAAATAAAATAGAAAATCTAGAAAAAATGGATAAATTTCTGGACACTACACCCTCCCAAGACTAAACCAGGAAGAAGTCAAATCCCTGAGTAGACAAGGTCTGAAATTGAGTTAACAATTAATAGCTTACCAACCAAAAAAGTCCAGGACCAGATGGTTTCACAGCTGAATTCTACCAGAGGTACAAAGAGGAGCTGGTACCATGCTTTCTGAAACTATTCCAAACAACAGAAAAAGAGAGAATCCTCCCTAACTCATTTTATGATGCCAACATTATCCTGATACCAAAACCTGGCAGAGACACAACTGAAAAAAAATTCAGGCCAATATCCCTGATGAACATCGATGCAAAAATTGTCAATAAAATACTGGCAAACTGAATCCCAGAGAACATTGAAAAGCTTATCCACCAAGAGCAAGTTGGCTTCTTCCCTGGGATGCAAGCCTGGTTCAACATATGCAAGTCAACAAATGTAATCCATCACATAAACAGAACCAAAGACAAAAACCACGTGATTATCTCAATAGATGCAGAGAAGGCCTTCAGCAAAATTCAACAACACTTCATGGTAAAAACTCTCAAGAAGCTGAGTATTGATGGAACATACTTCAAAATAATAAGAACTACTTATGACAAACTCACAGCCAATATCATACTGAATGAACAAAATCTGGAAGCATTCCCTTTGAAAACTGACCCAAGACAAGGATGCCCTCTCTCACCACTCCTATTCAACATAGTATTGGAAGTTCTGGCTGGGACAATCTGGCAAGAGAAAGAAATAAAGCGTATTTAAATAGGTAAAGAGATGTCAAATTGTCTTATTTACAGACCACATGATTGTATATTTAGAAGACCCCATTTTCTCATCCCAAAATCTCCTTAAGCTGATAAACAACTTCAGCCAAATCTGAGGATACAAAATCAATGCAAAAATAACAAGCATTTTTATACACCAATAACAGACAAAAAGCCAGATCATGAGTAAACTCCCATTCATAATTGCTACAAAGAGAATTAAATACCTAGGAATACAACTTCAAGGGATATGAAGGACCTCTTAAAGGAGAATTACAAACCACTGCTCAAGGAAATAAGAGAGGACACAAACAATGGAAAATCATTCCATGCTCATGGTTAGAGTCAATATCGTTAAAATGGCCATACTGCCCAAAGTAATCTATAGATTCAGTACTATCCCTAACAAACTACCAATGACTTTCTTCACAGAATTGGAAAAAAATCACCTTAAATTTCATATGGAACCTAAAAGTAGCCCATATAACCAAGACAATTCTAAGAAAAGAAACTAAAGGCATCACACTACCTGACTTCAAACTATACTACAAGGCTACAGTAACCAAAACAGCATGGTACTGGTACCAAAATGGAGACATAGACCAATGGAACAGAACAGAGGCCTCAGAAATAAAAAATATCTATTGCCATTGGACTTTGACAAACCTGACAAAGACAAGCAATGGGGAAAGGATTCCCTATTTAATAAATGGTGTTGGGAAGACTGGCTAGCCATATGCAGAAAATTGAAACTGGATCCCTTCCTTACACCTTATACAAAAATTTTATGCCAGATGGATTAAAGTTTTAAACATAAGACCTAACACCATAAAATCCCTAAAAGAAAACCTAGGCAATACCATTCAGCACATAGGTATGGGCAAGGACTTCATGACTAAAACACCAAAAGCAAGGGCAACAAAACCCAAAATAGACAAATGGGATCTAATTAAATGAAAGAGCTGCACAGCAAAATAAACAATCATCAGAGTGAACAGGCAACCTATGGAATGGGAGAAAATTTTTGCAATCTACCCATCTGACAAAGGGCTAATATCCAGAATCTACAAAGAACTTAAACAAATTTATGGGGAAAAAAACCCAACCCCATTGAAAAGTGAGTGATGAATATAACCAGACACTTCTCAAAAGGAGACATTTATGCAGCCAACAAACATGAAATAAAGTTCATCATCACTGGTCATTAGAGAAATGCAAATTAAAACTACATTGAGATTGCCAGTTAGAATGGTGAGCATTAAAAAGTCAGGAGACAACAGATGCTGGAGAGGATGTGGAGAAATAGGAACACTTTTACGCTGTTGGTGGGAGTGTAAATTAGTTCAACCATTGTGGAAGACAGTGTGGCGATTCCTCAAGGACCTAGAACCAGAAATATCATTTGACCCAGTAATCCCATTACTCGGTATATACCCAAAGAATTATAAATCATTCCTGTTATAAGGACACATGCACACATATGTTTATTGCAGTACTGTTCACAATAGCAAAGACTGGGAGCCAACCCAAATGCCCATCAATGATAGACTGGATAAAGAAAATGTGGCACATATACACCATGGAATATTTTACAGCCATAAGAAAGGATGAGTTGATGTCCTTTGTAGGGACATGGATGGAGCTAGAAATGATCATTCTCAGCAAACAAACACAAGAACAGATAACCAAACACCACATGTTCTCGCTCAGAAGTGGGAGTTGAACAATGTGAACACATGGACACAGAGAAGGAAACATGACACACTGGGGCCTGTCGAGGGGTGGGGGGCTAGGGGAGGGACAGCATTAGGAGGAATACCTAATGTAGATGATGGGGTGATGGATGCAGCAAACCACCATGGCACGTGTGTACCTATGTAAGAAATCTGTATGTTCTGCACATGTACTTCAGAACTTAAAGTACAGTAATAAAGGAATATGAATTGGAAAGAAAGAGAACTTTCATTATTTGCAGAAGATATGATTTTATACCTAGAATATTCAGAAGAATCTACACGCAAACTATTAGATGAGCAATGGATTATTACAAGGTCAGTGAACATAAAAATCATTACAACCTATATATATATAATTTATATATATGTATTCATTATGTATATTCTATATATACATCTATCTTCTTACATATATATATATAGAGAGAGAATAAGATTCTGTCATTTGCAACAACATGGATGAAACTGGAGGTCACTATGTTAAATGAAATAAACCTGGCACAGAAAGACAAATTTTGCATATTCTTACTCATATGTGGGAGCTAAACATTTTTTTAAAAATCGCACTCATGGAGATAGAATGATGGTTATCAGAGGCTAAGAAAGGTAGTAGGGAGGAGAGAAAAAAATGGGGATGGTTAATAGGTACAAAAATACAGTTAGAAGGAATAAGATCTAATAGTAATGTAACAGGGTAACTATAGTTAATAATTTATTGTATATTTTAAAATAACTAAGAGAGTGGAATTGAAATGTTTCTAACACAAAGAAATAAGTGCTTGAAGTAAAAGATAAGCCAATTATCCTGATTTGATCGTTAAACATTACATGCTTGTATGACACGTACCCCATAAATATATTCAACTATTATGTACCCACTGATGTAGTTTAGATATTTGTTGAATGTAATCCCCAGTGCTGCAGGTGGGGCCTGGTGGGAGGTGTTCAGATCATGGGGCTGGATCACTCATGTAGGGGTTGGGCCATTCTTTGGTGAGAAGTGAGCTCTCGCTCTGAGTCTACACAAGATCTGGTCGTTTAGAAGTGTGTGGCACCTCCTCTCACCACTCACTCACTCTTGCTTCTGCTTTCTTCATTTGACCTACTTCATTTTCTGCCATGAGCAAAAGCTCCCTGAGGCCCTACCAGAAGCCATACTTCCTGTACAGCCTGCAGAGCAATGAGCCAATTACACCTCTTTTCTTTATAAAGTACCCAGTCTCAGGTATTTCTTTATAGCAATACAAGAATGGCCTAACACATCCATAATAATTAGAAACTTTTTAAAAATTAAAGACTAAAAAAAAAAACCACTCAGTTCTTAACAACCACTGAAATGGGCAATACCTACTGTACAACATACACAACCCTGTGACCCAATACTTCTATCGGTAACGTATACTCCGAAGACATGCCCATGAATGCTTTCTAGAACATGATTATAAAACTAACTTGGAGACAACTCAAATGTCCATGAATCATAGAGCAGACAAACAACTCATAGTATATTCATATAATGGAATCTTTTATAGCAATAAAAACAAACTACAGCTATACTCAGTAAGGATAAATCTCACCCATACAATGATGAGCAGAAGAAGCAGGCAAAATACAAACATTATTCTATTGATATAAATTTCCCAAACAGGCAAAAGCAAGCCCTAATGTGAAAGTCAGGATGGCGGTCAGCTCTGGGGAAAAGGGAGTGGGAAGATGATTGGCAGGAATCAGAAGGGTGTTGCTGGCAGAGTCCTATTTCCTGAGCTGGGTGACGGTCACCTAGGCATTGGCTTTGGTTTAAACTGTGGATTTTAAAATGTATATTTTACATGTTTCTGTATGTATTCATTTTGTTCTTCAATTAAAACATTAGAAAAAATCCAGCTTCCTGAGAAGGGACTTTGAGTCACAGGTGAAGGAAGCAGGGACTGAGAAGCAGGGGGTGGAGGGGATATGGGATCCCCAATTTCGTGTGTTGGGAAGATGGCCCAGCAGATCACACAAAGCTATTCAGAAGCATTCACATGAATAAAGCAAGGTCTCTGGCTGTGCCCCACATCTCAGGACCTCTCCTGGGGAGAGCAGTGATTCAGTGCACCCAACAGCACAGAGACCCAAGAATAAAGGGCAAAGTGAAACAGCAGCTGCTGGGGACCACCGGGTTGCCAGGGAGAAACTTGCAGGCTCGGCCTCTGAAAGGGACCTTTGGACAAGCCTAGAAAGGACCCTGGAATCCCCATGCTGAAAGAGACCTTGAAGGGCTGCCACTCACTCTCATGTGCTGAATGGCCTCTGTACCTGGGCCAGAGGGCCCTTCAGCTCTGCTTGACACCTCCAGCGAGAAGGATCTCACCCCTCCTGGATATGCATGGTCTTCCCCCAGCTGCCCACCCTTGGGGCATGCTCCTCCCACTGAGCTAAAATCCTTGTCTTGGAGTCCCCTGAGGAGTGGCAGAGCTCCCCTGAGGCTTCCCCAGGGGCATGCTGCTCCTCCACACCTTTCCTTCTAGCTGGTGAGGTGAGGCCTGTGTCTCTCAGTTCTGTGTCTCTCTCCCCAGGTTTAACTTTCCCAGTTCCTGATGGGACAATTTTGTACAATTTTCCAAACTGGCTGGCATCCTTTGAACAAGCTCTGGTTAGTTTCTGTCCCTCGGGACTCACCACAGCCCCCAGAGTCACTGCCCCAATTACACAGGACCAGAGGCCCCTTCAACATAGCCAAGGAATCGACACTTTGGGCCATATGGTGTTCTTGATGGGCATGATGCACAGCCTCAAGCTGTCCTCTCAGAAACTGTGGTCCACCTTGGGTGCCCATCCTGTCCCTTAAAGGCTGGACTTTTAGGCCCAAAGGCACCCCCTATGCTACTTGCTCCAAGCAAGGCCAGACCATTGCTCTATGGCCCACATTTCCTTAGCCTCTGTGTAAAAGCTCCCCACACCCAGGCCAGGCTGTGTCACTGATGCTTCCTGAGCAGATCTGTGGCCAGTTCCCTGGCCCCACCACAGCCCTGCCAGCCCAGTGATCTGTCTTCCCCACCATGCTGAGAACAGCGCTCAGGCAGGGGACCAAAACCAGCCCCACTGTCTAATTTACAAGATCTGTTGTTGGCATTTCTGGCGCCAGGTAGGAAGGGAAGAGTGCTGAGCTAGGATGCTTAGGATACGGCTGCTTTCCTGGCAATCAGCTGTGAGCCTGGGCCAGCCTTTCCACCTTTCTGGTTTGTCTGTAGGGCCAGATGGTCATTTCTGTCCTCGATTCCTGGAAGGAGGAGCAGAGGACTGATAGGAAACCCCTTTATCGGCTATAAAATAACCCATGGATCAGAGGATCAGGGTGGGCACTGTGACCAAAGCCCACAACAAACAGGGGCCTGGACTAAGTACCGCTGCCCACTCTGCTGAAGATTCCGGCTTCTCAGCTCATCCTTGGCACCAGCCCAGGCCTTGCCAACAGTGAGGTGCTGTGCATATCCCAGATCACCAATGCTTGGAGAAACACATCCCACACAGAAGACACCACAGCCCCTTCTTTGCCTGCCTTCCAAGGGGCAGCTTGCCAAGGCCCAGAGAGGGAGGCAGGAGCAGAGGTCTCTAAGACATAAAACATCCTTCAGAGACTCCCATCTGACATTTCCCAGGCCTGGCCCCAGCCCAGCCACGGCCTCAGCACCCTAGAGACTAGAAGTGCAGTGACACTGGGCCAGAGGCAGCCCACGTGGCCGCCTGGAGGGATTGGGGAAGGAGGGATCATGGCCAAGAGTGGGGTTCGGGGAAGCGGGTGGATGGGTCACAACCTAAGAATATCTGAGCCTGTCAGGGAGGGTGGAGTTTGAGGCCAGGAGAGCTCCCTCCCTGGAGGCTGGGAGGGGAGGGTCCTCTAGAACGGGAAGTAAGGCCGCAGTGGGGCATTGCTGAGCAGAACCACCTGCCGGCATGCTCCCTGGAAACATGTCTGGGGTAGGGAGAGAGAAGCCAGGCCACCCTTTGGTGCTGGAAATCGTACTGGCCACCAGCACTGTCTTCCTCCTGCCCCCTTCTCAACCTCAGCCTCTTTCACCGAACAAACCCTTCCTCTCTCTTGGAAGATTTCATTCACAAACATTGCAAAGAAGCCTTCCTTTCCTGCATTCAGTGCCTTCCTGGGAAGTTCAGCACTGTGGGAGCAGCCTCGTGTTTTACTAAGATGAGAGTAACAGCTATCACTTATTTACCATCTGCCTGGCACTATGCCAAATGCTTTACGTCCCCAGTTCCAGGTCTCCCTGATAATAGCCCTGAGAGGTAGAGAGAATAATTATCCCCATTTTACAGACTTGGAGACTGAGGCTCAGAGAGGCTGGGAGACTTGTCTCATGGTCAGTAAATAGGTAGAAGGTAGTGCCAGGCTGGGAACCCAAGGGAGTCTGTGCCATGTTCCTCACTAGGATGGTGGCCAGCTCCAGCCCCTGCCTGTCACAGCAGTGGTGAACTAAGCTGAGGGAGCTGGTGATGCAATACTTAGGGGAGAGAAGGGTCACCTCAGCAAGCTTCAGAATTAGGTCCATTTTTTTTTTTCAGGGCCCTCTGCAGAGACATTATTCATTAATCCTTACATCCATTCAGCAAATATTTAATGAGTGCCTACCATTCTAGGCCACTGAGATCTATCAGTGGCTAAACAAAAAAAGATCTTTGCTTTTGTGGAGACTATATTCTAGGAGGGAGAGCAGGAAAATAAATTCCAAAGCATGTGAGAAGGTGATAAAGTTGTACACAAAAGGTAGACAGGTAAAGAGGCTCGGGGTGGTGGTGAACTGGAGGCAAATAGCAATTTTAAGAGGTGGCCAAGTCCGCAATCAAAAGTGAGATCTCAGCAAGGACAAGAAGGAGGGAAGGAGGTGGCCCGCGTCAGAGCTGGGGGAGTCCTGGGCCCTGAGCTTGGGGTTAGCAGGAGGAGATGAGGTTCAGGAGGCAAGGGCGGGTGGGGTAGGACCTTGTAGCCACTGCACAGACTTTGGAATTTTTTTTTTTTCTTGAGATGGAGTCTCACTCTGTCACCCAGGTTGGAGTGCAGTGGCAGGATCTCGGCTCACTGCAACCTCTGCCTCCCGAGTTCAAGTGATTGTCCTGCCTCAGCCTCCCAAGTAGCTGGAATTGCAGTGTGCACCATCGTGCCTGGCTAATATTTGTAGTTTTAAGAGAGACAGGGTTTCACCATGTTGGCCAGGCTGGTCGTGTACTCCTGACCTTAGGTGATCTGCCTGCCTCAGCCTCCCAAAGTGGTGGAATTAAAAGCAAGACTTTGATTTTTGATCTGACGGACAGGGCCAGCCACTGCAGTCTGACTGACAGGTTAACCAAGTCACTCTGGGTGGTGCTGTGTTGGGTGCAGAGCATTGGAGGAAGGAAGGAAGAAGGGACATGTATAGGCTGACTTCTGTCCTCACTCCCAGGGCCCAACCCGCAGTCTCTGGACCAGTGTCATGGCTCTGGGCTGGCTCCTCCCTCTGTGGCGGGCACAGTCACTTGGTTCTCCAGCCCTGTCATCAACATTATTCGTGTAATACTACAACTACATAATCTGGAAACACATAATACTTTTAATTAAAGAATTTAAATAAGGGCAATTAAACCTGGCAGGAGAGAAGCCACAGCACACAGAGAACTTAATTGGAATGAAAACCAAATTAAATATGGAAACGGCAGCTTAAAAAAAAAAAAAAAAAAAAAAGAATCAAAAGCTGAATGTATAGAATTTAGTAGGCTAATAATTCCTAGAGCCAGGTTCCCAGCTCCCAGTCCGGTTCCTCCTCCTTCTGGGCCTCTCTGGAATAGGAGCTGGAAAGGCATGAGCAGAAGCTGAGAACCTGGGACTCTGCGCACCCCCCTTGGTCACGTGACCCCAGGAAAATGGCTGAGCCGCTCTGGGCTTCAGTCTTCTGATTTGCAAAAAAAGAGCACGCTGGGGCACTCAATTTGTGTCTAAACAAAGAGAACTAATTGTGTACACCGGGGTATGTGGAAGACCCAGTCCATGAGCCTCTTGGGCACTGAGGAGCAGATCCCAGGTTATTACACAACCAAGCACCTCTCTGCCTCAGTTTCCCCAAGTGGGTCTGTGGTGTCTAGGTGTGGAACAGCTAGCACCAGACTGTCCTGTTCCTCTTGAGATGTGAGAGTTAGAGTAGCCTGGGGACTTGTTAAACTATAGATCACTGCCCCTCTCACTTCTGATTCAGTAGATGTGAGATAAGGCCTGAAAATGTGCCTTGTAAAGTTCCCAGGTGCTGCTGTATTGGTAGTGTTGGTCTGGGAACCCACTTTGAGACAAGCTATGACCGCCTTTCAGGAAAGGGCTGGGTCCAGCTGGTCACTTGCACCGTGAGGTGGAAGATCTGGAGCATTTGGGTTAAGCTCAGGCCGGTCTTTTGCAGTCAAGGAGTTCACAAGGATGCTGTGTGTGTACTAACTCATGTATTCCAAAGACTTCTCTGCTTATTTCAGAATTTCCATTCCACTTTCCTTTTTAATTAATTTTCCACGGGCAAGCGGCCCAGTGGGTCTTTGTCTTTAAGCATGGGGAGCTCAGGAGTTTCCAGGTTAAATAGTTAATGATTAGTAATCAAATACTTCAAAGCATATATGGGACGTTACAGCTAGTTAAAGAAATCCTGAGATTAAGTCTTCATTGTAGAGTTCAGGGGTCTTTTTGTATTATGAATATCCAACACCTGATTTACTTGTCCAGACTGTCGTGTTTTCTTTAAGTGCTTGAGTGTTTTCTTTCTTTATCTCACCTTTGTCTGAGTGAGAGTCTGCCTGGGACTTGTGTGAAGGCCCCGTGGACTGAATATGGGGTAACAGGAACGTCAGCACGAAAGGACAGGGGGAGAGGAGGTATGGAGACAGCAGGATGGCTGCAGGGAGTTTGCTGAGGAGGCAGGGATCCAGCCAGGCCACACACACTTGAGACCGACTCAGCAGGGAGGCCCCAGCCCCAAACTCCCATTGCAGCTATCCACTGGTTTTCCAGAACCAGGACAAGACACCATGGTATGGTGGTTTACTGCATGGATTCCAGAGGCAGGATTCCCAGATCTGATTTTTGACAAATGACTTAATCGCTCCATGCCTCAGTTTCCTCCTCTGTAAAATTGGGCCTAATTATAGTAAGCACCTTATAGCACTGTCACAGGGAGTAAGGGATATTTATAAAACAGTAGTGCAGGGCGCGTAGTAAACACCACATACATATTTGAGCACTACATTTTTAAATCTCACCCAGATCTGGGTAGTGGGAAGCTGAGCCATCACACCTGGTCCTCGTCCCTGATATCTGTGGGAGGAGGCGGAGGAGGGAAGTGCTGACTGCCATAGACCAAAAATAACTTTCAAGGCCTAAATGAAGCTTGGTCCGTCCCTCAAAACTGGACAGTTCTGCACTTGCCCCATTCAGATGACATGAAAATGAAAAGCTGTTTTATTCTGGAGCCATGATGAAATACTCGATTATTGCCTTTTCAACACAAAAGGTTCTTGAAGTTGGACTTGCTGACAGCACTTGGGGACTGGAGCAGGAGAACGTCAAAGACTTCTCCTCCTCCTCCAGCGTGAGGAAATACTTTGGCAGTTAGTGGTGTTCCTTGGGAAATGTGCTCTGCAAATAGATTTGTTTCTGCATGAGTTATTCATCGTGCATCAAATTATCAAATTAGGCCTCACAAATCAGAGCCAATTGTCCCTTGACAGACAGCCCTGGCTAGGGGCTCAGTCTCTTCCGGGCAGTCTCAGCAAGTTCTGAAAATCTCTCCTTTCCTGGCATTCAGACATCTCTGTGGCTATCCTTGATGTTCCCCACTTGGAAAATGCATCAGTGCCGCTCTGAGAATGAAGCAAGCACAGGGGGCTGGTGTGTGTTGTCTGCTCTGCGTGCCCTTGAACTCCCAAGCTGGGCCTTGCCAACATTCCCACCAAAGAACCCAGTCTGAGGGCAACATGAAATCCAGTCTGGACACCCTGCGGTTTCATCAGATCCTCCTGTTTTTATAAAATACTTACTTAAATTTGCACTCCGCTTCATGCAATATGTCTGTTTTAGCATGAAATATTTCCACCTTCCTCACGCAAATCTGAGGTGATCGGAGGAAGTGTGTGTTTCTGCCATAACTTTGAGTACCCCACCTAACACGTGTCTGTGTACCACAGGTGGGATGCACTACCACCTAAAAGCGCTCACTGTAGGAACTAGGGATTTCCCAGCTAAGCAGGACCCCTGGACTATTAACCTGAAATGTTCTTGAAATACTGTAATATGGCTTTACTTTTCTTTTTCAGCGAGCATGCATGCATCCGAGGACAGTCACTGGGGATAGGATTTTGTTCATCTTTGGAGCTGCCACAAACATAGCTCATGTCCTGGCACATAAGGGGCCTTTGGTTAAGATTTGTGAATGTTTTAGAAAGAGTCCATTTGATCACCACTCAACTACCATCATTTAATCCATCACTATGTAATAACCTGCTGAAATTTCTCTCAAAGTCCTCCCTGACGGCTGTCTGTCCCCACATCCCTGTGACAACCAAGTCCTCCCATCTCTTCCCTGAACAATGGAACAGTCTCTTCCCTAACTTGCTTCCCTGTTTCCAGCCTCTTTCCTTCCAATCCACCCTACCTCCAGCTTTTCATTAGGTGCTGGAGATACCGAAGGGTAAGACACAGTCCTGCCCTCTAGTCTACTTGTTGATGGAAGAGAGGCGTATGGGGTGAACTAATGGGTAAATGATGCCATTAAGTGTGATCAAGAGTCTTATTCTCAAGTTTGTGATGCTTTGTATTCAGGCTGGCCCAGGGGGAATTCTAGGTGGTAAAAAGCCTTCTCAGGGTTTGCAGTCTAACTTTGGGAGCTCAGAATTACAGAACTTCAGGGTCCATAAGCCGTTAAAATTACCCAGCCCAACTCCATCTAAAGCTGTAGAGCCTTTGACAACCTGCTGATGGTCCCCTGAATTCTCGGCCTGCCCAAGCCACCAGCCTCATGGACAACTCCAGAAAAAGCAGCTCAATTAATTGCTCCTGATTTTCTTCTGCTGGTCCTCCCTCAGGGCTGCATAGGACAAGCATGCTGGGCCCTTGCACAAGACAGTCCTTCCGATATCTGCAGGTGGAGCTCAGATCCTCCTGAGCAATTTCTGGTCTTAAATCCTTTAACCACACATTCAAACATACAGATGGACTTTCAGAAACCTGGAGCCTAGAGGACACACATCATAGCAACAGCCTTCCTAGGGCAAGAATCTCTTCAATAACGTCTTTGAACAGAGAACTCCCTCTAGTATTAGGCTATTAAAAACCATTCAAAGGAATGATGGTGGTCTTGTTACTACTGAGAGTCAGTCCTCTGCTTTACTTGACAGGTATCCTGCGACAAAGTTCTCTGCAGTGACCCAGTATCTGCCTCCTCCCTCTCCCTCCACTGGTCCAGGGGTCATGACCAAATGCCTCTTTCACAGAAATCCATCAGTGAATCCCAGAATCCTCACATCTCAGTGTGGAGGGTTCTCTCAGAAGGCTGAAAGACATATACTGAATGCATATGAATTAATCATCCCAGTAGGTAGTTTTAGAAGTTCTTTAATCCTGGAGGAATCACAAAGTGGAAAAATCACTGAAAGCAACAATTACCACTTCTAATATTAATGTAGTTTTGTCACGTGCTGATGTGGGAGACTTCAGCCGTTTAGAGATGGGTGTGTAGCTTGAGGGAGGCATTTCTGCCTGCCCACCGAATGTTCTCAAACAGAGCTGGCAATGGTCCTGTATTAATAACTGCTCTACCACCCAACTACCATCATTTAATCCATCACTATGTAATAACCTGCTGAAATGTCTCTCAAAGTCCTCCCTGACGGCTGTCTGTCCTCACACCCCCGTGGCAACCAAGTCCTCCCATCTCTTCCCCGATCAAAGGAAGTCTCCTTCCTAACTTGCTTTCCTGTTTCCAGCCTCTTTCCTTCCAATCCACCCCACCTTTGGATGCAAAGGGGGATTTTGCACATGCCACCATGGAAATCTACTTAAGAACCTTCCCTATTCCTTCCTTCTGCTTTTAAAGTGAAGTCTATCTTCTTGGTGTGACTTTCAACAACCGCCGTCATCTGCTCTACGTGACTGTCAAGTCGTATCTCCTACTTGCCCCACCCAAAACCCCACATTCTACCCACAGCAGACAATGGATTCCTATTCCTAAAATATGATCAGCTATTTCAAGCCTTTGCCCAAGTGAGCCTCTATTTAAGATGTTCTTTCTATGCTTAGAAACTGCCTCTACAACTTATAAGATATAGATCAAACAAGCCTCCTATGTGAAGCCATCTCTGAGTTCTGAAGACCAAGTTGGTCATCCCAGGCTCTCAGAACACAGCACACCCCTCGGTTTCTGCTCTCATCATTCGGTTCTGTTGTGTGTTTACATGCCCATGAGCTCCTTAAGGGCAGAGGCCGTGTCTGATTTATATCTGCCTTCCTCCTGTCCAACCCTCATGCTCAATAAATGTTTGATGAATGACTAAAGGAAAGACTGTTCATCATTGGAAAATTGCTCATCAGAGCCCTGCACATCAGCGTTGCCAAGAGATGTTTTCATCAAATGTGGTTTCTCAGTGTCAGTATCTAACGCTGTCCTGGTTCAGCCTGAAGTATTGGAAATTCAGAAGAGCTTGCGGGGGTTAGAAGAAATGCATTTTATTTGTTAAGCAGAAAATCAGGGTATGAGATGGAACACTAAGATATGCAGATGCCTGTCTTTTTTGTAGGAGAACCTGGGAAAACACACTAGATTATTTTAAAATTAATTCAGCCTGAGTGTCTGTGGAGCTTAAATGTGGTCCTCAGGAGAATAAACAGTGCATAATGTGGAACCAGAAAGGAGATATGAAATGCACCCAGTAAAAGCTCCTTTCAGCCCAACTTCTGTACTGGAACATTCTAGTTGGTAGGATCTGAATGCAATTTGCAAAGATTAAAATCTGTTGCAAGAAAATTAGCCCAAGCACAAGACTTCAATCATTTAAGAGGCTTCAGGCTTCTTCAGGCCTTGTCAACAGCGACTCCTCATCAATGAGGGCTTGAGGACAGAGTCCAGGTCACTTGATAAATATTGATCATTTTACAGTAAGCAAAACTTTCACATATATTAATTATTAAATAGCAAGTCAGAGAGTGTCTGCTCTGTGTCTGTAAACTATGAATTCAAAAATAATATTTCCAAATAGTTCTCTTTTGTAGAAGGATCAAAGTTATGGTTGTCAAAGTGCTCTGGGAGTTTTAATGAGACATACCCCGAAGTGGCTGAAAACTGCCCAGTCCCAGAAGTGCCATGTGCCACAGCTGCCTGTTTTGTTGATTGCTACGACCATTTAAGCAGGAATTATGTGGGGATACCTTTTCAAGCCATGCCCTGGGGTAAGGGAAGAAGGGAGCTGAATCTTGGGGTATCTTTGCCCTAAGGATGCCCATTTTACAACAGTGTTTCCTTCTCTGCAATAGCCGGGTTGGACAGACAAGATAGGAGGAGTGGGGAGGGCCAGCCACAGCCCCAAGGCATCTAGACCTTCACAGGAGATGAGGCTGAGTTACTCCAGTGGAGCACTCAGAGCATGGGTGGGAAGGACTCTGTGAGGGCTGGAAAGAGAGTAGAAGTGTCTGGATGCAAGTCTTGGATGTCAAAGCAGCCTGGGCTTCAGATTCAGCCAGTGAATCCACCACTCTCAGGCCATGTGATCTTAGATGGTGACTTCATCTCAATGTCTCATTTTGGAGGTGGGGTTGCCGTGCAATTAACATCAAACTGTGTAAGGCTGAACACAGAAAAGCTGAGGCTCACAGACAGGCAGAGGACTCTGAAGAGGGCTGGATGCTTACTTCAGCTCAGAAACACTCACGTCTGGATGATACCAAGTCCCCAGGGCTGCAAGTGCCTGGCTGGGCTGAGGCCTCCAGGGGCTATTCCAGGATAGCCTGAAGGCCACTGCTCATCCTCTTCCTGCAGTAATTTGAAGCAGTACTCTTGTTGATTAGAGGACTCCTGGTGGTGCCTGTCAATATTTCCAGCCCACACCACCAAAACTGAGCCCCTAGGATTGGCCTTAGAGCTTGTGCTGAGAGATTTCGGGTACTGGGGCAGGGCCATGAGGACCAAATGGTCATGAAGGAGAGAGAGGAAGAAATGGCTAAACCTTCAAACTACATGCCAGCTTCCTGCTAACTCCTCATCCTGCCTCTTTTCTTTTGCAGAATCTCTCCTAATCCAGCTTCAGAATCCCTGCCAGAGGGGGCTTTCAAAATCCCAACCTAAACATGACGGGGTTGCACATCCTCATCCCCCACAGAACCAAATCCACCAGGCCCTGTGGCCGTTCCAGGCTCTTCGGCCGCTCCCCACTGTGCCCTCCAGGATCCGGCCACACCTGACTACCGCTAGGCTCCCTGAGCATGGCCTGCTTTCGATGTCTCACAACTTTCACACTGGTGCTTCCTCTTCCTGGAATGCCCTTCGCTCCTTCCAAACAGAGCAGGCTCCCACACATTCTTAACATGCATTCCAAGTTAAGTACATTGTCTTCTGAGAAGCCACCAGCCCTGCCCACCCCTGCTTGCACCACCACCAACTTCTAGCACTGTTCCATTCACAGACAGCAGGGCAAGCGGAACCCAGGCTCAGCAGGTCTGGCTGAGGGCAGCAAAAAGTTCCCTTGTGAAGCCTACAGACTCTGAAGACAATCTCAGGCACGAAGCCCATTTCGCCCCAGCAGAGTCAGCCCCATTCATCTCCATGGAGCCTGGCGTTTGCACTCATGACCTTGTTGTCTCCAATCTACAAGCCTACTTTGCACCTAGCCCAACTTGAGAAACAGCAGCCATCCCTCACCAGGCATATACCTAACTGTCCTCCCACACCGCACACCGCACACCCCCAGGCCTCCCTCTGCCTCTCAACTTGAAAGAGGAAAGGATGAAAATGTAGCCCCATCCTCTGGCCCCTGAGCTGGAAATCTGGCAGAGGAAACTGATGAAGGCTTCTGCCAGGCACAGCGTAGAGTCAGCAAGAGCTCACAGCTGGGGCACCTGGTGTTTCCACAGAGAGGGATGTGGGAGGAAGAACACCCTGTGTTCTCAGACCTGAGCCCTAACCTCTGGCGTTCTCCCACATGGCCACTTCCAACGTAACTTCAATAATGAGAAGTAAAAGAGAGAGTTTGAACTATTTCATGAATAATGACCAACACGAGCACCTTGGGCTTGTTTGTTAACTTCTCTGTGACTCAGTTTCCTCATCTGAGGTCAGGTGCTACCTGTCACATATGGTTGTGGTAAGGATTAAATGAGTTAATATATGCCTGGCACACAGTAAGTACTGTATGAACGTTAGCTATTATTCCTATTGGGACAGAACTTTGCAGTTCACAGCACATGTCAAAAGTTACATAGACAGGAAGGGGCAGGAGTCACGAGTCCTTTGCACAAGTTCCTTTTCATTGAAACCTCCCCCCCCCCCCCCACAAAACACACACACACACACTTTGCAGGACAAGCTGGGACTCACAGAGCTGCCACCTGCGTCCTCCACCTGTCCTTGGAAATGCTCCCATTTGGCTCCTGGGCTCCTTGCCACCATCTGCTTTCTGGTGTTCACAAAGCCCTGGTTTAGGCTCTTGCTTCTGCTTTCTGACTAGCTCCTAAGTCCATGACCTTGTTCTGAACTTGCACTCAGTATTGACCTTCACCGTTGGTTTTGAACCTAAGAGTCTCTCTAGGTCCTCTGATTCTGCATACCCAGACCACCGTCAAAGGTGCCCTATACCCATAGATTATGATGTAGCTGAGGCTCCCCTTAGCAGCAACCTTGCTTCAGGGAGAGCAACTGGATGCCAGGATTCGAATCAAGGTATAGCCAACTTCCAGAGCTCCTTGCAGTACCCCCAGCAGCCTCCATCCTTACCAGGGGAGAAGCAGCTTGCTGGGAGGCTGGAGTTAGGGGCCCCTGCCACTCAGTCCCACGAATATAGGTGTTCCCTCCTGAACCTCCCTGGGAATGTCCACCATGCACAGCCCCCAAGCAGCCCCGTGGCTCCCAACCCCATGGGCTCTCTCATTCCCAGTTCTTAACACTTTCCCTGCTCCACCTGGGAGGCAGGCATCCCTATCTGTGAGTGAAAACGGATCCTACCTTAGCAGACTGCGTGGTGGCTAGGAGACCTCTGGGCAGAGACAGAGGTTCTCATCACAGCTAGGCATCTAGATTCTTGGCCACCATTCTGTAAAGGGAGTTACTAGGGGCCAGTGAAGAGCAGGAAATCAATTATGGGCCCCTGAATTCACAGAGATTTAATAAAGGAATGTCCCATGGTCACTAGTGTGAAGACTGCCTTTCCCCAAATGGGCCCAACATGCCACGCAGCAAAAAAAAACCTCTTCTCCCAGAGTGACCCCATACAGGGAGGAAGGCAGAGGGGATGGCAGATCAGAGACCCACACTGCCTACCCTGGGAGACCGGGGTCTCCATCTTGTGAGCAGAGGCTTGCATAGGATAAACGGGAAGATTTAAAGTCAAAAAGACCCGAGTTGAAATCCCAGCCCTGCCTCTAGCTGTGAGACTTGGGGCAGGGGACTCCCCTCTCTGAGCCTCAGTTTCCTTATATCTAAAAACTAAGTACAATGATAATAAAATTATTATCCTAATAAAACAACAACAAACTCCCTCAGAGCCAATATCACAGGGGTCAATACTAACACATGAGACCCATGGCAACGGCAGGCGCTCATCAAATCCCTGAGAGATGGCCTGCAGTCACAGCCTCACTACTGCCAGTCTCTCTCTCCTCCCCATCTCCTCCATCCCCTCCCTGGCCCCTGAGGCCACTCTCCTGGTTTTCTGCCACGGCTGCTGGCTGCCATAGTGCCGGGCTCCGGGGCTGTTACCTGAGAGAACTGCCAGTGAAGCTTCATCCTCTTGGCTTTGGCGTAGCTGCACTCGATGAGCCGGGGCCGGCTGTTGACGTCCACCAGGCACCGGTTGTCATCGTCATCCACGGTGGGGCTCAGGACGCCCACGTGGATCTGCTGACTGCTCGTGTAGTACACGTTCTGGGGGGCAGAGGGAAGGACAGAGTGCGGATAAATGTTCAATGGCCACAGAGGCGAGAGGGGTAGGTGGCGATTCTTCCGGGCAGCTGGCAGAGAGGCCACCGTTAGGAAAGACCCCAGAGTCTTCACATCCAGTGGCCTTCAGATGACTTTCTATTGCAATGGACAAGAAGAAACCCTTTTACATTATGATCCAGTATGGCATCTGGTCCACCTGTGTAACTACAAGAAAGAAAACACCCTTATATGTGTAATATACTCTGATGATTTCTATTCTTTCATTGGAAGACATTGGTCATAGCCTTTTATATTTTTCACCCAATTTACAAACCCTTCTTGAATCTGTTATTTACAGACTCCCCGACTTCTTCCTTTTATAAATATTTCATGTCAGATACTGTGCTTTGTCAGAGCCAAAAGCCTGGACCATGCCTTCAGGGAGCGTAGAGTCTTGTCGGATGAGAGATGTGAAACACATACTTTTCATGCACACTAAAACAGTGCAGAGAAGGATGTGGCAAACTTTTTCTTAAAGGGCTGGATGGCAAATGCGTTTTGTTTTGTGGGCGTGCTGGGGAGTCCCCAAGACCACCCCTAGGCCGGATGATTTTCTGTGAGGACTCACAGGCCTCAACACACAGCTGTACTCACTGCTATGAGTTATGACAGCAAAAGATTACAAAACAAACCCAAAAGGAAAAGGAAAAAGGCTCCTGGCCAAGCCTGGGGAAACCAGGCCCAAGCTTCCGGGGTCCCCTCCCAGGGAGCTGCACAGGACACGCTCAATTCCTCTGAGCTGTGACAACACATGGGAAATGCTGTCTGCCAGAGAAGCGCGTTAGAGAGCAGTGCCCAGGGCTTTCCCCGGGGCTGTCACATAGGCAGGCTCTGCCCGGTATGCACCGAAGTCCCAGATTTCCCAAAGGAAAGTGGGTGGGAAGCTGAGATGGTGTTGCTTGGATAATCAGGTTAATCACAGGGAGCCGCTCTTATCAGTTCTGCTGGGCATCCTCCTGAGACCCAAGGTCTTGGATGCCACCCTTGTAAGCAAGCCTTTCCAAGGACAGTAGCCACACCCGCTCTTAGAACTCCTTTCTGCACAGAGGACCATACAGCCTCTGAAAATTTAACTCTCCTACCGTAATGCAAACACACCCCAGAAAATAAAACAAATGGCTATATTTCATTAACACATCATTTACAAAAGTAGGAGTCTCCCACCGGCTGTGGTTGGGGCCTGGTCTAGAGAAAAGCCATGTGACTCCTGGCCTTCAACATTTTCACCCCTGAGCCATGGTTCTCAATCAGGGCTCCGAGTGAAAAGTCTTAGGGTTCTGCAAACTCTTTGCCTCACATTGCTAAAGGCATGAACATGCTGCCACCCTCATCCTTAGTCTCCCTCTGCCCCAGTGATTAGGTCCCAGAAACAAACCAAGATACGCTTTTCCACTTTAGATGAGAATATTCAGGGTGTTCTCTCTGGTTATCTTGGCATGTTCAAAAATTCTCATTGGCAAATATTTTTGATTAATTCAAAATGGTAAAATGATGTATTTCTTGCTTTAGTAAAAGAGCAGGGTTGCCAAGTACTCTATAAACCTGTGTGCCAGGCCATAAAAAGGGACAGAAGTGGAAAGAAGGCAGTGCAGGTTAGGAGAGTAAGGGTGATCCTTCACGGTGGATCCTTCCTGATGCTCAGAAGTCGCTTTAGACTCTTGGGAGAGGATGGAGGGCAGGCAGGTATTCCCTTAGACCAGTGTATCAGTCACCATTTCAACAGGAAAGAGACAGCCCACTGTAGCAGGGAAAGACCCAACGAGTGTGTAATAAAGGCACCATTTTCAAAGGTGTGGGTGGGGTTTCAGGGAACCACAAGGGATAGGATGGTTCCCTGGGGAAAGTAACATGAAGCCATTAGTGCCCCTGTGCCCAGTGGAATGAAAGGACAGAGCTGTCACCAGAACCTGTCAGAGAAAAGTCACGGAGAGAAAGCTAAGAGGAGGATTGGGGGGTCATGGCCAGTAATGCTGAATAAACACCCCAAGTTCACTCTTTCCTCCCACTTCAATCTCATGCTGGTTCAGGCCATTGGCAAAACCCAGCTGGAAACCAGAGATTTCCATTGAAACATTCCATAAAGTCAGCTTCTCAGGGTGAAGGGAGGTGGGTGGAGAGGATCTGGAGGAAGGAGCAAAAGATGCTCATTACGGCTACAATCTGCTCTGAGATCACCTTACAAGTTATCAGGCTTGGTGAACCCATGGAAATAGACATCAAAATGACTCAAATGACCGAGTCTTTCCCTAACAGAGGTGAAGAATCACAGTGATCAAAGTTCTGAGCAGAGACCAAATGTAGGCCGTCCAGCTTCAATGTGGAAATGTAACCAGAACAAGAGGCAAGGGGACCTCTTCAAAGCTATCGCTAGCAAGAGGCAGTCTGCTCGTCGGAATCCTGAGACAGTCCATTGTGTGGCCTGGATTTCCTGATCACCAGCAAGAAAAGCCGATGTCCGGTGGCTTCTAGTTTATTGGAGTTGAGGGAGAATCTGGCAACTGGTAGGATGTAGAAAATTAAACAGTCATAGAGTTAGGCATCACACCCATACCTCTACTCACTTAACAAGTAATCTCTAAGTTGTGATCTCGGGCTACGGAGATGAGAAAAGCCATGGTCCCTGTCCTGGAGAAGCCATGCCGAGTTAGGGAAGCCAACAACGTATCAGAACATAATAGCCCGATCACATGAGTATGAGAAGTGGCCGGACTTCCTGCACTCACCTATCCCGCCTCTCACTACTTTGAAAATAGAAATGAGAACTACCAGCTCCAAAAAGCCTTCCCTGAATATTCAACAGTGTGGGGCCTCAGCCTGCTGCGTGGGGCCTCGCGCCAAATGCCACACACCTGTTTATGTCCTTGGGTTGACTGCACCGTGACCTCCTTAGGACAGTGTAGCTCATAATCTCCAGCATGCCAGGACCCACGTTTCCTGAGGTTTAGCATTCCCATGCTTTTCTTCTCTGTTATCAGAGCCCAACTCTGCGGAGCAGACTCCAAAGACACAAGCAGCCACTCAGGTAACAGCTGAAATCAGTTTTATCTACTTAGCTGCTGTGAAGAGTTTAGGGAGATGCTGGGAGAGACCTATGTGCACTTACTATCTGGTACAGCTGTCATCAGAGCTGTTTATTGCTCCAGAGTCCGGGAAAATCATAATAGGGGCAGACAGTTGTTTGCTATTTTAAAACAAAATAACAAAGTGCCTCTTGATTGGGGCTGGCAGGTCACAGAGCGAGGTTTGGCAAAGAGGAATTCTCTCTAGTCCTCACATGGACATCTCAGAAGCCCAGCCTAGTGGATTAAATAAACAAATGGCCCAAACGCAAAAAAAGGGACAAAGTTTTGCACAAGATGGCCCCTTTCAGAGCCTACAGGCCCAACAAGCGTAGCTCAACTTTCTGAACAATGGGAGCTCTGGAAGGTGTAAGGCAAGACGTGACTTAGAACAGGGGCCTTCAATGGGGCTATTTGGAATGCCTGGGGACATTTTTCGTTGTCATGATGGTTGGGGGTGGGGTGGGAGGTGTCGAGTGGCTGCTCAGGGATCCCACTCAACATCCTAAATGCATAGGACAGCCCCCAATAGCAAAGGATTATCTGGCCAAAATGTCAGTAGTGCTGCTGTTGAGATACCCTAACTTAGATTGCTTATAGTAAAAGGTGACATGTTTTTACGTCTTACACTGTGCCAGACATGAAGTGATTTATATGCTTCATCTCATTTAATCCTAGCAATGACTCTGAGGCAGATACTCATATTATTCCCTACCTTATAGATGAGGAAACGGAGGCACAAAGACCATAAGCAATGTTTCCAAAGTCACACGGTTGGTGAGCAGTAGTTGAGATCTACAGCGAGGCAGTTTAACTCCAGAGCCACACGTGTGACCACTCACCTCCCTCACCCGCCTCCCTGGGATCACTCCAACATCCAGCTCCAGCTGGGGGGGCCAGGGTGGGGGTGGAAGAGGGCTTCCACTGTGATCCCTTTCAGTCACAATGGGGGCCTGGACTAAGAGTACCAGAGAGCTGAAGGGGTCTAGAATAAAAGACGCTACAAAGTGCTGAGACAGCAGCATCCCTCCTGTAACTCCGGTGGGAGGCTGAGGTAAGCTGTTATCCTGCCTGTGGACGTCTTACAAACCCCGGGGCATAAAAACATCCCCCAGACCACTCAGGTCCTCCTCAGCTGCCAGTGATGGATTGGGCTCACTCTCTACTCAGCCCCACACAGCTCAGCAGGGCTGCAAACCAGATTTCCAGCATTTCATTTTGATGCTTGCAGGAGGAAGGGCAAAATCACCTGCAAGGTAAAAGAATCAACACATCGTACCTTAGGTCTTATGCTAGCGACATTTTCCTCTCCTCACTCCAGGGGTAGAAGCCATGACTGAGAGCTAAGCTGGACAGATGGGCAGGGAGACCACAGAACTCTGGTTGCACACTCCTGCCTTCAGAGCCACAGAGTCGAGGCTGGGTAACGTCCTCCAGGGCTAGAGGTTCTCCTCTGTCCCCTTACCTTGGGGGGCAAGGGCTCCTAGCTGCAGGATGCCCTAGTCTCAGAGCCTGCCCTCCAGCCCTCCATAGGAGCCACCCCTCACGTGTGTCAGGCCTCACCTGGCTGATGGGAACTCTGCCACTGGGGATAGAACAGCCTCAGGAAGGGGAGGAAGAGAAGAGAGCACTCACAGTTTTGTACCCCTGTACGCATGTCCTCTGTTAGGTGTTTCCCATACCTGTGGCTACCTGCCACTTTAAGGATAAGGACACTGAGACTGTGAGAGTTTTTAAACACGTGTGAAGGCACACAGGTAGGCAGCTGCTCTCTCCTCTCCCTGCCTGGGGAGAAGTCCCGAGCAAGGCTGAGTTCTGGCAGTTCAGGGCCTGTGGCCCCTTACCCTTTCCTCAGAAGGCCTCTTCTCAGCAGCACTGATGGCCACCACCTCTGCTGAGTTCTGAACCTCAGCTCAGCTGCCCAGGTCTGGAAGCTTGGTGCCGAGGGCCAGCCTGAACTCACCCGTGAACCAGTGATGGGACGACCAGCGCCATTCCCACTAGGTTGTCATGCTGAGCTCTAGGAACTCCAAGAAGGGGGTCTCAGGGGCCATCGTGGGGGCGGTTCCAGAGCCCCTCTCCCAGCCCCCCACAGCAGATCTTCTGTCTTTTGGATAATTGGAATTCATATAACATTTTGTTTGAGCAACAGGTTATGATGAATTTTGAAAGTTTGCAAAGCACTTCTCTAAAGCAGAAGGCATCTGTCCAGGAGGGGGATGTTGGGGATGAGTAGGCCTCTGTTAGCTTCTACTGCACCTAGGAGCCATCGCAAACATGCAGACGAGAATCTCAGCCTCCTGCCTACAACCTCCACCAGGCCCCACTCCCTTGCATTCTTTGATATGGCCAATTTATGTATTTTTATTTTGATATTATTATTGCAATAGTTTTGGGGGAACAGGTGGTCAGTTGCATAAATTCTTTAGCTGTGCTGAGATTTTGGTGTACCCAGCACCTGAGTAGCATACACTGTACCTAATGTGTAGTTTTTTGTTTTGTTTTCTTTGCTTATGAGACAAAGTCTTGCTTGGTCACCCAGGCTGGAGTGCAGTGGCCTGATCTCGGCCCACTGCAACCTCCGCCTCCCAGGTTCAAGCAATTCTCTTGCCTCAGCCTCCCAAGTAGCTGGGATTACAGGCATAAGCCACCAAACCAGGCTTATTTTTTTATTTATTTTTTTATTTTTATTTTTGGTAGAGACAGGGTTTCACCATGTTGGCCAGGCTAGTCTCAAACTCCTGACTTCAGGTGATCTGCCCACCTCGGTCCCCCAAAGTGCTGAGATTACAGACATAAGCCACTGTGCCCGGCCCCAGTGTGTGTTTTTTATCCCTCACTCCCCTCCCACCTCTTTCCCCAAGTCCCCAGAGTCCATTATATAATTTTTAGTCCTTTGCATTCTCATAGTGTAGCTTGCACTTTAAGTGAGAGCATAGGACATTTGGTTTTCCATTTCTGAGTTACTTCACTTAGAATATGGCCTGCAACTCTATCCAGCTTGCTGCAAATGCCATAGTTTCATTCCTTTTCATGGGTGAGTAGTAGCGTATGGTATATATACCACATTTTCTTTACTCTTTGGTTGATGGGCATTTAGGCTGGTTCCGTATTTCTGCAGTTGTGAATTGTGCTGCTATAAACATGCGTGTGCAAGTGTTTTTCCCACAGAATGACTTCTTTTCCTCTGGGTAGATACCCAGGAGTGGGGCTGCTGGATCAAATGGTTTGGAGATTCCTTAACGAACTAAAAGTAGAACTACAGTGTATTTTTAAATCATCTAATCCTCTCTTCTATCAAGACCTCAATACCTATGTTATGACTCAGCCTCTGCAGAAATTCTGGAACCCTCACCAAGCTAAACAAAGACTGAGATGCAAAAATCATGGGATGGGCAGGGGAGAGTCAACGAGGGTCTCCCAGGCAAATCTGAAACATGGGACAATATGTGGTTACATTACTTACTAATACATACATTTTCAAAGCACAACTAGAGTATGAGTTCTTTTGCAAACGATGGGCATGTAAATTTGGACCAGGTGTTTTTCTTCCATTAAATGAGGCTTCCTTGGCAACTCTGCTGGCCTATCAAGTAGGTGCCCATGAAAAACGAGGTATCACAGTGTGGGAAGTAGAAAAGTTCCTCTTCAAGGGGATCACAGTTCCTCATCAGCAACGAAACAAGGCCTGATGGAGAACGAGTGTGTTCCAATTACAGACGCAGGCTTCAAAATGTGGACAATAAGAAACTTCTGTGAATTAAAAGAACTTGTTCAAACCCAATCTAAAGAAACTAAGCACTTTGAAAAAAGGTTTGATGAAATGTTAACAAGAATAAACAATTTAGAGAGGAATATAAGTGAATTGATGGAGCTGAAAAACACAATACGAGAACTACGTGAAGTATGCACGAGTTTTAACAGCCAAATTGATCAAGCAGAAGAAAGGATATCAGAGGTCGAAGACCAACTCAATGAAATAAAACAAGAAGACAAGATTAGAGAAAAAAGGATAAAAAGGAACGAGCAAAGTCTCCAAGAAATATGGGACTATGTGAAAAGACCTAATCTACGCTTGATAGGTGTACCTGAATGTGACGAAGAGAATGAATCCAAGCTGGAAAATATGCTTCAGGATATTATTCAGGAAAATTTTCCCAACCTAGTAAGTCAGGATAATATACAACTCCAGGTAATACAGAGACCACCACAAAGATATTCCTCAAGAAGAGCAACTCCAAGGCACATAATCGTCAGATTCACCAGGGTTGAAATGAAGGAGAAAATACTAAGGGCAGCCAGAGAGAAAGGTCAGGTTACCCACAAAGGGAAGCCTATTAGACTTAAAGCAGATCTCTCAGCAGAAACCCTACAAGCCAAAAGAGAGTGGGGGCCAATATTCAACATCCTTAAAGAAAAGAACTTTCAACCAAGAATTTCACATCCAGCCAAACTAAGCTTCATAAGTGAAGCAAAAAATAAAGTTTTTTGTGAACAAGCAAGCACTCAGAGATTTCATCACCACCAGGCCTGCTTTACAAGAGTTTCTGAAAGTACCACTACACATAGAAAGGAACAAAGAGTATCAGCCTTTCTAAAAAATACCAAAAAGATCATCAATATAATGAAGAATTTACATCAACTAATGGGCAAAATAGCCAGCTAGTATTAAATGGCAGTAATAAACTCACATATATCATTATTAATTCTAAATTTAAATTGACTAAATTCCCCAATCCAAAGACAGACAGGCAATTTGAATAAAAAACTAAAACCTATCAGTATGCTGCATCCAGACCCATCTCATATTCAAGGATACACAAAAACTCAAAACAAGGGATGGAGAAAGAGTTACCAACCAAACAGAGAGCTAAAATATATAAATAAAAAGCAGAAGTTACAATTTTTGCCTCTGATAAAATAGTCGTTAAAGCAACAAAGATCAAAAGAAGCAAAGAAGGACATTATATAATGATAAAAGGATCAATGCAACAACAAGAAGAGCTAAAGATCCTAAATATATACGCACCCAATACAGGAATACCCAGACATACAAGACTAATAAAGAGACTTAGACTCCCACACAATAATAGTGGGAGACTTCAACATTAATATTAGACAGATCAATGAGACAGAAAATTAACAACGATATCCAGGACTTGAACTCAGATCTGGAACAAGTAAATGTAATTAACATTTATAGAACTCTCCACTTTAAATACACAAAATATACACTCTTATCAGCACCACATCATATCAACTTAGAAGTTTAAACCAAATGTTGGCTGGCTCCTTGTTATTCTCTTCCCTCATTTTCTTTCATGTCTCCATTATTAAGGACAATTATAGGCATACCCATATGTAGACTGCATTCTAGCCCGGGCAATAAAGCAATACCCCCATCCTCTGTCCCTCTTCCTCTTTCTCTTTCTTCCTCTTCTTTATTCTTTTTCTTATTATAAAAAAAAAAAAAATCTAATCTCCTTTCCTGCTGCCCCACCTTTCCTCCCTATTCTTTCTCTCAAAAAAAAAAAAAAAAAAACACTATTTTCCAAATATTTTATATTAAGAAAACATTAACATTACTAAAAAAAAAAAAGTTCATCTTCAAAGTTTTCTCTAAGAAAAATTCCTAAGTGTTAGAAACAAGTTTGTTTTAAACACTTTAAAAGCCTTCTTGCCTTTTTGCTAGAAGCTCTATACTCTGCAGCTGTTAGACATGCTTACAGGCACGTAGTACATTCTATGTCCTTGTATTTTAACCAAGCTATCAGTGCTGGAGGTGGTCAGAGGCATGTCCCAGTTCACAGCCTACGCCCCTTCCTTATTTGGACTTCCTTTTTTTTGCTCTCCATTGCTTTTACCTGTTTAGAAAAGTTTCAAGTTATTAGCAAATCGGATTTTAGTTTAGATTGTGAGGTCTGGCTCCAGCCAACGGAGATCAGACAACGCCAAAAGCATAACAAATAAATATGTCTGCTTTCCTTTGTTCATTGTACTCTCATGGCAAAATTCCTAGTAGGAGGATCCTTTCTGCAAGAAGTAAAAAGAATTGCTTTGCTAAGAAGATCCTTTATCCTCGTACTAATTTTTCTTTGCGTCACCAAAATAAAACTTTTATACGTAACACTCAGGGATGTTTAGACTTTCCCTGCTGAGCTTCCAGCATGGGGCAGCAGTGGTGGTCTTTGGCTGAAACTGCCCTGGGCCTGGAGAGTGGTGAGGGGTGGAAAGGGGGAATTATACTGGGACATTCTTTACAAGAGGCTCTAAAACCCATTGTACTGGAGAAAACAACTGAATGTGCCAGGCACTTACCTCGGAAAAATAGCCCGATGAACCAGCGTCCTTTTGGTCATTTCTTTGGATATTTATCCATATACTGGATGGTTGCAGCCCAACTAGGAATTAAGATTGCAGCTCTCTGAGGGGCTGAAGAACATAACAGGGGAGCGTGACACTGTCTAGGGAGTTAAGAGTCACACATAACGAAGTGACTGCAAAGTGTTAAAATTGAAAGGTTGGCAAAGGTAAGGAAGGAGCGCGCAGCCAAGCTGTGGCCAGATCTTGGAAGAGGAGAAATATCTGAGAGCAAATGAAATCACGAGAACCACCAGGACAAACTCCTAAATGCAATCAAGCTAAGGCACGCTCTCCACCTGGGCTGCACATCAGAATCACCTGGGGAGCTTCAGAAACCTATAAACCACAGTCTCAGGGGCTGGGGCCTGGGCACGGGGCTTTATTCCAGGTGATTCTAATGGGCAACCAAGATTGAAACCTAGGTGGGTTAAGGAGAGTTTGGGAAGCCTAGGAATGAAATGTTGGCACAGCACACACCTTTCTGGATTCTAGCTTAAAAGCAATGCCTTTGCAGATAGGGACTAGCTTGTTTCCGCAATGAGAAGGGGGAACTTATCCCTATCTGCTGGGTAAGGACAAGGTAGGCAGGGATGAGGGTATCCACAGCAGGGCAAGGGAAGACCAGGAGTGAGAGGACTGCCCATTCAGCCGCAGGGCCTCACCTCCTCATCTCTGTGCCCCTGTCTTGAGTCTGACGGATCAATAGGTCTGCAGGTGAGAGTCGTAGAAACAGGCAGGGTGCCAGACACAGAGGGCAGGAAGGAAGGGAGCCTTGCTTTATTAAATTTCAATTTACAGAGTGCTGGCTGTGACATCCAGAATGTGTATTAGAAATGGGCTCTTTTTCCTCTTTTTCAAAAAACCAGCTGCAGGCCTCTCTGCAGACAGGCAGGCTGATTTAAGGGTTTGGTTATTGGTCATTAACCCCTCGACACAGAGGTTCGTTACAGTGCTGAGGGCCACAGTGCATTGTTGCTAAATCAGAAATGAAGGAGAGTCATTTCCAGAATGATCTTACGTTCACCAACCACAGCATGGGATCTATGTGAGGAACGGAAAGCATTTATAAGCACCATTCTCCATCAGTGTGACAGCGTACATGTGTATGGCTGAGTTTCTGGCTCAGGGCTTCCTCAGTGAATCCATTTACCTGGTGGAGGGGGGAACAGGTGAGGCTGAGCACAGGCACACCAATGCCCTAGCTTTGTGGGGAGAGGTTTGCAACTGCTACCCAACCCATCAGTGAGGAGTTGATCCCATTCAATTCAACAAACACCTTTGTGCCTCTCAGGCACCAGGGCTGTCCTGGGCACTGGGAAAGCAGAGAGGAGAGGGGGAGCCCCTCCCTCAGGGACTCTCGGCCTGGCCGAGAGACAGACATGCGGAAGGGTGGGTAGAATATGCTTGCGGCCAGGCTGATAACAGATGAGTGGGCAGCCTGCTGGGATGCCCAAAAGCTGGAGTGACAGTCACTACCCGAGGCTGTCAGTGAGTAATGAGTTTCGAGAACAGCCTAAAGAGAGAGTAGTTTGCCCAAATACTTGACAAGGACAAGGGGCTTCTAGCAGAGAAAACAGGCAACAAGCCACAGAGGTTTGACAGTCCAACGCCATTTAAGGAATGATAGTGCCAATGAGATGAGGTGGGAGAAGTTTGGGCAGCAGCCCGCTGGCGCCTAGGGAGTTGTGACTCACATCAGTAAGTGCCCCTACTTGTTAGCATATCCGAGGGTCTTGAGTTTTCTGACTCAAAAACATCCAAGGGGCCTAGCAGCAAGCTTGGCCTGGAGGTGCCTTGGTGTGGTCGAGTATAAGACAAGGAATGGGATCCCGGACTGGGATTGCTGGTGACACCTCTCTTTTTCTGCAGCCTCTGTGTCTGTCTCTAGGGACCAGCACTTGCAGACTGTCCCGATCTAGGCCTTAGCCCCTCATCCAGATTCTTCTGCCACTGCTCCTCCCTTTCTTCCTCCTGCTCTGCACCCCCAGACCAGCCTGGCTGCCTGGCACAGCCTCCTGCCTCAGTGGCTCTCTCCAGCAACATGCCTTGACACAGATGGGAGCCGCAAACAAAAGCCACGTCAGGCAGAAACACGCTGTCATGGGACAGATCACAGAGGAGACCCAATCAATAGCAACGGCCAGGGTGGTAGGCTGGGCCCCAGTGGTTGAAGAATTGGGGCTCAGGGACAGCATAGGCGCAGGATGCGTGCTGCTGTCAGAACAAAATCAGAGACGGCAAAGAGCCACAAAGGGCATGGGGAGCGACGTTGCACCCGGGTATCTCAAATGCTTTTTGAGATATAATCATTGCACTCAGCCTTAAAAGGCAGACAGACCGACAGTCCTCAGTCCTGCCCTTCAAGACCCACCTCGCCCATCAGCAACCCTTGAGGAGAGCATCATCAGATGTGGACCATAGCAAGGGTGTGGGGACAATCCCCCTTGGGGTTCGGCCTCTTCTGGATATAGGACAAAGCTCCAGTGACTCCTGGAAAACCCACTCCATTCATCTGACAGCATAACCTGGTGTCAGCCCTATTTGTGGCTGTAGCAGATGCTGTCAGTGCCTCACCTATGCGCTCAGGCGTTCCCCAGCCCTGGCCCTGTGAACAGCCTCCTCTGTCGGCCCCTGCTGCCCTCTGCGTGGGGCCTCTTCTTGTGGCAAGAGCGTGCCTTGCCTGTACCTAGCTCCAGGAGCAGCCCCAACCAATGATGGCTGGAAGCTGGTGGACACATAACCCATCCTTCTTACTTCTTGGGATAATTCAGAGACACGTTCCCTACAGGCCTCCAGAAATGCCCAGCGGCACTGGCGTCACCGCTAGCCTGAGCATTCACACGCCCTTCATTGCTCTTTCTTTCTCTCTTGGCTCATGTTTCCACTGCCTTGCTAGTGCTTCCAGGACTGCCTTCCAGATACATTACCGGCCGCAAACCCTTGTTCTGGGTCTGCTTCGAGAGAAACCCGACTCAACATAATGCTGGCCTGTGCCTAGCTCCACCTGTGGCCCTTGGGCCCAGGTCCTCGGCACTGATACCAGACAGGCTGAGCCCAACCTGTCACCGTGCTTGGGCCCTAGCACCACCTCAGTCAGCGCGAGGCCTCATTATACACACCAGACTTGGTGCTCCTGAGCCTTTTGGGGACTCCACATCTGACAGGCCACCTTTCAGTGCGGCAGACCTGGGGCTCTGAGGAATAGCTGCACCCTTCTGACCTGGAACTGTTCATGGGACACCATCGCGCAAACTTCTCTTGCCAATCCTTCTCTGCAGGCCATGAGGACATCCTGGAGGTAAGGGACACCTTTGGTAAAAAGCACATTTCACCCTCGCTTTGACCCTCAGGAAGTACCTGCCTCTGGTAATCCAGCACACACCCCTTGGAGGGGCTGCCTGGCTGACAGTGACCCATTTCCTCTGAAGACAGCTCTGCCTAGGGCTTGGCCCAAATGGTCTGTGCTCTGGGACTCTGCCACCCTGCCCATCAGTGAGAACGGAGCTGTTACCAAGAGCCAAGACTTCTCCCCGGAATGTAAAACCTGAAATGGAAAGACACAGAGACAAAGTAGCCATGAAGCTAAGACGCATTTAGGGCAACTCTCTAGGGAAGTCCATGAACTTTTACTGCCGAGGCCCCTGGAGCTGTCCTAGTTCCTGCCTTTCCCCGTCAACCTCTCCTCTGAGTCTATGAAAAGGAAACGCCCCAGGTTTTCTCTAATAACACGCACCCTTTGTCTTTACCTTAAGCTACCCAAATGTTTTATTTGTTGTTGTTGATAATGACCCCCTTGCCTCAAATGAACAAATACGGTTAGCTTGTTCATTATTAGTAAGTTCTGTGTGTTCAAGGAATCCAGACACCTGATGTCTGATTACTGGACCCTGTTTTGGAAGGCATTGCTCAAAGCCCTCATAGCTGTGTCTGTCTGCCTGTTATAAGCTGTGCCTACTCACAAACAGCAAAGAGGGTGCATGGTATGCACTGAGGAATACTTCCCCTGACACTCTTTTCACAGGCAACAGTCTGCCCACTCTGTATCAGCTTGTGACAGTCAATGCATACTTCTTAACTATACCAGATTGATTGGTTGTTCAAAATAGTCTCTGCCCTGTCCTATGATGCTTCTTCCTGTATTCCCCTCCCTACTGAGCTATTATATGTCCCCACATCATTAATGTCAACATGGCCACATGTCTAGCTTTGGCCAATGGAAAGTGAGCAGGAGTGACAGATGTCACTTTTAATCAGAAGCTTCAAGAGCAATCATGTGATATACTGACAGCCTTTTTGCTCTCTGCCACTGGAGCTGCAGCATCCTGGAAAGGGGCTGCTCCTTTGGTGCTAGAAAAAGGTGAGATGACAGAGCTGAAGCTGAACTGTGATGACCGTGTAGCATGAGTAAAAAGCAAACACTTTTTGTTGTAAGACATTGAGGTGTGGGGACATCAGCCTAGGACGACTAATAAACTGATACTAGAGGAGGGGTATTGCCAATCCTTAAAATATGGGCACTGACTTTAAGCCCAGGGATGGGTGATGAGTAAACCACCGCTGGAGGCTGGAAAGATGGTGACCTCATCTATGCAACCATGAGACAGGTGCTGAAATATCTTGGTAAGATATAAATATCTTAGCTGGCCTGCAGTATCTTGGCAGACTGTTGTTAACATGGCAAGTGGGCTCATGCTTAGATGGAGAGTGTGCCTTTTTAGTGTCAGCTGCTTTCGACAAGATTCTTCGAAAGAGACATAAGGTCAAGGAAGAGACAGACATGCAGTTGGGCCCAGTAAGTCACTGAGATTTTGAGGTCATATATTACTAGAGCACAAGGAAGCCTGAACTGACAGACAGCTCCCTCCCCAAATAATCACACCAAAATGGAACTTCTAAATGCGATACATGCCCTTAAGGAAAAGTACAAGAAACGTTGAACATAGATGCCAATGATACTTGATCCAATGTGGGTAGGGGAGGAGGTTGATTCAAAAAAGACTGACTCTGGATCCAAACTGCCTAGACTCAAGTCCCTGCTCCCACTACCCATTAGCTGTGTGTCTAGAGACAAGTTACACAGCCATCCATCCCCTCAATTTACTCACCAGTAGAAACAGGATAAAAATGTTGCCAACCTCTGAGGATGTTGGCAGAATTACATGGAAGGATTTGTGCTTGGTGTTAGCTGTCAGGTTTGCTACTGTAACAGCAGTCACCCCCTTTATATTCCAAGTTCCCTGAGGGCAGGCACCATGTTCGTCTTGCTCACCCATGTATCTCTATTATCAAGTCTCCTGCTTGATACATGATATACACTCAAAACATGTTAGTTGAATCAGTTAATAAATTATTCCAGGGGCATTTGGACTCCAGAAGTTCATGCAGGTGCATTCCCTGGTGCCTGCCTAATATTCCTTGCCCCAAGACTCCTCTAAGCTGCTCTCTGCCCAGTTTTGGACCTCGGACGTCACTCTCCATATAGCCCAGTGGATTAATGATTTGGATAGAATGGGATCTCTCCCCAGGACAGGGTCAATGCCATGTCTAGCCCTTACCTGGTCCTCCTGAGAAATAAAGAGGCTCAATACCCTTTTGGCATACAATAGTTTTGCACAGCATTAAGTAGAGCTTTGAATATTTCCAGTGAGAGTGGTGGAATGTGTGTGTGTGCGCAGATAACATGCGGTCAATATGGGATCTGGACTCACCAGCAATCTTGGTGATCAGGAAGATGTAGGAAAGAACATAATAATAAAATATGTAGGTTAAGATCCAGTAGGGAGATGTCAGCCCAGGAAAAAAATGGAGTTCACGTGGATAAAATAATAGTGCCTGATTTCACCGGGCGCGGTGGCTCAAGCCTGTAATCCCAGCACTTTGGGAGGCCGAGGCGGGTGGATCACGAGGTCGAGAGATCGAGACCAACCTGGTCAACATGGTGAAACCCCGTCTCTACTAAAAATACAAAAAATTAGCTGGGCATGGTGGCGCGTGCCTATAATCCCGGCTACTCAGGAGGCTGAGGCAGGAGAATTGCCTGAACCCAGGAGGCGGAGGTTGCGGTGAGCTGAGATCGCGCCATTGCACTCCAGCCTGGGTAACAAGAGCGAAACTCCGTCTCAAAAAAAAAATAAAAAATAAAAAATAAAAAAATAGTGCCTGATTTTAATCTGCAGATATAAATCTCTCAGTTTCACTTGCTTTAACAACATCTCCATCTCCATCTTCCTTGTCCTGGAGACAATATAACCTGCTTTCCTCCAGCTCATGTCTTTATTGAATGTTACAGACCTCAGATAACAATGCCAGGTGGACTGCACTATGACAGAGAAGGTGTTAGAAAACTAAGAGCATTCTTATTCGGGACCCCTTTTCTCGCCATACCACAAGATGGGCACTCAGTATTTTTGAGTGAGTGAACAAATGAATAAAATAATACAAGGTGAACATGAGGGGCATTGTGATATGTTATACAAATGGCTACAGAGATTTCCCATTCTTGCATACAAACGACTCTACATGTGACTGTGAAGCTCTTCCCTTCACTTCATTTCTCCCTTTCTTGAGTCTGGGCTATGTTGTGTCTTACTTTGGGCCAATGCAATTTGCATCCCCGATGTGACACAAACATAGACCTGCTGAGCACTCATGCATTGGCGCTGGCCTTCTCTTGCTGCCCTGTGCCTGCCACCATGTGAGGGAGCCTGGCCTAGCCTATGGGATGATAATACACACATGGCCCAGAAGACCCTCACTCTAGCCGACTGTCAGCCAGTCTCCAGAAGCAGAGTCAACCAGCAAGACCAGCAGTTGACCACAGATGCCCAAGTAAGCCCAGCTGACACTAGCAGAAGACAGGGCCAGTTTAGAATAGCCCAAATTTCCTGCTCTCAGGAAAAAATGGATGTGTCTCAACCTACTAAATTTTGGGGTAGTTTGTTATACGGTAAAATGTTCTGATACAGGTACCTTATTTTTACAGGTGTTTGTAAAGCATATGGCACACAGGGTAGGGGTTCAGCAAATTGCCATTTCTTTTTATCCCCTCTTGATGCAAAAAAATATTATAGTGGTAATATTTCCCATTTAATGAGTTCACACTATATGTCAGGGATGCTAAATGCTTTATACATACTTATTTAATTTTCAAAATAACCCTGGGAAAAAGATGAGGGCATGTCTATCTATAGCTGAGAAAAAAGAATGAAACAGAAGTAAATTATTGGATAGCAACAATTTGCTATCCAATAGGAAAACTGGCAGAACTGGGATCTGAACTCAAGTCATCTGGCCCTAAAGCCCACCTCTCAACCACCACAATGCCCTGCTTCTTTAAGAGGAAAGAAGGAAAGGTTCTGACGCTACCCGTTTCCACATGTGGCCCCCACTTTTGAAGCGTTCTCTGCTTTTGCTGGTGCTTTTCTTCCTTCAAGGACCAGAAGCAGCTCCACTTCCTCATTTGCTTCCTCAGATAGAGGTTGTCCCTCTGGCATGTCCTCCCAGACATTCCACAGTCAAGGCATGCATCACGAGGGAAGAGATGCTCCCTTGTATTCAGCTATCCTCAGGTCCCAAGGACAGGTGCCAGGGTGAACCTTGCCACCCTAGAAACCCTCAGAGGAGGTGAGAAGGTGAACACTCGCTCATTCCATTTTAAGTGCTTTAATCACCACTTTAAAAGCTTTAGTTAATTTCCCATTAATTTAATTATTTGTTTAACAGATATTTGTTAAACTCCTGGAAGGCCCCAGGAAAATATGATTAGGTGACTTTTGAACAACCCAGCAAATTTCAAAAATGCTAAAGATGCTGCAGAGATGTAAATCTATTCTGTAGCCCAGTTGTATAAGAAGCAAGACCAACAAGTACATTTTCCTGCAGAAAAAAATGTTATTAAATTTTTCTCTGAAAACGTGTCCTTCACCCAAGCCAACCTCTACTCCTACACATGTTTCTGCATTTAATAGTGCATTTTTGAGCAAGAAAAAACTAAAGCTGTTCTGGTGATTGATTTAGAGGGCCCAACTCTGCTTATCCTAGTATATTAAGACAGTGCTAACCTCAAGGACTCCACCAAAGCTCTACCCTGGCAGGGCTAATGCAGAGCAACAAACCGATTTCAGAAAAGGCATCTGGGACAAAGGCAATGTGGTGACAACTGGGTTACTTGGGAAAATCAAATATAAGAATCCATTTATGCTCGTGATATATTCTGAACACATCTCCTTAGGAACTGTCTTGAAATAGACTAGCATATCCTTAAGCTGCCCTGATATAAACATTATTCAGATACCCACGCTCAGTGCCACCAGCTATTCCCAAATCCCAGAGCTTCTTTATTTACTCTCCTTCATCAGATTCTCAGCCAGGGGTGGTACCACCTCCTCCAGGAGCCTTTTGGAGGTGTGTGGGAATGTTTTGGTCTCATACGGACACTGCTGGTGTCAGAGTCCAAGAATGGCAAGCATCCTACATTGAACAGGACAGTCCTATGCAATAAAGACTGTCCCATCCAAAAAGTTGGTGACATCTTACTAAGAAACAGGATGGAGGAGCAGCAACTCAAGTACTCAACTTCTTGAAGGCCTATACTCGGTGCAAAGGACATCACAGGGAAACCTCCCCGCTTCCTGCTTCAAATGAAAGAGGAAGTGCTTTCAGGGAGGACCCTGTACCCATGGCATTAGGGAGATGGAACTCTGGCAACTTATACGCTGTCACTGGCTTACAGTTCACTGTTCATACCCTGAACTCTCCCGGGTGTGGTTCTGCAAGACCATCTTGAGTTGGGGAGTGAGTTGCAGAAAGCTGCAAGGGGAAGTGTTAGTGAAAGCAGGCCTGCCAGTCCTTGGATCTGAGGAGTTTACATGCCTCCTGCCTGGGGGTTGAGTCAAATGGAAAGGCAGGCCAGCTGCATGTGCTGGCATGACTTGGTGGCAGGAGAGACACTGACAAAGGAAGGTGTCCTCTGCTCCTTCCCAACCCGTGCCCATAGCAACTGGCACATCATCAAGAAAGATAACCAGGTTCTGGCTTCTGTCCCAGTAGCGGAGGGGACAGCTCTCAAGCTCCGCTCCCAGGTCTCCAGAAAAAGATACTGAATGTGATAAAAAGATACAGATTCTGCCAGCTCTTATCTAGACTAATAATAACCAATACTACTGCTAGCAATAACAATGATTACCTGGTTGATGGAGGGTTTCATGTGTGCCAGCCATGGTGCCAAGCATCCTATTTACTGCTGATCCCTGAACAATGCAGGGGTTAGGGGTGCTGACTCCCCATGCAGTTGGAAATCTATAACTTTTGACTCCCCCAAACATAACTGTTAACAGCCTACTGTTGACCAGAAGGCTTACTGATAACATAAACTGCTAGAACATATTTTGTGTTTCAGGTGTATTACATACTAAATTCTTACAAAAAAATAAGCTAGGGAAAAACAGTAGTGAGAAATCACAAGGGAGAGAAGATGCAGTTACTATTTACTAAGCAGAACTGGACCATCATGAAGTTCTCCATCCTTGTCATCTTTGTGTTCAGCAGGCTGAGGAGGAGGAAGAGGAGGGGCTGTCTTGCTGTGGCAGGGGTGGCAGAGGCAGAAGAAAATCTGTATCTAAGTGGACCCACGTAGCTCAAACCCATGTTGTTCAAGGGCCAATTGTATCCCTACCCTTAATCCTCACAAAGCCTCTACAAGGTAGATGGCCTTAACCCCATTTTACAGACGAATAACCAGGCTTCAGATTAAGACTGGAAATTTACAAAGGGTGTGTGTCTGTGGAAGCTGCTAGGAGGGCTCGGTGAGGAAAACTGGCTCAGCCTTCATTTACATAAAAAAGCAACAACTTTCTTAACATTCATTTAGGAACCAGAGGTGCACTGAGTGGCTTCTCCATGCCAGACGGTGCAGTAGAAAGGGGGCCACTGGAAAATAAAACAAAGGTCTTGCCCTGGAGGAACTCACCATCTAGTGGTGGAGAAAGACCATCAAGTGTAACAATTCACAAATAATCACCAAATCTAAGACCTGGGACAAAATCAGACAAGGTACGGAGATCTAAGAATAACAAGCAAGGGCACTGTAGATGGGATGGTCAGGAAAGACTGCCGTAAGGAAGCCGGCTTTGGGCTGAGGCTTGAGGGATAAGAAAGTGGAGAAGGGAAGTGGGGGCTTTGGCTTTGATGCTCAGGCCCTGGAATGCTGAGATATCTCCCCATGGGGAGATGGGTGCCCCAATTTCTCAGAAAAAGGGGAGAACCCGAAAGGCAGGAGGCATGCATAGTCAGCCCTCCTGAGCCAAGGGGAGCTGATTAGCCCATGGCCTGTGGCCTGTGTCCAAGCCCAGGGTGGGTGGGGAAGGATAGTGCTGACTGAGTGGTATTTTCAAATCTCCTCCAACCAGACCCTAGAAACCTGCCATCAGTACTGTCAGGGAGAAAGCTGCAAATTAGATTCCATTTTCCTTTAGATCCTAAGGAGAAGAGTATGCTGGGTTGTTGACTATCAGGAAGTCCATCCCATATTCCACTGCAACCTTCGCTCATTAGCAAGTGTGCACTGCATGCTGCCTGTGTGCAAAGCTGGCATCACAACACCCTGTGATGGCTTATTGTCCTGTCTCTGTCTAGAGAACTTCCTGAGAGCAGGATCCACCTGCTTTACTAAACTAGGGAGGCAGTACTGAGTCACGGCTCTGAGCATGGGCTCTGCAGTTAGGCAACCTGGGTTCCAAACCAGGTTCTACCACTCGGTAATTGTGTGACCTTGAGCAAGTTACATACCTACCTTAAGCCCCAGTTTTCTCACCTGTAAAGATCAGGTAATAGCAGTATCTACTTCCAAGGGCTGTTGAGGGTATTTCCTGAGCTTACATGCATGAAGCACTTAGAAAGATGCCTAGAAACAGTAAACAACAAATGCAAACTACCTTTAATAATCACGAATGTTTGTTGAGAGATTGCTCCAGTTTGAACAAGATACCAACATTACTGAGCCCAGTTCTGTGCCTGATTTGGTGCTAGGCACATGCAGGCTTGTTTAACAGCACTCGCCCCCATTTTATTGATCAGGAAGGCTCAGCGAGGTCACGTGACTTGTCAGAGAGCACAGGGCCAAGGCGGGATCTAAAATTAGTTCCTCTGTCACTGGATTTGGTGACCTGTCCTCAAGGCCAGAGATGCCTGGGAAGCAAGACTCTCCAAAGAATGGTGGGTGGAGGGCAAGAGACTCAGCCCATCTCTGGTTAGTGAGTCTGAACACTGGCCCACCATGGAGCTGCTAATGACTGCTTCTCCCCAGCCTGCAGGAGTTGAACAAAAGTCATGCAAAACTCACTGTTTACAACTCTAATTGCGGAGTTTGGACATGAAGCGAAGAACATGTCATGTGGAATGATGAATAACAAATCAAGCAGCTGCTTTTTTTTTTTTTTTTTTTACCATGGGAGCTGCAGGAGCAGCCCAGAGTTCACCATCACTTGGTGCAAAGAGAAGGCTAACACTGCGGCACTAACATCTGTGTGCTTACAACATTCGTTGGCTCCTTCCCTGTTTGCTTGCACCCCCATACTCAGCTGATGTGTCCAGGCAGGAGATGGGTGGTCTGCCTCTCTTTTGCAATTACCAAAACAGAAATGGAAATAAGATATTTTCTAAAAGCCAGGTGGGAAGCTGGCTGGGTGCTCACCTCACCCAGAGAACGGGCACCAGCTCTGGGTGACCTGAGAATCAGGGATAACTGCCAGCAGGTTCCAGTGGTCAGCTGTGAAAGTCCTTTTGGCCATGCCCTGTGGAGGCTGTGGAATATAAAGAGGCAGTGCTGGTAGAGAAAGCAGCACTGCTAAGCGGTAGCCCTCTTCTTCCCAGCCTTCATCATGGGGGCAGTTGCTCCTGGTTGTGACGTAGTAACACCTATAATCATGTCTAGATTCTAGTCACCTAGAATCTAGACTTACAGCCTGCACTATTGTTGGTGGGACCTACAGACATCTTTACATGTTTCAGCCAAAGGAAGATAAGCTGGCAAAGTGGTTTTAAGATTAAATCAACTGACATACTGAAAGTGTTTAGCAGACATGGACACATACTAATTCCATGTGCATATATATCTATATATATACATACAGAAGTAAATGCATAAACATACACACACACACACACACACACACACACACACACACATATATATATATATAATACATTTATACATAAAAATAATACAATCCGGCTGGGCACGGTGGCTCAAGCCTGTAATCCCAGCACTTTGGGAGGCCGAGGCAGGTGGATCACGAGGTCAAGAGATCAAGACCATCCTGGCCAACATGGTGAAACCCCGTCTCTACTAAAAATACAAAAATTAGCTGAGTGTGGTGGTGTGCACCTATAGTCCCAGCTACTTGGGAGGCTGAGGCAGAACTGCTTGAACCCGGGAGGCGGAGGTCGCAGTGAGCCGAGATCATGCCACTTCACTCCAGCCTGGTGCCTGGCGACAAAGTGAGACTCTGTCTCAATAATAATAATAATAATAATAATAATAATACAACCCACAGTAAATGGCATTTCCTATGAACTAAGTTTTGTTTTAAGTTACAGATTCTTGAGATAAAGAGAAATTATGTATTCTTTCCCAGGACATAAGCTAACAAGTGGCAGAGCTGAGATTTACAGGCAGGTGGACCTAGCAAGGTCCGTTCACTTCTTTCAGTTGGACCATCAGGAAAGAGTGAGACTACAGGCTGGATTAATGAAACAACTCACTTGGTCATCACTTACCCATGAGCAGACAAAGAGAAGAACAAGTTCCTGAGCTCTGGAACATAGGCAAGGAGACATTAGGCACCAGGTACTCATGGATTCACAAAGAGCTGCTGGGATGAAGGGAGCCACCTCTGCCCAGGAACTCTGGAGTGGGGATGACCCCAGTTTTTCAGCCCAACTGTTAGCCTCCAATGTCCCCTTTCTTCATCCGTGGAGAGTTTGCTCTTGGTTGAGGTATAGTAACACCTACCATCTCCATCATGTGTGGGGTACTGGGCTAGGCACCATGGCATAGAGGCCATCAGAACCCTCACAATAATTCAGTGACATGGAAGTTACATCCCAGTTTTACAGATTATAAATCTTACTCAGGTTAGAAAGATCAGATCACTTGCCCCAGTCACACATGCAATATGGGCAGAACTGGTCCTGGACCCCAACCCTTATCTGACCTCATGTCCATACTCTTTCTACCGCATTGCACATCTGCCACTGCCTTGGGTTCTCTGGAGCAAAGAACACCCCCTCAAACAACCACCCTGGAGGGATCCAAGATGGCCAACTAGGAGCAGCTCAGGATTGCAGCTCTCAGTGAAAGTGCAGAGAGTGAGTGGACGCCACATTTCCAGACGGATTTTTATTGCCCGCAGACCAGGAGATTCCCAGGCAGAGGAAGCCCATGGATCGCCAGCATGGCTGTTTTCACCCGCACGGCTGTTTTGGCCAGCCTGGCTGTTTTGCCGGCGCCCGGCACAGCGGTTCATCAAACAAAATACATGGGTCTGGGCGCCGTTTCAGCTGGTGATTGGAGCTCCTGGGAGACAGAGGCACCCATTCATCTGATTAAAAAGGGGACTGAAACAGTGAACCAGGCCAGGAGATTCCCTGGCAAACAAGCGCCACGAATCTCAGTGCTGCTGTTTCAGCCTGCGCAGTGGGTCACCACACGGGAAATCACACAGATCCCAGCACTTATTCAACAGGTAACTGGAACACCTGGGAGATAGTCGATCATTCAACTAAAAAAAAAAAAAAAAAAGGCTGTGAGGCAGGGAGCCAGGTGATCAGTCTCGGCTGGACCCACCCCCACAAAAAACAGCAATCTGAAATGCTCTGGATTGAGTTTCACAGCAAGCACAGCTGAGCCCAGCATAATCCAGCTCTGTTGGGGAGGGGTGCCCGCCACTACTGAGGCAGCCCACCACTACAGAGATAGTTTGCCATTGCTGAGGCAGCCCACCATTGCCTAGGAGCCCACCATTACAGAGAGAGTCCACCTATATAGAGGTAGGCCACCATTGCTGAGGCACTTGTAACTACACCTGTGTAAACAGGACTGCAGGGAAGTTCACACAGCAGCTGGGCAGAGCCCACAGCAGCGCAGCAAAGCCTCTGCAGGCAGACAGTGACTAGGCTGCCTCCTCGCTGGGCAGGGCAGCCCTGAAAAAAAGGCAGCAGCACAACAGGAACTCATAAATAAAGCCCTAACTCCCTGGGACAGAGCACCTGGGGGAAAAAAAGAAGAGGGTTTATGAGTTCTGCTGTAGCAGACTTAAATGTACCTGCCCAGTAGCTCTGAATGAACAATGGAGCTCGCAGCTCAGCACTTGAGCTCCTATAAAGAACAGACTGTCTCCTCAAGCAGCTCCCTGACCCCTATATATCCAAAGAATCACCTCATAAATGAGAGCTCAGACTGACATCTGGCGGGTATCCTTCTGGGACAAAGATAGCAGAAGAAGAAGCTGGCAACAACCCTTACTGTTCTGCAGCCCCTGCAGGTGATCCCCAGGCAAGCAGGGCCTGGAGTGGACCTCAGCAGTCCTACAGCAGAGGGGTCAGACTGTTGGAAGGAAAACTAAGAAACAGAAAGAAATAACTTCATCATCAACAAACTGGACGTCCACTCAGAGACCCAATCTGAAAGTCAACGACTACAAAGATGACAGGCAGATAAATCCACAAAGATGTGAAGAAAGTGGCACAAAAAGGATGAAAACACCCGAAATCAGAACACCTCTCCTCCTACAAGGGATCACAAGTCCTCACCAGCAAGGGTACAAGGCTAGATGGAGAATGAGTGTCATGAACTGATAGAATCAGGCTTCAGAAGGTGGGTAATAAGAAACTTCTGTGAGCTAAAACAACATGTTTTTAACCCAATGCAAAGAAACTAAGAACATTGAAAGAAAATTTTATGAAATGCTAATGAGAATAAACAACTTACAGAGGAATATAAGTGAATTGATGGAGCTGAAAAACACAACATGAGAACTTTGCAAAGCATACACAAGTTTCAACAGGCAAATTGACCAAGCAGAAGAAAGGATATCAGAGGTCGAAGATCAACTCAATGAAATAAAATGAGAAAGTGAGATTAGAGAAAAAAGGGTAAAAAGGAATGAACAAAGTCTCCAAGAATTATGAGACTATGTGAAAAGACCTAATCTACGTTTGATAGGTGTACCTGAATGTGATGGAGAGAATAAATCCAAGCTGGAAAATACTCTTCAGGATATTATCCAGGAAAACTTCCCCAACCTAGCAAGGCAGGCCAATATTCAAGTCCAGGAAATAGAGAGACCACCACAATGATATTCCTCAAGAAGACCAACCCCAAGACACGTAATCGTCAGATTCACCAGGGTTGAAATGAAGGAGAAAATGCTAAGGGTAGCCAGAGAGAAAGGTCAGGTTACCCACAAAGGGAAGCCTATCAGACTCACTGCAGATCTCTCAGCAGAAACCCTACAAGCCAGAAGAGAGTGGGGGCCAATATTCAACATCCTTAAAGAAAAGAACTTTCAACCCAGAATTTCATATTCAGTCAAACTAAGCTTCATAAGAGAAGGAAAAATAAAATCTTTTGCAAACAAGCAAGTTCTCAGAGATTTCATCACCACCAGGCCTGCTTTACAAGAGCTCCTGAAAGAGGCACTAAACATAGAAAGGAACAACCAGTACCAGCCACTCCAAAAACATACCAAATGGTAAAGACCATCAACACAATGAAGAAACTGCATCAACTAATGGGCAAAATATCCAGCTAGTATCAAAATGGCAGGATAAAATTCACACCTAACTATATTAACCCTAAATGTAAATGGGTTAAATGCCCCAATCAAAAGACACAGACTGGCAAATTGGATAAAAAGCCAAAACCCATCAGTGTGCTGTATCCAGGAAACCCATCTCACATGCAAGGATACACAAAGGCTCAAAATAAAGAGATGGAGGAAGATTTACCAAGCAAATGGAGAGCAAAAAAAGGCAGGAGTTGCAATTCTTGTCTCTGATAAAATAGACTTTAAACCAACAAAGGTCAAAAGAGACAAAGAAGGACATTACATAATGGTAAATGGATCAATGCAAGAAGAAGAGCTAACGATTCTAAATATATACACACCCAATAGAGGAGCACCCAGATACATAAGGCAAGTTCTTAAGGACTTACTAAGAGACTTAGACTCCCACACAATAATACTGGGAGACTTTAACACCCCATTGTCAATATTAGACAGATCAACAAGACAGAAAATTAACAAGGATATCCAGGACTTGAACTCAGACCTGGAGCAAGCAAACCTAATACACATTTACAGAACTCTCCACCCCAAATCCACAGAATATACATTCTTTTCAGCACCACATCGCACCTACTCTAAAATTGACCACATAATTGGAAGTAAATCACTCTTCAGCAAATACAAAAGAACGGAAATCATAACAAACAGTCTCTCAGACCACAGTGTAATCAAGTTAGAACTCAGAATTCAGAAAGTAACTCAGAACCACACAGCTTCATGGAAACTGAACAACTGGCTCTTAAATGTTGACTGGATAAACAATGAAATGAATGCAGAAATAAAGATGTTCTTTGAAACCAATGAGAATGAAGACACAACATACCAGAATCTCTGGGACACAACTAAAGCAGTCTCTAGAGGAAAATATACAGCAATGAATGCCCACGTGAGAAGCAAGGAGAAATCTAAAACTGTCACCCTATCATCAAAATTGAAAGGGCTAGAAGAGCAAGATTAAAAAAAACCCAAAAACTCAAAAGCTAGCAGAAGATAAGAAATAACTAAGATCAGAGCAGAACTGAAGGAGATAGAGACACAAAAAACCCTTCAAAAAATCAATTAGCCCAGAAGCTGTTTCTTCGAAAAGATCAACAAAATAGACAGACCACTAGCCAGATTAATAATTAAAAAAGAGAATAATCAAATAGATGTGATAAAAACGATAAAGTGGATATCACCACAGATTCCACAGAAGTACAAATCATCATCAGAGATTATTACAAACAACTCTATGCACATAAACTAGTAAACCTGGAAGAAATGGATAGATTCCTAAACACTTGCATCCTCCCAAGCCTAAACCAGGAAGAAGTCAAAACCCTGAATAGACCAATAACAAGGTCTGAAGTTGAGGCAGCAATTAAGAGCCTACCACCCAAAAAAAGCCCAGGTCCAGTTGGGTTCACAGCCGAATTCTACCATACATACAAAGAGGAGCTGGTACCATTCCTTCTGAAACTATGAATCCTTCTCAAATCATTTTATGAGACCAACATCATCCTGATACCAAAACCCAGCAGAGACTCAGCAAGAAAAGAAAACTTCAGACCAATATCCATGATGAACATAGATGCAAAAATTTTCAATAAAATACTGGCAAACAGATTGCAACAGCACATCAAAAAGCGTATCCACCATGACCAAATAGGATTCATCCTGGGGATGCAAGGCTGATTCAACATACACAAGTCTATAAACATAATTCACCACATATACAGAACCAAAGACAAAAACTACATGATTATCTCAATTGATGCAGAGAAGGCCTTTGACAAAATTCAACAGCCCTTTATGCTAAAAACCCTCAATAAACTAGGTATTGATGGAACACATCTCAAAATAATAAAAGCTATTTACAAGAAACCAACAGCCAATATCATACTGGATGGGCAAAAACTGGAAGCATTCCCTTTGAAATCTGGCACTAGACAAGGATGCCCTCTCTCACCACTCCTATTCAATATAATATCGGAAGTTCTAGCCAGAGCAATCAGGCAAGAAAAAGAAATAAAGGGTATTCAAATAGGAAAGGAAGAAGTCAAATTGTCTCTATTTGCAGATGACATGATTGTGTATCTAGAAGACCCCATTGTCTTAGCACAAAATCTCCTGAAACTGATAAGCAACTTCAGCCAAGTCTCAGGATACAAAATCAATGTGCAAAAATCACAAGCATTCCTATACACCAATAACAGACTTAAAGAGAGCCACATCAAGAATGAACTGCCATTCACAATTGCTACAAAGAAAGAGAATAAAATATCTAGGAATACAACTAACAAGGAACATAAAGGACCTCTTCAAGGAGAACTAGAAACTACTGGTCAATGAAATAAGAAAGGACATACACAGCTGGAGAAACATTCCATGTTCATAGTTAGGTAGAATCAATATTGTGAAAATGGCCATACTGCCCAAAGTAATTTACAGATTCAATGCTATCCCAATCAAGCTACCAATGACCTTCTTCAAAGAACTGGGAAAAAACGCTTAAACTTCATATGGAACCAAAGGAGACCCTGCATAGCCAAGTAAATTCTAAGCAAGAAGAACAAAGTGGGAGGCATCACACTACTGGACTTCAAACTATACTACAAGGCTACAGTAATCAAAACAGCATGGTACTGGCACCAAAACAGAGATATAGACCTGTGGAACAGAACAGAGGCCTTGGAGGCAACACAACATCTACAACCATCTGATCTTTGACAAACCTGACAAAAACAAGCAATGGGGAAAGGATTCCCTGTTTAATAAATGGTGTTGGGAAAACTGGCTAGCCATGTGCAGAAAGCAGGAACTGGACCACTTCCTGATACCTTACACTAAAATTAACTCCAGATGGATTAAAGACTTAAACATAAGACCTAACACCATAAAAACCCTAGAAGAAAATCTAGGCAAAACCATTCAGGACATAGGCATAGGCAAGGACTGCATGACTAAAACACCAAAAGCATTGGCAACAAAAGCCAAAATAGACAAATGGGACCTAATCAAACTCCACAGCTTCTGCACAGCAAAAGAAACCGTCATTAGAGTGAATCCGCAACCAACAGAATGGGAAAACGTTTTTACGCTCTACCCATCTGACAAAGGGCTGATATCCAGAATCTACAAAGAACTAAAACAGATTTACAAGAAAAAAACAAACAAGCCCGTTCAAAAGTGGGCACAGGATATGAACAGACACTTTACAAAAAAAGACATACATGAGGCCAACAAACATATGAAAAAATGCTCATCATCACTGGTCGTTAGAGAAATGCAAATAAAAACTACATTGAGATACCATCTCATGCCAGTTAGAATGGTGAGCATTAAAAAGTCAGGAGACAACAGATGCTGGAGAGGATGTGGAGAAATAGGAACACTTTTACACTGTTGGTGGGAGTATAAATTAGTTCAACCATTGTGGAAGACAGTGTGGCGATTCCTCAAGGACCTAGAAATAGAAATTCCATTTGACCCAGCAATCCCATTACTGGGTATATATCCAAAGGATTATAAATCGTTCTACTATAAGAACATATGCACACGAATGTTCATTGCAGCACTGTTTACAATAGCAAAGACCTGGAACCAACCCAAAAGCCCATTGATGATAGATTGGACAGGAAAAATGTGGCACATATATACCATGGAATATTATGCAGCCATCAAAAACGATGAGTTCATGTCCTTTTCAGGGACATGGATGAACCTGGAAACCATCATTCTCAGCAAATTGACACAAGAACAGAAAATCAAGCACTGCATGTTCTCACTCATAGGCGGGTGTTGAACAATGAGAACACATGGAAACAGGGAGGGGAACATCACACACTGGGGTCTGTCGGGGGGAAATAGGGGAGGGACAGCAGGGGGTGGGGAGTTGGGGAGACATAGCAAGGGTAGAATTGCCAGATATAGGTGAAGGGGAGGAAGGCAGCAAATCACACTGCCATGTGTGTACCTATGCAACAATCTTGCATGTTCCTCACATGTACCCCCAAACCTAAAATGCAATAAAAATTAAAAAAAAAAAACAAACAGAAACAAAAACACCACCACTCTGCACCAAGAAACTGAACGTGTGGCAAGGAGAAGCTGAGGTTGGTTGGCCAGAGGGAGCCTCACAGGGCCAGCCCCTGCATCACTCTGTACTGCCATGAACAGTGGCCTCTGGAACCATGAGAGGTGACAGCTTAGAGGACAATAAGTACAGAAATCCAATTAACCCTATCTGGATTAGTCCCTAAATAACACAGAGCTGGAGGGGACCAGACGAAGCTGCAGGAGTGTGTGAGGCTCCCCGACACATTACCCTGTTGGGACTCCCCAATACCATTCACCAGCGTGCACCTGAGCAATGCAACCACACCCCACGGAGTCATGGAGGGCACAACTTAATGACAGGAGAGCCAAGAAATAAACTCAGGGGTTTTTCAAAACCACAAAGTCACTCAGTGCCTGGTATTCTTTTTCACTTAAATAGACAAAAATCATAGAGAACTGGGGAAATCTGCCAAAGGCCAAGTGGCTAGACATTTAAATTCTTGGACCACAAAGGAAAACTTTGCAATTGTCTCTGAGATGTGAAGCGAAAAGATCTGGGGGTACAAGCACAATCCATGAGAGGTCTTTAACGCCCCTGCAGATACTGAGGCCAATGCCACACAGGGGAGAGGTGATGGCTTTGAGGAATTCATCTCCAGGTTAAAACAGAGGACTTCTTTCATCTCAGCTCTAATCTTTAAACCTTGAGTCAAAGCACTTCCTGAAGCTTAAATGTGGCAGCTTTAGTATTTCAAAAATGTCAGAAGGAATTAAAGTCCCTTTTATCTTTCTCCTCCTATAACCAAGAATTCACCTTCCCATAGAAAAAGCACTCCTCCGAAACTCCCATGTCTTTTATAGTCTAGTAAATTTAGGCAGAAAGAATGGGAGAAATCCCCAGACCTGATCTTATCCCTGCTTTCTCTTTTTGTGGGCTAGTGGGACAGTAGTACGGAGCAGTAGGTTGGAAGATTTCATTGTATAAACTGTGATCATCTAAGTGCCTGCCTCCCTCTCCAGACAGGAACTCCTCCAGAGCAGGGACCTGGGCAAAGCTGCCTTTCTGTCTTACAATGCTTGGCATAAAATAATACTCAACACATGTTTGTTGAATGAACAAATGAATGATTGATTGAATAAAGACCTGGTGGGGAGATCCCACTATTGTGCTTCCCATCAGAAGAAATTTTCCAGGCTGTTAGACTAATCGGGGCTAATATTCTCAGTTATTTTTAGGATTGCTTGAAATTTACTGCTAATTTAAATAAAATGGTTACATTTACGCATTAACCAATTACATGCTTCTCAGCAGCTTCACCACACTAATTTGATTAGTTACACTCCGCTTTCTCCTATCCAATGCCTTCTCTGAGACCTGGGAATATTATGACCACAGAGTGAACTTTTTAAACAGCATTGAAGCAGAATCTCCCAAAAGGTTTAAGCACAGATGTGAAACCTGTCCCTTTGTCCAGCCCAAACTGTCTTTGGGTCTCTAATGTTTTTGGCCCCACTAGTTCCCACTATAAGTTGCTCTACAAAACTACAAAACTACAAAACTATCACTTTTTAATAACAGCCGTTATGAATGGTGTGAGATGGTATCTCATGATGGTTTTGATTTGCATTTCTCTGATGATTAGTAATGATGAGCACTTTTTCATTGTTTGTTGGCTGCTTGTATGCCTTCTTTTGAGAGTGTCTGTTCACATCCTTTGCCCTTTCTTAATGGGGTATTTGTTTTTGGTTGCTGAGTTAAGTTCCTTATAAATTCTGAATAGCGGACCTTTGTCAGAGGCATAGTTTGTGAATATTTTCTCCCATTCTGTAGGCTGTCTGTTTACTCTGTTAATAGTTTCTTTTGCTATGCCAAAACTCTTTAGATTCCACTGCTCAATTTTTTTGTTGTTGACAGATCAAACTTCTTCAAGGAAAATGAAACTCCAAAATATGAGGACTTCATAAAAGACAAACTATCATATGTTTAATGACTGAATAAATGAAACAATGAAGGAGAAACTGGAAGTCAAAATACTGGCATCCTTCCTAGTCTCATCTTTGCCAGTAACTTGTAGTGTGACTTTTGGCAAGTCAATTCACATCCCGGATGCCATTTTCTTCTTATTTTTTTTTTTTTTGTCAGAGGTGACACTGACTTAGAAAATATCTAAGTTCTTATGACAAAGACAAGACCTCCTGGACACACAGAAAACCACGACCTGCTATCCCTCTGCAGTCAGGCAGGACCATGTTACCAGGTCTGACCAATGAAATGAGAGAGGAAGTGATGGGAGACACTTTTTGGCCTAAAAAGTCAGAGTCAGATTTCCAGTCCCACTCTTTCTGTTTGGAGGTGGACTGGGTTGGATTGTGTCACCCCAAAATTCATATGTTGAAGTCTTAACCCCCAGTACCTCAGAATGTGATCTTATTTGGAAATAGAGTCATCAAAGTTATAATTAAGTTTGTATGAGGTCACATAAAAGTAGAATGGACCCTTAATCCAACATGAGTCATGTCCTTATAAAAAGGGGCAATTTGGCCATAGATACACACACTGATAATGCCATGTGAAAGGTGATGTTAAGCTGCTACAAGCCAAGGGATCAGCAGAAGTTACGAAAGAGCCTGGAGTAGAATCTTTCCTAGACCTTCAGAGAGATCCTGACCCTGCTGCAACCAGTCTAAGACTTCTAGGCTCCAGATTTGTGAGACAATAATTTTCTGTTGTTTAAGCCATGCAGCTTATGGTACTGTTATGGTGGCCCCGGGAAACTTCTGCAGGGGAAAAGGTCACATGGTCAGACTGTGACCCATAACAGTCACTGAATCACTAGTGGCCCGGAGTGTCCCTCGACCTTTAACAAACTTTGTGAAAACAGTAAGAAAAACATCTGAAACCTAGAAATAAGGCAAAAAAAGGAGAGGGGAGGTGGCCTGTCCTTTTATTTTATCCTGGGATATTAACAGGCCCACCCAAGAGTATGTAATTTTCCATGAAAATGTACTCATGTTTGATTTCGCTATTTACCTTTTGATTCACACCCAGACACTATGAAGTTGTATGCTAACTCCTAGATTTCTGTCTATGTAGAAAAGATCACATGAAAGGCCATAATTTTGTTTCCCCATAGGACACGAACCAGTTTTGCACTTAATCTCTCCATCTTATTGTAATGTTTTTCTTTAGAAAATGCCTACAGATATTCAGTTCCTCAAATGCACTCAGTACCTGCCTAACTATCTTACGAAGTCAGCAAGATGAATGGGGCCAGCCCACAGTCCTGTCTTCTTGTCCTTCTTCCATTTCCACCATTCTTGGCCATTGCTGGCTGAAATCCAAGTCATGAAGCTCAAATGTTGCCGCATATACAATGCTCAAGAGAGAAACAAATTCAAATCTTGGCTGTGGTGAAGATTTGAAGATTAAAAAAGAGAGAATAGTCTGTTTCTAGCACTATGTAGCTTCATAAGGGAAGTCACTTTTTTCTGGTTCATCACGGTTTCCCAGGGCCAAGAGCAGTATCTGGCACATGAATGCTGTTCATAAAAAAGGAGCAATTTGGACACAGACAAACACATAGAGAATGTCATGTGAAGGGTGGAGTTATGCTGCTACAAGCCATTACCTTGATTTGGACAAGGTAATGAATTAGAAAGTCATAGAATTCCAGGGTGCAAGCGCCCTTAGGAATTTCTTAGCTTAAGAGACTATATGATATGAAAATCCTTCAGAATGTCCCTGGAGCCTGCCAAATGGCTCAATGCTGATGATGGAGAGGTCAAAATAACCCGAGCCAATGACTGGGAAGAGTTTCCTCATACTCAGCCAAAAATCTGTGTCCTTATAATTTGGAAGGAGTTTTAATGTCCCCCTTAAATCTGTTCTTTTCTTAAGCAAAACAATTCCTACTCTATTAACTCCAGGACACGATCTTCAGTGTCTTTACCAATCTGGTAATAATAATAACAGCCAACATCTAGTAAGCAATAACTATATACAAGGTTTTGTTGTCTAAACGCTTTATGTGCATTAATTTATTTAATCCTTATAACAACTCCCCAAAGTGGGTACTACTCTATTCTCTCTTATGCCGTTACAAGCCAAGAGACCACCAGCCACTAGCCAATTTCAAGATAGACAATGAAATTGAGGCATGAGGAGACATTCACCTAAGGGACTCAGTAAGTGACATGGCTGGGATTTGAACCCACATAGTGGGTTCTTAATCACTATATACTGCCTCAGAATTTGTCTTTCAGCATTTTCAGGCTTCCTATCAAGTGTGACGCTTAGGGAGGAATATGTAAGGTTTCATAGGAGAGGTCAGAAATATCATTATCCTGGGCTGCTCTCTATTCCCCAGGTAACAATGTAAAGTGCCACCTCCATCTCCTGCAGTTGTGTAGTGCACAACCCGCACAATGGCATGTGACAGCTCCAACTGTGCATACATGACCTTCCTGAAGCTCTCCTTGTCCTATGTGCTCATGGTAACAAGACATTTTGCTGAGAGCTGCCAGTAGGATGGGGTGACATCCCCGGACATACCTGTTGAATGTTTGATTTGGACCAAGTCTGCAGGATTCAGAGGATCTTTGGGGCCCTCACCTGTCCACAGTCTCCTTCTGAGATGTACCCTGACTTCATCCTCAGGTAACACATCCTTGAGTACTCCATTTCTTATCTCTTCCATGAGTAGCGAACTTCTTGAGGGCTGGAAGATACCTTTGGGAAGCCTTGCAGGCAGAAGCTCCTCACCCCTGACTCATCCTCTGCCTCTTTATTCAGAGGAGCTGAATAAAGCTTTATTCAGTGGATGTAGGAGCTCAGGTTGGGAATACACAGACCATCTCCAGGATAACCTGGTCCTTTCCAGCTCTTCCAGCTCACAGGGCAGGCCAGCCTCAACAGAGTCCTACACCTTCCTGTGCTGGGACATGTGTGTAATCTGAAGCTGGTCCCAAACCTCCCTACACAGCACTGCCAGCTGTGCCTCTGAACACTGCCTGGTGGGAAAGGTCAGCTAGACACCAAGTGCTCCCTGTACAGCTCAGTTGCATGAGGGTTCTGCAGCTTTGGGGAATGGGGAAGGGAGACCCAAGTCTTTGAGACTTGCTGCAGCTTCCTATCAAGAAGCTTATTTACAAAGGCAGCTGTCACCATTCCGGGTAAGCACAAATTCACAGTTTCCCAGGCCAACTGAATTTCAGAACAAAGGAATTAGAGATAAGCAGATTGTCAGAGCTGGGAGTGTTGGGCCTACAGAAGACCAGCTCAGCTTCATCATCTGCAGACAGGAATACAGGTCCAGATGAAACTAATCAATGGTGAGAGCGGTCAGAACAATCATTACCTTTGGGTGGAGGTACTGACCAAGAGGACAAATGAGGAAGCCTTCTGGGATGATGGGGTTGAACTTAATGGTGACCATACAGGGTATACAAAGTTAGGAACTGTGCACTTAAGAATTGTGTACTTTAGTATAAAATTCTACCTTAATAAAATAGTAAAACAAAATAAAGGCCCAGAGAATATTAAGTTGATGTTGCAATTGTGTGGCAAGACAAACCCTTGAACTCAGGCATCCCGATGCCCACTTCACTGCCCTTTCCCTGACTCCCTTATATTTGTGCTGCCATAGTAACTCAGTGATGCTCCAGTTGTCTATGAGTAGGTTTCTGTTTGTTTGTTTTCTTTCTTGAGACAGGGTCTCACTCTGTTGCACAGGCTGGAGTGCAGTAGAGTGATTTCGGTTCACTGCAACCTCTGCCTCCTGGGTTCAAGTGATTCTCCAGCCTCAGCCTTCCGAGTAGCTGGAATTACAGGCATGTGCCACCACACCTGGCTAATTTTTTTTCGTATTTTTAGTAGAGTCAGGGTTTTGCCATGTTAGCCAGGCTGGTCTCAAACTCCTGACCTCAGGTGATCCACCTGCCTCGGCCTCTCAAAGTGCTGGTATTACAGGCATGAGCCACCGTGCCTGGTCTGTAGGTAGGTTTTCACTAGGGCAGGCCCCCATGGCAGAGGGCACCCTGGAGTCAAGGAAAGTCCGTTCAGGGTTGGTTGCAGCTAGAACCCTGAGGGTATTTACACTGAACAGGAGTCAGGGTCAAAGTGGAGTAATAATGATAACACTCTCCTTATAGCAATACTAATAGATAACATTTATTGGGTACTTACTATGTACCAAGCATTGTTTTAAATGTTTTACATGTGTCAAATCCTCACAACCACCTTTTTGGTGTATCTACCATTATTAATCCACATTTGACAAATTTTAAAAAATAGACCCAGATTTTAAAATCTTGCCAAGTTTTTATAGCTTGAAAGGTTCAAAGCTGGTATTTAGATTCAGGCAATCTGGCTCCAAAATCTGCACTATAACTATGGCAGAGACTGTCCTATATTGTATGATCTGCAGCTAGTAGAGAACTGGCAGCTTCTGCTCAGGCTAACACCCACCATCACATAGAGAAAACATTCAACATTTGTCCAGTGGTCCAGATAAGATCACAAGTATCAGAAAACAGAGTGCAAATTTACAAAAACACCAACCACTTGTGACCTGGCTACCTTGGCCCACATTCAAGAATAACATGAAGATATTCTATGCTGAAAACCCAGGTACCCAACTTCATTAATAATCAGAACTGCAAATTAAAACCAGAGTACTATACACCCACTACAATGGCTATAATTAAAAATATGGATAATACCAAATGTTGGCAAGGATGAAAAACAACTAGAACTCTAATATAAAGCTGAGAGGAGTAAAAATTGGTACAACAACTTTGGAAAACTCTTTGGCAGTGTATTAGTTGACCCAGGCTGTCACAGAATACCACAGACTGGGTAGCATGAATAATAAATTTATTTTCTCACAGCCTTCTCTGGAGGCTGGGAAGTTCAAGATCAAGATGCTGGCCAATCTAGTTTCCACTAAGGAGCCACCTTCTTGGCTTGCAGACAGCTGCTGTATCACTGTGTCTTTCATGGCAGAGAGAAAAGAAAGCTAGTGATCATGCTCTTGGTGTCTACTCTTGTAAGGACACTAATCCTATCAGATTAGGGCACCACCCTTATGACCTAACTTGATCTTAATTACTTCCTCACTTGAAATACTACCAGGGTCAGGGTTTCAACATATGAATTTTGGGGAGGGGAACAATGCAGTCCATAATATTTTGCCCCTATCTTCCCCAAATGCATGTTTTTAAGGCATGCAAAATACATCATTCTGCCCCAAAAGCCCTGAAGATCTTAACTCATTCTGGCATCAACTCTAAGGTCCAAAGTCTCATCTAAGTATAATCTACATGAGGTAAGTAAGACTCCAAGTACATTTCATACCAGGGCAAAATTCCTCTCCAAATATGAGCGTGTGGGATTAGGTAAGTCATGTGGTTCCAAAACAACTGTGGGAAAGATACAGAATAGATATTCTCATTCCAGAAGGAGAAATCAGAATGAAGGTAAGTGTGATGAGTCCCAAGCAAGTTCAAAATCTTAGCAAGTCAAATTCCATAAGGTCTTAAGGCCCAAGAATAACCCTGTTTGGCTCAATTTTCTGCCCTCCAGGCCCACTGGGATGCCAGCATCACCACCATGGCTGTGTGGTGGTGGCCCTGGCATTTAGGCTAGACAGGGCACCAGCCATTCTCCTGGCCTTGTGGTACGAGTGGCAGCCCTAATGATCCCTAAGAATGCCTTCTGCATCATTCTTCCTTTTCTTGAAAAATAGAGCACATTTAAGTAGCTTTATGGTCCATACGATCTGACAGACTCCAAGTCCAATGGCATTATTTCATTCTATCCCACTTTCTCTGTCCCCTTTAGTTCAAACTGGCAGTCTCTCTACAGGTGTAATTTCATCTCTATTTTGGGTTTCTGTTAAGATGGCTGGCAAAGTCCACCTGAGTCAAATTCATGTTCTCTTTAGCATTTATTTCAGAAAGAGCTTTCCCAGTTTTTTTGCAACATGGCTAGGCTGAGAATTCTTCAAATTTTTAAGTTAAGGTTAAGTGAGGTCACATGGATACCACCTTGACATGATAGGATTAGCATCCTTATAAGAATAGATGCCAGAGAGCTCACTGTTAGGTGCTGTCTGTTTCTCCCATGTGAGGGAACAGCAAGAAGGTGGCCATCTTCAAGACAAGAAGGGAGCCCTCACCAGAAACTGAATTGGCCAGCACTCTGATCCTGGGCTTCCATGCCTCCAGAACTATGAGAAAATAAGTTATTGGTTTAAGGCCTGTGATCCTTTGTTTTGGCAACCTGAGGAGACTAATAAAGGCAACGTCTACTGAAAGTGAAACTATGTCAACCTTGTGACTTAGCAAGTCTGTTCCTGGACATAAATCCAAAAGAAGTGAGCATATATGTACACCAAATGACAGGAGCAAGTCTGTTCATAGCAGCAGTATTCATGATACTTCCAAACTGGCCATAGTCCAAGTGTCCATCAACAGTTGAACAGATCATGAATTATGGCATATGAAACAGAACAATAGTAATAAAAAAAAAACAGATTACCACTACATGTAATGGAAGGGATGCATCTCAGAAATGTAATGATGGAAGTGTTCCCTTTTCACCACATCCATGCCAACGTCTACCGGTTTTTGACTTTTTAATTATGGCCATTCTTGCAGGAGTAAGATGGTATCTCACTGTTGTTTTAATTTGCATTTCCCTGATGGTTAGAGGTGGAGAGCATTTTTTCATGTGTTTGTTAGCTGTTTGTATATCTTCTTTTGAGAATTGTCTATTCTTGTCCTTTGCCCACTTTTTGACGAGATTATGGGTTTTTTTCTTGTTGACTTGTTGAGTTCCTTATAGATTCTGGATATTTGTCCTTTGCTGGATGCATAGATTATGAATATTTTCTCTCACACTGCAGGTTGTCTCTTTACTCTAGTGATTATTTCTTTTGCTGTATGGAACACTTTTACACTGTTGGTGGGAATGTAATTTAGTACAACCACTACGCAAAACAGTATGGATATTCCTTCAAGAATTAAATTTAGAACTACCATTTGATCCAGCAATCCCACTACTGGGTATCTTCCCAAAGGAAAAGAAATCATTATATGAAAAAGACACATGTACACACATGTTTATAGCAGCCCAATTCACAATTGCAAAAATATGAAGCCAACATAAGTGTCCATCAACCAATGAGTGGATAAAGAAAATGTGATATATATTCATCACGGAATACTAATCAGCCATAAAAAAAAATGAAATGGCTGGGCACGGTGGCTTACGCCTGTAAGCTAAGAACTTCAGGAGGCTGAGGCAGGTGGATCACGAGGTCATGAGATAGAGACCATCCTGGCTAACATGGTGAAACCCTGTCTCTACTAAAAATACAAAAAATTAGCTGGGCATGGTTGCGCGTGCCTCTAGTACCAGCTCCTGGGGAGGCTGAGGCAGGAGAATCACTTGAACACAGGAGGTAGAGGTTGCAGTGAGCCGAGATCAAGCCAATGAAATAATGTCTTTTGCAGTAATTTGGATGTAGCTGTAGGCCATTATTCTAAGTGAAGTAATCCAGAAATGAAAAACCAGGTGTTGTATGCTTTCGCTTTTATATAAGTGGGAGCTAAGCTATGAGGATGCAAAAGCATAAGAATGATATAGTGGATTTTGGGGACTCAGCAGGGAAGGCTGGGAGGAGGGGTGAGGAATGAAATATTACATATTGGGTACAGTGTACACTGCTTGGGAGACGGGTGTACTAAAATTTCAGAAATCACCACTAAAGAACTTATCCAAGTATCCACATAACCAAAAACCACCTGTATCCTAGAAACCATTGAAATAAAAATAAAAACTAAAAAAATAATAATTATGAAAGAAGTCAACATGAGAAAATATATACTACATAGTCCTATTTATGTCAAATTCAAACATCAGGCAGCAATACTCTTATTTTTGATCTGGGCATGTTTACTCTGGAAACTGATTAAGCTCTATACTTTAATTCATTTTCTATATATATATGTTTTACTTCAATACAATGTTTAAATAGACGCTCATTAAAAATGTCCCACCAGGCTGGGTGCGGTGGCTCATGCCTGTAATCCCAGCACTTTGGGAGGCCAAGGTGAGTGGATCATGAGGTCAAGAGATCGAGACCATCCTGGCCAACATGATGAAACCCCATCTCTACTAAAAATATAAAAATTAGCCAGGTGTGGTGGCTCATGCCTGTAATCCCAGCACTTTGGGAGGCCAAGGTGGCCAGATCACGAGGTCAAGAGATTGAGACCATCGTGGCCAACATGGTGAAACCCCATTTTTGCAGGATACAGAAATTAGCTGGGCATGGTGGCGTGCATCTGTAGTCCCAGCTACTCAGGAGGCTGAGGCAGGAGAATTGCTTGAACCTGGGAGGCGGAAGTTGCAGTGAGCTGAGATAGCACCACTGCACTCCAGCCTGGCACCAGAACGAGACTCTGTCTCAAAACAAAACAAAACAAAACAAAACAAAACAAAACAAAACAAAACAAAACAAATCAAAAACAAACAAACAAACCAAAAAAACAGTCTCACCATTGTAACAATGAAGAACGTGTTGCCATACTGGGCCCTGTGGGCATAGCCTGATTTGCTGGCCTGCAATTAACCAGCCAGTAATGTCACAGCAACTCAGTCCACAAAAAGAACAAGTTGGTAGAGGTCACAATGGATAGTACCTGGGCAGGCTCATCATTCACACAGAGTGACATACAGGTCATGATGTCCTTCAGATGTGTCTTTCAGTAGTCAGCAGCTCTTTTAAACACTCTTTTAATTGCAATTGCACATATATGCCTATCTTATATGTGAAAATATCTTTTCAAATCATTATGTGCTTCTGGAGATAAGTAAACTCTGGGAATGCTATCAATTCAGAACAGGTCAGTCTATGGCATTCTTGGTCAAGGGTTGTCTGCTGTACTTTGTTCAATGAACCATTTCTCTTGCCTGTGTCTTGGTATCCTCTTTGAGTATCTGAAGCTTAGACTATGAATGGGGAATTTGTAAGAATAACTTATTTTCCCTGTCGCTTCCCTTCAATCTCCACCAGGAGAAGGTCAGAAGAAGAGCTAGAAAAGAGGCCCATCGCTATACATTTTGGTCCTAGCTATGATCCACTGAAGGGCAGAGCTGAAGACCATGCCATGGCACTCTGAAGGGACTCTGACATTTCAGGGAGGTTGGGAGAACCTCCCACTATTGCTAGGGAGAAGCCTGGTTGTCAGAGCCAGAACTGTGATGTGTACTCTTAGTTTCCCCAAAGGAAGCAGGTGTTTCTCTTTAGAAATGTAACCCCTTTTCTGCTCCCCATCCTGGAGGACCCTGGAGTCCTAGCATCCACTCCTCCAGCCTCTTTCCAGGCAAGGCAGGTATGACCCATCCTCTTCAGCTCATGAGGATGTACCTTGATGCAAAGCCCGAGAGGTCCCTGGTTCCAGACCTGTTATGACAGAGCCTAGCTCTCCTTCCCCATGCCAGGCACTCACATGCACACTCCTGGCACAGGAATATCTTAGAGGACTCACCTGAGGTGTCATCCCATGGCAGATATACATGATGGGGACATTCTCTGTATCTGGCCCCTGGTCAAGACACAAATCAGTCTTCAGAGAATTCTGCAGCTGAACATCAGAGAACAGATGGCCACACCAAAGGGAGAGGAACAGAGAGAGCAAATGCATTAACTCTAGAGAAACAAGTATTCTGCTGAGACAGATTGCATTTCTATAATCAGCCCAAGTTCCTTGAACACTACAGAACCAACCAGCACCAGCTTTTGCCTTGCATAAAGGTGCGGAGGGGAGACCAGCCTCCTCTGAAGGAAAAACACTTACATGTCATTAAACAGTGAGCTGGGTTCTGGGAGTTGAGACAGTCGGGGCAAAAATAAGAGATGCACGTGAATGTGCACACACAAGATGGTGTTCGTTCTCCAGTCCTTCCTCGGGGGCCTTCACATGTCCTGGAGAGAAATCTTTGCTCTTGAGTACTGGGGGAAATGGGCAACATGGTAGCTGTTTTCAGGCCTGAGGTGCCCCTGGGACCAGGAGCTCTGCCTCCTGCAGACCCAGCAGTGGCTTGGCCAGACCCCAAGGTGGTCCACCTGCTTAGGGTCTTTCAGAGTGGGAGTGACCTCTAGTGGCAGAATAAGAAAGGAGGGGACCAGAGTGGGAGCAGAAGAGATCAGCATCTCTGACCCTTACCTACAGGTGGATGGATCCAGTCTTGGCAATTAACACTTCTGGGTAAAAGAGCTGATATTTAATGTCACCTTGCTCACAGCCCTCAGAAAGGGCAGCCCATAGTCCTCATGGCCCTGCTCACCGGCCACAACTGAGTGGACCATGGTTGGGCACCGACTCACACTTCAGAATTAATCGCTCTCTTTCTCTCCCTCTCTCTCCTCCCCATCTCATTACCACTCTCTTATCCTGTCTTATGACTCTAAACAAGACCTGGAGACTGTGATCTGTGGGTGGTGGCCACTAGAATTGCAAGGCTGTTTAGACTGGGCATGGGTGGGGTCTGTTGGCCATGGCCATGTGCAAGCAGAGAAAGCCAGTTGTGATCAAGGATGTGGTGATGCACGAGGCAGACAGAATGAGAGACAAGCAGGACCACCTTGCCCCTGCAGTGGTTTCAGTGGCTTCTCAGCTGGAGTGTCCATGTCCAGCTACTACTACTACAAGAGTTTGTGGTACCTTCACCCCCTTCGCCTTCACTTGAGCTGGCTTAATGTGGGTTCTCTTCTTAGCAATCAAAGCACTCTGCCTAGAACAGGGAACTGGAGATCAGAATCCAGGGAAGACTAGGACAAGAGGCCACAGGGGCACCATCTATCTGGGGGGAGGCCAGAGACAGCAGCTGGGCCTTTGTGCTCCTGACAGTTTGTGGCAGGAGTGAAAGGAAGCCAATGAAGGGGCATGAGGTAGAGCCAATAATCAGAGGCCCACGTGTGCTCCGTGCATACCCTCTTCCTCACAGAGGACAAGGAAGAGTCGAATTCTTTCCTTTTGAGCTTCCTTTCCTCTGCTGGGTGGTAGCACCTTAATCCCAAACTTGCAATTCAGAGATTCTGAAGAAACATCGCACAAACGTGTGTCTCAGGCAGAGCCCCCAGTAGCATTTCTGCAGCAAATCCTCCATTATAAACCAACTCCTTGGTTTGCCTTAGTGGGAAGAGCATATGTAATCACACTTTGTTCTTGTCCTACAGCCTATGAAGACATGAGTATCACATCTAAAGCCAAGCACTGTAACCCATTAGCAAAATCTGTTAACTGCTGTTGCACAGAGGAAGGCCTGGATAGCACTGATGGTAGACTTGGCTTTCCCTTGGGTTCTTAATGCCAGTGCTTGGGTGAGAGGGTGGGTGTCTTTTGATAAAGTCCTCCCTGGTTCTGTGTCTTTCCTCCTCTCCCTACCCCCCCACCCCTTAGGCAGGCAGTCCACTGAAGCCGCTGGAAGCAACAGGGTGGGATGGAAACCTGGCTCCAGCTGTGGGGTCTTGAATAAAGCAATGTAACTCCTGCCTGTTTGTTTTCTTTTCTCTAAAATAGGAATAATAATAGTGCCTGCCTCAAAAAGGTGTTATGAGGATTAAGTGAAACAATATCTACAAGTGCTTAGCGTAGGGCCTGGCAAATAACAAATGCTGCAATAATTGTTGTCTGCTATTATTACTGCTATAACCTTCCTCAACACCATTCAGGGGAGCCAGCTTTTAGGAACGCATCCATGTGTCAGGTACCATGTAAAGTGCTTTCCATATGTATCTCACCTAATTCTCAAATGACTAACCAGACCAGAGATACGATCTCTTTCAAGGATGAAGGAGCTGTGGCAGTAACCAGCTCCACTCTTCTCGCTGTCCATGGTGCTATTCAGCCTGTGTGGACACTTCCCCACGTCGCCCCGGGCTTGGCCTTCTCTTTGCCCTTTTCCTTGGTGCTCAGCTTCTCTGCCACTCTGGAAGCCTTTCCCAACCCAATTCTGGCATGAGATCACTGCCCTGTGCTTCTCCAGCACCCCATTTCTCTTAGGGTAGCACTTAGCAGCTTGCATTCTTGTTCCTTCTTCACTTGTCTGTCTCCTCTGTTGGTCCTCAGACCGGGTCTCAGTCTTTCGGTATATCAGACAGGCCAGGCACAAAGGAGACAGTCAATATCTGGTGAGTGAGTGAGTGAGTGCATGAAAAACATGAGTAAATTAATGGCATTCCCAAATGAAGGGAATCATAGTCGACAAGTGATAGAGCTGGTCTTTGTCAGACTCCAAAACCCAAGTTGTTTCCATCATGCACATGGCCATAATCCTGAGACTGTAAAATATGCCATATGAAATGGCATTACTGTGACCACAAAGATTTTACACATTGTCAAGTTTATACAGCCATTAAGGCGCAAAGCTAACCTTCAGAAGCCAGGCATGTCTGTTTCCAGATGCCCCTTCATCTCTACTCTCAGCACAAGAGCTGTGATTAATCCAATGCTACCCCAGCTCCTGGACACGAAGCTCAATGATCCAGGGGAAACTTATGCCCACATGATGGGGCCCACAAGCCCTTCTGCCTGCAGAAGTCATTAATGGGACCTATTAGTGGATTAATGGGCTGGGCTATAGACTTGATACTGGCTCGACTCAGAGTCCCAAAAGTCATTTGTCTTGAACAATGTCATTTGGGCATGAGTTGGAATAGAAAAAGAAAAAGGAAATTATGCCCCTGAAAAGACATCTGTTCTCCTAAAATAATTACCAGGAAGAATGATTCAGACCCAGCAAATATTCTCGTTATTGTGGCTGCATCCCACTTTGCCCATCTCCAGCCAGTTTCCCCCATTAAGAGTTCATTATGCTCTTTGACAAGCAGGCACGTCTCTGCTCATGTAGAAGCTTGGCCTGTGGAAGAGGCTGGCTGGGCCCTGAGCAGTGGCGGGCTGATGAATGTGCAGGGGGTCAGAGCCCTCTGCCAGCCACAGGGATGGCTAACATAGCTCAGCCCTTTGGGATGACAAGTGAATGGCTTTCAGCGTGACAGTAAAAACAGGCCCGGCTCTGGACTGAGACATAATAGATTACAACCCTTTATTTGCCACTTACCACTGATCAAATTAAATGTTGCTGGAGGTGGGATGGAGGGCTACAGGGTAAACCTGTTGCACATGTGTATCAGATGAGATGCTTTTGCTTGGAGGATGTGAATGCCTTTGGTCAAGACCCAGAATTGCAGTGGCCACATGTACACACCTCTATTGTTATTGGTTCTCCTGCTTCTCTGGGTGGGTTTGGCTAATTCTGCTCAGCCACAACTGACAGCCTGCTGAGAACATGAATCCAGAAGCTTACCCTGGTTCACGGAGGCTTGGGGCCAATAGTTTCTCTGGAGACACAGCTGCATGATTCTCCTTTTAGGATTGGGTTCAACCATGGCCAAGCAGTACACATAGCTTGCTATGGGTGGCGTGTGGGGCATCCAAGGCAGCTGTGTCCTCAGGATGGTTCTGGGGAGGTGGAAGGGACAGATGGACACCTTACAGTGCAATGTGTTTCCATGGTGACCACAGGATCTGGAGACTCAGGTACTACCTGAGCAGCACTGGCCGAGATGTTTGTTGACATGTGAATTGCACCAGCCTGAGAAGTGGGGAGGCAAGAGATCACTGCATGGTTCTGTTGGGATATGTCAACTATGCCATGGGGACACTTGTGGGAGGATATAACTGTGTCTCCTGCAAGCTGGCCTCCTGAACAAGAGACCTTGGGGGTGGAGGAGGTGGGTCTAGAAGTCCAGCTCTGTCTGCTTTAGAATCCTAGGATGTATATAAGGGTTGGGGGGCTGATAGGGAGCACTGAGCTCAATCTCACAGCAGATTCTTCCCAGTCATAGGCAGTTGTCCTGTTCACTGCATTCCCATTTGGGGCAGGTCTTGAACTCAGCTCTAACTACAGGCCATCAAAAGAAGAGACCTCAGTTCTTCCTTCAAGTTTTCATCCTGAGATATCAAAAAAGGTATGAGGCGACACCCTCCAAAGGGAGGAACCAGAGTGATACTGGAAGCTGGTTTTTCAGACTTGGTTTCACTGCTGATTATGTGAGCTTGTGAAAATTACTTTTTGACTCTGTTTCCCCATCTGTGCCATGGAGATAATATAACTAATCCTACAGAGTAGTCTTGGGGGCTTGTCATGCAAAACTTTATGTGTTCAGACTGTAAGTCAGCAAAAGTCAGGCAAGATAGCTAAAAATCAATCAAAATACCAGTTAAAACACCTTAGGGCTTTTGACTTGTACGGTCCAGGGAATATTGAGAAAATGGGAGAGTTTGTCATATTCAAAGTATTTTAACCTTAGACAGAAAATAAATTTCTGTCTAAGGTTACATATCTACAAATCTTAGATTTTCTTTTACTCTGTGAGGATAGTACTGAATTACCCCCACTTAACAGATGAAGAAACTGAGGCCCGTGATGTTAAGACACTTACCTGGGAAGCAGCCTGGTTAAGATTTGAACCAGGTCTGTCTGACTCCAAACCCTATGCTCTGCCCCCTCCACTTCGCTCCCTCCCATCAGGGAGAACTGCTCTGCGCCCATCAACAAGCAGTACTAAAAATACAGCAAATACAATAAACACAAGATGCCTCTGTTTCTCAGAACTCTTTTCAGGGAGGCTCTGGGTGCGAATGGAAGGCATCGTCCCCTTGGCTGGAGTGGCACACGGGGTGACTCATAGACCCAAGGCACCCCAGCTGGGAGAACAGCAAATGTCTATTACCTTACCTTTCAGTCTTAAGCTAACTGCTTGACTGTGCGTTTTATTAAGCGGATATGCAGGTATGGGGCCAGAGCTGAATTGCTTAGGACTATAAAGGAGAGACAAGTACCTCTCTCAAGGGACTGGAGGGGTTTGAGCTGCAAAAGTAAAGGCTGTCTTATAGGTGCAGAACCCAGCACCGGGTCCCCAGGCCTATGGCAGGTCTTCACGTGGGCAGCTGAGAGGCTCCTTCTCTCTTCTCCCTTTCTTCCCTATGCCTCTTTCTGGTCTTGCTTTCTGTCTGTGTCTGAATGAAACCCGGAGGAGGAGGCCAGCTCCTTACCACTCCGTAGGCAATGATGTCGGAGTACATCCTCATCTCTGGGTACACGCTGACCAGGTACCACCGGAAGGTCTTGCACTGCAGCTGCTTCCTCAGAGCCTTCCTCGCGGTGATGTCCCCGATGTCAATTCCCGAGTCCTGCACAGGGACAGGGAACCAGAGATGAAGCCACTCCCAGGTTGTAGCTTCTCCCCAAACTCTACTTTGGCATGACCTTGTGCCCCAGCCAAGATTCCTGGCGGCTGGGGAAGGGAACATGTGGCACGTTAACTCTTGCATTTCCCCATGGGTACCTTAACCCCATAACCATCCGCACTTAGACTGTGAACCATGAGGTTAGCATCGCTGGCCACTGTCATCAAAGGCATTGAAAATAAAGATGCCAAATCCTTAGATTAAAGGGGAAAAAAAGCTACAGTCTGGGTGTAGATGAAAGGAATGGAAGAAGCCATCTGAATAAAACTTGTCCCTACCTCAAGAGGCAAGATGAGAGATTCTGAGCTTTAGGGTGAGAGAGAGGGGAAGAAAAAAGCATTTAGATGAAATAATGCTACTTCTAATATTATTCCTAAGAATCGTAAGAGCTAAGGCTTAAACAACACTTCCAAAGTGCTAGGCTGTATTCTGAATAAGACAGGCATATATATATATATATTTACTTTTATTTATATGTATGTATTTTGCCCATTCATACCTATAAAGAGCACTACATAATCCTCCTTTGTGGATGAGGAGTTGAGGCAAAGAGGTTCAGTAGCCTCCCTGGTAACTTGCCCAAGGCCCCACAACTAATAAATGGTGGAGCTGAGAATTGAACCCAATTAACCTGGGCCTAGAGTTTGTGCTTTTAATGTTACCCTATGTGTTTGGAAGATCCTGTCCTTCTGCCTCCTTGGACCAAGTCCTTGCAGGAGAAGCAGACTCTCGTGAAGCCTGGGAGTCTTGGCGTCCAGAGTACTTGTGTCCCTCATGTCTCAGGAGCATCAGAGAGGTGGCCCCTGAGCCACCACAGTACAGCAGCCAGAGAGCAGAAGTGAGACATGAATATGTCCAGGAGTGAGAAGGATAGATAAGCCCTTCCCCCCACATTGCTCATAGAGCAGAGTTGGGCAGCACTAAGAATTCCTGGGCCTGCACGCCAGCTGTTGAATGGGGCACGGAACAGGCTGAGAAAAAGCAATGCAAAAGCAGAGGCTGCTGAGGGGTCCATTCACTGGGGATCTGAGGAAGACCCAGTGCATTTCAGAGGATGACACCATGGCAGGGATGAAGGCCAGGGACCAGATGGGGTATGTGGTATCTCGTAAGATGCCAGCCCAGAGCAGAGGCAGACAAAGAAGTGAAGCTCTCTCTCTCATCAGCACTGTGGTCCATACGCTCTCTGTGGGAATCCCCTGGTTCAAACATCAACTCCAGGGATTGAGTTACTGAGATTGGGCAGATAATGTCTAAAATATCTGAGAAAGATCATAAAAATGTCTGCATTTATCTGGACATGAACAGAGCACATTTTTCACATCAGACAATGTGGGCTTGAATAAAAACACAATTTAGATATAGAAGAGATAGATTCATTTTTGCCCACAGGAGTTCAGGCAATATAAAAATTTGAACCTGCTATAGCCTGAAGGTTAAAGTTCTAGAATCACAAGGAGCAATTTCAGCTTCCTAGTACTTCTTAATGACCTCATCCATGACTTGTCTGCCTCACGCTCCTGCCCAGAGCCCTCCCTGCAACTGTTATCTGAGCCTTTCTCTGCTGGACTCCAGCTCCTTAAGGTCAGGAAACTTCCATCAGACTTACCTCTGTGCCCCCAGGCCTATCACCGAGCACGAGCTACATTGCTGAGTTGAGAAAATATTTATGAAATGGTGAGCACAGGAACTGGTAATAGATGTCATCTATCTTCCAACCTGACCCCAACATATTCATTAAGTATTAACCCTTTACTCTCCACTGCACTGTATCCTTGTATCAGAAAACTGTGTCCGGGACCTGTTCATTCCTTCTCCCTTCATGTTATAATTGCCTTTATGTGATTACATTTAACATTGTGTCTCAGTTTTGGAGGGCGCCACTATAAGAACCTATCTCACAAAGGCCTCAGTGTTTTCTTAAACTTCTGGGTTCCCACAGGAAAAGTTTCTTTCTGCACTTAGGAGCAGGGCAAAGTGCCTCCCTCCACACGACTGAGTAAAAGAGGAGAGATATTATCCACCAGGTGGCCATCTCCTGCTAGGAAGCACAAGGTCTAGCCCTTCGTTCAGCTTATCTTTCTGAATATCAAGTCCCCTTCCCCTTCCTGTCCATCAATTGACTTTTGCCTTTTCTGTTTCAATAGTTCAGCATGTCTGCACTGTATGGTTACTAAAAGTTGCATCAGACCCATCTTCAGAGCAGGGGGCATACATCGAGAAGAAAGTAAACCTTCTCAGAGATCACCTTGGCCCTTATTAGAAAACAATAAATGCATCTTCCTCTTTTGCCAAATACTTGGTGTAGTGAGTTGAATGGTGGCCTCCTCTAAAATTCATGTCTACCCAGAACCTCTGAATGGAACTTTATGTGGAACAAGGGTCTTTGCAGATATAATTAATTTAGGACCTCAAATGAAATCATCCTGCATTTAGGGTTTGCCTAAATTATGACAGCATATGACTAAAATGACTGATATCTTTATAAGAGGAAAAAAGAGGACACAGACAGAGACAAAGAGGAGAAGGCCGTGTGAAGACAGAGGCTGAGATGAAGGTGACATATCCATAACCTGGAACACCCCAGGGCTATCAGAAGCTAGCCAAAGCAAGGGACGACTCTCCCCTCAAAACGCTGGAGGAAGCACAGCTCTGCTGGCACCTGGATGTTGGACTTCTGGCTTCCAGAACGGAGAGAGGACACAGTTCTATTGTTTGAAGCCACCAAGTTCATGGTAACTTGTTACCATGGCCCTAGGAAACAAATATATGAACTTAGCCACATAAAAAAGTCCCCAGTATTGCAGCCATATAGTCAAAATTCCTTGTAGCTAGACTTAAAGGAATGCCATTATGAAGTACATGACAAGCCATCCCTGGCACCCAGACTGTCTTTGGGCAAGAGAAGCAGTCTAGAGCTCCTGAACCCTCCTAGAGAAAATATTGATGCTTTCCTGCAGACTGACTTTCTGTTTACTGACAAACAATCTGATGTTCAATTATAGTAGCAGGAAGCAAGAGGTGGAGGCTCTTCGGCCTTTCAAAAGCTGGGGACTGGACGTGCTCAGGGAGCAGGTAAGAGGGCCAGTTCTGCTCAGCACACAGCCCCGAGGAGGCCTCTGCTTAGAAGGCAACCAGCAGAGGATGTCTGCCCAGCATGAGCATTTTAAAGCTGTAGAAGGAATGTACAGGGCATAAACAGTCACATCGAGAGTTAACACTTATCTGGCACTTTCTGTGTGCTAAGCACTGATCAAGGTCTTTACATGTATTAACTTATTTAATTCTCAAAGCAGCCACCTGGGCAGCGTTGAAGGGCTCCAGCTCCATATTTGCAGCGGGGACGTTGTCGCTGAAAGGTTAAGTAAACTGGGAACAGATGTGCTTGCAGCTGAGGAAAAGGGATTGGGGCGTCACCATCTCAGGGGCAGCTGGTAAACCTCCCAGGGAAACTGTAGAGCAGGTAGCATTCATGCAGCCTCTCTCTTCCTTTCCAACTCACCTTTACCAAGGACCTATTTATTATGTGTCAGACACTGCCCTAAACACTGTGTATAGATAGAAATAAGTCACACTCTCAGCCTGAAAGGAGAGTCTGGGAGTTTCAGACAAGTAAACATACTCTTTGTGAACAAAGGTGAGGCATAGAAGGGAAGAGAAAGTGAAAGAGAGAATAGAAGAGTGGCCTCATTCTTCTTACATTGTGGGGAGGCCAGGACTGGGGGCAAAGGAGGAGGTAAGCAATCAAGGAAGGCTTCCTGGAGTAAGCAACACTTGAGGTGAGTTTGGAAAAATGAGAAGGACTAGCTAAATGGGTGTTACCCAAATCTGATCACCCTAAACTATAGTTTAAAAGGCTTTTTACAGATTCTGGCACCCACACTCAAAATCCTCTCTGAGGATGAGACCCAGATGAGTATCTTTTAAAAGTTCTCCAAGTGATTCTGATGCAACTGGTCTGAAGATCTGCTTTTAGGAGTCATTGACCAAGGGAGAGGGATTATGCACACTGCCAGCAGACTTTTTCATTAATAAGCATTAGCAAGGCCTCACCAAGCTCTTACCATGTGCCCTGCCTTGTGCTAGATATAATAACACAAAAATGAATAACGCAGTCTGTCCTCAGAGAGCCCATAGTCTATTGCAGTGGTTCTCAACAGTTCTGAAGAATTTTCCAAAAAACAGATCCCAGGGTCCCTGCCAAACCAATTAAATGGTAATCTGTGGGGGTCGAACCCAGGTGATTTTGAAGTTCAGCCAGATTTGAAAGCCACTGTTCTAATGAGAGGGAGACTTTTAGACAACAGAACACTCTTTCACAGGCTGGTCATGCAATAACAGAGCTATGTATAGGAGGTGGAGCTCCTTCTCCAGTTGGAGCTGGCTTTCTAGAGGGGGGACCCCTAGAGCTGAGGCTTAAAGGATGGGGATGATTTGGTAGGGTTGGGCACAAAGGAAGAGGTAGAGGGTAGAGAATGCCAAGCAGGATGAGCAAGCACCAAGTTGTGAGAAACAGCATGGCATGGACGGTGTGCAACAGGCAGTTCCCATAGTCCGCACAGTGCATGCGGACTTCAAAACGGGGAGTGGTGGCAGTGGGGTTAAAATACAGGCAGGGGAGAAAGCATGGGAGCTTCCAATGCTGTGCCAAACACTGGCCTTTGGGCTTGATTTTGTACATAGCAGGAGTCATTTAAAGATTTCTTTGTTCTTTTTCTTTCTTTCTTTCTTTTTTTTTTGAGACAGAGTCTCACTCTGTCGCCCAGACTGGAGTACAGTGGCACGATCTCGGCTCACTGCAACCTCCGCCTCCCAGGTGAAGCGATCCCCCCCGCCCCTCAGCCTCCTGAGTAGCTGGGACTACAGGCACGGCTAATTTTTGTATTTTTAGTAGAGATGGGGTTTCACCATATTGGCCAGGCTGGTCTTGAACTCCTGGCCTCAAGTGATCCACCTGCCTCAGCCTCCCAAAGTGCTGAGATTACAGGTAAGAGCCACAGTGCCTGGCCTCATTTGAAGATTTTAAGCGGGCAATGGCATGGGTGTTGTGAGTGTTTTAAAGATAATTTTGGGCAGCGTAAAGAATAAATTTGAAGGAGATAAGACTTGAGCCAGGAAAACCGATTGAAGCTTGTGGCAGAGAAAAAAACAGGGCCTGAATGCAGACATGAGAGAAGGTTGGGCTGGGAAGGAGGGCTTGTGATTGACTGGGACATTGAGAGAGAAGAACATTGAAGGATGATGTCAGTTTCACACTCATGTGTCTGGCAGATGGTGGCTCCGTGAACTGAGACAGAACGAGAACAGGAGCAGATCTGGAGGAAGAAGGTGGGCTCAGCTGGTCAGATTCAGTCTGAGTGCCTGTGGGAACAGCCAGGAGGAGAGGTCCAGCTGGCAGTTAGAGATGTGAGTCCGAAAGTGAAGGCAGAAGTCAGGTGTAGAGATATTAATTAGGGAGGCAGCATATGGGTGGAAGTCAAATACAGGGTAGATGAGGTTACAGGAGATGGGGAATAATGAGAGCAGTCGGTCAAGGGTAGACCCCCCAGGGGCATGTAAGCACCCAGTGAAGGTAAGAGGAGCCGTTGAGGAGTTGGGAATAATCAGGGAGAGATGAGATTCCAGGGTGTGGAATCATGGACCCAAGAAACTACAGAGATTCAAGGAAAAGGTGGAATCCTATAGGTTAAAGACTTTAAAATGTCCTTAAATTAGGCAGTTGGGAGGCCTATGTTGACCTTGACAAAACAACCTTGATGAAGTATCAGGATGTAGCTTGGGAGAAGGATTGAGAGGTGAAGTATTGACTCTTTGTACAAGTTTAATTAGAGGAAAAAGAGGACATCTGGACACAGGGAACAGGAGAGGCAACAGAATTGTTTTAGGAAACACACTGACCCTTTGCCTCTCCACCTAAGGCTTTATCCCGGGCAATTCCACCTCTCATTTGCTTTGTGTTCACTTCCCCCTACCCATATGATTTGGTTTGAACTACCTGCCTTGAGGAGTCACAGACAGACACTGGATTTCATCATCTTTCAATTATTTTCACTCACTCAATTTTCTGCCATTTATTGGGTGGCTGGGCATTTCAATACCTATCAGCTGCAAGCGGAGAGGGCTAGAAGGTTTGGAGCTCTGGGGTACAGAGAGAAGGCGGTGAGAGTATGCTCACTCACCAGTCCTAAGCAGAGCCTGCAATGCCTCACTGATGAGCTCCTGGGGAGTTTCCAAGCGTTCTAACATTTTGCCATCAGAGGACACCTACCACAGGGTTTGGCACCCCATGCAGGATACTGCGATTCAATCCTGATGATGAGTCCAGAAGGTACTGCAGTTCCCTAGAAACACTCATACTGTCAGAAGCACAGTCGAGGGCTGGTTCATTAGGGTTGGCTGCATTCTGGCTGATATTTCTCCACTCCTCATTCTTGCTCCCAACTGCTGAGACTTCACTGATTGTGTGAGTATGCAACCCAACTCAAGTCCCTCTCTCCTGTGGTGGTGGTGTGGCCAGGAGGCAGGCTAAAAGCTCCCACCCATGGCCCAGCCTACTTTCTCAATCATTCAACCAGAGTCACATTAGCTTGGTGTAGAGTTTAGGTACCAGGGCCTTCATGTGAAAACTTTGAGCGAACATCAATCATTTCTCCATTAGAGGCTTCCTAAAGACTCCAAAGGGGACTGCCTTGGCCTTGGGAGGAAAGAATAAGGTCGTATAGTCAATAGCTCTGACAACTCTGTCTCACACAGAATGCAACACAAGCAATGAATTCCAGGCAGACAGGCTGGTACGTGGCTTGGAATTGTGTGACTGGCATCTGTCGGGTTTTCTCAACTCAGTAGTCCAAGGTCATTTCCACATGTTTCACCTTGACACATGGACACATGGCCTTGATACATGGCTAAATAAAATGAGCAGAGGAACAGAGTTTTTTCTCTGGCATCTCTTAAGTAGAGGTGACTAGAGGGATAGAGGACAGTGGTAGGCAATGATGAGGCTCTGTGAAGGTTAACAGCTGTCTAAAAACTGCCCAGAATAACTCACATCTCTTGGTGAGGGTCCCTGTAGGTATGTTCCTCATCCCCATCCATGTGGCTCAAGAAATCCGAAAAGCATATGGGTCTTTATAACTCTGGTCAAAGGTTCAATGGAGAAGTTTGAATCTAATCTATAGGAAGATTAAGATACTTTTTATAAATTTTTGTAGTTGCTGGTATATTTGTAATCCAGGACCATGAAACATCGAATGTCAGAGAAGCTGCGGACCTGGGAGCACGAAGGAAACTTAAGCTCCCTGTCCAACTTTCTCATTTAAAATAAGGACACTATGGTCCAGAGAGAAGTCCTCCTTCAAGCATGCTGACCAGGGATGGGGATGGGGGGGATAAGAAATGGCGTAGAGCCTCACGGCCCCTTTTCTTCAGCATATACTATGTTTCGGGGTTGAGAGTCCATTCTCACATGGCCAACAGGACTCTGGCTGGCCCATAGAAAGAAGGGTTCGGTCCCATATTTTGTTTTGTTTTGTTTTTCCACCAGTTCCCGAGAAACTCATTCCCATCGGAGATCCCTACCTCCTGGGGTATGTTCCATGCCATGTAGACGTGGCTTTTAAATTCATCCATCCAGACTTCAGCCACCCTGAGAGCGTTCCTGCGGACGTGGGCGGTGAGGTCCTCTGTGTAGGGCTTGTGGGCTCGCTCAATGTGGGCGATCCGTGAGCAGGGCAGGACCTCCACACTTCCGCCACACTGCCACACCTGCAGAAGACACGGAGCCACTGGTCAGGGCCTGCCTAGCTCTGCCATTCTACACCAGGTCTCAGGAATCCACTTGACATGAGCAGGAAGGAATTCAGCCCCTTCACCTTGACTCCCCAGATCACTCTCTATGAGGGAGCGGTAGTCAATAGCTCTGATAGCTGATCTCTACTCCTGTAGCAGCAGGATGGCTATGGAGTCACTAACTCCTGATTCTTACTGCTGCGGAATTACCAACAAAAAAAAATGAATTCACTTTTTCCCTCCACCCGTGAGCCCTACCCCACCAAAAAAAGAGACCAGACATTTCGTTCCAAAAATCTGGCTCTCCTTGCTCTTGGGGGAGAAGTTAACAAAACCCTTGATGAAGTCTCTGCAGCAATGCTTGACATAAAGGAACCAGGACGACTCCCAGCAGAGACATCCCCTTCAAATGGACCACATGGGCCTGGACAAGAATTAGTGATCACTACAGAGAAGGGTGTCACCAGCACCCTTCTTCTCCCCCATCTTTCCTAGGCCCTGGGTTCTGACTCAATCTGAGGGAAAGAGCTGCAAAGAAGGAAATGACATTAAACTTCTCACCAACCATAGTGAATAGGAGCTTGACCCGAATGCTATTAGATTTTGAAAGATAAACCTTGCATTCTAAGTGTCAATGGGCAGTGTCTAGAAGCTCTTGCTACAATCTTTCCAGCCACTGTGACCTTTCAATGTCCCTAAACATGCAATCTTTTATGCCTCGAAGCTTTGGACTATTCTGCTTGTAATTTTAGAATGCCCCCTGCCCCCAACTCCCTCTTCAGCTGAAAAAATTCACCCTCTCAAGACCTTGATCAGTCTGGGCATGGTGGCTTATACCTGTAATCTCAACACTTTGAGAGGCAAAGATGGGAGAATCCCTTGAGCCCAGGAGTTTGAGACAAGCCTGGGCAACATAGTGAGATCCTGTCTCTACAACATTCTTTTTAAAATTTTTTTTAAAAAGACCTTGTGTCTTTATAATAGATCGATTTATAATCCTTTGAGGATATACCCAGTAATGAGATTGCTGGGTCAAATGGTATTTCTATTTCTAGATACTTGCGGAATCGCCACACTGTCTTCCACAATAGTTGAACTAATTTACACTCCCACCAACAGTGTAAAAATGTTCCTATTTCTCCACATCCTCTCCAGCATCTGCTGTCTCCAGATTTTTTAATGGTCACCATTCTAACTGGTGTGAGATGGTATCTCAATGTGGTTTTGATTTGCATTTCTCTAATGACCAGTGATGATGAGCATTTCTTCATGTTTGTTGGCCACATAAATGTCTTCTTTTGAAAAGTGTCTGTTCATATCTTTGGCCCACTTTTTGAAAGGGTTGATTTTTTCTTGTATATTTGTTTTAGTTCTTTGTAGATTCTGAATGTTAGCCCTTTGTCAGATGGGTAGCTTGCAAAAATTTTTTCCCATTCTGTTGGTTGCCGGTTCACTCTAATGATTGTTTCTTTTACTGTGCAGAAGCTCTTAAGTTTAATTAGATCCCATTTGTCTATTGTGGCTTTTGTTGCCATTGCTTTTGGTGTTTTGGTCATGAAGTCCTTGCCTATGCCTATGTCCTGAATGGTATTGCCTGGGTTTTCTTCTAGAGCTTTTATAGTGTTAGATCTTATGTTTTAACCTTTAATCCATCTAGAGTTAATTTCTGTATAAGGTGTCAGGAAGGGGTCCAGTTTCAGCTTTCTGTACATGGCTAGCCAGTTTTCCCAACACCATTTATTAAACAGGCATTGTGGCACTGTTTACAATAGCAAAGACTTGGAACCAGCCCAAATGCCCATCAAAGATAGACTGGATAAAGAAAATATGGCACATATACACCATGGAATACTATGCAGCCATGAAAAAGGATGAGTTCATGTCCTTTGCAGAGTCATGGATGAATCTGAAAACCATCATTCTTAGCAAACTGACACAAGAACAAAAAACCAAACACTGCATGTTCTCACTCATAAGTGGATGCTGAACAGTGAGAACACATGGACACAGGGAGGGGAACATCACACACTGGGTTCTTTTGAGGGGTGGAGAGGTAGGGGAAGGATATAGCTGGGGGTGGGGAGATTGGGGAGGGATAACATTAGGAGACATACCTAATGTAAGTCAAGGGGGATGGAGGCAGCAAACCACCATGGCATGTTTACAGCTATGTAACAATCCTGCAAGATCTGCATATGTACCCCAGAACTTAAATAAAATTAAAAAAAAAAAAGAAACCAGTTTCTCTGAAACAAAGACCTCGATTACATGGCCCCAACATTGTGGAGTCTTTGCTTGATTTTCAGAGTAGAACCAATTTCTCCCTCTTCTGGCCCCCACAGCCCTTGATATCACAACTTACCTGCTTCTATGTCAGCCTCACTCACTGACTATGTATTCCTGGAGGGCAAAACCTATATGTCACTCACTCACCTAACAAAAGGCTAAGTACATAGAGATACTTTGTAAGTACTTGCTGAATAAATAAATAAATGATTATGCTTCTTCACTCAGTCAATGTATAAATGGTTGACACTTACTGAATTTCAGGTGAATCTGAAATACCTGGTTAGAGATGATGAACGTGGCTTCTGAGGGAAAGTAATCAAGATCTCCTGGCAAACAGTAGATATTACTTGCCAGATACTGTCAACTTCACCATGAACTTGGTAGACGAAGTTCAGATAAATAACATGTGCCCATCAACAACAATAAGTCTGCGATAAAGCCTTATTGGATTTAGCTAATTTTCCCTGTGTTAGATAGGAAGGGAATGCCTTCCCTTTCACCCATCCATATCATACCAGTTGGCCCTTGCAGGCTCTAGTTCGAATTGGAAAGTGGCTTACTGATTTATCACTCACCTAAGCTTGTTTTGCCTTGAGTGTATAACTTAGGATCAGCAGAAAGGAAACTGACATCCTCCTTGAGCGTCTCCTATGTGCCAGGCACTGCACTGTGCATTTAGAAAGGCAGCAAAACATAGTGGGTGGGTTATGAACAGAGTTGGCCATGAGACTACTCAGGTTCACTTCCTGGTTCTGCTCCATGCCTGCTTTGTGACCTTGGACAAGTCATTTGATATTGTGCTTCTGTATCCTCCTCTCCACTGGGATCATAAGTACTTATAATGTCACAGAGAAAATTAAAGCAATTACATGCAACATGCTTAAAAAAAATGCCTGGTGGATAATAGGCATGTGGTCAGTCTTAGCTATTACTTTCAAGCTGTAGAGCAGAATCTTTAGAATCACCCTGTGAGGCAGTTATTACCCCAATTCCAAGTGAGGGAATGGAAACTAAAGAATATCTCTTGCCAGCCATGGTGGCTTACACACGTAATCCCAGCACTTTGGGAGGCTGAGATGGGTGCATCACTTGAGCTCAGGAGTTTCAGACCAGCCTGAATAACATGGTAAGACCTCATCTCTGCTGAAAATTTCAGAAAAAGTTAGCTGAACGAGGTGGCACATGCCTGTAGTCCCCACAGCTTGGAGGGCTGAGGCAGGAGGATCACTTAATCCCAAGAGGTTGAGGCTGCAGGGAGCCCTGATCACGTCACACTGCACTCCAGTCTACCAACAGAGTGAGACCCTGTCTGAAAAAAAATTTTTTTAAAGCTGATACTTAAGATAAAAGAATCTGTCTGATACCCAAGAAGCTCAACAAAGAGCCAACATTTTCCCCAAGATGATCAAGCTTTGAAAGGAGTTCCGTATCCAGGGATGGTTCTGAGGATCATGAGAGGGTGACGCCGAAGTCCCCAGGCCATGCACCTCCATTCCCAAGACCTGTACATACTGGGACCAGTGCTGATTTCCTATTCACTTTGTTCAGGTTCAGTGAAAGCCTGTGAATCCCATGAAGAAGTTATTGACAACACAAAGAGTCAGGATAGTGATTCTTTTTGTGACTGGAACGGAGGCTGTTGCTTGACATATTTCAACAATACAACACAGAGCATTAGTCATAAAAAAGCTCTTTTATTACAAGAACTGCTTCTTAAAGAGCCAGCTCACCATTTCACCTTAGAGTGGGTGCATCTGCAGTCATTCTAATCAGAATGGTGGCGATTCCGCTCCCATCATGCCTATAGACACAGTACGAGGAGCGGCATGACTGTCTAGCATCTGAATCCACTCCCCTCTTCCCAGCCCTGCAGCCACCTCCCCTGTCCAGGCCACCATCATCATCTCTCATTTGGACTCTGCCACGGACTCCAAACACCTGACCTCCCTCCTATATTCCTCCTCCAAGCTCTTCTCCACACAGGAGCTCATGTGACTGAAGGTGTAAGCTGGACCACTCCGTCTCCTACACCATGCCCCTAGCACAGCTCCTCATCTGGGCTTGGCCCTCACCCACCCCTTCAGCCCTGACCTTGTGTTCCCCAATATATTCTATGCTGCAGCCTCTATGCTGTAGCCATGCAATGTTTTACTTCCTCTCGTGGATTTTTCCCCCATTTCAGACTTCTGCACATGCGATGACATACCCAACGCCACCTGCCTCCCTGATTCAACCTCCAAGCATCAGCTCACCATCACTTTGCTGTGTCTCCTTCCGCTAGGTTTACTTGGTGTGCTGTGTGGCTCTGCCTTGTTCCCTGATCTAACACCATTGCAATTGCTTGTTTAATTACCTCCTTCCCTCTTGCAAAATGTTCTCAAGCTTGTCACCAAATTCTCCCTTAGACACGTGCTAAATGGTGCACAGAAGAGATCCTGGGTTTCGAGGGCAGGTGGGAGTAGCATGTTGCACTTGAAAGTACAGCTTTGGAGTCGGTGGAAACCGGATTCACATTTGTCCTCTGCCACCTGCTGCTGTGTCACCTTTGGCAGGTTACTTTGCTCCCAAGCCTCAATTCTGCCCTGTGGGTGGGGGTATGTAGTGGGATAAGCATTTAACTTGGAGTCTACCTCAGTGTGAGCACTATAAGGATGGCGGTCAAGGAAGCGAAGACACTCTGGACATGGGGACAGGCCATCTGGGCCAGCTCTGGCCTCACTGAGTGCTTGTGGCACAGCGTTGGGCTACTTAACCTCTTGTCTTAAGAAACACCCACGACAACAGGTACTGCACAGGGCTGTGGCCTCAGGAAGCCCCTGCTGAAGTACCCGGGATACTGGAAGCCCTCAGTGTGTGTGTGTGCCCATTATTATTTCATAATAATTATTACAGATGCTGCTATTTTGACTGTTCTGTACATCTACCTTTGGGGAGCAAACAGGCCACAGAGGACAGGGTCCTTCCCAAATGTCCACCCCAGCAGAGGGACATACAAGGCTTCCTTCTCAGAGAGCACTGGTCAACATCCCCAGTCTCCTCCCTTCTATGAAAGGGCACTCATTTACGGAGAGGGTAACAGCTTTCACCTTGGCCATGGCATCTGGGTTCTTGGCCACATCTGGGCTTTGCAGCAAAAGATGTGGACTCGGCATGTTTACCCGCCACTTCTGGACTCTGCCCAATGGCACTGACGCGAACAAGAGAAAGCCTGTGCTGGCCGACCCCTGGGTGATGAGCGTCTCCACGGACCAATGGCTTTACCCAAGAGAGAATTTCAAAAGTCATACACACAGCTCATCTCAGAGGCCCTCTGGGATGGTAGACAAAGGATAGGAAAGGAAGCCACTCATATTTGGACCACATAGAGAATAACATCATAGAGCAGCTATGGAGGACTGGGAGGGTAAGGGGATAAGAAAGTGAGTGAAAGGGAGCTGGGGCTGGGCACGGTGGCTCAAGCTTGTAATCCCAGCACTTTGGGAGGCCGAGGTGGGTGGATCACGAGGTCGAGAGAACGAGACCATCCTGGTCAACATGGTGAAACCCCGTCTCTAACTAAAAATACAAAAAATTAGCTGGGCATAGTGGCACGTGCCTGTAATCCCAGCTACTCAGGAGGCTGAGGCAGGAGAATTGCCTGAACCCAGGAGGCAGAGGTTGCAGTGAGCCGAGATCGCGCCATTGCACTCCAGCCTGGGTAACAAGAGCAAAACTCCGTCTCAAAAAAAAAAAAAAAGAAAAGAAAAGAAAAGAAAAGAAAGGGAGCTGAGCCGGGGACATTAAATGTCTAATTCAGGCGTCCCCAAACTTTTTACACAGGGGGCCAGTTCACTGTCCCTCAGACCATTGGAGGGCCGCCACATACTGTGCTCCTCTCACTGACCACCAATGAAAGAGGTGCCCCTTCCTGAAGTGTGGTGGGGGGCCGGATAAATGGCCTCAGGGGGCCACATGCAGCCTGCGGGCCGTAGTTTGGGGACACCTGGTCTAATTCATAAATGGCATGATAGAGCAAGCCCCAAACCAGAGGGAGGATATACACAGGAAGGCCTGTGCTGGGAAAGCAGGGCAGCTGGATGGGGGACGAGGTGTGGGTACAGGGATGGCTCGGCATTGTGAGCTTCGGTGGGTGTACATGCCTAGGGGAGAGAGGGCAGGGAGCTAGGTACCAAAGGGGTGCCTGAGAAATGAATACCAAGGGTCAGAAACAGAGAAGGTAGGTATGGTCATGAGGAAAAGGGCACAGGAAGCAACCACCAAGATGTGGACCCTAATATCCACATAGGGTGGTGAGGGCAGGTGCTGAGTCCTGCAGGCACAGGCATACCTGATGGCACATCAGCACAAGGCTGGGTCCTGTGGCTTCTGATGGGCACTGAGCAACACGTTTCTTGACCACACTAAGTTCTTTCCTGTCTCTACCTCGGCATCTGCTACTGTGCGTCCTGAATAATTTATCCCCCACTTATGATCCAGCTCAAATACTACCTTCTTTGATCCACCCATTGTAAATTAGCTCCCCTCTGAATAACTTTAGTGCCCTGCCTTTTTCTTAATAACAATTACTAAAAATACTTTTACTTCTGTATTTATTCTTTAAATGTCTGTCTCCCTTCACTGGACGATACGTGCCACGGAAACAAGAGTCATGTCTGTGTGTTTACCACTGTAGGCCTCAGCAGCTGCCACTTAGTCTATATTCAATAACTATTATTTGAATGAGTGAATCCAGTAATCTGAGAGTCCTGGGCTTTCACTGACTATAGAGACATGGTTTTAACTAGCTCAGCGGGATGCCCTAATAAAGGCCATAAACATAAAATGTGGCTAGATTTTACTGAACACAATGACTTTCTTCAAACTCAAGTGGTTTTTCAGCAAAGCTCTGACATTTAAGTGCATACTGCTGCAACTGAAGAGAGTTACTTTGGCTGCAGAGCTTAAATTAATGTCGTAAAACCTAGGAAGTCATCAAATGGACACAGGCAATAGCAGGCGGCTTCCTCTTGCGGAACCATGAACTCACTGGAGAGAAAGCCTCCAACCTCACAAAATGCTCATATATGCCTACAGAGGAGCCGCTGGGACCACCTCCAGATGTAGCCAAGAACCTCAAGTGGATTGCAGAGAACAGTTACCCAGGACAGAGCAAAATCACACTCACCACCTGCCCTCCCCAGAAAACCCTAGTCCTGTTATCACTTCTGAAGAGGCTTGAAACACCCACCTAGAACTACAAGAAAGCATGTAGGTCTTGGGGGCTGGCAGAGAGGGTTTGAATCCTGGCTCTGTCCTATTTTAGCCTTTGACTTGTACCTGTCTTTGGATGTCAGCTGCTTTTTATCTGGTGGGGGTGGGGCGGGGATAATGATTCCCCAGGTTTAAAAGAGATGCCCTATGTAAAAAGCTTCCACAAGCAAAGAAAAGCATGGAGTAGGTTCTCAGGAAGGGTCAGATAGCTTTCTCTTCCCAGGTTGGGGAGCCACTGGTACAAGGTCAGGGTCACATCTTCTATTGGCCACTCATACAAACAAGCCTCCTGCTCCCAAGCCTCATTTTCCCCCAGCTGCCAAATGAGGGAGCTGGACTCAATGATGTCTTAGATCCCTCTACTTTTTGCATTTTGTGATTGTGCATTTTCTAGCCAGTGCCTCAAATGATGCCCAGTACTTGAGACACAGCTGACAGAGTTGTAAATTAGGTTAAAACAGGGACACACAGTAGACAAAGCAACGGGATGCAGTTTGATCATCTCTTCTACTCCAAGACTCATGACCACTCCACAGTCCATGACAGGGATGGCAATGAGTTTACACTCCTGTGTGAAATCTATTTGCTTGTTAATAACCTTCTGAAGCACTGCGTTGGGAAGAATTCTGAGGCTCTTGCCAGTCTCAGTGAAGAAGCACGCCACAATTTATTCATTATGGTTACCACGGGTAAGGGACTGGGGTTGGTGGCACCTCAGCCTTGTACGTCATAGCCACATCCACAAGATCAGATGCCAGATCCTCTCCAGCTTTTATCTCCTTATGATTTTTAATGAGCTCTTTGCTCTTGGCAAACTGTTCCCACTGTTCTCTTAGCCCAGAAAACCTCCTTCCTGCTTTCCACATCCATCCAAAGCCAGCCTGGCCCAGATCCTCCAAACTCTTGGAACTCATGATTTGTACGACTCGTGTGGTCCTTATTTCTTGGCTCATGTGGTTAATTATCTTTTCACGTGTAACTGTCTCGCCTAACTTGGCCGCAGAAGCTGAGGCAAGAGTGGAAAGCCAAAACCAGCAGGCTACGGGGAGGAAGATGAGGTGGATGCAGGCTGAGGCCTGGGGAGAGCTGGCAGAAGACTACAGACTGACAGAATGGCCGTATGGTCCTCGATGTAGGCAAACAATAGGGCTGGGCAGGACACTCACTCTCCAGGCATCCTCCAGTTTTGCACCCTGGGCACTCACTCATCACACTCTACCCTGGCTCTGAACAGGAGTAAGAAAGGGAAAAGAGGGCCAGGTGCGGTGGCTCACGCCTGTCATCCCAGTACTTTGGGAGGCCGAGGCAGGCAGATTGCTTGAGTTAAGGAGTTCAAGACCAGTCTGGCTAACACGATAAAACCCCGTCTCTACTAAAAACACAAAAATTAGCCAGGCATGGTGGCAGGTGCCTATAATCCCAGCTACTCGGGAGGCTGAGGCAGGAGAATCGCTTGATCTCAGGAGGTGGAGGTTGCAGTCCATTGCACTCCAGCCTGGCGACAAGAGCGAAACTCCATCTATCTCAAAAAAAGAAGTAAAGAAAAGAAAGGGAAGAGAGGTCTCAAATCTGGACAAGGCCAACGCAAAAGCCAGAGGCCATCAGTAAGTCAGGGTCAGGGCATGCGACAGAGCAGCCAGGACAGAGACAGTGTCAGTGTGGAAATAACCTTTCTCTAAAATATCTCACTCTCACACTGGCATCTTGTCTCCAGATAAGAGCAGACTCCTTAACATGGTTTGCAAGACCTCTGAGAACTGGCCCTCCCTATTTCTCGTAGCCTCATCTCTCACGCTCTGCCATCTACTTACATCCAGTTATGCCATGGAAATGGGTGGAGCCCGTTCTTGGGTTTCTGTCCCCTCTTCCTGCCATGCTCTTTACTGGAAATTCCCATGCCCCCACCATGCATACACTATTTGCCTTGCTCATCTCCAGCTGCCTTCCCGGGCTGCCCTCATTTTGGCTCATTCCTTGGCTATGCATTCCTGTATCGCCTGTATGTCCTCTTGCCCAGTATGTGTGACAACCCTGTGTGAAATGTGTATGTGCAGCTTAAAGACATATAGTACAAGGAACAACTGTTGACTTGCCACCCCGCTTAAGAAGCAATGCTTCTGTGCTATTGTAGAAGCCTCTGTGTGCCTCTCCTTACCCCCAGAGGTAACCCATTATCCTGAATGTTGTTGATACTTTCCTTGCCATAAACCTACAATGCACATTGCTTAGTTTTGCCTGTTTGTGAACGCTATATAAACGGAACCAGATTGTACACATCCTGCAACTTGCTTCTTGCTTCATTTATTTTCATCACCATCGTGTTTTATTGTATCAATATGCAGTAATTTATGTATGCACTCTTTTGTTGGTTGACAGTCTTGTTTCCAGTATTATAAATGATGCTCCTCAGAACACGCTTGTATGTGTCTCCTGGTGCCCGAGAGTGGGCAGACCTCCATGTATTTATCTCACAGTAAAATTTCTGGAGCAAAGGTTATACACACATGTTCAACTTTCCTAGGAAAAGTGACAGTTTCAAACAATGCGGCCCACATTCTACTCCTACCAGCACAGATGAGGCTCATACTGCTTCCTATCCTTGCCAACATTTGACACTGTCCAACTTTTAAATTTTTGCCAATCTGATGGGCATGAAATTCTTCCTCACTGCAGTTTTAATTTGCAACCTCCCCCGATTACTAGCAAGAGAGAGGCTTTTGTTATTTATGCACCCACAATACCAAACTCTGAGAGAAGGCTCATGTCAACTTTGTCCTCATCAAGACATTTTTTTGGTGCCTAAACGGGGCTGGCACATGAGCGGTGCTCAAAAAACATAAATTGCACAAATGGAGGAAGCAGAGCTGGGCTTTAATTCTGCATTGTCCCTGCTGCACTTTACTTCGTGCTCTCCCAGGTTTCCCAGGGTACATATTTAGTTATTTTAAAGTGTAAGGGAACATTTAAAAAATCTGACAATGCTTATTTCTTTCATCGGAGGCTGCAGAAAAAGACTCCCTGAGGATATGGCTTCCCAAGCCCTCTTCTTGCAATAATCACTTCCAAAGAGTCCTCTGTGTGGAATTGCTGCTTTGGGGAAAAAAAAAATGATGCTTTTTCTTGGAAGGTGGCCCTGAAGGGGTCTGAACATTTGGGTCAGCCCCAACAAACACTTGAAGCAGCTCCTCTGTCTGAAAGGGATCCCTCAGAACTATCAGAGGCAGCAGGATTCACAGGGCAGAATTCCAGGGAGAGACAAGCTGGGCTGGAATGTCTGGAAGCTTTCCATGAAGAAAAACTTAAAGCCTGTTTTGCAGGAATCTTGGGTTTGCTGAAACAGCTGCTTACCCACAGGAAACCCAGGGTCAAGTTTGAGGGGTGACAGTAATTGTGTCATTCTCAGCAAACTGGCCCATCCCATACAGGGGCCCTGACTTTTCCTTGGACCCCAATGCTCTGACTATAACAATTGTGCCACAGGAATTCAGGGAAGGAAATTCCAGGAGGATTGCTTTGGAAATAAATGTGTGGTAATTGAGACTAGAAGGTATCCTTTCATGGTTCTGACCAAGAAGGGCTTATTCATGGTTACCTCTAATCTCTTATCGGTCAACAGGCCTGATTACTATTGTTCAAACACAGTCCAGATGGTACTCAAGACAAGTTGGAAAAAGGAAGACATCAGGCTCTGACATCCAGGGGTTGGGAAACTGAGCTAGGAGCGGGGTAGTCTCCAAAGCTGTGGCAGAGACCGCTATTGCTCACTGATACCTGGGCACTCCTCCACATTTCCCTGCACCCCAGGCAGTCAGGAGGGTGCAAACTAATGAGATGAGAGAGGACATGGCCTCTGCGACTTCCCAGGCAGGTGGGTGACTATCCAGTGTGTCTCTGCAGGTGTACGTGTACTCCCCGCCCCACCATCTGCTGGATGTTTAAGTCAGGGTGAACTTGAAGTTCAAAGGTGCTGCACCCACAAGAGAAGCAATCAGAGTCTGCAAGTCACCACTTGGAGAAAAGCGGCCCAGGAGAGCCTCCCAGCCAGCCTTCAGGGGACTGTGTGAGCAAAACAGGACATTTCCTGGGTAAACTCTATTTCCAGCAGTTCTGAGAGCTGCTGTTTCAGTCTGTGATGCTGCCAGTATGTAAAGAGGCAAGTTGATCAAAGAGGCATGGTCCCTGCAGGCACCAGTTGCCAGAGGTTCAATCTGTCGTGTGGAGCTCATAGGAGAAAGCTCCAGGCATAGTGTCTGGAAGGCGACCACCTCCCACTTCCAGCTGATGAGTCCATTCAAAGCAGGACCCCACTAGAGGCTGAGGATGCACGGAGCAGATCTAGTCCCAAGGGATGAGAGAGGGAGCTGCAAGGGGCAGACATTAGGACTCCTGCACATCAAGCTGCCATGAAAGTTTGGTTCAAACTCAGCTGGAGCAGAGGGCAGAAAACCAAGGGTGAAGCTGGCCAGGGTGGAAGAGGAAAGGTCCAGGCTTGAAGATGACATATACCTCCAAGTTCCTTGGAAAGCCACAGACAAAAGCCCTGGGGCAACACCACTCATGAGGGAGCCAGCTGGTGGGGCCAGGGCTGCAGCCACACTCTTCCAGCCCTCGTCAGGGGACACAAAATCTAAAAGGAGCTGACCCTCACAGCTTCCCACTGCACAGGGCTAGGAAGGTGAACTAGTTCGAGTCTAGGCATATCTGTGGAACCAAAACCCTACAGAAGCCCCGCGCTCAGAGACAGAAGGATTAGCAAGTTCCAAATCAGGGTCTCGTTGACACTTGGGCTATCTACTGTTATCAATTCTTTGTTTTGAAATGAGATTTCTGGCCTCCATTACTGTCACTGGTGCTGCCACAAAATGACAATGAGCTTAAATGTCATAGGGATTTGGGGAGCAATTTTCTAAAATCCAAATAAAAACCTTCCCATCCCTAATCTGAGAGTCATTTTTATCAGCTAACTGGCTCATCTATTTACTAGGCATGTTCAGGGCCCTTTCTGGGGGTTAAGTCCCTTTCAGTTGCTGTGAGGCCCCATCTCCTTGTGGATGTGCTTTGCAATCCAGCTGCTATTCAAAGCGCATCTCCTGGACCATGTTTAATTTATACTTTGCTATATGAAGATGAACCACTTACTCATTTAAAGTATTTCTTTTTTTATGCCTTTAATCAGTAGCTGTTTCTTTCCTCTCTCTGAAGCTTAATCGAATCAGAAACAAATCCCACACATACGAATGGCTCATTAGCATGTCCCAGTCAGATTCAAATTGGCCATCCATCACAGATGCCCCTCCACCAAAAGGATGACACTGACCTGAAGAAGGATTCTGTAAGCCAGTATCCAAAGAGTGTTGCCATGATAAGCAGAGGACCCTTCAGAGAGAGTCCTCTCTGAAATCCAAGGTGGATACACTCGGTCATTCCCCCAGAACCGTGGAGCCATCTGATGACGGGTAATGGATGTATCATTGAGACAGGGATGGAGGGAGGCAATGTGGCCAAGCCTGGGAGCAGACATCAGAAGAATGTCTGGTGTCTATGTGTCTGGCTCAAGCACCATCCTCACACTTGGCCCAGTGGGGCCCTTTTATCAAATGATACAAACGAGGCTGAGATGCTGCACATTCTCTCACTCAGAAATGATATTTGTTCTAAAGAGCTTTCCCTCTTAATCAAATGAAATCCAGATTGTAAAAGCTGGTGCTCTAGGTCTTCTCTTAAAGGATTTGCCCTTTTCATAGACATGAAAATGAATCATCAGCATGGGCATCATCACAGATGTCATCTCTGAACGTCATCTACAGCAAACTCTCGTTTAATACAGATTTACAAAAGAGATCAGCATAATGCAATAGAGTAGAACTGAAAGAAACCTAAACCAGGACCTCCCTTCATTTCCCAGGTGAGCGAACTGAGGTTCAGGGATAATTAATCCCAAAATAATTTAGAAGCATGATAAGATATGGACTCAAGAGCCTGCCTTTTGGAAAACAGGAAGTCACTGTGGTTCAGAGCATAGCCTCTGGGGTCAATCTTGGGGTCAAGTTCTACATTTTCCATTTGCTGAGTTGGTGACTTTAGGCAATTCACTTCACCTTCCAACACTCAGTTTCCTTGTCTATGAAATGGAGATAAAATAAATTCCAAAAATAGTTTTTGTGAGAATTAAATGAAGTAACACACAGAGAGAGTTTATTCTAACACCTAGAAGAAGTTTAGAGTCCCCTAAGTGTTAGCCATAATGATGATAACTCTAAGATTCCATCGATTATAAGATTCACCATTGCTATACCACAGCTTTTCAGGGCAGGAGGAAACACATTCCATTCCTCTGAGCTCAAGATTTATATACCCAAGTGCCTATGTCTAACCTTCACTCTCATGTGCCTCAGGCATCTCAAGCTTACGGTGTCTAAAACGAAGTTCTTGATTTTCTACCCTGCCTCCCCATCTGTCCTTTGGCCTTCCCCTCATCCATCTAATAGCCAAAGCCCGGAACCTGTAATTCATTTGTAGCAATGTCTTTTTCCTCTCTCTCCACATCCAATACATCAGCAAAAGCAGACAGTTCTACCTCCTAAATATAGCTTGAATTTAATCACTTCTCTCCATCTGCACAGCCAACATCCTGGTCCAAATCCCTATTATCTTTATTTGGGCATCTTCATCCAGAGCCTCTTCCTGGTCTGTGTTGTCGCATTGCCCTTCAATCCGTGTTACCCTCCAATCCACCTTTTAAAAGTATATATCAGAGCATGTCCCTCCTCTGCTTTAATGTAATTCAGCAATTATTTACTGAGCACTTACTATGTGCCAGTCTTTGTTGTAGGAGATGGGAATCTCATCACAGAACAAAATATACAAAATCCCTGACTTTCTGATACTTACACTGTGTTTTTCTGTTACAGCAAATTGTGTCCCCCTTCCTCAAATCCTCATGTTGAAGCTCTAACTCCCCATGTGACTATACTGAAGAAGGGGCATTTAAGGAGGTGATTAAACATGCACAAAAAGTTCTCAGTAGAATGACCATATGTTCTGGTTTGCCGGGGGCAATCCTAGTTTATACCCAGTGTTCCACTGTTACTATTAGTAGCACCCCCTTTCACTCTCAAAAACTTCTAGTTTGGCCAGTAAATTATAATTTATTTACATATTTATTATTTATTGACATATGCCAACTCTATAAGGTCCAACCTGATTTTGGAAAGACTGAAATCCCACATAAGTATCTGTTTTGAAATCATGGTCTTACTAATCTTTTCCCTCCCCTAGCCCATGATTTTTCTACATGACTACAATCTCAGTGCAGTGAAAATTAAGCAGATCATCAAGACCCTTACCCACTGACATGCAGCATTTGAAACAGTTCTGAGGAATAAAAACAGACTGTACCACCAATCAGTCCTCCAATCCAGGAAAGAGATCAGAGCCCTGTCTCTTAAACTTTCCCAAACTAGACAAGGGTGGGGGGTGGGGGGAGAGAAAGAGAGAGACAGAGACAGAGAGAGAGACAGAGACAGAGACAGAGACAGAGACAGAGACAGACAGACAGGACTCAAAGGAGTAAATGATGTTCCTGGGCCATTTACAGCAGGGGTTAACTCTTTATTTTCAGGACTGACTTTATATACAGGCAAGCCTGGCTTTATAGAAAAATTTGTGTGCAGGGGTAATTTCCAGATACCAACACTGACAGCACTAGAAAAAATGTGCTTACAAGTACCCTGCCCCTTGCCTTGCTTTACAAAGCCAAGAACATTTGTATTTGGAGATGCCTCTGAACTCTCCTTCTGCAACTTCAGATTTATGAATATCAGCATGGGCATCATCACAGATGTCATCTCTGAACATCACCTATAGCAAACTCATTTAATACAGATATACAAAAGAGATCCATATACTGCAGTAGAGTAAGGAAAACCACAGCAGTGTCAGAGGAGGAGGAGAAGGAACTCTTGCTCATGTTGTGGCGGCTCTTTTGAGGAACTGATTTTGGCCTTACTTGGTGGTACCTTCCAGGAAAACTAGAACAACAATGGATGGTGACCAAGAAGCTACTTTCCAGGGTCTGATACAAACCAGCGCATGCAGACCCAGCTAAAGAAAAGCAAAGAACAAAAACAGAAACAAAAAAGAGACAGAGAACGACGGGGAACTTTAACATGCATTACGAGCTTCCAGGTTCCTTTGGCTTTTGTTTTTGCTTTTTTCCAAAATTCAGGAAATTAAACACTGATACATCATCCCCAGTCTATAATCAAAGTTCACCAACTGTCCCAATCATTACCTTTATAGTTATTTTTTCCCCATCATCCCAACTTTTTAAAAAGGTAAAAATTTCCTTCAGGTTGACTCCCCAAATCTTTTACCAATTATTACCTCATTTGTGCATTTTATTAATCTCTCCTTTATATGGCTCCTTCACTGAACACAATTGAAAAGAACCTAAGTGTGAAGACCCTTCCAGAGTGAAATTGTTCATGGACGCTCTCCTTCTGCTCCCCACCATTTCTGGCTAATTGCTTCATTATGTACTTTTTAAATTGCTTTGTTCTGTAGGGATTAATTTTGCACTTATCTTCACTAACCGTAAAACTTTTACAACGTACTGTTAAACTGTGTCTACTCAGCTGCTGGTTTGTAATTGCAAAGAGTCACTCCGCGGCTGGCTGCTGTGCTAGAGATAACACGCTAGGCCACGGAGCTTCCTGCTCCATGTTTTCAGATGCCTTCCTGGAGCCGCTGGGCATGGGGCAGATCAGTCAGTCCTAGGCTGGCTGCTTTGGGTACCGAAATTTCCTTATCCATGGAGATCACCAGCCAGGGAACACCCTCAAATCCCAGAGGCTTTGGCCTCAGAGGCTTCAGGCTGCTCCCACTTCAAAGGCCTTGGGAATTTCAGGCCCCACAGGTCCCAGGAGCAGGTCTACCTATGGCTGGCCACCTAGAAGGAAACAAAATTTCAACCACTCTCTCAAGGTCAAATCCGTACTTTCTCAAGGCTCAGGCACTTGCCCTCTGCCTACAAGCAGGCACTAGATCCCCAGTCTTCAAGGAGTCCCTCTGCCTCCCTCTCAGGTCAAATACAATCTCTAAGCTCTCCGCCTTCCATTAATCTCCACGCACTCCCTCTTTAGCTCTTTGAAATCTGTCTTCTATCACCTCCCCTTGACTCCAGCTATCCTCTCCAAAGTCTTTTTATGGCTGTCTCGGATGCCTTTTCTCCATGTGCTTTCTCAGAGCATAGGCTGTTGGTTTAGAGGCTTTGGACAGAACTGTGTTTAAATCTAAGCTCCTCTACTTTTTCTCTTGGAACCAGGGCAAGTTCCTCAACTTCTCTGAGCCTCAATAGTTTTATCTGCAACATGGTGATAGTAATTCTGGTCTCTCATGATTCTTGGAGGAGTAAATGACATACAGCAAAAAACTCACTAGAATACAAGTTCTATGAGGGCAAGCCTAAGTTATCTCATTGATCACTGCATATCCAGCGCTTGGCACAGCATCTGGAATGGTAGATGCTTCGTAAATATTTATCACTAAATACAAAATAAATGTTCAACAGATGGTAGCTATTATCACTGGTATTCATGTTTGCCTGCCTGTTGGAGTTCTGAAGTGCTGCCTTCCCCTCGCATCTGGGACTTTCCACCAGTCCAGCTCCTATCTTTCTGGCTGATTCTTCTCTGTGACTGTGGGGCCCTGCCCCCATCTCCTATGCCCATGCCCAATTCTAAAATCTCTTCTCTTTTCAAAAATGGTCACATAGAGGGCACCTGATCCCACTGTCTTACCTCCAAGCTTTTTCTTTCTCTTTCCCTTTAGTTACACAGTTTTGGCTTTCTGTTGAATCCAGGTTTTACACTTCTGTCTGTCTTAACACCAACCACATGTTACAAGCAATATAATACATGTTCACTGTATGAATGAGTGGATGGATGAACAATGCAAGCTTTTTTGTTATTTCCACTGTTATTTCTAATGCCAAACTTGCCACATTTTCTCCCTCAAACTATCTCAAAGTCCCCTTTCTTAGCCAATGGCACCCCCAAACCTCCCATCACCTGAGTTTGAAATATCAAGGACATCTTTGTTGGACCTTTAATAATTCATTTATAAGAATTAGGAAAGGCGAAGTAAGTCTTGACTTCTCATAATCGCTCAAATTATTAAAAATCCAAAACAGTTCTAAAAGAACAGATGGACAATGACTTAGCTAAAGCTTTGGGTCACTGGGAAAATTCCCTTTGGAAGTACAAAGGCCTGCAAGCTTGAAATCTGTTTGGTGTCTTTTGAAATTCTTGGCCTCGGAAGACCACATAGATAAACACTTACTCTACCGTACAACTGTCAGCCTTCTCTAGGTGTTACCTTACTATGGCAGCTGAAGGACAATGCTAAAGGGATTCCAGTTCATGACAAAGTGACACAAAACAGTGGCAAAGGTCACAGCCCCAACACACACACACACACACACACACACACACACACACACACACACACACACGAGGGACGTGTTATCCCAAGCTCTCAGGTCATTCTGACCTCCAGCTCCAGCTGGCTTGAACCATCCATAACGTTTAGAAGCAACTAGAAACTAAAATCCAATTTAAGGTGTTTAATTTTCTCTGTCTCCAGGGATGGGAAATAAAATAATCTGCCTGTAGCTTTGCTGTGAGATGTTGCATCTGGTGATTTTCTGAGACCTTTTCAGCAGAGCAAAAATGCTGGTCCCCAGATCCCTTACTTCTCATGTCTTTCTAACCATGTGGGCAAAGACGAGGTTGCTTTACCTGAAACTGTGGTGTCCAATATTTTTAATTAATGTCCTTATGGCTAGCGGAGAACAGCCGTGATGTCAACAATGAGCTGAGATTACTCAGACCTCTGGGTCCACGCCTTTGGGGAGAACCACATACACAGTCTATTACGTGCTTCAATAACACACATTAACCTGCACACAGTAACCTGCCTGGACTGCCTTCGCTGATAATTTCAGCAGTCTCTAGTCATTTAGCTGTGGATACATGTTTTTTAAAGTCTCGAATAGTGGTGATGCCTGTCCTAGGCATTGCCAGGGACCCTTCCTTGCTTTCTCTTCCTCCTCTTTGTCTCTGCTCCCATGGGCCCAGATTTCTGACGTCATATCCGTTCTGGCTCCTCTAATTTAGTAAACCCCATCTGTTTCCTTCCTGACTCTATGGACTCTGGTTTAGCCCTTGACTCTTATCCCTCTAGTTCCAAAGTCTCCTACCACCTCCGGTGAGGACACTGTATAGCACCAACTGATTTAGGCCCCAGCACTCCTGAGAGATGAGAGCTGAATCACTGAGCACTGAAATGGTACTGTGGTCATTTTCCAAAGTGATGCTGGCCCGGGTTAACCCCTGAAGTTAACCTTTATGCCATCAATGATTGTAAACCCCAAGGTAGAGATGAGAAAACAACACGACATAGTGATTAAGGCATTTGTCTTTAAACCAGTCAGGCTGGTTCTAATCTTGAGTGATCCTGGGTAAGGAGGGAGTTTCTTAATCTTATTTCCTCCATGTTTCTAATTTGCAAAATAGGGATAACAGCATGGACCTCACAGGGATCATGTAAAAATTAGTAATATACACAGAGTGATTGGCAAATAGCATACAACAAATGGAAGTTCCCTTTGGATAAAAATTATTGGCCTCAGAAGACCACATAAACAGAGATAAACACTTATTCCACTATACAACAATGGATCTGCTTTATGGAATAAAATACCAACTTCTGTTGCCCAAGAGTGTATCTCACTACACCAAATCTCAAAGTTCCAGATCTGACAGGTCAGTGTTGACAAGTCAAATCCCTACCTTGGGGACGCGCACTCCTTCCTCAGAGTCCTCCTCATGCCACCTTCTTTGTGAAGCCGCACCCAACCCCCACAGGTGGGGCGGTCCCTCCCTCCCGGTGCTCTCACAATGCATCAGGAGCTTTCAGGCTTGCCGTTTTGACCCTGAGCAGGTTGTGCCTTGTTTGGCACATTAACCTGAATTATGTTCAGTGATGAATTGTTATCCAGAAACTCTTTTTTGAGTAAATGTCACTAAGGCAATTTAATTCTCTTCATCGATTTTCTATATGACAAAATTAAAATATTTCCTTCTTATGAATTTTCTAGTTTTATTTTAGCAGAATTATTTTCACCGGGGTTAACACTTTTTTTTGTATTGATTTTACAGCTAAGATAGGGTTCTTCTATCAGTATGCTTTTTACCCATAACACATTTTGTAATTATGCCTCCATCACGGAGTGTCCTTGGTGGTAATGACTTCCACCAAGTTTAGTTTTCCTGAACAAATTTTGCAAATGTATATCATGTTAATACTTATTTCCTCAGTCAATGTTTTAGCTTTGATAGATTTTGCTATGCTCCTTTTTATTTGTTGCTTCAGCTTAAGTTGATTGTCTTTATCATTACTCATTGATTGGAAAAAAAAGTAATTGTTCGCATTTTTTAATGTTTAAATGACAATTTCTAAAATATACCATACAAAAAAGTATGAGCAGGATGAGTTGTGTACTTGTTACTGTGGTCATTGGTAGATCAAATAACACAGAAAGTGCTTAAAGTCAAAAATGCAGGGAGAGGCAAACATTCTGTTTAAGCTTATGATATTTTCTACAATCTGAGATGAGTACTCAGAACATGGTAAGGTGGTTGTCTCCCCAGCTAGGCTGAGAGCCACTCAAAGGCAGGGGCTGCCATTCACCTCTAATTTGCCAGCAGGGGGAAAGTGAATGTCTGAAGGATGAATGGATGAATAAATAATGAACCCACACGGAAGTGATAAGAAATTTTGTCAGATTTCTTACTGAAGACCACAATGCTATGCCTTCTTATACCAGGCATAAATGACTTCTGAAGCCATGTTTCTTGGTTCAGACTGTATCTTTACCACTCACCAGTCATATAACCTTGAGCAGGTTGTATCACCTCTCTCTCTGCTTCAGTATATCCATCTGTGAGTGGGGATAGTAATAGTATCTACATTACTATAGAATGCAGGTACTGAAGACAGATACCTTCATCATTCCTGATGGAAAAATATTACCCCTCTGAAATACTACCCCTCTGGAGGGATATTTGATGATGCCTAGCCAAGATACATATGCATTTACCCTTTGATGTCACAATTCCATTTCTAGGAATCTATCCAAAAGATAACCAGTAAGAATATGAAATAAGTATGCAAAAAACTATTAATTATAGCACTAAGCTCTTAAAAGGAAGTTGGTAGAATAAACTATAGAATGTTTATGCATTTGAGTAGTATGCAACTGTAAGAAAGGAATGAGGAATCTGTCTACATACTATTAGAGAACAATCTTCATCCGTAAGTGGGAACAGTAATAGTACCTACACTTCAAGGTGTTGCAAGGATTAAGTGAATTAATACATGCAAAGCACTTAGGACAGCTCACATATAATAGCTGCCATATTGTTATTAATCATTAGTATTATAGTCATAAAGCTTATCTATCTTTCTAGTGATACCAAGAGGTCACCATGTCTTGAAGATGCCCTAACATAGGGAGCTCACTGTATCATTAGCATGTATTCTTTTTTATGGTTCTAATTTATGTTTCTGATATTGAATAACTGTATCTCTTACAGCTTATAAATTCTTAGCTCTGACTTTCTGAGATATATAGAATATACTTTCTTATATATAACTGGTCTGTAAATTCAAAGCCTGCTCTTTCAGCACTTACTAGGCTCCAAGCACCATCATGAAAATTAAATAGCCATAAATGCTGACATATGTTTTAAAGTCAAGGCAGGAAAGAAGAGAGAAAGATGATATTTGTGTCCTGCATAGATATTCCCTTCCTCTGAATCCAAGACCTTTCTCCATTATACATAGTTTGCAAGGCCAAATTCACCCTGTGGACTTACAAACATAAAAGCCTATAAAAATGAAATTGTGTGATATGAGTACATAAATAGACCAAAAGATCAATGAAACCAAAATAGAAAATCCAGAAACAGACCCCAAAATATATGGCAATTTATTGTATAATATAGGTAGTTTTGCAAAGCAGTGAGAAAAGATATTATTTTGAGTAGGAGGTGTTAAGATAACTGCTTCACCATATAGGAAAATAAGACATTGGATCTATTTCTCACACCAAACTTCAGGATTAACTCTGAATACATTAGAGATTAAAATGTAAAAAATACAGTCCTGTAAGTATTAGGAAAAAAAGCACATTTCTTTATAACCTGAGAGTGGGTTAGATTTTCTATGATTAAAATATGGAAGCAAGAAGAAAAAAAGTTTGCTTACATTAAACACACACAACACACACACACACACACACACACACACACTCTTTCTCTGTCTCTCTCTCTCTCTCTCTCTCTCTCTCTCTCTCACACTCAAAAAGCAGCCTTTGGATGACCAAAAAAAAAAAAGAAAAACATACTATGAGAAGCAAAATCAAGACAAGTACCAAACTGGAAGGAAATATTTGCAATTTGTATAATAGGCAAAGTATTATCATCTCTAATGTGTAAAGATATTCTAAAAATAGAGAGAGAAGAGAGAAGACTAACAACCCTATATGAAAGTGGGCCAAAGATATGAACAGCTTACAGAAAGAGAAATGCAAATGACCTTAATCATAGAAAAATCTTTTCAACTGAGTTCTTCATAAGAGAAATACAAATTAAAAGTATCCTGAAAGGCATTTCTTGTCTGTCAAATTGGTTAAAAAAAAAAAAGAAAAAGAAAAAGAAAACAAAACAAAAAAACAAAAGCAAATATTCTGCAACATACATTGCTGGTCTGGCTGTGAGAAGACAGATACCTTCATCATTCCTGGTGGGAAAATATTACCTCTCTGAAATAGTACCCTTCTGGGGGGATATTTGATGATGTCTAGCCAAGTTACATATGCATTTACCCTTTGACGTCACAATTCCATGTCTAGGAATCTATCCAAAAGATAACCAGTAAAAATATGAAAAAGTATGCAAAAAACTATTAATTATAGCACTAAGCTTTTATAAGGAAATTGGTAGAGTAAACTATAGAATGTTTATGCATTTGAGTAGTATGCAACTGTAAGAAAGGAATGAGGAATCTCTCTACATACTGTTAGAGAACAATCTTCAGAAAAAATGAGATAATAAAAACATACACAGTATACTACCATTTATCTAAGAAAGGGGACGCATGAACATAAATTCACATTTTCTTATCTTTTTTCAGTAAAATAAACAAAAAATAAATGTTTACATTGGAAATAGTGAGGAAACAGGATAAAGAAGATAATACTAGAAGGGAGACTTCACTGAAAGTTCCTTATGGTGTAGATTTGACTTTAGATTGTATAAATATTTACATAATTTTTGTAAACTAAATATAAATGTATATGACCACAAAAATTTAAAGTCAGAAGCAAAATGAAACAAATGAACATACTTATCAGGTTGGTAGGACAACCATACAGAGAGCAGCACTTCTAGATGATTTTAGATGATAGTCATTTGACTGCATATCCCAGTGGAATGCAAAATAAATTAGAGGGTTTAATTTATCACATCGTTGGTACTAGCATTGTCATTAATACACTGAAACAGTCTTGTGTATTCTGGGGAATAAAATAAGCAAGTAACTATGCTGTTATTGAGAACCAGAAACTTTGGCATGAAAGAATGGAAATATAGATGTAAAATTGATGAAGTTAAGTAAAACTCTGTTGTCCTAAATTTGAGTTAGAAAGATCATCTTGAATGCCTCAAATATTTAGCTCTACAATAATAATAATAATAATTTGTAGCTCTGACTACTGAAAAGACCTAGAAACATGGACCAACCCAGTAGCAATGAGCACGACTAATACCCAGATTGTGCTTTTAAATACCATTTTTCACTAACAGTAAGCTGGTTCCTTAGGGAAGTAGCTAGTTACAAGTCTGGAGCAGGAAAGGTATAAGAGGAGCCTGGAACTCTCCTTGTGGCAAGGAAGCCATTAAAGAGCCAAAAGGACTCACAGACAAATGTCAACAGGCTCCCAACGGCCAAAAGTGGAATATTTATTTGCGAGTCAATTAGGATATTAAATGTATGTAAGGGTAATTAATTGAAATACATCTAATATGTTTCAACTCATAAGTTCATAGGGATTCTAAAAAACTAATTGGTCCCCTTTGGAGGGTGGTTGAGAATCAGTTCGTTATGTTGAAAGCTATTATAGAAAGAACTATTTATCCTGACTTTTCCAAATGAACTTATTTGTACTTCTGGGCAACTGAAGAATAGATTATTGTAATGTCCCCACAAAAATGATTTCAGCTAATAAACGAAGGAAGAGAAATAAAATTAAAACATTACTATTTGGTAACCCCTAAGGAATTACTAAATCTAGGCAATAATCAGCAAGGATGATTAGCATCACAAACGGGAACACAAGTAGACATCATGTATCTCATGATAGAAGTACACAAATACTGTCTATGAAATATTCTTGCTACAAAATTGAACCTAAATCTCTAGATTTAACTACCAATTTAGAAGAAATATACAGGACAGAAGGGCCCGTTAAATGACATCAGGGGAATGTAATCAAGAAAATATAGATTATGAGAGGCTCTACAGGAAAAATGGCCTGATCTCTTCAAAATAAATTAACAAGAGGGGGAACAAAAAGAGATGGAGAGAAAAATATTCAGTAGATTATAGAGACTTGAAAAACATATTAACAAGCGGAATCTTCATTCAAACAAACAAATTGTAAAACAAAACGAAAAATTATGAGAGAATTAGAAAAATTTGTATACTGGAATATTTGATGGTTTTACAGTATAATTTTCAACTCTTTTAGGACTGAAAAGAGTATTGTGGTCATTGTTCTTTCAAAGTCCTTAATTATTTTGGATGTATACTGAAATATTTTTCATGAAATGATATGATGATGTCTGGGATTTGCTTCAAAATAACTAGAGTTAGGAGGGGTATTAGGCAGAGGTAAAGATAAAACCAAATTGGCCATAAGTTAACAATGTTGAAACAACGTGACAACTGCAATGGGATTTATTTTACTATTCTCTCTGTTTTTGTATATATTTGATATTGTTCATAATAAATATTTCTCTCTCTCTTTTTTTATTTTTGGTTCTTCTAAAAAAAAAAAAAAAGAAAGAAACCAGGATACATGTGCAGAGAGCATGCAGGTTTGTCACATAAGTATACGTGTGCCATGGTCGTTTGCTGCACCTATTGACCTGTTCTCTAAGTTCCTTCCCCTCAAGCCCCACCCCCCAACAGGCCCTGGTGTGTGTTGTTCCCCACTCTGTGTCCATGCATTCTTAATGTTCAACTTCCACTTATGAGTGAGAACATGCAGTGTTTGGTTTTCTGTTTCTGTATTAGTTTGCTGAGGATGATGGCTTCCAGCTTCATCCACGTCCCTGCAAAGGACGTGGTCTCATTCCTTGGCTGCATCGTATTCACAGTGTATATGTACAACATTTTAAAAATCCAGTCTATCATTGATGGGCATCTGGGTTGGTTCCATGTCTTTGCTATTGTGAATAGTGCTGCCATAAACATACAAGTGCTGTGTCTTTATAAGAGAATGATTTCTATTCCTTTGAGTATATACCAACTAATTGGATTGCTGGGTCAAATGGTATTTCTGGTTCTATATCTTCGATGAATCACCATACTATCTTCCACAATGGTTGAACTAATTTACATTCCCAGTGTATAAGCATTCCTATTTCTCCACAGCCTCATGAGCATCTATTGTTTCCTGACTTTTTAATAATCACCATTCTGACTGGCATGAGATGGTATCTCATTGTGGTTTTGATTTGCATTTCAATAAAGAGTTTGTTCAAGTCTCTTTTATGATAAAGTATGTGGAATATGAAGAACAATACCTACATAGTATATTACTTGTTTTAGAGGACAGACAAAACCAGTTTCAAACTCCATTTCCCATAAGAGAAACCATGTCATGTGTATTTCTTGGATTTCAGTTTCTGCAGAAACTGAAAAGAGCCAAATATGACTTGTCACTGTACCCTGGAAGCAAAGGTATGTACATAAACCTAGATTTAGCTAATTGTGTGCTCTCACTCAGGACTTCCAATCTTTGTGAATGTCACCAAAACCCAAACAACAGCATCTAGTATCTGGTGGTAGGACCATCCAGTCATCTAGTCACACAGTATTATCCCAAATACATGATTATGACCATGTGGCTGTGGCTGCAGGTTCAGCCTCCCTTGCTTTTGCTTGTTTTCTGAATCTGCTTCTTTGAAAAAGAAATTAAATGTTTGATACTCATGTCCTTCCAATAAATTTCCTTTCTCTTTAAGTTAGGTTGAGTCAGTTTTCTTAGCTTACAACACAGATTTCTGGGTGTCATTTGAATAAAAATTAAACAGGACTGTAATACATACTAATTAATGTGTACTTTAAAAAGTAAAGCACTATATAAAATGTGTGGTAGTATTTTTATGCACATATGTATCTAGATGTATAATAAATATGATACGCTTCTATAGAGAACTTTATGAAGTACTTAATTTCTTCCTGTTATCTTTATTGTGAAGAATAATGATCATAATAATGAGATAATAAAGCATAAGAATGAATTAATTTTGGGCCAACATAAACATTTTTAATCATATAACACTATTAGGATAATAATCTCTGGCTTGCCTACAGCATTTGATTGCTGTGTACAATAAATAGGATAACTGTAGGGAAAGAATTTTGAAAATATAGATGGAAGGTACTGCCATTGTTATTTAGCCGATATAGAAGCAAGCAGACAAACCCAGTGAAGGGGCTAAGGGCTTTTTTGTTTGTTTTGAGACAGAGTCTCACTGTGTCGCCCAGGCTGGAGGGCAGTGGCTTGATCTCGGCTCACTAAAACTTACACCTCCCGGGTTCAAGCTATTCTGACTCGGCCTCCTAAGTAGCTGGGATTATTACAGGCGCATGCCACCACACCTGGCTAATTTTTGTATTTTTAGTAGAGACGGAGTTTCACCATGTTGGTCAGACTGGTCTTGAACTCCTGACCTCGTCATCCACCCACCTCAGCCACCCAAAGTGCTGGCATTACAGGTGTGAGCCACTACGCCCAGCCGGGGATGTTTGATATCTGGTGACTTTGCAATTTTTGAAGTATACGCCTTCTATTTTGTCCACGCCTTCTTTGCCTATTTCATCCCTCATGCCCTTTGGAATAGCCATTGGCATTTTGTCAGGGCATGTATAGGTATTAGGTTCTCCAAGATTAAGAAAGAAAACCTAAAAAAGGGGATGAAAACTGGTAGACTAGGACAACAGAAAGACTTCGTGAGTTTAGAATAAAGTCACTGTCCAAGGTACTGAGAAATCTCAGATGCATATTTCTGCTTTATTAAGCTATTACATAAGGCTAGCCAGATAAGGAAACCTTCAATGATTCCCTGGTGCTTCCAAGGCCCAGAGTGGAGCCAGTCACCTGCACTTTCTCTTGTCCTAGTTGTTGCTCAGCTACATAGGGAGAGGGGCAGAATCACTCACAGTGAGGGATTCTACGCCCAGTCAGATCTTGTGATGAGGGTTAGAAGAAGCAGTTAAAAGGGACAAGCTGGCTCTAGGGAATGAAGAATAAAAACAACCGTCTAGTCTTAGGAGCAGATAGTAAAAGGTCATCCTGGAAAATGAAACATCTGTTTAAGTGTCATTATAATAACAGATCATATTCTAAAGAGGCAAATGATTATGAATATCCCAAGACAGATTCTAAAACGTCAATAAGAAACCCCAAGGGGGTAAAACATAAGATATTAAGAGAAGAAGTCAGTGACTTGCAGATGTGTTCAAGTGAGTGTCTTTCCAACAGCAAGTTCTTTCTGGGAGACTCTCTTCTCTCTAATACGTTTCTAACAACTCAATCCAGTCAGGAGTCATCCACAGCTGGAGCAAGGATGGAGAGAAGAGGGGTCTTTTCTCAGGTTGCCTGCTCTGGACACCACAGGTGGGGCACTGGCTGTGGTTGTAGTGGCATTCTTCCCCACCACCCCCTACTTTTTTGGTTTCCGTTCCAGAAAGATGAAGACAGCAAATATTAATATTAAAGAATGGAATTGAACTTAAAGCATAATAAATAGGTCAGGTTTTCTAATCAATTTCCCCTTGTCCATTCCATACAACTGAGAAGTTGCCTATTTCAGTATCAGAAGTTTAACAAGTTTTGCATTTTCCATAGAAATCTTTACTTACGTGTATGTATTTTTTGTCTTATTGAATATGTATGCAGAATACAATGGAGACCTTTTTGATGACTCAGGACTGTTATTAAGATCATTAACAACGGCTATACTGTGTTGTGCTGTAAACCTAGGATCTGCTTAGCTCTAGAAGAAAAAGATGCAGGCTGCTATGCTGCTGGACAACTGCTACCTATTCCATACTCTTTAGGTTCAAATAATTTGTCTAAGTTTGAAATACTTCTGTTCCTTGAAAGTTTGGCAGCGTTTGATGATAAAACCAGTACATCCTACTTTTTATTTGTGAGAACATTTTAAAATACTGATGTAATTGTTTTAATGGTTATAGGACAATTTTGTTTTTTAAAACTTTCTGTCTCAGTTTATGGAAACCATGTTTTTCTATAAATTTGTGCTTTTAAGTTTTCAAATTTTGTCATAAACTTGTTCATAATATACTCTTACCTTTTGAGCATATATTGTCTGCAGAAATGTCCCCTTTTCCATTCCCAATGTTGCTTATTTGTTCTTTCTTGATACAGGTTTGTCAATTTGATTTGTATTTTCAAAGAACCAAGCTTTGGCTTTATTAGTCTGTTTCATTAATTTCTGTTCTTTATTATTGTCATCTACCATTTTTATTCTGATATTTTTCTAATGGTTTATATTGTATACATAGCTCATTAAATTTTAAATTTTCTTTTTGCATAAGTGATGCTATATAATTTCTCTTAAGTGTCATTTTAGCTATATTTCACATACTGTAATATGTAGTATATTTATCACTCAGTTCAAAATATTTTCAAATGTTTAGTATAATTTCTTACTTGACCTATAAATTATTTAGAAGTGTGTTTCACAACATCTAAAAATATGACTCTTATCTATAATTTTTGGTTGTGAATTTCTAAATTAATTCAGAACAAGTTTTATATGATGCTAATCCCTTAAATTCGTTGACTCCTGCTTTATACATCAGTGTGTGGTCAACTTTCATAAACATTCCATGAATTCTTGGGAAAGAATGTGTGTTTAGCAGTTGTTAGATGCAGTGTTCTATACGTGCCCATTAGCTTCAAACTGTTAATTGTGTTGGTCTATCAACTACTTGGGAAAACTTATTAAAATTCTTGACTATGTTAGTGGAGCTGTTAATGTATCCTTGTAATTCTGTCAATTTTTCCTTATATAAATTATGGTCATGCACTTAGGTGAATAAAAGTTTGTAACTGTTATATATTCTTAATGAATTGTACATTTAACATTTTGTAGAAATATTCTTTACTTATACTAAAGCATATTGTAACAATCTTTCTTTTCTTTCTTTCTTTCTTTTTTTTTTTTTTTTTTTTGAGACGGAGTTTCGCTCTTGTTACCCAGGCTGGAGTGCAATGGCACGATCTCGGCTCACCGCAACCTCCGTCTCCTGGGTTCAGGCAATTCTCCTGCCTCAGCCTCCTGAGTAGCTGGGATTACAGGCACACACCACTATGCCCAGCTGATTTTTTTGTATTTTTAGTAGAGACAGGGTTTCACCTTGTTGACCAGGATGGTCTCGATCTCTTGACCTCGTGATCCACCCGCCTCGGCCTCCCAAAGTGCTGGGATTACAGTCTTTCTTTTCTAATGTTAACATAACTACTGCAAGTTTCTTTTGATTGGAATCTGCCTGTTATGACTTTTCAATCCTTTAAGATTTCAACATTTCTGAATTATGTTTCAGGCATAGTTCTTATAAGTAGCTATTAAAAAGATAAATATACTCTAAAATTACTTGTCTTCTACTTTGTACATGTAATTGTACCACATTTACTGACATATTTGGGGGTTTTCTTTTTCTTTTCTTTTTTTTTTTTTTCTTTTTGAGATGAAGCTTCACTCTTGTTGCCCAGGCTGGAGTGCAATGGCGCCATCTCAGCTCACTGCAAGTACTGTCTCATGGGTTTAAGTGATTTCCTGCCTCAGCTTCCTGAGTAGCTGGGATTACAGGCATGCAGCAACACCCCCAGCTAGTTTTTGTATTTTTAGTAGAGACAGGGTTTCTCCATGTCGGTCAGGCTGATTTTGAACTCCCAACCTCAGGTGATCCAGCCGCCTTGGCCTCCCAAGGTGCTGGGATTACAGTGAGCCAATGCGCCCAGCCCCTATTTGGGTTTTGTTTTAATCATCCTATTGTATGTTTCTTCTTTGCGTGGTCTTTATTTCTACTTCCCTCTTGCATAATACTTTAACACTCTATTTTTTTTTCCCCTCTACTACTTTGGAAGTTTTACTTTCTATATTTATGAGTTTCATGACTTCCCTGGAAATTCTAACATATTTACTTAAGTTACCAAAATTTAAAGTTAAACAATATCCTTTCTGTCCTCATTAACAATGTAGGCATTTTAGAACATCTTGATTCCATCACTCCTTCCCAACTTATATGCTACTGTCATCATACATTATTGTTTTAATAACTCTACAAGATACTACTCTTGTATTATTTATTGTCAATATTTCTTTATATGTACTTGCATATTTACCACTTTTTGAGGTTATTCAGCTTCTTTTGTCTCAGACTTCCTTCTGGGATCTTTTTTTCTTAAGCCTGAAGTGTATAATTCATAATTTATTTTAGTGAGTATTTGTTAATGGCAAATGCTATCAGTTTTTGTGTATCTGAAGATGACTTTATTTTATCCTAGTTTTTGAATGATGTTTTTATTGGGCATACACTTACAGGTTGACAATTATTTTCTCTCAGTATATTGAAGACATTATATCATAGTCTTCTGAGTTTCATTGTTACAGTTGAAAGGTCGGCTGTTATTCTAATTATTATTGACTTTCAGGTCATCTATCTTTTCTCTCTGACTGCTGTAAGATCTTTTGTCTTTGATATTTTGTAATTCCTGTATGTTATATCTAAATGAGGATATCTTTATATTTACCTTGCTTTGGACGGGATGACTTCTTAAGTCTGAACATTGGTGTCTTTTATCAGTTTGGGAAAGTTTTAAGCCATCATTTATTTAAATATGTTTTTTGCCTAACCCTCCATACCGTTTTCTCAGTATGAAATAGAAATCTTCACTGGAAAAAAAATGATCATCTCCATTTGGAGTTTTAAGATATTACATCCACAATCTCAATTCTACATGTCTTTCAGTATTTTTTCACAATTTTTTCTGGGTCCTTTGGGCTGATTTTGAATAATTTCTTTATATCTGTTTTCCGGTTTCTTAATTTTATTCCTTAACAGTGTTCATGTAGCTATTCTGCCCACTCATTGAGCTTTTAATTGCCATTTTTACATTTTTCATCTTTGAAATTCCATTTTTATCCTACTATGACTGATTATTTTTATAGTATCTTGCTTCTTATTCATATTTTCAATCTCTTCTTTTATTTTTCTAAATGTATAAATAACCTACTTTATATTTTGTGTCTGATAGATTCAACAGTTGAAGACTTCGTAGATCTGATTTGGCCATCCACGGATTTTGCTGGTGTTTGCTCTTGTTACTTTCTTTTTCCCTTGTCTGTTTTGCGATTTTTTAAAAACTGTGAATTCATATTCCTTGAAACTCTCCCTGTGGGAATTTTGTGGCCTGGGTTAAAAAGCTCTTTCTCCAGAGAGGATTTCTATTTTATATGAGAAAACAGGCCTTTGGAGTCCCAGCTTTATGAGAAGTAAGGCAAGACTTAGGCTTTCTGTTCTGTATTCTATGAAGCTGAGAAAACATAAACTTAAATGTCACCATGTTCTCCAAATGGAATAGCCTCAACTTTTCTTCAGGTTCCTACTTCAGCTTCCTGTTGTGGTCCCTATGTTGGTTTCCTGGGGCTTTTATAACAAGGTATCACAATCTGGATCACCTGAAACAGCATAAATCTATTCTCTCAGAGTTCTGGAGGCCAGAACTCTGAAATCAACATATTGACTGGGCTGTGTTCCCTCCAGACACTTAAGGGAAGGCTCCTTTTTTGCCTGTTCCAGCTTTCGATAGCCCCAGGTGTTCCTGAGCTTTTGCCATCATAACTCCAATCTCTACCTCCACCCTCACATGGCCATCTTTCCTTTATGTCTGTCTGTGACCAAATTTTTCTGTTCTTATAAGGATATCAGTCATGTTGGATTAGGGCCCACCCTAATCCATTACAACTTTATCTTAACTTTGGCTTCATCTGCAAGGACCCCATTTCCAAATGAGATCACATTCACAGGAGGTTAGGACATATTGGGGTGGGGGGCACTCAGTTCAAACCATGACAGTCTCTAACAATTCCAATCCCTTGCCAGCCCTTAAATGTTTTCTTACACATTCTAGCACTTTTACAATTATCATTTATATAATCTTTCTGTTTTCCATGCAATGTCAGCTCTTATTTCTCTCTCATTTCATTGTGCTTGGCCACAGCAGCTCCTTCCTTTTTCTTATTGTGCTGCAGACTTACAAATGAGGAAAGAAAAAAAAAAACAGAATACAAAATAAGAGTAAGGCTTTAAATAGGTACTCAGTCAACATAATTGTGAATAAAGTAGAAGAAAATTACTGCATAGATGTTGCAATGTCTTTTTTGGGACGGTGTGCAAAGTACTTTTATCCCTAGATCACTGTGTCTGTCTAGTCCTCAAGTCATAAAGATCTGGGGTGTAATCCTTTTTCTACCTCTTACGAGGTACATGACCTTGAGAATATATGTAAGCTCCTAATTTCACAGTATCATCTGGAAAAAAAACCACTATTACAGTAATAGTCTTTTTAGGGTGTTTTGTGGATGGATGACATAAGTGTCAGTATAACCCATGCACAAAGCAGACATTTAGTAACTGTGCAAACAACTCTCTTTCTGTGTTCCAAATAGGTAAGGATTTTGAATAATTGGCTTCTGCTCAAGCAAAGGGTAAAAAGTGATGCCTTTTATGTTTATATACAATCCTATGGTAGAATTAGGGCAGGCATGCTACTTTATAGATGAAGAAACTGAACCATTGAGAAGTTAACTCATAAAACATGGAAGAAAGACAAATACTAATAACCATACAAAAGGAGAAAATCTGTTTTGGCGATGATCAGTGGTTCTGTAACCCTTGAAGGGGGAACTGGAATTCAAATGAACTCATCCCTCCTGTTTGTACTCAGTGTTGTCAGCTAACAGCTTGTCGGGTCTCTGCTTTAAATGACACCCGTTATTCAACTCCAACGACACTTCCTCTCTGTCAACTGAGAGGGAAGACATGGAGTGAAAAAAAACCCAGATAACATTGTGAACTGTATTTTAAACTCTGTACACGAAACCACCCAGAGACATTTTAACTTGCATTTGAGAGCCTCACCCAGGCCCGCACTCCAGAATAGCTTTATAACTCTGTAATCTAAGGAAGGAAAAGCCAGAAATCTCCACTCTGTGATTGACACACACACAGGTTGGAAGCAGAGTTCACAAATCTAATTCCTTTCTCCATTCCTGCACATTTTTACCCAGAGAACACAAGTGAATGGAGGCGGTCCAACCCACTCAGAAAATTCCTTACAGCAGCTCCTCATGAAAAATATTATGTTTGGGGTGAGCATTTATCCAGGAGCAGTGCTGAAATGAGATGGTGAGGACACAAATGGGTAATAAACGGCCGATGTAGAGAGCTGCAGAAACCAGGGTGATTACGTAGGGGCTGTCCTCTATGAATATATTAGCTCCCCAATAAGCCCATGCATTTTGACTGCTTCCAAAGCAATTTCTCAGGGTTTCAGTGAATACAGGTGTCTGGAAGTGTTTTCTAAGCTCAGCTTCAGACAGGCTGTTCATATCGCCAGTCTTCAAAGCCCTAGTATTAAGTCTGGGTGATGAGTCGGGCCCCACACAGTGCCTGTCAGGTCAGTGCAGACATTGTGAGATGTTCATTGCGAGCGCCCACTCTCCCCCTCAGGTGAGGGGCAAGGGCCATCCAGGGCCAGTTGCCTGCCTGGTGGGGTGGGAGGTTGAAGGAGGTTAGAGGTGAGAGGAGGGTGCATCCACGCTGCAATCCTTCAGTGGGAATTAGAATCAAGATTTGGAGACCGCTGATGCAGACACTAAGGCCAGGTGCCAGAGTAGAGCCTGTAGGTGGAATCAGCCAGATGAGGTCTGCACAGGTGTGTGAACAGGCTGGCGTGCGGTGCAGTATCTCAGATGAGCCCTATGGATGCCAGTAGGCACAGGGTTCTCACCAGCATCAGCAAGCCTGCAGCATGTGGGGGTGGCTGGCTGCTGAGAGTTCCCCATGGAGAAGACAGCCGGGGGAGGACACCTTGCAGCTCCAATGCTGGGTTAGCCAGGGACACTCCCTGGTCATAGAGGTGGGCAGGCTTCCTTCTAGGACAAGATCTCTCATTGTATCCATCATCACATTCCTGCCTAACTCCAGGGGACCGAACAGGAACCTCAGATAGGAGAGAGCGCTTTAAATAGGTTTGTGTTTTCACAAGCCAAGGGGAAAGAGCCAGGAAGCCTAGGAAATGTTCCCGGAAGATGAGAAAAATCAAAGAGCCTCTTGGGATCCACACCATGAGTTGATTGCTGGAAAAAACCCTGTACGTTGGGGCAGGAGAATGGTGTGAGGCAGGAACGGGCTGCGGGTCTGGCTAGAGTCTGTGGTGGGAAAGCAGCCTGCAGTGAGCCTGGCTGCATCTTGCTGTTTACACACCCTTGTAAAGATGTACATGTCTTGCTGTTTACATTTCCCTGGGCTCTCTCTTAACAAAATCTTTGGGAATGTTCTATGGGCCACTGTGGGGAAGACAGAGTGTCAGAGTGAGAAATCCCAAGGGGAACTGACTCAGGGTCACTCCTGTCCAGCCACCCTGGATGCCTGCTACTGCTTCCTGGAGCACGCCTTTGCTCACTCTGATGGACCTCAGTTTGATTTTAAAAGACGCTATTCCCTTGAGTTGGGAGCTTAACTCTCCTATGCTCCCACACCCAGCCAAGCAGCTTCTGAAGTTCTCTTCTCCCTGAAAAGTCAAGAGGCTCCACCCTGTGTCTTTCCAGTCCCAATCACACACATGCGGACCAGGGTTCAGGACCGGACATTCAGAATCAGTTTGTTACTTTCAACCTTAAGCCCCGTTTCTCTACCCCTAGACTCATTCACCCTGGTGGGAGCTGAGCCAAGCCCTTCAAGTGAGAAGCCCCACTCACCCTGATCCCAAGCTCCACATTCTCGCCCCCGTAGACTTCCATGCCTTCGTCCAGCAGGCCGATCTCCTGGAAGTACTGCCGGTCCACAATGAAGCAGCCAATGAGGGCAGGGCTCCTGCAGGGGAAGGGAAGGACCGGTGGTGAGCAGAGAGGCTGTCTGGTGAGGCTGTCCCAGGAGTAAGAGCAGTAGGGCCTGCCTATCAGGAGGATCTGGTTCTCTTCCTTCCTTTGCTGCCAGAGCCAGTGTGAGTCTTGCTCTTGGAGTGGCCCCTGGGTCTGGCCTTACCCAACCACTCCAGAAAGGCTGTTTCATCAGGGCAGTGGCCAGACAGCTGCCGTCTTGGGATAGGCTGTTACCGGAGTGGTGCTTGTGTGTGTGGTAGCCCTGAGAAGTGGTGCTCAGCCTGCCAGTCTAGACTGACTGTATCTCTAGCTGTCCTGACCCTGATCTCTGCACAGCCAGTCTCTGTTCCTACTTGGGAACGCATACCAGCTTTGTCACCCTTCCTCAACTTGGGATCTGTATGTTATCCTTGGTCCACTTAGAAAGATCAGCTGGGACCAGGTTGTAAAAGGCTTTGGGTGGCAGGGTAAAAAAATTGAATTTTATCTGCAGGTAAATAGGTGTCCATGAGGAATTTTAAGCAGGACAGTGGTGTGAGCAGATTCATGTTTTTAAAAAGAATAGTCAGGCAACTGTGGGTGACTGACCAGAGAGGAATGGGTGAGAATTGAGGGGCCCAGTTGGGAAGCGCATTGCTGTATCCAGGTGAGAAATGATGGAGAGCTGAGTCAGAGTACCAGGAACAGAGACGGGAATTGTTTAAAGACAGATTTTGAAGTGAAATCAGCAGAACTTCAAAACAGGTAAACTTTCTCACAAGGGTGAGAAAGGGGGAGGAAGCTGGATGCAGTCTGGCTTTCTGGTTCAGGTGACAGTGGTTTGAGGGCCGCTCATTAATACCACTGGCATAGGAGAAGTTGGCTTCAAAAGAAAGAAGCACTGGTGATGGGAAAACTGATCTTAAGGTACCTGTGTGACACCAGGAGGAGATACCCAACAGGCGGAGCTTAGCTAGATGGCCTGGGTCTGGAATTCAACAGGGGTCTTAGGCTGGAACAACCTGGCAACAGCTATGGGGTCCAGGAGCTAGAAGGCTTTTCCTTCCTTGTGGGCTGTGAGCTGGGGTCTCACCAGCTACACACAGACACCCAGTGCAGTACCTCACAGAGAACGATTCACATGAGGTGTCGGCATGAGAGCGTGGGGCTGCTTCTCTGCTGAGAGCCCTGCTTATGCAGTGACGTTGAATTGCTCTACTGCATATTGCCACCATTTCTAGCCCTTGCCTGGCTGGCAGACTTGGTGGGAGTGGGGAATAAAAGGAGAAATAAAGTGATGAGAAAACTGTCAGTCAATCACATGTAAATGAACCCATCTTTAAAAATGGAAACTCATCAAGGTGGAGAAAAGGCAATTTTGCAGGCCATTTCCCTGGGGAATGCTGATACAGGAGGCTGCTCAGGCAGAGACTGGCATCCTGGAGCCACTGTCTCTCTTCCTTTCAAATCACTGCATTGTATTCCAAATGGCTTCATCCTCATAGACCTGCAGGCATCCTGGGAAGGTTTTTTGTTTTTTTTGAGATGGAGTTTCGCTCTTGTTACCCAGGCTGGAGTGCAATGGCGCGATCTCGGCTCACCGCAACCTCCGCCTCCTGGGTTCAGGCAATTCTCCTGCCTCAGCCTCCTGAGTAGCTGGGATTACAGGCATGCACCACCATGCCCAGCTAATTTTTTGTATTTTTAGTAGAGATGGGGTTTCACCATGTTGACCAGGGCATCCTGGGAAGGTAATCAGCCACTCCTAAAGCAGACTGAGACCCTGCTCTGGTGGAGGTAACTGAAGCCAGGCCTTAGAGGTAATTCCTAGGGAAAAATCCCCCCTTCTGGCTGCATGTCTCTAAGAGAAGTTCCCTGGTTTCTCTGAGCCTAGGATTCCATATCGGTAGCATAGGATCCATTCTAACCTCATGTGAACTAAATTAAAGCACTTGAGAGCCTCTGGGACGTAACTGGCACTCAAAACGTCATTTAAAAAGATGCAGTTGTGCACTGGAGTCTACAGGATCCCCTCTCTAAATGCACGACGATTCAGAAACATCAGGCTAGCAGAGTGAGTTCTTGGCCTTTGCCTCTGCATTCCTAAGTGTTGGACATGACAGGCCACACAGGAAGGAAGGGACCCTCCTCAAACTGCCAGTTCAAGCCAGGGAAGGAACAGAATCTGAAACAGTTACTCTGAGGTGAGCACAGGCCACCTCGTGGTTTATTATTAACTGGCTAGGATATTAAGTGGATTCTATCAGCCTGAAAGGGTTATTGATTTACACCTTGCCTCATTCCTATAAGGATTAGAAATACCTTATGAGAAAATTTAAAATATATAGAAAACCATCAACAGATAAATGTCTGGAAAGACCTAAAGATTGCAACAAATTGGAATGCATGTGCAGAACAAGGTCCCCTCTCAATTGTTTCTTAAAGTCGACATGAAAACTTGCCTTTGAGTTTCCTGTTGGTCAAAGTGGAAATGAACGTACATGGTCTTAGAAACAAAATGTACAGTTCTCATGTGATGATGTCATATTAATTGATGCTCAGGGAAAAGCAAGGTTTTCTTTGACTAGCAGTTAGTTTGAAAGAAATTTCTCATGTGGATTTTCTTGATGGGGTCAGCTGGGGACCTAGTGAACAGCCATTGCAAAGACATCCCTTTGGAACACACTAGAAGATATTGCTCGGCTCTTTTTATGGCTTATACCTTGTGTGGGCAAAGCACTAAAGTATAGCTTGAAAGAAAAGGGAGCTCAGACGGGCAAGACACATTTGTCTAAATCACAGCTTTCTGTGGAGCTGTCTTCATCTGGGAATAAAACCAGAAATGTTCTTCCAAAAGTCTTTCATAAAAGTTATTTCCCTCAACCAAGTTTTTGATAAAAATTGGGTGACAGAAAACTTGCGGTGGTAAAGACATTGTCCGGCAAGGCCCTGGAATGCAGGCTTGCCGATTAAGACTGGGCTGGTACAATGAGAGATGAGCAGAACAGAAACAGTTAATGTCAATGCAGTCTTCTGCAGGAATGCTCATTGCATGGGGGCATATTTCCCCCCGACAGTGTTCATCAGACCTGGGAGCAGAAAACAGCTACACCGGTCCTGAGCTCAGCAGTGGCCATTGAGAGGGCTGAAAACTGGCCACTGAGTCCAGCTGCCCTGGGTGGATCCTGGCTCCACCGCCCGGAGTCTTTGGCAGGACCTTTCTCCCCTCTCCATCTTGCTCTCCTCATCTCGTAAAACAGGAATGAGACACGAGCTGTCGACAGGTTGCAATGATGATCGAATGAGCCCGTGCATGTGAGAGACTCTCTGCATAGCAGACTCTCCGCAAAGGTTTAACCACACAAAATTGTGGCAGGAGCCAAGCAGAGTAGGTAACAGATACCTTCAGGAAAGTGGGGTGCTGTTTTCTCCTATCCTGTTTTAAGTCTGCATATATATTTTTTCTTCCGGCAAGGAGAAATGTGATCTTAAGCAATAATCACTGAGTTTCAATTACATTTTCCACACCTTTTCTCCCTCATGTAATACAAAGCAACACGAGCTTCTAACCTCTTTCGTTCCAAAAACTGTACCCTCGGCCACCTTCTGGTAACTTCTGTTTTGTAACGGGCGGGACTTTAAAGGGAGCATAAAGACACCTACCCTGTCATCAACATGGACAGAAATCAAAACTAGCAGGGACAGCTGCTGGAGACGTCCTGAACCTTAAAAGCAGAGGCTGCACAGGGGAATCATTCCTGTGTCTAGGAAGATGGCTGCAAAGGCAGGAAAGAACTTGGGATCTTTGAAATGCAGTCTGAAGTCACTTCCATCTGAGTCTTACAGAATGACACTCAAATGTTCTCACGGTACACGCTGTCCTGTGGGGTGGGCTCTTGCCTCTCCACCCTCTACCCTCACTGCCGGGGGCTGCTGGCTCACTTTCTGCTTCTGGTCCCTTTGAACCTTCTCTGTGTTCATGAACTTTGCATATAGATGTCCATTCCCCAACCCAGCCATCTCCTGCTTGCCTTCAAAAACAAGTGAAAATGCCACCCTCTGAAGAGCATTTCCCTACTTTCAATCCAGTTTCTACCTGCAGAGTAGAATAATGATTGATTTTGTCTGTCTTCTATCCCATTGATTTTGTCTGTCTTCACCAGAGTCCAGGCATTTGGGAGCGGGAATCAAATCTTGATGTCTCTGGCTCCCCAAGTGGCCGGCGCCCAGCAGGTGTCTCACAGTGATGTGCGGCAATGGGCAACTCTGAGGCTGTGAGTGGACTTTGAGATCCTCAGAGCCTGTGGCAGTGACTGAGGATCAGACCGCAGTTCCTTTCTACCCTGCCCACCCCGTCATCCCCACGATGGGGCTCAAGTTGGAGAATATGGGTTGGGCCAGTAGGGGGTCATGAGCCTGGAGGCCAAAGCAGAGAGATCCGCAGGTAAAGAGACCTGCAGGTAAAGATTTGCCTTACCTGATTGGGGCTGTGGAGTTTTCCAGCTTCCACCAGGCCTTGGGGGGATTTAGGTAGCGGCACCACAGCTCCCAGTCAAAGCCCTGTGCAGCCAGTGGGTACTCTTCTATCTCAAAGTTGTCATATTTGATGTTATCAAAGGATGGCGAGATGATCCGCTTCCGGTTCTCCTTGATGCGGGTGAGTACAGGTTCAGCCCTGGGCGGAGAGGAGACAGCCAGAGAGGGGGTAACTGTTTCCAAGCTGGAAAAATCCAGAGTAGCATCTCCTGAAGGTCCCTCCCCAGCAGAAAGAGGAAGCAACGCCTGGCCATCTCCTCTGATGGAGAGGTGCACTGCCTTCTGGGAAGGAGCCCCTATTCAACTCCCCATCCCCTGAGGACTTCTGGGATGGCAAGAGGCTCCCTAACTCTGTCGCATATCCAGAGCTGAGCTGAGAGATTCTTATTCCAGCCAGCCTTGTGCCTGCTCGCTTTCCCTTTCTCCAGTAGAAAAAAACAATCAAGACTTAAAAAAGAAGAAACAGATCTGAGGTTCCAGAAGCAGCTTTCACCTTGGGCTTTGATTTTGCTAAAATTCTATGTATCGACCTGGAGGAAAAGACAGAAGAGGACAGCAGACACGAGGAGGTGAGAACAAACCTACATCCACAGCCACGAGACGCTGCCTTGGAGTGCCAGCTGTTCCACATCCACCCCAAAAAGGGTTCCCCAACCACCCAAGGAGGGGTGGGGCATTTGGGCTTTCCCAGGGAGCCCCTGTAGGCGCCAGGCAAATAATGTGTTTGCAGACAGGAATGATAAGCTTCTCATTAATAATACATTTGGTATATAATTGTTTATTCAAATCAGCTTGAAATAGTAAGTGTCCCTCTCCTATCCTGGCCATAAATCCAAATAAAATGCCGTTTAAATAGTCACAAATGGCAAGCAGGGACTTCAGCTATAAAAAATGGCTGTGTTGCAGCCTTAATTTGGGTGTGTTATGGCAGCATCCAGCCCAGGCTGTGTGTGTGCCCAGCTGCTCCTTCCTGCTGAAGTGCCCTCCTCTCCCACTCCCGGGAGGCAGAGGCTGGCACTGTGGAACATGGGCAGGAAAGCAGACCCCAGTGACAAAAGGCATATTGATCAAAGGGTGGTCACCTACTTGCCCCAGCCACTCATGGTCACTGGCCCAGGCAAAGTTACACACAGCAGGTGACACTGTGCCCTCCAGCCCTGCAGGGAGGTCTGCAGCTGCCACTCTATTCCTGGCTGGCTGCAGCCACTGGGGCCTTCTGGTGGGTTCTTTGCCCCCCAGCATCTGAGCAGCTCTGATCAGAGAAAGAAAGATGTTCTTAGGCAGTTTCACCATGGGGCGAATCTGAGTGCTACCTCTGGTCTGGCAGTGGAAAAGCCCAGCGCACCTGTGACAACAGTGAGCAACCTTCGCCCACCTTTGCCCACTTGGTGTTGGCCTTGGCTGTGAGGCTGGGCTTCTGCCTCGTGTCTGGCCAGCTCTCCTCTCCTGAGTGTTGAAATCCTGTCCTTAGCCAGGAACTCTCTGCTTTGTCCTTAGCAAGTACCCTTCTCCCGATCACCCTGCCAGCCAGAGTCACATGTGATGTCACCAGCCCATTAGGTACAGTGTGCTGACCCATTGACCCCTGGCTACCCCCTCCCCTCTACCACACCCTGAACCCTAAAGGTCCAGCCCTGCTGCCTGGCTCACTCACACCCCCACATCTCACCCATTCCCAGGATTATCTCCTTTTCCTTAGGCTCTGACTAAGGTCCCAGCATGCTTTGCACTATTGGAGCCGAAGCCCCAGATCCCACCGGAACTCCTCCTCCTCTCCCAAGAGGCACTTACCAGCCTACATTGAACTCCACGTGGGCATCAAAGAGTGCCACCACAGGGGCAGTGGCTGCCCTCCAGCCGCTGACCCTGGAGCGGATGAGGCCTTCCTGCTTGCTGTGGCGCACGACTTTGATGAAGCCTGGCTTCTGGCTGTTCACCTTGTCCACATATTCTATCAGCTTCTCCTTCAGTTCCTCTGTCAGGAGAAAATGTAGCTTAGCATGGGAGGGAGGTCAGGAGGCAGAAGGGGCCATCCAAACAGTCACTCTTTCAGGGTAACCTGACCCCAGAGAAAGGCTGGGGTGCCCGTTCCCCTTCCTGGGTCTTCTTCAGTGTTTCCCGCAGTGGCCAGCATGGCTCAGTTTTGAAGGGAAAAATGGAAGAGAAAACGATATTTCCTGAGGCTCAGCAACGGACAGGGTCATATACGCTGCACCCATGGTCTATTTAATCTTCACAACAAGCCAGTGGGGAAACAGTAACTCAAAAGAGCTTATCAAATTCTCCAGCATCATGCAGCGTGTGAGTGGCACAGTCCACTTTCAGACCAGGTCTAGTCCTTGAAAAGCCATCATCAGCGCAGCCACCTCCTTCCTAATGATCTCCATCTCCATCGGTCCTCCCACAACCCACAGGGGAAGCTCCGTCTGCTAAGACCCCAGCCCAGGATCCACTCTCTGCCTGGATCTCCATCTATCCAGGAAGCGGATGGCCAGCAGCTGTGCCCACGTGAGCAGCTGGCGCTGGTTTGCCGCCTATGATCCTGGACCTGGCTAAGCATTTGATGCCTCTGCTTTATAACTGTAAATGAAACAGAAACAGACCTCAGCAGCAGCCCCCTGACCCCTCAGCAAGAGAAGGTCCAGCCACTGTATTCACTATGTTCTCCTCAGCAGTTAAGGCAAGAGCCTGTGACAGCCCTCAGAGTTGGTTGGACAGGATTCTAAAGTTCCTTTTGAACCAAGTGTCCATCTCAAGGTGTGAAGCCCCTCTGTCTGCCCTGATGAGTGATCATCCAGCCCCTGCAGTGAAAGGGAATTCTGTGCAATCCATTCCTTAGAGGGCCTCTTCAACCATTAGGTGTTCTTCCTTCTTCTGACCTCCAAGTGCCAGGGTCCCTCAACTTTCCACTCATGACTCCAATGGGACCTATTCTGGAGTCATAGAAGACAGATCAAATCCCCCCTTAAGTCTTTGATAAGGACTTCTCTAAGTTAAGTATCTTCAATTGCTCCTTGTGTTTCCTCATATCTCATGTTTTCAAATTCTCCAATCACGTTGAGCTTCTCTCTAATTAAGTTAGTTTTTCTTGAACCCTTTATATCGTGCAGAAGTTGGCCTAATACTTCTAAAGTAAACTGGGCTATACAGAATAGAAGAAACAAATCACCTCCCTTAATCTAGATCTATGCTCCTATTAATATAATCTAAAATCACAACTTTGATTACTTTGATCTCAGATTAAGCTCACTGGTAACATATACTTACAAATTATTTTTACATGGTGCTACTAAGTCAGGCCTCCTCCATCCCAGCTCTGGGGATGCGGGCACATGTGCAGGTTCTTGGGTGTGTGTGCACATATGGGTGCCTGCCTTGAGTCAAAACAAAGAATCTTATGTTTACTTTTATTTAGTCAATCTTTCTAAAGATTTCCATTATTTCTTTGGATGTCAAAATGTTTTTGTCCCCTGATTTTTATTACCCAATGTCTTTCTTATCCAGCCCTTCCAAGTTTCCAGCTTCTGCAAAAGTGGTGAGCATATGGCCTTTCTTGCTGTTCAAGTGATCCTTTTTAAAAGTGTGGCCCCTGTCCTAAGCTAGGCCTGTTGGGGGCTGTCAATATCCTCATTCCAACCTGGAGAAAACTCAGCTGATTTCTGGGCTGCCACTACCATGCTGTAGATCTCACTGCAGCCCATATGAAAATGACCTCAAGATCTCCGACTGCTGCAGCTGACTGGGGAAGAACGCTGTCTCTCAGATGGCAGGACGCTGGCCACGGAGCAGCATAACTCAGTGTGTCTCACACTTACAAGGCCTTCAAGCACCGTTGCCAGGAGGCTTCTTAAAACATTTACTGTTTTATCATTTCCAAGGTCCATTTCTCATATATCCTTTTTGAAAAATTTAAATAGAGCTCATAAAGCCTGATATTTGGGCTTTTGATGGTGGCAGTTAAGTGCTGAGTGCACAGAACTTGGAGTGAGAACTGGGCTAGTACCAAAAGGCCTGATATAAATCCCCGCCCCCAACCCCATGTCAGGAATACCTGTCCCCTTCTCTCCCTCCTCAATCCTCGGTAAGACTCCTGCCAACTGACTCCTGCTAATATCTACTGTGACTAAGGTATTCATGGGAGGAGGCTAAGGATGACTGCTACCAAATGGTCCCCCATGAATTTCACCTCTCCGAATTCAAATCCTTGTGTGGCCGCCTCACACACTGAGTCTGGGCTTGACACAACAGGACACAGCAGGAGGGACCCTGTGCATGTTCCAGGCCTTCTGCTTTTGCTTTCTTGCTTCCCTAACAAAGGAAGTCTCAGCCAGCCTCATCCCCAGCCCAGGAGACCCCAGTCACTTAGGCTGCCCCACAAAGGCCCCAGACAGGTGAGTGAGGCCCTCATGCATCCTTCAGCCCCAGTCAGGCCAACAGCTGATTGCAAATGACAGGGGGAGCCATTGTGTAGTGCAGAGACAGGCTGCCCAGTGATCCCAGTCTTTATTGCAGGATTCTAGGCCAATGGATTGTTGCCGTTTCACACCATAACTTCTGGAATGGTCTGTTACGCACAATGGCTATAAAAAACACTGTCTATTGTTCTGGTCTGATGCTGGGGTTAAAACAAGATCGTGAACTCCTGATGCACAGCAAATGCAGTCAGAGGAAGAATGAGCTTGAAGGGTGGCAGCAAGAGATGGAAAGCTTTGCTTCCTGTGGGACCTGCTTGCCCCTTTGTACCTCTGCGCTCTGTTAACACTGAGCTAGAGTGAATGTTTCTGGTGGACCAGAAAGCAAAAACTTCCATCCCCAGTCAGCTGCATCCCAAACATGTGCTGCTGATTAGAAGAGGGAATTCTCTCTGCCCCAACCAAACAACTGCTGTCCAAAAAAGAAAATAAAGAAGAAAAAAAATGCCTTAAAATACCCTAGATGATACTGGCTCTGTCTTTGCTAAATACCTTTACTTAATTAGGCTTCCATGTTTTCTTTCCATCTTTGTTAAGTGACAAAGCAAAAAAAGAACTATCTCAAAAGCACTTCTGCATTGGCTGAAAACCTGTTTTCCCAGACACTGTCTATTGTATATTATATATATTGACTATTAACTATTTTACATACACAGAAACACACACACATGCACGTTCACACATGAAATCTCTTAAAACTTAGCTCAAAAAGTGTGCTTTCGGAGCTGAACTTGTGTTCTTCCTTACAGCTAAACACAAGTACCCTGTCCATCATATTTGGCTTTTTGCTAAGGCTGTCAGGAAGCTCAGAGACAAATATAATAACTAATCACAAAGGTTTTATCAGAATTTTTGCTGCCCTATCTTTGCTGAATCTTTGATTTTCTGGTTCAAATTTAAGGCTGATTGACTTTTACCTTTTATTCCCTATGCAAGCTATCTTTAATTATTTTTTGAAATTTTTATAACTGACATTTAATAAAGTATCTTGGTGGGTTAGGACAGGAGTATAATTGTGGAAGGGAAAGGGAAGGTTATATTTCGTGCTTGTTTTAATGTGTTGGGGAAAGAGGAGGCAGGGAGCCTGCTTGCTGTGACTGCCAGATCTAGAGTCAATGTGGAGCTGTCGATGGCCTGTGTTGACAGAGAAATACAATTTGCACCCTGCATGGGGCCAGGTGTCATCCCGCTTATGTTGCTATCTCAGCCCTCTCCTACTGTCCACAAATCCCTGATCTGCTGACATCGGAGGGACCTCTGCAAACCAACACTCCCAGAAGCAGTGATGAAACACCACTCACCTCCTGGGAGGTCGCAGGCCACACTCCACATCCCCACAGGGAGCCTCTTCTCAGGGCCTGCTCAGGGCAGGCTGCTTGCCAGCTCCCACTTCTTCAGACTTAGATGCCAAGAAAATATGTGGGATTCACCAGCCTGGTCAAACAGAGCCCCTCTCCCCTTCCACTGCTCCTGTAAAAAGTGTTTAGCTCCACAAGGTCAGCCCCAAAGAAACAGAATGCAGGCTGAGCAGGAAGGGGCTGTTAATCTGATTTAAGCACTTAATAGGACACTCTGATCTCATGCATAAAGGAAACTAAAGGATCCAAAAGTTGATGCCTAATGGAGCTTTGCTCTTTGGAGAGGTACACTGGCATTTTATAAAACTGCTTTTCTAGGCTTGCTGTGGAGAACCGGGCAGAGCTCCTCATCTCTCCCTCCAGGTTCAGATGACCATTTCCCACATCTTCTCTAGGTTTTGGGGACATAGAAATGAAGGGGGAATTCACCCATTCATTCAACAAATATTGAGCACTTACTGATATGGTTTGGCTCTGTGTCCCCACCCAAATCTCATCTCAAATTGTAATCCCCTCACGTCAAGGTGAGTGGATCATGGGGGCAGTTTCCCCACACTGTTCTCAGAGTAATGAGTGAGTTCTCACGCGATCTGATGGTTTACAAGTGTGGCACTTGCCCTTGCTCTTTCTCCTCTCCTGCTGCCTTGTGAAGAACATGACTGCTTCTCCTTCACATTCTACCGTAATTGTAAGTTTCCTGAGGCCTCCCCAACCATGTGGAACTGTGAGTCAATTCAACCTCTTTTTTCTTTATAAATTGCTCAGTCCCAAGTAGTTCTTTATAGCAGTGCAAGAATGGACTAATACACTTCCTAGTAGTCCATTCATGGGTAATAATCTTTGGCATGCCTTGATCATACCTCAACTAGTTACTGATCTAGTTGCTGTGGTTATAACTATAAATCAGATGGTCTGCAATGAACTGTCTGTTTATTCCCAAAATTATGTTGAAATCCTAACCCCCAGTGTAATGTTATTAGGAGGTAGGGCCTCTGGAAGATAATTAGGTCATGAGGGTGGAGCTATTTTATCTTGGCCTGTTTTGTACTGCTATAACAGAATACCTGAGTGCTTTACAAAGAACAGAGATTTATTTCTTCACAGTTCTGGAACCTGGGAAGCCCAAGATCAAGGCGCTAGTGTTTGGTGTCTAGTTGAGGGCCTTCTTGCTGTGTTCTCAAGTGGCAGCAGGCAGATGGGTAAGCTAGCCTAAAGCTTTATGAATCCTCTCTCTAAAGAGCCTTAATCCTATGAACAAGGAAGCAAGCTTCATGACTTACTCACCTCTGAAAAGGCCACACCTCTTAATACTTTCACACTGGAGACACCTAAATTTTGGAGGGGAAATACTCAAATCACAGCAGGCCCCATAAATGGGATTAGTACACTTATAAAAGGGACTCCAGAGAGCACTCTTGTCTTCTTTCTGCCAGATGAGGATGCATTGAGATGTGAGCAGTCCACAGCCTGGAAGAGGGCCCTCACCAGGACCCAACCATGCTGGCAGCTTGATCTCAGACTCCCAGCCTCCGGAACTGACAGAAATAAATGTCTGTTGTTTATAAGCCACTCGGTCTATAGCACTTTGTTACAGCAGCTCAAACTAAGAAACAGCCCTTATGGCATTTCCATGCTACTGGATGTTTAAAAGGCATGTAGGTAGGAGAGACACAGGAAAAGCGTATCGGTCCATCTGTGTTGCTATAAAGGAACACCTGAGACTGGGTAATTTATAAAGAAAAGAGGTTTATTTGGCTCATGGTTCCGCAGGCTTTATAAGAAGGGTAGTACCAGCATTCACTTCAGGTGAGGGCCTCAGGCTGCTCCTACTCATGGCGGAAGGGGAAGGGGAACCAGGATGTGCAGAGACCACATGGTGAAGCAAAGAGGCAAGACAGAGCAGGGATGTACCAGACTCTTTATAACAATCAACTCTCATGGGAACTAGTGGAGGGAAAACTCATTCATTCTCCCCACCACCCCGGGGAGGGCATTATTCTATTCATGAGGGATCCACTCCCATACCCAAATTCCTCCCACTAGGCCCCACATCCACCATTGGGGATCAAATTTTAACATGATATGGGAGGGGACGAACATCCAAACTGTGGCAGAGAGGGAGAGGAAGCAGGAAATGCTGTGGCGTTAAATCTATGGAAGTAGTTGTCAATCAATGAGGGGGAGCAGCTGGAGAATGAATACCCCATGGGTGAGTCAAATCGTATCCCCTTAAATCCATATGCTAAAATCCTAAACGCTAGTACCTCCAAATGTGACCTTATTTGGAAAGAGGGTCACTGCAGATGTGATTAGTTGAGATGAGACCACACTGGAGTGGATGGGATCCTCATCCAGTCTGACTGGTTTTCTTGTAAAACGAGATTCGGACACAGGCGGAGGGAGGAAGTCACGTGAAGAGGAAGGCAGAGACTGGAGTGATGGATCTCAAAGCCAAGGCCTGCCAAAGATGGCCAGCAAAGCACCAGAAGCTAGGGGAGGGGCACGGCAGAGATTCCCTCTCACAGTTCTGCTGGCACCTTGATTTCAGACTTCTAGCCTGCAGAAGCATGAGACAATGTCTGCTGGTGAAGCCACGAGATGGTGGTATTTTCATTACAACAGACACAGGAAATGAATATAACCCAGCTTCCTCACTTCTCAGGTGGGATGGCACTGTAGAGTCTCTCAGTCTCCTGGTAGTTCCCAGGACGACGGAGTCCAGTTCCCCACGGCAGTACCATGTTCATTGATGCCCACGGGATTAGCTCTCTTCTCTTCTCTGTCTCCCATCCCCACCCTCTCACCAGTTTTCCCAAATGACTTGGCCTCAACCCTTGTCTCAGGATCTCCTTGGCTTCTGGGAAACCCAAACCAAGACAGCTGTACATTCCAAGTCACCATGGGCCCCACCAATTGCTTCACACTTGCCTGGTTCTTGAAAACATTTAAATTTTCAACTCTTGACCTATGTGTACAGTGTGTATGTATGTGTGTATGATGGCTTACATTCAAAATCCTGACCCTATTTCCCTCTTCTCTCAATCTCTGCATTAACTGGATGTTATTTAATAAAAGAAAGAACATTAAATATAGTATACTAGCCATTTTTCTAACTACTCGGTATATGTTATCTCATTTAATCATTTCAACAACCCTAGGACATAGCTCCTATTATTATCATCCCATTTTGAAGACAAGGAAATTAAAGCACAAAGTGATCAAGGTAGCAAGTGATAGAGACAGGATTTAAAACCAACTAAGCTGTCCCCAGAGTCCATACTCTCCACCTCTTCACTCTAGCCTCCTTTGGAGAAGAAGAAGCTGGCCTGCATAAGCATCAGCTCGTGTAAATCACAGGCTCCAGGGCATCATCCCAACAAAGAGTCTCATTCAGTAGATCACGGGTGGGACCAGAGAATCTGAATTTCACACAAGAATCTCCCAGTGAGATTCTGATGGATCAGCCAAGCTTGGTTACAACTGAAATAAAAAGATGGGCTTTATAATGGAGTAGAAAAAGGCACCTCCTCCCAAATATGCGTGGTCGTCGCCCTTAACAGAAGGACACAGAAGCAGTCTAAAAAGGCGCTCTCACACCTGCCTAGGTAGTTTTTCTCTTCATTCTTCCAAACCCACTGGCTCCCTGTGCTGCCCTCCACTGCGTGTCCCATTTCCAGCTGCTTTTTGTTCTCTGCACGGCCATCTTTGGGTCTGAAGCTTTGGGCTGCCCCTGACATTCCCCAGCTGCCTTCGGCCTTTTGTCTCACTCTGGCCGCACCCCTCCTTCCTAGCCCAATGCTATTCCTCAAAGCCCAGCCTGGATTATAGCTTTGCCATCCCATTCCTCCAGCTGCCCAGGAGTGGAGTGTGAACACCCCACTTTTACCGCCACTAATCCACCTCCCACTGACAAGTGCAATTAATTGCTTGTGTTAATTTAAAGATTAAAAGCACTGCACATTTATGTTTATTCCTTTCCAAGTGAAAAGTGCCTTGTCTTCTTCAGATCAGAAGATTAACTGGCTTTCCTCTGAAGCCATTTAGGGCCACTGAAACGCAAATGCTATGTCAACACATTTTAAAAGAGAGATTATTTATAAGAATGCAATCATTGTCAAATCTAGTTGATCATCCACATCACATCACGTGGAGGCTAAAAATTAAATAAAGACAGATGTCACCATCCCCACCTCCATGGAGAATCTGGAGTGGGGGCTCAGGACTCAGATGGTGCTGCTGATAAATAATGGAGAGCCTGGCTTGGACAGCTGGGATCCCAGAGAGCTCCGGGCAGCATTGCTGTGTGTATTCCTCTGTCTTGAAGATCACTCCAGACAAGCTTTCAAACCCTGGGCAGTTTACAAATGCCTTCCCGAGGTTCATTCCTCTGTCTGCTGCACTTAACAGCTGCACTTCCGTCCAGCTCATTTAATAGCTGCACTTTTTCAAAGTCGATTGATACTAAAGGAGATTTGAAATGGCCTTAAATAGTTCCCTCACTCAGGCTATGGGGATCAGGCACACAGTGTTACAATCTTCCTGGGAGGCTGCAGACATTAATTCAGCCTTATCAAGTTACAGAAAGTCCCAGAGTTACCACCTAACAGGCCCCAACCATCTGTTTTAAACTTTACTCTTTGGCATCACAGCAGGGCACTCATGGCCACCAAAACCCACAAGGCATATGCACTCCAAACTTAGCAGGGTCTCCAGAGCCAGGCTCTCAGAACCCACAGACCCCCTCTTATCAGTGCCAAAATGGCTTTATCTCCCTAAGATGCTATATCCTGTAAAAAAAAAAACAGTCAAAACTGGTTTCTGAAGATAACCGTGGCAGGTGATAGAAGAATGTCTATCTGACTAGTCAGCAAAGACTGACAGTCTCACTTCCTCTCTCTCTCTTTCTCTCAAATTAAGACAAAATAAAACAAAAACCCTTGATCTCTAATGTTTGCCACTGCCTGTGGTGTAAATACTTCCACCATTGCTGATTTCAGGCTACCAGCCTGATGCCACTGAGACTGAATTGGGAAAAAACGTGCAGAGTCGGGTGAGGAAGGGCACGATGAGCTCGGATATTCCAGGGCAGCCCCAGCACTGGTCTAACGCTCAAGGCCCCCTGAAAAGCTGCAGTTCTGTGGCCCTTCCCTTAACCACATAATGGGCACTGTGCTCAGCACTTCAAATCAATCCACCCTTTATTCATTCACTCAACAATGAGATATTATGTACATATGATGTGCACTACTTAAGATTCTTACCTCGTTACTACCCTGCAAACAATATTTATAGCTAATGCTTATTTATTTAGTTTATCAAGTGCTGGGGACTGTTCTAAATCCGCTTCATATATTACTCATTCAGAACCCTCAGCAAACATAATGCTATCAAGGTAGGTAGCATGACTATTTCTGTTCCCTAGATTAGTAAACACAGCCCAGAGGGGCTAAAGGATATGCCCAGTGTCATGGAGCTAGAAAACTGTAGACCTGAAAAGCAAACCTAGGCAACCTGAAGATAATAACTTCATCATTATCTTCAAATTACAAAGGGGAAAAATCCAGGATAAGAGACTTTAAAGAACATATTCCAAGTGACACAGAAGGTAAAGAAGGCGCAGGATTCAAACTCAGGCCTGCCTGCCTCTGAAGACTTGGCTCTGTTCCAGTCTGTTCCACAGCCTTCCAAAGGAGTCGGCATCTTAGGCTCGACAGAGGCTGTTCCCCCAGGGCCATAACTCCATGCTCTCTCTTCATCCACCTTGAGTAATTGAGCGGATGGGAATAAGAAGAATGGACTAATAGAAGTCAGTGTCTTCGCTGACTAAATGACCTTGGCAAAGGGCCAGCTTGCCTTTGCGCTTCCTGGGGCTGTGTGAGGAGGAAACTGTAAAGAAAAGGTGGGGCGATGGACCAAACGCTGTGAAATTACTTACGGGGCAGGAACTACTCCTGCTACTCTGAGGAAGCTTTGCAGCAGGAATCACGGACTTACTAAAAACGCCGTGATGAGTGATTGATGTCAGCCATGTCCAGGCAGGAGCGGATGCCGCTCCAGCCCCAGTTCCTCCAGCTTAGGAGTACTGGGAAGGGTCTTCCCATGAGCTTCCAGGAAGGGCATATCCAGAACTCAAAGCCTGGGGAACTGCTGGCAGATAGTGTTTAATAGCAGGTGAAATCAGAGCTGAGGACAAGCCGTGTGGACGTCCCCCTGTGCAAAGGGAATTCCAGGAGGGCCAGAACCAGGTCCTTCTACCCCATGTGTGGGCCACTCAGGAAGGTCCAGTGACCCTTGGCAGTTAAGCCAGAGGCCAACTTGAATTTTGGTGCTGGCTTCTCCTTTTGTGCAAGGCTTCGAGTTTAGAGTGCTGCCAAACTCAAAACTCTGATGATCCTAAAATCTCATGACTGAGAGCCCCAGAGTTTATGATTCTGAATCCAAAATTTCAAAATTCTGAAATTCCTAGAGTCTCTGATTCTTAAATACTAACTCCCAGGATTCTGAGATCCCATGAGTCTGAGCTTCTGTCATGCAGAACAATCGCTCGAGACTGTGCTTACCACCATCCTACCCCCAGCCCCACCCCCAATTGTTGATGGCTTACAAGGTCAAACATCCTGGCCCAGCCTCCTCTGCAAGACTCTGTGCTTGTCATAGTCCCAAACGCACTAAGCTCAGTCATGCCAGAGTGTCCTTGCACTACCTGCCCCTCTGCCTGCAACATTCTTCTCGCCTCCCCTGACCCAGCTCAGCTTCTGTAGGAAGCTTTCCCTCACCTGCAGCTCTAGAAGGGGACCGTTTTTTTCCTTGGGGTACAGACACAGGGGACTAGAAAACATACTCCAGGCAACCAGTGCGGGCCAGCTCCAGCTCCTACCAGGGCAGCTCCGAGCGTCCTCTGGGGGAAGAGTTAAGGCACTCACAGGCTGTATATCAGCTGGGCACTTCTGCAAATCACTGCTGCTCGGTTGTGTGACCAGTGGCCTCAGCCTGGCTGATTTATGACCGGAGACCCGGCCGGCTTCACACGTGTATTTACACCCCAGCCTGATCTCAGCAGGGAGGTGGAAGGCCCTTTTTCTCTGCTTCAGAACACCTTCCAGCAATGTATTCTCAAAGGGAGGGATCCCAGGAAGGAGCAGCCACAAAGCAGAACCCAGTGCTCTCCCTGCCTTCCTGTTTCCGTTTCTTTATTGCAATATGTCAAGTAGAGCAGTAGGAACAGAGGCTTAGGGGAGACCAGTGCTTAGGGCAGCTCTCAGTTTAATTCCCAGCTCTGCCATTTACCAGCTGTGTGACTCTGGGCACAAGACTTAACTTCTCTGAGCCTCAGTTCTCTCATCTGCCTCTTTTGGGTCTCTGTGGAAATCCACAAGACAAGGCCTGGCATGTTGTGAGAGCTTCACAGCTGGTGCCGTTACCTACTCATCAGTCTGAACTACGTTGCTTCCTTCCTCCTTTCCAAAGGAAGGTCCCTAGGCTGGGTACAAGCCCCCACCCTCTGTCCTGCATTTCTAAGAAAGCCAGCACTGCAGCAAATTGCCCTGGAACTTCCTCACGTACAGGACACAGTTGCTGCTCCTCACGGGCCAGTTACCACCTAGCCACTCCGATTGCATTTCCACCCCCTTCCTACCTCAACCTGCATCTATTCATCCAACAACCCTTTAACAGTGATTTCTATGTGAAAGGTACTCCTAAGATCTTTGTTTGTGTTGCCACTTAGTTCTTATGATCACTCTATTAGGTAAGCACTACTAGCAACCCATTTTATAGATGAGAAAACTGAGGCCTGGTTAAATAATTAGCAAGTGGTAAAGCTCACATCCAAGTTCAGCACTTTGGCTCCAAAGTCCATGCTCTTAACACATATCCTGTCTGTGGGACCAAGGGTAAGAGGGTGCCTTTAATGAGATCCACCCAGGTTCTGTGCTAGGCCTTTAACACATGTCTTACCAGCCTCACTTTCTAATTTAAGGCAGATGAAAAAATAAAGGAAGGTTAACGCTATATTTTTTCTCATTCCCTGTAATCCCCTGAGGCAGGAACCTTTATGCTCTTAGCCCCATGTTACAAATGAGCAAAATGAGGCTAGGAAGAGGGGGCCAGGGTATTTACATGTCAGTTCCCAGTAGTCACTGGTTGAGGGCTGCTCCAGGGGCAGGTTAAGTTCCAGCATATCCAGCCTGTTCTGTGCAAGGCAGAGCAGCCTTCCAGGGCTTTGGAGAAAGCCCCCAGGTAAAGAGAAGCCGGTATCTGAACAACTGGAAGCACTGTGCACACCTAACAGGTAAGGCCAGAGCCACAGGCCAGCCCTGGCAGCTCAGCTACACCGAGCCTGGCACGTGGCAGAGGTGCCACAGGTGTGTGTTTCATTTTCATAAACATGTATTGCAAGAATGAATGACTGCCTGAGTCATGTCTTGCTCAGTGCTTTCTAATGACGAACATTTAAACTCCTCCAGAAAGACTTTGGCACTGTTTTTACTTCGGTTTCCTCTGCTCTTTGGCCCTGTATCCCTCCTTGTGCTGATGTACTGAATGTTCCGCTGGACTGTGAGCTCCAAGAGGAGGGACCTACGGTTTTAGCCTTCTCCGTGTCCAGAGAGCCCAGCTGAAGCCTGGCATTCAGTAGAAGTTTCTTGACTACATGGATTCATGGCACATGGAACAGAAATCCTCATATAAAGGTTCTGAGGAACTCTCTGGAAAATACCCAGAAAAAACGCTGATGGGCCCACTGGTAAGCCTCAGAACTACCTCGGAGTTTAAAAGTCACTGTTTATGCGGAACCTACTTTCTGAAGTTTTTAGCACTTGGCACAGTTTCTGACACATGGCGAACATGGGCTCACCAGGTTTGTTTCACACACAATCCCATTCAATCCTTCTGCGACTCTGCAAGTGCGACAGCATCACAGATTTTTTTTTAAACTTTATTTTTAACTATTATGCATACTGTAGCCATTTTAATATAAAGAAACAGAGGCTCAGCAATGCTAAGATTTTTTCCTTAAGTCATATGGCTAAGGAACAGGAGGCTCCCTCTCAGGGATCACGGGGCAGGTCACACAGACTTTGCCACCTTTCCTCTTAGAGGTCCCTGCTGACCTTTCTTATAACCTTTGCATGTTTGGTCCCATGGTGGGGGGTGTCACTGGAACAACAGTAGAAAGTGTGGGAAGGCCAGAGGAGGACATGTCCAGACAATGGGAGCAGGCAGCCCAGCAGCAAAGTAGGTGGGGCTGATGCTCAGTTTGGGCACACCCAGCCTCAGATTTGAAACAGCAGCCATGGGGTCAGGGTGTGGGATGGGCTAGCACTGCCCCCTGGGACAAAACCTTTCTGGGGTTGCTGATGGGACTGGAAGAGATTGGTATTGAGGGTGACTCTTAAATCCAGGCTTAAGCCCCAGGCAGGCCACTGTCCATGCTCCTGGGCTCCTAGGCAGGCTCAGAGTTTATTAACTGCTCGAGTCTACTTAGGCTGCTGCTAGATCACAGATACAGAAAAACAAATTGACTTCTGGAAACCTTGTGTGTTTTTCTGTTTGTTTGCTGTTAAGCAGAGTCTATGTCTAAAGGCACACCCTTGCCAGCTTTCAACACGAACTGCCAACATCAGCCTGCTCCTAGGCCCCGGCCCAGGCCACGTGGGCTTCCTTGCTCTCCTTGCTTATGCTTTTCCCTTTCTTTAAAGCCACCAAAGGCAGACACTGGGGTCCTCAAGATGCTATCAGAATGGCGGGCATGGGCTGCCAGTAGAAGAACATCAACAGCTAGAGCAGACACACCCGGACAGGTAGGATGGACAGCCCCGCCCAGGAGCTGCCCTCCAAAGACTGCAGCCTTGGCAGCTGGAAGACTGTCAACCCATCTTCTCATTGTGCCTTTCAGCATTATTGATTTTTTCCAGACCCCTCTATTTCAGGAACATACATCATCATAGTCCTCTCATGAGATTTACTTTAGAAAACCCAAGAAATATTACTTTCCAGATAGACATGCCCCAAATATCAAAAATATTGCCCTTTCACTTCATGTCCTGTTTGTGTTCCTTTCATTCCTGTGTTCAAATGGTGGATATTTACTAAGCACTGGGCGTGTGGCAGGCCTGATGCTAAGCGGTGAAGATGGGGAGTAAGTCAGTGTCCACTGCAAGAAAACTCACAGTTTAGTGGGAAGAATGAATTAAACCAGTAATTTTAATGCACTGAAATACATCCTAAAAGTGTTTTTCACAAGGTGCTATGTAAATATAGTGCAGTGCAGGATGTGACCACCTCTGCAGGGGTTCAGGGCAAGTTTTATAGGATGTTATTTGCATCTGTCTCAATGGATGGATGAAGGGGCTTTCTTAGCAGGATAAAGGAAGTATAAAAAAAACCCATCATAGATAGAAAAACAGGAGGCATAGGGGCTAGAAGCAAGCATGTGCACAACAGGCTTGGGAAGCAGTAACAGGTATGGGCTCTAGCTGAGTGTAGGGATACAAATTCAATTTGGGGAGAGGAGGTTGGATAAGTGAGTGGTAGAGAGATTGTGAGGGCCTCGAAAGATGGGCCAGAAAACACTAGGAAGTCATAAGGAAGCTTTACTTGGATTCCTCCCACCTAAAGGTCTCCAAGAGATGAACTGAAATGTCAGGAAGAACTTTTCAACAATTTAATTAAAAAAAAAAAAAAATCTACTGTAGCAGCAGAAGGAACTGGCCCATTCTGGAGATCTAAGGAGGTAAGGTTTGTTTTATGTTGTTTCCCCCAAATAACGTAAGTCATGGGCTCCTCACTACGCTCCAAGGCTCAGTCATGGCCACACGGGGTCTCTAACAAGGGCCTGGCTCTTTGCTTGAGACAGCATCCAGGACAGGGATAGAAGCAATCAGAGGGGGCACCAACAGACGGGGTCTGGTCCTCTGTCCGGACTCTTGAGCCCTTCCTGACCACCTCCTGGCTTTGCCTGGTGCTATAATGGGTTCCACACTTCCCCTGAGCATTCTGAGTTAGAGTAGCCAGGCCTGCTGCTCTCACCGTGGAAACGACTCAGGGACCATTCAGGCGAGAGGCTGGGCTGGCCCGGGAGCAGGGTCTGACAGGCTGTGCGGGACCCAGTCTGAAGGGTACTCAGCACACAGACTCAACCCTGCAGTATCAGGCTGAGTTGATCTCCAGCTTTAGGACTGGGCTTATCATCGTTCCTGCATCATTCATTCACTCATTCAGAAAACATGTGGATGACACAGTGCCAGGCACCCATCCTCAAGTAAAGGTCAGGCCCTGTCAACCTAGGCCTTGTGAGGTCCCACAGTTGGAATGCTGGGCGTGGCTGGGGTCCCCATGCCTCTATGACAGGTTTACAATGCTGCTGGCCCAAGAGAGCCACAGAGGACAGCCTGGTGATTGGTAATGAAGTGATCATGTCTAACCAGGAGCAGAGGAGCAGAGCCGCGAGGAAGCAGGAACAAGGGAAGGGGACAGGCGGCCTTGGACTGCTTTGGCGCCCACTGTGTGGCAGGCCGTGTGTGTCGTCTGTATCAGCTCATTGAATCTGCATATGTGGCAGGGCCTGTGCTACAGGCTTCACCTGCATTTGCTCATCGTCACAATGATCCCATGAGATGGGGAAACTGAGACCCAGAGCCTCAGAGGATGGTGAGGAGGCAACGTCAGGGATCTCAGGGAGCTTTAGGTGTTCCTGCCTGAGGTAAAGGCCAATTGATGTGTGGCAAATAGAAGTGGCTGCTGTACTTGAGGGGAGGTGAATGAACCTAAAACACCACTTTCAAGAAGGAATCTCTCTGCAGACTAGAGGGAATGATGCAAAGAAAAGAGAGAAGGAAGGAGGCCCAGCAGGAGAAAGACCAGCAGGACAGACACAGGCAGCAGTGCCGACGTGAGGAACGGGGACCCACTGTGGGTGAAGGAAGATGGCAGGAAGGACAGAGCGCAGGCTTTGGAATGCTGGGGAAATAGGAGAGGAAGTGAGACCTGCAGGCAAAGGATGCTGACCACGACCGTGGTGCAAATGTCAACCAATTACAGACTCCCAGAACCAGTGGGCACAGGGACAGCCAGCTGTTGCTGGCTACTGCTAAGTAGTGGAGATGGGAAGGGGAGAGAGAACGGGGCACAGCCCAGTGGGAGAGGCGTCACATTCCTGGGTACAGCTGAGCCTTATCCAGCAACAACCACTTCCCTCTGTTGCTGATCCCCATGGGGCTGAACAACCCCACAGAATGAGAGAGAAAAGTTCTTGAAGTCTGGGCAGGAAACCGAGGAACTCAGATAGCTAAGTGATACCTTCATTGCTTTTTTCTTACTAACTTTGAAAGAGCAAAGAACCGGCAGGACAGCGGCCGGGTCTGTCGATGGTGTTTGCAAACAGTGTTTGGCTTTCTTGATTCTGGCTGGGATCCATAAGAGCTGGATCAAGAAGGGCAACATTTCGAGAGGTGAGGGACAAAGTTTGCTTAGAGATTAAGTGACATCATCAGCCAGTGGGGAGAGGAGAAATGCATGAAACGGGTTACTATGGAGAGCGGCAGGGACGATGGAGAAAGAATTCACGTGTGGGAGGTGCCGATGAGTCAGACGACGGAACTATCCAGATGGGAGCTGAAAACAAAACTTCGCTCAGCAGAAGTCTACATAGCAACACGGACAGCTTGGTAACAAACAAAGAAAATGGAAGCCAAGCATGGGAATGATCTTACGGTGATTGCAAAGATTTGCACACCGGACTCCAGTTTGGGCAATAGTATGCTTGGGGGCAGGAGGGATTGTCCTGCCTGACACCACCTAATCTAACCGTGAAAGCATTTGGCGGGGTCAAAAGGGAAGAACAGAGGTGGGAGCTCTGGATCTCTAATCTGCAGGTGGTGCTCTGACCAGATAGAGGGAGAGAGGGGCTGTATTTCTGGCCTGCACTGCCGCATCAGTGGGGAGGCAAATAGGGACGGTCTTGGCTGCCAGAGCAGCCAAGTCAGTCTTTCATTCCATTCAGAGCAGGATGCTTGACGACTTGCTGAGCTAACAGTTTCCTCTTGCAGTGGCTGGAGGGAATGGTGCCATGGTTCTCTCCCCAGTGCATCTTGGGGGTCTCTGAGAGTCAGAGGAAACCTAGGAGTCTTTTCCTGTGAACGAATGCACACCCATGGCAGGTGTGTGCAGACAGACATATCTACACACACAGACCCCCCTTTGTCTTTTTTGGGAGATTTAAGGGGTCTCCAGAGACCATCCATGGTTCTCCTAGGACTCTGCAGGCAAGCTCTATTTAAAGCTGGTTGCTATTCTGGGCTTATCATCGCCTATCACCCATGAAGAATTCAGTGGTGAAGTGGAGTGTTGGGAACTGTAAGGGAAATGGCTGTGTCTTTTCACAGTGCCTGCTTGAGAGAGAAGGGGAGGACAGGTATTCATAGAGCCTGGGTTTTAGCAGACAGATGTCAGAGAGTGAATGGGAAAGAAATCTATGGATTGTAGGCTTTGGGAAGAGGTTCTCAAAACCAAAATTCTGCTTGTATAACCAGTAATTATCTAAACCAGGAAGAAAAAGGGAGGAAACCCAGAAAAATTAGGACCTAGATAACTCTTGAGAGCCTTTTTTTTTTTTTTTTTGAGATGGGATTCACTCTCTTGCCCAGGCTGGAGTGTAATGGCCCTACCTCAGCTCACTGCAACCTCCTCCTCCCCAGTTCAAGCAATCCTCGTGCCTCAGCCTCCCAAGTAGCTGGGACTACAGGCACCCACCTGCCACCACGCTCGGATATATATGTATTTTTTTGTATTTTTAGTAGAGTCGGGGTTTCATCATGTTGACCAAGCTGTTCTTGAACTCCTGGGCTCAAGTGATCTACCTGCTTCAGCCTCCCAAAGTGCTGGGATTACAGGCATGAGGCACCACACCTGGCCCACAGAGCTTGTATTTTTAAAAGGTCATAGAAAGAAAATAGAAAGGAGTTGTAAAATTGCAGCTGATTGAGCTCTGAAAGAACAGAGTTAAGAAGATGAGTAAGAAGGGGCTGCTGACTGGGGCCAATGGCATATTGTATGCGATGCTGGAGATAAAAAGTGCAGCCCCTCAGTTTCCATTCAGCAGTTTGCCTCCGTGCCTCAGAGACTAATGCTTGATTTGAAGGGAAGTGGAAGGAAATTAACATTTATTAAATAACTGCTATGTTCCCACACTAAAGTGCTCCTCACATTATAGGCATTATTTAATCTTCAAAACAACCCTGAGAGGAACTATTGATATTTGCATTTTATGGATGAGAAAACTGGGATGTTAAGCAACACGTTTCAAGATTGCATGCTTAATAAGTGGCGTAGGCTTGGTTCAAATCTGTATATGTCTTTTTCCAAAGCGTGTTCCTTCTGTGACCACTGCCTCTCTCTCTACATCTTAGGGGTCCTGGGATAAACTCGTGCTCCGGGCATTACTACCTTGGGCTAGCTCTGCCTGAGCATACTGGGCAGCTGGCTGAAGTGGAAGAAATGGCTAAATAGTCACCATAGGAAATACTGGCTGTGGGCAGCAAGCACTTTCTAAGCATGTTTCAATAACTAATTCATTTACTCCTCACAACAAGCTTATGGCAAAGAGCCTTTAATCCCCACTCTTTTAAAGATGAGAGAACCAAATGCAGAGGCTTTGGGGTAAGTCACCAATTTATAAATGGCAGAACCAGGATATGAACCCAGGCAGCCAAGCTTCAGCTCTGGGCAGTTAACTACTCTGCTAAAAATGAACACAGAGTGCCTGCCTGATCCCAAGAAACTCCAGTTTCCCAGCCCAGGTGACCGCAACACAGGACACTGAGTTATCACTGAACGAATAGGAAGTTTTGATATGTAGAAGAAAGGGTTGGAAAACCAGATGGATGCATAGGATTTTAGCCCAACGAAAGGAACATGATTATTTATGCTACAGACAATGGGACTTAAGGACAGGAAATCTTTCCTAAGAGGGGAAGAACGATGTGCCAGGCACATGAAAACAGCATGTACAAGTATCCTGAAAACGGGACCAAGGGCAGTGCGTAAGAGAAGCTGAAGGAAGCCTGTGCAGCCAGGGCAGAGGACAGCAGAGGCCCAGGAGAGAGGCGGAGCTGGAGCTGGAGGGCAGGTGGGCCAACACTAAGGAAAGGGCCTGATATGGACAAATACGCTCCCCCAAAATTCATGTGTTGAAAGCCTACCCCTGCAATGCGATAGTAATAGAATGTGAGACGTCTGAGCAGTAGTTAGAACTCATGAGGTCGTGAATGGGGTTAGTGTCCTTATGAGAGTCACGAGAGAGCTGCTTCTTTCTCTCTTTTCCTCTCCACCATGTGAAGATACGAGAAGGTGCTTTCTGCAACAGGAAAGAGGGCCCTCGCCACACCCTGACCACGCTAGCACCCTGATCACAGAACCTCCAGTACTTTGAGAAACAGATATCCATTGTTTAAGCCACCCAGTCTATCGAAGTTTGTTATAGTAGCCCAAAGTAAGGCCCTGAAAGCCATCTTTAAGAGGTTCACCTTTATTCAACGAGCAAGAAGCAAGACTGGAAAGGTGTGGCTTTTGAGTGCTTGTGTCAAAACATGATGCATCTTCGACCCAGCAGAGGTTTTATCAGAACAAGTCAATAAATATGTCACATTTCTTTAACAGGCTGGGGCTGCAGGTCAGGAACACATGTAAACAACAACAGCAAGAATGACTACAAGCAGTAACAATACAAAACTCTGAGTGTCAGTGCAGTAAAATGGTTACATGAACAGATTTTTGGGGCTACGCTAACATGGTTTAAATCCCAACTCCACTTATAATGTATGCACTTGGGCAATTTGCTCTACCTCATTGGGTGTGTGATGTAAGTGATAAATTAGGAAGAACAATAGAACTGACTCATGAAGTTGTTAAAGAGTTAATGCAGGGAAAGCTTTTAGAAGAGTGTCTGGCAAGTACTGAACACTCAATAGGTGCTAGGTCTTAGTAACACAAGTAACATTTATTGAGCACTTACTATATGTTAAGCATATAGCAATAGAGGCTTTACACGCATTATTCAGTTTAATGATTGTGGTGGTTACGCCCACAGGTTTTAAAAATATTTTTATCATCAGAAATGAAGTTTTATTTCTTTTCCATTGAGTGTGGGCTGGACTTATTGCCTGCTCCTAATAAAGAGAATATGGCAACAGTGGAAGTGATGATGTGTCACTTCTGAAACTGAACCATAAACACCATTCCAACCTGGGCACTCTCTCTTGGATCACTCACTATGGAGCAAACCAACTGCCATGTCATGAGAAAAGGTCCATGCAGATCATCCAGCCCCAGTCAAGCCTTCTGATGACTGCAGCCCTAACCATCTTTTGGAACCTCATGTTCCAAAACCACCCAACTAAAACACTCCTGGATTCCCGACACTCAAAAATTGTGTGCAATAACATGTATTTGTTGTTTTAACCTGTTAAGACTGGCATAATTTGTGACATGGCAATAGACAGCTAATGCAGTGATCATTAGACAAAGTGTTCCTTCATATGGTTGCAAACTTAAAACAGGAGTTAAGTAATCAAGGACTGTGGCAAACCAGAGAATGCATGCCCTGTCTAACGACGGTGTCTTTCTTTGTTCTGGCTGCTACAACAGAATACCACAGACTGAGTGACTTAAGGCAGAAATTTATTGCTCACAGTTCTGAAGGCTGGCCAGTTCCAGATCAAGATGCCAGCAGATCCTGAGTCAGGTGACAGCACTCTTCCTGGCTCATCAACCACTGTCTTCTTGCTGTGTCCTCACATGGCAAAGGGGCAAAGGAGCTCTATAGAGTTCCTTTCACTTTATTTCTATTCTCAAATATGCTTCTCACTCCTGGCTTTGACGTCACCATGAAAGTCTGTGCTGTCCCCAGACTAATGCTGCTTTGACTCTAATTGGCTGGATGGTGATGGAGTAGGGTCTAGCCTTGTTCCATTTCCTGCCAATCTCTTTCTATTGGGACTGTGCCATGAGTAGGCACCACTGAGTTTCTAGTCTAAAGAGTGTTAAATTTTCCCAAATGGGAACAGAATTGGTTCTAGTGCCAGGACCTGGGCTAAGTGCCCCAATCTTTAATAGCTGAGGGTCGGCCTGGACAGGGACACAGGAGGGCAGTAGTGAGATGAGACCAGGGGAAGGCTGGATCCCATCATGGAGGACACAAAACACCAGGCTAGACTCTCTCAAACGGTCTCCATCTGGCCCACTGCAGGTCTCTTTCATCAGGAAAAAGGATGCTTCTGGATCCTTTGCAAACCCAGAAGAGAATCCAGAAATCATGATTTGTTCAACCTCAGATATTCCAGGTCTGAGAACTCAGAGCACAGAAAACTTATTTCCTTTCCTAAATGGAGAATGAACAAATCAACACACAAACTCATGATAAACCTCCTGGAGGTAGCCAGTAAATGTGACCCTTCATAAGGACTTAGGCTACTGTGTGACTTCAGCCCTGATGAGCTCATTGCAGGCTTTGGTGCTGGGCAGCATGGTCAAGCCGGCCTGTTCCCAACACTCAGTCCTAAAGGCCCAGGCCTCGGCCCCACTGCACTGCCTCCTGTAACACAGCCAGATGCTGAGGGGGCCATTCCAAGTAGCCCTTTGACATCCTGAGCATACTCTCATCTTCTAGAAACAAAGATACTGGGATTCTTCTACTAGAAAACAGCCCCTGCTGTTACTCTGATCAAACATTTCACTTTCCCATGCTTAATAGTATCATTCAAAGTCATAACCGAGAAGGGCCAGGTTGCTGTGCCCATTCAGACAATGCACATTCAGCAAACTTTTACTTATAACCTATCGTGTGCCAGGCCCTGTTCTAAACATTAGAGACACAGTCCCTTATCTCAATGCCAAGGAGAAGACAGATACAACAATAGCTCCATAAGCTCCATTCTAAATGACAAGCGCTACCGTAGGGGTGTGTACAAATAGCTAAGGAAACTCCCGACTAACTCTTGTTGAGAGTAAGGAAGGGCTTTACAGAAGCACTGGAATTTTGGCTGGACCTTAGGGATAAAGAAAAGTTTGCCAAGTGGACAAAGGTAAAACAAATCCTTCTAGTTAGAGGAATAGCATGTACCAAAGCAAGAAGGTATGAAGTAGGCTTACATATTATTAGGTAAATTCAAGGTCATCACAGAGATCTGGCACAGAATTCTTCACATAAAGGCAGAAAGGCTAGAAAGCAAATAGTAAGGCAACAGAAGAATCATGCAATGATGGTTTATTTTCTATCACCTTGGGAACGCTACCCTTCAGAGTGTTTATAGAACAGACACCGTCTTAAACGATCCAGCCTGGTGGAATTAGATTTCTTTCCTCCTCGTCTCTGAAAGGTAATATTCTCAGAAAAAATAACTATTGTCATTGGGGGCATAGACATGTTTTAATCCATGATGACAATTTTTCTTCAATCCTAAATTGCTTATATCTTATTGAACCAGGCTTTGATGGTGGGTGGTTTCCTCTGATCTGCCGTCATGTTGGGCAGAACTTTTCAGCAATGAAAAGCAAAAGGATGAGCTTCCTTTGCCAAGGAGCCCATAGGCCTCTGCTCAGGGCATGGAGTTATGTGACATAGAGGACATCAGCCGCAGCTCTTAGAGAGGATTGCACATGGCATGGCTTTCTGTCCTCAAACCTCATTATCTCAAGGCTTAAGTCCTCCTTTCCATGGATAGAGCCAGTGTCCCCAAAAACTCTTTGGGGAACTATAAATCCCAGTCGTTTTCCACGGTTGAAGTGTGGCATTTTAATGCACCTGCCTTGCAGCTGTGGGTAAGAACAGTGTCTGTAGGAGGGAAAGAGAAAGATATAAAAATACAAATGGCTGCTGGCAACTGACAAGAAGCCTCAGGTGTCCCCATGGGCCCCAGGGATGGTGTAATGTTTGTTTCTCTTTGGAATTAGCATAGCTCTAGAAAGTGGGTGCTCCTTTCTTCTCTGCCCCAGGCATTCCCCTGAGGAAAGTGAGCCTCAGAACTGGGAAAGAAAAGTGATCCTTTAGAAAGAATCATGCTCTCTTTAGGGCATTAGAACTCACACTCCAGCGTGGTATGAAGCAGATGATAGCACACAGACAGGGAACAAAGCAGGGGTCTGTACAGTGGACCAGTATGCAGAAAGCCAAGCAACACCTGTAAGCAAACACTCAACCTTGAACTTGAGGCCTCCTTCCCAGAATCTCCCGTGGGAAGGGCCTTCCACAGTTAGTTTACCCAACCCTTCAGCACTGTGTGAATCCTTGATATGGGGTCCATGCCCTGCTTGATTATCTCCTGGCATGGAGAACTCACTAACTTATAAAGCAGCTAACTACCCTGTTGAGTGGCTGTTGGTGAGAGAAAATTCTTTCTCAAGTATACAAGGAATCTACTCTGCAGTCACATCTACCCACAGGTTCCAAGCCCAAGTTTTTGGCCAGGGGAACTCTGCCACCAGCTAGTCCTGATTTGCAGAGCTGCTTTGGGCATCCCAAGCCTTCCCTTCTAGAAACTGAATACTGTACTTCTAGATCCTCTAACCATCCTCCTGTGTCCTTCTTTGTCTCTGAGAGGTCAGATCACATTTTCTTCCCTCTGGAACTTCTCCTTCTGAAAGTCCCCAAGAGGTCTTAGCCCAGGGCAATACTCCCTCCTCCCCTGTTCTTCTGCCATGGGAGAGAGAGAAAGGCTTTGATCCAAGCTAGTGCCCAGCACCTGGGGAGGACAGCTTGCCTGGCAGACAGCAGCCTCATCTCACCCTGAACTGTGCTGTGGGCTCTGCTAACTGCTCTGCTGACTCTCCCTGTCGCCAGGTGCAAAAGAGAGTGCTGACGGTCTGTGGGCTAGAGGACACAGTGCTCCCCGACACTGCCAAAGAGGGCGCAGTTGCTCCTTGTCCTTCAGTTTAATTGCTATGGATGGTGGAGAGGAAACCCAGCCCTGCCGCCAGCAGCTGAACCTGGTCCCCAACAGAGGGTCAGAGGATCTCTGTCCTCAATTCCTGACCCCTGTTCCCGAGGCGTCATGTGCAGTGGGCAGGATCCAGGCAGCCTGGCTCTTCCAAGGGACCTGTGCCCAGAGACACCAGGCGAATGATGAGCTAATGCCCTGCCGCTTTCCTGGCAGCAGGAGGAGAGCATTCCCGTGTCTCATGGGCTCCTCATGAAACGGGCTTTCTCTTCTGTAAAGGAGTGAGTGTCTAGAGGAGTTCATGCATGCACGGCATGAAGCCAATTATCACTGCTCCAGGAAATGGGGATGGCATTGATCACTGAATTCCTCAGGGGAGCCCTGAGCTTCAGTGCCAATGCCTCTGCCTCACCAACCGTCTGGGAATAGATAAGACAAGTGGGTATACTAGTTGGATTCAACTTTGGCTGCTTTTATGCCCTCACTCTCCCTAGGGAAAGGAAATGCCCATGAAATTCAGAAAGGCAGGAGGAGCAGGAACAGGAGCTGAAACACTCAAAGCTGATGTGAGCCCTGGCCCGGAAGGAGTTAAGGATCAAACAGCACCAGGGAGTGGGCCAAGCATTCCATGACATAGAAGGAAGGAGAGTCACATGGAAGGAAAATGAGGGTATCTGAACCGTGGCTCCACCCGAACCTAAGCCCTCCATCCCACCCTGCGTTCTCGAGTTCCTCCCAAGCTCTACTGCCCACAACCATATTCTCATTCAAATGAGACTATCCGCCTCAACTCTCATTTCAACCTAACTCTGACTTCACTTCAACCTTAATGTCCTCTTGACCTCAACCTATATCCTGGATCTAACCCTGTGCAGACCCTGACCATGTCCTGGTGACTCCGTCAGCCAATTCACTACCGCCTGGCCTCAACTTGAACATGTCCCAGCCACAGCTCATGCAGCCCTCAGCAGACCTGGACTCCACTCCCAGCCCGTGACCGCCCAGGCCAATCATGTTGCCTAGAGCAGAGCACGAAAGGGGTCCCACCCGTCACGGGGGAACAGATGAAGCAACAGAGCCGCTTTGCTGTGCTCTGTATTTCTCCTTCCTATTCTCCCACACAATTCTCAGGTGTCAGGTGGCCCAGACACCTTCCTGTCCCTTAGAGAAGTCAGACTTAGTGACCTGACACTTCTGTGCCTTGAGCCCCGTCTGGGGCAGACCTGAGTCAATGGCCTCCACCCCTATTTCTCTCCGCTCTGTGCTCGATGATGGGAAGCAGCCCGGTGAGTGGGTGGTCAGGGCAAGGTGGATACAGGAGACCAGCTCCTCTTCTCTTCCTTAGGTTTAGATTTCTAGGCTATGAAGGAGACTCTTGAGAAAACCACTGCATTGCTGTTGAAAATCATTTGGTTTTATTCCAACTGTACTTAAATCGTTCTTAAGACAAAATTCAGACTACGGTTATCTCCTCCACAGAGATGAGTTAAATCAGTCCTTTTCAAAGTGAATTTGAAGTGCTAAACTTTGGAAGGAATGAGATGAGAGTGGAAGGCTGTGGTAGATTTTCACGGACTTGGAGGAGGAGGGTACTTGTGCATAAGAGGCTGGGGTTCCAGCTCTCTTCTTCCATGGGCTTTTGGATTGAGAGCAAAGAGAACCACATGGAAGCAAGAGGGCTCTCAGTCAGTGGGTAAGTCTCAGAGGTCTGCAGAACGCAGGAAAGGATCACGTTTTCTCCTTAGAAAAATTAGAGAGAAGCGCTGGATGCAGAGCACAAGTGGGGGCCCTCTAAGGGCTCCTTTTATCCAGCCTGCAAGCTGGGAGATGTCTTGCCCATGCCCAGAAGCTATGAGATGGAAGAGAGCAAGTTCGCGTTTCCAGAGAGTGGAAATACTCAAGATTAATCATGCGGTGATGGGTAAGACTGCTATGTGGCGAGCAGGACACGTGGGCGTGTGTCCCTTCCACGCTATGCCTGTATTCTGCACGCCTGCCTTTCTTGCTGCAGGCAGCCTTACTGCTGCATGAGTCCTAATTTGATTTTTAGCATCTTCAACATGGTGGTCTATAGCAAGCCAGGCGTCAGCAGTCCTGTTGGACCAGAAACCTTGCATCTTATCCCACGCAGGTTTACAGCAGAGAGATCGGACAGTCCCAAACAGCCATGCGAGGGAAACATTCCCCACACTGATTTTCTATTGTGATTTTCTCCTCATGAACTATGTAACTTACATCATCTTCTTAATAAAAATGTATCTATGAGAGCAATTGTACATCACTGAATTTTAAAATAATGACCACATTTTCTGAGTACCTACTACGGGCTAAGCATATAGCCTGGATTCGTGGCTGCCAGAGCTGCTGCAGAAAACCTTCCTTCAGTAGGTAGGAGGATAGTCATCGTGAAGCCTGCAGTTTCTACACGGTGAGAGTCTGTTGTAATGGCTCAGCTCAGCTAGTTAGTGTATCTTTTCTGGTTTTCCAACTTGGCATCTGGTGACAACTAACAAATTACAGTCAAAAGTTGACTGTGCTACCTCCATAGGGCTAACTTTTCATACTAAATGAGCTGAAAGCTGATAACCATCACAAAACAGTGATATTTCCAGCCCCCTTTCTACCCCCAAAGTCACTAACGGAAAATATCTATGTACAATTTCAGCCATGTTGAAAGGAAGGAATGGTTCCAGTGGCCACTGCAGTAAAATAAAGGCAAAGTTAAACACCAGAGATCCAGAGGGTGAAAACGCCACACGAGCTGGGGCAGTACACCAAAATCAATTCAAAATGTGGCCAAAGCCATAGTCTGGAATCACAATAATCAAAACAAATATGAGAATCAGAATACATGGGTGAGGCCTGAGATAAAAGTCAGCAGAACAGAAAGGACATGGGACTTATCGAAATCAAATACAGCCCAGGGTCATGCCCTTGGCCCGTGGACATTCCCATCCCTGCCCTTTTGGAAAGCCCAGGGCCTTGTCCCCATAGATGTGGATTTTCAGTTTCTTTGCAGGAGGGTGAGCCCAGGAGGAATATTATTCATGGAGGGTTTGCACTGAGGTGAAGGTCCTGGGGCCAGGTTGGACCAGGAGGAGGCCTTCCTTAGGACAGCTTAGAATAGTGTTATGTGGAGAAAGACCCTACTCAGTTCAGGGAGGAAGCAAGCTTAATGGCAAAGTGCTGAGCCTAATGGATGCAAACCATCAGACTGCCAAGCCCAGGACTAGGGAACAAGCTGGGATTTTACACGTCATAGGCGGAGACAATGTGTTCAGGCCAAGGGCGTAAAGGGGAAGAGTGCCTGAAGATGGCTGTAGATGGCAGGGGCTGGTTTTAAAGGCTGGTGTGTCCAGCTGAGCGTCATCCCCCTTTGTATAGCTTTCTGACAGACCAGCCAAAGGGCTGGTGCTGAATCACTGAAAGCACCCTCCAATCAGATTAGCAAACATTCCCTGGAGGAAACAGACCAGACCACTTCTGCAATGAAGAGGCAATTAGGGAAGCTGCCTTCCCCTGAGAGAGCCAGCACCGCTGAGACACAGCCTATGCCTCTTCAGCACACATGTCTCTGTTCTGCAGAACCACAGATAAATAGCAAAGGCCACTAGGCTTCGGCTCCGTCTATTATTATTCAGAAATTGCACTGCGGAGAATTCTCAAAGTCAGCTACATGATGTAGCCAGTCAACGATGCCAGATGATTCAGGGGACAGACGAGGAGATAGTCCCAGTGACTGTGCTATCCCAGACACAGTCAGGAGGCACTGACGGACAAGGGAGATGCACCACTTTATTTGGACACCGAACTCAATAAATCTAAAAGGAGGGCAAAGTAGAAGGGGAACATGGCCAAACAAAGGTTTGCAAAGCTAAAGGAAAGGGGGCCAGATCCCCTGGGATTATGAGCAGTGGGAATGAAGAACAGCAAGCCATGGCTGCTCCAGAGAAGAGAGAGGAGGAGGCCAGGGCAGAGCTCCCAGCTGCCCGTTGGATGTACCGACTGGAGACCCCACCCACAGCCATTCACTCCTTGAAGTAATGAGACCTGAGCACCCTATGAGAGACATTGTATCTAAGATGGCCCACTCCCCGAGAAGTTTACAATGGAGCTGCCCAGTGAAATTGTAGGAAACAGTACTCAGAAAATGATATGTTAAATAGTATATACTACCGGTCGGGCACGGTGGCTTATGCCTGTAATCCTAGCACCTTGGGAGGCCAAGATGGGTGGATCACTTGAGGTCAGGAGTTCGAAACGAGCTGGCCAACTTGCTGAACCCTGTCTCTACTAAAAGATACAAAAATTAGCTGGGTGTGGTGGCAGTCACCTGTAATTCCAGCTACTTGGGAGGCTGAGGCAGGAGAATTGCTTCTTGGGAGGCAGAGGTTGCAGTGAGCCAAGATCGTGCCGCAACACTCCAGCCTGGGTGATGGAGCAAGACTTCATCTCACACACAAAAAAAGTACATACTACCACGTGGCCTAGGGGAACGTTCTTCTCAGTGTACAGATCAAAGAGCACCCAAGATTTATGCAAAGAAGACTCTGGAAGATGGCAAGTTGGGCAGAGGCGGCATACGCACACCAAGTCCCACTCCTGCCTTCCAAGAGTCGCCGTCTCTTTGGGGCCACCTATTGTGATTCCTGCTCTCCAGTTAAACAAATGTTTCTCATATAAAGGAAAAGAGGCTGCCCTCTCAATCTCTGTGGGGAGCCAGTAAGGCACCCACACCCGCATCCTAGGCAGGAGAGAAGGTCTATTTTTGCTATGTCCCAGAGCTGATCTGACATGCCAACAGCTCCTAATAGGCCCAAGTCAGTTTCCATGGCATCTAGAGCCTCCACCCTCACCCCTGACCATAAGCTCCTTGAAGACACAGGATGGGTATAAAATGACCAAGAAAGTGTCACAGTGCCAGGGTCAGAGCAGTGCTCTGCAAAGAAACCACCTGATTGGGGTCAGTTAAAAACTAGATTCCTAGGCTGTTCTCAAGGCAGACACATGAACCTAGATGAAAAGGCTCCAAAGGGCAAAACAGCATCAGCCCACAGACACGTGTGTGTCCTCATCACCGCATCCTCCAGCTCTGACCCGGGAGGCATTGAGGTGTCCCGATGCATTCTTCGGGGAAATGTGTCTTTAATTAAAAACAGCCCTGGTGCCACAGGCTAGAGGTGAAACGAGCATTTTCTTTCAAATGCTACCAACAGACGCCACTCCCTTGCTGAGGTGTGGGAGGCTGGTGGCTCTCTATCCACCAACTTCTAGCTACTGGCTCACGAGGGCAGCCAAGATGCTCTTCTCCCCAGCTCCCTGCTCAGGGTCAGCAGCTCAAACCCTGGGAAGGACGCTCAGTCTGTGTCTGGGTTCCGGGAACTAGAGCTCCCTAAAGGCAGTTTGTAACCCCATCTTCCTTGAGGGTACGCCCAGCAGGTCCCAGAACCAAAGCCGCCTCTGCTCTCTGCAGAGTCTGCTCTGGTTAAAGGGCAAAGTGCAGAGAGAGCTCAGGACTCCACCTGGCCACAGTCCTGGGACTCGTCAGCTCTCTCTCTCCCCCGCAAGTGAGACTTCCTGTCCTCAGTCAGGTCCTCTAGGGGACCCCGGTCCCCCAAAGTGAAGCCCCATGGTACAGTCTGTTCCCAGACAACTTCCTGGCCCTCTCTGCCCATCCCCACGCCAGCTCCACACTCCCCAGTCACTAGAGGCAGCTCCCTGCAGGAGTCTCTGATCTCAGCCCTTCCTAAAGACAGTCACTGTGCCCCACATTTTATTCAACACTGTCCTTGGTTCTAGCTTTGTCCCTAAATCACTATGTGAGCTGTAACACGGCGCTAATAAGGGGACTGGACCAAGTCCTGAGTCCCCTCTGTTATGTGAGTCTCTGGCCTCCTTTCCTCTGTGGGCTGACTTCTGTCTGTCTTGCCTGAGGTCACCTCTATCCCTCCTATCTGTGTAAACAGAGATTAACACACAATGACAAGTCCACAGGCAAACCTTAAACCCCATCAGAGCCACTAGAGTTACAGCTTGCAGCACTGTCAGCTAGGACAACAGCGTGGGCTGGGCACGCTCCACCTCTCCCCACCCTTCTTTGCCTCTCTGGACCGGGCTCCCTGGCCCTCCCACAGGGGAGGATCAGAGAGAGCGGGAAGCTCAGAGAGAGGGTGTTAAATTCCCCAGCCTCTCCCCGTTTGGGACTCCCTGCTGCTGGCTCCTGTTCCCCTGTGTCCTCTGTCCCTTTAGGCCTGGAGTAGGAGGGATTCCTGCTGTTTCCAGCCCCAGGGTCTTGTGCTGTCCCTCCTGGCAGCTTCCCAACATCCAGCTCACACCTCTACACTCACCTCTTGATGAAACTCTGCTCAAATGACTCACTTTGAGAGTGCCACCTGCTCCTTGCCAGGACCCTGCCATCAGATCCTGTGGTCAGGGATTGAAGATCGTGTGAAAAATTGGGGGGGCAGGGAAGTGAGTTCAGAAGCAAACCTAGGAAAAGCCCTAACACATATTTATCTTCATTATACTCAAATAATAAAGACAGCAAACGAAATAAAGGGCACATTGGCAGTATTTTTACATGTCTTAAATGAGCAATCAGGGGCACTGCATAATTAATTTCCATTTACCATCCTTTGCTTGCTAAAACTTTCTCAAGATTTCTCACCCCTGCGGTTTTCAATGACACACCTGAAAGTATGCTTTGCTTTGCTGCAGATAATATGCACACCAAGAGGCATTTTCGCCTGGGTCTGGAATTTTAGTTAAATGACGGCCGTCTAATTGTACGGCTCAGAACGGGTGGCTCCTGCCTACTGTCTTACTGCAGCTCCAGAAATGCCGCAGCACTGGGTACTTCAAGTGAGAAGGCCTGGGTGACCCTTACTTAACCCAGACTGTTAGCTGGCACTGAGACAATATATCTGAAGCCCTCCCCAGTATACACAGGGAATCATGCACTGGCACCCTCCAAGACAGCTTCCCGCTAGGATGTGTTAGAGACAGCGGGGTCTTGGCTTGACTCTGTCAGTGGCTCCTGGGTGCCACGACACTTAGTGAGTTCACAGAACTTAGTGGAGACTGGGCGTGGTGGTTCATGCCTGTAGTCCCAGCACTTTGGGAAGCTGAGGAGGGAGGATCACTTGAGCCCAAGAGTTAGAGACCAGCCTGGGCAGCATAGCAAGACCTTGTTTCTACATAAACAAAAATAAATTAGCTGGGTGTGGTGGTGCATGCCTGTAATCCCAGCTACTCGGGAGGCTGAGGTGAGACGGCCGCTTGAGCCTGGGAGACCTATGTTGCGGTGAGCCATGGTCACCACTGCCCTCCAGCCTGGACAACACTTCTTCCCATTGTCCATACATGAGGAGGGAGTTGAATATGTCAGAACTGAAATCCCCACAACAGAGGGCAAGGCTTGCAGAAATAAGCCCTTGCTTATTATAAGCCTTGAATTTCATGAAAGACAGTTTTCCTGCTTCTTTTAGGCTCCCACAGGATCTAGCACAGCTCTGGGCTTCACGGGAGCTCAGTGCATCCTGATTGAGCTGCTGACACACAGCATGGCCCATCTTCTTGTTCTGCTCAGAACGGTGCCTGTTTTGGCACTGACGGGCCATCTGGGACAGAGGACCATTCTTCTATAGCAAATCTCTCACCCACTCAGCCTGGAACTGCTCACATATCTTGGCATAGGACAATCTTAGAGGTGCTCTCTCAAGGTGGAGCCTGAGATGGGGTTTCTTAAATGCTTTGCCATGTGAGGGCCCTTGAGGTATCCTGGCCAGTGAGTGAGGGAAGCAGCTCAGGGCAGGGGAAGAGGCTGAGCAGCAGCCTCCCCTGCTCTGACCCCACGGGGAGCCCTGGGGCATAAACAGCATCTCAGAGTTGTCCCATCAGAGGCGAGGCTAGTTTTTTCAGGCACCCATATCAATCAGGCACTGGTTCTGGGCCATACTGGGGAATGACACCTCATACCCCAGGCATTTTGGGGTGAGGCAGCCCTGGAAACAGAAAAATTTCAAAAAAGGTAGGGCTTGGAGCTTCAGGCCACCAACACTCACAGCACGTGGGGGCAGGTGAACTGTCTGGCAAAGGGGATCTGAATGGGACACCAAGAGCATCCACTATAGAAACCTGGCTCCAGCTGGTATGTGGGGTGCCAAGGGAGTGCCTTCAACACCACTGCCAGCCATGCCTCCTTCCCACTTCCCCAAAGTGTCCCAGATCTTTTAGGTGTGGTCCTACTGCAAGTTTCTGGCTTGCATTCTCAGATCTGACCTGAAACCCTTCTTAGCTGGGTCCCAATTAGACCCCTAGTAGAATTTGCCAAAGTGTTTCCCAGAGACGGAAACTTACACTTGCTCCCCCAGACCTGGCTTGGGTTGTGCTTCAAAATTGCTGAAGCTTTGGATTCCTGATCCCTGCCCCAGCCTGACTAAGTCTGTATAACCCAAGCCACTGCCTCATGCAGGTGCTCTGCCCATCAGTTGATCCTGCTCAACACAGTCACAAAACCAAATGGAGCCCCAGGTTCTAAGCACTGTGGGCAGGAGATGCTCCAACCACAGTCTTGCTTAACAAGGTCTAACCCTGGCCTCTGCATGACCTGCAGAGGTTCCAACATGCCTTGCAGTTGGCCTTTGTAGATTTGGACACAGTCACTATCCCAAGGCTTTTAGAAATGCAATTTTTTAAAGTATCAAAACGTAGGTACATGGCCCTTGGAGCAGACGCTGTTGATGCCCAGCCGATGTCCTTGGAGCCTCCTTTCCTCAAAGTGCTCCCCGCTAGCTGCCCTCGCTACTCCCCGCCTCACCACATTTAATTATCAGAACATTTGCCCATGGCCTTCATTCAAATGCACAGAAGGCTGCTCTGCCCCAGCACTCGGAAGGCTGAAGTGCTAGAAATTAACACCCCCAGAAAGCAACCCTTAACCAATGACTGGAGGAAGCTAGCAGATAAATACCCCAGCTCCCTCCCCTCTCATGGAGGATCATTCGAAGCCATGTATTTTACACCCATTTTCCAGAGTATCCCCATAGGGTTAAGCTCTACCTTCCACAGTGGTGCTTGGCAGCTCTTACTGGTGGCCTCCCTTCCTTGTCTTACCTCCCTACCCCACTGGCATTTCCTGAACTTCCTGAACAAACTGATGCAGTTGAATTTGTGTCTCAGAGTCAGCTTCTGGGGGAATAGCCCCTCCAAGGCAAAGCTGAAGAAGCTGAAATGAGCCCTGCTCCATGTGGCTCAGGCCCTGCTTAGCTGTCCGCTGTGCATGCCTGAGCCCCGTATCAGGCAGGCCCCGTGGGGGAAGCTCTTCTGCACTGAGTGGCCCTGGAGAGGAAGCGACCGTCTGTGGCCAAACTTCCCTCTGGAGGTGCAGATGCCCCATTAGGATTCAGAGGCACTCTCCACTTTCTCTGGAAGCCATTTGATCTGGGGAGGGGGGAGTGATTTTAATCAGAAATTTGATCATCCTACAGATGATTCCTATGCACGCTCATTCTTCCCCAGCTCCCTCAGGCCCCTTAACAACATTAGACTGCAGTTTCGGGTTTATATAATTTGGTGCTTAATGCACCTTACTACTAGCCCAGAACAATTGAAGTAACTTGCTGAGGTGTTGGCTCACATCAGAGCCACTCCTTCCCAGAAACCTCCACTCTGGGTCTGTGGCTGCACCCGGGGCCCCAGCATGGAGCAGAGGGAGTCTGGAAAGTTGACTACTCCAGGGGTCTAGGCCCTGGTTCTTTGAAGCCTTGCTGTGTTATAACCAGGGTATTCCACCATTCTTCAAGGGGATGAGCGTGGAGCCAGCCAGCAGCCAAGCCAGGCTCATCCCTAACCTATTCCGTGAGCCTGGGTATCTGCCCTGCTCAGTAGTGCCCATCTATCCAAATGCCTGCTAAAGATCTCCACTTGGCTGTCTCACAGGGAGGTCACATTCGGCACGTTCAGCACTTCACTCTGGATCTTACTCCCCAAACCTGTGCTTTCCCTAATTCTTTTGGGCCCATCTTGCAAACTGCATTGTCATTCACCCCGTCACTCAGGCCAGAAACCTGAGCTGCATCTTCCATTCTTTCCTTTCCCTACCCCCTTGCATTCATCAGCAAGTCCAGATAGATCTCAGATGCACCCAGTTTTCTCTCCCTATAGCCATTACAGCCCGAACCACTATCATGTCTTGCCTGAAGCATGAGAACAGATGCCTCCCAGATGATTTTCCTGTGGCCCCTCCTACCCGTACCCAAATTATTCACCACATAGTAGCCAGAGAGAGCCTCAAAAATGCCCATTTGCATACTTTTGTTTGCTGAAAGCTCATCAGCATTGTGCATTGCACTGAGAGTAATATTCTAAAAGGTCCCACATAACAAGGTCCCTGCTTAATTCTTCCACACCATCTCAAGCCATCCTCCCGCTTCCTTACCACCCTCCAGCCACAATGGACTTCTTCTGGCTCTGAGACCATGTCACCTCCCACCTCAGGGCCTTTGCTGTTCCCTCTGCCTGAAATACTTTTCCATGTGCTTCACATGGCTCTCTCCTTTCATCTTCTTCAACTCAGAGGGGCCTTCTTCAATCATCTAACCTGAAGCTTACTCCCCACCCCACATTGGATTTATTTTATATCATTCTGTGTATGTCTTTTAAGGCATTTATTATGGCCTGCAATGATTTGATTTGTTTCTCGTCTGTCTCCCACACAAGGCTGGCTCTGTAAGAGCAGGGACCTGGTCAGTTTCATATTCCCAGCATACAGCACACTGGCCTGGCACACTGTTGGTGATGGATTCGTTTTCTATTGCTGCATAACAAAATACTGCAAACTTAGCGGCCTGAAACAACACAAATGCATTATCTTCCATTTTCTATAGGTCAGAAGTCCAGGTACAACAAACCTGGATTCTCCGCTCAGGGTTCCACTGAGCTGAAATCAAGGTGTTGGCCAGCACTGTAGTTCTCAACTGGGGTTCAGGGTCCTCACTGAGATTGACTGGCTGTTGGCACAATTTGCTTTCTTGCAGTTGTGGGACTGAAGTCCCTGCTTTCCTGTTGGCTGTCATCTGGGGTCTGCTCTTATCAACAAGAGGCTGCCCCTGTCACCCTGCCCCATGGGCAGTTCACAGCATGGGTCTCTGCTTTCTCTCAGGCCACCAGAGTATAGCTCTGTGACTTCTCCTTCTGCCATCAGCTAGAGAACACTCTGCTTTCAGAAGGTTCATGTGATTAGGCCCAACCAACGGATTGGGGACCTTAAATACATCAGCCAATTCCCTTCACAGCAGGACTCAGATCAGTATTTGCCTGAATAACTGAGAGAATTGAATACATACCACTTCCCAGGAATCAGGGCTGGGAAGGGTGGGGGATGACTTAGAATTCCGCCCACACGGTGATCAACAAGTAGTTGTTGAATGAGAAAAATGAGTGTCTTTCTATTCACCTACTTGTATAAACAAGTTCATGTGAGTCTACCTCTAGGTAGAAGGAAGTTAAAGAAATACACAAGTAAAAGCCGAGAGTCTAGTGGGAAATATGAGAAAGGAGAGGAGAGCCATACTGAACCTGGAGCTGGGAAATGTGAGTTCAAACTCTAGCTTGGCCACCAACTTGCAGTGAGAACTTTGGTGACTCAGCTCCACTGATTCTTAATCCCTTCATCTCTAAAATGGGCATGAAAATCCTGCAATTATAGGATAGAAAAGACAGAATCTGTCCGTCCATCTCCCACCACACACCATGCGTCCTCCCACCCATGCATCCATGCATCCATCCACCCATCTATTTTGCAAAGTAGGAGGGGGGGATTTGTTTTTTCCTGCCACGCAGAATTCAGAAATTCAGCAAGCAGCAACGCTCTCCACTGTTGGACTCACATGTCACAGAAATACGGAGTACACAGGTCTAGAGGGCAGCCGTTGGGCACCTAAAACTGTGGGAACTCACTCCAGAAAGATTAAATGGCAACCTTGAATGTTCTTTTCAGAGAAAATAAAACCACTTCAGCCAATATCTCAGCCTCATGCTTGAGCAGCCCTGGTCAGGAACACTCAGCAAACAACTTTGTTTTCTTTGATTCTCTGCATTAGTTCTTATTTTTAAGCCAAATGAAATTTGACAACACAGACAAGCTTGTAGACACACTCAGTCCACAGGAAGCGGGCCTGTGACTTAGCCAGAGGCCTCTTCCAATGCACAGAAATGTATTCCTTTCTTCTATGTCTAAGCCCCTTAGGGACATGGGGAGAGTCAATGCTGCCACTGGGTAGCCTGGCATTAAAATCTCCCCTGCGTTGCTGGAATTTTCTGTCACATCAGTGAGTGTCATTTGGTGACAAGTTAATTCCTTCCCACTGTCTAGTGGAGAAAGCTCTCTGCACCCCCTGATCTCATCAGCAGGATCCCTTGGTCAATTTCCTCCTGAGACCTGTCGGGACACCCCGCCAAGGATGCCGGGCACCTGACCTTCACCATTAACCCTGCTAGAGACGCTCTTTTTAATTTCCATTTGGCATGGAGCTCAGGTAAATTCTGAGCCCCTACTTAATTTCTAATTCCTTTATGTCACCCCATCAAATTCATCAGGTGAGGATAGGTTTAAAGATTGGTTTTTGTGCAGCTCCAACTCACATTCCTTTCCCTGGATGAGAGAAGCATGGGGCCTGAGATCTATTTCTGGGTCTTGTTCAGCTCTGACGCGCTGTGGTTATTTACTCCCAGATGGCAGCCACCACCACACCAACCACAGCCGCCGCAGACACGCTCCACAACCACCCCCCAGGGTGGCAGGGCACAGGCAGTGCAGGAAGATGAAGCCACACAGGGGAAGGGAATTTGGGAAGCTAGGGCAGCCTGGTGAGCCGTGGCACCACAAAACAACAGCAGCCCAAACCCCGAGTCAACCCACAAGTAGGACTGAGCCCTGCCACCCACCCTGTCCCCTCCCCAAGCCCCTGCTCCTGGGTGGAGTCCCGCTGAGGTGAGCCCCACCTGACTGACAAGTTGTCCTAAGGGACCCTTGCTTTGGCGGACTCCTCTGCAGCCTGGTCAGCTTTCTCAGGCATCGGCCACATCTACTCCTATTCCTGGGTTGGACCAGGGAATCTGATTCAAGTTGCTTCCAATGTCTCAAGATTCAGGGAAGTGGCTCACCCAGAATGGCATCTGAGTCTACAACCCAGGGACAGAATCCACACCACAATTGCAAAACCATGTGCTTTTCTGAAAGGGCTGTTGGCCTCCCTGAATCAGTGGAACTAAACCATATGGCCAGTGCTTCAGGATGCCCTCAAACTGTACACATGATGAAGGGAAGCTGCACAGGGGACTGGCTAATTCAGCCTATCTGGAGTGGCTGCTTTCTGAGATGTGAAGAACAAGCAATAATGAGACAGAGGGAGAGAAAGGAGTAAAGAATACAAGAGGGGGTTTTCACCAGGAATGTCTGAGATAAAAAGCATTTCAAGAGATGCTTTTCCTTTTCAAAGTGGTAGTCAACATGGCAGAAGCTGCAGACGGACAGACTAGGGCCGTATCTGACCTGCCCAAGTGGCTTGTTCAGTATGCCAAACACAGAAGTGTGAATTTCCAACTTGAGAAAACTTGCAAGTCCCACAGGCCAGCAACAGGCTGGAGACAGTACTGGTGGTCCCTCTCGGCCGAGATTGGGCTCATTCTCATGTTCACCACAGTTCCCACCACTCCTCATTGCCTTGTATCTGGCCATCTCCCATATTCACACTGCCTAGCCTTGGTAGGCAGCTGAATTTAGGACCCTTGAGCACAGAACAAGGTTAAGGACTCAGTTCTGCAGCCGGATCCAACTTGGGCTCAAACACTTGCTCTGCCATTCCCAGCTATGTAACCTGCAGCTTCTCTGAGCCTCGGCATTCTCATCTGTGAAATGAACATGATATTAATCATATTAAGACCTATCTTCTATGGATGTCCTTAGGATGAAATGAGCTAACACATGAAAGATGCGTAGCTAAAACAAATGGCTCTTACCTGTATTCGCTTAGGTTAATAATATAACAGCCTGGAGGTGGGATGTATATACCTGTGAGGAAGACATTTATTCTGATGATAGAAATATTAAATGGCTCTGTGCTCATCTGCATGTTGTTTAAGGAAGAGAAGCGTTGCCTTCCCCATGACTCTGAGAACTCTTCTATCCCCATGTTTCTGTCTCTGTTTCCATTCGTTCATCAGAGTCATCCACTGAGCCCTCATGGGGCACACAGCATTGGGTGAGGCTTTGTAGGAGAGAAGGAATCAAAGAAGTCATCTCTATTTGAGGATTAAGTTACTGCTGAATCTCAGTTTCCTCATCTGTAAGACGGGGAGAAAATACTGAAAAAACTAAAGAAGTAGTATACAAAAATGCCTAGCACAGTGCTTGGGACACAGCAGGTACCTAATGAATTGTCATGTTGATTCCTTCCCTAATTAAGAAGATTCAAAAACAAAGGCAGGTTCTGTCTTTCTCCATCATCATCTCCATTTTCCCAAATCCATTCAATCCCCAAGGCCCAGCTCAAATGCCAACTCTTCCAGGAAGCCCTCCTTGAGTGACTGTGATCTCTCCTCTGGACTTCTCCATCACACTCTCCTTTCACCTGTGGCTCATGGCACTCAGCACTTTGCTTTGTGTGCTTTGCTTATTTGTGTGCTAGCATCTGCACTAGGCTGCCAGCTCGCTGGGGACAGAAACTGTTTCTCATGCATCTGTGTATTGGTGTGCTGAGCATGATGGCTGATACTTGAGAACGCACTCTGTGAACGTCTGCTGAATGAATGAGTCTGGCTAGCAAAGCACCGGACCAGGGTTGCTCTCTAGGCATGGCCATGAACTAGGTGTGTGATGTTGGGAAATTCACTTCACTTGTCTGGATCTGTCTTCTCTCCAATCAAATGAGGATGTTGGATTAGTTTTTAGGCCTGCCTGCTCCAAATTGCCCAGTGCCCCTTAAGGGAATCCCATTAGGGTGGGAGGGACCTACACAGTGAACCAGGTCACTGCCCCAGCTGTAGGTCAGGTGCTCAGTGGAAAATCACCTGAGCCACTGGCAAAGGCCACTGGAAGCCACAGCGTGGGGAAAAGGGGTGGAAAACACAAAGGGAATCACATATCTCTGCACCTAGGCCATGCCCTCTTTGGTCAGCTACAAATCAAGCCTCTACTCCAGCAGCAATGGAGGGGTCAGAGCCAGCCATGGGCCATCCAGGAAAAGTAGCCTTCCATTGGTGGTTGCTGGTTAAAAGCCTTCCTGCTCACTGCTCTGCCATTTATTTGCTTTGTGCTTTTTTTCCTGTTTCAATCCTTTATTAGAAACCATGCAAACAGGCCAGGTGTGGTGGCTCATACCTGTAATCCCACCACTCTGGGAGGCCGAGTCAGGTGGATCATTTGAGGTCAGGAGTTCGAAACCAGCCTGGCCAACATGGCAAAAACTTGTCTCTACTAAAAATATAAAAATTAGCCAGGCATGGTAGCTCACACCTGTAATCCCAGCTACTCAGGAGGCTGTAGCATGAGAATTACTTGAACTCAGGAGGTAGAGGTTGCAGTGAGCTGAGATCACACCATTGCACTCTAGCCTAGGCAACAGATCAAGAGAAGGAAGGAAGGGAGGGAGGGAGGGAGGGAGGGAGCGAAGCCAGCCAGCCGCATAAACTTTAATACAAAAAAAGACAAGTGCAGTAAGAATCTTTGTGTCAATGTGATTCTCAGGATTTCTCTCATGGCAGCCACCCTAAGACCAGGCATAGCTGGAACACCCCGCCGCAGGCTGGCCTTTCTGCTCCTTCTCCCCAAAATTTTACTTATGCCGTGAGCTCCTGGGATATGAGTTCCTAAAATCAACTAGAACCTGGATAGTCTGCATCTGTGCCAAATGAGGGCTGGAGTGCCTGGCTACTTGCCTGCTCTCATTCTCTGACGGCAGGAACCACATCTGGTTCCCTGCTGCCTCCCTCCTATAAAGCCTTGAGCCTGGTACTCGATTTGTTAAATGAATGCCTGACTGTAAGAGCAGAAGGGGTGCCAGTCCCTGTGGGCCTGAGCAGCGAGGAGAGACAGTCCCTGAAAAAAACTTAGTTTCCCAATTTAGGTCTCCTGAGAGTCAATTACGGCTCTCATTTTTAAAAGAAGAAAAAGTCAAAAACAGAACAAACATCCCCACCCAAACTGGCTTCCCAGGTGCCACCGGAGAGAGCAGATTTCTGTTGCTATGCAGGATAGGTGAGCCCACAGCTGCTGCGGGACCCTCAGGCCCAAGCCTTTACACCAGCTTCCCGGACTCCCAGTGCTGTCTCCAGCACCACCTCCCGCCCTCACACGCCAACAAGGAGGTGGTCATCTTCTGAAAGGCGACTATGCAGGACAGGTATGGGCAGCAGCAGGGGTGGCTGCAGCGCTTAACTCTCTTCCACACATTATGCTTTTTGCCAAACACTGAGACTCTGAAGCTACTGGAGGCCACTTGGGTCACTGCATGGTTTGGGGCAGCCTTTCAGGAAATCGATCCCACCAGAAGGCATTCCATACCCAAAAGATTTAATATCAGGAGGAAGCATTTGATGTGTTGGGTTTCAGACTGTTTTAACTATTCCGGAAAGCAGAAGGAGGACCCTGCATACAAGGAGGGCCCTGTGTTCAGCTGCACCTATCGTCTGCACCTGAGTTAGTCTTTTCAAGCTGCTGAGCAAGATAGGCTGGGGGCCAAGAATGAACAAGAAGACCTTTCCTGCCGGCTGCACTGTGGCCTTGAGTAATGTTCAACAGTGGCTGGCAACAGGGCCCCTCAGAGAGCAAGAGACACCACTCCCGATTCACCCCCAACACTCAGCTTCAGTTTGGGAATTTCCCCTTTGAGAGATGGTCACACAGCTGACCAGGGGAAGAAGGCACTTTTTTTTTTTCATTTGATTCCTGCCAGCTTTGTTTATCAAAAACTGGTTACCTTGGCTAGTCCATAAAGCAAAATGCTACAAAGGCCTCTTGCTATAGATTGCTTACAGGGAGCTCATGAGCAAAAAGAAGGAAGGGCCTTTGCCCTCCCAGGTGCTGTCCTCGGTCATCAGAGTAGCATGCTGGAGAGTTGCTAATTCTGATACAGTCTCCTGTATCAGGTAAAGGGGCCAAGAGGAGTGATGAGCTACTCACACCACCTGCAGGCTCGGGCAGCTTTGGCAGTGCAGCATGCTGGAACCTCAGCAGAGTGCCTGGGAGGACAGAGAAGAGGCTGGCAACATGCAGGACTACAGCTGGAGAAACAGACTGAGCCCTGGGGCTGGTCCACGGAGAGGCAGGTGACTCAAGAGCCTATACGCCCAGGCATCACTAAGGATGGAGGAGCTTATCAGTGGGAAGTTCCAGCATCCAGGATGTAGGAAACCAGGCAGACTGGACCATGGGTGCAGGGCCCCCGTTAGGTGGTACAGAGAACAGAGTCTAACCCATCAAGGAAGAAGATTGACCAGGGCTAGCTGGAAAGCCGGGGTCCAGTTAAGGGAATGAGGCAGGCATCAGAGCCAGACTCCATTCCACCAAGGATCAGTAAATTGACAGGGGACAGAGGCAGGCCAAACACAGGACCAACTCAGAGAAGGCTGAGGAAAGCTGGGGTTGCTGGCCAGCAGTACAGGGAAGTCATCCCAGCCTGCTGCAGCGCTAAGTCAAGGCCGCCCACTGGGAAGAAACCATACTGCTCTGCAGAGTCTCTGCAGAAGTCGGGACTGGCCGCGCTGCGAGCACACAGCATCCTGATGTATGTGACCAAAAGGTGCCTTCTCTGGGCTACCCAGCTAGAAAAGGCACTTTGAAGACAGACTCATACCAGGACACATGATTTAGCAAACAGACAGCACAGACTTTATTTTAGCCCCTATGTGCCCTGGCCTGGGTGCCCTGGCATAGAACCATACATGGCAGCTGAGAGGTGGGTTCAGAAATGGACGCAGTTGAATCTGTCAGATATACATATATAGAGATATATCTGACTCCCTTTCACTTCCGTAGAAACTGGCCAAAGCAGGGCCCAGGCCTGGAGTCAGGGCTTGAATTAGCAGGGAGAGATGGGCATTCAGTACTCAGAATAGCCAGAAACTTCAGAGTCATACAAGTCATCACAGTAAGAACTTGGGAAAGTGCTGCTGGACACCACACCAGAGGCGACGTAGCTGTGGCTGTGCCCAAGAGGAACTCTCAGGCTTGGTGATAGAGGATGTGGCACGTAGAGGCAAGCCCAGGCAGTAAGGAGCAATGATAAGAGAACTCAGGACTCAGGTGGTACTGGGCTGCGTGCACTCCAAGGTTGCTGAGTATTTACTGCCAGTCTTGCGGGTGGGCCAGCCTAGCTGCACTGGTCAAAGCCATAGAGGTGGGCGGTGGCAAGGAGCCTTTGGCTGAACGAGCTGACAGCCTATGTGCTGGGCTGTGTAAATACCTTTAAGCTGCCTGAGTCTTGGCTGTAACTCGATTAGCTATATGGGATTCCTTAAGCTCCATAAAGCACAATATTGTTGGACCATTCTTTCCCTCTTTTTAAAATTTGTGCAATTATTCCAGCTGCATGCAAAGCTGTTGGTAGTTTTACAGCCTGGAATGAGTATCTCTTGTGTAGGACAGAATCTTTGAAACATTAAACAATGATTAGGCAGGCTCTGGGCCAGGGGACAATGGGGGGCTTGCAGGGGGTGGGGAAGGACCCAGCAGCTGGTGGCAAGCAATCTGAGGAGCTCAAATTCTATTTCATCACTACATTGACTTTCTTACCAACAACTAAAAAGAACAATGATTCACAGTTGTGCAATTATTTGTCATTCATCAGGATTTTCAAGGTGGCTCTAGGTAGCAGAGGGTGGTGAAAGAGGCTCACCCCACTGTTTGTGGGGCCTGAAACACCACTGCTGACACAAGCACACACAAGCCCACGTGCCCATGTGCCTGCATATGCTACTTATGCATGATCACTACTGCAGAAGGACACACACAGAGGTCTGCATCCACCCACAAGCACTCAGACACATAATACACACATGAACACAGTGCTTATATGGACGCATTAACACATGCATGCATTAACACACACATGCACACACGCACACACACGTGTATGCATGCATATGAACACACACACATGCACACAAGGCAGGCACACACATTACATGCATGCAACACACATACACATGTACGTACACAACGTGTGCACACATTAACACAGTGCTTGCATATACATGTATAAAGATGTGCAGACATACATACGCACACTCACAGGCATGCCAACTTCTCCTTATTTCAAAGGAAATAGGAAGCTGCCTCGCTCTCACATGGGGACCTAAAGCATGGCTGCCAACGGTTCAATTACTTGTCACCCAGGACAAGCCAGGAAGCCTCCCTGCAATCCACGTCTCCTTACTGAAACTCCAGGCAAAGCTCGAGGCAAAGCTCGAGGCTGGGACACGGACACACCCTTCTCCAAAGCTCCCTTTTGTTTCCTGCTTCACTGGTCCTGCTGCCCAACAACTCTCTCTCCAGAGGGAATGGAGAAAAGGGGTAAGGACAAAATTCAAATACATTGTTAGGAATCAGAGACCCATGGTGCACCAGAGGCAGGCAGCCTGTTAAATGGAAAAGGGTGTAGGCTCTGAAACCAGATCGTCAAATCGCACCTCTCTGGCTTTGGACAAGTTCCTTCACTTCTCTGTGTCTGCCTCCTTGTTATATCAGATGACACTGATAACGGTTCATACCACCATCATATGGCACTGATTAATTTATGTGAAGTACTTAAAGTAGCTCTGGCACATACTATGTGCTCAATGAGCCAGGGGGGCCTGGTCAGGACTCTGTCTATCTGGGTGCACTGGGGGTCATTTGAGTCTCAGGCCCAGGCCTGGAGAAGTAGGGGTGAAACTCCAGCCCTGGCCAGAGGCAGTTAGCTGGGTGGTCCCTAGCTGGAAAACCAGCCTGGGGAACCGTTCCTGGCCAAGCCTGCCTGCTTCCCTCAACAAAGTAGATACGGGACCCCAGCCATCACCTGTAAACAAAAGAGGGCCAGGGAGGCTCACCTATGTTGGATCTGCCAATTTAGTGCATGTGGCGGCCATCCTGGCTCTGGTCTGCCCTTCCTAAGAAGCAATAGGGTGGGCTGCCAGGAGAGAACCAGAGAGGCATCAACACCTGTGTTGATGCCTCCCAGGCTTCCAGGAGTGGAAGAGTAGGGGAAACATGGGGTCCAGGGCCAGCAGGCCTGGGTTTGAATTCCTGTCCTAGCACTTCCTGCCCATGTGGCCTTGGGCCTGGTCCCTTTTGTTTTTAAACTTCTCTGAGACTTGACTGCCTCATCTATGAAATGGAGATGGTGACCACATCGACTTCCCCGGGGGATCATGACTTTTCTTTTGTCAAAATTGATAGATGGGCTAGTTGTTGTTGGGGTACTGAGATGACCAGGATCATGTTCCCGTCACACTGGTCACGTTGGCTAGCCTGACCTAAACTACTCACTGTAATTTAGTGAGTCAATAACCAGGTAAAATACAGCGCGATAAGGGGGAGCCAGGGTGCGTGGGAGCACTGAGGCAGACCCCCTCATCCAGCTGGGGCGGTGCCAGGGGCAGAGCCATGGAGGACTTTCTGGAAGCAGTGGTAGCAAAGCTGACTTTAGAAGTCTGGAGCTAAAAAAGTGGGTGGGGGAGGGGAGGACATTCATTCCCAGCGTAGGGAGCCACTGTGAGGCAAACCAGGACGGTCTGGCTGTGGCCGCCATGCCCACATACAGTGCAGGCGAGCAGGAAGGAGCGCACGCTGGACAAAGCGATCGGGCTGCCTGTAGTGGAGGAAGCGGTCTTCTGCGGGAGTCAGAGACCCGGGGCCCTAGCTCAGCCCTGCCATGCACAGAGGTGGCACATTGGCAGGTGTCTGCTCAATGGAGGTCCTCAGTTTCCTCCCAAGAGCCAGCTAGAATTTGACTGGTTGGCCTTGGGTTCTGCCCATCCGACGCTGTTGTCGGGAGGGACCATTTCCTTCTGCCCATCTCTTGAGGCCCGCCGAGTTGTATACCTTCTCCTGGCAAGCCATGGAGGAAGTTTCCAGCAAACGTGGCCAGTGTGAAGACCGGCTCCACGAGCAAAGGCGATCCCTGGCCTGGGAGAGAGAGAGGGTTCAATCCCAGCCTTCAAGCACAGGAAGTGCTGGGAACCAGCCATTGCTTTGCTTAAAAGGTGTCGGGTTCGATTCAGCTTGGGCAAGACGCTGCCAACCCAGAGCAGACAGACATCTCCAGGGCTTGGGATTCTTAAAAGAATATATGATATTACCACTGCTTTGACATGCTTTTAAACACAAATTTAAATTAATTGTGACATTTCAAGTGGCATGAAAGAAGGGTTGTGATTTTTATGTTTACCGAAAGAGGACATGAGTTCAAAAAGGAAACAGAAACTGACTACAGCAAAGAACACTTTTTCTTTTCAGAAGCGGAAGCGGATGGGGTGAGGGAATAGCTGGGACAGCTGGCGAGGGAATCTGAAAGAGTGCATGTTCACTGGGCACTTGCTCTGTGCCAGGTACTGGGACACCTGTGCCACATGAACAAGCTCCCAAAGGGCCTAGTCGGGCACTCATCACAAAGCACATATGTGGCCATTGGAAACCTGTTAAAGGACTGAGAGAATGAAGCAATGAATGAATGAATGAATGAACAAGTAAATGAATGTCAAGAGTCAAAGGCAGAGGTGACTCTATTGGCTGAAAATCCTAGTGCTTGTCTCCCTCTGCAAGTCTGTAGAGGTTGAATCACGCAGTCCCAGCTAAAGACGTTGGTCCACTGGGACTTGCTGAAAGTGTGGTCATTAAAACCAGGGGGCTCAGAGATGTGTGCCCACTATTTTTTAGAGATGACAAGGAGGTGGAGGGAGGGGAAACATGGCCTTAGAGCTACAGAGCAGCGGAGCCTGGTCACTACTGCCAGGAATGCTTGCAGAAGTTGGATAACGTGGTAGCAGAGAGGCTCAGGGTTGGTCATCTGATCCCAAGGACGGGAAGTGAGTTCAGGCCAGCAAGAGAAACTTCCCTTCTCCTCTGTACTATGCCCCACATCATGCCATATCCCTGGGGTGCAGTAGGAAGTCCCAAGGACTTTGGCCCAGGAAGAAACATTCCACCCAGTGGTGCCTGCAGCCAGAGGCCAGCTCTGGGGGAGCTGAGGCGGAGGCAGCTGTCCCAGGCTCCTCAGCTGCAGCACAGATGGAGGACAGCAATGAGCACATGACTCACGAAGAATCAGAGGGCCCTGGAGCCACGCTAAGGTGCAGGCTCCGGGCCTTGCCTCAGATCTACAGAATCCAAATTCTTTCATTAAATCCATATTTATTGAACAACTACAAATACCAGGCACTACTCTAGGTTCTGGAGATACTTCAGGGGTCAAAACAAATGCCCCTGCCTTCATGGAGGTGACATGCTGGTGTAGGGAAGATGTGCAAATAATGAAGCGACAGTAAATGAGCCAGGGCAATACATCAGACGGCAGCAGGAGACACAGAGGGAAAGAAGCACGGGTGGGCTGAGGAGTGACGGGGAGGAGGGCTGCCCTTTAAACGGGGGATTCACTGATAGCCCTAGTAAGAAGGAGGCATCTGAGTAAAAGCCTGCAGAGGAAAAGGAGTGAGCTGTGCAGATATGGAGCAGGGGGAGGAGAGGAGGTGGGAAGAGCATTCCAGGTGGAGAAAACAGCAAGGGCAAATATCCTGAGGCAGGGGCATGCCTGCTATGAACCTCCATGTTACTTAAAAAGTAAAATGTTCATACTATACAGATGGGGTCTCACTATGTTGTTCAGGCTGGTCTTGAACTCCTGGGCTCAAGTGATTCTCCTGCCTTGGCCTACCAAAGTGCTGGGATTACAGGCATGAGCCACCGCACACTGCCAAATCTCCGTGTTTTTAACCAAGCTCAAACACTAAAGTTGGAGACTCCTGCAGCAAAGTGACAGCATGATAGATCAGAGCCAGCCCCGGAAAAAGTGAAGCTTGTTTTGGAAGTTGCTCAGGAGAGAGAGAACAGGGATTCGGCCTCCTGCATAAGGACCACTGAGCATTCGGTCCCTGGCTTCTGAAGGTCCAGAGAGGCTTGGATGATAAAGCAGTGATTGACTGCTCTGCTCCTGTGTTTGAGGAAGCACAGGCCTGACCCCAAAGCAAAGGCATGGCCGAAGAGAGCTGGGGTAGGCAGGAGGCAGCAGCATGCAGGAAACTAGTAGAAGAAGCCTGGGAAGGAAGGCTTCGGGAGGGGAACATTCCGACAGCTCTGCACAGCTGTGTAATTTAGAGTTTTAACACCAACATCCCTTCTGTCGTGTTATCTCATTCAAGCCTCCCGACAACCCCTGAGGTAGGAATTATACATCTCAATTTTATAGATAAGGAAAATAGGGTTCACAGAGGTTAAGAACACACAGCTAGCATGAAGCCAGAAAGAGCTGGAACAGAAAAGCTGGCCGAATGCCAAATTCTGCGCTCTTCCCATCAGAACAGCTGTCTTTAAACAGTGGCTACTTGTCAGCTGTTGTCATGGTTATTGTTACTGTTGTTATTTTTATCACTGTGATTTTAAGTCACCCTTAGGAACCCTTAGCACCCAGCAGCTTACACAGAACTTTCACTCTGATTCCCTCACCTCCTCTCCAGTGCCTCTGTGAGGCAGACAGGGCAAGGTGAGGCCTGATGTCCCCGTCCTGGCACATAAGAAAACCTAAGCCCAGAGACCCAGGGCCAGAAGGCAGCAGAACCGAGCCTGAAAACCAAGTCCCAGAATGTTTCATCCCTACTTGAGACTGATCTTCCGAATTCCCCACGGCAGGGACTAGGTCTGATCCATCACGCTCTGCCTGCCCTTGCCCCAGGCTGGTACTACAAAAATGCTAATTGAACCGAGCTGAGTTGGCCTGATTTGAAAAACATTAAAGTCTCAGCCGGACATGGTGGCTCACACCTGTAATCCCAACAATTTGGGAGGCAGAGGTGGGCAGATCACCAGAGGTCAGGAGTGTGAGGCCAGCTCAGCCAATGTGGTGAAACCCTGTCTCTACAAAAAATACAAAAATTAGTGGGGCATGGTGGCAGGCGCCTGTAATCCCAGCTACTCAGGAAGCTGAGGCAGGAGAATTGCTTGAACCTGGGAGGCGGAGGTTGCGGTGAGCCAAGATCACAGCACTGCACTCCAGCCTGGGAGATAGGGAGACAGGGAGACAGGGAGACAAGGAAGGGAGGGAGAAAGGGAGGGAGGGGAGGAGGGAAGGAAGGAGGGAGGGAGGGGAGGAAGGAGGGAGGGAGGGAAGGAAGGAGGGAGGGAGGGAAGGAAGGAGGGAGGGAGGGAAGGAAGGAGGGAAGGAAAAAGGGAGGGAGGGAAGGAAGGAGGGAGGGAAGGAAGGAAGGAGGGAGGGAGGGAGGGAAGGAGGGAGGGAGGGAAGGAGGAGGAAGGGAAGGAAGGAAGGAGGGAGGGAGGGAAGGAAAGAGGGAGGGAAGAAGGGAGGGAGGGAAGGAAGGAGGGAGGGAAGGAAGGAAGGAGGGAGGGAGGGAGAGAGGGAAGGAGGGAGGGAGGGAAGGAGGAGGAAGGGAAGGAAGGAAGGAGGGAGGGAGGGAAGGAGGGAGGGAGGGCAGGAGGGAAGGAAGAAGGAAGGGAAGGAGGAAGGAGGGGAAGGAGGGAGGGAAGGGGGGAAGGAAGGAAAGTAGGTAGGTCTTGCACTGAGTAAGAGGCTCAAGAGAAGCAGCCCCCAAATGGAGCCCACATAGGGTCTGTTCATAGCTGCTTTCCTTTAAGTCAGGCTGAGGTCCAAGGGACCGTTAGCCAATGTCCTAAGGCCACTTCCTCCAAGAACTCACTCTAGTGTCTCTTCTTCCCCTTTTGAGAGTTCAGCTCGGCCTGGGGTCAAGGAACCCCATTCCTGGTTACCTCCCTGTCCCATTCCACACGGGAACTCCAGCCAGAGCCAGACCCACTCCTAGCATGGCCCTGAGTCTGCTGCCATGCTTACCTCTGGGCACCCATCCCCACAGCTGCCTCCCTGTCCCCTCACAGGGCAGGAGAAAGATAAGCCCTTTATTTTTGGAGGCAACCCTTGCTCCTGTGCCCTGGATCCCATCTTCCTCCTCAGAGGCCCTGCTCCAAACCCTGCCCTCAGGGGACTCAGGTGCCCCCACTCCCCAGACCCATTAAATCACTAGAGGTAAAACCTGGGCCCTGAATGTCTTAAAAGCCCTCCAAGTAATTCTAATATGCACTCAGGGTCTCGAGAACAACCTACCTTTAAGAAAAGACAACTAGAATATGATCAAATACAATAGAATTGAATCGAACAGAACAGAATAGAAGATGGTGGAGTGCTTTGCACATTATAAGGGTAAGTATTGTTTCTTAAAAGTCGTGTTCCCATCGTGTATGGGTGTGAGTGGGTGTGTCATCCTGGGTCATGATGTAACTTTATTTCTTGCTGTAGAGGATGGTAATTTTTAATTTTGATTTTTGGAAAACGTAGCTCCAGTTCCTGCCTGAGCTTGTGATTCTCCTCTTCAGTCAAGAATCCCGGAGGAAAAACCTCCCCTCTCTTCCTGCTCTTCATCTTCATCTGGCTTCCACAGCCCCCATCTCCAACATTCCAGTAAAGCTTCTCTCTGAGGGTTCCCAGTCCTGTCCCTTCCAACCCCAGTTGCTTCTGCTTAGGCTCCTCGTCCTTCCACCTGTCTGTGGGTTCTCTTATTCCTGAAATTCTCTCTGCCCACAGAGACTGCACCGTCTTCCAGATCCTCCCGACTGCTCCTCCTCTCTCATCTGCTAACGCTCTTCCTCCTGACGCCTACATACCCTCCGTATTCTCTCAAGCTTCTATCTTTCAGTTCTTTCCTCTTCCATTTTGAGCTCCTCTCCTTCCAGTCAATGGCTTTAATTACTCCCTGCAGGAGACTCCAAATCTGTGTTCCCACATTTCCCCTCGGGGGCTGCTGCCATGCGGCTGGCTGGCTTGTGTTCCTGCCTCCTGGAAATGGGGTAGAACTTGGGGAGGGTAACAGTGGCAGGGATCAATTCACAGTCACACGCGGTGTGCAGGTGAGGCAAGCAAGGGAGGATTATCATCGCCATTTTCCAGACAGAGAGAAACAGACCCTGAGAGGCGCAGGGACTTCGCTGTGGTCACGTGTTCCCGGTGGAGAGGGCCCCAGAATCCATGACTTCAGACTTTGGTCCAGAGCACTTGCCCTTCACACCATGCACTGGACACCGAATATGTTCAAAAGTGAAGCCACATGTTACTAATGAAGCCAAAGGTTCTCTAACAGAGCTGTGAAGCATTAGGAATGCTTCTTAAGGCCAGTCTCAGTAGCTCCATGCCTGCAATCCCAACAATTTGGGAGGGCTAGGCAGGAGGATTGCTTGAGCTCAGGAGTTTGAGACCTGCCTGCCCAACAAAGTGAGACTCTATCTCTACAAAAATTATAAAACATAAGCCAGGCATGGTGGATAAACCTGTCATCCCAGCTACTCAGGAGGCTGAGGTGGGAGGATTGCTTGAGCCTGGGAGGTTGAAGCTGCAGTAAGCCATGATTGTGCCACTGCATTCCAGCCTGAGCAACAGAGAAAGACCTTGTCTCAAAACAAAAAAAAAAACAAATAAAGAATGCTTTTTAAAACAGTGATGTCTAGAACACTCTTCGAACTCACTGAATTAGAATCTTCTAGGAGAGCTTTTTGTTTTAACTTAATATTTTGAAGTAATTCCAGATTCACAAAAATGTACAAGAAGGTCTCACACACCCCTTCACCCAGTATTCCCCAATGGTAACACTGTACACAACCACAGCACAATATCAAAACTAGGCCACTGACTCAGCTACCATCCACATCCCTCCTTATACAGACAGGCACTGGTTTGGGTGTGCATATATAGCCTGACGCAGTTATGATGACAAGTACCGCTTTGTGTAACCAACACCACAATCAAGATACTTTACTGAACCACCACCACAACGCTTTAGAGCTCCGGTTCTGAAAGCTCTTGGGTGCTTCTTGTCTGCATCCCTGATGAGGGACTACTGCTCTAAGGCATTGCTCTCGCTGCCCGCCTCCTCTAGGGCAATGCGCCGCCATCCTCTGAATCACCCTGGCTTCAAACTCTGAGCCGTCATTGACCTGCCCTCTGTTGGCCCGCCTGCCCATGGCTTCTCAGCCAAATGGTCCAACAGATTTTTTCCTTCATAATACCTCTCAGGCCTGTCAGTTGCCCCTGACTCCAGGCCCCTTGACTTCTCTCTACTCTTGCAATAGCCTTCTCATCCATTTCCCCTCTTCAAGATGCCCTTTTCCCAGCCAGCATCATAAAGCATGGCCAAAGTCCTCCATTGCCCAGCTCTGACCCATCATCCCTCTGACCAAAAGCTTTGGATGGTTATTGCTATTCACAGAATATGAGTTCAAACTCAATTTCAAATAGGAAATACTCTACATCTGATTCACTTTCCTCATCGAAATTTCTCACACCCAATATCAGCTTTTTCCATATGGCTTAGAGTCCAAAGGGCATCCTTAAGGACATAATAAGATTCTCACTACAGGGAAGGAATGAGCGGCTACCAGATTTCTTCCTTGTCACGCTCCATTCTCCTCTCTTATGATGTGAGCCGTTGTGCCTCTTGCTTGGGGGATGTTTTCATCCTTGAATGCTGGTTCTTCCATCCTGCGCCTCCTTACGATGTCAGAAGTGAGGAGGATCAGCAGACCTAGGTGAAGCCCAGGGGTGGAATGTGCGGGGCAGGCTAGTCAGGCTATCTGGTGGTAGTCACTAGGGAATGAGAGTTTTCTTAAGCACCCATTTTTGGGGTCCCAGGCTAGGTGACGGTAGGCAGCCATCAGAGGCGGCAGCTAAGCCCTCCTGTCTCCCTCATGATAGACACTTAGCTTTAAGACTACGTTGCCTATTTGCATTCCCTATGCCTTTTCCTTCCTTCATGTCCACAGAACAATGAGAGTCGAATGATTCGCCGGCCATGCCCTTCGGAAATCTCTAAAATCCCCATCACAGCACTGCTCCCACACTTCTTACCACATTATGATAAAGTGAAAATGAAGATTCGCTTTCTCAGATTAAATACATTTCAATTATCCGATGTGTTTCAGCTTTAATTGATAGCAAATCACAAATTGCCCATCTGAACTTCTCATTATAGCAACTGATTCACTAGGAAATTTACTACCTGACACCAGAGGAAGCTCAAAAGATAACACAAGCTCAGTGTTTCTATGATACAGTGACCTAGCAGTCTATTTTGAGAAATCATGCATTATCAGAAGCACATCCACATAAATGGTCCTATCAAGAACAGGTTTTTCAGCTGTCTCAAAATGTAATCTTTAAGTCTGGAATGGTATATGATGGCACATGGGGGTGCGAAGAATCAGAGACCGAGAACTGTGCACCAGGGAAGACAGGTGGCTGGCAGTGCTGGAGAAGGAGAGTTAGTGATATGATGGCTTCAACAAGGTGTTTGCAAGCCACCCGGGGCCTGGCTAGGGACAGGTGGAACAGGGAACAGGGGATCCAGCAAAGAGGCTCGACATTCGACAGGTCTGTTGCTGCCATTGAGTTACGCATACACTACTATCCCCATCATCACCACCACTACGACCTCTGTCACCACCAGCTCCATCGTCATCTCCACCATCATCACCATCACCGCTGCTAACACACCACCAGTGAACACTCCTCCAGGCAGAGGCTGAGGAATCCTACCAGGTGAAATGATGCTTCATGAAAAACAGTCACTGGACATATTTACTGTGTACATGGTGAAGTAGGAGGTCAGGGCCTTCTACCTTATCATAGAGTACTGGAATGTGGGAGGGGAGAGTGGCCAGCCTGAGAGAAAAGGCCTAAGGACCAGGTCCCTCTGGGATGCAGAGGCTGTGCTCAGATGGAATGAACCTTCTGAAGCAGTGGCCGTCACGAATTTCTCATCTATGCTCCAGAGAAAGAGCAGCCACAGACAGCCTTGAGCAAATGTGAACCCCAATGCTGAACCATCTGCTTGGATGTCAGCCAGGAAGCAGGGCCTGGGCCCTGGGAAGCTCTGACACTCACCGTTACTGCTGTTGTCGTCCACCAGGATGATCTCCTTGAGCAGATGCGGGGGCGTGCGTTCGATGGCCGAGTGGATGGAGCGCAGCAGCACCGAAAGCGCTTCATTGACGAAGATGAACACGATGCTCACCTCCGGCAGGCTGTCAGGAAACGAGAGGTTACGGCACCTGCAAAGAACAGCCAGGCACTTAGATTTGTGAGCGCCTCAGCTGGAGTCACCTCTGGAGCTGACCCAGCCCATGTCTGGCTCCAACTTTGCTGGAGGGCTCAGGAGTCCAGATTCTTCCAAGGGCCCCTTCTTTGATATACCTAACATGAGCCTTAAATGTCCAGCAGAAAGGCCCACAAGCATTGAAACCAGCTCACCCTATACCTGAGTTGAATTCGTCAGTGACTATGCTAGCTGAATAGTAATGCTATGAGCAGTTAGGACAGCACACGGCAGCTGGCAAGTAGTCCCTGATTGTTTACTGGAAGCATGACTCAATGCTTCTAAATCCAGTAGAATGGGAAATGCAACCAAAGTAAATTTGTAATATTTCCAAAATGGCAGCCAACAGCTAGGCGAGGCCAGACCTAGGCATCCAGCCCCAGGAAACAAAGATGCCTCCTCCCAGAGGCTTCTACTGCGGAAGTCTACTTCCCTTCACTCCAGAAGGAGTACTGCCTGGGACTTCTCCTGCTCCTTACTCATCGCAGAAATCTAGCTTCCAGAACAGTATTGGAGCTAGAAGCAGAGTCTCAACATGAGGAAGGGGTAGAAGGACCAAGTCCAGTCTCATTTCACAGATGGGGAGGCTGAGATTTAAAGAGGTTGAGTTTCCACCTATGGCTGCCCTGTGAGTCAGTTACCAAGACAGAATCCCAACTCTGGTCCTCACACCTGCACCAGGGTCTCTCCTTGAAGGAGAAGTGGCCATGAAAGACAATGCTCCTAAATGGCCCATTTCCCCGTAGTCCCGCCCAAACCCTGAAACCATTTGTAGGTCTCTTGAGGACTTGAGGTATTCCCCATCTAAGAGGAACACACAATTCTGAAATCAGACCCCATAGAGGCCAGACAGTGAAAAGTGCCATGGCTCCTGAGGGCAGTTCCCTCCTCTGCAAGCATAGTCTTTATGGGCGGGAGACCACTGCTAGTGTCCTTCCCTGCCTGACACTAAATGCTGTTCCAGAAGGCACTAAGCTCCCATTTTCTGTGTAGTTGAATGAAAGGATGGGGCAGCAATCACAGCCCTGTCCCAGGCCCCGGGTTTGGAGAGGAGTGTTCCCACTGAAGGCTCCAAGGGTTTAGGGCTGGTGACTATGTTCCATTGCTCCAGAGTGGGAGGTGCGGCCAGGTGAGAACATGCTATAATGAGCGTAATAGCACGGGGCTTCTGCTTGTCAGTTATTAAAGTATTGCAGAATAGGAATGGGGCTGCTCTTCCTTAATGAGGAAGGCTGCAGGATAACCAGCACTGAGCAATTTGGAGAAATCACCATGGGGCCCCAGCCTGCTTAAGAGCATGAGATTAATAAACACGATCAGCATCTCTATGGTTACCAGAAATTTACAGAAACTTTTTCCATTCTATTTCCAGCTCTTCTCTCTCGCCAGAGAGGAATGGGGGAAAGAAAGAGTTGAGCCTTTTCCCAAATCTAACTTTGTACTTATAATTTTAATTATAGTACAATTCATTTGTTCTTGCATTTAATGGAACGCAAGTGTAGAATTCATTTGTTCTTGCATTTAATGGAATAAATATTTACTGAGTGTCTTCCACTAGGCAGGTAGTGTTATAGGCACTGAGGGTACAGCAGGAAGTGGACATAGTCCCACAGTCCTTGTCCTCATGGAGCTTATGCTTTGACAGAGAAACAGATAAATATGCAAGAAAAAAAAATACAATTTCATGTAAGTGCTAAGATGAAAAGAAACTTTAGGCCAGAGGAGAGCATGATGCCTGGCAGCTGTTGTGGAAAGAGTGGTCAGGAAGGGCTCTCTGAGGATGACAGATTAGATCAAAAACTTCAATGGTATGCAAAAGTAAGTCATGCAAAGGTCCTGTGGGTCCCAGGGAACAGTGCTGTGGCTGTCGAGGAGGGAAACAGCTGATTTAACAGTGTTGAAAGAAGGAAGGGAATATGGAGGTAAAGGGAGGAACTTGCATGAAGGAGAAAGACTGGCATGACTTCTTAAACTCGTCAGATCTTTTTCAATTTTTTTTAAAAGAAAACTGTGAGTACAATTTTTATAACAGCAATTAAAAGATTTGTGGTTGACAGTCAAACAAGTCCTCTAGCTAGTATTTATTTATGGTGATCAAGACCAGCAGCTGGGCTTTCCCTAGGCATGGAAACTGACAGAGATGAGTATTAACACACACACACATGCTAATTGCATTTAAAAAGTAATACCATATGTGGTCAAACAAATAGCACATGAATTCTTCTTTTATATAAAGTATAACAGACAGCTCCCAAGAAGGTCAGTGGATTGGTATAAGTTCACTGTCCTCCCTGCTCAACACCACCAGCAATGAAAACTTTGCTTCTGTATCTCTCTGCACTTCCCCAGAGGGTCTCCTCCGCATTCCCAGAGCCTTGCTATCCAAATCTCCAGGGCGTTCAGAGATAGGGGTTAACTACTTCCCCCTACTCTCTTCCCTTCTGAATTCTGAATGTAAGTGCCCAGTCTCTCCCTTCTGAAGAGAACAATTTTAATTCCTCCCAGGAGCACCCATGATGGTTTGAGCTGCCAATCTCTGGAAGCTGGTCTCCTGATGGTCTTTTTCCTTGCAGAATGAAATGCTGTATTTGTTTAATAAGCTAAGCCCTGCTGATCAGGGTTTTCACCTGAAAGACTTCTGAACATAAAATTTTCATAGGAAAGCTTATTTGGACATAGCTGAACTCATTCTCTAGGGCATCAAATTCACACCTGTTTATTGCCTGCCCCGCTCTACTGGAATGAAGCCCCGTGAGAGCAGGAACTTTGCTTGGGACTGTGCTGTCTCCCAACCTTGGACCACAGTCTGGCACTGAGTAGGCACTGCATGAATGGTTTTGGAATGAAACGAAGCTAACGAGCTTGCTTGTTTTATCTACGGCCTACGTTTTGTGTGCTGCTGCTGCTGCTGTCTGACTGTTCCTTTTTCTTACACACCTCCTCCCTTGGAAGGAGGGTCAGGTCCCCGCTGCAGCCAGCAGGCTCCCGTTCTCTGCTCCTCCCTCCTGCATTAATGGCCTCAATTCCTCACATTCGTAGTCACCAGAAGCTTTGGTTTCTTTACACTGTAATCCCTCCAGGCTGAATGTCCTGACCTCCTTAAATCCTTTTCTCTTCTCTCCTGGGAGAGCTGGGGCCTCCCAGCAACAGCCATGCGGCTGCTGTAGCCTCTCTCTTGGCGTCAGGAGACACCTTCCCTCAGCCTTCAGTTTCTCCACACCTGACCTAAGGTAGCCCTGGGTGAGCAGAGAGGTGAGGGGCGGGCAGGAGAAGGAAGATGATGTGGACAGACTGTTTCAGGAAAAGAGCATTGGAAGCAGATGAAGTCACCCAGGTGCTGTTCCCAGCTCTGCCCCACGTTGATGTGTGACCATGAATGAACCACTTCCCCTCTCTGCTCCATGTCTTGGTCACAGAATAAAGAAGTGGGAAGAAAGGATCACTCACATGGCTTCTCTCCACAAGATTCAGCCTCTTCTATCTCACACATTTGCCAACTTTCCCTCCCAACCAGCAAATGCCACAGGAAACATCCCCTTGCCACCATCGTGACTAGATAGGGTGGCCAACTCATCCCAGTTTGCCCAGGACCTTCCCAGTTTCAGCACTGAAAGTCCTAAGCAAACCAGGTTGAGCAGTCCCCTTTCACAAGCTCTGAGGGCAGGGACTGGCCTTACTCACAGCTGCCTGCCCACTGCCCCACACCGTGATGCATTGGTATTTGTTGAATAAATTCCCTTTCAGTTTCCCCAAAACACACGTGCACTCCACATCATTACACAGTCTGTGGTTCGTATCTTCATCTCAATATTGAAGCAGAACGTACGTTGCTAAAAGGCAGGGGCAAAAAGAAGGAAGAAGAAGAGCATGTCAGGTAAGACATCCAGGTCCTTCCTGGTCACACCATCCTCATCACTGAAGGTACTGAACTTAGGACAGAGGACTTTGTGCTGTAGTCCAAGTCCCCTGGAAAGAACATGCCTCCGAGAGCCGTGTGGGAGAGGACTGCTCTGGACCCAAGCCCAGCCCTTTTGCTCCAGAGTCCAGCCACTTTCTTGGCCTGGCAACCCAGCACTGACCCTGTGGACTTTGCTCCCAAATCTGCACTGCTAAGATGCCCTCCCAGAGCACCTGGATTTTCCGGGATCGGGCCACCCACACACTTTGCTCTGGTCCTGCCGCAGCCAGGACCTTCTCCTCCCAGAGCCTCCCTCCCCTCTGCCCTGATGTCTGCCTCTACACTCGCCTCTCTGCTCACCTTGGCAGAAGAGGGCCGGGGACATGGAACTCTGGGAGTCACACTCTTGGACCGGCCCTTCTATGTTTAAGCTCCTCGAGTACTCACTGCTGCACGAGACCCAGCCCATGCTCATTTTGAGAACAGGCACATTATTATGTAAAATTAAGCCATAAAACCCTCCCTTTTTACTTTTATTCTTGTTCAAAGCCAAGCCATTTTCCACTAGAGATAAAAACAAGGCATTTCTGAGAGGGGAGGGGTACGGCTGTCTAATAAGCCAGAATTGATGCTCATGACGGACTCCATTCTATTGAGCTCTGCACACAGAAGATGTGGAGATGGGAGGAACAACTTAAGGGGCTTCTCTGCAGAGATCCCGCAGGACTGTTTGGAGATATTTGTGAGGCAAATTTACATCAAGGTGAAGTCCTTGGTGCTGCACGATACCTGTGAGAGGCGGAGAAGCAGTAGAGGAATAAGTGAGGTCAAACCCAGCTCCCGGCCACCAGATAAGACCCAGGGCAGTGGCCACACCTCATGCACTATAGCCGGGCACCACCATCCTGGGTTGGCAGATCCTCCCCTCTTTGACCTCAGCAAGTCTGCAAGTTCCTAGTCTATGGGAGTGAATTGTTCATAGAGGCTGCTTGATCTGAGGGTGCAGGGTGGGAAGAGTGAGCAGGCCCCTTCTAGAATGAAGATCAAAGTAGACTGTGAACTGGGGTCTGTCTGCCAAGACACATTGGGAACAGCATCCAGCTATGCCAGGGATCTGGGAGTGGAGAGGCGGGACCCACCTGACAAAGGTAAGACAGTGGCATTCCAGGCAACCACTCCCCTGAGGAGGTCATCCTGGTCTTGCTTTCTCCCCAGGCTTTTCCTGGAGAGTCCCTCCCCTCTCAGCTATAGTCAGCACACAAGGGCTCAGGCTCACCGACCCCCTGGAACGTACACCCAGGAGAGGGTCTGGCCCCAGGATCGGCACTGTCTTCTTAGCCCTCACGGCCACCGTGGCCTCACTCCAGCCTCTGTCTCCTACCTGCACCCAAGGGACCAACTTCATTCTCCTCTGGCCTTACTTAGATACATCTACCTTATCCCAGATCTTTCGAGATTAGACTCCCAGGCCAGTCAGTTCCCAGGCTGCTGGACATAATAAAATCAGAGGATGAGGGCACTGTGAAGGTTCCCATTGGCCTCCATGAGAGCAATCAAGACTGTCTCCCCTTCTGGCTGATGTCTGTATTCCCATAGCCTCTGGAGCTAAGAGACTGCAGGGTGTTTGCTGCCCCTATGCTGCAGGGACTCCATGCAGAATACTCGGAAATAATAATACTAAAAACTTCCATTTACTGTTTATCATGTGCTAGAAACCATGCCAAGACTTGTAAGATGTTTTTGTGATTTTCCCCATTTTGTTCCTTTCTGCAATCCTGTATGGTAAACAGCATTCTTGTCCCCATTTAACAGATGAGGGAAATAGAGTTGAGTCTGTAAGTTACCTTCCAGGGTTTAAACCTGGGCTCATTTGATTCCAAAGCTTGTCTTCAAACCCTGCGGAATGATGGCTTCCATCTCTTCCTTTCCATACCCACCCAGAAGTGCCAATAGTGAGACAGTGGTGTTGTGTTACTGGCAACCCAAAGACCTTGAGGGAGGGGCAAAATGAAGGAGTTGTTTCCAGGCTGCCAAATCTGCATGAAGAAGGGAGAGGCTATATTCTGCCTAGCACGACAATGTGGACAATACGATAAAATACTACTGAGCCCTTGAAGCCCAACACTGTCTTCCTGTGATGCTCCTGACTTTGAGATGTACAATCCTGGTGACTCCTTACCCACAGACTGCTGCATCTTCTGCTGTGTGGCATCTCTGTTTGACTCACAGTTGACTCAGGAAATCAGTGACTGATTTCCTGGGCCCAAAAAACCATCGAAGAGCTGGCTGTGAGCCTGTGAGGCAGTCTAGCACAGAAGCTCTGCGTAGCTGGATCTTGTAATGTTGAAGAATGACCAGTGGCCCTGTCCAGCCTTTCTCATGGAGGGGTTGAACACAGAAGATCCTAAGAAGGTGGTAAGCAAGGTTCAGGGCAGCAGAAATGATGGTTAGAAAACTGGGTGTTGTCAGTGAGTGAACCCTAGACGTGGACAAGAGTCACTTTAGAAACACAGTAGAAGTAGGGCAAAGGGGATGGCAGGCTGGAGCTGTCCAGGATGTCTTGAACCACGTTGCCTCCTCCAGAGCTTGCCTGTGTGGCTTCTGATTGTGTGATTGTGGGCCTTCATCAGCCTTCAAAACATCCCAACCATCTGTGGTCACCTTTGGTGGTTTGGTTCCTTCCTCCCTGAGAAAATGGACATAACCCAGTAGAGAAAGGCCAATTTCCTTCCTGGGCTGGAGTCCAGTCCCCTGTGAGGCAGAGCTGATCTGCTGGGGCAGGGAAAGGCAGGTCCTGATAGCTCCACCAGGGTAGGGTAAGGTGGGTTCTAAGGAACAGTGGGGCAACTTTGCTCTCTAGCAAAGCCTCACTCAGGGTTTAGCCTCTGATGCCCAGAACTCTGGGGATGGAGAGAAATCACTCCCCAGGGACTTCCGTGTAATCCATCCTGCTGTGCCTGCTGTCATCTACTGCCAGGCCAGTGCCCTGTCCCATGTGCCCCTTGTCCACATAGCAGTCCTTCAGGTCATTAAAGTCATGATCATGCTCCTCTAAGTCTTCTCTTTTACAAATCAGAGACCAGATAATAAAAGCAACTAAAAGCTAAATAGCACTTCTTGTGCGTCAGGCAGTGACCCGTGACCTCTACATACATTACACAAACTCTGAAGTACCATTCCTAACTTACAGATAGGAAAACCAAGTCTCAGAGAGGCTAAGGTGACTTTTGGAGGTCACCCAGCTTATAAATGAGAGACCTGGCCTTGGAAAGCATAGAACCAGGTTTTAACTACTTTCTACTCTAGAATCTAAACAGGAATTTCACCTGTTTGTCACATTACCCAATTTCTTTTTTTTTTTTTTTTTTTTGAGACGGAGTTTCGTTCTTGTTACCCAGGTTGGAGTGCAATGGCACGATCTCGGCTCACCGCAACCTCCGCCTCCTGGGTTCAGGCAATTCTCCTGCCTCAGCCTCCTGAGTAGCTGGGATTACAGGCACACGCCACCATGCCCAGCTAATTTTTAGTATTTTTAGTAGAGACGGAGTTTCACCATGTTGACCAGGATGGTCTCGATCTCTTGACCTTGTGATCCACCCGCCTCGGCCTCCCAAAGTGCTGGGATTACAGGCTTGAGCCACCATGCCTGGCACATTACCCAATTTCTATTCTATTGTCCTCCTGAAAAGACTTCACTTTGTCAATATCTCTGAAAATCCATTTCTGCAGTTGTGACCTGAGCAGCAGAGTAGAACAAAGCTATCACCTTCCTCTTTTAAAACATTATACTTCTATTAATATAGCTCAAGATTATATTTCTTTTAAGAATAACATCATACTCTTGGCCCACAATGAAATTAACATTAACAAGAACCAGAGGTATTTCCCAAAGTGCTTTAAAGTGTGTTTTCCTCTAACTGTGCCTGTACAGATAGCGTGTTCAACACAATAGCAAAATCATGGTTAGGAATGTTTACTTTGGCCAGGCGTGGTGACCCACCCCTATAATCCCAGCACATTGGGAGGCTGAGGTGGGCAGATCACCTAAGGTCAGGAGTTTGAGAGTAGGCTGACCAACATGGAGAAACCCCATTTCTACTAAAAATACAAAAAGTTAGCTGTGAGTGGTGTTGCATGCCTATAATCCCAGCCACTTGGTAGGCTGAGGCAGGAGAATCGCTTGAACCTGGGAGGCAGAGATTGCAGTGAGCCAAGATCGTGCCATTGCACGCCAGCCTGGGTAACAAGAGCAAAACTTCGTCTCAAAAAAAGAATGTTTACTTTCACCTTTTGTCCTTAAGCTGCCTTCATGGAGAACACACTGTCTAGAGACCTCTGAGTCTCCTCCACAGAGCCAAGATCCCAAACTAGAAAAGCACACTTGGGCGGGGCTGGGCAGGGCAAGGTGATAAAGAAGCGTCCTGGAACCCTAAGGCCCCGGTAAAAATACTAGAATTTGAACAAGTTTCCTAACCTTGTCAATTCTCAGTATTCTCCTGCATAAAACGGGAATAATAACAACCCCACAGACACTCTAGGATACAGTTAAATGGGAAAGTGTACATTAAGCATTTGCACAGAACCTCGCACACAGGAAGTGAGCAAGTGGTGGCTGGTAAATCATTTGCTCATGGGCAGCAGCACTGGGGTGATCTAGCAGGCATGGCCGACCCGCTCCTGCTGGATCCATCTCCCTCCTCCCCCAGGATCAGCTACAGAATGTGTGGGGCCCGATGCAAAAGGAAAACAGAGTGTCCCTGCTTAAAAATGATTGTTACAAACTTTAATACAGCAACGGCAGAGCATTAAACCCATCACACAGGCTTTCTAGCTCCAGGATCCAGTGCAACAGGACGCATGCTGTCTTGGTTTCCTAATACCAATATTGTCACTGTAACAAATTATTACAAACCTGGCGGCTTAAAACAACACAAATTGATCATCTCATAGTGCCGGAGGTCAGAAGTCCAACACAGGTCTCCCTGGGCAGGAATCGAGGTGTGCAGCACTGCGTTCCTTTCCGAGGCTCTCAGGAGGAGCCATTGTCATGGTTTTCCAGCAACTCGAGGCTGCTCACGTTCCTTCCCTCGTGACTCTCTCCCATCTTGAAAGCCGTCAGTGACCAGTCAAGTTTTTCTCATGCCGCCATCTCTCTGGTTTATCTTTTGTCTCCCTCTTCCATTTTTAAGTGCCCTTGTGGTTAGACTGGGCCCAGCCAATACATCCAGGTTTAAAGTCATCTGATCAGCAATCTTTATTCCATCTGCAACTATAATTCCCCCTTGCCATGTAACATCACATATTCATAAGTGTGGGGGATTAGGATGTGGGCATCTTTGGGAGGCCATTAGTCTGCCTACCCAGGAAGCCAGGACCCCCCAAAGTTCATAGATGCCAGATGTCTCTCTAGAGTCTGGACTGTTAAAACAATCTTGCCCACCGAACCGTCACAGCTCCATGAGATGGTCCCTAACCAGCTCCCAGGGAGACCAGTGCCCCTGGCTCTATGCTGTATTCTCTCTGCTACAATCCTGTCCTGCTCCTTTTCACTTTGATGCTCACAAAGGATTATCTCCAGCTCCAGACCCAGGACTCTTTTGTGAGCCTGTGTGTGGATCTGTCCTGGTTGTCCCCATTGAGGGCTGCAGAACATATTCTGACCCCCTTTGCCAACCCCTCATGCCCTAGCCCCAAGCTCTAACCCACCTTTCAGACTCAACAGCTGGTCCAACCTAATCCCTGGGAGGGAGGGGCATGGGCCTCAGGGGACACTGGAGAGAAGGGCAAAGTCATTACTGACCAGGCTCAGGAAGATCTGCTGGCCAGAGGCAGGAGGCAGCGCCTGCCAGAGGCTCTGCCCTGAGCTGCCTTGGAGGGAGGCCATAGACTTGCCATGGAAACATGACAACCCTGGAACTTGAGACCCGAGCCCCCACTTCTCCTACCCAAACCCACAACCCCTTCAACTCTCCTGTGCCCCTTGTTTGGAAACAACAGCCACTTCTTGCAGAAAAGAATGTGACACGAGTCTGAGGCCAAAGCTACAGAACTGGAACGCACACATGTGCCACCTGCCTGGCCCAGCTGCCATGGGTGGGAAGCCCACCTTCCTGAACCCCCTCAAGCTGGGGCATTCACTTCAACCCTGCGCCACCCTCCTTCTCCACAACTCACACCATCTTCTCAGTGACTCCACAGAAGATGTACCCTTCTATCTCTCCACCCCTTGGGCAAAGGACTTCCTCAGTCGCTTCCTCACATCTTCATCTTTCAAAAAGAAATGATGTTTCTCTGACACGCAGTAAAATGCACCGAGCTTCAGGGTGCAGTTCCATGAATTCTGACATATGTACACTTCTATAGTCCACACTCCAATCAAGACTTGATACTTCCTTTTGCTCTTCCTGCCCCTCCTAGATGATTTTGGAGCCTACCAATAAGGAGGAAGAGGGTGGACACCGAGATGCAGGAGGAAACACACAGAGTGACGGGGTGTCTGGAGCCTGCGGCTGGGGCCGTGAGGGATGGAGCTGGGATGAAGCTTTCTGCTTTTCAATCCTGAGACTGGGCACCTTCCCAGCCCAGGAAGGAAGGAAGCGAACCCCCGTCCAACCCTGGCCAAGGTCCCCCATGGATGAGGTCCAGGAGGCTTCACCAGAGGAGTCTACAGTGTCTGCCTCCCCGGGTCTTCCCTTCTGCATGGCCGAGGGGCCTGCTTTGCTGCTGCTACAACATTGCAAGTGGGATGAAAGGCGTTTTGATTTCCCCAGAAGCCAAGAGGCCTGGATCCTTGAGGAAGTCTGTCTCCTCTTTGTGCAGATGAGGTTGGAAAAACTGGTGCACTTCCTATGCCTATTATATATTCACAGGTGTGGGGAATTAGGATGTGGGCATCTTTGGGAGGCCATTATTCTGCCTACCCATGAAGCCAGGACCCCCAAAGTTCACAGATGCCAGATGTCTCTCTGGAGTGTGGACTGTTGAAACAACTCTCCCCAGGGAGTCGGCGTAGGGATATGCCTCGCAGATGCCACCCTCCAGGCCTGCCTCCCTGCCAAGAGGCACCAGAGGGACAGGGCTTCTATGACCATCACGTCCAGGCCCCTCCCTTACTAAAAACCTGCGAGGACAAGTCCCCCCCGGCCATCGAGCCTGGAAAATGGTCAGCAGACTTTGTGACTACCTTGCCCTCCCACCACCTGTGTCTGGGTTCCCATCTCAGTGTACACTCCGGAAGACACCTGTCTGATGCTTTGCTGGGTACCCGGCATACGATGAGTGCTCAGTAAATGTTGGCCAGATGAAAAAATAAATGAGGCCTAGGACCTAGCTGGACAGATGTGTTCCCGTCTAGCTGTGTCCTGTCTTGTGTACAAGGCACTGAGCACAGTGCGGTCCTATCTCAGCCACGTGACAAGCTGGGTCAGATTACATCTTTCAGCACCAAGAAAAAAAAGGAAGCAAAGTAAGCGACCAGCAGCTAGAGGTGACAGAAAGGAGGGTGGGCCAGGATTCTGAACACTCACTTTCGGATCTAGGAATGAAGCCAAGAATAGCATCAGGGTTAGAATTTGGAAGAGTAGAGCCAAGAATATCAAGAGCAAAGTGCAGAATACAAGAGCAGGGACAGACGTCCCGATGAGCAAACCGGAATTCACAAGAGGCACAGGAGCTCAGGCTATGGCAGGAGCCACACAGCATGAATCTTCCAGAGGCTGCCATTACTGTGGGCTTCCTCTCCACGTGCTGACCCTCACGCCTCAGTCCAAATCCCAACATTAGCCAGAGCCCAGGTATCACTCTGAGCCTTGGCACAGGGTTTCATGTTCACTAAAACAGTTTTTTTCCAGCATGTAGAGACAGACCTTCCTCCCTCCAAACTGATCAGCAAATGCACAGTGCCATCTTGTTAAAGCAGGCCCGCCACTCCCATTAGAGTGACATAAATGGACACCTCAAGGCAGTGTATGACAGTGGTTACAGGCACCAATTCTGTTGCCAGACTACCTGCCCCAGCTCTGCCACTAGTGACCTTGGGCAAGAGATATAATCTCCCTGTGCCTCCGTTTCCTGTTCTGTAAGATGGAGGCTAGTCATAGGACCTACCTCAGAAGGTTACTGTGAAGACTCAAGGGGTTCTTACAAATTAAGTGACAATCATGCCTGAAAATATGGCTTTCCCAGATCAATGTTTGCCAGTGTCATTTGAAATAGGATGAGAGTGAAATTATTGAAAAGCTATTTCCAAAATGAATTAAGCAGGATGAGCCAAGCAGTGGCCTTGCTATAAGGCAGGGATGTTTTTATGGAAAATAGACAAAGGGAGGCACTGTTTCACCGAAGCCCATACTTGTTTTGTGTGGTCCACCAGCAGCTCTCCAATCTTGGGTGTGCGTCTGGCACGTGAGCTGAAGTAGAGCCAGACAGAGCCTTCCAAGTACATGTGCAAAGAGAACCCTCCGCTGTTAAAGCCACTTTCACAGAGGCCTCCCTGAGGAGTGAGAAGGCTCTGTCTAGAGAAAGGGGCTGACAGAAGTTGCCTCGTGCCACGGGGGAGGTGTGGAAGTGCCACAGACTGTCAGGTTCTGGGCAGAGGGAAGGTCTTTCTGTTAGGACGATTGCTTCCTACATGGGCTCTCACTGTGCAGCACCACAGTCAGGGCCACCTTTGCAAGTGACAATCAGAGCATACTGCTAATCTGCTCAAGCCCTTCCCATGGATCTCTGTCTCAGAGTAAATGCCACACTCCTTGCAAAAGGCTTTCTCCTGGGATTCACCTTGACTGCACGTTGGAATCACCCAGGAGCTCCAAACAACACTGAAGCTGAGTACCACCCCAGAAACGCTTATCTAGTTGGTCTAGAGTGTAGTCTTGGCATCAGGATTGTTTTTTAGGGCTCCCCCGATGTGTAGAATGTACAGGCAAGGTTGAGAACCACTGCCTTAATGATCTGCTTCCTGCTGCTCCTCTGGCTTCATCTCCAACTACTGCCCCCGCCACACGCCCTGTTCCAGCTGCAGGGGCTTCCTTCCTCTCCAAACATGGTGTGTGTGCTTCTGCCTCAGGACCTTTGCACTTGCCACTTCCTCTGCCTGAAAGAAATTCCCCCCACCCCTCAACAGTACCCCCATGGCTTGCTTCTGCTTTTCCGCCAGGTCTTTGCTCAGATGTCATCTCTTAGTGAGGTTTTCTCTGACCATCCTGGAAAAATTGCAACTCCCCACTCCTATCCCAGGTGTGTCTCTCTCTCACTTTATATTTCTCCACAGCACTCACCACCATCTAACATACTACATATTTGACATCTTTATTTACCTGGTCTCCACCCACCTAGAATGCCAGCTCTGGGAAGCAGGGGTTTCTGTATGTTTTGTTCACTGCTTTGTCCCTTGTATTAGTCCATTCTCATGCTGCTATGAAAAAATGTCTGAGATGGGGTAATTTATAAAGGAAAGAGGTTTAATTGACTCACAGTTCTGCCTGGCTGTGGAGGCCTCAGGAAACTTACAATCATGGTGGAAGATACCTCTTCACAGGGTGGCAGGAGAGAGAAAGAGCCAGCAGGAAAAATGACAGATGCTTATAAAACCATCAGTTCTCACGAGAACTTACTCTCACGAGAACAGCATGGGGGAAACCGCCCCCGTGATTCAGTTACCTCCTACTTGGTCCCTCTCACAACACATGGGGATCACGGGAACTGCAATTCAAGATGAGATTTGGGTGGAGACACATCCAAATTGTATCATTCCTGTACTTAGTCTATGCTGGCAAGTGAAAGCATATTCTTCCCTCCCTTTGGACATCTTCAGCTGCTCTTTCATCCCCATAACCCAGCCAGGTTCTTTCTGGGCCACAAACAACCGTACCCAATTATACAGTATACAAGGTATTCAATAAATGTCTGCGGAGCTAAACTGAATCTTCTCCCTAAAAGAACACAGCCTCCAAACCGAGCAGCAAGATCTTTCTCAAAGACTCCAGATAGAAGCTCACTGTGGTTTGCAGCTTTTTAAAAAAATGTAAAAATAAGGAGAAAAGGGGGAAACAGTGTAGGGGGAGCTCACAAAAATTAATGAGATTTTCTCAGCTGTGGTACGTGCCCACATTTTCAATAATTGGGAGTAATAAGAATTCTCACTGAAACTTAAAGGAACATCCTTCTGTAACAAAGAGAGAAGTCGAGACAGACTTCTCTGTCAGATGTAATGACTTGTTAGCCCCACAAGATGGATTTACTTTAAAAACCAATTTACAAAAAAAAAGATGATTCATAAAAATGCAACTAATTGGGTTAAAATGATTTATTAACAGGAATCTGAGATGACTGTAGTACCCTTAAGGAGTAAATTGAATTGTTAATCCTCAAAGTCTCTACTGGAAGAAAGCCTTGGCCCTACTCAGCCAATGGAGAAACTGAGGCTGAAGGAAGCAGAGAGTGACTTGCCTAATGCAAGCCAAGGGGACAGGCCCTTGCTGATGCAGGAAAGGGACCCAAGAGTCCAAACGCCCAGTCCTGGCTCTGTTCCCAGCACTCTGGGGACCCCATCTCCCATGGTAGGTCGACAAGGGCCCGGTCACTGACTCTGCTCACCCACTGGGTCTGAGGTCAGGCAGGGGCCGGTCCAGGGGCAGGCGGTCACTGAGGTAGGCGTTGTAGCCGTAGTACTGGAACTGCTTCAGGGCCACGCGCCGGCCTTCAGGGCTGAGCTCCTGGCCCCAGTGTGCAAACAGAGAGGAGTCCGTGAAGGGCTCGGCCTCCGCCTCCTCAGGCTTGGCAGGAGCCTCTGGAGAAAGAAGGAACAGGAGACAGTGGGTCAGAGTGCACCCCTGCATGTGCCATGACAACCCCTTTCCCTCCCTCACAACAGCTTTTGGTAAAACAACCTTAGCCCCTTCTTTCAGGGATTGGGTTTGACGTGGGTTTTCATGCTTTCGAAAGACCCATTCATCCATGAATCCATCCATTCATCTAACCCACAACCACCAGGCACAGGAGATAGAGAAATACACCTGACAGGGTCAGCTGAGAAGCTGATGGATGTGACCCTGATGCCCCATGGCTTCGAGTCAGAACCCCTTTGTTTCCAGTGTGCTTCCCTGCCAGAGATACTGGCCCCAGCCCTCAAGCTGGGCATCTGGTTCTCTGTCTCTAGCCTGTACCCTCACTTCCTACAACCCTGGAGCCCGTTTCACATTGAGGCACCCAAGTTGGAGGTCTACTCCTCCACCCAGTTCTTGCCAGCCCTTCTCCGTCTCCACCATCTGGTCCTGTGGGGAGTTGCCTGGCGCACCACATGACATTCACCTGGCTATCAGCACTCTGGCCAGACTGTCTCCAGCTGCTTCCAGACACTGTCCTCAAGAAGAGAGAATCAATGATGCAGGTGACAGCCAAGCCACACCCAGCCTGCCCTGCGCTCCAGGCCCTGCTCATGGGAGCTCTGGTGGACTTGGTGGAGGCAGGTCAAGGCCAGCACGTGGTTTCCCAGGAACTTCCCAGAAAAATGGAGGGGCATCGCTAACTCTAAGAGCAGAGGCTTTAAAGTCACACGGTCATGGATTTCACACAAATCCACGACTGTGTGACTTTCAGCCACTGCTTCACCACGTACTGGCTACATGACCATAGTACAGTCAACCTCCCAAGGTCAAAATTCCCCCTCCTAGAACGTGGGGATAATTATACCCAACCACCCTCCAGAGATTGTGAGGATTGCATTAAATAATGTGTATGAAGCACTTAGATCAGTTTATGTCTCAGAACAAGTGCACAGCCAATGGCAATTCTGGTCATTACAGCAAGGGAAGGTTACTGAAATCTCTCTTTTATGGGAGCTAAAAGATAGATCCTGCCAGGACATGGGCTGATAGTCCAGGACTTTGGAATTAGTTCATTGGAACAGTCATCAGGTGAATCATTCAAGGTTAGAAATCAGAGAAATCCAGACAGAGATGGCAAGCCCACTGGACAGCGTCTTCTGTGCTCACAAAGGCATGAGGGAAGTAAGAGGTAGAGCCAGGAACCTGGAATGAGATAGAGACCAGAAAAAACAGAAGCAGGTCAGGGACAGGAGAGGCAGGCTCAGGACACCTGCCCACATCCCCTGGTTGGCCTGTATGGAGCTGATGGGTGCCTGGCACACCTAGTTACAAGCTGGAGATGGGGTAGGGTCTAGGGTTCCCAGGTCTTCAAGGCTGGAGAGCTTGGGGCTATAGACTGCCACTTCCTCTCCTGGTGCTCTCCTAAAAGCCCATCTGGGAGAGAGGAGGCTGCCTGGGAACAAAATGGGGAGCCTTCCAAAACACAGGCTCCTCTCATCATGGAAGGGGTGCTCCATCACCAGAAGCAGGCAGAGGCTATCAAGAGTAGAAGGGGACTTCGCAAGCCCACGATTCTGAAAGCAGACAGAGCATGTTGATGGCAGAGATCTCAGTGCGAGAGATGCAGAAAGATCTGTAAACCAGCTCCAGGTCCTGAACGCACTGGGTGCACATGCGTAAGGTGCCTCTCCGGGCCATGTCCTCCAAATGCGACACCCTTGTAACTGCTGGGATAACCATAAGAGCTAACACTTGAGGAGTGCTCACTCCTTCCATGAGCCAGGCTCTGTCTGAAGCATTTTTCTCATATCAATGATCTTATCCTATAAGGTAGGAACTGTTGTCATCTCCATTTTACGTATAAAACAAGTGAGGCATAGAGAGAATAAGAAAGTTGCCCAGGTTCACATGGAAGGAAGCGCGGTAGCTGGATTTCAGTCCCGGGAAGGCTCTCCCCAGGCAGGGGTTCTCCCACTGTGCTATACAGCCTCTATATGGCAACGGGCTGCTAAAGTACGTGAAGTACAAAGATAAACATCGCATACCATCTTGGTGACTGATTTTCCTTAAAGACATGAAAGCAAACTCGGAAAATTAAACAGATTAGGATATATTGAAGCATAAAATGCAAACTATGCAAACGCTCCTAAGACGCAGCGTTATCAGGTTTGCAGTGGCCTGCCCAAAGCTCCATCCCAGAACTTGCTCATTCTTCTCCCCTACTAGGCATGCTTGAAGGGGAGAACAAGCATGCGTGATCTTGAAGGTCCTTGTTATCTCTAAAAGGATGTATGACTCATTCGTTTGGAATGGGGGGTAGTAAAAACCTAAATCAGTGAACCAACTGAATCATATCATATTTAAAAGAAATGTAGTTTTATTGCTCTCAAATACCTAAATGGATATTACCAAGTAAAATGAGACCAGTTAATGGAAAATTATGATCCAAAATTAGGCCTGCATTGCATAATAATATATTATAAACATATTAAAGTCCTGGTGACACCACATGCTCCTACCTTTTCACTGAGTATGGGCACAAATGATGACAGATTCAAAACCAGTGAGTCCTGAAAGATGTGTTGGGGGCCCTACAGCAGGAAAGATGTAATCTTTGTTGGATTTCTGCCAAGAGTCAAGCACTGTGACAGGTTATTTCCTTATCGAAGGTTACCTCTCTTCATCCTCACTGGTGCAACTCCACAGAGCAGGACCACATCTGACCTGATCCCCACTGAACTGCCAGCTCCTGCACAGTAACTGGTTCTTACAAGGGACTCAGTTGATCATTTCAAAATACATCAGTTAATAAGTAACCTATAGTGGTTAGACACAATGAAAACAAAAGTGAAAAGTTTAAATGTCTAATCCAAGCCCACCCAATGTGTCAGTGACATCAAATAATCGAATAAAGGCCTGGCTTCCTCCAGACTCCACATTCTTTCCTCTACACCAGGTGTGACAAACCATGGTCCGAGGGCCACCACTTACATTTGGAAATAAAGTTTTATTAGAACCCAGGCATGTCCATTTGTTAACATATTCTCTGTGGCTGCTTTGGAGATGAAGAGCAAAGTTGAGTATGTGTGACAAAGATGATATGACTCAAGAAGCTGAAAACACTTATTATCTGATTCTTTAAAAAAAAAAATTGTGCCATCCCTGACCCTTTCCCCAGCCCTGTCTGCCCTGTACCTTAGAGCTGACTCTCCTCTCTGAACTGTATTTAATTTTTCTTTACTTCCAAAGAATTGGTTAAGAACACTGACTGTGGAGTCAGAATCCCAGGGTTTGTACTTCAGCCCTACCATTTCCCAGTTTGGTCCACCTCATCCTAAGCCTCAGTTTCCTCTTCTGGAAAATGGGGTTGATAATAATGGTGCCTTCTTCATAGAACATTTGTGAGGATAAATGAGATGGACAGGTATGAGGCTCAGTGCCGTGCCTGGCATATAGTAAGCTCTCCATAAACACTGCTGAAACTGCACAGAGAGCCCACAGCCCTATCAAGCTGCTTGAGTTCAGACAGGAAGGTGACCTTGCCAAGGTCCCCAGCTCTGAAAGATGTTGATGCCATCCAGCCCCACATGAAGGCTCTCTCTGTCCACAGATGAGTGGTCTATGCTTAACCAGCCTAGACTCCACCGCTGACTCCAGTGAGAAAGCAGGCCTACACGGTCATCCAGCAACAGGGGCCACCTTCAACATAATGGGGACAGGCAAAGAGGCCTCAGAGAAGTGCCTGTGCTGGGTCCCCTACAGGAGTCCTGGGGTGTCTGGCACATCTGGTGATACCCAGACCCTCTGATGCCTGGCATCTAGGGATGAGGCACCTTCCAGGAATGGACTCCAGCTGAGGAACCTGCAGGGATTCAGACCTACCGGGGCATATCTGACCAACTGATGAAGTGACTTAAGAGAAGCACATCTCCAGGGGCTGAGGACTCCCCAGGAGGGCCCATTCGAGGCAGAGAGTGAGCAGGGCACAATGAACTCTGTGAGTTGCAAAGCCAGGGCACATGAAGGAGAGTATTTGGAAGATTCTGAGCACAACCCACAGAGGCTGTTACTCCCCGCCTGCCCTCACCCAGCCCTGAGTGCTTGTCTGAGTCCCAGGGAGAAATAGGATGAGAGGGAAAGTGAAGGGGCTGCTTTGCCAGACAGCCACACTTGGGGCCCAAGCGGTGCTTGAGTCCGGGAAGGTGAAAGGGAAGGAATGATGTGATTAGGGCAGGTTGGGGAGCCCCCAGTGGGGCAGGAGGAGACCTCTGGGGCAGGGGAAATATTACCATGCCGTGTCCTTCTCTGCTTAGAACCCTCCAATGGCCTTCCACCTCCTTCTTTGTAAATGCCTGCAAGGCCCAGCACTCACCTCCCGCCTCTGCACCTGGCTTTCTCCTCTCCAGCCACACCTGCCACTCATCAGACTCACTAGGCACATCTCACCTGGGCGCCTCAGCACCTGCATTCCCCTGCACATCCTCCTGGCCAGTTCCCTCACTTCTATGTCTTTACTCAAAAGCCACTTTCTCAGCAAACCCTATCCCAAACAGCCAGCTCTCTCCTCGGTATTTACATCTATAGTCTCTGATATGGTTTAGCTGTGTCCCCACCCAAATTTCATCTTGAATTGTAGCTCCCATAATTCCCACATGTTGTGGGAGGGAGCCCGTGGATGTAACTGAATCATGGTGGTGGGTCTTTCCTGTGCTATTTTCATGATAGTGAATAATCCTCAAGAGATCTGATGGTTTTATAAAGGGGAGCTCCCCTGCACACGCTCTCTTGCCTGCCGCCATGTGAGATGTGCTTTTGCTCCTCCTTCGCCTTCCACTGTGATTGTGAGGCCTCGCCAGCCATGTGGAACTGTGTCCGATTAAGCCTCCTTTTCTTTATAAAGTAGCCAGTCTCTGGCATGTCTTTCTCAGCAGCGTGAGAACAGACTGATACAGTTTCCATTCATTTTGTTTGCTGTTTCCCCGACTGGAAAGTGACTCTGTGAGGTCAGGGATTTTCTTTGTTCTTTGCTGAATCCCTCAGACTCAGAACAGCATCTGGCACCTAGTAGGTGCTCAGCCAAAATAGCAGTAAAATGAACAAGTAGGGCAATAGTAGTGGGTCGGGGAGTCAGAAAGCCCCTGCCTGCTAGAGAGTCCACCGATCTTTCAGAGGGAGTGGAATGGGACTGCAGTGCTGTGCCAGCAGGTAGGAGCACAAAGCTGGTGAAGGCATGGCCAGGGCAAATTCCAGCTGTGCACAGTTAATTCCTCCCCAGTTCACTTAAGCAAATGGTTGTGCACAGTTACACAGACTGACAGGGCACGCTTAGGAGCGTCTCAGGTGGTTCCAGAAAATATGGTCATTGGTAAGCAAGCTCTCCCAGGGTTCCTCTGTAAATCTCTAGTATCAGAGAATTACCGGGCTTCTCTCCCAAGTATCCAGAACAGGACTGTGCATGGAGTAATTACCCCAAAACATGGGAAGAAGGAAGATAAGGAAGGAGGCAGGGACAGAGGGAGGCTGTGTCTTGCTCCTCTCTCTCTTTTTCAAATCTCACCAAGAAAGGCTCAGAATCAAAAAGATTCCACTGAAGGGTCCAAACATTCCTCCTCCGAGAAACCCAGGCACAAAGGGCAATGAGGTGGGAAGATCTAGAGACTCTAAGATCTAGAGACTCTATCTAAATCGACCTAAGATACCTTCAGGAAGTGTCCAGCTCAAACCACAGAGCCACAGAGAACCAGATAGTCAGGCCAGGACTTCTCTTCCTTCCCTGAAACCCAGCCCATGGGTGTCCCTAAAGCTCAGCAGATGTGTTGATACCTGTCTTCCCTCCTGAGTCTCGTCTCCAAGGTGCTTGTTACAGAAATCCTCACCATCAACCCTGAGGAGAAGATTCCCTCCAGAGAACACTAATCACTCCACCCTTGAAGAGAAAGGTACAGTTGACGGGTGGGTCTGTGCAAAGCATGACATTTCTGACATTAAAGAGGCTGACTCCTTCCTCATTGTTGACATTGCTCAGAGGAATTCTCCCTGAGGGACCCTGGAGCAGTCACTCCTGCTCATCCCCAGAGTGCAGGAGCTGCGGCTTGGCCAGCCCTATTGAGAGAGGCTCTCTGATGACTGTGCTTCCCTTGTTTGCTGGGCCTTGGAGCTCACTGTCAACTTTGCTCACAAAAGGTGTTAACCCCTTTTATCAGCTAAGCAACAAATATTTAAGCAAGTTTATTCTATGCCAAGCTTATTGCTTGGATATTGAAATATAAAGATTACTCAGATGTGTTCCCTATCCTCATGTAGCATCCAATTTAGTGGGAAAGGCAAACATACAGAGAATGTGGCGAATGCTCTGATCAAGGGTGTATAAGATGCCATTGCGTCCCTGTAGGTGAGGGAAAAGGGGGCAGAGGGAAGGCTTCCTAAAGGAGAGGATGCTTGAATTGAAGAATAAGTGCAATCCTCAAGCTCATTCCAGGGAAGTACACCCCAAAGTAGAGGCCAAGAAGAACCAAGATGCAGAAGGAGGACAGAGCACTCTGTGGGGCTCAAGGCTGCTAGACAGATGGCTGTACAGATCTGAAACCAGGAAGCCAGGCCCAGAGCATCCAGGGCCTCAGCAGGCTGGGGGGGCGCCTGTGGATGGGGACAGGAACAACCACAGTGAAGACTGTGAGACTGAAAGCCTTGGGATTAGTGTTATTATTTGGAAATAGTTTCTCAGCCTACAAGCGAGCATCCCAATGCATCACAAAAAGGTACTCTCTTAAGTGGTACTGGGTGGGATGACTCATACCTGTAAATTCAGCACTTAGGGAGGCCAAAGTGGGCATATTGCTTGAGTCCAGGAGCTTAAGACCAGCCTGGGTAACGTACAGAAACCCCATCGGCACTAAAAATACAAAAGTTAGCCGAGCATGGTGGTGCATGCCTGTAGTCCCAGGTACTCAGGAGGTTGAGGCAGGATTACTTAAGCCCAGGAGGTCAAAGCTGCAGTGAGCTTTGCCACTGCACTCCAGCCTGACAGAGCAAGACCCTGTCTCAAACAAAACTAAACTAAACTAAACCACAAAACGGCAGAGTGCATTATTTGGGGTGTAACTGCAGGCTGATCTTGGGTGTCTACTCTAAAAGCTTTAGCCCTGTAGCCGATTCCCTAGTACAGTGTTCCCCAATTCCATCACACTGCCCTTGCCTCTCCTGGAATGTAGGTTTAATCAATACCATCAAATATCAGGCAAAACTGCAGCTGGGAGACATTAAGGGGCATATTGCTGAGCTCACAGCCCTGACCACAGCCTTACCTGCAATTATGGGCCAAGACATACTGTCTGACTGGAGGGCTGGAGAAACTTTGGGTTCCAGGAGGTCATTCACTTGGTCTGTACTGGTTCATACTAATTGTTGAGCTATTGAAATACCTTCCTAACGATGGCAAACAGCTGCTGCCCAGAATACGTCCAGGGCGTCCCTGCAACTCCAGGTGCCCTGGCCCTTTTCCTGAAATGCTCCAGGTCTTTCCACAACCAGCAAATCAAAGGCCCATCCAGGAGGCCCAGGACTCTGCTCTAAGCTGCGTTGAGTATTCCTGTCAATTGGTTAGTATGTATCCCTTTCCCGGCGTCTGCCAAGTATATTTTAACTACTACTTGCTTGAGTCTTTCCTGGGTGGGCCCCTGTGAATAACAGTGACGGGTTTCTGGATACCTACTCACTCAGGTCATTCACTTCCCCATGGTCATCCCCAGGCCTCATTGTGCACGATCTGTTTTCATAAAGTTCTACCAATGATCATCTAGAGCAATGGGAAATGCCACAATGTGGTCTCAGCGATACACCCAACAGTGCCTGACACACAGCCCACTGATGAGAATGGAGCTTACCGATACATCCTGACAGGTCCACACTAATTCATGGAGACAGGTGGGAAGTGGGGCAGGAAAGAGCTTGCAAAGCTTTGAGCAATGAATGCAACGAAAGCCACAGCTCTGAGCGTTGTGCCTGGGCTAATCGGCCAGGCAAGAGGAGCACATCTGGAGACCTGCCAAGGCTTTTGAGGCTCCTGAGCCACTGATGCTGAAAGTAGGAATTCCTGCATGAGGAGTGCTGCTTCAGTGGACAGCCCAAGTGAAGGGCTGGCCCCGCTGACGCGTGCTCCCAGATTGTGATGGTGCTGAGACTGCATAATGGAGTGAAAAAGAAACAGGCTTAGAGTGAAAGGGGCACTGGAATGTTGCCCAGCCCCGTCTAGGTCTGACAGCCTCGCCCTCCCGGACCAGATCCCTGGAGATCCTCTTCTGCTGAAGCTGAGCCATTTTGCCAGCTTGCCATCACTGCAGGTGGACATTCTGAGGTGCTGGTGGCATTCTGGAGGAGCTGCAGGAGAGGCTGCAGCCTGGATCTCTTCCGAGGCAGGAACCTAGCACTCATATTTGCTCCTCGGATTGGAGGGCAAGGGAATCGGAGGAGTCTTATGGCGTGGTTGCTGCTGGAGTTCAAAGTGGTTTAGGGCTCCCACCTCGAGGTTGGGCTGCAGGAATGGCTAAGCCCTGCCAAGGGGATAGACAGAGTCACCTGGAATGCAGCTCACCTGGCTGAGTGACCCTGGCCCGCTTCCCAAGATGGGCTGCGCGCTCTCTGGAAGTGGCAGCTCTGCTTCTTGTCCCTTGGTTTGAGCGCCTTTAGAGATGTGTTCCCAGGAAACCACTGGAGCCTTCTTGTTTCTTGCGGCTTACTCAGTTTACAGTATATCCATCTCTCAGGCAGAGGGGATCGCTGAGAAGGCTTTGAAAGTGGTTGGGGAGGGGGGTCTAGCTTTTGCCCTGTGGCCAGTTCTGTAGCCTCTGCTATTTCTGTTTCCGCCCTCAGGCCATGCTCATAGCCAAAGCTCTGGTTGTTTGGTGATGAGATCCAGACCGGGAGAAACTAGGACAGGCAGGTGGGGGTGCCAGGTACCTGCCTCCCATGCGCCCCAAGACTGGCCTGGGGGGGGCAGGTACCTGCCTGCCATGGGCCCCAAGACTGGCCTGGGGCGGCAGGTACCTGCCTGCCATGTACCCCAAGACTGGCCTGTGGGGGGGCAGGTACCTGCCTGCCATGGGCCCCGAGTCTGAAGTGCATTTGGGGCACAGAACCAAATGGTCCCGTCTCCTGGTCCTCCTCCCAGAGTGTGCTGGGGACCCCTTCCCTCACTGCCTCTGGGTCTGCTATTCACTCTCTTTAGGAAAGATCCAGAGCTCCTTCAAGCCTCCACTTTCTTCCCTTGCAAATGGAAACCGACTGTCAGGCTGCTACAGAGAGTCACTGTGGAGTCGGCTTTGGGAGAGATGAAGGCTAAGCATCAAATAATGCAGCAAGCATTGCTGAACATCCCAGATAAGAATTCATAAAGAACGCTTTCCTTTTCTTCCACTCCCACTTTTTAAAACAGCTTTATTGAGGTATAATTTACATGCCATACATTCACCCACTTTAAATGTACAATTCAATGATTTTTTAAAAACTTTTCTTCTACTCCTGGAGGGCCTCGTTGAATGCTTTATTTTGGGTTAAAAAGAAGAGGGCTAATTGAATGTTCAGAAATGTATATTTCTCTTGTCAGCTTTCAGTCAACTCCTGCTTGCTGATTTCCAATGGTGAGAAGTCACCATTATTCCTGCTAAAGAGCTTGATGCTTGGGCCTTGCCAGAAAAGCCCAGACTGTGTTTGCAGGGCATCAAGGCCCAGTTTACCAGAGCACTGCTAATGAGGGTAGGACTCACACCGCCATGCAGAGGGGTCATGTCGCAAACAGCCGGAACAGCAGCGTCCAACCTCAGCTGCCTTCAGCTTGCCATCTGCTATGTCACCTTCACAACTTGTGGGCTTGTCCTCCCTCCTCTTCCAAACACCCAGCCTTGAGATCAAAATCCCAGCCTTTGTGTCTGGTCCCAGCCCAAGTCAAGCATTGAGCCCTGTGCAAAGCCAGCTGGTCCGGGAGACAGGAAGCCTCAGCCAACCCCCACCTCCAACACAGGGCAAATCCCCAATTCCCTGGGCCTCTGTTTCTCTTCTGTAATATGGAGCCAGTGTTTGCGTTTCACTTGAGAGAGAAGGGTGACTTCAGCATATCACAGCGGTACTCTTCTTATATCCAGCAAAGCAATCTGTTATGCCTCTGCTTGTAGTTTGGCTCCTAAAGGACAAATTTTCATATTTTTGAAAACATCCTTTAATACGTCAAGTGACCAAAAGTAAATGCACTATTCTGTTGAGTGGAGGGCTTCCCCTCGTCTCTGCTTCTAGAGTTGCATTCAAACATGAGCCAAAGGTCTTTTGCCAACAGCCCCCACAATTAGGCTTTCTCTCCCTGGAATCCTCAGAGCTGCCAAAAGAACAAAGTGGAATCTGACAGCAAAGAGCTTGGATATAATCAGGTGGAAGGAACCCCAACAGTCTCAGGTCCAACATTATTAAAATCCTCTGCGCAAGGATTTTATTCAGCATGGCAAAAGCAAATCCAGGATAGCTTCCTCTGGCACCTGAACAGCGTTGCAGGGAAGAAGAGAGGCTTCTTCAGGGTGCCTCAGGCCAAGGTAGGGTGGGGTCTGCGATCCAGAGAGCTGCCCCACTGCAAGGCCAAGGGCGGGCTCCACTAGGCGCCGAGCCCTCCAGCACAAGGAGCTCTGGAGGCAGCTCCGCCCTGGACTGGCTGTGTGACCTCATCAAGCTCTTAAACCTCTCTGAAGCTCAGTTTGCTCATCTATTGAACGGGGATAATATCTACCTCTAAGGTTGTTGCAAAGATTAAGCGAAAGTGCTTAGCAAACCATCAGACAGGTGGTAAAGTCTATCAGTTTCCTGTGGCGCTCTAGCAAACAACCACAAACGCAGTAGTTTGACAATGCAAACATACTATCTTCTAGTTCTGAAAGTAAGAAGTCTGACAGGGGTCTCACCGGGCTAAAATTGAGGTGTTTGTAGGGCCATGCTCCTTTCTGGAAGCTTGGGAGGAACATTTCTGTTTCCATGCCCTTTCCAGTTTCCAGAGACTGCCTGCATTCCTGGGCTCATGGCCTCTTCCTCCATCTTCAAAACTCACTACAGTGGGTCAAGTCCATCCCACATTGCAGCCCTCTGATCTTCTCTTCAGCCCCCTCTGCCATAGTCTCAAGGACTCCTAAGATTGCATTCGGCCCACCTGGGAAATCCAGGCTATGCTCCCTCTTTACAAGTCAGCTGAATTCACAACCTTAATTCCATATGCAACCTCAGTTTCCCTTTTGCCATGTAAGGTAACCTATTCACAGGTTCCAGGGATTAGGATGTGTACATCTTTAGGGGCCATTATTCTGCTACCATAGTAAGAGTCCAATCGTCATGTGGTTTTTCCCATCTATAAAAGAGATTCTGATACTTCACTCACAGGGTTATAGTGAGGCAAAATGTCAACAGCTGGCATCTGTCAAGAGCCTATCATGTCCAGCATTACTGTGAACAAAACCGCACTGTCCACCCCAACACTCAGAGAGTGTGAACACACCCTGTACAATCTGGGCAGGGCTGTCATCCAGGTTCTCCAAAGGAGCAGCGCCCCTGAGGGCTGCATGTGGCCATGAGCTGTGAGGGACCTCATCTCTGCCCACTCCTCCCTGACCTTGAAGCACTTTTGGCCTTTCCTCCCTTCTGCAGTCACTATCGAGCAAGAAAGGAGAGCCCTAGATGGTGCCAGGCAGGGACTGAGGCAGTCGGCCCCCTGCCTCCCTGTTTCCTCCTGGTCCACGCAGATGGAATAATCAGTGTCCAGCTGGCTTCCTGCTACTGATCTTTCGATTTAGGTGTTGGTATTTGGCTACTCTAAATGTGGCTTTCGAAGCCCCCTAAAGCTGCAGTTGTTGCTTTTATTTGGAGAGGGGAATTTAGGACCCCCTGAGAAACAATGTTGAAATTGTTTTTCTTTATAAGCTACCCAATCTCACCAAAATGGTGAAACCCCATCTCTACTAAAAATACAAAAATTAGTCGGGTGTGGTGGCAAGTGCCTATAATCCCAGCTACTCGGGAGGCGGAGGCAGAGAATTGCTTGAATCTGGGCGGTGGAGGCTGTAGCGAGCTGAGATCATGCCACTGCACTCCATCCTGGGAGACAGTGAGACTGTCTCAAAAACAACAGCAAAAAAATCTACCCAGTCTCAAGTATTCTTCTATAGCACCGCAAAACAGACTGGGACAGCCAGGGATAGAGGAATTTGGCCTGCACCCTGGGAGGTACTGGCAAGAGTTCGGGAAGGTAACTCCAGCCAGATGGGCTAGGACTCAGGAAGGGTGATGGGCCCCAACAGGAGATCAGAGTCACTTCAGTCTGGGCTGACATGGGAGGCAAGGGACAGAAAGACACCTGACTCTGCAAGCATAGTCCAGATACTGCAGGGTGATCTCTCTCAGTCAGAAAAATCCCACGCCACTCCTGAGGGGCCGGCACTGCTGTGTCCCTCCTCCTCTGCAAGGGTGACTTCTGGGCCTGGGGGTGTCTGAGTGCACGGCTGGGATGACTGGGGCAGGTAGGAGCAGCAGGACTCGGTGTGTGCACGTGCTCACAGAGTGCAAATAGCCTGGATTAGAAATTAGGCAGAATGAAAGGTACTATTAAAGCGTCAAGTTTTGTTTTGTTTTGTTTTTGAGAAGGAGTTTTGCTCTGTTGCCCAGGCTGGAGTGCAGTGGCACAATCTCGGCTCACTGCAACCTCCGCCTCCTGGGTTCAAGCAATTCTCCTGCCTCAGCCTCCTGAGGAGCTGGAACTGCAGGCACACGCCACATGCCCAGCTAATTTTTGTGTTTTTAGTAGAGATGGGGTTTTACCACGTGGGTCAGGCTGGTCTCGAACTCCTGATCTTGTGATTTGCCTGCCTTGGCCTCCCAAAGTGCCGGAATTACAGGTGTGAGCCATCAAGCCCAGCCTAAATGGTCAAGTTTGTACACTCCATGCCAACTATATAAAGCACATGTAAAAAACAAAAACTCATCTTAGAGAGTGGCAAATGCCTGTATCTTAGGAACCAGAATTTATATGTGCCATTACTTGCTACTTTAAAACAACTCTTTAAAGCTAGAATTCTGCCTAGGAGAGATATAATAAACTCTGAAGCACATACCATTATCCCCCTCCCACCACCCCCACCGAGCTGAAAGCCTGGAGCTGAAACTCGGACTTCTAAATATATGCTACACTATTCACACATAAAACAGTGCTCCCAGTGTTTCCACACATCAATTGGAATGAACGGGCCGGACCGACACTGCTGATATTAAAGAGGCATGCTTCTCCTGATACAGACGCACAGATGGGAACAGCTGGCCTGGACAGGCAGAAGGCTGTGTGGCCCTTGCCAGTAGGACAGTCTGCAGCCCAGAACAAAGCCAGGCACCTGCAGCCACGGCTCCCTTCAAGGCCCCGGCAGAATTGGGAACCTAGTAAGAGCTCTTGCTTTGGGAAACCTGCAGCCTGAATGAAGCTGCCAAAATCACGTGTGCCTTTTGTAATATTACTGTGTCACGTTTCCCCTGTCTCCAGCAGCCTCTCCCAGGAAGCCTGCCTGCTTCTAGTTTCTTTCTTCTGGGAAGAAGAAAGGGGAGCAGGGAGCAGGGTGCTGTAGGAACAGCAGCAAGCATTCGACTTCACCCAGAGGGCTGTTAGATCACAGATCGCAGGTCCCACCTCAGAGTTTCTCATTCAACAGTCTGAGGGGAGGCCTGAGATTGTGCATTTCTAGCAAATTCTTAGAGGCTGCTGAGGCTGCTGGTCCATTTCTCCACTCGAAGAATTGTAGCTCTAGAGGAGGGGCTTCCTATAGCTTCTTGGCTCTCAGCACATTCAGTGTGTGGCTGTGGCAAGTCTTGTCTTTTTTATTTTTTATTTTTTATTTTTTTTTTGCAACGGAGTCTTGCTCTGTTGCCCAGGCTGGAGTGCAGTGACATAATCTCGGCTCACTGCAACTTCCACTTCCTGGGTCCAAGTGATCCTCCCACCTCAGCCTCCTGAGTAGCTGGGATTACAGGCTCTTGCCACCATGCCTGGCTTTTTTGTTGCTGTTAGTAGAGGTGGGGTTTCACCATATTGGCCAGGCTAGTCTCGGAACTCTTGACCTCAGGTGATCCACCCACCTCAGCCTCCCAAAGCGCTGGGATTATAGGCATGAGCCACTGCATCCAGCCCTTCTTTTTCTTTAGCCTGCCATTTTCTCAGCAGTAAACACAAGGTGATCTCTCAGATCCCTTCATGTCCTAAAATGTCACAATTCTAAGGTGGCTCAGATCACTGATTCTGGCATACACAGGGCCTAGTGACTTCTACTCAGAAGCAGAATGTTCAATGGAACCCTTAGGCCTCTAGTTTAAATCCTTGCCTGAAGTCACACAGCAAGGCAGCAGCTGATTCTAGGACTGGGAAGTCAAAAAGGGTCCTGGTGCCCTCATTCCTGCTCAGTGCTCCCTCCACCACCCAGGAGGGTCATGCAAAATAGCTCTGGGGAAAGGCAACCTGCTCGAAGAAAAAGTATTTGGGGTATCAGCCAAACCCAAGAGGCTGAGCCCTGGGCACACCCGCAAACCTCCTCCCTCAGAGACCCCTTATCTGTGCTGGTGCCTGGGTCTAGATGTACAGCATGTACCTGCCCCATAGGACAGGCAGGTGGGCAGGTAAGCAGTGCTCGACAGTGTGGAGCCAGAGGATATCAGTCACAAGACCCTGGGACTATTAGCCCAGGCTCCCACAAGAGAGCAGAGTTTCCATTTCCCTCAGTTATCACTGGCTGTATCCTCACACATGGGCGCGCCCGAATGTGCACGCGCACACACACACACACACACACACACACACACACACACACACAAATTCCAAAAGCCCACAGTAGCCTACAAAAGCTCATCCTGAAAACAGATTCTTCCAGTCCCAAGTGGTTGCTCACTGAGTGTACCAAGAGCATTAAAAATACGTCATTTCAGAGATGAGAAAAGAACACTTGTAAAAACAAATTTGCAAGAAGAAATATTATTCCGTTAACTAGCCCACATCTGATTCTTTAAATGCAGTGTGTGGTGCGGAAGGATAAACGCGAGCCAGGGCCCCGGCGAGTCTGAGGTCTGCGCACACGCCGCTGGGAGCCCCAGCTGTGGTGGCCGCAGGGCCGAGCGTGCGGCCACTCCCAGCAGCTGGTGGTTCCCTGGACGTCTTTTCATTACTGCCCTAAGTCGTAAATCTCTCACCCCCAGCAGTCACAGCTGTATTTCATCGGGGAGAAGTGGATTTGTCCTTCGAAAAAAGTTAACAAACAGGCCCTCCCAACCCCAGGTCCCGGCAGAATCGGAAAAGGCTTTGAATCCACGTCAAAGAAGCCATCAAAGGAAACAGGCCATTTTCAAACAAAATCCATTCCTCGAGCATGACGGTAAAAATATTTATCACATGAAAGATGTGAAACCTTTATGATGTCTCGGCGCTCTGTATTATGAATGCAGTATATGTCCGGTGGAGTGTGTGCAAAAAACCGTCATGCTTATGATTTTGAAAGGGGGAAAAATTAGTCCTTTCCATCTGGCAAATTCTTAATTTACCAACCAGCTGTGCTCCGTGAGCACCTGAGGCAGAGGAAGGAGGCACTCCCGGCCTGCAGCCAGACAAAATAAGCAAAGGTTTTGGACAAAGAAATTCTGCACATCCAAGATGCGGAGAATGGGGTCCCAGGCTTATCTATCTCCACCAGCCACAGGCTTTGAAAAGCATCCACACTGATAGCTGCCCAAGGTCAGGCAAGGCTTCTTCAGTGGATCCCAGGATTTTCCACAAGGTCTGAACCTTTTTCCATAATCATGAGTTTTTGCTCCACAGATGGATTTTTAAAGTGAACAAAAAAGCCTGTTCCTATTCCCAGAAAGGATCTTGAGAGGGCCAGCCAGCCTTCCCGGGAGACTCGAGGTCTCCCAGGCTCAGATCTAAGGAGGACTCTGCTCAGAGGCACTGCAGTCCTGAAGTTCCTCCTCCACGCCACACCTCAAAGCTTGTGGGCAACCAGGGAGGGCACCGTGATACACAGCCTGTCTTGGGCGCATAAATATCTCCTCTTCAGGAAGGAGGCATGGCCCAGATCTAATGCCCTTTCCTCCTGGCGGGTGGCTCAGAAAGAAGCTCCCTTGTAGGCCCTGGCACACTGAGGAAGATACATTGGCTTGCCCCACTTTTTTCTGGGTACCCACAGAGAAGTGAAAATTGAAGTCTGTAAATTTGTCATTATAAATGAAATGAAATTCATTTATTCAATTAATATGCATCAAGATACAGCTGTGCAGAGAGCAGCATAACCTAGCGGTGAAGTGCAAACCCTCAGTCACGCTGCCCAAGTTTGGACTTGGCTTGACTGCTCGCTTGCTGTGTGACCTTGTACAAGTCACTTAACTTCTCTGTGTCTCCATTTACTAATGTGGAAAATTGGGGATAATTGTACCACCTACTTTCTTATGGGGTTATTGTAAGGATTGAGTAAGTTAATAACAGAGCCTTTCACATTCTATGGGCAATATAAACGCTGGCTGTTGTTACTGTTATTGTTACTGGTCAGGTGCTGGGCTAGGGGATGGGGATGGAAATATGAGCAGTGGGGAGTTGTTGGGGAGGCTGCTCATTATTCCTTGTCTTCTCCACCAGCGCTGAGTACACAGAGTAACTGAGAACACAAGACAACTTTTCTGTCCTCTCCACGAGGATGGAGAGAAATCAGTTCCCACTGGTACCCTGGGCGAGGTGCCTTGGGATGCCTGAGAAAGGTCTGTTCCCAGATCCTCACCCCCATTCCTGCTCAGGTCAGGGGAGGAAGGGAAGTCAAAGAGGCCACATTGGAACAGGGAGCTGAGTGCCACCGTGGGAGGATCTCCATATTTAGGTTGACTTCCCCCAAGGCTGGGGAGTTGGGTGGGCAGGGGGCAGCCTTTCTGCCAGCCTGATCTGTCATGCCCAGGGCTAGGAAGCAGAGATTCCCACCTTAGGGAGCTGTCACTGTACAGGAAAACACCAAGGATTACTCGAAGCTTGAGCACTGCTCCTCCAGACTGCACAGACAGTGTCACGCTGCACTATGATCCTGGAGCTTGTGATCCATACCCATGGCAGCTCAGTAGCCAAAGAAACCGAAGCCACCTGGCCATGAGGTTGGGAAGCACATCTTCGGCAGGGTCTTGAGAGTGGCCCCGGGAACTAGAGTGGCCTGGAGGTGACAAGCTTCTCTGCTGTTGGGGGTGATCGGGGGTAGAGGAATAGAGTGCCTAGACTCTCACTTCACCCACCTGTACAAGACATACCACGGTTAGCTCCTGGACCAACCACGAACCTGGGCAAGGTCAGCTGGCTCCCTCTTAACCACTTATCTGCCAGGCCCCGGAGGATGCGGAATTACTGGAAGGTATGTATGTAGGGCACTCAGCTGTCTCTTGGGGAGGGGCTCGCACTTTCACACTGCTGAGCAGTTGTGCCTTCTCGCCTGGCCCTGCTCTATGGCTCACCAGGGCTCTGCTCAGCACAGGGGGTAGGAAGGTCTCCTAGATGTGGATGTGAGCCAAAGTCAGGCCCAAAGCAACCACAGGAGGCATCCATCCAGACCCGCGCTTCTCAGTCTTTCTCAATCATAGCCTAAAGAAGACCTGCATTGTCTGCATTACACCCATTATACACAAACACACATCAGGGAAACGAGGTTACAAAATAATCTTTAGCACGACTATGTGTGATTAACTCTGACGTATTCTATTTTATTCTATAATATTCTATTAAGAAAAAATGCTGTCCATGACCTAGTAAATTGATTCCATGACCTGCTGGGTGGGTTGTGACTGCATTTTGCAAAACACTGCTTAGATCAATGGATTGCAACCTTTATAAACCAATGCCACCTTTACATAGATGTTGAAATTTCTCCTTTCATGTTACTTGAAATTGGAAAATAAATTAGCTATCACAACTGAAAACAAATAAAAATGGTGGCCATTTTGGAATATGCTTTGCCAAAGTACATATGCCACTTAACTTTCCCAAGATTTATATGGACACCCAGGAAAGAAGGGATGATCCCCCATTGAAAATAACTTATTTAGGACTGTGGTTTCCAAAAGAGTCTGTGGAACCCCCTTGGGGAAAATGGAGCCTGAGTGGGGGTGAGGGGAGTCAGATCCCTCTTTCCCCCTTTGCCAGAATAACTCTAATTCAGTCTGTTTACCTCTTAGGATTTTACATAAGAAACTCTATTTAAAGAAAGGGTCTGTGGCTAAAGAATGTGCTTTGAAACCTGTAATCTAAGGAGTTCATCTGTCTCCTTCCTCAGGGAAGAGGATGAGGTTAAGACATTTGTTCTATCAGAGAGGCTGAGGGACTTGTTAAAGATGACATGGAGAGGTAACGTTGGGGCAGGAATGAGGGGAAGCAAGATAGAAGGGAAACCTGGGCAGGGTGTTCCTGAACTCTTCAAACTGCTTCAAAAGGCCTGGCCACAGGACACATGCAGATCAATGAAAGGACCCGATTACTTGGCTTTAGGTGTTATTTCTAGAAGACTCAAAGTAGAAAAACTTCTTACCTACTGGGATTCAGGAGCCCTGCTTAACAGCTGCATGTGTCTTTGATTAATAAAAGATGGAAAATGAACTGATCATTTATGTGCACAGGCAGTGTGTGTGGAGGAGAACGTCTTCCTAACCTGGGGCCCAGGAGGCAGGAGGCCCATGATGGTGAGAAGATAGACACCATGCGTGGGTCCATGGCAGGCAGGAGGGCTCTGCTGTTTCTCCACACTGACATGCAGAAGCCACACTGAGGATCAGGGCTTATGGCTCTACAGCAACCACAACATCGAGTGCTGCTGCCTCAACCTAGGTTATCCACGGCTTCATGGTCAGAAATCTTCCCAGGACCACTGGTTCCAACTGCAGCTGCCACCCCTGCCCCTTCACAGAGCTCTTTCTTACCCAGAGCCAGATGGAAGAAGTGACATGACAGAGGCTTTTCTCCTGGCTTCCAGCAAGATCCTCCGAACACAGCAGAGGTGCCATGCCAGTCTGATGGGCAGATGGAGGCATTTAAAGGGAACCACTCTGTTTGCCAGAGCAAGCCCAGCCATAAATGTCCCCAAGGGTTGGAATCAGCCCAGGAGACACACCCACACACTCATGCATTGTGCACACTCAGGGCACAGATGGGCACCATGGCTGAGAACACAGTTTAACCCAGGTTCTCAACCCTGGCTATACATGAAGTCAACTGGGAATGAGATAATCACATCAAACTAAGAATGCCCAGCACAACCCTGGTTGAGTCAGAATCCCTGGAGGTGGGGTTCCGGGCATCTCTTTGGTTGCATTTCCTTTCATTGTTTTCTCATCTCTCCAGGTGATTCCAATATGTAGCCAAGACTTAGAACTGTTGGATTAAGAATAGTGGTTTCCAAACTTCAGTGTGTGTATAAGAATTCACCTGGCAAGTTTGTTAAGACTACATATCATCCTGAGATATTCCATCCCAAGAGATTCTAGAACAGAAGGTCTGGGTCAGGAAGAAATTAGCCCCTCCCTAATCAGCAGAACTTCAGGTCAACTGGAAACATCTCAAATCTCAAATAACAGAACAACCCTTTCTGTCTTATCCCCTGAGAAAAATATTGTAATTCTTTTATATATCATCAACATTGTACTGGTAAAATACCATGCTTCCTTTCAGATGTAGTAAAATGTTATCATTATCCTCTGTCCCACAGCCTTTGGAAAATTTAATAACTTTGATTCCAAGTATGTTTTCCTCATCTGAACATCATGTTTCATCTTCTCTGCCTGAGCATCTAAAGACCCACCTCCCCAAGACAAACTGTTGAGGGCTCCTGGATATACTTAGGTGTAGAAAGAGAAACCTGTCAAGGACCCAGGCTGTGGTGGCCCCCCAGCCCCCACTGGTGAATGCTCCCCTCCATCCTGCCTGCCATGCAGCTCTAAGGAGCAACCAAGTCTTGTTTTAAGATTCTGAGTCTTCTCTCCATACCACAACTCCTCACGTGTTTCTGAAGCAGTGTTCCCCAGTATACACTTTGAGAAACAGATTTTTAAAAAGCTTCCAACCAGCCTTGCTTCAAGGGCAGAAGAATCACTTGCAGTTAGTCTTTCTTAGTCACTTGTAGTTAAGATTCTCAGGTCCGGAGGCTTTTCTAAACAGGATGCTCACTGATGCTGGTCTACCTCTTCGCTTCGAGAATGAGCAGCTTTTTGAGCAGCTGTCACTGACGGAGTGTGGCAGATTCTGCAAGTGCTGGTGATGGGGAAAATGTTATGAACCACCGAAAGAGAGATCCAGATAGGAGTCCAACTGGCTCCCTGCCTTCACCAACCTTCGCTCTCCAGCGTGAGATGGATGGGTGAATGGGTATTGCTGGTGGGCCATCACTGCACATGGGGCTGGCTGGCTGGACAGATGGACGGTCCTACGGACAGATGTTCATACAGCTGCTGCCAGAGTTTGGTCGGGACAGTGTTTCGGGCACAATCACTGCCCCTTGAGATGAGGTCAGCAGAGCACAGCACTCTAACCACGTCACTGTGAAATAGCCAGCTCTGAGGATATTTTTTTGATCCCGGTAGCCAAGAAAAGCAGTCTGAGTTGCTATAAACATAAAGGAGCCCGTCTGCTTTCTTGCCTCTGTGAATGTCTCAGACAGCGCAGAACTAACGAAGGCCCCAAACCATGGTACCAGACTGTTCCCAGGGACTTCACAGAGGGAGCAGATGAAAGGCATGGAGACAGCCCTGAAAGCCTGCCCCTCATTACAAAGTGCTTCCAAGCTTCAAGGCAGCAGGCAGCACTCATCGAATGTGTTGTCATGACTGTGTCTTTTACAGGGTCCGGTTTACATCTCCGCAGCAGAGACAGGCTGCTGCAGGACTCAGCAGAAGGCCTCTGTCTCTAGAGAGCAATCCCCTGACCCCTAATTCACTTCTTCTCTAAACCTCACTGGATCTGGGTTTTGGTGATCAACCTCTGACTTGCTTTCAGTTTGATCCATAAGGGCCATTTAGGGCTCCTCAGATAGGCTGTGAGCTCTCTGAAAGCAAGGACCATCCATGCCTTTGTCAGCTTAGAGTCTCAGGGCTGGCTCCATGGACGGTGTTGAAAAGATTTGCTAAGAGGTGGACTGTGAGTTGGTTGTTGGGGGATGAGTATAGGCTCCCGTGGGTGTTCCCAGCTTCCTCCTGCAGACTTTTCCAAAGGGATTTGGGAGCTCAGGTGGCAGTTAGACATGGGGCCTTTTCCAGGACCCCCTCAGCCTGTCTCCACTCAGCTCTATTGGAAGAGAGCATATTGAAGGACACAGTAATTCCATCAGGCCCCCAGAACAGGGTCCCTAATCATCAGCTTTTCAGAAGGTCACAGGTCTCCAAGTGGATTTTGGTCTCTGAGTGAATCGAAGTCTTGTTTTCTTGCCATTTTAACTCCTTCCCATAGGAACCTTTAGAGAAAGACTGTCCTTCCAATCTCCTTCTGCCTCTCAGCTTGCTTTTGCCAATGACAGGGACACTTGGATGGGGATGGTTTCGAAGCTGTGCCCAAGGAGTTTCCCTGCCTTGAGAATTCTCACAGCCAGCCCCCTTGCATGCTTGGCCACAGCTATCACTGTCATTGTGTCACTACGGGCAGAGACCCTGGACCACCAGGTTCAAGGCCAGGTCTTCAGTCCGTAGGCCCTGAGGTTGAGACCTAGGCACCAAGGGATATCCACATTCTGTCTGTGCACGCTTCTGTTGCTGGCGTGGAGGAAATTGTACAGTCATGCCCTACATTCCTATCTTGGTCCATGGATGGGAACTTCCATCCTAGAAGACAAGAAGAAGACTCCTCCCCTTCTTCATTTATCTCACTGTCCCCCGTCATCAGGGTGTGAGGAAGGCTAGGCAAGTGAGCATGCTGTAAACCCAATTACTCCTATGCCAGAGGCTTGGGGACAGTGATAGGATGACTAATCACTAGTTAATTTTGATCTTTTGATCTGTATATGATTCCTGTCTACTACTAAGCTAGCTGAGATATTGGTAGAGTCAGAGGATTGACTGAAAGACCCCTTTCAGACCACTAGCTGGGTCCCTTGGCAAATTCTCAGACCCCTTCCTTCCAGAGAGCTTCTTCCTGCCCCTGCGAGCCCTGGGCTTGGCAGCATCTCCCTGTGGCGGTCCCCACCCACAGACCAGGAAGGACTGCTAGGATGTGCAGCTGCCATGGCGTATCCATGCTGCATCCTTAGTTTCTGACCACCTGCGGCCCCAGGACACAACTGTGCTCAGTGGGATGTCTTCTCCCTCCAAGTCTCCCTCTTCAAAACCTGTGCCTGAGAGTCAAATGTCCCTCCAAATGGCTTCTTGATTTCTCCCCATCCATACTCAGGGGCCTGGGTACCTCCATATCCCTCTCTCTCCTGTGTCTTCCTTCCCTGCCTTTCCTCGGGACAATTTTCTTCCATTATCTATGTGCTTTAATCTCCTCCCTTGAAGAAAACCTCTTCAGGGTCCCTCTCATCCTAGCCACTCATTTCCCCCTTGGCTTCCACTCCACTCCTTTTATAAGAGGTCTACACTGGCTTCCTCTTCTCCATTCATCCTTATGGTTGGCTTTCTGCTTCTCTCATGGTTGCAGCTATTCCCCAAGGGCAGGACTGTGCACACTGGTCTCAGAACATGGTGTGGGGCTCAGCACCTAACAGATGCACAGAAGATGTTTGGTAAGTGATTGAAAGAATGAATGAACGTCACTCAATAAGTCATGCCCCACTTTTGCTCTCAATTTGTCACCTAGAAAGCAGTGAGTCAGGTAGGACCGGTCCAGCCCTGACGTGGTATTGTTCTGGGACTTCCATCTCCATGGCATCATGACACGTAGGTGGGGACTGGCTGCTAACCATGGTGCTGGTGGCAACGCAAATCACACGTGAGATTCTTCTTGCTGTGACTCTGCAGGTGTCTTTCAATGCCTCCCCCTTTCCTTCCGCTTTTTGGCATGCACCAGCTCTGCCATGAAGTTTTTAGCTTCATAGAGATGATGTCTATAAAGTCCATAGCACAGGACTTGGCACACAACGTAAAAATAATCCTTGTAGAATCATCCTAAGCAAGGAAACTGAGGCTCAGGTAAGTGTTGCCACCTGCCTGGGGATACTCAGCAAGAAAATAAGGTAGGCAGGATGGAAATTCTGGAGTACTTTTCTGATGTCACCTCCTGACAAGTGGGGCCATGAGTCAGTCCCCTAGGCTCCTGCCCCGTCCGGGCCCTGACTGGATGTCTGTTTGACGAATAAAACAGCTTTGCAGCCTGGCCCTCCCCATCATCTGCACAGTTGTCCAGGGGCCATGAAGGGCCTAGCAAAGAGCTGGTCAGAGAGTGATGGGAATGTGGCTGAGCAAGGAGGACAGCAAGGCCAGCCTCAGCAGAAAGCCACCTGCAGGAAGCAATTTGGGTTTTACTTAGGATTTGCTTGCAAGACAAGTAGGTTTCTTTGGTGTGTGTGGCCACAAAAGATCAGGCGATCTATCTCACACCAGGCAGAGCTGATAGCAACCAATTCCCACGACAGGACAGGGGCTCTACTGCCTAAATGTGGGCTGTGTCTCCCACTGCTCTGCACTGCCTGGCTGGAGCAGAGAGAGGGATTTGCAGGGCCCCAAGCCAATGTCTGGCTATCAGGTTCCCTGGCTCAGGGCAGGTCTGGGGTTGGAAGGGTAAGAAGAGTCAAGCGGGGAGAGGGGTACAGCAGGGACAGTCATTTTCTCATTCTCACTCTGAATTGATGTATTTTTTGAAGCTTCCCTTTTCTGCTCCCAGTAAATCAAATTAAAGTCAACTCAAGATGGGTATATTCAGAGAGAGGTGGAGGCAGAGAATACACTAAAATGTGGTAGTTCTGTCTGAGCTGTGCAATTAATGATGATTATTCATTCTGTAAGGAGAAATCAATAACAAACGACAATTTAAGTACTTATGGAGCCCCTTCTGAATGTACAGAGTGAAACAAAGATACACACTCTTATACACTGAGTCTAGTTAGAGTAATAAAACTAATGATTTCAATGTATACCTAACTTGAAATCAGCTATGCTATGTTTATAAAAACACCAACGGAGTGCCAGACAGTATGTTAAGCATATTTCTATCTTCATTACATTATTTCATCTCCAGAATAAACCATGGGGATAGGTATTATCATACTCATTTTATATATAAGGAAATAGAAACCCAACAAAATATCTTAGAAAGACATGGGCCAGGCGCAGTGGCTCCCACCAGTAATTCTAGCACTTTTGAAAGCTGAAGTGGGAGGATTGCTTGAGCTCAGGAGTTCGAGACCCTGTCTCTAAAAAACCTACAAACAAGTTAGTGGGTATGGTGGTATGCACCTGTAGTCCCAGTTACTTGAAAGGCTGAGGTGAGACAATCACCTGAGCTGAGAAGGTCGAGGCTGGAAGCAAGGGTACCAGGGTACCATCCATGCACCCACCTCACTCTGTCCTATCCCACTCACTGCTCTTACTACAGCCCCAAACCCACCTCCCTCCAAACAAGGCACTCTCAACCTATCCCTGGTACATAGAGGCCCAGAAAACTCCTGGAACTAAATGGCACATTATTGAGTAAAATTAAATAGAATTCAGCAGGGCTACTGTCACTTATTTGACTTCTTCAGTGCAAAATACTTCAAGGTAAGAGCTTTGGATGAGTGGAAATGTATTTATTGAGCAATCAAATGAAAGCACTCCAGGCCCAGGATACACTCTTCTATATAACTTATTTTATAAATACAAACCCAGTCTTATTCAAATATTTGAAATGAAAGATTTGCCTTTCAATGGAGAATCTGCATTTCAACATAAAGGTGTCTTGGTTATTCACCAGAGATGCAAGCTCCGATTAATGCTGTATATTTAGCATTTAGAAAGCCTGAAGATTCCAGAAGGCTCATTTCGGACCTAAAGATGGCAGAGTGTGCAGACAGTGCTGAGTGAAATATGTGAGCTTCACTTTCAACATCCTGAGTGCCTTCTCAGAAGGAAGGCTTGAGGGCAGCAGCAGCAGGGCTGTCTTTTTTGCAAAACCAAAGTGTGTATGCATGTAGGGGGAGAGAAAGGCGAGTTCACTGGCTATCCCCCTACATGCATACACACTTATGCTAACTGAACATCTGCTACCTGTCAGGCACCTGGCAGACATTAACACATTAATAAAATAAACCAAGGCAGGCACGGTGACTCATGTCTATAATCCCAGCACTTTGGGAGGCCGAGGTGGGCAGATCACTTGAGGTCAGGAGTTTGAGCCAGCCTAGCCAATATGGTGATACCCCATCTCTGCTAAAAATACAAAAGTTATCCAGGTGTGTTGGTGTATGCCTGTAATCCCAGCTACTCAGGAGGCTGAGGCAGGAAAATCGCATGAACCCGGGAGGCCGAGGTTGCAGTGAGCTGAGATCATGCCACTGCACTCCAGCCTGGGTGACAGAGTAAGACTCCATCTCAAAACAAAACAAAACAAAAAATAAAAAGACATTAATAAAATAAACAAAACATTACATAAAATAAACCAAGAACCCAGGTCATGACAGATTGTGACATAGTAAGAGAGAGTTGGAGGAGAGGTGCTGCTGTAGATAGACTGATCCACACAGGCCATAGGAAGGGCACATGTGAAGTGGTATCCAAGATGAAAATGAGCCAGCCATAGAACTAAGGAGACAGCAGGTATAAAAGGCTTGTGGCCAGAAAGACCTCAGGGGGCTCAAAGAACCAAAATGGTACCAGTGTGATTGGCTGAGAATGCTAAGCATAGATAAGGTGGAAGGCTGGGAAAGACCGCACGAGACCTGTGAGCCTTTGTGAGGAGTGTGGCTCTTGTTCTAACAGCAACAGGAAAACTTGGAAGGGTTTTCCACAAAGGAGGAACAGAATCTGATTAACGTAATGGAAAGTTCAGAAGAATGAATGGAAGGAGGATAGTTCATAGCTATTGAGTAATCCAGGAAAGAAGTGGCTTGAAAGAAGCTAGCAGTACTGGAGGTGGAGAGAAGTATTTAAGGTACATTTTGGAAGTAGAAACACTGGGCTTTAACGTTAAGTGAAAGTGGATTCATTCATTCAACAAACATTGGAGATCAAGAAATCCGAACCCCAAAGATTTATTCCTCGCTGTAGCAACAGTGGTTTAGGTAGGGCTGCAGAGGCTCCCAACCATGGGAAGAGTTGGTGGAGTGCTAGCAGGGAGGTTTCAAATTCACCATAGATGAGATAACATGTGTATATATTAAATATATGCTAGAAAACATACTAGAGAACATGAGAGACAGTATTTACTCCACAGCTGTCTAAAATGCCCTGACCTGCCCTTCCCCAGAGTGGGAATGTCAATATAAAAATGGGCACCTAACATGAGCAAAATGTCCCTGAGTCTGACAGTCTCCTGCCACACCCAGGCCTCCTGCCTGGCACAGAATGTGCACCTTTTAGGGGAAAATATCATGCTCATTCCACAGAGGAACAGATAGGGGCTATTAAATACCATGTAAATTTCAGTATGTAGATTTCAACTTTCTCCCATTTCAGTTTTATCACAATAAAGTGAATAACTAAACAAGATCTCTTTTTTCTTTTCTCTTACAACTCTACTTTGTGCCATTTCTCTCCGTGCTTTCTACCTGCATAACACATCTTGTTATCATATTACAGTGACTGCATCTCAAATAGATGATAATTATCATATTTCTAGAGGCTGTTAGCATCCACTTTCCACAGTGATATCCTTACAAATCTCCATGTGAGTCATTTATTTCATTTTTTTATGAACATCACAGGTAGGTGCTCAGTGGAAAATAATCATTAATCTCATTAAAACAGCAGGGTGAGAAGCTTAAGAGCATGGCTCCTGACATCCTAGAAGTCTAGAATTGTGGCTCCTGAGACCCCAAATTGAGTTTTGTTTCTTTTAATCATAATGAATGTTAGAATCCAAAAGCATACTTTAAAACAAAATCTTTGAAACTTGACCAGAGGCTGTTGCATCTTGTTACTTAACGCTCACTTAACAATGCTAAGTGCTTCTGGTTCCTAACACCACCGCTGGCCAGCCTGGGAGGGGACCACATGCACAGGTGTTGCACCTGCCCAACATGCATTTTCAGGAGAAAACTGGGGAGATGTCCCCAGAATCCTCTGCTCCAGCAGTTCTACAGGGAGCTGTGCATGAAACAAGTCCCCAAGGCCTTCTGGATTGTCACGGTTGGAGTCCACATCTGTCTGCCACACAGCATCTTGGCTCCATAGAATTCCAACCATGTAGACCCTGACTCCAGTCTACACAGGAGGAAACAACAGGCACCAAATCCTGGAAGAGAGCCAGGGGAGCCATGCTTTTCATGACCCTTCCCATTCTCTAAGCTCAAAACTTCCCTGCCTGTAAGGCCAGATTGTTCATGATAGAAATCTGGACGTAGTGAACACAAAAGTGCCTTTCTCTGTTCAGCTTTCCCTTCTGGTCCTCTGGAGCTATGATCTCTCAACTTATTAGTTCAAGAATCATATTTTTCCTTCATGTCTTCCAGCCAGGTCTCCCTGGAAATCAGAACTCAATTAGTTCAGTTTTTCTCCATACCAGCTGATAAGGTTCTTATGAGTAGCAGTGAAATTGGGAGACATCCAAACATTAATAGCAGCATAGAGAAGTGACCCCTCATCATCATGTCTCCCGGGATTCCAGATTCTTACTTTGGAACCGTTCAGACCAGAGACACACACACAAACACAGACACATGCATACACACAGATATAGAGTTCTGTTCTCCTGTGGTTATTCAGGGGTACTCAGAGCTGAGGAAGACGAGCTAGTTGGACACATTCAGAAGGGAGAAATTTCTCCTATAGCCCATAAAATTAAAGGCAATAAATAAGCAAATAAAATGTGTTTCCTAGGACTCTGGAGGTGCTTCCTTTATTGGCTCATAAAGCATTGCCCAGCACTCTTGCTCTGCTATCGACAGCCCTGGTGACAAGGATGAGCTATCAGCTTACTAATTGGAATATCCTGTTCTCAGGAAACTCTTTTTCTGAAGGAATCAAATTTCCAGCTCCTACTGCCTCTTTTCAGGAGCCACTGCTCACAGGCATTTAGATATTCGAGATGGCTATTTCATAGCAACTTGGGCACGATGTGACAGATGCAAGGAGGAGGCAGATTCTGGGAGATGCCCACATAACAGGACTGTTAAGCTGAGAATTTTCACTTAGGCACCAAGATGCAATAGATATCAGAAGCCCAAGCGAGTGCTCAGGCAAACCAGTGCATGACACTTCAAAGACGTTGACTGAAAATTATTTAGTGATTGGCTTAGATTGAGGCACTAAAGGACTTCATTGTTGAAGATTAAGAGGGGCTTCGAAAAGGAATTCCGAGTTGGGGTCCACCCGTCCCTGAGGGAAAGGCTGGATGACTGACCCACTGACCCCATACTTGGTAAGAGAGGCTTCAGCCGAACCAGCTACAGAATTGATTTGGGTTCCCTGAAGTTGGGGGACACAAACGTCTGTGCCTAACTCATGGTGGAGAAAGCTAAGAAGCCACTAACACCACCTCCAATAGCAGGTCAAAGGTGGCCAAACCCAGGACCCATGGAGGGAATATCAACCTGCAATCATTTTAGTAGGCATCCTGCCCAAGAAGGCAGCTTGCCAGGGCATGGGACCCCTCAATAAGCCACTATGAGGGCACCAAAGGGGCAAGAACCATGGGAGGGGTGGGAGCAACCAGTCAAAGCTGAGGCCCTGGCTCCACCGAAGAAGCTGCAGTCACCTGGCCCAGCAGGGGCATCTCCAGAGAATCACACAATCACAATAAAAGAGGCATCTTAAATATCTGCCTGGCCTCCAGCACAGGCCACTTCAGGACAGTATCAGTCAAGTGAGAAGCCTCCTGCCCCCCATACCTTTCCTCCTCCTCCTCCTTTCTAGAATGGTGAGATATCACAGCTGGCAAGTAGGGAGGAAGAGCCAAAAGAGAGAAGCAGGACCCCATGCCCCTCCTTGGACTACAGCTCCTCTAGCAGAATTAACAGTGAGTTTAAGTTTTGCTGATTAAATAGCCCTAGACTCTCTTAAGACTGTGTTTTAGTGTAAATTAATATATGACTTACGAAAAAGAAAGTCATGGTCTTGTCTGAATTTTCACCCCATAGCAGAAGACGACTTACTCCAGTTGAGCACATTTAAAAGGACAGCAATAACAAAGATATAGATGCTTCTGTAATTACACCCCAGGAGTCTTGTTTATTCAAAGTACCGGATGTTCCAAGTCAGAGCATCAAGGAGAGGCTTTATTTGATCATCCATGGCTAATTTTGCCAGAAAGTCCTACAATTAGGAACTGATCCCTTCGGGACATCAGGCTTTATCTAAGATCAAAAGCTTCAAATCCACTGGGTTGTAATATTTTCCTGTCTGCGGAGGGAGGGGCTTTATGCACTCAGTAAAACAAATCTACAGTTGGGGTTGTTTGTCTAAATTTGTGAAGATAATTTGAGGATATAAGGAAGATTTTAAGAACATACAAAGAGGAAAAAAAACCAAAACAGGTCATATAGAAAGGAGCAAAAACTTGGGTGGTATTAGATTACAAAAGCGACACTGGGAGCTAGAAAGCAATGAATCAGCACCTTCAAAATTCCAGGAATAACTTGTTTTCAACCTAGCCTTCTAAAGCTCGCTAACCTGTCAATCAAATGTGAGCGTAGAATAAAGACAATTTTCAGACATGCAAAGGCAAATATTTATTTCCCACAGCCTCTTTCTTGGGAATCTACTGGAAGACATGTTCCTATAAAAAGGGAGTAAACGAAGAAAAAGGAAGACAAGGGATTAACGCAGGGGGTTCAGCCCAGGAGCAGGATGGAGGACTCCCTGAGATGAAGCCGTCCTCACGCCCCAAACAGCAGCACTGAGGCAGGCCTGAGCAAACAGCCCAGATGCAGTGGAAGGATGGAGCATTCATGGAAACCAAATGAAATGAATGGATTATATACATATATTCAAACATTTGTAAAACAGATTTGAGAGAGCACATAGAAAAAAATCAATGCCAAATGCTTATTGAATTTTCTTTATAAAAAGGGCAAATATTAATATGACTGTGTCTGGGCTTGGCCTGTTTGCCCTCATTTCCATTCCTTGCTCTTCTCTGGCCCGTTCTATGTCATGGGAGTTGAAGCGAGCAGAGCAGGCTAACTCCTGTAAGCTGCGTTTCTCAATTGGCTTCTATGCGAATTTGGCCAACAGGAGGCACTGAAGAGAGACAGGGGCAGGGGAGGGGAAAAGCCTAGGTGTCTCTGCCCCTGGCTGTCTGTCTCATGTGGCATCTCCCACGGAGTTGGCACCTCCTCATGGCTTTGGCTCCTCTCAGAAAGAACTGCCACTGGCCCTGCATCTTGGGCTCTGGAAAAACTGCCTATGCCCTTGGCTCTCTACCTCTAGGCCGAGTGGCCGCTTCCTGCTGCAGCAAATTTCTGGTTGCCTTGACTTCCTCTGTTTGGCTTCCCAACTCTTCCATGACTTGTATAGCCCATTCCTTCAATTCTGCCTAAAATGCTTAAAAATTCACGTTTTTCCAACTGGACACTGATTCAACCAGGAAAAACAAAGCTTACATCATGGAAGTTTCTTTAACACGGAACAATATTTTCACCATATGTAATATTAATACTGTCTATTGTTTTAACCCAAAGTGTGAGGTCTGAGGAGGAAGAGGTATGTGTTTTAAGGAGGTAGAAAGTATAAGGCAGCCAAATCCTCATAGACTATAATAAGAAATGAATACATAATGCCTAATACTGCTGAATCAGAAAACAGTTGTGCCAGCATGCTATTTAGTAATAAGGTAGCAAATATGAGATAAAACAGCTACGGGGGTCTTCAATCAAGCTTCTCTGGGGTGAGGGCTGGAAAGATGACTGTGGTGAAGCAGAGAACTATTTTATTTTATTATAGATACTATTTGAGGCTTTTTTTTTTAACTATGTAAAGGTTACTTTGATACAAGTCAAAAATAATCTCAATTTAATAATGATCTATTCCAGTGGTTTACTGAGGGATTACATTAAACTCACTAACCTATAGTTTGCAAAGCTGACCTCTGCCCCAGGTGAGGTCACTTTCGTCAGAACATTGACTCATTTATGGCCTCTGGCCCCAGTCCCTCTCTATCCCACACTCTGATGTTTTCTTCTACAAATTTGTCTTCTGGAAGCCTCATCTAATAAAATCCAGGCCAGAAACATGAACTCATTTAAAATAGCTATGCTGTTATCAATGTCCCTAAACTCAAATTGCACTGTGGAGAGGTAAGTTACCTAGATACTCGACCTCCCGGATCCAAGAGTGATAGAGAAGAAAGAGAAGACGAGGAGAGAGGAGCAAGGCTGCGACCCCAAGCCCCACCAGGAAGACCGAGAAGACGGGAGGGAGAATCTGTAGATCTTAGAGGGAGGAAGAGGTACAGAAGGCAGGAAATACTGCTATTTGTCGCCTTCCCTACTTGAGCTTCAATTTCCTTTTGTTCAATAACCTCCTATCTGAAACATCATCTCCCAGAACAAGTCAGGGGTAGTGGCCACAAAATAAACTCAAAGGAGAGCTCAATCTCTCCTGCGCACCCTCTCTTTCTCTTTTTTTCTCCCTCTCTTTTCTCTCTCTTCTCTCTCTTTCTCTCTCCCCGCCCCAGTCATATGCCAATAACTGACTTTCAGGCTGTTTTTTTGTTATTTTGGGGCATCTCATTCTGAGTTCTACTCTACCCCTTGGATAATCGTGCGATCTATTCATTTTCAGTTATCTGTCTATTGTCCTCTGGTCTAATGGTCTGAACTGGTTCCAGGTAGTGGTTTCTCTTAGCTCTCCCTCTGCCTTCTAGCTGCAGTGGTCTATGAAGCACATTATGAATGCATCAGACACTCTGCTTCTAGTCTCTGGAATAAAGAGGCTCTGAGCAGTCTCTGGTCACCACCTGGCCCCAGGACTGGTTTTGTAATGTGATTCTGTAATGCAGCGGCGCCTTCCTACTGGGGCTCGCTGAGATCAGAGAAGTCACATTGGGAGGCTGGCTTCAGCCTCCAGAGTCTTCCCTGACTCCAAGTCCCCTCTTCCCTGTATCAGCACTTCCCACAGCGTGCTCTACAACACCCTAGTTCTGTGCAGAGCTATTAAGTGCTATGAGATAGAAGGTTCTGTGGTCAAATGACTCCGGGAATTACAGGCTAATCCTAGTTAGATGAAAAGGATTCCTGACTCCGGACTTCTCAAGCCTTGCTTGGGAACCTCCAAGAGTGAAATGTACCTGCAGCCCTGGGCAAGCTCATGTGACTGGAGAGCCCTCCTTTGCGGACACATCCCAGGATGGATGTGTACGGAACTTGCTTTAGGAAATGCTTGTCTTCCATAATCTTCTCCAAGCTCCTTAGCACCGACTTTGCAATCTAATGGAATTTGCTCAAATTGCTTCCAGAAGGATAATCCAATGGAATCCTGGCAGGATTTACAGGTCTGAGTGACTGTGCATAGCTGGGTGAGTAAACTCAGGACTGAGAGAGGGGCTGAGCCACCCAAACAGTCCCCTGAACCCCACCAGGTGATTCATCCCCAAATTCCCATTAGAGGGCAGTCTGTGCCATCCCTTGCCCTGGCTACACCTCTACATGCCCTGTGCTCCCTAAAGCACAGATACCTCCTTCTCTATGGTCTTAGCTTAGGTTCCTGCCAGAAGCTGACTCTTGGGCAAGTATTTGAGTTCAAGGAGGTGAAGAAAACCTGGTAAGGGAGAAACATGAGATGAGAAGGGAAGGCAGCGAGTAAAGGTGCTTTATGCAGCCAGCATGCTGGGAGATTGGGACTGAATCCTGATGGGGCCACTCAGTACGGAGCACATGCCTCAGAGCTGACTTTCCCAAGGGGCCAGGGAACGGGCGTGTTGATACACCGTCTCCTGGCAGTCATCAGCTGATGTGTGGAGGGCAGGACTGCTGATTTCCTAGCACTCTGGCCTGCCCCAGTGTAGCAGACACCAATGGGAAGAGAAAGCACTCAGGCAAAGAAACTCAGGTGCTGGTGGTTGGAAGTTGGACCCGTGGGATATGGACAGGCACTGATAGCATCTGCTGCACCTCTGAGGATGTCATCACCCTTCCTGCCCTAGCAGGCCCTTCAGGAGGCGCAGACCTTGTTTGAATGATCCCAGCTGTATCCCCAGTACATAGCTCAGCAGCAGGCCCCACAGAATGGTGGATCCTTCAAAACATAGCTTAAATACATTTCTTGGCATCATCCACCCCATTCCACAGAATTAATCATCCCCATCTAAGTCCCTACATCCCTCTTTGCTCCCCTCTGGCTACACCGAATTACAATTGCTGTCATCCTTGTCTGTTTCTCTACTAGGCTGTGGGCCTCCTGAGAAGGACCCTTGTTTCCTAGGGCCAAGGCCTATAGCAGGAGCTTAAAATGTAGCCCCTGGACTGCCTGGAGCCAATTCCACTGGGGCCTGGAGAACTCAGTGTGAAAAAGAACATTCGGCTCCCGCCTGTCTGCTGGGAAGCCCACATGCAGCTGGAGGGGCCTGCCCCCCTCCCCCAGCTGTGCCAGCCCCATACAGTGGGTACACCCTCACTGTGCATTTGGCTCTGCCCTGGAGCTGGGCTCTTCACACTGCTCCCAGGTTCTTATTTATGAAAGCCCTGCACCTCAGCCCACAGACCTCCGGAGCCAGAAGGCAAGGGAATGAGAGGCCTCTGGGCAGAGGGATCGGCTTGGACTGTTCTGCAATGAGGGGAAATGTACAGAGGCAGGGAGAATGAGGGGTGGCATCCTGGGCTCACTGAGAAAGGGAACCCATCCTCTCCCAGGGGCGAGACCCAGCCCTTTATCGTTATATAGAAGCCATGAGGACAGTCACACCAGCTGGGATTCCCGTACTCAGGATAGTCTGTCTTCCTCTTAGAGGTCCCTGCCCTGTCCTGGTGGGAATTCAGAAGCATGGCTACTGATTGCAAATGTGTTAAGAAGAAGATAAAAACAAATCAGTATCCCAGGCACGCTAAGGTGATGGGCTTGTGCATCAGTTCTTCAGCAACCTTATGAAATTACCTAAAGCCAAACTTCCAGCCACATGGGAGACAGAAATAAGGCCTCCAAGGTCAGACACCCCCAGCTTATCCTGCCTGCTGCAAGGCTAGCCCTTGCTGTACAAGGTGTGCTCCGTGGCCCAGCAGCAGCATGGGCATTGCTGAGGAATGTGTCACAAATGCAGACTCTTGGACCCTAGCCCAGACCCACCTCATCGTAATCTGCATTTGAACAAATCCCCACCAGATTCATATACACATTAAACCTGCAAAGTCCAGCCTTTGTTCAGATTCGCTCCATTTGCTCAGAGTTCTCCTCTTTACACCATAAGAAGCTATGGGTTTGCCAGTCTGCAATCTTGAGCACCTTCCCAATGGTCCAATCCGATGCCCACTGCTGTGCCTAAAAGAGGGAGTGTCTTGCCTCCTGGCCTCTACTCCTGCTGCTCTCTTTGCTGGGACTGCCCTGCTTTGCCCAGCTCCATTCTTAGCCTGCCAAAATTCAGCTCTAGGGCTCCCTTCTGGGCAGCAGCTTCTTCAGCCGTCCTCTGGTCTCCCATGAGTCTACACTATGACTGTCCTCAGTCACAGCATAGCCTTCATCAGACTGTGCAGCTCTGGAGTGTCCTCATCACGTGGGGAGCTCTGTGGTCAGCTTTATACAACCAACTGCTGCCATAGACACTTAAAACATATTGGTCGAAGAGCAAAGGATGCCCACCGGACATTAGTCTGAGGGTAAAATAGCCCATTCGTTCTAGAGGAGCCAATGGCAGATGGATCTGAAAATGTGCCCCCTATGCTGGCCCAACCTGCCTCTGACCTTCCACACAGGGCTTCTGGGAGCTAAGGCCTGAAGAAGGTTCAGGAAAGGTCAGCACACCAACTTCATAAGACCATTCTGAAATCCACACACTCTTCCTCTCCTGATTGTGGCAATACCTTAAATGGCAGAAGGCACTAAAGGCAGCCCTTGGTGACGCTAACGAGCGTCGGGAGGGCAGGTGATGGGGGCTGTGCCTTCAGGATGCACAGACGTTACTTAAATAAATAATGAGCTCAATATCCGTGGGTGAGTTGGTATTTAGGCTCCTTTCCCTGTGTTTTTGGATGGATGATTAATGCAGCTGTACAAAAGAAGCTGTGAGCTGTGCGTGGGCAGATGCAGACTGAAATGAAGGCCCCAAGCAAAGTGCCATTGAGGGACAGGGTGGGTCCAATGTGTAACTCCCCTCCCCGGAAGGACACAGCACCTGCTCTCCGCAGGGGACTCTCCATGCATTTCTCATTCATCTTGTCAAGAGCTCAGTGAGATTACTGTTATTATCTGCATTTTACAAATGAGGAACCAGAAGCTCTGAGCGGTAGAAAAGAAAAGATTATCCAAATTCACCTAGCCGCTGAGTGCTGGAGTCAGGCCGCCCATCCAAACCTGTTTCTAAGGCAGAGCTCTTGCAAAATGCAACAGACCTGCTTCTGACCACCAGAGACCTAAGCTAGTTCTGAGCAATTTGCTTCATTTCAAAAATAGCCAGGTGAAATGTTAATAAAGCCTGCAAGGGTCTGTCTGCTGCCTTCAAACAATGGAATGGACACTAGATGGAGTGTGCAGAAAGTCACATGGTTTATAAGAACAAGAGTCCCAGGGACTAGAAGGACAGGGCCCATGTTATGTGGGGACCTTAGCAGGCCTGCCAAAGATCCAAGATAGGTGAGGAGAAACTGCACCGCTCTTCCAGGGCCCCACGAAGTGGAGTCCCAAATCAGTGCACTGAGACTAAAGGAAGAGGCCCCAGTGCCTGCAGCCGGGAGCAGCCAGGGCCAGGCAGCCGCAACATGAGCCTCAGCATCTGCCACGCCTGTGATTAATCCTAGCTCTGCTTCTAGAGCCAGGGCTCTGTGAGAACTTGGGCAAGTCACTCAGCATTTCCAAGCCACCAGTGACATGTGATCATCATGCCAATCTGGAGGAGAGCCTGTCAGAAGATAATATAGGAATAACATATTTATTAGGTTAATGGCTAAAGGAAAGAAGACAAGAGTTTCCTCCTCTTCTCACAAGCCACCCAATACAACATTTTAACAATCAGTTCTCAGCAGACACCACCTGGGTGTTCTCTAATTCAGTTCCATTATGACACCATCTACCATTGGTTCAGGCTCAGTCCCACAAGATTGCCCCCACTTCAGAGGCCAGTTGCAAGTAGTTGGTGGTTACCTATGCCTTTGACAACCCACTGTAAGTCGGAGATTCCTATGACCCACTCCTCAGTATGATTAATTTGCTAGAGTGGCTTACAGAACTCAGGGACACACATTACCTATGTTTATCAGTTTAATATAAAGACTATTATAAAGGATTTAGATAAACATCCAGATGGAAGAAATGCATGGTGTAAGGCATGAGAGAAGGGTGCACCACCTCCGGGTGCTTTTTGCCAAAAATAGGGGTGAAGATAAACTATGCAATTCGTAACATCACAATGACCAGACAGTAGAATTCCTTTTCGGGAAAGGTCTTTACAAGACCAATTTCGTTAGTGCTGGGTGGCAGGTGGGCATACAAAGACACACACACAGACAGGCACACACACCCAGGACCAGGGCTGTGTACCAACTGTGGCCCAGACAGCAAAAGAGGGGTGGAGTTTACCTTCATGGGCCAGTGAGAAGAACAGAGGGTTTGCTTCTGACAAAGAAAAGGGCGGACCTCGGGTGTCAGGCCAGCAAGCTGACATGAGCCTGGGATGAACTTCGGGGCAGGGAACCCTCATGCGGGAAGGGGCCAGCAGATGCCTTCAGGACTTGGAGGCTTCTGGAGCCAGTTAAAGCTGCTGCCCTGTATCATCTTCTCTAGGAAGGCCTATTGTGAGCCAGAACCCTTCGCATGGGTGAATTCTCTTATTCCCTTGGTGGAACGTGCAGACTATCCGCACGGTGAGAGTATCACAGAGACGGTGGATGGGAAGATGGGCACCCAGGAGGCAGAGGCCACCTCGAGTCCCTGCGAGTGAGTGGGAATCTACAAGAAGGACTCAGCGTGCTGGAAGCTGTGAGGTTATCTGAAACGATGCATGTATCTTTGAGGGGCGAGTGGGCCTGCTGGCACCTGGGCCACCCTTGTCAGGGGCTTGGCACCATCCCAGGTCCTTGTACCTCCTGCCCTTCTTGCCTTCTTCTTTCCTGGGTTCATTTCCTAAAATTTCTCTGGCTGTCACAATGTGCTCTGAAGGTCAGAAGCCCATGCTGCATCAGGGCTATCCCCATCTTAGGAAATAAAGGTAATATTGGGTTTCTGTGAAATGAAGCGTGTGCATGCCCCAAGGTTTTTGGGCACCCCAGGACACCTGTACCCCTGTCAAGAAGGGGCAGAACTGAGGCATAGATCTGAAAGCTAAATCACTCCAAATGGGTTTTCTTCACCTTCTTCTACTTTTTTAAAAAAAATAATTCATAGTACTAGACAGGTTGACAACTTATTAAAAATGGTTCCTCACCTGGAAAGTGCTTATTACTTATAGTGTACTATCTTTATTACATCCATACTGACATTTAACACTCAATAAATCTCCGCTCCTTCTATGAAGATATGTCTGACAGCCAACGGCAGTCCCTGCCTTTTCTCTGCCTTCTAGCCTGGGGTTTGGCTTCAGGGAGCTGAACTGTGTGCTCTGCTCCCAGGACCCCCAAAGCCAAGATGAATCTTAGTGAAAAAGACCAGTCCTGTGAGAGCTTTGTCCAAGCTGATGGCTTCTCCCCCAGCATAGCTGAGACCCTCATATGCTAAAAGCAGCTGATGCGCAAATGTAAAGGGAGTTGGATGAGATCTGTGTATGTGAGGGAAGGAAGGAACGTTCCTGCCATCTCCCCCACCACCTGACCTGGTGCGATGGCCAAGGCCCCTCACTGTGGTCTCCCCAGCCACCACTCTCCTCTCCAGGAATGACAACCCATCATCCTCCAATAAATCAATATGCCCGCAAACTCTGGACCTTTGCCCATTCTTCTTTAACCTTTCTTTTGCATCCCTAAGCTACCCAATCAATGCTCTGAATCGTCCCCACTCACTTCCCCCTCCCCCTTTATTTAACCATTCCACTTTTTTTTGCTGTGAAAGGTTGTCTTCACAATATTATTATAAAAATCATTTCATATTGCATCAAGGCATAAGAATGGCACGATGGACTCTGGGGACTCGGGGAGAAAGGGTAGGAAGGGGTGAGGGATAAAAGACTACAAATTGGGCTCAGTGTACACTGCTTGGGTAATGGGGGGACCAAAATCACAAATCACTCCTAAAGAACTTACTCATATAACCAAATACCACCTGTTCCCCCAAACGTATGGAAATAATTTTTTTAAATAATAAAACAAAAAAAAAATAGTTTATTGCATCATTATTTAGCATTAGGAAATGTTAGTACAAATAAACTATACCCAGTGAGTATGTAAGTTTTGAGACCCATTGAAAATACTCATTCATCCATGCATCCTTTCAGCTGTTTTATAAATTGAAATTATTTTTCTCTACTCTCATTCGAGTCCCCACACAGGTTTTCCTCAGCAGCTGAGCTTGAAGGTTTCCACACACTGATTACTAATAAGGACAGTGGGAGCCCCGATCGTTGCGCTGAAACTCCATCCACAATAGCTGAGGCAGCACCAAGCAAGAGCTCCAGGCATGACCAGAGCTGGCCAGTCCACCCAGCAACTTCTGCAAGCCGGGGCTCTGTCCTCCTTTCTACTGCACACCAAGCTCACCTTTCTCATGAAAAGTCAGGGACAACCAAGAGCTGAATGCTGCCTGCATGGACACTGCCTGCTCCCCATGCAAATTCCTGCAGGAGAAATGCACAGTGAATCGGGTGATCAAAGTAATGGCTCGGGTGAGGGAGCAGGACAACAGTGGTTATAAGTCCAAGCTCTGTAACTGAACAGCTGGGTCTGGGTCCTAGGTCCAAGCCTTACTATCTACGACATTGTACAGCTATTTATCCTCCCTAAACTTCAGGGGATGATAGCTATCTCTACTTTACAGAGCGTATTAGTTTCCTATTGTTGTGGTAACAAATTACTACAAACTTAGTGATGTAAATGACATAAATGTGTTATCTTACAGTTCTGCAGGTCAAAAATCTGCCATGGGCTTCACGGAGCTGAAACCGAAGGGTCAGCAGGGCTGCACTCCTCCTGCAGGCTCCAGGGGAGAATCCATTTTCCTCCCTTTTCCAGCTTCTATAAGCTTCCGCGTTTCTTGACTCAGGGTCCTCTGCCTCCCGCTTCACAGTCAGCCCAGGTGGATTGAATTCTCCTCTCATTGAATCACTGTGACTCTCCAGCCTGACTCTTTCGCTTGTTAAAACCCTTGTGGATAATCCAGGATAACCTTCCAAGTCCAGGTCAGCCGATTAGCAAACCTAATTCCCTCTTGTCATGGAATCAACTGTATTTCTATTCTGGAGATTAGGATGTGGACCTCTTTGGGGGGCATCATTCTTCCTGCCACATAGGGTTGTTTGGAGAATCAAATGAACAATACTTGGCACATAAGTGCTCTTTAGCTATTGGAAATTTCTGTATTTGGTCCAAATCCTTGTGTGAACTCCTGGCCCTTGGCAGCAAAGTACTTGGGGGAGCCCATCTGGTCTATGTGATCCAAGCTTTTTTTCTCCTGGACCCAACTGAGGTCCCTCCAAGGCTGAGAAGGCCACTTCCAAGTGGGTGGTAACTATGGACCCAGCTCACCACATGGATTCCTAAAAGGCCATGCTCACCAGAAAGACGAGTAAGGTCCAAAGACAGCCTATCTGAAAAGCCAAGAGCTTTAATCATTTTGCTCTTCACAAAGAAAGCTCTACAGTAGACCTCAAGGCCCAAACAGGACCTTGCCCTTGACCCATACGGTCTTTAGTGACCGACTGAAGAAGAAAAAGAAGGGCTTAGTCAGCCATAGAAGTTAAGGGGCAATATTAGAGCCCACTGCTGTGAAATGTGATCCAGACAAGGGAAGTGTGCCCCAAATTTGGAAAGAAAGTGATTTGGTAATAATAGCATCAGTAGCTAACATTTTTTGAGTACTTTCTACACGCCCAGCCCTGAATGAAAAGCTTTATGGAGTTTAATCTTATTCCATCCCCACAGGCGTATGAATGGGGGAGCGTTATTATGAGAGTGAAATAAGCAGGCACTCACACATAGGTGGAAATAGCTTGCTGTTAGCAAACCGATAGCTGAGATATGTGGGATCCCTGCAGTTCCATCCTTTGACTTGGGCAGGTCTCAAGGATGCATTGCTGGGACAGGATTAGTAAGCCTTATGTTGAAACCTATTCATCTGAGCTGAACCTCCCTGAGAGAACAGTGTGAGCAAGAGGAGTGAGGCAAGGGCCTTTCCCAGGGAGAAAGAGGTCCACCTGTGCCCACCACTGTCCACGCCAGTCCACATGAAGATGTAATCTCCTTGGCAGGTTGCTCCCTAGACAGAAGATAGAATCAGTTCCATCCAGTTTAGCAGGCAGAGCTTGGGAGTTGGGCCTGCTTTTAATGCCAACTCTGCCATGGAAACACTGGTGACCTTAGGAAATGTTTTTAATTTCTGTGTGCTTAGACTTCTCATTTGTCAGATGATGATGATATTAATAATAGCAAACATGTATGTAGGTGTTTACCAAGTGCCAGGCCTTGGTCAACGAGCACGTGTGTTAACTCTTATTCCTTGTAGCAACTCGTTGAGTTAGGTATTATTGTTAGTCTGTTTTGCAAATGGAAAACTGAGGCACAGAAAGTTTATATTAAGCAGTCTGCCAAAGGTCACAGAGCCAACAGTGGTCAGAGCCCGGATTTAAACACATGGAGTCTGGCTCCAGCCTCAGCGTTCCGACTACTACTCTATACTGCCTCACAACATGGCTGCTGTGGTTTGAATGTGTCCCCTGAAAAGCCTGTATTGGAAACTTCATCTCCAATGTGACAGTGTTGGGAAGTGGTACCTAATGGTGGGTGTTTGCATCCTGGGGGCATTCACTCATGAATGCATTAATGACTTTATCACAGGAGGAGGTTCGTTGCTGCAGGAGCAGGTTCATTACCACAGGAGTGGGTTTCTTATAAAAGGGCAAGTTTGTTCTCTTCTCCTTCACTCATATTCTTTTTTTTATTTTTATTTTTATTTTTTTTCTCTTCTCTCTCTCTCTCTCTCTCCCCCCCCCCCTCTCTCTCTCCCTCTCTCTTTCTCTCTTCCCTTTGGAGACCAGTCTAGGGGTGCAGGAGCCTGGAGCTTCTGCCATCCCCCTGCCTGGAGCAGTTTGCATGAATAGTAAGAACACTGCCCGAAGAACAGAATGAACCTGATGCTGCATTTTCACTGTGCCACACCCACTCAGCAATAACCGTTTTGGACCTGGTGGGGGAGAGGAAGGAGGAGGGTAGAACCTTAAAGAGAGACCTCGGACTGGAAAGGGTCTCTTGTCAGGGCTTGAATTTTATTTTGTTGTTGGTAGTGTCTGGATGTATTTTCAGTGGTAGGGTAAAGAATGATGAATAATTTATTTAACAAATTTTTTTTTAAAGTTAACAGCTTTTAAATTCTTTTTTTAAAGCTATTTATTTGGAAGATTTCTGGAGAAATATTTCACTAATTTAGATGTAAGAATGTGACGGTTTTGAAATTATTTTCGATAGTGTGTGTGTTACATGTGGGGAAGAGCCACGGTAACAGTAACTAGTCTGGACTCTTAAATTTGATATTCAGGTTAAAGTCTTAAACAGGGATTTGATGCATTGATTATTTTAAATTAAGATGTATATGAAAATCATTTTACTTTGTATATTTCATGTGTTTTTTTATAAGCTATTAGCTTCGCTTTTGCTAACATCCAAGGTGCATACTGTTATCCAGGTTGATTAACTTATATCCCACTTCCTTCTGCACTCCCATCATTTTGTCATAATCCAATGAGACTCTTCTCTTTGCAGGGAAACACTTTCATAGCCAATGTGTAAGAACTCCATAAAAGATCCCTCATTTTGTTTGACATTGTGATTTTCTTCTCAATATTAAAAAAAAAAATAGGCTTTAAAAAAAAAAACCACACACACACACAAACACACACACACACACACACACACACACACACACACACACTCACTCCTCCCATCATGGGATGATACAGCAAAAAGGCCCTTACCAGATGTTGGCCCCTTGATCTTGGGACTTCCCAGCCTTCAGAACCATGAGCTAAGAAACCTCTGTGCATTATAAATTCTCCAGTGTCAAGTCCTCTGTTACAACGGCTCAAAATAGACTAAGACAATGCCTCACCTCCTAAGTCTGTTAGGAATTAAATAAGATATCTGTGTAATATGTATGCATAGCATCTCATGTATAATAACAGTATATAAAGCATGCCAAATATAATAAATATTAAACACATAAGTTAAGAAATGAATGGGGGCTCGGTGATAGAGCACTCAGCCCAGTCCAGGGGCCTATATGGACAGGTACTATTGTTTTCAAATGGCCAATGGTGTAACCAGAGTTACAAGGAAATGCAAGTCTTCTGTGGGACCATCTCTGACTTGTGTGTCAGAGACAGCCCTGCCCAGGTCTGTCCCAGCGGATGCAACCGCTAGGCCTCGTGCTGCCTTTGACTTGCGGTCTCCCCAAATCATGAGGCACTGGGCTTGGGTCTCCCCAATGAAACTCCAACATGGACTGTCAGAGGTTTGTCTGGCACATCTAAGACTGGATAAGGCAACCCAAATCCACTCTGATTCTAGCATAGCCACACTCCCAGCCCTGAAAGCCCAGTACGCAAAAGTGGGCTCTGGCAGACAGTGGAGGTGCAGATGGCAAGGTGACAGAGGCAAGGTGTGCACTGAAGCAGAGTTGGACAGCCTCAGAGGCCAGATCTAGGTCTAGCAAGTGTCCAGAGAGAGGTGGTCATCTCCAGGCCAAGTCGTTTGTCTCCCTGGCCCAGTTGAGGTCACTGTCACCAGGAAGTCAGAAGCCAGGTCAGCAACATGATGTGGCTCTCCATCACATGTCCTGGACATATAAGGGCACCTCAACGCTCTGTCATTCCAGGAGCTCTATGGCAGCTGCTCACTTATAAGACATGTCCTATGAATCATTTGCAAGAAACAGGTGTCGAAAAAGACACACTATCATCCAAGAGCCATGAGCAGTGACACTGACAGGCATGACCACCTTCCAGGCCTCCTTCCCAGGCTCAGAGCACCAATCTAGTCAATGAATGCAAAGAACAATTAGTCCTGCCAGATGGGGCATGTATCAAAAACCCTCTCCCAGGGCATAACCAATTAAAGCCTGGGTTTTTAAAAAGCCAATTGATTCGCTCAAAGGAGCAAACTCCTGGCTGCAGGGGCTCTTCCTGCTGAGCCATTTCTCTGCATTTCCTAAAGCAGATCTAAAACCTCCCTAGGGATCTGGTTTTCGTATGGCTATGCACAGAGTCCGTGGATGATCTCTATGCTTCAAAGCACTTGGCAGGCATTTTTCAGATGCAAATTCATTTAATCACTCAACACGATTTCACTTCACCCTTTCACCCTGGAATCTGTATCCTGGGAAGGCCAGCAGCAAAGCACTGGGGCAGCAGGCTGGATGGACCAAGCTGAGTTGGCTGGCACAGTCTACACACACCACAGAGGTGCAGTCAGGGACCTCTGAGCCAGGCACTCCCCTCTGCAGCCAAGTGGAGCCTGAGGAACAAAGAAAGCCTTCCCATTACAGGAGATTCAGATGGACAAAATCAGTAATGAAAAGCTCATCCCTCATAGAAAGGAAGAGTACCTATGATTCATTTAGCATTGACTCAAAGTTTGATTTTTAAATTCTAAAATGAATAATGTGGGACACTGTTTTATTGGCCCAACCAGAATTAATGAGTAAATGAAAAAAGAAAAAAAGGTTCTTTGGGGCAGGGGGAAATCACTCCAAATTGTATCCTCGTGTTTAAGTCACGCAGGCCTCCTGCTCTCAGGCAAAGGCCAGCATTCCATCCAACAGTTATTTGCACTGATGTACTGCCAGCTTTGTGCCAGGCAGTGGGCATATAAAAATGAAGAGACACCAGGTGCTGCCTTCTGGGCCACTTTCCTACTCGCTGTGGCCTCACAAGGAACATCTCTGGTACCTGGCAGCTGCCTGTTTAGAAACCAACATCAACAGTGCCATAGAAGCCGAAAATACTGCTAGCTTCCAGTCTAGGATCCCATGTGACCCCAAGAGCCTGCTTCCTCAGTCTGTATTTGCCACTGGCCCTCTTGCTTGGGAATGACAACCTACTTCAAGGGGTTATGCCCAGGACTGCCACATCCAAGAGGTTTCATACCATCTTTGTGTCCTGCAAAGCTCAGCTTGAACTCGCCATCTTTTCCACAGCACTGACTGCCACCTAGACATGATTCAGCCATATGGGAGACCCCTTGCAGGTGAGCTGAATGCAGAGTCATGCCTCACAATCTGCTGCCGCGTCCCTTCTTTCCTCTGCTATCTGCCACACATAAATTACACAGCCTCAGCCTTTGTGGCTTTTAAGTACAGAGGACTTGGGTAGATTTGACAGCAGTTCCTCTTCCATTCTGTCAGTACACACACTCCTGATCTTGGGGCATTTCCACTATAGCCAAATCAGAAAGATGAATCGAGCCTTGGGTGCCATTATTCAAAGCTGGTATAAGACTAATGTTCTCAATGGATGGCAAAGTATTTTAATCTTACAACTCCAACCATGATCATCTGGCAGTGTTGCAAATCAGATGCCAAATTCCACCAAAGGAAAATGCAGTAACATGGAGTTATAAGCCAATCATGTGCTCTGTGGTTTCAGCATATAAATGTAGAAGCCCAGCATGAATCTTCAAGAGCATCTTGACTTTGCCTAGGGAAGGGGAAAGTTGAGGAGTGTCTAAAAAAAAAAAAAAAAAAAAAACCTCCAAAATTATATCTTAAATAAAAAAATCCAATCCAGCCCAGGAGATGTGAATCAAAATGTATTAGAAATTAGGCCAGCATTTTGTCAGCAATTTGAAGTTCTGAGCTGAGGGCCTGGACTTGAGGTTTCAAACCTGAGGTTTCCAGCTTTGTTTCCTAAAGTCCACTCAACAAAATAGGACACAGAGCAGCATTTTTGCACAGTGTGGACAGGAATGTTAGGTTAAACAAAACGAAACATGCTTCTTTCCGAAGGTACTTTTCAGAGCCTTACTATGCTAATAATGAATGTGAATCTCCAGCAGGGGATTGGGGATGCAAACTTCCCCCAAATGAATTTAACATTTAGAGAGGGATGACTTGTGGGACATATCAAGACTCATCAAGTCAGGGGTTCAAGTAATCTGCAAAAGCAGGGTTGTTGATCCTCCAGAGGATGCCAAATGAGCTTCACTTTTTTTTTTTTTTTTTTTTTGAGATGGAGTTTTCTCACTCTTGTTGCCCAGGCTGGAGTGCAGTGGCAGGATCTAGGCTCACTGCAACCTCTACCCCCTGGGTTCAAGTGATTCTCCTGCCTCAGTCTCCCAAGTAGCTGGGATTACAGACATGCACCACCACGTGCAGCTAATTTTTTGTATTTTTAGTAGAGATGGGGTTTCTCCATGTTGGTCAGGCTGGTCTCGAACTCCCGACTTCAAGTGATCTGCCTGCCTCAGCCTCCAAAAGTGCTGGGATTACAGGTGTGAGCCACCACATCTGGCTGAGCTCCACTCTTAAGCAGTCATATTCATTTGCTCATTAGAGGCAAAGAGACATAAGTGGAACCTAAGATGAAGTAGGCATGACAGAAAGTCATATGCAGCAGCGTCCATTCAAGTGAATTTTAAAAACATCAGAGACCAAGTAGTGGCACACAGAACGAAAAGACCAGTGCTCAAAAGCACCAAAGCAAAAACTACACGGGAGATGTGAAGACCCACCAGGAACATGCCAGAAAACCCTTGTGAATCCTGAATGAGGGCAATCCTGATTATAGAAGAGGTAGCAGAGGCTCTCAGAAGTCCCTTAGTACTGGGAACTTCTGCTAGAAACATGCCAGAGCAGAATGGGTAGCACCGCAAAAGGCTGTGACCAAGAGATGGGCATGTCCTCCTCTCAAGGTAGTCCTTTGCCACCTTCTCTCAGACTCGCCACTCGACGATGCACCAGACCCTTTGCAAAGAGCATTACAACCATCCTCTCATTATAACCTCATACTCCTAATCCTAAAACATGTGCTATTACCACCCCTGTTACACAGCTGAGGCAACTGAGGCTCAGGAAGATCAGGTAACTTATCTAACGACACACGGCAAGGAATAAGAGCCAGGAGCTTATTGTGCATTTGTTGAATGAAGAAATGAACAAATACGGAGAAAGGGTCTCTGCAAACACTTCTCCACTAATATAAAAGGCTGGTTTGGAATACAGCAATAGAGTTTTGATGATTTACTGATTTCATTTGATTGCTAAAAAGTTACCCACAGCCTGAAAAATGACAGCCCCTCTTCTGTTCACTCTTCTGGTTCACCTATCACCAAAAAGCCTAGCATTAGCAACACTCCACATGCTGTCATACTGCAAATTGGGTCCAATGACAGGGAAGCAGGGTCGGCTCTTGCCTGACTCAGATGAACCCAACTAGCAGCCCCTGGGTTTAGCCATGAGCCCAAACTTACCCAGCAGTAGATTGCTACCAACTCTAATAACAGGGCGTGCTGGAAAAATAAAACCGAAGATGGTCCTTAGGAGGAGAATTCCTCTTCATCAATTCTACTTTTCTAAAGAACTCTATCTCTCAGTAGGTTCTGATCGACACTGCAGAGGAGTGGGTGAAGGGCCACCAGACAGCAGGTAGGAAGAAGAAAACACTGCACCAGGAAGGAAGGGCAGGCCCTGCAGAACAAGCTGATGGAAAACACTGAGCCTCAGTTTTCTCGTGAGAATTCCACACTTCTCTGAACCCACCCACCTACCTGGCTGCTTCTGCTATCCCCACTGCAGGGGTCAAAACCCCCACCATTTCTGCCCTGGGTCTCTCCCGTGGCCTCCCACCTAATCAACCACTTCTATGCCAGTTCCCTCACCTGCTGCCACCCACCAACCATCAACCACAGTAATCAGAGTGAACTTCTAAAAACATAAATCAGAGCACATCACACCTCACTTAAAATGCAGGAGCTACCTCCCTTCTCACTTGGTAGAGCACCCAAATACTCCACCCTGGTTTCCCAGGGCCTCTCCAGTCCTGCTCATCCCACCCTTCTCTTGCTCACTCTGTTCCAGCCACGCAGACCTTCCTGCTTCCAGGCTCATTCCCACCTCAGGGCCTTTGCACCTGCTGTTTCCTCAGTAAGGGATGCTGTGACCCAGGGCCAGACCCTTCTTGTCATGCAAGTCTCAGCTCAATCATTGCTTGCCACAGGACAACCTTCCCCACCCAGCCAACATCAGTACCCTCAACTGACCCTTATCAGTCACTCTACCAAAGCCTTGTGTCCTGTTTTCCTCACAGCACATACCATTACTTAAAATTATCCTACTTATTATTTATATTTTACCTCCTGTCCCCAACACACACACACACACACACACACACACACACACACCTCCCTTAGAATGGGACTTCTTAAGAGCAAGGACTTTATGGTTCTTATGGAGCAAGACTTCATGGGTCCCTGCTCCTATGTGGGTCCTGTTCACCTGCACCTCCAGACCCTGGAACAGGGTTAGGCACAAAACAGCTAATTAATAAATTTGTGTTGGATGAAAGAATACTCCAAAAGTTTCTTGTATGAATGAAATGAGATCACTATCTACAAAGAATTTTGTGGATGCATGGTACCAAATAAGCACCTAACACACAGCATTTCCAGTAACAACTCTCTTACCTGATACGGTCAGGAGCAGCTAATAGGTTAATCAAAATAAAGTTGGGCAAAGCAGGAATCACTGAAATGATGCAGATAAATGTGTGTATGTGCATATATATTTTCTCTCTCTCTATATATATACGTATACATATACACACACACATACACAAAAACCATAAACACTATTTCAACTTAAAACATTTCATGCTAATTTTTGGTGTAGGGCCAAGGCTTCTATTTGAGCTGTGCCTCCAGATTGGAGTTCTACATCTTTGTTTTCCTTTTTTAAAAATTATAATTCGTTCTTCAGGCCTTGTTCAGCTGGTAAAAACTAAAAAATAAAATTATAATTCATGCCTTTTTATATCATGATTTCCAAATTTGGCTTAAAATAAGGAACCAAACTTAAAAGATAGAGAAATTGTCCTAAAAAATGCAGAAGGAATTTAAACTCCTATGTGAAATTAACTGAGAGCAAAATTCTAGGATTATGTACACATGTCTTCTCATCTTTATCGGCTGTCCTGCCTGCAACTAATTGGACAACCATCATTGCTAGTAATTGACTTTTATCAAGTCGTTCAATGCATGCAACTGGATTTCTTCTAAGAAGCAATTCTCTTCTTGCCCATATTTTACTGGGTCATTCAATATTTAATTAGATTATAGTAGCACAATAACAAGCTCAGCCAGCACAGAAAGGACTGGGAAGAAACGCAGCTCTGTGACCCTTGGTAAGCATTCACTCTAGTGCAGGGAGCATGGGGGCACTCAAAGAAATACTATGGGTGCCGTGCAGGCTATGAATGCCCAGCAGGCTGTGGCCTTCAGTCAGTGGCTTCTATAGAAGGAAGAGCAGAGAAAACTCATGAATTTGTGACTTGGTTAAGAAGTGGGTTGGCCGGGTACAGTGGCTCACGCCTGTAATCCCAGCACTTTGGAAGGCTGAGGTGGGAGATTCCCTGAGCTTAGGTGTTCACAACTAGCCTGGGCAACACAGTGAAACCCCATCTCTACTAAAATACAAATTAGCTGGATGTGGTGGTGTGCGCCTGTAGTCCCAGCTGCTTGGGAGGCTGAGGCAGGAGAAGTGCTTGAACCCGGGAGGTGGAGATTGCAGTGAACTGAGGTCATGCCACTGCACTCCAGCCTGGGCGACAGAGTGAGATTCCATCTCAAAACAAACAAACAAACAAAACAAACAAAAAAAGAAATGGGTTAAGAAAGATTTTATGATAGTAGTAACAGCAATTGTAGTTACAGTCAATGAAGATTAAATGGAAATATGCGAAAATGTTTTCTCTGAAAGATTCTTATATTCTTAACACTTTCCTATGTCTTTCAAATTTTGACGACGTCCATAAATAATATTTCACAAAAACAGAGCAATTTGTGCTCTTGGCTGAGTCAAAGGACACATACTACTGACAGTTACTATTTCTAGAGCCTCTGCTTTATGCCAGCAACTTACATATGTTACTTTGAGTCCTCGTGGTCACTCAGCAAAGTGATAACCAGCCTTATGACATGATCAGTCAGCTTTAGGACTATATGACGCTGTTCGCTTATGATGGCCAACATTTAAGCCCAGTTCTCTATCCCATACTATATTCCCTCCTCTGTCTGAAAGCCACCAAATGTAGTCAGTATTGCCATCAGCTGGCAGGACATCAGGTCAATGAGCCATCAACGCTGACCAAATCCTCCTTTAGATCACCATCCTGTTCTCTGCCTCGTAAGTTCATCAGAAACAAAGTCTTTCCTCATCTGTTCCGGCCTTCCATACTGCCCTCCCACCCCTGACTGCAGCCTGTTACCTCCCTCTCCCACCTGTGGGCTCAAGGCTCCCAGACCTGGGATAGATGGAGCCTCATTAGCATTGCCCTCTGGAGGCTGGGCCTGCATTGCCCTATCTCACCTCCCTTCCTGGACTGTGGATTTCCTTCTTGCTCTGCCCTCTGCTATCTGGGTCCCTCTCCCCTCCTGGACTGTGGATTTCCTTCTTGCTCTGCCCTCTGCTATCTGGGTCCCTCTCCCCTCCATCTGTCCACCTGTACTTCTGCCCTGTTCCAGCCCTGACCTTCAGGAACCCACCACATGGCCTGGCCTCTGTTTACCCTGTGCTCTTCATGGTTCCCTAGCCACACCTCTTCCTGGTGACCCAAGAAAGATCCAGACTTCTGCTGCCCCAATTTAGTACTGATACAGCATAGGAAATTGGTGGGGTTGGGAGGCTCACAGGTGATGTGTAATGTGGATGGGAAGAGGGTCTCCAACACCAGGTACCAGCAAAATTCTGGTGGCAGCTTCAGATAGAACCCTCCCCATGACCATAGTTCTTAACTACCAGTGACCCTCAAATTCAAAGGACTTACTGGCTCCAATTTTCAAAGAGAAAAATGCAGTCCTAGAGACACAGAGAAAGAAAAAAGATCAAGAGAAAGACAGCAAAATCCAAAAGAGAGGTCAGCATTGTAAAAACGTGGCATCTTCCCACATTTAATATTCTCATCCCATTCCCTTCTACAAAAAGACTTAATTAGCAACATCAAATAGGATCTCAAAGCAAGTGATAAGGAAATAGGAGCACTATAGGAAGAAAGTCACAGCACTGATTTCTAAAAAAGTGTAGATCCAGGCAGTAAGTGTTCACTGCCAAGAATCTGCAAGAGGCTGGCCTCCCAGGAATCCCTAACACTGACAGACAGACATGAGTTTCAAATCCCAGTTTCTTCACCTCTTTCTTGGGTGGTTTTAGGCACATGTCTGAACCCTCCGAGGCTTCATTTCCTCACATAGTAAGGGTGATGATAACACCTGCCTCACAGGACTGTGGAGGCTTACATGAGTTCAGGCTGATAACCAGATAGGCAGCCATGTCTAGAGACGTTTTGGGTTGTCACACTGTGGGCAGGTAGAGGGAGGTGTGCTATGGGCATCTTTCAGGAGAAGCCAGCAGAGATGCTGGTAAGCTCTGGTCATCACCCTGCAGGATACAGGACACCACCCATGACAAAGAAGGATCTAGGGCAAAATGGAGATAGTGCTGAGGTTAAGAAGCCCTTCCCATGCACAGCATAGAGTCTGGCTCGCATGCTTTAGGGCTCACAACCCCTCCTCTCCTTACGTCTCTTTATGGATAGTGAATTCCATCAGGTAAGAAGTCAAGGACCTCCTTTTCATGTATTGTGTGTACAAATGAAGAAAGCAAAGTGCCAGGTACAGCACCAGGCTCTCCCCAAACCTGGCAGTTCCCTTCCTCCCTCTCCTCCCAACCGCACCCCCCCTCCACACCCATCTTCTTGCAGAACCGTACTGAGCAGGCAGCCAGGAGCACAGCAGGGATATCTCAGGCCGGTTTGCCAGTTAACCAGCACAGAGGCCCTGGGGAAACACCCGTCTCAGCCTGGAACAGCAACTCCAAGGAGGCTGACTTCAGAGAGACAGCCAGGCCTGGGCAGCACCTCTGAGACCCCCCCTCTCATTTCCATTCACAGAGATTAACAAATGACCATCCTATCGAGCCATAAGTGTGTCATTTCCCCCAGACTTGACAGCAATCCCATATTCGGAAGGTAGAAGTCAGAATTCATTTATTCAGTAATACACTCAATTATTCAACAAACATGGGTTTCATACTTTGGTGTGCACGGTACTCTCACAGTTTGTGTTAGAAAAAAAATTCAGTGTTATTACTTTTCAAACCCTGTAACTATTAACCAAGACATCTGTGGGAATGAGTAAGTAACAGAGGGAAGAAGATATTTACATCTCACCAAATCTTGGATCTGACCAGCCTTATTTTAAATGGTGAAAATAAACACTTGACAAAGTTAATATTATTCCATTATTCAGTCTCTCTTTATTAAGGCATCAGAGGTGATTCATTGAGTTTCTGAAGCACGGTATTTTTTAAATCCTACTCTTTCCTGTGCAAACTATTCCAAGACAAAATTTGCCTATATTATATAATAATGTGTCTTCCCTAGAGATGGCCCAAGTAAAGCCACTTATTCCTCATTCCCAAATTCAGTAAGGCCTGTTTCTACCTTGCCTGAGCATGTGAGAAAATGCAAGGGAAAGTGCCTTGACAATCAGAAGACCTGGAACAAATGTTGGCCTCTATTACTCATATGAGACGTCATCATTTTCAAATTCCTGGGAGGTAGAAAAATTAATGAGGCTTGGCTTTGTGCTGCTGGGTGCTGGACTCCAAGTTGCTAAGATGCCTGTCCTTTTTCCATTTATTGACTGCCTCATCTGGGGAGGTTCTGCCCTCTTAGCCGACACTTCCCTCTTGCGGCAAATGCAGCTTCAGGGAGGCCTGAGATCTTGCTTCTATCTTGCTTGCTCCTTTGCCCGCTGCCTTGCAAGAAGATCTGCAGGGCCTCTAAGGAGGAGGCTCTCAGCTGGGAGGAGCCAAGAGCCAGTCTTCAATGTTGCCAAATGCCTCTCTGGCCCAAAGCAGGAGGTCTGCTAGAACACACGCACAGTGCTGAGCGTAGAGCTCATCTGAGGATAAAGTGCCCACCTCTGAGCTCAGCTCAGCACCTCATAAAGCGAGGCTCAGACTGCAAAAATAAGATGTATCTCTAAGGCGAAGTGAGGCTTGCAGAATTTATGTGCTCCTGGGGCCCCTAGCAAACAGGCTTAAACCAACAGTGCCTGCCTCTCCTTCCCTTCTGTGTACCATCTGACGTGGCTGCTGAGGCTGCCTCCTGTGTGTGTCTGGGGTATGCCTGGGTCGACCAGGCAGGCAGGAGCATGTGTGGCCTTAAGAAGCCCTGGTCCCTCTGGGGAAGGACTGCTCAGGAACACAGACAGGAGGCCTTTGCCACACGCTCTTGGCTTCTGTGTAAAGAAAAACAGGTAGAGAGCCAGGAAGCAAACAGAGAATGAAAGTCATTTACAGGAACAGCCTGAGTAGAGAAACCAGATGTGGGCCAGTGTCAGCAGCAGAGATGGTCTGCTGCATAATTCATCCATTGTGGGTCTGTTTATGTATCTGTTTTTAAGGTTAATCATTTGTTTGATCGAGGCCTCTTCCCCTGATCACTTCTGTTAGCACATGAACAGGATGCTTGTATGAAATGCAAACATCCTCATTTGGCAGACGCAGACTTTGCTAAATTATCCTTCCAGCTGCAGATAAGTTGTGACATTTGTAATAAGTTGCCAGTCATGAAAGGCATAGTGTATCCTCAGAGAAATTCAAGGCTGAATTCCTTCCCAGCTCCAGTCCCTAACACTCTCTGAACAAAGGGCACTTTCCAGCCCAAGACACGAAATAGTTGAGAAGGAAGCAGAGTCGCTCATTTTCTTGGGACATTGGTCTGCCCCATAAAGACACATTGGCCCAGATTCCAGGTCCCATCAAAATGTTGCCATACACCAGGAAAACACCTCACAGGAGAAAAGGGCTTCCTGCCCACGCATACACACACTGACAGTCAAATCTCTATCCTTAGGGCAGAGGAAAATAGATTTCTCTTCTCAAAAGCCACCTCTGAGGAAGTAAACAGATTATAGTTCAAAGAATCCCCTTTGGGAGGCCAAGGTGAGTGGATAACCTGAGGGCAGGAGTTTGACCAATATGGTGAAACCCCATCTCCACTAAAAATAAAAAAAATTAGCTGGGTGTGGTGGTGGGCACCTGTAGTCCCAGGTACTTAGGAGGCTGAGACAGGAGAATTGCTTGAATCCTGGAGCTGGAGGTTGCAACAAGCTGAGATTGCATCACTGGACTCCAGCCTAGGTGACAGAGTAAGAGTCTGTCTCAAAAAATAAAAAAAGAATCCCAAGTGGGGACCAGATATTGAAGGCATCGCAGGTCATGTGCTTTAGGAGGAACAGTGAGATTCTGGAGTTGGAGAAGCCTAATTTCAAATGCCAGCCCTCCCCCACTTATTAGCTGAGTGGTCATGGATAAATTATTTTACTGCTCTGAGCCTGTTTCCTCAGGGTTAAGGTGGACTGCTATGAAGCCTAGAAATGATAACAGAGGGCCTGGCTCAGTGCTGTTGCTTGATAGAGAACAGCTATTGCTATGATCATTATCAAAGACAGTCTAATCAGGTGCCCGCCTCCACTAAAATTTCCAGTCCTCCCATACCTGAATCCTTGCAGTGACGCTACAGGCTGCAGGTGTTCATCCATCCCATCATTTCACAGACTCCACGGCACCTGCTCAGGCCAGGCCCTGGGCTAGGCACTATGTGTTCAGCCACTAATGAAATAAAGCCCCTGCTCCCCGGAAGTTGAGTTCACCTGTGTGTGAGTTTGACAGAAAAGATTTCCTCATTTTGAGTCAAAACTACTACAATGCAACAGTATCCCCTGTGGATTATAAGAAAGCTTCACCATCTTCTGTGACAGTTCCAACTCTATTTTCAGGCATCATTTTTTTCCTCTTTTTGTTGATGTAAATGTATATACAGAAAGGTGCAACAAATACACATGTACAACCCAATGAATATTCCCAAGCTTAGCACCCCCATATAGCAATCGCGCTGGTCAGATCATTGCCAGCACTCCAGAAACCCCTTGTTCTCCCTTCCACCACTACTCAACCGAGGATAACCATGACACTGAATCCTAACAGCATAGGTTCATTTAGTCTGTTTTACCATGTTGACATTATCTTTAAAAAATGTATTTGTACTGGGTTCTTTTCTCTCCTGGCCTGAGCACATAAAAGCTAACACTGAATAGGTTTCCTTCTATATCACAAAGTTCCGCGTTTACGCAGTTTTCTTTTCTGTTGAGCCCCTGAGGGCCAGGGCAAGTGCCCCAGAGTCTGCACATAGTAAGTGCTCAGTAAGTATGCACTAAGTAAATGAATGATGACAGGATCCCTCCACGCACCAGAATCAGGATCAGACTCAACAGCTGCAGGGCAGAGAATATGGTGCACAAGGTCTGAGAAGGGACTGCAGAGCAAAGACCTCTTTTCCGGGTAATTCTGCCCCTCTGGACTGAATAGCCCTGGACCTACTCCTGACTCATTGAAGTTCTACTGAGTAACAAGCATTTTATTCTGCTCTCAAACATTTTCATATTTTTCTTATTGAAAAGAAAAAAAAAAAAACAAAACCTGGTCACAAATAAATCAGGTCATCACCAGGTATGATGGCTCAGGCTTGTAATCCCAGCACTTTGGGAAGCTGAGGTAGGTGGATTGCTTGAGCCCAGGAGTTCCAGACCAGCCAGGGCAACATGGTGAAACCCCATCTTTCACTGCACTTCAGCCTGAGTGACAGAGCAAGATCTCGTCTCAAAAAAAAAAAAATCAGGTCATGAAACAGTTAATGAAAGCCTATACTTGCTAGGCAAGAGGGGCAATTTACTGAGTGCCAATTATTCTGTTTGCCTTGGATGACTCCGAGATGAACCAGGTACCCTTGCTGTTCACAAGTAGCTTCCAGAAAAAAAAAAGCTACAAGCACATAAACACACAACTGCAGCATTAAAGTGTTACGTAAGTGCTAGAACCCAGATATGCAAAGGGCCATGTGATAGAAAAAGAAGCGAAGTTGAAAGGAAATGCCACCTTGAGGGGATGACATTTGAAGAGGCTTGAAGAATGAGTAGAGTTCAGTAGATGAACACAGGGAAGGGATGCTCCAGGCAGAGTAAACGGCATGAGTAACAGCGGGGCTGGTATTTTGTAGTACCAGCAACTGGATGTTTATAGCCAGTGTCTGCTGTGATTAGTCATGAACTGCTTGTGAGATATTATGAATATCAACCTTAAGTAAAATCAGGAAGACAGGAAAGGACAGGCCACACTAAGATAACAGTGTGAGTTACCAGATTCTTGAATCTCTATAAAGGATGACATATAGATGGCATGCATACCAACACACTCCTATGCCCACACCAGACCTGAGTAATCGATCACAGCACTCTCTCCAGAGTCACCCAGAAACAACCTGCTCAGCAAAGCGCTCTAGACCATCACCACAAAGTAATAGGAGCTGACATCATCCTGGGTTGTGTATTACAGCTTCCATTGCCTCATCACCTCCTCCCTCATCAACACTGCATCACCTGGATTCAGTCTCCAACACTCCACTGAAAGCGTTTTAAGATTTCCACTGCCTTCCTCCTCACCAGATTCAGAAGTCCCCATTCTGATTTAATGCCACATTCACTTCCTCCTGCCTCGCTGCCTCCTCCACGAATCCAGTGTACCTGCTCTCTCTCCTTCATTTGCATGCCTTCAAGTGTATGCTTTCCCCTCCCCCCCTCTTTCACATCTGCCCTTTCCCACAGTAAATCCCCTAGTCCAGGGCTTACTGATCTAATCTCAGAGTCAGAGAAGCCAGCCATCTATCCTCACTCCTCTGAAAGGAAGTCATCCTCCTCTATGGCCTTCCTTATCGGTGCAGGTTAGCAAGCGTTTACAGCCCAGCTCAGCTTTCAGGGACAAAATTATGTATTATTAAGGTTTCCTCCAGCCACCCTGCAGCAACTTGTAATGCCCAGAACCATCTGGCTGCGTGAGTCCTTGGGAGTCTCAGTGATGAAAGGCGCAGCTGAGTGAGAGGGTGAAGCTACCAGTGAAAATAAAATTTAGAATTTATTTATTGATTTCAAACAATCTCTGTCCCCAGAACTGCAGCGTGCAGCTCCTCTGGCAAGTGAATATAAAAAATGTACAAGCAATACATGCATACACACCATAAAACCCCACACGCTTTTTGCTAGGTCTAAGCGATTCATGTATTTTGCAAAAGAAAAACCACCACAACATTTTTAATGTGTGTTCGCTACACAGGTGCCTTCTTTTTACCTGAAGTGGGATGACTTCAAACTCAGGATAGTCAGGGAACAACGTCAAATACACCATCTAAACCCTGTGAGGATGACAACACTTCCCCCAAACAGCTACAAGGAGACCAAGGAAAAGCAGCTGGTGGTTCAAGTGTTTGGTGTGCAGGGCAACTCCCCAGGCTCACCAGCACTATTGATTCCTGTCATTGCTATTTTCTGATAGAAAGTGGGGTATTTGTCTTAGGTTAATTAAAAATGGACTACGAGAAAATACTGTGTTGTTAGAAAAGTGAAGGCACATAAAACAACTCTCAAGATTATGCTGCTTCCAGATACTCAGGGGACAAAACTTCCAGTCAGTGGGCAAGAAAACAACTCAGAAGATCCCAGGAAGGTACAGCCCTGGTATCCTGGAAGATGTGCAGCTGCTGAGGAGGGTAGAGAGTTGGCCGTGGAAAATGGCCAGCCTGCCCTCTCTCAGGGAATCCTCTGTCCCTTCCCAAACCACATGTCCACTTCTCCATCTTTTGGCCTGGGTGCCCCAGACAAGGAAAAGTACCGGACAAAACCCTTTGGGTTCACTCCCAATGGAAAGGACACCTGCAAGAAAGCTACTGTCCGGCAGAGCACGTTCCTTGCACACTGGGAACCTGAAACCTGAAAACGTGGGCAAACAAACAGAGGCGAAAGTGATCTGTGATCTGGTTGGATTCCTTGGCATTGTTATTCAGGATCATCACTTGGACACGTGTTAAGTGAATAATGAGTGAATTAATAAATAAATTTTTCCATTGCTAAACTTTCCACTTTTTAAGTCTCTCATTCTAAACAAAAGAAGAAATCGAAACAAATATTGATTGAAGACTTACTTTATATCAGGAACATTTAATTCTCATAAAAACCCACCAAAGCAGATATCATTTTCCTTAGAAACGAGGAAGCTGAGTCTCAGAGGAAAATTCTGAACTGAGTCAGTCTCCCAAACACAAACCCCAGGCATTTTCCTTTTTATTTTTCCTCCTCTTTCTCTTCTTCCTCCTGTCTCTCCTCTTTCTTTTCCTCCTACTCTTCCTCTGCTTTAATCCCTTCCTTTTCCTTCTCCCCTTCTTCTTTCTTTGCTTCTTCTCTCCCATCCCTAACTTTTTAGTCCTTATATAGATCCCAGCTTTATATGTACAAAGATTAAAGGGTAAATTATTTCTACAAACCTTATAAAACATATATACTCCCTTTCTATAGGAGTGTCCTGCTCCACCTCTGTGATGGTTAATACTTTGTGTCAGCTTGGTTAGATTGAAGGATGTAAAGTATTGGTCCTGGGTGTGTCTGTGAGGTTGTTGCCAAAGGAGATTAACAATTGAGTCAATGGACTGGGAAAGGCAGACCCACCCTCAATCCGGGTGGGCAGCATCTAATCAACTGCCAGGGTGGTCAGAATAAAAGCAGGCAGAAGAATGTGGAAAGACTAGACTGACTGAGTCTCTCAGCTTACATCTTTCTCCTGTGCTGGATGCTTCCTGCTCTTGAGCATTGGACTCCACGTTCTACTCTTGCATCTTCAACCACAGACTGAAGGCTGCACTGTTAGCATCCCTACGTTTGAGGTGTTGGGACTCGGACTGGCTTCCTTGCCCCTCAGCTTGCAGATGGCCTAATGTGGGACCTCGCCTTGTGATCATGCTAGTCAATACTCCTTAATACACTCCCCTCTTTATATATATATCCATCCTGTTAGCTCTGTACCTCTAGAGAACCCTAACTCATACAGCCTCCACTCCTAACTCCCAATTTCCACTCCTGGGGCAACTGCTTTCAACTCTTTTAGTTTTTTCTCTTGATATTTACTGCTATATCTCACGCTACTTTTTCCTGACTTTTTTTCAGTTGTAAGCATTTTCTATTGACTTTCCCTAACAGAAGGTAAAGGTTTAACTCTCTTTGACAAACAAATTTTGCCTCCCCTCCCCACCCATCTCCAGATGTGCATTTAAAACAATAACTTTATTCCACACTCACACTTAATAGTTTAGGAGGGTATAGAATCCCAAATTGAAAATTATTTTTCTTCAGAATATTAAAGTCATTGCTCTTTTTCTAGTTTCCAAGATAGTTTTTGAATAATCCCAGGGCCATTAGAGGTATTACCTATGGGTGAAATGTTAAAGACCCAGGATACTAATTTCTCTAAAAGTATCCTTGGGTTTTAAATACCTTAAATAAATTTCAGTTCACAGAGTTGATAAGGTAAATTACTGATACCTTCTCTAGACCCTGAAGCTTCAGACTTAGGGAATGTTAAAGTTGTTGATCACTGACGCTTACTGACAATGCATGGCAAGGTGGACTATTCCTCCTAGACCTTGTGAGAGGAGCGACCTGCCAGGAGCACTATCCCAGGGGCTGCTGTAAGTAGATGGGGATCGGCAATTAGAAACCTCCAAGCACAGCAGAACACATTACCTTACCAAGAGAAAAGTGAAGAAAACGCTGAGGGAATCAAAGTATATAAGCAAGAAAATACCTACCTAAAACTCCTGCACAAATACCCCCATGGATGCTACAGAGCGACAGTTCATGGGAAAACCTTCTCGAAGCAAACCTTTCACCTCAGTCTATTAGAGCATGTTTTCCACTTTCTTTTTTTTTTTTAGTTGTACTTCAGGTTCTGGGGTACATGTACAAATCATGCAGGATCGTTGCATAGGTACATACATGGCAAGGCGGTCTGCTGCCTCCATCCCCCTGTCACCTATATCTGGCATTTCTCCCCATGTTAGCCCTCCCCACCCTCTCCATCCCCTACTGTCCCTCTCCGCCCCACCCACAACAGACCCTAGTGTGTGATGCTCCCCTCCCTGTGTCCACGTGTTCTCATTGTTCAACACCCACCAATGGAAACCAGTGAGAAAATAGGATCAACTACCAAAATCCACTATGCAGTCAATTTATAGCACCCATCTCTTTATTAAGCAAGGAATACGTGCATTTGGCCCAGGGTAGCTTAACAGCATGTGAAGTTAACTTCATACCAATTTGAGTTCATAGTTCTAACCACATGCATTGTTCTATATTGCTACACAAAGAGTTGCAGTTGCTTTGTTTTTGTGTATTAATTCTAAAAATACAGCCCTATAGTAAGAGCTGCACAATGAAATCTGTATAACTTTCATCTAGATTAATCAACTGTTAACATCTTACCACACAAGTTTTCTCTCTCCCTTCTTCTTCTCTCCCCCTCCTTTCCCATCTCTCCCCATCCGCCTCTGTCTCTGTCTCTGTCTCTCTCTCTCTCTCTCTCTCTCACTTCAACTCTAAATACACTATTACATATAACAGCATTATTGCATATTACCGTAATATCATATGATACCCAAGAAATTTAACATTGATAGTCCTATTATCTAATAGACATTTCGTGTTTAAATTTTCCCAATTATCTCAATCATGTCCTTTATAGCTTTGTGTTCACTTTCTGACTCATAATCCAATCTGAGCTCAAGCACCACATTTGCTTGTTATATCTTTTTGGTCTCATTCGGTCTGGAATATTCCCCCCACATACATATACCCTTTTTTGTTTTTTAAAAATTGACATTTTTAGAGTCTATGCTATTTGGGGTAGGAGATCTTATAATGTGAATGTGTCTGATTAATATCTCTTTATTAGATTGAAGTCAAAGGTTTTTGGCAAGTATACTACATAAGTGATAATGTACTCATCCCACTGCACTCCATCAAAAACCGCATAATGTCAGTTTGTCCCATTATTGGTCATTCTAAGTGCAGTCACTGGATTAAGGTGTCATCTGCCATATTTGTCCATTGTAAAGCTGCTTGATTCCTTTGTAATTAATAAGTAATGTGTGGATGTTACTCCAAGGCCATGTGAATATCTGCTTCCCCAAATTGCTGTTGTTTTTTAATCACTACAATTATGGTGATCCCTCTCATGCAGATTCAAGCAGTAATCAGAAGACAGAGGCATGGTCTTCATTCACTTCACTCTCTCTGCAAATCCCATTTGGCACTGGCTAATGATAATGAAGCCTTTGGCACTTTTTTCCCATAGATGCACTTACGGGAGAGAATTCCATTTCTAAAATGCATTCCACCAAAGCACAGTGAAAGCAATTACCAATACTCAATTACTCCAGCTTCACTCCATCACTGTAGATAGTCTTAAATGCTATGCCAGGGTGGTTTTGAATATCCTGAATGTGAAAATTGGCCTACAATAACAAAGAAGGGCTCAGAAGTCTTCGATAGCTCCTAAGAACTAGCCAACACAACCCAAACTCCTTATCTGACACTCAGGCTCAGCTGGCTGTTACCCCAGCTCCCACCTTCTCTCCTGACTTCCCTACCTCTCAGACCGATTTGAGCTTCCCTTTTCTTCTGTACCCCCATGCTTTTCCCTTGCCCATTCTGAATCCTCTGTCTTGAATACCCTGATTCTCATCATAGAATCACAAATTTTACTTAGCTTTGAAGGGCAAGGTCACATTTTTACTCTTTCAAAAATGTTGCCTTAAAAAAAAAAAAAACGTTCCCCTTTTCTAAGTTCTCTTAATCTATGACAATTAGGGCCCTTGTTACAGTTTGTAGTTCTGCATGTCTTATCTCCCCGTGCTGCTGAAATGGAGGCTGTGATATCTCCATGGTATACTGAGCTTGTGTTCAGAACATCAGTGACATTCTAATAGCAAAATATTTTTGAAAGAATTTGATATCCAAAAACAATTTTTTAAACATTTAAGTAGTTATTATGGGAGCAATTAGAACTGCTGGAATTGTTGATATATATTTATAATTGGTATATTTTTATTTGGCATTACCTTTGGGAAAGAGGGGAAGGGAGCACTGTGGTTCTTAGGACCCCGTATATCTTAATCTAGCCCTGGCTGAGAACTCTTAAGAACAGAATTGGTGTTATTTCTCCCCTAGCCCCAGGCCTAGCATCATCTGCTATGCATGGTAACTGCTCAATAAGTAGTTACTGAACAACTGAGGGAAAGCTTAGAGTCACACAAATTGCTTGTGCTCCTTTGAGGATGGAATGACATTCTCCTCTCTCCACCCCCCGACCATTTCTCCCCCAGCACATCTCATCAGAAATAAATAGAGGTCTCAGCCTTCCGTGCCTAGCCACTGGCAGAGAGCAGAGGACTGGCCATGGACCGGCCATGGACCTTTGGCCACACGCTGGCCTATCTGAATTCCAGACCTTTGCTGTCCTGTGATCAAGACATGCACTACTCCACCCCCTGTGGAAAACTGAAAGATCCTGTTCACGGTGACAACTGGAGAGCAATCTTACTTCTTTGGCTATATCTGGGATCACTCTCAGTGCCACTCAGAAAGAGTATGACACAGCGTCGGTGGTCGCATCCTCTGAGAAGCCTCCTGAGGGCAGGACCTTCCAGCACAGCCCCCAGGGTCCTTGGTTACAGCATCAGAACACTCCCAACACTTCACTATGGCCCAGTGAGCACCAACTACACACAGATGCTGGCCACAGCATGGGAAACTCAACACCGGGGAAGACCCAACTGCCACCCAAAAGGGGCATTACAACCAAGTCACAGAGCCCACGCTGAGAAATCTGAAGCACCCAAGATTCACACAAGGCAATGTGAGATGAAGGGTCTGGAAAGCCTTACAGTAGAAAAATCACCTTTAATAGCAGCCCATATTTTGCCCAGCACTAAAGTACACAAACCATTTTAACATCTGCTGTCTCCGTACACTCTCCCAGGGGCCCTGTGAGATGGGCAGGTCAGAAGTATTCAGTATGAAACCAGGTAAAGCTCCGTGCCCTGGCTCGCCTTTTTGATAAGGCCTCACCGTGTTCCAGCTTCTATTCAGGTCACTTCTGTAAACATTCCATGAGTACAGCTCATTTCCAGGCCTTGTATCATGTGCTGGGCATGCAGAAAGTCCCTTGGAGCACAAACTATGTGAAAGGTACTCATGCATTTAGAGATGCATTCCTTGCATTGGTGGTATAATGATGAGCATCACTGCCTTCCAGAGATGCATTTCCTCCAGGGTTTAGCGCAAGAAACAGAAATGAAGCTGCCTGCCATTGAGGAGTTATCCAGCTGTTGTGCCACTTTTCATACCATCTTGAGTGAACTGCTGGCCCATCTGTCTTCTCTTCTAGGCTGTGATCTTCTTAAGAAAATGGGCATCTCTGTGACTCCAGGGCAAATCTCAGGGCGGGGCATATTGCAACATCATTTCAAAGACAGGCTTCTGTGATCGTGGACAGTCCCAGAGCTCAGCTCTGTATATGCACTCACTGAGCTCCGCCCTCAGGCTTTCAGGCTGCAGGCTTTTCTGACCCAGACTTCTGTGTACCACCTCTCCACGTCTCTCCATAGCTCTGAGGAGGATGGTGCCTCTCCGTAGCACTAACATGAGGATGATGCCTGGGCAGACACCCCGGCACTCTTTCCTCTCGGCAGTAGCGCAGCTGGCACTGCCTTCCACTTGACTCCTGACAAAGATATGCAGCCTGCCAGGTGATGCAGGGGAGGGCCAGCTGCAGCCGAAGGCCTTCTCTCCTGGGGCTTATTAAAACAGGCTGCCCCCATCTTGGACTGAAGGAGGTTTCTTGCTGGGAAAAATGGCATTGAAGTATCCAAGGGCTGCATTCAGGAGCTGAATCGTGGAATACCAGCGAAAGGATCTGCTGAAGACTGAAGGGACCAGTTGTCCAGCTTCACACAGGGAGGGCTCCTTGAAGCTAACCACTGCCACCGGACCCTGGTCTCAAATCTTACACACTGGTCTGCAAAGAGCTACAGCTCAAGGTTGCTGTGTCCCCCGCATCGAAGGTTGAAGCCCAGCCAACCCAGTCCCCTACGGCTAACAGAGCGAGCCCACACACCTGATCCCCAGAATAGGCCCTAGACAATCCCGGGGAGACCTGAATGATGCAGTGGCTCTTTACTTCTGAGCCACATACCCCTCAGAAAATGTGCCTGGACTGTCTCTGCTGAGACTGCATATACACGCACACTGTGTTAGGGAATGAACGCTTCTGTTCCCACCAAAATTGATAGGTTGGAAACCAATCCCCAGTGTGATGATGTTTGAAGGCAGGGCCTTTGGGAGGGGATTGGATCATGAGGGTGGAGCCATCATCAATGGAATTGGTGCCCCTCTAAGAAGAGGCCAGAGAGCTCTCCCACTCTCTTTCTGCTATGTGAGGATACAATGAGAAGCTGTCAGTAAGCAACCCAGAAGAGGGCCCTCGCCAGACCAGGACCACACGGGCAGCCTGATCTTGGACTTCCAGCCTCCAGAACTGTCAAAAATAAATTTCGGTTGTTTATAAGCCATCCACTCCATGGTACTGCGTTATAGCAGCTCAAACTGACCAACACACATACATAAGTATATGTATGTAAACCATATGTATACATGTGTCTACATATATACACACACACATGTCTACATATATACAAACACAGTTACTCTCATAATTTTTACACATTTGCAGATTCCCTAAAGCCCATCTAGAAGTCTAAGAATTCTTTATTAAAGCCACCAAAGAAGAAAGTCAATTGTTCCATCTGAAACTGCCTGCCCTCATGGGTTCAGAGCTGAGCCATGTCTCCTGGGCAGGAGTAAAGGGTGAATTTAGCCCTAGGTCCAAGTGGCATGTGACCTCACACACAGTGTGGAGGGCAGTCTGTCTCACGGTCTGGCACTGTTGACCCCATCTCACAACTGTCAGACTCTGCCTGACCCAGCTCTGCCAGGAGGACAGACTGTTTTTCCTTGTAGAAATAGTTCATGGTGTTGTCATTTACAGAGTCTCTCTGGATTTCACTCAGAGATGGAGGGAAGCATCCCAATCCTGTAGACATTCCTCATTCTGAGTGTGGCAAGGAATTAGAAACAAGATACGATGAGGGTTATTCTCACACATGTGGGGACACACATAGCTACACACACACAGTCTCTTTCTGAGCCCAGTGCTGTGACAGTAAATTAGCCACATCTTCAGGATAGCTCAGCCCAGCTCAGAACTTCTCCAACCTAATTTTAGTGACAGATACTTCATCCAAATTGGCAGTTTGCACAGGTACTGTGTTTAGAAGGTGCTACGGAGAGTCTGGCAGCACCTGAGGCCTGGGCTCCTTACGTGCCTTCACATAGTGGTATTACCTGTGCTCTGGCCACTCTCCTAATCGGCCTTATCACATGGACACCAGGACACACGGGTGTCACCTAGAAAAAGGATGCCTCTCAACAAAGTCCCATAAGGACACTAAGTCCTCTCATCACTCAGGTGGCTCGTGTGTGTGGTCCGTGTGTGTCACTGTGTGTGGGACCCGTGCATGTACATCTGTGTACTTACACATCTAGGCATGAACACAGAAAAGACACTGGAGATTAAGTATAGATGGGACTCCATGTAGATTTCCCAACAGACACACCCAGGATAACAGGCACCCCACCCTTCCGGACCATAGAAATACATCTAGAGGAGACAAGGGCTGCTGGATGAAGACAACCATGTGGTGTGGAGACACCTGGGCTCAGGTCCAAACCTGAGTGTTCACTCTCTGTGTGACCTTAGGGAAGATACTGCATGTCTCTGAGCCTCAGTTCCTCTTCTGTAATATGGGAATCGTAAACCTCCTTCCAAAGGCTGGAAGCAACATATATGAGGCTTGAAGAAAAGGACCTAGCACAGTGGTTGGCACAGTGCAGAGGGCCGATACACATCAGCTGGCTTCCTGTCCCTTGCTCCATTCTCAGCTACTCCTGATTGAACCATTTGCAGGAGAATCTGACTCTGGTTTTTCAACCCTCCGTTGGCCACAGCGTCTCTCTCTTTCAAAGCCGTGGGTTGTCCTTCCACATCCTACAAGAGGCAAAGATTGGCACATCTCAAAGAGGGCTTAGGCAATAAAACCAATAACACTGTGCTTCCCAGAATAGAAAGCCTTGCCCCACACCTCTGCATTATGATTGAACTTTGTCTTCTCTGCCAAGCCTCAAGCTCCTGTTTTTCAAGTAATCCAATCTGTTTTGTCCAAGACAAAGGACAAGAGGATTTTATGGAATGAGAAGTCAGTTTATTTCCTGGGACGTTTACATAGGTCACCGTAAAACAATTTTATGTCTCCAATGACATTTGTTCTGGGACTGTTCACGGGGAACATAATTTATTTTTTTGTAAAGCTCTAAAGGTGGTTGTTCTTTTGTTGTAAGTGGGACTGAAATGTGTTTCTAGGCAGCTACAGGGTCCCTTTGGACTGATTGTGATAGGACTTCTAGGGGAAAAGGCACAAGGCTTGAATGGGTCATGGGTTGAAAATAGGGCAAACAGCTGGTGAGCAGCTCAGATCCTGAGCTCTGGTTCCTCCAAGGGCCAGCAGAAGCCACTGAGAGTGAGGGGACCCTCTTCCTGTGGGATGTCTTGTGATTACAGAGGAAAGAGCTAGAACAGAGAAGGGAGCTTTCTAAAATACCCTCGCTTCAAGAGAAACTTGGACCCAAACCCATGCAATGATTCCCACATCACAGATGAGGAAACTGAGGCTCAGAAACATGAAGTCACTTATCTACATCTGGAGTAAGTGTTGGGACCTATGCTTAAACCACATCTAGGTTCTGGAGCTCCAAAGCCCACACTTGCAATTGCCTGCCCCAGGCTGGCCCTACAGGGAAATCCTCTCTGAGTTTCAGGCAGAGGCTCCCAACTTGGAATGGCAGAAATGCTTTCCTTCACACAGCAGTATTCCTGAAGTCACTTTCAAGGAAGCAGCCTCTCTGAGCACTCCCCTTGTAATGACAATGGATGGCAGGCCTCCCCTGTGGCCAAGGGTCACCAATCCTGGCATCTCTGAGTGAATAAGAAGAACAGCTATCACACAGAAGAATCAGTTTTCTAAATGTGAAATTTCCCATTTCCCATTTCTTGTCACTCATCAGATTGCAGCCACAAGCCACTGGTCCTGCGTCCCCTTCCTACTCCTGTCCTATAAATGGAAAACTCAAGGAAGCCATCAGTAGTTCTAACAGACTTCTACCTTCAGCCTGCAAGCTGACCTGTGCTCCCAGCTTCTTCCATCTGGCTGCTGGTAGAGGGACCGGAGGCTGCAGAAGAAGCTGACAGCTCCATGACAGCCTCAACTGAGTGGCAGCAGAGGCAGGAGCAACGAGAACAGAGCAGGCTAGAGCCCAGAACCTAAAAAGAGCCTAAAAGTGAGGGCAAGAGAAGGACCCGGGCCAGGAGGTAGAGGTTTGGTGGCTCATGGGAGCATCAAGGACCAGGAATCCAAAAGTGGAACTGAAACCAGGAGATAATTCAGCCGTGGGAAAAGGCAGATCCTATGAAGAACAGCCACGATTTATCAAGGGCCGACTGTGCACTAACCCCATGTGGTCCAAGTGAGAGGCATTAGAGTCCAGATCCAGAGCCTGCATTCAAGTTTTGAGTCTGCCACTTTCTAGCTGCAGGTCTTTGGGCAAGTGACTTCACTTTTCTGTGACTCAGCTGTGCCCTCTGTAAACTGAGAATAGTAATGGGACCTCTCCTAAGAGACCATGAGAATAACATGAGGTCATCCTTCAAAGGGCCTGGTACTAGGCACAGCACATGACCCATACTCAGTAAATGTGGACTATTAGTACAAATCTTCCCAACCCAAGAGGCAGGAGGTGATAGTCCCATTTTACAGACAAATAGATTAATAATCATGTTTTACCCCCCCCCCAAAAAAAAAAAAAAAAAAAAAAAAAACGGGGGAGGAAGTTGGGATACACCCTAGGTCACACACCTGTGAGTGGCAGAGACATGTTGGAATCTAAGTCTTTGTGTGATCCGATTCCCCTTTCTCTCTGTATGCTGCCTACCTGTCAGACTCAGTGAGCACAGCCCTGCCCTCATGGGGCTTATGTTCTAGTGAGTGGGCAGAAAGGGACAATAAAACAAATAAACCCACACGATGAGTCCGGTGGCAATTAAGTGACACTGGGAGAGATGGAGTTGGGTTGAAAGATGGAGAGGGATGGGTCACGGCTATCTGATGACAGTGGGCAGGGAAGGCCTCTCTGGCCAGCTGAAACCTAAGCAAAGACCTGAGCATCGGAAAAAGGAAGCCTTGTGGCTGGAGGAAGAGCATTCCCAGGAGCAGGAATAGCAAGTGCAAAGCCCCTTGTGGGAGCAGGTCGCTGGGCAGGAAGGAAGGGCCCTGAAAGGGCAGGCAGCAGGGCCCCATGAGGGAGGGAGGGAGTGGGAGGAGATCCGGGTCCCTCAGTGAGAGAAAGGTACCTCAGCAAGGAGCCCATGCAGAGCTGGAGGATCAAAGTTTTTGAGGGGCCCAGTCACCTACAGGATAAGTGACAGGTGAGGACCCTGAGGAGCTGGGATAGCAGGGAAGCAGTCCAGGGGTACATGAGCCTGGGCCCTGAGTGTGATAGGGACAGCAGTGAGATGGGCCCCCACCACAGCCATCTTCTAGCCACTGATCAGGCACCGGGGTCTCAGAGCTGCTAAGTGGGCCTAGCTGGAAGGGAAGGAAGTATAGGAATGGGGAGCATGGCCATCGTATACAATGTAAAACATGGAAGAGCAAACACCCTTAGACTCCCTGAAAATCAAAGAAATTTCTCCCAAATAGCCCATCCTGGAATGTTGGAGCAAAGGAGGCCTGGACTTAAATTCTCGGCTTAGCACTAAGTGGCCTTGAAAAGTCCTGGCCAGGCACAGTGGCTCACACCTGTAAGTAATCCCAGCACTCTGGGATGCCGAGGCAGGAGAATCACCTGGGGTCGGGAGTTCAAGACCGGCCTGGCCAACATGGTAAAACCCCATCTCTACTAAAAATACAAAATTAGCTGGACTTGGTAGTGGGCGCCTGTAGTCCCAACTACTCTGGAGGCTGAGGCAGAAGACTCACTTGAACCTAGGAGGTAGAGGTTACAGTGAGCCCAGACTGAGCCATTGCACTCCAGCCTAAGCAACAGAGTAAGACTCCGTCTCCAAAAAACAAAAAAAGAAAAGTCCTGTGACCCGTGGAGTCCCCCTTTCCACATTATTAATAAGACCTATGCTACAGGGGCACTGTGAGGGCTAGACAGGGCCAAACACCCAGAACGTGCTGGCACACAGTAGGTCCTCTACCATCGGTTGCCTTTCCCACTACCATTATGGCATTTGGATGTGCTAAAGCTAAGGGATAAACCACGGCCATGGCTGATGCTGGCTGACTGAACTGCAATATGCCCAGTGCAATGGACTGAATGTGTATGAACCCATCAAGTTCATATACTGAAATCCTAACCCCTGAGGTGGTGGTACTAGGAGACGGGGGAGTGATCAGCTCATGAGGGTAAAGCCCTCATGAATGAGACTAGTGCCCTTAGGAAAGAGATCCCAGAGAGCTCTCTTGTCCCTTCAGCCATATGAGGACACAGTGAGAAGACGCCTGCCTATGAACCAGGAAGAGGACCCTCACCAGACACTGAACCTGTTGGGGCCTTGATCTTGGACTTCCCAGCCTCCAGAACTATAAAAAACAAATTTCTTTTGCTTATAAGCCACCTACTCTACCGTGTCTTATTTATAGCAGCCTAAACAGATTAAAACATCCAGATAAGGTCAGCTGTGTAAAACAGGCCAGGTGGACATCATCATACCGCAAAAGCAATTAGACAGCTCAGGTGAGATCTGAGATTCAGTCTCCACCCACCCAAACCCACTGGGATTCTGAACCCTGTTAGGACTAAAATATCTTTTGATTGCTATATGTACAAATACGTTTTTCCTCCTGGGAAAAAATAAAAAGGGGAAAAAAGAGGATGCATAGGAATATATACATCCACATATGTGCATGTATGGACTTATTTTAATCAATCGAAATGAATATCTGTGGTGTTTTAGTTATCCCCAGAAAACTAAAGAGACCCTCACATTTAGCCCTGGCATCCCTGCCCTGAGGCTGTACAGATCTGACCCGGCCTAAACCATATTTAAAAACAAGTATTACTCCCCTCTTTATCCCCGTGTGAGACTAGCTACCTAGATGAGGCTGCAGAAACAGGGCTCCTGCCACACCTCTCAGCCACAGTGGCCTGTCCTTGTTGAGCCATCTAGGACCATCTCTTCTTACCCCTGTGGTTCCTGCCCCAGCCCCCAAGCTTCGAAACCTACTCAGAAGAAGGCTGGACAAACTGCCCTAACGAAGGTAAGAACACTGATAACCCAGGCAACATGATGCTCCTAAGAAAAGAAATTGGCAATTTCCCATTATTACCAGCTTCGGTTAAAGGAATGAAGCCATAATGGTAAGGCATCCTGGGAAAGTAGGCTTTCCCTATGCCCCAGTGCCTACCCTGGCCTGGTTAATGGGCTCTGCCCTAAAGGTAGGGCTGTCTTCCTCCAGCAGTCTCCAAGGTGGCAGAGCCCTAAAGGTGTCAGCAGAAGAGTGTCATCCTCAAACACAAAAGCAGGCTGCAGAGAACTTCACAGGACACTAGGCTGACTTTGGGCTTGGCTGCACAAAACCTGCCTGTTTCTAAGCTGAGTCCCCTCTCAGCAGCCAGCTGAAAGCCCTTTCTCTGCTGTGAGCCCAGTACAGATACAAACTGCATTTCATGGCTGAAAAAGCCAGTGACGGGATAAGTAGTGTTTGTTATCTAACTAAATTGTAGAGGAAATGATGTGTGAATGAGAAGATTCTAACACAACCGCGGATCACTTCTGACAAGTTCGATTACGGTTTTGTTTAGCTAAGCACTTGTGCATTCTAATAAATTGTCTTACGGAATTATTAATTGAATCTGGTATTTCTAGGGCTTTCCCACTGCTCTGAATCCTTCCTAGTAGAGATGATGTACCGTTAGGTGTCTTGGTTACCAGGGTTGGTTTTCCACTAAAAAATCTAATGGTGGGGCCCAGGGCATGCCAGACCCTGGCATCTACACAAAAGCAGTGAGAGTTCCTCTTGGTCTTCCCAAAAGTTAGAGAGACACAGAGATGCAAATTCTTGAAAACATAGGGACATAGCAGAAAACAGACTGTGGGCCCCTGTGGTCTATAGCTTTTCATTAGGAAAGGATTCTAGCAGAGAAGTCAGAAACAGTAGATCAATTATCCAGGAGCAAAGTGTTAGTCATAAAATATGGAGAGGGAGCACTGGACCCACCAGCTTCTCTACGTACAGAGCAGAAAAAATAGGAAGAGGCCCGGAGCCACAGTCGTCAGAACATCCTGGTGCCTGCTCTCTTGGCTGTGGCTATGCCAGCACTGCCAGGCATCTCTGCCCCTTTCACACATAAAAAACAAAGATCCCCCAGTCTCTCCAGCAGTGCTAGGTGCAATTGCATAGACTGTGCCCTGCACCTGGGCACCTGGGGATGAGGGAGGCTGCAATCCAGCTCACACCCAACTCACCGGGCCATAAGCCCAGGGGCTGCATCAGCCCAGAGGGGGGTGTGGATCAGTCAGGGCCCCCACATGAAATTTCCATCAGAGTTTAATTTGAAAACTATTTACATATAAAACCATCAGATTTCATGGAAAAAAAAAAAAAGAAGCAAAAACTATTTACAAAGGCAGACAGGGTTCAGGAAAGTCAACAGGGGTAGAGGCACCCTGGGCTAGCAAGCGGGGGAAACCATTACCACATTAGCCCTGAGGGGGCCAAGAGAGGGACCCCTTACAGGAGCCTAACAAGAGCTGTGGCTGGGAGCATTGTTCACAAAACACGACCACGGCCAAATGTTTCCACCGCTGCGCCCACCTGTAAGCCAGATGCATGGAAGCCTGTCTGATGGTCCATAGGGATCAGCCTCCTGGGACCAAAAGCAGTCTCGGGAAAGGTGAGGAGTGGATGTGGAGGGCAAAGGAACCCTCCCAGGCCAGGAACCCATTCTCCGTCTGGGCCAGCCAGGGAAAGCCTGATTTGTATCTTTCTTTCACTCCCCATCAACGGCCTCATCTCCCCTTGGAGATCTCTCCTGCTCCCACTGCTGCCACCACCTTCTAGGCACTCTCCCACTTCCCTGTCTCAGCCCCGCCTCTCCCTGACTGCAGGAGCAACCAGGGGAAGGAGGGACTTGCCCATCCACAAGTCGGCAAGCAGGAAAGCCTGGAGGCCTGCCCTGGGAACCCACCCACTCCTACTCCTGCTCCTAGCAGGCATATGAAGTCTGTGGGTAAGGATGGGCCATGCCCACAGTGCCAGCAGCCGGTGACTATTCCCAGTGCCTGCCAGAGGTGGGTTTTTATGTCCAAGGAGTGGCGCTGGATCAGGCCTGCCAGCCAAAGACCCGGCAGAAGTCAACAAAGGAGAGGTCCAAGAGCTGGAGGCAGCCAGGGTGCAAGCAGCTGGCGCTGGGGAGCTGGAGCACAACCCCCTTCCTCCCGTGGGGAGACCCCCGGAGAGGGTCCCTGGCCAGTGCCCATGGTGACGTTTTTAACCCACAGCCTGTAGTACTCACTGCATGCCCTGCAGGCACTGTTCTGAAGGTTTTACAGATTTCCCCATTTAATCCTCACAAGAGCACCATGAGGGAGGTCCAATTATTGTCTCCATTTTAAATATGGGAAAACTGAGCCAGCGAGGGCTTAAATGACCTGCATCAGGTCACTCAGGGAGCAAACGGGAGAGCAAGATTCAAGCGCAAGCAGCCTGGTGCCTGGGTGTGTTCTCGGGCCTGCTGAGCCAGTGTGAGCATGCCCACTGCACCCTTGCCAGCACAGACACCAGCAGCCCCAGGAAGCAGCCTGCTTCCCATTCCCCTGCCCCGGCATGTCAGGCGTCTCTGGGAAGATGTTCCCTGCCACTCACCGAGCAGATCTGAACAGTCCCAGAGATGACCCAGGACCTATGTAGCATGCAAGGGGACGTTTTGGGCTGGCTTCCTGTGACGCGGCCTCTGAAATAGAGAAGGGTAGCAGGAGGCTCAGTGGAGAGAGCTCTGAGAACCCACACCTCCGGGAGCAGGAGGAAGCCAGATGGGGCAGAGGGAGAGCCAGGCTGCAGGGCAGTGCAGACCCCAAGAGGAGTGTAAAGATGGGGAGGCCCCACACAGCTGTCGCAGGCTGGAGTGAAGGAACCCCTTCGTGGTCAGGCATATCCTGCAGATCAGTCCAGGGAGGGGGCATGGGCCAGGCAAGGCAGTGCACTCAGCAGCAGCACCCCATAGGCGGCTGAGGCTTTTGCAGGCCCTAGGCCAGCACGTGGGGAAACAAGTCCTGCATTTTGGTGGGGGGATCTGGGAAGCACATAGCAGGGAGCACATCCCAGTAGGGAGCATCGGAGCCCCTGGCTGGCCTTCCACGGCTATCTAGGAAGGCTCCCCGTGCCCTTGTTCCTGGCTATCTGGCTGTATCCTCCAGGACCCAACACCTCTCATCAGGGCGGACGGCAGCCACGGGCTGGCAATTCCTCAAGGAGGGAAGCTTTGGGAATCTCGTATCCTCTACCTTTCCACACAAGGCCCACCATCTCCTGGCTCTCTTTTGTCCCCCATAATGAGCCCTGAATTTGTTGACACCCCCATTCCACTCGAGCACTAGATGTTTTCTAAGGATCTTAAAGATCACAACTATCTGGACACAAACAGGGGCACAAACTAGCAAGCATTTTTAAATTACAAGAAAGGGAAAAACTTGGAAAGTCTGTCCTTAGCTCTGGTGACTTGCAGTCTAAGCCCCGCTCGCCAGAACCCTCAGCCCACTCTCTGGCCACCAGCTGGACTCACTCCTCATCCCTCATTCTTTAATCCAAGTCAGTGACTCTCAGTCCCTTCATGGTGACTTGCTCTCCAGTTTTCGGGACTCTGCCAGCCTTGCCAAGAGCAAAACAGATGCTCAGGAGTCCAGAGAGAGCTCTGATTACACCGCGGAAGAAACTCGAGGCCCGGTAGCCACTTTCCTGAGCTCGGACTTCATTCCTGAACTGCCCAGGCCTCTTATTCACAATCAGAAAGTGGCAGAGAAGATTACAGTGGCAGGAGTACAAAAAATTGCTCAAAGCCACCTTCTTCCTAAACGTAATTTACACTACAATGACAGTCACTTCCGACAGCAGCTTATGTGAAGGGAATGGAGGTGACTCAGGAAGCCCACTCAGAGGCCCGGCCCACACACCCTTAGCCAGGAAAGGAAGCCAACAGACACTTCCCCATGGAGCCCCAGGGCAGCCAGAGCCAAGTGGGTGGTTGCACCTGTCCCTGCAGTAACGCAGGCCCTACAGGAACTTTCTGACTTTAACCCCATAGAGGAGGCACAGGGACCAGCTGATCCAGAGAGGCCACTGTCAAGAACACTTTCCTGAGGCCCCAGACGAGACAAGAATCAAATAGCGGGGACAGCAAGTGGCTTACAAATGGAGAAGACCCTGGAGCCCTGTCAGCCACCCAGGGGCAGGACAGCTGCTATCTCGCTGCTGTGGGAACGGAGGCCTTTTATCCCCATAATGAGCCCTGAATTAGTTCACATTTCCACCCCACCAGAGGGCTACAAGTTCTCCAAGGATCTTAAGGCCTTTGCTCTCCCAAGAGTCCTCCCCGTGAGGTGTTCCTCTCCTCCTACCTCTCCTTGACCTCCCCTCATTCTGGGGAATAACCATCAGGTCAGACACACATGGGTCCCTGCCCAACAAGCTCTATGCCCCACCTCCAAGAGAGGGCTGCCCATCCTGGAAGCCCTTCAGCTTCCCTGCATCCCATCCCTCTTTCCACACACCTTCCAGTGGCTAATAGGACTTAAGGCTAAGAACGGGGATGGGGCCAGCCTTCAGGGTACTCCCATCAGAGGGGAGAAGGAAATGAGAGTGTCCCTTGAGTTTTTATAGTTGTGTCTGACCCAAAGCCCTGGCACATGGCATAGACAAGAGGCAAAGAATCATACCCAAGAAACACACAGCCCTGCACCAGCTGTCCCACCACCACTCAGCTCAACGAGCAGGGAGAGGACCTCTGACTGGCCCATGCCACATGCCACACTCCTTGGGATTGCCACACAAGAGCTCAGAGCCTGCTAGAATCCTGATACAAGCCGCTGTGACTGGATTTTTTTCTGGATGTTGAAACACAAAAACAAAACAGATAGTTCCCTGTATCCACAGAACTCAAGATATCTAACAGTCTCAGTGTGGCAGCTCCTCCTCCACCAACAAGGACACTTGTCACGCAGCCAGCTGTGCACAATCTGTGTCACTTGTTTCAGAAGTCTGGAGCACACGTTTGCCACATGGGCAGCACGGGTTAGACTAGCTTCCTATTCAAATCTGGGTTTACAGCCTCCCACCCTTACTCGGAAATGAAATTTCTTTCCCTGTCCTCAGATTAGGCAGATGAAAGTAAAGTCAGAGACGGAGCGCAGTGCAGTCCACTGACAATGCAGGCAGAAGCTCTCCCTTACAAGCTGCTCGCCAAGAAAGTAGCAATTTACATGCGTGTTCTTATCACAAGCCCTTTCATTATGTCCACAAGATAAATTCCATCTAAGTGGAGGTCCACAGTGCTATTTTGAGCCAGGAGGTCTGCCTTCCAGACTGTTTTGCCACCCACAGACATCATGAACTTGAGAAAGCCATTTCTCTTTCTTTGAAAGAACAGCAATTATAGTAAGTCCTGTATCCCCTCCATGTACGTTATCTCTTTTAATACAACAACTGTTTGAGGCAAATCTTATCATCACTCTCACATTACAGGTGAGAAAACAGAGGCTTATGAAAGTTAAGTAGTTTGCTTGTTCCCAGTACAGAGGTAGCAGAGAGCTACCGCTAGAGGTCTTCAAACTCGAAAAGTCTGGTTTCAAAGCTAATGCTCTTAAAAATCTTACACCCTGCCTCCCTGAAAAAGGAGGACACGCGGCTGTCAGCAACAGCAACCGCACTGTTCAATATGGATCAGAAGTGAATTCATTCAAGGATACTGGGGGCCGGGGGTGATGGCTCATGCCTGTAATCCCAGCACTTTGGGAGACTGAAGGGGGCAGATCACCTGAGGTCAGGAGTTCGAGACCAGCCTGACCAACACGGAGAAACTCCATCTAAACTAAAAATACAAAATTAGCCAGGAGTGATGGTGGGCGCCTGTAATCTCAGCTACTCAGGAGGCTGAGGCAGGAGAATCGCTTGAACCTGGGAGGTGGAGGTTTCGGTGAGCCTACATCATGCCACTGTACTCCAGCCTGGGCAACAAGAGCAAAACTCTGTTTCAAAAAAAGAAGGACATTGGGAAGCTCATGGAATTACCAAGAGAGGTAGCAAACCAGGCTCTCAGATAGGTCACCAAGAACATCACCCCAGATCTTACTTCACTAGAGGACCCTCTGGGCACTGCTACCACACTGCAGCTACCAGGGTCTCAAGAACTCAAGACTCCCAGAACTTTCACTAGTACGAGGTACCAGCTCTTGATTCAAAGCCTTAAATCAAATACTTGTGATTGATGTAGCCAAGTCATAAACCAGGCCCTAAATCTAAGAAAGGCTGGAAATCACTTATCTAGGAGAAGCCTGTTCTGATCAGGCTCTGTTCCTACCAAGACTCAAAAAGTGGGGAATTCCCCAAACACGAGAAATGGGCTCAGATGCCAGGTGGCCCAAAATGACAAATGTCCAACAAATGAGGAAATTGGAGTTCTTCAAGGTCCTTTTCAGCATCCTGAGTCTACTTAATTTAACAGATTGCAGTAGAGTATATTATAATTCTCATTCGCCTGCCCCCCTTCTCTGTGAAATGTTACACATGGTTATTTATTACCATTGCCTTGCAGTATCCCGCCATCCAATGGGAGAACAGTTCCTCAATGACATTGAGCTTGAGCCAGTAACTTGCTGTGATCAATGGGATATGATATAAACTGGACCCTAGCAGAGGCTTTAGGAGCCATTGCATATGGAGGCTCTCACTTTCATTTTCTCTTCCAAGAAAATGATGTGTTCCAAATAGGGATTGGTCCTTCAGCCTGTGCCTCAGAATGGGAAGATGTGTGGAACACAACCTAGCAGTACTGTGGCAGCCACAACTGACTCACACAGTCTCCAACTTTCATGTGAGCGTAGAAATAAGTGTTTCTTATTCTAAGTCACTGATTTGGGGGCAGGAGGCTGTTTATTACAATAAAACGGACTGATACACATTTACGGAGAACCATTCCACACCACTGTCTAGTGAACAAAGGAAATATATAAGTAGATAGGACTCAGTCTCTGCCTTCACGACACTTATCCGTGACATTCTTGAATCATAGCTGGCAGAGAGTGGAAGTGTTTTAAGGAAAGCATAAACACAAGCCCTGAGAAGCAGTGGGGAAGGCGGCAGATTCTGCCTGGGGTTTCCAGGAGGCTTCCCAGAGGAAGCAAAACTCAGATTGGATCTTGAAGACTAAGTCCAGGGTTATCAGAGAAGGTTGAAGAGAAAGGAGGGAATTTCATGCAGAAAAACCAATATACGAATTCAGATAGGTACAAGAATAGAAACACACACGCACACACACACACACACACACACACACAGACACACACACAAATATATTCTGGTGTTGCTGGAATATAGACAGGGTGGGGAGGAGAAGTTGTAGGAAAAACAATAAAATAGAGATTTTGAAAGGCCTGGAACACTGTCCCAGCAATTTCAACATCATTCTCAAGGAAACAGGAATGACTGAAAGTTTCCACCAGATCCTTATTTTAGAACCATTACCCTAGAAGTGGTAGAATGGAGGTGAACGAGAAGCGGGGAGCACACTGAAGAAGAAAGATGGTTAGATGAAAACCAGTGCCGGATGATAAAGTCCTTATCTGAAACAGTGAAAGTAAGAGCAAAACAGTTCACGAAACATTTCAGCAGTGAGATCAATAAGACTGACTGGACGAGGATGAGACAGGGAAGAATGAGTGACGCACAGAATGCTGGGCTACTGATTTTCCCTAAGCGGACGGTGGCGTTAGTTGTGGATATGAGGGAGGCAGAAAGGGGAGCAGGCTTGGAGAAAGCTGGTGATCTGGTGTTGCACGTATCACCTTTGAGGTGTTTCTGCAACATGCTAATGGGAGCGGCCAGTGGGCAATTGGAAGGTATGAAAGAAACTCCCACCTGCCTGGAGTGGGGGAAAGGTATGGGAAAGGCTCCAGAGGCAGTGTAGACATTTTCCGTAAGTGCGCTAGGCATTCTCAGGGACGGGATGCTGGAAGAGAAGAGAGCAATGGCATTTTAGGCGGGCAGTCAAGGATGTATAAAGGCATAAAGGCAGATGCCATCAGGGAAGAGCAGGAAGTTGAACGTGGGTAGAGCAAGGGATGCCAGTGTTGGCTTTTCCATGTAACAACTTCTCACAAGCCATGGGCTTGGCCGTGGATCAAACATTTCTGTGGGTGACAGAGTTTGTATAATGGTGGAATAGTACAACTTTGTGAATAAATTCATAGACTCTTACAAGTAGACTCCTGGGGTCTTTGATATTCCTTTAAAAATGTGGCTGCTGGTCCCTTTCTGGCCTGTATGCTTACTTCTTTCATGGTCTTTCTGCTACAAAAATCAGAACATATGTAGTTATTCACGGAAGTAATAAATACATCATTCTTTCTTTTAAAAAACATAGTGTATTTGTCAGGAGAGATCTGGTTGTACTGCAGGAACAAAAACACCCCAAATACCAGTGGCTTACATAACAAAGGTTCACTTCTCACTCATGCTACACATCCATCAGGGTCACCCAGGATCCCTGTGCCTGTGCCATCATTGTCATCGTTACACTGGGAAAAGAGCTGCCAGAATACCTGTACCATTGACCATGGAGCATATATTGGCTCCTAAAGCTTCCACCTGAAAGTGACATGTCCCTTTTGCTCACATTTCTTTAGCCAAAATAAGTCACATGGCCAAGTGTGAAATCCAGGGACAGTGGGGAATATTACTCTCCTATAGGGGCATAGCAGCTCTCAGTGAACAGCAATCCAGTCGGGTCCATGCCGCACCGTAAAATGGTCAGTTTCTTCAACAACTGTGGGAGTCCTGCACCTAGAGTATGACAATTCTCACCTGATGTGGGTACCCCCTTCTGAAGAAGTCCAACAGAGGGATTATGCTTTCTCATTTATAAATGCATTTCTCCAGGCCTTGACACCAGATTCCCAATGACTGGCATTCCCAGCCAGGAATGTTTCATGTCTAGGCCTGTACTCCCTGTATGGTGATCCTTCCAAAAGTCTTCATTGTCTTGAAGGCACCCCCCAAACCCTGACCCCTTCCAACTCTGGACTAAGGATGGAGCTGAGGAGCATCTACCTCTGCTTCCACAGTAGCTTTTCTCTGCATGAAGAACAAGAAAATCTGGCACAGAACCTGTATTTCACTATCTAAGACACTTTTTGATTAAATGTCCCTACGGTCTGCTGCTGGATTGGGGTGTTTCTTTCTACCCCTGCAGATACTTGTTTGCCTTTCAAGTCTCTGGGCTGATGCAGCCAACTCATTCCAGTACCAAAACAGGGACAGTGGTTATTATTCCTACATGGTTCTGCAATTAACAGACTTTTCCTAAGTAAATGTCCACATGAGCTCCATCCTACATAACTGTAAACAGATGCCACAAAGCAGTGTTTCTGCGACCAAGGTTCACCAATTAGAGCTACCAAGCCATGAGCAATGGTCCATGAAATATTAAAACTTCTTCAAGATTAAACATATATTTATACATTTTTAAAACCCTAAGTCTAAATGTATTTATAAAGCCAGACTTTATTTTCTGTGTTCTGCTTTCTAGAACAGAGCTCTCTGGGCATAACAAATTCCTCCCCTCAGTCTTGAAGAGCCCATCAAAGCCAGGCATCTGCAATGAGCTGTTTTCTACTCATTGCCTGACGGACATCAATTATTCTCTATTTTCTCAAACTGTGCATAGTAACAGCCTGTCAAACTCAGGCACCCTGGCAAGAGGCAAACAGCAGAGGCCCTGCCACTGCCCAAACCACCAACACCCTTAGGTGCCAGGCAGGCTGGCAGCTGGATATTTGCTGAGCATTTCTGATACACCAGATACTGTGCTAAGTACTTAGCATGGGTTATCTTACTTCATCCTCATAACAACTCCACCACATAGGTCCTATGATTACCCCCATTTTACAAAGGAGGAAACTGAGTCCTAGAGAATGACATGGAAAGAGAGCAGAGAGTAGGTGGCATATGAATGGAGTCTTAGAGGATAGTTAGAAATAATGCAGGAGTTCAAAAGAGGAAGGACACCCAAGCAAACCGAGTGGCATGCATAAAGGCATGGAAATGCAGAATATTGTGTGTTTGCAGACTGGTATAGACTAGGAAGGCTAAAGCACTGAGTACTTGGGTAGAATTGCCTAAACATCCAGCTAGGAAGATCAGCTAAGGCCAAATTGTGATGAAACGCAAATGTGGTGTGGAATAGTTTGGGCCTCTGACTTCAGAGACTAGGCAAGCAACCAAGGAGAGAAGTGGGCAGGTGTGAGACAGTAAGGAGTTGTGAGGACTGGCAAACCAGCAGGTACACAGCTTCGGCTGTAAAGGCAACCGAATTCTTAAAGTGTGAGCTGAATTTGGCCTTTAGGGAATCAGCTTGCAAACTCTACAAGGCAATGTGAAGCTGATAAGGGGAATTAATCAGAGACTAATACTGTCAGATCATTTTGTTCAAAAATCTCCCTCTGACAACCATGTGGAAGACGGGCTATGAGGGGCAAGACTGGAGACAAGGGAGCCACCGAGGAGGTAGATGCAGGAAAGTAGAAAGACATGATGGGAGCAAGGACCTGGGTGATACCCATGGGTAGAGAGAGAAAAGTGATAGATTTGAGAATGAAATATTAAAGAGGAAGAAGTTGGCAAGACTTAATACAAAAAGGACATAGGGGAAGATGGCATGGGAGTTTCAAAGATAATACCCAAGCTTTTGGTGCAAACCATGGGGTAAAAATCGCTATTAAACCCAGGGTGGTGGAGGAGTGAAAGATAATAAGGGTCATTTCAGACAAGCTGACGGGCAGAGCTTTGACATTCTGCTCCAACGAGAGGCCCTCAGGGCTAGCATGGATCTCGGCCAAGACTCCTTGCTAGCTCCATGGTTGACTAACTGATGGGCCCATCCAAGAGAACAGCCTCTTCTGTATTCCAGGGGTTGACCAAAAGTTCCAGGGGGTACTACTAGTGCCTGCTCTGTGTTGCACCAGGATATCTATTGATGCATGAGGTCACCAGGTACCAGATGTGATTTCACGTGTCAACTTGTCTGGGCCATGATTTCACGTGTCAACTTGTCTGGGGATACCCAGATATTTGGTCAAATATTATTCTGAATATGCCTGAGGATGTTTTTGGATGAGATGAACATTTGAATCAGTAGACCTATTACAGCAGATTGTCCTTTCTAATGTGGGTGGCCTTCATTCAATCCGTTGAAGACCTACCTGAATAGAACAGAAGGCTGACTCTTCTACGAATAAGAGTGAACCCTGCCTACCTGACTCTTTGAGCTGGAACACTGGTCTCTTCCTGTCTTCAGACTTGAACTGAACATTTGCTCTTCTTGGGTCTCAAGCCTGCCAGCTTTTGGACTGGAACTTGCAGCATCTGCTCTCCTCATTCTCAGGCCTTCAGACTCAGAACCACACCATGGCCTCTCACAGACCTCCAGCTCGCCAACTGTAGATCTTGCGGCTTCTCTTCCTCAATAATAGGGTAAACCAATCCTTTTTTTTTTTTCCGATGGAGTCTCACTCTGTCACCAGACTGGAGTACAGTGACTCAGTCTCGGCTCACTGCAACCTCTGCCTCCCAGGTTCAAGTAATTCTCCTGCCTCAGCTTCCCAAGTTGCTGGGAATACAGGTGCACGCTACCATGCCCAGGTAGTTTTTTGTATTTTTAGTAGAGACAGGTTTCACCATGTTTGCCAAGATGGTCTCGATCTCTTGACCTCGTGATCTGACCTCCTCAGCTTCCCACAGTGCTGGCCCACAGTGCTGGGATTACAGGTGTAAGCCACTGCGCCCAGCCAAGACAATTCTTTATAATAATCTCTCTCTCTCTCTCTCTCTCTCTCTCTCTCTCTCTCTCTCCATATACATACACACACACACACACACACACACACACACACACATACATATACGTACACACACAGACATACGCAGATCATGTTTGCTGCATGTGTGCTTGTGCATGTTAGAGGGGGAAGAAGGGAGGCTGTATATGGGCGTGTGCCTATGTCTGCGTGTGTACCGACGTGTGAATGTGAATGTGTGTGAGTAGGTATGTCTGTGTCTGAGAGTGACTACATATGTATGAGTGTGTATGTGTTTGTGTGTACATGACTCTATATGTCTTTACCCAGGTTTAACTCTCCTTGGCTTTCCTCAGTATGAATTCTTCTATAGAAACATTCTGGCATCTTCCTGAAGTTCTTCGGAGTCCAGGCTTCAGCACTGAAGGGTGCCTGAGCAAGGCAGCCGGGAGACAGCTCAGGTGTCAGAGACATACTGAAATCCCACCCGAGCAGCTTTTCTTGAAGTCAAGGCTTTAATCATGCCCCAGGGCCAGGTCCTCCATCCCCACATCCCCAACACAGGCTCGTTGGCATGCATGGGCTTGTGATGCCTCTCATCAGGGGGCCAGGCCAGCCACGGAGGAGGGAGGCTGGAGCAAGCAAATTGCAGCCCTAAAGCAACTCAGACAGAGCGGGAAGGGGCCCCTGGGTTCCTGCCATCTTCAGCATGCACCTAATAACTCAAAGCAATTTTTTAAAAAAGTGGATAGGTGCCCTCTGTTCACAGCAAACAAGAAGGCAGTCCTCCTTCCTGGGGCTGCTGATGGGGCCCTGTCTTTGCCTCTAGGAGATACTCTCAAGCCATAGGTTCTGTCAGCAGTGATCAGGGCAATATCAACTGGACCTGAATCCACACAGCACTCTGGGCAGACCCTGCTCAATATGTCAGCGGGCAGGACAGGTGCGTGAGCTTTGTGATTTGGAGTGCATTTTTCAGTTAACTCTTCTGGAAGTCCATCTGCTCCCAACAGGCACGCCACAGGCATCCTCCAGAGGAAAAGGAGGGACAGGCAACAGAGCAGGGAGCTCTCCAGATCTCCCAGACCGCACAGAGCTGGGACTGGAGGCAAAGCTCCCCCCAACCATTCTACCTGCCCAGCACTTGGACAAAGTCAGCTGTGGAGCCCTTCAGTGTTCATAACCCACAGCCGCTCCAGTCAGCTGTGCTGCTGGGTGCAGAGCAGAGTTCTCTTGCCAACCAGCACCACAGATGCACTGTCCACTGGGTACTCTGCAGAAGCTCAGCCTGGAGCCACCAGCTCCCACTTCCTGGCAAAAGTCCCACTGAGACTAGGAACACTGGAAATGGGCAGAGCCAGGGAGGTAGGGCCAAGTGGGAGAGAGCCCACCAGAGCCTCTGGGGAGCTCGAGGAGACAAGGGCAGGAACAAGGAACTGCCCGTGCCCCAGACTGGGTCCTGCTCTGAGGACAAGCCCCCTGCCCGCTACAGGCCTTTGCCTGCCGCCTTCGCTGTACCTCCCACTCTTGCTGAGTGTGCTGCTGAAGTAGAAAGAGAAAGACACTACACGGGGATTTCTTCTGCTTATGTGGAAATCCATAGCTGCCTTTAGCAACAACCAGGCAGGGTAGAAGCCAATCATGGTTTCTCATAAGCAACTGAGGCAGCACAGTATACAGCCTTTGAGAAAGCTCTCCAGGAAGCCCTGTCCACAGCACAGGGTGAGGAATCCTGCCAGCATTGCAGACATGTGGGAAGGGTGAGGAAGTCATGCCAGCTGCACCACCCCTGCCTGTTCCCTTCATCCCTCCCCAGTCCTGAGTGCCCTGGAGGAAGAAGCTCAGACACCCTGTGCTTGCCTATACATGAGTGGATGCAAGTGCGTACACATCGGGTCGGTTACTCTCCCCCTTTCTCTGCCAGGCTCTGGGCCTGGGAAGGAGGCCCTTGCCTATGCAGCACCCAGCCTCCTCAGTAAGGCTCAGCCGAGGGAAGCCATCCACAGGGGATCAGAGGGTAGCAGAGTGGTCAGGATATATCTCCCGCCCCTGCAGTGCTTCAGGCCCACATCTCCACTGTGACTGTGTCTCACACCAGGCAGCATCGCTTCCAAAGCTCTGGTTCCTACCCTACCCTGGTAACACTATTTCTCTCCTTGTCCAGCCAGCCCTAGGTGTGCCAAGAGCTCCCTCCTGCTGTGAGTCTCTGGGTCCCTCACCCTCTCTTATTTGCTTCCTTAACTCTGCCTCGATCTCTTCATTGTGATCCTTTCATGTAAACAACTGGTATATATTCCGCTTCAGGCCAGGTCACTTCTGATAGATGTGGATGGATATGCGTTTTACGTATGGATGTGTATGTGTGTGCCAGTGCTATACACCTGCAGTCTCTATATACCTGCAGCTGTATATGTGCGTGTGTCATGAACACATGCACAGAACACACCTTTTCCCTGAACTTCCAAGACTGACAGCAAGAAAGCCATCTTCGGGCATATATCTCTGAATCCCAGAGTGCCCCATTTACTCCCATTTTGACACCATTTTGAAATGATTAGCCTAGGTTTCTACCTGGCCCAACAGCTCAACACTAAGCTCATGGAGGGCAAGGGAAAAAAAAAAAAAAGAAGTGGGAGAAAGCAGGGAAGAGGAAGGGCGGAGAGAGGAGAGAGGAGCAACAGAAAAGATGACTATCATGAGGCCGGGCGCGATGGCTCATGCCTGTAATCCCAGCATTTTGGGAGGTTGAGGCAGGTGGATCACCTGAGGTCAGGAGTTCAAGACCAGCTGGTCAACATGGTAAAACTCTGTCTCTACTAAAAATACAAAAATTAGCCAGGTATGGTGGCATGTGCCTGTAATTCCAGCTGCTTGGGAGGCTGAGGCAGGAGAATCGCTTGAACCTGGGGGTTGGAGGTTGCAGTGAGCAGAGATCGTGCCACTGCACACCAGCCTAGGCAACAGAGCAAGACTCCATCTCAAAAAACAAACAAACAAACAAACAAACAAAAAACCAAGATGACTATCATTCATTGAGTACCTGAGCTAAAGCGCGAACATTATTACAACCGCTTCTCCATTCTAAAAACCATGTAGATCACCATTTGTCTCTTTACAAGTAGGAAACCGGGGCTCAGAGGCTTTGGGTAGCTATCCCAAAGGCACCCAGCTAGTGACAGTGAGAGGCATTCAGCCACAGGTGAGTCTAAGCCCTGGCCCGTTCCATTCCACTGTGCTATTTCTCTGTCTCTCTTGCCCAAAACATAATCATGGCCACATGGTAGGCACTCAATCGGTGCTGGTAAAACCAAGCTGAAGCTAAGAAGAAAATCCAATGGCATTCTTAAATAGAAAGATAAAGCTCACCGGTCATGAAGAGAGCCACGCTGGTCAATGCCTGAGCTCAGATCATCTTGAACAACATAATGGAATATGTCTACAGATTCAGATTCAGTCCTGCAAAAACACAGAGGGCTTCCCACTGAGCTACTTCAAGGCTGGCCCTTGGTCAAAGCCATGCATGATATTAAATTCCAGGACAACGGTTTTCTGACTGATGCATGGTTGAGAATTGGAGCCTCAGAAAGACTGAGTTGCTAGCACATCCCTCAGCCTACCCTCTTGGCAAGGCCAGGGCAAGAACTCAACAGCAGATCATTTGCAGACAGTCTATGTTGCTGATGGAAACGAAAATGTCAGGTAATTAACTGGATGGCAATAAGAGCGCTAAATAAATAATTACTGGCCTAATTCTCTGGAAGGTCAGATGGCTCAAAGTTTGAGACCTGTTCAGAGGTCACAGTGGGGTCTGGGCACACCTGCCGCCTCATAGTGACCAGTGCATTGCCCTGCCGCCCCTCCCATCCATGTTACTCCCCAGCCTTTAGGTAATCTCCAGAACCCAGAAAATGTTACAGCTGTCTGGCCTCAGAACTGCCTATCGTGCCAAAGCTGGCAACGAACTCCTGTTCTGTCGAGCTGCCACCAGGCATGAAGTAGCTTTTTAGCTTGTTTCATCCTCAGGGCACCCTATTAGTGATCTGTCATCCCCTGCAGGGTACAGAGAAGAAGTTGAGCTCAGCCAACTTGCCAGCAGTCTCACAGCTGGTTGGTGAGGAAGCCAGGATCCAAACCCAGGTACCCAGGTCCGCCTTGTTCCAAATCCTACCGTCGTTGCCATACCTAACAATGCCAACACCCTCCAAGCCTGTTCCAATGCTACAGTACTTTTTTTTTTTTTTTTTTTTTTTTTTTTTTTTGAGATGGAGTCTTGCCCTGTCGCCAGGCTGGAGTGCAGTGGCGCAATCTCGGCTCACTTCAACCTCTGCCTCCTGGGTTCAAGCGATTCTTCCGCCTCAGCTTCCCGAGTAGCTGGGACTACAGGCGCGCGCCACCACGCCCAGCTAATTTTTGTATTTTTAGTAGAGTCAGGGTTTCACCATATTGGCCAGGATGCACTACAGTACTTTTTATCCACATAGGTCTCCCTAAGGAGCCACCAGGAGTGAGGCCACATTTGCTCAGAGACAGACACATGTACTGTCTCGAGATCACAGGAGCCGGGCCCCACCACGCTGAGTCAGGTCTCACTGTGGCACCCGTCTCTCCACGCTGCCTCCTACTCTACCTCCTCTCCACACCAGCTATTTATAATCCTTATTTGTACAAACAAAACAGTATATTCTGGCTTTTTTTCCTTTATTTTAAATAACAAAGTTATGGATAAAAGAAACAGAATGAAAATGTTATCCAATCATGAGCCTGCCCTGGCACACGTGTGTGTATCTGATATTTTCTCCCAGTGCCACTCCTAATAGATGCCGCTTCTCTCTGCCTCATTATCTCCTTCTCTCCTTTGTGCTTCTAAACAAAGGCAGCATGGCACAGGGCCATGGCTTGCTTACTGCCTGGCTGGCAGACGGAGCAGGGGGGGATCTGTCATGTACCCCAGTCCCTCGGGGAATTATAGTACAAGACCTAACATGGATCGAGATGTGTTGCTATGTACCAGCACTATGCATCATCTCATGGGCCTCGTCACACCCCATGCTGGCACCCCTATGACATAGATCAGGAAACTGAGGCTTATAGAAGTCAAGTGGCTTGCCCAAGGTCATGGAATGTGATGAAGCCAAGACTTGAACTAGGGCAAGCAGACTTTGGCCTCCAGGCCTTTGACCACAGCTGGTCAGAACTAAGAAACTCCAATGGTGACTCCTATCACCAAACTGATAGCTCCCAAGGGAGGCTGATATTCAGAGACAGACAATGACCAGGAGATCTGCCAGAACCCTATAAATGAGGAAGTTTTAGCCCACAGTAGGCATAATATGAAAGGAGAAAAGAGCTACTCAACAGCCATTTTGCCTCACTCTTATTTTGAGTAATGCATTTCAATTATTCAATCAACAAACATTTGCTCAATACCACCTCCATGCCAGACCCTGCACTGAATGCTGCCGATGCAAAAGTGAGTATAACACAGTATTGTCCTCAAGATGCTTAGTCAGCCAGGGAGACAGATGAGGAAGCAATAGCTGAGCCAGAGCCGCATACATACACACTGAGATACAGGCCTATCCTCGCCCAAGACATCAGATGACCACCCCCACTGCCATTCTATGTGACTTGAAAACGTCCACCTTTTCCTCAATCCGTGTTCCATTGGCATTTACTTCACTGTCGTTAGCAGACAAGTAGAACCCGTGCAGTCCTTGCTGGCTTCTTGAAACATTCTCCATGCTGTGTTTACAAACACAGCTGCAGACGCAAATGACTCCTGTCGCCTATCCTGCGAGAGACGCTGGTGGCCTTTACATGCTGGGTTCTGTTGATGTTCCTCATGAAGCAGCAGCAGCACATGCAGCATGCAGCCATCTGCCCACGTCCTCTGCAGCACGGGAGGAAGATGGCACAATGCCACGGGGACGCCCTAGGGCAGGGAGCCAGCAGACCTCATTTGGGTCCCGGCTCCATTACTGTCTTGATGAGTGACCACAGCCAAAGCTGTTAACCTCTCTAAACCGCCATTTCCTTATCTTTAAATTGAGGAAATTGAATAAGGAGCTTCATCAGATCACAAAGTCCCATGGAGTGTCTGCATGGCTCTTGGCCCACAGTGCGGTGCTTTTTACATAATGCAAAATGAATGAGTGTGAACAGCTGCTGGTGAGGCAGACCCTGGCCTCTAGCCAGCTGGAGACCAGGGCATTCTGGCACCATGGGTAAGAGCGTACTGCCCTGGTTCTGCCACTGGGCAGCTCTTCAACCAAGGCAAGTCTTTTAACTTAGATGAGCCTCAGTTTAATATTATTTAATAATAATATTTTCTGCACTGAGTTGGTGTGAAGATTATTTGAAATACTGTGGTTTGAAGCACGTACCAAAGCCCTAGATGCCGCTGCCAGTGTTATGCTTGTCTGTGCTGCCCTTGTCCATTGAGACCAAGTTCTGATGTCCTAGGGCTGACTCCTGGTTCTCATGGGCTCCATTTTCCACAGATGGGCTACCAAGCTCATGCCAGCTCCTTCCCCGTACTGCCCTGTCCCCAGCCCACAGGCTGGGCTCAGATACCATTGACCAGACCTTCTGACCGCTCAGCCAGCCGAGCACAGCCAAACCCTGCTAAATTTGCCTGCCTGCCTGGATCCTGTGACTTCCTCCAGGAGTGCTTTCAGCTCCAGCCTGCCCCGTAAATGTACTTCCTGCTAGGCTCCCACCCTCCTCTTGCATCTGCCCCAGGGACCGCTGCATGTCACGCTCTGTCCTGCTCCCTGGGCCCTCACAGTGGCCTGCTGGCTTAGACGTGCTTTCCTGCCTGCTCCTCACTTCCTGCCACTGCCTCTGGAGCACCCAGAGGAGCTGTGTGAAATCACTAGGAGGGCCTTTCCCACGTGGCGGGTAGTCCCTATCCACAGAGGTCCACGTCTTCCACCCATTTCCCATCTAGGCATATACACAGCAATTCGTGGCTTAGTCTAAGCAAGCAGATCTTTCATCCTAGGTTCTCTCACCAGCTATTCCTGACTATACTTTTAAGGAGCCTGTACTGAAAATGACATGAAATTATCAAGATCTTAAGTTAGATTGGACACATCAAAAAGACCACTCAGCAATGCTAATAATAAAAGCTTTCATTTATTGAGCTCCAGGCACTTTCCATACATTGCCTCGCTGAACTCAATCCAACAGCTCGGAGACATGGGTACTATCATTATCTGTATTTTACAGAGCAGGACTGGACTGGTTAGCAAACAAAGTTCCCAAGATCACGTAACTGGTAGGTGCAGGGCCAGTGGTTCAACTAGGTCTGTCTGCTCCAAAGCCTAAGTGCTAAGCCAGGTTCCTATCCTGCCTCCCAAGAGACTCAAGGTGGCTCTGGCCCCACAGAGGAAGGCAAGAGGGAGGAAATCAGGGCTTCCCATCCTTACCCCTCACCAGGATCTGATCAGATGCTGCTGTTCTGGCCTCTGATAACTTCTCCCTTCCTGACATCAGCTTCTTCCTCTACAACTCTGTAGTCGAGGAAACCTGCCAAGACCTTCAGCAATTCCATATCTTAGAAATGAAAACTGAAACAAAGAAAAAGTCTCCTGGTCCGTGCATGCCACAGACATGGACCACAGCTAGTCTCTAAAGGGAAGGCCTTAAAGAGTCTGCTAATTGGGTTTAGCAAAATGACGTTGGGCTTCACATGCGGTAGCTGCACAGCACTGCTATGCCTTGTGCATTCCTGCTTTGCAAAAACAATGACCAGAGCTTCACAGAGTGGTGCCTTGAGGCAGAATGTTAAGGCAAAAAAGAACAGGGCTTGGCCAAAGCCAGGCAGCACCACCACCTAAGTTTCTTATTTAATTTCTTCAAGTGTGGGTGGTGCTGGTGCTCCCTGGATTTGTCAGGCCATCTCACACGGCTTCGTTCTCACTCTCTACAGTGAACAGAATCTGTTTTTACGTTTTACATAAAAATGAATATAGTGCTCGCTCTGGATCAATACCATAGCATACACTGTTGCAAGTGCTTTATCCAGATCCATCAACTCTGCTGATCTTCTAGACATTTCTATGGGATAGGCACTGCTGTTAGTCCTGTTCCAAACGTGAGAAAATCCACTGAGAGAAGAGGTCACACAACCTGACTAAGGCCAAACAGCTAATGAGGGGTGGCGCTGTGAGCCGCCCTGCATTTTTAACCACTGTGCTACCCTACTCTGCATTTCCTAGGAATCTGTTCAATAGGCAAATAAAGATAAATATCTTGCTTTACCTTTGTAAGGCTTTTAAGATGAATTCACAAGTCAGGGGAAAAAAATCCTTTAACGGTAATTCTTTGGAGAATTTAGAAAATGTGGTCACCAGGATACAGGCAATCATGTTTTAGAAGGAGAAAAGATTTTTTTAGCTCTGCATGGTATCTAGACAGGGAGCTGAGAAGAAAGGACGTGTCCGTGTGTCTCCAGGGCTGCCCAGGGAAAAGGAGTTTCACTGAAGTCTACAGCCCCCAGTGATTAGACAGAAATAGCCCAGCCCTGGAGAAAGTCATCGCTACGCTGACTGGGTCTGGAGGAAGAAGGTTATAAAACACTGTTTCCCAAAACCCAGTCCTTGGACTTCCCACAACAGAACCATCTTGGGATTTTATTAAAAATGTTGATTTAGGACCTCACTCTGAACGCATGATCAGAATCTCTCAGGAAAGAATAGAAGGGGGCATAACCCAAAATGCTGAATTTTTAACAAGCTTCTCAGATGTTCTGATTATAACGAAGTTTGGAATTCTCGGCCATAAAAATCTGACAGCTGTATTTGCTGTGAGAATCTGTGCACTACGCAACCTTGGGAAATAGCACTCGGCCACCAAATAAAGGATGAGTTACAGCCCAGCCCAGTTCCATGACCAATTTTAATCTGATACTACTATAACTTAATAATGGCAAAAATGACAACTACCAATTACTGAGCATTTACTACATGCCAGACACTGCTGAGTGTTTTACTAATCTTATTTATGGTAACTCTCACATACCCCTGTGCTGGAGTTATCATCGACCTTGTTTTGCAGAGGGTGAAATGCAGGCTGGAAGATGGGTAACCGTATCAGGGTTACACAGAAATCGAGCAGCAGAGGCAGAATTCAAACCCAATCTAACACCTTGACCGCTCTGGCTCTGAGCTCAAGGTCAGTGCTGCAGGCAGCCCGCCCTGCCATCACCATCCCCAGGGCTGCGATGGGGCTGGGAAGGCCACTCCCTGAGGAAGGCCAGGGTGTCCTTTCCTTGGCAGGGAGCAGCGGCTGGAGCAGGGCTGCTCCTTCTGCGGCACGTTGATTTCAGCTGATCACCAGGTGTGTCTGTCCCAAACGTGGACAGCAGCCAACATGCTGGGCTGACTCCAGCTCCCAGAGACCTGGCCCTTAGGGTGGGAGAGACCAGCACACCATAAGCACCTTGTGGCCTCAGCAACTGGGGCAAACTTTTCCTTGCTTGCACCAACAACCTGACAGTGCTGGTGCCCACGGATCCCTCTTAGGGGCCTCAGCAGCAGCTTCCTTCTGGGGATGAAGCACAGGCTGACCTGAGAGTGAGTCTTCCCTTCCTAGGGGTGCCTCCCGGAGCTCTGGTTACCCAGTCCGTAAATGGGGACCTTAACAGGGTCTCAGTGGGTCTTTGGAAGGATTAAGTGAGGCACCATCTGGGAACGCCTGGCCCGGGAGCCGGCACACCGCAGGCCTGCTGATCTCCCTCCTTACTCCGGTGGCTGCCGTCTTTAAGTTCATGGCTGTGGTTCCCATCTGCACAGCACTGCCTGGCCTCCTGCCCCAGCCCTCAGAGATCCCAGTAGAAGATGCTTTGCCAACAGGGGTGCCCCCCAGATTCCTGGGGGCTGTGGGCCTCCCTGTCCACGCAGCCCCAGGATATAGGCATCTCCAGAGCAGGGCCCTGTCTTGTTCTCTGTGACATCTCTGGGCTAGAGGAATGCCTGGCAGGGAGTAGGCACTAATGTCTGCTGAATGAGCTAATCTAGTCACTGAACAAATGGGAATTGTGCACTTGCTTTGTGCAGCTCCAGTGAGAAGGACAAACGCATCTGGAACACAGGGCTCTGCCCTCAGATCTGACATCCATCCAAGCCTCCCTCTCAAGGGCCTGATGCCAGTAAGGCCCCCTTCCGAGCCCCCACCCTTCTACTGCCCCAATGCATGGCTAGTAGCCTTGAAGCCACACTGCCTCCTCCACATTCCTCCCTTCAGCCAAGCCTCCCAGAGAAAGATGCTCACACCACCCTCTCCTTCTGGAACTTTTCGTGTGAGTCTAGAGCACAAGCCAAGCCCAGAGGCCTCTCCTGTAGAGTGAGCAGGTTGCTGTCCCTCAGCCTGGCCACTCTTCTAGAGAGCTGTCCTGATAGGCCTCGCTGCCCACAACCTCCAGCAGGAGAACCACAGGCAAGGCAAAAACAGACACGAGCAGAACCCAGCAGGAGCTTCAGGCCCACCCGTCAGAAGGCCCCGGAGACCCTGCTGCAAATGTGAAAGAGCCAACTAACCGTGATGTTGAATTGCTGGGAACGCAGAGGGAAGCTGCCCACGGGGGAGGCTGCAGACGGTTCCATGCACCCACTCCCCACCCACCAACTAATGCGTCCATCTCAACTGCTTTAAGCTTACTTACTGACCATTAGAGACTTTGCCCAAAGGCTGGAAAAAAGGCTGTGGCTGGGCCCTGGAAAGCAAAGCAAAACAAAGCAAACCCTTGGCACCAAAGTGTTGGAAAGTGCTGTCAAGAGCAGATGGATCAGAAACAAAGAAGAAAGGCCTCTTAGATGATAAAGGAAGTCAAAGGCAAACTGGGATTTGCTTTACACAAATGCAATATATGGTTTCCAGATGCAGTGCCTTGCAGGGGTAAAGGGCACCTGGATTTCCAGTACCAAAGGGAGAGGGAGAGACAAGGAGCACCATATGGGACCCCGAAGCGTCTGGCACTTGCAGCCTGGCCTCTGTGCTGGCTCCCTACCCCCACCCACTACCACCTCTCTGGGCCTCAGTTTCCTTTTCTAAAAACTGAAAGCATTGGACTGGATTATTCTAAACATATTTTGTGGTTCTAAAAACTCTTCTCACCTCCATGTCAATATTTTCAAAACAGGGACAGTCAGTTCTGTCTCCTTAGCAAGCCATCTTCTCAGAGGCTTAGATGGTGTCCTAGTAACCCTGGCGAAGAGCCCTGGAAGGTACGGGATAATTGTTTCTCTTCCTTGTTGCCATGGAAACTTGTGACTCCTATATCCCTGATGCTAGGACAATATAGCCTGCCTGGGTGATTTGGGTTTGTTTTGTCCATACCCACACTGTGCGTACTGAAGGGCTGGCAGAGCTGCAGGTGACAGCCGGCCAATAGGAGACACTGCTATTCCTCATTCCATTACCAAGTTTCATTAGAAACTTTGAAATCATGGCAATCATGAGTAGTTCTGAGGCTGTACCGAGGGGCTCCCAGAATTAGAGCACCCTTTGACCCTGAAAACTGATCCCTGATCTTGCCTCTGTGAGTTTCCCTTGGCCTGCCCTGCAATTTGGGTGTGATGCTTTGTGATTTTTCCTGCCACTTCTAATGAGATACGCACTTCAAAAAGGCACCCTTGACAAGCACTGAATGATAACAACGTTATCCCTGTGTGACTCTCTGATCGCGGCAACACATTAGACTCAGTGGAAATGTGTGTCAGACACCAGGTCTTTGAGGACCCAGACAGAAACTGGTAATTGGCAGGAAGGCAGAGGGTGGTGGTGCTGCCTATTCAGAAACTGTGTTGCCAGAGGGAAAATGGATTAGAAAATGCCCTGTATATATTAACCCTGTAAAATGCATCCGAATTGCTAAAAGATTTGTGCAATGTTATGATTCTCTTTTCTTTGATTGTGGGTACTTTGGTAAACAGAAATGGAATCACTTAAAGTGATGCTCCCTTGCTCCTGTTAAAACAGTGGCAAGCAATACACTTCCCTGCTTGTCCCACATCCACTTCTGGAACCACAGTGTTCCCCACTGGCTGAGATTAATGGGGATGCCATTGTAGCTGTTAATGGTTCTCACTGTCTAACTCTGCACCTACAAGTTCTTTCACTGCCCCCCTCCTCACCAATCAGGGCCAGCCCAGTGCCATCTGAATAATCGCCTGCATTTTTATGCAAACTTTAGACCCAGAATCATCCCAACTCCTCCACCTCTCTCCCCTTCCATATACAACCAGCCACCAGGGCTTCCTCAAACTCCACTCCCATCACAACCATTGTCATCGTGGCCTCCGCCTTCAGCATTCTCCCCTATTCTTCAAGTGGTCTACCAACCATCAGCATCATCCACCTTCCACCTGCAGCCAGGGTGATCTTTCCAGACTACAAAACTCATCATGCCACTTTCTACTTAAAATTCTTCCATGGCTCTCCAAGACTTGCAGGATCCAGTCTTAATCCATTCATCTGACATGCAAAGCCTTCCTAGGCTGGCACCCCAGCCCCACCCACAAATGCTTCTGGAGCACAGGGTTCTGCCCTCAGATCTGATATGTGATCTCCCTCTCAAGGGCCTGATGCCAGTAAGGCCTGCTTCCCACCCCCACATCCCAGCTGTCCCAAAGCTTGGCTAGTAGGCTTGGGGATTCCTCCCTTCAGCCAAGCCTCCCAGAGAAAGATGCTCAGAATAACCTCTCCTTCTGGAACTTTTCATGGGAGTCTAGAGCACAAGCCAACCCCAGAGTCCTCTCCTGAAGAGTGAGCAGGTTGCTGTCCCTCGGCCTGGCCACACTCCCAGAGAGCTGTCCTGACACACCTCACTGCCCACAACCTCCAACAGGAGAACCACAGGCAAGGCAAGTATAGACACGAGTGGAACCCAGGAGGAGCTTCACCCGCACCCCTCAGAAGATCCCAGAGACCCCACTACAAACATGAAAGAGCCAACGAACCACGATGTTGAATTGCTGGGAACGCAGAGGGAAGCTGCCCACAGGGGAGGCTGCAAAGGGTTCCGTGCACCCAGTCCCCACCCACGAACTAATGCGTCCATCTCAACCACTTGAAGCTTACTTACTGACCATTAAAGACTTTGCCCAAAGGCTGGAGAAAAGGCTGTGGCTGGGTCTTCGAAAGCAAAGCAAAACAAAACTGTGGGACTAGGCCTTTCTCTCACTCAATGCTCCCCTCCTTGTAGATCTAGCCTTTCCCTCAGCCTCTGCCTACCAGATAGAGCCAGCCATGGACTGATGCCTCTGGGCTCCCATAGCAACCTGGGTCCCTCTCCAGATCACTCCTACTTCCATGTTATCTGCATGTTTCTTTATACATCTGTCTTCACCCTGTATCCGTCATCCCAACAAAGGGAGCAGTGCTGGTACACGCAATTCTTCAGTGAATGAAGGAAGAAATCATCACGTGCTTCTCACTTTTCACATGGAAAGAATAATTCCTGCCACATCCTTGTTCCAGAAAACAGTCACGCCAACCTCAAAGAAGAAAAACCTAAGTGTCAAAAAGAGAATGAAGAGTAAAGAGGTCAAGAGCATTGACTCTGGAGTTAGGCAGCGTGGGTTCAAATCTCTACTACTTTCTAGCTGTGTAACCTTGGTCACCTCTCTGCATGAATCGCATTTGTGTAAAGCAAATTCCAGTTTGCCTTTGAGTTCCTTTATACTAAGAGCCCCCTTTCTGCATTATTTCTGATTGATTTGCTTTTAACAGCACTTTCTAACACTTTGGTGCCAAAGTTTTGTTTGGCTTTGCTTTCTAAGCCCCAGCCACAGCCTTTCTTCTAGCCTTTGGGCAAAGTCTTTAATGGTCAGAAAATAAGCTTCAGTGGCTGAGAAGAATCCATTAGTTCGTGGGTGAGGAGCGGGGTCCATAGAACCCTCTGCAGCCTTTTCCACTGTGTGAAGAAAGAGTAAACATGACCTTCGCCATAAGGTTGTTGCAAGCACTAATGCACCAGTGTGTCTAAAGTACTTGGGAAGGATCTGGTGCGTGGAAAGTGCTTGGTCAGTGTTAGTTACTATTATTAAGGAGGCACCAGATTCCCAGGTCTTTTTTGCTTCTACCACTTAGGGAATAGAGCCTGCCAAATGGCTATAATGTCTTGGATGTTTCCAGAGTCTCATTTCAGGAAGTTGTTAATTCCAGCCAGGCTGATGTATGATCATTGCAAGTTGTTGTGTGCAGACCCCTCTGAAGGGATCCTTGGGGGTAAATAGAATTTACTTACCAGGTGTCCCTGTCTTAGCTTCCTTCCCTAACAGCAGGAATCTTTAGTGGGCCACCTTGGCTGAAGTGACAGGAGCGTGATGAGGACAAAGTGGCCTCGATGGAGACCCACTCTGGGACTGGGCCTGCCACACATTTTAGGTCAGGGATGTCCCTTCTTTGCTACCCTGTCCCCACCGTCCTTACCACCCACCAAGGGCCTGGCTTCTGCAAAGGGCACGACTCACCAAGTCCTGCTGGAGTCTTTCCCACTGTGGGGAAATGGTGCACAGCATGCCAGGGGCTGGGGGTGTGGGGAAGGGCAGGGAAGCATGGAACAGCGGAAAGCGCCTGGCTTCAGCGCCCAGCACATCAGAGCCTCTGCTCCTCCCATCACCACCCACTGACCTGATGCAAATCCCATCTGTCCCTAGGACCCAGGCTTTTTCATCTGCAAAGTGAGGGACCAGCTGAGATCACTGACTCCTACCTATATCCCATGCCTGTGTGACAAGACTTAGGCCCCGAATAGGCCACAGTGGGTGGGTGGGTGGGTGGGTGTGGTATTGTTCCCATTTCCTCTTCTGGTGCTCTGGACTCCAGTGGCTTCTGGTAATACTTGTTCTTCCTAACACAGGAAAGGCCTTTCCTAAATGACTTCCTTGCTCCAGGTCCAAGCCAAGAAACCCGAACAATAAAGCCAGCCCCGTCCTCTGTCACAATTGCCTACAAACGTAATAAAAATGGATTCCTTGTGCCCCACAATAGTGTGTACAAGTCTTCCTTGTCAGCATGGAGGGTCCCCACGCTGTGCCAGCCCCTCCAGAGGCAAGAAACCAGTGGCAGACGGGTCCAGCCAGGACCCCATAGGTGTGAGAGATCTTGTCCCCTTTGTTCAAGAGGGTATAAATTAGGCCTGGCTCTCGATGGTCTGCCTCAGTGGAAACCAAGCACATTGCAATGCACACTGAGGGGACCCAACCTCCAGTACACACAAGTGGGGGCAAATGTATTCTGGGAGCCAGGAGTGCTAGATTCTGCTGACTTATTTTCAGAAACGGACCGTCTCTATCATTAACAAAACACTCTGATACCTGCTAAGGCCCTTCTGTGCTAGTTACTATGCTAAGCATTTAGGGTGCATTAAGTCACATAATTTATTTATTCAATCAAAAATTTAGTGAGCACTTGGCAGATGCTAGAAGCCATGCTGTGTACTGGGCACAGTGGGAAGCACCCAGACATGGCGCCCGCTCTTAGAACGTCAATGGCCAAGCACCACAATTCTTTTTTTCTTTCAACTTTAAGTTATGGGATACATGTGCAGAACGTGCAGGTTTGTTACATAGGTATACGTGTGTCATGGTGGTTTGCTGCGCCCATCAACCCATCATCTAGGTTTTAAGCCTCACATGCATTAGGTATTTGTGCTTAAGGCATCACGATTCTTGAACTTGGGTGTGCATGCTAAGAAAATCACCTGGCCACACCCTCCAATCAGAATCTTCACTTTCCTCAAGTGCCTCATCCCTAATTCACACTCTGAAGCACTGGGCTGGTGCTATGGAAGAAATCTATTGCTTTGCTCAGATGAGAAAACTGAAGTCCAGAGAGGCAAAGTAACTTGCACTAGACCACACAACTTATAAGGGGCACAGTTGGGATAGGATCCCTGCTCTACCTGGTTTCAGAGGCAAAGCTCATAATTACTACACTATCCTGCCTTCCTGAACCTCATCCAAATAATCAGAGCAATATTTACAGGGTATCAGATCATTCCATTGCTGTGCTATCTTTACAACTACCTAACCATGTGAGGTAGAAAGGATGACTCTCATCCCATTTTACAGATGATAAAAGGAAGCTCAGAGAGTTAAAGTAACTTGCTCAAGTTCACATGAATAGCAGACCCCAGTGCCAACATTCAAAGTCAGACTTGACCAATTGCACAGCTTCTGCTTTTTCCAATGTTCCATGCTGCTTCTTTGAAGGCTCTTTCATAAAGGTAAAGAGCAATGAGATAAAAAAGCAACAACTGAAACCAGCCTTATCCTAAAGGGAAGAACAAAAATGCAGATGTTCTGCTAGCAGGCAAGGACTCAGGAAAGAGAAATTCCTTTTCCCATGGGCTCTGAGTCACCTGTGCCCCCAGGAGCCAAACCCAGTGATGGGAAATTCTAAGCTGTGTGTCTGTGTGCAGCCACGTGGGTATACGCCTATCACCTTACATGTGGCATGCGTGCAGGCCACATTCAGATCAGCATGTGCACGGTGTATCCATGCCACACTCCCTGAAATCCTGGCTCATCCCTCAGAAAAAGTCACCTTGTTGGCAGGTGGTCCTCCACCATCCCAAGTAGCAGTTGCCACAGGACTAAAAAACCGCCAGAAAGGGTTTTGCAATCAAAAGAGGCTTTAGCAGCTAGAGTGCATGTGTAAAGGTCAGTCTTTCACACAGGGGACAGCCAAGCCGGGGAAGGAACAGAAGGGGAGGCTGGAGAAGTCCCCTGGGGGGTGGTATTTGAAATTTTGCATTGCCCTGAGCCACCTGCAGAGATGCAGTGCCCAAGGGAAGGCCTGAATCCCAAGGGGAACGTGGTCATTTTCTGCACATCAAAATGACAAGCACTTCTTGCAAAGCATCAACTAGCTGCAAGGAAAAAGGTGAGGTGGGGAGCACATCACAGCACCCAGAAAAGAACAGAGTTAACTTCTCCAGGAACTGAGACACCCTGGGGAAGTCCCCAGCTTTCGAACGTTAGCAAACAAGCAGGAATGGGCCCATCTTCTCCCCTAGCCCTCAGCCAAGCTGCCAGTGTGAATTCCTTTCCCAGGCATCCGTGACACAGCCTGAGCCCTGGTATCCCTGAGAAGGCTTATGAGTCCAAAGTGAGCCAGTTGTTTGAGCTACATACTATTTAGAAGACAGGGTGCACCAGGAGACCCAGCCAGCCTGTCTATCTTCATGGACACCTGCTCCACCTCCACACCCCTGTCAACCCAGCCAGGACCTAAGGCCATTGACTCGCTGTGGCATTCTCTCCATGCACCAGATCCTGCTGCTGCCTCTTCATTCTCTCCACTTCTATCTTCCACTCTCTGTGCCAGCCACGCCCACCTGCTGCCTGAGGCTCTGTCGCATCATCTCTTGCCTGCATTTGAGGACATCCCGGTGCTCACCGTCTCAGAACCTACAATCCCTTCTCTCTAGTCCCCTACAAATCAAATTCTGCCACTGCAATGCTGTCAACGGTATGATGGCTCCCACTACTCACTGGATAAACCCAAAACCTTGACTGCACCTTCAAAGCCCTTCCCGACCTAGGTCCAGCCAACCCATCTGGTATTATCTACTGTCCACATACCCTGACCTCTAGCCATACAAATATACCTAGTCCCCAAACAGGCCTTGGCATCTACTGCAGTAGATACCCTGAATGCTAACGAGATGTCTTCCAGGTTTCTCATCCCTCCACAGAGCAGGCACTCAGATAAATTTTTGGTCAGATGGATGGATGGGTGGGTGGGTGGGTAGATGAGTAAGTGGATGGGAGGATGTAAAAGGATGAATGGATAGGTGGGCAGGTGGATGGATAGGGAGTTTGTTTTGTTTTGTTTTTTTTTTTTTTTTACTCTTGTCATTTTCATCTGATGCCTCTCTGGAAGGCGGACAGCCTGACCAGACATTTTCAAACACAAAGGCAGCTTGGCTGCTACTTTTAAACTGATTAATATGAAGGATGAGAATAACAACGCCTACGTTGAAGAGCTGTTGTGAGGATTAAATGAGAAAGTATTTAGCCTTGTGCATACACATAGCAGGTACACAATAAATGACAGCCACTGCTGTTGGAACAAGGTTATAACAACATGTGCGTTCCTTTGCCTTCCAATGTGCAGGACCCAGGTCTTCTGGCTTCTCCTAGTTCCGGGTGAAACAGAGCTTTCCTGAAGGCTGGTGTGAAGGGTAGGGGTGGAGGCGGCCACAGAGGAGTTCCTGACCTACTTTGTGCAATTTCAGGCTCAGGCAAGGTCCCTAGACAGTGAGTGATGCAAAGAGTATTCCAAGCTGGCTGCAGATAATAAGGCCTGGGGGACCAGGCACTAGGGGTGGCTCTCTTCAGCATGGCCTGTTCAGCCTGATGCCCAGGGCTCTTCCCCAGCCCCTGGCAATGCCATGGCCTGGGCCTCTATGAAATTGCCAGGCATGCCTCCCTCCCCACAAACAAAGGAAGGCAGCCCCCATCATCTAGGCAGCAGGAAGCCCCTCAATACCCATTCAGAAAGGTACCGAGAATTAAGACAAGCCTTCCCCACAGGACGTGTTTGCCCAAGCAATCCCCTGCTGAGACCCTGCTACCACGAATCTTAGAGTTCCAAGCAGTCTCCCTGAATCCATACATTCCCTTCTGTCCCATCCTCTACAGCGCAATTGATGTGAGCAGTATTAACAAGGGATAGAACTGATCCTATCCCTTCCCAGACTAAAATCCATTCAATTCTTCCTTAGGAAATCCAAATCCCTTAGCCTGGCATTCAAGGCAGCCCTTTCAGCCTCTCAGCCTGCTCTGTCTACCATTTCTGGAACACACCATGCTCCTTCACACTGACAGGCCCTTGCATGCGCCAGTCCCTCTGCCTGGAACTCCCAAGATGCTCAGAGAGTAAATGACAGAGCCAGGACCCCAGACCCTATCTTCTGATGCTGGGTTCCACACTTACTTGGTGGAAAGGGCTTCGGGATTCCAGAATAGCCCTACCTCATGATACAGAGATGCCAGGACAGACCTTTACCATCTCTCACTTCCCAGACTTTCTAAATTTGCCGTCATTTCAAATCACTATGTAACACTGTGAATGGCCACTGGCTGAACAAATAGAGCCAGCAAAGGCTGCAACCTGCACTCCAAAAGTTTGAATGGCTCAGCTGCAAAAGAAAGCACAAGCTGACATTTCTAACCAATCTCATCCTTGCCCTCAGTTCCTGTGCACTGCATGGAACACCCTAGCAGGGCTGCAATAGGCACAAGAGAGAGAGAGAGGCAGCCTCTGTCATCCCAAGCCACAAGGAAACATCTTTCCAACACCCATTCAGAAGGCATCAAGCACTAAGACAAAACTGCTCCAATCAACACAAAGGCCTACTTCTCCTAGCCAGCCTCTGATCCCTGCGACTGGCTCACAGGAACTTCTCCACCGCCTCCACTCCCTCTGACATCTGAACATCCTGGCGTCCCTGGGCCAGAGCCTCCGCATTTGCCAGAGGGAAGGCCTCTGTAGGCCTCCTGCCCATCTGCAAGAATCATCCACTCCTCTCCATCAATAATGACTTTGCACATCTAAACAAGTTCTGAATGCAGTAAGCCTGGGCACACAAGAATAAACACATGCACAATTTATCACTTTTTCCAGCTTGACCACTCCACTTTTGCAGGCTAGAAGTTTCTTATCCAAGGCAGTACATGTAAATTCAATGAACAGACCTCTATGCTGATGGCAGAACATTCAACACAAATTCAAATCTTCTTTGCTAATCACAATAGATGTTTTCCTGGTGAACAACAGATGCTTCATCTACACTTTCATTCATACTAATGTACTTCATATTAGCCGTCATGGCAGAGACTGCTAGTTAGAACACCCAAATGATGGCTGGACACATGGCTTCCCAGAAAGAAGACAACATTTCCTGGCTTCCCTTAAATATAGGCATGCCTATGTAATATAGTATGGACAATAGGATGTAAGAGAAAGTGGTATATGTAACTTTTTAGAATTGTCCTTAAAGAGATGTGGGGAACACTCCCGTGTAAGGCCCCTCGAAAATGGGCTTCACAATACGGAGAGCTCGAGCCCAGACACAGTGTCTCCAGTTGAGGAAGTCAAGCTATGGGAAAGAAGGAACACAGAGAGACTTAGGTTAAAGATAAACTTGTGGGCAATCACCAGATGGCCATGCAGTCATGAGATGCATTGTGTACGATAATTGAGTTTTCTACAAGGACATACCTTACAACTTTGCTGACTTCTTTCAGAAGATAAATGACTTACCCTTAGATGAGATAGTGTGACCACCTGTTCTGGTTAATTAAATTGACTAACCCCCTAAGAATGTAATGACTAGCTTCTTGTACTAACCCCCTAAGAATGTAACGGCAAACTTCTTGTTAAGATGAAGAGTCACCTGCTTAGTTTGATTGCCTAGCTGGCTCTTCCATTGTATAAGATAATGAGACCCGCCTGCTTGGTCCCATTGTATAACTGATGTTTCCGTTTTGCCCCTTTGATGATGTTGTAACTCATTTTTCTATTTTAAAGACTTTCTGTTCCCTTTATCTCACGAAACTATGCAAGCAAGTACCCAAAAAAAAATGTATAAAAGCTAACCCTGAGACAATAAAGTTGTTGGTGAAGCAGTCTTCTCAACCCTCCAGACCCCGCTCTTTCTGTCATTCGTTTGTCTTCCGTGCACCCCCCTATCCAGGTTGGAACCCTCTTGCTGGACAAGAGTTCCTGGCAGACGTGCTCCAGATAAAGAGAAAGGCTATATGCTTCTCCATCCTCCTTCCTGCCGGCTAGAATGCACACATAATGACTGGAACTGCAGCAGCCGTTTCAGACCCCAAATCAGAAAGCCCAGGTTGAGGATGACAGCAACAGGCTACAAAGGGCCCAGGCCTGTGATCCTGGAGCTGGGCCAGTCCCAGACGGCTTAACTCCAGACTTCTTGAATTCGAGAGAGAAATGCACTTCTATCCGGTATAAGCCATCATTATACTGTCCCTGCTGCTAAACCTAATTCTAACTGATATGGCAGATGACCTAAAAAGGCTTGGTATGCATTTCCAGGCGTCTTCATCTGTATCAGTGCCAAACACTGCTCAGGAGACCATTCTGTCCCACATGCTTGGGCCTTTTTAAGGGGCTGCTTCCAACCAAATGGAATGGGTTGGCCGCAGTCCTTCATGAGAAGCTGGCACTGGCACAGACTACCTTGGTCCTTGAGTCCTTCTCCACCCTTCTATCTGGCCTGACCTTCCAGTCTGATTTCCACTGACTAGCTTTTCTGGCCTACAACTCTTTCCCATTATCCCCATTTCCTCTCCCACATTACATACAGGGAGTGCTTATTTCAAGTGGTGGTTTCCAGGTAACCTTCTTTGAACTGTTCTAGCTACTATCCTACTGGCTAGGCTGGTACCCTAAGCATTGCCCTTCCCTGCCCTGACACTCTGGTGGAGAGCCTCACCCACATAAATAGCCCCTTCCTTATTCAGCCTATGCCTGAAGAAGGGTGGAGGAGGGAGGAAGGCATGCTGGGAAAACAAAGTCAAGGGTCTCTCCTGGTTGATTCGCTTTCTCAAAAAGTCCAGCTGCTAGCCACCAGATCTGGCCACTGGAGCCCACTGGAGCTGAGGAAGGCTCACATTATACAGTCGCAGATGCCACTGAAAAGGCAGCCTATGCCTGCAGGATAGGACTCTGACGGCAGCCCTAGAGAGCAGAGAATCAAGCAGCATTACAGGGTGTTACAAACCAATGCATCCAGCAGGCAAGACACAGGGGCAGGGATTGCTCAGTTCTGAGCCCCTGCAGAAAACAGGCACCAGTTGTCCCAGTCCAGGTGGAAACACAGGGTACAGTGTCTAGACCACAATGATACCTTCCATCCCTCCCTGGGATCCAATCTCCTGGATGAGCAGGTTGATAACTCCTCTTCCCCAAAGGCTTCCATGCTTCAGACCTCTCAGGGGATGTCAAGGCAGTCCCACTCCCACAGTGTTCCAACTGGACACGTTGATTTTTAGGACTCTGCAACTGGGGAAACTTGGCCAATACCTGTGCCATGTGAGGCCCAGAACTGTGTAGCCCCCATCCCTATCCATTCAGAAGAGTCACACAGGGCTCTACTAAAAGGCTTTGTTTTTCTCTCCTGACCACCTGCCTCTTTCTCTCTAACTGGCTGTCATTTAGAAATAAAGCATTTCCGAAGTTTCCCTAGATCCTCAGATTACAAGCGCATAGGATAGTCACTGACACAAGAAAGGTAAGGACCACAGGAGTCCCATGCCATGGAGGGTGTCATCTGGGGGACCGTCCAACAGAACTTTCTGCAGTGGAAATGGTGTAGATCTGCACTGTTCAAGATGGTAGCCACCCAACCTTATGTGGCTGTTGAGCTCTTGAAATATGGCTAGTCCAGCAGAGGAGCTGAGTGTTAATTTTCTTTAATTTCACTTAATTTAACCATGAGTGGCTACCATCTTGAATACTGTAGTTACAGGGGAGTTACACAAATAAGCCAATAGTTGTCCTAATAAAGATTTGTTATTGCAACAAGCAGTGCGGAGGGGAGGAGCCATACACAATGAGCATGTGCTGTGGGGGAATCTCACCTTTCCTGGGGGAGCGGGAACATCACTCTGAAGAAGTCACATTTTTGCGGGTCATCCAACTTTGGATATAAAACTGAAACTCTAGACAGGACACACACACAAAAAAAGGAAATAACCGAAAACATTTCTCAAATACTCTATAACAAGTTCATTTTATTTATATAAAGAATAAACTTCTTTTAAGTGGGTCAACCTAATACTCTATATTTCTCTCTGAGGAAAAGTAAACTAAATAAAGTTGCCATCTACTTATATGTGGGCCAAACCTGATTTTTTTTCCTTATGCAACAGAGGTCTGTCATTGAACAAAGTGTTCCTCACCCTCCCCTGAAGGAAAAAGGACAAGTTGGCATTGAGACCACTGCCTTAGCCTTCTCTCTTCAAACCCGTGACGTCTTTTCCACCATCAGAACCCCTAGGGCTTGAGGTCATCTCTGAAGTCATGGAGCAGAAACAGATTCCCAAAGCCCAGAAATTTCCAAGAACTTAGGCATCTTTGAGCTTTCTTGAAATCAAGGGTTCAGTGGCCTTAATCTGAGACTGGGTGGCTGTTACAGCCTACTCCCATGGAGACAACAAAGCAGGGTGAAGGCTTCGGGAAAGTCGGTGAGAGCCAACCGGGAGAGCTGCCAGGTAACTGCCCATTTCCTGGGCTGCAGCAAGAACTTTTAAAAAGAAAAATGATAACGTATTCACTGAAAAGAAGGAAAGGAGAAAGCATCCATAGGTCCTCTGCAGACACACATCTTCACCAAGAGGCAGAGTTTCTAGGCAGTTAGTCATATATGTGAGAATTGTGGTCACCCAGCCCTCCCACCTGCCAGGGCCAAAATGTAGAAAGGAGTCCAGGACCCCAAGAAAGCTAGAAACTCCCCCAGCTGTCCCTCACTTCTTTCAAGCATCCACATTAGCACACATCATGTTGTATCAAAGTTATGTTTATGCCTTTATCTTCTCAAAAAGACCAAGAGCTTCTGGAAGACAGGCCCTGGTTTGATTCCTCCCAACACGGGCTCTGGGGGACAACAGATGTGACAATTGGCTATTGGGTAAATGCAAAGAGTATACAGGCAGTATAGTGTTCAAACCACAGCCCAGCTTTCTAGTGGCCGTGAAACCCTGGGCAAGTTACTTAACGTCAGTGGGCCTCAGAGTTGGAATTAAATATGAGAAAGCATTTCAGAGTCAGCCTAGCACCTAGCCCCTTGTCAGTGCTCAATAGCAGGGGGGTACTATGGACCAAGCTAGCGGGAGATGTGACCCTGCTAAGAACAGAGTGATTCCCACAGACCCCGCACGTTATGCAAAGGACTTGTCTCTGACCAGAGGCCAGATCCAGCATTCTAGCTTCTGCATGATTCCATCAGCCTTTCTCAAGAAAGATAACAGTCTCCTTTATTAAATCACCAGGCCCCAGCCTCACCTCACCTCCAGGTCTCTGCCCCACATCCAGCCCCTGACACCCCACCCACAATCCTGAGCCACTCCACACTGAGATCAGCAGTTTGCCAGGAGCCACGGCTTCCCGTCCAAGGGTCACAGCCCTGTGCTTTGCTTACTTGGGTGAGTTTAATCTAGATTAGTAGTTTTCAAGCTATTCACCCAGGACCGACAGAATTAGCGTCTCCTGGGAAGCTGTGAGGTATGCATTCTGGGGCCCAAATGCTACACCCACTGAAGCAGAAACTCTGGGGTGTGGGGCTCAACAATCCACATTTCAGCAAGCCTCCAGGTGACTCCAACATACTCTCAAATTGGAGAACCACTCTGAAGTTTGGCCTGGTTCCCCTTTATCCCACCGCTTCCTGTTTCCTTAGTATCTTCCCATGCCCCCAGGGCTGGGCACTGAGGTCCTGAGTAAACCTTCCCACCTGCTGCAGGATTTCAGAAGACCCATCTGTGTATACTTTGCCTTTCCAATCAAGCACCTGGGGCCAGCCGCAACTGCAGCCAAGACGCTGCCAGCCAGCAAGGCTGCCCTTCCAAAGCCCACCTCCACAGCTCACGCCTTGTCCCAAGCCACAGATGGAGTCCAGGCCTCTGTCACCCGCTCCCTGTCTGCCTCTCCCAGAGTTGCACAGCCCAGAGGAAATCCAAGATCTGGGTCCTGCCTCCATGGAGAGGAGAGGAGGAGCAGTCAGGGGAGGGAAAATGCCTTCAAAACACACTGAAGGAGAAATGGGAGAGCCCCTGAGAAGGCCCTTTATGGAAAGAAGTGTGGAGAGGACTGAGAAACACCAAGCTCCCCCCACCACCCCCATGGCTCCCACCCAATGGCAGACACTGCTAACCAGCTGCCCCCAGGAGCCCTTCTAAGCGCTCCTCTTTTTAGGTTTCACTTCCCACTGAGCCGAGTCGCCTGTAGCTGGGTGTCAAGGTCGCCTGCCATGTCCCTGATTTTAAGTCCACAGCATGGCCGAGAAATCCATTTAACTCCTAGAAAATGCATGGGCACATCCCTAAGGCAGTGCCGGAGAATTTGCCACACAGGACACAAGCAGCTCGGGCTCTGCCTGCCTGATACTTCCATAATTATACATTGATTACTGCTCCCCTTCTGCACTGCTGGCCCCCATGTAGCGCTTCCTAACTACAAAAGGGTTTGCCGGCTACCGGCCAGTGGAATCGATCTTCCGCTGAGTGATGCGTCCTCCCAGGCGGTCACCACACCCTCCGCCGACACCGCAGCTTCTTCCCCACTCAGTGGTCTCATTAGTACCAAGCACTCCAGCACCTGCAAGAACAGCAATACCTCTGGAGCCACGGCTGTGACCTCCCGGTCCTGCCAACACCCTTCCTTACATCTCAGTGGGCTTGTTCCCCTTTGCCGCAGACCGGCCCTCTTTCCCAGGAGCCACTGGCTCTGCAGTTATCATTGTGTGGAGAAGAGGCCACAGAGAGAAGGGGCCACCATGAGTGGGAGGCATAGGTAGCCTCAGGGACACCTGTAATCCCTCTCCAGAGTGTCTTCCAGCATGTCTTTCATGAAAGACATTACCTGTGCTTATCAGCAAGTGTTACACGAAAAAAAATGAGGGGGAGGGATGCGGAGCTAAACTTCTGAGATGAAATTCATTTAGGATGCCCTGAAGTTAACCAGGCTTTCTTACCATAAGGTGTCTCCAAGCCTTTAGTGTGATTCATGTATTTAGGTCATTCCCAATACAGATTTTCAAATGTATTTGTTCACAGAACTCCATTCGCCAGAGCCCGGCACGGAACTAATGTGCCATGGAGCATCCTTTGGGAACGGTGCTGTCTTGCCGGCTGTTGGAAGAAGTGTGGCTGATTCTTTCATGTGGCTCACACACAGCCAGCTCTCCCCTAGACACCCTATTTATGGAAAGTGTCAGGGGAGAGGCAAGAGAATCCCGGTTCCAGGACTGCAGGGCCTGTTTCCAACACTGTCTGTCCAAGCACTGGGTCCCCTAGCAGGGGGTGAGGGTCCTGGAGGGAGCAGACGGGGAGAGCTGGGCAACAGGGCTGACCCTGCACAGCCTCTTGGGAAGGAAACACAGAATCTCTGAACCTACTCTTGCAGATGCCTTCCTTGGACTTTAAAATCATGGCCTCATTAAATCCTGCCAACAACCCAATAAAGTGTCTATCATTACTGCCATTCTACAGATGTGGAAATTGACACTCAAAGAGGGTAAGAAACTCAGAGTCATGGGACTTGAAGTAAGGACTCTGAATAATGAGTCCTGCTCAGGATCCCTGATGGACTGCCCAGGGCAGGGGTGCCTCCCCAACCCCACCATTCAGGCTAGCCAAGCTGCCAAGGACCCAGCCCCTCTCTGGCAGCCAACAGGCTGCAGAGTTCTCTCTCTCTCTTTTTTTTTTTTTTTTTTTTAACGAGATCTAGCTCGAGAGCATTTTCCCAACACAGAGTAAACGTTTGCCAGGAAGAGCCTTCTTATCTTCCCCAACCCTGGCTTAATCCACGCTCCAGTGCTTAGGAGCTCAAACTGCGACAGCATCAGCCCAAGAGTGGGCACGTGTCCATGGGCATGCGGCTTAAAACACAGGTCTGGCGTGAGTCTCTCGTGACAAAGCTCTCCTGGGCCCTGGCTACTGACTTTAACTTGACTTTGAACGCCCTGGTTTTAGACTTCTAACCCCCAGAGCTATGAGAGAATAAATTCCTGTTGTTTTAAGCCACCTACTCTACAGTACTTTATTACAGGGCCCTAGGAAATTAAAACACCCACTAAAGACACATCCTGCCAGACTTTCCTCATTTCCTTAACAGAATTACCAGGGAAGCAAGCAATGGCCAAGCCTTCCTGCAAGGGTGCACCTCCTCAGCCAGAACCTCCTGAGATCAGGGGCCTCCTCAGGTAAGCCCGTGGCCCGGTGGAACAGCCTGGCTGGGGAGGCATCTCTACCAGACCAAGAGGACTCTGTCTCAAAGACATGGAATTTTCTCCAAAGACCTCCAGCACATATCAGAAAAGAGGCTGGGGTCTGACGAGAAGGCAGAGCAGGACCATCTGGACGTTGCTTTCCCTATTTCCTCTCAGTCCTCTAACCTAGACCAGACTTAGGCCAGAAATCAACAGACCATCAGCACCAAGTTCATGGATAAAGCAAAACAATCGCATGGAATTGGTGGGAACTTGTATAAACAATTCAGGCTTCATGGAGGAAACTAAGACCCAGAGAAGTGAGGCATTAGTTGCCCGAGTGCACGCCATGAGGTGGAAGCAGAAATGGGCCCAGACTTCCCACTACATGAAGCTGGGTACACATAGGGAGTAAAGGTCAAACTCGGTTTCTTGACGAAGGAGTCAGCCATCAGGGCTGTGCAGGTTGGTGCCATGCACACTCTAGTGCATCCTAGAATTGTGTAGAATGCATCCTGCGCCCTATACCAGGCAGCCCTGACAGTAGCCTGAAGTGCCACCTCTAGGGATTGCAAAAATGTCACTGGGGTAAAGTCGCCAACATGGCACCGGTAACTCAGGTTTCCATGGGCAATTATGCAATAGAAAAAACTTGTAAAAAGTGAGTTAGTCTCACTTCTGTGCAAGAATGCCCTTGAGTAGAAGTAAAACTAAATGCAAAAATCCAACTTCTCACTGGCCCCAGTTTACTACCTCTGTTGAGTATTTTTGCAGTTTGCAAATGAAATTGTGCCATGCAACTACAGACCATGCAACTGCAGACCCAACTTGCGTGACACCAGCTGCTGCTTAAAATTCTGAAAACAGGAAAGCAGGATACAGCGCTATTTGCAGGGAACAAACATTTCATAACGTGTCCATGTAAGCTACCATTATCTTTAGCTAATAGGAGTGGCTAATGCTATCCAATTATGAGTGACAGAAAAATATACAGTAAACTAGATCCCAAACAAGTCCACATGTTATCCTCGGTGCACATGATAGCCTAAAGGACACTTTTTTTAAAGGGGGTATAGATATTATTACTAGAAAATCCATTTTTCTCTGTCCTCAACAAATAAATGTTGAAAATGCTAAACAAACATCTCGAGAATATTAGATAGAAGAGGTGCCACAGCATTACTCTCCCCAGGAGGCCCACTGGTCTCAGTCAGGCCCCCATGCCAGGCCTTGGGTCTTCCACAGACAGTCTGTGACACAGGACACTGGACACTGGACAGTCTGTGAGGTTGTTCAGTCTAGCTGTCTTTATGCTGTTTTAAGGAACTCCAGGATGTCACAGAGGTGCCTCCAAGTCCCTGCAAGTAAGACAGTCTCTGAGCCTCATTCCTAACAGAAAGATTGTCATTTAATGTTTTACTATTGGAGTTCTATGTTATTTTCATCTTTAAATGGTCTTGGTGGGTTTTTTAAATGCAATAATTATTGCTCTAATGCAGTACCCTTTATTTTAAAGCATAAACCCTACAACCAAAGAGCTTGTATTCAACTTTCGTCTCAGCCACTTATTGGCTGTGTGACCTTGGGGAAATTACTTCATTTCTTAAATTAGTTAATTTCTCTGGGTCCTGCCTATGGAAGAAGCCTCCTTCAGAGCTGGCAGGGAGTTCAGCTGGAAAGGCCCTGTCCCCACAAGGCTCTGGGCCCAACCCTGTGCCTCAGTTTCCTCATCTGAAAAATAGAGATAAATATATCTCCCTCATAGGGTTGTTGTGAAGATTAGATGAGGTGTACTGTAAAGACACACAGCACGCTGCACGGCACGGGCTGAGCACTCGGCACCTGGCAGCTGCTATGGCTATCGTTTTGCATCCCTACAATACGAAGGGGAATTTGGGACCCACAGAAGCAAAGCAATGGCATCTGAGGTTGCCGGGATTATAGCCCAGCTCCCTTGACTCTAAGCAAGGTGCTCTCATGCTACATGGCTGGCGCTAATTACCATCTAGCCACCAAGAAGACGCTCCAACATACCTGGTAGATCACAGCTGGTCCACATCTGTGCACTGAGTTGACATTTCCCAGCTTGAAGTGGAAGCTGATTATTGGTCAAACTCAATTGAAGAATGAAATCAGCTATGAGTGGTTTTGAGCTACTAGAAATGTCCCCAAAGTGGAACTGTATGATGGAAACAGAAGGCAGTGAGGCAGGAGTGGGTGGGGCGGGGGCGGATGGACCTGCTCTCACCAGTGTCAGCCACAGCCAACCTTCCTGGATAAGCTCCCCTACCACGTCTCCTCCCTCTGCCACAAAATGTTTAGAAAGTACCATCGCCCCTGGATTCTCAGATGCCCATTTCATTTTTACATTGTAATGTTTGTGAAATGGTGATTGATGGTGAATCTTCCAATCAATGCATACCCTTAATGTGGTATTGTTTTTTTCCCTATGTAAAACGATTATTAAATCGATGACAAGTCTTACAATAGAGAAAAGGCAATACCTTGTAACAGATGCAATGGGATCCTCGATTTTCTCCAGCAAAAGACAAGTGAGGAAAAAATGGCTAAAGTCCTACTGCTGAATGCTTGCCAATGCCTCAGTGTGTGTACTTCACAAATGCACAAGGTGTCAGGAAGGGTGAGGCTGGGCTCTGTGGAGGGCATAGCACTTGTCCCTGCAGGTAGAGCCTGGGTGTGCCCCAGCCTGAGGCAAGCTGCTTAGGAATGGCCCTGCTTCATGCTTGGAGTCAGGCAGCATTTCTATCCTTCTTTAGAGGCATCAGGGATGGAAAGTCCAGCCCAGGCTCAGAGTTTCCTGGCTGGGGGCCCCTGCAGCCAGAGAGCTGGAATGAAGCTCCCCTCTTCTGACATGCTGCTGATTTTCCTCAGCTTCCCTGGCCAGAAAAGCACTTCGGAGGTGGAGGAAGGCAACCCTTCCTGCCTCTTCACGTTGGGTCACAGAGGGTAAGAGCTTGGCTCAAGCGGACTTTGTTCCTAGAGAAAATAACATCTGCACTCCAGGAGGAGTGGTTACTGGAGCCCCCACTTACTGCCCGATGATCAAGGACAGCACTAGTTCTCAGTGCTAGTTTGGAATGTCTCCCCACGTTGCCAGAGGCTGCATGGCACAGAGTGAGCACCACAGCCGCAGGAAATGCTTCACCTGCCTCTGCTTCCTCATTGGGAAAACGGAGGTGATAACAACAGCACCTACTTCACAGGCTGTTAAGAGGGAAGTAGACGAGTAGATGTGAAATTCTAGGAATGTGACCCAGCACCTACCAAGTTGTATGTTAAGTGCTAGTTTAGAGATTTGTTGTTTGCCTGGCAAACTACTATCTACTCTTTGAAAATTCAACCCAATAGTCACCCCTAAAAGCCTCCTCCAACCACCCCTTCCACTCTCACTTTCTCCTCTAGCCGCCTTTCTTCCCCAGATAAATATGTGGGGGTAAGTTTGGGGGTTAGGGGAGATGAGTGCCTAGTCTCTCCACCTATTGTTTGCATCACACCCCAACTGCCTTCTTCTTTGTCTTGTTAGATATGGAGCTTTATAATAGCAGGGCTGAGTCTTGGTCATCTGTTTTCTCAGTACTTAGAACAGGACGTGACCATGCACAGCCTCATGAGTGTTTAAAGCATAGAGAGGGATGAGATAGGATGGGATGGAATAGGATGGGATGGAATAGGATGGGATGGGATGGGATGGGATGGGATGGGATGGGATGGGATGGGATGGGATGAAATAGAATGAGTTATGATGGGATGGGATGGGATAGAATGCATTAGAATGGGATGGGATGGGATGGGATGGGATGGGATGGAATGGGATAGAATGGGACGAGATGAGATGGGATGGGATGGAATGAGATGGGATGGGATGGGATGGGATGGGATGGGATGGGATGGGATGGGTTGGGATGGGATGGGATGGAATAGAATGGGATAGAATGGGATGGGACGGGACGGGATGGGATAGAATGAGATGGGATGGGATAGGATAGAATGGGATGGGATGGGATAGGATGAAATATGATGGGATGGGATGGGATAGAATGAGATATATTGGGATGAGATGGGATGGGATAGAATGGGATGTAATAGGATGGGATGGGATGGGATGGGATGGGATGGGATGGGATGGGATGGGATGGGATGGGATGGGATGGGATAGAATGAGATATGATGGGATGGGATGGAATAGAATGGCATATGATGGGATTGGTTGGGATGGAATAGAACGGGATATGATGGGATGGGGTAGGATGAGATAGGAGGCAACGGAATGAAACAGAACAGTTGTGACAAGCTCTCTTCAAATCACAATAAAAACACTTGCTCAAGGCAGATTTAGAAAGACAAAAATATCCTTAATGTGGAAGGTAATTCACCCACTGGTGCCCAATGTCTATAAGGCTGGGAACGTGCACATCTCCCAGGGACATCAGACCAGTGCAAGCTCTCTGGGCCCTGTCCATGGGAAAAGCCTCCTTCAGAGCTGGCAGGGGGCTCAGCTGGAAAGGCCCTGTCCCCACACAGCTCTGGATGCAGCCCCTCTGTCTACAGGCATCATGGAAGGTGTGGCTGTGCAGGATAAGGAGGGCAGCTCACCACACTGACCCGAGCCCAGAAGTCATGGGCAGCTCTATGTGCCTACCCACCTTACCAGGGCTGAAACAGACAATTTTCTTTGGCCCTCAGACCTCACCAGGCCTCTAGCGAGCAGAACTCCTGAGATTCCTGACAGACCCTTTTTGGGGAATTGCTCTTCTAGCCCTCTTGCTGGGAGAAAGTTGTCATTGGCAGAATATGCCACAACTCTGCCACTGGGGAGTCACAAAGCCTTCTGCTCAGTTGCCCAGGGTCTTGTCCTGCAGAGGCCCCTTGGTTGACACTTCTGCCGTGGAAAACTCATTTCATTTAACCTTTTCCTTCTTTGATGGCATTTTAACGAAAAAGTCACTTAAGACCTACAGTGAAAAATACATTTTACTAGAACAATGAATAACCCAAATACCATTTGCCTTTGCATATCAATTCTTGGTTCATTCATCATCTTTATTAAAAATCCATGAAAAACAGCAGCCGCAGCAACTGTGAGGTGCCTTTTTCAGGGAGCTGAGAAGGGAGGGGAGGGAAAAGCGAAGTAAACTCCCTGGAAGCACAGCCACCTTCTCTTAATAGAAGCCCAGGAGAAGGCTTTTCTCCACCTTCCACTCACAATGCCACCCAGGCAAATCTATATTCTGGAACGGAAAACAAACACTTCTCCAAATGAAGCACTATGTTGTAGGGAAAGGAAGGGATGTGAAATCATATAATTTTGAATTCAAATGCTGAAGAACCAGGTATAAGCCAGGTGACCTGGGACAAGTTACTTAAGCATGGTGACACTCAGTTTCCCAGTCTGCAAAATGGGTATAATAATGCCTGCTTCACAGGATTCTAGCAAGGATTAAGTGAGAAAGCAAATGTGAAAATGCCTAGCAGAGGCATTTTCATTAACTTCATTAATTCATCCCAAAAGTATACAGCTGAGGAAACCCTTTCTGGTCCAGCCTTAGTGCAGAACTGTGCCCAGTGATCTTCCCCAAAGTCTTCCAGTGTCATGAATAGAGTTTCTCAGGGACACAGATGCTGCCCCCAGAAATCCTGGGCTCCCAAGCAGTGAGGTAGGGAGTGGCCATTGGGCAGAGCCAACAGGAGGAAGACTGTCTACTTGGAAAGTGAAAACAAGAACCCGGTAGGAGAATGAATAGTAATGACCGCCACCCACCCTCCCATCTCACCTCACCACAGATCCACAGGAGGACAGGTATTATCACCTCTGTGCCCTGACCAGGAAGCCGTGGCTCACAGGTCCCTTTTCAGGGACTTGCCCATGGTCATACAGTGAGAGAGTGCAGCGCAGAGCTCTAACCAGGCCTTCCAAGCACCTCCATAATCCACACTCCTAACCCCTTCTCTTTACTAAAGGTGTGGGGTCACTCCCTGCATTAGTTTGCTAGTGCTGTCCCGACTAAGTAGCACAGACGGGGTGCCTTCAAAACAGATACTCATTCTCTGCCAATTTTGGGAGCTAGACGTCCACAATCGAGGTGCCAGCAAGTTGGGTCCTCACGCGGGCTGTGAGTAGGGGTCTGTTCGGGCCTCTCTCCTTGGCTTCTGGCTGGCTGTCTTCTTGTGTCCCTTCCCTCCATCTGCCCTCAGTGCATGTCTGCTTGGGTGCCCAGGGTTCCCCCGTGGATGTGCACACCAGTCATATGGGATTGGGGCCCACCTCAGTGACCTCATTTTCACTTGATTTGTTCTATAAAGTTTCTATCTCCAAATAAGGTTACATTCTGTGGTATTGGGGTGACGACTCCAAAATTTCTTTTTAGGGGAGACAAAATTCAACCCATACTACTACCCTAGACCCTGGGCCTTCAAGTACACAGAACTTGGGCTTCAGGAGTTGTCCTAGCAACACCCACCACCACCATCATCACCCATCACTGTCAAACCTGCCTCCTACCCCAGCAACCCTGTGGCATAGCACAATTTCAAGGCCCCACGTGGACTTCTGCAAATAGCAAAGCAGGTCAGCAGAGGAGCAAATGAAATATTACATATTATGAAATGCCGCAGGGAGAAAGGCTCAATCACATGGTAAGCTCCTCCAAACACAAAGTGCTCTGCCTTCAATCCCCATATTAATGACGGTACTTTAAGGCTAAGAGAGGCTATGTAACCCAGATCACGTGGAGGAAAGTGGCAAAAAAAAAAAAAGACTTGAACTGGAGTCTGCCAAGCTCAAGGCCAGGGCTTTCCCCTCCCATCACCCTGCCTCAGGCTTCATTCAAGACCCCACAACCCTCAAGTTCACAGACAGGAAGAGACTCCCGGGAACCACATGCTTCCAACATGTGCTTTTTCTCTCTGTGCCTTCTACAGTTTGCCAACTTTGTCCTGATGCTTCGTGCTTCACAGCTTCCCTATACCTCAACACCCACCCTACAAGCGAGACTCCTCCAGCCCAGGAAGTGACCCCCCCACTACACCCCCCAGAGTGCCCTGAGGAGTGGAGGAGCTGTTGGCAGTGGGTCCAGCTGCCTGGCTCAGTCCCAGTGTGTCCTGCCCAAGCCAGAGTGTGGCTGTTCACCCAGGGTGAACAGCCTCCCGGGGTCAAGGGACGTGGCTCTTTCTTTGTTCTCAGAGGGCAACTTCAGCTCTGCCTACAGTCTTCATTCCGGAAGCTTTGCTCCAGTCATCCCAGTAAGGGCTGCTGATAGAGGAACAGCCGAGATCTGGACAGTCAGGGTCTGCTGCCTTTAACTGCGTTACTCTGAAGACACTCTGGATGCTTTCCAGCAGGTAGTCTCACCATGAAGGGCCCCAAGTAGTTTCCAACTTGTGAGTTTGAACACTTAAGCTGAAAAAGGATTTAAATGCTCACATTTAACTGATATTTACAGCGTCTTCTAGGTGCAGGCAGAGGGCTGTATTATCTCATCTGACTATCACTCCATCTTCATGTCACAAGTGAGGAAACGAAGGCTCAAAGTCTAAGGCTAGCTCATGGTCACTGGTGGGGGCCACACAGCCGGCAAGCGGGTATTCAAACCCAGGCTTCCCAATGCCACGTCTAACACTCTCTCCTCCCAGCCCTGCCTCCCTAGCGCCACACTTTTGTGGAAACTATTCTGAGAAATCAAAGCAGCTCTTTTCTATCCAGAACTATAAATATCCAGAGAGGAGACGAGACGAGAAAACAGACATCCTTTCCCAGGATTTGGGAGCAAATTTTTGCAAAGCTCCCAAAATCATTTTGAGTTCTGAAAGCCAGAAACTGTTGATGGGGGGAAAAATGCAGAGAGCAGAAGATGAAGAGCTATGCTGATCTGACATGATGGCTTGTTCCAACGCCCTAAAAACCAGCAACAATCAACTAGATGCTGATTACGGGTGAGGCGCTATGCTACATGAATGTCAGCTTGTTTAACTCTTACAGGAGCCCCGTGAGTTAGGTACTGATCTTAACCCCATTTTACAGTTGAAGAAACTTGAGCACAGGGAGGTAGAACAACTTTGCCAAGGCCAGAGCCTTTATGAGCTTCCACACTAGAATATGTGACTGTAAGTGCCGGGTCCATAACCACGGCACTATACTGCCTTCAACTGAATGCTCATCTTAAGAGGCACGCACCTGGCTCTCTGTCAAGCCTCCTCTTCAGGTCCTCAGAGGACAGGTACATCCCTGGGAGTCTACATTCTGCTGGCAACTCCAGCTGGGAACCCAAATCCAGCCCTGCATTCCCAAATCCCCGGAAGGATTCAAGGCAAGTGTCCACTCAGAAGAGCAGAACTAGAATGCACACACAACAGCTCCATCACTTGAGGCCCCTTTGTCTTCTCTTCCACGCCTCCGTTCTTTTCTTTCCTGAAGCCCTCTGCGTTTCCTCTGCCTTATTTGAGGGCTGGAAGAGTCATTTGCCTCAAACGCAAACCTGAAAACTGTCAGAGCTCATCGGCCTGGTGGCAATGAAGGCAGTCCCCAATTCCAGAACAAATTGGTAGCTAATCAGGGTGGTTGGAATTTGATAGCAATTTTTCCATGAAAATCCTGCTAACCCAAGAAGTCTCCAGCCTGCCAACCCACACAGCACATTTCCCTAAACTAGACTTGGCCAGCCTTTGCTCTAAGTTGTGCTGTTGGTAAGCACTAGCCACACATGGCTATTTAAAGTACATATGCTAATTACAATAAATAAGTCACACTAGCTACATTTCAAGTGTTCATAAGTGGCCTGTGGCTGCTGGATACCAGAGCAGACCTGGAACATCTCCCTCACCATAGAATGCTTGCCCTATTGGACAGTCCCCATCTAGACCCTAACCCCAAACTCCAACACTGCCGAAGACAATACATTCCTTCAAAGGTTAAACTCGGGGTGCCAGGGATACAGCACTGCTCCCAAGGGAGATTAGAGAATACTGCAAGGGATGGGAAAGAAGCTTTGGAATCACCTGCTTCCAGTCTGTACACTGGCTCTGACACTTTCTAACCATAAGACCATCAGCATGTGCCTCCATTGCCTCATCTAGAGCATGGGGACAGTGCCCTCCTTGTCCCCAGAGGTCTACGAGGGTCAGGTGAGATGACACTCAGCACACTCGGTGCTCCTTCTGTCACCTGCTAATGCTACCTGCCACGTGGTGGTGGCCAGGATCTGCAGCTCTAAGCAATTACCAAATGACTGCCACAGCCTGGAGGAGAGTGGTGAAGGGTTGGAACAGGACTGGCGGTGGCAGCGTGGTGAAGGGTTGGAACAGGACTGGCGGTGGCAGAGGGGCAGTGGTGGGGAGGAAGGGCTCCGGCATTCCTGTGGCTTCAGTAGTCCACTCTGCTCTCCTCCATCTCTCATTGTGGTCTCTGATTAGACTGATCTAAGACCTCTAAGCATGAGGGTAAGTGCCCCAATTGCAAGCACTGGGAAAGGAGGCAGCAAAAGGAAGAGGAGGCTAGAAATCCCACAATATTATCCTAAGAGCAGGAGAGAATCCCCTGCATCATGAAGGAATCCATTTATTCATTCAGTAAACCATTGCTGAGCATTTTAGGATCTTATATTAGGCACCAAGGAGACAGAGATGAGTAAGACAAGGGCCCCGCTCTCAAGGCCTCCACAAACTAGTGGGTAAGACTAACAGAAATAAATTAATGCACTCGTGATCAGTGCTACAACATCAGAAAAGCCAGTCGGCCTTGGGAGCTTAAATAACCAGATGGTGGGTAAAGGGGTCTTGAGAACAGGAAGTGAAAAAGGTTTTGGAGGTTTCCAAGAGATGTTGCTTGCACTAAATCTTTAAGACAGTGTAGAAAAGTGTTTTGGGCAAAGGAAGCTGCGGGAACAAAGACCAAGGATATGGCACCTAATACGCATGTCACTAGGTAATCCCATAGAGCTGGGGCCTTACAGGGAATTGATGAGAGACAGGGATGGAGCAAGCAGAACATGAAGTCTTAGGGCATCAGGCCAGGAAACGTGTTGTCATTTGTAGGTAAAGAATGTTCATAAATTAAGGGTCACATATATATGTTTTTAATTAAAAATATATGCAAAATATGAGCCTTGATTAAATACTGGATTACGCAAATGTTAATGCACAGATTGGGAAACTTTTTCTTAAAGAGTCAAATAGTAAAATATTTTAGACTTTGAGAAATATGCAATCTTTCCCCTAAATACTCCACTCTGCAGCTGTAGTTCAAAAGCAGCCAGAGACAATATGTAAATGAACGAGTGGGCTGTGCTCCAATAAAACTTTATTTATGAAAACAAGCAGTGAGTAGGATTTGACTCAAGTAGCCAAGCCCCACTATGAAAAACATCCTTGGGACCAGCAGGCAAATCTAACTGAGGACTGTAAATAGCACTATTGTACTGACATTAATTCCCCTGAGTGTGATCAATATATTGTGGTTCTGCAGGAGCATATCTCTGCTCTTGAGAGATGTCTTTCTTGAGCGGTGCCTTTGATCTGCAGAAGTACTTAGAGGGCATAATGGCTGTAACTAGTTCTCAAATGTTCAGAGAGATAACAAGTATATATAGAAAGAGAGATAAGAGAAATATGGCAAAATGTTAACAATGGTGAGTCTAGGTCAAGGATATATGGATGTTCCTTGCAGTATTCTTGCAACTTTTTTTGTAAACTTGAAATCTTTCGAAATAAAAAGTTTGGAAAAAATTGAAACTTGAACAAATGCAGAGGAACAAAAAGTCCTGATGAACAGACCACTCTGAATCCCCTCCATCCTTCAGACCCCTCTGATGTGACCTAGCACAAGCTTGTCTTTCTGCAGAGTAGATGTGGGTACACTTTTGATTACGTTTCCCACCTTCTCTGATTGGTTGTGCATTACTAGAGAAGGTCATTTGAACGTGAAAATGACTGCAGCTTCCTGGATCCTGCTTAGACCTCTTTTTGCCTGAATTCCTGCTCTCCTCACCCACCAGCCGGGAGGACAGCTTCCTTTTGACATTCGGGCCTCAAAAGCTATGGAAGAGCAAGCAGCCATCTGAGTCATGAGCACCTTCCAGTGGGGAATTTCCTGCAGAAGGCAGACTCAGGAGCAGCCAGGAGTAAAATCAGGTCCTTAAGTGGCATTCGTCTGATCAGAGACCACCTAGAAGCCCACAGGTGATTTATGTGAAGCCTTCTGCGGAGCCAGGAGCTGCTGACAAAGGTTGGCAGCAGCACTTTTCCTAGTAACCTAGATCCAAATCTCCAGTAATCCCACAGAGTGGGATTTCCTGATTCGTGACTTATTAGTAATCAATACCATGAAAAATACTAACACCTCCATTAAAGCAGGCATCCATTGATTTCCATTGAGAAGGTGGAGGCATTTGGAGGCTCAGTATCTTAAAGAGATCCATTTTTGATTTTTTATCTGTCAGAATAACACCATAAAGTACAAAACATACAATTCCTGGCAAGGGGTGAGGGGAGAGTAGTAGGAATGACCGTTCCAGCCCTCCCATCCTCCTGCTTCCCTGCAAAGCATAGCCTGAAAGCATTATTAGTCAGCGGTGCTTCCTGGGCCTCTCTGGGCCCCAAACCCAGCCAGCCCCACTACAGGATGCCCATCACTGCCTCTGCAAGCCAGCTCATGCACATATCCTCTTACAGAAGAAATAAATGAAAACAGAAGTTACCCACAAGGGATAGATGGCATTGTTTGGGAATCAAGGATCTGACTTTCTCAAAGTCTCCAAGACTTAGGATCCAGAATTCTTAAAAAGTCTTCCTGTCTCCAAAGACTATGTCCTATGTAGATAAGCACCCTATATATCTTCCATCAATCACCCCAAAACACCCTTTCTGGTACAATGCATTCGTTAGCAGTTACCACTGCACCCTGTCTTTAAGAGAACTGTACAACCCAACTCCCTTCCCTTGTGACTGACAAAGGCCCTGCTCCACTCCCAGGCATTGCCATGTGACTGATTTTGGCCAACAGAGTATGAACAGACATGAAGGATGCCAGGTCTGAACAGAAGTTGTAAATGTGACTGTGCAATTTGCCTCAGCCTCTTGCTGTTCTCAGCCACAATAAAACAGGCAGGTCACAAAATGAGAAAGTATATGGAGCAGAACCACAGCCAACCCACAGCCCAAGTAACATAAGGAAGAAAGAAACTTTTTCTTCATAAGCTACTGGGAGTTGGGGTTGTCTGTTACGCAGCCAGACTTAGCAACAACTGACCAACCACCCTCCGATACAGCTGGAGCAGGTAGCTCTGGGGAGTTGGCCAGCTCTTCGCACCCATATCCTATGGCTCCTATCCCCCACCTAACAAAGCCCAGGCCTGGTTCTATTTTCATCATAACTCATTTTCCATCCATTTATACTCTAGGCTCCTTAAGGAGTAAATCTTCCCAGCAGCACCCTTAGTCGATGACTAAGGTTACTTAGTCAACCTGCCAGTGACTCTGGTTGAGGGAGGAAAAAGGTAGGTTTAATGTTTCAGCAACAACACTGGAGATGTGAGTAAAAAAATCACCCCCTTTCCCTCTCCTAGGGAGGCTCTGCACCAAACGCCAATGGATATTCCCTGTCTGAGATAGAAAGCAAAATGTACAGGAGAGAGCACTGGACTAGGGAGTCCGGAGTTCTGAATTTGAATTCAGGCTGTCACTGGACCATGTGATCCCCTTAAAACCATGAGTCTCTAAGGGCCTGGGTGACCTTGGACAACTCACCTGTCTGAACTGATCAGTGGTTTTCAAACCCAGTGTTGGTTTCCTTGGAGATGTCTCTGTAGATAGCTGCGATGAGCAAGACGACTGTGGCCAATACAGCCTCATCCCCTGCTCCCGCCAGATGGGCTCTGCTTTGACCTACTGTGCAAATTCAGTTTCTAGATAAGATTTTGCTTAGCCAATAATCCTACAGCTAAATGCATTTCAAAATCACTGATCAGGTGATCTCTGAGGGCCTTTCCAGATCTGACACGTGCTGATGCCTGACTTCCTGTATATTCTGTGGCCACCCGCTCCCTTGCCACTGTAGTCAAGGATTTGCTAACACCCAGAGGGCAGCCAGTGGTGAATGACTGACAAGCAAGAATGTAACAAGGTAGATTCAGAACAACTCAACCGAGAGTTATAAAACAGCTGCCTCTATTTCTCCAAGGTGATTAGACTTTGGAAGGCCAAAGCCGGGCGGGGGGGTGGGAGGGGGGCGGTCGGGGAATAGCAGTTCATAGATACCACTATGGAAGTGAGCTCAAGGTTTTAGCTTTCTACTTGTGGTTTATCTTCTGCCTAGAGTATCTGGGTAAGACCACCACTTGCCCCCACCCCAATACCCCAAGCTGGAAAAAGGTTATTTGGAGTTAGAGTCATACTTTTAGATCATTAAATACAGCCAACGTGTCCTGGAAACTATCTCAAGATTCTTACATTCTCTGGGAATTCTTCTAAGAAATTCTGGTCTCAGAGAGCTTGCAGGCCATGGAGCCTCTGCCCACGGGGCTGAGGGTTTTTGCTTTCCAAAGTCCCATTTGGGTGGACCCACATCTCTAGCACAGGAGAACAAGGCTGAGTTCACTAAACCAAGGACTCTGTCCCGTCTACCCAACAAACTGTCCTTCCTGAAATGGCTGAACAATCCCCAGTGTGACAGGAGTCCATACTTCCCCCCAGCACTAACAAGGGGACCCCAGAGCAGGACCAGGGGTGACTGTGATGGGCGTCCAAGTTGCCGGTAAGTAGGCAAGCAGGGAAGAGATGAGACCTGGAGATCACAAAACAAGGCATGAGGTCTCTGGGGCAGCCATAGGAGAAAGGGAACTGAAACAGAGAGGCCAATCCATGGAGATGGGAAAAGCTCAGGAAAGAGAAGAACTCTGGTTCTGGGGCGTTTATAAAGAGGGACAGAAGCAGACAGACCAATCAGGAAGTGAGGGAATGTAGCTTGGACTTTTCCTGGCTAGGAAAACACACAGAGCCTGTTTCCTCTGTAAGCAGAGACGGGAGAGAGCTCAGCCAGGCTGGGAGTGTCTGGAAGGCTGAGCCCCAGGCTGGCTAGAAGAGAACCCCATCTCAGGGACCATGGTTTATCCTAGAGAGCTTAGCACAGGGCTGAGCACACTGTGTGGGATTCACCATGCTAAACTGAGCCACCCACCGTGGCCTACCCCAAGAGCCTCCCAATTTGTCCCCCGCTTGCTTTCTTGCCTTCCGCATGCTCTGTTCTCCATGCTGTGGCCAGAACAACCTGATAACACTGCAGACCTGTGTCTCCTGCCTTCTTAGAGGCCCTGGCTGGGCTTGCACTGTGCACACCTACTTCCCTCCCCCAACAGCTAGCCCACCAGCCCTTGCTCCCTCCCCCGACAGCTAGCCCACCAGCCCTTGCATGATCTAGTCTCTGCACACAACCCAAGCCTCATCTGGCCATCTGGGCCCTGATCTGACCTCAACCAGCCTCCCTAGGTTTCTTGAACACACCAGATCACACTTTCTTTTCCTCCTGGGGGTGGGGAGGGAACCTGCCCTCTGCCTAGAGAGCTTTTGTCCACAATTCACCTAACTAGCTCCTCTTTACTTCAGATCACAGCCACAAAGTTCACTCTGACCACCCCAGCTCAGGAAGGATTTTTCTATTAACACCTTGTTTCTCTCACACATTCCTGTTTTGTTTTTTGATTTTTTTTTTTTTTACCTTGACCACACTTCTTGCAATACATGCTGACCCATTTAATATCAGGCTCTGGCCTAAGTGCTGTGAGAAGTTGATGATCTCAGGTCTCCTTTGCAGCCCCAGCACTGGCACAGTGCCTGGCACACTCAGGTCTCAGCACACTGTTGAACAATGGAATGAATGGGTAATTTACTACCTGTAAAGAATTACCCTCCAAATGATCCCCACATCTCCCTCTTACCGGCCAGTTAAACCTATGCTATATTAAAGATGTGAAGTATTAGTAACACTTAACATCCACTGAGTGTTTTTCATGGGCCCCAACTTTCCTGGGTTGAGCACACTGTGTGTGATGCAACATGCTAAACCGAGTCACCGTGGACCACACCCCAAGAGCCTCCTAACTTGTTGCCTGCTTCCTTTCTTGCCTTCATTTGACCCTCACGGCAGCTTAATGAGGTCAGTCTTATTCTTTCCATTTTACAGATGAAAAAATCAAGGCTTAAGATTAACTTAGCAGTTTATCCAAGAGCTCCTGGCTAGTCAGTGTCAGGGCCAAGATTTCGACCAAGGCAGCCTGACCCTTGACCCGTGTGTCCAGTGACTTTCAGACACAAAAGGAAAGGTCCCGAGGATATGTCTTTGGAGAATCCACCCGACACTGTGTGGTGGAAACAGAAAACCAATGAATGCAATGAATGCCTCAGGAGGCTGGGAAACGAGGTTATTTGGTGATAAACCTAACTCTTCGAAATTAGGTCTGTTCTCTGAGTCTGGGTGCCTGTGCTTCCAGAGCCCTCTCTCCCCTCCCCTCAAGGCTCCAGTCCTCTAATGACTAGGTCAGATCGAAGTCAAGGAGTTCCCAGTGAACGCCAGCTTTCTGGTGAGAGGTGAGAACTGATGTGCAGAACAACCCCATGCCCAGGAGCTGTTGCAATGGGCTGAGCTGGCTTCGGCCACCTCTTGTCAATTAGCTGTGTCCAGGCCCAACAGAATATCTTGACAAAGGATATTCCAATCCCATTTCAATAGACTTTCTCCACAAAGCCCATCATACGTAATGAGGTTATTTAATCTAGAAAGATATCCAATGACCTCAAAAAAAAAATTGATGTGTGTTAAAGTGACCATTTTCTATGTCTGCATTTCCATAAGCTTTTCTAAAACCTACTGACAACAGTATCTGCCTGGCTGCAGACTGTGAAGATGTTTGTTCACTCCAGAGTCCCTTCCCTGTCCCTTTGCCCTGGGAAAACATAATGAACTCTATGCCCAACGCTGTAGACCACAGACCCCACACTAACTGAGCATAGGAATTCCCTGGGAAGCACTTCACAAATACAGATTTCCAGTCTCCCCCCGCCCCGGAGAGCGTGATTCAGCAGATCTGAGGTGGGGCGCAGGACTCTATTTTCCGGGCTCTCCAGTTCTCCTTGTGCAAGCGGGCCTGTGAGCAGGGTGTGGGCATTATCCAGTAGTGGCCTGGATGCTGCTGTCATGCGGTATCTTGCTGGGATCCAGGCCTAGCCACTCCTTTCTGTGAGATCCTCGACCATGTAAACACTCGGCCTCAGTTTCTTTATCTAGAAAGGGGTACACAAATACACGGCCAGCTTGCTCCTTGGGTGGCTGGCAGGGATCAAGGGTGATATGAGTAAAATAATAAAAATAATTAACACGTATCGACCATCAGCACCAAATGAAGCACTTTGCCTGCATAACTTAGTCTTCATAAAAATTGTATGAGTGTGCTACTGTTGTTACGTCTGTTTTAAAGGAAAGTGACTGAGACAGAGCAGTTAGGCGGCTAATTCAAAGACACCCAGCTTGGGGTGTGAGCTTGGGCATCAGGCAGGGCCCAGACTCCACTGCAGTCACTCCTGGCCAGGGCTGTGTCCGTGTGAGAAGCCGCCTTGGATTCAGCTTTCCTGCCCCGCCCCTCTCTGACAGCACTGGGATGCGAGGTTCTACAGAGCTGTGGTGCAGGAGGACCCTTGAACATTCGACATGGCTGCCTGGTGCCCTTCTGAGGAGGACAAGGAACAGATGGCCCTCGCAACCCTCACCTTCCTGCCAGCTATCAGGGTGCAGAAGCATGCGCCAGCTTCAGCTTCTGCTCAAGGGAAAGAAGGAAAACACAATGGCAGTAACAACTCCAACCGGGGTGCGAGTCGCCATTTTGAATTGCCAAGGCCAAAGGCCAAAAATATTGAAAAGTCTTAAAACAATGGCCCTTTGCATTTGTACATTTGATGGAGAGGAGAGGGTGCTACCATGTACTGAGCACCTACTCTGTGCAAAACCCTTTCAAGCTGTCACTTCTTTTAGCCCTCACAGTAGCCCTGTGAAGGAGGGCATTATCTTAGCCCATTGTACAGGTGAGAAAGCTGAGTCTCAGAGATACTAATGAAGGTGTCCTGGGCCCAGCAACGAGTGGACACTGGGTCTGAATTCACACTGAACTGGCTCCAAAACCCTGCCCTTCTGAGCCACAGCGCCCCTCCAGATAGCACGTTCATGTTCATTATGGTAGGTAGCCTTGACATGCATGCCCTAGAGATTCCCAACACACAGTTTTCAGTACTGAAGATGGAGTTCCCTGTCCCAGGGTGGACCACAGCATCCCAGTGCCTGCAGGGAGGCTGGGCAGACTGACATAAAAGGATTTCAGCCTTCTTTTCTTATGCTAAGGTTCATGTGCCCACCTGAGTATCAGCCAAGCCAAGGGGAAAAGCCACAATTAACTGAACACTTACTAGGTGCCAGGAACCTGCTCACTAGAAGATATCATTAAAATTTTACAACAACTATGCCAGACTAGGTCTTATTTTCCTTATTTTACACATGCAGAACTTGATGCTCAGCAAAGGGGAAAGGACAGTGGGAGCTTCAGTCTGCCCAGGAAGAGGTGCCAGTTGGATCAGCAAGAGGCTGGTGGAGAACAAGGAGCTGCTATGAACAAATCTTTCTAAACAGCAAAATCTCCGAGGAGAGAAAGAGTTTCTCTCCAGCCACAAGCTTCGTGAGATGGAAGGGGATGTCCTGTCTCCCATATTTTATCCTCATCATGGTCACAGTAAACCCACTTAGAAGACACCCATGCATGAGCATCGACAGTGACTTCCCCAGGCTGGACCATGATCCCTCCCACGGCAAGGGGCCAGAGTGCTGAGCACTGTGCTGGGGCTCTCCATGCACCATCTTCATTTGGTGCTCACAACAATGTTGAGGCTCATTCTTTCTATCAATAGCTCATTGTAAAAGTCAGGGTTCAGAGAAATTAGGATGGCTGCCAAACATCACCCAGCTACTCCCAGAAAGAGCTGACATTCAAACCCAGGCCCCTGCGCCTGAGCTTTCCCATGACACTGTAGCATCTTTCAACAAGCAGAGGACAATCTAAGCAAGTCAATTATTGTGGGTGTGTGGCTCCCCACACCCTGTGTGAGAGAAAGGGTTCATACTACCTTATAAGAAGCTCTACTGGTACATTGTGACAGAGAGGCTCCTTACCTTGTGATTGCCTATGGGACAATTGCCAACTGGGTCAGACCCAAAACACTGGAACCCCAACTTTATAGATGGCGCTGGAGAAAGTAGATGGCTTCTGAAGGCCACAAATGAATCCCCGGCCCTCCTCTGACCAAAAATCTGGTCAAATCTGCTCTTCAGACTGGAGGAGTAGACAAACTGAGGGCTAGATAGGTACAGTGAGTGAGCCATCCCCTTGGTCTGTTCTTAAGGACTTGATTTGGATATCAAAGCATAAGAACCTCCTTCAATTCTTAACCACATCCAAATTCTGGCTATGCCATGTGATCTCCCATCTTCCGGGAAGAAGCATCAGATCTGGCTTCTAGCTCGGCCTTTCATCCACTTAAAGGAATCCACAGCATCATGGCTATCATGACGTCACATGAGGTTTATTTAGGTTCAAGGCCTGTCTCCTATCATGAAAGGCTATCCACCAGCACCTACCAGATGGCTAAAAGAACGCAGAAGACACTCTGGGTACAGGCAGGAGCTGATGTCAAGGGGAATCCCTTCTGCTGGACAACTAAGAAATCCACACAAAACAGATGGAGTCAATTTAATATCTCCCTCAGCAAAGGAGTCGTGTTAAGAAAGCAAGGACAGAGCAGAAGCATTAGTATAAATTACTCTGAGTGTTCATAAAGGCTCACTGCTCACCACTCCCAGGAGGCTAAAGGATTGTTTGCTCCAGCCTCTCAGACCCAAAGCATGCAAATTAATAGCCATGATTTATCAAGAGGTGTTTTTCATTGGCGTTCGTGGACCAGGTTTCTTTAAGTTTTTGGGTTCATCTATCTAGCATGTGCCTGGCTGAGTAGTGCTACTATTATGCAAACTGCATCATAAATCCGACATTTAAGAGAGGTTTATTTAAGCCAGTCTGTAGCATTCAGGGTCCAAGCTCATTACCGTGAACACAGTTAATTCCTGGCAGGGTATGGGGTGGTGGAAGCCAGTCCACTGTGTCTGTGGGCCATTAGACAGTCACAGTTTCTGTGGGTGGGGTATAGGGATGGGAGGAGGACCAAGGCACCTTTCTCCCACTCCCTGGTTCAGCCTCTGCTTTGAGGCTGCTGTATCTTTGCTCAAGCTATTCCTTCTTCCTGGCACACCTTTCCTACCCCCTACATCTTTCTCTTCCAAAACTAAACAGCTCTAGCCCACTAAAGCTTTTCCTGATCATCCAAGGCAAGGCCTGCCCTCTGGCCCCTCCAGTCTATTGAAGTTGGTAGGCGAGGAGGCTGGATATGAGCCCTCAGACCCTGGGCCCAGGCCTTCCTCCCTTTGGAACCTCAGTTTCCTCATTTGGATGAGATGACTTCAAGATTCCTTTGAGGCAAACATTGAATTGAGTTCTCATGCCTTGGAACTCCTGCTCTGCTATCGTTACATGAGGCCATGATTTCCTCGAGGATGAAGCTGCTTTCCCTTCCTCACATCCTCCCCAGCACCCAGAACAGTGTGTCTGGAAAACAGCAAATGCTGTGGAAAGATGAAAGAAAGGAGGAAGGAGGAGAAGGGAGAGATGAAAAGAAGGGAAGAAGGAGGGAGGTGCCACTCAGCTAAGTGAGGGTCTCACTGGTAAGTCATCAACCGTTTCAGACAAAATGAAGTATCATGGCCACTCCTTTGAGGAGGAAATGTGATATCCGCCATAAATATTGAAAATAATAATCATATATATGGAAGACTTAACAATAGACACAACCTCACTGGGAGGGGGTGACCTGATCCCCAATTTCACATAAGAAGAAACTGGTTCAGACGGGTGCAGCAACAAAGGTCACATAGAAAGAAACAGAGCCAGGGTTTCAGGCACTTGCATTGAACCACTGGGCTACCTATTGTTCATTCATTTCCAGAAGCCAGAGGCAGCCTGGCATGTGTGAAATCCCCAGGGCAGAGGGGAGCCCAGGCTGTCCTTCTCCAGCCAGAGTCCTCCTCCTGCAGCAACTGCACCTGACCAGGTTCCCAGACCCTCATCACTGCTCACCAGGCTGTGGCTCCATGCACAGCCATCTTGGCTTCACAGCCTGGTTTTGGGCTGCTTAAAAGAAAAATCTAAATGATGGAGTATCATATCATTCCAATTACAGTCATTGCCCCAAAGAGATCAGCCATAAGATGTGGCTTTAACCAGTTGCAGATACAAGAGAGGACAGTGGGGTTGGAACAGGGGCAAGGAAGTATTCACACTTGTTGAAATATTCACCTACAACATGCAAGCATGTACTCTGGGTCATCCCTGGCACTCTGAATGTGTGACTTTTGTGTAAGTTTCATGATGACCATATGAAGAGAGATGATTATCCCATTCCACAGATGAGGACATTGAGGCTTAAGGTCACAGAAGAGAAGACAAGAGTTTCTCTCTTTCCTAGGGCCTGGTCCTGAATCCTCCAGCCCTCCTGAATCGATTTGGGCTGTTGAGCCTAGGATTCTGTGTTTCTTCAAAAGGAACATCTGGAAGGAAACGAAGCTAGGATTCAACCCCAGACCCACCCAACTCTGAAGCTTGGGCTAGGGGCTAGGCCTATTTCCTTCGCTGGGTTAGTGCATGGCATTCATGAGATTGGGGTCTGTGTGTGGGGCCCACAATATATAAGAATGAGAATGTGCTTTTATAAACTGAACCCTAAACAAACTGAACCCTAAACAAACTTTTTTTGCTTTTGCACACAGCAAATTTCTCTCCTCTGGCCTGAGTGCCAGTTTCACGGTATGAATGCACACCCTTAGTGCCAAAGAGACAGAGCAGCTGGCTGAAGGCAGGCCTTCACCACTACTCAAGGCAAGATGGAGGCCAAAAGTGATTTCAGCAATCATCAGACTCTTTTTCCTGCCTTTGAGTCTGTCACACTGTCACCTTGATGCAAGCTCACACATCTGTAGCGCTGGCTGGCTGTGTGCCCTGAGCTCAGTTTCCTCAGCTGTGAAAGTGGCTGATACTTAACTCACAGGTCTGCAGTGGAAATGAAATGAAATATCGTATGTGCCGCACTCAGCAAGGGCCTGGCCCATTCCAAGGGCTCAATCATGGCAGCCATTATTCTGATTATTGTCATCATCTTTCAACTTCACACCCACCAGACCCTGATGGACTCAGCAGATGAGCAGAGAGGACCAGTGTGGGGGCCAATTAATTGCCCCAGGGCCCAGAATGGAACCTGGCAGCAGCTGGAGCAGCACTGCTCCTGGGCAGGTCAGCTCTGAACCTTCTCCACCCACTCTCTGAAAACCGCCTAGTATATCAGCAGCTGAGTCACCACTGTGCCGGAAAGGAAGCCATTCATACACCGCATAGTGCAAACACCCACCCCCTCCAATGTCTGTTTTGTTAGACAGAATGTCACTGGTGGGGGCCTGTGCCCACTCTCTCACCTCCAAACAAGGGGGCCTAAGTGAAGCCCAGAGAAGCTAGGGCTGGAGCTTTTGAAGATGCACAGAATCCTAGGCTCAACACCCCGAATCGATTCAGGAGGGCCAGAGGATTGGGGACTAGGCCCTAGGAAAGAGGGAAGCCTGCATCTTCATGTCAAGAGGCAGCAGACAAGCTCCTGGCTGGCACTCTGAGGGAGAGAGCATCTTCATTAGGAAGATTCTTGGTTTGGGAAGTGATTAAATAGAAGTGAGAAGACAAGGCCTGGGTGGTATTGGTGAGGCCAGGGCTTCCAGGAAGGCGAAACTGTGCCATATAATGAGAGGGAGGAATACAGATCGGAAGGGGCATTTGGCAGGAAAATGGCAAGAGGCAATTTGATAGGACAAGGAGCAAGCCAGCTTCAGCTTCAAGATGTGACTGTCCCCAGGACCCTTCAAATCTTCCCTAAAGTGAAAGCACTCTGAATGCTTCCTCCAGGGCTGCGAGAGGGAATGGTTTTCTTGCCAGCATTGACTTAGGGCAACACATGGCCCACAGGCACACAAGCCTCAGCCAGACACAGGGGAGACTGTGACGTGTGCCCCAGAAGGTGCTGAGCTCCTACAAAGGTTGACGATGTCCCATGGCAAAAGGGCAGGGAGGACGTGAGTCAGGAGAACCCCAGCAGCCATCGGGTTTGTACAAGATCCAGGGCTGACACTCCTGCAGGTCACCGGCAGGCAAAAGCCAGCCAGCCATGAGAAGGAGCCGAAAAACATAAAAAGAATTAAAAAAAAAATCAAACTCAATAAGCCAAATAATCCCCACACTTTCTCCTTTTAACTGCTCCCCAAAACACACCCTTTTCAAGTAAAAGAACGCTGGCCCAATGTTCAGCTTTCCTGCAGGTAAAAAGAATTTTAATTAAAAGTAAATTGCAGTTTGAGTGCACCTGGTAATGTGTGCACTGGCCTTAAGCCAATTAAAAAGAGGTTTCCCTTTTATCCTTTCCTTCGCCGGGATGAATGTATTGCTTGGCTTTTACAGAAAGAAGAAAGAGAAAAAGCACAAAACAGCAAGGCATCTTCATAAGAGACCCCACCTCCTGGGTCAGGAGATGAGGCGAGATGTCAAGACTGCCGTCACGGCGGCCGGGCCTCCTGTGCACAGGACGAAGGGGCACCGCGGTCCCCTTGCAGGCTGCCACCTTCCTTCTGGACTCCTGCTGCATTAGCAAAGTCAACGAAGGGGACAGGAAAGGGAGGCGCAATCCCAACCAACCTTCCCCTAACAGCTGTTTCCTAAAAACCGCCTTCTGATGCCTTGTGCCTTGTTAGAAATGGAAAGGGCTACGTCAGCAGCAAAGAACTCGAGGCTTGGACCAGTTGGCTCCCTGGAAACGTGAAAGGGATAGGGTAGCCTCTCTTGGCCCCTGGCTTCAGGAAGGAAGGAAGGAAGGAAGGAAAGAAGGGCAGCATCACAGGACAGCCAGAGAAAAAACAGAGCCAGCCAAGAGGGCAGCTTGAGTTTCCCGGCCAGCAGACACATAGGTTTGGCTGGGAACCGGCTGTGGGCAGACACGATCTCACTAGAAAAAAAAATGTGAATCTGGGCATTTGTTTGCCGAGTGGCAGTAATGGCAAAGGAAGGCTCCAGCCCTACAGCCGTGGCATGGGACTGGCTCTCAGGAGCTTACTGGGCCACCCTACTCTGCCTACAGCCAGGTCTAGGGAGCCCTAAGTCAAGGCCCACCTGTCACTATCTCTCCAGGTTTGACAGGACTAGAAGATGACAGACAGCAAGCTACTTGGCTGGGCTATACGGCTTGCTCACTGGCTTGCTCACTTCAAGTAGTGATTTTCAAATTCAGTCATTTAATGTGTGTCCAAATAAATTACTCTGCAAACCTCAATATATAATGCAGATGGAACAGAGCTACTCTGGATGAGGTGGGGGTTGAGGTGGGAGTTTCTGCCCTTGCCCTATCAGGCCCTTAGCCTCTGCAACCCTGCCAGGGTACCCCATGGGCATTGCAGGGCGTCATCAGAAACCATGAAGATTAGACCTGGGCTTTGGGACTGAAACCCAGAGCTCCATATGAGGAGGGGCAGTGAAAGAGCAGGCATGATTAAGATTAATTAATAACCTGTCTCTTTCTGAATGAACGATGAAGCCCATTCCTGTGTGCTCCCAGACCCTGTCAGTAGACAGCTGTATAAATCAATGTGCTAAGCCCTGGAATGCTCAAGAACTAATTTCCACATTTTCACTCTATTTCAGTGAGGAGAGAGTCCTGGGAGCATTGGGATCAAGGGTTCTGAAGAATGTGGCTTGAACATTCTACAGTCGACCTCTGAGTTGTGACTCAGTGAGTTTGCCTGTCAAATGGCTTCACAAAACCTGGACAGTCAACAAAAGATGTCTCCCAACCCCTCAGTGTGATGGCTTCCTATAGGATGGGAGGAAGGCCAGGTGGAGGGAGTCTATAGACAGTGGAAAGTTCTGTATTTTTCAACTTTAGACAAAAAAGCACAAGGGAAATTAAGTTAAAGAGAGACAAAGACAGATATCTCTGTGAAACAGACCTCTCTTTCACAATTGGATTGACCCTGGGGTTGCCATGAACTCACCACTGGGACCTTTGGCCTGTCACATTCTACGTTTGGGTCCAGGTTTCCCAGTCTCTTCCTGAGATGCAAACCCCTTGGTGAAAGTACCTCAGCAGACCCAGAATAAACCTCACGTGTTCTCAATCCCATAGCAGGGAAGGTGCCACCTTGTCCCTTCTCCCTCCCGTCACCCCCAAAGCCTAGTCCAGGGTCTTCATCAAATACTTTCATAAGACTGTCCCAAGATGCAGCTGTGAACATCCCAGGCTTCTCGTGTTTCCCAGCTTTTGCCCAGACTGTTGCCTCCCCTTGGAATGCCTCCCTCCCACATCCTGCTACTGAACTCTTCCTCATTTTTCCAGTGCAGATGTCTACAGTTCTGTGGCCAGGTAGCTCAGCTGCCCGAGTTAGAGATTAATGAGACCTCTGTACAGAAATACTATTCAAAATACTTAACAACTGGAACAGATGGGCACTGTCCAGGCAGAACACCCAAACGATCTGAACAGATGTTGGTCAAGACAGCCCATATGGCCGTGCCGGCATGTTCCAGAGATCATCAGCCCTGCCCACACCAAGGGTCATCACACCAAGGCAGGGCTTTCTCCATCCCTAACTCACTCCTGAGCCCAGCAGGGATTAGGGCAGACGGTGGACAGCTTTTTACCCGCTGTGAACATCTCCAGGGGCAGCTCTGTAGCCATAGGATCCAGGGTTATTTCTAACTTACCCTGGACTGGGCAATGGCATTGTGACTACTGTCATCTCCACCCTCCTTCGGCACAAGGGCACCTTAGTGAAAGGATGCCAAGGACTGTGTCATCCTCCACCATGCCACCCCAAAGCCTGCTCCACAGCTCCCTGCAGCCCTTGGAGGGAGGGAGACAGTGTGTGTCGATAAGGACAATGCATATGCTGCATGTGTTTTGTCTATTCGCTGGTGTCCCCAGAGAAGCCGGCTTGCTGAGCCAAGGCTGCAGCAGCTGGAGAGGCTTCCAAAGACAGGGGACAAAAGTGCCCTTAGGCCTGAGGGTGGGGGCAGGGCTGGAGTGGGGGCCCAGGAAGCACTGTCCATGCTGGTGTTGGTGAGTATAAGCACAGAGCAGAAGAGGAGGCCAGTACCGGCGGCAGCACTCACAGAATCACCGAGAAGCACTGGCTCTGGCCAATGTGACAGATTCATTTTTTCCTCCAGGTACAAAAAAACTCTAAACAGAGCCAGGTGCTGGTCGTGTGTGATTCCTTCCTTCCAGGAATGCCTGCCAGGATTTTCTGCTTTCCTCGCCCACCTGTAGTAGCCGCTGACTTTCCTGCTATTTTGGAGGTGAACACTGATCCAAGCAAAGACAGGGGCAGCGGGACCCCAGCTGACCTCCCCTCCTCCCCCGCTGTCCCCTCCCCACGACACCCGCAGCCCTAGATAGGACTTGGTCACCTGCTGCACTCAAAGAGCAGGCAGGGCTGCTGAAGGGTGCAGCTTGCTATTAATTAAACAGGGGCTGCCGAGTGGGTACTTTATCCCACCTGGCTCCTGCTACCCACTCCTGGCTAGGCTTACAGACAGACCAAGAGAAATCCTCCATCCAGGGGCCTAGAAAGAATGCATGTGGTTGTTTCAGCTTTAGTAGGACAGAAGCAGCGAGGCTGGGAGAGGTTGTGTGTATTCCTAAGAGAGTGGCCGCTCTCCACATGCTGGGAGCCTCTTTTCTTTGAGACCCACAGGTGAGCAGCCATTCATTCAACATCTAATTATTGAAAGGCTACCGGATGTCAGACATCTGGTATACCAGATAGGGAGCTAAAGAGGACAAAGTCCCTGCCTCCAGGATGTTTATAGTTTACTGGCAGAGAAAGACAACAAATGAGTAATCTAGTAATTTCCTAGTATACATGTGGTTCCGTGTCTACTAGGAAAAACTAAGCAGAGGCATGGTCAACAGCTCCCCACAAGAGGAAAGCACAAGGTCACCCTCGATGAAATAGAAATGAACCGAATTATTGTGAGGACATAGGAATTCAAAAAGGAATGGCATCATGAGCTGGGCTGGCTGGAGACAGATTTAAGCTTTGAAAAGTGGACAAGCAGAAAAGGGATAAGGGGACACTCAGGGAGAAGCTAAAAGGGGAAGCAGAAGAAGCAGCCCTTGAGATTCCAGGAGACTCTGCAATCTCTGCAAAAGAGTAGGATGAGCTGTCAGGGAAAGCCTCTCCAAAGAGGTGACATCTGGGGAAGGGGGCTGAACAAAGTGAGGAGGGCATTCCCGACGGGGGAAGGAGCAGGCAAAGGCTCTGAGGCAGGGGCAAAGCTGGTGCGTTTGAGAACAGCACAAGCTGATGGGCCAGAGCAGAATGGGAGGCTTGAGAGTGGAGGGAGAAGAGGACAGGGATCTGGGCATGACCAGGAGGCAAAGGGCCTTCGTTCCCTTTGCCTTTCCCATTCACTGCCCCTCCTGTAAGAGGGCTATGCATGCCCGTCCATTGCCCGGTGGCTTGCAGTGCGATCCAGTGGTAGAATTCTGTGTCCCATCCCACAGTGACAGTCAGTGACTATCTCACTTGCGTGGGCCACTGGAATATGAGCAGAAGTGATAAACATGCACCACTTTGAGAAGAAGTGTTAAGAGTCATTATGACTTAGAGCCATTGTTCTTTTCCTCTGCCACAAGATGGAAACAAGAGCTGCTCTCTCAGCTCAGATCCTGGATAGTAAACCGGTGAAGCAGGGCAGACCTTCAGTGTGCACTAGAAATACACCTTGGGGGCTGAAAGCCTTTGTCATGTTCCCCCAGCATAACCCAGCAGAAACTAACCAGCACAGCCTTGCAGTCCTCACCAAAGGGGATGCAACTTATTCTTCCTACAATTAATAACCATTACAGGGCTTTGGGAAGTTTGCAATCTAGACTACTCTAGTTGCTGAGTGAAGAACAGACCCACATCAGCTGCACCTCTTTCTCCAACTCCTCACCACAGCCACAGAGCACAGCCACTGGCACACACACCCTGAAGAAGTGGACATCATGGTCCTGCAGAGAGGAAGATCGAAGAGATCCCTGAACCATCCTATTATCCCCCATGCTGTTTTTACATCCCAAACTCAGAGGCATGGGATTCTATTTAAGTCCTGCCAACACTCAACTCAGGAAGGATGTTCATGTGCTCTTCCATAAACACCATGACGGCCAGAAAAGCCTGGTGCTTTCCAGCTCTTTCCTGAGAAGTTACACTCAATTTGTCCCTATAATGAGGTTTTTCCACAGTCTCCTGCTGAGTTACTGGTCAGGGAGGACAAAGCCAGTTCCATCCTGGTCTCCCATTTCTGGCAGAACCATCCTGAGGTTCTTTCTCGTGGTAGCTGGTCCTCCTAGATACTAACCATCTGTGTGCACACTTATAATGGATGGTGACCTACCAGATGCCTTCGGGTCCTCCCGAGCAGTTCACCAGTGCTGAGTACATAGTAGGAGCTCAATTCATACATTTTGAATGAATAAATAAATGTAGACCATCTGAATCCATAGGTGAAAATAAAATCCACAGAGCAAAAAGGTTTCTAGCTCTGTTTCTGCCTGGAAAGTGCATGAAAGCTGAGTTTAATCAATAAATAAGAGTTGTAGCTATTAAATTCCTCTCCACCTGGCCCCAGCAAAGGATGCATTTGCATCTCATTCCGCAAAGGTAGAACATAGAAAGACCAGAGATCCTATGAGATGTCACTTCTTCAAATGCAGACCCTTTGAAGAACACACACCAAGATACTTCCAAAGTCCTGACCACATATGTGGTCAGGGATAATGCTTAAAGCTTCAGCTCCTTTAGAAAAGCAAAAATCAAACCAGTCTTACAGCACTATTGGCCAGTGATGGTTAAGCACATACGATGTACAAGGCATTCACTGGGCTGGGAAGGAGAAATAAAGAAATAGCCCTATTTGCAAGGAGCAGGCAATCTCAATATCATTAAACGACCCAAATAAGTGAATTATGGTCTTAGACTAGTCAACTGCTCCCCACAAGATGAGCGCACAAGGTCACACTCGATGAAATAGAGATGAACCACATTCTTGTGAGGACATAGGAATTCAAAAAGGAATGGCATCATGAGCTGGGCTGGCTGGAAACAGATTTAAGCTTTGAAAAGTGGCCAGGCAGAAAAGAGATACGGGGACACACAGGGAGAAGCAAAAAGGGGAAGCAGAAGCAGCAGCCCTTGGGATTCCAGAGGACTTGGTTCCAAACAGTTGGGCACATGGGCCAGTGGCAATAAAATTGAAGCTAAGTGTCCTTCCAGCAGCTGGGGACAGGAAGCTCAAGGATAGATACTGACCCATGCCAGGAAAGGCCTGGAAGTTATGTCCAGGAAAGAAGAAAAATAAACAAATAACCATCTTATAAACACAAGGGGGCGGCTTGTATTTTAGAGTCTTGGAAAAATAAATCAAAGTAAACAGGAAACTCGGAGCCATCAGATGGAAAGCTGATGGGAGATGCCATGAGAGAAATGGGTACCTGTTCTCCAGTGCATTTCAACTGGCCACATTCTCAGCAGCCAGTCATGTGGGCAGAGCTCAGAGGAGCACATCTGAACACGTAAGGACAGAGAGGTGAGTCTTCAGTGAAACACTCACAGAGAGCCAGTTGGCCCTTGAGATTCCTGAGGAGTGTGGAGTGCAAAGAAGCAAACCCGATGAGCCACAGTGGAAATTATTCCTATTAGCGCCATTTATAAGCACACACACACAGAAAGCACTTCTGCTGCAAACTGAAGTATGATGGTTGTCTCAAGAAAAAGAGCCTATACTATTGAGGTAGACACTGAACTAGGTACTTTTTTCATGGAACACTATTTTCACTTGAAAGAACAGCAGATGAACAAATCATAAGTATTCATACTTGAGAATTTGGTAAACTTTTCTTAAGTCTTGTCACTTCAAGGAAAATAACTGGTAATATTTTTCCCAAGTGATAAAATTCAAGCTCTTAAGCAAAAGTTGTAATTTTGGAAAACTTGCCTCTAACACCATGAGCATCTCAGCTTCCCAATGCCTAAAGACTTCTGATGATATCAATGGTAATATTAATGGAAGTTATTTTTGAAGTTGTATAATAAAGTGTGTCCATATTTAGAAGATCTGCATAGCTCTGTGAGCTTATCTCTTCCAGATAAATAATGTATAATATTACAAAATCATGCTTGGATAAAAGATACAAGCATCAAAGTACAAGGCAGACCATGGATTTTGATGTAACAGAATACAAAACATTTACTGATGTGGTATCAGATTTCACTCTAACTTCTAGAAACCTATCACTTGTCCAGTTTGGATGTAGCATCAAAGAATATCCGCAATTATCTGAAAATGCTATTAAAACACCCCTTCTTTTTCCATCTACATATCTCTGTTAACAAAAATATTTTTCACACTTCAGCCAAAACAATATATCACAACAGGTTGAATCCAGAAGTAAATATGAGACTCCATTTTTCTTCTATCGAGCCAGGTATCAAAAAGATTTGTGAAAACAGAAAACAAGGCCACTCTTCTCAATAAGTTTTTTTGCTGTTGTTCTGGAAACTGCTATCGACTGAATGTTTGTGCTGCCCACCCAACCCCCCCCCTAAAAAAATCCTAACCCAGGAAGGTGGGGCCTTTGGGAGGTGATGAGGTCAGGAGAGTAGAGTCTCCATGGGTGGGATTTCTATCCTTACAAAAGAGAGCCCAGAGAGCTTTCTTGTCTCTTCCTCCATGTTAGGAGAGAACAGGAAGATGGCAGTCTGTGACCAGGCAGGAGGCCCTTATTAAATGCTGAACCTGCTGGCCCCTTGATCTTGGACATTCCAACCTCCAGAACTGTGAAAAACAAATTTCTGTTGTTTATAAGCCATGCCATCTAAGGTATTTTGTTATAGCAGCCTGAATGGACTAAAACAAATTGTACAAGCAGCACATAGTTCTTTTTCAAAAAAGTATGCTACTTATGTTAATTTATATAACTGGGTTTATTACTGCCATTGTTGAATAAAATAAATAATCATTTTGAAATTTTCTCAGTTTAAATTTCAATTATGGTAAATATTAACTGATGTAACCTACAGCAACAAAAGCTCCTTCGGGATTTTCAATCATTTTTACAAGCATGAAGGAGTCCTAAGCCCAAAAAAGTTTGAAAACTTCTGATTTAAACTATAGCTGAAAAATAGGAAATTCCACTTGTTCAGGGCCCAGCATCCATAACCAGACCCAGTTTCAGCCTCTATGGAATGAGATCTTCCCTGTTGACAGGCAGAAACCACCAGGAACCCTTTTGCTTAGGCTGTAAAGAGTCAGGACTTAGTTGATTTTTCTTTTAAAAAAAATAAAATGTTTCAGCATTTTTATTTAGCTGGTATGCACTGGTTCCACCATATCAGTTCTTAAAATGCTGAAAAAGGTTGGGCGTGGTGGCTTACACCTGTAATCCCAGCTCTTTGGGAGGCTGAGGTGGACGGATCGCATGAGGTCAGGAGCCTGGCCAACATGGTGAAACCTTCTCTCTATTAAAAATACAAAATGGCTCAAGCCTGTAATCCCAGCACTTTGGGAGGCCGAGGCGGGTGGATCACGAAGTCAAGAGATCGAGACCATACTGGTCAACATGGTGAAACCCCGTCTCTACTAAAAATACAAAAAATTAGCTGGGCATGGTGGCTCATGTCTGTAATCCCAGCTACTCAGGAGGCTGAGGCAGGAGAATTGCCTGAACCCAGGAGGCGGAGGTTGCGGTGAGCCGAGATCGCGCCATTGCACTCCAGCCTGGGTAACAAGAGTGAAACTCTGTCTGAAAAAAAAAAAAAAAAAAAAAAAAAAATACAAAAAAAGTAGCCAGGCATGGTGGTGTGCACCCGTAATCCCAGCTACTCAGAAGGCTGAGGCAGGAGAATCACTTGAACCCAGGAGGCGGAGGTTGCAGTGAGCCAAGATCACGCCAGTGCACTCCAGCCTGGGAAACAAAAATGAAAACCCCATTTAAAAAAAATAAAATAAAATAATTTTTTCCCATTTTAGAAAAAGCTGCTGCCTCAAGTTATTTGCAAGATGCTTCTAGCACCCACTATCCTGACCCCTCCCACAGTAACCAAGCCTTCTTCAAGAGCCAGCAACTAAACAGTTACTGCCTAGCATAGCAAGAAGCCCCCAGCACTTTGCTCTAACACTATATGATTGATTCTGATTGGACACTGCCAAATGTCACATTAGCTGTTTATATTTTTGAATACCAACCTTCACTGGCCCACTCCTCAAAAATGAGAAAACTTGGAGGCAATTTGAGTTGAGACGGGCAGAAAGGGGCAGCATTCCAGAAAGTTGAACTCTGGCTGGAAACACCATGATTCCCACATCAATATGCCATGTAGGCTGACCCCATCAGCAAAGCAGGCTTGCCTCCAAGGAATGAGTTACACACCAACTCAGTGAAGACTGCCTCCCAGCTTTTCTGCAGGTTGCTAATGAGCAGCAAGCATATCCAAAGCCCTGATCTAGAGAGAAGCACCCTAGAGCTAGCTCAGCCTAGGATTTTAATACAGGAACTTTGGAGGACCATCAATAGTCAAGCAGGGAAAATACCCTACAACAGGAGAAGCTGAAGTTGATGTGGGTTTTTTTTGGTGGGGGTGGGGGGGTTGTTTGTTTTATTGTACTTTAAGTTCTGGGGTACCTGTGCAGATCTTGCAGGATTGTTGCATAGGTACACACATGCCATGGTGGTTTGCTGTCTCTATCCCCCCATCACCTACATCAGGCATTTCTCCCAGTGTTATCCCTCCCCAACCTCCCTACTCCCCACTGTCCCTCCCCTAGCCCCCCACCCCCAAACAGACCTCAGTGCATGATGTTCCCCTCCCTGTGCCCATGTGTTCTCATTGCTCAACGCCCACCTATGAGTGAGAACGTGGTGTTTAGTTTTCCATTCTTCTATCAGTTTGCTGAGAATGATGGTTTCCAGATTCATCCACATCCCTGCAAAGGACACAAACTCATCATTTTTTATGGCTGCATAGTATTCCATGGTGTATATATGCCACATTTTCTTTATGTCCAGTCTATCATTGATGGACATTTGGGTTGGTTCCAGGTCTTGCTATGGTAAACAGTGCCACAATGAACATACGTGCATGTGATGTTTTACACAGAATGCCCTCACCAGTGCTGTTTCAAAAGTTAAATCCTAGTGAAGTAAGACCAGACATCAATGTCAAAACCAACCTGTAACAAGGAAAATTAATGGGCAATGGTTCCCCTTGACTTTCCCTAGTAGGTGCTCGAGCTTAAAGAGGGAAAAGTCAATGGCTGATAAAGCCCACCCCATGTCTAGCCCCTGCCCTTTCATTTCATAAACCTCTTCTATGGTCCAAAGAATAATAAGAACCCAAAATATAGAAATCTGAGAGGAAAGAGAGAGGCAGGGGAAGAAAGAAAGCCTTTCTGCTAATTCACTAAGAGTGGCATGTCTCTACTGATAAATTACAAAATAGGCATGGTGTTTCCAACTTTCACACTTTTATACACACAGGTCCTTCTGCTTGAGGCTCCGAACACTTCCCCCAACTTTCTGCAGTTGAAATCCACCCCATCTTTCAGTGCTAGGTTCCAACACTTCTTTCTCCATGAAAACCTCCCCAAACCTATACACCCATCTGCTCAGCTGGAAGTGAGCCATACCCCCATCCTGCTTCCATCCCCACCAACCTCCCATCACACTTTCTTGTCCCTTTCTTATGGCACTGGTCACTTTCCACCTTGGAGATGGATTACTTCTGTCCACTTCTTCACTCCCCTATTGGACTGTGAGCCTTTTGTAGGCAGGAATTAAATCTCCCACTTTGCATCCCTCCAGTCATCTAGCAAAGAATTATGGCATTTGGTGAGTACTATTTAAATGTCTATTGACTAAACCAACTAATGGATGCATCTATGAATGGAAGGAAGAAAGGAAGACTGGGAGGTAAGGAAGGAATAATGTTACGCCTTGCTTCCTGTGAAGTAAGTCACTTCTTGCTCTGTCTACTAGTCATGAATTCTCTCCCTAGATCAGACAGATGCTGGGCTCCACAATATCCTTTTCTTCTTTATCATTCAGCATCCTAACCAACCCCATCCTCTTCCCCAAATGTGGATGAAGATTCACGGATGCCTGAAGAGCCTTATCCAGGTCAGCTCTGGGCTCAGAGGAAATAGTTATCTCTTTTTCTTCTACCCATAAAGGAGTATTGCAAACAGGTAATGTGGCTCTACTGTGGATCTCAAACACCAGCTCCTGCATTTATTGAGAGTGACTTGTGATTTGTACTTTGCCACTCTACCTTTTGATGAGAACAGATGTTATTTGTTTCTAACTCCCAGACATCTGGAACTGAGGAAATTCCCAATGCCCAGTTAATTACCATTGAACAAGCAGTGCCCATTAGAACTCTACTAAAAAGGCCTGTTTTTGCCCAGGCCTGATGAAACAGGATCAGTTACAACAGCAAGCAGAGTGACTGAAGTCAAAGCCAGCACCGTACACTAATCCTTATCTTGGGAAAGACTGCACACAAGGAATCCCTATGCATGGAATCACCTTCCCAACTGATAGAAGAAAATGAACTGACTCTCAAACCCAGACAAAAGGGATAATGGTTTGGATCATGCTAGTTATCTGTCTGCCCCTCCCTCTGATGATCCCCATAGGAGCGGAGGGAGAAGCCAGGAAGGAAAGGGGGCTGCATTACTTTGCAACTTGAGTATCCTGACACAGACCACTGAGGAAGGAGGGGAAGAAGTGGCTAACTCTAGCATTGTTTCAAGAAAAAAAAGCACATTTATGAAACCAACAGATCCTTCTTGCTTCTCTAAATAAATAAGATCAAGAGTTGTAAAGAAAAATAAACAAAACAAACAAAAATATAAGCAATCGCCTTTCCCAAAAGTGACACATGCCCACATTCCAAGAGCATCTTCACAGTTAGCCATATTGCTAAAAATGACTCCCAAATATGCATCAAAAGGAAAACACTACACCATGGCTCCCCTTTGGCTGTTCAGCAGGTGTGGGAAACTGTTAGCTCCACATTCATAAGAGCTTCAACCAAGAGAGGCATTCAGCAGTTTTAGGGTTTTTTTTAAGGCCTTTAAACAGCTGATTTGTACAAGGCTCACAGCCTTGCTGAATGCTAATGACACACCAGCCCTCCTGGGGACAGTGACACAGTTTGTCTATCGCCCGTCATTCGCAGGAGAGCCGCTGAGCACCACATAAGGCAGGAGTTTCACAGGCCTGATCCTGAGTTGGCTGCTCACAAAAATTCCCAACAACCTACTTTCAAATTTGTAGCCCAAATAGTCCATGGCAGGGCAAGGGAGAGCAGCCACATGTTTTATAGAATTGTCGGTGCCTGGGAAGAGAGTCCACATAGGCAATCACAACACCCACTGTGTCCAGAGGTGCATAACCTGATCCAGCCTTTAGAGGAGTATGAGAGGCCCTGCAGAGAGTCCAGATCTGAGGTTACACAGACCTAGGTCCTACTCCTGTCTGCCAGTTGCTAGCTTTATGACTTCACCTAGGAGTGATATTCAAATATGTAATAACCAGTGCAGCGTGGTGATGTGGCAAACACTGCTGTGTGTTCACTAAAACCCACTTCCCTTTCTTCCAGGGAAACCAGCTAGACTACATTTCCCAGCTTCCCTTGCAGTCAGGGGCTGCTGCATGACTACGTCTGTGAATAAAATATAGCAGAAATTATGTGCTCCATATCTAGACCTGGCCAATGGGCCCCTTCATGCTCTCTCCATCTTCTCTTTCTCTACATGTCTGCCAATTGCATGCAAGGGTTCCACAGAAGGGGACAGGGCCCAAGCCTGTGTCCTTGGATGGAAGGAGCACTGTGAGCTCACAAGGAACTTCCACATTGCTTTTTGGATAAGTGAAGAATATTTTCATTGTACTGGTTAAAGCCACAGGTTTGGAAGTTGACACTAAAGTTAACCTTCCTTACTCTACCTAAAATAAGCACAAACCCATCAGAATGACTCTGGCCATTCTGCTGGATCAGTGCAACAGGGATATACTAGTGAGATATCACCCTCAACTTGGTCTTGTACCTGTTTCCTCACTGATAAAATGTGCATGTTACTGTCTGCTCAACAAGGATGCTGTGAAGACTGACTAGAATCTTGTACAGCCACTCATTGCATAATGACATTCAGTCAATGATGGACCACAGGTACAATGGTGGTCCCATAGAATTACAATGGAGCCCAAAAATTCCTATTGCCAAGTAACGTCACAGCCATCCTTATGTCACAGCACAATTCATTCCTCAGGTGTCTGTGGTGATGCTGATGAAAATAAAACTACTGTACTGCCAGTCACATAAAAGTATAGAACATACAATCATATCTAGTACATCATGAGTGATAATGATAACAGTCATGTTACTGGTTTATGTATTTACTATATTATATTTTACTGTAATTTTAGAATGTATTGCTTCTAATTCATATTTTTTAAGTTAACTGTAAAACATGCTCATGTAGGTCCTTCCCAAGATATTCCAAAAGAAGGCATTATTATCATAGGAGATGATAGCTCTACGCATGTTATTGCCCACTGGGACAAGATGTGGAGGTGGAAAACAGTGATATTGATGATCCTGACTCTGTAGGCCTAGGCACATGTACGTGTGTATGTGTGTGTGTGTGTGTGTGTGTGTGTGTGTGTCTTAGTTTTTAAGCCTTTTTAAGGCCTTTTTAAGCCTTCATACGGCTTAAAAACTAAGACACATACACAAGTTATTAGGCAATATTATCATTGTGCAAACTTTACGATGTTTACACAATGATAATACCATGTAACAACACATTTCTCAGAACATATCCCTGTCATTATCTGACATATGACTGTACAGATAGAGCATCTAGCACAATCCTTGGCTCTTGGTTGACTGAACTGGATGAGCCTCGCTGAGTTTCTTCTCATCCATGCTTCTCAGGCTCCTCATTTGTAAATGCAAATCATTCCAATCAAACCCTTCCAACTTTATAGGAAAGTGGGGAGGGAGACCATAACAGCCTCAATTTCTCTTCCTACTTTACATCTCTAGGCACAGTTATTCTGCCCACAAAGAAAGCAGCCCCCCAGTGAGTCCTGCTGTCATTTTAAAACAACTTTACTATGGAAATGCTCCTTTTTGGGTGAATGTATGTGGTTGAAGGAGGTTGAGATAGCAATAGAAGTGCATTCTCTTTAGTAGCAAATGGAAATACAATGAGCCCATCCATATAGATGGGCCCCTATACCCTTGGAAGGGACCAAAATACACACATTACCAGGTTTGGGTCCTGAGAACACACCTATAATCTTGAAAGTCAACACCGAGCTGTGATTAGATGTTACAAAGATTTAAGGGTTTTGAGTTTAATGTAACACAGTCCTCAAGATCAGACCACATAGAGTCAATTCCTATCCCAACACATGCTGACTGAATGACCCAGGATACATGATTGAATGTTTCTGTGTCTCAATTTTATATTAGAAAAGGCGGAAAATAATAGCCTATCTCAGTCTGTTGCTGTGAAGATAAAGTGAGATAATTTGTCATAGCATTTAGCATGGTACCTGACACATAATAAAACTCAATAAATGCTAGCCATTAACATCTATTTGGCACAAACCAGAACAAACTTTTCAGCAAGTTAAGGACATTCCTATTTCTCTAAGCGAGTCCCTAGAAACATCGTCAATCTGTCTCTGGCAGACATTTTTCTGTTTAATGACTCTAAAGAGACAGAAAAGCTTTAATCAATGCCCGGAAGTGAAATGCTAAGAAATTATATGCACAGTTACGAAAGAAAAAAAAAAATCAAAGAAGTTTCCCACACATTGTCCAGCAGACAAAAACATATTGACATGCTGTTCCTGCAAGGAAATGGACTGAGTTTTCTAGATAACGTTTGAGCAATTCATCCTTCCCGCAACCGTCCTCCACTTTCCAGGCAAATCATACCCTCAGCCAAGTAAAAGGCTCCCTCCCTCCAGTTCCTAGCATGGCTCCCTGGTAGAACCATGCTCCCTCACCTTACCTGCACACAGAACATGCCCTGGATCTGGCTCAAGCTCAAAACAACTTTAAGTTATGAAAAAGAGTTTAAACCACAGTTCCTTCTTAGAATAGCAGAAAGATGATGAGAATCAGTGGGAATATCCTTCATGTAAAAATCCTACCACTCTCCAAGGCATTTTTGGGAGTTCCAACTCCTCAAAAGGCCAAAAACAGGAAAGGGGCTGATTTACTAGGCAGTCTGGGACCCATACTGAACATTTTTTGACATAATTTCAAAGTATAAGGAGAAGGGAGGCAAGCTGTTCTGTGAATTTAACCAAGTCATTTCCTTCTTAAGGCCTCTGATTACCTTTCTTGTAGATAAAATGCTAAGAGTCAGACCAGAACAGGGGTCACCCATGCTTTGTTGTAAGTCTGTCCACTGCAGCTCCCTTTAGGCATGGCATACGGTCTCTACTTCTCTACAGGTTATAACTGTGCCCTGTTCTACAGTAACAAACCCATACCACCCATTTACGTGGCCTGCCTGGCATTTGAGTTTGTGGCCCTGGAATAGAGGGTCTCAAGGGATTCTTCCTACTTTGTCAGTTCACAAGTCTAAAAACATCTATGACATGAGAAGTCTATACCAAATTCTTTCCTCAGTTTTTCCAGTTTCTGAAAGGTACTATGAAGCTTGCCCTTCCTTCTCTGCAGACAGACACTGATGTCAACAAAGGAGCTATAAGATGTATGAGCGATTTTGTTCCTTTTTGTCCACATGTAACATTTCAAAATGTTAGCAAGATGCTTTATAGCCAGACCACATCTATTTTTTTTTCTACCATTTCCAGAGGATTCCTGTAAGTGATTCTTGCCCTTTAAAAATTTCCATGCTTGAGCTCAACATGGTGGCTCATTCCTGTAATCTCAATACTTTGTAAGGCAGAGTCAGGAGAACAGCTTGAGGCCAGGAGTTTGAGACCAGCCTGGGTAACAAAGCAAGACTCCATTTCTACAAAAAATAAAATAAACATTTACACACTTTCTCAATTGCACTGTCAAGTTCCATGGATAAAATTTCTAAGATGAGCCTCATGCTCATTGGAACATGACTCCCCTGTTTTGCATTTGGCTTTTCAAAGAATTTGTCTTCATATTTGTACTTTATGGATTTGTAGCAATTTAGATGATTTCTCTTGCTTCTCAACCCCTCTCTGCTTTGCTAGGCTACATAGTAAATTCTCCCTTTCAGAAATGAAAGGCGTTTTCACTCTGTGCTAGACTCTGTGTATGTGCATTTGTGTATCTATATGTGAGAGGGAGGAGAAAGCACAGTATTTTTTCAGAAGAATGTCAGGCCCAGGTAGCCACAGTTCATAGGTATCTGTGCTTCCTGTCCAGGTGGACTTCGTTCCAGAATAAGTCTTAAATGCAGAAATGCTCTCCTTCATCCATTAAAGTTGGAAAAGCACTGACCTGAGTCAGTTCTTAACATTCACAAGCACACATTATTTTTTAAGCTTTATTGATATATAATTTTCATACCATACCAGCAACCTACTTAAAAGGTAGAATCCTATGGTTTTTAGCTAATTCACAGAGTTGTACACTCATTACCACAATCTAATTGTAAAACATTTTCATCACCCCAAAAGAAACCCTGTACCCACTAGCAGTCATTCCCTATTTCCCATGCCCACTCTCAGACCCAGCCCTAGGCAACCTCTAATCTACTTTCTGTCTCTATAGACTTCTCTATTCATACAAATCAAATAATACAATATTCTGTGTCTGACTTCTTTCACTTAGTATAATGTTTTTGAGATTTATTCATGTTGTAGGATGTGTATTTTGGTCCTTTTTACGGCTGAATAAATATATCATTCCATAGCTATACCATATTTTGTTTATCCATTCATCAGTTGATAGACATTTGGATTATTTTCACTTTTTGCCTATTACAAATAATATTACTATAACATTTGTGTACATGTTTTTGTGTAGATACGTGTTTTCAATTATCTTGGGCACATATATACACACATACGTATATATAAAATCTATATATATGCACATATATATAAAATCTATATATATACACACATAGATACAAAATATACATATATATGTATGTGTTTGTATATGTGTCTATGTGTGTGTATGTGTGTGTGTGTGTATATATATATATATATATATATATATATATTATACACAATCTCCAAGAATGTGTGTGTGTGTGTGTGTATTCCCAGAATTGAAATTACTTGGTCAGATGATAACTTTATGCTTAAAATTTTAAGGAGCTCCCAAAATGTTTTCCAAAATGATTTTATATTTTGCTATCATCTGAATGTTTGTTTTGCCCCAAAATTCATATGTTGAAATCTAATTACCCAGGTGATATCTTTAGAAGGTGGGCCCTAGGGAAGTGGATAGGTCATGAGGCCTTTGTCCTCATGAATGGAATTAGAGACTTTTTTCATAACAGAGGGCCCAGAGAGCCAGTTAGCCCCTTCTATCACATGAGGACCCAACAACAATTCAGAAGTCTGCAATCCAGAAGACAGACTTCACCAGACACAACCCCACCAAGCTGGCACCCTGATCTTGGACTTCCCAGCCTCCAAAATGGTGAGAAATTTCTGTTGTTTAAAAGCTACCCAGTTTTGTGTATTTTTTTGTAGCAGCCAAGATGAATTAAGACACATTCCCTTCAGCAGTGTGCAAAGATTCCAACTTCTCCACATCCTCACCAGCACTCATTATCCTGGTGAGTATGAAGCCATATCTCATTGTGATTCTGATTTACATTTCCCAAATGACTAATTATGTTCAGTATCTTTTCATGTGGTTATTGAACATTTGTATATCTTCTTCAGAGAATTTGTCTATTGAGATTTTTTTGCCTATTTTTTAATTGGGTTATCACCTTTACTATTGAATTATGAGTTTTTATAAATTCTGAATATTAATCCCTTACCAGATAAATGACTCCCAAATATTTTCCCCAATTTGTTGGGTTATAATTTTAAGAGAATATCCTTTAATTAGTATTCTTTGATATACAAAGTTTTAAATTTTGGTCAAATTCAATTTATCCTTTTTTTTTTTTTTTTTTTTTTTTGTCACTGTGCTTTTGGTGTCATATCTACGAGGCCCTTGCCTAACCTAAAGTCACAAAGATTTAGGTTTGTCTTCTTCTAAGAGTTTTATGATCTTAACTTTTCTGTTTAGTTCTATGATCCATTTTGAGTTACTTTTTGTGGATGGAGTGAGATGAGGCACAACTTTATTCTTTAGCATGTAGATATCTAGTTGTTCCAGCACCATGTGTTAAAAGACTATTCTTTTCCCCCTTTAAATTGTTTTAACATCCTCATCAAAATAAAATTGATGTAAGGAGTTAATTCTGGACTCTCAGCTCTATTCCATTGATCAATGTGTCTATCCTTATGCCTATCTCAAATTGCCTTAATTTCTATAGCTTCATAGTAAATATTCAGATCAAAAAATGTGAGTTGTTCATTTTGTTTTTGTTTTTCAACATTATTTGGCTAGGCTGTATATCTTAAATTCCCATATGAATTTTAAGATAAGCTTGTCAATTTCTGTGTAAAAGCCAGCTAGGATTTTGATAAAGAGTTCCTAAGTATTGTCATCTTAACAATATTGTCTCGTAGTCCATGAACATAGGATGTCTTCCCATTTATTTAGGTCTTCTTTAACTTTTTCAACAACGTTTTGTAGTTTTTAGAATACAAGTTCTGCACTGTTTTTTCTTAATTTCTTCCTAAGCATTTTATTCTTTTTGATTCTATTATACATGATTTTTTATACTTTGTTTTCAGATTGCTCACTGATAGTGACAGAAATACAATTTGTTGTTGTATATTGATCTCGCATACTGTTACCACACTAACTACTGAACTTTCTTATTAGTTCTAATTGATTTTTATTGGGTTCCCTAGGATGCATGATTATGTCATCTGCAAACAAAGATAGCTTTACTTTCTTTAAAACTTCCTAGGAATACAACTAACAAGGAACGTAAAGGACCTCTTCAAGGAGAACTACAAGCCATTGCTCAACGAAATAAGAAAGGATACAAACAGATGGAGAAACATTCCATGTTCATGGTTAGGAAGAATCAACATCGTGAAAATGGCCATACTGCCCAAAGTAATTTACAGATTCAACGCTATTCCCATCCAGCTACCAATGACCTTCTTCACAGAACTGGAAAAAAACACCTTAAACTTCATATGGAACCAAAAGAGAGCCCACATAGCCAAGTCAATTCTAAGCAAAAAGAACAAAGCAGGAGGCATCACACTACCGGACTTCAAACTATACTACAAGGCTACAGTAATCAAAACAGCATGGTACTGGTACCAAAACAGAGATATAGACCAATGGAACAGAACAGAGGCCTCAGAGGAAATACAACATACCCACAACCATCTGATCTTCGACAAACCTGACAAAAACAAGCAATGGGGAAAGGACTCCCTGTTTAATAAATCGTGTTGGGAAAACTGGCTAGCCATGTGCAGAAAGCAGAAACAGGACCCCTTCCTGACACCTTACACCAAAATTAACTCCAGATGGATTAAAGACTTAAACATCAGACCTAACACCATAAAAACCCTAGAAGAAAATCTAGGCAAAACCATTCAGGACATAGGTGTAGGCAAGGACTTCATGACCAAAACGCCAAAAGCAATGGCAACAAAAGCCAAAATAGACAAATGGGACCTAATCAAACTCCACAGCTTCTGCACGGCAAAAGAAACAGTCAGTAGAGTGAATCGGCAACCAACAGAATGGGAAAAAATTTTTGCAGCCTACCCATCTGACAAGGGGCTGATATCCAGAATTTACAAAGAACTAAAGCAGATCTACAAGAAAAAAACAAACAAGCCCATTCAAAAATGGGCGAAGGATATGAACAGATACTTTACAAAAGAAGACATACAGGAGGCCAACAAACATATGAAAAAATGCTCATCATCACTGGTCATCAGAGAAATGCAAATCAAAACCACATTGAGATACCATCTCACACCAGTTAGAATGGCGATTATTAAAAAATCAGGAAACAACAAATGCTGGAGAGGATGTGGAGAAATAGGAACACTTTTACACTGTTGGTGGGAATGTAAATTAATTCAACCATTGTGGAAGACAGTGTGGCGATTCCTCAAGGACCTAAAAATAGAAATCCCATTTGACTCAGCAATCCCATTACTAGGTATATATCCAAAGGATTATAAATCATTCTACTACAAGGACACGTGCACACGAATGTTCATTGCAGCACTGTTTACAATAGCAAAGACCTGGAACCAACCCAAATGCCCAACGATGATAGACTGGATAGGGAAAATGTGGTACATATACACCATGGAGTATTATGCAGCCATCAAAAACGATGAGTTCACGTCCTTTGTAGGGACATGGATGAACCTGGAAACCATCATTCTCAGCAAACTGACACAAGAGCAGAAAATCAAACGCCGTATATTCTCACTCATAGGCGGGTGTTGAACAATGAGAACACATGGACACAGGGAGGGGAGCACTACACACTGGGGTCCGTTGGGGGGAAATGGGGGAGGGGCAGGGGGTGGGGAGGAGGGAAGAGATAGCATGGGGAGAAATGACAGATACAGGTGAGGGGATGGAAGGCAGCAAACCACACTGCCATGTGTGTACCTATGCAACCATCTTGCATGTTCATCACATGTACCCCCAAACCTAAAATGCAATAAAAAAAATAAAATTTAAAAAAAAACCAAAACTTTTGGTATAATACTGAATAGGAGTAGATACACTTCTGTTGTTTCTGATCTTAGAGAATGATCTTAGTGGTCATTCAGTCTTTGACCATTAAGTATGATGTCAGCTGTGAGTTTCTTTTGTAGATGTTTTTCGTCAGGTTGTTGAACTTCTCTTTGATTCCTAGTTTACTCAGTGCTTTTATGAGTCTCGCTCTGTCACCCAGGCTGGAATGCAGTAGCACGATCTCGGCTCACTGCAACCTCTGCTCCTGAATTCAGCATTTCCCTGCCTCAGCCACCTGAGTAGCTGGGATAACAGGCATGTGCCACTACACCCAACTAATGTTTTATTTTTAGTAGAGACGGGGTTTCACCATCTTGGCCAGGCTGATCTTGAACTCTTGACCTCGTGATCCACCCACCTCAGCCTCCCAAAGTGCTGGGATTACAGGCATGAGCCACCATGCCTGGCAAGTGCTTTTATCTTGAAAGGGTAGATTTCGTCAAATGCTTTTTCTGCATCTTTTGAGATGATCATGTGGTTTTTATACTTAATATTTTATGTGTAACATTAATTTTTAAATGTTAAACTAACCATATATTCTTGGAATAAATCCCACTTATTATGTTGCATGGTCCTGATTATATGTTGCTGAATTCAGTTTGCTACCACTTTGTTGTGGATTCTCATTTCTATATTCATAAGAGATATTGGTCTGAGGTTTTCTTTCATTATAATATTTTTGTCTGGTTTTGATATCAGGGTAACAGTGGCTTCATAAAGTGAGTTGACAAGTATTCCTTTTTCTTCTATCTTTCAGAAGAGTGTATGAAGAACTGGTATTGATTCTTCCTTAAATGTTCAGTAGAAGTTACCCAGTAAAGCCATTTGGACCTGGGCTTTTCTTTGGGAGAAGTTTTTAAATCACTAATCAATCTCCTTACTTGTTAGATGTCTATTTATAAGTTCTATTTCTTCTGTTGTTCACTTTGGTAGTTTGCATCAGTCTAAGAATTGGTCCATTTGATCTAAGTTGCCTAATAATTTTTTTGATATATCATTTTATTATAATCCTTTTATTTCTAAGGTTGGTTGCAATGTCCTCTCTTTCATCCCTACTTTTAATAATTTGAGTCTTCTTTTTGCCTTTGTCAGTCTATCTAAAGGTTTGTCAATTTTATTGACATTTTCAAAGAATTAACTTTTGGTTTTGTTGATCTTCTACATTGGCTTTCTATTCTCTATTTATTTCAGTGCTAATCCTTACTGTTCTTCTGCTTGCTTTTAGTTTACTCTTCTTTTTGCAGTTTCTTAAGGTTGAAGTCTCCTGTAATTACTACAAACCCAGTGGCTTAAAACAATGGAAACTCATTCTCTAATAATTCTGGAGACCAGAAGTCCAAAATCAGTTTTACTCAAGGCAAAATCAAGAGTGTCAGCAGGGCTACACTTCTTTGGAGGCTCTAGAGCAGAATCTGTTTCTTGCTTCTTCCAGCTCCTGGCAGCTGCCAGCATTCCTTGACTTATGGTCTACATAACTCCAAAATCAGCCTTAATCTTCATATGTGTGTAACTGTCCTCTGCCTCTCTCTTAGGAGGTTACTGATGGTGAAATTTAGGGCCCATTTGAATAAACCAGGATAAACCCATCATCTCAAAACCTTAACTCATTCACATTTGCAGAGTCTTTTTTCAAATAAAATAATATTTACTAGTTCCAGGGATTAGGACATGGATATCTTTCTGAGAGACTTTTGTCAACCTATCACAGCTAGGTTATTAAGATTTTTTTTGTCACTATAGACATTTATAGTTATATATTTCCCTTTAAGTACCACTTTAGCTGCATAAGATTTGTATGTTGTGTTTTCATTTTCATTCACTTCAAAATATTTTGTAATTTCCCTTTCAATTTATTCTTCTATCCTTTGGTTATTTAGGAGTATATTATCTAATACTCATGTATTTTTGAATTTTCTAAATTTCTTTCTATTATTGGTTCTAATTACATTTCACGTGGCCAGATAATGTACTTTGTTCATTTCAAAGGATGAGTTCAATTGTTTGAAATTTATTGAGACTTGTTTTATGGCCTAGCATACGGTCTATTCTGGAGAATTTTCCATGTATGCTTGAAAAAAATGTATATTCTGCTGTTAGTAAATGTAGTGAATTCTAAAGGGCTATTAGGTCTAATTTGTTTATACTTTTGTTCATGTCCTCTATGTCTTCATTAGTACATCTAATTCTTCTATCCGTTATTTAAAGAAAGTATTGAAGTCTCCAACTATTAATGTTGAATTGTCTATTTTTCCTTCAGTTCTTCCATTTTTGCTTCATGGATTTTAGGACTCTGGCGTTAAGGTACATATGTGTTTATAATTTCTATATCCTCCTTATGGATTGATCCTTTTATCATTATAAGATTTCCCTCTTTATCTCTAGTAACTTTGTGTTTTAATGTCAATTTTGTCTGATCTTATATATAGCCACTCCAGCTTTCTTAAAATTACTGTTTGCATAGTATCTCTCTCTTCATCCTTTCTCTTTCAAATTATTTATGTCTTTCAATCAAAACTGTAGATATATACATGTTGACAGCATGTAGTTCATCCAATTTTCAATCCAATCTGACAGTCTCTACATTCTAATTAGTTCAATTTCATCCAATCTGACAACTGGATAGTTTCATTTCATCCAGTCTGACAAGCTCTACATTCCAATTGGATAGTTTAATTCATTCATATTTAATGTTAATATTAAGATAGTTGGGTTTATATCTGAAATTTTACTTATTTTCTATATCTCATGTATTTTTTGTTCCTTCTTTTCTCCTTTACTGCTTTCTTGCGCATTAAGTCAATGTTTTCTTGTACAACATTTTAATTTCCTTAATAATTTTTAATATTTCTTTTTCCCAGCTTTGCTAACATATAATTTACCAGAAAAAATTATATATATTTACAGTGTACAATTTGATGCTTTAATATATAAATGCATTGTAAAGCAATTCAATCAAGTTAACATATTCATCACCTCACATACTTATCTTTTTTGTGATGAGAACATTTAGAGTATCTTTAACTCACCAGGTGAAGTGGCACATGCCTGTAATCCCAGTTACTTAGGAGGCTGAGGTTGGAGGATTGCTTGAGCCCAGGAGTTCTGGGCTGTAGTGTGCTATGCTGATTGGGTGTCTGCACTAAGTTCAGCATCAATATGGTGACATCCCAGGAGCAGGGGACCACCAGGTTGCCTAAGGAGGGGTGAACTGGCCCAGGCTGGAAAAGGAGCAGGTCAAAACTCTTGTGCTGATCAGTAATGGGATTATGCCTGTGAATAGCCACTGCACTCCAGCCTGGGCAACATGGCAAGGCCCCATCTCTTAAAAAAATTTAAAAAAAATTAAAGTAGAATATCTTTAACTCTATTTCTTATTTTCTTAGTCTGAAGCTTACAATATACCTCTTCACTTATCCAAGTCCATTAACTTAATTCTAGGGAAATATAGAAAATTTAGTCCTATATAATTCTATTCCCTCCTCCATATTTTTGTGACTCCTGTTAATATATATTACATTTCTATATGTCATAAGCTCAGCAATTCAATCGTTTGCATATGTTTTATGCAATTCCTCTCTAAATCACTTAAGAGAAGAAAGGAGGAGAAATACACAAATAGATTATTTTTTATAATGGCCTATATAATTACCTTTAGTGTTGTTCTTTGTCTCTTCTGTAAATTAGAATTACTGTCCTGTGTGACTCACATTCAGCCTGAAGAGGATTCTGTATTATTTCTTGTAAGGTGAACCTAATAACAAATTCTTTGTTTTTTTTTACCTGGTAATGACTTTATTTTATATTCATTTTGTCTTCAATTATTCTTTTGAAGAACAGTTTTGCTGTGTAATGCTTCCTGGGTTAACTTTTTTTTTTTTTCTTTCAGCACTTTAAATATATCATCCCACTGCCTTCTGTCTTCCATTGTTTCTGATAAGAGTTCAGCTGCTAATCTTATCAGTATTCTCTTGCAGGTGGTAAGTGGTCTTTCTGTTATTGCTTCCAAGATTTTCTCTGACTTTAGCTTTCAAAATTTCAACTATAACATGTCTGGGTGTAGATTTCTTTGTGCTTATCCTCTATGAACCTTGTTGAGGTTCTTGGATGTAAAGATTAATATTCTCCCTCAAATTTGGAGAGTATTTGGCTACTATTTCTTCACATATTTTTGGGCTTCTTTCTTTCTTTTGTTCAAGTATTCCCATTAAACACAACATTGCTATATTTAATGATGTTCCATAATTCTCCAATTCATTCTTTTTTCAGATGTTGTAATCTCTATTGATCTATCTTCAAATTTGCTGATACTTTCTTTTGCCAACTTAAATATATTCTTAAGTGCCTCCAGTGTTTTTTTCTTTTCATTTCTTGTACTTTTCAAGTCCAGAATTTCCACTTAATTATTACCTTCTATCTTTTTATTGATATTACCTATTTATAAGACATTTTCATGATGCCTTTAATTTTTTTCAATATAGTTTCCTTTAGTTCTTTGAACAAATACCTAGTAGCTACCTTGCTGTCTTTTTCTGGTAGGTCTAACATCCCAGTCCCCGAACAACAATTTCTATGATCTGCTTTGATGCCTCTTCAACTTTTGTTGAAAACCAGACATTTTTGATACTATATTTTAGCCACTTTAGATTCTGATTAATCCCCCACTCACAGACTTCTTGTTGTTGTACTGTATATTTGTTTACTGCATTGGATAGACTACTTCAGTGAAGTCCTTCTTCCCTACACCCTAGTGTGTAGTCTCGAGTTAATTCTTAAAGGGTGAAACCCTGGGCATGTGCACAATGTCCCTGATTCTCCCTATTAAACCTCCTAGGATGGCCGTGATTTTAGCAGAGCTCTCTTTAGCAGTCTCTACTGCTTATCTCCCTGTTACATTTCCGGTTGGACTGCCCTATTGGTTTCACCCCCAGTTGTTTACCTCCACTGGTCACTACCCGATTGCTCTATTGGTTTCAAAGCTGCCTTTAGGCATAAAATGTGCCACAGTCTGGTCCAATTAAATTTGGGGGTTGTTTTTGCAGGGTTGTTTTTGCAGGGATTGTCTTTGAGGCCAATTTTTGAGGCTTTCTTTGACCATAGGAAATGTTTCTTTCTCTGATTATTTCTGTTAAACTACAGTAAGTCCTCACTTAACATCATCAATAGATTCTTGAAAACTGTGACTTTAACCAAAATGACATATAACAAAACCTATTTTTTTTCTCATCAATGTTATAACTAAACAACATTGAAGGAAACAACATTATTTGAGGAGCTGCCTGATTTGCTTAAAGCCACAGTTTCCAAGAACCTATCAACAGCATTAAGGGAGCACTTACTGCGCTAGGTTGTCTAGCTGGCCTACTCTGTTTCTTTCGTTGCTATTATGGAGCTACTAGCCTCCTCTTAAATGCTCAAAAATTGCTTTTATGCTTGGACTTCCTCATACTCCATTCCAGATAAAGTCAAAAGCTACAGATCTCTGTGTTCCTACAGACTGCCTCTATCCCTGGGCAGAATCTCTACACCACTGCTCTGGAATTATGACTGGGAATAGCAGCCTACGTCTCTCAGAGTGACATCCCTGCTTTATGAGTAGGGTACTGGGTGGAGATGGTAGTCCCTGATCTTCTTGAATTGTCTCTTCACCCTACATGTGAGTTAGGGATCGGGGCAATCAGGGCCCGGTATTCTCAGCCTAGAGTAAAGCTTCCACCCTGTAAGTGGGGGCAGCTCCAACCACTCAACCATGCTCTACAACAGAGAGCTGGGAGACATGAGAAATCCTGGTGGCCTGTCCTTCTGGGGAGAAAAATATAGCCCTAGATGGAAGCTGTGGGAAAGGAGCACTCCATCTTCTTGTCCGTATCTGTCCAGAGGACAGCTTCTGTTTTATTGAGTTGGAACTGAGGAAGGTGGGGGTGGGGGGGTCATGGCTCAAATGCCCCGGATTCTTGCCATTATTACTAAAATTTAGATTTTCTTGAATAAATGTTTCTTCATTTGATGTATATTCTCAGGGCAATTTCCAGGGACTTTAGATGGGTATTTTTTAATAATTTTCACCAGTTATGTTGTTTCACTGGACAGAGGACCCACAGAGCTCCTCACACTGCCATTCCAGTTCTTCCCTAATCCCCTATGATTTGCACTGCAAAAAAAGAGAGAATCATCTAGAGAACAGCTGGCTCTATTTATCAGTGCTCTGTTTACTTCACTTTGACCATATTTTCTGAATTAAAAATAAGGGGTGTGTGGTCTGGTAAGAGCTTTGTGCTGCTTCCATGTATAGGAGTCAAAATGGGTGGTAAACTTTGGAAATACTAGAATTGACAATTCATTTACATGGTTTCTAGGGAAAACAGATCAGAAGAGTTAAAATTGAGTTGTCCTATATAACCTGGGAGTATAAAATTGTTAAAAACTCTGGTTCTCCGAAAAGCTAAAAGGGACTATTGGCGAGTATAAAGTCTTCTTTGAAGGGGGGCAGTTCTGTCTTACCAAAACTATTTCAGTTTGTGTTTGGTTCTTCTCCCATTCTGTCTTACCAAAACTATTTCAGTTTGTGTTTGGTTCTTCTCCCAAGACAATCAATTTAATTCTAATGAGAATTCAACATGGAGAAAACTGGACTTTAAACAAGTAATACCCAAGAGCCAAGACTGAGTCTTGCCACATAAGAACCATCCTCCAAGGCTGTAAACAGACTGTTTTGCTTCAACACTGGCTCAGTTACCACCTCAGCATTCAGAATCTAGAGAGGTTTCTGGATCTGAGCAGACTTCTCAGCTAAAGCCTAATTTTACGGATGTGGCCAAGGGCAGCACAGCCTGCCAAAGGTTGGGGAATATATAGGGTTACCTCTGAGACTTCATTCCCATATTTTCCTAAAATCAAACTTTGACATCTTCAAGAAAATCCAGTTTTGAAATGATACACAGCCCCCATCCCCTCAACTATCAGAGCAACATACCCTCCCTGGAAATATGCATCTGGCTAATTGCTTGAGATTGTGTCCAAACTGAATATTCATAATCCTCATGTTGTCACAAAGGCTGTATTTTTAAATGTTTCTACTCCATATTTAAAACTCATTTTCTCTCCTTAAAAAGATCTATGGATTTTATTGGATCCAGTGTTATTTGAGACATCTGACTAGCTGAGGACTGTATGGACTAAGGTCTCTGGAGAGGGGGAAAGGGGGACAGAAATTACTGAAATCAGAGTTATTGCAAAGTATAACATTTGTTATCATAAATCAAATTAGCATGTCTTACTCATATATATGTAACCACTTGCCGTGATCTAAATCCTTGTATCCCTTCCCCAAATCCATATGTTGAAATCCTAACCCCTAAGGTGATGGCATTAGGAGGCAGGGCCTTTGGGATATGACGAGGTCATGAGGGTAGAGCCTGTTCTTATAAAAGGAACCTCAGAAAGCTGCCTTGTCTGTTCCACCATGTGAAACCCAAAGGTGCCATCTATGAGCAAGAAATCGGGCCCTCACCAAACATAGAATCTGCTATGCCTTAATTTTGGACTTCCCAGCCTCCAGAACTATGAGAAATAAGTGTCTGTTATTAATAGACCACACAGTTCGTGATATTTTGTTACAGCAGCCCAAATAGACTAAAATACCATTTTTCGAAGATTGTGTTGGTTTGGTTAATAAGTTAAAAATCCATTAAGAGCATTATTGAATGTCTGATTCTCCTTCGTTGCGCATGGTCTGCATCAGTGGCACTGTGCTGACCACGCCATCCACACAGCTGGGTCTCAGTTTCAGAATCAGCAAAGTGAGACTCTTCAGGTACCCATTCAGGATCCCACACTGCGGGGGAGTGGGGAGGGAGAGGGAGGACCAGCAATCTGCATCCAGCCCTAGACACCAAGGCAGCCTCTGGCAACACCAGTAAGAGGCAGCACCAGGATTTGAGCCAAGTCCAAGTGACTCTAGACCCCACCTGGCACCAAGTCTGCATGGCGGAGGGAAGGATGATGTGGATCAAAAGTCAGCCTTAGCAACCAGAATCCAGAGCACCATTTCAGGGCTTCGAGAAGCTTCCTAAGTTTTGCTCCTGTTTTCTGAAACTGGCAAAACCCAAAAGGCAAAGAGTGAGAGATAAGGAATCTGGGAAGCTTTTCTGCCCCCAGGGAAGAATCAGCCTCAATGACAGTTTGGTATTAACTAGCTCAGCCATGCAGGGAGGCATAATTAGTTTCCCAGCCCATAGCTTCATTCCACTGGTTGCCCACACCCTAAGGGCTACACAATCTGTTTGAAATGAAAAGGAAAATAAAATCACTGCTCTCCTCGGTTGACCCACCGTCTACTGCTCCTGGCGGTGAGAAAAAAAGGTGAGACAGCCATCTGTCTGCTGAGGTTTTAAAAAAAAAAAAGAATGGAATACTCCTTTTTAAATGACATTTTCAATTTTTCCCCTATGTCCACTATGCCGTCATCCACCCTACTGCCTAAATGACTCTTTTCAAATTGAAAATATCAGAGAATAATAGGAAAAGAAAAATCACAGTTGTCTGAGGCTCCTGCTAATGGGCTGTGCTGTCCCGACAGGCAGAGTCTGCGGATGAACTTCTGTGTCCGTTTCCTGCCTGGGGAGGGTGGAGAAGGGCCCGCAGTGCCAAACGCAGACCCACACCCAGGCGTGGGCGATTCCCCAGGTGGCCACCAGATAACTTGGAGGTCCTGGCTGCCCAGCTTGACACCTGGGCCACCTCTCCTGACCCCCGGGTTGCCCTTGCTCAGCTCCTCCCCCTCCCCCCTGCAGACCTTTCCTGTCACCTCTCGCCTGAGTGTGAAACAGCAAGTCCTAACTTGCCACGCTGCCAGCCACCACCACCCTGAAGACACCTGGAGGTGGTGGAGTCCATTCTGAGGTTCTCACAGGCCTCGGGGTGAACAGGAGGGCTTCCGTTTCCACTTCAGAGGGAATGCCAGAGGCCGACTTCCTCTTACCTCTGGGGTCCCCAAGCACTCTGTATCCTTTCTTGGAAATGAAGCTATGCTTTCTCCTTTCTAGTGACTCTTCAGGTGTCAATGAAAATGGCTTCCATGCTGTCTCTCTCTTCTTGAACCAGAAATGCCCTGTTTGTCTGCATCTTTTTTTCGCATTATTCTCTGATTTTTGTGCAGTTTACTTTTCCCCTTCTGTACCCACTAGATTGTTTTAGTTTGAGGGTGACCACAAGTGACAGCTTTATTAAAATGAAGACATTGAGGGTCCCCTGAAAGCTTCAGGCTTCTCTCACCACCTGATCCCTGGGGGATCTCAGTGCAGAAAGCACACTGCACACACACACACACACACACACGCGCGCGCACACACACACACACACAGGCAAACACAGGCGCACACACACACACCCCACTGAGCTTCAGCTTCCCTTTGATTAAATCTTACCACAGCAGTGTGAGCTATAAGGTGCTATGAGAGACCCCAGAAGTACGGTGTTCTGTCCCTGGCCCAAAAGGCAGACACAGCATAGACCAGCCTCTCAGAAGCCACTCCCCAAGCCAAAATGAGAACCAGCTCTTCTGTGCCTGGGCTTCTCTTCCAGACAGCTTTAAAGCCAGAGACCTGGATGTGAATCCTAGTACCACCCCTTACTGAGATGTTTTAGTCAGGCTAGTATATTTATTCATGCATTCACTCAACAAACTCCTACCTACCCCCCACTGAATACCTGGCATTGTGTGACAAACTGGAAAACAGGAAAAACAGGGACCAGTCTCCACCTTTAAGTAACCCCCAGTCTAGTGAGAAAAGCAGACTAATAATTACAGAACAGCATGATTTTCTCATCTGTAAAATGGGGCTAATGATCTCACAGCCTTATTTTAAGGATTAAATAATGTGAAGTGGATTAAACAGTGCTAAACATCTGGTACATGGCTGATGAATGGGAATGTTCTCTCTTTTTTCCTCTCCTTGATCTAAAATCTCTGCCCCTCCACTATCTGAATTATCACTCTGGTTTGAGGGGCTGGGAAGAAGCTCTGTTCCCAGATATGGAAGCAGCATCATCAGGAGCTGTCATGCATGGCCTGGACCTGAAGTCAGGCCCTTGTCAGCAGGCCAGGGAGGGGAGACCCCATCCAAGGGAAACCCTGAAAGGCTGTCCACCTCTTTGTTCTATAAGCACCTGATTTCATCTGAGAACAACCAAGTAAGGATTTTTCTTCCTGCTGCACAAGTTTCTCCTGAGGTTGAAGGAAGTAACCGGATGTAGAGGGAAATTGTCTAGACTTTAAATCAGGATCCCTAGACTCTACCCCAGGCCTGCAGGACCCAGTAGAAGGTCCTCAGGATAGTCACCAAGTTGCACACTGGGTCTTCCATCCTTCAGCAAACAGTTTGAGGGTGAGGACACTGATGTCATTTGCAACTGTACTATCTGCTGGTTCTAACTAGAGATCCTTCAGACTAGAACCTTCACAAGTGGGATATGATATGAGAACCACAAAAGCAGGAAGGTTTGCCCTTCTTTGCTGATACATGAGGAAAGAGAAAGCGTCTGCACTGAGCTGCACAGCATAATACTAAAAATTTCCACTATTAGCCAGAGTGAAATAAGACATTTAATTTTCTATTTACAAAAATCAATGCATACTTTCTGTGTTGTAAAGTAATTACAAACTCGAAAATAGTTATGCCTAAATTTTGCTAAAAACAGCTGGCTCTTGTTGAAAAATAAGCAAATTCACAATTGCTCCATTTTGGTAAATAAAATAATTATTTTTATTGTTTCGTTAAGACAAGTATCTTAACAAGTGACCAAAATAATCCCTGTTAATCAAGAAATAGTTTATTGCCTGGGAAATTTGAGAATGATCTGCTACAATTCTCTCTAGTAAAGAAGCAAAACCATCCCTCAGTTTTCTGCTGTCACTAGAAAGAAATCTTTTTTAAAACCACTTTAAATAGATAAGTGCTATAAAAATAGTGTAAAGTGTACCTTCCCAATGTGAACTACATCTATCTCTGAATTGTAAAGAATGTATATCAGAATTATATCATGCAACAAAATGCACATTTTGTAGAGGGAGAAGAAAGAAAAGATTAAATTGAATCTTCCTGACAATTGTCTTAAATCACACCTTCCTGCCTGCAATTGAAATTATAAGTCACATTGCTTTGAGTTAAATCAAATTCATCCTGGCAGGAAGATGGGCTGATGTGGCTTCAATTTGGTTTGAAAGTTGAGAAAGAAGAAAGGGAAAAATCTTTCCTCAAGAAGACACTCTCCACCAAGGATCTGGGATGTGAGACTTGCCCACCAGGTAACTGAACACCCTGCGTGACTCTGCCACCAGCCAAGGTTTCAACCAACACAGACATTCCTGGCATTGTCTGCTGCCCACTGCAATGCCAAGTGGGTTTTACAAAACAAATATTTCTCCACAAACAAGGGCAGGCCCCCAGTCTGGAGGGCTCAGAACTTCAGAGCAGGGGTCAGTGATATCAAGACACCCTAGAGCAGGTCTTCCAACATGTCTCAGCTGAGAAGATGTGACCAGCGTTAGTCCGGGCTCCCCTTGAGCCTAACTTACAACCATCTCAGGCTTGACTTACCTGGGAAAGTCCTATTTAACTGCAATGAATTAGGGCTAAATCTGATATATGAGGTGTTACAACCAGAAAATACATTCCTGATCATATTTTCTTTGTGAGCTCCAACAAGCAAAAACAGAACGGAAAGAGGGACAGAAGGAAGACTGAAAAAGGGAACATGTTGTCCCCAGTAGCTCCCACCTGATACTCAGGGTGGGGGTGCTTGCCTGTACGTCACTTCATTTGATCAGCACAGCAATCCTATAATGGTTAAAGAGTGATTGTCTTCATTTCTATGGTTGGAGGAACTGAGGCACTGCAAGTGAAGAGACTTGCCCAAGGTCACCCAAACTATAAGTGGCAGCACTGATTCTCATGACTGCCTGTACCCTCTTTTCCACCACACCGGCTGAGAGGCTCAGTCTTCCCTCATCAAGGTAATTGTTGGTTTTATTTCATAACTAAACTTGTCCTCTCTAAATCTTTTTTACTCCACTCCCTTAAATCCTCTTCATTCTTCAAAGATGTGTCATCAGTCCCTATTCCTCCATGAAGTCTATTCTGACAACTCGTTCTTCTGGAATTCAATTTCAACCCTCATGTCATGAGTTAGCTTGCAAAAGATCCTTAAGTGTTTCTTGTTTTGTCTTCTCAGCCTGATTATGAGCTCTTCAAAGAAAAGGAGTGTGTCTCATGGATTTTATCATCTCCCACAGTGCCTGGCACAGTGCCGCGCCCACAAGAGGTGCCCAGGAAGCAGCCATAAAACAGCTTGCATTGAGCCTCTCTGCTCGCCCCCTCTGCTGACTCCCCAGTCCTTCCAGAGCATTCCTTCTGCAGTGGCCTTTGAGGCTGCACAACCAACTCTCCAACCAGCCCCTCTTGGCTTCCTCCCCTGCCCCCTTTTCCCACCATCACCCTGCTCTAGCCACACTGGCCACTGTTTCTCAAACACATCAGACACACTCCTGACACAGCCACAGGGGCTTAGCACTGGCCGTTCCCTCCACCTAGCACTCTTTCTCTAAACATACCCATGGCACACACCTCACATTCTTCAAGTCTTTGCTTATAGCAAAGCCCCTAACTGCCTCCTCATTTAATTGTAGTCCTTCATATTTTTATCCTGATTCCACGGATATAGCCCTAGCACAGATGCCTGATAAATGCTTGTTCAGTGGAAGAAGGGAAGAATCTGAGCACATACCAAAAGAAGGCAAGGGTACATCCCAGGCCACTGTCAAACTTCCAGCCAACATTGAGGAGAGTGGGAACTTGGAAGCACATCTGTAATTTCTCCCAACTGCTCATGGTGGTTTTACTTCCCCCCATTTTCATACTGCATTAAACAACGCTAGCCTTGGTTTCTACCTCCTACAACTGCCCACATAGCTAGGGGCCCACCATTTTATACATTTAACTCCAAATATTCCATTCCCTCAATTAAATGGGAAGTTCCTGGAAGGCCTGGCCATGTCTGCCATTGCCTTTGTGTAGACCTGTCCCTCTTTTATGGTCCCCTACCACACCCCATGCCCTGAGCCTAGAGGACCCCCAAAATAAAGCTATGGCCTCAGTGAGTGGAGGAGATTATTTTGTTCATGCTAAAGCTGCTCCTGGGGTAAAAAAAAAAAATAGATGCAGCTGGCTGCAAATGCCACACCTAGATTCTGCCAGTCTTCTGCAGAACTGAACCCAGCTCAGCTCCTGTCACTGTCATCTTCCTGCCTCTCCAGGAAAGGAGGCTGTCAAAATGGTCACTTGGTAACCCACCTCAGGGCTTCACTAGTCTCAGAAAGTTTTCTTCCAGTTTCATCTCAACGTTTCTGCTAAGAGAAAGGAATGAGCCTGTTTTCTCTTGATCAACATCACTGGAGCAGAAAAACAAGAGGGCCCTTAGCCCCTTATAAGGAGCTTAAGAGAGGTAATGGGCTTTTGTCTGTTACTAGCTGCTGAACCTGGGATAAGTTCATTACAGTCACTGAGCCTCAGTGTCTTCATCTGTAAAATGGGGGTAATCACACCATCCCACAGCCCTGCTTATGCAGTTCAGATGAGGTGACAGGTGTAAAGTATCTAGCACATCACAGGTGCTCAACAAACATTAATTCTCTTCCTCCTCCCACTTATTATTCCAGATGAATTCAGACCTATTTTTCTATAGTCCTTCCTCTCTGGTTTTTTTTCCCCCCATTTTTGAGTGATTGATCTCTTCTATACAATTTCCATTAGATTCCTCTTCTAATATAAATCCCCAGGCTCTCATAAAATAAAAGGCCTGGCCCAATTATCGAGTTGGACATTTTATGTAAAATTCCCATGTGTTATACCTTCCTCCATTTATTCTTAGAAACTAATGCAAATCAGAGGATCCGTTTATTATTAAAATGAGATTTGGAAGTGGGAGAAATGAAAATGTTAAAAGGCTCACTTCTCCAAGCCCATGAACTGACAGGTCTGAAGACTTCTCAAGACCCTCCCTGCCTCTGCAGCTCCTTCTCTTCCGTCAGGGAAATATGATGATTAATTAGACAAAGGCTGTCCCGCTTGTTGAAATCCTTTGAGGCAGGAACCATATAAACACAAAACATTATAACTACAATAAAGAGAAACCAGAAATCTCCTCTGCCTTGGGATGCTAAAAAGGCACAGCTAAATAAATCTGTAACAGAACATCAAAAAGGCTCTTCCGCATGGATAATAGAAAATGTCACCAGCATAAACAGAAGAGAGATTAGTTCAATAAAGAAATAAAGTTACAATTGTGGGTCTTGAGTAAGATTTTTGCTTACTTTTAACGTCCCAGCATGTAACTCACAAGGTTATTAATATGGACTCCTACTGTTTTGGGCAAATAAACAGCTGCTGATGTTTTGTGCCCAAACCACTTTATTAGAGTTTTCCTTTACAGCAACTGTTTCTTCCTTTCCAAATCCTGAGAGGCTCAGACAGCTGAAAACCAGAGAATGCCAAAGCAGAAGAAATAACAAAGAAGAGAGGAGGCAGCCTGTGTGGGTAGGGGCTGTGGACCCCCTCACCATCTTCTTTGTAACCTTCAAGCAAGTCAACGTTCAAGAGCAGAGAGCAAAGACCGACGCTGCACAATCACAGAGGCTATTTTTATCCTGGTGCTAGGAGTTAGCACCAAACAGAATTCACCACTGAGAGAGGCCTTGGGTGACCAACCATCCAGGTTTGCCCAGGAAATGGGGGCCTTCCCTGGACCTGAGACTTTCGGTTTCAAAACAGGGAACAGGTGAGGCACATCAGGATGAACTGGTCACCCTGAAAGACACGTGACTATGCCAGGGCACAGGAAAGCACTCAGCCTCATGCCTGGGACACTGTGGGTGCTCAAAAGTCACAATGAATCTGAAAGATCTCTAGCCTGTAGCTGGAACACTCAGCTTTTTTGACAAGGACCAGTTCCTGGAGGCCCCACAGTGACCTAGGAGAAAAGGCCGTCCATGGCTTTGTGGCTACTGCTCCCTCACCCTTCCAGAGCGGGGCCTTCTACCGCTGCCACCCTAAGCTCCAGGTTCCTTGTGGACACAAATGCAAACCAAGCCCCTGCCTGGCTCCCTCTCTCCCCAGCCTCCCACTTGACCTGGGGCCTCTGAGATTATACTTGAACACCATCTTTGATAAGATGATCTCCCATTCCTCTCTACGGGAAACGTTTCTCCTTTCTCTTCTGTAGACAGCCCTGGTTTTCCAGTTTCCGTTCTCGGCCCTACCACCCGTCAGCTCCGTGGCCTACCTTGGGCAAACTCTCTAAGTCTTCATTTTCTCACCTCTATACACTCTACCTTACTATGTTGTGAAGATGAAAAGGAATCACTAATTTTTAAAATTACAATTTTATTTATTCATTAAAATCAATCGATCAATCAAGTGATCATGCCTGGGCAGCACCTGGGCAGTCTCTGACACACTGAAGTACAGTAACGCTCTTCCTCCTTTCCCTTGATACAATCAATCTTTAATTCTCTATACGCCCGTTGCTCTTAAAATAAATCAAGGGGCCGGGCACGGTGGCTCAAGCCTGTAATCCCAGCACTTTGGGAGGCCGAGGCGGGTGGATCACAAGGTCCAGAGATCGAGACCAACCTGGTCAACATGGTGAAACCCCGTCTCTACTAAAAATACAAAAAATTAGCTGGGCATGGTGGTGCGTGCCTGTAGTCCCAGCTACTCAGGAGGCTGAGGCAGGAGAATTGCCTGAACCCAGGAGGCGGAGGTTGCGGTGAGCCGAGATCGCGCCATTGCACTCCAGCCTGGGCAACAAGAGCGAAACTCCGTCTCAAATAAATAAATAAATAAATAAATAAATAAATAAATAAATAAATCAAGGGTTTGGCTAGGATTCTCATTTGTCACTTCAAATCTCTCCTTAGCTTTCTAACTCTCATATCCATTGGCCTAAGCAACAGGGAACTCTGCTCTGAGACTTAGGCTCAGTGCATTGGTAGAAAGAACCTATTCATGCCAAAGAACTGGCCACAAGCCTCTGTTGTAGGCATCGTTTTCATTGCTCTCACCTGTCCCAAGGTGACGGGTGTAGATGCCACGTATCTGGATCTTCCCCAACACTGTATTTCTGTGAGCTCTTAAAGGACAGTGGCAATAGAAAGTAGCCCAGCAAAGTGTGCCTGTTGGCTCTAAAGCCATTTTAGCTGTGGCTGCATACAGGAAGCCACTCAGTGTATATTGGGGGTGGACACTGAGGGGTTTCCACTAGCATCATTAAGGACAGCCTCATCTCCCAAAAACAAACCTTCACAAAACTGAAATTGAATGTCAGGCAGCAAAAGAGAACTACGTCTCCGAACTGCATACTCACTGGGATAATCTGTCTAGCAATATATTTTAATCCATAATCATGTAGTCAGAAAACCCACCAAAGTTTAAGTGTTTATATAACCAAGAATCCTTTTGCTTAAAGTTCCAGTTGGCTACACTGGAACAACAGGGGTCTATAAACGGTGTACAGATCCACCGAGAAGATTCTAGAACAGCAGTCATTCCCAATCCCTGACACAACATACCATGCTGTGGAACAGTTGTGAGGTAATTAGTGAGTAACAATAATTTAAGTACCAAAGCCTATGAATGATTAGCTTTAACTCTAATAAATTAAAGGGATTTCAAGGTTGTTACATTCTCTTGCATACTAATGTGCTTTCTCAAGTGGGAAAATAAAGGGTGCATGAGAAGGAACGCAATGTGTTAGGAGGTGCATCCTCCTAGCCCTGCCCTAGGGCACAGGCCCTGCATGTAGACATGTGTGTGAGGAAGGGGGAAACATCAAAGACCCCTGGACTCAAGCATCGCATTACAGATAGAGCTGACTCTAACCCCAAAGGCAAGTGAGATTCGATAAGGTAACAGTTGTGGAGCCGTGAAATAACCAAATCCCTGCTAAATCCAAGGCAGCAGCTCCAGCCTCCAAGAGACATTCCAGGCCAGCATAAACATCATGGCCCACCATTCAGTGAAGGTGGATTAGTCACCAGTGGACCTCAGGCACTCTGCGTCTTGCTCCTGATTTGAGTGCCTATCCAACCCATATGGCCTCTGCCTTTGAGCTTCATACATAATTCCATCCCTCCCCAAGCCTACCATGCTGCTTTCTGGTTACATTTATCACTCACATTCAGCTGGGTGTTTCCTCCAGGAACTTTCTGTGTAACATCACCTCCAGCTGGGCTGCTTGGCAATGTGCTTCTCTATAGGGCAACCTGTCTGTCCATCTCCTAGGTAACAAACCCAGATAACAAAAAAGCCAAGCTTGGCTTTCTGTTACAGACCGAAGGAGACCCTCAAGCCCCAGATCAAGACAATAGTCTTGTATTAGTCCATTTTGCATTGCTATAAAGAAGTACCTGAGGCTGAGTAATTTATAAAATTATAAATTTATAATTTGACTCATAGTTCTGCAAGTGTTCAAATTCCAGCATCTGCTAGGCTCCTGGGGAGGCCTCAGGAAGCTTATAATCATGGCGGAAGGTAAAAAGGAAGTAGATATGTCACATAGGGAGAGAGGAGTGAGAGAGGAGGAAGGGAGGGAGAGAGAGAGAAGAAGGAGGAGGAGAAGAAGAAGAAGAGGAAAAGGAGGAGGAGGAGGAGAAAAGAAAAAGGAAGAGGAGGAAGAGGAGCAGCAGCAGCAGCTAGGCTGTTTAAACAACCAGCTCTTGAATGAACAAATACAGAAAAGAACTCATTCATTACCAGGAAGACAGCACCAAGCCATTCACACAAACACCTCCCACTAGGCCCCATCTCAAATACTGGGGACCACATTTCAACATGACATTTGGAGGGGAGAAACATTCAAACCGTATCAAGTTTATGCAGCTACTCAAGTGAAGTGAGGTCAGAAACAGTAATAAGGCGCTCCAGTAGACTTGTATGTGGCTCTGAATCCCACGAATACTTTTGGGAAAACACAGACCAGCCTAACCCAAGCGACTAAAGCTGACCTTCAAGGCCCTCATAAATGACAAAACCAGACTGTGACTCTCTGATATTTTTCATTCTGAATTCTCCTTGAGATTCTCCACCAACCTACTTATCAAGGGCAAATAACAATTTATGTCAAGTGAGTGGGAAAGAATGTGGAATTCATTTATTTTACAGCCTACTCACTTCTGGCTAAAAATGAAGATTCTTTGGTCAGGGGGAAAAGTTGTGTTCTTTGGCAAGGCTTTTCTTCTTCATAAAGCTGTGGTTCTGAACTATTAACAAAGGTAATTAGGCTCAACTCCTAAATCCTGCTATTGAACTCTCCCAAAATATCAATCACTGTTACTAATATAATTTCACATGCAACAGTTCATTCCAGAGGACAAATAACTTCACTATTTAAATGACACTCTTTCCTCAAATAAACTCCAAGCACTCAGCAAATATCATATCCTCTTCTTCACAAACGCTGCCAAGTCAAAGATCAGATGAGAAGAACACCAGCCAATTCTAAGTGACATCCAAAAGCTATAGGAGACAGAAAAACATCCAAGCCCAGGACATTTACTGATTCTTAGGGACCATAAATGATTTGTAGTCATGACGAACAACCTGCTGTTACCGACCTGGTATAACAAAACACAGTTACTAACCCATTTCTCCAATGTTGGGATGATCTTGACTCAATGAAGTAAGATAATGGACTTAGAAATTAGTCATATAATGTAATACCTTATTAATCATGATATTCCGAAGGGTAAATAGATGTTACAAGAACACCACCCAGGAATTCAATTTCCTTTTAGATATATTTACTCTCCTGAATTCTTTATACTACCATCATCCCTCATAAAAATGTAATGGTCTGATCTTTCCTCTTTTCCCAAAACAGTTTTTTCAACTTTTTTTTAAAGAAGCAGATCCTTTTTTTAAAATGAAATATTTTACAGAATGCCAAACAGAAAACAGAAGACAGAGGAGCTGTGTTATTTGCAGGGAGGGGAGGGAGTACCTATAGGCAGAGTCTTGGAGACCCCACTTAACCCTTTTAATTCTCAGGCCCCACATCAAACCTTCTAGAAATTTAGGGCCCCTGGAAACACAGTTTGAAAACCATTGCCTAAGGCATCTATGTAAAACTAAAATTATGTATGCAACATATAATACAGGCAAAATATTTACTTATCAAAAAAATGTAAAATACACAAATCACAAACAGTGACAGGTTTTTTTGTTTGTTTGTTTGTTTGTTTGTTTTGTAGAGATGGGGGTCTCACCATGTTGTCCAGGTTGGTCTTGAACTCCTGGGCTCAACTGATCCTCCCACCTCAGCTTCCCAAAGTGCTGGGATTACAGGCATGAGCCATGATGCCTGGCCAAACACTGATAGTCTTAGAGAACAATGATCAAGGACACAAACAGTCCCACAAGATAAAAGCAAACATCAGGGGCAGGTAGGATATTATTAAGTTCTAGAGTAATCGAAGGAGTACAAATCAAAAGAATAGAGCGTTTGACAGGGATTACATTTGCTCAAAAAAGAATGAATGATAGCACCCGATGCTGGCCAGGCTCCATGACGCTGGCACAATCATACACTGTTGGTGGCTATCAAGAAAGGCTTTCCTTTTGATAAACCAGTCTTTCATAAAAATGTTCAGACTCTTTGAGTCAGGAGTCATCCCACTTCTGGAAAGACATCCTTAAAAATAATTCAAAAAAACAGTGAGATGAAGATGTTCATTTCTGCTCCAATTATAATAGCAAGACAAATGTCCAATAATAGGGAAGTGGTTGAATCAATAATGGCATATTGATGACAGAATACTATTCAGTCATTAAAAATACAATAAAAGTTCTCTCTAGAAACTCTCCATTTAATCAATTCTCCGGATTAACTACGCTTTCCACCCCCTCTGTAAAAAACCTATTTGTCTCTAGCACCACTGCCCACAGCTCCTGCAAACAGTTGAGTTGTACACTTACCAGCCATCCACTGGGTTCTCAAACGTGTTTACACTATTTGTACTTGTCACTGTAAAGGCATAACCTAATCACATATTATACAAACCAATGAAATATGACTGCTAAAAAGATCAGAGTTGTTTCTAAGACAGTTAAGTTCTAAGTGCTTGGCAAAGACTTTATAAAGGGTAGTCAGTTAAAGAATAGCAATCAAATTATATGTGAGCAAAGCCATTGCAAAAGATCAGACAAAAATCATCACAGTTTAGGCCACTACACTTAGACTGCTTCATAAGCACCTTTAAGTTTCCAGTGAATTTTAAAGAAAACAGAACCAGAAATCAAACGTTGTAAACAGGACACTGCGGGAGTGGTTTGGGCAAGGAAGATAAACAGAAGGCCAACTGGCAGACCCATCCCAAAGACAAAACCGTGGCCTGATATCAAAAGTCTGGCAAGCGAATGTACATTTTGAATAACATTAAAATAAAAATATGTAATGTGTGTATGTAATATGTTGTTGTACTCTCCTCTTTAACCAATTTTTCTATTAACTAGCTCAAGCCCTGACCGTGTTGACTCAGAAGGATTCTTTGTCCTTTGAAAACAAGTCCACTGTGTCGGGGACCAAGAGTGCCTGTACTGCCGCACAGTGTCTTGAGTGTACAGTTAGTTCATCACTGAAATCCGCAATCGCTTTCCCAGTGCAGTGCCTGGCACACATTAGGTCTCCAACAGATAAATGCTGAACCAGTAAACTATGTAGCAATTCCGGAAAAAAACAGTGCTTCTTTAACAAAAAGCAAAGCGAACAAAGCAGAATATAAAATTACATGTAAATCATGACTACACCTTCATTTTGAAATATGGAGGCAAATGAATAAAGCTAGAAGGAAATGCTCCAAATGTAGACTGATTTTTAGGGTAGAATGATTTATGGGCAATTTTATGCATTTTTAAATATTTTCTTAAACACTGGCACATTCTTTTACATATTCAGAAAGCTACTAAGAAAAGAAGAAAGCTATTTTTATTTTTACTGAACTTCCAAAATAAGAACTGAATCAACATTTCCATTTCCTGCACTCTCCAACATTGGGGCCTCCTTTAGCAAACTCTGCTTCATCCACCTCACCATGTCAAGCCATCAGATCTTTCTACTCCTAAGATGGAATGAAACTGACCCTGTCTAACACTTACTTGGTGTTTCCAAACCCCCAGGATGCCTTTTTAAAAAATAATCATAAGTTATCCACCCTCTCTTTTAACATCTATTTGGTCAAAAAAAATTCTCAAAACTGCAATTTACATTCCCAAGAGATTCCCAAACACCATCTAATTAAATCATTCAATCAGAAAACAAATTAAAATGAAATATCACTGCAACCCCCAAGAGGAAAATAAACTTTTCAGTCATGACTAGAACAGATCTCTGGAGTGATACTCCAAAGCCTCTTCTAATTGCAAGTCCTATGGAACATTCTGCAGAACATTTTGTGACATTTGCAGCTTCCAGGAGACTTTTCTTCTAAAGAAAAGAAGAGCCTGAACAAGACTCCAAAGCAAAACATTTTTTTGGAGAACGATATCACTTTCATTAATAACTAAGGCAGCCCTGGGCATCAACACTCATTCATTCATCCACACTTCACCCCACAACTACTATTCTGTAGAATGTGCCAGGAACTGTCCTGTGTGTTCGGCAAATATTAGTTAAGGGCATGGAACCTCTGCCTCTTGGCATGAAACAGCAAAACCCAGAGCAGCCTGAGTTTATGGAGTTTCCTCCCTCACCCCTCGGCCAACCTCTGAGGTCTCTCCCTCTGATACCCAATTCTACCATTGTCAACGGACTCCAAGGAACCCGGGGGCCCTTCTGGGAGGCGGTTTGGTACATGGGTAAGAACTTAGACTTCTGAAGCCACTCTAGCTGAGCTTACATCCTTGTACTATCACGTACCAGTATGTGATCCTGGACAAATCATATACCCTCTCCCTGCCTCAATTTCCATGTCCGTAAAATGGAGTGAATATTACCTACTTCATAAGGTTGTGAAGATTAAATAAGTCAATATATGTAAAGCATTAAGAGTAGGGCTTGACACATCCTAGGTGCTATGTAATTTTAGCTCTTATTAATAAGTGTTACCTCGTATTCCCTCCAGCTCAGCAAAGTAAACTGGATTGTTCAAAAGGCTCTACTAACTAGAGGAAACTTGATAGTGGGATACACATAAACAGCCTTACCATCAAGCACAAGAGCTTGATCTTATTGTCCTTTACCACCCTCTGCCTTCAGAGACCTGCACTTAACCAGCCCCAAATTTGATAGACCCTTTACCTCTGTTCCCTAAATGCCAGCTAAGGATGGCTCCAGTACCACAAAGGGAGCTGCTGGTCATCACTACACCGTCATGGCACAGCCAAACTGGTAACCTCTGCCCCTGCGTGTCTCATTTCCAGTCTCGCCAAGTCACTGACCCTTCCCTGCCTTCCTATAGGTTGCAGCTTTGGCCCTCTTTCGTTAGACTGTGGTTATTTCTGAATACCCACAGGAGTCATTGCACGTGTACAAGTGGAACAACGCATGTTTTAAGGACCTTGCCTCTTTTTCTTAATCTACCTTCTCAAATTTTTCACCTATAGATTTGAAAGTGCTGAACAACAATAAAGTTTCTGGGGAGAAAAATCACAACACTTCCCTTCAACTTCAACATCATGCTTGTTTCCATGTTGAAGCTTAGAAATCATGTGACATGGTCCACATTCCACATGACAGGCACACACTCCGTCACAGGCTCAGTGGTTAATGGCATCCCCTGAATGCTTCCCAAAGCAGTACCTTGCTCGCCTCCTGCCTGACCAGATAGAAAAGCACAAGAGAATCATTTTCCAGGAACACACACACACACACACACACACACACACACACACACACAATCTGTGAATGAAAATCTCTCAAAATCTGTCGTCAAACTAGAAATGTCAAAGTAAGGCAGAGCTTTGTGTCTCCCGGGGAACATTCTGAATCACCCCGGGGGAAATACAGCACTTCTATTGCTGATTAATTGTCAATCCAGACCTACGGGATAGAAAAGGACTGGTAAGAAACAACAGCAGCAGGCACCCACAGATAGGTAAATTGCTTTCCAAGCCCAGTGCCAGGTTGAGAGGCAGAGGTTGGTCTGAAGCAGCAGCTGTCAATGTCCCTTTTTTCTGGGGAGAGGCCGAAGCCATGGGCTTGTTCTGAAGTCATTAGTCAGGACGCAGTATGGGTGTGGACGCTCCTCTTGCACTCAGCTGCACCTCCCTTAATCTTCCCCTCCTGGGAAGGAACTATTCTGGACACCTGGGGAAACACTAAATTCAGACGAAGTAGCCATCTCTAGCTACCCTGGCAAGGGCAGCAGGTGAAAGCGTTGGAATTGAGACATCCACGTGTAAACAAAAGGGCGTGCTGGGGGCGGGGGGAGGGGGACGAGAAGGCTTCAGGTCAACTTAATTTTGCCAAGGTTTGCCCTGCGCTGGCCCCAGAGCCTGGTGCGCTTGCTAGGTTTCCAGGCGAACTAGGCTCGGCCCTGCCCTTAAGAAGCTCACACGCCTGGTAGAAAGCAGGGGGCGCGGGAAGGCGAAGAAGTGTGGACGTGAGCGCGCATGTGTGTGCACACCCGGCATCAGTGCTCCTGGAGCCCGGAACTCCATCCCCTTCCTCTGACAGCTCATTGACCAGGTCGCCTCGGGAGAGCGCCCTGCAACCCCCACCCTCCCTTTGGACCCCCGCTCTGGTCTGGAGCGCACCCAACCAGCGTAGCCTTACACTTCAGACCCAACCCAGCTAGGTCTGCCTGCTCCGCCCCGGCTGCTCCCAGGGCCTGAGAGTGGAGCTACCTGCAGGATCGGCGGGTACTTGGTGGCGGCCGCCTCGCGCGGAAGGCGCAGCCCAGGGCGTGTTCTTCCAGTCTTGGGCGGAGGCACCATCACAGTGGACGGAGCTGAGGCTCCAGCGCTACTTCCCGACGTTGACACCTGCTCCTGGAGAGGGTCCTGGACCCGCGGGTTGTGGTGGGACTAGGAACTGCTATAGGTTCAAACGGCCCTCCAACCACAGAGGGACCCGTGCATTCCCCATCGCTTACTGACGGAGCACAGCAAAGCTGGGGCTGGGGCTGAGACAACGCAATTTTCCTAGCCTCGCTTGTCCGGCAGCCTGCTGGTCTTAATTGCCAACAGTCAGGGCCGCCGAGCGGGCATCTCGCCTGACGCCTACAGTGGCTAAAAAAGCTCGTTTGCCCGCGCGTTCTCTAGTGTACACACACAAACATTCACACGCACACACACTGAGCCGGACTTGTGGGCCATCCCGAGAGCCCGCGAGCAAGCAGCCCAGAGTCACACGCACATTTGGACACGTGCGCAGCGCGCCCCCATACCGCCAGCTAGCTGCACACACCCGCGCGTGCAGCCCTGCGCACACACGTGTGCCCTGGGGAAGCGCTCACGGCCGCAGACACGAAGGGTTCCCCCGCGCCGGCAGGAGCTCACACGCAGGCCCCACCACTACAGCGCGTCTGCGGCCCCGAGCCCCGCCGTGGCTGAGTTGATACGCACCAGCCCCAGCGCACCCTGAGCGGCGCTGGGCACTCCCGGGCCTCATGCGCGACCCAAGTTTCCGGGGCGCCCGTACCTTGAATGTGCTGCTTGATGACATTCTCCAGGTGGTCCAGCCGCTCAATAATCTTCAGAGTGTCCCCTTTGTCTTCCTCCAGCTTCTTGTCGGGCGCCGGCTCCTGCCCCCGCACATACACGCTGGCGATGTAGTTGGTGACCCAGCCCACGTAGAGCAGGCAGATGATGTTAGTCATGCCGCTCAGGATCACGCAAGTGGACACCAAAGTTTTGGTCTTCCTGGTGCACACCATTCTGGGCTCCTTCCTCCATATAGAGCTCCCGGGGGCCCTTCCTTGTCTCGCGTCCCGGACTCCCCCGCGCTCACACCCCGTAGCACTTCCGGAGCCGCTGGCTGCCCCAGCACCTGAGTCCCGACGTTCTCCAAAGCCCAGTCCGCTGCCGGTGAAGCCGCCGTGCCCAAGTTTGCAGCTCCTGCCGCTGGCCACCCGGGGAGAGCTTGACAAAGGAAACCAGGTGAATTTTTTTCCAAATTAAAAATCCCTGAGCCCTTCCTAGAGGGGTCACGGATAGTCGGCAGCCGCGCGCCCAGATGTGCACGTCTGGGAAACTTTGCCACTGCCTGTATCTGCGGCCACGCCGCTTCCCATAGCCAACGCCAGCTGCCTTGGCGGTCCGACCGGCCCGCGCTGCTAGGAGGACCACGGCAGCGGCAGCTGCGGCGGGTAGAGCCGCGAAGCAGAGCAGCCCGGCCCCCTCCGAGCGACAAGCGCCGCCACCAATCGCGCTCCGGCTCGGGAGAGGGGCCGGTGCTGGGCGGTCGCGGACCAACGGGGCGGGAGCGGGGGGCGGAGTCCAGCCCCCGGGCCCCACCTGCTGGTCGCCCCTGGCTCCCGCCCCCAGGGACTCGCCTGGGTCTCCACCCGAGCCCGCACAGGCTGCCCCAAACCCGAAGCTCCCAGAGAGGGAGCGCTGCCAGTCCCAGCACTTAAGTCGGCAGCTTCCTCCGTTAGGGGAATTCCATCTTTTGCTTTTGAGCAGGAATCTCCGGTTTTGGAGGGTTGCACGGGTCAGCGTCTTTCATCCCCGGGGCTCCTCCACTGTGCCACTAGTCAACTCCTGGAATCTTTTCTTGGTTGCCAGGACGCAGTTCAGAAGCCAAGAAAGTGCAGGCCCCAAGGGCGTTCACTCCTTCCTTGGCCTCACTTGGGCCTCCACCCTGCCCTCCACCCTTCAGCCACTGGCATCCTGAGTGTGTCCAGACCTGACCCTAAACCTGGCTCGAGAATCTCCCAGATGCCACATTGGTGACCTATTAGATGACTCTCTACCACTTCCCCCCCACCCCCGCCTGCCCCACTTTTGGCCCCATCTAGGTTTTTCTTCAAGTCTACACAGCTCCCAGGACATGCATGTGTCCTGTAAGCCCAGCTGTCATTCATGTGGGACCAGGGTTATCCAGTGCATAAGGAAACCCTGCAAGGAAATGCCCTTGGGGGAAATTAAGGTCTCTCTGAACTGTAGAGCCCTTATACATGTTGTTTGTGATTTCCATAGGAGAGCGCGCAGATAACTGTGACTGAGCACAGGGGCAGGCCAGACGCTGAGGCTGATGCTGCTGTGTTTGTTCTTAGTGCCAATGTTTACTCATACTCTCCTCTTCTGCTGAACACCCCATTTTCAGCAGCTGAACAGAATTCCTTTAAACAAAGACGTTTTACAACACAGATTCCCCACCTCTTCTCCATCTCTGAGTTGCTTTATTCTTTTGGCCTAAGAGCCCGGCAGGCAGCCTGCTGCATGCCCACCTTGTCATGTATCAGCCTTCCAAGCAGCCACAGAAATACCCAGGGCAGCTCCCTCCTGGAATATCTTCTGGATCAAACAACGGGCCCCACAAAAGAAAGAGGGCACAAAACCAAAGAAGGGCACCTTATGGTCCCATCAGCCAAAGGCCCATCTACCAGTGTTTTGCTTACAAAACCTCCCCAAAGATGCTATGAAAACAGATACCAACTAAGGACCCTGGAAGATGTCCCTTGATCTACAGCTGGGAGAGGGAACAGTGGGTGTGTGTTGGGGTGGGCTGGGACATAGGAGGGGAAGAAGAATAGTGTGGTTGGTATGTAGGAGACACATACATGAGAGGAGAGAATGTACAAAATTTCTGAAAAAAAAAGAGAAATCAGCCTCCAGGAGAGAGTAAAACTTGTCTCTCCCTTTTTTCTGTTAGTATAATCCGGCTCACAATAAAGGATCTGAACTTTCTTCTGGTTGGACAGACTTAGGAGCAACACCCTGGAGTACAGGCTAAGGCGTAATCGTTCCTTCTATTCTGCCCCCTCTCCCAGGAGGAGCCCTGGAAGATCAGCCCTTCTCGGGATCTTCCTAAACCACCACAGGGCTAGACAGAGGAGCCAATACTCATTCCTTTCACTTTTTTCATGGGAAAAAATAAAACCCCAAGTTTAAAAGGTGAGTGTCAAGAAAAAAAAAGAAGTGAACTGTGTGATCTTAAATTTTGTACAGCTGATCCTCTAAGACAATGTGTAACTGTAGAGGGGATGAATACAACAAAAGAAGAATGCAGAACAGGTTCTCCTCTCTGAAAAGTCGCAGGGTTGAGTTGACCATTTTGAAGAATTTTCTCTGGGGGTGCAGGCAGACTCCAGGGTTCTAATCCCACATCCACCATGTATTAGTTATGAGAGCCTGGACAAGTTCCAAAAAGTCAGTAGGGCTCAATTTCTCCCATGTATCAAATGTAGGTAGACAGTACCTTACTGAGGATGGGTTGTGAACATTGCCTGAGAGAATGTTCCAGAAAGGGTTTTAATTAGAGCAGGACACAATGTAGGTTCTTAGGATTGTGTGAGTTTCTTTCCAGTTACGGTCACTCGCTTTCCAGGCCAGAGCTCAGCTCCGTGATCTCCATCCTGCTGTTCAGCAATTCTTGGTTTCTCTACCTACCAGTATTAGCCCTGTCTCTCCTAATGGAAACTAACAGGAACTAAAGCTATGGGCACCAAGGGGCTCATTTCATCTTGGTTAGCTGGGCTCCGGCACATTGGCTTTCTATTCATAATGTCTGTCTTAACCATCAGTGGTGCAGTGATCTGCATAGGTGAAGATATTCAAAATGAAAGACTGGTTTCTTTCAGGTACTGGTTGCCCACAGTACCCTTAACTTTCCACTTAAGACCACTAATTCCTTGATTACAAACAGAGGAAGTGGGAGGGAGCACAAAGACTTTGCTCACAAACATTTTGTAGTCCCAGGTCTGAAAAATGTTAGTCCCTTTGCAAGCTCCTTTATAAACAATACCTGGGTAGAAATTCATACCTTTAGTCCTGAATTCAGTTACTGTATATCCAACCCAACAAGTAATTGTTATGCTTCTGAGGTTTTGTGTCAATAACCAGTTGTCCTAGACTCTGCCCGCTTTGCTCTAGACAGGTAGATACAATCCGACTTTCACTGTGTCAATACGGGCCTCTTTTCTGAGCATGGGAAGCTGCTAAACATCATCCTTGGACTGTACGGATGTTTCTGATTCTCAAGTTCCTTCATTTATCTAATTCCTAAGCGTTTCATCGCCTTTACTTTAAATAAATCCTACCTCCTGCAGGGGATCATTGTGAGGAGTTAATCAGATACAGGTGTGACCAGGCCTAGCCGAGACTCCAGTACAAAGTAGTTCTTTAAACTTGCCCTGAGAGTTGGAATCTAGGGTCTCCTTCAACTCCTGCCCCAGGAGGAGAGTGAGCGCCTTGAGGCACATACAGTGGGGCTGAAGATTCTCAATGGGGCTTGTCTACATTGGGTAGGCAGCTGTTCTCTTGATGTGACTGAGGGCGAGCTAAGTAGGACTTCTTGCCCACAAGTACGACCACACTGTCACTTCCGCAACACTAAGCCTTCATTCAAAATACCTTTGATACTAGAGTTAGAAAAAGCCAGTCACTAATAGAGTTCAGCCACCAACTGATTACATTCTGCATAGGGTACCCGACCTGAGGGTTAAAGAACAGTGAACCCGTCTTGGCCAATGACCGTTCACTCTTCAGAGAGGGTTGTCAGTGGTCATCTGTACCCACCAGATGGCAGCACCACGCAAAGCCTTGGGGCAAGAACATCAGTTAGGATTTGGGGGGATAAAGGGTAAAAACAGGCCTCAATCCCTGTGCTGGCTGCATGGGAAGTGGGGTTGTCAGATTCCTAGGAGAACAGGGATCGTTGACACTTCCAGCAAGGATGGATGTGTGGTTCAGAAACAAAAGCTACAGAGGAAAAGTAGGGCCAAGATAGGATTCTGCCAAGCTACAGGTCTCAGATACAATTAACAAAGAAGGCGCACCTCTCGAGGAGGGAGATGGTAAATGAAGAGAGAAACGTTTGTTTATTGCCTGCTTTGTACCAGGCCTAGTGTTTTTCATGTTCTCTCCTGAGCACAGATTATGGAGCCAGACGGCTGGGTTCGTATCTCAGTTCTGCTGTTTACTAGCTGTATGATCTTGGGAAAACTTTTTGACCACACTGTGCCTCATTTTCTTCATCTATAAATTGAGATAATATTGATAAGGCTTACCTCATGGAGAAGTTGTGAGAATTTGATAAATTAATGTATACAAAGCACACTAAAGGTATTACGTAAGCATTGGCTACTGTCATCATTACTGTCTCTCGGCACCAGAGTTTCTAATATGCAAATGAAGGCAGGCCACCCAGAGGGCACTTGAGGAGCAAAGGGTCCTTTTGCTCCTCTTCTGTCACCCTATTTCCGGATCCAAAACAACAACTAGCTGAGTCACAGGGCAAATCCTGGCCAGAATCCATCAACAAGACCCATCTAACCCTCCGTCCATTGATTCATCCACGGAATATTTTCTGAGTGCCTATTCTGTGCTGGACCCAAAGCTGGGTACTGGCAGTACAGAGATGACTCACAGACCCTCACCCCTGCCCTCAGAGAGATCCCTGTTGAATGGACCAGGTCAACTAATAAACAACCGTAATACAGTAGGATAAGCTCTTATCTGAGATATTGTGATAATAGAAAAAAGAAGGTGCAAGAAGTCCAGGGAGGCACCAAATTCCTCCCTAGCAAGTGGTCATGCAACTTCTGAACAGCTTCACTTCCATTCAGTCACTGGAATCTGCTGGGTAAAAATTCCTACTTTAGACCCAGAGGAAAATATTTGCGATATAATTAACAGACCAAAGATTGATACCCAAAATATATAAAGACTTCACATAAGCCACTAAGAGGGGCAAGAATATCCAATTAAAATGCACGTTGCCCTATGACCTTGTACTCAAAGCACGGTCCGTGGACCAGTGGCATCAGCGTTACCTGAGTGTTTATTAGAAATTCAGTAGATCAGGCCCATCACATACCTACTGAGTCAGAAGCTGCATTTTAACAAAATCTCCAGGTGATTAAAATATACATTATAATCTCAGAAGCAATACATATGAAATTGTTAACCACGAACTTTTCTTGGAAAAAGAACCAGGATTAGGGGTAGTGACCGACTTTTATCAGGTTCCACTGTAATTCTGAATTTTTACGACAAATATTTCTTAACGTAATAATTTTGAAATTAGAATTTTTTTTTTTAAATTTCAAAAGTGGTTCTTCTGGCTGTGGTGAAATCTACTTTGCATGGGTTGCAATGCTGCTTTGTGACTTGAGCTAGTCTTGTAACTATGTTAAGCCTGGTTCCTCACCTGCAAAACAGGGATAATCCACACCTAGCAAACAAATAAGCTGTCCAGGCTTACACACCAATGGATTTTGAGCACGTTACACCCAGCGCAATTCAACCTTTGACATTCATAATGACAATTCTTATTGTCAGGAAAATGTCCATTGTTTATGCTTTATGGCCACAGAGAAGAGAAAAATACTGTGGGAAGAAGATTTCACCAAAGGGAACAGATATACTTGCACACATACATACACAACATACTAGATTCTTGAGCTACTTATGCTGCCCAGTGGAGTATTTCCCATTGAAACAGAAATCATCAAGGTATATAACCATTTTCACCCTGTAGTGAGAGCAGGGATGTTATCAGCCACCACTCTGTTGCTCACTCAGAGCCGTTGCTTGGTTTCATGTATTTATACATAACTTTTGTTTTTCTAGACAGGATTTCAATCTGTTGCCCAGGTTGGAGTGCAATGGTGCAATCATATCTCACTGCAGCCTTAATAAAGTGATCCTCCTGCCAAATAGCTGGGACTACAGGCACATACTACCATGCCCTGCTAATTTTTGAAAATCTTTTGTAGAGATGAAATCTTGCTATATTGCCCATGTTGGTCATGAACTCCTGGGTTTGAATGATCCTCCCACCTCGGCCTCCCAGAGTACTGGGATGACAGGCATGAGCCACCAGGCCTGGCCTTACATAACATTTTTATAGCGTTAAATGCTTATTCAGATACAGTGAAACTAAGAGTTTGGCTTCCTTTTCCTTAAAAGGATATTGTGTAGGAGATAAGATATTTTGATGAGAAAAGCAGTAGAGCCCTGTGGTTGCACGCATGTAACCAAGCAGACTTGGGTACAAATTCTGGATCTGCGATTTCCTAATTCTGTGAATCTGGGCAAGTTACTTGAGTTCTTGTATCTCTGTAAAATGTGATATCTTCCTTATAGGGTTGTAGCGATGATTATGAAATGAAATTTGTAGAGCTTGGCGCTAAGTTGTGGTAAGCATTCAACAAATGTTAGTTTTCATAGGATTTAACATATAGCATTTTTTATTCTCAATCCATAATTATACATAATATACAGCATACATATGTGGCCTAGAGTCTGTATAAGTATTTTTAAATGTTTTATTACTGAAAGGGTTGAGTATCAGTTTCCTATACAATTTATACAAATAGAAACTAGGCCTGCCAGCACACATGTAATCCATGTAGCACTGTTCACTGTTTACACGTCTTGATTTTCAAAATAACCTCACCAGGTAAATTAGTATTATGCCCAATTGACAGATGAGCAAACGGTATCTAAGGACAAGCATTAATGAGTAAAAAGAATAGAGCACTCTCAGCTCCAAGTCCAGTACTCTTTCCATTTACTGCCTCGCTCCTGAGTAGCTGTTAAGGGGCATCTATCTTCAACGAGGGAATTAAGATGCAAAAAGGGAGCGACCTCTTGGAATTATTTGCACCTGCAAAGGAGATTGTTGAAAACAGAAGAACTTTCAAGCCCTAATTGGATATTGTCCTCTGAACAAGAAAAACAGCTATTAAATTCCTCCCTTTCAGAAGAGAAAAATACTCAGAGATCTGTCTCTGCTTGGTGAAGTAGGAGCGACGGAATGGCGATTTCTTTAGCCACTACTGATGGCAGAAATAGAGTCACAGATTTCCTCAGACCCAAGGAAGGTGCTTCCTTGAAAATTCTTATGTGAGCTTCAGGAAGGCAAGAAGGGGAAGTGGATGCTGAAATGCCCCTCTTCTTAGGAAAATACCTGGTGATCACCTTGATGCCTGGGACAAAAGGGCAGAAAGTGCCCCCTACTGCCTCATATCTCACATTCCTAGAGCCTCAATGAAATAGCAAGGGCCCTGTGTGAGGGACTGCGGGTGCCTGCCAAGCATGGGGAAAAGCAAGTGACCTTTTCAGGGTTAGTGTCCGATGGTCTGGGGCATTCTTGGTCCATTAGTATGTTCTCCGTGCATCACCACCAGCCAGATGGTAAATAAAATATTCAGCAGACACATGAACCTCGCACAATAGTGAGGTGACTGACTTGTTCAGAACAGAGTGATTTCTGTAGAAAGCACAATTTCAAGTGGCAAGAAGCAGCTGGGAGATGGCTGACAATCTGCTTCTTCTCACAGAGCCAGAGACCAAAGCTTGGGACAGCTTGCATTTGCAGCGGTCCCAGATCCCCTCCTCAGAGTGCAGTGGAATTTGCCATCAAAGGACTTGTATAAACTTAGTTTCAAGACAAACAGCAGATGCACAAAAGTACAAAGTACTCAAATGATTCCAGATAAAACAGCTTCAGCAGGTGCCAATGGATAGGCTGATTTCGCACGATGTATTTCCAGAGACCAATATAATGACTCTCCTAATAGAGCCCAAACCCACTGTGTCTAGGTATTTGCTAATAATTCTCCACTGTGCATAGGCTGTCTTATCTAGGCATTTGCAAGCATGATGAGAGAGGTGACAGTCTCCAGAATAGAGGGTTTAAGACTCCACATCCCCAGGTAATTTAACAGATATGGCAAATCTTCGGCATCCCACCCTACCTTCATTGCAGGCTCTCCAGCAACTACTAAATAGCTTGGTCTAGCATTTTAAGGTTGTGTTCAATAAAACTTACCTCTATAAGCCTTAGTAACATTCTTATTTGTGATGTGTATTCTAAAACCAAAATACAATACAGATTCATTTATTTGCTAATGCATTTTCAAAACATTTCTCACTTCCCACTCACTCCTCAACCATGATAATCATCTCCAAAATAGCTCTCAATAATGTTGCCAATCACCACAATGTAGTTGAATCCAGTGACATTTCTCAGTCCTCACCTTATGCAACCTTTCAGCAGCTTTAAACATTAACTTTCTCTTCTTTCTTAAGAAGTTCAGTGATTTTACCTTCTAGGACAACATGCACCTCCTGGATCCTACCTCTTGCCTCTTCCCACTACCAACCTGTCCTTTTCTACTCGGCCAATAAGGGTTGAAGCTCGAGATTACATCCAAGTGTCTCTCCTCTTCTTAATCTGTTCTCCCCAGGCCTAGCCAATTTTATCTACAGCCAAACCATCAATTACTCTGTACAAACAGGTGATTCCAGTCAGGTTTCTCCTCCAAAATCCAGACTAGTATATCCAATTGCCTGCTACCATCCCTCCTTATATGACTCAAGAGCATCTCAAAATCGAAATAGCAAAGCCAAAGTCAGGAACTTCCTCTCCTCCCTACCCCTCCACATCTGATCCTTTTTCTATGTTCCAATCTCAATACATGACATCTCCCCTCAGCTGTGCAAACCAGAAATCCAGAAGTTATTCTTGACAGTTTCTTCTCCCATGTGCCTAATTTCCAGTCCATAACCAGGTTGTACTGGTTTTAACTACTTATTGTATCACAACTATATCCACATCTCTTCACGTTTTCCACTACGACCCTGCCTTCATCTCTCACCTGACTACTAAGCGGAAAACAACCTTAGTCTATTGACTCTAGGAGGGCAGCGATAGATCTCCGAGTTTTACTGACAATAACAACCTCAGGGCCTACTCTGGTACAAAATAAATATTTAATACATTAATGAATAATGTATTTTATAGAATTGGGAGGCCAAGGCAAAAGGATCACTTGAAGCCTGAAGTTGGAGAACAGCCTTGGCAACATAGTAAGACCCTATCTCTACACACAAGTTTTAAAAACTAATGGACATGGAGGCATGTAGCTACTCTGGAGGCCGAAGTGGAAGGAACCCTTGTGCCCAGGAGTTAAAGGCTGCAGTGAGCTATGATCGGACCACTGCACTCCAGCTTCAGTGAAAGAATGAGACTCTTTCTCTCAAAAATAATAGTGATCATTTATTTTATTTAAATTACATATTATCTGTTAGTGTCAGAGAACAATAAATCCCACATATAAGAAGTATTTCCAGATAATTTAAACTCGATTTCTTTTTCTGCTCCCTTTTATTTCAGTTTGGATAACACTCTTCCTTAAAAATACTTTTAAAAAAAAAGATAAAATCAAACTGTCATTATTATCAGACAATAGAGAACTCCAAATAAATGTCAATTTATTATAATTGATAAGGTAGTTTAACAAGTTGCTGGATATAGTATTAATCATACATAATCATAAATGAAAAATCAATTGCTTTTTTACACTCCAACAATTTGAAAACAATGAAAAAATGATATTTATCATAGCAACAAAAAATATGCTTAAAACTCAAGTTAGCAAAAGTTGTGTAAGAAACATTACAGCTTTATCAGTTATCCTTCCAATGGTCATAGTTCCCAACTGGAATGTCATAACTGGGTAACAAGCCTCGCAGACCTTCCCAGCTGTCTTCTGCTGAAGATTTTCATCTTAATTGGCTTCCCAGATGGAATTCTAATGTCTTGGGTAAATCAGTGGGGACTGATATTCCAGGATGGTTGGAGGGGTACTAAATGGCTCTAAATCTGTACAGAATTGAGGCCCAAGAGGCCTCCCCACTCTTCAGATAGTATTTTGTTTTCCTACTTCAGCTTCCTAGGTCTTAACCAAATAACACAAAAACTTCACTTTTCAGTCTGTTTACTATGCTAACAAAAACAGCCAAATAAGGCCCCTGAAACAGGAGAAGTTGCACAGGAGTCTTCCATTGACCCACTTCCTGGTCACCCTTATAACCATCCCAGCTAGATAACTGAGGAAAAGAGATGCAGCCTGGGGCTGGGGTCCGACACCCCCAGTTGTGAAGGATCCAGTATCTCTCTGAGGGGGGCTGGTTCATGCCTGCATGTTTGATTACATGGGCGCTGAGGGTGTCAGGCTGGGAGCCCAGTACGCTCCAAACTATTAGAGCCTCTGTAGATATTTTGACAGAAAATTGACATTCATTCATTTATTCATTCAGCAGGAAGGGGCTGGGGGAGCTGGTAGGTGAAGTCTGCAGTGGCAGGTCAGGGTCAGGTGGTTCCCAGAGCCCAAACTCCTGCCCTGGGCTGGCTGCAGGCAGGCACTGCTAGACCCCTCCCTGCACACAACAGCAAGCTCCTCCACGGGAAATAAGTGAACCAATAAATGCATTAACCTCTTGAATACTTTATTCATAAGAGGGTCCCTCAGCCCCTTGCTCAAAGCCATTTTTTCCCTCATTTTCATCCAATTCTAATAATTCGGGTGCTTGCTTTCCCAATTTACAGCAGATTAACAATTTAGAAAAGAATTTGGGAATGCAGTCAGTGTTCAAGAAGGAAAGACACTGGCAATTGTGAAAAGTGACAGTTTGATTTTAGGGAATGACACACACAAAAAACAACAGCGAGGAAGGAGGCCTGGGGAGGAGACAGGGCCACACCCACGATGGAGAGATCCAGAGTCCACCACAGAGGGATTTACTCTCCTGCAGCTCCCAACCTTTTTGGGACTGGTTTGGCGAGCGAGGGGAGGGACGGTTTGGGGATGAAACTGTTCCAGCTCAGATCATCAGGCATTAGATTCTCCTAAGGAGTCCACAAACTAGATCCCTGGCATATGCTGATCGGAGAGGAGGCGGAGCTCAGGCTGCCACGCCCCCTTGTGGCAGCTCGCCTGCTCTGCAGCGCAGGTCCTGGCGGGCACTGGGTTGGAGACCCCTGGTTTACTCCCTATGCTTCGTTTTGGAAGCTCTCTAGCAGCAGGGACCTTTCTAAATCCCTAAAGGCCTGCAGCGGCCTACAAAATATTCCAGCCCAGCCTCTGAAGGAGGCCCAGAGCCACCATGGTTGCTATGGTGGTTTTGCCTCAGATCCTGTTTCAGGCTTACTGATGAGGGACTGGAGACTCTGACCAAGCTCCGTTCCCCCGCTTCGGCAACCCCAGCATAGCCCGCCGCACACAGCAGGAAGCAGCCGGCCTTGGAGACTGAAAGGGGAACGCAGGGCTCCAGGCCTCACGGTCCTCGTGAGATCGTTCCCACCCACACCCTGAAGTGCTGCTGGGAAGGTGGAGTCGCGCTTTTTCCGTCCTGTCTTTTTAAACAGAGGTTATTGAACATCACACTCGGTCGCCGTTGACTCATCTTTTTGCTGTTGTCTCAATCACGGAAGATATCAAATACCAGCCTGAAATGGGAGGATGACATTGGACAGGGTCATTTCCCTTTCCAGCGAATCGTCCTGCCCTGCTGTGCTGTTGGTTTGTTTTAATATTTTTAATGTTTTGTGTGTGTGTCTTTCCTTAAAATGAAACTGTCACTTTTCACAATTGCCAGTGTCTTCCCCCCTTGAACGCTCACTGCATTCCCAATTTTTTTTCCTAACTTATAACTCTTAATCTGCTATAAATTGGGAAAATGAACACCTGAATTACTAGAATTAGATGTAAATGAGAGGGGAAAAAAGGCTTTGAGCGAGGGGCTGAGGGACCCTCTTATGAATAAAGTACTCAAGAGGTTGATGCATTTACTGGTTTATTTCCTGCTCCTCAACTCCCTCCCTGTGCCAGCAGCTTGCACTTCCAGCCCCACCATTCAATTCCCCACAAAGCAGCCAGAGCAATCTTTTAAAAATGCAAAATTGACCCTGTCACACATACTCTCTTCATCCTTCCCCCTTAGAACCCTTCAGTGGCTTCTCATTGCCTTTGGGATGAAGTCTAGCCTCCTTGACAGACCTCCAAAGACCTGCCAGATCTTGCCTCTGCCATCTTCCTCCCATTTCCAGGACCTTGGACAAGCCACTCTTATAGGACCACATCATCCCAGCTCATCAGGTTTCATCGCAACCCGTTTCTCTAGAAAATTTCCCTGCCCCCGGCACAGTCATGTGTTCAACACTGGCCCACGGCCTCATATACTTCCCCATCCAAACATTTAGCCCAAATTATAACTGTGTAATTGCACAATAGAGTTCTAGCTTCACCACTTACTAGTTGGATTGCCTTGGGAAAATTACTTACCTCTTTAAGCCCCAGTTTCTTCATCTGTAAAATGGAGATAATTATTTCACCTACTTCCTAACCTTGTGGCAAAGAATAAGATGCAAGTCAAACACATAGGACAACAAACGTGATGGCTATTTTTTGGTCATCTGTCTCCCTCACCAGAATACAAGTCCTTTGAGGCCAGAGACCTCTGTGCAGCACCAGCACAGAATCTGAAACACAGCTACTCAATTATATGCTGAACACTTGCTGAATGAATGTCAATTTCCTGTCAAAAGATCTGCAGGAGCTCTCATTTCAACTTCAACAAATTCCCATTCTTCTGCATAGTGTTCTTCAACCTGCACCCACCACCAGCCTTCTCAACTTGTCTCTTGCTACCCCTTAATAGCACATCTAATGAAATTCTCTCCACCTCATCTCCCTTTATCAAATCTTCCCTTCCAGGCCTGGGTCCTCCCTTCCTGGGCCCACTGGTCAGGTCTTCTTGACACTCCTACTTCAGAGCTCTCACTTCTTTCTTGACTTTCCCCAACTCCTTTCTGGCCTCGCCTCTCCTGCAGCTAAGACGGTGCAGCTCCAAGGCAAGCTCTGCTCTGCTTCTCCTTTTGTGCCCCCTCCCCACCCCCCACCTCCTGGTCAGACTCAGCCCACACCCAGCCAGGATCTCTCTGCCTCCTGCTCCTTCCAAAGAGCCACTGCTTTTGATAATGTTCTCTCCAATATTACATCCTCACAGTGTTTACCTCTGAGTTCTGAAGCTTCACCATGCCTCACTTAAGGTATTGACATTTCAATTCATGATAAATTATTCAGCAGTTCATTTTCAGCCAAATCCCTCTTTTCTTCAGGGCCTGTTCTCCTCCAGCCACTATCTAAGGGCAGCCTTTAAGTCTAATGACATGTTTACAATTCACGCTATGCCAGATATTAAAGCAACCCAGTGCACTTGGGGATGATAAAGCATTACTTGGAATTGCTGGCAGAGGGACAGGCCCAACGAGAGTGCCCGTCTGTTTTTATACAGAACAAAGATCTCTGTCTCCATTACAAAGGATCCATGTGCAGACATTGGCAGAATGATTCTGGTTCAAAGGCAGGGCTTTTACTGGAACTTTCCAAGCCTTGCTAAAGAGCAGCCCGACAGCTGATGGGCACACCCAACCCTGGGTCCAGTCAGCCCTAGGTGGAATGAGAGGCGTGAGGATTTTCAGCCTCCATGACGACATCAGGTTGTCTGCAGAAGAAAAAAGAAAAAATGAAAGCAAGAATATTTTGTGATTGGAGCATGTAAGAAAGTGAGCAAACAAGAAGGAGCAGAGAATGCCTACCCTTCACATTGACGCTTTTAGATGGTACCATCTCATCCTCCTCAAAGGACCACCACGAATCCCTGTCCCTGCCCTTTCTGGCTAATGATCTTGCATCCCCACACAAGCTCCTCTTCCTTCTCGAGGCTCCCGTTCACAGCACTTCAGCTCCTCTCCTCCTCCACATTAACCCTGCACTTCCCAGGCCCACGGCGGAGATCCCATTTCTGCCACAGCCTCCTAAACAAACTGCTTGTGTCAGATCAGAGGCTCTCCTGACAAGACCATCAATTCAGGGCCATCAGACACATTAAGGTGTGATTTACATGGTCAGGAATGGGGGCAAGAAGAGTTAGGGGGCTCCACTATTGAGAGTCATAGAAAGGGAAGGAGGATTCTCCTTGTCTTCGATGTTACTGACATCTGTAACTTCACACCTTCTTCAAGTATTTTTGATCAACTAAGCCCTGCTTTGAGGTTTATTCTGACTACCCTCAAAGGATTGACCCTGAGAAGACCAGAGATGAGGGGGTGTACATACACAATGGGGCCAGTGACAGGACGTCCTTGGATCTCATCGAAACTGAGATGGTGCTCCCAGAGGCACCGTAGAAGGAGTCAAAAACAGTCAAAACAATAACAAAACCAAAAATCAAGGAAGGCAGCAGTGCAGTGGCCAGAAAAAAAGTAAGCGAGTCAGCATGATAGGCACTTTTGTTCTGCCACCAAATCCTGTCTTTCTCTCTTTGTTCATCTGTCTTTCACTAAACATGGAAATAATGCAAAGCCTGATGGACAGGACAGTGTCCCAGAGACATTTACTATCCCTTTCCTGCACACACTCTCCTCTTAGAGAAACTGTCAGCCCTGGTAGGGGCAGCGCTATGCATTTTGCCACCTGCTTCTCCCACCAGCCTGAGTCTCAGTCCTGGCACAGCTGATTGGACGCGAAATGGGAGCCTCTTGGCCAGAAGCTAGAGCAGGAATTTGTGACTGAGACACAGATGCCTAAATCTGTTAGCAATAGAGAGAAAAGGAAGTCAGTGATACAGAGCAGGGAGATAAAACCACCATTTTAGGGCAGCCGTGGTGGGCCAAAGGCAAGTCGATGGGTAAACAGAGAAGCCAGGAAACCAGTTGAAGAGAGAAGAAAAAAGGAGGAATGATGAGGGAAGGCAGAAACAGAAAGTCATGTGAGAGAAAGAAAGAGAGACACACAGGGAGGCAGAGAGTTCTCTACAATCCTGCAGTTGCATTTTATGAGATTCCCCTACTGCAGTTGAGTTCCAGTGAATGGGCATGCTTGCCATCAAAAGATCTGACTTACATAGGCTTTGAATCCCTACCTCCAAGTTACTCACAAGCTCACTAAAGAAATAATTCGCCTGGCAATGCAAGGTAAAATAACTAACAACTAATGAGCAGCTCCTAAGTGCCAGAGTGCTGGTGAGCTAGGGATCAGAACATACCAGTTCTAAACATGCTTGGTGCTGTCCTTGCAATAGTGAGTTCTCACAAGATCCATTTGTTTAAAAGTGTGTGGCACCTCTCCCCCACTCGCTCTCTTTTGCTCCCACTCTTGCCATGTGATGTATCTGCTCCCACTTTACCTTCTGCCAGGAGTAGAAGCTCCCTGAGGCCTCTCCAGAAGCCAAGCAGACATCAGCACCATGCTTGCACAGCCTGCTGAACTGTGAGCCAATTAAACTTCTTTTCTCTATAAATTAACCAGTCTCAGGTATTTTCTTACAGCAATACAAAAACTACCTAACACAAAGCCCTGTAACTAGAAAGTAGCAGAGCTTGAGTGGGAACCTAGTGAGGCTGACTGCAAAGCCATGTTCCTCCCAGCCCCTGTACTGCCCCTCCAGGGACATATAGAGGGGTGTCTCTGTGTGTCTGTGTGTGTGTGTGTGTGTGTGTGTGTGTGTGTGTGTGTGTGTGTTCACAATGAATGACAGAGAATGGATATATGGGATAGACCTGGCCAATAAATTGTCTTGCCCTAAATGCCCATTGAGAACCCTAGAAGAAGAGAAACTTAGAAGTCATTCTAGAAACTCTTCTTCCATCATGACTCACCCTTCAACACACAAATAGTCTCAAAGTCCTATGGCTTCCTCCCTAGCGCCAAGTTCAGGTCTGACCATTTCTTCTTCCGACCATGTGCTGTTTGTCTTCGGCTTCCTGGCACCTAACACTGTGCTTGGAACACAGTGGGTGATCAGTAATGTTTGTTGAACCCAATGGAACTGCTTAATCCTGTGGGATAAATGGTCCCTGTACAATGCCCTTGCCTTGAATGAAAGCAATTGATGCCTTCCTCACTTGAGATCTCAACATGAACATTTCCCCGGGTCCCTGCAAAGTTGGTGATTGCTGCCTGGTTTCCTCACCCCATTAGAGAAACACGCTTCATCATCAGTTGCTGTTCTCTTCAAAAACTCTTTATGTTGCCCAGCATCCCTTGGGTAATCAGAACAAATAAATGTCTTTACTGCATTTATTTGTCACTTGGAATGCATGGCGAGCCTTCATGGAAAATTTCCTCAGGTTCACATTTCCTTTCAGAACTGGTCTGTTCTTCATCTACATTTAACTCTTGAGTCGTCTCTCTCTCTCTCTCTCTCTCTCTCTCTCTCTCTCTCTCTCTCACACACACACACACACACACACACACACACACACACACCACATCCAGAGCAAAAATGGGAGGAGCCTTGGACTGACAGCAAAGATAACCTCCATTCTGGCCTAGGTTTTGATATTATCTTACCTTAAATAAGTAAACTGACCTCAGTTTTCTTCATTTATAAGTTAAGGGAGCTAATTCAGTAGTTTCCAAATCAGTTTTCATGGAGCCTAAGAGTTCCTTGCTAGTACCTACGGAAAACACTGGAGATGAGTGAGAGCTTACACACACACACACACACACAGACACTCACAATGGTAGTCAGTAGTGGTGTTCACTGAATATATTCCGTAGGAAACAGCTCCTGGGCATATGGTAGGATTGTGCTTCTTGGCCTCTTTGTGGTTACGTAGGGCCTTGTGGCTGATCTTGACCAGGGCAACCTGGGTAGAAGTACTCTGTGTCACTTTTAAACTAGAGCATTTAATTGCCAATGCAATATTTGTCAGAGTTGTGCATGTCTCTGTCACTTGATCACTTGATCATCAGTAATCAAGACGGGGCTGCTCCATCAGCTTGAGACCTGAAGCAAGGAAGCGGACCCGAGGCCATCCGTCACAGACATATAGCATGAACCAGAAAAGCCTTTGTTGTTGTAACAGCTGATTAAATGCTCAAATTGTTTGTTACTGCACATAACCTAGCCTATCCTAATTAACATAGTCTCTCTGTCTCTCTTTCTCCCCAAAGTTTTATTTGTTTTAATATCAGCCTTCTGCATAAGATTTGGTTTGATAGAAGAGTCCAAGATCTTGAAAGAATTTGAAAACCCCAATCTGTGCGATTTTGGAGGCCCCTTTTAGTCAGAAATGTATGCTTCTATACAGATCCTTCCAGCACTCCAGCTATCTTCCCTACCATCTTTATATATTTTTACTTTATTTCAGCTCCATAAGCTTCTCTTAATTTGATAGTTATCTCTCACAGAGGTTTACTTTCACATACAATTTTATGTCAAGTTTTGGATCTCAAAATGATGACCCACTTTTTCTTCACCACATGTACTTTCACTTATCACAGCCATCAGAACACACTTACCTGCCAGAGTTGACAGCTTCACTCTGACAAGATGGAGACTTGTTGCAAGCTGTCCCCACACTGTCTCTGTTTCCCAAGAGGCAAATGAAAATATGCATCTTTAGTGTTATAGCTAGCCTGAGTGTTTTAAACAGCTAGTAGCCCCCACTGTGCCTAGTCAGAGGTCTATGTAAGAAAGGTTTCTAATAAACTTACTGATTTTTTAATACAGTGAACACATGTAATATCAATGTTTCTTTAATAGTCTGGTGACTTCTGAAATCTCCCTTTTTTGAGAACTACCTAGACCAGAAGGGTTGCTATGGATAGCTTAAATGAGATATCAAGAGAAACTTGGAAGATAAATTAAATCAGTAGTTATCAAATTTTCTTGTATCTAATAATCAATCTAATAATCTCCCCTCCCCCCCACCACCAAGTTTCTAATTCATTTGATCTAAGGTGATGGCCTGAAAGCTATATTTTAAATAAGGAACTCTGATGCATATGGTCACCGGACCCGAATCTGAAAAATGTTTAGACTTGATCTTTCAGCTATTTTTAACCATAGGAGTCTGTGGTTAATTTCAAATTCCAGCATATACAAGAGATTCAAAACATTCAGCTAAAAGTACCGCAGGAAAAACACTACTCATTTCTAAATATCTCTTCCTTGGCAGTGGAAGCAAGACATAAGAATGAAGGAGCTGAGATCTCACCCAGTCAGTAAGGTATCTACAGGAGATGAAGAGGAAGTCTCTTACCTAATGGCACCAGTGATGCCAAATCAGAGCCCAGAGCTGGTAAGCTGCTAAGGTGACAGAGCCAAGATGAGGAAGACAGCCAAAGCAGGTTCTGAGAGTGAAGCATAAAGACAGGAAGATGAGGAGGTGAACATAAAAGTGGCAGATGAAAAGTGGCAGTTTCTGGAGGAGAGCTCTCAGTGAGCCCTAGAGACAGACACAATGGCTTAGATGTAGAGAACTAAGACAAGCCAATAGGAACAAGCCCATTAGAGTGATTCAGTCCCTGGGGAAGGAAAAGGACTCTCTGGGGACTAGAGTCCATAAAAATTGTGTTGGGTTTTAACCCAAAGTAACCAGGAGTGGGATGAGCTGAAAGACAAGTATAATCCTTCACTCAGGGAAGACCCAAGAGTTAAGCCAAATAAATCTGGTGGATAAGTTAAAGGATTAACTTGATGGAACTAGAAAAATGAGACAAGCTTTTAGAAGCTAAAAATCCGGGGAGCTGGTAGAAACCAGAGTGGAGTGGAGAGTAAAACACCAGAGCAGGAGTGAAGAGAGAGGTCAAGGGCAATTGCCCTGTTGCTGCTATGAAGCTGGCCTCTCATGTTGGCCCCACGTGATGTGGCGTGGGTTGGCCCGGTTTGAAGACAAATAAGGCTGGCAGTGACCTGTCCCCACTGGATCACAAAAAGGATGAGGCCTTGTACCCAAGGCCTCTTTTCACAGCCAGTACTTGGCTGAGGTCTATTCATCCAGTTTGGCAACGAAACAGGCTGAGTTATCAGCTGCCAAGCTCAGCACTGTGGAGTCGGGGTAGATGGTCGGAATTACATGGGGCATGCAATTTACCAGGCCCATGTGCGGCAAACAAACACAGCCTAATAGAGAGAGAAAAGGTTTGAGAACAAAGAATGTCTGCATTCTCTCCTTCCTCATCTTCTTTTTCCTTGCATTATAAAATGCCTTTGCTGAAACCATGGGCCATGGCCCAGTAATTCCACTGAGGCTGTGTTCACTGTTTCTCATCACAAATTTGGGCATATCCTTCCCCAATTAAAAATTATTTGTGCTCAAGGAGAAAATAATTTAGGGCTCATTATAGTTTTGTTTTCAAAGCAGTTAACAGAATATGGGAGATAATGGGGGGAGAAGAGAGAACTGGGCTGCAAAACTGGAAAATTGACTCCAGTCCAAGTTCTGACATTCCCAGTGTAGCCATGTGATTTTAAGCAAATCACTTCATCTCTTTAGGCTTTTGTTTTCTTGTTTGTGAAAGGAAGGCTATTGAATCATGGTTTCTAAATGTCCTTCCAACTCAGACATTCTCTGACGTCCACGATTTGAAAAGCCTGGATTGCACTTCCTTCCTACCTAACAGGAAAGCAGAGAAAGATGAACTGCCTCACCTTGCACAAATAGGTGCTTAATTGTTGGATGAATGAATGGAAGAGTCAGTGAATAAGTGACATCCAATGACACACATTGGGGGCACCTTCATGAAAGGGTTGCCAAACCAAGATGAGAAAGACACCGAAACAGGTAATGAACGTGAGGCATAATGTCAGTCAGGGAAATGGTGGGGTGGACACATGAGTGGTAGATGTAGGTCCACCTTTGACCTCCACAAGTAAGAGCTCCATTGATGCTGAGTCATAGAATCGTAACTACAGATGCTCAGAACTCAAATGACCCTGAAGACCACTGTCATGTCAAGCCAACCCATTTAACAAGTAGAGAAATAAGACTAGGAAAACTGACTTGCCTGTGGTCCCAGAGCTGGCTTGCAACAGAGAGCTAGGAGCCAGCTCTTCTTCTCTTCCCTGTGCTTTTCCTCTGTACTGTGCTGCCTCACATTTAATGAAAGAGCAGCAAAAAAAAAAAAAAAAAAAGGAATTGAAACTTTCGGCAAGGGCCCAGAGTTGATAACCCAGTGTGACTTTAATGGCAATGTTGGAGAAAAAGACTTCCCAAAATGCTTCAAGAAAATATTTTTTATCCCATCCCTCAATTACAACTGAATAGGGACATAGAGCAGTGGGTTCTGCAAAATGCATACCCCATAAGAGAAGATGACCAGAAGTAAAGACAGAAAAAACTAATTTTAGTAGCATTCTGGGAATAATTCCAAACAGATTTTGGTTTATTGAGAACAGTCATGATCAGTGGCAAAAGTAAGAGCCTCCTTCTCTCTCCAGAACTGTGAAAAACCCCCTTACCATCTGGCCAGTGGCTTTGTCAGCTGCCTTGCTCATGAGACATCCATATTCCCTAGACTTCAGGTTTTCCTTCTATGAAACAGAGAGGGACAGGGCTAGTAATATTCTAATGAGGTTCGTATATAACCAAGCACTAACCAGATTCATCCACTCAAAACTGCCTTTCTTACGTTCTCTCTGCTTAAAAAAATCCCCTGTGACTCCATGTGGCTATGTTCATTTTTACTCCAGAAACTTTGCTTATTCAGTGTCCTTGCTAAGTCCATTTTCTGTTGCTATAACAGAATATCTAAGACTGAATAATTTGTAAAGAAGAAAATATTATTTCTTACAGTTCTGGAAGCTGAAAAGTCCAAGGTTGAGGAGCTGCCTCTGGTTAGCTTCTGGTGAGGAACTCATGCTGCATCATAACATGGCACAAGGCATCACAGAACAAGAAGGGTGCACTGAGGGTCAAACCGGCTTTTGTAACACACCCACTATCTGTATAACTGACCCACTATCCTGATAACTAGCCCACTCCTATGATAGCCCATCAGTCCATGAGCCCATTAATCCATGCATGAATTGATCCAGTCATGATCGCAGAGCCCTCATGACCCAGTCACTTCTTAGAGGCCCCACCTCACAACACTGTTACATTGGAGATTAAGTTTCAACATAAGTCTCAGAGGGAACAAATATTTAAAACAAATATTGTCTATTATGAAGAGTGTCTTGATCACTCAGAAGAGGACATTCCTTCTTGCTTTCTGCATCTGGTCTATAATACTCACTTGGCACCAAGTACACAATGCCTGGAATTACAATTGTTATTTCCAGATTAGATCACTTACCCTCTGTGGTAGACAGAATAATGAGCCCCCAAAGATGTCTACATTCTAATCCCTAGACCCTGAAAATAGATTATGTCACATGGTGAGGGGGAATTACAGTTGCAGAGGAAATTAAGGTTGCTAGCCAGCTAACTTTATGATAGGGAGATTATCCTGGGTTATCCAGGAGAGCCCAAAATAATCAAAAGAGTTTTTAAATGAAGAAGAGTGGGGGCAGAAGAGCCATAATTAGAAACATGGCATTGTCGTAAGGACTCAACTAGGTATTACTGGGTATGAAGATGAAAGAGATCACAAGCTATGAAAGGCAGGAAGCTTCTAGAAGCTGGGAAGGGGGAAGAAAACAGATTCTTCCCTAGAGCCTCCGGAAAGAAGACAGCCCTGCCAACATCTCGATTTTAGCCTAATGAGACTCTTCAAACTTCTGACCTCTAGAATTATAAGATAATAAATTTGAGATGTTCTAAGCTACTATATTTATGGCAATTTGTTACAGTAGCAATAGGAAATTGATATGCTGCCTGTTACATCCTACACTTTTATGCTAAACTGTTGGATATCATGGACTATAGTCAATATTTTTTTTCTAGCTACGAATAGTACTGGTTACAAATTAAGCAACCAGTGGATGTTTTTCTAAGTAAGTGAATAAGTGAATGAATGAATTAATGAATTGGGGTGAAAACAGCTTTAATATTAATCAATCAAATAATAGATGGACCCCACAGTATAAAAATCCCTTGAGAACAGACTCAGGTGTCTGGGTATGATATGCTATTATTTCGTGGATATTTCTTATGTGGATAATTCAAACATTTCATTGTTATTATTTTTCCAAAATCATATGCTACATTGGGAATAACTTTGGTCTTAAAGTCAGAAGACCTGGGACAGAGACCTTCTGTTGACACATATTAGCTGTATGATCTTGAAAAAGCCATGTAATTTACCAAGGCCTCAATCACACCATCTGAAAAAGAAAGAAGCTATTCACTATCTTGAGAACCACCCAGGGTTGTAGTGAGGACAAATGAGACAATGCAGAATAAAAGGGCTGTGAAAACTGCAAAATGCTAAGCAAATGGTGGAGTTGTCATTTGTCACACTCCTCTTTAGACTAATTTTTTAGATAACAAGGATTTTTATTAGTGCCTCTTCTGTGCTCACATTGTTACATGAGTCCTTATTGGAGAAATGTAAGAAATAAAAGTTTGGAAGAGTTCATGGTTCAAATGAGAGACTAGGAGGGAATAAGTTAATTCATTCAGTTTGTACTCTGGTCTTTAAGCCCACCTATGCCTGGCTTGGCCCCTGGCATTGAGGGACCAGGTAGTGCTGAGAATGGACAATGAGCCTCCTGGGACAGATCACAGTTCAGTGAGTTGAGGCCCAGAGTCCAAAGTTAACCAAGTAAAGAGAAAGACCTTTCTTCTGGGGAAAGCTTTATCAGGTACCTTGTTCCATTCCTGATATAGAGCATCATAGTTCATTTTCTGTTGCTACAACAGAATACCAAAGACTGGATAATTTATGAAGAAAATGAACTTATTTGGCTTACAGTTCTGGAAACTGAGAAGTCCAAGAGTGTGGCAACAACATCTGTTGAGGGCCTTCTTGCTACATCACAGCATGGTGGAGGAGATCACATGGCAAGACGGTAAGAGTAAGAGAGCAAGAGAGAACTCACTTTCATAAGACACCCACTACCTAACCAACAAACCCACCCTTGTGATAGTGACATTAATCCACTGATGAGAGAAGAGCCCTCATTAATCTATTAATCTATTCTCAAGGGTATACGGATTAAGTTACCAACACATGAACTTTTGGGAAACACATTCAAACTATAGCACAGAGCTCTCGTGGAGTAAATTCTACCTGCTAGAAAAGCAGTGAAAGCTTTTTCTTTGTTGTCTGGGATCTCCACGTACCCATGACTCAATAGGGCTGGAATATGGAAGGAGCAGAGGACTTGAGCACACCCAGACACAATCCCTGGAAGATATCTGGCCCTCAGGACTAATGCTTTACATTTCCCAGGGAAAATTTTATTTCTTTGAGAAGTTAAGTGGTTTAGGCTGACAACAGGGACTGCCTCAGGCAAAAAGCTGAGGTTAGGAAGGTTGTTCTTGTATAAAACCTTACTTCTCAAAGAAAAGTGCTCTAGACACCCTCCCCATCTCCCATTTGCCTAAAGAGTCAAAAGCATTTATAATCCCATCACTCTACAAATAATCTCATTCAAAAAATAAAAACATATGACACAAAGCTCTTCATCTCCATTCCCATTAGCCTTGAATTCTCCTTACGACTCTTCCCAGCTTCAGAAATGTGGGATAAGGTATCCTTCTAACTGTTTAAATCTAATTTCTTACTTGTGCTTTTGATCCTATACTAATCCATAAATGCAAAAGGAGAAAAATCCTACAGGCACAAAAAAGTGTTCATTATAGCAATATCAATAAAAATTATATAAAGTAGAATTCTGATTAAAGATGGCAGTTTGCTAGCACACGCTCATTGCTTCTTCATTCTGTGCTCCCACTAATATGATAAAAAGAATAATTTAAAACATACACACACACATAGAGAATGAGAAAGGAGACATCAGCATACGACAGATTTCAACAAATTTTAGAAGATTAAAAGTTGTTGGAGGAACAGTTACTGATTTGGCAAGATGGAAAAAGCTAGAAGAACATGAAAAAGAACAAGTTTGCCCCATATAACCATGGAAAGCCTAAGCATACAGACAAATCAGAACCCCGGAATCAAAAAGCATTTGGTACTCAACCCCCTCACCTGTACTCCAGGCAGGAAATCTGAGCTTTCTTCTCTAGCAAAATTAACTGGAAAAACTCAGGGTTCAGAGGCAACAAAAGAAGTGGAGGGCAGAAGTAATGACAAAGAGATTAATTCAAAGTCTGTAAATTAAGTGATGAAACCAAGTTCCCTTTTGTCCCCACCTTCCAAATCCCTCCAGGCAGAATGCTATGGCCAGGCATTCCCTTAAGTGAATGTTGAAATGTCTTCTGTGGAATTTGGGGAAGTAATAATAAAATGACCAACAACTTTTCCAGTTTCCCTGAAGTGAAGCCATCAGTTGAAAACTACCACCCCCTCCACCCACACCCACACATATTTTTACTCACACACACACACACACACACATACACACACATACATATACACACACACACACACACACACATTTTAGCATCTTAAATATGAATGGACAACTAATATTAAACAAATAATTGAGAAAACCTCTAACATTAAAGGTTTTCATGTAAGAAATCAAAACAGACAGAAAAAAAGATCTTTATTTATCAGAGATAATGCAAGACAGAAGGAAATAGTTCCCCCTAATTATTATCCTCAGTTGCATATGAAAAAGAATGCATATGTTAAACAGCAGGAAATTAAGAAAGAAAAAACTCAGAGGCCAAGAAAGAACTTTTGGAAACTGACAGGCCTTAAAAACTTGAACAGGATGCCTGAAAAAGCAAGACAAAAGGGTGTAAAGTCAAAAAAAAAATCTGAAGAAAAAGAGAATAAAAAGATGACCAACGGGAAGGGAAAAAATATTTAAATAGAAGGTGAACCCAAGAACTCTATCATATAAATTATAATGGCTATAGAAAGAACAGAGAAAGTTGTGGGTTTGGAACCAGACGGAGGGTATTGTTACTTTCTCAAGGTAAGTTTCCATATGGAAAGGATGCACAGGTTGTCCAGCACAATAAGTGAAAAAAGAACCACATTAAAAGTTCATAAACATTAAATGTCAGAGAACAAGGGATCAAGAAAGGATTGTAAGATATTCTAAAATGAAAAAATTAAAAGTCACAAAGATGGAATAAGAATTAAAATGACTTCAGGTTTTTTAGTAACACTGGATGATAGAGGCCTATGGACCAAGGGCTTCAAAATTCTAATTGAAAACTTTTTAACTTAAAATTTTACACATCATCAAACTATCCATTAAGTTTAACAGAAGAACTAAAATACTTGAGGCATTTCAAATTTGAGGAACGACTCAAAAAAATTACCTCTATTTGTTAGGAAGCTGCTTGAAAATATACTCCAGCAAAAAGAGAGCCTAAGTCAAGAAAGATGAAGCCACGGGAAAGAGGAGGTAATGGATACCACCTAGGAAAGTGGTCTCGGGAGAACCCAGGGTAGCCACTGTGCAACTTTCCAGCATCACAGAGGACCCCAGTAGGATCATCTCTAATAAGAAGAAAGAGATAGGGTCTCAATAGAATCTCTTTAAAAAATGAAGTATTTGGAAAATATTAAGAACACATGAATGTCAAAGTATGCATTTTTAAAAATTAAGCAATTACAAATTCCAATAATAATAAAAAATGAAATGAGAAATAAAATGAAATCATAGCATTTTATTAGGCTCTGAAATAAATAATATTTTCACAATCATAATGATATAATGATTATTTATCATAAAATAATATATATTTATCTGATTATTTAGCTGATTATCACATAAAAATGGTGGTACAATTATTAGGAGGGTGAAGGATGGAAAATTGGAAAAGTGATGTAAAAGACCTAAATCCTTTTCTACCATGACAAGAAATCAATTGATAATGTCAAAAATAAATAAATAGAAATTACCAGCAGAGGCATATTACAGTTGACCCTTGAACAAGACGTGTTTAAATCACATGGGTCCACTTATACGTGGATTTTTTCCAATAAAACTTACACCAAGTGTGCCTGCCTCTCCTGCCTCCCCCTCCACCTCCTTTATCTCTTCTGCCTCTGCCACCCCTGAGACAGCAAGACCATCTCCTCAACTTCTTCCTCCTCAGCCTACTCAACATGAAGACAACCAAGATGAAGACCTTTATGATGATCCACTTCCACTTAATGAATAGAAAATTATGTGTTTATTCCTTATGATGCTCATAACATTTTCTTTTATCTAGCTTACTTTATTGTAAGACTACAGGATACAGTACATATAACATATATAATATGTGTTAATTGACTCTTTATGTTTCTGGTAAAGCTTCCAACCAAACAGTAGTTTGGGGAGAGTCAAAAGCTATACACAGATTTGTAACTCCACGGGGGTCAGCACCCCTAACCTCTATGTTGTTTGAAGATCAACTGTATTAGAAAACTTGGAATTAGCTACCAAAAAAGCTAATTAATTAAGAAGGGGTTATTTCTACATAGTGGGACTGAGGTGGGGAGGAAGAGGGTAAGGGAAAGTTTTTTCTTTTATCTTAAATCTCTTAGATACATTTAATATTTCAAATTATACACATATATTATTTACTGGTAAAGTGTTTTTAATTAAAAATGATTATATAGAAAATTCACTTCCAGGTATGATTGAGTCCCAGAGATTGAATTCACTATCTAACCTTGAACAACTACAAAACCAGACAAAATATATGAAATAGCAATTTTCAGACACTGGACAAAAGGCAGCACAAGGCCATGACCTCTGTGAGAAGAGAAACAAATGTGCTGAGCCCTACAATTGCCCTAGCACACTGCCAAAGTCTGCTTCCAGGCTGCAGTACAAAGACAAGGATCTCAAACAGAGCCTGGTGGCCTTGATTCCTGGAGAAGACAAAAAACAGAGCTCAGAGAGGCCACTTTGTTTAGAATTTGCCCGAGATAGTACCAGAGAGAAGGAAGGAAACCCTGCTTAGACAGATCTGCAGTGAAGGTCCCTTGTGTGTTTGGCTGGGTACTAAACTGCACATGAATAAGATGAAACTGCCTGATGCTGGTGAAAGAGCCACTAGAAAGCAGTAGGCTTAACAACTCTCTAAGCTCACCCTGGGCTGAGAATAGTTCAGGTTGCTACCAGCCATCGTAGAAAGACCTCATTATGCAAAAGGCATCAGCTAAAGTCTTCGGAAGGCTATTGCCTAAATTAACCCTATTCTAAAGGCTGCCCTGAATCCACCTTAACAGAACTTAATATCTGACCTCAGAAGGATCTACTTCCAAGAAATATAAATGCATGCCAGAAAAAAGTAAGCCCAACATCATTTTTAAAAAATACAATGAAATCCCATACTTAACGATGTAAAAGTCACAATGTCTGTCATTCAATCAAAAATTACCAGAGAAGTAGGCTAATATGGCCCATTACCAGAGAAAAATCAATGCCAATAAACCCAAGAATTACTGACATGATAGAACTCACAAGCAAGGATATTAAAATGGCTATTCCAAACTGTTTTATATGTTCAGGAAGGTAGAAGAAAACATGACCATGACAGAGAGAGAACTAACAAATATATAAAAGATCCAAACAGAATTTCTGAATATAGAAAAAGATTTAATTTTTTAAAAATATCATTGGATGAGACTGAGAATAGATTAGATAGTGCAGAAGAAAAAGACATAGCAATAGAAACCATCCACACTGAAGCACAGAGAGTAAACATATTGGGAAAAAAATCAGCAGTGTCTCTGTGATCTGTGGAACCATTTCTATCCATTCTATTTTGGTTTAACAATGCGTAATTAGCATTCTGGAAAAGGAAGAGGGATAGAAAAATATTTAAAGAAATAATGGCCAAAAACTTTTCAAATTTAATAACTATAAACTATAAGCAGGTCCTAAATGACATCAAGGAGAATAAACTTTAAAAAATTCAACAGGCCACTTTCTAATCAAATTGCTAAAAACAACTGATAAAAAAATTCTTACAAATAGAGAAAAAAGACACATTATATACACAGAAACAAATACATGAATGAAAGGGGACTTTATGTCAGAAAGTGTATGAACCAGAAGATAATAAAATTCAAATAAATGTTTATACCCAGCAAAAGTATATTTCAAAAATGAAAGATGAAATAAATACTTCCTCTAACAAACAACATATGAAAAAAACGTGCTACCAGCAGAGCTTCACTATAAGAAATTCTAAAGAAAATTCAATGGGCAGAAGGAACATGATACCAAACAGAAATTTGTGTCTGAATTTGGAATTAAGAGTGCCATTAATGAGAAATATGTGGGCTAATATAAAAACATTTTTTCATCATTGAATCTCTTCAAAAGAATATTGGCTATTTAAAACAAAAATAATACTAGCATGTCATGTGATTTATATCATATATAGAAGTAAAATGTGACAATAGTATAAAATATGGTAGAAGGTTCTTGCACTATACCTGAAGTGGTATAATATTATTTGAAAGTAGACTATGATAAGTAAAGATATATATTATAAACTTTGGTGCAATGAATAGCAAAATAGAGGTATAGCTAATAAGCCAACAATAAAAATCAAATGGAATCATGAAAATAATGTAAGAAAAGTGAAAAAGAAGGAATAGAAATGGGTAGGAAATAGGAAAATAAAGAACACAGTAGATTTGAACCCAGTCTTGTCAATAATTACGTTAAATGTAAATTATTTAAACATTGCAATTAAAAGCAGAGATTGTCAGATTGAATAAAAAGGCAAGATGTATTAGGCAGGCCTCTTTGATTGCAAGTAACAGAAACCTTATTCAAACGTTGATACTGACATAGTTGAGAAGTCCAGTTCCAAGAAAATACAAACACTCAACCAATGTAATTGTATCCTTTCTCTATCTCTTGAGTCTGCTTTTATTTGCTTGTTGGCTTCATTCTCCCAGAATAAAGAAGGCTTCTCCAGGAATTGAAGACAGTGGCCACAAATGAGTATGGTTTATAGCTCCCAACCTCAGGCAAGAGAAGGAACCTTTTATTAATAAGAAGCTTATCTCAAAACTTAGAAAAGAATCTCTTTGTCCTGCTTGCTCACGTTTCATCCAATCATGACCTTCATGGGTAGAATAATCTAGCCAGCATGTGGTCAGGGAAACCGGACACCATCATGAACACTCTGGACATGGTGAGCACCAAAGGTAAAATGCAAAATACACTGCAAGTCAAAAACGGAAGGGATGTTTGATTGGCAAATAGAACAGGCGCTCAACACACCTCTCCTCTGTTCTATTACCTCATCAAGTTTCCATCCCATCTCTCCCCTCTCCTCTTTGTTAAACATCTTCCAAAGCATGGATGCAACAGGCCTGTCTCTACTTCAACATCAGGCATGCATCTCCTTCAATTCATTGTAAAGTATATGTTGTAAAATAATGTTCCATAGAGCCTTTCTTATCTACAGCTTCATATACATATTCCCTTCTCACCAACCTCTACCCAAAGAAACGTCCACACACACAGCTAGGGATGAATGGAAGTAAAGATGACCACCTGACCCAAAAGTAGCCAGTATTTCAGCTGGGTAGAAATCCAATTTTGTGTGACCTTGCACCAAGAGATGAGCAAGGCTGAACAGATTCTATCTTGAGAACTTGATTTAAGACATGAGATTGCTGACAGTCGGTGGTGAGAAATTCCTGTAAATTGAAAGTAATGGCAGCCATTTTCAAGCTGATGAGTAAAGGGAGGAAGCTGTTCTTCAGAAATAGGAAAATGGAGCTGACAATAAGTAAAGGGGAGAGACAAGGATGTGGCCCAGGAGAGGCAAATAGAGGCAGTAGCCAGCTGCTTCTGCTTCTTTCGTCTCCCCTGGTGTTCAGCTGCCCTGATTTCTTGTCCTTTGATTCTGTGAAAGCTCTGTATCCTTGCAATAAGCACACTTCTTTACTTGAGTAACTTTGAATGACTTCTGTTTTCTTGCAACCAAAGGAGCCATAACTTAAACAATTGCAAGTGTCTTTTTAATTGTCTCTCAATATTGCACAGTAACTTCTTTAAGGGCACACAGTGCATTTTATTTCATCTGTGTAACCCAGATTTATATAATTCATCTGTGAATTATATAAATATTGATAAAGATAATAACGAATTATTACTCTGGTTACTTATACCTCTACTACTACCAGAATAGCAAATAGTTTGTTTTGCCTCCTCTACATTAATTCCTTTGTGAAATGGCTTTTTCTCTACTCACTATGGCTCTGGTAGGATTAAGAATTCCAGGTTTCCAACCCCCAGCCCAATGAAATAGGAATACAACCCATAATATAGGTTAGTCAGTCTCTCCCATGTGGGGATTTTTAATATGTCATTAGATGGTAGTTCCTTTAAAAAAAGGTTGGTAAGTTTCTGTAGCTGAGATCCTTGGAGCTCCCCTGGTTTCTAGCCTTCCAGGGGTCTGATTTCCAGCTCTTTCTTCAATCATAGGATTGTTGACTATCCTTGCAATAATTCTCCATTTCTTCTTTAAGTAATCAAAATCAATTTCTATTACTTCCAGACAGAATTTTCTCTGATGTAACTTGGTTCCCAGGGAGGCCAGTTTCTCCCCTGTCCATTTAGAATAACTAGAAGAAATCCTTATATTTGGAAAGAACAGAAACATACTATCTTTGAAACAAATAAAACATTCCTTTATTGATCAGTTGCTCTACTACTGATCCAACCTTCTGGGCTGCCTTTTATGCAAGAAGAACCATGGGTCCTGTCTTGTTTTTATATTCAACCTCATTCTCACCTTCTTAGGCTATCTCTGAGAGAAAGAGTCAGGAACATGATTTCTTAAGGAAGGTATATATATTTGGGAACCCAGGCAAACAGAAGCTACCTTCACTTAGCCAAATAACCCTTTTAACAGCAATATAATACAGACTTCATTCCTTGTGTATGAAGGGCCGGTATTCAACTTAACAGGGTATCTCCCAGGCTCATACCTGGCATCCCAGTTTCTAGTGATGGACTCACTCTGTCCCCTTGGACCAGCATCCCTCTTCATAAAGAAGCCTTACTGAGGATGTTGTTCTTGATTCTTGCAAGACCTTGAGTTTCAAGGCTTTAGTCTTCTCTCAACACTCTGACTCATTATTGTATTTTACTGAAGTACTTAGAATGAGAGCTTTCGGGAAGAGCTCTGTACAATTATGTAAATGAATAGGCACATTTATTTGAAATGTTTTCAGATTTCTTAGAATGAAACTTCATGTTCTTTCCTTGGCACTAATTTCTTAAGGTGGGTAGCAGTACTGGAGGATATCCTGATATCTACTGACTTGAGAGGTGTTTAGAAGGCAATCTGAAGTCCAGCCAATAGATATCAGTTCATTTTGCTAATAGTTGTTGCACACCTGCTCCACACCAGGCTCTGTGCTGAGAGCTGGGTACACAGTAGTGAGGAAAACAGACACAGCCCTACCTTTGAAGATGACACAATCTAGTAGAGAAAAGAAAATAAATCAATGAACTCAAAAATAATCACAAATGAGTGATTAGTGCTATGAAAGAAATGAACAGGAAACAATGATAGGCAATAATAGGAGGAACCCTTCTTAAATGAGAGAAGGCAGAGGAGGCTCTCTGAGGCCTGAAGGATAAGGAGTTGGTGGTACAGGAACCAGCTGGATGGAATAGTATAGATGAGACCTGGAGGTGGGAAAGAGATTCATGTGTTTAAAATACTAAGTGGAACAGGGAAGGGAGGGAGAGATGAAGGGGGAAATTCAGAGTGGGGGCCATGAACAGAGTTTGGATTTTACATTAAGCATAGTGAAAATATAGTCACTTTGGAAAACAATGTGACAGTTTCTTTAAAAGTTAAATATAAATTTACTATAGCCCAGCAATTCTACTACTATTTACCCAAGAGAAATGAAAACATGTGTTTACACAAAGCCTTATACATGAACATTTATAGTAGCATTATTTATAATAGTCCAAGATTGGATAATAGAATGGACAAATAAATAGTGGTGTGTCCATAAAATGGATTACTGTTAGGCAAATAAAAAAGGAACAGACTACTGTTACAAGACAGACTTGTGTTGACTAGTGCCTACTTGGGTGTATATAATTATGAAAACTCATTGAATAGACCAAATAAGATTTGCACATTTTGTTGTATATAAATTATATTTTATTTTTTTATTGTACTTTAAGTTCTGGGGTACATGTGCAGAATGTGCAGATTTGTTACATAGGTATACACATGCCATGGTGATTTGCTGTATCCATCCCCCCATCATCTACTTTAGGTATTTCTCCTAATCTTAGCCCTCCCCAAACTGGATCCCTTCCTTACAGCTTATACACAAATTAACTCCAGATTGATTAAAGATTTAAACATAAGACCTAACACCATAAAAACCCCAGAATAAAACCTACGCAATACCATTCAGGACATGGGCATAGGCAAGGACTTCACGACTAAAACACCAAAAGTAATGGCAACAAAGGCCAAAGAGACAAATGGAATCTAATTAAACTTAAGAGCTTCTGCACAGCAAAAGAAACTATCTTTAGAGTGAACTAGCAACCAACAGAATGGGAAAGAATTTTTGCAATGTACCCAATTGACAAGGGGCTAATAACCAGAATCTACAAAGAACTTAAACAAATTTACAGGAAAAAACAAACAACCCCAACAAAAAGTGGGTGAAGGACATGAACAGATACTTCTTAAAAGAAGACATTTATGCAGCCAACAAACACATGAAAAAAAGCTCATTATCACTGGTCATTAGAGAAATGCAAATCAAAACCACATTGAGATACTATTTCTCGCCAGTTAGTATGGTGATCATTAAAAAAATCAGGAGACAACAGATGCTGGAGAGGATCTGGAGAAACAGGAATGCTTTTACACTGTTGGTGGGAGTATAAATTAGTTCAACCATTGTGGAGGACAGTCTGGCAATTCCTCAAGGATCTAGAACTAGAAATAACATTTAACCCAGAAATCCCATTACTGAGTATATACCAAAAGGATTATAAAACATTCAATTATAAAGGCACATGTTCATTGTGGCACTGTTTACAATAGCAAAGACTTGGAACCAACCCAAATGCCCATCAGTGATAGACTGGATAAAGAAAATGTGGCACATATACATTGTGGACTACTATGCAGCCATAAAAAGGATGAGTTCATGTCCTTTGCAGGAACATGGATGAAGCTGAAAGCCATCATTCTTAGCAAACTGACACAAGAACAGAAAACCAAACACTGCACGTTCTCACTCAGAAGTGAATGTCGAACAATGACAACACATGGACACAGGGAGGGGAACATCACACAGTGGGTCTGTCAGGGGTGGAGGGGCTAGTGGAGGGATGAATTATATTTTAATACTAAAAGTATAATGAGAAGTTGCTGAAGAGTTTTCAAAGCAAGAGGAAAATGTAATTTTATTTGTTTTTTACAGATTCCTCAGATCACTTTGTGAAAATAGATTTGAAGGGAGCTTAGAACAAGTAGGGTTACCAGTAAAGGGGTTAATGCTGTAGTCCAAGAAAAAGATTCTGAAGGCTTAGACTAGTGAGGAATAACAGAAGCCAATAGACAGCCTTAAGATATACTTAAGAGGTAGAAATGACAGGGTTTATTTATTTTTTTTAAAGGATGAGGTAGAATTGCTTGAACTCAGGAGTTTGAGACCCCCTCTCTACAAAAAATAATAATAATGATAGTAATAATTATCCAGGCATGGTGGTATGCACCTGTAGCCCAAGCTACTTAGCAGACTGAGGCGGGAGGATCTCTTCTGCCCAGGAGGTCAAGGTTGCAGTGAAGTATGATAGCACCACTGCAGTCCAGCCTGGAGAACAGAGAGAGATTCTGTCTTAAAAGAAAAAAAAGAAAAAAGAAAAAAAAAACGACCAACTACAAAATGAAGAAATGAAGGATAACGCCTACATTTTTGGCTTGAGCAAATGGGTGAGTAGTCTTGCCATTTACTAAAATAAGTGGGCAAACCACGAGAGGAGCTAGTTGAAGATATAGGGGAAAGAAAATCAAGAGTTCTGTTCTGGCACTGGAAACACATTCATTGAAGCATATGAACGATAGACGCTGAAGACCATAAGAAGGAGGAGGGAGGGAGGGCAGCAAGGGCTGAAAAATACTGATTAGGTACCATGCTCACTACTTGGGTGGTGAGCTCAATCACACCTCCAAACTTCAGCATCATGCAATATACCCTTGTAACCAACCTGCACTCGTACTCCCTGAATCTAAAACAAAAGTTGAAGAAAAAAATTGAAAAAAAAAAAAAAAAACACTTCTAAAGATTTCTATTCGGGTCATATTCAGGCTTAGATGCCTATGACATATCCAGGCAGAAAACTCAAGTAGGCATTTGGATATGTGTGTCTAAAGATCGAAGGAGAGAGTGATCTGGAGATATACATTTAGACATCATCAACATGTAGATGATATTTTGGGCCATGAAAATAAATCATTTAGGAAGAGAATGTAGAGAGAACAAGTACTGTAAAAAAAAAAAAAATCAATATGTAGATGTTGGTACAGGAAAAGAAGCACCAATAAAAGAACCTGGATGAAATTGTCAGAGACACAGAGATAGGAAGAAGACAAAAGGTGAAATGTCAAATAAAGGAGTGGCCATTGGGATCCAGCTCAACTGAGAAACTGAGTAAAATGAGAGTATAAATTGTCCATTGGACTTGCCAGCCTGGAGATTGTTGGTAACCTTGACACAAGATTTGGGTGAAGTGTTAAAGTCAGAGACCCAACTTGAGAGTCTGAAAACTAATCAAAGTCTTAAACCATGGAACAAGTATGTAAACAGCTATTTTGAGATGTTACACTGTGAAGAGATGCAGAGAAATGGGCAGCAGCTGAAAAGGGATGAAAGAATCAAAGGACTTTTAGGCTTAAGGGAAAGTCAATCACATTTGTGAACTGAAGAGAATAGCTCTGGAGAAAAGGGTAGGATTGGTAAGTTAGAATGAGTAAGAAATAGCCAGAGGAGTAAGACGTTGCAAAGGCAAGAAAGGACAGGATCTAGAACTCCAGGAATTTCCAGCTCCAAGACTGGGGGTAAGAACAGCATATTTTCACTTTTATACGAGAAGGTAGAAGGCAGAAGACCCACATGAATACAGATATAGGCTAGGGGAGTTTCATGGCTGATGGTTCTAATTTTTTTTAACTAAATACAACTGAAACAGAATAATTAGATCAGAGTGAAGGATGCAGGAATGGAGTAGGGAATTTGAGAAGATAGGCAAAGGTGGGAAACAACATCCTAAATGATGGAAAAGCAAGTTTATTAATTACGGGTTGAATGCCAAGCGGTGGATTGAGGTCATGCATTTAAAAAGAAGCTTCTCAGCTTGTGTGATTTTCTCCATCAACATACAGTTGCTCAAATTCTTTCAGGTAATGGGTTGAGTACATTGAGCCTTGGAATTTTGCCAAGTGAGTATGACAGCTATAGAGAGAGACACAAAATGACTGAGCAAGTGATGAAAACTGTGGACCATGTAAAGAATGCTCGACAGAAGGGGCATGTTGACAAAAGGGCAGCTTCTCGCTCGATTTCCAGTCTCCGGGTCTGTGCTTCCCTTCCCTTCCATCTCCCCACAACCACGCACTGCCTCTGGACAGATCTACGCATCTCTCTATTCTGACCGGAGGCTGGAAGAGAGACTTAATCAGCTCCCAGCCCAACGTCTGGAGTTAAGCCTTGGTCTCCTCTGACCTCCAGATGCAGATTCAGCATACAATACTGAACACCTCTGAACCCATCCCTGTGCCCAGATTGAACCTTTATGTGGTACCCTGGTTCAAAGAACGGGGCTATCATCGCCTAGAACCCCTTTCTCAGACCTACGTTTCCACAAAATGGAGATCCTCAAACTAGTGGCTATGGTTCTCCTGCCTGCCCCCAGCCTTCTCACATCAGGGCCTCCCCACCATGGGCCTTTCTCTGCCTCTCATGTCACCAGCTCTCGCTAAGAGAGAAAACACTGTAACATGATTGGACAGAACCTAAACAATCAACAACCGCCGGGCGCGGTGGCTCACGCCTATAATCCCAGCACTTTGGGAGGCCGAGACGGGTGGATCACGAGGTCAAGAGATCGAGACCATCCTGGTCAACATGGTGAAACCCCGTCTCTACTAAAAATAAAAAAAATTAGCTGGCCATGGTGGCACGTGCCTGTAGTCCCAGCTACTCGGGAGGCTGAGGCAGGAGAATTGCCTGAACCCAGGAGACGGAGGTTGCGGTGAGCCGAGATCGCGCCATTGCACTCCAGCCTGGGTAACAAGAGCGAAACTCCGTCTCAGAAAAAAAAAAAAAAAAAACACAATCAACAACCATGTTTTCCCAACAGGCTTGATCAGTTTTTTAGGTGGTGTTTCGTTTCCCATCTCACTATTGTTTCTTGTGGGTAATTCCCTTAGAGAAGAATCTAGTGGGAAGAAGCATTGACATCCAGGCAGGCCTGTGTTCCTGGCCATCATGTCATTATAATAGGTCCCAGCAAAAACAAAAAGAACCCAACGCTCACTTTGACTCCTAAACCACCCAACAACCTACCAGGATTCCTGATTAAATGCACCCTAAATTCCTCTTGAGTTAGCCCTACCCACTTAATTATATCCCCAAACCTTCGTTTTGATACCCACTACATTACTTATTATATATTGAATTGTGTCTCCAAAAAAGATATGTGAAAGTCTAACCCCCTGTACCTCAGAATGTGACCTTATTTGGAAATCCAATCACTGCAGATGTAATTACTTAAAACAAGTTCATACTTGAGTAGGGTAGGCCCTTAGTCCAATATGGCTGGTGTCCCTGTAAGAAAGGAAGCGCTGCAGAGACTCGGGTGCACAAGGGAAGAATACCATGTGGCAGCAGAGGCAGAGACTGAGGTATGCAGCTTCAAGCCAAGGAATGCCACGGATTGCTGGCAAAGCACCGGAAGCTAGGAAGAGGCAAAGGAAGATTCTCTTTTACAGGTTTCAGAAGGAACATGATCCTGCTGTCACCTCAGTGTTGGATTTCTGCCTCCAGAACTGTGAGACAGTAAATTTCTGTTGTTTTAAGTCACCGACTTTGCGTTATATTCCAGGAAGAGCCTGCGTGACATGTGACCATGGCAGCTATCCAGCTCAGGAAACACAGAATGCTCCAGCCAGCCCGGAAGGAAAACACCTCTTTCCTTACCAGTAGCGCAAGAAAGAATTCTGTAAGGGAGCAGGAAGGGCTCACATTGAGCCATCTGCATAGTGACCCAGAGAAGCCGGGGCCCCTGGGTGCCATGGTGTTTGCACACTGGAGCAGAGACCACACCCCCTCAGGCCACCCAGTATGTCAAGATGTGTGAGGGTGAGATGCCAGGACTCTAGAGGGACTAAACTGTCAGCAAAATGAAAGAAAGTCTGTTTAATTTCCTCTCAAAAACGTAAGACTAATCCAGGTACAGTGGGTGCACACCTGTAATCTCAGCTACTCAGGGGCTAAGGCTGGAAGATCTGGAGCCAAAGGGTTCAAGGCTACAGTGAGCCATGATCACACCACTGCACTCCAGCCTGGGCAACAAAGTGAGACCCTGTCTCTAAAAAAAATAGAAATAAATAAAAAGAAAAATCAAAATTATCTTCTTTAAAAAATTATTTACCATCAGAGACAGAATAAATTTTTAGAAACCTGCTTGATGTTTGAATATCATGAAAGATTCTTGGTCTCTGTAAGGTAGGCTAAAAGAATCACAAATTAACACTCAGCTGAGTTAAAAACTGGAAAGCAAAGGAAACTGGATGAAATTTAAAATATATTAAGTTACAATGGAATAAAAGTAAAGTAGCAAGACATTTTAAATCTCCCTAAAGGATAATAAATGACAATGATTAACAAAATTGACCCTCCAAAAAATATCATCTGCAATATAGAGAAGAAATTTAGGAAAATCTCCAAGATTAGTGATGAAAGAAAACAAGAGATGAGAAGGATGAGAAAAGAGGTGATAACCATGGAAACAGATACTGAACATCAAATCACAAAAAGTTGTCAGACCAAGAAGCTCATCCTTATCTAGTATCTAAGGGATTAGTCCAACGTACAAGGCTACTCTTAGGCCAGAGGGGTTCCTGCCCGGGCCCCCACATTGTAGAGAGTTCTTCTTTGGCCCTCTCAGGCCATGCCGCTCCCCATGAAGCAGAGTCTTGGAACCAACAGGATAAGCCCACCCCACCTGTCCCTTCCCCTATACCCCCGATCCAAACTACACTCTGGGTATCCTGGATTAAATTCTTTGCCCAAACAGCGTGAGTCTGCTTCCCAGACTTGTGATGGCCTCTTCCCTGGACTTACTCTCCAAAATTTAGACCACTCCAATAGGGTGTGCATGTCTAGGCTTAAGGTAGGCAAGAAGCAGCTGCTTGCAGGACCTACAGACAAAACTTCGACATGCAAACTGAGATGTCTACCTGTGTGCATGCACTGGCCCCTTGCAAAGCCTCCATGGGTTGGAGCCAGGAGCGGTAAGAGAAAGTGAGGCAATCTGGAGTTTGGGGACTATGAGTTGCCTCTCTCTGCAATGTGTATTCTCAGAACTCAAAGGAGAATGAGGATTCTAAATGCAAACCAGCCTTCCTTCCATGTGCTTCTACAGGTATATATGTCCAGGTAGAAGGACAGAATATGTTTTATTTAACAGTATGTTAGCATGACTTATGATGCTTAAATACTTAAACATAGGGTATGTGGTCCTCCATCTGTGCTGTTTTCCCGAACCCCACGATCGTGGGGACAAGCAGGGTTTGCCAGTTATATTGTCGTTTGTGACAATTTTTCCCTTCAGGTCACCTATATTAAGAAACGTGACATTTTACCACTGCCTGTGCAGAGAGCAGCAGCCAGCTTCTTTCACAGAAGAGAGGATAAGGACTTTCTGGAAGGGCACCTTGCTACAGTTAGAACCAGGAGCTGGAGCATCAAAACCCAACAGCGCTCTCCCTTTACAGCTGAGCCCATGAGGGCAGGACCCCATAGTGGAACCCAGTGTCATGAATTGCTGACAGGTGGCAGTCAGGTTAGAGGTCCTCAGTGCCACTGCTACACTCTGGGTGTCACCTCAGGATTGTTGGCGGGCTTTCTGCTGATGAGGCTCAGTTGTTTAATTACTGAATGACATTGCGTGCAGCCAGTGACATTTTGCTTCTAGTTGCACAGGTCTGCCATGGCAAAATTCACCTCCTCATGCCTGGGAATTTTAAGGTCTTTAATCCAGACAGCCCTGGTCAGTTTGACCAGGTACCCTCACCCAAGCATGTTTGGAGAGAACCACTACTGCTATTTATAGTGACATCTGTGTGTGGCCACTGGGGGAGCTTTTGTGCCAGGCCATCCCTAATGCATCTCAAGGAGCTTCGGTGGGAACAGACTGGACTTCCAGACCAGCTGCTGCTGGTCACAAATAGGTACTTGTGACAGTTAATTTTACATGGTAGCATGACTAGGCTATGGTACCTAGGTATTTGGTCAAATACCAGTCTAGATGTTGAAGTGAAGGGTATTTTTTTCCCCAATGTGATTAACATTTAAATCATAGAGTGCAGCAGATTACCCTCCTTAATATGAATGGGCCTCATCCAATCAGGATGAAAGACAGGTTTCTCAAAGAAGGGATTCTTTTCAAGATTACAACAGAGAAACCCTATCTGGGTTTCCAGCCTGCTGTCCTGTGGAATTCAGACTCATGACTCCAGTATCTACTCTTGTCTGAGTCTCCAGGCTTCCAGCCTGTGCCCTACAGGCCTATAGGTCTCTGATTTGCCAGCTCTTAAAATCACGTGAGCCAATTCCTTCAAATAAATCAAACTCACTCTCTCTCTCTCTCTCTGTCTGTCTCTCTCTCTCTCTCTCTCTCTCTCTCTCTCTCTCTGTGTGTGTGTGTGTGTGTGTGTGTGTGTGTGTACATACTTCTATCTATCTATCTCCTGGAGAAGCCTAACTAATACAGTATTGAAGCACTGCATTCTGGAATGCAATGGAAATGGGTGCGCTGGGGATTTTTTTTGTACCCAACCTATATAGACAGGTACTTTGCTTACATTGCTTAACTAAGATACATTCAAATTCGATCAGAGCTCCTGATCAGAGGCAGAGGCAGAGGCAGTCTCCAGGCCCACCAAGTCCTAGTAATGTAGGAATTGGATTGCACTGGTGTCCTGGCATCAGGCCAGGCTGGCGTGGGAGTCAGGGAGGGAGGCTGCAGCTCGGTGCTCCTGCAGCCGCCTCCTGCTCTGCTCACTGGTTCTGCACAACTGGGTCCCATGGGCCAGCAGGCCAGCCCCAGAAGTCACTCTCTGATGGGGAGGGAATTTACACTATGACAGACCAGGCTCCCATGGGTGCAGAGCCTAGGCATGACTGAGCCCAATGGTGGCTAGTTCTGAAAGCTGCCAGCTGGGGAGGCCTGGAGACCATGAGCCAGCACAACTGGATGGGGCTCCCACTAACATCCACACATGGCGGGCAGAGCCTGGGGTCAACTTCACCCAGAGTGGCTGCCCTGTAGGTGATGACAAGCAGGAGAGCTGCGGCCAGAATCATGACATGACTTCTGATGATTCTCTCTTTAAGACTTGGTTTTCTCATCTGGAAAATGGGGCTAATAATACCTGGGAGCTGTGCAGTGAGAGTTAGAAAGGGGTAACGCCGTGTGGAACCACCAGGCCCATAGTTTATGCCCAATAAATGTTTGATTCCTTCTTCTTTTCTTAGGAAGAAATCAGAGAGCCTTTCATGAGGAGTGACTTGAGCAGGGACTGGAGCCCTTGGTTAACTCTGTGACCTTGGACAAGTGACTTCACCTCTATGCCTGCCTCTTCATCTGTGAAATGAAATCTCCACTCATAGAATTATTGTGCAGACTGGTGGAGACAGCCCATGCGGGTAGAGCACTTAGTGGAGTAAGCTCTCAGTAAATGTTAAAAAAAGAAAGCTCTCAAACCCCTGCTCTTCAGGAGGAACCGCAACAACCGGGGCAGACTTAATCTGCTCTTGGAATATTGCAGGGCAGAGGAGAAGCAAATGGCAGTGCTATGATTTTCAGAGTGGTGTTGGCTCTTCCCCTGCCTGGTCAGCATGAGTGCTGGCCTCCTCCTAAGCCTTCAGCCTAGAATATTGCACTTCGCCACCTGTCGCCCAGGCTCATTAGTCCATGGCAGCGAGTGGGCGTGCCTAATGACAGACGCAGCCCTGTGTGCAGAATGTGAGGGCCGAGCCTGGTTCCAAACACATGGTTCACTCAGAGGATGGAGCCAGCCCGGCCAGTCCATCCTCCAGGCTGGAAAGGGAGGCCTGGGGCTCTGGACAGATGGCTCTTTCCTCTTTTGTCTTGCTCAGCTTGTGAGGAAGCATCTTCTGTGAATGGTGCACATTTTCTTACCCTTCTTCCACAAACGGGTTAAGGTTAAGAAAAGCTCCTGGTTTTGAATATGTAGGGCGGGGAGCTGCAATTTATAAGCACATCTGCCTCCTGAGGGGGATGGGTCCTTTTCGATGGCAATCCCGTCTGAATAATCAAAGGTATGCAAAGATGACCAGGAGGAACTCAATTGAGAGGCGAGGCCAGCCACTAAAGAAAGTAGAAAGGGGAGAAAAACGTTGAGAAGCAATACCCCCAGTTGATGAAAGAATTAATGAACATGCTAGGATCAAGACATCTAATATGCAGTTTTAAGTTATATACTTTTTTTATTTCAAGTCTTTGGTAGAGTCTGCTCTATATACAAATCTATATGTGACTTTGTGTGTGTATAAATTTAGAAAAGGGGTGAGTTCCACCTCTGAGTAAACATGGTGCAGACATCAGGCCATAAGGGGTCAAAGAAACCTTAGAGAGGAACCGGACCTTCCACAAGTATGGAATCAAGTCTTTCTCATTCCAAGCTTAAGAGATAAGGAGACTCCAGCTGACACCTACCAAATACGTACCAGGTTTAGTCTGATGATCACCTAACAGAGCCCTGGTTCTGCAAACTCGGCTCCATCTGTTAGAGTGATGAAGTTTTTTTAGCAGCCTTGCCTCTTTCCACTCTTGCTTTCCAAGGCAAACAGCTATGTCTAGAAATGAAATCATTTGTGGGGAGTGCCCTGTACCCTATATTTGCAGGTGAAAATCAGACTTGTCCCCTGCAACACTGCCAGGATTCCAAGGACCGAATGCCTGGAGTCAGTCATACTAGGCTTTCTGTACCCTCCAGCTGCCTTCCTCTTGCAACAAAAAAGCATCATTTGGAATTGATCTACACTATCGCCTTGCAAAATAACTAGCAGCCCACAGTGTTTTTTTAATTATCTCTATGCGGCCCTTGCTTCATCCATCCCCATCACCTCCACAAGTAACACCCTCCTGCCTGCTGTGATGTGGAGGGCTGAACCATGAGAATTTCCTTAGCAGGTAGTCATATCTTACTTCCTGGTTTTAAATTAACCACATTGTAAAGATTCCAAAGCCTAATAATTATAATAATATAATAAAATTTAAATTAACCACATTGTAAAGATTCCAAAGCTAATAATTATAACAAAATAGTAACAATAACAGCAAGCAGATATGGAATACCCAGTCTATGACAGGCACTTGGCCAAGCTCTTTGCACAAATTGTTGCACCTCTTTCTAACAGCAACCCTATGCAGTAGGTGCTATTTTCCTATTCCTATTTTCCAGAGGAGGAAACTGATGAATTTCAGAATTTAGTAATATATTTTGACCACCTACTTGACATCAGCTTTCCCTTTAATTATTCTTTTTTTTTTTTCAAAAATCATTTATTGAATACTCACTGTGTGCCAATATGGTAAATCATATTATTCCCATGAAGAAACTAAGCTGGAGGTGGTGAACTGAAATCAGGCAGGAGTGCTCAGCTAGTCCATGGCCAATCCCCATGACTGTGCCTCAAGACTGAATCTTTGAGGAACTCTGAGTTATAAGCCTGCCCATGGAATTTCAACCCTAGAAAAGACTTCCAGAATGTGGTACAAGCAATATTGGCAGGAAAGAAGGGTGGAAATAGACCAGGCAGTAAGAAAGCCAGGGGCTTCCCAAGTTTCGCATCTCCAGTTCAAGAGAATAAGGGAATCATTCAATTTCAAGGTGTAATTAAGTTTCCTTTTTTAACAGATCATTAGGACCATACCAAACCCCAGGCCAGATTTCACTCTTCCTATCACCAATTGCCCTGTAGGTCCACTCTTAATAGCTGGAAACACAGTTTCTCCTTGTTTGCATTTGATCTTTCCCCCAGGGCAGAAGAAGATCAAGGGCCCCCTGGGGCTGGTGCAATCAGTCAGCAGCCCACCTGGGCCAGGTAGGAGAAGAGGGAGCAGGACTGGGCATCTCACTCTGCCCCTGAGGCTGGCCAAAAAATGGTGGCAAAGGGAGCTGAACAGTATTTCAAAGCTCGGCTACCTGAGGCTCTGCAATGCTTTCCAGATACAACAAAGACCAGCTCTCTGCCTCTAATACAGGTGGGGAGGGGCAGCCATCCCCTGTACTTCAGGACCATCCAAAGGTGCTAAAGGATTTGTGGTGAGATAAAGCCAGGAGGCTTTACTGCAGCCTCCCTCTCTGTGCCAACCCACAGCAATGTGAGCTCAAAAGTCCCACCAACAGGATCCATAACTGAGCTCAAACCATACAGCCAGCCCCTGTGCTGCATGCTTCATACATGGTTCCTTATTAAAACCCTACCACGGCCCAAAGAGGATGGCCCTGTCACCGGGATAGACCCCACCCCATCTAAGCAATTGGAGAAACTTTTAACAGATCTTCTTTAGTGTCTTTATCTACAGACACAGCTGCTTAAAGAAATCAGATGGCCTGGATGCCCAGAGAGTCTCATGACCGCTTGCAAATCAGAACAAGTGACCCCCAGTTACCTTTAGGTCATGAATATATCATTACAACTCTAAAATCCCCTCCCCAAAAGAAGACTGCAACCATTTGGTGTACATGTGCCAGGTGAAGAAGCACGTTCAGGGACGGTGCCTGTGCATCTGGAGTTCTACCTGTGCATTCCAACTTGCCCTCCCGCTTCTAACTCCTCAAACTCCCTGGCTTCCCATCACTCAGGGAGAGGTGGCTTTAGAGAACTGAGCTCCGCTTCTCCATTCTTTGGCCATTGAATGAAACTTGATTGCCTCCCCAATTGGATGTTCTTTCTTTGCTGCTAATATAAAGTAGGGAAAGAATGCCGTTTATCGGTGACGGTATTACCAGCCTCTTGTTACAAGTGAGAAAATAGAAATTCAGAGTGCAGAGCTTCATGGGCAAGGTCATGGGCATTGTAAGCAGCAGAGCCAGGATTGGAAGTGTGGTCCATCTGCTGGTAATTGTTTATCCAGAAGTGGCTTAGCCTCCCTCTGGGCTCTAGTTCCACACTGCCACCCTCCAAATCACGCTAGACACAGGAATGCTTCCCCTCAATACCTCAGAGACCAGCTCTCCCATGTGTACCAAGGAAACTATAGCTTACTCAGCCTTTTGCCCAAGGTTAGGTGTTTCTCAGCCTCAACATCTGTGTCAAATACCTAGTTTCACAGGCAACTTCTGGTGTCCTCTATTATTGAGCATGAGGAAAACAAGATTGTTTTTTCTTCTGAGGCCCAGAAGGTAAGGCCTCTCTCGGTCACAGCTTCTCTGCTTTGCAGTGCCATCAATCCCCAAATTCTGGAAAAATCAGTCCTGCTGGAAACAAGGCTCCTTACCTCCGGCCAGGATCTGCCTCTGTGTGTGAGACCCACGGACTCAAGAGACCCCTGGCAAATGGTCCTCCTAACTTCCTCAGGAGTGAAAAGTGATGCATTTCCAAGGTGAGTTCCTGGATGGTGAATGCATACCAAGGTGACAGGAAAAACTTCCTAGCTGTGGAAGATAAAAATAATGCCTGGGAACTGAGGAATGGGGAGGCAGTGATGGAAGCTTCCAGAATGCTGTCCTCACTGGGTAGACTTTTGCTTTAAGTGCTCCTTCAGTATGAAAGTGACACAGGAGGCAGGACTCTACTCTGAAGGCAGGGCTTAGACACGGAACCAAATTGAGAACTAGTTAAAACAGGACTAGGGTGAAAGCAGTTTTCCATAAGACACACTGGTGCTGCCACATCAGATTATTATTGCTACGGCAACATCCGTAAGTTACTGCCCCTTTCCACATTGATAACCCAACAACATGGAAGTGACCACCCTTATCGTAGAAATTTCCACAAAAACTACCCCTTTGTCTGCATATAATTAAAAGTAGGTATAAATATGACTGCAAAACTGCCTCTGAGCTGCTATTCTTGGCACACTGCCTATGAAGTAGTCCCACTCCACAAGGAGCAGTACCTCTGCTGCTGCTGTACATTGCTGCTGCAATAACAGTAGCTGTTTAACACCACCTGCTGGCCCTTGAATTCTTTCCTGGGTGAAGCCAAGAACCCTCCCAGGCTAAGCCCCAGTTTTGGGGCTTGCCTGTCCTGCCTCAAACGGATTTAGTTTGCATTGCCAGAGAACAGGTGGTCATGAGTTCCTTCTCCTAGCAGGTGGGCTACATTGGGATTTTAAGCATTTCTATTAAAATGTTACATCCACTAACAAATACTTCCCAAAATGTGTCACCTGCAACCATGTGAGCTCAGGAGACACAGCTTAGAAACCTCGAGCTTTAGAGATGCCTGACTTAGTATAGCCACCAATTAACAACTGAGGGCCAGACCCAAGCATCTCAGAGTGGCCAGCAGAAATTCAAGAGCAAAAGAACACACACAAAAATTCTGAGATCTTTTTGGAGAAATGATTCTTCAGAATATAAGACTGCCCAAAACTGGGTAAAGAAGGAAGGTATTAAAGGAAGTTCCATTGTTGGGACAAAGAGGAAATCTCTGATGTACAAATAATGCTGCTGACATTAGTGTCCTAAACCAGTGGATAGTTACATTTTTATTTTTTGCAAAGACTAACATAGGGGGTTGGGGTTGGGAGGGTTATTATATGTTTATGAATTATTTTTTTCACATTCAAAATAAAAATAGCTCTCTTGAATCCTATGGGAAAGAATATGTATCTTCTCATTGCTGTGGAGAAAAGTGTTAGTGTGAGAACTGTGATTCTGATCATTCAAAAAATGTAATACCTGGGCATATTTGAAAGCAAACAACAGAAACAGCCTTCAAATTTGCTATGCCTTAGAATTGTTTAGGGCTCTAGAGTTTATGTGGTGCACTCACTGCTCTTTCTCTGCTTGGGTACCTGCAAGCCTAGGGAAAGCACAAGATTAAAGACTGAATTTTGCAGAGATGTTGAGGTGGGACTCCTTTTAAAATGCAAGATCCTTGAGAAGGAAAAAATGAACAAGTTCAATAAGCTCTTCTCATATCCCATAGGTGAAGCTTCCAGCCTTTAATGCCTTGAGCATGGAGGTATGGAGATAGGAAATTTAAGGGAATGGTAGGAAAACACTGCCTGCCAAAACAATCAGTTTGAATTTTTAGTTACACCGCTACACTTATCCCACCCCTAAGCATTGTAAATAAGGGGTTCAAGAGCTTTTAAATGGTGGTAGCCTTTAATCTGCAAATATGTGCTGGTGATGCTCATGTATTCCGTGTGTGTGTGTATGTGTGTGTGTGTGTGTGTGGTTGTTGAAATAAATTACCACAAACTCGGTGGCCTAAAAGAACAGAAATTTATTCTCTCACAGTTCTGGAAGTTGCAAGTTTATAATCACCATCACTGGGCCAGAATCAAGATGTTAGCAGAGCTTGCTTCAGAGGTCTAGGAGAAAATCTACTCCTTAGCTCTTCCCACTATTTCCTTGGCTGCTATCGTTACTTGGCTGATGGCCACATCCTCCAATCTTGGGTTAACAACCATAAATCTCTCTGTTCCATCTTCTCATCTCCTTTTCCTCTTTTCCAGAGAGGATGTCAAATCTCCCTCTGCCTTCCTTTTATAAGGATACATGTGATTGCATTTCAGGCCCACCTAACCTAGGATGATCTTCCATCCCCAGACCCTTAATTTAATCATACCTGCAAAGACACCCCACCCCTTACTTTTGCCATATAATATAACATTCTTAGTTCCCAGGGATTAGGTATCTTCTGGGGGAGCTATTTTCAGTTAACAACACCCCAATTGGTTGTGATGGAAAACATTACTTTAAAAGGGAAGTTAAGATCCCTTTTCTACCCATATTATGGAAGGCAGGAAGGAGAGAGAGAAACCGGGAACAGGCATGTGCTGGCAGTACAGTCAGAGGCCAGACTCTGAGAATAAAAGAACAGGAGAGCTGGATCCAGGAAGAAGATGTTCCTACTCAGATCCTCTTAGAGTATTGCCATTCAGGAACCAGTATGTAATGGAGGTAGACAGAAGTTTGGATTCTTGGAACTGGGGATGCTTGAAGAGGATGGTCAGTGGCCTCTGTGTAGTCGGGAAACAGGCCTGGGACACAGATAGAAAATGGGTCCATTGCCATGACAGCTTGGGCCTAGATGGATGATATATAAGAAAGAATGATATTCAACTCTTCTGAGCATTTGACACGAGTCATCCTCACCCTTGAATCACTCCCTTCTGGCTCTCCCACTTCTCTGACTGTCCCCTCTAAGTCTCTGCTTTAGCTCCAGCTGTCCACAGCAATGACCCGCTCCTAAGGTACCCACTGTGGGATTTTTTTTCATCCCTGGTTCACTCCCTGCACAATCAATAGGGTGAGACAGCAGGCATTAAAAGCACAGGTGCTGAAGTCCCACTGCCTGGCTTTCGATTCTGGCTGTACCCACTCCTGTGGGTGTGGTCTCAGACAAGTTACTTATGGGCCACACTGCTGAGCTTTACGATCTTCTTGTGCGAAATGGGGACAATTGGGTTGTTTGAGGAGCTAACGAGATAAAGCGTGCAGTTAGCGGGCAGCTAGTGGATGGCGTCCGCTGCTGTTCTTGTTGGTTTCGTGTGCTGGCTTGTTTCAGCTCTTCAGCTTGTCTGCCCTGTACATCTGAGCCCACAGAGGGTGCTGGCTTGCTACAGTCAGTGTGGAGATGGGCAGAACTGGAAGCAAGAGGAAGGGGAGAAAACCTGGGTGCCAAGCCTGTCATGGGGTGGAAAAAACATCTTTCTTCTTTTCACCTGTGGGCAGAAGACTAAGGAGAAATGCTGGGCTGTGCTTGTTGTTGGTCAGGGGCAACAAAAAGCTTACTTGGGCAGCCCCCAGGATGACTTTGCCCCAATCCTGCAGCCAGAAGCAGCCTCTATAACTGCCTGACCCCTCAGCTTCCAAGTTCCCCTGGGCCCATAGGAAAGATGAAGGGGCTTTGACCGAAGCTGCATAGTGGAAAACTGAACCTGGGGAGAAAAGCAGGAGCAAGAATTATTTAGCAGGAGAAGAGGCAGCTGAGGAGCAATTTAATAACAGCTTTTGAGGCTCCAAAGAGTTATTAGATAGAAATTGGTGACCAGCTGGTTCCTCTCTGCTCAGAGCATGGGGCCAAAGGAAATGAGTTTACATTCTGTGAAAGGAGATGCTCAGGTTAGATAAAAAGGAAAAAATCTTCCTGTCAAGGTAGAAATGGGCTGTTATAGGAACTGCGGCAAACACCTTGGGTGCATGAAGCCTGGTGCCAGGAAGATGGGTCTTCTGAGCTCTCAGGGATGCCTCGGTCCAGGGCTCCCAGTAGTAGGTTCCCAGTTCCCCTAAATGAGAAAGTGCTCTTTCCCTTTTCCCATGGCCAGAACGTGCTCTTTCCCAGCCAGGGAAGTGACTGCTCCTTCCTCCCAACTCCAGACCCCATCCCACCTCCTACCCCCAGGAACACAGTCCTAGGAACTGTGTTGAGAATAATGGGCTGTCCTATTGAGAGTGTGATGGATGCTGAGCCACACACATGCATCCTCTTTTCTTTAATAACCAAAAGCAGAATGCCCCCAAACACCACACGAATGCACAAAAGACTTATGAATAGCCCTATGCCTTCTCTTAGAGATGAGCTTTCTCTGTGTATGAGAAAACGTGTTTTCTCTCCTGGAATACAGAATGACAAAATCAGCTGCGACTGGCTGGACCTGGTCCCCTTGTCTCATTCATTCAACAGACATATACGGAGCGTCTGGTCTGTGTTTGTCTCTGCTCTGTGCACAGGCTCAGCATGGGAACAGAAGGCAGCGGGACCAGCAGCATGTGAAACAAATCAGCTCCATGTAGCAGTGAGGAGCAGAGAGCAGGATCGTCTCTTCTCACAAACAGAAGATGCTGGCCTTGTGCATTTTTCCCAGACGTGCAGTCAACCAAATGACCTGAAATTTAGCTCTTACTCTATGCCAGGCCACATGCTTACATAAATTTAAGTTTTTTTCTTACTATTTAGTGTCTCATTTAATCTTCATGAGCTCATATTGAGAACACTGTTATTAATTCCCTCACAAAATAATATCAGCCTCATAGGGTTGTAGCAAGTTAAACAAGCTAATATAGTAAAGCTTGCCTGGCTCCTAGCAAGTCCCATATAACTATTAGCTATAATTACCACTGCTGCTGTTATTATTCAGAGACTAAATGATCTCTCCAGGTTTGTACAGCTTGTAAGGCAGAGCCAAGCTTTGAACCCATGTTTATCTGACCCCAAAGTCCATGACCTTTCTGTCCATCTACCACACATGGAGGTACCACACGTAGCAGGCAAAAGCACAGGCTCTGAGGGTCAGAGAGACAGATCTAGATTTGAACCAGCTTTGTCATTTACTAGTTGTGTGACCTTGGGCAAATCACTTTACCTCTCTGAACTTCAGTTCTTGAATCTGTAAATGAGAATAATCATAGTACCTACCCTCAAGGTTAATTTTAAGAATTAAGTGATATAAGACATGAAAGCTCTCAGTAAGTGCTAAATGCATGTAATTATTATTGCTATCATCAGCCATTGAAAGGCAAGGCAAAGACAGAGTTCATCAAACAAAACCTCTACACTGGGAAAAAGGAGGCAGGATGCTTTGACCTCCAGGTCATCTAGAGACCTCTTCCAAACACATGTGGATATACTGTCAAGGAACAGCTTTTTTGGTAGTTGAGAATTTTACCAAAGAGTGTATGTTTCTCTCTCTCTAAAAGAATTCTCAAATGCTGGCCAGAAATCCCCGAGTGTCCTGGACACTTTAAGAACTCTGCGTAGATCAACAACAATATCAGAGTCTTCGGCTCTAATGTGGCAGAGCAGCCAACACAGCTCTGCAGTGGCAGCGTTTCTATCTTTGAAGGCCAGAGGTGGGCTTTAATGCTGCCGCCTGCACACAGAGAGAGAGGAAACTGCCTGACGCTTCCAAGAGAGCCCCACGCCCGCGATTTGTGCTTGACACCGATCTCCAGAGACTGCACGAGAGAAAGGCAAGGTTGAGAGTCAGAGTGCAAGGGGGTGGGTTCAAAGACTTCAGCTGCTGCTGCAAGATGGCTCCTGTGTCTTTCAGCTGGGTTGCTCTGCTAAGACCCTTTATTTGAGTAAGATGTTATTTTAAAACATTTTTTAGTTGTTTTGGGGAGTAAGTATCAATAACCATCATCTTTTATTGAAAATGGCAGATCCCTTGCTCAAAATGCAAGTGGGAATCAAAGTGCAAAGCAGAGACCCCTTTAGTGCAGGGTGGTTCCACCTGGGCTAGAAAGCCAGTGACCACCTGGAGCCTTCTAACAGCAAATGCTTACATAGCGCTTACCATGTTCTGGTACTACTTTAAGTGCTTTATGTATATTAACTCATTGAATTCTCACAACAACTCTACAAGGTTGGTATAATAATGTTATCCTCCTCATACTATAGATGGGGAAACTGAGGCATGGAGAGGTTAATAACTAGCCCAAAGTCAAACAGCTAATAATCTCCTGAGCCAGGATTTAAACCTAACCATCCCAGCCCCAGAATGTCTTCTGTTGACCTATGAGCTGTACTCAGACCTCTCCTTCCATGCATGAGCATAGGGGTACACCTGAGACCTTGGAACCTCTAAAGGAAACTGAAGCAGCACTTGGGTGGGAGGATGCGAGATGATGGGTGTCAGTGTTGCATTTGGAACCGACCCTGGAATTGTCTATTTTCCTTTCTTGTTCTTTTTTGAGTGACGGGAATGGGGGTGTTGGTTGGTCAGTTATCACTCACTAGTTTCATCCTTCAAAGAGGGGATTTATTCCTGGATGCAAATCTAAGTGTGGTGTTTAGATCCATGTTTTGAGCCACACAGCAATGTGGCCAGCAAGTATCCCACAGGGCCAGGGTCAGAAGCTGCAGCTGGGGGACAAGTTCCTTGCTACGCATGGGGTGTATGAAGGCTCACAAACTGTGATGTGTGATCCCGTAGGGGCAAGAGGCCACGTCATCCAGCCAAAGGTGACCAACATCAAGCCTTGAGCAGGGGAAGAGCCTCAGTGGCAACTTCTACCCTCCACTGTAGCATGGCAACTTTAGGGCTCACACGGATGAAATGTTTTCAGAGAAGGATTTACAAAGATAGATAGTGCAGGAAAGCAAAGGGAATGACCCACTCTAAGTGTCTGTGGAGTAGGGGCATCCCTGGGGGAGACCCAAAACTACACTGATAGACATCCCCAAGGCTGTGGTCTTTGCTCAGTCCATCTAGAACCTGGCTACCTTGGCCAGGAGTTGACCCTTGGCCACTTTCAAGGACTCAAGTTCAATCCCAAGACTATTTTGGGCATCTGTAGAAGTTCCTGAAAGCCTCACTTAGGCCTGTGGAAATGATGGTAGCTATAGCCTAAGGCATCTGCCTTGCATTCACTGGTGACCTCACTTCTACCGCCTTCAAAGCTCAGCACCTGCCCTCCATTTCTCTGCTCCCCATGCACCTCCGCCTTGCTCAGTCAAGCTCCCTTCACTCTCACTTCACCAGAGGAAGGACAGCAGGTTCTGTTGCTCCCAGGCAGAGCCCACCACAGGCCTTTCCACAGGACTGTCTCCAGCAAGGCCACTGAGTCACGGAGGTCCAGGGAACGACAGCATCCTCAAGGCAAAGTGGTTACACACAGGCCCTGGCCGATCAGATCGACACTGACCATAAGAACCAGGCCGTCTGTGCTGGCACATACCAGCCCAGACCCGGAGCAGGGAGCCTCGGCAGTCACATCATTTCCAGCTTTCTTTTCCGATTGCTCTGTGCATGCGTGTTATCTTTCCCTACCACCCCCAACACATCCTTGAGCTTTTAGAGCAACTTGTCATAGGAGATGATATTTTAAACATTTATCTCAAAAAGTAACAATTAGCTGCATTGACTGACGGCTTGGTTAATGAATTGGGAGAACTAGCTTGAGGGTGTCAGTGAACTCTATCACTCATCCTCCCCAACGATCAGCTACCCCGATCCAGAGCAAAAGTGCTGCGAGGGAGGAAGACAAGACGAGATTTCCAGGCACCAATTCTGAGCCAGACCTGTTGCCACATCATCTCTAATCTTCACAACACCCTTAAGAGGGAGCTTTTGCTTTAGAAAGAAATGAAGCGCATGGAGCTTTCATGTTCCTGGGGAGGTCTTCTGGGGGTAGGTGGCTCGTCTGGGCAAATGCACCATGCCTCAGGTCTTGGCATCCTGAGCCTTACAGGTTCAGAAAACTGCAGGTCAGAACAAAGAGCAGACCTATTTCTCAGCCTGAGACTCATGTGAACCAAGCTCAAGACCAGATCTTGCCATGGCCATGGCAATGAGAAGTGTATAATCACATGAACCTGAACAGCCAGTATCTCTCTCTTTGGATGCTGGAAGCCAAATTGTTCAAAAACAGCCACAGCTGAATATGGAATCAGAAGGGTTCAGTCAATGGAGAATCCACACTAGAGCTCAGAGGACTCTAATTTCAGTCTATCGATTGAGCCCCAGCTCCAGAGTCACCTGTGGTTGCCACCCTCATCTCTGCTACCAAGACTATGCCCCACACACCCTTTCTGTGTTCCAACACACAGTCCCACACAGCACTGACCACATTGCCTCAACAGTCCACAGTCACACTGAGGAGTCCACCTGCCCTGCTAGACACTGCACTCCTTTGAGATATGAAGGTGCCGGTGCTCAGAAACTGTTTACTTAAGATGTAAAAAAATGTAGATTGCTGGGCCTGGGCTCCATTCTCACTGGGCAGTGCTGGGGTGGGCCTGCCAATTCAGGTTCTTTCTTTCACAAGCTGTGTGCTGACATCAGCCTTCTATTGATTCTTTAAACAGTGTAGATACTGCTGTGAGTTAGTTTCCTACTACCAAATTATGATAACACACCAGCGTTACCCTCCCAAGATTATACACAGGCACCTTGACTGAAGGTTTGTGTATTCACAGTCACACGGTCACAGTCCCATGGGATCCCTTGGGTCGCTCCATTTATAACTTGCTTTGTGCAGAGGTTAAGATGTAGCTCTCAGAGGGCAACCAGAATGTCTAATTGGGAATGGTTAAATAAACTATGCCTCTTTCCACTGGAATACTGTGCAACCAAACACAGTGATATGTACAAGATAGTTTTAGTACACCAGAGGAATGCTTATTCTATGTGATGGGGAAATTAAATCAGTGAAAAATTTGTGTATATCATGTGATTTTAACTATGTGAATAAAGAGCAAAGATAAAATGCTGGAAAAAAATTATGACATTGCTAGAAGCAGCTACTTCTATATGGTGAGATAATAAGCAGTTCCCCCCCCCCCTTTTTTTCATGCTTTTCTGTTCTTCTCAATCTATAAATGTTGTGTTACTCTTATAATTAAGTAAAGCAATCAACTTTAAGGAAAAAAGTTATGAGCAGAATATTTCCCATTTCTGTAAAAATATATTGCTATTTAATTATGTATCTTCTGATTGATTTTTGGTTGGGGGAGGTACAGCTCACAGAAAACCTGAATAAAAAAATAGGTCTCCTCCCTGCTCCCGTATCCCAGGTGGACGATCTGGATGTTGAGGCTAAGTCTCCTGCCTGGGCTCTTCTCCTTCCCCAGCACCTCTTCACATCCACATCATTTTCCCAGCAGCCTTCCCAGAGGCTGCCTTCCCTCCTGCAGCATGGGAAATATGTATTTAGATGGAAGAATGCATATACTGCTTTCAGTGAAGGGCAATGTCATTGCTGGCATGGCTTTAAGTGCTTTACAACTATTTAATGCTTTAAACAAATCTCTCCTTGTAGTGCTTTTTAAAATTTGGCCTCACTTGAGATTCATATATGAAATTTACCATTTTGAAGTGAATGGTTCAGAGGCATTTAGTACATTCACAATGTCATGCAGCCACAACCTCTATCTCGTTCCAAAATATTTTCAAATATGCAATCAGCTGTTCCCATTCCCTTCTACCCCAAGACCCCAGCAATTACTAATCTGCATTCTGTCTCGGTGGATTTACCTGTTCAGGCTATTTCATATAAATGGAATCATATGATATGTGACTTTTCGGTCTAGCTTTTTTCACTTAGCATACTTTCGGGGTTCCTTGCAGCATGCATCAGTACATCATTTCTCTTTATGATAGAATAAGATTCTACATACACCACAGTGTATGTATCCATTCATTCACTGATGGACATTTGAGTTGTTTCCACCTTTTTGCTATTGGGAATAATGCTGTTGTGGACATGGGTCTATGTGTCTGACTTCTACGTAATATTAATGAGCTACATTTGAATATCTGTGCTCACTCTCTCCAGGCCTCCATCTGTGGACCCCACTTTCAGGAGCCAACTTTCTGTGCTTCAGAACAGAGCAAAGTCTCAGCAATTTAGCACAAGGAAATGACTGCAGATTTGAAAATAACCAGTCATGACAGGGCTTGGGTCGTAGGTGGGTTCCAGGATCAAAATTACCAGGAGAAAAGGGCATGTGACAGAGAAGTAACGACTGCTACTCATCCCTGCAAGTTGGCATTTAATTAAGCAAAATGAGGGCAATAAAACCGGCTGCATCATATTTTCTCATGCTATTCATTATTTTTACCTGAGAGTAAGTTTCGTTTGTGTCTCTAGTTCCTTGTGGGGTATAGCTCTGGCTGGGTCCCCAGACATCTCCAGAGTCAGAGCGTCACAGAGCTCAGCTGACGATGGGCTCCCAGGTGCCTTAAGGCTCATGAACTAGCTTCTCCAAACCGTCAAAGAATAGTAAAGGCAATGAGCAAGATGTCTTCGAAATAGAATGATCCACCCCTACCTGTGTTCCAGTCACACTGGCCAGACAAGCACAAATTAGGAAAAATAAGTCAGAGAATGAGTTGAATATACTTGTTCAGAGCCAGACTCTGGAACTAGAGAGCTTCTGGCCTGGGGTTGAACTCTGGCTCCACTTATTACTAGCTGTGTAATTTTGTACAAATCACTTAACCATTCTGAGCCTCAATTTCTCAAATGTTAAACTGGGGAAAGTAAAAAGTATCAACCTCACATAACTGATGTGAAAATTAAGAAAGGAAGGTAAGACATTTCAGTGGAAATGCTGAGTAAGGGTTGGCCAGGATGGTATTAACAAAGAATGGTTCAAGGACTACGGTCACTGCCAGCAAAATTGCAAGAACCCAATCTCCTATCCCTTCTCTTTGATCAGGAAGTCCCCAAGGAAACAGATTTAAGTCTCATTGTTTCCCCCAAGGAAGAACTCCCTAGCTCAAGTCACACACAGCCCAAAGACCCTGCCTGGCAGAGGCTGATGTCGCCAAAGTGAGGAGCTCTCCATTCTGCAGGGGCGTGGATTATCTCAGACACCACCTGGCCACCTGCAGCATCTAGAAGGCAGCCTCGGCACAGCAAGCAGAGCCTGGAGTCCAATGTCTGGATGACTCCTGCAGGGAGACTGGGGCCAGGTGGGGGCAATACCTGTCTATGTTTTGGCTTCCTTTCTTCTTTTTAAGAATTATATCTCCGTCTCTTGAACCCAGGAGATGGAGGTTGTAGTGAGCTGAGATTGCGCCACTGCACTCCAGCCTGGGTGAAAGAGCAAGACTCCATCTCAAGTAAATAAGTAAATAAATAAATAATTAAAAATTAAATCTCCCTTTCTTTAACAGATGAGTTGACTTAAAAAATATTGAGCTAATAACAGGTAATACATGAATGTGGCAAAAATAAATACAGAAATGAATAAACTCTAGAAAACATGGAGTCAAGTATACCTTTTAGGCCTAAAAGGTGTGACTTGCACGACAATCCCTCAAGCTCATCTGATTTCTTTGGCTCCACCCCATACCCACCAAATAGCCATTTCCTTATTTATACTCACTCTGAGCCAGCCTCTACTGTATGTGCCGGGAGATACAAGGTGAGAACGACATGCTCCGTGTTGTCACCCGAGTGGAGGAGCAGGCCTGCCTACCAACGGCACAAGAGAGGGAGCTAGCAAAGGGAACTCCTTTCTATGTGTCTATCTATGGTGTTTCTGGGCTGAGCTTTAAGTCGCTGAAACATCTGGTCTCTGAGCCAATCAGATTCAATCAAGGAATTTGGTCAAAACAGAGGCTACAGGGCTAGGACTTGGTAATATGCTGATATATTCTCAGGGCATGGCAATATTGTCATACCCAAGTGATGGCATCATGATAAGCTGCAGTGGGATACTGCACTGTGCTGTTATATTCTAATCTTACTGTTACGGTGTGGTGGTGTCATGTAGTGTTGTCCTTTGTAGCACCAGGTTGTAACCTCACAGGGTGGAGTTGTGTTGCTGTGCAGGTCCATTTTGTCATGGTGAAGGTTCCGGTTATATGCTGTTGCAGAACTCTGGTTTCTTGATCTTAGTATTCTGATGCCCACTTGCCATGGTGGCTTAGGGCTATGGTAGCTTTGCTGTGTTCTGGCTTTGTGGTCTTGCAATGTGACATCGTGGTGAGGTATGTGTGGCATTGTCTTTCTTGAGACACTGCGACCTTGCCCTTTCCTCCTAAAACCCCAAAGAGGGCACCAAACACATTACATGTTTCTCCTGGGGCACAAAGGCATGTAGTGACAGTTACCTGGGAAGTTTAACAACACAATCTCAGCTTTGTTTCAGATGTCTGCCTCCTGAAACTTACACCTAAAAGTCAGCTGTTAGCACACCACAGAGGAGGCAGGCTGGGAGCAGAGGCACAGCTCAACCCCTCGGCTAGGATTCACCTTGGTCTGGCATCAACAGAGAAGGCCGGGTCCATCACCAGGGCGGGGGGTGGTTTCACAGCATGGCTAGGATACCAGGACTTCTGTACTTCGAGAGATCTTGAGAGTTGACTGTGGAAAGTGACAAACCGTCACCATACCTCCTTTTCAACACTGTAAAGGAGAGATGGTAACAGTGCCCCCAAGTAGGGGCATAAGGCTTAACTGAGAAAAGTTCACATCCAAGACTTCACAGAGTACCTTGCATCAGAAAGAGCTCAATAAGATGCAGATAATTTTTCTTTCCACCTTTATTTCACAAGTATTAATTTCAGTGTGTGGAGCCCACAAACATCAATTTTAAATGTTCTTTGTGGTTCCTCACAGAAGTCCTAACACTGTCACGTTTGAATAGGGCTGCTGGTGGTCTGCATAGAGTGCCTAAGCAACTATGGCAGGCATAGAATTTGACGTCTTCCCCTCACCTCCAACATCGAATTTCCGAAGATGTTTGGTGGTTCTAGAAAAGTGGTAGTAATAATGATGTCATTGTTCATCTTTTTGAATCACTCCACGAAATAGAGATTAAGACAGCAAAACCAACATCTTGCAGACGATATCTATGGCAAAACAAAGAATTCACCAGCCCTCAAATATGAGCAAGTGAGAAAAAATATCACCATATCATGAAGACCACATGGCATCAGCAAGTGTGCAGGAAGAAGCAACAGGAGAAACAGCAGGATTTATGTTGAACTTGAGAACCAGGGCAAACTTGCCAAGGGTTGCTCCCAAGGGAAAGGAACACGAACTGGGGACACAGCCATAGTGAGCAGGGCCTTGTAGACTTCAGTTTGTGAGTTCATGATCAGAGAGAGCTATAGCAATCTAAGTTCAATAAATCCTTGGAACTAAGCAGCTCTCCCTTCCAGGATGAAGGTCCGCACTGAATAGAAATTACTAGGAGTAAAATAGAATTTCAGCAGGAAAGGACATGAAGGGCAAAGGAAAGAAAAATTTCTGATAAAAATAAGGAAAGGTAACCCAGCCTACAAATCTTAGGATACATAAGATACATTTTTGGACACTTTGTAATAATAACAGAATAGTTCTATGAACAGTTCTAGATAGTCCTAGAACAGGATTCTATATAACAGAATTCCAGAATAGTTCTAGAACAGAATTCTAGTGCTTTGAAGCCAGGGAAGAAACCCTGGCCTACTGTCTTCTTCAAAGGGAATAGGAGAACTCATGCCCTTTAAGCAACAACAAAAAAGGATTGTGATTGAGTCCTACACTAAGGTACTTGAAGAAAAAAAGAGGGCTGGGAGCAGTGGCTCACATCTGCAATCCTAGCACTTTGGGAGGCCGAGGCGGGTGCATCACCAGACATCAGGAGTTTGAGATTAGCCTGGCCAACATGGTCAAACATTGTCTCTACTAAAAATACAAAAATTAGCCAAGAGAGGTGGCATGCACCTGTAATCCCAGCTACTCAGGAGGCTGAGGCAAGAGAATCACTTGAACTCAGGAGGTGGAGGTTGCAGTGAGCCGAAGAAAAAAAGAGAATTGTGAGCAGATTAATGTTCTCACAGATAATAAACTATGCCAGCTATGAAGAATGAAAATGCAGTGAAGAAAAAAATAGAAAATTCCAGGCCCAAAGGGTTTCCCAAGTGAATTCTATCCTAAAAAACATTAAAACAAATAATGCCAATCTTTCAAAAACTCTTTTAGAAAATAGAAGAGAGAACACTTTCAAACTTATTGCATAGACCAGAACAACATTGGTACCAAACTCTACAAAGGCATTAGTCATTACAGATTAATATCTTCTGTAACTATAGATATAAGGTCTTTAAAATGTTAGCAAATAACATACAAAAATATATTGAAAAGATAAAACATCATGGCCAAATAGGGTTCATCTGAGGAAGACAAGGTTATCATAATTTTTTTCTCTTTTTGGATACAGGGTCTCACTCTGTTTCCCAGGCTGAAGTGCAGTGGTGAGATCATGGCTCACTACAGCAACCTCCTGGACTCAAGTGATCCTCCCACCTCAGCCTTCCCAGTAGCTGGAACCGCAGGTGCATGCCATCACACGTGGTTAGTTTTTGTATTTTTTGCAGAGATGGGATTTCACCATGTTGCTTAGGCTAGTCTTGAACTCCTGGGCTCAAGCAATCTGCCACCTCATCTTCCCAAAGTGCTGGAATTATAAGCATGAGCCACAGCACCCAGCATAATGTAATTTTTGAAAAGCAATAAATGTAACTACTAACATAAAAACCATATGATCATTTCAGTAAATGCAGAAAAAATCCTCTCATAAAATTGAATACCTGTTCACTAAAATAAAGACACTTCTCAACAACAACAAAAATTCCTCAATCTTCTTGTTAGTATGAATCCTCTAAAAAGTAGACACCAAGAAAGGAATAGGCTTGCAGAAGATTTATTAAAGGAGAAGCTATGGGGAAAAAAAAGAAGAAGAAGAAAAGAAGGCTTGAGGGAAGATGAGTTGTTGGATCATAATACAGATCTGAGCCCAGGTGAAAGAGAGAGGAGAAGGTAGTTGGTTCAGATGCATCTGAACATCCAGTGCAGCTCTCAAAGAGTTAGTCAAGACCATCAGGGCATCCTAAAGCCAAAATCACCCACCAGAGGAATCCCAAGTCTCCTAGGCATTGGCTGGGAGAAGTCTTTGGGATGCATGGCTGCAGCACAAATACAGTGATGGATTTCAGAATGCAGCTGCTAGGGCTGTCACCATTATGCCCCCAGAGTTGGAAATCTGAAAGGTGCATCTGCATAGCCACCAAGTTCTGTTACAGGGTGTTCCTAAAAATTTGAGGAAAAAAATACCATTTACAACAGTCTCACAAAACAGAAAGCATTTAGGAATACACTTAACAAAACATATGTAAGTCCTCTACACTGAAAACTATAAAATATATCTGGAAAATTAAAGAAGACTCAGATATGTGAAGAGGCAGACCATGCTCTTGGAATGGAAGGTTCTAGTTGTTAAGATATCAATTGTCTCAAAATTGACATAGATTCGGTACAATCCTGTTATGGTGTGAATTAAGTTCTACTAAAATTTACATATTGAAGCCCTAATCCTCAGTACCTCAAAAAGTGACTGTCTTTTGAAGGTGGGGTAATTAAACTAAAATGAAGCCTGAACTAAAACCTCGGGTTGCAGGGGGAGAGGGGTTCCTAATCCAGTCTGACTGTTGTCCTTACAGGAAGAAGAAATTTAAACACAGAAACACCAGAGACTGTCATTTACTGAGGAAAGACCATGGAGGACATAGTGAAAAGACAGCCAACTGCAAGCCAGTGAGGACCCAGAAGAAACACTACCTGCCAATACCTTGATTTTGGACTTTAAGCTACAGAACTGTGAGAATGTAAATTCCCATTGTTGAAACCACTCAGTCTGTGGTATTTTGTTATGGCCACCGTAGCAAATTAATATAAATCCCAATCAAAATTGCAGAAGGCATTTTTTTTAGAAGCTGACAACCTGTTTCTAAAATTTAAATAGAATGCACAAAGGTGCCAAGAACACACAATGGGGAAAGGACAATCTCTTGAATAAGTGGTTGGATAAGCTAGATATCCACATTCAGAAGACTAGAATCAGACCTTATCTCACACCATACACAAAAGCCAACTCAAAACAGATGAAAGACTTAAAGCTAAGACCTGGCACTGTAAAACTACTAGGAGAAAATACAGAGAATGAGCTCTAAAACACTGATCTGGGCAATGATGATTTTGAATATGGTCCCAAAAGCACAAGCAACAACAGCAAAAATAGACAAATGGGATTATACCAAGCTGAAAAGCACAGCAAAGGAACAATCAATAGACTAAACAGACAATGGGAGAAAATATTTGCAAATCATATATTTGTTTAGGGGTTCATATGCAAAATATGTAAAGAACTCAATAGCAAAAAAAACAAATTACTTGATTTTAAAACAGGCAAAGTTGTCCCTGTTCTCTGATGACTACCACCTGAGATTCAATTCTGGTTCTTTAAATATTCCAAGATCTCTGAAAGATAATATCTGGAAGAGAGATTAGGTCATCATTCACTTAATATATAACCATCTGATATGGTTTGGCTGTGTCCCCACCCAAACCTCATCTTGAATTGTAGTTCTCATAATCCCAACATGTTGTGGAAGGAACCTAGTGGGAGATAATTGAATCATGGGAGAGGTTACCTCCAGGCTGTTCCTGTGACAATGAGTAAGTTCTCACATGATCTGATGGTTTTATAAAGGGCAGTTCTCCTGCACATGTTCTTTGGCCTTGCCACCATCGAAGACATATCTTTGCTTCTCCTTTGCCTTCCCCTATGACTGTGTGGCAACCCCAGCCTGAACACTTATTTCAGGCTGAAGATTTAAATAACTAATAAAAATGGGCAAAGGACATCAATAGTTATTTCCCAAAAAATGACACACAAATGGCCAACAGCCGTATGAAAAAATCCTCAAATCACTTATCACCACAGAAATGCAAATTAAGACTGCAATGAGATATTATCTTACAATTGTTAGAATGGCTATTACAAAAAAAAAAAAAAAAAAACTACAGTAAGTGTTGAATAGGATATGGAGAAAAGGGATCTCATACACTGTTGGTATGTATATAAATTGTTGCAGCCATTATGGAAAACAGTGTGGAAATACAGAACTACTCTATGACCCAGCAATCCCACTACTGGGTATACATCCAAAGAAAATAAAATCAATATGTCAAAGAGATATCTGCACTCTTATGTTCACTGCAGCATTATTCACAATAACCAAGATACGAAATCATCCTACGTGTCCATCAATGGACGAATGAATAAAGAAAACGTAGTACATATACACAATGGAAAACTATTCGGCTGTTTAAAAAAAGTAATGAACTCCTGTTATTGTGACAATAATCATCAACCAGGAAGACATTATGTTAAGTAAAATAAGCCAGGCACAGAAAGACAAATATCACATGATCTTACTTATAATGGAATCTTAAAAAGGCAAATTCACAGAAGAGGGTAGAATGGTAGTTACCAGAGGCTGGAGAATTAGGGAGATATTGGTCAAAGGATACAAAAATTTTAGTTAGATAGGAGGAATAAATTCAAGAGCTCTACTATATATCATGGTGATTATGGTTAATAAAAATATATTTGATTCTAAAAAATTGCTAAGAGAGTAGATTTTAAATGTTCTCATCACAAAAATGATAAGTATATCAGGCAATGCATGTGTTAATTAACTTGATTTAGCCATTCTACATGTATACATATATCAAAATATATTGTACACCATATATATAATTTTTGTTTATCAACTACATAAAAAATGGAAAGGCAAATGGTATAGAATAGTCACAACAGTCTTATAAAAAAAGTTTTAAATAAGGCTTGAATTAACTGATTTCAAGACTTATTATAACGTTATAGTAATCAAGACAGTATGGTACCAATGTAGGAACAAACAAATAGATCAATGGAACTGTCTAAAAAAGATAGAAATAAACCTACATGGGCCAGGCATAGTGGCTCATGCCTGTAACCCCAGCACTTTGGGAGACTGAGGCAGGTAGATCACTTGAGTCCAGGAATTTGAGACAAGCCTGGGCAACATTGCAAAACCCTGTCTCTACAAAAAATACAAAAAGAAGAAACCATCCAGGCATGGTAGCACGTGCCTCTAGTCCCAGCTACTTGGGAGGCTGAGGTAGGAGAATAACTTAAGCCCTGGAGGTCAAGGCTGTAGTGAGTCATGATCACACCAGTGCACTCCAAGCTGGGTAACAGTAAAATCCTGTGAAAGAAAGAAAAGAAAGAAAGGAAAGGAAAGGAAGAAAGAGAGAGAGAAAGAAAGAGAGAAAGAGAAAGAAGGAAGGAAGGAAGGAGGGAGGGAATGAGAGAGGAGGTAAAGGAAGAGGAAGAAGGAGGGAAGGAAAAGAAGAATGGGGGAGGGAGGGAGGGAGGGAAGAAGGAAGGAATAAAAGACCCACATGTATATGGTCAGTTGATTTTCAACACAGTATGAAAGCAGTTCAATGAAGAAAGAAAAGACTTTTCAATAAATGAAACAACTGTATATCAGTTTATAAAAACTATACCATATACAATGATTAATTCAAGATAGAAACTAGACTTAAATGTAAATGCTAAAATAATAAAACTACTAGAAGAAAACTTAAGAAAATATCTTTATGACCTTGAGACAGGCAAATTTTTTCTAGAAAGAATACAAAATGCACTATATTCTTTTAAAAATCGACAAGTTAGACTTTGCCAAAACTGCTCATCATCAAAAGACACAAGAAAAAGAAAAGGCAACTTACACACTGAGAGAAAATATTTGCAAAACATATCTGACAAAGCAATTGTATCCAAATTACATAAAGAACTTCTACAAATCAATAACAAAAAACTCAATAAAAAAGAGTAAAATGCTTCAAAATAAACATTACAAAAGAACATATGTAATTGGCTAACAAGCATATGAAAAGATGATCAACAACATTAGTCATTAAATTAAAATTAAAATCATAATGATATATTACCCCACACCCATTAGAATGACTAAAATTAAAAAGACATAATAACAATTGCCAATGAGGATACAGAGCAAATGGACACAATTATGGAGCAACTTATACATTGTTGGTGGATTATTAATCATACAACACTTTGAAAAAACAGTTGCTGATTTATTATATTGTGAGCCAACTATTCTAATTCTAGGTATTCACCCAAGTAAAACGAAACCATTGTACAACAACGTTTATAGCAGCCTTGTGTAACAATAAACACTGTAAAACAATATAGATAGCAGCTTTGTTCTTTACAGCCCCATGCCAGTATAATCCAAATCCATCGACAGGTAAGTAAGCTATGGTATATCTATTATGGAATACAACTCAGAAACTAGAAGAAATAATACACTCAAGAAAATTTATGAATCTCAAAATGTATGCTAAATACAAGAAGTTAGACACAAAAGAGTACATTCCGTATGATCCCAATGATATGGTTTGGCTCTGTGTCCCCACCCAAATCTCATTTTGAATTATACTCCCATAATTCCCATATGTTGTAGGAGGGACCCGGTGGGAGATAATTTGAATCCTGGGGGTGGTTTCCCCCATACTGTTCTGGTGGTAGTAAATAATCCTCATGAGATCTGATGGTTTTATGAGGGGTTTCTGCTTTTGCATCTTTCTCATTTTCTGTTGCTGTCACCATGTAAGAAGTGCCTTTTGCCTCCCACCATGATTCTGAGGCCTCCCCAGCTGTGTGAAACTGTAAGTCCAATTAAACCTCTTTTTTTTCCCAGTCTCGGGTATGTCTTTATCAGCAGCATGAAAATGGACTAATACAGTAAATTGGTACTGGGACTGGGATGTTGCTGAAAAGATACCCTAAAATGTGGAAGCAACTTTGCAACTGGGTAAAAGGCAGAGGCTGGAACAGTTTGGAGGACTCAGTAGAAGACAGGAAAATTTGGGAAAGTTTTGAACTTCCAAGAGATTTGTTGAATGGCTTTAACACAAATGCTGAAAGTGATATGAACAATAAGGTCCAGGCTGAGGTGTCTCAAATGGAGATGAGGAACTTCTTGGGAACTGAAGCAAAGATGACTCTTGATATGTTTTAGCAAAGAGACTGGCAGCATTTTGCCCCTGCCCTAGAGATTTGTGGGACTTCAAACTTGAGAGATATTACTTAAGGTATCTGGCAGAAAAAAATTCTAAGCAGTAAAGCATTCAAGATGTGACTTGGGTGCTGTTAAAATCATTCAGTTTTAAGAGGGAAACAGTATAAAAGTTTAGAAAATTTGCAGCTTGACAATTCAATAGAAAAAAGAAAATTTTTCTGAGGAGAAATTCAAGCTGGCTGCAGGAATTTGCGTAAGTATTGAAGAGCCCAATGTTAATCCCCAAGACAGTGGGGAAAATGTCTCCAGGGCACTTCAGAGGTCTTCATGGCAGCCCTTCCCATCACAGGCCTGGAGGCCAGGGAGAAAATGGTGTCTTGGGCTGGGCCCAGGGTCCCCGTGCTATGTACACTCTTGGGACTTGGTGCCCTGCATCCCAGCCACACCAGCTGTGACTGAAGGGGTCCAATGTGGAGCTCAAGCTGTGGCTTTAGAGGGTGTAAGCCTCAAGCCTTGGCAGCTTCCATGTGATGTTGAGCCTGCAAGTGCAGAGAAGTCAAGAATTGAGGTTTAGGAACCTCCACTTAGATTTCAGAAGATGTATTGAAATGCCTGGATGCCCAGGCAGAAGTTTACTGCAGAGGCGGGGTGCTCATGGAGAACTGCTAGGGCTGTGCAGAAAGGAAAAGAGCGGTCGAAGCCCCACACAGTCCCTACGAGGGCACCACCTAGTGGAGCTGTAAGAAGAGAACCACTGTCCTTCAGACCCTAAAGTGCTAGATTCATCTACAGGTTGCACTGTCTGACTGGAAAAGCTTCAGACACTCAACACCAGCCCATGAAAGCAGCTGGGAGAGAGTCTGTACCCTGCAAAGCCAAGAGGCAGAGCTGCCTGAGATCATGAGAACCCACCTCTTACATCAGCATGACATGGATGTGAGATCTAGAGTCAAAAGAGATCATTTTTGATATTTCTTATTTTATTTTATTTTATTTAGATATTTAAAATCTGACTGCCCTGCTGGATTTCAGACTTGCATGGGCCCTGTAACACCTTTTGTTCTAGCCAATTTCTCCCATTTGGAACGGCTGTATTTACCCACTACGTGTACCCGCATTGTATCTAGAAAGTTGCTAGCTTGCTTTTGATTTTACAGGCTCATAGGTGGAAGGGACTTGCCTTGTTTTAGATGAGACTTTGGACTGTGGACTTTTGGATTAATGCTGGAATGAGTTAAGACTTTAGGGGACTGTTGGGAAGGCATGCTTGGTTTTGAAATGTGAGAACATGAGATTTGGAGGGGCCAGGGATGGAATTATATGGTTTGGCTGTGTCCCCACCCAAATCTCATCTTGAATTGTACTACCATAATTCCCATGTGTTGTGGAAGGGACCTGCTGGTAGATAATTTGAATCATGCGGGCAGTTTTCCCCATACTATTTTGGTGGTAGTGAATAAGTCTCATGAGATCTGATGGTTTTATCAAGGGTTTCCACTTTTGCATCTTCCTCATTTTCTCTTTGCCTTTTGCCTGTATGAACTGCCTTTCGCCTTCTACCATGATCCTGAGGCCTCCCCAGCCATGTGGAACTGTAAGTCCAATTAAGCCTTTTTTCATCCCAGTCTTGGGTATGTCTCTATGAGCAGGATGAAAACGAACTAATATACCATCTACATGATATTTGAAACTGGCAAAATTAAGCTATGGTGTTAGATGTTAGAATGCTGTTTACCTCTGGAGTAGAGTAGGCATTTTTCTGGAAAGGAGGATGAAAGAACTTTCTAGAGTGATAGAATTGTTTTCTAATCTTGATTAGCCTTTTGTTGCACAGTATGAATTTGTCAAAATCTTCAAACTTTACACATATGTTTTAGAGTCAGTAAATTATGCCTCAAGAAAGATACTGCATTAGAAACAAAAAAATAAACTAATAAATCTAAAAATTAATTATTTGAAAAATGAACATAATAAACAGTGTACTAGCTAACATATTAATAACTGAAGAAAAATGGGGTGAACCATGCACATAAACTAAGAAATGACAAGAAGGAAATAATCATCAAAACTTAGCAATTTTTTAAAAATTGTGAGTCTACTTCATAAAATTATTTGCAAATAAATTTGAAAAAGTAGGTAAGTTAATAATTTCCATAACTTATCAAATTCAATCCCAGTAGAAACTGAGTCTAACATGTAAAATACCACAGAAAAAAATAGAGGAAGTTGTATAGAACCTTCCCACAAAAATGCACAAGGCTAAGATTATTTCTTGGGAAAATTTTATTTCTAAAAATCATTTTATAGTATGGCCAGGCACAGTAGCTCACACCTGTATTCCCAGTGCTTTGGGAGGCTGAGGTGATAGGATCACTTGAGCCCAGGAGTTTGAGACAAGCCTGGGCAACATGGTGAAACCATCTCCACAGAAAAAACAAAAATTTGCCAGACAGGGTAGCACACACCTATAGTCCCAGCTACTTGAGAAGCTGAGGTGGGAAGATCACTTGAATCTTAGAGGTCAAGCCTGCAGCAAGCAGTGAATGTGCCACTGCACTGCAGCCTAAGTGACAGAGTGAGACCCTATCTGGAAAAAAAAAAAAAAAAAGACTATTAAAAACATAAAATAGGTCAGGTGTGGTGGCCCACGCCTGTCATCCCAATACTTTGGGAGGCCAAGGCAGGTGGATCATGAGGTCAGGAGATCAAGACCATCCTGGCCAACATGGTGAAACCCCGTCTCTACTAAAAATACAAAAATTAGCTGGGCATGGTGGTGCATGCCTGTAGTCCCAGCCACTCGGGAGGCTGAAGCAGAAGAATCGCTTGAACTAGGGAGTCGGAGGTTGCAGTGAGCCAAGATTGCGCCATTGCATTCCAGCCTGGCAACAGAGCGAGACTCCATCTAAAAAAAAAAAAATATATATATATATATATATATATATATATATATATATATATAACTGTAACATGAATCTCAATATGAAAATGATTGTATCAACAAAATGAAACTACAGATTAATATCACTTATAAATATCATAATAAAAATACCAATTAATCAGAATCCAATAGTACATTAGAAAATTCTTTATGAGCAAGTAGTGTTTATTCCAAATAAAGGAAAAGTAATTCAATATACTAAAATCCACTACTATTATTCACCATAGTAATAGAGCAAAGAATTAATATAAGTATGTAACTAGAAGATCCAAAAGAGCCAAGGGAAAACTACAAACAAAAGAATTTAGTAAAGTAGGTTACAAAACCAATACACAAGAATCAGGAGTCTTCATATATACAAATAAAATTATTTTTTCTCAGAATAACATGACTGTAACAAAAATTTGTCTATGTTGGAAGAGGAGAAACCCTTTGTGAAAGCCAAAGAAAATGAAATATCTAGGCATAAATTTAACAAGACATGCCCAAAACTTATATGAAGAAAAGCTATAAAACAATTTTAAAACACAATGACTACCGTGGTCAGGGTCATGTCAGGACTCAGGAAGCAACTCAGGAAAAAGGCTCCCACTGGCCAGACATGCAAAAATCTGAGCATCAAAAAGAATAATAACTGCAATTGAAACACATCAAGTATGTTCACATTCATGAGTTCTTAACGATACCATAAAACAGAAAAATCTCAATTAGCACTTCTGGAGGGTGGAAAGGAACCAACCCACTAATCCAAATACTGGCAAATACAGGGAAAGAAGCATTTAACCTGTGTTTCCTGATTAAATTATATCATAAAGTAGCAGATGGTTGGTGAGAAAAAAATTCTTTCTATAGAACTATTCTGTATAATGAATGAAGAAGGGATGACAGAATTAGAACATTACCATTTTGCAAACTCCTAAATGAAATGACGGCTCTTGGCAATGATTATCAATGGCTGGCTGTTCCGTCACAGAAAGAGACAACCAGTCATTATAGGCTGGTGGTTGGAAGCACATGACAATACCTGTAATGTAGACTTACAAACAAATAAATACAACTGAGTCAGACCAAGTCACTAGTTCTAGCTACCATTATACAGGAAATACAGAGAACAAAGGAGCATGGTAAAGGGCACCATAGGGATGCGATCCTATCTAGAAAATAAAAAATGACCTGCTCTCTTCAACAAATGAATTACATGTTTTTGTAAGAGGACAAAAACATGGCTGGGGAACCTATAAATTGAAGAGACTAAGAAATATCAACCAATTGTAATGTATGAATCTTACATAAACCCTGATTCAAAGAAGCCAACTGAAAAAAAAAGAGATATTATGGAAATTAGAACACTGGATATTTAATATTAAGACATTATTGTCCATTTTTTTCATTGTGATAATGGTATTATGATTTTTTTAACATCCTTTTCTTTTAGAAATGCACACATAAATATTCACAGGTGAAATGATATGGCATTATGGGGGTATTTCAATCAATCTGGTGGGGAGTGTAGATAAAACAAAAGTAGCTGTGAGTTTATTGTTTTGACTGGGTTATGGGCACATGGGGGTTCACTATACTATTTTCTTAAAATTTTGTAAATTTTTGAATTTATCTTTAAAATTTCTAATGCAAGAGATTCATAGAGTGAGTAATCATGATGCTTCAGGTATAAATAATGGCAGACCTCTGAAAGCAAAGAATTGAGCAGGAAAATCCGCTAAGCACCAATAACTCATTCTGAAACGTACTTTTTTCTTTCATCACTTTGGGAAGCCTTACTTTTGCTGAAGCCAGATTAGCTGTCAAACAAATGCCCCCTCGGAGTGTGGCACAACAACCTCTCCTTCTGGAGAGGATGCTACACCTTTCCACTGGACACCGATAGCCCAAGCTAAAGCTAGTTGAGGGTATTCCACTAACTCCCAGTCATGATGGCTCAACTGAAGGTAGTGAGCACCCTGCCAACGTGTTCAATAATATCCCTCAAATACTCAGGCAGCTCAGTCACCTTTCCTGCCTCTTACCTGCCCCCTCTGACCTGGCCTATCTAGTCCATGGAGAGCTCTCCCTCTCTAGGTTTTTGTAGTTACTTTTTCACTGAAACTTCCCTGCCTGTATTACCTGTATCATCTCTGTTCTCCAGGCCTGCTTTTATCAAAGTCTCACACATACACACACAAACACACACACACACACACACACACACACACACACACACACACCCCACACACAGAATACCTAGTGGTATCTTATAAGAATATCCATCATATAATGCTAATAATCTAGTGTGTGTCAGGCACTGTTAAATCTTTGCATTCAAACCTCACAATAACCCTAAGAGGCTGTATTATTATACCATTTCTTACAGATAAGGAAACTGAGGCATATTTAACTTAACTGAAGCCACCAGTTCATAAATGGAAGAGCTGGGATTTGAATCCAGGCCCATCTGCTTGCAAAGCATGTTTATTTAACCGCTACACGAAATCACCTTCTTTAGCAGCAAAGTGGCTATTCAGTGTTTGCTGGGAGATATATGCACATAACAGAAATTTGGGTATCTTGCTTCATGCCTTCCCTTCCATATCTTCACTATGTCCCAGTGCCTACCATCCCCTCTCTTCCATGTAATGCAGGGGCAGAAGGATGCATTCCACTGGGCCAGGAAGAAAATAAACACATCTGGAAGGAGGCCGCTGCCAAGCAAACTATATTCCCCCCAGAGTGTGGAGAGGATGAGGTGTCTGTAAATAATCATAAGAGTGTGAAGAGATTCTCTCCCCTGGGGTTCCCTTTGCAAAAGGTTGATGGTAACTGATGAGGCTACAGGGACATGCCAGTCCTTCTGCTCTTAGAACCAAGTGTGATTATTTACAAAAAATGTCACTTTCCTAACCCTCTTCTGTCTGTGCCAGAAGCTTGGAGACCAGCAAATATGAATTTGCTGCTGCCCTGTGGCATAAGGCAAGGAGCCACCTGTACACTCCACCGTCTACAAACCAGACTCAAGCTCCTACTCCAGCTGAGTCACTTCTTCTTTGGAAAGCTGGAGAGAGCAAGAGACTGACAACAGATCTGCTCCTTTCCTGGTGGAGGGAGGTCAAGTGGCCTCTCTGGAACCATAGCACTAACTACTAAATCAATAAAATCTGGAATTCCCACATGACCCAGCTCACAGTGGAGAAAAAAATAGACTACTGGATCAGAAGGCAGAAGATGTGGATTCTAACCCAAAATGGGCAATCTGTTAGCCAATCAATGTCTGGGTCCCAGTGTCCACATTTGTAAAATGAGGGCTAATCTTCTGCATGACAGACACGAAATGTTTTTGAAAAGAAGACATTAAGTGATGGAGTCAAGTGATCTGTATTACATGAGAGAATATCATTCTTATAGTCATTACTACAACTCAGCCCTAACAGTCCCATTACAATTAATCCTGTAAGAACCATTAGGAGTACCCATCATAAACCTCAGAAAATAACCTTATTCACAGCCTTGCTGGTCAGTGGCAACAGCAAAATCGAAATGCAGCATACAGGTGTGATTTCTTGAGCATGTGAATTGCGGGTGAAGATCATTTTGTTATAACAACGTTTACACCAAAAAAAATCAATTTCACAAATAAATAAAACATTTTTGAGAATCGGAAGGCAGAACTACATTTCAAGGTTGCTCTAGTGAGGCTGAGACTCTACCCGGAGTTACTGGATCTTGGCCTGTAATGAATGAAAAATTGTCCTGCTCCCTCCTCTCTGAGGATGACACTGAAAGACCACACCGAAGGATGCATGAGCGGATTCATGCACAGCCAGAGTGAGGAACAAACTATCCCGAAACAGACGCTGCAGCCTGGTGTGCCAGTCTTCCTCGGGGCTTGGCATAGGTACTTCTGCCCACAGTTGCTCAAACAGTGGCTCTCCTCTGTGCTACCCATTCCTCTGCAGCTCCCAAAGCTCAGCTTTCTCAGCTCTATAAAAAATGGGAACCTCGATCTGTATATGGCAGAGCCAGGACTGGAATCCAGGTCCATCTACTTCCAAAGGATCATAACACCCTCCCAGTCTATAACTGGTTCGCACTACAAGGGCCCAGACCCTCAGGGATCCAGTTAGAGTCAACAGGACTTCCTATGCAAAAGGAACTATTTCTTATGCTCTTTAATCAGTCCTTGCCTTCGGCCACCTGACCTTTCTGTATTTCTGGAATGTGGGCTTATACTTAGAAGGGAAAGCCCTAAAGCTGTCCCCAGTCTAAAGAGGGTATCGGGCTAGACCGGCCTGGGTAGTTTCTCTCTAGTCAAGAGAGGAACCTTTTTCCTTTCCTCAGAAGTTCCAACTCCAACAAAAAAGCATCCATTGAAAACGCATTGAAAAAAGAAACTTAGTTTGTTTTTGTCTGGTAGGAAGAGCTGTTTTAGAAAAAGTTCTACTGGTCTGATTTTGTATTAGAAAGTAAAAGCATAAACAATGATACAAGCCATAATAATAGGTAACATTTATAAGCACTATTTTAGTTTAGGTGCCATAATTTATGCTAAGTGATTTCCAGAAATCATCTCAAATAAATAAACAATCTGCACAACATTCTTTATCCCTATTTTGCAGATAAGAGACTGAGGCTTAGAGTAAGTGACCCAAGATCGCACAGTAGGGGGTGCAGCTGGAATTCCAAAGCCCCCATAGCACTCATGGCCCCACACTGGCTATACAGGCTCCAGACTTCCTTCTCCAGAACCTACTAAATAGCTTTTTAAAAATTCCTTTTCTGAGATTAAAAAAAAAAAAAAAGGTGTGGTATATACATACAATGGAATATTATTCAGTGATTGAAAGGAATGAAGTTTTGATACGTGCTATAATGTAGATAAACCTTGAAGACTTTCTTTTTTTTTTTTTTGAGACGGAGTTTCGCTCCTGTTACCCAGGCTGGAGTGCAATGGCACGATCTTGGTTCACCGCAACCTCCACCTCCTGGGTTCAGGCAATTCTCCTGCCTCAGCCTCCTGAGTAGCTGGGATTACAGGCACGTGCCACCATGCCCAGCTAACTTTTTGTATTTTTAGTAGAGACGGGGTTTTGCTATGTTGACCAGGATGGTCTCGATCTCTTGACCTCGTGATCCACCCACTTCGGCCTCCCAAAGTGCTGGAATTACAGGCGTGAGCCACCGCACCTGGCCCAAAGACATTATGTTAAATGAAGTAAGCCAGATACAAAAGAACAAATGTATAATTCCACTTATATAAAATATACACAATAAGCAAAGTCATTAAAAAAGTAGAATATAGGTTACCCGGGATGAGGGTATGGAGCATGGGGAATTACTTTTTTAATGGGTACAGAGCTTCTGTTGGAGTAATAAAACATTTTTTGGAAATAAATAGTGTTGATGGTTGTACAACATTGTGAATATAATTAATGCCAATGAATGGTACATTTAGAAATGGTTACATTGCAAATTTTATGTTATATATATTTTACCACAATAAACAATAGTTTTAAAACCCTTTTCTGCTTATATTAACCAAAATTTATTTCTGTTGCTTGCAACTAAGAGCCTGACTGAGGCACTATCTAAGATGGAAGCTGTGCTCTAGGCCATGACAGTAGTGACCAGCCCAAATCACCCTGAAAAACATAAAAACCAAGCAGATGAGTAAAAGCTAGAATAACAGTCTGCCCACACAGAGATTAGATTTGGAGATTCTTTCGCATGGATTATAAAGGTACCTTTGCAGGATGAGAGGTTAAGTTTTAGAAGCATCCAGGAAGAATATTTTAACAATGTGGCTTTCAATTTTAAATAGAAAAATATAAGCCAGGGCAGTGGCTCATGTCTGTCATCCCAGCACTTTGGGAGGCCAAAGTAGGTGGATTGCTTGAGCCAAGGAGTTTGAGACCAGCCTGGGCAGCATAGCAAAACCCCATTTTTACAAAAAAATACAAAAATTAGCCAGAATGGTGGCATATGCCTGTGGTCTTAGCCACTCAAGAGGCTGATGTGGGAGGATCACTTGAGCCCAGAAGGTGGAGGTTGCAGTGAGCCATGATTGCGCCACTGCACTCCAGCCTAAGTGGCAGAGTGAGACCCTGTCTCAAATAATAATTAAAAATAATAATAAATATGTCAGGGAGAGATATTCTGAATGTAGCTCTTCTAGCCTGTACTATAGCTGACTTAACAATTTCATCAGGTGGCTGCACCAGGAAGCCATAGTGCACCAGAGCTCACCAAGGGCAGGGTGGCACTCAAGCCAGACTTCCTGGAAAGGGTGCTCATCATGGAGCCAACAACACCCTGGGCTAAGAGCCTGAACCCCAGTGTGGAAAATAAATAATCTCAAGTCACCCAACAGTCCTAACCTCTGTACCTGGCTGCTGAATTCTCTGTCCTTGGTACTGGGCTGAAGGAGTAAACCAATTTTAGCTGATATTTCAGCTTTACTCTTCTATCCCAAACCCTTCCTCCAAATTGTCTGAATATTGCTAACTCTTCTCTATCCCTAGGCCACTGACCAAATCAAAGTGTCATCTCTCATCTGTTTCATGGCAAGAGTGTCTTGACTTGTCTTATCCATTTGTCAAAAATGTACTGGGTACTAACCATATGCTAGGTACTGTTCTAGACCCTGGGAATAAAATAGTGAAGAAAAGAGATGATCCCCTGGCCCTCAGGACACCAATGTTCCTATAAACTCCAGGATTTAATATCCCTTTTTTATAGTCTATCCTCCATGTTGGCCAACAATAAAATCTTTCAAAAACACAGATCTGATCATGGCTCACCCATACCAGAAGTCCTTCCCTAGCTCCTTATCTTGCAAGGATGAAGTTCAAGTTCCTAAGTATGGTCTACAAGACCCTCTAAACCTAGCCTCACCAACACATAGAGACTCATCTTCACCTTCTCCTCTGTCCCACTGTCCCATTTGGGATGAGAAGAGAAAGACAAAGTTAGCATCACTTGGTGCCTCTGAAACTCACAGGAAAAAGAATCAACAGGTTTATCTGGCCTCTGGTCCTCTTGGCAACCTGCAGAGAGAAGTGATGTTTGGGCTGCAGCACAGCTGTGTCTATGTATGTATGTCATCAGAGGGCTCTACCCACACCTCTTTTTTTGAGACAGAGTCTTGCTCTGTCACCAGGCTGGAGTACTGTGGCATGATCTCAACTCACTGCAACCTCCAATTCCCTAGTTCAAGCTATTCTCCTGCTTCAGCCTCCCAAGTAGCTGGGATCACAGGCACACATCACCATGACCAGCTAATTTTTGTATTTTTAGTAGAGACAAGGTTTCATCAAGTTGGCCAGAATGGTCTCAATCTCCTAACCTCATGATCCACCTGCCTCGGCCTCCAAAAGTGCTGGGATTATAGGCGTGAGCTACCAAGCCTGGCCTTGTTCTTTGTTTATATGGAGCAAATGTGAAAGTGGCCTCACCCCAGGAAGGGAGGAAATAATCAGCATTTAGAACTCAGGCAGCAAGGGCTCTAGGCTGAAGTGCTGGGTATATAGGGGATTGCTGAAGTCCCAGCTGCCTAGCACCTAGAGACCCTGGGAACTGCTACTCCTTGAACAATTAAATTCAGGCACAATTAACTCTGACTAAGGAAGGACTGGATGCTATCTAGGTCCCACGGGAATTGCAGCCTCTTTGGGGATCAGAGAATCATTCATCCAAGCTCCTCCATTGCCAGGCAATCCAAAGAGAGCCCCAAGTGTCATTCATTTGTCAGTTCCACGGTATCTCCAGCTACAGCCCCCTCATAATACATGCCACCGTGTGAGGCCCCAGATACATGGTGTTCTTTATTCCCCAGGCAGGCCAAGCATTCTGATGCTCCACACCTTTACATATGTGGCTCCTGGCAACTGTGGCACCTTCTCCACTGTACACTTCCAAGATGTCAAAGAGAGCGTCTGTCATCAGTCAAATTCTGAATCTCTCTGCAGAGGTCTCTGATCACCCCATACATATACACCCTTTTATACATTGGACAGCTCCCCTGGGGGTCCTGCTAAACTTTGTTTGTTGCAATCTATTTCTTTGTACACTATTTTCCACTGAGCTATGAGACCCTTAAATCTAGAGACCATGCCTTGTTCATCTCTCTTCTTATCCCCTAGCACACAGCCTGCCACAGAGAAGGCAGTCAGAGAATGTTTATGGAAGATGTTGAATTGGAGTGGAAACATCAAGCATTTTCCTGTCATGGAGCCTTAGCACATGCTGTTCCCTCAGCCTAGGAATGTTCTTGCCATCATTCCAAATGACTGGCTCCTTCTTATTCTACAGGTGTCAGCTTTTACGTCCTCATAAACCCAATATAAAACATGTTATTTTTTCATATGGCACCCTGTTCTTTTTCTCCATAGTACTTTTCATAATTTATAATATTTTTATGGCCTATCTCCCCTACAAGACTGTCAACTCCATAATACATGGAATTGTGTCTATTTTGTTCACACTGCATTGAACAGCACCTAGCACATAGTGTATGCTCAATAAGTATGGAAGGAAGGGAGGGAGGGAGGGAGAAAGTGAGGGAGGGAGGGAGGGAGGAAGGGAAGGGGTTCTAATGGACAGCTGGGCTGGGAGTGACTGCCCTAGAGTAGGACTTGCTCATCCAGGTTTTTAATGGGGATAAAACTGTCAGCTCTGTCACCTGAGATCATTGTCACCTGACAGGAAGAAGAAGCCCACAGCTTCTCTGTCCACCTGAGCACCAGTGCCTGAGCTACTAAGATCAGGTAACACCCGAGCTATGATAAGTTCTGAGGTGTCTCCAGGAGGCTCCCCACCAGCAAATGGGATTGAGTAGGCAATGCTGACTCTTCTCAGGGAGGAGCAAAGGCAGTCATTCCATCGGGAAGTGAGTGATCAAAGCAGGATGGCCACCCAGCTCGGTCTTCGCTTCCCCTTCCTCTTAGTATCTTTTTTCCCTCTGGTAAAATTACCTTAGGCCACCTGGGTCAAAGCCTTCTCAGGGACAGCTCTCTAACCAGGTTCCCCCTGGTCCTGCAGGTAAGAAATGAACTGCAAGTCTTGTGATTTATTCTGACTATAATCTTCATTGTTTCAGAATAAATATTTTTGAGTAGGGAAAAGTTGCCATCAGATCCACGTTTAGAAAGATAGCTCTGATGGTGGGGTTTTTATTAGTACTACAATATCTTCCAGTCCACAAACTTTCACTGCCTTTCCTCTAAACGCCAGTCACTGAGCTCGGGGCAGGACATTTTTTTAAATGAATAAAATGCAAGCTCTCCTCTTCATGAGCTAGGAAGGGAAATAGGCCAGTCAATAGACCATTGTCCCCAGAGGTGAAAATGTGAGGCCGAGCATGTTCCCAAGGTGTTGCGGGAGGCTGGAAAGGGGTTTCTGGACTAAGCATCAGAGGTTAGCTGGGAGCTGACTTGGGAGGCAGAGCAGTCAATGTGAACAGAGGCTGGTTTAACAAACAGGAGGGATGGCCTGGCTGCAGGAGGAAACTGCATTGAGAGAAAAAACACAAGCTAGTGTAGGGGAAAGGGCCAGCACAGCAAATGCTTATACAGGGTTTACTCTATGGCTGGCACTGTTCTCAGTGTCTTCATTCATTCATTCATTCACTTAGTTCTCATAGTAACCTAATGGGATACGATGGTCAGCCCCATGTTACAGATGAGACAACTAAGTCATAGGGAGAGTGACTGCCCAAAATTAGACAGCAAGTGGCAAAGCCAGGATTCATACCAATGCAGGATGGCTCCAGAGAGTATACACGCTTTTTTTTTTTTTTTTTTTTTTGAGATGGAGTCTCACTCTGTTACCTAGGCTGGAGTGCAGTGCTGTGATCTCGGCTCACTGCAACCTCCGCCTCCTGGGTTCAAGCGATTCTCCTGCCTCAGCTTCCCTAGTAGCTGGGACTGCAGGCATGCACCACCACGCCCAGCTAATTATTGTATTTTTAGTAGAGACAGGATTTCCCCATGTTGTTGGCCAGGCTGGTCTTGAACTCCTGACCTCAGGTGATATACCTGCCTCGGACTCCCAAAGTGCTGGGATTACAGGCATGAGCCACCGTGCCTGGCTAAGCATACACTTTTAACTACCATGTTCCACTATTTTTTATGATGGATTATTGGAGGAAGCCATATTTTAAAAGATTGGATGTTATCAGGGAACCATTGAAGGATCTTATATCAGAGATTGTTCCATCACATGCATATAAAGAAGGAATTGAGGTGAAAGATTTGTGGGGGCAGGAGTATCCATTGGAAGACCAATAGCAGGACAAGAGAAGGAAAATCTGAACCAAGGTCATTGTAGTGAAGGTGGAAAGGAAAAATAAAATGAACTTGAGAAAAATTCTGGCATTTGAATTAGTAGGACTTGGTGCTTAGTTAGAATTGGGATCCTGAGGTCAAAAATGCCCCCCAGAGTTTAATCTGAATAGAAAGCAGTCTGGGAGGAGGAATGATAAAGTGAATTTTGAACATGCTGAGTTTGGGGCATCTGTAAGGCCCCCAGTGGGGATGCAGGACAGGCTGTTGGACAGGTGGGCTTCCTCGATGGCAGTGTGGGCAACAGTTTTATGTGGGCATTATGGGGTAGAAGAAGAAGAATGAGGCCACAATAGGCCCCATTGCCTATCTCTCCCCGTACTTCTGAACACCTCTCCATAAAATGGGTTATCAGTATCTACCATTTATCAAACTCTCCAAGGTACTACAACATTCATTTTCACCTAGCATTTAGCTATTCCTCTACAGATGGGCCGAGTTAAATTTCCACTCATCAAACTCTGTTATTCTAATTTAATTCCTTGGCAACCAGGGTTAGAAGCTTTTTCAAGATGTAAAGTTATTTTGATCTGAAAGACACAATTGCTTCATATCATCATGACAGGTCAACTTAAGAATGCAAAAGCCCGAAAGCATGACTTCCAGGCTCATTTTTAAGAGCTACGACTCATTCTAGCAGATCGAGGCCTCTCAGGCAGGTTGCTGAAGAAGTAAAACTCCTTTTACTGCTGCTATAGATTCAGGTCAGGACATCTTAGCCAAAATAATAGCCCCACAATACCAACTACTTTCTGGCGTTCTTTATGGCTTTCCCCATGTCAGTTAAAGACAGGAAAAACAGCTTTTCTGAATGTAGGAAATGCAAGGGTCCATTGACTGCATGCCCAAAGCCTGCCCTAAGGAAGCCACTCCCTTCTACATCAGCTTCCAAGTCAGTGCCACCATTCCACTTCATCTTCATCCTTCACCCGTTTAATCCCTGCTCGTCCCAGCAGGAAGACAAATCAACATTAAGCATGTCATTGAATGTGCATGGTATCCCACCTTGGACCACAAAACTTCATGATTCACTCAGCCTGACATCTTCCTCATTCATTTATTTTTAAAGAGATGTCAGCAATCTCAAGGTGGTAGAAGCAGCGCAGGTTCTATTGAGCGGATGTTGCAATGACCCCTAGTTGTCTATCCAGTAACCACCCTCCCTTCCAATTTTGTAGGAGGCAGCAAAGTGCCCAGCTAACAGACATGAGGGGTCTCCACAAGAGGGAAGTGGTCAGGGCTTCCGGGAAAACACTTTAAAGAGGTCTGATTCAACTGAGAGTGAACACCTTTCATTCCTGCTGGCATGTTGATGTGACAGCTGGAGCTTCTCCAGCCTAGACTAGACTGCTGACCTCTAGGCTTCTCTTTTTTTTTTTTTTTTTTTTTTTTTTTTGAGACAGAGTCTTGCTCTGGTGCCCAGGCTGGAGTGCAGTGGCATGGTCTTGGTTCACTGCAAACCCTGCCTCCTGGGTTCAAGCAATTCTTCTGCCTCAGCCTCCACGGATTACAGGTGCGTGCTTGATAATGTGTTTAAGGGACTGTATTTAAGTTTCAGTTCCTAGCAGCTGTGCCACTGTGATTCCCCACTGAGACAGTAGAAAATAAGAGACCTAGAACAGTTTTCCCCAGCTTTGGAAGATGTTTCTTTGGGAACAGTCACCAGAGTGCTGCATTAAAATTACCTTTGTGTGTGTCTGCCTTCTGCCCTGAATGGTGAGTTTTTTGAAGGTGAATTGACTCATTGACAGATGTAGCAGCACCTAGCACAGAGCCTGCTGTGGGTGAGAACTCTGCAAATGTTTGTTGAATGAACAAGCAGAAGCTGCACTGGGATCTGGTGCTAATGTCTGAGTCTCTGGAACTGGCTGATTTTATATTTCCTAGCAGTTTTAGAACTTACACTGTGATGTTCTCAATTCCAAAAGAGAAAATGTGAAGTGTTGAAGGAGGCCCATGCTTCTCACCCAGGATCTCTAGGCTTCAATCCCGGGTGGAGAGCTGGGACTGAGGAGGAGAAGGATCATGAGCCACCAGCAGTCTGAAGCCCCAGAGTGCCTCCAAAGACCTGCAAACCTGTGCAATTGCCTAAATTAAAATCAATATGCTGCTTGGCTGGAAGACTGCACAATTGTTTTTGAAGCCAGGTGTATTATGTTCTAAATGTTTAATCTGGCAGAGGCCATAAAAGACGAGTTCCAGGCCATTTAGAGCTTATATTGCGAACAAGATGGTCTGGGAGGCAGCTAAAACTGAAAAAAAAAAAAAAAATGACGGCAATCCCGACAGAGTGGCCGAGACAAATTGATCTGATTCTGACGTGGATGCGAGGTAGCAATTCAGGGTGAAAGGGGCTTCTTTGTTGACAGGAGACAGGCAGTGATAAAAGCAAAGTGGTCAGCCATCAGCTCTTGCTTTCTAATGTTTGGGAGGTTTCCCTGAGATCTCAGGCAAAATCAATATGTCTAAAGCAGACGTGTTGAATCGTGGTGCCAGATGGCCAAGAAAGACAATGCTCTGCTCTAGATGTTAAGAGATGACCGCTGAGCATGTACCACAGCCCAAGTCTAATGCCCTGTGTGCCCAAGGGGGCAAGATCCTCCCTCCCTGAAGCTGGAAGCTGGAAATAAGCACATCACTAGTCCTAGCAAGGAATCTTCCTATTGAAAGCTTCCCGACTGAAGGACAAAGCATAGCACAGTAACCACTTGATGTTCAGGTTTAAGTGTGTAAAAAGGTACGGATTCAAATCCTAGGTTTTCTACCTGCTGAGTACATGCTTCTTTCTAACCTCTCAAGGTCTGCATTTCTTCACCTACTCTATGCCACATAGGAGTAGAAGAAGTACTGGTCAAGCAGCATTATGGCAAGAATTCAATGAGATAATTTTTCACGGTCTCTAGTATGGAGTAAGGGTTCAATAACTGTTAGCAGATACTATTAAGGTTCTCAGCATGCAAAAGAGCATGGACCCAGTATAGCAATATTGAAATGCCAAGACAGGTCATAACCTGCCCTCTCATTTCTATATACCACAGGCATAGGTGCATTCCTGGCAATGGATGGTTCTGATATATCTTGGTTACTATCAGGCCAAGAGATTGGCATTAAATGTGGCAAGAGCAGGGCAGAGCAAGGCAGAACTTCAGCCTTGAAGCAAACTCACTGAAGTGTACCCAGCATTTATCAGATTGAACGCTCCTTCTGGAAATATCCTCAGAGATGAGGACCATTACAGATTGCAGCTTTACTACATACCAGGCACTGGGGCAAGTACCTCATGGTCATTTACACTGATTTCCCACAACTCTTGTGAACAAACTAGAGCACAGAGAAGGTAGGAAACTTGGCCACAGTCACACAGCAACCTTCTAAGAAGGCAGAAACCATGTGTTTCTTTTTCCCCAAATTTGGATTTCTAAATCCAGTATTCTTTCTACTACATCACAGCTGTGCCTTTATTTATAGAAACATAAATAAGATTGCAAAAGAAATGTTTAACTTGCTTAAGAAAGCCAACAGTTTTAAGTCTATAAAATTACTTTAATCTAACTCATCTGTCTACAGAAACTTAGTACATTAGTTACGAATGTTGTTACCTGTTCATTTCACACAGAACAAGTATGCATAATTGCTACTTGCAAAGCTATGGAATGCGAATTGTTTGCATCACCTAGTTTTTCAGAGAGACAACCCTGTATAGTAGAAAATATAGGGGCTTCAAAGTCAGAGAAAAGGGTTCAAATCCTGGCTCTCCCATGCACCAGCTCTGTTGTTTTGGACAAGCCATTTAACTTCACTGAACCTCAAATTCCTCACATAAAGATCAGTTATTAACATAAATTTCCGGCTTATTGGGAAGAGTAAATGAGAGACTACATGTCAGCCACCTAGTACAGTGTCTAGTACCTAGCAGTTACTAAATAATAGAAAGCTATCTCTATTCCTAGGAAATAACTACACTTCTTAAAAATATCCTCCAATTCAAGTATTGCTGATGAGCAAGTCTCACTAAACACAGAAATCTGATAAGCCAACAAGTCCACTCTCAGAAATCCAGCCCACAGAAACACTTACTTCTACAGACAACGTTATGAGTGTGTACAATGATATTAATTACAGAATTGTTCATAATACGGAAGAATGGAAAACAACTTACATTTTCATCAAAAGAGGAATGGCTAAAGAAATTATGATTTATCTACATCAGGGAAAACTTTTTCTCTAAAGAGCCAGAGAGTAAATATTATAAGGCTTTGTGGGCCGTATGGTTTATGTCATAGCTACTCAGCTCTGCTGTTGTGCACTAAATCAGCCATACACAACATACCCAAAAAAAATGTATATGACTGCATCTGATTAAAAAAAAAAAAAACTTTTTTTTTGCAGAAACAGATGGAGGATCAGATCTGACCTCAGGATTTGACATATATGGCTGAATACTATGCAATTGTTAAAAAATTCAAGTACACCTATATATATCTAGACAGAAAGATATCCACAAGCACTCCTACAAATCATAAGAAAAAGGCAAACAATGCAGTAAAAATTGGAGAAGGAATATGAACAAGCCATTCATAAAAGATGAAATTCAAATAACCAGTTTGAAACGTTGCTCATCCATCTAATTGATAAACTTTCCAAATTCAAACTAAAACAAAAAGATCCTATTTTCATTCCTCGTATTGGCAAAAATTAAAACACTGACAGAATCAAGTGTTGAGGATAATGCAGAGGAGAGAATACCCATATACACTGTTGGAAGAAATATACATGAAGACAGCCACTTCAGAAGGTTCTTTGGCAGAGTCTATTAAAGCTGCAAATGTGCTTATCCTGTGACTCAGCATTTCCTTGTCTAGATCCTTACCCAAGGAACCACTTTTACATTCATGCAAGAAGACTGGATAAGAAAGCTATCTGAAGCATCTGAATAGCAAGAAATTGAAAATGACCTAAAGGGCCATCAATAATAGAATGGAAAAAATATAATGTGGCAGAATGCAATTCAGTGATTAAGTGGACTAAACCAAATCTATGTTCATAAGTGTAGCTAGGCCTCAGAAATACGATGCCAAGTTTTAGAACAATCCTTATAGTATGATACCATCTACGTAAGAACATAGACATAAACAATAAACAATGCTATCCATTTATTATGGGTACATATGTGCAAAGTAAGGTCTGGAAGGGTATATACTACATTCAAAGAGTAGTTATCTCAAAGCATAGGGAAGAAGACCAGCATTAGAGGTGGTGGTCAAAGGGGACATTAGCTTTATGTACAATACTCTAACTTTTAAAAAATAATTCATCAATGTATTACTCTATAATTAAAATAAATTTAACAAAAAGGTGTTCCTGATATATTATGTAAGTTGCAAAATGACACAATTATATATTATTTTCTTTTAAAAATGATTATATATTATTTAACGGCACGTGTGTGTGAGCACATGCACATGTACATGTGTGTCTAGAAAGGTAAATACCAAACAGTTAATAGGATTGGTCACGGATTCAAATTGAGGGCTAGGAAAGGATAATTTGCCTTTGTATGATGACGATGTATGGTATGGGAGCCATGCTGGAGCTGAACTAGCTAGGTTCCAACCCCTACTGTGTCACTGAAGAGCTGCATAGCCATGGGAAAGTCAACCTCAGTTTTCTCATGTGAAAAATTGGAATTATATAATATGGTACTTACTAAGTGCCAGGCGCTCTTATAAGTATTTTAGATATATTACCTCATTTCGTCCTCACTTCAAGCCTATGTAGTAAGATCATATTCCTATTTTAGAAATGAGGAAACTGAGACACAGAGAGATTAAGTGACTTGCCAAGGTCACCATACTGGCAAGGGGCAGGGCTGGCTCCAGAAACCATAGTCTTACATCATTAAGTTCTACTACTATAAATTCTTGCTATTTCACTTTACGTAATATGTTCAAATATATGTAAGTTTTAAAATCTTTGAACTGTGTAACTTCAAATATATATTACATATGTGTGTATGTATATGCAGCATTAGTTTCCTATAGCTGCTATAATAAATGGCCACAAATTTTGTGCTTGAAACAATAAAAAATTTATTTTCCACAGTTACGGAGGTCTAAAGGAGTCTAAAACCAAAGTGTTGTCAGGGCTGCATACCTTCTGGAAGTTTTAAGAGAGCATTCCTTTCCTTGCTCTTCCCAGCTTCTAGAAGCTACTTGCATTCCTTGGCTCCTGGTCCCTTCCTCTATCTTCAAAGCACAGTTTTCAACATCTAGTTCAGTCATTATTTTTTCTTCCTCTGACTCAGTCTGCTCCCACTTCTCTCTTGTAAGGGCCTTGTATTACACTGGGCCTACCCAGATACTCCAGGATAATCTCCCTATAAATTAATCACATCTGCGTATTTCCTTTTACCATGTGGGGTGACATAGTCACAGGTTCCAGGGATTAGGATATGCACATCTTTGGGGGCCATTGTTCTGTTTACTATGCATACATGTATGTGTATGCATGTGCATGTATATGTGTATATGTATATATATATATGCACCATGTGTTTGCATATACATGTATATACATACATACACATATCTACAAACACATAGTTTAAACATTTTTCTTTTTGACTGGAGTGCAGTGGCAAGTTCTTAGCCCACTGCATTCTCCACCTCCCGGGTTCAAGTGATTCTCCTACCTCAGTCTCCCAAGTAGCTGGGCCTATAGGCGCCCATCAACACGCCTAGCTAATTTTTGTATTTTTACTAGAGACAGGGTTTCACCATGTTAGCCAGGCTGGTCTCGAACTATTGACCTCAGGTGAGCTGCCTGCCTCAACCTCCCAAAATGCAGGGACTATTGCCATGAGCCACTGGGCCTGAACTATCTTAAACATTTAATGAAGGAAGTTAGATATTGTCCTCTTCCGTTTTCTGCTGCTATGACAGAAAATCACAGATTAGGGAATTTATAAAGAAAGGTGATTTATTTGGTTCATGGTTCTGGAGGCTGAGAAGTTCAAAGGCATAAGAACAGCATCTGCTCAGCCATCTGGTGAGGACCTTCTTGCTGCCTCATAACATGGTGGAAGGTCATCACATGGCAAGAAAATGTGCACATGGGACAGAGAGGGAAAACTGGTCCAAACTCACTCTTTTTTCAGGGCACACTTCTGAGATAAGTAACCCACTCCTGTAATAACAGCATTAATCCATTTATGAGGAAAGAGACCTCATGACCTAATCACCTTTAAAAGGTCCCACCTTTTAATACTGTCACAATAGGAATTAAATTTCAACATAAGTTTTCAAGGGGACATTCAAGTCATAGCAGATATAGTAACCATGATACATATACAAAATGCATACTGATCAGCAGTGCATTAGTTGAAACTATATATCTGTATATGACTATATATATTTTTTAGACAGGGTTTTACTGTCACCCAGCCTAGAGCACAGTGGATCAATCACATCTCACTGTAGTCTTGATCTTCTGGTCTCAACCTCCCATCTGAGCCTTCCAAATAGCTGGGACTACAGGCATGTGCCACTGTACCCAGCTAATTTTTGTCTTTTTAGTAGAGACAGGGTCTCACCATTTTGCCCAGGCTGGTCTCAAACTCCTGGGTTCGAGTGATCCCCTCCTCAGCCTCCCATTATGCTGGGATTATGGGCATGAGCCATCCACCCAGCCTACATATACTTTTTTTAATGGCAGGAATCTGAGCTTAAGAAAAAGGAATTGACTGAGCCTCCTGCCCCGAAGACAAGGGGTCCAGGAAGCAGGAGCTTCAGGTCTCCTGTCTGTCCATATGGTTGGGAATTACTGATCTAGCCCAGTACAGCAGGGTTAGAAAATAAGCAGTGACTCACTAGACCTGCAGGTCCCGTGGGCCCCCCAGCATAGCACAGCAGATACTTGATTTGGAACAGCAGAATGACTTAAAGAGCCCCCTCCCGCATACCCCACTGGGTCAGATAAACAGATCCAGAGAGAATCAATGGGCTGCTTATCCAAACTGGCCCCAAGGCTAGTTTTGCATCAATTATAACATGGCTCTCTGATACCTCCTTGCTCAGGCTTTGGCAATGTCTCCTCAAATAGCTGTATTCTAACCAACTAAACACTAAACTTCTGCTTCAAGAAAGAAGAGAGACTTGCGATTTTCTTTTAAAAAAATCCTTGCATCTGGTGTTCAGCTGTAAGAGCCTCAATGGTGCCACTAAGTTGATTCTGTTTCTTCTTAAAAATACTCCCCACACGATTCCATGCATTTTAATTTCCAATCAGCCATGCTTTGTCAAGGTAACCGCAGTGCTTTGAGTGACAAGTCTCAATGGCTGCTGTACTGTATGGACCTTCAATTACCTTCCAGCTGAGCCTGTTTCAAGAGACCATCTATAGTTCCCTCCCTTGCTGTGTTGCCTGGCCTGACCCAGGCTCACGTGTGAGCCCCACCAGGATAGTCCTCTTCTCACACTTTCCTTCTCTGCCAGACCCTTTTCCACTCATTAAAGAGGTAGATATGATCATTTGGTAGATATGATCAACTCAACCTATCACTTTAGCTGCACTGGGGAAGGTGAATCTAGGTCACCACGAGAGGGCACAGTAGAAAGGTCAGGGGCCAGAGAAGCCAAATTTCCTCTATACCCTGCTCTGCCAATTGGTCAAGAGAGGCGGGTGACCCCCCAGTGCCATGTGAAGGGGGGCCCTGAGCAGACCAATACAATGTCCCTGTCACTAACTCAGTTGCCGCATCTTAAGCAAGCTACTCTGATCAAGGCCCATGGCACTGTCATATATATTTATTACAGATGATTCTTAAGATTCCTACAGCTGGTGTGGTGGTGCATGCCTGTGGTCCCAGCTGCTTGGGAAACTAAGGCAGGAGGAGGATCACTTGAGCCCAGGAGTTTGAGGTTGCAGTGATTCACGATCATGCCACTGTGCTCACAACCTGGGTGTCAGAGGGAGACCCCAACTGAAAAAAAAATAGTTATTCTAGCTTAAAGAGCCTACAACACTTTATTGAGGTGGTTCTGAACTGTGTATGGAAAACCTGTATCTATACCATGATTTTTTTCATCAAAACTATTCAAAATGAGACGTTTGCATAACTGAACATTTTCAGGGTTGGTCAGTAATGTGGCTATTTAAACATGTCTCCCATTCCTACATTCCTACACAATCTTTAACAGGAAATGCATGTTGAAAACGGACAAAAAGTACCTTCTATCTGGAGTCCATTTAGAATTCCTGTCTCATTAGATACAGCACGCCTCCTGATACTATAAGCTATGTGACTGAGGGTTTTTCTTCTTCATTTTAAGTATGATTTAGATTCGTCAAGTGTAATAGATGTTCATGAGGCCTAAGACATCGCAGCATAGGAAAAAGAAGAAGAGCTATGCATTAGGAAAAGGGAAACGGGAGTGGGGGATAGGAGAAAACGGAGACGTAGTGCAACGGTGTGCGGCAGCAGTTACGTAGACGACTCTTGAGATCTAATTTACAACACGAGAATGACAGTTAATATTGTATTGGATTTTGGATTTTTCTAAAAGATTGGATTTTAGGTGGTTTTATCACCAAAAAAAAGGGGTAATTATGTAGAATGTCAATTTGCTTGATTATAGTAATTATCTATCTCTAGTCTCTATTCTCTATCTAAACATCATATTGTTTGCTTTAAATATATACAATAAAATTTAAAGATGGAAACAAACATCCATTGAGCACCTATTATGTGTTAGGCATTGTACCTGGCATTTTCTATGAGACAGATGTTGCCCTAAATTTCAAATGAGGAAACACACTCAGATGTATTCCGTAAGTGACCTCAGTCACACAGCTAATTAAGTGGGCATTGGGATTCATAATCTGTCTTTAAAACCCATGCTGATTTTTTGGCCTCGTGCTTTCTCCCCAGCATGTTGAAGCAGAAACATTTTAAACAACTGCAAAGAAGAGGCTTTTGGATGTGACCATAAAATCTGAATATAAAAGATTATGATGAATAAAGTTAGGCTTGGTTAATCCTAAAACTTAGCTTCAGTTCTCTTAATATTTAACTGAACAACAACAAAAAATGGGTATATTACCCCAAAGAGAGAGTCCAAACTTGTAAGCGTAGTCCTGGCATTTGGCTGTGGAAACCAGGGTAAGATTCCATTTTTCCCCCCAAGAATGCCCAGAGGTGTTTAATGCCTCCCATACATGTTTCTCATTCTCCACCCTCTTCATACTTAAATTGCACAGGCTCAGCCTACGGCTTTCCGAATCCTGACAGTCTGGAGGAACAGGGGGGATCACAGGGTTGCAGGTAAGCTGGAGCTTTGTCTTGACTCATGACCAGGCAGCGTCACCCCCAGAAGATACCAGAAGGTGGGTGAGGTAGCGTGTCTGTGGTTTATTGTTCATGGATATGTTTCATCACATCACCCACACTTCCCCAGCTGCCTCTCTAAGACTTACAGTATTACAAAGAATTCAGTATTACAAAGAAGGGCCCTGCTCCCGTTTCTACATTACTACAGTCTTAAGCCCCGTCAAAAATTGTAACATTTGATGGATCTAAATCACATTTAAAATGAGAAAGCAAAAAACTTCAGTCAAATAGCGTAGAGTATCAAGAGACATGCCATCTCTCACAAGACAGGAAATCCAAATAGACTCTAGGTCAAGATTTCTGAACATCAGCACTGCTGATGTTTGGAGTCAGATAATTCCTTTTTTTTTTTTTTTTTTATGGAGTCTCACTCTGTCACCCATGCTGGAGTGCAGTGGCGAGATCACAGCTCACTGTAACCTCCGCCTCCAGGGTTCAAGTGATTCTCCTGCCTCAGCCTCCCCAGTAGCTAGGACTACAAGCACACACCACCACACCTGGCTAATTTTTGTATTTTTCGTAGAAACAGGGCTTCACCAAGCTGGCCAGGCTGGTCTTGAACTCCTGACCTCATGATCTGCCTGCCTTGGCCTCCCAAAGTGCTGGGATTATAGGTGTGTGCCACTGCGGCCGGCCCTAGATAATTATTTGTAAGAATCACAAAGCAGAATGGTCTGTATCCCTCAACCCAACCCATTCCCCTGGCTAAATCCCAGTCATTCTTCAGGTTTTTCTGAATCATCATTTTTTCTGTGTGGTCTTCCTAGCTGTCCTGAAGTCTGGGGTCCATGTCCTCTGGTGTGCTCCCCGTGAACCCTGAATGTCCCCCACAGAGCACTATATTGTAATCATCTGTTTACTTAGATGGTGAGGCAAAGAAGTTAGATTTAAATGCCCTGACCCATGGTCTGTTCTATCTGCTGTCGTCACAGTCTAATCCCTCACTCAGTGCTGTTGTCTCCCTACATCATTCTTACCAAACTGTGACCCAGCCTCTATCTTCATACCTTAGACAATAAACAACCTACTACCTTTCAAGACTGCCATCTTATTGCTGAATAGTTAAAAGTGTATCCTAATAATAATTCCCAATCTTTCTTCCTGTAATCCTTTCTTGGCCCTGGTTCTACCTTTGGGGGCACCACTTTCAGAATGACGGGTAGATGCAAGCAACTCACGTCCCAGGCTGATGTCTCCCAACCACTCAGTCTCTTTTGGGTTCATATCGTCTTGGCCAATCAGATGTACATGTTCATAGAATACTGACCTCTTGCTTTCTGAATGAGAAATGTGTGCTGAGAAAGGCAAACCCACGAGGGAAGAACAAATCTCTTCCAGGCCCAGCCTAGGAGGTTGGGTCTGGATCTGGAACCCTGCCCCAACTCTGAAGGAATTAGGGTATTAATTATGCATAGTTATCTGGAATCAGAAGACTTCTGCTCCTGTCTAGGTTTTATGAAATCTCCCAGGATACTACATGGAAGCAAACTGCATATACCTTTAAGAAGTCTAAATGTTTGTACCAAGCCTCAAACCTAGCCATTTGCCCAAGACAGGCAACCCAGAAAGAGGTTCTTGCACAGGAAGTGAAACAGCAAAGCCACTTGAGCAAATACATCTCTCTCTCTCTGAAAGATGGTGCCCCTTGACTTGCTACTGTGCCAGACTCTTTTTGTCTCCCTGAGACCAACGTCAGAACTTCTAGCACCCTGTACCCCAAACATTCAACCACTTCTCAGAAAGGAGCCGTTCCATTTACCTCTGGCCAGCAGCACCTTTACTACTTGATATGGGACGTCTGGTCTCTCACCCTCACCAAAGAAAAGTTTGTCTCCTTGAGGGACTCTGTCTCCATCCTTATTCTCCCTAAATCATTCTTCATACTGCCATTAAAGGGGTCTTTCTAGAACACAGATCTGATCCTGTTACTCCTCTACTTAAATCCCATGCATAACTGCTCGCTACCCTCGGGGTAAAATCCAGCTCCTTGACTGTTCACTACCTTCAGGGTAAAATCCAACTCTTTAAACAAACTCCTTTCTACCGTCTCTGCCCTCTTCCTGGTATTGTGGCTGAGTCCTGGAAGAGGGCTGGCAGAAAGTTAGTGCAGGGCACATGTAGAAGGGTACATGTGGAGAGCATGCCTTTCTACATGTACCCTGTACTACACACCCCACACATCTGGATGTTCCCCGAAAGGCCCATGCTGTCTAGGACCATCATGCCCTCGCCCGTACCAGTCCCTTTACGTGCAGCAATGCCCATCTTCATCACCTGAGAGAATCTTTGCTGGCCACTTAAGAAAGAACTCCACCTTGCCTGGGAAGTGTCAACGTGACCCACCAACCTGACTCCATACACCTCCCGGCTGAATAAGTTGCCCCATGTTCATATACCCACTATTCATATGCTTACCCCAATATAAACAACACTTGTCACAGGCTTTTACATCTACCTGTTAATCTGCTTTTTCCCCACTCATCTCTAAACCAGGACAATGACTAGCCTTTATTTGTATCTCTTGGCTGGGTACAGAGCCATTTAGTAGATGTTTAATATGTTTTTTGAATGAATGAATGAATGAAAGACTGGTGATAATTGAGATCATGAATAATATTCTCATTATGACAATTCCTGTACCCTAGTTAACAATATATTAACAGCCCTTATATATACTCTTGCAATTTACAATAAGTTTTCAAATTGATGAACCATAATCTAAGATTGCCAAGTCCACTATCATGACCACTAGCCACATGTTCTATTTAATTAAAAATAAATAAATTAAAATTTTATTTCCTCAGTCATACAAGCCATTAGTGGGTTACATATTGGATGGTGCTAATATAGAATATGCCCCTCTTCACAGAAAGTTCTATTAGACAGTGCTGGTCAAGGACAAGGCATCTGAATTGCGGATGCAAAGTAGAGAATGCGTATACCTTTGCCCTCCGGGAGGTTGACTTAGCATTCCAAGAAATCTTGTCCCGAGTATTGGATCAACTGTCCTTTTGAAGGACAGCTGAAAATGGCTCATCAGATATTAGCCAAACGTGTCTGTCTTACCTATGGTTCTAAATATTCATTTCTGCATATATGTAAATGATCTCTCCGTTATGATAAAGTAAACAATCATTTTTAAGTTTCTTGCTCCTTAAAATTATTCTTTTTTTAAAATAATTGCCATATGGCTCGCTGATTTACAAGAATGTTAAGAGACTTAATTAATGCTTGTTTGGAGCTTTGCCTGTCAGGGTTGTTATTAGAGAATCCATTGAGATTCTGCTCATAACAAAGTTTGCTGGAAAACCTTACTTTGTTCAAATAGAGGTGCACAGACAATGCAAAGAACTCCCTAGTCTATTTTAATTTATCACTTAACTGCACTGGCTATTTATTGAGCATGTGCCATGTGTTTGCAGTGAATGGCAGAAGGAAAATGTGCTTCTGGAGTTTCCTGCAGGAGACTTGCTATCACTTCCCAGTATGGAAGCCCTGGCAACCATCAAAATTGCTATCACTGGAGGTGAAGCTATAAGGAAATGAAATGGAGATGTGGATGGTACTGGCTGATGGCTCAGACTGTTCTTGCTTTGGTGGGGTCAACTTAACCCTGGCCTTTATCTGTGTGGGTCCAGAACTGAATTAAGCCCATATACCCAAAGAAGCTGAATCATCATCATCATCACTACCATAATGATAATCATATTTCTAACACTTAGTATTACTATGTGCCAGCAACTGCTCTAAGCTCTTAATCTGTATTATCCCCATTCATTAATTTCTTGGGACTGATTCTTGCCAAATCAAAATTCCTAAGTATTCTTAAGTGTGACAGCATGTTCCCGTGACTGGTATTTGAATATGTTCTGGAATCAGATTACTTTGTGAACCTCATTTAGAAATCCAGTGGTTGCTCAGTGGGCACTGCTGTAGTGGATATCCATGGAATATAATCTAGTACCCCTACCTTACCCTGTGCAACGTATATGGCTCCTCAGGGAGTTGCTGAGTTCTTTCATTTTCTCCACATTCTAGACACAGCTGATTGGTTCTTTGCAGACAATTACCCCAAATGGGCCAATAAGCCTCCTCTCCAGGATGTTTGACCTGGGACAGGAGAAAGGACAGTGAAACCTTCTCTGGTGGTGGAGGTAACTCAGAAGCTATAGGTGTCCATTTTCTCTACCATGGAGAAACTGTGTAGGAAGAGAGACAGAAGGTAGATATGGGGAGAGGCAGGGACAGTCCTAAACTATGTCTGAGCTGCTAATTCCCTAGTATCCCGAGCCCAACCTCATCTCTGGCCTCCTATCAATGTGTGGTGTTCATCCCTTCCTTGGATTCCAGACAAATTTCCCTTTTGAACTCAAGTTATTCAAGCTGAGTTTCTTTCACGTGCAACCAAAAACATTCTGATTTAAACAGTTGCCTCCAGGATAGGTTCCAAATCCCTTAGCATAGCATAAAGGCCCTAGCCCCACCTTCTTAATCAGTTTCATCTCCTACCACTCTCCCTCCCTCAATTCCAATAACACAGCATGCTCTCTCTCCTAGGGACTTTCTTGTATAACTCCATTTTCTGCTCAACTAAAAGCTTAATGAGAACAGGGTTGTATTTTGTTCATTGCTCTATTCCCAGTGACTAGCTAAGTGTCTATCATACAGTTGGTGCCCAATAAATATTTATAGAACGAATTTAATGAGTCAGTACATCAAAGGAAGGTGCAGAGTCCTGAAGAACGTTTCACCCAACCATTGTGAGCCCCTATGAAACATCCTCGCCTACAACAGGAGGATTTCTCTATGTCAAAAACACTCTGCCTAATTTTCAGGCCCTCTTCCCTGGACAAGGCTGGGTACTCACTGACAAATCTGGCCATCAGGATCCACCTTGCAAGCTCATTGCAGGCCAGCTATCTCTATTAGCAAATCTCCCTTAGGCATAGACCATGGTTAGCTTTCAGCTGCAGCCAAGTAAATGCATATAAAGATGTAAGATTCTCCAGCTTGACTGAGGCTTGATAGACTTGGAACTCCTAAACTCCTTTTTACTGACTGCCTTTTACTAACTGCCCATTTTATTAACTCTTGAGACATTTCTATAGAACGCTGATCTCATCCAATGACATTTTTATTCTTTCTAATTTCACTTGTAGAAGGTAATCTAGGCTGAAAGTTGTAGAGTTTCAATGTCTGCTGTCACTCATCATTGAAATCCCCATCTTTGAATTAACTACAGCAGCAGGAACAACTGCACCCCCCACAGTGGGGCTAAACCATAATAGCCCTATCTTCACACCAGCAGTAGCAGCAGCAAACTCACAGTGGGATGGAAAAGGTAAGTTCATTGCAATCTTTGTTTTGTCTTCATTATTTGAACATGTGCAGACTCCTCTTATCAACTCCCTTCCTCTGTGTTCCCTTTTCTGCCCTCCCTTCACTTTCCTGTGCTCTCAAGATCACTGCTATAATGGGTAATTTTTCATGTCCACTTAACTGGGCCATGGGATGCCCAGATAGCTAGTGAAACGTTAACTGTCTCTTTTTGTGAGTCTTTCTGAAAGAGATTAACATTTGAATTGGTGGATTAAGTAAAGCAAATGTCCTTCCCCAATGTGAGTGGGCATTATCCAGTCCACTGAGGGCCTAGGTAGAATGAAAATGCAGAGGAAGCCTGAATTTGGTCTCTGCCTGACTGCTTGAGCTGGGACAACCATCTTCTCCTGCCTTCAGTGCTCCTGGTTCTTTTCAGGCTTTCAAACTACACCACCAGCTTTTCTGGGTCTCCAGCTTACAGATGGGAGATCGTGGGACTTTCCCGTCTCTCTCTGATGTGTGTGTGTGTGTGTGTGTGTGTGTAATATATAGATAGATTCTCCTATTGGTTCTGTTTCTCTGGAGAACCCTGACTAATACATCAGTTAGGGTGATTCTGGAGGCTGTTGAGGATCAGAAGAGTAGAGGATGAGAAGAGGGAGAAATGAGAAGTTACAAAGAAGGAAAAATCTCTCCTCCTCTCTCCTTCACTCAACTGCTCTCTTTCACTTCTTTCACTGTTACTAACTCCCTCCCAGAATTCCAGCCCACCTTCGCTGAACAGCTTGGCACATGTCTTCTGGATTTCCTAGCCCAAGTCCACCTCCAGCGTCTTGCTTTGATGGCAGGTTCCTGGGCTTTGCAGCTGACAGTTTCAAGGCCCTGGCTGGCTGCCAGGGTGCTCCACTTCTCATTACTTTTCTCACTGCAATTCATTTCCCTGTGATTGGAGACAATTAGGATGCCAACAAATAGCTGGCCCAGCCCCGTTTGGCAGTTACATAACCACAGACATGTGTGCACTGCCCATCAGAAGCAAGTGAGCTGCTAATGAGGAGGGTTAATTACAAAGCGAGGGTCACCCTAGGAACAACCCCTCACCACATTTCATCTACTGTTGGAGAGAAGCCAGGCACCAAAGGCTTTGCTGTAAGGTTCAAAATAATTTGCAGTGGCCCTTTTGGAAAGAGAACTGCTGAGTGCTGCAATTCTCAGCACGGTTGGGGACAGAGCTCTCTAACATGCCCTGTCCCTGCGGACCTTGTAAAACAATTCCCCAAAGTTACCCCAGAAGAATCACAGGCTTTCCAGTCCTTGACCTTCTTGCTGCACTCTTACTCCTTAGAGCCTCCTGAGTGACTCATGGCTTTGAGTCACTACTTCTGTTTCTTGCTTCAAGATATTTCAGTACATCCTAGGATATCTTAGATGTTACTCAGTTCTCCCACACCTCTGAGAGGATCGTGCCCTGAGGAACCACCAACCAGTCATACTTATGTCCTAGGAAAAAACGGTGCAGGGGAAGAGGCTCCATCCAAACACAGTCTGTTGACTCCAGGCTAGATCTGTTTCAACAAGCTGTATCTGTGCCAACAATGTTTTTACTTTCACACTTTTCTGTAAGAATCTAGGCAAAAGCAGCTTCTGTGATACCTTACTTTCTCCTCTCCAACATACCACAGTTGTGCCAGGCATCACTTTGATATCATAAATGGGAAGGCAAGTCCCAACATCAGAAACTGAAAGAATTAGGAGAAAATATGTACTCTGAGCATGAGATGACCTGAGCATGTGGCTCAGAGTTAAGGCTGTAAACAATGAGTCAACTGGAGGTCCACTTTGTGGTGTAAAAGCAATTCTGATTGTCTGAATCCATCCCACCTAGATTCCTCTGGCATTTCTTGAAGATTTTCTCACATAGAGATAGTAAAGGTCTGTTCCTTCAGTTCATTTTTCTCACACATGGACAAAATGAGACTAATACCTATATAAAGTTTTACTTCTTTCGTATCTTCCAAAGCTATTCCATCCTCCAAAGTGTTTGTTATGTACTTTTGAATGAATAACAATATACCAGTACATGATTTCTTATTTATCATATGACTGTGGCTATTTTCATCAAATGCCAAGAAACGTATTTTTCTAAAATACTATAAATGCCACTTATTAGTGGTATTCTAATGGTCCAATCAAATTTCCCTCTCACTACTTATTTTCAGCTTACAAGAGGAACTTAGTGTCTTCTCCCACAAGGATAGAACCTCTGGCCTTGGAAGAAATGATTTATACATTTCAGTTTTATTTAACCGAAACCCTTATCTGTGAGAAGTTAAACCACTCTGAAACATTTTTGAGAGGAAAGGATCAGAGAGTATAAGGTACAAGGCCAGGAGTGGCAGAGAATGGAGCTAATAGGGTAAGCAGATGCCAGACAATGAAAGCTAACGGGTTCGTATCATATCTCACAGACAAATGGCAATATTTAACATTTTTTCTTCAGACAAATGACCATATTGTTCATATGCACATTGCCAAAGGAATATAATGATTGATGCAAAATTCCCCTACTGCTGGCTATAAATCCCCTTTTCTGTCCCCTATCAAGAAGCAGCTCACCATACAAGTGATTTAGGATAATTTTATTATAGAAATAAAATGCTTCCACCATGAGACTCCAACGAATTCTTCACAGTCTTTAGGGTTTTGACTCTTATTACTAACAAGTTTCTGGCAACGTGCAGAGATTTTTGTTTGTTTGTTTGTTTACTGGTCTACTCCCAAAGACTTACAACAATAACTGACACAGAGTAGATGCTCAATAAATATTTGTTGAATGGGTGGATGGATGAATCTGCCTTAGAATTGATATGACAAACAAGCGTGTCATGACACCAGAGGCAGAGAACCACTGCGGTGAGAAAGCACATTGACACTGAAGGCTTTTCAGCGAAGGCTTGACAGGATCACATGCATGTTTCTGAAAGATCACTCTGCCTGCTGTGTGAAGGATGGAGCGGAGAGGAAGAGCTCAGCAGTGGGGAGACCCATTAGGGGCCGACACAGTGATGCATGCAGGGGATGATGAGCCCCTGAACCATGACAGTGGTGACAGGGCTGGAAAGAAAGGAATAGATTCAAGAAATGTTTAATAGAACTGAACAGAACTTAATCAAAGAATGTCTTTCCTATTAAGCCTTTGAACAGGATCAATTATCAGTTCAAGACAGAACCAAGGACCAGGAATGCTCATTACAGAAATCACAGTGGCAAAGCCCAGCTGCCATTATATGGAGGCAGAGTAGAAAGTTACCTCCATATTATTATGTCAGGAGCACATGGAGGAGCCAAAATCCAAAAATATCTATGCCACCCACTGCCTCAAATTACACCATTAAAGCAGCATTTCTTGGTTTTAATCCTCACTCCTCCAGATGATTTTAAAACATGTTAATGTGCTTGAGAAGGGGGAAAAAAGAATGTTTATTGAGTTCAAAAGACACTCTGCGTACATTTATTGAATCCTCACAATGACCTTGCAATTTTATTGCTAAGAGAAAAAATAAACCTCAGAGAGATACACAAGTAATAAGTGGGAGAGCTGGGATCTGAACCCAGCTCTTTGTGATTTCTTTTTTCCTGGATGAATCCTGACTGATGCCTCCATTATTATTACTACCACTTATGTTTTTTATTCCTTTTATAAATATAAGAGTAGTAGTCCTAAGGGAAGAGGAACTGGTGGAGGTTCTGAGAATTTTGTATATTGCAGACAAGATAAAATAAGTTCATAGATAAGACACATGTTCAACTTCATAACTTTACCTGAGATTACGCTTACACTGCAGGGATTGGGGATGGCCAGCAACAATTCAAGCTACAGACTCTTGTGATCCAGGGTTCTGAGCACTCTTACTCTCATGAGCCACAAGTTATCAGACCTCAGCAAACTCTCGCAGTAGAAGGTTCCTGTGGTGTTGGAATAATGGCTGAACCCAGACCAGAGAGCTTAAAATAGAGACCAGAAAGAGTAACTTTCTCCATATGTTCTCAGAATAGTGGAAGAAAACTAGCTGGCCCTGACCTTAGCAGGAAAACTCCCCACGTTTAGAAGTTTATTTCCCTTCTGCACATTTTGCATTGTGTTAATTGTATCTTGTCCCTCTCTTCAAGAGCTTAGTGTTCTTCCACATCTGGGCAGTTCTAAGTTCCGAGTCACAGGGCCCAGAATTGTGCTTCCTTCCTTTTTTATTTCCTGGACCCTTATAGCACCCAGTAGAGCCGGGTTACAATATCACACTTCACCAGTAGGAGCCACCAATCAGCCCGTAATCATGCCAAACCTAAACATCAGTTAATTTCTGTTTATTAATATAAAGATGTGCCCTGGCTTACTGGTTCTTGGCTTTGAAATCAATGCACTGAGTTTACTATCTCAGGGTATTCAATAGGGAGAAGGAAGATGGTAGAAGTTAAGCTGAAGGGATGAAGAGCCAAGGTCAGAAGGTAGTTAGGAGGGTAGACAAGACTAGAGCTGAATATTTGAAGGCAGAGGACAATGAGAGCTATGTCAGAGGCAAACAGTTGGTCAATCACCAAGCTGATCAACAGTGGGAGACAATGGTACATCGGACCCTCAGCTGATACGATTTGTCAGCTTTCTCAAAACTGATTTGGTTCAAGGGCTCTAACTCATCCTAACCAAACTCAGAAGACACTGATTGATGAATCAAATGCTGAGTCTTTAATATCCAGAGAAAAATGTATGCTTTAACTTGTCTGGAACCCAGATCCTCCCCTGACTGACAACATCTTGGCCTTGGCTCTCAATTTTTCTAGGCCCCCTGAAACACTTCTCTTTGTGAGTGATATCAAAAACATACTACATGCCAACAGAGCTGGTTAAGTTAAAGCTCCTTCTAACTGTCAGAGTATAAGGAAACATTCCTAAGACTACCCCAAATTTTCCCACAGCAGTTACATCCATTTAGTCATTCTTTCCATCAATAAATACTTATTACCTACTATATGCCCAGCAATGTGCTAGCAGCTGGGATGGTAACTGGTAAATGAGAGAAGTGTGGCCTCAGGTCTTATAAAACTTAGCTAGAACAGGGAGACAAACTACCAACAAGGAAACAAACAAAATCACCACAGAGTGAATCTTGATTCCGTGTGAATGAAGCCTGGTTGTCATGTGAGTGAAGCCCAATTACCATGTGAGTGAAGCCTGGTCCTACAGGGTGTGTGGGGGAAGGTGTGAAGGCGTAGGACGAGCGAGAAAGGGTAGAGGACCTCCTTAGACAGGGTGGAAACATGACATTTAAACTCAGACCCGAAGAAGCCAGCCTTACAAAGAGAGAAGGACCGTGGGGTCGGGGCAGGGATTCAGGCAGAGGCGAGGTATATGCAGGGCCTATGGGTTGGGCAAGAATTCGGCATGAAAATAATCAGTGTTGCTGGAGTACAGTGTGCAAGAGGGAGCGTTGTGTGAGATGAAGGTGAAGAGCAGGTCGGGGCAGACCATGCAGAGCCTTATGTACTATGACAAGCAGTCTGGATTGTATTTGAAGTGAAATAAAAGTTGCAGCAGAATTTTAAGAAGCAGAATTGTACGATACAAGTTGAGTGTTTTGAAGACCACCCTGGCTGCTGTGTGGAGAATGCATTGAGGCTCGGGCCTGGAAGGTGTCAGTCTAGATAAAGAGAAGTAGAATGACTTGAGAGACAGTTAGGAAGAATTATTATTTACAGACTTACTCACAGAAATACTACAGACTTACTGAAGGATTAGACGTGAGAGAGAATTTCCTGTAGTTTTGCATCTAAGTACTACTAGAGATGCTCTCCAAAGAATGTCTGGATCTGCTAACAACTGAAAAAAAACAAACATCAGTTCAAACAACAATGTTAAGGACCAGCTCTCTGCCATCTTAATGTTCTTCATATGGTTGAGCAATGTAGCACATTTTAATTTATACTCTCAAATCATAATATTAAGGTCATTCTTTAGACACTCAGGCACAACACTATTAAATCCTATCCACTTATGATTATTATTGTTGCTCTTATTAAGACTGTATAGGTGTCTCTTGAGAGTATTTGAATGAGTGGCAAATTTAGAGAAAATTAAATCTTACTTTTATGAAAATAAATTTTGCCATCCAAGAACTATAATTAAATAAATTGACCATAAAGAATAATTTTCAACATTTTTTTTTACTTAGCTATAATTTATTGATGGCCTACTGTGTGCCAAACACTGTTACATCTTTACATTCACCCCATGAAGTGGGTGTTGCGGTTCTTACTTGAAGCCTAGGAAAATCCAAGGCTCACAGAAGACATGACCAGGCTAAAGTCATGAGCAGTGATGGCCACTGGGGTACACTGCTCACATAGTTGTGCTCTTTTTCACCATACTATTCTGAATGCGCTTGTATTTATTATTTCCTGGGGGTTATCACAACCTCATGCCTAAATGACTTCTCCATAGGCATCAGGAAAAAAGCAGCTATATGCCAGGAATGGCAAACTCAAATGCCTACTGGGCCCAGGCAGATGCTGTAAATTAATGTATAGTCCTGACAGAAGAAAATTAGGAGTCATAGCAACTGTGAGAAACTGAAGGGGGTCAGTCCCTACTCAGAACCACAAGACTGCCACTGCTGGGAGTGTGGCCCATGTGGCCAGATCTTCTGCTTTATCAAGGAAGCAAGAAATCCAGACAGATTTCCATGTAAATTTTAAAGTCTGCAACAGAACTCAAATATTCTTTAAAATTCCGAGTGCCAACACCACGCAAGCTTAGCTAAATGGGTGTACGGGCAGAATGCAACCTACAAGCTGCCAATTGTTGACCTCTACTGTATAGATCATTGAAGGATTATTTATTATTTGGAAGAATTTTAACCAACCTTAATGTCCAATGATGTGGGTTGGCTCTGTTATCTGTGCTGCAGCCATCTGATTAAATTTTTAAAGCCTTTAATAGTGAGCAGTATGAAGACCATGCAGCACAAGAAAAAATTCTTAGGATACCCAGCAGGATAACATGCTGCTGAGATGACATTAAATTTAAAAAGCAAACGACCAAAATGATACCCAGGCAAATGTTTTCTATCTTGAACTACAGGGTGGTTACAAGAGTGAACACGTGAAAAATCATCAAGCTGTATAGATTTGGGTACTTCCCAGCATGGAATGTCATATGCCAGTAAAAAAAAAATTTATTATTATTCCTAGGCTATGATTACCATTCTGTACACTTTTGTATGAATATGAACAATATCAAGGAAGCATGGGCAAAGAAAATAATTTGATTGTGTTAATTGTGGGATAATAGAAGATTCTTTCTTTTCCCCTTTCCTATATGTTGATTTCTATCACTGTTACTGCAGTACAGTATTTCTGCAGGGAAAAAAATATTCCTCAAAATATATTATCTAAGAAAAGCAAGAGTAAAATTTACGCTGATTAAAAAAAAAAATCAGTACTAATTATCTTCCGATATTAATACAAATTGAAAGTTCAAAAGAAGGATTCACTATTTAATGTTTGTGCATTTTCTGCCTTTTCCCAGCTGAGGACCCCACCTGCTGCCTCAGCTCCAACCTGAGCAGGTCAGAAGGGAACCTGGGAACCCCAGTGCCCTACACGGTCACTGAGACACAGGATGCTGCCTGCCTGTGGTCTCTGTGACTGGAGAGCCTCCTGCGAGCCGGAGGCACTCCTGTGCCTACTGAGCTACCTCTGTCCCTCTTACATTGGTCAAGATGATCTCTGCTGCAAGTGATAGAAAATCCAACAAAATGGCTTAAAATACTAGAAAAAGTTCATCTCACATATTTAGGATTCAAGGTATGGGGAATTCCAGAGCCCGCTACAACCAGCAACTCAGTGATGTCAGCGAAGGCTGAGGTTCTTTCCACATCTCTGCCTTGATGTCCCTTCTGGGGCTATCCCCTCCAGCCTGTGGCAGTAGTCATCAGAGACACAGTAGTCAGAATGCTATTTCCTTATTCACATCCAGCAATGGAGTGATACTGTTTTCCTTCATGGTTCTCTATGTGAGGGGGATTTTCCCCCCAAAACCCCTATTAGAATTCTTCTCATATCTCAGATTAGAACAGAATTGAGTCACATGATCATTTAAAATTAATCCCTAGAAAACAGTATGATGAAGTTACCATGAGGAACTTTTGACTAATCCTCTGGAATGAGATTGATGTGGGATACCAAACCCAATGTCCTTAACATCCTTATCGATTTAATCTCTTAAAAAATGTCTTTAAATGTGTCCACCTCACTGGTTGCCAGGTTATAATAATCTCTTACCTGAACCATAGCAAGAGTCTCCTACCTAATCTACCTAAATGTTTCTGGTAGTTAGGGCTCATGTTACCCCTATCTCAATCAAACAGCCAGAGTTAAGTCAATCCACCAAATAAAATGTTGGGAGTAAGAGGGCAGGATGAGAGAGAAAGAGAGCTAAAAATGGAAGGGAACTTTCCTTAGGGTGTTGAACTATGCTTCATTGCATGTGCTATTGAACCAAGACTAGACCATGTGGTACCTGGACTTACATATGGGTTATAATGTGATCCTCAGAATTAAAGGTATTTAGTGATCAGCAAGTTTATGCTGGAAAGGTCATTTAAAGTCTCAGAAAGAATGATGTTCACTCATCCCATATACTTTGAGGACTTATATCCCAGGCAATGTGCTCGTCTCTGGATATACAACAATGAAGAAGGCTGATGTAGTCTCTGCCCTATCAGAGTCAATAGTATAGTGAGAAAGGCTGTCATGTTGCAACTAATTACAAACTATTTAATTACAACTTTGACGAATGCTGTTAACCAAAAAATACAGGAGGTTGAGCCCAGGTCATAACGCAAGGTGGGAGGTGTGAAATCAGAAGATGCTTCCCCAAGGAAGTGACATTTAAGCTAAGTGGAGTTTAGCCCAGAGAAGAGGTAAGGAAAGTGTATTCCAGGCAGAAGGAACTGTATATGCAAAGACTCTGAGGCAGCAGAAACAAGAAAGGACTTAAGGAAGGTCACCATGCCTGCAATGTAGAGAATGAAGGGAGGAGCAGTACAAGATGAGCTGGAGAGGGGCGTGGTGGGGGGCGCGGAGAGCACGTGTAGGCAAGGTTAGACTCCTAGGACCTTTTGCATGAAAGGGATTGAAGCAAGTGATATTGATCAAAAGCCAGATGACACCACAAGCAATTTGGAAGAGTCAGTCAGGAACAGAGGAAAAGTAAGCTGCTCACAAAATTCTCAGAGAAAAGGGGTGCCCTTCCCTGTGAATGGACCTCTGATTAATCTGGCTTCTTTGTGTTTAATTTACCCTTTCCCTAATGTTAAACCACAGCCACCACAAAGTCACAGATCTCAGTGAGTGATATAACCTTCCTTTTCCAGAGCCTTCAGGGCTGACGTGCCCCACGTGCAGTCTAGTGGTGTTCCCAGATATCTGGGACACTGGGCCTCCCCCTTGCTCTGATGCTGTCACCAGCCTCCTTCTTACCTAGAGGGTTCGCATGACACAAAGGAGGCCTGTCTAGTCCTCCAGCCCAGGCTGTGCAGAGGGTTAATTTGCCTGTTAATTTTCCACATGAGGGGATATGCACAATGAAGCACAAATAAGAAGCAGGACATCAACACTGCCTCCAGCTGAGAAATCAATTTATACTTTAAATTACTCTAGGTGACCCTAGTCACCACTGGGTTCCTATTGCCATCTATCCTGATTTGTAGAAATTTGTCCTCCTGGAGCGTGAAGCCCCTGAGAATGCCCTTGGAGGTTTTGCTGCTGCACTTCAGTGACACACCAATGGCCTGGTGAGGAGGAACACCAGGATTGGAGGCAGAGTGTCTCCAGGGCAGGCAGGCAGTGCTGCATGGGTGGTGAGACCTGCTGGCCCATGTTACTGCTCTGTGTCAGAACTGCATGGGCCAGCCTCAGGGCTGGCAGTCTAATACCTGGGGTTCAGGGCCACTCCCCTCCCTGTCACCACCGATAGTTCAGCTGATTCATTACCTGGACCATTCATCCATTTCACAATACATGCGTGAGTGTCAGATACTCTGCTTGGTTCAGAGAAGAAGAGACGTTGAAAAAGTTAGAAGATTTTTTCAAACACTGGAGTTTTTTTAGAAAACGAAGCAGCATGGGCTTACATCCCAGTTCTGTGGCCTTAGACCAGCTCTATGACCCCTCTGTGCTTTAGGTGCCTCACCTGTGAAATGGTTACAGTATCCATTTCCTGAAGTGGTCATCAGGGTTACATGGACATAAATAAAATTAAGTTTCCATGTGCTTGTTTGTGCCTGCATCACACAAAATTGGCTGACTGGATCCTCACCAGATGTGGAGATTATACTCGGGCTAGACTCACATAAAATACAAGCCACGTGAAAAAGCCACACATTGTATGATTCTGTTCCTATGAAATGTTCAGAATAGGCAATTCACAGAAACAAAAAATAGATCCATGATTGCCAGAGGTTGGGGGAGGGGAGAATGGGTACAGGATTTCTTTTTGGGGTGATGAAAGCGTTCTGAAATTAGATGGTGGTGATAGTTGCACAACTTTCTCAACATACTAAAAAACCACTGAATTGTACACTTTAAAGAGATGAATTTTATGGTATATAAATTATATCTCAATAAAGCTATTATCCTAAATATATATATGTGAATATGCACATATATCTGTGTACCTGTGTGTCTATATATACACCATATGGCATCTCGAAATCACTATAGGAGTATCTCAGGAATAGAGACACGTACTATGAATCAAGATGATGAAGATGGAGAAAACAAATGGGGGTTGCAGACCTGAGCCTAGAGCAAGACTTCACAAAGCAAATAATGAGGCTTGCAGGTGTTCATATGCAATCATGATGCCTGGCACGTAGTGTTAATAGCTACATGTGGCTAATGGCTAGCAGATTGGACAGCACAGTTCTAGAAGAAAAACAGGGGCAAAAAAAGAAAGAAAGAAAGAAAAGCAGGAAAGACACACACTACCTAATCAAAACCCTGTGAGCAGGTCATACTCTCCAATAGTACCTTATTTATCCCACCTCACCAATGCTCAGCGAAATAGTTGACACTGTCCTGGTTCTGACATCTGAGCAAACTGAAGCTTAAAGAGGTCAAGCAAGGTTAGAGAAAAGAGAGTTATATTCATAAATTGAGAAAGAAAATGCCTGAAGAGAGAGGACAGCTAAAATATAAAAGAGAAAAAACATGATGGGTGAAAGAGGGCCCAGAGGAGGGACATGGAATGTCATTTAAGAGAGGTAACAGGCCAGGTGCAGTGGCTCACGCCTGTAATCCCAGCACTTTGGGAGGCCGAGGCGGGCGGATCACGAGGTCAAGAGATCAAGACCATCCTGGTCAACACGGTGAAACCCCATCTCTACTAAAAATACAAAAAAATTAGCTGGGTGTGGTGGCATGCGACTGTGGTTCCAGCTACTCTGGAGGCTGAGGCAGAAGAATCGCTTGAACCTGGGAGGCGGAGGTTGCAGTGAGCCTAGATTGCACCACTGCACTCCAGCCTGGCGACAGGGCAAGACTCCATCTCAAAAACAAAAAAAAATAGAGGGGTATCATTGGCCGGGCACAGTGGCTCACGCCTGTAATCCCAACACTTTGGGAGGCCAAAATAGGCAGATCACTAGGTCAGGAGTCGGAGACCAGCCTGGCCAATATGGTGAAACCCTGTCTCTACTAAAAATACAAAAATTAGCCAGGCATGGTGGCTTGCGCCTGTAGTCCCAGCTACTCAAGGAGGCTGAGGCAGAAGAATCGCTTGAACCTAGGAGGCTGAGGTTGCAGTGAGCTGAGATCTTGCCACTGCACTCCAGCCTGGGTGACAGAGCGAGACTCTGTCTCAAAATAAAAGGGGGTAGGGGATGGATAACATCCACAGGGTAAAAGGTGTCTTTTATACATCATGGCTGACAGTGTCAGGTTAGGTTCACCTTGTAGGATTCTCCTCTGCCGGAACCACAAGGGTAGGTAGAAGGCCATTCCATTTTCCAGCTGAAGACAGCTTGAACATGAACATCAACAGAAGTGGGTGTCAGTTCAGCAGAAGCTGATCCAAGTCCGGGGTTTGTAACCATGACAGACGGCAGCCCCCATCATTCACTCAGCATTTCCCAGGCTGCCTTCTCCCCCGACTTTACCAATGACCCCACCCACACCCCAACAGTGACAATAGCCCTAGCCTCTTTCTCTCCTCCCTCTCCCCAGTCCCTTTCTCTCTTCTTTCCTTTTACATCATCAGGTTCCTTTTCTCAACAGGTCTTTATTTGGAAGTCTCTTTCCTCTCCATCTTCATAAATAATCCAGAAGAGGCCCTATCAGCAGCTCCTCTTTCATGCATGTAATTGAAGTGGGCCTCTCTGAGATAAGACATCTCTCTAAATCATTCATTAGATAAGGAAACACAGAGAGGGGCCCCACTTCTCCTGCAACATTCTGCCTTTAGACTCAGTACAAGCTCGTGTGTCCTGCAGATGTGGCAGGACTCCACTCAGGCGCTCCACTGAGCTCTGTCCCAGTGTTGGACTCAGCCAGATTCCCCGATTTACAGGGAGGTACTGCCCTCTCCACCTCCTTGAGGTGTTTTTGACAATCTGAGGAATAAGAAGGATGGAATAAATCCTAATGCTAGTTTAGCTTCCAGGTCACAATGCATGCCAACCAGAATAAGTTTGGCAACAAGGTCTTGGGCTTCAGATATTCAGGCTTGGGTTTGAGTCCTGGCTCTGCCACTTCATAGGTGTATGACCTTGCGGAAGTTACTTCACACATTCTTCCCCCGACCTTGCCAAAGTCTGCTGCCTCATGTTCTAAAGTTAAAATTATTTTAAGAATGAGGGCGTAAAAGAAACTGCCTGTCCACTTCCAGTAAGGATTAAAAGGCTGCCAGGCACAGTGGCTCACGCCTGTAATCCCAGCACTTTGGAAGCCCAAAGCAAGTGGATCACGAGGTCAAGACAAGACCATCCTGGCCAACATGGTGAAACCCTGTCTCAACTAAAAATACAAAAAATTAGCAGGGCTTGGTGGCACACGCCTGTAGTCCCATCTACAGGGAGGCTGAGGCAGGAGAATCACTTGAACCTGGGAGGTGGAGGTTGCAGTGAGCCAAGACGGCACCACTACACTCCAGCCTGGCAACAGAGCGAAACTCCATCTCAAAAAAAAAAAAAAAAAAAGGCATAGGTGCAAAACAAGGACCAGCTGTTCAGCTTCTTGTGGCTATTACTTCCTCCATTCCTTTATAGTGTCAGGCCAACATGGGGTTACATGCTTGCAGGACTTGCCACCCTGTGCACCAGCCCATGCACACCCCATAGGTCAGAGTCTCACTCACCTGTTCAGGGTAACAACCAAGCTGGACCAGTGTGATCCCAGCCTTTTTCCTGATCTTTCATCTTCTATCCACAAGGCGAAAAGGCCAACCTGAAACCTGAGAGTGAAGACAGGATGGCCGCTATGATTTGCTCTGTCTATTCATGAAGGCTTGGTTCTTTTTGCAGCCCCAGCATTAAAACTCTGATTAGTCACACATGAGAATCCTCCTGGGGGCAGCTATGAGGAAAGGGATGGAGAGAAGAAAGCGAGGGATGCAATTTCTAGTTCAGCCAACTTAGACACTTGGCTCTATGTTCAGTACCTAAAACAGTGGCCAAAACATAGCTTGCTCTAAAAAGGGGGGTGAGGGGGAACATTAAATAAATAAGTAAATGGTATTCTAGACAAATGAGATATGAGATAGTCAAATGCAGAAAGATGTGACGCAATATAGAATGTTCAGGAAGCTGCACACAATTTGGTTTTACAGAAATGTAAAGTATGAGAGAGACAGTGGGGACTGAGGAGATGAGAAAGCAGGATCTGATTAGGAAGGGTCTTGATTGCCTTGCTGACTTTAAATTTCCTTCTCTAAGCAATAGGGAACCTGCACACTGATTTTTAAGCAGGAAAGGCAAAGGGTCTGATTGGCATTTTAGAAATACCACTCTGTGAAAAAATATATAAATCCAAGGTATGAAATGTTCAGAGATTGACTTTGATCAGAATTAATGACAACGGGCAAAATTAAAATATAAAGACAAGAGAAACCAAACAGATTGAACCAGCCTAGTGTACACGGAACAGGAGGGAGTGGGGAGGATCTGGGATAACTCTCAGGTCAGTGGATCTGGAGACAGAGCATATGGTACCAAGAAGCAGGTCTTAGGAGAAAGATAGTTGGGCCTTCAGAAAGAATAATACTGTCACTGTCACCAAGAGGAGAAACAGGCTCAGAGTCCATGACTGCCATTTCCAACAGGAAGAGCATGTGAAATCTTTGACCATCAACTATCCTAATTGTCATACAGTCTCCAAAGAATGACTCTTCTTTCTGTGGTTCATTTTTCTTAGCACCAAAATGAACGTGAAAAATAAATCTGACGAGCAAAAGATTTGAACAGCCACTTCACAAAAGAAGATATATAAATGGCCATAAGCACGTTTAAAAACATATTTAACATCATTAGTCGTCAGAGAAATACAAATGAAAACTATAACAAGAAACACTTTATAGCCACTATGATGGTTATGATTTTTAAAAAACCGATAATAACACGATGCTAAGAGGATGTGGAGAAACTGGAATCCTCAAACACTAATGATTGGAAAGGTAACCACTGATTATATTAGAATGTATTAGAGTGAATAAAATTTAAAAGATTGACAAAACCAAGGGTTGACAAGAGTGTGGCCCAACTGGAACTCACACATGTGCTGGTGAGAGTACAAAATGGTACAACCACTTGGAGCATAGTTTGGCAGTTCTTATAACACTCAACATACTTTACCATACAAGGCATCAATTCATTCCCAGGCATTTATACAAAAGAAGTGAAAACATATGTCATTACAAGATTTGTGCAGCCTTATTACTAATAGTCAAAAGCTGGAAACACCCCAATTGTTCATAAATGGACAAAATGGATACCAAACTATGGTATATTCATACAATGAGACATTACTCAAAAATAAAAAGAGTAAACAACTAATATACATAAAAACATAGATGAATCTCAAGAGCATTATGCTGAGCAATGGAAGTTACAGGATAATGAAATGCTCCTTTAAAGTACTGAAATAAAATAATTGCCAGCTTAGATTCTATAAGCAGCAAAAATATCTTCTAAAATTGTAAGCAAAATTAATACATTTTTAAATTAATAAAAACTGGTTAGTCAGAAATCACAATGAAAAGTTTAAACACTTTAAATGAATGCATCTGACATAACAAAACCAGTGGGATGTAGCTAAAACTGTAGAGAGAAATTACAGCTTTATAATGCATATGTTAGAAAAATACATTTGAATAATCTAAACATTTATTTCAAGAGTTGGTGGTTGGGGAGAACAACGATAAAGTAAGTACCAAAAGTAAAGGAGAGGGAAGAAAAGTATTTAAGGATGATAACTAAAGAAATAAACAGGCCGGGCGTGGTGGCTCAAGCCTGTAATCCCAGCACTTTGGGAGGCAGAGGCGGGTGGATCACGAGGTCAAGAGATCGAGACCATCCTGATCAACATGGTGAAACCCCGTCTCTACTAAAAATACAAAAAATTAGCTGGACATGGTGGCATGTGCCTGTAATCCCAGCTACTCAGGAGGCTGAGGCAGGAGAATTGCTTGAACCCAGGAGGCAGAGGTTGCAGTGAGCCGAGATCGCGCCATTGCACTCCAGCCTGGGTAACAAGAGTGAAACTCCATCTCAAAAAAAAAAAAAAAAGAAAGAAAAGAAATAAACATATAACAGACAGGATCAATAAAGCAAAAGTTGATTCTTTCAAAAGACTAACAAAATTGATAAATCCCTCTCAAACTGATCAAAAAATAAGAGGTCAGGTGCAGCCGCTCATGCCTGTAATCCCAGCACTTTGGGAGGCTGAGGCAGGCAGATTGCTTAAGTCCAGGAGTTTGAGACCAGCCTGGGCAACATGGTGACACCACATCTCAAAAAACACAAAAATTAGCCAGGCCTGGTGGCACACGCAAGTCTCAGCCACTCAGGAGGCTGAGGTGGGAGGATCACCTGAGCTCAGGAGGTCAAAGCTGCAGTCAGCCGAGAACACACCACTGCACTTCAGCTTGGATGACAGAGTGAGATCCTGTCTCCAAAAAACAAAAAAGAAGATGAGAGAACACTAATAACTGAGAGCAGAAATAAATAAGGAGTATCACTACAAATTATACAGCCATTAAAAGCATTATAACTACCACAATTCATCTAACATGAAATAGACAATTTGAATAACCCTATAACTATTAAAGAATTTGTAATTTTACAATGCGCTCAAGAGAAACCTACAGGCCCAAATGGTTTCACTGGATAATTCTTTTGAAAAATTTTGAACATTTGAAGAAAATGTAACACAATTCTACACAATCTTTGTAGAAAACAGAAGAGAAGGGACTACTTCTAAACTCTTTTTAAGAGGTCAGGATTACCCTGATGCCAAAACTAGACAAAAAGAACACAAAAAATAAAACTAAAAAACAATATTCCTTATAAAATAGGCATTAAAATGTTTAATGTCTAATATTTTTAAAATATTAGAAAATAAAATTCAACAATTTTTTTATTATATACCATGATCAAGAAAAATTCATTCTAGGGACACAAAACTAGTTCAATATTCATAAGAGTCAGAATCAGTCAGTGTAATCCATCATATTAACAGCTAAAGGAGGGGGAAAAAATCACATAATCATAGTAATGGATTCAGAAAAATCATGTGACAAAATTTAACATTCATGCATGATTTTAAAAAACCTCTTACAATACTAGGAATAGAAGGGAACTTCCACAGGCTAATTAAAAAACAGCTGCAAAAAACCTGTTACAGTATTTATACTAAATGGTGAAAGACTGAATGCTTTCTCCCTAAAACTAGGAAGAAAGCAAGGATGTCCACTCTCATCATTCTTAACACAGTACTGGAACTCCTGCCCAGAATAAGAAGGCAAGAAAAATAGCTAAAAGGAAAAATAAATAAAAATATACAGAATGGAAAGGAAGAAATGTGTCCCTGTTTTCAAATAACGTGATGGTTTACATAGAAAATCTCAAGAAGCTTAAACACAAAGAAAATTCTAGAACAACTAAGAGTTCAACAAGATCACAGGCTATAAGATCAACATACAAAAATCAATGACATTTCTATATACTAACAGTAAAAACGTAGAAAATGAAATTTAAAATAAAATGCCACTTATAATCACTAAAAAGTACAATAAAATACTTAGGTATAAAACATGTGAAGGACTTTTATGTTGAAGACTTAGAACTCTGAAAAGAAAATCTAAATAAATTGGGAGACATACTGTACTCATGGATTAGAAAACTCAACATAGTAAAGAAGTCGATTTCCCCAAAATGATACATAGAATCAATACAGTTTAAAATCCTAGTAAGGATTTTGATGATATAAACAAGCTCATTCTAAAAAGTGTATGGAAAGTCAAAGGAACTAGAATGGCTAGAAAGATTTTGAAAAAGATAAATAAGGAAGAAATCACTCTACCCAATTTTAATACTTATTATATAGCAACAGTAACCAGGACTGTATGGTATTAACAAAGAAACAGTCATATAGACCAATGGAACAGAATATAGAACCCAGAAATAGACCCACAGAAATAAATATACACAGTTGATTTTGAAAAAGGTATTTTCAACAAATCATTCTTGAGCAATTGGATAGTCATAGGCAAAGGAAGGAAAGAAGGAAGGAAGGAAGGAAGAAAGGGAGGGACAGAGGGAAGGAGGGAGGGAGGAAGGGAGGGAGAGGGGAAGGGAGGGAGGGAGGGAGGGAGGAAGGAAGGAAGGAAGGAAGGAAGGAAGGAAGGAAGGAAGGAAGGGAGGGAGGGAGGAATGGAGAGAGGGAGGGAGGGAGGGAGGGGTCAGTGAGTCCATCTAAAACCTCACACCTTATATAAAAATTAACTTAAAGTGAATTACAAATTTAAATGTAAAACTCTAAAACTTTTAGAAAAAATAAGGAGAAATTTTCGGGACCTATTTTTTTTCCTAAAAGTTTTAGAGTTTTACATTTCATTGAATAACTGGGAAAATGAAACTAGAAAGATACTACAAAGTGGCCACTGCCTTCCTTCTGTGCCCCAGGTTTAATGAAGAATGTCCTTGATAGTTCACCATATTTGGGAGGATACCACAAAGGAAATTCAGGAGAATTACAGTTCAACCAAGCCAAGTTCACACATTAAAAGCCATCACAAATACATACATGGAAAAATTTGTGCTGACCACTATCTCACATCATAGCCCCTCAAAACTAATTCTGAATGGATTGTATATCTAAAAGTAAAGGGTAAAGTAATAATTCTTCTAAAAGAGAACACAGAGAAATATCTTTTGACCTTGAGATTGCCAGTGAGTTCTTAAACAGGACACAAAAATTACTCCAAGAAAACGATTGACAAATTAGACTACATTAAAATTAGGAGATTTTATTTATGAAAAGTTAGGACACAGACTTAGAGGTTTAAGGGCATGAAAGTCTAAGGGCTTTAGACTAATGAAATATGTTTGCAGTGTGTACATATAACCCACAAAGAACTATATCAAGAATATAGAGAGAATGTCTAAAACACAGGAAAGAAGTATAATCTAATCAAAAGGAGAATTTCCAAATCACTAATAAATATATGAAAAGACATTCTTCAAGGAAATGCCAATTAAAAACCACAATTAAATACCACTGCCTACCCAACATAATGGGTAAAATGAAAAAAACAGTATCAATACTGGCACAGAGGTGGAGCAACTGGAACTTTCAGATCTTGCAGTGGGGAATGTAAATTTGTACAACCACCGTAGAAAGCTGTTTGGCAGTATCTACTAAAATTGACTGTAGTACTCATCACTTAGCCATTTTATTCATCATAATTCATCACTTAGCAATTTTATCAAAAAATAGAAACCACCTAAATGTCCTCTGCATTAGTCAGTGTTCTCCAGAGGGACAGAACTAAAAAGATAGATGCAGGTATGAAGGGGATTTTATTAAGGAGTATTGACTCACAAAATCACAAGGTGAAGTCCTATTGTGGGAGTGTGTGTGTGCAAGCTGAGGAGCATGGAAGCCAGTCTGAGCCTGAAAATCTCCACAGTAGGGAAGGCGACCGTTGCAGCCTTCAGTCTGTGGCCGAAGGCCCAAGAGCCCCTGGCAAATCACTGGTGTAAGTCCCAGAGTCCAAAAGCTGAAGAACTTGGAGTCTGATGTTCCAGGACAGGAAGCATCCAGCACAGGAGAAAGATGACGGCCAGAAGACTCAGCAAATCTGCTTTATTCCAGCAGTGCTGGCAGTTGATTAGATGGTGTCCACCTGCACTGAGAGTGGGTCTGCCTCTCCCAATCCAAACTCAAATGTTAATCTCTTTTGGCAACACCCTCACAGACACACCCAGGAACAATACCTTGCATCCTTAAATTCAGTCAAGTTAACACTTAATATTAACCATCACATCAACTAATAAAGACATAAACAAATGGCAACATATTATATAATAGAAGACAGCAATTAAAATAAGTGAACTATTGTTTTTAGGTTGGTGTAAAGGTAATTGCGGTTTTTGCCATGACTTGTAATTAATGCCATTACTTTTAATGGCAAAAACTGCAATTACGTTTGCACCAGCCTCATACATGCCGTACTGTGGTTTACTCCACAACATAACATTGAGTGAAAGAAGCAAGGTACCAAAAATGCTGAGTCATTTTATTTACACAGTTATAAAGTTCAAAACGAGTTTTTACAAATCTGTAATGCTAAGGCTATGTTTACCTTAGAGAAGGAGAGTGGGGATAATGACTGAGGCGGGCACTGGGTATCTGCAGGGGTGTTGCTAATGTTCTATTTCTCTACCTGGTTGTGGTTACATGGGTGTAACCTTTGGTGGAAATACACTGAGTGCATTTGTAATTTACGTGCTTTTCTATATGATGTTATCTTCCAACAAAAGCTCTATTTCAAAGTTAAATTTGAAAACTGATCATGGTCAACAAATATGATACACAAAGAGGGCTGAAAATTTTAGATACAGATTGCCTGAAGGAGAACACCAGAAAATACTAACCACCCAAGGCGCAAGATGCCTGGAACTGAGAAACTTATCGGGAGTGAGTGGCAGGAACCAAGAGCGGGTAGAGCCAGGGAAGAAAGCCAAGAAACCAGACCAGGAAGAGATGAAGCCAGAAGGTGCCTAAAACACAGTGGCTGAAATACGAGATCAGAAGTTGAAATGCACTTAAAAATGAAGGAAGTGGTACCCATGTGTTCAAGGATACATACATCCAAGACAAGTATTACAGAGCATGAGGTCATCTGAAATAGTGGCTTGTTTTAACCATATATCCTAGTCATTTTTCAGTCATACTGTCAGTACTCGGTTCTCAACCGACTTGGGTCACCTTGCAATCTTAAACTATAGAACTTACCTTCGATTCAAGAATCCCCAAAGGATTTCAGTGGAGGAGGTGGAAAGGAGTTGTCACTATGAATGTACTAAATATTCAAAACCACCCTTTCTGTCTTCTCCTTGGTCTTTGAAAAACCAAGAATGTTTATAATACAATAATGAAATAAAAATAAAGTCATTCATCAAGAAGCCTGTATTTATTTTCTTTATGTCTGAAGGTTGTTAAATCCTAATTATCCTGAACTATTTTCATACTGCTGAGCAGCCTCCACTTATGAAGTCAGTAATTAATATTCAATTTGCCTAGAGCTTTCAGATTTGCATGTTAATTATTGATTTCTTAATCACCAGGATGGGTGTTTGAGAGCTTTGGAGAACACTGACATTTTGGCAAATGTTACAGAGTGATCATTTCTGTAGACCGGAGTTTTTAAGAAAATATTTTACAATCTTTTATCTTCAGATATCCTCTTCACCTGCAGCTCTGATTCTTTTCCTGAGGTATCTGCTCAGGTTTTGCACTGCTGTTACTGATAGAATTGTAAGTTTGAATATGGAAAGGGACAATGTCGTCCTTTATGGTCTCAGCCTGGACATCCCTCTTCCAGTGTCATTCCTCTGGCAGAGGAAGAGGAGGATGTGTAAGAACACTGGCGCACAGAGTAGAGGGAGAGAAAGCTGAGACTGGTTTGGCTAGGCATTGGAGAAGTGACCTGGCTGTAGTGGTTGGTCTAGTTGAGATATCTCCATTACCCAAAACACAGAGCTCAAAGCAACGCTAGGTGAGGAAATAAGATAATTTATAGGAGAAAGTTCTGATGGCAGGTGACACCCGAAGCCCAGGCAGGCAACAGCCTATCAAAATCATGGTCAATTAAGTCTTTCACAACAAGACTCCAGCCAGTCATGGGAGTGCACAAGGAATGCAGTCTATCCAATTCCCAGGGAAAAGGAACCAACAAGAACTGACCATGTTAGGAATATAGCTGACCGAGCTGATGATCAGATCAGAGCCTTTGATTGAATTAGGAGCCTACGTGTCTTCTACCATGGTCCTTCCATGGATGGAGTCAGACAAGCAACACAGATTTGAGCACCCCCCCCCACACACACACACACGCCTTACCAAGGACTCATCCTCATGGAGCAGTCCATAGAGTATTTCACGAGCGAGGGTCGTAGAACAAAGGCCAGGATGCCAAGTTCATCTAAGCCATGCTTAAGTCAATCAGGAGACCAGCTGAGAGCCAGGAGAAACTGGGCATGGCCACACTGGAAGAAATGGGATGGAAGGAAAAGATGCTGCAGTGATGTGAGAGGTTGGAGAACAGACAAGGATATGGAGTGGGGCAGCTTAAAAATAAGTTTTGAAAATGCAACAGCTAAATCCCTTTACTTGCTGTTTGATATCATGCTGCCCAGCTCATGAACAGGGTCTTGAAATTAAAGGCTCCCACTAGACAAGTATTAAGAGGGCCAGAGTGGGAAATGCTATGGCTCAGGTGCCCCCGTCGACCTATCACTCTGGAATAGCCGCTCTACGACAACAGGTTATTTATGAACTCCACCCAGAGTAGGGCCAGTGCACTTCCTGCTATCAGAATTGGCTACGAAATGCAGTGGCCTGAGCCCACAAAGAGTAGGAGCTAGAAGGAGTTGGAAATTAGAGGATGAAAAGAATGAGGCTTTACAGAAGGCTACTGTGAAATTCCAGGCTCATAATTTACGCTGACCACCACATTGATTCTACTGAGTGAATTGATCCAAGGAGGACATATCTCAGCAAGAAACATAGCCAATAAATAGCATCTAAATATAAACAGCTTATATATCTTTCAGTACCCAAAAGTACCTTAATGTGGCTTTCAATAGATTGGCTGACCATTCTGCCATACAAGAGAAATGAATTTAGAAAACTGAATTACAGCTAGTATCTTCTGAATTACCTAGGTTGGTAAACATGAATCCATTACTTAAGCAGCTTTATGCAAGATTTTCAAACCAGGGGAATCATGCCAGCAGTTATTCCAAGTATTAAGAAATTCAAGAGAAAGCCAGATACCTGGCCGTGTGTACATCTGCAATCCCCTTCAAATTCTGCTCCACCCTTTTCCTGACACATTTCTTCTCCATGCTGAGCTCTAAGTCTGGCATCCAAGTGGTACATCATGCTTTAACATGGCTCCTGCAATACCCAGTTTTGACCCTCTTCTCACTTATCTGCTGTGCTAGATGATATTAATAGTTCCAATTCTTCACCCTCCCTGGATACATCCCCTTTTATTGTGACTTTGCTGTTCCTCCTGATGCAGGCATACCCAAAAATTAGGGCTTAGCCTTAGAGAATTCGTGGCTTCACTCAGCAAAGAATTCAAGAGAGAGCCAACAGTGAAATAAACCGTGTTCACCAGAGCAAAAGTGTACAGCAAAATGGCTGCTCCACAGACAGAGCAGGGCTATCCCATAAGCAGAGTTGCCCAGAGTGGAATTTTTGTATTGCTGGCTGGCTGTGTTTATACCCAACCTAAATTATATGCTAATTAAGGGGCAGATTATTCATGAACTTTCTGGAAAAGGGCTGGGGTGTTTCCAGTATAATATAAGCTAACCTCTAGATGTTGCCATGCCAACATTTGTAAACAGTGGTGGGGCGAGGAGGAATGTCTTACAGCATGCAAATGCAAATGAGCAGTGAGGGTTACTAGAGGTCACTTTCATCACCACCTTCGTCCTAGCTGGTTTTGGCTGGTTTCTTTACTGTGTCTTGCTTTGACCAGATCTTGTTTGGGGTCATGAACAAAAAAAACAAGTCCTGCTGATCTCCTACTTCACTCCTCCTAAAAAAGCAAAGAATATGCCTATGCAAAAACCTTACTCTGCCTCAACTTGGGTTCATCCATGCGATTTGCTTTGGCAAAATAGATATGAATGTGCATGAGAGAATAAAGGTTTGCAAAGGGCTTTTTTGGTCTTAGCTAAGAGGCACTTTTTGGGTCTCTGATACTCTCAGCTAACTCCCCCTTCAGTCTCAGGACCACAAGAAAACTCAAGTGCTCTCCCATACTCATCGGAGCAGCAGGAAACCCAGTAGGTTGTCTAAGGTCCGTCTGCCCCAATATTCATCCAGTGATTTTATCTTCCTGCTCCCATACCACAGCAGCAGGAGAATTGCCACCTCCCAGGATTCCATCGACTGGCAACCCCCTGTGTTTTCTGGAGGATACAGACATTCTGTAGCCAGTTTGGAGCTAACACTGGAGAGTCCCTTCTCAGTGACCCTTACCTGCAAACACTGTCTTCCTTTACTCTCACCCCTTTTGCCTCTTCAAATTCTCTTTTGGTAGAAATAGGGAGGAGAGAGCATTGGTAAACTAAGTATTCTTCCAAACCAGTTTCTCACGTCAGGATAATTACTTTTGTCTGTTTTTCTTTCCATACCTGCCATTCCCTGAAGTGGTGAAGGTCAAGGTCTAGTTTGAATAGTAGGGGGCAACAGAACAAACAAGGGAACTGAGGCAGGAACAGCAGCAACAGCTGACAGCAATTCCTACCGCACTGGGTATCAAGTGAATAAGTGCCCAGTTCTAGAAGGTTCAGGTAGATATACAAGTCAACTGAAGTATCAAGCCAAAAACAGGAGCTTGGAAGGAGTATTAAGTTATGGACACCAAAGTAGGAGAGTGCCATTGGTATAGTGATGTCGAAAGAGCCAAGTGAGAGAAGAGACCACAGAAAGATCCATGCTGTGGCAGGGATGCAGGATACAGGGAAAGGCAGATTCATATGGGGCTCATTGTGTGTGGGCCAGGGCAGGGCATGGCATGGCTTGCTGTTTTGACATGCTTATGCCTCAACTGTGCTGTAACCACAAGTTCTCCATCTTAATGTAGCCACACTCAGGAACCACTTCCTAAAGACCCTGAGAAGTCTGAAGAGGATCTGCTTTTCTCTCCCAGGTGGAATCTGGACCAGTGCTCACTGCTTTTTTGAGTCCTGCCACACTCACATATCCTAGGGATGCTTTGGTCATATCATTGTAGATACAAACATTGCTACCCCACTACCCTCACCTGCTATAAGTCCCTTCCATGAGGTGACTTCAGTCTTTAACACAGCCTGATATTTGAGGGTTCAAATGATTCAAACCAAAACATTTGAGGTGTTCATGTACTGATTAGTCTTACATCAAGATGGTAAAAGACGGAAGCAAAGCGACATCTGATCTCATAAAGTCCAAAACATACAACCCCCTGCCCCTTCCAGGTCACCCTTCCGTAAGTAGTTGAGGTTCCTCCTTTTTCTGCTGTCTCTGACTTTGTCCTTATCCACTATTCCTAACTTGGGCCTAATGACTACCCCTCCCCACTCAGGCCAGGCCAAGTGCCCCTTTCCAACGCTCCATGATGCATCAGGCATTTTTCTGTTACTATATTTCCAATTATTTTAAAGCTCGCTGTTTATAAACCTCAATGAATTGAGAACTTCTACAAAAAGGAACCAGTTCTTGAATTCCTTCTGTATCTCATTCATGTCTGTATTCCCATGATCAACTTAGCACAGGGGCTGGTATAGATTGTACTTCAGTAAACATATAGTGATAGCCAAAGCACACTGGAAAGGACTTGAAACATCCCTAATTCTAGTCCAAAACCCTAGACCACGACTCTGGGTCCTCCCTGGGCTGTACAGTGCATAGTCCCCTGTTAGAATTCTGGTGGTTTCCTGCTGTTGGCCTTTACCTATTTCCCAGACCATGAACTAAACCACTTACATATACTCAGTTGGTTCTAGTATTGACCTGGGCTTGCCTCTACTCAGCCTGGAGTCTCCAATCCTAGAAGTAGGTACAAAAGAGGCAAAGGGAAGTATTTGAGTAAATACAGCCTGAACACCAATCAGAGAAGGGCTTTGGAAGAAAACATGTCCTCCATCTAAAAATGATGTGCATGCAGTCTGTGCTGTCTCAGCGGTGAGGCAAGTGTGAGCTGCTGTCTGGGGCAAGGACAATCATTATTTCTGCTGTCCGGACCACGGAAGACAGGATCCATGACCCCAGTGCCTCTTTTCCATCTTTGACATCTATTATTCCATGAATTTTTGATGTTTCGATCTGCGTCCTTTGAGGGGAATAGTGGTGATTACAAAAGAGTACTTCCCGTTCTCTCCTGGGCACGTGAGAAAGAGCTGGTTTTCCAGCATGTGTGCAGCAGGGAAAAGCTGGGAGGCTTTGTGCTAGTTGGAGCCATTCTTACAGACACCACTTTTCAAAGGCAGGTTAAATCCTTTCAAGATCGAAAGCAGTGGGTTTACCTCTTTCCCGTTTCAGCAATTATCCTTAGGCTGCTCTGTTTTATACATTTATGGAGTGGTTATTTGGGATTAAAGGAGCAATTGAATCCATATCAAAAATAAGTTTGAGATTCCTCACCTCCCCAACAAATGTGTTATTACTGCTTTTGCAAAGGGGCATTTACCTGTCTATCAGAAATATACTTTGTTTTCATTTTGTGTGAAATCCTCTTCTACTTCCAAAGACACATCTATGGAATAAAATGAATGCTTCTGACAGACACTTCCCAAAGGAAGGCACGAGCCTTTGCCCTGCCCATGGTGGGCCCTGGCCTTGAGGTAGCACCATTTTGTTGAAGAAATGCAGTCATGGGCCTGTGTGCTCTAAAAATAGAACCCCATGGACTTGCTTTATTTCCAAGGCCTACTGCTGCTGCCCTCATTCACATGCTATCTCTGAGATTCCCATTTTTATGAACATTCTCCCATTTTTTCCATAAATAAGTACTTTGCATGTAAAGGTGGACAGTGAGCAGACTAGCTCTATGGCTATACAGTCCCTACCTAGTTAAGGCCCTGGGGCGTGGGTTCCCTCCTGTTTCTCAAATGCATCCAGATTTGGCAGTCCGTCACCCTCTAAGGTGAGTCGCACGATTTCCAGGCTATCATTTCTTACACTTAATGAAAACCTTGGCAGTGTGTTGCCAAGAGTCAGCTCTAATATTAGGGGAAATATCTGTCTAGAGCTTTAGATTTGCAGAACACTTCCATATTCACTACCTCTGTTGAGTATTTTAATAATCCTAAGAGGCAGGTGTTTTCCCACTTAATAGATGTGAAAATGAAGGCTCAATGAGGGTGGGAGTCTTGCCAAAGTCAAAAAGTTCTATGGATGGCCTGACCCAGCTTTCCTAAGATCTCTTAGTTTCTTCTACTAGCAAATGAAAGCCATCACCAATTAACCAAAAAGTCCTGGACGTAGGTGTACATCGGACATGTCCACAGCTTCCTAGGGGACTGTAATGTACATGCAGGATGGAGAGCAGCTGTACTCCCAAGACAGCCCTCCTCCAGAGTCCAGACCTGTCTTCAGCAATCACAATGGCAATCAGGACTCTTCGCTAGTAAGAGGCCAAGGCAGATGGGTGTATCTGCCCCTCAGGAACTCTGAGAAGTCAGACTAGTCAGGGGCCCACTTCCTTAGATATCTTATGCTCTAGGGGAGAAATGGTGAAGGTGTTTTGGAGAAAGGTGGGAAGGGCATAGCCACAGATTTAAACCTATCTTTGCATGTTATACATTCACTTTATTTTAGAGTTTCCAACCTCTACACCATCCACATTTTGGGCCAGATAATTCCTTATTGTGGAAGTTATCCTGTATATTATGGGATATTCAGCAGTATCCCCAGCTTCAATCCACTAAATGTCAGTAGCAACCCCCCGCCGCACACACTACCCGTTGTGACAGCCAAAACTGTCTCCAGACATTTCTAAATGTCTCCAGAGGACAAAATGATCCACCCCAAGTTGAGAACTACTGCTTTATTTTATTGCATTTAATGCGCATTTATCTGTCCCCCGGCTTACCTGTGAGCTCCTTAAAGGCAAGGCCATGTTGTATTCTCCTCTACAATCTTCAAGCCTAGCAGACACCAAAAAAACCTTTAAACTCACAATGGCCGCTGAAATTCACCTGGTGTTCTCAGGAGTCATCATAGGCAGGTTTGTCTTTCATAGCCCTGGTCCTCTGACCATAGTTTGTTGGACAAGAGGTGGATACCTAATTCAAATTCGACCGATCAGATTCTCTCTCTCTTGGAAGAGGAGAGAGAATGATATTCAGGCCTGCTCTTTGGAATGGATGAAATTGGCAATGGGAGCAGTCTCTTGTATTTATCACATGAACCAACAGCAAAGAAAACCAGTCTTCCAAGAAAAAGAATGAAGCAGATGTTCAAGCAGAGACTAGGGACCAGATGAGAGCACCTCTGGGTTTGTGATGGTTTTTCAGAGACTGTCTGGTGACTTTTCCAATCCCCTCATGACGTTTGGCTCCATTCCTGTCCTTGGATTCTATGAAACACCCCTGCATCCGTATGGCAAACTCCCTTATATGTAAAACAGTTTTAATTATATTTTGATAGGTACAATTAAAGAACACACACCAATGCATGGGACCTGGCACCGCATAGATATTCAATAAATTTTGCTTAATTCATTGACTAATGAATGAGGCACCAGCCACAAACAAGAGGTTGTGAGAGCAGCAGGGCTCTGTGGACGCAGCAGCAGCAGCACTGCCAGCCACCTGGAGTCCACGGTGAACAAGAAACAGCTCCTCCTCTATACAGTGCCTAGCCCTGCCTAGAGACAGAGGCAGATTCAGCCTCAGGGAGAGAAGGAATCTGGTGGTAGAGTGGGATGAGCAGCCATAAAACCCAAGGGGGTGTTGACAAGAATCCAATCCTCTAGGATTCTTACGAGTCTTTCCAAGCCAGATCCAGCCTGGGGTAACTGGGCTCTGACCAGCCTGCAGAGAATCCAATTAGTCCCTCAGCCACAGCCAGTGCTCCTAAAAGCATCTCAAAGGAACTTCCATTTCTCGCCCAGCTACAGCATCATGCAATTTTGGAGGAAGTAGGAGCTAAGAGTTTGTGTGAGGGGAGAAATGCCAACACAATGGCACTGCAGATAAAGTGAGGTGGGAGCTGGCAGGGGCAAATCCTCTAGCTTCCTGGCACCTTTGTTCTGGCTCCCTGAGAGCCTCCTAGGGTGAGCTGGATGCCTTTGGATGTGGGTCTGCAGGAGACTGGGCTTTGAGGGAAACTCTCCATATTCTCCCCTGGGCACACCAGGATGGTGTTCTGTTCTAAAAGGCAAGGGGCTCATAGTGAGGGGACCGAGCTCAGGTCCCCCTGGGGTGTCCTGAGTGAGCAGGTACCACCTGTGTGCAGCCAAGCAGAAGAGGCGCAGAGGGTCCTTGGGCTTCGAAGAGATGAGCAGATGAGTCTGCATAAACAGACTGCCTCCAGCTGCAACTAGGAGGCCTCTGTATTGTTAAGTCACAGCAGCAACTGACATGGCATCAAATATGTCAAATCAAAACTACAGTGGCCAAGAGTGGCACCAACGTGCAAAAGCTACAGAAAGCGACGACCTTGTGTGTTCACAGAGCAGAGAGCTCTGGGTGAACAGCTTGTAGCATCAGGTAAGCAACCAACAACCCAGAGCTTCAGGCAAGAGACTTCTCTGCCTGAGTAGTTTCTCTTGGGTAATATCTCCTGTAAAACCTCCAAGGTATTGGCAGAGCCTATGACTGTGTCTAATCCTGCTAATCCATTGTACCATCTAGGGCTGTCTGGGGAAGCCATAATGCAAACATAACCCAAAAAGGATATGTAATCCTCTCTGTCAGCCTTGTAGGTGTGGGCTGTCTCTACAACCCAAAGGGTCAGCAGGGTTGGGGTTGCAGAGCAGACAACAGATGGGTAAGAGAACATGGACACTGTTAGTGCCGGAGACCACTGAGACATAGGGTACAGAAGGAGAGGCTACCATTGCTGTATATCGGAGAGTAACATTTTGGTTGTGAAAGCAACCTTTGGTGTCTTACAAGAGTAAGCTCTAGGGAAGTGCATGGTCAGAAAGAAAATGCCTTTTTGGTAAGGACTCTCATTCAGACCCAAGATGATGTTCAGCTGGAGCATTGAGTCATCACCCACAGCCCCAGTGAACACTAAGCAGAAGGCTCCCTCTGCAAATCTGTCAATTCCTCCGCTGCTCTGCCTTGCAGGGACACTACCACAAGAGCAAGCCCCTCCTTCCTAGGAATCCCAGCTCTTCCACATGCTTTCCGAGTTCCACTGTGGCTGGGTGGGTCCTCAGGTGGCACTCTGGAGGGCAGCAGCAACAGGCTCGAGCGCCATACAACTGTGCTGCAGGAACAATTCGGTGAGGAATGCAAGTCCTGACAGCGAGGGACAAGCTGTGGGGGTCTCTGTCCCCTTCTCCAGCCACGACGAAGGCAACTACTCCAACTCAAAGACCTACAATGCAATTTTGAAAAAAGAATTTCTAGTGTAGTAAGTGATGTATAAGATGTAGCATCTCCAGTCACAGCATCGAAGCCTAGAGAACCAACTGTTAAACCATGCATGGCACAGGAGGTACCCACCTTCCAAAAGAACAGTGTCCCCAAATCTTTCTTCATTGAATAATACATTCTACAATATTAAATAACTCTCAGGCAGACATTGTCCAAGATGCGAGGAAACTGAGGGTGAAAAGCTAGAGATGGTCTTTGATGTCATGAAGCTTATATTCTAAAGAGAGGAGGAGGAAACACGTTCACCTATGGGCACATCAGGACACATTGTTCCACTAATATGTGACTAAATCTGGGACACAGATGCTCACCGTCCCCTCCATGACTTTGACTTATAAAACGGAACCTGGGCACCATGCCTTTCTGAAAGAGGGCTATAGCAGGCCCATGTTCGAAGAATCGAGGGCTCCTGGTAAAAACATGAAGACCCTTCATACTCTCCCAAGGGTCTATCTTTCCAGTACAGTATCCTATGAACCCTCCTGGGGAGAAAAGATGAGTCTCCTATCCAGATCCACAAAGAAGCCGATCCTCCCATGAGGCCAATCACAACAAGGCCATACATCACATTGGCTCAAAGCAATGACTTTCAGAGTCAGACAGCTTGATTCCACTACTTACTGTGTGCCTCAGTTTCCCCTTGTACAAAATGAGGATAATAATCCCAATCTCTTTGAGCTTCTGAGTACATTGAAAGAAGTCCTGTATTTAAAGCACTTGCCCCCAGCCTGGCATAAGAGACTCTCACTAAATTTCAGAGCCTTGCCCTTCTCTGGGCTGACTTTCCTTCTCCCACCCACAGCCCATTCCCCACACATTCTTCTAGGGCACCCGCACAGGGCTTCTTCTCCTACTAGGCTAGTACTTGTCTCATCCACACTCCTGTTTTCCCAGCTGCTATCCTCCAGTAACAATCAGGACCTGAAGTTCCCTTCAGATCACAGATTTGTGAGTCCCTGTCACTCACATGTGGAACATATAAGGAGGAATCACCTGAAGAGAAGTCATGTGGTGTGGAACTCTGATAAGAAAATATTTGAGACAAGGAGATATTCAAGGGCCACCCCAACCATCACCGCCTCCCTCTCCACCCTCCAGGTGACCTCCAGGATGGTTACCTATTCTAGAAGCACATCATGACAGATTTTTTGCAATTAAGCAACAGCTCAAATTTTTTTCTGCTCGCAGGACAAAATGATAAATTTTCCTTGAATTCCCCTCTCCCTTCCTCCTTCTTCCAAGACAGCACTTGAGGATGGATGAGTTGCCTATTTGTATAGTAGTGCCTCTGGTTTTATTGCAAATTAAACATGCACACATTATAAACAAACAATAGACGTCTCTAGAGCAAATATACAGCTTTCAGACCTCTCATAAATTCTTCAAGAAGAGCTCTTTGCAGTTTATAGCCTTAACATAATTTTGAGTGAGTTACAGCCTCGTATGTCAAGAAGGAGGCTTCTCACTTAGCGAGTTTCGCAGCACGACTCTCCACTCTCCTATTTTTCTGCAAACTCACTCAGGGTTAGAGTTTGATAATGCTCTAGTCTCACACCAGCCTACCCTCTCCTTCCCCCAATGCTTTTAGATTTGTTATAATATTCTCTTTTTCTAACAAGCTCAGAACTTCCCACTGCTTAATCACGGAATTCTGGGACAAGAGAGATTGTAGTTACCCATATCAAACTAAGGAATAGGTAACTACAATCTCTCTTGTCCCAGAATTCCTTAGTTTGATATGAAGAGACTAAGGTCTAGAGAAGTTAAGTGCCAGGAATGGGAAACCCAAATCATTTCCTACTCTCACGCACTCAACACTCCACACATCACAGAGCACTCCTGTGCCCAGATGTGTGGGATTTGTTCCAAACACACTGAGTAACTCTCCAGCAGACACTGGGTGTCCCATAATTCAATGAAATTATGATGCCTTCTACCTGGAGATCACATCAGATCTTACAGGTTAAGGGATTCTTCCCACAAGACTGCTATTCACATCAGAGGCCAGTCACAAATCTCTGGTTGTGACCTCTACTTCTGACTCACCAGCTATAAATTGTGCTTTCCTATGATCCCCCTCCTCTGGTTTGATTAATTTGCTAAGACAGCTTACAGAACTCAGGGAAGCCTTATGTATGTTTAACACTTGTTATATTAAGAAAGTATATGATAAAGGAGGCAGATGAACAAACAGATGAAGAGATGCAGAAGGCAAGGTATGTGGGAAGACCTCAGAGTTTCCATGCCCTCTCTGGGTACCACCTTCCAGCACCTCCATGTGCTGTGATCTGGAAGCTCTCTCAAGCCTGTGCTTTAGGGATTTTTGTGGAGACAAGAAGATAATCAAGGGCCACCCCAACCACCACCACCTCCCTCTCCACCCTCCAGGTGACCTGCAGGATGGTCACCTATTCTAGAAGCCCATCAGGACAGCTTTTTCGCAATCCTGATGGATGGAGAGGGTGGGCCAGTATGAGACTAGAGCATTTTCAAACTCCAACCCTGAGTGAGTTTGCAGAAAAACAGGAGAGTAGAGAGTCATGCTATGAAGTCCCCTAAGTGAGAAGCTTCCTTCTTGATACACAAGGCTGTAACTCACTCAAAATTGTATCCCTTCATCCTGTAGGCTTGACTGATTATCAGCTCAGTCTCCAGTCCTTTCCTGAGGATAGTGGGGTGTGGGGGCTGAAAGTTTTCTGAGCTTCTAATCATCTCTTGATCTTTCTGGTGAGCAGCCCCCATCCAGAAGCCCACTGAGAGTCACCTCATCAGAACAAAAGATACTCCTATTACCCAAGACATTCTAAGAGATTAGGAACTCTATGTCAGGTTCCAGGGTTAAAGAGCAAGTTGTTAGAACAAAAGATTTCCTTGGCACCCATCAGTCAGAAAATTGCAAGAATTGTAGGAGCTCTGTGCTGGGAACCAGGAGCAGAGACCAAACATATATTTATTGTATCACAATATCACATTGAGAAGCTCACAGTGAGTGCCACAAGAAGACAGGTCTTCCAACCTCCAGCTCAGGGTTCTTCCTAACACACTTTGAGTCCCAAGAACCTGACTTAAATTAAGGGGCTTCTAAGTGCTTGGAATACTCCAAACTCCAGGTAAACAAGTGCTGTAAGGCACAGGACATCAGAGAAAGAAGCTAAGTGGTAGTTGTGGGAGACAAAGTCCAAAACCAAAATCGAGTGCCAAATGGAAGGAGCACAATGGGGCCAGTGTGTGCCCAGATTCCCACGCCTGAGAAAGGACAGAGGAGACACACAGACATGCATGACAGGACATAGCAGGGAAATGGATGAAAAGTATGGGGATTTCCAGGACTGAATCTGGGAACAAGTTTGCCTTAGAGCATTCCTCTTTTCCATGGGGCAGGTTTAGTGAGTGCCTCTTTAAAAGATCTGCCTCATACTGATTCTTTGTCCTATATCTTAGGGCAAGTCAACAGGGTAACAATGAGCAGGTCTTGGGCTCTACTGAGTAACTGGCATGTCAGGAAACACTGGGAGAATATCCCATCCGGCATAGCAAATGTCATCTCGGGGTCTTTTGCAGGCTCCCTGTGACCCTGGCAGGAGCTGTCTCCAACAGAAATATGTGCTTGAATTTTAGCTCCTGCCCTGCCATATTCAGATGAAAAACTGAGGCTCAGAGAGGCTGGCTTCCAAAAGCTACATGGATGGTAACAAGAAGACACTTTATTTAACTCTGGCCTTCACTCTCCCACTCCAGTGCTCCTGCCACCCCATCAAGCTCTCCCCTAAGCTACCTCTTGCCTTTCTAAACACAAGTATTATAGGTGATGATGTTTTGTTTTGTTGTTGTTTTTTAAATCATTAAGATGGGGTCTGGCTATGTTGTTCAGGCCGATCTTGAACTCCTGGGTTTAAGCAGTCTTCCCACCTCAGCCTCCCACAGTAATGGGATTACAGGTGTGAAACACCATGCCCAGTCAGGGATGATTTTTAAAGATCCTTTAAAAAATCTTATGTTTAATTTTTTTAAATTTTTAATTTTATTGGCATATCATAGTTATACATGTTTGGAGGGTACATGTAATATTTTGATACATGTATATAATGTGTAATGATCAGATCAGGGTAATTGAGATGTCAAGGTGATTTTTTTTAATTAATTAAACTTTTTTTTCTTTTTCCTTTTTTTTTTTTTTTTTTTGGAAATACTGTACATTTCATGTCATGATACCCCTTGAGATACCTGATATTTTCAAAATTCAAAAATTTTAAATCTAGAGTTGTGTGTGAATCAGAGTTAATTCAAATGGTTTGGCCTTTGAAGCTTGACTAAATCCTTTCTAGGAAAAAAAATATATATATATAATAGAAAAATCTGTTTTTATTTTTAGCTAGTATAAAAATTTCCAGATGAAGGACTATATATGCAATGAACTCTAACCCACTGAAATAAAGTTCATTCTTCTTTGATCAAATTTTCACAGCTGGAACATAAATGACTTTCTACTAGGAGAGGAGGAATTCATCCTCACTTGAAAGGCAGGTGGGCAGGGGCTGTGGGTTCAATCCATGATGATCCAGCTGCCAATCCTCACTCCTTCCCCAAATGTGAGAGGACCCAACCAGCACCTGCCTCCACTGGGTATCCAGTCACTGCCCCAGAGAGATGACCAGCTGGTCTGTTCCACAAGCCCAAGAAAATGTGATATTCCTGAAATGGTTGTGAGCCTTTTGGAGATGAAAACCGCTCATCCCAAGGAAAGAGGAGGAGGAGAATCTTTTCCTGCAAATCCTCATATCTCCCTCTCTAAGCTTTGCACTCATAGAGCCTGGGGAGGAGTAAGAGAAAGCAGTTGTGGTGAAGAGCAGCCTGTCAAGATGTGGGAGTGATGTTTCCATGCACAGTGGTGGCAGGGCTAAGTCCCTAGCCCTGCCCCCAGTCCTCATGGGATTATTTCTTATTGGAAAATAGGCAGTACCATGAGGATAACTCCTTTTTCTCTCCCTCTCCTTTTTGGGTATCTTCATTTAACTCTAGAAAGCCAACAGTATCTTTCCTTAAAAAAAAAAAATCTGAAATACTGAAAAAAAAAAGCAAGAAAGAAAAGCTCCTAAATGTCCATCAAGAGAGGAAGAAGATCATGTTGCATTCACTAGCTATGATAATATGTATCAGTTATAAGTGACATTTATGTTTCTAAAATGGAGAAATGCAATCTTCAAGGACTTCTCTAGATCCTATGAAAACTCTGTATGGAGAAAATACTTCATAGAAATGTAACTGAATATTAACCACAGATTGTCTGAACAGTAAGACTATTTGGTGATAATTTTTTTCTACTTTCTATGGTTACTTGAGCTTTCAATTTTTTTATAATACAAATTTTCCAAACAGAAAAAGTAAACTTTTTAAAAAAAAAATCCAACAGTCACAACATTTTGGAGAAAATAGTGCAGTGTAGTAGTGGTTGGACTCAGGCTCAAATAGACTTGAGTTTGAATCCCAGCTTTGCTGTCTTACCAGCAGTCCAACAGGGTTGTTTTATGCCTCTGTGCATCCATTTCCTCTTTTGTGCAGTATGAGTAATAATATCTACTCCACATTGTTATTGTGAGGACTCAGTGAGATCAAGTATAAAAAGTAGGCCGGGTGCGGTGGCTCACGCCTGTAATCCCAGCACTTTGGGAGGCCGAGGTGGGCGGATCACGAGGTCAAGAGATCGAGACCATCCTGGTCAACATGGTGAAACCCCGTCTCTACTAAAAATACAAAACATTAGCTGGGCATGGTGGCGCGTGCTTGTAATCCCAGCTACTCAGGAGGCTGAGGCAGGAGAATTACCTGAGCCCAGGAGGCGGAGGTTGCGGTGAGCCGAGATCGCGCCATTGCACTCCAGCCTGGGTAACGAGAGCGAAACTCCGTCTCAAAAAAAAAAAAAAAAAAAAAGTATAAAAAGTACTTTTCCCAACACCTGCCACATAGTGGGTGCTTCATCAGTGTTTACTATTTCACTCTTGTCATTTTTACTATTGTTGCTAAGTCACCTGAAGTCTACTGCATGAGTTGATGGTTAAGAGTGCATGCATATAGATTAATGACTTAAATGTGAGACTTGAAACTATTAACTACTAGAAGAAAATATAGGGGGAAAAGTCTTGACGTTGGTCTTGGCAGAGACTTTTTGGATATCACTCCCAAAGTACAAACAGCAAAAGCAAAGATGGATGATGGGATTGCATTGAACTAAAAATCTTCCGCACAACAAAGAAAACAATCAGCAAGTGAAGAGAAAACCTACAGAATGGGGAAAAATGTTTGCAAACCACATATCTGATAAGGAGCTAAATCCAAAACATATAAAGAACTTGTACAACTCAATGGCTAGAAAACAAATAACCTAATTTTATGTGTTTATTTATGCATTTATTTTGTGACAAGGTCTTACTCTGTCACCCCGGCTAGAGTACTGTGGCATTGATCACAGCACACTGTAGTTTCGACCTCTGAGCTCAAGCAATCCTCTTGCTTCAACCTCCCCAGTAGCTAGGGCTACAGGCATGAGCCACCAAGCCCAGCTAAAAAAAAAAAATAATTTTTTTTAGAGATAGAGACTCACTGTGTTGCCCAGGCTGGCTCAAGCTATCAATTCTTCTGCCTCATCCTCACAAAGTTCTGGGATTACAGGTGTGAGCCTCCGTGTCTGGCTGCCTGATTTTAAAACAGGCAAAAGACCTGAATAGACATTTATCAAAAGATGATATACAAAAGACCAGCAGGTATACGAAATGGTGCTCAACATCACTGACCATCAAAGAAATGCAACTTAATACCACAATGGGATGTCACCTGATACCAGTAAGAATGGCTTTTATCAAAAAGAAAAAAGATAACAAGTATTGGCAAGAGAAAAGGAAACTCTTACATACTATTGGTGGGAATATAATTCAGTACAGCCAATATGGAAAAAAGTAGCATTCCTAAAAAACTAAAAATAGAATTACCACGTGATTCAGCAATCCCACTTCTGGGTATATACCCAAAGGAAGAGAAACCAGTATGTTGAAGAGGTACTTGGATATCCATGTTCACTGTGGTATTATTCACAATAGCTAAAACATGGAATCAGCCTACATGTTCATCAATGAATGAATGGATCAAGAAAATGTGGTTTATCTACACAAGAAAACACTATTCAGCCTTAAAAAAGAAGGAAATTCTGTCATTAGTGACAACACGGATTAACCTACAGGACACGATAGTAAGTAAAATAAGCCAGGCACAGAAAGACAAATACTGTATGATCTCACTTATATGTGAAATCTTAAAAAGTCAAATTCAGAGAAGCAGAGAACAGAATAATAGTTACCACCAACTCGGGGGTGGGGGATTGGGGAGATGTTGGCCAAAAGTACAAGTTTTAGTTAATTAGAAGGAGTACGTTCTTGAGACCTATTGTAAAGCATGGTGATTATAGTTAATAATTATTGTTACTTGAAAATTTCTAAGAGAGATTTTAAATGTTCTCATTACAAAAATGGTAAGGATGTCAGGTGATGGCCATGTTAATTAGCTTGATTTAGCCATTTTGTAATGCATACCTATATCAAAATAGCATGTGGTATTTTGATATAGACATCTATTATATATATCACAAATATATATAATTTTTATCTGTCACTTTTTAAAAGCTATTTAACTTTATGTAGATGGAATCAAACAGCTGAAAAACAGAAACACAAGAGTGCATACAAGGTCAAGAACAGTCCAGGTCCTCCTGCTGGATTGGCTGGTCCATAAAGACACTAAATGAAGATGGTAGTGCTGGAGGGAGCCTTGGGCTTTTCAGTGGCTGGAGAGCTGCTGGCTGGTCTGCAGTGAAAGAAAGTTCCTATACGAAAGACCAGAAGAGGTCGCTCAGTTAGATGAGCCACAATTTGACTTCATTGTGAGATTTCCTGACTCTAGACCTTCCTGAGACGGATCTATATTTTCTGGGGGACTCACCGTATATAAATTTTCCTGAGGAGAAAGACTCCCCAGTTGGTTTCCAGGATCATACGTATTCTTTTCATTAGAACCTAAATTCTTACATTAGAAGGAATGTTTCTGCTACCAAAAGCATTTATTAATAGATGAGATGGACTGAACAAGGTAACAATAGAATTCCAAATAGCAATCAAGTTTCTCTGAAAAACAAGACAATTTTATGTCCAAGAAGTTCTGTTAGCTCCCCGTCATCAATGTGATTCGAAAAATGTCAGTAAATTTTTGGTAGTGACAGATTTCCTTAGACCAAATGAATGGATTCCCTTGATCCTATTGATTCCCTTGATTCCTTAGAATCCTATCTGAGCAGATTCCAGTCCACACCTCTGGCCTGAAAATTGTATTGTTCATTTACAGACAGTCTTGGACTATCAGATGCAGAGAAAATACTCCATACAGAAGCCCCTTACTGCTGCTTATGGCCCTTAAATATGAAACTGGTATCCAGAGCGAAAATGAAATCAGAGGACATCTACCAATAAAGCACCTTAGCAATGCCTGCAGAGACCTCTGGGACTGAAAGTTACTGTTTGCAAGCTATGTTGATGACATACGTTTGGTTTAAAATAACCTTGAGTCCACTGAGCCCAGTGTTTGCTGCCATTTCTTAAGCTTGGTGGTGAAAGGATCTTTTCAAATTAGCATGCCTTCCTTCAGAGGTGTCCAGGATACTTTGTGTCTGTGTCAATCAGTGGCATCTCTAACGCATCATTAGGGTGGTCAATCCCTGTGGAGAAACTGAACAATCTCAGTACAGAGAACAAGAACTGAATGTATTAACACCTTACTTTGTGTCCATGTGGTAGCCTTTCCTGATACACACTCCCCATCACTTTCAACCATTCCCAGTGCTGGTGGAATACATGTTTATGAGGAGTAGAACCAGTCTTGTGGGTGTAGATTTTAATGAATACAGGAATGTGTTTACCTCCCAATTTATCTTCTACATTTTGGCCATAAAATTTGACTGTATCTGAAGGAGAATTTCATAGTACTATAAAGAAAGGCAGCTTATAGTATGAAAAGCTTATAGCTTTTCCAAGTAAGAGAAAAAATTTAAGCAGGAGGTGGTTTTAAAAATCTTTCTAATGTCCCTTACAAGAAATACCATCCTATCCATGCCCAGGGTCTTTGAGATTTGTAGATGGGAAATACTCCTAGCATTTGATGATTCCATTTCCGCAAGGACTGGCACATGTCAGAAGCACAATGAAGGCCTTTTTTTTTTTTTTTTTTTTTTTTTTTTTTTTTTTTTTTTTTCATTTTCTTTCCAGCTTTATCATTATCATTGTCATCATTGCTAGGTTAGGCACTGATTTTGCCTAAAGCAACAAACCATCAAAAATTCACAGCCTTCAAGGCCCTCCCTAAGTTATCAGCACATGTAGAATGAATCTTATATTAGCATTATTGCATATTTCTATCATACTATGATCTTCCAGTGATCTGAACAACTCCCTCCACCTTTGTAAGCAGAAAAGCATTTTAAGGCTCCATCAATTTCTCCTGGACAAATGGAAATACTACTTGGAGAATTTCAACCCCAGTGTTGCTTCTGCCTGAACTAACAAGAAGATTTCATCCTACGCTGCATTCAATCTTGCCTCCAGCTGTGAGAAATTCTGCCATGCTGGAATATGGACTTAGATGTGATACACAGTGGGCCATGAGTGATGTGGGCCAGCCAGTAGAAGAACATTTTTCTAGGCAATGCTGTGGACTCCTAGAGGTAGGAACTGATGCATATTTGGCTGTCACCTAGCACATAACAAAGATTCTTGAATGCTTATAGAATTTCAACTGGCTGAACTGAAGAGGCTGATTCCTGCAAAGACAACTGGATGGTCCAGGACACAAGGTCTGACAGGTACAGTTTGTTCTGCACTAATTTAGGCAAGGCCTGGTAGAGTGTGGTGAGTGGGAGAGAGAGGACAGGGGATGATGCAGTACTGAAAAGGGAAGAGCTCAGGTATTGGGAGAGATGTTCATATATACAGTCAGGTGATGGCAACTCTAGTAATTCATTTATTCTTAGCAGGACCTCAGCCAGCAACTTGGGAGGAATGAGTTCAGGTAGGAGATTTTACCACTTCTCCACCACCATCCCAGCTGACCTGAGTATAAGTCCCAACCACAGAGATAGAATTCAAGTAGGGACCAGTCATAGAGAAAATACAATGCAAGGCATAATCAGCAGGCCACCACAGGGCAGAGATTGTAGCAAATGCCCAGTCTGGCAAAGTCTAATCCTGAGTCAGGAAGTCACAGGACTGTGGGGCACTCAAAATAGGCAGAGTTCATTCTTGTCATTCGAACATCAAGTCTGGGAATGTGACTTCACTCCAGGCTGCCGAGATTAGGGGCACCAGGCTGCTGTCCTGATCAGGAATGGCTGGAGGCTTTATGAGCTCCTGGATCTGTGGTAAGAGGAGCTGAGTGAGGCCCAAACAGGCAATGAAGAGCCTACAGATTTTGCTCAGCCTGTTTCTACAGAGGATTCAGAAACACAGTCATTCAGGCTCCAATTGAACTAAGACAGTGTGGTCTGACAAAATAATTACTGAAAGATGATCTCAGCCTAATTTTATTTCTTTACTGTGATTTGAAGGAAAGTAACAAGTTATATAATGTCTTTTTCTTTTTTTTACTTTACGTAATGATTTAATGTTTTAATTTTTAAATCAAAATTTTTGTTTTTTTTTTTTTAATTTTACTTTGGGCTCTGGGGTACATGTGCACTTCCTGCATCCTGCAGGATTGTTGCATAGGTATATACATGTCATGGTGGTTTGCTGTCTCCATTAGGCATTTCTCCTGGTGTTATTCCTTCCCATCCTCCCCACCCGACCCCCCGCTATCCCTCGCCTCGCCTCCATCCCCCAACCTAGCCCTGTGAGTGTTGTTCCCTTCCCTGTGGCCAAGTGTTCTCACTGTTCATCACCTGCCTATGAGTGAAAACGTACGGTGTTTGGTTTTCTGTTCTTGGGTCAATTTGCTGAGAATGATGGTTTCTATCATGTTTCTGTCCATGTCTCCACAAAGGACACGAACTCGTCGTTTTTTTATGGCTGCACAGTATTCCATGGTGTATATGTGCCACATTTTCTTTGTCCAGTGTATCACTGATGGGCATTTGGGTTGGTTCCAGGTCTTTGCTATTGTAAACAGCGAAGCAACAAACATACGTGTGAATGTGTCTTTATAATGGAACAATTTATAATCCTTTTGGTATATACCAAGTAATGGGATTATTTGGTTAAATGGAATTTCTATTTCTAGATCCTTGAGGAATTGCCACACTGTCTTCCATGATGGTTGAACTAATTTACACTCCCATCAACAATGTAAAAGTGTTACTTTTTACCCACATTCTCTCCAGCATCTGTTGTCTCCAGAGTTTTTAATGATCGCCATTCTAACTAGTGTGAGATGGTATCTCAATGTAGTTTTGATTTGTATTTCTCTAATGACCAATGATGATGAGCATTTTTTCCCATGTTTCTTGGCCACATATGTCATCTTTTGAAAAGTGTCTGTTTATATCCTTTGCCCATTTTTGAATGGATTTGTTTGTTTGTTTGTTTTTTCTTGTAAATCTGCCTTAGTTCTTTGTAGATTCTGGATATTAGCCCTTTGTCAGATGGGTTGACTGCAAAAATTTTTTCCCATTCTGTTGGTTGCCGGTTCACTCTGATGATTGTTTCTTTTGCTGTGCAGAAGCTGTGGAGTTTGATTAGGTCCTATTTGTCTATTTTGGCTTTTGTTGCCATTGCTTTTGGTGTTTTAGTCATGAAGTCCTTGCCTATGCCTATGTCCTGAATGGTGTTGCCTAGGTTTTCTTCTAGGGTTTTTATGGTGTTAGTTCTTATGTTTAAATCTTTAACCCATCTGGAGTTAAGTTTTGTATAAGGTGTAAGGAAGGAATCCAGTGTCAGCTTCCTACTAACCAGTTTATCCAACACCATTTATTAAACAGGGAATCCTTTCCCCATTGCTTGTTTTTGTACAGTTTGTCAAAGAGCAAATGGTTGTAGATGTGTGGCATTGCTTCCAAGGCTTCTGTTCTGTTCCATTGGTCTATATCTCTGTTTTAGGATCAGTACCCAGCTGTTTTGATTACTGTAGCCTTGTAGTATAGTTTGAAGTCAGGGAGCATGATGCCTCCAGCTTTGTTCTTTTTGCTTAGGATTGTCTTGGCTATGTTAGCTCTCTTTTGGTTCCATGTGAAGTTTAAAGTGTTTTCCAGTTATGCGAAGAAGGTTAATGGTAGCTTGATGGGGATAGCATTAAATCTATAAATTACTTTGGGCAGTATGGTCATTTTCACAATATTGATTCTTCCTAACCATGAGCACGGAATGTTTTTCCACCTGTTTGTGTCCCCTCTTATTTCCTTGAGCAGTGGTTTGTAGTTCTCCTTGAAGAGATCTTTTACATCCTTTGTTAGTTGTATTTCTAGGTATTTTATTCTCTTTGGAGCAATTGTAAATGGGAGTTCATTTATGATTTGGCTGTTTGTCTGTTGTTGATGTATGGAAATGCTTGTGATTTCTGCACATTGATTTTGTATTATGAGACGTTGCCAAAATTGCTTATCAGCTTAAGAAGGTTTTGGGCTGAGACAATGGGGTCTTCTAAATATATAATAATGTCGTCTGCAAATAGAGACAATTTGACTTCTTTTCCTAGTTGAATGCCCTTTATTTCTTTTTCTCGACTGATTGCTCTGGCTAGAACTTTCAGTAATATATCGAATAGGAGTGATGAGAGAGGGAATCCTTGTCTAGTGCCAGTTTTTAAAGGGAATGCTTCTAGTTTTTGCCCATTCAGTATGATATTGGCTCTGGGTTTGTTGTAAATAGCTTTTGTTATTTTGAGATACATTCCATTGATACCTAGTTTATTGAGAATTTTTAGCATAAACACTATTAATTTTTGTCAGAGGCCTTCTCTGCATCTATTGAGATAATCATGCAGTTTTTGTCTTTGGTTCTGTTTACGTGGTGAATTATGTTTATAGACTTGCATATGTTGAACCAGCCTTGCATTGCCAGGATGAAGCCTACTTGATCATGGTGGATAAGCTTTTTGATGTGCTGTTGCAATGGGTTTGCCAGTATTTTATTGAAGATTTTTGCATCACTGTTCATCATGGGTATTAGCCTGTAGTTTTCTTTTTTAGTTGTGTCTCTGCCAGATTTTGGTATCAGGATGATGTTGGTCTCATAGAAAGAGTTAGGGAGGATTCCCTCTTTTTGTACTGTTTGGAATAGTTTCAACAGGAATGGCACCAGCTCCTTTTTGTGTGTCTGGTAGAATTCAGCTGTGAACCCATCTGGACCTGGATTTTTTTTGGTTGGTAAGCTGTTAATTGCTGCCTCAACTTCAGACCTTGTTATTGGTCTATTCAGGGTTTCAACTTCTTCCTGGCTTAGTCTTGGGAGTTTGCAAGTGTCCAGGAATTTATCCATTTCTTCCAGATTTACTGGTTTATATGCAGAGAGCTGTTTGTAGTAATCTCTGATGGTAGTTTGTATTTCCAAGGAATCAGTGGTGATCTCCCCTTTATCGTTTTTAATGCATCTATTCAATTCTTCTCTCTTTTCTTTTTTATTTGTTTAGCTAGCAGTCTGTCTATTTTGTTGATCTTTTCAATAAACCAGCTCCTGGATTTATTGATTTTTTGAAGGGTTTTTTGTGTCTCTATCTCCTTCAGTTCTGCTTTGATCTTAGTTATTTCTTGTCTTCTGCTTGCTTTTGAGGTTTTTTTTTTTTTTTATCTTGCTCCTCTAACTCTTTCAATTTTGATGATAGGGTGTCAATTTTAGATCTTCCCTTTTTTCTCATGTGGGCATTTGTTGTTATATATGTCCCTCTAGACACTGCTTTAAATATGTCTCAAAGGATCTGATATATCTTCATTCTCATTGGTTTCGAAGAGCATTTTTATTTCTGCCTTCACGTCATTGTTTATCCATTCATCACTCAGGAGCAAGTTGTTCAGTTTCCATGTGATTGTGTGGTTTTGAGTGCTTTTCTTAATCCTGAGTTCTAATTTGATTGTGCTCTGGTCTGAGAGACTGTTATGATTTCTGTTCTTTTGCACTTGCTGAGGAGTGATTTACTTCCAATTACATGGTCAGTTTTAGAGTAACTGTGATGTAGTGATGATAAGAATGTGTATTCTGTGGATTTGGGGTGGAGTGTTCTGTATACGTCTATTAGGTCTTCTTGGTCCAGATCTGCATTCAAGTCCTGGATATCCTTGTTGATTTTCTGTCTCATTGATCTGTCCAATATTGTCAGTGGAGTGTTAAAGTCTCATGATATTATTGTGCGGAGTCTAAGTCTCTTTGTAGGTCTTTAAGAACTTGCCTTATGTATCTGGGTGCTCTTGCATTGGGTGCATATATATTTAGGATAGTTAGCTCTTCTTGTTGCGCCGATCCTTTTACCATTATGTAACGCTCTTCTTTGTCTCTTTTGATATTTGTCAGTTTAAAGTCCACTTTATCAGAGACTAGGATTGCTACTCCTGCTTTTTTTTCCTCTCTCTCTCTCCATTTGCTTGTTAAATCTTCTTCCATCCCTTTATTTTGAGTTTATGTGAGTCTTTGCATGTGAAATGGGTCTCCTGAATACAGCACACTGATGGGTCTTGACTGTATCCAGTTTGCTAGTCTGTGTCTTTTGATTGGGGCATTTAGGCCATTTACATTCAACCTTAATATTGTCATGTTTGAATTTGATCCTGCCATTTTGTTACTGGTTGGTTGGTTTGCCCATTAGTTGACATGGTTTCTTCATTGCATCATTGTTCTTTACCATTTGGTATGTTTTTGCAGTGGCTGGTACTGGTTGTTCCTTTCCATGTTTAGTACTTCCTTCAGTAGCTCTTGTAAGGCAGGTCTTGTAGTGACAAAATCTCTCAGCAATTGCTTTTCCATAAAGGATTTTATTTCCCCTTCACTTATGAAGCTTAGTTTGGCTGGATATGAAATTCTAGGTTTAAAGTTCTTTTATTTAAGGATGTTGAATATTGGCCCCCACTTCTTTCTAGCTTAGAGGGTTTCTGCTGAGAGATCCACTGTGAATCTGATGGTCTTTCCTTTGTGGGCGACTCGACTTTTCTCTCTGGCTTCCCTTAGGATTTTTTTCTTCATTCCAACCCTGGTGAATCTGACGATTATGTGCCTTGGGGTTGCTCTTCTTGAGGAATATCTTTGTGGTGTTCTCTGCATTTCCTGGATTTGAATGTTGGCCTGCCTTGTTAGGTTGGGAAAGTTCTCTTGGATAATATCTTGAAGAGTGTTTTCCAAATGGAATTCATTCTCCCTGTCACATTCAGGTACGCCGATCAAGTGTAGATTAGGTTTTTTCACATAATCCCATAGTTCTTGGAGGCTTTGTTCACATTTTTTTACTCTTTTTTCTCTAATCCTGCCTTCTGGTTTTATTTCATTGATTTGATCTTCTATCTCTGATATCCTTTCTTCTGCTTGATCGATTTGGCTGTTGAAACTTGTGTATGCCTCACAAAGTTCTCGTGCTGTTTTTTTCAGATCCATCAAGTCGTTTATGTTCTTCTCTAAGCTGGTCATTCTCATTAGCATTTCATCTAAACTTTTTTCAAGGTTCTTAGTTTCTTTGCATTGGGTTAGAACACGGTCTTTTAACTCAGAGAAGTTTGTTATTACCCACCTTCTGAAGCCTGCTCAGTCAATTCATCAATTTCATTCTCTGTTTTTTGTTCCTTTGATGGTAAGGAGTTGTGATCCCTGGGAGGAGAAGAGGTGTTTTGGTCTTTGATGGCTTTATCCTTTTTGCACTGGTTTCTTCCCATCTTTGTGGATTTATCTCCCTTTGATCTTCAAAGTTGGTGGTTTCAGGAGGAATCTCTCAGTGGACATCCTGTCTGTTTATGTTGGAACTATATCCTTTTTGGCCTGTAGAGGCGCTGCTGGGCTGTCTCAGATTCAGTCAGGTTGCTGGGTAGGTGGTTCTTCCCTGGCGTTTGCTTGTTTGCAGGTGAGATTAGCCCTGCCTTCCCAATGGCGTCTCTCCTTCCCCGAGCTTGACCTTCCTGGTTGGGGTCAAACTGATGTATTTGCTGCCAAGCTCTCTAGCGCAGGCTTCAGTTTGAGTTTTCTGATGGTGGGGCCTGCCAGGCCTTATGGCCCGTTTCCCTGCTTTCAACTCTGCCTCTTTCTGTGGGACGGTCTATCCCCCTGGCATTAGTCCAAACTTCCACCAACAACTTGCAGCACCCAGTGGGAGCCATTGCTCAGATCTGCATCGACAACCCACAGCACCCCTCAGTCTGGTGGGGCTCTTGTGGACCGTGGGTTGCAGGAGGGATGAGGTAAGCACAGGATCTGCATCAGAGCACCAAGGGGGTAAAGTCCCCAACCCTCTGAGCTGGCTGCATGTTCCAGGTGGGGATGCACCCCACCCTGTCTCAGTTTGCCCTCTGTGGGCAGCTCTTGCCCTGCAGCTCCTTCCCTGGGCTATTTTCAGTGCCCTACCAGTCCCAGTGAAGTGAACCCAGCACTTCACTTGGAATCGTGAGGTCCTCTAGCCCTCTGCGTCTCATTTGCTGGGAGCTGCATTCCAGTGTTGCTTCCTCTCAGCTATCTTGGCATGCCCCTGCTACAATGTCTTTTTCTAGGGAGCAAATCCAAGTACTTGGCTTCATAATTGTCTGGCACAAGTTTTGGGAAGGTTGGTGAGCAAGCTTGATGTGTCTTGCTTTGGAGAATTTTCCCAGTGTCAGCTCTGCTCCCTTGGTGTAACCAGGCAACCAGGAGATTTTATCAAGAATGAAAAAGCAAGAAAGGGGGCCAAGTTCCATAAATCAGTGGTCTGGCAAAAGGTACACTGGAAGCTTCTGGAAGATGCTGAAAACAAACTAAAGGAAAGAAACCACTCACAATGACCATGGCCCAGAGAGTAAGAGAAAGATATGACAGAAGTCATGACGGGAATAGGAAAAGAGGCTCATTTGCTCAAGATCCAGGGTGTCCAGAGATTCATAAAGAATGTTCCTCTTTATGAACATTCAGTTGAGGCCAACTGAAGCCTAGAAAATGACACAAAGAAGCTCTACCATTCCTTCTCCTCAACATCATTCAACCCTGAGTTTTTAAAAATTATACTCTATACCCATTGTATTAGAGTTTAATCAGAAAATGAGACCTCCTCCAGGTTTTCCAAGCAGGAAAGATTTTAATATAAGGAATTACACACTTATACCACTTACGCAACCATAACCAGTGGAAAGATTTGGGTAGCAAAGATTAGGGTAACAGTTGATCTTCATGAAATTAATAAGTGACCAGAGCAGAGAAGCAGCTGCCAACAACCTCTGCTGCCCATGGCTCAAGACAAGTGACTCCTAGGAGATGGGCCAGAGGTGCTGCAAACTTCAGAAATTGCAGGAAAGCTACAATCTTAGCTACCTGAAGCACTGAAGCAGGTGATTCATAGGAACTCACCTGACAGCTCTGCAAACCTCACCTTTGCCCTCTTCCCATCTGCCCACGATTGCTGTCAGAGAATAATGGCCTTTGCTTTAACTTTCACAAGCGTTTACAGAATCTAACAGGAACTATCCAGTAAAGGAATTCTGGGAATTATAATTGCAGCTTTCTCTATAATTATGATGTAATGATGAAGATGATGTAGAAGGAGGTAGAGAAAATGCTGAGTTAACAGCAAACAATCTGGCACCCATTGAGAATGGAGGGTTTGTGATTCCTTTCATGCTCAATGTGTGATTTTTGGATTTGAAGTTTGTTATTGATTCTGTATTGAGCATGTCTCTTTTCACAGCCTTACACCGAGTGTTTACAAAATGGCAAGAGATTGCTAGTTCATTTATTCACGCATTCTCTGAATATTGCTGAGCTCTTCCTATGTGCCAGGTGCTGTTCTAGGTGCTGGGGATATATTAGTGAACAAGACAGACGAGATCCCTGCCATCATAGGCTTACATTCTAACCAGAATGTAAGACAGTAATAAAGAGGAAAATATACAGGGTAATTTCTTTTTTTAACAGTTTTAGTGAGGTATGTTTTATATATCATAAAATTCACCCATTTTCAGTGTACAATTCAATGACTTTTAGTAAGTTTACTGAGTGGTAAAACAATCACTATAGTTTTAAAACATTTTAATCCCCCCAGTAAGATCCCTCAGGCCCATTTACATTTAATCCCTTTTCCCACCCCTCAGCCCCAGGCCACCACTAGTCTACTTTCTATCTCTATAAATTTGCCTTTTCTGGGCACTTCGTGGAAATTCAGTCACTCCAGTAATTTCAATTTGAGATAAATATTATGATTTCAGTGAATCAGAGAGATGTGACAAAGCTACTGGAACAGGAGAAGGACTCGCCCTTATTTGAGATAGTGGGAGAAAACTTTCCAAGAAAGACCAACATTTGAACGGAGATATAGCTTGTCAGATATATGAGGCATATATTGTCAAGGCCATGAGGTAGAGACTAGGTTACTCCATATAAAACGCACTAAAATATACCAATACACTAAATCGTGGCTTGGAGCTGATAGGAGGGTTCCTTTCTTCTCACCGGTCATTGTGTCATGGCAACAGCCATGCCCAAGGAAGGCATACTGGGGAGACCTGTGGGCTCCTGGAGGAGCACAGTCTCGTGGAGAGAACTCAAGTAGAGATGGGAGACTTGGAAGAAAGGGATAAAGGCCTCTGTCTTCCACATAAATAGCACAGTCCTCAGACTCCACTGACAAAGCCCAGTGCCCTGCCAGGATATCCAGCACAGGAAGAGATGGAAACGAACAAAAGCATGTACTTCAAATCCTCCCCTAGCCCAGAAGCTAGGCCAGAGCACAGCAAACTTTCAGCCCTCAGAGCAGTGTCAGGGAGGCAAGGGTTAAGACTTTGGAATCAGACAGTTTTTCAAATCCTGGTTTCTTCACTTCCTTGTTATGACCTGAGTTGCCATTTTCCCATCTGAGAAATGGGGATACAACTTCTTATCTTGCAGGGCTATTTTGAAGATGAAATGTGGTAATATGTGTAGGCAATTGATCCAATGCCTAACACACCATAAGCCCTCAATACATAACACTATTTGTTACTTTGAAGGAAGGCGCAGCAGACTCAAGAATTAGATAGGTAACGGAGAGCATGAGGCTATACCCTATTTGGTGGATCAACTACTCCAGCTGTAGCATGTGTGTAAAAAGAAGGCTATCAGGGCTGCTACCAGGCAAATTGAGTAAAATGACTTGTCTCTCAGAAGCAGCTAGGGACAAGTAAGACTGAACCAATTCTGCAAATGCAGGAGCTTAGAGTACAAGGTGACTATGAGGTTAAGAACCACCACCCCTCCCAGGGAATGCATCAAAATCTTGGGGAGTCTAGGCTATCTACTGAGATGCAGTGGGGCCAGGCCCAGTCTTATATTAAGGGGTAAGAAACCCAACAGAAATCAGAGTTAGGGCATGATTATTATCATTATTATATGGTTATTATGCCTGACACAGCCCAATTTGGCAGATGAAAAAACTAGCCATTAAAGAGCGAAGCAGATAAGGAGGAGGAAGCCATAGACCTTCAAAAGCTAAAGGCATGAAGTGAGAGAGGGGGTAAAACCATGACCCGGGGACTCTGTGGTATTCTCATCACCATCTCTCCTAATTCCTCTTTCTGAAACCAAGATAAAAACCCTAAGAGGGTTGTCTTTCACTAGTAAAACCCATTAACAGGATGAAAGTAGCACCTGCAGTGTCTGCATGGGTCATTGCTTGCATAGAGTTTCATTTCAGAATTCAACGCGGTAAATAATTCAAATGAAATACAAGGAAATATCCATCCCTTAGCCCTGGGGCTTTCAAAAGGTGATATTAATTAATACTGACTAAAGTCAGCCAGCAACCAACTATCTTTCTCTGCCATCTTCCAAGGGGACTGTTTGTACTTCTTTTGAAAATCTGGGAAAAAAGACTTTTGAAGAGGCCTGCCATGTAACATTTATTCAACTGAGCCCAGCCCTAAATGAAGATAGCACTGGCTTTCTCTGAGAGAGGAGATAATTAAACAACACTCCACGATTAGAAGACAGAAAGGAGCATGTTACCACTTTCAAGAGCAAAGCCTCAGCAGTCATCAGAGCCAGATTAAATCCTGGCTCTGTCACTTAAGCAAGTCATTTAAACTGTCTGAGCCTCAGTTTCCTTCTCTGTAAGAAAATGGGACAAATAATAGTTCCTACATCATAGGCTTGTTATGAGAATTAAAAGAGATAATTCATGCAATGCATTTTGTAGAGTACCTGTCCAGTTATTAGTGCAATAACAGATGATATATTCAAACATAAGTGGTTGCCATGGACCATGCTGCAAGCTGGGGCACAGGCATTCCTGGTGTAAAGGAACAGGTGTGGGGCTAGGAGAATGCACACTTGAGTTTCAGTCCTGGCTCTTCTTTTGACTAGTTGTTCAGACTTAGTCAAGTCCCCTAACCTCCTTGAGCTTCAGTTTCCTCACCCAGAAAATGGGAGTGACAGTACATAGCCCGGGCTTATGGCAAGGAGCAAACCAAATCATGGGTTTTGTAAAGCACTTTGAAAGTACAAAAGATACTATTACTGACTTGTTGATTACCTGGGCATTTCACTTGTCTTCCTTTCCTCATTTGGCCCACTCCTTTTGGGCCCACTTTCTCCATGGTACCAAGCAGGAGTGACTGAAGGGAAGGAGGGCAAATTGCACATACCTCAGTCCATTTCCTCAGGGGTTGTTAATCCTGTAATATTTTCAATGAGAGAAGAAGTTGAAGATGTGATTGATTAATGGCAGAAATTCTGAAGAGGTAGTACTGTCTGCTGTTCCGGGTAAACTGAGGTTAGTATGAAGAGATCAGGTTTGGAAATGAGATCTATGTTTCAACTTTTAAAAAATTATTATTCTACTCCCTTTATATCTGTGTCACCATGGGTGAGTTACTTAACTTCTCTGAGTCTCAATTTCTTCATCTATAACACTGACATAAATATACCTAATATGCAGAGTAGTCAGGTTTAAATATAAAGTAGGCAAAATACAGTGTCTAGACATACTGGGTGTTCAATAAGTGGTAGTTATTCTGAATAGAAATCTTTAGATCAAGTCTTTCAAATCCTAACTATAGTGATGATTTTTTAGCACTACTTTATGAAATACAATAAAGTTCCAGCCAGCAGACTCAAGTACCACTTCCTCATTATCCCCCTTTTCCCTTCAGATCCCTGCTTCCTGCCTCAGACATCACCTTATAATTCATCAAGTCACAAGATTACACATAGTTCTTCGTGGCATCTCTGGAGCTTCTTCTTTTCAAACTAGCATCTTTGTCTCTCACACAGGTAAGAATCTAGGGGATTAATCACTCTCCAGAACTGGTGTTCTATCCATGGAGGGATACTGAGCACTACCATGTGCAAGTATTCTGCAAAGCCCCAGGGATAGGTAAACATGCAATCCACAGTCCCTGAGCCTCTAGAGCAGGCGTCCCCAAACTTTTTACACAGGGGGCCAGTTCACTGTCCCTCAGACCATTGGAGGGCCGCCACATACTGTGTTCCTCTCACTGACCACCAGTGAAAGAGGTGCCCCTTCCTGAAGTGCAGCGGGGGGCCAGATAAATGGCCTCAGGGGGCGGGCCATAGTTTGGGGACGCCTGCTCTAGAGAGACAGGCCTGTCCAATCCACCATGGCAGTGACATAGGGCCTGAGCTGTGAAGGCACAAAACCCAAAGCTCTGAGAGAATCAACACTGCTGCCAGACAGCCAGAGATGACAACCCTTAGGCTGGCCTCAGAGAATTGGCAAGAGTTTGACAGGTGGTCAACAGAGGGAAAAGACTCCAAGCAGATGAACCATCCGTGCAAAGGCACAGAGACTTGGGAATGCTGAGAAGTTTGGGTCAGCTGGAATGTGGTAGGTTGGGAAAGTGGTAGGAGAAGACAATAGAGTAGCAACATCGGCAAAGTTACTAAGGATATGAACTAGAGCAGTGGCGCTGAGGGTAAGAGGGAAAAAAGATATAAAAGACATCTCTGAGGTTGCATCATCAGTTCTTGGCAACCAAAAGACATTGGCAAAGCAATGAAGAGGAGCATCTAAGATGACTCTCGGGTATGTGACTTGGAGGTGTGTGGAGTGGGTGGTGGTTCCATTGGCTGAGATGGGGTCCTCGTAGGAAAAACAGGGGGTTGTGCATTTTGAGCTCTATCTAGTATTTGTTGAATTTCAGATGCATGTGGGTACCTTCCAGGTCAGGTGGGTTCCCAGTCAAAATGTGTCCAAAGGATAACTCTGTTTGAGCTCTGCATACTGTGCTGATTGAAGCATACATCCTTCTCCCTAACTGGCATGTCCACTTAAGGCAGTTAGATCTGCAAAAGTGTCTGGACTTGGCATAAGGCTTGAGCAGTCGTCTTCACTAATGCAGTCACTGAAGTTGTAAGGTAGAAAAGGCACTTCTTTGCACCCCAGATCATAGCTCCTGAAAGAGGGAGGAGCTCATGAAAGGAGCTTGATCAATTATGGCTACCAGGTTGATTCTCTCAACACAGCTCTCCCCCTCCCTACTTCATCTTTTCTGTAGTGTTCATATCTTTATTCTTTTCATCTCCTCCTGCTTCTCCTTTGCAGCTCTGGTGAATGCTTGATGAATCCTGGCTTAGTGAATAGGCTAAACTCTCCACTTAGAAAACAAGCCCTAGCTTTTATCTTCCTCTGTGGGTTTGGGTTTGCCAGAATCAAAGTAACATTAGCACGATTTGTTTGGATTAGCATGAAGACTTCTAATCCACTCCTTTGCAATATTCCATATTTTAATAACTTTAATAATTACTGCTTCCTTTTTCTAATTAAGGGCTTAGAGACAGAGACCTGGGAGAGGGACCAAACCAGTGGTGTTTGGTATGGCGGCAAATAGGAAGAAAAGTTTGCATAGCAGAGTCAATATTCGGAGCTGGCTATAAAGCACTTGGATTTTAATTCTGTGAGCATTTATTATGCCCATGCTGTGAATAAGGTCTTGAATGCTGGAGATTACAGATTTGCAGAAGGTTCCTCTGCAAACCTGTTTGTTTGGGATCCAATTAGAATGCTACAGGTTGCATTCTGACAATAGCATAAATTGTATAACAATATTCTCCTGATGATGTGGTCAGCAGGCCCTAGCATTCAGGGTAACGTCCAGACCACCTTGACTCTGTCTCACTGCTCTGACTTCAGAGATAGGCACTGATGGCTAAGCAGAAGTTCCCACTGGAGAGCTGCCTTCAAACCACAGAAGCTGCATCCTGTCCTCAGGTCCAAGAACAGCTATCACATTAGGACATGTTCTCTTCACCCAACGCTAACCTAAAGGGCCCAGCAAACCCTCAGGACTCTTGCTGTAGCTTTTTCCATTGCCCGGCACTGCGTGGATGTGGAGTGAAGGCCACGTGAGAAAAGCACAGCCCTCCGGCGTGGGGTGGACCCAGAGGCTCAAGAGGGCAAAGGACTGTCCATGCTGGCAAAGCTGCCAGCCTGGAGCTCAGAGCGGGAGGCAGATCTTCCACTCCTCACTGACAGCCCAGCCAGAGCCTTTACACAGTGTGACTTTCTATTTGAAGCCCAGCTCAGGAATGAACTGTTCTGGGATCAGTTCTGGGATTTTCCACCTCACAGACCCAGCGTCACCATCCTCTTCCCTCCTGAAGCCTGTCTTCAAGAGCTGCAAAGCTTTTATTTTGAACTCTCACATGAGGGATTGGGGATCCCCTTTGGCGTCAATCATACTACACCTACTCTTTTAACAAAATCTATCTTCAGTGCCTTTCTAAGGAAGACTCACCAGAGGATTTCACTTCTCTCTTTCTAAGGAATGCCAGTCTTGGATTCAGAGGTAGCTTTCTGCATCTTCTCACTGAAGAGAGAAAAATGCATGAATTCAGTCTCAAGTGGGCCACCCTTCTGGCAGAGACTCTAAAACCCAGAGATAAGTTTGGTGCCACCTCTGCCTCAGAGGAATCAGACAGACATGGACAATACACTCTTAGAAGGCAGAACTGACTACATGTAAAATACAGGCTCAAAAAAGTCTGCATTACTTCTGACTTGGTGAGTTGGAAACAGTTTCACAGAGGAGGTGTTCCATCTAGGACCTTGAGGATAAGAAAGATTTAATAAGTGAATATTAAGGAAATGGCAGTCTGGGGTCAGAGAGCAGACTAAGCCAGTCAGGGGAGCTTGAAACTACAAGTTCTATTTAGGGAATAATGACGGGTCAGGTATGGATAGGGTAGGATTCATGCAGGGCTGAATGGGACATGAAGCTGAAAATGTCTAATGACACCCAACCAGAGGCCTTGAGTGCTGTGGCAAGGAGTTGGTTCTCTATGTTGTAGGGATAGAAAATCACCTGGACAGGTTTCCAAAGAGAGGAGTGGTCCAGTCCGATCCTTCCTCAGCAAATGAGCTTTAGGAGAACCACATTCATGTGAGGAATGAATAAATAAGCAACAGGCCAGCAGCTTGGAAGCTATTGCTACCAGCCAGAAAGTGAGAGGCAAAACCAGGGTAAGGGCAGTAGGACGCAAAAGGAGAGATAGTACCGAGTAGTAGTCAGTTTCTGTGACTGACTAGCCGAGGCGTCATTGTCTGGGTAAATGTTTGGTCTGCCTCACCCAAATGTAAGTCCCTTGAAAGCAGGAACCGGGTCTTACTCATCTTTGTGCCTTTGGTGCTTTACAGGATACTTGACAGACTGGTGGCTCTTATTATAATAGAAATCCTAATGTAGTGACCGGAGGTGGGCTTCGAGGGGGTCACAAATCCTCCCAAAACTATACACATTATTTCGTGTGTCTGTGTATATTAAGCATCTTTCTGTTGGAGAGGGTCTATAACTTTGATCAAGTCTTCAAAGAGCTCTGTGACCCAAAAAATGGTTGGGAGCAACTGCTCTAGAAATTTGTTGTCTTCATAAATGTTTCTGACTCTTGGTTTCTGTTTTTATCCCTTCTCTAAGTACCAACTTCCTACATAAAAAAAGGACAAGGTCAACAACATTAAATGGACACTTTGAGCATTATTCATTTTATTTGTAGTAAAAGCCCAACATATAAATTCAGCTATGAGTCTAAGTTATGCTGAAACACTGAAAGACATTTTCCCTGCCCATAACTGACCTCATTCTCTGGTAATACATCCCATTTCAGAACCTACTCTCTAATAGCTGACGCTTCTGTGAGAATGTGAATCAATTTTAATTTGGACTTTAGCTTCTGCAGCAAGTGCCTTTGAAGAAGCACCTTCCTAAGCATGCCAACTTGCACCTTTTACAGCCTGATAATTGGGACAGAGGCTTGACTGCCACCCATGTCCTTTCTATGAGGATGTAGGGGGTGACATTTCTGGGTAACTAACACCTTCGCCAAACATTAAAAGAGATTATATTCAAACTTAGCCTAAAGAAGGAACTTGTGCCACTTCTGTATGCCAAAACAGTCTGGGAGATGCGGTTTGGATGCCAAACTATTGGATTTTCTGTGATATCCTAGTGGTGCTACAGGGGGACTACATAAGAGATTATTGTCTGGGTGTGATGGCTCATGCCTGTAATCTCAGCACTTTGGGAGGCCAAGATGGCTGGATCGCTTGAGATCAGGAGTTTGAGACCAGCCTGGCCAACATGGCAAAACTCCATCTTTACAAAAAATACAAAAGTTAGCCAGGCGTGGTGGCGAATACTCCTGACCTCAAGCGATCCACCCACCTTGCGGATCGCTTGAGGTCAGGAGTTTGAGACCAGGCCAGCCAACATGGCAAAATCTCATCTTTACTAAAAATACAAAAATTAGCTGGGCATGGTGGCAAGTGCCTCCCAGCTACTCAGGAGGTTGAGGCAGGAGAATTGCTGAGGTGGAGGTTGCTGCAGCAAGCAAGGATCGTTCCCCTGCACTCCAGCCTAAGTGACAGAGCAAGACTCTGTCTCAAAAAAAAAAAAAAAAAAAATAGGGAGACTGTTTAAAAATGGGACCATCCTGGGCAATCTGGAACATAAGTGCCCTGGAAGAAGAAAATACCACCTGAACTCAAGAAAATATGCAGTCTATTTGGGGAGATCGTATGCACACACAAGAAAACAAAAACCTACTTGACAAAGGAACAAGGCAGTGAGTGTTCAGTGCACGGGAAATTATTTAGATAAAGGGAAGGGAGGGTGAAGGAATTCCGAGAAAAGAGCTGCCACCAGGCAGTAAAGTGGTCACAGAAAAATATGCATAAATAGGGGCAAAGTCAAGGAATTAGCATACTATAAACATAATGCTCTCACATTCAACTTCATTCTTACGCCTCCAACATTTAGGGAGTGCCTACTATGTGTCAGATACAACATCAGGTGGGTTTACATATATTATCTGTTAATCCTCACAACTATATATAAGGTTTACATATATTATCTGTTAATCTTCACAGCTATAGATGAGGTGGGGATTATTCTTCTTGTTTCATGAATGAGGGCTGAAGCTCAGAAGGGGTAAACAACTTTCCCAGAACACGCAACTAGTAAATGGCTGAGCCAGAATGAAAACCCAGGTCTATGTGACTCTGAAGACTAAATTCTTTCTATACCCACTTGAGTGTCCATAAAAAGCTACTAGGACAAAGTGAATGAACCTCAAAAACCTTATGCTACGTCAAAGAACCCAGGCACAAAAGGCCATGTGTGGTATGCTACTGTTTCCATGAAATATCCACAGTAGGTGAATCCATAGAGACAGAAAGCAGACCAGTGTTTGCCAGGGACCTGGGGGGCAGGGAAAGGCGAATGACAGCTTAATGGTTCCGTTTCCTTTGGGGGTGATAAAAGTGACTTGGAACTAGACAGAGATGATGGTTGCACAGCTGCTGAATTACTAAATGCCACTGAATCGTACACTTTCAGTGGTTGACGGTTAACTTGATGTTATGTACATTTTACCTGGTTTTGTTTTTTTTTGTTGGTTTGTTTTTTGTGTGTGTGTGTGTTTTTTTTGTTTTTTTTTTTTTTTTTGAAACGGAGTTTCGCTCTTGTTACACAGGCTGGAGTGCAATGGCTCGATCTCGGCTCACCGCAACCTCCTCCTCCTGGGTTCAGGCAATTCTCCTGCCTCAGCCTCCTGAGTAGCTGGGATTACAGGCACGTGCCTCCATGCCCAGCTAATGTTTTGTATTTTTAGTAGAGACGGGGTTTCACCATGTTGACCAGGATGGTCTCGATCTCTTGACCTCGTGATCCACCCGCCTCGACCTCCCAAAGTGCCGGGATTACAGGCTTGAGCCACCGCGCCCGGCCTTACCTGTATTTTTAAAAGCTATTAGGAAAGAGAGTTTGAGGAGACAAAACCAGAGAAACGGAAAGACACTCGGCATATCTGGGGAGCAATGAGGGCACAGAGTCAAGCAGAGCAGCACGATGAGCCAACGTTTTCTTCTTGGCTCAAATGAAGAATTTGGGTAAAGGTGTGAGTAACTTTCCTTAGTTTTGAGTGAAAGAATTCCCAGGCACAGACACCTGCCTTTCTTAATCACACAAAGAGCTGCCCTAGCTGGTCCAAAATGCCTCTGGTTACATTTCGGTGTTGGGAGGGGTGAACACCACCTTTCCTGCGGGTCCCCTAAATTCAGAAGACACAGTATTCTGTTTGGGCACTCTCAAGTGATTCCTCGGGTCTTTGAAATGTGGTTATTTCTTTGTTGCTGAGGGGCAACTCTGAATCTTTGTAAACCTGAAATATGTGGAATAATCTCTTCACTAATGAGGGTGTACAACTGGCTGCCCAGCATCTTATCTCCAGTGGGCTGGCTTTGATCTTGGCATTGAGGGTACAGCAACTCTCATGAAGGATCTCGGGGGCCACTTGAGGTATTTGATTGTCTTTACTGCCTCTTATGTGAGATGTAACAGGCACTAAAGCAACCCAGGTGGACGGCGACATCCCAAGGCCAAGGCACACCCCCAGGCAGGGGTCTGCCATTCAAGCTGCAGTGAGCCTGGCACAGACCTATCTCAGAGCTTCACTTTCCTTCCAAGGTCTTTAGGAAATGTTTGCCTTCACTCCACGCACTTCTCTCAGATGTATACACACCATTGACAGTGGCTTCTGTTTACTCGGAGTTTCACTCTGCAAACAAATCTTTTCAAACCTGTGCAGCCTTTCTGGCAGCAGGAAAGAGGCACCAGATGTGAGTGGGCTCTACTGCTTTCCTCCCCTTCCCCGGAGCCTGGGACGTGGCTGCTCTGGTGGGCCTATAGCTCAGTTTCCTCCGTAGAATAGGCTCTGCTCCTGGAAGGTATCCACTGAGTGGATCTGGGATACAAGAACTAGGTTCTTCAGCTGCCTGCTCATGCCCCTTATTGGGGTAATGGTGCTGCCCAGAAAGGGTGCTTCCTGCAGACCAGTTCAGAGTTTTGCATGATATCAACTATACTGCTGAAAGTCACATTCTGTGTAGGATCCAGCAGGAGTTCTGCAGGGTGTCCTGTGCAGTGGTGCACGCAGGATGCCGTCCAGTGCCTAATGCATTACCCAGTCAAGTGCTCTATGCAGTGACCCACCCTCAGCCCAGTGACTTATAAGGTACTGCTGCCTGCGCAGTGACCAGCAAGATGACCTCAGCCATCCCAAACATACAATCTGGCCAAGAGTTCTATGCCATGCTCAGCTCAATTCCCCACAAAGTGCTCTAAGCTATCCCAGTATGAGGTCTGACACCGTGTTGAGTATAATACCTAGTGTCCAGTGAGTGCCCACTGGATGCCTGCAAGGTGCCCAATGAATGGACTTCACACCCTAGTGAGTGACACACCTGGCAAATTCTCTCCTGCCCAAACTTCCCTGCTAGGGAGAAGTGGGACCGCCCCGCTAGCCTCCTGATAAATCTCAACGTCACTGCCAGCCTCTCCACAGGCCCTTGATGTCTTTAAATAAGTCTTTAAATAAGCCACACCATAGCATTTTATCAAAACAAGTAACTTGCTCTAAAACCGAAGCCAACCAAGAAAACATGAAACCCAAATACTAACATAACCAAGTTTTGTTTTATTTTGAGATTCTTTTTTACATCTTTTAAAAGCAAGGTACAGAAAATGCTTATTATAAAACAAAACATGATAAGCAAATAGTACAGGAATCTATTACATAGAAAGTGAAATTCCCTGTTTCCTTTCCTCTCCCTCCCATCTCCCATCAATCTCTCTTTCTAGAATTAGTTACTGTTTATTTGGTTTGTGTCCTTTAGGGTATGTTCCATGCATTACTCAGACATTTGTATTACATGTATTTAACTCTTTTTTATGCATATGAGATGATACTGATGCATTCTTCTGAGACCTGCTTTTTTCATTTAATATAATGCGATAATGTGGTCACCTTTCCATGTCCATACACACGTATTTACTTCCTCATCTTTAACTAATGCATATTATTCCTAGTACAGAGGTAATTCCAGTTTTTTAATCAGTCCTCTGTTGATGGCATTTAGATCATTTCCACTTTTTCACTGCCACAAACAACACTGCAATTACCATCTTTAATGTTTTGATAATACTGCAAAGTCACCCTCTGAAAAGGTTGTCACAATTTACTCTTCTTCATAATGAGCACCGTAGAAAGCTTTCCCTTGCTTCTGGAAAGCCATCAATTCACTCCACTTTAGGAGATGCAGGAGGCAAGAGGTTGCCAATGCAAGCTGCAGGTCCTTTCTGTCTATTCAGAATGGAACAGCCTGTTCTCACTGGGCTTGGGTGTGGTCCCTCTGTCTTGCAGTATGTGAGCTGGAGACCAGTCCTTAGCATGCTCTGTCAGCCCAAGTGCCCCCAACCCCTCCCAGCTGCCAGGTGTGAGGACCTACCCTCAGTCCACAGGAGGCAGGCTCAGCTTACATGATGATCAGGCCTCATTCACTTGGAACCAGGCTTCACTAATGTGGGATCAGGCTTTACTCACATGGGATCAGGTTTCACTCACATGGGATCAGGCTTGGCTCACATGGAATCAGGCTTCACTCACATAGTAATCAAGCGTCATTCACATGGGATCAACCTTCACTCACATGATGACCAACCTTCACTCACATGGAATCAGACCTCTGTCACATGGGATCAGGTTTCACCCACATGAGATCAGGCTTGGCTCACATGGCAATCAGAGTTTATAGTGCTTCTACTGCCCCATGACTATCTCGAGAGATCCCTTGAATGATGCGGGGATCCCTAAATGAGCACAGAGCCCCTGGTCATCCCTAAGTTCCATAGGACAGTCTTTCTATCTGACAGGCTCTAGGTCCCTGGCTTTCTCTTTAGTTCCCCACTAAGACTGGAGCCCAACTAACCAGGGCTCTGACCTCTTCTCTTTGCTCCCTGCAGCTCAGCACCAGCCTTGGCCCCAGCAACCCCGCTGACATGATGGCGAGATTCTCGAGATTCACACTGCTTTTTCACTCCTCTGCCTTCTGTCCTGGACTGGGTCAGAACTACCTCATCCTCCAGAATTGGGGATTTGGACAACTGAGCACTCCTGCTTTTATCATAGCTGCCCAGGCATCTCTTTGCCAGCCTGTGCTCCCCATCTCCTGCAGTACCAGGAACCAGGATGCTTCATGGCTGGCCTCATCTCACATTTCATTCATTCATTCAACAAATCTTTATTATATACCACTATACACCATGCATATTTTCTACCAAACTATAAATGTCCTAAAATAGCTTACTTATACATCAGGTTCTGTGTTTCTATTGTAATATGGATGGCAAGTTACTGAAGGTGCATGAATTCATTACTATAAACCAGATACAGTCTTCTTTCCAGAATAAATGCACTTCTAGGCAGTTACCACTATGGCACTCTATCCGATCCCACTGATTGTATAATAAAAGACAACATGTATTAAGTACTCTCCGAGTTTGGTCCAAGAGGCATACACGTGTTCATTTAAATCCCCACCAGAACAACCCTATAAGTACCATCACTATCGCCATTTTATAGGTGATGATCTGAGGTTAAATGAGTCACCTGAGTTCACACGGACTGGAAGGAACAGAGCCAGGATCCAAACCCAGACATTCTGACATCAGGGCCTACACTGTACATTATTATGGCATTCTGCACCTCCATAGTGGTTCTCTACATCAGTTCCTTGGAAAGAAACCCATCAGTGGCAGCATTTTGGGAAAGCCTGAAAGATAAAGGGCATAGAACCCAAAATGAGAGCAACAGTTCTGAGCTGTGACCAGTGGGATGCCTTGGTGGGCTCAGTGATCTACAGATGGGTGCAGGGGAGCGGTGCATGTTGCATCCAGCGTGTTCCAGTGATGCGATGTGGGAGATCCTCAGAGGCCACTGCTGAGGCATGGAGGTTTCAGCTTCATCCTGCTGCCAAGAGTCCTACTGATGAGGGGTGGTCATTCAGACTTACTGTTCCTTCAACCCCAGCCATCTCTAAGCTCCTCTGCATGAGGGCTACTTAGAGCCCACTGTGTCAAGGGTAAGGACTCTGGGGTCAAAGCATCTGGACCCATTCACCTCCTGGCTGTACCACTTCATAGATGTGTGATAAGCTGCTAAACATAGCTGTGCCTCAATGTTCTCAGGTATCAAATGGGAAAATAACAACATCTTAGAGACTTGTTGTGAGGATTTATCTAATGAAATATGTACAAAGTACTGAAAATATCAGTAAATCCTGTTATTATGTCTTCCCAAAGGCCTGCTGACCACTCTAAAGCAGTCGAGGCAGTGAACATAGAGCCATGACCACAGGGTTCTCTGCTGTAGGGGTTACAAGGCACATCCAGAACACGGGAAGATGGTAACAGAATGGCAATTTCATTGAAAATAACCATATTCGTTTTCTAGGGCTGCTGTAATGAAGTATAAAAACTGAGTGGTTTAAACCAGGGGTTCCCAACCCCCAGGCTATGGACTAGTACCACACTAGGTTGCCGCTTCTTGCGAGAATCTAATGCCTGATGATCTGTCCCTGTCTCTCATCACCCTCACATAGGACCATCTAGTTACAGGAAAACAAGCTCAAAGCTCCTGCTGATTCTACATTATGGTGAGTTGTATTAATTATTTTGTTATATATTACAATGCAATAGTAACAGAAAGAAAGTGCATAATAAACGTAAAGTGCTTGAATCATCTTGAAACCATTCCCCTGTACCCCCCTAACTCCAGTGAAAACATTATTTTCCACGAAATCAGTCCCTGGTGCCAAAAAGGTTGGGGACCACTGATTTAAACAACAGAAATTCATTGTCTCACAGTTTGGAGGCTGAAAGTCTAAAATTAGGGTGTCAGTAGGTGAGTTCCTTCTTAGGGCTGTGGGGATGGATCTGCTCCAGGCCTGTGTCCTTGGTGTGGATAGTACCTTCTCCCTATGTCTCTCCACATTGTCTTCCCTTCATGCATGTCTCTGTGTCCAAATTTCCCCTTTGCATAAAAACATTAGTCCTATTAGATTAGGCCCCACCAGAATGACCTCATTTTAACTCGATTACCTCTGTAAAGATCCTATCTCCAAATAAAGTCACTCTCTAAGTAGGGTACTGGGGGTGAGAACTGCAACATAGAAATTGTCAGGTGATGCAATTCAACCCACAACAATGATTAATGAGAATCGTTACCATTTACTGGGCAGCTAACACATGTCAAAGACATCACTGTGACTTTTTTTAGCACCCACAACAGATCTTCAGGTTATCTACTAAGAAAGTGGAGGTTCCGAGAGTTTAAGTGACTTTCAAAGATTATTATGCATCCAGCAACCAGCAGAACCAGGATTTGGATCAGAACTATCTGATCAAGCCCATGTTCTCTAAATGTCATTTAACAATGTCCTTTTCATTGGTTCCAACTAGCCAGAGACAGGATTGTTGCTGAGAAGGTGCCCATCTCTGGAGCTCTTCTGTTTACACGCAGATCCACTGAGACTCCAGAAAATCAGAGACTCTCAGAGCAGACAGGAACCTCTGATGTCATCTTTTCCAGCCCCTGCTTTATGGTGAGGAAACAGAGTCCCTAGGAGACTTGCAGGAAGTCACATAGGAAGCAGGGATGCTCTGAATCTGCTCTCTACCCAACACTGCCTCTGCTGGAAGAAATTTTCAACTTTGCTGGTGGATCTAATTTATTTGGCAAATTGTTTCACAGATTTAAGCCATTTATACATAATCATGGGAATTAATCATTTTAATCAAACACAATCTGACACCATATGAAACAGCCAAGGGGTAGGTCTGTTATGCAAGCATCCTGCAGCCTTAATTACAGAATGGCTGGAATGATGGTCGGCCCCTCACATTTATCACAAGAAACATTCTGCTTCTTGGATAACTCATTTTCTATGCCGATGCTTTGAACAGTAAGAAATAAAGGAAACAGCCATCCGTCCTTGTCACAGGAATTGTTATCTAGGAAAGGAGGAACACATCAAATGTCCACATCCACTCTCCAGACTGCACACGTGGCATTCTTCCATCATAGGACCCATCTTCTCTCAATTACCAGCTCTGGGGCACAGCCACCTTGTTGAGTGTCTGGAGCAAATGTCCCATCCCATGTGACAGACATACTACTTTCTGCTTTCTCTGTCCCAGAACAGAGACCAAGTTTCTCAAGATCATTACTCAGGCAATGTTAACAGAACTGAAACAGCCACAAAACCATGCAACCACAAGGCTTATAGCATCAGGTGTGATTCCGTGGAAAGACCAAAGAAGTACTTGCTGATTCAGCTCCCCTTCTCAGAAACTGTACTGCGCCAGGTAGATTCCTTCAGCTTCTGAAACTCCATTTCCTCATCTTCACCGTGGGGGAAGGGGTTGCCTACATCACAGGTTGTGAGGATTCAATAAGATGATGGCTGAGAAAGCGCACAGCGCAGTAGCTGGCACAGAGTAGGGGCTTAAGTAGTTTTTGATTAAAAATGTATGGCAAATGATTTTCTTCCCTCTAAAGCTGATCCGCAGTAATCTATTCTTTCCTTATTCATATGCAAATAAGGAAGGAGTTGTGACTATTATGGGCCTAACTTGGCCCATCTCTGTTCTAATGCTGCCACCTGCTGGACAGCCAACATCCCACACTGCTCTTTCAAAGGATTGCGTCGGTATGAATGGGAGACAACTTTGAATGCATCCAAGGCAAACCCTCCCCAGACACGCTCCCCTGGCCTCCATGCGGCCTCCATCCTTCAGATCTGGACCTAGTGCACCCCTGACTTATCCGATCCTGGGGCTATCCCAAGAATTCCGACAATGGAATTTCCTTGGCAGGAGGTATTTTTCAGACAATATGACATCTGCCTAATAGGTCACAACTCCCAGCAGCAGGAACAAGGAGAGCCATGGGCCGAGTTGCCCCGGGAGTCCAAAACGAGTATGCAGCCTGCAGACATGTTTTGTTCAAACTTCATAATACTGGCCCACATGATGTTTAATACAATTCAAATTACCCACCAACACATGAATATCAGATTTCACCTAAAAGCGTGGACATTTTCAGCATTTCATATTTCAGCATATAAAATCTAAAGATATGAAAACGCATAATCCCCATTCCTTCATGACAACAATTAGCCAGGGCAAATGCTCCCGTTAGCCTGAGCATGGAGTCCCCAGTGTGACACGGTCCCTAGCACTCCCTTTTAAATCATTCACTTGACCTGCTTCACGTAGGTTACTCTGCCCTGGCCCTGGCTCCACTAAAATTGTTGTCTCCCTAAACCAAAGCACAAGCGTCACATAGACTAGGATGGCTACATAGAACAGTGTGAGTGAATAAAAGAAGGATTTGCACCTTCAAGTAATACTGTTAATAATTAGTAATTACCAAGCACTTACTTGGCTTGTGCCAGGCACAAAGGAAACTACTTTGACCCTTTTTGACCCCAAAGATATTTTCATTCCATGCTGCATTTAAATCTCACATTTCTGCTCTTCTCGATTGCTTTGTTCTCTGTGCCAAGGAATACAAAATCACTAATTCATTCAATTCTTAACAAATCTTACTTGCAGAAAGAATCTGTTCAAAGTAAAACTAACAATGGCAAAAGCTTCAAACAGTAAAATGTGTTATTGACCAAAAAAAAAGATAAAAAGAATCCCATCTCTTAGGTAATATTGAATACAGAAAATTTGAACTAAAATCTTTCATATGAAAGAATAGAATTTTTAATCCCAGCACATTAGGAGGCCGAGGCAGGTGGGTGACTTGAGCCCAGGAGTTTGAGACCAGCCTAGGGAACATGATGCAACCCTATCTCTACTAAAAATACAAAAATTATCCAGATGTGGTAGCACACATCTGCAGTACCAGCTATTTGGGAGGCTGAGGCAGAGTCACTTCAGTCCAGGAGGTAGAGACTGCAGTGAGCAGAGATCATACCACTGTACTGTAGCCTGGGTGATAGAGCGAGATCACATCTTAAAAAAAATAGAGTTTTCTTTACAAATTTTTCATTTGCCAATTTTACCCAGAGAACTGTACTTGCCAACAACGATGGCCAAGATGAAAACTTACAGTAGTAAGAGCAATAATTAAACAAAATGAGAAAATGCTAATTATTGAGCTTCAAAAACACGTTATGTGGAAAAAATTGACCTCAACAGAAACAACTTCAGTAGAATAAAACTTCATTTTTATTTTTCCCAATAAGAAATCAGTTCAAGAAGTCATATTGGGTTTATAATTCTTCCCTTCCCCCCATGTCATAGAAAATCCATGTCAATAGCCTAGCATGGATCCTTCCACATATTTCTCCATATTTATATGATCTCACATACTAATATTCATATTGATGGAAGTGAGTCATTGTCTTATAAAAATCTAATCATATTATGCACGTTTCCTGACATCTTGTTTTTCTCACTGAATAATACCTTACAGAAGTCTCTTTCAATCAGAATGGGTTTATGTATAGAAAATAAAGTCTATGAAAGGGATTGCTGGGTGGAATGAAAGATACATTTAAAAAAAAAAAAAAGAAGAAGAAGAAGGTGTCAGATTACTTTCCAAAAGGACTGAAAGAATTTACATTTCCTTGGGCAAAATTATGCAAGAACCTTTCCCTACACCTCACCAGCAGGCGGCATGATTGCTCCTTTCCACTAGTCTGACAGGGTAATAATCTCCACATCACTTCACTCTGCCTTCTCTAACTTCTAATAAATTTGAGTCACTTTCCCTATGTCTGTTGACAACTGAATTTGCTTTTCCACAAACTGCCAGTTTATAATACTTGGCCATTTCTTATTGGGATGTTTGTCTTTTGCTTGCCATTTGTAAGAGTTCATTGTATATTTTCAATACACATATTCTACCTGTCACCTGCAGTACAGTTCTTTTCAAATCAATTGTTTGTCTATTGACTCTGCCTATGATATCTTTGAAATATAGGGATGTAAATTTATATATGGTTAAATGTGATTAACCTCTTGTTAAAAGAGTCTTCCCCATCATCTCGCATTCTTAAAAAACCTAGGAAACTAGTCCCCCAGATTATCCCGCAAGATATTATTGTTTAATTTTTGTTTTTAGTTTACATGCTTCTCTTTAACTTATTTTTTAATATGCATAACATATGGGTCCAAATTTTTCCTCCAAATAGCCACTTGCACCAGTATCATTTATTATAAAAACATCCTTTCCCACTGAACTTAACTACCAAGATGCTTCTACATTCCAGAGTCTATTTCCAGAGACCTTATTTTATTCTACTGATCTAGCTACTTGTTCCTATGCCAATACAGTGTTTATTAGTATGCTCTGAACCCTTGTAAACTCTCACTTGTCTTTTTATCATATTTGGGGGGCCATCTTTGGGCATTTGTTCTTCTATATAAACTTCCAGATCATTTTATCAAATACTCCCACACCAAAGCCACTGGGATTCTAATAAAAACTACATAAATATATATATTTTGGGAACATTTACAATTTTTAATATTGTCTTCCTATCCAAAAATATAGTGTTTCCATTTGTTTATATCCTGTTTTATGTCCTTCTATAAGACATATAATTTCTAATGAATTATCTGCTTCAAGTTAGTCCTATGCCTTTCTTGTTAAATTTCTTTTTTCATGTGAGTACAACATATTTTTATTAAGCATAGTCATCCTACTCTGCTGTGGAATACCGAATTTCTTTCTTTTATCTTACTGTATGTTTGTATGGTTTTTTTAATTGCATTTTAGGTTTTGGGGTACATGTGAAGAACATGAAAGACTGTTGCATAGGTACACACATGGCAGTGTGATTTGCTGCCTTCCTCCCCATCACCTGTATCTGGCATTTCTCCCCATGTTATCCCTCCCCAACTCCTCACCCCCCACTGTCCCTCCCCTATGTCCCCTCGACAGACCCCAGTGTGTGATGCTCCCCTCCCTGTGTCCATGTGTTCTCATTGTTCAACACCCACCTATGAGTGAGAACACGTGGTGTTTGATTTTCTGTTCTTGTGTCAATTTGCTGAGAATGATGGTTTCCAGGTTCATACATGTCCCTACAAAGGACACAAACTCATCGTTTTTTATGGCTGCATAGTATTCCATGGTGTGTATGTGCCACATTTTCCCTGTCCAGTCTATCATTGATGGGCATTTTGGTTGGTTCCAGGTCTTTGCTATTGTAAACGGTGCTGCAATGAACATTCGTGTGCATGTGTACTCATAGTAGAACGATTTATAATCCTTTGGATATATACCCAGTAATGGGATTGCTGGGTCAAATGAAATTTCTATGTCTAGGTCCTTGAGGAATCGCCACACTGTCTTCCACAATGGTTGAACTAATTTACACTTCCACCAACAGTGTAAAAGTGTTCCTATTTCTCCACATCCTCTCCAGCATCTGTTGTCTCCGGATTTTTTAATGATCGCCATTCTAAGTGGAATGAGATGATATCTCAATGTAGTTTTGATTTGCATTTCTCTAATGATCAGTGATGATGAGCATTTTTTCATATGTTTGTTGGCCTCACGTATGTCTTCTTTCATAAAGTGTCTGTTCATATCCTTTGCCCACTTTTGAATGGGCATGTTTGTTTTTTTCTTGTAAATCTGTTTTAGTTCTTTGTAGATTCTGGATATCAGTCCTTTGTCAGATGGGTAGGCTGCAAAAATTTTTTTCCATTCTGTTGGTTGCAGATTCACTCTAATGACTGTTTCTTTTGCTGTGCAGAAGCTGTGGAGTTTCATTAGGTCCCATTTGTCTATTTTGACTTTTGTTGCCAATGCTTTTGGTGTTTTGGTCATGAAGTCCTTGCCTATGCCTATGTCCTGAATGGTTTTGCCTAGATTTTCTTCTAGGGTTTTTATGGTGCTGGGTCTTATGTTTAAGTCTTTAATCCATCTGGAGTTAATTATAGTGTAAGGTGTCAGGAAGGGGTCCAGTTTCTGCTTTCTGTACATGGCTAGCCAGTTTTCCCAAGACCATTTATTAAACAGGGAATCCTTTCCCATTGCTTTTCTCAGCTTTGTCAAAGATCACATGGTTGTAGACATGTGGTATTGCCTCTGAGGTCTCTGTTCTGTTCCATTGGTCTATATCTCTGTTTTGGTACCAGTACCATCCTGTTTTGATTACTGTAGCCTTGTAGTATAGTTTGAAGTCCAGTAGTGTGATGCCTCCAGCTTCGTTCTTTTTGGTTAGAATTGACTTGGCTATGTGGGCTCTCTTTTGGTTCCATATGAAATTTAAGGTGTTTTTTTCCAGTTCTGTGACGAAGGTCATTGGTAGCTTGATGGGGATAGTGTTGAATCTGTAAATTACTTTGGGCAGTATGGCCATTTTCATGATATTGATTCTTTCTCACCATGAGCATGGAATCTTTCTCCATCTCTTTGTGTCCTCTCTTTATTCATTGAGCTGTGGTTTGTAGTTCTCCTTGAAGAGGTCCCTTACGTCCCTTGTTAGTTGTATTCCTAGGTATTTTATTCTCTTTGTAGCAATTGTGAATGGCAGTTCATTCTTGATGTGGCTCTCTTTAAGTCTATTATTGGTGTATAGGAATGCTTGTGATTTTTGCACATTGATTTTGTATCCTGAGACTTTGCTGAAATTGCTTATCAGTTTCAGGAGATTTTGGGCTGAGACGATGGGGTCTTCTAAATACACAATCATGTCATCTGCAAATAGAGACAATTTGACTTCCTCCTTTCCTATTTGAATACCCTTTATTTCTTTTTCTTGCCTGATTGCTCCAGCTAGAACTTCCAATACTATATTGAATAGGAGTGATGAGAGAGGGCATCCTTGTCTAGTGCCAGATTTCAAAGGAAATGCTTCCAGTTTTTGCCCATTCAGTATGATAGTGTTTCTATTTGTTTATATCCTGTTTTATGTCCTTCTATAAGAAATATAATTTCTAATGAATTATCTGCTTCAGGTTAGTCCTATGCCTTTCTTGTTAAATTTCTTTTTGTTCTACAATTTTGTTATTATTAATTGAATACTTGTTAACATTTCCTTTTGTAGCTTTTTAAATAATAGATAAAAATTAGTGATTTTTACATATTTATCCTGCATCTACCCACCTAGCTAAATTTTTTTAACTCTAGGAGGTTTTTATTATAGTATCCTGGATTTTCTATATATATATAACTATATGGTCAGAAAACAATATTATTTTTCTCCGCTTTTTCAGGATTTTGACCAGTTGGGTTTTTGTTTATTATATTTGCAAAAACCTCTAAGGTAATGTTAGCTAATAATGGCAAGAGTAGGCCTTCCTATCAAGTTCTTGGTTTAACTCAGTTTTACTATTTCACCATTTAGGATATTTGCCTTTAATTTTTGGTAAATAATATTAGTTTTATTGAGAGTTTTTATTATTAATAATTGCTACATTTAAGCAAATATCTTTTTAACTTATACGTTGACTTTTCTCTTTAACCTGTTTAACCTGTTGATTAATAAATTAGGCTGGTTGAGGCCAGACACGATGGCTCGCTCCTGTAATCCCAGCATTTGGGAAGGCTAAGGTGGGCAGATCACTTGAGGTCAGGAGTTCGAGACCAGCCTGGCCAACATGGTGAATCCCTGTCTCTGCTAAAAATACAAAAGTTAGCCGGGTGTGGTGGCACGTGTCTATAGTCCCAGCTACTCGGAAGACTGAGACACAAAAATCACTTGAACCTGAGGGGCCAAGGTTGCAGTGAGCCAAGATTATGCCACTGCACTCCAGCCTGGGCAATACAGAGAGTCTCTGTCTCAAAAATAAATAAATAATGTTGGTCAATTTCCTAATATTAAACAATATTTGCATTCTTGAAGTAAACTATTCTTGTTTTAATACTTATTAGATACAGTACTAGAACCTACTTGCTAATATTTAGTTTAGAAATTTTACATTTACAATCACATGTGATCATTGTCTATGATCTACATAGTACATGAAACATTTTAATTACCTGTTCTTTAAAAATGAGATGAAACTCATCTGTGAATCTGTCTGGTCCTACTGTTTTCTTCAATCATAGCTTTGTAATGACTTTTCTAACATCTTGTATGGTAATTCATAGTCATATTTTTCACTTTACCTTATTCCTTTTGGAGATGTATTTTTTGCTGTAAAATCAACTGTTGCATCTGTTTTCAAATGTATAGCCATAAAGATACATGTAATATTCCTTACAAGTATTTTAATCTCTATCATTTTTAATTTTATAGTTTGCTCTTTTTTCTTTAATCATAGAACCAGAATTGAAGTCTAGTCTTTCTGCTTCAAGCCCTAGTTCTCACGTCACTGCTCCATACCACATCCCTGGAGCCTAATTAAGGCTGAATCTATAAATGGAAATCATTTTGACTGATTTGATGTAAAAGACAGTCAGTTGAAATCAGATTTTTATACAGTTTAAATTATTCTTATTTTTACTTTTAATAAAACATGTTTTGGCATAAGCAGAATCAGCAATAAGGCATATCCGTGCTTGACAAAATCTTGGGAAATTTGAGTTTTTATTTATCAAGCAGATTCATTGTTTTCTTGATCCTGCAACTGGTTTTTGACCAGCACCAATAATTTCCATGGAGGAAACAAAATCTATCTGATTCTGTGAATGTTATTTAATTCTTGAAAATGGTATTCAAACTAACATAAGATTTTATTCAGTTTAATAAAATACTACCTAATTAGGAAGAAGCTTTACTACTATCTCTAGGGATAAATTAATATCATTAAGAAGAACATATGCTTGAAAGTTGTATGTACATTTATAATTTTGTTCCCTTCTAAATATAAAAGACTATTTAATTAACATTATTACTATCTTTAAAGCTTTTTCTCAAGGGAAATGATCTTCATTCTAAGCTATATATCTTCTATGAAAAAAATTTTTAAAGAAACCCTGAAATTCCACAAGTACATATGCTCTGGTTGTATTCTAAGGAGAACTCCCTTCCTCCCTCCCTCATTATATATCTATAGTACAATGTCAACCAGGGTTGCTTCCATGTGCTTGCTTACTTGCTCTGTGATGATTTTTAACAATGTTTTTTCATGAGCAAAGTGGAGAGAGAAACCAATTCTTCATAAACTTTATAGCAAGAAAAAAAAGAAGACAAAAGAATGCAGAGCCTGACAGGAGGGTGCAGAAAAGTCCACCTGCTGCCATCCAGATAAGGACACAGATTACTGCTCCATCCATTTGGCTTTGTCCTCAGTGTGAACATCTTCCCTTCCCCTATGGTGAGTGTATTTCCGTTTGTCCCATGCTCTTCTATTTCCCTTCTATTTCAGAGTTCCACTTTCTTACTTCACTTAGCCTGTGTATAATCTGACCTCTGCTGATACTGTTCTCCCAAAGACCACCTTCCCTGTTATGGACTGAATTGTGTCACAGTTGAAAATTATATCTGCACAGTTAAAAATTATATCTGTCTTAACTAATTACATAAATATTTGTAATTACTATAGAACCAGCATTGAACGCTACTCTTTCTGCTTCCAGCCCTAGTCCTCATGCCACAGCTCCCATACTATACCCCTGAAGGCGAATTAAGCCCGAATCTACAAATGGAAATTATTTTGACTGATTTGATTTAAAAGACTTAGTCCTGGAACTTAAAATTAATTTTTTAAAAAGACAAATGACAGGGGAACTACATATCATATCAATCTTCAATCTCTTCTAAGTACTTTAAAGGCACTCCACAAGTATCAGAATACACCTATCACAATATTCCTCATTCATTTTTGGAATTATTGTTGAATACTTTGCTTTTGCCAGATAGCTACCTTCAAGAAATTCACAACCTAGTAGCCACAAACTACAAATTTCCCTAGTTATAAATAATTCTGGTTATTGGATTTTTAATTATATAAAACTGGGCATGTACAAAAGAAAGTTTGATATAAATTATGAAACATAACAATGAAATAAATATCCTATGAACCCACCACCTAGCCAAATAACTAAAATATTCCCAATGTCCTTGAATTAACCTACATGCCCCTCCTGTGCCTCTTTCCATATCCCCACCAGAACTAATCACTCTCCTGAAATTTTGTGTTTATCTTTCCTTTGCTTTTCTTATAGTGTTATTCCATATATATGCATTCCTAAACACTAAATTAAGCTTTGCTTTTTTCAAACTTTTTTTAATGGCATTGTGCTATATGGAGTCTTTTGTGATCTGCTTTTCTTCATTCAGTATGAAGTTTTAAGATTTATTCATTCTATAGCTGTGCTGCTGTGATCTGTTCATCTTCACTACTGTATAATATTTCATTTTATCTAGACACATGATGATGGACATTTGGGATGTTGCGAGTGTTTTTCTATTACTAATAACACTGGTAGGAACATTTTTGCTCAAGTGTGGTGTTTATAAATAAGACTTTCTTTAGGATATACCTAGAAAGAGAAATGCTGGCTCCTGGAGTTTATTCAAGTTTACAAGTACTAAGATTATTTCCAAAATGGCTGTATCAATTTATAGTTCCCTGAGGGAGGTATAGTTTTCCACTGATCTATATTCACTCCAACAGTTAGTATCAGCAGATTTATGTTTTAAATTTTGTGGATCTAGTGAATGTGTAATGTTATATCATTGCAATTTTAACTTACATTTCCTTGATTATCAATACAATTGAGCACATTATCATAAAAAGTAAATAAAAATAAAAGACTTCATCAATTGAAGAAATCAGATTTTTACAAAAATCTGTGTATAATCTGCCCACAGATCTGTGTATAATCTGACCCTAGGTATAATTTGACCACAGATTATAATTTGTGTATAATCTGACCCTGGTCTGCAAAGATCTCGGCAAATCACCAGAAGTGAGGTGAGGGGTATGGCACAGATCCTTCCCACCCAGTCCTTGAAATGCTCACCTGATGCTGCAAAACTATAGTTCATTGATCCTTCCTCCACTCCCCAAACATGTCAGTACCCTCAATTTTCTATCTAAAATCATTTTATATCTAAAATTATAATAAATTATATAATTATTATATAATTAATTAAGACAAGGTCATACTGGAGCTGGGAAGGCTCCTAATCCCAAATGACCAGTATCTTTATAAAGAGGGGAAATTTGAACAGAGATATCCACACAGGGAAAATGCCATGTGAACATGAGGACAGAGATTGAGATGATGCATCTATAAGCCGAAGATGCTAGCAAACCACCAGAAGTGAGGTGAGGGGCATGGAACAGATCCTTCCCTCACAGCCCTCACAGGGAACCAACCTTAGAATACCTGGATCTCAGACTTCTAGTCTTCAGAATGGAAGACGATAAATGTCTGTTATTTAAGCTATCTAGTTTGTGCCACTTGGTTACAGCAGCCCCAGTGAACGAACATATTTCCCTTCCAAATTTAACAGTATTTTCTCTATATTCATCCACATTACCTTCTCACCTCAGTTGTTAACAGTGGCTACCAAGTCCTTGAAATTCTTGCCCAATGATGCAAAACTATAGTTCAATTGCTCCTCTTTCACTGTTTCTATCTTCTCTGACTTCTTTTCATTCAGCCCCCAAAAATGTCAGTGCCCTCAATCTTCTATCATTGTACAACTAATCATTTTCATTGTACTCTTATCCACTAATAATCATTGTCATTATTAGTGGTAATAATTTTTAAAATAACTAGCTCTTATCAAGCAGTCATATGCTGGGCATCCTTCTAAATATTTTGCATATATCATATGATTTAATCTTCATAACCCCCTCCAAAGAAAAGGCTATATCCTATCGCATCTCACCGATGAGAAAACCGAGGCTTAAAGAGGTTAAGTAACTTGCCCAAGGTCACACAAAGAGTATGTGGCAGAACTAGGATTCAAACTTAGCTCTGTCTGACTCTGAGCACAAAGCCACTTTCACATTGCCTCCCTTCTTTTCTGCACGGATAAGAGATCTCCCCACCTCTTCTGAAATCTTACCAAATTCCATTGTTTTGTCTTCTTCTCAGTGGAACTGATCTCATATTCTATATCTCAAAGCTATTCCCCTTCTGTACTCCAAGTCTGAATTTCTACCTAAACACCCTGCAGACACCTCAAACTCTTCTTGCCCAAAATGGAACACCTCCCAATTCCTTTCAAACATGCCTTGTCTCTGTACCTGCTATGGGTTCCACAATCTCCCCAGCCATCAATGCTTGGAAATGTCATGGCACTTTTTAAACTCCTCTCTGTCCATTGCCCCTTTTTACAATCAGTTGCCAAGTCATGGTAATAAGTGACAAAACACTTACTTAGGTTGCCCTCTCCTCTCCCTCCCACCTGCCCAAACTATCCTGATAGTCACCCAGTGTCTCTCCACATTTCACCCTTCTTTCCTCCCATCCATCCTATGTCCCATCACTGAATTCTCCTAAAACACTCCTCTCATCACGTTATGCTCATTGCCTAAGAAATGAGACCCAAACTCCTCGCACAGATGATGAGGACCCGGTAGGATGCAGCCTTTGTCTATCTTTCCAGTCTCCAGGCACCAAGCAAAACTTCTGACAGTTTCACATACGCGCAGACTTTCCTGCCATCGTTCCACCTGGCATGCCCTCTGCAATTCGAATTCTTCAGTTTTAGTTCAAATGTTCCTTGCTCTGAAATGGTAGTGTTGGGTACATCTCCCTCTTCTGAACTCACTTTACATTTTACTTATACTTGAATCATTATCACTTTCCCCTCTCTAATTCAATTATTTGTCTGAGTCTTATAATCCCCACCAGATTGTGAGTTCGTGGAAGATAGAGGCCATGATTCATCTCAAATTTGCCACGGCACTTAACACCTAGTACACAGTAGGTATTCATTGGCTTAATTTGTTAGGTCTCTAAGTAAATAAATGTATTAACCAAACTAACTATTAGACTACTTGAAATTCACAGAGCTCAGAGCAGCTAACCCTTGACACTAGATTAAATCATTAAAAACACCAGGAGACCTGGCTCACCTGGGTCTCATTCTAATCCAGCCAAAGGTTGTCATTATGTACAGCAACCTTGCTTTTTGTTCCTGGGGAGCACTCCAGGCTAAAGCATCTCACTGGCACCAAAGCCCTTTTCCCATCATCCCCACCACAGCCTGGAAGGTTAGAACATGTCATTATCCTCCCTCATATTTCAGTCCACAAGATGCCAGGTAGATGCCTAACCTTCCTTGCAGCAATACCAGGATAACCTAATGACAAAGAAAGTACTTTGAACTTTGCGGGTTTCATTCACCCTGCAGTTATGGCTATTCCCATGCCCAGAGGCCACCACCAGGAGGCTCCAGCATGTCTTTGAAACCTGGCTGTTCAGTAAGTCTGTGGGAAAGATTGAAGGAAAACTCCAAAGTCTTGATTTCCAATCCCAAGACACAGAAATGCTGGACAATCCCAAATGACCCCCTCACCCGAGAGCACAGCCAGGGAGGATCCCAGGGCCCAATGAGGAACAAGTGCTTGTCTTGTCCCTGCCGATTTGAGAATCCTCAGGTGAGAATTACGTGGATTTCAAGGTTTCTAAGCAGGACAGCAAAGAGCTAATTCAGGGGACTGGAAAATCAGAGCTGGTTACTTTTAGGCAGATCTGATTACTTTCTCCCAAGGTAAGCAACCCAAGAAAGTATCAGAAATCTTCCACTAGCTCCACTACCTTACGGTTTAGCAGTATTAGTGTTAACATTAACATTGTTAACATTGTTAATAAATACAAGCACAATTTGTTGAGCACATGCTATACAACAGGCTCTGAACATGATATCATTTGACCCTCACACTGCCCCTGTGAAGAATTATGATTATTAGGAAACTAAGGTTCAGAAGAACAAGTGATATCCCAAGGTCACATGGCTTCTATACTCCAGACAGTCCAAGGCAGAGTGGAACACATGAACAAAAACACAGAGACAGGGAAAGCAGAGTATTCACAGGGCCCCACAAGCAGTTGAGTATTCTTGGAGAATACAACAAGAAGGACATCGAGAGAGAGACTGCCTATCACAACAGAGAATATGCTGTTAGGCTAATGACTATCATGCAAACAACTGAAAGCCTTTGAAGAGTTTTGAACAGGAGAGTGACATGCCAGACTTACATTTTAGGAACTGTAGCAGTGAATGGATTGGAGAAAATGAGACTGAAGGCAGGAAACAAGACGGAAACTGTAGAAGTAATAGAGAAATGGTGATAGCTTTGTGCCTTCTCCATCTGTTTTCTATGGAGGGACAGCATTGGAACAGAAAAATGTGTAGTAGGTAATATCAGTGGGTCTTGGTAGTATTACATAAGAGTTCAGCCGATGGCATCTCCAGCCTATTCTCCCATGACTTGGACTCACATATACAATCATCTTGTAAATGACCCATGAGTATTATGTCAAATTGTGCAGAGAATACATGAATGAACAAAACAAAGTTTCCGGTGACCTTCTAGTTGGAACAGACAATTCCAAATAAACACGAAAAATATCCAAGAGATAAATGTTATGCAGAAAATTACAATAGGGTGATATGATAGGGTTTGGGCTCCTTTAGAATGAATGGTCAGGGAAATCCCTCTGAGGACATGTCATTTAGACTTTCTAAGGCCATGTGAAAATCAGAGAAAGAAGTGGCTTATTGGGTAGGGAGAATCCAAAGCAAGCCAGTGAAGCTGGAATAGAATGAGCAAAGGAGAAAAGGGAATAAGGCAAGATCAGAGAGATCCGCCAGTGGCCAGATCACACAGGTCTTTGGAAGTAAGGTTTGGGAACCTAGATTTTATTTGAAGTATCATGGGAAGCTGGTGGAAGGTTTTAATCAAGGGAATAACCTTATCTAATGTAAGGTGCTAAGTGATCTCCTGGCTTCTATACGGAAAATTAAGGCAGGGGAATAGTGAAAGCAGGGAGATTTTGGAGTTGTTCCATTGAGAAATGATGGTGGTCTGGAGCAAAGTAAATGGATCATGGACCTGTTCTGATAAACTGGAAGGTAAGAGAGAGATGAATCAAGGGTGACTCTATATTTTGGCTTGGGCAACAAGGATGGAGAAGCCATGGCGGAGCAATTTCACAGGGAGAAACCAAGAGCTTTGTTTTAGATGTGTTGAGTTTGAGACATCTACTAGAGACCCAAGGAAATATACCAAGTAGGCAGTGGGAAATACAAGTCTGGAATTCAGGAGAGACACTGCATACAGAAATGCACATTTCAGAATGATCAGCCTATAGTCGGTATTTAAAGTCAGAACACCAGCTGAGATTTCTTACTGAGTTAGAAAGAGCAGCAATGAGGCTGAGAAGTGAGCTTTGAGACCTTCAAATATTTGGAAGTCAGAAACAAAGGAGAAACTGGGGAAGAAAAGATGGAACAGCCAATGGGTGAAAAGAAGTCAAAGACTTCTGCAATGTCCTCATAACCAAATGAAGAAAGTGGTCAAGAAAGAGAAAGCAACCAACTGTGTCAAACACCACTACAAGTTCAAGTTGTAAGAGGACTGAGAACCATCAGGTTTCACAAAATGGATGCTATTAACGCATACGGAAAGAGATCTCAGGGGATTGGAAGGACAAAGTTCAGTAAGAGCAAATCAAAGGGAGAAATGAGATAAGGAAATGGCCTCAATGTCCTTAGGAGGAAAAAGCACATGCCAGGGATGAGCACTCAGGATTGGTATAGGGCTTGAGAAAGGTGTTGAAGGCTAAGACAAGTAATGAGCTCTTGAAGGAGCAGGTAGTCACAGGGGCAGAGTGTGTGTAGTCTACAATCCTTCTAGCAGCAGCAGCAGCCCAGGAGGAGCTGAGAAGACAGAGGTCTCATAGACCCAGAGTTAGTTCTCTGATGGATGTGGAGAGAAAGTGAGGTAACCCAGAGTTTTGAGAAGGATGTGCTCAGATAGCCATGTGAGTGCACAAGGAAAAATGTGCAGGGCAGTTCTTGTGGGCTGGGACAAAAAAAAGGAGCCGAGGACTAGAGGACTCTTTGTAGAAGAAGAATAGGCAGGGGAGGAATGAGTCATAAAAGAGCTAAAGAAGCAGCTGGTCAGAGAGATTTAGGTGGTATAGGTAACAAGACCATGAAAAGGTCCTCAGCTAACGGGGAAATCAGTCCTAGAGCCACACTGGCAGCGGCTCCATCTTTGCCAAGAATAGGCTGGTACCAAGACTTGTCTCCAGAGCAGTTCTTCTCCATTTATTGCACTTCCAGAGACTGACAACGCAGAAAGACAATCACTTATGTGTGGAATCTAAAATAGCCAAACTAATAGAAGCAGAGAGTAGAATGGTGGCTGTCAGGGGCATGATGGAAAGGGGGAAATGAGAAGGTGATGGCCAAAGGGTACAAAGTTTCAGTTATGCAAGATAAGTAAGTTCTGGAGATCTAATATACAGAATAGTGCATATAGTTAGTAATACTGTATTATATACTTAGAATTTTCTTTTTTCTTTTTTCAATTTTTTACAGAGTTGGGGGTACAAGTGCAGTTTTGTTTCATGGATATATTGTGTTGTGAAGTTTGAGCTTCTAGTGTATCCATCACCCACATAGCCTACCTTGTACTCACAAGGTCATTTTTACCCCTCATCCCCTACATTGCTCTCTATGGCCATGTGTACATATTGTTTAGTTGCTACTTATAAATGAAAATCTATGGTACTTTACTTTCTGTTTCTATTCATGCCACCTCAAGAGGCATGATTTCATTGTTTTTATGGCTGAGTAGTACTCCATGGTGTGTGTGTATACTATATACATATGGAATAGTATGTATATGCTATATACACACACACATTTTTTAAATACAATCCTCTACTGATGGACACTTTACATTAATTCTGTGACTTTGCTATTACAAATAGTGCTGCAATAAACATACAATTGCGGGTGTCCTTTTATACAACGATTTCTTTGCCTTTGGGTAGACAACTCTGTAGTGGAATTGCTAGAGCTAATGGTAGTTCTATTTTTAGCTCTTTGCAAAATCTCCATATTGTTTTCCACAGAGGGTGTACTAATTTACATTCTCACCAACAGTGAATAAGTAGTATCTTTTCTCCACGTCCTTGCCAAAATGTGTTGGTTTTTCTGACTTTTTAATAATAGCCATTTTGATTGATGTAAAATGCTATCCCATTGTGGTTTCATTAAAATGACCTTAAAGCAATCTACAGATTCAATGTGATTCTTATCAAATTACCAATGTCACTTTTTGCAGAATTAGAAAAAACAATTCTAAAATTCATATGGAACCAAAAAAGAGCCCAAATAGCCAAAGCAATTCTAAGCAAAAAGAACAAAGCAGAGGCACCACATTACCTGACTTAAAATTATATTCCAAGACTACAGTAATCAAAATAACATGGTACTGGTATAAAAGTAGACAGACCAATGGAACAGAATAAAGAACTTAGAAGTAAAGACACATCCCTACAATCAACTGATCTTTGACGAAGTCAACAAAAATATCCATGTGGGAAAGGACAACCTATTCAATAAATGGTGTTAAGAAAATTGAATAGCCACATGCAGAATAATGAAACTGGACTCATATCTTTCACCATCTACAAAAATTAACTCAAGATGAATTAATGGCTTAAATGTATTAAGACCTGAAATTATTAAAATCCTAGAAGAAAATGTAGAAAAAATCCTTCTGGACATTGGCCTAGGCAAAGAATTTATGACTAAGATCTCAAAAGCAAAGGCAATAAAAACAAAAATAGGCAAATGGGACTTAAACTAAAAAGCTTCTGCACAGCAAAAGAAATTAATTGACAGAGTAAAAATATAATCTACAGAATAAGAGAAAATATTTGCAGACTATGCATCTGACAAAGGACTAATATCCAAACTCGAAAAGCAACTCAACCAACTCAATATGAAGAAAAGAATCCCATCAAAAAATGAGCAAAGGATATGAACAGGAAGTTTTCAAAAGAAAACAATTAAGTGGACAAAAAAATTTTTTTTTAATTCAACCTCACTATTAGAGAAACACAAATACATACATATAGTTTTCTAAGGAGGTAGATCTTATGTTGTGTTCTTACCACAAAAGTATAATAATAATAAACAGGGCTGGATAAAACTTTAGGAGGTAGATTAATATTTCTATGGCCTTTAAGGGTAACGGTTTCACAAGTGAATATTTATCTGCAAATTCTTCAAGTTATATATATATATATATTTTTTTTTTTTTTTTTGAGACTGAGTTTCGTTCTTGTTACCCAGGCTGGAGTGCAATGGCGCGATCTCGGCTCACCACAACCTCCGCCTCCTGGGTTCAGGCAATTCTCCTGCCTCAGCCTCCTGAGTAGCTGGGATTACAGGTGCGCACCACCATGCTCAGCTAATTTTTTGTATTTTTAGTAGAGACGGGGTTTCACCATGTTGACCAGGATGGTCTCGATCTCTCGACCTCGTGATCCACCCACCTTGGCCTCCCAAAGTGCTGGGATTACAGGCTTGAGCCACCGCGCCCGGCCCAAGTTATATACTTTAAGCATACACAGCTTTTTACATGACAATCGTACCCCTACAAAGTGGTTTGAAAAAAGTAATAAATTGCTGTTTCTCCATTTTCTCAGTTTATTTTCTAAATTTTATGACAAAAATACATGCTAAAATTCAAAGTTAGGTATGTATATATACGCTTGTGTGTTTATGTTGTGCTTTTTAAATATATTCTTAATACAAAATAATACAACTTTAAAAACTGAAAACACTCTGCTTTGAAATTTACATTAACTCATATTTCTGGGTAATTTCTATGATTAAACACTTTCTTTTTTCTTGGTTTTTATTTTCACTGAAGTTTCTTTAGGAATATTAGTATCATGTCTGCTTTTGAGAAAAGGGATGAATTCAATTTTGTCTGAATATATCTCATTTGTTTTTTGCAATTTGATAAAAACATATTTTTCCTCTAGCTGTTATCACAAGGATGGTAGTCATTATACCTGAGTCTTCATAATATTTTTCTATAAGGCTCACAGTCTCCTACACATTTTTAGGAGTCACGTGAATTTCATCATCAGCATCCAGCATGTTACAAAATATACTCTAATCCCCTTTCAGCCGTGACCTACTTCTTCCAGGCAAACTCAAACCCAGAGGCTGTTCATCTAAATCTTCTCTTTCTGAAAAGCAAGGAGGTGGCTATGGCTGAAGAAATAAAGAATTCTTCTGCCTGACTGGCTTCCTCTTGGGTGCTCATATGGCTTCTGATTCTCTGGGAGGATCTTAAGTTGCTCTGGGGAAGATGGCTGTACCATCAAACTGTTTTTCCACTTACAGTCTCTGCCCAACTTCTGCAGAATCACTGAAATGGTGACTTCCTTCTCCACTTCCAACCCTAACATATCTGGGAGTTGCTAAAGACAACTGCAGTGACTACCGTGACTATTGGGAACAAACCCAGATATTAGAGGGAAAAAACGAAGGGCTTTTGAGTTAGAAAAATCTCTTCACTATGATCAAAACTGCTGCCTATTTTTTTCAGGGCTTATCATGCCTATTTGAGAAGCCCTCTTATCTTTCAGGCTCTCCACCCAAAATTCATCTTCTGAGTTACATGTTTTCGATTCAAGCACAGATGGGTTGGATGACAAAGGGGGCTCTATGTTATGAGGACAGCTGTTTATTTCAGGGAGGGCAACGCCTAATACAAGGCCTACAATGATTTCCTTGTGTGCCTTTTTTTGCTTTTGGAATTTGCTAGGATCCCATCATCAAAACAGTATAAAGCAATAAGATCTTCATTGCAATTATCTCTGAAAATATTGGCTACCTGGTGTTCACTGTCTTTACTGCAGCAGATAAGCATATATAAATACGTACACAGCTCTTTTGGCCTCATCTTGGTTTTAATTTCCTTGAGAGAAATAAGATTTCTGCAAAATTAAGTTAAGTCTGACAATGAGTCTTAACTAAGTAAGACTGTTTTAATGTGCTTTTCTCTTCTTTTCTTTCTTGTCAATAACGGACAAGAACGAACATGAAAGAGAAAAGGCTTGATGAATGTCTTTTTCAGTGGCTTTGATTTTGCCAAATTCTTTTTGTCATGTTTAGGATGTTTTTAGAAGTTTTATTATTTTTATAAAGCAAAGCATTGGAATGTTTGAGATTTTTTTCCAAACGCTCATGTTTTCTAAATAGCGTCATGTCTTCATTTTTCTTATACAGCTGAAGCATATTTTAGTGATCCATGTAATTTGCTAGCTTTATCTTTTTCTTAGTTTTTCTTTACAGACATCAGGATTTTCAGACTGGTGCTCATCTGGTTGCAACTGATGATACTTAAAATATGACAGAACACAGCAAGCTCAATTCTTTCATATAATAAAGATTTAAATGGTCACTACATGCACACAGTCCTTCACTAGATGTCATCTATTATAATATCTTACAGAGTTTCACTGGGGAGGGAAAGATATACATCCTTGGAAGAAAAAAATCAAGGCACTATGTCAGCAATTACATAGCAGGTGGTCAGATCAAAGATGGCTATAACTAAAAGTAAATCTATATTATTTTAGTAACATTACAGACAGTACAACAATTTCACTGTAATATAAGTAGTCTTGTATATGTCTAGTGAAATTGTAAGATGATTCAGCTGTAACCAGGAGCGATAAGATGTACTTTAGTTAGAAATTGTAACTTTCATAAGCAAATGCTCCCCAAACAAAGTACAGAATGTGATTTGATTTTTTTTCTTTTAAAAAGGGTGTCTCACTATATTGCTGGTTGGGCAATCCACCCACCTCAGTTTCCCGAGTAGCTGGGAAGTACAGGCATGTACCACAGTCAAATCGTAAACAGCTTACGATTTGACTTTTAAGCAGAAATTTTTTTTAAAGTTTCTGTTGCCAAGTTGCCCACTTAGTGAATTTTAAAGAAGAGAATGCTTATGTTTGACGGAGAGTATCATCACATCAAAAAGGTATGTAACGTTTTGAGTAGGAAAGCAGAGAATAAATTATGAAACTTCATCTAGGGACCATATGTCTAGGAGAAAAACCATTTTAAAACTACACAGAAGTCACAAAAAATAAAAGTTGCCAATTTACAATAACAGCTGTATCTATCTAATACATATCATAAAACCGACAAAGCCATGTTCTGCTGATAAGGGACAAATAAATATCTATATAAACTTTTCCCTAAGAACTGCATATTATTCATAATAGCAATTTACATTTGTATAGTGTTTCTGCTTTCAAAATGTTTTCACATTCCATATTAATAAATGAAAAAGAATGTTGTACAGAGTGCCAGATGCAGCTGTAATGTAAATTGAGGGGAAAAGTGTCTGGACTGTTAGGCAGTGGCTGCAGTTCAGGACAGCTCTGCCTTTGGCACACTGCGCTATGTGAAGATAAGCCCCAGACTATGAAGCTGGGTTCCAATCAAAACAAAATCAAACAAGGCTGACAAAACCAATTAAAAGGCAAGGCAAGAGAAGCACATTCCAATATGATTTGAATCAGCTTCTAACCACTGACCTACACAGTACCAGGGAAGAAATAAGAATAGAACATAAGGCAGGTTCCACTGGTTAAACCGCTCACAATTTCACCTTTAAATCGGCCACTCCAATTCACCAGGGTTGGCAACAGATAAAGTGTGATTTACAAAAAGAGCCTAGTAGGAAGGAGAGAAAGAAAAGCTATGCACCAGCATGCTAAGCCAGGTGGAATCACTCCATACAAAGGTGAGCAGAACTGATCCCAGAAACCACCACCAACAAAAAAAACCGGTGAAGTGAAGTGGGCTAAGGGGGAGCTCCTTTAGGAGTCATTCCTTTCTTAAGCTCTTTCTCACTTGTCTGTCCTCCTATTTTCTCTGGCCCTCTCCACCCCAACCCCAACCCCTCACACTCCCCACTTCCAGGCCTCAGAAACAGGAAAAGATCTTCAGTGTGAATCAGTGGAAGTCAGATATTCCTAACCAGAACTTAATACATTGGATCAGATGTCTATAAACGAACTTAGAAGTCTTTTTCCCCTGAATGTTTCACCCTCTGCATCAATTCTTTCAGAATAATTCCTACACACGGAGCCCAGACTGTGAGTCAACACCTTCCCTGGCTGTAAATCAAGGCCTCCTGGGGCAGCCCATTCCATTTCTGGATTGTTCTAATCATTAAAATCTTCTACAGTCATGCTAGCCAAAATTAGCCCCCTACTGTTTCTTCTCACTTGAGAACTATAAAACAAGTCCTTCTCCTCCTGGCAGCCTTTCACTTTGTTTGAAGGCAGCTGTCCTCCCACCAAGCGCTGTGTCCCCGCAGTTTAAATATGCCCAACTGTCCCTCATAGGACAGGATTTATAGGCTCCCAACCATCTTGGTCATCCTCTTTTGAACATGTTGCAGTTCAACAAAGTCCCTGTTCAAAAATGTCACCCAGAATAGGACACAATATTGCAAGAACGGCCTATATACGGAATGAAAGCCTTTGTCCACTTTTGAAAGAACTGAGCCTTCAAGAATCAAGGATCGCAAAACAAGAGAAGGGTTTGTGTCGTTGTTGTTGTTGTTGTTGTTGTTGTTGTTGTTGTTGTGTTATCAGAGGGTTTTTTCATATGGGATTAGGAAGGAGGGTTTCACCATGCTTTTCGTTCTGTGATTCCGGAATTAAATTTTTACAAAATAAAAATAAGTATTAGCTTTCACGGTTCTCCACTAGAGATCCAGCCTTGAAAGAGTCCTCACCCCATACGCATCACAATCACACTGGCTTTTTGATGAGGCAGTCTTCTATGAGCCTCCTTTTAGAGTACCTGGCTGGGCATAAAGCACCCACAGAAGATGAGCTTGACCTGGCCCCGGAGCCGTTGTTTATTCCCTGGAACGGCAGAATGGCACACGTGTTTCACACTCTGACCTTGCCCCACGTACTCCAACCACATTAGCCTGGCTCTTGTACACTGGGCTCCCTCTTCCCAGTCCTCCCTGCTCCTCAAAATGACAGAGTTCTCCCTCTGCCCAGATACCCAGCCACTACACATCTAGTATGCAGTCTCTTGGACCCTGAGGGCTTGGAAAGAAAATGTGGGCTTCTCCAGTCTCCCTGGGGACTGGGAGCGCCAGAACACACAGCAACTTCTCTCCTTTCCTGGAGAAACCCGAGCATCTTGCCTTCATTCCCTTCGCTTTAATGCCTGTTTGCTGCTGAAGGGCTGGGAGGTTTGCAGCCACGATCCTGTGATTAAGGATACATGGGCTGAAGCTGTGCGGCTTCACCAGACTGCCCCTTGACAGACTTGCAGAACACAAGTCTTGGGGAGTATTCCTTGTACGGGTGATAGAACGAAGGAAGCGCAGAAGTTAACTGACTCATTCGAGATGACAGAGTGATAGAGGAAGGACTATCTGGATTCCCATCTCAGCGCCCCTACCGATGAAGGGCTTTCTTAATGGTTAATATCATCTAAATACTTTCTGGGTACTTTAAGAAGTAGCTTTGGCGCTATCTGTTCCACTTATGATTGTCTTCAGACAATCCCTAAAAAGAAAACGCCCACCCCACTTAGTGCAGCCGATCTTCCCTTTGATGCCTACCTCACTGCATACGGAAAAGCTGGCCTCCACCACATCCTCTTCCTGCAAAGGGCGAGGTTTCCTTCCATGCGCTGCGCCTCAGGAGGGCCTGGGCTCGCTAGGTGTAGGTAGAGGGGCAGAGGTGGGTCGAACCTCAGCAAAGGGAGCCGGCCTCTCTCGGGTTTACATCCCCTGCCAGGCCTTCCCTGGAGGAAAGGATCGCACTCGCGCCAGGGTCTGGACCGCACGCAGGGCGCGCTCGGGCGGAGGAGGAGCCTCGGCCTTCCGCAGCGGTGCCTAAAGAGGCCGCGCGGTGCCCAGAGGTCGGCATGCCACGTGCTCCTTCCAGGCCCCGCCCCGTGCCGCCGCTCTCCCTACTGTCCTCTCTTCCACCAGTGCCTGCCCTTTCCGCTTCCTCCCACGCATCTGCACCTGCACCTGGGCAGTCCCACCTGCTATGCCACGCCCCCTGCCCCCAGGTGCCTCGCGATTTCCCACCTCCCAGTCAACGGGCGCAGGGAGCCTCATCATTATTAGTGAGTGCGTGGACAATCACATGTAACAATATGAGCTAACATCTAGTACCCACCAGGTGCCAGGCTCTGTCCAAAGTGTTCTACACACAAATATTAAGTTACCAGTATTGTGCTTGTTTTATAATTGGGAGACTGAGACACAGAGTGATTAAAAAGTTTAAGACTTTTTAAAAATGAAATGTGGTATATCCAAGCAATGGAATACTATTCAACAATAAAAAGAAATAAACTACTGATGCAGTCAGTAACATGGACCAATCTCAAAAACACCATGCTACGTCAAGGAAGCCAGGCACAAAGGAGCACACACTAATTCCATTTATATGAAAATCTAGGAAAGGCAAGGCTCTAGTGACAGAAAACAGAGTAGTTGCCTAGGGCCAGAGCTGGGGCAGAAAGGAACTTTTTGGAGCAATGGAACTATTCTAAAACTTGATTGTGATGGAGGTCGTACACATTACCAGTGCACATTTCCCAAAACTCATTAAGCTGTACACTTAAAATTGGTGAGTTCTGTGATAGGCTGCGTATACCTCAGTACACTGTAAATAATAATTACTATTACAAGAGGGAAGAGGAACAAAAGGGAATCCTGGGAACACCACGGATGAGTAGACAATGAGGCAACAGGAAAGGAGGAGAGAAGGAGTAGGACAGATGGGAGAAGGAAGACATCCCAGAGGCTGAGACCCCCTGCGCCTGGTACATTGTGGATGCCAGATAACGACTTGCTGAATGCATTATGGAGCCGTGTCCTGAGGAAGGCAGCTGTCGACAGGCCACGGAGAAGTAGCGAAGGATGAGAGCTCTAAAGAGCCCACTGGAGGCTGAGCACAGTGGCTCATGCCTGTAATCCCAGCACTTTGGGAGGCCAAGGCCGGTGGATCACCCGAGGTTGGGAATTCGAGACCAACCTGGCCAACATGGTGAAACCCCATCTCTACTAATAATACAATTAGCCAAGTGTGGTGAGGCACATCTGTAATCCCAGCTACTCGGGAGGTTGAGGCAGGAGAATCACTTGAACCAGGGAGGTGGAGGTTGCAGTGAGCCTAGATTGCGCCATTGCACTCCAGCCTGGGCAACAGAGCAAAACTCCGTCTCAAAAGGGAAAAAAAAAAGCTACTGCAGTTTTAGCTGGAACCAGGGGCAGCAGGCTTAAAAGTTGAGGTCCCCTGGTTTTCTCAACTTTACTATTCTGAAACTTTCCAGGGAGAGAAGCAGAGGAGCATGGTTGTTACCAACAGATAAGCTGCCCTAGAGTTCAGTTAATCACAATTCAGTTGCAAACAAAATGAAACAAACAGAAATGGGATATTGGGCTCATGTGTGATTTTTCCTGTCTACAAAATCCATGATGGTTTTTCAATTAGTAGGAAAGCTCTGCCAGGCGCAGTGGCTCACGTCTGTAATCCCAGCACTTTGGGAGACCAAGGTGGGCAGATCACCTGAGGTCAGGAGTCCGACATCAGCCAGGCCGAAAACCTGTCTCTACTAAAAATACAAAAATTATCTGGGTGTGGTAGCGTACACCTGGAGTCCCAGCTATTGGGAGGCTGAGGCAGGAGAATTGCTTGAACCCAGGAAGTGTAGGTTGCAGTGAGCTAAGATCGTGCCACTGCACTCTAGCCTGGGCAGACAACAGAGCAAGACTCCATCTCAAAAAAATTTTTAATAAAAATTAAAAATTAAAAAGCTCATTTAATAGAGTTCATCTGTATGAAACTATTTTGAAATATTTGTAATAGTACTTGACCAATAGCTTCCAAAAGGGAGTTAATAATGATCTGACCAGGATTCTCATCTTTTGAGATACAGGCTCATGGGCTTAGAATGGTGGCAATCATAGAAGATACGTCCTCTGCAGTATGAATTTTCTGACACTGGTTTACATGGATCTGATTAGCGTGTCCTGTAGTATTCAGTGAAGCTGAGCTACGGTGTAAGCATTCCAACGCTCATGCTCTGGCATGAGTCACAGTGGAGGACCTGAGTCACAGTGACGCAAGAAGGTATTGCCCATATGTTATGGGCTGGTGAGCTAATTAATGGCCTCAGCATGAAGCTTTAGGTCTCTAACCCTGCCAAACCATTAGCTCTCAGCAAATGTCCAGCCTCTGGAGGTCATAGTTATTATTACAAACCAATAGATACATGAATTATGTAAAGCAAGGCAAATGGCCTTTTTATGTGCTGGGGATATTTAAAAACTAAGCTGTGTATTTCCATGAATACAGAGTCTGTTTATAGCATAAATCTTTGCTGAACTTTCACAAAGCAAAAGCAGAGACCATTAGAAGAACCATACTTCACTGTTAATGCCGCATTAAATTTTAACCACTGCTGTCGTGGTTAAGGAGATAATTTTATTATAATCCGGCATTTTCAGGACCTTACAATCTAACTTAGTTTCACATTCTCTTTTGGTAAATTAATTTTTTTATTGGTCTCTCACTCAAGAAATATGAATGTTTGAAGTTCGATAAAACTTAATCAGTATGCAAGGTAATTTAAATGTTAGAAAAGAGAAAATCCTAACATACAGAGTAATACATTATTATATGTGGAAACTTTTAAGCCCCTGTTGGGACGAAACATTGTTTAGCCCATTTCTTTGTTGAGCGCAATATGTTCCAGTGAGAAATACATATACTACCACCATAAACTGATAGTATGTGAGGTCGAGTGCAATGGCTTACACCTCTAATCCCAGCACCTTGGGACACCGAGGCAGGCAGATTGCTTGATCTCAGGAGTTCAAGACCAGCCTGGGTAACATGGTGAGACCCAGTCTCTACCAAAAGTACAAATATTATCCAGGTGTGCTGGCAGATGCCTGTGATGAAGCAGGAGGATCGCTTGAGCCCCGGAGGCAGAGGATGCAGTGAGCCAAGATCACGCCACTGCACTCCAGCCTGGGTGACAGAGTGAGACACCATTGCAAACAAACAAACAAACAAACAAACAAACAAACAAAACCTTATAGAATGTGAAAAGGAGACCGAAAGCACTACTAGCATTACATTATCTTGATAATTTTTAAGTCGTGATAATCAGAGAATGTCTTCTTTAACTTTTTACTTAATATTGTAAATATTAAGTCATCATTGTCTATTTGCTTATTTCTGCTTTACCTGGGGGCCAGTGGGGATGGGCTAACAAAAAGGGACAAATGAAAACAGGGCAGACTGCAGCAATTCCACTAATAAGGACCACGTTAGTTACTGGGATGAGGCTGGGGATCTGAGCTCCCTGGTACTAAGGCCCAGAGAGAAACTTCATAACCAGACATAGCTGTCATCAGAAAGTGGAAAATGTGGGAGGTCCTTCAGGAAAACAAGCTATTGAAGTTTAGAATTCTGTTAAAGATTAATCGTGTCCCATTCTCTTTCACCATTAGACCGTGGCACCTTAGTGACACTTGGTTAGACTGAACTGTGGTCCATCAAAATGAGTATGTTAAAGCCCTAACCACAATGTGACTGTTTCTGGGATAGGGCCTTTGGGAGGAAAATAATGTTAAATGAGGTCACAAGCATGGGGCCTTACGTTGAAAGGGCTGTGACCTTATGAGATGAGGAAGCGAGATGTCTCTCTTCTTTTCCTATCCCACACCCCAACTGGTCCCCTCATATGAACATCACAGCCAGAAGGTAGCCCTCAGCAAGCCAGAAGACAGCTCTCACCAGAACTTGACCATTCTGGCACCGTGATGCTATACTTCCAGCCTCCAGAGCTGTGAGAAAATACATTTCTATTGTTTAAGCCACCCAGACTGTGGTATTTTGTTATGGCAGCTGAGCAAACCAACGCACACTTAGACATAACGCATGCAGTCACCCTTAGGACATGAGTACATTGTACAGTCAGGTGTCAGGAAAACTGGCTCTGCTGCTGGCACTCTATTTCTTTCCATGGCTGGTCAATGTAGACGATAGCAGATCTGGTTAGGTGCTTTTACCTGTCACGTAAAATGCAAGATAATAATAAACACAGAAATAAGACTCTTCCACTATGTCACACGGCAAAGTCATAGGTTCTCTTTAACAAGCTCTATGTTGAATCTATTAATTCCGTTTGTTTTTAACAAATAAAAAAGGTGGGGTGTGTTACACAGATGCAGAAGAATAGGAGGCCAATAAATTATCATGCTTTGACTACATCACTGCAAACTTTGCTTTAGGAAATTTCAAAAAATACATATAATACAATATTAAGTAAAAAGTTAAAGAAGACATTCTCTGATTACCATGAAGTCATGGTAAAACTATAAAGATTATGTAAGAATCAAAATAATTGTAATACATGGTTGAATCAATTTTTCTCTACAGTTCGATTTTGTGAATGTTGCAAGTTGTTCTTTTTTATTATTTACAAGTTGAAACAATAAATTCAAAAACACCTGTGGGTATCTTCTGTAGAGAACTATCTTTTATTATCAATTGACCATGTCTTTTATTAGTTATTAAAAATTCCCATCATAGTTAAAGTTTCATTTGGTTGCTAGTACTGTCATTCTAAATATACAGAGTCAAAAGTAGCTAAATCAAGCCAACCAAATGTTTCAATTTTAATGAGACCTGAAAGCACTAATTTAGCCAAATACCTTCAAAAGACTTGTTCGGGTGAATATTGTGGCAATGAGATACATTCATCTCATTGTAAACATCATGAGTGTCCAATGCAAGATGAAAAGGAGATGGTATTCTTTTTTCTAACAAAGGGAAGCATTTGCTAAGTATGAGTGGATAACAAAAGCTTCTTACCATTTATTCATTCATTTAGACAATTCATTCGTTTAGTCATTCATTTACTAATCACTTAAAGGACAACGATTTAAGGCACAGGTTGGAGAGCTAGATTGTTTGGGTTTAAATCTCTATTGCATCACTTCCTAGAGTTCTGATCCTGTGTGTTAGTCACGATGAGTTAGGTTTGCTGTGATAACATATTAAAACCCAAATCTCAGTGGCTTAAAACATGGAGGTTTATTTTCTACTCGTGCTATGTGTTCATGTGAAGGAGAGGGAGCTCTGCTCCACAGAATCACCCAGGAATCCAGGATTATAGAGACTCTAGTATCTTGCAGTTATATATGCACTTCAACTCTTTTGATCACTGCAGGGTCTCATATTGGCAGTTAAATGCTTCAGCAGAAAAGTGGCCCATAGCACAGAAGTGACACATGTCAATTCTAATCATAGCTTATTGACCATTACTAGTCACAAGGCCACCTAACTGCAAGAGAGCAGGAAAGTGATCCTCCCACATGCCTGGAAAAACTGGAGAATCAGGAGAGGATGAGCACTAAAAGCCTCTATGGCATCTCGGGCAAATTACTTAATCTTTTTGTGGCTCTATTTCTTCATTTGTAGAGTGAAGAGAATAATACTGTCTATCTGATAATGTTATTGTAAGGACTAAGTTATTATGCATGGAGCACTGTGAACTAAGTGCTAAGCAGTTGGGAAAAAAAGAGGAATTAGATAACTCTGTCCTCCTTGGAAGTTTACACATTACTGGAGAATATAAACATACATAATAATTCAATAGGAAATCTGATTATTATCACTTGGGAAACTGCCTTAGTTCTGATTCTCCTGTAACACAGAAAGGCAGAGCAGCATGGGAATGTGGAACACATTAATTTGCAAACAATGGAGTTGGGCAATTGTTGATTTGACTCTTGGCTCTACCACTTACTGGCTGTGACTTAGACAAGTAACTTAACCTCTCTAAGCCTCAGTATCATTCTCTGTATAAAAAAAAAAGAAAAAAGAAAAAAGAAAAAAGAAAAAAGAAGGAGAGGGGAACTTGAAAACATTCACCTGTGGTTAATTATGAGGATTAAATGTGAAACCGGTACAATATGAAGCATGTAGTTCAACCAATAGGCACAACTGTTTTGAATATATTATTAAACACTCTAAACAGAAACTTTTTCTGCTGTTCTATTTCTTTCAAGTCAATTAACACGCATAGAGCCCCTTTGTGTCTATCCAGAGTTACTGGGGAATATTAATTTAGCTAGTTTTTCTTAACACAAAAAAAGCTACATGATCCAGAACAGTGTATTTTTTAATCAAATCCTCCCCCTCTTCCTGCTTCTCTTTTCTCCAAAATCCTGCCCTACCAAGACTCTTCACAATTATTTTGCAAGTCTCCAAAGAGCATCTCATGGTTTCCACAAAACTTGTTCTCTTTGCTTCTCCTTTAATCTTCCTGCACTGAGCCATGCGCGAGGGCTCTCCAGCTCCCAGTAGCTCCACAGCCCCAGAAGGTATTACAGTTGCCACTCACAGAAATTGTGAGATGGACCAGGCATGGTGGCTCACACCTGTAATCCCAGCACTTTCAGAGGCCAAGGCAGGTGGATCACTTGAGGCCAGGAGTTCGAGACAAGCCTGGCCAACATGGTGAAACTCCATCTTGACTAAAAAATACAAAAATGACCCGTGCATGGTGGTGTGTGTCTGTAGTCCCAGCTACTCAGGAGGCTGACACAGGAGAATTGCTTAAACCCAACAGGCAGAGGTTACAGACTGTGCCACTACACTCCAGCCTGGGTGATAGAGCGAGACTCCTTCTCAGAAAAAAAAAAAAAAAGAAAGAAAAGAAATGTGTGAGATGGTCCCGATGGGAAGATGGGATGCTCTGTTACAAATGTGCTGATATTGACATCTTTTAATTAACTTCAAATTTATCAATCTTTTATTTTGTGTAATTGTGCAGATGTTAGCACACTTAGAATGAGTATTCACTGTTAGCCAAAAGTTAACTTGTAAATACCCAACCAGATGACCCCACTTGTATTACAAGTTTGAAAAAAAAAATTAACATCAAACACCAAAACAAGATAAACAGCTGATGTATTTTCCTTTCATGTGAATTTCTAATAAATGGTTACCCATGTGCTGTTGTGTGATACAATCCCAAATATCCTATGGCCAATCAGTAAGCATATAACAGTCATTTATAACACAGCTATAAATTAACAGTGATTAACTTTATTGAAGTAGAGAAATAGAGAAATAGAATAAACCTTCATAAACCACCATCCTGGGCATGACACTTAAGAAGCCAAGAACACAAGAGGAGCTTGGGCCAAAGCCTTCTTCCTCTCTCGTACATTTAACTTCTCATAACTATTAGGAGCTCTGCAATGGGTATTAACACCCTCCCCTTGCTCTATCCCTGGGCACTGAGAGCCAACAGAGGCCCATATGTGCCTTTGTTCTGAAACCCAGAGACACCTCCTCCACAGTGCAGCACTGCTACAGGGAAGAGTTGTAGGCCTTTGGTTAAGACTCAGCTGCTGAAGGCACTACCCATGTACCTTGCCTCAGGCTTTCTCCCTGCTCCTGCCCCCAGAAGCCTGGAGTGTCTGCTTCTCTGCTTCTCCTGTCCCAGTCAAGTCCACAGTCTTTCTCCTTCCTCTCTCCCTGACAGGCAGCATGGAGGACTCCCCAGAGGAGGTGATCCCAGCAGGCCCTGCTAGGGTGAGGCTGTGTCTTCTTCAGTTGGGGATCAGATCCTTCAACCACCCAAATCGCCTGATCTAGGGCATTCTCTGCTTCCTTTCTGCTCTGGCAGGACATGTCTAGTTAGAGCTGCACATTTTTTCCCTTGATCTCTTTTCTGAGAGGTACGGAGTGAGTGAGTGTGTGTGTGTGTGTGCGTGTGTGTGTGTGTGTGTGTGTGTGTGTGTGGTGTTTGTGTGTTATTTCAGAGCAATGTCTAGCCCTGTTTCTCAGTATATATTTATACTATGTTCCCTTATATGTTCAATTATTTATTTCAATAATTAAATCTTCCTCATTGTGACACACAATCTTTCATTTTAAAAATTATTCTTATATTATTTATTCATTCAAACAGATATTTGTTCCTGCCAATGCTGTGACAGTGATAAATAAGGCATTTCTTAAAGAACTTACATTCTATTGTGGTAGACAAATATTTAACAACCAATAACATCAGTATTGAATTACAGTTGTGTTAAGTGCTAAAAAGGAGAAAAACAGATTGTTAAAAGAGAATATGACAAGACCTGACTACCTCCAGAGAGAAAGACTTCTTTGAAAAAGCGTGATTGAGCAGAACTCTGAGGATAAGTAGAAAATAACTGGGCAGGGCAGGTGTGGTGGCTCACAACTGCAATCACAGCACTTTGGGAGGAGCACTCTAGGCCAGGAGTTCAATACCAGCCTGGGCATCATAACAGGATCCTATCTCTTTTTTTAAAAATAGCAAGGTATGATGACATGCACCTGTAGTCCTAGCTGCTCAAGGGGCTGAGTGGGGAGGATCACTTGAGCCCAGAAGTTCAAGGCTGCAATGAGCTATAACTGCAACACTGCACTCCAGTATGGATAACAGAATGAGAACCTCTCTCAAAAAAATTACTTTTAAAAGGAAAGTATCATAGTAGAGAACATTCCATAAAACTGAAACAGTATGTGCAAAGGCCCTGGAGAAGGGGAAAGCCTACTGGCTCACACTTGTAATCCCAGCACTTTGGGAGGTCAAGACAGGAGAATCACCTGAACTCAGGAGTTTGAGACAAACCTGGGCAACATAGGGAGACCTCATTTTAAAAAAAATTAATTATTCGGGTGTGGTGATACATACCTGTAGGACCAGCTACTCACGAGGCTGAAGCAGGAGGAGCACTTAAGCCTGGAAGATCAAGGCTTCAGTAGGCTCCACTGCACTGCCCCTTGGTTGACAGAGCAAGATCTGTCTTAAAGCAAAAAGACACAGTGCCCAAGAGAAAGCTAGTGAGCAGGCAGGAGCCATGTCTTGAGGTGTTTCTTGACCATGTTAAAGACTTTGGTCTTTACCTTATGAGCTATGGGAAGTATTGAGAGATGTTTTAGCAAAAAAGTTACATGAAATGTTTTTAAAAGATTATTCGTGCAACAAGATCATTTTGATGAGAAAAAAAGAAAATAAAGATTATTCTAACTTTTGTGTGGAAAAGATATTAGAGAAAGTAGAGGTAAGAAGTTATTTCATTAGCCTTTTACAAAAATTTTTATTTAGAGACAGGGTCTCACTACATTGTTCAGACTGGAGTGCAGTGACTATTCATAGACACAGTCAGAGCTCACTGCAGCCTTCAGCTCCCAGGCTCAAGCAGTCCTCTCACTTCAGCATCCCAAGTAGCTGGGACTATAGGCACCCACCATCCCATTTGGCTATTTCATTCATCTTAATGAGAGATGATAGTGGATTGATCTAGCTTGTGGCAGTGGAGATAGAAAAAGCTGGGCAGTTTTGATATATATTTAGGAGCTAGAATTGCCAAACAACTAAGTCCTAAAAATTCAAACTATTATATATGAATTTCAGTTTTTTGAAAAAACTGTCAGAATCATGAAATTCCCTATTTATTTCCTTATTTTAGAAAGGGTGCCAGAGAAGTATTCTTTGAGATAATGACATTTATGTGGGACTAAGATGTGATATGGCAAGGTCAAATACATGCCTAAAACCTAAAGCAAAAATTCTAGGTTATTGGAGATATACACACAGACACACAGACACACACACACACATACACATACACACACACACACACACACACACATTATATGTTTTACATAAATCATAAGTTTATAAATTGCACATTCACTTCACATATATTTATATAAAATATAAATACATGTTCATATTATATTTATGAATATGTGGGTATTCAAATTATGTCCTTAAGAACAATCAAGGCTATGAAATGTTCAGCTCATATTCCTGTTGAACGTTTTGCTACACAGATTGGTTAATTATTAGCCTGGTTTATTTGCTTGGAAAATAATTGAAGTAGTTAGAGAATGTGTTTGTATTATGTAATTTAAATTGTACCTACAGATATAATGCTACTTTTTTGTTCTCCCTCATCCTTGACAGAAGAGGGACTCATCACAATGGAAACTATTGGTTTTAGGTGAAGCCAAACACAGAACACAACAGCTGGACATAAAAATCTTTAGCTGTCTTAATTTCCTTCAACCTTCTGGAATCAGATTCATTTCTGGCTCTCAAGAAGGTCTAAACAGCAAAATATGAGTTGTGGTCATCTGGTACTTTTGAGGAAGTGCCATTAGATTATGAAGAAAAATCATGTGCTAGGAGTTAAGAAATATGAATTCTAACTCCAGTTCTATACCTGGCCTCTCAGATTGCCTTGAGATGATGTCTTAGTCAATTTTTGCTGCTATAACACTACACCTGAGACTAGATAATTTATAAGAAATGCATTGGCTCATGGTTGTAAGGGCCGGGAAGTCCAAGATCAAGGAGCTGGTGTTAGGTGAGGGCCTTCTTGCTGCACCATCCTATGGCAGAAGGTCAAAGAGCAGGGGAGAGAGAGAAACAAAATGGGATCAAATTCATCCTTTTGTAAGAAGCCCACTCCTGAAATAACAGCATTTATTAATTCATGAAGACAAAATCTTCATGGCCTAATTTGATCTTAAAGTTCTCACCTGTTAATATTGTTACAATGGCAATTAATTTCAACATGAGTTGAGGAGGGGACAAACTTTCAAATTACAGCAGTTGATTCCTTGGTTTCTCTGTGCTTCAGTTTTTCAGCTGTGGAATTTGAACTAGACTAAGTCTTGGGTCCTTAATGCTCATTCTGTGATTCAAAGAGAAAATATGAAGCCTCCTCCCTAACATTTCACATACACAGTTTCTTTAATCAGTCACTAAAGATATTAACAAATGAGAACTTGCTACGTGTCCAGCATTATTGTAGGCATGAGGCACACAGTGGTGAACAAAAACAGACCAAAAAACCTCATAGAATTGATATTCCAGTATCTATAGGTGGCTCTACACAAATCCTGAGTCACTAATAAGAGCATTTTAATAAACAGTTAAAAGAAGATCTTTGTTTGTTTATTTAACATTTAATAAAGGAAAATTTGTTCTTGCAATACTTATACTAGGCATCACCTCCTACTTCCAGGAAACTTTTCCCTGAAAACTTCTGTGTGTTATAGCATTTTGGGCTATACTATTTATTCATAAATTATATGTATATTTATATATTAACAGATATGAACAAATAATTCCTTTTGAAGCTATATGTTGGTATGAGTCATCTCTATCAAAGACTAAAAAAATCATGGAATAAATGACTACATAACTTCAGCACCCTCATCACGGTGCTGAGTCACAGTAGATGCTCAGTTCATACTTGCCAAATGAATATATCTGAACTGTTGGCATATGATGTATCTGAAAATCCAAGGCCTCCCTTCCTATGCATAGGAAGAGACTTCAGAGCAAGATTACATCTATAGCTAATCTGATTCATGGGCTTTTGCCAGGTTTCCTTTGCTCTACCTGCCGTTTCCTACCCTACATTTTTCTCCTATCCAAGGCTCAATCTTGCTCAGTTCCTGCTTCCATAGCGGTCAGCTGTCTATGACATCTGTAGATCTGTTCTCAGCAGTGGATCCTCTAGCTTCCAAAGTGGTGTGTACACATCACAGTGGATACCCTAGGAAGTCTACTGAGGCTCTAGAAGAAAATATTAGAATATATATATTTTCTAATATATATTTCTGCACATACATATATACACATATTTGCATATATACACACAGACATATATACACACACACATATGCATACATGCATGCATATATGATGTATACACATGCATAAATACACATGCAAATGTACATACATATACATATCTACACCTACATATTACATGCATCTGTATGTGCACACAGACATATATTTGCATATAAACACATACAGGCCGGGCGCGGAGGCTCAAGCCTGTAATCCCAGCACTTTGGGAGGCCAAGGCGGGTGGATCACGAGGTCAAGAGGTCGAGACCATCCTGGTCAACATGGTGAAACCCTGTCTCTACTAAAAATACTAAAAATTAGCTGGGCATGGTGGCATGTGCCTGTAATCCCAGCTACTCAGGAGGCTGAGGCAGGAGAATTGCCTGAACCCAGGAGGCGGAGGTTGTGGTGAGCCGAGATCGCGCCATTGCACTCTAGCCTGGGCAACAAGAGCGAAACTCCGTCTCAAAAAAAAACAAAAACAAACAAACAAAAAAAAAACATACATATACATATATACACTTACATGCATATGCACACATGTATAATATATACACATATATACACACATGCATGCATATGCATGTACAGTCATGCACCACATAAAAACATTTCAGTCAGCAATGAACTGCATATATGATGGTGGTCCCACAAAATTGCAATACCATATTTTTACCATATCTTTCTATGTTTAGATGTGTTTAGGTACAAATGTTTACCATGTGTTACAAGTGCCAGTATCCAGTAAAGTAACATGCTGTATAGGTTCGTAGCCTAGGAGCAATGGGCTTGTATTAGTCCATTTTCACGCTGCTGATAAAAACATACCTGAGACTGGGAAGAAAAAGATGTTTAATTGGATTTACAGTTTATTTACAGCCATTTACATGGCTGGGGAGGCCTCAGAATCATGGTGGAAGGTGAAAGGCATGTCTTAAATGGCAACAGCAAGAGAAAATGAGAAAGATACAAAAGCAGAAACCCCTGATAAAACCATCAGATCTCCTGAAACTTATTCACTACCACAAGAACAGTATGGGGAAAACCACCCCATTATTCAAATTATCTCCCACCGAGTCTTTCTCACACACCTGTGAATTATGGGAATACAATTCAAGATGAGATTTGGATGGCTACACAGAGCCAGATTGTATCATTCCACCCTTGCCCCTCCAAAGCTCGTGTCCTCACATTTCAAAATCAATCATGCCTTCCTAACTTTCGGATTAATACCGAAATGAGTTCAAAAGTCTTAACTCTTCAGTATTAATCCAAAAGTTCACAGTCCAAAGTCTCATCTGAGACAAGGCAAGTCCCTTCCACCTGTGAGCCTGTAAAATCAAAAGCAAGCTAGTTACTTCCTATATAAACTGGGGGTACAAGTATTGGGTAAATACAGCCGTTCCAAATGGAAGAAATTGGCCAAAACAAAGAGGTTACAGGGCCCATGCAAGTCAAAAATCCAGCAGGGCAGTCAAATTTTAAAGCTCCAATGTGATCTCCTTTGACTCCAGGTCTCACATCCAGGTCACACTGAAGCAAGAAGTGGGTTCCCATGGTCTTGGAAAGCTCCACCCTGTGGCTTTGCAGGGTACAGTCTCTCTCCTGGCTGCTTTCACAGGCTAGTGTTGAATGTCTGAAGCTTTTCCAGGCTCATAGTGCAATCTGTAGGTGGATCTACCATTCTGGGGTTCAGAGGATGGTGGTCTTCGTCTCACAGCTCCACCAGGCAGTACCCCAGTAGGGACTCTGTGTGGGGGCTCCAACCCTACATTTCCTTTCTGCACTGCCTTAGCAGAAGTTCTCTATGAGAGCCCAACCCCTGCAGCAAACTTCTGCCTGGACATCCAGGTGTTTCCATACATCTTCTGAAATCTACGCAGAGGTTACCAAACCCCAATTCTTGATTTCTGTGTACCCGCAGGCTCAACACCACATGGAAGCTGCCAAGGCTTGGGGTTTGCACTCTCTGAAGCCACAGCCCAAGCTCTATGTTGGCCCGTTTCAGCCACAGTTGGAGTGGCTGGGACACAAGGCACCAAGTCCCTAAGCCACACTTAGCACAGGGACCCAGGCCTTGCCATTAAACCATTTTTTTCTTCCTAGACCTCCAGGTCTGTGAGGGGAGAGTCTGCAACAAAAGTCTCTGACATGCCCTGGAGACATTTTCCCCATTGTCTTGAAGATTAACATTCGGCTCCTCATTACTTATGCAAATATCTGCAGCAGCTTGAATTTCTCCTCAGAAAATAAGATTTTCTTTTCTATCACATTGTCAGCCTGCAAATTTTCCCAAATTTCATGCTCTGCATTCCTTTTAAAATTGAATGACTTTAATAGTACCCATGTCACCTCCTCAATGCTTTTCTGCTTAGAAATTTCTTCCACCTATGCATAGGTGGAAGTACCCTAAATCATCTCTCTCAAGTTCAGGCTTCCACAAATCTCTAGGACAGGGGCAAAATGCCACCAGTTTCTTTGCTAAAACATAACAAGAGTCACCTTTGCTTCCACTCCCAAGAAGTTCTTTTCTATCTCAGATCACCTCAGCCTGGATTTCATTGCCCATATCATTATCAGTATTTTTATTAAAGTCATTCAACAAGTCTTCAGGAAGTTCCAAACTTTCCCACACTTTCTTTTTGCCTTCTGAGCCCTCCAAACTGTCCCACTTCCACCCATAACCCAGTTTTAAAGTCACCTCCACATTTTCGGGTATCTTTTCAGCAATGCCCTATTCCCAGTACCAATTTACTGTATTAGTCTGTTTTCACACTGCTGATAAAAACATACCCAAGACTGGAAAGAAAAAGAAGTTTAATTGGACTTACAGTTCCACATGGCTGGGGAGGCCTCAGAATCATGGTGGGAGGCAAAAGGCACTTCTTACATGGTGGTAGCAAGAGAAAATGAGGAAGATGCAAAAGCAGAAACCCCTGATAAAACCCTCAGATTTCATGAGGCTTATTCACTACCATGAGAACAGTATAGGCAAAACTGCCCCCATGATTCAAATTACCTCCCATCAGGTCTCTCCCACAACACATGGGAACTATGGGAGTACAATTCAAGATGAGATTTGGGTGGGGACAAAGACCCAAACCATATCGGGGCTATAGCGTGTAGCCTAGGTGTGTAGTAGGTTTACTAGTTGTACCATCTAAATTTGTGTAAGTACACTCCATGATGTTCATATAATGATAAGATTATCATATAGCTATCATTAAACAAGGCATGACTGTATATATACACACAAATATACATGTATACATATATATGTGCACATGTATACATACATACACGTATTTATTTTTTATCAAAAAAAGAAAAAGAAAAATGTACTAACCTTTTATGTGTGGATTGACATCAATCCACTGTGCCCACACTGAACCCAGGTCACCTGAGAGGAAGTAGTGGAGGGGAGCTCTCACGGCAAAGAGGCAGGGTCACTGAAGTTTCAGTGAGGCAGAGTTACAGATTATGTTATCTGGTTTTAACTAATTTGCCCTCACCAAAATAGAAAAGTGACTTTAAAAGAAAAAAAAATACACTGCAGCTTAAATATAATGCCAACAACATCAAATGTAGTCGACACTTGAACAACACGGATTTGAACCATGTGGATCCACTTACTGGTGGATTTTCTTCCGCTTTTGCCACTCTGGAAACAGCAAGATCAATCCCATCTCTTCTCCTCCTTAACTCAAGGTGAAGACCTTTATAATAATCCACTTCCACTTAGTGAACAGTAAATATATTTTCTCTTTTTTATGATTTTCCTAATAACAGTTTCTTTTCTATAGCTCTAGTAATAAATTAATACAATATGCATGCAGTATATAATATATACATACATACATAATATGTGCTAATCAACTGTTTATGTTATGCAGAAGGCTTCAGTCAACAGTAGGCGATTAGCAGTCAAGTTTTGGGGTACACAAGAGTTATACCCAAATTTTTGACTGGGGAGGGAAAGGGAGCTAAGCCCCACCTTATTCAAGGATCAATTATCTTTCTGTGGCATTTAGTACAAGCCAGACACTGGCCTAAGTGTTTCATCTCAATTAACTTAGTTAATCTATGCGAAAACCCTTTGAGAAAGGTACTGTTTTAATTCCCATTTTAAACATGAGGAAACTGGGGTAGAGACAGCTTAAGGATGTTGCTAGTCAATGGCAGTGCTGCAATGCAATGCAGGCAGTTACCCTCTGGGGTCAGTGGCCTTAACCACAACATGATGCTGCATGTAAACACAAGGAGATGAGAAAACGGCAGAGCAAACATTCTGCCTCCTCTTAGTACAACAGCTCAGCGGCCATCTTAGGAAGCTGAAGCAGTGACAGTGTTATCAAGTCTGACAAGTACGTCAGCAAAACAGAGCGTTATGAAACCACCAAGAAGATATTGAAATACGGATTTGCAATCACTATCTTATTTATTTATTTATTTATTTATTATTTATTGGGACAGGTTCTTGTTCTGTCACCCAGGCTGGAGTGTAGTGTCATCACTGCTCACTGTAGCCTTGACCTCCCGAGTTCAAGCCACCCTCCAACCTCAGCCTTCCAGGTAGTTGGGATTATAGGCACACACCACCATGCCCAGCTATATTTTTATTTATTTATTTTGGAGATGGAAGTCTCCCTATATTGCCCAGGCTGATCTCAAATACCTGAACTCAAGCAATCCTCCCACTTAAGCCTCCCAAAGTGCTGGGATTATAGGTGTGAGCCATGGCACCTAGCCACCAATGTCTTTAATGATGAACTTTGCTCTAAGTTGTTTATTAAGTCTCAGGATATTACCCAAGAATAGTAAGGCATATATTGAGTTTGTGAATAAATTAATCATTATATATTAGTGATTTATGAAATAAGCATCTGGTTAAAAAAACTGGAGACCATTGCCCTCAAAATTGACAGCTAAACAACTTTCTGTGATAGTCCAGAAACTTACATTCCAAAATGTTTATTGCAGTTACTTTCTGGAAAATGAGATTGTATGTTGAAAGCAGTTTTAAGATTCAAATTCCACTTATTACATGTAGACTTAAATAATACTGATTTTCCCAAACCACTATGAAACATTTTATGAAGACAAATTTATTTCTAATATTTCTCTACTAATAACCAAAAAAATGCCTAACTTCTCAGTATGGAATTTGTAATTCTATTCTCTTCTCCAGGACTCCCACGTTGCTTTTGACTGCCAGGAATGTCTTCACACTTGTGTGTCTATTGGGATGATCAGCATTCATTTCAGTCTTGGCCATTGCATGAGGCCTATGACCCATATTGGGCCAATGATAGGTAAAGGGGATCTTTTTTCTCCTGTAAAACATTTGATCAATCATCTTGAGGTTCAATTGCCATGTTCACATAGAACCCATTTTTCTATACTCAGGACTTTATGTAAACATCTATTATGTGCTCGCTTCAGCAGCACATATACTAAAATTGGAACATCCATTATTGTATCTTTCCATCATGTTTGTTTGTTTTAGCTATAGCCAGGGCTGCTCTGTGTGATTGTACAAGTTTTGCAATGTGCACAGATGCCTGGCTAAGGGTGAGTGAAGGTTCAAGTCTAGCCCAAGCTGTGCTCATTCAGCTGTGAGCTCTGGAGTGCCTTCTCCAATTTTCACATTGGCTAGTGCTGTTCTCACTAGATTGTGAGCTTCCTGGAAGAACATTCTTAGTCATCTATTTGACACAGTTCCTGGCAAGATGCATTGTCAAAAGACCCTTTTTTTTTTTTTCTTTTTCTTGAGACAGAGTCTTGTTCTGTTGCCAGGCTGAAGGGCAGTGGCACGATCTTGGCTGACTGCACTTCGGTCTCCCGGGTTCAAGTGATTCTCCTGCCTCAGCCTCCCCAGTAGCTGGGACTACAGGCACTCACCACCACGCCTAGCTCATTTTTGTATTTTTAGTATAAATGGGGTTTCACCATGTTGGCCAGAATGGTCTCTACCTCTTGACCTTGTGATCTGCCTGCCTCGGCCTCCCAAAGTGCTGGGGTTACAGGCTTGAGCCACCGTGCCCAGCCCGGAAGACTCTTAATAGATATCTGTTGCATTTAATTTCAGAGTACATTTTCAGACATAAAATTCTGACATGCTCCATCATTTTTAATCTCCCTTATTCAATTATGTAGGCAATAAGTCACCACACTGACTTTATGCTCTCTTAAGCATCTATCACAATGTCAAACACCTTGGGGGTATTTTGGAGATTAATTTATTATGATAAATGACCCTTAATCATTTTCTGTTCTTTCCAACACATTTTCTGATCTATTTTTATGGTCTACCTTCTAAATTGTATTTATTATATTTTATTTTCCAAAGAATCTTGTATGATTGCAGTGCTCACACACATAATAAATTTTAAGGTTTTTGTAGTTAAATCAAATGAGACTTTGAGTCTGGCTAGGAATGTATGATTCCTCATAAACAACAGTGCCATGTAAACAACGAGGATCTAGTAAGTGTTGATTTCAGGCAACAATGGTGATGATAATTGGGTTTAAAAGCCCATGCTCTGCCAGCACATTAGAAAATGAGATAGAATTTCTGAAATATTTTTAAATAAAAAATGACCTAATTATCTGTGCCAGCAGAACATTTTAACAGCTAACATCTAAGTATCATTTTCAATTTCTTCTACTAGAGGACTCATGTAAAAAGATAAGAAGATATTCCTTCACTTACATGTATTGGTCTGTGGAAGACTTTGACAAGTTTAGGTAGTATTATGCAAAAACACTACCTGCTCTGTCAGATGAAGACAGAGAAAGAAGAAAGGGATAGCAACTGCTAACTATCTTCTTAAATAAAATGTTCAGCTGGGCGCAGTGACTCACACCTATAATCCCAGCACTTTGGAATGTCAAGGTGGGTGGATCACTTGAGGTCGGGTGTTCAAGACCAGCCTGACCAACATGGATAAACCCTGTCTCTACGAAAAATACAAAATTAGCTGGGCGTGGTGGCACATGCCTATAATTCCAGCTAGGAGACTGAGGCAGGAGAATAGCTTCAACCCAGGAGGTGGAGGTTGTGGTGAGCTGAGACCCCGCCATTCCACTCCAGCCTGGGCAACAAGAGTGAAATTTTGTCTTAAAATAAAAGAAGGAAGGAAGAAAGAAGGAAAGAAGGAAAGGAGGGAGAAAGGGAGGGAGGGAGGGAAGGAAAAAGAGAGAGAAAGAAAGAAAGAGACAGAAAGAAAGAGAAGGAAAGAGAGAGAAGGAAAGAAGGAAAGAGAGAGAGAAAAAAAAAAAAGAAAGAAAATGTTCACTTTTAGGGGAAAAGATTTTTAGTCTTCCAGAAAATAAAGTACAAGAATCAAACAATTTAATTTTTTCAAAAACGATGAGAAAGTGTCGGTTGCAGTAGCTTACACCTGTAATCCTAGTACTTTGGGAGGCTGAGGCGGGCAGATCACCTGAGGTCAGGAGTTTGAGACCAGCCTGACTAACATGCAGAAACCCGATCTCTATTAAAAATACAAAATTAGCTGGACATGGTGGTGCATGCCTGTAATCTCAGCTACTCAGGAGGCTGAGGCAGGAGAATTGCTTGAACCCGGAAGGCAGAGGTTGTGGTGAGCTGAAATCATGCCATTGCACTCCAGCCTGGGCAACAAAAGCAAAACTTGGTCTCAAAACAAAAAGGATGAGAAAGTGGGATCATTTAGTCCAGTGAAAAGCACCAAACAATTAGACCAGTAGGAACATTTAAAATTTAAAGAATCAAGCTACAAAACTCATTGGCTAAAAATTTTAAAGAAAGATCCAGAGATTTCAAATCATCCAACTCTGCTAAAGGGTGAAAATGATTAGCCATTGCTTTCTTCCACTATTGGCAGATTATACTTACCACACAACCATACAGAAGGTTTAAATATTGTATCTGGAGAAGCAACTGAGGATTCACCTATGATGAAAGCCTATGGAGTCAGACTGCTTGGGTTTGAATCCCAGTTCCATTATTTATTTATTTGTCTTATGACTTTGGAAGTTAATTCTCTATTCCTGTTTCCTTGACTGTAAAATTAGGGTAATTGTTCCCAAATCATAAAGTTGTTGTGGGGAGTAGTAAGATAGTGTGTGTAGAATACTCAATACAGAGTCTGTGCCATAGTAGAGTACTTATTCTACAAAACTTGTGATTGTCAGTTGAGATACAATAAAAAGCTATGAACCAAAATGGACAGTAAAAAAAAAAATAAAAGTTTTTATATACTGAGCAGCTATAAGATGTCAGTCATTATATTAACTAGTTTTCATACTTTCTTTCTTTTAATTCATTGTCTTTAAATTATTTTTAAAAAATTAAAAGAACACAGGATGATTTAATGTGAAGATGAAAAAGGGAAAATTCCAGCTGGGTGTGGTGGTCGCTCAGGCCTGTAATGCCAGCACTTTGGGAGGCTGAGGCAGGAGGATCACTTGAGGTCAGGAGTTCAAGACCAACGTGGCCAACGTGGTGAAACCCCATCTCTACTAAAAATACAAAACATAACGATGAGTTCACGTCCTTTGTAGGGACATGGATGAACCTGGAAACCATTATTCTCAGCAAACTGACACAAGAGCAGAAAATCAAACACTGTATATTCTCGCTCATAGGTGGGTGTTGAACAATGAGAACACATGGACACAGGGAGGGGAGCACTACACACTGGGATCCGTTGGGGGGAAATGGGGAAGGGGAGGTGGGGTGGGGAGGTGGGAAGAGATAGCATGGGGAGAAATGACAGATACAGGTGAGGGGACGGAAGGAAGCAAAGCACACTGCCACGTGTGTACCTATGCAACAATCTTGCATGTTCATCACATGTACCCCAAAACCTAAAATGCAATTAAAAAAAAATACAAAACATAACCTGGCATAGTGGCACATGCCTGTAATCCCAGCTACTTGGGAGGCGGAGGCAGGAGAATCGCTTGAACCTGGGAGGCAGAAGTTGCAGTGAGCTGAGATCATACCACTGCACTCCAGCCTGGGCAACAGAGTGAGACTCCATCAGAAAAAGAAAGAAAGAAAGAAAAAGAAAGGAAGGAAGGAAGGAAGGAAAGGAGGAAGGGAGGGAGGGAGGGAAGGAAGGAAGGAAGGGAGGAAGAGATTCCAACTGACTCCTTACTTCTACCAACATTGAGAACTTCCATTACAGTACTCAGAGATAATTACTACAAACTTTTTTGAGGAGAGGAACAAGGGGGAGGAGCATATTCTTTTAGCGATTTCTCTGCTTATACTGGTATACATGTTTATAACACCATCTTTTGTACACATATGCTATACATACTACCCTGCAAGTTTCTTTTTCTTATTTATTGTATCTTGATCTTCTATCTTGCCTTTTTAAAAATAAACTTTTCATTTTTGCATAATTTTGGATTTACAGTAGAGTTGTGTATTAACGTTTTATATAATCAAGGTACTTTTGTCAAAAATAAGAAATTAACATTGGTACATTAATACTAACCAAACTCTGGCTTTGAATTTCACTAATGTTCCTCTTGTTCCAGGAGCCAATATAACACATCATGTTGCATTTAGTCCATATCAGTTTTTATTTTTCTACCTCTTCCCATTTTAATAACTGCGTAGTATTATATAGCATAAGTGTACTGTAATTTACATGATCCTGCTGCCAAATATTTATATAATTTCTAGTTCTGGGTTATTATGAACAATGCCATAATGAACATAAATATATATATGTCTTTGTACACTCGTGCTGTAGGATAATCTTAGAATTGCTAGGTAAAAGAATAGGCGCACTTGAAATTTTTTTTATATATTGACATATTGCCTTTAAAATGTTTTCAATAACTCTTTTTCCACCAAATTCAAACAAGAGTTTTTATTTTCCCATAAGTTTTGCTAATCTTTCTGTTGTTTTTATTTGCAGATATTTAATTACATTTGAGCATCTTTTCAGGTATTTATTGGAAGTTTATATTTCATTTTTTATGAGGTGCTAACTTACCTCCTAAGCATTCTTCTCTTGGGTTGTTCATCTTTTCCTTATTAATTTATAAGCATTCTTTTAGACTGAAAAAATTAGCTACTTGGCATATTTGTTGCAAATATTTTTCCAGATGATATTTTGTCTTTTAACTTTATTTGTATTAATATTTGCTACACATGAGTGAAAATTTTTAAATTACCATCTTTCCCTTTACACTTCTGACTTCCGTTCCAAATCAATATTGTTATAAAATATTCACCTCTGTAGACATTATTTATAATTTTCAGAATGCTATCAAGTAATTATTACAACTCACCCTTCACATTCTCAGGAATGTTGAGATCTCTTTGAATGACAAATTCATAAACATTACTCTATTTCAAAGTAATTATGAAACCATTTCAGAAAGTTAAACACTGTGACTCCAACTTTATTTTGCTAGATTCCTTCTTATTCTTGCACCTTAAAATTTGGGTGTTTGGAGACCCCAAAGAAATCTGAGTGAATCGTGGTCAACTTGTATTTGGTTGCCTTAAGTGCTGATGTTTGCCACTCCTCCTTCAAGATGTTTACCAAGGCAATTTTTGTGGCTGTTAGCCTTTTTTAAATACTGTTGAACACACCGACCTGTTAACCTTTTCTTTATGAATTTCTTCAGCTTAGAAAGAGGCAAGCAAGCACTTCTGTGGCAGGCACTTTCACCTTTATAAAATGTCAACAGAAAAAGGCTACTTTAGGTCACAGAACCAACCTTTTTTTTGAGGCCACAGCGGGTTAAGAGCCACAAATGTCCTCACTCTCTTACCTGATAAAAAATATTTATGCATGTTCTTAGGTTTCCCTCAGATTACATTTTCTTGAGCATTACTTTTTCTATTCTTATCTTCACAGCAAAAGTTAGTCATCTTTTTAATATTCAGTGGTTTTTAATTTAATTGATGAGCTTTTTTTTTCTTAGTGGATACACTCATTTAAATAGTTTCCCAAATCACTTTTTCTTGATTCCTTATTGACGATGTCTTTCCCATCATAAATATAAGCCATTGACTAATTTTACATCCCACTCTTTAACTTAGAAGGCCTATTTTGTGGCTAAGATCCATCACTTTAATAATTCCTTCAATCTCATTATTAACAATTGAATTTCTTTTCAGAGCCATTTTCCACAAAGAAAATTCATGGAAGAACTACGTAAGTGGAGAAGAATAGGCAGCAATGAGACTATATCAAAGTGTAGTTGCTGTATGATTAAGAAGACTTACTCACTAGCTAAGTGACTAGTTCACTTATTCATTTATTCAACATGAATTTAAAAGCACCTACTATATGCCAGGCACTGTGAGGTCTGTGCATTCCATCATGGAATTCAGTCTACTGCTGGGATGATTATAGCCAGCACATATTGATTATTTAGTATTTGCCAGGCAGTGTGTATTGAGTGCCTTAAACAGTTTATATGCATTTCCTCACTTGTAAGATGAAGATCTTAGAAGTACTTATGCATAAAGTTGCTGAGAGAACTGAATAAAAACCATGTACAAAGGGGTCAGGCGCAGTAGCTTATGCCTGTAATCCCAGCACTTTGGAAGTCTGAGGCAGGTGGATCACGAGGTCAGGAGTTTGAGACCAGCCTGACCAACATGGTGAAATCCTGTCTCTACTAAATATACAAAAATTACCTGGGTGTGGTGGCGTGCACCTGTAATCCCAGCTACTTAGGAGGCCAAGGCAGGAGAATCACTTGAACCCAGGAGGTGGAGGTTGCAGTGAGTGGAGATCACAGCACTGCACTCCAGCCTAGGCAGCAGAATGATATCCTGTCATATATATGTGTGTGTGTGTGTGTGTGTGTGTGTGTGTGTGTGTGTGTATATACATATATATATATGTGTATATATATATATGTGCAAAGAATCTAAAACAGGGCTCAATCTATATATTCAACCAACTTTTTTTTTCACACAAGCTGGAGTCCAGTGGTGTGATCTTGGCTTACTTCAGCCTCAACCTCCTAGGCTCAAGGGATCCTCCCACCTCAGCCTCCAGTATAGCTGGGACTACAGGGTTGCGTCACCACACCCGGATAATTTTTTTATTTTTTGTAGAGATAGTGTCTCTCAATGTTGCCTAAGCTTGTCTTAAACTCCTGGGCTCAAGTGATCTTCTCATGGCAACCTACAAAGTGCTGGGATTACAGGCATAAGCCACCATGCCTGGCTATTCAACCAATCTTTTTTGAGGTGGAGTTTTGCCCTTGCTGCCCAGGCTGGAGTGCAGTGGTACAATCTCGGCTCACTGCAAACTTCATCCCCCTGGGTTCAAGCAATTTTTTTAGTTCAGCCTCCCGAGTAGCTGGGATTATGCCTACCACCATATCTGGCTAATCTTTGTATTCTTTCTTCCTTTCTTTTTTTTCTTTTTTTTTTTTTTTATTAGAGTTGAGGTTTCACCATGTTGGCCAAGCCTGTCTTGAACTCCTGACCTTGGGTGATCCACCCTCCTTGGCCTCTCAAAGTGCTAGGATAGGCATGAGCCACCATGCCCAGCCTCAATCAATCTTAACTGTTGTAGTTTTGTGATTACTACTTTCTTTACTAGTTAATATAGCAGTCTTATGAAGTGAGGCTATTTTCATCCCCATTTTGCAGATAAGGAAACTGAAGCTTAGTGATTTTAAGAGATCTACCCAAGGCATGTTAATAATAGCAGAGGTAGGATTCAAACTCAAATAATGTATTTTCAGCTTATTCTTTTAACCACTTAGCTGTTTGGTCTTCTGTACTTTGGCCAATGTACAAAGTTCAAATTTCTTCTCTATCATAATTATGCTACCTGTCATAGACTTTTCCAGTCAACACAGCAAATATTAAACTGATAAATTCCAAGGGTCTACTTTATTGCCCTCATTTTATAGGTGAGAAAAATGGAGGTTCAGAGAGGTCTATATGGAGGAAATGGCAGAGCTTGGATTTCAAAACAGGCAAATCTGGCACCAAAGCCACATTACACTGACTAAAGGTTTCCTTCTTAACCTTATTAAAACAGTCATGGTGAAATTTCTTTCTTTTTTTTTTTTTTTTTTTTGAGACGGAGTTTCGCTCTTGTTACCCAGGCTGGAGTGCAACGGCGCGATCTCGGCTCACTGCAACCTCTGCCTCCTGGGTTCAGGCAATTCTCCTGCCTCAGCCTCCTGAGTAGCTGGGATTACAGGCACGCGCCACCATGTCCAGCTAATTTTTTGTATTTTTAATAGAGACGGAGTTTCACCATGTTGACCAGGATGGTCTCGATCTCTTGACCTCATGATCCGCCCACCTCGGCCTCCCAAAGTGCTGGAATTACAGGCGTAAGCCACCGTGCCTGGTCGAAATTTTCTTTTCATTTTTATAATACACATTTAGCCTTTGATTACCACTGGTTCTTAAGTTGTATAATATGTCTTTGACTACACGCTTTTAAAGTATAGTTTTAAATATAGACTTGTGCACTGAAGAGTCATGAAAGATAAAAGAAAGAAAAGAAATACTTTAAGTATTGCCATGAACATTAAAAATACACCTTTTATTTTGGAATAATTTTATGTTTTCAAGAAAGTTATGAAGATAGGACATAGAGTCTGCATATACCTCCTCCACTTTCCCTCATTGCTAATATCTTACATTACTATGCTACACTTATAAAAACTAAGAAACTATAAACAATGAACAAGTGAAGTTTGAAATTTAAAACACCTTACCATTTACATTAGAACCCCCAATATCAAATACTTACGTATAAATCTAACAAAATATATATAAGATATATATTTATGGAAACTGATGAAACTCTGATGAAAGATATCAAAGAACTAAATAAAGGAAGAGATATGCCATGTTCCCGGATAGGAAGACTCAAAATTGTCATGATGTCAGTTTTTCCCAACTTGATCTACAGATTCAGTGCTATGTCAATCACAATTCTGGCAAGTTATTTTGAGGATATTGACAACTGATTCTGAAGTTTATACGGAGAGGCAAAAAACCCAGAATATTCAACTCAATATTCAAGAAGAAGAACAAAGTTAGAGGGCTGACTTCAAGACTTACTTTTAAGGTACAGTAGTCAAGACAGTGTAGCACTGGTGAAAGAACAGACAAATGTGTTAATGGAGCAGAATAGAGAGCCCAGAAATAGAACTGCATAAACACAGTCAACTAAACTTTGACAAAGAAACAAAGGGAATATAATGGAGAAAAAAATCTTTTCAACAAATGGTGAAACAATGGAACAATTGGATGTTCACATGCAAAGAAAAATGTCTTTTCAACAAAGGGTGAAAAAGTGTAACAATTGGATGTTGACATGCAAATAAATGAATCTAGACACGAACGTTATACCCTTAACAAAAATGAACTCAAAATGAATCATAGACCTAAATATAAAATTTAAAACTATAAAACTCCTAGAAGATAACAAAGGAGAAAACTTAGAAGACTTTGGGTTTGGTAATAACTTTTCAGATACACTGTTACAGACAAGATCCATGGAATAAGTAATTGATAAACCGGGCTTTGTTAAAATTAAAAATTTCTGCTCTGTGACAAACAATATCAAGAGAATGAGAAGACAAGTCACAGACAGGAAGAAAATACTTGTAAATGAACCATCTGATAACGAACTGTTATCCAAAATATACAAAGAACTCTTAAAAGTCAATAATAAGAAAATGAACAACCCAATGTAAAAAATGGGCAAAAGACCGGAACTGACACTTTACCAAAGAAGATAAACAAACGGCAAGTAAGTATATAAAAAGATGTTTAACATCGTATGTCATTAGGGAATTGCAAAATGAAATGAGATACCACTATACCTGTGTTAGAATGGTCATAATAAAAACCCTGATGATGTCAAATACTGGCAAAGATGTGGTAGAGTAACGGGAACTCTCATTCATGGCTGGTGGGAATAAAAAATGGCATAGTCACTTTGGAAAACATCATGCAGGTTTTTTCCAAAACCAAAATATACCCTTACTGTGCAATCTATCAGTCATGCTCTTTGATACTTACCCAAATGAAAATTTATGACCACACAAAAACGTGCACATAGGTAACCACCCGCATTTTATTTACTTTATTGGTAATTGCCAAAACTTGGAAGCAACTAAGATGTCTTTCAGTAGGTGAATGAATAAATGAACTGTGGTACATCCAGATGTTGGAATATTATTCAGTGCTAAAAATAAATGAACTATCAAGCCGTGAAAAGACACAGAGGAAACTTAAATGCTATTGCTAGGTGAAAGAGCCAATTTGAAAAGGCTACCTACCATATGATTCCAAAACTCTGGAAAAAGTAAAATTATGGAGACAGTAAAAAGATCAGTGATTGCCAGGAGTTAAAAGAGAGGGAGGAATTAATAGGTAGAACATAGTGTATTTTTAGGGCAGTGAAACTATTCTGTATGATATTGCAATGGTGGCTATATATGATTACACATTTATCAAAACACATGGAATGCACATCATCAAGAATCAACCCTAATGTAAACTATGGACTTTGGATGATAATGATGTGTCAATGTAGGTTCATCAGTTGTAACAAATGTACCACTGCGGTGGGAGTTTTCAAGTGGAGAAGGTGTGTTTGCGTAGGGACAGTGTCTGAGAACCCTCTGTACTTTCAGCTCAATTTTGCTGTGAACCTAAAATGGCTCTAAAAACATAAAGTTTAATTACAATTTCTTCTCATTTACCATTTAAATATAGTCTTTGCTGTTATTAATAAAAATAAGGTATTTTGCTGTTAATAAAAATGAAGTATTAAATTAAAAAAATTTTTTTTAAACTAAGAAATGGACATTAAACATAAACATCAACCAAATACAGATTTTATTTGAATTTTACCAGTTTTATTTCACTAATGGCTTCTTCCTGTTTCAGGATCCAATCCAGAGTACCACATTGCATTTACTTGTTGTATTTCCTCAGTCTCCTCTGGTCTACCGCAGTGTCTCAATCTTCCATTGTTTTTTATGACCTTAACAGTCTTAAGGAATACTGACCAGACATCCTGTAGAAAGTCCTCCAAACTAGGTTTGTGTGTGTGTTTTTTTTTTAATGCTTTGACTGGGATTATACTATGAACATTTTCATGTGAAAAGGAAAACGAAAATATTCCCAAAGAAATTATAAGAAAAATCATCAGTCTCTGACCTACACCAGTCTTGGCATTTGGTTTTTTTTTTTTTTTTTTTTTTTGAGACGGAGTTTCGCTCCTGTTACCCAGGCTGGAGTGCAATGGCACGATCTCGGCTCACCGCAACCTCCGCCTCCTGGGTTCAGGCAATTCTCCTGCCTCAGCCTCCTGAGTAGCTGGGATTACAGGCACGTGCCACCATGCCCAGCTAATTTTTTGTATTTTTAGTAGAGACGGGGTTTCACCATGTTGACCAGGATGGTCTCGATCTCTTGACCTCGTGATCCACCCGCCTCGGCCTCCCAAAGTGCTGGGATTACAGGCTTGAGCCACCGCGCCCGACCTGGTTTTTGTTTTTAATTCAACAATAATTTATTAATGACCTAATATGTGCCAGGCATTGTTCTAGCCATTGAGATAATACAAGTTGAGACTGGATTATCATGAAAGGCCTCTTCGAAGACTTAGCAATTGAGAAGCCCAAATGAAAAGACTGAACCAGGTAAGAGAAAAGATCTGGGCAAAGAACATTTCAGGGAAAGGAAAAAAAAAAAAAAAAAAAACGACTACAAAGGTTTTGGGGCAGAGACAAACTTTGTGTATTTAAAAAGCTAAATAAAGGCAGAGTAGCTGGGTCACTGAGCGTAGGAGGAAGAGTGGCAGATGACTGCAGAAAGACAGACAGGGGTTCGATTATGTTGAGTCTTACAGGCTACGGTAAAGAATATAAATTTTATTCTAAGAGGGATGAGACATCTTTGGAAGATTTGGGAAGGATCTGACATAGTTTTGAAAGATCACTCTGGTTGCTCGATGGAATATGGATTGTTGAGGGATAAGATTAGAAACAGGAACCCAGTTAGGAAGCAACTGCAGTAGTCCAGGCAAAATAATAAAGTAATTGGAGTGGGATGTGCAGCAGTGGATACAAAGAAAAGTGGATGGATTTGAGGTTGTTTCAGAGGTGAAAGCAACAGCCCATACAAAGAGACTGAATATAAGATGAAGAGTCTCAGGCTTTTGGTTTGATAAACTGAATTGATGATGGTGTAATTTATCAAGGTGGGGGAGAACTGATAGAGGATCTCTTGCAGGAGGTAGGGGAGGCTTGGAAATCAAATGTTGTGTTCAAGTTTAAATTTGGGAGGAATTGAGCCATTAAAAAGGTAGATGTATAAGTTTAGAGCCTATAGGAGAGGTGAGGACTGGAGACATAAAATTCATATATAAAGTAAATAAATAAACACATATCCATGTAATCTCAGTAATAATATATTAGGAAGAGTAGCCATATATTTGTCTATTTATTCATTAATCGATTCCTAAATCCACATACTTATTCCACAAATATTAATTGTATACCTACCAACCTATCAGGCTGTCCTACAGTCAAGCCAGTGGCCTATAAAGAAAGAGTGTGCAATCAGAAAAGGGGGATTGTGGGAAGAAAATGTTAGACCTTCTTTCTATATTTATTTTAATCTAAAACACAAAATTAAATCTTATTTATATTGAATATATAAACACTGACATCTCACTTCTGAGTGAAAAGTGTGAGTTCTGCAATGTAGAAAATTCAGGGATTTTTTCATTTTATTTTCTTTTAGTATGTTGTAACTTATCCCAGTTCATGTGTGCGGGGTTAAGTAGATTTATCAATTACATTCTTATTTCATTATATCAACCTTTACTAAAATGAAAGTGGCTAAAGAGGATCTCTGGAAAGATAACATGAGTTGGAGATAATATTGCAAATGCAAGCAAAAAAGATGATGACAGAGATGACATTTCTACTTCCAGTGTGAGCACTACAGCACTGGCCAGCACTACAGAAGACACCTTACTAAGTCACGGGGATGACATTTTGAAAATAGAAGTTTGGAAATATTTCCATCATGTGATTTTGATGCAAAAATGATATATGGGAGCCACCTAAGGCTGGGACTATGGTGAAGCAAATGGTTTTCAAGATGAAAACCATTCACCTTGGGCACAATATTTCAGGGGGGTGCCAAAAATTCAATAATCAAGATAACCAATTTTAATACAATATTGTAAAAAGTCAAAATTCATTTTAATCAATCCATGACACTCAAAATAGCAAAATCTTAAAGACAAGATCAATACCATCCCCAACACTCATACATGAATACTTAAAACTTGAAGACAGAAATTTTCAACCTCTTAAAATTTTTCTGAGTAATTTATTCCAAAGAGCTTTGAACCCATTTATAAAAATATAAAAATGCAACATCTTCTGGTTGACATCAGGGAAGATGGAACACTACTAGCTGAATTTCAGCAAAAACCTTTGCATAGTTGATGGATGAAATGGATAAAAATGGGACTTTTGAAAAACATCTTTAAAAAAAAATCTTCCTAAACATGCATTAGGAAGAGTGGTCAAAAATGTACTTCTTCCTTTAGGATCCACATCTTTGTGAGTTGTCTTTTTTTCAGCTTATGACAGCCATTAAAACCAAGTACAGAAAGAACCTAACGTGAATTAGACATTTGAATAACTATTTCACAAAGTATTAAAGATTTTTAAAACTAACACATCCTAGTCAATCATAGTGACTTCACTAAATATTTTTAGTGGAATAACAAAGATTTTATACCATTAATATGAAAAATAAGTTATTTTAAGTGTTTATTTCATTTTTGTCTCATCTTTTTTAAGTTTTACAATGTTTTATAATTCTGCACACAGCAGGACACATATAAAACTTATGTAAGTAAATGGATATCATTTTTCTTTTTTTTTTTTTTTTATCATTTTTCTTTTTTGTTCATGGGAGCACAATCAAAGTTTGGAAAACACAAGTGCAGGCAGTTAATGCTGTGGGTGTTAGGAACCTGACAGGATTGTATTATCTCGGCATGCTGTGAGATCACCGTATCCGTAAAAGTCTTCACGAAGGAGCCCCGCCGAGTCACCAGAGTGGAAGTAGGATTTGGAAAACGGACTACTGCCAACTTTGCCGAGTACAATACAAAGCGCCATGCTCACTGCTAGAGAAGATTAAAGTTCTCTAAAAACACTGCTAACGGGTATCTCAGGCTGAAGCATTCTGCAGCTCTACTCTTGGAGGCCAGCTCAGTCTCAGACTTGGCCATCGGGAAGCTCCCTGGAAGGGGGCAGGGGAGCACCTCTCCAATGTCGCTGCGGCGGGCGGGCGGTGAGGACACCGCTCCACAAGGGGAGGGGTGGCTGCCTCCCCTGGCGGGAGGTGGCCCGAGGTCCCTCCAGCCGGCGAGCCCTGAGAAGGAGGGTGGGGTGAGGGGAAAAGAACGTCTGCAGAGTGAACGGGAGCAAATAAAACGCGGTCCACTCCGGCTGGAAGGGCCAGAGCCGCGTCTAGGGGCGGAGGCCGCGAGGTGGTCCGCGGTGGCGTCTCTGCAAGGACGAGGCCTGGGGTGCCTGCAGAGGGGGTGACGTCCGCGGTGTGCTACCGGGAAGCCAGAAGAGGACGAGTGGCTGGGGGCAGAGAAGGGGCTTTCGGTTCGAGTCTCTCCCTGCTGAGCAGGGAGTCGGAGAGCCCGAGAAGGCAGGGAGGACAGTGGGCCTGGTCTTTTCCCGGCCGGCAGAGGGAGTCCCGAGATGAAAAGTCGAGCTCTCGTCTAACGAAAAGCGTTTGCTTGGCTGTTCGGCCGATTCTGTACCTCCCGGGGCTGAGGAAGAGCCGAGGTGACTAGAAGCGAGCGACAAGCGCTGGCCGCCTCGGGCGACAGGCGCCGGGCCCCGAGCCCGACCGGCCGAATTCTCGCGAGAGCGGCCGCCGCCATTTTTCCATTGATTGCAGCGGGCTGGGGGAGGGGCCGACGACGAAGGCGGCGGTGGCGGCGGCGGCGGAGTCGGCGGAGTCCCGGGTCCGTGTCTGCGCGCTGGTGTCTGAGGCTCAGGCTGAGGCCTCCACGGTTGCTGGAGCGCAGGCGGCGGACAGGATGACTGCCGCTTCGTTTCTTTCCTGAGCTAGCTAGCCGCTACCGCCCTCCACTCTCCCCCGGCAGGGCGGAGAGGAGGCGGCCGGAGCCTGAGCGATGGTGCCCGGCGAGGAGAACCAACTGGTCCCGAAAGAGGTGAGGGGCCCCGGAGGAGGTTAGGCCTGAGGCCTGCAGCCGCTCGAGGCAGCACAGGCCCGGGCCGGGGGGCCGCCTGAGGGCCCAGCCGGGGTGCGGGCTCGGCTCCGCGGGAAGGAGGAGGCGGGAAGCGGTGGGGGGTGGACGGTGGGTGCCGGGAGCAGTTGGGAGACCCGCTGGCTCTGGGGGCTGGAGAGCGGACCTCCCGCCTCGGGTCTGCGGGACTGGACGGCTAAGGGAGCGGACGGGAAGGAATCGGGTTCTGCTTTAGGGGAGAAGGTAGCCTTTTAAGTTCTTGTTTAACGTGTCGAGCCGAGAGAGAGAAATCGTTTCAAAGAAAACCTTCTGGAACAGTTGCCGATGGGCACGGCAGGGTGACGGTGCTGCTTCTGCGTTTGACAGTGGCAGCGTTTAGCTTTCAGCGCTTGTGAAATCTACACCCAAGTGAGATCTGTGGGAGGACAGACTTAACTGTTACGACTTTTTTTCAACTCCTGTTACTTGGTAGTACTATTGGCCTAAATGGGGCCTACCGAACGAAGATCGTGGAAAAGTAGTACTTGGGACATTCATGTAAAGGAAGGACATAGGCGAACATGACCATATGGAGAGCTGAACTCTTATTTTACTTTATTTATTTATTTATTTATTTTGAGATTGGGTTGTGTATGCCAATTTGAGTGACTTCTTAAATTCTTAAAAGCAAGTGATACGAGAAGCCTTGACTACTTGGCTTCTCCTGAATAGTAGTAGAAGAGTAAGGGTAGAATCCAGCACTGGCCAGCGAATTTCAACATATTAATAGTATCTCTTGGCTTTATAAATATCTTCGGCGTATTCAAACGTGTATTTTTAACTGGCTGATCATCAGGCTAAGGCTTTGGATTTTTATTTCTCATATACCTTAAATAGAGACAAGTGTTGGATTGAAATTGGCTATTTGGGATCTTGAAATTTATGAGTGATCATTAAAGAATCTTAAAATTTTTTTGTGTCTGTTTTACTTGTTTTGTAGCCATTCTTTGCTGCTTAAGCAAGCTCTGACACTATGCAACGGTGATACTATTGGAGTTATGTACCTGTATGATACAAGTATTTTCCCAGGTTTGTCAGATGGACAGTGATAGTTGTTTTGCAAGGACGATTTTGTAAAAGGCAGAGAGTTATATGTCAGTATTTGTTCATCAAGCGTCACCAACTCCGTGCAAAGCAGATAAACAGATGAATTAATGAGAATTCTTGCCTTGGGAACTTTATGAGCTACTAAGAAAGGGAACACTGGTGTTTGTTGTACTCCAGCTAGGGACTAGGTACTTTACCACATAAGTAACTCTTATACAAGGAAGGAAGTGATAGGTGCTATAAGAAAGGTATAAATATGTATTCCTTTTAGAGCTACATATTGCTGTTTTTTATAGAAAACAAAATTCTCAATTTTTTGACCATTAGAAAAATATATACGTAGAACTCTGCTTTAAGAAAACCCAGCATTAGATTTAGTTCCCTAATAACTTGATTTATAGAAGGCATGAGGTAGTAATAGATACAGAGCTTTGCAGAAATATCTGTTGTGTAAGAAGTGGTAACTGCAGTAGAAGTTTAAAGATTAAATATCTGTCCTATAAGATGAACTCCCTTCTTCGAGGCTTTAAATTCGTCACAACTGTTTTTTTTTCTTTCCACTTTTTATGGACCATATGCCTTTATTGTCTATTCCTTAGTCTCATCTTCAGTCGTCTTTTTCCCTGGTTCCTTTCATGATTCCTGGAAGCATGATTTGTGGTCCTTGCCTTTTGTAGCTAGCCAGCTAGCTTTTTCTTCTTTGATGGCCACACTCATTGTTTATTAAAGTGGTTGCCTCCACTTCTATATTTGCTTCTGGGTTACTGGAAACTGAAAGTCACCATTTATCTCTTAAATAACCAAATTCATTGGCTTTTTTCTTTTCTTGCCTCTTCTGCTTTGAATTCTCTGCAAGGTTTGATAATTTTTTAGAAAAACAATTTCTTGATTTAGTGATATACCACTTTTCTGGTCATTTTCCCACCTGTTTGTCCTATCTACCCACTCATTTAGTCAAGACCTTTCTCTTCTTTTTTTGTATTGTTAATTAGCACTTTTGTGTGATCCTTGAAGCTCCCAGACAGGTTCTTTTAAGTAGTAGCAGAATCATACAATGCTAGAGGTAAGAGAAAGCATAATCATCTAAGTTACCTCTCCACTTTATAGTTGAGGGAATTAGGCCCAGACGATTGAAAGTGATTCGTTCAGGTCAAATAATGAGTAAACAGCAGAGCTGGTGCTAGAACTAACATCCTCTGCTACTATTCCCTTGATTATACTCTATTTTACAGAGCTCTCAATGTAATTTAGAGGCTCTGTAAGAATAGTTTTTAACTCTCCAAGTACATATATCATGTGAAAATAAGTGGGAAAATTAAAAAAATCTTGCATTTATTTTAATGACTTGTTATCAGTAATCTAAAGTTTTTTTTTTTTTTTTTTTTTTTTTTTGAGGACCTTTATATAGGGAACTTCTGACCCCTACTAGATTTAGATCTTGGTAAGATGTGAGCATGTGTATGTGCATATGTTGGTGTGTGTAGTTGTTCAGTGAATCATGTATTATTCTGGTCCCTGAAATTCAAGGACAAATGTACCTCTAGAAGACTCTTGAAGAAGACAGCTAAGTGTAGTACAGGCATTAGCAAACCATGGCCTGTGGTCCCGATCAGTTCACAGCCTGTTTTTGTATGGCCCATGAGTTAAAAATGAGTTTTACATTTTCAAATTGTTGAAGAAAAAAATCAAAACAATGATAATAGTCTGTGACACATGAAAATAATATGCAATTCAAATTTTCGTCTCGGACCAGCTGTGCTATTTATTTAGTATTTTTTATGGCTACAGCAGCAGAGATGAATAGTTGTTGCAGAGGCTCTATGCAGGATAAATTTGAAATTACTTAGCTTGGTATTCAAGGCCCAGTACAATTGATTCTGGCCACAACCTGTTCTCCCAGCTTATCTCTTCTCCCATGAAACAGGTTTTTAATGTAGTCAAACAGGTTTCTCTCTAACTTGCATTTCACTTCTATTTGTGCTCTCCCCTTCTTCCTGTTCAAACATTCATACACATTTTTCCATAAGCACCTCATATCTCATTTATTCTAAATAGCCTTTTCTGACCATTTTAACATTAGAAATTACTCCCTCTTAGAAGACTTTTATGTATGAGTAGAACTTATTTGGCAATTAATAGATGGTGCTTGGTGACATCTATTATGATCTGAAACTGAAATCTACATTTTATATATTATTTGTGAATTCCTTGACAGCAGAGAGTTTGATTTTGTGTGTTTCTCTTTTTTTGCTTTTTGTTTTTGTAGGTTTTGTATTCTAGGTTTAGGACAGTGTCCTGGAACAGATATTCAGTAAAAATTCGTTTATATGGTCACAGGGTTGTAAGCAAACTTAGCATTCTAACTAATTATCTTGTCCTTGGAGACTTTCCACGGCATCATTGGCAAGCTAATTTCCAACTTTTGCTTTAATACATACTTTCATGGCTAATCTTTGATAACATCTTTGTCTTAGAAGAGATGTTATTTTGAAGTTTTTTAGTTGAGAGAAGTCTAGATCTCTAGTTACCATTTTTTGATAGCTGCCTCACAGAAATCTTAAAGCATTTCCGATAGAATAGCTTTTCTCATCACTGAAGATGAGAGAGGGAAGCAAGAGAACTAACCTTTTCTGTTCTGAGTCTGAGCATCCTCAGTTTTTTAACTGTTTCTTAGTTGCTCTCTTTTGGACATAATCAAGGGTTTTTAGTATTCCTCTTAAATTGTTGTACCCAGAAAGAGCAAAAAGAGTGGTATCTGTTCATTGTGGTGAAGAACAAAGCTTTTCACTTGTTTCATTCTGCTCTTTGTCTTTGAATTGTAGTATATTGATTTTGGTTTTGAGGTCTCTTTTAATATCCCAATTTTAATTATTGTTTGGTTGCTGTTTTGTTATTCTGTTTTCTTATAAGGATTTATGTCATTAACAGTCATTGAGCACTCACTTTTTATATTACTGTATTCTCTCAAGTATCTTACAGTATAATCAAGGATAAGGTATGTATTTACTGATGCGTTAGAAGTAGTATTTAAACTGCAGTACTTAAAGTAGTGCTCATGGACTCCAAATCCAGAGGAAATGGAAAAAATGAAAGAAAAAGAGTAGAAATGTAAATTCTTTGTCTCTGAGTTTTTTTTGGTTCTCTCTTTCATGCAATTATTGCTTCTTTCTGGAACCGCTTTTGGCATCTAATGATGATAATGATAGTAATAACCACTATTTTTTGAGCATCTACGTATATACCAGATACTGTTGGTTGTGCTTTGTATTAACTCATTTGAGCTCTACTACAACCTCATGGTACATATAGGACACACTGATAGCAAAAACAACTTGTTTTTTACTTCTGTTGTCTGACTTCTTATAAAATCCGTTCATCAGGATCTATTATAGAGCATATCAAATGCATGTTCTTTTAATTTTATTTCTCCTAATTAAATTACTTGAGGAAATGTGCTACCATTGTCATTCTTGATTTTAGTGATTCTTTTAAAATGAGCCTTTTTCTTAAATTTCAGATATTGACTCTCTCCTACCAGTAAGAGACAAGTTTGCCAACTTATACCATCAGTGTTTTAAACAAATTGGAGCGTCTAATAAAAGTATTTTAGATACTGGAAACACTCATTTAATGAAGTGAAAGCAAAGGTGAATGCAGAGTTGTATAGAATTCTAATTTTGTCAAGGAAAAAAATGAACAATTTAGGGTTATATGCATTGAAAGATGAGCAGAAATACATTAAAATATTAAGAGTTGTTTCTGAATGTCTGGATTATTGGGATATGTTTAGATTTCTTTCATATTTAAACAATGAGCATGTACATTATTTTTTTTTCTTGTTTTCATGATCAAATCAGTGGTATTGCAACATTATTATCAAAAACAGAAATTAAGATGATCTGATTGTAGTTTTGGAGGTATTTCCATAGTTTTGTTATTTTTTTGGGCTCACAGTTTTTATATTTCCCCTCTCTTCTTGCTCTGTATATTTGCCTTGAGTAATCTGTTCCACTGGTATAGGTTCAACCTTTAATTGTGATTTACACATTTATGGCTCCAACCCTGACCTCTTCTAGATTCATATTTCTACTTGCATGCTAGATATCTCTACTTGGTTGTAATATAGGACTCACAAATTAAAAATAGTAATATCAAGCTTATTTCTCCTTCCCTTCTTGCAACCCAGTTCTTGGTGTTCTCCTGTTTCAGTTAGTGTTATCACCATCTATTTATTTGCTTAAGTTAGAACAGTTTTTGACTCCTCTCTTTGAATTTTTCTCACATATAGTTCACCACTTAGAAAACGTCTCTGTATCCTTAGCTTTCTCTCCGTGGCTCTGCATTTGTCTAATTATTGTATTTTCTCCAGTGTGGACCTTCTAATTGGTCACTCAGCTTCCAAGGCCTTTCCTTACCTAACCATCCTTCCGACAACTGCCAGGGTTACTTTCCAAAACATAAGAGATTAAGATTTACTTGTTTTACAGTTTATAATTATTACCCCCGGATTGGAATTTGAATGATAGGTACTCTTTGTAAACAGTATGTGCCAGACATTATGCTAACCAGTTTACCTACATTATCTCATTTGACAGTTTGATAGTATTAGCTATTGTTCTTCATTATCCATTTTACACGTGAAGACACTAGACTTAAAGAAGTTAACTTGCTCAAAGTTACATATAGCTGTTTGATTCTAAATCAAGGTAGCTTTAACCAGTAGGAAAGTCCTTGATAATGGGGACTCAGTTGATTTTTTTTTTAATTTTTATCAAAGTTATATTTAATACATGCACATATTTATGAGTTAAATATTACGCTCTGCAGAACTACAGTCACATGTCACTTAAAGATGAGGATCTGTTCTGAGAAATGTATCATTAGACATCATTTGAACATGATACAGTGTACTTGCACAAACCTAGATGGTTTAAGCTTGCTACACACGTAGGCTATATTGCATAACCTGTTGCTCCTAGGCTAGAGACCTGTGTAGCATGTGTACTGAATACTGCAGGCAGTTGTAATACATCCTAAGTTTTTGTGTGTCCAAACATACAGAAAGTACAGTAAAAATATGGTATTATAATCTTATGGGACCACTGTCATATTTGTGTTTCGTTGTTGACCAAAATGTCTTTATGTGGCACATGACTGTATTTACAAAAATAGTAGGTCTCTGCAAATTTCCTCTCATTTCGGGCTGCCTAGAGACAAGTGCTTTCAACTCATTCTTTTGATACTTCTATAATTGAAACTAGCGTTTTTATAGTGTTCTTTCTTGATATTTCAGTTTAAGGTATTTTTCGTTTTACATAAAAATAAAGGTTTACCACTATCCCCAACCACACACAAACACACATTTTAACCCTGCCCGGTACTCCCAATATTTTCATACTGTAAGTTGTTTGGATACATCAGTATTTCAGAGTTTATAATGACTCCATGTATTTACTTTGATTATTTACCTTCCCTATACAACATCGTGTTTTCTCATAGTTAGTAATTTTTTGTTTTTTTGAGAGGCAGTTTGGCTCTTGTTGCCCAAGCTGGAGTGCAATGGCGTGATCTTGGCTCGTTGCAACCTTTGCCTTCCAGGTTCAAGTGATTTTCCTGCCTCAGCCTCTTGAGTAGCTGGGTTTACAGACACACGCCACCACGACCGGCTAATTTTTTGTATTTTTAATAAAAACATAGTTTCACCATGTTAGCTAGGCCAGAGTTAGTAATTTTTTTTTCTTTTGAGATGGACTCGCTTTGTTGTCCAGGCTGGAATGCAGTGGCGCCATTTTGGCTCACTGAAACCTCAGTCTTTCGGTTTCGATTCTCCTGCCTTAGCCTCCCGAGTGGCGGGCATTACACCCCGCTAGTAGACCTGCGCCACCACGCCCAGCTAATTTTTTGTATTTTTAGTAGAAACAGGGTTTCATTGTGTTAGCCGGGTCACAGTTAGTCATTTTTTTTTTTTTCTTTTCAGATGGAACCTTGCTCCGTCCGTCGCCCAGGCTGGCGTGCAGTGGCGCCACGTCAGCTCACTGCAACCTCCCTCTTCCGGGTGGATCAGCCTCCGGAGTAGTGGGGATTACAGACACGCGCTATCAGCGCCCAGCTAATTTTTTGTATTTTTAGTAGAAACGGGTTTCATCGTGTTAGCCAGGCCAGAGTTAGTAATTTGTTTTTTTCTTTTCAGACGGAGTCTCACTCTTTTGCCCAGGCTGGAGTGCAGGGTCGGGATCTCGGCTCACTGCAACCTCCGCCTCCCAGGTTCAAGCAGTTCTCCTGCCGCAGCCTCCGGATTAGCTAGGACTATAGGCGCCCACCGCCACGCTCGCCTAATTTTTTTTGTATTTTCGTAGAGACGGGATTTCACCATATTGCCCAGGCTGGTCACGAACTCCTGATCTCAGGAAATCTGCCCGCTGCAGCCATTCAAAGTATTCGAATTACAGGCAGAGTTAGTAATTTTTAACAATTTTGCTTTGCTTAGTTTTCTGTATACTTATTAAATTAGCCAAGTGGTTACTAGTTGGGGGCCATTTTCTCACCAGAGGACATTTTGCTATGTTGGGGGAGTGGAGGAGAGTGCGAGTGTGTGTTACTGACATCTAGTGGGTAGAAGCCAGGTGTGCTGCCAAATATTCTACACTGCCCAAGACCGCCTCCCAGAACAAAGAATTACAAAGCCCCAATGTCTATAGGGCTGTTGTTGAGAATCCCTGATTAAGTGTGTAAATGGCTTATCTTCAGACTTTGACTTCGTAAGAAGCTCTTTTTCAGGGCCCTCTGACCTGCTCCAGCTTAACCCTGTTAAACCTAGAACTTTTGTGCAGCTATTGTCTTGGACTTGCTGTACTGTCTGTCATCTTAATGATTCAGTTCTGTCTTATTTTGGAACCCCTCTTTTTGTGTGTGTCTGGTATCTTTGGCTGTCTTTGTTTACTTTCTCATTTCAAAGGGCCACTTTCAGTAGTTTTCTGGGTGGAATAGAACTTTTTCAGGACTATACATGACTGTAAATGTTTTTTCTCCCCTCTTTTTTTTATGGATAGTTTGGCTGGGCAGAGAACTATGAGTCAAATAATTTTTTCTTAGAATTTTGAAGGCATTGCTCTACTTATCTTCCATTTTTCTGTGTTGATGTTGAGATCAGATGCTTAGAAGATTCTTTTCAACTATTTTGAAAGTTTCTTTTTTTCTTTTTGCAAGCTAGAGGGAGAATCTTTGTCCCCAGGGTTCTGAAATTCTTGTATTATATAGTTAGATATGTCTTTTTTTTTTTTTTTTAATCGGTTCTGCTACTCCTGTTTAATCTGGAATTTATCTCATAAATTCTGGAAGTTTTCCTTAATTTCGTTGATTTCCTCTCTCTTTTTTTTTTCTCTCCTCAATGTTTTGAATTCGTATTGTTAGATGTTGGGCCCGCTGATGGATTTCTCTAATTCTCTTGTCCATTTTCATCTATTTTCCATTTCTTTCCGTTTTTTTTCTTTGCTTTCTGGGAGATTTTTCTCAACTTTGTCTTCCAGTTCTTCTCCTAATTCCTATTTCTGCTATAATATGTGCAGTTTCCACTCCTTTTTCTGAAAAATAATAGCCTGTATTTATTTTATGGATGCAGTCTTCTCTCAGGAAATATTGGTGGTTTTTAAAAATCTGCATATTCTTTCTTCCAAATTTCCTTTTTCTGTTTGTTTGCTTTGTTCTTTATCTTTCATATTTGTTGCTTTTCTTAGATGTCTCATGATCCTTGGAAGTCTGCGCTTGTTTAAGAGACAGGCCTTAAGCTGAATGGAAGCTCTCCTTTTTGGTGATTATGGTTTTCTGGGTAAATCTGGATAATTTCCTGCAGACTACCAGTCTTAGTCTGGGCTGCTATAACAAAATACCATAAACTGGGTGGCTTATAATCTACTTATTGTGAGAAATTTATTTCTCACAGTTACTGTGAGTGAGGCTGGGAAGTCCAGGGTAAAGGTGTTGGCAGGTTTGGCGTCTGGCGAAGGCCTGATTCCTGGTTCACAGTGCAGCACCATCTTACTGTGTTCTCACATGGTGGAAGGAGACAGACATGGCAGCTCTCTAGGGCCTCTTTTATAAGGGCGCTAATCTGAAATATTTATGAGGGCTCTGCCCTCTTGCTCCAGTCACCAGCCAAAGACCCTACTTCCTAATATCATCATATTGTAAGTAGGGTTGAACATGTGAATTTTGGGGTGGGGAAACATAGGCATTTAGACCAGGGCATCCAGTGACACATCTTTTTTCTTGTGCTGGATTGTTTTCCCAGAACAAATTTCTCATCTTTTGCCAGCAGAGAGCAAGCTTGAGAGCTGAGTAGGAAAAGGGGACATGGGTCTCATCTTTAAGCATACAGATTAACCTAATTCCCCAGTTTTCATTACGGCACCCTTCAAATTCCATTGAGCATGTTGCCCTCTAGTCTAGATACATGCTGTTATATGCTCTCCAGAGGTGGTTTACTCTTTTATCAGAAAGGGTTGAACGGTAGAAGAGGAAGTCTAGTTTGGGTTCCACTCTCACTCCCAGAGTGTCTGAGACTTCCAGTTCCTGAGCCCCTTAGTTTATTTTTTTGTTTATTTTAATGTATTTACACAAGAATTGCAGAAAGAGTATAAATTCCATATACCCTTCACCCAGCTTCTTTTTATCTTAACATCTTAGGTAACCGTAGAACAATGATCAAAAGAAATTAACCTTAGTACAGTATTATTAACTACACTACAGGATTTATTCAGATTTTACCAGTTTTCCCACTCAAGATTTTTATATCAAGATCCAAATTGAGGATACCACATTGCATTTAGTTGTATCTCCTTAGTTTCCTTTTATCTGTGATAATTTTTCAATCTTCTTTTTCATGATCTTGACACTTTTGAAGAGTACTGGTCAGTTATTTCATGGAATGGCTCTCCATTTAGGTTTGTGGATGCTCTCTCATGCATAGATTGAGGTTATGAATTAAAAAGAAGGATATCACTAGATGGGATGTGTTTCTCTCAGTGCATTATGTTGGGGGGGCCATGATGCTGATAATGTACTACTGGTGATAACCTTGATCACTTGGGTAAGGGGGTGTCTGCTAGGTTTCTCCACTGTGAATTTACTGTTTTTCCCTTTAATAATTGTTAAATACTTTGATTAAAAGTCACTCAACCAGGCAGGTAAAACTTTAAAGAAAATAACTTTTAAAAATCAAAGTCTTTTAGACCATGGAGGTATCCTGTTTCCCCTAAATTTCTGCCCACTAATTTTATCATCCATCTGTGGTCTTGTCTGCAGCAATTATTACTATGGCTTAATAGTAGTGATTTTCTATTTCTCTCATTATTTCTACATTTATTAATTGGAATTCTGTGAGAAGAATTTGTCTCTCCCTCCTGTTTATTTACTTATTTATATGAGTATGGATTTATGAACATTTATTCTTTGGATTATAATCCAATTCTATATTATTTATCCTGTTGATCATACTGTTCCAATTTTGGCCAGGGAGTGCTGGTTCTGGTTGGCTTCTGTGCTCATCCTTGCTTTTTGAGCACTCACTTCCTTACTTTCTGACACCACTAATGCTTCAGCCCATCTTATGTTTTCCTTGCCCCAACCCTGGAATCAACTACTTCTCCAGGGATTTTTGAGGTCTTTTGGTATACTAAATGTCAATGTAATATAAACTAGGTGTTTTTGGTTTTCCTCTTGGCTAACATGGAATTCAGCCTGCCCAGGTGTAATTGTCATTGCCACTTATTCTGTTTTCTAGCTTTTAAAATTGCGTTTCTGTTTCTTTGGGGTTAATAGTCTTTTAAAAATTTCTTTACTGGGAGACATTAGAGCTAAATCCTTATATTCAGTCTATCTTCTTTAACCAGAGATTCTTAATGTTTTTGTCTCATGCCTCAAGCCAGTTTTGTTCAAACCACATTCCACTACATTAGTTGCCATTCCCCAAGTGTGCTATTATATGTTCATGTGTCATTTCTGTGCCCTTGCCCTGAGTGAATACTATGAAGTATTTCTTTTTGTCCTACAGTTTTTAAGGAGTTTTAAATGGGTGGACTACGGTTTTACATGAAAATGACTGTTTGAGTAGTTAGGATTCCTGCAGCTCCTCTGTTTTCTCTTTTATGGATTAGCCATATAAATTTTTTGTCTTACTGCCCAGATACTGTAATTTTTTTTATTTTTTTCCCCAAATGGAAAAGAGGAGTTCCTGCATCTCCAGAATAGTAGGGTATGGTGGTAGCCCAAGTTAGAAAAGATTGTATCAAAAACAGGGGTTGTAAAAAACGTAGCCTTAAATATATATTTAAATATCTATTGTAAATTAAATTTCCAAAAGACATCCACTTTTAAAACAAATTCCTTGGTGCTAAGGACTTTCTTGAGTTTAGGCAGCATGTTTAGGTGGCATGATATGCAGAGGCATATTCTATTACGAGGGTTATGACACAGATTTTTAAGTGTTCTTTCCTGGTATTGCTGGCTTAAAATCACAGACAGACATCCTCCGTTGTAAAATGTCTTTGGCAAAATAATTGTGCTTGGCAGTGATGGCAGATGATTGACAAAAAATAATATGATCTTTCACATCAACATTCTTAAAGTATATGTTTTTTTTCCTGAACCTGGTTTTTCTGGTATAGTGTAAGAAGGAATGGATGTAGGTGTAGTGTGAGTAAATATGTGTGTCCTCTCTACCCTGCTGCATACTTCCATTTACTTTGTCCCTAGGTGTGGAAGTAATTGCCCTCTTTTTTCATTTAATGAAACTAAACTGAAACATGCATACATAAAGTATCCATGTATATGGATGTTTTAATTTATACAAAACTGTTATTAATATAACCTGCTGTTGAGAGATTGCAGTTTTTATAAAAATCGCTGACATAGATGTCTCAAGTTTTGATGTTCTTTAAAACATGCTCTTAAAATCCTATCCAACCAGCAAAATCCAGCCTGAAAAATCTCCTCTCTCAACCTGATTGTATATTCTTAACTGTAAAATCCTACAGCACCTTTGGCATTTGAAAAATTCTGCTTCTTTATTATAAGTTATTTGTTATTTCATTTAATACCTTCTATTAGATTGGAGGTTCCTCAGAGTCAGGACACCACAGCCGGAGTCCCTAGGTTCAAATACCAGCTGTCTGACATTGGGCAAATTCCTTAACCTGTCAGTACCTTAGTTAATTAAGGATAATTCTAACTACTTCCTAGCATTGTCGGGAAGATTAAATGAGTTAATATATGTAATGTGTCATGCATGTAATAAGCTATCAATAGATGTTAGCTATTACCACCTTCTGTTACTACCATGATTACTATTATTACCTTCATTTTTATATCCTCCCCAGGGTCTTATCACAACGTGCTGTGCATTTTTGTTGCTCAACAAATATTTGTGCATTAAATGAGAATGAAATTATATTTTAGTTATGCAAGTCATTTGAAGTTACAGTTCTGATTACAGCCTGTCAGCTACATACTTTAATGCATATAGTACTAATCCTAAATGGTTGTTGGATTTGATAGCTTCTCTTACATGATCAAGTAAGACCTATTGTTACAGCTTTGAAAATTGGAACACATAAGAAATTGAAAGTATTAAAGAAATTTTGAGTTAAGCTAATGAGGTCCTGAGAAAAATTAGTTTGGTTTATATAGGTGGTTTTCAAAATAATTCACTAGGTTAATACGTTTCTTGTTTATTAGGATTCAGTGTGAAATGTTATTTTAAAGCAGGATCCCTGTTAAGTCATGGTTTCCGAGAGATGTTGGTGTGTTTGATAATTCTGATTTTCTGTAGCTCTGGTGTAGAACTAGTTGATAATGGATGGAAGAGACTGTCACTGTTAGTGGTACTGTGATGATGCCTTAGATTTGACGCTGTGTAGTGAACTGCTTCTACACTAATAATTTTCAAATATTAGTGTAATATGCTTATATTAAATAAAGTGACTTTCTAATAGAGAAAAATTAAAGGCCAAGTGACATAATTCAGAAAAAATAAAGATGTTAATCTGATACCTTTGGCAAGATTATAGGTTTAACTTAAGGAAAATCATGAACCTCATTTACCACCTCAGTGAAATTTTTAGTTTAGTTTAGTTTAGTTTTGTTTTTAGTATAGATTTCCATGACTCCTGATTTTCTAGAATTCATTCAGTTAAACATTAAGTTAGTAGCTGTCAGGAACTACGAGGGATTCGAAGATGAATAAGGAATCTGGCCTAGTTCTAGATCCTAGTGTAGTTTCATGGAAGAGACAAACAGGTGACCAGAAAAATGTGTAATGTGGACATAAAGTGGGACCATAGAGTTGGAGCAGCCAGCTTTCTCTAGGGGATTTGGTGAGAATGTAATCACAAAGGCTGACTTGATTATGATGTAGAGAAGGAGGAGTGTTCAAAAGAAGAGTGTTTGCAGTGCATCTTAGAAAGTGGCAAAAAATTTAGTGTAGATGCATGGGGCGCCTGGTTCTGGCAGGTTGTGTCTAAAAATTTCAAAGACTTTGTGTGCCTAGAAAGAGTTTAGATTTTTACTGTGTAGACATTAGAGGGCAAGAAATATATATATATTTTTTTCTCAGAAAAAGTCAACAGATTTTTTTTTTTATAATTGTTATAAAGTTTAGTTGCTGAAAGTTGTTCATGGAAACATTTTTTTTACTTGCATGAATGTTTTTTGTCCCTAACGTCAATACTAAAAATTTACATGCAAATCAAAATGGGCAAAAAATTTGCTAATATCTTGTTGTCTCATCCATTTTTTTTCCCATTTGCAGTCATATAATTAGGTATTTTTTTGTTTTTTAAGAATAAAATGTTTCCTTTCATAATACATCTTAGTACGTTTTCTATTCATAGGGTCTTTTTGGCCGGATGTCCTTTGGCATAATTGTTACATGTTTGATACGAGTAACACAAAGGTTGGTAGTGTCTTCAAATAGGCTAGGCAGGTAGGCCTCACTTGTCTTTAGAAAAATGTCAGGGACTGCACTCTAGGAGTGTAGATTTGTTTTGAAGTTCTCTCAACTGATGCTGGAAGGGAAGTTGCCAAGTAAGAAGTTCAGTGTGCGTTTGATAACTTCTGATATTCACTGAGAGCCACAGTACAAGGCTTATAATGATGTGGTTTCTTAACTTTTCTAGTATACATCACATTCTTGTGAGTGGCTTTTGTAGCTAGTTGCTTCCTGCATGCTTTACCACTGGCTTTTCTGTGGGCATTTGGCTTGGTAGGAACTGCAGTGTGGAGAAGGTCCCTATTTACTTCCCATCTTGATTGAAGCTCTGCAAGCTAAAGGTGGCACTGTGGTAGGCAGTTATGACTGTGGGTGGCAGTCACAGTGCAATAACTGAGAACACCGTAAGGAATGTTTTTAATTTAAGAATTAATGGAATCTTCCTAAGGATATCCACAGTGCTCCAAATAATATTTATTTAATAAAAAAAATTTGATCAAGAGAAGATCTGGATTACAAACCTAGTTCCCGGTTGCATTAATAAGTAGAATTTTTGTATGACTCATCTCCTAAAAGATGCAACATGTTGCTTTAGTAAATATAAATAAGCTATGAATGAATTTATATACATTTTCTTCATTTTACAGTATCTGTCCTGTTATGTGATTAGGTATTTTACCGGTATTGCCTTTAAGTTTACACCAGTTTATGTATTCTATTATTTTATGTCTGTAGTACTTTGTGTTAACAAAAGAGAATTGGTGAAAAAATTACATATCTAACAACCACACCTTATTAGAAGATATCTGAAAAATATTGCTTTAATTTTGACATTTTAAATTCATATGACTTGAAATACTTATTTAACTTTATTTACATTAACACAAGCCAAATATAATTTTAAGAGTTCTAAGAAAAATAGACATGACACAAAAATGTTTCTACAATTGAGTAATATGATTTAAACACTGGAAGGGAGGTAGTAGTTATGAGGCAGGAGAATAGGGCCTGGAGTCAGGTAACCTAAGGCCATTTCACAAAGACTTCTTAGAACTAAACTGAAAGGAAAACCTTCACTTTCCATGCCTAAGTAGCTAAAGAGCCAGAGGCTACTACTTCCTTTGCAGACCCCTACCTTTTCTGCCTGGCAGATGGTAAGGTTAGTTGCGGAAAGCAACCAATCACACGTTTGCCTAGGAGTGTAACTTTGTAACTTCACTTCAGCCTCTGGTTGGCTGTGGGCAGACTGTGAGCCAAATCCTCCTCATAGAAGACAACTTTGTAACTTCACTTTAGCCTCTGATTGGTTGCCTTCCACAACCAATCAGATGTTTGCATAGTAGTGTGACCTTTGTAACTTCACTTCAGCCTCTGATTGGGCACCACTGCATTTACATGAGGTGAATACCAAGTGGCCAATGGGAAACCTTTAGGGGATGTTTGGACCCAAGAAGATTCTGTATCCAGGACCTTGAGCTGCTGCTGGTGTACCTCCCACCCTGTAGAGTGTACTTTTGTTTTCAAAAAATCTTTGCTCTTGTTGCTTCGTTCTTTCCTTGCTTTGTTTGTTCGTTTTGTCCAATTCTTTGTTCAAAACACCAAAAACCTGGACACCCTCCAGTGGTAACGGTTAAATACTAATGTTATAGCCCCTCCATTTTTTTAAGTGAGAAAAACTATTAAGGCCATAGAAACTCAGTAAATTACTTAGGGTTTCAGGTAATGAAAGGTCGTAAGTGAGACCTTTTTTTAAATTTTAAAATCAGTGTTACTGAGGTATTATTTACCTATAGAAAAATTCATCCTTTTAAGGTATACAGTTTTATAAGTTTTGACATACAGTTGTACAGCCACTACCGTAAGTTCTGATGTAGAATATATCTGTCATCTCAGAAAAGTTCTCAGTTGTCTCCTGTAATCAATTCCCTTCCCCTGACTCCAGGCTCTGGCAATCACTGATCTGTTTTCTGTCCTCATACTTTTCCTTTTTCCAGAATGTCATGTACATGGAATCATATAGTATGTTAGCTTTTTGGGTAGGAATTTTTTTCACCTAGCATAAAGCATTTGAGATTCATTTATGTTGTCGCTTCTATCAGTATTCTATTTCTTTTTGTTGCTGAATGCCGCAATTTGTTTATCCGTTTACCAGCTGATAGACATTTGGGTTATTTCCAGTTTTTGATGATTCTGAATAAAGCTACTATAAATATTTGTATACTAGTTTTTGGGTGGACATATGTCTTCATATGGTAAGTGTATGTTTAACTTTGTAAAAAACTGTCAAACTCTTTTCTGAAATGACTGTACCGTTGCGCATTCTAGACAACAATTCTGGTTGTTCTGCATCTTTGTTATTACTTAGCAATGTTAGGGGTTTTTGTTTTTTTTTTTAGTTTTGCTTTTTTAACCATTTTAATAAGTATGTACTGGTAGTATCTGTTTGTGCTTTTAATTTGCATTTTCCTAATGACTGATAATGTAGGGCATCTTTTCATGTGCTTAATACTGGATTTTATTAAGCTTAATTCAGTATCCTTTATGTATTATATATTTAAGGTTTTGCTAGGTATTAGTGGGAGGGAGATGAATAAAAAGAGTATTTATCCTCAAAGAATTTGTGATTTATATAGGGAAAACTGGTAATAACGTTAACATGATGCTAGTTATAATTTTGGTAGGCTCTTTGAGAAAGGGATTTGCATAGTAACTGGTCTGGTGGAAAGGATAGTAGTTTGGAAATCAGAAAACTCAGTTGTTTGACTTTACCGTAGTTGTTTAACCTTCCTGGTCTTTCTTTTTCTTCTTCTTTCTTTTGTTATATAAAGGAATAATACCACATAAAGTATCAGGTATGTCTCTAAATTGTGTATCTACGTTAACTTTTTCTTTCCATGCAGGTTTTTAAACCTTACGAGACACCTAGGCAGTCAGAAAACAAAAGATTTAGCAGATTTTCCTAATCTGATGAAATTCCTCTTACCTGTACCCCCAAAAGATAATCTTTTGAAAATTTAAATATTAAAATTTTTGTATATAAATTTCATTATATACAAGAATTGCATATTTCTTAAATAAATTTTAAGAATAGTAACTGATAGTTCTATGATAATACCTTACTTTTGTATCGTATGACTATATAGAGCATTTTCAAGAAGTTCTTCCCTGTGATAGAAAAACTACGTGGATGGCTGAGCATGGTGGCTCACGTCTGTAATACCAGCACTTTGGGAGGCCAAGGCAGGCAAATCATTTGAGGTCAGTAGTTCGACACCAGCCTGACCAACATGGCAAAATACCATCTCTACTAACAATACAAAAATTAGCTGGGAGTGGTGGCATGCGCCTGTAATTCCAGCTACTCGGGAGGCTGAGGCAGGAGAATTGCTCGAACACAGGAGGTGGAGGCTTCAGTGAGCCAAGATCATACCACTGCATTCCAGCCTGGGCAATAGAAAAACTGTGTGGAGGATATATTTTATATTTACTTTTAGGACCCAGAGAGTGAGAGATAAGTTAAGTGACTTGTGTAGGATTACACAGCTAGATGAAAAGCAGCCACTTTGACCTAAGGATTCTAGTCTAGATCTTTTGACTCTGCAGTCTGTTGTTCTTGCACTGTAGGCCACTCTAATAGGAAATAAACAATGTTTAAAAAATGTTAAGTAACCTTAACATTTTTTTCAGATGTATAATTTCATGTTCAGAGTATTAAAAGAATATATTCTTACTTAAGAATTATTATCCATGCTTTTAAATAAAATGCATGGTAACATAATATAAACAAGCTCCCTTGATTTATTAATAATGAGTAGAATATTCATAGCCTATAAACAAGTCAGTTGATTCATAAGCTGAGTCACTGCTTGTCAACAGCCTACTCACAAAGGAAATCTTAGCTGTAATCAAAAGTAAAGATAACAGAAATAATAAAGGACATACTATTTCGCCTCCTGAGTATAGTTTTGGTTTCTAAGTTTAGATACCTACAGTATATTATTAGTGGGTTACCCATTGCCAGTACTAGAACAGCTATTAAAAGAGCAAGGCAGAGTGGAAAGAGTATTAGGATAGAAGTGAGAGGAACAATAATACATTACAATTTTAATGCTACAAACATGTCAGCATTATACAGTCATCAGAAGGCCTCCGTTATTTAGAAGACCTGTGTTCAGATGTGACCTTGGGCAAGTCACTTAAGGTTTCTGAATTTCTTCATCTGTAAAATAAGCCTTACAAAGGTCCATCCAACTTTATTTTATTTATTTTATTATGTTTTTGAAATGGAGTCCCACTTTGTAGCCTAGGCTGGAGTGTAGTGACGGGATCTCAGCTCCCTACAGCCTCCACCTCCCAGATTCAAGCAATTCTCCTGCCTCAGCCTTCTGAGTAGCTGGGATCACAGGCATGCACCACCACACCCAGCTAATTTTTTTTTAATTTTTTTTTTTAGTAGAGATGAGGTTTCACCTTGGCCAGGCTGGTCTCGAACTCCTGACCTCACGTGATCTGCCTGTCTCCGCCTACCAAAGTGCTGGGATTACAGTCTTGAGCCACTGCACCTGGCCCCATCCAACTTTGAATGCAGTTCTGTGTTGAGTGCCATTACCCATCTGGTTGGTTGGTTATTTTAATTGTCAGAATAGATTGATTATTGTTAAATGGATTCTGAATTATTCTTTTAAAGTCCTGAAACGTTGCATTTTTAGTTTCCTGTTAATTGAATGAGTGCTTGATGTAATTTGTTGCAACAACAAAAATAAGTTATATAGGATCAAAAGAATTTAAATTTTCTAATTTTAATACTGTGGGGTTCTGGGAGCCTATTCCGTGACTGTTTTAGAATAAAATGCAATGTAGTTACCTGAGAGACACGCCCTAATACTAGAGCACACAGGTATGAAAATAAGTATTTTTATAAAATTTTAAAAGCATACTTTATGCAATTCAACCTAGTTATGTTTTATTACTTGAATGCTTTTATGGTATATAATTTAGAAACAAATGTCATATAGTGACATGTAATTTATAACATGTTCATTAATTTAAATTCAGAAAATTTCTACTATGATGATGTTGAACAGCATGTGCTAAAACAAATTATCACAGAATTTGTATTTAACTAGAGCGATAAAGTAAATCTACTTATAATTTATTTAATGCTTTAGGCTTTTAGAACAGGTACAAAGTTTTTTTTTAAAAAACACACACATAGGAAGGTTTGAATTTAGAAAACAAATGAAAACAGAATGTGATTATCGTCAAACTTCATTTAAACGCTAAAAGCCCTTATTGCACTAAAAAATTCACAATCTAAAATTAGATTACAAAATTTTCTGTTTCAAAATCAGTTTCTAGAAATTAAAAGTTTTTAAAGCATACTTTATGCTTCCAAAAGCATCAGCTGTAACACATTATGAAGTTATTTTTCTGAATGAATATATTTTGCTTAGAGAATTCTGTGTAGGACTTCTGTGGTTTGTTTTTAGTAGTAAAGATTGTAAAATAGCCATTTTCATTTCTTAGCTAAGCAGAATCATGCATAAGAATCTGCTTATCTTATATACATTGTGATTTTTATTTATATTCTTATATCTTGAAGTATTTGTGTATTTCTGACAAGTCTCCACATCCTTTGACGTGTTTATTTTCCTTGAGTATATAAGCAAGAGGAAATAAATTTGGATTTTTAGAAAAGCTGATATAAATCCTAGAAATTTGAGCCTACAACTGGCTTTCTGGATATAATTTGATGGTGGTACAAAAGCTAAGGGTAAGAAGACTTTTCTCTTTTTAATTTTTATAAACTGATGAGGTACAAATGTAATTTTTTTTGTTTTGTTTTTAAGAGATAGGGTCTCACGATATTGCCTAGGCTTGTCTCTAACTCCTGGGCTCAAGTGATCTGACTGCCTTGGCCTCCCAGATTACTCGGATTACAACTGTTAGCTGCCACACCCAGTTTACAAGTGTAATTTTCTTACATGCATAGATTATGTAGTAATGATACCAGGTCTTTCAGGGTATCCATTCCCCCATAACATATATTGAACCCTTGAAGTAATCTCTCCTCATCTGTCCTCTTCCTACCACCTTAGGGCTACAAATACTGAGCCATTTAGGGGACCTCGTAGAGGGATACTAGTGGGAATGGAGTTGAAGATAAAGTAGATACTAAGAAAGTCTTCAATTTTTATGTTAGTGTAGTTTACATTATTTTCTGATTATAATGATTTATAGAGAGGAAGGGAGGATCACTCGAGCTTAGGAGTTAGAAAGGCTTGACTATTTAGAAATGTTGTGATTTGATTTTTAAATTGACAAGTCATGGGAAATGTGGTATATTTTAATGATGTACTTTAACTTCAGTTTTCATTCACTTTAAGATGGAAGCATTCAAAACATGAAATCACAAAATAGAAAAGCAATTCGATGCACAAAAACTTAAAAAGTGAAAAATGGCTAAAAAATTATAATTTGATTAATGTCAAATTTGTTGATGTTTTTACTGTTAGTTTTATTTACATTTATTCCTAAATTGAAATACACTGAGTAAAAAGTTGTCTGATTTTTTAAAAGTATGATCAAACTTGTCATATTTAAGAACACAGGTTTCTGCCACTTCTATAACTAACATTTTAGATTTTAAGTAAACAAAGTGAATTTTAATACTGAAAATAAATTTTTTGAAGGGATCCTTGAGTATGAAGCCAATTATAACTGTTCTTTAATCTTTACTGTCCACTAACAGTATTTTAGTATTATTTAGGAAATAGGACATGTTTATTTAAATTTTCCTAGTACCTACAGATACATTCTTAGTTACTTATTTCCCATGGTATATAACTATCTTTTTAATGTTAACTTTTACATCGAATAAATCATTTATTTATTTTAATGTTTAAAAATTTCCAGATTTGGCCAGTGAGAGCCCTTTCACCTGATTTTTGATGTCCTGTTAACATATACACACCATTCTTTGAGCACTTATTTTCTGTCAATACAAGATGTCCCAAATTCTTCTAATTTCTCAGCCCTGATTCTAAGATTAGCCATTTCTACAAAGATCTCTAGGTCCTTTTTCCGGAGAATGATACTCAGAAGTTGAGATCTGGGCTCTAATTGTACTTACTGTTATAGTGATATCATTGCTTCTAGTCCTCTCTCTCTGGTAAGAGCTACAAAATATGCACACAAACACATATGTGAGTGACAGCTATATTTATTTCTATGTATGTATGTACATATATATCCACTCAAATTATATTAACTCCCTCAATAAACAGGCAGGTTTTAAAAAATGTTTTGGATTACAAGAAAAATGGAGGAATTTATTTTGTGCTTACATATTTATAATATGACTGTATAGTATGTTTTGTAATGTAGACATTTGTAATGTTAGAAACCTAGTGGCAGTTTTGCTTCTTTCACAAATTTATGGAGTTAAGCAATTTATTTTTATTTTTATTTTTTAATTGTAAAATATACATAATGTAAAATTTAGCATCGTAACCATCTTAAGTTTGTACAGTTTGGTGGTACTCAGTTGTACTACCATCACCATCATCCATCCACAGAACTCTTTTCATCTTACAAAACTGAAACCATGTATTTGTTAAACAACTGGCCATTCCTCCCTCCCCCTAATCTCTGGCAACCACCATTCTACTTTCTGTCTCTGAATTTGACTACTGTAGGTATCTCATATAGTATTTGTCCTTTTGTGACTAGCTTATTTCACTTAGCATAATGTCCTCAAGGTTTTTTTATGTTGTGGGATTGTATTAGGATTTCATTCCTTTTAAAAATTGAATAATTGAAGATGGCTGAATAGGAACAGCTCCAGAGTGCAGTTCCTAGCAAGAACAACACAGAGGGTGAGTGCTCACTGCATTTCCAAACAAGTTTTCACTACCCACAGACCAGGAGATTCCCAGGCCAAAAAGCACCATGAGTTTTCAGTGCAGCTGGTGCTGCAGGTTGGTGCACAGAAACACAAATCTGGGCGGCTGTTTCAACTGACACCTGGAATGCCTGAGAGACAGAGTTGCCCATTCAACTGAAAGGGAGGGGGCTGAGACAGGGAGCGAGGCAGTCTGGCTCGGTGGGTACCACCCCCACAAAACAAGCAATCTGAAACGCTTTGGATTGAGAGTTTTGCAGCAAGTGCAACAGGACCCGAGATGATCCAGCTCAGTGGGGGGAAGGGCGTCCGCAACTACCAAGGCAGCCTCCCAATTCACACAGCAGCTGGGCAGAGCCTGCAGCAGCTCAGCAACACCTCTGCTGGCAGACTGTGACTAGACTACTCTGTGCCGGGTAGGACATCTCTGAAAAAAGGCAGCAGTGCGTCAGGAACTTAAAAATAAAGCTGACTTTCCTAGGTCAGAGCACCTGGGAAAAGAGGCGGTTATGAGTTCCACTGCAGCAGACTTAAAGGTACCTGCCCAGCAGCTCTGTACAGAACAGTGGAGCCCCCAGAACAGCACTTGAGCTCCTGTAAGGGACAGACTGTCTCCTCAAGCAGTTCCCCAACCACCGTATACCCAAAGAGACACTTCATAAAGGAGAGCTCAAGCCAGCTTCTGGCGGGTACGCTTCTGGGACAAAGATAACAGAAGAAACTCAAAGCAACCCTTATTGTTCTGCAGCCCCACTGGTGATTTCCAGGCAAGCAGGTTCTGGAGCAGGCCTCCAACACTCCTGCATCACATGGGCCTGACTGTTAGAAGAAAAACTAAGAAACAGAAAGAAATAGCTTCATCATCGACAAAAAGGACATCCACTCAGAGACCCCATCTGAAAGTCACCAACTACAAAGATCACAGGTAGATAAAGCCACTAAGATGGGAAGAAGCTAGCGCAAAAAGGATGAAAACACCAAAAAGCAGAAGGCTTCGCCTCCAAGGGATCACACCTCCTCTCACCAGCTAAGGATCAAAGATTGATGGAGAATGAATCTGATAAATTGACAGAAACAGGCGTCAGAAGGTGGGTAATAACAAACTTCTCAGAGCTAAAAGAACATGTGCTAACCCAATGCAAAGAAACTAAGTACTTAGAAAAAAGGTTAGATGAGATGCTAACTAGAATAAACAGCTTAGAGAAGAATATAAATGACTCGATGGAGCTGAAAAACACAGCAGGAGAGCTTCATAAAGCATACATAAGTTTCAATAGCCGAATCGACCGAGCAGAAGAAAGGTATCAGAGATTGAAGATCAACTCGAGAAATAAAATGAGAAGGCAAGACTAGAGAAAAAAAGTGAAAAGAAATGAAAAAAACCCTTGAAGAAATAATGGGATTATGTGAAAAGACTTAATCTACGTTTGATAGGTGTGCCTGAATGTGACGGACAGAATGAATCCAAGCTGGAAAACACCCTTCAGGATATTATCCAGGAGAACTTCCCCAACCTAGGAAGGCAGGCAAATATTGAAGTCCAGGAAATACAGAGAACACCACAAAGATATTCCACAAGAAGAGCAACCTCAAGGCACGTAATCTTCAGATTCACCAGGGTTGAAATGAAGGACAAAATGCTAAGGGCAGCCAGAGAAGAAGGTCAGGTTACCCGCAAAGGGACGCCCATCCGACTCACAACCGATCTCTTGGCAGAAACCCTACAAGCCAGAAGAAAGTGGGGCCAATATTCGACATCTTTAAAGAAAAGAACTTTCAACCTAGAATTTCATATCCAGTCAAACTAAGCTTCATAAGCGAAGGGAAAACAAAATCATTAACGGATAAGCAATTGCTGAGAGATTTCATTACCACCAGGCCTGCCTTACAAGAGCTCCAGAAATAAGCGCTAACCAAGGAAAGGAACAACCAGTACCAGCCACTCCAAACACATACCAAATGGTAAAGAGCATCAACATAGTGAAAAAAATGCGTCAACTAACAGGCAAAACATCTAGCTAGCATCAAATGGCAGGATCAGATTCACACATAACAATATTAACCTTAAATGTAATTGGGCTAAATGCCCCAATCCAAAGACACAGACTGGCAAATGGGATAAAAAGTTAAGACCCATTGGTATGCTGTATTCAGGAAACCGATCTCACTTGCAAGGACACACATAGGCTAAAAATAAAGAGATGGAGGAAGATTTATCAAGCAAATGGAGAGCCAAAAAAAAGCAGGAGTTGCAATCCTCATCTCTGATAAAATGGACTTTAAACCAACAAAGATCAGAAGAGACAAGGGCATTACATAATGGTAAAAGTATCAATACATCAAGAAGAGTTAACAATTCTAAACATATATGCACCCAATATAGGAGCACCCAGATACATAAAGCAAGTTCGTAACAACGTGTAAAGAGGCTTAGACTCCCACACAATAATAGTGGGAGACTTTAACACTCCACTGTCAATATTAGACAGATGAACGAGACAGAAAATTAACAAGGATATCCAGGACTTGAACTCAGAACTGGACCTAGCGGACCTAATAGACATCTACAGAAATCTCCACCCCAAATTCACAGAATCTACATTCTTCTCAGCACTGCATTGCACCTGCTTTAAACTTGACCACATAATTGGAAGTAAATTACCCCTCAGGAAATACAAAAGAATGGAAATCATAACAGTCTCTCAGACCACAGGACAGTTAAATTAGAACTCAGAATTAAGAAACTATCTCAGAACTGCACAACTTCTTGGAAACTGAACAACTTGCTTCTGAAAGTTGACTGGATAAACACTGAAATGAATGCAGAAATAAAGATGTTCTTTGAAACAAATGAGAACGAAGACAAAATGTACCAGAATCTCTGGGACACATTTAAAGCAGTGTCTAGAGGAAAATTTAAAGCAATAAATGCCCACCAGAGAAGTGAGGAAAGATCTAAAATTGACACCCTATCATCAAAATTGAAAGAGCTAGAGGAGCAAGATCAAAAAAACTGAAAAGCTAGCAGAAGACAAGAAATAATTAAGATCAGAGCTGAACTGAAGGAGATACACAAAAAACCCTTCAAAAAAAAAATATCAATAAATCCAGGAGCTGTTTTTTTTTTTTTTTTTTTTTTTTTGGCAAAGATCAACAAAGTAGACATGTCGCTGGCCAGATTAATAAAAAAGAAAAGGGAGAAAAAACAAATAGATGCAATAAAAAACAATAAAGGAGATATCACCACCAATTCCACAGAATTACGACCATCAGAGATTACTACAAACAAGTCTATGCACATAAGCCAGTAAACCTGGAAGAAACGGATAAATTTCTGGACACTTGCACCTCCCAAGGCTAAACCAGGAAGAAGTTGAACCTTGAACAGACCAATAACAAGGGCTGAAGTTGAGGCAGCAATTAATAGCCTACCAACCAAAAAAAGCCCAGGTCCAGATGGATTCACAGCTGAATTTTACCAGACGTACAAAGAGGAGTTGGTACCATTCCTTCTGAAACTATTTGAAATAATCCAAAAAGAGGGACTCCTTACCAAATAATTTTATGAGACCAACATCATCCTGATACCAAAACCCGGCAGAGACTCAACAAAAAAAGAAAACTTCAGGCCAATATCCATGATGAACATCGATGCAAATATCTGCAATAAAATACTGGCAAACCGATTGCAACAGCACATCAAAAACCTTGTCCATCATGATCAAGTGGGCTTCATCCTGGGATGCAAGGCTCGTTCAACATTTGCAAGTTTATAAACGTAATGCACCACATAAACAGAACCAAAGACAAAAACCACATGACTATCTCAATAGATGCAGAGAAGGCCTTTGACAAAATTCAACAGCCCTTTATGATAAAAAAAAACTCTCAATAAACTGGGTATTGAAGGAACGTATCTCAAAATAATAAAAGCTATTTGCGATAAACCCACAGCCAATATCATACTGAATGGGCAAAAACTGGGAGCATTCTTTTTGAAATCTGGCACTAGACATGGTTGCCATCTCTCACCACTCCTATTGAATATAGTATTGGAAGTCCTAGCCAGAGCAATCAGGTAAGAAAAATAAATAAAGTGTATTTAATTAGGAAAATAGGAAGTCAAATTGTTTCTATTTGCAGACGACATGATTGTATATTTAGAAGACCCCATCGTCTCAGCCCCAAATCTCCTGAAACTGATAATCAACTTAGGCAAAGTCTCAGGATACAATGTCAGTATGCTAAAATCACATGTATTTCTATACACCAATAACAGACTTAAAAGAGAGCCAAACCAAGAATGAACTGTGATTCACCTTTACTGCAAAGAGAATAAAATACCTAGGAATACAACTAACAAAGGATGTAAAGGACCTCTTCAAGGAGAACTACAAACCACTTCTCAAGGAAATAAGAGAGGACACAAACAGATGGAGAAACATTTCATGCTCATGGTTAGGAAGAATCAGTATAAACTGGCCATACTGCCCAAAGTAATTTATAGATTCAACGCTATGCCCATCAAGCTACCAATGACCTTCATAGAACTGGAAAAAACCACCTTAAACTTCATATGGAACCATAAGAGAGCCCGCATAGCCAAGACAATCCTAAGCAAAAAAGAACAAGGCTAAAGGCATCATGCTACCTGATTTCAAATTATACTACAAGGCTACAGTAATCAAAATAGCGTCATGCTGGTACCAAAACAGAGATATAGGCTAATGGTACAGAACAGAGGCTTTGGAGGCAATGCCACACATCTAACTGTCTTATCTTTGACAACCCTGACAAAAACAAGCAATGGGGAAAGGATTCCCTGTTTAATAAATGGTGTTGGGAAAACTGGCTAGCAGTTTGCAGAAAGCAGAAACTGGACTCCTTCCTGAAACCTTACACTAAATTAACTCCAGGTGGATAAAAGATTTAAACATAAGACCTAACACCATAAATAACCTAGAAGAAAACTTAGGCAAAACCATTCAGGACATGGGCATAGGCAAGGACTTCATGACTAAAACACCAAAAGCATTTGGCAACAAAAGCCAAAATAGACAAATGGAACATAATTAAACTCCAGAGCTTCTGTACAGCCAAAGACACAACCATTATAGGGAATTGGCAACCAATAAAATGGGAAAAAAATTTTGCAATTTACCCATCTGACAAAGGGCTAATATCCAGTATCTACAAAGAACTAAAACAGCTTTACAAGAAAAAAATAAACCCATCCAAAAGTGGACCAAATTTACCCATCTGACAAAGGGCTAATATCCAGTATCTACAAAGAACTAAAACAGATTTACAAGAAAAAAATAAACCCATCCAAAAGTGGACCAAATTTACCCATCTGACAAAGGGCTAATATCCAGTATCTACAAAGAACTAAAACAGATTTACAAGAAAAAAATAAACCCATCCAAAAGTGGACCAAGGATATGAACACTTTTCAAAAGAAGATGTATACGAGGCCAAAAAACATATGAAAAAATGCTCATCATCACTGATTATTAGAGAAATGCAAATCAAACCATATTGAAATACCACCTCACGCCAGTTAGAGTGGCAATCATTAAAAAATCTGGAGACAACAGATGCTGGAGCGGATGTGGAGAAATAGGAACACTTTTACACTGTTGGTGGGAGTGTGAAGTAGTTCATCCATTGTGGAGGACACTGTGGCGCTTCCTCAAGGAAGTAGAAATAGAAATTCCATTTGACTCAGCAATCCCATTACTTGGTATATACTCAAAGGATTATAAATCGTTCTATTATAAAGATACCTGCACACGTATGTTCATAGTGGCACTGTTTATAATAGCAAAGACCTGGAACCAACCCAAATGCCCAGTGACGATAGACTGGACGAGGAAAATGTGGCACATATACACCATGGAATACAATGCAGCCATAAAAAATGATGAGTTTGTGTCCTTTGTAGGGACATGGATGAATCTGGAAACCATAATTCTCAGTAAACTGACACAAGAACAGAACATCAAACACCGCATGTTCTCACTCACAGGTGGGTGTTGAACAATGACAACACAGGGACACGGGGAGGGGAGCATCACACATGGGGGTCTGTTCTGGTATGGGGGGCACCAAGGGAGGGACAGTGGAGGTTGGGGAGGTCAGAGTGGGATAACATGGGGGAGAAATGCCAGATGTAGGGATGGAGGCAGCAAACCACATTGCCATGTGTATACCTATGCAACAGTCCTGCATGAGCTGCACATGTATCCCAGAACTTAAAGTACAATGAAAAAAAATTGAATAACATCCCATTCTGTGTGTGTATATCATATTTATACATTATCATAGAATATAATTTTATTTTTAATGTAAAGTAGATTTTTAGCATTCTTATTTCTATTTAGGAGAACTTACTTTAGCCATTTTCTTTTAGATTGGTCTGCTGGCATCAAATCTGTTTTTCTTTATCTGAGAACATCTTGATTACTCCATGATTCCTAAAGGATATTTTCACTGGATATGTAATTCTGGATTGACAGTTCTTCTTTCAACCCTTGGAAAGTGTTGTGCCACTTACTTCTGCCTCCGTGTGATGAAATCATAGAATTCTGCTGTCATTTGAATTGTTTTGCCCTTAAAGTTAAGATGGGTTTTCCCCTAAGTACTTGAAAAAATCCTTCTCTTTGTCTTTAGTTCTTAAGGGATTTGATTATCATGTGTCCTGAGATGGATTTCTTTAGGTTTACCTTATTTGCAGTTTGCTCAGCTTCTTGAGTATATAGGTTAATGTCTTTTGCCAAATTTGGGAAGTTTTCAGCTGTTACTTGAGTACTTTTTAAACTTGCTCTCTTTCTCCTTTTCTTCCAGGATTTGAATGACATGAATGTTAGATCTTTTGTTATAGTCCTGCAGATGCTTGCCACTGATCATTGTTTTAGGGTCTGTTTTTTCTTTATTATTTAGATTAGGTAATTTTCATTATTTTTATCTTCAGAATTACTGATTCTTTTGTCATTTTCATTCTGCTGTTGAGCCCTCCTAATTAGTTTTAATTTGAGTTTTGTCTGTTTTATATTTGCTGAGACTTTGTTTTTTCAGGCATTTTATGTAAGTAATTGCTTGTTGAACAATTTTTGTGATGACTGCTTTGAAATGTTTGTCACATAATTCAAAGATCATTTGTCATCTTTTTGTTGGGATCTGTTGGTTGTCTTTCTCATTCATGTTGAGATATTCCTGGTTCTTGGTATAAGTGAATTTTTTGTTACATCTTGGACATTTGCATATTATGAGACTGGATCTTATTTATGTCTTCTGTTTTTGACAGATCTCCTCTGATAACATGCCACCAGTGGAAAGGGGACACTCTCTCATTACTACAAGGTGGGGGTAGAAGTCCAGCTTCCTCATCTGGTTTTTTTTTTGTTTGTTTTTTTGTTTTTTGTAACCTGGAGTGGAAAGGGTGCCTTGTTACTGCTCAGTGTGGGTGAAGTTCAGGCTCCCCTTAAGCTTCTACAGACACCTGCTTTGCTGGGAGCCGTAGGGGCACTTTGTTGTTATTCTCCACATAGCTTTTATTCATGTAAAAGTGAAAGCTGTTATCACCTTTGGGCTGTGATGAAGTTTCCATCAGCTTACTCAGCCTTCTTCTATACCACCTTGATGGGGGCAGGGGGAAGGGAGTTTCTTGTATGGGAATCTTTCAGTTCCTTTGGGAATATACCCAAAAATGGAATTGCTGGATCTTATGGCAATTCTATGTTTAATTTTTTGAGTAACCACCAAACTTTTCCACAGTGGCTGTACCATTTTACATTCCTACCAGCAGTGCACAAGAGTTCCAGTTCTCTACATCCTTATCAACACTTGTTTGTTTTCCTTCCTTCTGTTTCTTTCATTTCAGTAGCTGTCCTTTAGTGGGCGTGAAGTGGTTACTTCTGGTTTTTGATTTGGATTTTTCCGATGATTGCTTATGTTGAGCATCTTTTTATGTACTTGTTGGCTATTTTTACATATTCTTTGGAGAAATGTTTAAGTTCTTTGTCCATTTTTTAATCAGCCTGTTTGGGTTTTCTTGTTTATATATTCAGGGTATTAATCTCTTACATATGATTTGCAAATATTTTCTCCCATTCTGTGGGTTGTCTTTTTACTGTGATAGTGCTCTTTGATGTACAAAAGTTTTTATTTTGATGAAATCCAAGTCACCTATTTTTATTTTGCTGCATGTATCTTGGTAACATGTCCAATAAATCATTGCCAAATTCAAACTTTTCCCCTTTGTTTTGTTCTAAGAGTTTTTATAGTTTACCTCATTACATATAGATCTATTTTGAGTTAATCTTTGTAGCTATCCATTTCTTTCCTATCTCCTTTGCTAAAAAGAAAACAAAAGCTTCGTGACCAAAGATCGAACACTGAGTAACAATTTTACTATTAAGGTGGAAACTAGATCCAATCCAAAGGGGTGCTTGTCAGGATAAGACTCAAGGCTCAGGAGAGGGAAAGTTGTAGGTTTTTTAGAGCTGAAACCCATGAACAATCTGTTTTATATCAGATAAAGTCTGTCTGTGCCTGATTAGATGGCGTATATAAGCTAACTGTTTAGGCATTGTGTTCCCCTGAATTGTTGGAGGTTTTTCTGGAAAGGTGTCTTGGTGGTGAACATGATTTGGTTAACAGGTGATGATGGCATTATGGTAGTTTTAATAAAAATGTTTTTAAACATACCTGTGATCGGGCTAGGTGGCTAGGTCAGGATTCGTTGCCTTCCTTTTGGGGTCACTTTCTTTTTTCCTATAGTACCTTTTTTTAAGGAGTTTCTTTAATGATAATCTGTTGCTGACAGAAATCTGTTTTTCCATCCTTATAGATATTTTTGCTGTTTATAGCGTTGTGGTGTTAACAGTTATTTTCTCTCACAACAATGAAAGTATCATACTCCAGTCTTCTGGCCTACAGTTTTTTCTATTGACAAATCAAGTATTAGTCTAGTTATTTCTTTTAAGGCAATCTGTTTCCCTCTGCTACATTTTTTTAATTTTTAATTTTATTTTTTGAGACAGAGTTTCAGTCTGTTGCTCAGGCTGGCATATAATGGCGCTGTCTTGGCTCACTGCAACCTCTGCCTCTTGGATTCAAGTGATTCTCCTGCCTCAGCCTCCCAAGTAGTTGGGATTACAGGTGTGCACCACCACACTCAGCTAATTTTGTGTTTTTGGTAGAGACGGGGTTTTGACATGTTGGTCATGCAGGTCTTGAACTCGTGACCCTAGGTGATCTGCCCACCTGGGCCTTTCAAAGTGCTGGGATTACAGGTGTGAGCCACTGTGCCTGGCTTGCTCTGACAACATTTAAATTCTTCTCTTTTTACTCTGCTTGAGTTTTTGGAGATTCTTGACTCCATAGATTAGTGTCTTTCATTGGGTCTTGAAGAGTTCTAAGCCATTATTTATTTAAATATTCCCTCTGCTTTCATTCTCCCTTCAGGATAGATATTAGGTCTTATTACTTATTTACTTTAGCCATTCTGAAAACTGTGTGGTAATATTTCATTATGGTATTAATTTGCATTTCTCTAATGGTTAGTATGTTGTACATCTTTTTATGTGCTTATTTGCATGTTTATGCTCTTCATTGAAATATCTTTTCATGATTTTTGTCTATGTTCTAATTGGATTGTTTGCTTTTTTATTATAGGTTTTCAGAGGTCTTTATATATTCTAAATACTAGTCCTTTACTGATTATGTGGTTTGATATATTTTCTCCCAACCTGTAACTTTTAATCCTTAACAGAATCTTTGCAGAGTAGACATTTTAAATTTTGATGAAGTCTAATTTATCAATTTTTCCTTTTATGGATCATGATTTTGGTGTCAAGGCTGAGGAATCTGCCTAGCCTGAGTTCTGAGAACATTTTCTTCTGTGTGTTTTCCTAAAGGTTCTATAGTTTTATGTTTTCCGTTTATGTTTATGATCAACATTTAAGTTAATTTTAATATAAGTTGGAGAGTTAGGTTGAGGTGGCGTTTTGTTTTGTTGTTGTTGTTTTTGCCTCTAGATGTCTAAAAGAAATGTTCCAGCATCATTTTTTGGAAAAACTATTTTTTCTTCCGTTGAGTTGTTTTTGTACCTAGTCAAAAATCAGTTGTGCATATTTGTATACGTTTCATTTGTGACACTGATCTATTTATCTGCCTACCAATACCATACAATCTTGATTACTGTTGCTATCTGTTAAATCTCAAAATCAACTAAACTGAGACCTCTCACTTTATTTTTTTCAAAATCCTTTTAGTTTTTCTAGTTCCTTTGCTTTTCCATATAAATTTCAGGATAATCCAAATTTTCAAAAATTCTTGCTGGGATTTTGATAGGATTTGCATCAAACTTTGCTCTCGTTTGATTGTCATCTTCAAAATTCATGTGGAAATTTAGTTTATACTATAGTAGTACTGAGAGATGTCAAAAACCTTTAAGAGGTATTTAGATCATAAGCGCTCTGCCCTCACGGATGGACTGTCATTATCACCGGAGTGGATTCATTATTATGGGAGTCAGTTCACCCACTTTCATCCTCTTTTTGCTCTTGTACCATGTGATGTCTTCCACCATGTTATGATGTAGCAGGAAAGCACTTGCTGGATGCCGGCATCTTGATATTGGATTTCCTAGTCTCCAGAACTGTGAGCCAAAAAAATTTCTGGTAATTTGTGTATTTAGATCATTTATATTTAATGTAATGATTAATGTGTTAGAGCTTAAGTGTGACATTTTATTTTATTTTTTGTTTTCTTTTTTTTTTCTCTGTTAACTTTTTTTGTTTTCTTGTGGGTTATGTGAACATTTGTCTAATTCTATTTTGATTAACTTATAGTATTTTTATTGTTCCCTTTGTATAGCTTTCTTGGTGGCTTGTGTAGGTATGACATAACATATACCAACTTACAACAGTCTAGTCTACTGGTGTTATTTTACAAGTTCAAGTGAAATATAGAAACCCTGTCTCTCTTGACGTATTTTTACCCTACTGTTTATAATTGTGTTAAATATTTTCTTGACTTGTAATCACATCAGACAGTGTTTTAATTTTTCTTCAACTGTCACGTCTTTAATTAAAACTCAAGAGGAGAAGGAAAATGTATTACATTTAGCCATATTTTTGCTTTCTGTATTCTTTTTTCCTGATGTTCTAAGGTTTCTTCTCTTTTGTTTAAAGAACTTTCTTTAGCTATTTCTTCCTGTAGGTACTTCCATTGGATGCAGATTCTTTGAGGTTTTCCTTCATTTGAGTATGTCTTGACTTCTCCTTGATTACTAAAGCAATTCCTGGGTCGTTCTTGAAGGGCATTTCTTCTGGTTATTGGATTCTGGTTTGATGGTTATTTTCTGTAAGCACCTGAAAAATACTGTGCCACTTCCTTCTGGCCTCCATGGTTTTTGGTAAGAGAATTATCTCACTTTTCTATTCTTTCTTTTTTAATTCTTTTTCCTCTCTTTGTTTTAATTTTAATAGCTTCTAGTGCTGTGTCTTAAGCATTCATTCGTTTATCTTGATCAGTGCTTAAATTTGTTAATCCCATCCATGTTATTTTTTATCTTAAATACTGATTTTTAAAAATCTTCATATGGGTTATAGTTTTCTGCTTCTTTGCATGTCTATTTATTTCCAGTGGGATGCCAAACATTGAGAATTTTGCCTTGATAGGTCCTGGATGTTTTTTCTTCCCGCAAATATTCTTGCGGGAATAAAAACAAACTGTTTATAAATAAATCATTTACATCTAAGAATATCTTTGTTCTTAGATGTAAATGGTTTAACCTAACATCTTTGTTCTTATATGTAAATGGTTTATTTAAATAAACAGTTTGATCCTTTTGAGTTTTGCTTTTAGGCTTTCTGAGGTTGGACCAGAGTAGTCTTTAGATTTAGGTCTAATTTGGTCCCATTAGTAACACAGTACCCTTCTGAGTATCCTTATCTGATGATGTGTATTATGAGATTTAAAAAATTGTGGTTGGTGGGCGGCTGGGTGCTGTGACGCACACCTGTACTCCCAGCACTTTGGGAGATTGAGGTCGGCAGATCACGAGGTCAGGAGATGGAGACCATCTCGCCAACATGGTGAAACCTCATTTCTACCAAAAATACAAAAATTAGGTGGACCTGGTTGTGCATGTCTGTAGTCCCAGCTACTCGGGAGGCTGAGGCAGGAGAATCACTTGAACTCAGGAGTCAGAGGTTGCAGTGAGCTGAGATCGCAACACTGCACTCCAGCCTGGCAACGGAGTAAAACCCTTGTCTCCAAAAAAAAGAAAGAAACTGGTTGGTGGGAACCTAAGTGAGCTCCAGGGATTCCTTCCCCAGGGTTCTCTCCCTTGCCTTAGGCACACTCTTTACATATATATGCTGATGAGAACTCCACGGAACACTCCAGGGGGTTGCATTGTAGGTCTTGGAGCTTGCTATTTGCACAGTGTGTAACTTTCTTCTGCCCTGTATCCTGCCCTGTGAACTGTAGCTCTTTTTACCCCTTGAACTCCTTCACCTTTTAACTGAGGGAGATTGCTGGACTCTACCTGGGTTCTCCCTCCTGTACTGCAGCCTAGAAGCTGGGTCACTGTTTTTGTTTCTGCTTTCACAGGAATAATTGTGCCTTGTGTTGCCAGTTGTTCAGTGTTTGAAAATAATTGTTTCATGCATTTCATATAGCTTTTTAGTTGTTTAACGTGGGGAGAGTAAATCCAATCCACTACTTTATTTGGCTCAGAGTTGAAGTTTTTTTAGAGACAGTCAATAAACAAGTAAAATATAAACAAATATTTCAGGTGGCTATAAGTACTATTAAGAAACGAAGAAGCGGCCAGGCGCGGTGGCTCAAGCCTGTAATCCCAGCACTTTGGGAAGCTGAGATGGGTGGATCACGAGGTCAAGAGATCGAGACCATTCTGGTCAACATGGTGAAACCTCGTCTCTACTAAAAATACAAAAAATTAGCTGGGCATGGTGGCGCGTGCCTGTAATCCCAGCTACTCAGGAGGCTGAGGCAGGAGAATTGCCTGAACCCAGGAGGCGGAGGTTGCGGTGAGCCGAGATCGCACCATTGCACTCCAGCCTGGGTAACAAGAGTGAAACTCAGTCTCAAAAAAAAAAAGAAACCTGAAGGAGCAAAGAAGGGAGATAGATAAGGAGTACCAACAGGATTGGAATGTTAGATAAGAGAGCTGGTGAGAGAAGGACTTGATTGAGAAATGAACTATTCTGATTATCTTTTACTATGTAATGATCTGCCCCCGATCTAGTGACTTTTCTCATAGATGTGCAGTTTGGGCAAGGTTAGGCTGAAACAGCTTGTTTCTGCTCTGCTAGGCATCAGCTGAGGGCAATAGAAAGGCTAGGGGCTGGAATCATCTGAAAGATTCCTCACTCAACATGTAGGTGGTTGATACTGATTGTCTACTGAGATCTCATTTGGGATGTGGCTGGAACCCATATATAGTCTTTCCATTGGCTGCTTGGCTTCCTTCCTCAGTACACGGAAGCTGGATTCTAAGAATAAGGATCTGAGAAAGGGCCAGGAGGAAGTTAATATGCCTTTTCTAACCCAGCCTTAAAAATCATGCTGTGCTTTACAGGGAGTCACTAAGGCTGGTCTGTATTAAAGGGGGCTGGAATTAGATTCTTCCTACTTTTGCCGGAGGCAAGTTAGACTGCTACTTTGTAGGGAGGCAAGTCAAAGAATTTGTGGACACGTTTTAAAGTTCAACGGCAGTGATATTTAAGCAAAAGAGGTGAGGACATCCAGGGAAAAGTGTTCCAGGTACATGGTGCAGATACATAAAGACCCTCAAAGATGCTGGATGCCTGATAGTTTAGATTTGCTTATAGTTTAGTTACCACTGCACAGCATCACCTCCTTGAAGGCAGGGAGAACAGTGTTGAAAGATAGTTGCAGTTAAGTAATTTTTTTGTAGAAGGCCCCATGTATTAAAAAATTTAAAAATGAGTGTATAAACTTTAATCTAGTAATTCTTTCTTTGGAAAATTATCTTAAGGAAAAAAATTAAGCAATGCTGTAGTGAATATTTGGAAGTGCTTAAATGCCCATTAATAGCACATTAATTAAATTATGCTTTGTATATTGGAACACTGCAGTTTTTAAACTAAATATTTGGCACAGAAAAATGAGTGAGTGTTGAGGGACAAGAAGTAGATTTCAAATACTGGTAAATAAAATTGTCCTATTTGGTTAAAAGCACTCTCTATATATAATAAATAAATATATGCATAGAATAGAGAAGGTTCTGGTGAGGTGGATATCAAATTATTAATAACTGCTATGATAGGCTGGGTGTGGTGGCTCATGCCTGTAATTCCAGCACTTTGGGAGGCTGAGGTGGGTGGATCACCTGAGGTCAGGAGTTCAAGATCATATTGGCAACATGGTGAAACCCCTTCTCTACTAAAAATACAAAAAAATTAGCCGGGCGTGGTGGTGGGCACCTGTAATCCCAGCTACCAGGGAGGCTGAGGCAGGAGAATCACTTGAACCCAGGAGGCTGAGGTTGCAGTGAGCTGAGATTGTGCCATTGCACTCCAGCCTGGGCCACAGAGTGAGACTTCATCTCCAAAGATGAGATGAGATAAGATAAGGTAAGATAAGATAAAGCAATGGTAGCTATTTTATAGTTGCTTTTCAGAAAACTGTTGCTGTTAGAACAAATATATTTCTATTGTAAAAGCAAAAGCACCCTTTAAAATAATACGTTGATACCTTTTTATTAACTAAAGAAGGGGGAGTAAGAGAAAATATATACACAAAAAGTGTAGAATGATGTAAAACCAAGATTTTTCAAGAGATTTTCTCTTGATTATACATTACTTTTATTTCCTTGTATATGTTTTTGTATTAATTGTAATTTAATTGTTAAAAAACTAATAAGCAGATACATATTAAAATAGTTGTAGGCGTTACTGTTAAGCAGTCTTGTTTTCTTGTTTTAAGAGTAGCTATCATGAACAATTCACTTGGAGACTAGCAAAATCAAGAGATCTCTTGGTTTTCATTAGTGTAAAAAACTGCAAAATTTCTTTACTGGATGCAAAATATGTGACTTAACGACTTTCGATTTATACACAATTCTTAAGCTATCATTCTTCATTAAAATGTGGCTGTTTTCCATATTTATCTTATTCTTTGTCACATCTTTATTTTCAGTAACCTTGCATATTTATGAATAAAATTCTAGTTGATGTACTAATACTTTAATTAATACATTTTATTGCAAAAATGTTTTTATGTTAATTGTTCTCATTTCACTGTCTTCTTCCTTTATTTTATATAAATAATTTGTAATTCATTTTGTTCTTATATACCATAGGATGTGTTTTGGAGATGCAGACAAAATATCTTTGATGAAATGAAGAAGAAATTTTTACAGGTAGACTGCTGATGTAATTGCTTTAGTGTGATAATCAGCAGAGCAAGTAACAGCATGTTAGTGTTTTTATTTAATATCAAGGCATGTCTTATGTTTTATGCTTGTTTGGCTATTTTATTTTACCCAATTTTAATAATAAAGTCACCTTAAATGAATTTATGTCTGACAGTACCTTGTTTTCAACTAGTGAGTGAGGGAGAAAAAATTGACAGAAAAACTAAAGAATTCTTTGCTATGATGTTGGTTATTGTAGTTGCCTATTTTTCCAGATATATTTATTTTCTGAAATATTAATAATGTAGGAAATTAAATCATTTAAAAATTTACAAAGTTGAAATCCAGAAATCCTATTAATGTTAACTTCCTGAGCGCCTCTGTGCACTACAGACTTAAACTTCCATGTGATGTAGCATTCCAGTCTAACCTTTACTTAATACTTGATTTTCCTTTAGTCCCTTTGCTCTGTTTTTTGTCCCCCAGAGTTCCTCCTTTAATCTCTTCTATCTTCCCAAGTGTGGCAAGAGACCACTTAGGAAAAGATCATGTAGATAGCATCAGAGTTGGCTGGGGTTTTGAGGTGGGGTAAAGAGAGGATCTTAAAAATAAAATCTGTTTTTTCGTGTAAGTTAGGACCTTCATTAATAGCCCTAGAATTGTTACTTGTTAAAATGAAAATGCAGAGTCTGAATAAAGCTGATACCTTTTTTTTTTTTTTTTTTTTTTTTGAGACAGAGTTTTGCTTGTTACCCAGGCTGGAGTGCAGTGGCACGATTTTGGCTAACTGCAACCTCCACCTCCTGGGTTCAAGCAATTCTCCTGCCTTGGCCTCCAGAGTAGCAGGATTACAGGCATGCACCACAACACCTGGCTAATTTTTTTTCTTTTTAGTAGCGATGAGGTTTTGCCATGTTGGCCAGGCTGGTCTTGAACTCCTGACCTCAGGTAATCCAACTGCCTTGGCCTCCCACAGTGCTAGGATTACAGGCATGAGCTACCTCACCCAGCGGCTGATACATTTTATAAATTTCAATCAGCAAAAATATTCATACCATCAATTCTCTTTTAAAATCTGTGGTTATACATTAATCTTGAACTGTGGATACCCTGATGGGTAATGCTGTAAGGCCTAATTACTTAGCTTATGGCAGCACCTGTACCAAAAGGGAGAGAAAATGGACATACTGTGTGTGTGTGTGTGTGTGTGTGTGTGTGTGTGTGTGTGTGTGTAAAAGCTTGTAACCATAATATTAGCCTTTGCAATAACATTGAGAGGAAGAAAGTCTTTAGAGAGCATGCATTGAATTTAGAGGTAAAGAAATACCTTCATAATTTTAAAATACTTAAATTTTTTTCTCTTAGAAATATTTAAATTTGATAATTTTGAATTTTGTTTTATATTAACTTATATTCTACTTGCTAATGCCATTCTGAACATATACTATCAATTTTAAACCTTAGTTTGTATTCTTTAATAAGAAACACATAGGAAGTATTTTTTTTTTTTGAAATAAAAATTATGAAGCCAGAAGAGAGTGGGGGCCAATATTCAACATCCTTAAAGAAAGGAACTTTCAATCCAGAATTCCATATCCAGCCAAACTAAGCTTCATAAGTGAAGGAAAAATACAATCTTTTGTGAAACAAGCAAATACTTAGAGATTTCATCACCACCAGGCCTGCTTTATAAGAGCTTCTGAAAGAACCACTACACATAGAAAGGAACAACCAGTATCAGCCATTCCAAAAATATACCAAAAGGTAAATAGCATCAACATAATGAAGAATCTACATCAACTAATGGGCAAAACAGCCAGCTAGCATTAAATGGCAGTATTAAACTCACATATATTAATAATAATCCTAAATTTAAATTGACTAAATGCTCCAATCAAAAGACACAGACAGGCAAATTGGGTAAAAAGCCAAAACCCATTGGTTTGCTGTATCCAGACCTATCTCACATGCAAGGATACACAAAGACTCAAAGGGATGGAGGAAGATTTACCAACCAAATGGAGAGCAAAAAAATAAATAAAAAGCAGGAGTTGCAGTTCTCACCTCTGATAAAATAGACTTTAAAGCAACAAAGATCAAAAGAGGCAAAGAAGGACATTACATAATGATAAAAGGATCAATGCAACAAAAAGAGCTAACGATCCTAAATATATACGCACCCAATACGGGAACACCCAGATACGCAAGACTTATGAAGAGACTTAGACTCCCACACAATAATAGTGGGAGGCTTTAACATCACTTTGTCAATAATAGACAGATCAATGAGACAGAAAATTAACAAGGATATCCAGGACTTGAACTCAGACCTGGAACAAGTAAACTTAATAAACATTTACAGAACTCTCCACCCCAAATCCACAAAACGTACATTCTTCTCAATACCACATCACACCTATTCTAAAAGTGACTACATACTTGGAAGTAAATCACTCCTCAGTAATTACATAGCATTTCACAGGTTTAAATGAAATATCGGTTGGCTACTTGTTTGTTATTTTCCTCCCTTATTTTTTTCCTGTCTCCATTGTTAAGCACAATTATTGACATTAAAGAGGTTTTTAATACCCATTTTTAGACTGCATTCTAGCCTGGGCAATAAAGCAAGACTCCCGTTCTCTCTCCCTCTTTCTCTTCCTCTTTCTTTCTCTCTTTCATTCTTCTCTCTCTCTTTTTATTTCTTTCTTTCTTAAAAAAAATTATGATATTGTTATCAGAGAACTCAGATTTGAACTTAAAACTATTGGAAATGTTAAGAAAAGGAGACAAGATGACTTAAGAGGCAAACATCTCTTCAATGAACTCTAAAATTTCTTGGAACTATACCAACCACTTCTAGATGTTTCTAGCAGCTAAGTCTATCTTTGAAAGAAGATTGTTTTTAGTGTTTTTTAATCTCATGTGTTTCACCTTTTGTAAACAAGAGTACGGTTTTATTCTTTTTACTCTTTTTTTTTTTTTTTGAGTCTTGCTGTCACCCAGGCTGGAGCGCAGTGGTGCGGTATCAGTTCAGTGGAGCCTCTACCTTCCGGGTTTCAAGTGATTCTCTTGCCTCAGCCTTCTGAGTAGCCGAGTTTACAGGCATGTGCCACCATGCCGGGCAAGTTTTGTATTATTAGTAGAGACAGGGTTTTGCTGGGTTGGCCATGTTGTTCTCAAACTCCTGACCTGAAGTGGTCCACCCACCTTGGCCTCCCAAAGTGCAGTGATTACAGACATGAGCCACCTTGCCCGGCCTTTTTTACTTTTTTTAAAAGGATTTTTTCCTTTAAACTTTGCTAGGAAATCTGGCTTTGTTTCTGCAGTGAATCTAGACACACAACACTCTTAGCATATACAGTAAATGAAACTGCTGTTGACTTTCTCTTAGTTTCACAAGTGTAGTATTGCTATGAGTTGTCTAAAATAAATAGTTTCAACTTTATGATTTGTACCTTTTTTTGTACTTGGCTAGATTTTCTGTGTAGAAAACTTTGTGCCCTTCCGATAGCACATCTATACTACATTAAATGTTTTTCTAAATGGAACCTGCTTTAGGCTTTTCTAAAACTTTGCACTTGTTTTCTGTTACCTCAGATTCATCAGAGAACCCTTTCGACTCAAAATTTTTGCCCCTTTCCCTAAATCATGACGTATCCTCAGATGCCTTTGCTTAATGTTGGGTGTAGTCTTAAATGAAAAGTAGTACCCTCCCATCCCTAACAACAACACCATCATCATATCTTTCTCTGCTTGAACTTGGATGTGCTTAAAGGTATTTAGGTATGTTTATTTTTTATCTATTACTATGTAACAGTGGACCCTAAAATGTAGGACTTAATAGGGTAATTAGTTTATTTGTTCTGAATTCTGTGGGATGGAATTGGGGCCAGGGCTCACCAACTATTCAGTTCTGCTCCACGTGGCATCATCTAGAATTACTTGGCTCCATCATCTAGAATTACTTGGCTTCATTAAGATGGTGGCAAGCATTGGGTGGAATGTCCAAAAAGCCTTTCTCATAGATCAGGCACCCTAGTGTCTCCACCAAGTGACCACTTCCTCTCTATGTGGATTGCTACTGCTTCCTCACAGCATGCTGATCCCAGGGTAACTGGATTTCTTACATGGTGGCTGCCTTAAAAGAGGGAAGGTTCCAAGAAATACAAAAGCAAAAACTGCTGGTTTCTTAAGGTCCTGCCTTAAGTTACATAGTATCACTTCTGTCACATTCTGTTGGTCTTAGATGGTCACATGGCCAGGTCAGATTCATTGGAAAAGGAAAAAGAAAAAAGAATGGCAAATAATTTTTTTACTATCTTTAATCCACCTCAAGATGTAATTGTTTTTACCTTTAGGCATAAGTAGGAACAGTCTGGGTTAGAGCCACAAAGAAATTAAGAAGATAGCTGCCGCAGTTTCCCGTTTCCAAGAAATACCTTTTTACATTTAAATATTTTGGAAATGTTTCCTCCATGTTTAGTTTATATTGTATAATTGTTTTTCCCTCTTGAAAAGCTGTTAAAAAAAAAAAAACAAAAACATTGCTAAATCTTATTGGTGGTGTCTTAAAATTGTAACAACAAAAGAATTGTTTTATTATCAGTTCCCAAATTGGAGAAGGGAAAGGAAGAGAGAAATTTTACTTTAGTGTGATTACTATTAGCAGTGGTGATTCTAAAATTCAGATGAAATCCACAATTAGACTAAAGTATAGGTGAAATAAGAATGGGCCCAGAAAGTTGAGTGTAAAATAGAATTTAACGAGTGGCTAGCTTAGAGCTTTAAAGAAGAACGGAACTTTTTATTTGTTTAAATCATCCTACAACAGAATTCAAGGTAAAATGTAATTTGCTGAGAAATTATATGTATAGGAATTTTAAGGAAACAAAATATATGAACTTTTATGTAGGTGTTCATCGCAGAATTATTTGTAAAAGTATAATAAAGTCTAGTCTAAGAGTCAGTAAAATAGAACTAAATTATTATTAATCCATGTACTAAAAATACTACTTTGCTATTAAAATGATGAGTTAGGAAAAGTTTTACAGGGAAAGATTGCATGATATAAGAAGGGAGTTCGAAAACAGCATGTATATCGTAATCCAGTGTTTGTGATATGAAGCATGTATGTATGCTTCTCTCTCTGTTTCTCTCTCTCTCTCTCTCTCTCTCTCTCTCGTGTGTGTGTGTGTGTGTTTGCAGATAAAATATTTGGGAGGATATATGTAAGAATGTAAATAATTACCTGTGGCTTGTAGAGTTACAGATTATTTCCATTTTTCCCTTTATATTCTTACAGTTTTTTAAAAAGCAAAATTATTTATATGTACAGAAAAGGAAAAGAAGGGCTGTTACTAAAAAGAATGTAAGCCACACATGAGATTGAATTTTGTTTTTTCTGTATAATACATGTAGTGTTCAGACAGGATTCCATTGAGGGATAATTTTCCCATATGGAAGGAGAAGCATTTGGAGTGCTTGTACCCTGCATTCACATATTTAGGGAAAGAACCAATAACTGCTAATGTCTGGCCATAGGATGTTGCCACATCTCCATTCTTACGTATGATTACTGTTACAGCACTTTTGATTTCTAAATGCTTAGAGTTGTCTTACTTTGACTATCAACTGCAGCCTGTTTGAAGCTTTAAAATCTGTCTACTACAGTATTTTATACCAGGAACACTGAATCATGCAGACCTGACCTATGCCTGAAGTAGACTATCGAATCCATGAAAGTGGACCTTTCGTAGTTGAGATATACTTTGAGTCATTTACTCTTTCGTCATAAAGCATTCTTAAAAAGATCTATTTTACGTTTTTTAGTTTAGGATTAAAGTATGTAAAATCTATTATATGTGTTAATATAACATCTTAAATGTGTAGCTGAAGGCTTTTTTCCTTTTTGAAACATATATTAATAATGTTCTTTGTTTTTTATTTTTATTTTTTAAATAAGTTATTGGTAATTAAATATTTTGATGTGTCTGAATTGTAGTACTATCCAATTTATTTCAAATATTATACTAATGGAAACTTTTTTCTAAACTAATTGGAATAACTTTAAATGATCACTTGGAAACTCAAAATTGTATGTCACAGAAACAAATGATAATTGTATTACTTCAAACAAGAAACTTTGTGGCTATCCCATCTTCAGTACTAGCCAATTATAATTATTCTTATTTAAAAATGGATAATATAGAAGCAACAAAAGGTTGCGATTGATAGTGTTATAAAAAAGAAGGAAGAATTCAATTTTTGTGCACACCCTCAGTTTGTAGAGATCATATTTCTGAATAGCCCATTATGGAGATAGTGAGACATCTAGATCCATTTTAATGCTGCACCTGACTTTCAGGGAAAGCAAGAGATTTACATCATTAGATTTGTATATCAGAAATACTATTCTGGGTTGAAGGAATATAAGATTGGAAGAAGTTAAACTTCTTAGGAAGCTGTTTCATAATTTTGTTGTAGGATATTCTTTTTGCTGCAGGCAGGAATAAAGTGAAGGAGGTAGTTCAAGAGATAATCAAAAGGTAGAATTGATAGGATTTGGAGACTATGTGAGGTAAAGAGGGAACCTGCTCGGCTCAGCTGTTTGATTTCAGCAGCAAGGCAGATGATGTGCCATTCATTGAGATGGCCATTATAGAAGGGGGGAAAGGAATTTCTTTCATTAAGTATCTTTGATGTAGTCTTTTACCCCTGTGGAAAGTGGAAAGGTGATGTCTTTTAACAGCTTGAGGGAGGACATAGCTTATTTGAGAAAGTTTCCTTTTAAAAACTCTTTTTTATCTTGGTAATTACTGGGTTATGTACTAGACGGAAAAGCAGGAAGAAGAATTGGTGACCCTAATTCCTTTCTGTATTGGTAATTGAAACTGTTTCCTTGTTTTTCCCTCTCCCTCCTCCTGGCTTATCTGTTTGGATAAGCTTGTCAGCTTCTGACACATTAATAAACGGAGCTTTTCGGACATCTGGGCTTATGGATACAGTAGCATAAAGGTCAAGAGGTCTGGTAGCCTGTATCTCTTAGTTACAGATTTTGTAATCTTTAGACAGTCCTTACTGCATTTTTGCACAATTCCCCCCCACACACACTTTTTTTTTTTAGGAGATCCAGAAATACTTGATTAGACTGTGCTAGCATGATGATACATTTTTAAGCATCAGATTTTATAATTTTTAACTTAAAATTGCTTAAATATTACTATCTTCATGGCTTATTGGCCATGGATTTATAATTTTAAAGGTGAATGTAAATATCACTGGAATGATTGTTGATTCTGAAGTATGCCCTGGTTTTCTCAAAACAAACATATATGGTACTTATATGTTTGACATATCCATTAGAATGTGTTTCAGATTACAGTAAAATGGAGGAAATAGCTCAGAGAAAATACTTAATATTTTGTGAGGTCTTTTACATTTAATCATAAAATTTTATGGCTAATTATACTTTTGTTTTGCTTTAAAGATAAATAATACATAAAGTCATATTTTTCTTAAAATTTCAGATAGAAAATGCTGCTGAAGAACCTAGAGTCTTATGTATAATACAAGATACTACTAACTCAAAGACAGTGAATGAACGGATCACTTTAAATTTACCAGCATCTACTCCAGTCAGAAAGCTCTTTGAAGATGTGGCCAACAAAGTAGGCTACATAAATGGAACCTTTGATTTGGTGTGGGGAAATGGAATCAATACTGCTGATATGGTAAAATCCTAGACTTAAGCTTCTAAAATGTTATTATAGCCATTGTTGTTGCTGTTACTAATGATAATGTTAAATCCTGGAACTCTTTTTAATAATCATAAACAGGAGTATAACAACTATAATAAGAGCCTATGTGCAGCTAAGTAATTGGATCCTTCTTCCTTTTGCCTCCATTCTGGATTTAACATTTGCTTGTCCTAAAGTTTACACAATGTCATTTCATCAGTTTTTTCATTTGTGAAAGGTGACTCTATAATATTGTATTTACTAAAGAAAAAATTCTGTAATTACTGAACAGAATGATGACCATCTTACATTTTTCAGTGAAAAAAGATTGTAAAATCATGGGTATTTTATTATCTGGTTTTTGGAAAAGAAGAAAAAATATTCATAGTAAGAGAAATGGAAGGATATACACCTCTTACATGTCAGTGTTAACCAAGATTATCTCTAGCTGACTTTTATTTCTTTTTATTTGTGTGTGTATATGTATTTCTGGGCAAGTTTTTAATATGTTTCTTTTTCTTTGTATGAACTTTGTATAGTTTCTATATATAGCTTTTGACTTAACTCTCAAGGTTAAAAACATTTTTAACTACTGTAACATTTTAACCTCAGATTTCTTTGAGGGTGTACTTTCTAATTTCAGTCTTGTATTAACTATTTCCTCAATTATTTATCCTTTATCTATTTAGTTTCTCTCTTTCATGGTGTAGCATTTCTTTAAATACTTAGTGATTCTTGTTTTCTGCTCATCTTTGTATTCCAGAACCTCTGTTCACTTCTCTGTGGATGCTAATTAAACTTACCCTACTCAGTTCTTAGTGGTGTGGGAAAAGAGTGGGACATGCGGCTAGGTGTCATGTGCTTATGATTTGCTCTGGGATTGGCTGGTTCCTGACTCTTTATGGTTAGGAGTTAATCAGTACCTAGATAGATAGTACGGCACTGCCTCTCTAGTCACGGTGCCCACTCTTTACCCTGACAGGAAGTAGACACTACTGTCTGCTGCTTAGTCCAAGTAGAAAAAGAGGAGATGCCAAACCCATCAGAATGCCTTTTCCCACTTGCTCACTTTTAACTGTTTCCTGGCTTCTATGTCTTGACCTTAGTCTGAAGTTCTTTACTACCTTTGTCTCTACGGTAGTCTTCTCTTATAGGATCTTTGGGCTATGGTTCCCCCTAGTTTTATTTTTCCATAGATCTGATCCTGCTGCTTTCTGTTTTTTAATTTCTCAGAATTTTTGGTTTGCCAAGCATGCTCTTTGTTTTCCTGCACTGTTGTAAGATTTTTCATTAAAAAACTATTTTTTGACATTTTATGGACTTTGAGGGAGGATTATTGGTAGACATGTACTTAGGTCATCATTTGACCTAATCCTGTATTAATGTTTACTACCAAAATAAACAATTGCAATTACGAAAAAATTTTCTAGAAATCCATGATAGATGTCTCTCCTTAGGCCATTTTTGTAAGAGCACTGATCCCATTCATGAGGGCTCCACCCTCAAAATGTAATCAACTCCTAAGGCCCCACCCCTTAATATCATTGCATTGGGGATTAGGTTTCAGCATATGCATTTTGGGGAAAAACGAACATTCAGAATGTAGCAGAGGCACTGATCACTTGCATGGGAGTGTGGTTAAGGAAGGAGACCGTTGAGTTGGATCTCATTTGCATTGTTAGAATAGTATATTCTAGAGAGTCTTTTTTGTTTCCATTCTCTCAGTCCAAATTCACCCTGCATAATAGAATTATTTTCAGTCATCTAAAATTGTAGCACTTACATGACCTTCTAGTTCAGTAACCTTCAATCACTGCTCATTGCCCACTGATGAAAAATCAGATTCCCTAAGATAGCATTTAAGATAAGCTACCATTGGTTCTTTAAGGCTTTATACTCTTAAATCCTAGATATTGGATTGATTTATTTTCTTAACATAAATTTCCATAGTTTTCTGTCTCCATGTTTTTGTTTATATTACCTCTTTTATCCTGTGCCTTACTGCTCTAATTTTTCCAGGAAAATACTTCTAACAGCCAGTGAAATGGAATGTGTAGCCCTATGATATTTGGAGTATATATTTTAAGTTGGTTCCACAGGAGAATCAAAGATGTTTGATATTGCCTGATTTGCCCTTAAAAATGACATTACGCTTTTTATTCCACAATATTTTTTAAATATATGGAACTAATGTTTTAAACTGAAATTAACCAGTAAAATTGGTAGTCAGACAAGACCTGAAAGATAAACAATATTTAATCTGAAACTTTGAATACTTTTTGGTATATCACCACATAATTTCTAGTGTTGTCTCTTTTTCAATTTAGAGAATAGTTCTGTACTGTCCTATGTGTTTTCCCAGGTTCTATTTATCTTTTACCCTTAAAAAGCCTTACTTGATGTTTCTTATGCTGCTTTAAAAGTAATGTTTTTCTCGTTGACTTCCCATGCCCTTTGGATGGGCCACTTATCGTAGTTCCTTTTTGTTATAAGTATTGCTAATCTGTGTCTTTCCATTTCTAGTGTAAGCATTTTTATGGCAAGAACCTCATGTAAATTTCATATCCTCCATAAACATTCCTTCTCAGCATTCAAAAAGCATTTGTTAAATTATCTTTCACAATAGCTTTAAATAGCTATATGTCAGAATTACCTGTTTCTCTCTCTCCAGCTATAACTGTAATCAAGAGCTCTATTTCTGTATTTTTATTTGCCTCCTGTACATTTCTACAAATATGATTACTTTCACCTGCTTAACTGCATAGTGCTGAATGGATAATCCTCAGAAAACCAAGCCCATTTAGCTGCCCATCACCTTGTATACAGACACTTACTGAGGTAAAACCCCTGTGTATTTCAGCTATATCACCTGATCATGTCCCATCAGTGATTTTTAAGGAACCCAGCAATCCCTTTTTTCCTTCCATGTGGCTTCTTTTAGCTTCAGGTTTTCTATGTCGTTTCTCTTATGGATTGATAGATGTGAGCCAAAGTTAAGAGGTAGATCATATATTTGCTTTTTTATTTACTTAACACATCTTTTGCACTTACTGTGTTCGTAGTGTACTAAGTTCTGTACAAATACAGTCTTATTTAATCCTTATATTAATAACTACTCTGTAAGGTAGGTGCTATTAGAGACTCATAGATGAGGAAACCAAGTCATGGGGAATTGAAATAACTTTCCAAAGTCACACAGATAGTAAGTAGCAAATCTCTTAGTTGTTTTTTTTTCCTCAGTACCTACACTTTTATACAGTGTTAATCAGTATTAATTTCTTAAGAAATAAAGGCATTTTCATAAAATGAGTCTTTAAGGAGACTCTGCCCATGTCTTTGAAACATTGAAAACGTTTCTTAATGCAACAAAAAAATTTTAAAGATGTTTATTTCTACTCCCTGATTTTTCTCAACAGTGGTCTAGAGTGAGTGATTAGGGCTTGGGGCATACAGAGTTTCCTCTCTTATCCACCAACTAGAGTATATTAGAATGACAGCTAGAGTTAAAAGTGCCGTACCGTATAATTTAGGTGAAGACTTGAATTTTAGATGTTTAATTTTCAAATGTCTGATCACAGTCACTTCCATACCCCCTGGGTCCTCTGAATCCTAGCAGTACATTTGAAATAGGTTATCATTTACCAGGACAGGTTTTTCCTTAAGGGGTCTTTCTGAAGGTTATATTATATACTACGTTAGTTATATTTTTGTTATATTGCATAATTACATTGCATAATTATTTTGGTTGGGTTTTTTAGTATGTTGCTTATCTGGTATTTTTCATCATATTTATATATAAAAACATTTTAGTTTTTAGTTATGTAAAATTACCTTTAGTCAATTTTCATGAAAATCCATTAAATATCATATTGCATATATTGTACAGAACATGGAAAGAGAAATGTTTATACATTCTTTATATGTGTATGCAGTGCTTAACATTACCTCTTAACTTTTACCTTTTCTCTTTTTGGTTTTTTAGATGTTGGGGAATGTGAGTCTCTGGTATACCTATCAGTGTGTGCACTGTTATTGGGCTTAGCTATCCCAGTTAGTGAATAAATGAGTTAATTCCAAGCCTACATGAACAGAATTTTACCGGATCATTACTTTAAAAATAGTCTTTAAATGTAGATATGTGTCTATTTACAGATTACTTATTTCATTTTATGTTTCTCATAATCTGAAATACTATGTTTTATGTCCTTAGCCTCCACTGGATCATACCAGTGACAAGTCTCTTCTCGATGCTAATTTTGAGCCAGGAAAGAAGAACTTTCTGCATTTGACAGATAAAGATGGAGAGCAACCTCAAATACTGCTGGTGAGCTACTTAGAAAGCCCTGTATTTATAATTTTTGTGCACTGTCACCTACCACTTGAGGATGCAATTTCCCAAAGAAAATAAGATATGTTTTGTAATTTATGTAATAAATTATTATTATTATTTTTTCATTCTATGTTGGCTTGTTATAAGAGTGTAGAATAACATAGTTAGAGTGGACATTTATAACACCATTATTTGTATATACAGTCTGTTGCCACCTTGGGTTTAACATGTACTGCTATCTTCAAGACCACTGCCACACCAGGGATGAGGGTGTGTCTAGGATAAGTTAAAGTGCCACAAGGATCTCCTGTGTTTCAGTAGTAACCCTTCCTTTGTTTAAGCATTTGCTTGGTTGCTGTAAATCTCTGGTGGTTTTTGTCAGGTTTTTCAGTAACTGCAAGAAGGTCATTTCCATTCTCATTGCTGCCCCCTTTTTTGGATTGACTGGTGTATACATTAAATGTTTCATTTATATTCTTTTAATGTTTACCTCAATTCACATTTCAGTAGACTTTTCTGTTCAGCCCAGTTGCCTTAGAGATTATCTAATACAGTAACTCCCAATTTGAAGACTATTCCACCAGAGATTTTTTTTTTCCTCTATTTAATACACTGTAGAGGGAGGACATGAGTTAGAGTAAGAGGGAGGGGCCAAGATGGCCGATTTGAAACAGCTGCGGTCTGCAGCACTCACAGAGAGGAATGAAGGTGGCGAGTGAATATAGCACATTCAACTAAAATATTCAGGTTCTCTCATTGAGACTGATTAGGTAAACAGCTCAACTCAAGCAGAAGGAAGAAAAGCAGGGTAAGGCAGTGGCCCACCCAGGAATGTCATAGAGCCAAGAGAAGCCCCACCCCCAGCCAGGGAAGCTGTGAGTTATTGTATGACTCTTCCCAGTAAACCACGCTATTCCTGTGGATCTTTGCAACCTGAAGATCAAGAGATCTCCTCAGGAGCCCACACCACCAGGGCATTGGGTCCAATACACAGAGCTATGTGGAATCTCGGTAGAGCAGCCACTCAGGCACACATAGAGACCCATGAGTTTTATATACTCCTACACCAGGATCCCCAGCAAGGTGGGAGGTCCATCCATCCATACGCCTAGGAAGGAGACTGAATCCAGGGAACCAAACAGCATTGTTCTGTGGGCCCCACTTCCACAGTACCTCACAAGGTTAGACCCGCTGGCATGGAACTCAAGCCAACCAATGGCAATAGGCTGGAGTCTGCCTGAGATGGGATAGAGTTCCCGGGGGGAAGGGGTAGCTGCCATCTCTGCAGTTTGATTGACTCAATCATTCCAGCTGCTGGCTTTGGAGAGTTCAAATGTTCCGGATAAGGAGAGATCCCCCAAGTGCAGCACAGCTGCTTTGCCAGATTGTGGCCAGACTGCTTCTTTAAGTGGGACCCCAATCCATTCCTCCTCACTTGTGGGGGCTTCAGCCACTCTAACCAGGGTTATACGGACAGAGCTCTGATCTCTCCCTGGGATGGAGCTCTGGGTAGGAGAGAGGGGAGGCCACTGTCTCTGTGGTTCAGTTGACTCAGCTGTTCCAGCCTGCCAGCTTTGGAGAGTTCAAACAGTTCAAATGAGGATGGATCCCCTGCAGTGTAGCACACCTACTTTATCAAAACACAGCCAGACTGCTTCTTTAAGCAATTCTCTGATCCTGTTTCTCCTGACTGGGTGAGACCTCCCAAAAGGGGTTTCCAGCAACTTCCTACAGGTGTGTTTGAGCCAGCAACAGGTCAGCACCCCCTGTGACAGAGTTTCCAGAAAAAGAGCAGGCTACCATTTTTGCTGTTTCACAGCCTTCACTGGTGATACCTCCAGATACAGGAAAAACTGAGGCAACTAGGGTCTGGAGAGGACCCCCAGGAAACTGCAGCAGCCCTACAGAAGAGTGGCCTGATGTTTAAAAAAAAAAAAAAAAAAAAAAAAAAAACAGGCAAAAAACAATAACAACAACAACATCAGCAGGAAAGACCCCACATAATCCCCATTTAAAGGTCAGCAACTTCAAAGATCAAAGGTAGGTAAGTCCAAAAAGACAAGAAAGAATCAACACAAAAATGTTGAAAACTCAGAAAGCCAGATTACCTCTTCTCTAAATGACTGCAGTGCCTCTCCACCAAGGGCACAGAACTGGGCTGAGGCTGAGATGGCTGCATTGACAGTAGGTTTTAGAAGATGGATAATAATGAACTTTGCTGAGCTAGAGGATTGTTGTAAACTAACGCAAAGAAACTAAGAATCATGATAATACAAAGCTGACAGCCAGAATAGCCAGTTTAGAGAGGAACATAACTGACCAGAAGGAGCTGAAAAATACACTACAAGAACTTCACAGTGCAATCACAAGTATCAATAGCAGAATAGACTAAGTGAAGGAAAGAATCTCAGAGCTTGAAGACTATCTTTCTGAAATAAGACAGGCAGGCAAGAATAGAGAAAAAAGAATGAAAAAGAATGAACAAAACCTCCCCAGAAATACGGGATTATGTAAAGAGACCAGATGTACAACTGATTGGGGTACCTGAAGGAGGTGGGAAGAATGGAACCCAGTTGGAAAATATACTTCAGGATATCATCCAGGAGAACTTCTCTAACCTAAAAAGACAAGTCAACATTCAAATTCAGGAAATGCAGAGAACCCCAGTAAGATACTTCACGAGATTAACACCAAGTTAATAATCATCAGACTCTCCAAGGTTGAAATGAAAGAAAATATGTTAAGGGAAACCAAAGAGAAAGGCCAGGTCACCTACAAACAAACAGTGAACCTCTCAGTGTGAATCCTGGAAGCCAGAAGAGATTAGGAATCAATATTCAACATTCTTAAAGAAAGGAATTGCCAACCTAGAATTTTATATCTGGCCAAACTAAGTTTCATGAGTGAAGGAGAAATAAGATCCTTTTCAGACAAGCAAATGCTTAGGGAATTCATCACTATCAGGCCTGCCTTGCAAGAGCTCCTGAGGGAAGCACTAAATATGGGAAGGAAAAACTGTTACCAGCCACTACAAGAACACACTCAAGTACACAGACCAGCGACACTGTCAAGCAACCACATAAACAAGTCTGAAAAATAACCAGTTAGCATCATGATGACAGGATCAAATTAGCACATAGCATTACTAACCTTAAATGTAAATGGGCTAAATGCCTTTAATTAAAAGGCACAGAATGGCAAGGTGAATAGAGTCAAGACCCATTGATACGCTATCTTCAAGAGACCTATCTCATGTGCAAAGACACACATAGTCTCAAAATAAAGGGATAGAAGAAAATTTACCAAGCAAACGGAAAACAGGAAAAAGCAGCAATTGCGATCTTAGTTTCTGACAAAACAGACTTTACACCAACAAAGCTGAAAAAAGACAAAGAAGGGCATCACATAATAGTAAAAGGTTCAATTCAACAAGAAGACCCAACAATCCTAAATATATATGCAGCCAATACAAGAGCACCCAGATTCATAAAGCGGGTTCTTAGAGACCAACAAAGAGACTTACACTCCCACACAATAACAGTGGGAGACTTTTAATACCCCACTGACAATATTAGACAGATGATTGAAACAGAACATGAACAAAGATATTCAGGACCTGACCTCATTTCTGGATCAGGTGGACCTAATAGATATCTACAGAACTCTCCACCCCAAAACAACAGAATATGCATTCTTCTCATCACCACATGGCACTTTAAAACTGATCACATAATCAGAAGTAAAACACTCCTTAGCAAATGCAAAAGAACTTAAATCACAACATACTATCTGTTAGACTACAGCACAGTCAAACTAGAACTCAGGATTAAGAAATTCACTCAAAAACCACACAACTACATGGAAATTGAGCAACCTGCTCCTGAATGACTCTTGAGTAAGTAATGAAATTAAGGCAGAAATCAAGAAGTTCTTTGAAACTAATGAGAACAAAGACACAACAGACCAGAACTTCTGGGATGCAGCTAAAGCAGTGTTAAGAAAGAAATTTATAGCACTAAATGCCCACATCAAAAAGCTAGGAAGATCTCAAGTTAACAACCTAAAATTACAACTAAAAGAACTAGAGAACCAAGAGCAAACAAAACCCCAAAGCTAGCAGAAGACAAGAAATAACCAAGATCAGTGCAGAAGTGAAGGAGACAGAGACACAAAAAATCTTTCAAAAATCAACAAGTCCACAAGTTGATTTTTGGAAAAAAATAATAAAATAGGTAAACTGCCAGCTAGAATAATAAAGAAGAAAAGAGAGAAGAAATAAACAAGCACGATCAGAAATGGTAAGGGGGATATCACCACTGACCCCACAGAAATACAGACAACCGTCAGAGAATAGTAGAAACATCTCTATGCACATAAACTAGAAAATGTGGATAAATTCCTGTACATATACACCTTCCAAGACTAGGAAGAAATTGAATCTCTTAAATAGACCAGTAACGAATTCGGAAATTGAGGCAGTAATAAATAGCATACCAACCAAAAAAAGCCCAGGACCAGACATATTTACAGCTGAATTCTACCAGACGTACAAAGAAGAGCTAGTACCATTTCTACTGAAATTTTCAAAAAATTGAAAAAGATGAACTCTTCCCTAACTCTTTGTATGAGGCCAGCATCATCCTAATACCCAAACCTGGCAGAGATGCACCAAAAAAGGAAACTTCAGGCCAGTATCCCTGATGAACATCAATGCAAAAGTCCTCAGTAAAGTACTGGCAAACCGAACCCAGCAGCACATCAAAAAGCTTATCCACATGATCAAGTTGGCTTCATTCCCAGGATGCAAGGTTGGTTTGACATATACAAATCAATAAATGTGATTCATCTCATAAGCAGAACTGAAAACAAAAACCATATGATTATTTTAATAGATGCAGAAAAGGCCTTCAATAAAATTCATCATCCCTTCATGTTAAAAACGCTCAATGAACTAGGAATAGAAGGAACATACCTCAAAATAACAAAAGTCATATATGACAAACTCACAGCCAGTATCACCCTGAATGGGCAAAAGCTGGAAGCATTCCCCTTGAAAACTGGCACAAAAGATGAGGATGCCCTCTTGTACTGCTTCTGTCTAACATCATATTGGAAGTTCTGACCTGGGCAATCAGGCAAGAAAATAAAGGATATTAACATAGGAAGAAAAGTAAAATTACCTTTGTTTGCAGATGACATAATTTTATATCTAGAAAACCCCATCATTGTAGCCCTAAAGCTTCCTAAGCTCATAAGCAACTTCAGTGAAGTCTCAGAATACAAATTCAGTGTGCAGAAATTGCTGGCATTCCTGTATACCAACAACAGGCAAGCAGAGAGCCAAATCACAAACGAACTCCATTCACAATTGCTGCAGAAAGAAAATACCTAGGAGTACAGCTAACGAGGAATGTGAAAGATACCTTCAAGGAGAACTTAAGCTTAAATAAATCAGAGAAGACACAAACAAATGGAAAAACATTCCATGTTTATGGATAGGAAAAATCAATATTGTGTTAATGCCATACTGCCCAAACTAATTTATTAGATTCAATGCTATTCCCATTAAACTTCCATTGACATTCTTCACAGAATTAGAAAAATCTATTTTAAAATTCATATGGAACCAAAAAAAGAGCTCAAATAGCCAAGACAATCCTGAATAAAAAGAACAGAGCTACCCAACTTTAAACTATACTGCAAGGCTACAGTAACCAAAACATCATACTACTGGTGTAAGAACAGACACATAGACTAGAGGAACAGAATAGGGCACTCAGAAATAAGATCATACACCTGCAACTATCTGAATTTCAACAAACCAGACAAAAGCAATGAGGAAACAATTCTATATTTAATAAATGGTGCTGGGAGAACTGACTAGCTATATGCAGAAAATTGAAACTGGACCCCTTCCTTACACCATAAACAAAAATTAACTTAAGACAGATTTAAGACTTAAATGTAAAACCCAAAACTATTTAAAAACCCTAGAAGAAAATCTAGGCAATATTATTTAGGAAACAGGTACGGGCACAGATTTCATGATGAAAACGCCAAAAGCAAATTGCAACAAAAGCAAAAATTGACAAATGGAATCTAATTAAAGCTAAAGGGCTTCTGCACAGCAAAAGCAACTATCTTCAGAATGACCAGACAACCTACAGAATGGGAGAAAATTTTTACAGTCTATCCATGTGACAAAGGTTTAATATTCAGAATCTGCAAGAAACTTAAATTTACAAGAAAAAAGCCAGCCTCATTAAAAAGTGGGCAAAGGACATGAACTGATACTTCTCAAAAGAAGACATACATGCAGCCAACAAACATGAAAAAAAGCTTAACATACTGATCATTAGAAAAATGCAAATCAAAACTACAGTGAGATACCATTTCACACCTGTCAGAATGGCAGTTATTAAAAAGTCAAAAAAGATGCTGGTGAGGTTGTGGAGAAAAGGAATGTTTTTACACCGTTGATGGGAGAGCAAATTAGTTCAGCCATTGTAGAAGACAGTGTGACCTCAAAGACTTAGAGGCAGAAATACCATTTGACCTAGCAATTCCATTACTGAGTATATAGGCAGACAAGTAGAAATCATTTCTGTTATAAAGATACATACATGCATATGTTCATTGCAGCATTCTTAACAGTAATAAAGACCTGGAATCAACCTAAATTCCCATCAGTGATAGACTGGATAAGTAAAATGTGGTACATATACACCATGAAATACTATGCAGCCATAACAAGTAATGAGATCATGTTATTTGCAGGGACATGGATGGAGCTAGAAGTCATTATGCTCAGGCCACTAACAGGATCAGAAAACCAAACACTACATATTTTCACTTATAAGTGGGAGCTGAATGATGTGAACACATGTACCCATGGGAGGGAACAGCACACACTGGGGCGTGCCGTGGGAGTTGGAGGGAGGGTATCAGAATATTTAAGGGATGCTGGCCTTAATACCTAGGTGATGGGATGAACTGTGCAGCAGACCACCATGGCACACATTGCCTGTGTAACAAACCTGTACATCCTGCACAGGTACACCTAAACTTTTTTTTTTTTGAGACGGAGTTTCGCTCTTGTTACCCAGGCTGGAGTGCAATGGCGCGATCTCGGCTCACCGCAACCTCCACCTCCTGGGTTCAGGCAATTCTCCTGCCTCAGCCTCCTGAGTAGCTGGGATTACAGGCACACGCCACCATGCCCAGCTAATTTTTTGTATTTTTAGTAGAGACGGGGTTTCACCATGTTGACCAGGATGGTCTCTATCTCTTGACCTCGTGATCCACCCGCCTCGGCCTCCCAAAGTGCTGGGATTACAGGCTTGAGCCACCGCGCCCGGCCAGGTACACCTAAACTTAAAAGTAGAAAAAATAGGCTGGACGCAGTGGCTCAAACCTGTATTTCCGGCACTTTGGGAGGCCTTGGTGGGCAGATCACTAGATCAGGAGATCGAGACCATCCTGGCCAACATGGTGAAACACTGTCTCTACATAAATACAAAGCATCAATCGGGCATGGTGGTATGTGCCTATAGAGCAAGACCCTGTCTCCAAAAAAAATAATAATTGAAATGCTTAAAAAAAAAGCTGAAGAAAACCTGGTCTGATTTACTTCATTCTTTTACAAGCTGAGAAATCTAAGGCTTTATGGACTTTTTCAGAATCTTTCTCTTTAATGACACTTTGCTCAGGAAAGATTGTTCTGTTTGATGCTTTTCATTTAAAAGTTTATTGTGAGTAACAATGCCTGTCTGGACAGTAGACAGAAATTTAACACAGTCCATCTGTACTCAGGTGGTAACAAAATATACTCTCTGATCTTCATTAATTGCGTTATTTATTTTTATGACAGCATGAGAAGATTTTGATTAGTCTGAGTGTCATTGAAATCTAAAATAACTATTAGTTTAGGGAACTCTTGATTTACAATTCAGGGATTCATGTTTTTAAATGTATAAGAACTTTGCAGTTCTGTCCTAATTGCTTGCGCTATTTTTATGTCCCTTAATTCTTTTCAGCATCTTTCTTATTAAAATGAAGTTTCTTGTTGGAGACAGTAGGAAGCTATCCATCTCATCCAACAATTATTGTGTGTCCCCAGTCTGCTAGGCCTACCTGGCAAGGATGATGTAAAAATGAATCATAGACTGTCATCAAGGAGTACAATGGTACTTTTGATTTAGTAGTACCAAAAAATGTTCTCTCATGTAATCAGAAAATTTGAAAGAAAATTTAGAAAGTAGCACCTTGGAAGGGGACATGAGCACCTTTCCAGAGTGTTTTGCATCAGCCATCATTCAAACTTTCCTACAGGAAATGGTGAGTGCTGTTGTTTCAGCAACATTTGTATTTATTAACTTTCTGAATATGTTGCTTTTTTAGGAGGATTCCAGTGCTGGGGAAGACAGTGTTCATGACAGGTTTATAGGTCCACTTCCAAGAGAAGGTTCTGTGGGTTCTACCAGTGATTATGTCAGCCAAAGCTACTCCTACTCATCTATTTTGAATAAATCAGAAACGGGTAAGATTTGTTGTATTTTTGTAAAATCATAGGGCATTAGATCCAAAGTAATCTTAGCTATTTCAAGCCTAATCCTTAATATTTTATGGATGAGAAAACTGAGACCTAGAGCAAAATTACTAGCTAGCAGCTGCAAAGTTAGAAAAAGTATATGGTTTACTTTTCCTTCAACCCATTGTTGTTTCTACTATATTGCTACTGCCACTATTTAATAATAAATAAAAATTATTGAATATTATGTTTTGAGAAGTCTTTTCTTTCTTTCTTTCTTTTTTTTTTTTTGGAGACAGAGTCTGGCTCTGTTGTCCAGGCTGGAACACAGAAGCGTGATAATGGCTCACTGCATTCTCGAACTCCTGGACTCAATCCTCCCACCTCAGTCTCCCAAGTAGCTGGATTACAGGTACACTGGGCATGGTGGCTAACACCTATAATCCCAGCACTTTGGGAGGCCAAGGCAGGAAGATTGCTTGAGCCTGGGAGTTGGAAACCTGCCTGGGCAACATAGCCAGATATCATCTCTACAAAAATTAAAAAAAAAAAAAAAATTAGCTGGGTGTGGTCACTGTTACTTTTAGTTCCAGCTACTCAGGAGGCTGAGGTGGAAGGATTGCTTGAGCCCGGGAGGTCTAGGTTGCAGTGAGCCATGATGGTACCATTGTACACAGCTTGGGTGAGGGTTTGACATCCTATCTCAAATTTAAAAAAAAAAAGAAAGAAAGAAAGAAAAGTTCAAGACTTTTCTTTTTAATAATTTTCTATTTTGACTATAGCGTTAAATTTTTAAAGTGGACTTTCTCTAGAAAGGAAAGTCTCTGTTGTCTGCTTTTATAGTACTTCCATTTTGAAGCACATGTGATGTGCCATGCTTATTTTATTGGGTCTATTGTGTTATCTTTTAGTTTAATCATGTGCTTGAAATGAATCATGTCATTTTGAAATTTCTCCATTTTTCTGAATAGATTAAGCCTACTTTTTAAATTTTTCACTTTACTGAGCAAGTAAAATGGCTTTTTTATGCAAAGGTTCATTTACATATAAGATTGTTTAATCACCTAAGGAATAAATCTAGATACATTTACATGTCATTTCACCTTAAAACAAATCTTTGCAATAGATAGTATGTTTTATATTGAAGGAAATTGAAACTAGCATTCAGAGAAGCCTTTGACTGTATGTCTCATTAATGGTGTTTCATGCTAAGTATGGCTTTAGAACCTTTACACTTAGAACTTTAAAATAGAGGTGATTGTAAATATTACATTACACATATCAGTGTAAAAAGAACACTATAGTGTTACATTGGAGACTTCTTATTTTTAATTTTATTATTATTTTATAGAGATAGATTTTTGCTTTGTCACCCAGGCTGGAGTGCAGTGTTAAGTTACCAGTTCACTGCAGCCTTGAACTCCTGGGCTCAAACGATCCTCTCACTCCAGCTTTCCAAGTAGCTGTGACTACTGGTGTGCATCACAATGCCTGGCTTTTAAATTCTTGTCGAGATGAGGTCTCTCTACGTTGCCCAGGCTAGTCTCGAAGTGATCTTCCTGCCTCTGTTTCCCAAGTAGCTGGGATTACAGGTAGAAGCCATGGTACCCAACTCCAGATTTTGTTTAATGTCACTTGTAATATTTCATTTGCTATATTTTGTAATTAGAATTTAGAATATTTTCCTCATAGCTAGTTTTGTGTAGTTTTAATGGTCTATTTGTTCTGGAAATAACAGTAAAAACTGATTGTGTTTGATATTTAGGATCATTTCTATCAGTAGAACTTTCTGTAGCAAAACAACATGATAAAAAAGAATACAAAATTATGTTCGATTTCAGATAATAGGATATAATAAAACTGTTTCCCATTACACTATCTAGAGTAGTGATTCTCAGATTTTAATTTCTTTAAAAGTAATCTGAGGGGGTACTTATTAAAAATGAAGGTTCCGACTCGGCATAGTGGCTCATCCCTGTAATCCCTAGCACTTTGGGAGGCTGAGGTGGGCAGATCACCTGAGGTCAGGGTTCAAGACCAGCCTGGTTAACATAGTGAAAACCTGTCTCTACTAAAAATACAAAGATTAGCCGGACATGGTAGCAGGTGCCCTAATCCTAGCTACTTGGGGGGCTGCAGTGGGAGAATTGTTTGAACCCACAAAGTGGAGGTTACAGTGAGCCGAAACTGTACCACTGCACTCCAGCCTGGGCGACTGAGTGAGACTCTGTCTCAAAAAAAAAAAAAAGGTAGGTTCCAAGGCATTACTTCCCAAAATGCTGATGTAGCTGCTCTTTAGTAGGCTGGAAGAAACTGCGTTTTGTTTTAAATAAGCACCCTAGATTGTTCTGCGATAGTTGAAACACTTTGAGAGAGTTCCAGATTTAACAAATCAAGATTCTTTATTTGCTTCATCTTCTGACAGTTGATTCAGTCTTTTTTACAACATTTATAGAACTCCTACTTTGTGCTGTGTATTAACTTCAACTTCGTGTGGCTCTCTGAGGCCTTTGAATTCTTTGAGACTAAGACATGCTTTTAAAAAATGTTCTTTGATTATACAACTATAATACATGTCATTGTCTTACTATAAAATAAAAAAATGTGAAAATAATTTACAATACTACTAGCAGAAACCACTTCTAGTAATTTTGCTTATTTTTGTCTTCGCTTTCCTCCATATGTGTACTTTTTGGAAAATCGGAAATCATGAGTAGATTTTGAATCAATAATTTCACTTAACACATATGAGAAGTGTTTTTTAATGTTATTAAATAGTATTTTCATATGGGTCTTTAAATGACTGAAAAAATTGTTTCATTCTCTAGGTTTCAATATTTAAAATGTAATTATCAGTATTACTGATGTTATTATGAAAATTCTTATACATACATTTTTGTTTTCATCTCTGATGATTTCCTAAAGGTAAAAATTCCCAGAAATTATATTAGTAAGTTGAAGTTTATTTTTAAAAATATTTTTAGAAATCTTTGCTGTAATTGCCATGTAATTATAATCCTTGTTCTCATTTACTGTTCCTCACATACCTCTACTTCACTCCCTTTGCCTACCTGTGCATTTTCCTTTAGGATTCTAGGGATCCTGCCTTTCTGAGTTACTCTATAAGTATCCAAAGGAGTTGTGTTCAGAAATTATTTTAATCAGTTACTATTGAGTTTGCATTTTCCTTAAGAGATGATTATAAATTTTGGCAGCATGTATAAAATGTTCTTATTAAAAAATAGTTTCCTGATTTTAACTTAGGGCTCTAGAAACACATTTCTCAGTAAAGCAGTGGGTTTGGGTTCTCAACATATTCTTTCCTGTCTTTCTTTCCTACCACTTCCCACTGGTGGCCAACCACTGTTGATAGGAGATGGTGGGTGGGGAGAAATAAGGAGTATATTAAAGGCTGATGTGGACTTACAAGTGATTAGAAACTAAATCCACGATACCTGTCTTTGGCCAGTTTCTTTAATAATCTTTTTATTTACTTCAGGAGTTGACCTGTTTGATTCCACTTAACTGGGGCTGTTTGATTTCTCCTTCCTTAGCATTTGGTTCTGTTTAGGATTTCTTTTGCATGTGCACTCTACAGGATGGTATATGTTCTCATATTCTTATCCCTTACTGACTTACACTAAAAATATTGATGCATAACTATTTCAGATATAGAATCCACTTGATAATAGCTGCCATTTGAAGTTTGTTGATTCAGACAATGCATAATGAGAAAAGTTTCTGTTAATTTATTAGCACTTTTAATAGTGCTAATTTATGTGGCACAATGTTCATTCTGTTTAAATATGGTGCTAAATCATATACAAAAGATAGTTATATGTGATTTTTGTAGCTAATGGTAAAAAGCTATGGCAAAAATTAATTGCCATTACTCTCTTCTTCTCTCAAGCCTACCCCCAGAACATTTTTTTAAGCCTAGTAAAGGGAAACAAGGTTACAAACAAGTGATACATGATTGATGTGTATGTATGCAAAGGATGATAGTAGCATTCATTTACCTTGTAAGGCTCCAAGTAGGTTGGTTCTCCCCCAGACTGTTGAGGAATTGGGAGGAGACGGAAAAGAAAGGAAATCCTAGGGCAGCCTCAGCTCAGAAGAAGATATGGAAGAACCTGGTTTTCGCTGTTTGTGGGGAATGATCTGTTTTAATGAAATAATGTTTCTTCTTATTACTAATCAGGTTAGATATTATACAAACTTGTGTTACATGTACCCCCTGTGCATTGCCCCTCATGTGCATCTGCTGCTGTGCTTAGTAATAGGAGCGATAGAAATCAGATTCAACCCCTGAGAAGCAAATAGGTCTAATACAGATTAAGTACAGGATCCTATGAGAACAACTCAAGTGGGGAATAGTCTACAGTAGAAGCAGTTTAAAATAATGTAATGATGTATAATATGATATAAACCACCCATGCATACATGGTTCTTAAAGGTGAAACAAATAAGAAATAAAAGCTTGAACCTTAGTACAAAGTGAAAAGCAGAGAGCTACTGTACTTGGTCTTTTCTTGGAATCGTACAAGTACAGATCGTGTGGATCCATATCACCCTTCGAATAGCATGCTGATCTATAGAATTTCATTGACAGGCTTGTCGAAACGGATTAAGTCATTCTGCAATACTTACAGTCTCAGCCTTTTTGAGTTTGCATGTAGTGAATTTATTTCATAATGTTACTCATTCTTACAGAAATTGGTTTATAGGGCTTCATGACAGGGATAACTGGTTCTATAGAAACTTTCTACATTGGATGTGTATGATGCTATTTAAAGTGAATAGTTTATACTTTTTAATTATAATCTAGTTTAATATGTTTAAAAGTTTACTATGTTTAAACTTTTAGATTTGGGGGAAAAGGATTATGTCTATGCCAGTAACACATACTTTACTAAACATATTAATCATAAAATGTTATTTAATGTCATGTAATCTCCATGTGTATCTCTGGACATATCTATAACAAGGTATCCTGACATTTTCTGCAAAACAAAGCTTACTTAGAGCACATATTAGAAAAGGGATCTTTTTTTAGGTGTTATTGAAAAAAATTGAAATAATTTTCAAATGAGTAGTAACTTCTGAATCTTTACTATGAATTAGTTATGTTTTTGTTATTTTTAATGCAAATACTGATTAATAATATATTTGTATTTTCTCTTTAAAGGATATGTGGGACTAGTAAACCAAGCAATGACTTGCTATTTGAATAGTCTTTTGCAAACACTTTTTATGACTCCTGAATTTAGGAATGCATTATATAAGTGAGTATTCAAAAAAATTTTATAAATAAAATTGATTTAATAATTAAAACATAGTTTTTAATAAAATTTACCTTCTTGAAGTTTATTTTAAAGTTTGGGGCATTTCTCACACCATAAGATATAACTTCTTTCCTTACATAATAATGAAGATCTTGTGAAAGACAGGCATATGAAAAATGTGTATGGAGAGAGTCAGAAGTCTATAGACAGCAAAAGGATAAAATTGATAAGATTTACATATAGGGCAAAAAGCTTCCCTCTCATATAGCCTTAACACTCTTTATGAAGAAATAAATATCTGCTTTTGAGATAATTTGAATATATAATCCATACTCTCCTTCTACATCTCAGTTTAAGAATCCAAAGGTTTTTTTTTAACATGCAAGCTTTGTTTCTAATTAAAGTGCAATACTTGGTTTGTTTCGTGTGTGTGTGTGTGTGTGCGCGTGCGTGCACACACGGGTTTCTAAAAGACTCCATACATATCAGATAGTTTAAAATGCTCTATGGCGGAAGTCTATATTTAAGTAAACCCTGAAGTCAGACATTTATTTTTATAAATATCCTATTATGACACATTTAGTACACGTTTGCTTTGTATGTTTTCTTTAAGATAAACTCAAAATCTTTTAATTTTTAAGGATACTTTTAAGTATGAGCAAACTGATTTTTTTCTTTTTTGGTACTTTTAGTACCATCTTTAAGTTACTGTAAATAAGTATTTACGTTATTTTTGGAACTTTTAATATTGCTGATTATATTACTCAAGCAATGTTATATCACCCACCATTAGATTCATCTATCACAGGCCTGGCGTGGTGGCTCACACCTATAATCCCAGCACTTTGGGAGACCGAAGTAGGTGGATCACGAGGTTAAGAGATCGAGACCATCCTGGTCAACATGGTGAAACCCTGTCTCTACTAAAAATACAAAAATTAGCTGGGCATAATGGCGCACACCTGTAGTCCGAGCTACTTGGGAGGCTGAGGCAGGAGAATTGCTTGAACCCAGGAGGTGGAGGTTGCATTGAGCCGAGATCGTGCCATTGCACTCCAGACTGGGTAATGAGTGAAACTCCATCTCAAAAAAAAAAAGATTCATCTATCACCTTGTCATCTGAACTTACTTGTAGAAATTGAGGTATTTGTCATTCTGTATGCATGTATCGCCCTGTACTGTTTACATGCTAGGCGCTTGGTGGATAGGGAGGGAATTAGAAATAAGATCTTTGTTCTTGAGTAATTTATAGATCTTTCTACCATAGCAACATGTATATGTTTGAAATAGTTTAAATAACATTTAAGGACAGCTAAATTCCTTTAGAGCTTAAAGAGAAGTGAGATTATTGAAACTTGGAGAAGAAAGTAAGCTTCAGGTAGGTCATGAAGCTAGGTGTGGTTTGGCCACGTGAGAAGAAAGAATACACTGCAGACAGGAGGCCTGTTAAAAGTGAAAGTGAGTAATGGTAAGAGCTACCTGGGTGTTAGTTATTGTTTGTATCAGGTAGTGTTCTCAGCGCTTTATATGTAGACTCACTTAATTCTCATAGTAACTGTAAGAATTTTATGCTATTATCCACATTTTCCAAAGAAGGTAACTGAAGGCACAGAGAATTAGCTTTGCCTGAAGGCACACTGCTAGAAGTTGCACCTAGGATATGTGAGGATTCACTACCCTATTCTGCCTGTACACTAGCTGACGCCAATAAGCACAGTGTGTTGTAGGGTGCTCCAGGAGATCAGCATAACTAGAGGTTTTTTGTTGTTGTTGTTGTTTTCTTCTTTTCTTTCTTTCTTTTTGTTTTTTTTGAGCAACACTTTACCTGGATTTTTTTTTTTTTTTTTTTTTTTTGAGCAACACTGAGTACTAGAGGATGAGGTTAATAGGGTTCAGAGCCTGCTCTCAAAACTAGCATGGACTGGATAGTTGGACGATGTGCCTATTTTGGGGAGTATGCATAAGAACAGGGATCCTGGGCACTTGTTTAACCATCTGTTTTAATACTCCAAAAATGGACTGTAAATTTATAGCACTGTGGAGGAAATTAAGAGCATAGCCAGGGCTATTCATCAGCAAACATATATTGGACATTTATTGTGTGCCAGGCATTCTTTCAGGTATAAGATTACAGTGATGAGTATGACAAAGTCCCTCATTTAGAGCTTCCTTAGGTAAAACTATATGTAAGCTCACTTCATAGAATCATGTATGCCAGGTAGAAAGTAAAGCAGGGTAATGTGGAAATAGTAATTTTCAGGAGAAGAGAAGGGGAAGATCACAGCTTCAGGTAGTAGACAGGAAGGGCCTCCATGAGGGCATTCCGTAGGAATAGACTTCACAGGAGCAAGCCTTCTAAAGATCTGTAGTAAGAGCTTACAAGGCATAAGAAGCCAGAAGAGTAAAGGGTTTCAAAAAACAAAAGAAACCTAGAAATTCATTATGACGATCCTAGTGAGTAAGGAAGTGGGAGTCAGACTTAGGGTCAAACAGAAAAGAAGGCCTGGAGATTGCAAGAATAGAGTGAAGTTGATAGCAGGCAGGGAAATAAAGCCTGAGGGTACTGATGATGTTTCCTAATGTAGAACTGAGAACCTCATTAACTATCCACAGAGTAGCGCTGCCGTGAAAGGATAAACTATCCACAGAGTGGCTAGCAAAGGATAAATGATCCACAGAGTAGCGCTAGCGTAAAAGGGTAAACTATCCAGAGAGTGGTAGCATAAAAGGGTAAACTATCCAGAGAGTGGTAGCATAAAAGGATAAACTACCCACAGAGTAGTGCTAGCTTAGCGCTAGCATAAAAGGATAAACTTTCCGGAGTAGCGCTAGCATAAAAAGATAGGGTTTTATTTTCTTCACTTTTTGTGTAGTAGCCAACAGAGAACCTGCCACTTTGATTTGGAGGCATGTACGTGGTGTGTTCAGTACATTATTTTAGTAAAGTTTATATAGTGCAGTGTACAGGATTGATTTGAAAGAGAACCATGGAAGAATCTGTTATTAAACCAGGCATGGATATATTCAAGCAGAATGATGATGGTGGCAGTAGTTATATTTCAGATTGAAAACTAACATGGCTTAGTGACAAATTTTACTTAAGAGTAAAGGAAAGGAAATAATCACATAGGCACCAAAGTTTCTAACTTAGGTGACTGAAGTAACAGCAAGTACCAGCAAGGTTTAAAACCTTTTCAGATATTTCTACCAGAACTAAAGGACATGTGGAAATTCAGTTTTATATTGCAGTAATTCCTCCCTTTTAGTGAATTTCCTGCATAAGAAATCTGAGCATTTTCTGTTTTAACCAATATTTTCTCACAGTTACTAAGAGAATTTTTGATCTCATAATGTCAGTTGTAAGTACCCACTAATGAAGATAACCAGAAAAAAAGGGAGCTGGGGATTGAGAATAGAACAGGAGAGGATTCAAGCAGAAGTCAGGTTTACATAGAGGTGTTTGCAGGGAAGCCTTGAGAAGGAAAAGGTGAAATGTATTTCACTGACATCTGTGAGACAGAAGGTGCATAAAAAAAAAAGAGGATGAGAACAGAGCTATGACTTCTCAGTCGTAACGTAAGAAAAATATTGAATACTCGGTAAGAGAAAGCCATACCCAAAAGAAAAAAAAAAAATGCCTTTTAGTATGTCTGTAAACTGCGAGAAAAATTAATGCTCAAACCTTTTGAAACTAAAAAGTGAGGAAATAGCAATCTTACTGCTAACTTAAGATATAGAATATCATTAACATTGTTACTTGATATTTTGTCTTAGGTGTATAATATATTATGAATATAGAATTATTTTAAGCACTTCTGTGGGCATATTACCAACTTTAGTACCCCAGTCTTCTTTCCTTCCATCAGATCTTAAGTTCTTCAGTTGGGAATTCACTTGTTATTGAGACAGTTCCTGTAGCTAAGGCTAGACTGCTGTTTGTCATAAGTTTGTGAGGGTAAAAATCTTACATGGATTATTATTTTGTTTACTTTCTTCTATTCCCCTTTAAAAGCTTTTTATTGTGGAAATTTTTAAACATTCAAAAAGAGGGAAGTAGGCTGAACACAGTGGCTCACGCTTATAATCCCAACACTTTGGGAGGCTACGGTGGGTGGATCTTATAAGGTCAGGAGTTCGAGACCAGCCTGGGCAACATGGAGAAAGCCCGTCTCTACTAAAAATACAAAAATTAGCCAGGCATTGTGGCACATGTGTATAATCCCAGCTACTCAGGAGGCTGAGGCAGGAGAATTGCTTGAACCCAGGAGGCAGAGATTGCAGTGACCCAGGATCGTGCCACTGCACTCCAGCCTGGGCGACAGAACAAGACTCCATCTCAAAAAACACAAAAGAGGAAAATAGTGGAATGAATCCCTCTACATCAGTCATTCAGCATTGAATATTGTCAGTATCAATCTTTTTTGTCTGTAACCTCCACCTTGATTATTTGGAAGCACACCTCCATCACATCAGGGCTACTATTTACCTGATTGCCTCATTTAACAGTTTGTTTAAATCAGGATCCATATGAGCTGTATGTTGTAATTGATTAATAAAATTCTTAATCTATTTAATTTGTTTATAATCCTCTTTCATATTTTTTCACCCTTGCAATTTATTTCCTGTAAAAAATAGAGAGAAAGAAAACTAATGTCATCTATCCTATAGTTTCCACAGTTTGGGTTTTGATGATTGAATGCCATAGTGTCTCATGTAATGGTATTCTTCTCTTTCCTTTATTTTTGTGAATTAATAATTAGGACCAAGGTTATGGTCAGATTCAGGTTCCACAGTTAAATGAGCTTTGCTTTTTTTTCATGACAACTTTTGCCTTGTTATGCCTTTTCTTGTTAAAGTCTAAAGTTCTTCCAAATTTATGAATTAAGGGAAGACTGATGTTTCATTAGATATTATTATTTTCAGTTAGCATCCAAACTCTGTATAGCTTCCAGTATTAAAATCTGTTATTATGATTTTGATATTAATTATGCTTTTAAAGGATAAAATTATAAATAATATCTAAATATTTCATTTTAATAGGTGGGAATTTGAAGAATCTGAAGAAGATCCAGTGACAAGTATTCCATACCAACTTCAAAGGCTTTTTGTTTTGTTACAAACCAGCAAAAAGAGAGCAATTGAAACCACAGATGTTACAAGGAGCTTTGGATGGGATAGTAGTGAGGGTACTAATTGTCTTATAATGATAAGTATTCTAATATTCAAAGGAATTCTAGGAGACAATAATATTACAAACACATTACACATAATTATCTTTATCTTAAACTTTTCATTGCAAGTTTTTGTCCTAGATTTTCTTACACATTTCATAACTCTACAATGGAAAATAGCAAACATGACAAATATTGTCACACCATAAAGCATATACTATTTAGAGAATGCCGCAGTCTTTATTTTTTGGTTTGTGATTGCCTTTTCATGATTGTCATGTATATTCTTGTGTTCTTTTTTAAATTTAGTGTTATTTAAAGTAGACTTTTTAATATTTCTGCCTGTTTGCTTTTAAACAACACGTTGTTTCATTACATTAAGTTTATTGCTATTTCTAATTGAATTTTATCTTAAAATAGCTTGGCAGCAACATGATGTACAAGAACTATGCAGAGTCATGTTTGATGCTTTGGAACAGAAATGGAAGCAAACCGAACAGGTAATTCGTATCTCTAAATCAAGGGGACTGTTTCCTAATAAATCACTTATTACCTTAAATAACTTTTATTCTGTTGGAATGTTTTAAAACTTGGGCATTAGTCTCACGGTTAAAGTACTCAATGGGGAATTGAAAGTACTGAGTTCTCATTTAGCAATTACCTGAGTTTATTTATAACTCATTAAACCACTGTAGACCTCAGTTTCTCATCTTTAAGGAAATTGGGCTGTATAAACAAGAAATTCTATTTTAGCTCTACAAATCATACATTTAAAAACTATATATATGTTTTTGGGGGATGACTTTTGAACAGCATTTTCAGATAATTACTAAGTAAATAAAATATATGTCTTATAATCTGTAATGCAAGTATAGTCATTAACCATTACCTTTATTTTGACCAATGAAGTATAGTCGTATGTATTTGATATTTAGAATCCTCATTAATCTGACCCTATTCTTATGTAATGTAATGAAGAGCAGGTTAGGAGTGGAAAGAGCCTTAGATATATCATGAAGATGAAGAGTATGACTAAATGGGATGAGGTTCAGTACATGGGAAGGTTTATACTGGGTGAGTATAGTAATGGAAGGTCAGGTATAAAAGAAGAAGAGTATATAAGGTAGCTAGGAGGGTCTGATTTCTGATGGGAACTACTGTGATGGTTTGGACCAGAGTTTTTCAAAATGTAGATTACAATCCATTCATAGTTATGAAATCAGTTTGTTGGGCCTACAACAGCACTTTCAAAAAATGGAATATATTAAAGCCTAAGAGCATCACAGAGCATCACATAAGAGTTATGCACTGGGTTGCAGTGTAAATTATTTTCTTATGGTGGTTGCTGTACAGTATTTGAAAAACACTGATTTGAACCACTTCAAAAGTCCCTTCTAGGTGAAGATGTAATTACATATGACTGACAGTGATGAATGAAAAAGGCTTCTTTAAGTGGTATTAGTTTAGACATTGATGGTAAATCCAGTTTGAAGGCTTCTAAATCCTGTTTGTTTGAAGAAATGTAAATTTATGAAAGAGACAAAATGTAGTACACTTACCCTCATGCCTTTTCTTACCTAAAAGATAATGAAAAATTTTTAAGTTCATTTAGAGATGTTTCTCTCCATAGTCATATGAGGCTGTATTTTATTAAATATGTAGATGGTATTGGGGGCTGTTTCTTCTTCGTAGGTCTGAAGTTATCCTTCTTCGTTGTTAACATCCCTTTCTGTGGGTCAGCACTTCCATTAAGATTAGGGGCATTTCTACTGAGTTCCCAAGTTTTGGTACAAGACTTTTAGAAGGTCCTTACTTAGGGAGTTGCTGCCTTGGAGCCAGAAAAGCCCTAGTTAACTAAGTTTGGGGACTAGGTGAAGGATCCATTCTTTCAGGTGAGGATATTTTGAGGGAGGAGGAATTTAAAATTTCTTTGGAATTTTCATACATTTCAAAAAATTATGGTATAATGTTTCCCCTTAAAATTGTTTTATGTATATTACTGAAAGCTAAAAAGTTTGATTTGCATCTTGAGCTAGAGGATATGATTTATACATCAGAATGTATTGTGAGAAGTGGTGATACACATATGTAAGTTATAAAAACTCAACCAGTCATTTAACTGTATAATTATTTCTTTTCTTTTTCTTTTTTTCAAGAAAGAGATATTAAAAAATAGCTGTATAATTATTAACATACTTAAAGTGAGATTAGGATTTACACTCATCTTAATATAAAGATAATTTGAGGCTTAATGGTATAAGAAATTGGTAACTAATTTCATCAAAACATATTAATAGTTTTCACTTGATTATTGAAATCATTAATTTTTGCACATTGACTCAAATTAGTGTTAATCTAACTTTACTGATTTTTTGGTGATTTGTGGTGTTTTGATTTTTTTAAATAAAATTTTAGATAAATCTTATATTAATGTTTTCTAATATTTTAGCTGTAAGTAGCAATATTCTTTTGTAAACCATTCTGTAAATTGCTGCATATTTTAAAAACTATTTTTAAGGAACACTTAAAAATGTAAATGTTCTTATTTTCAGGCTGATCTTATCAATGAACTATATCAAGGCAAGCTGAAGGACTACGTGAGATGTCTGGAATGTGGTTATGAGGGTTGGCGAATCGACACGTATCTTGATATTCCGTTGGTCATCCGACCTTATGGGTCCAGCCAAGCATTTGCTAGTGTGGTGTGTACCTTTCACCTGACTGCTTGTGTATCCTTACACAGAATACATAATAGCACAGTGGTATAATCTCTTGTAAGGTAAGTATCATCCTAGATACACCTTCTTGGGTTGTTAGTAATTCCTGCATTTAAACTAGCAAGATCTAGAAGATTTTTGACCCTTCAGTGAGTCCTAATAGTGCATGTATAAGAGAGAAAGTGAATGCAAATGTACTGCCTCATGGTTCAGTGTTTTATTCTTTTGGATAGGTGATTAGATGATTTCACTTTTACCTTTTTTTTTTTCACCTCTAAACAGTCTATTTTATAAATGCAGTTATTGTGACCTCTTTGGAAAGTACTTTTTTGTTTTGGGCGAATTGTTTTGATCCATACATTTTTTAAATTGGTGAAATTACCTCCTCTGGTTTTTATGACAGACAGACCATATTTTTAAAAGAAGCATCCCTATTCTAAATATTCAGTTTAAAAAAACATTCATCGTAGTAGCACAGATAATTCAAAGAATCAAAACTGTAATCACCTTAATTATTCATATCCTGAGTATCTAATTGGGGGATTTGCTAAGATTTTCTCATTCCTCCTCTTGTCATCCATTTCTTAATTGCTTTTTTTCTAACTTTTTAATTGTATTTTATCTATACATGTGTGTGTTTACTTATACAACAGGAAAATCATGGAAGGACTTAAGTTGATATTTAAAATGCTCAAAAACATTTATTTGAGCCTACCACGTTCCAGGGGAAGCTTTCAAAGCTAAATAAGATATCGTTGAAAAGCAGTTTCATTATGTTTTATGTTTTGGTCTTATTTATGCTGTTATTAAACTGATGGTAGATTATAGCTAAAAATCAGCTTTTTAAAGGCTTTTTCATACTTCTGAAATAGTGCCACAAGTATTGTTTAGTCCTCTGGCCCCTAGGTTGATTGATTGCTTTTGATTTTTTTCTCCAACCTTTATATGACTGTCAGGAAATAATCAGCAATAAACTATGGAATCAATTAGTGGGAATCCAAAGCGAGCATCTAAATAAAAGACCTTTTCTGGGTAGAGTAAGATCGTCTCCTTTCCACTACTGTTTTTCATAGTCAGCTTCCTGAGTCTTTTTGAAAAATTTTGTTAAATGTTTAGTACTCTCTTTTTAAATGGCCATAAAAATATGTTAAATGCGCTTTGGTTTGGGTGGCTAGTTTTGATTTTTATTTATTTTTTTAAACCTTATTTTGCTTTATTTTGGCAGTTCAAGGTAGAAATGACATACTGAAAAAATCATTGAAAATTAACAGTTGTCTTTCTATGACTGATTTCCTAACTAATTTTTAAATATGGGCATTTCTGTGACAAAATATATTAGGGAAATATTTGGTAGTCCCAATCGATATGGACTGTTTTTTCTACCTTATCTATTAAAGTATTTTTATGAAAAAATTGTATATATCCATTAGTTTAATTTTTAACATATTAATTGAATATTGAGGAACCTAATTTTTGCTTGTTAAATCTTATGATTGCATATTCAGCAAATATAATTGCTTAGCTAAATCTTTATGTCATTATTTATTTACCTGCTGATTTGCCACCACTCTCTTAAATACATTAATAGACACAGTAATGGAGTGATTTGGAGGATACTTCTGGAGATGTGAAAAATAGCACATTTCTAAACAGAATTCTCCAAAGGTAGTATCCTCCACTGATGATACATGGGTGGTAGTAGTGGTGGCGGTTCAATGGGAATTGGAAGTTACATCTGTGAAGCAGTATGTGAGCAGGTTTATAACACACATGCGCTAATAGGGCTTGCAGAAGAGAACTTAAAACTTTCTAGACTTGGCTGGAATCTCTTGAGGGAAATTACAGCAGGTGAAACTACCCAAGATAGGGGTTCTAAGGAGGATACTACCTTCGGAGAACTTTAGTTAGAGGTAAGTGATTTCTCATTATTTTCTGAGTTCAAATCTGTAAGCTACTTTTCTTAGTCCACAAATATCATCATACAGCATCTAAAATTGGTAATGTCACTGCTTGCCATTCTGTATTTGTTAATTCTATATGTTTTAAAAAGAATTTGATATGTTTTGCCGGGCGCGGTGGCTCAAGCCTGTAATCCCAGCACTTTGGGAGGCCAAGGCGGGTGGATCACGAGGTCGAGAGATCGAGACCATCCTGGTCAACGTGGTGAAACCCCGTCTCTACTAAAAATACAAAAAATTAGCTGGGCATGGTGGTGCGTGCCTGTAGTCACAGCTACTCAGGAGGCTGAGGCAGGAGAGTTGCTTGAACCCAGGAGGCGGAGGTTGCGGTGAGCCGAGATCACACCATTGCGCTCCAGCCTGGGTAACAAGAGCAACACTCTGTCTCAAAAAAAAAAAAAAAAAAAAAAAAAAAGAATTTGATGTGTTTTAAAAAGAATTTGAATTATGAATTGTAAAAATCAAGTTAAAAGAGGTATCATAAAATCACTCATTCAGATTATGGAAAATTGCCCTGAATTTTAACTGGACTCTCTTGAAATTATTATTCTACCTCTATTAGTGGGCTCTGGTGTTTTCATCTTATTTAATCTATTAGATATAGATGTAGGCTGGGTGTGGTGGCTCACATCTGTAATCCCAGCACTTTAGGAGGCTGAGGCAGGCTGCTCACTGGAGACCAGAAGTTTGAAACCAACCTGACCAACATGGTGAAACCCGTCTCTATTAAAAATACAAAAAATGGCTGGACGTGGTAGCACATGCCTGTATTCCCCGCTACTCGGGAGGCTGAGGCAGGAGAATTTGCTTGAACCCAGGAGGCAGAGGCTGCAGTGAGCCAAGATCGTACCACTGCACTTCAGCCTGGGTGGCTGAGGGAGACTCCATCTCAAAAAAAAAAAAAAGATATAAATGTAGACATATACACTAGCACACGCGCATACACATATGTACACATTAATGGTTATATATTCTGTTTATGGTATGTTTTGTTTAGTGCGCCACAATATTACGGGTTTAATTTCAGATAATTAAGGGTGAGGTCTTTTAAAAATTGAAGGGTTTTTTTCTCTCTCTCTTAAAAAATTTATTTAATGTATGTTTCTTTTTAGAGATGGGGGTCTCACTCTGTTGACCAGGCTGGTGTCAAACTCCTGGCCTCTAGCAGTCCTTCCTCCATCTTGACCTCTCAAAGTGCTGGGATTTCAAGCATGCCCTACCACACCCAGCCAGGATTTTTATTTTTTAAACCTTCATCTGAAATGTCCAAGTTAATTTATGATAATTAACTTGAAATTAATAGGGAAGATTAAAATAGGAATGAAATTAGCACTCATCTAATTTATTACAGTAACATCCATAATCAATTTTTATGGTTGTTTTTCAGCATGATAACAGATTATTTTTATAATGAGTGCTGGATGTCTTCTGCAGTTTAAGAAAAAAAAAAAAGCTCCCATAAAGTAGGGAGGCCAAAAAAAGCCTTTCATTATAATATTTTTCTTTATTCAATAGATTTTTAATTTTTATAACTGATATTTGTTAGATTTCTGATCTTCATTTCCTCATTCAAGTAGGGAATCAGTATTTAAAGGTTTTTCTGCCATTCTGTAAATCTCAGATTGGGTCCTGTTCAATGCTAGTCTGTAAAAGGATTCAACAGATATTCTAGGGAAGGTGTCCTTGATTAAATAGGTTTGGGAAACTGTAACAATAAGCATCTTTGGAAAGATCACAGGTGCATATTATATTTTAATTGGCCCAGTGATTGCTGTAGTAGAGAAATTTGTTTAAATGTGTTTAACATAGCATTTTCTTTGTCTGTGGGATATCTGTTAATATCTCAAGAGACATTAGGATTTTGAGGAACATAATATAGGAAGTTCTACATTAGATTAAGGTGATGTAAGAATGTCACTACTTTATTTATATTTATGTCCTTGGGATGTTAAGAGGGAGTGAGAATACTAAAATATGTGTTACAAATTCCTGTTCTTTTACATATTTTTTATTAATCCTGAAAAAATATCAGCTGAAGAATTACTTGTATTAATCCTTAAGTAATTTTGTTCTTAATGACTTAATAGATAATTAGAACCTTCTGTGTTCACTGACTCATTGACTAGATCAAAGTAACTTTGAATATGCTTATTGCCAAGCATATGCGTGAATGTATTAAATGAGATAGTTCTAAGTACATTCTAGTAATACATAGAAATTAGAAATATAACTTTTTGTTGGTTAATTATGAAAGCATAATGTATAAGTTAAAGAAAAACAATGTAGCCTCGTGTTTGACATTATCTAGGGAAGTGCTTTTTTATTTAACAGTAAAATTTTAGGCACTGTTTTTTCATTGGTATATTTTGTCATAAAACATTTATTTAGTGCCTTCTCTGTGGCAGACACTGTTCTAGGCCATTTTCTTTTAGGGTACTTTTATCCTATTATTGATTATGTACATTTAAATACCTGTTATTAAGACAAAAAGTGTGTTCAAAAGTTTGATCAAGGTTTAGCTGCCTAATTTCATATAGTGACTTTGGAGAGATAAGATCATATAAAGGACTTGTTCCATAAATAAACATAGTTTAATGATTGTTTTAACATTTTGAATGGAAAATTGTTAAATTAGTATTTATGAAATCAAAAGCATTTTGACTATTTAATTTACACAAGTTTATATTAGAAGTCCTACCCTGACATAGCAGGTGGTTTGGATATTCTTATATGGCTAAATCAGCTGCAGAACTGATTTGGATAAAAGAGTGGTCCAATTTGTCCAAATATGTAAGCATCAGATAAAGAAAAATTCTTCCACAGACTCTACCCTCATTTTTCCAGGAATTTGTATGGTTGGACATAGTGGGAACCAGTATAAAAAGTGGGGACTTCTGCTTTCAGGAAGATGGAGTAGATGTACATTGCCCTATTCCTCCCACTAAAACAACTGAAAACCTTGAGCATTATATAAAAAATAAACATAAGAAGACTGAAAGGTGGAGAGAAGGCATATACACTAGGGACCTCAGCACCCAAGGAATGACACGGTGGTGAGTTCCATGGGTTTTCTTTTTGCCTAATATATCCCAAACTTGGAACCGAAGAAGCTGGCAGCCTGGAAAAAGCAATAGGCACAGACTAAAAACGTCTGTTCTCTTTAACTAAAGGAAACAGCCTAGCAAGGCAGAAAACTTTTAGACTATAACTGCTGTGCTCTAACCAAACACCACCAAAAAAAAAAAAAAAAAGATCTTACCTCAACTTGTGCCTGCCAGTGCTGAGTGGGGAGCCTAGAATTTCCCCCTCATAATGTAACAAAGTTTCTTGGCCATCTCAGCTGCTGGGTGGTTTCACGGAAGGCTGAGTAGGGAGGCAGGAGGACTTTCATCTCTGCCAGGCAGTAACAAACCTCCCCACCACCATCCCCATTTCCCTCATTTATTGTTGTTACAGGCCACGTAGGAAGACTGGCCTTCTGCCCCTACCTGATAGTAAGGAGATGCTCTGTTCCTTCACCACCTCCCAGGGGAAGGAAGGGAGCCCCTCCTGCTTGTAGTGTCAGTGTAGGAGTGCAGTACTGAGATACTCCTGCCCCTCATAGCCAAGGTTTTATCAGCAGAGGCCTACTGAGCAGCCAGAATTCCTTTCCCTGCCCAGCACTAACAAGGAGCTTCTTCCATTCAGGTGTCATCATAGGCCAAATGGGAAACCTGGACTTCTAATGCCATCTGGCACTAATGTGGCAGAGCCCTTTCCCCAGATGGCACAATGTCAAAGGAAGCAATTTAAATTAGAAGGTTTAAACGTGGTCCAGAATCTCATAACACTCCAAATGTCCATGTTTCAATTTAAGAAATCACAAATCTCAATTTGAATTAAAAAAGAAACCAGCAGACATAAACACTGAAATGACAAAGCTGTTAAGATTATTTGCTAAATACTTTAAAGCAGTCATCATAGAAACACTTCAGTGAGCAGTCCAAAGCACACTGAAAACAATGGGAACATAGAAAATTTTAGGGAATAAATTAGAGATATAAAGAAATGGAAATTTGGAACTGAAAACTGCAATAAACAAAATTAAAAACTCAGTGGATAGGCTCAACAGCAGAATGAGAGACAATACATCATACGTGAACATGAAGATAGAATGATAAATATTACCTAATCTAAACAGCAGAGAGAAGATAGACTGAAAAAAAAAAAAACAATCCTCAAGGACCAGTAGGACTATAACAAAAGGTTTAACATTTGTGTCATTGGAATCCTGGAAGGAGAGCAAAAGGTATAACACTTGTGTCACTGAAGTCCTGGAAGGAGAGCCAAATGGAAAAAGAAAGCAGGTACAAAGAAATAATGGATGAAAATGTTCCAAATTTAGCAAAAGGCATAAACCTTCAAATCCAAGAAGCTGAGCAAACCCCAAACACAGTAAGCCGTAATAATTCTACGTCAAGTTCAATTATAGCCAGACTTCTGAGAACCAAAGATGAAGATAGCTTGAAAGCAGCAAGAGAGAAAAGACACTTTTCTTATAAGGGCAAAGCACTCTGATTTCTCACCAAAAATAATAGAGGCCAGGAGAAAATGGCACATTATTTCAGGTGTTGAAAGAAAAGAACTGTCAACTAAAGTCTTACACCTCGTGAACATAGTCTTTAGGAATGAAGGGAAAACCAAGATGTTTTCAGATGAGAGAACACTAAGAGAATCTGTCAGCAGCAGACTAATCCTAAAAAAAAAAAAAAAAAAAAAAAAGTGGCTAAAGCAAGTTCTCTAAACAGGAAATGATAAGAAAAAGGCATCTGGGAATGTCAGGAAGGAAGGAAGAATAAGGTAAATCAATATATGAGTAAATACATTAGGCTTTCCTTTTCTTCCTGAGTTTTTCTAAAGTATGTTTGATGGTCAAAACAAAATGTCAGCACTGTCCAATGTGATTCTAAATGCATGTAGAAGAGATATTTAAGATCATTATAAAGAGAGGAGATGCCAAGACAAAATGAGATAAGGTTTCTATAATGAACAGGGTAAAAGAATGGCACCAGTAAACTAAGTTTCTTATTATATATATAAAATACATCCCAAAGATCAGGAACAAGATAAAGATACCCATGTAGTAGAAGTCCTAGCCAGTGCAATAAGACCAGAAAATAATGTAATTAAAAAGGACTGATAACCAGAATATGTAAATAACTCCTGAATACCTAGGGTGACCACTGAAAAAGAGATATATTCAAAAACACCATAGATACAATAGAATTCAAAAAATTTTTCAAGTAGCCCATAGGAAGGCAGGAGAATGGAAAACGAAACTAAAAAAAATGACAATGGCAGACGTAGTTCAATGTAAATGGCCTAAATATACCAACTAAAAAGGAGATTGACGTAATAGGTTAAAAAGAAGTGACACAATAGTATACTGTCTACAAGATACTTCAGATACAGTCATACATCACTTAATGGTGGTCATATGTTCTGAGAAATTCGTTGTTAGATGATTTCATCATGTAAATGTCATAGAGTCACACAAATCTAGATGGAATAGCCTACTACACACTTAAACTGGATGGTGTGGCCTGTTGTTCCTAAGCTATATACCTGTACAGCATGTTGCTGTACTAAATAGACAGTTGTAACACAATGGTAAGTATGTATCCAAATATAGACAAACTAGAGTAGAAATACAGTATAAAAAATTAAAAAATGGTACACCCATATTGGGCACTTCTCATAAATGGAACTTGCAAGATTGGAAGTTGTTCTGGGTGAGTCAGTGAGTGAGTGGGTGCAAAGGCCTAGGACATTACTGTATATACTATACTGTACAGTATACTATACATACTGTACTGTAGATTTATAAACACTGCACACTTAGGTGACACTAAATTTATTATAACATTTTTGTTTCTTAAAAATAAATTAGCTTACTATAACTATACTTTTTGAGTATTTTTAGACTTTGATTCTTTTTTAATAGCTTAAAACATGTACATTTGTAGAAAAATACCTCCTTATTGTATAAACTTTTTCCTGTTTAAAATTTTATTTTTTACTTTTTGACCGTTTTTGTTAAATACTAAGGCACACACACATAGAGACACACTAGCCTAGGCTATACAGGGTCAGGATCATCCATTTCACTGTCTTCCACCTTCACATTTTGTCCCAGTGGAAGGTCTTCAAAGGCAATAACATACATGGAGACTGTGTATCTCCTGTGTTAACAGTGCCTTCTTTCTTCTGGAATACCTCCTGAAGAACCTATCTAAGGCTATTTTATAGTTAATTTTTCTAAAAAAATAGGTAGAAGGAGCACCTAAAATGACAAGGCTAAGGACACAGTGGCTCATGCCTCTAATCCTATTACTTTGGGAGGCCAAGACGGGTGGATTGCTTGAACCAAAGAGTTTGAGGCAATATGATGAAACTCATCTCTTTAAAAAAGAAATGCAAAAATTAGCTAGGCATGGTGGCACATGCCTGTAGTTCTAGCTACTTGGGAGGCTGAGGTGAGAGGATTGCTTTAGCCCCAGAGGCGGGGGTTGCATTGAGCCAAGATGGTGCCACTGTACTCCAGCCTGGGCTACAGAACAAGACCCTGTCTTATATAAATAAAATGACAAGTTAAAAAAGTACAGTTTAGAAATACATAAACCAGCATAATCACTTACTATCATCAAGTATTAGATGTTATACATAATTGTATGTGTTGTACTTTTGTGTGACCAGCAGCACAGTAGGTTTATTACACCAGAATCACCACAGACACATAATGATGCATTGCACTATGTTATAATGGCTCTGATGTCACTAGGCGATAGGAGTTTTTCAGCTCCATTATAATCTTACACTGTTCTATATACAGTTTATAGTTGACCAAAACATTGTTATGTCACACATGACAATATATTGATATAGGCAGGTTGAAAGTAAAAGGCTGAAAAATGATTTATCATGTGAACTTTAATCAGAACAAATCAGGAATGGCCATATTAGTATCAGATAAAGAAGACTTTAGAGCAAAGAAAATTACCAGAGACAGAGAGGGGCATAATAATAAATGTGTCAAACAACCAAGAAGATACCAATCCTAAATGTGTATGCAGAAAATAACACAGCTGTCAAAATATATGAAGCAAAAACTGTCAGAACTAAAAGGAAAATGACAAAGTACAATTACAGTTGCAGACTTCAGTCCCTCTCCCTCTGTTACTAACTGATAGGTAGGACAACTAGACAGAAATAGCAAAGATGCAGAACTCAGCAACACCATCAACCAACAGATCTAATGAACATTGCTAAAATGCTCTACCTAACAGCAGCAGAATACACATCCATTTCAAGTGTCCATGAAATATATACAAGGATAGACCATATACTCTGGATCATAAAACCTCAAAAACTTTAAAATCATGGAGTATGTGATTTTTTTCAACTATAGTGGAATCAGATTAGAAGGCAGGAAAATCACAAAACACTTGGAAAATAACACACTTCTAAATGATCCATGGGTCAAAGAGGAAGTCTCAAGGGAAATTTTAAAAATATTTTGAACTTAATGAAAATCAAAGCATAACATCAAACTTTTTGAGGCACAACTAAAGCAATATGGAAAGGGAAACTTACAGTATTAAATGCTTATACTGAAGGACAGGAAAAGTGCCAAATCAGTAATCTAAGCTCCCACCTAACCTGAGAAAAGAGCAAAAGAAACCCAAAGCAAGTAGAAGGAAGGACATATTAAAGAAAAGCGGAGAAATCAGTAACATTGAAAATGGGAAAACAGTAGAGGAAATCAATAAAACGAAGGGCTGACTCTTTGAAAAGACAATAAAATTGACAAATAGCCAGACTGACAGAGAAAAAGGGAACACAGAAGTGTCTAGTGTCAGGAATGAAAAGGATGTACCTATAAATCTTGCCTATGTAAAAGGGATCACAACAAACAATTCTGCACATATAAATTTGGCAACTGTGATAAAATGAACCAATCTTTGAAAAGAACTCAATAGGAATTAGATAATTTGAGTTGCCCTATACTGTTAAGGTAATTACATTTATAATTTAAAACCTCTTGAGCCGGGCACGGTGGCTCAAGCCTGTAATCCCAGCACTTTGGGAGGCCGAGGCGGGTGGATCACGAGGTCGAGAGATCGAGACCATCCTGGTCAACATGGTGAAACCCCGTCTCTACTAAAAATACAAAAAATTAGCTGGGCATGGTGGCACGTGCCTGTAATCCCGGCTACTCAGGAGGCTGAGGCGGGAGAATTGCCTGAACCCAGAAGGCGGAGGTTGCGGTGAGCCGAGATCGCGCCATTGCACTCCAGCCTGGGTAACAGGAGCAAAACTCGGTCAAAAAAAAAAAAAAAAAAAAAAAAAACCTCTTGAAAAGGAAATTTCCAAGTCTGGATTGTTTGGGTACTTGTATCAAATATTCAAAGAATGGTGAACACCAGTTCTATACAATTTTCTTTTCAAAAAAGGAGAAACCCATAGTCCTGTGACACTATTCTTACCTGATATTAAACCAAGACAGTTTTTAAAAAACCAATATCCCTCATGTATATAGTTAGGAAATTTCTTTCCAAAATACTAGCAAATTGAATAAAGTAATATATAAAAAGAATTATACATTGTGATTAAGTAGGATTGTTTCAGGGATTTGAAACTCTTCAATATTTTTAAGAAATAAATGAGTATAATCTTCCATATTAACAGGTTAAAAAAGGAAATTCATTTGATCATATCAATTTGGAAAAAGCAGTTATCAAAATTCACTTATGTTTTCACTTATCAAAATTCACTTATGCAATTAACATAAACTCCAGCAATTGTACTCTTGGTATTTATCCCAGCAAAAATTGAAATTTATGTTCACTTATGATAATAAAGCAGATTACAAGGAATAGAGTAAAATTTCCTCAACTTCATTTAAAGACATATCTAAAATATCTATAGCTAACATCATACAACATGGTGAGAGACTACTTTCTTCCTAGGGAATGTCAAGCTTGTCTAGGCAAGGATGTCTGCTCCTACCACTCCTTTTCAGCATAGTCCTAGAAGTTCTGGCCAACACAGTAAGGCAAGAAGAGGAGATGAAAAGCAATGCTAAAGAAATAAAATTGAATTTTTATTTGATATGATAATCTATGTAGAAAATCCCAAGACTTGTACAAAAAAAAAAACCCTGAAATATGTGAGTTTAGCAAGGTAGCAGGATAAAAATAAACATAATAAATCATATTTCAAGGCGCTAACAATGAACATGTAGAAAGTAAAGTTTAAAATACAATACCATCTATAGTTTTGCAAAAAGAAAGGTGGAAATCCAACAAAAAATGTGGTGGACCTATGTGCTCAAAACTATAAAACTTTGAAAGATTCTGTTGAATAAGCCAAGACCAGAAAGACAAATATCACATGTTCTCACTTACATGTGGGAACTTAAAAAAAAAAAATGCTGATCTCATGAAGATAGAGAGTAGAATGATAGTTACCAGAGGCTGGGAACAGTGTGTTTGAGAGAGCGGGGATGAAGAGAGGTTGGTTAATAGGTACAAACTTACAGTTAGATAAGCAGGAAGTTCTAGTGTTTGACATCAGAATAGGGTGACTAGTTAACAACAACATATTGTGTATTTCAGAATAGCTAGAATAGAAGATTTGAAATGTTCCCAATACAAAGAAATGGTAAATGTTCAAGGTGATGGATATCCCAAATACCTTGAGTTGATTCTATGCATGTATCAAGTATTACATGTACCTCATGAATATTTACAATATCGTGTCAAAAAACTTTGAAAAGAATATTAAGTAAATGGGGAGACATACTATACTTCTTAATTGGAAGATTCAACATAGTAAAGATAATTACATAGTCTTAATGCAGCTCCTATCAAAGTCCAGCAAGATTTTTTGAGGACATATACAAGCTTATTTCAAAATGTATATGGAAGGCAAAGGAACAAAACTAAAGTGCAAGTTATCAGTCTGTGTGATTTGGGATGGAATACTACTTAGCCAAAAAGACTTAATATATGGCTACAGTAATCAAGACTATGTGATATTGGCAGGGGGATAAACAAATAGGTCAGTGGAATAGAATAGAAAATCCAGAAATAGATCCACACAAGTAGGCCTAGCTGATTATTGACTGAGACACAAAAGCAAATCAGTGGAAGAAAAATGGTTTTTCCAACAAATGGTGAGGGAACAATTGGAAATCCATATCACAAAACGAACCTTGACTTAAATAACTATACAAAAATTAACTCAAAATGGGTCATAGACTTAAATGTAAAATGTAAGACTGTATAACTTTTAGAAAAAACGTAGGACAAAATTTTCCAGATCTGGGCTAAGCAAAGAGTTTTTAGATTTGGCATCAAAAGACAGTCTACAAAAGGAACAGTTAACAAACATTAAAATTAAAAATATTTACTATATGAAAGCTCATATGATAAAGATAAAGAGAAGCTACAAACATTTGCAAGCCGTTTGTCTGACAGAGGACTCATATCTAAATATATAAAGGACTCTCAAAACATCAGTTTAGAAAAATCCATCTGGACAATTGGTGAAAGACATAAACATTTTATCAAAGAGGATACACAAATGTCAAATACAGAAAAGATATTCAACATTTCTGGCTATTAGGGAAATGCAAATTCAAACCATAATGAATGTATTATTCTATACCTTTCGTATGGCTACAAATAATGATAGCATGGAAAGGTGGTGACTATATGGAGAAACTGTGTCACTCTGACACGGCTGGTGAGAATGTGAAATGTTAAAGGTAGTTTCTTATAAAATGACACATACAATTAACCACAAACGCCAGCAATTGCACTCTTGGTTATTTATCCCAGAAAAATAGAAATTTATGTTCACATGAAAACCTGTGCATAAATATTTATTCCATCTTGATTTTTAATATTCAGTAACTGGAATCAGCCTATATCTGCTTCATTAAGTGAATGGACTGACAAACTGTGGTTCGTACAAACCATTAAATAGTACCCAGCAATAAAAAGGAACAAACTATTAATAAACACAAAAACTTGAATGAGTATCCAGGGAATTATTCTGAGTGAAAAAAGCCAGTCCCAAAAGGTTATTATATATTTTATGATTCTATTTGTGTAATACTTTTGATATGACAACATTTTAGAACTGTGGGACAGATTAATCATTACCAGATCTTACGGATTTGGAGGGAGTAGAGAGGAGACAAGTAGGTGGTTGTGGCTATAAAAGGGTGGCATGAGTTATCCTCTCATAGAAACTGTTCAGTCTTTTGACAGATGTTGGATACATTAACCTATACAGGTAATAAAATTGTATAGAACTTAATAGACACATTCACAGACAAATGAGTTCACTAAAAATGGGAAAATCTGAATTAGGTATATGAATGTCGATATTATGGTTATGATATGCTATAGTTTTGTAAAACATTTCCAGTAGAGAAAACTGGAGAGTGTACAAGAGGTCTCTCTATATTACTTCTTACAATTGCACATGAATTTACAACTATCTTAAAAATTTCAATTAAAAAAAGTAGACGACTTAGGTAAAGGTATATAACCCTTTTCCTACTTAAAAAAGTAGTAATATTAAAGCATATATACTGGGAAAGATAGTTGAATATAATTTTAAGGAAAATATGTTGCCATATATCAGTAGCACCAGAATTGCTTAGTACATCAAAATCAGGAAATAGTTCTCAATGGTGGACCCACTTTCTTTTTATGTTTATAAAAAAATTGAAGTATTGTATTTTAACACTCATTTCTCTATTCAAAATTAAACAGATTTTAATTAATAGAGTAAGAATTCATATATACATATCAATGGTTAAAAAAAGGATTTATAGGCAATACCATACCTTACTATACCTTTCGGTTGCACTATGCCTGTTAGCCCAAAAATTGAGATAACCAATATTATTTTTGGTTGGAGAACTAAGGATATAATATTTCTTTATGTTCTATCCTGAATTCTGAAAATTATAATGTAAAAGGATGCCCAGGCTGGGCATGGTGGCTCACGTCTGTAATCCCAGTGCTTTGGGAGGCCAAGGTGGAAGGATTGCCTGAGCCCAGGAGTTTGAGACCAGCCTGAGCAACATGGTGAGATCCTGTCTCAAACAAACAAATAAATATATGTGCAGAATTACATTTTGCATAATATATGGGGACAGTAAAATCTAGAATATGAAACTGTTGTCACTCTGGAATTATCAACATGGTACTCTGACTAAATTAAATATTCTCAGATGAGCAAAATAAAACCTGGTGGCCAAAAACTCAAGTAGAGAAATAGGTTTAAAAAACAAAAACAACACTGGAAGAAATGAAATGGGAGTTCATCAAATTCAGGAAAGAAACAAAGAAAAAGACAAAGATAATCTTGGAAGTGAAAGATACATTACCAAATGCAAGAGAAAATAGAAAGAATGAAAATCTAGTGAAGGACATTAAATGGAAATGAGACTTTTTTGTAAAAATAAAAAGGATCTTAGGAAAAGAATATATAGAAAGAGAAGACCGGCAAAGGATGTCCAACATAACTGGAGTCTGTGAAGAAGAAAAATAGAACAGAGGAAAAGAATTAATAGATAAATTATAATTCAGATAAACTTTCTGGGAATAAGGGAAATGTTACCCTACATTTTGAAGGACCTGAAATGATAAACTCTGAGATGTATTTTAGTAAAATACTAAAGATGAATTGAGGCTCGGTACATTGGCTAACACCTGTAATCCCAGCACTTCCGAGGCTGAGGCAGGCCTCAGGCAGATCACGAGGTCAGGAGTTTGAGACCCGCCTGGCCAACAACCTGTCTCTACTAAAAATAAAAAAATTAGCCCGGCATGGTGGCATGCACCTGTAGTCCCAGTTGGGAGGCTGAGGCAGAAGAATCGCTTGAACCTAGGAGACGGAGGCTGCGGTGAGCCAAGACTGCACCATTGCACTCCAATCTGGGCAACGAAGCAAGACTCTGTCTCTAAAAATATAATAAATAAATAAATAAATAAAGATGAATTGAGGCTGGGCGCAGTGGTTTACGCCTATAATTTTAGCACTTAGAGGTTGAGGCAGGAGGATCCCTTGAACCCAGGACTTTGAGACCAGTTTGGGCAACATATTGAGACCTAAATTAAAGGTCTCAATATGTTGAGACCTAAATTAAAGGTCTCAATCTCTACAAAATTAAAAAAACAATTACCAGTTGTGGTGACATGTGCCTGTAGTCCTAGCTATTCAGGAGGCTGAGGTAAGAGAATGGCTTGAGCTAGGGAGGTCAAAGCTGCAGCGAGCCACCACAGCACTGCACTCCAGCCTAGGTGACAGAGCAAGACCTCATCTTAAAAAAAAAAAAAAAAAAAAAAAAAATATGAATTGGACTGGCAACACATTTCAGAAGAACAACATGCAAATCATGCCAACAGAGTAGTGATTTCCAGAAATTCAAGAAAGTACCAGCCAAGAATTTGATAGCCAGCCAAGTTTTTTTTAATTATGGCAGCTATAAAAAGTTTGAATATTGAAGAACTCATTGGATATTGTATCCATGAGCCCTTGAGGAGTTCATTAGAGGATGAGCTGAACCCAACCAAGAGATTATTGGGGCAGCTTCAGTAAAAGAACTGTGAGCATTTGCTATATTAAATTAAGGACTAAATACAAGGGTGGGAACATGGGTAGAAGAACAGTATGAAATGTTACCTGTTAGACAAAGTACAAATAATACCACTTTTCAAAAGGAGGAGAAAGGGGAGAGAAACAGAAAGCCGAGTAAGATCACAGGCTGTTCTGTGGGTGGGGAATAAAGGAGACCATTTAAAACTGACAGACCAGACACAAAAAGCTTAAGAAAAAATAAATGTGGGGGCAGGGGTTAGGTGGAAATTAAAGGGGTGTAAAAACACTGTAAATGCAAAAGTAACTAGAATAAAATTATAAACCTTGCTACATACCAAAAGAAAATGTAAAAAATAGCAAAGCATGTAGAGAAAGGAACACAGTAAATATTACCTAATACACACAGTAATTACACAGTAGTGACTGAGGTAGAACCAAGCATCTCAGTCATATCAAATATGAGAGGTTTAAATTGCCTATTAAAAAGATTTTCAAGTTGGTTCAGAAAGCAAATGTTAAAATTTGGTTTAGGCAGGAATCTGTGAGTGGATGCTAAAATCAAGGGTGGGAGATTTGGTAAGGCTCAGGATTTTTGCATGATCTCCTTACAGATTCTCCTTATGGTATCTCCTTACAGATTACTCATTAGCCATGAGGGTAAAAATAATAACTATATAGTAGAAAGGCTGGACAGTACCTTCACCAGATAATTAAAATTAATATCACCGAAGAGAAAGTTAGGTACATCATGGCCTGTGACTATGATACCCTTAGAAGAGCACATCTTACAGTAGCCTAGCAAGGATTGTGTAAAATCTAATGATGAAGAATAGCAGACAAACCCAAATTGCAGAACATTTTATAAAATAAGTGACCTCTGTTCTTCAAAAAATACCAGTGTTATAAAAGAAAGGCAAACTCTGGAACACCCCCAGATGAAAGGAATCTCAAAAGACCAAACAAAATCTGTGGCCTTGGGTTAGATTCTCTACTGGATGGAGAGAAATACATTATTAGGGTGATTGACAGAATTGGAATGTGGATGATTAAATTACTTTAGCAATATTAAATTTTCCAGAATTTGATTACTGTTTATGTAAGAATATCCTTATTCTTAAAAAGTCATATTGAAGTTATGAGGCAAAGCATGAGGTGTGAACCTACTCTCAAATGGCTAAAACAAAGAAACATAATGTTGGGTTGGGGGAGATAAAGCAAAGTTAGCAAAAATGCTTAAAAGTTGAATTTGAGTAAAGTATTTGCAAGATCTCTGTTCTTTAAACTTTTCTCCAAGTTTAAAAAAAATTTTTTTTAAAGATCTCTAGGTTTGAACTAAGCCAGAGACTAATACACATACACCAAAGTAAAATTTTAGTTACATAATTGTGTCACTCTCCCTCTCCCCTCCTCCTTTGAATACTGAGTGTTTTACCAGTTCAAATTACAACCCTTTGGAAGGCCTGCCATTGAATATCAGTCTGTATTAAGCTATAGATACTATTTCTCTTAAAGCTTGTTTTTCTGTTACGTTTTTATAGAACTTGCCTTTTTTTTTTTTTTTTTCCTTAAAATATACTTGATAGGAAAAAAACATTTTCTAAATGTATCCTTTGACCACCAATAAAATGCATGGTCCAGTGGGGAAAAAACCCAGCTGTTTGATTTCTTCCCCACTCATTTCCTTATGTTCTGAGAATAAAATGGGGATCAGATGGGTTTAGACACCTTTAAATATCAATGTCTTTCCTTATTTTTATCTTGCTCCAAAGTGAGCTCTATCAAACAATATGTAGACAGTAGTTTTCTAAGCCTTGCCAGCTGTTTTGCAACTACAACCATTAAGTTCTTTTATCTTTCAAGGAACAGCTTGTTCTATGTCAAAAGAAAAATATTTGAAGATACTTTGTCTTAATAATTTCATTTCTTTTAGTTTATATATAATATAAACTAATATAAGTAGTTCTGCCTAGCCCATGTGTGAAGACAAGAGAACATCAGTTGAAATTTGAGATGATGCATCCAATCTTAGGTGCTATATTAATGAATTTTTTAATTGGGAAAAACCAATTGTTAAAATAAAAATTAACTTTATACCCACTGATTCTTCAGCAGTATTTATACGAAGTTTCTTACTTCTGTTGTAATGCTCTATGGAGAAAAGAGAACCACATGGTTTTACTAATGTAACAATCCAGGAGCCTCATTATACATTTCCAAATGGAGGAGCAGTATCTCACACACACTGAGAAGGTTGCACAGTGTTTTTCGATCTTTATTACTAGTGCAGTGCTAGATTACTGACTGATCCTAACTATGATGATTAAGGATGCTTACATGATTTTTAAGTGTATGAAAAGTGTGAATTCTTTAGAGAGCATTGATGTTTACTGTACAGGTTTAAAATGCCTCCTTAAATAAGAAGATCGAAATCATACATGTAACTGTTTTTTTAGAAGTATTGAATTACTTATTATTTAAGGACTGAGGATTTTTTTTAAACATTATTTAGCCAAAAACTGCTATGTAAAGTCAGTGAAAATCATGTCAAAGTGCCTGTGATACTGCAATACTAAGAAAGGCAAATCTTGTATAGAATGAATTTTTTTTTTTTTTGCTTAATCTTTGTAGTGATAATATTATTTAACTGTTGATAATTTTCCTTGGTACATTTTGAGTTCCTAAATTTCTAACCATTCTACTTATAACTGTTTTGGTAATTGCAGTCTTTTTTTTATACAGGATTTTGTCATTAATATAATATTTTAAGTAATTTTTCTTTTCTAACTAGGAAGAAGCATTGCATGCATTTATTCAGCCAGAGATTCTGGATGGCCCAAATCAATACTTTTGTGAACGTTGTAAGAAGAAGTGTGATGCACGGAAGGTAAATGCCATGTAGAGATTAATACTTAGGACTTTGAGGTAATATTCCATATTCAATAGAGTCTCCTCCTTTTTCTTTTTGTTTTTTAGGGTCTTCGGTTTTTGCATTTCCCTTATCTGCTGACCTTACAGCTGAAAAGATTTGATTTTGATTATACGACCATGCATAGGATTAAACTGAATGATCGAATGACATTTCCTGAGGAACTAGATATGAGTACATTTATTGATGTTGAAGATGAGGTAAATATTTGTTAGTATAAAGTAGTTTTCATTAATCCACATTAGTCAGTCATGTTTTTGAAAGAGCTGTTTGGTAACAACACTGATGTTATTTAGACTGTTATCTTGATGGAACCTTCTTCTTATTTTCTAATACGGAGTTCAATAACATGACTTAACTTTATATAAGCTTTTCCTGACTGCATAAATTATATTTTAAATATTGTTGCTTGATCAGAGTAATTTCTGGTACTCTTTGAAAAGACAATAAGAAAAGTCAGCTTTGGAATTATTTCTTAAACTTGAGTGATAATCTTATGTTCTGTAATTGTGTTGTTACTGAAACTAGTCTGCAGGTAAGCCATACTCATGTTTCTGATCCATAACAAATGCAGACAAATGCCTATGATGGAATGAATGAACCAACTGAGTAGCATGGGCTTAAATTCTTGTATTTACTTATTATTTTACATTTATTTACTATTTTGTCTGTTTTTCTTTTTAAATTTTTTAAATTTGAAACTTTATTTAAATAATTTAAGCATGGGATGTTGAATGACATATGTAATGCTTATCAATTTCTTTCCACTCATTGGCCTCCCAGAATTCTCTGGTTCCTCTCTCCTTCTTCAATGAAAGATTTACAGTATTCCACTCTGTTATTACGGAAACTCTTCTGATTTTATTATGTGGAATATTTATAATCACTTAGGCTAATTACTTCAGAATGATAAATATTAGTCTCGGAATTAACTTGAAGCTTTTTTTTTTTGGGAATTGATTACTATAAAGATGCCTTTTCTCAGGAGTTCAAAAATAAACATTCATCAAGTTTTATTTAGTACTATTAAGTACTGTGAGGCAGTGTCATATAGAAGAGCACATGTTTTAGGCCTAGCTAGATGTGAGTTCAAATTCTTGTCCTACTTCTTGCTAGCCTCTTGACCTTGGATAAGTCATGAAACCTTTTGAGCCTCGTTTCCAGATGCCTTAGATGAAGTAGCTGCTCATTGAATGGTAACTATGATCAGAATACATTTTGAAAAGTTTAAAGTAATGTCTAAGACACTTGTGCTTAAGCTAGGAAGTCTACCCAAAGTATGCCAGACTTTCAAAGGAGACATAATCTTTGTAGGATTTCTACTCAGAGATCAGTATTAGATTGGTCTTCTGAATATGCCTAATATATTTCTTTTAAAGGGAAATCTTTGTTCCAAAGAAAGAAAACCTATATATGAAGCTTAGTAGAAACTTTTCTAGAGAGTTCTAGGTCTAGTTCTTGGGACAAGAAATGTTTTGGCTCAGCTAAAGGAGTTTCAGGAATTATAGTATCTCTTTGGACTTAGTTCTATAGCTGGATTTCACCTTCATTTTCCCTTGAACCTAACGTTCTTGAGAGATGAAAACTGTATACTAGATGTAGTACCTACTACAGAGTTCCTGGCGAAAACTTTGTGCTGATTGTATATTGCTTCGTTGCACTCAAGAACTTCTGTGCAAAGCCTTACACATTTCAAAAATAGAAAATTCTCAAATTATTTAAATAACATTTTTAGGGATGTATATAAAACATTAAAAAGAGGGGAAAAGATTGTTTGGAGTTTTTTAACAAAGAGAATTCTTCAAATTACATTTGTGTGGATGTGATTTAAAAACCATAAAGTGGAAAGTATAATTGCTATAACTATTTCTACTTCCTGTGAAAAGACCATAAAGTTCTTAAGGATAAATGCAATGTCTTATTTTTCTTTCTAATTATAATACCTGATAATTATATCACTGATAAACTGAGTTGAACTTTTTTTTATAGCTATGTGTCGCTAGTGTTGAACTTTTTGTTCAAAAGAGATGATATTCTTTTATAATTTGAGAACATCAAAAGCTGCTTTTGAAGCTCAGCTTCTCTGATTTTGTGGATTTTGCTAAAAGAAACAATAATTTCAATGTAGTTTCAACTGTTATGTTGTAACAGTACACATAAATGAAGTTTAATAGAATTTTGAATCACTAATTTGTTGTGTTTAAATTTTAAGGACATAATAGAAAAGCTTTTAAAATACATTTTGCCTGTTTAATTTTACTTAAGGTCTCACTTTTTAAGAGAAAATAAATTTAAAGTAAAATATTTTTACTAGCATGTTAAATTGTGTGAAAATGTTAGCACTATATAGGTACAAAGTTGTGTTGAACATATTTGCTCTGTATTTGGTTTATAACTAAAATAATTATGTCTTATTAAGAAATCTCCTCAGACTGAAAGTTGCACTGACAGTGGAGCAGAAAATGAAGGTAGTTGTCACAGTGATCAGATGAGTAATGATTTCTCCAATGATGATGGTGTTGATGAAGGAATCTGCCTTGAAACCAATAGTGGGACTGAAAAGATCTCAAAATCTGGACTTGAAAAGGTACCTTTTGTAGTCTGCATTTTTTAGTTGAAAGTGGGAATAATCTCTGACTTGCTGTATAATTCTGTAGCTGTTGTGACAAAGTTCTCTTTAAAAGAAACTTAACTTTTTAAAGTTAAGACTTCTCAAATACAGGGTTTTTTTTGGTGCATGTTTATATATGTGTGTGTGTGTGTGTGTTTGTGTGTGTGTGTTTATATACATATATATGATTATAATTAAACTTCAGGAGAAACTGCTCACTAGTTGTAACATTAATTTTTGGGAGACCATACTGTTAACTGTCTAAGCAAGCTGGATAGTAAAGGATGCCTAACAGTCAAGAAACCACGATTCTGTTACCACCTCTGTTTTAAGGTTGCAGCAAGCCTCTGAGAAAAGCAAAATGTTGGATTAGAATCATAGATTTTTAAAAGTTTGGCCATGTAACACTTTATGAGACAGTTAATAATGGATCTGATCTTTTTTTTTTTTTTTTTTTTTTTTTGAGACGGAGTTTTGCTCTTGTTACCCAGGCTGGAGTGCAATGGCGCGATCTCGGCTCACTGCAACCTCCGCCTCCTGGGTTCAGGCAATTCTCCTGCCTCAGCCTCCTGAGTAGCTGGGATTATAGGCACGCGCCACCATGCCCAGCTAATTTTTTGTATTTTTAGTAGAGACGGGGTTTCACCATGTTGACCAGGTTGGTCTCGATCTCTCGACCTTGTGATCCACCCGCCTCGGCCTCCCAAAGTGCTGGGATTACAGGCTTGAGCCACCGCGCCCGGCCTGGATCTGGTCTTTCTAAGTAGGAAATGCCAAAACCCCCAGTCTTTCTCCCCTGTCCTGTAATAGTCCTCAGGACACCTTCAAAAATGATACAGTTCCGTGAATTATTATTTGAAAACCACAGAACTGGATCATCTCTGGGGTAGGATCTTGCCCCTGAGTCAGTGATTTTAACGTTTTTTCAGACCATTTTTTTCCCCACATATATTCTGTTTTATTGAGGGAAGAACTGTAGATAAAATGTCTAGCATGGTGTGAATAATAAACTACTAATGTGAAGACTGATAAGTAACTCAAGTATTACAGAGTCATTAAATATAGGGATTTTTAAGGCAATATTTAAAAATAGAATTTTACTTTCATAAATCTGTTTTTAGACAGAGGCCATTCTTCTCATTATCACCACCACCTTTTACCTTTTAAAATTATCTGTTTCATTCAGGGCAGACAGTTGAGTAGGGATTGCTATGTAATGAATAATGTAATGAGTACATTGTAACTTAGTATAAAAACATGGCATTCTAGCAAGAGTTGGCAAACTGTGGCTCAAGAGCTAAACCTGGGCCCTTGCCTGTGTTTTTACATACACAGTCATTTCATCTGCAAATAAAGAAAACATTCTTCCTTTCCCATCTGCATGCCTTTTTCTTTTCTAGTCTCACTGCATTAGGTGGGAATTCCAATGAAATGTTGAGTAGACTGGTAAGGGAGAACATCCTTACCTTGTTCCCAGTCTTCAGAGAAAAGCTTTCAATTTCTTACCATTGAGTGTGATGTTGACTTTCAGTTTTTTGTGTTCTTTTCCTATTTTGTTGAAATCTTTTATCATGAATGGGTATTGCATTTTTTCAGATCTTTTTTCTGTATCAGTTGATATGATCATATATTTGTCTTCTTCAGCCTGAATTACATAGATTGATTTTCAAATGTTGAGCTGTCTTTGCATATGTGGAATAAATCCTGCCTTGTTATGGTGTATCTTTTTATACATTGTTGATTTGACTTGCTAATATTTTGCAGAGGATTTTGCATCTGTGTTCATGAGAGGCATTGTAGTTATCCTTTCTCATGGTGTCTTTATCTGTTTTTGGTGATATCGGGCTCATGTAATGAGTTAGGGAATGTTTCCTCTGCCTTTAATTTTGGAAAAGATTGTGGAAAATTGGTATTGTTTCTTTCTTAAATGTTTGGTAGAATTCACCAGGGAAATTATCTGGGCCTGGTGCTTTCTTTTGTAGAAAGTGATCTTTAAATATATATATATAATTGCATTTTAGGTTCTGGGGTACATGTGCAGAACATACAGGATTGTTGCATAGGTACATACATGGCAATGTGGTTTTGCTGCCTCCATCCTGTCACCTACATCTGGCATTTCTCCCCATGTTATGCCTTCCCAACTCCCTACCCCCTGCTGTCCCTCCCCCAGTCCCCCACAACAGACCCCAGTGTGTGATGCTCCACTCCCTGTGTCCGTGTATTCTCACTGTTCAACACCTGCCTATGAGTGAGAACACGCGGTGTTTGATTTTCTGTTCTTGTGTCAGCTTGCTGAAAACGGTGGTTTCCAGATTCATCCATGTCCCTACAAAGCACACAAACTCATCATTTTTTATGGCTGCATAGTATTCCATAGTGTATATGTGCCACATTTTCCTTGTCCAGTCTATCATAAATGGGCATTTGGGTTGGTTCCAGGTCTTTGCTATTGTAAACGGTGCTGCAGTGAACATACCTGTGCATGTATCTTTATCATAGAACGATTTATAATCCTTTGGATATATACCCAATAATGTAATTGCTGGGTCAAATGGAATTTCTGTTTCTAGGTCCTTGAGGAAGCGCCACTGTCTTCCACAATGATTGAACTAATTTACATTACCAACAACAGTGTAACAGTGTTCCCGTTTCTCCACATCCTCTCCAGCATGTATTGTCTCCAGATTTTTTAATGATTGCCATTCTAACTGGTGTGAGATGGTATCTCAATGTGGTTTTGATTTGCATTTCTCTAATGACCAGTGATGATGAGGATTTTTTATATGTTTGTTGGCCTCATATACATCTTCTTTTGAAAAGTGTCTATTCATATCCTTCACCCTCTTTTGAATGAGTTTGTTTATTTGTTTTCTTGTAAATCTGTTTAGTTCTTTGTAGATTCTGGATATTAACCCTTTGTCATATGGGTAGATTGCAAAAATTTTTTCCCATTCTGTTGGTTGCCGGTTCACTCTAATGATTGTTTCTTTTGCTGTGAAGAAGCTCTGGAGTTTAATTAGATCCCATTTGTCTATTTTGGCTTTTGTTGCCAATACTTTTGGCATTTTAGTCATGAAGTCCTTGCCTATGCCTATGTCCTGAATGGTTTTGCCTAGGTTTTCTTCTAGGGTTTTTATGGTGTTAGGTCTTATGTTTAAGTCTTTAATCCATCTAGAGTTAATTTTAGTGTAAGGTATCAGGAAGGGGTCCAGTTTCTGCTTTCTGCACATGGCTAGCCAGTTTTCCCAACACCATTTATTAAACAGGGAATTCTTTCCCCATTGCTTGTTTTTGTCAGGTTTGTAAAAGATCAGATGGTTATAGATGTGTGGCATTTCCTCCGAGGCCTCTCTTCTGTTCCGTTGGTCTATACCTCTGTTTTGGTACCAGTACCATGCTATTTTGATTACTGTAGCTTTGCAGTATAGTTTGCAGTCAGGTAGCATGATGCCTCCACCCTTGTTCTTTTTGCTTAGAATTGTCTTGGCTGTGTGGGCCCTCTTTTGGTTCCATATGAAGTTTAAGGTGTTTTTTTCCACTTCTGTTAAGAGGGTCACAGGTAGCTTGATTGGGGGTGGCATTGAATCTATAAATTACTTTGGGCAGTATGGCCATTTTCACAATATTGATTCTTCCTAACCATGAGCATGGAATGTTTTTCCATCTGTTTCTGTCCTCTCTTACTTCCTTGAGCAGTGGTTTGTAGTTCTCCTTGAAGAGGTCCTTCACATCCTTTGTTAGTTGTATTCCTAGGTATTTTATTCTCTTTGTAGCAGTTGTGAATCGCAGTTCATTCTTGGTTTGGCTTTCTTTAAGTCTGTTATTGATGTATAGGAATGCTTGTGATTTCTGCACATTGATTTTGTATCCTGAGACTTGGCTGAAGTTGCTTATCAGTTTCAGGAGATTTTGGGCTAAGATGATGGGGTCTTCTAGATATACAATCATGTCGTCTGCAAATAGAGACAATTTGACTTCCTGCTTTTCTAATTAAATACTCTTTATTTCTTTTTCTTGCCTGATTGCTCTGGCTAGAACTTCCAATACTATATTGAATAGGAGTGGTGAGAGAGGGCATCCTTGTCTAGTGCCAGATTTCAAAGGGAATGCTTTCAGTTTCTGCCCATTCGGTATGATATTGGCTGTGGGTTTGTTATAAATAGCTTTCATTATTTTGAGATGAGCGTTTTTATCATAAAGCACTGTTGAATTTTGTCAAAGGCCTTCTCTGCATCTATTGAAATAATCACATGGTTTTTGTCTTTGGTTCTGTTTATGTGGTGGATTACATTGACTCACGTATGTTGAACCAGCCTTGCATCCCCTACTTGATTGTGATGGATAAGGTTTTTGTTGTGCTGTTGCAATCAATTTGCAGGTATTTTATTGCAGATTTTTGCATCAATGTTCGTCATAGATATTGGCCTCAAGTTTTCTTTTTTTGTTGAGTCTCTGCTGGGTTTTGGTATCAGGATGATGTTGGTCTTATAAAATGATTTGGGAAGGATTCTCTGTTTTTGGATTGTTAGGAGTAGTTTCAGAAGGAATGGTACCAGCTCCTCTTTGTATGTCTGGTAGAATTCGGCTGTGAACCCATCTGGACATGGGCTTTTTTTAGTTATAGGCTATTAATTGCTGCCTGAACTTCAGCCCTTGTTATTGGTCTGTTCAAGCTTTCATCTTCTTCCTGGTTTAGGCTTGGGAGGGTGCAAGTGTCCAGGAATTTATCCATTTCTTCCAGGTTTACTGGTTTATGTGCATAGAGCTGTTTGTAGTAATCTCTGATGGTAGTTTGTATTTCTGTGGAATCTGTGGTGATATCCCCTTTATCGTTTTTTATTGCATCTATTTGATTCTTCTCCCTTTTCTTTTTTATTAATCTGGGCAGCAGTATGTCTATTTTGTTGATCTTTTCAAAAAACAAGCTCCTAGATTTACTGAATTTTTGAAGGGTTTTTTTTTGTGTCTCTATCTCCTTCAGTTCAGCTCTGATCTTAGTTATTTCTTGTCTTCTGCTAGCTTTTGAGTTTTTTTGATCTTGCTCCTCTAGCTCTTTCAATTTTGATGATAGGGTGTCGATTTTAGATCTTTCCTTGCTTCTCATGTGAGCATTTATTGCTATAAATTTTCCTCTAGACACTGCTTTAAATGTGTCCCAGAGATTCTGGTGTGTTGTGTCTTTGTTCTTGTTGGTTTTGAAGAACGTCTTTATTTCTGCCTTCATTTCATTGTTTATCCAGTCAACATTCAAGAGCGAGGTGTTCAGTTTCCATGAAGTTGTGCAGTTCTGAGTGAGTTTCTTAATCCTGAGTTCTAATTTGATTACACTGTGGTCTGAGAGACTGTTATGATTTCCGTTTTTTTGCATTTGCTGAGGAGTGATTTATTTTCAGTTATGTGGTCAATTTTAGAGTAAGTGCGATGCGGTGCTGAGAAGAATGTATATTCTGTGGATTTGGGGTGTGGAGTTCTGTAGATGTCTATTAAGTCTGCTTGGTCCAGATCTGCATTCAAGTCCTGGATATCCTTGTTACTTTTCTGTCTCGTTGATCTGTCTCATATTGACAGTGGAGTGTTAAAGTCTCCCACTATTATTTTGTGGGAGTCTAAGTCTCTTTGTAGGTCATTAAGAACTTGCTTTATAATTGTATATTTAGAAGACCCCATCATTTGTTATGATTTCTGTTCTTTTGCATTTGCTGAGGAGTGATTTACTTCCAATTATGTGGTCAATTTTAGTGTAGGTGTGTATATTCTGTGGATTTGGAGTGGAAAGTTCTGTAAATGTCTGTTAGGTTTGCTTGGTCTAGATCTGAGTTCAAGTCCTGGATATCCTTGTTAATTTTCTGTCTCATTGATTTGTCTAATATTGACAGTGGAGTGTTAAAGTCTCCCACTGTTATTGTGTAGCAGTCTAAGTCTCTTTGTAGGTTGTTAAGAACTTACTTCATGTATCTGGGTGCTCCTGTATTGGGTGTGTATATATTTAGGATCGTTAGCTCTTTTTGTTGCATTGATCCTTTTACCATTTTGTAATACCCTTCTTTGTCTCTTGATCTTTGTTGGTTTAAAGTCTATTTTATCAGAGACTAGGATTGCATCTCCTGCTTTTTTTTTTTTTTCTCTCCATTTGCTTGATAAATCATCCTCCATCCCTTCATTTTGAGCCTGTGTGTATCCTTGTAAGTGAGATGGGTTTCCTGGATACAGCACACTGATGGGTTTTGACTTTTTATCCAATTTGCCAGTCTGTGTCTTTTGATTGGGACATTTAGCCCATTTACATTTAAGGTTAATATTGTTATGTGTGCATTTGATCCTGCCATTTTGATGTTAGCTGGTTGTTTTGCTCATTAGTTGATGCAGTTTCTTCATTGTGTCAGTGGTCTTTGCCATTTGGTATGTTTTCGGAATGGCTGATACTGGTTCTTCCTTTCTATTGTTTAGTGCTTCTTTGTGGAGCTCTTGTAAGGCAGGCCTGCTGCTGATGGAATCTCTCAGCAATTACTTGTTTGTAAAGAATTTTCTTTCTCATTTGTTTTTGAAGCTTAGTTTGACTGGTTATCAAATTCTAGGTTGAAAGGTCTTTTCTTTAAGAATGTTGAATATTGGCCCCCACTTTCTTCTGGCTTGTAGGGTTTCTGCCAAGAGATCTGCTGTGAGTCTGATGGGCTTCCCTTTGTGGGTAACCTGACTTTTCTCCCTGGGTGCCCTTAGCCTTTTTTCCTTCATTTCAACCCTGGTGAGTCTGACGATTATGTGCTTTGGGGTTGCCCTTCTTGAGGAATATCTTTGTGGTGTTCTCTATATTTCCTGGACTTGAATATTGGCCTGCCTTCCTAGGTTGGGGAAGTTCTCCTGGATAATATCCTGAAGGGTGTTTTCCAGCTTGGATTCATTCTTTCTATCACATTCAAGTACACTTATCAAACGTAGATTAGGTCTTTTCACATCATCCCATATTTCTTGGAGGCTTTGTTCGTTTCTTTTTACTCTTTTTTATCTAATGTTTCCTTCTCATTTGTTTCATTGAGTCAGTCTTCAGTCTCTGATATCCTTTCTTCTGCTTGGTCGATTCAGGTATTAAAACTTTTGTATGCTTCATGAAGTTCTCATGTTGTGTTTTTCAGCTCATCAGGTTGTTTTTATTCTTCTCTAAGCTGTTTATTCTTGTTAGCCTTTCCTCAAACCTTTTTTCAAGGTTCTTAGTTTCTTTGCTTTGGGTTAGAACATGTTCTTTTAGCTCGGAGAAGTTTGTTATTTCCCACCTTCTGAAGCCTCTTTCTGTCAATTCATCAGACTCATTCTCCATCTCTCCTTGTTCCCTTGCTGGTGAGGAGTTGTGATCCTTTGGAGGAGGAGAGGTCTGGTTTTTGGTATTTTCCTCCTTTTGTGCTGGTTTCTCCCATCTTTGTGGATTTATCTACCTGCGGTCTTTGTATTTGGTGACTTGGAGGTGGGGTCTCTGAGTGGACATCCTTTTTGTTGATGATGAAGTTATTTCTTTCTGTTTTTTAGTTGTCCTTCTAAAAGTCAGGCCCTTCTGCTGTAGGATTGCAGGAGGTCCCCTCCAGACCCTGCTTGCCTAGGGATCACCTGCAGTGGCTGCAGAGCAGTAAGGGTTGCTGCGGGTTCCTTCTTCTTTTATCTTTGTCCTGTAAGGGTACCCACCAGTTGTCAGCCTGAGCTCTCCTTTATGATGTGTCTCTTTGAATATACGGGGTCGGGGAGCTGCTTAAGGAGGCAGTCTGTCCCTTATAGGAGCTCAGGTGCTGAGCTCTGAGCTCCGTTGTTCAGTTCAGAGCTGCTGGGCAGGTACCTTTAAGTCTACTGCAGCAGAACTCATAATCACCTTTTTTCCCTGGTGCTGTGTCCTGGGAAGGTGGGGCTTTATTTATAAGTTCCTGACCTGCTGCCTTTTTTCAAAGATGCCCTGTCCAGCAAGGAGGTAGCTAGTCACATTCTGCCAGCAGAGGCGTTGCTGAGCTCCCGTTGGCTCTCCCCAGCTGCTGTGTTAACTTTCTTGTGGTTTTGTTTTTAGAGGTATAGTTAAAACTGCCTCGGTAATGGCGGACTGCCTCGGTAATGGCAGACGCCCTTCCCCCTGCAGAGCTGGACCATCCCTTGTCCAGCTGTGCTTGCTGTGAAATTCTCAATCCAGAGCGTTTCAGATTACTGGTCTTTTTAGGTGTGAGTTTTTGTGCAGAGACCCACTGTGCCAGCTGAAACAGCCGTTCTGGAGACTCGTGGCACTTTTCTGCCTGGGAATCTCCTGGTCTGTGGGCAGTGAAAACTCGTTTGGAAATGCAGTGATCACTCACCCTCTGCATTCTCACTGGGAACTGCACTCCTGAGCTGTTCCTATTCAGCTATCTTGGATCGTCTCCTAGAAAGTGATTAATTATTTATTTAATTTCTATAATAGATATAGGGCTTTTCAGGTTACCTCTTTCTTCTTTTTGAGTTTTGGTGGTTTGTGATTTTTAAGAAGTTGGTCCATTTTATCTAAGTTATCAAATTTGTGGGCGTAGAATTGTTCAAAGTATTCCTTTATTGTCCTTTTAATGTAGGATGAACCTTCTTTTATTTCTGATAATGACAATTTGTGGGGTTTTTTTTTTCCTTAGCCTAGAGATTGATCAACTGTATGGCACTTTTTTCTTCCAAAGGACCAGCTTTTGGTTTTGTTCATTCACTTTTTCTGTTGTTTATCTATTTTCAATGTAAGTAAGGATTGCATTAAACCTATAGATCACTTTGTAGTGTGACATTCTAAACCATGTTAAGCCTTCTAGTTCATGAACACAGGATATCTTTCTATTTATTTGTGTCTTTAATTTCTTTCCTTGATGTTTCATGGTTTTTTTCAGTATATGAGTCTTCTGCCTCCTTGGTTAAATTTATTCCTAAGAATTTTATTCTTTTTGATGCTATTATAAATGGAATTGCTTTCTTAATTTTCTTTTTGGATTGGTTAGTGTTAGTGTAACAATAAATTATTAGTATTTAGAAATGCAACAGATTTGTGAGTGTATTGATTTTGCATCCTGCACTTTGCTGAATTTACTTGTTAGGGTTTTTTTTTTTAATGTGGAATCTTTATTTTCTACATACAGGATTGTCATTTGTGAACAGAAATAATTTTTCTTCTTTCTTTCATATTTGGATTCCTTTTAATTCTTACTTTTGCCTGATTGCTCTGGCTAGGACTTCCAGTACTATGTTGAATAAGAGTGATGTGAATGAGCATCTCTGCTTTGTTCCTGATCTTAGAAGGAAAGCTTTTAGTTTTTCACCATTTAATGTGATGGTAGCTGTGGGTTTTTCATATAAGGCTTTCATTGTGTTGCGATCATTTCCTTCTATTCCTAGTTGGTTGGGTGTTTTCATCATGAAAGGATGTTTAATATTGTCAGATGCTTTATCTTTATCAATTGAAATGATTCTGTGGGTTTTTTAATTCTGTTAAGGTGGTGTATTACATTGATCACTTAGGCATGATCTGTAGTCCTTTAATGTGTTATTGAAGTTGATTTGCTAGTATTTTGTTAAGAATTTATGCATGAATATTCATCAAAGAGATGTTCTGTAGTTTTTAGTATCTTTGTCTAATTTTGGTGTCGATGTTGTGCTGACCTCATTTGTATGAATTTGGAAGTTTTTCCGTTTTTATGTTTTCAGAAAGTTCAAGAAGTGTTGCTGTTAATTCTTTAAATGTTTGATAAAATTCTGTAGCAAAGCCACCTGGTCCTGGGCTTCTCTTTGTTGGGAGGTTTTTGATTACTGATTCAATCTCCTTACTAATTATAAATGTGTTCAGATTTTTTATGTCTTCTTGAGTCAGCCTTCATTAGTTATATGTTTGTAGAAATTTATCTGTTTCTTCTAGGGTATCTAATTTGTTGGCATACAGTTGTTCATAGTAGTCTCTTAGGAACCTTTTTATTTCTGTGGTATCAGTATAATGTCTGTCTTTCACTTCTGATTTTCGTTGAGTCTTGTCTCTTTCTTAGCCTAGCTAAGGGTTTGTTAACTTTGTTGATCTTTTCAAAAAGCTAACTCTTAGTTCCATTAATTTTTTTCTATTCTCTATTTAATTTCTGCTTTAATCTTTATTTCCTTTCTTCTGCTATTTAGTTTTCTTCTTCTTCTTTTTTTTACATCCCCTCTCCCCAAGTTAGTTTGTTCTTCTATTTCTAGTTCCTTGAGGTTTAAAGTTAGGTTGTTGATTTTAGATGTTGTCTTCTTCATCTTCTTTTTTTTTTTAATGTAGGCATTTACATCAATAAACTATCCTCTTCTGCTGCATCCCATAAGTTTTGCTGTGTTATGTTTTTGTTTTCATTTGTCTCACTATGTATTCTAATTTCCTTTGTGGTTTCTTCTTTGACCATTGGTTGTTTAAGAATGTGTTGTTTAAAACAACTTACAGATACTTGTGAATTTTCTAGTGTTCCTTTTACTATTGATTTCTAGTTTCTCTCCTTTACTTTTAAAGAATTATTTCTCTGGATACAGAATTCTAAGTTGGTGCTAATTTTTCTTTCAACACGAAATATTTCACTACACTCTCCTTGCTTACATGGTTTATAATGAAAAGTATGCTATAATTCTTATCCTTGTTCCTTTATAGGTAAGGTGTTTCCCCCCTGCCTCCCGTGAACATTTTTTTTGTCTTTGATTTTGTTAAATTTGAACATGATATGCCTAAACTTGGGAGTTTTTGTTTGTTTTTTGTTGTTGTTTTGGTTTTTGCTTTATTGGACAGGGTGGGTATTTATTCTGTTTGGTGTTGAGCTTCCAGGTCTGTTGTTTAGTGTTACCATTTTTTGTAAATAAAGATTTATTGGAACACAATCACTCTAGTTGTTTACATATGGTATATGTCTGGTTTAGTACTATAATGACAGAGTTGAGTAGTTGTGACAGAAACCGTATGGCCCAGATAGCCTAAAATACTCAATATTTGACCCTTGCATAAGTGGATCAAATAATTTACATTTTAGTTCTCACTTTGCCATTAATAAACTGCGTCACTTTGGGCAAATCATTTAATATGTGTGTCTTTCACTTGCTACGTTTTGGAGGAATTTGGACTAGATGCTTTCTGTTCTACTCAGATCTAGAAATTTATACTTCTGTTTGGTAGTACCATGTTTGAGGATGTATCCCCTTTTTATTAAGAGTAATGTATTGCTTTGTTAAATAGTATGATAAGAGAAGAAAATGTTAGGATATATTTTTATGTAATTTTATTTACAAATTATGCTAGATTTGGATGATAGCACTTTACTTTCCTTCCTACTTTTTAGCAGTGTATTTGTGATTTGAAACTAAAATTATCATGTTTGAGAACCCTTAACTCTGTCATGATTGTATTATTTTTGCTTTAAAATATGTTATATACAATTCTAATTTGGAAGATGATTCAGTCTTCTGAATATACTACAGTTATTCTCATCTAGAAGTTGCTACTATTAGAATTTTCCAGAAAAGTAATTATGTTGGCTTTGATCATTGTGATGAAACTTAAAAAATGTATAGATGTTGATTTGTAGGCTTTTTCTGTATTTTATTTTTAAATGGGGGACTGCTTATCATAAGATACTGTTCATATCATTCAGTCATATCAGAATGTTGTCTAGTATATTACCAGATTCAGAGCATTTTAATTTAATAACCTGGACTTACCACATTTCATAAGTTTTTAAATGCTTTAAACACACCTTTTGGATTGCAAATAAATTCTGAAACTTCCCCTCTGTCACCACTGTGATTAATTTTAGCTTTAGGAATAAAATTTGAACCACATAAACAAGTTTTCAGACATTTTCAAAATTTGTTCTAGAAATTTCACTATTAGCAATATATTGTGATCAGATTAAAGTTGTTTTAAGATAAATTGGAATGTCTTGAAAGTTCTGGAAGGCTCTAAAATGCTTTTTAGGCAAAGAAGAAAGAAGACAAACCCAGTACTTGTAGAAAAGTAAATAAAATAAAGCTTGTCTGTCGTAAACAGGGGAATCTTCTTATGTCAAACTGCCATTTTAACCTCCTTTCCTTCTCTTGTTTCTGTCTGCCTACCTGTTCTTTTTTTTGTGATAGAGTTACTGGTCTGCAAAGTCTTCAGTATCTCAAACTGTCTTAGGAGTTGTCCTAAAAACAAGTCATTATAAATGACCTCTTTAAACAAGTTGCCTCTTTTCTCCTGTTTTCTTCCACAAATACTTAAGTTTGCTTAAAATAATCTTTACTTCCAAACTTTAAAGAATTATTTGCAGAACAGGAAGCTAAAGAAATAATTTTAACTTATTGTAGATATAGTATAATTCAGGATTCATTCTTAATATAAGAGAGATAAATTAGTAGCTCACGACATCTCAGATAGTGTATGAATACATTAGAAGATGTTTCAAATAATTATATTCCTCGGCTCTTTTGTAAAGGAAATCGAATTTGAATAAGAAACAGTATGTTACTAGGAATTTCTTTTATCAACTGTGCATTTTAGAACAGCATTTTAGTTAGCATCTGTTTCTGAAATTTTAGACTATTATTTAATTTTTACATATGTAAGTTTATAGATTATATAATTTCAAAGGTTATAGCACAATTAAAATGTGAAAGAATACACTGATGAAACTTGTGTAACTTGTGGTATATACAGTTATTTGATAACTTGCCATTTTTGTTTTACCTTAGGGAAAGTTCACCTATGGTATACAAAACAACTAACTATATTACTTCTGTGTGTTAATAGAGAATAGGAAATACACAAGTAAGCGTTCTGTGTTTTTCTTCTCCTCTAAGTTACTTTTATTTTTTCCCCTTAGAACTCCTTGATCTATGAACTTTTCTCTGTTATGGTTCATTCCGGGAGTGCTGCTGGTGGTCATTATTATGCATGTATAAAGTCATTCAGTGATGAGCAGTGGTACAGCTTCAATGATCAACATGTCAGCAGGGTAAGGATATGTCCTTTAAGATTATTACTCTGAAAGATGGGAATAGGGATGTTTCTAAACAACAGTAAAGTTTATTAAGGATGAGTGAATCTGTCTGGTGATACATCTTAAGACTCATATCAAACCAGTCTTTAATTTTTGCTTTTATTAAAGTTCTTGCCTTTTTTATTATTTGTTTTGCTTGTCTGTTTGGGGCTTGCTGAATATCTCCAGAGATAGACTACCAATTTTCCTCTGGGCCTGAGCCTCAAAGGTGCTCCTTTTACTTCACATGTGATTAGGAACACTAGAACTGACTGGCTGGTAAGCAGCCACTGATTATGATTAAATTTTGTATCTGTGTGAGCAATCATGAAGGTCTTTGATAGCATTTAACTCTGAGGCTAAAGATTGAGTTACATATTGACATTAATGTGAAGTGTTACAGAATTTGCAAAAAGAAATCATGTAACACATTTTCAGATAACACAAGAGGACATTAAGAAAACACATGGTGGATCTTCAGGAAGCAGAGGATATTATTCCAGTGCTTTTGCAAGGTGAGCAGTTTTCTAATTTTCAGTGTTTAAAAGTTAGAATTAATTATAGCTTCTCAATGTTTTTTATCATCAGAGATTTAACCCAGGTATTGACAGACTACAACCCATAAGCCAAATCCAACCTGCCTCCATATTTTGGAAATCAGGTTTGAACACTGACATAGCCATTTGTTTCTACATTATGTGTTAATGCTTTTGCACTATAATAACATAGTTGAGTAGTTGCAGCACAGACCATATGGCCTGCAAAGCTTATGATACTACTATTTGGTCCTTGCCAGAAAAAACTTGCTGGCTCCTGACTTAACTGTTGTATGTAGACATTCCAGTACGCAGTTTTGTTGAAGGCTTTACTGTGTTATAAAGAGGAGATATGGAATCTTCTCTAAATGTGATAAGTGGAAACAGATTTTCCTCTTATCTGCAGTGTTTTAAATCTGAATGTGTCTGTGAACAGTGGCATGATTTTCTAATTGTTTTTTAAAAAATCACAATTTAAAATAAATATTTCATGCTTAGAAGTGGAATCTTTACAATCTACTTTTTGTCCCTGTTAATCTTTTTTATATTTCTACTAGTTCCACAAATGCATATATGCTGATCTATAGACTGAAGGATCCAGCCAGAAATGCAAGTATGTTTACTTATAGTTATATGATTTTAATCTGTGTTGTTAACTAATTTCTTTTGTAAGTTTCGCAAACCCAGATAACTACTTTTAAATGATAGGATAATTAAGTTGTTTTATGCCTGGAAGAATTATTTGCAAAGACTGTTATAAAATAATGCCAAATGCCAAACCGTAAGGATCTTGAAAAAATGTTGTTGAATTATTTTTTTAAGATATGAAGAGACAAAACTACATTAAATAAATTGAATGTTTGTTAGTAGTAAAATTGTATAAAATGCAGTTTGATGCAGGGATGATAAACCCAGCTTTGTCCTAACTCATCATCTGTGTGTCCTAGAGCAACCTTTTCTAAGCTTTTCTTTTCTTTTTTTGAAACGGATTGTCGCTCTGTCACCCAGGCTAGAGTGCAGCGGTGCAATCTTGGCTCACTGTAGCCTCTGCCTCTTGAATTCAAGTGATTGTCCTGTCTCAGCCTCGCGAGTATTGAGAATTACAGGCATGCACCACCCAGCTAATTTTTGTATTTTCAATAGAAACAGGGTTTCGCCATTTTGGTCAGGAAGGTCTCAAACTCCTGACCTCAGGTTATCCATCCGCCTTGGCCTCCCAAAGTGCTAGGATTACATAGTCGTGCGCCACTACACCCAGCCAACCTTGCTCAGCCTTTCTTTACACATCTGTAAAATGTGTATAATAGTATTTTATAGAGTTGTTATTACAAATTTTAGTGAGATAACATTTTCAACATTTAGCATCATATCTGATATATAGTAAAAAATTAAATTTAATGATTATTGCTTTCTTTCATTGTCAAGTTTTTGGAGTATTTTAATATTTAAATGCTTTGATTGGGGATCCTGGGTGACCTGAACTTTTGATTTACCACTCTGAAAACATTTTTGGAAGCTAGAGTTAAGTATTTATACTTATTTGATTTAAAAGCAAGTAAGGTTTTATGTATCTAGTACACGTTTTATGTGTTGTATTAAGAACCTCGGAAATAATCCAGTATGCGAAGCATGTTTGTTTGGCTTTTTAAATAATTATTGCTTTAAAAAAATTGCAGTTTTTGTTTTTCCTTGCTAATTCTGACTCTCTCAGGCTGCGTTGCAAATATGTAGGGGAGTGTGTACATACTGATACATATACAGATGATGTGTTTGCTCATGGTCTTTTCATAATTAAAATGTAATCACAATCTTTGATTTCAGTATATTTCCTTTGTTTAGAAACTACCATTGCTATTAGTCTGTTTCAAGCATTATGTTTTTATTCACATTTTTGTAAACCCTCATTAGATGGTGAATTCAGTTGATGCAAGATTAGGATTTACTCATCTTTTCACATAAAGTATATTCCAGGATCTGTCATATAATAACGTTCAATAATTTACTATGGAGTTATTGAAAAAATAAATGAAAATTATAATAAGTCATTTCAGAACAGAGACTTAAGAGCAAAAGTAATCATTTGTACTGTTTATCTATGCCAAAGTTGTCCCAAATCATAGCTATCTGGAAGCAGAGCCAGTATTGTCATTCATGTCCTTCATGTGGACCCAGCCTTCCAAAAGTGCAATAACTCAGCCTTCTTTTACTCCCCCAACTCTAGTTTTGTTATAAAGCACCAGAGGGCGCTGTAGGATACGGAATGTTTTTTATATTAGAGCACTTTCCTAGAAGCAACAGCTTTTGCATTTTACAGATGCATGCTATTTTTGATATAAATCATTTTCCCTTTTTAATGCCAAATAATCATTGGTTTTATTAAATGGTGTCATAATTTCATATTGTCACTTTGAATGCTTTAAAAGTACATATGAAATTGTGATTATTAAGAAAAACTTTAATTATATGTGAGTCTGTAGTAACTATTTTTTGCATATATTTTTTCCCTTTAACTAGTTGTTTAAAAGTAGCCTCAGAAATTATGTTAGGTTGTCCTTGCATTGCTGTAAAGCAATACTCCAAACTGGGTAATTTGTAAAGAAAAGAAGTTTAATTGGCTCACAGTTCAGGCTCTGCAGGAAGCATGATGCTCAGCTTCTGAGGAAGCCTCAGGGAGCTTTCAGTCATGGCAGAAGGCAATATGGAAACAGGCATTTCACATGGCAAAAGCAGGAGCAAGCAAGTTGCGGGGGGTCAAGGGGGTACCACACACTTTTAAATGACCAGAACTCATGAGAACTCACTGTCACAAGGACAGCACCAAGCCATGAGGGATCTATCCCCATGACCCAGACACCTCCCACCAGGCCCCACCTCCAGTACTGGCTATTACAGTTCAGCATGAGATTTGGACGAGGACAAATGTCCAAACTATATCACAAATAATCATCACTTTTTATATTCACATGAATCTTGACCATATAGAGAGGGAGAAATCCAAAAGATGAAGTCGTCAGTTTTGTGACTCTGTATTCTTTGGTTAGGAGGCAGCTAAAGACTGCTTTGAGAACACAGGAAAGATGGTAGTAAACAAATAGATAGCATTTAGTGGCAGCAACAGCAGCAGCATTTATTAAATTTTTTTATATCTCAGGTAGCTTTATGAGGTAGATGATATTAATAAGCTAAAGAAACCTACATTTGGAGAAGTAAACTTGCCCAGGGTCACACAGTTTGATGGGGTTGGCATGATTTGAAGTCAGAAATAATTTTATTTTCAAGTTTCAGAGGGCTTTTTCATTCCTAAAATATTAATTCACATACTGGAGTTGTTCTGGAGCCAAGAGCCATTTTGAATAAATACATGTTTTTTTAAGATATGAGACCTAACCATGTTTCCCTGTTAACTATCGCTTCACCCTTTTCTGTATGAAGTTTGTGTTCCAAGTTGAGAGAAGGATATAATTGAGATATGTCTCCATGAGTGCTGTAGTAGAAGTATATACTATGGGAGCATAGTGAAGCAGAATGAATAAAGGGAGCTCAGTTTCAGTGACACTGTTTATCCTGTTTTTATTACTAATAGAATTTCTAGAAGTGGATGAATATCCAGAACATATTAAAAACTTGGTGCAGAAAGAGAGAGAGTTGGAAGAACAAGAAAAGAGACAACGAGAAATTGAGCGCAATACATGCAAGGTTGAATTCCATAATTTTATTTTTAATTGAAAGTGCTATTTTTAAGCTTGCTTAACTGCAATTCTCATGACTAACTCATTGATTTTTTAGACAGTTATGCCATCATGATCATTGAACAATGTAACCAATCATACTATAAAGGTAAAATTTGATTTGATGTGTAAAAACCCAGTAATATATGTAGTGACAGTGCTCAGTGCTGGTGAAGCCACAGTTGAGGTAGACATTTTTTTATCCTATTAAAAGAAATTAAATCAGTAAAAACTGTATAGAAATTGAATAGTATTTATCAAGAGCCTTAAGCAAATTCATATTCTTTTACATAATTTCTCTTACAGAATTATTTCCTAATGAAGTAATCACAATTACTGTAAAAATCTTAATTACAGGGATATTCATTATAGTATTTTACAAATTAGGGAAAAATTGGAAACAACCCAAATGTTTATTGGTAGGGGAGTGATTACGTAAATTATACATGTGTATGAGAAAACATAGTTATTAAAATTAATGGTTTTTAGTTTTTTATGGCATGAATCAGTATCAATTAGTAAGAATAGATACACGAACGAATGATCTCAATTATGTTTTTTTTTTTAATTGTAGTATTTTGACAATTAGAATGCTATCTACAGAAGAATTGAATTTTGACTCTTGAATTTCGGAGTTGATGATGATATTTTACATTTTCTAGATAAAATTATTCTGTTTGCATCCTGCAAAACAAGTAATGATGGAAAATAAATTGGAGGTTCATAAGGATAAGACATTAAAGGAAGCAGTAGAAATGGCTTATAAGGTATGTGTAATTGCATCATTGACATTTACTAATATAACAATATTAACGTAATTTCCCAAGTTTTTATTATGGATAATGGTTATATAAGCACTTGCAGTAACCTTGGTAACCAGTTAATTTATCTCTTACTGAGTATATTTATATCTCTCCTTTGGAGCATATTCAGTTGATTTTGAAAATTTTCTCCCTTTGGAAGCCATTTAAACTTTCTAGGTCCCAGAATTAGAAACAAAATTTTATTTGCTCTTTCTATTCATTTAACATACATTTCTTGAGTGTTTACTGTATGAAACAGAGATACCAGAGTAAGACAACGTGAGGTGTTAGAGATACCAAAGGGAACAAGACACGGTCACTGCCCTTATGGAGGTTACAATCTATTGTAAAGAACAAACATATGTAAACATCACAATTTGCAATTATTTTGTTATTTAGATGCTATAAATACAATAGTAGTAAATTGAGAAAATTTATTTTGAGACTGTAATCGTGAGACAAGGAGATAGCTATGCAAAAAGCTGAGGAAGAATATACTGGTCTATAGTCAGATGCATTATCCATTCTGTCACTGGCCCATGCCCAAGGAAGAATATTCTAAGTAGAGTGAACAGTATGTTCAAAAATGCTGAGCTGGCCGGGCACGGTGGCTCAAGCCTGTAATCCCAGCACTTTGGGAGGCCGAGGCGAGTGGATCACGAGGTCAAGAGATCGAGACCATCCCGGTCAACATGGTGAAACCCCGTCTCTACTAAAAATACTAAAAATTAGCTGGGCATGGTGGTGTGTGCCTGTAATCCCAGCTACTCAGGAGGCTGAGGCAGGAGAATTTCCTGAACCCAGGAGGCGGAGGTTGCGGTGAGCCGAGATCGTGCCATTGCACTCCAGCCTGGGCAACAAGAGCGAAACTCCGTCTCAGAAAAAAAAATTGCTGAGCTGAGGAGATGCTTGGCACATTTAAGAAACCGAAGAAAGGAGTCATATGTTGAGATTGTTTTGAATGAGCACAGAGTACCATAAAAGGAAATTAGAGATTTTTGTGAAATGGAAGTTTGCATTTTGTTCTCTAAGAGTAGTGGGAAGTTACTAATGAGGTTTGAAAGGCAAATAGGGACATGTTCTTTCACCAGATCATTCTGTCATTTATGATACTTAAGTATCATAAATGATACTAAGTTTATCATTGAAGTTTTTCCCTTTCCATATAAGCATGAACAGAATTTGACTGAAATTAGTCATTACCTAGAGGAAAAATTGCATACTGTATCATTTTGTGTATAATTATACATGGAACTGATAAAAGAACTCAACACATAAGATAACTGACATTGTTTCTCAAAGTGTGATGTAGCACAATTTGCACCAAAGTCACAATCTTATTAAAAATGCTAATTGCTGCTTATGAATCAGAGTTTCTCTGTTGGAGCCCGGGAATAGGCTTTGTAACACATATGTCAGGTGATTCTCAGGCATAATCAAGTTTGAGAATCATTTGTATTATACATCTGGTCCTACATAGCACTTACCATTATTGAAATTTTACATTTAATGTTTGGCTATTTTAATATCACTGTCCCTCACTAGACTATAAACACAAATACAGAAACCATTTTGGTTTTGCTCACAATTTTATTTTCAATACTCTTACCTAGTATATAGAAAAGTCAAAATTGGTTAGCTATGTGAATGGATAAATGAATGAACAAACATTAAAATGGATAGATGGCTCTGGATTTGCCTCATTTTGGTAAAAATTCTTTAAATATAACGGTGGACTGCAAGCATTAGTCTTAGGAAGTAAAAGTTTGCAAATAAAAAGAACCAAACAGAAGAGAGAAATAAGTCAATCTTTTATACCAAAAATAGAGCTTCATTGCTGGGGATGGGAGTTGGGAAGGAGTAGAGATCAGTGGGGATACACTGAGGCTTACAAGTCTTTAAATTTTAATCACAACCTTAAATGAACATTGAATACTTCTAAGCAATCCTACTATATTCCTCCAGGAGGCTTATTTCCTATCAAGAGAGTTGTTGCAACCAGGGTATGTCATCTGTTAGTGACATAAGCTAGAAGGAAATTTTAAGATAGAAATTCCTATACCATGAGCTGTTAAGTATTCTGGAGGCTAATATTGAAAGGGGATATCTAGAGAGGAATGAGGTGACACCTGAGAGACATAGAAGCCATACCCTTCGTGATGGCTTTATGAGACATGCTGTCCTCCTGTACTTAGAATGTTACTAGATACATGAATTACCAAATCTACTCCCCATTGGATTAAGAAAACAAAAAATGCATATTCTAGTTGGCTGTTTGGTTGTTTTCCACTATGTTTCCAGCTTAGTTGATTACAAGCAGTAGGTTATAATACATTGATTTTGTTTCTACATCTCAAATTTATGGTGTTAGCTTTTTAAAAAATAAAAATATCTTTAAATTAGTACATGCTTTATATGATCTGAGGGATAATGAAACATAATTATGTAAAATAACATTTACATTGTACCTGTAACTTTGATGTCTTTGATGCAATCATAAATGTGTGGATTTTATTTGTTAGGGCCTATTGGTAGTGTTAATTATATACAGACTAAAACACTATATATGTATTTATATATGTATTTTTTTTTTCCTTCTGGGGGATTGCTTTCTTTTAGATGATGGATTTAGAAGAGGTAATACCCCTGGATTGCTGTCGCCTTGTTAAATATGATGAGTTTCATGATTATCTGGAACGATCATATGAAGGAGAAGAAGACACACCAATGGGACTTCTACTAGGTGGTGTCAAGTCAACATACATGTTTGATCTGCTGTTGGAGACAAGAAAGCCTGATCAGGTTTTCCAGTCTTACAAACCTGGAGGTATCTGAAAACTCCAATTTTATACTATTTTGAGATGTACTGTATTTAAAATTTTCATGAGAGGTTTTTTTATTATAGAAATGAACATAATTTAAATTTTTTATATGGTATTAAAATGTAGAATAATTTTTACAGGTTGAGAAGTACTCAGCAACAGCTTGGAATTAAGTTCTAGATTACTTGCAAATAATTTTATACGTAATTTTAAAAACAACAATGAAAAGCAACAAAACTTCTAGCTTACAGTCTTCAGTGTGATTTTTCTCCAGTATGCAGTACTGAATCATTTTGGATGCAAAAAAGTTATCAGCTGCTCTCTTAGGAAGATCCGTGTTTCTCTTTCTTTCTTTCTCTTTATGGAGCTCTTGGTCCAAAAAAGTGTATTTTCGTAAAGTCTCAAGAGGTAGAAGCTGTTTAGAATTTCTTTGAAAGGGTGGATTTATTATCACTGTCAGCATTTAAAGTTTTTCTTTATCCTCTCTACTTTTACAGGTCTCAGGGACTTCAGCTTTTCTTTCTTCATTAAATATATCACATTCACTCAGCACGTTGAGTTTTTTGTTGTTTTTTTTTTTTCTTTGAGACTGCTTAGGAAAACCAAAACATCATGCCCCTAGTTTTTCCAGAGACAGTTTTGTAGGGGCTCAGTCAGGGTGGTGGGAAAAATTGCAAAATAGACACAAACCTTCTAGGAAGGCGGGAAGGTTTCTTCAAAAGCCTCGGGAAGGAATGAGCTGAAGGCAGCAGTTCTTACCCATGGGCAGTTAGGCAGAAGTAGGTCCAAAGGAATGTGGGGTTTATCTAAGGAGCTTGTTTACGCATGTGATCCTAAGATCTACCGTTCAACACCCTCAGGCGCATGACTGGTCTCTACTCTAGGGGTCAACAATGTTATTACCCACAAATGGTGTTTGCTTTAGGCCTTGGAACCTGGCCTTCAATCATTATCCACAAGTGTGTTGACTCAAAGCCTCTGTCATTAAATCTATACTGTATAAATGCCTGGAGTGCCAGCTAGTCAGGGCTGCAGCTGCTGACTCTTCATAGCACCTTCCTCAACCTCTGTAAGCTGTCTGGACCCTCAACCCAATCTTTCACTAGATACCTGTATCTTAGTGCATTTGTTCATCTGTCACTGGGTCAGGGTCTGCTGCTCAGACCCAGCACAGTTTTCTTAAAGACAGTTACATGGTCTGTTTTGTGTCCAGAGTTTTCTGTAATTACCATATGCAAATTATAACAAATAGGAGGAAAGCAAGAAAATGTTTAAATAATTTTACAAAATTCTTACTGTTGTGCTTGACCCTAACTCCTTTGCATCACTGGTTAGAATTCAGACTTAAGTCCTCTGTGTTGTTTTTCTAAATGTTGAACTTACAAAACCTTATTCTGCCCTTTTACAATGATATTCCTTTATGGATCCTGTATATCTCCTTTTTAAATGAAGGCATCTCTTTACAGACTAGTTAAGATGAAATATTCTTTCAAGGAGCCTACATCTCTTAAGTGGGAAAATTTCATTTCTGAAAACCTTATGGTGCCTGCTTCAGTTAAGACTCTACCTTACCTATAAAAAGTCCCTTAAGGACATTTTCTTGCTTTTTTTTTTTTTTTTTTTTTTGAGCTAGACAGGAAATAGAATGATTAGGGTGTAACATGAGTCAGCAGTAATACCACTTATTTGAAAGAGAACTCTAAATGGGAGTGCAGATTGTAAGACTTGTAAAGTAGTCTTTATTCATTAATAATCTAGATCTTAGCAGAGTATTTTGTTAGATTTAGATAACAACATGGGAAAAAAAAATAAGGATTGACATAAAACATGAATTTAAAACAGATACATAGTAACTACATGTTAAATATAGTGTTTGAAGATTAAGAATTTAGTTATCTAAGCATAACCTGAAAACAGAAGAGAAGAAAATGGGATTCAGTTTTAATAAAAGGATTTAAGTGAGGAAACAGATACATAATCACAACAGTTTTTGTGTGGAATTTTCCTTGGGATATAGAAAATATTATTTTGAGAATAGGAAGTTTTTGATGATGAACAAGGTTTTGAGTGGCTTAATGAGGCATTTACTCAAAAGCAAGTGTGAGAGTTGTGTGGCCTTTAATACTTGTTTTGCAGTATTTGGTGATTTATATTTATTCAATGTTGTTTTGGTCTGTACTTGGAAGTTTGGATTTGTCATCTATTTGAAACACATTAATAATGCATCACTTATGTGAAATACATTAAAAAATAACCTTCAATTATGTGTTTATATCTGCAAATGTGACAGAAGTGATGGTGAAAGTTCACGTTGTTGATCTAAAAGCAGAATCTGTAGCTGCTCCAATAACTGTTCGTGCTTACTTAAATCAGACGGTTACAGAGTTCAAACAACTGATTTCAAAGGTAAGTTTTAAAAGGGGTTAGTAAATATATTTTTGAGTGCCTGTTACATACAAGACACTGTGTAATAGTTGTGAATAAGATACAGGCTCTACCTCCAGGAGCTAATATTTGTAGTTAGGAGACATCTGTGGTTAAAAGAAACATTGAACAGGAAGTAAGAAAATGTGGGGCAAGTACATATAACAACTTGTATGTGTTGGCTGGATTATCGTAAAATACAGAATTGGAAATATTAGTACAGTTTATTTAGTGAAGAGCTTTAAACAGTAAACATGAAAGTTTGGGCTCCTTTTTGGTGTAGGCAATAAGAAGTCGTTTTTTTGTTGGTGGTGGTGTTTTTAAGTGCAGCAATGCAGCACTTAGTGTCTGGTGACACTAGACTAGTGTTCCACATGCCTTGAGAGAGAGTCAGGAATGGAGAGGAGGAAGCTGTTGAAATAATTCAAGTGCAGGTATATGACGGGAAATGAGAGAACACAAGATTCCAAGAGGGATAGAATCTGCAGGACTTGTAATTATTAAATGTTGGGGTAAAGCAGATGCACCCGTGACCTAAGCCAGAGGTTTCAAACTTGGGTAACCAGAAAAGTAGGATTGCATTAATAGAAAAAAGGAGGAAGGTGAGCATGTAGATGACAGGGAACGTGATGAATTAAATACTGGCGCCATTATATGAGCTAATGATAAAGAACATAGGCTCATTCAGATTCCTTGAGCTGGAAAAATACAACAATGAAAACATTCAAGTTTGGGCTGGGGGGTCAAAAGGATTAGTCCATACCAGACAAACGATTATCATCCTTTCAAGGGTCGTGTACGCCTCAGAACCTTGAACATACAAACAGGCAAAATTTTTCAGGGTTCTCAAACCACAGGTTAAGATCCCCTCGTGTAGTGGAAATTGTTCCATAATTGCAAATCGAGTTCAGGTTTCAGTCATTCATCCTATGGTAGTTTTGTCTTTCATCTCATTAGCTGGGGTTTTAAATACCTGTTTAACAGGGTTGTAGTGAGCATTAATGAAAAATAAATAAATGCTCTGTGGAAAAAAATTGTAAGATGTTACGTAAGAGTTGGTGGTTATTATTATGCTGTTTAAAAAAGTCTGTATTTTGACTTATATTTACATGACTTCTAACAATTTTGCTAAATTAATAACCAGGAAACAAATCATTTTTGTGAAATTATATTTTATGATTAAATTGCTTATAAATGCATACTATGTTGGTATGATACACTGTGTATTACATTTTTGAAATTTGAATGCTAAATGTAGAAAAAGTCAGTTTAGTGAGCACTGAGGCATAATACAAAAGAAAGAGACACAATAGTTTCTTCCCCAAGAAGTTAATAATCTTGAGAAAAACATGTCTAAGGCCGAGCATGGTGGCTCATGCCTGTAATACCAGCAGGTTGGAAGGCCGAGGTGGGCGGGTCATTTGAGGTCAGGAGTTCGAGAGCAGCCTGGCCAACACAGTGAAACCCCATCTCTACTAAAAATACAAAAATTAGCCGGGCGTGGTGGCCCATGCCTGTAGTCCCAGCTCCTGGAGGCTGAAGCAGGATAACTGCTTGAACCCAGGAAGTGGAGGTTGCAGTGAGCCGAGGCTGTGCTACCACAGTCTTGCCTGGGCAATAGAGCAAGACTGAATCTCAAAAAAAAAAAAAAAAAAAGCAAAGAAAGACAGCGGAGGTTGCAGTGAGCCGAGAAAATTATGTCTATAGAGAATAAAGGCAGTCACAAAACATCATGTAAACAAATACAGTGTTTTAAAGTATAATCAGACTGCTTAAGAATTAGGTATTTATAACTAATAACCTAAGTCGTATTGAAAATAAATTATGTTCTTTAAAATGGAGGTAATTTTTACCTGCTTTCATGTGAGATTTATGAAATGACTCCAAAAATTAAAGATGTGGACTTAGAGAGTAACTTAAAATTTTACCTACTAATCTTCTCATTTCACGCAAAGGAAAATTGCTTATTGCTTTAATAAAAGTATAACAGCCATTCACAGAGTATAGAAGGGCCTGTCAAAAGCCAAGAAGTTTAACATTTAAATATCACTGTCAAAAAGTCAAGTTATTCAGTTTCTTTGGAATCAGATCACTCATTTACTTGGCAAATTTGAGAGGAATAGAGTTTCTAGGACAAAATCCTTACCTTTAAAATAGTTTCAGAGCATACATTTATAAGTGGTATTTTGTTCTCCTGATTTGCAGCATGATTTCTGGCTATAACTAATTTTTCCCTTTCATTATTCAAAAATTTTAAAACCTCTACTAAAATTATTTTTCTCTCTGCTGCTTTTAAGAAGAATTCAGCAGTGTCTTGCTTTCTAAGTCAAGCAGAATTATTTTTGAAAGAGTACTTTTTATTAAATTGCTTTTATTATAGGCCATCCATTTACCTGCTGAAACAATGAGAATTGTGCTGGAACGCTGCTATAATGATTTGCGTCTTCTCGGTGTCCCCAGTAAAACCCTGAAAGCTGAAGGATTTTTTAGAAGTAACAAGGTATGTCACTTATTTTTTTATCACTATTTTCTATGCTGGTAATAGTAAATAAAATTAGTTCAGTATTATAAGCCTGGCCTCCACAGCTTTTCAACATCTGTCTGAAACTTAACTTAAAATTTCAGGTTTTCCTAATAATTACCTTCCTTTGTAGTCATGTCAGATCAGGCTCCTTTGTGTCCTGTCAATCAGTCTTACCAGTTCTCTTCTTTGCCTTTGTTCATGTACACTCCCACCTAGAGTGTTCCTCCTCTCCCTGCATTTTTTTTTTTTCAATCTCTAGATTAGTCCTACCTCTTTGGTGAAACCTTCATAACCATTTCTACCCACAGTGATTATGTCCCCTTTTTTTGTTGTTGTTCACTTCATGTTGAGGGTCAGAGGCATACCTGGTATAGGAAAAATTACCATCTTGAGTTTACTCACCATTATTCCCTTTGCCTACTCATTTTTCTCTATTGGAAAGGAGAAAGTTCGTGTTAATCCTCTTCTTTTATCTTGATATTATTATGTGTTTCATCATTTATCATTTTTCATGTGTCTATCACTTTTTCTAGTCTCATTTATCTTAGTACAGTCTAGTCTTTTATCTCATTTAACTTTTTTAGTATTATTATATTAAGCCCAATATGTAATTTTTATTCACCTATGCTTCTAAAACTTTTGTGTTGTGGGAGAGGGGGTGTATGTGTATATGTAAAACATCAAAATCTCTAATCCCCTCCAATACTACTTTAGGGTAATAAGTACAGGAAGGATCTAACTTTTTTTTGCCTTAAGTGGTTAGCCTACTGGTTTCAGTTTGTAACATTTACTGAATAGGATAATGATAGTGTTATCCTTTTATGCAAAAGCCAACATGCTATTTATTATCCCCAAATTTGTGCCAAAAATGAATTTCATATTTTAAAAAAGATGTATTATGGAAAATTTCAAACATAAAAGTAGAGAGAATAGGGAAAATAGAGTGACCCCCCCCCCCACCACCACATTCCCATCACTCAGCTTCTACAGTTACTGTCTCTTGTTTTATCTATATTTTAACCACCTGCTTCCCCCAGATTATTTGATAAACTTCTCAGGATCATATCATTTCATCTATAGATAATAGGAATATATATCTCTAAAAGAAGAGAACTCTTTAAAAAAATGAAATTTACATTATGTACCTAAAAAATACCTTAATAGCAGTTAGTATCTTAGTCAGTGTTCAGATTTCTCTGATTATCTTAGAAAATTTTTTTCTGTAAATTTTCCTGTGTCTTTTTCATTTGCTTTCTTGCAGTTTATTTGTTACAAAACCAGGTTATTTGCCCATTAAATTTTTCCGTAATCTGGATTTTGGTGTTACATTAACAAAGTGTCTTTACACATGTTCCTATGTCATAATTCAGGCTAAAAACTTGGTTTTTCTAAAGGTGAAAGATTTATACAATCTAAAGAAAAACCAGATTATTAATTTCCTAAAGAGAAGGATGATACAACAACTTTCTGAAATTGGACATCCCAGTAAACACGGTGTTTGTGTATATGTGTATGTCCATGTCCTCTATCTTTGTGTAGCTTTATGGCTAGTTACAAAGACATTTGAGCCTAATACTTATTTTATTCAGTCTCCAAAACAGTACAGTGTCCTTCAAAAACTTTATCATCACATTTTATAACATAACTGTGTATTGTCTTGTATTGATGCAATATGATGATGATGATGAATGAGAATGTCACTGAAATTAATATATAATAAAACTCTGACTTACTATGTAGGTGTTTGTTGAAAGTTCCGAGACTTTGGATTACCAGATGGCCTTTGCAGACTCTCACTTATGGAAACTCCTGGATCGGCATGCAAATACAATCAGATTATTTGTTTTGCTGCCTGAACAATCCCCAGGATCTTATTCCAAAAGGACAGCATACCAGAAAGCTGGAGGTGATTCTGGTAATGTGGATGATGATTGTGAAAGAGTCAAAGGACCTGTAGGAAGCCTAAAGTCTGTGGAAGCTATTCTAGAAGAAAGCACTGAAAAACTCAAAAGCTTGTCACTGCAGCAACAGCAGGATGGAGATAATGGGGACAGCAGTAAAAGTACTGAGACAAGTGACTTTGAAAACATTGAATCACCTCTCAATGAGAGGGACTCTTCAGCATCAGTGGATAACAGAGAACTTGAACAGCATATTCAGACTTCTGATCCAGAAAATTTTCAGTCTGAGGAACGATCAGACTCAGATGTGAATAATGACAGGAGTACAAGTTCAGTGGACAGTGATATTCTTAGCTCCAGTCATAGCAGTGATACTTTGTGCAATGCAGACAATGCTCAGATCCCTTTGGCTAATGGACTTGACTCTCACAGTATCACAAGTAGTAGAAGAACTAAAGCAAATGAAGGGAAAAAAGAGACATGGGATACGGCAGAAGAAGACTCTGGAACTGATAGTGAATATGATGAGAGTGGCAAGAGTAGGGGAGAAATGCAGTACATGTATTTCAAAGCAGAACCCTATGCTGCAGATGAAGGTTCTGGGGAAGGACATAAATGTATGTACTTCAAAAGAAAAAAGGTCCTTTAAACAGCGTCAGTTTTTCTGTCAGTTTATTTAAATTTTCAGTTAAGTGTTAGGTACTTATTTCTAAGATCATCTGTAACTTTCTGGATTATAAGATTATTCTCTATTGACTTTCGTTTTTGATGCAGTTATAATGAACACTGTTCTTAGACCTGTGCAATAAATTAGATGTTAATTATGTCAGAACTCTGACATAAGAAGTAAAAAAATAATATTCAATATTAGGAAAGAATTACACAGTTACTAAGTAAAAAATTCAGGAATATATTAAAAAGTAAGTAATATGTTTTTAAAAAGCTCAGACTCTTAGAAAATTTGATATTCAATGCCCAGAAACTTTTTATTTCTACATGCTCTTGTCTCCATTTTCCAATGCAAACAATTCCCTTGCTGCACCCCCTTAAAAGTTCATAATTAACTGGGAAAGTCAGAGTAAGAAAAAGCGCTCTTAAAATTTTTTTCTGTTACTTTGAAGTAACTCCAAAGCAAGGAGTTACTAGAAATTCCAATCCATAATCTCAGAAAAATGGAAGAGATCTGAGAGTTCGGGCATTTGGCATAAGTAGTAACACCAAAAACATTCCAGCATTATATGAGACTTAAAAGAACCTTTATAGACCCTTAGACGGCCAGCCAAATAATTAGCAAGACAACCAGATTTAAGATACAAAATCTTTCTTCAATTATAAAAGAGAAGTAGCTGAAAAAGTAAATACTTTGCATTAGTTCTAACAAAGCAAATATTAATACTACTCTTTATATTTTTATATTTTAGTTTTCAGAATGCTTATGTGTTCCTAAAGCTTCTCCAAACTTCATAAAGCAAACATTAGTATCCTTATTTGACAGATAAGAAAACCAAAGCTCATAGAGGATGAATGACTTGCCCAAAAGTGGATGTGTAGCTAGTAAGTGGGGCCATTACTAGAACTGAAGGCATCTAATTGTTCCTTTTACCTTTGGAAAAGAGCCCCACTCTTTGTTCATCCATTCATCCATCCATCCAAGTAATATTTTCTAAATCCCTCAGGCCCTGTGTAGCTGTTAGAAGTAGAGACGACTGAGATGCAGCCTTTTGTTTCATCTCAGGAGGAGGAGGTGCACAGTCACCCACTCTAAAAGTTAAGTGCTGTGATGCTTATAGTCTCAAAATTCTATCTGCTAAAAGGAAGTCATAGAAATTATGAAATAATACAAGTATTTAAATTTGTGTTTTTAACTAGTTGGGTTAAATAACACTGAAATCATATGACATTCATACATATATCTTGCAGAAACTCAAGTGTGAAAATGAGGATTGGCTGGACAAAATGGAGAAAGGAAAATCGTATTACAATAATGCTTTAAATTTCTATGGAGCATTTACCTCATAAGACTCATTAGCTTACATTGGATCAGTATGCAAATACAATCTTAATTCTCTTAACAGCTGTGTGAAACTGATACTATTAGACTGTTTTCATTGATGAAGAAACTAGTCGAACAGATTAGGTAATTTGCCTGTGGTCACACAGCTCACGCTGCTAGGATGAGACTCAGATATTAGGAGCCACCACCCCATAGCTGCCGCCACTGTTTTTTCCTTGCATGTTAGTAAAGGAAAAGTAGTAGTAACTAGTCTGCTTTTTTACCATACTCAACCCGTCGAGGGCATTAGAAAAATTAAAAGTAGTTCCACCTTAGTAAAAAGTTGGAAATTTCTTTTAGGTGGTCTGTTTTAGGATGATGTGCTAGAAATTTGACTGGATGATAGTCTGAACCTTAGGAAGAATTCAGTGGGAATACTTAGAATTGTAGTTTGAAAAGTCTCAATTCCATCTTAGAACAGTTAATAAAATCTTTAAAAAGGAGATTGTTGGCCATTTTAATATATTTGAAAATTTGTACTAGGCTTATTTACTTCATTGAAGGAGTAAATGAAATACTATTTTCATTGAAATAGTAAACATGGTGAAGAAGAGAAACCATTCACTCTAACTTATGTATTTGGGCCTTTAGAAGCCCCAGAAAAAAGCCAGTTTGAAAAGAAAATGTGACTCTGGAAAATGCCTTCTCATTTGTAAAAAACTGCTTTGGAGATAGGGAAGTACGGATAGCAGCCAGCAGCCAGGTTTTTCTTGAGTGTACTAAGACTGATTCATTGCAGCTCCTCAGTCATCTGAAAGTACATCCCTGGGAAAACGTGGATGATGAGTAATAATATACTTTCTTCAGAGTGATAAAATGGCTTGAAAGAAAGAACAGGTAGACAATGAATTTGATATTTGAAGAATGATGCATTATGCACAGTATAGGCACTTCACTCAGGCAGTAATCAAACTGTCCTTAAAATGATGGTCCTTGAGATAGCAGTTATTATCCAAGAGTTGTTTCAGAGAATAATTACAGATCATTCTCTGAGAACCCTGTCCTTTTAGGACCTCGTTATAGTTATTGGCTTGGCACTTGGGTATAAACAGGAAAGCCAAGGTTAAATAAAGATGGTAGCGCATTTGCACTGAAATTTCTCCGTACAATTTTGGTTACCATCTCACTTAAGAAATACCTAAGGGCCAGTTACAGTGGCTCACACCTGTAATTCCTGCACTTTGGGAGGCCAAGGTGGGAGGACTGCTTGAGCCCAGGAGTTAAGAGACCAGCCTGAGCAACATAGTAAGGCCCCATTTCTACAAAAAAATTTTGTTTAATTAGCCCGTAGTCACATGCCCGTAGTTCCAGGTACTTAGGAGGCTGAGGTGGAAGGATCACTTGAGCCTAGAGGGGAGAGGCTGCAGTGAGCTATGATCATTTGCCTGCACTCCAGCCTGGCCGAGAGTGAGGCCCTGTCTCATTAAAAAAAAAAAAAAAAAAAGAAGAAAGGAAAAAGAATAAAAGAAGAAATACATAAGAGAAAGGACAGAAAAAGGAAAATCATAAATATATTTTAAGATTGTTCTGTGAAGACATGACTCTTCAGTCTGAAGAGATAGGAAAAATGATACAATGGTAATCTCTATAAAGTAATTACAGCCAATAAATTAACACTCTTTACTAAAGCTATCCTAAACATTTTACATGTATTGACCTCAGAAAACAACTTTGAGGTTTATAAATACTGTTATCTCCATTTTATAGCAAAGGTAATTGAAGTACAGAGAAGTTAAGAAGTCAGAGTCACACATCTGATTATATGAAGAGGAGCCAGGAATTCATTCAGTACAGGCCATCAAATTCTAGAATCAGTCGATTGTAATCACCACATTAAACTATATCAATAACAAACAAACGTTTTTGTCTTCCTGTGAAATGACAACTACTAGAGGTTAGGAAAGAAACCAAAATATCCATAAAAGCTTGCATTTGAGTAATGCTTTAGAAAAGACTTTTACTACATTTGTCACAACAGTGTTACATGTTATGATCATATGGCAAAACTGAGGCTGAGGGAGATTGGATAACCTGCCTGCAGCCATTTATCAGAGTAAAGTGACAAAACTGAAACCTAGCCATAGGCTTTCAAATTCTAATCAAGTAATTTTTGGATGACACTGTTCTGTTAAGAAATTTAGTACCTTTATCGGATAGCATAGACAGAAGCTTGTTTGCCATAAGCTGGATTATTGACATAGAAGGGCACTCCTTATAGATTAAAAAGTGACATTTTAAACAAATTAATAGAAATACTGCCTCAAAACTCAAAAGGTAGATAATAAAGTTCATCATCCTCTTCATATTTTCTTCTAATTTGTACTTGTCACATTTTCTATTGATGAACCTATATTTTATAGCCAGGAAAGCAGTGAACATTATTTTATTTGAAAAAATCCTCTGAGAAAAATTCAACCTAAGCGTTGATATGACATGGAAATGTAAACCAGGAGTGTTTTAGGGTCTCATCCTTTACCTTCCAAGTAGCTTTCACAGAAAAACAAGCCCTAACATGGAGGGAGCCCTAGAGCCAGGGAGGTCCAGCAGCCTGAGGCAGCATGGCAGCACTGCCTTATTAGTAGAGTGTCTGGTTTCTGCTTTTTACTGCAATATGAAGACCACAGTAGAAGCATTCCAGATGTGTCCTCATGAGTGGCTTATAAAATTAGGGACAAAAGATTAAATTAATAAGCATTAGAGAAAAATGAAGCTCATCAGAGATAATCCTATTACAGAACAAGAGAGCTTAAATTTAAGCCTGAAAGAGGTGAGAGTTTCTGATCCATTTAAATACAGTTCTTGTTACAGCCCAACCATATGATAAATCAGACATCTTAGTATGCTAATCGTGACATTTTTTCTAGTGAAAATCTGAAAATTAGATAATATTACTAACAATTTTTGAGGCAGTTACTTTGTATTGGCACTGCGCCAAAAGCATGATAAATGAATTACCTCACTGAATTCACATTGCATCACTCAGGTGGGCACTATTATCATCTCCATTTTTCTGGTAAAGAAAATGGAGGTACAAAGGCTGGTGACTGGTGCCGTGTCCCATATAGTAAGTAAGCAGAGGAGGTGGGATTGGAACCACTAGAGTTTACACTATTACTGTGTAGAGCTAGAAATGTATATATTTTAAAAGAATTCCTAGAAGCTTGTTTTTGAGTTTGACAACCTAAACAAGCACTTAAATAGCTCAGAACAATTTAAGCTGTCAGATAATACTTATCAGAGACTCTGTGTCCATGTGTTTTCTCCGTTCAGTGTGATATATTAGCTAAAGTAACTGAAAAAGGGCACTTTTTCCTGCAACACTGTAATAAAAAGTATATGATCTGTTTTATTTATACGCAGAGGTTTCTTTTACATTTTTGTTCCTGCTTTGTTTTTTTCCTTTGTGCCTGTGTGCTTAGGGTTGATGGTGCATGTTGATAAAAGAATTACTCTGGCAGCTTTCAAACAACACCTAGAACCCTTTGTTGGAGTTTTATCCTCTCACTTCAAGGTCTTTCGAGTGTATGCCAGCAATCAAGAGTTTGAGAGCGTCCGGCTGAATGAGACACTTTCATCATTTTCTGATGACAATAAGGTTGATTAAAATAATCTTCAAGTAGTTAGAGTCTATTTTGAATGATAGATTTGAGAACAGCTTTTACTACTTCCAAGTAAGGTGAAGTAGATACACTAGAAGAAGCTTTTTTTTAATGTTTAATGGTAATTTGGGGGGTTTTTTGTTGTTTTTCTTCACTCATCTAACAAACATTTGTAAAATGTTAACTGTGTGTCAGTTACTGTTCTAGGTGCTGGGGATTCAGAGGTAAAAGTTACACCTGTTCTCAGAGAGCCTATAATCTAGAGAATTTTGGAAGGTTTAAAAATGGGATGAGAATGGGTTGTTTATTCTGCTGAGACAGCATATCTAAAAAAATGTTTTTAACTTATAGATTACAATTCGACTGGGGAGAGCACTTAAAAAAGGAGAATACAGAGTTAAAGTGTACCAGCTTTTGGTCAATGAACAAGAGGTAAGTAATACGCTTAAGAACAATATAAGGTTACTTTTTACAGTTACTGAAAACATACATTGTAGAGATTTTATTCCTAGTCATTTTCTTTTTCTGAAGCGGAGGTCAGCACATTTTTTCTGAGCCTTGTTGTAGTTTAGCAGGCCATACTGCCTCTGTTGCAGTTACTCACTCCTGCTGTTGTAGCACAAGGAGCCATAGACAATAATTAACCAATGAGAATAGCTGTGTCTCAACATTTTATTAACAAAAGCAGGCAGCAGTGAACTTGGCCCTCAGACCACTGTTTGTCATCCCTCTGCTCTAAAGTGTTGCTACAAATGCTGAAATGAGACAGCATTTTCCTGCTTTTAAAAAGAATTTTGTGTGTGTTTGTGTGTGCTTGCTTTCTGGAAATTATCATGTAATCCTACAGGTAAGTAACAGTTGAAAGTCATTTTATTACGTAACAAGCATTTATATAGTATCTACTGTGTGCTTTAAGTGCTTGCAAATATTAACTCATTTAATCCTCATCAAATAACTATGATACAAGCATTATTTCTTATTCCCATTCTATAGATAAAGAAACTGAGGCACAAAGAAGTTAAGTATCTTGGTCAAAGTCACAATGCTTGTAAATGGTGTGAGTTAATGATATAAACAGGCTGTGTTTTTAAAGGAATCATCAGTGAACCATTTTAGTCCCTGTGGTATACTAGCCTTACCACAAACACCAGAAAGAAAAAGGCAAAGATTATATTTTTCAGAATGTTAAAGCATCCTTCTGTTATAACATTGTTAGAGAACTAGACAAATATGAAAACCATAAATTTACCATAAATTTTATCTCACACGTGTTACTTCTCTTAATGTGACCCATTGCAGTCATTTTAACTTACATATTTCATCTGAGTTTGTGGAAACTATGTATCTTTTAAGATAATTGTTTAATATATTTGGAGAATTAGTATGCATTTCCCTCATTTTAGTCCATAAAAGTAGTTCTTTTTGCTTTGAAAATTGTAACTATTAGAAGAAGGGAATGTGTTATCTTATTTGATCTTTACAATGACTCAGTGAAGAAAATGATGTTCCCAGTTTACAGAACTGAGACACAGAGATTTTAAGTAAACTTGGATCAAGATAGCTGAGCCCATAAATAGTGGACCTAAGGTTTCAAAACAGTAAGATTGGCCAGGCATGGTGGCTCACACCTGTAATCCCAACACTTTGGGAAGCCAAGGTGAGTGGATCACCTGAGGTCAATATGACGAAACCCCATCTCTACTAAAAATACAAAAAAATTGGCCGAGTGTGCTGGTGGGCACCTGTAATCCCAGCTACTTGGGAGGCTGAGGCTGGAGAATTGCTTGAACCCAGGAGGCAGAGGTTGCAGTGAGCAGTGAGCTGAGTTCCTGCCATTGCATTCCAGCCTGGGTGACAGAGTGAGACAAAAGAAAATGAAAAACAGGAAGATAGACTCTGAAACTCAGGCCTTTAGTTGCAAATAAAATGTTTTTATAATTTTTATTTTAATGTATTTAATTAACATGTAATTCAAGCTCTGATAGTTTATGTTTACATTTCTAGCCATGCAAGTTTCTGCTAGATGCTGTGTTTGCTAAAGGAATGACTGTCCGGCAATCAAAAGAGGAATTAATTCCTCAGCTCAGGGAGCAGTGTGGTTTAGAGCTCAGTATTGACAGGTAAAGTAAAATTCATGTCATCAGCAATTTAAAGAAAGACTGTGTGGTCAGTTAAAATGGACTGGTATGATTTTCTAAAACGAGGAGAATTAAAATTTCCTGTACTATTCAGAATTTTAGTACAACAGATTAGTTTAATAGGACTAAGCAAGAGTATTACAATTTTGTTTGGATTTCCTACAGAGGATTCTAAGTTTGAATTACTGGGAGCATTTTTTTATTTCCCCAAATTTTAACAACTCATTATTTGACTTTTGTATTTGAACATAGTTCATTTTTCTTTGGTGTTAGATTAGTGTCAGTCTTTAAATTGAGAGTTTCAAATTATAGTTGTTTTAAATGTCTTATCACATTTGTAGGTTTCGTCTAAGGAAAAAAACATGGAAGAATCCTGGCACTGTCTTTTTGGATTATCATATTTATGAAGAAGATATTAATATTTCCAGCAACTGGGAGGTTTTCCTTGAAGTTCTTGATGGTATTTTTAATATTTTGGAGGGGGTGGGGGGAAGCATCAGTTAGAAATACTTGAGAACTCATAGAAGCTTAAAGTTTTTAATCAAAATAATGAGTTACAAGGAATCTAATATACAATACAGTGTTTTGTATTGTTAAGCATAAAGATATCCTTAGTGTGGATTGATGTGATTCCTACTTACGTCTTATCCCTGGGAGTTTTATTTTCTTCCCTTGTCTTCATGTAAATGCTTAAGTTATTTTTGAGAGAATAATCGGTGTCTTTCAGCTTTCTCCTGTCTTTCTCTGGCTCCCATTTGCCTTTTAAATGTTCTTTTTTTGAATGTTGAGAATATTAATTTCCCCTTAGAAGGAAATTACAAAGTTAGGTCTGTAATACATTTTAAGAAAACTCTGCTAATATTTTCTTAGCCATGTTTGTTATTTAGTTTCTTTATTATTATTATTATTGTGGTGGCTTATTTTGTATTGAGGACATGGTACTGATAATTTATCAGAGACTTTGTTTCCTAAGGCAGGTGGCTTGAACAATAGATTTGTATTGTCTCACAATCTGAGAGCAAGGTATCAACAGAGTTGGTTCCTTCTGAGTGCTGTTGGGGAGAATCTGTTCCATACTCTCTCCTACCTTCTGTGGTTTTGGGCCATCATTGGCAACCTTGGCTTGTAGATGCATCACCCCAGTCTCTGCCTTCATCTTCATATGATGTTCTTTCTGTGGGCTTGTCTGTTTGTATTATTTTTCCTTTTTTCATAAACTACTAGTTCTATTGGATTAGGGCCCACCCTAAAGACCTTATTTTACCTTGAGTACCACTGTAAAGATGCTTTTTCCAAATAAAGTCACATTCTGAGGTACTAGGGATTAGGATTTCAACATGTCTTTTTTGTGGGGGGGGCACAATTCAACCCCTAACAGTGACCTTGAGGAGGTCTAAGTAGCAGACCTATTTGTCACGCCTCCCAGTTTTCCTTGTCAACATGGGTACCTTTAAAGTATTATTTTTTTGGAGGGAGGCTGTGGGGGAAAAGTTGGCTTTTAGAAGATCACATCAAGGTAAATAACTAGTTATATATATATATATATGTATTTTGCTGTTGCTTAGAAAAATTTAAATTTTCCTTTTCGTCTATAAAAAGTAAAATATTGGCTGGACGCGGTGGCTCAAGCCTGTAATCCCAGCACTTTGGGAGGCCGAGGTGGGTGGATCACAAGGTCAAGAGATCGAGACCATCCTGGTCAACATGGTGAAACCCCGTCTCTACTAAATATAGAAAAAATTAGCTGGGCATGGTGGCGTGTGCCTGTAATCCCAGCTACTCAGGAGGCTGAGGCAGGAGAATTGCCTCAACCCAGGAGGCGGAGGTTGCGGTGAGCCGAGATCCCACCATTGCACTCCAGCCTGGGTAACAAGAGCAAAACTCTGTCTCAAAAAAAAAAAAAAGAAAAAGTGAAATATTGTGGATATTTTGTTACAAGATTATACTAGTTTTTAGAGGGCTCAATAATACTAACACCTCGCCATTTCTGATTAATTGACAAGTTAACTTGGGAGGTAAGAAACAACTAGGACGTACATTATCTGCTATGGTGCATAGGCAAGTGCTCCAGATTGTGATTTCTTTGAGTGTCTGGGGTCTTAGGGAATAATCACTGTGTCTGAGTAAGTCAGGAAGAGACCATTAATGACAAGTCACCCTTGCAAGGATTAAGTAGTTATTAGCAGGGATGGATTCGTCTAAAAATAGTACTGGATGATGGGTGCCTGCATCAGTATTATTTCAGTATGTTTTAGCATCAAAGTAGTTGAGTAAGAAATGTCATATGATTAAATCCAAGAGATATTTATTGACTTGTAATTTGCTAGACACTGCTAACCCCTTGTGCTACAAAAATGAGTAAGAACAACTGGTTGCCCTCCAGGTGCTCACAGTCTGTGGAAGAAACAGAGCTCCAAACCTGTCATTCTAAAATAATAGGTACTAAGGGACGGAATCATTAGAAGTTGTTCATGTGTACACCAGAGAGAAAAGTGACACAATGGAAAAGTGAAAATTTTGACGAATCACTAAATTGGGGAATAAATGGAAAGAGAAGGGTTAATAATAGCTTGAGTGAAAAAAGAGGATAAAGTGAAGTTGATTTGATGATGATTTTAGATAAGGATAGTAGCCAATAGAGAAGCAAAGATTGGAAATCCAGAGAAGAGAGTAATTGTTAATGCAGTGTCCAACAGGAGTCAGGAGAGAGTGGAGTTATGAGTACTGGTTAAACGGTAGTTTGCAGAAGAGAGGAATTAACTTCTGAGACTGAAGAGAAGAGAGTAAATACTTCATTCTCAAAAACTCCTTAGGATAATTGTGTTTTTTCTTGTGCCCACTTTTGAAGAATAGCACTTGAAGTAAATCTTTTTGTTTAGTCAGGCACTAAGGGAAAAGTCAAATTATGAACCTTCAGAGAAATAGAATGATGACCTAATCTTGCATATTCTTAGGGGTAGAGAAGATGAAGTCCATGTCACAGCTTGCAGTTTTGTCAAGACGGTGGAAACCTTCAGAGATGAAGTTGGATCCCTTCCAGGAGGTTGTATTGGAAAGCAGTAGTGTTGATGAATTGCGAGAGAAGGTAAGTTCATTGTAAACAAAACATGTATCTCATGTTGTATTAGTATATCACAGTATTTATAAAATATATAACATATGAACAATATATTTTTCCTGTGTTGCATAAGAGAAAACTTAGGAAGCAGTACCAAACACTGGTGCAGCAACCTTTCTTTTTGGTTTCTGTCACACCTTGTGGCATACTCTGGTTGTTTTTTCAGGTTCCTGATTCTTTAAAAATTACTTTGGCTCCAGGCCATTCAGAAGTGGATTCTCACCCAATTTTGTCCTAAGTAGTTAGAAGTAGTTAGAAGTTAATAGAGTAAATTGCTATATGTCTTTAAAAAAAAAAATGGAGTAGAATTGTATAGAGAATCCAGATAAAGGTCTGTTTTGTATTTTAAGATGGGATATCTAAGGATCTCTGGGGAAAGGGTGAACTGGTCAATCCGTGGTACTAGCACAGTGGGCATTTTGAAAAAGATTCATTTCCATACATCACACTAAACACAAAAATAAATTTTAAATGTATTAAGTTTGTATAAAAAATAAAACAGTAAATGTACTAGGTGAAAATATGTAAAATATTAAACCCTAAAAGTATTTTCATATTCCTAGAGAAAAATATTTGTAAGCGTAATACCAAAAGCAAAAAAAAAGAAACTGTAGACCACATAAAAACCTATTCTCTGCACAGCCAAAGAAAAAGGTATTTAAAAACGAACTCATAAACAAAGCTAAAAGACAATAAACTAGGAGGAAATTATTTAAAACATTTATTAAACATGCTGTTCATAATTTATAAAGAGCTACTATCTTAAGAAAAAGATGAACAAATCTAATTTTAAGAAAGACAACATGAATAGGCTGAAACAATAACATTATTGTTCACTTCTTAAATTGCTGAAGATTTAGAAAATCAAAAAATGCCTTGAGTTGTCAAGGTTTAGGGGATACAGACAATACATACCTTTGATGAGTGTATAAATTGATATGATTTTTTTCAGATTCAGTTTATCAATATTTCAGATGTGCAATTAAACATCTAGGAATTCGATCTATAGACGTATTTGCAGGCCAGGTGCCGTGGCTTACTTCTGTAATCTCAGCACTTTGGGAGGTCGAGGTGGGCAGATCACTTGAGGTCAGGAGTTTGAGACCAGCCTGGCCAACATGGTGAAACCCCATCTCTACTAAAAATACAAAAATTAGCCAGGTGTCATGGTGCATGCCTGTAATTTTAGCTACTCGAAAAGCTGAGGCTGGAGAATTACATGAGTCCAGGAGGTGGAGGTTGCAGTGAACCAAGATTGCACCACCACACTCCATTCTGGGTGACAGAGTGAGACTTTGTCTCAAGAAAAAAGAATTTTTTTTTCTTTTGAGACAGAATTTCACTCTTGTTGCCCAGACTGGAATGCAATGGCACGATCTTGGCTCGCTGCAGCCTCCGCCTCTAGGGTTCAAATTCTCCTGCGTTAGCCTCCAGAGTAGCTGGGATTACAGGCGCATGCTACCACACCCAGCTAATTTTTTGTATTTTTAGTAGAGATGGGGTTTCACCATGTGCAAGGATATCATGGAAGTATACAGTAGAGCACTGTAACTGGGAAAACCGGAAAACGGTCTCAGTGTCCATCAACAGGAGATAAAATGGTATACTGTTCAGTTATTGAAGAGAATGTGGTCACTTTGTATCCTATTCCTCTATATGGGAACAGAATTATTATATAGAGATATTAATGTATGTACATGTTTTAGAAATGTGTGGATATAGTTTGTGTATGCATAGGAAAAGATCTGGAAGGAATATATGTATTTGATATTTCTGAGACATGGGATTTGCAGGGTGACCACTTCCTTTTTCTTCTGATTTTTTTATATCAAACATTTTTTAAACCAAGCTATTTCTGTTTGTGGGGTAAAAGAAAACAACTTTTCTAAGCAGATGTCTTTTTTAAATGAACTCAAGTAAAACATTTTATTTTACAGCTTAGTGAAATCAGTGGGATTCCTTTGGAAGATATTGAATTCGCTAAGGTAAAGCCCTGAGGATGTTTGCATCTGTATATTTGTGCATGATAAACACAACCAGTGGCATGATTCATTCATTCACATCTGTGTATTTGTGCAGGATAAACACGGCTAGTGGTGTGATTCATTTGCATTTGTGTATTTGTGCAAGATAAACATGGCTAGTGGCATGATTCATTCATTCATTCTTTTTCTTTTTAGGGTAGAGGAACATTTCCCTGTGATATTTCTGTCCTTGATATTCATCAAGATTTAGACTGGAATCCCAAAGTTTCTACCCTGAATGTCTGGCCTCTTTATATCTGTGACGATGGTGCAGTCATATTTTATAGGTAACATTCACAATGTTTTTGTTGCTTTTAGTAATACATTTTTGGTGTGCATAAATAGCTTACTTTCCATAAATATCTTTACTGTTTTTATGGTATGGAGCTGCACTAACCGACAGAAATACAGTGACAGCTATACATGATTATAGTTTGAAGTTTTCTAATAGCCACATTAAAAACAATAAAAAGAAACAGGTGAAATTAATTTTTAAAGTATTTTTAATCCAATCCAATATATCCAAAATATTATTATAACATGTCAACAATATAAAAAAAAATTTATAAGATATTTTGCGTTTGTTACTTGTACTGAGTCTTAGAAATATTGTATGTCTGTTATATTTCTGGCATATCTCAATATGGACCAGGCATATTTCACAAGCTTGATAGCCACATGTGGCCAATAGCACAGATGTAGAGGAAAAAGAAGAGTCATTGGAGCCTCACAGATCTGGGTTTTCAAAACTAGCTTTCTGATTTACCTAGCTCCTCATCTATAAAATTGCAACAGTGATGTCTACCTTGCAGGATTTTATGAGAATTAGAGCTGTTGCATGTAAAATAACTGGCACGGTGCCTGTTTTAAATAGATGTTCAATAGTGATAGCTGTTACTACTGCTAATAACATGGAGATTATTCTCAGCCATTTTTAGAAGTGAGCAATGTGTTCTTGTGATAAGCACCTTAGAAATCGGGGACATCCTAGAATATAAAATAATACTTCACCAGTAACAATCAGATTTCAATATCTTGCTGAGGAGCAACATAGCATTGAAGCATACATTAATAGAGGCGGAGGGCTCTACTGGCCTAATATGTGATTAATATTTTATATATAGGGATAAAACTGAAGAATTAATGGAATTGACAGATGAGCAAAGAAATGAACTGATGAAAAAAGAAAGCAGTCGACTCCAGAAGACTGGACATCGTGTAACATACTCACCTCGTAAAGAGAAAGCACTAAAAATATATCTGGATGGAGCACCAAATAAAGATCTGACTCAAGACTGAATCTGATAGTGTAGCATTTTCCCTGGGGGAGTTTGGTTTTAATTAGATGGTTCACTACCACTGAGTAGTGCCATTTTGGCTGGACATGGTTGGGGTAACCCGGTGACACCAGCACTGATTGGACTTCCCTACACCAATCAGAAGCTCAGTGCCCAGTGGGCCACTGTTTTGACTTGGAATCATGTTGTGCACTATAGTCAAATGTACTGTAAAGTGAAAAGGGATGTGCAAAAAAATAAAAAAATTTAAAAAAAAGCAAACCTTCTAGGAAATGGGACAGGGGAATGAGTAAGCGTCTTTTATTGCGGATAAATGTGCACATAGCCGCTAGTAAAACTAGCCTCAAACAGGATGCTCTTAGCTTAATAATAAAAGCCGTGCAAAGGCCATGGATGAATGAATTTTCTGTTTATTTCACTGATACACACATTACCTCATTGACAGTTCAGAAGTAAATGCAACGTGTGTTGACTCTTGGAAAGCAGCAAAAAACAGGAGCTAAAGAAAAGAAATTCGTAGAACCAGCCGTAACCCAGTAAGGAATTGTGAAGTTGTGTTTTTATTTTGTTTCATTTATTGCAGAGTATTAATACATTATTCTGGAATATCAAAACGTTTCCCTTAGACCGCTCCCAGCAGGTGGCAGCTCAGATTGCTGCAGTGTTGTAATTATAACTGATTGTACTTAAGTTATGGATGTAGAGAATATGTTTCATTCATTTATTCAGCATGTAAATAAAATTGATCCTGTTGAGTTATCATAATTGCAGTTCAACTATCTCCCATGGTTATTCTTTTCATGTATCATTCATTATGTACATTTGTGTACATTGAGAAGTATAGCAATCTATATAAATGTAATCCTCAGTGAGGTTCCTCAGTGCTAGGTCCCATAGGATTGTCCTTGCCCTTGTTAATGAGGTTTTTCTGTTAAGTGGCTTCAAATTTTTTCTCTTTGTACATCTAGTTTTGAAGATTTACTTCAAGTTTGAATCTTCTAGAATGCTTGTAAGTCCAGTTTTAATTTTTAGAGTCAGTTTGTAGTTACATGTAGTTTAACTTTGGGGAAACATCTTAACATTGTTTTGAATAAACTTGCTAGTGAGGTCAGGTCATGGTACAGACTGATGTAGTCAACATGATTTCATTGCAAAGTTTATTAGAATCAGCAAGTTTTTGCTTTGCTAAATAAACGTACTCAATGAACACAATTCTACATAAATTTTGAAATACCATCTAATTTATAAAAATCAATAAAAAGGTTTTGGTAAAACTTTTTCATGCCAGATGCTGTTTACAACAATGAACATGCCAATAAAACATTTGTTCATTCTGTTGTGTTATTTTAGTCATTAAACTTCTGTGGATGAAGAATCTGGGTTAAGAATAGATTCATCATCTTTAAATAGAATATTTTGTAATGTGTATTGAATATCTCATTTCTATGATAAAGGTATATTTACAGTAAAGTTCTCAAAGAAATGAAAAGATGTGTTAATATCTAACTTTGGGGAATCCTGTCAGTATTTCACATCAGATTTTTACCCTTTTTTTCTTATAAGAAGATAAAATTTTTTCTTATAAGAAAGATAAAATTAGAAAATAGTGTTAGCAGACATGGCTCTGCCATTTGAATATAATTGGTGAGAATTCCATAATGTCTTAAAAGTCTCCTGGAATCCACAATTAAAAAAACAAATCTTTTCTAAGGTATTTTTCTGGCTAATTTTTATTTCAAGAAACTGTAGTATTGAGCTAAATTTGACTGAAGTAATGTTTTGAGTTTGTGTTAGTGGGATTGGTGATGTTCTCAGAAAACTGGAAGCACTTGTGATGAATTGTATTTCAGATCACTTAGATTTTCTGATGTAAGAGGACAGCTATTTGGTTCTGATACAGGCCTGCTTACTTGGGATATAGGGTTAATAAATGGGGTTTCTGCTTTAAAGGACTGACTTGCTATCGCACTGAGGAGGCAGACTTGTAAACAAAATGGGCTTTGGAGTTTGGTCTGATTGGCTTTGGTTTAGTATTCCTATGAGAGTAAATGGTAAAATTCTTCTGATACCCGCTCCTTAGACTGTGCCTTCTGCTCTGTTCTGTTCTGTGTTTAACTGCTGCTTCTAATTGCAGGTGTATTACAGATACAAATAAGAATAAAGAAAATATATTTCATTATAGAAAAGAAAAGTTAAAAGCTTCTTGCTTTTCAGTGCCTGATAGAGTGAAAAGACAATGTTGCACTTTAATGATTTTAATAAAAGCTAATCTCTGTCAGCCTCCCTCTGCTTCAGAGAATCAGGTGAGCACCCATAACCTAACAGGCAGAGCCCCAGCAGTGTAGATCGAGTTCCTTGAGCCCAGGAGCAGTGGAACCTCATGATCTCTTACCTTCTGAGGCTGAGGCAGGCCACATGCAACAAATTGTGACCCTGCTCCCCACAAGTTGTGCAAAGGTTTTGAAGAGCTTTTACCGTGGGGCAGATGAACTTATGTCAATCATGCACACCCTGTGAGAACCAAGTACCTGCGTTTCTAAGGCAGACACTCAAGGTGAGCGGCGCATTCTGGCCAAAGAAACAAAAGCTGTGGTTTCAGGACCATGCCGTGTGTAGCTGGTCGGTACAGGAAGTGTGTGTAAGAAAGAGCAGTGAAAACAGTGTGTGAAGCAGCCTTCACACTAGAGTGTTTGGCCATTGCTTCTAATGTAAGGGAAGATACTTTAAAATTCTGGGAAGCTGTGATGAACCCATGCCCCAGTCAGAAAATAATCAAAGGAAATAGGCATTGGTTGCCAGGCCACAGTTAGGAATTGTATTGTGATACATCTAGAGGCCAAGCGAGCAGGAGAGAGCTACCAACTTACACTGTGGTTTTAAGCTAAACAACCGCTCAGCATCATAGCATTGCAGTGTTGTTACTAAATCTGAAAGTGACCTGTGAATGTATGGAATACAATAAAATCTTTTATTCTGGCTCATTTGCTAGTATTTCCTTTTTGATTGGATACTGTAGTTCTTCCTCTGGATTTTGTTTTGCTCAGCGTCAAGGCCCTAATTTTGCAAATGTAGTCTAAACCACAGTACACGGACTAGAAGATATTCTGAAATAGCAAGTTTTTGTTTGCTAAATAAAACTATTCCGTCAACAATTCTGTGTAATTTTTGAAAAACACCAATATTTTGGTCACTAGTAGTCAAAACCTTATGAGGCCATATGTCCTGAAAGGCAAAACCATGTGTATGTGTGACTTTCCAGGGAGCTGGCAGAACAGTTTTTATGAGGGTTTCAAAGGAGTTCATGGCCCAAATGAAGCTTGTGGCCACCTAGGTTTAGTGTTCATGAAATCGGAAGATGCTCCTTGATTTTAGTTCCTGTGGGGAAGAGGGAGGCTATGATCATTTGGTTAGATACAGATTAATTGTCACAACTTGGCTTTCAGAAACCAGAATACTGCACAAACTCAAGCATGCATTGCATGTGTTACTATTTACAAAAGGGGCAGCCATCAGTAGGTCGAGCTAGGAGGGCAAGAGAGTTGAGAGGAGTGCTCTGCTCCTTCCCCATGACCACACTGCCTCTTTCCACCTCCTTAGCAGCTCGCCAGTACAAGAGGAGAAGTTGATCTCTACTGTGTCAGCTCACCAGGTCAAAAGTTGTCACTGGACCCTATAACCCTCCCTCACAGGTGGGCACCAAGCTTCCCTTCCTTCTGCTTTCCATGTTTCCAACTGGCCCCCTCCTCGACTGTTTTCGCCCTCTTTAAAATGCTTAAGTAACTTACTTGAAGAGTATTATTTATGGAGATGGAAATACTGATGCTTCCATTTTTTTCCATAATTGTGCCAACTGTTTTGTCACATGCTGTTTCGTACTGGGCAGTGAGCTTATCAAGTGCTCAGTGCAATCCTACAACTTTTAAGGTATTTTGCATTATTAAGACCATCTTAAAGTTTCAGTGGTTTCATTCAGAACTCCCCTGAATCTCCATATAGTGCCTCCTAGATAGGCTGTCCCTGCCAGCTCCTGCACCAGCTTTACTGGGGTTGGAAGAGGCCAGGAAAAGCAGGGAAAAGACGTGCTTACCGGCTCTTGGCAGTGGAGGTTGTGAGGTTACTGTCCCCTTCTGCCTGGTCACTAGTAACTTTTTTATAGATGTGACGGTAGATGCCCTGTGGATCCTATCAGCAAAGGACCCAACTCCTAACAGCTTTGGTTGTCCCTTACGAAATTAAACTGTGTCTTTTGCCCACCTCTTAACTGCCTACCACTATCCCATGCTGCACTGGTCCCTACCAAGTCTTCAACCCTCAATTCGATCTTCCATCAGTGTCTCAAAGTTCCCCTCAGAGGTTTCAGCTAAGGGAATAAAATCGAATCACTCCTCCCTCAAGGGAAGTGGCAGGGAGGGGAAGAATCAGTTTTCCAAACACCACAATCTTGTATAAGGGGATTTCATCCTCCCTCTGTCATCTTTATACAGGGCAATTGTGCTGCTGCTGCGGTGGCCACTTTAAGCAAACCCTGTGTGCCGGAGCCCAGCTCCATGGCTGTTTGCCCTGAATTCAGAAACCAACCATTGCTATCAAAAAGACATCTCCTAAGAGTTCAGTTGCATCTCTTGAGTATCTGGAGGGGATGCACAGGCCGCGGGAATACCTAATGCATTTTTCTCATCCTGCCCTCGTCCCTCACGCTACAGCAGGCCCCTCCCTTTCCTCTTCAACCTCATCCTCCTTCCCCACAGGCCCAGAGAACTGGACTGGTGGGTCTTTGTGTCCTGCAGGATATAGTTCATCATCCAGATAGCTCCTGTGTTGGAAATGCTTTTGACTTCAAATAACAGAAAAACTAAATAATATCGGTAGTTTATTTAAGGTGTTCAGAGATGGTGGAGACCAGGATTGGTTTCCTCCTCAACACCAAGAACTCACACTCTTATCTTTCTGTGGTAGGGCCATGTCCTAATCCCTGTATCCTGTGAATATTTACCTGACAGGGCAAAAGAGATTTTGCATATGCAATTAAAGTTAAGGACGTGACACAGGGAAATTATTCTGGATTATCGAAGTGGGTGCAATTTGATCACACGAGTCCTCAGAAGTGAAGAACCTTACCCAGCTGCAGAAAGCCAAAGAGCTGGCACTTAAGGAGGACAGAACTGTCACTGCAGGATTTGAAGATGAAGGGGGCCATGAGCCAAGAAATGCCAGTGACCTATAGAGGCTAAAAAACAGCAAGGAAATGGACTCTTCCCCATTCCTATTCCAGAGGAATGCAGCCCTGTAGGTCACATGATCACCACATGGCTGCCTCAGAGCCAAATACTGCCTCCTGAGCACCATACTGAAAGAGGGAGAGTGGATGGAGGGCAGGGGCTCCCTTCTTGTTTCCCACTCTCCTTTGGTCAATTGGGAAAAAAATTCCAGAGACTCTGATAGTCCTTGCCTTACATTTCCTGGGTTATGGGGCCAGCCCTAGCTGCTGGGAGGTGGCGGGGGGAGGGGGAGGGGTACTGGGAAGAGCTGTTGAGTTTACCTGACAGCAAATGAGTTTATCTGCTATGGCTTTTGCAGGAGCCCTGGCTCTGGGAGACAGCAGCAAGGTATTGAAGCACCACCTCCACCCAGCCCTTCCCGCAGTTCACTCAGGACTGAGTAAAGGATACACTCCAGCTACTCAGATGCAGGCTTCAGCTAAGTGTTTTGCAAAGCCTCTCATGTCTTACAAGTTTGTGGCTATCATGACAAGATGGAGCAGTCTACTATACCGGCATGTGCAACTGTGGAGGAACCCAGTTTTATCTCATTCACCACAATGTTTTCAATCATTTTTTTGGATGATGTAATTTTTAGCCTCCTCCAAACACTTCCTTGAGCTTTTTTTGCATTCCAGCCATTGCAAATGACCTGGCATTTCCCCTACATGGCACCTGACCCGGTGCCTCCCTCCCTCTGCCCACAGCCCAGAAAGCCCTTTCTTGTGCCCTGTGGCTTCCTGATAAACTCCCATCGTCTTTGAAAGCCACTTGCCATGACAGCTCTCCCGAGCCAAGCACTCCACTGAGGCTTCCACGACACTGTTCCCACATCAGGTTGACTGCCTTTGTTTTGTCATTGCTTGCTCTGGCTGTGTCTCCCTCATGAGACTGGGATGCCTTCAGGGTAGGGACCCTATCTGGGTCAGCTTGGCACCCCAGAGGGTATCACAGCCCCTGGTTCTGAGCAGGCTCTCAGTAGATAATCAGTTGAATAATAAGGATGTAGGGTGTTCCTGAGGGTTTTTGACATTGAATAGAGAACAGCTCCCTGTTAGTGATCTTAAAAATCACTATAACCTGGGCATACTGTACTAGATGCTATTTTCATCTGACTTCTACTCTGTCAATCTCTTTGTACCTCCATTTGTTCATCTGTGAAATGAAGGAAATACTCATGGAGTTCAGTGAAGATTAAATGAATGAATATAGGTAGACTGCCTGATCTGGCACTTGCCACGCAGCTGACTTCAACACAGTAGCTCTAATGTTATGGTCCCTGAGGATCTTTCTGTGTTACGGCCCAGAACTGCATTTGATTGAAGAAGTCTCCCCTAAAAATAGCAGTCATATTCCATTTGTCCCTTCAGAAAGCAATGAAGCATTTACACTGTTTAAGACAAATTCCCATCCAAAGATAGTTAAGATTCCTAAAATATTTTGATGCTCAAAGAGGTGCTTCGGTTGTGTGGAAAATTTGCTTCTATGGAAGAATTTTTAATACAGGTCATTTCTAGTTTACTTTTTCTGGCTAAAAGGATTTTACATTTATTCAAAGTCAGAAGGGAAAAGAAATCTGAGAACTACAGAAGAGCAGTTGGCATGATTTATGCCTGATTTCTAAATGCAACATGTGTTTATACATAATTTAAAACCGAAAGAAAGCATGCTTATACAATCATGTGCAACTTTAAACTTTAATAACTCTGGATGAATACATGATGGCAACAGTCCATGACACCTGAAAACATCATTTGTGGAGTGGTGTAGAGTTCAGCGTTTGCAGTCTGCATATTACAACCATATTTCACACAGCCCTGCTTGGTTTCATTTTCTCCATGTAGTTAATGGTCTTCAGTTGCTAAGTGATTCTGCAAATTTCATTTATAATCCTCACCCTACAATTACCTAAGTCCTGTTTCTGCAAGTTAACTTATATGCTACGCTCAGTCATGTACCTTCAAAGTTACTAATGCAACTGCCAGAGGAGGACAGTGTCAACACCACTGTCCCCATTAGGATGGCTGCCCTGTGCTGTGAGAGCACTGCTGTTCCTAACAGAAGTTTAATCTTAGAGGGATTTGAGAATTGGTTTGACCCTAATTCCAGATGTGCATGCCTCAAAAGAAAAATCCCATTCTCCTTCATTTTGGGGAGTGCTTTTGGTGGCACCAAGCCTGGTGTGGGGTAGTGGAGAGAGCACTGAGCTTGGAGTCACAACCAGGTGAAACTGCTCTGGTCTTCACTAGCTGTGTGACTTGGGCAAGCAGCTTGCAGTCTCTGAGCCTCTGAGATCCCTGATGGATGAGGAGAACAATGGCCCCTTCCCCAGGCTGTGCTGAGAGAAGGAATTGATTGTGGATATAAAAACACTGCCCTGGCACAGAGGTCGGAGCTGAGCAAAACTGCTGGATGAATTAACACATGTAACGCAGGGTGAACAGAACATTGCACTGGCAACAGCCAAAGGCGCAGCTTTCCTATGCCCATGGAAAGAACTGTGTGGAAAATTCATTTGTTGCATTTTTGCCAGGTTGATGTTTGCAAAGCAGGGCACTCTTCACATTTCCCAAAACCATCATGGGGAGACTCCACATTCTTTCCATCTCCTCCTCTCAAACAATTATCAAAGCCATGTAGAACAAATTGCCGTCTGCCAACCGGTAGAGGCAAAGCAGCCAATGATCTGGACAGGGGAGGCAGCCTGGTCCTGTCCTTTCCCTGCCCGACTTTCCCAAGCACCAGACCGTGACACCTGGAGAACAGCCCGGGGGAGCTGAACAGCACAGCATCTCATGCTGTCAAGCCAGAGGGGAAAATTGACTGGGAAGAAGATGTAGGAAGAAGCCTGGTCAGCCCACGCCTAAAGCACACACCTGGGGAAATAAATTAGCTATTTCTATTGCACACCTATCCACAGCCTGGTCCGGATCTAAATCTCTTCCCCTCCCAGCAGTGCAGCGGCGACAGCCGCAGGCTCCCCCAGCGCCATCTCCTCCGTCAGGCTTCGCTCCAGGTCCTCCAGCTCCTGGCGCACCTCCTCCATGAAGCTGCCAACTTCATACTCATCAGGGGCTTCTCTGGGCAGCAGGATCTCCCCATCTTGGTCACGGCTCCCCACAAAGGCCGGCTTGCACACGTACACCAGGCTGTGGCTGGGGAGACATGGGGCAAAGCCAGGCTCGAAATGTGGGAGCCTACCCGGGAGAGAGGCCCAGGCCCAAAGCTAATGCACCCTGACCCTGTGGGGCTCCCAGCCTCCCCTTCACACCCCCTCCTCGCCTGTCTTCTTCAACACACCTCACTTCTCATCAACATCTATCTTAAAATGATGGCTGAAGGAGGCTCACTTTGGGAGAATGTGCCAGCAGGGGGACAGCTTCCCCTCCTCCAGCCAGGCTCAGTCACAGGCCTGACCCCCTGTGACTCTCAGGCCCCGCAGCCAGGGGCAGGACCCGAGGGCTGTACAGCAGCACCACCGCTCCTCCAAGACCCTGGTCCATTCAGGCCTCCAGGCAGGAGTCAGCCAGACCCTGGGGTGTAGTCTAGCCACATGCGGGGAGCCATGGACCCATGTGGGAGTGGAAAGAACTCCTTTTTTAAAAAGTATTAATTTGTTTATTTGGTAGAGACGGGATCTCCCGATGTTGCCCAGGCTGGTCTTGAACCCCTGGCCACAAGCAATCCTCCTGCGTTGGCCTCCCAAAGCTCTGGGATTACAGGCCTGCGCCATTGCACACAGCCATGGGGAATGGGAGTTCTGCCTGTCTGCCCAGCAGCCCTGGATTCTGTTGGGAGAGAAGGTTAAGTAGAGACTGTGGGGAGGACAGGAAGATGTGCCCTGAGAAGCTGGCCAGGCCCGAGCCTGATGCCCCATGGAGTCTCAGCAGCCTTGGCCACTCCTGGCCTCCCTGTGGCCTCTCTGCCAGCTCCTTTTTCCCTGCTTATCCGTCACTGTGATGGGTCTAGGGAGGGAGTCCAGGCTCTTCTCCACCCATGCCCTCTCCCTGGGCCATCCACTCATGAAACTTTAGCCACCAGCTGGATGAGCCCCAGATCTGTGTCTCCTGGGCAGCCTGGACCCCAGACCCCTGGAACCGACTGCTGATTGGACCCTTCCATCTGCATGACCCAACGACCTCTCAAAGCAATCCTAAAGGGAATCTACATCTTCCCCAGGGAAAACCTGCTCCTGCTCCTGTGCCCCTACTGGATGGCACCTCCTTGGCCCTTGGCTCCTGAGAGGGAGGGTAGGGGGGCCTCACCTGTGAGGCTGGCAGAGGAGGCCACTGGCACAAGGGCATCGGTCCAAAGCTCCATCAGGCTCTAGCTCCCAGGTGATGAGATCCAGAAGCCGGCTGGCAGGGTCATGGCAAAGCTCGCCCTCCACGGGCAGGGGTGTGCACACAGGGAACAGCAGGCCTGGAACCAGCCCAGAGTCACCCCTGTGTGCCCCATGTAGGGCAGAAGGGCTCCACGGGGAGGGGACAAAGAAATGGAGCACAACCTCCCACCTCCCACCCTCAACCCCAAAGTGCAGGTTAGGTTTGAAGACGTGGAGTGACAGGAAATAAGAATGGCAGCCGAAGCTCAGGAGGGAATGATCAGTAGGGCTGAAGCAGGGAGGACTGCCTGGAAGAGGTGGGCTTTGCTGGATTTTGAGAACCAGAAAGTCTGGAGAAATTAAGAGTGGGGAAAAGGCATTCAGGCCCAGGCATGGCACCAGCAAAGGCCTGGGGTTGAGCTCAGTGGAAAATGTCAGGGCCGGTGAAATTCCCAAATAGGCCAAGGAGTAGTGGGGAGAAGAGGAGGACGGTGAGTGGAGCTGGGTGAGGCCTCGCAGGACAGCCTAAGGGGGCTGAACAACGTGGGAGGCAGCAGGAGCTGCTGCAGGTCCCAGGGGAGCAACGCCCAAAAAGCGGCCCTGTAGGAAGATCCCCGAGGCAGCAGGCAGGGAGGACTCGTGGGCTGGGGACGCGGAGCTGCGGAGGCGGCGAATGAGAGTTCCTCAAAACGCTAGTGGGGGTGAAGAGAGCCTGAGCAGACCTCACCGGGGAGAGGCCGTGGGACGGGAAGATGGGAGTGGAAGCGGCTGATTCACAGGGAAAAGAACCTGGGAAATAGGGAGTGGAGGTGAGGAAGGGGCTGCTCCAGTCCCACCCATCTGGGGGTGTTCTTTCCAGACTGGGCTCTTGCATTCTGAAGTAAGTTAGATTTTCTGAGCATCAACAGGGGTTAGAAAAGGAGGTGGTCTTCCCACTCCAGGCAGAGCCTGTGGGAGGGCGGTACACACTGATGAGCGTGTGGGACCCGAACCCGTGTGGTTGGCATGGATGTGGCCCCAGGAGGCCCAGTCTGGTGGAGCTTGGGACAGGGTTCTTCCTGCATCTGAGAAGAAGCCACTCACCTCTCTGGAAGGCACAGCACAGCCCAGGCTGGCAGTCCCTCTGGTTGTCGCAGATGGTCCCATTGCTGCCCCTGGTGGCCATTTTGGTGCAGTGGCCCCAGACACACAGCTGGTCTCCACAGCACTCACTGTCCCGGGTGCAGAGCTGTGGAGGGTGGGAAGAGCCTAGAGCCAGCGGCTCAGGGACTGGGGACCTGCTGAGAGCCCAGCCTGAAGATGCCACAGGTGTGCTAACCAATGTAGCGACAGGTAGACCAGGCTGAGATGTTAGTGAAAGTCAGCAGGGTAGAGGAAGGAGCTTGATTGGCGAGATACGGGGATCAGAATGGTGGGAAAATGGCACTGGGAGGAGTCATGCATCTGAGTCTTTCTTTCTTTGTTTTTTTTTTTTTTTTGAGATGGAGTCTCACTCTGCGCCTGGGCTGGAGTGCAGTTGCATGATCTCAGCTCACTACAATCTCTGCCTCCCGGGTTGGTTCAAGCAATTTCCTTGCCTCAGCCTCCGGAGTAGCTGGGACTACAGGTGCGCGCCACCACGCCCGGCTAATTTTTTATATATTTTAGTAGAGATGTGGTTTCACCACATTGGCCAGGATGGTCGGATCTGAGTCTTTCTACGCAGCTTAAGATTTTGCAAAGAACAGCAGAGGGTCTCTGTGGGTCCCCACAGACTTGTGCCCTTCCCTCTTCTCCTTAGGTCCCTAGGTCCAGGCCCAAAGAGGCAAAGCCCAACGATGAGCCGATTAAACTAAGGCCCAGGCCGGCCCAAGATGGGGAAGCCTGTGGGTGCCAGGTCCTGAAGCCACACAGGACATGGCAATTAGAGAGCAAAGTGAGGTCCCCACAGCTGTGCCCAGTGATGGCACCAAGTGGGGCTGGCTGGGAGTGCAACGGCAGTGGCCTCACCACAGACAGCCAGGAAAGGTCGTAAGAACCACTTTACTTTCCAAACTTATTAGCATGCTGTGTTACTGACTGACTCAGGAAAAACGATGAGGAAACATCTGTGGGTCCATATGGCTTCACCCAAAACGCCTGTTGGGTGGAGGAAGAGTCTCCTTTGCCCTGGCTTCACATTTCCCAGTGTCAACTCCACTGGGGACGTGCCCTGGCCTCTTCCTTCCCCGTCCCTCTGCCCTCTCTTATTAGCAGATTGGGAGAAAGATCTGGCAGGTGGGGTGCAGGCCCAGAAGGAGAGCAGCTGCCCCCTCCCTGCCTGGGGGCTGCCAGGATGTCTCTGTCTACAAGGATGGGTTATCCCCAGGGGAAGGAACAGCTGTAGGGATACCCCCTCTTCCTTCCCTCCACTTCTTGAACTCCCAGCCTCAAGCAATCCTTCTGCCATGGTCTCCCCAAAGTGCTGGATTTACAGGTGTAGCCATGGTCCCTGGCCGTCCTTCCTTTTCTCTGCCCTCAATGACACAACATGACCAGAGGACATGGGGCAGGATGGGAGTGGCCCTGGGTCTGCAGATGGCTTCCTGTCATCCCAGACTAGAATGACTTCCTGGTCACTCTAGGAGTCAGCCCCTTTGGGGATCCCTCTTGGGTCCACCCCATCATTGTGAGGCTCTTCTGGGAAGCCCAGCTGAGAACCCTGGAGCCCCTGGCCTTCTCCCCCAGAGGCCTAAGACCCTGATGCCACTGCCCCAGAGGCCCTGGCATACTCACCGTCCGCTGGTCCCGGCAAGGCTGGCAGGTGTACTGGAAGCTGGCAAACTGGCAGTACTTGCCCGGCCCACAGTCCTCGTCAATGATGCACTCCTGGAGGAGGGCACAGGAGCAACTGCGTCAGTGGAGAGCAGAGCGGCAGGCCCACCGTGCCCAGGAAGGGTCGGGCCCGCTTCCACCCTCCAGGCTTGACCCCACAGGCTCAGGAGGGTCAGGCAAGCCCTCCGGACTCCAGTCACTTCTACGTCTGCCTGGCTGTGCTGCCCTTCAGCATCTCCATGCCTGGCAGGCCTGGCAAGTCAGAGCCTGGAGGATCCCACACCGAATTCACACAATCGCCATCTGTGCGCAGTCCTCCCTGACCCACACCCAGGGCGGGAGCACAGGGACTCAGGGCTGGTCTTCCACTTAGAACAGATGGATTTAATAAAAAGTGCTAATGAGGTCCAGGCCTGCCTGACTGCACAGGAAGGGCTGGAGCCCAGGCCCCAAGGGCCCCGCTGACTATGAAGACGTGGAGGCAGCAGAGCGGGCATCACCAGGGACCCTGCCACATGGCCACAGCCCTGGGTCCTGGGTCTAGGGTTCCTGCAAGAAGCAAAGGCAGCTGCCAACTTGGAAATGAATTAGAGGAGGGTGCTGGAGTCTAGCCCTCCCAGCCCAGGTGCCATCTCCTCACGACTGCCAGCTCCACCTGGCTGGAGAAATAGGGAGAGAGGGAGTGGGCGGAGTCTGTCCACTCCAAGGCCTGAGTTGCAGAGCAGGGAGGCATGGCCGAGGGCACTGTGGCCCACCGTGGTCACCGGTCACTGGTCACTGGCAGGAGCATGGCTGCTTCAGCTCCTGGACCTGCTGTCAGGCTCAGCCCTGGAACCAGCAGCTTTAACGCAGGGGAAGGAGGGCCGGGGAGAAGGAAACCGTGATGACAGGAACAGCCATTGATCACTCTTTTGAGGCATCAGGCTTGTCAGCCCTGATCTGGCTCAGTGACTCCTCCCAGCCGGCAGCAGGGAGGGACCGCCTTCCCTATGTTGCCAGCTGGGAAATGGAGGCAGAGGGGTCCCCCCAAGATAATGTGACCAGTTCAGGGTAGAGGGTCTCTTTCCACCACCAGTCCTTGAGTCGAGGGGGTTCAGGGCTCCACATGCAGCATCCAGAGGTGAGAAGGACCCTCCCGAGGGCTGGTATTCTGGGGGCTAGTAGACCTTCCAAAAGGATCTTGAGAAAGGAAGGGACCAGCGCCCCACTCTAACCCAGAGCATCCTCCCATCCTGAAGGCCGGTGTGGAGACCCACTTGGAAGAGCCTGGACCTCCAACAGCTGCCTCCCATCCCCTTCCAGGGGCTCTGCTGCTCTCAACAACACTGCAAGTGCTGGCAGCCCAGCAACCAGGAGGCTCCCTTGCAAAGCACTGAAACTTTTGTTTCAATTACTTTCCTAGTCCCTTCAAATGTCAGGCGACACCATCAACACCATCACTGTTTTTATAGATGAGAAAACTGAGGCTCTGAATATGGTGAACCGCCGCCAAGTGAAGGGGCTGAGTCTCAGCCAGAGCCCCAATAGCCAGAGAAGTCCCAGGGCTGGGAGCAAATCACAGATGGGCTTTATCTCAGCCCAACACACGCTCCTGTGCACAGACACAACTCCGGCTGCTCAGCCGGAAGCCTTCTGACATTCCTTCCAAAGCAGAATGGCAAGAAAATAGAGTGGGAGGGATGACATTAGGGAGAAACGAAGGGCCAACAGGCATGGAGTCCCTTCTGTGAACCAGCCATGTTTTGAGGGGCTGGGGACACACAGGTGAACGTGAGGAGGCCTCTGCCCTTAAGAAATGCATGATTCAATTGGAAAGAGAGAGAAAGGAGAGACAGAGCAACCCAGTGGCAAAGGAGACAACGGGTATGAACAGACCACTCAGAATCACAGAAATTCGCCTCTTCAAATAGAAAGGCATTCGACCTCACCAATGAAATCAACCAAGAAATGCAACTTAAAAAAGCAGAATACCATTTTTTCACTTAGAATGGAAAAAATTAGAAAAGCTGAAGGTCTCCATGGTGGGCAGAATAATGGCACCCTCAAAGATGTTCATGTCCTACTCCCCAGAACCTGCGGGTATGTTGTGTTACACAGGAAGGGGAAATTCGAGGCAGAGGGAATTCAGGCTGCCAATCAGCTGACCTGAAGACGGGGAGTGCACCTGGGATTATCCAGGAGCACCCGAAATCACAAGGGACTTTGAAAAGGGAGTAGAGAAGAGTCAGTGTCAGAGTGAAATCATGCAACGAGATGTCACAAACACTCCACTGGCCATCACTGGCTTTGAAGACGGAAGGCGGGTGAGAGGACAAGGAACGGAATCTCTTAGAGCCTCTGGAGAGGAACGCAGCCCTGCCCGCACTTCGGTTTTAGCCTAGTGGGACTTGTGTTGGACTTCTGACCTCCAGAACTGGAAAATAAAAAAATCTGTGTTGTTTTAATCCACTAAATGTGTGGTAATCTGTTAAGGCATCAATAGGAAACGAACATAATATTCAATGTTGGCTTCAGGAAATAGGCATTGCCAAATGCTTTGGAGTAATTAAAATGGAAGATTGTTTTTAACAGGCAATCTATCAGCATCCATCAAACAGTTAAATGCATATGTCCTTTGACCCAACAATTTCCCGTCCTGGTGACTACCCTCAGAAACACTTGGCCATATACGTAAATATCTGAGAACAAGAACGTTTAAGGCTATATTCTTTTATTATTTATAATCCAGAAATGGTCAACAAGAAGGAGCTGATTATTATACAGCCATTTCATGGGAAAACCCCTCCATGCAGACATTAAAAAGAATGAAGTCGTTCTTTGCATAATGATTTCTAAAACAAGCAAGTGTGAGAACCATTAAACAAAAGCAAGCACATGTTGAAACCATCCGCTTTTGTAAAGCACTTCTGTAAAGCGGAATAATACCACGCTCGTGCCCATGCCCAGTACTGTGCCTGGGCATGCAATAAATACACGTTGAGTGGGTGGTACCTCTTGCATCTTACCGTGGCAAACAGGCTAACAAAATGCTGGTCATTAGCAATGACTTGAGAACTAGTGCAAAAAGCATACGTTTCATTAATTTGGCTTCTCATTCCCCCCAAAAAGCCTTTGTAGACTTGGACCTTTCACTATATAGTTCCTCTTCCAGATCTTTAATTAAAAATATGAGCTAAGACTGTGCCAGCATCCATTCCTCGAAGATCCTGCTGTTTACAATTATCCCTCAAGACAAGTACATTTTTCTCCTTAGGAATATCTTCCTTTCCCTACACAAGCTCCTATGCATGACGAAGCATCCCCTTCAAACTTAATTGTTTTTCTAGGTACGGAAAAGGATTTTTTGGGCATGGAACTTTGCCAAAGACTTTTGAAAAATCTAAATATACCGAAGCTATCGATTTCCTTTGGGGCATCAGAAACATGTCAGCAAAGAGCGCTGGTAGGTTCTTTCCAGATGACTCCCCTCAAGAAAGCCGGAGGCTTTTGTTATAATAAAGCCCGTCCACTTGCCTGGTTGGATGTGCAACTGCCATTCCCAGCAGGAACACACTTTTAAGAATCGTGGTCATATGGGGTGGGGGGACTGGGGAGGGCTAGCATTAGGACAAATATCTAATGTAGGCGACGGAGTGATGGATGCAGCAAACCACCATGGCACGTGTGTACTTATATAACGAAGCTGCGTGTTGTGCACATGTACCCTAGAACTTAAAGTATTAAAAAAACAAAAAGAATTGTGGTCATACTAGAAATTTCGGGATTCCAAGGTGCACAAACTGAATCCTAGTTTTGCCACTTACCAGCGGTGAAACCCTGGGCTGCTGATTCTACTGCTATTGAAAACAAAGATGAAGGCAGGAGCTGTTCCGCAGGGCTGTTGTACTGAGTTCATGCTCGCTGAACGGTGGCCATAGCAACAGAGAGCTATGCATCTGCTCCCCCGCCCTCCAGTGCCTGCTCCCGCGACCGCCACCGCCACCGTGCACCCCCGCCAGGGGACCAGCTTGTGAGCAGAAAGGCAGGTCTAAAACAACAGGGCCCTAAGGCATCCCCCAGAATGTGACATCTGTCCTCATCAGCACTTGGGGATCAAACACCTAGTCCTGGCTTACCTACATCCTGAGGGTGTCAAACAGGTGGACAGCGGCCTGTAAGCCCACCCCAGGGAAGTCCCGGGGCAGAGCGACCTTTCACTGTACAAAGCCCAGGCTCTCCATCCAGTGAAGCTGTTTGTATTGAGTCTCTCCTGAGGTCCCCTAGCAGTGGGGGCAGGCCTCCCCTTTCCCGGTGTTTGTTAGGGACCTGAGGAAGAGCTCAGACCCTGCAGCCTTAGCAGAGCTGAGTGGTGGGTGGAGAGCACGTGCCAGTGCTCCCAAGCACAGCCAGGCCCCGAGCTGAGAGATCCAGGTTTTGTTCTTTTCAATGATTCCAGTTGCTGTTAGGTGTGCTCAAGGGTTCTGTCCCCATTTGGGCCAAGGTGTTAAAGGGGCCTCAGCATCCAACTGGGCGCAGGATGGCTGAGAAGCTAAGATCAGAAATAAGACACCTGGGAGGGAAGGTGGGGGCTCTGGGCTTGGGGTCTTGTTTTGGAAGGAATGAGACCTTGCAGGGCCTCTACCTCTTAGCCCTGGGACCGGAAGAGGGACTCCATTCCACGCCAGGCTAACGTGAAAGGCACACCAAAAGCACTTCAGAGGCTGCCCCGCAATCCACCCTGTGCGGGCACGGAGCCCTGGCCCAGTGGGACCATTGGGGCCCGCCACCTGGCACAGTTTCTCTAATCCCCTTGACATAGTCCTTAAACCCACTTCACAGATGTGGAAACTGAGACTGAAGGAAGGAATCTGCCGAGAGGTCACTCAGTTTGATAGGAGTGGAACTGACAGACTCTCTCCATTTCCTGCTGGGAGATTACCATTTCTCTCTCTTCTTCAGTCCCAGCTTAGCAGTGTCTGCTCAGACAGGGCCCTGGGTCCACACATCCCCAGAGACAGAAGGCAGGAACTCATGGTCAAGGCCCCAGCCCCTGGGCGTCTGGCCCAAATGTCACATGGCTGGAAGACAAAACCCTGCGGCAGGGCCTTCAGCAGCTCCTCTCCAGGCCTGGGTCCTACTGTTTGTCCCTGCCCTCCCTCCCATCCTGCCGGGGAAACCTGACAAACAGCCCAGAAGCTGGCCAGGGGGAATGCAGCCATTCAGGCGATGGCTTCTTTGTTGTCTCGAAGAGGGAACTATATTTAGAAAGCTTAGAAGCTGGCGGGAGCGAGGGCTGACTGGGAACACGGCATAGATTTGGCAGGGATGTCGGGCTGGAAGCAGCCCCAGGGCTTCCACCCGATCATGAAATAGTGGAAAATGGCAAAGGAGCCATTCTGAGTCTTCCATTTTCCAGTTGGGAGTTGATCAGAGGAGAGAGGCTCTAAGAGAGCAGAAGTCACACCTTGGAGGAGGGAGCAGACAGCACGCGAGTCCCTGGGGGCTTTCCCTGGGTCTGCAAGGGGCACACGGAGGCACCGCGCCTTCTGTGGCTGCACCTCGCTCCTTGTACTGGCTATGGATTTCCCATACTTCTCAGGAATCTCAGGCACTCTTGTTCACTGGAGGCCCCAATTAGGAGGCTGCTGGGGATGGATGCCTCCAAGGCCGGGGCCCTCCCCAAGCTCCTCTCAAGCTCATGGCTCTGGAGAGAACCTCATCAGGGCAGGAAGTGAGGGCCAACGGCAGGTGGATTGGAGGCCCAGGACGTCCACCAACAGGTGCACTTGTCCTCAGCGCTCCCACACTGTGCAGGAAGAGAGGACAAGACTGGAGACTTAGAGAGCCTGCACGTGCTTCAGGCGTGAGGGACGGTGTGCCTCTCGGATCTCCACAGCCGCCCTGTGAGGTCAGTTACCATCTTAGTCCATTTTTGCTGCTCTCACAGGATACCTGAGACTGGGTAGTTTATAATGAACAGAAATGTATTGGCTCATGGTTCTGCAGCTGGGAAGTTCAAGACTGAGGGGCCAGCATCTAGCAAGGGCCTTCTTGCTACATCATCCCCTGGTAGAAGGTGAAAGGGCCACAAGAAAAGGCAAGAGAAAAGCGAGCCAAACTTGCCCTTTTATAAGAAACCAATCGCCCCCCCCCACAACAATAACGGCATTAATCCATTTATGAGGGTGGAGCCCGCAGGATCTAAACACCCGTTAAAGGTCCCACCTCTTAATACCATTAAAACAGGCAATTGAATTCCAACGTAAGTTCTGGAGCAGTCTCTGACTGCTGATTCTCCCAGCATGTGCTTGACTCACAGCTGCCATTCACTAAAAGAACAATTGAAAGTTAGCTGGGCATGATGACATGCACCTGTAGTTCCAGCCCCTTGAGAGGCTGAGGTGGGAGGATCGCTTGAGCCTGGGAGGTGGAGGTGGCAGTGAGCCAAGATCACACCACTGCCCTCTAACCTGGGCGAGAGAGAGTAAGACCCCATCTTGGAAAAAAAAGAATAAAAGAAAGAATAAACTGCTGAGTGGATGAAGCACTGGTCACAGAGCCTCAGAGCCCAACAGTGCTGATGGAGGAAAGTTCCGATTTACACACAAGTCCATAAGAGTACCCAGTCTTTCCAATGCCCCCCGTTGCCTCCCCATGCCTTGTTATGGATCTGTGACCTCAAATTTCATAGGTTGAAGTCCCACCCCCTAGTACCTCAGGATGTGAGCTTATTTGAAGATGGGGCAGCTGCAGATGCAAACAGTTAGGGTGAGGTCGTCAGGGTGCAGCAGGCGTCACTATGACTGCTGCCTTCGTAAAGGGGGATCTTTGGACACAGGCATGCATAGGGAAGACGGTGTGAAGACACCATCTACAAGCCGAGGAAAAAGGCCTGGAGCGCATCCTTCCCTCACAGCTCTCAGAAGGTAACAATCCTGTTGACATCTTGATTTCACACTTCCAGCCTCCAGAACCGTGGCGGAATAGATTTCTGTTAAGTCATCCTGTTTGGGGTACTTTGTCATGGCAGCCCTAGCAAACTAATACATGCACCTTCTCCCCAAACAAGCCAGCAGCCCCAGGGTCCTCTGTTTCGGATCTTCCATGCACAGTCAGCTCTGTTCCTAAGCCCTCAGTACCTTATTGCTAGAAGGTAACAGAGGGGTGGCTGGCGGGGAGACACTGGTGCATTCCAGAGGATGTTGAGCCACAGGGACCAGAACAGGGTCTCCTGGCTGAGCCAGGCTCTGGCAGCCCAGCCCCGCACACATTCTGGTCACTGAAGGTTTGGGTGGGGCATTTTATCTGTGGATGGCCGTTTCCTGACACCCTGGGTGTGGGGTGGTCATGCCAGGCCCTTCGTGCTCCCAGGATGAACAGATGGTCTCATCTGTGAGATGAACAAATATCCTCTTCAACATGTGAGGCGGCTCCCAGAACCTATGGGTGAGGAGGCAGCTTGGCCCAGGCACCCTCCTGAGCAGAGGTGGTCCTCTGGTCAAGAGCCAGCAGTGCGGGTGAAGTGGCCAAGGTCTCGGTTCAACCAGGGCCAGGGGCATCCTGAGATGCAGGACTGGCAGTGCCAACATTGGGAGAGTCCGGGCACAGTTCCCCACTCCCCACTCGGCCCCCACACTTCCCTCTACAGGCTCTGTGGCTGCACTTGCCATACTGCCGGGTCACAAGTCAAGACCATATGACACAAGTGTGTGGAGCCATGGAGGGCTGAGACAGGCTTTGGCACACATCCCTGGGTTCTAATACTCTCGTTCGCTTACAAGCTGGCTGATCTTGGCCTAATTACTGAGTCTCTCTGGGTCTTATCTGTAAAGTGCGGAACCTCACCAGGTTACTGGACAGATTCAAGGAGATAACAGGTGCACAGTGCTTAGTGGCCTCCACCCGCTCTACCCCTAGAGCAAATCTCTATCTGCAGTGCTTAACTCACAGCAGCAGCTCAAAGGATGGCCTCTCCTGAGCTTAAGTGTGGGCCAATGGGTCTCATTTGTTAATGAATACCTTTCTACTGAAAAGGCCCAAAACATCTGGCTTGAGCCAGTGCCCTTCCCATCACCACAGCACCACAGCACAACCTCCTGATTCATCCCAGAGCCCTGTGCTCTGCGGGGGAAGACAAGAGGAAGGAGGACAGCTACATGGAACTACCAGAGGGCCCAGATGGGCCAACTACCAACAAGGACAAGAAGACAGCAAAGCACGAGAAAAAATAGACACAATTCAATCACGCCTGAGGGCTAGGCCCCTGTGCCTCCATGGCTTCAGCTCATCCTCACACCATCCTGTCTTCCAAAGTACGCAAGAGTAGTCCCACTTGATAGATGAGGAAACTGAGGCAGTGCAATGAAGCCACCTGCCAAAATCAGAAGTAAGAAGTGGCAGAGCTGCACTCAAGCTAGGTTCCACTCAGCTGCAACCCAGTGCTTTACGGCGCTGTCCATGGGAGCGGGTAGGCTGGGCTGCAGCCCCAGCCAGGGGGCAGGAGGTAGCAGTGTGAGGCCGGAGGGACCTCTGGTACTCTCAGGGAGGCGGAGTGCTGCCAGCTGTGCCTGCTGCAGGAGGGCAGGGTCCACAAGGCTGGCCCTGGCATGAGGTGACCGGAGAATTGGGAACAGCGTCCAGGGGAAGGCAGGCAGCCTCCCTTTTCTCCTCTAGGATTCCCAAGTCAGGTTTCCCCATACCTCAGAGTCCATTTTTGACCTTAACACCAGGCCAGTGGCAGGAGCCTGGAAGACGCACATTTGTCTGGAACACAGCAGGGCTGGATGCTACACTGGAAACTCTCAGCCGGCTCCGGAGGTGGGGGCCCCAAACCTCACTAAGGGGCTCTCGTCTGACCCGCCGCAGAGACTGCCCCATGGAAAAATCCAGGCAGGGGCCAGGAGCCCATCAGTGCCAGCTATTATTATTCTGAAGTGCCAATGTCTGCAAAAGCCTGGCTTGCCTGGGGCTGCTCCCACTAATTTTCTTCCCCAAGTCACACAGCCCAGGAAAGAGGAAAATGCACCCCCCAGCAGCACAGCTTGGCACCCCTGGGTATGGAGAACGCTGCTCCTCACCCTTTAGTGCCCATCATGCCTTGCTCATTAAGGAAACAGTCCTGGAGCTCTCTCTCCTCCTATCCTCCCTCTTCCCCTATCCTCCCTCTTCCCCTTCCAATATACACAGCTCCCACCTCCCGGGCTCCTCTGGGAGCCTCCTCTCTTTGTCAGTCCCTGGAAAAGCTTGTTCCCTCCCCCAGGAATCCTGTCCTGCTGCCAGGCCACAGAGAGCCAGCCCTCCACGCACAGAGCCTTCCAACATTCTTGCAGCCTGAGTGGCGTTTCCTCTCGAGAAGTGAGACCCATATTTAACTCCAAAGGAAGCGGCTTGTCTCTACTCATCTGAGTGCCTGTCATCCCGCCTCATCTGACAGCCACGGGGAGAGCCCTCCCTACCTACTCCCTCCAGCACTTCTCCGGGGACTTAGGGTCTGCACAGCCCCCACCACCTATCCAAAGGCACGCTGTGTGGCTGGAGCCGCTGAGCCTGGCCTGCGTCTGTTCTTCCCCAGACAAACCGAGCCCACAGTCAGCGCTCCATATGCAGAAGATCAGGAGGCTGACGGGCACTTCAGGCCCAAATGCGCTGACACGTGCAGCAGCACCTCTGGGCCTCCCAGCCCGGCCGCCTCCTCAATGGCTCCTTGTTCCGCTTGCATGGGACCTCTTAGTTTAGGGGTCTCAAAGTAGGGAACCTCATGAGGTTACTGGACAGATGAAAGGAGATTTAGCAAATAAAGTGTATTTAGCTAAATTTTATTTGTCAGATTTAGCAAATAAAGTTACAGGATGCCCAGTCATAGTTGAATCTCAGATAATGAATAATATTTTCATATAGTGTGCCCCAATTATTGCATGGGACAGACTCAGAGCAAAAATTCTTTTAGTATTATACAGGGTTTCGTGTATTTTTATCTGCCGATCTAATGAACGGGAGATTCAACAGGTATGTGGCCTTGAGCAGGAGAAGGTTGAGGAGGAGGAGTTGGTGGCCACAGAAAGAGAGGTGGCCTCAAAGACATCCATGAAGACGAGCCAACAATGACATCGGGGCACCTGCTCCTGACCCCAGGCAGGAGTGGACGACACAGCACTCCACGGGGGAGGCCGGGAAGCACTGCCCTTCCCCCCACCCCACCCACTTGCCGCTTTAGATTCTGGCCTGTGCCTCAGGGGCTCTGTGAGCACATGCAGCTTTTCTTTTCGTTCTTTAAAAAAAAAAAATGTTTTGTTTTTAATTTTTTTTGATAGAGATGGAGTCTCTCTCTGTTGCCCAGGTTGGCCTTAACTCCTGGCTTCAAGTGATCCTCCCACCTTGGCCTCCCAAAGTGATGGGATTACAGGTGTGAGCAACCATGCTCAGGGGCAGCTTCTGTACTTAGAGAAAAACCCTCTGGATTCCGTGTGATGATAGGGGTTGTCATGAAACAATCACAGCCATAATAGCCAACGTTTATATTGCTTCCTATATATTGTTCCCAGAACTGTCCTGGATCCTAAGCATTAACTCATGTGCTCTCCAAAACAATCCACTAAGAGAGGACTGTTATTATTCCTATTTTACAGATGAGGAAACTGAGGCACTGACAGGCTGAGTAACTTGCCCAAGTCACACAGCTAGTGAGTGCTGGAGCTGGGATGTGAAGCAGGAGGCTGGCTTTGCTGCTAGGTCAGGCAGCAGATGGGGGCTGGGATCCAAAAAGATGGCCAGGCTGAGTGTCCCACAGTAACAAGAGCAGCCACAGAGGTGGGGGACAGGTTCCTCGACACAAGGAAAGGCACAAATCATGGCAGTGATTGCCTCAGACTCTCCCCAGGCTGACTTTTCCCATCCGCTCAGGGGCCTTGGCCTCTGTTCCCCAACCCGCAGGCAGCCCCAACTGTCTTACCCTTGTGTCAGGAAATGGAGGCTGGGCGGGGGAGCCCTGGCAGGAGCAGCCCCTCGCAGCTGCTGCTGTATCTGCTCAGGGCTCGCAGGCCTTTCAGCTGCTGCAAACTCCAGGCTGCAAACCTCCCCCAGCCTGCAGTATCCAGATGGAGCACAGGGGAGCCGGCCCAGGTCAGTGTGAAGTCTCCCATGTGACTCCGGAAGAAATGCTTCCGGTCACAGGCAGAGAGCCAAGTTCTCACCAGGCTCCCAGGAACTGAATCCAGATGTGGATCCCAGGAGATGAGTGCCAGAGAGACACGAAGCTGGCTGCACTCCTAACTCTACCCTCCTAAGAAGTCTCTATTTCTGCCCAGCTCCTGCTAAGGCCAGGAAATTGGTGGGGAGGGGCTCTGGTGGTTTGGGGGTCACGGTCATGGGGTGTCCTCCCAGGCAGGGAAAAGCCTTTCCTACCCTCACAGATGCTCCCACCAAGTCATATCTCATTCTCAGCACAATGGGGCAGCACGGAGGCCGGCGTCCAGCCAGTAGCCTGCCACCCTCTCCACCAGACTCCTTTCTGCTGCCCCAGTTATCTGCCTAAAACGCAAACCTGATTATGGACGTCCTTGATCATAATTGTTCAGAAAGCTGCTCCAGCCAAGGGGGCCCTGGAGAAAGCTCAGGGTTGCACAGATTCAATCAACGCATAATGGGAGGAGACAGCCCTCTTTCCAAGCCCTGGGAACAGTCGGCCCGCATTTGCGATTCTGGCATCATAAAAGAATGTGACAAGGAGGGAGGCAGTGAACAAAGGTGTGTCCCCAGTGACCCGGGGCGGGGGAGGCCTGGAGCTCCTTGGCAGCTCTCTGCTCTGACTGCACCAGGCACCCGAGTACCCATGACATCCCTCCAACCATCTCGAGCTGTCTTGGCTCTAATCCTCACTCACCCAGCAACCTATGGACAACCAAACTTGACCCCTAGGACCCTGACACCACATAGGGGGCATCCTGGATGGGGGGGGCCACATTCCCGCCACTGAAAAGAGATGTTCCTTACCCCTGCCAATTAATAACTTCTGCTTTTGGTTTACACACTAGGGAGGTCAGAATTTAGTTGGCAAAAGAGCTGAGAAGGTCCAGTCTCTGAACCTGCAGGGATTATGGGTTCTGGACTCTAGCAAATTGACCAAGGTCATGAGTTCCCATAAGACCGTCACCCTGAGCATAGTCTGTCTTGCAACTGACTATCTCTCCACCTTCTCCAGCAACCATAACCCAGAGTCCAAACTGCATGGTATACAGAGCTCTTCATGGTCAGCTCCCAACCTGTTTTCCAGACTGATTTTTCTGACCTCCTTAGGACCCAGATTTTTGGCTCATGCTTTCAGAATGCCCTTACCTTCCTTATCTGTCCATTAATCTTTAAGAAGCAGCACAAGAATATCTCCTACCCAAGGAAGCCTTCCCTGACTCTCCCACTGGGCAGCTAGTGCCTCTCTGCTGAGTGCTCCCCACCCCAGTTGGGCACCCAGTTTGGTACTGAGGGCAGGGCGATGAAGACAATAATAATATTTCAGGACTCAAAGGACCAATAGGTGGTTATAAGACTTGCCAAGACTCATGCTGGGAAAGCCAAGATTTATATGGGAGGGCCGCAAGTGTCCACAGTTGGCTTTTCTGTCTGAGGGATGGCCCTGTCCAGCTGACCCATGGCTGGTTGGTCACTGATGTCTCCAGGCAACCCAAGGAGGGGAATGCCTTAGTCCCTAAAGCCCCCAAGACCTACACTGAAATCACTGGCCTCTTCTCCACCCAGAGTACTCATAGCTTCTTTGACCAAGGGATTGCTTCTAGAAACAAAACAGTAGGGGCTGGAAGGGCAGCATACCCACCCCTCAATCATACTGTCCTCATCCTAGCATAGCACTTGGCTCTAATGACTCACTTCTAATAAACTAACTGTGGAGGAAGAAATGCTGTATAACTTCAAGGCTGGGTTCTAAGAGTCAATGCAGCTTCCATTTGGCTCTTTCCCTTGTCAGGTGCTTGCCCTTTAAACCAAGCCACCATGTTGTGAGGAAGTCCAGGCTACATGAGGAGGCCAACATCACCAGCTAGGGTCCTAGGCAACAGCCAGGAGCTTGGGTAAAAATCACCTCTAGATGGCTCCCGCCCTGATCATTGAGTCACCCTGGCTTCAAGTCAGAGGTCTCAGACATTATGGAGCAGAGACAAACCATCCCCATGGTACCTGTCCAAGTTCCTAGCCCACAGAATCCAGGAACATAATAAATGGTTGTTTCATATCGCTAAGTTTGGGGTAACAGATGCCCAAACTCGCCCTCTGCCCTGCCAGCCTTCTTGCTGGGCACTTTTAAGGTGATGGTCTCAGGGCTCGGCAGGTATCACCAATGCCCATGGGACTAGGGAGCCTGCTCCCCTGCAGTGAGGCTAACCAGAAGCATAACCATGGTGGAGTTTGTGCCCTCAGCAATCACACAGTCATCTAGAGAAAAAAGGCCTGCCTCATATCCCTCTGCCTTATCCTTCTCTCCATCCCTCCACTTTACAGCTCTGTAGCTGATGTCACCAACTTTTCCATCTCACTTTGATCCTGCCTGGCCTTAGCTAGAACCCCTGGGCCTTCTTGGTTGCTCTCCAGGCCAAACAGTTCGGTATTATCTTCCATGGCTAGGCAGCTCTCCCCACCGTGCAGGGTCCAGAGGAGCTAGAGTTCCTATGAACCCGACTTTTCATAGGGTATCTGTCCTTGTGGATGTCCTGGTCTCTGGGTCAGCTGCTGCAGGTGCTCCCCATGATCCTGGTCGGTCTCTGAGGAAAGGACCACCCCCAGTCCCAGCCTTGCCCCCTGTGATGCTGGAAGTCCACGAGGAGGGCCTCTCTTTTAAAATACATGTTCTGGGCAATGAAGAGCAGACATCTGGAGATGCCCCTGGGGAGTGCTGTGGACGCTCCAGGGTTATCGAAGGAGTCACGGGGCTCCCTGCCCATGATGTGTCAGGGGCATAGTGACAAGCCTCCCAGAATAAATGCTGGAGGAGAGCGATCTGGGGAATCGTGACAAGCTCTCGTAGGGGAGATGACAGGCCCGTTGGGTAAAGGGTCTGGGTAACACACCATGTTTCCTAGGAGTTGGCAAGCTGGCAGAAACATGTCCCATGAGATTCCACGTGGCACTGTCTGAAGGGGGCGCCTGCTCTACCCCAGCCTCTCCTCCACATACTCGGCCACCTCCACAAATCTCCATCACCTTCTCTTCCTCCTTTTCTGGCTTTGGGATGCAAACAGGGCTCTGGCTCACAGCTTCATCCACATCCTGCGTCTCCGTGTCTCTAGTCCTCAGCCACATTTTGCAACACACCAGAATTGGTGGAACCCTCAGAGTTGACATCTGCCCCAGGCTAACAGTGTTCAGTGGTGGAGGGCACCAGCGCCCCACCACAGCCACAGAGTTCTGGGCTTTCCGGCTTCCACAGGCCAGGGAGACCACAGCCAGTCCTCGGACTATGGAAAGTTCCAGCTGTTTTCCCTGTGGCTGTATTTTCCACATCAAATGAAGATGATGTTCCCACACAACCGTGGTGTGAGGGTCCAGGCAGGGCCTCCTGGGGTTGCCACGGCTCGTGTCTCCTCCAGAAAACGCCTCTGCAGGCCCTAATGAAATCCCTTCTCTTAAACACGGCAATTAATAGGATTAAGTTTCATGTGGGTTGGATGATTTACCTGCACCCAGCTAAGCCTAGGACTGTCCACAGCATGGGTTGTGCTATTCCTTCATTCATGCAAGGGAAAGATCGATGCAGGGGATGAGGATAGGACCAGGGCAGGGTTCAGGGACACGGTCTGAGCACCTGCTTCTGCTCTTCAGTAATGACAGAAAGCCAAGCAGGCTCTGAGAGTGTCCTCCCTGCCCAGCCTCAAGTTCATCACATTCAGGACCCTCCTCCCAGCCTTGGGGACGGACAGAGTTTCTCCAGATGGACTCGGTTGGTTTCTTGTTTGCTCCTTTTACATGAGCCAGTGAGCTGACTTGGCCTAGCTCAGTCTCTTAAATTTGGTTTTCCCTTACCTTGGGAAGAAAGTAGTAAACGTGTGAAGCCCCTCTACACTCTCAGCACTTGAAGACAGTACCTATGCAGGAGCTGGTTCCTCAGGAGACAGTGCTTCTAGGCAGGTGGACTTGAGAGAACCGGGAGGTCCTGAAAATTGGATCCTCTTGTGTTTTTCTCTGTCCATTCCAAAGGCCTAGGCTGGAGCCTTCGGTGGGGCAGGTGAAATCTCTCAGGAAGAATAAGGTTCTAGGGGCTGTGGCCTGTGGTCCCTCCTGACATATCACACGTCTCCACTGGATGTGCCTGCATCCTCCAGCTACATCACGGGTAAGACAGGCCGCAGAGGGAAAAGGGAGTCGGAGGATGCCTCACGCAGCAGTTCGCTGCCGAGCTGCGACCACAGGCCAGGGGACTTCTCCACCAAAGATCAGCCTTGCCTGCAGCTGTGAGCAGCAGGAGTCAGTGAGGGCCCCGATCTGGGCTACACGTGTCAAATGGTCCATGTGGGAGACTCCCCAGGATGAGCTGGGCACTCCTTCATCTGAGACAGAGCCCAGGCCCAGAGTTTTCAAGACCCTACCCCCAACAATGCTGATAATCAGAATCTTCTCAATCTTCGGTTTCCCAAAAATGGTTCGTCGTAGTCTTCGGGATTCAAATAATCTGAATGGAGAGGCTAGTGCGACTCCAGGAACTTCAGGGTTAAGTCCTATCTACAATGGTGGGGATGTCACTCCAACAGAGGCAGCAGACCCTTCTACAGCCTCCCCGCTGCTCACTAGGCCACGTTGATATCTGTGACTAGGAGTGACTAGGAGGCCCCAGTGTGGACACTGATCTTTTTAAAATAAGGGGTCTTGGTGAGGCGTGGTGGCTTACACCTGTAATCCCAGCACGCTGGGAGGCCGAGGTGGGTGAATCACCTGAGGTCAGGAGTTTGAGACCAGCCTGACCAACATGTTGAAACCCCATCTCTACTAAAAACACAAAATTAGCCAGGCATGGTGGCGCATGCCTGTAATCCCAGCTACTTTTGAGACTGAGGCAGGAGAATCACTTGAACCCAGGAAGTAGAGGTTGCGGTGAGCCAAGATCGCACCATTGCACTCCAGCCTGGGCAACAATAGTGAAACTCTGTCTAAAAAAATAATAATAGTAAAATAAAATAAGGGGTCTTAACATATTTTGTACTAGGGACCCGTTTAATACCTAGATAAAGCCTGTTCTCAGAATAACAGGGTTAGATAAATAAAGGCAAACATACAGAGTTACAAAGAAAAAGTGGTTGCACTGAAATCAAGTTATCAAACAGTTTGAGAGACGGCATTTTGTGGGCTTCTAATGAACACACTGGATAGCAAGACCTATGGGCAACTCTGACAATGAGCTTCCTCCCTAAGTGCTAAGCATAAATGCTATGTTAAGATACGTATAAAACTTAGAGAAAATAAAAATATTTGTGATTGCTATTGATACAAAGGTACTGCTGATAATAACTGGGTTTGCTGTCTAGATTTCAGACTACAGGAAGTGCTCAATTTAATTTAAAAGTAAATGAAAACAAAAATGCATTACTTTTCCCATGAGTTGTATCCAGATTAAGAAAATAATTCTGATGTATGCCCAAAGTGAAGAACCCTGCTTCAGTGCCTCGAATCGCTTGCCCTCTTTATAAACACAACTCAAAGAAGTTGCTCAGTTTCCTTAAACAAAGGCAGGGGCGGGGGTGGGGGTCGAGGATGAAGAAAATCTAAAGCAGAACAAAACAAAAACCAGTTTGTTTTCCCCTGGGCAGGAAAAAAGCCACTTCCCCAGCCCCCTGGCAGGGCTGCTGGGTGGGGGACCGCCTGGCATTCCCCACCCCAGCACCCAATCTCCTGCCTTCCAGCCTCTTCCCTGCCCTGAGGAACTATTCTTTCTTTCCCTCAACACTACCCACAACGTTCTTCCACAGTGAGGATGGAAAGGGGTCTCCCAGAATTTTTTTGACGTTTCAAGTTGAACCATTTATGCTAATGAGCCTGGGAAAAACTTTAATGTTTCAATGCGGGAAAAACATATGCTTTGACCTCATTTTGCTCACAAGTGGCCATGTCGAAGTTTGCTTCACTTTTGTGGGATGGCAAGAAACATGGAAAGCTTCAGTTCCAAGGAGGAGGCCACGTGCAGATGGTCTAGGGAGGGTGGTCTGGGCACACCCAAGTTTCCTGCTCCAGACATCACGGAGCCGCCCATCCTCACAACAACCTTGGTGCTTCTGGCTGGGGTTAGGGGATTCCTTTGTGCCCCACCGCCAAGGAGCCCAGCCATACCCCCGGCCTGCCCCCACTCTCCAAGCCAAGACTCAGGCAAAAAGCTCTAAAACGACCCACTCCCCGCACAGTGAGCTCCCCAAGCCTGCTGTCTCCCTCAGTTCTTGCTGGGCAAGCCTGGGTAAGTCATTTCACTTCGTTGCATTGCATTTCCTCATCTATAAAATGGGCATGATAAAACCTAACCAGTTAAGTTGTCAGAAAGATTAAGAGTGATAAATATGACCACATTTCATGGTGTGTGCCAGACATTCCCTTACTGTTAGTGACCTTCCCACCATCTGATCACTGTGCAAGGTAGTGTTCTGTGCACGGGAAGGAGTCGAGGTTTTGGAGTAAGACAGACTTACTTCGAAATAATTGTAAATCCCAACTCCACCACTGACTAGCTGGGTGACCTTAGCAAGTCACTCTGAGTAACTTCTCACTCCTTATCTTTAACTCAGGGCTAGTACACTGTGTTGTAGGCAGGTTTGGTAATATGAAGGGAAACAGCTCCTACGAAATGGTCGCACAGCACCTGTGTACATGCTTACTGACTGTTCTCTTTCCTGCCTCTCTCCTTCCAAATCCCAGCAAAAACCCAGGGCTGCAGGGAGAGGAGAGCGGCTCAGCACAAGGCAGGCACTGAGTATGACTTCAGGCCTTTGATTGGAACTTTCTGCTATAGGATGTGTGTTCTCTCTGGGGAAGAAGGTCCCCATAGATTTAATCAAAAAAGAAGGATCCCAGAAACAATGGGAAAAGCAAAGGCCACTAGGAATCTCGTGGGGCTGAGCCCATGTTCTGCTGCTTGCTAGGCATGAGAAGGATGGAATCTGCTGGCCTCTGCCCACCCCAGCCACCTAGGGACCCCCGCCCTGGTGAGCAGGCCCTCTGCCATCTTCAAGCCAGGGTGTTTTTCCATCCTAGCCACTACTCTTTTGTTCCTGCCTCCTTTCTGGGAGGCCCTGAATTGTGAGACTATGGAAAATTCAGGCTGTTTTCCCTGTGGCTGTATTTTCCACATCGCATCACTGAAATGTGTCAATGGCCAACTTCTTCAGACAAGGGAGCATGCCACCCACTTAAAATGCCCCTCTGGTGGTTTAGAATGTTCCTTTTCAGCAGCAGCAGCAGGTCTGACACCCCATCAGTGGTGAGAACAAAGAAAGTGGGTGAGAGATTTCACAGTTTCCTAACAATCCTCCTCTAATAACTTCTCCCCTGAGCCCAAGGGGCTCTGCCATCCCTGGGAGGGGAAAACCATACAGTTGTCCTTTTGTGATGTTGGTTTTCCATTTGAGGACTTTGGGGGGGGGAGGGGCTCAATGACTCTTGATATAAATGACACAAGCTGTAACCGGGGAATGGAAGGCTTGTGATCAAAACAACCCAACATAATGGCTGCAAACCACCATGACATTACTAGAAATATATCTTTTTATTGAAATGGCCAAAATTGCCAGGCACGGTGGCTCATGCCTGTAATCCCAGCACTTTGGGAGGCCGAGGTGGGTGGGTCACCTGAGGTCAGGAGTTCAAGACCAGCCTGGCCAACATGGTGAAACTTCATCTTAAAAATAAATAAATAATAATTTTTTTAAATGGCCAAAATTTACACCTGGGTTCATATTCCAGTTCTACCATTTTACCACCTGCCATGACTTTTGCAATTTAACTTCCCTAAATACCAGTGTCCTCATCTATAAAATTATATTATGTTTACTTCATAGTGTTTTGAGAATTAGAAAATAAAACATGTAAAACACTGGGTATACAACCCAACAAACAGTAGGTGTCCAATAATGTAGATGAATGAACACAGGCAAGAAAAACGGAGGTTCGGCCGGGCATTGTGGCTCACACCTGTAATCCTAGCAGTTTGGGAGGCTGAGGTGGGTGGATCACCTGAGGTCAGGAGTTCAAGACCAGCCTGCCCATCACGGTGAAAACCCATCTTTATTAATAAAAAAGAAAAAAGAAAAAAAAAAAAAACAGAGAAAAACAGGTTCATTTTTCAAACAAATCAAACTTATTTACTTATTGCAGCTCTTTACAGAATCTTATCTTCAAGGACTTTTACTTCTGTTTTTATTCCCCAACTTGCATCTAGGTCACACAGCTTTCATCTACTAAGTATGTATTCAGCTATTCAACACCTATCCATCTCAAGCACAGATACGGGGATGCAGAGGTGACACAGGACAGGTGAAGTCCCTGCCTTCCCAGAGCTCAGTCTTTAGACAATTCTTTATGAACTTCTAAATTTTTTCCCTGGGCCTGAGAACACTCTTTCCTTATTGGTCTTCACCACCTTTCTCAGTATTAGGTGGCCCATCCTCTCAATTGTTAAATATTTTGGGACATGACAAAAAAAGGGCACCCAGACCCTGCTTCCTGAAACGGGAAATTCCGGGTCCACCATGCTATCAAAACTGAACTGAACTGGAAATGAGGTTCCAGATGTGATGGCTGCACGATCTGGAGAAAAATTATATCCCCCCGATCTCTGTCTTCTCATCTGTAAAATGGGAGGTTTGGTCTAAAGCAGGAATGGAAAATAGGTTTCAAGGATAGTCCTTTTCCAACTGTCAGTGGTTGCCTGAAGTGCTGTGCTCCCTCAAGTACTGAGACTATCTGGGCTCATAAGGAAACAACTCCGTGATAGATTAGCAATGTCTGCATGTGCCTGGAGGTGGGGGACGGCAGTGGATGGGCCACATGTGCTCCTTCCTGATCTACAGGAGTTCAAGGGACCCTGTGAATTCTACCATTTATAATTCTGTGACTCAGTGAAATACTGTTTTACTTTATCTTTGGCATGAGGCCTGCCTTTACACAAATAGCGTTTTCATCTGTTTGGTCTGGCACCTTAGCCACCATCACCTTTCAGAAGCCGTCTCAGTTACTGTTTCAAAGCAACAGCAGCCTTACAACAAAATAAACATATTTACTGATTTATCACACTCATATTCAGTAAACTACTGCTTCCTGCCACAAGGGGTCCAGGAAATTAGGTCAGAAAGGAGAACTGACACTTATTCAGCATCTATTAAACACCATTTTCCAGACATTGCATCCTACTTGTAAAACACCCTACTGGAGTGGTCATTAAATCTTCCTTTCACAGAGCAAGAACCACCGCTCACAGCCATGAGGAAAGTTGCCCCAGAAGCAGGGATTTCAACTTGCAGCAGTTTGGATTCTGAATTCTACCACACTATGATCAAAACATACCCAAATATCTTGTTTATTCCTTTTCTTCCAGGAGGTGGAGCTGAAAATTGAAACTGACAGGAGGTCTAGACAGAGCAATGAGATCTGAGCAAACATTTAGATGACTCAGTCTCCATCCATCATTTTTCCCACAGTCTGCTGGAGATGTGACCAAGAGTAGAGGCTTCCTGCCTGATTGGAGAGGCCAGCTCATTTATTAGATTTGGGGGCATGACTGTGAATTTCCTGGGAGCATTAAACATGTCCTTCTGCATTCCCCATTTCCCATCCAGATCCAGTTCCCTTCCATGTTCCTGGTTCTGACCCTGGAAGAGGAGACGGCATGATCGGGGCCTCTGTGGGCCTTGTCCCCTGGTCTACCTCCCGGAACCCCTCGCTACCACTGGCAGGAATTAAAAAACAACCATCACCACCACAAAACCTCCTTGGGGGCCTGAGTCTCCATAGGACCCTCTTAGGAGTCTGGAGCCCCTTTACAGGGAAGTGGGAGGCCCTTTATGTCTCTGGGAATTCTTTGAGGACACCATGGTGGGGAGGCTTATAAAGGAGGGTGTAGAATGGGTGTTAATTCCTGAATGGTCAAAAAAATCACATCTTTTGATCCCCCCAATCTCCAAGATGCAGCCTGAGCTGCATACACCAGACCTCAGGGAAGTTTTCAGCATGCTGGCTACAGGCCAGGGTGAGGGCTGAGAAACTCAAGTCAGTGGTATCTGTTATGCTCTAAAGACACCCCCTGAGACTATGGCTGCCACACTGCAGAGGCAACTGCTGGAACCAGAGTTGGAGAAGGCCCTGGCCTATGCAAGGGCAGCAGGCGCCAGGAATTTTGAGACAGTCCTTCAGCTCGCATTGAGCGCTTATGTCCACTAGTGTCTACAGTCATGAAGACCGAAAGGTTGAAAAAAAAAACTTCTACCTTGTGCCCTGCTGGTGGGAATGCAAAATGGTACAGCCACTATGGAAAACAGTATGGTGGATCCTCAAAGCATTAAAAATAGAATGACCATACGATTTAGCAATTCTACTTCTGGGCATACAGCCAAAAGAATGGAAAGCATTTGATATGAAAGAATATCAAAGAGATATTTGCATACCTGTGTTTATAGCAGCATTATTCACAATAGCCCAAAGGTGGAAGCAACCCAAGGTGCACTGACAAATGAATGGAGAAACAAAATACGTGTGTATATACACAGATATACATATATTCATGTCCATGTATATACACACTCAATGTATTATTCAGCCTTACAAAGGAATGAGATTCTGATACCTGCTACATCATGGATGAACCCTGAAGACATTATACTAAGTGAAATTCACCAGTCACAAAAATACAAATACAGTATGATTCCACTCATATGAGGAACCTTGAGTAGTCAAAATCATAGAGACAGAAAGTAGAATGGTGCTTGCCAGGGGACTGGAGGAGGGGGGCATTGTTTAATGGACAGAGCATCTCCGATTCGCAAAACAAAGAGAATCATGGAGAATGGGTGCACAGCAATGTGAATGCAGTTAACACTGTTGAATTATATGCTTAAGCATTGTTAAGATGGTAATTTTATATTATAGACATTTTACCACAATTTTTGTATGTTCCGTCAAGAACATGAGTGTTGGCTGGGCCTGTAATCCCAGCACTCTGGGAGGCTGAGGTGGGTAGTCATGAGGTCAGGAGATCTAGATCATACTGGCCAACATGGTGAAAGCCCATCTCGACTAAAAATAAAAAAAATTAGCTGGGCTTGGTGGCGGATTTCTGTAATCCCAGCTACTTGGGAGACTGAGGCAGGAGAATCACTTGAACCCAGGAGGCGGAGGTTACAGTGAGCCGAGATCATGCCACTACACTCCAGCCTGGCGACAGAGCAAGATTCTGTCTCAAAAGAAAACAAAACAAAACAAAACAAAACAAAACAAAAAAAATGAGTCTTGGAAGTTTTGGAATCAATAAGACCTAACCGTTTCATTTTATTTCTCTTTTTTAGTACTGGGTCACCCACCTACAAGTTTTGTTTTATAATTTTCTCTGAGTCTCAGTTACTTCATCTGTAAAATGCGTTCAACTGTACCTGCCCTGTAGCACTGTCATGTGGATTATGTGAAGGAATGCAAGTCAGATCCTTGGCACAGTGCCTGACTAAATAAGGGACTATTGAGAGCCCTTATTTATTGTTGTAGCCCTTGATGTTATTTTAAAAACAAAACAGTTTTTTGGAATAATGCCAACAGGTAAAGAAGGACAGGGCCACGTATTTGGCAGCCAGGCTACAAAGACCTATAGTGAAAGTTATCCAGGCTGGTCTGGAAGGATCCCCAGGTCATGAGAGCAGTGGACAGCCACACACCTGCGTGGAGGAGCTGTTTGGCCCCTGACATGCCCAAGCTACTCAGAGACCACAGAAATCAGCTTGTTCTGCAGCTGACACCATCAGCCTAATGAGATTTCAAGTTCATTTACTGTCACTTTTCTGGCCTGTCTACTGGCACCAAAAGCAGAGTGCTCCATTTCTAAGTAACGGTTTCCAGATTTCAAGGTCAGAAGCCAGGCTTTTCGCAGGGCACAGGCTTTGCAGCCCAAAGGGGACTCAGGCCTCCAGCTTCAGCAGGATTAAGCAAAGCCCCGTGTCCACTAATGTCTTTGTCTTCCAAACCATGTCTTTCTGACTCTTTCCTCTGGGGATTCCATGAAGTCTCATTACACAGTATAAGGCATGGTAAAGCACTGCAGATGCAGGTTATGCTCCTTACTCAGCATGCAGTCCTAACTCCTTGGCATTGCTCTCCAAGGCCTGCCTGATCTTACCCCTGCCTCTCCCCAGCTTCATCTGCTGCCCCCCAAGCACATTTCCCGCTCTAGCATTCTAAACCGTTTAGTGTTCCTCCAACATATTATTTCCACATTCCTCCTTGACTTTGAAAAAGAAATACTTCTTCAAGGAATACCCTTCTTCCCCACAACTGAGAATTCCTAGACATCATTCAAAATACAGCTCAACGGCCACCTCTTCCAGGGAGCCTGTCAAGAAGTGTGAAGGATCTAAGATTCTATTCTACTTGCAAGATGATACATGTGCCTGTCACAGTTTTACGGCTACTAGCAGAAGACATGAGACTCCTGGATCAGAGACTTTATTTCAGCAATACAGAAACAGCATAAGCCCTCTTGTCCGTGTCAGTTCTCCTAGCCTGCAGGTTCCACACTGCCACATGGAGGGGTCCAGGTGGATGCTGCACATGCATTGGGTTTACATCACACCTAAGGAATCTCAAATTCAGAGAACCCAAATCCGTGATAATGGACTGCAAGCAAACCTGCCCTCTGCCACGGAGGGACAGCTCTCTCGCATTTTCAAGGCTACCTCTGTTTTTCAAGGCCACTGCCTATAAAACATCCTTGAAAAGACAGTCTGGAACAAGAGGTCAGTTAGTGTCAGATACAGTTTGGATATTTGTCCTCTTTAAATCTCATGTTGAAATTTGATCCCTACTGTTGGAGGTGGGACCTAGTAGAAAGTAGCTGGGTCATGGGGACAGATCCCTGATGAGTGGCTTGGTGCTGCTCTCATTCATTAGTTCCCATGTGTTCTGATTGTTAAGAAGAGGCTGGGCGTGGTGGCTCATGCCTATAGTCCTAGCACTTTGGGAGGCTGAGGTGGGAGAATCTCCTGGGGCCAGGAGTTCAAGACCAGCTTGGGCAATATAGTGAGACATTGTCGCTACAAAAACAAAAAAAAGCCTGGCATCTCCTTTCTCTCTCTCTCTCTCTCTCTCTCTGTCTTTCTCTCTCTCTCTCCCTCCCTCTCTCTCTCTCTCCCTCCCTCCCTCTCTCTCTTTCTCTCTCTCTCTCTCTCTCTCTCCTCCCTGTTCCTCTCACAACGTAATAACTGCTTACCTTCATCTTCTGCCATGAGTGGAGGCTTCCTGAAGCCCTCCCCAGGTGCAGATACTGGTGCCCTGCTTGCACAGCATACAGCAGAACTGTAAGCCAAATGAACCTCTTTTCTTTGTAAATTATCCAGCCTTGGGTACTCCTTTATAGCAATGCAAATGGACTAAGAGGTGCCTTTGCTTATACAATGAGAGAAACAAGAAACCTGTAAAGAACTGTCTCGCAATAAAGTACTCCCTGGCTTCCTGGTTTGGCCCCTGTAACCATGCCGCCACAAAGCTCTGTGCAACCTTTGCCTTTCAAAATTATGCACCTGCATTGTAACGACTTGTTTATTTTTTTGTCCACTACTGGCCTCGGTGCTCTCTGATTGTTAGAGACTGTCTTTTACACTTCCCTGCCAGAAACATTGCAGGTACTCAAACAATGTGCAAATAAATGAATTGAATAATTAATACTGATAATTTTGAGAGCCATGGATTCGGCTATCAAAATAATCAAATCATAACAAATAGCTGCCAGGTAGTGACTTGTTCTTTATGTTCCAGATATTGTCTATGATTTTGACCTGGGTTATTTTTTTATCTGCATGACAATACTATATGGAAGGTACTTTTATTAAGCCCATTTAACATACGGGAAAACTACCGGCTTAGAGCACTTAGACACTCCATTAAGGAACTTAAACAAAGACACACAGCTAATAAGCAATAGAATTGCAATTTGAACTGGATCTGTCTGTGCCTGAGCTGTTAAGAGCTGTTAATCACCCCCGCTGATGTGCTGCTTCTATCAGCCGTCATCTAAACCTTGTTTGTATTTACCGGGGTGGAGGCAGTAGCCTGCATGTCTCCACCACCCACACCCTGTGACTCAGCCCATCAGCCGCCTCACAAAGACACTGAGCACTCAGATGTTCCCGCTAGGACTTCCCACCTCCCTAATCACCTCATACTGGAATGGATGGTATTTGGCTTAAGCATGACCTGGAATGCAAAACTGACCTTTCTCCCTGGCAAAGAGAAGAAGGGATAAGATACATTTGCAGACTCTACATCTGATACAACTAACAATTCTCCAACAGCCATCCTCCTTGCCTAGATTTCCTTGACCCAATAATCAAAGAAATAGAAACAGAAAGAAGATATCTTTTTTCTTTGCCTATCATATGATTACCCACTGTTAACACCCACTGTAGGTGAGGGCTGGTGAAACACAGCCTCAGAAATTGATGCTAAAAATAAAAATGAGTAAAACCTTCCTAGAGGAAAATCTGCCAGTATCTCTCAAAATTTTAGATATGCATAACCTTTGACTTACAATTTAATTTCTAGCATTTATACTGAAAGCATTTGCAAAACCGTTCAAAAATATAGAGATATGTTTACACCAAAATTGTAAATAATTCACAAACTCTTTTTAAAATAAAGAAATCTGTAAAGGAAAGGTCTCTGCAAACTTAAAATCCTCTGGAAAGATCTATTAATGATTTAATATATATTTTGCCAGACTTTTTTATGGATAGTTTTTTCTAAAAATAAGGTATTTCATACACTGTATATGTATATTTGATATACTTTAAATATTATATATACTGTTTTATAATTTTTTTTCACTTAACGTTTGACTGAAGACAACCTTTTATACCATCTTCACAGTATTAACTTCACAATATTTTGGTTTTTGATGTGGAATCACTTCCATTTAATAAATTCCTTCTTGGAAGATATTTAGGTTGAAGACAGTACAACTTAATACACCAGGTAACAGCACAAAAAGAAATGCCTACCCCATAAAAATTGCTCACCCACATCAACTATATTTATTTAGGAATTATTTACCCATTTCTCAGAATGATAGGGAGTCCATCAATTATATCTCTTTTCCTACTGAATAAGGCATGAGGGCGCCTTATACTTAGTCATAAATCACAGTCAACTCAAAATATAAATCTAAAAACACAAATGTACCCAAAGTCTTTGTGTGCCTAGAATATGGAACGGAACATTTACACAAGCCTATGCTGTCAACCTTAGGACGATAAGTCTGTTTCTTTCTGCAGAAACCGCTATCACCCCTTGCCAACTTTGGGCCCCACCTTGGAACTTGCCAGTACCCAGTCATCGCCTAGTCCCCTGGTCGTTCATATGACCTATACTTCCCTTTGCCTGTATCCCCAGTGCCCAACCTAGACATATCTGAGAGGCACAGTTAGGAACAATAGCGGGATGAGTCAGCCTCGTGGCCGGGAGCACGGAGCTTCTGGCAGAGCACGTGGCTCAGAGAGCGAGGCAGGCTGCCGCAGAACGGAAACAGCCTGAGGCCACAAACGTCAGCGGAAAGACGCCTGTGCCTGCGGAGGCCTTAGGAACTTCCCCCCAGTCTCACGCCCCTCTTTTTTCAGTAAAGTTGCTGGGAACCAGCCAATTAGAACCCAGTTTTAATTACTCTTCAGTAATAATGAACCTCACACAAAGAGCTTCTAGAAACTTGCCACACTAGATTCTCACGCAGTCTTGTGAAAGGGGGATGATTAGCCCCATGTGATAGTAGAAGAAACGGAGTCACAAAGGGCAGAGCTTGTAAGGTCGATACAGGGCTCCCACCGAGGTCTGCATCTCACGTTGTTCCGACCTCCGTGCCTCAAAAGGGAAGGGCTGCATTTCCTGGGACTCAGCCACCACCCCAGCCTCCCTGGACCTTGCAGGTCTCCCCAAGAGGCAGATCCTCGGGGAACTAATTGAATCCCTCTAGAGGTGCCGCACCCTCCCCAGGTGCACTTCTTTTAAACTAAGAAGCCCCCCGGGATTCCTCATCACGGTACCTCTGGACACTCCATTAAATGGATAGAGGTCAGCATCAAAAACCAGGGTGCAGGGAGAAAACAAAGCGAGCATCCTACTGTCCACTCTAGAATGAATGAACACGTTAGAGTCAGGGAATGATACATAGGCCTGAGGAATGAACTTGATGAGGCCTGAGGGAGAAAGGGCTTGCTCAACACACTTTCCTCCCCACTCTCTCGCTTGGTCTCTCTGGGCTTGGAGGTGATGGAGGCTCACTGCTCCACGGGAAAAGATGGCCACGGTTTAACAGCCCACTCTGTTAACACGGTTTAACAGCCCACTCTGTGAAATGTGTCCAGGGCTCCAACACATTTCACAGGCAAAGTATCCTCACAACAAGTGGCCTCACACTTGTAGAGGACTCCAGGGTCACTGTCCTCAGACTGCTGACCCAGTCAAGAAGGCACCACCAGCACTGGAACAAGGAAATCGCTGGGTCACTCAAATCTCTACAAGCTGTGTGTTTTTAGCAGGGAAATGCATCCACCTGTGGCCTCAGAAGTCTGTTGTTTGTTTGTTTCTAGAGACAGGGTATCACAGTCACCCAGGCTGCAATGCAATGATGCAATCATAGCTCACTGCAGCCTCGACCTCCTGTGCTCAAACAATCCTCCTGCCTCCGTCTCCTGAGTGGCTGGGACCACAGTCACATGCCACCATGCCCAGCTAATTTTTTAAATTTTTTGTAGAGGGGTCTCAATTTGTTACCCGGGCTGTTCTCAAACTCCTGGCTGCAAATGATCCTCCTGCTCAGCCTTCCAAAGTGCTGGGAATACAGGTGTGTGCCACTGTACCCAGCGTCTCAGAAGTCTTGGCCAGTATCTCGGAGTTGCTTGTACATGATTGAACCTATAGCTTCAAAGTAGGTGTGTTCACATAGATATAAACCAGCTCACTTTTTAACATCGTACTCTAACGTGAAACCGGAAAGACCACACATGCAGGACGTGCTAACCCTTGTAGCTGTGAGTTGGATTTTAAAGAGGATGTGTCCCATCAAAAGGGTGCCTTGGCTAATTGGGCCAGACTCTGCCTACGTGCGGACACAGTTCCATAAATAAAAACGTCCTATGAATGCACAATGGCTTGCCCATGCTCTAGCTTCTCATGCTGCTTTCCTCCTCACCCCCAGCACAAAAGCGGCACAGTATCAGTGTGCCTGTCCCTGGCCTGTGAAGTGGGGCAGGCAGAAAGTCTGGCACAAAAGCCTCGCAACAAAGACGTCAGACCACATCCCCATCGGCCGACGCGCTCAGGTGAAATAACAAGCCGCAGCGTCCTCTTCCCCTTTCACATTTGAGTGTAAAAACAGACCAGGGCCTTGCACATACTGCGTGCAATTTCTAGACAGGCATATAGTGTTACTGTCTGTAACTTTCTGTGAGCCTCCTCGGGTTCCCATGCATATTAATACACATTCCAGCATTTGAAGAAAGGAAAGTGTAAGGTGTTGGGTGATTATTTTTAATTGAATTCATCTGGAAACTTTAAATCCTGAAAATTTAGCTCCTGTTTATGGTATTTTAAGGTTTGCACAGCATATGATTTGTCCTTTGCAATGGCAAATCCCTTTTAGAGAAAGTTTCTGCAGTGTGTAACACGTCTCAGAGCAAACTGTAAAAATCATTAAACTGCAAAGTGATAGAGTGGGATAGCGGTGACGATGCACAGCCCTTGCCTTCCTTTGATAGTAAACTAGTCTTTACAGCTTTCTGCTCAGAAAACGGAGCTCCATGTCTCTGTAAAGACAACGCTGAAGCCCTAGATCAATTGTGCTAGGACGATGGTGAGCACAGGAATAGGAAGGCGGTTGAATGAAACAATTCTGTGGACATGTGAAACTGGATCTCACTTCCTGACTCTCGGCAAGCCACTCTGACAATGAATGTGGCTCTGAAGTGAGGCACACATGCCACCTTTTCTGCCATATGACATCCCTCTCACAGGTGGCTTGAAAAGTCTCCAATCCATTCTCCAAAGCCCAGTGGGATCTTCCAGACACTAGTTAGCCAAGCATCAGATGACCAAGGTCTCCCTTCTAGTCAAACAGGAATTTATTCTCATACAGAAACCTGATACGCTCCTATTTTGAGAGTCTGAGCAGGCATCAAGACAACCTTGGTGAGCGTCTGGCATGTGGGGTTCTTAGATCTACTGCTCCCCTCAACCTCCTGTATTCTCAGGACTGTCATATATGGGGGTTCAGGTTCTGCCCTGCACAAGGGGACCAAGGTGTGTCCTCCGTCACACAAGGGCCACAGGAGACTGCAGGGGCAGGGGTAGAGACTCTGAACCTCCTAGATGAGTCCTGAAGCAGAGGACACAGGGGCACATGAGGCCACGCGCACTCGGAAAAACTGACACACGGCACAGAAGTGCAGGCAGCTGGTTTCTGCCCTAAGCATGCCCTTGGCGTGTTCAAGATCTTGTCTCTTCCCCACCCAACTCTCAGAGTCTCAGTTCCCCCAACTAAAAGGCACAAGCTTGACCAGCTGCTTTGCTGAGAGGGTGGAGGGGGCAGCACGGGCTGCAGGTGCGGCAGCCTCAAGCAGGCCTGGCCCTCCAGCAGGTGCAGGGGTGCTCACAGGCACGGCTGCCCCCTCCCCAGAGCACAGCTGTACCACTGTGCGATGATACATTAAGTTTTTTTGACTTGAGAACAAAGGCTTTTCTCCCAATTCACAGCCCTGTGAGTTCTGCTTCCCCGGCCCTTTCCATTCCACAGCTCTGCTCCAGCCTCAATCTTTCAAGCCCCAAACACAGCCTGAGATCTGGAACACCCTAAAACACTTCCCTCTAGAACCATGATCACATCCTATGGCTGGCTGGTTTTTCTTTTGCTTTCTTCTCCCTCTGCCCACCTTTGGAAGCTGGCCTCTCTTCCATCCCTGTCTTAGTTAATCTAGACTTTGTTTCAGAGGCTTCTGTGCTGCCAGGGCGGCGAGAGATGATGGACATTGTTACTTCACTTGAAGATGCGGAAGCTGAGGTGCCCTAGCTGGTAGGCGACAAAGTGAGGCCTCTAGACTCCACAGCCGGTGCCCTTTCCATTTCACTGCAGTTCCTCCCCACCACCCCCAACCTCCCTTGAATGGTGGGGTCACTACCATTGCACATGGCCAACTGGACCCCCAGCCTGCCGTAAATGTCGGCCAGCTCCCGACACTTGAGCACTGTGCCAAAAGTAAGAAAAAACATCCATCACCTACCAACCAAGACAGCCCCACCTTCCTAACTGTCATCAGTACACTGATTCTCTTCCAGCCATAAAACCAAAAAGAGGTGGGGAAAATCCTCAATGCCCTGGGAAGGCCAAGGATGCATAAGTTATCTGGGTACAGAGGGGCTGGCTTCTTGTAGTCTCCATAAAGAAGGCACACTCCCTGCCGTCTACTCCTCAGCAGGCATGTGCCTCTGAAGCCAGACATCTCTTTGAGAAGATGAAGTGCAGCTGGGAGACCAGTGACTCCAACCGGGTCATACCCTGACCTGTGCCCAGGTTTTTTTTCGGTGAAATCACATCCCTTCCAAATTTAGGACTCTATAATTCTGTGAAATCCATCCTGCCTCTGGACTAAGCAACAGGCAACTAACAGAAGCAATCACAGGGACCAGAGCCTCACCCTGGAATGGACAGACAGCCTTCTTCCCTTTAGGCCACTGGGCTCCACATAAGGTGTTCTTGTTCTCAAACCGCCTGCCCACAGGTGGGATTACAAAAGGTGGGGGCGTCCCCGAGGCTTTGGGGATTTCACCATCTGATCACCAGGACTGTCACCACGGTTCCAGTCAACATGTCTAATACTTGCTTGTCCCCCTTTCGAAGCTGAGATGGACCATGCAAACGACCACTGAATTTCATTTCTCTGTTGTTTCTGATGCCAAGTGCATGGAGGCGTAACCTATTACTGGACTGCATCGGTCTGGTCAGAAGTGTAGGGATTGGGGGATCAGGAGAGGCACATGAGAGTCAGCCCCCTCCCGCCCATGGTCTGCATCTGAGTCGCCGTGGGCAAACTGAAAGTGAGTTTGCCAGGGTGCAAGCGCAGGGGAAATGACAACTCACATGGCTCCTTCTGCCTTCTTCATCTCCCACAGATGTGATCACTGTCTCTGAAAAGACCATTTGTCCAGTCTGGTTGTTGGTTATCTATAGTAAAACAGGTACAGTGAAAGTAAAATAGAAGGAATTCTGGACAAATTCCACAAGTTGTTTCTGTGTTTTGTTTTCCATTTTCTGAAGCAGGGGTAGCCAGTAAGGAGTCGAAATGCCCACCCCCCTTTCTTCCTGAGTTCCCACAGCAGCTGTGAGATGGACAGCTTCCCCTGGAGGCAGTGATAAGAGATAACAGAGTCAGCCTCATAGGGCTGCTATGAGAAGGAAATAAATCACTGCTATGAGAAGTGATCCAGAGAACTCACTTCACACAGTGCCTGACACCCAGCAAAATGCTCAAGGGTATCAGCTATTTCTATCATTCTTGGGGCTCATCACTTGAAACTCAATGTCAGCTTTGTTTTTGACAAATTACAAGTCTGGGTGTCCGGTTGAACATCTTTCATGAAAAGCAAGCAGGTTTTAACTCTAGCAGCCCTATCTGGTTCTGGTGAATGGTTCCATTTCATCAAAAAAGTGCTTAAGTACAATGAGAGACTTGTTTCAATATTCCTCTATCTGCTGTCTGCCTCCGATTCTCTAACCAGATGCAGGCATCGCAAAGCTAAGTCTAACACAGAACCCAGGCTGTTCCTGCCCCATGAGAGGCCATGTCCAAAGTTTGGCTTGGTGATGAAGGATAGAAAAGATGATGCTGGCTCAGGAGCTAGGAGATGTGTGTTCTTTGAGCTCTGGCTCAGTCGCCAATAACCAGCTAGTAAGTCACCTGCAACAAATTGTATCTCTTCTCTGATTCAAAATTTTCTCACTTCTACATCATCTTTAGGGTCTCTGCGAGCTCTAATATCACAGGACCTGCAGCCAGAACAAAGTGGAAACTCTTGTACTAATCTGCAATAAGGAATCAAGTCCTAGTTCTGAGCAGGTAAGGACCACGTCTTAATCACCGTGCTTTTAAATTTTTACCTCTCCCCAAAAGAAATGATCCCTTCCTCTATGCTAGCTTTTTATAGAATCAACCAATATAATTCTACAAGCCTGTATGTATGGCTTGCATGACTTATTAGAACCTTTATTATAACAATATGTATTTTTCCTAAATCTCCAGAATAATATATAAGAAGTTTTCCAAATATGTTTTGCCACTACTGAGCCTTTCTTTTATGAAGCATTGCATAAGACTCGTGTTTTTTTGTTTGGTTGTTTTTTTGTTTTTTTATTTTTATTTTTATTTTTGAGTCCGAGTTGCTCTGTTGCCCAGGCTGGATGATAGTGATGCAATGATCTTGGTTCACTGGAACCTCCGCCTCCTGGGTTCAAGCGATTCTCCTGCCTCAGCCTCCCAGAGTAGCTGGGACTATAGGCGCGTGCCACCAAGCCCAGCTAATTTTTGTATTTTTAGTAGAGACAGGGTTTCACCATGTTGGCCAGGCTGGTCTCAAACTCCTGACCTCAGGTGATCCACACATTTCAGCCTCCCAGAGTGCTGGGATTACAGGTGTGTGCCACCGTGCCCAGCCTTTTTTTTTGAGACAGTCTTGCTCTGTCACCCAGGCTGGAACACAGTAGCATGATCTTGGCTTACTGCAACCTCTGCCTCCCAGGTTCAAGCGATTCTCCTGCCTTAGTTTCCCGAGTAGCTGGGATTACAGGTGTGTGCCACCTGAGAAATCACTCCATACAGTGCCTGACACCTAGTAAAATGCTCAAAGATTTTTTTGTGCATATTTTTATTAGAAATGGGGTTTCAGCATGTTGGCCAGCCTTGTCTCAAACTCCTGACCTCAAGCGATCCTCCTGCCTCAGCTTCCCAAAGTACTGGGATTATACACATGAGCCACTATGCCCAGCAGAAGATTAGTATTCTATAAAACCCAGGTGAGAATTACTGCACTGTGTTGATAACATAACTTTATTATAACAACAGTAATAAGAACACTGATTTTTGCATTGTACTTTACAATGAGCTTTCATATACTTTAGGTCATTTGGCCTGCACAATACTGTCATATGATGTTGGTATTCTTATTTTATAAATGCAATTAGTGAGAATCAGAACATTTAAATCATTTTTCAGAAATCACACTAGTGACAGGTAGGACTCACACTCAGGTATTTTGATATTTACAAGAAGCAACTTTAAGGAGCAACCAAACCTTTTGGTTAATTATTGTCAGAAAGGATGACTTGATATTGGTTTTGACAAGAAAACATAATCACTTTTGAAAACATTCCTGTCGCAGATGAGCAATGCCAAAGGATTGTGTTCCGCAGGTAAACTCATTCATTTACCTGGGGGATACACTCTGTAGCTGATCCATCTAACTGAGCTCATTACTATGCAGTGGGAGAAACACCACACAAAAGCTACTTTATAGTCAAGGCAACGGCACATAAAAATTGATCCCCTATGCACTGTGGCACAGAAACAGTATTGCTTCTACCAAGTCATTACCTGGGCCCTTGAACAAAACTGAGGTTCTTTCGTGAAAGCCACTGTGGCCTTGCATGCTGGAGCTGATATGAGCTGACAGGGCAAGCTCCTTGATATTCACAACAGGATGCTAACAACAACCCTGAGTATCTGCACAGCACACAGTCTGCTGCAGTTTGCTCTCAGAGTCCTGCCAGATCACATCAGAGACACTGCACACCAGGGGCAGGCTAGTGCTGTGTTCCTCGAGATTTGCAAAGCTTTCTTCATCAGGTCAGAATGAGAATGAACCTGGTTGCTCTTAATGCAGATGTTAGACCAAGAGGCACTCAGACAGGTGGTAGTTTGGGGGGACATCTGCTATAGAATTGTGAACACACAGCCAGCAAACAAATGAATGTTGAATTTTGTGGCAGTACGGGGTTTCACTTCCGGAAATGGGGTATATCATATTTACATTCCTCCTAATAGTGAAGGTCAATTCACTGTAACATGTTCTCTGGTTCAATCCCTACTGAGACATACATAAAGCTTACGAGATCAATCAATTCCACAAATTCAATGCTAGGAAAGGGTCTTTTTAGACATTTGTTTGCTTTCTTTTTTCAAATAATAATCCCTGAACATTCCTTTGCAACTGGACTGGCAGGAAGCCTAGGGTTAAATATATTGCATAAATGCAAAAGCAATTTAGGATCCTGATACATTCTCTCTCCACTTTAAACAGAATCCTTCTGGTTTTCCATCTATATTTTACAATTCTCACTTGTATTTTGAGCTTGTATATCACATATGAAAAAAAAAAAAAAAAAAGCAAAAAACTTTAGTTCTCTGATGGGAACTCCTATAGAAAGGAGGAAGTGCTGGCCATGACTTACCTTGTGAATTTCTCGGTGCACATGGATGGTATTATTTCCAACCTTAGTGTCTGTGTTGGTCTCATTGTGATAGCTGGGAGGTAAGTTTGCCAGGTTCACTTCTGACGATGCTTTAGCAGCAGCTTCTTCTGCCTCCATCTATTAAGTCAATGAATTTAATGAGCAAAATTATTTTCTCTTGTTACAAATGAGAGTCTATTAGAAAAAAAATCTCTTTTCCTCTTCTGCAACTACAAAGAATGATGATGATAATAGGTGCTATTAATTGAGTACTCACTATGACAAGACATTAGACTAAGTGTTTTGCATATATTACAGCACTGAAATTTCACAACCCCTCTGGGAGGTGGGTGTTAATGTCCCCATATTACAAATAGGGAAACTGAGGCTCAGGAAGACTAGATAAATTCCCCAGGTTCCAGAAAAGGGTGGAGCTGGGATTTGAACATGTTTCCATTAGCCAGTCTTGCCCCCTGTGTAGATGCTGTTGATGCCCTGCCCATCTCCTGGTAGTCTAATCTGGAGGTCACCTGCAGCCAATTCCCATACCTGCCAACAACCAACTCTGTCTCTCTCTGAGAGCATTCTCTGGTCCCCAAAGTATGCTCAGTCTGCACAGGCCCCAAGTGCTAGGGAGTTACTATTCTAGAAATGAGAGACAGGCAGGCTATGGAGGTAAACACTCCAGATTCTCCCTTCAGTATACAATTCCAAAGCATGTAGAATCTACGTAGTTTCCTCTGAGGCCCCCATGAGATGGAGCCCTAGATGCCTGCAGCAGTAACCTGCCTGTGGGCGTACCATTGATTGTCTTTCTTTTCTTTCATCTCACTTTCCCACTTCCTGCTAGTGTTTTCTGGGGACACATTCCACATACACTATTTGCTCTTAAATCCTTTGGTCTGTTGGTGGTGGTGATAGGTGCAGGGGATGGAGAGAGCCCACACCAAGACAGTCCCTTATTCCCTGCAGGTAGGGCCACAGCTGTGTCTCCTTCCCCACCCCATCTCTTGGGTACACTTGTAGGAAATCCTTGCAGAGGGATCTTTGCAGAGGGTCAATAACCAGTCCATGGGGTCCACGCCCTTTCTGGTCTTCTTGAACCTATGTTCTTCTCTGTTTGTCAGGTTTCTGTGGCCACTGTCCTCCAATCCTCCAGTCTCATGATCCTCCGTAACATCTGTATCAGATACGTCAGTGACCTGACGTCTGCACCCACTTCCCCTTCCAGACTTACCCCCTGTTCTATTCCTGATGAGCGGGCAGTTGACAATGTGACCTATTCACAGCGGATGGGACCCAAAGGGAGGCCACATCATGGACTAATTGAGCCAATCAGATACTCTCTCTAGGAATTTAAAATGAGAGACACAAAGAGAAGTTCTACTTGATAGTTGGCAATTTTCCAACACTGCTGTTTTTATCTCTGGGCTATTTTTATTTTTTAAAACGAATGCTCAAAAAGTATTTTCCTTTCTTAAAAAAATCACTGTCCTCTATCCCTTCCAGCACTAGATGAGCCCCCACCTTAACCACCAGGTTTGCTGAGCTGAGGAGGATAAGAGGAAAGAATACTCAGGTCTCAATGCAACATGAAAACACAACTCAAAGTGTGAAGAAAACCTGGTAGGCAAAAAGGCTCAGCAAGGACTTAGTCAGTGGCTGCTGTGCACACAGGGCTGTGCTGAACTTTGAGACGGCTGCTGGGATGTTTGAAACTTGATCGCTGGCTTTATAACGATAGTAATTCTGAGCACAGCACCCATCTTTAGGGCATTGACTATGTCTGAGCCATTGCACAAGATGCCCTGAATATTCACAGCAACCTTATGGGGAAGCTGTGATTACAGTCATGTCCAAAAGTCTGAAAAATAGACATAGCTGGATCCCTTCATAGACCCACTGAATTAAGATTTCTAGAAGTGAGCCCCCCGATATCACTGAGCTTCTCAGATGATTCTGAAGATTTCCCTCCCCTCCCTCTGCCCCCGGTTAAGAACCTCTCTGTTCCAGGCAATAGGGAGTTACAGCAAGTTCCAGAAGGCTAGCGGGAAAATAATATAAAGACTAGACAAGAAAGAGAGCGGAGTCAGGGAACTGGCCAGAATTAGGTCTAGGAGATAGAGGCTCCATCTGGGTAGTGGCCTTCTAGGTGGGAAAGACTCTAAGTAAGTCCAGAAGGATCAAGTCACTGAGAGATGGCCACTGGATGAGTGAAGTTGTTGCCTGCAGCATCCTCAGAGAGGAACACAATAGAAAATACCAGGATTCTGGAGTCAGACAAGGTGGGTTCAAGTCCTGGCTCTGCCACCAAGTAGCTGTATGACTTTGGGCAAGATACCAAATCCCACTAAACCTCAGGTTGCTCATTTGTAAAATAGGGATGCCCTACTTTATTGAGTAGCTATAAGAATTAAGAACCATGAAGTAGAGACAAGAATTCAGGCATGAAATACACTATCTGCCACACAGCAAAAACGAAATACACAGCAGTTTTCATTACATTGCCCTTTAAGAAGGCACTTTCAAAAGAAGCCAGTTTGTTGTGCCAGAGATCTGAAGCGAATGGGTAGCTAGAAGCAGGAAGAGCGGGCAGTTGATATCATGTGTTTGAAGAGCTTGCCAACAAAGGGGGGAAGAAATGAGGCTAAGACAGAAGACAGAACAAGCAAGAAAATGACTTTTTTTTTTTTAAAGCAAGAGACCTTGCCCCCAGTTACCACTCTGGTCAATGACAGAAAAGATACAGCTGGGAAGAGAAGACTGAAGGTGCTGGAGAGGATCAACCCAGAAGAAGAGAATGTTTTAGTGTTTTTTAAATTACCGTTGGGATCAGTTTGGCTTTCAAATAATCGCCAAGTTGCCAAACCTAGAGTTTGCTCTGGGTTGAGCAGACAGTCTTTTTCTAAAACCTTTCCCCCCTCAGCTCAGCCACTGGTTATTTCAATAGAATGAGCTAATGGTTCTTAAATGGCACCATGAACTAAAAGTATAGTTTACAATGGAAATTTCAACCACAACTATTATTGCCACTAGCAAGAGAAACTTAAGTCTGAAGCAAAAGGAGCTGTTTCATAGAGAAGGAATGCGAATGCCATTAAAAATGGCATTTATGGGGCCAGGCGCGGTGGCTCAAGCCTATGATCCCAGCACTTTGGGAGGCCGAGGCGGGTGGATCACGAGGTCGAGAGATCGAGACCATCCTGGTCAACATGGTGAAACCCCGGCTCTACTAAAAATACAAAAAATTAGCTGGGCATGGTGGCACGTGCCTGTAATCCCAGCTACTCAGGAGGCTGAGGCAGGAGAATTGCCTGAACCCAGGAGGTGGAGGTTGCGGTGAGCCGAGATCGCGCCATTGCACTCCAGCCTGGGTAACAAGAGCGAAACTCCGTCTCAAAAAAAAAAAAAAAAAAAAAAAAGGCATTTATGGTTGGTTAAATCTGTGTGTCTGCAAAAGAGGTATAGCAGGAAAAACTGAAGAGATGAATCCAGGCTTGGTATTGGAGTTCTTGCTAGGAATAGGTAAGGCAGTAAGAACATTCTAAAACTAGCGAGCTACCGAGCTGGCAACGAGGGGAGGAGAAATAGAGTGGCTATATCCTCAGAATACATTAATTGGTAGCATACAGAATGGTAACACAGGAAAGTAGGAATATCCCAGACTGGAGCCATTTGAAGATTTGCTTCTCCCAATAATGACTCTACAAGCAGAGCTGCTTTGCCCTTCCCCTTAAGAAACTTCAGCAGCTTGAGTCAGCTGGAACATTGAAAATGCCAGGAAGTTGCCGGGCACGGTGGCTCACGCCTGTAATCCCAGCACTTTGGGAGGCCGAGGCGGGTGGATCACAAGGTCAAGAGATCGAGGCCATCCTGGTCAACATGGTGAAACCCCGTCTCTACTAAAAATACAAAAAATTAGCTGGGCATGGTCGCATGTGCCTGTAATCCCAGCTACTCAGGAGGCTGAGGCAGGAGAATTGCCTGAACCCAGAAGGCGGAGGTTGCGGTGAGTCGAGATCGCGCCATTGCACTCCAGCCTGGGTAACAAGAGCGAAACTCCATCCCCCCAAAAAAAAAAGAAAATGCCAGAAAGTTACTTGAAAGCAGATTCATGACGCAACTACGTAAGCAAATAATACATCTGGCCCAGGTGCTTTTGATTCTTCCCCTGAACAGTGAGTAAATGGCAATTATCCCCTGTCTATGAGATTTAAGGGGCTTTCTGGCAGTCTATTTTTATACATATACATATATATTTTATTGTACTTTAGGTTCTGGGGTACATGTGCAGACATGCAGGATTGTTGCACAGGTACACACATGGCAATGTGGTTTGCTGCCTCCATCCCCCCATCACCTATATCTGGCATTTCTCCCCATGTTATCCCTCCCTGACCTCCCTAACCCCCACTGTCCCTCCCCTAGTCCCCCCCAACAGACCTCAGTGTGTGATGCTCCCCTCCCTGTGTCCATGTGTTCTCATTGTTCAACACCTGCCTATGAGTGAGAACATGTGGTGTTTGATTTTCTGTTCTTGTGTCAGTTTGCTGAGAATGATGGTTTCCAGATTCATCCATGTCCCTACAAAGGACACGGGATAATTGCCATTTAAATGTGGCACATATATACCATGGAATACTATGCAGCCATAAAAAATGACGAGTTTTTTATGGCTGCATAATATTCCATGGTGTATATGTGCCACATTTTCCTTGTCCTGTCTATCATCAGTGGACATTTGGGTTGGTTCCAGGTCTTTGCTATTGTAAAGAGTGCTGCAGTGAACATACGTGTATATGTGTCTTTATAATAGAAAGATTTATAATCTTTTGGACATATACACAGCATATACCCAAAAGCTGAGTCAAATGGAATTTCTATTTCTAGATCCTTGAGGAATCGCCACACTGTCTTCCACAATGGTTGAACTATTTACACTCCCACCAACAGCATAAAAGTGTTCCTGTTTCTCCACATCCTCTCCAGCATCTGTTGTCCCCAGATTTTTTAATGATTATCTCGCAGTCTCTTTACAAAAAATCAATACTAATAACCACAGTCTATTAACAATATATTGTATTCTATTTTGGAAAACATCTAAAAGATATTTCAAATACTTTAAGATTAATTTTTAATGGTTTAAGATATTTTAAAAGACAGATTCTATTGAGAATCTATCAGACCCTAGTGGTGTTTTGTTACCATTCATACTGCTACTATTAATATGACGATAATGACAGCTATTATTTACAACCAACGATCATGTAATCCTCACAGCCACCTCACAATGAAGCTACCTATATTATACCTGTTTTACTTAACCCCATTTTAGGCCGTCAGCAGATAGCCTGCCCTAGAACCAGAGGCATCACGAGCTCAATTTAATTTGAAGCTACACAGTTAAGAGACAATGGGGCCTATCTGACTCCCTCAACCTTTCATTGTTCCAGTGATTATTCTGCAATCATAGGAAACAGAAACCGGGGCTCTTGGGCTCTGGACCTGACTGGCAGATATTCAAGGACAGCTGCCCAACTCACTGATTTGCTTGACTTGCATCTTCTCAATTAATTCTCCCCTTACCCCAAGAGGTGGACATTTTTCCACTTCAGACTCAGGATGCCACTGCCAGTAAGTGGCAGAGCAGGGACTGGATGAGGGAAGGTCCGTCCCCACTGCCTGTTCTCCTGCCATGCTGTCCTGTACCCACTGTCAGTGAGGACACTCTTTGGGAAAGAGTGGGGTAGAAGTGACAGCCCGTGTCTCCCCTGGTGCAAACTTCAACCCGCCAACCTACACAGAGCCACATCTAGAGGGAGGAAAGCTGGGGTCTTGGCAAAACCCGTTGTGGATAACACCCATGGAGAGGACCGCGTCACTAGGTCCCGCAGGGCCCCACACTGCTCTGCTCAAGAAGAGACTGAAGAGCCCATGTCGCTCCCTCTCCTCCCTCAGCAGGAGCTGACGTCGGAGGACCACGCTGCAAACTTTCTGAACAGTGGCAGGCACAAAAGCATAGAGGTGACTTAGTCAGTCTTACTGGGAATCTGTGTGCAGGAGGGAAAGTTCTAGAATAAGATAAGGAAAGCAGATGGCCTGCCCTAGAACCAGAGGCATCGCAAACTCAATTTAATTTGAAGCTTCAGAGTTAAGAGACCCTGGGGCCTATCTGACTCCCTTCACCTTTTAATTGTTCCATGTCATGATTGTTTTGCAATCACAGGAACATGAATCACAGAAAGATCCTGGGTCTTGGGATCTGGGCCTGTCCAGTGGATATCCAAGGACAGCTGCCCAATTCACTGCCTCCCAAGCCAGTGAGTGTCCCCTTCGCTGCAAACTCCACAGGCTGACTGTTGGGGAGTGGGAGGAGAAATAGCCCTAAACTACAAAGGGCTGTGAGGAGAAAGCAACTTCTCCCTGGAGACAAGCGCCAGCACTTAAGGCTTTGCGCAAGGGGGCTACCAAGCCAGGGGTGAACCAGCCTGGACACTGGTTTCCTTCTGGCTCCTGCACTGGGATGGCTGGCTTCTCTCCAGACACAGGCTACAGCCAGAGCCGGACCCAACAGTGCCCACGCCTACCCAACCCAGACACCAGGGACAGCTCCTCACACCTGTATGGAGAGGGCTGGGACAGGGACATCTCCTGCCCAGGCAGCCCTGGGCATGCATGGGTGCCCGCCATAGAGGATAGAACAAGATGCCACCCACAGTGTTTAGACCTGGAGGTGATGGAGGGCAAAAGATAGGCAAAGTTTTGCCAAGGTACATGGTATCTGATAATAATAGCTGCCAAATACTGTGCACCTATTATTTGCCAGGTACCCACACTTAATGACATTTAGTTGTCATAGGAAACTGAAGTGCAGGATGTTAAATGATTTGCCCCATGTCACCCTGCTACTGAGTGGCAGAGGAGGACCTGAAGCCAGGAATAACAGCGAAGCACTGTTGGGTGGAGGTAGGGTTGCTTCTCACATCGTCATCTGTCACTCATACAGCGCTGAGATTTAGGATTTCCATCTTCCCTCTCTGCCCCCACATGGCATGACAAGCAAGACAGCCCAGACAGACTGTCAGCAAAGCTCAGGACTCTGCCTCTTTGTCCTTACGTGGCATCCCAACAAGCTCAAAGCATAACAGACAAGCTAGAACTTGGCGATGTCTGGAGCTTGTCCCGGGTCTGTGTGAAACCGCAGTGCTGGAATATCAGGGGCCCTGCAAACCTCCGCTTACAATAGGGAAGGCCAACTGCGTGCCTGACGCCAACTGCAGGCGGGTGGTGGACCCAGCTACCTAGGGAGAGTCCAGCCTCATAGACTCTCGGTGGACAGGCTCAGATTCAGACTTTTTGGCAGGAAGGCAAAACCGAGGCTAGAGACGGGATCAAACTGCGCTGCCTCCTGGCCCCTCCGCATCTGCTGTCGGCCCTTCCCAGCCCCTGGGGGATCCCAGGTCCCTGGCCAGCGCTCCTCCATGCCTTCCCAGCCCCCGCTGCCCCCCAGCCTGGCGCTTCCCAGAGCCCCGCGCAGCCAGAGCGCACGCACCTCCTCCACCGCGCTGCGCAATTTGTGCTGCGTGTCTTCCATCAGTTCCTCAACCTCGCGGAACATCTCGTTGAGCGTGGCCTCCTCCTGTGGGTAGCTGAGAGCTGGGCCGGGCTCTACGGGAGCCGAGGTCGCTGTCGGAGTGGGTGCGGGGGCCGTGGGGGCCGCCACCGCCAGCAGAAGGCACAGCAGGGTGCCCCCGAACCGCTGCATCTCGGCTCTGCGCCTGCAGCCGCCGCCTGTGAGTCCCGGAACGCGATCAGAGGGCGCGGACCACCCCTCTCGCCCAGCCCGCCGCCCCGCCCCGCCGCCAGCCCCTGGCGCCCCTCTTTCCCGCACTTGCCCCGAGACGGGAGGAAACCAAGGCCTCCTAAAACGCAACTCTCCTACATCCAAAGAGACGTGACCCCACCCGCTCCAGCCCGAGCCCGGATCGCACCGCGACCCCGCGCCCCCATCCTCGAGCACAAGCTGAGCTCTGCTCATCACCTGCGATGCTGGAGCTCTCTCGCCAGAACAACCGAACCCGGATCCTCTACGCTAGTAGCTCCCAAGCCCCAGCTCACCTCGAATCTGCCGCCGGTTCGAACCCTTGGCCCTCCTCGACCAGGTCAGAATGTCCGACTCCGGCTTCCACCCCAAACCTCTCTCAGCTCCTACCTGGGGTGGGCAGAGTACAGATCAGCCCCCTCCCCTCGGCGTCGGGTCCGACTTGAGCGCCCCGCCCCACACCCACCCAAGGGAGGCCGAGCTAAGCCGTCTTCCCCACCCCGCCGCCGCCCCTCACCCACCCCGACTGGACCGAGCTGCTCTGCGAGCTGCACTGGATCTGCTCGCTCCCCCAGGGCGGCCGCCGGGCTGCGGGTACAGTTGCGGGCGTGGGAGCGACGCGGTGGGCGGGACGCTGGTGCGGGAGCGCGGCGGGGTGCGGCAGCGCGGCGGGGTGCGGCAGCGCTGGTACCGGAGATCCCGCGCCCCGCCCACCCGGCCGCCAGGCCCCCGCCCCGCTGAGGGGCCGCCGCCCGGCCATTGGCCAGCCGGGGCGCAGGCGACCTCACGCCCTACGCCCTCCTTTCTGCCCCCTCGACTAGCTCTACTGAAGGCAGCCATCTCCTTCCCTGCATCCCCCTGCCCCCGCGGCATCCCAGGCCCCTGCCTCTCTGGCCTCCAGGCTGGGAGTGTAGGGGGGAGTGTTCCTCGGTCCCCACCGTGGTCTTTCCGAACCAACCTCCGCTCCAGCGTGCAATCCTCAGGAAAAATCCCGGTCCCCCTGCCTGGCTTTCAAGCCATCACCGCTGGCCTTAGTCTGCCATGGTTGACACCGTGCTCCAGCCGGGACAACGCACCTGCAGCTCCTGGAATGGGAGGACGTCATGAGAAAGTCAGCAAGCTCCTCAAGGGTGGCCTAGCGGAGTGGTCAGGACCAGACACCTGCAGCCAGCTCAGCTCCATCCTACCTTCCCGCTCTGCCAAGTTACCACATTTGTCTGCGTCCCAATTAGCCCTAATGTAAAAATACTGATAAGTCTCAAAAACGTAACATGGAGTGACTAGTGCAGAATCAGAGAAGTTAGACAGTGAGGCCAAGCAGCAGATGGAGGCAGGGCTGGCCAGAGGCCCTGAGTGTAGCTGACTCTGCAGCTGGTGCCCTCCAGCTCGAGGCCTCAAGACTGCCTTTCTCTGCAGCACTCCCCACGTTACTGTTTACCGCCAAGACACAGCTTCCAGCCGCTTTCCCTTCTACTTCTGGGCCTCCAGGGCAGGGCCCTCCTAAACTGCAAGGAAAGCCCCCTTTCTCGCATTTCCTGCTCTGCCCCTTGGGCATCTGGCAGCCCTGGCTGAGCATTCATTAGTTTTCTGGGAGTGGCTGACCCCGGTCGAGGAACCTGGAGCGGAGTCTCCACCTGCCCCAGCTTGTCACTTTGGACAGGTGGACATTAGGAAGAAACGAAGGCTGAACTGGAGGATGCTGTGAGGCATATTGTGGGCCGAGCTGGGAACTGCAGTGGTGCGAGTTTGCAGAGCACATGACACTCTTCCAGTCCTTCATGTTGCTGACTTAAACCACCAGGAATTTCCCCAGATAAGATTGTCCTCTGCCTTACATCTTTTGCCACGCAGTTTCCAGGTCTCGACTTTCAGGCTGAACTTAAAAATCTCTATATATTGAACTGCTCCAAGTGTCAGGCAAAGGGACACTTGTTTTCTTGTATGGAGTCTACATTTTGTATTCCCAAATGTAATAATTTATCAACAGTTTCATTATTAGGTGAAACTACAAAAGAAAGAAAAAAATGGAAAGAAAGAGAAAGATGAAAGAAAGAGAAAGAAAATGAGAGAGATGAAACGGTAAGAAAATCTACAGGTCTCGAATGTAAGTGGCCTTCCTGCCCAGCTCGATGCCAGTCCTATCACCAGCCTTAGACATTCATGGGCTCGAGAAAAAAGCCCTGGGGCTAGCCGCAGAGATGAGCCCGAACCAGATCTGGACAGGGAATGTCAGCTTCAAAGAGCTTACACAGGGGTAGCCCAGTGGGGTTGGGGACTGGTTGGAGAAAAGGTCAGTCTGGATGGTCATTGTGAGGTGAGGGGCACAGAGCAAGGAGAGAGTGCAGAGCCACCCAGGACAATCATATGTAGAGTAGAGAACATTCTACATTTCTGCAATTCCCATTGTGTCACTGGCTAAGCTCTGTATCCACTAGGAACAGTTGATTTTTTCTTTTAAGGCATTGGAAACACTTTCTGGAATTATAACTTAAAATTTTAGATTCTCACATTTTCTCTATGAGGGAGCTACTGGATCATAAACTGGGTTGAGGAAATGGCAGCAGAGCGGCTGTAACCTGCAGAAATTTGCCTAGAAAGTGGCCACACAGCAGTTTCACATCTAGCTGTCCATCCTCCAGAAACTCATGACCACGTGCAAAAGAAGACATGTATAAACATGTTTACTGGGGCAATATTTACAATGGTAAAAAATGTGGAAATTACTTGCCAGTGTTTTTCAGCAGGAGACTAGATAGACCAGGGCTTTTACAATAATAGAATAAAGTACAGCAGGTAGAACAAGGAATAATAGTTACAGGCAGCAGCACCACTAACTCTCAAATATATAATATGAGGTGGAAAAGGCAAAATGACACATATGAGATACTATTTGTACATACCTTAGAATTACAAAGCAGTAGCATGTATTGTTTATGGATGCTCACATATAATAAAACTATAGAAATGTGCAGGCTGCCCCTGAGGTGGGAGGCAAGGAAGGGATGGAGAATGTCTTCAGTTGTATTTATAACATTTTATTTCTTCAAGAAAGGGAGTGTACCAGCATGGAGGAATTCTGAAACAAAAGTCTCCAAATATTTACATCTGTTTAATCAACCATGATGATTACTTACATCAGGGTATATGTGTGTGGCTGGTTCTTTTTATTATTTTTGGTATATTTTAAGTATTTTGTGAATAAATTGGTAAATAAAAGCAGAAGGCATCATCCTCCAAACGAAACAAAACAAGAATAACTCAAAAAAACTACTTGAAGTCAAGTAGACTTTTTTCTTAGCTCTGTTCTTGACAAAAGGCTGACCTTCCCAAGGCCCAGCAGTGGCCTCCTTTACTGTGAGGTGAGGAGGAGGGGTCTACACCAGGCTGGAGTAGAGGTATCACATTATCTGACTTCAAATGATACCACAAGGCTATGGTAACCAAAACAGCCTGGTACTGACACAAAATCAACATGTAGATCCATGGAATGAATAAAGAACCCAGAAATTAAGCCCCATACCTACAGCCAACTGATCTTTAACAAAGTCAACAAAAATTAACAATAGGGAAAGGATGCTGGGAAAACTGACTAGCCATATGCAGAAGAGTAACAATAGACCCTACGTCTCACCATAGATAAAAATTAATTCAAGAGGGATTCAGACTTAAATGTAAGCCTTGAAACTGTATAAAAATATTGGAAGAAAACCTAAGAGAAACTCTTCTGGACATGGGCCTAGGCAAAGAATTTCTAAGACCTCAAAAGCAAATGCAGCAATAACAAAAATAGACAAATGGGACTTAATTAAACTAGAAAGCTTCTGCACAGCAAAAGAAACAATCAACAGGGTATATAGACAACCTACAGAATGAGAGAAATTGCAAACTCTGCATCTGACAAATGACTAATCTCCAGAACCTGTAAGGAACTTAAACAAATCAACAACAACAAAAAATCTCCAAATAACCCCATTAAAGAGTGGGCAAAGAACATAAACAGACACTTTTCAAAAGAAGACATACAAGCGGCCAACGAATATGTGAAAAAGATGCCTGATATCACTAAATTCATCAGAGAAATCCACAATGAAATACCATCCCACACCAGTCAGAAAGGCTATTATTAAAAAGTCAAAAAATAACGTATTGGCAAAACTGTGGAGAAAAGGGAACACTTAATACACTTTTGGTGGGAATGCACATTAGTTAGATATGGTTTGGCTGTGTCCCCACCCAAATCCCATCTTGAATTGTAGCTCCCATAATCGCTGTGTGCCATGGGAGGGACCCAGTGGGAGGTAATTGAATCATGGGGGCAGGTCTTTCCCATGTTGTTCTCATGGTAGTGAGTAAGTCTCAGGAGATCTGATGGTTTTATAGGTGGCTTTTCCCTTCCGTCACTCTGCACTTCTGCTTGGTGCTGCCATGTGAAGAAGGACGTTATTTCCCTTTCTGCTGTGATTGTAAGTTTCCTTGGACCTCTCCTGCCATGCTGAACTGTGACTCAATTAAGCCTTACACACCCACACACACACATACACACACACACACACACACACACACACACACACTACCCAGTCTCAGGTATATCTTTATTAGCAGCATGAGACTGGACTAATACAGCAAATTTTTCTGGGTAGTGCTTTAAAGATACCTGAAAAAGTGGAAGTGACTTTGGAACTGCGTAATAGGCAGAAGTTGGAAGTGTTTGGAGGGCTCAGAAGAAGATAGGAAAATGTAAGAAAGTTTGGACTTCCTAGAGACTTGGAGGGCTTAGAAGACAGGAAGATATCGGAAATTTTAGAACTTTTTAGACTCGTTGAACGGCTTTGACCAAAATGCTGATAGTGATATCGACAATAAAGTCTAGACTGAGGTGGTCTCAGATGGAGAGGAGGAACTTGGTGGAAACTAAAGTAAAGGTCACTCTTGCTGTGCAAATAAACTGGCAGTATTTTGCCCCTGCCCTAGAGATCTGTGGAACTTTGAACTTGAGAGAGATAATTTAGGGTATCTGATAGAAGAAATTTCTAAGTGGCAAAGCATTCGAGAGGAAGCAAAGTGTAAAACTTTGAAAAATGTGCAGCCTGACAATGCAGTAGAAAAGGAGAATTCATGTTCTGGGGAGAAATTCAAGTCAGCAGCAGAAATTTGCATAAGTAATGAAGAGCAGAAGGTTAATCACCAAGAAAATGTGGAAAATGTCTTCAGGGTATGTCAGAAACCTTCACAGCAGCTCCTCCCATCACAGGCCTGGAGACCTAGGAGGAAAACATGGTTTCATGGGCCGGGCCCAGGACAACCCTGCTGTGTGCAGCTTGGGACTTGGTGCCCTGAATCCCAGCCACCTCAGCCATGGCTAAAAGGGGCCAACATATAGCTTGGGCTATGGCTTTAGTGGGTGGAAGCCCAAAGCCTTGGCAGCTTCCATGTGGTATTGGTTGGTCCTGCAGGTGCACACAAGAATTGAGGTTTGAGAACTTCTGCCTAGATTTCAGAGGATGTATGGGAACACCTGGATGTCCAGGCAGAGGTCTGCTACAGGGAGAGTGCCCTCATGCAGAACCTCTGCTAGGGCAGTGTGGAAGGGAAATGTGGGGTTGGAGCCTTCACAGAGACCCCCCACTGGGGCACTGCCTAGTGGAGCTGTGAGAAGAGGGGCACTGTCCTCCAGAACCCAGAATGCAGATCCACTAACAGCTTGCACTGTGCACCTGGAAAAGCCACAGAGACACTCAGTGTCAGCCTGTGAAAGCAGCCAGGAGGGGGGGCTATGCCCTGTAAAGCCGCAGGAACAGAGCTGCCCAAGGCCATGGGAGCCTACCTCTTGCATCAGCATGACCTGGATGTAAGACATGGAGTCAAGGAGATCATTTTGGAACTTTAAGGTTTAACGATTGTCCTATTCGATTTTGGACTTGCATGGGACCTGTAGCCTCTTTGCTTTGGCCAATTTCTCCCACCTAGAATGGGGGTGTATTTACCCAATGCCTGTACCCCCATTGTATCTTAGAAGGAACTAATGTGTGTTTGATTTTACCAGCTCTCAGGTGGGAGGAACTTGTCTCAGATGAGACTTTGGACTTGGACTTTTGAGTTAATGCTAGAATGAGTTAAGACTTTGGAGGACTATTAGGAAAACATGACTGGTTTTGAAATGTGAGGACATGAGATTTGGGAGGGGCCAGGGTAGAATGATATGATTTGGCTGTGTCCCCCACCCAAATCTCATCTTGAATTTTAGCTCCTATAATTTCTACGTGTCATGGGAGGGATCCAGTGGGAGGCAATTCAATCACGGGGGTGGGTCTTTCTCTGCTGTTCTTGTGATATTGAATAAGTTTCATGAGGTCTGATGGTTCTATAAAGGAGAGCTCCCCTGCACATGCCTCCTGCCTGCCATCATGTAAGACACGACTTTGCTCCTCCTTCGCTCTCTGCCATGATTGAGAGGCCTCCTCAGTCAGGTGGAACTATGAGTCAATTAAATCTCTTTCCTTTATAAATTACCAAGCCCTGGGTATGTCTTTATTACCAGTGTGAGAATAGACTCATATATAGTTCAATTCCCATGGAAAACAGTGTGAAGATTTCTGAGATAGCTAGAAACAGAGCTACTAATCAGCTCAGCAATCTCACTACTGGGTATCCACCCAAAGGAAAAGAAATCATTTTATCAAAAAGACACCTGCACTCATATGTTTATCACAGCAGTTTTACAATATCAAAGTCATGGAATCAATCTAAGTGCTCATCAACAGATAATTGAATTTTAAAAAGTGATACATATGGCCGGGCACGGTGGCTCACGCCTATAATCCCAGCACTTTGGGAGGCCGAGATGGGTGGATCACGAGGTCAAGAGATCGAGACCATCCTGGTCAACATGGTGAAACCCCGTCTCTACTAAAAATACAAAAGTTAGCTAGGCATGGTGGCACATGCCTGTAGTCCCAGCTACTTGGGAGGCTGAGGCAGTAGAATTGCTTGAACCCAGGAGGTGGAGGTTGCAGTGAGCCAAGATCGCGCCATTGCACTCCAGCCTGGATAACAAGAGCGAAACTCCGTCTCAAAAAAAAAAAAAAAAGTTATATATATATATATATATATATATATATATATATATATATAACCATAGAATACTACACAGCCATAAGAAAGAATGAAATCATATCATTTGCCCATGTTACTTCCTTCTATGATACAATTGGGGTACAGGCATTGGGCAAATACACCTGTGATGTGTGCATGGATGCAGCTGGAGGCAGTAATCCTAAGTAAAATAACTCAGAAATAGGAAATCAATAGCACATGCTCTCACTTATAAGTGGAGCTAAATAATGGGTACACATGGACCTAAAGATGGAAACACTAGGCACTGGGGACTCCAAAAGTGGGAAGGAAAAGAGTGGGCAAGGGTTGAAAAACCACCTATTGGGTACTGTGCTCACTACCTGGATGACAGTTTCACTAGGAGACCAAAGCCCAGCATAATGCACGTTTACCCCCTGAATCTGCAATTAAAAAAATAATAATAATAAAAGGCCTTTTGTCTGTCTGAATGGTTAGGTATTTCCTGCTGTGAGCGGGGAGATGTAAGGATGAGGGAATAGATGGGACTTACCTGTCTATTCCCCTCAGCTCCCCAGAATGGAACACTCCTCAAACAAAGAAACCTCAGCTATCTGGAACATAAGGGCACTGAGTCTGGGCAGGTGACTGTTATTCCCTGATTTGCAAAACCTTAACCATTCTGAATAGTTAATTAGACAAGGGGAGAGTTTATCATATATTTCCTTCTCTTTTTTTCTCTCTTCCTTCTTGGACAGACTACACTGAACATAACTTGAGAAACAAATGTGAAGACTTGTGATGAGAGATAATGTGCCTGCGTGACTATTTAGCATCTGTTGTCCCTGCTAGAACGCAAGCCATGTGAGACTGGAATGACGCTGGTCCCTGCAGCCATCTCCAGGTCAGTACAGGGCCTGCAGAGAATAGCACTCAATATGGATAGCTGAATAAAGGCAGGCCTGCTAGGGGCTGAGATCCCAGCCCTCAGAGAATCTGCAGTGCAGCAAAGAAACAGGGTAGATAGGCGATGAAGAGACAGTAAGATGGAAGGATGGGCAAGGAGACACCAGCAAATAAAGGAAGGTAGAGTGAAGAAAATAACAAAAGTGGGCTCTTTGCTGAATACCCATGAAGGGTGCCCATCCCTGGTCCCACTAAGATGGGAGCGGGAGGTCATGTGGTACCAGTATGGATGACCACCCCACTTGATCGGACCGTGGGTGGAAATCTGACTAAAGCCTGACCCATCAGATTCTTCTTTGGGCTTTGAAGCTGAAGAAACCATTGTACTGAGTAAGAGAAAAATTTGGCTGTCTTTGAACCTGGGCATGATGGGGGTTAGAAAGAGTGAGAGGAAGAGAGCAGCTGTTTCATTCCACAATGTCACTCTTGTTCTTGGTTCCAGCCTTGCATGAGCCTTTCCGACAACCAGCTGCACCATCAGCCCTGAAGGATGGTCAGATGTTTTCGGTGTTCTTCTTACATACTTTCCTTTTGGTTTGAGCTATGTTTGGTGGCTTTCTGTTACTATCTATCAAACTGTCTTAATTGAGACACTGATCATTCGTACAAATGTTTGCGTTGGGGCTGCTTATAGTTTAATAAGGCATTCCTCTTTGAGGAAGGTCTGCTTTAGAGGAAGTTGCCACCTGCCTTGAGACCCATGAGTAAGAATCAGAGGGCCACCAGGTCCTGCTAAACAGGGAAAAGAATCACCTCCTCCTAGTTAGCCTCCCGCCAGGATCACCTCCCCCTGGTTAGCCTCCCACCAGGATCACCTCTCCCTGGTTAGCCTGTAGTGCCAGCCAGCAATTTCATGGAGGCTTCCCAGTTCCTGCCTATAACTTGCTATTGTTTTGAAGAAATTGGTGCCAAGATTTTTCTGAGTGGAAATTCCATCTGGCTTTGGAAAGAGTGTTCACATGGATTCAGGGTTTCCATGAGTAACAGCCACTGAATGTCCAAAACATACATTTAATTTGCCAACTTTCTGTGGGTGGGTGAGCAAAAGAGACCCAGAGGACCATGTTCTGGCCATCATCCTTGAACGGTAACACAAGAGGGACAAGCCTCAAGCCTGGCTGTCTTGCCTTTTTATTCAGCAGGTGGATACACATGCTCCATATTTTCTTGCATGTGTGTTTAAAGTAGAGGATGACTAAGGAGCAAGAGAATTTTGGCGGAACCAGTGCCATAAAAGGGAAATAATAATTGATGTTATTAGACAACTTCAGAGGAAGAATATCTAGAAATGTGTTTCTACCCAATTCTCTCCACCGCTTGGAACAGAATGATGTTTATTTCTTCTCTGGAGCAGTTTTTAATGCTGGCTGCAAAATAGCATCACCCTTTTAGAAGTTTGACAAGCAGATACAGATACCTGGGTGCTGCATGTAGAGATGCTGAGTCAGTAAGTATGAGATGGGGCCCCTTAGTACTGTGACCCATTCCTAGTTCTGCAGACCGTAAGGGAGACTCCTTGCTAAGGAGTCTCTTATCAGGCCTCACTACAAAGCCCTCCTCCCGCCCCATCAACCTCTCTTCTAACCTCTGGCATAGCCTGGTCAGGCCCAGCAGTGCTTGCTTTTCTGTGGAGGTGGCTGGAAGCTGCTGGAGTCAGGGAAAGAGCTGAACTCGTACTACACACGCCAGGGTTTGGGTTCTGGCTCTGACCCTCCCTACCAGACTTGACTATCCCAGGGCTCTCTAGTTCAAACCACAGGGCTCCTAGCCCCTACTAGCTGTCCCGCAGGTCATCTAAGATAGCTCCAAAGGATGTGTTTGTGCCTTTAAGATTTCCGGTCACCTTCATTCCCACCATCTCCAAAACAGTTGAGCCATTTTGAAGACAGTAGCCAAGACTCACAGGTGCTGCGCTCAGACAGGGTGTTTCCAGTTAGGTGGGGCAGCTCCTGTTGATCTTTTGCTACGTTAAGATCCTTGCAGGTGGGCAGGGAAAAGCAATGAACCGCTAATTTACACAACACTGTAAATGCATCTTGAACGTATTATGCTAAGTGAAAGGAGCTAGATTGAAAAGGCTACATGCTGATCCCTTTTATATGATGTTATAGAAAAGGCAGAACTATAGGACTGTACATAGATCACTGGTTGCCAGAGGCTAGGTCGGAGAACAGGTGCACTATAAAGGAGCCTGGAAACATTTGGAGGATCCTATACCTTGATTGCGGTGGTGGATACATGACATTGGTATACATTTGTCACAACTTATAGAACTGTACACTAAAAATACTAAATTTAATACATATAAAAATTATCAAATTAAAATAAAATGGAAGAAAAGTAAGTTACTTGCCTAAGATAAGAGCCAGGGATTCGGATAGGTGTGTTGAACTCCCAGCTCCTGACCCCTGACCCCTCAAAACCCTCGGTCAGCTCTACAGGGGAGAAGGGCCACTTCTTAGGAAAGGGTGTGCTGTCTGTGGTCAGGTTTGTCAGAAAAAGAAGCAAGCAGTGGGGCATCATAGTGTGGGGAAAGGAAGTGTGTTCTAGTCACAGTTTTGGTACCTTACGGATTTGTAATACTGGATAAACTAATATATATCTCTAAACCTTAATTTTTCTCATCTTTTATGTAGTTTCTCCTTTGGGAATAATAAAAGACTACCTTTAAAAAGATCCATGTTGAGAGGCCATGCAATTTAATTGTAAAATCAGGGCCTTGGGAGCAAGCCCAGCTCTGCATTCCTCCTTGCCCAGGTGACTTGAACAGATTTCTCCATTTCTCTGAGTTTCATTTTTCTCGTCTATAAAAGGAGGTCTCCATCTCCTGGGACTGTTATGAGTCTTACAAGAAATGGTTCCTTAAAACACTTATTAAATTGCCTGGCAAGGAGCAAGCATCCGTGCATGTTAGCAATTATTATATTATCAGTATCCACTTCATTACGAGGCCCAGCCCACAAAGCTTTAGAAAGTGAGTAAGGAACAGAGCTCCCTTTGTGTGTACCCAGTGGGGCTCATGGGAAGGCAGGGAGAGGGAAGCGTCCACAACAATTTTGCTTAGACCACAAAGTGTTATGAAGGGTCTTGGAGCAGACAGCTCTTTCTGTTTGCGCAGGCAAACCTTTTATCGGCCTTGGCGCCCAGTGCTGCCAGGATGGCTGGGTCAGAAGAAGTTCACATAATAAACATGCTCTGTACCCAGAACGCGCTCTCATCCACACCTAGGTCCTGTGGCTGAGGCTCTCACATTTTAGACTCCTTTTTTTTTCTCTCAAAATCTCAGGATCTCCACATTTCTCCCTGAAATACAATTTCCACCTGGCCCTCTGACGAAATATGAACAAGATTCAAATTAAGGGACTTGTCTAAAGTCCCACTGGTAACAAGTGAAAGACTTTGCAGGGTTGGAACAATTTGGATAGATACTGCTAAAATTGTATCTTCTCATTTTGATTCCTCTGTCGTCATGCTCCATTTATCCCTTCCCAGGAGTGGGTCTGTTTGCTTTATATCTCTGCAAGATGATAGCCTCTTGGCTGTTTGGCTGTGCTACTTTGGAAATTCACCCACTGGTCACTACTGCCAGGAACACATACCAACATCTATCTTCTTCAAATTTTAGCAAGTTTCAGAATTGCCTGGGGACAGAGGGAGTGCATGTGAAACACAAGCTTCTGGAATGGGCCCTAGACTTTGCAGTTCTAGCAAGTTCCCAGATGATTCTAATACTATTGGTCCAGGAACCAAATCTTTAGTACTTCTATTCTTGATTGTTAGGGAAATAAGCTTCACCTGGTGGTAAGCAGCACAGGCATTTCTGGTAGCACTGTAGCCCAAGTAAAAGATATTTTGACTGTAGATAAAATGAAAATAAAAGTTGAAGTGTTTTCCATGCTTTACATTCCACTTTCTGCCAGAAGTTTAGTCCTTGTGAACAAGATGCCTACTTCCCCTTTGCCTTCCGCCATGACTGTAAGTTTCCTCAGGTATCCCACATGAATTCTTCCTCCCTGTGGAACTGTGAGTCGATTAAATTTGTTTCCTTTATAAATTACCTAGTCTTGGGTATTTCTTTATAACAGCATGAAAACACACTAATACAAATAGGCAGGTGTTGAAGAGAAGTCTGCCTTTACCAGCTGATGGCTGCATACATCTCAAAGAGGGGAGCTGACAGTTTAAGGGATCAAATAGGACTTAATATCTCTTAAAAGTTAAACACTAGATGAGCAGAGAAATTGTGTTTTAAGGATCACATTTTATAAAACTGCAATAATATACTCTCTTCACCTACCAAAAGAATTAGGCAGCTCTATCTATTCTCATTTGTTCATTCTACAATTGTATATTGGGAGCTTAAAAGTCATTGGCTCTGTTCTAGGTGCAGGAATAGAGACAAGCAAAATAGCAAAGCCCTGTTTTAATGCCACCACCACCACACACACACAGAAATAAATAATACTTTAGGTGGTAATCAATGCTATGAAAAATATAAAGCAGAAAAGGGTCTAAGAAGAAGAGTTGTCTTTTAAAACGTGTACTACTTTGGAGAGACTTTTCTGTTAAGGTGACATTTGAGCAAAGGTGCAAAGAAAGTGAGGGAATGGTGTCTGTTAATGGTCTAGTGTCCAGAATAAAGAACTCTTATAACTCAACTACAAAAAGCCAAAAAAAAAAAAAAAAAAAAAAAAAAAGTGGGCAAAGGATTCGACTTGGTATTTCTCTAAAGAAGATATACAAATGGCCAAAAAGTACATGAAAAGATGCTCAACATCATTAGTCATTAGAGAAATGCAAATCAAAACTACCATGAGATGCCACTTCACACCCATTAGGGCTGCTATACTAAAAAGGAAACGGAAAACAGCAAGCGTTGGTAAGGATGTGGAGAAATTGGAACCCTCATACATTGCTGGTGGGTGATATGGCTTGGCTGTGTTCCCACCCAAATCTCATCTTGGATTGTAGTTCCCATAATCCCCACATGCTGTGGGAGGAACCCTATGAGAAATGACTGGATCATGGGAGCAGTTTCCCCCATTCTGTTCTCATGATAGTGAGTGAGTTTTCACAAAATCTGATGGTTTTATAAGTGTCTGGCATTTCCCCTGCTGGCACTTCTCTCTCCTGCCACCATATGAAGAAGGATATGTTTGCTTCCCCTTCTGCTGTGATTGTAAGTTTTCTGAGGCCTCCTGGGCCATGCTGAAGTGTGAGTCAAACCTCTTTCCTTTATAAATTACCCAGTCTTGGGTACTTGATAGCAGTGTGAGAACAGATCAATATAGTAAATTGGTATCAGGAGTAAGGCACTGCTCTAAGGATACCCCAAAATGTGGAAGTGACTTTGGAACTGAGTAACAGGCAGAAGTTGGAAAACTTTGAAGGGCTTAGTAGAAGACAGGAAAATGTGGGAAAATTTGAAACTCTTTTCTTTTCAGACGGAGTCTTGCTCTTGTCGCCCAGGCTGGAGTGCAATGGTGCAATCTTAGCTCACTGCAACCTCTGCCTTTTGGGTTCAAGTGATTCTCCTCAGCTTCCCGAGTAGCTGGGATTACAGACACCCGCAACCACACCCAGCTAATTTTTGTATTTTTAGTAGAGACAGGGTTTCACCATGTTGGCCAAACTAGTCTTGAACTCCTGACCTCAGGTGATCTGCCCGCCTCAGCCTTCCAAAGTGCTGGGATTACAGGCATGAGCCACAGCACCCAGCCTGAAAGTTTGGAACTTTCTAGAGATTTGGAGGGCTCAGAAGACAGGAAGATGTGGGAATGTTTGGAACTTCCTTGAGACTTGTTGAATGGCTTTGACCAAAATGTTGGTAGTGATATGGAGAGTGAAGTTCGGGCAAGGTGGTCTCAAATGGAGGTGAGGAATGTGCTGGGAACTGGAGTACAAATCATTCTTGCTATGCTTTAGCAAAGAGGCTAGTGGCATTTTGCCCCCGCCCTAGAGATCTGTGGGACTTTGAACTTGAGAGAAATGATTTAGGGTATCTGTTGGAAACAATTTCAAAGTAGCAAAGCATTCAAGAGGAAGAAGAGCATAAAAGTTTGGAAAATGTGCAGCCTGACAGTGCGATAGAAAAGAAAATCTCATTTTCCAGGAAGAAATTCAAGCCAGCTGCAGAAGTTTTCTTAAGTAATGAGGAGCTGAATGTTAATCACCAAAACAATGGGGAAAATGTCTCCAGGGCACGTCAGAGACCTTCACAGCATCCCCTCCCATCACAGGCCTGGCCTAGGAGGGAAACGGTTTTGTGGGCTGGGCTCAGTGCCTCCTTGCTCTATGCAGCCTCAGAACATGATGCCCTACGTCCCAGCTATTTCAGCTCCAGCCGTGGCTAAAAGGGGCTAACAGACAGCTTGGGCCATTGCTTCAGAGGGTGCAAGCCCCAAGCCTTGGCAAGTTCCATGTGATGTTGAACCTGCAGGTGAACAAAAAACAAGAAGTGAGCTTTGGAAACCTCCACCTAGATTTCAAAGGATGTATGGAAATTCCTGGATGTCTAGGCAGAATTTTGCTGCAGGGACAGAGCCTTCGTGGAGAGCCTCTGCCGGGACAATGTGGAAGGGAAATGTGGAGTTGGAGCCCTCACACAGAGTCCCCACTGGGGCACTGCTTAGTGGGGCTGTAAGAAGATGGCCACTGTCCTCCATGCCCCAGAATGATATGTCTCCTGACAGCTTGCACTGCGTGCCTGAAAAAGTCACAGACTCTCAACTTCAGCCCATGAAAGCAGCCAGGAGTGGGGCTATGTCCTGCAAAATCACAGGCAGAGACCTGCCCAAGGCTGTGGGAGCCCACCTCCTGCATCAGCACTACCTGGATGAGAGACATAGAGTCAAAGGAGATCATTTTGGAAATTTAAGGTTTAATTACTGCTCTATTGGATTTTGGACTTGCATGGGGCCTGTAGCCCCTTTGTTTTGGCCAATTTCTCCCAGTTGGAATGGGTGTATCTATCCAATGCCTGTACCCCCATTGTATCTTAGAAGTAACTAGTTTGTGTTTGATTATACCAGCTCATAGGCAGGAGGAACTTGCTTTGTTTCAGATGAGACTTTGGACTTGGACTTTTGAGTTAAGGCTGAAATGAGTTAAGACTTTAGGGGACTGTTAGGAAGGCATCATTGTGTTTTAAGATGTAAGGACATGAGATTTGGGAGGGGCCAGGGTGGAATGATAAGGTTTGGCTGTGTCCCCACCCAAATCTTATCTTGAATTGTAGTTCCCATAATCCTCACGTATCATGGGAGGGAACCAGTGGGAAATGATAATGGGAGTGGTTTCCCCATGCTGTTCTTATAATAGTGTGTGAGTTCTCTTGAGGTCTGATGGTTTCATAAATGTCTGGTATTTCCCCTGTTGGCACTTCTCTTTCCAGCTGCCATGTGAAGAAGGACATGTTTGCTGCCTCTTCTGTCATGACTGTAAGTTCCCTGAGGCCTCCCCAGTCATGCAGAACTGTGAGACAATTAAACTCCTTTCCTTTGTAAATTACCCAGTCTTGGGTAATTCTTCATAGCTGTGTGAGAATGGACTAATACAGTGGGGATGTAAAATGGTTCAGTCACTATGGAAAATAGTTTGAAAGTTCCTCAAAAAGTTGAACATAGAATTACCATATGGCTAGAAGTTCTACTACTAGATTTGAAAACAGGGAGTCAAACAAGAACATATATACACATGTTTATAGTATTACTAGTCATAATAGCCAAAGTTCAAACACGAACATATACACACATGTTTATAGTACTACTATTCATAATAGCCAAAAGGCAGAAACAGCCCAAATTTCAACAGATGAGTGGATAAACAAATTGTGGTATATCCACACAATGGAATATTATTTGATCATAAAAAGAATGAAATGCTGATATAAGCTACAATGTGGGTGAACCTCCAGAACGTTATGCTAAGTGAAAGAAGCCAGCCATAGGAGGACAAATATTGTGACTTCATTTATATGAAATATCCACAATAGATACATTCATCATGATTGCTCTGTGCTAGGGAAGGGGTGAGAGAAAAGAGGAGAAACTGTTTACTTAATGAGTACGAGGTTTTACTCTGAAGTGATGAAAATTATTTTGGAACTATATAGAGGTAGTTAGGTATACAGCACTGTGAATATACTAAGTGTCATTGAATTGTTCACTTTAAAACAATTGATTTATGTTATGTGAATTCCACCTCAATAAATTACTAGAAAAAGAAGTGAGGCATGGAATGATGCCAAGACAAATTGCTAAGGCAGAAAAGAAGTGCAAAACGCTGTGTGCAGTACATTACTGTGCAAATATCAGCATGGAATTTCCCCTATTTTTGATTTACCTTTCTGTACCTGATGAAATTTAGTGCATCTATTACCTTTGCAAAACAAAAAACAAAACTATTTTTAAAAACCAGTGATGACTTCAGAGTCAGACCTGGGCTGAAATTCCAGATCGTCCGCTCCCCAGCTGATGAGCTTGTGTCGCTTGAGTTCTCTCAGTCCCAGGTTCCACATCTGTAATGTGGAGTGATAATTCTTCCTATTTTCCCACCTGTCAAGTATGTTAATGAGATTGTGCATGTGAAGGTCACAGTTCTTGGGATTCAGTGAATGCTGAGTAAGTGGCTGTGGATAGCTTTTGTTCACATTTCTGACACTGAATGTTTAGGTTTTCTCCACAGCAACAAGTGCTCCAACTCTTTGGCTACCAACCGGGTGTTCTAGAATTCAGTACAGCTCATACAGCTCGGACACTAAGTATCTACAGGTAGTGCAGACCCTACAGGTTAAGGGCTCAGTCTCCCAAGACTGCCCCCACTTCAGAGGCCAATAGCAAGTTCCAGCTTGTCACCTGTGCTTCTGACTAACAGGCTAGAAATGGAGGGTTCCCATGGACCCCTCCTCAGTTTGATAATTGGCTGAAATTGCTCACAGACAAGCACTCATTGTTGCTCATTTGTTTACTTTACTTATTAATACCTGAAAAGTGCTTTGCTTACTGCTACCAGTTTATTATTGATGATACGACTCAAGAACAACCAAAGAGCAGAAATGCATAGAGCAAGTCATGGGGGGCAGGGAGGGGCCGTCCAGGTTCACCACTCTCTGCACCTCAAGGTGTTTACAAACCCAGAAGCTCTCCAGGCTTCACTGTTTAGGGGTTTTATGGAGATTCTAACACAGGGATATAATGAATTAAATCCTTGGCCATGGGTAATTAACTTTATCTCCAGCCCCTCTTGCCTCTCCCAAAGTCAGGGCTGGGGCTGAGAGTTCTAATCATACCTTGGCCTTTCTGGTGGCCAGACCTGAAGCTGTGTAGTGCCCCCCCAGCCACCCGTCATCTTATTAGCATACAAAAGACACTCTTATTACTCCAGATATTCCAAGGTTTTAGGACATGTGTGCCAGGAACCAGGGTCAAGGACCAAATATATACTTCCCATTGTGCCTCAGGTTGTTATTAACCAGGTCCTTAAAGGAAGAAAGAAAAGAGAAAGCAAGAAAAACACAATTTAAACTGCTTCCTAAATCTATGCATGATTTTTTATTTTCAGTGGTGTAAGAGGCCTTGAGGTTTTGCAAACCAAAGGTAAAAGCAAAGCCATGTGTTACTGAAACACCAAGGGTTCAATCTAGGTCCTGCTGCTCACTGCATAGAAAGCCAATCACTGAAGAAGGCTTTAATCGGGTGCTGCAGCTAAGGATATGGGAGATCAGTCTCAAATTCGTTTTGCTGACCAATTAAAATCAGAAGTTTATATGGTAGAGAAGAAATGCTAACTACATGCAGGAAAACAGAAGTTGGGGAAATTCAAGGAAGAGGAGGTGGTCAACAGGAAGCACGGAGTCACTAGGCAATCATGGTAGGTGAGGGTCTGGCATCTCGTTGTCCAGATGTGATGATCTGGTAAGTTTCAGTTCCTTGATACATCTGGGAGGCCTGATGGCTTCCTGAGAAAAGAACTCACATAAGAGAAATGTAACTTTCTTAAGTTTTAACATTGGGGGGATCAATTTCTGTGTTTATTTAAAAGAAACTATAGAAACTGCAGTTCTGTGGGATGATTGGGCCAGTTTCACATGCATCAGACACCCCAGTGAAACACTCCAAGTCTGAGAGAGGTGGACCACAGCCCATGTTCTGGGCTGCCCGTGCACACTGAAGTCAAGTGTGTTCTTTTTGGGCTTCAGGATAGAGCTTGACCACACTCATGGACACAGAGAAAGCCAGTCAGCAGAAGGAGGCAAGAACAAATCCCTCACCTGGGGAGAAGCAGAGACCAAGCCCAGAGATGGCACTCCTGTCCCTGGTTCCTGCCACTTTCAGAGGCAGCCTGTCTCGCCACATCTTTGAGATCCATGAGGCACCTCTGCCAACTTAGAATGAATTCTTCGTTTTGCTTTAATTAGCTCAAATTGGTTATGTTATAGCTAGGACTAAAGAGTCCTAGCTAACACAGAGAGAAAATCTCTGGAGACCTCTTTTGTTACCAGCCAAGTCCAGGTCTGTTCTGCCCATGCACAGTAAATCAATAACTGTAAGATGGGTTTTGCAAAAGAGAAAAAATGTATTCGGAAAGGCACCAAGCCAGGAGGTAGAAGAACAGCTCTCAAATCTGCCTTCCCAAAGATAAGGCTTAGGGATATTTACAGGTGAGGGAAGGGGAGTGGCTAAGGCATGGGGAAAGGTAATTGGCAGTGGATAAAATGAAGTAACAGGTTAGTTCTGCAGAAGCATAGCTGGAGTTCATGGCATTTTATAGGACATATGTACAGAAAATGACAACGTTCGCATGATCTGAAGGTGAGGTTTTTGTGCCTCCAACATAAAAAGCCACCTCTCAGGCATGCGCGCAGGCCAAGTTGAAGGATCAGAGGTCTCAACCAGTTTGAACTGGACAGAAACTGGTCCAAGTTTATTTCACATTTATTGGGCAGTACTGTGCACCAGGCCTTCTGCTAAATGCCAGTGCTGAGATTAATTACACAGCGTCCTGGACAGCCAAAGGCTCTCAGAGCCAAGCTTCTGAAAAACATCAGAATCAACTATTACCATGGTGACCTGTGAATGTTATCTATAAAGCAGCCCATGAAGGTTAAGTTTCTGCATTCGGCAGCTCAGCCTTCAGCTATGTTGACCTTCAGCTTAATGGGTAAAGGGAATAAAATAATGAAAAGCAAACAGTATGGGCAGACCTGATCAAATTAACCCTTTGGTTTCACTTTTTATTCACATTTCTGGCTTTGCTTAACCAACAAAAACAAATTCTGTGCAAGCCAGGATGGGCAGGGGTGAGGTAGGCAGAAGGATGATTCCAAGGCCTTCCAAATGTTAACTCTGAGAGGCAGAGTTGGGTGAGAATAACGGCGGCCCCCAGTTGCAAATCAAATACAAATGGGATCAGCCTGTTTAAAAATAAGAACTGCGAAGGACACAAAAATTCTGATTCTTTCCATGATAGCTCTCCAAAACTCTCACAAAGCATTTTGTTCCTTTTTTTCTGGTGCCTCCCTGGACCTTCTTCTCCCTCCCTGATCCCCCCAGCCTGGGTTGGAAGCCCCTCCAATGTGCTGCTGTGTCACCAGGGACTTACACATGTCCTCTTCACCTTACCATTCTATAATTGTATCTTTGTCTGAGAGCCTTTGGCTGTCCAGGACACTGTGTAATTGATCTCAGCACTGGCATTTAGCAAAAGGCCTGGTGCACTGTACCACCCGTAAATGTGAAATAAATAGGTGACTTGGTTCTGTGCTCCATCACTCCATGTCAGATCTCAGACAAAACAAATTGATTCGGCAGCTTGGCTCTGTCATGCACCCACACATTCCCCCAGCCCAGTTTCTTCCTCTTCAGTCATAAAGTACGACATTCCCAGATGTGGCAAGGCCAAGAGGTGGCTTAGGTGGAGGACTGATGAGTCAGAGGCAGCTTGGAGATGTGTGCTTCAGACCTACCCTAAATACTCCTTTGTACCCCTGGCCAAGATTCTCTCCTTGACCAAACTCTGAATTCTGTTTTTAAATAGGCTCTGACTTTCGGGTTTCTGTGTTTGTTTCTGCATTATCCAATTTTAGTAAGGATCCTTCTAAGTCATTGTAACCTGAACCTCTTGCCCTCAATATCTGATCAGGTTCCTCTGCTATCCCATAGGTGATCTCCAATCACCTTGGCCCATCTTCAGCAAGAAAGTGATTGGGTCTGTTTAGCCAGAACTCCCTCATACCCCAGTGTTTCCTCTTGGTATTTTTCCATCCAATGACATCTATGTGGATTCCTAATTAGGGAAAAATAGTCAGGCTGGTGGGACCAGGGGAAAGCCAAAGAAAAAGCAGATAAGCTACAAGTCTCCTTTTCTTCATGGTCCAGGACATATAGCCCTCCTGCACAAATAACTCACAATGTTTCTGCACCCAGCTATCACCAGACCCTCAGCTGATACAAAAAAAATTCCAAGTTCATTCATTGCAACCTTGGCATTATCAGTACTGCACATAACACCCTGTAGCCCAAGAACTATTCTATAAAATCTCCAGCAAGCTTTTGTTTCTCTGCAGTGAGCTTCTCTCTTGCTGGCTGCCTGTTGCTCCTTGGCAATGTATTTTTATACCCTCTGTAATAAATCTGCCTTTCTTTACCTCCAGCTGTGTTGGTAAGTTCTTTTACCCCTGCACCACTGGTCCAGAGAGCTGCTGCTCACTCCTGACATCCTATCCTCCTCCTTAGCTTTAAATTCCCACTTTTCCTTGTTGTATTCAGAGTTGAGCCCAATCTCTCTGCCCCACTGCCAAACCCCACTGCAGAAGCCCCTATATCGATGCAATAGTTCCCCTGAATTAGGTCTGGCTGTTCTTTGACAAGTATCATGAATAATTTTTTCTTTAACACCCCCTGCTCCCAAGTCTTTGCTAAATCAAAGTAATGCTCTAACACACAGGCAATTAACCTTCTCACCGTCTCATTCAAATCATGAATAAAGAATCTTTCAGAAGTCTTTCTAATGCTATTGTATTGATCACTCTATTTACTCATGGAAGCCTGAAGCCTGACACTGAGATGGCAGCTGACATGCTTCACTGCTTCCAATGCCACTCCTGGGCGCTGGGGATGTAACTGAGACTGGGAATACCTGCCTTTACATGGCCGTGGGCTGGGGATGCTGGTCATGCTGCCATTTGTAGATAACGGAAAGTATACCTTTAAGTCTGCCTTTCTTTGGTTCTCAAGATATTTAATATCTGACCAGCTACCCTAACTTTGGTGCTGCTCTATTTGATCTTTCACGCTCAGTTGTGAGTCATCCGTGACCTCTTTGACTCTGCTGGAATTCTGAATTCCTTCCTTATTTCTGCTGTTGGAGGTCCCAGCGCTAATGAATAATAGCAAGTGGTCGGAACCTCCTGCGGCTCATGGCTTGCCCAGCTCCCCTGTGTCACACTAAGGCCTTGTCAATCAAAACCACCCCTTTCCCCATGGAAGGGCAAAAGGCAGATCCAGTAAAGTGTAATTAGAGTGCATTTCAACGATTTCGTGGAACACGAGTCATACCTTAATGCATGTATTCAATGACTACTTGGAAAAACAGCAAGTAACGAAATAACATGCTGCCACCTTTTCATGAATTTCTTTTTTTTTTTTTTGAGACGGAGTTTCGCTCTTGTTACCCAGGCTGGAGTGCAATGGCATGATCTCGGCTCACCGCAACCTCCGCCTCCTGGGTTCAGGCAATTCTCCTGCCTCAGCCTCCTGAGTAGCTGGGATTACAGGCACGCACCACCATGCCCAGCTAATTTTTTGTATTTTTAGTAGAGACGGGGTTTCATCTTGTTGACCAAGATGGTCTCGATCTCTTGACCTTGTGATCCACCCGCCTTGGCCTCCCAAAGTGCTGGGATTACAGGCTTGAGCCACCGCGCCCAGCCCCATGAATTTCTATTGTCACTATGTACAAACGCACCAATATCATATTCTTAATTATCTTCCAGGCCAAAATTATGCATCAGAAGTGAAGATTAAACATGATTATTCTAAGAGGGAAAGAGCATAGTATTTATTTTTGTAGAAAGAGAAATAAAAGGTCATTTGGTTTTGCCAACTGATGTGGTTTGGGTCTGTGTTCTCCCCCCACCACATGTTGAATTGTAATCCCCAGTGCTGGAGGTGGGACTCGGTGGGAGGTGACTGGCTCATGGGGGTGGCTTAGCACCATCCCCGTAGTACTGTCTCCTGACAGAGTCCTCACTGGATCCGGCCGTTGAAAAATGTGCGACCCCTCCTCCCTCTCTCTTTTCCCCCTGCTGTGGCCCTGTAAGATGTGCCTGCTTGCCAGTCACCTTCCACCATGGTTGTAAATTTCCTGAGGCCTCCCTAGAAGCCGTCATGCTTCCTGTACAGCCAGTAGAACTGTGAGTCAATTAAACCTCTTTTCCTTATAAATTACCCAGTCTCAGTCTCAGGTATTTATCTCTAGCAGTGCAAGAATACACGAATACACCAACCTTCACTATACATTAACAGATGCAGCAGAAATGGTGACCTTTTTTCCATATGAAATTCATTTGCATGTATGTGTGAAACCCAAAAGAGGAGAAGGAGTTCTTACTCAAAAGTTACTCAAAATTAATGTATAGTGGCCTTAGTCATTGATATTAATTTTGGCCAGTTTCTTAACACTAGATGCATATAGAATTTTCTGGGAAGCTTTTAAACCATCAATGCCTGATCTGCACATCCAGAAATTCTGCGACAATAGATTTTAGTGCCTACAGTCTAGGCTTTTGTTACTTTTTATTTCCTTCATACAAAAAATTTCCCAATAATTGTCTCTTTTATTTTGACAAACAAGCTTAAATTTGCAATACATTGTATCCTCATACAGAAGCCAGACAATGGAAGCTTAAACATTCATTGAGAACAACAAGGAGGTCTAAGAATAGGAATGAGAACAAGAATGAGATAAGCCAAATTTCATTTTTTACCTCTATCAAAAGAGAAAAACAACAAGAACCACCTTATCCCTATTATGAGAAGAGCCTGTCCCTCCATAGAAATTACAGTGGCTTTTTAATCAGTGAGTCTAAGCAGTGGGGAAAATATCTAAATCTGACTCTACTCTTTTTTTGACAAGTCCTGTCACTTTCAAATGAGCCTTCCTTAGATCCCTTAGAGACACTCGTCCTGCCACTTTGGGGCCAAGGTGGCCATTCTCTATTTTCAGGTCTTCCTCAGGCTGCTTCCGGGCCCTGTCTCTAGAAGAGAGCAGGCAGCCCTACATCTTTGAGGGTTGAGAGGCATGGGCCAGGGGTCCAGCCCAAGGAAATGGCAACAGGGAACAGAATATTCCTGAGAGCAGAGCAGGTATTTTCTCTGCCTCTCTGATGGTTCCGAGGAGCCCACCTTTCTTGACTGCATCTTCTCTTTATTCTGGCAGGAAAATGTGAGACAGATTGTAGGAGGACATAGCCCAGCGGTGGCTTCTCCAACTGGGCAAGTCCCCCACTCTGTGTCCTTCAGGGGACATAGAGCCCTGGTCTCCAGGCTACAAACAGGGCCTGGCCCTCCCAAGGAATAGGCTCCAGGTTGCTGCTCTAAAGCAACTCAGAGCCAGAAACCAGAGCAGAAGCCTGTGACATGGAGAAAAACCATTTCTGAAGTGGTTAAAAAATGAGAACAACTAGATGCCAAATTCCTGGTAGCTGGGGGTTGGTGGGACTTTGATGTACATTGCTTTGGGTTAGAACTAGACTTAGAAACTGGAAAACTGGCCAAGCCTTGCAGATGGAGACAGTTCTGCTTCAAGGAAAAGGGCCTGTGCAGAAATTAAATTGGGGAAGGGGAGTTGTTGCAGGGACAGGGAACCAGGAGTCTGACAACCATGACCTTCCCGGGCGCCAAAACCTCATTACCTTGCTGGGGCAGCCCCTCAGCTCCAGCCTACTCACAAGGCCTCTGCTCCAAGCCTGTCCTCATCGTGTGCCATCTGAATTATTCCAAAGGGGTTTCCAGCCTCTCATCCAATAGTGCTGTCTAATGCTCAGGAGGCTGTGGCAGGAGAATAGCTTGAACCTGGAAAGCAGAGGTTGCGGTGAGCTGGTGAGCTAGATGGCATCATTACCTTCCAGCCTGAGCAACAAGAGTGAAACTCCATCTCAAAAAGAAAAAAGGTAATTCAAAATATTCTAGTAATTGCATTAAATAAAAAGTAACAGGTATAATACATTTTAATACTATATTCTATTTAATCTAATGGACACAGAATACTATTATTTCAACATGTAAGCAATAGAAAACTTATTGACGAGACTGAGATATTTTATATTCCCTTTTTCATATTAAGCCTTCAGAATCCCATGTGTGTTTTACACATAGAACATATCTCAACTCTCACTGGCTCAGTAGCCACATGCAGCTAGGGGTTGCCCTGCTGAACAGCACAGGGCTGATTGGTCGCAAAAATGATCTTTCAACACTGCTGAACAGACATTTTCATTTCCCTCTTAAAGTGTTAAAAATATTTGTATAGTTTTTTGGCACACTAATCCCAATTTTAAGGATCTATTCTTGAAAAATATTTACATAAATGTAAAAAGAAATCTGAACAAATATATTCATTATAGTTCTTATTGGAAGAGTCTGGGCTCTGAAGTCAAATTGCCCACATTTGAATCATGGCCCTGCCACTTAAATGGCTGCATGCTTGAGTAAATGACTAACTGTTAGCTTCCATTTCTTCATCCATTAGATCTTCTCCAGTAGACTATTTACAAAGATTAATGAAATAATCCACCTAAAATGCTTGTATGTGCTTAACAAATCTTATCTATAATTATTGTTACCAACAGAGAAAAAGTGTTACAACTGAAATGTCCAGTAATTTAGAAACTGAATTATGGCACATTCATATGGTTTAAGCTACCTTCAAGCAGGGACTACGTTTTATTCCCTATCACATGACACATAGCATGTGTCGGATACATGGTGGGCACTCAGGAAGTATGGGAAGGATGAATGGCATGGGAAGCCTTTAGAGTAAATGCAGCTAGTGAATGTATGCATGGAGGCTGGCAGCCCCACACCTGCCAGCACCCTGCCCCTTCCACCACGGACTCACTGGTGTGAGTGTGAGTGTGGACACCAACAATCTCACCCCACCAGCACCCTGCTCCCATCATGCTGCCACCGCCATTGCAATGAGCATGTGCAGGAATGCGGCAGCCCTACTCCCACTAGTGTGAACCCCAGCTGACATGTACACCAGGCTGCACTGCCACAGCTGATGGCACATGTGACCGAGCATGGATCCCACTGCCATCACCCTGATGAAGTTCTCTGGCTGGCTCCAACTATTGGAATGTTGTGGCCAGTGGACTGGGAACACCTTGACCCCTCCAGTGTAGCAGGTTTCTAACCTCAAAGGGCCAGAAAACAAAGCTGGGGGCCCAATGCCAACCCCCTCCCCAGAGTTAGAGCACACAGGCCAGGAGTGCTGAGCCTTGGCCCCCTAAAATCTCACATAATCATTAGATTGAACCATAGCATAACCAGTAGACTGAACCTGCTACATGGCAGAATCAAACCCCCAACAGCATCAAAAAAGATAAAAGCAAACATTCCCACCCAAAGGATAGCAGCTTCAAAGATTGAAGGGACATTAGCCCACGTAAGTGAGAAAGAACCAGTGAAAGAACTCTGGCAACTCAAAAAGCCAGAGTGTCTTCTTAACTCCACAACAACCACACTAGTTCCTCAGCAGTGGTTCTTACCCAGGTTGAAATGGCTGAAATGACAGAGATAGAATTCAGAATATGGATAGGAATGCAGATTATCAAGATTCAGGAGAAAGTGAAAACCCAGTCCAAGAAATCTAAGGAATACAATAAAATGACACAGGAGACAAAAGATGAAATGGCCATTTTAAGAAATAACCAAACTGTTCTGATAGAGCTGAAACAATCACTTTAAGAATTTCATAATACAATCAATCACAAGTATCAACAGCAGAATTGACCAAGCTAAGGAAAGAATCTCAGAGCTCAAAGACCAGTTCTTCAAAGTAACTCAGACAAAAATAAAGAAGAATGAACAAAACTTCTGAGAAATCAAGGATAATGTAAAGAGGCCAAATTTTTGACTCATTGGCATCCCTGAAAGAGAGAGAAAGCAAGTAACTTTGAAAATACATTTGTGAATATTGTTCATAAAAAGTTACCCAATCTTGCTAGAGAGGCCAACATTCAAATGCAGAGAACCCATGCAAGATAATATACAAGACCACCATCCCAAAACACATAGTCATCAGATTTGCCAAGGCCAAAATGAAAGAAAAAAAATGTTAAAGGCAACTAGAGAGAAGGGGTGGGTCACCTACAAAGAGAACTCCATGATGCTAAGAGTGGACCTTTCAGCAGAAACTCTACAAGCCAGAAGAGATTGGGGGCCTATATTCAGCATTTTTAAAGAAAAGAAACTCCAAACAGGAATTTGATATCAACCCAAATAAGCTTTCATAAGTGAAGGAGAAATAAGATCCTTCTCAGAGAAGCAAATGTTGAGGGAGTTTGTTAGCACCACACCTGCTTTACAAGAGACCTTAAAATAAGCACTAAATTTAGAAAGACTGCTACCAGCTAATACAAAAACACACTTAAACACACAGACCAGTGTCATATAAAAGAACCACATAAACAAGCCAACAGAATAACCAGCTAACAACACAGTGACAGGATCAAATCCACACATATCAATCTTAACTTTGAATGTAAACAGGATAAATGCCCTCACTTAAAAGGTACAGAGTGACAAGCTGGATAAAAAAGCAAGACCCAATAGTATGTTGCCTTCAAGAGACCTATCTCACATATAATGACACCCATAGGCTCAAAATAAAGGAATGGAGGAAAAATCTACCAAGCAAATGGAAAACAGAAAAAAGCAAGTGTTGCAATTCTAATTTCAGACAAAGCAGATTTCAAACCAACAAAGATTAAAAAAAAAAAAAAAGACAAAGAAGGGCATTACATAATGGTGAAGGATTCAATTCAACAAGAAGACCTAACTATCCTAAATATATGTCTACCCAACATAGGAACACCCAAATTCATAAAAGAAGTTCTTAGAGACCTACAAAGAGATATAGACCCCCACACAACAATAGTGGGAGACTTCGACACTCCACTGACAGTATGAGACAGATTATCAAGGCAGAAAATTTGCAAAGATATTCAGGACCTGAACTCAACATTGGACCAAAAGGATCTGATGGATCTCTACAGAACTCTCCACCCCAAAACAACACAAAACAACAGAATATATATTCTTCTCATCACCACATGGCACATACTCTAAAACTGACTGCACAATTGGCCATAGAACAATTCTCAGCAAATTCAAAAAAGCAAAATTTTATCAATCACACTCTTGGACCACAGTGCGGTAAAAATAGAAATCAATACTAAGACTATCACTCAAGACCATACAATTACATGGAAATTAAACGATCTTCTGAATGACTTTTGGGTAGACAATAAATTAAGGCACAAATCAAGAAATGCTTCGAAACTAATTAGGATAAAGTACAACATACCAGAATCTCTGGGACACAGCTACAGCAAGAGGGAAGTTGATAGCACTAAATACCCACATCAAAAAGTTAGAAAGATCTCAAATTAACAACCTAACATCACACCTAGAGGAAATAGACAAGAGCAAACCAACCCTCAAGCTAGAAGAAGACAAGAAATAACCAAAATCAGAGCTGAACTGAAGGAAATGGAGACGTGAAAACTCATACAAAAGAGCAATGAATCCAAGAGTTTGTATTTCGAAAGAATAAGTAAGATCAGTAGCCACTAACTAGACTAATAAAGAAAAAAGAGAATAGAATCAAATAAACACAATCAGAAATGACAAAGAAGACATTACCACTGACCCTACAAAAAATACGAAAACCTTCACAGACTGCTATGAACGCTTCTATTCACACAAACTGGAAAACCTAGAAGAAATGGATAAATTCCTAGAAACATGCAACCTCCCAAGATTGAACCAGGAAGAAATTGAATCCCTGAATAGATCAATAACAAGTTACAAAATTGAATCCATAATAAAAAGCCTACCAACCAGAAGAAGCCCAGGACCAGAAGGATTCACATACAAATTCTACCAGATATATAAAGAAGAGCTGGTACTATTCCTATTGAAAGTATCCTTTAAAAAAATAGAGGAGAGGGCAATCTTCCATAATTTATCCTATAAGGCCAGTATCATTCTGATGCCATAACCTGGTAGAAACACAACAAATAAAGAAAACTTCAGGCTAATATCCCTGATGAACATAGGGGCAAAACAACTCAGCAAAATATGAACAAGCCAAATGCAGCAGCACATCAAAAAGAAAATCCAGCATACCCAAGTAGGGATGCAAGGTTGGTTCAACACATATAAAAATCAATACATGTGATTTATTACATAAACAGAACTAAAAACAAAAACCACATGATTATCTCAAAAGATGTGGGAAAAGCATTTGATAAAATTCAACTCCCTTCATGTTATAAACCTTCAAGAAACTAGGTATCAGAGGAACATACCTCAAAATAATAAGAGCCATCTATGATGAACCCACAGCCAGCATCATACTGAATGGGCAAAAAATGGAAGCATTCCTCTTGAGAACTGGAACAACACAAGAATTCTTACCCTCACCACTCCTATTCAACATAGTACTGGAAGTCCTAGCCAGAGCCATCAGGCAAAAGAAGGAAATAAGATTAATACATAATAAAAAAAGAAAATCCAAATAAACATATTCAGAAATGACGAAGGGGACATTACCACCTACCCCCCAGAAACATAGAAACCCCTCTAAGACTACTGTAAACACTTCTATTCATACAAATGAGAAAGCCTAGAAGAAATGGATAATTTCCCAGAACCATGCAACCTCTCAAGATCGAACTAGAAAGAAACAGAATCTCCAAATAGACCAATAACCTGGAGTTCTGAAATTGAATCAGTACTAAAAAGCCAACCAATCGGAAGCAGCCCAGGACCAGATGGATTCACAGAGAAGGTCAAACTATCTTTGTTTGCAGATGATGTAATTCTGTACCTAGACAACCCCATAGTCTTTGCTCAAAAGCTCCTAGATCTAATAAACAACTTAAGCAAAGTGTCAGGATACAAAATCAATGTACATAAATTGGTTGCACTTCTAAACACCAATAACATCCAAGCTGACAGCCAAATCAAGAGTACAATTCCATTCACAGTAGCCACAAAAAGAAGAAAAAATCTAGGAATACAGTTAACCAGGAAGGTGAAATACCTCTACGATGAAAATTACAAAGCACTGCTCAAGTAAATTAGAGATAACACAAACAAATAGAAAAATATTCCATGCTCATGGATAGGAAGAATCAATATTGTTAAAATGGCCATACTACCCAAAGCACTTTACAGATTCAGTGCTATTTACATCAAACTACCAATGAAATTTTTCACAGAATTAGAAAGAAAGTATTTTAAAATTCATGTGGAACCAAACAAGAGCCTGAATAGACAACACAATCCTAAGCAAAAAGAACAAAGCTGGAGGCGTCATATAACCTGACTTCAAAATACACTACAAAGCTGCAGTAGCCAAAACAGCATAATACTGGTACAAACACACACACAAAGACCAATGGAACAAAATAAAGAGCCCAGAAATAATGCCACCTAGCTGCAACCAACTGATCATCGACAAAATATATGAAAATAAGCAATGGAGACAGAACTCCCTATTCAATAAATGGTGCTGGGATAACTGGCTAGTCATGTGCAGGAGATAAAAGCTTTTCCTCTTATGCCATACACAAAAATCAACTCAAGGTAGATTAAAGACTTAAATGTAAAACAAAACTGTAAGAACTCTGGAAGTTAACCTAGGAAATACCATTCTGGAGATAGGCCATGGCAAAAATTTCATGATGAAGACACAAAAATTGATTGCAACAAAAATGAAAACTGACAAATGGGACCCAATTAAACTAAAGAGGTTCTATAGAGCAAAAGACACTAACAACAGAGTAAACAGCCCACCAGATGGAAGAAAATATTTGTAAAGTAAGGTCCAACCAAGGTCTAATATTCAGAATCCATTAGAAACTTAAACAAATCAACAAGCAAAAAACAGACAACCCCATTAAAAAGTAGGCAAAAGACATGAACGTACACTTTTCAAATACAGACATATACGCAACCAACAAGCATACACAAAAATGTTCAAATCATGAATTATTATAGAAATGCAAATCAAAACCACAGTGAGATACCATTTCACACCAGCCAGAATCACTACTATTTAAAAGTCAAAAAAATAACATGCTGGTGAAGTTGCAGAGAAAAGGGAACGTTTATATACTGTTAGTGGGAATGTAAATTAGTTCAGCCACTGTGGAAAGCACTTTCGTGATTTCTCGAAGAACTTGAGACAGAATTAGCCTTTGACTCAGCAATCCCATTACTGGATATGTACTCAATGGAATATAAATTGTTCTACCATAAAGACTCATGCATGCATATGTTCATCGCAGCACTATTTACAATAGCAAAGCCATGGAATCAGTTTAAATGGCCATCATTGGTAGACTGCATAAAGAAAATGTAGTACACATACACCATGGAATACTAAACATCCATAAAAAAGAACAAGATCATGTCCTTTGCATGGATGGAGCTGTAAGTCTTTATCCCAAGTGAACTAATGCAGAAACAGAAAATCAAGGATGCTGTATGTTCTCACTGACAAGTGGGAGCTAAACGTTGAGTACACATGGGCACAAAGAAGGGAACAACAGACACTACCTGAGGCCTACCTGAGGGTAGCGAGTCGGTGAAGGGGAGGAGGAGGGTGAGGGTCAAAAAATTACCTATCAGGTACTATGTTTATTACCTGGGTGATGAAATAATCTGTAAACCAAACCCCTATGATGCACAGTTTACCTATATAACAAACCTGCATGCATAAACTGAATCTAAAATAAAAGTTAAAAATTAGGAAGATGTTCAACATCACTAAATTACTTGGGAGATGTAATCTGAAACTACGGAGTTACTACCTCACACCCTCTAGGATGGCTACTATCAGAAAAACCCAGAAAATGAAGTGTTGTCAAGGATGTTGTGTTAATCTATTTTCACACTGCTGATAAAAAAACATACACCTGAGACTGGGCAATTTACAAAAGAAAGAGGTTTAACAGACTGACCGTTCCACATGGCTGGGGAGGCCTCAGAATCATGGTGGAAGGTGAAAGGTACGTATAACATGGTGGAAGACAAGAGAAGAGAGAATGAGAGCCATAACATGTGGGAATTATGGGAGCTAAAATTCAAGATGAGATTTGGATGGGGACATAGCCAAACCACCTCATTCTGCCCCTGGCCCCTCCCGTATATCATGTCATCACATTTCAAAACCAATCATGCCTTCCCAGCAGTCCTCCAAAGTCATAACTAATTTCAGCCTTAACTCAAAAATCCACAGTCCAGTGTTTCATCTGAGACAAGGCAAATCCCTTCCACCTATGAGCCTGTAAAATCAAAAGCAAGTTAGTTACTTCCTAGACACAATGGGGGAACAGGCATTTGGTAAATATACCTGTTCCAAATGGGAGAAATTGGCCAAAACAAAGAGGCTACAGGCCCTGTGCAAATCTGAATTCCAGCAGGGCAGTCAAATCTTAAAGTCCAAAATACTCTCTCTCTCTCTTTTTTTTTTTTTTTTTTTTTTTGAGACGGAGTTTCGCTCTTGTTACCCAGGCTGGAGTGCAATGGCGCGATCTCGGCTCACCGCAACCTCCACCTCCTGGGTTCAGGCAATTCTCCTGCCTCAGCCTCCTGAGTAGCTGGGATTACAGGCACGTACCACCATGCCCAGCTAATTTTTTGTATTTTTAGTAGAGACGGGGTTTCACCATGTTGACCAGGATGGTCTCGATCTCTTGACCTCGTGATCCACCTGCCTCAGCCTCCCAAAGTGCTGGGATTACAGGCTTGAGCCACTGTGCCCAGCCCAAAATGCTCTCTTTTAACTGCATGTCTCACATCCAGTTCACACTGCAAGAGTTGGGTTCCCATGGTCTTGGGCAGCTCAGCCCCTGTGGATTTCAGGGTCACCTCTCTCCTAGCTGCTTTCACAGGCTGGTGTTGAGTGTCTGCAGCTTTTCCAGGTGCATGGTGCAAGCTGTCAGTGGACCTACCATTCTGGGAACTGCAGGATGATGGCCCTCTTCTCACAGCTCCACTAGGCAGTGCCCTGGTGGGGACTCTGTGTGGAGGTGCCCACCCCATATTTCCCTTCCATACTGTCCTAGCAAAGGTTCTCCATGAGCACCCATCCCTGCTGCAAACTTCTGCCTGGATATCCAGGTATTTTCACACATTCTCTGAAATCTAGGTGGAGGTTCTCAAACCTCAGTTTTTGAATTCTGCGCACCAGCAGGCTCAACACCACATGAAACCTGCCAAGGCTTGGGGCTTGCACCCTCCAAGCAATGGCCCAAGCTCTATCTTGCCCCCTTTCAACCACAGCTGAAGCAACTGGGATGCAGGACACCAAGTCCCTAGGCTACACACAGCATGGGGACCCTGGGCCTGGCCAACAAAACCATTTTTTCCTCCTAGGGCCTGTGATGAAAGGGGCTGCCATGAAGACCTCTGACATATCCTGGAGACATTTTCTTCCCCATTGTCTTGGGGATTAACATTCAACTCCTCATTACTTATAGAAATTTCTGGGCTGGGCACATTGGCTCATGTCTGTAATCCCAGCACTTTGGGAGGGTAAGATGGGCAGATCACAAGGTCAGGAGTTTGAGGCCAGACTGGCCAATATGGTGAAACCCCATCTCTACTAAAAATACAAAAAATAGCCAGCCATGTTGGTATGCACCTGTAGTCCCAGCTACTCAGGAGGCTGTGGCAGGAGAATAGCTTGAACCTGGGAGGCAGAGGTTGCAGTGAGTCAAGATTGCACCACTGCACTCTGGCCTGGACATCAGAGTGAGACTCTGTCTCAAAAAAAAAAAAAAAAAAAAAAAAAAAATTCTGCAGCCTACTTTAATTTCTCCTCAGAAAATGGATTTTTCTTTTCTCCTACATTATCAGGCTGCAAATTTTCTGAACTTTTATGTTCTGCTTCCCTTATAAAACTAAATGCCTTTAGCAGCACCCAAGTCACCTCTTGAATGCCTTGCTGCATAGAAATTTCTTCCACCAGATATCCTAAACCATCTCTCTCAAGTTGAAAGTTCTGCAAGTCTCTAGGGCAGGGGCAAAATGTCAAGAGTCTCTTTACTAAAACATAACAAGGGTCACCTTTGCTCCAGTTCCCAAACAAGTTCCTCATCTCTATCTGAGACTACCTCAGCCTGGATTTCATTGTTCCATCATTATCAACATTTTTGTCAAAGCTATTCAACAAGTCTCTAGAAAGTTCCAAACTGTTCCACATTCTCCTGTCTTCTGAGCCCTCCAAACGCTTCCAACCTCTGCCTGTTACCTAGTTCCAAAGTTGCTTCCACATTTTTGGGTATTTTTGTAGTAGTGCCCACTCCCAGTACCTATTTACTGTTTTAGTCTGTTTTCATGTTGCTGATAAAGACATACCCGATTCAGGGCAATTTACAAAAGAAAGAGATTTAATGGACTCACAGTTTCACGTGGCTGAGGAGGCCTCACAATCATGGTGAAAGGTGAAAGGCACATTTCACATGGCGGCAGACAAGAGGAGAGAGAACGAGAGCCAAAGTGACAGTGGAAACCTCTTATAAAACCATCAGATTTTGTGAGACTTATTCACTATCATAAGACAGTATGATATTCTCTCTCACTGACTTCCTCCCTAACACACGGGAATTATGGGAGCTACAATTCAAGATGAGATTTGGGTAGGGACACAGCCAAACCATATGAGACATAGAGTAACTAGAATCCTTGTGCACTGTTGGTGGGGATGTAAAAATTACAGCTACTGTGGAAAGAGTATGGAAGTTCCTAAAAAAATAGAATAAAATAAGCGAAGCTGCCCACAACATGTCACTATGACAGAGAGATTGTAGAAAGATATACATAACCTGGTTGCATTTTCATCACTGGAAAAACGACACCCTGGGTGTATAAAGAGAATGTGTTCAATTAGGTAACCATGAGTGAAAAACAGGAAGCACAACAAACCGTTAATGGTTCTGAATGGGGAGGCTTGCAACATTCCTTTGTGGTTATTTATATGGCAGTCTTGTCCCATCTACCTGTCAAGCTCATCTTACTCATCCTGTTTCCCCACTTACACAGCACTTACTCTTGGAGATGTGAGGGTTTAGTCAATTTTTGCAGAATTGAATTGCTAATCATTGCTTCCCCACTTGCTCACCTATACTACAAACCAGAACTTCTTCAACATCATACAGCTACCTTTAAATATGCTTGTTGTAAGTCTAAGTTCTGAAATATTCTATTAGTAAATATGCTGAATTCCCTATAGTATTCCCTCAAGACTTAATGCACAGAAATTCTTAGTAGGTGGGAAGAAACGAAAGATTTGAACAATAAAAATGCTGTGGGAGCCCAACACAGGGCTGCCTTTCTCCAGAAGGTTACTGTTCAGAAAGACAGGAGAGAGACCAACACATCTCACCGCGCCTTGGGAGCCGTTCGCCTCCAAGACATCTATCAAAAGTTTCTATCTGTGTGGGTTATGGAAATGGTGTTAATTAGTGCAGAATTTTAATGACTTGTCTAGGGGCCAAATGTGTGTGTGTGTGTGTGTGTGTGTGTGTGGGTGTGTATATATATATATATATATATATATATATATATACACATATATATATGTCACGATTATTTATTCATTCAATAAATCTTCAGAGGCCTACAATACACCAGCTATTAAGCCTCATTATAAAGATGTAAAACTGAAGAAAGCAGGGTTCTATTTCCAACAAGGGAGTCTCTGTTCTCACTTTTCTTTTTCATCACTTGAGCACCAGTACCGAACAGCCTCCCCTGTTTTTTTCGTTTGTTCGTTTCTCCCCAAACACAGCATAAACTTAACTCTAGACCATTGTGTAGGGCTGTCGCTGGAGCCCTGGATGCTTTGTTTTCTAGTGACACTCACTCACTTTGTGTCCTAAAGAAAGCCCTGTTTCCTCTCTGTGCCTTGGTCTCACCTCAGACAAATGGGGTATGCATTTGCCCTGCCATACTCTCAGGGGTATTGTGAGGGCCAGACAGGGCAAGAGATGCTGAACGCACTTGAAATGAACAGAGCTGTGTACAAGTGTCAGGCAGTACCGTTCCTGTGCCCTGGCCACTGTAATTTGGAGAGCATCTGGACACATATCAGAGAAAAGAAAAACTTTTTGTTTCTCGGTGAAGATACTTGCCTTTGGGACTTTCATTTAAAATGAAAACATTAAAAAGTCGTATGTGATCTTGAACAAGTCATTTTCCTCTCTGACTCTCAGTTTATTCTCCACAAAATAAGCCAGTGAGACTAGATGAATACATTTCAAATTCTGCTCCAGAAAATTATTTACTGGGAAGAGATCCTTATATCCCCACACCTGCAACCAGAACTGCCGTGTATTTTTCAGATCTTATCCTCATTTTATTTATTTGGCTTCTATGTGAGGTCTTTTTGGTTTTCTTTTTCTTTTTAAAGCGAAAGTAAGTTTATTAAGAAAGTAAGGAAATAAAAGAGTGCAGTGTTTTTCCCCCCCCCCCAAATAAAAAAATTCTGAGGCTAAAACAAAAAAGAAAAGGAGACACGGCTGGATCACGTGTCTGGATGCCCGCCTTTGTGTCTGCACACGGAGGACCCGCGTGCTCCCTGCTTAACGTGCGTGCATTCCTCTCGTGTGTGTGAGGCGTGCACGGGGCTTCTCAGAACAGAATTCCAGTGAGTCATAACCTGCTTGACTTTTAAGTGTGCACTCAGAGATAACAAGTTTTCATAGCGGAATTCCCGAGTCTAAACAAACAATCTTTGGCAGCGGAAGACTGAGAGACATTTCACAACCAGTCCAGGGAAAACCTCTTCTTCCAAATATTGGAATATTTTTGTTGGATGCAGGTGTGACCCATGGTCTTGCCGCGGGGGAAGGGAGTGCCTGTGGAAACAGTGCCACCTTGTGGCCATTTTCATGAGCAGACACCAGATGCTCCCTGAACGGAGGTTCCTGGATGGTTACGCTCTGAAGTGGAACTTTGATTTTGGCGTTGGAAAGGGACCCAGAGACACACTGAGACCAGAGCCAGTCCCCACCTGGCAGCAAGCTCAGCTGCCTGAGTCAGGAGCCCTTCTCCAAAGCTACCACACTCCTGAGGTCCAGGAAGGCTACCAGGCTGGGCATGTGGTTATTGCCGGTTGGGGTTGGGGGTCTTGTGGCTGTCACTAGCAGGACTGTGTCTGGATGTGGAAGTAGGAGGCAGAGTCTCCCAGACGAGACAGAATAAATTTCACAATGGCCATGGCTGAGCCCCAGTTGGGAAGACGGTGACCCAGTAAGTATGCAAAGTCGGGGCAGGAGGGTGGTATCGTCCTGTCCAGAAACCCAGGAGGCCTACAGAGCAGAGAAGACTCCACCCATTCTGCCTGACTTTGGCCTGAGGTTTGAATGAACCCTCCTGCTCTCCACCTCCTTGCCATGCCGCCATCCCCAGCACAGGGCTGCTGGGAGGATAAAACAAGATGGACGAGGCTTGACCCAGTGCCTGGTGCATGGGAAGCACTCAGACATCCCAGTGCCTGTCCCCTCCCTCTCCTACTCTGTGAACTCTACATTGGGGTGACAACAATGAAGCCAGCACAGCCGATGTCAGAACTCAGAGCCTGGCCGGGTCTGGCCGGGTGTGGTGGTGCAAAAGAATAAGGTGTGGTGGCTCATGCCTGTAATCCCAGCACTTTGGGAGGCCGAAGTGGGAAGACTACTTGAAGTCAGGAGTCTGAGACTAGCCTGGACAACATAACAAGACCCACCCTGTCTCCACAAAAAAATTAAAAATTAGGCCAGGCGCGGTGCCTCACTCCTGTAATCCCAGCACTTTGGGAGGCCGAGGCGGGTGGATCACGAGGTCAAGAGATGGAGACCATCCAGGTCAACATGGTGAAACCCCGTCTCTACTAAAAATACAAAAAAAACTAGCTGGGCATGGTGGCGCGTGCCTGTAATCCCAGCTACTCAGGAGGCTGAGGCAGGAGAATTGCTTGAACCCAGGAGGTGGAGGTTGTGGTGAGCTGAGATTGCGCCATTGCACTCCAGCCTGGGTAACAAGAGCGAAACTCCTTCTCAAAAAAAAAAAAAAAAAAATTAAAAATTAGCCAGGCATGGTTTAACTGCACCCTGCAGTTCCAGCTACTCGGGAGGCTGAGGTGGGAGAATTGCTGGAGTCCAGGAGTTCGAGACTGCAGTGAGCCATGATCATGCCACTGCACACCAGCCTATGGGACAGGGTGAGACCCTGTCTCAAAAAAGAAAGGTAAAAAGAAACATATCAAAATAAAATTAATAATATATTTAACCCAATATATCCAATATCTTATCATTTTAACATGTAATTAAAATAAAATTCAGTAATTAAAATTCACCAACTTCCCTAAGAGCTGGAAAATTAATGAAATATTTGATATTCTTTTCTCTATGCTGCTTAAAATGCTGTGTATATTTTATACCCATAGCACATCTCAATTAGGACTCGCCACATTTCGAAGGCTAAATGGCCACATGTGGCTAGTGGCTACTGCACTGGACAGCACAGGACCGGTGTAAGGAAGGGAGCTCACACATACACAACACACACACACAATGCACACACACACAACACACACACATATACAAACACACACACATATACTCACATACACATACGTACACTGACACACATATACACACACATACACACTAACACACATACACATATATACACACACATGCACACACATACATACTAACACACACATACACAAATACACACACACAGGTCAGTAAGTTACTAGTCAGTAACTTGGTAAGGGGCACAAAATCGGTAGGTGAGATGGTTTGGCTCTGCGCCCCCACCCAACTCTCACCTAGAATTGTAATCCCCACATGTCGAAGAAGGGACCTACCTGGTAGGGGTGACTGGACCATGGGGACCGCTTTCCCCCTTGCCATTCTTGCGCTAGTGCGCTCTCGTGAGATCTAGTGGTTGAAAAGTGTGACCCTTGCTCTCTCTCCTGCCACCATGTGAAGAAGGTCCTTGCTTCCTCTTTGGCTTCTACCACGATTGTAAGTTTCCCGAGGCCCCCCACTCATGCTTCCTGTTAAGCCTGTGGAACTGAGTCAGTTACACCGCTTTTCTTTATAAATGACCTCATCTCAGGTAGTTTCTTTTTTTTTTTTTTTAGACAGAGTCTCACTCTGTCACCAGGCTGGAGTGCAGTGGCGTCATCTTTGCTCACTGCAACCTCCGCCTCCCAGGTTCAAACGATTCTCTTGCCTCAGCCTCTCGAGTAGCTGGGATTACAGGCACGCGCCACCACATCCAGCCAATTTTTGTATTTTTAGTAGAGACAAGGTTTCACCATGTGGGCCAGGATGGTCTCGATCTCTTGACCTTGTTTTCTGCCTGCCTCAGCCTCCTAAAGTGCTGGGATTACAGGCTTGAGCCACCGCGCCCGGTGTCAGGTAGTTCTTCACAGCAGTGTGGAAATAGAGTAATACAGTGGGAGAGGCTAACTTGGACTGGCAAAGTCAAAAAGTCCTCTTGGAGGAGGTGGTGCTTGAACTCGGCGTTTTGGGCACATGAGATTTGAAAGTGAAGTGTTGTGGAAAGGCTGGAGGGTGGGAGAGGGCTTGGCCTGTCCACGCAGCAGCCAGGCACCTTCTGATAGAATGAGAGTACATGACAGCTCTCAAGCCAAACTCTGCCTGCCACCGGTATCTGTACGCTCCGAGAGCTAACAATGGTTTCCACATTCGTTGTTCTTGGCAGAGTCTTGTTCCAGTGCCCAGGCAGGAGTGAGTGGCATGATCTCGGTTCCCTGCAGCGTTGACCTCTGAGGCTCATACGATCCTCCTACCTCAGCCTCCTCACCTCAGCAGCCTCACTACCCCCTCCTCTCCACACACCCCGTCCACTGTGGCCACCCTGACGGCTTAAACGCCCTGGTGATCACCCTCCCCTTCTCCTCCAGGGCTTTCCCTGGCTGCCTCTTCCACTACAAAGACCTCTCATATCTTTCTCCCTGTGGCCAACTCCTGCACCTCGCGGACCAGCTCTGACCTCACACCCTCGCCTGCTTCCCGGTTGCCTCTGGAAGGGCCTCCGCCAAGCCATCCTCTCTGGTTTCTCCCTGCAAATCCAAGGCTGGCCCAGTGAGGGGAGTGCACAGGGGGCCTGGAGGCCTGGGCTCTGGAATGCTCCGGTTTCCAAACTCACAGCTACCTCGCCTGCCCCTTCACCAGTGCTTCCGGGAAAGTGCCTTCTCCCTGCTCCTGCCCCAGAAGCTGCCCCAGCTGGGCCTGGACAAGGGGCAGGCATTTCCTCACTTGGCTGGCCAAGGGGACTGGAAGTCTTTGACAGCCCTGCCCATCAGTCATTCCCCGGGGCCAAGTCTTCGCCCCTTCTGGTAAATTTGTGTGCACATGAACTCTGCAGAATGCCCAGGAGGGGGCGCCAAAGTGCTGCCAAAAAGAACAATTTGGCGCGCAGGAATCAGATGGCCTGGTGGGACAGCTCAGTGATGGCTGGCTTTGCGTTCTCCTCCTTACCCCAGCCCCTGCGGGGCCAGGCGCTGTGTGGGGAATGGATGAAGCAAGAGTGCAAGAACTGACAAGGTCCTGCACATTCCTATGTGGGGATTTCTCATGATCACAAGGCCTTTGATGTTTCAGGCTCAGGCTGGGCGCTCGCAGGAAGCTTGACCACTGTGAAGAGCTTGTGTGCCTAAAGTGGGCTACAGGTTAGTTGAGAGAGGCTAGGTGGGGTCAGGAAGCCAGGAACCCTTGAGCCAGTTGCCACCGGCAGCAAGCAGCCTCGTTATTGCACAGTTAGTATTTTCTTTTCCTCCCTCCCCTTCTCTCTCTCTCTCTCTCTTTTTCTCTTTCTTTCTTGGAGGAGTCTTGCTCAGCTGCCCAGTCTGGAGTGCAGTGGTACATTCTCGGCTCACTGAAACCTCTGCCTCTAAGGTTCAAGAGATTCCCCAGCCTCAGCTTCCTGAGTAGCTGGGATTACAGGTGTGCGCCAGCACGTCTGGCTAATTTTTGAATTTTTTAAAGTAGAGATGGGGTTTTACCATGTTGGCCAGGCTGGCAAACTCCTGACCTCAGGTGATGTGCCCACCTTGGCCTCCCAAAGTGCTGGGATTACAGGTGTGATCCACTGTGCCCAGCCACAATTAGGATTTATGTTGACCTGACCTGGACATGGTTGGGAAGCACTGTCCATCATGGAAGCCATTAGCTCTATGTGACCACAGTGCTCAATTTTTAATTAAGATGAAATAAGCAGGCTGATGGAGGTGGCTCATACCTGTAATCTCAGTACTTTGGAAGGTTGAGGTGGGCAGATCTCTTGACCCAGGAGTTTGAGACCGGGCTGGGCAGCTTGGTGAAAACAGTCTCTACAAGAAAACTTAACAAGGCATGCCGTGTGCACCTATAGTTCTAGCTTCTCGGGAGGCTGAGGTGGGAGAATCACCTGAGCCCGGGAAGTTTAGGCTGCGATGAGCTAACATTGCACCACTGCCCTCCAGCCTGGGTGACAGAGCAGGACCCTGTCTCCAAACACACACATTAAGATGAAATAAAATTTAAAATCCAGTTCTTTACTTCATTAGCCACATTTCAAGTACTCGACGGCCACACGTGGCCAGTGGCTCTCGTGTCAGTAGAGAAGTAAACATTTCAGTCACCGAAGCTTCTGTTGGACAGTGCCACGTTAGAACTTACGCTTGTCTCTTGTGGACAGGTGTGCTTTAGAATTCCAGAGACTCTACTCTTAGTACACTGCCTTCATGGACATGGCTGCTACAAGGTTATGAGAAAAGCAGTCAGACACACCTAGGATTAACCCCTGCTTCTGCTGTTTACAAGCAAAGTATCCTGTATTTAAGGGCTCTGCCAGGTTGACTGTGGGTCTTGAGCATCCACAGACTTTGGCATCCAAGGGCTTCAGGCAACCAAAACCCCACAGTTAGCAAGAGACAACTGGACTGCTTTTGTGGCTTCAGAGAGGTCACTTAATCTCTTTCAACCTGTTTTCTTATCTCTCAACTGGGGATAATATCACCCTGCTGCCACAGTTATTAGATGAGCTAAGCTAGGGCAGATACATCACAAAATGCAGTGCCTAGGACAGTTTTGTGGCCTTACCGCCCTCAGCCCCTGGCTATACTGTGTCCACACCTGTGCTGGGTTCCACAGCTCGTCCGGGTTCCACAGGCAGCACCGGGCTCGACTGCTGCCTAGAAGGAGATTGCAATCGAGGTGAGAAGGCGAGTTAAGGCCCATGAAGCAAAACCTGAAACAATTCTTAGGCGACACACAGAGCAGCATGTCATCCCGGGACCCAGGGTCTGACGGGAAAGGCGCGTGGGCGGGGGGCTCCTCTAAGGCCTCAGAGAAGACGTGGGTGAGATTAGAACTGGTCTTGAAGCAGCATAGAGTTTGGGCTGGCAGAGCCAATGAGAGAAGTGGCAGCAGGGAATGGTGTTAGGGCAGAGGAACAGCGTGAGCAAAGACGCGCTCAGAGGTTGGGAAGGGAGAGCCCAGAGCTAACACAGTGTGACACAGCTTGGCTGAGGTGCTCATGGAGGGGACAAACCCAGAGGAGAATTTGCTAAGAAGATCACTCAGATCTTGGAAGCTAGGCTGAGTTGCTTGAGTTTAATGAGACAGGCAGTCACCAGGTAGGCAGGGGCTCAAGCATGGAAATTGGCAAGGCCTGGAGAGATCTGCACTGACAGCAGGAGTAGCAGGTCTGTGAGGGAGATCCTGCAGTCAGGGTGACATCAGCTAGAAGTGACACCAGAGGCATTCCGGGGCAGCGCAGGGTACCATTTACAGAGGGCTGTTAGCACAGCCTCGGCTCAAATTGCTGGGTCCTAACACAGTAACCAGAAATTGGACTCTTGGTCTGAACAAGTAGTCAGCATCAAATTGGGAGAGGGCAGTGGGTGGGCACCAAGAAGAAACAGAGCACAGGAAACGCCTGTCACAGTGAACCAAGATCTGAGCCCCAGCCCCTCCATCACATAAGAAAAAGAACAGGAGGCAGGCTGAGAATGGAGGGTCCAGGGAGGAGAGGGAGTGTCTACAGAGAGGACCGGGTGTCTGAGAAACAGGACCGGGTGTCACGTCACACACTACACGTACACACACTCACATTCACTTGCCTGTACACATCAACACATACAAGGGCACATATGTAAGCTCCCCGCTTACTATTCAGGCTAATCACACCCAGAGACCCCTAAAGATACGTGCCAACACACTCTTGTGCAAATGTACACCCACACACATGTACAGACACACATCAACACGTATGTGTAGGTACACGTGTTCTTCCTCAGCCCAGCCTCTCCTTTCAGGCCTGGAGCTGGGACTGACGTTGGGTTGACATCAATCAAAACCACCAGGAAATGTCTCTCCTGCCTGGGCCCAGAGTCTATTTCTGATGGAGGCTTCTCCAGGCTTTACTTGTAAACACTATTTATTTTGGAAAGCAACTTCTCTGTTTTCAAATAAAACGTTGGGACATGCAGTATTGGATTTCCCTGATCTGACATTGACCTAGAAAAATGTGCTGGCAGGAACAGAAAACGCAATGCCCCACTGTGCTGGCAGGCACTAGCGTTTCCCTCTTCTTGGCTTTGACTGCAAAGGTTAAGACGCAAGTGAGAGCGCGCGGTTCCCCCTCCCTGCCTGAGCAGCACTCTCCCTGCAGAGCTGGGGAAAGCTGGGGGCCATGTTTAGGAGCTTCCTTCAGGTTTTGGTGCTTTTGCTCTTAGGGACATGCTTCTGGGGGGCGGGGGCGCAGCTTATCACAGAGGGGCAGCTTGTCACAGAGCCGGTGGCCGAGGCCAGCATCCAGAGAGCAAACAGCTCCAGGATGTGCAAAACGTGAATAGGGCCCAGCTCTGAGGGTCCCCATGGTTGTCATCAGGGAAACAGGCAAAACATCTTGAGCCTGGGTGAGGTCTGAAGCCAGTTCCTGTCCCTTGGAGAAGAGGCTTCCGGGAGGCGGACCTGCCAGGTCCAGCTTCAGGTGAAGGTCATGGCCTGCTGTCGTCTGCAGGAGCCTGGGCACTCTTTGCAAGGGTTAGGGGCAGAAGCTGGGAGCAAGGGCTGAGGCAGGAGCCCTGCATCGTGGTGGGAACCCACATACCTGTGGTCTGCTAGCGGGGATGGGGTCCTGGTCTAATTAGCAAAGGAGACTCAAAAAGCAATACACAATTCATTGTCCCAGCTGAGCCTCAGATTCTCTCAGAATTCCTCAGCTGCTCCAGTGACTTAATTCTGTCCCTGTTAATTCTGTTCCTATTCCACCCACATCCCTTATGGCCTCTCTGAGGATGAAATGAGATCAGAAATGTAACATGCTCAGCCAGCCAGGGCCGGACACACAATAGGTAGGCTCAGTAATCATGAGAGCAAATCCCAGCTTCACTACTCACTAGCGATGGCACCTTGGGCGGGCTCCTCTTCCGTGCCTTAGTTTCCTCATCTGTAGAATGCAAATACTAACAAAGTGTATATCACAGAACTGTTGGGGATTACATGAGTAAATATTTGTGAAGCACTTTGAACAGTGCCTGGCACTTAGTAAGCATGATAGCTGTTTGCTATAATGTTAAATTTATTCTTTGTGTGTGTGTGACAGGGTGTCACCCTGTCACCCAGGCTGGAGTGCAACGGCATGATCATAGCTCACTGCAGCCTGGACCTCCCAGGCTCAAGCGATCCTTCTACCTCATCCTCCCAAATAGCTGGGACTGGGGGGGGGGCACCCCACCACTCCTGGCTCATTTGTTATTTTTTCTGTAGAGACTGAGAGTCTCATTATGTTGCCTAGGCTGGCCTCGAACTCCTGGGCTCAAACAATCCTCCCACTGTGGTTTACCAAAGCTCTGAGATTAGAAGAGTAAGGCACTGTACCTAGCCTTAAATATTCCTAATGATTATTCATGTATTTATTCATGAATTCATTCAACATGTCTTTCTTGAGGGTCTGTAGTGAACCAGGCCCTGTTCTAGTCACTGGGGCTACAGCAGAGAACAAGAGACACTAGCCCTGTCGTGTGGTGATCCTCCCTGCCCCCAATGATGTCCACACCCAATCCCTGCAATCCTGAATGTTATCTTCCATGGCAGGTGGAGTTAAGGTCCTCATTGGCTGACTGGGAGAGAGGGAGAGGGCCTTGAGTTATCCAGCTGGACCCAATAGTATCCCAAGGTGTTCTTATAAGTGGAAGAGGGAGGCAGGAGAGTCAGAGGGGAGGTGTGAGGATGGATACGGGGGTTCCGTGATGTGACTCCTGGCTTATTCGAAGATGCAGGAAGAGGCCTGTAGAAGCTGGAGAAGGCAAGGAACAGGAGTCCTCTCTGGAGGTTCCAGAAAGGAACGCAACCCTGCCCTTGATTTGAGCCCAGTCAGACTTCTGACCTGCAAAACCGTAAGATGATGAATGTGTGTGTTTTAAGTCACTAAGTGTGTGGGGACTTGCTACAGTAGCAATGGAAAATGAATACAAACCCTTCCTTGTGGAGGTCATGTTTTTATTGGGGGAGCTCAACAATAAAGAAATCAACAAAATGCAGTGTGTGCAGCAGGCAGCAGGGGTCCGACTGGCCCTTGCAAGTTGGCCGTCCCGCTAGCCATGGCCACCCCCGCTCCTTGTGCCCCTCTGTTTACCCATGGCTGAAGGACTGTCCCGAGGCTTCTAGGCTGGGCACACTGCTAGAGCTCGCTGGCTCCTGGGCTAGGGAGGGGCACCTGTGCGGTGTCTAGCCCACGAGTGGGTGGGGCCTGCTACCAAAAGCTAGGGCAATTAGCATATTCCTAGATTCCTGTGGGCGAGGAGATGAGAAATCGTGATTTGTCAAGGCCAGTTGGGAGTGAAAGCCAAAGCCAGGAGACCGCCTCTGAGTCTCCCGGGTTTCTGTAATTATAAGCGCTTGATTGCGCATAATAAGGTGCATCAGAATCTTCCCATTAGGAGTCCGTAAAACAGCACTCGGGCTTGGCTTTCATCTTGCCCTCTGCTTACTAAAGCCTCCCTCTTTTATCTTCAGTGCCTTTAATTGGCAGGTCTGAGCCCAGGGAGCTACTTCAGGAGATGCTGCGGCCTGGGGTGGATCCTGCCTTCTCAGCCCCTCCCTGTTCAAGTCACCAAAGCCTCTGCTCCATCCCTGGGCTTCTGCTGAGCAGGGCTGGAAGGTCTTGCTTGAGGAGCTGAAGCCCACAGGCAAGTGGAGAACTGAGTTGGGAAAATACTCTGATCCTAGGCCTAGGAAGGGGGTGGGAGAATAAGCAGTTTGGCAATAGAAATGCACATCCTTCCACACAGTAATTTCCCTCTAGGGAACCTGTGCTTAAGAGATCAAGGATGTGTGCACAGATTTTGCTGAAAGGATGTTTTGCTGCAGCATTGTTGTGTTGGTAACCGCTGAAAATAAACCAAGTGTCCATCAAGGGAAGGCGTGACTGAGTCACAAGCAGCCCTTTGCATTCCTAGAAATCTGCCCAGAAGTCAGAGGTTTGAAACTTAGGTCATTTACTTTTAAAAACTGACAGTGGCCAGGAGCGGTGGCTCACGCCTATAATCCCAGCACTTTGGGAGGCCGAGGCAGGTGGATCACAAGGTCAAGAGATCGAGACCATCCTGGTCAACATGGTGAAACCCCGTCTCTACCAAAAATACAAAAATTAGCCTGGCATGGTGGCTCGTGCCTGTAATCCCAGCTACTCCGGAGGCTGAGGCAGGAGACTTGCTTGAACCCAGGAGGCGGAGGTTGCGGTGAGCTGAGATCGTGCGACTGCACTCCAGCATGGGTAACAAGAGCGAAACTCCGTCTCAAAAAAAAACAAAAAAACAAAAAAAACCTGACAGTGACATTTAAAGTTATGAGAGATATTTACATCCTACCCCCAAATTAAAAATGTTATTAAATCACTATTTTTCCCCAGCTTTATTGAGGTGTAATTGACAAATGAAAATGGGGTATATTTAAGGGGTATGGCATAATGCTTTGATCGTACATAAAGATTTTGATATACTGTGAAATGATCACCACAATCAAGCTGCTTAACATATCCATGACCTCACGTAGTTACCATTTTCTGTGTGGGATGAGATCATTTAAGATCTACCCTCTTAGCTAATTTCAAGTATACAATACAGTATTATTATTTTTTTTAATTTTTATTTTGATAGAGACAGGGTTTCACCATGTTAGCCAGAATGGTCGGGATCTCCTGGCCTCATGTGATCCACCGACTTTGGCCTCCCAAAGTACTGGGGTTACAGGTGTGAGCCACCGTGTCCAGCCTACAATACAGTATCATTAACTGTAGTCACTATGCTGTACATTAGATTTCCAGGGTTTATTTGTCCTGTATAATTGAAATTTTGTACCATTTCACAAACATCTCCCCATATCCCCCTCTCCCCCTGCCGCCCAGCCCCTGGCAGCCACCAGTCTATTTTCTGCTTCTGAGTTTGACTTTTTCAGCTGTCACATATAAATGGGATACAGTCATCCCTCAGTATGCTTGGAGGGTTGGTTCTGGAACCCCCTATCCTTGCAGATACCAAATTTTGCAGACGCTCAAGTCCGTTATATAAAATGCATAGTATTTGCCTATAACCTGTGCACATCCTCCCACATCTTTACACCACCTTTATTTTGTTTCGTTTTGTTTTTTTTGAGACAGGGCCTGGCTCTGTTGCCCAGGCTGGGGTGCAGTGGCGCGATCTTGGCTTACTGCAACCTCTGCCTCCTGGGCTCAAGTGATTCTCTTGCCTCAGCCTCCCAAGTAGCTGGGATTACAGGTACCCACCACCACAGTCCGCTAATTTTTGTATTTTTAGTAGAGACGGGGTTTCACCATGTTGGCCAGGCTGGTCTTGAATTCCTGGTCTCGTATGATCTACCCACTTTGGCCTCCCAAAGTACTAGGGTTACAGGCGTGAGCCACCATGCCTGGCCAACTTTATATCATCTTCAGATTACTCATAATACCTAGTACAATGTATATAGTGGTTACACTGTATTGTTTAGGGAACAATGACAAGAAAAGTCACAATCATCATAGGCCTGACTGCATTTTCTTTTCTTTTTTTTGCGTGGAGTGTTGTGCTGTTCTCTCCCAGGCTGGAGTACAATGGCGTGTTCTTGGCTCACTGCAGCCTCTGCCTCCCAGGTTCAAGCGATTCTCCTGCCTCAGCCCCCCAAGTAGCTGAGTTTACAGGCATTGCCGACACACCTGGCTAATTTTTGTATTTTTATTAGAGGTGGGGTTTCACCACGTTGATCAGGATGGTCTCACGCTCTTGACCTTGTGATCCACCTGCCCCAGCCTCCCAAAGGGCTGGGTTTACAGGCGTGAGCCACCGCGCCCGGCCCTGGCTGCACTTTCAATCCACCATTGGCTGCATCCAAGGATGTACAGAGGGCCAATTCAACTTTATTTCTGCACCTGACTTTTTTCACTTAGTGTAATGTCCTCCAGGTTTATCCATGTTGCAAATGACAGGATCAAATCACTAAATTGTGCCTAACCTTTTAGATACAACCTTTAATATGTGTCTTAGTTTGTTTTCCCAAAAGTAACATCGGAGACAAAAATCTGATTGCAAGTAATTTATTTTGGGAGCGATTCCAAGAAATGCTGACAGGGTAGTGGAGAGAGAAAAATAAGAAAAGGAAATAAAGCTATAATAAGCTGAGTGCAGAGGCTCCCGCCTGTAATTCCAGCACTTTGGGAGGCTGAGGGAGGACTACGTGAGCCCGAGTCTGGGGCTACTGTGAGCCATGATCATGTCACTGTACCCCATCTGGGCAACAGAGTGAAACCCGGCTCCCACCCCCGCCCCCCGCCCCCTAAAGAAAGGGAACTAATAAAAGATGATTTACCAAGCAAATTACCACGTGGCAGTGCGGTCCTGCAGAGCACACACAGCGGGCTCCAGGGCCCTGGGGGAGCCTGAGGTGAGTCCAGGGGCCAGCAGATGAGGCCAGGCTTGAGTGCACGGAAATAGTGAATGCGGAGGTGACAGGGCGGGGCACTTACAGTGTCTGTTGCAGTGTTTCTCTCTAGATTTTGTATGCTTTTCTTTAATCTTGTTTTTTTTCCCCCCTTAACAATTGAACCTACAGGTGGCAGACCAATCCAGAGCGCATTCATTTGCGGATGAAGGTTTCCTGCCTCTGGTATGTGTGGTTTCCTATCTTCGTCACAATTTGATTTTCACAGGCAGCAGCATTTCTGCATTTCTATTTTCCACTGGTTTTTATAAACTAGTAGGAAGCCGGGCAGGTGATACGCCTGTAGTCTCAGATATTTGGGAAGCTGACGTGGGTGGATTGCTTGAGCCCGGGAGTTCAAGACCAGTTAGGCAACATAGCAAGACCCAGTCTCTGAAAGAATAAATAAATAGATAATAAGAAATGTAATCTTCAAGTAAATGCTCAGAGAAAAAACAATGGCTAAGACTTATGAACACATACCATTTGCTTCATGCTAATGGCAATACTCTGGGGGAAATATTACTGTTATTGCCATTTTAAAATTAAAGAAATGGAGGCCCCGGGAGGTTAAGTAATTAGGTCAAGGGCACACAGCCATTAGATGACCGAGCCTGGCAGTCTAGCCCGAGTCCATGCTCTTCACCAGCCTGCCCTGCAATGGCCATGCGACTATTTGATACGATCCCTCAGCTGACTTTGGAAGCCTGAACATGGCACATGAAAGAGAATTTAGGGGTGTCAGTAATAATGCTTAAAAATATCGATTTTTGGGGTCCAATTTGAATATAACTACAGTGTGGTATAAAATGGTTTGTGGCTATAGTGGTTAGAAACTTTAGGAACTCATTTGAGCTAGAAACATACATTTCATATTTTCTATGACCTGAGCGGAGTTTTTATTCTGAGACGCACTTCACTGAGTGAAGGAAGTTCATCTCAATCCATGTGAGGTGCCTTGGCTTTTTCCCCAGGGACAAGGAGGGTGTTTAGGACCAAACATGGCGGAGCGGTGAGAGAGAGGTGGTGCCCACACTGAGAGGGTGATATGGTTTGGGTCTGTGTCCCCACCCAAATTTCATGTCAAATTGGGATCCCCAGTGTTGAAGGTAGGGCCTGGTGGGAGGTGACTGGCTCAGGGGCGTGGTTTCTAATGATTTAGCACCATCCCCTGTAGTTGTCTTGTGATAGAGGTCTCCTGAGATTTGCATGTTTAAAAATGGGTAACACCTCCCCTTTCCTCTCTCTCCTGCCAGCCATGTGAATGTGTGCCTGCTTCCCCTTCCTCTTCCGCCATGTTGGTAAGTTTGCTGCGTCCTCCCCAGAAGCAGAAGCCTGTACAGCCCACGGAACCATGAGCTGATTAAGCCTCTTTTCTTTATAAGTTACCCAGTTTCAGGAATGTCTTTGCAGCACTGTGAGAACAGACTAACACAGAGGGCCTCCTTGCCTTTCATTACTGGGTCATGGTCCAGGCCGCCATCCTTACCCTGGCCCCGAGTCCTCTTCGGGCACACTGGCTCTGCAGCAGAATTCCCATGCCCTCTTGGAATGCAGAGACCTCACCCTCAGGCCACTGGCTGTGCTGAACGGCCCGGGTGCCCTCTGCTTTCTGAAGCCGTTCCCTACCTCTCTGCTCTGCCGTGTGTCCCACGTTACAGGAAGAGACTCAATCTGGGAAAGGGAAGCCAGGGGAGGAGGCACCAAGGCTTTTATTTCTATATTTGCTTCCAAGGGTGTAAAAATGGCTCTGCCTAGAGACTGTAGACCTCCACATTTGGTGTATCAGCGATCCCAGCTTCCTTTCTGTCCTCACTATCCTACTTGTCTATTGTTGCGTGACAAACTACCTGAAACTTAGTGATAAAAAAAACGTACATATTATTTTGGTCTAGGCTTGCCAGATAAAATACTGCAGATCTTTTATGTGTAAGTACCGTAAATGTTTTATCTTCAAGTTTAAAAAATGAACTTCTATCTCTAAATACGACCCAGATAAAAATGTAACCTGAGTTAAATCTGAGTTTCAGATAACGTATTTTTTTAGTATAAATATGTCTCATGCAGTCCCATGCAATCCCATGCAATATTTGAGAGATACATAGATGAAGAAGTTACTCCGTATTGATCTAAAATTCAAATGTAACTGAACATCCTGGAGGTGTATTTGCTAACGCTACAACCCTATTGTGGTGGCAGCAGTGTGGGTCAGGAGTTTGGGAAGGGTCTGGAGGAGCCGAGGGACCCACTTGAAGGGGACTATGCACGTGTCTGCGGTGTCAGGGTGCTCCCTGGCCTCACGCCGTTTCTTCACGTGAAGTCTCATCTCCGGTGCCTCTCCACGCAGCTCAGGGATCTTACGCCGTGGCTGCTGCAGGGAAGTCAGAGCACCTACATGGAGGCTCAGGGGCCTGGCTCTGGAAGCAGGAGGTGGAAGCCTCTGATCTTGGGCCTGGCAATTGGCACAGCCTTACTTCTGCCCTGTTCTGTTGTCCAAGCAATCACAGAACCCACCTGGCTTTAGCAGGAGGGGGCATGGTGCCCACATCTTAATGGGAGCAGTGGCAAAGAATTTACAGTCATCTTTAATCGGTCATACCCGCTGAGAAGAAATAGATTTTCTGCCACCAGAAAGGTTGAAAGTCACATGTGTTTTTCTCTTACATCATCGTTCCCCTGAAGTGATGGCAACAGCTCAGCCCAGATGCCATCTGATTGGACGAAGGGTCCTAGAAGAAGGACATATAGGAGGGGAAGAATCTTGGCTGTTTTAAAATGTCATTGCATACATTTATGCAACCAAGGAGTCCACAGAGTCAAATAATATGTAACAATTCAGAAAGATCTTTTTACAATTTTTCCTTTTCTAAAAAATATATTTTTTCTTTTGAGACAGTCTTGGTCTGTTGCCCAGCCTAGCTATTTTTGCATATAGCTATCAATACTTATGTATTCATGTTTTAAAAAGTAATATACTGTAAACACATTTCGTAACCAGGTTTGTATGCTTACGATTTTATCTTCAAAGATGTTGATTCACTGCAACTTCTGCCTCCTGGGTTCAAGTGATTCTCTGTCTCAGCCTCCCAAGTAGCTGGGATTAAATGTGTGTACCATCATGCCTGGCTAATTTTTTGTATTTTTAATGGAGACCAGGTTTCACTATGTTGGCCAGGCTGGTCTCAAACTCCTGGCCTCAAGTGATCCTCCTGTCTCAGCCTCCCGAAGTGCTGGGATTACAGCCACTGCACCCAGCCCATAAAGATCTTTTGGAGATAAAATGGTAAGCAAAAGACCTGGCTACAAAAATGTGTTTACAGTATGATACTACTTTTAAAATCATGAATATGTAAATATCAATCACCAAATGCAAAAATATTAGCAGTAGTGTATCTGTGGAAGAAATCCGGCACATTTTAATGTGATTCTGGCACATTTTAGTGTTTTCTGTTTGGGTATGTTTTTGACGTTTTAAAATGTGGATACCTGTCTTTTTTATTTCCTGAGAAAAGAGGTTATCATAAAACAAAAGGAAAGTACTGTTGCAGGCAGGTGCGGTGGCTCACGGCTATAATCCCAGCACTTTGGGAGGCCGAGGCAGGTGGATCATGAGGTCAGGAGTTCCAGACCAGCCTGGCCAACACGGTGAAACCCCATCTCTACTAAAAATACAAAAAATTAGCTGGGTGTGGTGGGACATGCCTGTAGTCCCAGCAACTCAGGTGCCTGAGGCAAGAGAATTGCTTAAACCCAGGAGGTGGAGGTTGCAGTGAGCTGAGATCTAAAAAAAAAAAAAAAGGAAAGTACTGTTGAATGTTTGTGTTCCTATAAAATGTGTATGTTCCTATAAAATGTGTATGTTGAAACTCTAATCCCAAGGTGATGATATTAGGAGGTAGGGATTTGGGGAAGTAAATAGGTCATAATGGTGGAGCCCTCATAAATAGGATTAGTAGTCTTATACAAGGGACCCCAGCCTGGGCTTGGTGGCTCATGCCTGTAATCCCAGCACTTGGGAGGCTGAGGTGAGCAGGTTGCTTGAGTCCAAAAGTTTGGAATCAGCCTGGGTAACATGGCGAAACCTCATCTCTACTAAAAATACAAACATTAGCTGGATGTGGTGGTACATGCCTGTAGTCCCAGCTACTCAGGAGGCTGAGGAGGGAGGATCATTTGAGCCTCGGAGGCAGAGGCTGCAGTGAGCTGTGATTGCACCATTGCACTCTGGCCTGGGTGACAAAGTGAGACCCTGTCTCAAAAAAAAAAAAAAAAAGACCCCAGAGAGCTCTTGTGCCTTCTTTCCCATAAGAAGTTGGCAGTCTGCAAGCCATAGAGGAGCCCCACCAGAACCATGCCGGCACCCTGATCTTGGACTTCCAGCTTCTCAAACTGAGAAATAGGGTGTGGTGGCTCATGCCTGTAATCCCAGCACTTTGGGAGACTGAGACAGGAGGATCACTTGAGACCACAAGTTTGAGACCAGCCTTGCCAACATGGTGAAACTCCACTTTTACTAAAAATACACAAGTTAGCCAGGCGTGGTGGCATATGCCTGTAATCCCAGCTACTTGGGAGGTTGAGGCAGGAGAATCTCTTGAACCAGCAGGTGAGGTTGCAGTGAGCTGAAATTGCACCACTGCACTCCAGCCTGGGTGACAGAGCCAGATTCCATCGCCAAAAAATATATAAATAAATGCCTGTTGTTTTTAGGTCACCCAGTTATGGTATTTTGCTATAACAGCCCCAACAGGCTAAGTCAACTGTCCTGTGAATTATTAACTAGTTAGCTCTTTATACAAACTCTTTTGAGCATCTAGCATCTACCAATTACCAGTCTACTCACTGCCATGAGCAAGTCAGACAGGGTCCTTCTCCTGGAGCTCATGGTCTGGAGAAGCGCCTGCACCGGTCTTTGGTAGTGGCATCTGAATCCAGAGCTTCCTGAGTTCTGCTCCCAGAGGACCTTGCACAGAGCCGCCTGCTGCAGGGAGCAGCCCGGTGGCTTCCGAGTGCGTTTGCCAATACCTACCTCCAAGCCGTCTGCTGCTTCCATCAGGTCCTTGCTTTGGGAACCCAGAGGCTTCATTTCCTGCCCTACTTTTCCTTCCAAGAGCTCAGTGGAGAGTTCTCTTCCTAAAAAAAGAGAAGCTTACTTCTCCAGCAGTGTTATCTCTGGGTCTCAACCACGGGGCTGGAATTTCTCCACTCAGCCTTGGATCTTCCTGAAGCCAAAGCATGCAACATATGGTGGAAGCCACTGGAAGAGACGGGTAGCAGTCAAGGGCATGGCCCCAAGTCTGGACTTGTGGCTACTGGGGAGAAAGGGAAATTGATGAAGCTCCTATAGTGTGACTGCTACTGTGTGCTACATTAACAGAATCCCCAACTGCCCTATAATGCAGACTAGGCTCCCCCAGGCTGGGTCCTGAGAAATGGTAGTTTCTTCAGATATTACTAGATTCTGTGTGCAATTTTGGGAAATGCTATAGTTCTTTGTTCAGTGCCTTTAATAGCCTCATGTGCATTGTGAAACTTACAGTGGGAGGTTATGATAGGCAGTTCCCCCAAATGTATTTCACCCAAATGCCTCTATACCAGATCGAATAGTGCCCCCCTCCAACATTCAAGTCTACCCAGAACCTCAGAATATGGTCTTATTTGGAGATAGTCTTTGCAGGCATAATTAATCAAGGTGATGCCATACTGGAGCAGAGGGATCCCTAACCCAGTGACTGGTGTCCTTAGAAGATGAGAAAACAGAGACACATGGGGAAGAAGGCCATGTGTGATGAGAGGCAGAGCCTGGAGAGATTCATCTACAAGCCAAAGAGCATCAAGAGGTGCCGGCAACCCCCAAAGCGAGGAAGAAGCTAAAAAGGAGCTTTCCCTGCAGGTTTCAGAGGAAACACGGCCTGGTTGACACCTAGGTTTTGGACATCTAGCTCCAGAACTGTGAGAGAATAAATTTCTGTTGTTTTAAGTCACCCAGGTTGTGGTCATTGGTTACGGCACCCACGAGGAACTACCATGACGCCTTTATACCTTCAATCCTGTTAACCAGTGATACAGGTCACCACTTTAAAAATAGGCAGTGTCGTCGTCCCCACTTTACAGATGGGGAAACTGAGATTCTTTGAGGATCAATAGTGTGCCTCAGGCCCCACAGAGCGTGGCTTCCACAGCAGCGTCAGAGCTCACACCCGGGTCTCCGTGTCACAGTGTTTCAGCCCTCTCTCTGCTGCCACTGTTGCATCCTGTAGACCCGAGCTTTCAGTGGTTTCTATTGAGTCTCAGGTGTCTGTTTGCAAAGTCCTTGCTTCTCTTCCTACCTGGCACTGTGCAGTGAGTGCAGCCAGGGTGGAGTTACCCTGGAGGCCTGCCTGGAGGCCTCTCCATGCAGGAGCCTCTCTTCCTCTTGGCCATTGAGGAGGGAAGTGTCCTGGCATCAGGCTGCCTTGCTCCAGAATCTCTAATGGACTGAGGAGTCCAAGCTGGGATGAATGGGACTCAGGCCACTGTTTCCAGGTGGGCTCACTGCCATTGATGTCTGCAGCTGCTGAAAGCCCCTCTGCATCATTTCACTGAGCCCGGGGCGTACCCTTTGTGGAAGAAACCACACCCTCTCATCTGACCAGGCGAGGGGAGATCTGCCATCTCTTTCCTTTCTTTAAACAAGTATATACATTTAAAAAATTTAAAAAACGAATACATGCTGTTTGGGAAAAAGAAAAAATCAGGCTGAACACAATGGCTCATGCCTGTAATTCCAGGACTTTGGGAGGCTGAGGTAGGAAGGTCACTTGAGGCCTGGAGTTCAAGATCAGCCTGGCCAACAGAGCAAGACCCTGTCTGTGCAAAAACACATTTTTTAATTACCAAAGGATCTCTTGAGCCCAGGAAGTTGAGGCTGCAGTGAGTTATGTTCATGCCATTGCACTCCAGCCTTGGCAGAAAGAGTCATACCCTATCTTTAAAAATTAAAATATTAGGCTGGGCTTGGTGGCTCATGCTTGTAATCTGAGCACTTTGGGAAGCCAAGGTGGGTGGATCACAAGGTCAGGAGTTCGAGACCAGCCTGGCCAATGTGGGGAAATCCCGTCTCTACTAAAAATACAAAAATTAGCTGGGTGTGGTGGTGCACACCTGTAACCCCAGCTACTCAGGAGGCTGAGGCAGGCGTATTGCTTGAACCTGAGAGGCAGAGGTTGCAGTGAGCTGAGATCACACCATTGCACTCCAGCCTGGGCAACAGAGTGAGACTCTGTCTCAGAAAATAAATAAATAATAAAAATTTAAAAATTATTATTGAATGTTTGTGTCCCTATAAAATTTGTATGTTGAGCCGGGCGCAGTGGCTCAAGCCTGTAATCCCAGCACTTTGGGAGGCCGAGGCGGGTGGATCACGAGGTCGAGAGATCGAGACCATCCTGGTCAACATGGTGAAACCCCGTCTCTACTAAAAAAGTGCAAAAAATTAGCTGGGCATGGTGGCACATGCCTGTAATCCCAGCTACTCAGGAGGCTGAGGCAGGAGAATTGCCTGAGCCCAGGAGGCGGAGGTTGCGGTGAGCCAAGATCGCGCCATTGCACTCCAGCCTGGGTAACAAGGGCGAAACTCCGTCTCAAAAAAAAAAAAACAAAAAAAAAACCAAAAAAAAAAACTAAACTATCAAAAAAAAAAAAAATTTGTATGTTGAAACTCTAATCCCAAGGTGATAATATTTGGTAAAAAATTAAAAATTATTTTATAATTAAAATTATATATTATTTAAAAAATAACAAATGACTATATTTATTTACGGGGGTCTCACTCTGGTTGCCCAGGCTGGGGTGCAGTGGCTTAATCACAGCTCACTGCAGCTCAAATTCCTGCTCAGGTGATTCTCCCACCTCAGACTCTGAGTAGCTGGGGCAAAAGGCACAAGCCACCAATCGTGGTTAATTGGTCTCAAACTCCTGGGCTCAAGTGATTCACTCGCCTCGGCCTCTCAAAGTGCTGGGATTACTGTACCAGGCCAAAATTTTTTTAAAACTCAGAAAATATAATGAAGAGCAAAGAAGAAAACACATATTACTCATATAGTCACCAGCAGTTTGCTATGTATAAATGTCCAGAAGGAAAAAAAGCTATATTCATATATGCATCTGGTTATATTATATATAGAGAGTCATGCATTCACAGCTCAAATTCAACTATGTTTAAAAATAAACATTTATATGTAAGCTCTTTTTACTCTTGGAGAAATCTGGCCATAATAACAGTTTTATACTCTATCCTAAGCATTAACCCAGGTCCTTAAAATTTTTTTGTGTGTACCATTTAATATGGCTGCATTCTATTCTATCAAGTGGATCACCACTTATTAGTCATTTATTATTTTATTGCCAGGCATTCAAGTTGTTTCCAGTTTTTCATTAACTAAAAAAAAAAAAAAAAAAAAAAAAAAAAAAACACTTCTATGAGCATGATTGACGTAAGCCTTTATATACATTTCTCATGGTGCCCTTAGCATGACTTACTGGGTTAAAGGTCATGAACATAACTTTTATTTTTCTTTTGAGACAGGGTCTCACTCTATCACCCATGCTGGAATGCAGTGGCACAATCACAGCTCACTGTAGCCTTGACCTCCTCGACTCAGGTGATCCTCCCACCTCAACCTCCCAAGTAGCTGGGACTACAGGCATGTACCACCAGACACAGCTCATTTTTGTCTTTTTAGTAAACACAGTGTTTCGTCATGTTGCCCAGGTTAGTCTTGAACTCCTGGACTCAAGCAATCCACCTGCCTCAGCCTCCCAAAGTGCTAGCATTACAGGTGTGAACCATTGCGCCCAGCCAGAACTTAACTTTTTTTACAGCTTTATTGAGGTATAATTTACATAACATAAAATTCACCTATTGTAAAGATACAATTCAATGACTCGTAATAAATGTATATACTTTTACAATCCTGTCCACAATCAGTTATAGAATATTTTTATCACCCTAAAATATCTCCTTATGCTATGCTCATTTGCAGTCAAGTATAGTCCTACTTTAACCCAGCCAACCACAAATCTACTCTCTTCCTCTTCTGATTCACCTTTTCTGGACATTTCACATAAACAGAGTTATACAATATGTATTCTATTCTGTGTGGCTTCTTTCCCTTAGCATACTGTTTTTATGGTTCATTCACGTTGTGGCACGAATCAGTACTGTTTTTCTTTTTGTTGCTAAGTACTGTTTCGATGGATGCATATATTGCATTTTGCTTATTCATTCACCTGTCAATGGAAATTCGAATTGTTTCCAGCTTTTGCCTGTTAAGAACAATGCTGTTGTGAATATTTGCATACAAGTCTTTGTGCAGACATATGTTTTCATTTCTCTGGGTTAGATTCCTAGGAGTAGGTCATATGACAAGTTGATATTTAACTTTTTAAGAAACTGCCAAACTGTTTTCCAAAGTGGTTGCTCCATTTTATATTCCCACCAGCAATGGATAAGAGTTCCACTTTCATCACATCCTGTGGTGCCTCTTCATGGCTGAATTTACATTTTCCCAATAACTAATTGAATGTCCCTTCTTCTTATTTATTTATTTGAGATGGAGTTTCACTCTTGTTGTCCAGGCTGGAGTGCGATGTTGTGATCTCGGCTCACTGCAACCTCTCCCTGGCCTCCCGAGTTCAAGCAATTCTCCTGCCTCAACCTCTCAAGTAGCTGGGATTACAGGCACTTGCCACCATGCCTGACTAATTTTTATGTTTTTAATAGAGATGGGGTTTCACCATGTTGGCCAGGCTGGTCTTGAACTGCTGGCCTCAGGTGATTCACCTGCCTCGGCCTCCCAAAGTGCTGGGATTACAGGCATGAGCCACCACACACAGCTTGTTGAATGTCCTTTCATGTGCTTATTAGCCATTTGTGTATCTTTTTTAGAGAAATGTCTATTCAAATATTTTTCTCATTTTTAATTTGGTTGATTGTCTTAGTATTGTAAGAGTTCTTCATATGTTCTGGAAATAAGTCTCTCTCTCTATATATATATGATTTGCATTACTTTTCTCCTAGTCTGTAGCTTGTCTTTTCAGGTTTTGTTGTTGTTGCTGTTTGATTGTTTTTGAGACGATATCCCTGTCACCAAGGCTGGAGTGCACAGTGGCACGATCTTGGCTCACTGCAACCTCTGCCTTCCAGGTTCAAACGATTCTTGGGTCTCAGCCTCCCAAGTGGCTGGGATTACAGGCATGCACCACCATGCACAGCTAATTTTTGTATTTTTAGTAGTCATGGGGTTTCCCTATGTTGGCCAGACTGGTCTCAAACTCCTGGCCTCAAGCAATCCAGCCACTTGACGTCCCAGAGTGATGGAATTACAGGCATGAGCCACCATGCCTGGCCTTGTCTTTTCATATTTTTAATAGTGTTCCTAGAGGAGCAAAAGATTTTCATTTTGATAAAGTCCAGTTTGTCTTGTTTTTTCTTTTTAGGTTGCCCATTTTTGTTACTTGCCTAAGAAAGTTTTGACTAATAAGGTCACAAACATTTTCTCCTTTTTTTTCCTCTACAAGTTTTTAAAATATACTATAAAAAAAATTACTTTTTCTTTTTAAAAATTTTTTAAATTTTTATCTTTTTTTAAAAAAGAAAGAAAAAGAATAATAATAATAACAAAGAATGAAGAAGAGGAAGAGGAAGAGGGAGAGAGAATGGGGGTGTCGCTTTATTGCCTGGGCTAGAATGCAGTCTAAAAATGGGTATTCCTGTAACTGTGCTTAATAATGAAGACACGAAAAAAAAAGTGAGGGAGGAAAATAACAAACAAGCAGCCAACCAGTATTTCATTTAAACCTGTGAGTAAGTGTGATGTGGTACTGATAAGAGTGTGTGTTTTGTGTATTTAAAGTGGAGAGTTCTATAAATGTTAATTAAGTTTACTTGTTCCGGGTCTGAGTTCAAGTCCTGGATGTCGTTGTTAATTTTCTGTCTCATTGATCTGTCTAATATTGATGTTGAAGTCTTCCACTATTATTAGGAAACTTAATAATAATATATGTGAGTTTAATACTGCCATTTAATGTTAGCTGGCTGTTTTGACCATTAGTTGATGTAAATTCTTCATTATGTTGATGCTCTTTACTTTTTGGTATTTTTGGTATTTTTTAGAAAGGCTGATACTGGTTGTTGGTTTCTATGTGTAGTGGTTCTTTCAGAAGCTCTTGTAAAGCAGGTCTGGTGGTGATGAAATCTCTGAGTACTTGCTTGTTCACAAAAAATTTTATTTTTCCTTTGCTTATGAAGCTTAGTTTGGCTGAATGTGAATTCTGGGTTGCAAATTCTTTTCTTTAAGGATGTTGAATATTGGCCCCCACTCTCTTCTGGCTTGTAGGGTTTCTGCTGAGAGATCTGCTGTGAGTCTGATAGGCTTCCCTTTGTGGGTAACCTGACCTTTCTCTCTGGCTGCCCTTAATATTTTCTCCTTCATTTCAACCCTGGTGAATCTGATGATTATGTGCCTTGAGGTTGGTCTTCTTGAGGAATATCTTTGTGGTGTTCTCTGTCTTACCTGGAGTTGAATATTGTCCTGCCTGGCTAGGTTGGTAAAGTTTTCCTGGATAATATCCTGAAGGGTATTTTCCAGCTTGGATTCATTCTCTTTGTCACATTCAGGTACACCTATCAAACGTAGATTAGGTCTTTTCACATAGTCCCATATTTCTTGGAGACTTTGCTCGTTCCTTTTTATCCTTTTTTTTTCTAATCTTGTCTTCTTGTTTTATTTCATTAAATTGGTCTTCGACCTCTGATATCCTTTCTTCTGCTTGATCAGTTTGGCTGTTAAAACTTGTGCATACTTCATGAAGTTCTCGTGTTGTGTTTTTCAGCTCCATTAATTTACTTATATTCCTCTCTAAATTGTGTATTCTTGTTAACATTTCGTCAAACCTTTTTTCAAAGTTCTTAGTTTCTTTGCATTGGGTTAGAACAAGTTCTTTTAACTCACATACGTTTCTTATTAGCCACCCTTTGAAGCCTACTTCTGTTCATGGAACACACTTGTTCTCCATCAGGCCTTGTTCCGTTGTTGATGAGGAACTGTGATCCCCTGTAGAGGGAGAGGCGTTCTTATTTTGGGTATTCTCAGCGTTTTTAGGCCGTTTTGTTCCCTTCGTTGTAGATTTATCCATCTGTGGTCTTTATAATTACCATCTTTATAATTGGGTTTCTGAGTGGACGTCCAAATTGTTGATTCCCAGCGCCGGAATCTGAGCAACCCACTGCACTGGCTAAAACAGCGGCGTTAAGATTGATGGTGCTTTTCTGACTCTGCACCAAGAACCGCTGCACCGAGGCAAAACTGCATTGCTGGCCACAAGAGATGCGCTGGCGACCTGTGGGGCTCCTTCGCTGGGAATCTCCTGGTGCATGAGCAAAAATAATTCATCTGAAAGTGTGGCGTCCCCTTGTTCTCTGCGCTTTCACTGGGAGCTACAATCCCGAGCTGCTAGTGATCAGCCATCTTTAAAAAATAATAAGCCGGGCGCGGTGGCTCAAGCCTGTAATCCCAGCACTTTGGGAGGCTGAGGCGGGCGGATCACGAGGTCAAGAGATCGAGACCATCCTGGTCAACATGGTGAAACCCCGTCTCTACTAAAATTACAAAAAAAAAATTAGCTGGGCATCGTGGCGCATGCCTGTAATCCCAGCTACTCAGGAGGCTGAGGCAGGAGAATTGCCTGAACCCGGGAGGCGGAGGTTGCGGTGAGCCGAGATCGCGCCATTGCACTCCAGCCTGGGTAACAAGAGCGAAACTCTGTCTCAAAAAAAAAAAAAAAAAAAAAATAATAATAATAATAATAATTTTTTCATTTTGAACATAATCCATAGTAACATTAAAAACAAATAGAAAATATAGACAGGCACAGTGGCTCACACCTGGAATCCCAGCGCTTTGGAAGGCAGAGGCAGGTAGATCACTTGAGACCAGGAGTTCAAGACCAACCTGGGCAACATGGTGAATCCCTGTCTCTACAAAAAATACAAAAATTATCCAGGCAAGGTAGTGGGCACCTGTAATCCCAGCTATGCGCAAGGCTGAGGCTTACTTATAAGCCAGAGTAAAGAGAGCACACAGGGAAGCCACTGGAAGTGCATATGTAGGTGACTTATATTTTAAAATACTCTCACTGCTGTATAAAGAATATATGGCAAAAAAGCAAGAGTGGAAACAGACAGGGCAGTGGTGCAGCTCTTGGAATGGTCAGGAGAAAGATCATGGTAGGTTGCCCCAGGGTAGCAGGTGCGAAGAGAACTTGAACCCGGGAGGCAGAACCCGGGAGGCAGAGGTTGCAGTGAGTGGAGATTATGCCACTGCACTCCAGCCTGGGCAACAGAGCAAGACTCCTTCTCTGTCTTAAAAAAAAAAAAAAAAAAAATGAGCCACGTATCATGGCGCATGCCTGTAGTCCCAAGTACTTGGGAGGTTGAGGTGGGAGGGTTGCTTGAGCCTGGGAGGTCAAGGCTACAGTGAGCTGTAAGCATACTACTGCACTCTCGCCTCAGGCTCTGCTGGGAGAGGGTACGTGTCCAAGCTTGCCCAGGTGGCTGGAGGCAGGCCTCAAGTCTTCGCTGGCTATTGGCTGAAGGCATCAGTTTCTTACTATTTGTGTCTCCCTGCAGCCTGGCAGCTGGCTTTCCTGAGAGCAAGCAAACATGAGAAGGCAAGAAGGTACCCAAACAAGCCACCATCTTTTTGTAACCTATTCATAGAAGTGACATCCCTTCATTTTGTGCCCTGATGTATGCATAGAGGTGAGTCACCAGGTCCAGCTCACTCTCCAGGGAAGGGGATTGCACACATCCTGAATACCAGGAGGTCGGGGCCACTGGGGACTGTTTTAGAAGGCTGCCATGATGTCTTCCTGTTGTTCCTCTTTTGTGGTTCTTATGAATTGGGTGGTAAATGTTTACCTGTGGAACTTTTTCCACAGATGCAGGGGCGCCTTTCTAGATTCTAGATTCTAGATTCTACTGAGTCAGAATCTCCAGAGAACTCCAGCTCCCTGGGTGCTTATCTCTTAAAGGCTCTGCTGGTCGTTCTAATGGGAGCCAGGGTTAAGAGTCACTTAAAAGTGGATTACAACCATGTATATGCTAAGAAGCATATTTCTTCCCTCCGCCCCCAAATAGTGTTGAACATAAATGTGTTCCAGGTCGTTGATTCTCAGTGTGGGGCCATCATTTCCATTTCTCCTCAGGGAGCTGTGTTTGAGGGTCCCTTTGCAGGCAGAGCTTCAGCAAGCAGGCCTGGCAATCATGCATCCAATTCCAGGGGCTGCAGAGGAGCTCTTCCTTCTGGGTGAGCCACGAGGCTGCCTGCCTCTGTGTTTGGCTCCCGGCAGCTCTGACATCAATCTGTCAGTCCAGAGGACAGTTTTAGATGTAAATCTGCTGGTGTGGGGACTTTATGAGAACAGGAATCCCTGGCTGTGAAATTGCTGGCATTTCATGATGTGAGAGGAGATTTACAAGCTCCAAGCTGAGCTGGGCTCTTAATGCAAGCTCAGGCAGTTACACAACCCAGCCTGCCAGGTAGGCAGAGCGCACGGGGCAGCAGGTGGGAGGAAGAGGAAGCAACCACCTCACCGCGCTCAGGACCCTGGCCCCATCCAAGCACCCACTGGGGGCTTAGTGCAAGGTTGCCTCAGCTGTATTCGCTGCAGCACGGGTCACTCTGCAGGTCTTAGTAAGCAAATGGGCAGTGGTATTTTTTGAGATTGTGGATTCAGAATGGAAGAAATTTCAAAGGTCACTTTCTCCTGTCCTTTCCTGATGCTCCCCTCCCACCTTCCTAGCTAAAAGCTAACTCCTACTCCCCAAATCCAAAGGAAACACAAGCATGCCCTCTCCCATAACCCTGTTTAATTTTTTTTGGCGTAACCTTATCTCGACTGTGTATGTATACTTTAGTTTTTTCATGTATTTTCTTTTTGTGGTTTCTCTCTCCTATTTGAACATGAGCTTTCTAAAAGCAAGAATCTTGCCTGTCTTGTCAGCTTTACCTCTGGCATTCAAATCATTGCTGGAGCTCAGTACATCCAGGCATAGGATGGGCTGGCCTGTAAGGTCCTGAGCACTCTGCTTCCAGTATCCACATGTTCATTCATTCATTGAATGAAGTTTCATCACTGGACCTGCTCAGGTCTCCTAAGCTTACTGGTGGTTGCATCACCCTGTTTTCCCCTTGATAGGTTGATTCAATGAATGAATTAGTGAATGCCGGGGTTCTGCCAGGGGCAGAGAGCTCGGGACCTTATGCATCAGCCCCGCCTGGGTCTGATGGCTGGGACTCTCCGCCCCTTCTCGGTTTGTCCTGCTGTCTCCCTGTGTACCATCCCCTTCATTATCACTTTTAGGGCCACTCTGAACTAGCCTGCTCCTCTTGGAGTCCCCCAGAGATTCAAAAACAGCGGCTGCATGCTTTCCAAGATGAATGTCCCTGTTTCTTTCAGCTGTCTCTGTTGTGTCACCGTCATTCTCCTCACTGTCCTCGGAGGGCTTCTAGTCAACCATTGTCCCTCAGTAAGTTCGGTGCAGTCTTTGGGATTCTTACTAAGTCTTGGCAGTTCGCAGGTTTTGAGACACTTCCCACTCAACACTTAGTTCACTTCTTCATGCTCAGATTTTTCATGTAGAAAAAGTCAGTGGGTTTAATTGAGGATCGGTGCTTTTAACCAATTCTCTCTCTGCTTCTTTGCCCAAATTTTCTTTCTTTCTTTTTTTAAAATATATTTAGTTGTACTTTAGGTTCTGGGGTACCTGTGCAGAACATGCAGGATTGTTGCATAGTTACATGCATGGCAATGTGGTTTGCTGCCTCCATCTCGTCACCTATATCTGGCATTTCTCCCCATGTTATCCCTCCCCAACTCCCCACCCCCCACTGTCCCTCCCCTAGTCCCCCCAACAGACCCCAATGTGTGATGCTCCCCTCCCTGTGTCCATGTGTTTTTATTGTTCAACACTCGCCTATGAGTGAGAACATGCGGTGTTTGATTTTGTGTTCTTGGGTCAGTTTTTTTCTAGTGGACAAGAGCCAAAAGTAGGGGCACCCAGATCTTGGGGATTAAATGGCCCTATTGTTTCCCCCATACCAAAAGTATTTTATGGTGCCGACCAGCTCCCTATCTCTCACTAAAGGGTAGTCTCACTTGAGAGAAGTGGGGAATGCCAATCCCTGCTCTGCCTCCTTGGAGGGGTGCTCCGAGGATCCCAGGAGGAAACCACATGGAAGGGCTTGATAAACGAGCAGGGTAGGTGCCGGCAGGGTAGGTGCAGACTCAGGGCATCTGATACCCATCAGCCACTGCTCTATAGTGGGTCCCAGGTAGTCTCCAGTCCCTGAAGACGGCCCTGAGCCCTGAACAGGCAGGTGTTTGGGTGAAGCACATGAGGTTTCTAGATGATCTTGCAGGTGACAAGGAGGAGCAATGATCACATATGTCCCCTGCTTGACAATCGTTCCATTTATTCACCTGCTCATTCCCTTGCCCCGCCGACCCGTGCTCTGGGCCCATGCCGCCAGACCCTGTGCTGCGTCCCTCTCTCTCCTCCTTCCCTCTTTTTGCTGCTCCACCTCCCTTCACAAAGGAACGTATGGAGACTTTCAAATAAAACATTCAACCATGAAAACCCAAAGGCCCAATAACACTCAATCATATAAAAATGCTGTTTAATTTCCATGCGAATTTTAAATAAGAAAGGCCTCGAATTAGAGTTTTGTAGAAACATCCACATTTCTATCAATTTCTGGCCAAATAAAATGCCCTTGAGTCATTTCTCATTGCAAGTCTACATACTTCAGTATCATTTGGAAAACTAATTATGGCTTACATATTTCCTAGTGGAGAGTGGAGGACACAGGAGACAGGGATTTGGGTGACAACTTTGTCAAGGAAAAGAACAAAGAGGGCTTCGTTATCCATGGAATCCTGGTGGGGCTGCTGGGATTCATATAACTGTCAGTGCCACTTAGAAGGGTGACTTAGGATCATATATTGTCACAAAACAAATAACAAAACTTAGAAAGCTGATTGTTTGGAGGCCTTATGGAGACTCGTATCTGTTGTCTTAAGGGAGAAGCCCCATCCTGTGCATGTGGCTGGGCAATTATGTGGGGTGCCCATTCCGATGACCGCTTCTACCACCATCCAGAACTCTGAGCACCACCATTCGCTACTGCCCATCTGGTTCACAAATGGCAGGCCTGCAACACAGAGGTAAAGTCGAAATTTTCTTTGGAGACGTTTACAGCTGCTACTAATTGGAGCCCACAATCAGAGCATCAGATGTGTAATGGACATGCTTGGGGACTGTAGCCCACCCACTTATCAGCCCTCGCCAGTTTTTGAATCCCAGTTTAGGTGCGTACCTCTTGGTGCCTCAGTCTCCCCACTTCTAACATGGTGGTTGCACAAGGATTAACCCTGGGAAGCTCGTAGCAGCTACTGTTATGTAAACTATGAGCGGTTCAGAGTGTTCTGAGGAGCCTCCTGCTGTTCCAGAAGGTCTGTGTCATTAGGTCTATGAAATTTGAGGACCAAAGGGCCGCCAAAGATGGGGGACACATTGTCCCCTGCCACGCTGGTGTGCACGCCGTGTACCCTGGCTCTGCAGCTTCCTCAGCCGTCTCACTCACTCCCAGCCAAGGCTGGCTGTTCTGAACCCCCTGCCTTCTGAACATTTATATCTTTAATTGTGACCTGAGGGCCACAGTGCCTCCCTACTCTGGTCTATTTCTGTCAGAGCGAAGTTAAGAGGGGGTGACCTGACCGTCATGGCGCGTGCAGCCTGAAGGTTGCAGCTGGAGCCTCCTGGCAGCTGTCTGAGCACATGGGCATTGGCTCAGGGCAGTGTGGGCTCAAATCCCAGCTGTGCCATGAATGGCCACGTGCTCTTGGGGCTGACTTCTCTAATCTTGCTGAGGCTTAATTCCCCTATCTCTAAATCAGGGGTTAAAAGTACCTCCCACACACACAGTGTTGCTGTTCAAACTGAAACATGTGCAACGGGCATAGTGCGCTGCTTGGCACAAAATAGGTGCTTGGTTAATGGGAGTGGCCTTCCTCCCCACCAGCTTCCTTCCTGGTGCAGCAGAGACTCGGCAGGTGTGTGAGCTGCCCAGGCCAGTCTGGGAGAAATAGCTTTTCCTGAAGTCCTGAGCTCCACAGTGGGGCCAGTTCTCAGACTTGCCTTGCTTGGCCATTGGCAGGGCTTCCAGAACTTTCTACGGCTTCTGGCAGCAGAGGAAACAGGTTCTTCAGGACTCGCCTTCCACCTAATCTCTGTACCAATGCTGATCCCAGCTTTGAAGTGACTGCGCTGGGGTCCCAGTCTCTCCCCAGCCTCTTTTCACGTCGGTATATACCAGCACTGCGGGGGCCAGACTCTGACGAACAACTGTAGGAACCCTCAGCTCTTACTCTAGCCAGACACATGATTATCTAGTCGTGGCGCCCTTTGGTCATTTGCTTATGAGGATGACTTTGGACAATATAGGCCTTTCCAAGAACGGGGGAATGTTTTTGCCCACCCCTCCCAAGCATCCCCCACCCTACCTCTTTCTCTCCCCCTCTCTCTCTTGCATCCTGGCCCACATAATCCCTAACTCCAGGTGCTCGACCACTGGGCTCATATCTTGTTGTTCTTGCTTGCCTGGTTTGGTTTCATTTTTCCTGCAGGTTTTTGGGTAAATCATCTTTGATCCTTTTGAAAGCAAACAATAAGTAAATAAATCTGTGCAGGAGCTCTCTCAAACATTAACTCCTGTTGTGCAGTTAACTAGTTCCTGTGTCGACCTCAGAATCAAGCTTTTCTAAAAATTTGTGTTTATTGAAGAGTTTCTGGAGCTTACAACAAGTTAAAAAATACTTGTTACCATGTACAGTTACTAACTGATGTTCATCAGAACTCTGTCAATATTGTGTAAGCAGTCAGTGCAAAACACAGAGATAAATCGGATGCAGAGGGCGGACTGCCGCTGAGTAGCAGAATCCCTGATTTTGTTTTGTTACTGTTGGTCGAGGAAACTTCTTGTTCACATAGAGTTTATGTCATAGACCAGCTTAGGAAAATAAGCAGATGCTGTATTTATTGACAACATTTAGTACCGTGTAACATTTATGAAGTGTGTTTATGCAAATTCTTTTCAAGGACACTTTTATAGCTGTATATTCCCAGTGTAGACTAAAGTCTGTAACAACCAACCTTCAAATGTCAGTGTCTCCATTTGTTACTCATTCATATCAAAATACAAAGTGGGTCAGCAGGGAGACTGTTCCAGTGTCACGAGGGACCCTGACTTCTTCCATCCTGTGGTTCTACCTCCCTCTGGGTGCTCTTCACTCAGCTCATGGATAGGCAAAGGAAGCGTCCATCTGAGGGGGTTGCGTGGCCTGGCCTGCAAGCACTGCCCATCTCTTCCACCCACACCCCACTGGCCAGAACTCTGTTCTCTGATAAACAGGGGCATCGTTGTCATGCTTGACAGCAAGGAAAGGAAGTGCGTGTCCAGAAAAGAGAGAAGATGCATGTAGTTGAGGAATGGCAGTTTCGGCTGTAAATATACAACCTCACCCAAGGGGGTGCTTCATCAGAGAACCTGGGGTAGGCAGAATGGTGGTCTCCCCAGTGATGTCTGTGTCCCGATTCCAGAACCTGTGACTATGTCACCTTACTTGCAGATGGGATGAAACTCAGACTCCTGAGGCGGGGATGTTTTCCTGGATAATCTGGGTGGGCCCAATGTCATCACAAAGGTCCTTAGAAGTGGAAAGAGGGAGGCAGGAGAGTCAGAGATTTGAAGATGTCGTGCTGATGGCTTTGAAGGCAGAGGAAAGGGCAAGGAATGCAGGCAGCCTCTGGAAGCTGGAAAAGGTGAGGGAATGAAATCCAGGAGGACACAACCCTGCCAACACCTTAATTTTAGCACAGTGAGGCCCATTTTGGACCTCTGATCTTTCAGACTGTGAGATAATAAACCCGCATTGTTGGAAGCCTCCAAGTTTGGGGCAAATTGTTACAGCAGCCATAGGAAACAGATAGGAAGCTCACGCAATGTTATATCCCTACCACGTGATTGATACATTGGAAGTTCACATAGGAGGCACATTTTTTCCACGTGGCTTCGATGCGGGAGCAGAGGACACCTGTGAAGCAGGAACTGAAATGTTGAAGGAAGCGGGGACCACGTCCTAAAGGTTAGGAGAGTGTTTTCACAGAGCCAAGGTAAGAGAGGGTGACTGAACTTATAAAAAGGAGGTGCCGTGGAGGGCGGAGATATGGAAACCGCAGAGGAAGAAGTGCATCTGTTCCTTTCCTCCTGCCTCTTTGAGCCAGTGTTTGGGGAAAGGAGCGGTTTCTAGTGATGACGTGGTGGCATCGGGGAGCCACGCTTCTCTTCTGGTAAGGGAGGAGTGTGGGGGCAAAAGATCACAGAGGAGACGGGGAGAGAACGCAGGAGTGATTAGGAGCTCAGATTCAGGAGTTAAACTGCTAGGGTTCAGAGTCTGTCTTCACTCCCCTTCCTGTTACCTAGCAATGTAAACATAGGTATTCTATCTTCTGGTTGTGTAACAAACCACCCTAAAAACCAATGGAGTCGAACATCCGTTTTGTTATGGTCATTCATTCTGTGGGTTGGACAGGGCACAGTGGGGATAGGATTTCTCTGTGATATCTGGGTCTCAAGGGGGAAGGTTCAACATCTGGGGATGACTCAACAGCTGGGGACTAGAATCACCTGGATTTCCACCTAGACTGGAACACCTGCATGTGAGCTCTCTGTGTGTGCTAGGATTTCTCATAGCATGGTGACCTTTCATAGCCAGACTTCTTTCTTGTAAGTTCGGGCTTCAAAGGTAAGTGCCAGGCTGGGCATGGTGGCTCATGCCTGTAATCCCAGTAATCTGTGAGACTGGGGAGACAGGATTGCTTGAGGTCAGGAGTTTGAGACCAGCCTGGGCAACATAGCAAGACCCCGTCTCCATAAAAAGGAAAAAAACAAAAAAGGCAAGTGCCCCAGCTCACAAGATGGAACTTGTAGCATCTTTTATGACTAAGCCTCAGATGTCATGGTAGGTCACTTCTGCTTCATTCTATTGGTTTACAATCAAACCACCACCGCCCCCCACCCCCCGCCAGATTGAAGAAGGGCATTAGATTCTGACTCTTAATAGGGCCGTGGCAAGGTCCAAGCAGAGCATATTAGATGGCAGATACTGTTGCAGCCACCTCTGGATAACACAATCTGTCACTTTGGGCAATTTCTTTACTTCCTCTGAGATTTGGTTTCTTCATCGGGAAGATGGTGGTGGTACTGTAACATTCTCATCTGGATTAATGCCCAGAAAGCCTTTGGCATAGTGCCTGGTATGTGATAATGTCAAAAGTGTCCTAAGACAGCAGAGACCACGTGGGTTCTTTCTCATGGCTGCACCCACAGTGCCTCCTACAGTGACTGGTATGTGAATGAACTTGAGAGGGCTGTGTCAGATTGTCAGTGTAACCAGTAGTTATTGCTGTATCCTAAACCACCCCAAAACTTTGTGGCTTAAGACAGCAGCCATTTTATTTGCTATGGGTCTTGTGATTGCAGCTGGGCTCTGCTCACCTGGGATGATTCATATGGTCGCAGTTCCTGGCAGTATGACTAAGGCTAGATCTTCCGAGGTGGCTTTACTCACACATCTAGCAGTTAGTGCTGGCTGTCAGCTGGAGCACCTTGGCTGGCCTCCACATGGCCTGTCCAGCAGGATAGCTCAGGCCTATCCCAATCCCAGGGCTCCCATTGTAGCCAGAAGAGCAAGTCCTGATAAGTGAGTGCTTCTTAAGCATCTACCTGTGTCTCGTTTGCTCGTTTCCACAGCAAGTCACATGGATTCAAGCCTGGATTCAAGGGATGAAGGAATAAACGCCACTGCTCGGTAGGAGAAATAGTAAAGTCATATCATAAAGTGCACAGAGAGAGGAGAATACTTACAGTCAACTTTGCAAAGTTTCCCACAATCAATAATGGAAATACCTCAAGTGCAAGATAGAGGTGGGGAAGGGGCGCAGGCTCAGGTAGCATGAGAGGGAGGTGGCAGGGAGAACTGCTGAGCACACACAGTTGATCCACAGACACGTGTCAGTTGGGGGGCTTCACTCCAACTTCTGGCTTACCCCACCGGGAAATGGATTGTTTCACAGGGAGTGCAGAGGCAGGGCAAGAAGGTCAGCTGAAATGGCCACTCAACAAGGTCCTCTGCCACCAGGTTCTTTCCAGCCACTCTCTGCGCTTTTTGATGAGGGCTTTGTTCCTTAGGCTCCCATAAGATGGCCACAGCAACTACCAGAGTCACATCTAGGCACAGGTGGGGGAAAGGGCAGAAACCTTTCTCCGAATCCAGCCCAGCAGTCTTCCTCTATGGTTCCTTGGTAAGGACTGGGTTAACAGGATGGGCTGCCATAGTTGGCCACATGGTTTCCCAGGGCTGTGTAACTAAGCACCATGCACCAGGTGGCTTGAAGAAACGGAAATGTATTTTTTCACGCAGCTGGAGGCTGGAAGTCCAAAGCTGAGGTATCAGGAGGACCATGCTTTCTCTGAAGCCTGCAGGGGAATCCTCCCTTGTCTCTTCCTAGCTTCTGGTGGTTTGCTGGCAAGTCTTGGCCTTTGTGGCTCTTAGATGTATGATTCCGACCCACTGTCTTCACATGGCCTTCTCTCTGTGTCTTCACATCAGCTTCCCTGTCTGTTTGTGTGTCTAAATTTCTCCTTTTCTTAAGAATACCAGTCAGATTAAGTCCCACCCAAATAACCTCATTTCAACTTGATTTTCTCTGTAAATACCCTATTTCCAAATAAGGTTACATTCTGAAGTGCTGGAGGTTAGGATGCTGACATTATCTTTTTTAAGGAAGACAATTCAACCCATTACCCTGGCTAAGAAGATTAATCATCCGAGGTGGAATAGGTGTTGGGAGGGAGCTGCAGTGACCCCTGCAGTCCCCGAATGAATCAATGAACGAGTGAACAAGTGAGCATGGCACGCAGGGCTTGACACGGAACAAGTGATAGCTTTGTGGCGAGCCTTGGAGTATAATTTTAGCCCTGGAACTCACTGATGATATTTGGGCACTTGTGCCTTCTGCTTACGACAGATTGTTGATCACAGTTATGATTTATCTCCGGCTGCGTCTTTGGGCAGGAATGCAACCCCTCGAGGAGAACAAATCCTGCTCCTCTGGGAAATTTTGACGAACCACATTATGACATGGTTTCAAGGAATGTATCGTGGTGGAAAAGTCCAGCCTGCTTATACAGGCACTCAGCAAGTAACCGCCAAGCACCCCCTTGTACACACAAACCATCATCACCGGGGCAACCGCAGGACAGCAGCCGGCTACCTAGCAACACGGCCTCCCTCTCCAGCACCTTGCATTACCCTTCCGCTGCTGGGGCCTTATCTCCCACTAAGGCAGCTCCGTGGGTGGAACAATGCAATTTCACTGGGTGAGGGAGAGGGCACCCATGGAGACCCTGCTGTCAAAAGTGACTGAAGTTGCCTTGTTGTTTTAGAATCTGCCTAGGTCTACCCTGTCTCCAAATGTACTACAGACTTATTAGAAGTGAAACTTAAAAATTTGCACCCATCATTGGCAGTCCTGAGTAAATATATAATGCCAGATGAGAGATTGCCACATTTTTGAGTAGGCACTGTGTTCTTTTGAAGAGGAGGGAACTGGGTGGGACTGGAACTTCAGAGTGTCCCTGGGAATGTCCAGAGTTAAAAGTAAAAATTTCCTTCTTAGTCTCTTAGAGATTCATCACAGCAGATCCTTTAAAAATTTGTGGTTCTATGCATAGAGAGCTAGCAGTCACTCACTTTTTATTGGGATTAGTTTTTTTTTGTTAGGACAGGTGGTTTGACTGGTAGACAGGGGAGAGAGGTGGGGCAGAGAAATCCTTTTGCAGCCTGGGGACTTGGAGGAGGGTGGCTGCTCAGGAGCTGCTGAGTGGTAAAGAACAAGGCACAGAGGTGGAAGGAGAAGGACATCAGAAACCACTGTGATTCTGCCCAGCACAGGGACACAGGAAGCCATCTGTCCCACTTGTAGCAACCTTCGCTGGCTGGAAAAGAGCAATTTCTTTGTCCAGTAGCTGTGCCTTCCCTTAGAGGCTCCCGCTGCTGGTTAATGGTGCCACCGTCCAGCCTCCATCCTCCTTGGTTCCTGTGCTACCTCAAATCCTTCTCTTCCTCCCCATTTCCATGACGACGCTTGGTTCAGATCCTGTACTCTCTTCCTGTCCTTCCTCGCTCTGCCTCTTAGATTCTCCACTCTGCCCAGATGGTCTTGCTGAACAGCTCATCCGATCACACTGCTCATGCAGGACGTCTTTCACCTGCCCCTCCGACCCCCTCTCCACCGTTCCCTATACTGCTTTTTCCTCTGGGAGGCTGACCCACATGGGCCATGACAATGGCTTCCCTTGGCCTCTGGCTTCTGTTCAGTTTGCCCAATGTGGGGAACCTACAGGAGGTCAGATGGTGGGGAGAGTGAGGTTGGAGTATTTATGCCCTAGCCGCCTCACTCCAACCAAAGGCCACAGCGTCTTCCAAGGTGACCTCCACATGGCTTCAGCAACTGCTCCTTCTGAATCCCTTCCTGCTCAGAGCCCTGATGTCACTTGCTCTGCATAGAGCATTACACCTAGGAATGTTACTGCATGCTGGCCAAACCTTAGTAAAGAGTCCCTTCATAAAACTCCTCAAATTACTCTCCTCTGTGGCATCTCTTTCTGCTGTATCCCTGAGTAATTCATCTATCCTAATCAAAACCCTCAGTGGTTCCCACGGACCTTTAGAATAAAGTCCTAGGCCAAGTGCAGTGGCTCATACCTGTAATTCCAGCACTCTGGGAGGCCGAGGCACATGGATCACCAGAGGCCAGGAGTTCAAGACCAGCCTGGCCAACATCTCTACTAAAAATAGAGGTGGTGAAATCCCATCTCTACTAAAAATACAAAAAATTAGCCAGGTGTGGTGGTGGGTACCTGTAATCCCAGCCACTCGGAAGACTAAAGCAGGAGAACTGCTTGAACCTGGGAGGAGGAAGCTGCAGCAGGCTGAGATCATGCCATCACACTCCAGCCTAGGCAACAAGATCAAATCTGTCTCAGAAAATACATGCATGCATACATACATACATACATACATAAAATATAGTCCCCGGTGATGAATTTGAGATTCAAAGTCCTGCATCATCCAGCCCCAGGTTACCTTTCCAGCTTGATGCTTGCCACTGGCCCTTTTTTACTCCAGAATCGAATCATAGTGAGTCATTTGCATTTCCTCTCAGACTTTTGCACCTCTGCACACACTGTGCCTTACTTCTGAGTTGCTTTTCTCCTTTTCTTGGCCTCAAGAAAAAGCAGCTATCTTTTTTTTTGTAATGATTTTTTTTTAAATTATACTTTAGGTTCTGGGGTACATGTGAAGAACATGCAGGACTGTTGCATAGGTACATACATGGCAGTGTGATTTGCTGCCTCCATCCCCATCACCTTTATCTGTCATTTCTCCCCATGCTATCTCTCCCCAACCTCCCCACCCCCCACTATCCCTCCCCTAGTCTCCCCCAACAGACCCCAGTGTGATGCTTCCCTCCCTGTGTCCATGTGTTCTCATTGTTCAATACCCTCCTGTGAGTGAGAACATGTGGTGTTTGATTTTCTGTTCTTGTGTCAGTTTGCTAAGAATGATGGTATCCAGGTTCATCCATGTCCCTACAAAGGACATGAACTCGTCGTTTTTTATGGCTACATAGTATTCCATGGTGTATATGTGCCACATTTTCCCTGTCCAGTATATCATCGATGGGCATTTGGGTTGGTTCCAGGTTGTTTTTTTAATTTTAATTTTAAGTTCCAGGGAACATGTACCAGACATGTAGGTTTGTTACATAGGTAACTGTGTGTCATGGCAGTTTGCTGCACCTATCAACCCGTCACCTGGGTATTAAGCACATCATGCGTTAGCTATTTTTCCTAATGTTCTCCCTCCCCGACCCCTCCCCAACAGGCCCTTGTATGTTTGTTCCCCTCCCTGTTTTCATGTGTTCTGATTGTTCAACTCCCACTTATGAATGAGAACATGCAATGTTTAGTTTTCATTCCTGTGGTTAGTTTGCTGAGAATAATGGCTTCCAGCTGCATCCACATCCCTGCAAAGGACATGATCTCATTCCTTTTTATGGCTGCAGAGTATTCCAAGGTGTATGTGTACTACATTTTCTTTATGCAGTCTATCATTGATGGGCATTTGGGTTGACTCCATGTCTTTGCTACTGTGAATAGTGCTTCAGTGAACTTATGTGTGCATGTGTCTTTGCAACAGAATGACTTATATTCCTTTGGGTATATATCCAGTAATGGGATTGCTGGGTCAAATGGTATTTCTGGTCTAGATTAGTTCAACCACAATGGTTGAAATAATTTACATTCCCACCAACAGTGTAAAAGCCTTCCTAGTTCTCACAGCCTTGCCAGCATCTGTTGTTTCTTGACTTTTTAATAATCACTATTCTGCCTGGCCTGGGATGGTATTTCATTGAGATTTTAGTTTGCATTTCTCTAATGATTAGTGGTGTTGAGCTTTTTTAAATATATGTTTGTTGGCTGCGTGAATGTCTTCTTTTGAGAGTATCTGTTCATGTCAGTTCCACTCAGGACATAGGCACGGGCAAAAATTTCATGACAAAATCGTTAAAAGCAATTGCAAAAGAAACTACCATTGGAATGAGCAGGCAACCTACAGAATGGGAGCAAAGTTTTGCAATCTATCCATCTGAAAAAGGTCTAATATCCAGACTCTACTAGTAACCTAAACAAATTTACAAGAATAAAACAAATAACCCCATTAAAAAGTAGGCAAAGGACATGAATGCGTCTGTCTTTTAAGGCCTCACATAAAAGTGCTAAAGGTCTAGTGCAGTTCCTGGTAACCGGCAAATTCTCAGTCCCTACATACGTGATGAACGAATAAATAAAAATTGTTGAGTGCCTTGTCCTTTTCTTCAGGTCCCATGTCACATAGGTCCCGTGTCATGCAAAGGCATGTTTATGGATACAGGAATTGATGCTTAATGAAAATGATTTTGTACTAATATAAACCCCAGGCACTATACAATCTTCTGCCCCTAGTTTTAGGGATGAGTGGCAAAGGGGAAGTGAGGCTTCTAAGCACAAACTAGCACAAGGTTATACAACCTTGATCAAAGCTTGGGAGGGAACAATGGCATCGTCCCCATCAGGCTGTCTCTGATGATTCCTGGATGAATCACTGTTGGAAAAAGTAAGAGTAGATGTTCTCAAGCAGCAGACATGTAATCAGTGGGAAAGTTCTTCCCTTTAGGGCTTTCTCATTCAGTAAATATTCCTCTGCTGTGAGCTTCGCCAAGAGGTGGTGCCCTGGTGAGTTGCCGGGGGCAGTGGGAGGTAGCCCAGGCCCATTGGCAAGATTGCACTTGGAGCCAGGGCAGGGAGGCATGCTTGGGAGGGGGCCAGAGGGCCTGAAATGCTTTGGGTCTGTCCCCATTCAGGTGGGATCTCTAACAGAGCCATTCTCTAGTCTTCCTTTGCTCTGGATCTGGCGGCTAAAGAAATAATCTTCTATATATGAGGCCAACAAACATGAAGAAATGCTCATCATCACTGGTCATTAGAGAAATGCAAATCAAAACCACATTGAGATACCATCTCACGCCAGTTAGAATGGCGATCATTAAAAAATCTGGAGACAACAGATGCTGGAGAGGATGTGGAGAAATAGGAACACTCTTACCCAGTTGGTGGGAGTGTAAATTAGTTCAACCATTGTGGAAGACAGTGTGGTGATTTCTCAAGGGCCTAGAAATAGAAATTCCATTTGACCCAGCAATGCCATTCCTGGGTATATACCCAAAGAACTATAAATTGTTTTACTATAAAGCCACATGCACACGTATGTTCATTGCAGCCCTGTGTACAATAGCAAAGGCCTGGAACCAACCCAAATGCCCATAAATGATAGACTGGACAAGGAAAATGTGGCACATATACACCATGGAATACTACACAGCCATAAAAAAACAACGAGTTCGTGTCCTTTTAGGGACTTGGATGAATCCTGAAACCATCAATCTCAGCAAACTGACACAAGAACAGAAAATCAAACACTGCATGTTCTCACTCATAGGTGGGTGTTGAACAATGAGAACACGTGGACTCAGGGAGAGGAGCATCACATGCTGGGGGCAGTTGGTGGGGGTAGGAGAGAGACAAGGGGTTGGGGAGGGATAACATGGGGAGAAATGCCAGATATAGTATGCACCTAAAGTAAAATAATGGTAATAAATAAAAAGAAAGTAAGAAACTCTGATTAGTGGGTCCTTGTGGAAAGGGAGGCTAAAGAATAGGATTTAGCTTTTTCTCATTTTATACCTTTCTCTATAAATAACATGCATGAGGTCTTTTTTTTTTTAAATAACAAGGAGTGTGTCTCATCAGTAGGACTTTGGGCCACTTAGTTTTTTTTACCTTTTTTTAAAATTAAAAAGCAAACCTGATAAATGCTATTAAAAATCATTGCAGTTACTGTACTTCTAGGATTTTCTAAGACAGCCCTGAGTTCAAACATTCTGTCCCTTTGGTCTCATGTACTAAAGAAATGTCCCAGAATTGTTAACAGCATTTAGAAAAGAAACTTCCTCCCCTACTTGGAAGTACTGCCAAATCTTAAATCAGACCTCAGGTTCCAATTTCTAGTATAGAAAATATATTCAAATTTTTTCTTTAATAAGAGCATTATTTTTTTTCATCTCTAGGAGTCCTCTTCAAATGCTCAGAATAAGAACAGATTAACATTTTTAGGAATCTGAGGATGTGAACATGCCTTTATAGGGTTGTGTGTGTCTGCCAACTCCTAAGCTTAAGAGGGTAGTTCCCCAGGTACTGGGACCACGGGAGGCACCCACTGTGTCCAGAGATGGGGGATTGCTTTCTGAGTTGTCCCCAGTTATGGATCCTGCTGAAGACAGGCCTGCTGCTGTCCATTCCTGTTCTAGGATCTCACCTTTTCTGTGCATCTCGGTCTTACCTTTTCTTGGTGACTGCTGGCGCTCCTATGGCAGAGACAAGCCATTCCAAGAACCCGAGTCTGATGATAAAGTTTGAGCGTCTAGATCAAACTTCTCTTAAAGGCAGGCCTATTGTAATATTTTCTTACAAGCCCATAGATTCTTCTTTTTTTTGCTAAACTATTTATGTTACTTTCTGGTCTTATAAAGATCTGTAAGTGCTATGCTAAAGGCAAATTTTCCAGGTCTCTGGGCCTAGGAGCATCCTAATATCTCCTCTCCCTGCTGTCCTAGGCTGCCCTGAGGAGCTGTCATGCCTCAGGTTCCAGAGCTGGCAGTGCCGTCCTGCCAACTGCCCTGCTCAAGCCCCCTCCCTGAGTTGTCTCCTCTGACTTCCTGTCTGATGGCTGGGGTCCCACTACCCTTGGATTAACCTTCACATGACAGCTGCCCACCATGTCTTTAACCAGATGAGTCTGGGAAGCACAGTGACCTGAAGCCGAGGCGGGGGAGTACTGGGCTCAGCTATGGGGGGCTGCAGTAGCACAGTCTGGAACAATGAGGCAGGGACCAGCAGTGAGAAGAGAGAGAAACAAAGGCGCATAGATTAATTTCTCTGGAGTTTTCCCACCTGAAGCATCTCTGCAAGTCCAGCAATTCCAATCTGTGGTCTCCTTCCCTGAGCATGTTTCTGTTGTCTAACAAAGAGAGGAAAAGCGCTGCAGCTTGGAAAACTACACATTGTTATCCGGTAAAGGTGAAGACACACATACCCTATGGCCCAATTCCACTCTTAGGTATAAGCCCTGGGGAAATACGTGCATATTTGCTTTAGGATATGCATACCAAGAATACTTACTGCAGCATTACTCGTAATAGTGAAAACCTGGGAACAATCCAAATGTTCATCAATAGTAGCATGGATAAATAAATATGGCATATTTAGCCAGCGGAATATAGTATATAGCCATGAAAATTAATTCACTACAGCTACCACAACAACATGGACGAATCTCGTAAACACAAATGGGAAAAAAAGCAAGATTTGGAGAAACCCCATAAACTCTATAATGTGATTCTAGTCATGTAAAGCTCAAAACAGGCAAAACTAAACTATTTTCTTTAACGGCGCAAACTCAGGTTGTAAAACTAGAGGAAAAGGAAGGAGACACCATAAAGTCTAGGGGAGGGGGCATGAGTATGATCAGAGAGGGCCCTGCAAGGGGTTTGGGGGTGCTGACAATGATTCATGTTGTTGTTGTTGTTGTTGTTTTTGAGACAGAGTCTCACTCTGTCACCCAGGCTGGAGTGCAATGGCATGATCTCGGCTCACTGCAATCTCCACCTCCTGGGTTCAAGCGATCCTCCTGCCTCAGCTTCCCAAGTAGCTGGGATTACAGATGTGTGCCATGACACCTAGCTAATGTTTTGTATTTTTAGTAGAGATGGGGTTTCACCATATTGGCCAGGCTGGTCTCAAACTCCTGATCTCAGGTGATCTGCCCGCCTCAGCCTCCCAAAGTGCTGGGATTATAGACGTGAGCCATTGCACCTGGCCAATGGTTCATGTCTTGACATGAGTGGTGAGGACATGGGTGTTTGCTTTATAGTTACTTATTAGAATGTCTAATTGTCTATGCACTTTTATGCATGCATGTTCATTTTCATAATCTAAAAAGTGGAAGTGGGAGAGAGCCTTGTTTTAAGAGGAGGCTGGATGACACTGTCACCCTCTGCTTTCTCTCCACTTCCGAATTTACCACTGTGGTCCCAGAAGAGAAGTCCCTCCTTGGTGCTCATGTCCCCACCCTTCTCTTGGAGGGGATCAGTCCTGAGACCTCCAGCACCGTCAGAAGCAATCTCATCCTTGACTGCGCCTCACTCAGCCATCCCTGATGGCATCTTCTGGACTCTTGTGCTCCCAAGGATGTAATTGAGTGTGCTATGTAGAGAGACAGTCTGTTGTGATTTCCTTGGATGGAAACCAAATGGAAATAAAAATAGTCATACCAGATTGTTGGCGTGCGTCACGGCTCAGGAGTAGCCCCGGGGTGCCTGGGCCTGGGCTGGAACCTGGTGTCCACGTCGCTTGCCCGATTTCCTCCACCTCCTCTGCTCAGGCTGCTACGTGTGCCAGCTCTCCGAGTGAGACAGGAAGGTCACGTTTAGCTCAGGCATCTTTTCATCAAGACTATTTCAGAGGGTTTGGAGGGTTTATCTCTGAAGCACCGGCAGACAGACTGGCATAAAGCAGGTGCTCAATGACCAGCGGATATCAGTTGGTCCCTTGCTGCTCTGACTTGGCAACACTGAGGTTGGTACTAAGGAGGTCATTGCCCCTTAAGAAGAGCCTAGAACAAGTTATCTCTGATGCCCTCAGAAGCTTTGTTCAGGGGACATAAGTCCCCTTGCCTGGGGCTGGGGAGCAGTGAGACAGTTTGGGGAAATTTTGCTCTGTGGGATGTAGGCTGCCTGATGACTAGCTGTGCAAACAGAACCTCAGACTTCCCTCCACCTTTCTCTCCTTTGTCCCCAGAAAGTTCAGGGTCAGCAAGCGCAGCGTCAGAAACCCTGCACTCAAGCCCTTTGCTAGGGATTTGTGGAGGCTGATCAAAGTGCTCAAGGTGGCCAGGGATGCCAGGCAATGTTGGCGAAAACCCAGCTTGGATCTCCAGAGCCCTCTCCTTAGATGAAGCGGGTAATTTCCTGGACCAACCATACTTGGAGAGAACCAGGTTCGCAAGGAGCTGGGAGCAGCCTAGGCAGGTCACAGGAGGGATGTGGGGCTGGCAGCAGGAAGTCAGAAGGAAATCTTGATCACTGACTGCAAATAAAAGCTTCATGTGGTGCGATGAAATCACCCTATATGGCTTGAGAGGAAATTCTCTGCAAGGAGCTGCATGCAAATAGGTCATCAAGTAATGGCAAAAATATGCGGCCAAATGGAGGTGCCTCTGCAGTTTCTGTGTCTCTAAGGACTAAATAAACTCCGGGAAGCACTCAGGGCTTGATGCCACAGAGGATGGGGAACAAGAGATGCTCCCTTTGTCCACACCAGCCCCCTTGGCCAGCCTTCTACCTCCCTGCTTCCTCTCTCTCCAAGGGGACCTGCCCTGAGTCTGACCAGCATCCCCGTGTTCCCTGTGGCCAGGATCAGGCAGGGACACAGAGATTGCTTGAGACACTTTCTGGTGACTAATGCAGTATACTTGAACAGGAAACAGACTGGAAAGGACTTAGGAGGAGTTATAAATAGCCCATGTCCTAAAAAAATGAACTTGGGAAGAAATGGAATTAACAAACTGGGAGGAGAACAAGATCACAGGCTCCAAGTAAGACCAAGCCTTCTCTTGGGAAATGAGCTTTTCTCCCAGATGGAGCTCCATCTGCCCTTGCAGAGGATCAGCTCCCGCAAGTGTGCACTGCTCCACCCTAGGGTTGCCCAGCCAGCTCAGCCTGACTGCCGATATGATGCCTGGAATTGTCTGTGGTTCTGGGGACCAAGCCTTGTCAGGGTCATCATGTGAGGGTGTGTATTTGCAGGATGGCAGTGGCTGAAGCTCAGGGTTCAAGGACCATGAACCATGGTGGGAAAGCAGAGAATTGGAGCAGTGAGAGGCCAGGAACATCCCTTCTGATGTTCCTCAGTTCTCTCCTGTTCTCTGGGCTTCAGCAATCTGCTGTCATCTGGAATCCAGTGAGGGGAGGGGTGTGTCAGGCAGGAGAACTAGCTCAGGTAGGAGGGCAAGTCAGCAGCCTGGGGTCTGACACCAGCCAAGACACTCAATGGCAGAGTAACGTAGAATAAACACTCCGTTTCACTAAGATGGCTCCTTTTCTATAAGATTCAGAGGGTAGACTAGTTCACTGGATTTGAAATCCTTTTCTTTTTCAAAGCTGCATAACCTTTCTCCAAAGGAAATCGCAAGGGAAGAACAGTGCTGCCCTGGTTAAGGTCAGGACTCAGGATTTCTCATGCTTATACTCAACCATTTCCTGAGTGGTGGCCTGGAGAAACTGCCGCAATGTGGCAGGGCGTCACCCAGCACTGCTGAAAGCCACAGGACTGGAGCACTTGGCAGGGTTGGCTGGCCACCCAAACACAACTCCTCACAGTTTCTTTCTCTCTTTCCTTTATTCCACAGAGGCTGGAAAGCTAAAACAATGACAAGCAATTCTGAGAAACAGCGGCTTAACTAATGATGTCAGTCAAAACAGAGGAGGAACTTGTAATTCACACGCTTCCCAGATAACTTCTTCTTCTTCTTCTTCTTCTTCTTTTTTTTTTAGACAGCATCTCCCTGCCACTAAGGCTGGAGTGCAGCAGCATGATCATGGCTCACTGCAGCCTCAAACTCCTGGGCTCAAGCAATCCTCCTGCCTTAGCCTCCCAAGTAGCTGGGACAACAGAGGCATGCCACCACATGTGGTTCCTAGCAAACTTCTTAATATCCTCATGAGTTATTGGGGTAGACTGATTGCAGAAATAGCCACAATCCTCCATCCCTCCCAGTCCACGCCCTCTGCATCCTCAATCCACACTCTCTGCAATGTGACGGTGTAGCTCCTCCCACCAAGAGGCAGAATTCATTTCCCCACCCTTTGAATATGGGCCCGCCCTGAAATTGCTTTAAACAATGTTTATTGAAAGTGACAGTGTGCCAGCTCCATGCTTAGGTCTTAAGAAGCCTTGTGTCTTCCACTCTCTCTCTTAAACCCCTGCTGCTGCCATGAGAACAAGCCGTGTCTAGCCAATGGGTAAAGAAAGATCACACACAGCAGAGCTGAATTGTCCCAGCAGAGGCCACCCCAGGCCAGCCAGCCTCCAGCCAACCTGCCAGCAGACCCGAGATGCATAAGCAACCAGACTCATGAGAAATAATACACGTTGTTTGAAGGCATATGTTTTCGGGTAGTCTATTTCTGTTCTAATATTTATTGTCAAGTAACACACCACCCTAAAACCTTAGTGACTTGAAACAATGTATTATATACGCATGTATTACCATCTCCCAGGGTTCTGTGCATTAACTAGTCTCAGAGGGGCAATTTCCACCTGGGATCTTTCAAATGATTACAGTCAGATGTTGGCTGGGGCTGCAGGCATCTGAAAGGTTCAGCTCGACTGCGTGCCTGGGATGGCTCACCCAGGTGGCTGGCATAGGACACCAACTGTCGTGCTGGACTCAGCTGGGCTGTTGACCGTACATGGCCTCTGCATGGGGGATGGGCTTCTCCTATCATGGCGCTGGATTCCATGAGGCAGGGAGAGGATGCTGCTAGGCCAGGTATGGGTTATGGCAGTGCTGGCATGGCATTGCTTCCTTCCTGTTCTATTGGACAAAACAATCATCAACCACTGGAAACATAGATGTCACATCTTGATAGGAAAACAGCAAGGTCACATTCCAAAAGAGAATATAGGATGGGAGATATTGTTGGGGCCATCTTTGGGAAATACCATCTGCCACCGTTGCATGGCATTATTGAAGCAATGAATAGCAGAGACAGATATCTTTATTTTCCAGGGCTCCCTCTTCCTCACAGCACCGCTTCCCATCCAGCCTCTCTGCCTCCCCAGTCCATCACACAGGGAATGGCAAATACTGAGCAGTTGGAGAGGAAGGCCTGTAGGGTCCTGCTGAGCTTTGTTGCCCACTCTGGGCTCAGCAGGAAAGAATGCACGACTGACCAGCGATCACTGCCTCAAGGGCCACGAGAAGAGGGGAAGGCCGTGGTGTGAATGAGCTTGTACCGTTCACCTCGCTGTGTCTTGGTTTCTTCTTTTGCATTTTTCTGAGGATTCTTCAGTATGGGTATGAGGAAATGCAGTTGCCTAATTTATCAGTGAGTGGATCCAGGCAATGCAAGCCGAGTGCTTTGCCAGTACTAGGTGCTGTGGAGGAAAAAAACAAATTAGTCACAGGTTCAAATTGAGATTCTCACCATATTACTCACACAATGAGACTAAAGGTGTCCATTTCTGCTCTCCCCACCCACCCTACACACAGGAGCTAGATATTTTCAACTGTCCTATTTAGCTTCACTCAGACCCAGGAGCTGCTGAAATTAGACCTGGCATGGTGGTGAGAACCCCATCTGGACAGTGGGAGAGAAAGGGTTCAGATGTGTGTTCAGGCCAGGCTTGGTGGCTCATGCCTGTAATCTCAGCACTTTAGGAGGCTGAAGTGGGCAGATCATGAGGTCAGGAGATAGAGACCATCCCATGGTGGCATGCACCTGTAGTCCCAGCTACTCAGAGGCTGAGGCAGGAGAATCTTTTGACCCTAGGACAGGGAGGTTGCAGTGAGCCGAGATCACACCACTGCACTCCAGCCTGGGCGACAGAGAGACTGGCTCAAAGAAAAAAAAGATGTATGTTCATCGCATATTCTCACTCATAAGTGGGAGTGAAACAAGGGGAACATATGGACATGGGGAGAGGAACAACACACACTGGGGCCTGTGGCAGGGGCCCTGGGAGGGAGAGCATCAGGTCAAATAGCTAATGTATGTTGGGCTTAATACCTCTAGGTGATGGGTTGACAGGTGCAGCCAACCACCATGGCACATGTTTACCTATGTAACAAACAATACACAGAAACAACGAATAACCAAAAAAAGAAAAGACGTGTTCTGCACATGTATCCCTGAACTTAAAGTAAAACTAAAAAAATTTAAAGATAATTAAAAAAAAAAGATCTGTGTTTATGACCCAAGGTTCCTGAGGAGGTTCCCCGCCTCTGGCCTTCACCTCTGTTCTCATCTCCAGCCTTTCCCCAGCCTAGTCTGGATAACTGAGCTTCTGCCCCAGGTTTTTCAGCAAGTGCGATGTCCCCTCAACCCCATTTAGCTGGGAGTCTACGGTCTTGCCAACTTCCCCTATCATTTTTCCTTTTAGACCACTCCCTGTTCCTGAATCCAAAACCACTTCCTGCTTCAAACAGGAAGTTCCTTCAGAAGCTAGATGCTGTTACCCACTGAAGACAAGTATCTTTGGCAAATGCCAGAGACTCTTCCTGTAAGAGCCCTGCCCACCTGCCTGAGAGCCCCTGCCAGGTCAGCAGCCAGGACGTTCACCCACTGGAGGGCCTCAGGCCCCAGCTGCTCCTGTCCCAGCAGGTCTCATAGCTGAGCCCAGAGGGTTATAACAGGAAGAAGGCAGATACCTCCCGTACTGACTAGGTTTTTGGCTTGCTTTGGCACCAACATCCTGTCTGCCCTGTTTCCTACTGAGGGGCAAACTGGACTGGTTTTTAATTAAGCCCATTCTCCAGAGAGCTTGGGGGAGTGATAGCCTCATAGAATTCCTTCGGTAGCTATCAGAACGAGCCCCATGGAGGTGGAGGTCGCAGTGAGCCGAGATCGTGCCACTGCACTCCAGCCTGGGCAACAGAGTAAGACTCTGTCTGAAAAAAAAAAAAAAAAAGCAGTCCCAGAGTGACTGGGAACAGGAGAGAGAGAGGGGGAAAGTGAAGTCACAGGTCTAGAGTGGTTCCTTCCTGGCTGAGCTAATGCCCTAGCAATGTACTTTCTGTAATGGGCAGCTCACCTGAGTGTCTGAGCCCACAGGAGAGCCAGTCCCTCCCTGCAGTGCCTCCCCTGCAGGGCCCACAGCCACGCCCTCAGTGCATACACCCTCCTTCCTATCTGTCCACTGATACGTGGGGATGACCTTTGAACGATGTCCAGCAAATCAAGCAAAATAAAGAGAATCACGTTCACTGTCATGCATCTGTTTGGTAGAACATCTGAACAGAAAACATTCCCCAGAGCTCCACCCCTAGAGATAGTTCTTTCTTTTTTTTTTCACCCAGGTTGGAGTGCAGTGACTCAGTCTTGACTCACTACAATGTCTGCCTCCCAGGGTCAAGGAATTCTCCCACTTCAGCCTCTCAAGGAGCTGGGACAACAGGCGCACGCCACCAAGCCCGGCTGACTCTATTTTGTGTGTATGTGTGTGTGTGTGTGTGTGTGTGTGTAGACATGAGGTTTCACCATATTGCCCAGCTGGTCTCAAACTCCTGCGCTCTCCAAAGTGATGGGATTACAGACATGAGCCACCACACCTGGCCTTCTAGAGATAGCTTCTATATTGTAGAAATGTTTTTATTTTTATTTATGTTTAACCAAATTACACTCTTCAATTCATCTTTCTGGTGCTTCCTTTGGTCTTTAGTTGAGTCCCTCTCCAAAACTAGAGGCCATAGGATTGCGGCGGCTTTTCTATCCCCATAGCAAAGGGCAGTGCTCCCCCGGTGACTGGTTTCAGGATTCTCCCCTGTACAAATCAGGCCTCCGAGAACCGTGCCCCCTTCAGAGAGGACTCCTAACCTTCCTCCTCCTCTTCTTACTCCAAGGGAAATGCAAGATCAGTCTGGAATGGGCTTCTAGACTCACAGGCCATCCCCCAGGACACACTTCGGGAGAGGGAAGAGGAGGGCAGGCCTGGAGCCTCCACCAGCAGCAGCTTCCCTCACTCCCTCCCTCTCCTTTTCCTTCTTTTTCAACTTCTTCCTTTCCTTCTCTTCCTTCCATTGTCTCTCCCTGCCGTTCTGTCTCCTCTTCCTCTCCTTCCCTGTCTCCCCTCCCTCCTCCCTTTCATAGCAGGCAGCAATGAGCAGGTGGCTCTGAACTTGGATTCCACAGTCACGGGTGGGCAGATCTTGGCTCACAATCCTGTCGTTGACTAGCTATGAAGCCCCGATTGGAGGAGTCACTTTAGCTCCCCGAGCCTTTGTTTCTCACCTGCAAGATGGAGATTTTACCTACCACCGTGGTGCAGACAAAGTAGGCCAAAGTATCCTTTAACCCAGGGTTTGACACATGACACTCATGGAACATTGCCGAACTGTAATCGGCATCAGGATGTGGTAAGTGCCCACTGGCTGCTGGGACAAAAGGCACAGAAGGGAGCAAGGCAGAGATCCCTAGGCAGACCTCTGTTGTGATCTTCGTAATACTTGGTGATTATTTGTTTCCAAAAGAGGTGGAAGGAGACGTAAATAGCTTCTGCTGCCAGGCATTCAGGGACCAGCTGTAAAGGCCTTCTGCACATTGAAAAACACAGAATAGCCTGGTGGCCGGAATGAAAAGTCAACACCAGATCCCCCAGCAAAATATTTCTCCATTCAGTCTTTGCAGCTCATTGGTTTGCCTGAGATCAGCTGTTTCTTCCTGGGGAAGCAGTCTTGAAAATGGTGAGGGGAGTATGTGTCTGATGTGCCTGCACTTGTGTCTGTGGAACAGGGTGGGCTCTGAGCCCCGTGCAGGCCCATGAAGTCCCCCTCAGAGCCACTGGCATTAGGTTGTCACAGGGTCCCAGCAAATGTCTGTTTGCTTGGTGAGATTTAAGCTGGGTGCATAGAAGTTTCACCTGGTGTGCCTGACTCATTTAGGGGGCTGCCTGAAATGCCACGTGAGAAAGGAAGCTGATGCCTTTGGGTCTGGAGGAAGAGAGCGCTAGGGGGGACCAGCAGTATCTGTCGCAAGTGGAATTTAGAGGCAATGGAAACCATGCATTTGCCATCTCTAGGTTGGCCACACCTTGGCAGTTGGTTCCTGCTGGCTGGGCTCTGCTCACACAAAGTGAGAGGGCTCTCAGAGGCTCTTTGCTCTGCTGCTAGGTGGGGATGGCTTGGGAATGATGCCCTGGGGAGCACTGCCACATCCCACACAAAAGGTCTTGATAGCTGGAGAGCCTTACCAGGTGCCATAAAAATGAGGATTTCTCTCAAAGTAATATCTGCATTTAATGAAATGCCTGCTTCAATAAGGAATTTCACAAACCTTTGCAAGAATTCTAAAATTCATATGGAAGAGAGAGGCCAAAGAATAGCTTAAATAATTTTGAACAAGGAGGACAGACTTAGCCTGCCAGCTATTAAAATCCATTATAGGCTGGGTGCAGTGGCTCGTGCCTGTAATCCCAGCACTTTGGGAGGCTGAGGCAGGAGGATCACCTGAGGTCAGGAGTTCGAGACCCGCCTGACCAATATGAGAAAACCCCATCTCTACTAAAAATACAAAAATTTGCCAAGTGTGGTGGCATGCACTTGTAATGTCAGCTATTCGGGAGGCTGAGACAGGAGAATCACTTGAACCCGGGAGGCAGAGGTTGCAGGGAGCCGAGATCATGCCATTGCACTCCAGTCTGGTCAACAAGAGTAAAACTCTCTCCCACCCACCCACCCCCAAAATCCATTATAAAGGCACTAATGTTAAAGAATCACCACACAAATAGACAAATAGACAATGGAGCAGAAGACAGGGAACAGAAATAGCCCACATGTATCTGGATAACGTTGACAGGAAAAACAAATTGTAATTTCACACATAGGAGTCTTCATGAAGATAAGGTGTTTAAAAACATTTTTAAAATTATAAAACAGTGTTTAGAAATATATGCCTTTGTAGTAAATGCATAAAAACACATATTAGAATGATACACACCAAATTCCAGAGAAAGGGAATGGATCTCTCGGAGGCACAGAGTATGTATTAACTATGTTTATGTCTTTAAAAGGAGATAATATTTGAAGCAAATAGGGCGAAAGGAGAAGATTCGTGAAAGTTGGATGGTGGGCGCATGTGCATTTGCAGTGTCATACTTTGTTTCCTTACGTTTCAAATATTAGGATGGCCGGGCGCGGTGGCTCATGCCTGTAATCCCAGCACTTTGGGAGGCCAAGGCGGGCGGATCACCTGAAGTCAGGAATTTGAGACCAGCCTGGCCAGCATGGTGAAACCCCACCTCTCCTAAAAATATAAAAAACAGCTGGGCGTGGTGGCGGGTGCCTATAATCACAGCTACTCAGGAAGCTGAGGCAGAAGAATCCCTTGAACCCAGAGGTGGAGGTTGCAGTGGGCGGAGATTGTGCCCTTGCACACCAGCCTGGGCAACAGGGGCAGACTCCATCTAAAAAAAAAAAAAAAAGGAAGAAATATATTAGGATGGTCGGGCACAGTGGCTAACACCTGTAATCCTAGCACTTTGGGAGGTTGGGAGGATCACCTGAGGTCAGGAGTTCAAGATTAGCCTGGGAAACACAGTGAGACCTTGTCTCCAAAAAAAAAAAAAAAAAAAAAAAAAAAGAAAGAAAGAAAAGAAAGAAAGAAAGAAAATGAAATATTAGGGTAAAAAAATTCCCCAGGTCTCTTGTCTCCAGGATTCCCCCAAAAGCCTGGTTATGGCTTGGGAAGGCAAAGGGCAGGGTGTTCTTGTTTCTCATATATTTCTCACATATGACACTCAATGACTTCACAATCATTAATTCATCACCCACTAAGGATCATGCACTGAGGTAACAAGATAATGAAGGTCCACCCCTCCCTGGTACAGGAGGCAGGTAAACAATCATACTGTGACAGATGCTCCAATAGGGATGTGCTTGCAAAGGCTAGGGACAGCGCAGGAGGAAGGAACAATCCATTCTGTGAGAGTGTGAGTACCAGGAAAGCATGACAATGGGCCTTGAAGGATGAGGAGTTGGCCGGACACAGAGATTGAGGAGGGCAGCACGTGAGTAAAGAAAACAAAGCAAGCAGCTGTCTGTCATGCTGTGGGCTGGAGGGCAGCATTCGCACTGGACAAGTGCTTCAGGAAGATCCTTCTGGCAGGTAGTGGGCGAAAAAATGAGTGAAGTTAGAGAGGTGGACCAGGAATCCACTGAAAGTGGATTTAAATGAGAGGTGATGAAAAACTCGGCTACAACAGAGTGACTTTGGTTAGAATTTGCAAAACTGCAAAATTCTCTGAGGGAGGGACAAGCGCTGAATCAGGTTTTGTTTTATCTCCCCAGAGCACCTACATCGTTCCCTGCTTGTGATAGGAGCTCAGACAAATACGTGTTGGTGGAAGGGAGGGAGGAAGGAAGCAGACAGGCCCACAGGCCCATGCCCTTCTTTTACAGATAAGGAGACAGAGCTGGGGCAGAGGGCGGGTGGAGGAGTGTTCAAGGACATCCTTGACTGGAAACTTACTGTCTAAAACAGTAAGGAGCCCTCTAACCATTCTGCTGACAAATTTCTGAGCACATGGCTTTGAATAACAAACACTCTGCAGGTGAAGTTCCATTACAACGAATCTTGTTATATAGTTGGGTCTTTCATAGAGAAGTGCTTTCCTTCCTCATCAGGCAGAAAGAGTTCCTTTAAAATAGATTGAAATGCTCTGTGATGAATAATATCAAACAGTAAGCCCTTCACCTGGCCTGGTCCAAATAGCAGGCTCTGTTCAGGTGGCTCTGAAAGCACCTGATTGTGTGCTGTGGGCATTGTGGGCAGGGCAGGTCCAACAGAACTTTACGAGTCTTTTGTTTTGCCACCAAGCAGTAATTGGTTCTCCACCCCAGTGTAATCAACTTCCAGCCACCTGAATGAAATTCGCCTAATTTAACCCACTGCGAGAGAAGCAAAACAACTCCCAGAGCACTGAGAGTTGAATCTGCTTCTCTCCACACTTCAGTTTCCCCCTTTCACCTGGCTCTTCTTTTTAGCTTCTAAACATGCTTAAGGCTTGCAACTAAAAAATGAAAGCACTGTGGCGGGGCGTGGTGGCTCAGGTGGCTTACGTCTGTAATCCTAGCAATCTGGGAGGCGGAGGCAGGTGGCCGCCTGAGGTCAGGAGTTTGAGACCAACCCTGCCAACATGGTGAAACCCCATCTCTACTAAAAACACAGAAATTAGTTGGGCATGGTGGCAGGCACCTGCAATCCCAGCTACTCAGGAGGCTGAGGCAGGAGAATTGCTTGAACCTAGGAGGCGGAGATTGCAGTAAGCTAAGATCGCAATATTGCACTCTAGCCTGGACGACATAGCAAGACTCCATCTCAAAAAAAAAAGAAAGAAAAGGAAAAAAAACAAAACAAAACACTGCAAGCTCCTCTTTATTCTGCTTCTTCCCACACTGTGTGGCCTTTTCCAGTAATAAGCGATTCTGCAAGGAGCCATCTATACTCAGTTGCTTACCATCTGATTGTTTGCTGTGTAGCAATGTAGTATGTAAAAATTTTACATGAACATCTCTGTGATGTAAGTGTTATTGTTATTCACATTTTATGGGTGAGGACAAGGAGGCCCTGAACAGCCTCTGCTGTCCAGGATTTGCCCTGGATCACCAGGATTTGGGCAAAGGTATGCTCTTACACCTTTTTCTCCCGCCTTAAACCTTGTGCTCATTACAAGTTGCCTTGAATGAAAAAAATACACAAGAAGGTTGCATGGGCCTATCTCACTTACTGATTCATTCATTTCTTCATTATTTAACACTTACTGGGGGCCTACCACATACAAGACAAAGAAGGGAGAGACATGAGTCTGCCATTGAGATCCTCAGAGTCCAGAAGGGGAGGCAGGCGTGCAGCACAGTGTGAGAAGAGCTGTAGTCGGTCGGTGGGCAGGGGCCAGGGAGGCCCAAAGGAAGCTGCTCACTTTGCTCCTAGCGGTGGTTCCCAGATTTCACCATGCATTAGAATCACCCGAGATCTTTAAAAACTACCCATTCCTGGTTCCCACCCCAAGACATTATGACTTCATTGACGGGGGGTGGGGTTTGGGGTGGGGTTTAAAAGCTCTCCAGGTGATTCTGATGTTCAACAAAAGTTGGGAAACACTGGCTTCAAGGGTGATGAGTGGGGAGTTTGGTTTGTAACAACACAAATCCCAGCTCAAACTATCTTGAGAATAGAAAATGAAGTGGGTAAGGAGGTGTTGTGCCAAACCCCTATCAACTCCCATAGAGATGGCACCAGCTTCAAGAGGCTGAAGAAGAGACCCAGAGCCAGCAAACGAGACATAGGGTTTGACTGGGGGCTCACAAATAGGGGAGAGAGTCCAGTGGTGGCAGACTGGGCAGAAGAACCATACTGCTTGCAAAAGTGTGCAGTTGACATAGAATTGTCACTTAACACCCTCCCCCTAACAACCTCCACCTGACAAAATTATTTAACCTCGCCAAAAGGGCCTCGATCCCATGTATCGTATCCCATGTATTGTGGCTGGACTGGGGGGCTCAGATGTTCCTCACAGATAAGGAATGAGTCTCCGGGTTGGCTATTCTGGGATTCCTTAGCTTGGAACTCTAAACACACATTCAGGTGCACCTGTCATACTGGGTCATTCTTAGGGTATGCTGAAGTTATTACTGTCAGTTATGTCTACCATGCACCGACGCATCTGCCATAAAGGCAGGGGCTGTGTGTTGGCTTACATTACATTTTTAAAAGTTGGTCAAGTGCTATATAGCTCTGGATAGGGTTTGATCCAAGTCTCAAAAGATGTCACCAGGATGTTTTCCTTTTTCCCTAGTGGTGGTTACGTTCTAAGTCTCCACTTGGTTGCAAGATGCAGCAGTTCCAATCTCTGTTCCTGCTTCCTTCACATCCTGTGCAAAGAAGAGATCTCAGGTTCTTATAAGTGAAAAACGCAGGAATGCATTTCATTGGCTCTGGTTTGGGCCTGCGCCAATGACTGGGTCCACAGACGCAGAAACTTAATCTAGTCATGCATCCCACCTCTGGGGCCAGAAATTGGAGGCAGCCTCACCCAGAAGCCCATGGTAGAGAGTGGAGGATTTGTAGCAGATCCTACACATCTGGGAGGTGAGGGTGAAGAGGTTGTCAGGGCTAGACAGAGGAGATTCGCTGTATTTTCTAGGAGGTAGAGATATTTAAATAGGAGAAAGACAAGATGACTTTGTATCTTAAGATACCACTCCACCAGTTATAGAAAGGACATAAGTAACTTTTTTCCTTTTTTTAGACACAGTCTTGCTCTGTCACGCAGGCTGGAGTGCAGTGCAGGATCTCAGCTCACTGCAACCTCCACCTCGCAGTTTCAAGCGATTCTTGTGCCTCAGCCTCCAGAGTAGCTGGGACTAGAGGTGTGCACCAACACACCCAGCTAATTTTTTCTGTTTTTAGTAGAGATGGGGTTTTGCTATGTTGGCCAGGCTGATCTTGAACTCCTGGGCTGAAGCCATCCTCCCGCCTTGGCCCCAAAGTGCTGGGATTACAGGTGTGAGCCATCGTACCTGGTGGGGAATTTTTTAAAAAGGTAATTCTAGGCTGGGTATAGTGGCTCACACCTGAAATCCTAGCACTTTGCAGGCCAAGGCAAGAGAACAGGAGACAGGTAAACGGCCATACTGTGACAAATGCTAAAATGGAGGTTTTCTAGAAAAGGCTAGGAATAGCACAGTAGGAAGGAGCAAACTGAGTGGGACTTGAGCCCTATGCATTAAAAGAGAGTGGCGGGGGTCGGGGGCGGGGGGAAGAGAAATTAGTTTTGTGTGGTGGTTCATGCCTGTAGTCTTAGCTACTCAGTAGGCTGAGGTGGGAGGATCACTTGAGCCCCGGGAGTTGGAAGCTGCATTGAGCTATGATCACACCACTGCACTCTAGCCTGGGTGACAGAATGCGGCTCAGTCTCTTTTTAAAAAGGTAATTGTAGTTGTTCAGAGAAGAGATATTGGGTACCTAAACTAAGACAGCAATGATAGGGATGAAAAGAATGGAGAGAATTCAAGAGATGTTTCTGGACTATCATTTAAAGGATTTGTTAACCAATTGGAAAATAAGATTTAGACAAAGAGAGAAACCCCAGAACCACAGGAGAACCACTAAGAATTCTAGTTCGGGAAGTGGGGCGGATGGTGATACCATCAGTGAGATTAGGAATATAGATCATTGGCCAGGTGCAGTGGCTCACGCCTGTAATCCCAGCACTTTGGGAGGCCAAGGCGGGCAGACCACGAGTCAAGAGATTGAGGCCATCCTGGCTAACATGGTGAAACCCCATCTCGACTTACAAAAATTAGCTGGGTGTGGCGGCGTGCGTCTGTAAGTCCCACCTAATCAGGAGGCTGAGGCAGGAAAATCGCTTGAACCCGGGAGACAGAGGTTTCAGTGAGCTGAGATCGTGCCATTGTACTCCAGCCTGGCAACAGAGCGAGATTCCATCTCAAAAAGGAATATAGATCATTAAGAGGGTTTTGGACAATTCACTTTGGACATGTTGACTTTGAGATGTGTTGAAGGCATCCAGGAAGCAACATCCAAGGGCAAATGAACATGAATCTGGAATTTGGGAGACAGCTGGAATTCCAGTGCCCGTATGATAGCTGAGACAGAAATTAGCTGGGCGTGGTAGTAGGTGACTGTAATCTCAGCTACTCGGGAGGCTGAGGCAGGAGAATTGCTGAAACCTGGGAGGCAGAGGTTACAGTGAGCCGAGATAGCACCACTGCACTCCAGCCTGGGTGACACAGCAGACTCTGTCTCAAAAAAAAAAAAAAAAAAAAAAAAAATTTGATGGTAAGAGGGCAGTGGCTCAAGTAGATGTGTCAAATCTTTTTTCATTATTTTTGTGATTTATTTCCTTTTCTTAGTTTGGTTTGCTGAGAGAAGTTTGACTACAATGAATGCTGCAGGAAAAACTAAAGGAGAAAGAAATGCTGGAGATAAAAGATAGTGATTTTTCCATAGACAGAAAGCAGATTAGCAGTTGCTGGGGCCCAGGAGAAAGGGGGAGTGGAGTGACTGTTTAATGGGCGTGGGTTTCCTTTTGGGATGATAAAAATGTTCTGAAACTATGTGTGAAGCAGCTCCCATATAAGATAGAAAAATGTTCTGGAACCAGATAGTGGTGGTTGTACAATTTACTTTGAATTTTATTTATTTATTTTTTGAGACAGGGTCTTGTTCTGTTACCCAGGCTGGAGTGCAGTGGCATAACCTCAGCTCACCTGCAACCTCTGCCTCCCAGGTTCAAGAGATTCTTGCACCTCAGCCTCCTGTAATAGGTGTGTGCCACCACTGGGATTCCAGCGTGAGCCACTGCACCTGGCCAACTTTATGACAACTTAACAACTTCACTACCCCTATTTGATGAAAGAGAAAGCTGAGGATCAGAGAGACTAATTTATTAAAGGTGATACAGCTAGATTTGAGATTCCACCCTGAGCTGGTTTAACTATAAGCCCAAACCCTTAACCCTCTCATCTGGCCTCTGCAGCTACAAGATTTCATTGAGTGCATATGCTGATAATGTGAACTGATCATATTCTCCAGGTGTAATGGCCCCATCCCTGGATAATGAGAATGTCTTTTTAAAAAATTATTCCTTTTGATTGATTGATCTTTTTAATTGGGCACAGCTTTGATTATAAAAAAAAGATAAAGCTTATTTTTAATAAAAGAAGAAAAGATGTTAGAGGTAGGGTGCTTCTCTGAAGGAGATGTCATAGTCATGTCAGCAACCGCTGGAGAGGATGTGAAACTTCGCAGGGACATGGGTGAGTCTGTTTGCAGAATGTGGAAGGAGCTTGAACTGGGGCAATAAGGAGAACGTTTCAAGGTGATGACCTGTAGCACAATCTTCTCACTGGGTGGAAAGGACCAGGGGGAGCCTTTTAGAAGGGGCGCATCAAGCCTGAAGCCGAGCCCAGCAGGGATCGGGGAGGAATGGCCAGGCAGGCTGGATCCATAGGGTGATGTTTCATGCCATCTCTTTCCTGGTCCTCCCCCTCCCCCTCTTCCAGTTCCCATTCCTCCTCCTCTGCCCAGAGTGAACCATGCAACAGAAGTTTGCTTTGCTCTCTGCTGTCCACAGAGCGGCTATAGCCTTGTTTTAAGATGCTTCCCTCAGTCCTTAGGGAAATGGAAAACCTCGAGGGCTGGCTGTTCAGGCATTCTTAGAAGGCCGCTGTGGCTCGTGCCTTCCCACTTTGTTCTGGGATCCTGTGACTCTCGGGCACAGACCCAGCGCAGCCTTCACTCAATGGCTTCTTTGATTTTCTCCCAGTTGGACTGTCAGAGATTGTTGGCCAGTGGGAAGAATGCTGAGTGGTAAACTGTGCAGAGAAACAACTATTGCATTTCTGCCAGAAGTCAAATTTCTTTTCAGCCTCGCCTTACACAGCAGTATCAGACCCCTGCACTTGTGGTACCGCCCAATCTGCCGTTTGCCTGATGGACAATTCCTTTCCTCTCATCACTGTTTTACCATCTTTTGGGAGGGGGTGGCCTACTTTTTTTTTTTTTTTCCATTTCTTTGGCAAGGTCTTTGGATATGTCTAAAAGTTTTTCCTATTTCTAATAAGTATACATCACATTTGCAGTAGTTTTGCTGCTAATGAGATACGTGCGTCTGATAAGTTTCAGAGTGACTAAGTGATGAGAGCTGAGGCTTAGGAGATGGAGCGACCAGGGTTCGAATCCTAGTTCTGCCCATTACTAGGACTTAACCACCCTGGTCTTTGGTTTCCCCAAGTGTAGAATGGAGTTAGAAATCTCAGCCTGTTATATGGATGTTGTGAAGATAAATAAGGTAATATATGGGCCCATTGTAGGTGCTCAAAAAATGGCAGTTTTTATGTATCAGTTAAGCTTTGATCAGGGAAGCAAGATCATTAATATGTAGAAGAGGTAATTACTATAGGGATTAGAGTTCACATAGTTGTGGGAGCTGCAAAGAGATCTGCAGAAAGCTGTTGCCTCAGTGTTTACTAGTGGGCCTAAATTGCTGTAGATCCTCAGGGTCATCAGGTGAGAAGAAAGCCCAATGTGAAGGGGAGAAAATCAAGAGCCAGCTGAAACTTGGACAAATGGATGCCTTGAGGAGAAGGTGGAACTCGTGTCTATTTCTCACCACTTCTAACTTGGATGATGTGGTGACCCTTAGAAGAAGATGGCACCTTTCACCAAATAAGTGAAACTGCACCTGGCCCTAGTTCAGCAAAGCTGGAGGAGGAGAATCTGCATGAGCTGCAGGAGCTGGAAGCCTGGCAACTGCCCGGTGCCAGCAACGCACCTGCGCGGCAGTGTTGCCTGGTGCCCTGTGCTGACCTGACACAAAGATTATTTCCTACGGCCAGGCACAGTGGCTCATGCCTGTAATCCTAGAACTTTGGGAGGCTGAGGCGGGCAGATCACCTGAGGTCAGGAGTTTGAGACCAGCCTAGCCAACATGGTGAAACCCTGTCTCTACTAAAAATACAAAAATTAGCCAGCTGTGGTGGCACACACCTGTAATCCCAGCTATTCAGGAGGCTGAGGAAGGAGAATTTGCTTGAACCTGGGAGGCAGAGGTTGCAGTGAGCCAAGATCACGCCACTGCACTCCAACCTGGGCAACAGAGTGAGACTTTGCTCAAAAAAAAAAAAAAAAAAAAAAAGATTGCTTCCTACTCTTGTGCAAATATCCCTGATGGCCAGTCCTAATTCAGAACCACCCAGGAAAGGCAATTCTGGAAAACAGGTCTAGTTTAGCAAGTTGCTATAATACAAAACCACCACACTTACAAATAGGAGGGAAGGCAGCTAACGTTAATTGAGAGCCTTTACATATGACATCTTATTTGATCTATGCTCTGATCTTACAAAGTCAGGGTCATTATCTCTATGTACTGGCTTGCTCCAAGTCACACCATTAGGGGGCACATAGGTTGGAACCCAGGTTGTTGGAGCCTGGACTCTTTTCGTTGGCGTTTGACCAGTGAAGCTGACTTGCGCTTTTCTATTTGGGTTCCATCACTGTAATGCTTGGAATGCCCCTGCGGATCTCCCTCACCTGAAAAGGAGGCACACACCCATTCTGAACTAATCAGAGCCAGTGCTGCCCTAGGTGGTCTCTTGCCACCTAAGCTGCTCCTAGGAGAAAGCTTTTAAGATAAAAGTAGTGAGGCAGGAATTTGATTTTCATTTGAAAGTGTTAATCCACTACAAAATGTATTGCACTTAGAGAGCAGCTTAATGGGAGGGAGAATGTGTGAAAGTAGGGGTTGGGAAGGTATAATAGGGAAGGAGGTCAGGATGATGTAACTTTCCCAGAGGTAAAAGGTATAAATTCCTCTGAAATTTCATATGGGCCCATGTCTATGCCTATGGCTTTACCAAAAGCCAATGCAGACTCAGGCTCATTAGAGAAATAGTTGCTGGGTGGTACAAGCACTTGTCTAGTCTATTTTTTGTTTGTTTTTAAATAGTTTCCTTTTATTCCTTCAACAAACATTTCCTGACACCTCCCACCTGCTGGGTGCTGTTTAAGCAACGTGCGCTGAGGTTACGATGTTGTATGCCAGGCGGAGGAGCCTCTCCTCGAAGGTTTTAAAGTCCAGGGCGCAGATGACTTGTTCCTGTCTTCACGTGGGTTTCTGCAAAAGCCGACCCTGGGATGAGTCTGAATGTCAGCAGCTTATTGGGAAGTAACCCCAGGAAGCACCGTAAGGGACTGGGGAAGTGTGATGGAGCAGTGACAAGGAGGAAGCCAATGTGGGCTACTGCTGTGGACACCTGGGGCCCAGTCCTGCTGGGGCTCTCTGAGACAGAGCTAGAATGAACCCACCTCCAAGATATTCCCCCCGGAGGGGTGAGAAATTGGGGGTACATATCCACAACCCTCGCCCACACTGTGTTGAAGGTTGCCCCCCGTGGTGTTAAATCACCTATATTTCTGGTTGCTGCTGAGGCTAGGGGAGAACCCTCAGGTGGAGTCCGAGATGTTCGCATTAGAAAGCCACTGGCAAATACGGAAACGAACTGCCTCTGCTAGATCTGCCTGACATACATCCGTGTGTCGCTTCTCCTTTCCTAATTGCTCTCAGCATTCACTCAGGTGTTCTTCGTCTCCCATGCAGCCCATGGGTCTCAGGGAAGCTGGGCCCACCCCAGCTCTAGGAGGGGGCCTTGACTGGCACGGACAATCAGCACATTCCATTCCTCTGGCTATGGCACCAGTTCAAGTGGGCATGTGACCCACTCCAATCCGATGAAGCTCAGGACCATGCTTGGAATGCTGGGCCAGAAATATGCTCTTTTGGGTAAGGACATGTGTGGCCAGGAGAGCATGGCATTTGCTACCATGAGGAAAACCAGTCTGAAGAGAAGCTGTCGCAGAGACGACTGCAGAGAAAGGTGGCTGGACTTCAGTCCTCAGTTGTAAGAGTCTCTCTCTTTTTGTGGTCAGGTTTCCTCCATTGCACATGGCACACAATTGCTGGTGGCCCTAACTTTCATGGAAAGAGGGCCTCTCTCACTCTGCATCTACACATTGGTCTTCAAGACGAATTCTTCTTGGATCATGGGCTTGTCTGTTGGACGGATCACTATATCGAATGGTTGGCCGGGCCTGGGAACTATGCCCAGTCCTGTAGCCAGGAGGGCAGGGAGGTTACCAAAACAAGGGGTAATGGAGGCTCTGGCCGATGAATTCCTTCCCTCACATACAACGAGCCTCCGCAGTCCACTATATGGTCTTACCACCTCTCTAGCTTCATCTTGGATTATTCTCATGTTTGATTCCCTGCCCCATCCCCTCCACCAAGAAGAGTGTGTGCAACATGGCAGGCACTCAGCCAGCCTCTGCTCAATGAATGAATGAAGGAATCCTTTGCAGTTCCTGGCTCTGTCCCTCATGTCTCACAGCTCAATGAAAGGGGTGCCTCCTCTGTCAAGTCTCCCCACTCCCCTCAGCCTCCTCACTGTCCCCCAGCATCCCAGATAGATCTGGAGAGCTGGTATTGGGAAGTGTAAAGAGCACGAACTTGGAAGTCCACCAGTTCGATTCATTCTGCCGGATGCTGGCTCCTAGGAGACTCTGGGCCAGTGGCTTCACTTCTCCAAGATCCCATTTTCTCATCTCTAAGAGTGGATGAAAATAATACCTGCTGTGCTTTCTCATGGCAGTGAAAAAAACAAAAAGAAAGAAAGAAAGAAAAAGAAAATAATAACTGCCTTTATAACATACACACAAGTCTGAGGCTGGGAACTATGCAAGTCCCTGACCAGGAGTTGCTTACAGAATTGATGCCTCCTATAGACTGTAGTTCTCTATACCCTTATTGGTATCATTGCCAAGTTTATTTACTCACAAAACCTATACATATCATTTACTATGTGCCTGGCACTGTTTTAGCATGTATCCCCCATTACTACTCCCCTACTACCTGCTGTGCAGGGAGGTCAAGTCACTTGCTCAAGGTCACACAGTTAATAAGTGGCAGAACTGGGATCCAAACCCAGTCATCTTGACTTCAGAGTCTGTGCTATTAATGACTTGGCTATGACACCTCCAGCGTAACTGCACTGTACATATTTCTAGGATGGACACATGATGGGTGGATAGACAGGTGAACGTGACTGAGTCCCCTCCTTGGACTAGAACAGAGAAGAATATTCCTGTCCTTGCCTCTAGCCAGCTGCTCTGTGGAGGGTTTGGAAGCACAAGTTGAGAGCTGTCTCCCAAGATCCATCAGTTACAGCAGTTCTGGAATGGGCTTCGTTCGGGTCTATGTGGACAGGAGTCTGCCCACGCTGCAGGTGTGGCCCAGCCTGCCATGAGGGGCTCTGGGTTGTGGCATTGTTTGATCTCTCGAGGTCAGAATTATATTATGCCCCTGGATTTCACAATTGTCTGTGAATCCCCAGTCTATCTGCGGCTGAGACTGGACTACTTACCTGACCTATGTTTCTTCCCCTCTCTTCTGCATACCCACTCTGCCTCTGTTTGCTCTGGTTGCTACATCTGGCTGGGATGTCACCTCCTGCCTGCAGCCACACCTCTCAGCTATCCAGCACTGACTTTCTCACCCCTGCTGGCAACATCACACATTACCCAAAGTGCTGAGGTGCCTCTGAGGGCATTACTGGCTTCAACGGGTCCCAGACAGGTGCCATTTTTCTCTAAACCACCTCTGGAAAAGCACTGAAAGTGTGGTAGGCCTGATGAGTTTTTAGTGACCTTGAAAACTTTTAGATGTTTTATCCATGAACAAGCAGTTTGTTCCGAGGTCTATAAAGATGATAAAGTGCTAGAACAAGGCCCCAGGGATCTTGCTTCTCACAGGCTGCTGAGTCTGTCTGTGGGAGATACAAATGTTTCCACTTCCTGGCTTAGAAAGTCCTCTAAGGACAGCCCCTAAGGGCTGGTCAGACCTTTTTCATTATTTAACAAGGTCACTGGACTCTGTCTAGATAGAGTCTTCCTTCCTTAAGACCAAAGCCCTTTGATAGCAGCTTAGGGAGGAAGCCAGTGAGAACCACACTCACTGTTTTATGCTTCTCTGGAATCTGTGGTCTTCAGGAAGAGATCCAGAGCTCAGTGCAACTCTCTTCTCTGCCATTCAAACATCTTGAGGGGCACCCTGGCTTCATTACAGAAAATCTCTCATCAGGATTCCACTTAGTTCAACTCTGACCTTTCCTTAAGCATATTGTTAGGCTGCAAATAAAAGGAAGCCAGAACTGCCGCCCCCACAGCCCTCTGAACACCATCAGGTAGATAACCAGTGATGCCCGCAAGCACCAGCTGGGTTCTTACAGGGGGAAGCATGCATGGTGCTGTGGAGGCCATTGCTTCCGTTTGAGATGAAGCTATATTTAGGGATGAATCTGGGCCTTCCTTCTCTTCCTCCCTCTGATGCTAAGTGGCCATCTGCATCTCCCAGACAACCTCCACAAGCAGCATCCTGGAAAAGTGGCCTGGGGAAGAGGTGGCTTTTAAATATAGACTACTGAACTGCTGCATGAGGAGATTGAGTTAGTTTGCCTGGGATGCTAAGAGTGAGAAAGGGACATTGCATGCCTGGTGCAGACTTATTTACTCACTCTGTGGCCATCAGAAGCATCCTCTGTCTCTGGGCCTCCATTTCTTTCTTTCCTTTTTCTTTTGAGATGGCGTTTTGCTCTTGTCATCCAGGCTTGGAGTGCAGTGATGTGATCTTGGCTCACTGCAACTTCTGCCTCCTGGTTTCAAGCATTTCTCCTGCCTCAGCCTCCCAAGAAGCTGGGATTACAGGCATGTGCCACAATACCCAGCTACTTTTTCTATTTTCAGTAGAGATGGGGTTTCACCATGTTGACCAGGCTGGTCTTGAACTCCTGACCTCAGGTGATCCACCTGCTTCTGCCTCCCAAAGTGTTGGGATTGCAGGCATGAGCCACTGCACCTGGTCTCTTTTTCTTTTCTTTTCCTTCCTTTTTTCCTCTCTCCCTCGCTTCCTTCTTTCCTTCCTTCCTTCTTCTTTCTCTTCTTTGCCCTCTCTCTCGGTTTCTTTTTTTTTTTTTTTTTTTTTGAGACAGAGTCTTGCTCTGTCGCCCAGGCTGGAGTGCAGTGGTGTGAACGCAGTTCACTGTAACCTCCACCTTCTGGGTTCAAGCAATTCTCCAGCCTCAGCCTCCCGAGTAACTGGGATTACAGGCGTGTGCCACCATGCCCAGCTAATTTTTGTGTTTTGGGTAGAGACAGGGTTTCACCATGTTGGCCATGCTGATCTTGAACTCCTGACCCAAGTGATCTGCCCACCTCAGCTTCCCAAAGTGTTGGGCTTACAGGCATGAGCCACCATGCCTGGTCTCTTACTTTCTTTCATTTGCTAGGTAAGGGATTAGATAAATATTCCTTTAAAGTTGCCTACACATTGTACTTTTTATTTGAAAAGCTGAGTTGTATAACCCTTAGATATACAGGACATCCCATGGTGACTGCTTAGTCCAGAGGAAGGTGAGTTGTGACATCCTTAACCCATTCCTCTTCACCACCCCACCCCCAAGGAAGATGGCCAGCAAGGGTGGCTTGTGTGAGGTGGTGAGTGGCTCTGGCCACTGGCTCAGGAAGTCCCCAGATTTATCTCCTTCCATGCGGTTAACCCTTCTCAGTTCCCAGGTTGCCCTGCATTCAAGGAAATGCTCACCTCTCAGCCCTCAGACCCACCTAGCAAGGGTCTTTCTTATCTGAAACTCCTGAGTTAAAAAGATTGGTAGTAGGATAGGGGAGAGGAGGCAGAGGTTCTGGGAATGCATTGGTAAGTTCTCATTCTTGAGTTTCTGGAACTTCTGTGCTGAGCAATGCTATCTTTGTTTCTTTGTTAAACTTGGTTGGCCCACAGTGTTCCTGAAATAGTGTTAAACTTCTTTTAATCTAAAGGGGGAATGTTGTGCTATTGATAAGGTAATAAAACTGTAAAAGAAAAAAAATAAGAGTAAGAATACAGCTTCCAAAGCATTGTGTACTTTTTTTTGTTTGTTTGTTTTTGTTTTTGTTTTTGAGATAGAGTCTCGCTGTTTCCCAGGCTGGAGTACAGTGGCATGATCCCAGCTCACTGCAACCTCCACCTCCCAGGTTCAAGTGATTCTCTTGCCTTAGCCCCCTGAGCAGCTGGGATTATAGGCATGTGCCATGATGCCCAGATAATGTTTGTATTTTTAGTAGAGATGGGGGTTTCACCATGTTGGCCATGCTGGTCTTGAACTCCTGACCTCAGGCGATCTGCCCACTTCAGCCTCCCAAGTGCTGGGATTACAGCCCTGAGCCACCATGTCCAGCCAGTGTTAAGTATTTCTGATTATTCATTTGTTGCGTTGTGAGTTGCATGAGTTCAGGAAGCACATTTGGTTCACAGTAGGGTTTGTTAAATGAATGAATGACTCTTTCTCCATCTCCATCCACAACGTGGGTGTCTCAGGTTCAGGCCAATAGCAAGAGGTTTTATGTCCAGTGCAGTCAAGGTGGGGACAGTTGTAACATTGCTTCCTGAAGCTCCTCACTGCCTTGGGTTTTGTATATCACTCTTCCAAATAAGGTAGGGCCAGGCCAGTGGAATCTCCTCTCCCTTACGGTGCTCTGGCCAGGGCTTGACAGAATGTTGGATAGACTGGGAGTGGGTCAGGCCCAGAGCGGCTCTTTCAGGGTTAGACTGGACCTGCCCAGTACCCCAGAGGCATGGGCAGCATTGTAGAGACCCCAGCACATAGCGGTTAGGCGCATAGATTCTGGAACCAGATCTGGCTCAAATCCAGAACCTGATACTTACTAACCATGTGACCTTGACCAGTTGCTTTACCTCACTGGTCTCAGTTTCCACATCTGTGAAAGGGGATGATGATAAAATATATACCTCTTGAGCTAGGCTTAGATGAGATCACATGTGAAGGGCACACCCCCGGCTGGCATCACAGGCAGATTCCCATGAAAGTGTTGCCCCTCTGAGAGTCCATGCTGACTGGACCTTGCAAATCGGGCAGGGACAGTTTTCGCTGGAAAGTTCATCTACAGGAAGTTGATTGAATTCTGAAGAAAGAGCTAAGAGAGCTGCCAGTAGCTTTCCCTAGAAAACCCCAAAGGGCTGAGAGTAGGATCACATGGCAAGAAGTAGAGAGTAGAGAGAAAAAAAATAAGCTGCAGGTCCTGGGAGGCAGACTGTTCTGTTTGCACTTGTCTGGCCAGGGAACATGGTATCTCCTGGAGGTGGTCTTGTGTTGGGGAAATTCCAACAGCCTGGAGCCACAATACTGTTTCTCACTGCTGAAGCCTGCCTGTTTTCCTCTGCCTAGGTAGCTCAGTTCCAAGAACACTTATTGATGCTTACACTGGGCCAAACCCTGTGATGGGCTCTGGGTTCCAGAGGTGAGTCAGACATAGCTCCTGCCCATGGAGATCCCCATTTAATGATAACTGCTACAAGAGCTGTCTGCACAAGGTGTTTTACAGTATTTATAGTCTACAGAGTGCTTCCGATCGCTCACTAGGCCCCACTCCATTCACACTGCATTGTCTGTGAATGGTGCTCTCTGGAGCTGTGTGGGGTAAGGGCAACCCGGGAAGGCGGCAGCGCAGAGATTAAGATAGTAATCTGACAGCCAAAGGTAGAGGGTGTGTAGGTGATCTGACCAAGGTAACACAGGTGATCTGCAACACCGCCCTCTTCCCACCAGCTAAGCAAGGCCAGATGAGGGGAAGATCCTATTAGCTAGCAGGGAGGTTTGCGGAAGCTCAGGGTGGTCAAGGAGTCAAGCAAAGAGGGAGGTGCACAGGAAGTACACAGTCAGTACTAGAAGTGCCATGCTGCTCCCCCAGGTCCGAAAGGGGACGCGGTGACTTGCTTTCCAGCTGGCTAGACCAAGGAGCGTGAGGCCCAGCCCTCGCCGCTCCCTTGATACTGGCATACCAACACCGGGGGTTTCATCCCGCAGCGCCACCACGCCCCGCTCCCATCAGCCCTCCGCTGGTCTCCGACCTGCGCGGGTCAGGGTGGGAGCGCCCTGCCGCTCCCTGCGCCCTGGGCTGGGCTACAGCCCACGTGCGCTGGCGGCAGCGGCGGTGACAGCCGGCCCCGCGGGGGCGGGGCGGGCTCGTGCTGCCCTGTCATTGGTCGCGCCGCCGTCGGGGGCGTTCCCTAGCCCGGTCCACCGCGCCGCGCAGAACCGCAGGCGCTCGGCTGGCTAAGCCTGCGCGGGGCCGCCTCGCTCGCTCCCAGCTCCTCCAGCGGCCCGCGGGGCCCGATCGCAGCGCCCGCGGCCAGGGCGGAGGCAGGCGCTAACCTGGGGCCGGGCGGCCCGCGCCTTTCGGTAAGGCGGGGGCGGCATTGGGCTCCGGGTGCGGAGGGGGGGCGAGCGGGTGCGGGTGGGGACCTCGCCAGCTCCGGCTGGACTCCGCGCCCTGTCCGGCGCCGGGGAGGGTCAGGTGCGACCGCAGCATCCTCGGCCTCAAACCCACCCGGAGGGGCGCGCAGCGAGCAGGTGGCGCTGCCGGGAAGCCCGGGGCGGCCCTGGCCGGCCTCTGAACCAATTAGAACGCAATAAAAGCCTCCCACCGGCACCTCGAACTACCTCTTACTCCGCCCCTCCAGCACCCAAACCCTGCAGTTCTAAGCCTAGAAAATCCCAAGCGCCAAGCCGGGTTGGGAGTGACGCGCCTGCCGTGCCGCCTGTCACCGGGGATGCAGAAGACCATCCCCAAACTTCCCAGGATTGGGGCTCCGAGCCTTGCACGCCCCGTTCCAGCTCTTCACTGGGCGCCCTTTCCCTTCTCCCTTGTCCCCTCCCTCCTTAGTAACAGGAAGTTAAGTTGGGCCAAATGTCAGTGGCCTGGCCGGCGGCGTGCTGGAGCTGAGTCGGGATGGGGTCGTGGCAGTGGTCCGAGGGACCGCGGCGCCGTCCGCTCTGCATCGCGTCCCCCGCATCCCTGGGAACCCGCGCTCCCTCCAGGCCCGGGAGCACCCGCGCTGGGTGTCCGCGGCGCCCGCCCTGTGGGTGCCTGGCTGGCCCCGGCGAGAGGTGGGATCTTGCCCACAGCGTCTAAACCGCTGCGGGACCGGACGGGGCAGGTGGGGTTAATTTTATTCACCGCCAGTCTCACTGGCAGAGCTGGGAATGGCCTTTACTGGATGGGGAAGAGGGGATGTTGAAACCAGAGTAAACGCGTGTCTTCTTCCACATTGTTTATTCTGAGGCCTGGGTTCTTAAAGCGGAAAGAGCTTTTATTTGGAAGCCTGTAGGGCCCCGCCAGGCCTACAACAGTGTGCGGACTCTCTTGCTGTCATTGTCGCCTGTTAACTACAGTCTACAATAATTTTGGTGAAGGATGAAGTCACTAGTCAGCCCCCTTGTGGGCAGGTCCCGCGGGAGAAAAGCCAGAGGCGAATCGGCCCTCCAGCGTTTATATGACGGGTTCCCTGACACCTACACCCACCCTGCCCTGCTCCGCCTCCCCGGTGGCAGTGAACCCAACAAGTGGGCCTCCAATCTCCAGGGCAGCCCTGTGCAATGCCCTGCAGACTGTAATACAGTAAGAACTCGCTTTCCGCATGCAGAGAGAAGATGGATTTATTAAGTGCCTACTGGACAACAGGTCCTGTCTTGCGGCACTTTTGCAGCCAATTTTATGGTTACTCTCCAAAACTGCTGAGTTTTGCCCTCCCCATTTTAGAGATGGGGAAAGAATCTCAGGTATGGCCAGTGCCCAAGGCCATGCAGCCACTGTCCTGGCCCTGTAGGCGTAAGTCCAGTGCTCTTGTTTCATGGCTGTGGGAAGTGGTGTGCGGTGTGCAGGACCATGGCCCCACAGTGTGCTGACTAGAGCCTCCCAGCCTCTGAAAGATGCTCTCCACCAAGATTTCAGGGGATGCTTCTTTGGAGAAGCAGTTGACGTGACCCAGGTTAGCCAGGTTGTTCAACCTGCAAACCCCGTATCCACCCTATCCTTCCCCTAGAGAAGGGTAGTGCATGGTGTTGGCCAGATTGCCATGGGGAGGGATTGGGTGCTATTTTGGATGGAAGTCTGCTTCTACCATTGACCTGGCCTCATTCTACTTTTGTGGGGCTTTGGGGGGCAGGTGTTGGGGCATAGGGTTATGGTTGTGGAGTAATTGAAATCTAGTTTGAACATACCTCTACAAAAACATGACATCACTTTTATCTCCATCTCCCTCCTTTCTCCAGGCCTAGGGCTGTGGCTTTCTGCTCATCCCCTCTTCCAAAGGAAAATCATGCTGTCATGAAAATCATGATAACTGTTACCAATCAATTATACTTCAGTATAAATCAGCTTTTAAGAACTATGCCTGGTTGTGGCTGTAGCCATTGGAGGCCCATTCCCAGGCTGCAAGGAACAGCCATATGATCCTAGATTCCTTCTCTGCCTGTAATTGGGATGTATTTCTATTCTCTCCACCCATGTCCACACCCACACATGGGTTTGCCTCCCAGCCATGGGCCTGCCCCTTTTGCTTCCCACTGCTGAAGTTTAGAGGTCCTGTCTTCTTGGTGGAAACCTTGGCTCTGGCAGGGCAAAACGTGGTATGGGTAAAAGAATAACTGGGTTGGCCGGGCGTGGTGGCTCACACCTGTAATCTAAGCACTTTGGGAGTCCAAGGCAAGTGGATCACCTGAGGTTGGGAGTTCCAGACCAGCCTGACCAATAGGGAGAAACCCCATCTCTGCTAAAAATACAAAATTAGCCGGGCGTGGTGGTACATGCCTGTAATCCAGGCTACTCGGGAGGCTGAGGCAGGAGAATCGCTTGAACCCAGGAGGCGGAGGTTGCAGTGAGCTGAGATCACGCTATTGCACTCTAGCCTGGGCGACGAGAGTGAAACTCCATCTCAAAAACAAACAAACAAACAAACAAACAAAAACATCACTGGGTTGAGCATTGCTAATCCTAGATGCTCTCTGAAGGCTAACAGTCTCTGTTCTTTAAGGAGTCAGAGAAGAGAATACTGTTCATGCTGAAATGTTTCATTCTCTACATCATTCTATTGTCTCAGTTGGCCTCTGAAGAAGTAAGGAGGGCTAATTGCATTTTACAGATGAGAAAGCTGAGACCCGAAAAGTTTACAGCTTGGCCGGGTGTGGTGGCTCATGCCTGTAAAACCAACACTTTGGAGGCCGAGGTTGGAGGATTGCTTGAAGCTGGGAGTTCAAGACCACCTTGGGCAACACAGCAAGACTGCTGTCCTAGTAACAAAAAAATAAAAAAGAAAGAAAGAAAGAAAGGTTACAACTTGCCTGCCTCACAAAGCATGTGTGAGTGAGGTCTGTGTGTGGAGAATTAAATGCTATGGGAAGCAGGAAAAACTTGTGGCTATCTCTGAACTCTGAAGGCTTGGCAGCCACAGCTCCTCTGCTGTGCAGTCATCGCCCTTAGCCACGGTTTCACCTTTCGAGGTTTGGGTTACAGTCAGCCTTGGTCTGAAAATATTATAGTATTTTTAGAGAAACAGAGACCACATTCGCATCACTTTTATTATAGTATATTGTTATAATTGTTTTGTTTTTTTTATCACTAATGTTGTAATCTCTTAATGTGCCTTATTTATAAATTAAACTTCATCATCGGTCCTATATATATAGGAAAAAACATAGCATATATAGGATTTGGTACTATCCAAGGTTTTGGGCATCTACTGGTGGTCTCGGGATATATCTTTCTGGGATGAGGGGGGCTACAGTACTTACTCTTTCTCACCCTATATTGTAATTATTTAAGAATATGTCTTCTCACCTCAATATGAAATGGCATTTAAAACACTCATAAACTTGGCAGATTTATTTTCTGGTTTCACAGGTCCTCTGTGCGTTTTGCTCTGTATTTCCTTAGCCTTTATACTTGCTATGTCCATTAGGGTATCTACCAGGATGTATTGCAGTCCTCTATTCAAAAATATTACAAACATTTTCACATACACAAAAACCTAATAGCGTAATTAACCCCATATACTCATTACCCAGCTTCCACAGTCATTCAGAGTGTACCAGGCTGGCTTCGTCTCTTTTTCCCCCTTTCCCTCTGAAAGGAATATTCCTGAAATATTTTAAAGCAAATGTCTAATGCCATGTCATTTTGCCTCTATACAATCCAGTATATAACTCTTTTTAAAAGGACATTCTCTTGCAAAACCACACTCCCATTACTGCACATAACAGAATTAACAGTAATTCTTTGACATCATGTGTCCACATGCAGATATCCTTGACTGTGTCAGAAATGACCTTTAGAGTTGGTTTGTTTGAATGAGGATCCAGTCTGTATGCCGCATTAGGCCGTTAGTCCTCTTATGCCTGGCTTAGTTTGGAGGAGGGCCCTCTCTTTAGCCATTACCCTCTGTGTTAATTGCCTATCTCTCCCACTGCATGGGGAGTCCCTTCAGACGAGCCCACCTCTTTGCTGTACTGGATCCTTAGCACTGAGCGCCGTGTCTGGCACACGCAGAGGCTCTGTGAGCATCTGTCCAGTTGTGTCGTTGCCACTCAGGAAATGTGCTTTGAATTAATGAGCCTGGTCATGGATTTGTGTGACTTCCAGTGCATGTGCTTAGACAAGAGGTTTTAAAAAAATGTCCTGCTCACGTGTGGACATTTCCTCAGCAAGCGGCAGTCTGTAAACATCCTGAAATAATAGAAGAACTGTTTGCTGCTCACCCTCACTGTACTGGTTGATGGTGGGGAGCCCGGACAGCTGCATATGTGCCTTGATCAGCAACTGGCCTCCGCAGGTCACATGTGAGGCCGATGGAGACTGAGGTCACTTCTGTCCAAGCTTGGAATTCTGCCACAGGAATGATCATGTTATGACCCAGAAACTTGGCGCTGGGCTTGGTGGAGACCACTCACCTTTTCTTCTTCCTTCTCTCTCTGGACAGTGCTGCTTCACCAATGCCTTTCAGAGCCTTCTCTAACCTGCCTTACTCTTGGGCAAGTTGTGGTGCCTTCTTCAAATCACTGTTCATCCACAACTGGGCAGGTTGTGATGGAAATGAGTGTTTCTAACCTTCAAGTGGCTGGCCTGAGTTTGCTCTATAGAGCACCACCACTGGCACCTTTGTGGGTGACCTAATCAAGGAGACCAGAGGCTCAAGAGAGCAGGAGAAGATATGCCAGCTTCTCTTGCTAATGGACTTCACACTTGGTTCTCTCACCAGATGTCCTCAGGAGTGCTGGACGCCTTCATAGGCATCTTTTACCCATACAGAAAAGGCCTTTCCCTGCAAACAGCCTTCAACATGAAGACATGGTTTGTTTGGGGCTTCTTTTTTTTTTTTTTTTTTTTTTCTTTTTAACACAGACAGGCTTTTTATTTTTATTTTTTATTTTTAGTAGAGATGAAGTCTTGCTACATGGCCCAGGCTGGTATCAAACTCCTGATATCAAGTGATTTGCCTGCCTTGACCTTTCAAAGTACTGGGATCACAGGTATAAACCACCCTGCCAGGCCCAGCCTATTGCACTAGGAGAAAATCTAACAAAAATTTAAGTCTTCTGACTCCTAGAGTTGATTTTTTCCTTTATCTTTTGCTTTTCAGTACTTTTTTCAAAAATTTTGTAGGACAAATATTTTATTTTTTTTAATGGAAAATCAAAATATTTATTTTCTTAAAAAAGAAGACTCTTTTCAACCAATTTGAAGTATGTAGACAGAATTATACATGTATTTGGTACAGTTTTCCATGCAGATAAAGCCACAGCACTATTGGGATTTTGATATCTGCTTGGATCATTATTTTCACAATGAGTATACCCAGACTTTCTAAAAGTTAGAAAATAAAGAAAGCTGGGGCTTGGAGACAGGAAGCTATGAAATCCATGTAGCCCTACGCTCTTTCCCTTTCTGCTTCCTCCCTTGCTATCCCCCAAATGAAGTCTTTCTAATATTTTGGCTCTTGATTTTGATTTTTTCTTTTTTGTTAGGGAAGATTGAGCCCTCAGGGGAGGACAGGATGACACAGAGTGCTAAGACAAGGCAGAGCAAAGTTCCAGGCTCCAGTGGCCGGTCTTGTCCTCCCAGGAAAGTGCCTGATGGCCAAACACCCTGCTTCCTCACTTTGGGGTGCCTGGACCCCTCCCTCTCCAGTTTCTGTTTTTCTCCCTACACCCTCCCCAAAGGTAGACAGCATAGCTGGCCTGGGCTGATAAGGCTTCTTCCTAAAGCATCAGTCACGTGGCCTCAGAAATTCAGAGCCGGTGGGAATGATAGGTGACTTTGGCCCTCTGTTCACGAACAAACTTTCATTGTGGGATTGGACCAACCACGGGGTCTGATTTGGAGATGCTTCCCTTTTCTGTCAGCTGCTTATGTCTCACATGAAGAGCCTTTTGTGATGACCGTGTATGGAATAGTGTCTGAAGTGCCACTGCACTGTACCTGTCTTTGCATCTGAACATCGCTACCATCATCATGGGACAAACTGCCCATCTCCGTGGTGTCTGGCATGGAGCTGTGTGTGTGTGTGTGTGTGTGTGGATAGTGCTGGTGATTTTAGGATTGAAATTTTTAATTTGTTCTTATTTGGGCTAATGTTTCTCTACACTGAGGATCAGGGTAATTTCCCTGCCTTCCTTTTTCTCTCAAATCTCTGCCTCCCAGTGGCTGTCCTGAACCTGGCGGCACCTGCATTCCTTCCAAGGCTTGGTTAGATTTCTTTGATGAATTACAGAGGTAACGGCAGGCGCGAGAACTGTGCTTCCTGCTGGTTTAGAGCTCAGGTTTTTCTCCCTTGCTGGGCAGGAGAGTATGTCTAATGCAGACATTCTTTCTGCTGGCAGCAAGAGGAGGGCAGCAAGGGGTTGGACAGGTCCCCAGTCACTGAGCCACTGCAACAGCAGGTTTATGGGACATCTGCAGACCCAAGGTCCTAACACACCCAGCCCAGAAGCCCAGCACATGCCAGAGACATGAGTGGGAGTCTAAGAACACCCTGTTCTAGCCTCGCTGCAGCGGTACCAACAGATTGAAGTGCAGAAACTACTTCTTTGCTCCCATGACTCTGAATGGCTGGCCCTGGCCGCTTATCTGAATACTGACTTATCTGGTGAAGCTTTGTGGGATCTCAGTGTATGGTGTTGGAGCCGGGAGAATGAGATGTAGGGGAAAATGAAGAAGCAGCTCTCACTAACAAGAGCTGCTCTCTGGAACAGCGTGGGCCCATGGTCTGCCGGGGGCTTGATTGCTAAGCCCTTGCTGTACAACTGTTCATCCAAAAGGAGCAGAATAGGGTTAGGTGCTATGTGTAGAGTTTGTGGCTGCTGTCAAGTCAGCTCCATGTTTCAGGACAGCCAGGCTTTGCACAATTTGATGCAAAGGTAATAAGATTAGGATCTCCCTGCTTGTATGAAGGAGGTGTCTGATGGTGAAAATGAAAAGGAAAACAGAATAGAGGAACGCAATACACAGGGGGATTTCCAGACCTCCTTCCAGACCCTCAGGGAGAGGATTCAGTCAGTCTTTTTCCTCAGGGAATGTCCTGTGAGGCTCGTGCAGTTGGAGCCTTGGGGCCCATGGGGCCCATGTTGGAACAGCTTCCCGGCCACCTGCCTGGAGTTGCTGCACGTTACTGTTGTGAAGGAGAAGGAGGAAGGAGGAGGAAGGAGGAGGAAAAAGAGGAGGAGGAGGAAGGAGGAAGGAGGAAGGGGAGAGGGAGGGGAAGGAGGGGAGGGGGAGGGGGAGGAAGGAGGGGAGGTGGGGAGGAGGAGGAGGAGGAGGAGGAGGAGGAGGAGGAGGAGGAGGAGGAGGAGGAGGAGGAGGAGGAGGAAGCACTGTGTGAAATTTCAGGCTTCTTCTGGATACCAGGTTTGCCCCAACCAGAGGACTTAGAAGGTCTTGCTTGGTCTTGCTTGGGTGTGTCTGTTATCCTGTATCTTGGACTTTTTAAAAAGCAACTTACCCACATATACATACATATATGTGTGGTCCTCATCCCACACATGCATAGATGCATAGGACTTACCTTCACACACACATACAGATGCGTGGTAAGATACTCACTCAGTACAAAGGAAACTGAATGAACAGTACGTCTCCCTTCTTTCCCTGTCCTCCAGCCCTCGGTTTTTACCTCTTTGGCAGCCGTTGTCCCCAGCCCCCTGTGGATCCTTCCAGACACAGTGTAGGCATGTCCTGGCGCCTGTCCCGCTTCTGCTCTTCCTGGGGTCTGCTGAGAAGTGACCAGGATGTGGAGAGACAGGGCCCACAGGGCTGCAGAGACTTGGCCATGGTCACATTTGGCCAAAGCCTAACTACTGCCCCTCCTACCCTACTTTGCCAACTCTTTCCTTTAGGAGTCCTTTTGTGTTTGATTTGGGTGCTCAAAGAGTCTGGACTCTGGGAACAAACCTCAGGCGGCATGTTGTGAATGCAGGTGATATAGGCAAAAACAAAAAGCACTAAGACCGGGGTTCAAATCCTAGCCGTGTGGCCTCGGACAAGTTCACGAATCCGAGTATTTTAGTCTACATAAAGGAGGTAATTATACCTATTTCAAGAGCTTGATCTGGAGACCAATTAAAATATTTGTGAGGTACCTTGCATGGCTACACACTCCAAAATGTCAGTGCTTTTGTTGTTGTTGTTGTTGATTTGTTTGTTTTTCCACATTTAACGAGTGACCCATTGCCAGAATGAATGACACTGGTATGGAATTCTCTGGTTGGCTTTCTGGAAAGCCTCTAGGTGGGTTCCTGATCTTTGCTTTCCCTGTAGAGGGCAGCCAGTTCTCCATTTTCTACCAAGTTGAGCTGGCCCCACTACCTCCTCCTCCCTGTGGGGAGCCAACCTCCATCCTCTCCAGCCTCTGGACACTGCCTCCTTCTCTACCCTTGACCCCTGACGCCTCCTCTCCATTTCCCTGGGCTCTGGGTTCCCCCTTCCTCCCCTTGAGAACAGGATGCTGCCTGCCGCCTGGAGAGCGCTATGGGCTGTTTATGGCTGCTCTCTGGGGTGTTTATGTTGTATCTCTTCAGAAGCTCCTAGCAGATGTCTGTTTATTGCTGAAACTTCATCTACAGCATGAGAGGAGAGAGGCTATTTTTAAAGGTCTTTAATTGGCGTGGCTGCACAATACAGCTTAGATTGCCTCCAAGTTTAATTTCTATCGCTCTTATGCTCTATTCATTATGAAACCCTTCAAATCCAGCCTGGGAGATGTTCTGTGTCCTGATTTTAGAGCAGCACTTAAATTTAGCAGACAGTTGTAATCTCTTAAAAAGGTAGGCCAAGGAGGTGAAGGCAACTGGCTGTCTTTTGTCTAGGCCGAGCCAGATGGCATGAATGGGAGCAGTGTTTCGGTGCCCCTGGAATGCAACACCCTCCCCCCACTTCTGCCCCTTCCTTCCACCTGCAGTGGTTGAGGCCCGCCCTCATATGCCACCTGCGGATTGGCTCTAGCTGTCCCTTTCCCTTTGGACTCAGGTGGGGCTTGAGATGACGAGAGAGTAGAACTGGGGTAGTTTCAAATGACACTGACCTCCCAGGAGGGAGGAGGCAGCAGAGGCCATGAGTCACAGAACCTTGGGATATCAGGTTGGATGGGCCTTACGGGATTGTCTAGTTCTCATCCTGGCCACCTTGTTTTACCTATGGAGAAACTGATATCGATGCTTCTTGATGCTGAGTGGAGGACAGAGAGGTGTTTCTTGCTCAGGGTCACCCAGCCAGGTCAGAGTCAGGTCTCTTTTCCGTCTACCATTTCCCACGAGGCTGTGGTCCTTGATCAGTCTAAGGCAGCTGTGCTTCAAGTTAGTTGCCTTTACTGAAGGACGGAGCCTCATCCTCCCTTTCTAACACCTCCCACATTCTTTGAATTTATGCTGTGTATGCTTGTAGCACTGGCTGGACTCAGTCCCCATGTCTTTCCTTATCATAAGCACCTTCCCCAGAGTCTTGGGACTTAGAATTCCCATCTTTGTTCCCAGCCCTTGTCTGCAGAGGCCCTTTGTTAAAAATATAGAATATGACTGGGAAGGACCATATGTTGACAGAAAGGAGTTTATCTCTGATTAGCTGTCAGCCAAGGGCTGAACCTTGAGAGGATGGGGTGTAGGATGAGTCAGCTGGGAACAGAAGGAGGAGGGAATCTTTTTTTTTTTTTTTTTGAGACGGAGTTTCACTCTTGTTACCCAGGCTGGAGTGCAATGGCGCGATCTTGGCTCACCGCAACCTCCGCCTCCTGGGTTCAGGCAATTCTCCTGCCTCAGCCTCCTGAGTAGCTGGGATTACAGGCACGCGCCACCATGCCCAGCTAATTTTCTGTATTTTTAGTAGAGACGGGGTTTCACCATGTTGACCAGGATGGTCTCAATTTCTTGACCTCGTGATCCACCTGCCTGGGCCTCCCAAAGTGCTGGGATTACAGGCTTGAGCCACCGCGCCCGGCCAGAAGCTACCTGCTCTTCTAACTCATGGAGGGAGGTGCATTAGACAAGCTCACCTGTGCCCACACACCAAGACAGAGTATGGAATGTTCACAGAGTCCCACAGTGGGGTAGCCAGCGGAGGCTTCCTGGAGGAGGTGGAGTTTGTAGGTTGAGAAGGGTATTGGAAGATAGATATGATTTCCATAGGCATAGATGGGCAGAGGTAATGGCACAAAGAGACATACAGAAGTGAGGGCGCAGTCAGGGTACCATGTGGTAGAAACGTGGGGGGTACCACGTGGTAGAAACTCAGGACCCTGAGTTCTGGAGGTGGAGTGGGTGTGGTGTGGGTGTGGACTGAACCCAGCAGAATGTGGGAAGCTGTCAGAGAGGGATGCTCAGAGCTGTCCTTCAGGGCACTGCCCTATGTTCATGGGTGGTGCACACTGCCAGACAGCTGCCATTCCCTTGGACTGAGGCGGCTTGTGGCAAACAGGGTGGGGGGCAGTAAGGCTGGTCCCCTAAAAAGACTTTGTCTGTATCCCGGCTTTTGACCCACAGCCTTCTTTAGGAAGGAAGTCTGCATGAAAGCGTTGTCTTCGGTGTATCAGGAGGGCAGCCCTTTTTGGAACTCCCGGTTAGGGTCTTAGGATATGGGACAACCGTCACGTTCTTCAGCTTGTGCCCCCAAGTGTGGCTGTCTGAGCTTTGGCGGCTCTTGACTCTGTGTAGCAAACAGCATCTGGGCCACTTTCACCACCTTGTTGCAGGCTAAACCCTTCACGCCGATCCTTCTCCTGCCTCAAGGTCAATTTGAGGGGAATAAATAGGGCGTTGAGGTGCTGAGCTCTTCTGGGGGCTACTCCCAGAACAGAAGCGGGAGTTCCCTGTCTGCATGGGAGGGAGGCAGCAAAGCTGGGGTGGTGCAGGAACCCAGGTGACCACCTTCTCCAAAGAAAGCGCCTTTGGAAGAATTGGCTCTGTAGGCGTCAGCATCTCTCAGAGCATTTGTAACATCGTCTGGAATGACGCTGCTTCTCTCCCCTGCACAGCCTCCCAATCCCCTGAAGATTCCCTTCAAGCGTGTCCTGCCTGGGTTTTCTGTGTGCACACTGAGTTTCCTTCTTCAGTTGCGGAGGGAGGTCCGGCAGGCTAGAGAACCTGGAGCTGGACTGAATGGCCTGGGCCGGTGGAGCGATAGGGGGTTGGTTGCCTCCCAGCCCTCTGACCATCTTGGCCACAGGGAGATGGATCAAGGCTGAGTTCAGCTTCCGCCTGCTCCCGTGTTAACTGGCAGGTGGGAGGCACCACAACCTGGTATATTTTCAACTCTGCCATTTGAGCGGGGCTGGTACCTGTTCTCTACCATCTGTCTCAGGGACACCTTTGCTTTATGTGATGGAATAAATTGTTCCTGCAAGCAGCAAATAGAATGAGTTTAGTGCTGTTGATGGGAGCTATTGATGGGGTTTGGAGTGGGGCTCTGCAATTGGCCTGCTTTCTTTTTTGTCCTAGGATCGGTGCTACCCATATGAGGCCAAGCTGATTTGTTCACTGATGGGTAAATGGATCACTCAGTGCATTCATTCTGTCAACCAAGATTTTTGGAGTACTCTCAATTTGAAGCATGCTGTCACAGATAGACCATGGGTTTTCAGTCCCTGTGAACACTGGACAAGCCACACACTTACTATCTCTGAACCTCGGGTTTGTCCTCTGTAAAATAGGAGTGATGCTACTTACCTCATGGGTGGTTGAGAGGATTAAATGGGGCAATGGGCATAGCACCCACCTGTCATGGTGCCTGGCACATAGTGGTATGCAGGTGGCCTCTTCCCCTCTGGCCCATTCCTGAACTGGCCCACAGGAGTCTTGGAGCACAGATGCGGGCAGGGTTCCTTGTTGCTGCAGGCCACCCATTCCGTACTGGCACCTGAGTGCCTTTTACCTTTAATAACTTTTTGTTTTTTCTGAAGACAGTGTCTCACTCTGTTACCCAGGCTGGAGTGCAGTGGTGTGATCTCAGCTCACTGCAACCTCCACCTCCCAGGTTCAACTGATTCTCCTTCTTCAGCCTCCCAAGTAGCTGGGATTACAGGCACGTGCCACCATACCTGGCTAATTTTTGTATTTTTAGTAGAGACGGGGTTTCTCCATGTTGGCCAGGCTGATCCTGAACTCCTGACTTGAAGTCATCTGCCTGCCTCAGCCTCCCAAAGTGCTGGGATTATGGGTATCAGCCACTGCACCTAGCCTACCTTTAATGACTTTTTAAGGGGAATGGCTCGGTCAAAGCACCTGTGTGTGCAGTGAAGCAAGATGAGACACCTCATCTTCTTCCTGGTGAGAAAGTCTTCTTATAAAACCTTGGAACTGCAGGGCTGGGAGAGACTTATCATCAACGCTGCTGGATGCTTGCTGCCTCCATGGTGGTGGTCTAGCCTGAGTTTGTGGGTTGGAGGTGATCCGTCCCGTCTTTGAACTCCTCCTCCTGATGACTTCCTATAGCTTCTGGTATTTAGTTGCAGGTCTTCCTCCTGGGCGCCGTGGAGAGTAGGTCTAATCTGTCTACTGCCTAACAGCTCTTCAGAAATTGTTCTGTTTTTAAAAAAATCAAATCTCCAACACTATCAATTGACAGATGTAGCATTATTTCATGTACCCTTGAGAAAGAAAAAGAGCTGCCAATTAAACTGTGGCAAAATGCTTTGCCATTGCTTAAAATTTTTATTCTATATTTAGTGATTTTTTATAGATTTTAGACAGGTATTTTAAATTTTATATTACTCTTGCATATATAGAAAAGGAAATTGGCTAAGGCATTTCTAAAACTTCACTCTCAGGATCTAACTCTTTGGAATCACTTTTTGACTCGGATTCATCAATGTCCATGTTTTTCTGACTCATTAATATCTTCTAGTCAAGTAGGGCTATATTTCTTCATCTTTCTTGTCTCTGGGATTTTTTTTTTCAGCTGCTGACACCCATTATGTCAGTTTTGGTGTTTTCTTGATTTTGCCAGAAGGTATCGATGAAAGTTTTTTGTCAACAACCAGGACTCACATTCTTTCCTTAAATGGTCCTTAAAAGTGTTGGCTCCTGAAATGTTTTAGATCATGGTTGTTCAGATATGCCACCAGGAGTGAGTCAAATTTCCATATGTGAGGTGGTGACAGCTATGCCACAGCTGCATCCTGGGAGAGACTGTTAGATGTCGGGGGATTTTAAGCACACTCTGCTTTCAGACATTTTCTAGTGGGGAAAATGCATTTCAAATCAGTGAAATACATTATTTAAAGACCACCCTCTGTTTCTCTCCTTAGTCTTCTTCCGGATTAACAACCTACAATGTGGGTTCAGGATTTTTACCTTCTCTATGGTTTTCCTCTGAATATGCCCTGGTTTGTTCAGATCTTTTTATATAGTGAAGGCAGTGTCCAGACCCATCTATTGTATTTATGGTATGAACACAGCAGAGGAAGGGAGCTATCACCTCCTAGTTCAGGACATTGTGCTTCTCTTAATGCAGCCCAAGATTCTATCAGCTTTGCTGGCAGCAGCATCACATCGCTGACTTACTGCTGACCAGGTCTTTTTAACACGTGCTGTTGCTAAGCGGCTTCTCCCCTGTTCTAAACTTGTGTGGCTTTAGAATTTAAAGGCAGAGCCTCCTATTTTGCTTCTGCATGATTCAGAATGATCATTCCTGTTAAACTTCAACTTCTTAAATTCAGTGCAGCCCCGTTCTGTTGATCAGGATCCTGTTTAAGTACGCCTTCCACAGCGTCACCCAGGTCATGATAAATGCTTATTGGGGGAACCCTCTGTCACACTGCTGGAGACCTCCCCTCAGTGGACATCCGATCTTTGACTGGCTTACTTTGGGAAGAGTGGTTGAAGCCATTCCTAGCCAACTCTCTGCCCTTTTGCTTCTCTGACTTAAGACACCTTCCCGAAGCTACATATGCTATGCCCATTGCAATTCTCCATCTGCTATCAAGGGCTTCATCAAAAAAGGACACAAACAGCCTTAATGTTCCGTGTTCTCAGCTCCCCGAGGGCTCCAAGACTGCTTTCAGCTGTTCCTGGGCTGCTCCTCAGAGACCACACCGTGCAGCTTCGCATCTCATCTGTGAATGTTGTCAGTGCTCTGGGAGCTCACTTTCCCTGGCCAGGGAACTTGAAGTCACTGCACATGTCTAAATGTCCCTTTTAAAAAACAAAGCAAAAAAACCTAAACTCCTATCTCCTCTCCAGTCTTTATTCCAGTGTTGGTTCCTTGCTTCCCTGCCCCGGTCTCAATTGTTTGGCTGGAGTTAGTTGCATTCAGAGTCCAAGTCATTCACTTCCTCCATCTCGCGTCTAGAGCTTGTCTTGTCTCCCAGCCACTTGAAGTCTGTGTTCTTTGAGTCTCTGGCACCAACTTCCCTTGCTTGGTCTTTCGCTAATTTCACAGGAAATGATTGTTTTTCCTCCGAAGTTCCTGTGTCCTCCTGGTCCCTAACCCCTTCCACCATGGTCGTGGAAATTAGGGAACTAGGTTAGTCCCTGTTTCTGTGGACACATCCTCTCTCTTCTAGATGATAAAACTCTCTGCAAGTCGAGGCTTAGTCTTTAGTCACTGGGGCTTCCCGCACTCTTAAGTGTCTGATCCCAGCCCTGCCCTGCAGACCGAATCTCTGGCTCGCCTGGGGTCTGGATCAGTAGCGGCCCAGTGGGGTCCGTTTCCACGGTATCTCTGTGCCTAACTTCTTCCCTCTTCACCTATGTGTTCTCCACAATATTTCTCTTCACTCCATGGGCGTTTCACACAACTGTACATCTTTTTTCATATTAGAGATACTCTGTCTCTCTGCCCTGTCTCAAGTCTGTTCCTTTAAAAGATAAAAACCGAGTGCACCTGTAATCCCAGCACTTTAGGAGGCCAAGGCGGGTGGATCACGAGGTCAAGAGATCGAGACCATCCTGGTCAACAAGGTGAAACCCCGTTTCTACTAAAAATACAAAAAATTAGCTGGGCATGGTGGTGCGTGCCTGTAATCCCAGCTACTCAGGAGGCTGAGGCAGGAGAATTGCCTGAACCCAGGAGGCGGAGGTTGCGGTCAGCCGAGATTGTGCCATTGCACTCCAGCCTGGGTAACAAGAGCGAAACTCCGTCTCAAAAACAAAAAACAAAAACAAAAACAAAAAAACTGAGCGCAGAGAAGTATGTTTAGTTTGCTGTCGGTTAAGGTAAAGAAAAAGGCACATCTTTATATTTGTGTGTATATGCATAAACATGGGCAGGGAACAGACATAGGCCACCACTAATAGTAGTGACCTGTTTGAGAGTAGGGACATGGTGGGTAGATGCACACAGGAGTAGGAGGGAAACTTTCTGAATGCGTTTGTATTTTTTTGACTTTGGAATCCAATGCAAGGATTTCCTATTTTTTTTTTTTCTTTAAATAACAGATAATCTGGGATGCCTGATTGGCTAATGTGACCTGGTGAGGCCATGCGAACTGAGTGACTCACCGGCTTGAGTCAGGGCTCTGTAGCCTCCTACCCATCTGGGCCTCAGCTCCTCAGGTGTAAAGCTGGCTGGTCCCAGCCCACTTGCCTTGCAGAGGGGACACAGGGAGCCCCTCCTCTGGAACCTGGCACAGGCCAGCCCATGGAAAGATCTGTAGTAAATGTGGCCTTCTCCCTCAAAAGTCATTTGAGATTTTAGGACCATTACTGTTTAGTAAATTGTTATCTCACTTTACTGAGAGCTGGTGCTCAAAGGGGACACCTGAGCCTTGTGTTGGTTTTCTGCTGTCGGTCACCTAAAACGTACACCATGGCTTTTTCCTCTTGTGAACTCTAGTATTTAAGGAGATTGGAAGCTCCGAATCTCTCAGTTTGCCTGGAAAAGGTATGTATTTTCCTTTTCCAGACCTGAGACACTATACAAATCATCTCGTCTGCCCAGTACAGTGGAGTGCGATGGGAATGGGTCTAGCATCATTTGAGAACACAGGCTCAGGGTGAGGTCTGCAGGTAACCAAGATCACAGCTGGCTCTGAAGAAAAAATGCCGCATGCTGGGAGTGGCCAGTCCAGGTACCTATAATTGAGGAAGTGAGTGACCTGGCTGGGGAGGCGACTTATTTACCCTGCGTAATTGAGAAGCATTTATTGAACATCTACTCTGTGCCATAGCTCTGTGCCATGGGATGACAAGATGATTAAGGCACAGCTTCTCCTCCCAAAGTATTTATAGTGGGCTTGGGAAAGCAAGGCTTATGTGTGTAAAAAATAATAATAATAATAAGTAACAGGAGATTTTCGTAACAGTTCAACTCAATCACAGAAGAAAAGCCACAAGGTCGTTGGTGACTAATGTCTGTCTGCCTGGAGGAGGCAGCAGTGGGTGTGGGGAGCATTTCCTGTGGGCTGGAGAGGGCCTGGAAAGTTTCCTGGAGGAGGGAGTGGAGGTGGCGGTAGCAGCCACAGCATTTGATCTGGACCCTGATGGGTAGTTGCAGTGTAGATGGATAAGTTGGGAGTAGGAAGAGACATCTCTAGTGGGTGTTGAGGTCAGGAGAAATGGGGAATTGCCTGGTTTGAAGGTGGGCAGAGGGAGATGGGGCTGGGCAGGTGAGTGCAGACAGACACAAAGAGCCTTCAGCGAGAGAGATTGAGTTGGAGTGTGCTGAACTTCATAACAGGGATGGGAGGAGGAAGGCCCAGGATCTCACAGGGAGCTCTTGTAAATCTCAGGAAGATGGACAAGACAGGGTCCAGCTCCCAGATGTTTCAATTTAGGCATCTGTAGCCTCCAGGAGGCCGGAGGCATGCCAGCCCTTCTTTCACCATTGCTCTGTGGGGACATTTTCTTCTTAGACATTTTACATGTCTGCCCATTCGGTCATTCGGCAGGTATTTATGAGCTCTTACTCTGTGGCAGGCACTGTTCTAGATGCTGGGTTACAGCAGGGAAAAAACAAAACAGGGAAACATCCCTTGCCACATTCCCAGAAGAAAAGCGGGACAATAAACAAGTGAGCTACATGCGTGGGAGGCCAGGTGGTGAGAGGTAGGGCAGAGAAAATCCAAGCAGGGAAGGAGATGGGGTGTGCTGCAGGGGAGGGGAGCCGCTGGGGGAGGGCTGTAATTTTAAATAGAGTGGTTAGGGAAGGTTTCACTGACTCACCCTGTCACTGGGACTTTGTCTGGGATCATCGGGAAGGAGGCAAGGCCAGATCCTCCTGGGATCTTGAGCCCACAGTCGATCCTCTTCAACCTGTTGGGGGTCTTTGGCTAGGTAGTAGGGAGCCTTTGAGTGCTCTTGAGCAGAGGAGTGACATGTGTGGGGCGGTCTCCCTTGTGGCTTTATAGGGGATGGGATATAGGAGGCTGAGATAGGGGAGCAGAGATTCAGAAGGAGATGACCACTGCAGACTAAAAAAGTCCACTCATTTGACACTTCGCTGCCTGTGCCGCAAGCTCTCTGTCTGTAAAATGGAGGTGAATGGTACTTACCTTATAGACACGTTTTCAAGAGGATGAAATGGGTTACTGAATGCAGGATACTTAGAACAGCACCTGACCTATAGTAAGTGCCTGAAAATATTGTCTTGCTTGACTCTCTGTCCTTCTGTCTGAATATAAGTGTTTATGTCAAATTAATGTGCTGGGGACATCCTTTCTTTTAATTTTTTTATTATTTACTTTTCAAATTTTTTTAACTTTTTTTTTTTTCTTAAAGCCTACGGCACCCGGTATTCCCAGGTGGTCTCCCATCCAAGTACTAACCAGGCCCGACCTGCTTTGCTTCCGAGATCAGACGAGATTGGGCACTTTCAGGGTGGTATGGCCGTAGACGACATCCTTTCTTGTTCTAAAACTGAGTCAAATGAAGCAAATCATGATGCTTTCCAGGATTAAATGAGATAATCCACGTAGTGGATCTAGGTTACGGCAGATGAATACTTGGTGAATACTAGTTAAAAGTACTGCTATTACCACCAGATCTTACCTTGAAGAAAATGATTTTGCAATGGAAATCCTTTGTGAAATCTTCCGATTCAACTGCTGTTTATCAAGACTGTGGCGTGCCAGGTGCTGCGCTAGGCATATGATCCCATTTCATCTTTGCAGTAACTGCTCAAGCTAATCAGTGTTGACCCCATCTTACAGATGAGGACGCAGACGCCCAGAGAGACTAAGACTTGCCAAGGTCACACAGCCAGTAAATGGCAGAGCTGGGCTTAATCCATGAGCGGTCCATTGTGTAAATGTAAATATTGACATATAGGCTCTCATATCAGTCTCCCTTGGCATTAGGTACCCACAGACAGGTACAGGGAGAGCAGAGGCATAGTCAACTTCCAGGACAGATCAGAGCAGTGTGAATGTAGTGGGGAAAGCATGGGTGGGAGACACTGTGGGTGAGGCAGTACCTTTCTTCAATGACTCAGCCCTGCAGGCCTTATCAGAGCCTTTCAGCCACCCTCTCAGAGTTTATCTGAAACCCATTTTGGTTTCCAAAAAGAAACAGAGCCTGGCAGGTTCAAATCCTGGCTCCATCACTTACCAGTCATGTAAGTCCAAGATAGGGGTCCATGTCTGTGTGTCTCCGTTTTGTCATCTGCAAACTTGCTTCATAGGGTTCTTACAACAATTAAGATCAGAGAAGATATGTGAACACTTAGAACAGTGCCTGGCCCATAGCAATCACTCTGAAAGAGTTATTATTATGTTAATAATATTATATTATTTTTATATTGTAAGTGCCTTCTTAATCTCTGAGGTCAGAAGGTCCCATCCTCTCTGCAGGATGATTCTGTAAGACATTCTGTTTTTCCTTGTTATACAGATGTGGGTGTAGGTGTCCCCTTGACAATGAATAGAATTCAATCAGCATCTTTCTAAAATCCCCGAAGACTCCGGCTTTGTCCTAGAAGCTGTCAATAGAGATTTGCCAAAAGCAGTGATTTCTGGTTTTCTTTTACCCTTCAAGCCACATATTCTGACCTGTAGAGCCCACCTCCCAGGATTTGGAAAATGTCTTGATATTTCCAAGGGTGCTTTACAGTTTGCCAGACACATTCCCATTCATATTTCATTTGGTCTTCACAGTTACCCAGTGTGGTTCCTGGGTACTGTCCCCATTGAACAGGTCAGGAGATGGAGACTCTGCAGTGTTGAATCATTTGCTCCAAGACTTGCAGGTGGAAGGTAATGAAACACGCACCCCTCCCTTCCCATCCCAAAAAGCCTTGTTCCGGAGTTTCAGATTGACAGTTCCCCTAAAGCCATTCATAATTTCCCTCATAGCCCTTTTCCTAAAGAGGGTTGGAAGGAGGTCATGTGACCAACCAACCTTTATACAACGTCCCCTCCCCTCCCCTCCCCTTCCCTCCCCTCCCCTCCCCTCCCCTCCCCTCCCCTCCCATCTTCTCCTCCTTCTTTTTGGTGGTCCTCAATTATATGGAACTTTTTTCATTAGTTTTTCTTTTCTTTTAATTAATTAATTTGAGACAGGGTCTCACCCTGTCACCCAGACTGGAGTGCAGTGGCGCTGTCACTGCTCACTGCAGCCTCAACCTCTTAGGCTCAGATGATCCTCCCACCTCTGTCTCTGGAGTAGCTGGGACTTCAGGCACATGCCACCACACCTGGCTGATTTTTTCTTTTCTTTTAAGACAGGGTCTCCCTATGTTGCCCAGGCTGGTCTCAAACTCTTGGACTCCAAGTTATCCTTCTATCTTGATCTCAAAAAGCGCCGGGATTACAGGCATGAGCCACTGTGCCCAGATTATACAATTCTACTTTCATCCTCTGCTCCCAGGTCTTGTTACTCCCAAACTAAGCCCATGGTGATGGTTTTGAGCTGAGCTGATGGTTGGAGTTGCTCACATCATCCCCACTTCATTTTCCCTTCTTTGTGGATCTGAGGTCTGGGCTGGGACTCAGCATTTGGAGCTTGGTGGGGAGTGGGAGACAATGGGGAGAGCATTGTAGCTTTAAGCATTTGCAATTGTCCTGAGTGTAAATGTGCTCTGAGGGACCCTGAAACTGAGGGTGAAGGAGGCAAGAGGAGGAGCAGGTGCTTAGGTGTAGAGCCCAGAATCACTGCCTGGGGCCTGGCCAAGGGCCTGCAGGGGCCAAATCAGAGGCCACAGGGCAGAGGGGTGGGATGGGGAGTATTTACTCCCAGGGAGGCAAACAGGCAAATGATCCTTCTAGCTAAGGTGGGACTGAACCCAGGGCTCAAAGTCAGCCCTTAATCCAGACTTGTCAAACTCCTTGGAGTTATTCCTTAAGTAGAAGAATTTCCTGTTTGGTTCAGCTCAACTAACGTTGATTGAGGAAGTACCTGTAGTGTCCCAGCAGGTGTGAGGAATACGAAGTCCAGCAAGATCCGACCCTGCCTCAAGGAGCTCAGGTTCTACAGCCTTGGCTTTACCTGCGCCGCCTCCTCCCTCCTGGCGACTTGGAATTATTGGGTGGAGGCGCTGAGGGTGGTGCCTCTTAAGTGCACGTGGCAGCCCATTAGCTTCTTGGCACCCCAGCACTTGGGCTAGAACTGGGGCCTGGCAGGTCTGCAGAGCAGCACAGACTGGCAATTGGCAAACACACCTGCTTATGGAGTCGGACTCTGATCCTGCTGTGGGAAGAGAGGTCTCTGAGCTTTGGCACCTGGAACTGATTCTCAGTTCCCTCTGTGAGGGTCGAGTGCCTGGAGGAGCAGAGGCAGGAGGGCCTGTGGGGTGCAGGTAAGAAAGATCCCAGTAGAATTGCTCCAAGGTAATGGCTCAGGCTGCCCACCCCTCAGTCAGGCCAGCTCCCGCTTCTCATCCTCCAAGCTGCCTGGTCTCCTCTCCTCTGTACCTGGGCCATCCCTGGCCCCAGCTCTTTGCTTTCATTCTTTACCACTTTCCTTCTTCTCTGCCTTTTCAACACCCTCATCCTCCAAGTCTGGATTCAGCCCTGCCATCTTCAGAAAGGCTTCCTAAACCCTCTCAGACCTCTCCTTTCTCCATATGCTTGCCAGGCAGAGAACCAACAGCCCCCGGTTTAGCGTCTGCCTGTTTCCTGGGAGTTCTTTCTCACCCTCTCTGCTTCCTGAAGGGAAGGCAGGTCACATGCTTTGTGTACCCACCATGTTCCGGGCAGTTTCGTGGAGGCTAGGTATGTCCTTGCTCTGTTTTTTTTATGAGCTGTGTGACTTTGGGTAAGTGTCTTCATTTCTCTAAGTCTCGTTTTCTCATTTGAGATTGAGGATATGATGCCTGCCTCAGAAGGAAGTAAGAATTGGATGTAATAATTCATGCAAAGTACTTTGCACACAAGTCCAGGCTCATAGCAAATGGCTAACATATGGCAGCTCTTGTTATGATAGGTATTATCACATTGGATCCTCAATCTAGCTTTATAAGGTAGACATCCCACAAAGGGGAGCAAATGAGCCTTGGGCTGAAATGACTTGTCTGAGGCCTCCCAACAGACAGGCAGCAAGGCTGGGGTCCAAGCCTAGGGGTGGGCTGTCCTGAGCCAGCACCCATCCTTCTACCACCACTGCTTCCTGAGTCCTGGCCCCTGTTCCCCATGCTTTTTAGTGTCCCTCACTGTCCCAGCCAGGGCACTCAGCAAATGCTGATTGACTCATCTTTCCTGGCTGGTTTCAGGGAAACCACGTTTGTGGGGGGAGTGCGGGAAATGGGACCCCTTGAACATTCCATCCCCTTTCAGATTTCTCCATAGTCCAAGCTGCCCACGGATCTCTGCCAGTGTACTGCATGCCACTCCGACACCAGGCAGTGCTATGCTGTGCAGCACCGTGTCTCAGCTGAGGGTGAAACTGAATCATGCCCTCAGGGAAAATGAGCTGGCTCTTTTTTATTTTTTAAGTAGCAGAGAATAAAGTTATGTAAAGAAAAAGAAAGGTAAGGGAAATACCTGCCTGGATAATCCCCCGTGACTGGGGCAACACTGTGTAAAGCTGGCTGCTGGAAAACCAAGAGAATGGCCATTAGCTGCCAGGTGGGCCTTGGGCGGTGTGGCATTATGAAGCCTGTGTACTGTGAGGGTCAGCAGGTGAGGCGTCCCCCTTGGGGTGGCTTATTGACCTTCCCTATGGCCACATATACAGCCAAGGCCCCACCGAGGGCTGTTCTTGACATGATTGTGGTCAGGAAGATCTTCATAGCATTCCAGATCATAGTTTCCAGTTTAATTCTCCAGCAAACGCTAGAAGCTCCCACTTGCATCTTGGTTGTGTCTTCTTTTGTACCAACTGATGCTTGCATCTTTACTCCTCACTCCACTGGTTATTTAGTTTGTGCCTGTGCAGACCTGGTGTTGGGTTCCCTGGGGCCTGTGGAAGAAGGCACTCGCCTTTGCTCATTTGTATGTTCGCCTTGTGGCTCACACTGCAGGAGAGGTGGGTGGTCGTCAGCATGTTTTGGTTCTTAGGTTTTGCTACCAGGCCATGGATTTTTTTTTTTTGTTTCTTTATATTTTATATTATTTATTTTATTTTTGAGAAAGAGTCTCACTCTGTCACCCAGGCTGGAGTACAGTGGCATGATCTCAGCTCATTGCAGCCTCTGCCTCCTGGATGCAAGCGATTCTCATGCCTCAGCCTCTCAAGTAGCTGGGATTACCCGCATGCACCACCACACCCGGCTAATCTTTATGTAGGGATGGGGTTTCATCATGTTGGCCAGGCTGGTCTCGAACATCTGACCTCAAGCGATCCACTCCGCTCAGCCTCCCAAAGTGCTGGGATTACAGGCGCGAGCCATCGCACCCGGCCATTTTTTCCATTTCTTTAAAATCCTTTAAAAATACCTCTGAAGGTATTTTTTTTCTTCATTTCTTTTCCTGAAGGGAATTAAAACAATGCTATTTGTGGGCATGGGCTATGGGAATAGATCACTTTTGGGGGCTGGTCCACAAAGTAGTGAGTAAGTGAGATAAGGAAAGATGATATTGTTTAGCCCAGTGCTATGTGTCAGGCACTGTAGTTGTCCCTGTGAAGTCAGAATCTCTTGGGACAGGTGGCTGAGAAAAAAACAAACAAAAGTAAAACAAGAAGCATGCAAGGGAGATGATGTTTTATAACCTGTTGGCTGGTTATCAGGCATAGGCACTGGAAATGCACTGACACATGCCATCCGGTGAAACCACATTAGAACTCTTTGAGGTCGAAATAACTAAGGTCCCAAAAAGGAAACTTGCCCAGGGATGCACCTGGGCTGTCAAGATCCTGCCTCTCCTGTCGGTGTCTCAGGGCTGCTTTTTCCTCTGAGTGGTTATGAATAAAGGAGCAGCAGGACATTGCCATCACCTCTGAGGGATCTGAGCATAGGAGTGAGTGACAGTAGACGTGGGCTATGCGAGGAAGAGACCTCAGGCTCCAGTGAAATCAGAGTGTCCTGAGGAGGTGGTGCACATTGGATGGAACAGGCATGAGGCACTAGTGGCATGACCTTGGCGAGTTAGTGACTGACCTCTCCGAGCCGCAGTTCCTTCCTGGAAAATGGGTTGGATGATCATCCAGCGCCGAGTGTTTCATTGAGGGTTAGACAAGATCATAGACAAGATCATACGACTCAAAGAGCGTGACCCTCAATACGGGGCACATTTAAGTACCCAAACAAGGCAAGTTTTCTTCCCTTATCCCAGCTCCCCACTTTCTCTCTTCCTCCTTTAGAAAGAGTTGTTTTAAATAGCTATCTGGATTTTTTTCTGCACCACTTCAAAGTCAATGAAAATCAGCTTTAGCTTCCTTCTTTATCTTACTTCCCTCTTAATACGCATGGCCCCGGGGCTGGGTCTGAGGCTCTGTTCTCAACCAGGGAGCACAGGGCTGGGCTGCTGCTCTTGGTTTCAGTACCTTCTTCTCCCAGGAAGGGCCCTGGTCCAGAGGTTTGCAGTGGCCCCCCATCACTTCAGTGTGTAGATACCTTGCTACACGTATCTGCCCTCCCCTGGCTGCCCAGATCTCACTGGGTATGCAGCTAGCTTTTCTTCCTGGGTGGGATGTGGTGGTGACGAAGCAGCCACTGGTTGAGGGCTGTTATTCATTGGGAGTTTTTTGATTTCAAGACACAGAAACCAAACTTGAATGAGCTTAAGCAAAAATAGGATGCACAGCTCATGCCTCGTATACCAACACTTTGGGAGGCTGAGGCTGGAGGAACGCTCAAGGCCAGCAGTTCGAGACCAGCATGCTCAACATAGCAAGCCCCTATCTCTACAAAAAAACTTAAATTAAAAAGGATACATTGGAAGATTTCAGGAGAGGCTCACAGATTTGACAGAGGTGCGAAAGAAGCCCCAGGAAGATAGCATGTGACCTCCAGCATCCCCAGACCAGAGTCCCCTATTCAGTGGTCCACGGCTGCAGGCAGCTCCCAGCTGACCCCACACAGCCCTGCCACCAACCCGGGAGGACCAGGCCTTCCCTAGGATTTTTCAAATTGGAATTTGGCCTGGCCTGGAGCATGTGCACACTCCTTGTACCATTGCCAAGGAGAAAAGATGCTCCAATGGGCCTACCTTGAGTCCTATACCCTCCGTTTTGGGTGGAGAGTGGGAGATGGGGTAGATTCTGTTATCAGGAGAGAGAGAATGCTAGTAATATTAATAATTAAGTGTAATACTCACTTTTATTGAACTTACTTTGTGCAAGACACATCCTAAGCCCTTTACCCGTATAACTAATTTAATCTTCATAATCAACCCATTTTACATACCAGGAAACTGAGGTACAGAGAAGTTAAGCAATTTGCCCAAGTCACATAGCCAGTTAGGAGGAGAGCTGGGATTGAACCCAAGCAGAGGGCTCCAGAAGTGCACTTAACCACCCACTCTGATGCAGACAATAACAGACGTCACCTCCACACGCCTGCTCTGAGCACATGATGGGCTAAGTCCTTGATAGCATTATCTTATTTAATCTTTAGAGAAGCCTTGTGAAGTGGGTACTAACATCATCCACATTTTTAAATAAGAAATTGAGCCTCGAAGAGATGATGTGGTTTGCCTGCGGCCACCCAACTAATTTAAAGTGACAGAGCTGGGATAGGACCCTTGTGTAGGGCCCAAGTTCTTCACAGCCTCACTGGGCTGCCTTGCATTTAGACCTTTCTCTTGCTCTGTCAGAAGCTCACCTGGTCTGGCTCAGCTCCCGAGTCTTTGTCCACTGTCTGGGGAGGGGCTGGGATATGGAGACCCCCGCCTGCTGCATGCTGCTGAAGGGCCAGCTGTGACGTTTGAGCTGGTCTAATATATCTCACACTGACCTACACCAGATGGTTCTTGAACATATCTTTACTGCACTGGAACTCTGAGTTTGTTCATTTCTTCATTCAACGAATATTTACTGAGTGCCTGGGGGTTCTAGGCCCTGTCCAAGTGCCTGGGGTCCCTCAGGGAAGAGCTTAGACTTGGAAAACATCCAAGAGGAAGGTCCCCCGAGTTCCTATCCCTTGGGCCTGTCATGTCCCACTCCATCTCACAGGAAACCTTACCTGTATCACCCAAATCGGGTCCACGAGGGACCAGAGACCTCATGCTTCTTTGCTTGGCGCTGGCCTGATGGGAAGTCCAAGGAGAGACAGCGTTTCTTCATTCTGGTTGATTACAAAGAAAAACATTGTGTCGGGGAACGAGCATGGGCATGGACTCAGGCCAGCCCCATTGGGAATCCCAGGGCTGCCGGGGTCTCTGCTAATCGAGACTTTGGGTGAGGCACTTTGCTGTGCCATGCCTCAGTTTCCCCCTCTGCAATGATACTGTACTACCTGTCTTAAAGGGTTGCTGGGAGGATTTGCTGAGGTAACAGTGTTAACTACCAAAGCCAACACCTCTGCACGGGTTAATCCCTCCTCTTCTTATAACAACTAAGTAGTTTTGTCTCTAAAATAGTCGGGGTACTGGAGGGAGGCAGCTGAATGGGGTCCATGGTAAGGAAATCACCAATTGCATCAAGCTCCTCATTTTACAGATGAGGGAACAGAGGCCCTGGCCCTCAAAGGCAGGAAAATATTGGGCTCTAGGACCTTCTAATTTGTTGGTGTTACAGGGAGCTTAAGGTGTATTTAGTTGTGGGTCAGACAGAGAGTGCAAGTTGGTCCTTTGAGTGGGCATCTGACTGGTGGTCAGCCCTTGTAGCCTGGTCCAGTATGGACCTACCTCCAACCTACCGTGAAGACAACCCAAGCAGAAGCTTAAAGAGCCCTGTGTGGCTGGGTGTGGTGGCTCACGCCTATAATCCAGGCACTTTGGGAGGCCAAGGTGGGTGGATCACCTGAGTTCAGGAGTTTGAGATCAGCCAACATGGGAAAACCGCATCTTTAAAAAAAAAAAAGTGTGTGTGTGTGTGTGTGTGTGTGTGTGTGTGTAAATAAAATATATGAGCCCTGTGTCCCTGCTGCTGGTCTCTGCAGTGCCCTAGGGTGGGTAGGGACTTCTGTTCCTGAGATCTAGAGAGCATGATGGGATTCTGCACCAGGATGTCCAGCTCCCCACCCATGGCTCCCAGAAGCTCCCCTTGAGAAGCAGCGGGCAGACAAGTCTGGGCCTCCAGCTGCTCTGACTTCTGGCTGGAGGCAGCTGCACAGAGCCTGCAGCTCAGGCTGATAGAATGTGGCCCAGGCAGGCCGGCCTGTTTGTCAGCTGGCACAGGCTCCGAGGGGTGTGGGCTTGATAATGATGATGACAGGCGGGCAGGGCTGCTGCTTCTGCCCAGGTGGCCACCTGTGGAACTTGCCAGGCTCGCCTGGTGTGTGTGCCCCCTAGGGCTTCGCTCAGAGTTGACGTCCAGAACACCTTCCCCTCGGCTTGGTGGGAAAGGCCATGAGCACTGGGGCAGCCAGTCTCGGGCCCCAGTCCTGCCTCGCTGTGGAGTTTGGGCAAGTGCTGTCTGTCCTGTAAGCCTCTGTTGGCTGTCTGTGAGGAGCCACTGAGAGAGCACGCGCAGTCTCTGCCCTCGATGGTTCCAGGTGTGAGCAGTACACAGCACTCTGTAGGCCCTCTCGCATTAACAGGCTGGGAATTCTCAACAGTGAGTCCTACCTCCCAGTGTGCTAAAGATGTGTGTTCTTTGTGTGCGAGAGAGAGAGAGAGAGAGAGAGTGTACATGCAGGCCCACCACTAAAGTGTGTGTATACCTCCCTGGAGTATGAATATTGCCTCTTATAGATGTCAAATTTCACACCTGTGCTAGTTTTTGTCCCATTGATGCTACCTCTGAAATATTTTGATTTGTTTTTTAATATGAAGTAAATCATTAGAAATATTTTGTAACTCTGGGTTTTGTTTTCCAGACAGGTGTAGAGGCATTTTCTGCAGAAGCAATAGGATGTCACCAAATGATGTGGGTGGTCACTGGAAGCCAAGAGAATAATCAGTTTAGGACACTCAGCCATGATCAGCGGGTGCCCTTTCATAACTCCGTAGTTTACTCAGTGTTGGAAGATAGGACCCGTTTCACACTGGGGACGTGTTATCAAGTTTTACACCTGCTTGATTACTTTCATTGTGTCTCAAGCTTAGAAATCCTGACACTTTCTGTGTTTACTAAAGCAGCGAATAAAGCATTGTTTTCCAGATACCTCCTCCTCCTCAGCAAAGTCTTTGTGCAGAGGTCTGGTAAGCCCTGAGGGTGCCCTGGCCGTAGCCAACAATAGAGTTTGTTTAGCCGTCTTGCTGTTCCTTTCTTCATGGGCAAAACGTGTTGGAGCACAGAGAGAGATTCTCTGTCCATTTCCTCTTGCTGGGTGAAGTGTCCCACAAGGCAAAGTGCACGAGTACGTGCACCCTCTTGGCGGGGACTAGAAAGGAGGCATAAGCTGAGATGACATCACTGACATTCATTGTTGGGCTCTTGTTTTTTAAGGAACATGGCAACCGGTGTGTTTCTCATCCCGGAAGGAGAAGACTTTAGCCACTGTGATGCCTGAGAATCCAGTGAGTAAGTCACAGTGGTGGATCTTGTTTACCATGGAGTAGCTCCTAGGGGCTGGTCCTAGGCTTAGGAAAGCGTGGGATGTTCCCCTCATCCTGGGGCAGTTTGCCGTGCCCAGGGTGCGCTGTTCCCGCTGAGTCAGCACCGCCTCCTCTGCACTCCCCTAGCGCTGTGTTCATGCTCAGATACACCACTGAGTTAAGGTTTGTTCTCCTGCTTGTCCCACCCACCAGTTGTGGGAGGCTTGAGGGCAGGGAACCAGGCTCCAGCCTTCCTGTCTGAGCCAGGCAGCTCTTCCCAGCAGGCACCGTACCAGGCACATCACAGGTGGCCAACAGCTGTTTGTGGACTCAAGGAGCCTCAACCCCGAGGTTTGATCAGGGCTTTATGGTCCACGAAACTTCATCACAGACAGTGTCCCATGGGAACCTTGTGCCCTGGGTGGGGTGGTCATATTATCCTCGTTTATTTTATAGACATGGAGGCTGGGGTCTGAGGAGTCTGATAACTTGCCCCAGGTGGTAGGCTAATAAGGGCCCAGGACTCATCTTCTTGTGTTCCAGGCTAGCCTGGTTTCTGTAATGTCAAACTTTATAATTAGAAAGGTTGCTTAGAGTAAATCCCTCATTGCCAAACAGGGAGACTGAGGCCTGAAGGGACTTTCTCAAGGTAACAGGATGAACTGGTATCCAATGGAGCACTGAAAGGAAGGCCCTGGACTTCCAGTCTGGTGTTTCGGCACCCCTCATCCCTTCTCTTCTGCTGTGCTTCTGTATACAGCAGTCAGAGAACATTTTGGGACCATAAATCTGTGTTTACAGGAGGGTGAAGAACTTACAGAAAGCCATGAGTTAAGGGAACATAGGGATGAATCAATCACCCTTCTCTCTGGGAGCATCCCTGGACATGTGGACCCTGGCAGGGACTTGAAGAGGCTCAGTTTAGTTGTGGGAGGAAGAAGGAGGAAGGTGAGGGTAAGGGGAGAGCATCTGGGCCCAATCCAAGAAGCTGAGGCACGGGTGGAGGCCCCGGCGGAGGGGCAGCCGGCGTGTGTGTCAGGGCATTTGGCAGCTGGCCTGGTGGGTGCTAAGGGACCACGTGGGGGTGAGGAGTCCACGGTGAGTCCTGAATGGCAGGATGACAAGGGGTTGACTGGTCATCAGGGAAAGCTGCTCCACGAGTTCTCATTCTTAGGATCTGAGGAAAGACCCAGGTAAAGAGCTGATTGGCCAGACTGCCACAGCTTGCGAAACTGTCCCCTCTCTGGAGAAACAGAATACATAGTTTGTCCACAGAGGAGGGCCGGGCGATGAACAGCGAATTCCAACATTGTCTGGATGTGTGTGGGGAGGGGAGTGTGTGCCATTCTCGCTGGCACAATCCTTTCGCCCTCAAATGAGTTTTTGTTTTGTTCTGCTTCTGATCGAACACACGCGCTGTTGTTCTCTCTTCCCTTCCCTCCTGGCTCTTCCATTCAATCCAGGCCTGACCCAGGGCCAGGTGGGTCCTGGCTACTCTTCTGTGCTCACTCCACCCCTTCTTGCAACTTCCTGGACTTGAGGACTGGGACCGACTGCCAGCTTCATCCCTACTGGCAGGTTGAAACGTACAGTTTGCCCGAATTACAGAGAATGCGATGCTTGCCAAATAGGTGTATTGGATTAGTTTCCAAAGCATTCCCAGATGACACACTTCTCTAGGGCAGGGACAGGGTGTCACGTTGTATCAGTATGGTTTACACTTCATATTTCTTTGCACTTTACATTTTATAAAGGTCATTTCATCTTCATGATCAAGCAGGTGGACTTCTCCCATTTTACAGATGAGAAATTTGCCTGAGGCGGCTGTCACCTGCCCAAGGCAGTGCAGGTGTCTAAGGGCTGGGCTGGGACACGGCCCAGGCCAACTTTCTAAATTCCATGATGTCTCTCCTCTGCTAAACTCCAACCAGAGTAAATCCCTGGAGGGCCTGAGACATGAGAGGAGCTCAATAAACGCTTGTGGAATGAGTGAACTTTGACTTTTTTTTTTTTTGGCTGCCCTTAACCATAAGTGGACCCTCTTTGGCAGCAAACAGAACACCACTCTGTGGAAGATTTGAGTTTTCTGCCATGATAAGGACCTGGTGAGCTCTCTTCTCACCCAGCCTTACCTCTGGGAACTAGGTCATGCACACTGACTAAGTCATTCCTTGACTTTTACTCGGAGGTTCCTCCTCCCGAGTTGAGATGCTGTGTTAGACACTGATCTATGAAAGGTCCTTGGCAGAAGCAGGTCTGATTGTTTGTTGTCACAGACCTCCAGTGACCCATCTAATTGCCCCTGAATAATACCTGTGGCCCAAACAGGTCAGCCTTCCAGGCGGTTCATTCTCTCTCCTCTTTCCACCCTTCCCCCTCCAACTTTCTCTAGACTGAGGAAGAGGGACAGGTGTGGCTTACCTTAGATATGTAGGGTTCTGTAGGGTCAGGGGGGGCTACCTCTTCCTTTTCACTGACCTCTGAACTTTTCCATGTTTTGTGACAAGGACTAGAGAAAGAACAAGAAAACCGCGTCAAGGTGGGAAAGAATTCACGGGCTCCGGGAGGCGGTTACCAAAATATCTGCTGGGTCTGCTCTTTCCCTAAGTGACACTTAGGTCGTGTTTCTTAGATCTGCAAGGGATCCAGCCAGCCTCATTACTCTTGAGGCCAACAGAATAAAATGGAAGGAAGAGTGGGCTGAGGACAAGAGACCCATGTTCTAGTGTTGGCTGTCCACAGCTTAGCTGCATGACCTTGGGCGAGTCACAGAACCTCAGCTGCCTTCAGATTTCTTATTCAAGAATTCAGGGAAGGTGGAGGTTTGGTGGCATCTTGAAGAAGTCTCCTTGACTTCTGTGGTCCTGGTCCTCAGTGCCTCTGTCAGTGTGTCCTTGTGATTAGTGCTGTCTTCTCCTCCAGGTCACCTCCTCCTCATGCAGTCAGGATTTGCTTCCATAAGCACTTTCATCCTGATCTTTGTAGCTTTGCCAGCTCTCCCCTGCCCCACCCTGAGATAGGCCAGAGTGCAGATAAGAACTCCCTGTTGCTGTACTGGTCTCCTGCCAAGCAGCATGGGAGAAAACTCTAACTTTGTGAGATTGTTAGGGATCTAAGGAGTGAAAGTTGATTGGTATCAGAGGAAAGTCGGATTGAAGATTGTTGGGATTTTCAAGTCCTTGGTGCCCCAGGGTACCTGGATTGTACTAAGTTGTTTGCTCAGAGGATAGTACCTATGTTCTTAAGTATATGGCCCCAAGTTGGCCAGGCCTTGTGATCAGGGGTAACTGGATACTTTGGAGAAATAAAGGGAATAGTATTGGCAGAAAGTTGCTTGGTGAGAGATGAGAGATGTCTCAGGTGGACAACCAGCATGAAAAGGAGAAGGGCTAGGGAAGGTGGAATTGTCTCCAATATTTACAATTGGAAAGTATTAAAGCTGGAAAGAACTACGGGTCCCTTAATCCACTTCTCCCATTTATTAGTAAAGAAACTGCGGCCCGGAGACATGACTCAAGCACGCCCACAGAGCAGGCTGGTGGTAGAAGTGAGACAGAAGCCGAGTCTCCTGATTCCCAGCAAGTGGCTCTCTCCCCACTTCTATGTGGCCTCTTCACGTGGGTTCAGCCACCATGCCTTCCTCTTTTCTCTTCGACCCTGCACTTGAATGTCTCAGGTGTTAGCAGGGCCCCCACTGCTCCTACCTCATAGTTTATCAAGGCTGAATAAAACTTGGGCTCAACAGCATGGAAAGGTTGAGGCTTCTCGGGTGCAGGCTGTTTTGACTTGTACTTAGTGACTTCACACTGTTGAGTGGCCATTATTCTGTTTTATGACGTGTCTTGGGGTGAAAGATTAATTCAAAACAGGAAATGAAGGCTATATGATGACCCAGCCTTCAGAGGAGTAGACTCTTGTGGCTTTGCCATTCAGATTTACATCACATGAGCTTTGTTGGTAAGCAAGCCTTGTTCTGAGAACCTCCAGCAAAGGGCATGGACTGCACTGTCACTTGCTCTGAGAGGGACTCTTTGGGTGTGAGCTGGTCATCCCATCACTATGCTGATGACACATAAACCGGAATGGAAACCACTCACTATTTCTGTGGACCCCCATTTGGCCCAACACTTCCTGCTGAGCTCAGGGAAATGCATCTTAAGCTCCTTCCATTGGGCAAGCACTAGGTTCACACATATTACCTTGTTAATATACGTAAGCAGCCCTCTGAGAGGTAGGCGTGGCTATTTGTTGTATTGAGGAGAACATTGAGACAGATACAGGTTAAATAACTTGTCTATGCCCACAAGGGCCAGGACTCAAACACAGGGTTTCTGACTCTAAAGCCCTTCTTGGTTCCACATTTCACATGGCTCTCTGCACAGAGAAGGGAGGGCTGGGGGAAAATAGGTGAGGCATTGACTGAAGCGTCAAACATTTATTATGGGACTTCCAAATGCCAGGGCCTGGGCTTGGCTCTTAGAATGCAAAGGTGAGTAAGACCTAGTCCCTTTGCTCCTAGGACTTGTGGCCTGGCCTAGTGGCGGGACAGATGTCTATGATGACAGTCATAGCCCTCTGATCATCATTATAAAGAGCCACACAGAGTGCTCTGGAAACACGGAGAAGAGAGCAGCACACAGGGAAGGCTGCACCAAGGAGAGGCTATGAGGCTCGGGTATTGAAGGATGAACAGGAGGTTTCAAGGCAGAAAAGGAGGCAGAGAGTTCTCCAGGAACTCTCTGGTGCATGGTGGTGTGAAAGGGCCTGATTTGGTGTTTGGAAGTAAGGAGGAGGAGTGTGCATGTTTTCTTAGCTGAGGGTGCAGGGAATGAGACATTCATTCAATCGAGAGATAAGCTCTGGAGGGGGAGAGGAGGGGACTTCAGAAGTAGATTGCCAAGGGTTTTGCAAAACACTTGCTGCTAGGTGAGATTCATTGAAAGGAACATTAGCAGAGACCAGCAAAGCTTCTCCAAATATGAATTCTTCAGCTGTCTGATAGATGTTTCTGTATAGAGACAGGAACTTCTGCTGGGGGCTCACTTTCAGAGACTTTGTGTCCGTTTTCTACATTTTGTGTCTCACACACCAGTGGAAGTGATTATTGATGGGGCAGAGTGAATGGGGTGGGATGAGCCACAGCAACAGTTCATATTTAAAATGTCTCAGATTCCCCTTGCCAGATAAGCTGATAGCAAACACCCTTATGAGTTCCTGTGCAGACTGACTCTCCAGGGATCGTTCTGCATTCCAGACAGTATTTCTGCAGGAGCTGGGGCTCTGGGGTGAGAAAGCTACTTAAAAATAAAGACCAACAAAAAATATAGTTGTTTTTAAGGATGACATTTGCAAGGCAAAAATATCCAGGAAGTAGATTGTTTGTCATGAGGGTAAGCCAGAATTGTTAAAAACATCAGACCATTAGAGTGGAAAGCATAATGGCGGAGAGAGAGGAGTGAGAGCTCCGGGAACCCTTGTCTCCTGGGCGTGGTTGGCCCTGCACACCCCCACTTTAATGAATACCTTGCCGAGGTCTGCCCCAGGAAACGAGTTTCGAAAACTGAACTTTGAGCCTGAATTGCCCTCTGTGGAGATGGGCAGACCAATAATCCAGAGAGTGATTTGGAGTCTTAGGATTTCTTGGACTTGTATCAACAGTCCCTATCTGCTGCCTCTGGGTTTTTTAATCTTTATGAGAAAAGAAAAAAATCTTTTTTGGAGCAGTTGGGGCTGATTTTAGTAAACATGTTTTTCAGAGCATGAGCCCAAATACCAAGGAAAGAGTCCAACGTCTTCATTTGGCCAACAGAAATGTATTCATCAGGATGGTGGGAGGCCGTCTCCCTCCCACCAGGGAAAAGGCACCAGCAGGGCCATACCTGCAGGGCTCCCCTCCGCTGGGGCTGCTGGATGTTGGAGTTTGGGGCTGGTGAGGGATGTTTTGGGCCCTGGAACCTATGACCTAGCCTCTCTGAGCTCTCAGGAGAGTGGTCTCCGAGGGCGGCCGGGAGAGGCAACGTTCTTCCCTGAGACTTTCCCACACTGGTCTGCATTGCTCTCAGTGTAGCTGTGAGCTCCACGCTCATGATCATACACTGAAATGGTTCTGCAGCCTCTGAACCGTTCCCAAATAGGCAAATGTGATAGGACTCCAAACCCCAGTGGTCCAGGGAGGTGAAGTACAACATGCCAGACAAATAATCTCCTCCAGTCAGTTCAGCAGTTGAGTGTGCTTTAGGGACTGATTCTACCCTGTCGTCTCAGAGAGGCATTTCTGTATTTGCTATCTGTAACCTTACTTGGCTTTACAGACATTTGGGAAAAAGTTCCCGGGAGACTTCAGTTCCTTTGTACAGTAAAGGACTGGGCCAGAGCTGTGCTTATCTTGCACTTCTGTTCAGATGTCTCAGCTGCCTCCTGATAGCAGCATATTTTCCGTGGGCAGAGAGCTCCTGGCTGCATCCTGATGAAGGAAGGAATCCTTTCTCAGAGCTGTCTCACTCTGCCAGTTACTGGTCTGTTCACTCTCCTGAGGTTGTACCTAAGAACTGTCAAGCTGGGTTCACGTAGCACATTGCATGGCATATGGTAATCAGGGCTGGATGAATGAATGAGCAGCAAGGAAATCCTTTTGTTTTCCAGCAGAACAAAATGGAAGTGAACAGGCCTCAGACTATGTGGCCTGCATGTTATCAGGACCCAGCATGCGCTTCAGAAAAGACCCCTTTGGGTTTTGGCACAAAGGAAGTTACCCAATAAAGACGTCTTCTAGGCTGGGGCCTGGAAGGACAGATGATGTTAAATCCACATCACCTCAAGGTGACAAGTCCTGTTTTCAGGGCTTAAGACAAACAAATATCCATAGCAACGACAAACCACTTGGAATGCTGGCCCTGGAGAAAGCAGAAGTCATTCTGCTGACAACCCCTGCATACCTAGCCATCCCCAGCTGGCCGGATGTCCCATGCTTGGACAGGTCTCCCGGGAACCTCCTGATGGGGCTTTTCCTGTGTCATGCTGCCTCTCTGCAGCACAGGCGCTTTTCCATCTCCACCTTAGATCCTGACTTCCCAGGTGTGTTGACATTTGGGTAGGCTTTGAATAGTCCATTGGTTATTGCTGACTCAGGCAGGGCTCACCTGTCCATGCAGGTGTATACGCCTGCTTATAAAGGCTGAATGCAGTATACCGGCCCTTGTGCAGACTCTGTGGTGAGGGATGTGGCCAGCTGGACTGCCGGCTGGGTGGACGGCCCAGTGAAAGGCATGCACAAGCATCTCAGAGGCCAGCAGGCTACTGAGAGCCAGGAAGGTGTTATTTGTGTTGTTAATAAGATTAATGACAATATAAACAACAGAGCCTCTGTAATGGTTTATTAGGAAATTAATCCTAAAATTGGTGTCTGTAATTCAAATGAAAACTTTAGAAATCTGAACTCTAAAGGTGCTACCGTGAAAGCAGTTCCATCCCTCCTGAGCCAGATTTCTACTGGTAGACATTCATTCATTCAACAAACATGTACTGCCTACTTGCAGCAGGCACCACATTGGCACTGGAATTACAAAGATGAAGATCAGTAAACAGCTCATCAATGGGTGCATTAGCTACAAAAGACCATAATACAGAAAGCGGAATTATTTGAATTTTAAATATTGATTGAGTACCAACTGAGAACACAGAACTGGGGTGAATACTCTGGGAAGTAGAAAATAAATAAAAAACATCACGTTACACATGAGGTTGCACATTAAGGTTACACATTAGGTTGTCCAGACAAGATTAAGCATAAAAGACATGATGGGTTGAAGGCTAAAGGAAGAGCCACGTGGCATGGTCTGTGACCTCTGTGTGGGAACTCTTTGTCTCCCCCATTTGTCCGAAGATAGGGAGAAGCAACTGATTTCCTGGTATCCACAGCACTTAGCAAGGCCCCAGGTGCAATATACGTTCTCAGTAGATGGAATGAGTGGAATCAAATGTGGCTAGTGGTTCCCAAACTTGGCTGATCAACAGAATTCCCTGGGGAGTTAAAAACATATTTTCCTCTTGGACCTCAGGCCGCAGGGATTCTGTTTGGGAGCGGGCCCAGGAAACGGAATTTTCATAGACATCCTGGGTGAATCTGTCTGATGAGCCAGGTTTGGTGAGCTCAGCTAGACTCCAGGAGTTAGAAGAACGCAAGAGGGTAAGGGTTGGGGGGTGAGGCTTTTGAATCTGAATGCTCCGGCTCATGCCTTAAGATCCCGCCCTGGTGCCACCTTCTCCGGGAGCTTCTCTCAGGTGCTGAGTCACTCTGTCTCCAACTCACCTCTCCAGCAGCTCTTACCAATAACTGTTTGTTTGTTTGGATTCCCTGAAAAGACTTGTGAAATTCCTAGGGGGCACAGCTGGTAGTAGGTTTTCAATCAGCATCGTGGTGCTGACTGGGCTTCAGAGGATGGATGAGGTTTAAGCAGGGGCAGAAGTAAGGTAGAGACCTGACGTGAGGGCAGCCTCAGGGTAAGCCCGAATGCCTTTGGGAATTGAGCCTAACAAGGAAGAGGGGGCTGCTGAGGGTGGGTGGGAACCTACTGAGCCTGGCAGGAGGGTTTCAACTTGTACAAGGGCTGAAAAGAGCACTGAGAGCCTTATGAACAGGACAGAGGTGAAGCTGGTGAGTTGGGAAGGGGGAGAGCAGTGAGGAGGCCCATGGTAGCTCAGGTCAGAGCTGGCCAGACCCTGGAATGAAGTGGCAGGGTTGTTGACAGGGGCATCCACACTCTGGCCACTACACACCCAGAATTTTGTGTGATGCTCTTGATTTGATTTTATCTACCAGCAGTAGTTATTGAGCACCCACCATTGCCAGGGGCATGGGTACCAGGCCCTGGGACTTGCAGCCCTCAGCTTCAGAGCTCACAGTCAGGTGAGACAGGCAGGGCCACAAGTAGATCAATGCAAGGATATGTGCAAAACCATCATACGAACTCCCCAGAGTACAGTGTGGAAAGGGGGGCGCGGGGAGGGCAAAATAACACTTCAAAGAAGAACAGTGCAGCGAAGGATGCCGGCCAGCCAGGCGTCACTGTGTTTCATCGTCAAGTCACCCAACGGGTCAGGACTGTTATTATCCCCATTTTATGGATGAAGAAACTGAGGTTCAAAGAGGTTAGGTAACTCCTCCAGGCTCACATACCTGGTAAATGGTGGGTTGGGGTTGGTGACCAGTCTGCCTGACTCCAGAGTCCAAACTGGGACCTGTGACACCCTGCTGCTGCCTTTGATGTTTCAGCCCTAACAACCACTGGGTTTTCACAAGGTGAACAGAGTCCAGATAGGCATTCCAGACAGAGGGATCAGTATCAGCAAAGGCACGTGGGTGGAAGTGTGCTGGAGGCCAGCTTATCAGGAAACTGCAAATGGTTCCTGAGTCTAGAGTATGAGGGGCGGGGAAGCGATGAGAGGGGTGGCTGGAGGGGTGGGCCAGGGCTGGATCAGGAAGGTAGTTTTCGTTTTGCTCCACTAAGATGTTTGGACTTCACCCTGCAGATCGTCAGGGAGCTGTTTAGGATTTTGAATAGGAATAGAACCTGACCAAGTACACGTTTTTGAAATTAAGATCTCTCTGGCAGCAGTTTGAGGTCTTGGCTGGGGGACTGAAGGGAGGTGAATCTGGAGGCAGGGAAGATATTGGCGAGGAGCTTTTGAGAGTTCCAGGTGACTGCGGGTGGAGACCTGACCCTCCTAGGAAGGACGGGAGGCAGCAAATGGGGCTGTTGAAGAGGCAGGACTTGGTGACTGGCTGGCTCTGCAAGAGGAGGGAAAAGGGGCAGAAGTGTGACTCCAAGGATTTGTCTGCAGAGTCAGGATGGTGCTGCTCACTTAGGTTGGGGCTGCAGGAGAAGGAACAGGTCGGGGAGGAAGGGAAATTGGCCACCTGTGAGGTCTCTGAGATAGTGAGGGGAGTGTGCAATCGTTGTTGGCGCAGGGCCTGAAATGCTGCAGGGAGCTGCATGGTGCAGGCACAGCCTGGTGAGTCATGAGGACATAGACAGCCGTTGAACTGTAGGAGTTTGCTGTCCATGAGAGTGAAGACCAGAACCTTTGCTTTCAGGGCCGGGGAGAGAGGGGTCTGCAAAAGACTGAAATGGGAAGAGACCACAGCAAGATAAGGCCCCATAAGTGGCAGCTGCATTTAGCAGCAGTTGGTGGTGACGTTGGCCTGATGCATGGCGTGGCCTGTGTGTGGCGAGAGACCAGATTGTGGTGGATTGATGGATGAGTGGGAGGTGAGGAAGTGCACACTGCAAGGCTAGACCATTCACTTGGAAACCGAGGCTGTGAGGGGAAGGAGGAAGAGTGCTGTTTGTTTTCTCCCGTAAAAGTAAATATAGGCCTGGGCACAGTGGCTCATGCCTGTAATCCCAGCACTTTGGGAGGCTAAGGTGGGCAGATCATGACCATCCTGGCTGACTGGTGAAACCCTGTCTCTACTAAAAATACACAAATTAGCTGGGCTTGGTGGCACGTGCCTGTGGTCCCAGCTACTCAGGAGGCTGAGGCAGGAGAATCCCTTGAACCCGGGAGGTGGAGGTTGCAGTGAGCTGAGATCATGCCACTGCACTCCAGCCTGGGCAATAGAGCAAGAATCTGTCTCAAAGAAAAAAAAAGTGCAAATACAGATCTAACTGGTTGGATTTATGTGCATTTTGGGGAATGCTTCATGTTGATAAATTCACAAATCAGAAAAAAAATAAATATTGTTGAGCAGTGAGCATTTGGGGGTTGAGAAAAATGAGGTTAAATGGTACAGTTCTTCCAAACGGGGTGGGGGGGTTGGCCCAGGAGGTCAAGGCTGCAGTGAGCCGTGATCACACCACTGCACTCCAACCCGGGTAACAGAGTGAGATCGTGTCTGAAAAAACAAAGCAAAACAAAAAGTGCACACACAAAATAAGGGATCTTTGGGGATAGACTCCGCCCAATCTAGCTGGGTTGCGAGCTGCTCTGGGTGGGGCGGCTCTGCGGTCATCCTGGACTCCAGGTACGGTGCCATGCACATAGTGAGCGGGCGTCGAGAAATACTTCTCAAGTTCACTTGGCTGTGACTTCCATGTGTCTTCCCCAGCATCCCTCTGTATCCTCCAGACTAATTATTGTACTGGCATCAAGTCCCAAAGGCCTAATTTCAGCAAGTCAGGAGACCCAGTGCCATTCAGATACAATGGTTCCCCTGGAGAGTGCCTTTGAGAGGGTGCTGGGCAGAGACTCGGCGGAAAATCTGTTTTTAGTTGTTCTCCCATAGCAGAGAGTTGGTTAAGGTGAGGATGAGCTACCCTCACCTTTTCTGTGAAAATGTGTCAGTTTCTGCCTTGGTTTGGCTTGGGCTACCTAGAGCTTGAGGAGGTGGGAGTTACCCCGACGTCATTTCCTGGGAACTGACACCTTCTGAGCTCATCTGTGGGCCTGGTGCTGTGAGAGGCCCCTTCATTTAATTTTCACAGGAACTGTATGTTCTTACGACTTGCTCAAAGGAGCACTTAGTGACTCAGAAGCCCGTGTTCTTTCTACCACATCACATCGGCTTCCAGGGACTCAAGAGCTGAGTGCCTGGGAGTGTTTCTAAAACCAAGGAAATGAACTAGCTTATCTGTTCTAGTCTCCTGTCTTATGCTATTTGCAAATAGGGAAAGGATGTCTTTTTCAAGATAGGGTGTAGATGCATGAGTGCCTACATAGAGTGGTGGGCAGGCTTATTTCTGGGAATCAGGCAACTTTTAAAGGACATTGAAGCACTGATAGAAAGTTAAGATGTAAAATGACAGACCTGGTTGTTATTGGAAGTTGGCCTGCAACAGCGGGGTCAGAGACATCTTCATTCCCATGTGGTTGGCCTTCACATTGGGAAGGAATGCCTTCTGATCCAGGCAATTGACATACCTACCACTAACACCTACTGTATTAGCTAGGGTGATTCTTCCTGCCTAAGAGATAGGTTCCCAGTTCTCAGTGACTTCACATACTGCACATTTATGGCTCATATATGTAAAGTCCAGAACATGTGTTCTGGTCTCAGAGGGTTTTCCCCCATGCAGGCATCCAGGGGGCTGGGTGCCTTCCTTCTTGTGGCTCACCACCTTCAACACACGGTTTCCAAGGCCGTTGTGCCCTGGCAGAAGTAGAAAAGGCACAAAATTACCATCGGGGGTTCTTAATGCGTTGATCTTAGAAGTGGCATGTGCCACTCCTGCTCATATCCCATGACCTAGAACCTGCTCCCCTGGACTCACAGCCGTAATAAGCAGGGGCCCAGGAGGAAGGAGCAGTCCGGCTGGCGGTGAGCTCGCCCATCTCCACCGCACCCACCACGGCTCCAAAGGCACTGCTCAGCAGAGCTTTCACTGGTGGATTAGTTACTGTTCTCAGTTGCTCTATAGATCCTAGCATTTTGAAGTTTGTTGAAAGAAGGGTAGGAGAGTGTTAGGGATCAAAGGTCTTAGCCGGGCATGGTGGCTCATGCCTGTAATCCCAGCACTTTGGGAGGCGGAGGTAGGTGGATCACTTGAGGTCAGGAGTTTGAGACCAGCCTGGCAAACATAGTGAAACCCTATCTCTACTAAAAATATAGAAAAAAAAAAATTAGGCAGGCTCGGTGGCAGGGGCCTATAATCCCAGCTACTTGGGAGGCTGAGGCAGGAGAATCTCTTAAACCCAGGAGGTAGAGGCTGCAGTGAGCTGAGATTGAGCCACTGCTCTTTAGCTTTGGCAACAGAGTGAGACTCCATCAGAAAAAAAGAATATAAAGAATCAGAGATCTAGACCAGATACTACACCCCTGATTCCCTGATAATGGTGTGCAAGACAGTAGTGCTTGTGTGCCTGTGGCTGCGTCTACTTTGCGTGGGAGCAACAAGGGTATGCTTATTTAGGGCACCACCACTCTACAGGAATAGTGGGAACACAGGGGCTGAGTGTTCTCCCTGGGTAGGGCGACACATGGTAGGCCCTGAGAGCTAAGACCAGGGAGCTGATGCCCACCCTTCCCTGGGGTGTTGAAGAATATTTTGCAGGTGCAGAGTGGTGGGGGAGGAGTGTGCCCGTGAGGAGAGCCTGGGGAAGGCAGAATACGAGATAAAAATGGGGAACTTGGCAAGGCTGAGCTTTGGTGGGCTTCCGGGGGTCAAATGAGATTTGGAAAGAATGAGAGAAGCCTAGACGATTTTTTAAAAAAGATAAAAATCATTTCATTGAACCAACAAAAATCAGCAAATGTCTTTCATTGACCTAATGATTTATTTTGTTTATTATATTTTAACTCAAAAGTATTTCGGAAAGTTAGCAAGATTGTTAATTAGACCACAGATTCTATTCCCTGGCTTTGGGCAGCTCCCACTAAAGGAGGAGGTGATGGTGGTAGTGGTGGGGTTTTCTTTGTTTGCATTTTATTATTGTTTTTGTGGTGAAATTTACATAAAATTTGCTATTTTAATCTCTTTTTTTTGTTTGTTTGTTTTATTTTGTTTGGTTTGAGGCAGGCTCTTGTTCTGTCACCCAGGCTGGAATGCAGTGGCACGATCATGGCTTACTGCAGCCTGGACCTCCTAGGTCCAAGCAATCCTCCCAGCTCAGCCCCACCCCCCTCGCCAAGTAGCTAGGAGCACAGACACGCCCCACCACACCCGGCTAATTTTTGTTTGTTTTTTGTCGAGACAAAGTCTCACTGTGTTGCCCAGGCTGGTCTTGTACTCTTGGACTCAAGCAATCCTCCCACCTCGGCCTCCCAAAGGGCAGGAATTACAGGGATGAACCACTGTGCCTGGCCCATTTTAACTATTTTTAATTGTAAGATTTCATGGTGTTAAGTACATTATGTTGTTACGCAGCCATCACCATCCTTCCACAGAATAAACGGAAAATCTGCACTTATTTAATAATAACTCTCCATTCCCCGCTTTCCCAGGGCCCCGGTAACCACCATTCTACTTTCTGTCTTTATGAATTTGCTTATCGTGGGCACCGCTGACTGTTAGTTTTGAGACAGGCTGGCCTCCTAGAAGTTGGAATTTAGAGTTCACAGTTTTCCTGGGCATCCAATGTGGGATCAAGATGATTGAGGGCACACGCAGAACCGTCTGCGACGCTTTTGGTGGTAAGATGAGCTCTGCGTGTGGAGAAGTTGTATGTTATTTTGTCAGCCAGCTACACAGGTTTCCTTCTTGAGGGCTTCACCAGCTGGGGATTCTGCAGGCACAGCTGAGATTTGGGTCAGAGGCAATGCCTTCCCCATTCTTTCTGGAATGTGGGTGGGAGAGTGTGGACTCTGGAAGACACCTGCTGCACTGGACGCAAGGGCCCCGTGCTGTATGGAGTGGAGCTGCTGGCAGGAACGCAGCCTTGAGGGACGAGTCCCTGACCTGTTAACATTTAAGGCAATTCCTTAAATTAGCACCATGTCAGGGCTTCATGCAGGATGACCCTTTCTGTTCCGGAGAAAGATCACATTGCTAGTGCTGTGTAGGCACACAGGGCCCAGAGCTGAGTTCCACGGAGCCCTGAGCACTTGTTAGGCCTGGAGAAGATAAGATACAGGAAGCCCGCCTCCTGTTGTTGAGACTGACAGTCAGGGAGAGAAGACTCCTGGCCTTGGGATGTGTATATAAGAGGGGTTGTAAAAGTTATGCATGCTCCTGGTAGAAACTTTGGGAAATACAGAAAAGTATAGAGTAAAAGTATAATCACAGCTCTCTGAAATGTGATCCTGCATACACATCACCACTGTTCACATTTGGCTTATTCCTCTTCTGCTACAGACATTATTTTATGGAGCCTGAAATTATATTGACTTCCTGGATTCATACCCTGCTCTTTTCACTCGGTGTTATGGCATAAGCATTTTCCCATGGATTGAATGTCTTCATAAATATTAGTTTTAAAGGATTGCCTGATAACTTGTTTGGTTGTACCATGACTTGTAAGACCATGCCTTATTTGATACTCGTAGACTCTCCAAGCCCAGAACTTGAGAGCCAACAGAAGTAAACTGATATAACTTACACAGCGGCTTCAGAAAAGGAACACCAAACTGTGTCTGTATATGTGGCTCCTATGGACTGGGGCTGGGAGCATGGATTTCAAAGTGAGATGACCTGGGCTCCTTTCACGGCATCCCCACTAGCTACCTGCATGGTATGGAGGCATTTACTTACCTCTGTAAAGCTGTCTTCTTTCAAGGCTGATGAAACGAGACAGGGTGGTAAAGGCCTGAAACGCCGTGAGTGCCAGCTGTCAGTGTCCTCATGTGGGTGGTGTAAGGGGTGGGCTGGGTTTGAACCCAGGTCTCCTCATGCCTAGGCCAGAGTTCTTTCCACCTCAAAGGCTTCACCTGTTTTAGAAGGTCCTTGAAGAGAGACTTAGTGGTACAGGTGAAGATGTAGAGTGCTGGCTAGAAATCCTCGTGGAAAATTTTTAAAATGTATATGCATATGATATATATGCACACACACCACACATATACATGTACATATACACACATGCAAATAAATGCACATATACATACACATATGCATATATGCACATGTCCTGTATATGCACACGTGAATACACATACATATGTGCACATACATATACACAAACACATGTACATATATACACACATATGCACACACGTGTGCACATGTACACCCCTGCAAACATATACACACAGGCACACACGTACACATACACATACACACACATTCATCCATATGTACAAATAGACACATGCACATATGCACACACATATACATACATAAAATAATCACACATAGAAAACATAGTTGCATTACAGAAAAGGAAGATAGGCAAGTTCTGCAATGACTTCTTTCTCTTTTTTTAAGGACTTTGCTTTTCACAGAATAAAAAAGAAAAAAGTCATACCTCCCCCGCATCCACATAGACCTGCTTCGAGGATTCTTTAGGTTAACACTGGTGAGAGCGCCTGGTTGGTGATGGGCCCCTGATGACATTGGCTTCCTTCTGCCATTGCAAGCACTGTGACTGGGCAGCATACAGGTGTCTCTTGACACCAGCGGGGGAGGCCTGGAGGATGGGCACTGCCTCACTGGGACCTCCCAGGGCCTGGTGCTGTTGAATGGCTATAAGACGCAATGAATGTGCCAGGCACAGTGGTTCGCGCCTGTAGTCCCAGCACTAAGGGAGGCTGAGGCGGGTAGATCACCTGAGGTCAGGAGTTTGAGACTAGCCTAGCCAACATAATGAAACTCCATCACTCATAAAAATACAAAATTAGCCAGGCATGGTGGCACGTGCCTGTGATCCCTGCTACTCAGGAGGCTGAGGCAGGAGATTTGCTGGAACGTGGGAGGCAGAGGTTGCGGTGAGCTGAGACTGCGCCACTGCACTTCAGCCTGGGCAACAAGAGCGAGACTCCATCTCAAAAAAAAAAAAAAAAGCAATGGATGAGGTGAGGAAGGCCAGGGAATGTATGAGGCCCCTTCAAGCTAGACCAGTGAAGTCCACTCACCACTGAAAAAGACTGGGGAGGAGGGGTGTGGCCAGAAGGGCAAGAGCCAAATGAACTTGCGTTCTCAGTGAAGGAGCGGGCATAGACGGCCAGGGCTTGCAGTGCACCTGGGGTGTCTTCCCAGCACTCACCCTGGGGCTGTGTGGCAAATGAGGGAAGGTCTAGGCCCTTGCCACCTCCTGGTTGAGCTTCATAGTGAGTCCCTTGGGTGCTCTTTCATTGGCCTTTCCTAGTAGGGGTTCCAGACATCGTGTGTAGGAAGACTCTGCACGTGTGCCTTCACTGTGCATGGAAAGGGGCTTGGCCTTCCTGGAGGTAATCTCAAGTTAACACCCAGTAGCAGTAGAGAAAGCTTTGGAGAAGAGGAACTTATCTCTACAGGGAATGACTAAGAAGAATTATCTCACTGAGGCTTCAGACACCCTTGTCTTCCAGAGGAGGCAGGTGGAGCAGGTGGCCCTAAGGAGGCAGTAAACCCTCCTCTATTTGCGGAAGTGACCAAGGCAAGGCTGGGGACACCTGGCTGGAAGGAGATTACCAGGAAAACAAGGTGGCCCTCTCAGTCCCTTCCCAACCCTGGAAGTGCTCTTTTTGGTCAAATTAGGTGCCTAGTGTTCTGGTAGGTGGAAATCCAGACCTACCTGGGCCAGGTGGGAACATGGGGTTCATAGGCCCCACCTGGGAGCCAGGTGTTCCTGCCCATGGTGGGCTCTGTGGGGATGCACCAGGTGCGGAAGGTACTGCTGAGTGCCTGGCTGGCTCCTGCCTCAGCTCAGGTGTTGGATTCAGATAGTCATAACTGAGGGTCTTCTGTGTGTGAGACTCCTGTGCACCCTGCGAGTGTGGGGTGAACACCCCACTTCATTGCCAAGGAAACAGGGCCTTGCTCCAGGGCTCCTTAGTGACGTAGAGCTGGGAGAGGGTAAGTTTCAGCAGGGCAGCTTGGCAGTATAAATGGCAAGAGGGTTTTGTTTTTAGATTCCATTGACCTTGAAACAAATTTTGTCTGCGAGCCTCTAGGGTGGGTTAAAGGATGAGCTTTTCTCTTGGGCCAAACTGCTGCTTTGTGGAAAGATTCTACCTAGTGTCCACCCCCATCTCTCCTTAAGTTTGTATGAACTTCACCATTTATCAAAAGCCTGGTTGCACTCTCCGATAGGCCGTTTGGGAGAAGAGGCTCAGGGAAAGCAGGAGGCATGGGCGTCCTAAATGTGAGGGACCTGCAGCTCCAGATGGGGAGGCTCCTCCTCTCATTTGGAGAGGTACTCAGGGACTCTGCATAAACCTGGAGCTTGACTCTCAGATTTTGTGGGCTTAGCCCATTACCAGTGCTATTGCCTGCAACCCAGGGCCTTTAATTTTAATTTTTAGCAGCTAGAGGCAGAAAAAGGAAATTGCTTTGTGACTCATGAAGTCACATAGGCAGGGGAGCAGACGAACCACAAATAAGAGACTCCACTTGGCAAAAACCAAATTGCTTCAAGTCTATTCTTGGAAACTTAAAGCAACACATCTTGTTTCTTCCCAGAAAATACAGAAACCTTCATATTTCTGGTTAGTTGGTTTTATTTCTATTGCATATCAAACTTCAAAAGGGCAACAGCTGGGCGGTGGTTAATAAGGAAAACTTTAATAAGAGCTGGTTACCCAGGATCCTCTGGCTGAAAAAGAAATCCTGGCTACCTTCTTTTGGGGTGAGGGGAAGGATAGCCACCAAAGGCTTTGCACCCCAGTTCTCTAGAGAAAAGGCTTGAAGCTCAGACTCATTGAGTCCTTCTGAGTGCTAGGTCAGCCCTTCCCAGTTCATTTCCAACACTATCCTGAATCTTGTGTGTTTTCAGTTCATTACCACTACTTTCTTTGAGGTTTGCTAGTTATAAATGGGAAACTAAAATCCAAAAGATAAATGATTTGTCCAAGTCTACACAGAGAGGAGGTGAGTTTGAACTCAGATCTTCTAAGTGGAAGGCCCTTGTCCTCTAAAGTATTTAGGTTGAGGCTGGGCACAGTGGCTCATGCCTGTAATCCCAGCACTTTGGGAGGCTGAGGCAGACAGATCACGAGGTCAGGACTTCGAGACCAGCCTGGCCAACATGGTAAAACCCTGTCTCTACTAAAAATACAAAAAGTAGCCAGATGTGGTGGTAGTCCCAGCTGCTCGGGAGGCTGAGACAGAAGAATCGCTTGAACTCAGGAGGCAGAGGTAGCAGTGAGCCAAGATCACGCCACTGCACTCCAGCCTGGGTGACAGTGTGAGACTCCATCTCAAAAAAAAAAAAAAAAAAAAAAAGTATATGTGTTGAATACACCTAAACTGAAATCTGCAATGCTCCAAAATATAAAGCTTTTTGAGTGCTGACATGACACTCTAAGGAAGTGTTAATTGGATTTTTCCGATTTTGGATTTTTGGGATTTGGGATACTCAACCAAATAAGTATAATGGACATATTCTATAAAGAAAGAAAGAAAATAGAAATCTGAAACACTTCTGGTCCCAAGCATTTTGGATAAGGGATACTCAACCTGTATATAACTCCTTCCAGAAAGCTAGTCTCAGTAGTCATGAATGATGTTTCTTTTGCCCTTCTTTTTTGATGTGATGATGTCTGGGCCATTTGACGAATCAAATGAGTATTGGTTACTGCATACGTGATCTCACCGATTCCTTAGAGCCCTGCGAGTGGGGAGAACAGGCGGCCCTCCATAGCCTTCGGTCTCACATCACAGATACAACCAACTGTGGGTTGAAAATATTCAGGAAAAAAGAAAATGATTTCATCTGTACTGAATACGTACAGTCATTATTTCCTAAACATGTGATGTAACAACTATTTACATAGCACTTATATCGTATTAGGTATTATAAGTAATCTAGAGATGATTTAAAGTATACCAGAGAATGTGTGTAAGTTATATGCAAACACTACATCATTTTATATAAGGGACTTGGGCATCTATGGATTTTGGTATCTACATGGGACCCTGAAACCAATCTCCCATGGATACTGAGGGAATTATGTATTATCCCTATTTCACAGATGAGAAAACTGAGGCCAAGAAGGATGAGATAACTTGCCTAGGGCCACACAGCTAGCAAGTGCTTGAGACCAAAGTCACACTCAGGTTGCCCTGACTCTAAATATTCTGATGCTATCCCGTGAGGAAAGCTACCCGCCATGGGTGTTAGAGTCATGTTTAAGGTCTTTGACTTAACTTGGAAACCCAATTATAAAGGGTGAGACTGGGCTGTTTAGATCTAGGGTGGCAAGTCTGAGCCTGGTATGGGCAGCTGGGCTACTTATCTTCTCCTGGAGCCATCTCCCTCCACCTCCTCTTATCTCACTCTAGATAAGGGCTGGTTTCTGGAGCGCCCACGCCTATCCAGCCCTTAGCACCGCCTTTAGCTCTTTCTCCACTGGAGCCTGATGACGAAGTTGTTCCTTCATCTTCTGGGGGAGGAGGGGTGGCTATAGGGGTGCGGAGGAGACAGCTTCTTCCAGTTTGTAAATTATTATCTGACTTGGTGCCTCTAAACTGTTTATAATTTTAGACAAGAAGTAGTTGGCCACTTGGAGAACTGATTTACAAACCCATTTTCTAACCTGGCGCATTTCCCCAGGTACAAATCTGCCTCCTGTGGTGGATGCAGCGTGTGTTACCACACTTACTGAGTGCCTCCCAGGGCCTGGCTCTGCCATCATCCACGTTTCTTGCCCTTCACAGCAACCCTGCAAGGATGAGATGATTATTTGTCTGTTACAGTAGGGGAAACTGAGAATCAGAAGTGGCTTGTGTGAGGCGATAGCTCAGAAGCCCTACAGTTTTCTCTGTACTGCCTGCCTGTCCTCAGAAAAGACTCCAGGGTAGCAGGCGAGTTCATATCGCCTTGTCAGCCTGCCACTGCAGCCTTTGTTCAATGCTGGGCACAGAAGTGGTTCCAAAGATAGATAAAGACTGAGGATGTTAATACGCTCTGCAAAGCAAATGAGTCCCGCCTTCTGTTTATGCTCTCTGGGTGGCAAGTGTTGTACATGGGGAAAGTGGAGACGCAGGAAGAGGCAGTGTTCATGTGAGTCATGCCCAAGTGAGCAGAGTGGACGCTCACAGAGCCCGGAGAGCATCTGTGAAGGAATCCACGCTCGTCTCGCCAGGCAGGGCACAGAGCCCGCTTGCCCAGTCTGCTGAAGTTGAGTGTCATAGACCAGGGTCACTGGGTAAGGCCTCATGGAAGACCCAGCCTGGCTGGGGCAGGGGAGCTGGCCAGGCCTGAGCAGGGAATGAGTGCTAGTCTCCCTTCAGACAAGCACCGTGCCAGGCACCTCGGAAGCTCTCGGGGAAAGAGGGAAGGGCGGGTAGGGTTCTACAGAGTTGCTGGGATCCCCTCACTTGCAAGTCTGGGCCTCCAGTGTCTGAGACCTCACCTGCCCAGCAGGCTCCTCCTGGCAGGTGTTGCCCAGTGAACTTCGGTACTCCTTTCATGGGCTGTTCTTCCTCCTTCTCTCCCAGCTCCTCTCGTTGCTGCCTGGACAGCCCCTTAGTTGCATTCTGTCCTCCAGCCTCCTCCTCCAGTCCACCGCCGGCCCCTCATCGTCCCAGCGCTGTTTCCTCCAGCTGCTCTGGCTCCTGCTCCTCACAGCCCACTGGAGAGGCCAGGACCCTTCCTTGTCCTGGAGGGGACACCCGCCACCACGTGCACTGGACATCCCCATCACAACTCCTCAGGAATCCTGAACCTTGGACTTGCTGTCATGTCATCACTGTCCCACTCTGTCCACACTCACACCCCCATGAGGCATTTCCATTGCCTGGAATGTCCACTCTCCAGTCTTCTGGTAAAATACCTCCCGTTCCTAAAATTGAAGCTCTCTTGACACTTTCCTCTTACGTCCCCTCTGGCCTCCTCGAGGCTCTGCCGGAGGCCGTCTGCTCTGGGCTTCCATGCCCTCAGTTCATTTCCGCAGGTGCTCGCCTGTTGTCTTGTAACTTGTCTTCCCCTGTAGGCAGGGCCTGAGCCCACATATTCCCAGCCCCTTGAGTGGTGCTCGACCCTTGCTACCTCACCAATAATTGAGTGAATAAGAGATTAAGGAGGAAGATAAACACCATTCTCTGCTTGTGGTACTATAAAACCATCCCACAATTAGAACGTGTCCACGATGAACCTCCCTATCTGGGGAGCGCAGAGCTGCCGTGAGGTCTGTGCTCTGCGTGTTGCTCACCGCCCCTTGCCAGGCCATGTCGCTGGGTCTGCTGTGCCCTCTTGCTCAGAGACCCCTACGGCCCTCCTGACAGCTGGGTCAGCCCCGGCTCCTCCACATTTGTCTTCTTGCACCAACTTTGGATTCTGGAAAAACAGCTAGTGCTTTGGAAAATCAGCTCTACTTTATTTTTGTTCCTTTGAAACTTAAATGACTTTCCTAAGAAATGTCTGAGGTTAGAATGGTGCAGAAAGGACCATGGCCAAAGCCCAGGCAAGCTATTTTTGGGTTGTGAATGAGCACCCATCGCATTTTTCCCTTCCATCAGCTGAAGCACTTGTTCCAAATAGCTCACAGCCCGGCCTTACAAAGCACAGGCCCCCTTTGCACATGGGGAGGAGGAGGTCCACGTGTCTCTGTCTGTCTGTGTGTCTGACTGAGGTGGATGATGTGCTTCCTACCAGGAGCAGAAGTTTTGAGAAGAGACCATTGTCATGTGTATAGGGGAGAGCCTTGCTCTCTGGTAACTAATGAAGAAAGACTTTGAAGCTGGATGTCTAGGGAGAGGTGGGTGGTCATGGACTCTAGAGAGACGTTTTCTGGATTGTTTTCTGTCAGGGCATTCGTGTGTGTGGCTGGGTTATATTCATATCAGCCAACCGATTTGCAGCACCAAGAGTGATAGACTTTCAGTGGTGCTAGATCTAGCATACTTTTCTGGGTTATTTCTTTTCTCCTAATCACTATTTGCAGAACCATCTGGCTCAGAGCAAGATTGACCAGTACTGTTGGCATTAGCCAAGGCATAGCCTTGTGCAGTCTGTGGCACTTTCCAGCCAGCGAGAGGAGCGGGGTATAGGGGAGAGATTACCTGCAACACCACATTGACAGGCCGAAAGGCACAATTCTGTATCTTTTATAAACATTTCTGTTTAGGATTGAACACTAAGTATTATGGGTAGCATTTGAGTGTCTTAAAGAAATTATGTTTTTACTTCTCAGCACCCGTCCCCCACCCTACCCTCATTGTCCAAAGCTGACCTCTGCCTCCCCCTACTTTCGCAGGTGTGACGTTTCTCCAGGTACTTCATGCTGTTCGCCTCTGTCCTCGCCACGCCGCTGCTGCGCACGACTCCTGAACCATGGGGGAGAACGAGGACGAGAAGCAGGCCCAGGCGGGGCAGGTTTTTGAGAACTTTGTCCAGGCGTCCACGTGCAAAGGTACCCTCCAGGCCTTCAACATCCTCACACGACAGCTGGACCTAGACCCTCTGGACCACAGAAACTTTTATTCCAAGCTCAAGTCTAAGGTGACCACCTGGAAAGCCAAAGCCCTGTGGTACAAACTGGATAAGCGTGGTTCCCACAAGGAGTATAAGCGAGGGAAGTCGTGCACGAACACCAGGGTAAGGAGAAACCCCCAGAGTCCTACCTTTGCAGGGCGTGTGGGTTTGACATGTGGGAGGTTAGGAAGCTGTCGCCATTTTGCCACCCTGAGGTTCTTAGTAGGTGTGGGTGTGAATGTTGCCTTGGTCTGCTTTGGTGAGGGGTTCCTTTGTCTGTACGCATCAGCTTTTCCTGGCTGGGAGGTTCCCTCTTCTCATGCCCTCTCCAAGGGAGGGAAGCCAGAGGCAAGGCTGAGGGAGGGAAGCCCATGCTTGATAGCACCCCTGCTTCTACTATGCCTGCTGCTAGTACTACTACTTCTCGTAGCTGCTATTTATTGAGCAGCTTCCGGGTACAAGGTACTGTATGTCCATGATTTCAGTGAACAGCTGCAGGAGTTCTTTGGGCCATTTTAGAGACGTTTGAGAAGTCAGTAGTTCCCAAGGCCACACAACTAGAGGGCAACCTTGGTCTATCTGATCCTAGGGCTGAAGCCCTAAATCTCTGGGAGAGGCACAGTTAGAGAGTTGTGTTCCCCTGGGAGTGAACATTTAAGAAAGATCCCCTGGTTTTTAATTAATTGGCTAAGAAATAGACAGAGGTCCTTACTGCCTCTTCCTCCCTGTCTCTTTCTCTTCCTCCTGATTGCCCTGCCTTCTCCACCTGCCACTCCCTTCCCCAGGATGCATTTCTCTACCTAGGACCACCCTCATAGTTAAGCCTGCACACTGATTGCATCCCCCTTCATCTGGCCGCAGACAGCATCGGCGAACATAGGCTCCCTATCACAACCTTTCTCTGACATTCCTGAAATGCCCACCACTAGATGGGCAGCTGGGAGTCCAGGCTTCTCAGCTGACTTCCCTGCTGGCCGTTGGGGGCTATCAGCCCTGGGCACTGGTCCAGGCTGTGTGTTTAGGATAAAATCAAATGTGCTGTATTTAGACCTCACAGGAGATAGCTCAGCTAGAACCCTAGGAATTCCAGTCAGTGCCAATCCCAGGACAAGAGGATTGAACTCTCCATGGCAATCGGGACTGTTGTGTTTTTGTTTTGGTGATGAGAAACTGTTGAGTCCACCAGGGGATACGCTGCTTTCCACTGCCCTGGGGGAGACAGCTGCCAAGCTCCTGCAAGCCTGGGGCACGCTGACACTGAGGGACATAGGAAGAGCCTTCCGTCAGGTTGAAATAGACCAATCGCCTCAGCCCAGAGCAGACTAGGCATCCAGGCAGTGCCTGCCCATAACCTGCCAAGCTCCAGCTAGGCAGAGGAAATGGGGGAGGTAGGGAACAGGAAGGGGAAGGAGAGGGTGAGACCAGTGTCCTGGGTGCCACTCCCACCCAGTGACTCCTTTCCTTGTTGTTGTGACTTCATGGTTCAGAGTTCACTGGGTGGCTCTTCAGAGTTAAAGGAGGGGAAGCTTTTAGCTTTCAAAGTGCCACCCCCTCAGTAATTGTATATGGTGGCTTTTTTTTAAAAGGTCTCATGAAAGTCAGGTGGCCCAACTGCACTATGTTCTCTCACAGAGGATTTTCAGAGCTCCGTTTTGATTAGGGAATGTCACCATATACCCAGCATGTGTGGCTGCTGAGGGACCCTCTTGGTGAGCTGAGGGCAAATTGTCACAGGGAGCCAGCCAGTAGAGGGATGCAGTGGAGGGCTGCCCGCCAAGAAGAGACCCTTCTTCCAAAATTTCCTAGCCAGTTGCCTAGCCGGTGTGGCCAGCCTCTATTTTACAAGCTTTGGTAGCTTGAAATAGAACAGTCATCACATCTTGTGGTTGGCAGGTCGCCACTGGCTTCTGAGATACAAAGGGAAAGAAATCATCTTTTGTTAGGGATGCTGGGTAAGGTGCTTCTTGCTCAGGAATTTTTATGCCTTTCTTGTGAGGAGGAACAAAGACATTTCCCATGTGAGGTAACCCACCTCATCAAAACCGCCTGAATGCTGAGGAGTGGAAGATGCATTTGAGAATGCATTGCAAGTACAGACCGTAACTATGTTAGGCTTCTTGAGCTGTGCTTTTCAGAAACCCAGTTCAAAATAGCCACAAACAACAGGGAAGTCATTGACTCATATTAACAGCAAGGTGCAGACACCTTAAGTCTGGACCTTAGCTTGGATGCTCAGATGCTTTGCTCTCTGTTGGCTCCATGCTTCCCTCCTGCTAACAGATTTTTCTCCATGTTTGAAGCCTCTCATTCACATCTTTATAGCTCCATCCCAAAAGGCTGGAATCTTTCTCTTCCAGCTCAATATTAAAAAATCTCAGGAAAGGATTCTGATTGACCCACCTCTGGATTTATGATAGCCAAAGCCAGGGGAACTGGTTACTGTGATTGGTAGTTCTTTGAACCATCACATGACCAACGTGAGGGAGGAGCAGGTCCTTCAAGGATGTGGGAGTGTGAGGCAGATAAACAACAGGTGTCTTTGGCTGGCCATGGTGGCTCACGCCGAGGCAGGTGGACCACTTGAGGTCAGAAGTTCAAGACCAGTCTGGCCAACATGGTGAAACCCCATCTCTACTAAAAATACAAAAAAAAATTAGCAAGGTGTGGTGGTGGGTGCCTGTAGTCCCAGCTATTTGAGAGGTTAAGGCAGGAGAATCACCTGAATCCAGGAGGCAGAGGTTGCAGTGAGCCGAGATCACACCTCTGCACTCCAGCCTGGATGACAGAGCGAGACACTATTTCAAGAAAGAAAGAAAGAGAGAAGGAAAGAAAGAAAGAAGGGAGGGAGGGAAGGAAGGAAGGAAGGGAGGGAGAAAAAGAAAAAACCCATATAAAACGGTTGTCCTCTACAGCGACTGTTGATTTGTATTCTGGCCATGGTAGAGGCCCCCTGCATATCACATTCATGTGTGAGTGGTTAATGGCCAGCTCCATGAGGCCAGTGCTTGTACTCCTTGTTGTAAGTCAAATAAAACCCAGGGCAGGGGTCCTCACCTCTTCCAACGTGAATAGACACTGTCTTGCTCACGTACCATGGACAGGCGTCCTTTGGTATAATGGTTTATGCTGAGCGGGAGTCAGGGAAGAAATGCTGGGCCCTTGCATGCATGCGGCTGATTGTTAATGCTAAGCCAGATGACACTGGTTTGTCAGTACCAGGCATAAAGCCAAGCTCCTGGTTAGCCATAGGCAGAGCAGGAATACGTGACATTCAGCCAGAACCCCGACTTTTGTGCTGATGTGGATGCATCTGAGCACCACCTGGCGTGGGTCTGGGCTTAAGCATTTCACAGGCATTTATCAGCCCCTGCCATGGGCTGAGCATCATGCTTCTGCCTCCATGCGACCAGTGAGTATGTGTGTGTATACACACGTGAGTGTGACAGTGGTGAGGGATTGGAGACCAGGATCTATTTGGAGAAGAAGGGCTCTCATGGAAGTGCCAGGGGACAAGGAGGGTGGCCTGAAAGTTCTCTAGAGCAATGGCTCAGGTGCCAGTTGCAAAATCTCACTTGGGAATATTATTTATTATTGATGATTATTTATGAGGGTTTTGTTGCACTGAATATGAATAACTCTTTCCCTGGGAGTGACTCTGTTTGGATAAGAATGAGGGTGAACTGAGGATGAAGCCAAATGAACTCTTTCAGGATTGGTACAGGCTCTGTATTAGGGTAACACCTGGCTCCAGTGTCACACTCAACCGAGTAGTGCCACTGAGGAAAACAACCCAGGAGAATCTGCAAGGTGTAATTTGGTATGGGAAATGCTATAATCACAAAATTGTGGACTCTGCTTATTTTACATATAAATCTTCGATGCTAGAAGGAACTTAGTGTAACAGATGTTATGTGCAGTGTCTGCATTTAACAGGCCGCAAGCAGGGGTCCGGAAAGCTGACGATGGTGGCATTACTGGGATTTGGACTCTGTTTACTGGTTTGCCCTTATATTCTTTTATTTGCTCATTAGCAGGTATTTCCAGTGCCCTGTGCCTTACGAGGCATTTGACAGGGAGGATAGTTTGGAAGATAAACAAGCTGTGGTTTTACTTGAGCTTTCTATAAAGACAGATACATAATTATTTCTGTATTCACTTATTTAATCATTCATGAGGTGAATAGTTACTGAGCAGCTAGTATGTGCCAGGCACTCGACTAGGTATCTAATAGCTCTGTGGCCTTGGGCAAGTTACTTAATATCTCTAGTCCTCAGTAACATTCTCTGTAAAATGAGGATAATAAGAGTAGCTACTTCATGAAGTTACTAAGAGGGTCAAATAAGGTAATGTTTGTAAAGTGTAGAAGGGTGTCTAGCATTCTGGTAAGTGATGAGTAAACATTTAGCCCTTGTTATCATTAATATCTTATGAACTATGAGAAAGGTATATACACTGGTCTGCAGGAGCATAGAAAAGCAAATGACTAACTGTGACAGGGGTAGTCTGGGAATGCTTCCTGGAAGAGGAGGTTTGATGTGGGGCTTGGCAGATGAGTAGGAGTTTGCGGTGTAGAGCTGAGGAAACAGCTAGAGGGAGTGCAAACAGAGAGATTCTAGGAAGAGCGTGTTGCTCTGTAATGGGAAAGGAGGTGTGTGGGGCATGTGGGAGAAGGGTGAAACCCGGAGAGCACAGAGTGGATGGATGGTGGGAAAGGCTGGAGGAGAAGACCTCCTGGTCCAGGCTGTGAACAGAGGGTCTCTGACACGAACAGTGGACCTGGGAAACCAGGAACAATGAGCCCCTGATCCCCAATCCCGTCCAGGGTTCTTTCCACTCCCTGCCCCCCGCCCTCCCACCCCCACACATACAGGACTGCTCAGTAATTACAGGTACAGACCAGGGGGTATTTGCACGTTGTTGCCTTAAAAACTCGCTTGCAGGAAATGACTCATGGACTCTCGTCACTAGCAGGAATTGGGCTAGCCTATGTAATAATCTTGCGTTATCTTTTTGGAAGGATGTGACTGTATTTGATGAGCATCCAGCAGGGTCACCACACACCTTTTGCTCCTGGACTGCTCCCCTGTGTGCAGCCCAGGCCCCGGTTTGTGCTGAGGACCAGCTGGTCCTATGTTCTCCAGCTTCCTCCATAGATTGCAGCAGGGAGGCAGTGAGGCAGGGTGCGAGGCTGTTGGAGGTGGAAGGGGTGACACCAGGAGCAAAGGCTGCTGTCGCCTGGCCTGGATAAGCCTGTCTGACATTCCCCACCTCTGAAGTCATCCGTCATGGCTGCGCTGGCTGATACGGGCAGTTCCAGTCATAACTGATAAAGCAGAAGACGGTCTCTGGGGTGTAAAACTCTGTGCAAGTTGAACAAAAAGCTTACATGAACTCCGGATTTGTCCACTTACCTGACAGTAGACAGCTGGCCCTGATAATTGAACACGTTTCTGAGCCTGGATGGCCAGTCGGGTTGTGTCAGTGACTGCATTTGTTACCACAACTGCACACGGAGTGTGTGGAGTTTGCTTGAGTGTGTATGCTGGGCATTGCGTGGGAGCCTGAGTAAATCCAGTTCGCAGCAATGTCGTCTGGAGAAGAAAACAACTCTCCTGTTTGGCGGTCTTCAGGAAGTGGTTAATCCAGGTTTAGTGTGTTCATTTTATAAATATATTTATAAATAAAGACTTTTTTGTCTTTTTAAGAAAAACCTGGCTAGGTGTGGTGGCTCATGCCTGTAACTTCAGCATTTTGGGAGGCTAAGGTGGGAGGATCGTTCAAGGTCAGGAGTTCCATATTGGGTGACATAGTGAGACCTGGTCTTTTCAGCAAATACGCACACGCACACACACACACCACACACACACATACACTTATACATACATATACACACATAAACACCACATGCACACACATACATACACACATGCACTCATACACACACATACATACACACCACAAACACATATACACACATATACACACATAAACATCACACACACACATGCATACACACATGCACTCATACACATACACACCACACACACATACACTTATACACACATATACACACATAAACACCACACACACATACATACACACCACACATACACTTATACACACGTAAACATCACACATACATGCACTCATACACACACATACATACATACCACACACACATACACTTATATACACCACACACACACATACACACATGCACTCATACACATACATACACACCACACACGTATACACTTATACACACATAAACATCACACACATACATGCACTCATACACACACATACATGCATACCACACACACATACACTTATATACACATATACACACATAAATACCACACACACACACACACAAATACATACACACCACATACATAGGTACACACACACCACACACACCACACACCATACACACATACCCCCCACATACACCACACACGCACTCACATACACACAACACACACACATACACTTATACACACATAAACACCATGTACATACACACATACACAAACACCACACACACTACACATCATACACACATACACACCCCCCACATATACACACACACATACACATACCACACACACACATACACTTATACACATATATACATACATAAACACCACATACACATACACACATACATACACAAATACATATACACCAAACACATACACACACACCACACACACCACCCACCATACACACATACACACCCCACACACACACACCCCACACACACATACACATACACACATACCACACAGCCACCACACACGCTAAACACATACATATTTCTTTATGTATACATATATTTCTTTAAATATGTATATATAAATATATACATATGTAGTTCTTTAAATATGTATATATAAATATATATTTATATCCCCTATACTTATCTATATATTTCCATGTATATATTTCTTTATATATAATTTTTTTTTTCTTAATAAGGAAAAGTTTCTTTGAAAAAAATGCCTGCTCATGATAAGATATAACTCAAGTAGGATAAGAAAATATAGGGTGAGACCTGACAAGTGGGACCAACACAGTGAGGCCATGTCTCCACAGAACAGTGCGTTTTCATTAGCCGAGTGTGGTGCGCCCCGCCATGCCTGTGGTCCCAGCTACATGGGAGGCTGAGGTGGATGGATCGCTTGAGCCCAGGTCGAGGCGGCAGTAAGCTATGATTGCGCCACAGGACTCCTGCCTGGGCAACAGAGCAAGACCCTGTCTCAAAAATAGAAAAGAAAAGAAAAGAAAAGACAGTGTGGATCTGAGCCTAAGCGAAGCTAATTTAAAAAAAAAGGTGGGGAGAGAAAATGTAGTGTGGAAGAAGTCTCTTCTCTCCATTCCCCGTTTTCCTTCCTAGAGGCAAGTACGCTCCCACTTTCGTGCGCCCTTCCTGAAAATCTCTACGTATTTGTGGATGTGTTTTGTGGATGCCTGCACTGCTCCCTTTATTTTCTTAATGGAAAAAAAACTACACATTATTTTCTGTACTTGTTCTGAACTTTTTTCACTCAAAAATATATCTTCGAGATTGCTTCATCTCAGTAGGTGTGGATCTAACCCTTTTATTCATGGCCTTTTATGGTTTCCCATTTTATGGCTAAGTGCAATAGCACAACTTTTTTCTTTTCTTTGAGATGAAGTCTCACTCTGTCACCCAGGCTGGAGTGCAGTGGTACAAACTCGACTCTCTGCAGTTTCTCAGGTTCAAGCGATTCCCCTGCCTCAGCCTCCCAAGTAGCTGGGACTACAGGCATCCACCACCATGCTTGGCTAATTTTTGTATTTTTAGTAAAAAACGGAGTTTCACCGTGTTGGCCAGGCTGCTCTCGAACTCCTGACCTTGTGATTCGCCCGCATCGGCCTCCCAAAGTGCTGAGATTACAGATTACAGGCATGAGCCATCGTGCCTGGCCTATACCACAATTTCTTTATCTTAGTTTATTTCCAGTCTGTTGCCATTTTCAACAGTGCTGCAGTGCATTTCCTTAACCACACTTGTTTGTGTACATGTGAAATTGTGAGGCAAAGGGTATGTGTGCTACGTTTACAAATTGTAGGCATTGTCAGATTCTCCTCCCTGGAGTGGATACTCCTACCAATAGTGCAAGGGAGCAACAAGAAGAGTCCTTCTTTAAAAAGAGAGAGCACAGCAAGACGTTGCCTGCTTAGATTTCCTGGGCCTTGCTGAGTGGGCACTGATGGACACCCACTGAGTCCTGCAGCCTGGACTAGGTGACCTTGAACGGGGCCACTGGGTGAAGAGCAGTCCATCAGTGACATGGCAGGGATTACTGCCATCCTTTTCACAAGAGTTTTATTACCACCATCAAACGTTTGCGTGGTGCTTTACCGCTCTCAGCCCAGTTCCATATACATCATTTCATTAAGGGGTTTGCTTTGCCAGTCCCCATTTCTCACTCCTATAATCCCAGCACTTTGGGAGGCTGAAGTGGGCAGGTCCCTTGAGCCCAGGAATTTGAAACCAGCCTCAGCAATATGGCAATATCCCATCTGTGCAAAAAATACAAAAATTAGCTGGGTGTGGTGGTGCATGCCTATAGTCCCAACTACTGGGGAGTCTGAGGGGGCAGGCTGGCTTGAGCCTGGGAGGTCAAGGCAGCCGTGAACCGTGATTGTGCCACTGCACTCCAGCCTGGGCGAAGAACAAGACCCCATCTCAAAAAAAAAAAAAAAAAGTTGCTGTATCAGCAAAAGTGAATGCGCTTTAAGAGAAGAGCGCATATAAGTGTATCAAATTGAATGCACTTATATTTCTCTTGAAAATTTCCTCAAATGATGGGAACCTTTTGGGCCCTGGCCCATAGAGGATCTGTCCTGTTAGTGCTGAACTGGGGCCTGGCCTGGCTAACTTGTTCTCTTTATGATTCAGTTCAAGCAGACATCACCTCCTCCTGAGAGCCTTCTGGACCATCTCCTCCCCACTGCCTCCTCTTATTCCATCCCCAGTCTGGGTGTGGTGCCCCAGTGGGCTCCTAGATTCTCTGGTCCTGTTGCTATCTTGCTGCTCAGTGCCCCACATTGATTGCCTTGTCTCTTTCCCACTTGACTGTGAGCTCCCTAAGGACAGGGAGCATGCCTAGCTCATCCCTGGGTCTCAAGCCCCCAGCACAGGGCTTGACTCAGGGAAGAGGCACAGGGTTAGAGGAGTGGACTCTGTGGCTCAAAGGGCTTCTTTCTTGAGCTGCACTGTGTGAGCCTCAGTATTTCCGAGCTTTGATGGTGGGTTTGCAGAAGACAATACCAGACAATCCTTTCATTTCCTTATTTAAGCATCTGCCCAAGTTTGTATCTGAGCATTCCCTCCTTGTAGGGTGGGGATGGTGGCCACAGCCCTGTCTGGGCTTTGACTAGCATCTGGCTGCCCATGGAGCTTTCAAAAGAGACGGGAAGTTAGCCAATATAGGCTTGTGAAGCTGGAAGAAAACTGAGCCTCCCTTTTCTTGGAGAAAAAAAGAAAACCCTCTTGCAGCTCCTGGCCCACCCAGGGTTGTATAAGGCCCTAGGGAGTCTCTGGCCGGGATTATCCAAATAAATGTGTATCTCTGGGCAGAGAAAAAGGAAACCATGAAGCAGTTTAACACTCTCCTTCCCAGACTGAAAGGTAAACCCTGGCTTCCCTCTTCCTTGCTCATTGGAGACTTCTGCTCTGCTTTGATTATTTTCCCACAGTTAAAAATATCTTTGCAATCAGTGTATTCCTTGACCAGAGAAGTGTTCCACTTGGTGTGAATATATCTGTTTATCTCCTACTCAACAGGGTGGGGTACCAGACTGAGTTCATCCTCTTGCCACAGGGAAGTCCTGGGCAGTTCACTGAGCCTGATTCTGACTCTCAGGTGATTCTCCCGGGCTGATTTTGTAAGATGGCATTCAGCTGCCAGTAACTCAGACACTGACCAGAGATGAAAACAAATAGGGGCTTATTTTTTTAAGGAAAAGCTGGGAGAGAGGTGATGTCTGGAGCAGGCGTCCCCAAACTTTTTACACAGGGGGCCAGTTCACTGTCCCTCAGACCGTTGGAGGGCTGCCACATACTGTGCTCCTCTCACTAACCACCAATGAAAGAGGTGCCCCTTCCTGAAGTGCGGCGGGGGGCCGGATAAATGGCCTCAGGGGGCCACATGTGGCCCACGGGCCATAGTTTGGGGACTCCTGGTCTGGAGGTTCAGTAGCTGTATTCTCTAATTTTCTAGGCTAGTGCTGCCCAATAGAAATATAATGTAAGCCCATATATAATGTTAAACTTTCTATTACCCACATTTTAGAAATATAAAGAAGTATTGAAATTGTAATAATATATTTTATTTAACCTAATACATCCACAGTGTTATTTTAACATGTAGTAAATATAAGAAATGAGATATTTTGCTTTTTTATATTACATTTCTGAAATACTGTGTGTTTTACAGCTCATCTCAGTTAAGTCTAGCCACATAGCAAGTGCTTAATAGCCACACGTGGCTAGTGGCTGTCAAATTGGACAGTGCAGCTTTTCCTCATGCTTGTCACTTTGTAGTTACAAGGTGGCTGCCATAGCTCCAGCCATCACATTTGCTTGCAAAACAGGAAGAAAGTAGAAGGGGTTGCTCTAACTCAGGTGTCCCCAAACTTTTTACACAGGGGCCAGTTCACTGTCCCTCAGACCGTTGGAGGTCTGCCACATACTGTGCTCCTCTCACTGACCACCAATGAAAGAGGTGCCCTTTCCTGAAGTGCGGCGGGGGGGCCGGATAAATGGCCTCAGGGGGCCCACCGGCCGTAGTTTGGGGACGCCTGCTCTAACTGCATACATCTCTTTATCATGTAGGCAAGAGTGTTCCCTCCCAGAAATTCTATTAAAATGTAAGCTCCATAAGCACAGGAGTTTTTGCCTGTATGTTCTCAGCTCATTCCCCAGCACCTAAGATAATGCCTGACACATAACAGGTATTTGCCTCAGGTCGAGTTTTGAAGAAAAGCAGATGCTGACTAGGTGTCTGGAGTGCAAGGGGTTCATTAGCAATCAACACCTGTGAAGGGAATGAGGAAGACAATGACTGAGCTGAGGAAGAAGTCAAATTGTGTCCAAGAGAACCAGATGTTGGCGGGTTCAAGCAATTAGGTCTTTTCCTACTTGGCCTTTCATTAAGTGAGTTTTGCAAGAAGCAGGTGGGAGACAATACGGTTCTCAGTGGATATTAGTGTTGTAGGGCTTTCTCCCTAGTTCAGGTAAAAGTTGGGTTCTTGTCACACGGCCATGAAAGATTAGGCTCACAGACACTTTGAAGGGTGAGAAAAATAGTACTTACTGGGCAAAAAGGAAAAAAAATCTTAGCAAAGTGAGAGAGGTTCCTATTAACAGGCCCCCATCTCACAGATTGAATCCCAGGTACCACCTGGAACGGGAGAGGCCAGGCTCCTCCTGCTGCTAATGGCACAAAGTTCCTGAGGTCCCACCCGCTCCTCCCAGTGCACAGGCCGGTCAGAGGTTCTCCGGGGACCTCTTTATACTTGGCTGTCTCATTAGGATGGTCAACTATAAGCTACCAGCTCTCCATATAACAGGTACTAACATATATCCCCATACAAATATTGAAATATATAACATGCATAGTTATAGAAATAGATACTTGAGTTGTAAATATAATCATATATACATGTTTTTATGTATTTATATAAAATTATATTACATTAAAAAGATACTTCAAACTTTTATGCAGCTTCTTAGAAAGATAAACTGAGTCTATTATAATTTCAGAGGCTGCTCGGAGCCTTCAGCTATATGTGACAGATTTTACTGCAAACCAGCATATTCTACACCTCCTGCTGTCGGTCTGACCGTCTTAAGAGATAAAAATACAGGGTAGCAAGGTACACCAAAGGCTGGTCTATGGGAAATCTGCAGTGGAAAGATTTTATCCTCAGGACCCTTTCTGCAGGGGATAGCTGTCTAAATCTGAGGAACGTAGAGGGGGAGATTCTTTTAAGTTCGAATCTATAAGATTTAAGTCCAGGGGAAGTTTCGTGTCCCCTTCCAGCCCAGGAGAACATGCTGACGTCTACGTGCAGCTGCTTGGTGCTCCTCTCTAGCTTTAGGAAAATGAGCTCTAGCATTTACTCTTAGAGCCCCTGCTGCATTCCCAATGTGTCTTTTGAAATAGTGGTAAAATATGTGTAACAAATTTGTCATCTCAACCATTTTTAAGTGTACAATTAATTCAGCGGCATTAATTACATTATGGATGATGTACAACTATCACCACTTCCTGTTTCCAAAGTTTTTCCCATCTCCAAATAGAAACTCTGTAACCATTACACACAACTCACTCTTCCCCTCTTCCCTTAGCCCCTGGCCGCCTCTCATCTTTCTGTCTGTGTAAATTTGTCCATAATATTTCATGTAAGTGGAATCATACCATCTTTGTCTTTTTGTGCTTGGTTTGTTTCACTTATCATAATACTTTCGAGGTTTGCCCATGTGGTCGCATGTCAGAATTTCATTCTTTTTCAGTCTTAATAATATATTTAACTGAAGATATCCAAATGATAATCATTTTAGCATGTAATCACTATGAAATTATTTAAAGCTATTTTACATTTTTTGGGCTAAGATTTTGATATCTGGTGTGTATTTTACGGAACATCTCGTTCAGACGCTAAATTTTAATCAATCTGTATTTAAATTTTATAAAACTTACACTTGAAAAAGTAGATTTACATATCCAAGTTATTCCAATCATGTTTAAAACTTTTCCACTAACTGAATTGAGTTTGGGTTTTTCTTCCCAGCAAAATGTGGTAAAATGTACATAACATACAATTTTATCTATTTGAAAATATGTCATTCAGTATCATGAGGTACACTTACATTGTTGTACATCCATTACTATCATTCATCTCCAGAACCTTTTCCATCTTGCAAAAATGAAACTCTGTACCCATAATCAGTAACTCCCCACTCCTCCCCACCCACAGCCCCACGTGCCACCATTCTACTTTCTGTCTCTAGAGTTTCGTTTAAGTGGAATTACACAGTAATTCACACCTGCAGTCCCAGCACTTTGGGAGGCCAAGGTGAGCAGATCGCTTTAGCTCAGGAGATTGAGACCAGCCTGGACAACATGACAAAATGCAATTTCTACAAAAAATTAGCCTGACGTGGTAGCATGTGCCTGTAGTCTCAGTGGGAGGCTGAGATGGGAGGATCGCTTGGGCCTGGGAGGTCGAGGCTGCAGCAAGACGAGATCATACCTCTGTATTCCAGCCTGGGCAACAGAGTAAGACTCTGCTTTAAAACAATCATTTTAAGTGTCTGCTACATACCAGGCACTAGGGACATAGTAGTAAAGAAAACAGGCCAGGCACAGTGGCTCACGCCTGTAATCCCAGCATTTTGGGAGGCCAAGACAGGTGGATCACCTGAGGTCAGGAATTCAAGACCAGCCTGGCCAACACAGTGAAACCCCGTCTCTACTAAAAATACAAAAATTAGCCAGGCGTGGTAGTGAGCGCCTGTAATCCCAGCTACTTGGGAGGCTGAGGCAGAACAATTGCTTGAACTTGGAAGGCAGAGGTTGTAGTGAGCCGAGATGGCACCACTGCACTCTACAGTGCAGTGACAGAGTGACAGAGCAAGACTCCAGCTCAAAAAAAAAAAAAAAAAAAAAAGCAGACAAAATTCCTGTCCTCTTGGAGTTTATGTTCTTATCAGTGAGAGAGAAAGAGAGAGAGAGACAATAAACAAATGTGTGTGGGGTGTCTGTGTGTGTGTGTGTGGAGGAGAGGTGGGCTGCTGTTTGATGTAGGATGTCCTGGGAAGGCTTCTAGACGTTGGTGACCTTCGAGCAGAGCTGTAAGGGAGCAAGGTCAGTAGTGTGCCGTCTTAGAGGAAAGTGAATGCTAGACGAGGGAGCAGCAGGTACAGAAGTGCTGACGAGCAGGTGTACTCAGGATGTTCTGGAAGCAGCAAGGAGACCTATGTAGCTGGAAGGAGCCCAGCTAGGGTGGTAAGAGACGGGCCAGAGAGAGACAGTTCGACCTTGAAACTCTTCCAAGGACTTGGGCTTCTACTTTGCCTGAGATGCACAGCCACAGGAGACTTCTGAGTGGAAAGTGACGTGACTTCCTCAGGGAAGGAACGGTGAAATCTTGGGGATGAAAAACGTAAAGAAAGACTAGGGTCTCTCCCATCTGTGAGTCACAACCGTCTCAGGCCTAAGGAATTTATCGCATCCTGTGCCCGTCGTGTCTTAGAGGAGCTGCCCACTCTGTCATCAAAAACCAGCAGATCAGGGACAGCTGAAGCCAGCCTCACTGCCAAGGTTAGGGCAGACCTGGCCATTCTGATTTCAAGTCTTTTTGAAAGAAAAATACCTTCCTGAGTATGCAGGGTACTTAACACTATCCATAACTTACTGTGTGATCTTGTATCTTGGAGCCTCTGATTCTTCACCTGTGAAATGGGAAGAATAATCACGGTAAAACTGCCTGTTATCTCATAGGGCTGGGGTAAAGGCTATAGGAGAAAACACACGTGAAACATATAAAGTGCCGGCAACTGGTAGTCACCTCCTTCTACTTCTTGAAACTATCCCCTTGCTTTTTGTGACGTGACTTTTTTTTTACATAAAATGTACAGTTTTAACCATCTTTAAGTGTACAGTTCAGTGGCAATACATTTTTGTGCAGCCATCACCAACATTCATCCCCAGAACTTTTTTCATCTTGTAAAACTGAAACTCTACCCATTCAACAATAACTAATAATTCTCCCCTCCCCTCAGCCCTTGGCAACTACCATTCTACTTTCTGTCTCTATGAATTTGATTACCGAAGTATCTCTTATGAGTGGAATCATATAGTATTTGTCCTTTTGTGACTGTATTATTTTACTTAGCATAATGTCTTCAAGATTCATTCATGTTGTAATGTATGCCTGAATTTCCTTTTTTAGGGCTGAATGTTATTCCATTGTATACATACACCACATTTGTTTATCTGTTCACTCATCAATGGATACAAGTTATTACTATGAACTTTTGGTTATTGTGAATAATGCCACTATGGACACACACACACACACACACACACACACACTTCTTCATATACAGTATGCCCAGAAGTGAAGTTGCTAGGTCAAATGGTTATTCCCTTTTTACTTTTTTGAGGAACTGTGCTACTGTTTTCCAGAGTAGTTCTACCATTTTACATTCCTACTGGCAATGTCCAAGGGTCCAGTTTTCTCCACATCCTTACCACACTTATTTTTTTGTTTTTTATAGTAGACATCCTAATAGGTGTGAGTAATCGGTGTGAGGTGGCATCTCATTGTGGTTTTGATTGGCGTTTCCTTAATGATTAGTGATGTTGAGCATCTTTTCTCGTGCTTATTGTCTGCTCATAAGTCTTCTTTAGAGAAATGTTTATTCCGGTCCTTTGCTTATTTTTGAATCAGGTTTTTTGTTTTGTTTTTGTTGACTTTTAAGAGTTCTCTGTATATTCTGGCTATTGACTCTTTGTCAAATAAGAGATTTGCAAATATCTTCTCCCATTCTGTGGGTTATCTTTCTATTGTGTTGACAGTGTCTTTCGTTGCACAAAAGTTTTAAATTTTGATGAAGTCAAATTTGTCTATTTTTCTATTTGTTGCCTGTGGCTTTGGTGTTATGTTCAAGAAATCATTCCCACATTACTGTCATGAAGCTTTTGCCCTGTGTTTTCGTCTAGGAGTTTTTAGTTTCAGCTCTTTCAATTAGGTCTTTCATCCATTTTGATTAATTTTTGTATGTGGTGTGAGGTACAGGGATGGCACAACTTTTCTGATTAATTTTTATGAGTCTTCCTCATGCTTTTTTGTTCTTTTCTGTAGTACATATTGGGTGTCTGAGGTTTGTCGCCAACTCCTTTTGTTTCTGCTAGGCCTGCTTTCTCAGGAATTCTCAGCTACACTTGCCTGTCACCCTCATGAAGATGATTCTCCACATTTCTATTTCTGGCATGTACCTCTCTCTTGAGCCCCATGACCCCATTGAAGTAATCTGATATTGTGAAATATATATATATTTGGTCTTCTCCCCTTGGAATCTCCAAGGTGATAAGCATGTCCTTTGCATGCTAATGAGATGCCTGGTGGCTGCAACCCATACACAGCTTCAGGACGGAGGCTGCTGTCTGAAAGGCCAAGCCAGTGTCCAGGGAGGAGAGAAGGGCTGAAGGCTAACTCGCGCACCAATGGCCAGTTATTTCCTCAGCTGTGCCTACATGATGACGCTGCCATAAAAACCCAAAAGAACTGGGTTCAGGGATCTTCTAGCTGAACGTGTGGTGGCGACTGGGGGTGGTGTGTTCAGAGAAGGCATGAAAGCTGCTGAAAAACAACAACAACAACAACAACTTTTGTGAACTGTTTGAAGAGGTTTATTCTGAGATAAATAAGAGTGACGGTGGCCCGTGACACAGCCTCAGGAGGTCCCGAGAACATGTGCCAAAAGTAGTTGGGTTGTAGCGTGGTTCTATACATTTCAGAGAGACAGAAATGACAGGCAAAGACATGAATCAATACGTGTAAGGTATGGGGGCAGGCATAGAGGCTTCCAGACTACAGGTGGATTCAGAGACTTTCTGATTGGCAATTGGTTGAAAGAGTTAAGCTTTGCCTGAAGAGCTGAAGTTGGCATACGGAAATGTTTGAGTTAAGATAAAAGGGGTTGTGGAAGCTACGGTTTGTGTTACTAAATGAAGCCTCCGAGTAATAGGAGACTAGATGGTCTCCTTAAGAGAGACTAGATGGTAAACGTCTCTTATCAGACTTTATTATCATTATTGTTACTATCATTTTTTTGAGACAGTATCTTGCTTTGTTGCCCAGGCTGGAGTGTAGTGGCATGATGACAGCTCACTGCAACCTCTACCGCCAGGGCTCAAGGAGTTCCTCTGCCTCAGCCTCCGGAGTAGCTGGGACCACAGGCCCATCTCCTTTCTGCCTCCCACGTGCAATAACACCTTCTTTTGCAGTTCTCTTCATGCTCGTTCCCTGCTCTTCACCCACACTGTCCCACCTTGGTTCGGGGACTGGCTGATTTCTTATCCAAGTGATCACAGCTGTCAGCCTCTGAGCTCTCTTTTGGCCTTTCCTACCCTCCAGTCCAGTACTGGCCCCTGCAAAGTCACTCTTCCCAGGCACAGCTCAGATTGTAATTGCTCAAATTCAGAACTCCCAGCGTCTGTGGATTAAAGTTCCAGCTCCATCCTGGCCCAGTGCCCTGTCTGATCAGCCCAGCTCTGCCTCACCAACCTGTTTCCCACAGGCTGCCTTCCAGGCAGGCTCCTGCCCCAGTTCTCAGCCTCTCCTCTGCCTGCCTCTGCCCAGCACTGCAGGCACTTTTGGTGTTCAGTCTGCTGAATCCTGTCCTTGGAGATCCTCCACCTTTGCAGTTCCAGCAGCCTCCACCTCCTTCCACCTCTTACCTTCTCCCCAGCAGCCCAGCCCAGAGTCACACCTAGAAGTTTGCCACTGCCCAGAACTGTCCCACCTAAACTCCCACTGGAAATGCTCTTCTTTAACCATGAGTTGGAGCTGTGGCTTCTCTTACCATGTCACGCTCATGAGACCTGCTGCAAATCCACATTCCCCTTCTTAGCCAATGCCTCCCTGTCCTCCTGATCCACCTGTCTCCCAGGGGGCTTTATTCTTTTGCTCATTTTGGAGCCCACATTGTGCCTTTGCAATCATGTTCAGCCGCTTCTCAGTGCTCCTGATTTCAGGCTGGTGCCACCCAAAGAGACTCTGGTGTCTAATTCTGCGTCCTGCTCTCAAGGGCTGCCTGGCACTGTTCGAGAAAGCCACAGAGCCCAGCTAGTTGGTGTTGTTACCAAGTTATGATAACTTAATGCTGAGCCTCTCAGTGCTGCTGGGACAGGCTTTTCAAAAAATCTAGCCAGTTTCCTGTCTGTTTCAATTCCCACAGCAGCTGTTCCCATCCTTTACCTCCTTCTCTATCTCTTCAGCCCCTTCCCTTTAAGCTGCCATCTGACGTCTCATGAAAATCAATATTATCAGCTCTGTTTCTTCTTTTGTTCTCCACCAAATTCCTGGGGAATGTAATCTCTGTACTCCTGCTCCCATATCTTCACCTTCCGCTTGTCCCCTAACACACCGAAATCAGGCTTCATTCACTTGTGCCAGTAGAAATGCTTTTATTCAGGGCCACTAGAGGCCTCAGGGTTAGCAAAGACCATGAATACCTTGTATTGTCTACTTGACCTCTTTCAGACATTGGACATGGTGGATTGCCATCTCCTTGAAGTTATCTTCTTCTTAAAGAGACACCTTGAGGGCGGGGAGAATGAGGGTTATGCTCCTTTGCAAGGAATTGCAAATCTGAGTTTTAAGAGGTCCAGACTCTTGCAGTGTTTTCATATATATATATATATATATATATATATATATATATATATATGTGTGTGTGTGTGTGTGTGTGTGTGTGTGTGTGTGCGTGCGTGTGCGCGTGTGCGTGTGTGTGTGTGTGAGGAAGATTTCCATGAAGGGCATAACACTGGCCTTTCTTCTGGTGCTGCTGCACGGAGCCACAAGTGTGGGTGACATTGATTTATGATCTCTTATGTTGCAGGAGCCTCTTATATTTTGCCTCCCACATTTATTCTGAAGCTTCTGATCATACCGAGTGACTTATCCCTTGTTAGAGTTTTATAACATCATGATGATATAAAGCTTTTCTGTTTACAGAGAAATTTTGCATCGACTATCTATCTCATTTGATTCTCACAATAACTCTGGGGGTAATAAGGGCTGGGATTATTATCCCCACTTTACAGATAAGGAAACTCAGGCTACATTGGGTTAAGGGACTTGCCTAGAATTTCATGGGGATAGATGGAAGAATGCAACGGTGTTCAAAACCAGCAGTCCTAGACTTTGGTATCCATTTGCTCAACCTTTGAGGACTTTAGTGGTGAAAGTGACTCTGGGAAAGAGGTGAGATACATTGTATTTTCCAGTACACTACTTCTTCAACAGTTAATCTTGGGTGATAAGGATACAGAGAGGGCTCAGATATTATTTTTACCTTTATTTTCCTTTTTTTTTTGAGATGGAGTTTTGCTCTTTCACCCAGGCTGGAGTGAAATGGTACAGTCTCAGCTCACTGCAATATCCACCCCCTAGGTTCAAGTGATTCTCCTGCCTCAGCCTCCCAGATAGCTGGAATTTTAGGCACCCACCATCGTGCCTGGCTAATTTTTGTATTTTTAGTAGAGACAGGGTTTCACCATGTTGCCCAGTCCAGTCTCAAACTCCTGACCTCAGGTAATCCACCCGCCTCAGCCTCCCAAAGTGCTAGGATTACATGTGTGAGCCACCACGCCTGGCCTATTCTTACCTTTATTTTCAAAAGAAATTCTGTCAGAAATAATTAAGGAGGGCAACAGCATTATTTTTTATTTATGAATGTCTGATTTTAGAATTTCACCTTTGAGTGTTTATTAGAAATTCTCAATTAATGTCCTAGTACTATGAATTTGATGGATTTAGTAGTTTCTTGTTTTTTTTTTGTTTTTTTTTTTTTTTTTTTAAACAGAGTCTTACTGTCACCCAGGCTAGAGTGCAGTGGCGTGATCTTGGCTCATTGCAACTACCTCCTGGGTCCAAATGATTCTCCTGCCTCAACCTCCCAAGTAGCTGGAATTATAGGTATATACCACCATACATGGCTAATTTTAGCATTTTTAGTGGAGACAGGGTTTCACCATCTTGACCAGGCTGGTCTCGAACTCCTGACCTTGTGATCTACCCGCCTTGGCCTCCCTTGGATTACAGGCATGAAACACCACACCTGGTTGGATTTAGTAGTTTCCAATTTGGGGTTAAGGATGGCATTTGTAGCCTTATATCAGCTTCAGTGTCTAATTTATTTTGTTTATGTGAACTCAAAATCCATCCAGCCAAGAAGAGAATTTCAAGTGGTTTTTTTAACAGCTTACTTTGCAATCCCTTCAATTACAATAATCTATAAACTTGAACATGCAGTAGGTAGATGTTTTTAATTTGTTTTAAGATTGAACCTTGAGACCAAACTTTTCTGCTTTGTAAGATCAAGACAGTTTCAGCCACTTCAAAGAATGGTTATCAGTAGGGCATGCATTGGTGTAACAGGGGCCTGCAATATTATAATATTCAATAAATCACAACTGTCCCTTTGTTCTACAGGTTGAAGGAAAACATTGACAACTGTCCCCCATGCTGGGGATTCATGGTAGCGCTGGTCTGGTACAGGGATTTTTAATTTTCAGGGTTTTGTGAACTTGAATGAAGAAAAATCCCTTTATTATTACTGACCTCTGACTGAAATGTAATATATCGCCCAATGATAGGGACACCGTAGGCAACAGATTTGTATTAGGAGTGCCTGTGACTTCATCGCTAATGGAAATCACAGATATTTTCACTTCTTCTTGCAGATAATCTCAAGCTAGGATTTACACTTATAACTAGAAATTATTGTAAGCAAATAGTTATTGAAATTATTGTAAGGTGTTAGACCTACAACTAGATCTTGTTACTTACTGTTAGATACGCCAATTGTGTTAATGTTTTGTTTCATGCATTTAAAGAAAATATTCTGAGAAAGTGTCCATAGGTTTTACCAAGCTATTGAGATGGTCTGTGGCATCAAAATGGTTAAAGACCCCTGTTCTGATGCCGTGGAGCTGTGGTAGAGGGGTTAGGAGGCCTGTGGGACCTGCCAGTGTGGGGAGTTGCTGGAAAGAGCTTGGAAGAGATCAGGGTCAAATCTCTCCTCCTCTGCTTTTTAGTTTTGTGACCCGGAGCCAATTACTGGCCTGAGACTGAATTTCCACATCTGTAAAACAGCAATATTCCAACACACCTTAGCTGTTTTAACACACGCATGAAGCCATTCCTAGGTAAATTCCTCTTTACCTTCCTCCCAACTCTGTTCTGTTTCCTCCTGTAGGATATGAGAGGTTTTAGTAGATGGTCTCTCTAAGGTCTTTTAAATGCATCGTGATTCTACATTTTTCTTTTAATTAAGGCCACACCACACAGTCTGTTGTTAAGTCAGAGGTGGTATTGCAGTGCCTCCGTGGATGTCTGTAAATCTTCCCTTCCCGGAGCCGCAGCGAGCCATTCAAACCCTTCCTGACCCTCCCACTGTTCACCTTGGCTCTCCCTGGCTCACCTCCAGCCTGAGCTCATGGGTTGGGAATGCGTAGGCTGATCCTCTGCTCACTGGAGTGCTTGCAAGAGGGCCTTGGGGTAACACGTTCTGAGACCAATTCCTACACTGTTTGCATCAGTTGATAGCAGGCCTGGGAAACCCATTAATCATTGTCCTCAGTGGCTCTGCAGACCCATGTTTGTTCTCACTGCTTCTCTATCTGCTGTTCCAAGCCAACTGTTCTGAGATGGAAAATGCAGCCTATTGTTGTCTTGGTGGAAAGGCGCTAAAATGATGGGATACTTTTCTTTATACAGGAAGTTAGGAGTATGTGGGGTGGGGGAAATGGCTCAATGCCTTCATGAAACCATATCCTGACTCCTTTTTTTTTTTTTAATCCTGAATCAGAAAAGTTTTTGTGGTCACTGGGTTCAGATGTAATGCGTTTTGTGGTTTTGTTGCCTGGTCATTTAACTGACCTGGGTCCCGGAATCATGTTCTATTTCAACTCAATTTTCAGAGTGGGTGAACACGTATGGTGTGCCCAGCTGACTGCTGCATTGCTCATTAAAATGATTGCCAGACTCTCGGCCCGATGGGCATCTCTCTGCACTCAGCATGTCCTCCTCCATGTCCTGGTCCGGACATAGAGCCTCCACTCCAGCTCAGAGCCCAGATTCTAACCTCCAGTGCCCCTCTCAGGCCCACAAGAGAACTGAGTGTAAGGAAACAGTTGTTTCTGAGACTGAGCTGAGCCAAGAGAGGTGGATGGTGCATTTAGGCTCTTAAATATCACTGGTAGGATTCTGGCTAGGGACTGTGGAGGTGAGAGGGTCGCTCTTCCTTCAGGACGTCGGAGAGGTAGGTGTGCTATGAATTATAGACTGTCCTTGAAGCTCTCATTTCTTTTCAAGCCACAGAGTAAGACAGTGGTGTGGCACAGGGCCTGACAGCATGGTCTTTGGGGTCAGACCAACCTGGGTTTGCATCCCACTAATGGCTGGGTGGCTTTTTTTTTTGACAGGGTCTCACTCTGTCGCCCAGGCTGGTATGCAGTGGCAGTCTCAGCTCACTGCAACCTCCACCTCCCGGGCTCGAGCGATCCTTCCACTTCAGCCTCCTAAGTAGCTGGGACCACAAGTGTGTGCCCCCATGTTTGCCTAATTTTTGTATGCTTTTGCAGAGATGGGGTTTTGCCATGTTGCCCAGGCTGGTCTTGAATTCCTGAGTGAAGCAATTCACTCAACTTCGTTTCCCAAATTGCTGGGACTACAGGTGTGAGCCACCATGCCAGGCCTTGACTGTGTGACCCTAAGCATGTTACTTAAACTCTCTGTGCCTCAGTTTCCTTAATTGTAAAATGATAGTAGTCTCCAACTTTGAGGGTGATTTTGAGGCCTGGATAAATTAATATGTGTAAAGCACTTAGAACAGTGCCCAGCATAGAGGAAGATGATTACCTTTGTCATGATTCCTGTTTATCAGAGTGAAAGGACTCTGAGCAGTGGGCTCTCTATCTGGCTGCCTCCCTGCCCTGCAAGCTGCTTGCTGTTCACCATTCTCCTCCTGGTTAAGTACGGGCATCTGCGTCTTCAGAGAGGGCTCCACTGCAGACCCTTCCATAGGCATGCCTGCCCAGAGGCTGCAAATGTGGTGGTCAGCTGCTTCTCTGAAGTTGCAGCCTTGGAGAGGAATCTAAAAAAAATGCCAGCCTCCTGAGTGTCCTGCACGGTCATCTATCCCAGAGAATGTCTGACATTAAGGTTTGTGATGAAGTTAAGCTCTTCTGAGAGATTTCATAAATACATTCCAGATACAGTATTAACCAAGCCCACTGCTGGGCCTTTCTGTATGTTTACTGTCACCAGGAGATTGGGGGAATCATTGTTTCAGCCAGCTGTGGGGAGGGAGTTTGGGTGAGTTTAATTTGGTGGCTAGTAGCAACAGAGGTAACTAACCCATACTGAGCCCTACCGTTTTGAATGTCCCCATCTAGCCTCAGGTGTTGGTGAGGTTATCCCACCACACCGATTGCTTGAAGGAATTGTCAGCTCAGCCTCCTTGTGCTCAGGATCTCTGTAGTTAGCCAGGCCTCCTGAATCTATCTGCCTTATGAGTTTGCATAGCAGGAGGGGAGGAAGCAAGCCTTCATGTAGCCTCGTGAGTTATGAAAAGGCTGATGGCCCAAGGCGGGTGTCCCCGTCTGCCCTCTCCAAGATTCCTCTGGTTCAAATGAGGTGTTTGTAGAAGGCCTAGAATAACAGCTTTCATTCATCAAGACTGGATGGGTAGGTGGATGGATGGGTGGGTGGATGGATGGATGGATGGATGGATGGATAGATGGATGGATCAGTAGGTAGATGGATGGGTGGGTGGCTGGATAGGTGGATGGATGGATGGATGGATGGATGGATGGATAGATGGGCGGATCAGTAGGTGGATGGATGGATGGGTGGCTGGATAGGTGGATGGGTGGATGGATGGACAGATGGACAGATGGATGGATGGATGGATGGATGGATGGATGGATGGATGGGAGGATCAGTAGGTGGATGGATGAGTGGGTGGCTGGATGGATAGATGGACGGATGGGCAGATCAGTAGGTGGATGGATGGGTGGGTGGATGGATGGTTGGGTGGCTGGATGGGTGGATAAGTGGATGGATGGATGGATCGATGTACAGATGGATGGACAGATGGACAGATGGATGGATGGACAGACGGACGGATGGATGGGCAGATCAGTAGATGGATGGATGGGTGGGTGGCTGGCTGGATGGGTGGGTGGGTGGATGGATGGATGGATAGGTGGATGGATGGATGGTGGGTAGATGAATGGGTAGAGTCATGATTGCACTCTTCTAGATGCTGGAGATAAAGCAATAAGCACTTCATAAGCACTGCTGTGATAAAACCCATTCCTGTTGTTCAGTGCTAGAGGGAATAGTGAAGAAGTATACACATTGGCCATTCCAGAGTGCCTTCTCACAAAGAAGATTAGCCTCTTTCCTTATATCCTTTCATCTTGATCCAAGCCACTCATGATTCCTTCCCATCCCCATAACAGAATCTACCCATCTCGAAGCCATCACCTGCTGTATTGCCTGGGGCTGGAAACTGAGCCTCCTAGCAACTTTCTGATGTGTGTTACATGTTACTGTTACCATTTCATGGATGAGCAGACTGAGGCTGGAGGAGACCAGGTGCCTGAAGGGGAGGAGGACTTGAGGGTTTAATTCTTAGTTCTCTGTTAAGTGCTAGTTTTTAGTGTTTTTTGTACTGTACTCCTCACTGCTCCGCTCTTCCAGCAGAGGCGGTGAAGGCGTCTAAGCCCATAGACAGTGTGTAAAAAAGAAGCTCTCGGACCTCTAGAGGCCTGGAGGAAGCCAAGGCGACCCTCTTGTACTCTGTCATGCTTCCTATAAACTGCTTCAAATGAAACCCCAACCCCAGCCTGTGATCGCGTCTTCAGAGTACTGCCAAGGCTTTGAAATTCAACATCCTCTTTGCTACATGTCACATGCTTCCCAGGCACATAGCAGGTGTTCAGCAAAGGAGTCCTGGAACTAGAGGGTTGGCCCAGCAGCTCTGATGGAGCCCCAGCTCTGGGCACTGGTGGGCATTTCCTCTCCACTTAGGCAGGGAGATGACAGCTGTCTTGCCAGCTGCAGGGGGAGGCCTTCCGTTATGAGATTAACTGGCGCCTGCCCTTTTGCTGGAAACTTGTGGGAAGTGGCTGAGAGCTCTCCAGTGCTTAAGAAGTGGGTTTTGGAAAACAAACAAGATCTTGCCTACGCAGGAGTAGGAATGAAGCAAAGGTTAGACATGGCTTTGGGGAGCTTTTTTCTTTTTCTTTTTGGTTTAGTTGAATAACAGCCTAGAAGGAATTCTTCAAGTTGAAAGTGAGCCTTAGTCCCTTTGAAAGTAGGTCCATAAACTTGTGTAGAGGACAATGAGTTCTCTGTGCTTAGAGTAAATTTAATGACAACTATAATTTGTAAAAAGCATTATAATTTACAAAGCCCTTTCCACATGCATTGTATGCGTATATACGTACTATGCGTGACCTTTCTCTTTAAGACTATTTATCCCATGATTTGAGGGTTCCTAGCCAATTTTTTTTAAAAGATTTTTTTTTTTTCCAAAGATGCATAGTCTCTTCACTCTGCCTGTAGGATAGTGGAAAGAACACAGGCAGGCCTCAGTTTACCCAGCTGCAAAACAAGGACAATAGGAGAGTTGGGTCCAGGGAAGGTTTGCCTCTTACAGGCTCAGGAGCCTCCTGGAGTGTGGAGAGTGGGAGCTTAGTTGACTCTGAACACGGTGGGCGGTTCAAGGGCTGCCCGGCACACGTGGTGGGAGCTCCAGACATCAGCTGCAGGAAGGTTCCCTCAGATGCTGCTAGCTCAGAGGATGTAGAGCAGTCTCTTTCTGAAGCCAGGTGGTGAGGCTGAGGCCCACAGGCCTATGGGCAGTTGGGCTGTCCTCCTACACCTGGTTCTCAAGGTGATCTGCCTGTGTCCCTGTCCCCCACTGTGCTAATTCTTGAGTGTAGCCCCTGAGTGGTGACTAGCATTTCCCTCCGTGAATTAGAGAGAACCACGATGTAACCTCTGCCCGAGGCTCCAGCGGGGACCCTGACCCCGTGCCCACTCTGCTCTCCCCTGTGGAGCTCTGCCTCTTCCACTCTCTGTGTGCCCTCCTCTGTCCTCTTCCTGCCTCCATTCATCTTTCCTTTCTCGTCTTCCCTCCTCCGTAATCATGGAGCTGATTGGTTTTAACTGTATTTTATGTTTCTTGCTCCTTACCTCAAACATTAATTCATTAAATGGTCTCATAGTCAAGGGAGAACATCTTTAAGGTTGCTTTATTTGTGAATTATGTGTGTTTCAGTTAGTTTTTTTTTTTTTTTTTTTCTGAATAATTAGTGAAGCATCCCGGCCAGGGTCATTTCTAGGGGTGCTGTCCTCCGTCTCCATCCTTACAGTGGGGAGAGCAACACTTCCTCCTGAAGCAGCAGTGGCCAAATGAGGGACTGAATGCATCCATACGGTGGCAGACCCTGGCTCTTCTACCTGAGTAGGGAAATGTCACTGGTTGCTGAATGCTCCCAGGCAGCAGCCTCAGCTTTTCTGGAACTCACTTGAGATGGACTCAGACACTGTGGTTTTGAAGACTTTGTTTTAGCGGTTCCTTGGGCTGGAATCAGCCCCGTCAGCAGTTGCTGGTGGAGGTGACGGGGTGTTCCCGAGAGTGGATGAGTTATCTACATCTGTCTTACTCCCCAGCTAACTTGCTGGAGGCTGGCAGCTGCCTCCCTGAAAGCCCAGGGTGACTCCCCACTGTGTGTGGGTAGGCTCCCCAGGCCCTCTCCATGGGCTTTCCCTGGCTTTCCCTCCTGCTTTCTTCAGTCCCACCTCAGGCCCTTGCCCCCGGGGTAGGCGGGTTGTTGATAGGGAGGGGCAGTTCCGGGGTGGGGTGGGGAAAGAAAAGCCTGGATGCGAGGACCCCTGAGGTTGTCTGTGACACTCTGCCCACTGGTCAGTGTTGCTTTTGGCCCTCCTCCTGCCCCCATCCATACATATGGCCAGTTCCCTCCTTTTATTCTCCAGCTCTTCGATGTTCAATATGGGAGTCACAAGCCACATGGTTAGGGCACTTGAAACACAGCAAGTCCACAGTGAGCTGTGCTGTAAATGTAAAAATACTCACCTGATTTTAAAGCCTTAGTATAAAAAAAGATGATCAAATATTTTATCAATACATTTCAGACTGATTATGTGTTGAATTTTTGGTATAGAAGATTAAAATATTCAAATTAACTTCCTGTTTCTTTTCACTTCTTTAGAAAAAATGTGGCTCTCAGAAAATTTAAAATTGCATGTGGGGCTCACATTGTATTTCTATTGGGGTGATTCTTAACTGGTGGCTGTGTTGCCTTCCAGGGACATTTGACAGTATTTGAAGACATTCTTTATTGTCTTCAAATGTCAGGATGGTCTTGGGGGAGTGGGCTTGTTGGTACTAGCACCTAGTTGGAAGAGGCCAAGGATGCTGCTAAACATCCTGCAATGCGCAGGATAGGCCCCTGCAACAAAAATTATCTGGCCACAAATGTCAGTAGTGCTGAGGTTGAGAAACCCAGTTCTATTGGGTAGCACTGTTTCACTCTCACTTTTAATGAACCAATCCTCTCTTATTGACTATGACACCAAAATTGGAGGTCTTAGGTCATAGTAGAAAGAGCATAATGGCCAGAGTCAGATACCTGTGACCCTGGGCAGGTTATTTAGCATTTCAGAGCCTCCACTTCCTTATCTGTGAAATGGGCCAATCATACCTACTTTATAGGATTCTCGTTTGGACTAAATAAATAAAATTGAATGTAGCATACCTGATACATGGTTGACCCACTAAATAGAAGTTAGCATTATTGTTAAAATTTATGTCACTCTGTGGACTCTCTGGATCAACTATTAGGATTTCTACACATCTTTTAGATTTTCTATGAGTACCTGACACTCAAGAGATAGAAAACTAAATTCATAATTTTGTACTTTCCCTCCCACTTCCTAAATTTATTCTTCTTTCTGACTTTCATTCTTAGTTCACAGGATCACCATTCATTCCCACTCTGAGAATCGGAGTCAGTTTCACTTCCTCCTTCTACCCTCTAGCCTAAATTTGCAATCTCTTAACCTTCATACTTAAGTGCCTCTCATCCAACCCCTCCTTTACGTCCTTGCCTAGTGGGACCTCTGCACCTACCACGAGTGGCTTCCTGCCAGGTCCTTGCCTCTGCTCTTTCCCAGTCCTCACTATGTATAGAGTTCTTTTGCTCAGAAGCCTTTGGTGTCTTTTTTTTTGCTAAAGTGTGAGTATCCATGGGCAGAAAATGTGACGTGTCTGTCTCTATTTCCCTAGTACCCAATATGATGCCTAGGAAATAGATGTTCCTTCAGTGTTTTTTTTTTGTTTTGTTTTTGTTTTTTAATGAATACATAGATGAACAAATAAATGATAACTATCCTTTTCCTCTTGGTACATGCTTAAGATCAGGTATTACAGGGAGCTAGGGTAGTGGTTTCCAGATGCCCTATTTTCCTTTAATAGTTTTGCAGGGTTTCAACTATGCATACCCTAACCTACCTTTTCACACCACCCCACCACCTCCTCCACCTCCTCCACCACTTCCACCACCTTTCTGAGTCTGAGCTAGAGAATCATTTTGTTTTCTCTGAAGGGTTATAGTGATGATGCCTTAGACCTGGGTCCCGCAAATCCTGCCTTCCATATGTGGGCTTCCTCAGCCAGCCTGAGCCAGCCATGGCTCACAGTCTGCAAGCCCAGGCCTGCCTCCAGAGGGAAAGTGCCCTGGATGCCCAGGCATGCCTTCTTCTTGGTGGCCAAAGAATTCCCAGACAGCTCCCAGCAGGCTGTGAGGAAAGGCTTTCCAGAAACGTGCCCTTAAAGATGCTCTGATGGAGAAAACATAACATGTTCTTTGGCAGGTCGTAGGTATCTATCATACAGTAATCACAGGCAGTTGGGATGGTGTAGGATTGGAGCTTCCCAGTGTCTAGACACTGTGGTCTATTCACTGTTTCAAAAACATTTTAATTACAAACCACTTTACGATATAAGGTGACCCACTTGGTGTAGGGAGTTATCAAGAACTTCTGAGTAAGTTTGCTAACTTCTTTTGTGGCAGCTGCAAGTTGAGTCAAAACTACTTTCCACTGGTGAATATGGGTTGTCTGGCCTGGAAGGCATGTGTGAGATGCTGTAAGGGGCTCGCTGTTCTCTTATCATCTGCAAGGCTTCAAAGCTCCGCTGGTGGGAAAGGCTCTCACGTGCAAACACGCTGGGATTTGTCTCTTGAAGAATCAGGGTTCCATCTTGTGTGGGTTGGATACCAGATGTGTATTCAACCCCTGCAAGATAGATCAAGGTGCCTTTGACCAAATCGCTTTTCTCTTGGGAAACTTGAGGATTTTCTGTCACCTCTAACTGGCTTTGTGACATCTGAAGCTGTTTTCTGTATCTGAAGCTAGTTATTTCAGTGGTAAAAGGTAGTAAAACCCCCACCTATTTTCGGCTTTCGTTCCTTTTCTCCTCCAACCCCAAAATTTGTGCTTCAAAATAAGTTGTTTCACAGACAAAGTTGTGTGTATTAGGTGACAACATCTTCTCTCCATTTTTGTAAAGTATAAAGTCACATCACTGTCTGTCAGCATTTCTAATCAGCCACAGATAATCTGTGTTCGCACGAAATTAACAAAATCCCATGCAAAATTAAGCAATAGTGGTGATTAATAGCATGAGTCCAGAGTTGGACAGATTTGGGTTTGAAACTTAACTCTGCCTTCTACCAGATAAACACCTTTAGTAGCTGGACTTCAACTACAGTGTCCTTTCCTGAAATAAAGAGGTAAAATAGTTCCTATCTTATAAGTTAGTTTCTCCCTTATTTAATAAGATAATATATGTAAAGCCCCAAGACAGTATGTTCATAAATATTGGCTATCATATTTCAGTTCACCTCAGTGTGCATCTGATTTGGGGTAAAGGTATGATTTGATTTGATTTAATTGACTGATTGATTTGACAGATATTTACCAGTACCTGCTAAGGATCAGGGACTTCTCTAGCCTCTGAGGATACAGCTATGAATAAGAAACAAGGTCCCTGCTTTAGTGGAGCTTATGTTCTAGAGGGAGACACACACTGTGAACTATTTAACAAATAGAAAAGATGGCCAGGCATGATGGCTCACGCCTGTAATCCAAGCACTTTGGGAGGCCAAGGTGGGCAGATCATTTGAGGTCAGGAGTTCAAGACCAGCCTGGTCAACATGGTGAAACCCCATCTCTATTTAAAAAAAATAAAAAGAAAACATAGCTGGGTGTGATTGCGTGTGCCTGTAATCCAAGCTACTTAGTAGGCTGAGGCAGGAGAGTTGCTTGAACTTGGGAGGCGGAGGTTGCAGTGAGCCAAGATCACTCCAGCCTGGGCAACATAGCAAGACTCCATCTCAAAAAAAAAAAAAGAGAGAGAGAGAGATGTGGGCCAGATGAGCCTGCAATCCCAGCACTTTGGGAGACCCAGACAGGTGAGTTCAGGAGTTTGGTACCAGCCTGGGTAACATGGTGCAACCCCATCTACAGAGAAATACAAAAAAATTAGCTGGACATGGTGTTGTGCACCTCTAGTTCCAGCTACTCCAGAGGCTGAGATGGGAGGATTGCTTGAGCCTAGGAGGTCAAGGCTGCAGTGAGCCATGATTGTACCACTGCACTCCAGTTTAGGTAACAGAGTAAGACCCTGTCTCCAAAAAGAAAAAGAAAAAAAAGAGAGATGTTGGGTTGTGATAAGCACTATGCAGAAAATAAACAGGGAAATGTGAGAGTGTAATGGGTGGGGCTGAGAAGGTATCATCTCTCTCATCTCCAGGGAGTAGGATGTTTGAGCTCAGACCTGAATAGTGAGAAGGAGGTATGTTCAAAGATCTGAGGGAAGGGCATCTAGGGTAGGAAGACCGGCAAGGAGCTCCATTAGACTTTCAGAGGTACAAAAAATGGCCTCTGGGTTCCCCGAAATAACTTCTTAGAACACCCCTCACATCCAAGGGCAAGGGGTTATGGGGAGGGATGCATTGGACAGCGTGATCTAAACCTGCGTTTGGTGAAAAGATGGAAATATTTACTATGAGGGAAAATGCGCTGGCCCCTGATCTAAGGTCCCTTTCAGCTTGGACAGTGCATACACGTGCAAACGCAGGTAAGAAGGGCAGCTTGCCAGTGCAGGAAAAGTCAGCCTAGCAGCCTTCTGGGCACCCAGGCTCCAGGCGGGGCTTACTCACCAGCCTAGAGATACCCCAACAAAGGCAGTGTGTCTGTCAAGGAATGCAAACCGCCTCCAGCCTTGAACTGCTGGGATCACAGTGTCCATGTCCCCCAAATGGGAGGCACTGGACTCTGAGCTCTTAGAGGTCAAAGTCTGATTTAACTTAAAGGATTTCTCCTCAGAACCCAAGCGTGGTGACTCGTGCCTGTAATCCCAACACTTTGGGCAGCTGGGGCTGGCAGATGGATCACTTGAGGTCAGGGGTTCCAGACTAACCTGGCCAACGTGGTGAAACCCCGTCTCTACTAAAAATACAAAAATCAGCCAGTCATACTGGTAGGCACCTGTAATCCCAGCTACTTGGGAGGCTGAGGCAGGAGAATCGCTTGAACCTGGAAGGCAGAGGTTGCGGTGAGCTGAGATCACGTCGCTGCATTCCAGCCTGGGTGATGGAATGTGACTCATCTCAAAAAATAAAATAAAGGATTTCTCCTGAGAAAGGAGGGAGAAGAGGAGCTGTGGGTCATTGCTATCATTTACTGAGTGCTCACCATATGCCATATGAGGCTGTTTTTTTTTTGAGACGGAGTTTCGCTCTTGTTACCCAGGCTGGAGTGCAATGGTGCGATCTTGGCTCACCGCAACCTCTGCCTCCTGTGTTCAGGCAATTCTCCTGCCTCAGCCTCCTGAGTAGCTGGGATTACAGGAATGCGCCACCATGCCCAGCTAATTTTTTTTTGTATTTTTAGTAGAGACGGGGTTTCACCATGTTGACCAGGATGGTCTCGATCTCTTGACCTCGTGATCCACCCGCCTCGGCCTCCCAAAGTGCTAGGATTACAGGCGTGAGCCACCGCGCCTGGTGAGGCTGTTTTATGGGCAATTCTGCAGTGTATTGACTCCATCCCCATAACCCTGCCTGGTAGGAACTGCTTTATTCCTCTTTCGTGGTTGAGAGAACTGACATCAGGTGTAATAAGCTGCTGTGTTCAAAGCTACACAGCCAGCAAACGGACTGCCTGCTTCGGACCTCAGGTCCTTCATTACACAGCCATGCCCGCTATTTTCCCAGTGATGTTCAGTCAAGGGCTGGTGAGTCTTTTCTTATTTGCAGGCCTGAATTAAGTCATGATTAGACCCCTAAGCTGTGTTCATTCAGCACCTGTCTGTAGGTGAGAGACTTTAGAAAAGGAGAAAATGAAGGAGGTCAGTGTATTCTTACCTGCTGCCTCGTTCTTGGGGGACGCTCTAAGGCTCTTCACAAGGTGGTTAACTGTGGGCATAGCAGCTGGTCCAGATATGGCTGTAGAATAGCATGGTAGCCTTGCACTGCTTGGCTCCAGTTCTGGGCTGCAGGAACAGCTGCTGAGCTCAGGTAAGCAATCTCTCCCTTGCTGACCTTAGAGCAATAGGCATTGGTGAAATTGAAGGAATGCCTGGCCTTTTCTCATGCAGATCCATTTCCGGGCCTCCTCATGGCCTTTCTATAGAGGCCAGTCTGAGACTAAGCTGTTGTCCATGAATAAGGTCAGCCTGTCTGTGGCCATGAGTGGTCATGGGATGAGGTGGTGCCAGTAAAGAATTCAAATGCCTGTGAGGGAGAGAAAAGGGGCCAGAAAGACAGTGGGCCCTAACACTTCAAAGAAAGGTGGCAGAGGAGGGGACAACATAGGACTCATGGGGCAGTGACTCCCAGCTCTGCCCTTTATCAGCTGTGTGAAGTCAGGCAGGTGTAATGTGATGGATGTGAGTTTCTGCTTTGGAGCTTGACCACCTGGATTCAGATGCCAGTTCCTCCACGTACTGTGTGAGGTGACCTTGAGCATGCTGCTTAAGCCTTTCATGCTTTGGTTTCCTCATCTGGGCTTGTTGTGAGATTTGAATGAATGGAATGTCATTTTGCCTCTGGATCTCAGTTCCTCAACTGTAAAATGGGAGCAGCAATGCTGTTTTCTTAGGGGTTCCTGCAAGGGCTAAATGAGTGAATATACTTCAAGCAGGTCTGGCAATTATATGGAAGACACTTAATAGATACCTTTGAACGTCAAGTGGCCCCCAGCCATGGCATCTGCTAGTGGAAATGTTTGTCATTGGGTAGACTGACAGCAGTGCTTGCAGCCCTGGCTGGAGTTCTCCAGGCTAGGAAAGTATGGGTGGTGGGTGCCATTGCCCTCTCCCCGATTATCTGTTAAAAGCGTGATCTCCGAACCAGATACCTGGATTTGAATCCTAGCTTCATCACGGAATAGCTAGAGCTGTAAAATGTGGATAATGGATATGCATTGCTGTGAATACAGCCTTACAACGGGCCTGGCATGCAGTAAAGAGTGTTAGCTATTATTATTGCAATGTGGGGACCCCTACATGCCTGAACTGGTAGGCTTTAAAAGTTACTAAGCAACTAAAAAGAGAAAATGGCAGAAATGAACTGCTCTACTTCTGGATGTTATATTGTTCATATATTTCAGCTCTGCCTTTTTCCACACATGTAGATTATAACTGGCCCTACATTTTTTAGCCTTGAATGTATCTTGACTCAGCCCATCTCAGAAGCTTCCCCTCTTCCTCCTGAGGAAATGTGAGATTTCTCTGACACCCCTTTTTGGGTCTTGGAAGACCCTGTGTCTTCTGTTCTCCTGAAGAAGACAGCTGGTCAGACCCAGGCCTTGCCTCTTGACTAGGAGCTCCGTGCTATTAACAGAACGCACCAGGGAACCAGCACCAGAGCCCAAGGGACAAGAACTCACAGGATCATTTGGAAGAATGACCACTCACAGGGAGAAAACCGAGACTGCAAGAAACAAAATATATTGTAATTTTTCACATCAAATGATATGTTTAAGATATGCGCACCTTTCTGCAATTATACAGGCAGCAGGGAAAAAAAAAAGTATGTGCATTTCATTTTATGTATATTTGACCTTAAACTTGGGCCAGACATGGTGGCTCACATCTGTAATCCCAGCAGTACTTTGGGAGGCCGAGGCAGGAAAATTTCTTGAGGGCCCATGAACCGGGGCAACCTAGGGGACCCTGTCTCTACAATCTTTTTTTATTAGCCAGGTATGGTGGTATATCTATAGTCCCAGCTACTAGGGAGGCTGAGAAGGGAGGATTACTTGAGCCCAGGAGTTCGAGGCTGCAGTGAGCCATGGTTGTGGCACTGTACTCCAGCCTGGGCTACAGAGCAAGACCCTGTCTCTAAAAACCAAACCAAACCAAAACAAAACCTTGAACAAATATTGAACTCTAGCCAATGAGATACATCCTGAAATATTTGGGAGGAAATGTATTGATTCTGCAGTTTAGTTGAAATGTACCACAAATTATAGATTGATGAGTGAGTAGAAGGATAAATGGGTGTGAACAGATATGTGCTAAAGCAAGGAGAATAAAATCTAATCATAGAATCTAGGTGGTGAGTATTTGGGTGTCTTGAAACTTCTCTATATATTTGAAAAATGTGATAAAATGTTGCCAAAAACATTGTAAAGTTACTAGATAAAAACAACAAAAAAGTTCACAAAGGAAAATGTAAAAGATGCTGGAAATATTTACAAATGTTTAAAACGCTGTTTGGAAAACTAGAGTTTGCTATGAAGAAAAATAAAGCTAGGCCCATGTATTTTCTGCAATAGATTTTTTTTTTTTTGTATTCGAAAATAGCAATATATATATATTTAGAGGAAGAGTGTTCTAGACAGAAAAAAAAAGCCAGTGAAAAGCCCATGTGTGGTCTCAGTGAGGCCAGTGCAGCTGGAGTGTGAGAGGAGGGGGTGGTGGGAGCCAAGGACAGAAGGGAAACTGGAGGTTGAGATCTTATAGGGCCTTAAGGCTTGGCCACATTTTCCGATTTTGACTTCCGAGTGCCACAGGCAAATATTAAAGGATGGTGCTAGGAGTGATGTAATCTGACTTGAGGAGGTCTGGTCTGGTTGCTGTGTGGGGACAGACTGCAAAGTGACAAGGGTGGACACTGGGAGAGCAGATAGGAGCCCTGATATCAGGTCAAAGGAGAGGTGGCCATGACTTGGGTAAGATGGCAGCATGCGAGCAGGTGAAACTGGTTGGATTCTATGTCTGTTCTGAAGGTAGTCAACAAGATCTATTGGATTGGTTGTGAGGTAAGAGAAGAGGAACCAAGACTGATTCCAAATTTTCAGTCTAAGCAGGTAGAAAAGTAGGTAGCACTTACCAAGACCATGCGATGGGGGAGAAGCAGGTTTTTGAAGGGAGGGAACAAGAGTTCAGTTGGCTGCAACTGATATGTGAGCGGGAACCTGGAGTCTGGGGGAAATTCAGGCTTAGGGATAATTTTGATCACCATCAGCATGTAGATGGTAATTAAAGTCATGGAAGTAGATAGTGTTGAGGTTAATAAGGGAAGGGTATAAAGGCTGAGCCCCAGGCACTCCCAGGTATAGAGGATAGGAAGATGGGGAAGAGCAGCAAAGGTGCCTGAGCAGCTGCAAGGCCGGGGAGAGTCCAGAAAGTGGGAGAACCTGCTTCAAAGGCTTCCCTGACTGCTTCTCTACCCCGGATTTCTTTTCTCTCTTCTTACCATCTTTGTTATTGCTCTGGAGCCAATTGTCCTAAAGCAGCACCGCCATCCTATTCCAAGCTCATAAAAGCCACAGTGGGAATGTAAGTCCAAACTCTCTGGTCTGCCATCCAAGACCCTCCATGATCTCTTTCTCTACTGCCTGGTTTCGCCTTCTCTGCCAGCCCCAGCCCCTGACCCTCACCTCACTGCCCACTCCCCTGCAAACCACCCCCCTCTTTCCCAGCATGCCATTTGTTGTCTCTTTCCAAATCTTCAGCCTCGATTCTCCACACTTGGTCTATCTCCTGGAGGGATCCTGAAGTCACTAATCTGTTTCTTCTCTAAATTCCTACAGTAGTCAGAGGTAATACCAAACATTGCATCTGTTTTTCTTCTTCTTTTATTTTGAGACGGAGTTTCACTCTTTTTGCCCAGGCTGGAGAGTGGTGGTGCCATCTCAGCTCACAGCAACCTCTACCTCCCAGGTTCAAGTGATTCACCTGCCTCAGCCTCCCAAGTAGCTAGGATTACAGGCATGTACCGCGACACAGGCTAATTTTGTATTTTTAGTAGAGTTGGGGTTTCTTCATGTTGGCAAGACTGGTCTCAAACTCCCAGCCTCAGCTGATCTGCCTGCCTCCGCCTCCCAAAGTGCTGGGATTACAGGTGTGAGCCACTGCGCCGGGCTCTGTTTTTCTTCTTCTCTAGTTCCCAACCAGACAGTGTCCTGAGGTTTGGGAACATGAGCCTGTAATCCCAAGAGCCATCTCACCAGTCCTTTACCTATCTTAGATGGGAAGGAGAATATGAATGCTGTGCCACATAACACTCCACAGAAACCTGGAAGGATTAATGTAGGATTGGGATTTTGAGTATGGGATCAGAGGTTAGGTTCTTCCTCTGGTTCTGTTGCCACAGCCAAGTCATTTAACCTTCCTAAGCTCCATTTCCCTATCCTCCAAATGGCTATGAACATGCCTAATTCAGGGCGATTGTAAGAATGACGTGGAATGCATTTCTTATAATGCGCTTAGCACAGTTCATGTACGTTCTAAGCAGGCAGTAAGCAGTAGCTTTTTTATTATTGCTATTATAAATATTATGATTACCCTTGGTCTTCCCAGTAGAGATCCACAGGCATCAACAAAGATGGGAGTGCTTCGGCCTGTTCACTCTGCCCTTTAGCTCTCCCGTGAGGTGTTCGGCTGGTGTTGGCAGGGGCGCAGGGGTGGCCCTCACGCCCTGACTTCAGGGAACCTATGTGTTAAATAGGGAGATGCCACGAGACCGAGACCCAACCGGTACCCAGAGACGTAGAAGCCTTGAGGATTGTGCTTACAACTTCTAAACTAGGCAGTAGTGTGAGTGAACTTATGAGGCCAAAGGGCAGAATGTCTGCAAACAAAACTGTCCCTGAAAATCCAGACCCTGCAGCTGCTAGTTACTGTTGGACATGGAGGAGGAGAAACTAGCTCAGGATGGCAGGGAAGAGCAGAGTGAAACTAATTTCTCAGAGGAATTAGAGGGGTTTTTTTTTAGGAAATGCACAAAGTATAGGATACCTTTTTCCATTTTCCTTCTGTAAATCTCTGAGATTGATAAGTGGTGTATAATTGTTACTCAGGAATAACTGGATGTGTCCCAGATACAGAAGAGAGCCTGGAGATGTCAGGGCCATGTCAAGTCAGATGAGATGTACCTCCTCACCCAGAGCAGCACTTAAAGTTCCCCTGGGGAACCCCTACTGGCCAACCCCTTCTCAGAGATTCCTCCACAGCTAGAACGTCCGGTGGTTTTGAGCATGTACCCTGGGATCAGAGGTTAGGTTTTCACCCTGGTTCTGTTACCATGGCCATGTCATTTAACCTTCCCGAGCTCCAGTTTCCCACGTGCCAAATGAGGATGAATGTGTCTAATTCAGGGTTATTGTAAGAATGAAGCGAGGCCAGGCCCAGTGGCTCATGCCTATGATCCCAGCACTTTGGAAAGCTGAGGCAGGTGGATCATGACGTCAGGTGTTCGAGACCAGCGTGGCTAATATGGTGAAACCCCATCTTTACTAAAAATACAAAAATTAGCTTGGCATGGTGGCACATGCCTGTACAGTAGTCTCACATACTCCAGAGGCTGAGGCAGGAGAATCGCTTGAATCCAAGAGCAGAGGTTGCAGTGAACCGAGATTGAACCACTGCACTCCAGCCTGGGTGACAAAGGAAGACTTTGTCTCAAAAAGAAAAAAAAAAAAAGTGAAATGCATTTCTTAAAACATGCTTAGCACAGTTCTTGTACATTATGAGCAGGCAGTAAGTGTTAGCCCCATCTCTCACGAGTATCCCCGAGCACTGCCCTGCAGGGGTGAGGCTACGCAGGCAGGCCCCTACTGTAAGGCCCCACAACACACACATACTGGCAGGTGGGCGGCACCTCGGATTTGAAAACTCTCCGTCCTGCGATTCTGAATCAAGCTGCTCTTATTCATGGTAAACCAGTAACCAGGGGCTTCCTGCCTGGATTCAGATAAGTGGCTGGTTCTGAGATCCAGGGAGGCTGCAGAGCCACACCAGGAAGTATGGTGGCACGTCCCTGGCACCAGTGCAGTGCCCCCGGGGAGCTGGCCTGCAGGCCAGTGTGCCGGGAGGCTGTGGCTACCAGGGAGACAGCACTATGCATGACCTCCCCCACGCCCAGCTTGCTGCCAGGGCCACCAGCTCACCAGAGGAGGCTTGCACTGTCCAAGCCCAAGCTCCCACTGTGGTGGCATCTGCCAGTGTGACTTCTCAGGACTTGCACAGGCTCAAGCACTGTCCAGCCTATGATCTCCCCCGCTGCGGAAGCACATGAAGCTCAGGCTGGACATGGCTTGGTCATTCCATGCAGAGACCCTGTGAACCTAGCCTGAACCCCAGCTCCATTCAGGAGGCCACAGTGTGCTCAAGGCAGGGAAGCAGCCAAGTCCTCTCATTTCATCCTGACCTCACCGCTGAGGTCGGGCTTCACTGTCAGTGAAGCCGGTGAGAGCATAGACTGTGGACCAATACTACCTGGGTTCAAATCCAGATTTGACCACTTATCCATTATGTGACCTTAAAGACATTTCTTGCCCTCTTTACTCAAAGAGATGATAAGGGTGCCTGGAGCAAGTTACTTTTCAGTGCCTGAGTTACCTCACTTATAAAGTGGGGATGATAATAACACTTTTGTAGGGCAGTTGCAAGGATGAAATACACAAAGCAATTAGAGCAGTGCCTGGCAAGTAGCATGTGCCGGGCACAGTGCAGTTTCGCTCTCACAGCTGTCCTTTCTAGGTGAGGTGCAAGGTGGGGAAGCGGGCTAGAGAGCGCCACACCCTGCTCAAGTGCTGGCTTCTGCACTCCACCTCGCTGCAGTGTCTGGACACATGGCTCTCAAGGAACACAGGGACAGGTTCAGAAGTGGAAATGAAGCCTGCAGACTGCTACCTCCTGCCTTAGCCCTGGGTCCCCTCAGCATCTCCCTCTGGGGACTGAATCTCTTGTGCATTCCTGACACAGCCCCGACACACTGACCCACTTGTTGGCTGGCAAGAGGGGCGGCTAGAAGATGCACCATGTCAAGAAGCGGGTCGTATTTGCAGGGCCCACTGGGGAGAAGCAGGAGTCCCATGTGAGCTGGGGCCACCCCGTCCTTGTGTCCTGACTGTGGGTTGCTTGGTCCTCATCCCTCCATCCCTGCCTCTTGATAAAGAGCTGATTTTTCCATGGGGTGTTTGTCTCTCCCCTGTGCTAACGTGGAGGCCGAAACTCTGTCGTGCTTATCTATACAATGGATTTCCTGCTGGCATTGGCTCTGCCCTGCTCCCCACTGGGTAATAATTTATGTCACCTGAGCACACAGACATGGTGATATCCATGATGCTGGTGGCCTTGGCAGACCCCGGTTCCCCCAGTCTGGCTGGGAATCTGCAGACGTGAACCCCCACTGGTGTGAACTGAACATCCCAGTTGTGGATGGCAGGGCAGAACTGGGTGGGTGGAGAGGGTGTGGAGAGTTCATCCGTCAGCTGTCCGTTGAGACCTCCTGGGTGGCAGGCCTGGTGCTGGGCTCTGAGCACACAGAAATACAGAGGACGGGGGTGGCCTTAGAGAAGCCCCTGGACTGACTGTGGGTCACACACAGATGACTGTGACCTGCACAGCTGGTTCTGGGGAAGCAGAAAGGACAGAGCTCATGGGAACACGGGCAGGAGCATGCAATCTAACTGAGTTTTAACGAGAAGTTTTCCTTCCTTGGACGTAAGACCTGGCTGGGTCTGAGGAAAGAGCTCCTTTGGGTCGAGTTATCACAACCCTTTGCATCTGTGGTCTGTCTGGACCACATCCAGCATCCAGAGCATCTACAGTGGGCATGCCAGGGAAGTCCTCCTCTCTCCCACTCCTCTGCCCGGGCATGTGGCTGCCATGGTATTTGGCCTTTTGTCAGAACACCGAGTTCCCATGTTAATCACAACAAGCGCATCCAGAGAAGACCTGGCCTGGCCCTGCCAACAAGCCATCCGTCTGGCCTTGATAACATCTGTACCGAATTTTCTCTCTTTATATAATTAGGCCCGTTGGTATTTGCTTTGACTTTAGGTTACGGTATGACTGGCATCTCTGAAATTTCAGGCCCGAAATATGTACTGGGGCCCAGGATGGTGGGAAAACTGAGCTTTCGCCAATGGGATTTTAGGTTTAGCCAAGAGCATCAGAAGCTGTACACTGGCTACTGTTTGCCTGCAAAATGCACGGCCGCCCCCTGACTGGTGGGAAGGGGATCTCCTGCCTTGTCCGGGAAGCAGTGCTGGGTCAGGCCCGGTGGACAGAAGGATGCAGGGTGCTCCCCTCCTTCTTTCCTGCCCCTGTTCACCCCACATCCTCCCACCCCTGCTTCATCCCTGGCCCCGAAGGGACAGAACTCAGCAAACAGGAAAAGATGTACTAACAGCAAAGAAATGCAGGAATCCAGACTTAACCCCAAAGCAAACCTCACCCGTATTGGGGCTTGGAGTCGTGCTTTGAAATGACGGTCATTGTCTGGCTATGTCCACGAGGAGCTGTTTGGGGAGTGAGATAAAGAGTAGTGCTGAGCTTGGGAAGCGGGGCTTGGTTCTTTCCCGGTGGCTCTACCCAGAGAGGATGCATATGGGCTTGCACGCCCACTCACTCCCTGATGTCTCTGGAGCTGGATCTCAGTAGTGACCTCATTTCCCTTAATTAGGTGTCTACAAACTCTCTGGAAGGTTCCAACCAGCGGGCCACACTGATTGTGGTGTGGAAGCTCCTGATATGCTTGTTTGCACTTCCCTTTTGGGACCCTGCAGGCCCAGCTGAATGATAACTGGATGATGGAACGTTTGCTAGAGGAAGGGGAATGTGCTTTTTTAAGATAAGGTTTGATCTCAAGCAGAAGGACAGTTTCCAGATGCCTCCGCAGTGTTAAGGAGTGAGGAGTGGGTGCAGATCCCCTTGCCTGTTGCCTTGCTGGGGATGGGCAGATCTCCAGGCAAACTCCTGCCTTAGGAAAGAGTTTCTTCTGATTCTTTCAGGCAGATTGTTGCCATCTTCCTCTGGTTTTAGGCAGTACTGATGCCTCATAAGATTTTCTTTGAATGAAAGGGCTTTTGCCCAATACAGCTATCCTAGGTCACCGTGTGTCTTCCCTGGGGAAGGATCCTTGTCTTTTTCAGCATGTGGTGTCCATTGAGGACTGAGCATGAGACTCATGCAGAATCCTCTTTTGTCACCTCTGCCCACATGGCCCAAATGCCAACAAGACCAAGGCCATCAAAGATGCCTTTGGCACTTAAGACTTTCACCATTTGGCTCTAGACTAACTCTCATCTCTTTTTCTCCCATTCCTTTCTCTTCTCCCAAAGTACCCTTCTCTCTATCCACCTTGAATTTCTTTCTCTTTCTCTTTGAAAGGGCAGTTCCCTCTGCTGAAATGTTCTTTTTTCTTTTTTATTCCTGGCAAACCAGAAGCAGTCCAGCACGGTAGGCTCTGGAATGAGACTCCCTGAGTTTGAATCCTGGTTCTGCCCCTTTCAATCTGTAAAAGCATGAGCCAATTAAGTAGCTGCTTTGTGCCTCAATTTCTCCATCTGTGAAAGGGGCATCGTAATAGTTCCTTAGATTTGTTGTAAAGATTAAGAGCTCAAACACAGAAAGCACTTGAAACCGTTTGACCCGTAGTAAGTATTCAACAAATGTAGGCTAAGGTAATAATTTGAAAGACTCGCCTCTGTGAAATCTTTTCCAACTTACGAGGCAGGATTAGCTTTTCCCTCTGGGCTCCAGATAAAACCAGCCACACAAGGTTCTAGGTGTTTTTTTTTGTTTTTTTTTTTGAGACGGAGTTTCGCTCTTGTTACCCAGGCTGGAGTGCAATGGCATGATCTCAGCTCACTGCAGCCTCCGCCTCCTGGGTTCAGGCAATTCTCCTGCCTCAGCCTCCCGAGTAGCTGGGATTACAGGCATGTGCCACCATGCCCAGCTAATTTTTTGTATTTTTAGTAGAGATGGGGTTTCACCATGTTGACCAGGATGGTCTCGATCTCTTGACCTCGTGATCCACCCGCCTTGGCCTCCCAAAGTGCTGGGATTACAGGAGTGAGCCACCGCGCCCGGCATTTCTTTCTTTTTTCTTTTTCTTTCTTTTTTTTTTTAATATATAAGTTATGTATTTTACTCGTAGCCTGAGAGTTTCTAGGAGATAGGGCCTAGGTCTCAACAATGAGAATGACACCATTTACACTAGTATGTGCCAAGCTCTGTACCATATGTTTTTTTCCTCATGTACTTTTTTAATGATGACATAATTCACATTTACCCTCTTACAGTACACAATTCAGTGGTTTTAGCATATTTGCAAAGTTGTGCAACCATCACCACTATCTAATTCCAAAACAGCTTAAAAATATACCCTGTATCCATTAGCGGTCATTCCCCAATTCTCCCTCCACCATTTCCCAGCAGTCACTAATCCACTTCTGTCCCATGGATTTGCCTATTCTGGACATTTCATATAAACAGAATACAATATGTGTCCTTTTGTGTCTGGTTTCTTTTACGTAGCGCAGTGTTTTTAAGGTTTGTCCATATATTAGAATTCTTTCCTTTTTATGGCTGAATAATATTCCATTGTATGGATAGACCACATTTGGTTTCCTCATCAATGGTGGCCATTTGGGTTGTTCTTACTTTGGGGCTATTATGAATGATGCTTCCATGAACATTCATGTACAGGATTTTGTGTGAACATGTTTTCATTTCTCTTGGATATATATATATCTAGGAGTAGAATTGCTGGCTCTTATGGTTTAAACCTCTATGTTTAATTTTTGGAGGAATGACCAAACTGTTTTCATGTATCTGTATCAATTTATTTTCCCACCAGCAATGTCTGAGGGTTTCAGTTTTTCCATATCCTCACCCACACTTGCTGTTCTCTTTCTCATCGTGCCATTCTAGTGGGTGTGAAGTGATTTCTCACCGTGGCTTTAGTTTGCATTTCCCTGATGGCAAATGGGGTTGAGGATCTTTTCATGTACTTAGTGACCATTTGTATATGGGGTCACTAAGTACATGACCATTTCTTCTCTGAAGAAATATCTATTCAGATCCTTTGCCGAGTCTTTAACGGGGCTATTTGTATTTTTATTACTGAGTTGTGAACATCCTTTATCTATTTTGGATACAAGTTCCATATCAGATACATGATTCGTAACTATTTTCTCCCTTCCGTATGGTTGTCTTTTCACTTTCTTGATGGTGGCCTTGGAAGCACCAAGTTTTAATTTTAAAATCCAATGTGTCAATTTTTTCTTTAGTTGTTTGTACTTTTCCTGTTATATCTAAGACGCTATTACCTAATTCAGGACCGCAAAGATGTACCATATGCTTTTAAAGTGATCTTATTTGCAATAACTCTGTGAGGAGAGTAGTAGACCCACACAGAGAAGGCAGCTGAGTGGTCAAATGCTGCAGCTGGGACTGAAACCCAGTTCACTTTAACTCTGAACCTCACGTGCATCTTACTGTGCCTCCTCCCCAAGTCCCTTTCCCTCTGCACTCCTCACAGGGCCTGGCACAGTGGTTGGTGCATGGCAGGCACACGGGTAAGGTACATTGGGTGGATGAATGACAGGCCCTAACAGGTACATAGCTTGCACTTGCTGGTTGGTTCAGGTAGACTGGGATTTGCACCTCAGTTTCCGTGCTGACTGGGGGTTCGTGTCTGTGATGCTAGAGATTGCTCAGAGTCTCTTTCCTCTCTCACCTCTGCAGTGTCTCATCGTTGGAGGAGGACCCTGTGGCTTGCGTACTGCCATTGAACTTGCCTACCTGGGAGCCAAAGTGGTCGTGGTGGAGAAGAGGGACACCTTCTCCAGGAACAACGTGCTACACCTCTGGCCTTTCACCATCCACGATCTTCGGGGCCTGGGAGCCAAGAAGTTCTATGGGAAGTTCTGTGCTGGCTCCATCGACCATATCAGTGAGTGGGAGTCTATGGTGATATCCCAGGAAGGGAGGGGACTGACCCTGGGTGGGATATATCTCTTCATGTCTAGGAGTCCCCAGCTTGTCTGTCTTAGTCCCTGGGGGCACCATATATTGGACTAACAGACATCTAGTAAAAGGCCGGCTTTGTGCCTTGGGCCCTAGGCTATCCCCCAGCAGGCTGTAAGCTTGAGGTCAGGGACTGCAGCTTGCCTTAATCACCAGAATATCTCCAGGACAGGAAAGAGTGCTTGACTCATAGCAGATGCTTGATAAACGTCTGTTGGATGAATGAGTGAAATAGAGAAGCAGAGGCAGAAGTAAATAGCATAGTCTGCACCCTGAAGGAGTGCACTGAGATGTTGTTGGTAATAATGTGCTTTAATAGGGCTAGTCACACTTGCTAAAGGAGCTTGGAGGAAGGGGCCACACAAAAGCATTAACAGGCCAGATAGTCAAGACCCTCCATGCAAAGGAGTTTGGACATTGTGCTGGTGGTGCTGGGGAGCCATGGCAGATTTTAGAGCAGAGGAATGAAACAATTGGATCCTTGTTTCCTGGTGGGTTCCATACCAAAGCTTTAAAAATCTGACCTTTAAAAAGAAAGAGAACATCACGATGGGGCTTCAGCCAGAATGGGACGGAAAATAGACAACGTGGACTCCAGGTCCTGGGCATCGCTGAATGCTTATGTAGGGCGAGTTGAGTGCCGAGGCCCTTCTGCTCTGATGTTCCTCAAGTCTGGAGCTCTCAGGGCTGGGTCTCTGCAGACAGCCTTTGGGAAAGGCAACCTCCCTCCTTGCAGTTTTGCGGTGGTCCTTAGCTGTTTTATATGCAGCTGACCCCTGAACAACACAGGTTCGAACTGCAAGGGTCCACTTATACATGGGTTTTTTTCATTCAAACACCTGCAGCTTGTAAAACCCACCTCTATAGAAAGCTGGTGTTTTGTATACTTGAATTCCACAGGGGCAAACATAGGACTTAAGTAGACATGGATTTTGGTATACTCGGGGGTCCTGGAAGTAATCTCCAGCAGATACTTACGGACGATTGTATAGCAATAGTGACCCATGAAAGGGAGGTTAACACTATGAGGAAAGCTCAAGAGTCTGAACAGATTTGCGTCCAAAATATGTCTCTTCCATTTCTGTCTGACTCGGGGCAAAGCCTGTACCCCCTTCAAGCCTCAATTTTCTCTCCTGTAAAGCGTGATTAATCTCCGTCTCCTAGACCTGCTGAGAGGATTAAATGAGGTCAGGTCTGTGATGTACTTAGCACTCTGCCTAGCACATAGTAAGTGCTCAGGAAAAATGCTTTGCAGCCCACGCTGTACAGTGAGTGAGAAGCAGCCATGGTCCCCAGACTTCAGAATCCAGAGCTGCTTTCTCCCAGCCAATGTTTCTCAGTGGGGGTGCTGGAAGGAGGGCCCTGAGAGCCGTGTTCTTATGAGGACAAGAAGTGATGGGAAAAAGGAATGCGGCTTGGGCGGGAACAACTGGAGAGAATTATCAGTCACATAGGGTATAATTTATTCAGGCGCAGGAGAATTTACCAGCTGTGGCCCCGGAGTTTATTCCCACTTGGAGATGAGAAAATTCCAGGAGTCCAGTGGAAATTTGGATTTGCTTAGAGAGCTGCAATGTCAGCTTTCAAGATGTGCTCTCCTACCCGCAGAAGAATGCGTGTTGGTTACCAATTTAGAACCGCTATATTGAGCACCACTTCCTCATCAAGTTCTCTTGGGAGCCAGAGCTGGGTACCAGAAAGCCTTGTGGGGTCCTGGGCTTGTTGGACGGGCTTCCTGGTCAGAAGCCCTTCTCTGCCCTCATTGATGGGGCTTTCATTCAACCCCTGGTCCTTGGAAGTCCTTCAGCATCCGGTATTGCCAGTGGGACTCTTGAAATAACATGGAGACAGTCAGAATGATCGTTGTCAAGAGCAGCTCCAGTACTTGCAAGAAAGGAGAATTTATTAAGCACCTACTGTGTGCTGGAACCAGACTGAGTAGGAACCTCAGAACCATAAGGAGAGGCCAAGCCTCCTCTGGAAGGGTGGTTCATGGTAGGAGGTGGACTGGGCTCTCTATGCCCAGTTGATTGCGTTTGGTTGAGCCCAGCCACATCTCTAGCCCCAGCTGCATCATCATACTCAGCACTACTCAGCGGTTCTCTGTGTCTCTGTTAACACTTTCCTCCAGTTCCCATTGTGGCCATTCTAAACCTCCACCATCATGACCTCATTCCTAGCAGATAGCCTCCCTCCTGTGCTGGGGGAAGACGAAGCACTCCTGGTCTGGGCCCGCTTCCCTCTCCTGTGCCCCAGCACCCATTCCTTCCTCATGCCCCCTGCCAAATCACAGCTGGCATCTCCTTTCTGATTCCAGTCCCTCTGGCTTCCTCCCTCTCCCCCTGCGCTGTCACTGAGTCTTCCTGCTCCTCCCCTCATGCTGGACCTCCAGCCCTCTGTTGTTCCCCCACTACCTTCCCTTGCCATAAGGTATTTATTCGAGAAAGAAAGGCGTAGACTTGGTCTACATTTTCCATTCAAAACTCCTTCTGTCACAGTCTGCTGTCTTCCCCACCACTGTGCTAAAGAGATTTTCATGAAAGTCTTCAAAAGTTTCCTAACCCCAAGTTCACTGGCCTCTTGTCACCGTCACAGTCCTTCATCTCTCTGTGGGAGTCGATATTCTTGGTCCCTCCTCTCTTGGCTTCCAGGACCCCAACGAAGGCCCTGTTCTACCACTGCTACCCTCCCCCAACCACCATGTCTTACCCCATTCTGTTTACCTCTGTTCACCTCTGTTCCCTCCATTAGAAGATGTGTTCCATATCTCCTGTGCCTAGCATGGCACCTGGCATAGTATAGATGCTCAATAAATGTTAAATGAGTCTAGCCCACCACGTACAGAAAGGCCCACAGAAAGTTTGAAACTTCTCACTCTGCAGAAAATTATTTGGAGGCATATCTATTTGTGCTGAATGACAGAAAATAAAACAGGGAAATGAGATTCCACTCACACAGGGAGTTTTGAATAGTGGGTGGGAGATGCGGAACCGTGACGCTTTGTGGGGAGAATTTCCTAACCAGTCCTCACCACTGCATGTTTAAGAGCTGAGGTGTGGGCCTCATACAATGAGTCACTGATCACGGACTTCACTAACGCCCTTTACTCTCTCTTTGCCTATTCCTCTTTCCATCTTCATCTCATCGAACCCAGAGCCCAGCTGGGGAAGGAGGCTGGAAAGACAGAGCCTCCCTTGTTATGGCGTCATCTAGCGCTAGAACAGGGTCTAGAAAGAGGACAGACGTGGGTCTACATTCTAGTTTTGCTCCGTGTTGCCTGAGCAAGTCACTTAACCTTGTTAAGCCTCAATTTCTCATCTACGGAATGAGGATAATAATGGTTCCAAAGGACCACTGTAAGAGTAAGGTTAGAAAACAGAGTGCTTGGTGCATAATCCGACTCCATAGTGGTATGCTGCTGTGCTCCAAGGTCATCGAGCGGCAGTGACTATGTAGCATTCTGCATAGAGGTGGTGTTCAGGCATTGCTGTGACAGTTCCTCTCTCCTTCCTGCCCAACAGGTATTCGCCAGCTACAGCTCATTCTATTCAAGGTTGCCCTGCTGCTGGGAGTTGAAATCCATGTGAATGTGGAGTTTGTGAAGGTTCTAGAGCCTCCTGAAGATCAAGAAAATCAAAGTACAGTATAATTATCCTTTTCTGCCTAGAAAGCAGATACTACAAAATAGAAATCCCATTTGCTGCTTGCAGAGGCTGTTTCTGAAAGAGTTATCCTTATTGGGAGCTGGTTGGCACAACTCCAGTGAAGGATATTTTGTTGTTTTTGACCATTGCTATGACTTTAGCTTTGCTCTTTGGCTCCAAGGGGATTTATGATTAAGCCATTAAACCTATAATTTCGTTACCCTGTCCTAAGGGGGTGCTACTTTGGTAAAGGAAATCTAATCAATAAGTAGGATAGAAGACGTAGATTTGGTTGTTTGGTGAAGTTCATTCACGTGTTCTACAAGCTGTGTGTGTATTTCACTCATGGATATGTGGATGCGCTTGTACCCATGGCACGTTTTGAAATCCAGCAAAGTGAAGCTTCTGCAGCAACTGTGAAATAAGGTCCGAGATGTTATTTGGTATATAATACTTTTAACCATATCGAGATGTCATTTGTAAACTATGATATTCGCCTGTATAGGCAGGTCTTAAAGTTTCTCTTTTTCGTTTTAGTATGTTTGTTTGAATTCTTGTCCCTTACACGCACACACCATGGTCAAAGAGTTTGTTCACGATGCCTGTGCATCTCGCTTAATATCAAAGTCATCTACTGCCTTGGAGGGGCTTTGAGTTTGGGACCAGCTTAGTGTCAGAGACCTTGCAGTTTCTCGCCTAGGGTGCATTTCTTATTTCTCCTGTCCTCTGTCCAGAATATCTGAGAATTTGGGGAAGGCTTTAGTTAGCTTTTGTAGCAGGACAGCATTCACTATTTGGCATTCAGGAACTGTCTACTCTTAACCTTTTCCAGACCTCTAGTGACATTAAATCTTAATTATTCAGGCTTCACCTGAATTTTTTAAAATATAAAAGACAGTATACTGTACAACAGAACATTTTGAGCATGAAATAGAAATTAAAACTGGTTTCCTTATGCCCTACACATCTTTTGGGGTCTGTTTAGCAATGAGAGGCACTGGAGAATATGGGAGAGTGTGAAGAGAAGGTGGTGGACTCTGTTGAGAAAAATAACGTGCAAATGAGAGTAGTTTCTGGACCTTTGAGGCTAGACTCCTAGCAGAGGCCAGCAAAACCTGGCATGGATTTGGTGTTGCTGGTTTACTTCATCCTGGATTGAACTGACACTCAAGTCAGAGGAAAACAGATTAGCTAGTGAATCTGGACTGCTCTAGGCCTTTCTCCTGGAGGCTCGCTCTGGGACGCACACACCTGGCTGCACTGTCCATTTCTCACAGCCACCACACAGGGGGTATAATCATTCCCTTCCCACCACTCTCTGCCAACTCATCTCATTTCTCTGTCCTGGTAGAAATTGGCTGGCGGGCAGAATTTCTCCCTGCAGACCACTCTCTGTCGGAGTTTGAGTTTGATGTCATCATTGGTGCCGACGGCCGCAGGAACACCCTGGAAGGTGATGACTCTTCTTGGAGTGGAAATTGGGGGATGGGAACAGGAGAGGGCGCATTGGGGAAGAGTTAGAGGAAATGGGTAAGATGCAGATGCCAGAGCTCGATGGAGGTCTTGATAAGAGGGCAGACAGTCCTGTCTGTCTTGAGGTAGAGCAGCCCATCTTCCTGTTGGGTGGCGGTTGGGGGCAGCCATCTCATTCCATCTGAACCTCGGTTTTCTCAACTGTAAGATGTGGGTTGCAGAACCCTCTCAAAGTGTTGTCATGTGGGCTGGGAAAGGACTAGTATGTGAAAATGTTTTATAAAAAGTGCCATGGGGGAAAAATCAACATCCATTACTGAGTGCCTCCTGATGTGCCAGCCATGGTGCTGAGTACTTTCCTTTTTTTTTTTTTTTTTTTTTTTTTGAGATGAAGTCTCACTCTGTTGCCCAGGCTGGAGTGCAGTGGCGCGATCTCAGCTCACTGCAACTTCCACCTCCCGGGTTTGAGAGATTCTCCCACCTCAGCCTTCTGAGTAGCTGGGACTACAGGCCTGCACCACCATGCCCAGCTAATTTTTGTATTTTTATAGAGATGGGGTTTCACCATGTTGACCAGGATGGTCTTGATCTCTTGACCTCGTGATCTGCTTGCCTCAGCCTCCAAAAGTGCTGGAATTATAGGCATGAGCCACCACGCATGGCCAGTGCTGAGCACTTTTGTACTTACTTCAGCTAAGATAAACATTTTTATACTATTAATAGTATTCACTTACTTTCAAGTGTATTATTACTTTACTTGAAGGAAGAACTCACCTCTTTTTGTAACTTTTAAGCACACCCACTGCTGGGCAGGCAGGTACGTCTTGCCAAACTGTCAAGGTATAAAGCCACACTTCTCTGAGTTCTAAAGCTGAAGCATAGTATCTTTCATGGGGTAAGATCCTGTCAGGTTGTGAGAGAAACACCATTGTCAGGCAATGCTTTCATCCCCTCCACTCCAACACCAAGACTGATCCATCCACAGGCTGTACTAATTGATACTAACCATGCTAATTTGAGACCATGGGTTGTAAACAACGTAGCCCCAAGTGGCATCTCTTAAATTAGGGCAGTTCTGCTTTTTGAGCTTGCCCCCTCAAGAGCCACAGGCTGCAGATGCCTGACTGAGAGAACACATCACTCTGAGAATGGGAGTTGCTCCCTGAAACAGGGCTGATCTTAGAAAACTCAGCGGGCCGCCTGGCTCAGGACCTTCCCATCTGCCACATAATCAGGGCCATTTGCCACTCTTGTTTCCCCTTCCATACTCACCTCCCCAACTGTCGGTCATCAATCTCTGACAGGGAATGCTTAAGCTACCAACTTGGATGTAGTATTGTTGGAATTTGCACACTTGGTAAAAGTGTAAGTTAGAATATTTGAAGCCAGGTGTGGTGGCACACACCTGTAATCCAAGCACTTTGGGAGGCTGAGGCGGGCGGACCACGAGGTCAAGAGATTGAGGCCATCCTGGCCAACATGGTGAAACCCCGTCTCAATAAATAAATAAATAAAATTAAATTAAAATTAACTAGACGTGGTGGTGGGCGCCTGTTGTCCCAGCTACTTGGGAGGCTGAGGTAGGAAAATCGTTTGAAACTGGGAAGCAGAGGTTGCGGTGAGCCGAGACCGTGCCACTGCACTCCAGCAGCCTGGCAACAGAGTGAAACTCTGGCTCAGAAAAAAAAAAAAAAAGAGTATTTGAGTATACAGGACCCACTGTCAGCTTGGATAGTGGGGCATTTCATGAACACAGAAAGAAGGGTGGGAAGTGATGGAGCCATTTGAGCTACTCAGGCCCAAATGCAAATGCATAACTAGAGCAGGGCTTCTCAGTATCAACACTGCTGACGTCTGGGGCCACACCATTCTTTGTCACAGAGACGGCCCTGTGCATTATAGTGTGTTTAGCAGCATCCTGGGCCTCTGCCCCCGCAGACACTGGGAGCACCCCCAGGTATGACAACCAAATGTCTCCACACTTCACCAAGCGGCCCCTGGGAACAAAATCACCCCCAGCTAAGAAATGCTAGATGAGAATCATGGCCATTTCTGACCCTTTTGGCAAAGGTCTAATGAAGGACAACTTAGAGGAGGGCTATTGAATAGAAACCCAAGGTTGTCACTAACAGGGATTTTTGACAGAGATGACTGAGAATCAGCGTGAGGCTGGAGTACATGGTGAGCAGATGTTCAGGGCCTTCCGGAAGGTGGCTGAGGAAAGGATGTCTGGAGGTTGCACCTGCATGACAGGCACCTGGCGTTACACAAAGTACACAGCATGCCGGGGGCAGGGGCACTCAGGAAGGGTCAGATGCCAGCAAGACGGGGGACTAGGAGGGAGACACACTTTTGAAAAGTGAGCATCTGTTGTGCAGAACCCCTGTTAACCTCAATAGGGAAGGTATCAAGTTCCAGAGGCCAAAGAAGAGACCCAGAGCCAGCAAAGGAGACATGGGTTTTATTAGGGACTCACAGGGGAGAATCCAGGGGCAGTGGGCTGGACACGAGACCCACCTTACCTACAGAAATAAATAATTTTGGTCCAGTGGCTGTACAGCACAACCTCACAGCCCAGGGGTGGCAGCCTGGGCAGGAAAACCACAACTGCTTGCAAACAGCATGCAGTGTAGACAGCATTTTCACTTAACCCCTCCACCTGGCAAGCTTCATTCAACCCAAAACTCAGGGCCTCAATCCCTCTGTATGGTCCATGTTCCACAGGAAGGGCCAGGAGCTCAGATGTCCCTCATAAACAAGGAATAAGTCTCAGGGTTGGCCACTCTTGGATTCCCTAGCTCAAAACACACATTCAGGGGCATCAGCCATACAGGGTCAAAGGTATACTTCAGTTATTGCTGTCGGTGTGTTTACCCTATACCACCTGCTGGGGTCCTCCATGGCACTACCCTTCAAGAGCAATTTTAATGTAAATCATGGAAAACAAGAATTAGAGTGCTAAGCCTGGGCAACATGATGAAACCCTGTCTCCACAAACAGTTAAAATAAATAAGCCAGCATGGTGGCACATGCCTGTTGTCCCAGCCACTTGCCGGCCAAAGTGGGAGGGAGGATCGCTTGAGCCTGGGAGGTTGAGGCTGCAGTGAGCCATGATTGGCACCACTGCACTCCAGCCTGGGCAGCAGAGTGAGACCCTGTCTCAAAAATAAAAAAAAAAAAAAGAGAGTTAGAATTCCATCTGTTCATTTATACATTAGTGCATTGCAGATGTACTAAGTACTTAGTGCATTGCAGATGTACTAAGTGTCAGTTACTGGGAACTGGTGCACTATTTTCCCCTTTTCAAAGGACACCAGTCATATTGGAGTAAGGAAGGCCCCACCCTACTCCAGTGTGACCTCCTCTTAACTAGTGACACCTGCAATGATACTATTTCCAATAGGTTCACATACTGAGGTCCTGGGGTTAGGATTTCAACACATGAATTTCTGCGTGTGTGTGTTGCGGGCAACATAATACGACCCAGAAAACGGGAGATGCAAAGAAAATCTGTTAGAATCCCTGTCCTGCAGGAATTCAATGTAATCTACTTTTCAAGGGGGTTGGGGCGGGGCCTGGGGAGGAACCATGAGAAATGCTAACACAGTAGTTTTCATCCTGTAAATTCAAAGTGCATGTGGGTCTCTCATGAGTGTATCTAGCAACAGTGCTTGACACATCCTTAAAAGGGTGCGCCCTGTTGGGAAGGATGGCTGTGGCCTTTTGTTTGTTGAATCGGGTCCTATAGATTTTAGAAAAGGACACTGTCCCACTGACTTTTAAAGGCTTTGGGAGCAAACCTTGGCATTTCTGCCTGCTCCTGTCCTCTAGACATCCAGAATCCTGGTTTCACTGGCCTGGGAGGCATCTGGAAAAGCTCTCCCTATAACCATTTCCGGTTTTCACACCAAATCCAGAAGATAGACCCGCTTTTTCCCTTCTCCTCATGCAGGGTTCAGAAGAAAAGAATTCCGTGGGAAGCTGGCGATTGCCATCACCGCCAACTTCATAAACAGAAACAGCACAGCGGAGGCCAAGGTGGAAGAGATTAGCGGTGTGGCTTTCATCTTCAATCAGAAATTTTTTCAGGACCTTAAAGAAGAAACAGGTGGGACCTTCACTCTCCCAACCAGGCCAACGTCTCAGCTTCTAAAGTGTGCAGAGACGTGTCCTGGCTTTCTGGGCTCTTGGGCCTGGAGGGACTCACTCTGATTGGGTGGAAGCAGAGATTTCCCTAGGATAGTGATAACAATGGACAGGACTCCTTCTGGGACAAGAGAGATTGTTGAAGGAATGTTCTAGAAGTTGTACATGATAGAAGCTAGCGGACATTGACTGAGTGCTCATTGCATGCCAATTCTCAGAGTTGTGCAGTTCAAAGTGGAGGCTGACACGATTCCTCTCACAGCGGCTCCCTGTCCATTAAGGGATCTCTGCATAAACCATCCTAAGGCAGGTGGCCGGCACTGTTACCTGAGGTCAGCATGATATTTAGGGAATGCTGGGGAGGGAGCCAGTAACCTATAGACGGTTCCTAAAGGGGCCCGGGTGCTTTCGTGCTGTGGGAAGTCTGGGTATGCCCAGGAACGTGACCTGTACTGGCACCAGTTGTCACCCCGCCGTGGGCCTAGAGGATAGGACAGGTGTCCCCAAACTACGGCCCGCGGGCCGCATGCGGCCCCCTGAGGCCATTTATCCGGCCCCCCCGCCGCACTTCAGGAAGGGGCACCTCTTTCATTGGCGGTCAGTGAGAGGAGCACAGTATGTGGCGGCCCTCCAACGGTCTGAGGGACAGTGAACTGGCCCCCTGTGTAAAAAGTTTGGGGACGCCTGGGATAGGAGGTATTGATTTATTCACTCAACTAATCTTGATTGAATGCCTGCTATGTGCCAGATGTTCTAGAGCCTGAGAATGAGCAGTGTGCAAAACAAAATCCCTCCCTCCTGGGCTTATATTCTATGGCAATAGACAGTCAATACACAAATAAATCAGTGACACATCAGGTGGTAACAGGGACCCTAGAGAAAAAAAAAACAGGGTGAGGGGAAAGGGGGGTGAGTCGTCTGTCTCCAGTTAAGTAAATTCCACATATTTTTCCTTTCTTTTTAACCTGATTAAAAACACGTATTTCTCCTTGAAAAGCAGTGTAACAACATTAAATCAAATCTTTATATGGACAATAAATCATTCACAATCTGATCACCTCACACGGGAATAGGTGTCAGACTCACCTACTCCTTTTCCGTAATTTTCCACAGGCGTGCTTGCTTGTTACGTGACTGTAGCTTGAATCATGGTATCCACACTCTTTATTCAGCTTTTCTTATTCAGCGTCACATTTCATACATTGTCCTCCTGGTGGTCACTTTTAGGGACTGTGGAATGTCTCATCAAATTGATGTATTGTCATTGCCTGAGCACTGAAACCAGGGATTAGCAAACTGGCCACATGGTTCCATATTGCCATTGAGCTAAGAATGGTTTTATAGAGAGGCTGAAGAAAACCATCAAAAGAATATTTTGTGACACATGAAAATTATTTAAAATTCAAATTTCAGTATCCGTCAATAAAGGCTGATTGTCATCTAACCATGCCCATTTCTTTATATTACTCTCCATGGCTGCTTCCACCGTGAGAGGTTGTGAAAGAGACCATATGACCTGCAGGCCAGTTCCTAGCTGGTCCATCACACACACACACACACACAAACTTGCTGACCTCTAATTTAGGGCTTCCAGTTATTTACTATTACAGATGACAATGCTTCTGTTAAACTATTTCTTTAAGATCTTTTTTTGTTTGTTTTTGAGACAGAGTTTTGCTCTTGTCCCCAGGCTGGAGTGCAATGGCACGATCTCGGCTCATGGCCACCTCCACCTCCTGGGTTCAAGTGATTCTCTTGCCTCAGCCTCCCAAGTAGCTGGTATTACAGGCATGCTCCACCACACCTAGCTAATTTTTTGTATTTTTAGTAGAGACTGGGTTTCTCCATGTTGGTCAGTCTGGTCTTAAACTCCTGACCTCAGGTTATCTGCCCCGCCTCCACCTCCCAAAGTGCTGGGATTATAGGTGTGAGCTACTGCACTCAGCCAAGGTGATTTTCTAGGAATGGCATTAGCTATTGAGCGAGATTGTGCCTCTCACTGGCCAGGAGGGTGTGCGCCCACTGCACGGCCCTCCAAGTTTCACCCACTGTTGCATTATTTCGTTAAAAGCTTGAATATTTCCTGCCAGCCTGTGATGTCCTTTGGAATGATTTGAGAATCCTTCAATCCTCCCTTTCCCTAAAAAATCAAGAAAGTAAATACTTGAGCCACTAAAAATAAATGAGAGCAGGACATGGAGTGTGTTTTTCCACGTTTCAGTGAACTTCCTTTAAACTTTGCTGTGGTTTTCACCTTCAGCCGTTGTTTCACAACAGTGCCCTCACACAGTGACAGCTGTGAACTTCCTGATTCTCCCAGGGGCCCTCGGCGTTGATGGCTGTTTCCTATTTCACTGTAATGAAGGTGTTCCTATGGTTACCCAGCACGCCTCATGTTAAATGCTGATATGTCTCCATGTGTCTATTCCTCTCTCTCCCTTCAAATAAGCCAGTCAGGCTTAAACTTGAGTGTGAATTGGCATCACCTAGAGCTTGTTAAAACACAGCGTGCTGGCCCTATTTCCAGGGTTTCTGATTCAGTAGGTCTGGAGAAGGAACCTGATAATTTGCGTTTCTAATTTCTAATATGTTCTCAGGTGATGCTGATGCTGTTGGCTGGGGACCTCCCTTTGAGAACCATGGAGCTAAGCTCTCATTGCACAGCATGGTTTGAAATGTAGGAGCTTAGTGTATAAAATGTCTGTGATTGGTGGAAAGCACAATAAGATACAGCCCAGCCTTCTTACCTGAGTTGTTTCCACCGCTGCACTTGGGTTTTCACATATAAGCAGGGGAATGTAGAAATATCCCTTGGCATAGTCATTGGAGAATTCCCTCAGCTCTATGCAGCTGTGGCCACACGGAGGGCACAGTGGACAGCTTCCGTGGCCATGGCCGGCACTTGGCTTTTCTGCACAATTACACGGCTCTAACTTGTATATACTGGCCCACAACTCCTACATCCTACAGACGTTGTGAGTTTTTTGTGTGTGGTTTTTGGGGTTTTTTGTTTGTGTTTTTTTTTTGAGACAGAGTCTTGCTCTGTTGCCCAGGCTGGAGTGCAATGGCGCCATGTCGCCTCACTGCAACCTCTGCCTCCTGGGTTCAATTGATTCTCCTGCCTTATCTGGGATTACAGGTGCCCGCCACCATGCCCAGCTAATTTTTTTTTTTTTTTTTTTTTTTTTTTTTTTTTTTTCTAGACAGAGTTTCGCTCTTGTTACCCAGGCTGGAGTGCAATGGCGTGATCTCGGCTCACCGCAACCTCCGCCTCCTGGGCTCAGGCAATTCTCCTGCCTCAGCCTCCTAAGTAGCTGGGATTACAGGCACGCGCCACCACGCCCAGCTAATTTTTTGTATTTTTAGTAGAGACGGGGTTTCACCATGTTGACCAGGATGGTCTCGATCTCTCGACCTTGTGATCCACCCATCTCGGCCTCCCAAAGTGCTGAGATTACAGGCTTGAGCCACCGCGCCCGGCCGCCCAGCTAACTTTTTAGTAGAGATGAGGTTTACCAGGTTGGCCAGGCTGGTCTTGAACTCCTGACCTCAGGTGATCCGCCCCCCTCGGCCTCCCAAAGTGCTGGGATTACAGATGTGAGCCACCACACCTGGCCCCATTGTGAGTTTTAATAGGAATAATGCCTCAATGGAACTGTAGAAGCTAGCTACTGTGACTTGGGTAGATTCTAATACTCTGTTTTATCTTTTCCAGGCTTGTATGCCTTAAAAAACTGGTCTAACATGAATATTCTGCAGATAAATAACAAGACCAATGAGGCAGAGTACAGTTTCTGGTGCACAGTTGGACCGAGAACGTAACACCGAGTCTGTGAATGCTTCTCGTTTCAGGCATAGATCTTGAGAACATTGTTTACTACAAGGACTGCACCCACTATTTTGTCATGACAGCCAAGAAGCAGAGCCTGCTGGACAAAGGTGTCATCATTAATGTATGTACCTCTTAGCTGCGATTTCCCAACTTTGCCCCCTAGGCTGGTGGCATCAGCAGGTGTGAAAGCAGATGTAGTCCTGCCAGAAACAGAGCGAGGCAAAAAGGGGGGAAGGTGCCACCCACTCTCACCCTTCTTTCTCCTGGTGTTACGTGAGTGGTGGATAAGGGAGCCCCTGCCAATGCGCACAGATAATTTTCTGCCGAGGGGCGTGTGCTGCTTTGAGACCTTTACTAGGTGTTAATGTGGATAGACTGAGTCTTTTCCTTTCCAAGTCTCATCCAGCCTTGCCTCCTCTCTGGGAGGCCACATGCCATTTGTAGGCAGATGGGGGCTCCTTGTCCTAATGAGACGTAGACCTGCTTTGACTTGTGAATTTCATACTGTGGACCCTTGTCATGATGTGGGGCAAGGGTCGCCATTCACGCAGTCAAAAAGACCCCATCTGCATCTTGACTCTGCCACGTACCAACTCCAGACCGTGGGCAAACTGTTCATCCTTCTGAACCTCAGTCTTCTCACCTACAAAAGAGGAATGATAGTTTCTGCCTGAAAGGGTTCTTGGAAGGAGCAAATAGAAGATACATACCGAGCGCCTGGCACAGTGCCTGGCCGATGGTGGGTTCCTAGACTCCCTCTGTAACTTCTCAGCCTTGTTTGCATACCGGCTTTTTTGACCTGCTGGCCTCTGGCCTCTGCTTCGTGGCTTTGCAACTTCATGCTTAAACACAGGGCAGTGTTTTGAGGGAAGAAACACATGGAGTAGCGGCCCCTGACTGGAGGCTTCTTCGGTCAGGTGTGCAGCCCTTCCAGAGCCCCTGTTGTTGCTGCTGTTGTCACCACTGCTGCTACAACCTCAAGACAAGGATCGTGCAGCCCAAGGTCAGCCTGCTGTCTGGGTGTCGGCCTGGAGCCCGGGCAGCACGGTGGCCATCCATCGCTGCTTGTCAGAGAAGGACGTGCCTAGCTTCTCTCCTGCGTGTGCTGGCAGCTGGCCGGGCGGCGTTAGTAACCCGGTCGTCCCGAGGGCCTCCTCCACTTCCTCAGGTCTTTGCTGAGAGCCGGAGTTGGGGACGGAGGCTGTGAATGTGGGCTTGGCGAGGTGGGCTGAGCACGCCAGCAGATGGGTGGGCAACGGGCTTCAGCTGGCCGTCCGTCTGGGAGCGGCGGCGGCCCCTTCTTCCCTCTGCCTCACAGGCATCCCTCCTGAAGTTGCCGCCTTAGTCTGAAACTGTATCAGATAGAGCAGGACCACTGTGGGGTGCGGGGGTGCAGGGGTAGTGGGCACCTTTGCGGAAGAGGGGCTAGGCAGGCAGGCAAAGTTTGACGGGTTTTGTGTTGTGCTGGCAGAGCACCCTGGCCTCCTGGGATGCTAAGGTCACCCTCAGGTCATCCAGGGTGTTTGCCCAGGCAGCGACACACTGCTCATGGCAACTCGCTTCCCTGGCAGTTGGCAAAGCCCCTCTAGGCCCATGCTTGTCTTCACCAAGGCCCTTCTTTCTCCTTCAGAGACCCCTGGGAGCAGCTCCTGAGCTGGTACTGAGGGGCTTCAAGGTACAAGATGGGAGGGAAATTGGAGGCCACAGGCTGGACACCTGATTGGAACAAGAGCTATAGCCTGAGCCTCCAGATGTCCAGCCAAGTTCCCGACCCATCTTCCCTGAGCCACTTAAATTTACATTCTTCTCTTGCTCCCTGGGGAAATGACAAGTTTTCCGTTTTCCTCTCCCTACATGGATCCGCATTTCCCTATGGCCACACGGAAGGTGCCAAGTGTTTGTTGAATGACTCACTGGCCTCTGGACAAGAGGTTTTCCTGCTTCCCCACCGATTCCAGCTGACCTCTGGGCTTCTTTCCATGGCTGCTGAAGGAAGAGTCAAGTTTCTCTTCAAGCAGCCGTGCCTCTGGGCTCTGAGCTGTGTCCATCTTTCTCTTCCCCTACAAGGAGGATGTCCCATCCCAGGGCTTCCCTGGGCCCCTGCCTCTGCTGGCCTACACATGTGTGAGCTGGGATTCTGTCCTCCTGTCCTTGTCCTCATCTGGTTCTATGCTCCCTATGGTTCTGCTCCTTCTTCTATCCCCCGACTCATCTAGGACCCTCCAGCCACTAAGAGACCCCACAGCAGCCCCAGGCCAGTAGTCTTCTAGCCAGCTCTAGCCTAGTGTCTTCCCATTGCTGGGTCCTCACTCTCCTGCATGAGGCACCCATGCCAGGCACCATCTTCATTGTGTTATCCACTCCATCTTAGGGATGCTTGGGGCGTGTTTTGGGCACGGGTGTTTGAGACCTCTCTCTTCTCTCTTCCCCCACCTCACCTCCACGCCTTCAGAGAGAGAAGTGATCATGTGACTATAGTAACATGAATCAGAAAGGAAGCAAATAACAGGAATTTCAACCCGGACACCAGGACCTGACAAAGAGCTCTTGGACCAGTGCTGGATGCAGTTTGGGAGGTGTGGTCTGGATGTGGAAATATGAGTTTCCAGAACAGGATATTTGAAATCATGGCTACTCAGGAAATTGAGACAGGGGTCACTCTGGCTGTAGATCCAGCGCTCTGTGACTGTCAAGACCTTTGTAATTGAGGATGCCTTGGTTGGGTCCAGGATACACTTCGTCATAAGCCATCCGAGGCCAGGGTGAATTACAGGGGACAGGAATTCCCATTCAACTATCACTTCCCACATGGGGCTAGGGATTTCATGTGAACACTCATTCTATCCCTCACATGGCTCTGTGATGTAGGGTTTGATATTCCCTTTCTACAAAGAGAGGGCGGAGACTCTGAAAAGTTAAATAACTTGCCCAGATTTAGTCAGTAAACAGCAGAAGTAGACTTTGACCCGTGGCTCTCCCTGACCCTTAAGCCTGTGTTCATGTTACACACTGGTCCCCTCCCTCTCCAGGTGTCTGTACTTTTTGTGTCACCTTTGAGAAGGGTGGTCTTTTTCTTTAGCCACACGGTGAGCAGCTTGGACTCGGGGGATACACTAACCTTGTTGGCTGTCTTCGATCCTGACATCCTGTGGTTCATCGCTAGTGTCCCTCCAGGATGGATTTCCAGTCCTCGCAGCTCAGGGCTCTGCACCCCTGATTAGAGAGGCATAACAATTAGCACCAAAAGCAAAGCCAAGCTCTGGGGATCCCTCTGCCCATCAAGTAAAGGGGTGACTGATTCTGGAGAGGAAGCATGAGAGCGTACCCATTTTCTTTTCTGGTCTTGTTTGACCCCTAAACTTGGCATATCTGATCACATCAGCTTAGCTGAATTTATTATAAAACCACAGTTTCTGATGGTTCCTTTGTCTCATAATTGTACTGGAAGTTCTCATGAGAACCAGCGCTATGAAATGGGCTGCTTGTTTGCTCCAAGACCATTATCAAGCATACTGTTCATTACAACTCTCAGCATACCCCGTTGAAATTCCTATGTGAGACAGATCTTTTAGAATTTAATGCCAGGAAAAAATTGCCTGCCCTGAGGAATTTCTATGCTTCCTTCTTTCTGATAAGGAAAGCTCTGTGGCATATCACATTTCCCTTTTGCCCTGGATGCCAGGAAGCTCAAAGCCAAATTTGATGCTTAATCACAACCATGTTAACCCTCACAGCTGGCTGACTTATTTCCTTTTTATTCCCTTGACCCTGATTTTTCTATTTCTGTTTTGATTCGCCCCACTGTGTAGACCCATTCCAAGTCCTTTTTTTGCCAAGACGTGTGTCTGAAGGCTAGCCCTTTAGAGGGGGAGGTTGCTGGTTGCTGTACAGTGTTTTCATCTTCCCCAGGACTACATCGACACAGAGATGCTGCTGTGCGCGGAGAACGTGAACCAGGACAACCTGCTCTCCTATGCCCGGGAAGCTGCAGACTTTGCCACCAACTACCAGCTGCCATCCTTAGACTTTGCCATGAACCATTATGGTCAGCCCGACGTGGCCATGTTTGACTTCACCTCCATGTATGCCTCAGAGAACGCGGCCCTGGTGCGGGAGCGGCAGGCACACCAGCTGCTCGTGGCCCTCGTGGGTGACAGCTTGCTTGAGGTACCGCCTGTGCTTGGAGCCCCCACGTTCCTCTGCGAGACAGATCCCACATTAATATCCTGGCAGGCACTATCTGCTGTTTTGCAGCGGGGAGAGGACAGGCTCCCAGCCAATTGGCAGGACTCTGCCGAGCCTGTCCCGGCCCTAGAGCCTGTCCTGTTGCTGCCTTCAGAGGAGCCTGTTCCACCTCTGTGTAGTTAGGAGAGCTTTCTCTTCTCTCTCCTGGCTCTTTTGCACTGACTTCTTTGATGAAGTACAACATCAGGCAGCCCCAGCCTGGGCCACATGGGCCATCCCTCTCAGAGCGTATGGGTGGCCCTTTGTGGGTTTTGAGATCACGTAGGGTGCAGGAGAGGTGCATGGTCCCCAAAGTCTCCTTTCCATTCATAGCTTCCCTGCTGAAAATTCTTCCCAGAAAATCTGCAAGGGTGCAAGGACCCTTAGATTAAATGGCTGTGTTCAGAAAGGAGAAATTTTTCTCTTTAGTGTAAGCACTGATTATGTATTTTTTCCAAGTTAAAAGTCAAATTCCAAACCATGCTTTGGGTGCTCATGGAGCAGATTAGTCAGCACTTAGCGTGGCTGACTGGGTCCTTGGGCACCATTGTGCATGGACCCGAACCTAAGAGCTGTGGCTGAGTCCTCGGTAGCCTTCCTGCTTCGGGTGTAGCCGGATTTGTAGCTGATTGGCGTGTATATAATTAGTTCCTTTCCCAGCCTGGTTTCTCCCTACCCTCCTCCCAAGCTTTATGTCATACCTACAACAGATGGCTCTTCTTCCATCAGGTGCCAGCATTTTCCAACTACCATGCCTTTGCCCATGCTATTCCCAAGTAGATCAGGTTTAGAATCCCATCCATTTGTTAAGATCAGCTTCATGCAACTCTTTTTTTTTTTTTTTTTTTTTGAGATGGAGTCCCACTCTGTTGCCTGGGCTGGAGTACAATGGTGCGATCTCGGCTCACTGCAACCTCCTCTTCCCAAGTTCAAGCCATTCTCCTGTCTTACCCTCCCGAGTAGCTGGGATTACCGGCACCTGCCACCAAGCCCAGCTAATTTTTGTATTTTTTAGTAGAGACAGGGTTTCACTATGTTGGCCAGGCTGGTCTCGAACCCCTGGCTTCAGGTGATCCGCCTGCCTTGGCCTCCCAAAATGCTGGGTTTACAGTCGTGAGCCACCGTGCCCAGCCAGTGCAACTCTTAAGAAGCTTATTCTGATTTCCATCTCCCTCTCCCAGGATGGGAATTTGTCTCACCTTTTCTGAGACCTAAAGCACTTTTGTTACGCTTGCATCATAGCACTCTTTACATTTGACTGTCTGCTACCATTACTTGAGCTTGTGGTGAATCCTCGTAGGTAGCAGGGTCCCTGCTCTGTCACCTCTCTGTCTCTCCAGTGCCCCGCACAGTCCTGGTAATCAGTGTGTTCTGGGTACAATGAGATCGTAGATTGGGAGTCATCAGAATCGACTGGAATTTTGCGTGTTTTCTTTCGCAGCCATTTTGGCCCATGGGTACAGGCTGTGCCCGTGGCTTCCTGGCAGCCTTTGACACAGCATGGATGGTGAAGAACTGGAACCAGGGCACCCCGCCCCTGGAGCTGCTGGCTGAAAGGTGAGCTTTGACAGCAGGACTCCTAACTGGGGGGCAGGGCCACTCGTCAGGAGAGGGGGAAAGATCACCCCTCGGTGACTGCGGGATATACCTGGAGCCTCTGCCTCCTCTATTCTGCCTTCCCATATGTGGCCCGATTTGATCATCAGCATGCCCAAGGATGCTTTCTTCATCATGATCTGACTCTTACAGTGACTTTCTCTAGGGGCCAGGACCTTGAGCCCTGGATGCCACAGAAAAATCTTCATCCTGGCTGGCCCTGCAGCTGGGGCTCCCCCGCATTGCTCATTCACCCAAGAGCCAGAGAGGTTTATTTAAGGGAATCTTCCAGGGCAGTGCTGAGTCTCCTGTCCTGGATGGGGGTTGGATTCTCTGGTTTTCCAGGCCTCTCCCACTGCTGAGATCCTGGGTTTCTTCCCAGACCCCTGCTGCCAGCCACGTGGCTGTGACAGCTGGTGGACGGGGGGAGGTCAGGGCTGGTGCGCGGCAACAGGCCTCTGACAGTCTTGGCTGTGGAAGCCTGTGGCCATGGGGAGCAGGCCACAGGAGGCAGTGTGGCTGAGCATAGTTATGGCAGAACCACAGGCCACGGTGCTGCCAGCCCCGCCTCCCTCCCGTCTTCCCCAGGGGGAGGAGCCTGGCATCCCCGTTACCCAGGCGCCCCTTTCCTCTTGGCCCCTTTGACCCCCACACTTCACAGATCTCACGAACTAGGAACCAGGAGTGTCAGGCATTTCAGGGAAGGGTTAGACAAACAGGTCCAGGAAGCCCTTGAGCCAGAGGAAGGGGGAAGAGGGGAAGGGTGGGGACAAGGCCTGAGGTGGCAAAAGTGACCCCTGACCTCCAGGCTCCACCTCCCTCCAGGGAAAGTCTCTACCGGCTGTTACCTCAGACAACCCCGGAGAACATCAACAAGAACTTTGAGCAGTACACGTTGGACCCAGGGACGCGGTACCCAAACCTCAACTCACACTGTGTCCGGCCCCATCAGGCAAGTCCATCCCTGGGGCCTGTCTGAATCACTCTGCACCGGACAGTGGGAAGAGGCAGTGGGGAGGGGGGTCACATAAGATTTTGGCCCATTCCCTGGACAGAGGCCACCAAGGCCTGCTGGTCTACTGGTGGCACCAGCTCCTCTCCCCAGTTGAGTCAGCATTCTTTCTAGCCCACAGGACAGAGCTAAAATCCATATGTGGAGAGAGAGAGAGATGCATATGTGCATATATTTATATATATTAATTTGTCACTATGCATGTGCATTGCTGATCTTACCTGTCTCAAATAATCTACTTGGCCAAATATGCTCTCTGCACACCACCCATGGTCCTGGAGTCCATTTCTGCTTCCACTGATTTAGAGCCACCAAACTCTCAACCTCTTTGGTCAACAGAACAGAAAATTGTGTGAACGTTTAAAATTAGCTAATTGCATACATACAAATTAGCTACACACATTCCCACTTAGTTTGCCTGCATTTGGGTGCGGGATTGAGGCCCATTGCTCTATGACTCAAGTTGCCAGGTTCCCTTGCTGAAGGTCATGCCTCCCAGCAATAGAGGAAAATGGTGGCAGGCACTGAGTTGGGGGTGGGTCAAGTTTAGGGGCCCTGAGACTAGAATTTGGAGGAAAACTGGTGGGCAAGCATGTTGTCTCTCTTGCTCATAGGTGAAGCATTTGTACATCACTAAGGAGCTGGACCGCTACCCTCTCGAGAGACTGGGCTCAGTGAGGAGATCTGTCAGCCTCTCCAGGAGGGGTGAGCGGCTCTCCTGGGACCCTGATAGGTGACTGGGAGGGCTTGGAGGGGAGGAGGCCTGCTCCGTGACCATGGTGACACAGACTCTGCAGCCAGCCTGGCTCTGCCCCTTTACCTGTGTGACCGTGGGCAGGCACCTCTCCTCTTCGTACTCCAGTTTCCTCCTCTGTAAGACCAAGAGAACCCCTGCCCACAGAATCACCGTGAGGATGAAAGAGCTAGTATGTGTTGAGAGCTTCACAGAGTAAACGTGAACTGGAGATTACTTCACTGGGACTTGTTCTTATTTTCCTGTTGTTTCCAGCATGGAGGTCCTGTCCCCATAAGTAGATGATGAGCTTAATGCATTTCACCCTTTTCCCGATCATCCTGGCTTAGCAGTGCGCTGGGCACAGGGCCGGTGCTCAACACAGGGAGAAGCGATGGTTCAGTGAGGAACTCCCAGCGCCCAGCTCAGCCCAGGATGCTCTCCTGCTTAGAGACCTCTTTGGCTACCTGTGCCTTTCCAGACTTTGCCTCCTCTCCTTCCTTAGGCAGACTCAGCTGTACTCCTCCATCCCGTCCACACATCATGACGTGCCCACTGCTGTAATAAACCGCTTACTATAATCAACCATTTTAGTGTTGCACAAACATACCAGGTTTTTCTAGATTCTTTGCCACTGCACAGCCCTTTCTGTTCTCCTGGAATGCCCTCTTCCATCTGATAAGTTCCTAGATGCTCTTAAAGAACAAGCTCAAATGCACCTCCCCTGACATTTTTTTTTTTTTTTGAGAATTCCCCTCGCAGAGCAGACTCAGGCAAATGTGCTCTGTGCTCCCACAGCCCCCTGCTTCTCCCTCCATCACAGCCCTGTGTCATTGTCACCCCCTCTGCGACTGTCTTCCCCACTAGATGAGCATGTTATTGGCAGGGCCTAGACACGGTGAGTCTCAGGGACTCTGCTGGAAGAGAACATGCTTCCTCTCCCCTCCTGCCACACTCTTGATCAGGCCCCCAAGCAGCAGTCCTCAGGGGGCTGCACCCATGCCAGTGGCCCCCTGCCCTGGCCCCTTGCCTTGGGGCCACTCTTCCTGGTCACCAGCCACAGTGGCAATGAGCGGGGATCCAGGTTGGGCTGCATGAGATTCCTGCAGAGTCTCAGTGCCTGCGTTCTTCTACTTGCAGAGTCAGATATCCGGCCCAGTAAGCTCCTAACCTGGTGCCAGCAGCAGACAGAGGGCTACCGGCATGTCAACGTCACTGACCTGACCACATCCTGGCGCAGCGGCTTGGCCCTGTGTGCCATCATCCACCGCTTCCGGCCTGAGCTCATGTGAGTCTGGGGCCCAGGCTGGCCCCTGGAGACAGGGATGCCAAGGCCATTCTGCTGCGTGCAGAATCTCCATTACATGGTTCAATATTTCTCTTTTTGTGCTTCAATTTGAATTTTTTCTTACATTTGTTCTTTTCCCTTTGCACTGATTGATCTGTGTTCCTAATACGTGAGAATAAAAATTGGCTCAGGCTTAGTGATTGCACTGTTACTGGCTTCCCCCTGCCCCCCCACTACCACACTCTTCGGAAATTTGAGCATTCACACATTGGAGCTCCACCCTCAAGAGAGGAGTTATGGGCCAGACTAGTCCCATAATTCCAGGGACTAGTTTGAGAGTTTTACAGAATTAGTTTTGAAATCCAGATCCACAAGCTGTGTGTCCTTGGGCAAGCCACTTACCTTCTCTGAGCTTTAGATTCTTCATCGGCAAATTAGAAAAAACAGCAGGGGCATTGGGGAGATCAGGTTATGTTTGAGGAAACACTGTGTTGCCAAAGCTTGATGCATCTGTATGTAAATCAGCAGCAGCATAACTTCACGACCAGGTGCAAATCTACCACAATAGGCTGGAAGGAAACCTACCCAAGGGCTATCATTTGGTACCTTAGGAAGCAAGGCTGCCTTAAGAGGATGGACTCGCCTCTTTTTTTTTTTTTTTTTTTTTTTTAAGATGGAATCTCTTGCTCTGTTGCCCAGGCTGGAATGCAGTGACCAGATCTCAGCTCATGGCAACTTCCACCTCCTAGGTTCAAGTGATTATCCTGTGTCAGCCTCCCGAGTAGCTGGGATTACAGGTGCCCACCACCACACCCAGCTAATTTTTGTATTTTTAGTAGAAACAGGGTTTTGCCATGTTGGCCAGCCTGGTGTCGAACTCCTGAGCTCAAGTGATCTGCCTGCCTGGGCCTCCCAAAGTGCTGGGATTACAGGCTTGAGCCACTGCACGTGGGCTCCCTTTTAATTTTATATGCTATATAACTTGATTTTTTTTTTACAAGATGCCCATTTTACTTCTGTAATTGAAAAAAAGAAAGATATTTAAAAGTAAAACAGCTCATGAATTTTCCCAAGAGGTTTAAATCATTTTCTGATGGTTTTAGCCCAGGCGGCAATTATGTCATCGTGGCCCGAGTCTGATTTTGTCGCTTCATGACCAGTGGGGTGGTGGGGTGAGAACTCGGAGTAGGGGTTGGGGGTTACTGTTCCTTCCCCGCAGCCCGCCGACATGTGGCAGAGTGTCACCCTCAGTGCTCCTTACCAGCTGGAGGTGCTCAGTGCACCCCACCTCTGCCTCCTCTCCCTGAATTTCTCTACTTTGTTTTGATTCTCTAGCAACTTTGACTCTTTGAATGAAGACAATGCTGTGGAGAACAACCAGCTCGCATTTGATGTGGCCGAGCGAGAGTTTGGGATCCCTCCAGTGACCACGGGCAAAGAGATGGCATCTGCCCAGGAACCTGACAAGCTCAGCATGGTCATGTACCTCTCCAAGTTCTACGAACTCTTCCGGGGCACGCCGCTGAGGCCCGTGGGTAAGCACCTGCACAGAGATGTTGCTTGGCCCTTTGAGCCGTCTCTGTCCCTGTCACTGAGTCTGGCTGCTCCTAAAACTGGGATGGTCTGTTCTGGGGCTGCCCAATACCTTCCCCTTGACTTTGAGGCCGAACGGGGGTGACTTCACTCACTCAGCCCCTGTGTGCATAAAGTGGATCTGTATGTCATTTACATCTTGAGTTTGGGGTAAGTGAATTATTCTAGAGGGACCTGGTTACAATGGCACCTCCTTGTTATAGCCACACTTCCAGGAGTCAGGATCCAAATGGCAGTTGTGCTTTTATTTCCCAACAGATTCTTGGCGCAAAAACTATGGAGAAAATGCTGACCTGAGCTTGGCCAAATCATCCATTTCTAATAACTATCTCAACCTCACATTTCCAAGGAAGAGGACTCCACGAGTAAGTTTTGGCTTGGCTTTTGTTGTATTTCCCATTGCACATGGACAGGGTATGAGGAGCGGAGAATATCACATTCTCAGTCTGTTGATGCTAGTAAGTTACATGGACCAGGCGCTCCCGGAAGATACTGGTAAAGCTCAGATTAGTGACCGAGTATTTTCGAAGTTCTTCCTCGTACGGTGTAGCTAGTTCAATGACTTCAAAGTGGTTGTAGGAAGGACATGATCATGAGTGGATAGGATATATTGGTGAATGTTTTTAGAAGCAAATCAGATCAGCTCTGCTTCCTGAGACATGGGGGGGGTGGAATGATTTCTCGCTGTGTGGAGCAGTTTAGATCCGGAACGTGATGGCCATCAGTTTAGTGGCAGAAATGCATGGTGCTCATGCTCTGCCCACCCATCTCTTCCAGTAACTTGTATTTATTCCTGAAATTCATTCATTCCATGAATTCAACAAATAATATATATTGGGCTCTCCTATAGGGGTCAGGTGCCTGTAATCCCAGCTACTTGGGAGGCTGAGGCAGGAGAATCACTTGAACTCAGGAGGCAGAGGTTGCAGTGAGCCGAGATAGTGCCATTGCACTCCTGCCTGGTCAACAAGAGCAAAACTCCGCCTCAAAAAAAAAAAAAAAATGGAGACCTAGAGAGGCTGGGTGCCTTGGGCAGGTCACCTGCTACTCTGTTGTACTTCATTGCTTTGCCCCTACCCCAGGGTTTTTTCACACTAATTAGTCCACTCACTAAAAAGCATTTGTTATATATCCATGCAGAAGTGATGTGCAGCTTGACCCTGGAATCCAGTTGGGAAAATAGACGCTGGGAAAAGAGGGAAAAAACTGAGAACCAGGGGTCTAGACCTTGGGGAACAAGAGAGTTTAAGGGGCTGGCAGAGGCAGAGCAGCCAGGAAAGAAGATGGGAAGGGGAAAGGACAGTTGGAAAGGCAGGGATGGAGTCGGGAAGCCCCGGGAGGAGAGCGCGATGGGCCCTGGAGACGGAGCTAGGCAACAGGGAGGCCAGCCAGGGTGAGGGCTGAGGACAGCCTATGGGATGTGGATGCGCTGGGGCAGATGGCAAATGTCAGAGTTCTAGGACTGGAGTAGGGAGTCCCTGGGTGGTCAGTGGGAGCAGAGGAGAGAAGATGGATGGAGGAGAATAGGACCAGAGTGAGGCCACTGGTGGGAGCAGGGGTGGTTTGGGGTGGGGGCAGTTGTAAGTCCCTGCCCAGAGCTGGCCTGTCCTCCCCAGGATGGCAGGGTGCCCTACACCAACAGGACAGTGGGCTGGAGGCCTCTGCAAGTTTCCGAGTCTCTCTAGGTGGCCAACAGTCTCTTTAAGCTTGGCCAAGACAGCCATATCCGGCCAGCCCCTCCACCCTAGGGTGGGGCCGCCCAGCCTCCTTTCTTTCTCTGGGCTGTGAGCAGTGGTCACTTTTTCCACTGAGGCCTGCACTCCCTGCTCCCTGGGACATTGCAGCAGCTGTTTCGCTAACTCCAGGAGCAGGATGCTTCATGCTTCTGCCGCTCCCTAGCTCTAGGAAGGAACGGGCTAGCAAGGCTGCAGCTGGGCGAGGAAGGTGGCAACAGAGCAGTTAAAATGATGAGCTGTACCCAGCCGCTCCCCGCCCTGAGCTGGCCCAACCCAGAGGCTCTGTGTGGGGGCTGCCTTGCCCACCTTGTTCTCATTGAGTGAATGGTGCTCTCTTCTGGATACCAGTGGTTAGCTTGTTCTACCTGCAGCCCAAGGACCCCTGTCTTAGGCTGTTTTGCCCCAGACAAGCCGGTTGGAGTTTCTGGAAGCTCTCTACACCAGGCATTGACTGCCTTTCCCCGTACACTGTGTTTCTCCCGCTTGGCCCACAGAGGGAACTGGAGAAGGATGTTTCAACCTTTCTCTCATCACACCTCTGTTGACAGAGTGACGGCATTGAAACAGCCTGGCCAGCACCAGCTCAGGAGGTGGGGACGGTGAGAAGTCAGGAATCAGCAAGGCCAGCCAGGCCTTCCGAGGGCTGAGGGCCTCACTCCGCTTCCCTCTGGCTCTGCTAGAAACTGCTTGTGGTGGAGGGCTCTGCTGGCCAATCCTGGCCCCTTTTGGACCCTGTTGAATCTTCAGGGTGTTTCCCTTGGCTGCCCACTTTGAGAACAGTCAAGGCCCACAGAGCTGTTCTCTCCCACAGCCTCATTTAATCTCTGCACTCTGCCCCATCTTTGGATAGGTGGAGAGATTTGGCCATTGAGTTAAGTGCCTGGCATGGGCATTGTATTTGTTCTTCTCTTGTTTTGTCCACCGCTCAATGCCAGCACGATGATCAGGGCACGTGGAAAGTACCTTCTTCCCATCCTACCAGACACCTTGCTGTATCTGAATGCTTTTTTGATGCGGGGAACCTAATGGCAATGCTCTTTGGCCTCAGCATTTTCCACTAGCAAAGAGTGCTGAGCCCACCCTGGTCTGGTCCTGCAGAGCCACAGGAGATGTCTGCACATAAGACTCTGAATTACATTCACACATCCACATCTGTGCATAGAGGCTCCCTCACATTTACACCAAGATGTCAGTACAACAAAACATGCCACCCTCAATGACCTTGCTAATCAGCCCTTCAGGAGTGGAGATACAGGCCAGGCTTTGCTTGCATGAGTCTATACCATAGCCCTCCCTGCAAACACAGGCAATATCTGTACCTGTGGATATCTGTATCTGACCTTCCTCCCTACCCCTCTCTAACTTCCTCTCCATCTTCAGAGGAATATCTTGATGTGGGAATTGAGCTGTGAGTGCACATGTGTTTACAATGTGGCATCTTCATCTGAAGGGGATCCACTGGTTCTCTGCTGAGTCAGGCTTAAGAATCTCCCTCCTGGTTTTCACTGACAATGTTTCTTCTTTCCTCCCTAATCTTACCCTCCTGACAATGTGCAATCCCACAAGGTGTATCAACTTCAAGCAGAATGAAAGGCTTTTTCCTGCATCAAGGATCTTGTTTACTTTTAGAGACAGTGACTTTTCCATCGCACCATGAGTGGTCACCGGTTGGGCTGATTAGTTCTGAAGACTGGGGGGCCCACACCTGGAGAAGGGAGGGCTTGGGGATTATATTTGCCTCTTACGAGGCCCTTGGTCTGCTTCTGCAGCTCTGTCTGTGGTCCTGGGGAGCATCTAAAAACCTCATGGCATGGGACAGTTCCTGGGGGCTCCAGGGCTCTTGTCATCATGCATGCCGGTGACACCTGAACATACAACCGTGGCCTCTGCCATCCCTGTGTACACGGGCACACACACAGGCGTACACACTCAGACTCACAGTACCTGCCAGTACTCTCCTAGACCTACCACTCATGGTGACATCTGTACTTACGGCCACTACAGTCATTACTGTACACATATGCAAGACACTCATTTTTGTTCCATTTTGAGCCCACTCCTTGGGGGATAAAACAAAAGTTGTCACTTGTCCCTGCAGAAGTCATCCCAGAAGCCAGATAAGTGGCCCCAGGTTTGATCCTGCTCAGCCGGTCCTCCTCCTCCAGCACTGGTTCCTGACGGAGTGGCATTCACAAAATGTGACTGACGTTTTTGTCAGTGTCTGGTCTGGGTGGGCCAGGTCCCCCTCTCCAACCTTCCTCTTCCTGACCCACCTGCACAGTTTCTGAAGAGCCTGGTGGCATTATGTCTGCAAGTGCCTCTTCCATCCACTCATTCAACAACTGTTTATTGCGTGCCTGCTTTATGTGGAGTTCTCCATAGTACTGGGCATGGAGCAGTGAATGAAGCAAGCAAGGACCCTGCCTAGGCAGCCTGCCTTCCGGTGGGACTTACAAACTTTCTCTCACCCCCCCCCTCCCCAACTTCTCTCACAGAACCACCCACCCAGCAGCCAAAGCTCCCCACTAGGTTTCTAGGACTTCTCATTGCAGAGGTTTGAAGAAGGCTTAGGAGAGTTAAGAGTGCTGTCTTCCAAGGCCGAGGCAAGCACAGGGTCCTGGAGCAGCCCCTCCAGGCGCCGGCAGGTCACGACTGAAGCTGTGCTCTCTCCTTTCCTCTGTGCAATCTCAGTCCAGGACTCAGAGCCGGTTTACAGATTGGGAATGCAGTTAGAAGTCAGGCAGACAAACACATAGTTAGGTCTCTGGGGATCTGGCAAATGCTCTAGCCTCTCAGAAGACTCCTTTGCTTGCCTGAGAAATGAGGGTAACAACATACACATCGTAGCATTGCTGCAAAGATGAGGTGGGCAAATGCATGTAGCAGGTCTGAGCACCATGTCTGGGAGGTGGAAGGGGCTCAATAAATGATAGTTCTCTTCCTTTAAAATGATGATTAAATGAAGATGCTTGTTTTCTCAAAAGATGAGTAAAACTATCTGGCTTGAACACTTGGTTCTGTACTGCCACCACAATCAATACAGCTCTTTACAGCATACCAAACACTTTCATATACATCTCATTTGCTCCTCATGTCACCTTTGGAGCAAGGCTGGGAACACATTTTCATGCCAGTTTTTAGACAGGGAAACTTGGACTTGGAGAGATTACATTTTGATAAGTCATGTAGGTGGTAAATGTCAAAGCCAGAAGTAGAATTCAGATGTTTAAACTTCTGTTACTCTGCCAAGCATGGGGTCTCATGCCTGTAATCCCAGCACTTTGGGAGGGTGAGGTGGGTGGATTGCTTGAGGCCAGAAGTTCAAGACCAGCCTGGCCAACAAGGTGAAACCCTGTTTCTACTAAAATACAAAAACTAGCCTGTGTGGTGGTACACCCTCCTAGCTTCTTGGGAGGCTGAGGCACGAGAATCACTTAAACCCAGGAGGTAGAGGTTGCAGTGAGCTGAGATCACACCACTGCACTCCAGCCTGGACAACACCGCAAGACCCTGTCCCCAAAAAGAATAAATAAAATAAAATAGAAGTCTGTTACGGACACTAGCCTCACTAATAGTGTCTAACACTTGTACCGTAGTCCCCACCATATCTGCGGTTTTGCTTTCCAAGATTTCAGTGACCTGTATTCACTCACGGTCTAAAAATATTAAAAGGAAAATTCCAGAAACAATGCACAGTTTAGATTGCGCACCATTCTGAGTAGCATGATGAAATCTCACACCTTCCCACTCCATCCTGCCTGGAATGTGAATCATCCCTTTGTCCAGTATATTCACGGTGTATACGCTACCCACCCAATATTAGTTACCTTAGCCATCTCAGCTTTTTGATCTAGTAACTGATGTATGTTTTCTTGATCTAGTAACATGGTTTGGCACTATTCATAGTTTCCAGCTTCCACTGGGGGCCTTGGAATGTATCTGCCATGGATGAGGGAAGACCACTATCTAACACTTTACAGAAGTGTTTTACATCTGTGATTTCATTACTCTCACAGCACCTTATGAACTAAAGAATGTAAGATCTCTTATAGTTAAGGAAACTGAAGTCAAAGTAGTTGGATGATTTTCCTGAGATCCCACAGCTGGGAAATAATTAGTACCAGCACTCAAATCCATGATTCCTTGAAGAAAGCACGCTCTTGCTGGTGTCACTGGCGATCTTTCTAAATGTCATAGCTGCTGCCCAAACCAACAAGGCCATAGCCTGCAATGGCCAACCTCTCTTCCTATGACCCATCTCTAAATTATTCCTGGGCTAGGCTATACCAGCTAACCAAATATAAAGTTTGTTTGCTTTGAGCTAAAATCACATTAACTCAGGCAGTATAGGAACATGTTATCTTGTGCTGATCAAATAAATGTTCAGATTGGCAGATCTTTGATTTTTTTTTAATGGGGAAACCAATTAGTTTAATAAATGCCTTTTGGTATATAGACTCTTTCAAATGATTGGGCAATCATGATAAAAAAGTATTCTTAGGGCGGAACAGCTGGAAACATTAATAGGAAAAGAACCTACGTTATTTCTTCTCATGTTCTCTTTGGGCACAGTAAGTATTTTCTTTCTTCTTGTACTTTCAATTCTTTGTAGAGTAAAATAGGGTCCAAGGATGAGGGAATACTGAAGCAATTTTGGTTCCCAAGTACAGATATACAGATAAGAAAAAATTAGATAAATCTCTAGGTTGGAACGTTGTTAACCTTTTTGCTTTAGCCTGGCTCTTAGTTGAGAATCAGTGCTTCAATGTTAAATTCATAGGGAAAAGTAGAAACCACCTGGGTATGTGTGTTGCTAACCTTTCCGTATAGACTACATTTGGTTGACCCGTGGCTCAGGGTGGGTCAGAGGGGCTGAGGTTGTCTCTGTCCTTGTCCTTTATTCCCCATGAAGGATTTGGAGTCTTCTCAGGGACTGCTGGCTGGGCATGGTCTCCCAGGAACACCTTTCATAAGCCCTTGGCTCATAATGCTGTCTTTGATCTGTATAGGCTCCAGGGAAACAGTTCCACTCTGGGCTGTTGAGTACAAAAGAGAGAAAATGTTTTGCTCTTTGGAGGAAAAGTCAAATCCTCATTTAAGGTAGAAACCAAAAACCAAAAAACAAACAAAAAAAACCAGAAACCCCCAAGATTATGCGTGAAGCGTTCTTGTTGGGTAGGACATTCTGTACCTTCACAGGCCCCAGTTTGGGGCTGGCCAGAGCAGCATTCTCAGGCTGCAGAGCTGGGGGTCCAGACAGCCTGTTCCTCTAAGAACCAACATTGTTGCAAATAAGGTCATCTGTTTCTCTTGGTGTTTGCCCAAGCTTTTGGCCTGAAATCATTTCCATTCACAGAATAATGATTTATTAGAAGCTGAGGAAAATGTTCAAGAGAAGGCAGGGCCCTTTGATGTGTTGTGTTGTGCTGCCTGGGTCAAATTTTTGAACAAATATCAATGGACTAAACTGTGGTTGATCTTGTCTTTAAAGACAAACAAACAAAAAGAAAACTGGTGCTGGCAAATGTGGGGAGAGGGCAGGGGATCATGAAGAGGACAAGAGACGAGGAAGCAGGTGCTTTCCGTTGGAGGGAGGGGCGCGTACCGGGCTGTGCGTTGGGGTGCCCGTAGCTGTTGTTGTTTCAGAACAACCAGGAGGTGAAAGAATCCCCCTGTGATTAAGTAGATTAGGATTTATGAGGCTGACTGGGCTGTACGCCTGGGTTTGGGGTGAGCACGTGGCCTGTAGCACTTCCCCCTGCATCCAAAATGGTAGCAAAGCTAGGATTTAATGTGGGCCTGCTATGGAGGGCCCCTCTGAGAGAGTAGGATGCTCCCTACCCCAATCTGTGGTCGGTGGGACATGGCTCCCTGGTTCTGAGAGAGCTAGCCATTTGGAGAAGGTCCCAGTGGCTGGAGAGTGGTAGCAGAGAGGTCTTACCCCAGAAAGGATAGGGGAGCCTAGGTGGACCCTAGCCCAGTGTCAAGGGTAGGCTTACCCATGGGGTGCAGAGGAGTACTAAATTCAGTCAGTCCCACTCCAGCCATAGCATCAGCTCAGCCTCCAGAATTCTGCCCCTTCCCTAAGGAGACATGCCCAACGACAGAGTGCCCTTTGGGAGCCCTTGCAGGGTGACGCAATGGGCTTGGGTAGAGCAGGGCTTTCCGGACTTAAATGTCCAGATTCATGCAGCAGAGAGTGGGCTGTGAGGGGTTCTCATAGGGCAATCGCGTCATGTATCATCTAAACCAGGAGACTTCTGGGAGTGAAGAGGGCACTGTTAACAATCAGATAGGGGGAAAAAGCAGTAAATCAGAACTACCCCCACACACCTCCAGCAGACTAGGCTGTGTGGTCATGCCAGTCATCAGGCTATAGTTAAGGCTTATTTGAAGTTAATAAAATATTGTTTACTAGTATCTGTGATGGTGACCAAATTGCAGGCTTAATTTGCCATCAAATCCCTGGGCAGCTCATTTGAGTCCTCAGAGTCCGTGTGAGGTGAACCAGATGGCCTCCTTGTAGGAGAGAGGCTCCCTGGTTGCAGAGAGACCCCTGGTGGGCTCCATTAGGCGGCACACTGAGGGCATCAGTAGGCCTGGCTGTGGCCTTGGGCACTCCATTAAACTGCTCCAAGCCCAAGGGCCACATTGCAATGGAGATCATCCTGGCCCTGCCTATGTTACCGGGATCCTTTTTTGCTTTGATGTTTCATGACGATCTTTGGGGATGTGATTCCTGCCCCTTCTGACGGAAGCCTTGGCTCTCTAAATGGAGTGAGGTTCTTTCCACTGTGCCTGAACAAACCTCTGTGACAGCATTTGTCACAGTGCAGGGTAATTTACTACCACGCCTGCCTGTAGGCTGACAGCTGTTTGCAGACAGGGACATATCTGCAGCGCCAGCTCAAAGCCAGCCCTGTGCCCTCAGGGGTTTTAGTGGGACTGAAGCCCTCGCTGGCCCCCTGAGCTCACTCTGCTTTCTTGGCCATTGCAGGTGGATGGTCAAACCGGAGAGAACGACATGAACAAACGGAGGCGGAAGGGCTTCAACAACCTCGACGAGGTTTGTGTACACAGTGTGGGTTTAAACAGAGGCAGATTTCCTGACAACCAGTGGCCACGGGCGGCCTCCCTGTGGCAGCAGCCTGGCCCTGCCCCTTCCCTCTGTCATGAACCACTGGGCTCCAGGCTTGGCGTAGTGGGAAAACAGTTGGGGTTTTGGATCTCGCTTCACTACTTACTAGCTATGTAACCTGGAGAAACAACCTCCCAGGATGTGGTTCATGTCTGTAGCATGCAATGACACACTTGAAACGCATGAAACTTTGCAGGACTTTTAAAGATGAATAAGGTGAACATGGTATCTGACACGTGTTAATCAATACACAGTCACTACTAATAGGAAATAGTAAGACGAGTCAGCACTCCCACTTTCTCCCAATCATCCTTTGTATTCCTTTGCTTTTAGCCTTTAAGGCAAATGTCCTGGTGCCCACAAGTGCCACCTTCTGGTGAAAAGAGAAGATTACAGGTTAGTTTGTCAAAGGAGAGCTTGAATCTCTCCCCTGCTTCTGAAAAATTGATCAAGCAGAAAAAGAGTATCAGTTCTTGCTTCCCTGGGCAGCTTTTAAAAGACACCTGAGATATATACTTCATTCAAACAAAGCCATTCTAACTCCACAGACATGCATATCATCAGCAAAGTGTAGGATGCGAACCTCGGCTAGCCTGCTGGCTGACCCGGAAATGACTGAGAGGCATGCAGGACGATCTGCATAATACATTGATTCCTGAGGTAGAAGGGACTTTTTCTATCGCATGTGGTTGAAGAGTTTTATTGCTGTATATTTTCATGGTATGGTTGCTCGTGTCTGATTTGCCGTATCCCACAACAGTGAGCAGCACTATAAGAAGTAGAGCCGTGAGGTTCACCTTGGGGAAAGCAGCAGCCAGCCATTCCACTCGTTATCCGGGATGGTCAAAGGGCAGTGCTGATGAAGAAAAACCAGTTCAGTTCATATCTTAAAATGTGAAGAAACCCATTTTACCCAGTGAGTTCAAAACACCCTGGCCTGAACATTTTCCTAGAGCTCTTGAAGGTGCTTCCTTCAAGCACTGTTGCCTCCCCACCTCTTGGCTGTGGTGTAAGCAAGAAGCCAGCAAATAGAGACGCAGAGAGGAAACAGAGGCTGCACAAGGCTAGAGACATGTTCCATTTCCCAGGTTACAGGTGTTGGCTCTCCACCTTCAGGGCCTGGGATTTGCTCCTGCCTGTTCCCAAGAAGCTGCCCTTGGGTACACTTTGTCTCAGGCAGAAGTCTCTTCCTGCCTTTCACCCATGGCTTGTTTAAGGGATGTGAGTGTTGTTTCTGTTACTGGCAACACAGGAGCTAGAGTGGGAAGAAATCTGGTTTGTGTCTACACTTTCTGAGATGCCCTGGACAGTCTCCTGGGGCGACTGTTTTGTTTAAAGTCAGTTTTAACAAAGCAGTATTCTTTCTAAATTCTTGCTGCTCAAAATGTGATCCAAGATCCAGCAGCAGCAGCTGGGTACTTGTTAGACATACAGGTTTTCAGGGCCCACCCCAGACCTACAGAAATCAAATCTGCTTTTGAGGATTGATTTCCAGATGATTCATGGGCCCATTCATGTCTGAAAGTGCTGGCCTATGTGGCCCACTGTCCTGCCTAACTTTGGTGTTGAACAAACAGTGACTGCCCAAGTAAACACACCCTCTTCTCACTCAAGCCTGTGCTGTGGTATACAGTTACACCGCGTTCTGAAGGAGCGTGTGCCTCTCTGGTGTGCGTTTGTCCAAAACACTCAGAGTGGCTCTATATACTAGGTTTCCCATGGGGCTGCCACACCTAGGGATCTTTTGTTTTTGAGACGGAGTTTCGCTCTTGTTACCCAGGCTGGAGTGCAATGGCACGATCTCGGCTCACCGCAACCTTCGCCTGCTGGGTTCAAGCAATTCTCCTGCCTCAGCCTCCTGAGTAGCTGGGATTACAGGCATGTGCCACCATGCCCAGCTAATTTTTTGTATCTTTAGTAGAGACGGGGTTTCACTATGTTGACCAGGATGGTCTCAATCTCTCGACCTCGTGATCCACCCGCCTCGGCCTCCCAAAGTGCTGGGATTACAGGCTTGAGCCACCGCGCCCAGGATCTTTTTTTAAAAATTAACTACAACTTGCCTCTTCCTGTGAGGGACACGCCTGGTGTCCCTGAGAAAACCGACTGCCCACCTGCTGTGGCAGCACCATTTATACTTCCAAGGCCTGTGGGAGGAGATCCTGCAGTAAGGAGGAACAGAGCCTCTTAAGTAAACACTGGTCATCTTCAATTGTTTACTGTTAGCAGATGAGCTAGAGAAATCTTGTATGGAACTCTGTTTTATAAACTAGCGTAACCAAATGATCAAGGTCTACATCACCACTTGTAAGTCATGTTGATATCATGTGCCCCGCTGTACTGGCATGAGAAGAGCATTTCACCTCGGCAGTGTCCTTTCCCAAAGTCTAATTATGAGAGAACGTCAGACCAACCCAGACTGAGGGGCTCTATGAAACAGCGGCTCAGTACCCTTCACAGAGTGTCAGTCTGTTACAGAAGCTGTTACAGTTTGTAGGAAACCAAGGAGACCGGATGATGAAATGCAGCGTGGGATCCTGGATTGAATCCTGGGACAGAGAAAGGATATGAGTGGAAAAACTGATGCAATCCAAATAAAGGCTATAATTTAGTTAATAGTATTGTGCCAGTGTTAATTTCTCAATTTTGATGACAGGAGCAATTATTCCAGATTTAACACTGCTGGCAGCTGGGTGAAGGGTATGCAGGGACAATCTGTGCTATCTTTGCAACTTTTGTGTAAATCTGAAACTATTTCTAAATTAAAAGCTTTCTTTTAAAAGATAGCAAAAATAGAACAGGGCTGGCTAAAGCTGGGGGTGGGGTACAGAGGAGAGAGGAGAAAGACCCTGGAGCCCAGGCCTTGCCTGAGTGACCCCCTACTGACTCCCTCATTGCTCCCCTACCCCCACTCTTCTCCTCTTCTCAGCCAGATGATGTATTTTTGAAAACCACTTTGTTCAACACTTCATGATTATGTTTGGTTTTTGCAGTAATCATGCGAAGTAGATTGCTGTTCTCATTTTATACATGAAATAATGTCAGAGAAGTCAAGTAAATCGCCAGTGTCACAGGGCTAAGAAATGAAGGTTGGGATTCAGACCCCAGCTGTCTGGCTCCCAAGCCTAGCTGTGCCCATCCTTTGGAAAGACGTATCCCTCCTGTGAGTGTTGCCTCTGCAGGGCTCTGCCTCCCTTCCTCAGGACCTCGGAGGGAGCCCTTCTGCAGGAAACTAGTTCCACGTCCTGAGTCCCCAAGTCTGCTTTCTGATGTCCGGTAACCATCAGTGTCCCGTTTCAACCTTTGCAGCCTTCCAACTTTTCCAGCCGTAGCTTGGGCTCCAGTCAAGAGTGTGGGAGCAGTAAAGAAGGTGGAAATCAGAACAAAGTCAAGTCCATGGCAAATCAGCTGCTGGCCAAGTTTGAGGAGAGCACTCGGAACCCCTCACTCATGAAGCAGGTGAGTCATGTCAAATACTCACTGGACCTGACTTCCTGGTGACTTTTTGGCAGGAATGTTCTGGCTACTGCTAGACTTCAGATATGCCAGTCAGGCCTGGTCCCAAGGAGACCTGAGGGCCTTCTAGATCAGGAGTCAACAGACTTTTCTATAAGAGGCCAGATAGCAGTTTTTTAGTGCTTTGGAAGCCATACTGTCTCTGTTACAACCCTGCCATTGTAGTATGAAAGCAGCGGCAGACATACCCAAACAAATGAGCCTGTCTGTGTTCCAATAAAACTTTATTTACAAAAAACAGGAGCAGGCCAGATGTGGCTCATGGGCCTAGTTTGCTTGTGCTTGTTGTGCATTAAAGAAATCTGTTCCCTAATTTGGTTTTGCTTTCCAACCATGACTTGGTTTGCAGCCAGTTTTGAGATGATACAGTTTGAGGGAGCTTTGAGAGGCTGGCTGTCTGGGAAAGTACAAAGTCCACACTGAGAAGATCCATCCAAACCAGAGGAACTGAGTCTGAGCTCACAGTATGGAAGGCCAGCCTCACACGTGTTTCCTGGCACTCTCCTCTCTCCCTGCACTGGGGCAGCCTGGCGGGCTGTTGTGCCTGATGGGGGTTAGTCTGAGGCTGGAGGAGGCTGGATGCTGTGTCAGGCTGCAGGCTTCCTCCTGATTCCAGCTCTGAGGTGTGCGCCTCGTGGTTCGGTTTGCTCCCCTGAACTTCTTTTAGGATGCTCTTGTCACATTACAGAAGCTTGGGAAAAGAGGTTGGTTTTTTTATGGTGAACACCTGTCACATGACAGAATGAGGCTCCTTTTGGGAGGACAGACTCTTAGTTCATAGCTTGAGAGGCAACCAGAGATGTCTCCTTAGTCTCGTTGTGGACTGTGTGTCTCCTGGGCAAACTGACCTTCTCCAGGAAGTGAAAGGATTTTATTATAATTTATTAAACAAATTTTCTGGATGCCTGGTCTGGAGGCTTTGCCCCTCACAGTCCCCAAGTGTTGATGAGGGCTCAATTCCATCAAAAGCACCAGAGCATCCCTGTCATTGAGTGGGCAGGAAGCTTTTCCATTTCCAGGTGGACTCCTGAGCCAGCCACCCTGCCCTGGCATGGGCTCCAGCAGTGCCTGCTTAAGGGCCTATGTCTGAGCCAAAAGCATAGCCACCCTGGGATTCACACTTTGTCCACGAGAAGGGGACTCCAGGACTCACTGTTCACATGGACAGGGAGCCAGGGCTCAAGTTTCCCAGCTGGGCCTGGCTTGCAGGAGCTTAGCCCAGTGCTGTCTCTGCACTTGCAAACTTCGTCTCCCTGCTCCTCTGTCTCCTCCCTCTGAGCCTCTCAATCTGATTCACCTTTTCCTTCACTGTCTCCTGCGGCTGCTTTTTTGGACTCGCCTTTCTCCTCCCAGGAACGCCGTGTCTCAGGGATAGGTAAGCCCGTCCTGTGCTCTTCCTCCGGCCCTCCTGTTCAGTCTTGCTGCCCCAAGCCAGAGGAGGCCACACCCAGCCCGTCTCCTCCACTGAAAAGGCAGGTAGGGCTCCTTTCAGTGGATGCTGTTCTGTTAAAGGGCAGAGGGGACTTTGATCCAGAGGGGTGGGGTCAGTGGCTCTTCCCACACCCCAGGTATGGCTGATTGTCGATTCTCTGGACACACCTTGAGGTCGCCACCCTCATAGGTAAGAATAACCAAGTATGCAGCATCACAAAATACATTTCATGGATCCCTTAGCCAGTCAGAAGTATCAGCTGACCAAATACCACGGTCGCCATGGTGCTGCTAGGGAAAAATAAACTGTACCACAAGGTATTTTGTATGGTGCCCCGTGACACTGAGCATTATCTGCAGACCATTCGAATAGGCTGATTTCCAAATCAATGAAAAAGTGATGTTGAAATGGGCCCAGGTGGCCACTTGGCTGGATGCATTGAAGAGGTAAGGCTGGGATGTGGCGAGGCCTTCCCGGTACCAGAGTAGACCTGCATAGTGGGCAGGAGGGCGCTGGCAGTCACGGAGTATGGCTTATGCCAGGTCCTGCTCCTGGGTTTGGAATCTGAGCAGAATCACTACTATTGGCCATAAGCCGCAAAGGTTTCTGGTTAGCATTAGGATTTGTGTGTTGCCTCCAGGTGGTGGAGGTTGAATAAGGTCAGTGTGGATACAATGCAGAAATTTTATGTCTGTGTGCCTCACCTGGGGAGCTTTTTAAACACTGCCATTGACTCATGCCCAGTCCAGAACAATGCAATCAGAATCTCTGGGGGTTGGGCCCAGACTTGGGTCATTTTTTCTTAAGTACCCATAATGCCAGTATGCAGCTAGGACTGAGAAACGGCATTATACAGGTTTTGATTCAGGAGGCCTAGGGCGAGGCTTCAGACCATGTATTGTGAATGAGGATGCCAGGCAATTTTGATGCAGGTAGAGAATCAATTCCTGGGGGTAGTTTGGAATCCTACTTAGGGTTGCACCTGGTGCGCCCTTTGTCTCTGGGCAATATCCTTCACAGGGGATGCCTCATGGTGGGGGTGTATGAAAGGGCTGCAGTAGGGAAGGAAGCTTAATTTTCCCTCTTTCCCAGTTCCCCTCTGTGGTTGTGACGGGGCACGTGCTCAGAGAGCTCAAGCAAGTGTCTGCTGGCAACGAGTGCCTGAGCAGGCCCTGGAGAGCCAGAGCCAAGTCTGACCTACAGCTGGGGGGTACAGAAAATTTCGCTACCCTGCCTCCTACCCGCCCGAGGGCACAGGCTCTTTCCGGGGTGCTGTCGCGGCTGCAGCAAGTGGAGGAAAAGATTCTCCAGGTGAAAGACTCACTTTTTGCCCTGTCTCTGTCTGTGTCTGGGCGACTTCTCTTCCCCTCCCTCCTCCTGCCCACGTGGGTTCCTCCTCCGTCTGCCCGCCCCCTGCCTCCCGTCCTGCTGTGTGTGGTGAGCTGGTGAGGCCCCGGCTGCCTTCCTCACCCACTTCTTGGAAGCAACTGTCTCAGTCTCTGTCACTATTTCTCTTTTCTTTCTCCTCTCTCACCTTCACTGCAGAAGAGGGCTCAGAACTTGGCCAACAGGGAATTTCACACAAAGAACATTAAGGAGAAGGCGGCCCACCTTGCCTCCATGTTTGGACACGGGGATTTCCCGCAGGTAAACATGGGGCTTTCAGAGCCCCCAGGAACCCAGATGTTGGACATCCACCAGGTGACCTTGAATCGGGCTCTGAGCTCAATTTTCTCCTTCCTCCTGCTTTTGTAGCATGAGGAGCTATTCATTTTTCAAGCCACTAAATAATTCAAGCTGGCATCTAAAAAAGACCCAAATGTGCAGATTCAAAATAAGGCAAAACTAAGGCAGGAAAGTAAACTCAGGTCAAGAAAGACATTTCTAAACAGAAGCACAAGTTGGTAGGCCCCAGATATTTTCCACGCAGGCTCTGAGTTTCCTCAGGGTCACCACAAACAGGAAACAGTCATAAGTTGCAGAATCACAGTGCCTTGACCCAGTTGCCTGTGATGTTTTGGGGTGTGAGAGAAATCTCCCTGTGGCCCTGATCAGGAAGATACTGAAGGATGAGGCCAAGCACATGCTGTAACCGGGGCTCTGCTTCCCCGTGGGGTAAAGTCAAGCCAACAAGAATGGCTTTGCCTTAGAATTAGGAGGTACAGCCTCCTCAAGCCAGGTACTTCTTTGGAAATTCGCTGAAAAGAAGAGCGTGTGCTGGAGAGGAGGTGAAAGAGTGGATGATGAGATCCTGCAGGTGGGTGTATGTGTGAAGTCCTCCCTCCCTCGCAGCATGCCTGGTGCTAGAACTTGGCTCTCCACTGTTTTCACTTCGTCTCCTCCAGACCTGCATCTTCTGCTACTTGGTGGAGTCACTGATGTGGGAAGGATGCTTTACACTTACTTGATTTTTAGGATTCCACGTGGCTGCTAGGAGGCTAGCGCAGTTGTCTGCTGCAGCCACAGAGGCCCCTGCTGTGGCCACCTGCCCTGAAGCAGCCCAGGGCTCTCCTCTCCTAAGCTCGCAGCTGCTGCTTCATACCAAGCTCCAGGGTGAGGGCTTTGGTAATTGGCGTTGGTGTCCGAGGCAGATGTAGGCAGGAATGGATTGAATCTGTGTGAGCTATTTTGGTGTGACAAGGGAGCTGGAATAGTTGTAGCAGAATGCAGTGTAACCAGGAGCCAGATAATCCTGCCTGGCTCCAAAGCCAGGGGTTTCTGTGTTGTCCTGAGACATGGGTCTCCTCTCTTTGCCCCGTTGCATGCACGGGCATGGGACTGCATGATCGAGGTGTCTATCACCATGTGTGACTCCTAGGATAATCCTCGTTTCTTCTACTTCTGTTCTGTGCAGAATAAACTCTCTAAAGGCCTGTCTCATACTCATCCTCCATCTCCTCCCTCTTGCCTTCCGTCTCCTGATCCAGCTGCTTCTTCTCCATCAACTGCTGACTCTACTTCTCCTGCCAGAAAGGTAGTTGTTCTGAACAATTTGCTTTCCTCACCCCCTGCATGTTCCCAGATGTTTTCATGCCCCACTTGACCTGCACGGACAAACATCTCAAGCCTGGCTTGGCTAGAATACAAATTTGTAAGATATTTTACAACAGTGCTGGATTCGATTTTGCTTTTGCATTAGAGCACACAACATGGCAGAACAGGCAGCATACAAAAGCTTGCCAAACAGGGCTCATTCATTCAGCAAGCACTAATCAGGACACACCATATGCCACCCTCCATGCCAGACGCTGAGAAAACAGAGAGGGCAGTGCAGATCCCTTACTACGGTTGAGATGGGAAACTGCACATTAGCATAGAAATACGTAACATTTTTACAATACAAAATAGTGGATATATTTGCCTGTTCTGTCCTAATAAGATGGCAATTTCACATGATAAACTTAATGTAATACTATTCATTAATTCTGTAAGAGGTATAAAGGGCAAGATTGTAGAAATGGAGAGGGGAGAAGACTGGTAGGTAATGCAGAAGGTTAAACGGGAACTGAGTGAGTGTTGAAGGTTCTGTGGGGGGATTTTGCTAGAGAGAAGTTTAGGGCAAGGGCGTTTTGGAGAGGGGCTAGCCTGTGCAGAGGCAGGAAGGCGGGGCTTGCATGGCATGGAAAGATGGAATGTCTGGTGTGAGTTGAACTTGTAGATAAAAGTATTTATAGGGGCAGGGAGAGTGGAAGAGAGCCCACTCTGTATAAAGGAATTTCATTTTATCCTCTGGATTATAGGAAGCCACTGCGGGATCTGTTCTGGGTTCTAGCAGGACGACTCAGTAGTGCAGAGATTGACATGGAGGACAAGAAGAGAGGGCAGCTAACTTTGGTTAAGCGGTTAATGAAATGCACTCACAAACAATGATTAAGATTGGGTTTGGGGCTGCTCTTCGTGTTTTTCCCTTGTCCTGTTACCTCCTGTGCTGAGAACAATACCAGGCTGGGGTGGGAGAGGTCTGTCTTCTAGGAATCCTGGCCTCTGGAATGAATGAGGCTGGAAATGGGTGTGAAGTCTACCTTATGAGCTGTTGCTCATGGGGTAGGTTTGGAGTCTCCCCACTCCACCCTGCAACAGTGCTTCTCTGTATACAGCCAGCGTGTCTGGCTCCCACTGAGGCACAGTGTGTCATGCTGAATGTCCCACTGCCAGAAGGAGTGCTGGTCTGTTTCTGTGCTGTTAGACTGATGCACAACCCAGCTCTGTGCTATTACGTTAGTGAAAAATTAGAAGCTGCTTCTTGGTGTGTAATGAGGGGGTCCCACCCCTGTTGGCCTCTACCTCCGTAAGGAGAACAGTGTAGGTAGAGTCTCCAAGAAAGGAGCAAGGAGTCTTACTGGCCCCACACCAGCTGAGGCCCCCTGTGTGAATGAGAAGCACCCCAGAAAAGGCAGTACCAGGTAACACAGAGAAACACAAACACGATCTTCAGTGCCACTGAAAATAGCCATGGTCAGCACATCAAGATACCCAGACACCTGTTCCAGGTCAGCTGTTTGACCTTTAGTCTCCTGACCTCTCTGGGCCTCTGTCTTTCTCCTCAGTAAGAGCAGTTCTGGGCCTATGTTGCAGTGAGCTATATGGGTGGAGACAGGAATTTTTGTCATCACCATCAGCAAGGTTGCAGGGTAGGCTTTTTGCCCAGCTAGGGAAAGGGGCCTTCCCCGGGGTATACTCCCTACTATGTGAAAAGGTCATGGCACCCTTGGCAGGATGGTGGGAGGGGAGAGGGCACCTGGGCACAGACCAGGCAGTGGCTTGTGCTCAGAGTTGGTCAGCCGGGCCCAAACCCTGCTTCTCTCTGGCCCAGCCCCCTTCAGCTGCCTGGGCCCTTCAGGGTAGAGTTAGGCAAGGCCTTCTCCTGTCCCTGCCTTTCTCCCATCCTCAGGAAAGTCTGGCATGATCACTGTTGGGGTCAGCACCAGGGCAAGAAAAGCCCCTACACCGCTCAAGTTCCCTGACTTGGTTTCCACTGGGCATGAGTTCCCTCTAAGAGAGGGCAGGGAGCAGCCTGCTGGGAACATGTGGAGCTGCTGTGTAAGACAGAGATGCTTTCAGCCACTAAGCCTGTTCCCATCACATCATCACCATACCCGCTGAGGCCCTGCCTGCCGCTGTCTCTGGCTCTTCAGGCAGCCCTCCCCTGAGGACTCAGCTCCCTCTCAGCCATTAGTTAATTTTGCTCCTCTAGAAGGGAGGCCACTGCTGATCTGGCCTGTGGTGTGGCTGCTGGCCATTTGCCATGCTCATAAGTTCTTGCAAGAACAAGAAGACACTGAGCTTTTGCACAGCTGGGCGGGCGGGGGTGGAGGCTCTTCACTGTGCTGGGAGCTACCCTTCAGTCCTCCTGGGTCAGAAGAGCACTGAGGATTACAAAAGGAGCTTTCTCTACCAGTGTCACTCAGAAAGCTAATGTGTAAACATTCATTCATTCATTCAACAAATTTTATTTTTGAGACAGGGTCTCTCTCTGTCACCCAGGCTGAAGTACAGTGGCCTGATCATAGCTCACTGCAACCTTAAACTTCTGGGCTCAAGTGCTCCTCCCGCCTCAGCCCTCCACCCCTGAGTAGCTGAGACTACAGATGTGAACCACCCCCCTCAATAAACAACAAATAGTTATTAAATGACAATCCAGTGTTAGGCACTTCAGGCTCTCAGGATACGCATCGATGCATAAGAGTTAAATCCCTGCCTTAATGAGGCTTACACCCTAGTAGCCTACAACAATCAACATAATATATCAGTAAATCATGTAATGTATTAGAGGGCAAGACAGTATTTCCTATGAAAAACCTAGAGCTGGTGGTGGGAACGCAGATTGCTGGGGAAGGAAGGGTGACAATGTTAAATGGAGTGGTTGGGCAGGGGCCGGCGAGTTCTTCCTGTGATTTCGAGAACTGAGCAGGAGCAGAGCCACAGGTAAGAGGGCAAAGGCTCTGGGAGGAGACTGGAGCCCAGTGTTCCGACTCCCAGGCCGGTGCTCTCCTGGGTACTGCAGAGGCTGTGTGTGCATGGAGGCCTTGTCAGAGGGATCAGCCCAGAGGCTGCGTCCACGTAAAGTCCCACACTCAGGGACAGGGAGGGCTTTGTGATGGCCAACCCCAGATCTACTGTCCCACCTCTACAGCTTTGTTCCTTGCTTCTCCCCAATTGTGGTAGAACAATTGCTCCATTTTTGTCCTTTTAAAAAATTCTATCTCCCAAGCCGGTGTTGGCCATTAGATGATGATGTAATTGAGCTCTTTCGACAGCCTCCAACGTCTTAATTACAGGCTGATGTTTCTTTCACAGTACGGCTGGGAATGATGGAGGAGCTCTTAGAATGAACACTTGGGCAAGTCACTTAGCCTCTCTGTGCCTCAGTTTCTCTAAGTGCCTATACTCACAGGTCTGTGCAGGTCGTACTGTGATTCCATTGCAGGCAGTTACGGATGGAGTGGCGAGTTGCTAGTTTAAAGCAGTCTTAGAAAGGATGTCACCAGCCTCACTCCTTGCCTTGACGTCCGTCCCTCCCTCCCTCCCCCCCCAAACTCTGCCCCACCATTGATTCAGCACTGGGCTTTCCACATGCAGGATTTGGCAGAATCACAGCCTTCTCTGAGGAGAGAACTGGCTGCTCCTTAAAGTAGGTGACGACTTGGTGATAAACAGATTTATTTTATCCCGGTGCAGCTCAGGGAGTTTCTCTCTTAGAGCCTGGGGCCTTAATGCTTCTTCCAGATTTGGGGCTGTTCGTGCTTCCCAATTGACCCAAGTTCGCCTTAATTCAGGGAAGCCAGAGGAAGAAAAATGCTCTTAGAAACTGATGCTTAGTCCTTGGCAACTTCCTGGCAGGCAGCTTGTCTCTGCTCCTGCCCTAGGGTCTTCCATGCCAATTCCAAGGATCCAGGAATAACCATCTCCTCGTGGGAACAGACTTAGCCAAACTTATTATAAGTAGCACTGTTACTCACAGGAATGCAAACTTGAGTTGCTGACTCCAAGACAGGGAGCCAGGGCCCTGCCTTCAGACTCCACTTACCCGCCCTATCAGATTGATATTCTGCTTTAAAATTCAGAGTGGTGCAAGTTTCCTGGCCTGAATGGTCACAGGGATTCTTGAGGGCTAGGCTCAGATCCTTGGCAGAGTCTGTCTTTCCAGGCTGTGGACTGTGGGGTCTATGCCCAGACTCAGGTCAAACCAGCCCTCTTCAGTGATCTCGGCTGTCTACCAGCCATTAGTTAGTTTCACTGTTCCAGAAGGGAGGCCACTTTGCAGATCTGGCCCATGGCATGGATATTGGCTGCTGGCTGCTGACTGTTTGCCATGCTGGTGAGCTCTCGCAAGAACAAGAGGGCACTGAGCGTTTGCACAGCTGGGCAAGGGGGGCCCTTTACTGGGCTGGGAATTAGCCCTCCATCCTCCAGGGTAAGAAGAACACTGGGCATTGCAAAAGGAGCTTTCTCTACCCTTGGGGGTGTTTGTTTTAAAACTGGATTTGCAGGGTTTACTCTTGAGATTTGCATATTAGAGGGAAAGAGGGAAATGCTGGGGCAATCTGCCTTTGTTTGATCCAGTAGGAGGATAAATCTCAGGGACAAGTCTCAAGGCTACCTCCAACCTCAACTGTTCCTCCTTCTATCCTGGGAATAGAGGTAGGCAACCTTACGGAGGTCTCCTGTGTGCATCCCAGCCGAGGGGGGTTTAATTTGCAGAGTGCTGGAAGGAGGATATGAGTTTCGAATCAGACCTGAGTTCAAAGCACCAATTACCCACTGTGTGGCCTTGGACAAGTTTCTGATCCTCTCTGAAGATTAATTTCTTAACCTATAAAATGGAGAGGAGAGCAGCTACTCTGAGGTGACTGGAATACTGCAATGTCCTAACATTTGCAAAATGCCTGAAGTATCCTGTAAAGCTTCTCTTTCCCCAGTGGAAGAGAATTCTGAAAGAAAGCTCATTTACCTGAAATGCATGTTGATCCTTCTCTTTCTTAAGGAAAAGAAGTCACCTTCAGGGTTCCATTTTCATCCCAGCCATTTGAGAACAGTGCATCCTCAGGTGAGTTAGAGCCTCCCTGAACTTCAGCTGCCTCACCTGCAAAGGGGGATTATTAGACCCACCTGCAGGGCTCTGGGAGCGAAGCACTTATGATCAGCAGCTCAGTGCCTGGCACCAGGAGATGAAGTTGGGCAGACATGGGCTCTTACTGGGAGCCCACAGCCCCTAAGGCCTGCCTGTGTCTCAGCTCTGAACTTGTCATTTCTAGGCACCCTTGAACACGGTGATTTCAGTTCTTTGCCTGCCCTCCTACCCCTAGCCCTGGGCATGTGGCTGAGGAATCAGGTCCAACAGGCTGTCCTCTGGTGTTTTCTCATCTAAGGACTCCTCAGTGAGGATGTTCTTGCCCAAGTGGACCCAGCAGACCTTCTCTGGCCCTACCTGTCAGAAGCTCCCCGTCGTGTGAGCCCTGCACTCTGAGGCCCTGCACATTTTACTCTCACCACTGCCTTACCCATGTGGGCTTGCTGGATGCTCATGCAGGCTGTATGGCCACAGGTGGCCGAACTCGGTGAAGTGCAGCCAGGACACCTGGTAATCTTGGCTCAGTTCCAGGCCCAGGGAGGGACATTTCCATTGTTCTCACACAAACAGGGCCTGGAGTCTGCTTCTTCCTGCATTCACAGTATTTGCCTTGTGCCAGGAATGTGGAGGTGAATAAGGCAGGTCACTCAGGGAGTGCAAACTGAGGGGAAGATGGGCCAGCTCCGTGCAGCGTGAGGAATGCTGTGCTATCAAGGCGTTGACCTTCATATTCTGCGCCGGGGTCACAGGATCGTTAGGAAAATGACTCATCGTAGAGGTCTAGCCATCATCTGCAGCCTACGTCGCCATGTTTCTGTCTAGATTGGCTCTGGGGAGAGGAGGCGAGGAGCTCATCCTGTGTGGGCCATGCCATGCTTGTGCAGAGGAAAGTGAAAGTGATTTACGATGGGAGAGAAGTCCCAGAACATGGAAATGCAAAGCTTCACAAGTGGCCTTGCTTTGTTTTAATTTTTGTGGGTACGTAGTAGGTGTGTATATGCATGAGGTACATGAGATGTTTTGATACAGGCATGTAATGTGAAATAAGCACATCACAGAGAATGGGGTATCCATCCCCTCAAGTATTTATCTCAAGTGGCTGTGCTTTGGACTCATTGTCTGCCCAGCGCCTCCCGCACCGCCCAGGTTCTGTCAGGAATCTTTTCTGCAGCCCTGCAAGGTTGGTGGTCGTCTCTCCATTTTACAGATGAGGAAGCTGAGGCTCACAGAAGGGAAATGGCATATGTGAGGTTAACCTCATGTAACATGGGATGATGCCCCTTCTGAAGTGTTCTAATTAATTTGCTGAAAAAGAATTAGAATTCAGAAGGGGGTAAAAAGTAATGAAAAACACCCAAATTCTTGAAAATTACAAGAATATTGAGAGATGTATAAAAGGTTGCAAAAGCAGTCCCAGGGCAATTCAAAATTGCTAATTCTTAAAAAAACTAGTGGCTGGAACATGATCATCTCTGACCAGATCTTCAGATTGCCCAACTTTGCATTTAGATGAAGTGTTCCCAGCCTAATCGTAAGCTCCCCCGTTGACCAGCCTCCCCAGGAGCGTGGTGGCTTGCCATCAATGCATGCTTCTCTTTGGTAGGAACTACTGCCTCTAACCCTGAGGTTAACACCGGGATGCCTTCTCTGGGATTTCTCCATGAGTTGAACATTTATTTCCCAGGATCCTGAGAACCTGGTGATTCTCCCAGTTGACTAGAGCAGTGCTACTCAAAGTGTGGTCCACGGGCAGGGACTGGGCTGCAATCCCATGATGACAGCAAGTGTTGTAAGCATTGGAAACTTGTAGAACCATTTGATATTGCCACACTTCAAATGTGTGATCATATTTCTAGTTTATTTTCGTTGTATCTGGAAGTAACGGGTCATAATGAATTAAAGGTTTTAAAAGGAAAAAACCTGTCATTAGCCACAGAGAATTCGAGGAGCAATGAGCGAGCAGAAGCCAGCTAGTTATATCCTCACTCTGAGAGCCAGTAAAGCCTTCCTGCTGTCAGGAAATAGAAGATAACCCTTGATGCCCAGGGCAACATTCACCTTCACGTTGGCCTTTGGGGTGGGCTTCGAAGGCCCCTGCCTCATCCCTGGAGACAAGTTCTCCATCACCTTGTTTCCCTGTGACCTCTCAAAGAAGTGCTGGTCTACCTCTTAGTGATTCTGGAATGCGATTCATCAGGTTTGGAAGGACAGGTAGGAGAGCCAGAGCAAATTTCCTTAAGGGTGCTTTCATTTTACTTTTTTTTTCTTTAAAGAATGTCACCCTCTCAGGGTGGATGTTTGGATGCCATGGGAAGGAAGGAGGCCCTTGGCCCTAAGGAAAGGTGGGACCAGGTGTGGCCTTCATCCTGGATCCCCTGCCCAGATGGCCCAGACCGTGCTCTGTGCTGTAGAACAGTGGAGCAGCTCTGTAGCTGCTGTTTCGGCAGCACCTCGCGGCAACCTCACCGCCCTCTGCACGCTTCAGTAACGCCTCCCTAAGTCAGGGTTGCTGAGCAGCTCAGTGCACAAAGCGCTTATTAGCTAAGTGGTTAATGAGGTCTCATTAGGGATTTGTATTAAAAGCCCCGGAAAGTATAGTCTCAATCTCTGCTTACTCAGGGGAGGCAGTAATTGTGCGTGGGTATCTTGGCATCACTGTGGTGCCTTTCTGGGAGAATACTGTGGAGCCAGTTCTCACACTGGGCCAGTGGAGGCAGCCACACAGGGGCTGGGCAGGCGGTGCTGAGAGTGTAACTGACCTTGTTGCCTCTCCTCCCCTCTTTATTTCCATACAAGCCCAGGAAATCCTTTGTATCCTATAGCCCCTATCTGAGGGACCGAGTTGGGGGCCTAGCAGGGGATGGGATGTCAGACAAACAATGGCTTATTGTCCTGAGCCAACACACCTGAACCTTTCTTGGAAGCAAGGGCTAAATTTCTTGGCATCTGTGGCCTCCTGGAAATGCCAGAGAGTGTGCTCGGAAGCAGACTCTTAATCTGTCTCAGGCTGGGCCAGAGTAGAGGCAGGGGTAGAAGGGGGTGCCGGGCCTGACAGCTGCTCCCAAGAAGTGGCAGGCTTGGTAAACTCTGATGAGGTCCCATCTGTCCAAGTTCAAGGGATCAGACAATCCCAGCAAGCCTGTAGCCATGTCCTCTGCAGGCCCCAAAGCCATACACGTGGTCTGGAGTGGCCATTCCAAAGTTGCTGTAATGTTGGGTTTCCCAGTGAGAAAAGGGGTGAGGAGCTCCTGGCTTTTGTTCGCACCAGCCTGCCAGGCACTCCTTTCCCTGCCCAGCCTGATGTAGTGCCCGTGCTTTTGCTGGAATTCAGTGAGTTAGCCTGAGGCCCTGAGGATGGGCACTGCCACCAGGAATAGGTGAGCTGTGGCGAGCCCACCATCACTGCAGTTCCCTGGATTTCCTGCTTTATAGTTGAGACTTTCTCTGATCAGCTTAGATGTGGACTCCCAAGGGCAGTCTTGGGTTTTGATGGAGATCATCATTTCATCCACACACAAGTTACTGTGGTTTGTGGTGGTGACGGCTATCAACCCCTGCCCGGGGGCCTCGCAGCCTCCATTGCTGCTCTCTCTGGCCACATCTCCCGGAGGCTGGGTTTGGAAGCTGGGGAGGACCTAGAGCAGGCGTCCCTGCGGGCCGCATGCGGCCCCCTGAGGCCATTTATCCAGCCCCCCGCCGCACTTCAGGAAGGGGCACCTCTTTCATTGGTGGTCAGTGAGAGGAGCACAGTATGTGGCGGCCCTCCAACAGTCTGAGGGACAATGAACTGGCCCCCTGTGTAAAAAGTTTGGGGACACCTGACCTAGGGCTTCCCTCTCTCTAGGATCTTGGAATCAGCAACAGTGCTTCTAGAATCTAGCTATGTACATTTGCCTCCCCCAAGAAGAGGCTGCAGCAATACCAGGGTGGGCTTCCAGAGCTGGGAGTGAGGAGTGAAGGAGAGGCAAGCTGGGGTTTGCAGAAGGGTGTATGTGTAATTGTGCCATGCTCTTTGGGCTATCAGCTTCCACCCATTTCCCAGCTCTTTGACACCTTGGTGGGGGTCCAGGCATTCGTAGGTACCCTCCGGAGCACAAGCACCACCCACAACCCATCACTGGGCCATGCACCAGGGCCCACGCAGAGCTGCTGTCTCCCCATCCCCAAGCTGACCTTGCCTGGCCCTGGCTCTGGCGCCTGCTGCAGTCCCCATCCTGCCCTACCTGCCCAGCATGCGCCCATTCCACATACTGCTCTCGTTGGCAGGGTGGGCTGTGGTCCTGTCGGGAAGGACCTGGGAGCTTCAGGGCAGGGTGGGGCAGGCTGAATCTAGAAGAGGGAAAAGAGAGAGGAAACAAGTATAAGGAAGGAAACAAAGCTGCTTCTCACCACACTCACACCACTCACTTGTGGTCACCAAATAGAGTGGGGATGTTTCTCCCCACCAACAAAATCTATAAATGGGTTTTCCTTTAGTTCTGGAAGCCATCTTTGCAAATTAGTTGAACCTGAGGAGGAAAACGCGGTTACCGGTTTATTATACAGGATCTTATCAAGGATACAGAGGAGCAGCCAGGTGAGGAGAGGCACAGGGCAGGGCATGTAGGAAAGAGCAGGTGCCTCCACACCCTCTTTGGGGTATCGCCCTTCAGGGGCCTCCACTCTCCAGAAGCTCTAAACCCTATCCTTTTTTGGTTTCTATGGAGGCTTCGTTAAGAAGGCGTGATCGATTACATCATTGGCCACTGGTGATCAATTCAACCTTGAGCCCCTCTGCCCTCATAGGCCAGTGTGTGGGACTGAAAGTTCCAACTCTTTAATCATAGAGTTGGTTCCTCTGGCAACCAGCCCCATTCTGAAGCTATCCAGGAGCTCAAGAGTTGCCTCGTTCCAGCAAAGGATGCTCCTATCACCCAGGAAATCCCAGGGGATTTAGGAGCTCTGTATCAGAAGCTGCTGTCACTCAGGAAGGTACCAAGGTCTTAGGAGCTCTGCCTCAGGAACCAGGGGACAGAGCCCAAACATGTATTTTCGACAATATCACAATATCACTCAAGGTAGTCTAGGCCCTGAGCCTGCTAAGTGCCAGGTGCTAGGACACGTATTCTCTCACTTGGTCCTTCCCACAGACTCAGGAGACAGGTACAACTCTCCCCATTTTACTAAATGAGGAACTAGGCTCAGAAGTTCTGTGCTTCATGCCGAGTCTCAGCACTGGCTCGTGGTGGAGCTGGACCCGAACCTTTCCCCTGGTATTGCTGGTCCCTGAGCAGCTGCCTGTGGCCCTCATGGGACAAGGGGTCTCTGGAGGAGGGCGGCTGCAATCTGGCAGTCTAGCTTTCTGTCTGAGGGGGCTTGGCTCCTGATTTCCTTCTCTTTGCTTGGTTTGTCTGACTTATGGGCTTTTGGGTAATGATTGGGTCTGAGCACCACGTTTACCCCATGCCCCCGATGAGCAAAGCTGTGAAGGCCCCAGGGCTGGGGGGCAGGTGACCAGAGTACAGTCTGGAATCTTGAATTTATTTGCTAAGAGGTCTCAGATAGACCCTTCCCCTCTCTGGGATTCATGTGCACAACTGTATGTACGTGAAAGGACTTTTGGGTTTTAATCTTTTTTTTCCTAATTTTTTTCTTGTGTTAAAATACGCATGACATAAAATGTACCACCTTAACCATTTTTAAGGGTACAGTTTAGTGGCATTAAATACATCCTTCATGTGCCACCCTCACCATCCTCCTGCTCCAGAACTCTTCTGTAAAACTGGAACTCTGTACTCATTAAACAGCAGTAGCCACCGCTCTACTGCCTGTGTCTATGGATTTCAACTACTCTAGGCACCACCTACAAGTGGAATCCTACGGTACTTGTCTTTTCGCGGCCACGGTTTTATTTCTTTTCTTTTCTCCATCTGGCTGGTTTGCTTCTCCGGGGTTGTGGGGTGCTGTTTGCATGTGGGTGAGGAGCCCTCTCCCCATCCATCCGGCCTGTGTTTTCCTCCTGGTGCTAACTGGCCTCTATCTTTGTCTCTGTCTCCTCTGCCTCCGCTCTTGGTTAGCTGACGGTAGGGAAAGTGTCCAGCGGAATAGGGGCTGCAGCTGAAGTCCTGGTCAATCTGTACATGAATGATCACAGACCTAAGGCCCAGGCCACCTCTCCAGACCTGGTAAGGACATGCAACCCCAGCCTTCACCCACAGACACTGGCTCTGGCATTCCAGGGCGGGCACATGGGATGTGGAGCAGATGGCCTGGTCCTCCCCAGGCTCCTCTTCTCTTGGGACCAGAAGGAGCTGAGAATGAGCTGGATCTGGGCAGAAGTTAGAGGGAGGCTGCATTTCCTTAAAGACAGACCTCAATCAGGTCCCCTGTGGTCTTTTGGAAAACAGAGCATCTTCCTGCTGTCCGTGGCTCTGGAGAACGGCCTGGTAGGAAGGCCCAGGTGAGGCTGTGAGCATAATTGAATGGCCCTCACTTTCAGTGTTGCGCGTCAACCTGAACAGCCTCTTTACATTGGATTGAGAAAAAAAGTCATGGGAAAACCATCCCTTTGATTTGAATTCTCACTTTCTCTAAACTAAGCTGCTCGCTGCCATCACCAAGAATTTTAGTTGACAATTCTTTCAGTTTCCTTTTGGCACATCGCTCTGGAATTGCCCAGGGGTACTGCTGCCCTGGCCTGTGTCCTTCCAATTCACAATTAGAACGATAACTGACCAGATTTGATGCCACCAGCTTTCCGTATCCGACCTGTGCCACTGCAGGGGAACAGGACACCTAAAACATCAGAGACCTTTGTCCAAAACCAGGTGACACTTAATCCCCGCGACAGATCCCGGAAAGAACATCATGGGGTGGACAGGTGTGTGCATGAGGCCCACTCCGTCAGACCAGAGACACCACTCCCACCCCCAAACCAGAGCGGCCAACCTGGGGGCGAGCCCCTCCCGGCCCACCTTGTACTCTCCAACCTGCCAGCGAGGAGAGTTAACAGCAGCCCCTGCAGAGTTGGGGTCTGGATTGAGGGCGTATCGTCCCACCCCTCCCTCTTTGCTGCAGTAGCAGGAGCAGACAGTAGAAGCCCATGAGGTCCCCAGCATTCAGTCTGGAATTTCTAAAAGCCTCAACCTGGCATTTCAAGGCTCAGGATAAGCTCTAACACACCGCTCTTCTCTCCCCATCCCCAGGAATCAATGCGAAAGTCATTTCCCCTGAACCTGGGAGGCAGTGACACGTGTTACTTCTGCAAGAAGCGTGTGTACGTGATGGAGCGGCTGAGCGCCGAGGGCCACTTCTTCCACCGGGAGTGTTTCCGCTGCAGCGTCTGCACTACCACCTTGCGTCTGGCCGCCTACACCTTTGACTGCGACGAAGGTAACCCCAGGGGCCAGGGCAGCACTGGGCTCTGGACTTGGCCTCAGATGTGACCTTGGCCTGTCCCTCTGGAGGCTCTAGGACACCCAACACATCCTCAACAGGAAGCATGATGTCATCAGGAAGGCTGTTCAGGGAGAGTAGGAGCTCCTGCTAGAAGTCGGGGGCTGCCTGTGGTCCTGGGGAAGGGGAAGCACCAGCGCTGCAGTGTGGATACTAGGTCTTGGTGGGCACCTCCTGTGTGCGTGGGGCTCTCTGTACCTCTTCTTACGCAGCCTCACCACCTTCCACTGTCCCTGCGTGGTCAAGAAAATCAAACCTGATACCCTCCGTTGCATGCTCAGCACCACACCTGGCATGCAGTCAGGTTCAATGACGCAGGGTTAATATTACTTACATAGTATATGTTATAAAATATCCATCATGACATTCCCTCTGGTAAGTGCCCTAACAGAGATCCGTGATGGAGGAATCATGCTCATTGGAATGAACAATTATTTTCTAACTTTCAGCACTTGATATTTGCTCTGTCATCTATAGCGAGAGGCAGTATAGCATGGCATTCACATTTACACGCCCTCAAACTAAACTGCCTGGGTTTGACTCCAGACTGTACCACCTTTTAGCCATGGAACCTTGGGCCTGTCACTTAAACTCTTGGTCCTCCAGATTCCTCATCTGTAAAATGAGGTTAACGGTAGTCCTTAGCTCTCAGGGTGGCTGTGAGAACTAAAGAGTTAATTTATGTAAGCATGTGTAGCATTGTGCCTGGCATAAAGTCATTCCTATGTAAGTGTCCCCTACTGTTACCATTTTTACCATTGCTATGGTTACCAGCGTAGCAGTGAGCAAGGAAGGCTTTTCTGGAAGGCGTACAGTGGTCCTGGGCAGTGGCCAGCTTCCCAGCGTGTGCCCTGTCTGGGTCTTTTCCTCCCCATCAGTGCTGCCATTTGCCCTCAGCCTTTCCCACCTGCCAGGGATTCCACAAAGAAGGATTGAGGGTGTTCATAAGTGATGCTGTCCATTTTGCTGCCTGGCAATGGGTCTTTTGAAGAAACTTGGCCTCAGTTTGATTTGGGGATTTTTTTTTTTAATGTTGTCCTATTTATCATAAAGGATGCAGAGGAGCAGCCAGATGGAAGAGAGGTATGAGGTTTGGTAAGGGAGAAGGGGCTCAGAGCTCCCATGCCCTGTCCAGGTACAGGCATGCTGCCCTACGGGAGCCAGCATGCGTCCAGCGTCTAGAAGTTCTGCATGCTTTGAAGACCTTAGATACATCCCCGGGAGCCCTGCATTGCTGGAGCTTGTCTCTGAGGCAGCAAAGGGCCCTGCTACTTCATCTCAGTGCCACTTGTTTAAGGAAGGTGACGGAAGTTCGAGCCGCCCTGGGCTGTTTTCGCCATTGCTCTTTTCTGACTTGAACAGTGGCAGGCACTTGGCTTTTGTCAACGGCGGCTCTAGTTCACAGGAGAAAAATCTTTCTGTATGTGTGTGCCTCTTTTTATAGGCAAGTTTTACTGCAAGCCTCACTTCATTCACTGCAAAGCCAATAGCAAACAACGGAAGAGACGGGCAGAGCTGAAGCAACAAAGAGAGGTATGTTTGTCTCACGCGTGCGGTGAAACGGGGAAGGCCCCTTGATAAGGCAAGCGTTTCCAGGGATCCTCAAAGTCAGGCCAGCTTTTCTGGCTCTGGAGGGATTGAGATGACTCACAGATGAAGAAGAAAGCCTCGGGTTCCTGGTGTGGAGGGTTCTTTTGCTTCGGTCTGTTCCACAGCCTCTGGGGCGTGTCCCATTCCAGGTGAGCTCCCAGGGGAGTAGCCATGCTGGCGTCTCATAAGAAGCCTGGAAGAGCTTGCCCACGTGATAGGGATGGGGTGATATGCTCAGCCACACAAAAGCCATGGTCCTCTATACCTGGAGCCCACCTGGCCACAAGGTGCTGTTTGTAAGAATGCCTGGTGTGGGACCGACCCTTCTACAGTTTCCAACTCCTCTCCCAGGCTCCTGAAGTTAAAAAAGTGACCAACCCACTGCATTTATAGATGGTTCGTGGAAGCATCTCTTCCGGGATCTCTTAACAAATATATTCTCTCTCGCTTGATTAATTATCTACCACTAGCAACAACCACTAGCAATAACTTAAAACTTTTTTCTAGTTACCCAAATATATAGGTTCAATGTAAAAAATGGGAATGAAAGACTATAAAGAAGCAAAGAGAAATCACCTGTGACCACTCTACCCTGGGAAAGCCACAGTTCACATTTTGTAACATCCCTTTCCAGGCTCTTTTCTATGTGAATATATTTTAAGCCAAGTGGAATCCTATGCCTACAGTTTTATATCCTTCCTTTTCTACACTAACTCTACATCAAGAATAGTTTCCCATGACATTAAAAATTCTGTTGGAGGGCTGAGCACGGTGGCTCACACCTGTAATCCCAGCACTTTGGGAGGCTGAGGTGGGTAGATCATGAAGTCAGGAGTTTGAGACCAGCCTGACCACATGGTGAAAACTCATCTCTACTAAAAATACAAAAATTAGCTGGGTGTGATGGCACGTGCCTGTAATCCCAGCTACTTGGGAAGCTGAGACAGGAGAATCACTTGAACTCAGGAGGTAGAGGTGGCAATGAGCCAAGACTGCACCATTGCACTCCAGCCTGGGACAACAGAGCAAGACTCCATCTCAAAAAAAAAAAAATTTCTCTTGGAGCATAATTTTTAATACTTTTAGAAGATTCTCATCTATAAATGGTCAATAATTTACTTCACTACTCTGTATTACTGGATCTTCACACCATTTGAATTTTTTATCTTATAAATGTTTTTACAATGCGTATCCCAGTATGCATATCGTTATCCATATTTTAAATTATTTACTTGATGTGTATCATTAGGAGTGAGACTGCTGATCAGAGGCATGCATATTTTTGAAGGCTCGTGACCCCTGTGGCCAGTTGGCCCCGTGGAATAGCTGTGCCCATGTTCAGCACCAGCTTCAGCATGAGTGGGGGGCTGAGATGATTGTGGGGCTGGCTGCAGGGTCTGTCGAGTTCGGTTTGTCTTGGCTCTCTGTGTGCTTTGCTGAAGCGGTCCTCTGGAAGACTTGTGGACTTGCCCTCATTTCGATCTCTTTCTCAGGAGGAGGCGACATGGCAAGAGCAGGAAGCCGCTCGGCGAGACACTCCCACCGAAAGTTCTTGCGCCGTGGCCGCCATTGGCACCCCGGAAGGCAGCCCCCCAGGTATCTCCACCTCCTTCTTTAGGAAGGCGCTGGGCTGGCCCCTCAGGCTGCCGAGGGACCTGCGTAACTGGATGCAGGGACTCCTGCGAGCCATTGGCCTCCATGTCAGGGACAATGCTTACAACTACTGCTACATGTACGAGCTCCTGAGCCTGGGGCTGCCGCTCCTCTGGGCGTTCTCTGAGGTCCTGGCAGCCATGTACAGGGAATCAGAGGTCTCCCTCGAGAGCATCCGCGACTGGGTGCTCAGGTGCTTCCCAGTCAAGCTCCGCTGACACGCCTGGCTGCCCCAAAGTGCCTTCACATTTCCAGGGTTCAGATGGCAGTGCGTCTGCAGTTTGCTCAGGCTCTGGCCGGGAAGCCTAGCATTCTCTAAGCAATTAGCTCAAAGCCAAAGAGCTTCACGTGGGCCACTCCGCCTGACCTTATCAGGGTGAACATCTACTCATGATGCCAGGGCCAGCGGCGACATGAAGGATCTTTTCTATAGTTTTGTACTTTTATATGTATACACCAAAGTGAGCCGTATTTCTGGGTTTACATTTCAATTTTTTAATAAGCCTAGAGAAAGCATTTTTTATATGAGTGTCAGTTTTTCTAAATATGGAGGTTTGAAGTTTGTAACCAGCTTTATAAACCCCTTCAACCTTGCAGTGAGTTGGCAGAGCCACTGCCTGCTGAGTGAATGATTTGGGATTTTACATACATGAAAGGGAGTGTGCCACCTCCTGACCAGTGCCTTTTGACTTAGGTGCCCAGATGCCACTTGTCAACAGCAGGATACTTTCTATAACATAAAAGCATAATTATTTTAGAAGAAGAGAGTAAAGTGCAGAATAGAATTCAACCTACAAAAGCACAGAGTAGTGTGTGGTTGGCTGTTATCTGTCCCCCTGCAGGGAGGACTATTTTGCTCCCTTGTTTTGATGTTAAATAATACCTTAAAGGCTTCTCCACCCTATATCAAATCACAGCCAAATGACAAAGAACCAAGGGTTTCGACAGATTTTACAAACATATATTTTCCCTTCCCACTAATGGGCACGGCAGTGCAAGCCCACTGGGGTTTGACCACAGAGCTGACGCGGTGCTGAAGATGAGCACTTTCAGCTGATGTCATTTTAGCCCCTGCGGCTCCCATCAGATCCCCCAGCCAGGCTGCAGGCTGAGCCAAGGGCATGCTGGTTCCATATGGGTCAGGCCGAGTGGAGTGGAAGACTCTGCCCGCTCATGTGGTGTCCTTAGAGACTGAGGGGGTTTGTTAGCACATCGGGTTGTTGCTGGGAAGCGTGGCCTGCCCAGTGAGCGTTGCCCGTGGACATCGGGACTGCTTAGCTGCTCTACTGCCGTGCATATGTGGTCAAAATAGAAACCATTTTCACACTGCCCCGGCAAAGGAATGGGTCTGACCTCCAGGGGAAGCTCTACTGTATCTTGACTGGCAGGGAGGGCTGGGAGTGGAAGCTGTTTATGGACTGATCCAAAGGAAACATGCCTTAGTAAGGGTAAAAATGAACATGTAGGCCCAGCGACATTCCTCACTCTGGGTGTCTGGAAGAGTCCTCAGCTCTGCCTACTCCACGCTGCCTAGACATGCGCAGCTGCAGGGTCTGGCTGAACAGTCAAGAGGCTGCCGGAGAAAGGCCGTCTGCAGTGCTCAGTGTATCTGGAGTTGCTGAACCCAAGATAGCTCTATGCAGTTATCACTAGAGATGCCTCTGGATTAACTAAGAGGGATGCCTGGGTGTGGGTGAGGAGCCAGAGCTCTTGAGAGCTTTGAGATGATAAGTTTATATGGGATGGAAAGAAAGAAGGAAGTGCATTTCTGCAAATACTTCCCTGAAATCCTTGGGAAGAACAGAGGCATGGTCATGGCCAACTCTGTGGGAGCTGGCACCTCTGTCCTTGCTGCCACTGTTCTCAGTCCCATGACTTGCATTGTGTTTTCTCCAATTTTTGCTGGGATTTTAATGTTTGACATGGTGGGAGGAGTCCTTGATTCCTTTTGTTTGATCACAGAAAGTAAATTCTCGAGGTCATGATGTGAACAGCCATGTTATTGTGATTATCTTCAGCTCAGGGTAGGCTGAGATGCTTTGTGGAGTGCTCCATGAAGCCAGAGTCAGAATCTCTAAGACTGTCATGTACAGCCATAAGGAGACTGGTTTGATTTACTGTGGTGAGACAGGGTGTGCCTGTCAGGAGTTTGAGATGTTGGTATGCTCTGAGACCTTGAACCTTTCTGGTGGGCAGCATCAGCACGCAGGGGTGGACCCCAGAGGGTGAGTGCCTCGAGGCCTCCACAACATCTTTAAGAATAAGAAGGAGATGCTAGAGTAAAATGGGAGCAGAGAGGATATCGGGGACAAGTCGCAAACTGCGTGCGTCCACTCTTATAAGTAAGTAGCTGGTCACAACCAGAAAGGTTCATCTCTCCTAAGCAAACAGGGACGTTTCCCTTTTTCAGTAATTGCCTTATTTTCAACGCCAGTGCCTTCTCGTGATGTTCATTTCCTTTTCTCCCCACACTAAGATGCCTTTTCTGTCTTTCTCTTTCCAATCTCACACCATGGCCATCAGTTCATTTCAGCCTTCCAGTGCTACACCCACTTCTTGGCTGACACATTTCTGCTCTGAGGTGACTGGTTTTCTTGCCAATTTTCAGAGAGTGGTACTAACCCCCCACCCGCTTTCCGCACCCCGCCCTCCCCGCCAGTGGTAACCGGTTGCGCTAAGTGTGTCTTGCGTACTGATGGACTCATTTGGTGGCATGGCTGGTTAACAGCATGGGGGAGGTGTTCAGCTTCAGAGTCATGTCTGTGTCTATTTCCTGTGGAGCCGGCAGCGTGGTCAATCCCAAGCGCATGTCCCGCCTCTCCTCTCTCCCTTGGGCATACTTGCGTGCATGCTTTTCCAGTTGCACCTGCGAAGCCACCTTACTTTCTTGGGAGGGTTGACCCTGATCTTGAGACAGTACCATGAGGGGGGCTCCGTCACCTTTGAAAAGAACACTTTTTGAGCAGCCTCGAAAAGTTCATACACACCAGCCCCTTCTTAAATTGGCTCTAATGTAAAGATTGTTAATGTCATTGATCAGAACCATAGGTGATTCTTTGGAGGGATTTAAGAAACGTAATTACTCCAGGCCTCATCCCAAGCTTGACCCATGCTCTGCAGGTTGAACATGCGATCACAAATATCCCAGCACGTCCTGCCTCGGTTGGGACCTGCACTGTAGATGAAGGGTTTTGCTGTGGCTTTTCTTATCTGCTTTGGTTCATAAAGCCCCAGATGATGCCAGAGCTTCAGTTAGAGCCATCTTCATCCCAAGCAGGGATATCTTTGAGAAATGACCCAGTTCTGCCCCAGGCCCCTGTGACTCTGCTTAAAGCATACATTCCTGCTGACTCCTGTACCTGCGGCAGCGGGATAATCACTAACATGCTCTCAATGAGAAACAACACACCAAGCACAGTGGAGCTGTCCTAGGCAACCCCTGTGGTCTCAGACTGGTGGGCGTCTGTCCTGCACGCAACCCGGACCGCCCCGACCCCTGGGCCTGCCTGCCCAGCCCTGCATGCTGCACGCTCGCTGCGTTTGTGCAGATCCTAGCCAGTACGAAGTTGTTGCTCTTGTCTTATCTTCTCTTACAGAGTCTCCCTCCCTTTTTAGAATGTCAACCAAAGAGTGCCCTCCTCCCCCTCAGCCTCCTCTTTAGCTAGCCTCCCCACCTCATCACTACGCATGTCTGTGACCTTTGGTAATCATTTACAGTGCCACACGGAACCCTGTATTTTGCACACAGCAAAACAATGTTTAGCTTTATTTATGGTATTTGATGCTGTAAATGGAAATAAATATTGTTCTTTATAAAGCTCATTGTTTCCTCTCTTCTTTGCCGTGGAAGCTTCTAAAACCTCACACACAGGGATTGGGTCCCTTTTCCCGTAACTGCTGGCGGGACTTGCACTTGTGGTGACACGGGACTCTGGGGCTGCGCTGAGCACTCTGAAAGGAAATATTACCCAGGGGTAATATTTGGAAACTGTCACCAACGCTCCTGGGCCAGGCTTTGGGGTCTCTTTCTTGAACACTCATTGTACTTTGCTGTTCTAGATGCTGGGCATAGTGAGTGAGGCAGTGTCCCCTCGGCGATTAGAAGCAGACTGTATTGACAGCTACCTGCACCCAATTACCCCACACATCCAAGCGTGGCTCTACAGGAAAGCCTTCTCTATGAACCTTACACTAATTTAGGCTCCCATATAGCAAAGGTTGGTCTCGAACATTTCACACTGGTCCACAGCTGAGTGGAGAGTGGAAGGTAAGGAGGAAGGACTGGGCATCAGTCTCAGGATGGCAGTGAACTTGGCAGTGTTTGCATCAGCCTGTCCTTTATTCCTCAGAGACCTCTCCTGTCCCCAAAGCCTCAGGGCATTCGGTGTCTATGGTGTGAGGCCCTTCCCTAGTGCCACCCTAAGTATGACATCCATGGCAGGTCCCGGGCAACTCCAGGCTGTGTTCAAGGGAAAGATTTGGAGCCTCACTTGGCTAGCCTGGGCAGTGCCAAAATCATCTGGTCCTCAGCCTCCCCCAGGTGGGATGCCTGCCATTGCCTGGCTGGGTGTAGCTGGGCCTCTGACACTGGTATGAAAAGTCCCCTGTGAACTTCATGAGGTCCTTGGCACCTCCAAATAGGTGTTCCTGAGGCTCTGGTCTCTGATGCCTGGATCTACCTTGAGGGCTGCCTCAGGTCATGACCAAGGGTCCTGTACTCTTACCCAGGTGACACATTTTCACTTCCATTCAAGGAAGGATGTTAGGGACTGTATGTCAGGTGCTGGGCTGCGCAAGTGACTCCTCCCTTTATGCATTCATTTATTCAGCAAATGTTTGTTCTGGGCCTCATTCCAAGCCCTAGATACAGCAGGGAACCATGCAAAGTCCTCACACTTCCCTGCACCTTAGAAATGTGGCTCATTATTGCTGTACTAGATGAGATCTGTTGTATTTACCTGTGCATGTGCTCATTTGTTTATTCAACTATGTGATCTTTCCTGAGCGTCTGCTATGGACTAGGTCTACAGCAGGGAATAAAGCAGACAAAAATCCTCACTTTATTGTCAAAGCGTGACACCCCAAAAGGTGTTACTCTAATAAAGGGGTCTGCAGTCACGACATGTGAGGACTATTTTATGCTGATCTTGCCAGTCCTTCCCAGCCCTGGAGACACAAGATTCATTAGCATGTTAAGTCTCTGAGGCATATTCATAGAGAAATTTAATCAACTTTGTGAAAGTCAGCTGTTCCATACTTATTTGAACATCTTGGTTTTTTTTGTTTTGTTTTGTTTTTAATATTGCATTCTACATACATAGTTTTGGTACAGTAGTCTTTAAGAGATTGGATTAAAGACTTCAAACTTTAAAAGTAAAACCATAGAATTAAATATTAAATAGAATTAAATATTGATTAGATCTGGGGCGATAAGTTTCTAAGCGTGAATCCTCTAATAGGAAGAACACATAGGAAAAACATGACATAAATCTGATTGTATGAGTTTTTAAAACTTAATGTAGAATAATAAGTATTAAGTAGCCCATTAGACTAGGGAAGAATGTGAATCAAATGTTATAACAAAGTTCATTGCATGGTAATTTCAAAATTCATTAAAAACAGATGTTCATGGGCATCTTTCACAGTGTAGATGATCAGTTAATATTTGTTGATTAAAGAGTCAATGATAAATAGGCAAAGGCTATGAATAGGCAGTTTACACTTAAGCAAATTTAAAAAAGTAAATAGTAAAAAGAAAAAGCATTTACAAAAGTATTCCTACTGGTTTTTAAAGGAAGTAAATTAATTATGGTGCACGCAGGCCAGGTGTGGTAGCTCACGCCTGTAATCCCAGCACTTTGTGAGGCTGAGGCGGGCAGATCACTTGAGGTCAGGAGTTCAAGACCAGCCTGACCAACATGACAAAACCCTGTCTCTACTGAAAAAAAAAAAAAAAAAAGAAATAACAAAAATTAGCTGAGCATGGTGGCGCATGCCTTTAATTCCAACTATTTAGGAGGCTGAGCTCAGCACGAGAATCACTTGAACCCCTGAGGCGGAGGTTGCAGTGAGCTGAGATTGCGCCACTGCACTCCAGCTTGGGTGATGGAGTGAGACTCTGTCTCAAAAAGCGAATAATAAAAATCACGGTTCACCTCCTGAATTAGTAAAGAAAAAAGTAAAATTGACGGTAAGAAAAAAATATGAACTTCATCCCAAGTATAGAGTAAAAGGTAAACTGGGAGAATCTTTTTCTGGGAAGCAATATGACAACCCTGATTAAGATTCAGAAAAAGGTTCTGACCTTTTGGCCTAGTAATTCTACTGTAGAGAATTTATCCTGAGGGAATAATCTGACAGAAGAAATAAATCTCTGTGCAATTTGAATGTATAAGTTGATCAACCAGAGTGGGTGGACTGTTCTCCTTTATTTCTGTAAACTCATTCATTTTTACAACTTAAGAAAAAAAGGCTTAAGTATATAAAAGAAGTTACTGCATCTTATCCCGCCCCCCCAGACAGCTGTTACAAAGGGAATGTTTTCTCTGTGCCAGGGACTGGGCCAAGAACTTTATGTGCAGAACTTCATTAGCTCTTCACCTCCTTGTGGCAACCTTGAGGTCAGTACTGATCTTAAAGAAGCTCCTGTTAAAGACATTCACTGATACTAGGGAGGCAAGGCGAGTCTAGCGCCACATCTTCCACCCTGAAGGACTGAGTCCCACAGCCCAGGCTAGGAGTCAGGTGCCTGCTCTAGGAGGACCTTGGTCATGATGAGGGCCTGGGCTCCACCAGAGACCAGGCTTTGCTCCCAGCACTTGGTACTGACTCAGTGGCATTGCACAGGTTCCTCTGTGGACTGGGGCTAAGGATGCCTCCAGTGGAGGGTTTTGGAAGGTGTTTGGCTCTCAGGACAGCAAGATCTCTGTGGCATGTTCTAGATAGCACTTTCCTGATTTTGCGCATCATGGAGTGCCCAGAGGAAGACTTGTCTCGGGCATTCTCGATTAACTGGGGCTCAGAACACCTGACAGGGCATCTGAGCCTGGGAACTGGATAGCAGTCCTGATTCACGCTTGGTGGCACTATCTGTTTTTCTCCGGTGTTCTGATTCCCCAGCCTTCTTAAAGGCAACAGCCACCTCCCTCGGACACCCAGGCCTCAGCTTTGGGGCTCCCTTTTCTCCCACCACCTGCCAGCAGACTTTAGTATTGCCTCGGTGAATGCCCAAGTCTCAGCAAAGAGGGGGCACAGGCTCTCACTTTGTGCCCAGCTGCCCACTTGACACCCACGCCTGATGTCTGCTGTGCATGTCCGACCCCAATGCCCACCTCCAACTGCTGATTTTCCCCCAAAACAGGCTGCACCCTCACAGCTTTGCCATTGCTGGAAACTGCAATTCTCCTTTTCTTGTTTCTCAGCCCAAAGGCCCTGGAGGCATTCTTGACTCTTTGTTCTCTTGATGCCACACCACATCCATCAGCAAATTCGAGGAACATCCAGAACCTGTCCACTCCTCACCGCCTCCACACTAACCGGCCTCAGCCGCTGTCATCCAAGTTATTGCAGCCACCCCTCTGAGGCCTTCTGCTTCTCCCTTCATCCCTCAACCTCTTCAACAAAACAGCTAGATTATCCTTTTATTTATTTATTTATTTATTTATTTATTTATATTTGTTTTGAGACAGTTTCTCACTCTGTCACCCAGGCTGGAATGCAGTGGGTGGCATGATCTCAGCTCATGGCAACCTCTGCCTCCCAGATTTAAATGATTCTCATGCCTCAGCCTCCCAAGTAGCTGAGACTACAGGCACCTGCCACCATACCCAGTTAACTTTTTGTAATTTTCATAGTGACAGGGTTTCGTCATGTTGGCCAGGCTGTTCTCGAACTCCCGACCTCAAGTGATCCTCCCACCTCAGTTTCCCAAAGTGCTGGGATTACAGGTGTGAGCCACTGTGCCTGGCCTGGATGATCCTTTTAGAATGTACATCTCATCACTGCTCAAAACCCTCTAGCAGCTCTTCAGCTCACTGCAAGCAAAGACCAAAGGCATGATGGATTCAAAGGGCTCTATGGGGTCTGGCCCCTAGTCTGACCTCTCCTACTTGCCCTTGCATACTCTGACCCAGCCATATTCTCCCTTAGAGCCTTTGTGCTGTCTCTTCCCTCTGCCAACAAAGCCTTTCCCCAGCATTCATATGGCTAAGCCTGTCCCTTATTCAAAATCTGTCCATCCCCAATCCCCACAGTGCTGTCTCCCTTTAGTCCTCAGACTTACACTCCCCGGCAGTCCTGCTCCCTCTTACCCTACTAGACAGTTTTTCTACCGCATGCATGTGTTGCCTTCTACATATTATTGTATCATTCACTCCTTTATTGTGTGTATTGCTTACTTATGTTTTCCAACCTTGCTGGAATGCAAGCCCCATGAGGGCAGATGTCTTGGTTTCCTTCGAATGTTTGGATAACCCCTACAGAACAGCACTTGCTTAGCACATAGAGGGCCCTCAAAAAATGCGTTTAGAATATACACCCTCTGTCCTGGACCTCAGATAGCAGAGCATGCACCCATCTCGGGCTGAGGAAGGTCTGGCTGGCGTCCAGCATGTTCAGGACGGAGACCTGGAGGAAGAGAAGTCTGACGTGGTGTGTCCCGGCTGCCGCTGCAGACTCGCTGATTGTGAGAAGGGAGTTGTGATGTTGCTTCTGTTTTGCCTTCTGAGGGCATCGTCTCCATGTACATCTCCTGACAGAGCTGGGTCTGCATAGCAGCAGGCGGGCCTCAGCTGCCTCCTCTCAGGGACAAGCTGAGGTTGCAGCAGAGAGCGGTTTCAGCAGCATCCCCTTTAGGGCATCATGGCCCAGGCCACTGGCCTCACACACATCCTCTGTCCCCTCTTCACTGTGCCTTGCTCTGGGGTCCTGACACAGGAATCCAAGTGGCAGATGTGAGACAAGGGATGGGGTGGGGAGCACTCCACCCACCATAACCTGGGCTGGAGGGTGCGGCACCCATGCCAAGGCACATGGACGGCTCAGCATGGCTTTGACCCCCTGCGTCCAGTTATCCTGCAAGTGCCTATAACTGAGACCAAGAAAGGCTGCCTGCCCGGCAGCAGAGGGGCTGGGGAAGCTGGGGACCCACCCTCAGATAAAGAGGCCAACTCTTCCATTTGTAGGAGCCTCAAAGTGCCAGAAGATCAGATTTTCTCTTTTCCCACCCGCAGCCCACACCAGCCCCTGGCTATGACTCCCTTGGGGACATGTGGCAGCTGGATGGGGATCGTTTGCTCAGTGCTGGGGTCACACCACTGCCCTGGCCGGGACCTGAGCAGGAGAGAAGGGCAGTGAGCCCCAGGCTACTTCCCTTCCTGCTTTCCAGGGTTGCTGCTGGGCTGCCTTCCCAGAAACTTAGAGTTCTTCCTGCCCACCTCATTCAGAGAAACGTGGGTATAGGTCCCGGCTGTACCTAAAGCTGGAGGCTCACCGCTGGCCAGACACGGGGCCTGTAGTGGCTGAAGAAGAGGGAAGAAAAGAGGCAGGGTCCAAGAAAAAGCTTCAGACCTGCTGCTGTTAGCAAAGAAATTCAGCTTCCCTGCTACTCTGGAGCCCGCAGAGCTGTTGGGAAAATTCAGCGTGTGCTCCCCACCCCTCACCTCAGCGGAGGAGACCTGGCGTCCTGAGGGAGCCGCGTGCCAAGGGCTGGTGCTGGATCGCCGGCCGCCTGTGGCTGGCATTTCCCTGGGTCTGGCCCAGTGTCCAGGATGAGGCCTTCACGGGAGGAGCAGCTCAGCTCTGCTGAGGGCCACGGGGAAGGGGCTGAGGCTTTGGCCCCACCTGCCAAAGGTTGCATCTTCCTTCAGGCTTACATTTTATTTTATTGGTTCCTGCGTGAAGGCTGCTGCTAGGGCTGGCCAGAGCCCCTTGAGCGACACCATCCGCCCTGGTTTGTGGGCAGTGGAGTGTGTGTCTGTGTGTATCTACGCACCTGCACACACAAGCCGGGCCCACTCCTGGAAGGAGTACAGCAAGGCAGGGCAGCCGTGCCCCACAGCAGAGGAGGCAGGGGCCCAGGATTGCCCACCAATGTGTTCACCCCTGAAGATCCGTGGACACCCATTTCCACGACTGCGCCCTGAGCAGTCACTCTCAGAAGCCCCCATGAGGGCAACCGGCCCATCTTGGCACCTGTGTCTTTTCTCTAAAGGGCCGCACACTGAAAAAGACCTTGGCACTGGCATTGACAAGTCTCCTTCCCAGAGCAATTGCAGCATCCCCTGGCCATGGGTGGAAGGACTGCCTGCTGCAAGCATCTTCCTAGGGCCCAACTTACCCCACCGGGGGCTTGTGGTATCCCCTCTTACAAGAGGGCAGGGAGCCACTCTGCCCGGAATCCCAGACGTCTGCCTGTCAGTCTGATGCTCTCCCTGCCCTTCTCCGGCTGGGTTCTATATCAAAAGGCAAATAGCCCTTGCAAGTTACATTTTCCAGCTCCCTTGCAACTGGCTTCCTGTTATTTTGACCACTGGAAGCGCTGGCTGGGGGCTGGAGGGCAGGATCCAAGGGGAAGCCAGGGTGTCCCCCCCAGCTCCCTGCCTTGCAGTGGTGTTGTGGCCTCTGCACTCTGGTGGCACCAGCTTGTCCCCTTGTTCCTCTGCTGTGGAGGGATGGTGGCCTGCTGCTGCTTGGTCTGGGTTGCCTCATCCTCCCTGTTTGGCTTTTGCTCTTTCAGCACCCCTGCAGTTCATTTCCTGTCTGGACGCTTCTGTTGAACTCCCTGGCTTGGCTCTGTCTTCCTGGCTGGATCCTGACCCTCTTAGTTTTGCTGCTTTCTTTCTCAACTTTTTTCTGCAGAGAAAACAGTGGACAGGGGCCAAAGGTGGCTCTGGCCATTAGGAGCTGTGTAACGTTGGGCAAGTGTGATAACTCCTCCAAGCCTTGGTTTCCCTTCCTGCAAAGTGGGGGTAACAGCAGCACACGGGAGGCCTGTTGCATGGTCGTCTCCCTGGGTTCTGGGGTTAAGTGGAAGAGTCTCAGACTTGAGTAGAAGCAGCAGCAATTTTACCAGCAGAACCAGGGAACGCCGCGCCTCTCCCTAACCCTGTGGCAGGGGCCTGGCCAGGAAAGGGCCTTGGGGCCTGGCTGCTGAGAGCCATGTGTGAGAACTGACATTCCCCAGACCCTGTCTGGCTCTGCCTGTCCCTGCCTGTCCCAGGCTTGTAGGTAGGCCATGGACCCGGCACTTAGGAGTTTTGGAGCCCCGTCTTTCATCAGGGAGCAGGTATCAGGCCAGAGCTGAAATGAGGCTGAGGTGCTCAGTTCTGGGCAAATCTGCCTCGTGCCACAGGCTGGCAACAGCTGCTCTGTGGGGTGCTGGATCTTTCTCCTCACCCATGACCCCTATGTCCCGCCTCTCTCGTCATCCCCCGTCCCCTGTTAGAGTTCTTGATTCTCCAAATGAGCAAAGATGACGTCAAGCAAAGTCTTAAGCAAAGAGCAGCCTGCCTTGGGGAGGCAGCAAGAGGACTGGTGGTGTGGGCATGCAGCACAGGCGAGCACACCTGGCTCTTCACCTGGGGCTGGCCACAGGTGCAGCTGCTCTGTGCCCAGCAGCCGGCGGCGCAGCTGCAGGGACACCCGGCACCGTGCACTCCCTGGCTGGCCTGGTGGGCATTCTCTCTGGACTCCACTCTTGTCCACTCATGCGGTGACGATGCTAATGGCATTCTCTGAGGGCTGTTGGGATGCGAGGGTGGATGAAGGTGGAGTGCTCACCTGCATGTGGGACTTGATGAGTCAGAGTTGCTCTTATTACTGTCCTTAATATTGTTTTCAGTATTCATACTAGCACCACTAGTATTACTACTAGTATTACTGCTGTTACATGGACACAGAGGGAGCTGTCTGCGAATGAAAAGAGATATGTGAAAGTAGCCACTTGACGGGAGGAACTTCCTCCCGTGGTGGCACTGAACCCCATAAAAACCCAGCAATACCCATTGGCCTGAGTCTTACAGGGCAGACGTCGGGGAGGAGCTTGGCCTCCTTTGGGGCTTTTTGCCTGGGCCCCTTGGCAAAGGGGCCCCCAGAGAAAGTACCGGCTTCTTTTGTAGAGTCTTTACCTCAATACTGCCCCTGAGCTGCCCTGATGTCAAGGCTCACTGTGAGAGATGCTGGCCCTGGCCCTGTGCAGCGAGGGGCCATCCGTCAGCCATGACCTTCACCATCCAGAAGCCTAGGGAGCCAGGCTGAGCCCCGGCCTCTTCCATCTCTCCATGGAAGGAGGGAAGAGAAAAGTGGGATGCTGGGTGTTCCTCACAGGTTTGGTCTGGACTCTGAGGCATGGGGACTGTGGGTCTGGTACCTCCGCAGCCTGGAGTGGCTAAGCTCACCTCGGCCGCCTGCAGCCGCCTCACCCCCAACTAAGCCACCCTGGACTCCACCACTCTCTTGCCTCATCCCCAAGCCCAGTCACGGCAGTGCCTCTAACCCAAAGCTGCTGTTGCATGGAAGTCCGGTCTCCCTCCCCTTCTGCCTCTTCCATGCCTTGCTCTTACATGCTTTATCTTATTGCATAGATATTTGTGAACATGCCTTATCTCCCTTGTGAGACAGAAAGAGGTCCTTGAAGACAGGGACTGTGGTGAGAGGTTCATCCCCAAACCCGCAGCACAGGCCTGGGTCTAAGGAGGACGCAGTCAGCGTCTATTGGATATACAAGCATTTGGGCACACCGCTCACAGGCATATACCTGCCTTTACTCAGATAGAAGCCAGGCATGGAGCTGGGTCTTTGCACAGTCATCCTATGTAACAAGCCTCCCAAGCTCACTGGCATAGATGGCACCTATTTTCTTGCTCAGGAGCCTGTAGGTTGACTGAATAGCTCGGCTTCAAGCTGTAGGTATAAGGGCAAGGGAGGCTCCCCTGGGACTGGCTGGGTTGGACTCCAGACTATAGGTTGGCTCCAGGTCTGTTCCATGCATCTTCCATCAGGGACCCTGACCGAAGGGGTGGTGGCCACCTGGGACAAGCTCTTTTCATGGTAACCTAGCAAAAGCATGAGTGACAGCCAACCAGCAAGCCCACTTAAAGCCTCTGCTCATGTCCCATCCGTAAGTTGCCACAGGTCAAAGCAAGCTTCGCCACCAAGCCTCACATCCATGGGACAGGGCTATACACCCCACCAATTCCAGTGGGAAGTACTGGAAAGTTACAGGACAAAGCACAACTCTGTTACAGGGAAGAACTGGGAGCGCTTTCCAGCCAAAACCCCCAGCACGAAGGTCACATAAAACAGTGTCCATGTGTGGTTCTGTTTCACAGACATGCAGACTGACCCCCGTCCTCTGACAGAATAGATGACCATGTGCTGGTGTTTTAACCTCTTTGTGCTTGAGTTTTCTTTTTCTTTTATGTATGTATGTATGTGTGTGTGTGTGTGTGTGTGTGTGTGTGTATATATATATATATATATATATATATATATATATAATTACATTTTAGGTTCTGGGGTACATGTGGAGAACATGCAGAATTGTTGCATAGGTACATACATGGCAGTGTGATTTGCTGCCTTCATCCCCATCACCTATATCTGGCATTTCTCACCATGCTATCTTTCCCCAATTCCCTACCCCCAACTGTTTCTCCCCCAGTCCCCCCCTAACAGAACTCAGTGTGTGATGCTCCCCTCCCTGTGTCCATGTGTTCTCATTGTTCAACACCCACCTGTGAATGAGAACATGTGGTGTCTGATTTTCTGTTCTTGTGTCAGTTTGCTGAGAATGATGGTTTCCAGCTTCATCCATGTCCCTACAAAGGACACGAACTCATCAGTTTTTATGGCTGCATAGTATTCCATGGTATATATGTGCCACATTTTCCCTGTCCAGTCTATCATCGATGGGCATTTCGGTTGGTTCCAAGTCTTTGCTATTGTAAACAGTGCTGCAGTGAACATCCATGGGCATGTGTCCTTATATTAGAATGATTTATAATCCTTTGGATATATACCCAGTAATGGAATTGCTGGGTCAAATGGAATTTCTATTTCTAGGTCCTTGAGGAATCACCACACTGTCTTTCACAATGGTTGAACTAATTTACACTCCCACCAACAGTGTAAAAGTGTTCCTTTTTCTCCACATCCTCTCCAGCATCCGTTGTCTCCAGATTTTTTAATGATTGTCATTCTAACTGGCGTGAGGTGGTATCTCAATGTGGTTTTGATGTGTATTTCTCTAATGATCAGCGATGAAGAGCATTTTTTCATATGTTTGTTGGCCTCATATGTATCTTCTTTTCAGAAGTGTCTGTTCATATGCTTCACACACTTCTGAATGGGCTTGTTTGTTTGTTTGTTTCTTGTAAATCTGTTTTAGTTCTTTGTAGATTCTGGATATTAGCCCTGTGTCAGATGGGTAGACTGCAAAAATTTTTTCCCATTCTGTTGGTTGCTGATTCACTTTAATGATTGTTTCTTTTGCTTTGCAGAAGCTCTGGAGTTTAATTAGGTCCCATTTGTCTATTTTGGCTTTTGTTGCCAATGCTTTTGGTGTTTTAGTCATGAAGTCCTTGCCTATGCCTATGTCCTGAATGGCTTTGCTTAGGTTTTCTTCTAGGGTTTTATGGTGGTCTGCCTCAGTAATGGCGGACTGCCTCGATAATGTCAGATGCCCTTCCCCGTACAGAGCTGGACCGTCCCTGGTCCAGCTATGCTTGCTGTGAAACTCTCAATCCAGAGCGTTTCAGATTGCTGGTCTTTGTGTGGGTGGGACCAGCCAAGCCAGATCACCTGGCTCCCTGTTTCAGTCCCCTTTTTTTCAGTCAAACAGGTGACTCTGTCCCCTAGGCGTTCCAGTCACCAGTTGAAACAATGCCTGGATTTGGGTGAGTTTCTGTCTGGAGACCCACTGCACCGCCTGTTTCCATGCTGGCAACTCGTAGCGCTTTTCTGCCCGGGAACCTCCTGGTCTGTGGGCAGTAAAAATTCGTTTGGAAATGTGGTGATTACTTACGCTCTGTGTTTTCACTGGGAACTGCAATCCAGAGCTGTTCCTATTCGGCCATCTTGGATCTCTTCCTGTGCTTGAGTTTTCTCAGCCGGAAAATGGGGGTAATAACAATGCTTTTCTGAGAGGATCGTGTGAGATTTAATAGATTTAATACATATCAAGTGCTCTAACAATTCTTAGTATGTATTGCGCACACAATAAAAGTAAGCTGCTACTGCTTTTATTATGACTAATGCTGCCACCACCACCACCACTGCCATGTCATTATTATTATGTAGCAAAGCATCTGATTATATTCCTCAAATGCCTTCCATTCCCAGTTACGCTCATTTAGAAGTGCAGACACGTGTACACAGCAAGCATCTACATACACCAGAGGCTACAAACTAGCAACCCACTTGCTCAGTCTGCTGCAGACATGTTTTGTTTTGATCTATATGATATTTTAGGACAAGGTATTTCACATAAAAATCAAAATGTCTTGTTCATCTTCACTGGGGGTAAATACAGTTAGGGAAGAGATTCTATCTCCCAGAGAGAATTCATGGGTAAAAAATGAGAGGGTGGATGCGTGGGGAACCCAGTTGTTGAAGGATTGGCTGGAATCCTGGATGGCAGAGAGAAAGTGTCCCTGGGAACAGGGAGGGGGCAGGCTCAAGGACCGCAGGAGGATCCCCAACGTCCTTCGAATTGGACTTAGCAACAAGGAGGCCACTGCGGACTGTGCTGGGGGCAGTTTGGGAGGCACAGGCATGATTATAGGAATAGGGGGTTGATAAAGAAGAGGAGAGAGAGAAGAGTGTAGCCAAGCCTTCCAGGAAGCTTGGCTGGGAAGGAAGAAGAAAGAGTAGGCTGGGGCTGGGAGCGAGGACTGGGATTAAAAGGCATTTTTTTAAAACAGGAGGCTTTCAGCCTATTTAAATACAGAAAGGAAAGGTTCAGTAGTCAAAAGAGAACACAAGAATGATGCTGCAGAGAGGGAGGAGGGAAGTGAGAGGGAGCCAAGTTCAGGTGAAGGCTCCACCTTAGGAAGGAAAAGTGACACCTGTTCTCTGGACACTGTCCCGGGAGATGCGGTCACCCAGCTAGTTAGTGGCCAAGACGGAGCTGGGTGCATTCATTCATGAACTCATTCAGCGGACACTCACTGAACGCCTACCCTTCGCCAGGGACCACCCTAGCAACAAATGAAACAGACAAAAATCACTGCTTACATTCTAGTCATAGAAGAGACAATAAACAAAATGAAAAAGAAAATTGTATAGTTCATCGGAGGCTGAGAAACACTATGAATAAAAATCACGGGGAGTGGAGAGCACTGAGGCCGTGGGCTGCAATTTTAAACAGGATGGTCAGGGCAGGTGACGTTCAACCAAGGACCTGAAGACAGCCCCTGAGTGAGCGAGGCCCGCAGGGGAACGTGTGGGAATAACACTTTCAGGCAGAAGCAAGAGCAGCACAAGGGATCCGAGAAGGACATGTGCCCAGAGTGTGGGAGGAGCATCAAGGAGGTGCCATGGGTAGGGCCGGGACAGCCTGGGGCCAGTGCTAGGGGACAAGGTCACAGGACACACGGGACTACATTATGTTGGACCTTGCAGGCCTCAGTAAGGGCTTCAGCTTCCACTCTGAGTGAATGAGGGGCCATTGGGGGATTTTGACCAGAGGGGCGGCATGATCTCACTCCGGTTTTAACGGGGTCACCCTGGCTGCTGTGTTGAGAATAGACTGAGGGGTGCGGCACAGCAAGAGGGCAGGGATGGAGGCCGGGCAGAGGCCGTTTCTATGATCCAAGCAACAGATGATGGTGCCTGGACCAGGGGTAGGAAGGTGGTGAGAGGGGTCTGGATTCCCGACATGTTTTGAGGGCAGACCCATCAGGATTTGCCAATGGCTTGAATGAAGAATGAGAGGACAAGAGCAGTCTCAGGTGCTGGTGAGGTGTTGGCTGCAGTCACAGGAAGCCAAGGTTGCCATTTACTGAAAGGGGGAAGACTGTGGGCAGGACATGCCGGGTGAGGGGAGAAGATGAAGAACTCCCTTCAGACATGTTGAGTTTGACATTCTGTTAGACATCCGGATAGAGAGGCAAGTGAGCAGTAGTCTCTATAAGTCTAGAGTCGGGAGTGTCCAGGCTGGAGATAGAGATCTGGGAGTCATTGTTGTCTAGGGTTATTTAAAGCCATGAGACCAGATGGGAGCGTCAGGAGCGTGAGTGCAGACAGAGAAGAAAAGAGGTTCAGAGACTGAGCCCCAGGATCTCAGTGTTACAAGGTCAAGGGGAGAGGATGGAACCAGCAGAGGAATTGAAGGAGCCAGCCAGTGAAGTAGGGGCTGGGGGGCTGGGCAGGCCATGCCATCCTAGAGGCTGAGAGCTGTTTCTAGGAAGGAGTGACCGGCTGGGTCAAATGCTGCTGCTGTGTCACATAGTCAAATAAGATGAGAACTGTGATGTTACCACTGGATTTAGTAACATGTTGGACGTTGCCATCCTGACAGCAGCAGTTCAGAGGCTGGTTAGCCCAGAATGTGCCCTCTGAGCATTTTAGGACCTTCCCTGTGGATTAAGTGGGATGATCTGTGCATTCATGCCTTGAACGTAGGAGGCGTGCCCTGAATGCCTGGGCTTCTGGTGGGCTCGGGGCTGAGGATCCCAGCAGTGGCACAGAGGACAGGGCCAGCTTTGGAGGGTCTGAATAGATGCCAGGCCTGCAGGGGCCCCGAGTCCCTGGAGGAGTCCTGCCAGGCCATTCATTCGCACCGTCTCTCTAGACGCTGCTCTCCTCTCAGCAGATGAGCCCACCTCCCCTAAGAAGCTGAAGAGCGTCTCTGAGCCACAGCACAGTGATTCGGAAGGAGACACCGCCTCTCTCCTGCCCTCCGAGTGGACCTCGGTGAGGATCAGCCCTGGGGAGGATGCAGCTGGACAGGATGTGCTGGCTGTGCGTGTCCTGGTCACCAGCGAGGACAGCAGGTATGCTCAGGCTGCTGCCAGATGGGGACAGAACTGGGGTGGGAGGAAGGGAATCGCATTTGGGATTGGGTCTTCTCTCTACTCACTTGCAACGTGGCCTCTCTGTGCCTCCATTTCCTCATCTGTAAAATGGGGACAATCATAGTACCCATCTCAGAGGGAGTTGTAAGATCCACAGAATTCATATGTATTAAGTGTATAGAGCAGTGCTCACACGTCATTAGCACTGTAAGTGTTAGCAATTGTTATTTTCTTGGGAAGGGAAAGAGCCTGGACTCACGCTCTTCTCAGGAGTCAGTTGTCATGCTAACTGCAGTGAGGGGTGCCAAATGGGTGTCCTAGGGCCTGCCCACTGCAAGATGGTGATGCATGGGGCTGGGCAGGCTAGGACACAGGATGGAGGACATGAAGGGTGAAGCCCTGTGCTGTAGGTGACTGTTTCTCAGAGTGCTGTTCTCATCACCTGCATCAGAATCACCTGGCGTGGTTATTAGACATGCAGACTCCAGGACTCCCCCAGATGCACTGAATTCACTCAACGGGTGCATCAACAGCAGGTATTGGTTGCTTATTACATACTAGACTCTGAGGATACAGAAGTGAACAGCACAAGACAAGCTCCTTGCTTTCCCATGGCTTTCATAACATTGGGAGCCAGCGAGGAAGCAAGTGAGTAGCTAAACAAGAAAAGCATCGCATACGTGTCAGGTCGAGAGATAAAACAGACACATGCTGTGGAGTGGCTGGTCAGCTGCCTTAGACTGAGTGGCCAGGAAAAGGCCTCTGCAGCAGTTACTGATGCCGGCAATGATGCTGAGTGACTAACCAGCCTCAAAGTGAGTAACTTAAACCAACCACCATTCATTACACCATGATTGTGTAATAAAGCAGACCAGAGTAGACCAAGTCTGACCAAGTAAGCCAGGCATGGCTGGGCAGTTCTGGCCTTCACGGGCTCACCTGTGTGTTTGGGCCTGCAGGGTTCTACTTTGGAGCCTGACTGTCAGCTGGGGTGACAGAGGGCTATTGGGCCGTGGGTCTTTCATCCTCCAACCGGCGGCCCAGGCTTGTTCCCATGGCCTTAAGAGAAAGAGGGGAGCCATCCAAGATCTCCTGAGGCCCAGGCTTGGCAATGCACAGTGCTATTCCTGTTGCATCTGACTGGCTACAGCATGTCACAAGGCCTGAACAGATTCAAAAGGTGGGGAATAGCCTGCACTCTTTAGGGGAAGAGCTGCAAAGCCCCCATTGCAAAGGGGTGTGGATCTAAGGGGAATGATTGAAACCATCTTTGCAGACAAATTCCCACAGTCTCCCAGAGGAAGTGACTTTTTTTTGAGACAGAGTCTTGCTCTGCCACCCAGGCTGGAGTGCAGTGGCACGATCTCAGCTCGCTGCAACCTCCGCCTCCTGGGTTCAAGCAATTCCCTGCCTCAGCCTCCCAAGTAGCTGGGATTATAGGCACCCACCACCATGCATGGCTAATTTTTGTATTTTTAGTAGAGACAGGGTTTTGCCATCTTGGCCAGGCTGGTGTTGAACTCCTGACCTCATGATCCACTCATCTCAGCCTTCCAAAGTGCTGGAATTACAGGTGTGAGCCACAGTGCCCGATAGGAGGTGACATTTAAGCTGAGAATTGGTTGACAAGAAGGGACAGCCAAAGGAGAAGGGGAATACAGGAAGTGACAACAGTAAGTGACAGGCCCTGGGGTGAGAGTGAGCCTGTCTCAGAGGTAAGAGAAGGTCTGTGTGGCAGGTACACCCTGAGGGGCAGAAGGGTAAGAAAGGACACGGGGAAGGCAGGCAGGAGCCAGGCTTGGAAGACAGGGTAAATGTATTCTAGGTATTCAGTCATACATTGCCTAAGAGTCGAGATGTGCTCTAAGAAATGTGTTACGAGGTGATTCTGCCATGATGTGAACATGATAGAGGGCACTTATGCAAACCTAGATGGGATAGCTCACTCCACACCTAGGTTATATGGTGTCACCTATTGCTCCCAGACTGCAAACCTGTATCGTGCATTACTCTACTGAATACTATGAGCAATTGTAACACAATGGTAAGTATTTGTGAATCGAAACGTATCTAAACATAGAAAAGGTATAGTAAAAACACAATATAATATATAAAAAAGGGCACACCTGTATAGGGCACTTACTATGAATAGAGCTCACAGGGCTGGAAGTTGCTCTGGGTGGGTGGGTGAGTGGCGAATGGATGTGAAGGCTGGGACGTCACTGTACACTGCTGTATACTTTCTCCCACTGTGCACTTACACTACCCTACACTTATTTGAAAAACATTTTTCTTTCTTCAATAATAAATTGGCTTACTATGACTTTGTTACTGTCTAAACTTTTTAACTCTATTGTAATAACACAGCAAAAAATGCACACACATTGAATAGCTGGAAAAATATTTTCTTTCTTTATATCCTTATTCTATAAGCTTTTTTCTATTTTTAAATTTATGTATTTATTCTTTACTTTTTAACTGGCAGCAGGGCTATAGGTTTTACACCAGCATCACCTCAAACATGTGAGTGATGCCTTTCCCTACGATGTTAACGAGGGCTGCGACATCAATAGGTGATAGGAATTTTTCCACTCCATTGTAATCCTATGGGACCACCATCATATGTGGGTTATGTCGCTGACTAAAACGTCGTTATGAAAGACATGACTGTAATTCCAAGGATTTGTAAGTAGAACAGTGACACTTCATTTACAGTTTTCACAGATCAGCAGGCTCTGCTTTGGGAAATGGATGAGGCAGGGCTGTGTGAGGATGAACACAGGAAGAGCAGGTGGGAATCTGCAGCTTGGAGACAGGCGGTGGGGCCAGTGGAGATGGATTTGCTAGTGGGCTGCATGAGAGGGAAAGAGAATTTCAGGGCAACTCCCAGAATTTTTCTAGAGTGACTGAATGGCTGGCGTGGTCATTTCTAAAGTTATCTTGAGGTGGGGAAGATTTCAGAGAAGGTGCAGGTTAGTGGAGAAAATCGAGTTCTGTTTGGGACACATTGGGTTTGAGATGCCGGTGTCTGTGTGGATGTCAGGTAAGCAGTTGACTATGTAAGTGTGAAGTTCTGGGAGGCAGGGCTGGAGATGATTTTAGAGGCTATTAAAGCCCTGGGCTACAATTATCGGCATAAAAGAGGTTTTTATTACCTATTTTTAGATTGCATTCCAGCCTGGGCAATAGAGCAAGAATCCTGTTCTCTCTCCCCCTTTTACTTTCTCTTTCTTTCTCTCTCTCTCTCAAAAAAAGCCCTGGGCTCTGATGAGTTGCTTCCAGAGTAAGAATATCTTCCCATAGATAATTGAATCCCTACCAGTTATTTAAGGCCCATATTAAATACTACCCACCCCCTACCCCCACTCAGGTAGAATTTTCTGTTCTTTCATCCATTCCATGGGGAAGAGAGCAGTATTTAAATGCCTGAAGTTTCAGGACCAAGTCCCTAACGATGAGCTTACCTGGCCAGAGAGACCGTAGGGCTCATGCTCTGGGACAGGTGCAGGTAGCAGAGCGGTCTTCATTCCAACAGCTCCTCATGCACTGCTGGGCCCCTCGCTCCTGCTCGGAGCCAAGCCTGTGTTGTTCAGCTCTGGCTGCCCTAACAAAGGTCCACAGATCAGGCTGTTTAAACAACAGAAATGTATTTTCTCACTGATTAGGAGGCTGGAATTCCGAGGTCAAGGTGTGATTGAGAGGCTGGAATTCCGAGGTCAAGGTGTGGGCAGGGCTGGTTGCTACGGTGGGACTGGAGGGAAGGTGGGTTCCACCCTCCCTCTTGAGCTTGTCAATGACGTCTTCCTGTTTGCATAGTGTTTTCCTTCTGTGCGTGTCTCTGTCCACATTTACCCCTCTTATAAAGATATCAGGTGTGCTGGACAAGGGCCCACCTAATGACCTCGTTGCACTTTAGTGACCTCCTTCAAGGCCTTCTCTCTAGATGCAGTCACATCTGAAGGTACTTGGGGTTAGGACTTCAGCATATGAGTTTTCAGAAAACAATTCAACCCACAGCAAAGTCCAAAGCTGGGCTCTGGGCACACAGGACTAAGCCCAGGCCCCTCAGGTGCGCTGGAGGAGTGCTGGGTAGTGTGGGTGTGTTAGGGTGTGGGTTCCAGGGCCCCTGACTCACCCACCCGCTTCTTCCTCCTTCCAGCTCTGACACAGAGTCTGACTATGGTGGCCACGAGCCCTCCCGCCCAGAGCCCTGTGAAGAGAAACCCCGGTCAGCACCCTTGTTTCTACCGCACGCCTCCCTGAGGAAGGCCCTGAGCAGGGCAGTCTCTCCACAGTGCCTTGAGGAGCCCAGAGCTGTGCACGGTGAGCAGAGAGCCCGTGGGGCTTGATTCTGGGACTCGGGGAGGGAGCAGAGACCCTCACAGACGAATTTCCCTCATGGAGGACCAGGTGACAGAAAGCCTCACCCTCAGGCTCAAAGGCAGTGGGGATAGGACCTTTGGGGAGAGTGAGGCAAGTGACAGTGAGTGGACTGGACCCAGGCCTGGCTTCCCGCTCCATGAAAGCTTTGGAATCCCAGCGGGGAGGATGCCACGGGGCCTGGCCGCCTTTGGTATGTCACAGGCCAGCAGGGATAAGGGGCCCGCAGCTTCCTCTTGCCTGGAGGGCTCTCCCTCCTGCCTCCTGTGTGGGCATCTCCTTAGGGGCCCCTCCAGCACCCACAGCCCCTGAGGGAGGGGAGCTGGGTCCGGTTGCTGTCGGGCAGCATGCGACCCTGGATGGCATCATCTCCTTGGGACCACCTGACAGCACTGGGGCCATTTCCGGTGTTTGGGGCTTGTGGGATGGTCCCAAACGATTCTATACAACAATTAATGCACTTTCACTGCGTACCTGTAACGGGCCAGGACTTTTCCCATACGTGGCCCCATCCCATCCCAGGATGACCCTGTGGGGTAAGTAGTGTGAAGCCTGTTCCACAGGTGAGCAAACAGGCTGAGTGCCCTCTCAAAGTCTCAGTCATGGCTGGTGACACCCCCCAACCACCACCGCCCAAGCTCTGGCCTACTTAGCAGCCCAGCTTGCATTTAATAGAAAGGTGACCTGGAATTGGGTGTTTCGATTCAGTCAACAACTTGGGACCAAATCTTCTGACTTATGGGCAACTTGTGGGCGAGCCTGGGAAGAAACAGGCTAACCTGACAGTAACTTGCTGCCCACTGGCTTCACAGCCTTAGCTGCCCTGGGAGAGCTGGAGCTCAACTTGTCCTGCACCGCCGTCTGGTGGCCAAGAGCAGAGTTGCCACCTGGTCCGTGAAATGTTCCCAGGAGTGATGGTTTCCCAGGAAGACCAGGGCTAGGGCAGAAAGAACTCAGTAGGTATTTTTAAATCCTGGAAAGGTTGAATTTTACCCTCATGTTTCTTTTTAAAATGAGACTTTTAAAAGGACAGATTATTATCCAAATACATTTGTTGAGTACTGTTTGCGGGGCTGTGCAGAAAGTCTCAGCACTGGCACTGAACCAAGTACTCTCCCGTGCGCAGCTGGGTCCAGCCCTGCTTCCAGTGACCACGTGACCTTGGTGTACCCTTCCATCCCCCTGGGCTCCAGCTCCCCATTTCCAGATACGAAATCAGGCTGCCTTTCATCCCTTCTCTCCATTTCCCATTCAATTGCCAGAGAGTTTTAGGCAACTTACAAGAAAAACATAAAACAAAATTGTACATTTATAAACATGAAAGATTAAACCTCAAAATCAGGGCTAACAAAACCAGTTTGGGGGGCATAGACCTCAGAGAGGCAGACCATAGTCCTAAACAGCTGCTCTAGTTGAATCGTAAGTTTGATTCTGAGTTTTTTGGCTTCCAGCGTTAAAAAGGAAACGCAGAACATCATTATTCTCATCGTTCATGAGAAGAACATGTATTGGTTTGCAGCAGGTCTCTGAGCAGGCACAATTTCTCCTAATGCTTAACTCTATACAGAGTTTCCGGCTCGTGCTGAATAGATGATATTGGGAAATGGGTCAGATTGTGTCTTCACAGTTTCTCAGAAAATGCAGCCCTAGTTTTCTCCAGGCTGTTCCTTACAGCATCCCTTGCTGGAAGGTGAGGGAGTGACAGCAAAGCATGACTCAGCGATCGCAGTTTTCTTAGCAGGATGGGGCTGGGTTGACAGACTAGTTGGGTTGGGTTGGGTTGGGTAGTGAGGCCAAAGCGTTTTGTTTCTGACAGTCCAGTTTAACTCCAGAATAAAATACGGAGTAGATAGAGAAGTGGGTAGACCTGTGTGGCTCTCAAACAATTCTTTCTCGAGTTAGTCTTCATCAGTCGTTGTCTTGATCATTGCTAGGTGGACCACATGGGATGGCTGAGCTCTCTGGCCCAGGTCTAAGTGCTGTGTTTGTGTTGCTCATTATGGTAACCCCATCACTTTCCCTGATAATGCAGGGTTGACCCCTTGAATGGCTTTAATGGAGCTTCATTAACCACAATTTTCACCTGGATAAAGGCAACCGAGGTAAACCACGGGAATGCCAGACAAGACCAGTATATTGCTTTGAAAAGACTCCTGGTTTCAGTGTGGAGTTAAAAAAAAAAAGACTCCAGGTTGGTCCAGCCATGCTCATAGAAGCATTATTCACGTTAGCCAAAACGGGGAAGCAAATCAATGTTCAACAGACAAACGGATACACAAAACGTAGTATATCCATACAGCAAAATGTTATGCAGACTTTAAAAGGAAGGGACTCTGACACGTGCTACAACTTAGATGAACCTTCAAAGCGTGATGCTGAAGGAAATAAGCCAGTCCTAAAAAAACAAGCATCTGTTGAGATGAGGAGAAAGTTCTGAAGATGGGAGGTGGGGAGGTGGTGGCGGCTGCACACCGGGGTAAGTGTACTTAATGTTACTGAAGTCGAGACTTAAAAATGTATGAGTAACAATTTTTATATTACGCATATTTTGCCACAATTTTTAAAAAGACTTCTGGGACTACGTTGGCACATGAAGGAACCTGTTACATCCTCAGAGTTCATAGAGCATGCCCAAGAGGATGCCTGAAGTAAGCTCACACCCTGTGTCTGGAGGCTGCAGAAAGCCTCAGTGGTTCTTGACAATCTTGTTTAAGAGGCAGATTCCCAGGTTCTCACCATCAGAGATGCGGATGCAATGCATGTGACGTGGGGCCAAGTACGTGCATTTTGTGCAGGTGCTTTGACACAGTGGGCCATGCTCTACACTTTGGGAATCAGAAATGCAGCTTTGTGGAAGGCCTGCCTAGATGAATCCATCAAATAAATTGATGTAGCGCATTGGACTCTTGGCTGTACACCAGTAGATTTAGGAGAACAACGTGCCCCCAAATTATCCTGGCTGCGAGGAACTAGTATTCATCCTTCTTTTTTTCTGGCAATAATTTGATAACAGGATGGTCCAATGGCATATGGAGGACACTTATCAGTTTGTAATAGTAAAATGATATCTTCAGCACCACATGGCAAAATACCCTCTGACTCCTTTTAACGGTGGGTCATGCACTAAGATCTCTGAAAGTGCTCCTTTAACATAAATAAACTGACATAGAATATAAGCTGAAAAGAAGGAATCAGCCCACTCTATGCTGCTCAGCATTACTAGAGGAAATCATTAACACCCACCCTGCTGTTCCCACTGTGATAAAAATGTGTGCTCCAGTAACACCAGTGATGGAAAATCTCTCTTGAATTTTAGCCATTTCCAGTAAGTTCCATTCCACCAAGTTACAAGCTAGTAAGCCATCAGAGCTTTATGTGGGTTTTTAAAAATTATTATTTTGAGAAATGTTTTCATTAAGAGATTAAGAGGCTAGCTCTGGCCTGCAGGATGTAGCTTTGTGCCCATCCACACAGGCTCCTCCTCAAACCCATGGACTTGATTTTGAGAGCAGGCCTGTGGCATTGGGAACCTGCCAGGCAGAGCGGGCATGAAGCATCTCCAAATGTAACCACCCAGTGGGTTCTCCTTGCCTACTGATTTATCAAGACAGGGGAATTGCAATAGAAAAAGAGTTTAATTTACAGAGTCACTGTATGGGAGACCAGAGTTTTATTATTACTTAAATCAGTCTCCCTGAAAACTTGGGGATCAGGGTTTTTAAAGATGATTTGGTGAGTAGGGGGTCAGAAAATGGAGGATGCTGATTGGTTAGGTCAGAGATGAAATCACAGGGAGCCCCAGCTGTCCTCTTGCGCTGAGTCAGTTCCTGAGTGGGCCTAAGAGACCAGATGAGCCAGTTTATCAGTCTGGGTGGTGCTGGCTGATCCTTTGAGTGCAGGGTCTGCAAAATATCTCAAGCCTTGCTCTTAGGCTTTGCAATAGCGATGTTGACCCCAGGATGCAATTTGGGGAGGTTCCAACCAAACCTTACAGCCTCCAGCTGCGTGACTCCTAAACCACAATTTCTAATCTTGTGGTGAATTTGTTAGTCCTGCAAAGGCAGTCGCTTTCCCAGGCAGGAAGGGGATTTGTTTGGGGAGAGGGCTGTTATCGTCTTTATTTCCAAACTAAACCGTAAACTAAGTTTCTCCCAAAGTTAGTTCGTCCTTCTCCCAGGAATGAACAAAGGCAGCTTGGAGGTTAGAAGCAAGATCGATCGGTTAGGTCCGATTTCTTTCACTGTCATAATTTTCTCAGTTATAATTTTGCAAAGGCAGTTTCACATGTGGAGTAAGGGAGGTAGAGGCGCTACAAAGGATGTGGTCTTGAGGAAAGTAAGCCCCTAGGTAGTGGTTGACACCTGTGCTCCACAGCCTGGCTGCTAAGAAGGAGCCCCACTGTGAGACGTGGCAGGGAGTGGAACAGCTAGGACGGTGCCTAGACAGAAAGAAAGACAGAGGGCTGGGCTAGCCGAGCCTTGGATTTCGAGTCCTGGACTCAGACCATTGCTGCCTCCATCTCCCACCCCACATCATGCCCTTGGGCTTCCTTTCCATTCATGCTTCCTGGCCCTGCCCGTGTGCACACTCAGACCTTCACTGTCCCCATCCTTCCTCTCCAGCTGTGATGGAGGCACAGGGGCCTGGAGCCTGAGAATGCATCTGGAGGCCTTGCGTGAGAACAGGGAACATGTGGACCCCACTGCCCACTCTCACACAGGTCTAAGAGCCCAAGACCTGTTTTTCTTCTGCATGTGATGTTCCTTTTGCTGAGCTAATCCTCAAGGTCCAGCTGGCAGAAGGGTCTTCCACAGGAAGTACAGTGTCCCACAAATATGTTTCCCTTGGAACCAGGCCAAGGGAGGGCCACAGCAATCATGGTCCACAGCCTCAGTTAAACCTGGCTTCTAGAGGGTTTGGGGGGCTCGGTGGGAAAAGGGGAGGCAGAGAGTAGAACTTCCTGCAGCTTCCTGGCTTCAATCAGAGCAGCTTCAGTTTTTATATATTACATATATGGAGCCTTGATGTGAGGCCTCAGCTTTAAACCACTGTTCTGACATGAATGAATACATGCATGTGTGTCTATACAGATGCGTATGTAAATAGGTCTACACGTATGCATGTATGCATGTGGATGCTTACTGATTATCTCAGTGATGATAGTTCCTAATCTGAGGCATTCTCTGAGGGCAGCACCTGTCCCATAGCAGTGTCTCAATAAATATTTGATGCCAGGTGTGGTAGCTCATGCCTGTAATCCCAGAACTTTGCGGGGTCGAGGTGTGAAGATCACTTGAGCCCAGGAGTTTGAGACTAGCCTCGGCAATACAGTGGGACCCTATCTCTACAAAAAATAAAAATTAAAAATCAGCTGCTTGTGGTGGTGTGTGTCTATAGTTCCAGTTACTCGGGAGGCTGAGGTGGGAGGATCATTTGAGCCCAAGAGGTCGAGGCTGCAGTGAGCTGTGACCCTCACCACTACACTCCAGCCTGGGTGACAAACAAACGGAAACACACACAAAAATATTTGATGTGTGGACAAATGAAAAGTTTGGTAGTGTGTGTTGTGAGGATAGGAGTACAGTGTGAGGGAAGGAGAGGATTCAGTCAATTATGATCATTACTCTATTAACCTGTGGTAAATGAGCCACAGGAGATAAATTCCTACCTACTCTACGCTTTTAATGGTCTCTTGCTCCGGGCCAATCTTCCCTGCCCCTTTCTTTCTCCACAGCAGCTCTGCAACGAGCCAATAGCTTCCAGTCTCCAACTCCAAGCAAATACCAGAACTGGAGGAGAGAATTTCGGTCGAGTGAGTCACCAGCTCTCTGGGGGTGGGAGGCTGGGGCTGGGCAGAGATCTCTGGTTAATTCTTAGGGGCAGCTGTTCTCATTCCTTACATGGTATCCCTCTGGCATGGCCTCCTGGTTGTCAGAGGCAAGAAATAAAACGTAACGTTGACTTTATTTCTGCTGCTGACTAGAGGGAGCCTTTTCCAAGGGACTCAAGATTTTCCCATCCCACTCCACCCCTGGCTTAGGAATTATGGAGCTTTAGGATTCTACAGTTTCACCTAGATAGGGCCTTAGCCATCACTGCCTCTAAGTTTTTAAAATACAGATGAGTAAGCTGAGGTTCACAAACCCTGTGATTTGATTCTGTATGCTGGGGTGAGACTGGGGCATCAGATGAACGGCCTCACGCAAAGCAGGATGCTATACACACACCCATACATCCACACACACCTCCACAAATACACACATGTGCGCACACACACACACACCCCCTACACCTACACACCCCAGCTCCTTTTTCTGAGCCAGCCTTCGTCCCAGCACCCTGGGGAATAGCTGGGCTGCGGCAGGTGCCGAGGCAGCAGGCCCCACCAGGGGGCGCAGTGGGCAGGCCGGCGATCCAGGGGCTGCAGCACTTAACTGAGCAGAGTTCCCTCCCCAGGCCCTGAGTGAGGGCCAGAGATTCTTCATCCAATTCCAGGCTCATCACTGCCTTCCACCTACCCTGACACTCACTCCCTCTCCAGCCTCACCCTAGGAGAGGAGGCCCCAGGAAGGCCTTGGCTTAAACAGGGTTTCTACAAAGAAACGTTGCTGCAATTGGAACTGAGCCCTGGTCTTCCTTCCGAGTCAGGACTCCCAGCCAGTGAGTCATTCCCCTGCCATCCCCAGACCCGCCACCCTCCCACCGGGTCAGGCTGGGACACGGACACCTTGGGAGCAGGACCCAGGGCTGCACTCTTGGGCAGGCCACTTCATCTGGGGACAGCCCAGAGTGACTCCTGAATCCTCTGACGGCCCCCAGCAGTGACAGCAGAGGTAGAGGAGCTAACATTGCCACACATGGGTCATCACCTTTACTGCCCTGCTCCAGTGTTCCCCAAGTCCCTGGAACCCTGCTGCCTGGGCCCAGACCGTGTGGGTGCAGAGTCCATCCCAAGGCTTCCAGCCCACTCTGCCGTGTGCTGCCAGTGTGGGGGCTCAGTCCCTCCTCTAGGAGCTCCCAGCCTGGGGTGAGAGCAGGGAGGCTGCTGGGAGACCCTTGCTCCCCAGTAGGGCTGGGTTGCTGGGGGAGGCACAGCAAGAGGACTGCTGAACAGCCCCACGGTGTCTGGGATGGACCTGAGTACCTCAGCCTTTAGTTACCAAAGAGTATTTCACGGTGTTTCTCAAGGTCATATGAAAGCTGGTTTGAGTTTTGATCATTTCAATCAGCCTAGTGTCTAGTACAGTCTGGCCCAGAGGAGGACCCAGTCCTTGTTTGCCGAATCAATGAAGGCAGGAAGGAACCGAGGAGCAAGCTGGATGGACTGAGTGCAAAGGGAGCAATGGGCTCAGGCCTGCTCAGGCTGCCGCCCCTAGAGGGCGCTCCAAGACTTCGGGAGGGATTTGAGCCTCGCAAAACCTCCAAGGTCTGGGAAGCTGCACCCTGGAGTCCCAGTCTCACGAAAATCCCCGGAGCTGAAAGCCACCAGAGTCATCTTTTAGATTGTCTTCATTTTGCCCAAAAGGAAACCCCAGGAGGCAGGGTTGGCCTTGCCGTTGGAAGCAGAATGCATGGTACCATCCCTCCTGTCCAGAGGCATGACTGCCCCATCTCAGCTGGTTCTGGCTCCAAGCCCCAGTGGGACGGCCGGAGGGGCTATGCGGCTGCCCTAGGCGCCCTCCCCAGCTGATCATGCTGGCAGATGACATCTAGGATCTAGGGGAAAGGTTACTGCTGCCAGAGGGCCCAGAGAGGAGGCCATGCCAGCGCCTGACCCAGAGGCAGCCTGGATGCTGAACCTCGGCATCCTTCGAGCCAAGCAACCATAGGGGCCAGCAGCAAGCATGACTGAGACCCTGCAGAGGGCAGGGCAGCCCCTGTGGGCCATATGTAGGTTTCATATGTGGGCCAGCAGTGGGGGATGTGAGTTAGCCAATGAGGAGCTCCAGGCCTAAGAGTTAGAGAAATCCTGGCTGGGGAGAGTGTGCAGCCCCCTCTGGAGTGGACCAGGGTGTTGTGTCTTCACTGGACACGGCTTGTGTGCATGAGAGGATGGGAAGCTAATGGAGGTCATATTTTGCTGAGAACTAGCTTGTACTTTGTGTCCTGCCCCACTGGGCACCTCTGATTTTTGTTTTTAGTTTTCCTTAAGATGGGGTCTCACTCTGTCGCCCAGACTGGAGTGCAGTGGTGTGATCTCGGCTCACTGCAACCTCCACCTCCTAGGTTCAAGTGATTCTCCCACCTCAGCCTCTCAGGTAGCTGGGACCACAGTTGCGCATTACCACACCTGGCTAATTTTCATATTTTTGGAAAAAATGGGGTTTTGCTATGTTGGTCAGGCTGGTCTTGAACTCCTGAGCTCAAGTCATCTGCCCACCTCAACCTCCCAAAGTGCTGGGATTACAGGTGTGAGCCACTGCGCCCAGCCAACTGGGCATCTCTTTTTAGCCCATGTTACCCACTCAGCCACCCCATGAAGCTGCACCAGACTGCCCACTTTTTGGATGAGGACACTGAGGGGTTGAGTCACTTGTTCGGAGCCAGGCAGCCGGTGTGTGTGTGAGGAGGTGGAGTTCCAGGCCCCCCTTCACCATCTTCTGAGAGAACCCAAAGACACAGTGGGCGTCGGGAAGGGGAGGTTTCCCATCACTTCCCTCCCCAGGCTGTGCCCAACTCCCAAGCAGTGGCTCGGATGGCAGCTCAGGGACCAGGGGCTTGGCTCGAGCTGGGGCTTTGCTTCCCCAGTCTCCTCAAGCCCTGCTGGAGTCCCATCTCGAAGGCGGTGCGTGAGGGCCACATGTGGAGAGAGAGAGACCCCCTAGCCGGGGTGGGCGTGGGGATGAGAGCGGGGAGAAGGGAACAGCTTCCGGGTCGTGACCTCGTGAGCCCCGAGGCATTTCGGTCAGGTTTGGTTCCCCGGGTGGTCCTGGCTTCCTGTCGGGAGGTTCCCTGAGGGGTCCTGGGGGGACAAAAAGGCAGTCTGTTGAGCTGAGGGGAGAGGAGGCCAGGGAAGGGGTTTGATTTGGAAGACAGCAGAGGGAGGAGAACGAGGGTGTGAGGAGGAAGGGAAGAAGGAATTCGGCAGGAATTTGGCAAGCCGAGGATGAGGATGGGCAGGAAGACAACGACTGACTCACAACTTTTGCCTTTTTAGGCTGGAACCTTCTGGTCCTGGGCTGCGATGGGGGTGCGGTAGCGGGAGGCCGGCCAGCCGCCTCCCCGGCAGCGCCTTCCTGCCGCCCTCAGATCCTGTCTGTTCCCAGAATTCCCTCCCCCACCCCGCAGCGTTCCGCGAGGCCTCCCTCTGGGATACGCCGACCGTGCCAGCGCGGGCGGCCGGGGCGACCTGTTGAGAGCCCGAGGCTGGGGCACGCGGCCACACAAGTTCGCATTGGTGTGTGGGGGAGGGCGGGACAGGATGCCGAGAAGGGTTTGGCCCCCGGTGTGGGGGGGACTCAGTGGGATGGGCTCGGCCTGGCCTGTGTGGGTCCCTGAGGAAGAGCTCACCACCCAAAGCCTTGGGGAAACTGAGACCAGGGGATTGTGTTACACTAAGAAGCAGGTGAAAATCTGGAGGCTAGACACCCTGGAGGAAAATTTGCATGGGTCAGCTGAGCGGCCAGAAGCAGAGAGTCAGACAAGAGAGTGGGCTTGTTCCACGTGGTGGTCCTGGGAAGTTTCTGGGGGACATCCCTATGTGCCACCACGGTTCTGGGGAGAGCTGGTTGGGCTGAGGGTAGGTACCGAGAGGGCAGATCTGAAAGAGTGCATGGCGTTTACCAGAAATGACCTGAGGACAAGTGGTCTGCAATGATCCAATATGGAGATTTTAGATTTAAGTTACCATGCTTGAGGGGACGAGGGGGAGGGAGGGAAAAGGAGGGGAGAGGGAGAGGAAGAGAGGGTGCACGTGAGCTTGGTTGATCTTACAGCGTACAACTGTGAGAATTCTGCTCTCACCAGACTAGGTGATCTCAGCCCCGCACAGTGCAGAACCAGGCCTGTCCTCAGGGCCCTGCCCCGCACCTTTCGCCTGCATCTCTGAGCTGCCACGCTGTATCCCGTTTGTTTCCTGACCAACAGGAGCTCGGCATGGGCCCCACTCCATATCCTTCAAATGATTCAATACTCACTGTAACCTCCCGCCCTTGTGTTCTCTTAAAATCTTAAACAACTCTTCCTGTCTGAGAGCCTCTTGGCGCACATGTGAGAAGGAAGAATCCATCTCCTTAGTCGTGGATGTCTGTCCTGTCTGTTCCCACAGCGAAGGGTCCAATATCTTGTGGGAGGAAAGCTCAGGTGGTTTATTGACTGAGTGATTTAACACAGCCCGGCTCCCAATCACAATGGTTTTAGGATGCTCTTTGGAGGAAGATGCATATTTCTAAGAAATGCTCTAGAGATGCCCTGATAGATCTCTCAAGAGCATCCTCGCCTGAGTCTGGAACACAATGGTCCTTAGACTTCCCACCCTGGGACTTCCTTTGCACCATGGGACCCCGCCACTGCTCTACCCATTCCTCTGAGTCCCAAGCCTCAGCACCAGGAACCTCTGAGTCAGGCTCTGACATCTTCCTCTTTCTGTTTATGAAATTGGAGCTTCACTTAAAGTCTCCTCTTTTCTTGATAAAATAATAACACTTTGTAATGAAGACTGTGTTTTTTCCTTGGTAGGTTTGATGCCAGTGAACAAAAGAACTATGTCACCTCCCAAGGACCCTTCTCCTTCTCCTCCTCTTCCTTCATTGTCTTCTCGTTCATCTTCCCCACCATCTTCTTCTGCAACCAGTGTTTCTGGGGATGGTTCCTCCCTGCCTCAGGTGAGTGTCCCTGAGGGCCCTGACCAGGCGTCGGGAAGCTGAGCTACTGGTACTCTTCACACCTTCCACACCTATCTCTGGATTCCACGTGCTCATAGGTCAACCTAAGTGCAAAGCCAGGGACAGAAGACACGCTGTCAAGGGTCTACGCCAGCCGTCTTCACATGTACCTTTCACAGAAGCTCCTGCTGCTCCTTCACAGCCATTCTGAGGACGCAGTTACTTTCTCAGCAAACTTTACAGGGTTTAGACTCCGTGCCAGGTCTCCATAGGCTGCAGAGCTGCCAGGACACATTTCCCTTGAGCACCTGCAGAGGGCATTGAAGAATCTGCAGCTGTAGGATGGCAGACACAGAAGGGAGGGTCCCTTTGGTAGCATCCAAGAACCTTGGAAGCAACATCTCCCTTGGACATAAAATGTCATCATTGATATGCAGGCTGGACTCTTTCCTTCTCTATGTATTTATCAAGCCTTTGTTACCTGTCACGCCTGTTCTAGGCTCTGAAAGTAGAGTGCACAAGATAGAAAAGATGTGTGCTCTGGTGAAGCCCCTGTGCTATGTATGACCTGCCCCTCAGGCACCAGAGCTCTGGGGAGGCCACAGCCACCCCTAGAATCCACTCACGTTCTCTCTTTGCCAAGGGCCAAGTTCCTGCATTCTAGAAATTGCTACTTTCTCAATGGTGCAAGGTGGAAGGTTAGAAAGGGTCATTGGAAGGTACTAAGGGCCATCTTTGTGCCACCACAGCTTCAGCCCAGAGGGTGACTGTTGCTTCTTACTTTGATGGCCTCCAAGGAAGAAGCCTTGGTTTCTCGGTGGTTGCAGGCACGTATTTTTGGGTGGAACATGCCCTTTAGTAGAGACAATGGCTGAGCCAGAAAAGGACTTGTCTTCCCCTATGTGCCTGGCTACCCACAGAGGCCCAGCCAGCCCGGCTCTCATGGGCCCAGGAGCTTGTCAACAGCAGGGTCCTACCTTTGTCTTCCCCTCTGGCTTCCTGAATCCTAGCTAACCTGGGATTCAGAAAAGCCTTTCATCAATGCTGATTCAGGGGTTCCAGGCAGATCCTGGCAGGACGCAAGGCAGCTACTTAAAGCAAAGAGTATCCCTTTGAAATCATCTTAGGTAAAATTATTTTTGAATTTGGGCATCTGAGATGGAAAGAATAAAAGGGAGGGGGTTGTGGATTGAGATTTGCTTTCATCATATAAATAAATGGTGGAAAATTTAAGTAACTGCTATTTTTGCCCATCCCCTCTAGCTGACAGCTTCTGAGACCCTCTCACAGGTCTCAAGAGGTCATTCAAGTCCTCCCACTCCAACCTTTGGGAGGCGAACCATAGCCCAAGGAGCACCCAGGGAAGTTCCCCTGTATCTGCCTCATCACCCAGAGCCAGAGTGGGCAGAGTACTGCCTGGGGAGCCCTGGTGAAGATGGCATCTCAGGCCCTGCAGAGATGATTTCTGATGAGTGCCAGCCAGCAGAGGCCCCTCTTGGGGACATCAGAAGCAAGCACAGAGACCCACACCCCATCTGGGGGAAGGACAGGTGCTTGCCAGGTCAAGAGCTGTCTCCCTTGGCTGGAGAAGACCAGGAAAAAGGGAGTACTGGAACCGGGAAGGAAGAGGAGGGAGAGCCAGTGCTGGCAAAGGCAAAGCCAGGCCTAAAGAAGTTAGTCCTCACTCAGGAGCAGAAGACCATGTTGTTGGATTGGAATGACTCCATCCCTGAGAGGGTGCACCTCAAAGCTGGGGAGCGATTTTCCCAGAAGAGTACTGAGAATGGTAGAGGAGGCCGTGTGCTGAAACCAGTTCGTCCTTTGCTGCTCCCTGGGGTGACAAGAGAGCCTCTGCCAACCCAGAGAGGGGCTCAGGAGGAGACGGGGACCCCCGCGGAACAAGCTCAAGGGGAGCGAAGCGTGCCTCCACCCAGGTCCCCACTCCGGCTGATAGCCAATGCCATCCGGAGGTCCCTAGAGCCCCTCCTTCCCAACTCTGAAGGTGGGAAGAGGGCCTGGGCCAAGCCAGAATCTAAAACTTTGCCCACACACACCTGCACTCGCTCATTCAGCCTTCGGAAAACCAGTTCCAATAAAGACAGGGACCAGCATTCCCCTGGGAGAAACCCGTCCTCAGCCCTTAGCCCTCCTGGCCCTCCCCTCCGCACCCATAGTTTGCCCAGTCGGCCATCCAAGATCTTTCCTGCTCTCACGTCACCACCCTGCAGCAAGATTGAAGATGTCCCCACACTCCTCGAGAAAGTGAGTTTGCAAGAGACCTTCCCAGATGCTTCTAGGCCTCCAAAGAAAAGAATCTCACTTTTTTCCTCCCTCAGACTCAAAGACAAATCCTTTGAGAGTTTCCTCCAGGAATCCAGGCAAAGGAAGGATATCAGGGACCTCTTCAGCAGCCCCAAGAGGAAGGTACCGCCTGAAGACAGTGCACAGGCCCTGGAGAAGTTGCTGCAGCCTTTCAAAAGCACTTCCCTGTGCCAGGCAGCCCCTCCTCCTCCTCCTCCTCCTCCTCCAGCTGGAGGTGCAGGTAAGTGGCTCTGGCTGGATAAACGTCTGCACTTCATGCTGGGCAGTTAGTTATCTTCATTGCATCAACAAGAAGGCATCTTTCGCTTTGTTTTGCTTCTCAAATTCTAACAAAAGTTGAAAAATTTGAAAAAAATCTGAAAAAATTCGTTTTGAAATTATGCAAAGTGTTGAAAAGAGACCAATCAAACCATAACTGTACCACTACTTTTTTTTTTTTTTTTTTTTTGAGACAGAGTCTCACTCTGCCACCCAGGCTGGAGTGCAGTGGCATGATCTCAGCTCACTGCAACCTCTGTCTCCTGGATTCAAGAGATTCTCCTGCCTCAGCCTCCCAATTAGCTGGGATTACAGATGTGTATCACCACACCGAGTTAATTTTTGTATTTTTAATAGAGATGAGGTTTCACTGTGTTGGCCAGGCTGATGTTGAACTCCTAGCCTCAGGTGATCCACCCTCAGTGGCCTCCCAAAGTGTTTGGATTACAGGTATGAGCCACCATGCCCAGACTCTTTTTTTTTTTTTTTTTTTTTTTTTTTTTTTTTTTTTTTTAAAGAGACAGGGTCTTGCTCTGTCTCACAAGCTGGAGGGCAGTGGCATGATCGTGGCTCATTGCAGCCTCAAACTTCTAGACTGAAGTGCCTAGCTAACTTTTTAATTTTTGTGGAGATGAAGTCTCAATATATTGCCCAGGCTGGTCTCAAACTCTTGGCTTCAAGCAATCCTCTCACCTTAACCTCCCAAAATGTTGGGATTACAGATGTGAGCCATAATGCCTAGCTAAAAAGTTTGTATCATTTATAAACAACATTATATCATAGATATTATGCCAGTTACCATGTAGTATATATAAATGTAATTTAATTGAATTTTGTCTGGTGGATATGTTATTTAATGAACTATTGTCTTATTGTTTAACTTATATTTGTATATATGTTATATATGCATATATTTATGTTTAATATGGTGTTGAATGAACATCTTTATGCATACAATGTTTTTTCCTTTAAACTCCTAGCCTAAACACCTATGCATATTTGCTTACCAATGGAAATGCAGGCTTTTTAAATAATTTAAATCTGATTAAATTTTTTAAATTCTAAAATTAATATAGCAAATAATCGGAGTAATCCAACAATTTGGAAATATCCAATAAAAAGTAAAATGTATTAGCTCATCCCCTCTCCTTCTTGCCAAACTTTTTGTCTGTTCCCTTGGAGACATTCACACGAGTTTTTTTTGTTGTTGTTGATGCTTGTTCGACTGCTTTAAACAAACTCTGATCCTACCATCCCTATTGTTGAACAACTTTGTTTTGCTTTTTTTTAAAAAAAAAAAAGCCTTTTTATTTTCTTATCTAACTTTTATTTTGGAACATTAGTTTTCAGGTAATATATTATTTGTCTTCAGTGGTACCTTAATCAAATAGCTATTTAGATTAACAAGACACTTTATTTTCAGCCAGGTTCAGGATAAGCATGGACAGCTTGAAGTATAACTCTTAAACATGCATAACAAATTAATAACTATTAAACTTTAGTTTAATAAATTAAATAAATTATTTAATAAACTGTTAAAAATGCATATTACATTAAATTTTATGATGTGTGGCAATACACTCTTATGTCACACATCATAAAATTTAATGTGTTGTGCGTGTTTTGATAATACCTTTGCATGGTTCAGAATCAAAGGGTACAAAAGGCACAAAATAAAAAGTCCTTTTTCCCTTCCTAGTCTCTGAGCAATTCAGGTTCTATCCTAGTGATAGATATTGTCATCAGTTTCTCAGGCATTCCTGCAGACAGAATTTATGCATGTAAGAGCAAATTTACATATTCTTTCTTTTTTTAACACAAATGATAGCATGGCAGCGTGCTGTGTGCACTCTTTTTGAACTTTTCATTTTATTTTGGAGCTCATTCCATATTAGTACATAAAGCACTTTCTTCTTTGTTTTACAGCTGTACAGTATCCCACTGTGTAGGTGTAATCTCATTGATGTAGCCAGCCCCCTCTGATGCAAAGTTTAAGTTATTTCCGATCTTTAGCTATTGCGAACAGTGCTATAATAATCAACTGAGAACTTAGGCCGTTAAGCATATGCATGAATTTATTTGGAGGATAAATTCTTAGAAGTGGAAATGCTGGAGCAAAGGATATGTGAATTGGGAACTTTGATAGATATTGCCAGCTTGTCCTTCATCACAGTGTGCTGGTTCACATTCCCAGCAGCAAAGTGTGAGAACTTGATTTCTACATTTGCACTAACTACAGTGTTACCAATCTGATGGTGAAACATAGATCTCGGAGTGGTTTAGATTTCATCTGTTGTTTAATAAGGTGATTGAACATCTTTTTATATGTTGAAGAGCCATTTCCATCTCCTTTTCTGTGACCAGTTGATTCTGTCCTTTGTCTAGTTTTCTATTGGTTTGTTGAGTTTTTCTTAATCATATGTAGGGATTCTTTAGCAAAAAGGAAATTTAGCCATTTTTTGTAATGCTACAAATTACAAGTTTTTTTTTATTATTTTTTTTACCAATTTCTTGTTTGTGCTTGACTTTATTTACAGTGACTTTTCTAATATAAAAGTGAGAAACATAGTTTTATAGTATGGCTTTTGGGTTTTACATAGTAGTTAGAAAGAGCATCTTCTAAGTTTGTAGAAGAATTTTCTTACAGTTTCTTCTAGTCTTTTTGTTTGATTGTTCTCAATATTTTTACGTTTTAGTATTTACATCAAGGAATTATCCTAGTATAAAATGTGAACTATAGATCCTGTCTTTTTAGATGTTTTCCTGGCTATCCTAAAAAATTAGTAAATAACTTCTCTTTTCCTCTTATGTGAGATGGCATATTTATTATATATAAAATTCCTGAACATGGACTTAATTCCACACCGCTTATTACATTCAATTTAGTTGTCTGTTATGTATCAGTATCACACTGTTTTAAATATTTAATTTTATGCATTTATATATTTTTTACTTTAGGTATTTTACTATATGGCAGGAAGAGTATTCCATTATTGATTTTCTTTTTCTAAAATTTCCTGACTTCTTGCTTGTTTGATATTCTATATGAACTTAGTATAAACTTGTCTATATACCAAAAATAAGTCTTGTGAATACTTTTATGGAATTGAATTAAATTTATAAGTAACTTGGCAAGAACATGTAAAATTATGATATAAGTTATCTTTTTTTTGTGATCTCCAGGAATATTTTGCACTTTATACCATATAGATCTAACATAATTATTTATTTTATTTTATATATATATATAAATATATATTTTTATTGCACTTTAGGTTCTGAGGTACATGTGCAGGCATGCAGGATTGTTGCATAGTTACATACACGGCAATGTGGTTTGCTGCCTCCATCCCCCCATCACCTATATCTGGCATTTCTCCCCATGTTATCCCTCCCCGGCCTCCCTACCCTTCACTGTCCCTCCCCTAGTCCCCCACAGCAGATCCCAGTGTGTGATACTCCCCTCCCTGTGTCCATGTGTTCTCATTGTTCAACACCCGCCTATGAGTGAGAATATGCGGTGTTTTATTTTCTGTTCTTGTGCTAGTTTGCTGAGAATGATGGTTTCCAGATTCATCCATGTCCCTACAAAGGACATCAACTCATAGTTTTTTATGGCTGCATAGTATTCCATGGTGTATATGTGCAGTTTCCTTGTCCAGTCTATCATTGATAGATGGCATTTGGGTTGGTTCCAGGTCTTTGCTATTGTAAACAGTGCCACAGTGAACATATGTGTGCATGTATCTTTATAACAGAACAATTTATAATCCTTTGGATATATACCCAGTAATGGGATTGCTAGGTCAAATGGCATTTCTATTTCTAGGTCCTTCAGGAATCATCACACTGTCTTCCACAATGGTTGAACTAATTTACACTCCCATCAACAGTGTAAAGATGTTCCTATTTCTCTATATCCTCTCCAGCATCTGTTGTCTTCAGATTTTTTAATGATTGCCATTCTAACTGGAGTGAGATGGTATCTCAATGTGGTTTTGATTTGCATTTCTCTAATGACCAGTGATGATGAACATTTTTTCATATGTTTGCTGGCCTCATAAATGTCTTCTTATTTTTTTTTCCAGAGGGCACTCGAGAAACATTTATTGAGCACCTACTATGTGCCAGGCCCTAGGCAGGACACTTGGAAAACAAAGTCAATACAACCTGGTCCCTGCCCAGGAGCTCACAGTCTAGAAGGCTAAGCCATTAATAAATGTCTTCTTTTGAAAAGTGTCTGTTCATGTCCTTCACCCACTTTTGAATGGGTTTTTTGGTTTTTTTCTTGTAAACTGTTTTAGTTCTTTGTAGATTCTAGATATTAGCCCTTTGTCATGGGTAGTTTGCAAAAAAATTTTCCCATTCTGTTGGTTGCCGATTCACTCTAATGATTGTTTCTTTTGCTTTGCAGAAGCTCTGGAGTTTAATTAGGTCCCATTTGTCTATTTTGGCTTTTGTTGCCAATGCTTTTGGTGTTTTAGTCATGAAGCCCTTGCCTATGCCTATATCCTGAATGGTTTTTGCCTAGGCTTTGTTCTAGGGTTTTTATGGTGTTAGGTTTTACGTTTAAGTCTTTAATCTATCTAGAGTTAATTTTAGTGTAAGGTGTCGGAAGGGGTCCAGTTTCTGCTTCCTGCACATGGCTAGCCAGTTTTCCCAACACCATTTATTAAACAGGGAATCCTTTCCCCATTGCTTTTTTTTTTTTGTCAGATTTGCCAAATATCAGATGGTTGTAGATGTGTGGCATTGCCTCTGAGGCCTCTGTTCTGTTCCATTTGTCTATATCTCTGTTTTGGTACCAGTACCATGCTGTTTTGATTACTGTAGCTTGTAGTATAGTATAAAGTCAGGTAGCATGATGCCTCCAGCTTTGTTCTTTTTTGCTTAGGATTGTCTTGGCTATGCAGGCTCCCTTTTGGTTCCATATGAAATTTAAGGTGGTTTTTTCAGTTCTGTGAAGAGGGTCATAGGTAGCTTGATAGGTAGCTTGATAATTTATAGCATTGAATCTATAAATTACTTTGGGTAGTATGGCCATTTTCACAGTATTGATTCTTCCTAACCATGAGCATGGAATGTTTTTCCATCTGGTTCTGTCCTCTCTTATTTCCTTGAGCAGTGGTTCATAGTTCTCCTTGAAGAGGTCCTTCACATCCTTTGTTAGTTGTATTCCTAGGTATTTTATTCTCTTTGTAGCAGTCGTGAATGGCAGTTTATTCTTCATTTGGCTCTCTTTTAGTCTGTTATTTGTGTATAGGAATGCTTGTGATTTATGTACATTGATTTTGTATCCTGAGACGTTGCTGAAGTTGCTTATCAGTTTCAGGAGATTTTGGGCTGAGACGATGGCACTTCTAAATATACAATCATGTCATCTGCAAATAGAGACAACTTGACTTCCTCCTTTCCTAATTGAATACCCTTTATTTCTTTTTCTTGCCTGATTACTCTGGCTAGAACTTCCAATACTATATTGAATGGGAGTGGTGAGAGAGGGCATTCTTGTCTAGTGTCAGATTTCAAAGGGAATGCTTCCAGTTTTTGCCCATTCAGTATGATATTGGCCGTGGGTTTGTCATAAATAGCTTTTATTATTTTGAGATACATTCTTTTAATACCTAGTTTATTGAGAGTTTTTAGCATAAAGGGCTGTTGAATTTTGTCAAAGGCCTTCTCTGCATCTATTGAGATAATCATATAGTTTTTGTCTTTGGTTCTGTTTATGTGGTGAATTACTTTTATAGACTTGCATATGTTGAACCAAGCATCCCCAGGATGAAGCCTACTTGATCATGATGGATAAGCTTTTTGATGTGCTGTTGCAATTGGTTTGCCAGTATTTTTTTTTTTTTTTGAGGCGGAGTTTCGCTCGTTACCCAGGCTGGAGTGCAATGGCGCGATCTCGGCTCACCGCAACCTCCACCTCCCGGGTTCAGGCAATTCTCCTGCCTCAGCCTCCTGAGTAGCGGGGATCACAGGCACGCGCAACCATGCCCAGCTAATGTTTTGTATTTTTAGTAGAGACAGGGTTTCACCTTGTTGACCAGGATGGTCTCAATCTCTTGACCTCGTGATCCACCCACCTCAGCCTCCCAAAGTGCTGGGATTACAGGCTTGAGCCACTGTGCCCGGCCAGTTTGCCAGTATTTTATTGAAGATTTTTGCATCTATGATCATCATAGATATTGGCTTGAAGTTTTCCTTTCTTGTTGAATCTCTGCTGGGTTTTGGTATCAGGATGATGTTGGTCTCATAAAATGATTTGGGAAGGATTCCCCTCTTTTTGGATTGTTTGGAATAGTTTCAGAAGGGGTGATACCAGCTCCTCTCTGTATGTCTGGTAGAATTCAGCTGTGAACCCATCTGAACCTGGGCATTTTTTGGTTGGTAGGCTATTAATTGCTGCCTCAACTTCAGCCCTTGTTATTGGTCTATGCAGGGTTTCAACTTCTTCCTGGTTTAGGCTTGGGAGGGTACAAGTGTCTCGGAATTTACCCATTTCTTCCAGGTTTACTGGTTTATGTGCATAGAGCTGTTTGTAGTAATCTCTGATAGTGATTTGTATTTCTGTGGAATCGATGGTGTATCCCTTTTATCGCTTTTTATTGCATCTATTTGATTCTTCTCTCTTTTCTTTTTTTTTTTTAATCTGGCTAGTGGTCTATTTTGTTGATCTTTTCAAAAAACCAGCTCCTGTATTTATTGATTTTTTGAAGGGTTTTTTTTGTGTCTCTATCTCCTTCAGTTCTGCTCTTAGTTTTTTCTTGTCTTCTGCTGGCTTTTGAGTCTTCTTGATCTTGCTTCTCTAGCTCTTTCAAGTTTGATGATAGGGTGTCGATTTTATATCTTTCCTTGCTTCTCATGTGGGCATTTATTGCTATAAATTTCCCTCTAGACACTGCTTTAAATGTGTCCCAGAGATTCTGGTACATTGTGTCTTCATTCTCATTGGTTTCTAAGAACATCTTTATTTCTGCCTTCATATCATTGTTTATCCAGTCAACATTCAAGAGCCAATTGTACAGTTTCCATGAAGTTATGAAGTTCTGAGTGAGTTTCTTAATCCTGAGTTCTAATTTGATTGCACTGTGGTATGAGAGACTGTTACAATTTCCATTCTTTTGCATTTGCTGAGGAGTGATTTACTTCCAATTACTTGGTCAATTTTAGAGTAGGTGTGATGTGGTGCTGAGAAGAATGTATATTCTGTGGATTGGGGGTGGAGAGTTCTGTAGATGTCTATTGGATTTGCTTGACCCAGATCTGAGTTCAAGTCCTACATATGCTTGTTAATTTTCTGTCTCATCGATCTGTCTAATACTGACAGTGGAGTGTTAAAGTCTCCTGCTATTATTGTGTGGGAGTCTAAGTCTCTTTGTAGGTCGTTAAGAACTTGCTTTATGTATCGGGGTGCTTCTGTATTGGGTGGATCTATATTTAGGATTGTTAGCTCTTCTTGATGCATTGATACTTTTACCATTATGTAATGTCCTTCTTTGTCTCTTTTGATCTTTGTTGGTTTAAAGTCTATTTTATCAGAGGCTAGAATTGCAACTTCTGCTTTTTTCTCTGTCTCTCTCCATTTGCTTAGTAAATCTTCCTCCATCTCTTTATTTTGAGACTATGTGTGTCTTTGCATGTGAGATGCATTTCCTGGACACACACAAAAAGTCAGATGGGTTTTGACTTTTTATCCAATTTGCCAGCCCATGTCTTTTGATTGGGGCATTTAGTCCATTTACATTTAAGGTTAACATCGTTATGTGTGAATTTGATCCTGCCATTTTGATGCTAACTGTTGTTTTGCCCTTTAGTTGACACAGTTTCTTCATTGTGTCAATGCTCTTTACCACTTGGTACATTTTTGGAGTGGCTGGTACTGGTTGTTTCTTTCTATGTTTAGTGCTTCTTTCAGGAGCTCTTGTAAGGCAGGCCTGGTGGTGATGAAGTATCTGAGCAATTGCTTGTTCATAAAGGATTTTATTTCTCTTTTGCTTATGAAGCTTAGTTTGGCTGGATATGAAATTCTAGGTTGAGGCCGGGTGCGGTGGCTCAGCCTGTAATCCCAGCACTTTGGGAGGCCAAGGCGGGTGGATCACGAGGTCGAGAGATCGAGACCATCCTGGTCAACATAGTGAAACCCCGTCTCTACTAAAAATACAAAAAAAAAATTAGCTGGGCATGGTGGCACGTGCCTGTAATCCCAGCTACTTAGGAGGCTGAGGCAGGAGAATTGCCTGAGCCCAGGAGGCGGAGGTTGCGGTGAGCCGAGATCGCGCCATTGCACTCCAGCCTGGGTAACGAGAGTGAAACTCCGTCTCAAAAAAAAAAAAAAAAGAAATTCTAGGTTGAAAGTTCTTTTCTTTAAGGATGTTGAATATTGGTCCCCACTCTCTTCTGGCTTGTAGGATTTCTGCCGAGAGATCTGCTCTGAGTCTGATGGGCTTCCCTTTGTGGGTAACCCAGCCTTTCTCTCTGGCTGCCCTTAGCATTTTTTCCTTCATTTCAACCCTGGTGAATCTGATGATTATGTGCCTTGGGGTTGCTCTTCTTCCTGAATATCTTTGTCGTGTTCTCTGTATTTACTGGACTTGAATATTGGCCTGCCTTGCTAGGTTGGGGAAGTTTTCCTGGATAATATCCTGAAGAGTGTTTTCCAGCTTGGATTCATTCTCTCCATCACATTCAGGTACACCTACCAAACATAGATTAGGTCTTTTCACATAATGCCTTATTTCTTGGAGGCTTTGTTCATTTCTTTTCACTGTTTTTTCTCTAATCTTGCCTTCTCGTTTTATTTCATTGAGTTGATCTTCGACCTCTGATATCCTTTCTTCTGCTTGGTCAATTCGGCTGTTGAATCTTGTGTATGCTTTGCGAAGTTTTCATGTTGTGTTTTTCAGCTCCGCCAAGTCATTTATATTTTCCTCTAAGCTGTTTATTCTTGTTAGCATTTTGTCAAACTGTTTTTCAAAGTTCTTAGTTTCTTTGCATTGGGTTAGAACATGTTCTTTTAGCTCGGAGAAGTTTGCTATTACCCACCTTCTGAAGCCTGTTTCTGTCAATTCATTAGGCTTATTCACCATCCAGCTTTGTTGCCTTGCTGGTGAGGAGTTGTGATCCCTTGGAGGAGGAGAGGTGTTCTGGTTTTGGGTGTTTTCATGCTCTTTGTGCTGGTTTCTTCCCATCTTTGTGGATTTATCTACCTGTGGTGTTTGTAGTTGGTGACTTTTAGATGGGCCCTCTGAATGGATGTCCTTTTTGTTGATGTTTAAGTTATTTCTTTCTGTTTTTTAGTTGTCCTTCTAAGAGTCAGTCCCCTCTGTTCCAGGACTGCTAGAGGTCCACCCAAGACCCTGCTTGCCTGGAGATCACCTGTGGTGGCTGCAGAACAGTAAGGGTTGCTGCCAGTTTCTTCTTCTGTTATCTTCATCCTAGAAGGATATCTGCCAGATGTTAGCCTGAGCTCTCCTTTATGAGGCGTCTCTTTGGATATATGAGGGTCAGGGAGCTGCTTGAAGAGACAGTCTGTCCCTTATAGGAGCTCAAGTGCTGTGCTGGGAGCTCCATTGTTCCGTTCAGAGCTGCTGGGCAGGTTCGTTTAAGTCTGCTGCAGTGGAAGTCATAACTGCCTTTTTTCCCAGATGCTCTGTCCTTGGAAAATGGGACTTTATTTATAAGTTCTTGATGTGCTGCTGCCATTTTTCAGAGATGCCCTGCCCAGCAAGTAGATAGCCTAGTCACAGTCTGCCCAGCTGTTGTGCGAACTTCCTTGCAGTTTTGTTTAGAGGAGTATGGTTAGAACTGCCTTGGTAATGAAGTCTGCCTCAGAAATGGTGGACTGCCTCAGTAATGGTGGACTGCCTCGGTAATGGCAGATTGCCTCAGTAATGGCAGACTGCCTTGGTAATGGCGGACTGTCTTGGTAATGGCAGTAATGGCATACACCCTTCCCCCTACAGAGCTGGACCATCCCAGGTCCAGCCGTGCTTGCTGCAAAACTCTCAATCCAGAGCGTTTCAGATTGTTGGTCTTTGTGGGGTGGGACCCACCGAGCCAGATCACTTGGCTCCCTGTTTCAGCCCCCTTTTTTTCAGTTGAATGGGTGACTCTGTCTCCTAGGCATTCTAGGCACCAGTTGAAATGGCCACCCAGATTTATGGGAGTTTTTGTGCAGAGACCCACTGCGCCGGCTGAAACAGCTGTGCTGGAAACTCGTGCTTTTCAGCTCAGGAATCTTCTGGTCTGTGGGCAGTAAAAACTTGTTTGGAAATGTGATGATCACTCACCCTCTGCATTGTTCTCTCTGGGAGCTACATTCTAGAGCTGTTCCTATTTGGCCATCTTGGATCCAAGAGCCTATTTATTTTATTAATAGATATATTAGGTTTTTTGCTATTGTCATCAAGATCTTTTCCAGTTTATCTTTCTACTGTTGTTTGTACTTATGAAAGTTATTGATTTTTGTATAGTAATTGTGTACCCATCCATTTTATTGCATTCTCTTTGTTATAAAAGTTTTTTCAGTGGATTCCTCTGAGTTTCCCCTTGTATATACAATCATAAAATACCTGCAAATTATAACTTTACTTTTAACTTTTAAATTGTATACCTCTAATTTATCTTGTCTCCCTGGTTTATTTTGTTTTCAGAATCTCCAGAACAATATTAAGTAAAAGTAGTGATAATGTTTTCCTTAATATATTCCTACTGTTAATGAGAATGCTACTGCTATTTTTCTCATATAAGCATAATAAGTGGCTTCTGGGTTGACTGAGATATATTTTATCATTTTGAAGAAATAGCCATCTAGTTCTATTTTATTGAGTATATTTTTAATCACAGATAGATACTGGATTTTGTCAAATGTCTTTTCAGCATTTTTTGAGATGTCTGATTTTTTCTCCTTACTTTGATTAATATTATGAATTACATAGTAAATTTACAGATATTTAACCATCCTTGCATTGCTGAGATAAATCTCACTTGGTGCTGATGTATTATTACTTTGTTTTATTACTTTACATGATGTCTTACATTTTTTTATTATGTTTGATAACATTTTATATTAAATATATAGGTAATATTGGCCTACAGTTCACTGATATCACATTTATATGTTTTCTGTATGTGCTAATTATAATCAGTTAGGGTAAATCTATTTTCCTGGTTTACTTAGCATGAAGAACTACATCCATTTATATTCATCAGAAAATAGTATGACTTCCTTACATTGGAACAGAATGGGAATGTACAGAATGGAATTAGGTTAGAGTTAGCCAGCTCTGAAAGTAGCCCCTACACCTATCTCTTAGAAGAGTTTTGTGTTTCTCTCAATTGCTCTTAGGTCAGTATCCTAAGAATGTAAAGATTTTACCAAATGTATCAGATTAGACTCATCAGTCTTTTTTTTCATTTCCCTGCTCAGTCTGCCAAACACACCCTCACATATATGCACTGATACTGTTGCCTCCACATTTAACTTGTAGGTACACATGTTCATGCAACAGAGAGAGGAAACAGTATTATGCTCATTCAAATTGAAGTACTTAAAATTTATGATCATTTGAATAACAGCCAGGCTGAAATTATTTAATTTGTTTGTATTTTTACAAGACAACTTTCTGATTAAATTAATGGTATACATAAACTTACTGGCATATTTGAGTGACTTGGAGGCATAAACTAGTTTCAGGTACTTATCAGTGCTTATTTTATAAAAACAATTTTAGTACTAGTTATCGTTCTGTGTATAATTTTAAAACATACCCTCAGAACCTTCTTTAATTTTTTGCATAAACAATTCTATTGCATTATTACATATGTACAGTGATATCCACATATGTTAAACCTACAGCTGATTAATTTTTGCAAAGTGCACATTTGTGTAATCACCCCTGAGATCAAGCTATAGAATGTTACCAGTACCCAGAAGACTCCCTCATGCTTTCTCCCCACTCTATGCTCTCTGCCCAACAAAGTCACTTATCATCTGCCTCTTATTATCTTAGATTACTCTTGCAGTTTTTGTGTTGTTTTGTTTTACTGTCAAAAAATTGAATCGTTCAGTATTATGATAGGCAGAATTCTAAAAGGATCCCATGTTTCCTGCCTCCAAGTGTGCTTACTACGTAGAATCTAGTCCTCTGGGCCAGGTACAGTGGCTCACACCTATAATCCCAGCACTTTGGAAGGCCAAGATGTGTCTATCACCTGAGGTCAGGAGTTCAAGACCAGCTTGGCCAGCATGGTGAAACCCCATCTCTACTAAAAATACAAAAATTAGCTGGACATGGTGGCAGGAACCTGTAATCCTAGCTACTCGAGGGGCAAAGGCAGGAAAATCAATTGAACCCAGGAGGCAGAGGATGCAGTGAGCTGGGATTGCAACATTGCACTTCAGCCTGGGCAAAAAGAGCAAAACTCCATCTCAAAAAAAAAAAAAAAAAAAGAATCTAGTCCCCTGGAATATAGTGGGAACATAAATGTGATGGATTTTATTTCATCCCCTGATTAAGTTAGGGGATTGTGCAAATATAATTAAGCCCCGAAACAATTAACTTTGAGTTAATCAAAAGAGAAATTGTCCTGGGTAGGCCTAACTCCATCAGGTGAGCCCTTAACAAGTACTTCCTGAAGTCAGAGACTGGACTCAAAGCTTGAGAGAGACATGGCCCTCCTGGCCTCAAAGTAGTAAATTTGCCATGGTATGAGAGGGCCTATGAACAGGCGGCCTCTAGGAGCTGAGATTGATCTCCAGGTGATAAGCAGCAAGAAAGCAGACCCTGTTCCCTCCAATTACTAGGAACTGAATTCTGCCATCAAACTGAATGTGCTTGGAAGAGGATCCTGAGCTACAGATGAGACCTGCAGCCCAGCTGACACTTTAATTACAGCCTTGTAAGACCCTGAGCAAAGGGCCCCATTGAGCCATGCCTGGGCTTCCAACCTACGGAACTGTCAGATAATAGAAGAGTGTTGTTGTAAACCTGCTAAACTTGTGGTAATTGGTTCTACAACAATAGAAAAACCCATACAAGTATGTACTCTTTTGTGCCTGCCTTCTTTCATTAAGCATTCTGTATTAGTCCCTTTTCACACTGCTGATAAAGACATAACCGAGACTGGGAAGAAAAAGAAGTTTAATTGGGCTTACAATTCCACATGGCTGGAAAGTCCTCAGAATCATGGTAGGAGGTGATAGGCACTTCTTACATGATGGTGGCAAGAGAAAATGAGGAAGATGCAAAAGGAGAAACCCCTTATAAAACCATCAGATCTCATGAGACTTATTCACTATCACTAGAGTAGCACAGGAAAGACTGGCTCCCATGATTTAATTACCTAGCCCTGGGTCCCTCCAACAACACACGGTGATTCTGGGAGACACAGTTCAAGTTGAGATTTGGGTGGGAACACAGCCAAACCATATCGTATTTTGTGGGGGTGAGGGCTTTATCCATGTTGTTATGTGTAGAAGTGGTTCGTTCTTTTTCATTGCTCCATTTTATTCCATTGTATGAATATATCACAATTTTATTTGTGCCTTCTTGGGCATTGAGGTTGTTTTCAGTTGTTTTGATTGTGAATAATGCTGCTTTAAGCACTCTTATACATACATATTTTGGGTGCACATATGTACTTGTGTCTGCTGAGTATTACCAAAGATAATAAAGCTGGACAGTAGTTAAAATAATAAGGGCAGATTTTAATCAGTAACATGCACTCTAATAAGGACGAGGTTCCAGTGTGAACTGAGCTCAACTTCCATTTCTACAGAAGCGACTGAGTGTTTTATAGGGAGAAGGAGGGCAGAGGGATGTGGTCAGGCTGGGGCTCAGCAGTGTCAGGGAAGTGAAAAGTCACAAAGGACTGGTCAGTGTCCTACAGATTAGGCCAGCTGCATTTGTTAGCTGGCAGTTAAGAAAGTCAAAATCCTCTCTTTCCACAGAGACTGGGAGACAGTGGCCCTATCTTTCCTAATGATTACATTTCAAAGAAATGGCTTTCAGGTCCTTGAGAAAGACACTCCTGAGTTGTAGGAGATACGCATATGTCTCAAAGGGACAGAGGAAGGATTCACAGTTGTAAGCTCTTTTTAATAAATGTTCTGAGAATGAGTGGCAGTGGTGCCTGTCGTCAGGTGTTAGCTAAAACAAACAGTGCATTCTTTTGGCAACCTTGAATTTTCTTAGGCAGATACTTTAAGAGAGGCTATGGCCATCTTAGTGATTGGGTCTTGAGCTTTCAGAAACTATGTTAGTGTTTATTTAAGCCTTTTAATGTAGAGAGAAAAGAGATGGACAAAAACACTTATGTCCAGAGTCTGTTCTTTTCACAGGCCAAGGTGAGGCCTTGTTGAGAAGAGGATTCAGAGGAGCCTAGCTAGGGTTTAGCTAAGAAGAGAACATTAGCATATACCTGAGAGTGGAATTGCTAGGTCATAGGCTAGGTATGTATGGTAGGTTTAGTAGATACTATCGAACAGTTTTCCAAAGTGGTTGTACCAATGTATGCACTCTCAGCAGGGAATGAGAACTCCCCTTGCTCCACATCTTTTTCATTTACCTGATAATGATGTTGCATAACTTTTCACATGCCTATTTTGATATTCTTCTGTATGAAGTCTCTATTGAAGTCTTTTGCCCACACTTTTATTGTGTTTTCTTCTCCTACTCTTTGGCTCACTTTTTCACTTTCTAATGGTGTCTTTGGATAAACAGAAGTACTTTTTTTTCTTTCTTTTTTTTTTTTTGGGGACAATGTCTCTAATAAAAGCCTGGGAATGCAGTGGCACAATCATAATGCACAGAAATCTCAAACTTTTGTCCTCAAGCAGTCCTCCTACTTCAGCCTCCTAAGTAGCAGGGATTACAGGCAGATGCCACTGCACCTGGCCAGAAGCATTTATTTTAATGAAGCCAAATTTACCAATACTTTCTGCATTAGTTCTCGCACTGCTATGAAGAAATACCTGAGACTGGATAATTTATAAAGGAAAGAGATTTAATCAACTCACAGTTCCACATTGCTGGGGAGGCATCAGGAAATTTGCAGTCATGGTGGAAAGCACTTCTTCACAGGGCAGCAGGACAGGAGAAATGCCAGACACTTACAAAACCATCAGGTTTTGTGAGACTCACTCAATATCACAAACACAGCATGAGGAAAACTGCCCCCATGATCCAGTTACCTCTACCTGGTCCTACCCTTGACACATGGGAATTATGGGGATTACAATTCAAGGTGAGATTTGGGTGGGGACATGGAGCCAAACAATATCACTTTCCGTTATTGCTGCTGATGTTTGCATCCTGTTTATGAAATCTTTCCCTACTCTAAGGTCACGTAGGTGTTCTATCTTACCTTCTAGAACTGTGCTGTCTAAATACTGTAGCCACTATTTCATACTTGAGATGTAGCTAGTATGAATGAGGAACTGAATTTTTAATTTTTAAAATTTTAATGAATTAAAATTTAAAAACTGAAGCAGTGTAAAATGCTTTTCTATTAAACACAACTTTATTTGATAGGGTTACATTTCACTTTAACCATTAAAAATGTATCATCTGAACAGAGATATACTATAAGTGTAAAATATGCATCAGATTCTGAAGACTCAGTATGAATGAAATAATGCAAAACATCTCATTAATAATTCTTGGCTCAGTGCGGTGGCTCATGCCAAATGATGTTACATAACATTTCATATGCTTATTTAGGTAGTCTTCTGTAAGAAGTCTCTATTGAAGTCTTTTGCCCATACTTTTATTGTGTTTTTAGCTCTTTTGTCTTTTTTTTGTAATCTATATAGATTCTGGATATAAGTAAGTCCTTCGTCAGATATATGTACTTTGAGAAGCTGATGAAGAGGATTGCTTGAGTCCAGAAGTTCAAGACCAGCTTGAGCAACATAGGGAGACCCTGTCTCTATAAAAACTAAAAAAAAAAAAAGCCAGGCATATTGACCATGCTCATAGTCCCACCTACTTGGGAGGTGTGACGATCACTTAAGACCAGGAGGTCAAGGCTGCAGTGAGCCACGATTGCGCCACTGCACTCCAGCCTGGGCAAGCAAGCAGTACCAGTCATAAACCAACAAACAAATAAATAAGTAAAACATGTTGAAATGATAAAATTTTTGATTTTTGAAATTGGGGGTAAATAAAATATATTAAAATTAATTTTATTTTTTAAACATTTTAAATGCAGCTATTAGAAAATTCTAAAGTATATGCATGGCTTGTATTATATTTCTATTGGATAACACTATTACAGAAGCTTTATTATTTTTCCTTTCAAAGTCATGTCTATGATGAAACTAGGATAGATTTTTGGGTATTCTGTGAGGTAAGGTGAAGCTTTACTTTCTTCCATGTTGTTATACAATCAATTAAGCAGCATTTATTAAAAAGGCCAGGCACAGTGGCCGTCCCCGGTAATCCCAGCACTTTGGGAGGCCGAGGTGGGCAGATCACCTGAGGTCGGGAGTTCGAGACCAGCCTGACCAGTATGGAGAAACCCAATCTCTACTAAAAATACAAAAAAAAAAAAAAAAGAAATTAGCCAGGCGTGGTGGTGCATGCCTGTAGTCCCAGCTACTCGGGAGGCTAAGGCAGGAGAATTGCTTGAACCTGGGAGGCAGAGGTTGCAGTGAGTGGAGATCGTGCCATTGCACTCCAGCCTGGGCGATAAGAGTGAAACACTGTCTTAAAAAAAAAAAAAAAAAAAAAAAAAAGGCCATTCTTCTCCTCCCACTGTACTGCAGTGACAGTTTTAAGTTAAGCAGTCTGTTTTAGGACCTTCTGTTTTGTTACACTGGTTGGTTTGTCTGTCCTTGTTCCTGAATCACACTGTTTTCATTATGTGGTTTTATAATCATCATAGTCTAGAGTAAATCCTTCACTTTGTTCTTCATGATTGTCTTAGTATTCTTGGCCTTTTGCATTGCCATGTGACTTATGGAATGAATTCACCAATTTCCACAACATTTTCTGGGCATTTGAATGGGATTGCATTTAATCTATAGATAAATTTGGGGAGAATTAACATCTTTGCAATACAATAGTATCCCCCTTATCTGTAAGGGGTACATTCCAAGATCCTCAGTGGATACCTGAATCCATGGAAAATACTGTCTTAGTTCATTCTCACACTGCTATCAAGATACTACCCAAGACTGGATAACTTATAAAGGAAAAGGGTTTAATTGACTCACAGATCCACATGGCCGGAGAGGCCTCAGGAAACTTACAATCATGGCAGAAGGGGAGGGAGGGGCATCTTACATGGTGGCAGGCAAGAGAAAGCATGTGTGTGAGAAGCAAAGGGGAAAGCGCCCCTTATATAACCACCCGATCTCATGAGAAATCACTATCATGAGAACAGCATAGGGGAGACCACCCCCATAATCCAATCACTTCCCTCTCTCAACGTGGGAATACAGGTCCTTCCTTTGACATTTGGAAATGAGATTTGGATGGAGACACACCACATCACTGTATATACCATATTTTTTTCTGGTACGTACATACTTATGATAAAATTTAATTTATAAATTACCACAGTAAGAAATTGAAAGTAATAGAATAATTTTTACAATATACTTTAATAAAAGCTATGTGCCCATGATCTCTCTTGCACAAAATATCTTACTGTACTGTACTCACCCATTTTTTGACCACAATCAATTGTGGGTAACTGAAACTGAGGAAAGTGCAACTGTGAACGTGGGATACTACTGTACTGAGTCACCAAATCCATGGACATGATACATCTCTGAATTTATTGAGGTCTTCTTCAATTTTTCTTAATGTTTTATACTTGTAGAGACCTTGCACAATTTTCATTAGATATTTTCCCAGGGCATGTGGGTTTTTAAAATGTGGATTTAAATGATATGATTTCTGATTGATTAAAGACATTTGATAGCTTTAGAATATTGAGACTTCTCATCTAAGAACACCCTGTTGCCCTCTATTTAGTCAGATTTTTAAAAATTCTTTACATTTTATATTATTGTTCATAAAGGTACTTTGCATGTTTGAAGGTTTAATTCCTAGCCAGTCATTTTTCTTGCTTATTATACACAAAAGAAAAATACTTATAAAGTATAGAGCTTGATGGCTTTTCACAATTCAACATATACATGTAGTAGGAGCCAGATGAAGACAGAACATTGCCAGAACCCCAAAAATCCTGTTTCTTTCAGTCACTAATCCCACATGGTCACCACCTACCACAAAAATAACCACTGATTTCTAACAGTATTCATTAGGTAAATGGAACCTTTTCTTTTTGGTTTATTTCATTCAACATTGTTTTTATGAGATTTATCTTCATACTTTCTTGCGGCTATATTATTCTCCTGGTAAACTATATTTCATTGTGGGAATATACTGTGATTTATCTGTCAGTTCTGTGATTGACTATATGGTCATTTGGGTAGGAAAACAATTCAGCTACTCTACCAAACTCTAATTTTTTTTTATTGAGGTATAATTTGTATGCAATAAAATTTGCCCTTTCAAAATGTGCAGTTCCATGTGTTTTTACAATTGTATATAGTAATGAAACTGCTTCCAAAATCAGACTAGAGATATTTTCACCACCCTAAATGGTCTTCTCATGCCTCTTTATAATCAGTCCCCATCGATATTCCCAGCCCCTGGAAAACACTGATTTCTTTTCTGTCTCAATAGTGTTGCCTTTTCTAGAATGTCATATAAATGGAATCATACAGTATATTGTTTTTTGTTTCTGGCTTCTTTCACTTAGCATAATACTTTTGAGATTTATGCATGTTGTTGCACATATCAGTAATCCATTCCTTTTTATTGCTAGTAGGATTTCATTGTATGGATGCACCACTATTTGTTTATCCATTTACCAGTTGATAGACATGAGGTGGGGTTTAGTGTTTTAATGTGAATAAAGCTTCTATGAATGTTAATATACAGGTCTCTGTATAGACAAATGTTTTCATTTACCTTAGCTAAGTTCCTAGCTATGGGGTTGCTTGGTCATTTGGTAAGTGCATGTTGAATTTTATTTTTTAAATTGTCAAATTGTTTTCCAAAGTGACATGACATACAACCATGCACAAGAGTTTCAGTTACTGTACATCCATGCTAATACTTGATGTCAGACTTACATTCTAGCCATTCTAATGCATATAGTAGTATCTCATTGCAATTTTAATTTGCATTTTCCTAGTGACTAATGATGTTGAGCTTCTTTTGATGTATGAATTTTTCATTTGTATATTTTTTGGTCAAGTGCTTTCAAATCTTTTGCCCATTTTTAAATGGTGTTATTTCTTAGTATTGAGTTTTAAGTGTTCTGCATATAAATCCTTTATCAGATATATGTTTGCAACATTCTCTCCTAGTTAGTGGATTGTTGTTTCATTTTCATTACAGTATCTTTCAAAGATCAGAACTTTTTAATATGATAAAGTCAAATTTATTGATTTTTTCTTTTATAATTTGATATGTTATCTTTGCTAAATTCAAAGTCACTACGAATTTCTCATATGTTTCCTCTCAAAAGTTTTATAGTTTCTAGCTTTTAGTCTTCAGCCTATAAGCTAGATTCTAGATGATTTTTTTACATTGCAATGAATGCAAGATTCTAGTTAATTTTTTACAGTAAATACAAGTCATGTGTTTTTGTTGTTGTTGTTGTTTGCCCATAGGTATCTAGTTGCTTCAGTACCACTTGTTTTAAAGACTATTCTTTCCACATTGAGTTACTTTGGCACCTTTATATATAATCAATTGACCATATATGTGTAGGTCTATCTCTGTACTCTCTACTCTGTTCCATTGATCTATATGATCATCCTTATACTAAAGTAAGTCAGTCTTTTTCTTGTCTTGTCTTTGAAACAGAGCCTCTACCAGCCTGACCAACATGATGAAACCCTGTCTTTATTTAAAAAAAAAAAAAAAGAGAGAGAGAGAAACAGAGCCTCACTCTGTTGCCCAAGCTGAAGTGCAGTGGCTTAATCATAGCTCACTACAGCTGCCACCTCCTGGGTTCAAGTAATCCTTTTGCCTTGGCCTCCTGAGTAGCTGGAACTGCAGGCATGCGCCAGCGTGCCTGGCTAATTAAAAAAAGGTTTTTTTAGTAGAGACAAGGTCTCACTGTGTGGTCCAGGCTAGTCTTCAACTCCTAAGCTCAAGTGATCCTCCTGCTTTGGCTTTCCAAAGTGCTGGGATTATAGCTGTGAGCCACCATGCTCAGCTATATTAAGTCTTGAAAACAGGTGGGGGAAGTCTTACAACTTTGTTCTTCCTAAAAATTAATATGGCTGCTCTAGGTCTTTTGTGTTTTCATATAAATTTGAGAATTAGCTTATTGATTTTTACCGAAAAAGCCTACTGGAATTTTGCTTGTAATCTATAGATCAATTTTGAATAAATGGACACTTGTTTGGCTTTCAGTTCATGAAAATGGTGTATCTCTCAGTTTATTTAGGTTTCCTTCATTTTAATTTAGAATTTTTTTTTTTTTTTAGTTTTTAGTGTGTGGATTTTTCACACATATTAAATTTATCTTTTAAGTATTTCATGTTTTTGTTGCATTGTAAATAAAATTGCTTTCTTTTTTTTTTTGAGATGGAGTTTCGCTCTTGTTACCCAGGCTGGAGTGCAATGGCACGATCTCGGCTCACTGCAACCTCCGCCTCCTGGGTTCAGGCAATTCTCCTGCCTCAGCCTCCTGAGTAGCTGGGATTACAGGCACGCGCCACCATGCCCAGCTAATTTTTTGTATTTTTAGTAGAGACGGGGTTTCACCATGTTGACCAGGATGGTCTCAATCTCTTGACCTCATAATCCACCTGCCTCGGCCTCCCAAAGTGCTGGGATTACAGGCGTGAGCCACTGCGCCCGGCCTGCTTTCTTAATTTTGCTTTTAATTTGTTCATTATTAATATGTAGAAGCAAATTAACTTTATATTGACCGTATTAAACTTACTTATTATTGTAATAGCTTTTAAATAGAATTTTAACAAGGTAGTCATATCTTCTACCAATAAAGACAGCCTGACATCTTCCTTTCCTGTTTGTATACCTTTTGTTCCATTCTCTCACCTTACTGCGCTGCCTAGGACTTCCTATACAGTGCTGAATAGAAGTGGTGATAGTGTACAGCATTGTCTTTTTCCCAATATGAGAGAGATTGTATTTCTCCATTGAGTATAGTGTTTAATGTAGATTTCTTTTATCAGTCCTTTAATAGATCAATACAATTTTTTTCTATTCTTAGCTTGCTATGAGTTTTAATCATGAGTAATGATAAAGGTAAGCAAATGCTTTTTCAGCATCTGTTGGATAATCATATGCTTTTGTTACTTTAGTCAATATGTGCTAAATGACATAATTTATATGTAGCTCTTCTGTATTTTTTAATTGATAAATCATAGTTTTACATACAATACATAGTTTTACATAGTTTGGGATATATGTGATATTTTGATGCATATATGCAGTGCATCATGATCAAATCAGGGTAATTGGAATATCTATTACTTCAAACATTTATCTCTTATTTGTCTTAGGAAACTTAAATCTTCTAGTATTTTGAAATTTACTATAAATCATTGTTAACTATAATTTTCTTATTGTACTTTCAAATATTATAACTTATTTTTCCTCCTAATTTTATTTTGTACCCATTACCCAACTTCTCTTCAGCCCTCCCTTCCCACTTCCACTTCCCTGGTAACCACCATTCTACTTTCTAAATTCATGAGATCCACTTTTTCATTTTTAGATCCTGCATAAGTGATAACATGTGATATTTGTCTTTCTGGGACTGGTTTATTTCACTTAACATAATGACCTCCAGTTTCATCCATGTTGATGCAAATGAAAATATTTTATTTCTTTATGGCTTAATAATATTTCATTGTGTATATATATCACATTTTCTTTCTTTTTTGGGGGGGAGGGGGACAGTCTTGCTCTGTCACCCATGTTGGAGTGCAGTGGCACAATCTCGGCTCACTGCAGCCTCTGCCTCCTGGGTTCAAGTGATCCCCCTGCCTCAGCCTCCTGAGTAGCTGGAACTACAGGCACTCACCACCATACCCAGCTAATTTTTGTATTTTTAGTAGAGATGGAGTTTTACCATGTTGGCCAGTACGGTCTTGATCTCCCGACCTCATGATCTGCCTGCTTCAGCCTCCCAAAGTGTTGGGATTACCGGCGTGAGCCACCACGCCCGGCCCACATTTTCTTTATTAATTCATCCATTGATGGACAGTTAGGCTGATGCTGTATCTTGGCTATTCTGCTGCAATAAACGTGGGAATGTAGATGTCTCTTCAGTATACGGATTTCCTTTCTTTGTGTTATTTACTCAGCAGTAGGCCTGCTGGATCATATGGCAGTTCTGTTTTTAGGTTTTTGAGAAACTGCCATACTGTTTTTCATAATGGTTTTACTACTCTACATTTTCACCAATAGTGTATAAGTAAATGTTCCCCTTTCTCCACATCCTTGCCAGCATTTTTGATTTTTTTAAAATAGCCATTCTAACTGGGGCCTGCTGGGGGGTGGGGGTTAGGGGAGAGATAGAATTAGGAGAAATAGCTAATGTAGATAACAGGTTGATGGGTGCAGCAAACCACCATGGCATGTGTATACCTATGGAACAAACCTACATGTTCTGCACATGTACCCCAGAACTTAAAGTATAATAAAATAAATAAAAGAATAAATATAAAAAATAAGGGCCGGGCGCAGTGGCTCAAGCCTGTAATCCCAGCACTTTGGGAGGCCGAGGCGGGTGGATCACGAGGTCAAGAGATCGAGGCCATCCTGGTCAAACCCCGTCTCTACTAAAAATACAAAAAATTAGCTGGGCATGGTGGCATGTGCCTGTAATCCCAGCCACTCAGGAGGCTGAGGCAGGAGAATTGCCTGAACCCAGGAGGCGGAGGTTGCGGTGAGCCGAGATCACGCCATTGCACTCCAGCCTGGGTAACAAGAGTGAAACTCCGCCTCAAAAAAATAAATAAATAAATAAATAAATATTTAGGTCTTTTGCCCATTTTTTATTTATTTGGTTTTTTTTGGTGTTGAGTTGAGTTTCTTACATATTTTGGTTATTAATCCCTTTTCAGATGGATAGTTGGCAAATACTCTCCCTCATTCTTTAGGTTCTTTCTTCATTTTGTTGTTTCCTTTGCTGTATATAGGCTTTTTTGCTTAATATAATCTTGATTGCATATTTTTGCTTTTGTTAGCTGTGCTTCTGATGTCTTTCCCAGAAAATCTTTACCCAGACCAATGTCCTGTAGCACTTCTCCAGTGTTTTTGTCTAGAAGCTTCATATATTCAGTCCTTAAATTAAAGTCTTTAATTCACTTTGAGTTTATTTTTGTATATGGTGAAAGATGGGGTATAGTTTTATTATTTTGCATGTGAATATTGAGTTTTCCCAGCACTATTTATTGAAGAAACTATCCATTCCCCAATATATGTTCTTGGCACCTTTGTTAAAATGAGTTGACTATAAGGGTGTGGACTTATTTCTGAGTTCTCTATTCTGTTCCATTGGTCCATGTGTCTGTTTTTATGCCAGTACCATGCTTTTGGTTACTATAGCTTCATAATATAATTTGAAATCAAATAATATGATGCCTCCAGCTTTGTTCTTTTGGCTCAGGAATACTTTAGCTATTTGGAGTCTTTTGCGGTTCTGTACAAATTTTGGGATTTTTTTTTTTTCTGTGAAGAATGTCATTGGTATTTTGACAGGGGTTGCATTGAATCTGTAGATGACTTTGGGTAGTTTAGACATTTTAACAATATTAATTCTTCCAATTCACGAGGATGGGATTTCTTTCCATGCTTTGGGTGTCCTCTTCAATTTCTTTCATCAGTGTTTTATAGTTTTTCTTGTAGAGATCTTTCACTTCAGTTAAATTTATCCTTAGGTGGCTTTGTTGTTGTTGTTGTTGTTGTTGTTGTTGTTGTTGTTGTTTGAAGCTATTGTAAATGGGATTGCTTTCTTGATTTATTTTTTTCAGAAAAGAATCTCTATTGATTGCAATTAGTATGTAGAAATGCTACTACTGCTGGACGCGGTGGCTCAAGCCTGTAATCCCAGCACTTTGGGAGGCCGAGGCGGGTGGATCACGAGGTCAAGAGGTCGAGACCATCCTGGGCAACATGGTGAAACCCGGTCTCTACTAAAAATACAAAAAATTAGCTGGGCATGGTGGCACATGCCTGTAATCCCAGCTACTCAGGAGGCTGAGGCAGGAGAATTGCCTGAACCCAGGAGGCAGAGGTTGCGGTGAGCCGAGATCACGCCATTGCCCTCCAGCCTGGGTAACAAAAGTGAAACTCCGTCTCAAAAAAAAAAAAAAAAAAAAAAAGAAATGCTACTACTTTTTGTATATTGATTTTGTATTCTTCAAATTTAATAAGTTTATCAGTTCTGAGAGAGTTTTTGTGTGGAGTCATTTAGTTTTTCTAAACATAAAATCATGTCATCTGCAAATATGGATAATTTGACTCCCTCCATTCCAGTTTGGATGCCGCTTATTTCTTTCTCTTGACTGCTCTGGCTAAAACTATACAGATTTTTGAATGTTAAATCATTATTGTGTTCCTGAAATAAACCCAACTTGGTCGTAATGTACTACCTTTTTATATCTCACTTTATTGAATTTACTAATTATTTTTCAGAGTTTCACACCTGTGTTTATAAATGATGTTGGCCTAAAATTTTTATTTATTTTTTTGTTTTGTTTGTTTTGAGACAGAGTCCTGTTCTGTTGTTTAGGCTGGAGTGCAGTGGTGCAATCTTGGCTTACTGCAATCTCTGCCTCTGGGGTTCAAGCAATCCTCCTGCCTTAGCCTCCAGGGTAGCTGGGATTAGAGGTGTATACCACCATGCCCAGCTAATTTTTGTATTTTTCATAGAGACAGGGTTGCATGATGTTGGCCAGCCTGGTCTCGAACTTCTGACCTCAAGTGAACCACCCTCCTGGGCTCCCCAAAGTACTGGGATTACTGGCGTGAGCCACCACACCTGGCCAAATTTTTTTTTCTTGCAATATTTTTTTTTTTTTTTTTTTTTTAGACAGAGTTTCCCTCTTGTTACCCAGGCTGGAGTGCAATGGCACGATCTCGGCTCACCGCAACCTCCACCTCCTGGGTTCAGGCAATTCTCCTGCCTCAGCCTCCTGAGTGGGTGGGATTACAGGCACGCGCCACCATGCCCAGCTAATTTTTTGTATTTTTAGTAGAGACGGGGTTTCACCATGTTGACCAGGACGGTCTCGATCTCTCGACCTCGTGATCCACCCGCCTCGGCCTCCCAAAGTGCTGGGATTACAGGCTTGAGCCACCGCGCCCGGCCTCTTGCAATATTTTTAGCAGGTTTTAGTATTAAGCTTATACTAGCCTCATAACACAACTTGAAAGTGTCCTTTTTCTATTATCTGGAAGAGTTTTGTATTTTAATATTGGTGATTTTTTTATTAAACATTTGGAAACAAATTAAGTCATATAATCTAGAACTGCTTTTAATTATAAATTCTGTTCCTTTAATAGAGAGCTATTCAGATTTTCTATTCTTGTGTTTGCTTTGGCAAATCGTGTTTTTCAAATGAATTTATTTAAACTACATTTTGAAATGTATCATTATATAGTAGTTTATGTAATAACTTCCTTTAATAATACTCTATAGGACTTTTCATCCCTAATATTGGTAATTTTTTTCTGCCCATTTTTTCTTAATCATTCTTAATCCATTTTGTATTTTTAGAGTCAAATTTTTACTTTGTTGATTTTCTGTTTTATTTATGCCTTATCTTTATTGTCTTTTATAGTCTATTCTTATCTTGATTACTTGCTTTCCTTTACATTCTTTAGGTTCAATTGTGGTTCTTTTTCTAGTGTCTAGAAATGGATCTTAGAACAACATTTCTCAACATTTTTTTTCTTTTTGCATGATGTATGCTTTATGTAAGGCTCTAAGTATCTCTCTAATTACGACTAACTGCATCCCAGTCATTCTGTTGCGTTACACCTTTGTCATCAGTTTAAATTTATTTATATGTCTTCTTTGATCCATGGGATGTTTAGAAAAGTATTACTCAATTTTGTCAAGTCCAAGAGAAAACCTCCCCCTCCCCCTCTGAAAGGTTGCTGAAAATCACCAACAAAAGGCAGTTTAAGAGGAGAAAAGGCATACACATTTATTTGATCATGGTTTTATGTGACATGGGAGTCTTCAGAGTGAAGCCCCAAAGATAGAGGGATACTGTTCATTTTTATGCTTAGGTTCAACAAAATATGGATAGTCATGAAGAAATATAATTGGACAAAAGAGTAAAATCTCATGCTAATAGACTGGGGAACCCCAGCAAGGCTTGTCTCTTCAGGTCCTTCTTGGCCTCTCTGTACCACATTTCTTCATTTTGAGTATGGGGCAGGATCTTCTCTGGAATAGGAGTCTTAAGACCTACAGTCAAACAAGGCAAGTCAGATCATTTCTTTATGGCCAGTAGTTACACAGAAAGGTGGGTGGAAAGTTAGAATAATACTTTTAAGTTTTATGTCTGGCTCTGAGGAAACGGGGTTCTGGTTGTTATGAACTGCCTTCAGGAATAGGGAGTCTAGTTTCTGTGGATAGCCTCAGGGGAGAATGAGAGGCCAGGAAGGCAGGAGAAGGTCAGAGAAAGCTGCTTCTGAGACCCTCTACAATTTCTACACGATTGTATTGATTTCTAGCTTAATTCCACTGTTATCCAAAGACATATGGTATGTGACTGAAGTCCTTTGAGATTTGCTGGTACTTGCTTTATAACTTGACATATCATTTAATAAATGTTTCTTATGTACTTCAAATTATATATATGTGCGTATATATGCATAGATATTAATATATATATTTTCTAGTTATTGGATGTGATGTTCTATATTTGCTTATCAATTAGGTCGAATTTATTAATAGTGTTTAGTTATATCTTCTGTATCCTTGCTGACGTTTTTTTCTCTGGTCTGGTTTCTCTGTCACTTGCTAAGAGAGCTTTGTTTAGGCAGGTGGATCTCGAGGTCAAGAGCTCGAGACCATCCTGGTCAACATGGTGAAACCCTGTCTCTACTAAAAATACAAAAATTAGCTTGGCATGGTGGCACGCACCTGTAGTCCTAGCTACTCAGGAGGCTGAAGCAGGAGAATTGCTTGAACCCAGGAGGCAGAGGTTGAGGTGAGCCGAGATCACGCCATTGCACTCCAGCCTGGGTAACAAGAGTGAAACTCCATCTCAAAAAAAAAAAAAAAAAAAAAAAAAAAAAAGAGAGAGAGAGCTTTGTTTAAAATATCTAAGAATGGTTGAGGGGTTTGACTGTTTCTCTTTTTAATTCAGTAAGTTTTTGCTTTATATAGTTTGAGCCTGTGCTGTTAGGTATATACACATTTATGATTGTCATAGTATTCTTTTGAATTGATGCTTTGATAATCATTAAATGTCCCTTATATTTGTTATATTTCTGGTCTTAACGTCTTGGTCTGATTTTTTTTGATAGCTATACAACCTTTCTTTTGGTTTGTTTTTCACATGATATCCCTTTTTCCTTCTTTTCACTTTAACCTTAATGAATTATTATATTTAAAGTGTCTGTTTTATAAGCAACCTATAGTTTGGGTTTTTGAAAATCCAATTTGATGGTCTTTGTCTTTTATTTTGCATATTTAGCCTACTTACAGTTAATGTAATTACTGATAAATGCGACTTTAAATCTATCAGTTTACTGTTTGTCTTTCAGTTGTCTCATCTGACTTGTTCATTTTTTTCTTTTCTTCATTTATTTTTAATTAATCTGGAATTTTAAAATTCAATTTCTTTTCTTTTACTTATTATTTATGCAATACATGGTATATAGTGTCAGTGTTTAGGTATACTTTGTTCATTATTGTTTTAGTGGTTACCCAAGAGACTATAATGTTAATTGATGACTAAATGAATCTCTGTTAAATTAGCTCTCTTATCTCCTTCAGGATAACCTAAGAATTTAGAAAACTTTAAACTCCATTTACTGTCTTTCAACTTTTGTGCAATTGCTGCCATATATTTTAATTCAATACATATTTTAAACCTATAGATATGATTATTATGGTTTGAAACAGTTATTTTGTTGTAGGATTCAAGAATAAAACAAAAACAAAAAAAAGAAGCCGTCCATTTCCATTTGGATTCATGAACATTTTCTCTTTTAGTGGTTCTTCATCTTCTGCATCACTATGCGTTCATCTTGGATTGGTTTTCTTCTGCCTGGAGAATCCCCTGTGGCATTCCTTTTAGTGTGAGTCTGCTGAGAATAATTCTGTCAGGCCTTGTTTGAAAACATTTCACTTTTACCTTAATTTTTAAAGAATATTTCTTTAGAATATAGACTGCAAGTTGGCAGTTAGCATTGTCCTTTAGCATTTAATGATACCATGCCATTGTTCACAGCTTCCATTGTTTCTCTTCTAAGTCAATCGTCAGTCTCATTTTTAATTCTTTGAATTTAATTCGTATTTGTTAGCTTCTTACAGTATGCTTAAATCATTTATTTTAAAACTTTCTTCTCTTCTAATATAAACAGTGTAAAGCCATACATTTCCCTCTGGACTTTGCTTTTGCTGAATCCTACAAATTCTAATATGTTGTGTTTTCATTTTGTTCAAATTGTTTTTAATTTTCTTTGTAGTCTGGGTGACAGAATGAGACTGTCTGAAAAGTAAATTGTTTTAATTTTCTTTGTGATTTCTTTTTTTGATCTATGGGTTATTTAGAAGTGTGTTACTTAATTTTCAGATATTTGGGGGATATTCCAGAGTATCTTTTAGTTATTAATTTTTAATTTAATTCTCTTGTGGTCAGAGAACATGGTTCTTATTATTTCAGTCTTCTTGGAACTTTATCAAGATTGTTTTAAATCTCAGGATATAGTCTAACTTAGGAAATGTTTCTGGTGCACTTTCAAATAAACTGTTGCTGTTTGGTGAAGTGTTCTATGATGTGAAATAGGTCAATTTGTTTAATAATGTGTACAAGTCACACACTCTTACTTTTGTCTACTTAGTCTATCAATTTCCAACAGAAGAGAGTTAATACTCCTTAGCTATAATTTTTGAATTGTCTATTTTTCTTTTCAGTTTGGTCAGCTTTTGCTTCATGTATTTTGGAGCTCTGTAATCAACTGCATATATATTTAAAATTGTTTCATTTTCTTGTTAGATTTACCTTTTATTATGGAATGTCTCTCTTTATCTTTGTTAATATTCCTTGTCCAAAAATCGCTTTGATATAGCCTCATGAGCTTTCTTATTGATTCAAGTTTTCACACTCTAGTTTTTCTAAATTTTTACTTTTAATTTCTCCTTATATTTAATATAAATTTATTATAGACAACATATAGCAGGTTCTTACTTTTTAAAAATCCAGTCTGACAATATCTTCTTTTTAACTGCAATGCTTTGACGGTATATATTTAGTGAAAATGTTGACAGTAACTGTTTCAATACATGAACATGAGATTTATTTGTGTCTTCTTAAATTTCTTTTATTAATGTTTTATAATTTTCAGTGTATGATCTTTTACCTCCTTGATTAAATTTATTCCTAAGTGGGTTTTTTTGGAAGTTGTTATAAATGATAGTTTTTAAAATTCTTTTTCAGATAGTTTGTTGTTAGTGTATAGAAATGCTACTGATTTTCCTATGTTAATTTTGTATACTGCAACTTTACTGATTTCTTTTATTATAATAGGTTTTTTTGGTGGAGTTTTTGAGCACACTTATAATAGCTATTTCAAAATTCTCGTACATTAATTCCATCATATCTTCATTTCTGGGTCTGCTTTTATTGCCTAATTTTTCTCTTGATTATCAGACTTGTCCTGCTTTTTTACATATCTAGTAACTGTTTACCAACTGCCAGACTTTTAATGTTATATTGTAGCATGTTTATATTTTGTTTCTTTAATTAAAGAATTAAATAGGCAGCAAAGAATGTTGGCAGGCAATAAAGAATATTTGACAGGCAGTAGGGTAACTTGCAGATAATTTGTTTTCCTTTCAAGGCTTGCTTTTAATCTTTGTTCAGGTAAATCTATAATAACCTTTACTCTAGGGCTAATTCATTCCCTGTGATTTTTCTTTGGTCTCCTCTATCAATGCCTTAAATTTTTGTTCTACCCTGGCTAGGTAGAGCTTGAACATATCCCAGTCCTTTAGAAGCTTTCAAGACTGTTTAGCCTACAGCTTCCCAGCAGCTATTTGCTCAGCCTCACAGAGTTTCTCTCTATGCATCTATAGTTTACTATAAGAAATAGACTTAAGGGGATTTCTATGCTTATGTCTAAATTTCTTCTTTGCATATCTCCCTCTTCTCCAATACTATGCCTGACATATTCCAGCTGTCTCAGCCTGCCCAAACTCTCATCTGTTTTTTTCAACTCAATGAATCTGTTATGCTTTTTTAGTTTATTCTTACCTGCACTGTGATCTGGAAAGTCCCTCTAAGCAGAAAGCTACTGTGATTGTAGAACTTTCCTCTTTTGCTTTTGTTCTTGCCTTTATCACAGTTCTGCACTGCCTGTTGTCCCATGCCTGAAAATAGATGCTTCGTGTATTTTGTCCTAATTTTCGGTGCTTTGAGTTGGGAGATGAATTCCAGAATCAGTCTTTCTAACATAGCCAGAGAGGAACAATGTTGCAAAGTCTTTAAGATTTTACAAATGAAAAGTTTGCTAGAGCAGGAAACCAGGTGTGGTGGCACATGCCTGTACTCCCAGCACTTTTGGAGGCTGAGGCAGGCAGATTACCTGAGGTCAGGAGTTCGAAAGCAGCCTGGCCAACATGGTGAAACCCATCTCTACTAAAAATACAAAAATTAGCTGGGCATGGTGGCAGGTGCCTGTAATCCCAGCTACTCAGGAGGCTGAGGCATGAGGATCACTTGAACTCAAGACAAGGAGGTTGCAGTAAGCCGAGATCATGCCACTGCATACCAGGCTGGGTGACAGAGCAAGACTCTGTCTCAAAGAAAAGAAAACAAATATGTACTAGAATGGCTGGTTCTGTGATGGAGAGGGTAACAAGAAAAAGACTCAGTGGCAACTATATAACTTCTTTCTTGACAGAAGTGTAAGAAATGCCTTATCTTTGGAAGCATTTTCTCCTCAGTTTCAAAAGAAGTTTCAATGGAAATACTTATTTTTTGAAAGTTAGAAGAAGTTTCAACTTTAGGTTTATATTTTTTCCATAAACAAAGGCTAACTAGGCAGTTTTCTAATGTTGCAGTATTGTTAGATCACTGATGATGATAAAGTGGCTCCTGCTACTCTTGCTGCTGCCAATAATGAGAACATTTAGTTAGGCGCTGCTAATATACCAGGCATTGTGCTAGGCACTTTACACTGATTATCTTCACCCTTCCGCAACAGTTCTGCAAGTTAGAAATCATGATCCTGAGAAACTCAAGGAGGTAAAATTATTTCCTCAGGTCATACGCTAAGAAGTGAAAACTCCGTGACTAAATTACTCAGTGGTCATTTAGTGGCTAGAATTGGGACGTAATCTCAGCTCATCAGTAACAATGCCTCCTCCCATTATTAGACTGCTTTCTGATTCTGTCTTTACCTGAGCTTTCCATTTGGCAAATTAAACTGGAAAACAGCCAACTCCCTTCCCAGAGAGGCTGTATTATTATATAGATGTTTTGCATTATTTTGCTTTGAATAACAACATATGTAAATGTGCTTCTGGAGGCTAAACTACCCTTATTTTGTCAAACTTGGCCTCTCTCGCTAGGGTGAATAGTTGAAAATTTTAGAGAGGAAAAGACAGGCTGGAAAGAAGGTTAGTTGACATGGAGTTGCTTCTTCTCCTTTCCTCCGACCCAACACATATTTCTATTCAGACATAAGCAGCCACAGCAGAGTCAAGATTAGTAAATTTGATATCATGGAGTCCTAGCTGGTCCTGATAGTGATCAGAGTGGGTTAATCCAGCTATTACTCATTAACTCTGCATCATGTTGATATGTAGGGGCAGATGTTCTTGCTGAGAAGAGTAAAAGCCTCCTGTGGCACCTGGAAGACCTTATTAGACAGAGTCCCCAGCCAGATCACAGAGAGATTCTAGTTAACATGGGCATTTTGCTGCCTCTAACCATCTACCTCTTATCGGAGGTTGGCCTATCTCCTCGACTTGGGCTCTCCCTTGGGCCCTGCATTGTTGAGCCATCCCTATCTTAAACGGCCTTTCCTGGCATTTGAATCACCACTTCGATGATGTGATAATATCTGCAAGTTGGGAAAATAAAAATGGCATTTGTTTAGCCATAATTAATGAAATATTTATGTTGCATGAGACTATGTGATAAAACCTTAGGCTTAGAGTCCTTTTGCTTCTGATTACATTTGGGATTTTTTTTCCCATGACCAGACATTCTGACGCCAGCTCTTTTACGCTGAGCAGATGTCATGTAGTAAAAATGGGTGCCAGATGCTGTGAGCCACAGAAGGGCGATTTGTTTAAGAGCTGGCTCCAACTTTTTTGCATTCAATTACTCTGCAGAACAAACCTTACACAAGCATTTAGGTAACTCAGCTAACTTCAGACATGCATTTTAATAATAGATTTTTATCTCTGAATGCATTCTGAGTAAGGCACCATATAAATGGTGTTAAGGAATTAATTGATTTCTGTGTAATACCTTGGCTTTTTTTTTTTTTTTTTTAATATGAAAAGAGAGCTGCAAAGCTCTTGGCAGGAACCCAGAAATGTAATTAACGTGGAGGGCCAAATTTTCAGTTGCCCTTAGGTACTGTTGCCTTGTGCTCACAGCAGGTGCAGTGAGGGGTGGGTGGGGAGGAAGGAAATGAGAGGAAGCGGGGAGGAGGAAGGAGCAGCTTTGGTTCATAAAGCAGGAAGCAAAGCTAGCAGTTCATTGAGTTTTTCTGTTCCCATTTCAGACTCCAAGAACTTTCCCCTCAGAGCACAAGTAACAGAGGCTTCCTCTTGTGCTTCTTCTACTACCTCCTCCTCTGCAGATGAAGAATTTGATCCCCAGCTTTCTTTGCAGTTAAAGGTAACAACACTTGGTCCCCCAAAGAGGGCCTTGGCTGGTGGGGGCTGCTTACCATCCAGATTTCAGACCCCGTGTGGGCTGCAGCTGCAGTGGTTTCGTTAGGAGGATCATGTATCATTGCATCCGACATGATCCTCTCTTTACCTGGAACACCCCAAGAATTGTATCTTAAAAAACACTTGTACAAGTTTGCCTTTCTCAGTCCCACACTTGGGAGAAAAAAAAGAGAGAGACATATTTACTGGAAACCATTTGGTGACGGCAGCTCTTAAAGTGGGTTTAATATATGGTCCAACAAGCAAACCATTGAAAAAATTACAACAAACAGATGCATATTTCCCTGGGGGAAGCACAGCTTCATTTAAGAAGCACTAGAGGCAGATTGCATGGAAAAATGTTATGTTTATTCTAATCAGAAATACGAAATGAACCATGCAGTTGCATCTAGACATAGATACTCCAAGGATCCCTGCTGTGAAAGGGACAAGCTCCGTGCCAGCTGGGGAGACTGGAGACTTCTTTTCTCAATGAACATTAATGTTTCTGGAGAACTCTTTAAACTACTCTCATGTCCATAGATTTAAAAACACAAACATTGTATATGTCTATAAATGTGTCCATATGTCACATTCACAGGGACAGACGTCCCATAACCAAAGCCCACCATTGTTTTCTTTATCCACTGAAGCTGGAGCGTTTTCACTAAGACAGTAGAGTACTTGGCACGAGTGGTAGGGCGGGTGGGGTGTTACTGAATGGTTGGACCTAAAATGCAGAAAGAGAAGCAGTTCGCTGCTCTGGTCGTGTTTATTTTTTGGAGTAGTGAGGATCTGGGGAGGGAGGAGGAGAACCAAATTTATTTATACACTCAACTTTTCCATATCTGGCATTAGGAGCTTTGGCATCATCTCAAGTCACTCAGGGGTTCCAACTCCCCATGGCCCAGCTTGGAGTAAGGCAGGAGGGGTCTGGGACGTGTGTGAGTGTGTGTGTGTGTGTGTGTGTGTGTGTGTGTGAGAGAGAGAGAGAGAGAGAGAGAGAGACAGACAGAGACAGAGAGATGGGGGGCACACAGGGGAAGGGAAGAAAGAGAGAGGGAGGGAGTAGAGATTGAGGGAAAAAGATGTATGAATTTCTTATTTCTAGCAATGATGTCTCTGATTAGTTCAGTATTCAACACAAATGAATTGTGTGTGTGCTGTATTGATTTCTGTGGTTTTCTTACTGCCCCTTTCATCCCCTTGAGTGACCCTGAGTTAATTCTGTATTCAAATTAGGCAGAGATTCCAGCATCAGCCATCTTGACACGGAGAATAAAAGAATAGAATGGCCCAAACATGCTGAAATCACAAGACGGTGGTATCTAGGACCAGTCTCACAAATAGCTCCTTGTCCTCCTGCTGGTCCAGAACAGAGCCCACCATCACATCAGCTTGCCAGGCAGTAAAGCATGCCTGCCTCACCTGGCTTCGGACCTGGCCCACTCTTAAAGGAAGGGAAGCTGGCAACAATATTTCTTCTTTCCAACCTCTCGAGGGCTCATACTGAAGGAACAAGAGGAGGTTTTCGTCCTCTGGTTTCTTTGTCTCTTCTGTCCCATGCAGGTGTGTCCCCAGCCAGGTGGCACAGAGCCCATGACAGCTCAAATGAACCTTTACACAGGAAACCGGAGGCAGGATGTGTCCTCTCAGCCTCTTCCCTTTGCTTCCCCCTTGTTCCCCACTGCCTCTCCTCCCACACCACCACCTAGATCTAAGAGACTAAGGCAGGAAGTGATGCAGCAGCGTGTCTTTGATTCTGCCAGATTTCTGCATCTTTTCTTCCATAGCCCTTAGCTTCTTTCCCTCTCTGCATCATCAGTGAGGATATAAGAACTGTGCCTTGTATACATAAGGCTGTGTCTTTATTAATGATGCGTCCTTCTTTTATGTGTCAGCAACTTTTAATAAAATGCAATAAATGACTTTCTTTTTCTAGGTTCTGTTTTGCTGACTCTTGATAAAGCAGTCAGAGTCTGTTAGCTTTGCTGCTGGAAAGCGCTGAGACCACGTGATGCTCTTGAGGCAATTCCCCCCACCTTTCACCTTGGAATTGCATTCAGTGGTCTTCATTTAGGAAGGAACATTGGCATTTCTTCTCTGTAGTCTCACTTTAGAGTAGGGCCTTGTTGTGTTTAAATGGTATTTGGCACAAGGAAAGGCAGTATAGAGTAGATGAAATGTGGATACTAGATTCAGGCTACCTGTGCCTAACTCCTGGCTTTGCTTATTAGTAATTGCATCATCTTGTACAAGTTAATTTCCTCTCTGAGTTTTGATTTCCTTATCTGTAAAGTAAGTGCAATTTGAGGAATAAATGGGATGACACGTGAATCAATTAGTATAGTATCTGACATGCAGCATTTAGTAAAAGTGAGGATTTATTACATAGGTTACTATAATGGAAGCTCAAGGGACACTTGTTAATAAATGAACTGACTCTGTATAGACTAAGTTAGACAATCTCTGGATGACAGTTACCATTGATCCCTACCACCTCTTCCCTAGAGCTTTCCAGAAAGATCCTAGCTGCCCAGTGAGGAATACCCCATGCAAAAGGTCTGGAATCTCCATTCAGAGTGATTGACAGTCAATCTGGTAGTTACCTCCTAGAAGCAGAGATGATACTATGTGGAATAACTTGAGTTCGAAGAGTCAAAATTTTCTTCCAAGGATGAAAAAGATCTTTAGGATTTGCGGTCCTAAGTAGAATTCCAGAAAAATAGCCTGTAGGCACCAAGCTAGCTACAATAATTTTTAAATTTCATATTTTTGTTTCTTCCAGCATTAAAAAGAAATGCGTAGAATGCTTTAATCCTCATCCTAGTTTACATGAGGTTGTGTATGCTCAAAGGCAAATAGTAAAAATAGCCCAATTTGAACATTTATTTTGTAGATACAAATGTCTGTGTGTGTATATATGTAATATATACTCCACACAAAAATCAGAAATAGATTTCAGGAAAAAGTGATAATCGTGCTAATTTAAAATATAATAAGCATGTTAATAATAAAAATCATGCTATTACTATTTATTGAGAGTTTATCCCGTGTCTCTTTCAAGTATTCTACAAAGGGCTTAGCCTTATTATTTCATTTAATCCTAGGCACTAAATTCTTCTCATTACTCTAAAGAAGGCACTGAAGTTTAGAACATTGTGTGACATTCTGAAGCTCACACAGCTCAGCTGGGATTGGATGCAAGCTCTGCCTGTTTCGTGGACCCAGCGCTCAACCATTAGTCTTTGCTATTTCTCCCATCAGAAGTATCTCCTGAACTTTCCAGTATGTGGAATTGGCCACACCGTCATTTCTCTTTTCTCTTGTGTTTAAAACCTGGAAGTGACACTATCAAGATCTAGACTTCTACTTTCTATGCATTAGTTTTGAATTTCTTTTTAACAAGCACAGGTACATACACAACCCAGTGACAGTAATGCTATAATTGTGTAAACAAAGTGAGGTTGGGAAGAGAAGCAATCTCAGGCTTCCCTCAAGCCAAAAAACACGTTCGTTGGAATGATACATTTCTCCATTTCCAGGTTTAATTAGCCACTGTAGACTCAACTTAAGCACTATTTGAAGTTGTTAACTGGTTTACATGTAGGAGAGAGACAGCATGTGTGTGTACGCCTGTCTACTTGCCTGCCTGTCTCTCTCTCCCAGGCCCCTCATCCATGAGCTATATCATAGCACCCCTGTAAAGTATAATTCTTTCTCTCAGCTGAACCCAGCTAGTACTCTATATCGCAATTCCCAGCTGCAGACCTATATATACGCTGCCTCCCTTATACACACGTAGCAGTTTCCAAATCCAGAACCTACTAGCAACATGTGGCTACTTAAATTTACACTTAAATTCATTAAAATTGAATAACATTTAAAATTCACGTCATAATTCACACTCACTTCCTTTCAAGTGTCCACTAACCCCATGGAGCTAGTGGCTTCCGGATTTTAGATAGCACAGCAATAGGTTATTTCTATCATTGCAGAGAGTTTTACCAATGTCGTTATTTTGGAAACTAAGCAGTGGCTAGGAATCATTAGTGGGAAAGGGCAGACACCTATAACGATATTTTGTAAATTTCAACCTCATTTTTCTCAGACATAATTTTTTTCTCTATTTGTTGTCATAGGAGAAGAAGACTCTTAGAAGAAGAAAGAAGCTGGAAAAAGCAATGAAGCAGTTGGTTAAGCAAGAAGAATTGAAAAGACTCTATAAGGCTCAGGTCAGTAAATAAACTGGAGAGGAGTGAGTGGGCCTGGGTCCTCTGGGACTCTGGATGGAAAAGAGGTTTGAGAGTCTGTATTGTATTAGGGAACACAGGAGAAAGGTCAGTCTTCTTCTCTGAGGGACCAGATCTGTGGCTGTTTTAAAGAGGCCCCAGCTTAGTCTCAGTAGGACTCTGGGTCATGGACAACCCAGGTGTTAATACGGCCTATTCTCAGCCACCCCTCCATCTGTAGACATGTGAGGTTGGAACAAGAGACAGTGCTTGGCTTTGGGAGTCATCCCGGACTGCCACGTAGCAGTGACCTTAGTTTTGTCCTCTGTAGACACAAACCTTCCACCAACTCCCCAACAGTATCTTTACTAAACTGACAGCTATTAAGGGCTGTCTCCATTTCCAGATTAGTTGAAATCCTAAGTATCTAACATTCCAATAAGGATTTCCTGGCCTGATTCCTTACTTCAAACATTTCCTCCCAAGTTGCTCTGCCCCACTCCATCACAGACAGGCAAAATGAAGCAGAAAATCAAGGCATCCTCCATGTCTCTGAGGACCCCAAGCCTAGTCTTGAACAAGAGTTGGGTTATAGGACATGTGGACTTAGAATGACCACTCATGTGAATCCAGCATATCCTCAGATCCCTTTCTCCAGTTATTCCCTTTATCTGGCTAATAATCCTACACACTATTTCTGACCAGAGTGACATCATTCAATCCACCCTCCTTCACCCTTCCCCGTGGCTGACTTGGGAGCTACCTCTTTCACCTAGCGAATGGGGAAAAGTCACTTCCGTCCACTTGCAACCTCTAAAACAGGTTTCTTAGAAACACTGCAACTTTTCCTTCCAAGAACAAGACAACTCTTATGATATTGATTGGCAAACTAGGCAGTGTATCTTCCTTGTATTTTCACCCCAGACAGTTGGTTATAATAAGAGAAGAATTACAATAGCCTTTTGAGTCCTGCTGGCACCCATAGCAGCCGTCTTTAATCTCTGAGACGTTCATCCTTAGTTTCGTTTTTTTCAGACAGAGTCTTGCTCTGTTGCCCAGGCTGGAGTACAGTGGCGCAATCTCAGCTCACTGCAACTGCCTCCTGGGTTCAAGTGATTCTCTTGCCTCAGCCTCCGAGCAGCTGGGATTGCAGATGCCTACTACCACACCCAGCTAATTTTTGAATTTTTAGTAGAGAGGGTTTCACCATGTTGGCCATGCTGGTCTCAAACTCCTGAGCTCAAGTGATCCCCCCACCTCAGCTTCCCAAAATGATGAGATTACTGGTGTGAGCCACCATGCCCAGCCTCATCCTTAGTTTCTATAGAATGACCTCTGTATTAGTCTGCTTGGGCTGCCATAACAAAATACCATGGACCGAATGGCTTAAACAACAGAAATTTATTTTCCTCACGTTTTGGAGCCTAGAAGTCCAAGATTAAGGTGCTGGTGGGTTTGGTGCCTGGTGAGACCTCTCTTCCTGGCTTGTAGGCAGCTGCCTTCTTGCTATGTCCTCACACGATCTTTCTGTGAGTTCACGTGAGCAGAGAAAGGTATCTCTGGTGTCTTTTCCTCTTATAAGGACATCAGTCATATTGGATTAGGGCTCCAACCTTAGAACTTCATTTAACCAGGAATAGGGGCTGTGGCGGTACGCTGGGACCCAGCTGCGGTGGCTGCTGGGCTGACGAGAAACTGCTAAAGTTCCTGGGGAAGCAAAGTAGAATTTTTCAAAAGAACAAAATGGATGGAGAGGAGAAAACCTATGGTGGCTGTGAAGGCCCTGATGCCATGTGTGTCAAATTGATATCATCTGATGGCCATGAATTTATTGTAAAAAGAGAACATGCTTAACATCAGGCACAATAAAAGCCATGTTGAGTGGCCCAGGTCAATTTACTGAGAACGAAACCAATGAGGTCAATTTTAGAGAGATACCTTCACATGTGCTATCAAAAGTATGCATGTATTTTACGTACAAGGTTCGCTACACTAACAGCTCTACTGAGATTCCTGAATTCCCAATTGCACCTGAAATTGCACAACTGCTGATGGCTGCGAACTTCCTAGATTGTTAAATAAAATAAATTATAATAAACTTAAAAAAAAAAAAGAACTTCATTTAACCTTAATTACCTCCTCAAAGGCTCTATCTCCAAATACAGTCACATTGGGGGTTAGGGCTTCAATGTACACATTTGGAGTGGGACACAATTCAGTCCCTAAGAGCCACATAGCTGTAACTGCACAGTGATCAGTAATAAAGTCATTTAGGTGCTTCCCTTCTTTAGCTGTTCTACAGCATGCCGGCAAGAGATGGATTTATAAAGATATCATTGTCTTTAAGGGAGAGACAGGAAGAGGACATGAAATTACCAGTAGCTTTAAGTAGACTTTCCATCTATTTCAGATTTTATGTTGGAACTTAAAGACTCATAGCTGAGACAAGAAGAGCTGGGTGGCTGTGCAGGCCCCACCCCTCCCTGCTTGGGTCTCTTTACAGGGTTTGAGGGTCCTTGGCTCTGTACTTGTGATTTCAGGGGCAATTTAGAAAGACATGGGGTTAAGGAGGAAGGGGAATGAGACAGAGCTGAAGTAAAACAAAGGAGGAACACAGGCATTCTGCCTGCCCAAATAGCTGACAGTTCCTTGAATATACCTGGTCTGCCAGGTGCAAAGTCTATCTTGCCAAGGGATATGCCTTTGACAGCGTGGTATTTGAAAGCAGAGAAAATGGATGGGGATGAACAAAATTTATATAGGAAAGGCTTTTCCATAACTTACTTCCACTTTTTTTTTTTTTTTTTTTTTTTTTTTTTTTTTTGAGACGGAGTCTTGCACTGTTGCCCAGGCTGGAGTGCAGTGGCATGATCTCATCTCACTGCAACATCCACCTCCCGGGTTCAAGCAATTCTCCTGCCTCAGCCTCCCGAGTAGCTGAGATTACAGGCCTGGCTAATTTTTTGTATTTTTAGTGGAGACTGGGTTTCACTACGTTGAACAGACCGATTTCAAACTCCTGACCTTGTGATCTGCCACCTCAGCCTCCCAAAGAGCTGGGATTACAGGCGTGTGCCACCGCACCTGGCCCCTAACTTTTCTTTCTACCATACACAAGAGATTAATAGTTAGTAGGGAAAATAAATATCTAAATGCCAATCCAATCATGACCCCAGACCTTAATAGGTGCCTATAAGGAGCCTAAGGAGATATGATGTTATCCCCTAATGAGTTAAACATCTTGTGTCTTGTCTTAATAATCTGCTAGTAACAAAGCCACAGTACACTTCCACAGTGAAAGAATGCTGGGCATGTGCCCATGGTGCAGTGAAAGTCCACATACAATTTGTAGCTAAGGATAGGAGCAGGACAATCTGAAACAGGAGCATGAAACCCCAGAAGCTGGCCCAGGTCTCTTGCTCCAGAGTGCCTCCTTAGGAGGTATAGGCTGGTTCTTCTTGGGGAAAAGAGATTATGCACATATTGAGTTTGCCCCAGGACCCACTACCCCACTCTGAATAGGGGCTGCAGCTTCAACATTATGCCACAGCCACAGTCAGTGGCTGTGGGCTCCAAGGAGTCCAGGAGCCGTGACGACTGCCCACCTCACCCAACAGCCTCTGTCTTGGAGGACATCTGTGATTGACGTTGTCTAAGGGGACTGTTTTAATGTCCACTTTGGGGCCAGTTGAACATACACACAGATTCCTTGCTTTATGTTGCATACTTAGGAAGGGAAACATCAGGATATACGTGTCTGGGAATTCAGAGGTCCTTGCTTAGTTACTCAAGACAGGACCATCACAAGTGAAAGGGCCTCTTTTTCCTGGAAAGGAAGTGGCAGAATCTGCTCCTCTTAGGACTCTATGTGGAGAGTATTTGTGTGACATGTGATCCTGGTGTTGCAGGCCATCCAGAGGCAGCTGGAGGAGGTGGAGGAGCGGCAGAGGGCTTCTGAGATCCAGGGTGTGAGGCTGGAGAAGGCATTGCGAGGAGAAGCAGGTACGGCATCCTAGCAGATCTTGGGCAGTGGGCATGGTCTGAGAATAGTGCTAGTCTGACCATCTGAGCAAAACAGACCTTGTCACCTGCTGGGGATCTGTCAGCATGGACATGTGCTAAATCCACAACTGCTGCACACTTTAAACATCACATTATTGCTTCTCGGCCTTTTGGCCAAGATCAAGCATAAAAATCAAACTATTGGCCCAATTTGAAATTCCCAGGACCATTGGTCAGCCCACAGGCCTTATAACTGGGTTTCTGTTCAGCCCCACCTCTCCACTGGCTAACACAAATGTTCTTTACAATTCAGGGGTTAAGATAAATTCAGGAGAAATATGTGGGTATTGGAGTAAGGTTGGTAGTAATTCAAAGCCCAGAGTGAGAGTCAATGTCCTGGTTTTTCCTTTACTACCTGTATGACCTCGGGCCAGTCATGTTATAAACCCTTATACTTCTTCATTTTCTCATCTAAAATGAGGATAATAGTGATTTTCTCCTTTATAGAACTGATAAAAGGATTAAAGAGGAAATTACGTATGATGGTTAGGTAACACATTGCCTGGCCCAAGGTAAAGCAGTAAGTGGTAGTTATTCCAGTGATAGCTTCGGATTCTTAGATTCAAACAGAACTCATCTGGTGAAGACCTACCGAGCATGAGATAACAATGAATATGACACAGTTTCTACCTTGAGAAGTTTATAGTCCATTGAGAGACACACATAGGTAAAGAGATAAGTCACAATACAGTATGTATTCTAATTCTGTGATAGGAACAAGCATTAGGGTACAATGTGGACAGAACTAAGAGGTTCCTAACTGATCTTGGGGCAAGGAGAGCCATCAGGCTAGGCTTCCAGGAAGGGGTGATCTATAAGATGAGAACCAGAGAAGGAGCAAGAGTTAACCAGTGAAGAGAAAAAGATTGTTCTAACAGAGGGAACAGCACCTGCAAAGCTCAAATGTGAAAAGACCTGAAATATCTTCACAAATGAGCCAGTGAAGGGTTTTCAGGTAAGGAATGGCTGAAAGAAATTTACATGTTCAGAAATCTTCCAGTAGGGGTGTGGCTAATGAATTGGAGGACCCTAAGAGTTTGTTGGGAGTATTGTCTCTTTAGTTTTGTGATGGATGTTTTCAGCCTTCAGTATTTGGGATATAAAAGGTGAAAAACCGAGCACTGAAATAATGTGCAATAATATAAACAGGTTACTTGTTACTTAACAAGTGAAATGTAGGATTTCAGTTCTTTAACAGTTCAGTTATTTGAGAGTGCTGACACTAGCAGGGGCAGACCAAGATTTCCCGAGGCCTGGAGTTCATGCAAAGTCATGCATGTAAAATTGTGAGGGCTGCTTCCAAAACCTTGCAAGGACCCATCCAAGTAAGGGGTCCTGAGGTTTCAGTTTCATTAACTGCCTGGTTAATTTAGCACTAGATTTCAGGGAAATGCTGGAGTCAGACTTTACCTCTTCTGTGCCTCAGTTTCCTTGTCGGTAAATTAGGAGTGATAATAATACTTGTTTCTTGTATTTGTGGTGAAGATTAGCTTAAACAATTTATGTAATACCCATAGCCCAGTGCCTGGCATGGAGCAGATGATTAATCAATATTTGTTTTTATTTTATTTTATTTTTTACTAAAATGCACTGGATTTCCTTGCATAGATGACCCAAATTTGCTCATTTGTAGGCTTATTACAAATAAGGCTTATCACATGAAGTTGGCTTATTACAAATACGAAGAGTTTCTTGCTGCTTGGACTGAGAGTCACCGTCTATCTCTACAGCTGCTGCGGGACTTTCAGTAGAATGAACCGCCCTCGTTAGGCGTTTGATCATATCCCCAGTCCAGAAGGCTCTGGTCCTTGTCTTAGGGAATCCGCTGATCTCAGTGACCGCCTTAGAAAGAAAAAGGAAAAACCAGAAAAGCCAGGGCGTGCTTCAGTTTGCTGCCAGCAACGCAGGCCAGCAGGTGGCATAGTGGGAAGTGCGGAGCTATGGGCGCCAGCAAGCCCTGTGTTCAAATTCTCTTCCACTCCACTTAGGCTGACTAGTCCTGGGTAAATCACTTAACCTCTCTGGCCCTAGATTTCTTATCTGAAAAATGAAGATTATTATCCCCATGTTACCAGGTCATTTTGAGGATTAGGTGTGTTGATGGGCAGAGTCTCTGCCAGAGCACTGATTACATTGTAGGCATTTCGTAAACATTACCTCATATCATTTTACAAAATATTACTAAGTGTCCACACATATCTTCTTTTAAAGAATTTGTCTAATTTTTACTGCTTGAAATTTAAATGATAGAAACCAAAATTGTAAAGCATCTTCTGAAAATCCTCCTCATCTCCAAATATGAAAAAAAGGAAGGAAAGAGAGAGCTATTTTGAGTTCTAGCAAAAGGAATCTGGCCAGCTTGTGATGTTTCAGAGGTGTGCCTAGCCAGCCAGAAGATGGATTCCATTCATTCCCTTGGTAATTTAATTCCCCTGTTAAGTTTATGGGCTTTTTTCCCTTGATTGTCCTTGTGTGGGTGACAGATGCAGATCAACAAGGGACTGGAGACTGAAAGAGTCAAGTCACGGAGAGTGGCCTCAAAAGCAACCAAACGGAAGTTTTGCAAACCAGGCACCAAAATTAATATACTCTAACCTGTAATAACATTTGTGCAATAATAATATTCCTTGGTGGTTTAATATTCTATTCAGTCCTTTTAAGAGATTGCCCTGTTGCTTAATGAATGACCAATGCTTATTAGGTTAAGTTGTATTTGAGCTGGCCTGTGCTGCTCCGGTTCAAGTGATTTAATGGGAATTATTTAATAGGTATTATTAGGATAATTAGAAAATGATCACAGTTAGGCAATAATATTGAGCTATAAAGGTTGTGAATAACCAAATTTAGAGACAGACCTGAAAACATGAGTAGCCTGAGACAGTTATGCAAGGCTCCTCTGATAATTATGTAGGCAGCCTGAAAGGGGCTTTTGTTCTGGGAGTTATTCATTAGGCGGGCATTGAATTAGAGGAACATGCGGGGGTGCAGGACGGAGGGCAGCGATCGCTGATGAGCAAAATGAGGCTTTGATGAGCTCCTCATTGTCCTGACAACAATTCCCGCTTTCTTTTTTTCCAGCAGTCAGAAATAAGCTCTCCCGCCCTGGGAAGGGTTTTTCCCCATTTTGTCAAGGAAAGGGAAACAAAGAAAAACAAAAATCTAACAATCCACCCCAGATGACAAATCATTATGTTTTGCAGGACGTGGACTCATGCTTGTGTGTGTATGTGTGCGTGTGTGCGTGTGTGCGTGTGCGTGTGCGTGTGCGTGTGTGTGTGTTGTCTTTGACAAAGGGAAGAGAGTCCCATCTTGGTCCCAGATGCCCAGGTAAAAGACTGGGATATGCAGTGACCCGATTCCTGGGGGCCCTACTACCTTATGGTAGGAGGCTAAGCCCAGCTTTACAGCCACTTAGACTCTTCTTGGTTGAGGCACTGTTTGTCACCTGCTGGCTATTGCTTGTCAATATGATGATCAGTGTTACATACTAGGGGCATGGAATACCCCAATCTAGAAGAGACCACCATTCATATTTAAATGATCTGGATAACACAATCTGGGCTTGCTTTCAATACCTGGAATCTGATGAAAACTGAGTAACTCGAAGAAGAAAGGATTTCTCCCCAGGGGAGTTTGATGACAATTATTATTCCCTTATAGCTTTACCAGCTTTGGGGACGATTTACTAGCTATTTGTCTGCATGGAGCTTCTTGCCTTTTTTGGAGCCGGATGGTTTCTCCTTTCCCGATACTGTTTACCAAGAAAAAGCAGGATGCGCAAGCTGCCAGCAGGTGGCAGCAGGAGCACACATTATGATGAGAAATGCCAATGAAAGCCTCACCAGGACTGGGGAAGTAGTTTGGCTTAGACTTCGTGGTTTTCGCTGCTGCTCAGGAGCCAAGGAATAAAAATTCCTGGATAACGTAACAGCGAGGTGTCCTGGATAGAGCACAGGCATTAGAGTCAGACATTCTTGAGTATGAATCCCAATGTAATCCTTACACAATTATTTACTTTTCTGCCAAATTTTCTTCTCATCCGTAAAATGGGATGAATAATACCATAGGGATAATACTCACAGGGATGCTGTGAAGAAAAGATTACATGATAGAACATTAATAAAGCATCCAGAAAAGGGCCTGAAATACAATAGGCATTCAAAAATATTTCTTCCCTTTTCTTTTATAACCCTGTTATTGTAGAACACAGCTGGATGGTCAATGACTTCTCAAATTATATTTATTTGTTTGTTAATTCTTTCACATTCATTTGTAACTATACTCCCTAAAAGAGATTTAAGCTGGTTTCTATAAATATTTGTAATACATGAATTTTGCATGCCTGGCCCAAACAAAGATCTAAATGAGAACTCATTGTTGCCACTCCCGCACCCCCGCCACTGCCTGCCCCCCAAAACAGCAATGCAATAAAAGCTGTTCAACAAAGTTAGCAGACTATGGGTTTCAAGCCATGCCTCTCTGACAGTGTGCCACAATTTGGGAATGGGTTTTAGGAAATAGATATTCTTTAGGTTTCCTTCTGTAACTGTTTGCTCTCAAAAGGTACTAGAAGGCAGTGGGTTAAAGGTTGCACCCTCTCATTCATCATTAGACACATCTGGTTACTGTGCATTCATAGGTCAGCAGAGCAGGGGAAGGGTTGCCATCCCTCTGTGATTCTAGAGGAGTCTCTAAATACAGGTAGCCATGAACATGGAAATACAGATAATATTATTTTGTCACATAATATAATGAGATATTGTCAGAAAAGGACACCAACCTTATAGAAAATGGCCAGGAGTAATAAGTTTCCAGCTTCACTGATCATTCTGTAGGAAGTCCATGGCTTCATTGCAAGCCAAATATTGAACAAACCAATAAAAGACTAAAGCTGACCATCTTAAATAAATTGTTTTTCTTTTAAAAATAAGATAGAAGATAGAAATAAGAAATGAAAAGGGCAGATGCAACCACGGATACAGCAAATATTCAAAAAGATAAAAGAATTTAATGAACACTTAATCCCATTAATTTTTAAATCTGGCAATCTAAGGGTGATTTTACAAGTACTATATTGAAAAATTAAAGAGGAAAATCTTATGGTCTTTTCAATAGAAGAAGGAAAATCATTTGACGAAATCAACACCCATTTGCTAAAAACTTTTAGCCAAAAAAAGCAATAGAACAGGATAGAACTTTCTTAATTTGAAACATGTCTTCCAAAACTATGCAGCAAACATCACTGTTAAATAGAAGCATTTCTTTAAAAATCAGTAATTAAATAATATTGCCTACTCTTCTGTCTTCTATTTAACATTGTGCAGGAGATCCCAACCAGTGTGGTAAGACAAGGCAGGGAAAGGCAAGAGGCTTGGAAAGGAAGAAAAAAAATTTGTTGTATACAGATGCGAGGATTTTTTCTATCTGAAAAATTCACCAAAATGTACAAGTAAACTATTAAAAATAATAAGGACCTGAATCACAGTGACTGGATATAAGCTCAAACTAGAAAAATTAATTGCATTTCAATATCTTAGCATCAAACACCTAGAAAATAAAGCAACGAAGATGTCACTTACATTAACAGAAAAATATGTAAGATACCTAGGAGTAAATCTAACAAAAAACATGCACTGTCTTATGGAGCCAATTTTAATACTTTGCTGAAAGTCACCAAAGAACACAAATATAATCTCATATATGTGAAAAGTTGATATAAGCCAGCAGTAGCATTAGAGATCACAGGAAGTAAGTGATTCTGAGACAACTGATTTCTAAGGAAAAAACAAAATTGAGTCTTGTTTTGTACCATACAAACAAATCAATTCCATAAAGATTAAGGACTTTAATGTGAAAATTGAAACTTGAGATGTTAAGAAGAACCTTTTTTTGACCTCAGGTTGTCAGTCAATAGATACTCTAAAGGAAATGAAAAGCCACTCATTTGGAAAATAAACAGTCACACTCTGTTATCCACAGAGGATTTGTTCCAGAACCCCTGAAGATACCAAAATTTGAGGGTGCTCAAGTCCCTGATATAAAATGGCATAGTAACTGCATACAACCTATGCACGTACTGTTGCATACTTGAAATCATCTCCAGATTATTTGTAATACTGAATACAATGTAAGTGTGTAAATAGTTGTTATACCATATTGTTTAGGGAATAATGACAAGAAAAAAAGTCTGTATATGATCAGTACAGACACAATCATCTTTTTTTTTCCAGAATATTTTCAATCCACAGTTGGTTGAATCTGAGGATGTAAAACCCTCAGATATAGATTGTCAACTGTGTTTGCAAAAAATATAACCAAAAAAGAATCAGCATTCTAGGATATTCTTACTCTTACAAATCAGTAAGAAATAGGCAAACAACCCAATATAAATATAGATAAATGGCATAAATATACTTTTCACAGAAGAATACTAAATGTTCAATAAATCTATGAAAAAGACAGGAACATACAAATTCATACTATAGTAAACTATTGAAAACTTAAATTATCAAAACTTTAAAAATCTGATAATACTAAGTATTTGGCAAGGGTGAGGGACAAGTTTCACTCTTATTCAATGTTAGTAGGAGCATAAATTGTCACAACACTTTGGAAAATAATTTGGCTTTAGGCTGTAAAGTTGAATCTGTGTATACCCTACAATTTAAGAATTTCATTCCTAATACATATTCAAAAGAATCTCTTACCCACATGGGCCAAAAGAGACATACAAGAATGCTTATAACAGCATCAATCATAATAGCAGAATTCTAAGAACAACTCAGACATCCATTAATAGGAAAATGGATAATTTGTGGTATAGTCATACAACTGAATATTATATAGAGAGCAGTGAAAATGAATGAGTGACATGGATGCCTTTTTACAACATAATTTTAAATTTAAAACAAGTTTTGGAAGAAGAATATATGCAGTATAATATAATTTCAATAAAGCCCAAAGTTAGGAAAAACTAATTCTTTTTTGTTTCTAAAAAATAAACAGTTTCAAATAAAACAAGAAGTAATTTCAAAAGAAAAGATTTGAATTTTTGTTTTTTAGCTGCCACACTCTGGCTCCCAGAATGGAATTGTGAGTAGCTATTAGCATCCTGGGCTTGTCAAGACTGAATCAGGCCAGATCCACAGCACAGCTTTCTGGAGTTGCATCAGTCTGGGTAAGGAGCCTGTGGGAGGCAGACATCCCCAGAGCTCTGGGTATGAAGGTTGGTAGAGACTTGAATGAAACAGGTCTGTGCATGAGCACCAGAGTGGAGCGCTGACCACAGACCAGAGAACAAAAGGCAGGGGCTGAAACGCAGCCAGTCCAGGGGAGAGGCCCTGCACAGTGCCGTTGAGAGTTCCTGCTCCACTTTCTCTAAAGCGCCCTGAAGCCCCCAGACCATCAGTGAGGATGAAGAGTACATCAACAAAATTGCAGCAAATACTGAATTAGGACTTCTCACAGATTCTAAGGAGGTACAAAATCACATCAAAAGAAATAGTTATGAACCACACGACAAAATAAGACCCAACTTGGAAAAAAACATACCGATACATAATCAGAGAAGTCTTCAGCATTACCTACGAAAGAAAATGGCTTAAAAAAAAAAAGAGTTTATAGAATAGTTTATTTTTTTCTCTACTACTATTCATTCCAAGAAAAGTGATTGGCCTGGCATGGTGGCTTATGCCTGTAATCCCATCACCTTTGGAGGCCAATGCAGGCAGATCACCTGAGTTCAGGAGTTCAAGACCAGCCTGACCAACATGGTGAAACCCCATCTCTACTAAAAACATAAAAATTAGCCAGGCATGGTGGCGTGTGCCTGTAGTGCCAGCTACTTGGAAGACTGAGGTGAAAGAATCACTCAAACCCGGGAGGAGGAGGTTGTGGTGAGCTGAAATTAGGCCCCTGCACTCTAGCCTGGGCATCAGAGTGAGATTCTGTCTCAAAAAAAAAAAAAAAGAAAGAAAGAAAGAAAGAAAGAAAAAGAAAAAGAAAAAAGTTACTGACCTTTACATGCCAGTCACCCTAATGCAGGGACTAAGATTTACCAGGCTTGGTGGTTGGAAGTGACATAATGTGCTTTGCAATTTTGAGACCTAAAAAGTCACTTTGTGTTGGGTTTTGATCATTTCACCTCAGCAAGTGGGATACTTACATTTTATGCAGGAAAAGGCATGAGGTGACGACACGGGAGCAACTGAAGAGCCAGTTGATAGTGGACCCAGGCAGAGGATGAGAGGAAGAAAGCGCTGGAGAACTGGGCCATTCTAGTCACAGCCAGAGGCTGCTTGCATTTTGGCTGCCCCATTGCGGCTGAATCTTGGTTCCTAGCTGGTCATGAGTCCCAGCTGTGCCTTGAAAGGGCTTTCTTTGCACCAGCAGCCAGGGGACCAGATGGAGATGGAGATGAGCAAAGCATCCGCATAGGTACCAGGTGCTTATGTCTTCCCAAGAAGTGCAGATGATCCACACAGCCACATGACTTTTTCATTTACATGAAGCCAAAAATATAATTATTACTTATGAGTTTTTGTTAACTTCAAGCTGTGTTACAAAATAAAGTTTGGCCATGTATAATCAAGGCAGAGGTTACACTCTACTGAATTCTAAAGGTGAACAGAAGATAATCCATGTTGAACCATAGAACTAGATGTTGGAAGAAATGGCAAGGTCAGAATAACAATGGTACAGTTTACTGAGTGTTTACTATGTGCCAAGCACAATGCTAAGCATTTTACATGCATCAGCTCATTTAATCCAATTTATAAGGTAGGTACTGTCCTTACCATCCCCATTTTCCACAATAGGAGACTGAGGCAGAGAGATGTGAGGTTCCGTGCTCAAAGTCACACATTTCTAAGTGGCAGAGCAAGGTCTGATTGACTTCAAAGCCCATGCTTCTTTCACTTCGTTCTATTGCATTTATAGTGAGGGCAATGCTGACTTCCTCAGGACCCACAGGAAGAAATCTGACTAGGGAGTTAATGGAATCATAGAGGAACCTCTTGGTGCATGGTTGGAGTGGAGAGCAAGGCAAGGCTGAGCTGGGCACAGTCCCCTGAACCCAACACTTTGGGAAAGCAGATTCCCTGGAACCCTGCACTTGATTTCACATGCAAAGACCCCCCCAAACGGCTTTTTACTACTGAAGGAAGGGAAACTCTAAAGAATAGGCTGGTGTCGTAGCTCACGCCTGTAATCTCAGCACTTTGGGAGGCCAAGGTGGGTGGATCACCTGAGGTCAGGAATTCAAGACCAGCCTGACCAATATGGTAAAACCCTAGCTCTACTAGAAATACAGAAATTAGCTGAGAATGGTGCGGACACCTGTAATCTCAGCTACTTGAGAGACTGAGGCAGGAGAATCACTTGAACCTAGGAGGCAGTTGTTGAGGTGAGCTGAGATCACACCATTGCACTCCAGCCTTGGCAACAAGAGTGAAACTTCATCCCATTAAGAAAAAAAATAAACCGTAGCCAATATAATTGCAAGTTATTCCACTGAAAAAAGAATCAACTTGAGTGATTCTGTTCAACTGGTGTTTGTCAAGTACAGTGTCAAGGGGAATCAGTGTGGCAGCACAGGCAACTCTCTTAACAGGCCAGATTTTAGGACACCTAAGATTGAGAAAAGGACATGTAATCCAGGATAAAAATCCAGCTAGAACTTGTAGGCATAATGCAGCAAAGAGGCTGAATCTGAAAAACAACAACAAAAAATGCTCTAAAGACAGCAAAATAGTGTCTTGAAAGCTGTTTCTTTTGGATTGAGAACAAGGAAGGAAAGGCCCAGTGTGTGTGGCAGATGGTATAATGTTAGATGATGAGGAAAGGCAGAATTCTCAGCTCTCAGCTTTTCTGTTTATCAAGGAAAAATGATCCTCAATCTAGAAACATTAAACAAATATCTGGAAGGGATTGAATCTAGATAAGTGGAAAAAATGAGAGCCATATGCCCAGGTGAAAGGTGAAACATAGAGCAGTGTCTTGGATGTAGCATTACTCAATCAGAAGTTGCTGAATTAAGCTCCGGATTTTTAAATATCTTATACATTGACTGGGCATGATAGCTCGCACTTGTAATACCACCACTTTGGGAGGCTGAGGCAGGTGGATCGCTTGAGCCCAGGAGTTGAAGACCAGCCTGGGTAACATGGCAAAACCCCATCTCTACTAAAAACACAAAAATTAGTTAGGCATAGTGGCACACACCTGTAATCCCAGCTACTCAGGAGGCTGAGGCAGGAGAATCTCTTGAACATGGGGGCAAAGGTTAAAGTGAGCTGAGATCATGCCACTGTACTTCAGCCTGGGCAACAGGGCGAGATACAGTTGAAAGAGAGAGGGAGGGAGGGAGGGAGGGAGGAAGGAAGGAAGAAGGAAGGAAGGAAGGAAGGAAGGAAGGAAGGAAGGAAGGAAGGAAGGAGTGAAGGAGGGAAGGAGGGAAGGAGGGAGAGAAGAGTGAGCTTGCACATATGACCTTAGTCTTTAAAAACTCATGGAAAATTTTGGAACCAAAAGAGGTTTTGGAGCATATTTCCCACTTTTCATATGGAAAATAAACATGACTTATGATCCTTGTCAAAGTTCTAGAAACAATTATTTAAAAAATTGTATTTAGAAAGAATTTGAGATGACTAGGAACCATTAGTATTCACTGAGAAGCTGTGAAAAACAAATACCATTTCTTTTTCTGGGTAGAGTTGCAAGGTTTATAGTACCAATGAACATAACAGACGTTATGGAGCTTGATTTTAGGAAATTATTTTGACCTTGGTCATTTCTGTAACAGCCTCATCGACAAGATATAGCAAGGTGGGCTGGATGGTTCCAGTAAGAGTCGGCTTCATCCAAAGGATGAGAAAGGTCCCTAATGATGGGCCAGATGGCTTTCTTCCGTGTCCAGTTCCATCTGACACTTTGCTTTCTAATATCACATAAATGTACGGATGCTCGCTTTATCAATTCTGCAGAAATCTCAGAGTTAGGAGAAATGCATCAGCCAGATAAAATATTCAGACGATGTCCCCATAATGGGACAAAATAAATAAGGTGATATTTAACAAGATATATATAAAGTCTTGAATTGGATTATGAAAAAGATAACTTGCACAAGTAGAAGATGAAGGAATGACTTAACTACTACTACTGTGGAAAGGCCAGCGTTCATTTACTAGTAAATAAGAGGCCCAGTGAAGATGCTGCTAAAAAGACTTCTGCAGTCTCTGGTCACAGGATGAAGGTGTGAGAGGGTCTCTCCATTTTGTGTTGTTTATATATTATTTAATTCTAGAGTCTCTTTAAGATGTATCATGGAAAAGTATAGGGTAAGCAGAATGGGCATCCTTCTTTTGACAAAATGACAGATGATCTGGAGGTGCTGACTATGAAAACAGCAAACTTCAGTGAATTGTGAGATGTGTCCTCAAATATCTGAAGATCTGTCATGTAAAATATACGGTTACTGTTTTCCATTATCCTCTAGGGAGAAAAACTGGAATCAGTGGCTAGTGCTTAACCCACTGGAGGCCAATAGAAAGAATTGTTCAGGACTTAAAGTACACAGCCCTGTAGTGGGCTTCCTGCACAGCAGGGAGCCCCCTCATCCCATAGATAATTGTAGAGCAGCTACCTGTCAGGGAAGAGTGGAGGGAATGCCTGTATTGGCTAATGGCTGGACCAGATGACCTCAGATGGTTCTTCCACCTTGTATATTGCATGACTTCAGCAGTGACTGTTCCCATTTATTGAGCGTATACTATGTGCCAGGACTGAGATAAGGGCTTTGCGTGCATAACCCCACTGCAGCTGTACAGCAGATAAAGAGACTGAGACTTAGGAAGTCTCCGATAATAGCTCAAGCCCATACAATGGGAAGTAGAGGAGTGGCATTTTGATCCAAAGTCTGAGTTTAAAGTGTACATTCTTAAGTTCTATGTTCTATGTGATCTCTGGTGTGCATACTTCATTCTTTCATCCAATAACAAATGCCCGGGTGAATGCCTTGTTCTTCCCCTCCTCTCCCTGGCAAACTTTCTCATCCATTTAGACTGAGCACACCTGCTGTCTCCTCTCTAAGGTTTTCCCTTGCTTTCTCGGCACACAATTAATTGCCTGCCTCCTGTGTTCTCACAAGAGGCACGTTGTATTCTATTTGGCTATATTGGTTTTCCCCAATGGACCATGAGCTCCCAGTTACCTAAAGAGCTGGAACCAGTGTTAACTCACTCCTGTCTGGCACCACAAACAATGCTTAGAAGATGTTGGCCTGCAATGTTTATAAGTTTGGTTGCTCAAACATTCATTCACTCAGGACACCTAAGAAAGAATAACACCTTATTTCCCCCCCTCCTCCTCCTCTCGATTTAGTCCTTCATACAGGACACTTCACACATCATTCTTGTACTCCACCTCCTTTAATGTCCCTTTGTGTTCTACAGCATGAAGTGCAAATGCCTCAGCACTACTCTCTCTGATGAGACCATCATAAAATGCCAGGCCTCCCTGCTCACCCCTCCGTGCCCCTCAGCCCTTCCCAATCTCTGTCTCCACCATCTTCTTTCCCATTCCCTCGTCTTTCCTCAAGTTATTCCCTCTTCTTGAAAAACGTCCTCTTCCACCCTCATTATTTCCTCTCAAAAGTGTCATCTGTTCTTCCACCCTAGTCCCTCAGGAAGCTCAGCCTCAAGCCCGGATCAGGAAAATCCTCCCTCCCCTGTGTGCTCAAAGTGCTTTTTGTTGCTTTATTGTGACTATTTTCTAATATTCTATTTTATTCTAGCTCTTTGAGTTCCTCTGATGCAAAGAGTATCTAAGAAGATTCTTTTTGGTAGGCACAATGCCTTACTATCTGCAAATTTCTCATGCAATGTAACGTTACTTATCACTATATCTCCAGTACCTAAGGCAATACCAAAACATAGGAGATGTCTGATAGATAGGTGTTATTAAGTGAATGGATAAAACAGAACCAAGCTCTGCATTCTAGCACCAGTTTGCCCATAAACTAAATAACTTGGGATGTTGCATACACAGTCCACCCTTCTGCATCTGCAAATTGAAAATATTTAGAGAAAAAATTAAATAATACAATAAAAAAATACAAATGGAAAAACCAATACAATATACTAAATATTCAGTATTATAAATAATCTAGAGATTATATAAAGTTTACAAGAGGATGTGTATAGGATATATGCAAATACAGTCACCCCTCAGCATCTGTCGGGAACTGGTTCCAGAACTCCTATGTGGATACCAAAATGTATGGATGAGCAAGACCCTGATATGAAATGACATAGTAGGCTGAGCATGGCAGCTCACACCTGTAATCTCAGCACTTTGGGAGGACAACGTAGGCAAATCGCCTGAGGCCAGCCTGGCTAACATGGACAAACCCCATCTCTAGTGAAAATACAAAACTTAGCTGGACATGGTGGTGCACGCCTGTAGTCCCAGCTGCTCAGGAGGCTGAGGCAGGAGAATCACTGGAAGCTGGGAGGTGGAAGTTGCAGTGAGCCACGATTGTCCACTGTACTCCAGACTGGGCAACGAAGCAAGACTCTGCCTCAAAAAAAAAAAAAAAAAAAAGGCATAGAATTTGCATATAACCTATACACATCTTCCCATATTTTAAAATCATCTCATCATCTCTGGATTACTCAATACCAAACGCAGTTCCTACAAATCACTTCGTTTGAATGGATTCAACATAGTTCTTGAAGTGCAGCAAATTTAAGTTTTGTTTTTTGGAACTTTGTGCAATATTTTTTTCTGAATATTTTTGATCCACAGCTGGTTGAATCCACAGATGAGGAACCCACAGAGTTGAAGGGCCGAACATACTATGTCATTATATGTAAGGGACTTGAGCACCCATGGATTTTGGTATCCAAGAGGGGGTCCTAGAACTAGTTCTTCATAAATACTGAGAGATGACTATGAATCTTTCTGGCTCCAATTTCCTTATCAATAAAAAGATGGTCCAGGTGACAGGGAGAAAAGGGAACTAATTTCTATGAATTTCTTGCTATGTGCAAGGCAATGAACTAGGTATGTTATTTACCTTAAAAGACTACTTTAGCAGGAGGGAGGGAGAAACACGCATAGCAGGGAAGATCGTGGGCTTGTGATCAGACACAGTTAAGTTCAGGCTGTAGCTTTGCTGCTTACTGTGAACTTGGGCAAGTTTAATCTTTTAAACCTCTATTTCTTCAGCTACCAAGTGGTGATGATAAATGTATGTACAGGTGAGTAGGTTATGAGGATTAAATTAGATGCTACATATAAGGTACATAGCCCATCAACTGGCATGTCATCACTACAAAATAAACAGCAGCTCATTATTATTATATTGCCTGTGTGTCTTATTATTACAATTTAACCAATGAGGAAGCAGAGGCTCCAAGAAGTTAAGCAACTTGCACAAGGTCACACAAATCTTCTGTCTGCCTTGTTTTCCCCTCTGCGTATGGGACCCTCCAGTATAAATCCTTCTAGGATGGCCATGAGCTTTGCCATACAGCTTGTGTTCTTCTTTCAGGGTGAAATATTAGAAAGCCACCTTTTAACGTGTTAGTACCTAAATATTTAGTATTTAACATTAAATATCTAAGAAGCAGCACCAGTTTTCTCTTGATTCTTCTTCTGGTTAAGAAAGGTCATAATCTAAGTAGTAAGAATATATGGATATAACTTTATCCCCCTGAGTAAGAATATATGGATATAACTTTATCCCCATGAGGCAAAAGCTAATAACTTTTTTTTTTAATTCTTTGACTTTTCTTTGTTCAAAAAAATCAAAATGCCAGTCAGCACTCCTCTGTGACCGAATGTGGTGTGAGCTTCCCTGCTCCGTGGAGGGAGCCACATGCCACCTGGGCACTCAGTAGCCATTTGATCTGGGGAAGAAAAAGAAGGAAATGATGGCCAGCAGCTAGGGTTATCCTTGGTGAAGGATGTAATGCATACACATATATAAGCTTTACAAAGAGCATACGAGTAGGCAGGGAGAGGGTCGTTTGCAGTGGGATGTCGTCGTGGTTATATGACCATTGGAACTGGTAGTCATGCCCTAAGTGTCCGAGAAGACCCCCGACACACATACCCAGAGCATGCACAGGTGGGTTTTATTTGTCATGCCCATAACTTGGAGGCATCTACAGGGTGTGGGGGGTGCAGCCTGCAGAGCTCTTCTCATTACAGACATAACCTGCTAAAGTGGCTCAAAGCAGTTTGATCATGGGGAGAGAAACACCAATCTAACCCATTTGCTGTTGATTTCTTAAGCAGATTCAGGCACACAGGATGAAGCACAGCTTTTGCAGGAATGGTTTAAGCTGGTTTTGGAGAAGAATAAATTAATGCGATATGAGTCGGAGCTCCTAATCATGTAAGTAAGGCAACACAGATACCGGTGAGTCCTAAAAGCAAATGGGGAAAGGAGGGTGGTTTACCCTCCAAGGCTGAAGTCTCGGGACTTTTTCTCCTTGTGCATACAGAGTAGTGATTGAGGCAAATTGACATGTTATGTCTTGCATATCATGCTGGCATTAGTGCAAAGCATCTTTAGCTATCTGTTCTCTCTGTGGAGTCCTATGGCTAAAATAGATTTCGGGTAATGTGTCTGGAGCTGAAGGTCATTTGGATAAGGCAGTTTGAATCCATCCCTGTTCCCTGAGCCCGTCTTAAAGGAGGGATCACACACTGCAATGGGAAGGCTGTGTCTGGCCTCTGAGTGTGAATTTGGGGAAGGACTCAGTGACATATGCCTGACCACTTCTGTGGCTTTAAGAGAATGAAGGACTGAGATCCATCTGGCTGTCCTCTCTGAATGAGCAGTTGCAGCCTGGTTGGGAGATCAAACAGTGGAGATAGATCTCATCACACTCTGAAAAAGCTGAAGGTCACTATGCCTGTCATTATTCTAGAGGGAAAAAGTAACAGTATATATTTAAGTGCCACAAGTCATGCTGGGTGCTTCTATTTATGCTGTCTCATTTCATTTTTGCCCCAATCCCAGCAGGTAATTTTAAGGGCTTTTGAAGGGGTATAATAAATATCACTCTTCCTTCCTGGGTTCTGAGCCAGGTGAGAAAGAAGACAACCAAGTCAATAGATGGAACATCAAAGTGTTATCTTTATTACCAATAATGGCTTCTATGGTAATGGCTGGTACGTGGCTTACTATGACAGCCCAGATGTGCTTGCTAGTTGTATTAATTTCCTAGGCTGCAATAACAAATTACCACAGACTGGATGACTTACAACAGAAATTTATTCTCTCACCGTCTGGAAGCCAGAAGTTCAAAATCAAGGTGTTGGGAGAGCCGTTCTTGCCCTCGCCACTTTTCCTGGCTCTGAGCTTTCCTGAGTTGGTGGCAGCATCACTCCAGTGTCTGCTTCTGTCTTCACACAGCCTTCTCTGTGTGTCTGTGTCGTCTCCTCTTTTGCTCTTATAACGACACTCATTGGGTTTAGGACCCACTGAGATAATCCAGAATGTTCTCATCTCAAGGTCCTTAACTTAATTGCATCTGCAAATACCTTTTACAGATAAGGTCACATTCAGTTTCCATGGGTTAGGATGTAGACATATCTTGTAGGGGGTCACCATTCAACCCACTACACTAATCAACTCCAGAAGTAGACATATACCTATCCAATTACAAAAGGTAGTGGACTTACCTGCTCCTTAGGGGCAAGGCTGTTATCCCTAGACCACTGGGGTTCAGCCAGGGGCAGTAACCTCAGAGGATATTTGGCAATCGCTGAAGGCATTGTGGTCACATCTGGGTGCAGGGTTGCTATTGATATCCAGTGAGTAGAGGCCAAGGATGCTACTAAACATTCTACAAAGTCCAGAACAGTCCTTTCCTACCACCAAAAAAGAATTATTTGGCCTAAAATGTCAAAAGTGTCAAGGTTGAAAAACCTTGCCCTAGAACTATGGCAAGGCTTATTGAGAACACATGTTTGCTGAAGACTGGCTGAGCCTGGAAGAGAAAGAGAGGAGTGAGTTGGGCTCACGTAGTCTATTTTTCCCAAGTTTACCTCCCCTGGGGTGAGAGTGAGGATGGGTAGGGTTGGGAAAGGCAGACCAGAGTTACATTCATTGAGTTCCATTGACATGGAAGGTAATGCCAGGAATGGGGAAGAAGGGGGGTCATCTCTAATGATGATTTGTTTCGTTACAACTTTTTGTTTGTTTATTTGTTTGAGACAGAGTCTTGCTCTGTTGCCCTGGCTGGAGTGCAGTGGCATGATGTTAGCTTACTGCAGCCTCTGCCTCCTATATTTAAGTGATTCTCCTGCCTCAGCCTCCCAAGTAGCTGGGGCTACAGGTGCATAACACACCCAGCTAATGATTGTATTTTTAGTAGAGACAGGGTTTTACCATGTTGACCAGGCTGGTCTCGAACTCCTGACCTCAAGTGATCCGCCCACCTTGGCCTACCAAAGTACTGGGATTACACACGTGAGTCACCCTGCCCAGCCTTATTACAACTTTTTAAGTTGATGCATATACTGAGACTCAGGGAAACTAAGTTGTCCACTCTACCTGACTACAAAACCCTTTTTATATAGCTACAGTGTCTGCATTGAGGCCAGGTATGAATGATAAATTATAAAAATGTAAAAATTATTTAAAAATTGTCAGAAATTTATCAAGCACGTTCCATGCATCAGGAACTCTGCTGGGTTCTGTGGAAATAAAGGTGAATAAGGTCTTAGACTCCATCTTCTAGGGGCTTGTTGTTTTGAGGGAGGCAGATGTGCACATGCATAGCACAGTAGTAATAAGAAAACCCAGAAGAGCTCCATGGTGATAGAAAAGTCTGCCTGACAGTCAGGGAGGCACAGGTGCTGCTTGCGTCCCATAACTGCAGCTTCCCTACACTGTTGGAAGGACTTTCCTCTCAAAGGAAAGTGAATCGGAAAACTTGGGCATGTGAACTAGACAAAGGCCTGTAGGAGCTCTGCTAAAGGATGGGTTTTAGTTTGGAGAAAGCCCTGAATGAGCATGGTATGTTGAATCTTATTGGTATGTTGAATCAAGGCCTTTGGGAACCAGATATCAAGACACTTGGAATAACAAGTGGTCTACTGGGAGAAATGTCTGTGAAGGGAGAGGGAGCAGGAGGAAATGAGAAGTCTCCAGACTCCACTGCAGTTCTGATGCCTGTAAAAGGAGCATAGGGAGGGAGAAGAATTGGGCAAGAGGAGCCCCACATTCAGCACAGCTCTGAGAAAGCATTGGCTAAACAATGGGAACATCAGTGCAAAGACCGCCCATCCAGGAGCTCCATGCAGGGCAGGAACAGGGCAGCTGCAGCACCTCTGTGCCCAGTCTGCATGACGTGGAAGTGGATTTTGCAGCAGCTGCAGTGAGCTCACTACGCTTCTCCCAGAAAGTTCTCTTAAAGGAAGATCTGACCGAACCATATCCATTGGCTACCACAGTGCGCCACAAGAAGTTTAGGGTTGATAACAAGAGGCAGGGACCTTGGCCCCTGTAGTAGCAGAAGTAGTAAAAATAACACCAGTAACAGGGTATAACAAAGTGACCCCAGCACTCATAGGGGCGATGCATGATACACATGCAGACGGCAGGTGGAGGCTGGAAGAGGATGCCCCACCAGGTCAAACCCAGGGACCTAGTCTCAGCCCTCACCCTCTTCAAGTCTCTGCTGCAGTGAACACCCTTGATCTTTCTCTTTTCTCTCAAAACATCCCTTGCTTGTCTCTGTGATGGTGCATTTCCTGTTTTGTCCTTCCAAACTTTGGATGGGTTCTTCCTGGTCTACCTTTTTCATTTGGCTTCTAAGCGTAGGTATTTTCAGGCTTCTGTTTTCAAACTCTTTCTTTCTCTATAGCCTTCCTTTTACGGATCACACAACTTTAGCTCTCACTGCCACATCTGTGTGTGGTCCTCATTTCTCCTGAGAACTTCAGAGTGGCTTTTGGGAGCCTTCACGTTACACATGGGCTCGCCTGTGGGAAGCTCACACACCCACTTCTCCCAGCATGGAAGACTTAAGCTCCATCTGACCTTCACTGAGGACTCACTCATTTCTTGACTTTGCTGTTCCTCTCGGTGGAAATGCTGAGTCCCCAGCAATCAAGCTTGACTACCCTAAAGCCTCACTGACTCTTTCCACCTTTCCTACAGCCAGCTGGAGAGTTGCCTGAGTTTTAAGTCCCCGACCCACACAAAAATGTCTCCCTTTAGTTTCCTCCATTTTGTTTTCTCATTTACCACGGTCAGAGACTTGAGAGTCATTGGAGATAATGCTCTAAGTCAAGTTTCTCCTAAAAGAGACAAAATTATTTGATTGTCATCTCTTCTCCCGGGGCCTATGCTAGTCATTTCTTCACTGTTCTCCTCACACCCTGCCCCATCCCTAAAGGGTGGTCTGGGTGGCCTTCCAAAGCTACTGAGAGCACATTGCAGCCTTCAGTGGCTCCCCGCTGGTCTCGTCAGTTCAGTGCACCTCAGCAATCTTTTCAGGCACCTTCAGAGATCCCAGCAGCAGCAGAACATTCAGTTTAAAGACAGGCTAAGGCCAGGCGTGGTGGCATGCCTGTAATTCCAGCACCTTGGGAGGCCAAGGAGGGTGGATCACCTGAGGTCAGGAGAACAGCCTGGCCAACATGGTGAAACCCTGTCTCTACTAAAAACACAAAAATTAGCTGGGCATGTGGCAGGTGCCTGTATTCCCAGCTACTCAGAAGGCTGAGGCAGAAGAATCACTGGAACAAAGGAGGCAGAGGTTGCAGTGAGCCAAGACTGTGCCATTGCACTCTAGCCTGGGCAACAAGAGTGAAACTCTGTATCTCAAAAAAAAAAAAAAATTATCTGGGCATGGTGGTGCACACCTGTATTCCCAGCTACTCAGGAGGCTGAGGCAGAAGAATCACTGGAACAAAGGAGGCAGAGGTTGCCGTGAGCCAAGACTGTGCCATTGCACTCTAGCCTGGGCAACAAGAAAGAAACTCTATCTCAAAAAAAAAAAAAAAAAAAATTAGCTGGGCATGGTGATGCATGCCTGTAATCCCAGCTACCCGGGAGGCTGAAGCAAGAGAATCACTTGAACCATGGAGGCAAAAGTTGCAGTTAGCTGAGATGGCACCACTCCACTCCAGTCTGGACAACAGAATAAGACTTGGTCTCAAAAATAATAATAATTATAATAAAAAACAAAGATAGGCTAAGACTCCAATTTTAATAAGGAAAAAAGAAAGCTATAGCTACTCTCAATGGGCTTATTCATCAATGTTTCCTCACAAATCTCTAGTATTTATAAAGTTTGAACATTTTCTCATACCCAGGGCCCAGGAACTAGAATTAGAAGACCATCAAAGCAGACTGGAGCAGAAACTGAGAGAGAAAATGCTCAAGGAGGGTGAGTATGCTGATGTCTTCGGCCCTCGTTCGGAAAGCTTTCCCCCAGAAAGGTTCTTGAGCAGAGCGTGCTGCAAATCCCAGAGTGGGGCGCTCTTCCTGCCAGCCTGTGAGTCAGAGGAAAGTCAAAAGCCAGCCTGCCTTCTGCCCCCACCAGCACCACAAGCCCCATTTAGCCTCATTCACTTGGGCTGTGAGGGCAGTGTTTTCCCCATCCCATGTGGCAGTAGGAACACAGTCCTATGTTCACTTATTCATTCACGGATCCACCCATTCATTTAACACACATTTACTGGGAACTATGGGTCTGGTTGTGGTAAAGAGCAACCCCTGCCCTGTAGGACTTTGTGGTCTCACTGGGAAGACTAACGCCCCCAGAGCAGTAATGCTAGTTCAGTGAGCTGAAGGCCACAACAGAAGGGCTTTGGGATCACAGGGAAAGGTGGGCCTAGTGCTGCCAGACACTAGAGCTGGTAGAGGAAATATTCCCTCCCAGCATAGGGCAAGGCCAGGGCATCACACATGAGAAAACGATTCCCACAGGAAGGAGGAGGGTGGAGATATCTGGCTGTTACTGCTGTATGCATTTATTAGTTCCCGCCAGAAAGGCATGTTCACTCTGTTTTGTGCCTGTGTGTTTGTGGTGGCAGATCCATGCATGACCTTCCTATATTCAGTCCTAGATCTAAAAGAACAACTTAAAGAATGCCTATACCTCATGGAACTAACACGGCGCCCACCTTATGAGGTTGTCCAGTAGAGAGCAAGTACTTAGCAAATACTAGGCATCATTATCACTGATTTTTATTAAGATATTTTTAACTCAATTTACAAATTAGAAAACTGAATCTCAGAGAACTTAAATAACGTGCTCAAGGTAAATGGTAGGGCTAAGATTTAGGAATAGATCACAGATCAGGGTCTCCTGTCCTTTCCCATATGGCATTGATTTGCAGACTGTTTCTTTATAGCAACAGAATTCTAACAAAATCCTTACGCAGCAGCACTGTACAGAGTAAAGTGGTATAAATCATCTTTTATATGTCAGAAGAGGCTCAGATGGGTCCATCCGCAAAAAGCCTAAACAGAGAGAGGATTTTTTTTTCTGTTATATCTAATTTAATAAACCTAGGGCCTAACTAATATCAGATATATATACCTGAAGAGTTTAATTTGTTCTGTTTAAGGATAGTAAATAAATACCACCAAAGACTATATGCCACCTTTGATTCTTTTTAAAAAAATTTTTACTAAGGAGTAAAGGTCATACTTTTTTTCACTCCTCTCAGATGTATCCAAAAAATGTAATTTCTTTCTTTTGTCTGTACCTGAGCTCATCTTCTGTATATGCTTCCTCCCACTAATTAGCAAGGAAAAAAATAGGAACTCTTTATCCCTCTATGGGTAAACTTAATCTGATGCAATAATTTAAGCAGTCCTTGCAGGAGATCCTCAGTCTCTTTGGGATGAAAATGTGCAATCTTGAAGATGCCACCCCCGCTTTCTGCATCTCTCCCCAGGGTGAATGGCAGGTAATGGGAAGAGGCAGGTCTGTATAACCTTGTAACGTTAGGAATCCGTGTGGGGTGCTCTGCTCATTGAGTCCCCACACAGCATCCCCCATCATTGGGCTGCAACTCTCTCTGCTGGCATCCACAGCTGAGGTGTGTGCTGGTGTCATCTGTAGTCTGGCCACGCTCTCAGCATGCCTGGGAGCCTGTGGGCATTCCTGGCTCACCCAGCCTCACCTCAGCACATCCTCCATTCAGCACAGCCAGACAGTGTCTCCTGTGGGGTCACTTTGCTCCATGGGGGAGCCCTGTGGCAGGTCCACCAGCCAGCTATCTTTGGCAACAATGGGGCAAGTGGACACTTCTAGGCTCCACCCATGCCACATACAGCACACTGAGATCTGGGGGGCCACACTAAGACCCTTCTTCTCTGCCCAATCATGAAGTACTGTCCTATGTTTATACATAAGCATGCCCTTTAAGCTGGCTTCTTTCCAGAATTCCGAACAAGGGCAGGGCAAGAGTCCTTTGCCCATCCACCTCCCTCCCCCATCCACCTCCCTCCCCCACTGTTCCCATCAAATGAGATATGACATTTCCTGCCCCCTTTGGGGCTTCCAAGGCCCAGATGGAGGGATCAAACATGGGGCTCTAACCCTCTGCCCCTCCTGCCTCTCTCTTCTCTGCTTAAATCTTGAGGTACAAGGGGTAGTGCTTCTTTGTGTCCCTTTCATCAGATCTACCTGCTTCCTGGCCCAGATCTCAGAGCTAAGCCTGACGAGGGATAGTGGCACCCTCTGTACTCTGGGATGGGGCTTCCCACCTAGTCCTCCATGTGTTAGAGAGGTTCTAGGAATTTAGAAAGGTCTCTCTTAAGGCAATCATCTGCTTGACAAGACTTAAATCTAGCTTCAAATTCCTATTTTCTTTGTCCAAAGCTCATTACTACTTGTTTTCTACTCTCCTTTTATCTTCTAACAATCCTGTCTCCCCCAGGCAACTGAATGCCTCAGGCCAATTATCAACGTCAGGTACTAGCGAAGACAAAGGGAAAAGCAGAGTCAGTGTGGAAACACCTTCCTGTCTGTAGCCTCACTTTGCTTCCCTGTGGTCCCTACACAAAAGGCTACAGTTTGTCATTAACTACAGGTAAAAGAGATTCTGGCTGGGCACAGTGGCTCATACCTATAATTCTAGCACTTTGGGAAACCAAGGTGGGCAGATCATTTGGTCAGGGGTTCGAGACCAGCCTGGCCAACATGGTGAAACCTCATCTCTACTAAAAATACAAAAAAATTAGGCAGGCGTGGTGGCAGGCGCCTATAATCCCCGCTACTCGGGAGGCTGAGGCAGGAGAATCACTTGAATCCAGGAGGCGGAGGTTTCAGTGAGCCGAGGCCACGCCACTGCACTACAGCCTGGGCAACGGAGCAAGACTCTGTCTCAAAAAAATAAAAAAGATTCTGTTCATTGAAACAGTAGCCCCTGGTGCAGATAGATGGTCTATTAGAAACTTCTCACAGATTTCTTTGCTGTAGCTCAGACATGTTTATGGAAACCACCTCTTTGTTGTTTTGTTAGTTTCTCTTCTGGGTAGAGAGAAGGTTGGGGGACCTGATAGGGCTTAGCTGGTATTAAGTTCTTTTTCTTACAAAGGGATTTTCACTGTCGCTTTGTACATATCTTCAAGATGAAAACTGAGTGAACTAGTTCACTGCACCCACCTTTCTCCTCTCTGGCTTTCAGGGCGGTTCCTTGGTGTTAAATTCATTTCCTTGTTTTCTCCATTAAAATTAAAAGGCAGAACAAGTCCACAACAATCGAGAATGTCCATGCCAAGAACTCTCCCGGGGCCCAATCTTCTCTGAGCCCAGTGTTTTTCTTTTTTTTTCTTTAGAGAGCCAGAAAGATGAGAAGGATCTAAATGAAGAGCAAGAAATATTCACTGAGCTGATGCAAGTGATTACGCAAAGGGACAAACTTGTCAATTCCTTAGAGGAACAACGTGTCAGAGAAAAAGCGGAGGACCAGCACTTTGAAAGCTTCATATTCTCCAGCGGCTGTCAGCTGAGCAGGACTTGAGGAGGCTCATGGTCCCTCTCCCTGGCTGCAAGCTGGGACCAGATCAGGCCAAGTGCACCGCATACCCTCACGGGTCCTTCTGCAGGATTAATCATCCCTGGAACTTAAGTTACACCTTAGTGCATTTGTTAAAATTAAAATTCTCTTGCACGCACGGCAGCTTCCCATGGTCCTTCCAGAGATTATAATGAAGAAAACCCAAAGACTCCTTGGAAATTGGCAGTCAGCTTCAGCCAGGCTCTCAGACTGGAGGTGGTGTTGGCAAATGACCAGCATTGTTTTCCCTAGAAAGTGACACAAAGACTTGACTTTCCTGCTGCTTTTATCATTTTTCTTCCCAATTCATTGAGTTACATACTTTAAGATTTTTGAGAAGCTGCCTTTCCACTAATATATCCATATTTGCCTTTTTTATATGGATGACTGGTTTCCAAATGTCAGAAAGAAGCAGCCACAGTTTAAAGATTAGGTTAATATTTAAATTGTGTTTCCAGAGAAAGAGGCGAAACCTTGAGATTACTGATTACATAAAACAAATAACTCATATAGCAGGTGTTAATTCAATCCAGGGTGAATTTAATTTACCAGGTGCATTTGTAAGCCTTAATATAATATACATAAGCAATGAGAGCTTAATAGAACATTTGAGCCTTTATTTTAAGAGGAAAGGAAATAAAACTTTAACTTTATGCCAGTGGGATTGTTAGTGTTCACCAAACACTGCTGGCTTGGAAAAGCTTTTTGTCCCCATGCTACTCTTTTTATGCCCCCCTGGAAAATAACAAAAAGCATTTTCAGAAAAGGAGTAATTTTAAAGTACTTTAAAATAAGTGTTGATGGTGGCAAAAAAAAAAAAAAAAGGAGGGGGAACTTATTTTATTTGTTGATAAAATATTTGTGAGGTTGGTGCTGCTACTGAAACCGAACATGTTAGGTTACAAGAGAAGGAACGCTTCTTGCTGGTGGTCTTCTTAGCCTCAGAGAGGGAAGTATCTCTCCCTCTCCCCAGGAACTCTGCAGAGCAAGGGCAAAATCACTTCTGACTTAGAGGGTGAGCTGAATGCAGTGACCCTATTTACCACATCCCAAACTGGGTCATGGATTTTTTTTTAATGACATTTCAGTTTGAAAAGAAAACTGGAAGATGGAGTTTCTGTCCTGACTTGTTAGAATTCTTGGGGCATTTTGACGGTTCCCATGGGGGCCAAAGAAGAGAAGATTTAATATGGTGATGTGTTGTCATAAAACATTTGATTGTTTTTGCTCACTGGGATTCTTTGAAGATTTAGTCTGTTATTGATAAGAGAAACACTGAAGAACTCTTGGTTGTATATCTGGCTGCTCTCATTTCGGCGAGTGTTTAAATGTGTCATTAGACAAAAGGTGCTCTACAACAGTTGGCTCTGACTGGAGACCAAATTTCTCTCAAGTTGATCTGTGAACTGCTTCTGTCAGAGATGTTCTCTGCGCACACCAATCTGGCCAGGTGACAAGCCCAAAATTAGATGTATAACTGGATTTCCTCTGAGTCAGCCAATGCTTTGGGTTATATTTAAGCACAATCTTTCTATGTTATACCAAGTTCCAAAGGTTATAGTTCTTTTTTCTTTTCCTTCCTTCCTTCCTTTTTTTTTTTTTTTTTTTAAATAAGAATCAGTTCTTCCAGTGCCTTAATTCTATTATTAGGCAATATGAGGAGGCATCTACCCTTCCTACTCACCTATGAAAACTGTACCATTTCTAGATATTTATCTATTTTTATTTATTTGTTTATTGGTGAGAATAATATGATTTCCTCATAATTCAGGTTTTCAGGTGTTATAATTTGGAGGAGACCTATTAGCACTAAGAAATTGGTACATAAGCTATTTAATATGCAAATAACCCAGATGTTTGGGGCAGTGAGTTGTATAGTATTAAAGATTTCAGCTATCAGGCATTTAGAGGTAAGATTATGGATGCACAGGAATATCAACTCATTAGAAGAAAAAGATTTATAACTTCAGTTTTCATTCTAGAATATGCAGTAATATTCAGGCCCCAGACTTTTCTGTCAATTGCATAAAAGTACATCCTTTGATGCTTGCATACATTTAATAGATCATGCTCAAGTATGTCATGTTTGAGTTGTTATTGTGCAAAAGAATTAATGGCCACTTATTTTAATTTCCTTTATTTCCATCCCAAAGAATGAGTCTCCCAAGAGGGCTGAGAGAGAAGGTGGTTCTTGGTCCCTAGTATTCTGTTAATAGATGAGAGAAGCAATTTGTTCACTTTATTCCACAGACTGTGCTCTGTGGTTTACGGCTCAGTTTTATCTGGCCAACTTAAAACATAAACCTCATCCTTAACAGTTTTCTACATACACTGGCTTTCTGTTTTACTAGTACATAAAACCATTTCAGCATATCCAGTGGACACAAATATTGTGTCTGTTGAAATCTGAAATGATTCCATTCCTTATTTACAAGAGTGTTCTAAGACTCTCAGAATGTAAAATATTGTACATTTTGAAGAGTTTCTTTGTATACAATATGAGTAGGATTATGATGAACGCAGAGTCTGCACTGCCCCATAACAGGGCACTAGTGAATGTGATCAAGGCCCAACTATTTAGGACTTTGAATGGGACAGAAAGCCCAGCCTCAGGTCATATTTCACAGTCAGTCTCGTACACTTCTAAGTTAAATCAAAGTGTTTATGATAGTTGTAAGGTCAGAATTTTACCTAAGTTGGGCCAAAAGGACATTTCTTTAGCTTGCTGTCCCAAACCATTTATGTGTCTATTTATTTAACATCCTCTGAATGCCCATGGGGTTCTGCAGCCCTGTACCAGATGCTGAGATACAGAAAGAATATTAGTCCTTAATTAATAAAGACTTGATCTTTGTATTTATTTGGGGTCCACCCCCAAATAAATACAAAGATCAAGAAATAAGTACCATCCCCAAATACAAAGATGAAAGCTATTTTTATTATAAGCATCACCTATTCTGCTCATGTTTATCTCAAGCATAAAGGCATATTCCCCATGATCACAGTGCTTCTTTGGCAATAAAAATAAGTTTGTGTTTTTGAAACTGTGAAAAATAATATCAGGTTGTACTGTTTCATTTAAACCTAGACTTTGGCAGTGTCAGGCTGCTTGGATTCAATCAATGCCAAGATGCAGCATGTTAATTGCAACTGAGAAAGGAAGTGGCAGGTGTTTCCAACCCTGATGAGCTGCAATGAAATTGATGTTTTCTGCATTCTGGAGGCAAATGACAATTCAGCAGTGTCTCTCTTCCCAGGAAGCAGATTTACAGGCTTTTCCTTCCAAACTGAAAATGGCAGCATGCCCCACCCAGGTGGTTGATCAGAGAACTACCTCAGCAGGGCAGAGGTGGCAGGGGGCAGCCGGGGCCGCCACATGAACAGAGAGCAGCAGTCATTGGATGTGGTGAGCTCAAATGTGGGAGTTTATTGTAATAAGAAAGTTCACATACAGGGGAAAGTGTACGATTTCATCTGCTGTTTATCTTTTAACCTCACTGCTGAGTAGCTGGTAAAAGATTAATTTGCTCCAACAATTGGAAACTATTCATGTGGATGGAAATGTGTTATTTGTGCACTGCTATAGATACTGAAATGAACCAAAAATAAATGGTTTTGTGTCTCAGGAATCAAAACATTTTCATGTGGGCTTAGTCTGGCACCTCTGAGGGCAGCATCCATTTCATTTCTTTCTTCTCAGTGAAAGAGACTGGGCAGAGCTTTGATTTTCTGTGGGAGTCTGTGAATTAACTCGGGAGGTTTTATTACCACGAGGCACCTGGAAGGACTTACCTGAGAAGCAAATTGGGTTTGAATGGGAGGATGAGTGAAGAAGGCTCACCTCAGGTGTATTCTTCAAAAAAGAAAGCTATTTTCAGGGCTGGGAAAGGGGAGGGATGAGGCTTATGGTAGCCCCGGCCTCCCCCTTTCTCTCACCTTCTTACCTGGTTTTGTATTGAATTCACTCAACAGGAACATTTCCTTCTGCACAGAACTAGCCTCCTCCTTCAAGTCACACCCTTTCAGTTTGTTCGTTTTGCCCCTTTTCTTAACCCCAGCACATGCATATTCTTAAACTGTGAGTGCAGGATACACCCCACATCACATTAATCAACCCGTCAGTCCCAAGAGCTCTCATCATCCCACACGAAGGTGCCCCCTTTGTTTGAAAGCTTTTGTCAGAGGATCAAATATTTGAAATGATTTTTCCATTGAGCATCAACAACAAATATACATAACTTCAGAGGAGAGCTCCTGTTTTACCAGCACTAATGTGTGGAACAAAGAGCTCCAAGCAACAGCCACTTCTGATGGCGCTTTGCAGGTTTTCCTTGGGCACATGCTGGGGCTCAGTTCACCTTCTCAGGCTTACAGAGCTGCAGACTCTTCAGCCATTGCTGCAACTCACCATCTCTGAGCCTTCAGGGCACGCTTGGCAATTTCATGCTCACTCCCTCTGCCAGTTCACTTGGAAATAAATGAAAACAAAACCAAACATCACAGCACCCTTCCCCTAGTCCCTCTGACCCTGATAATGGTAACAACTACTGTGAACTCAGCTTTCCTCACCTGCCAGATAAACTAGGCCTGGAAACTCACCAGAGCTCTGTCACCTCTCTGCTTTTGTCTGACTCACCAGAGTGCTTGTGGAATCTCTTTGGGAACCATCTCTTTGAACTGTCCTCTCCTGGCCAGATGTCCAGCCCCTTGCACAGCTCTTCGGCCAATACTCCTTCGAGTATACCCATTAGTGTTTCCGGGAGATGCCATCTGGCCTTGGTGATTGGTTCCATTTTGTTGTCACAGATGATACTTCTAACCTTCCTCCCTAAAAGAAAACATCCATTGTATGAATAGCTTTAATATCTTCCCCAACAAAGATGGAAGCGGAGTCTCTCACTCCTCCAGATCACACTGACCTAGGAAAGAACTGGGGAGAGGAAAATCAAGACTTCGGGTGTAATCTCAGGGGCCTGGGACATGGACCACGCACCAATATAATCCCTGGGGCCCCGGGTATTCCCCCCTGCCTGGCTGGGTCTGCAGTTGCTCATACCTACTGCTTTTCTGTCTTTAAAAGTGTTTCTGTGCTCTTGTTCCCCTGTGTGTTCTTCATTCCTCTGTAAGATGACCCAAGAAGGAACTGCTGATTTTCAGGTATCACTTCTGCAGCTGGCCCTCAGCTGTCATGCTCAGGTGAGAAAATCTCTCCGCCACTGTCTATAGTTCATTATTACCCCTGATGGGTAGGTGAGCAGGTCATCTGTCTCAAAGAACTTTGGATACATTCCCCCATGGCTGAATCAGAGGCTGTTAGAGTGGCGTCATCCTGTGTGATCCTCAGAAACAGTCCTGCCCTCAGCCGACCATGCTACCAGCTAAGGCAGAGGTTGTCCAACTCACTCTGTCCTGTGACTTCGCTGCCCACCAAGAGAAGTCCTTTTCTCCCATTCCACCCCTGCCACCTGACAGCCTTCACCAGAAAGGTAGAACTCCTGGACGACATGCTCATAGGCAGGCTGAACTTCAAAGGCCACCGCTAATATCCCAGAGTTCCCAAGGGGGACGTGCAATGACATGCAATGAGGCTTCTCCCATAAGATCCCCACTCCACAGGCATTTCATCTCTCATGCATTCCTTTCATCCTAAAAGCACACTTTGCTTGCAGTGATCGAAGAGATTCCCAAGAAGCTCTGGCTGGCTTGTCTCTTTCCCCTCCTGCTTTGCTGTGGTCAGATAATTCTGATTATTGATTGGGATCCAGAGCTTTTGTAAAACCCTCATCTTGATCTGCAGGGGATGCCATTTTGTCCCTTTGATGGTGTGTGGTCCATGTCCCAGGCCACTGAGATTACACCCAAGGTCTTGATTTTCATCTCCCTGATCCTTTCCGAGGTCAGTGTGATCTGGAAGACTGAGAGTCTCCTAGGGCTGCTGCCACCAAGTACAGCAGGTTTAAAACAGCAGAAATGCATTACCTCCCAGTCCTAGAGGTTAGAAATTCAAAATTAAGGTGTCTGCTGAGCCAAGGTCCCTCTGAGACTCTAGGGGAGGATTCTTCCTCGCCTGCTCCAGCTTCCTCGAGGATGTCCCAGGCGTCCCTTGGCTTGTGGCTGCATCAGTCCAGTGGCCATCTTCTTCCTGTATCTTTGCATCACATTCCCTCTGTGCATGCCTGTGTCCAATTTTTCCTCTTCTCATAAAAATACCAGTCTCATTGGATTAGGTGCCCACCATATTCCAGTATGACCTAAAATACAAATTTTAGCAACTATTCCACTGGCAATGGCCCTACTTCCAAACAGGATCCCATTCTGAAGTACTGTGTCCTTTTTAGGGGACACAATTCAAACCATAACAGATGGCCTTCACATTTAGGAAGGATATCTTTTCCTAGAGAAAGCCACTTTGGGTTTGAGTTTTGCCTTAATTTGCTTTGATATGATTAGTTTACCTATATCTTGGGTTTTAAGCTATTCAATAAAAAGCAACCCAGAAAAATAAAATAGAAAACAGAATACAAAAGAAAAGCTTCCTTCTATATGACAGATATAGAATACATGTAATTTATGAACTCTGAATAAAGTATCTAGACTCCAGTTTTCTTTCTATTATCTTGGTACTTATAGTTACTCTTTTATTATCCCTTTAATTGTTACTCTAGAGATTACAACATGATCCTTGGTTTATCAGAGTCCAGTAGAAATCGCTACTATAACTTCTTCCTAGACAATGCTTGGATCTTAAAACACTTAACTCCATTTATTGACTTCCCAATTTTAATGCTTCTGCTTTTGTGTATTTTAATTTGATTTATATTTTTAAATCCTGTATTATTTCTGTTGTTCCATATAGTTAGTAGGCTTTTTGGCTTACCATATATTTACTCTTTGTCCTTTATACTTGCCTGTGTCACCAAGCTCTCACTTGAGATGATTTTCCTTCTGCCATTCACTTCAGTATTTCCTCTTGTTTGGATAAACTATTAACAATTTTTCTCAGTTGGGTTTTTTTTAACTGAAAATATTTTTATGATCTCCTTGTCTACTAAGTTAGGCTCTTCTGGGTTTGTTCATTTGCTTTTTAGAAACAGCGTCTCGCTCTGTTGCCCAGGTGCTCAGTGGCATGATCATAGCTCACTGCAGCCTCGAACTCCTGGGCTCAAGAGATCCTCCCACCTCAACCTTTGGAGTAGCTGGGACTACAGGTGTGCACCCCTACACTTGGCTAATTTTTTTTTTTTTTTTTTCTGGTAGAGAAGGTCAGGGGTGGTCTTGCTAGGTTGGCTGGCTGGTCTGGAACTCCTGGTCTCAAATGATCCTCCCACTTTGGCCTCCCAAAGTGCAGGAATTACAAGCATGAGTCATTGCACCAGCCAAGTGGACTCTTTTGGAGGGCTTGCTAGAAGTCCCCCGATTTGGGTGGTGCCTGAACTTTTTTCTACTTGTCCCTGTTAGGTTGGTACAACTTTTCTCCTTCTCTGACTGCTTCATCTAAATTAGCAGATATCCCTAAGGGAAAAGTGGGCCCAAAGTGACAGGCTCCCCTCCAGAGGCTGCAGTGAGCTGAGATCATGCCACTACACTCCAGCCTGGGTGACAAGAGTGAGACTGTCTCAAAAAATAAAAATAAATAAAAAAGTATGGATTCTATAGATATTTGGGAGAACAGATCCTAAAAGCTGAAGTATTAGTCTCTCTCTCATTATTGGCTACTTGTGATCTGTAGCCCATAATTTACATTCTGAGTTTCTAATAACTTGTCCATAAAATGGCTGTGATGATAATACCATGTATGAGTCTCAAAGGAGATACTAATAGCCAATATTTCTTGAACTCAGGTCTTATCATCTGCCAGGCATTGAGCTGAGTTGCTTATTGATTCTCATTCTCTTGGTCCTCTCAACAACCTCATGAGGAAAATACTCATTTTATGATAAAACTGAGGCAACAACAAGGTTAAACAACTTGCACAAGATTATACAGCTTTGGCTGCAGAATGGTGATTTGAACCCATATGCTTCACCACTGCCTGATCCTGCCTCATACATCACACAGCCTGACTGTTGGCATTATAGAATAAAGATGACAGGACTGGGACAGGAAAGCTGCTGGGTGGCTGACAGCAGCATGAGTTTAGCTAGAAATGTAATTGCCTAAGAAAAAGGCTGGGGACAGGACTGGCCTAGCTTTTTTTTGGAGTCAACATCCGCCTCCCGGGTTCAAGTGATTCTCATGCCTCAGCATCCTGAGTAGCGGGGATTACAGGCATGCACCACCGTGCCTGGCTAATTTTTTGTGTGTATTTTTAGTAGAGATGGGGTTTCTCCATGTTGGTCAAGCCTGTCTTGAACTCCTGAGCTCAGGTGATCGGCCCACGTCAGCCTCCCAAAGTGCTGGGATTACAGGTATGAACCACCACGCCCAGCCTGAACTATGAAGTTTTGAGTGACATGAGCCACCCAGGGATTTGGAGGAGACTAGACATAAAAGAAATCCTACACTCCCATGGCTTCATTTTGCAAAGTGAAACCTATAGTCCCATGGCTTCATTTTGAAAAATTAGGCCGGGCGCGGTGGCTCAAGCCTGTAATCCCAGCACTTTGGGAGGCCGAGGCGGGTGGATCACGAGGTCAGGAGATCGAGACCAACGTGGTCAACATGGTGAAACCCCGTCTCTACTAAAAATACAAAAAATTAGCTGGGCATGGTGGCACGTGCCTGTAATCCCAGCTACTCAGGAGGCTGAGGCAGGAGAATTGCCTGAACCCAGGAGGCAGAGGTTGCGGTGAGCCGGGATCGCGCCATTGCACTCCAGCCTGGGTAACAAGAGCGAAACTCTGTCTCAAAAAAAAAAAAAAAGAAAAAAAAAAAAAAAAAAGAAAAATTAATCATGTTTGTGATAAGTTCATAATTTTTGTTTGTTTGTTTTTGAGTCAAGGTCTGGCTCTGTTGCCCAGCCTGGAGTGCAGTGGTCCAATATCGGCTCCCTGCAGCCTTTGCCTCCTTGGCTCAAGCCATCTTTACATCTCAGCCTCCTGATTAGCTGGGACTACAGGTGCATATCAGCATACCTGGCTAATTTTTGTATTTTTTGTAGAGACAGGTTTTTGCATGTTGTCCGGGCTGGCTTTGAACGCTGAACTCAAGTGATCCACCCCCATTGGCCTCCCAAAGTGCTGGGCTTACAGGTGTGAGCTACCACGCCCAGCAGTAGATTTTTGTTGAAGTATAAAACATATACAGAGAATGCGTGCTGAAAGTACTAAGTGTATGTCCCATTGGTTTTTAAAAGTGAATATATCCATGTAACCAGTACACAGATCAGGAAACAGAACATTACCAACTCCAGTGGCCTTCCTCATGCTGCCCACCCCATTCTAGTCACTACTCCATCCAAGGCTAATCAATATCTTGACTTCTAACATTATGGAGTAGTTTTGCCTGTTTGTGAACTTTATGTAAATAGAATTATACAGTATGTGCTCTTTTGTGTCTGGTTTCTTTCGCTCAACATTATATTGTGAGATACATTCCAATTGTGCCTGTAGTTGCAAATTGTTCACTCTCATTGCTGTGCCTATCACAATTCATCAATTCAGCTGTTAACAGGCACTTGAATGGTGCTTCTGTGAACTTTCTAGAGCCTGTATCTGGGTGTAAACACATACTCATTTTTGTTGGGTATAACCTATAATTGAAATTGCTGATCATAAGGTATGTATGATGGTTGGCTTTAGTAGGTACTGCCTCGGCTTCATTTTATACATGATGGGAAAAATAAATGCAGCAAGGGAAGAGATTTATCCAAGATCACCTGGCTGCTGAGCTAAGATTGGAACCTGAGTTTATTCTCTTCCAGTGTGGTGTGTCTAGGCCCCAATTTCAAGAAGGGGCTGCCTAGAGATTCAGCAGAGTCTCACACAACACACATTTATTTGATGACCTGTCCTTATAATCTAACCCCTTGTGTAAGATGAAAACAAGGACCAAGCATGAGCAGGGCTGCTGTTCAGTGGGGACATAATTGTAAATACCAGTTAGATTGGAGGGAGCTGGTACAAGGTCTTCTCCTCATCTTATCCAAGAACAGCATGGAGCATGTCTCTGACTAAGTAAGATTTAGATTCAGTCGACTTCAGTGCCAGACCCAGAGATGGTGCTTTCCCGTAGATTATCTCATTTAATCCTCCAAACAAAAACCAGATCAATTCACATTCTTAAAGATTCTAAAAGCATATCAAAAGCGAGTAGATGAACTCTGTAAGTAAACAGGAACAATGTAGAACAGAGCTTCTCAAGCAATCTGTGCTAAAGGACCAATTCATCGCAGAGCAATATTTTTGTAAATAAAATAAAAATTACTAGCAAAACTGAATGAAAAGATACTCAAAATATAAGCTTCTGATTCTCATTATTAGATTAAACAGAAATAAGTGTTGTTAAATTGCTATAAAAGTTTCTAAAAGCTCTCAATTTCTACATTTATATCATTGGCTAATAACGGTATCCAGATCAATACTGGTTTGCAGAGTATGCTGTGAGCAGCACCGATTTATGATTCATCACCCATTCCTACTGGTCTTTCGAGAGAAATTGATAATGATCTCACAAGTAGAAATGCTTGGGTAACAAGATATCGGCATAATATCGAGGCCCTGCAAACCATTCACACCAATGCAGGTTACTGCATACATTAACAGGACTTGATTGTTCTCCTGTCTATCTTCTAAACATTTCTTGCCCGGGAAGATAAAAGTTATGAATAACTTCCTTATTCTTTTCAATAGCTCGCCCCCAAATTTCATTGAGATGAACATAAACCCATTAGACTTTTCAATAGATAGCATTAAAAAGACTATTTACTCTGCAAGACTCTAGGAAAGCTTTGCCTTGAGTCTACCAGTCCTAAACTATTATATCATGATCCTTAGTCAAACTTAATCAAGCACCACCGCACTGAAAGGCCTGTCTCAATCAGGATTCTAAAACCTTGGAAATATCCCTTCCCCCACCCCAAGATGCTACTAAGACTCTGGCAAGGCAGGGCTCTCCTTATCATGGTGTACAAAAAATGCAGCTTTGCCTTCTTCCACAGCTTATTTTGCTGATATTTTCTGGGAGCTGCCATGCAACAATCAAGACTTTATTCTTCCATTTAGTGTTGCTCAGTGGTTTTCAAAGTTTAGTGTACATAACAATTACTGAGGAATATTATATATGCAAAAGCATGCATGGGCAATTGAAGGCATCTCCAAGGGTAATTTGATTATGCCACATTTAGGACTAAGCCTTGCATACAGATATTAGCAATTCTTGAAAGAACAGAGAAGCACAGACTGTTAGAGCCGAAAGTAGCCCTAAGTGGCAAGACATCAGTGTGTGAATCAGCTATTAATACATTGAAATCACCTGATGTAGTCTGTTTAAAACATACCTATCCCTTGGTTTCACCTGAGATGTACTGAATCAGGATTTCTGGAGATGGGGCCTGTGAATGTAGCAAAGTCCTAGGAGACTATGATGCACAATCGAGTTTGAGAACCACCGTTCTGTACCAACCATTTCATTTTGTAGATGAGGAAATGGAGACTCAGAAAAGGGAGTAAACCTTCCCAAGATCACACAGCTATTGAGCTTCGTGTCTCTTAATTCCCTGACAAGAGCTCCCCAGGCTGGAGATAGGCTTTTGGAGATGTCCTATATCTGATATCCTGAACAAAAATGATTAATGATGTAATCAAAACACAGTTCTATTTTGGCTTCCCACCATCCCTTTAAGATTTATTGGCTGGGAGGAGTGTAGTACTCTTCCCAGGCTAGCAGACATCATGACTTCTCTGCTTCTGGGTAAGAGGCACCAAGTAAAGTAGAATTAAAAAAAAAAAAAAAAAAGTGAAATTATGGCTCTGAAGCAAAGATAAAATGAACCTATACAGTGTTGAGAACCTACTGACTATCTTGTTGATTAAATTTTAGTTCTACTCAGAAACTGCTGCTCGTCAGTTTATTTAGTCTAAGGAAAGGTGGATGGGTTAATAAAAGGCTGAGTAACATCTCCTGGGAAGGAATTGCAGCTGGCCCTGACAGGAAGCGCAAGTGGGGTCTGGGAAAAGATTCAAGGTCCAGGCAGCTACTCCCCATTGTTTCCATTACTCAAACCACGTGGCTTCTTGAGCACACTTCTTCGTTCCATTTTTTTGTTTCCCTACTAGTTAGCATGCACGTGGCTAGAAACAGCCACCCCAGTCTTGACTGCGAATGATCATCAGTCACGTGGACATTCTGACAACAGTCTCCCCAGCTTAGGGCAGAGTCTTAAGTGGGGCTAGCCGATAGGCTGCTCTCCAGTAAAGCAGTAGCGCCCTTTGGCTCACGTGTTCACCCAGGTTCAATCAGCTGTAGCCTAGAGGGAAAGGGCCACACGGAGGAAACACAGTTGCCAAGGCGCTGTGAGTCTGTGTGTGAGAGAGAGAGACAGAGGGACAAAGAGCCCGAGTGAGAACTTGAGGTGCGCAAGCACAATAAATAACACATGCCTTTTCAGTCATTTCCAGTGTCAGTCCTTCCAACACTGCGCTTTGTGTGACTCCCCTGTTATCTCCAATGAGTCTGGTTGTCACTCTCTTGCTTTAACTTAGGCAGGGTGAATTTGAGGGAAGGTCCTGTAGGAGCTTATGGTTTTGCCTTTCCCATTCATGTTTCTGCCACCATGTGGGATCTTCCTTTGTATAAGCCACTGAGCTGCTAGAAACACGGATGTCTTACAAGAATAAGAAGCCTCGGCTCTAGCCTTGTGCACTCCAAGTTTTTCCGTCTTGGATGGGATAAGAGGTTGACGGTCATGGATAGGTTCAAGAGTGATTGATTGTGCCCACTTTGGCGGGGCCTGGACACATTTTGGTTCACTCCAATAATTTCTTCCAGGAGCTGCCGTCTCGTGGGCAAAAGACGTGGGTCTGATAACCCCACAGGCAGCAGTGCTGGGGAAGAGCCAGCTCGGCTGGAAGGCCCGGGGGCAGTAACAGGGTTGGGTCGGTTCTCAGATCTGCTTTGCGCCAGGCTGTGTGGTGGGTGCAGAGCCTGGGTAAATGAAGCTTTCCGCTTCGAGCGCTCCACACGGAGCACACACGGCCTCGAGTCCTGCGAGGGACAGTTTTGGGGCATCCTCCCCGCTTGGGGCAGGCCAGGGGCGCAGCTCCTTCCAGGGCAGAGGGCGGCGCGAGGGAGGGAGCGAGGGAGGGAGCGAGGGAAGGGAAAGGCGAGCGGGAGCTGCCTCAAATGCTTGGAATAATTCCGCTTCCGTTTGGAAAGCCGCAGCCTCAGTCCCGCCGCCGCCCGCCGCGTCCGCCCAGCGCGAGCTCCGCGTCCCGACCGGCCCGCGGCTGCCTGCGCCGCGCCATGGCCACCTCCCCGCAGAAGTCGCCTTCTGTCCCCAAGTCCCCCACTCCCAAGTCGCCCCCGTCCCGCAAGAAAGATGACTCCTTCTTGGGGAAACTCGGAGGGACCCTGGCCCGGAGGAAGAAAGCCAAGGAGGGTGAGTGCGGCCGGGTGGGCCGGGTGGGCGCTGGAAGCCTGAGGTGCGGGAGGGGCCGAGGGGCCCGGGCGTCCGGGCCGGGCGGGAGTGCGCCGCGGGTGCCCGGCGCGGTGGGGCGCGCGGGAATGCGTGCGCGCGCTTCCCGGGCACGTCGGGCGGGAGCGACGCGCGCCCCATACGGAGCCCTGGGCTCGCGGGCTCTCGGGGCCGCCCCGCCCGCTCGCGGCGGTCCGGCCGCCAGCTTCCTGGGCCGGGGACCGGGCCGACGCCCCCGCCGGGCCGTGGGCGGGCGCCGCGTGGCGGCCGGAGGCGGCGGGACCCGAGCCCGGGCCTGGCCCCAGCCCGCGGGCGGCGCGGTTCTGTAGGCCCTGCCCCGCCCTCTGCGCCCGAAGGCTGGCATTTCCCAAGTTTCCGCCGCAACTTTCCTGGGCGCCGTCACTCTCACTCGTTGCCTTCATTGGTCGTTAAAATCAGGTTGTTTCCTGGACCTGCTGACGTCCTCTGGCAGCGGCGTCGCAGTGTTGGCCTTTTCGGATCCTTTGTCCATCCCGAGGGCCGAGAAGGGCTCTGTGAATGGGAGTAGCTGGACATCGAGTGTTTGTTGAATGAATGAGCGGAAAATTGGCAAACCTAGCGTACGTTCGGTGTAATAATACATAGTAAACCCCCACCCAAGGAGAAAACTTGCGGGGGACACAAACATAGCCATGGGCCTCGACCCTGCTGTGAACTCAGGCATTCAGGGCTTTTGCAAAAACCTTCTCCCCGACACCGCACTCCACCGCACCCCACCAGGGTGAATTGAGGAGACCTTATACTTCAGGGTTTTGTTTTTTGTTTTCCCAGAGTGGTTTGCACGTAGAATATTTTTTCCCCAGGAGCAGATTTTGCATCCTGGTTTTTGGTTTGAAAACTGAGGTGGCAGTTCTCAAGCACAGTGGTGCTTAAGACAGAAGTTGAGTTAAACAATTTTATTTTAAACATTTTTTAATTGGTGCATGATGTACATAGTTTTTGGGCACATGTGATAATTTAATGTAATTTGTAAAGATCAAATTGTTACAGGAAAAGGGTCCCGATTCAGACCCCAAGAGAGGGTTCCTGGATCTCACGCAACAAAGAATTCAGGGTAAGTCCATACAGTAAAGTGAAAGCAAGTTTATTAAGGAAGTAGAGGAATAAAAGAATAGTTACTCCGTAGATGGAGCAGCCCCCAGGGCTCCTGGTTGCCCCTTTTATGGTTATTTCTTGATGTGCTAAACAAGGGGTGGATTATTCATCCCTCCTCTTTTTAGGTCATATAGGGCATTTGTAAACTGTCATGGCGCTGGTGGGAGTGTAGCAGTGAAAAGCAGCAGAGGTCACTCTCATCACCTTTGTGATTTTGGTGGGTTTTAGCCGGCTTCTTTACTGCAACCTGTTTTATCAGCAAGGTCTTTATGACCTGTATCTTGTGCTGAGATCCTGTCTCATCCTGTAAGTTAGAATGGCTGAACCTTTTGGGAATGCAGCCCCGTGGGTCTCACTCAGCCTTCTTTTACCTAGCCCCATTCAAGATGGAGTTGCTGTGGTTCACATGCCTCTGACAAAATCAGCGTACTCGGGATATCCATCACCTTAAATATTTGTCTTTTCTCTGTGCTGGATCATTGGAATTCTAGATATTTTGAAATATTCAATAGGTTATTATAAACTGTAGTTACTTTACCAGTCTAACACTAGGTCTTATTTTTTCTATCAAATGGTATATTTGTAACCGTGAATCAACTTCTCTTCTCCCCTAAAAAATGTTTTTAATAGATTGCTCTGTGAATTGGAAATAACCTTTTGAAAGCTGTGATTATGTGTAAAATGTGTTAGGTTTGTAAATTATCTAAAAGTATAAAAGCATCTTCAGTGTTGAGGATTATCAGACTTGATGAAGAACCAGACTTCTGTCCCCTAGATTGAAATAAGAAGTAGCAAAACACATACGAAAGTTTCTTCACAATTCGGTTATTTTGGTAACCCATTGAGTATTGTACAGTTGGTGGCAAATCATGAAACCCTGGCTTGGAAAGCTCTTTTCTAGATCATATTTCTAACTTCTTCCTCACAGCTTTCCTGACATAGGCTCATCCAGTTTAAGATGGGGCAGCTGAGAAATATTGAAGCTCACGACCTACCAGGAGAACCATCTTTACCTACTCTGTAGAAAGGTTTACTTTATATTTAGCCCAAAATTTCTCTCTCCATACCTACTGCTGTTGGTGGAGCCAGAGAATGAGTCCGAGGTGGACTTTTATTAATACCTTGCTGACGTAGGCTATCCTGCTTTCTAGAGTCTTCTCTCCACCAGGTCCAACATCCTCTATTCCTCACAGACATAATTTTAAGGCCCTTTGCATCCTGTCTGTTTAGTTTCAGTCAGGGTCGCTGCAGGAAAAAGAAGGCCAATTTAGTTGAGATTTTGAAAATAATTTAGTGAAGGGGCTATTGACAGAGCTGTGGGCAGGGTTAAGGGAACTCAGAAGGGATGCTGAGGTCCCTAGGGGCTAGCAACAGGGAGAAGCACTTACTACTCCAAGGCCTGAAGGGACAAGGGAAGCAAAATGGAACCTATTACAAGCTGGGGCTATGGATGAGGGGCTACTGGACAGGAGCTGTAATCATAGAGGGATGCAGCCACTGCCAGAAATATGCAGGCGGAGCAAGGAGAGAGTGACACAAGAAATGCACATTCCGCATTGTTCTCTCTCTTTTTGCCCTTGCATCTCCTACTGGTGCTGAACCCAGTGGGGAGTCATCAGAGCAAGGGATCTGGATAATGCAATATATAGAGGCAACTTCCTTAGGGCACAGAGCAGTGCAGAGAATAGATCACAGTAGGGACAGGGTAAATGGAGAATACCTAGCAGCTCAGCCTGTTAGCAGTCACGCTCAAAGTGAGCTCTCCAGAAGTCACCATAGTACAGTTGTAATGCAAATCAGCCAGCCCAGATTAGGACTGTCGCCTCCCTTATTCCAGCACAGACATTATGTTCTTTGAATGCAGCTAAGGTTGCTTTTCGCTATTCTGCCAGCTACGTCGCCCCATTGTGATCTCTCATTGAGCTTTGCTATCAGCTTACTCAAGACATTTTTATATTTGTTGCTCCTAAATCACACCCTTCCCTATCTTGGATTTACTCAGTTGGGTTTTTGAAACCAAGTGCAAGATCTTATTTTCATCCCTGTTATATTTCACTGTAAAGTCCCGATTCTGTCATTCAGTCTATCAGCTAATCCAGGGGCTGTAAATAGATGAATGGAAAGACACATAGCCTCTTCCGAAGGGCTGGCCACCACCCAGCTCCAACTGCTTGCTGCTGCACATGGTGTTTCTGCAAGCCCAGTCAAAGAAGGCAGTGAGTTGTTCTGAAATGACTGTCCTTAGTGAGTATGTGCTGGATCGCAATGATCAGTGCTGAAGTGATGGTTGGTAGGTGTAGGGCCCCATTAACCATCACTTCAGTAATAATAAGGCGGGGTCTTGCTCTGCATGCTGGATAAGCTCACAGCTTTATGCTCTGTAGAATCTGCCTTCTTCTACTTTCTCCCTGGTGTTCTTGAACTTGTCATTCCTCAAGATCACTGCCATTAGTCTGTCCACAAATTATCTCCATGCTTTAATGTAGAATTCTCCTGGGCCCAAGGACTCCCATTCATTCATTTGATACCTGCTGTGCCCCCCTGTAGGACACAACAAATGGAAAGATACAATACTTCTTAGAATATAGTTGACCCTTGAACTACATGGAGGTTATGGATGTTGACCCCCTGTACGGTCAAAAATCTGTGTATAGTTTTTAACTCCCCCAAAACTTAACTACTAATAGCCTACTGTTGACTAGAAACCTTACTGATAACAGTCAGTCAACACATATTTTGTATTACATACTGTATTCTTTCAATAAAGAAAACCAGAGAAAAGAAAATGTTATTAAGAAAATCGCAGGGGAAAATACATTTGCAGAACTGTGCTGCATTTATCGATACCATAAGTTTACATCATTTGTCTGAAATGGCGGGTAACCACAGCTGCACACCTCAATCTATGGTACATATCAAGCAATTCAACTCTTAGAATGTCATGACTTTCTCTGATACTTGGGAGTACTTCTAGTGTCTCTAGTGGCACTTCGTTAGAGTCCCATGGTGTTATTCAAGGTTTATGGTATTGCACTAAACATGATGAAAAATACACGAGAACCTCAAGAGATCACTTTTAACTGCCATACACAATTTACTGGAGAGATGAACTGTTCACGTGGAGATGATTAGCATCACATGGTGTTTTAAGCAGATATTTGCAGCACTTGAGCTCACCACAATAGCAACAGAACGTAGCCGTGGAATTATTACAGTAGTATAGTATGTACAACAGTTCATTTTGTGCAGTGAGGATTTAATACTGCACCTTTACGTTTACATTTCTCTCAGCTGCTTATGGCATCAGGTACGGTTTTTGTGTGTATGTGTACATTTCAATAAGTTCTAACTTTTTATGATAGATTTGTTTATATTTTATTGTAGCAAATGAGAAGGTAGACAAGTATCGATGTATATTTTATGTATTTATGACATGAGTAATTTTTTTTTATATTTCTAGGCTACGTGGTTTATCTGCAAGGTTTTTCTAATTGTCACAAATCTCCAAAAACATTTTCCCATATAGTTATTGAAAAAATTTGCATATTAAGTGGACCCTTGCAGTTCAAACCTGTGTTGTTCAAGGATCAATTGTATTATGTTAATAATTTCATGTAAAAAATGTCCTCCTAAGGAAACCTACATCATAGAGTGACATTGAGTCTCATAAGAATGCATTCAACTAGTCATCACTTCTGTGTTTTCCTAAGAAAAAGTAGTGTTAGAGTCCAAGAGAGAATAGGGGTTAAAAGCATGGTCTTTAGGATCAGACATATTTCAATTTGATTTCTGATTCAACCACTTACTTATTTTATGGCTTAAGACAAGTTCCTTAACCCCCGTAGGCCTGTGTGTCTTCATCTATAAAATGAGAATAAGAATTCCTTCTCTACATGGAAGTCGTGAAGTTTCAATGAGATCAAGAATGTAAAATGCATTGCATGGCACAAATAATGGTACCTATTAAAATTGACAACTCAATTTTCATTGGTCTTTGAAATCTGTAATAGTCTTTATTATGGACTGAATGGCTTTTTCAGGTTCTGTAAATAGCCTAGTAACCCATGATTGTAGGGAACCTGTGTGACACTATTTTGTCTGTTTAGGAGTTAAGGGATCTTTCTTTGCAGGTGAGATCTTCCTGTTTCCCAAGATGTCACATTTCAGCACTTTATGACAACCATCCTCAGACCCCAACCCTCCATTCCTCTTTTTCTTATGGTGTCTTTCTTACGATGTCATAAGAATACCATTCTTATGAGTTGTAGCTTAAGTGGCTTTTGTTTTTCTCTGCTGATCTTTTTCTTTTTCTTTTGGGTTTTCAATCCCATTTCTGTTGGACATGGCCCTTCTGTGTAGATTCTTAGACTACCGTTTCAGAGTCTACTTGCCAGAGGGCCACTTTCAGGTTTTTTTCTCTGAATCTGTCGTCAAGACTTGCTCTTTTGAGGAACAACATCTTGAATTGTACCTGTCTGCTGAAGGCATCTGAATTAGGCTGGCAGCACTGGTCATTCCTGTCATTTACTCATTCACTTAAGTTTTTATCCCCCAGAGTTTTACATTTTAATCAGGACCTGAAGTATCCAATGAAGGCTTTAATTTCTTAATTCTTCTAATAGTCCTGGTTCTTACCACTTGATTATCGTTGGCTGCCCAGTGTCGCTGGAGAAAAATCCACAAACCTTGCAACAAATGTATGGTTTCTAGAGTGAGTAGCACCCTTAGCACTGCAGAGCTATCCTTTTCTTCTAATCAGTATGCATTCTCCTTTTTCTAAAATATATCTTTTCTCATAGTGACGGGGTCTTGCTATGTTGCCCTGGTGGGTCTCAAACTCCTGGGCATATCTTTTTCTTAATTTTTTTGATATTTCTAGATCACATGGTTCATCTGCTGCAATTTTTTTCAAATTGTTGCAAATCTCAAAAAAATTTCTAATACATTTATTTTAAGCATTTACATGTCAGTGGACTCTTGAAATTCAAACCTGCATTGTTCAAGGGGCACCCCTTGAACAGTTGGATCCATGTTACTGTCCACAGCCCCCAAAACCCTTCCCTGGATCTTCAGATAGAAAATTGAGACCAGCTATGAGCTCCTTCAAGTTCCCTTTCTACCATATCTGCCCAGTCTCATCCAAATATGCAACTGTCCTTTTGTGCTCCCTTCTGGCCCTAGTCCCTTCCAAGGAGGTCCCCTCTTTCCTCATTCGTAAGGGCATTTCTTCCAGTTTCCTCCCAGACTTGGCATAGCCAGATATGCTATTTCTCATTTGCCATCTTTTTCGGCCACTCTGTCACCCTGACGTTCTGTAAATATGCTTGAGTCTTTCCCATTTGGAGAAAATCTCCTGATACTGCTTTCCTTTTAAGCTACTCACCAGATGCCTTGAAAGAGTTAGCTCTGCTTGGCTTCTCTTTTCTTATCTCCTAGTCACTTTCTGATCTATTATTTCCATCTTTCAGTAACTATTTATTGAGTGCCCAACATGTACCATGCACCGTACTAGGTGCTAGAAAGGAAAACAAAACAAAAACTCCTGCCTTCCTGGAGCTTACATTCTAGTAGGGGAGAAGATAATAAACGAGATTAAATTGGTAACGTGTGTATTTTGTTTGAGTGTTAGTTAAGTGCTAGAGGGCAGAATAAAGCAAGAAAAATCGAAATGGAGGGTTGTGGTCTGAGGATGGTTGACGATATTAAATAGGATTGCTAGAGAAGGCCTCACTGAAAACGGTAGATTTGAGTCCCAATCTGAAGGAGGTGAAGGAGACAGCCATATGTATATCTTGGGAAAGAACATTGCAGGTGGAAGGAATGGCAGATGCAAAGACCTTGAGGCAGGTGTGGACATGGTACATTATTGAGGACCAGCAAGGAGGTTGATGTGGCTGGAGAAGAGAGGGAGCATGACTGTGGAAGTGGGGTTGGTCCCAGGTGTGATGAGAGGAAAGGCAGAGGCAGGTTGTGTAGGGCCCTGGAAGCCCTTGTAAGACTTGGGCCTTTACTCAGAGTTAGATGGGCAGGCTTGGGAAAATTTTGTTCAGAGGAATGGCATGATCTCATTTCTGTTTTAACTGATGGTGTTAAGTGACTTAAGGGGGCAGAGATGAAGCAGGGAGATGAGGCAAGAAGTTTCTAGAATGAGGCTGGGCATGGTGGCTTATGCCTGTAATCCCAGCACTTTGGGAGGCCCTGTGCATGGATTGCTTGAGCTCAGGAGTTCAAGACCAGCCTGGGCAACATGGCGAAACACCATCTCTACAAAAAATTAGCCATGGGTGGTGGTACACAGCTGTAGTTCCAGCTACTCAGAAGGCTGACATGGGAGAATATCTTGAGCCCAGGAGTTCAGGACTGCAGTGAGCTGTGCTTGTACCACTGCACTCCAGTCTATGTGACAGAGACTTATTCCAGTAAGTCTGTGTCTCAATAAATAATAAATAAATAAATGAAGGCTAGTAGAATGACCCAGCTGAGAGATGGTAGTGGTCAGGAATAGAGTGGTAGCAAGGGAACGAGTGAGTGTCAAATTTTGGATATATTTTGAAAATACAACGGATCTTGATGAAAGATTGGATGGCAGATAAGAGTAGAATTAAGACGACTCCAAAGGTTTTGGTCTGGGCAACTGGAAGGATGAACTGATTTTAACGGAGTTGGGGAATCTTGCAGGAGGTCAGCAACTTTTTCTGAAAGGGTCAAATAGTAAATATCTAAGGCTTTAGGAGTTCTATGACCTGGTTTGCACTATTCAATTCTGCCTTTGCTGCCAGAGACAATAGGTAAATGAACAAATGTGGCCGTGTTTCCATAAAATTTTAGTATGGACACTGAAATTTGAATTTCATGTGATTTTCATGTGTTACAAAATATGCTTCTTTTGTTTCCTCTCAGCCATTGAAGCAAGCATGTACAACAGCCTGAATGTACAAACTATTCTCAGCACTCAGGCTGTACAAAATAGATGGCAGCCTGCGCGTGACCCAAGGGTTGTTTGCTGCCTCCTCCTCCGTTTGATTCCCCATGTCCATTCATTTCTTAGGAAATCATGCTGAGTCTCCCCTCTAAATATCACTGCTTTAATTCAGGCTTCGCAAGTGCTCTACATTGATCATTCATTTTCAAAATTTTTACTCTATTTTCCACCTGAAATACTGTGTTAGCCACCCAGATAGGCTTCCTATCTTGGGTCCATTTTTGTTCAACCCATTCCTCCTCCTTTTGCCACTACATTGTTTTTTAAAGCACAAAGATAACTTCTCTTCAGGACAAAGGTCTTAGCATGCCATCCACGGCCTTCACAACTACTCCTTCCTTTACCTTTTTGGTGTCTCTTCTAATTCCCTTCCAAGAAATCTCCATTTGTTACCATGGCAAGCCACTCTTTATCCCCCAAACACATCATGTTCTTTCACGTGTTTGTGCTTTTACATGCTGTTTCATATTTCTGGAAAGACCTTTTCCCTTTCCTATACAACCAACTCCTATTCATTCATAAAGACACAACTCAGAAGTCCCCTTCTGCATGAAGGCTTCCACAGTGCCTCCAGGAAGATGAGATGCTTCCTCCTCTGTGGTCCCTTGTCTGTACTCTGTGCTAGCACTGGCCATGTTACATTGCAGCCACTTGTCACACACACTATGGTAAGAGCCCTCCTGCTTATCATCAAACACATAGATATTAGAATTTCTGTGGAATGAATTTTCCCCATATTTGCCTTGGTGAAAATAGCCCAGCATTAACTGGCTGTGTAATCTTAGACAAATCTCTTTCCCTTTTGGTGTTATTTGCCCATTTCTAACATTAGAAGATTAGGCTAAATAACTTCTTAGGCCCTTGCTGCACTGGTATTCTGTGATTTCTGAGCTCTTATTTCACCAGGCTTCTCTCAAATTCAGTTTTATTGTCTGTGTAGGGTGGTCTGGGAATTACATCATCACAAAGACCTCTTTCTTTCCTGTACTAATGAAGGCACCTCTGTGTCGGGAGGAGGAGATGGATACCAGGATAAGTGGGCGCCGGCCCAAGGACACCTCCATGTTAGGAATCAGCCTTCTTGTCTCATGGAATATCTCTATTTGGTTAACAAGCACAGTTCCTAATTATGTTCCAGCCATTAGTCTAGGAGAAGAGGTGAAATCCTCATGTAAACGTTTGTAAGCATCTAAAATCTCCACTTGCTGTCATGGAACAAAGAACATTTGAGGAAAGCCCTACTATTATTTCAAAAATAAAATACTTTAAAAAAGTAGATGTAAACACGTTCTGTTAGGTTTTCAATAGGTTGTGCAGCCTGAAATCAGTAGGAAATCCAATGAGGGCGTTGCCTGAGGGCCAGAGCGCCAGCACACGGAGGCCTCTGGCGTAGGCACTGGGCAGCGTCCTTCCTTTTTTTTGTTTACTCTGCAGACGCCATGAGGGGAACAGTTGTGTTTGTTCTGCTTGCTTTGGTATCTTTGGTGACTAGCATAGTACTTAGTTCTTAACAAATGCTCCCTAAAATTCTTAACTAACTGTCTGAATCATCACTGGGTATCTTATTCTGTAAATAATGCAACCTAAAGCTTTTAAAAAAAAAAAATCATACTACTTTCCTTTGGATAAAGTCCTAAAAGTGCAATTACAGGGTCAGCGTGTGATAATTAGCTTGTTTATCATCAATAGGTTAAAACTGATAGTGAAGAAGAAATGATTGCCTTTGGGTCTGGGTGATCTCCCTGATAGGTTGCTTGGAAGTAAAACCAACATTGTGAGGCTGAAAGTTTCTGTTTGCCTTGGGCTGGCAGGACCAGGTTACCTAAGGGGTGAGATGGGAGGGTGATGGGTCAGGGAGAGGACATTTTCAGTCTGGCCAGTAACATGCTCAGAGGCAGACCTTTATTTAAGAACATTTCTCTATGACCATTTTGCCATCCACATATGGCCCTGTGTGTCACCCCAGTGTCTACTCCCTTCTGACAGAGCCCAGGGTGTGGTTGCCTTGGGAACGGCCATCATTGAAGCTGCCTGGGAAGCACGGCCATCATCCCTTCTTCCCCTCTGAGCCCTCGCCACTCCTGTGTGAGAGCCAGTGGAGTTCTAGTCAAGAAGTCTCTTTCTCTTGCACACTTTTCTCCCCACCTCCGAACTTCTGAGTTCTTGGACTTAAAACAAACTTGGCAGAGACACATGGGAGGTAATCGCAAGACAGTGGGCTGAGTGCTGCAGTAGACATATTTAGGTGGAGCCCTTAGGAGACATGGTGATTTCAAGCTGGGTCTTGAAGCCAGCAAAGGGAATCCCCCTTCCACCCTTTTCCCCTCCAGGGAAACAAAAGAAGGGATGGGCTTTGGGAACCTTCCAAGTTTCAGCTAGGTTTTGACAGAGTGGGTTGGGCTGATGCCTCAGGGGCTCAGTTTCCTTTACCTGCCTTGGAACTCAGTAGGCAGGTATCTCATTGCATCTCTGAAGAGTGAATCTGAGCCAGTTGGAGCATATCATTATCACACCTGACACCTCAGGGAGTATTTTTGGGGAGTCACTGGAGGAGGTGGATGCTCTCCCTGGGAGGGATGTGTCAGAGCATTTATTTCATCATTGAATCATACTCCATTCCGTTCACTCATTCCCTTATCTCTTTTAAAATCCAGAGGCAACTCCCATCTTCTACTCTGAAAAGCAGCCTGGCTCTGAGGAGCCGTGAATGAGGCTCTTCATGAAAATGCAGCCCATCTCCTGGGGATGATGATGGACTATCAAGGGGCACAGCTGGCGGCCTGTTTCTGCTCCCTCAGTAACATAAACCCAGGTGGAGCAGACTCTGTGCTCATTTCTTTCCAGGATACATTCATAGGCAGAATCATTAATCTGCCAATTACGGTATTACATTGACTTTTCAATTCAAAACAGTTATTCTGAAAGCATTTTTTGTCTTGGCCAGCGTGGTTTTGGCTGTGGGATGTGTTGGGAGCCCTTGGTGGGGATGGGGAAGGAGAGAAGAATTCAGGAGGGGGTCTGTAGTTCTAATCACCACATTTAGGAAGCAGGGCACACCAGGTCTTTTGAGGTGGGCAGCGAGATGGCAGGGTGCAGAGATTCTGAGCAGAGAATTCCTGGCATCTCTCAAGTACCTGAGTCCTGAATCAAGGAGACTCCTCAGAGTCCAGGGTGAGGTCTCAGATTCAGAGTCCTGGGGACAGAAGCTGGCAGAATGTAGCAGGCAGGTTACGACCCTAGCTGAGTAGGTAAGGGGCAAAGGTTGCTGTAGTCTCTATGTGGAATCAGAACTCTTTGGCCCTGCAAAGTGGAAATTGGTGGGGAGACTCACAAAGGGACCCTGGTTCTTGCCTCCCTCGTCCCATTCTCCCACATTTGAGACTTGGAACTAAACTTTCCTTTCTGTTGGGAGGGGTTTTTCTATTTACCATAAGGCTGAGCTCTCCCTGGCTCCGAGCCCTGGTGAGGCAGACCTGCAGATGACAGGTAATTAATAATGACAGCTGGGAGAAGCTGGGGCAGCAGGAACCAACAGTTTTGATGCTGTTTGCAAAACACAGGAGGAGGGTAACACAATTCCATTTTAAAGCAGCTCTCAGGATACAGGCGAGTTATGAAATAGCCCCATGTAAGGAGTAGCAGCTGCCTCTTGGCTGAATGTTGCAAGGCCTCTCTTGGTGGGCTCAGCAGCTCCTAGCAGCTCCTTCAGCACATGCCCAAGTTCCCAGAGAACAGAATGATCCCTTCGCCTGCACTTCCTCCATGGCCATCATTACAGTAAATTGCAAGGCTCTCATGATGACTACAGAGAGGCAGATTGATTTGTTCCTTCTGATTGTCACTGTGCTGAACGTGGCCGGGGTGATAGGCACCCAGATTTCACACCTCATAATGGCCCTGCCAGGGTGGATGTTAGCACAATTGGGACCTGACGCTTCAATAAATCTGAGACATTCTGCTGTGGAGATCAAAGTTCAGAATTACCTAAATTGGTGTTGGAGCAGGTGGGAAACAGGAGTCCAGGACCATTGGCTAGATGGCAATTGTCGTTCAGTTTGTGAAACCCAAATGTCACCTCTTCAGATGATATGACATCAATTTAAGTAATTTGGGCTCCCAGCTACCTAGCCCTTTCAGTATTACTGGTTCTGGGAAGTGTGATTCATGGTCTAGCTTATGCTCTTGTATGAAAAAGAAAAACAACACTCCTGCTTTTATCTCTGGGTTGGAAGGCTGTGTTTGTGCAGGGTTGGTATCAATGGGTTATCAGTTTTCATGTGAGTGTGGACGACAATTTCATCTCCTACCTGTATATGCTGGTAACTCCCTAAGCCACACTTCCAGCCATCACCTCCCATCTTCACTTCAGACTCAGTAGCATGTGTGTGTCATGTCATTGTCACTTGCACACAGAGATGGACCTGGATTTTAACACAGAGCACGGAATTCCCAAAGACTTCTTATGAGCTGGGAATGTGCTTTGCCTTCTGATGGAAGCTTAAGTCCAGAGGAGAGGTGGTCTGACCCGTTTGGGGGAGTGGGTACTTTTTTAATACAGTGTCTTTATTGAGATACAGTTCACCCATTTAAAGGCATAATTCAGTAGTTTTTAGTATATTCATAGTTGTGCAACCATTGCCACAGTCAATTTTAGAGCATTTTTATCCTCCCAAAAAGCAACCCTGTACCCATTAGCAGTTACTCCCCCTCCCCTCCCCATTTCCTAACCCCAAGTCATCACTAATCTACTTTCTGTCTCTCTGGATTTGCCTACTCTGGACATTCCATGTAAATGGAATAATATATATTATTGTAATAATGGAATAACATATATATGGAATGGAATAATAGAATATATGGTGTTTTGTGACTGGCCTTTACACTTAGCATAATATTTTCAAGGTTTTCTCTATGTTGTAGCATGTATCAGTACTTCATTCCTTTTTTTTTTTTGAGATGGAGTCTCACTCTGTCGCCCAGGCTGGAGTGCAGTAGTGCGATCTCAGCTCACTGCAACCTCTGCCTCTTGGTTTCAAGCAATTCTCCTGTCTCAGCCTCCCAAGTAGCTGGGATTACAGGCACCATGCCCAGATAACTTTTGTATTTTTAGTAGAGATAGGGTTTCACCATGTTGGCCAGGCTGGTCTTGAACTCTTGACCTCAAGTGATCTGCCTGCCTTGGCTTCCCAAAGTGCTGGGATTACAGGAATGAACTACCGCACCTGGCCACTTCATTCCTTTTTATGGCTAAAAAATATTATTTGGATATCCCACCTTTTGTTTATTAGTTGATGAACACTTGGATGTTCGTACTTTTTGGCGATTATGAATAATGTGACTATGAATTTTCATGTACAAGTTTCAGTGTGAACGTATATTTTTATTTGTCTTAGATATATATCTAGGAATATACACCCAAGTATATTTTAAAACTTTACAGAGTTCAATGCACATCTCCTCAGTCCTGAGCCTTATGAGATATCTAACTGTTAACCCAGAAAGGTATGCACTGTGGGTCTCCTTCTTCCTTTTTTTAACCCTGACTAGGACACCAGAGACATGCTGCATCTTGTATTAGGTGTTTCATCTTGCAGAATGACTGTGCTCCTGAAATATTTCCTATGAAGAAAATTGTCACAATCCTGTTACATCACTGGCTTTTATTGTCAAATTGGAAATTGTTGACTGGAAACAATTTTAACCCCAAATTGTAAAAGAAAAAAAAAACAGAAAAGTAGCAAAGATTTACACATAAGTGAAATGTAGACATTCTCAATGATGTACCATTATTTTTCAAATAATATTATTAATAACAACAACAATAGTAATATAAGTGCATCAGGGACAAGCACTTATAAAGTGCTATTATGGGCCAGGCAATGTGATAGCTTTACATTTATTAATGTATTTGGTCTTCCCAACAACCTCACAAAATAGGTATTAATATTATTGGCATCTTTGCCCCTTTACAGATGAGGAAACTGAGGCACAGAGAGGCCGGGTAACTTGCCCAAAGTCAAAGCTAGTGTACTAGTTAAGATAACATTAGCTGCTGTAACAGATAAGGACCAGGTTCTTGGAATCTTAACATAGTAAGCTTATTTCTTGCTTGCAGCAGAACCTGGTGGCATTGTTTTTGATTGCGTTGTCTGAGAAAGAAAGCAAGGACTCAGTGGGAGGTCTTGGGGGACCAGCCTGAATGTGGTGGATGTCAAATCTGCCACTTCCTAGTGGCCAGAACTCAGCTATGTGGCCACACCTAAGTGCAAGAGAAACGTAATTTTGTTCTTGGCCCCGGGGGAAAGGAAATGGGTTTGGGCAAACACATGCTTCATTTTGCTACTGGTAGCAAGTGGAAGACATGGATTTGAACCCAGACAGTCTGGCTGCAGAAGTTCGCTCTTGAGTGGCACACTCTTCCACCTTTCTCTGAACAGTAGCTCAGAGGCCTGGGGAAAATGTGTGGTTGCACAGGTTTTTACTCAGTTTTCTTCCTACATATAACTACATTTGGTTGCTTAGATGCTGCTGAAGTTACTGCCTTTCAGAAAAAGAAAAACAGTAAAAACCAATATTGAGCAAGTATTTGCTCTATGCCAGCCACTGTTCTAAGCATTTTACATATTCTATTTTATTGAATTTTTATAATACCCTATTGGATGGGGAATTATTGTTATTTTCATTTTCCAGGTGAGGAAGCTGCAGCAGAGAGCTTGGTTCCATGTCCAAGGCTATATTATTAAGAGAGGTATCACTGGGCTTCGAATGCTCCTCACACAACCACTGTGCTAGGAAGGGATTGAAGGGAAGAGGGAAAAAGATGAAAAATCCAAAGCCACCAGAGACACAATTTAAAGTCAAAACCCAGCTAGTCGTTTGGATCGTGTTTCAAACAAATCAACTTCTACAAGTCACTTAGGAGACTATCAAGAAAATGTAAACACTCATGGGATATCTGAGGATATTAAGGAATCTTTGTTAACTTACTGGGTGTAAGAATGATGTTGTGGTTTTCTTTCCTTTTTTTTTTTTTTTTTTTTTTAGGTATATACTGAAATGTTTGTGGATGACATGATACAATGTCTAGGATTTGCATCAAGTAATGCAGTGTAGGGGTCAAGGTGAACATGGAATCAAGAGTAGGCACAAGTTGTTCCGTATTATAGAATGGTGGTGGGTATGTAGAAGGTTGCTGTAGTATTCTGTCTACTCCGGGTATATCTAAAATTTTCTGTTATGATTACAGTCATCCCCCTGTTTACACAGGAGATTGGTCTCAGGACCCTTGTTTATACCCAGATTCAAGCACACTCAAGTCCTGCAGTCAGTTCTATGGAACCAACCTATATGAAAAGGCCCTATGGGCTGGGCGTGCTGGCTCACGCATGTAATCCCAGCACTTTGGGAGGTGAGGCAGGCGGATCACCAGCGGTCAAGAATTTGAAAACAGCTTGACCAACATGGTGAAACCCCATCTCTACTAAAAATACAAAATTAGCCAGGCGTGGTGGCTGCTCATGCCTTTAACCCAGCTACTCAGGAGGCTTAGGCAGGAGAATCGCTTGAACCCGGGAGGCAAAGGTTGTAGTGAGCCGAGATCACACAGCCATTGCACTCCAGCCGGGGCAACAAGAGCGAAACTCTGTCTCAAAAAAGAAAGAAAGAAAGAGAGAGGGAGAGGGAGAGAGAGGGAGGGAGGGTCCTATGGAGGTTTTTGCATGGGTTTTGCATGTTGCAAATACTTTATTTTCTATCCATGTTTGGTTGAAAAAAATCCACATATACGTGGGTCCTCACAGCTCAAACTGATGTTGTTCAAGTCTCAAGAAAGAAAGAAAGAGAGGGCGGGAGGGCACTATGGAGGTTTTTCCATGGGTTTTGCATGTTGCAAATACTTTATTTTCTATCCATGTTTGGTTGAAAAAAGTCCACATATGAGTGGGTCCTCACAGCTCAAACTGGTGTTGTTCAAGGGTCAACTGTATGATTTTAAAAAAAGACTTCAATGAATGATGAGTGTAGATCAGGTGTCCCCAAACTTTTTACACAGGGGGCCAGTTCACTGTCCCTCAGACCGTTGGAGGGCCGCCACATACTGTGCTCCTCTCACTGACCACCAATGAAAGAGGTGCCCCTTCCTGAAGTGCGGCGGGTGGGGGGGGGGGGCGGATAAATGGCCTCAGGGAGCCACCTGTGGCCTGCGGGCCGTAGTTTGGGGACGCCTGGTGTAGATGTAGACGTTCTGTAGTCCCCAGATAGTAAACTAAGAGTGTCAAACATGTTTGCTGAAGAAGAGCTTTACACAGGTCTTCTGGGGCTCTGGGAGTCATTAGTCAGCTATTGAACTCTGATTCTGAGATACTCCTGGAGGCAGTGGTTAGTGCCTGAGAATCAGGCTGCTGAAAATGGGCACTGGACCCTCTAAAAGGTAGAAGCACAGGCTTCCTGGGTGACGGGGAGGCCAGGCCAAAGTCTGGGCTCTGTCCTGGCCAGATTGGCTCAGCCTGGGTTAGTTGTTCAACCCATGACTTATATCTTGCTTGAAAGCCCAGACCCCAGGTGCAATTTAATTAAACAGTGAAAATCCATCAAAGACTTGACCTCCTCCACTGGCCAATTCTCTTGAGTCCCAGGTGAAGCTTGCTCACGGCTGGCCAGGAGGACCTCCCAATTCTCCTAAAATCAACAGCCAACACTTGGCAGCCCAGCTTCTGACCCAATGCAAATTAAGCCTGGCATTTGGAGATGGTATTAAATGTCCTAAATCAATATTTTGGAGGCAGGATCAGAACAATTAAAACCCTGCTTTCCTATTCAGATCACTGGAATATGTGTGAATATAAGATTTTCAGTTCTCTTTAAAAACTCAGAAGGTTGACAAAGATTATGCTTGGCAATGCTCTGAGCATATAGTCTATTCCATCTTCAGCATATTGTCCTTTTATTTATATACGTATCCAACATATGCCAAGCACCTAGGGGCCTCCATGTATGATATCACATTTAATCCTTACAGGAACCTGGGAGGTCCCCGTTTTACAGATGAGGAAACTGAGGCCCAGAGAAGTGAAGTGACTTGTCCGAGATCTCCCAGCTACTGATTGGTAGAACAGGGATTTCAATTTGGTTTCTTCATACTGAAGTCTAACTCTTTGCCCCCTATAACACAGCTGACTTTTCTGAAGTATTTATTTTTCATTCATCAATAATTATTAATAGTGATAAATTCACAGTGACAATAGAAACTGTTTAATAATTTGCCATTTCTCTAGTTTTTAAAGGTGCTGATAGTTTGTCCGTTTGTTCAACAAATGTTGATTGCGAGGCAAGCCTGGGCGGTTGGTGTCTGGGTCCTGGAAGCAAAGAGCCTGATTCTAGCACACACTGGCTGTGTCACCTGGGACAGGTTTATCATTCTCTCTGAGCTCCAGACTCCTTATCTGCAAATGGCATGACTAGCACCCGTCTCATAAGGTTGCCTTGAAGATGAAAGGAATTGTTACTTGTGAAGTGTTTAAAATAGGGCCTGGCCTTCAGTGGCCATTCCAGAAATAGGATCTCCTGCCAGGCATGGCCCAGGCTCTATGTCTTTGCTTTCATGGAACTTCCTCTTGTTCAGAGTGTTTAACCAGTTGATATTATGACTTCTAAGTGTATTAACCCGGCTAAAACTGTTTAGGTTTATGGTAAAACAGAATCTTTAAAGGATAGAAATATAAACTGAAAAGTAAGGGCCCCCTCTTTCTCACTTCCAGGCTTTGATGGTAATAGTGTAGCCTGTCAGAAATGCTTGTTTTGCAAACATATGTGCTTGTTTTTATGCAGCTGCAATACTGTTGTTAAGAGCGTTCAGCCGTTTGTTCTTTTTCACTTACCTGTTTATCCTGGGTATGTTTCATATGGGGATTGGCCTCATTTTTATAAACAGCTTTATGCATTGCTTGGATGTGTCAATGCATAAAGGTGTTTAGTTCCCTATTGATGAACATTTAAGTTTTTTAATAGACTGGAGATAATGTGATCATATCTTTATTATTATTTTTAGAGATGGGGTATTGCTTTGTTGCCTGGGCTGGACTTGAACTCTCGGGCTCAAGTGATCCTCCTGCCGTGGCCTCTCCAGTAGCTGGGACTACAGGCATGAGCCACTGCACCCAGCTTAAATTATTTTAGTGTTTTGCTATTTTGAACAATGCTGTATTAAACATGCTTGCAAACAATATTCTATGTCAGAGTATTTATCTGCACGATAAATTCTTAGAGGTGGAATTGCTGAGGTAAAATATTTTTAAGTTTGGATTTTACCACATTGCTCTCCAAAAAGGAAATGCTAGGCAAGGAAAACACCTACGCACATTTTAGTAAAACTCTTATTTCTTCTTAAGAATTCAGTCTTGAAAAGAGAGGGTGGAAACTGAAAGTTATCCCGATCTCTAATTTTATTGGAAATACTTCTCTTTGGCCACATATTTTTAGGCAACAAGTTCTCAGGCTCCTAACTTCAATTCAGCACGTTGGTCCAGAAAGGATGTTCTGAATTTCAAGGTGAAATCCTGTGTGTTCTTAACCATCTCCCCACTCTCAAGTCCCCTGCCCCGTTTTCTGGGGGCAGATTTTTTTTTTTTCCCCTTCAACTTTGAGGATAAATGTTTAGAGATTTCATACTTCTCTGGATGCGGAGGGCCCCGATTTCTGACTAGAGAAGGAAGTCACGGAAGAGCATCTCCACGTGGAGTTCTGAAGCGCCTAGTTGCTAAGTGTTCCACTAGCCCAGCACAGGCCTCTCTGCCCCCTCGAATTCCTCCAGGCCCCGAAACAGCTGGCCCTGCCAGTGCCCTTCCCTCTGCTTCCAGTCCATTTGGCAGGGAGAGATGAGACCTGTTAACAAGCTGATTTCCTTTTAGGGATGACTGCGCGACCAACCCCTGACCAACTAGGAGCAGACACCCAAATGATGAAGACAATAAATCACATCCAAAGCCATGCTGAGGAGGGAGTGTTGAATGACTCACCAGCCTCTGCATCCTCTGTTATATTCCAAGAGCTGCCTTCCTTGGGACTTAGATCACTCCCTGGGAACAGCACCCCAACCAGGTTGCAGAGGAAGACCAGCTGCTGTTTGCTGGCCCGTGTGACAGGGACCAGCTGAGGGCCCTGGCTGGAAACAAGTTCTGGATTTTTATTTTGGCCTGGTCTTTTGAATAGGCTGGTGAACTTGGCTATTGTAAGAGCCCTGACTGGGCTAGGCACAGGAGGACAGGGATCCCTAGAGCTTAAGACTGTGAACCCCCAGAAATGAGAGGGCATTTCTACTTTTATAAGGGGTTCACAGTCTAGCTTCTAGGGACCCCTGTCCTCCTGTGCCTGGCCTAGTGCCCTGGAGGGAGACAGACCTAATAGCTTGGTGACCCTGGGCATGTCAGTTCATTTCTTTGAATCTTGGTTTTCCCATCTACAAAATGGGCATAAGAACTCAGTACCCGATCTCTAGTGTTAATAATTAAGGAGCTAATTCATGTTAAGTGCTTGGCATGGAACTGGGCTCATATAAAGCACTTAATATTTCTTGCTGTTATTACCACACATACCATTCCTCTTGACTCATGTTGCAAATAAGACATTGGGAGATGTGGTCTGACTGTGGCTGTCACCTATGCTCATGACTTGTAATAATAATAGCGGGCGCTTATTTAGAGCTTTTCGTGTTCCAACGCGTTGTATTTATTGACTTATTTAATCCTGCCGAACCCTATGAGTAACTATAAGATAGGTTCTGTTTTTATCCTTATTTTATGCATGAATAAACTGTCTTGTCATGGACAGGTAGCAAACAGTTCCCAGGTTGATGCTGGGCTGCAGATCACACCCTGTGTAGCACTGACCTAGATAAACACTGTTTGCATTTTACCGTATTTCCAAAAATGTTTTGTGTTTTGTTGTTTTTAGTTTGTATATACTTTTTAATTTTTTTCTCTCTACATTTCCCATTACAATGTACAGAAAATAATTCTCGTATATTTTCTTTAGTGACTGTAATGTAAATAATCTATGCCATTTGGAAGATGTACGGTAGATTACCTTTTCCCTTGGTGCTGGAGCTTAAGTATGTTTCCAGTTACTTGCTATCATAAAAATACATTGATAAAGTTTTATGTAAATTTTTTTCTATAGGTAATGTTATTACTTCTTTAGGGTAGATTTCCTAGAATGGAATTACTGGGTCAAACATTATGAAGACTTTTAAATTTCTCAATAGATGGCAGGAGGATTACTTGAGCCCAGGAGTTTGAGACCAGCTTGGACAACATAGTGAGACCCAAGGTCTATTAAAAAATAAAAATTACAAAAAAAACTACTTGATATAACTCCTGATCGAATCCAAATTACTTTTTAAAAGGGATGTGCCAACATATGTTCCCAGTCTATGAGAGTGCCTATTTAACTATATTCTTTTCCGCATTTATTATAATTTATTAAATTTGCTTAGTGGGAACAACTTTGTTTTGATTTGAATTTCTGTGATTACCAGTGAGGTTGAACATTTTTCTTGCATAAAGCCATTTATATTTCTTTGCTTTGTAATCAGTTGGACACTAGAATAAAAATTTAGTATTTTGAGTAGATTTCAAACTACTTTAGATTGGAGGCCAAGTAAATGTGTGCAGAAAGTCTGTGCATATGGACATACCTTATCTCCACTGTCTAGATCCTTCTGCTTTTCTCTGCTATCAGAACTGGGAGTATTTTTTTTTATTTTTTTATTTTTTTTGAGGCAGAGTTTTGCTCTTGTTCTCCAGGCTGGACTGCAGTGGTGCAATCTTGACTCACCACAATCTCCTCCTCCCAGGTTCAAGTGATTCTCCTGCCTCAGCCTCCCAAGTAGCTGGGATTACAGGCATGTACCACCACGCCTGGTTAATTCTTTATTTTTAGTTGAGACAAGGTTTCTCCATGTTGGTCAGGCTGATGTCGACCTCCCAACCTCAGGTGATCCTCCTGCCTCAGCCTCCCAAAGTGCTGGGATTACAGGCGTGAGCCACTGCGCCCGGCCAGAGAGTACTTTTATATGATCTTGATGGTTCTTGTCTTTAGAAACACACTTGAATTCATACCAAATACTATTCATCGATAATGTAGCAAGTGTGTGGGACTTTTCTTGAGTAGTTCCATTTATTTCTTCAGCTTTGTTTTTTTTCTTTCCCTCCCTCTCTTTTATGTGAATTGGGCCTATTTTGTAAGTATTACATACCAGCTTGAAATAATCAATTTTTGCAGCTGTTTTGCATCCATTGGAATTTCTGACATATTTTTGTTAATTATAAGGAAAGCTAGAAGAATATTTGAAATCTGGGTGATTTTAGGAACTTCTAGATGCCTGAACACAAACATTTAACTGTATTCCCATGTGATCTGTGCTGTACTGGCAGTGTGGGCAAAGTGAGGCTTGAGGAGCAATGTAGGCCGTTTGTGCTGGAGTCTGTCAATAAATGTTGACCTGTATTTTCCTTGAGGAGACTTATTGAGGGCTCATGTGTTGTTTAGTAATGTGAGGAGATGTTTATCCAATAAGACAGTGACTTTTCAGTGTGCGCCAAAGTGTACCCTTTCAAAGTATGTGCCACTGTGGCGTGTAGTGGGACCAGGATATTGCATCATGGTCGATTCTTACCTTAACAAGCTTTGGGTCCCTTCCCTGGGCTGTCAGATATTTTTAAGCAAAATGAAAGAGCATACTTGGAATCTGCAGCGACCTCACAGGTAAATAATTATAAGTGACTAAAATATGTGGATTTCAATTTTACATTTAGGAAAGCTATGTTAATTAATAAATATCCACAGAAAAAAAGCATACAGTGTGCTCAAATTAGTTTGGAAAAAGCAAGGCAAAAGTGGCTTTTTTTCCTGCTAAGGCTTAACACACTATTTCAATTTCCAAAGAAGATGCAAAGGGAGGATTTAATATGCAGTTTTTTCAAAACTCTTTTTGCAGATGGATCCTATTTTTCAAAAAGCACCTACTAACCTCTTGCACAGTACCCTTCTGCAGCACACACAGACAGTGGAGCATGCTGGTGCCAGCCCAGCATCTGTGGCATTGATGTCCACCTTGGTCATGAATCTTAAGAGGTTGAGGACATTGTACTGAAATACAGAATTATCTGTGAAGCGAGAATAATGGTCCCTACTTTATAAGTGCTGGATGTGAATGCAGTCATGTTCCCCAACTTTCCTTTGTGTCCAGTGACAAAGCAGTAACATTTAGGGAACAGTAGAATTGGGAAACCATGAACACAGGGCAGTCTCTGATGACACTGAAAAAAAATGTTTTTTCCTTTTACTAAAATAGAACAATCAAGACAGCCCAGTATGTTAGGATATTTTACACAATTTACAGTGCTAGTGCGACACTGCACAGTAGCTAAGGTGTAATACAGGCATGGGAGTGTGACTGCTTGTGTCAAATCCAGGCTTTGCTTGATTAGCTTTAAGCAGTTAGTCCACCCATCAGAATTTTCAAGTTCCCCAACTAGAGAATGTGGATAATAATTTCACCCATTTATAGGGTTGATGGAGGGATTAAAAATTCATGTAAAGTGTTACAACCTCGTGTATGAGTCAAGGCCCTGGGAGGAAACACTTTGCACACTCTATGGAGTGATTGAAGAGAGTAGTGAGGGGACCATTCACAAAGAGTGGGCTGGAAGGGAACCAGTGAGGGTGAAGCACCCAAGGCTACAGCAGGGAGAGGGCAGGGGACAGGATATTGACCTGCAGCTGGGGAGAAAGCTATAGATGCAGAAGATGCCCTCAGCAGGAACTGTTTCCCTCAGAAGAGCAAAACAATCACTGCCAATGTGTGGCTCAGGAGGGAGGGAACCAGGGGAATAAACATCCATCATTCCTGATGTCATCCGTTGGCCAAACCCAACCACAGTACAGAGTGGACGGAGGGGCAACTGAATATTTACCATAGTAAATGTTAACTAAGATTGATAGGTACTGTGCAGTTAATTTCCTTTTTCCCCTTGGTCACAAGTTCTATAGGATTGCTATTACTTATGTGTAACTTTTGGAAAATTGGAAATTACTTAACCTCATTGTGCCTAAGCTTTCTCTCTCTCTCTCTAAAGGAGATACTACTAGTCTATTTCCATGATGTAAGATAGTAAGTTAATACACATTAAGTGCATAGAACAAATAGTGCCTGATCCATAAGTAGGCTCTCAGTACGTATGAAGCAATGAGCTGTTTCCCTTCCTCACAGTTTCAAAGAGATGTTGACACGTACACTCTGCTTTGTTGCAGAAACTGTGCACACATACGTAAGAAGGAGCTTATTTTCCTCCTGGGTCTGGCCCTCTGTTGGAAAGCTGAATGCCTTTCCCATTTTGTTACTTAGAGTGGATGGGTCTCCATTCTGGGCCTCAACTCAGTCTCTGAAATCTAAATATATTTTTCTGATGCTGATGGTAACTTTCCTGTAATGTACTTGGCACGTCTGAGAATACGTCGTTCTCAGTCCCTCTCTGTAGTCTGTGGTTAGCCCTGCCCATTAAATCTCGATACTAAAGCACACATCGTCAGCCCTGCTGCCTGCCTCCCCACAGGGACCAGCACAGGGCAGCTCAAAGGGCCTGTCCCCTCTTCTCAGTGTCCTTTCTCTCTCTCTCTTTTTTCTAAGGCTTCATGGTGAAAACCCTACTCTACTCTGCCTTGCATTTAAGCCACTCATGTCCCCCTCCCTCCACCATTTATATTTATCGTAATGTCCTCTTGCTTTTCTAGTTTTGCCAGGAGCAACCTGAGTCCCTGGTTTTGAGGTCACTAGGATAGGGAGCAACAGGTACTCTGATGAGTCCCCTAGCAGGTGATGGAAGCCTACACACCTTCAGGGAAGCTGAAGGCGTTTGCATGGTGATGATGTGCGTAGGAGGTTCTGATGCAGTGGGACCCAGAAGGTAGCCCGACAAATACTTGAGGTATGTGCTCAATGTTTAGTTATGGGGAGAAACTGACGTTACATTAACAAAGCCAGTATGCCGGTCTCTTTATATTCAAAATGAGAGATTAGAAGTGTTTATTATATGTCGTATTCTGCACTAAGCAATGTCTTAGAAAACATAGTAAAGGAGTTAAAATTTAGCTACTCAGATACATTGCTCATTCCCACCAAACAGCTCTAATGTCTAGGGTTAGTTTGGTTTAAAACTTTCAGCTGACCTGCACCTCCCAGTATCAGGTTCTGTCAGCCAGCTGGTGTCAGGGTTGGTGGCACCTCTATTTGCACCTTGCCCTTTTGGCAGTATAAACATGTTCATCCAAAGGAGCTCTCAGAGAGGACTGTGATTTTTACCCCCCCTCACCAAATGCACTATCTTCTTTGACAGAAATGGAAACAATTTACACTTTACCAGTTATGGAAGAAGCAGCATGTAGAAACCTAAGTTAACTGGTACCATATTTCCAATTTATTCTAGGGATATTTTAGCATTTCTTATAAACTCACACCCCAGGCAGCTGCCCAGTTGGCTCACCGTTTAATATAGCTCTTTTTTTTAATCACTGAGAAATGCTTGGATAGGAGGCTTGCCAGGACCTCAGTAGTACAGCCTATGTGTAGTCTGTTTATTCATTTTTTTCAGCAAACACTGGAAATTATCCCAGCCTGCATTACCATCAGGTCTTAGGGTTGCAGATTATAGCAGGATATTCCAGGGTGTCAGTGCTTGGGAATGAAAGGCTCATGATTTGGGGAGATCAGTCCATTTGTTGCAGAGATGCTGATATAGCAGGGCCCAGTTCCCTGGGGATGCCTAGGAGAGCATGAGGGCTCCAGAAAAGGGTCCAGTCCTAAAGGGATTCAAGAGTACGCTCAGTTTAAGCGGGCCCAGGAGGGAAGAGGGAAAACCTTTGGTGCTAGGACTCAATCAAAGCCTCCACAGAAGCAGAATTTGAAGTTGCTGGCAAAAGGAGTTGCTTTTGTATCCTAAATCTTCTGCAGTTGGGCTGTCCCTTCATGTGCATGGGATGGCAGGTGGCCAGGGCCTTGTGCCAATAATTAGGTGGGGACTGGAGAGGCTGCTGAGACTGAAAGAAAGTGCAGAATTTGGCCCCATTTAGGGTAGTGCGGGTGGCCCTGTTTGCTTCCAGCTATGGAGCTTGAGTCATTAGGGGTCCTGGCCAGATGCTTTGGACACATGGCATAGCCCAGAGCACTTTTGGTCCTGGCACCTGACCCTGGTCATCCTCACATCCTCATCTTTTCTGGAGCTTAATGACCCATTGTCTGAAGTCACTGAAGAAAGCTGTGGAAGGCCAAGGAGAAAACCCTGTAATGTAATTGACATGGTTCTCCCACTGTCCGTATAGGAACCGTAGTGAAAGTCACATGTGTCTAGCTTTACAGTTTACAAAGGAAGGAATCTGGGCTGTGTTAACTATCAGCTGGGAATCTAGGTGCAATTCACTTAAACCCTGTTTGCCTCAGTTTCCTCATTTATGAAACAGATAATAAAAGGCTCTGCCTGGCTCATCTAACAGGTTTTTCATTTGAGAGAATAGGCTTTTTCCTTCTGGGCAAGAAGAAAGAGTCATAAGACAGAAAGGAACAAGAACAACATTAAGGTGGGGCTGGGACATGTCCAGAGGAAAGGCCAGGAATTGGATTTTTGATGTAAGTTGGTAAAGAAGCGTGTTCTCTTCTTCGGATTGCCTAAAATTGCACCATACACCTTTGAGTGGGCATTGAAATTGCTTCACTTTACAAATCACATTGTAATTATGTTTTCCCTGATTACAAAAATAACCCATGCTTATAGAAAAAAGTTTAGAAAAATATATTAAGTATAAAGAAAAGCCAGGAGTGGTGCCTTATGCCTGTAATCCCAGCACTTTGGAGCCTGAGGGGGAGGATCACTTGGGCCCTGGAGGTCAAGGCTGCGGTGAGCCGTGAGTCCACCACTGAACTCTAGCCTGGGTGACAGAGTGAGACCATGCCTAAAAAAATAATACTAAAGATAAACATTAAAAGAAACCATATTCTTTTTACTGTTAATATTTTGATATGTTTTCTCTTTCATTGTTCATATATCTTATATTGTAATAATAAAATTGGAGCTGAACATGGTGGTGGCTCACACCTGTAACCCCAGCAGTTTGGGAGGCTGAGGTGGGTGGATCACTTGAGGTCAGGAGTTTGAGTCCAGCCTAACCAACATGGTGAAACCCCATCTCTACTAAAAATACAAATATTAGCAGCGTGTATTGGCAGGTGCCTGTAATGCCAGCTACTCAGGAGGCTGAGGCAGGAGAATTGCTTGGACTTGGGAGGCAGAGGTTGCAGTGAGCTGAGATCCTGCCACTGCATTCCAGCCTGGGAGACAGAGTCAGATTCTGTCTCAAAAGAAAAAAGATTTGGAATCATACTACATATTCAATTATGAGACCAAAGTTTTTTCAGTGTTATTTATACACGTATGTGTTTTTAGCTTTGTTTTTACAAGAATGAAATCATACTGTTTATTAGGGTTATTCAGAGAAGCAGAACCGATAGGGAAGACACACACACAAACACACACACACACACATACACACACACACACACAAATAGATTTATTTTAAGGAGTTGGCTCAGGCGATTGTGGAGGCTGGGAAGTCCAAAATCCATAAGCAACCCTGCAGGCTGGAAACTCAGGCAAGAATTAATTAAATCTGTTGTTTTACAATAGAATCCATTTTCTCTGAGAAATCTCAGTTTTTGTTCTTAAGGCCTTCGACTGATTGGATGAGGTCCAGCCACCTGATGGAGGATAATCTCATTTACTTAGAGTCAGCTGATTGTAGACATTAATCAAGTCTACAAAATACCTTCAGAGCAACATCTAGATTAAATAACAGAATACTGTATCCTAGCCAAGGTAACATATAAAACTGTAACATATTGCATACCCCAATTTTATGTTTTGATTTCTTTTTTACTTTGCATGTCATGCACATTTTTGCATAACACCAAACATTCTACAAGAATTTGATATTTAATGACTATATTGACTTTTCATCAAATGGCTTCCTCATGATTTATTTAAAATTTCCACATTGTTAGATATTTAGGTTGTATCTGGTTTTTATTATAAATATTCTTATTAACATCTTTTTGTGCATATTCTTCTGTATGTTTTATTAGTTCCTAGAAGATATTCATTAGCATGGAATTACTGGGTCAAAGTATGAAGAATTTAAGCTTTTGATGTACATTGCTAACGTTTCCGTGGGATGTTGCTTCTCAAAGTGTGATCCTTGGGCCAATACCATCAGTATCAAAGTGGATCGACTGTTTTGATGTTTAAAATGTGTATATCTGTGATATATTAGCATATGGAAATATCAATTCCTTGGGAGGCTGGAACCATCTTTTCTTCCTTTTTAAGGCTTATTTCTGGCGTTTCAGTTCTACCTTGCATGTCTTCAGCAGAAATAGTGTATAAATTTTAGAAATTTAGTTTTCTGCTTGTAGGCATCATAGATAGAACTGATGCTAGGGAAAGCCCATGGACATGCACACTGCTCTTCTTTGGAGTTGAAGCATTGAGGAGATCAATCATGAAAGGATATATTTTTTTGTTTCCAGCCAGATTTTTAAGGTGTTTTCTCAAATCAGGAAACTGTAAATATTCACTTTGGGGGCATGAGAGAAGGGATTTCTTAGGCTCCAGTTACATGTCCCAGTGTCCAGTTTTTTCTACCGTGGTCTCTTCTCACACTCTCCTAAACGTCCCCAGCTGTTCAAATCATCACCAGCACAGAGGAAAGCAGTTTGATGCTCCAAGGCCTGGAAGTGTTAGGTTCTCCCTGCGTCATCCTCAGGGTGTGCATGGCTCAGCCCTCTTGAAGGACCTTTGCATGAGGACAATGCTTAACAGAGCCCTGACAGATGGCTATGAGATGCAAAGGTGTTTTGTGATTAGAGGCCTTTTTGCGCCTCATAAGGAGCAGGTTTCCCTGTCATCTGACCCATCCTGCCTTCTATTGCTAAAACAAATCTTCCGAAAACACGGGCTTCTCTCTTGCTCAAGAACCTGCAATGAGTTGCCATCCTTTGAAAGAGGAAGTATCAGTTCCTGAGTCCAGGTTTCAGGACTCTAGAGTCTGGCTCTTCCTTGGTGTTGTTTTCCTTTGCTGTATAATATGCAGCTTCTGCTGACTGTTCTTCACGTGTGTCCTGCCAGTTCTAAGGTCTGCACCTTTGCTCGGGCATTTCCGTGTTGTCACCACATGCCCCCATCCCGGCCTGGCCCTACTTATTAAATCCAGACACTGCGACTCCACTGTCTCTCACATGTCTGGCCCTGCAGCCTTTCCTGTCGCAGCAGTGAACCCGGGCGCATACGCCTCCTTGTGCCGCTGACCGTTTCACATTTGGGGTTGGTTTCCCCAGCTTGATTGTGCATTCCTGGTTTGTGGTGACCACATCCTCTCCTGTTCTCAGCCCTCTCGGATGGCTGAGCTGCAGACCATACCTAGAGATGCGCCGATTGGCTGGGCCACAGCAGAAGGCCTCTGTCATGGTTTCACTATGCTTCCTGGAGCTGGGGACTGCTTGGGAGCTGGACCCAGTGTTTTCATCCCTGTGCCTCCCAGCCAGACCCTGTGGTGAAGAGGTCAGGGATGGTTCCTTCAGAGGCTGGAGTGTAGAGTACATCCTTTTTTGGAATCCCAGCTACCCAGTTCTTAACCCCTGTGCTAAGGTCCTTCAGGAGGGCTGAGCCATGCACCCCCGGATGGTGATGCAGGGAGAACGCAGCACTTCCTTCCAGTCCTTAGAGCATCACACTGCTTTCCTCTGTGCTGATATCATTTAGGTTTTTTTCATGTATGCAATTCAGAACTGCTCACTTAACAAATATTTCTTAAGAGCGTACTATGTACTAAGCCCTATTTTAGGAGTTGGAGGATATAGCAGTGAATAGGGTAGACTCGGTTTCTGACCTCATGGACCAGACAGGCAATATCAAACAAACAATGAGAATTTTAGATAACAGTGGCTTGGTGGGAAGCAGGGTGGTCACTTGAGGGCAAATGGCTAAGGAAGGCCTCCCTGAGGACAGGGTATTTGAGTTGGGTTGGAATAATGAAGTGGGAGTAACTATATGATCTTGGGAATGAATGTTCTGGAAAGAGGGGTCAGTAGGTAGAGCCATGAGAGTTCAAGGAACCAAAAGGAGGCCACCATGGCTGAAGCACGGAGGTCCTGGGAGAGGCCAAAGGGAATGGTGGTAGATGTTGGGCCAAGGTAGGTCCCACAGGGCCTCATAGGGCCACTGGAAGGCTATGAATTGTCCCAAGAACATATGGAAAGTCATTAGAGGATTTTAGCAAGTGAGTGACCAGTTCTGGTTTCTTAATAGTGTTCTTTGAACATCAAACACAATTAAGTAAGATGATGTACATAAAATATATAGCGGTGTGCCTGGTACACAGAGGTGTTTCATAAGAAGTAATTACTGTTTTCCCATTTTGGAGACAGAATGGTTACCTCCTACCGTTTGACCTTAAAATCTGAGTTTTGTGGTAGGCTGAATAGTGGCAGCCTGAAAGTGTCTGTGTCCTGATCCCTGGACTTTGTAGGTATGTTATCTTACATGGTAAAGGGGAACTGAAGTTGCAGATGGAGTTAAGCGTTCCTAATCAGCTGACTTTCAAATAGGGAGAGTTTCCTGAATTATCCAGGTGCACCTAATGTGATCACAAGTGTCTTTAAAAGTGGAAGAGAGGACAGAAGAAAGAGTCAGAAGGAGGTGTGACTATGGAAGAATGGCCATGGGGATGTGATACCACTGGCTTTGCAGATGGAGTAAGGGGCCACAAACCAAGAAAGGAGGTGGCTGCTAGAAGGTGGAAAAGGCAAGGAGACGGATTCTCCCCTAGAGCCCTCAGTGTGGAATGCAGCCCTGCCAGCATTGCTTGACTTCTAACCTCCAGAATTGTGAAATAACAAATTAGTGCTGTAAGCCACTAAGCATTTAATAATTTGTTAGAGCCACCATTGGAAGCAAGTACACGGTTTTTGCACCAAACATTGTCAGCTCCAGTTTATTACACTCCTGTATTACCCATGAGCCATGCAGTTTTCATTCTTTCTTGAGTTCACTGTCTATTGATTGGTGCCTACTACATGCCAGGTGGTCTGAGACAGCATCTTTGCTTTTGCAGAGTTGACTATGGGACTTGCTCTTTTCTATAAACTGTAGGAGTACCAAATTCCAAATGTGCCTCTAGGTGGCACATAGTAGCCTCTCAAGTACACTGGCGAAGTGAGTCCCACTTTTTTTTTTTGAGATGGAGTTTCGCTCTTGTTACCCAGGCTGGAGTGCAATGGCGCGATCTCGGCTCACCGCAACCTCCGCCTCCTGGGTTCAGGCAATTCTCCTGCCTCAACCTCCTGAGTAGCTGGGATTACAGGCACGCGCCACCATGTCCAGCTAATTTTTTGTATTTTTAGGCGAGACGGGCTTTCAGCATGTTGACCAGGATGGTCTCGATCTCTTGACCTCGTGATCCACCCGCCTCGGCCTCCCAAAGTGCTGGGATTACAGGCGTGAGCCACTGCGCCCGGCCGAGTCCCACTTTTAATTGACCCAGGAGGGCAGGAGAAACTACAGAGCTCATGGTAAGGGATTAGGCTCTTAGCCCTAGGCCCTGCTGGGCTGGGCCACCGAAGCCCTGGGACAGCAGGGCAGGGATCAGGTTTGCCTTGTGCTGGCCTGGCTCTGCTTGAAGTCCACCTATCTGCCCTTTCTTCATCTTCAGGGCTCAGCCCACAGGCCTCAGCCCACAGGCCTCCTCCAGGAAGCACCCCTGCTACCCCAGGCCACAGGAAGCATTCCCTCCAAGGTTTGCCCTTCCCCTGGCAGGGACTCCGGGCCAGCTGCTTCATCTCTTGGGCTGCAGCTTTTTTCTCTTTACTGTTGGCTCCTGTCTGTGGAGATAGGCCTGTGCCAGGCATACATTTAGGGGCTCAGCAATGCCTGTGGTTTGATTGGTTAGGGCTAGATCCGAAGGGCTGCTATGTGAGGGCTTTTGCTTTATCCTTTTAGGGAAGTTCATTCTCTCCGCTTGCTTCTCCCTCTCCTTTTGGAGACATCACTAGAAACCTCAGCAGGAGGGGCCCAGTGTCTACGCCAGCCCATCTTTCACACTGTAGCTGCCAGAATGTTCATTCCCAAACCCAACTCTGACCTAGTTCCTCCTACAGTGGAAAACTACCGAGGATCTCTTCCTCCCTTCACCCCGTCTTTCTGTGTTAAAAAGAAATAAATAAATGAAACTTGTATGTACCCCTCTTTTTCAATGAAGTATCACATGGAATGTTCATCATTAAGCATCTGGACTCTGGCATCAGACAGACCTGGGTCCATATGCAGGCTCTGCCACTTAGCTGTGTAACCTCAAGCAAGCTGTCTAACCTCTCTGTGCCTCAGTTTCCTCAGCTGTAAAATGGGGGTGCGACACTGACGATCCCTAGTTCGTGAGGCTGTTGTGGAGATCAAATGTGATAAGGTCTGTACAGTACTTAGCAGAATGCCTGGCCTGGTAGAGCTACCAAATAAATGTTAACAGTTAACGTTACTAGTGCGTAAATTAATTTTCTAAGTTCTAATTTATAACAGTTATAAAGCCCATCAGTGACAATAATTTGGCTGTTTGAATGAACAAAGGATTTTTAAAAACAGAGTTCACTTTTTATTAGGTTGCTGCAAAGGTAATTGTGATCTTTGCCATTTTTATGGTAAAAACCGCAATTACCTTGGCACCAACCTAATAGAACAGTTTCAGATTTACAAGACATTGTGTGATAGTGCAGAGTTCCCTCATGCCCTGTACCCGTTTCCCCAGTTGTCAACATTGCACATTGGTATGGTACATTTACTACAATTAACAAACCGATATTAATACGTAGTCATCAACTAAAGTTCATAGTTTATTCAGAACTCGTTAGTATTTACCTAATAGGTTTCTTTTTCTGTTGCCGGGTTCTATCAGGGAAGGTACCATAGTACATCAGGTTGTCACATCTCCTTAGGTTCCTCTTGGCTGTAATAGCTTTTTAGACTTTCCTTGTTTTTGATGGCCTTGACAATTTTTAGTTGTACTGCTCAGGTGTTTTGTAGGATACCCCTCTACTAGGATTTATCTGATATTCTTCTCATGGTTAGACTGGAATTGAACACAGAAATGTAAAGTTAGCAGATATTGGATGACCACTCCAGTTTTCCCTTAGTCTCAGCATCCATGAAATTAAAATCTGATGTTTATGGGAAGTCTAAAAACATGGTTTGAAAAATCACTGGAGAAGATCAAGTCTACACTCCCTGGTGTGACCTACGAGGTCCTTCTCACTCCGACCCCTGCTGACATCACCAGCCTGCTTTATCACTCCTTCCTGCTGCAGGCACCCCCAGCCTCTCAGCATTCCCCTAATAGGTCTGGGCATGGAGGCAAATCGACTCATCCCCCAGGAATGCCTTCCCTCCTTTCTCTGGCTGCCTAATTGCTTTCTAGTCTCTACACAAAGACTCGAAGATCCAGTTTTGACTTTTCCTTCCTCCCTGATTCTGTTCCTAGCTTCCCCACAGAGACTGACACTGTCTCCAGGGCTCCCTGGGCACATCTCTCTATTGTCCTTGTCAGCTCTCCTGTCCGTCTCTTCCTCTACACTGCAAGTTTCTTGAGAGCAGGAGCTGAGTCATAATCCTCTCTATTCCTCATGTCCAGCATGAGCCTGGCACACAGTAGGTGCTTAAGAGATGCTTAATGAATGACTCTGATGTTAGAAAAACGTGCCGTTTCTATACCAGCCTTAACACAGAGCACGTTGCCTTTGTCCTAAGCAAGTGGGGTGCTCCAGTGGATGATAGATACCGGTGATTAACCCTTGGGTGGAACTTTTAAGGCCATTTTCTCCCTGCCCCAGAGGGTATGGGAATGAGGTGTGAATATGGAAAGGGCCACCAGGGGGCTCCAGGATGCAGTTCACCAGCCCAGGCCGAGAGGAAGGCTCAGTGGTTGCTTCAGCCTTGGTCTGGCAGAATCCTAAGAAAGTGTGTAAAAAGAGAGGTCTGTTTTGCTCCTGATGTGCCAGGCTCTGTAGCAAGGACAGGATGTACCAGCCTGTTTTTCAAACATGTGTGGGCCCCTCACTGTCCTTTGCCCCAGAGGTCCCAGCCTACAGAGAAAGGAACAAAAGATCCTGAAAGCCAAGAAATTAAGATTTGCAGGAAAATGGTCTTGTTATATGCGCGAGCAGACCTTTACTTCATTCGGACTTCCTAATTTCCCTTTCCACGTCAGTGTTCAAAATTCTTCTTGGATTGCAAACTCTTAATGGATATTCCTAAAGCCAAAAACATCAGAGAAGTTGAAGCCAAAATCTCGGGGCTTTTTAAAAATTCTATAAGGAGAGGGGAAAACAGCTGAGTTAATTTGAAATAATGAAGCTTGAATTAGAAATTGCTCTCTGTGGTCAGTAACATCCACTGTTTTGTGTTTTGTTGTTTGCGTTATTAACAGTAATACTAACAATAGCTCTTGTGCATTGAGTGCCAGCTTCATGCCAGGCATTGGGATGGAGGCGTCTGCCTGTGCCAGGCATTTGTTTTTGGGCATGCAAGGGGAATTAGACCAGTATAATCCCTGCCCATTCTGCTGCAAAGATATCATCTCCATTTCATAGATGAGAAAACGGAGGCCCGGGAACATTGCATGATTTGTCAAGGTTAGAAATCAGATTGTGTCTAGCTTCAAGACCTGAACCCTTTCCAGTCACCCAGACACACCTCAAAAGGATATGAAATAGTTGCCAATCTTAAAACATATCTGTGCTCCAGGGGAGAGGAAGGGATGGGATTATTACACGAGGCAGAAATGCATAGGCATTACGAGTACATCCCTCATTAATAATAATGATGAAAGGATGATAATATCTTACTGTTTTGGGCCATGAGCTTCCTAGCATTCATGTAGACAAATGAAAATACAGAGAGATGTCTGCTAGAATGTGATATGGTTTGTATTTAAAAGATTCTTGTAGTTTTCTTTAAAAGCAGTGTTACAATGGAACCTGTAAACTCACACTTTTTTTGTTTTTTTGAGATGGAGTCTCGCTCTGCTGCCCAGGCTGGAGTGCAGTGGCATTATCTGGGCTCACTGCAACCTCTCTACCTCCCGGGTTCAAGCAATTCCTCTGCCTCAGCCTCAGCTTCCTGAGTAGCTGGGACTACAGATACCCGCCACCATGCCCGGCTAATTTTTGTGTTTTTAGTGGAGACGGCGTTTCACCATGTTGGCCAGGCTGGTCTTGGACTCCTGACCTCATGATCTGCCTGCCTCGGCCTCCCAAAGTGCTGGGATTATAGGCGTTAGCCACCGCGCCCAGCTAAACTCACACCTTTTTAAGAGGCAGACTCTTCCTTCCAAGGGTTTTGATCCAGTTGCAAATGATCTTACCTGCATCTCTCCTCTGCCTTAACCCTCAGGTACAACTGTGGTCAGATGAGGTGCCAGGCAGGCTTCAGGGAGCAGGCACAGGCGGCTCCCTGTTCTGAAGGCTCTCTTGCCTCTGTTTCTCAGGATGGGGATTCTAAACAGCAGAGCCCAGAACTAAACTTGGAGAACACTCGAGCCCCCAGCTGAAAGACATTAATCACCCATGGACAGGTCTCTTGAAGAGGAGAAAGTTTGTAACCAGAGAGCAAAGCAGTTTCTGCACAAAACAGTAACTTAAGAAGGATGTTCAAAAACTTCTTGGACTTTTGTCCCACATCATAGCCTAAGTCCCTCTCAAAGCTGCCCAGATTCTCAGGACCAGTTGTGCTCCCTGCTTTTGACCGGGACCCTGGGATCCCAGGGCCACATGGCAGCTGTGTGTGGCACGTCCTCAAGTTCACTTCAGCAAGCTCTGGGACTCTCCCCGTGCCAGCACAGAGCTATTAATTATTTTTCTCTGTCAAACCTTTGTCAGCAACTTCATCCCAAAAGAAGTGGTTTATTTTCCCTTTGGCAGTATTTGTGACTCTTGTAAATAAGAGATAATTACACTCCAGTTTTAAAATTAAAACAGAAAGAGCTAGAGATGCCTGTTAGGAGTTTACATTTTACAGCAGCCCACTTCCTTAGTCAAAGATCCAACAGACTTAGTTTGCTGAGTTTTATGCAGATTCTGAGAAGTTTGAGTGGTTTAAATGTGAAACTTTTGTGTTAGCCCCCTGAAAGGTCTTTGCTTTTGCTTGGAGTTAGTATTAAATAATTTTTAAATTCTTTCATCTTTCAGCACTGCTGGAGGATTTTAAGGCTCTAAAACTGCAATTAAAATGTAAACGTTAAGGAGTTGTATCAGAAAGCGTTTGGAGATGATGTTTTTACTACATCATGATCTGATTTGGTAGCAGGAGAAATACATTCTTCTCTTGTGGCTGCCGAAATTTTCTTTTTTTTTTTTTTTGGTCTCTAAGTGTGTTCTTGGAAAGTGAAAATATATTCAAATGAGTCCTTATAAACATTTGATCTTGTTTTCATATGAAGTGAAAGAATTGTGAAAAGTAATTAAAAACATGGAATTAGATTCTTACAGCGTTCATAGTGTGGAGCCATCTGCAGAGCTAGGCCAGGAGTTCTGTGGGTTGTGGCCAGCCCTGGATCAATGTTAACTAATATCTAATTAGTGGGCCTGGTGGAAGTTGGCAAGCCTTTGGATAAGAAGGCTTTGAGGAGGTGAAGACATCTTTCCTCCCTAAGGAAGAATCATCCCACAGATTCAAGGGCGGCGTTCTTTGCAGAATGTAAGGGTGGACCTAGCGTCGGCTGTCAGGAACCCGGCCTGGGCGCTGGTGGGTAGCTTAACCCCTTCCTTTCCATCCCATCCCAACACCTTGATGAAGTGATGTGTTAACAGCAGGAAAGGCCATGTTGAGGGTGGCATGGCTTAGGGAGAGAGTTTATTTCTGGCATGTCAGCTACAGGCTGTGCTTACACAGATGGGCGTTTGGGGACTGGAAATCTGTGAATACCCCCAGAAGACATTATAAGGCTCATGGGAGCAAAGATGGCATGAGAAACTTGAAACTAGGATTCCAACATGACAGAGGAAGAGAACATAAAGTTTCATGTGTCGTATGTTAAGCTTTCTCTTACGCCTTTCATTTTTGTAAATCAGAGGAGAAAGCCATATTTTGACAACCCTGTATTTAAGACATACCAACCACTTTGACAATGAAGTGGCATGGCCTTGCCCTCCCCACCCCCACCCCCACATGTGCTTCGATAACAAGGCAGCACTCCCTGATGTCATCAATACTTAGATTTACTGGGAGGGACCAGGAGAGCTTTAGTCCATGGGAAACAATGGGCAGACTTTACTCTCAAGAGGAATCAGCCTTTACATCATCTGAGCCTAAGACATTTTCTGGACTGCAATATATATTATCACAGATCTTAATTTGAGGCATAGATGTTAGAATAATTTCATTTTGAAATATGGTGGTAGTAAAATTCAGCATTAACGTGAGCAGTCAGTAATTCAAATTTTATTGCTCTGATACCGAAGGGATATCTTTCTTCTCCCACCAGTAAGGAAAAAAAGAGAGAGAAAGAGATATTAAGCATTTTGCTGAGTACTTTTTCAGCCCAATTTTATTTTTTTTCTTAAAGACGAAGGCTTGTAATTGATTTGTTTGGTCCCTGAAACCCACAGAGTCCTGCATAGCCCCCTGGATCTTGGTGAAAAGGCGTAGCGCCTTCTCTGCTTAGCTGTTGGCACTAATCTATGCTTGCCTTATTAGGGGCAGAAAGTTTGAAAACTTAGAACTGTTTATAGTCTCCATTTGTTTTCCCTTTCAACATCATAATGCTATGGTGGACTGGCTGTTTCGGCAGAGGTCAAAAGTGGAATGACTGAGGGAGAATTTCCCCCCTTGGTGAAACCGATTGACTAGCCTAGTTTTAGAAAAATTTTCATCCGTAGAATAATTTTGGCCATTATGAGCATAAATGGCTTTGTCACCCGTCAGCAGGCAGATGGAGCATGTGTTTCACATTATTAATTCGAGGCAGTGTCAGGGCTGGTTGAGGCAACTTTGAGGAAAGCAGAGTCTACACGTTCCCATCTTGCATCCAGTTCCACCTCAAGAGACAGTGTTCAAACTGTCCGGAGCGGGAGAACAGCCCCTCTGGTAGAAATGCTGTGTGACATGAATCTTGCCAAAAACTAATGGATCGTTTACAGGAAATAAGAAGTTAAAGAGGAGGATGAGTCAGTAGACTTCAAAGCAAACCCATTTCCACAGAACTTAAATAATGAATACCAAAAACTGAAGATTTCACAGCTTATACAGCTCTCTGCACAGCTGAACCTTCACCGACGCCAGCACTGTCTGTCTGCCCTGATGAAGGGTCCCTACTGCTTCAGGAAGGAAGGGAGAAAAGGAACGAAGGAAGAAAATCAGGGGAGAAAGAGAAAGAAGGGAATGAAGAGAAAGAAGGAGAGCAGTTTTACAAAGGGAGGGGAGGAGAGAGGAAAGATAAGAGGGAGGAGGGAGAAAGGAAGGAAGAGAAGGAGGGAGGGAGGAGAAAGGAGGACAGGGCGTAAGGGCAGACAGAGAGATGGCAGGTGAGAGAATGAGGGACGATCACAAGGCAGGTGGTCGAGTCTCATTTTGCACAAATGCGTCTTGTGTGGCCAACATCCTGGGACATCTGTCTTGTGGGTCTCTTTCGGCAGATTACTAAAGTCAAAATAAAATTGTGTATCTTTTAAATGCCACTGAATCATTTTTGTTGGAACTACTTATAATGGAGAACTTTGTTTGAGAAGGCCCAGGGCTGGTTCAGATTATAAGCACAAGGCCAAGGCCTGTCACTGTAAGGAAACTTGTGTATCAGTGAAATCGACTGATTAGGGAGATTTATGCATATTACAAATACATTTTGATCCAGCAATTCCACCTTTAGGAACTTATTCTTAAGAAATAATTGGACGAGGTTGTAAATCTTGTGTAGATAACAGCATTGTTCATACTTATGGAAAACTTGAGATAAATTATAAGTCTCATATGAAAAGTTTGGTTAAATAAATTTTGGTGTATTATAATTAAAATGCTATAACATTAAAATATACTACAGTTCTATATTATTTTTGCAGAGTAATTTTACGGTCTATTGAAACTTAAAAAAGAGTATATATTTATAAGTGCATATATGTAAAAACACATATGTTTATACTTGCGTTGAAAAGTCGGGAAATGTGTACCTACAGTATTAACAGTGGCTAAATCTGGAAGGTAGGATTTGGAGTGATTTTAATTTTTCGGTCTACATTTTCTAATTTCTTTTCTACCATGAATATGTATTACTTGCCTAATATAAAAAACAAACAGGAGGAGAGGGGATTTTTCACTCTGCAAGAGGATTTATTTAAGTGTTTTTCCACAGAGAAGGGCCCAAGTTTGTATTTACAGAGCCCCTCCCAGTGTTGGGAAGGGGAAAAACTTTCCCAAATGTCAAAATCCTGTTTCTGGATCTTTTTCATCCTCAGGGCCCCCTGGTGCCAAGCCTTCTTTCTTGCTTATGGCCTGACCTGAGTTATCCTCTGGAGCCAACTAGCCCTCTCCGGCTGGGTGTCTCCCAGTGGCGAGGCATCTCTGGCCAGGGAGCACCTCCTGCAAGGCACCTTTTCCTCCAGAGTAGAGAGCCCAGCAGTGCCAGGTTCTGATGCAGAGTGCCTGGAGGCCACCGAAGGCCAGCTTGGAGTGGGGTAAGGAAGAGAAGTCACTTGAAAGAAAAAAGCAAAAAAACCTGAAACCGCAAGTCACTGGAAGGTTCCTGCTGGCACCCCCTCTGGGCTCGGATAAGAATCAGGAACCAAATTCCTGCCACATTTCAGAAATTTTCCACAGAAATCAGCATGGGCCAAGGGGCCCAATGAGAGTCTGAGGTGGAAGTGGATCACTGGAGCCCAGGCCGCCTACCTGGGCCTAGTTCTCCGTGACAGATACTCGTGGTCCCTGGGTGGGTGATGTGAGCTTTGTTCCCTTAGTTTGGGCTGGGTGATGGTGCCCAGCAGGCTCCACCCGCAGGCCTCTATGGCCTCCTGTTTAGGTCTTGCCCTTCCATCTGCTTGAGGGCCGCAGTGGTGACCTCTGGATCCAGCTTCCCACTTTGGGCTTGTGTTCTCTTTGTTGGAAGCAGCTGGTCTCATCCCTGGGGCAGGATGGGTGTGGGAGGAGGACGAAGACAGTTGGGATTCTTTAGCGGGTGGGTTGTTGGCTTGGAGCAGAGCCCAGCTTCTCAGCATGCCTACCACAGCTCCCCCACCCAGTTCATGGATGGGACAGAAGGTCTGGGCCAGCGTGAAGACTGCTTGATTCTCTATCAGGCAACCGTATCTCACTGGAGCCAAAGTCCATCTTTATCCTGCTCCCTGCTACCACCCCACCACTGGCTTTGTGACCTAAACTGATCACTGAATGCCTCTGAGCCTCTGTTTCCTCATCTGTAAAATGTAACCGTATTGAGAATGGAGGTGGGGGGGTTGAAGACTAAATGTCATAACATAGGGAAGCACTTCAAATGCTGCCTTGCGCCCTGTAACAATAACCATGATCACTGTGATAACTGATGTGACCTGAACAATTCTTTGTACCAGGAACTCTTAGAAACACTTTACATGGGCTGCATGTGGTGCTCACGCCAGCACTTTTGGAGGCCAAGGTGGGTGGATCACGAGGTCAGGAGTTTGAGATCAGCCTGACCAACATAGTGAAATCCCATCTCTACTAAAAATACAAAAATTAGCCAGGTGTGGTGGCGGGCGCCTATAGTCCCAGCTACTAGGGAGGCTGAGGCAGGAGAACCACTTGAACCTGGGAGGCGGAGGTTGCAGTGAGCCGAGATCATGCCCCTGGACTCCAGCCGAGTGACAGAGTGAGACTCCATCTCAAAAAAAAAAAAAAAAAAAAGAAACATTTTACATGTAGTAATTTACTTAATCCTCACAGTGGTTTATGAGGTAGGTACTAATCCCATTTGCAAATGAATAAATTGAACCATGGAGAGATTGAATAACCTGCCTAAATTATTAAGTGGATGAATTTATGAAGTAACCAGGCTGTGACCAAGGAGTTGTTTTTTAAAAATTTTTTAGTTTTTTAAAAAGTCTTTCCAGCCATCTTAAAAAAAATTGTGGCAAAATACATATAACTTGTTAACTATTTTTAAGCATACAGCACAGTAGTATAAAGCGCATTCACACTGTTTTGTAACCAACCTCCTAAACCCTTTTCATCTTGCAAAACTGAAACCCTGTACGCATTAAACAACCTCCCTTCTCCCCTCCCCACAGCCCCTAGCAGCCAACATCCTGCTTTCTGTCTCCATGAATCTGAGTACTCTAGGTACCTCCTATGAGTGGAATCATAAAATATTTGCCTTCTTATGACTTACTCCATTCAGTATAATATCCAGAGCTATACCCGTGTTGTAGCATGTGTCAGACGGTTCTTTCTGTTTGAGGCTGCATGATACTCCATTGCATGCCTAGACTACATGTTGTTCATCCCTTCGTCCATTGATGGACACTTGGATTGCTGCCATCTTTTGACTATTGTGAGTAATGCTGCTGTAGATGTGGGTGTACAAATATATCTCCAAGATTCTGTTTTCAATTCTTTCGAGTGTACGAAGAAGTTAAATTGCTGGATCATACAAGTAATTCTATGTTGAATTTTTTGAGGAACGACCATACTGTTTTCCACAGTCGCTGCACCATTTTACATTCCACAGCAGGGCACAAGGGTTCCAGTTTCCTCACATCCTCATCAACACTTAACGTTAGTATTTTTTGGTATTAATAGTGACCATCCTAATGGGTGTGAAGTGGTGTCTTCTTGAGGTTTTGATTTGCATTTCCCTAATGGTTAGTGACTTGAGCATCTTTTCCTGTGTGTAATGACCATTTGTGTATCTTTTTTGGAAACAAAAAGTCCTTTGCCCTTTTTTAAATGGATTTTTTGTTGTTGTGGGAGCTCTTTGTATATGATGGGTATTAACCTCTTATCATATAGATGATTCATAAGTATTTTCTCCCATTCTGTGGGTTGCTTTTTTCACTCTGTTGATTTGGTTGCTTGAGGCATAAATGTTTTACATTTTGTTGTTGTCCAATTTGTCTATTTTTACTTTTGTTGCCTAGCTTTTGATGTCATATCTGACCAGTGGGTTTATTTGCAATGATTTATAGTTCAGGTAAGATGAGGGAGGAATCAAATTCCACCTGTTTTGTTTGGAAAATAAGACATGAAGACAAAAGCCACCACCCTACATGGAGCTGAGCAGTTCAGAAAGACTTAATAAAAAAAGAAAGTATAACTAAGGGAAGGCGATTTGAGAATGGATCCCAGCCCAAAACTGACAGAAAAAGACTGACAATACCAGACACTATTTGAGACAAAGAAAGAAAAGTCCTAAAGAGCGGAGAGCTAGAAAGTCCAAATCATAATAAATGAGGCGAAGATGGGAATGAGGGGCCCTTGACCATCTAAGGGGACGAGTGGCCATTCAGCTGAAATTGGAGTGGAGAAGCTGGCAGATTTCTCCTGGTTGATGAAAAAGGAAGTTCTACTGATTGGGATAAAATGGACTTCGCCATGGCATCGGAGAAAAGCTGAGGCTGCTGGTGAGAGAGAGGGAGGGCTTTTCAGAGATCCGAGGAAATGACCACAGAGCTAAAGTCTTAGTCCCTTTCAGCCTCCCCTGTAAGGGGTTTCAGCGACAATCTGGCACAGCCAGAGTGAGCAAGGGAACGGGAGTAGAGGGAGTGCTGACACGCATGCGTGACCTCCAGTTTCCGTTATTTTAAAAACAGAGAGAACTGCATGCACCTTGGCAGGAGAAGCCCTCCCTGGTCTCGTTGCTGCTACAAAGCCCTGCGAGGCAGGGGAAGGCTGCGAGGCAGGGGAAGGCTGTGAGTCTGACGCAGGCAAATGTAAAGCAGCAGCAGCGTTACCTGAAGGCAATTCAGCAAGCCAGGAGAGAGCACTGCTCTGGGAGCCGAGAAGCCCGGGGCCGCTGGACGGTGCCGGCAGTCACTCTGCTCCAGTGGTTCCTTGGACCCTCGTCCAGAAACAAAGGCCGCAACTAGTTGGTCTGAGTTTCAGAGAGGCGAAGGGTCTTCTTCAGATCATCTCGGGGAAGTGGGGTTTTGTTTTACAGATGTCCCTTGACAAGAACTCTGAAAAAGTAGAATGGTCAGGCCACAGGCCGAGTGTCCACCACATGGGAACAGGACCTTAGGGAGGAAGGAGCCAGAACGGTGCTCAGAATCCCAGGCAGCAGGAGAGGCCTCGGCAGGGCACAGGTTTCTGGATTTTCATCCTGCCCTGCCGCCATTACATCACTGTTCTGTTCTCTGGCTGCTGGATGGCCTCCTCGATGTCCACTTGAGACCTTTTCTCTCTGTTCTTGCTCCTGCTCTTTTAGGACACTGTGTTTGTACAGCAGGCCCTCTCCCAGTCTGCAGTGACGTCAGGACAATTCAGCAGTGATTCCCACCTGCCAGCCACCTCATTCTTGAGATTTCCCGGGTCACACTCTTGAGAGGGACCATCGGCTAGTCACAGGCCTCCTGATAGACCACAGGCAGGTCTACTGCTTGGCCATGGGGCCCAGTCAGCCGGGGCCAGGCTGTGGGATTGTGTGCTACGACACAGGCCATCCAACCCATTTCTGTCCTCAGCGGGTTGGAGTACAGACCTTGTCAGCAACATAATCAATATTTCTAGGAGAAATATTCATAGGGTCTCTTTGGTTCTAATTATCAGTGATTGGACAGAATTAATGACTGAGGAGGAAAAGAATAAGGGCCAGGAATTTCCTTTTCTTAAATTCTTAAAATCCTATCAACCCAACTTGCTAAACATAGAACATGCGTTCTTTGGAGGGAGGGACAGGGCTGTTACCATGAATTCAGCCGATAGCCACAGAGCTCACCAATGTTTTTCTGATCACACCAGGAAAATTTTCTATTAATAAGTGTCTTTCCAAAGTCATGTGTATACATGGTTATTGTGGAAAGGGAAATCCAGGATTTAGTTTACCAAAAGCAGAGCTCCCTGCCCAGTGGGGCTAGTGAGATGAGGAACCACTCTACCTTTGGAGGCGAATAGAGGCAGACTGGACCCCAGGCTTATTACGAGGCAGCCAGCTGACTGGTGGAGAACAGAGCAAGTCTTCTCCAGGAGCCTTTTCCTTCTTCATTACTTTAGAGTCACTGACATCATTGCTCTGAGAGCTAGAAAGGACCCCATTAGAGGAGATCTTGCCCAGCCTTTCATTTTATATATGTGGGATCTGAGATTGAGAGAGGGACAGGGACTTACCCAAGGCCACATCTGTCCTAGGTGTCTTATGGGTTGAGTCTAGTCCTTCTGCGGCTAATGTCAAACTGAATTCTTACATTGTTGCTGAAGGTGTGGTGGCATTACCTAGGTAAATGCTGGCGGAAACACTTTTAAGATTCGTATATACTGCTGTTCAGAATGTCTCCCATCATTATGGGGAAAAGTATGTTATTTTTAGCAAAAGTTAAATCAACTATATTAATTGTAAGTTCTGTTCAGTAGATGTTCTGAGTACATATGTAGCTAGTTCACAAAATGCATTCCTTGAAGTCTTTGAGTTTCCACTAATAAAGAAAACTAAGGAAATCAGGCATTCATGGCTCTAGACAGGAATGAAGACTTTAGGAGAAAAAGGGTTAGTTCCGAGAGACTTACCTTCTAATGTGGACTCGTTAAAAATTCCTAATAGGCATTTATTGTACACATCTGTTATTCCTTTTGGAGACACTAATTCCAGCAAAGAATGTAGGTTTGTGGTTTTTTTTTTTTTTTTTTTTTTGAAAAACACCAAATCAGATTATCGCATGTTTAATTTGAACAGGAACTTTGCGAATGAGATGTCTTCCAAGTGCACCAAGCAAGAGAGAGGAAACGTAGGTTTAAACCTTTTGTTCTGTTTAGAAGTGTAGACAGTGTATTCAAATTCTTAAATATAGACAAAAGATCTAGAACAGAGGGATAATGAAGCTAATGTGTCTTGAGAGATTGGAGCAGACACATGGAAAATAACTATACCTAAAGGCACTGAGGATGTTTCCACCTAATAATAAAGAGTATGGGGTTCTATAAGCTACTGGAAGTAAGGATGGTCCTTTGGGCTCAGATCCAGAGCCCAACACGTTTTTAGTGGTTGATAAGAATGATAATAATAGCTAACATTTATTGAGTGCTTACTACCTGCCAGATACTGTTCTAAGCACTTTACAGGTCTTAAATCGCTTAATATTCTTACCAATCTTGTAAGGGCAAGAACCATTATTATTCCCAATTTATAGATGAAAAAGTTGAGGCCCAGTGGAGTGGTTTACCCATGGTCACACAGCTAGTAAATGGCATAACTATCATTCAGGTCTAGGCAGTAGGCCCAGTGCCTTTCCTCTTCACATCTCCCCACCTAGCAAGAATGGAAGGAGTTAGCTGCCAGAGGTCTTAAATACCTATACCCTTCAATGATCACTCAAGCAGCGGTCAACTCTCTGTTTATATCAGCCTACTAGAACTCTTTTTTGTACTTTTCAGTCTGTACCAGCTCTAACGGTGATACTACCATGACTTACTACTTGGTGTGTCTTGATGGACTTGGAGCTTGCCATTATGAATTGCTAGACATGAGATGGACAAGGTGGTGGGCTGGTAAGAAGGGCAACCGAGGATCTGACCCAGCTACAAAGAGTTGCATAGATGAGGGCATCCAAGTGTGGTACCCAAGAGGGAATAAACATCTCTGCCCAAAACTCAACTGTTCACATTATATCTTTAGGAAATCCAAGTAAAGACCTGAGGCTAGACTTTAGGTTGTGGGGCGATGGTGGTGGCCATTAAGCTATGAGAATGAATGAACTTTCCTAGAGAGTGTGTGCAGGATGGTAACCTCAACACCATTTATCAGATTCTTCCTCTGGAAGTCTAAATTCCAGAAAGATCTCAGCAAGAGATTTTGTTTCTTCTGTAATCTGCCTTTTAAAATCTTACACCTTTGAAGTGATTGCAGAATACAGTTTTGCCGAAGTGGATTTCGCATGGTAAGATAGCCAGAGGGACATCTATCAACTGCCCACATGGCAGTATCACAGCTGCCCAGGCCATGCTCTGTGGACAGATCAGTAATGATACCATGGCTGTCACAAACCAGGCTCTCACCAGCAATGCTCTAGTTGTAGTGTTTTTAGTTACTGATGTGTTTCAGGGGCAAACAATGGCTTTAATTCTTGAATTGCAATTGTGCAAATATAGTTTGTATACTTCATTCCTCAATCCACATAATAGGGGAAAAGCCAAAAGGATGCATTCAACAAATATTGGGGCTGATCAGATCTTTATCTGATTATGCTCTTTTGGAGTTGAACTAAGTTCTAGAAATATGGAACAGGTCAGGCCTAGAACATTCTTGATTGAGTAGTTCAAGTAGAATTCAGAGCCTCCCCGGGTGGCTGTCTAAGCCAGTTGCTGCTGCTTTAACTTGACTTCTCCCCACATTTGGAGGATGTTCCAGCCAGGAAAGTACTTTGATTCACAATCATCATCTTCTGTGTACAATTTGAAATGTTTTGCACTTCGGGTTCTTAGGCTTGTTTTTTTCCTAACTTAAATCAATTTGTATTTACGTTTCTATCCATAGGTAAATTCACATGATCACTTAAAAGTTGTGAATAATGTGGTAGAATCCTATTGAATTGCTATGTTGAATTTACTTAACCCATTTCTCTGCGGTTGGACATATAGATGGATTCAGTTCTTAATAATATGCTGTTAGAAACATTGCTCACGTCAGTTACTTTTCTTTCTGTGTACCTCTTTTTTGAGCATTTCTTCAAGATATAGTCCCCAAAGAGGAATTAAGGATCAAAAATATGGATGGTTTTATAGCTCTAGTTCCAAATTGTTAGACATCTGACAGAAACACTGGAGTAATGTACGATGCCCCTGGCAATACTTGAGTGGGCTTGTCGTCCAACAGCTCCAGTATTATTTTGCCCGTGTGTCTCTTACTGTGTTTAAATAGGTAAATAGTTATTTCGATTCATGTTTCTTTGTTAGTGAGACCAGGCACCTTCCCTGTGTTGGCTCATAAGGTACATTTCCCAGTGTGTGTAATGCACCTATAAAGTGCCTGGCACAGGGCTGCCACCTGCTAGTGTCCTTCTCTTTCCTGCTTTCCCCCTGTACTCTTTGGCCGTTTGTCAAATGAAGTCTCCTTACTGATGACAATATATGTTTATATCACACTATAAGATTTTATTATTTTGGATTATAAATATCGATTATATTTATTGTAATTTAACATTTTTTGGTTCCCTTTGTATTTGTTACTTTATTTATTTATTTATTTGAGACTGAGTCTCGCTCTGTCACCTAGGCTGGAGTGCAATGGTGTGATCTCAGCTTCTCAGCTCACTGCAACCTCTACCTCCTGGGTTCAAACAATTCTCATGCCTCAGCCTCCTGAGTGGCTGAGATTGCAGGTGCCTGCCACCATGCCTGACTAATTTTTGTATTTTTAGTAGAGACAGGCTTTTACCATGTTGGCCAGGCTGGTCTCAAACTAGTGACCCTAAGTGATCTGCCTGCATTGGCCTCCTAAAGTGTTGGGATTAGAGGCATGAGCCTCTAATCTGGCTAGCCGCATCTGGCTAGATGTTACTTTTCATTAAGGAGGCTTTTTAAAAAAAAAAAAAAATTATTTTTAAGACAGGGTCTTTCTCACCTAGGCTAGAATGTGGTGTCATGAACACAGCTCATTTCGGCCTAGACCTCCGGGGCTCAAGCCATTCTCCCACCCCAGTCTCCTGAGTAGCTGGGACCACAGGTATGCATCACCATGCCCTGCTAATTTTTGTATTTATTTACTTATTGGTAGAGACAAGGTTTTGCCATGTTGCCCAGGCTGATCTTGAACTCCTGGGCTTAAGCAGTCTGCCTTCCTCGGCCTTCCAAAGTATAAAGGGACTTTAAATAATTTAGACTTTATGATATTTGAGTTCACCTGCCTCAGTCTATAATACCATTTAGGTTTTTTAATCATGAATTTCTCTCTCTGCTATAGCTGAAATAAATATGCTCTCCTTTTTTTTTTCTTTTAAATGCTTTCCATGTTTAATTAGTTCATTAACCAATTTAGAAAGTACTATCATATATGGTGAGTTATGGATATAATATACTTTTCTTCATATTGACATCAGGTTGTTCCACCAGCATTTATTAAATGGTGATTCCGACATCTATTATTGTGATTCTTAGTTTTGTTTTGTTTGCTATATCCTGAGGACTTATAAGTGCTTAAATCCATCTTTGGAATCACTGTTTTTTAGTAGAGTCTTTGTCCTGGCTTTGATTCAGCAAAATTCAGTTTTGATGAAGATCACTTTATAATATGTCTTAAAATTTGATTATTACATCCTCCTGCAATCTTCTTTGGAATTATTATGTATTTATTTTTCTTTATTAATTTTGCCAGTGATTTATCATATTCTAGAGTATTCTTGCAGGAATATAATTGTTATTATGTTAACCTAGTTTTTGTTATGTGGATTAATGTTATTGATATTACTCTAAATTTTCTAAATCAAGAGGAATGGATATAACTTTGTTTCTTTAGGTATTCCTTTATTTTTCCCGTTATAATTGTATTTCTTTTATCTCACTAGATATTTATCTAGATATATAAATTCTCAGATGTTTTTTAATAATGTGAATAGCACCATTTTTCATTGCCTTTTCTAACTTTATAGCAGTGGTATGCATTTGGTCAATCTTGCCTTTTCTATTTACACTTTTATATCATATGAAAAACAAGTTGAAATGTCTGTTTCCATCTTTCCTATATTCTCTATTTCCTTTTCATCTTGTCCTGCAATATTTCCCATTATCTCCAACATGAGTGCTGAGAGGAACATCTTATGCATCTACCTGTGTTTGCAAAGTGAACTCTTTAAGACGGTGCCATCATTACGGTAGCTAATAGCCACTTCTGAGTATTCAAATTTAAATAAATTAAAAATTCAGTTTTTCAGTCACATTAGCTATATTGAAGTCTCAATAGTCACACATAACTAGTTGCTGTCAATACTGGTTGTCCAGTTGTACTGAACAGGGCAGAAATAAATATTTCCGTCATTATAGAAAGTCCTAATAGATTTCATTGCTCTAGAATTTCCACATAAAGAATAATACTGAAGCCCAGATTTATGTCTACAATCATTGTTTTATCATTAAGGAATAAATCACCTTTTCCAATTTTGAGTTCTTTTGAAGATTTAATGTTGAATGTTATTGATGGCCCCAGCATCCACCAAAATAATTCTTACCATAAAAATTTTTTTTTTATCAAAGTTTTGAACCATCCTAATCATTTCCCTATGTGCTTGCTCTGTCTTTGGAGGATAGCTCATAATTGTTTTTGTTTTTGAAACATTTCCCTTTTCCATATGCAGGATATTATTTATGATTAAACTATATTTGTGAATTTAAATGTCTGTAATCCACACGTTCTGTCTTCCCCTCTCTCTCCCGGTTGATGTTGTCTTCAGGTGTTTCAGATCAAGAGCTTATTTATGTAACATATAATCTTGTCTGTATTTTGAAATCATTTATGTAACTGGTATTTGAACAGTTGAAGATGTTCTGAGAACCCATTAGGGGCTTCCTTTAGAAGTGTGTAGAGAGGACAGAACTTTCCCTAGCAGTTTCTCTATCATTTGTCTGTTTATGTTTTTAATGTTTTATTCAACATAATTCGTTCAACAAGCACTGCTGAACATAAAACACCTGTGAAACACTAGGCAACGTGCTGGAGGATAAGGTGAACACAGTTTTGGCCATCAGAAAGAAATGAGAATGGCCTTATCACCTCTACATTGGATTCTTCAAGGCCCTCCCTCACCCCTTGGTTTCCCCAGCGTGAATCTTACCAGGTCAGTCTTCTAATTGTGCCCCATCCCCAAAATACCTCCGCCTCCTCATTGCCTCTTTCCAACACCAAGATTCTCTTGCAGAGAATCTTTTCCTTTTCACCTTTCAGTCATCCCAAAGTTCCTGTCTTTGTGATTCTCCAAGTGATTTCTTTCTGCTCTCATCTTAATGTTTCCCTTAAGTGTGCCATTCATCTTGGCAAATAATTATTCATAACCTTGTCATATTATCTAATTACTTCCTGTGTTATTATGTACATCTCATATGTCTAATATCCCTGTAGGGATAGGGGTGGAAGGAGATCTCAAGTCTTCTATTTCTTTTGTTTAGCAAACAGAGTCCACTATACATGGCTATATATATGGCAGATGTTAAGAAATACTTATTGAATAAGTGTGTTGAGACGTTAACAATTCTCACTTCGTTACCAGGCAGAGCCAGTAAAAATCTGTGGCCAAGGGCAGGTTTTATTAGCTTTAGTATACTAATATAACCTATGTGGAGAAAAAGGCAAAAATTTCTGCCAGGAACCACACTCATCTTCCAAGTTCAGTAATCAGCCATCCACTCCCATTCATTCAACAGACAATTATTGGGTGCCTGCCATGTGCCAGGTGTGGGGGAGACAGGGTTAAGCAAAGCAAACATGCTTCATGATGTTCACACTCTAGCAGGGGAGATGTATTAAGTCAACAAACAAATAAGTGTATAACTTCAAATTTTGCTAAGTACTATAAAGGAATGACAATGACAGGGACCATTAGATTTAGCCTGGGTGGTTGAGCTGGGCTTCTGTCAGATTAGGAAGTGACATTTAAGCTGAGAGCTGAAGGCTGGGTCACTAGCCATAAGAAGCTGAGTGAAAAAGCCTGTTGGAGGGAACAGCATGTAAGGCACTGAGGTATGAAAGAGTTAAGTGGGCTTGAGAGTCATTTAGAAGCCCGTGTGTGGCTGGAACATGGTGAGTAAGGAGGGGAGGTGGCATGGGATGAGGCAGGCCCTGATCTGGAGGACCCTTATGATCCAGGGCAGAGTGTTTGGATTAAAGTGGGTTTTAGGCAGTCTGATATACATTTTCAGAGACTTTTTAAAGTGCCTAAAGCCAGTTTATTGCTCCAAGCAATATACATATATTCTCTCACTTAATACTGAGAGCATCCAGATGACGTATGTGCTTTTAATTATGTGCTTTTAATATGCCCATTTTCAGTGGAGGAAACCAAGGCCCAGAGATGTTAAGCAACTAGCTCAGGGTCACATCGTATGTTTGTGAAGGAGACAGGATGTCACCAGGTTGTCTGGTGCCTCCAGAGCCCAAGCTCTGACCACTGCTTGGCCACCACAAGATTACTTGGTCGCTGTGTGGCTGGAGGAGTTGGACAAGTATAGGAGCAGGTAAAATTAGGAGACTTTCAGCAGTCCAGGTGAGAGGTCGTAGCTTGCACCAGGGGATGCAGTGTGACTGGAGAGAAATGGATATTCTGGGGGCAGAATGAGGACAGCTAGAGAGAAAGGGAAATATGTGTTGAAGTAAATAGACATGATTTATTTGGATCAAAAAAAGGCTTTGAAGTCTCATTTTAAAGAAAAGAAACAAAGTAGTAAGCTAAAGCGTACAGCATGAGAAAGGAAATAAGAATAAGAAAAGAAATGAAGTAAAAGCCTAATAAGACAGGGTTTTCAATTTTAATTAATACAGCAGAAAGAACTACTGAATGAGAAAGGAAATAAAATTGTTATAAAAGAAAGTTGTCATGCATATGGCATATTATTTGTAACTCTTGCTGAATTAGCTAACCCAGCTGAAACAGATACTTAGATAGCATGAGACAATGAAACTGGTCAACAATTTGTCATTAAATCTGATCTGCAATTTACTGCCCTGTGTGAGGCCTACCCTTTCACTTTCTCCCCTCACCCTTCCCTGCCTATTAAAGGCTGACTAGTCTTCATGACCCTGTTCAAATCCCTTCCTAGGACAGAAAAATGAAAATCATTGACATGAATACATGGTTATTATAGCCCAAATCAACAGTTATCACCAGTAAGGATGGCCTTGCACTAGTGGAGCCAAAGGTTAAATTATGTACGGCCTTCTCTGTTGATGGAAGCAAGCATGGGCTTGATCCGTTTCAGAATGTTTTCATCCATAACAGACACTTTTTTAAAAAAAAGCAAGTTTGACACTTAAAGGCATTTAAAAAATCAATTATCTTGATGCTTTTGTCTTGTGGGTCATCTGTAGGGCCGAATAAAGTCAGAATGAAGTATCTGTGGGCAAATTGAAGTTGTAAGCTTTAGGTAAAAACATCAAATACAGCTGCTATGTTCCTAACTTTTATTCTCTTGAGACAAGGTGAATGACAGTAGTTAGAGGTCAGTTGCCCTGAGGTTCTCAAACTGAGAGATGAGGAAGCCTGTTCCTGATTTCTAGGTAACACAACTGTGTCTGGTTTAGGGTGTGTCCCCGAAGCTTGTATACTGACCAGGTGGGAAAAGGGCAGCAGAACCTGAAGGGCAGCTGACATTGCCCACTGCATGCCCATCTCCAGGCCCCTCCTCATCCTAGCAGAAGTCTCCCCATTTGTGGAAAACTTAACAACTGGGACAGGCTCACTACCAGCCTGTGGGACTTCCCTTAGAGAGTGAGCAGCCATTTTAAGTGGTGCCATGTGCTTTCTGTGAGGGGATTTGGAAATTTTTAAAGAGAGTTAGTCAATCAGGCTAATAGGCCTTTTATTGGAATTCACTTTTAATATACGTCCTTTAACACATGAGCAAGTTTTTTTTTTTTTTGAGTTGGAGTTTCGCTTTTGTTACCCGGGCTGCAGTGCAATGGTGAGATCTCGGCTCACCGCAACCTCAGCCTCCTGGGTTCAGGCAGTTCTCCTGCCTCAGCCTCCCGAGTAACTGGTATTACAGGCATGCGCCACCATGCCCAGCTAATTTTTTGTATTTTTAGTAGAGATGTGGTTTCACTATGTTGACCAGGATGGTCTCAATCTCTTGACCTCGTGATCCACCCACCTCGGCCTCCCAAAGTGCTGGGATTACAGGTTGAGCCACTGCGCCTGTTTAAAAGAAGTACTAACCCTTTAGCCCTGTAGCAGTGAGAATAGGGAGAATAATCCCCTCCCTGAGGCATACATTTGGAGACAATCTCAATAAGTTGCACGCTGGTAAATGTTTAACAACTAGCTTACCAGTAAAAATGTGTGTGCTAATGCATGTATAAGTTATTTATAAATTTCACTGATATAAAGAATATATAGCACATAATTTACAAATAATAAAATATCAACATTGTTTATTGTAAATTCCATGTAGTCAATCAATTCTCACAGAATAGTTTTATTGATTCTTTGAGCTCTTGTAGCCATAGCTAACCTATGGTTAGCCATGATTTGTCAAGTGGAATTTCATAACTCCACTAATCTTTTCCCAATAAATTTGTTGTCATTAAATCTGATATGTGCTCACTAAACTATTTTTCATCTTTGCATCTATTATTAACCCATTTATGCCAGAGGTTGCAAATTTTTGTTGTGAAAAATCAGACCTTGGCGATGACCTTGAGCAGTAGGATATAAATAACTCCCACAAGCTTAGTGTTCCAGTAATGGAACACCAGACATAACTGGGATAAACTGAAACCTCTTTCAGCTTCAGCGCTGGGTATAACTTCATTCATTCACCAATGGCATGAGCACCTTCTTTGCTGGTCATGTAACAGTTTTAAATACTGGAAGAGTATTTTCCTTTCTTTGTTATTCACGATGTAACAACTACAGAGGCTTTTGAGTTTTACAGACTCAGTTCAAGTTTAATCTGCATCATTGACATTTCTTCATCATTTTCTTAAGTCTAGATAATCAACAAAATGAGAAATCAAACCCTGATTTGCAATGTTTGTTGATTTCCAAGAAATAAATACCCCCACTGGGGCCAACATTGCGGTATCCCGGACGTGGAATTGGGAAGAGCGTACACCATTGCGTAGCAGTGCTCCTGCTGTATAGATGCCGAACATAATCTCAAGAACACAGATCATCAGTACAAGTGATGAGTTTTGAGTATTACCTTTCTAAGCATAATTTATTTAATTGCAAGTTTAGATTTTAATAATGACTGTATTTAACAACTGGCTTCCTGAATCCATGAACATTTAACATTCGAGGCTGGTAAGAGCCAGCTCCAACACACCCATTACCCTCTTTCCTAATGAGGGTCAAACTCTTCTCTTTGGGTGAAGCACTCTTCCCCGTCTTGACCCTTGGACATGCAGGTCTTGGTTGCTCCTGCTGCCTCCAGCAGAAAACCTACACAGTGGAGGCTCTTTTCTTTCCTGAGTCTGATACTGAGATGCTGTGCGGGGTTTGACATGGAGCTTGCCTAAGCCTTGTTACTCACACGAATCGTGACGTTTAACTTATTCACTAATACCTTTCCATCTCACACTTATTTTCCCTTGTATCTTTATTTTTTAAAAAGAAGTAAGAAAGGAGGCCCATGCCTGGCTATAATAGAGGATAGTTACAGACAGATCACTTGGGCAGCTGTCAAATTAGTTACTCTAAAGTGCACAAAAGCTCCCTCCTGATCTCACCTCCTAGAAGAAATCTAAATCTGCTTGACAGGTCAGAGAAGTCTATGCCTTTCTTTTCCCTCAACCATGCCACAAGAACAAAGAGACACTTCCTAATCGCAAAAGCACAAGCTTTTGTTTGTGTAACGAGCAAAGCAAATGTTTATTGAGAAATCTGACAAAAACAGGCTCCTCCTGGCTCCACCCTGAGCCTTATTTTCCTTTCTTAAGCAATATCCCTTTCACACACATGTGGACAGACTGCCAACTGGAAGGCGGGAATAACCTGTCTGCCCCTGCTTTCAAGGCTGACTCACAGCAGTTTGTTTGTAGTGGTTGATAAATAGCTGGTCCCCCAATACCTTTGCCAGTGTTTTCCATCCTGTGCAGGCAGCCTTGTCCCCGCTGGGGCCTGCCAGACCCTCCCATCATCTAGCAACAGCCAGTGCTTCCAGACCCTGCACTGGTATCAGACTGGATAGTGCCCGGATGTTACACATTGTTACATATCTGTCACCCCTGCCTCCATCCTCACAATCGTGGCCTTGAGCCACTTAACACCCTGTGCACTCAGCCCCTGCCTCCAATCCGAACTAGGAGGCTCAGGCCCACCACATGGCTGTGGGAGCCATCTGATTTTTTGTTTTTCACTAGAGAAGAACTTAGCAGCTTAGAAACAGGCAAGAGTCTGCAGAACCCAAGGCCCCTTCTCTGAAGTTCCTGCCCCACATTTTTAGTCCTCATGTTCTCAGGTGGCTTCACTCATTCATTTCCACATCCTAGGTCCTTTAAATGGGTTAAAGGACCCGTGTGCTCTCACCTAACCTGAAAGGCCACCTGTCCCATGCTAGGGCCTAACCATCTATTGAACCTCCTAAAGGCAGACCCTGTGCCCACCTGGGCATTATGCCTTTATCTGCATGCCCCTGAGGCCAATGCCACCAGGGGCTCCCCACTTCCTGCCAACTTCCCCCACTCTTGTTACTCTCTCTGCTGCCATCAACAGCCACACTGCCTCACTTGCCCTCTGGAACTTTTTCTCATCTTCTGCTATGGCTTCTAAATCTAAGCAAACATTTGAACCCAGAAGTTGTTTGAAATTCCCAAGTTTCTTATTCTGGCTGCAGCCTTGGTCCTTATAGAGGTGAGGGTACTAGTTTACATTGGGGTTGCTTGTCCATTTAATCAGAATCATAAACAAAATGAAACCCATTTCTCCAAAAGAGAAGAGCTCTGCAAAGGAGCTGTAATGCAGCCAATATCTGATCATAAAATTAAAATATAACTCTTTTTACAATTAACATTAAATTTTTCCTACTTTGCTTTGGGTTGGGAAATTACTACTATAGTTGAGAAATGACTCTTTTTTTCCCTCATTTTCTTTCTCGCCTGTCTCTTTAAAAATATTGCTCATGCTGGGCGTGGTGGCTCATGCCTGTAATCACAGCTACTTGGGAGGCTGAGGCAGAAGAGTTGCTTGAACGCAGGAGGCGGAGGTTGCAGTGAGCCGAGATTGTGCCATTGCACTCCAGCCTGGGCAACAAGAGCGAAACTCCATCTCAAAAAAAAAAAAATTGTTCATGTGTTAAAGAACGTATATTAAAAGTGAATTCCAATAAAAGGCCTATTAGCCTGATTAATTAACTCTCTTTAAAAATAATGTGCATGTTTAGGAGTATGTTCCAGTTTCATCAGATAAATGTGTTGGGAAATGGAGAGAGTACAAATAGATGTGAATGTCATTTTACTTAATTGAAGATGAATGCTAAATTTGGGAGCTGTAGTAGAATTGAGTTTAACTTGCCTTGAAAGAGATTTATGATCACAGGATCCGATGCTTTGTCTCCCAAGGACTCTGTTAGTGACCGTTAACCCCTTCAGCTCTGTCTTTGGGAATCCAAAGAGGTAACTTACAAGGTGGATAGAGGAAGAAGGAAGGATGTTGAAGTTTGGTGAGTCAACAGAACCAAACCAAACCAAAAATAACTGCTTACCTGGGCCTGTGCAATGTAATTTGACAAAGTAAGAACCACATTCTGTCATGTGTACGTTACGACAACCGGTCCTTTAGGCTCTTGCATCATTTTTTTCTGTATCATGGAGAGTTTTCCAGAATGTTTTAAAAAGTGGAGAGCTTTTAAGTGGAGAAATTCTGTTCTAGCACAGTTGGTTTTAGGCTGCATTGTTGAAGCCAGGCATAGCCATTGTATTTGAACCTGTTTTCTGTTATGACCTTTGAAAACCCCTTCCCAAAAAACTGACTGCTTAGGTCCTGTGGTCACACACACACAAGAGATGGTGGCTAGAAATGAGGGCTCTGTCATAGCCGTGGTGCTGAAAGATGCTTCCTTGATGGAATGTTGCAAGACATGGTTTAAAAAATTAAAAGGTATATTAAATTGAATTGTTTTGAATCGTTTTAAATACCCATAAAGGAAGCTAAGAAAGCTAGAGTTCTTAATGACCTATTTGAAGAATAAAATCCACCCAAACCTCTAGGTCAAATGCTAAATTCCTTCTGCAGGTGGAAAGACTGCACCTCACAAGTGAGGCCAAGTTTCATTTTTGCGATGACCTTACCCAACTGAAACTTTCCCGGAATCTTTGAACATTAGCTCCCCACCCAAAGGATGAAAAACGCCATCTGATTTGCAGTTTTCCCATCTCTTATTTGAGTTTGCAACTTTCTTGGATAACAGATGGCCACAAAATGTGTAAGCCCAAATAAAAGCAAAGCATGGGCTTCACTGGTTCTTCACTGGTATCAGCTGCGTCTTAAAATTACAATTATGTAAATGATACCGTAGCTTTAAGTGAGAGAATCAGCAATGAAGAAAGCAACCCCAGCACTTGAGAGTGTTTCAGTTTGGGTTGTGTGGAAGGCTTTCTTTTTTTTTTTTTTTTTTTTTTTTTTAAAGCTTCTAATGTTTCCTTTTAAAGAGAAAGAAAAGAGGCATTTGGTAGAAACATTTTGTAAGTTGCTCATTCACAAAGCTTGCAGAGTTTCACCGGCAGCTGGTCTAGAATCAGAGAGAATATTAGGATTGACAGAGATCTTAGAGATTGTTGTTTTAATTCACTTGAAGAGGGAGGAAAAGACTCCAGAGGAAGAGCCCAGAAAACTGCCCCGTCCTCTCTGGGTTTGGCATCTTTCTTACCTCAAGGAGTTAAAAGTCTGGGCCTGGGCGTGATCAGCCAGATGGTCTTTAACAGTAACATGGTTCATATTGTTTAGATTATCCTGTTGCAAGTACCGTGCCTCCTTTACCTTTTATGGAATAAAGTGTGGAAAATTGACCACAGATGTAAGTAACCAAGAATGACGGGGAAGCTGTTGTTACCAGGCCTCTCCGTTTCTCTCCAACGCGCCTGATCCCACAGATAAAAATAAAGAGAAAAATGTGAGGCCGGCCGAGAACGAGCTTGCCTTACCTCCGTGGCACAGGTCTGAGCACTGCACGTGCTCTGTTTTACGTGTTCAGAAATCCAAAGTTGGTCCCAGGACTCGTGTGCAGGCTACCCTCGATTCTGAGTTTCCAAGTGCCCTCCAGTTAAAATATCGTATCATGTCAGCAGTTTTTCCATCCTGTTTTGAAAGGCAGTGGAGGTGGAGGGGGGTGGGGATCAAGGCTCACATACTGACACTGAGCAGTTTTGCAGCCCTGCATTCCCAGAGGGAGAGAAATGAGTGGCGTTGTGCAGCCCAAGGAGTGTGGATAAATTCCCATTCCCATTGCTTTGATGGCTATCTTAGCTGCAGGATGAGCCAGATCAATTAGAACGAGGCCCTTGCTGTTCTTGGGAATATATGTCAGAGCTTGACAAAAGAGTTGACTACCCAGAATGGGCCCAGTGTGGAGAGGAGCTTGTTGAGACAGGCCCATGCTTTTCAGGATTAGGTAGGCACAAATGGCATTTTAAACCCTCGGAAGAACAGTGTCCAACCAAAGGAATAAGCTAGGCTTGATAAAGTCCCTTTGTTTTCATCTCACTTCCTCAGCTCTGTCCTCCATGGCCCAGGCTGTGCTGATTTCACCTCTTGTCCTTCCCTGTGGCCATAACCCCACTCCGGTGACCAGTTTCTGCTTGCGGGTCCGCTGGCGACAGCCAGGGCCAAAATTCTCCCCTCGGATAACAACAGGCCTCTCTGGCTCTGGAAGATGGCCAGCATCTTTCAGCGTGGACTCCTGGGTGACCTCTTTATGTGAGGCCCATCACGAGATAGGGCCCACTCCTCTGGGCACCTGCATTTCCTGTCTTCTCATTCTCATCCAGTTCTGCTCCCCTTCCTCCTGCCAGGCCCTTTACTAATCCCATCTCCCAGGCTGTCTCTCTGGGTCCTGACTCTATTGACAGGAAAGTTCCCAGCATCCGACGTCCTTAGCCCCTTCCTCCTGCCTTCCTGGAAACCTGGGCCTGTCTCCGGGCCACTGCTTTCTTCCCAAGCTTCCCTGGTTTTCCATACACACTCCTGGTTCACTGTTGCTTATCCCCCTGTGGCCCCCTACTTTGAAGCTGAGGTGCCTGCTGGGACCCCCAGCACTCTTCATGCTTAGCAAGGACTCTGGCGCTTGCTCTCTATCAAACAGGCCTCCTTCTTCCTGGAGAGTTTAACAGCCTCCCTGCTGACCTGTCTCCCAGCCTTGGAGTTCCTCCACCTTCTCAGCTTTTCTGGCTATCACAGCCCCCACCGACGTGACTTTGCTCCCATGGTTCATGTCTTGGTTCGTGCTGTGTCTGAACACATAGAGTGCCCTCTGAGCTTCCCCTGACCACAACCCTCCACCTCCGGGTCGCTTCGATTCTGTAACTCCCATGAAGATTTGCTCTCCAGCCTCTAGCTTCTGGGTCTCTCTCCCTCCAGACCCTCCCAACCCAGCCTGGTCATCTGTTGCTTATTCCAGCCATACTCTCAGCATCCTCAGTCCCCGCCCCACCTCCATCCCCCAGCCCTTTTGTTCTTACTGCTCAAACTGAGCAGTCCCCAACTTGAATCAACCCAGAAGGCATTTTGACTGATCCTGCTCCAGGTCTGCCTAAGTGACTTGGTAACAAACTCCTGGCTTCTAACATTACCCCAGTCCCGAGTCAGCCACCCCCAACACCAGTCCCTTCTCAATCAGCTTCTTTCCTGCCTATATATTCACCAAATGTCTTGAAAACTCACGTGTAGATAAGGTGCTGCTTTTTTGCTTCCACTCATACACCAAACTGCAGTCTGACTTGAACACCCATTGAAACTGTTCTGGCAAAGTTTACCTGGGACTTCCCAATTTCCAGACTTTCTTTTCCAATCTTCCTTGATTTCTCTTCAGCTGCATGCTTCTTAAAGCTCTCCTCTTCCTCAGCTGTGACAGGTATTGCTCAAGGCTCCCTCTTCTCTTTCATTATTTGTTCCATTTTCCCCACTGACTTTCCCTTTTCTTCTTCTTAAGAATTATTCCTCCCTGGAGATTGCAGTGAGCCACGATCCTGCCATTGCACTCCATCCTGGGCTACAGAACGAGACTCCGTCTCAAAAAAAAAATTTTTTTCCTCCTTTAGTTCCCATCCTCTGCCCCATCTCTTCTCTCTCCAGTCAAGGTCCTGATTCCAGAACATGGGGAAGAATACAGAGGGTTGACCATTCCAAAGGACACTTCTGAAAACATCCCTCTCGTTCAACACAGATGAGATGTGAAACACGCAGATGGGTGACAGAGCTTCTGGTCTAAGTTTCTAAGTCCCCGAAATGAAGAGTTCTCGTTTTGGTCATGATAGCAAGTGCTGGTGTCCGATGCTCTGAATGGTCAAACTCATGGAATTACGGGAGGGTTTGAGCTGCATGTTGGGTGTACAAGCTCTCATAGGTCATAAGGAATGATGAATGGGTGGTTCCTAAACCCTGGAGAAGAGCTTCCATTTCAAAAGCTGGGTTGTGTGGTGGAAACCATGTAGGGTTTGGAGTTACACATTAAATTAAGAATCCCCCTCTCCTCTCAGTGGTTGTCTGATTTTGGGGCAACTGACTTCTCCTGGCTGTATCTTTTTTTTTTTTTTTTTTTTTCGAGATGGAATCTCACTCTGTCACCCAGGCTGTAATGCACAGTGGTGTGATCTAGGCTCACTGCAACCTCTGTCTCCTAGGTTGAAGTGATTCTCGTGCCTCAGCCTCCCAAGTAGCTGATATTACAGATGTGTGTCACCACGCCCGGCTAATTTTTTGTATTTTTACAAGAGATGGGGTTTCACTGTGTTAGCCAGGATGGTCTTGAGCTCCTGACCTTGTGATCTACCTACCTTGGCCTCCCAAAGTGCGAGGATTACAAGCATGAGCCACTGTGCCCAGCCTCTGTTTTTATTTGTAAAATAGATAGCAAGATCTCCCTCTTCTGAGGATTAGGAATGATGTGCATATTAGGAACCTATTATTTGCTAGACTTAATTCGGTAAGACGATTGAGCCGATATAGTAAAATCCTCTTAGACTAATTATAAACCTGACAACTCACCAAAAATTTTTTATTAACCTGTCTCATACACTAGTATCAGAGCTGAAGGGAGAGAATTAGCAGAACTGGTTGCTGGTCTCAGACTATGGAAGCAACACACAACACAATTAGAGCCCGTTCAGTAACAGCCTCCCATCAAGGTCTCAGTGGCCTTGGGAAGTAAAAGTCCTGGAGATGGAGAGAGATCCATGTGGGCCAGAGTACAGGGACAAGTGACAGGTGGCCTGGGAGGACCTTTGGCTGCCTGGAATAGAAATGTCATGTTGTATAAAGTGAGTAATGAGTGATACAGTCATCTGTGAAAGTTATGTTGGGGAACTAAAATTGATGCCAGAGGCCACAGTGAGGCATTGAATATTATTGAGTGAGAACACCAAGAAACAGTGTTTTGGGAGGATCAGTTTAGCTTCCTTTGCATATGGAAGACATTTTTGCTTGGGAGGATGTGGGCAGGGAGGTTATTCAGCAGGTTGTTGCTGGAACCAGACCCTGATCTGAAGAAGCATGGGGTTAGATTGGGAAGGAAAGAATGGAAATGCAAACTATTTCAAAAGAAAAAGTTATTAAAGGTGTTGATGGTAAATTTGATATTGGAGATGAGAACAAAAATGGCTTAAAAACGACTCCAAATTTTCAATGAAACTTGAAATATGGGGATACTATGAAAATGAAAGGGAAACTTTTTATGTGTGTTGAAGTACACATAACAAAAATGCTGCTGTTTTCACCGTTTTTTTTTTTAAGGAAGAGAAAGAAAAAAATAAATAATAATTAAAAAAAAAAGAACGAAGGAGAGGAAGAAAGAGGAAGAGGGAGAGAGAACGGGAGTCTTGCTTTATTGCCCAGGCTAGAATGCAGTCTAAAAATGGGTATTGAAAACTTCTTTTATACCAATAATTGTGCTTAATAATAGAGACAGGAAAAAATGAGGGAAGAAAATAACAAACAAGCAGCCAACCAATATTTCATTTAAACTTGTAAGTAGGTGTGATGTGGTGCTGGTAAGAGTGTATATTTTGTGTATTTAAAATGGAGAGTTCTATAAATGTTTATTAAGTTTACTTGTTCCAAATCTGAGTTCAAGTCCTGGATATCGTTGTTAATTTTCTGTCTCATTGATCTGTCTAATATTGATGTTGAAGTCTCCCACTATTATTGTGTGGGAGTCTAAGTCTCTTTATAAGTCTTGTGCATCTGGGTGTTCCTGTATTGGGTGCGTATATATTTAGGATCGTTAGCTCTTCTTGTTGCCTTGATCCTTTTACCGTTACGTAATGTCCTTCTTTGCCTCTTTTGATCTTTGTTGCTTTAAAGTCTATTTTATCAGAGGCGAGAATTGCAACTCCTGCTTTTTATTTATTTATTTATTTATTTATTTTTCCTCTTCATTTGGTTGGTAAATCTTTCTCCATCCCCTTGTTTTGAGTCTTTGTGTATCCCTACATGTGAGATGGGTCTGATGCAGCATACTGATGGTTTTTGGCTGTCTTTTGATTGGGGGATTTAGTCGATTTAAATTTAGGATTAATAATAATATATGTGAGTTTAATACTGCCATTTGATGTTAGCTGGCTGTTTTGCCCATTAGTTGATGTAAATTCTTCATTATGTTGATGCTCTTTACTTTTTGGCATATTTTTGGAAAGGCTGATACTGGTTGTTCCTTTCTATGTGTAGTGGTTCTTTCAGAAGCTCTTGTAAAGCAGGCCTGGTGGTGATGAAATCTCTGAGTACTTGCTTGTTCACAAAAGATTTTATTTTTCCTTCGATTATGAAGCTTAGTTTGGCTGGATATGAAATTCTGGGTTGAAAGTTCTTTTCTTTTTTTCTTTTTTTTTTGTTGAGACGGAGTTTCACTCTTGTTACCCAGGCTGGAGTGCAATGGCGCAATCTCGGCTCACCGCAACCTCTGCCTCCTGGGTTCAGGCAATTCTCTTTCCTCAGCCTCCTGAGTAGCTGGGATTACAGGCACACGCCACCATGCCCAGCTAATTTTTTGTATTTTTAGTAGAGACGGGGTTTCACCATGTTGACCAGGATGGTCTCGATCTCTTGACCCCGTGATCCACCCGCCTCGGCCTCCCAAAGTGCTGGAATTACAGATAGTTCTTTTCTTTAAGGATGTTGAATATTGGCCCCCACTCTCTTCTGGCTTGTAGGGTTTCTGCTGAGAAATCTGCTGTGAGTCTGATAGGCTTCCCTTTGTGGGTAACCTGACCTTTCTCTCTGGCTGCCCTTAATATTTTCTCCTTCATTTCAACCCTGGTGAATCTGAGAATGATGTGCCTTGAGGATGGTCTTCTTGAGGAATATCTTTGTGGTGTTCTCTGTATTACCTGAAGTTGAATATTGTCCTGCCTTGCTAGGTTGGGAAAGTTTTCCTGCATAATATCCTAAAGGGTATTTTCCAGCTTGGATTCATTCTCTTCGTCACATTCAGGTACACCTATCAAACGTAGATTAGGTCTTTTCACATAGTCCTATATTTCTTGGAGACTTTGCTCGTTCCTTTTTATCCTTTTTTCTCTACTCTTGTCTTCTTGTTTTATTTCATTAAATTGGTCTTCGACCTCTGATATCCTTTCTTCTGCTTGATCAATTCAGCTATTAAAACTTGTGCATACTTTGAGAAGTTCTCGTGTTGTGTTTTTCAGCTCCATTAATTAACTTATATTCCTCTCTAAATTGTCTATTCTCATTAGCATTTCGTCAAACCTTTTTTCAGAGTTCTTAGTTTCTTTGCATTGGGTTAGAACAAGTTCTTTTAACTCACAGAAGTTTCTTATTATCCACCTTTTGAAGCCTACTTCTGTTAATGGAACACACTCGTTCTCCATCGGGCCTTGTTCCATTGCTGATGAGGAACTGTGATCCCCTGTAGAGGGAGAGGCATTCTGATTTTGGGTATTCTCAGCCTTTTTAGGCTGGTTTCTTCCCTTCATGATAAATTATTCACCGTCTTTAAGTGCACAGTTCAGTGTGGTACCATCAGCACCAAAGGAAAAACATTTACAGCAGTTTGGCATTGCTGCAACATCTGGGTATGTGATGGGCATGCTTGTATTTTGTGTGTTATATTTCAATATTTTATAGTAGTTCATTTTATTATAGTTTTGCAAAGTATCAGTCTGCATTGATTTGGAAATAAGAAAAATAGAAGAAATTTGTCCTTTACTTCAGAGAGATTAAGGAACCCTAGAAGAATAAAGGATTTCAGAAAGAAGTGAGGCATAAGAAGGATATCTTCTCCCTGCCTTTGCCAGGCTAGTTCCTATTCATACTGTGAAGCCCACTTCCTGGGTCCCTCCTTCCAGGAAGCCTTCTCTTCCCCACATTGCCCCCACCCTCCTAAGCCTCTTACCAGAGGTTAATTAGCCTGCGTGGTGCTGTTGTGCCATGGACGTGTTTCTATTGGCCAGCATCATCACAGTGTATGAACTGGCCATCTTGGTGGTCTTCTCACTAGAATATGAACTCTGTGAGTAAAGACCATGGCCTCTTCATCTCTGCGTCCACTTTGTCTTGCACACCTTAGGTGTTCAGTGAAGCTTTGTTCACATGAATTGCGCTGAGAGAGCAGACTTAGAGAGTGGATACGCGGATGATGCTATGTTGGGGGTGCGGGGCGGGAATAAAAGAGCATAGAGGCTGTGCCTAGTGTCCAAGTCTCCTTTGGGAAGGAGTCAGATGGTGTGGGGAAGACACTGAAGCTGAAGACAGAATCAGGTTGAGCAGCCCATGTGGGGAATGTGCAGAGGAGGCAGAGAGAGAGTAAAAAGGAAAGGAGGCAGCTTGGTCTGTGCTTCCCATTCACCCTGTGACTTCGTACCTCTGCTGACACATTCGTCATGGAGCGTCATCAATATGCAGTCATCAAATGTACTTCCAACCTTGTCATTCATTGTCAGTCGGTCTTCTGCTTCTATAAAAGAATGCCATACATAGACTGATTTTTGGCTCTGGAGGTTCTGGAGGCCAGGAAGTATAAGATTGAAGGGCTTCATCTGGTGAGGGGCTCCTCGTTACTTTATCCTATGATGGGAGAGCAAGCAAGCATACCAGAGACAGGAAATCAGGCCAAACTCATCCTTTTTATCAGAAACCCACTCCCAGGATAACGAACCCATTCCCGCAATAATGGCATTTATTCCTTCATGAGGTCCGAGCCCTCATGGCCTGGTCACCTCTTAGAGGCCCCACCTCTGAATACTGTTACAATGGCATTTACATTTCAGCATGAGTTTTGAAGGGGACATTCAAACATAGCATTCATTAATTTATTCATTTATTCAATAAATATCCACGAAGGGCCCACTTTGCCTCCAGCGTCATGCTAGAGACTTGACTTTTATTCTTCCCAACCCCTAAACACCTGCTTTAGGTTTTATTGTCCCCATTACATAGATGAAACTCAGGGAAGTTGAGTTATTTGCCCAGATTAAGGTAGTCAGTGGCAGCATTAGGTTTTGAACCCAGGGCTTAAGTCCCTTCTGCCTTGCACAATGTCACGAGGTTGGCGCTCAATAAATGTTTGTTGGATCAATTCCAGGAAAATTCAGAAACCAGGATGGGAAGATAGAGGCCCTTTGGGATTAAAAATAGGCCCAGCCAGTTCAGAGGCAGATTGAGGCAGAATGGTGTTAGGGTTAGGTACTGTAGTGCCCAGGATGGCTCATGTCTTCAGGAGGGCCTAGTGGCCCGGGAAAGAGAGGATGCATGAATAAGACCGTGTTTGGGACAGACAGCATACTGTTTAGGAAAGTGGCAGAGGAGTTCTGATCTAGTTCAGATCCCAGGGGCACTTTAGGAACAGTAATTCTTTTGGAGTCCCTCTCATGGTTTCTGAGATGACTGTGTCCTTTCGATCGGATGCATCTTTATAGGAATTTGAGGGTGAATGGGGAAGGGGACCACTCCTTGGCCAGTGGTTCTGCTGATTCTTCCCCCAAACTACACAGTAGGAGAAATGGAAAGAGGGCCCAGCTATCTCTGTAGGAAGGATTCTTTAGTATAGATCAGGCATCCCCAAACTATGGCCCGCGGGCCGCATGCGGCCCCCTGAGGCCATTTATCCGGCCCCCTGCCGCACTTCAGGAAGGAGCACCTCTTTCATTGGTGGTCAGTGAGAGGAGCACAGCATGTGGCGGCCCTCCAACAGTCTGAGGGACAGTGAACTGGCCCCCTGTGTAAAAAGTTTGGGGACGCCTGGTATAGATACTGTTCCTTCGTTTACCACTGATGTTCCATTAAGTCTGTGGACCCTCCTGTTTTGATTCAGTCTTCCAGCTTGAATCAAAGATGATGAGACATTATTGAATTAACCAAAGTTGTTCTTAGTGATAATGGGAGCATGAAGTAGATGTGTAGCCTGACTCACTCATCACCCCTTTCTTTGGAAATGACGGCACCCAGAGGGCCAGCTACAGGGGCCAGTTTGGGATGCCACGTTTTAGACCTTGTTTGGATCTCTGACTGAGGACCAGCAATCCATGCCACTATCTCACAGTAAACTCCTTGATGGTTTTCCCATATTGGCCCTACCTATGTTGGCCCATGCTGCTCCTCCCATCCCACTTCCTATCCTTCTCTCCCTGCTTTCTCTGCCCCAGCTCTGCTGGACTTCTTGTTCCCTACATGAGCCAAGTACATTTACATTTCAAAGCCTCTGCACTTCCTTCCTGTTTCTTCTTCCTGAATGTTCCCTATGTATTTGCGTAACTGGCTCCTTCACTGCAGTCTCTGTTCAAATCCTTCTCCTTATGCACAACCCTTCTTAGAGAGGCCTATGATCACCTGTTTAAAAAACAGCACTTCCTTTATCCCATCACCCTGTTCTGTTTTCTCTGATAACTTGTCACTGCTGGAGTAGCATGCTTGTTGCCTTGTTTGCTTTTCCGTTGTTTCTCTTCTTCACTAGAATATAAACTCCCGTGAGCAGGATGGCATCTTGTTTATTGCTCTATCTGCAGTACCTGAAACAATTTTTAACACACTGTATATGCTCAATTAACATCTGTCGGATGAATAAATGGTCAATGACCAGCTGGCCATTCATTCAGAAATTTCAGAATTTGAACTAAGGACACAGTGGCTTTTTCGGTCAGTAATTGGTGCTGGCTCTGTGAGTTCAGTTAGGAATGGAGCCAGCAGCCATCTGTGGTCATAGGTAAGTGTAGGAAGCTGGTCAAGATCAAAAGGGAAGCTGAGGGGCACATCCAGGTGGCTCCTGACTGATGGAGAGGTTTTGCTTCATTGGGACTTCTCTCCTTCCCGCTGGGACCTGACCACATTTGAGTTTCTGTGCCGGTGAACTGGGACTCTGTATTAGTTTTCTAATGTTGCATAACAAATTATCACAAACTTAGCAACCTAAAACAATCCATGTATTATATTCCAGTTCTATAGGTCAGAAGTCCAGTGGTTTCAACTAGGTTCTCTAAACTCTGTTTAGAATCTCACAAAGCTAACATCAAGGTATTGGCCAGTCAGTGTTCTTATCTGGTTGCTCTGGGAAAGAATCTGCTTCTAAGCTCATTCAGGTTCTTGGCAAAATTTGTTTCCTTGCATTATAGGACTAGAGTCCCTATTCCTTTGCTGGCCTTGGCCAGGGACTATTCTTACCTCCAAGGGGCCACTCTCAGCTCCTTGCCACAGGGCCCCTCCATGTCAGCAACAGAGAATCATTCACACAATGAATCCTTCTCACACTGAGTCTCTCCGACTTCCTCTTCTGCTATGTGCAGAAGAAAACTCTGCTTTTAAAGGGTAAGAATGATAAGGTTAGGTTTACCCAAATCATCTCCTTTAGAGTAACTCAAATCAAAATGAGTACTCTTGATTACACCTGCAAAATCCCTCTATCAGGTAACCTAACATAGTCAGGGCATGATATCTCATGACAGTCACAGTCCCAGGACTGGAGCAGGAAATCTTAAGGCACAGGATTTTGCCTGCCACTGTATTTTTAAACAATCTCCTTTAATTAATTAGCTTAGGGGAGGGGGATTCTGTTTCTTACAACTAAAGAGTAATGGCCCATAATCCACAGAGGCCCCAGCGTCGGGGGTGGAGGTGGGGCTGAAGTTACAAACTTTGCTTTCCTGACCTCTACTAAATTGTGGTTCTTTATTTTTCCTCTGGAATTGAGTTCAGACTATAGAGATGCAAAAGATTAGACCATCTGCCATGCTTCAGATGCCAAAAATAATGAAAATAGCCCCTTGCCACTATACTCTGGTAGAAAACTTTTTTTTTAATTGCTTTTCCTTGAGGATCACTCTCCAAGTGAGATCATTGGTGATCCTGAGCCTTTTCCCATGACTTAATTGACCAAGAGAGGACCGCCCAGCTAAATCTCACAGAATGCATTGGGGTAATTGGCTTAAAGCCTCCAGGCTCTTGTTGAAATGAGAGGTTTTGGTTAATCCACACCATGAAGCCAAAAAGCTATTATGTATGTATATTTTTGTCCTGAGGTATTATCAAGAAATTCCACATAGAAGGGTATAAAGTATGGTTTGAGAATGAAGAAAAAAATTAAAACACAAGACATAAACTCTGTTTCCTACAGATGTAAATCAGAGCAAGTTTTAAAGCCTTTTCATGACTCAGAAAGAGGTCACTGACCAAATCTGCTGAGGGAGGCAGGATTAAACAAAAACGACTACATTTTAATGATTTTTTCCCCCCGCTGCTGTTAGCTCTTTCATTTGCCCAATGTAACACAATTTTCCACAACGCTGCAAGAAATTGGAGATAGGGAATTGCTATCCAGTCCACTGCCTAGCTCCACAAAATGTATAGTAATAGTTGAGTTTCAAAAAATAGCATGTGGTAAGTTGGGGGGAGTTGAAGGGAGCAGCTTACTTTGTGGAAAATTGCCGACAGGTTGAAGAATTGTGGGATTAGAGAGTCAGAGAGACTCAGAGTTGGAAGGAGCCTCGCCCCCTGTAGCCTGCCAGTCCAAACCTTACTTGAGGCTTGGACCAGTTGAGCAGCACGGAGGCAGGAGGCCATCAGCTCCACTTAATCACACTCTTCAGAGCGAGTGAGAAGTAGGGAGGCAGCAACTCTGTTTGAGGATAAGGAGTCCTAGACAGGGAGGACCTTTGGGCAGTGCCCGATGCTGCTGCTGTGCAGGTGGATAAACTTCTTACCTCTTTTGAGCCTCAGTGTCAAATGGAGATCACAATGCCTACTTAGCAAGATTGCTATAGAGTTAAGTAAGATACATGTGGAAGCTTTGGGAACCATGAAGCAAATGCAGGGATGGTATTCATATTATTAGTAGGAAGAAAATGAGACTCTAACCTAGGATGGTAGATGGCCAGTGCCTTAAGAAAAGGTCTGTGGAGCCCAAGACAGGTAATGGGAATGCAATGAAAGACACCGCATTTTCAATGTCAGTAACTGTGACCTTAGGAGCTCGAGGCTGCTTTAAAGAGGGAGATGGATCGCTTCCCGGCCTTTTGGCTAAGATCAAGTGTAAAGAGGGAGATGCAGGGGAGATGCAGGGCGGAAGTCTCAGGCACAAGACGAAAAGGCCTTCCTGCTTGGCCGTCCACAGGTACACCAGCCGAGCTCTTAGGAGTGCATCCTAAGATCAGAGCCCCTGTGATCTGCTCACCAGGCTCACTGAGAATCCAGGCACCATGAGGACTGAGGGGAAAAGAGCCTGCCCACAAAGCTTCAGGAGGGTAGAAGGCAGAGGCTGCCACACATGAAATAAAGGACATAAGGGCAGTTTCCAAAAGCCATAGGGCAACTTGTGATGCTATATCAAGGTGTTTTGTAATGTTCACTGACTTGACTTCTGAAAAGCATCTGTCACAAACCTCTTCTTCTCCTGAGTGACCTGTTTCCCCTGCAGACGTAGGATTCAAAAGGACTACTGAACTCTTGGCTTTTGGCAATAACAGAGTTAAGTATCTTCATTCATTCTTTTATTTGATAAGACTTTACTGATACTTGCTCAACCATGTTCTAGGCCCTGGGTATTCAGAGATGAAACCTATTGGATATCAGATAGAAACACGAGGTGCTTGGATGGAAGCAGGTGCAGCAAAATTTTTGTTTTCCCTTGCCTGTCCCCTTAGGCAATATGGTCACCATTGCTGATTCCGGCTCCGAAGATTTTGCCTCTGGTCTTGCTTCTCCTCTACCTTCAAGTTCCAGGTTGAGCCCTGCATCTTCTCCAAAGCTTTCCCAGTCTTCTTATCACTTGCTTATCGTCTGTGCTCCCGTTTTACTGCCTTACTGTCTCATTCCTATTTGCCTCATGTCGTTTTTAGCATGGCTTTGTCGTACCGAACTTGGCTCCATGAACGCTTATTGAGCTGAATCTCGAGGTTCTCACTTCAGACACCATGTGGAGGCTTCGGGGAGGCAGGTATATAGCTTCCTACCCACCTCTCGGCATCCGTTTGCTCATGGTTGCCTCACAGAGAGGGGCATGTTGATGTTTGCCTCAGGTGGTAAGGACTTGGTAGAAGCGGAATCCAGGTTGTTAATGGGAACATGCAGAAGGGCATCAGGCATTCCTGGTGGTAATAGGTGGTCAGTGGAGGCATTGCAAAGTGTTCCAAAGAGTACCAACAGTGAAATTCAAGGGCCCAGAAGAAATGGGTAACCTATAAAGATGGGTGTTGAGGGCCAGAGCAGGCAGCTCAGACAATTAATACCCACTAATTCATGGTGATGACTGAACCAATCTTTATGTATATTACTCAGCCCAGTGTATCTTTCTTTTTTTTTTTTAAAGGGACATAGGGTCTCACTCTGTTGCCTAGGCTGGAGTGCAGTGGCAAGATCAAAACTCACTGCAGCCTGGAACTCCTGGGTTCAAGTGATCTGCTCACCTTAGCCTCCTGAGTAGCTGGGACTACAGGCATGCCCCCCTAGTTACACCCAGCTATTTAAAAAAACATTTTTCTTTTTGCCCAGTCTGGTCTCAAACTCCTGGCCTCAAGCAATCCTCCCACCTCAGCCTCCCAACCAGTTTATCTTAAATGTATTATATAATCTCTGGTATTCTGGTTGCCCCTGAAACCACTGGCTATTGCTACATAGATGAACCCAGAGCCATGCTGAGATCTCAGCCCTGGCCTGGGGGAAAAGAAAGCAGCTAGGATAGGGTAGAACTAAGATGAGAATTCAGGATTTCAGATTAGCATGAGCAGCAGATTGCTGTGTCTGGTGGTCTATCCAGAGTATGGCAATTCTGCAGTCAGTAGGTAGAGCTGAGAGGGCTTGTCCTATAAAGAAGGGTTTGGCAAAGTCGCCAAGTAGGCAGTGGTCTAGGGGAGAGCCGTACTTCTAGGAGGAACTGGACTTTTAACCCTTGTGTGCACAGAGCCAACTGTGATGGGGTCTGGGGAGAACAAACTCTGATTGTATATGTACTTGTTCACTGAGGGCGCCTGCATACTGGGTATATCAGGGTCCCCGCCCAACACCATGGCACACTCCAACTGATTAACATAAGTACAGTCTAATAAAGGGTTGTTCACGTTGAAATGGGCTAAGTATACTCTAAACCTGGGAACCGTGGGGAGCAGGTATCTCTGCTATGCCTGAAGTGGGAGGGATGTGAATGGTTACTAAATTCCAGAGAGAGAGAAAGTGGATTGGAGGGGCCACCCAACAGACAGGGCCTGTGACCTTTGATCATGGTGACTTTACAGCAGGGGAATCAGGACATAAACATCCCGACTGTCTCTCCCGTCTCTCCCAAGGTTCTTGGGGTACTTCCCATTGATCTAACGGAACCTGAGGACAAAGAGTAAGTGTGCCCACTGATACATGGAGCAGGGAACAGGGTAGGAAGACATGGATCTAGAGACTGATCTAGAGGGGCAAACACTGGGCTCTTTGCAACAAAACTAATTCTGGATACTTCCTTCTCTTAGGACTGGCTCTACTGACATTCTGCCTGCCCTTGTAAGGTCGGACTCAGGACCTGGGTGACACTGAACCTTAGGCTAAAAACCACTGTTGCTTAGAGTTGACAGGGGCTGAGAAAAGTGGGGCCTGGAATTGTACCTTTAAAATAACAGCTTGCTCCGTACATATGGGGGCCATATGTCCTTAATTTTCCAGGAAAGTCTCCATTTCAAATATTCTGTCCCATTTTGCCCATAAGAACACTGGCATTTGTCAGATCACATGTTCCAGTTTTGATTCAGAAAATATGGTCAGTGTATTCCTATACCACAACAAACGCCAGATGGTTTAAAAGCTAATTTTTTTTTAATAGTATTCTTCCCCAGTTGTTGGGGAAAGACAATTTCTGACTATTGAAGCAGTTGAAGAAATTATCAGTGACAAGTTTGAAGGGTTCAATTACTTTACAGAAAACACACACACCTTTTTTTTGTACAAAGAAAATCAACAAAACGAAAAGGTAAAAAGAGAAGCAACGGATTGGAGAAATAGTTGGAATAAACATGACATCTAAGAACCTAATATCCAAACACTTTGGGAAAGTTTTAGAAAAATCTGAAAGGTCCCAATCAAGACTTCACTGGACAGATGGTCAAAGGATATGAGTAGACAATTCACACAACTGTGTACAAATACTAGGGAGGTAAGTTAATAAATCCAAGTTAAAACAACTATGAGTTACCACTCCCACCCTACTACATGATCAAAAAATTAAAAAAAAAATCCTATAAAATCTAACATGGACAGAGATAAACCTGTACACTGAACAAGGCATTATAATTATTTTTCCCTCCTAGAGAATGGTGTCATGATGTGCAAAAGAGATCACAGAATCAATCCTCCACTCTGATCCAACAATTCTACTTTTAGAAATATATCCTAAAGTAATAAAAAATTATATAGTTTTACTTACACTGCAGAAACCCAATGGCCAACAATTATGTGATGACTTAAATGTATTCAAATAGGCTAGGATAAATGAATATTATATTATCATTAAAATATCAGATAGGTTCACTTTGTAAGTATGTGGTATGTGGAGAGATATACTTTAAATATTAAGTGACAAACATATAATAAATTACTATAGCAGTAATGCTTGTGATCATGTAAAAGACAGCCTTGTCCAATTATAAGGTTCAAATGAGTCTAAATTTTGCAGTTCATTGCTTTCCTGTGGTAAAAGTGTATTCTGTGGTTTCTGGCCCATTGTTTCATGATTGTTCATTTTATATGTTCTCAATGTAGCCAAGTTTTTCATAAAAACAGAGAAAATTGAGAACACAGCTATGACTCCTCTAAGTCTGTAGGTTAAAAATTTACATACAGGATAAGTAGCTTCTTCCAGGCCTGTGTAATATGTTTGGCTCTCTGTCTCCTCTCTCTGTCCTAAATGTGACTGATGAGAATGCCCAGGGACCTGTAACACGTGATGAGGTTCCATCTATGTGTTACTCAAACCCTGCAGTGTAACAGTTTCTACTTGACCATAAAATTGCTCAGGTCAATCCATGTAAAGATTAATCAATCTAATGACACACCCCGCCATGCCTCACTGTAAGGAAAACCCAGTTCAATCTCTAGTGTCTTTTATTTTTTTGGTCGTATTTTTAAAGCGTTAAATACTGATCTCAAAAGTAGGGGTGGGGTCAGGGGAGGAGATAATTCATTATGCAAATGTGAAGTTTTCAAATACCTTGCCCCATGTCCCTTTTATAAACAGCAGCCCATCAGGGCTGGTGTGTAGCTCACCCTGGGCAATCCCTGGCACACCTGATGTCTTCAGCAAAGAGAGGGACCAGAGTGCCTTGCTGAGCCCTGCAGATACAGTCCCATTCAGTATGGGTGCACTGACCTACCTCTGAGAAATCCAGGTCCCACTCATGCCTTGCTCACTGGGACAGCAGCTCCCATAAAGTTATAATGACTATTTGTACTCAGCTCCCTTGAAAGAATTTGCAGAATTCACACATTTCATCTTCTGTGTGACCTGAATTTTAATAGTAGAAAAGTCTGGCAGAGGATGCTGAGGGAAGTTTGTATGATACTCTGAGTACAGTCACTAACCCTGAAAGTAGATACCCAATATATTATCAAAATGTATCAAAGGAAAAAAGAAAAAGATAAAAACCTCATAGGGTTCCAGGTACCCATCAGAAAGACCACTCCCAGCATCGGGGAATGAACGTGAGGTTTGCAGTCAGTGGGATCCCTGTTGAGGGCCCTGCCTGATGCCTTGCTGGCTCTTTGAATGTAATCTTCTCATACAGAAAATGTTAATGATGATGTATCTACCTCTTGGGTTTGTTACCAGTTAAAATAATTGTGTAAAGCAAGAAATCAATGTCTGGTACAAAATAAACCTTCAGCATTAGTTCTCCTCTCTTTCCCTCACCTGTCAGGCTAACTTGCATGTGGAAGGTGCTCAGTTGATAATGTGTATAAATTACCATTGAATCACATGCAGGGCTGCAGTCTGATTAACCTACCGTACAGTAGAGAGAACCAAAACTCAAGAGATTGGGATTTGCTGTTGGTTGTCTTACACCATGGCCAGTTACCTACGATGGAATGAGGAAGGCGGGCGGGGGTCATAGAGAACTGACCTGTCCGCCAGGCTAGGATTGCACTAGGATCGCTGGCCTGCATGCTAATGGTGAAGATGCAGTCTGGCCAGCATGGGTGCAGCAGTGTGTGATCCTTCTGAGATTAAACAGCAACACAGAAGGATCCAAGACAAAGTAGTAGGATGTCTCCATGGGTAGATGAGTGCAGCAGCAGGACCTTTAGATGGAACGACGCTCAGATGTCCAGAAAGGCAGCCTCAGGACACCCTGGAGTTGTAGCTCCAGACATTGGGTAAGGGTGCTTGGCAAGTCTCCAGGATGGGGTGCCCAGCAGATTCTTGGACAGGGATTCATCAACAGGGACCAGGCAGAACTTCAGTGATAAGAACCTGGGTAATGGATCAGAACTGTCGTTTATTGGAATGAGGCAGTGCCCTGGGGACAGACAGTGATGCTGCTGAGCCCAAGTTAGCCTCAGGTCAAGATGGTTCTTGGAAAATGAGGCAGAATTGAGTCACAGCTGGTCCCTGTCATGAGGAGGGGATAGAATGGGATGTAACAGCTGGAAGCCAGGCATCATTGTCTGTCTTGAAAGCAGACTCACCACCACTTGGGTAAAAAATTTAGAGTAATATCCAGAGATGTCTGTGGACGTTGCTCCAAAAGTTCAGTTTCTTCAGGGATGACGTAGGTTCTCTCTCCCTGCTCCCTTCTCTCTGTCTCTCTGTTATCTCTTCCCAGCTTATTTAAATTACTGTGAGTTGACATTTAGCTAAGAAGCTTTATCAGAATTTGCGAGAGGAAGGAACTGTTTGTAATGGAAAATAATATTCACTATATTATAGTTGCTTTAATTTGGGTTTAGTCATGATGTTTAATTTGTTTTGAAATTTCAAATCTCAATAAAAAGATTTTTATGTTTACCAAAAGGGACATCGATTTTTATTTTACTTTATGTTTTTGGAGACAGTCTCCCCCTGTCGCCTAGGCTGGAGTGCAGTGGTGGCGATCTTGGCTCACTGCAACCTCCGCCTCCCAGGTTCAAGCAATTCTCCTACCTCAGCCTCTGGAGTAGCCAGGATTACAGGCCCGCACCACCACGCCTGGCTAATTTTTGTACTTGTTGTAGAGACAAGGTTTCCCCATGTTGGCTGGGCTGGTCTCAAACTCCTGGCCTCAAGTGATCCGCCCACCTCAGCCTCTGTAAGTACTAGGATTACATGTGTGTGAGCCACCATGCCTGGCAGGACATACATTTAAAATGGTCATGAAGCACCATTTAAGGCTCTCTCATCTAAGGAACCCTCCCTGGCTTTCTGTCACTGAGCTCCCTTCATGGACTTGCTGCTGCTCTTTTACCACAGGTTCTAGCTCCATAGTGTTCTTCCTTCTTCTCTGTACATGGTACTTCCCGGCTAGATCAGTAGTTCCCAGTGGGGATGACTTTGCTCCCACCAGCCTCTCCTCTAAAGAACACTAAGCAATGTCTGGAGATATTTTTGGTTGTCGCAACTGTGGGAGTCGGGGGCGGGGATGCTCCTGGCATATAGTGGGTAGGGGCCAGGGATGCTGTTAGACATTCTACACTGTGCAGAACAGCCCTCCACAACAAGGGATTATCCTGTCCAAAGATCAATAGTGCCTCTGTTGAGAAACTCTGAGCTAGACTGTAAGCACATCATGAGCTGACGTAATGTCTTAGGATTCTATTCCCCTGATTCTTGCAAAATAATAATCACTACTAGCAACTAACATTGATCAGATTCTTACCATGTACCAGGTATTGTTCCAAATGCTTCCTGCATATTTACTCATTTAATCTTTTTCCTTAAGAATTCTAGTTATCCCATTTTACTATAACTGATCAATTTGGGAAAACTGGAACATGAGAAAACTGAGACATGAGAGAGTTAAGTAACTTGCCCAAGGTCACGCATCTGGTAACAGCTGAAGCTGCTCAGTAGTAGTAAGAATAATAGTTAGTAGTACCAGTAGAATTTTTATTAAGTCAAGAGCTTTGCACATGTTGACTCATTTCATCTTTGCCACAACACCATATAATAGATATTCTTTAATATCCATTTCACATATGCAGAAACTAGGATTCAGTAGAACTTGGCTTGTATTTAGGAATTTGTATATTTCTTAGATCAATGTCTGTTTTCCCCACTGCACTGTAACCCAGAGAATGTGAGGACCTTGCTGATCTGGTGGATCTTATGGTAACCCCACTATTCAGCTCTGGGTCTAGCAATACTACATATACTAAGTGATTAGGGGAAGAGACAATGAAGCGTCAGGTTGTTGGATGCCCATATGTATTAGTCAAGGTTCTCTAGAGGGACAGAACTAATAGGATATGTGTACATGAAAGGAAGTTTATTAAGGAGAATTGACTCACAGTCACAAGGTAAAGTCCCACAACAGACCATCTGCAAGATGAGGAGCAAGGAAGCCAGTGGCTGGTTAGTCCGAGACCCACAGCATTCAGTCTGTGGCCGAAGACCCAACAGCCCCTGGCAAATCACTAGTGGAAGTCCAAGAGTCCAAAAGCTGAAGAACTTGGAGGCTGATGTTTGAGGGCAGGAAGCATCCAGCACAGGAGAAAGATGAAGCCAGGAAGACTCAGCAAGTCTGCTCTTCCACTTTCTGCTGCTTGCTTTATTGTAGCCATGCTGGCAGCTGATTTAGATGGTACCCACCCAGACTGAGGGCGAGTCTGCCTCTCCCAGGCCACTAACTCAAAATGTGTATCTCCTCTGGCAGCACCTTCAGACACACACTCAGAAACAATACTTTACCAGCTCTCTAAGCATCCTTCAGTCCAATCAGGTTGACAGTCAATATTAACCATCACACCGTGCATTGGGATTTGCCGTTGGCCTCCAGTCAGTTAAGGCCTAGCTGTGGCTTGGTCAATATGCCGTGTTTTCCTTGCCCTGATGCATTCCTGTGGTTCCTTCTTTCCACTGGACCTCAAAACTGCCCCATGAGAGGATCCGGTCCTTATCACTATACAGGGTACCCAAAATGATGGAAGTTTACTGAGAGTTCTCTGGTTTCTCCTGGGGCTTGTCAAAACAAGGAGAGCATCTCATCTCTAGCAGCTAAACGCTCATGACTATGTTAAACCCCAGATTTTCAGGCACCTTTGAAAGCCTTATGACTTACTCTCAGAAGAGGGAAGGGTTTTCCTGCTGCTGGATGCTCACGTCCCTACCTAATGAAATTTGATGACACATGAGGCTAGGTAGAGATGCTTTTCTTTTCTGTCTGATATCTGGATATTTTCAGAACCTAGATAATTTTATCCTATTTATATCAAACATGCAGGTAACTCTAGACTTTTATATCTGTATTATTTCTGGGGAGGTATAATATGATTATGAATGACAGTAATTGACATTACATGCTTTAATTAAATTTCCTTTGCCTTGAATCAAAACCTTTTAGTTCAGTCCTACAGTGCTATTTCTAGTTTTCTCTTTTACGTACGCTAATGCATTAGGCAGTAGGTACGACATAAATTCATTTTAACAAAGCCTACATCCTGTAGATTAAAGGAGAAAATGTATGCAAAAGGCTCAAATTAACAGTTATGTAATAGTTATTAATCCAAGAATGTTACCTAAATTTGCATGCATACTCTAGTTTTTAGCCCCATTCTTCAAGGGGCTCTTTGAAGAATATTGCGCTTCTTCGATGAACATCGTAAGCCAATGATTATGAAAAGAACCCCTTTTTCAAATGATCATGGGTAGCACAGTAATTACATCTCAGGATTCCTCCTTCTAGAGCTTTTAAGGGATCTGTGGAGGCTTAGACTTTGTCCTTTTCCAAAAGGAAGGAGTACCCCAGATAGTCTCCTGCTGCCACCACCCGCCTGCCCCACTCCAACAAAATAAAACAAACCATCTATCATTGGGAGTTAGCAGTCTCCTAGAGAGGACTAAACGAGGAAGGTCTAGATATCAATTCCCCCAGGCCTAACCCCGCCCTTTATTTTTGGGTGCACCAAGTACCTTGCCTTGGAACATGCACCTGAAACTGCAGGGCTCTTGAGCATCCTTGAGGACCTTTGCAGCCCTCAGAGAACACTCCACACCTTTGTCTTGAGGGTCAGACAGAGCAGGAAGAAAGAGTCCCCTGTGGATTCTAGCCACAGTGCCTCCTTCCAAATGAGATTTTCCATAGGTCTGATACTCAGCAAGACCACTTTTGTCCCCTTGCTCTGTCTCTCCCCACCCCTGAGGCAGGGTGACTTTGGCACAGGGTCCTGGAGGACAGACCACAGTGGTTGGCATCCTTACTGAGCCCCCTAAAATCGAGTATCTTGGGAACCAGTCCTGAATCCCTACAGGCTACTCCACAGGGAGCAGATGAACTGGTCCCAGCACCTGAGCAATCCATTTAGCCCAGGGCCAGTGCTGCTCATCTCCCTGCCTTATCTGCAGGCAGAGAGAGGTGTATACTTCCAGGGCCTGCCTCCCAGGCAGAGCTTTGCAGTAAAGCAACCAACCAGCAAACGTAAAGGGCCAGAATGACAGTTATTCAAAAATGAGTAAGTTTTCCTCTTTAATGCACGCCTAAGATGACACACTTGTGCTTAGAAAAGTGTATGTAAATGCTGTCCTCTCCTATGGGGAGAGCCTGTCCTATCAGGTCAGATAACCTAAACTAGTAGTTAGATCTTCATGATCTTCATGAACTAACTACAGGTTTAGGTTATCTGACCTGATAGGACAGGCTGTCCCCACAAAAATTGAGAAAAAGCTTTGAGGGCACAGCAGGGCCACTCTGTGTCCAAGGTGGCCTGCGGGGTCGCCCAGCTACATCCACAACTTGCCTCTGCCTTTGCAGATTCCCATGACCCTGAGTCTGTGAGTCAGCTAAGCTCAGATCCCCCAGGTGAGACGCATTTCTTAGTAGCCCCCAGCATTGAGTACCCAGCCCAGCCTCCACCCCTACCCTGCTCTACAGATAACTCAGATAACTTGAGGTATATACCGTGAGTGAGCAGAAACAAGCAGGCACTTCAGTTTTCAGGTTGCCAAGAGGGAAGATGCAGAATCCTGCTCGCTTTGCAGCAGGTCTGTGAGTCTCAAGTGGCATTGTATTAAATTATATAGGCAGCCACTTGTTTGCAACTGACGCACTGAGCAGAGTTGTGCTGAGCAGGAGGCATTTTCTTGGGGAAGCATTTGAGAAGATCCTATAGCTCCACAGACCTCCAGTTGATCTGAAAGCAGAAGGGTGTGGGAAACCACAGGGAAGGGGTCAGCTCTGGGAGGAAATTGCCATGATCACCATGAAATCCTAGACCATGGGCTGTGGGGCACTTTGCTCTCAAGGTAGGTCAGAGCCTGAACAAGTTGCACATGCTGCGGTGGGAGCGATTCTTTGTTGGGGGCGCCCTGGCCGGCTTCCAGCTCCTCTCTGGGGTTTGGGTTTCTGAGACGGTGAGTGCTCTTCCTCTTGCCTCTGAAGGGTTTTTATATCATCTTGGCCTGCTGTATTGTGGCTCTGTTGTTAGAGGTAGCTATGGGGGGTGGGGGCGGGTGTCTGATATTTAGGGGTAGGAGTGAAGGGGTGAAGGACTTTTGGAAAAAAAGCGCTACCTAATTTTACTGCTTGCTGTCTTGTGCTCCTACATAATGGTAAATAGAATCGGGGATTCTGAAACAATACAAAGAAGCTTTGGGCCTTTGTGAGCTATGAGACTGCTACTTGCTTTTCCTGAGACCTGACAGCCAGCTCTACTCCATAGCTGGAGCAGAGAGGGTGTTGTCGTTCTCATTAGTGACGGTGACAGGAGAAGTACAGGTATCTTACTTTAAGAGCTCCTAATCTGTAATGGCTAATAGACCCTTCCAATTCTCCCGTATAGTTTGGAATAGATTAAAACAGAAACTGAGATGGGTTTTATTGATGCACATACAGGTTCTTGGCAAGATTTTCCATTCAGCTTCCACCCATAAGTTAAACATGGTTTTGAAAATTCACATGTTCGGATTGATGGCTGAGCTGAAACGCCTCCCTGTAGATTTTGACAGGTTAAAGGTTACATCGGTTTGGGCTCCTCGATCGGGTTCTGAAAACACACATAATTAATAAAGGAACAAAAAGGGTGGCCCTGAGCAACCTTCAGCCACAGGGGATCCGAAGGAGTGGCCATGGTGAGCGAGTCCTCTTGGTTCCCCTGAAGACAAATGGGGGTGGGAGGGGCACAGCTTCTCCCTGGGGTCTGTTGTGCTGTCGTCACAATTAGCAGCCCCTTCCTAACGGATGAATGTATAAACCACAAATCCATCCTTGGCTCCCTCCAGAAAGGCATTCGTATTGAAGGTCACGACCAGAGAAGACAGTTAAGTTGTGGGGAAAGCAGGAGACTTTGAGAGATCCAGAGGTCACAAGCAACCCCTGGAAGCTCCTCAGCAGAGCCGGGGTTCCCCCTTAGATCCAGGAAGTGGGCGGAGCAAATACTAAGGGAAGAGGGTGGTGAGAGGACCCGGGGCTGCTACTCGTGGCAAAGTGCCCTTTCACTGTTTCACCTACATTTCAGTGGAGACCAATGGAGATGGACATTTTCTCTAATATTGACTAAATAGCGTAAATTTTTTCTTTACACAAATTGCCACTTAATGTAATTTGTTGACTTTCCTTAGGGGCTTTGATGGACTTTCATTATGAATTTTGACAGTAAAGTCATTATACATTAAGTATAGTAATCTGTGCCTGCTATGTTAGTTGAATACTTTTTTCAGACGGATGTTATTCTGAATCTGAAAAGCTTCTTGCCTTGATCTGCCTCTTTCTGTTATAAAACAAACCTGTGGGTCACTTCTGCTTTACCCCCACAATTCAGTTCTAAAGTATCATTTAAAAAAAAAAAAAAAAAGAACTTCTGACTATGGAAAACTTGTGACAAATACAAATGTAGAAAGAATAGTGTAATACACCCCCAAGGCGCCCAGCAGCCAACGACCATCAATCCGTGGCCCATCTTTGCTTCACTCACACTTCCCATCTGCCCCTCTGCCCCTACTGGATGATTATTTTGAAGTGGTTACCAGATATATCATTTTAGCACATGTATTTATAGCTCTTAAAAATAAGGATACTTTTTTAAAAACAACTATATTACATGTAGAAAAATAAATAATTCCTTAACATGTTCAGCTATTGAGTCTCATAATTTTGATTTTTCATCTGGCATGAGTCACCATGCCCAACTGTTTTTTATTATTTTAGTTTTTGCTTTTCTGATTATTGTTATTTATTATTTTTCTGGCTTGTTAGAATCAAGATTGAAATAAGGTCCATGCATTGCAGCTGGTGGACATCCTGTCATGTCTCTTTTATTACTGGAAATGTATTTATTAAATAAACCTGTAGAGTTTTCTACCATCTAGACTTTGCTACTGTACCTTGATGATGTCATTTAACATGTTCCTCTGCCTCTTGCATTTCCCAAAAACTGATGGGTAGATCTGGAACTGATGGTGATGTGTCACTTCAGGGAGGATGGGGAAGCATTACTTCTGGTTGTCTCTCTTTTTGTGATGTTAGGAGCCATGGATTATTGAGTATGAAATTAATCCATTAGAAATTTCCAAGTGGTGATACTCCCATTCATGCATTCCATCATTTATTAGCTGAAATACTTTGTAAACATTTCCTCATTAAGTATTTGACTAGCCAGAGATACATTTCGATTTAGAAAGATAGGATAAATATTAGATTATTTCCCTTTATTTACCAGTTTTCAAAATGAGTGGGTTTCCTAGCATCCTCCAGAGGTAACTAATGATGGGTTGTATATTGTTTTTCTAGTGTCATTATTAACCCTTGGATTTAAATATTTTTGATGTGTTTTGGTCCATTGCTGATATCCTTATTAATGCTCAAATTTTTCTGTCATTGGCCAGCGGAAGCCTCCTTGATACAACCCTCTTTAGTAGAAATCTACAGCTTACTGGTTTCTGGCACTCATCTATAGCTCATTGGTTTCTGGTTCCAGGCTCTTCTCATATATTTTCTGCTCTGTATATTTTTAGATATAAAATCAGCCATTTTTCCGAGGAGCTCTGACTGCTTTTAGTGGATAATAGCATTCATGTTTATTTAGAGACCACAGTCCAGGTGCTGTGAGAATTGAGCACTATTTTTTTTCTGCTTCTTGCCACCTCTGAAACGTCATCTCAACACGATTTCCACTCTCAGCACCACCACCCGTGACAGCCCCCAGGCCACCACCATACCATCTTCCTCTTTCCTCAAGCGTCCAGCTTCTGGACTCCGTAACACCCGTAAAACATTCCTTCTCCAACCTGCCTGGGTACTCTGACCATGCCACTTGTTCCAAAATGTCCTTCAGTGTCATGAAGCATTCATTATGTGGGCCTTTTCTAGTCCCTCTTTTACGCCGCTGTCTCTTTGAAACCCAAGACAAGAAGATAGATGATCATTTCTTAAAGTCTCCTTCAACTGTGTTTTTGAGCTCTGTTGGCTTGCCAAGTCATTCTTTTTTCACTAGGTCATCACTGAGCAGTCCTTCCCTCCCTCCCAGTATGCATGCGCTGTTGGCATGTACTGAGAAAAGGTAGGGGAAGGGTAAACCAAGAGTTAGAGGGTGCTTACGATGGCGTGCGCTACTGTGCTGGGCATTTCCTATGTGCTGTGTCATCTAAGCTTCTTTATAAACCTGTGAGCTAAGTATCATGATTCCCATTTTAGAGAGGGATCAAGTTAAGTAATAGGCAGAGCTGGGATTAATCCAAGATCTACCTTTCTCCAGAGCCCAGGCTAACTTAAACTGTATCATCAGGGTGGTATAGATCCTATGAAGACTTCTGCTTGAATGGATCCATTAGGGAACCTGTTCCCAGCCATCCTACAAACTTGTAAAACTCTGCTTGTGTCTTGTGGCTCCCTACTGCTTTCAGGATTAAACTCCTACTTGGTATATGTTCTGGCTTGTATGGCCTTGACTTAACTCTGTGTCAACACTCCACAGTTGCATTACCCTCCAGCCAGCCTTCCCCAAAATGTTCCCGGTTCTCATGTCTCCAGTCTTTTTGTATGTCTGGCTGCCTCTTCACCTGATGAGCTCCTCATCCCCTTTAAGAAGCAACTGAAGAATGTCCTCCCTCATGAGGCCCTCCCTGATTTCCACTTTCAGATGACTTAACTGATACCCCCGGGCTCCCATAGAGTACTGTGCTATACTCTGGGGCTGGTTCTTTTTCATCCCTTTTACCCCAGGACACAGCACAGGGCCTGACCTGGGAACACTGGTCACCAGTGTTGTTAAATGCATATTTAAACGAATGAGCCTGTACACTTGCTCACATGGGTACAATGTCATCTTCTTTGAAATGGTTTTTACAGTTTCTTATGGCCTTTGCCACTTTATGCTTATATTGTGCACGTTTATTTTTGTCTACAAGCTAAATTATGCCCTAGGCCTAGAAGATGTAACTGGAATGAGGCTCCCAACGCATTGCCTTGCACATAGTCAAGACTCAATAATTATCCATTGAATCGAATCAAATGGAAGGTTGTACAAAAGGGAGCTATAGTGGAAGTGTCAGGCATGCAATCAGCAGAACGTCAGGCAGGCAGTTAAAGCATCTTCGATTTACTACAATTTCTTTTAATAGGTTCTCTGTACAGATTTGCTGTCAACATGAATTGTTGGTTTAGAAAAAAAATCAGAGTACTGCCAGGGCTCTTGTGCCGCACAGTGACTGGCAGTGTTTTGCCATTTCCAATGCAGTAGTCCACAGATTTCCAGTTGCCGACAGGGCTTAGTCATTCGTGCTGGCCTAAGTTATAAGCAAAAATGCTTCATAGTAAATGTCCTGAACCCCTGCTCTCAGAACCAGCACACGTTCATCCTCTCTGCTTCCTCCATTGCTGCCTCAGTTCCTCGGCCTTCCCCATTCCAGCTTCTCTTCTAAAACCCAGAGCCTCTGATGATTAACGCCCTGGCTCTGGTGTAGAAGGGAGATCTGTGTATTTGGATGTGGGACTCTGCTGGAAGGGGAAGACTGCTCAGGGCCAGCGCTGACAGACCACTCATCCGTTCAGTAAATGTGTATTTCGCACGTATTGTGTGTCAGGTGCTGGCAGGACAGTGGTGCGCAAGGCCTCAGGCCTCTTGGACCACTCAGAATAGGTAGGAGACAGGTGTTCTTCAGATATGCACACCGATGCACAATTGCAAACTGTGGTGAGTGAGATAGAAGAGCAGAGATCTGTCCACAAAAGGATCTGGTACCACCTGTGCCATGAAGCCCTCCCTGGGCCCTCCCGGCGGTGTGAGGCTCACCTGGAGGTGCTCTTTTATCACTGGAGCTAGGCCTGCGTCGGCCCTCAGACCACTGAGACTGGGGGCATGTGTGACTGCGAGCTCCGGGGGCCAGGGTTCATTCTTTCCTAAAATAGGATGTAGCATACAGTAGGTACTCAATTATTGTGTAAGACTGGGAGGAAGGGAATGAGCACATTTTATATGTGCTTATTCCATCAGATGAAGGGGTCACCGGCTTCCCCCAGTGCTGTGATCATGATTGTATTAATATGATACACAAGCTCCAAAACTTAAGCTCCGTTCCCAGGAAGGTGTCTCTTCCCAGAAGAGTTGTGAAGCATGAAATAATGAATAGACAGTCCTCGGCACAGGGCCTGTCCCCGGGCGTTTTCCCAGGACAGTGTCATACCCTACTGAGAGTGAGCTGCCCAGCCAGCATGGCCTGTGTTTTCTCAGACCAGACCAAGTTAGGCCAGGAACAGGACTGATGTCCTGATCATCTCAGCATGGGCTTCCATAGAGTCAGGACTGAAGAAATGTCTCTTTTTGCAGGACACTGGCCTAGTGTCATATATAAAGAACAGGATTCTGCAACCTGCTCATTCTTGGTTGCTTCTTCCTTGGAGGAAAAGAGCATGTCGTGTTCCCAGATTTGCTCCTAAAAATACACTCCCTTAACTCCCTGCCAGTCTCCTGTGATTTCTCTCCTGCGGAAAGGAGAGAAAGACTCTGGCCCCCAGTTCTCTGGGTGGGCACAGCAGATGCTTGTGCACCCCACACTGTACCCACTCTGTGTCAGCCGCACTGTGGGAGACTGTGGTCTACACAGCAGCGTGCCAGCTTCTCACACCTCTGCTTTTCTGTCTCAAGGTTCCAGTTTCTGAAGCCCACTTAGCCTACACTCAGCACAGCCTGGAAGTGTAAAGAGACAGAGCTCCCTGGGGGCAACCTCAACTAATAGGGAAGTCTCCTTGAGACACTTTTTGCAGTTTCTCAGGGAGCCCCAGTAGGGATTAAGCCCCAGTAGGGAGTTACCCACAGGTGACCAGAGTAGAAACCCACTTTTATTGCCTCTTTTTGGGTCTATCATATTCTCTTTGTTCTTCTTTCCTTTCCTGGGATTTCTTTCCTGCTTTCAAGCAACTCCAAACTAAAACTTTGGAGAAAGGAGACAACTCACTCTTAGAATCATCCTCTAGGGGTCTTTTCGGGGAAGTCACTAAAGTTTTCTGGATGTTGGCTTCCTTATCCATGAAAGAGAAAGAATATAGCTTGTGCCAGCCGGGCATGGTGGCTTGAGCCTGTAATCCCAGCACTTTTGAGCCCAGGAGTTAGAGACCAGCCTGGGAAACGTGGTGAAACCCTGTCCCCACAAAAAAAATACAAACATTAGCTGGGCATGGTGGAATATGCCTGTAGTCCCAGCTCAGGAGGCTGAGGTGGGAATATCACTTAAGCCCAGAGGTCAAGGCTGCAGTGAGTTGTGGTCACACTACTGCATGCCAGCTTGGGTAACAGAGAGAGACACTATCTCCAAAAATAAAAAGAAGAAAGAATATAGCCTGTGCCATAACTCTCATCTAGGACTGCGCACGAGTTCCCAGAGGCCCCACATTCCTTGCTGGTCTGCCTGTGGGCACCCACTCACCCCTTGTAGCTGAGAAATGACTCAACTGTCCCCTTCCAAAAACTGGAAACTACCTAAACATTCAACAGTCACAGAATGGTTATGTACGATGTGTACCTTCAGTAGAAATCAAGAAGCCAGCTAAAGTGATATTTCTCATGGCATATAGAAATATAACAAGATTATATGACCTGAAATCAGGCTATAGAACTATGAGTATCCAGTATGTTTTAAAACTATGGATAAAACATAGACATGCTTGTGAGAAAATATGACATGTTAGAGTTTAAGCAGTGGGATTATTTTCTCTTTTTAAAAATATTTTCCAAGTTATCTTGAAGAACATGTTTTTCTTTTATAGTCAGAAAAAAAAAATAAACCGTTATTTAAAACAAACAAAAATACTGCTCAAATATCACCTCCTTTTTAATCTGTCCTCGTAGGGGCTGAGCCTCCACAGAATGACCAGGCAACCCCTAGGGCTTAGCTTATGCAAGATTATTGTCCATTAAACTTTCTCCAGGCTTTACATGAGAATGCAGAAGTGACTGTGTTCCCATGCCTTCACAACAAATGTAGTTTGCAAAAAATGGCGTGATATGTATTTTCAGGCTTTAGAGATATGCATTGTGTTTGGGGTGCGTTCCCTCTGCCTAACCTAATGGATGAAACATTTTTATATAAAAAGCAAAAGTTGCTACATAAAACTGGGACAACATAGTGTTAAGGATGCGAGCTCTGGAGCCAGCTGGCTCAGGATCAAACTTGGGCTCCACTTTCTAGCTGTGTGGCCTTGGTCAGATTATATAACCTCTCTGGGCCTCATTCTCCTCATCTGTAAAATGATGATAATAATCGTACCTACTCATTGGATTGTTGCAAAGATTACATGAGTTAATACATGTTAAAAAGTGTCATATTGATGCACCTGATACAAGGGACATACAATGTGTGTGCGCTCTCACCATCCTTATCAATCACAGGAGAGAGTTTCCACAAACAGTGCTCTTCAGGGTAAACCACTGACTCTTCAGACAAACCCAGATTTGACCCGCCAGTGACTCGATCCAACCAGAACACAGCATGTCTGTTTGCTTCCTAGCCCCACCAAGAGCTGTTTCCAAGGAGGCTTAGGAATTCAGTGGACTAGTAGTGGATGTAGCACTTTTTAAGCAGCATTGAGCCATGGCAAAAATGAATTAGTCATTCATTTCAGGACTGATAAATTTATGAGGAGGATATAGACATGAAGGTCAAAGAGCCACAGAGAATGAGATGAAGAGAGGAAACTCAGGTGATGTGTGAAGATGAAGGCCAGTGAGGTGACAAGGCTGTACCAAGTGCCTCTTGTGTCCAAGTGGCCTTTGCCTAGGGCCCTGCTGACAGCCTGTGGCTCCAAAATGCTCCCCTATCGCCGCCTCCATCCTGGAAGAGCAGGCTGCTCTCAGGACTTGGTTCAGAACTGTGTGAGTGCCCTCATATTGCATTGCAGTTTATGGGAATGCAGTGTTCCCCCTCCCCACATTATAACATCCTCCAGGTACTTAGTAAGTGCTTGTCAGGTGCCTGGCACTGTGCTGGGCTCTGAGGGCCACCAAGGTGGCTGCCCTTCAGGAACCAACCAGCTCTGGAAGGCAGGTACATGTCTTTGTATTCATAGCTCCTGGCCCATATCCTGGCACCAGAGATGCCCATACATGCTTATGAATCAGTGAGATGAGTAATGCAGCTCCACCCTGGCTGTCCTTGGTTTAGGTGGCTTATTGTATGTACATTTCATATGTAATTAGCCAGCTTACCAGGTCAAGTTCTGTGTTCTCCCCAAGGCCATTACAAATGCTTAGGGCATATGGCCACACGCAGATGCCCAAAGGCATGGCACTTCTGCTTTAAGTAGGAGCAGACTTTCAAACGAAGGAAATGGTTCTGGCTCTCAATCTAAAAAGATAACAGGGGATGGCATGGCAAAAGACAAACAACAGTGATGAATATTGTTCCCTGGGCCCTCTATACCTGTTGTGTGTTTAAATTTAACTCCCATGGCTTACTTGAGACTTCAGCCAATGTTTCAACTCCAATTGTTTGACTGCCTGAAGCCAGCCAATGGTGCTTCCATATCCTTCAGTGCGTGAGCAATTGGAGGGCAGCCGCGACACGTGGTTGGCTGAACAGTGAATAAATGCCTAGGGGCCATTTGCTTGGCAGACTTCCAACTCTGCAGAGCCTATGAAACCCAACAAAACAAAGATGGGTGGAAACTGTAGGACTTGGGACTGTAGATCCTGCTGTTAGCTCCCATCACAACACCAGCCTCTAAGTTCCCTTTTTTTTGGCTGTGCTCCAACGGCTGTATGTCAACCTTGGTGACTGAACAGCTGTGTCAAGTACGAGAGTTTGGTGAGACCCCAACAGTCTGCTAGGGCCACTGAGAGCTGGCTCCCGTGTTTACCTGAAGCCACATATTATGACCGCTGAAATAAGTATCCTTTTTGTTAAAAGTAATAAAATTTCTCTTATTTAAGGGACTGGGTTGGGGGTTACAGATTTTGCATTTTCTTTTGGCAATCTCACGTGGAAAAAAAAAAAAAGTGAATTCACATGTTGTAGGGAGGAGTGAGTATTAAGAACAGAACTCATTCCCTTAACAGAAAAAGCTATTGTAGTCAGAATACTCACCCTCCCGAAGAGGTCCATGCCCTATTCCCTAGAATCTGTAAATATGTTACCTTATGTGGCAAAGGGGAATTTCAGTTGCTAATCAGCTGATCCTAAAATAGGGAGAGTGGCCTGGATTATCCAGGTGGGCTCAATAATCACAGGCAACTTAAAAGTAGAAGAGGAGATTAGTATATGCAGTGACAGGGATTTGACTGTCACCCTCACTGTGGGCTTTGAGATGGAGGAAGGGGACCACAGGCCAAAGAATTAGGGCAGCCTCTAGATACTAGAAAAGGAAAGAAAATGGATGACTCCCTAAGCCAGTAGAAAGGAACACAGCCCTGCGGACTCCTTGACTTTAGCCCAGTGAGACTCATGTTGGTTTTCTAACCTATGTTAGAAGGTCTACAGGGATAATCAATTTGCATTGTTTTAAGCCACGGTGTTTTTGCTACTACAGCAATAGAGAACTAATACAAAAGCCCATGGTATAAAGACCTCCATAGGGCACCATGGATAGAGGCAATTCCACAGAAAAATCATTGAGGAGACCACCGAACTTTCAGCGACACTCGTACTAGTGGGACAGATCCCTTCTTAAAAAAAGTAGAAATGACCCTACCAGGCATCCCTGAGTTAGGAGGAAGCTCTGTCTTCTGACTTTTCTCGTCTCAGCCCCAGAAACAACACCACACAACTTTGAGTTCTCAGTCAGTTGAGAATGAGTACAGCTTGAGCTGTCGTGACGTTTGGGCTGCCTCCTGTCCAGATGCTTCTACAGAGCTCAGTCGGATAAATGACCACTACCTCCTTGGTGATGGGAGGAAACATTTGTGTCTCATAAAATCGTGGATTTCCAACCTCCTTCGTGAACATTATATATTTTTAGGATAGTTTTAGATTTACAAAAAAATTGCAAAGGTAGTGCAGAGTTTTTGTATATCCCACACCCAGATTTCCCTCTTATTAACATCTTACATTAGTATGGTACATTTCTTAAAACTAATGGACAGTAGTGATACATTACTAACAGTTATTGACATGTTGTTACTTTTATATTACTAGTATTCTTGATAGTACTATATTATGTCTAAATCCATAGTTTATTCAGATTTCTTTAGCTTGGGCTTAATGTACTCTATCTGTTCCACATTACGTTTTGTCTTCATGTCCCCTGAGGCCTCTCTTGGCTGTGACAGTTTCTCAGATTTTGTTTTATGACTGACAGTTTTAAGGAGTACTGGTCAAGTATTTTTTAGGGTGTCCTCCTGTTGGAATTTGATATTTTTTCATGCTTAGGCTATGGTTATGGGTTTCTGGAAGGAAGGTCCTAGAGGTAAAGTGGCATTTTCATCGCATCATATCAAAGGTACATAACATCAACATGGTTTATGACTGTGGATGCTGGTCTTGTTTACCTGGCTGAGGTGGTGTTTGTCACGTTTCTCCACTGTAAAGGCATACTTCTTCCTCCTTCCTATACAGTACTCTTTGGAAGGAAGTCACTAGATGCAGCTCACATATAAAGAATGGGGAATCATGCGATATTCTTTCAGAACAGAGGATCTGTGTAAATTTGAAATTCTGCACAGATTAGTCTCTTCTCATCCAGTGTTAATTTATTCAATTATTTATATCTGTATGGATTCACAGATACTTATTTTACACCTTAGATTATTATAATCCAATACTATTTTATTTTGTTATTCAAATTGTTTCCAACCTCGGCCAGCTCTTTCAATCAGCTCCTGTGGGCCTTTGATATCCCTCTTCCCCCTGCCCTTCCCGCCCCTCCTGAGTACTTACTTACTTTCTGGCTCCAAGTTTATCTCGTGTATTTTCTCTGCAGTCCTAGAATAAGCCATTTTCCAAGGAGCCCTGGTTACTTTTATTGGAGAACAGGACTAGAAAGGAACATTTGGGTTCTATGTACAGTCATTGTTACTTGAGTAGTGATGCATCTAGGCCCTCTCAGTTAACACAGTAAGGAAATATACGTGTGTGCACTAATTTATAGAAACACTTAGAGATATATGCATGTATCTTGTAACCATCTGTATCCACGTTAAGGTCAACCTAAGTTCGTACTGATGTCTCTAACTCCAGTGCATTACCACATGGACCATCCTAGCTTTCTCTCCTTGTTTATCTGTGACCTCCCACTCCAGTGAGAAACCTGGCTCCTACCATCCACCATCCCTTTACTTAATCATTCAATTCCAATATACACATATAGCAGTATCAGCATTGTTAATCCATACCCTACGGGAACAACTTTATCAACTAGAGTGCAGTGCTTAGGTACAGTTCCTTTTGCCTTTGGTCTTACAGAATCATCTCATTTCCAAAGATAATTTAAGTTAGTACCATTCCCATCACCCCTTTCAGTGAGATCATCTCATACATTTGTAATACAGTTAGATTCTAGTGTCACAATCTACTTTCCATCTGGGTCTTGACCTTCTAAACAATTTTTTAATTTGCTTGCATTAAGGTTTACACCTTACTATGGTTTGAATATTTGTCCCCTCTGAAACTTATGTTCAAACTTAATCCCCAATGTGGCAGTACTGAAAGGTGGAGCCTTTGAGAAGTGATTGAATAATGAGCACTGTACCTGGATTAATACAGTGGTCTCCAACCTTTTTGGCACCAGGGACCAATTTCATGGAAGACAGTATTTCATTCGACACGGGGTTGGATAGGGGATAGTTTTGGGATGAAACTGTTCCACCTCAGATAGGCATTAGATTCTCATAAGGAGCACACAACCTAGATCACTTGCGTGCACAGTTCACAATAGGGTTCACGTTCTTATGAGGATTGAATGCTGCCACTGATCTGACAGGGGGCAGAGCTCAGGCGGTAATACTCACTCACCCACTGCTTACCTCCTAGTTCCTAGCAGCCCATGGACCAGTAGTGGTCCATGTTCTAGTTCACAGCCTGGGCTTGGGGGCCCCTGGATTAATCCATTAATGGATTAATGAGTTATCATGGAGTGGGACTGGTGGCTTTATAAGAAGAGGAAGAACTATGTGAGCTGGCACACTCAGCCCCTTTGCCATGTGCTGCCTCAGGACCCTGCAGAGAGTCCCCACCAGCACAAAGGCCCTCACTGGATGTGGCCCCTCAACGCCTCCATAACTGTAAGAAATAAATAGATCGTGCCATTGCACTCCAGCCTGGGTAATAAGAGTGAAACTCTGTCTCAAAAAAAAAAAAATTACCCAGTTTCAGACACTCTGTTATAAGCAACAGAAAATGGACTAAGACATTTCTTATGCTATAGATACCACGTGTCTGCCATTACAGTATCATGCAGACCACTATCACTGCCTTAAAAATCTTCTGCAGTTTGCCTATTCAACATTTTCCTCCACTTATCTTTTTACTTTCTCTAGTTTCACCTTTTCCAGAATGTTGTATAATTAGAATTGTACAGTATGTAGCCTTTTTAGACCAACCTCCTTGACTTAGGAATATGCACTTAAGGTTCTTTCCTGTCTCTTCATGGCTTTATAGCTCATTTCTTTTTATCACTAAATAATATTTTCATATAGATGCACTACAATTTATCTACTCACCTATTAGAGGGTATCTTGGTTGCTTACAGTTTGGGGTGATTATGAATAAAGCTGCTATAAATATTCACATCCAGGGGTTTGTGTGAACATGTTTTCAAATCAGTTGGGTAAATACTTAGGAGCCTGACTGCTAGATTATATGGTAAAATTATAGTTTGAAAGAAAACACCAAACTGTCTTCCAAAATGCCTCTACTATTTTGCTTTCCCAACAGCAATAAATGAAAGTTCCTGGTGCTCCATATCCCTTGCCAGTGTTTAGTGTTGTCAGTTTTTTGCATTTTAACCATGCTAATTGATGTCTAGTGATATCTCATTGGTGTTTCTCATTCCCTAATCACAAATGATAATGAACATCTTCTCATATGCCTCTTTGCTTTATGTATGTCTTCTCTGGTGACATACTTATTCAGATCTTTTGCCCATTTCATAGTTGGGTCATTTGTTTTCTTGTTCAGTTTTAAGAATTATTTGCATATTTTGCATACAAGTCTTATCAGATAGGTATTTTGCAAATATTTTCTCTCATTGTACTTTATCTTTTCATTCTCTCAATAGTATATTTTGTAGAGTAGAAATCTTAATAAAGCCCAACTCACCAATTTTTCTTTTACCGATTGTCCTTTCAGTGTTGTATCTAAAAACTCATTATCAAATTGTAGGTCACACAGATTTCCTCCTTTTTTTTTTCTAGAAGTTTTATAGTGTTGTGTTTTAACATAGATCTACGATCATTTTAGCAACTGATGATTGTATCTTTATTGTAGTCTTGAAGTATAGTAGTGTTCATCCTCCAACTTTGTTATTCTTCCATATCTTGTTGCCTACTTTAGGTCTCTTGCCTTTTTGTGTAAACTTTAGAATCAGTTTGACAATACCCACAAAATAGCTTTCTGTGATTTTAACTGAGATTAACATTGAATCTATAGATGAACTTGGGAAGAACTGACATCTTAAGTTTTCCAGCCCATGAACACTGAGTATCTCTTCCTTTATTTAGTTCTTTATTTCTTTCATCTGGGTTTTATCATCTTCTGCATATCAGAAAATATATATTGTGCCCATCTTTTTAGATTTACACCCAAGTATCACATTTTTGTGATGTTAAAAATGATACTGTGTTTTTAATTTTAAATTTCAACCATTTATTGCTAGTATGTAGGAAACAATTGACTTTTGTATATTAGCCTTGTATCCTGCAACCTTGCTAGAATTGCTTATTCTAGGAGTTTTGGGGGTTGGGGAGCATTCGGTTTTGTTTTTATGGTTGATTCTTTAGAAATGTCACCTGCAAACAAAGACAGTTTCTTCCTTCCCAAACTGTATACCTTTTATTTTCTTCTCTTGTGTTACTGTGCTAGCTAAGACTTCTAGTATAATTTTGAATAGGCATGGTGAGAAGAGACAACCTTGACTTATTCCCATTTTTAGGGGCAACGCATCCTATTTCTCACTATGAAGTATGATGTTAGCTGTAGGTTTTTTAAAATTGTTGTTGATGTTCTTTCAGATTGATTTTTCATACAGAGAAACATTGCTGGGACTTGCTGACCAGACAATATAGTTGTCTTTAGCTGCCAAGAGCTTCTTTATAGTCCCTTGTACCATTTAGAAATTAAAGGAGCTTTAGTAACTTTCAAAAGGACTAGAAATTAATAATCAAAGTTCTGATAAGGATCTAGAGCAGCCTGAACATCTCACCTGGGGCCCACTGGCACTGAAGGAGAAAGAACAGGATTCCTGGCTCTTTTCTTGCCCTCTCTCAGAATGATTTTTTTGCAAGTACAGATATAGGGAGCGTGATTCAGGGAGTATGGAGAATATATGAATTCAAGACCCTAACACTCTGGATCCCCGCCCTACTTACCTGCTGTTCCATTGCTCGCCCCCTTCCCCGTGCACACTTACATTCCTTGTGTTCAGACATGATCACTACTTCAACACCCACCGTTTTTCCATAGCTTGCTATTTTTACACAAGATGTGCCTTTTGTAGTGTACCTGTGTTGGTTGAAAATTTACATTTTCAAGGTCCAGTTCAAATGTTTCCTTTTCTAGGACTCCTTCCCAATCTTCTTCATCCAAAGTTAGCCTTGTTCTACATGGGCCACTGTGGCTCTCTCCTTACATCTCCATCACCCCTGATTGTTAGCACCGTGGTATCTGTGGGCCTACCTTTCCCATCACCTTGAGCAGACTGAGGCAGACCTGTCAAATCCCCAAACCTGTATCCCAGTGCTGGCATGGGGGCTGCTTCAGAGGAGGTGTCCAGTAATGCTTATTGGTTGAATGAATGAAATTACTGGCCTTGCATATTTAGAGACCTCTGTCTATTCTTCTCTCCATGTTTGCTTTCCCCTTGGTATTCTTTGAGTCCCTAAATGTATTCTAGAGTATAAGAGACACCATAGCTTTTCTTTTCCTCATGGACAAAAATCAGGGGAAATTACCATTCATTGCAGACCTTCTCTATTCACCCATTGATTTTAGAATCCTGGTATCCCCATGTTATCAGTTAGGGAGTTTGGGCTCTGAGGCCCAGAAAAATACCTCTTGTAACTGGCTCGAACAATAAGAGAATTTACTGGCTGGGTGCGGTGGCTCAAGCCTGTAATCCCAGCACTTTGGGAGGCTGAGGCGGGTGGATCACAAGGTCAAGAGGTCGAGACCATCCTGGTCAACATGGTGAAACCCCATCTCTACAAAAAATACAAAAAAAAAAAAAAAGAGAGAGAATGTATTGTATCTCCTATAACAAGACATACAGAACTTGAGTGGTTCCAGGGGTGGTGGCTTAATATTATCAATAAGAACCCCATCTTTCTGTATTTCTTCTCTGCCAACCTCAACACAGTAGCTTCTTCCTTGAGCTTACTCACCGCATGGCTACAAAATGGCAGCAACAAATCCAGGTATAACATCCTGACACAGTAATGATAACAGTGATTAGAAGGAGAAGGTTGCCTTCTCTTCCTTGGGCCTCTCTTTAAACTGAAGGAAAGCAATTCCAGAAGCTTCTAGAAATTTTCTCTCACAGCTCATTAACCAGCATTGACATGATGATGTTTGAGCCAACCACTGCTACAGGGATCAAGATCATCATGATACTTTTCAACCAATAGGGGCTTTACCTGGAGGCATAGGAAGGAGGGGTGTACACTGGAACAAAATGAGGGTTCTTTCAGCAGGAAAACCAGGTTAATGTTGGGGAGCAAACCAGCAGTGTCAGCTACACCCTTGTTGTGAACACAATTTTTTATATCAAATTTCAGGGAGGTTAACTTATTTATGTAAGGTTCCACAGTTGATAAAAATAGAAGTAGGGTTCAAATCCACATGCCAAAGCCTATCCAGGTACTTTCTTCTGCACATGTGGACCCAGAGTCAGACCACATATCCCTGGAAACAAAAGTCCTGTTTCTCATGGTGAGCTCTTTAGGGGTTCTGGCGATCTCCCTGCTTTCCCTAGCCCAACCTTCATCTGGGTGTTTGGTCTGCGTATTAAGTTATGACTTAATGGTGCCACGAGATTTGGACCTAATTTTAGATTGTTAGAGGAGGTTCAGGGGATAAACATTGGATTCCCATTCTGTGCTGAGAAAATTTAGTTGCAGCTCTTTCTCTTTCAGTGTGTGAGCATTAGCAAGGGGCTTCTGCTGAGTCCTGCTTTGGTTTCATAGAAACAAAACCTCCAAAGCAGGAGGGCTGTTTTGGGAAAGTGGCCACTAATGGGGCCCCATGGGGCAGGGGCCGGGCCTGCACTGGGCAGTTTGCATATTCACTTTTACAAACAGTTGGCTCAAAGTCAGCCGTTAATGGAATGGGGGTGATGTTCCTGTACCAAATCGTTTCCTGAAAAAAACATTTCCAATTGCAAACATATCTTGGCCTTTCTTCTTGGATTTGTTATGTCTCTGTGAGTGAATTAAAGAGGTAGGGCAGAGGGGAATGTTTCTGACTGGAGATTTTTCATCTGAAAACGTTTTTAACAGTGATCTACGCAGAAAAAGAGATCCTGTTCAGACCCACCTTTCAGAGTCTCGGCTTCAAATATTGAGTTTCTAGTCACATTTTAGAGATGTTTCAATACCTCTCTATTTACAAATTGGCTCCCTTTGGCTATACAGCAAGTCTTGGGACAGATGTGTCTTTTCTTCCCTTACAAAATGTAAGCTGGAAATGCTGCCCCAGAAATGTGCGTGCATGCACACGCACAAGTACGCACGCACAGTCAGGCTAAAGTGCACATGTATTTTGTTTTTCTGGGAAAAAGGTAAAATCCTTTGCATCCCATATTCTACTTTGGCAAATTCTGCCTCAACTCAAAACCTGTGCATTTGAAAGGTGGCCTTGACAGTTTGGATTAGATATTCAACAACTATTTCTTGAGTGCTTACAATGCTTGAGGTGTTGTTTTAAGTAATAATAACAATAGTAGCATATATTTACCTATTTCTTAGCGGCTGCCAGGCATGCTTCTGGGTATTTTGCGTATATTAACTCATTTAATCTTCTCAGCAACCCTAGGAGGTAGGCAATATTGCTATCACTCCCATTTTGCAGATAAGGAATCTAAGGCTTGAGAGGCTGATAAGCTTGCCCAAGGCCACAGAGCTGGTGAGTGGTAGAGTCTAGATGTGCCTGTAGGCAGCCTGCCCTCTAACCACTGTACCGTCTGGCCTCTTTGGGGATCTAATAGCGAGCAAGAGAGAAATAATGCCAGTCCTTACAAAACTTACATTCTGGTGGGGGAGAGAGTTAACAAACATATAAATTATTATTTCAGATCATCATGAGAAAATAAAACATGAGAGGGAGGTGAGAGTGCTAATCAGAGTCTGATAGGTCATAGATAAGAGTTGAGGTTTTATTCTGTGTATGATGGGAAGTCACAGGAAAGCTTGAAGTAGGAAAATGTATGATCCTATTTACGTTTTTATAAGACATTCTGGCTGCACTGTGGGAGGCAGGTGAGAGTTGCGGAAATGCAAGCAAAGCAGCAGACCAGTTAGCAGGTGGTTCTGATAGTCCAGGCAAAAGATAACGGTGTCTCAAGTCAGAATGGTGGAGCAGGGAGATGGTGAGAAGTGTTTGGAACTGAGTCCTGGTTTGGAGGCGGAGCCCACAAAACTTGCCAGTATTTCATACGGATGCAAAAGGTGAGGAAAATGAGAACTTAAGGGTGATTCCTCGGAGCTTGGTGTGAACCGTGGTGTAAACAGTGGTGCCATCTACTGAGAAGGATAAGAATAAAGGAAGAACAGGTTTGTTTTAGTGCTGGTATAGTGGGTGTGAGGGATGTTGAGGATCTCAAGTTCTGTGTGGATGTGTACATTTGAGGACTCTGTTAATAGACTTAAGAGGAGACATGGAGCACATGGTTAGATTCATAAGCCTGGAGCTCAGAGTCAGACCCAGGCTGGAGATTTAAATGTGGACGTGGACATTAGTTGAATGGGATGACCTAGGACAACATTTTCCACTTACTCTTTTTTTAAAAATGTTATTCTTTAACTTTCATTTAAGTTCAGCAGTACGTGCTTGTTACATAGTCAAACTTGTGTCCTGGCAGTTTGTTTTATGGATTGTTTTCTAAATGCCCATCAGTGATAGGCTGGATAAAGAAAATGTGGTACATATACACCATGGAATACTATGCAGCCATAAAAAAAGAACAGGATCATGTCCTTTGCAGGGACATGGAAGGAGCTGGAGGCCATTATTCTTAGCAAACTAACACAGGAACAGAAAACCAAATACAGCATGTCCTCACTTAAATCATGAGAACACACTTGATGATCTTGTGATGGAAACTTTCTATATCCATGCTGTCCATTATTGCAGTACCAGCCACCTGCAGCCACTGAGTGTTTGAAATGTGGTTGGTGCAGCTAAGCAGCTGAATTTTTAATTCATTGAGATGTAAATAGCCCAAGTGTCTAGTAGCTACTGTACTGGACAGTGCAGATCAGTGTAGCTTCAGAAGAGCAAGTCCCTTCACTAGCCAGTAAGCCTAGCCTTGCAGCCACATTTAAACATGACTTTATTTCCACTGCTCACAGCATGCATGGCAACGCTGGTTAACAAAGTCATGAAAATCATGCTTCTTTGTGAGGAATAGCCTGGGAAAGAAAGAAAACTGATAGTTAGTTCTAGGGGAAATATTAGAAGAAACTATAGAAGTCTAAGGAAGCAGTTGTGCTTAGCTAGAAAACAAACACAATCCTGTACCTACAGAATCATTTAAGCCAGAGGTGCCCAATCTTTTGGCTTCCCTGGGCCATACTGGAAGGAGGAAGATTGTCTTGGACCACACATAAAATACGTGAAACACTAATGATAGCTGATGAGCTAAACACACACACACACACACACACACACACACACACACACCTCCTGATAATCTCATAATGTTTTAAGAAAGTTTATGAATTTTCTTAAAAATTCTGCATTTTTGGGCTGCATTCAAATCCATCCTGGGTCACACTGCAGCCTGTGAGCTGCAGGCTTGACAAGCTTGATTTAAGCTCTGAAGGTATCTCTTCTGTGCTTGTTACATTTTATGGAGAATGCTATGAAATGGTGTGTGTCTGTGAATTTGGAGATTCAAGGTGGTGACTGGCTGGTACCCTCTATCAATGTCCAGGGCCCACTACAAAGGTACTAAATACCAGCCTCATCTTGCGAGTTGTGTCTCTTCAGGGCACAGTGTGTTTCACTACCTTTGTCAGTCTCGTTCCAGTCCAACTGCGGCTATCAGTGAGTGTGCTGATGTGAAAGAACTCTTTGTAAGTGGCTGCCTTGTGCTTAGGATTTCTTGCAAGTCTATGCTGGCACTTGGTGAGGCCAGAGTCAATAACAAAAAAATAAAATGGAAAGATGGGACGTTGCTTTTATTAAGGTTGATTGCAGCTGCTGCGTTAGCTCTTTAAGAACCTCTTGGTGACCAACACCTTCTGAGAAAATGGTCTTTCTGTGCTTAATTGGCAAAAAGCAAGGGGATTTAAGTCACTGCTTTTAGGAGGGGTAATCCAAGGTCAGCACTCACCAAATGTCTGACACAACTGGTTTTGTGGGAGGAATTTTTTTTGTACTAAGCCTCCATGTGGGGGCTGGGCACTTGCAGGAGAGTGGGCTGGTAGTCTTTGATAGTTTTTACCTCTTTTTATTGTTTTTTCCAAGGAAGATAGAATTGTAGATATTTAGGATTTGAAGACTGTAAAAAAGCTTACTGTTCATCCAGTCAAACTCTCTATTTTCAGTTGAGGAAACAGGCCAAGAGAGATGAAGTGCCTGGCCTCAGGTCCCACAGCTGGTTCCATCTGAAGGGGTAGGACCAGAACTCAGGGAAGGGCCGGGACAAAGGTATTTTTGAGCAGTGGCTGGGGTTGGGTGGAGGTGGGAGGGCAGGTAATCAGGAGAGGTGAGAAGTCAGAGGAGGCTGGAGCTGAGGATGGAAATGCCTTACAGCGTACATGTAGCCTTAAACCCATGACCCTGTTCATCCTGTCAGCAGTCACTGGGTCCCAGACAGGAAGTCCTGGAAGGAGGGATGGGCAGGAGGCAGAGTCAGAAAGAAATCAGTGCCCACCTCGCTTCTGTTTATTCCGAAATCTTTTCTGAGAGGAGGGAGATTTCTGTGCTGTTGAGACCTCCCTGTTTCCCTGAGGAAAGCAAGTGAGGTGACAATTGGCAGAGGTGAGATTAAGGGGACAATTAGGTCCTGTCAGCCAGGCGAGGCCGTGAATTGATCGCAGGCTGTGTAACAGCTGTAATCTACCCTTAGTGGGTATTTTTCTCAATGTCAATATCCAACACCCTTGTTACAGAGCTCCAACCCCCTGCCGTCCGTTGGCTGAAATGTGACCCTGCTCTTCCTTTTCTTCCAGTGTCTGAGCTGCAGGAGGAGGGAATGAACGCCATCAACCTGCCCCTCAGCCCGATTCCCTTCGAGCTGGACCCTGAGGACACGATGCTGGGTAACTGTGCTCTTGTCTCTGAATTGGCTTAAGCTTTCCGGTGCCGGCACCCCCACTGAATTCCTTTTCTTTTTAAAGAGGAGAATGAGGTGCGAACAATGGTGGATCCAAACTCACGCAGTGACCCCAAGCTTCAAGAACTGATGAAGGTAAGAAGAAATCTGGCGTGCCTTCTGGTGCCTCACAGACCCACCAGGTGTCCATATGCCACCTGCTGTGAGCAAGCACCCCGCGAGCCCCTCAGAGGAGGTAAAAAGTCACAGCAGCTCCTGCCTCAGTCTAGCAGATGGCTATCGAAAATGTAACTGATTGTGTAAGCATGGAATGTGACACATGCCCAGCGAGTGGTGCTGGTCATAGCACCAGACAGGTCAGTACAGGTAAGCTCATGTTGGCCAGGATTCCAGAGTGCACAAAATGCTTATTTTCTCAAGGATTCTCAAAAGCATGCAGTGGAGTAGAAATTAGTCTCATTCCCATTTTCCAGATGAAAAAACCAAGTCTCAGAAAAACCAAGTGGTTTGTTTATGATCATAAACAAGGAGACAGAATTTAAGCAGAAATAAAGGAGATGAAGTGACATACTGTGCGTAACATAACTGCATAGTGGCGGGTGTGCGCCCATCCTTCTAAAACTGTTCATTTCTCCCCTGCATCTTGTTCCCTGTTCTATGTTCCTCCTCTTTCAGCTTAACCAAGCTGCACTTAAGACAAAAGGCATTCAGGCCTGTTATCCCAGCACTCTGCGGAGGCTGAGGCAGGTGGATCACTTGAGCTCAGGAGTTCGAGACCAGCCTGGGCAACGTGGTGAAACACCATCTCTACTAAAAATATAAAAATTAGTCAAGTGTGGTGGTACATGCCTGTAGTCCTAGCTACTCGGGAGGCTGAGGTGGGAGGAGGGCTTGAACCTGGGAGGCAGAGGTTACAGTGAGCCATGATCCTGCCACTGTGCTGCAGCCTAGCCCTGTCTCAAAAAAAAAAAAAAAAAAAAAAAAAACGCACTGGATGTCAGAGTGATTCATTCCCCATGCAAATCTGAATATGCACTTCCCCAGTGTAAGACCTGTCAGAGTTTCCCATCCACCACAGGTTGCAGGCCACTTCTGGAGGTGGTGTTTAGAGTCCGTGCTCTAGCTGCCTCTTCAATCTCAGATCAGCCACTACCCAGCAACACCGGGATGCCAGACCTGCTCCTCCCAGCAGCCCGTGCATGCTCCCAGACCTGCTCCTCCCAGCAGCCCGTGCATGCTCCCAGACCTGCTCCTCCCAGCAGCCCGTGCATGCTCCCAGACCTGCTCCTCCCAGCAGCCCGTGCATGCTCCCAGACCTGCTCCTCCCAGCAGCCCGTGCATGCTCCCAGCACTCCTCACCGCCAAGCCTGGCTAATGCAGTCCACTCTGACTAGAATGCTTCTCCTGCCCTTCATCTGAAAGTCTCAGCACGGCTACCTGCTCCAAGAAGCTTCCTCCAAACTCTAGTGCCATGGCTCAGCCCCTCCGCGGCTGCTGTGGCCCTGTCCTTAGCTCTCCAGGTCCTGTTACAGTGTCTCATGCACTTCACTAAATGGTGAGCTTCTTGGGGTTAGAGACTGGTTTTTTTGTCCATCGTTGTTGCTTGTCATTAGAGTAAGGAATAACAGGGGCTATCGATATTAACAGGGACACTGGTGCCACCAGCACTAGCAGGATGCACGTCTGAAAATTAAGAAGGCCAATAGGGCTCACACTTGTAGCTACCTGTGCACACACTGGGTCATGTGGCTAGTTCTGCTGCTTTTAAAATCTGAAGTTCAAAGCTGGGCACAGTGAAACACAGCCATAGTCCCAGCTTTACAGGAGGCTGAGGCAGGAAGATCACTTGAACTCAGGAGTTTGAGTATAGCCTAGGCAACATAAGACCGTGTCTCTAAAATAAAATGAAACTTAAAATCTGAAGTTCATTTACATTTTAATTGTTCAAGATAAGAAAGCTGGTGTGTAAGAAAATACCCCATGACTCTTTTCTTATTCTTGCACATTGTCTCTCTCTGTAGGTATTAATTGACTGGATTAATGATGTGTTGGTTGGAGAAAGAATCATTGTGAAAGACCTGGCTGAAGATTTATATGATGGACAAGTCCTGCAGAAGCTTTTCGGTAGGAGAGTTGAGTGCTGCAGTGGATGTGGCTTTAATGGCAGGTGGTTGGATCACCTACTTGTAGCGAGAAGGAGTTAGTTATACTCAGTTTACAGTGGCTTGCTTAGAAATGGACTACAAATGTGTGGAGTGTGGAATAATAGCTCAGTGAAGACTTTAGATATACTCTTAGAATCTGTTTCACATGAATGAATTGGGGAAGGAGGCTTCCTGACCAGATGGGCCTGCTCCTTCTAGCAGCCGAGGGTCATCAGCTAGGTAAAAGGACCCCACTATATATTAATAGCTAGAAAGTATACCTCCACCACTCCAGAAAAGCATGCATGTGTGGCCTCTGTAGGTATATTTACATGTGTGGCCGTGAGTATGAATTTATAGATCTCCATCACCTTCAGCGCATGTGTGTGTGTGTGTGTGTATTCCTCTGTGATCTGTGGACTTGTCGGTATGTGTGTTCCTCCCTGGGTTGCTTTGCAGCTGTTCATATGAAAATGTAAGTACAAAGGGGAGAGAAAGGAGAATTCTCTTTCTTTAGGGGTAATCTTAGTGATGAAAGGATAAATTTCCGCTTGAATAGAGTTAGATGTCCCCCACTGCTCCTAATCTCACTCTGGCCCAGACCTTCCCCTCAGATTCTAGAGTTCAATCCTTAGCTGTCCTCTGGGCCCCTCTGCCTGAGTCTACCTTAAACTGTAGACTGAATTCATCCACTTTTCTAAAGCTGTTTGTTGCCCTCTGAGTTCATAGAATCCCCTCCCCTCCTCCTTGCTACCCTGCCCCCATGTATACAGGGGTCAGCAAGACCCATTTCTGCCTCTCCTGAGTATATCCTCTGCCATTTTCACTTCTGTGAATTGCTCTTCTCTGAACTATTGAAAAAATGTCCAAACACTTATTGTGTCCCATCTCAGCTCCTCCAACCAACACAGCTTGCAGAGGAAACTTTTAAAATCGCAAGTCCACTCTTACCAATACTTATTTATAACTCTTAGTGGCTCTCTGCTGCCGGACATAGTCCAAACCCCTTGGCACAACATTCAAAGATTTCATCATCCAATGATCCCCAAGCTGTCTTCTCAGCCTCACCTCCAGACCTCCAGCCACTCCCACACATACGGCTCATCCATGTGGTAATATGTGTAAAGTGCTTAGGATAGTGCCTGACACATAGTAGATGCTCGATAAATGTCTGTCATCATTGTTGGTTTTACTATTTTGATGTATACTATTGCGGCATTACTACATATGCCATGCATGTTAACATGCCTGTACTTCTGATCATGCTAGTCCTTCTGCCTCTAAGGCCTTCCTTCCTCCTTTACCCACCAGGGCAAACCACTATTGCTCATCCTTCTGATCTCTAGAATTAATCAAATGTGCCTCCCTGTTACACCCTTTACAATACTTTCACTTTTCTTTCTTTTTTTTTTTTTTTTTTTTTTTGAGATAGGTTCTTGCTCTGTCACCCAGGCTGGAGTGCAGTAGCATGATCTTGGCTCATTGCAGCCTCGACCTGCAGAGTTCAAGTGATCTTCCTCCCTTAGCCTCCTGAGCATCTGTGACTACAAGGCATGCACCATCACGCCAAGCTAATTATTTTTTGTGGAGGTGAGGTTTTGCCATGTTGCCCAGGATGGTCTCAAGCTCCTGTGCTCAAGCAACCTGCCTCAGCCTCCCGAAGTGCTGGGATTACAGTAGTGAGCCACCACGCCTGGCTCTATTGTCACATTTAGAAAAGATAGTCATATACTCTTTTTTTGTGTTCCCCCAACATACATGTATCTGTCTCTGTGAGGGAATATATATATACACATGCACATATATGCAAATATGCACACATATATACACATATATATCTATATACATATGTGTGTTTAAGTATATATACATGCCTTATTGTAAGAATTGCCATGTTGTCTGTAGCTGTTTTGGTAAATGTGTGTGGGCTTCCCAAGAGCAAGAGGCATGTCCTATATATTTATCCAGGCTTTTCCAGCACCAACAGGTTGTGTAGCACATGTTGCCTAGCACCTGATCAATGCATACTGAGGCCGGGCGCAGTGGCTCACACCTGTAATTCCAGCACTTTGGAAGGCTGAGGCAGGCAGATCACCTGAAGTCAGGTGTTTGAGACCAGCCTGGCCACCATGGTGAAACCCCATCTTAACTAAAAATACAAAAATTAGCCAGGTGTGGTGGCAGGCAGCCGCCTGTAGTCCCAGCTACTCAGGAGGCTGAGGCAGGAGAATCACTTGAAGAGGCAGAGGTTGCAGTGAGCCAAGATCATGCCATTGCACTCTAGCATGGGGGATAGAGCAGGACTCTGTCTCAAAAAAAAAAAAAGTGTACTGATGAATGAACAAATGAATGACTAATGTAATTTCTAGGAAGCTAAACTGATTGGATTCTCAGACATCAGTATTCGTGAGTGTTAATATTTAAAGGCTTGTAAACTCCAACTGATACAGAGAGAAAATGAAAAAGCTTTGGCACGTGAAGGCATGGCTAAGCCAGGAGCCTCACGACGCATCTCTCCCAGTGACTACAGCTTTTAACTCCTCCAGCAAACATCTTGTCAGCATCTGAAACTGCCAAAATCTTCTATGCTAGGCTGTCAAAGCAAAGGTAGAACATGGCCACAGGGTAATGGAACATGGTCATGGAGTAATCTTGCCTCCAGGGACGGTTACGAAACCGTCCAGCGTCACATCTGTGCAATCCAAGTCAGGCATTGCGTACACGCAGATTAGATCATTTCAGATCTCACCCTTCATGCTGAAGAGGTGATTCACTATGGAGGTGATGCTAATTTTGTAAACTTAAGTTTAGATCCTAATCTCAAAGGTCTAAGGCAGGGCATACATATTCAAACCCTATAGGTAGGATACTCAGGTGGAAAGAGCCAGTTTGCAGTAAAAAATATATATATATGCATTAGGAGCTCCTGGGAGGGATCAGTCTGGAAGCAGACATTTTGGGGAATGTTTTGGTTTATTTTTTGTTTCACAGCCCTGTGAGTCTAAAGGAGGCAGAGTTTTGAGTAAGCACTCCAACCTTAAGTTCCCCTGTGGCTATTTTTCTTATCACTGGTCATGTTAACCTCGATCACATTGTCAAAGTGGTATCTGCCAGATTTCTCCATTATAAAGTTACTGTTTTTCTCTTTTTAATTGATTTATGTGAGGAGAGATGCTTTGAGACCATGTAAATATCCTGTTTCTCTTTAAACTTCTCCCTCTAGTTTTAGCATCCATGGTGGAATGTGTCTGCCACAATTTTCCTTCTGCATTTATTAACTGGAATTATTCTAAAAGGAAGAGTCGTCATTTCTACTTATATCACTATGGACATATGTATTTTATACTTTGGATTTAATCCAGTACTACTTTATCGTTCACTTTTTTGGCTCATCTGCTTTTAAATTTGGCCATGGGGAGATCCTTCAGGTTGGCTCTGGGACACTTTCAACAAGCTGCCCATATATATATATATATATATATATATATATATATATTTTTTTTTTTTTTTTTTTTTTTTTTTCCTGAGCATTTCCTTTGTTTTTCGCATCATAAGATACTCCAAGACCATCTTACATTTTTCTTACTCCAGTCCTGGAATCAATCACTTTTCCAAGGAGCCCTGATTTATTTTATGGGAGAAGAATGGAATTTAGATATAAAAATGTGGGCATAATGGTGAATGTTTTTAACTTGTTGTCTGCAGCATAAACAACCAAACATCTGTACCTAGGTACAGTGCCTTTACATGGTAGTACTAACCAGGCATGACTGTTCCCAGAAATCCAGCTTCTAATTGTACTGGGGCTTGAGCTTCCTTAATACTGAGTTGGTTGGACAGCGAGTTGGAAGGGCCTGAGTTTGAGATTAGTAAAATAACTATGAAACACTAGCACTTAGAAGATGATGGAAATGGCATAGGGGGCCTCTGGTAGCCCAAGAGCACACACATCTGACATCAAGAAAAGGATATGGGGAAGAAGGGCTCAGTGGCTCATGCCTATAAACACAGCACTTTGGGAGGCCGAGGTGGGTGGATCACCTGAGGTCAGGAGTTTGAGACCAGCCTGGCCAACATGGTGAAACCCCATCTTTACTAAATTCAAATAATTAGCTGGGTAGGGTGGTGCATTCCTATAGTCCCAGCTACTTGAGAGGCTGAGGCAAGAGAATCACTTGAACCCGGGAGGTGGAGGTTGCAGTCAGCTTAGATCATGCAATTGCACTCCAGCCTGGGCAATAAGAGCAAAACTCTAAGAAAAAAAGAAAAAGAAAAGGATATGGAATCCAGGAAGCCATGTTGGCTTCGATGTGGAGCAAAGACTCACAACCTAGCGGCAGAAGTGTGTGAGAAGGTGAAGGAGTATATGAGTCTTCTCACACTGCCCATGAAGATATACCCGAGACTGGGTAATTTATACAGGATAGAGGTTTAATTGACTCACAGTTCCACATGGCTGGGGAGGCCTCACAATCATGGCTGAAAGTGAATGAGGAACAAAGTCATGTGTTACATGGTGGCAGGCAAAAAAGCTTGTGCAAGGGAACACTCATTTTTAAAACCATCAGATCTTGTGAGACTTATTCACTAACCCATGATTCAGTTATCTCCTCCTGGCCTCACCCTTGACACATGGGATTATTACAATCCAGGGTGAGATTTAGGTGGGGATACAGCAAAACCATATCAGCAGGGACCTCTTGGCAGACGGTTGTGTGTGTTTTGTTGTGGTGGTGAAATCCTGAACAGGTGGGCATCCATGAGATGCCATGTGACCTTGGCTGGCAAGGACTGGCTGGGTGTTCTCCGATTGTGAGCTCAATAGCATGCCTGGCTCACCTCTGTGTGGCCACATGCCTCTTGCTCACAGCAGTGTCTTCCTTGCTTGCAGAAAAATCACCCTTCTCAGAGGTCCCAGGCATTTCTGGTAGATTCTCTCAGAACAGCTTCTCCCTAGTCCTCCTTTCTCAGCTTCCTTAACCAGCTGCCCCATTGCTGCCTGTATTCCCTGGGTCTTTTTTCCACTTGCCCTAGCAGCAGATCTTAGTTTACGTTTTCCCAAAAGCAGATGCCGAGACAAGGGCATGGGTGGAGGGAGCTTATATGAAAGGTAACCTTAAAACGTATGAGTAACTAAGTAAGGCATGTAAGGAGGGAAGAGAGAAGTGCCAAACAAGAGTGTGTTAATAAGAGCAGCAGCTCTGTTTCAACCAGGGCTCATAGCTGGGCATTCTGAGAAACCACGTTAGCAGCACATCTCAGAATCACCCTTCCCAATTCAAGATGGCAAGGGCATTTATCCTGTGGCTCCCTCCCACTGTGGTTGAGGGTTGCCTGCGCAGGAAATAAAAACTTCCAGGTTGTGCTCCTGTGATGACAGAGAAGGAGAGAGCCTTGGGGCCAGAGGTGGCCATCAGTGTGCTAGGAGCTATCTACAGCTGCAGATGAATGCAGGTGAGCCAGAGAGCTCGGGGAAGGACCATTACCATCATCCAGAGAGACCACAGGTACAACAGCCCTGCTATAGGGACAGTGGCCATTTCGCTGCCCTGTTGATGTCGCTGCCAAGAAAATATTGGCCACCGGCAACTCTGGCCTGCCTTTTCATGACATACACTCCATCATCTCATGGGAGCACCAGCCCTTTCCAAACCTCAGAGCAAAGGTTTCCCATCCCCTGAATGAGGAGGAAGTTCCTTCCTCCCCCAGCCAAAGAGTCACCTCATTTTTTGTCCAGGATTTCCCACTTCCAGGGTGATTGATAGAGGAAACATCCTTAGGGCTCCCAAAATTATACTGTTACTCCATGGCATCAATAAGAAAGTCACAGAATCATCCAAAGTTGGGACACATTTCCCAAGGCCTCAGTTACGCACGTGTGTCCATGGTCACCTGGTTATATTTACATTCACAACACCTAGGCAGTAGGCATGACTGAGTGAGAGGTGGGATCAGCGATTCTGGGAAGATGCCTACACAACCTAACTCATCATGTCATTTGAACATGGCCCACTGACTGTTTCTTATTGAGGTCTCCTAGCTTGGGATGTCTATGTGAATTTCCTTAAGGTATGTTTTATTTGACCTATCCTTATCTTTGAGCATGTACATGTCCTGGGAACAGAAAAGGGCTGTTCTCAGGAATGAGAGTCATAAGGTTACAGGGCTCTTCCTTCTAGATATACGTAAACATATGACTGAAACAGGATATCATTCTTCAGGCTTGAGACCAAATTGTTCCCTGTGGCAATAAAGTTCCACAAGAGGGTGGTTTTGTTTTTGTGTGTGTGTGCAGTTTTCTTTCTCCCTGATAGACCCTAAAGGGTGCATTTTACACTGATCTTAATCTAACCAGATAATATACATGAAGCAAAAGCTATTTGGTTTGCTATATGCAGACTGCTGAGTTTAGAGCTATAAAAGTAAATATGTCATATTGCTGTCTTCTGGAAACTCACAGCCTGAGGTCTGGGAGGAATCAAGTAGGAGTTTGGGAAAGGTTACAGGCAACAGTGGGTATTTTGATGTTTGTTTTTTGTTGGCTTTTTTTTTTTTTTTTTTTTTTTTTTGAGGCAGGGCCTCACTCCATCACCCAGGCTGGAGTACAGTCATGGCACAGTCATGGCTCACTGCAGCCTTGACCTCTCTGGGCTCAGGAGATTTCCCATCTCAGCCTCCTAGGTAGATGTGATCACAGGTGTGTACCACCACACCCAACTAATTTTTGTATGTTTTGTAGAGATGCGATTTCACTATGTTGCCCAAGCTGGTGTCAAAATACTGGGCTCTAATGATTCACCCACCTTGGCCTCCCAAAGTGCTAGGATTAAAGGTGTGAGCCACCTCACCCAGCCAGAGGGGGGCATTTTGAATGAGGCCTTACAGAAAAAGATTCTCAACTATATGAGGGAGGAAAAAGTACGGTTTAGCCAGGATACCTTGGCCACGTAAATTAGTGGGGCATGGTGGCATCCACCTGTAATCCCAGCTACTCAGGAACCTGAGGCGGGAGGAACACTTGCGCCCAGGAGGCAGAAGATGCGGTGAGCAGAGGGAGCACTACTGTACTCCCGCCTGGGTAACAAAGTGAGACCCTGTCTCAAAAAAATAAAGAGTTCCTAGGAAGCTTCTGTTAATTTTGGTGCTAATAGAGGGAAAATGCTGTAGAGGCCAGGAACCAGTGGGTAGGTAGGTGACCATCAGGGTTGGGTGAGAGGGATGTGAAGCTAACAAAGCAAATGAGACCCAGCTCCCAGGTCGTGGTTTTGAACTGTTTTCCAACAGGAGAAACCAGGACTTCTTGGAGAAATGGCTAATTTTAGACCTGGGGCAGAGAGTATAGATGAGCCCAGAGTATCTTGAGGTGCCAAAAAGAAGTGCTAAGAAAAAATATGTATATGGAGCCGCACACTGAAAATATCCAGAACCAACCAGAGGGAGCTCCCAGTGGCCAAAGCTGGAATTATTTGAGTGAAAAAATTAATAGTAGTATTGGATTATAACACAAAGTCTAATATAAATATCCTTAAATTGATACTGATATAAATAAATAAAACTGAACAAATAAATAAATGGGAACAAAAAGACAGCTCTTCCTTATAAAAAGAATTTCAAATGCTTTACCTAGATACAACCCCTTCAAAAAGGTGGCAATTAAGTCCCCACTCTTTGAATGGCTGAATTTAGTGACAGGCTTCCTATGATTAGGGTGTGGAAGTGGGGATGGGGTGAGGGGAGGGTACAATGAAAGGGTATTTCACTTCTGTGGTCTTGCTCCCCAGCCTACCCATGAGAAAAACAGGAAAAATAAGGCAGTCCTGACCAGCGCTTCTCAAAACTGTCAAGGTCATGGTAAAAACAGGGAAGTGAAAAACCATCACAGAACAGAGGAGGCTAAGGAGAGATGAAGAAAAGAAGTGGTATCCTAGACAGTTTCCTGAAACAGAGAAAGGGCATTAGAAAAAAACTAGTGAATCCAGGTAAGATACGGAGTTTAGTTAAAATCTTTTTCTGTAAGGCCCCATTCAAAATGCCCCCTCTGGCTAGGTGAGGTGGCTCATGCCTTTAATCCCAGCATTTTGGGAGACATGTACCATAGTAATGTGAGATGTTAACAATAGAGGAAACTGAGTTCAGAGTGCATAGGAACTGTCTGTACTGTTTGTAACTTTTCAGTAAATCTAAAAACCATGCTAAAATGAAAAGACTCTAAAATAAAGAAAGAGGCTGGGTGCAGTGGCTCATACCTATAGTCCCAGCACTTTAGGAGGCTGAGGCAGGTAGATCACTTGAAGCCAGGAATTCAAGGCCAGCCTGGCCAACATGGTGAAACCTCATTTTTACTAAAATTACAAAAATTAGTGGGGCATGTGGCACATGTCTGTAATCCCAGCTACTCAGGAGGCTGAGGCCAGAGGATCACTTGAGCCCAGGAGGCAGAGATCGCTGTGAGCTGACATTGTGCCATTGCACTACGGCCTAGATGACAAAGTGAGACCCTGTCTCAAAAAAATAAAGAAAAAAATAAGATGAAGCTCACATTAGAGGTCTGTGAACTAAGAGTTTTAGACAGTATTGTTTGGGTAGTGGCAACTAGTAATGGCTTATGAGCAAAACAACACATATCAGAAATGGGGTTTTAGGAAATAGCATAGGAGCAGTATGGGGGCTGCTCAGAGACAGTGGAAGGAACTCCAGCGGAGATCTCATGAGATATGGATAGTGTCAAACTAGAGTTTGGATGGGAAAAAGCTTAGAGGACCTAGAGATGCAGGGAAGGAGTAGCTGTAGCCAGAGTAAACCAGGCTGATTCTATGTGGGGGATGTTAAATGGGGGTGACTCCATGAACCCCAAGAGGAGCTTCAACTTGAAGAGTTTGATCTTGTTGTTTTTGAGGGTCACTTTTCTATGTCCCAAAATGCTGGGCTGAAGTGGCAGCTCTGCTAAAATTGAAGCAAGAATGAAGAAACAGGAGATCTGAGCTCCAATCTTGGTTCTACCACTAAAACATACCTCTGCCACTCAGATCACGCTTCTGTAAAGTCAGGAAGGTGATTTAAAAACCTCTAGGACTGAGCTATCCAATTCCACAACCAATAGCTATGTGCAGCTGTTAAAAGCAATTAAAATAGAACATTTATTTTCTCAGTTACACCAGCTACATATGAAGTGCTCAATAGCCAAATGTAGCTAGTAGCTTCCATGTTGGACAATTTAAAAATGAACATTGCTAACATTGCTATCATAGCAGAAAGTTCTGTTGAAAGCACTACTTGAAGATCTTCCTGCTATAATCGTCTGATTTTAGGATTGTTAATATATGCTGTTATTCTTAAACTGAAAGAGGCGTTTCCTCATCTTTGAAAAACTCAAAAGATAGATGAAAGTCTTTTATTATTATTCTTTGTAAGTAATAGAGAAGCTCTCTAAAATGTCTTACTACATAGAAAAAAAAGCATGTTAGAGAACTGTGTGTGTGTGTGTGTCATGGGACATATATAATGTTTGTATGCATAGAATATTTCTGATAATAGTCATAATAAACTGTCTCTATGGAATGGGACTAGGGAACTTGGGACTGCCATGAAGAGGAGACAGTTTTCACAGCCTGCATTTTCTCTGTTTATATATTATCAGTCTTATTAAAAGTGGTTGATTGCATATGTAAATTTCAGGAGCAAAACTGAATTAACCCATCAGTAGATATCAAATAACATTTTATATATTTCAACAGCCATTTCAAGTAAAATAGAAAGAAGACTTAAATATGATAAAGACCATTAAATAAAACCTAACAGTGGACATATTAAACAGTGAAATATCAAAGATGTGGTATTAGGGACACATAGGAAATAATGGCTATTACAACGATTATAAGTGTTGTAGAGGTCCTAGTTAATATAGTAAGAAAATAGATATTCATTTAATATAGTAAGAGTTAATATAGTAAGTTAATATAGTAAGGAAATAGATCAGCAGTATGGCTGACTAGATGTTTTTAAGTGTGATATTAGTACAGCACACTTATAAAATCTGGATAAGCCTTTAAGAACATATTTTTGTATGGGATGGCTAAACTGGTGGGAAAAGGAAAGAAATTCCTCTGATTCCAAAAACAAGAAGTAAGTATAAATCCAGTGGGAGAAGTATTCATTCCTAATGGCCTATAGCCTGAAGTTTAAAGGGTCACATGTACAGGGTCAAGAGATAAATCCTGGGTAGAGTCTAAACAAGAGAGAGGGTTGGATCCGAGCTCCCTGAACAGAACCATGGTCTTGGAAGGGCAACCCTTTCAATGAGTAAACTACAAAATCTTGTCCCACAGAAAGAGGCAATAAGGATAGATTATCTTAGCCTTGGATGTGAATGTAACAGCTAAAAAGAAGTCTGCTTCAGATAATTCCTAATCAAAAGTCTGTACCTACACAGATTTAAGGCTAGGATTCACACTACTTATGTGATTTTAAAAACTCTAAATTAAAATTTCAGTTACAAGTTGTCCCAGGTTACTAGTTCCCCAAGGCAGAAGCAAACATATGTCCTTCTTTTAAAGAGGAATGAACTCTAAACCCAGACCACAAAGAACTCCCAGAGTTAAAATTCCAAGGAATATGACCTAAAAATTAGAAGTCACCAAAGACATGAGGATAAGCCACCATGAGCACTGCCAACAGAAACAATAATCTATAGATTCATCCCACAAACACTATAAATATTAGAAACTGTTCAGCTATAGGCTGAGTGTGGTGGCTCATTCCTGTAAGCCTAGCACTTTGGTAAGCCAAAGTGAGAGGATTGTTTGAGCCCAGGAGTTCGAGACTAGCATGGGCAACATGGCAAGACCCCATCTCTATTTAAAAAAAAAAAAAAAAGAAGAAGAAGAAAGAAAAGAAAAAGAAAAAGTATTCAGTTATAGAATATAAAATGTTTATGCTTAATATGCCAAAACAAATGTTTTAAAAGACTTGAAAAATGACAAAATAAGAAACTGTTAGGACTGGACAGGTAGATATGAAAAACAACCAAATAGAGCTTCTAGAAATGAGAAAGCGTGAATAATAATGAAACTAGAAACCTCAATGTATTAGATACAGCTAAAGAAGGAATTCATGAACCAGAAAAAAGCACTCAAGAAATTATCCAGAATCCAGTATAGAGAGACAACAGGATAGAAAACGAGAAAGAGAATTTGAAAACATAGGGTTTATTCTAAGTAGATCCAACATAAATGACTAGTTGGAATTCTAGAAGAAGAAAAGAAAATGGAGTAAATATTTAAAGAAAACATAATGAGAATTTTCTAGAATTGATGAAAGATATGAATCCTCAGATTCAGGGAGCTCAGTGAATCAATCCTAAATAGGATAAGTAGTGATGAATCTACACCTACACACTTTACAGTGAAACCTAAGAACACTAAAGACAAATGATTAAAAGCATAGAGGAAAAAATAGATTATTTATAAAAGAATAACAGACTGAAAGCTGTCTTTCACAAGGAAAATAAAAAAGCCAAATGATTAATATTGAAGATATCAAAGCACTTTGATATCTTTAAAGTGCTAACAAAAACAATCAACTGTAAGTTCATACATGACCAAAAAAGTGTGCTTTAAAAATGAGGAGAGGCCGGGCTCGGTGGCTCACGCCTGTAATCCCAGCACTTTGGGAGGCTGAGGTTAAGTAGATCGCCTATGCTCAGGAGTTGGAGACCAGCCTGATCAACATGGTGAAACCCCGTTTCTACTAAAAATAAAAGAATTAGCCAGGCGATAGTGGAACGTGCCTGTAATCCCAGCTAAATGGGAGGGTGAGGCAGGAGAATCACTTGAACCCAGGAGGTGGAGGATGCAGTGAGCCGAGATTGTGCATCTCAGCCTGAGTTACAGAGCAAAACTCTGTCTCCAAAAAAAAAAAAGTGAGGAGAAAATAAAGGCATTTTCAATGAACACAAATGAGAGAGTTTACTACCAATAGACCCCCTTAAAGGAATTTCTAAAGAATGTACAATAAGAAAGAAAATGAACCCCCCCCAAAACATCTAAAATGCAATAAATAATGAACAAAGATTATCATGGTGGGTAGATCAAAGCCATATCTAAATGAACATAAAATAATCACAATAATTTCTAATTTATTAATTAAAATAATTAAGATAGAATCAGAATCCCATACAACTTTAGCACATAAATCAGGAATTATGTGATTGGAGTCAAAGTGTGCCATGGTCTTTATATTGTATAGTGTATGGGCAAAGATAATAATTAGCATAATTTATTAAATACGAATGATAAATTTTCTATCTTAAATACTGAAATAATAGAGTATATAACCTCCTTACTAATAATGGGGAGACAATGGAATGAGAAAGAATGAAAACATTAATCCAAAAAATGGCAAGGATGGAAGGGGGAGAAGATTCGGAAAACCTGCTAAAAAGGAAGTTCAGAATAGGCTGGTAGAAGTGAATCCAAGTACACTGGTAAAAATCAGTATCAGACTAAATAACAAAACAAAATCTTGCCAACTACTATATACCAGACACAGTTTTGTTTTGTTTTGTTTTGAGACAGGATCTTGCTCTGCTGCCCAGGCTGGAGTGCAATGGTACGATCACAGCTGATTGTAGTCTCTACCTCCTGGGCTCAAAAGCAATCCTCCCTTCTCAGCCTTCCAAGTAGCTGGGACTATGGGTGTGCACCGTGATTCCCCAGCTAAGTTTCTTCTTATATTTTGTACAGGCAGGGTCTCAATATGTTGCCCAGCTGATCACCAACTTCTGGCTTCAAGCAGTCCTCCTGCCTCAGCTTCCCAAAGTGCTGAGATTACAGGCATAGAGCAACTGCACCCAGCCAAGATAGTTTTAATAAATGAGGGACACGCAAAGGTTGAAAGAAAAAGGGTGGAAATAATTATGTATGCTAGACTAATTTTTTAAAAGCTGGGGTAACTATTTTACCTCATACAAAATAGACTGTAAGGCAAAAAGCATTACTACAGAGAGTCACTGCATATAAATAAGAAATTAAAGTCACGACAAAAATATAGAAATTTTAAAGTTATATGCACTTTTGTATATTAAATATTTAAAAATTAACAATGACAATCATTACTGCAAGAAGTTGACAAACCTATCATAGCAGTAGTTTTTAACATACTTCTCTTGACATATTAAGAAAAAAGTTCATAGAGAATATTTGAATAATACAGCTAATCAGCTCTAATTAATCTTCATATAGTATATGAAACCCCGCAAACTGTATTTCTTTCAACTGCTCATGGAATAATTACAAAATTTGACTATATTCATAAAGCAAATCTCAACAAATTAGTATACAGATGAAATTCTCTGACTACGATGCAAGTTTCCCTCCTAATATACTTGGAGACAAAAGTATTTTTTAAACAACTCAGGAATTGCTCATAATGGAAAGAGTATGTTACATATTTTAGTTCTTGAAGGGTGGTTACAGTAATATAGTGTGGTATATATGACAGTTGTGTTTGTTAGAACATTTCAGTTCTCCTACCGTTCAGGGTAATTGAGTTTATTCTGCCTTGTCTTTATGCTTCAGAACTTTTTGAAGACTGTTTCATTGTTTTCTAAATACAATCTCTTCAAAAGCAAATTCGGATAATATCTTCGAAAACAACTCAAAGATTCACAAAATAATCCACCTGAGAAAATTTTCTAAATTACATCCTATCAATTTCAAAATCATGCCTAATACTTATGAAGAGTTAAACTAGTTATGAACAATTTGTGTAACTATGGAGACATGAGAGAAACAGTTTCCTGGAAGAATAAAACTTCAGCAATAGAGAATTTTATGGAATTAACTGAAAGTAGCCCATGAAAGAACATTATCTTTAAACCCTTAGTAATGTTGAGTAAATTACTGTTGAGCTATAGAAATATTTGAATGGGCCTCTTATATTTTAATGGTTGAATACCTTAAAAATAAAGGAGGGGGTGGGAACAGCAGAAAAAGTTCTCAAATTAATCTTTTATTTAAAATGTTAGAAAATTAAACTATGTGACGTAAGCCTGCAAAATAGAGATAACAGTGTTTTCTTGCATACTCAGAAAATGCTGAAGACTCAAACAGCAATCGGACTAATAAAGGGATTTCGTAAAATGACAATATATTAGGAAAAAATCTGTAAGACAATAGCTTTCATGTTTACCAGCACACACACACACAAGATGTTTATTGCAACTTTATTACAAATAGGGAAAATGTGGGCTGTAACCTGGCTGTATGTCAAGGGAATGATTGAATAAGTTATAAGTCATATAAAAAAAAAGTCATATAATGCATTATGCAGTTTTGAAAAATAATGAGTTATATTCATATGTATTGACCTAGAAAGACTTATGATATATATGAATGGGAAAAAGCCAATAGCAAAAATATGTATATACTACAATCTCATTTTTATTAAAAGAGAAAGACAAAGCCAGGTGTGGTGGCTCATGCCTGTAATCCCAGAACTTTGGGAGGCTGAGGCAGGTGGATCACTTGAGGCCAGGAGTTCGAGACCAGCCTGACCAACATGGTGAAACCCTATCTCTACTAAAAATGTAAAAATTAGCTGGGTGTGGTGGTGCATGCCTGTAATCCCAGCTACTCAAGAGGCTGAGACAGGAGAATCACTTGAATCCTGGAGGCAGAGGTTGCAGTAAGCCAAGACTGTGCCACTGCACTCCAGCTTGGGTGACAGAACGAGACTCCACCTCAAAAATAAATAAATAAAAGAGAGAAAGAATATTGTGTATGTGTGTTTTAATAAGGATTACTTCAAGATATATTTTTATGCAAATCCACTTAATACCAATATCAATGCCTAAAATAAAATATGCAACAGCAAAAATTAAAAGCAAGAATATAAATCCAAAGCATAATGACTAAAATGGAAAGAAGTAAAGCAGAATTACATTTTATAAAACATTTGCAATGCAAAACAAAGCCACAAAAATGCTTCTCCTAAATAAGAAATACCAGATGCTTAAAAACAAAAAACACCAGAGGGAAAAAATTTAATTTTAGGAAGAATGCACTACAATTTTAGTATCATAGACTAGTTAAATATATTAGTGGAAACAGAAAAACAATGGACTCTTTAGTAGGTAAAGTGTGAAATCCAATAATGGAAAACACATTTCTCTATACTCTTAATGCCTCTGACACTAAATGTGTGGGTTTTCCACACTAAGCAATTTTCCAGTTCTCTATGGACACCAACAGGGTGTCCTACAATTTAATTTTAATACCACTGGCCCAAAGTTAGCACAGCCCTTGCAGGTTAAGGACTCAGTGCCACAAGCATGTCCCCACTTCAGCTGGCATTCGCCGAGTTCAGATCTCCCATACTTCTGACCAACTAGCTGTAATAGATCAGGGGTTTCCACAACTCCTTCCTCGGATATGATTATTTGCTAGAATGGCACACAGAACGCAGGAAGGTTTACTAGTCTGTTACAAAGGATAAAACTCAGAATCAGCCAAAAGGAAGAGATGCATAGGGCATGGTTTGCGGGAGAGGCACAGAGCTTCCGTGCCTCATCATGTGCACAACCCTCCAGCACCTTCACGTATTTACCAACCAGGAAGCTCTCTGATCCTTTTTGGCCAGAGTTTTTATGGAAGTGTCATTAAGTAGGCATAAGTGATTAAATCACTGGCCATTGGTAGTTAACCTCCAGCTTCCCTCCCCTTTCTCCTGGGTGGGGGGTATGTTCCAATACTTAGGGAGGCTGAATGTTCCAATCCACTTAGTTCTCCTGGCAATCAGCTCCCCTATCCTTAGAGCTTTCCAAAAGTTGTCTCATTAACCTAAAACTCAGATGTAGGTGAAGGGGGCTTGTTATGAATAACAAAAGATGTTCCTTTCACCTTAATCACTTCAGAGCTTTTTCGGGAACTGGGAACATAACAAAAGATGCTACTATCATCTTATGTTTCAGAAAGTTACAGGGGTTTTAGAAGTTCTGTGCTAGCAAGGGGGTCAAGGAGACTAGATATCTTTCTTACTGTGTCATACCAGTTTTTACAAAACAGGAATCAAATAGACCACCGTGCAAGAAAAAGTTATTGACCTAGAAAACAGACTCAGAGACCTAAGCTGAAAATCTATTCAATGCCAGGTTTTAAACACGAACGTTTATAGACAATGATGTCATACAGCAGAGCTAGCAAATGAGCGGCCCCTCCTCACTCCTTGCCTCCCCACCCATTCCACAACAGTAATCAATAATCTTTCCCTGCAATATTTTCCTCTGAGCCAAGACAAGACCAGAAGGTTCTTACCCTAGCATTTTGGGCAGCCTCTATCCAACACTTGTAGTTACAAAGTAAGATTAAAACAATTTGCTTCTATAGAGACAATTACATCATCCAAAAGTAATGGGAAAATAAAATAAAACAACTTGTTATTTTTTCATTAAGAGAGGATCCAAGGTAAAAATTCAGCCTAAAAATGGATAAGGCACACACAAGATCTCCTCAAGATGTAAGAGGAAGACGTATAGCTATATTCTTATTAAATCCCTGAACTATAGAGATAAAGATGACTTGAAGCAACTAAAGAGAACATTTCAGGCCATCACAGGTAAGAATAGCTTGAGATTATCCTGCTGAGGTGCTTAAAAGAATTCATAAATCCACAGAACCTGCAGAAATTCTCCAGTGGGCAACTTTATCTTCAAAGAATAACCCAAGGGTTATTTGGCTTAAATAAGCCACAGTTACTTAAAAATAAATATGCCCGTAATCCCAGCACTTTGGGAGGCTGAGGCAGGCGGATGTTGAGGTCAGAATATCAAGACCATCCTGGATAACACTGTGAAATCCTTTCTCTACTAAAAATACAAAAAATTAGCTGGGCATGGTGGCACATGCCTGTAGTCCCAGCTACCTGGGAGGCTAAGGCAGAAGAATCGCTTGAACCCGGGAGGCAGAAGTTGCAGTGAGCCAAGATCTTACCACTGCACTCCAGCCTGGGCAACACAGCAAGACTCTGTCTCAAATAAATAAATGAATAAATAATAAAGCAAGCAAACAAGCATTAGGGGAAACATTGATACATAGTAAAATTTGTTTGTATAGCAGCCCTTAAAAATTAAGGGAAAAGACACTTTAAATGTGTCAATCTAAAATGAATTCTGGAGAACTGATTAGGCGAGTCCCAGTGGTAGGCAACCCATTTCCTGTTAAGGAGTCCAGAGTTGTTTTGCTCTTTGTAATAAACAAATTTTATATTAATAAAACGAATAGACTGTTTTTCCTTTTCAGAATTAAGTTGTGTCATTGCATACAAAAACCATTGCTTTTAAAACACACCATTATATAAGTCATATAAGTATCACTCAGAAAGAGAAAAATCACTTTAAACTTACTCAATGCTTTCTTGTTGCTGGGAATTTTTATTTTATACTTTTTGAAGGTACTCATGTGGGCTTATTGAGACATGTAAGTAATCATACTATGAAGAGCTATGAGCAAGTTCACGCACATAGAGAAAGTGATAACTCTTAGACCTTCCACCTAGCTGGCAGTCATTGTAGGATGCCAGTAAGACACAACCTGACTTTAAGGATGTTAAAATGTGAAAAATATATGCCTTAGAATTAATTAAATATGACACAGTAAGTAAGTTACCTTCCAGGTGAGTTTAAAAGGAAAGAAGATACTTAGATAAATATGATTGGACGTGACACAGACTGTACTGTGGGAATGTATAAAATATCTTGACTAACTCTACAGAGAAGGCTTTCCAGTCGGGGCACAGAGATGTCCTTGGAGAAGGCAGACTTGAAAAGGCGAAAACTCCAGAATGATAGAAGAGTTCAAATATGACAGGCTAGGTTAAACGCTCCTGGGATCTGGGAATTCAAGACATCATCACGAGGCTGTCACAGTGCTGATGCTGCTGGTGCCACCATAAGGTGATGGGGGACAGCAGTGTCCCTCTGCTGGTAGGCACTCAGTATCTATTATTTGGAGAGTGCATGAGTGCATGGGAGACTGAATAACTGAATAAGTGCATGTGGTCTGGGGCCCAGCGTAACAGCTGTTCTCTTTTCTCTTGTCACCCTCAGAGAAACTTGAGAGTGAGAAGCTAAATGTTGCTGAGGTTACCCAGTCAGAGATTGCTCAAAAGCAAAAACTGCAGACTGTCCTGGAGAAGATCAATGAAACCCTGAAACTTCCTCCCAGGAGCATCAAGTGGAATGTGGATTGTGAGTTGAACAAAGGGAAGAGACACCACTAAACAATGCCTGTGGTCCCTGTCCTGAGGCTTCCCCAAGAAGCCATCCATAAGCTTGGCAGGCTTCAGGGTAGGGGGGTCAAACTCATCTGTCTTTGAACAAGATACCCTGCTTCCTTAGAACTTGGAAGAAGTTCCATACATACCTTTGGGGAAAAATAACAAAATGTCTAAATCTCATGTTTCTCTTCTGTAAAAGGCTTTCCATAGAAACCTCATGTGAAATGGGGACAGGAAAGAAACTCATTCACTGAGCTACTTCTAAGTCTCAGCACAACCTTTTGAGAAAGCTGTTGTCCACAGTTTGGAGAGGCTTTGGGAAGATGAGGTCCCCACATTCACACAGCTGAGAAGCAGGGAGCAAGGATTCAGCTCTGTCTTTTCTAAAGCCCATGCCCTTCCAACCTCCTTTCATTTTCTAGAAAGAACAAAGATATGGCTGAGATCACACACACTGGGACAGGATTTTAAAATTCAGCTTTTCACAACTAACATAGCTCAGAGACCTCAGAAAGCATAATTATTAGTTTATAATTATTATTATTTGTTTATAAATTATTAGTTCATTTGCTGCTTCAAAGGCCTGGTGTCTTTGTGGACTCAATGAGTCCCTTTCAGAATTAATCTGCAGATAAGGTGAATCTAGGAGCAACAACTAGATTCCAAAGTTGTGTTTTTTATTCTAATAGATAAAAATACAAATTTAAGGCCGGGTGTGGTGGCTCACGCTTGTAATCCTAGCACTTTGGGAGGCCGAGGTGGGTGGATCACCTGAGGTCAGGAGTTGAAGACCAGCCTGGCCATCATGGTGAAACCCCATCTTTAAAAAAAAAAAAAAGAAAAGAAAAATACAGATTTAGATTAATAAAAGGTTAGACTGTGTTTTGCCTTTAAATATTAAGGGATTAAGTACTGTGCTTTTTCGTGTCTAATTTATATAATTTAAGATCAACAGCCCCCTACAAAAAAAAAAAATAACTTTCAAACTTGGGAAAGAAAAAGGAATCTTTACCTCAAACTTAGGAATCCGGTAACAGCCAGTCACACTCTCTCCAGCAGGTCTCTAACATCTGACATTGGGGCTGAGACACCAAGTGCCTCCTAAGCATAATTACACATTTTCATGCACAGAGTGATCAGCAGCTTTGCACAGCAGCATGGCGCCAGAAACAGGTCATTCCCTGCCTGCAGAGGGAGACACCTGAGGACAGGAGCAGGGAAGGCCGTGCTCTAGGCCCTAGATGGTATCAGGGAGAGGGGCTCCGTTTCCCTGTGCTCCAGGAATTCTAGTAGTGTCAATGGGGTGGAACAAGGGAGGGCAGGGAGGTTGATGACTAGTTTGGGAAATGTGTCTGCATTTTATAAGTCCACAATAGTCATGAACATTAGAGAGAAGCCCTCTAATGAAGACGGCTGCTTAGTTTTTTTTGATCCTATCTCCCACTCCTTTGAATATGGACCAACTACCTGTACCCTCCAAAAAAATAAGTCAGACATCATTTAACTTATCATGGCACCCAATTTGGGAAAGGCTGAGATAGAAGAATAGCCTGTTAAAGCCACATCTCTCCAGTGGCTTTGAATGATTTGTTTGGTGTATGCTTACTTTAATTTCTTACAGGGAAATGTGTGCAAGAAAAATCATTACTCATAGTACCATGCTAATCTAGCTGTTTTCCTTTGTTTCATTTGATACTAGTCACATCACTGCATCATTTAGCTTGGTCGAGTCATATACACTTTCTTTTTCTTTTTTTGAGCTGGAGTCTCTCTCTGTCACCCAGGCTGGAGTGCAGTGGTACGATCTGGGCTCACTGCAACCTTCACCTCCCGGGTTCAAGTGATTCTCCTGCCTCAGCCTCCTGAGTAGCTGGGATTACAGGCGTGCCCACCACACCTGGCTAATTTCTGTGTTTTTAGTAGAGATGGGGTTTTGCCATGTTGGCCAGGCTGGTCTTGAACTCCTGACCTCAGGTGATCCACCCGCCTTGGCCTCCCAAAGTGCCAGGATTACAGGTGTTAGCCACTGCGCCCGGCCCAAGTCATATACACTTTTGTGTGTTGTTATTTTTTTCTTGCTTTTACATCACACATATTTTCTACATTTCCTTTGGTCTTTGTAGTTAAAATTTTTGATAGCTGTTTCTATTTCATAGGGTAGACATCCTGTAGTTAACTTAAACCCTAGGTTGATACTGATCCTTCTAGGATGTTTCCCAACCTATTTCTAATATCAGATAGCACCAAACTGAATGTCTTAGCTTGTGCCTCTTTTCGCTTCTCTTGAATTCCTCCCTTTATATAGATTTCTAGAACTGAGATGGATTACTGGGTCAGAGGGAATAATTACCTCAGTGGCTAGCTCCCTGTGATGCGTTGGGGCTTTTGAAGAGCTGGGCTTGTTTACAAAGTCACAGTGGCTTGTTCCATAAGGAATGTGGCAGGCACACCTCCTGGGGAAAAGCCCTGTCTCCTCCTGTCTCAGTTACCTTCCCTGGATGTAGACCTGGGGACACTGTGGTGCCTCTCTGCTCAGGATGAGGGTGGTAGGGACAGGCTGCTGAGTTACCAAGGCTCTTGATCTGGGGCTTTAGAGATTTCTTCCTTTTTTTCCCCCTAATTCACAACAGTAATTTTCATTATTAAAAATTTAGAAAGTGTAACTAAAATTTAAATACATTTAACATATTTATGATGCTTATTGTATGTCTTGTATCTGTGTAATCTTCACTCACCCATCTGAAGTAAGAATTCATTTATGACCGTGTTACAGATGGGAAAATTGGGGCATAGAGAGGTTAAGAAACTATGAATGTAAACTTTATGAGGGCAGGGACTTTTGTCTTTTCACTGCCCACCTGGAGACAAGAGCCACAAACATTGTACTGTGTTCTGCAAGTTCTGTGTGTATGTGTCTGTACATGTGTAATAAGTAAATAGCATATAATACTTTGTATATGTATATATATAAAACATGATTTTTAACAAAAATGAGATCAACCTGTTTATGTTGTTTAGAAGATAAGTATATTAACAAATCATTAACTATTCTTCTGTATGTCACTTTTAATATTATATAACATGACATGTATGGATCTATCATAATCTATTTAACTGAAAATTGATTTTTAGATTGCTTTCCATTTTCCCACTGATATCATCAATACAGCTGGATGCATTCTCCCTGCTTGTAGCCATAATTAATTCTTTAGGATAAATACCCAAGAGTGGTATTTGAGGGCCAAAGGGGTGAGAGCATTTTTAAGGTCATAATACATAATGTTAAATTGCCTCCAGAAAAATTACACCAATTTCTGTTTCCACCACAGGACATGTTTGGAAGACTATTTCTAACTCAGCAGCTCCATTTTAAATACTGCTCTCCAGCCCTGCAGTGACACTCTTAGCCTTGCAGCTGCGGTTCCTGGCTTGCGTAGTGAGACCTGGGCGCTTGCTCTTATCCCACATGTTGCCATCCTGACTTGAGTGCAGGCACATGTTGGCCTCAGCTTCTGTTGAACACCAGGGAGAAAACTCCCAGGAGACATTTTGAGAGGCAGCAATGATGAGGGTACACAAACAGTGGGTAGAATTTGTTTTAATTTAAACAAATTAAATGATGATGATGAGGGTGCACAGTAGATAGAATTTGTTTTAATTGAAAAAATGGCATATTTTTATTCTAAAGAATATTTCAAAATAGAAAAAAAGGCCGGGTGCTGGCACCTGTAATCTCAGCATTTGGGAGGCCAAGATGGGTGGATCACATGAGGTCGGGAGTTCGAGACCAGCCTGACCAACATGGTAAAACCCTGTCTCTACTAAAAACACAAAAATTAGCCAGGCGTGGTGGCGTGTACTTGTAATCCCAGCTACTCAGGAGGCTGAGGCAGGAGAATCACGTGAACCCAGGAGAAGGAGTTTGCAGTGAGCCGAGATTGTGCCACTGCACTCCAGCCCAGGCAACAAGAACAAAACTCCATCTCAGGAAAAAAAAAAAAAACAAAAAAACTATCTTTCCACTCTAGCATAACTATTTTTGTTTTTTAAAATGTATTTCTTTCCAAATGTTGGTCACAAGCATATATTTATGTGTGTCTATGTATATATACATACATATATATATACTTTTATGTATGTATATATCCATAAATGCAAACCTTACAGCTATATATTACACACATATACACGTGTGTATAGATATATACACAAATGCACACATACATAGCTATACTGTCTTAACTATGATTTTTAATGCATGCAAACTATTAATTTTGTGGATATATCTTAACTTCTTAAAGCAGTGGTTATCCAACTATGGTTCCAAAACTAGGGATTTGCAAGGAAAAACTCTAGCATCACCAAGGAGAAGACACGAAGTCATGGGTAGGCTGCAGTTAGGACTCAGAATCCTCACTTCAACCAGAGCAGTTGTACTTTTTTCATGAGTTTTAACTATCAGCTTTTAGAACAAAGTATTTCCGTGCCTAATATTAAAAAGTTTGAAAAATGCGCATCTAAACCATCCTTTTGTTATTGGACAAAGTGTTTTCCAGGGTTTTACAAAATGATAGTATGTTACACAGTAACTAACATCTTTGTATGTTTAGTATAGTATGCATGTGTGTGAGACTGTAGACTATGTATTTCAAAAACAATCCCAGAAGGATAGAGCATTCACTGAAAGAGTTTGACATCTATATGATGCTTACGATATAGTTCTGGATTGCTCACCAAGACGGGGAGATGGCTTACAGTGTCACCAGGGTATAAGAACAACTTGTTTGATCACAACTTTTCTAGCATTATATTTTGCCATTAAATGGGAGAGGGGTAGCAAATGTTCTTACAACCCTCAGTGAGGCCACGTGGTGGGCCGATGGTTCTGATCAGAAGAGAAAACCCCGGCGGGGCGCCTTGGGTCAAACCTGTAATCCCAGCACTTTGGGAGGCCAAGGCGGGTGGATCCCAAGGTCGAGAGATCAAGACCGTCCTGGTCAACATGGTGAAACCCTGTCTCTACTAAAAATACAAAAAATTAGCTGGGCATGGTGGCGCGTGCCTGTAATCCCAGCTACTCAGGAAGCTGAGGCAAGAGAATTGCCTGAACCCAGGAGGCGGAGGTTGTGGTGAGCCGAGATCGCGCCATTGCACTCCAGCCTGGGTAACAAGAGCGAAACTCCGTCTAAAAAAAAAAAAAGAAGAGAAAACCCAGATTTTCCTCCAATGGTGACCACACCATGTCAGTGGGTCACAGTGGGTCAGTGCCACATCAGATCTTTTTTTGAGGCTGTGAGTCTTGGTAAAACTTAGTTGACAAGGCCTGAAAGCCCAAAGCTAAAACCTTCTGGAAGGCTAGGAGTTCAGAGCAGTTTATCTTCTGTTTGTGGTGATGGTGAGCTGCTGTTCCTAATCAGTAGAAAACCTTCTTTGAAGTAGCAGTGATAACAAGAAACCCTAATGAGTTATAAAGGAATGTCTGAATCATTTTCTTTTCTTGGTGATTTCTCAAAGCTTCTGCTAAAGCAGACTCACTGATCCCAGAGAAGACAGAATGACATCCTAATAATGGAACGAGTGCATGCGAAGTATACAAAATAGGCATTTTTTTGTTATTCCCTTAAATGCCCCCTGTAATGAAGAGCCGTGAAGCTGGTGAGGCTATGAAGGCAGGCAAAATATCTGGTGAATCTTCCCTTTGATTAGAAAGAAAGGGAAGAGAGCTGGCATATTTAGTTGCCTAGGCGCCAGGTACTTTCACATAAGCTGTAATAAAAAATATCAGCCATTCCTGGGCAGCTGCTGTGTGTTCCAGGAGCATCAGAGAAAAAACTCCCAGGAGACATGTTGAGAGGCAGCAATGATAGGAGTGCACAAATGTTCAACAGTGGCTAGAATTTGTTTGAATGGAAAAGATGGCATATTTTTATTCTAAAGAATATTTTGAAATAGGAAAAAATTAAGACTATCTTTCCACTCTAGTGTAACTATTTTCATTTTTTTAAATGAAATTTTTTGGGGAATCTTTAAAACCTGTATATCCACCTAGGTTCTGCTACCTCTATTTGTAAAGATGAGCAAATGAAGACTCAGGGGCCTTTAGTGGTCTACCCTACCCAGGGCCATGCAGCCAGGAAATAAATGGTAGATTATAAAGTTAGAATTCAGGTTCCAGTCTGCCTGATCCTCTGTGTACCTCACTGAGTCAGTGTGTTTCTCCTCATCTAGAAGGACAACTACAACCTATTGTGACCCAGCCTTCTCTGGTGTAAGTGGCTTAACTTTCAGCACATGACTCAGCAACTATGGCAGTCCCCTGGCTCAATAACATCCCATACAACTGCTTCTTAAAGAGCATTGCCTACAGTGACCATAGTGACACTCCAGCGAGTAACACAGCCCTTTGAATGTCTCTCTCATGCCTTCTTCCAGGGATCTTAAAGCCCTGAACCAAGGAAGGGACCTAGTGTTTCTGACTCAGCATCCATTTATTAAGAGTCTGCTTTGTGTACAGTCTTGAGAAAGTAGTAGCGATAATCTAGAGTTCATGGTTAAGTGGGAAGGGAGATGGAGTGCAGAGCAGACATGCTCATGGTGATTAGAGTGGAGTGGGCAGGGACATGGGACTTGGGGAGAGCAGATCTGAGCTTAGAACTCAGCAGTTGTCAGTGTCCTGATGGAAACCTGGGATTAGAGAGGTGTCACATTGGAAACCTGGCAATAACATGACCCAAGAAAGAGCTCCATGGGGCCTGGCAAGGAACTGAGGGCACCGGGCATGGCGGCACATGCCTGTAGTCCCAGCTACTCCACAAAGGCCGAGGCGGGAGGATTGCTCAAGCCTAGGATTTCAAGGCTGCAGCGAGCTAGGATTGTGCCACTGCACTCCAGCCTGAGCATCAGAGCCAGACCCTGCCTCAAGAAAGGAGAGATTTGCGGGGGCCCAGAGTGAGGCCCGTGATGACCACAGGTGTCCCCTGACCCTCAGGCATGGTATAAAGGGACATTGGGTTGATGTATTAGGCCATTCATGCATTGCCATTAAGAAATGCTTGAGGCTGGGTAATGTATAAATAAGAGGTTTAACTGGCCGGCATCTGTGTGGCTTCTAGGGAGGCCTCAGGGACCTTTTACTCAAGGCAGAAGGCAAAGCCGGAACAGGCACTTCGCATGGCAGCACTTCACATGGCGAAAGCAGGAGCAAGAGGGAGAGTGGGCCTCGGGGAGATGCTATATACTTTTCAACGACCAGATCTCTTGTGAACTCAGAGCACGAGTGTACTTATCACCAAGGGGATGGCACTAAGCCATTCATGAGGGATCCACCCTATGATCCAAATACCTCTCACCAGGCCCCACCTCCAACACTGGGGATTACATTTCAGCATGAGATTTGGGCAGGGACAAATATCCAAACTCTATCCGTGACATACTACGATACTTTGAACATCTGCTTATGTTGTCTAGAACCTGGAAGAAGATGCTATAATTTTCCCTCTTCTTTCATTTCAGCTGTTCATGCCAAGAGCCTGGTGGCCATCCTACACCTGCTCGTGGCTCTGTCTCAGTATTTCCGGGCACCCATCCGACTCCCAGACCATGTTTCCATCCAAGTGGTTGTGGTCCAGGTAAGACAGATAACACTACAAACATCTGTGTCTCAAAAGAGTTGTGGAGGCCGAGTTCCTATGAGAGCCAAGGCATATCTAGTAGATCATTAGAAGGAAGGCTGAGGCCGGGCGCGGTGGCTCAAGCCTGTAATCCCAGCACTTTGGGAGGCCGAGGCAGGTGGATCACGAGGTCGAGAGATCAAGACCGTCCTGGTCAACATAGTGAAACCCCGTCTCTACTAAAAATACTAAAAAAAAAAAAAACTAGCTGGGCATGGTGGCGCGTGCCTGTAATCCCACCCACTCAGGAGGCTGAGGCAGGAGAATTGCCTGAGCCCAGGAGGCGGAGGTTGCAGTGAGCCGAGATCGCGCCATTGCACTCCAGCCTGGGTAACAAGAGCGAAACTCCGTCTCAAAAAAAAAAAAAAAAAAAGAAGGAAGGCTGAATGAATGCTGAGTGAGCTGGGTGTGCAGGATATTGGGAGGTAGTGAGTGAGCTTTCTGATGCATATTGGCTTCCCCTGGTAAGTGTCCACAAGATGGAAGAGAATGTGCTTGTGTACAGATAGCCTTGTGTGGGGTATGTGCCTATGGTTTATGTGTTTTATGAGTTTTCTGTGTAATGTGTAGTTGAGGGTGTGTGGTATATATGTGAACTGTGTGTAATGGGGGCAGGAGGAAAGAGGTGTATGTGTGTGAGTTTGTATACAGGAGTGTGCAGGTGCCCTGCAAACCATGGAAAACCATAATATTTTGGTTAAACAAATGATACTTATCTATGGGGAAAAGATATCTGTGCATATAAGGGAGTGTGTGTGTACATGTGTGTGCATTTGAGAGAGACCCCAACTGGCCATGTCTGTATTAAAGGCACTGCCACCTTTCACCCACCCACAGGAGCACAGCTGGGATCTCAGGTCATCTTTTCCGGATTGTTGGATGGAATTTCCATTCACATATGGCTGTGTAATTTCCACAGTGAGGGTGTGCTCTCTCCCCATGACTATCTCACTCCACTCCTAACCCCATTAAATACTCAAATTCAATTTTATTTTCCAACTTTATACCCATTTAGCCAAAGGTCATCCTTTTGTTTGCTTGTTTCTGTTCTTTTGCAAATAAACATACAGCAAGAGGAACTCTCCACCTAAGCAGCTCCTTGGCAATACAGGCTCTGGGAATAGGGAATAATGGCCGCTCAGCCATGCCTTGGTGAGAAAAAGCTTTGAGGGCTGGGAAACTGTGCCTGATCAGACCGGGCCAGTTTCCAAGACAAAGGACTTTGAGTTGAACTTTCAGGGATCAGCTGTTAACAGGAGGAGAGGAGGACAATGTCCTAATCAACTGATCAGTTGTCCCCCAATGAAAAACTATTTCTTCCACATCTCTGGGTACTTAACTCCACTAGGCATCAAGAAGGTATAACAGGAATATGACACCTCAGCCCTGCCTGCCGAGGAGATAGGACTACAAATAAGAAGCTGAGAGGGCTGTCAGGAGCTCACAGAAAATGGGAACATGTAGGCCAGGCACAGTGGCTCATGCCTGTAATCCCAGTATTTTGGGAAGCCGAGGCGGTGGATCACCTAAGGTCAGGAGTTCAAGACCAACTTGGCCAACATGGTGAAACCCCATATCTACTAAAAATACAAAATTAGCCAGGTGTGGTGGCGCATGCCAGTAATCCCAGCTACCTGGGAGGTTAAGGCAGGAGAATCACTTGAACCCGGGAGGTGGAGGTTGTGATGAATCAAGATCGTACCATTGCACTCCAGCCTGGGCAACAAGAGCAAAACTCCATCAAATGAATGAATGAGTGAAAGAAAATGGGAATGTGTGTGGCTCAGATACTAAATGCTACTGACCAAAGGGCCCTAATTGTCCTCATTGAGCTCCTCACCTGTATCAAACATGGCACTAAGCATTTTATGTCTGCTGTAGATATGTGGCCAACTCAGAGTACCCTGGTTCAAGCATCTTCCTAGTGAGTCCAGGTCATCTCGATCATGCTATTTTTATTAACATTCTTTGTGTTTTTAAAGACTACAATTAGGGAGGCAGGAATGAATAGGTGGGAGCACAGAGGATTTTTAGGTACATGTCACTGCACATTTATTGAAACCCATAGAATGAACAGCACCAAGAGTGAACCCTTATGTGAACTACAGACTTTGGGTGATAGTGACAATATCAATTATAAGTTCATCAGCCATGAAAAGTGTATCATTCTGATGTAGGATGTTGAAAGTGGGTGAGGCCATGTATGTGTCGAGGCAGGGAATACATAGTAAATCTCTGGAAATGTCTGTACCTTCCTCTCAGTTTTGCTGTGAACCTCAGGCTGCTCTGGAAAATATAATCTATTTGTTTTTTAAATCATGGTTCCTGTAACAGTTCATGAAAGAGTACTTTAAAAGTGACCACATATCCCTAACATTGAAATTTTTAAAAATTATTTTCATAAGTAAACATACTGTCATTATATTCATTTATAATAGCTCTTTTATCACTAGAGGAGGTAACGACTTTTATTTAAATTGCCCCTCTTTATCTTCTGTTCTGTGACAATCCATTCCAGTTCTTGGTGCATAAATTTGTTGAACATCTTAGGACTTTTCTTATCTGCTAGAATAAACAGCCCTCTAATAGAAATAATAAAATCTGCCTGCTGGAATTACTACAGACAGAAAACAATAATGATGACTGCAAATGTGAGCAGGAGAGAGGGGGCTTCTATTTTGAAACAGTGGTCATTGCAAGCCTGTGTCTCCTGCCTTATTTTGAGCTCAATTATAGGCCATCAGAAGGCTGTTGTTGGTTTAATTTCTCCTGTATGCTGTTTTGTTAGCATGCGGGAGAAAGGAGGACACGTTCCATAAAATGGCATTAATGCACATCAGGTTTTATGGGGTGTTTTTGCTTTAGCAGGTTGAACAGGCACAGAAGCAGGACTCGGAATTGGTGGTGAGTCACAGACTGAACCACAGGGAACAAATAATGGGTAGAGATGAATCAGGATGCTGTGTGAGGGGTTACTTAACCCAGATTTCTTTTCCATTCTTTGCAGAAGCATTTAATTTTGCATGAAGTTGGAGTTGAGGTTTTAGTCTGTGAATGGCCATGCAGGACAAGGACACAGACTCCATTAGCCCCACATGAAAACATTGCCTGTGTCGAAACTGCATGTGGAAAGAAGTTCTGATTTACCTTGAACTGGTCCTCTTTAAATGATAAAGGGAACCAATTCAAGATTTATCTTACCTGGTCCCCTTTAAATGATCTTTTTTTTTTTTCTTTTACCTTTTTTATTTTGCTAAGTCCATTCTTAATCTAAGCCAGATCGACTCTTGGCCTTATCCAGCTCTTCCTTTCTTCTGTAAAATTTCACAAGGATGCTGGTTTCTGTGGCTGTTTCTGGAACTTTGGGCAGGAGGCTCAAGAAGGCAGGGCTCAGGTGAGCCACCCACGTTCGGAGGCTCCTTTTTTTACACTCATCTCAGTCTTGGGGAAGATGCGTTTGTCAGTCGCTTGCTATGTCCACACCATCCTCCAGTTGTCTGGTGCTGGCTGTGGAGGGACCTGATAGGTTGAATCTCCCTCCTCACACCCATCAGAAAGTCTTCCCGAACCCTAACGTTACCTCCTTCATCAGCTCCCATGCCCACACAATGCAGTGTAAACCCTCCAAACGCATTCAGAGCTGCCCACTGACTGATGGCAGCCGCCCTCCCCCCGACGGCCTCTGGAACACATTTATGCGTTCTGCCTCCTGGCTGGGGCCATTCCTCCCGCTGAAGTGACCCCTTCTCAGTGCCCAGCCAAACCCTATCTGTCTTTGAAGTTCAGCCCCAGGGCCCCCTCCCCTTGGAAGGTTTCCCTGACCATTCTAGCTAAAAGTGCTTGCTTTTGGCCTGCGTTCAGCACTTTCTGGAGAGGGTGACCATATAATCTATTATCCATGACACTTTTGAGATGAAAGGGAATCCGACTAACATGCTGGGACATCAGGCATAAACCAGGACTGTTTGGGGAAAGCATTCTCAGGTGTCTGCTTCATCTCTCCCATTTGACTCTAAGCTCCTCAAGGGCAGAAACCGTATCATATACTCCATAGTATTTGTTCTAACTCCAGCACAGGGTCTTGTATATAGAAGGCACTGATTAATGGCATAAGAAAGAGGATGAGTTGATGGGAGAAGGAAGGACAGATAACGGACGGATGGATGGGTGCTGGATGGGGGGGTTTCCAACATGCTTAACCTTTTCTCAGAGAATAAGCTAGTTACCTGAGTGAGGACTGTACTACTTATTTAAAAGCTCCTATATTTATCAGTTTAAAAAAAAAAACAAAAACAAAAACAAAACAAAAACAAAAACCTCTGCCTCTAGTCTGAATTCCCTGAGTTGGCCTCAGTTCTTCCACCCAGCCCCCCAGTTAAATGTGTTTCTCAGCTTCCCTCTGTGGCCCCAGCTGGAGGGCAGACACACCCTGGCCTTCATTTCCATTTGGTTTATTGTGGATTACTCCAGGAGGCAAACAGTTTGCTTCCAGCAGAATGTCTTCCAATAAAGAAAGGAAAGATTCACCATCCAAGAAACAGCCTACTTGTTTGGACTAAACACTAACTGCACTTGCGTCCTAATGGTTCGGTCCAGTCCCAGAAAAGCAGGACCTCCTCTCACTTCCAGCATTATCTTATCTCGGGTGCATTTCTTAAACACCAGTAACTTTCCCGATATCAGGAATGCTCATCAGTGTTTCTGTATTTTTCTAAAGCATAGTTTTCTCTTCTCCTCCCAACCCCTTTCCCCCACCCCCCATTTCAGAAACGAGAAGGAATCCTCCAGTCTCGGCAAATCCAAGAGGAAATAACTGGTAACACAGAGTATGTCAACACCATTGTTGCCAGCGATTCTGTAATGGAACACAGATGTTTCTCCGAAATTCATCCATTTGCTGATATTTAGTTTTCATTTATTGGGATTGCAGGAGGGATTAGACTTCAGCCAATGATTATGGTTTAGCCTTTTCCATGCATTCAAAACATGCCTCTCAATGCTTAAGGTACAAACTTGGGTGGGGAGGTGGGGAGAGGGAATTAGCAGTGATTGAAAAATTCTAATTTTGTGCCACTCCAGGAAAAAGCGTGCCCAAAAAAAGCCAACCCAGCATGAAATTGTCATGCCATAAACACTGGGTTGAAGTTAAATTGTTAACGTTCAAAAGGACGTTTTTCCTTTTTTTCTGAATCGATTTGGTCATGTGCCATGACCCAGAAAGCCTCCCTACCTTAGAGTTGTCTTTTAGTTTGGTATTTTTTTTTTCCATTTATTTTTAGAAAGTGGGATATCAGAACCTATCAAAAGTTTGCCATGAAGAACAGGAGTTTTGTCCTCAAGCAGAAAAAAGATGGATAGTGTGGGGTGGGTTTGTGATCACGAGCAGAACTGAGCCCTGGCCCCATGCAAAGCCAGGCAGTTTGCTTTCAGCATTCCCTGCTCCCCAGACTTTTCTCTGAGTCCCCCTTGAACAAGAACAACTTAGTGCAAAGAGCAGGGACTGCTAAGCCAACCCAACTTGAATCCAAATCCAGGCTATGCCACTTAACAGGTGAGTCCCTTAACCGCTCTAACCTCAGCTTCCCCCACCAGAGAGGTAGGGAGGATTTATTGTGGTCACAGCTATGCCTTCCTTCCCTTGCCCTCTGTAGCTCCTGTTCCAGCTTTTCTCCAGCACAGCTGACCTGCACCTTCCAAGCCCAGCCAGTCTCTTGGAGGTTCCCTCCCGCTCCCTCCCCAGCCACGGCTGACAGAAGTCCAGGGCACTGCCCATCTAGACCACATTGTGCACATGGCTTAACAAGGACTAAGGGGCCTGGGCATTTCAGGCCAAGACCAGGGGCCAGAGATGTAGAGTGGCCCTTCCCAAGATGCCCTGTTTATGGCCTACGGAGACCCCATCAAGCAGCTTCCGTATCATCAGAGGCCAGTCTTGGTAGCTGAAGGGTCAGCTAATATAGAGGGCACACCTTGGCCTCGGTTCTGTGAGGGATGGGAGGGGCCAGGCCTGCTGGGAAAGGAGCAGAATTCCTCACTGTCCCACTGCCTACCACCCTCCCCCATACTGGGCTTGTCTGTGCCCCCTATTTCACCTCTGGGAAAGAAGACAACAGAGCAGAGAGGAGCATGGCCTGGGAGAAACTCCTGAATCGGGGAGTGTGAAGTTTCAGATTATCAAACAGTCTCTCAGATGCACATTATGCTTTCTATGGCCCCACTCTCTGCCACAAAGACATAAACATGGGTGCCACATCCTAATAATGACAACACAGTACCGTTTATGGAACACTTTCCTATCTACTGATGTTCATAGTAAACACATGAAGCCGTGATTACACCCCCTAAAGCCCCACAGCCCAAGGGTGAGGAAGAGACTGTGCCCTTGGTTTATTAGCACTTAACTCCAAGTTCATTATTGTTTCCAGGGCAGTACTTGCAAGTGCTCACTTAGTGGGTGATTGATAGGTGTGTGGATGAATAAACCAATATAATAATCATAACGAGAACCAAAAATGTATTTGGAAAAAAAGTCTTCAGCATTTACTATATACTAGGAATTATGCTAAAATATTTCTAGATACTAAATCATTTCATGCTCACAACATCAATTGAAGTATTTGCCATAATTATCTTCATTTTAGAGATGAGAGACCTGGTGCCCAGAAAGGTGCATTAGCTTGCCCAAGGTCACTGTATTAGTTTGTTTTCACACTGCTGATAAAGACATACCCAAAACTGGGAATGAAAAAAGGTTTAATTGGACTTAGCTGTTCCACATGGCTAGGGAGGCCTCAGAATCATGGCAGGAGGCGAAAGGCTTTTCTCACACAGTAGCAAGAGAAAATGAGGAAGAAGCAAAAGAGGAAACCCTGATAAACCCATCAGATTTCTTGAGAATTATTCACTATCATGAGAATAACATGGGAAAGACCAGCCCCTATGATTCAGTTACATCCCCCTGGGTCCCTCCCACAACATGTGGGAATTCTGGGAGACACAATTCAAGTTGAGATTCGGGTGGGGACACAGTCAAACCGTATCAGTCACACAGCAAAAAAAAAAAATCAGTGCAATTTAAACTTCAGTGATCTGTCTTTAAAGCTGTGCTCTTGATACTTCAGTGCTTCTCCGCCCTGAGTGTGGTTCCAGTTCCTGCACTCTTCAAGAAAACCTACCCTGGGTCAATGGCAGGTTCATCTTGGTGGGCATTACAGGATGGACAGGAGAGAGACAAAACTGACTTGCCCACAGCAACCGAGGCAGTAAAATTCCACATTGAGGGGTTGCTCGAGTTCACCCATAAGAATCCTAAGATTTTCTGGTTGAAAATCTAAGGTAAAAAGTAATCCTTTAGGCATCACTATGCCAGGCTTCTTTGCACTACACTCCTAGATCTGTGTAACATCGGGGGGGAAATGGGTGGTAATGTGGTAAAGTCTTGGTAATGAGAGGCTGTGCAGAATACAGTGCCAATGGAAGAAGGCTTTTTGAGCTTCTCAACCAAGGCAGGTGGGTGGCAGGCAGCATGGGGTGGGCTTCCAGCAGTGATGGAGTAGCCTTTCAGAGGACTGGCCTCTTGTAAGGGACAGCAGAAGAGTCACACTCTTTTCTTTCTCTTTTTCCTCCAGGGCTCTTTCCGGGAGGCATGGTAAGTCGTATAAGAAACCCCTGGCACTGGTGGCTGCACTGAGGCTTCATTCTGCAGCATCTGGGAAGGACGAGCTCTAAGCTTGTCACCAGGATATATGTTTGCACCAGCCTGGTGACATGGCAAATTGGGTTGGGAGGGACAGCTTGCTGGCGGGAAAAAGACTACCTACACCTGCACAGTTGTCTTGAAAGTTATCAGGCCGTTGACCTTGCCATTTATGAAGCACTTTTGTAGCTCTGACTTTCATGATAAACACAGGAAGCCACAATTACACCCCGAGACCCCATAGCCCAAGGGTGAGGGAGGAGATTATGCTTTCAGTTTATCCAGCACTTAACTCCAGTTTAGTATTCATTCCAGTACACTACTTGCAAGTGCTTAGTGGGTTATAGGTGTGCACATGGATAAACCAATATAATAATCTTAAAGAGAACCGAAAGTGTATTCAGAAAAAAAAAAAGTGTTGAGCATTTTCTGTATCCTAGGAAGTATGCTAAAATATTTCTAGATATTAAATCACCTAATGCTCAGAACATCCCACTGAAATATCAACTGTAATTATCCTCATTTTAGACATGAGAGACCTGGAGCCCAGAAAGATTCATTAGCTTGCCCAAGGCTTCTGGATGGGTCCTGGGCATTTTCAGGGCAGTTTTGCTCTAATGCTGTCATGGAAATAAAGGAACCCATGTATGAACACAAAGACTGTCCCCCCTTCCCACTCTGTCCAGCCCTTCTAGAGGCTGTCTTCTCCTCCTTCCCTCATCGCAGCTCCTGTCTCTTCCGTTTCTCAGGACTGGGCTTGTTTATGAAGTCCATGAATGTTTAGAGATCACTGTTCCCTTCCTGGTAGGCTCAGATTTACCCATTGGTGCCAGAGTTGGGAAAGGCAGGCCTCAGGGTCTCCCAGCCTCCCAGCCTCCCAGCCCCAGGCTCACCTCGGAGACCCTTCTCTTTCCCTGAGTCAGATCCCTTCCACTGTGTCAACTCTTGGTTCTGAGAACATGGAGGCTGCAGCAAGGAGCATCCCTGCGGGGAGCACAGCTTTGCTATTTTCTATGATCCTGGTAATTTACTGTGGGTAATATTTTGAGATATTTCAATCATGCTAAAACATATTCCCTTCAGGAGAACATGTCAGACTTTACAGAACATGTGCATACTTGTTCTCACCCTTCGTCCTCATGAAAAACCTGAGGGAGGTTTATTTTTAAGATGACATTTTATAGAAGAGGGAACTAAGGCACAAAGAGTAGAAGTGGCCTAGATCACTTAAGAGGAAGAGCTCATATCCCATCCCTGGCTCCCAGCCCTCTTCTCTATGCCCTCTGCCAGCTTGTTTGTCTTGGGTCTCCTGTTTTTGAAAATTAGGGGGTGAAATGATTTAATAGTTGGATAATATATCCTCCCTCTACAAAGTTTCAGAAACACCTGAACCATGGCTAAATCAGGATAGAATGGAAAAGAGTGAAGGGAAATGACTAATCCCGGGTCACACTGTCTAAGAGAGCCCTGAGCCTGCCCCAGCCCGATAATGTACGCGCGCATGGACACAGACACAGGCTCCCAGGGTGAGAATCACCCTGGATTTTAGCCCCAAATCACATACCAGAGTTCCCAGCACAGTCTCTACCCCAGAGGCTTCCCATGGATAGTTGACCCTGTTACCTTGAGAGGCGCCTGGCCCTGGGACCTCAGGTGGGCTTCCCTGCCAGGGATCAGCTCTGGTGCTCCACACTGTGTTTGCCTCTTTTTCAGAACGTGACGCCTTTGACACCTTGTTCGACCATGCCCCAGACAAGCTGAATGTGGTGAAAAAGGTGAGAAAGGGTGCCTGGGACAGAGAGAGGGAAGCGAGATGCAGCAGAGCATTGGGAAGACCCACCCCTGCAGCTTGCAAGCTTCCTGTGGGAACCGGTGCCATCACCTAATCTCTGCACACACAGGGCTTTCCCCCATGCCATCCTTGTACCTGTCTGATCCTCACTGGATGTCTCACCAGGCCTTTTCCTCTCCGTCAGCATAAGCACCCTGTCTTTCCACCAGGCTAACCCCAGCAATCCCAGCCTTCCCTGCTCCTCACAGAATTCCCTGTCTCCCTGGCCCAGGCACCTGCACAAGAGAAGGGACAGGAGGGAGAGACCCAGTGGAATCATTTTATCTCAGCCCCTCACTTCGCCCCGACACCGGCTCAGACACTCCTCCTACTATTCTGCCTCTTGTGGCCTCCTTGTTCCTTCCACAGCCCTGAGTTGTGTGGGACTGCAAGGGCTGGAGCCTGTGGCCCTCCCTGTACACTCAAAGACCCTTGCAGAGAGAGCTCCTGGGCCCGGGGCTCTTGGCTAGGCCTTATCCTGTGCTTTCACCCTCATGGGAGTCATGGGGTAGCCACAGGACGCCTGCACTAGTCTGAGTCCCCAGCTCAAGGCCTCTCTGCTTCTCTTTTAGACACTCATCACTTTTGTGAATAAGCACCTGAATAAACTGAACCTGGAGGTCACAGAACTGGAAACCCAGGTAAGTGACAGCCCCTAGCACAGGTGGAGGCAGGCCCTGCCCTACAGCGCCTGTTCTAAGTGACCCACCACATATAGCCAGGAGGGCTTTTCCAGCCCAGCGGGATGAGGGCATGGGAATCTGTTCCACTCCGAGGGTTGAACTGCATCTCTGTGGATTTTTTCCAAGGTTTTACTATGAAAAGTTACAAGAACAAATACTCATAGTCTTCACCTGGATGCACCAATTGTTAATATTTGGCCACACCTCTCTGTTTCTCTGCACCCCTAAATGCTTGAGCATACGTCTCTCAAGAACAAGCACATTCTCAGATAACCACAGTATAGTTATCAAAGGCAGGCAGTTTTAACATAATTCAATACATTAATCTCTTTAGACTGAATCATATGAAATTGCTGACATTAGACTGTTTGGTTGTTGTTTTGAGACAGAGTTTCACTCTTGTTGCCCAGGCTAGAGTGCAATGGCACAATCTCAGCTCACTGCAACTTCTACCTCCCAGGTTCAAGCGATTTGATTCTCCTGTCTCAGCCTCCCAAGTAGCTGGGATTACAGGCATGCACCACCACGCCTGGCTAATTATTTGTATTTAATAGAGACAGGGTTTCACCATGCTGGTCAGGCTAGTCTCAAACTCCTGACCTCAGGTGATCCTCCCACCTCGGCCTCCCAAGGCTGATTCCAGGCGTGAGCCACTGCACCCGGCCTCCTGCTTTTAACCTACTAAAATGGCAACAGCATACAGTTGGAAAAAACACTCTGTTCAGATTTTGCCAGTTCCCCCAGTGTGCTCACATGCTGCATTTACTTGTCACATCTCTTTACTCTCTCTTTAATATAGAACAACTCCTTGGCCTTTCTTGTCATGGCATTGACACTTTTTGAAGCGTTCAGGCCACTTGGTTTATAGACTGTCTTTTCCCCGCATATTAGATTCAGGTCATGCATTTTCATTAAGAGCACTCCCCAAGTAAGGCTGTGTTCTTCCCAGGGCATCTTGCTAGTGATAAGTTGGATTATTTGGTTAGGGTGGTGTTCACCAGATTTCCCTACTATAAAGTTATTTTTCTTCCCTTTACACTTAACTAATTTTTACTGGGGAGATACTTTGAGACTGATGAATACTGCTTCTCCACTCCCTTTCATTCTTGGTGAACTTCTGCCTTGTGCTTCACTTTCAATCATCTGGGTACCTCCTTTTATTTTAAAGGCAAATGCCAGTCTGTTGCTGAGCTCCACCTGAGTGTGTCTAGACTGTGAAATTAGCTTCATACACTCTTGTAGGAAATAAAGAATGTTCTAGAAAAGTGAGGCTTCCTTGAGTGAGCTGCAGTGGGCTCAGGGCAGGGAGTGCTATGACAGGGGTGACTGACAAGCTCTTTGGGTCCCTGCAGTTTGATCTGCTATTCCTACCAAGTCAGTGGAACCAACCATGGGAGTTGGGGAGCAGTCTAAGCCTGGCACTCAGAGCTGTGAGTGACCCCAACCCTAACCACAGATTGGATTTTTTTACTCCTAACTCCTTCTCACCATAGCTGGAATGAAGCCTAGTTGCTCAGCTCCCACCAGAAGGGCCTTGATTTTGATAGACTCTGGGGTCTGCTCTCCGATGTCCACCTAGGGTTAGTCATGCTCAGGCCCCTCCCACCTGAGTTGCAGGCCTGATGGATGGAAGCTGGGAGGAGCTACCCTTTTGATTTTGAGGCAGGGTCTTACTCCCGTCATCCAGGCTGGAGTGCAGTGGCACAACCATGGCTCACTACATCCTTGACTTCCCAGGTTCAGGTGATCCTCCCACCCCTCCCCCCACCCCTCCCCCCACCCCCCCACCCCCCCACCCCCCCCAACTACAGGCATGCACCATCACACCCAGCTAATTTTTTTGTATTTTTAGTAAAGACAGGGTTTCACCATGTTGCCCAAGCTGGTCTTGAACTCCTGCTGAACTCAAGCAATCTGCCCACCTCAGCCTCCCAAAGTGCTGTGATTATAGGCATGAACTACTGCACTCAGCCAGGAGCTGCGTTTAAGGCAAGCCCAAGCTCAGGGTCTTCTGCCCTCAACGAAGGCTGAGCCACAGGCCGGCCAGCTGGCTACCGGGAAAGCTCTCTGAGCAGGCTCTGGGCTCCTAAGTGATTCCAAGAAATTCGGCCTTCTATGAACCCTAGCTGCTGTTTATACTCACAAACATTTGGTGGCCCGGCCTCCTTTGAAAGGGTTCTAGAATGTCGGATGTGCATCTGGCCTCTGTGTCTTTGCTTAGTCTATCCCCCACACCTGGAACCCCTACTCCTCCCAAGGTCCATCATCCCGGCCTCCACAAGCCTGCCCTGAGCACTTAGTGCGTGCCTACCTCACCCAGCCCTGAGCAGAAGACCAGCAGCCTCTGCAATTAGTCAAGGACTCTCCTGTCCCTTGGGCCTGGTTTCACAACTCATCTGGCCTCTTCTGCCTAGGAAGGGACCAGGCTCCAAGCCTCTTGCCAGGGCCCTCAGCACATAGTTCTGCTTTTGCCAGCAAGAGCCAGTAAGCCATGTCCCGATTGCTTTGTTGTTTTCCCAGACAGTAATGGCAATAGTTAATATTTATTCAATGCTGCACGCTAAGCAGGTTACAGGCCCTCTCCACGTATTAACTGGCTTGGTCCTCATGATAACTCTGTGACGTAGATACTATACTATTACCATCCCTGTTTCACAGATGGGAGATATGATTACAGAGAAGTGACATAACTTGCCCAAGGCACACAGCTGGTAGGTGAGAGAGCTGGAATTTGCACTGGGGAGGCCGGGCCTCAGAGCCCACATTCATAACAGCTGCACTCTGCTGCTGTAATGCCGAAGAGAGATGGGAGAAAGAAGAGCACCCAGGCCTATACGACACTAGGTCTTTCTCTGTTCGGAAAGCACAGATCACCCCAGGAGCCTCATGCCATTCACTGTGGACATCACCTCCCCCTCCTCCCTCTGCCCCACTCTAGTCAGTCTTGCTCATCCTGAGCCCTCCTCTCAGACGCTGTCCCCTCCGGAAGACTCCTCTGATGCCTTTGGTGCTTATGGGTGACTTTTCTCAACCCCACTCAAGCCACCGTGCTTCCTTCCATCAGAGCAGCCGTGCATTGCCCTAATGTTTCCCTATTAGGTTGTCCACTCCTCCTGGGCAGGAGCCACTCAGACCACCCCCACGCTCTGGTCCCCATGCCTAGACAGGGAGTTGCTACACAGCCTCTGCTCAGTAAATACTGGGTCAGCCGAGATCAGCCATGGGCTTGTGGCTCCTGTGCTGGGCCAGCCACACACGGGGCAGAGCGGACCTCCTTGTCTCAGGCCACCTCCCCTGTCCCCCAGCTAGCAGCCTGCCTGGGGCGGTAGGCTTCAGGTGGCATAGCACAGAAGCTGATGGGCCCCCTGGATGGGGATTGGCTGGGAGGCTGAGGAGCCAGTGCCATCAGCTGGCTCTCCCTCTAGTTTGCAGATGGGGTGTACCTGGTGCTGCTCATGGGGCTCCTGGAGGGCTACTTTGTGCCCCTGCACAGCTTCTTCCTGACCCCGGACAGCTTCGAACAGAAGGTAAGAAGAAGGACATCAAGGGAGGCCCTCTAGCCCACATCCCCAGCTCATCTGCCCACACCCACGCTGAGGCTATGCAGAAAAAGGCAGAGCTTCCCCGCTGCCCAAGGTCATCAGTGCCTGGAGGTGGGGCCCATTATGATAAGAGCTGAGCTGGGAAGGAGCTACCTGCAGACCACTGGGCATCCCTGACTGCCTCTCCCTTACCCTGAAGCCTGGCCCTTGTCCCCTGCCCTGTGTTCCTGTCAAGTGCCCCAGCCCTGACTCATCTCTCCCCAGAGGTGACAAGGAAAGTGACTGTGAAGCTGGTCATACCTGAGGCTCACACTTAGCCTGGTTCTGATGGCCTCTCCTAGGCTGCCACATTCTTCTCACTACACAAAGGCATTTGGTCCACAGCAGAAAGTGTGCTCTGCCTGTTGAATGTGTCCTGCCATCTGACTCTTCCAAATGTGTGCACTGACACCCCCAGTTTGAAGTCCTGGTAGTTTACACAGGAACACAGTAGGTTATGAAGAGGGTTTTGAGCTTCTCCAATAGCAAGCTAGGATCAGCTAGCTCACTCTCCTTGTGGCCTGCCCATTTTGGTAGCCATATTTTTCCTTGAAATTAGTTCATCCTCTGCCCCTCTAGCTAGAGTGCTGGGCTCCTTCACTTCCCAGGGTCAGGTCCCAGGGCTCCTGGGTGTGCAATGGTGCATGCTCTCTGCATTTGTCTTGCCAGGTCTTGAATGTCTCCTTTGCCTTTGAGCTCATGCAAGATGGAGGGTTGGAAAAGCCAAAACCACGGCCAGAAGGTACTTTGCTGTTTCCCGGGTTTGTGACAACAGAATGAGACCCTCTCCCTGCATGCAAGTACTCAGATTTTGTAGCAGAGGGAAGCATTTTCTGAAGCCCTCACTGCTGGGGAAGGTGGCGGCTTGGTGCATCTGCTCAGTCTTGGAGACCCTTTGTGAGATGCCAACTGCATAGCCAGGGGAAGAAAAGAATCTGAAATCCCACACATGCCGTGCATATGGGATCGCAGGGATCAGGGCCCGAGCAGAAGTGCTGCTGCAGGATCTGTCCTTGTCCGATTTCCAGGCTTTTCTGTCCCTGCACAGGGTGCTGACCTGCCAAAGAGCTGTGTCCCTGCCAGTCAGGGTGAAGGTGCAGCACAGACAGTTCTGTGCTGAGCAAAACTGCTTCTACTATCCTGACAGAAGCAGAGCTCTGCCTGCTCAGACTCTGCCTGAGGATAGGGCTTGATATGTGGGGTTTGCGTTGTAAATATAAGACTGGGGAAATACAGAAGGAACAAGTGCTCCCGCAGCCTTGCACACTCATGCTAGGAGTGCGCGCATGCATTTGGGATCAGAGGAGGCATGCTTCTCCTTGCAGTCTTCTTGGTACAGATGTTTGCCTTCTGCCCCTTCCTGACTGAAGTATTCCATGTCACCAGAGCTGGTGAGTCACCACTGTTTTGCCAATAATCTTCTGCATATGTCCCATGAGAACATTGAGAATGCCATTTGTGGCCCTTTTGCTTACACTTTCCTGGTAGTTTACGGGCAAGTGGATGAGTAAGGATGGTGGGCTTTCATGCCCTCTTGCTGCCTCTGCCCTGAGCTCCTCCATCTAAACCCCCACCTAGTGGGGGCCATGCCCTGGTCTAGTGGGCCTGAGACTCTGGACATCATGATATACCAAGAAGGGTAAGACCATCCCGAACCTCGAGGCGCTTGCAGCCAATCAGGGAAGAGAAAAGTTGCAGCCAGTTAGCAAAATGAAATGACAGTCATGGGAACTGCTGTAAAAGAGGTACAAAGAAGAAGCTGTGAGAACTGAGGTGATACCACTTCTGTCTTGGGAGAGGAAGAGGTTGCTGGAGATGGTGACACTGGAGCTAAACCATAAGGACCAGGTAGAGCTTTGGTGTATAGAGACCGGGAGAGAGGTACGCACATCCCAGAAAGAATGACGGCATGAGCAAAAGTTCCCCCTGGGGAAGAAGGGGGGCCCTGTCTCATGACTTCTTCCTGCTTCAGCATCTCTTGACTCTAGCCAACATCAACCCCCGTTCTCATTTATTACCACCTTGTCAACTGAGAACTGGCGGAGGACCTCTGGCAAGGCTCGTGTCCCTCTGGGGCTCTCTCTTTGGCAAGGCCACTCCAGCCTTCCCAGTGCCATTGAGAATGATGGACTCTTCATGTTCTGTGAGCAGATGATGAGCACCCTGCTTCTGGGAGGACAGGCACACTGGGAAAGTTCTGACCACCATTTTGCTTCCATGTTCTTAAACTGCTTAATATGAAACTTCGTAGTTACAGATTGTTAAGTACTTCTAGTATTTTAGAATTGGGATATTTCTTTCCCTCGGGACAGATAATTTTCCCAGCGTAAATCAATCTATAGGAGTATTTTGGATTATAGGTGATATTTTTATGCAGTTATTAAGCTGAATATGAAACTGACAGATGTGAATGGAAAAACACGTGTTTTATTTGTTATGACACAGGGCATCATGCCCATGCTGCAAATTTCCAGTACGTAAAGGGGAATGGAAATGGCATTTTCTGAAATTGGACTTTGTGAGATGTATATCCCAGCATTCCCTCTGGTTTTTATGCTTCTACCTGGAAAGTGAGATTCGGAAGTACTGTAAATGGTGCAGACATTTCAAAGGCCGCCAATGTGGGTAACTCTTTAAGAACGTTTCAAAATCAAACTGGTTATGGTGGAGGCATTTTTCATGACCAAATATTTTTAAGTTCAGGAAAATGCATTCTCTGTCAAGCTGTTTAACACTTAAAGCTCTGTTGTGCCTTGAAATCCCCCAGAAACTGGGTTTCTACCTGAGATGACTTGCTGGCCAAGTTTCATGACCTTTTAGTACCTCAGTTAGTAATAAGCCAAGGGTTAGCATCAAGTTCATAACCAGTGGAGCAGTTGAAATAATAGCCAAGCATGGAAGCTCACACCTGTAATCCCAACACTTTGGAAGGCCAAGGCAGGCAGATGGCTTGAGCTCAGGAGTTTGAGACCAGCCTGGGCAACATAGTGAGACCCCATCTGTACAAAAATATTAGCCACGTGTGGTGGTGCATGCCTGTAGTCCCAGCTCCTTGGGAGGCCACGGGGAAGGGATCACTTGAGTCTGGGAGGCAGAAGTTGCAGTGAGCCAAGATTGGACCACTGCACTCTAGCCTGGACAACAAAGTGAGACTCTGTCTCAAAAAAAAACGAAAATAAAAAGAAATATTGTCATGAAGCTAGCAGCTTTTTATTTAGGGCATTGTGCCACATGTCTTCTAATGCACATGTCACCCTGTTATCACCCTTCAAGTAGACTCATCATCAAATATGGTTAAGAACCCAGAATAACAGGCAGGCAGGGACTCAGGAGGCATCTAGTACCAGGCAGGATTGAAGTCTGTAGGACTAAATGTCTAAACTTTAAGCAGTCTTATACCCGGGTCTAGATGGCAAGCAATGCTGGAAAACCAGGCAGGTGATGGCAGCTTAGTTCCAAGTGATCACTTCATTTGGGGAAGTCTTGGTCAGTGGCTGATAATATGGAAAATGTTCAACTCCCCTTCCCCACTCCCCTAGGCAATAGTGTGCAGAAGCCAACAGTGACAAACGGTTAAAACTCTAATCATACCAAGTGCCAGCAAGGATGTGGAGCACCAGAAACTGCTGGTGTTCTAAATCAATAGAGCCATTTTATTTTTATTCAGTGCTTACTTGGCTGAAAGTAGAAAACAGTTCATTCTCATCTAACATAGTTGAATATGCTATAAAATAACGTGGTAGACACTCTCTCCACCCCCTGCCAAAAATGTCTAGGTCCTAACCCTCAGAACCTGTTCATGTGTATCTCACATGGCAAAAAGGGCTTTGCAGATGTGATCAAATTTAGGGTCTGGGGATGATGACATTATCTAGGTGGTCCCAATGTCATCACAGGGGTCCTTATTTTAAGTGGAAGAGGGAGTCAGGAGTGTCAGGGTGATGTAGCATAGAAAGGCTCACCTGGCCATTGCTGGCTTTGGGGATGGAAGAGGCTTAAGAGCCAGAGAATGCAGGCAACCCCAGAGGGTTAGAACATGAGTAAGGAGCTAGAACATGAGTAACTGCCTTATGGCCACCTCACATTCCGTCCCCCACTTGGAAAGAGCAAGTGTAAGGATCTTCATTAGAGTCTCCCGAAAAAAAAATGCAGCTGTGCTGACATCTGGATTTTATCTCAGTGAGACTGAGGCTTTTGAGTTCCAGAATTCAGATATAATAAATACGTGTGGTTTTTAGGCCACAAAATGCATGCTAATTTACAGCAGCAGTAATGGGAAGTTAGCACACTCTCTGACATAGCAATTCCAGCCATACGTATACATATCCACACACCAGGAGACAAGCCCAAGAACGCATAAGCTGGAGCGAACATCGCCAGCAGACTGCCTGTGTAAACTGGAGCATATGCATATCATGGACTGTAATACAACCATGACAATAAAAAAGACTGAACTGAGAAGTCAGGGAAGGAACTTCTAGTTACTATAGCATGAAGAGATCAGTAACTGTTCTCTGCAGAAAAGCAAGTGTAAAACTGGACAAAATGATCAAAAACAATGATTTTGAAGCATTGAAAAACTACCAGAGGTAGACAATAAATCAAGAAGCTTAATTTTTTTTTTTTTTTTTTTTTTTTTTTTTTTGAGACTGAGTTTCCCTCTTGTCACCCAGGCTGGAGTACAATGGCACCATCTTGGCTCACTGCCACCTTCCCCTCCCAAGTTCAAGCGATTCTCCTGCCTCAGCCTTCCAAGTAGATGGGATGACAGGCTGCCACCACCACGCCCAGCTAAGTTTTGTATTTTTAGTAGAGATGGGGTTTCTACATGTTGGCCAGGCCAGTCTTGAACTCCTGACCTCAGGTGATTCGCCCGCCTCGACATCCCAAAATGCTGAGATTACAGATGTGAGCCACCACACCTGGCCAAGAAGCTTTATTCTTGAACAATTACAGAATTATAGTTGGATAATCATAACTATGCTTCAATAAAACTGTTTAAAAACAGGCAGCTCATGCAACAACATAGATGAATCCTGTGAAATAGGCAAAGGGCAACAATAGAATCTACTGTTCAAGGGCAAGGGTTGATGGTAGGACTGGTAAGAAAAGCAAGGAGGTATAGGGCCGGGCACAGTGGCTCACATCTGTAATCCCAGCACTTTGGGAGACCAAGGCAGGCAGATCACCTGAGGTTGGGAGTTCAACACCAGCCTGACAAACATGGAGAAACCCTGTCTCTACTAAAAATACAAAAAATTAGCCAGGCATGGTGGCACATGCCTGTAATCCCAGCTACTTGGGAGGCTGAGGCTGAAGAATTGCTTGAACCCAGGAGGCGGAGGTTGTGGTGAGGTGAGATCACGCTATTGCATTCCTGTTTGGGTAACAAGAGCAAAACTGTCAAAAAAAAGAAAAAAGAAGCAAGAAAGTAATCATAAGCATCAGCACAGTGGTTATCTCTGGGGAAGGCAGGAGGGAACGTAGAAGGAGAGGGATGCTTCTAGCCTACTAGCAATGTTCTGTTTTTGACATGAGCAGGAGTTCATTTTCAAATATTTAAAACAGTGCGTATATGTTGCATCTTTTTTTTCTGGTTGTCATATTTTTAAAAATGTTTTAGTGACTTAAAAGTTTTTTAAAATAACTAAAGCAAATGGCAAACTCACCACCAGATAGGGTAGTGGGTTACCGCTAAAAGAAGCATCTGTACAGCATGGATCCTGCCCCAGTGGGGAATAGAGAGCGGGCAGAGGTGCCAGGCAGAGGTAGGATGAGATAGAGGCACCAGGTGGGCTGGGGGCTGGAGCATAAGTAACTGCCTAGTCGCCACCTCACCAATTCCAGCCCCACCAGCTGCCAGCCCTGAGCCAGCAGGGGCCTCCCACCTCGGTCAAGGGCTTCAGAGAACCCAGGGGAAAGCTTTGGAGAAGGGCCCTTAGCAGTGCCTCGGGATGAAGGAAACGTGTCACAAATGGCCACAGAGGGCCTTGTCCCTTTGTGCAAAGACAGGTTTTGCTGGGAAGAGAGTTCCTCTCCTTCCTTTGACTTCTGCATCATTTAGAGAATCATGAACTCATTTTGGATGGTCCTCTCCTGATGGAAAGAGTCACTAATGCCAGTGGATGGGAGGAGTCAACCATGAGCTCTTTCCCCTTCGCCAGAAGCTGTTTTATCTCCAAAGCCGCCTCTTCTTTGGCCCCAGGCTGCCAGACAGCCTCTGTTCTGGTGTATCTAACCAGGAGCCCTGTAGTCCTGGCTGTCTGCTCCCAGAGAGGGGCCCTGGGCCAGACCACAGAGGCTATCAGAACTGAACTGAGCTGCTAATCACACCGTTTATAAGGTCAGGGCCTTGAAGAGGCTTTGTTTATACAGGATAGAGTTCCCAGGAATCCACAGCCCCACTCCTGGCTGAGATAGTCCAATCTCCTACTGGCCTGCTAGTCTGCCTGGGACTACCTGGGGGCCCAGCCCTTGGCTTTCTTGGTAAGAAAGGTGATAAGCAGTGTCTCTGACTGTTGTTAGTCCACGTGAATGCTGCAGGAGTTGGGCAGTGCACAGACTGCACAGCTGTACATAGCAGCTCTGTGAATGGGCAAAAGTGGGAAAATGGAAAGAAAACTACCATTTGGAGTGCCTTTTATATATTCTGGGTGTTTTTCCTAAAGATATTGCCCAATTTTACCAGTGAGAAAACGGATTCAGAGAACTTAAGTGACTGCCAGCTGTAATAGAGATGGGCCTCAAACATTTGTGAACGTAAAAATGTCACTTGGTAACCACTAAATGGCCAGTTTAAAACATTCTTCCATATTGGATATTTTCCTTCTCTAGCCACCTCAGAACTCGCCCATCTTTCAAAAGGAAAAACAAATCCCCCTGCCTGCATCAGTATCTGTCCTTCTTCAGGGCCCCAGATTCCTCCTTTGGGACCCGTCCTCACTGACTCCACTTCTTATCTGCCCGTGCTGTTGTGAACACTTTATCTCCACCGTCTCTTGCCTTGCTGTCTTCCAAGTCACCTGCTGGGCCTGTGTCCCCTGGGAACTCTTTTCAGTCCTTAATCTCCTCACCCTCTTGGGAACACATGGCCCTGTTATCCATCCTCTCTGGAACTTCTTTCCTTGGCTTCCAAGACACTGGACAACCATTCATTCATGGATCTGTTAATATCCTTGGAGGGCCCATTCTCTGTGTGTTCACGGAGCACAGAGTCCAGGGCAGAGGCAGATGTTAATCAATAAGCATACAAGTCACTGATTTACACCTGGACTAAGTGCTGTGAAGGAAGCACGTGGGAGCTTGAGAAACATAAAACAGGACCCCTGCGCCCAGGTCGAGGTCAGGAGGGCCTCCTCCAGGAGCCTATGCTTTGAGCTGAGGTCTGCAGGAGGCCCCAGAGCCAGCTCTTTGGGAAGAGTGATCTAGACGTTGTGTTATAAAGCATGGGCAGAGGCCAAGTATGGCCCATGGGGAGGGTAGTGAAAGGAAGCCACAGTGACTGTGATACACAGTGAGCGAGGAAGTGTGGCACCAAGTGAGACTGGAAAGGTGGGCGGGTCGGTCAGGTTACACCTTACAAAGCCGTGATTTAGGATTTTGGATAGTTGTATGGCCATACAAGCTATGAGCTACACGGCTCAAAAGGGCTCTGTTTACCTTGCAGGCTGTGACAGTGGTACCCTGGGAGTGTGAATGACGTGCCTTGGAATTATGCAGTGCACATCCTGTACATCCCTACCTGGAGGCCTATAATAGTCTGACTCCAGTAGGTAGAATGGATTGGAGAGGGCACGAGAGCTCATTAGGAGCTGCTGCAGTGGCTCCAGGGCCACTTTACCTTCCCCTTTACACCCACTCCCTTGACGAGCTCACCTTTGCCCCTCTCTACCTTTCTAGCAGTTCCTCCCTGGAGTAACTTCCTAATATTTGACTTGAGTGGAATTTAAGAAACGCTCAACACAAGCAGTCAGGGGAAGACAGGAATCAGCCCAGAGGGCATGGATTCTACCAGGCAGAAGGTGATTCAGGGGGGCACTCCTGGCTCAGCAGGAGCAAGGCAAGGTAACAGGGCTCAGCCTCGGGCCAGGGCGCCAGCTAGAGGCTCAGATTGGTGATTAGCCACCATGGGAGCAGAAACAGCAGCTGTCGCTCCAGGCCACTTGAGGCCTCTCCAGGGATCTCTGGAAGCTCCTGGTCTATCAGCAGGAGACCTTGGGCCCAGCCAGGGTGGAGCAGGGTTGGTCTATAACCGGGATAAGCCCTGGGAGGGACTGGGCAGGAGGGGCCCTGAGGTGGTTCCCCAGCCCTGAGCCCTAGGCCTGGAGCCTGGGGCCTCAGCATGCCAGGCTGTGGCAGTCCCAGTTACGAGAATCCCAAGGCTAAATACAGAGTGATAAAATGGACTTTAGAGACAGAATGGTGCAGGCAGGAGCGAGGATGGGGTAAAAAAACGAATACATGTTAGGTACAATGTGCAGTACTCGGGTGATGGGTGCACTGAAATCTCAGAATTCACGGCTGTGTAATTCATTCATGTAACAGAAAACCACTTGTACCCCCGAAGCTATTGAAATAAAAAATAAAATGAAATCTTTTTTTTTTTAAGTCCCAAGGCTGAGACCCCCTGGCTTCCCACTCTGCCTACTCCTGAAGGACCCCTGTTGGATTGAGCAGAGCACTGCTAGAATCCTGACACCTTCCCTCGCCCCTTCCTTCCCAGTGGCTTGGTGTCATCTCTCCTGTCTTTGAATCCCAGAGCATTTATTACCTTCTCTTAATCACCTCTTCATTTGACCTCCCATACAATTGTTTTTTAAATCATTTTTATTGTTAGAAATATCAGACAGAGAGTAAGGTGCATAAAACATAAACGTCCAGGTTAGTGAACTTTTACCAAGCGAGCCACCACACAGCCACCACCCAGGTCAGAGGAAAGAGTCATGCCACCTCCCAAGAGCTGCCTCCAACTTGCCCTGCATCCTTTTTGAACACAACCTCTCCCTTCTCACCAAAGGTGACCACTATTCTGAGTCCAGTCCTCAAGGTTTTGCCTTGTTTTTGCTTTTCTTTATAATTTTATTAAGTATACATTCCTCAACAGTAGACAGAGTTCTTTATTTTTGTTTTCTCTTCTACTGTTCTTCAAAGGCTGAGAGGGGGTCTTGGGGAGGGAGGAAGGTAGAGGAGCCAGGACAGGGTTAGAGGAACAGCCAGAGAAAGTGGTGACGAGGAAATAGATGGATGGAGGGAGGAAGGGCTAAGCAAAATGTGTTAGTGAGTCCCAGCTAGCCTGCCAGCTGCCAGTTTTCAGCCTCTGGCCTACAAAACCATGCAAGCTCCGTAATTTGGAATTCAAGGCCTTCCGGGATCTAGCTGCACACACCCCAGCCTCTCTGGCCATCCTAAACTATTGGGACTTCTCCAGCATAGCTGGGTTTAGCAAGATACACTAAACTCTCCACTTGGAATTCTTTGCCCACTTCTTTACCTGGAAAGCTCCTACTGCAAAGGAAGGAAGGCAAAGAGTGAGGATGGGAAGATCAGAGGGAAGGAGGGAAGATCAGAGGGAGGGAGGGAAGATGGGAGGATAAGAGGGAGGGAGGGAAGATGGGAGGATCAGAGGGAGGGAGGGAAGATAGGAGAATAAGAGGAAGGGAGGGAGGGAAGATGGGAGGATCAGAGGGAGGGAGGGAAGAAGGGAGGATCAGAGGGACGGAGGGAGGGAAGGAGGGAGGATCAGAGGGAGAGAGGGAAGATGGGAGGATCAGAGGGAGGGAGGGAAGATGGGAGGATCAGAAGGAGAGAGGGAGGGAAGATGGGAGGATCAGAAAGAGGGAGGGAGGAAGGATGGGAGGATCAGAGGGAGGGAAGGAGTGAGAGAGGGAGTGAACAAGAAAGGGAATGGTGGCATAGAAGCTGAGGAACCTCCAGCTGAAGTTTTGGTGCCTCAAACCCTTCTGCCTTGCTCTTAGTCTGAAGCTGTCTGTCACCCATGACAACTACTTCCTGAGTACTCCTTGCAAGTCCCCCTTCTCTGCTAGGCACGTTCCTGTGACGCAACTTGAGTCCTAATTCACCCCCTTGTCCCCCACTGTATTCCCAGCCTTCCCCTCCTTTCCACCACACATGGTTGGCGCTATGGTGGAGGCTGGAGGCTGGAGGCAGTGGGCAAAGAGCCCCTGGGACAGGTGGAGATTGTGGGGAGAGTCAGACCTTATCAGGAGACCCTGTTCCCCAGCACCTCTACCCTCACTGCCCTCTGCTCTGAATTCTCGCTGCCCACTCTACCCATCCACCCCTGAACATGCTGGGTGCATAGGGATGGATAGAGGGTGGAAGGGAGGGACAGTGTATGCCAGGTTGGAACACGTGGCCCCACGGAAGCAATCGGTGTTTTTTGTTTTCTACGCAGACATTGTCAACTGTGACCTGAAATCCACACTACGAGTGTTGTACAACCTCTTCACCAAGTACCGGAACGTGGAGTGAGGGGCTGCCCTGGGCCCCCACTGCCCAGGAGTTCTTGCTGTTGGCAGACTGGACCCTCCTCTGAACTGCCTTAACCTGCTTATTCCTGTCTCTTGCACTGTGCTATCCCACCAGTCCAGCTGCAACCCAGAGATAGTGGGAATTGAAATTAGGAAGGAAATGATCAATAACTCAGTGGGCTGACCCGTCCCTCCCAGACCCTAGGGACCAACCTAGCAATGAAGGTTGGGAAGGTTGTTCCCATCCCGGTGCCACGTCCAGATTTCCTCCCTCGTGATTTGAGAACTAGCTTAGGGAAGAGAGTCCCCACAAGATGGAAATAAAGATCATAGTTACCATTCAAACGGTGCTAACTGTGTGTCAGGCACCACACTAAGTGCTCTGTGTTGATATACTCAAGGCCATTAATCTTCAGGACTCCCACTGAAGTAGGTGTTACAGTCCCCTTTTATAGATAAAGAAACTAAGGCTCAGAGGTGAAATGACTTGCCGGAAGTCGGCATTTTTTTCCTCTTTGGACAACATGTTTACAACGAGCCAATTACATCATGTTCTTTGCATGTTCTAAAGTTGTGCATATGTGTGCACATAAGAGCACATGCACATGTACACCGGAGCCAAAAGAGATGAGAACCTACCGATCTCACCACTGGGGAAGCTAGGTCAGAGCTTAGTGATTCACACTGAAATTGGCAAATTGGATTTAACCCAATTAATAGTGTGTGTGTGGCAGGAGTCATGTCCCTCAAATCCTTTGTACAAATGAAAATTACTCTTAATTCCTTCAGATTTATAAAAACTCTGTACTCTAGTTTCAGGGTGACATTTGAGAAGGATTCTGCTTAGAATTAATGGAGTGGCACATTTTGCAGCCTTTTTGCTTGATTGCATGTAATGGAAATGCCCTATATTTTCCTGCAAAATAAGTACTAAATTCATTATCGTTAAGCAAATGTACAATATGCTCAGGCACCGCAGAGAGCTGGGCACGGGCCCATGTGAGCATCGCTTTGGATGTAGGGCTCTTCAACAGGGACCCTTGAACTTTAAAGAAAGAAACTAATTTTTTGCCTTCTAATTGATCATTTGGACTGTTCTGGCTAAGTCTGCCCACATGCAATTACCAGCTAATTCCAGGCGAGGAAAAATTTAAGTCATTTAGACCAAGCCAAGCAGTTTCTTTGCGTGTGTTACTCCAGGGCTTGTGGTCACTTGTCTCTCCTCCCTGTGAACCTGCCTTTGAAATACAGAGCTCCAGTGTGCCAGCCTGCTAGGTCCTGTAAGAACAGGGAAGGGGCAGAGGGGGGTGGGCAGTGACTAGGGGACGAGAAGCATGGGGAAAATATTTGCACTCTAAACAGACAGAGGTGGGGCTTGTGGTACTTAACACTTGTAGCTGTCCATTGACCAAGGCCTTGGGCTAAATAATCAGTTGTGCTGATATTACATCTCATTATGGAATGTTCATAAATATGCCAGATAGATACCAGCCCAGTCACCCTCCTCCAGAAGTCTGTGACTGCCTTGCCATTACTTAGGTCCATTCCACAAAGCCCATCTCCAGTTTGAGAGCTTCATCTTAATCTGTATCTACACCACCCAAAGTTAGGCCTCCTATAGTGCCTAAAACATTCCTTTCGGCCTTCTTACCATTTCTTACTAAACTGTCTGTCTGCAGTAAGTCAGGACCCATAAAATTCAGATATACTACATGTCTTTACTCTTAGAATTGTCACTCAGCATAATGAGCATTTAACATACATAGGCAATGTACTGTTCTGTGTCGATCTATGTAAAAGAATGTAATTCTTTTTTACACAATTAGTGAAATTTTATTTTTTATTAGGAAACACTAAATAGTGTAATATTTCTGTTGCTTTTTTAAGAATTCCTGGTAGCAAATCAAGATGAATAATTGCTTCATTTTCTTGAGCAATACTGAAGCAGGATGAAATAAGAGAAATGCATTCATTTAAACATGCTTTGCTTTATGAATTTTGTGTCTTTTTTGGTCTTTTTTTCTTACATTCAAGTTACAAATGTACAAGTATCCTTACTAAGAGTGCTTCTTTTGTATTTTACATATGCACCTTGTGAATATACATTGGAACACTAGGAAAGTTTTTAAATAACAGGTCTAATTTATCAGAAAATTGTGTTTTGGGATTGAGTTCTTTGCCTCAGGCCCAGGACCCAGAATCCCAGGTCGTGGGCCTGGTTTTCTAACACTGTCATCTCATTTTGATATTTTACTTTAGATTCTGGAATCTCCAACTTAATATATGACCATGACTTTGAAAGGTGGAAGAGGAATCAACAATAAATAAAAAAAATCTAACCTTCATCTTTAGAAGAAAAAAAGAAAGTGAGATGAGAATCAATACTTTATAGGCTCATTGGGTTTTGTTTTTTCTTCAAATTTAAATTCATAGTTATTTTTAATGGTTAATACATAAATGGTGCAAAATTATAAAAGCTCAAATAGGTATCCAGTGGAAAACCGAAGCCTCCCCTCTCTCCTCCAGCAGCCGTTACCTCTTCCTGGAGGCAACTGTTTTGATCCATTTCTTATACATACTGCCAGAGATACTCTAGGCATGTAAAGCACAAACATACGTATAAAGTCTGTGGGCTTTTAAAAATATAAGTAGGATGTTATACACACTATCATAGTCATTTTTTTTTTTTTATCACTTAATGTTATATCTTGGATATTACGTTGCCCTGGGTATTCAAAGAACTCCTTTCACATTTTAAAATAAGAATCTGAGCCCTTCATAAATCCAAATGCATATCTCCAGTCGGCTTGAGCTAGGAAAGGAGAAACGCCCTGGCCAAAGGAGGAAAGGCTGCCTAGACAATGATTTCAAAGGTAGAGAGTAAAACCTATGGGGTGTGGGACCAGAGGCTGGGACACATTACCAGAGGCACCCTCATGTGCCTTGAACTGAACGTTTTTAAGTCCTCTTTTGGAACATGATGGTGAATTGTATGCACATTGACGAAGGTTTCATTTTTACATATGACCAGCGCTACTAATTTATAATCCACTCAGCATCACAAAGGTTACCGCACACCCTATAATACTGTGCTATAAAATCTAGCTGCCGGCAATGCAGTGCTTGCCTGCTGTTTTCGAAGGCTCCAGTTTCACATGTGCAGGCGCGGAGATGACATTTCCCGATCTGGGAGGTTTCTTTATCAGCACGTCATCACTGTTGCCTTGAGTTTGTGATTTTCAATTGCTGCTCTTGATACTTTTTAATTATGAATTACTGTTAGCTTGCATTATTATTATCAGCTTATTTTATTGTGGGTTGCCTGGTTAACCCTACGGAGTATACTTGAAGCTTATTTGCATCAGCGGTATTCTGGAGCTGTAATTTTTCAATAACTGGACTCTAAGACATATACATTGTGGTTCAAATAGGAATCATCCATAGTCCGGTGCTAGAGCAAATGTATACATCATCCACTCCCCACAAATATCACTAATTTATTTTTCCGCTGGAAAATAAGACTAGATGGAGTCAGTAGGTAAAGCAGTTTCGCCCTGCCTAAGTGGAGGCTGATCAAAACTAATTTGAGGTCCCGGCCTTTAATACAGCTCCACCTCAGGAATCTTACCTTTATAATACATCCTAGATCGGCAAAAGGGATATGTCCTGAAATCTTCACTAATTCCAAGACTGCATGTCATTTCCTCCCTAAAATTTGCTTAGCTCTATTGGAAAATCCAAGAGAATTGCTGCAACTGCTGAGAACAAAAGAGCTGCATTGCAATGCAAAGCTGGAGAGGGTAGGTGGACTGCCTCACCACCTACAGGGCCTGCCTCCACACATCAGCCTCCCAAATACTTGCAGATTTGGGTCTTCCCAAAAGACCACTCAGTATAAGTTATTCACAGTCATAACCACAAAGGCTACATTTACAAATACTAGAGTTTCTGTTGCTTTTTACTCTCTGCTTCCTGAAAACTATAAGCCCAGGCTAGCTCCAAGCTGTGCTTCTACCCCATGCTTTACTACAGTGGTAGCTGCATATATGAATATGTACACCTGTGTTCACGTGTTCATGATGAGAGCAATGCAACCGTGAGGGTGCCCAGTGCAGGGTGAGCAGCCCCCAAACCACGCCTGATGACCTTGAGAGCCTCAGGCTTCCCAGTAGGATGCTGCAAGAAAGCATCTCTTGGAATAAATTCTATAGGATACTAGTAAATGTTAAATGAAAAAAAAAATCACATGTAAATACATTTAGGAAACATGAGATGAAGTTAGCTTACTGAGGCTTTTTGTTTTCTAACTGGAGTCCACCTCAGGGTCCCCCACATAATGTATATTAGGACTCTCTAAGAGAAGACAGCAGGGTACAATGGGTCCCAATCTTGTTTGATCACAGGATCCATCTGTCCCCTGAGAAATTTCTAGGATTAGTGCTCTGAAGTCAGGCCTTCATTTAGTCAGGTATTCGGCAAGTATGTGTTGAGTGCAGCATGTCCAGGGGTAAGAGCTTACAGTCTAGCAGGGGAGACGGATGAAAAAAACTATGAATCCATGTTAGTTACAAATTGTGATGATCGCAATGGAGAAGTACTAAAATCTATGAAAGAGGTCTCATGTGGATTTGAGATCATGAGTAATCTCTAGCAAAGTGACATTTTAAAGTTACACCTCAATCAAGGAGCGACTCCAGTGAGGAGCCTGCCACTCCAGGGCGCAGCACAGAGGAGGATCCCCAGACAAGAAGACCTGGCGACCCAGAGGAGCTACAGAAAGCCAGCATGGCTAAAGGATATAGAGTGAGGGAGAAGACGGATCCGATCACAGGCATTAGGAGTGCTGATTTTTATCATTTAAAAAACAGGTTGCCATTTACCTTTTAAAACGTCCCACTGTGTAGGAAAACTCTGGGGAAAGCTACATCAGCAATATGGAGTCTGAGACTGCCCTTCTCATGTTATACCATGGTCCTGGCTGGGAAGCGGAAGAAACCGGGAGAGGAGATCAAACCTCTGCCTGCCTCAACACCAATCTAATCTCCACAGCCGCTGGGCAGCCCATAGCTCCAACTACCCTGCTGCTGCTGACAGGCAGGAGCTCCTGGACTACCCCCAGCCTCTCTACAATGTGTCCTGAGAAGAGTTAAGGGAACTGGACGGAATGGACGAGGCTGCATGTGTGCAGGGAAGGAAATAAGGGGCCTACCAGGCCAGAACGCCGATCCATGGGAGCCAGTGCTTCCAGCCTTCTCACCTCGGAGGGGGACCCCCGTTTTACCAATGGCGGAAACAGGGAATGCCACCATCCAGCCTGTGCACTTCACAAACTATAAGTAAGTCTCCTGGATGTGGAATAATGTATTTTCCAAATTCATACTAATCAGCATGAACTATAACTGCTATAATGCCCATCACATTATATAAAGTCTACTAAAAGGGGGTCACTTAATTAATGCTTCACAATGTTTGCTGAAACAACTCCTGTGAAAGTACAGTCGATCCTTGAATGATATGGGCACCGGCCCCTGAGCAGCTGAAAATTTGCGTATAACTTTTGACTCCTCCAAAACTTTAACTATAGCAGCCCCCGTTGACCAGACACCTTACTGAACACAGTCAATTAACACATATCTTATATGTCATATGCATCATATCTATATCCTTGCCATAAAGTAACCTAGAGAAAAGAAAATGTTACTAAGAAAATCTTAAGGAAGAGAAAATATATTTACTATTCACTAAGTGAAAGCAGGTCATCATAAAGGTTCTCATCCTCATGGTCATCACACTAAGTAGGCTGAGGAGGAGGAGGGGTTGGTCTTGCTGTCTGAGGGGTGGCAGAGGCAGAAAAAAATCCATGAACAAGTGGACCCACCCAGTCCAAATCTATGTTGTTCAAGGGTCTGTATATTAGCCTCACTGGAAGTTTTGAAACTACAGAAATATGCTTGGAAACCAGTCCAGTGGGTAGCTGGCCCCGAATGCGGCTTCTCCTCAGTGGCCCCTTGGCTGATCAGTCTGTGTTCTTGCCTTGAATCCCTTGAACCCTCCTGAACCTTCTACACACATGTGGGCACTGGCTTTGATGCTGGCATTTGGAAGGGCACTTAGGAAATTCAGAGAAGCACCCTTTATTAAGATAAATGATGTTTTATCAATGAAGCAGACTTTCCATTTATTTGTATTGATCTTCATGTTTTCACATCTTCAGATGTAATTTATTAGCACAGGCCGACATTCCAAGATGCACAAACGTCATTAAGGCAACCACTTAAAGGAGTGTGATACTTTATTGAGGTGGACAGGACAATAGATAAATATTTAATCTGTTACACGTTTGCTCTGTATGGGAGCCAGGGTTGAGGCTGCACAACTCTGGCTGTTGTGTCTTCCTGCAAACCCTGACAATGGCCTGCCCGCCTGCCTGGAGAAACACAGTGTCTGCCCTTGGCAAATGTACGTCGGTGTTTCTTGAACTCCCGACCTCAGGTGATCCACCTGCCTTGGCCTCCAAAGTGCTTGGATTACAGGCATGAGCCACCACACCCGGTCTGTACATCTGTGTTTCTGAAAACCAGCTCCTGGAAGCTTTTTCTCGCTCAGGCTTTAGCGGTTACCCCATCTTTGCTTATTTTTGTAATATTGGAAAATGTACACACTCACTGAACTGGAGATGTTTGACTTAAAATGATGGACAGTAAGATAGTGAGCAGTCAGCATGCTCTAAGCTAGGCTACCAGAAGCCACGAGCTCCTTATCTCGTCTCTGTTCTGAGCTCTCTGATGCACTTCACTTGGGGGCACAGGGTGCATTCCCTATGCCTCTCCTGAGTCTGTACTTTCTGCATCATTGATTCTCCCAGTTCACTGTAATGTCCTCCTAGCCTGCATTGGAATTGCACGTTATCCAGACCCATGACCAAGGCTGTCATTGCCTGTGGGGGAGACCAAGCTCACCACCAAGGGATTTTGCCAGATTGCTCTCATTTATAAAATTTGCCCATCCACATGTCTTCATTTATGAATTAAATGGCTTTGTGACCTGCATCCCTTTAGTACACTATGCCTTTCTCTCCTGTTCTTTTCACGTGATTCCAATCCCTACAGAAAGTGTTCTCACCCATAGCATCACAGGCCTGCCCTAACATTGATGAAGTCGAACTCCAAACACCATAAGACAAGAATTCTGGTCACTGCCCAGGGCTGGGCCCCAAACCTCTCAGAATCAGAATGCAGTCAAATCAGGGAATATTTGTGGAATGTGTTCTGTGTTCAGCCCCATGCTATACACAAAATGGGATGGGAAAGTCCAGGGTCTCTTCCCAAATGAGTCTCCCATCTTAGTGGAAATGACAGGTGCAGCTCATCTGAGGTAATTCAATGACATAATGAGACAGCATCAGATACCATTGAGGGTCCCTAGTTAGAATCTCCCAGAAAATACCCCAGACACAGCTGCCATGTAATCTTCGGGAGCATCTCCCTCCAGGATCAACAACTTCATTCTCCATAAAGATTTGCTGCTACAAAAATCACGTAACTCGCCCTAAAGCCAAATGGAGACTTGGGGTCATTCTTCTAAAGTATTATTTGTTACTAGGAAATCATTGTCTTTACACTACAGATTCCAGATAACCTGTAATGAACCAAAGTCCAGCCTGGGCTCTACTGCCAGCTGTTTTGAGTTTGTCTTCACACAGAGCTTCCTTGCCTCTCTAAACTCATCATTTGATCACCCCCATTGGCAGGCATCTCTACTCTTGTCCCACAGCATAGAATTACTGCAGAAAATTCCGGAATGGACGTGCATTAGCCAACGACCTTGTCATTTTTCAGTTGCCATTGGGGGCTCCCTGGCTGTTGAGAGTCCTCTGAGTCTCATGATTGCCTTCGTCTCCCCATACACCTACGCCCTACCCACTCCTCGTGTCCTTCTACTTTCTCCGCACTTAGGCCTTCATCTCTTCCTTCGCCAAGAAAATCAAAACTGTTTGCTTCATATTCTTTCCATAGCATCTCAACATTTTTCTCACTGCCTCTCTCACTACCTCCTGCCTCAGCTCTGAGGCTGCCACTTCCCCCACCTGCCTGCCTGCTGCAGGCCTGACTCCTTCCTCCTCCAGCGTCCTGACTTTCACTCCTAACCCACACAGGTTCAGTTCTCACTGCAGTTCCTTCTGCCCTGTTTTACTTTTGCGATAAGGCACTTTCCTGGTCTCATATGGACCGATGCTAATTTCATTTCCTTCCTTTCTCCGTTCTTTTATGAACTCCTAGCTTCTGCCTTTAATTTTCCAGAAGCTAAAGCTCCCCTCTGACTTGTCAGCGCTGAACCTACTGGCTGGCCCCGGCCCCTGCCCCACTCCTCCAGGAACTCGGCTGCCACAGCCTCAGAGCCATCGGATGTGTCCCCTTCTCGGCCACCCTCTGGCTACAGCTCTGTGTGCTCCTAGGTGGAGGTCTTTCCTCTCCCAGCCCCCAAACCTGGGAGTTCTCTGGACGTGCCTTCCACGTGTCTCTTCCTACATCTCCTGGCTTCCACCACTGCTCACCCTCCCTCCAGCCCAAGATCTCAGCCATCTGGGTAGGTATTTCCAGCTTCACAACATCTCTCAAGCGAGCTACCCCATGTCCCCCTTGGCTCATTCCAAACTGGATTTTTATCCTCCACCAACCCTGCTCCTTCTTAGACACCCTTCATTTCTTCCAAAGCTACCACCTCCTTCTAGACCCACAAAGGAATTCTACATTTTCTGCTTCTCCCAACGCATCCAATCAGTTCTACCAAATGCCCCTTCATGAACCACCTGTTTTGCACTGGACCTCTCCCTCTGTGGCCCCCAACTAGTCCCCTAATCTAGGCCTCATCCTCTCATGCCTGGATATTGCAATATCCAGGCATACTGCATATCCAAAACTACTGGATAACTAGTTTCTGGGGCTTTTCCCCCGTATTTTTTCTTTCTATGCTCTAAAATCTATCACTATATTAAGAAGTTTCTCTTTAGGCTAATCCATCTTGTGCGTATTCCCTGCCAAAACCTGGAAACAGCTAATTTCACACCCCTCTCAATTAATACTAACAATTGTGCTTATTGAATACTTACAGTATACACTTTACACAAATCATCTCCTTTGGTCCTTTCAACAATCCTATGAGGTACATTCTATTATCATCCCTGTGTTATAGGGGGAAAAAATTAAGGCACAGAAAGATTTAGTGACAAGATCCAGTTTCCATGCCTTGTAAGTGACAGAGCTTTGAGTCCCGGCCATATGGCTCCAGAGTTGAGGTTCTGGTCATTTGAACATGGTGTATCTTCAGAACCTTTAGTGGTTCCCACCTTTGTTACCTGCCAGCAGCTGTTCTCTTTTGCCTTGTTTTCAAATGGAATTCCCGAAACAACCAGGCTCTGAACTGATAAGGCTGTCACTAATTCATTTATTCTTCATTTGTTCAATAAATATTTAAACACTGCCTATGATGCCAGATGCTGCGCTAGGCATGGGGCATCCACAGTGAACACAACAGACATGCTGTCAGCCCCATGTGCTTATGCTCTAGTGACTTCCAAGCCTTACCACTTTCCTCTGACCCTTGATTCAGACCGTGCATGGAATCGGGCTACATCTCCTTCCAGCCCTCTGCTCGGTCTCACCCTCTCCAACCGCAGTCCCTGCTAGGATCCTATGACTCCCGCTGTAGTTGGGCCTTGTATAACTTGTGTGCTGCCAGAGCCTAGGGTGTTCCAAGAGAGACACATCCTCCCTCTTGGGAAAGATAACTGCCAAGCCTCTTTCTGCTCAGGAGACCGCAACTCAGCGATCATCTCCAGTAGATAAAGAAAGACTTTAAACAAATTCTTGCTGGACTCAAGCCATGTGCTAAGCACAGCAACCTATCTATCACGTAGATGCTAACCTGTCAGATAGCTGCTATAGGTACCCATTTTACAGAAGAGAAAACAGAGGTTCACTAGCTGGGTTCAGATCTAGCTCTGTCTGACTCCGAGGTCTTCATTCTCTGCAAGATGCCCTGCTGCTCCACGTTCTTTTAACCCTCGCTCCCCAACATCACACAGGCTAGAGGTGAGGTCATGATCAATGTCAGTAAAGTTTGATTCCAGCTGTGAATCAAAATTCCTTTTACCATCACAAATACTGTGTTTCCTCTTGACTTTATGTATTTCTCTCTCTAGTTAGTTGGCGGGGTGGGTAGGGGGTAGTGGGGCTTTTCTTAATGTATTGCAGGAAACTCTGAAAGTAAATAAAGAAACCTTTATCAGAAGTCTAAGCTGTTCTTTGGTTTGTTTTTAGAGACAGGGTCTTGCTCTATGACCCAGGCTTGAGTGCAGTGGTACAACATAGCTCACTGCAGCCTCTAACTCTTGGCCTCAAGCAATTCTCCCACCTTAGCCTACCAAATAGCTGGGACTAGAGACATGTGCCACCACACTTGGCTTTTTTTTTTTTTTTTTTTTTTTTTCACTTCTTTCTATGCTTTAAAATAGTGAGACTCACTATTTTAAGTTGCCGAGCTGGTCTTGAACTCCCTGTCTGAGCTTCCCAAAGCACTAGAATTATAAGGGCAAGCCACTGTGCCCAGCCTTGAAGTATTAAGGGTATACTCTGTGTCTTTTTCTGCCAAACATTTGGTTATTTGGAGTACTCTGGGAAGCAACACGGGTATGAATGCCTGAGGAAGCCTCACTTCCTCTCCAGCAAACAAGTAGCCTGTCACTGCCCTTGTGGGGCTTCGGGGGGCTGTCCTCCTCTGGGCAGAAAGCTAGAGGCAGGTTGAGCTCCAGGCTTCTGGGCTGGAGTTGGGGAGAGAAGGAACGGCCTGGGTGGTCCAGAGGCTGGAGTCTGTAGCAGCACCCCAGGCAATCACTGCTGGGCTCAGGGAAATAGCCAGGCTTGCTGAGGTCTCACAGGTAAGAACACACAGGCTGGACACAGTTCAGGCAGATGTACAGGAAGAGGAGGATTCCAGCAGGTAGGGCAAAGCGACAGGCAGCAAGCGGGGCTTGAGATCAGGGGAGATGGCACCACACAGAAGGGGCTGGCCCAGTCTGCCAGCCTCAGACAGGGGCCCAGCTGGAAATGTTAGTTGGCCTTTTGAGTCCCACTGGGCAATTGCTGTGCAGGGCAGATCAAGGCAGGAGCTTAGGCCTGAGAGAGGAATGAGAGAGCCAGGGAGGAGGGTGCTGTCATCAAATAATGTCCAGGTGCTCCAGGTAGACACTAGGCCTTTAATAACAGAACTTGTCCAGGGCTGCTGAGCTATTGCCTGCCTGTGAACGTCTATCTCCCCACACGGTGCATCAGCAGATTGGTCCCTGAGACTGCAGCTGGGAACACTAGTAGACTCAGAGACAGAGGACTGAAAACGCGAGATGACAGCAAGCCTGACTATGGTCTACTTGAGCCCAGAGCCCTGCCTGGAAGCACATGGTTCCACTGGCACAGCCTGTGCCCGTGGATGAATAGACTTTACTGAAAGATCCTGCTTCCTCCGTTCGTGACTCAGGTTTACTCACACTGACTGTTTCAACAGTTAACAATGTATATCAATGCATGTTTATAATAAGCCTATGAGATCATTTTACAAAACTGAATTCCAGGGGCTGAAAGAAAACAAGTCACGTGCAAAAAGTTTATTCTCTTGGATTTTCCCAATGTGAAAATCTGCAGTCAAGTTATACTGCTAGAGACTTGACTCAGGGGAAGCCCAGGGGAGAGAGCACGAGCACAGTTTGTCAGGGCAGCCAGAACCCCTGAGAACTTTGATTCAGGGGCATTGGGCCTGTGTTCAAGCCTGGCATTTGCTAGCTGTGTGATACTGGGCAAGTCACTATACCTCTGAGCCTCTCCGTCAGTAGTGAGGATGTGAGGGGCCTTGTCACTTGTTGAGTCCTGGTTTGATTTTGCCTGGCTCAGAAGTGTCTCCCACCTCACTATCTTCAGGGCTTTCTCCTGAACCTATGTTCCAACTGAGAGTAATCATTCCACACTGAGAAGGGCCACTCCACAACCCAGTGCTGGTGGAGAGGTCCAACAACGGTGTAGCTATGGATACTCTGTAAACCTGAAAGCTCCACAGCAGTAGGGGTTCTTACTGCTATTGTTATCCTTGCAAGCCTTAGGCCGGGGTTGGCAAACAGTACTAGGCTTCCTCTGCTCCTCCTATACCTATGGCAGACATTACTAATCAACCCAGCACGCTCCCCACTGCCTTTTGACTAGTGATGTCTGCAATGGAGTGGGAGGGAGGCAGGAATCTTACAAGGAAAGCTGTTTGCCATTGTAGCCTTGTACAAATTTTATAGCTTAGGATGCCAGAACAAGCCTCCAAATAAATTCTTTTTTTCTTTTTCTTTTTTTTTTTTTTGAGACGGAGTTTCGCTCTTGTTACCCAGGCTGGAGTGCAATGGCGTGATCTCGGCTCACCACAACCTCCGCCTCCTGGGTTCAGGCAATTCTCCTGCCGCAGCCTCCTGAGTAGCTGGGATTACAGGCACGAGCCACCATGCCCAGCTAATTTTTTGTATTTTTAGTAGAGACGGGGTTTCACCATGTTGACCAGGATGGTCTCGATCTCTTGACCTCGTGATCCACCCGCCTCGGCCTCCCAAAGTGCTGGGATTACAGGCTTGAGCCACCGCGCCCGGCTCAAATAAATTCTTAATGCCCACTCCTGGACCAATCAGCCATAGTTGGCGATGGTGCAGGAGGTAGAATCTATAGGAAGATAGAATCACTCAAGCTACATATTTAGAGAGGAAATATTTCCTAGAAGGCAGCATGTTGATCTGCTCAAGATGTTCTGTTTTTAGCCTCAAGAAAAGCCACATCCCTAGGTTCTGGGGGTGGCACCAAACCCATGTTAGAGATGAGCAAACAAGCCCAGATAGGTTAAGTGGCACAGCCAATATGACCCTGTAGAAAGGGGTAAAACTGTCTGACTCCAGCTTCTAAGCATCTTACCTTTAGGCAGGAAGGCAAAGGTTCCAAACACCCACACATTCCCCAGGCAACCTCACCAAGGCCCACTGACCCCTGCAGCCAGAGGACAGCCCTGAAAATGAGGCCCGGGAGCCCTTGGCTATGTTCTAAGAACTGAGAGAAACATTCACAATGAAATCCAGAAGGCTCTTTGGAGAAGTCTGCAGTTTGGGAACAATCCTGCTAAGTCATAGATGCTTTAAATTCCTCAGCTTTTGTCTTCAGAATTCCTGGCAGCTGCAGGCAGTAGATGAGTATTCATGGACAGACACAGATTTCTCCTGGGCTGGGGAAGGCCCGGGCAGGCCAGGTCCAAGACTGAGAAGCCAGCAGACGGAATCACCACTGTAGAGAAGTCTAGAGGCAGGAAGAGCTTGTGCGGTGGATGCTGTGGTGCCCCCTGCCCAGGTGCCTGTGAAGGCCAAGGCACTCATTCCTCCCTCTTTCCCCACCATCCAGGCCCCCAGCTGCCTCCCACTGCACCAGAGGCCCTGCTGATGGATGAGCCTGTCTCCAGGTTGACACACCGTCCCATGGGGACCCAAGGACTGGTCAGTGCACAGTCAGTGCACACACTTTCTTCCATCTGGACATCTCTAAAGGGAAGATGCTCTTTCAAGATTCTCCCTGTAGCTGCAGAGCTCTGGGTGGGAGCAGTCGAGGCTGCCCTCACAGCGTATCACAGCCTAGCTCTTCTCCCCGCCTGCTCCTGCGCCCTCACAGGTGTTCGTTCCTGTGCTCACTCCCTGGTAAGCCCCCTGCTCATAAATATCCATCTCAGAGTCTGCCTCCCACGGACCAGCACGGAGGCTACTTGAAAAGAAAAGAGAAGGAAGAATCCTGGAGGCGGGATGCTCAGCGTACCTAGAAATAATTGCATCTGTCTAGCCCCGCCACTGCAGAGGGGAGAGAATTTGCCCAAGGTCACAGAGTCCACTGATGGCAAAGCTGGCTCCAGGGACCTCTGGCACTCGTTCCCTCCATTCTGGGGGCCGATATTAAAACTCCTGACATGTTTGAATCTTATTTATATGTAAGCATTTTCCCTAATCATCACAACACCCTGTGAGGTAGGTATGATTAACTTCGTTTTTTACATATGATAAAACAGCCTCCAAGAAATTGTGAGTTCCTTAAGGTCACATTGCTTGCAGGCAGTGGAGGTGAGATCCAGCCCTGGTCTGTGTGACTCCCAGGCCCGCACTCTATGCACAATGGCACACTTCCTCTGGCTCTTTTGGGAAACAGGGAGCCTTTGTATTGTTGATGAGACTTCCTAGACCTGCTACTCTGAGCACAGAACCAGAGGTAGCAGGGCACAGGGCATAGTTCCCTCCCCTGAGAGAACCCCCAGGAGGCCCTCTGTGGAGGAGACACACACTCTCAGGCCGCAGCGGGCCCCTGCCTAGGTGTGGCGCATGCGCAGAGTGTCTCCTTTAGCAGATCAAGTTCCCACTCCTTCCTCAGGGAAGCCCTGTTAGTCTACATTCCAACTCAAGGATGCCACAGCTTTAGAGCCAGGATTTAAACCAAGTGTCCTGCCGCTCCCCAGGGATGTCCCCAAAAGTGGTAGAAATGTGTCACATTCATACTCCGTACACAAGACTCAGTAGCATTGTGATCCAAGACGTGGCTCACTGAGGCAGGAGGAGCCTCTCGGGATGACATGCAATGGGGGAGCTATGAGTACAAAAGCCATGATGCGTATCAGCCAGGACAAAAAGGAGGCATTGCCTCTGCACAGATGAGAAAGGGAAACGGGCAGGAAACCAGGTGGGCCGAACTGCCATGCCTGTGGGCTTCTGCACTGCCCCCCTGCATACACGCACCCCTGAACCCTGTGTACCTCCGCTAATAAGGCCTCTACCAGCAACTTCCACTTCACCCAAGTTTCTGAACCCACCCGTGGACACTCAGTGCCCCAATGACATTATTTTACTGAAGCCTAGTGGCTGAGACCCAAGGGGCTATGGCCCTAAGCAGCGGCCTCTCCCATCCCCCACACACCTGAGTCTCTGCCCAGTCTCCTTGCCTGGCACTCATGTTTCCCACAAGAATTATTGCTGCTTGTGGAGCCAACCTGCTTGACTGAGGTTTTCACATCACGCCCAGCCCCTGGCTTTGGGTGTCAGGGTGAAGGATGTCAGTATCTGTGCTCCAAAATGTGGCAATTAGTGTAGTCCTCAAAGGGGTAGAGTTCTCAGAATGGTGCCCTGTTGGGAACAGCAGAGATCTGGGGGTCGACAGCCCAAACACAGAGGGTCAGATGGGGCAAAGTACCACAGGGCTCCTGTGAAGCTCCTTCTGAGCTCCTGAAGCTCTGGCAAGGTTTGGATGCGGCAGACCTCGGAAGAAACAATCCTATAGGCAGACATGGTGTCCAATATCCAACACCAGGCAGAAAGCAGGGGTTCTGACTAGGGACCAGGCGCTTGGGAGATTCAAAGCTCCAGAGAGGCACGAAAGGCTGAGCCCCAGGACAGAAGAAGCCTCAAAGGCTAGACTCTGAGTCTTACGTTGAAGGACAGAACTGCACCTGGACCAGCAGTGACGGTCCTGGAAATGGTAAAGACAACCAGGGCAAAAAGATGCGGGCTCTTGACCCTGGAATGTTCAGACATTTCGTAGCGTGTGCCTGAGGAATGCCAAGAGTGAGCAATCCCAAAAAAAGTGATCCGGGTGGGCAATGGAATGTCCAGGGATACTGCAAGAGACAAATGGAAAGGCGCTCAGTCTGGGAGAGGACCTGGGGCAGAACGAGACAACATTCAGACAGAAATATGCAGGCTAGGGAGCAGAGCCAGCCCCAGGTAGCACCAGGAGGTGAATCATTAGAAAAACAGTTCTGAGATCTGTGCTTGGAAACCGGCTCCGCTCCTGAGTTGCTGAGAGGCTTTGGGCAAGTCACTTAAGGAATTGCGTGGACCACTCAAGTGGAGTGAGAAAAAATTAACAGTGGGACGACTGATGGGAATGTAAGGAAGGGTCTATTTTCAAAGGTGGGGTAGGATTAAGGAAAGCAACAGGGGCTGATAAAACCCTGGACTGGCAGCAGTGGGTTGTTGGTACCATGCCAGGGACAGAGGCTATGACTGGAACCCAGCAAGATCTATAACTACAAGAAAACTGGACACGAGGGATGGCCTTAAGTAGAGGAATCCACCCACTGCTAGCAGACTGAGGCCAGGCAGGGAGGGAGCGGAAGGGGCAACATCTCCTTCTTCCTCCTCTGGCCCTCCAGTCTCCTGCCAGCACTTCCCAGGAGGCCAGAGGCCAGGGCAGCCCAGCTGCACTGTCCATCGGTCAGGCTCCTGGGACACAGAGAAGGTAGAGAGAGACATTCCAAGTGGGCCTGCAGGGGCAAACAGAGAATAACCAGCATGCCCTCTCTGAAAACATGTCCTTACCCACAAAAGGAGGCAACAGTCTCTGTCCTTCTCACCTCTGAGGGGGCTATGAAGACGGGCAGGAAATTCGAGCTTCAGGGGAGAGGAAAGTGGATGACTCTTAAAGTCCCTTTAAGCTCTCAGTGCCCAGGATTCTCAGTAAATAACATCACCGAAAAAAACAAACAAACAAACAAAAAACTGGATGGAAGAGAAAAGCCTGGAGAAGCTCAGTAGCTCAGTAGACCTACCCCAGAGAGACAGCAGAGTTCAAGTTTGAGTTCAAATTTAAGTGGCCACCACAGTTGGAACCAATGTGCTTAGGAGACAATGGGGCATGTGGAAATGGAGTGGTTAAAAGACCTAGATTCGCTGGGCAGCCCCGGGGCTCATGCCTGTAATCCCAGCACTTTGGGAGGCCAAGGTGGGTGGATCATGAGGTCAGGAGTTTGAGACCAGCCTGGCCAACATGGTGAAGTCCCGTCTCTAGTAAAAAAATACAAAAATTAGCCAGGTTTGGTGGCGTGCACCTGCAGTCCCAGCTACTTGGGAGGCTGAGGCGGGAGAATTGCTTGAGGTTGCAGTGAGCCAAGATTGTGCCACTGCACTCCAGCCTGGCCAAGAGAGTGAAACTCTGTCTCAAAAAAACAAAATAAAACAAAACAAAAAACCCACCACCAACAACAAAAACCCCAGATTCAAATTCTGGCTTTGCACTTTTTATTCCTGGTGTACTTCCAGGAAAGATACTAAATCCTTCTGAGCCTCAGTATCCTGGACTGTAAAAATGGGAATAATGCCCTCCTAACACACATGCAGACTTGTTATAAAGATCAAATTCAGGAAGAAAATGCACCCTAGTACTGGCAGACAGCAGGTTCTCACTCCACGTGAGTTCCTTACTCTCCTTGCTTAGGGACACAGGTCATGGAAGGAAATGGCACAAACTTAACATGAAGTGGTAAAAGTAAAAGTGAAAAAGCAAGTGAATTCCATGTGACTCAGGGGATGGCTTGCCCAGGAAACCTGTCCCCCTAAAGGAGAACTGGGGAAGGTCTGCAAGAATCTCAGAAAGGCTGTAAGATGAGTACATGAGACTACAGAGTGAGCCGATGCGAACGTCCAGGCATGACTCACATTCAGAGCAGACCAGGCCTCTCCGTGTTCCAAAGCATGAACCAGCCAAAGCCACAGGTCCCCACAGCAGCTGGTCCATCATGTCTCAATGAACACGTACTTCAACAGGCATCCAGTGGCTTCCAGGTGCCCTGGTGGTTAGGACAGACATGTAGGGAAACCCTCGAGCACATGCCATCCTCTGAGTCAGGGGCCATGTGCCTTGTTCATTAAACAAGGGACGTGAATTGGGTACTGAGGAAAGAGCCTGGATGTAGAGCCAGCAGTTCCGGATTCCATTCTAGCTCTGCCACTTGTTATGGCTTCTCTTTGGGTCTGCTTCTTTCATCTACAGAATAATGGAGGACAGTATCCCTACTTCAGAGTCTCCATGAGGATTCAGAAAGAACATGAAGAATAACATGTAAAAGCGGGCCAGGCACAGTGGCTTACACCTATAATCCCAGCACTTTGGGAGACCGAGGTGGGTGGATCACTTGAGGTCAGGAGTCTGAGACCAGCCTGACCAACACAGTGAAACCCATCTCTATTAAAAATACAAAAATTAGCTGGGTGTGGTGGCACACACCTGTAATCCAAGCTACTCAGGAGGCTGAGGCATGAGAATTGCTTGAACCCAGGAGACAGAGGTTGCAGTGAGATGAAATCGCACTACTGCACTCTAGCCTGGGTGACAGAGTGAGACTCTGTCTCAAAAAACAAACAGAAAGCACACGCATGAGTGTGGTGTGATCAAACAGGAATGCCCTGCCCTTCCCTCCCCAAAGCTGCTGCTATATGCAGAGAAGTGACAGTAGGGAAATGCATCTTGCCATTAAAGGCCGAGGAGAAGCTGATCATCCCTGTGATGGTTAATACTGGGTGTCAACTTGATTGGATTGAAGGATGCCTAGGTAGTTGGTAAGGTATTGTTTCTGGGTGTGTCTGTGAGGGGGTTGCCAGAGGATTGCCAGAGGAGACTGACATTTGAGTTAGTGGACTGGGAGAGGAAGACCCACCCTCAGTGTATGTAGGCACCGACCAATCTGCTGCCAGCATGGCTAGGGCAAAGCGTGCGGAATACGGTGGGATAACTGTGCGTGCTAAGTCTCTGGCTTTCACGTTTCTCCTGTGTCGGGTGCTTCCTTCTGTTCCTCCTGCCGTTGGACACCAGACTCCAGGTTCTTGGGTCTTTGGACTCTTAGACTTACACCAGTGGTTTGCTGGGGGCTCTCAGGCCTTTGGCCACAGACTGAAGGCTGCACTGTCAGCTTTCCTGCTTTTGAATTAGGACTCAGCCTCTTTCTTCACAGCTTGCAGACGGCCCATCATTGGACTTTGCCTTGTGATCGTGTGAACCAATTCTCCCTAATAAACTCCTTTCAAATGTACATGTATCCTATTACTTCTGTCTCTCTGGAGAATCCTTCCTAATACAGTCCCTAAACCCTGAATAGGTGGGAACTTAACGCTCACTGGGATTGAGAACACAGGCATCAGAGCCCAAAACTCTTGGGAGAGAAGTCATCTGGGGATTTGTGGCGGAACTAGTTGACAGATTTAACAGAAGTGACCTTCATGGTGATGAATTCACCAAGACGATGCTTAGAGCACACTGAGCCACTGCAGACTCAGGGAAGGAGCACCAGGGAGAGGTGGGCAGTGAGATCAGAGGCTGGGAATGACAGTGCTAGAAGGAGGAGAATCCTGCCTGAGCTGGGGAGGAGGAGCTGGCTGCCCTTGTAATTCTCCTCCTTTCCCGCACACCACGTGCTAGGTGTAAACTGGATAAGGTTCTCATTGCAGAGTGTGGGAGCAGTCATTCCCAGCAAATCCTCTTATCCTTGTAAGAGCAGTCCAGGTATTGTGATAAGGGTGGATGCTAACTATAACCATCCTAGTTCTCAGAATGGGCCAACCATCCCAGGAAATGTCCTTCTCTGGCATCTGCTTGCCCTTCTGAGTCTGCCTTTTTTGCACTGAACATAGGCACTATATCCTAATGAGTCACGAATCTTGCAGCCCTGAATTTGGGATAAGACCAAAATTTCCTGACTTTTTTCTGTAACTCATTGAACTGTCAAATTACAGGCAACCACTGACTAGCCTGACATAAGATGAGGCGAAAAGCCTTTGAACACCATGCTGTATGTGGTCTCCATCGGAAAAACACCACCAAAACAGGTATCCACATTGAGGGGCTGAATGTTTTACTACCCACAAGCCACAGTAAAGTGTCTATCCAATGAAACAAACAGAAAAAGAATGGGCCAATCAAAGAGGTTCCCTCTCTGCTTCCTATTCTTTGTCTGAAAAGATGGTGTCTCAGATAGCCTTGCTGCTTTCTGGATGTACTTCCTGGGACATCAGCTCCCAGCCTGATTTCTGGCCCCTTCTCAGCCCTCTGTAAATATTCATGCTGTCACTCCTCCATGGGATGCACTGCCATCCCAGGACATCTGACACTCACTGTCTAATGTTCGTGCTAAGCCCATCGTAAAAGGGCTCCTCCTTGGAGAAGCCTGGACCCAATGTCTAAGACAGTACCCAGGCCCCAGGCCCATTTTAAAAGCCAAGCAACCCAAGGCCCAGGATCTCCAGAACTCAGCCTTGTAGACTGGGCCTTCCTCTGCTGTAGACTCCTCTCCTGTAGACAGGCCTCCCTCACACCCCACTTCTCATCCCTCCTATTCCACTCGCTGGGCCCTACTGACAAGGGTGATAGCTTTTCCTGCAGCCCCTGAGCATTGTGACTGATCCAGATGCTGTGCTGAGCTCCAAGGGTCTGCAAAGTCTTAAGACCCGATCCTTGCCCTCAAAATGGTGAACCTGGGGATTGTAACTACATCTGTGTGGGAATAGAAGGCTCAGAGTGGGAGTGAGTTTTGGAAGGAGGACAGGAGTTGGGTCATGGAGGACCTCGAGTGTCAAGCTAAGGGACCTGGTTTTGTCGTGCACAGATGAAATCACAGAGGGTCTCTAAGACTCTGTTTACTGTCAGGTGTGACCATGCAGTCAGGGGCAAGGGCCCTGCCTGCTGCCAGAGCCCACAGTGATGTACTCCGCAACACCCTAGCCACCAGGGTTGTACGAATGCACGTATCAATGCCTGCTGACCCTGAGTCCAAGTGTGAGGCCAGCTGCGTCCTTGCTCTCTTGCTCACTCCATCCCACAGCCTCCTTACTGTTCTCTCCAGCATGATGGAAGGGTTCAGATGGCCTTGTTGAAGACCCGCAAGTCTCCCAGAGTTCAAAATGGAATACAAATGTTAGAGCACTGGCCTTGTTGACAGGAGGTTGAGACCTAAAACCAAAGGTCCTTTCCATGTGACCATGAACAGGCCACAACCCCTCTCTGAGCTGGGTTCTGTTTCAGTACAATGGCTCTGCTCATGACCGTGATGGTGCAATGAGATAACATGTGTCAAGACCACTAGTGAGTGACCTGAGGAGCCAAAAAAGTTGACTACTGCTTGCTGAATGTGAATCTCACTGGCAGTTCAGGCTGGGGTCTCTGCAGGAAGAGCCCAACCCGGCAGGGCAGAAAAATATTCCTAACTGGGAGAATTCCAGGGACCACCAGTTTTCTGCAGACCACATCAGGCAGCCTTCTGACCCTCAGATGTCCCTAATGTATGAGGGGCTTGGGCTGCCCTCCAAGGACTTACAGGCTATTAATAGTTGGTGACAGAGCTGTAGGTCATTGTCCAAGTGACTCTATGGCTTTTTCCCTCTGCTCTCAGCTGCAACAACCCTTCAGAACCACTGAGAAAGGGTTGTATTATTTGCAGAGCTGCTAGGGAGAGGGCAGGAAATCCTTTCTAGACAACCACTTTCCCTAAATTGTTTGTTTTCCAACAAACATCCATCCATTTCATCTCTCTGTTTCCAGCACAATAAATACAAACCTTACTTTTCTGCTCCTTGTTTAGTTACATGGATTTTTCTTCTGCATAAATGTCTGTAAATAGGAGCACACATTGTAAAGCACTTAAACACTTTCTCATTTAGTCCTTATCCTGAGGTAGGTACTACTTTTATCCCCATTTTGCAGATAAGAAAACTGAGGGTATGAGAGTTTATATGATCTGACCAAGCTGCAGAGCTGAAAATGGAATCTCCAGGATCAAGCTCAGGATTTCTGTCTCCACACCTGCACGCTTCCCAGGGCTCCATGCTGCCTTTTATCCCCTTAAGAAGCTCCAACTGCCTGTAATTCAAGCACTTTGGAGGCCAAGGTGGGTGGATCACCTGAGGTCAGGAGTTCAAGACCAGCCTGACCAACATGGTGAAACCCCGTCTTTAAAAAAAAAAAAAGCTCCAACCAATGGCTTTTCAGAGTTGCTTTGTGAATAACACAGAAGCAGAGAATTCCAAAGTGTGGAAGGAGCCACCACCGTTTTCCACACAAGGCAGGAATCCCTCCTACAATATCCCGTCAGATGGTCTTCCAGAAGGGGATGTGAGGGGAATCAAATTTAACAACCCCGTGAAGGAGTACCTCATCTAGGTTACCTTTTCTGATTTAACTGACCTAAACCATAAGGAAAATTCATCTATGTAATAAGAATCCCAGGGCTGATTATATCAGTGGCTCAGATGCTATCAAGGACCCAGATTCTCCCAGCTCTCAGCTCCACCATCTTCAAGGGACTGGTGTGGTTCTCCACATGGGCTCAAGATGCCCGCTCAGTTCCAGCCGTCACAGGTAGTCAAACAATAGCCAGTGGAAAAGAGAATGTTTTGGGGCTTTTTCCCCCCATGTGTATTATTCCTCTGCTTTGAAGGAACAAGACCTTTCTTGGCAGCCTTTAGTGACATCCTCTCATGTCTCCTTGGCCAGGAGAGAGCCTCATGGCCACCCCTAAACTAATCATAGGCAAAGGCAATGAGGTCATCAGGATGATTCATCTGAAAGAATGAAGATTTACTCCTGACACAGAGAGGGGTGACATGGGATTACTGAATACAACTGGGGTCTGTCAACAAGGAAAAACTGTTTTGAGGAAGCTAACCAGTTATCTTTGGTCCCAGTAGATGCTATGTTCTCTGTCTTACAAAGAAACTAATCTTCAGAAGAACTCGATAACTCGAATGTGTATCTGTTAGACTCTAAGCTGCACTAAAACAATTTATACACATAGGTGATACTCAACAAATCAGCCCAGTTTAATGCAAAAGACATTCAGGGGGCTGCCTACTGCAAAGAAGTTTGTAGTGTGTTGGGGATGCAAAGACAAATGAGCAGAGTCTCTGCCCTTGAGCTCATGATCTGGTACTTTTGGTCATTATGTTTGCATGTTTTAGTCAACATTTTTCTCATTAACTACTGTAGTAACTAGTATTTAATGAGTACACATAATGTGATTGGGATTTTGGAAATATAGAACATTCTTACCAAGTTTCAGGATAATTATTTGCACTCCATTTGGCAAACAAGGAAGTGAGGCGCAGCGGCTCATGCCTGTAATCTCAGTGCTTCGGGAGGCCGAGGCAGGCAGATGGCTTAAGCTCAGGAGTTCAAGACCAGCCTGGGCAACACAACAAAACCCTGTCTCTAAAAGAGATACACACATTAGCAAGGCATGGCGGGGCCAGCCTGCAGTTCCAGGTACTTGGGGGGCTGAGATAGAAGGATCATTTGTGCCCAGAAGTTGAGACTGCAGTAAGCTGTGTTTTCACCACTGTACCCCAGCCTGGATGACAAAGCAAGACCTTGTTACTTGCCCCAAATCATGTGACTCAGTTTCAGACCAAAAACGCTCAGGTCCTAGCTCAGGGCCCACCATTTTCCTGTGAATCATATTCTATATGCCTCTTATCCTACTAAATGTGCCAGGGTATAAACAAAAAACATATAACATGAAGCCAGAATGTAGATATGTAGGTCTCAAAAGTTATTATGAAAAGACCAGTATTTGTCTCTCATGGTCTTTTTCACTCTATTCGGTGGGGGTTTCCCCTCTCCTACCCAAGATGCAAACTTGAGCAGCTACATGATTTTCTGCTGGTTCTTGGCTATTAGAATGCCTCACACATTAAGTTCCCAATACAATAATTCACAGATTTAAATGTCTCCCCTTCACTGATGGAACCTGCTGCCAGGGAGGACCCACAGTCAGGGAAAGGGGTGTGGGATGCTGCTTCTCTCTTTACTTTTTTGATAACAAGTCTTCCTCAGGTCAGAACCATTGGTGAGTCATTCCTGGAATCCAGCATTTCCACCATTTTGAACATCAAGCCTTCGTTACCACCAGTCTATGGAATCTCTGGGCCTCTGCCTCAGGATGAGCCAAGAACATCGCCTCAGATGCCACAGGCAAGAAGAAAAGACATTGTTGGCCAGCTTTAATCAGAAGTGTGCTTCTGGACGTGCCAAGTGGTTCCGGATCCCATGGCTCCCCTATGAAACCATACTCTTCTTCACCAACACAGACTGCTGGATGTTGCTGAGGTATGGTCTGTCCAGAGTTCTTTTCCCTCTCTGGGCTAAAGATGCTTTATTCCCTGGAAACAGATCTACTTCCATTCTCCTGGGTGCCCATAATGGGGCAGGGGACAGGAGTAGGGGCAGTGAGCCACCGATCTGGCCCAGGAAGCCTGTTTTAATTAGAAGAAATACAATAAACATCCCTCCCTAAACTCCAGTGCGTCACATTGCAAGTCTCTTAGTGCCCTGGGACTCAGTGTTTGGAATCCTGAACCTTTTAGAGTACATTAAAACTTCTATGTTGAATGTACCCAGAGAGATTTCTCCTTATTCTTTGTACTAATTGCTGGAAGTTCCTTATAAATAAGTGATTTGTAGGGAAACCTCCCCACTGGGATCCCAGGACCCATGAGGTCTTCAGAGGTTGGGCTCAGAATGAGCATGAATCCAGCCTCTACTGTTTTTTCCACACTATCTGCCTACTTCTACCTTCTCCTGCCTGGGTCTCAGTTTTCTGCCTTTGTTAACTTTAGTTTTTCTTGTCCCAGTGTCTTTTACTGAACTCTAAATAAGAACTCATTTGCTTCTGACCAGTGCCATAGTGAGCACAAGCAGAGGCCTGAGATTCAGGCTACACTGGGTTCAGATCCAGATATTTCCATTTGACAGCTGTTTATTTTAAGGTAAGAGACTTAACCTTCCTGAGGTTCAACTACTATCTCTTTTGTACATAGGAATAATCATTCTTACCTCTCAAGCTGTTGGTTGATTAAAAGACATCTGCTGTGTAAGAAGCTTGTTACAAAGCCTGGCATATCACTGGATATACAATCCATGTTAGCCAGTGGTTACACCACGCAACTCACCTAAATAGACTTACTGAGAACTCAATATAGGTTTCTTCAATTGACCTGAAATACACATTTTCCAGACTTCTGGGTTGCATGGAACAGGTTTCCTCTATCACCTCTATCTCAGTTAAAATTTAAAAACCAGAAGCTTGAAAATTGAGGAGAGACTGGAGAGAAGGCAATGAAGTCAGCGGATGCTAGAAGCCTAGATTGCCTTTGGCTCAGTCCAGATTTGAGGGAAACCTGGAATTATTGCAATTTCATCACAGCAGCTGGTTCAAGCTAAACCTGCCAGAATTGTTTAGAGGCCAGATCTGGATTGCAGTGATAGCTGGGGCCTGCTGAGAAGCAAGAAGAAACTATTTATCTGACATTTTTTTCAACCCCAACCAAGAATTTTCTTTGGCTCAAGATGCTGTTGGGACCGGTTTTCATTTGCATGGAGCTCATTTGAGGACTGGTGTCTCTGACAGCACAGACTTCTTAGAAAGACTTCCATCTTCCATCCCCCTGCCTTCTTTCCATGTGTGCCTTCCCCATGATTCAGAAATAATTATTCATCCAGGAAGGCTAATCCCTGGGTCTTATTTGTGCTTGGATTGTGCCAGAACCTCATGTATAAGTTCTCTCTGATTCAGCTCCATGCACAGCCTGTGCAGGCCTGGGCATCAGCAAAGATGGCCACCAAGGAACATTTGCCCTCCTTCCAAATTGGCAACTTCCATCTAATTGAACCCATGTTAACTGATGTGGCACATTTTAAAACATTTCACTGTTTCACGCTGTGGCAGCAAATTAGAGTGTGAATCTTCTTAACAGCTGCTTCTAGAGTGGCTGCCTGAAATCTCTGCATCCTTGACTCTTTTCTGCCAGCCAAAGAAAGATTTGTCCATGTATTATACATCCTGGAGGGGTTTCACAGCAGTCCTGTCTGGACTAAAATGTCACCATTTTGTATTATTATTATTACATAGATTCTGCACTTTTTTTTTTTTTTTTTTTTTTTTTTTTTTTGTAGAGACAGGGTCTTGGTATGTGGCCCAGGCTGGTTTCAAACTCCTGACCTCAAGTGATCTTCCTGCCTTCACCTCTCAAAGTGCTGGGATTATAGGAATGAGCCACTGTGCCTGGCCCACTTTTCAACTTGGTAGCATTTGAGGGTGATATCAATGTTCTAGGAATAGAATAATGAGATGTTTTTTGAGAAAATATTCAGAATGTATCCAATCAGATCAGTATTTTCTACTTCAAGCAGTCACCAAATTCCAGTGACTTTGCCAGGAGCTGCCTTAAGAAGCCTGCTGTATTTCTTTGGTTTGCTATTCTTTGACTGGAAATAGTCAAAGCTAAGTACAAGAATGGGTTTTGCTTTATTGTTGTCATGGTGAAATATTAGAAATTACTCAAATGTTCATTGATAGGGAAGTGGCTAATCAATTGTGGTATATTCAGTCAGTGGAATACCGCATAATCATTTAAAAAGTACAAGGCAGCCGGGCGCGGTGGCTCAAGCCTGTAATCCCAGCACTTTGGGAGGCCAAGGCGGGTGGATCACGAGGTCGAGAGTTTGAGACCATCCTGGTCGACATGGTGAAACCCCGTCTCTACTAAAAATACAAAAAAAAATTAGCTGGGCATGGTGGCTCGTGCCTGCAATCCCAGCTACTCAGGAGGCTGAGGCAGGAGAATTGCCTGAACCCAGGAGGCGGAGGTTGCGGTGAGCCGAGATCGCGCCATTGCACTCCAGCCTGGGTAACAAGAGCGAAACTCTGTCCCAAAACAAAAAAAAAAAAAAAAAAAAAAGTACAAGGCAGTAAGAATGATCAACTACCCAAAGTGATTTATAGATTCAAAGTAGTCCTTATCAAAATTTCAATGGTGGTGTTTATAGAAATAGAAAAAAAAAAACCACCAATATTCACATAGAACCACAAAAGACCCCAAATAGCCAAAGTAATCTTAAGAAAGAAGAATAAAGTCAGAGGCATCATAAGTCCTGATTTCAAACTATATTACAAAGCTATAGTAATCAAAACAGTATGGTTCTGGTAGACACAGAACTAATGGAATAAAAGCAGACACAGATTAATGGAATGTAATAGAGAGACTAGAAACCCATGCATATATGGTCAACTATTATTTGACAAGAGCACCAGGATTACAAAATAGGGAAAGAAATGTCTCTTCTACAAATGGAGTTGGGAAAACTAGATACTGAGATGCCAAAAAAAGAAAAAAAGAAATTGAATCTTTATCTTATACCAGCACAAAAATTCACTCAAAATGGATTCAAGACTTAAATACAAGACTTGAAATCATAAAAGTCCTAGAAAAAATACCAAAACAAAACAGAGGAAAAGCTTCTTGACATTTGGTCTTAGCAATGATATATTTACATATGACACCAAAAGTAAAGGCAACAAAAGCAAAAACAAATAAGTGGAACTACATCAAACAACAACCAAAAAAAAAAAAAAAAAAAAAACTTCTGCACAGCAAAGGAAACAATCAACAAAATGAAAAGGCAACCTATGGAATGAGCGAAAAATATTTTCAGGTCACATGTCTGACAAGGGGTAAATACCCAAAATATATAAAATATTCATAAATATATAAAATATTCATACGACTCAATAGCAAAGAAATTCTAAATAATCTCATCTAAAAAGTGTAGCAAAGAACTTGAATTGATACTTTTCCAAAAGAGACATACAAATGGCTAACAGGTACATGAAAAGGTACTCAGTATCACTAATCATCAGGGACATGCAAATCAAAACCACAGTGAGATGTCACTTCACACCTGTTAGGATGGCTATTATCAAAAAGACGAAATAAGTGTTGGTGAGGATGTGGAGGAAGAGGAACCTAAGAGGTGGGAATGTACATTAGTACAGCCATTATGGAAAACAATATGGATGTTCCTCAAAAAACAAAAACTAAGCCGGGCGTGGTGGCTCACACCTATAATCCCAGCACTTTGGGAGGCCGAGGCAGGTGGATCATGAGGTCAGGAGATGGAGACCATCCTGGCCATGGTTAAACCCTGTCTCTACTAAAATACAAAAAATTAGCCAGGCATGGTGGCACGCGCCTGAAGTCCCAGCTATTCAGGAGGCTGAGGCAGGGGAATCCCTTGAATCTGGAAGACGGAGGTTGAAGTGAGCCGAGATTGCGCCACTGTACTCCAGCCTGGTGAAAGAGCAAGACTCTGTCTCAAAAAAAAAAGAAAAAAGAAAAGAAAAAAAAAGAAAGAAGAAAAAGAAAAACAGAACTTCCATGATCCAGCAATTTCATTTCTGGGTACATATCTGAAGGAAATTAGATCAGTATCCCAAAGAGACATCTGCACTCATATGTTCATTGCAGCATTATTCAAATTGCCAAGACATGGATGGATAAAGGTAGTATATACAGACAATGAAATATTATCCAGCCATAAAAAAGAATAAAATTCTGCCATTCGTGACAATGTGGTTGAACATGGAGGGCATTATCTTAAGTGAAATAAGCCAGAAACAGAAAGACAAATATTGTATTATCCCACTTATACATGAAATCTAAAAAGGTTGAACTCATAGAAACGGAGCAGAAAGATGATTACCAAAGGCTGGGGGGTGAGGGAAATGAGGAGATGTTGATCAAAGAGTACAAATTTTCAGTTATAAGATGAACATATTATGGGGATCTAATGTACAGCATGGTGATTACAGTTAATACTATCGTATTATATACTTGAAATTGTCAAGTGGAGTAGATCCTAAGTGTTCTTACCACATACACACAAATGGTAACTATGTGAGATAATGATGCATTAACTAACTTGATTGTGGTAATCATTCTACAATATATACGTATGTCAAATCATCATCACATTGTACACCTTAAATATATACAACATTATCTGCCAATTTTACCTCAATTGGCTGGAAAAAAGAAAAAGAACGAGCACTAAGTGTTGCTGTGGACTGATCTCCGAGAAATACAGTTAAATCTGGAAATGTGCAAGATCTTAGTTGTACAGATTATTTCTAGTAATAAGAACTAATGGCACAGCGGTAAGGAAAGGGAGAAGATATCCTTTTCATCGTCTAATTTTTACATACTTAGAATTTGGTATCTTCTGCGTATTACTCATGCACACAATAATTTTTCAAAAAGTACTAGTCCAAAAAAAGACAATTGAATAAGCTATGTAATTAAAACAATTAAAATCATAAGTACTCTCATTTTCTGAGCAATGACTCTATATCAGCTTCTGCACTAAGGCTGCTTACTACGTATTTTCCTCTGATTTTCTCCTCACAGACATCCCATCAAGTAGATTTCACCATCCTCCTTTTAGAAATGGGGCACTGTGACTCAAAGAGTTTAGGAAAGCTGCTTGAAATTACACAATCTGCACAAGGCTAAACAGGATTCAAACCCAGGTCAGGCTAATGTTTTCCACTGGCCCCCAGAGGCTTCACACAGTCAAACATTCAATAAGACTGTGCCTTCCCCATCACTCTATCCCCAGAGCTTTGCATAGTGCTTGGAACACAGCGGGTGCCCAATGTGTGCTGACTGACTGATAAACAAAAAGCAAAACAGAGCACGACTGTAGTAATTTCCTTACAGGGATTTTACACAGATTGGGGCATCTTGGAATTGCAGGGTCACAGCCCACTGAGATTATTTGGAAGGCAACCACCTAAATGAATGGCTACAGTTTGGTGTGATTGCTTAAAAAAATTACTCACATTGTTTAGAGTCACACCTCACAAAGCCTCATTCCTTCAGAATGCCTTTCTGGTGAAAGATGATTTCATAAAAAACCAAAGGATATGATTTTCATTAGGTTACCCTTAAAAATAGCTGTTTTCCAGATGGAATCATATGAATAACTGAATATCTCTTTTGTTTTACCTTCTGTTTTTACTTCATGATTGCTGGAAAAGTCCAACAACCTTGGTGATTTCTTTCAGGGTGAATTTGGGACCCAAACAGTTAAGCAACCAGTCAGTTTGCTTCCCTGCTGCCTCCCAGCCAAGGAGATGAATGGAATGCACATGAGGTCGCTTGGCAGGCATCCACATTCCTATGGGAACGCTACGGCAGCCAGAGCTTTGGGACAAGAAGCAGCAAATGTGTGGGAGTTATGGGGCAAACTGCAAACGATCCAAAGTCCCAGAAAAATGCATGGAGCCTCTTTGGCCCGAGGATGCTCTGCAAAACACCGGCAAAGCCCCTGCCCTTGCTCAGATTAATGATAGAGGCAGGACTCGGCACTGTCCTGTTCTTTCTTACTGCTGCCAAGGCCTTGAATCATACAGGCCATTTCCAGGACTACTGTGGTTGTGAGGCCATTAAAAGCAGCTCATCAAGGAGTTCCATTTCTTCAGCTGATCTTTATACTGGTTCCTTTTTCTCCCATACTCAAGGAAGTTACCTTGAAGAATTTGTCTCACCCTCTCTTCCTTTCACCTTCCCCATCCCTGTCTTTCTCCTTCCCTGTGAAAGAGGGTTCAAACCCAGTGGCATTTTCATTTTCTTCAAGTATTTCCCTACGTCGTTTAAAATGCCCTCTGGAGACCAGGTGAGCTCCCTCCAATTCCGCATTACAACTCTCTGCAGCTTTTAGAAGAGGCCACATCTGATCAACAATGATGGTGATATGGTGGAAGGTGGACTTTTCATTTAAAATTAGAAACCGTGATCCTCACATATTTTCTCCCAAAGAGCAGGTCATGAGAGGTTTTTTTGTCACCACATTAAAAAAGAAGCTTGAGTCTAGAGTTGTCCAACCAACCAGAGGCCTCTGGGCCTCCCCCAGACATCTCTTATGCCAGTCATGCTGAGAAATACTCCCCACTCAGAGGAGGGAGTCCTGAGTTCTGTTTTACCCTCCCATTAAGGGGACTATGGGACGTGGGAGTCCTCGGCATTTTAGAAGCATTCTCTGTGGTGATTCTGGCTATGAAGACTGTTTTCTTCACTGCCATTAGACTAGAATATGGAGAAAACAGAGTCATTTGAAGCCATGGCGTTCTCTGTTTCATCTTATCCCTAGTTTTTGCAAAGGCAAAGATAAACCAGCAAGTCACTGGCTTTGTTGGTGAAGCCCTGCCTAATAAATGCCCTTGAAAGCAAAACTAGCAGTCTCTCCCAAGGCCAGCAAGCTAGGCTGAGAAGGCAGGCTGCAAGGAAGAGACCGTTTTGAGGAGAAACAGGAGTTTCTTAGGGAAGAAAAGGGGATCTTATTTTGGTCCTGCGGGACACCAAAATCCTAGACACCCTTAGGAGCAGAGGACAAAGAATAAAGGGAATAAGATGTCATGGGAATGATATATCTCAGCTACTGAGTTGAAATCATCTGCCTGGCCCATCATTCACCTTCCTCAGTCGTTGTGTTTCTTTGGCCAAAAACGTAGTTCCTGGCAGCAGTATCTGTAGCAATGCCCCCACTTTCTGCTCAGATCGATCGTGAGTGGATGCTTGACCCAAGCAGACCAAATCAGATTCGGTCTCCCGGGAGTTCAGCTTTGGGATCCAGGGATGCGAGGTGTCCCTGTCAGCCACCACTCAAACTGAAAAGATGTCATCTGGCAGCTGTGGGGTAGCCATCTTCTGTCCTGCGGAGAGAGAAGCCTGAAACTAGCTCTGTAGAGAGAGGAGAACAATGAACTAACCAGGTGAACAGAAACAGAGAATGAGAGAGAGAGACCACACGGGGCCAGACAGAGGCTGAAAGACCCTAAGCCTGGCTCTGGAGGGCATCCTTGCTCGGGCCTGCTCACAGGATCTGCCCCTGGATTCTGCAGTGCTCATTTATTCTTATAATAAATCCCCCCTACACACAATTTTTTTTTTTTTTTTTTTTGAGACAGAGTTTGGCTCGTTACCCAGGTTGGAGAGCAATGGCGCGATCTCGGCTCACTGCAACTTCTGCCTCCTGGGTTCAGGCAATTCTCCTGCCTCAGCCTCCCGAGTAGCTGGGATTACAGGCACGTGCCACCATGCCCAGCTAATCTTTGTATTTTTAGTAGAGACGGGGTTTCACTTTGTTGACCAGGACAGTCTCGATCTCTTGACCTCGTGATCCACCCGCCTCGGCCTCCCAAAGTGCTGGGATTACAGGCGTGAGCCACCGCGCCCGGCCTCCTACACACACTTTTTAAAATTAAGCTAAGACAAGTGGGTTTCTGTTACCTGTAACTAAAATAATATTGGCTAACACAGCACAGAAAGGTCCACAGGTCAAGGCAGGAACAGAAGGAGTTCGGGCAAGGTTTGTATGGCCATGTTTTCTACCTGGACATCAGGATGGGACTGCAGCTGTCCACATGTGGTCTGGACCTCCCTCCTCCACAAAGCGGAGGATTACTTGCTGTTGCTCTCGTACAAAAGTCAGTCGTATACATATTTCTCCTAGCAAAGTTTCAAATAATGAGAAGTAAATACAGAAGTGCCTTAGGTGCAAGTCCAAGGGTAACTGGAGAATAATAAAGGAAAAAGTCCCTATCATCCTCACCCAAGCATCAATCCTACCTCCAAGGTAACCTTTACTAATGCCATACTTTATCCAGTGTTAGATGCCATCACTTGTAAGACACATTCCAGTGTTGGACATGTTAAAAGGTAAAATGAGGTACAGTAGTATGTTGGGTATCCTTCCGCATTTTTTCTTGACATTTCACATGTTCATAGTTTTGGGTAAAGGTATTCATTTTTGTCATTCGTAGACTCATTCTAAGCACATTGTTGTACAACCGCCTTCTTAACATTTCTTGCAGCATTTTGCTTTTCGATAAAAGATTTTGTTCTATCTACCACTGTATCACCAGTGCCAGGATAGGGCTTGTCACATTATAGAAACTCAATAAAGAAAAGTCCAGCTAATGAATGACCGGTCTCCTTAATTCTTCTAATGCCTACATGGTCTTCAATAATATTTATTTAAACTTTCCCCATTAAAGTAATCATTTTGGTTACTTCCTTCTTTTTAATCTTTATAAATAATGCTGTTGTGAACATTCTAGGCCCATCGTGTTTCTATGACCAAAATAATTCTCATTAAGTGTTTACTATGTTACAGTTGTTAATCTAAGTACTTTACACGTAGTAACTTTTTAAATATTTACAACAGCCATCTCAGGTAGGAGCTATTATCATCCCCACTTTTCAGAAGACAAAGCTGAAAAAGAGGCTAAGTTGCAGCAGCAGGGAATAAGTTAACAAGCAGGATTCAGCAAGCAAGCAACCTTGCTCGTGAGGACAGATTCTCACCACTGCGCTCGTTTATCTGGATGAGTATCATGAAATCGACTTACTGTGTTAGAAGGAAAGAACATTTCACTCGAAAAAAATGCTACATCAATTCAAATTCACCCTATTCATATTTGAAAGCACCGGCTTCTCAAACACCCTTGCCAATAACATATGTTATCAGGTTTTAAATCATTTAAAAACATAGGAAAAAAATGTTTATTGTTCATTTGGTTTGTATCTCCTGGTTAACTGGGACATTGAGCTTCTTTTCATTGATTCTTGGCCATTTGTATTTTTCCTGTGAATTCCCAGCTCATTTTCTTTGCCCATTTTTTTTCTTTTGGGTTGTCTTTTAATTTTGATTTTTTGGAACACTGAACATTATTATAAGTGTGACAAAAGTTTTATCTATGTTTCTTTGATATATTTTGTCATTCCAAAGTTAAAAAAAACTGATACAATCAAATTCATCAGTTTCTACACTACACATGGCTTTTGAATTTTGAGATCTTTTTCACCCACAAGGATAAAGTATTCCATTTTTTCTGCTAAGATTTTATTTTTATGTTAAACTCCATATTCCATTTGGAACCTGTCTGGAGGTATAATTTGGGCTCTAGCTTTGTAGACCCAGTGTTCTTATCACTGTTCTCTGACGTGCTGTTTCTTGCATTTTACATTCCCATAAATGCAAGAGTCTAGTTCTAGACTTTCTATCAAGTTTCATTGACCTAATTGTCTATTCCTGTGCCATGACACATATGCAAAGCACCAGAACACAGTCGGCACATAATTAATGTCAGTTATCTCTCTCACCTCCTATTAACCTTCTTATATTCTTTTTCTTTCCATGGTTTCAACCTCTGGAATCATACCTATGATATTTTTCACCTATTTAGGATCTCTCATCCTGAATTCTAGGGTAGACATCTGACTACTCTCGTGTCTAATAAAATGAGATGATGGGGTCACTTGACCAAATCATTTTTATAGCTTTATAGCTATGTACAATATGGCTTCCTCCCAATCCTATTAAACTAGCTAATCTCTCTTTATTGATTAGGATAAGAAACAAGGCTGAATTTCTTCAGGTTGCTTCTGAGGGTTCCTAGAGGTGAAATCATTTACAGAGCTGCTTGTCAATCATTCTGCTCTTGGCAGAGGTCTGAAGTTTTGGGAAAAGATCCAGAGATAACGTCCCATCATGGCTGTGTGTGCCATCTGTGTCCTTTCTGTCAGCTGGGTCAGGTTGTATCCTTCAGTCTCCTCGAGGCCATGGGGTATGCTGCCCTTGCCCTTTCTCTCTTTACATAAAGGCGACGCTTCGGTCACCATATTCCAACCCAGTTCTGGTCTCCACGGTACCAATAAGACTATAAAATCATACTTATGCAATAAACAATCATCTCAGATCTGTTCTGCAAGTTACCAAATTTCCACACATAGATATTTTAATATTTAGGACGATAATACAGTAAGACCTCACTTAACATCATCAATTGGTTCTTTGAAACTGCAAGCGAAACAACATGTAACCAACCCAATTTTACCACATATAAACAAGAGGTAAGTTCCTACAGCATATTTGTGGTCCCCAAAACATTACCAAACTTTTAAACAAAGACCCAAACACTTCTAACATTGAAATATGTGTGAGCTATATCTACATTAAGAAAGATTAATAAAAACAAGCAAGGTAACTGTTTACCCAATTTTTGGTAAATCAGTGAATGATGGTGGTCATAGTGGTGATGCATTAAATTAAGAAATAAGTGCTTCCAAAGCGAAGATTGTCAGAAACACCTCCTCCCACCACATGGTTCCAAACCAACAATTACAAATATGCCAGGTTTGCAGAGCTTTTTTGTGTTGCACTGTTTATTGTTATGTTTTTGTATGACTATGATAGACTTGACGAATATTCTTTTGACAATAATTGGTATTCATTTATTCATTCCTTTTCCAACCCATTTATTGCAGTGCAGGGTCACAGGTGGCCAGAGCCTGTCTCAGCAGCTTAGGGTGGAAGACAGGAAGCTGCCCTGCACAGGACATCATCCCATCACAGAGCTCACCCACACACACCCACATTCCTAACACTAGGACCATTTAGACACACCAATTCACCTAGCAGGCACAACTCTGGGATGTGGGAGGAAACCAGAGTCCCCAGAGAAACCCCATACAGAAATGGGAATGTGCAAACTCCACACAGACAGTGGTTCCAGCAAGAGAGTAATTTTTTTTCTCAACAACATTATAAGGAAATGAGTTGAAAGAAATGACATTATTCAAGGACCTGCTGCACTCTCTTCAACTCCTGCCCTAACTGTTTCTTGGTATAACACATGTGGCTAAGAGCATGGCTCCTGCATCCAATCTGCTGGGTCTGAATTCCAGCTCCCTCAAGAAAACAGCTGTGCAACTTCAAGACTTTGTCAACCTCAGCTTCCTCATTTATAAAGTAAAGGTGACAATGATAATATACCCATCCTGTAGGGTTGTTGTAAAACTAGATGAATAATTGTAAAGTACTTAGAACACTGCCTGACACGTTGTAAAAAGCTTGAAGTGAAAGATTTCTTAGATGAAAGAAATAGGTTGACGCACCATACCTTGCCTACATTTTCATTAATCTCCCCATGTCATTCATTTTTCCTGTTCTACATAACAATTGGCTTATGTTTCTCCCCCCTTAAATTTCCACTTGAAGATAGTCTTTAAATATGTCAACTAGATTCAGAACATGGTTTTTTCATTCTCCATAGATGCCCTGCAGAAATTGATAAGATGAATAATCTCACAGAAATAGTAGCAGCTGAAGTAATGATATTATTAAAGAAAGAAATTTGAAGGTCTATGTGAAGAGAACTTTTTAATTCTCCTGAAGGATACAAAATATGACATGCCTCAGTGGCAAGATAAACCACAATCTAAGTAGGAAGACTCATCGCAAGGATGTCAGTGGTCCCTGAGCTTATTTCTACATTAACTCAATGAAAATACCAGTGAGTTTTTCAGGACTAAACAAGGCAATTCTGAAGTTTGTGTGAAAGACAAAAACAAAAATATCTAGGAAAACTTAAAAAGAAAAATGTGGAGGGAACTAAGATTGGCAGATTTTTAAAAATCATTATGATTATTTGAGACAGGGTCTCCGTCACACAGGCTGGAGTGCAGTGGCGCCATCACTGCATCCTCAAACCTCCAGGGCTCAAGAGATTCTCCTACCTTAGCCCCCCAAGTAGCTAGGACTACAGGTGGCCACCATACCTGGCTAATTTTTAAATTTTTTGGAGAGACAAGGTCTCACTATGTTGCACAGGCTGGTCTTGAATTCCTGGGCTTAAATGATCCTATTACTTCGGTGATTGTGAAGTGATACCTCAAATCATTGGCAAGAGATTGACCATTCAAGTGATTGTATTGGAGGAGCTATGTATTTATCCTGAAAAAACATATACAGTTGATTCTCATGATGAGCAATAGTTCTATAAAGATGCTGCAAACAAGAATTAGTGAATACTGAACCATTGCTACTAGTGGAAATGCCAGGTTAGGTTTCTTCAAGCCTCCGGTCACATTTTTTTTTTAATCAACTCATTAATCCATAACCTTGTTTTATGTGTTTCTATTAATGTCACCTTCGTTAATATATATTGTTGATTCATTAAAATTGAACTCGTGGCCAAAAGCACTGTAACTCATGCTTGAACAAAGCTAATCCTACACATATATTTGCTCTGTAAGGCAGGTGGGAATATGAGATAACACTTCAGCACTATACTTAGGCACCAACAAACAGCACAAAAAATGTGAAAATGTCATACTAAATAGGCTGGAAGAAGCCCATTTGTTTATAGTACCACAGAAGGCAGAGCATCAGTTGTTCAACCTTAACTGGGAACACGCACACGTCAGAAACTCAAATGTTTTGCCACTACTTGTATCAAGTATGACTGCAAAAATACTGAGTACAGATTTTAGGGTTATAAATACATTTTAGCAAGTAGATGAATTCACAAGTACAGAATCTGTGAATAATGAGAACAGACTATAGTTAAATCCAAATTTCACACAATATACGAGAATAAATTCCAAAAGATCAAATCTTTAAGTGCAAAATAAAATAATCATAAAGTAGTAGAGAAAATAGTAGAGAATTTTCTTTATGACCTTGGAACAGGGGTAGAACTTAAATTAAAACATAAACTCTAAAGGCCACAAATAAAGATTGTTAAATTTGACTGCAGTAAAAAAACAAAACAAAACAAAACAAAAAAATGTTTTCAAGGTAAAAAAAAAAAAAAAAAGTACTACAACCAAGGCCAAATTTAACTTATCAAATAATTAAAATAGCAGAAGATAAATGACGAGTCAGGAAAATATTTGTAATTTGTGTGACAGCAGAGGGATAATCTCCCTAGAATATGTCCTGGACATAGACAGAAACACATAAAAACCCCAGCAGAAAAACTGACCAAAAGATATGAAGAATTCACAGAAGAAAATACATACACATTTCATGAAACCTATATAAAAGGCTCAACTTTATTCTTAAGAAGAGCAATGCAGACTAAAGCTATATTTAGGTATTATTTCTCAGTTATAATGGCAAAAATCCAACAGATTTCAGAATGATGTAATAATGTCACTATGAATAAGTATATACTTTATCCTTTTTTTTTTTTTTTCCTTTAGACAGAGTTTTGCTCTGTCACCCAGGCTGGAGTGCAATGACATGATCTCAGCTCACTGCAACCTCTTCCTCCCAGGTTCAAGTGATCCTCCCACCTCAGCCTTCTGAGTAGCTGGGATTACAGGCACCTGCCATCATGCCTGGCTAATTTTTGTATTTTTAGTAGAGATGGGGTTTCACCATGTTGGCCAGGCTGGTCTTGAACTCCCAACCTCAGGTGATCAGCCTGCCTAAGCCTCCCAAAGTGCTAGAATTACAGGCGTGAGCCGCTATGCCCACCTTCTTTCATACATTTCTATTAGGCGTTTTAATTGGTGTCATCCCTAGAGAAGACAAATTGGCAATAATTATCAGAATTCAAACACATAGAGCCTTTTTTTCTGTGAAGTGTGTTTCATTTTTATTTTAAAATTATATATTGATACATAATAGATATAAATATTTTCAGGGTATATATGCTATTTTGATTTTAATTACACATTCATAGAATGTACAAAGATCAGGGTAAAATTGAGATATCTATCACCTTAAATATTTATCTTTCCTTTATGCTAGGAATAAATAATTATTTTCTGCTAGCTATTTGGAAATATACAATAGATTATTGTCAACTGTAGTCACCCTACTAATCTATTGAACAGTAGGTCTTATTTCTTCTATCTAATTATATTTTTGGACCCATTAATCAACATCTCTTCATTCCCTTACCCGTCCCCCCAACTCCCTAACCATTTTCAAAGCCTCGTGTGAGTATAACCTTTTACCCAGAAATTCATCTTAAGGATTTATCCTATACAGGTATACGTCAGAGATGCTATGGGTTCTGTTCCAGATACCACAATAAAGCAAATGTTGAAATAAAGTGAAGCTTTTTTTTGGTTTTGTTTCCCACTGCATATAAAAGTTATGCTTAGGTGAGGCACAGTGGCTCGTGCCTGTGATCCCAGCATTTTGCAAGGCTGATGGGGGAAGATTCCTTGAAGCAAGGAATTGAAGACCAGCCGGGGCAACATAATGAGACCTCATTACTACAAATATTTAAAACTTGGCTGGGTGTGGTAGCACATGCCTGTAATCATGGTTATTCAAGAGACTGAGGTGGAAGGATCACTTGAGTTCTGGAATTCAAGGCAATAGTGAGCTATGATTACACCACTACACTCCAGCCTGGGTGACAGAGCAAGATCCTGTCTCTTTAAAAAAAAAAAAAAATAGGCCGGGCGCGGTGGCTCAAGCCTGTAATCCCAGCACTTTGGGAGGCCGAGGCGGGTGGATCACGAGGTCGAGAGATCGAGACCATCCTGGTCAACATGGTGAAACCCCGTCTCTACTAAAAATATAAAAAATTAGCTGGGCATGGTGGCGCGTGCCTATAATCCCAGCTACTCAGGAGGCTGAGGCAGGAGAATGGCCTGAGCCCAGGAGGCGGAGGTTGCGGTGAGCCGAGATCGCGCCATTGCACTCCAGCCTGGGTAACAAGAGCGAAACTCCGTCTCAAAAAAAAATAAAAATAAAAATAAAATAAAATAAAAAATAAAAATAAAAAAAAATATATATATATATATACACACACACACATATAAATATATACAGTGCAAACATATATGTTTGCACTGTACTGTAGTCTAAATGTGCAATAGCATTATGTCTAAAAAATGTACATAGTTAATTTTTTTTTTTTTTTTTGAGACGGAGTTTCGCTCTTGTTACCCAGGCTGGAGTGCAATGGCGCGATCTCGGCTCACCGCAACCTCCGCCTCCTGGGCTCAGGCAATTCTCCTGCCTCAGCCTCCCGAGTAGCTGGGATTACAGGCATGTGCCACCATGCCCAGCTAACTTTTTGTATTTTTAGTAGAGACGGGGTTTCACCATGTTGACCAGGATGGTCTCAGTCTCTTGACCTGTGATCCACCCGCCTCAGCCTCCCAAAGTGCTGGGATTACAGGCGTGAGCCACCGCGCCCGGCTACATAGTTAATTTTTAAATATTTTCTTGCCAAACAATGCTAACCATCATCTGAGCATCCGGCAATTTGTAATCTTTTTGCTAGTGGAGGATCTTGCCCCCATGTTGATGGCTGCTGACTGATCAGAGTGGGTGGAGTTTGCTGAAGATTGAGGGAGCTGTGGCAATTTCTGAAAATAAGACAGTGAGATTTGCTGCTCAATTGACTCTTTCTTTCATGAAAGATTTCTCTATAGCATGCAATGCTGTTTGATAGCATTTAACCCACAGAACTTCTTTCAAAGTTGGAGTCATCCTCTCAAATCCTACCACCGTTTTATCAATTAAGTTTATATAATATTCTAAATCCTTGAAAGTCATTTCAACAACGTTCACAGCATCTTCACCAGGAGTAGATCCCACTTTAAGAAACTACTTTCTTTGCTCATTCATAATAAAGAAGCAACTCCGCATTTATTCAAGTTTTATCATGATATTGTAGCAATTCAGTCATATTTTCAGGCTCCATTTCTTTTTGTTTGTTTGTTTTTGTTTTTTGGGGACAGTGTCTCACTCTGTCACCCAGGGTGGAGTGCAGTGGCACAATCTCAGCTCACAGCAACCTCCGCGATTATTCTGCCTCAGCCTCCTGAGTAGCTGGGACTATAGGCATACACCACCACACCCAGCTAATTTTGGTATTTTTAGTAGAGATGGGGTTTCACCATCTTGGCCAGGCTGGTCTCAAACTCCTGACCTCATGATCCACCTGCCTTGGCCTCCCAAATGCTGGGATTACAGGCAGAGCCACCGTGCTCAGCCTTTCAGGCTCCATTTCTAATTCTAGTTCCCTTGCTAGCTCTACCACATCTGCAGTTACTTCTACTAAAGTCCTGAACTTCTCAAACCCATCCATGAGGACTGGAATCAACTTCTTCCAAATTACTATTCATGTTGGTATTTTAACCTCCTCCCACAAATTATGAATATATATTTTTTTCTTTTGAGACAGAGTTTCGCTCTTGTTACCCAGGCTGGAGTGCAATGGCGCGATCTCGGCTCACCGCAACCTCCGCCTCCTGGGTTCAGGCAATTCTCCTGCCTCAGCCTCCTAAGTAGCTGGGATTATAGGCACGCACCACCATGCCCAGCTAATTTTTTGTATTTTTAGTAGAGACGGGGTTTCACTATGTTGACCAGGATGGTCTCAATCTCTTGACCTCGTGATCCGCCCACCTCGGCCTCCCAAAGTGCTGGGATTACAGGCGTGAGCCACCGTGCCCGGCTAAATCATGAATATTCTTAATAGCATCTAGAATGGTGAATCCCTTCCTAAAGATTTTCAATTTACTTTGCCCAGCTCCATCAGACGAATCATTCTCTATGGCAGCTATAGCCTTACAAAATGTATTTCTTAAATTAAGTCTTGAAAGTCAAAATTACTCCTTGATCCAGAACATAGAGTAGATGTTGTGCTAACAGGCATGAAAACAGTATTGTAATCTCCTGTACATCTCCATCAGAGCTCTGAGGTGACAAGTTGCATTGTCAATGAGCAGTACTTCTTCCCCCTTAAATGGAGTCTAGCTTTGCTGCCCAAGATGAAGTGCTCTGGTACAATCTCAGCTCAGTGCAACTTCCACCTCCTGGACTCAAGCAATTCTCCCATCTCAGCCTGTCAAGTAACTGGAACTACAGGCACACACCACCACACCAAGCTAATTTTCGTATTTTTTGTACAGATGTGTTTCATCATGTTGCCCAGGTTGGTCACAAACTTCTGGGCTCAAGGGATCTGCCCATCTTGGCCTCACCAAAGTGCTGGGATTACAGGTGTGAGCCACCACACCTGGCAGAGCAGTACTATTTTGAAAGGAATTTTTCTGAGCAGTAGGTCTCAACAGTGGGCTTAAAATATTTAGTAAACCATGCTGTAAACAGATGTGCTATTATCTAGGCTTTATTGTTCCATTTATGGAGTGCAGGCAGAGTAGATTCAGCATAATTCTTAAGGTCTCTAGAATTTTTGAAATGGTAAGTGATCACAGGCTTCAACTGAAAATTACCAACTGCATCAAACCCTAACAAGAGAGTCAGTCTGTCCTTTGAAGCTAGGCATTGACTTCTCTCCTCTCTAGCAACAAAAGTCCTAGCTGGCATCTTCTTCCCATAGAAAACTTATTTCTCTACATTGAAAATCTATTGTTTAGTGTAGCCACCACCATCTATTATCTTAGCAAATCTTCTGGATAACTCGCTGCAGCTTTAACATCATCAGCACTTGCTGCTTCCTCTTGTACTTTTACATTATGGAGCTGGCTTCTTTCCTTAAACCTTATGAACCAACTTCTGCTATCTTCCAACTTTTCTTCTGCAGCTCCCTTGCCTCTCTCAGCCTTCACAGAATTGAAGAGAGTTAGGGTCTCCTCTGGACTAGGCTTTGGTTTAAGAGAATATTGTGGTTGGTGTGATCTTCTATCCAGACTTCCCAAATTTTCTCCATATCAGCAATAAGGCTGTTTAGTTTTCTTACTGTGCATTCACTGGAGTAGTACTTTTATTTTCCTTCAATAACTTTTCCATTGCATTCACAACTTAGCTGTTAGGTGCAAGAGGACTTGCTTTCAGTCTATCTCAGCTTGCAATATGTCTTCCTCATTAAGCTTAGTAATTGCTAGCTTTTGATTTGAAGTGAGAGATGGGCAACTCTTCCTTTCACTTGAGCACTTAGAGGCCATTGTAAGGTTATAACTGGCCTCATTTCTGTATTGTTTTGTCTCAGGGAATAGGGAGGCCCAAGGACGGGGGAGAGATGAGGGAATAGCAGGTCAGTAGAGCAGTCAGAACAAACACATTTATCAAGCTTGCTGTCTTACATGGGCACAGTGATTCATAGTGCCTGAAAACAATTACAGTGGTAACATCAAAGATCACTGGTCACAGATCACCATAACAGATATAATAATGAAAACGTTTTAAATATTGCTAGAATTACCAAAATGTGACACAGACACACAAAGTGAGCACATGCCGTTGGAAAAATGATGCCAATAAATTCGCTCCACATAAGGTTGCTACAAACCTTCAGTTTGTGAAAAATGCCAACATCTGCAAAGCACAATAAATCAAAGTGCAGTAAAATGAGGTATGCCTATACTTAGGCACATGCAAAATAACCAACAGACAGGCTTTATTCATTGCATTGTTGTTGGCAATAGCCAAAGATTAGACAGTCTATGGATAAAATACAGATTTAAAACTACGGTTATTTATACAATGGAAAACTGTGCAGTTGCAAAATGCATGAAAAAACTCTTTACAAATTCACACAAAAGGATCACTAAGATATATTATTAAGTGAAAAAGCAAAATGCAGAAGAATATTTTTGCTACCACTTCTATATAAAGGTGAGAAGAAAAAACGTTGTGTGTCCTGGCTTGCATATTCTTAGAAATTTGATGAAAGGATTATTAAGAAACTAATACCAGGAATCACTCATTGTGGGAACTGAGCTGAGCAAATATAGAAACAAGATGAAAGGATATCATCTTATAATTCCTGATAGTTGATGCTTGGGAATGTATTACATACTCAAAAAATTAAACAGAAAATTTTATTTTAAAACAGAAGCATGATAAATTTGATTATAAGATGAAAGCACATTATCCTTTATCAACACAAAAAAACAGAAAGGCAATTACAAACTCTAGAAAGGGAGAAAAATAATAAAAAGCTATACCTACAATAAAGTTCTTATCCAAACTGGAAGCAAACTAAAATTCCTCACGCTTTGTGCAAATGGCATGCTATATGCAAAGAGAATCTATTTAACCTTGATGCTTGGGATGGCATTCAGGACCCATCTATTCCCTGATTTCCAGATTCTTGAGCAGTATAGTCACATCACTGGGTGCCCATTTAAATTAAGCCCAGCCTGTTATACCCTTGGTGAAACTAAGACCAATAGCATTCAACAGGGAAATTACCAATGGGAAAATCACTGTTTGGATAAGCCACCTTGTCTTTCTGTATAAAATCACTAAACTGAAAAAAAAAAAAAAAATCACTAAACTAGACCAGGCATGGTGGCTCATGCCTGTAATCCCAACACACTGGGAGGCTGAGGCAGGAGGAATGCCTGAGCCCAGAAGTTCAAGACCAGCTTGGGCAGCACAACAAGACCCTATCTATCTCCTTTTTTATAAGTAAATTTTAAAAAATTGCTAAACTGTTAAAACTAAACCTAACTATTAAACTTTTTTTTTTCTTTAAAAGTTTCACACTTCTCCATCTGACATGGTCATAATCTAAAAATTCAACCTTGCTTTGGTCATTCTACCAGCCCTACCAGGCTCTGGGAAGACAAGAATGATTCAAAGAGTCAATGGAATAGTATATTCATCTGATGAAAAGCTCCTTGGCCAAGAACAACATTGTTTACCTTCTTACTGCAGTCTCAGTCTGTGATAAGAGAAGAGGAGGTACATGCCAGAGGGTTTCATCTCATTTTCACTACTCTCCTGGAGTTCCAAGAGGAGCCACCCAGATTCTCTCCACTTGACTCAGACAGCATCTGGGAATTCCATGCGCACAATGAAAGCCTTAATTTGTAGATACATGTATGTGATTACAGCATTTTATCATGGAATAGATTCAAGAGCAGGGGGCCAGCAAACCACAACCCATGGACCAAATCTGTTTTTATAAACATGGTTTAATTGGAACACAGCCACACCTGGTCATGTACATATTATTTATGGCCCTTTCACACTGTAACCACAGAGTTGAGTAATTGTGACAGAGGCCATATGGTCTGCAAAGCCAAAAATATTTGTTATCTAGCCCTTTACTGAAAAAGTTTGCTGAATGCTGCCTAAGAGTGTCCTGGACTGGTATCCAGCCAATTCCCACTAACAAAATCAGACAGTTAAAACACATGTAGCTTGACTCATCATCACTAAAAACTGTTTAGCCATGTCTGTGTGTGTGTACATATACACATACATATAGATGTATGGTAGCATGCTCCATTACAAAATAACAATAAGATCACCAACAAAATGTTCATTCAAAGAGACTATAATAATCTTACCCTCATTTTGCTTTCTCACAAGAATCCGATACATTTTACATATCTAAGGGAAAAAGACTTCCAAGTCAGATAGACCCAGTTAAAATCAATTCTCTCATATTCTGATTGCAGAACCCTGAAAGAGTCTTAACCTTCCTTCAGCTCTAAATTCCCTTCTCTGGATCATGGGAATAGTCTTACCTTCCTTACAGGGAGGATCAATGGGATACCACATGCAATGTGCACTACGGGTAATCAACACTCAGTAATTGGTGATTGTTAATGTTACTACATCCATCTTCATCTGCCTGAATCCCACTCTTTTTTTTTTCCTTTTTTCATTCCCAGGTCATATTACCCAAACTTTATTTCCTTTAATTATTGACAATTTATTTTATTTATTAATGCCCTTCCTCTTATCTGTATTTACATACTTTTTTGTGTGTGTTTTTTGAGACAGAGTCTCACTCTGTCACCCAGGCTGGAGTGCAGTGGCGTGATCTCAGCTCACTGCAATCTCCACCTCCCAGGTTCAAGTGATTCTCCTGCTTCAGCCTCTTGAGTAGCTGCGATAACAGGCACATGCCACCAGCCCAGCTAATTTTTTGTGTGTTTTTAGTAGAGACGGGTTTCACCATATTGGGCAGGCTGGTCTCAAACTCCTGACCTCATGATCTGCCCACCTTGGCCTCCCAAAGTGCTAGAATTACAGGTGTGAGCCACGGCGCCCAGCAGATTTTTTTTTTAAGAACTGGGGTATCGCTTTGTCTCCCCGGCTAGAGTGCAGTGGTGCAATCATAGCTCACTGCAGCCTGTAACTTCTGGGCTCAAGCCATCTTCCTTTCCTACTTCAGCCTCCCAAGTAGCTGGGACTATAGGTGTACGCCACCATGCCTGGGAATTTGCTTTACTTGTTGTAGAGACCAGGTCTTGCAGTCTTGCCCAGGCTGATCTCAAACTCCTAGGCTCAAGCAATTCTCTCACCTTGACCTTTCAAAGTGTTGAGATTACAGTCATGAGCCACCCCTCCTGGCCAGGTATTTATTTAACTTCAAATTACTGAGGGCTGGAAGCTTCAGTAAGTTGCCATTAATTAATCAGAGAAAAGATGTAGTTATCTGAAAGATTTTATTTATATAAATATATATACTATCTTTCAGATATCTTTACATATTTTTTATTAAAAACAAAAAATTTTGAAAAAGAAAACTTTAATTTCTTTTTTGTCCAATGCCCACTCAGATACTTTATATATTTTGATGTATAAAAATATACATGTCATTTTTTATATATGCACACTTCAAAATTAATAGCTAATACTATAAAAACACAAAGAAATCTTCACATCCTATGAATGAAGAGGAATCCAAAAATCAGAACAATAAATATGGAAAATGACTCGAAATTCTTAGAGAATAGGAAAGAGATACTTGTTTCAATAACATAAGGATTTGGGTTTCTACGCTTATGTGAGAACAGAAAAGTCTCTTGTGATACTGGGAGCTGGAACTGAGATATCTACACAAAGCTTGATATCTTCCACGGAAGAAAAAAACTACCCATCAGCATCCAAGCTGTATTAGTCCATTTTCAAATTGCTAAAAAGAACTATTTGTGACTGGGTAATTTATAAAGAAAAGGGACTTGACTCAGAGTTCAAAGGGGAAGCAAGGCATGTCTTGCATGGTGGCAGAAGAGAGAGCACAAAGTGGGAACTGGTACACCTTTAACCCATCAGATCTTGTGAGAACTCACTCGCTATCATGACAATTACATGGGGGAACCACCCCCATAATCCAGTCATCTCCCACCAGATCCCTCTTTTGACCATAGGGATTACAATTTGAGATGAGATTTGGGTGGGGACACACACCAAACCGTATCACAAGAATTATGAAAAAGTTTGTGAGTCTTTGCTTGGGCTCTAGGTTGCAAAAGGAAAACTCTCAACAACTTAAAAATGTGGACCAACACTATACATTTGTTTCAACTTCAAATTTACATTCTCCATGTGATCTGAGGATACCAAAGATGTCCGATGTCTAAAAATAATTATTTTAGTTATGTTTGTTAGCTCGTTTTCAATGGATTTTCATCTATGGAAATTCTGCGAAGTTGAGAAATTAACATAATCTGGTAGAAGGAAGCACAAAACTACGCTTGAGGAACATTCTGTCAACACAGGCTGCACAGGATTCTGACAGAAAAAGCAATGTAATCAACAGGAATCGTAGATATAGTCTGCATCCATAAAATAAGTACTCTTATAGTTATTAAAGATGAGGACTTCTATAGAGAACCCAGAAATAAATCCATACATCTACAGTGAACTTATTTTTAACAAAGGTGCCACGAATATACATTAGAGAAAGGACATGTAAATGCTGCTGGGAAAACGATATTCATTTTCACAAGTATGAAGCTATACCCCTATCTCTTACCATATACAAGAATCAAATCAAAACTAATTAAAGACTTAAATCTAAGCCCTCAAACTAAGAAACGAATGAAAGAAAACATTGGAGAAACTTTTCATGACATTGGTCTGGGCAAAAATTTCTTGCTTAATACCCTAGAAGCACAGGCAACGAAAGCAAAAAAGTACAGATGAGATCACATCAAGTTAGAAAGATTCTGCACAGCAAAGAAAATAGTCAACAAAGTGAAGAGCCAACCCACAGAATGGCAGCAAACATTTGCAAATTATCCATCTGACACAGGATTAATAACTAGAATATATAAGGAGCTCAAACAACTCATGGGAAAAAAAATCTAATAATTGGATTTTAAAATAGGCAAAAGGTCTGAATAGACTTTTCTCAAAAGGATGCATACAAATGGCAAACAGCTATGTGAAAAGGTGATCAACATTACTGATCATCAGAGAAATGAAAATTAAAACTACACTGAGATACTATCTCACTCCAGTAAAAATGGCTTTTTTTTTTTTTTTTTTTTGTGAGACGGAGTTTCGCTCTTGTTACCCAGGCTGGAGTGCAATGGCGCGATCTCGGCTCACTGCAACCTCCGCCTCCCAGGTTCAGGCAATTCTCCTGCCTCAGCCTCCTGAGTAGCTGGGATTACAGGCACGAGCCACCATGGCCAGCTAATTTTTTGTATTTTTAGTAGAGATGGGGTTTCACCATGTTGACCAGGATGGTCTCGATCTCTTCACCTCGTGATCCGCCCGCCTCGGCCTCCCAGAGTGCTGGGATTACAGGCTTGAGCCACCGCGCCCGGCATAAAAATGGCTTTTATCTAAAATACAGTTAATAAGGAACGATGGTGAGGATGTGGAGGAAAGGGAACCCTTGTATACTGTTGGTGGGAATGAAAATTACTACAACCACTATAGACACAATATGGAGGTTTTTCAAAAAACTAAAAATAGGACTACCATATGATCCAGCAATCCCACTGCTAGGTATGTACCCAAAAGAAAGGAAATCAGAATAGTGAAGAGATATCTGCACTCTATGTTTATTGCAGCACTATTCACAATAACCAAGATCTGGAATCAACCTAAGTGTCCATCAGCAGACTAAGCGATAAAGAAAACATGATACATATACACAATGGAGGGTTATTCAGCTGTGGAAAAGAATGAAATCCTATCATTTGAAACAACATGGATGGAACTGGATGACATCATGTTAAGTGACATAAGCCAGGCACAGAAGAGAAAAGCTTTGCATGTTCTCACTCATTTGTGGGAGGTAAAAATTAAAACAATTGAACTTGGAGATAAAGAGTAGAATGATAGTTATCAGAGGCTGGGAATGGTCATGGTGGAAGAGGGAAGTGAGTATGGCTAATGGATACAAAAATACAGTTACATAGAAAGAATACAGTCTAGTATTTGATAGCACAACAGACTGACTACAGCCAAAAATAAAAAAGAAATTTAAAAAGATAAGGACTTCTACATTTGGTCAATGTGGAATAATAGAGATTGGATATTCCCTCCCATCGGAGGAAGGGACAAAACACATGAAACCATTATTTTCAGATGTTGAACATCAGGCAGTTCTGGACAGTGACATCTGAGAGAGGGAAAACAGAACATTCTAGCTTACTGCCTTGAAGGAGTTTCCAAGTCACTATACAAGAAGAGAGAACCCAGGCAGAGGTTATCAGTCTCCTTGAGCTGAGAAGGAACAGCTGGAAGATAGGGAGGCTAAGGTGGCTAGACCGCACAGGACGGAGCACCAGAAAAGAGAGGGGTACATCAGGAGCAAGCTCCAGAGATCTTCAAAGCCGTAAGTGTTCAGCTGAGGACAGATCAGAGAATGCAGGTGAAGAAACTACCCAAGGATGAGGAAAGAATCAACCAAAAAGAGCACAAGAAAAATCTCCAGAGTTCACACAGAGCCAGGAATAGTTCATATTCCTACCAGCCAGCACGGAAATCCTCATAATTGAAGGACATTGAGTAAAGTACTTAAAAGGATGTCATCTCACTAGTGATATCAAGATTGAGAATGAAGAAATTCGCCATGGATAAAGAGGGATACGTAATAACAATGATGATAATGATGATAGTGGTGGTGATGATGATGATGATGAAGGGATCATTTCAAAAAAAGGATGACGAGTTGAGAACATATAGATGAGAGTCTAGAAAAGCCAAGATGGCTAGTATTTGCAGGATAGAGGACCAGAGAAGAAAGAATATCACAGAACAGGGGGATCTGTAGCGGGTACCTATAGGAAGACAGCCTGTTATACAACAAGACTGATGCCATCTTGAAGTGAAATGCCATGATGATCCCTGTTTGACCCCAACATACCAACGTGTTCTGCAGTAAGATCTTTAAGCAATGCCTCTAGCATAGATAATCCCTCATAAAGATGCTTATCTAATCTTCCCCGTGGTTGCAAGTTTTGCAGGAAAATTTGAGGCATAACAAGCTGCACGTTTCTTTACCTTAAAAACTTGCTACAAAAGGACATTTTCTGGAGTGCAGGTGTGGGGAGTCTACCATCTCACAGCTGCCTGAGACCACTTTTATTTGGAAGCTCCTATTAAAAGTTTCTTTCTGAGAAACTAGATGTCAGCATTTTTCTTCAGCCTATCAGCTCCCTCGCCATTTGAGGGTAGGTGTGCATATACTTGCTCACTATGGAACAGTACCTTTGAGTATTCAGCTGAGTATAATAAACACATGTGTGTGGGAAAACTAGACAAGGCGGGGGAAAGAAACACCAAAAGTTTTAGAAGTAACATTGTCCAGTGCTCACATACAGCTGTACATGATGCCTTTCCCCTTCAGCCAGACTGAAAAACTTTATGATCCTTGGAGTGTAAGACAGAATACACAGAACAGTCTTGCCTCAGTAGTGGAAAAGAATTAGTCCTCTACTGAGTACTGCTCCAGGTTTACATAATAAATCTTAAAGGCAAAACCTGAAAAGATCAAATGCAAGTAACTTAACTGTGTCCCAGAACAAAGAGCAATAACATTTTATGGAAACACAAAAATACACATTAACCATCATGGAAAAATTCACAATATCTGGCATCCAATAAAAAATTCCTAGATACGGGCCGGGCGCGGTGGCTCAAACCTGTAATCCCAGCACTTTGGGAGGCCGAGGTGGGTGGATCATGAGGTCAAGAGATCAAGACCATCCTGGTCAACATGGTGAAACCCCGTCTCTACTAAAAATACTAAAAATTAGCTGGGCATGGTGGCGTGTGCCTGTAATCCCAGCTACTCAGGAGGCTGAGGCAGGAGAATTGCCTGAACCCAGGAGGCGGAGGTTGCGGTGAGCCGAGATCGCGCCATTGCACTCCAGCCTGGGTAACAAGAGCGAAACTCTGTCTCAAAACAAAAACAAAACCAAAAACAAAAACAAAAAATTCTTAGATACAAAAAAAGGAGGGAAATATGATTTGTAATGAGAAAAAATGAATTGAAAACAAACCATAACTGATAATAGCTATTAGATATAGCAAGCATAGTCATTAAAAGTTACAACTATATGCCACATGTTTAAAAAGTTAAGTAGAGATATGGAAGATATAAAAAAGAACCAAGTAAAAGAAGAAAACTACAATGCGTAATGGCAAATACGTCGGGTAGGATTAATAACAAATTGGATTTTGCAGAAGAAAAAATTAGTGAACCTGAAGATGTAACAACAGAAACTATGCTAATTTAAAAGAGAGAGAGAGAGAGAAAAGGGAATTTTAAAAAAATGAGCACAGCATCAGTGAGCTACAGGAAAACTTCAAGTGGCTTAATGTACTTGTAATAAAATCAGTAAAGAAGAGGAAACATAGGAGGGGAAAAAATGTTTGAAGAAATAATGATCATAATTTTTCTCAATTTGATAAAAATCTTAGTCCTACAAGATCCAAGAATCTCAAACTCTAAGCACAAGAAATAAGAAGAAAAGCATTCCAAGGCCCATCATAATCAAATTGTTCAAAACCAGTGATGATTTTAAAAGGCAAACTTAAAAGCAGCCAGGTTAAAAAAAAAATAAAAATCACCAATAAGTAACATATGAGGGAACAAAGATAACTCTCCAGAAATGATGTAAGTGGAAAGACAATAGACAACAGCTTCAAAATGCTGAAAAAAATTAACTGTCAGCCTCAATCTTTATATTCAGCAAAAATATCTTTCAAAAACAGAGGTGATTCAAGATCAAGGAGCTGGCAGGAAGAAGAAAAAATCAGAAGGTAATATTGGTTTTCCAGATATTCAAAAACTGAAAGATTTCACCATGAGCAGACCCACACTACAAAAAATATTAAAAGAAGTCTTTCAGATAGAAGCAAAGAGATATTAGATTAAAATACGAATCTACACAAAGTAAGAAAGCACAGTAGAAGTAACTACACAGGTAAATATACAAGACTATTATATAAATGCCTATGAAAGTCTTTTTATATAAATGCCTATGAAGGTCACTGATTCTTTAAAGCAATATCTAATATGAGATTTATAATATGCAAAAGCAAAATATATGACAATAGCACAAAGTTTAGGAGGAAAAAAGTAAAAGCATGCTACTGAAAGTTTCTTACACCATATGTAAAGTGGTAAAATGTCCCTGGAACATGGAATGTGATAAATTACAGATGTGTATAATAAACCTTAATAAACCTTAAAATCCTTCTAAAATAATAAAACAAAATGTTATCGCTTATAATCCAATATTGGAAATAAAATTAATTTATAAAAATATTCAATTAATTTTTAAAGAATTAGAAAGAGGGAAAAAGGAACAAAGACTAGATGGGACATATATTTTAAAATAGCTTGATGATTTATAACTGACCATATCATTAATCATATTCAATGTAAATGGTCTAAGTATTCTAATTAAAAGGCAAATGTTGTTAGATTCGATTTTAAAATTGTGAAGCCTAATTATACGCTGCCTATTAAAAATGAACTTCAGGCCGGGCGCGGTGGTTCAAGCCTGTAATCCCAGCACTTTGGGAGGCCGAGGCGGGTGGATCACGAGGTCGAGAGATCGAGACCATCCTGGTCAACATGGTGAAATCCCGTCTCTACTAAAAATACAAAAAATTAGCTGGGCATGGTGGCGTGTGCCTGTAATCCCAGCTACTCAGGAGGCTGAGGCAGGAAAATTGCCTGAACCCAGGAGGTGGAGGTTGCGGTGAGCCGAGATCGCGCCATTGCACTCCAGCCTGGGTAACAAGAGCTAAACTCCATCTCAAAAAAAAAAAAAAAAAAAAGAACTTCAAGGCTAGGCACGGTGGCTCACGCCTTTAATCTCAGCACTTTGGGATGCCAAAGTGGGTGGATCACTTGAGTTCAAGACTGGTCTGGCTAACATGGTGAAACCCTGTCTCTACTAAAAATACAAAAAATTAGCCAGGTGTGGTGATGTGCGCCTATAATCCCAGCTACTCGGGAGTCCGACGCAGGAGAATCGCCTGAACCCAGGAGCCAGAGGTTGCAGTGAGTGGAGATTGTGCTACTGCACTCTAGCCTGAGCAACAGAGCAAGACTCTTATCTCTAACAAAAAAAAAAAAAAAAAAAAAAAAAAAAAAAAAGTACTTCAAATATAGACACACATAAGTTAAAAGTAGGCAGGTGGAAAAACATTCAGCATGCAAACATTAATTCCGAGAGTTGGAATGACTATAATCATTAGACTGAGTAGATTTCAGGCTAATGTCTATTTCTAGGAATAAATAAAGTTATTTTTACTAGTTGCTCCAGGGATTACAATACACATGACTAACCTCTCATGGGCTCCTTAGAATATTTTACCGTATCAATTAAAATGTGCATGTCTTACAACCACAATGTTCTTTTCACTCCCCCACTTCTTGTTAAAGTTGTCATAGGTATTATATCTAGACACACTGAAAACCCTACCAAACAATCATTACATATACCCAGATAATACCATTTCTGTTATTCTTCCTTAATTCTGAAGTTTCAGGGATCCCTCTGGTATCATCTCTCTTTAAACTGAAAAACTTCCTTTAACATTTTCTAAGACCTGTTCAGCTTAGTAAATTCTCTTAGTTTTTCTTCATCTGTAAGTGTCTTATTTCTCCTTCCTTCTCAATTAATAATTTTACTGGATAAAGAATTCTGGATTAACAGTTTTCTTTCTTTAAAGATTTTATTCTACTATTCTTTGGCCTTCAAGAATACTCATAAGAAATCCATAGTCATAAAAATAATTGTCCCCCTTTATAGACTATGTCATTATTTTTCTGGATGCTTTCACATTTGTTTTTTTTTCTTTTTCTCTGATTTTTGGAGCTTTTTCTATGATGCATAGATAGGCTTTGTTTGTTGGTGTTCTTCAGTTTTTCTTGCTTGGGGTTCAGTGATCTTCTTGAAATATAAACTTAAATCTTTTACCAAATTTAGGAAGTTTTTTTGCTATTATTTCTTCAAATATTTTTTCTGAATCCATCTCTCTTCTGTTTCTGGGACTTCAATGATATAAATATTAGATCTTTTGATAAGATCTCACAAACTCTGGAAGCTCTGTTCGCTGTCAATCTTTTCTCTTTGTTTTTTCAAATTAGATCATTCCTATGGCTCCATTTTCAAATGTCATCTTCATTTTGTTATTGGGCTCATCCAGTGAAGTTTTTATTTCAGATAGTGCATTTCTCAGTTTTACAAGTCCCAATTGGGTCTATTTCTATTTCCATATCAAAGGCTTTTATTTCTCTATTCACTTCAAATTATAAAAGCTGCTTAAAGCCATTGATAATTCCAACATCTGGATCACTTTGGGATTAGCATCTCTTTGTCTTTTCTCTTGAGAATTGATCACATATTCCTAGTGTTTTACACATTGAGTAATTTGGGATTCGTCTGGATAATTTGAATGTTACATGTGAAACTGGGTTTTGTTAAAACCCCTGAAGAAGGTTGAGCTTGGCAGTGAATCTGGTAAGATCAAGACTGTAAATTTTGTTTCATTTTTCTAGGGGCTGCGCTTCTAACGCAAATTTTAAAAGCCTTTGCTATACTTCTGGTGAGTTTGCCCCATGTGTGCACCATTAGTCCAGGACTTAGCTGTGAATTACATTCTAGTTCAGTCCTCAAATCTTATGCTATGCTTCTCCCAGCCTGTTTCACACATGCCCAGCTGACGGATGACTTGTATTGGTTCATACGGAATCAGGGAAATCTCCAGCTCTCTTTTCCTCAGGATTTCTCCCACACTTTCCAGTCCTGAGGTCCCACCTTTTTTCATTTCTTTGACTAGAAATACATGCTTCTCTCCTGAGTTTTAGCCTCTGTGCTTTCACACAGTTTCACATTACTGGAACCACACCCAGAGTAAAGTGATGAAATAAAACAGAGCGTGCTCCAGACTCTCACACCACAGGAATCCCTTATTCTGGCTTCTCTGACCAGAGAGGTAAGTTTCCTCTTAAGGTTTTGAGTATCTATGCTATGACCACCACCACTACAGCAGGGAGCTTCACAAATGGGGCTGCTGAAAAAAGATAAAAGAAAAACAGCTGGGATTTCCCCCCGCACTTTCTGGCTTGCAGGAATCTCCTTTGGTCTTCCGGTCAGATGGGGAAGGCCTTCTCTAAGTTTTGTGGTTCGGACTTGGCTACACAGCGCTGCCACTGGGGCTACCTTTGGATCAAACCTTGAAGACCAAGGGAAAAAAACCAGAAAACTCCTTCCCATACTGCTTGTTCTTCAAGATTTGACTTTTTTCCCCAATCTGACTACCAGTGTTTATTTTTCAGAGTCTTCAGGTAGTTTCTTTTTTGAAAATTCTATCCAGTGTTATTAGTTATAATCCGTGGGGGAAGATAGACTATAGTGGCAAAGTGAGTTCACTTTGGCTAGCACCAGAAGCCACAAAAATAAATGATGAAGTCAGGCAAAGATTACAAACATACACTTGACAGTGGCAGATAACCATAATGTCTGATAAACCTATGAAAGCATATTGACCTTCATTTAAGATCAGGAAAAAGAAGTTAGTTTGATAAAATTTACACACAGCAGTTTGGAAAAATTTTTATCACCTGATAACATCCAGAGTAGAAGATGATATAAGAAAACAGGAGTAGAATTATTTTATAGTTTAAGTAGAATTATAAATTAGTATAACCAATTCCTAACCAAAGTCATAATATAGGTTAAAATAATTAAAAGAGACTATCATATGCAACTTCACAGCTAGAAATTTGGAAACCTACAGGAAATATATTATTTTCTAACAAAATACAAATTACCAACATTAATGCAAGAAATCGTAAAAAGACTGAATACATCAATTATAAAAGCTGTTGGAAAATGACAAGAAAACTACCTTTGAAAGTAATACTAAATCCAAATGATTTTAGAATTGAGCTTTATCTAAGCTATTGGGCAAATTATTTATAATACTGTTTAAATTATTTCAGACCACATAAAAATATGGAAACCTCTTGAACTTATTTTACTAGTAAGCATCTTAATAACCAAATTGCCTGACGATAGTATGAAACAAAGAAGATCAAGCTCGCCCATGTTTCTAGAAAAAGTCTTAATCAAAATAATAGCAAAAAATACTGCAGGATATAAAATAACACAATGTGACCAAATAGGGTCTATTTTGAGATCCAAGGAGGTCATAACAGCAAGATGTTGATAAATGTAATATATTACATAAAGAAATCAAAGAGCAAAAACTTTATCATTAGGCATCATCATCATCATCATTAAGAACATCTTAATCAAGATGTTCAAGATTAAGAAGCATAGCTGAGAGGGACCCCAACGGATTGTCTTTTAAGTCACTGAATTCCTGTTGTGTATGATCCACACCTCATGTGTTCTTCTTCATTACATAAACCAATACATTTTCTTTTTTTTTTCTTAAGCTAGTTTGAGTTGGAATGCTGTCACTCACAACTAAGCATATTTACTGCTAGGCAAGTGACTCACTCACACCTGTAACCCCAAGACTTTGGGAGGCTGAAGAGGAAGGATTACTTGAGACCAGCCTGGGAAAGCGTAGCAAGACATCATCCCTAAAAAAAAAAAAAATTTTTTTTAATGAAAACTAGCCAGGTATAGTGGCACATGCCTGTAGTCCTAGCTATTCAGGAGGCTGAGGCAGGGGAGCCACTAGAACCCAGGAGTCTGAGGCTGTAATGAGCTGTGATTGTGCCACTGCACTCCAGCCATGACTACAGAGCAAGACCCTACCACTAAAAACAAAACACAACAAAAAACAAAATAACAGAAATAATGTATACCGATACAAGCATCAACAGAAAAATAGTTAATAAAACAATTTTCCTAAAGTAGCCACGTACAACATAAATATTTTAAAGTCAGTAGAAAACCATCACACATTGTTAGTAGGAATGTAAAACAGTACAGCCCCTTTGGAAAACAATTCGGTAGTTTCTCAAAAAGTTAAACACAAGATTACCATATAGCCCAACAATTCCACTCATATGTATCTACCCCAGAGAAATAAAAACATACGTCCACACAAGAACTTCATGCGAATGTTCACAGTAACATTATTCCTAATACTCCAAAACTGGAAAGAACCTAAATGTCCATTACTGGTAAATGAACACAGGAAATGTGGCTTAACCATACAGGGAAATACCATTCAGCAGTAGAAACAAAATACTAACACACACTATAGCATCAATGAACCTTGAAAAACTTTATGCTAAGTAAAAGGAAGCCAGACACAAGAAACAACATACAGCAAGATTTCATTTACATGAATTGTTCAGAAAATCTATAGGGATAGAAAGTAGACTGGTGTTCCCTAGGGGCAGGGACTGGGATTTACTGTAAATAAACATAAAATATATCTTTGAAGAGTGAAAATATTATAAAACTAATTTATGGTGATATCAAAATGGCAACATTTTGATAACACTAAATGTTACCAAAAATCATTAAATTGCACAGTTGAAATGGATATAATACTACAAAATATAACTCAATAAGGTCATTAAAAATTAAAGATAAGGCCAGGAACGGTGGTTCACATCTGTAATCCCAGCACTTTGGGCAGCCAGTGCAGGTGGATCATGAGGTGAGGAGTTTGAGGCCAGCCTGGCCAAGATGGTAAAACCCATCTCTACTAAAAATACAAAAATTACTCAGGCATGGTGGCGGGCGCTTGTGGTCCCAGCTACTCAGGAGGCTGAGGCAGGATAATTCCTTGAACCTGGGAGGCGGAGGTTGCATTGAGCTGAGATCACACCACTGCACTCTAACCTGGGCAACAGAGCAAGACTCCATCTCAAAAAAAGAAAAATTAAAGATAAAACCAATAGGTTCCTGATATGCAAACTAAAAGTAAAATAAAATAAAATAAAGATAGAAGAACACATTCCATTCACAATTATAGAAAGTCATAAAGTATCTAGGAATAATATAACCAGAAATGTTTGGGACTTAGAGGAAACTACATAATTTTACTAATAAACATTAAATCTTGAATAAAAGCAGAGAACTTGTTTTTTAAAAGTACATTGCACCATCATAAATTTTTCCTAATTTATACTGTAAATTTAATATATTCACAATCAAAATCCCAAAAGGATTTTAAGAGAAGAAACCCTAAAAATGATTGTTAACTTTATCTAAAATTATAAACATATGAAAATAATCAGGAAAATCTTTAAAAAGAAGAGCAAGAAATGGAAACACCCCTACAGTACTATATTATCATAAAGCTACACTCCTTACAACAGTATAATAGAATTTACAGATGTATCAATGGAACAGAATTAAAAGCTAATAAATTAGCAAATAAATATGCAAGTTTAATATCTTATAAAGCAAATTTCAAAGGAAGGGAAAAATATGAAATACTCAATATGTGGTGTTTGGATCTGTGTCAAGTCATTTGGAAAAACATGAAGCGTGATTGTGACCTCACTTCTAACACCAAAATAAAAACCAGATGGATGATACTTTTATAATAGCTGAATGGGAAAGCCTTTTTTAAGCATTTCACAAAGATCAAGGTCTAAAGAGAAAAGGATTATAAATTTGATTGCATTTTAGTTGATAGTATTTAAGAGCTCACTTTATACCACTTTTCTGAGCATTTCATTTAACCTCAGATTAAATGCAAGTAAAGTATTTAATCCACACAACCAACCAGACCTATCGTGTGTTCCTCCTCATAGTCTCTCGGCTTCGTCTGTCTCTTGGACTCAGCCATTTGCTCTGCTTCACTCAGCATCTCAGTCAAAGGACACACCCTTCTGCTGCTTGAGGCTCAGCAGCCACTTATCAGGAGTCGCTGGCCCCTCCTACAATCTCCACACTCAGATGAAATGCCACCGGAGTGGCTGCCCATAGCTGCCAAAAAGCCTGATAATGCAACCCAGTGTGGAAAAGTTAACTCCTAGAGGGGAAATTTTTGACTAGGAAAAGGCAAGAAGCAGAAGGATAAAATCTCTCCTTCCTCCTGCCCACTCACTATGCCGAGACACAGCCAGCCATGCTGCCTATCTGGAGGCTTCATGAACTGACTCACCTGCTGAGCTGCAGTTATGCGTTTGCAGTAATGACAGCAGCCAGTGCAGAAAGGCTTTACTCTACATTGCTTCCCACACTTCACCACCTCCCTTTTCGTTACACCTGTTCTTGCTGCCCTGGGATCACATCTCTCACCTAAAGCATTAGCACTTAATCCATGTCCCAGTGTCTGTATTTTAGGGAATCTAGAGCAGGACATCCAATTTTTCTGATGAGGACACTAATTCACAGACAGGTAAAGAAACTTTAGTTAAAGATCATTCAGCTAGTTACTCATGAAGCTCAGTTTTGAACAAAAGGAAACTCATTAATCTTATACAGTATAACTGCAAAAATCAGAACACAACAGCAAGCATTACCCTTACCGTGAACTATGGAACACTGCTTTTGGGATCAAGATTAAGACAAGACTGCCCATTATTATCATCTGTCTTCAGTATTATACTAGATTATTATACTATTTTACTAGAAATCCTAGCATAATGGCAAACAAAAGAAACAGAACTGATACTACTCACAGATGTTTTGAGTATATATGTAGGTGATATTTTAATCTACAATTATTAGAATAAACTTTAATTATAAAATGTTACTGAGCACAAGGGCAATATACAAATCTCAATTATATTTTATATATAGCAGTGAAAACACAAAACCACAAATATTGCTTTTAATTACATTTAAAATACCCAGGAAAACATCTTACAGTAACTGTGTAAGACACTGACAAACCTGTAAAACATTATCAACAGAAATCAATAAGGATTCCAAAAATGGAGATACAAATCACCTTAACAGATTGTAAGACTCGATTTTATTATGTCATTTCTCAAATTGATCTGTATTATTCAAAGCAATCCTAATTAAAGTCGTAGCAAGGACTTTTTCTGGGGGGAGCTTTCATTGCCTCTTTTTTATTGCATTTTAGGTTTGGGGGTACATGGAAGAACATGCAAGATTGTTGCATAGGTACACACGTGGCAGTGTGATTTGCTGCCTTCCTCCCCTTCACTTATATCTGGCATTTCTCTCCCTGCTGTCTCTCCCCGCTGGCAAGTTTTCTGTTTGGAGGAAGTGGATTTTGTGTGTGTATGCCAAGGGCCAAGAATAAACATAAATGTCCTTGAAGAGGAAGAAATGGAAAGGAAGATGTTCTAACAGATGTTAAGCTACAGGTAACTCATTACAGTATTGGTACAAAGGTTGACAAAAATGAAAAAAAAAAAAAAGGCACAGGCTGTAAGGTAAAATGCCAATGGACTTTACTTCACACCATAACTAAAATCAACTCTAGGTAGATTAAAGGTAAAATGAGAAGGAGAAAACTGTGTAACTTTTTTTTTTTTTTTTTTGAGACGGAGTTTCGCTCTTGTTACCCAGGCTGGAGTGCAATGGCACGATCTCGGCTCACCGCAACCTCCACCTCCTGGGTTCAGGCAATTCTCCTGCCTCAGCCTCCTGAGTAGCTGGGATTACAGGCACGTGCCACCATGCCCAGCTAATGTTTTGTATTTTTAGTAGAGATGGGGTTTCACCATGTTGACCAGGATGGTCTTGATCTCTTGACCTCATGATCCACCCGCCTTGGCCTCCCAAAGTGCTGGGATTACAGGCTTGAGCCACCGTGCCCAGTCGAAAACTATGTAACTTTTAGAAATTAATATATCTTCATTATCTCACAGCTCGACATGATTTTTTTTAAAAAAAGATGCAAAAAGAAAAAAAATAGAGAAAAAGGTAGATAAATTTGACTTCCTTAAAAGTTAGAACTGCAGTTAATCAAAGAGAACTATAAAGAGGTAAAAACCAAGCAACAAATCAGGAGAAGCTATTTGCAACACATGTAACTGGCAAAGGTCTTCTTTTTTGTTTTTTGTTTTTTGTTTTTTTTTTTTTTTTTGAGACAGAGTCTTGCTCTGTCGCCAGACTGGAGTGCAGTGGCATGATCTTGGTTCACTACAACCTCCACCTCCCGGGTTCAAGCAATTCTCCTGACTCAGCTTCCCAAGTAGCTGGGTCTACAGGTACGTGCCACCACGCCCAACTAATTTTTGTATTTTTTTAGTAGAGACAGGGTTTCACCATGTTGGCCAGGATGGTCTCCATCTCTTGACCTGATCCACCCGCCTCGGCCTCCCAAAGTACTGGGACTACAGGCACGAGCCACTGCTCACAGTGGCAAAAGTCTTTTACTTAGAACACCATAGGTTTTGTTTCTAAGACAAACTGTTTTCCACATTTCACTGTCATGGACATTGGAGTGCATCTTATTATCGCTGGCAGGTGACAACATAATCGAAAAAAATTTTTTTCTTAATGTAATACAATGGCATCCTAGATTTGATCGTAAACTGCATATAAAGAACACTGAAGAATCCTTAGGTAAAAGACAATTCAAGACCAAAAATGGACAAATGACTTGAACAGGAACTTCATGAGAGAAAAAACCAAAATGGCCAATAATTATGTGGAAAAAAAATAACCTCATTAAGAATCAGATAAATGCAAATTAAAGCTATAATGATACATGTAGGCAAAAATTTTTAAGTCTGGCAATACCAAGTGTTAGCAAACATTTAAAGAAATGGAACCCTCTCATCTGCCATGGATCAGAAAGTAAATTGATAAACCACTTTGGAGTACAATTTGCATTACCTAGTAAAGATTAACATGTCCAAACCCTATGATTCAATAACCCCTCTCCTAGTTAGACATCATAGGAAAACCTTAATATTCTTACACCAGATAACATGTGTATTTAAAATAGCATCATTAAAAATATCCAAAAAGTAAAAATGACACAAATGTTCATCAACAATCCACTGGCTACACAAATTGATTTCTATCTCTGCAATGGAATATTATACATCAATGAAAATGAATGAACCACTACTATATGCAACAAAATTAATGTATCTCATTCTCAATGCTGGAAGAAAAAAGTTATAAAAATGCATTCAGAATGATTTCTTTCATATAAAGTTCAAAACAGTAAAAATTAAAAGATTATTTAAGAATACGTAGATATGTGGTACAAGTACGAAGAAAAGCAAGACAATGTTTGCCACAAAAGTCAAGGTCATGGTTTCCTATGGTATAGTAGTAAGTACTTGTGACTACGAAGGGGCACAGCAACTTTCAAGGTGCAGGCAATTTTCTGTTTCATATCCTGAGATTGCACCAGTGTTCATTTAATTTTAATTCATATGCATCCATTTATATAATCTTCTGTAGGTATACCATACCACAACTTTTTAAATGAAAAGAGCTCCAGAGCAATATGATCTCATTTAATTTTCATGTTTATATGTTAAGTACATATAGGTAGAAAAACTCTCAACTGTTTTACTTATGGGATATTATCTCTGGGGTTTGGGGTTATGAGTCTGTAACAGATTTGTAGTCTGTGTTTTGTGAATTTTCACAATAAGCACATACGACTTTGTAATCAATCAAAACAAGTAAGACATTTAATCATCTAGGAAAATCATGCCAGGTAAAACACAGCAGGTATTAAGACTGGCCAACTTCACCCAAATAATTTGAATTGAACATTTCTATAAAACTTTATATTCTCTACCCTATTTCCTGGGTTATTAAGAATCAGATATCAAAGATAATTAAAGCCTTTAAGGAAAACCGATTCTACAAACACAGCCAAAATTGCAAGGTGTTGACGGTAACTCTAACTACAGTCACACCATCAAATCATTTCACAATTCACCTTTACCTCTTATAAATAATTCTCAACTTCTTTAGACAACATCCCAGAGCCTCTTCCAAATACAACAATAGTCAAAAACATTCCAAAATGTACACAACTGCCTTGGCAGAGGTCATGCAGTAGCGGCGCGGTGGCAGGGCGTGATGAGTGTCAAATTTGTAACATACATTAAACCTCACACAACATTCCAAGTTTAAAAGAAAAAGAAATCCCACTATCTCATCCCTAACTACTTTACATACTAATGGGGTCTTTTTAGATCTCAAAAATGTTTACCAATGGAGTTTATATTAATAATATCTGATTTCTATTTCACAATTTCATTCTCAGAAGCTTTTTAGTGATTTTTTCCTATACCAAACATTTCTATTTAAAATATCAAAATGCCATTCTTCAGCTCCCTGAATGCTAACTACCCCAAATAATAGAGGGCAGCAACCACAGGCAACTGCAGCTTTCATCTGTACTGTTCTTTGGCTTTTGACATTTGGCTCTGAACTTGGCCCCTTTCCCAGGGATTAAAGCAGTAGTAGTGTGCTAACAAACGTCTAACAACCAGCTTTCAGCAATGGGGGGATTGATATGTAGTGCTTGCCAATTTCCACGGTGTAAACACTGGACGATGGACAATTTCAAGCTACCTTCCCAACACAGAATTGGGAAGAGACGCACAGTAGAATGTCACCAGATAGGATTTTTACCATTAAGTTTCAATAGACATGACTCAAGAGCATAAATAATAGTAAAATGTAGTAAAATCATCAGGAATTAATCAGTTTTAAGTATTTGTTACCTTTTAATACATTTTTAAATTATAGGTTTATAAAATTCAATTTTTAATAATGACTACATCAAATAACCAGCTTGCAAAATTCCTGAAAATTTAACAATCAGCTCTTATGAGCTGGCACACCAGTGGCTTTGACCTGCCAAACTTCCTCCTGCTTCCAATTCAGACTTAACTTGTCTTACAGACCTCTCTTGGCTCTTTGCAGCTGGGAGATACATATTCCACTGTGGCCTTCCTTGGCGGTTGCCACACCCCTGCACAAACAGGTGCCTGTTTGACTTACCTTTTGCCCAGGAAGGATCATTCCCTGAAGACTTTATGCTATTCACAGCTTAGGTCTTCATTCTTGAGTTAGGAAAAAGAAAAAAAAAAAAAAGCTTAGTAAGTTAAACTTAAAACTAGTTATTTCTAAGTTATCAGTTACATTGCTTAATAAAGACAGAAAGACATCAATCCTATTCTTTGCCCTACTACTTAAAAACTATAGGACATCATTCACCATCTGAGTTTCAGTGTCCTCATCAGTAAAATGGGAATAACCTTATAGGTGGCTGTGAGGATTAAATAAATAATGCTTATAAAACAGCACAGTGTTTGGCATAGGATCGTATTCAACAAATGTAGCCATTATTACCTGTTGTTAAACGCCACTTTTATGGGTTACATATGTGATGCAACTTTGAAAGTATCAACTGCTGACTGATCAGCCTGTTATCAAAGCAAAATGCCTTCCAGAAATCACACTTCTATATTCACATTTAAATGTTAACATCAGGAATATGTTCTCTGGCCACCAAAACAGCCACTCTGCTTTTTTATGCTAATGATCTGGAGAGGGGCATCCATTATCAATCTAGTTTTCCAGGCATGGGAAACACCATAGTTAACAAAGTAGACACCATTTTCACCCTAGGAACTTAAAACCTAGTGGGACAGGGACCTAGAACATAATCATACAAATATTAAGAACATAATCATACAAATATTAACAATACAAATTCACATTGTTATAAGTGCCAGGAAGAGCAAGGAAAAGATGTTCTAAGAAATTATTTCAGGCAGATCTTATGTAGTCTAGGGTGTTAGGGAGCTTTCTGTTAATGAGACATTTAAGCTAAGATCTAAATGATGAGGAGTTCACCAGACACAGAGTATGGGGGAATGCATTTCATGGTAAGGCATCAGCCTTTGTTTAGGCCTTGAAGTGGGAGAGAGCACGATGTGGTCGACACACGAAGAAAAGGAGCTACATAGTGCAATAAGCATAAAAGGAAAACCACGTTTTTTATTAATGTTAACTCAACTTGTTATTCCCCCCTTACTCTCCCGTATCACATCTCTCTAGCTCTAAGAGGTGGATCCTACACCTAGAGAGCCCTTTGTGATTCACTGGATTGTCTACGTTTAGAGGTAGATGTCAGGATCAAGTTTAATTAATTGTTCAGCATATTAAAAGTTGACCCAGAGGGAGAAGCTGAGAAGCTGAGACCCAGCAAGGCTGCACACTGCAATGGGGAAGGCAGATGCAGCAAACAGGAAATAATTGCTGAAGATCAGAAGCTAGTGAAGGAATTTAACTCCTTGTCACTCTGCCTCTAGCTAGGTCTCCAGCAGCAGCTGCATCTCCACTGTGATTTCAGATTCTACCAGCCCCTTCCACCTTAATCCCAGCTCCCATCAGGAAACCCTGGCCAGAGTGCTAGCTACCACTCAGTGGCACTGAAATATCATCCCCTCCCTGTGTTTCTTCAACCCTAAGGAAAGTTGTGTCATCCTCTTATGGCTAATCACTTGTTTCCTCAACTTTTCCTATTTCCTTACTATTCAAAAAGTGTTTCAGGAACCAGCAGCATTGGCTTTAGCTAGGAGCATCTTCAAAATGCGGAATCTCAAGGCTCATCCCAAATCTACTGAATTTGAATTTTTTTTTTTTTTTTTTTTTTTTTGAGACAGAGTCTTACTTTGTTACCCAGGCTGGAGTGCAGTGGCACAATCCTGGCTCACTGCAACTTCTGCCTCCTGGGCTCAAGCAATTCTCCTGCCTCGGTATTCTGAGAAGCTGCATTACAGGTGAGCACCACCAAGCCTGGCTTTTTGTACTTTCAGTAGAGACGGAGTTTTGCCATGTTGGCCAGGCTGGTCTTGAACTCCTGACCTCAGATGATCCACCCACCTCAGCCTCCCAAAGTGCTGGGATTACAGGCACGAGATACCATGCCTAGCCTGAATCTGCATTTGAAAAAAATCCCAGGTCACAATAAAATCTGAATAGCAATGCCCTGTTTGTGTCTTCAGGAAGACCATCCTCTAAGTAACAAATAGACTATATTAAATTCCCTCTAATTGAAATACTTAGATGATTTCTGTCTTCTGATGGGATCCTGATTGCTTTTATGTTCACACTGTTGACTTATTTTCAATGCTTATCACCTGTTCTATTGTACTATAATTTTAACATTCTTTAATTAATTTAGACTCTACTGCTGAATCCAGTGATCTAGATTCTAGATTAGCAGTGTTCACAGAACTCTACCATTTCTACCAATGCTTTTCCTTGAACAGCTATTCATTTCCAGATCTCTCAGATGGTTTCTCTGACCAATTCTTGGTTAACATTTTTTCCTTCAAAACTATGCAGAATTGTTCTTTTTTTTCTTAAGTTATTCATTGTTGCCAATGAGAAGTCTGATTTTTTTTTTTTTTTTTTTTTTTTGAGACGGAGTTTTCGCTCTTGTTACCCAGGCTGGAGTGCAATGGCGCGATCTCGGCTCACCGCAACCTCTGCCTCCCGGGTTCAGGCAATTCTCCTGCCCCAGCCTCCTGAGTAGCTGGGATTACAGGCACGTGCCACCATGCCCAGCTAATTTTTTGTATTTTTAGTAGAGACAGGGTTTCACCATGTTGACCAGGATGGTCTCGATCTCTCGACCTCGTGATCCACCCGCCTCGGCCTCCCAAAGTGCTGGGATTACAGGCTTGAGCCACCGCGCCCGGCCTGAGAAGTCTGATTTTTGTTCCTTCATAGAGAATGTGTTGCTGTTGGTTTGGGTTGTGTTTTATGATTTTTTTGCACAAATTTTTATAGAATTTTTTTTGTCTTCCTTAAAATTTAAACAATTGTCATCAGCAATATATGAAAGTCACCTGGAAAATATCAAACCATATTAATCTTCAAACACTGGCCTTTACATCTACTAAAGAACAGTTTTTAAAATTAAAACTTAGATATTTATTTTTGTTTTGTTCCAATCTTTTCTTCAGAAAATTTCATTTTATAAAATCATGTTCAAAGTTGATATGAATATTAGACTTGCTTTCGGAGTTGACTTTCAACTCCTTTTTCATCTCATACCATTTCTATTTCAGGCTCACCTATCCTTTTTCAGAGATACCAAGACTTTTTGCATTTTCCTGAAAATAACAAGCAAATGTTTTCCAAAATATTTTCTGACTCCTGTAGCAAGTAATTCCAACTCCTGTAGCAAAGAGTTGTAATTTCCCTTTGACCCTACAGAATAATTTTCCATTTCCTTCATGCTATAGTAATTTTTATAGAGCACCTTTAAAAAACCTGTTGATTTATCCTTGTACAAGGACCACCTAATGCCAACAGATAGAGGCCATGGCATCTCCTTGGTTTCTCTGTCCCTTTGGGTGCCGAAGTATTCTTTTATAAGATTTAGACTTAAAGTAGGAGTGGATATGCATGGCCCCTAGTCCTAGGCTGGGTAGGCAACCATAATTCTTGACTAATCAGGGCTGAGGTGAACTCTCCTCTTACTGACTTTGGGGTTAGATGTGTTTGTTGGTTCTTTTATTATATAAAGCATAAAGACCCCATCCTTTTTCTCCTGCCTTTTCCTTCATCACTACCTCATCTCCACTTACTGCACTGTTCCCAGAACTCTACCATTTCTACCAAAATGCTTTTCCCTGGATAGCTACTTTTCAGATGCAATGTCCTATGAATTGTAGCTTCTGATTATGTGTGGGCAAAAAATTATGAAAATGAGAGGCTAGGACTTCTATCAAGCTCAAAAATATCCAAATGCAGAAGAGATGTTGCTGCATAAGGTTTGTCAATATTTTTGATCAATTTACATTCCTGCTTCCCAAAAGGGGGTTCCACGCTTTCTAAATAGCAATATTACCCAGGATGGACATATTTCTCAACAGTCGAGCTAGAAAAAAATTCCCTTCAGACTTCAGCATATGGTCCTTTTTGTAACATCCAGTGTTAAGAGTTTTTGCATATCTTCATGAATACATTATGGGGAGAATATGAGAAAACATATTGGGCCCTGTTAATCTACTGCCATCGTAACAACAATAAAAGCTAACATTCATTAAGTGTTTACTACATGGCAGGCACTGATTAGAGTGCGCTCTGTATATCCTACCTCGTATTTAATCCAGTTCTTTGCTAATATGGATGTTGGAAGCATCCTCCCGTTCCCAGGCTTCAGATTTTCCGGTAGAATTAAGGATTTTCACTATAGCAAACTCTTAGTCCCTTGCTCACCTCTCAACCCACTGGTTAGTTGGGAAGAGGAAACTAGATGCACTTGGCTCAGCCATGTGTAGAACCACTCTTTGATCTGAATGCATTTGAGTCCACTTGCTGAGTAAGCTTAGTGGAGCAGATCTGCCTCCTAAAAGGGGCTTGCAGTTTTCATTTTTGCCAGTGCCTAGTGACTATGTTCATTATTGGGGTGTGGAATTAGGAAGCCCATCATTTCTAAGTATCCAAGTTTTTCAGTACAGTTTTATGAGTAGTAACATGACATTTTTATACCCATCTATCTAATTTCCACCCTTTCAATGAGTTCCAAACCTAAATGAGGAAGATAGGAAAATTTTTGTTGGTCCCTTCAAGTTTTCAAACTAGCTATTACTAGCATCTCCATTTTTAGTTGGGTAAGCACAAGCACCTGAACCAACTTATCCAAGATTCATCCAGCTCATCAATGACAGAGCATGGATTCTCACTCAGAGTTCTGCCTAACTCTAGAGCTAACATTTGATTATCATGCCAAGCTAATCATCCCTTCACCACTTCCTACAGCAATCTTCACAAAACCTCAGCACAGCTTGAACACAGTGTTAGTGTTAACACTGTACGAAGAAAACCCAACCTATCCTTTAACTCTCCCCACAACCCCCAGTTATCCCAAGTAGAGTTAGAGGCTCCATGCCCTGTGTTCTTTGTAGGCGTCTGTGGAAAAATCAAAGGTTTATGTATTAATTTCTCTCTCTAAACTTAGCATTCAGCACTGCATAGATGCCAGTTCAATTTTTTTGTTAAATTATTCGTAGGAACAAATAAACTAATAATACTCCAAAGCAGCTACTTTAAGTACAAGGTCTATACTGATTCCAGGACAGACATAATTGCACTCCAGCAATATTTAAGCTACAGGGCCTGCCTTTGTTCCGTTTAATTTGGTACTTTGTTATTGTTGTTGTTGTTTTAGGTTTTTAAAGTTCCCTCTATCCTTGCTTTTAGAAAACGTTGTATGAAAAAAGTCAGTAAATTGACAATATATATTGATGTCCGTTAGCCATTAGCACTATTTCACTGCACTATGACACCTGGTTCAATCTTACCCTGAACCGCTATAAGAAACCAAAGTAATTTACATTAACAGAACATGAAAATAATAGCAATGATAGCTACGATTTATCAGCACCCACCAGGTACTAAACACTGTGCTAAATGGTTTATACATATTAGCTGTAAGTTACACAAGAAGCCTTTGAGGTATTATCCCCATTTTACAAATGAGAAAACTGTGGCTCAGTGAGATAAAGATACTTGTCCCCTGCCACATCAGTAAGTGGCAGAACAGGAACTGAATCAGGGCTGTCTAGCTCCAGAGCTGGATCTCTTTCCTTCATTTGGTGCCCTCTGGAATATTGTATATAGCAGCTGTTTCGACGATTAGAAAAGATAATGGGTAGGAAAGTGCCTGAAAAACTCTGCAGAGAACCAAGCATGTAAGAGATTATGAAGACTTGTTGAGAGCTTTGGCAAGGACACTGTGATAATAGCCCTAGGGAGGGGGAACAAATGGATCTGGCTGGAGTTTTGGGACATTTCCCATTATCTAAGTGATCTGAATTAAGCATTTCTGAAATAGTGGAGCTGCAGACCCTCTTTCTTTGTGAACCAGTCCCCATCTCTGAGAACAAAGGCAGGAGAGATTAGTTTGGCTTACACCAGTCATTTTCTCTTGAGACAGATTAAAGGGTGGGGGTTGAATAGTGGTAGTGTCCACTTGCTTTGGGGTCCTAGACATTGATTGACTCTGGACCCTACTCTGAGGAAGAACAGTAACTTACAACACATGCCAAAACTTTTTCTATTTAAAACCCATTTCAAAAACACAATAGGCCTGCATGTTTATTCTCTGAAATACAGCACAACAGAGCACAGATTGTTACATATGTTCCGAATGTTTCACCAGACTTCAGAAGCACAGAAAGGCCTTTTGTTCTCTCATTCACCCAAACATTTAATGGATAATTTCTGTATATCAGGCATTGTGTTAGGCACCAACGAACAAGATAGTGTCCCTTTTGTCAAAAACCTAAGACTACAGTAGGGGAGACTAACCTTTAAGCTAATTTTTAAAATATTATGATACAATATAACAAGAGGGGTGTATACAATATAAAGAAAATGGAATGAAAGAGCAATGCTTTCTGACTATGAAGACTTCTTCCAAGAAGAGATGATGTCTGAGCTGGCTTTTGATGACCAAATAGGACTGCTAAGCTCAACTTCTCTTAGGTGCATTGTTCCCCACTCTTTATATAGATTTGGTGCTTGGAAACACACTAAAATATTATTTTTCATAATTATTCATGTAAGGCCGGGCGCAGTGGCTTACGCCTGTAATCCCAGCACTTTGGGACGCCAAGGCGGGTGGATCACGAGGTCAAGAGAACGAGACCATCCTGGTCAACATGGTGAAACCCCGTCTCTACTAAAAATACAAAAATTAGCTGGGCGTGGTGGCACACGCCTGTAGTCCCAGCTACTCGGGAGGCTGAAGCAGGAGAATTGCTTGAACCCAGGAGAAGGAGGTTGCGGTGAGCCGAGATGGCGCCATTGCACTCCAGCCTGGGTAACAAGAGCGAAACTCCATCTCAAAATAATAATAATTATTATTATTATTTATGTAGCATGTAGCACATACAGAACACTAAGTTAATATTTGTGCACAAGTCAAAGAAGAACAAGATAGGTTCTATATGTCTTACTTTTAAAAATGAATTAGAGAAAACAAGGCATGATCCAAAATAATAAAAGAATGAATAAGAATAAGGAAAGCATTTAACATAACACTGACTATAAAAGATCAAGCAGGCAAAATGCAAACTCTGAATCAATAGGCAGAGAATGGGGTCAATAATGTAACCTTAAGAAGCCAGAAAAAGAAGAGCATATTATACCCCAAAAATATGTAGAAAGAAATAGTATAACCAAGAACAGAAAATAATAAAATAAAAACAGATATATAACAGACAAAAATCAATGAAAACAAAAGTTAGTTCTCTTAAATAATCAATATAATTAATAAAAACCCTAAATCAACTTCTCAAGAATAAAATAATACAGCATGGGCAACATGGCAAGACCTCCTCTACCAAAAATAAAAAAGAAATTAGCTGGGCATGATGGTGCATGCCTTTAGTCCCAGCTACTAGAGAGGCTGAGGCAGGAGGATTGATTGAACCCAGCAGTTTGAAATTACAGTGAGCTATGATCACACCACTACAGCCTGGGTGACAAAGACAGATCTGTCTCAAAAAGGAAAAAAAAAAAGAATAAAAGAATAGACATAAATTGCTAATATCAAGAATGTGAAAGAGAACATCATTACAGATATTTCAGGTATTAAAAGGATAAAATATTATCAATAATATAATGCCAACAAATTTGGCAACTTAGATGAAATGGACACATTTCTTAAAAGACTGCAACTTACCAAAACTGACTCAAGAAGAAATAGAAAATCTGAATAAATCTATGTCCTATTAAAGAAATTAAATTTCTAATGAAATGCCTCTACACACAAAAAAATCTCTGGGGCCAGATGGCTTCTTAATGAATTCTACATTCAACATTCAAACATTTCAAGAAAAAAAATAAAATAAAATTCTACACAAGCTCTTTCAGAAAATAAAGATGAGGCCAGTATTTCCTATTAACAAAACTTGACAAAGACATAAGAAAAGAAAACTATAGATCACTGTCCTTTGTGAACATGAATAAAAAAAAATCTGCAAAAAAAAAAAATCCTGCAAACACAATTAGCAAATTGTATCCCTAAAGGATAGTAATTCATAATCAAGTGGGGTTTATTCCTAGAATGCAATGTTGGCTCCACATTTATAAATCAATGAATGTAATTTATCCTATTTAGATATTAACAGGATTTAATGTTAATTTATGATGCAATGTGTTAATTTATCGTATCACAGTAACAGAATATGGTGCACTTCAATAGACGTAGGAAGAGTAACAACAGTTAACATCCATTCATTATCAAAACTCTGCAAATTAGGAATAGCATTTCTTCAACTTGATTAACAGTATTTACAAAAACCTATATCTAACATCACACTGAATGGTGTAAAACTGAATGTTTTTCCACATAAAATTTGGAATAAGGAAATATTATGCTAGAGGTCCTAGCTAATGCAAAAAAGCAAAACAAAAAGGTAAGGGCATACCATTTGGAAATAAATAAATAAAACTATTTTTAATTACATATGACATGATTGTATACCTAGAAAATCCTAAAAAGTCTTCCTACTAGAATTAATAAATGGATTTAACCTTGTTTCAGCATACAAGATTAACATATAAAAATCAATTGCATCTTCATGTGTTAGTAACAAACAACTGGAAAAGGAACTAAAATATCATTTTTAAAAGCATCCAAAAAGATGAACTACTTAGGTATAAATTTTTAAAAATTATTCAAGACCCGCAAAATGGAAACAAAAACACTGCTAAGAGAAAGTAAAGACAATTTAAATGAACAGAGGGATATGTTATGTTCATAGAATGGAAAACTCAATATTGTTAATATATCAATACTTTCCAAATTAATTTATACCTTTAACTCAATTCCTACCAAAATATCAACAGATTATTTTTATTGTTTTGTTTTTTCTTTTTTTTCACTTTGGTTTTTTTCTTAACAGATTATTTTTAGATTTGATAAACTTATTCCAAAATTTACAAAGGACATCAAATACTCAAAACAATTTGACAAAGATCTAAGTTGGAGGACTTATATAACCTGATTATAAAGCTGCAATCAAGGCTGGGCATGGTGGCTCATGCCTATAATCTCAGCCCTCTGGGAGGCTGAGGCGGGTGGATAACCGGATGTCAAGAGTTTGAGACCAGCCTGGCCAACATGGTGAAACCCTATCACTACTAAAAAAAAAAAAAAAATACAAAAATTAGCCAGGCATGGTTGTGGGCACCTGTAATCTCAGCTACTCTGGATGTTGAGGCAGGAGAATCACTTGAACCCAGGAAGCAGAGGTTGCAGTGAGCCAAGATCATGCCACTGCACTCCAGCCTGGGCAACAGAGCAAGACTCCATTTAAAAAAAAAAAAAAAGGCCGGGCGCGGTGGCTCAAGCCTGTAATCCCAGCACTTTGGGAGGCCGAGGTGGGTGGATCACGAGGTCAAGAGATTGAGACCATCCTGGTCAACATGGTGAAACCCTGTCTCTACTAAAAATACAAAAAAGTTAGCTGGGCATGGTGGCATGCACCTGTAATCCCAGCTACTCAGGAGGCTGAGGCAGGAGAATTGCCTGAACCCAGGAGGCGGAGGTTGCGGTGAGCCGAGATCGTGCCATTGCACTCCAGCCTGGGTAACAAGAGCAAAACTCCGTCTCAAAAAAAAAAAAAAAAAAAAAAAAGCTACAATCAGGACAGTGTGATGTTATAACGGCAGACATATATATCAAAGGCATAGTATTGGTAGTCCAGAAACAGATTATATATGATCTATTAATTTTTAACAAAGTTACCAAAGTAATTCCATGAGGAAAAAAACAGTCTTTTTAACAAATGGTGATGAAACAACTTTGTATCTTCATTTGGAAAAACTTGACCTCATCCCTTATGATATGGTTTGGCTCTGTGTTCCCACCCAAATCTCACTTTGAATTGTAATTCCCATGCGTTGAAGGAGGGACCTGGTGGGGGTATCTGGATCAGATTACAGGGGTCAGTGTCCCCCATGCTGTTCTCATGATAGTGAATGAGTTCTCACTAGCCCTGATTGATAGTTTTGGCAGTTCCCCCTTTGCTCTCTCAGTCACTTGCTGCAACGTAAGGTGACTTACTTCCCCTTCGCTTTCTGCCATGATTGTAAGTTTCCTGAGACTTCCTCAGACATCTGGAACTGTGAGTCAATTAAACCTCTTTCCAGGTAGTTCTTTAGAGCAGTATGAAAATGAACTAATAAACTTACCTGAAACATACACAAAAATTGACTCTAAAATTACTGTAAGAATAACAAAGACGCTCAGGCCGGGCGCGGTGGCTCAAGTCTGTAATCCCAGCACTTTGGGAGGCCGAGGCGGGTGGATCACGAGGTCAAGAGATCGAGACCATCCTGGTCAACATGGTGAAACCCCATCTCTACTAAAAATACAAAAAATTAGCTGGGCATGGTGGCGCGTGCCTGTAATCCCAGCTACTCAGGAGGCTGAGGCAGGAGAATTGCTTGAACCCAGGAGGCGGAGGTTGCAGTGGGCCGAGATCACGCCATTGCACACCAGCCTGGGTAACAAGAGTGAAACTCCGTCTCAAAAAAAAAAAAAAAAAAAAAAAAAAGAATAACAAAGATGCTAAGACTATTAAACTTCTAAACATATGAGAAAATTTTGCAAACTTAGGGTTCAAGACTTTGCATGTGTGATTTTCTTTTTTGTTATTTTCTTTTCGGACAGACACAAAAAAGCACTAAGCACAAAAGAACAAAATTAACAAATTAGATTTAATCAAAACTAAAAACTCCTGTTCTGTGAAAGACATCATTCTTAAATACTAAAAAGGCATGTTTTAGATACATGTATATAATATATAGTTACATAGTCATTCTTATATACACACAAACATATGTGTGTAAATATATATATACACATGGACACACACACATCTGACAAGGAATTTTTTTTTTTTTTTTTTTTTTTTGAGACAGAGACTCATTCTGTCATCCAGGCTAGAGTGCAGTGGTGTGATCTTGGCTCACTGCAACCTCTGCTTCCTGAGTTCAAGAGATTCTCCTGTCTCAGCCTCCCAAGTAGCTGGGATTGCAGGCATGTGCCACCATGTCCAGCTAAATTTTGTATTTTTGGTAGAGACTGGTTTCACCATGTTGGCCAGGCTGGTTTTGAACTCCTGACCTCAAGTAATCCACTCACCTCAGCCTTCCAAAGTGCTAGGATTACAGGCATAAGCCACCGTGCCCAACCCTGACAAGGAATTTGTATCCAGAATATATAAAGAACTCCTATAATTCATTCAGGAAAAGATAAGTGGCCTGACTTTTTTTAAATGAGCAAAATATTTAAACCTCCATTTCACAAAAGAGGATTATGGAAAGCTAATAAACAATTGAAATATGTTCAACACAACCAATCTTCAGGGAAACGTGAATTAAAATTATGAGATAACATGAACTAAAACTTACGTGTAATGGTTGAAATTTAAAACACTAATAATAGTGTTAATGAGAATGCAGAACAACAGAAACGCCAACAGTGACAGTGGGAATATAAAATGGTACCACTTGGAAAAACACTTTGGCAGCTTCTTAAAACATTAAACACACACTGCATACAACCCAGAACTTTCATTCGTAAGAAATAAAAGCATTTGAAAGAAAATAAAAGCATATGTCTAAACAAAGAGTTGTACACAAATATTCATAGCAGCATTTTCCGTAACAGATCACAACTGGAAACCACACAAATGTCTATCAGGAGAAATGGTAAATAAATAAACAAATTGTTGTATATCAACACGACGGAGTACTACTCAGCAATAAAAAGAAACAAACCACTGATACATGCAACAGTATGGATAAACCTCAAAAGCATTATGCTGAGCAAGAGCCCAGACCCGAAGTGTACACAGTGTGTGTATATACACACATAGACACATACCCCTTAGAATATCTATCTGTAAATCAGAATATGATACTTAATAGTGCTCCAATAATGTTACTTGTCTCTAAGTTCCAGCCAAGGGATGAGAGAATCAGAAGGTTCTGGTATTTCTTGCAGATCTTTAGCCAGCCCTCCGAACCCTAACAGTTCAGAAGTAATTATGGCCTGAGTTACAGATCAGGCCTGCAGACACTACTTTCTTCCCTGGGTAATAAGACAAAACACAGGAAGTTGTGGCTTGGCAGTGGTTCTGTCATAAAAGGAAGGCCTGTAACAAACCACTCCTGCCGTGGAGAAGCACCCAGTGCCAACCGGGCAAGGGAGCCTCCGTGCCTGCAGCAGAGGGGTCCGGGGCAGGGAGGGAGACGGGTAGGAAGGAAGGAAGGAAGGCACAAGTAGGGCTATGGATAGCGAGGCTTTTCCCTTTTGCTTCGACTCCAGGTTTTTTCTTCAGTTCTGTGATTGGTGGTGTCTGTAGGTAACAAATAATGACTGTGTTCAGTGCAGGATAGCCTGGTGGAAGGAAAACAGCCCTTGAAGTTCTCAGGACTAGGCTGCAGTGCCAACTTTTCCATGGCATGGGTGTGTGATCCTTGGCAGGAGACATAGGATCTCCGAATTGCATCTCCAAGATGAGGATAATAAAAGAATCTAGCTCATAGGGGCGCCCTACGGATTAAAGGGCACGGGCTTCCATCAAAATCTATTCAAAACTGAGTAGTCAAAAACTCGAGTTTTCAAATGTGTGACCAAGAATAGACACAGGCTGCACAGAGCTCAGGGCTTGGTCCAGATCGGACAAGAAAGTTCCCTAGGCCAAGCTGGCTAAGCACCGCAGGGACTATTAGAACCAAAGCCCCGAGGGATGCGAGCCAGATTCTTAAGAGAGAGGCCCGAAAAGGCTTCAGCCTCCTCCACCCCATTCCTCAGCCACTTTCCTCCCAGCGCTGTCCCCTGCCACTGTTTACCCTCTTGGTGCTGGAATCCCCAGAGCAGCATGTGAGTGTGTCCTCCCCCAGGGAAGGATTGTGTCACAAGCTGCGTGCATTCTGTGAAGTGTTTGCCCTGCTTGGGCTTAGTAAATACAAATGGCGGCCACGTGTGCCCTGGACCCCTCTGCTGCAGGCACGGAGGCTCCCTTGCCCGGTTGGCACTGGGTGCTTCTCCACAGCAGCCGCTAGGGGGAGCCTGGGCTGGGGGCGCTGAGAAATGGAACAATCGGTTGAGGTCTTGGTCGTGGTAGAAAACCTTGACTTGGTGTTAGGTCAGCACCTGCGAGGGCCTCATTCTAAAAACACCAGTTTTGGGAGGATGTTTAAGAACGGGAAATCATCCAACAGTTAAGTAAGCAGAGCTGGGAAACATTTTCTCTCCATGCTCTTCCCTTCACTGGCTGAGAGACTAGTCTGGGCCTTCCCTGACGGCCCCATTAACAGCCAGAAGCTGTGCAGGGGAGCCGGGCGCCGTGGGTCCTGCCTGAAATCCCAGGACCTTCGGAGGCTGAAGCAGGAGGACCACTTGAGCCCAGGAGTTCAAGGCTACAATGAGCCGTGATCGCACCACTGTACTCCATCCAGTCTGGGCAACAGAGTGAGACCCTATCTAAAAAACAAAACGAAACAAAACAAAAGCTGTGTAGCGGAAAGAACAAGAATCAGAAGTCATCGATGGATTCAAGACTGTTCTGGACCCTCCCTAGTTATGAGAACTTGGACATGTCTCTATTTCTCTGAGCCTTTGTTTATTAATAATGTCTGTTACCATTCATCAGTTATTTCCCATATGCCATGCTGCCAAAAATTATCTCATTCAATCCTCGCAATAATTACACGAACAAAATGCTTGCTATGTATAGTTTATAGATTAAGAACTGAGGCATAAAAACTATCTCACCCGAGGTTTTAAATCTACTCGTCGTTCGGACCTTTCTGATTCCAAATACTATGCTGAAGCCCTCTTCCATTTCCTCTATACGTTCTCACTTTCAAATGAACCATGGTAATAATAATAATAATAATAATAATGCCTTTATAACAGATTTTTACTTGCAAACTTGAAAACTATTCAAATGATTATATTCAGAGTTTCTTGTATGTGTTTTGGGATCTGCAATATGAATATGTCAAAATTCATATGTTGAAATTTCAACCCCCAATATGATGGTATTAGGAAATGGGGCCTTTGGGAGGTGATTAAGTTATGAGGGCAGAGCCCTTGTGGATGGGATTAGTGCCCCTATAAAAGGGACCTTAGAGAGGTCTCTAGGCACCGCCCCGCTTTATTTTTTCACCATGTGAAGTCACAATGAGAAGACAGCAGTCTGCAACACAAAAGAGGGCCTTCATCAGAACCTGACCACACAGGCACCTTGATCTCAGACTTCCAGCCTCCAGAACTGTGAGAAATAAATGTTCATTGTTTATAAGCCACCTGGTCTGTTACTTTACTGTGGCAGCCGAAACTGATTAGCAGAGGGTCTAAAGGTCACTTTGCAAAGGGCTATGACATGTTGTATGAGTAGAGAGAAAAGGTCTGTGGAAACAGTTGAAGACAAGATGTGATCACAAGCATGACAAGGGCCCGAGCAAAACCCAGCTCAGGAGCCTCAGGCAGGCAGCTGCCCTGCCCATCTGCCTTCTCCCCTTGCCTGGTGCTGATGCTGAGACCTAGAGAACAGCCCTTTCTCCTTCCTGGCCACTCCTTTGCCCGTAGAACAGAAACCCCCAGTCCTCTAATGAAGAGTCTGATTGAAACGTCACTTCTCTCTTGGTTTAGCTATGCAGGCCCAAAGTAGCCTCTTGCTGCTTTATTCTTATGAAATTCTCTATGTCTCTCACAAAAAATTGGCCCTTTAATTTACCCAACATCTTCTGCCATCCCCCTCCTTCTACCAGCTCCAGGGACTGCAAGACTTAAAATAGCTAAAAGTTTGAGCAACTTAAATGCCCATTCATAGAGGACTGATTAAATAAGTGATGCCACATTCTTACAATGTTCATTGGTTACCTAAAATTTTACTGTAGTCAAAATAAGTACAAAACAAACTGCCTACAGCCAAAACAGGGGATGATTGGCTCTTGTAACTGAAAGGGCCTAGGACCTATGACTGCAGGTCCTGGAGCCCCAGGTGTTTAAACAATGTTGTCAGGAACCGGCCTCTTTCCATCTCTTTTCTCTGCTTTCTTCTGCATCAGCTTCATTCTCAGGCAGCAAAAGTGGCTAAGAGCAGCTTTAGGTTTCTATCTCACAAAATTTACCACCCCAGAAATTTTCAAACAAAAATCCTGTGACTACCCATTTCTGGACCAACCTCAGTGATTCAGACCAGGCCAAGTCTTAATTAAGGGATTGATATAACATAAAGATCAGACCATTAAACTTCTAAAAGAAGACATGAGAAAATCTTCACAACCTAGGGATAGGCAAAGATTTTCTTAGATAAGATACCAAAAAAAAAGTGTTACTTACAAAAGAAAAGAATGATAAATTGGACTTAACCAAGGTTAAAAGCTGTTGACAGGTAGCATTTGAAAACAGACTAAAAGAAAACAATGTCTCTTATGCTGCAAAATAGTTCTGCCACTATTTAAAAAATATATTAATATACCTGTATCAGTATGAAAAAAACCATTGAAAAGAGAGATGTAGCCAATAAGTGAATAAAACAGAAATCTCTATTACCTAAAGTAGTTCACAATATTTATTGGATGAATCTTAAAAATATATTACATTTAAAAGATGTACAGATTGATCTCATTTATGTTTTTAAAATGTATTTTTATGTATGTGTGTAAATGCATAGAAACAGAATCAAAAGGGGTAACAGAAAGGTGGGCTTTTGCTTTTGATCCCCTTATACTTATATAGATGTTTAATTTATACAAAAATAAGTAGAAGATAAATGATAATAAAAAACATCATGCTGTCTCAAGCCCTCAGACCACAGCCTGCCTGGAGTGGAGGAGACATATCTTGTGGTTCTGGTAATTTCTCTAAATTCTGCCACCCAGCCCCACTTTAAAGTCCCATGCATGATTGATTTTTCACATTTTAGTCCAGTTTGTGTACAACTCAGCTTCTTGCATTTGACAAACTGACTGCATAGCTCTTAATTTGCCTTTTCTCCAAGATGCTACCTCTGTCGTCATTTCCTCAGTCCCACCCGTTGCAGCTGTTAAATGAATGATACGCCAACCTGTCATTGATCTAAGCTCCCTACACACGATGTCCTCGCCCAGCGGTGTCCTCAGCAGAACAGGTGAGGAATCAACCTGACTTTCCCATTAGGGTAAAAAGTTTGCACTATGGCTTTGAGTCACTAGAATTATGTGAGACATAAGAACATGAGAAAAACCACCACGTTTAACATGCAAGTGTTGCTAATGAGTATGAACAGAACAAGCTTTATTATTTGCATTTTAAATAGAGGGGGAGATTGAACCTCCAAGTTTGAAGAACATGCCCTAAGTCACACATTGAGTGAGTGGCTCTGGCTCAAATTGAAGTCTGTCTGAATATAAAGTTTATTCTTTCTTTTTAACTATGCCAGTTGGCAATGGGAAATATAAGGTGACAGTAGGACCTTGGTTAGCCCCAAATTTCCCTCCTTTAAATTTAGAACAGACTCTACCTAAAGAATGAAAGCAGTTTCTAAGCTGATTTTATGTCCTCTGCATATCTCATAGATAACGTTTTGAAATAGCCAAGGTACTAACCATCTCTGAGCAGAAATGAACATCCCATCATCTGAAATGTGTCCCAAGTGGGCCTTATGAAAATTCTTAAGTTCCTAACAAGAAGAAGCTGACCACTCAAGATAGCCTGATTATTTCCCCACTTTCCCAAATCAAGAGGAGTGATTTCCTTGAAAATATAAGGATATCAGAACTTTCAGAAGTACTTCAAGCAAAATCAGATTTAAGAATGTGCGTTATGGCCGGGCGCGGTGGCTCAAGCCTGTAATCCCAGCACTTTGGGAGGCCGAGGCAGGTGGATCACAAGGTCGAGAGATCAACACCATCTTGGTCAACATGGTAAAACCCCATCTCTACTAAAAAATACAAAAAATTAGCTGGGCATGGTGGCGCATGCCTGTAATCCCAGCTACTCAGGAGGCTGAGGCAGGAGAATTGCCTGAACCCAGGAGGCGGAGGTTGCAGTGAGCTGAGATCGCGCCACTGCACTCCAGCCTGGGTAACAAGAGCAAAAAAAAAAAAAAAAAAAAAAAAATGTGCATTATGAAGAGTATGCCCATAATTTCCTCCTATTCAAATCCTCTTGGGAAAATACATTCGCCTCAGTGCCAAAGTGGCAACTCTATCACATGTGATCATTTCCCCTGATCATAGCTGATTGGGCCTGAGATGAACCCCAGAAAATGAGGTGTCACATTCTATTCCCTGGTGGAGATGATTTGAACTCAGGAAACAACTCAAGGAAGTGGTGAAGCCTCAATCTGAACATTGAAGAAATAAAAGTCATAAAACTGAATAGTGAGACTTTCTAGGACATTGGCAGCTAGGAGCGTAAACCTGCTCAAGAGAAAAGACACACATACACTGACATTTTGATGACCACCCCACCGCCCACCTAAGGAAGCAACAAGGTTACCCCCATCAGTGAAGCCCACTAGCAACTTTCCTCCCCTCTTCTCCCTTTCCCTGGATCTCTCTCTCTCACACACATACCTCTCCAATCAGCATGTAGTCCCCTGTTTTTAAAACATTAAAAAGATACAGACACACAAGACTTACCAGACATTTGAGGAAAGCCTCTTACCATAACAGACAGAAAAAAATCGAAAAACAGGAGGAAAAAAAGGGAGGGGAGAGAGAAAGAGATACAGGCAAATTAGAACCAATTCAGGAAATAAGACTTTTTTTTTTTTTTTTTTTTTTTTTGAGATGGATTCTTGCTCTGTCACCCAGGCTGGAGTGCAGTGGCATGATCTTGGCTCACTGCAACTGCTGGCTCCCAGTTTAGGCAATTCTCCTGCCTCAGCCTCCTGAGTTGCTGGGACTACAGGTGCGTAGCCACCATGCCTAGCTAATTTTTTATTTTTAGTAGAGACGGAGTTTCACCATGTTGGTCAGGCTGTTCTCAAACTCTTGACCTCGTGATCTACCCTCCTCAACCTCCCAAAGTGCTGGGATTACAGGAGTGAGCCACTGAGCCCAGCCAGACTTTTAAAAATTATAATACACTCAAAGAAATGGCAGATGAGGTTATTGAATAATGTGGGACTAGAGAAAAGAACCATTCTTCTGCTTAAAACATCTATAAAAACTGTGTTTTTAAAAAGTTTAAAACTGCCTAGAGTACTGAAGGGCCCAAAAGATAGTGAAGCACTGGTGGACCAAGACACATAAGATGACAGAGCTAACACGGAATTAGGAGCTTCTTTTAGAGACACTTATCATCTCCAGAAAAAAGCATCTGAGATGTTTAGCAGCCTTTGATAGCCTTGCAGGCCTGGGGGCCAATAGGAAATGTCCAGGGCCTTCCAAGGAATAGAAGGTGATAAATTTGCTGTGTTTGGGTTAGGATATTAAAGGGCTATAATCTAGAAGTAAAGGCCAATCAGAAGGTGACTCACTTGTAAGAATAGAAGCCAAGTTTTAAATTATCTCATTTGCTGAAATTACGTCAAGTTTATCCCAAATTGGTAGTGGCTCCAGAAACTCCACAGAAGCAAAGTAAAATCCTTTCCAGAGGAAGAACATAACTTCCAAGTCCTCACATAATTTCTAAAATAATTTTTACATATAAGATCTGGCACACAATCTTAAAATAACTTGGCATAGCTTAAGGCAATGCAACATAAAAGATACCCAACAGAAATAACAGACAATAGAAACAGACTCACAGATATCCAGAGATTGCATAAACAGTCTTTACAGTAATTTGTGTCAGTACGACAAAAGACAATCTTAAGAGTTTCAGTAAAGACCTAAAAATATGTACTTCTAAAACTCATGAAAGGACTTCTGCCATTTATGAGAAACTCTTATATCAGACCACTATTTTGCCATGAACAACTAGAAAAAGTAGATTTAAATGTCTTTTGAGGACAAACAAGAGCTCCCAACTTGGCCAGGAGATGAAGGGATGTAAGCCCAGAGATGGGAATCTGATAAATGGGCATGGATTTTTCCTTTGAAGCACTTGCTTCAAAAATGACAACTCTGAAAGCAAGGTAGAGAAAGAGAATACATTATCCGTACCAAAAAAACAAACAAACAAACAAACAACAACAACAACAACAAAAAAAAACACCACACAACAATCACAGTTAACTTCTCAACAGAAGCTCTAAAAGCAATCAATGGAATGGCATGTTTAAAGTGCCAAAGGACATTACATTTTCATAGAAATAGAAACAGAATTCCTAGGCTGGGTGCAGTTGCTTGCACCTGTAGCCCCAGCAACTTGAGAGGCTGAGGCAAGAGGATTGCTTGAGCTCAGGAGTGCAAGAAACAGAATTTTTGCCAGCAACATAATATAAATCAGTAGAATTGAAAACAAACAAAAAAAAATGAAGAAAAAGTAATGAAATCAAAAGCTAGTTGAAAAGATCAATATAATTGATAAATCTCCAGCCAGACTGATGAAGAAAAAAAAATTTTCAGATACACCTTACCAACAATAAGAATGCAGAGACAGGAAAGATATGGACATAACAGGATAATAAGGGAATATTATGAACAACTATATGCCAGTATGCTTGATAATATAGATAAAATAAGTTCCTGAAAATCGTGAACTATCAGAGCTCACTCAAGAAGAGTAGATAACATGAATAGTCTTATATCTATTAAATAAATTGAATATGTTGTTTAAAACACTCCCTCAAAGAAAACTCCAGGCAGCCCTGATGGTATTATCTGTAAATAATATTAAACTTCTTTTTTTTTTTTTTTTTTTTTTAAGATGAAGTCTCGCTCTGTCGCCCAGGCTGGAATACAGTGGCATGATCTTGGCTCACTGCAGCCTCTGCCTCCTGGGTTCAAGCAATTCTCCTGCCTCAGCCTCCTGAGTAGCTGGGTTTACAGGTACACACCACCACACCTGGCTAATTTTTGTGTTTTTAGTAGAGACGGGATTTCACCATATTGGCCAGGCTGGTCTCAAACTCCTGACCTTGTGATCTGCCTGCCTTGGTCTCCCTAAATGCTGGAATTACTGGCATGAGCCAGTGCACCCAGTCAATATCAAGCCTTTTAAAAAAAAATAATATCAATTCTATGCAAAATCTTCCAGAACACAGAAGAAGAGGGACACTTCCCAACACATTTTGTAAAGCCTGAATTTTCCTGATATTTGAAACCAGAAAAAAATATACAAGAAAACTGCATAAAAATTTCCCTTGTAAACAGACACAAAACTTCAAAAAAATAGTAGTCAAACTCTAAAGGCTATATGTTGCAGCTATAGCCTGTAGAATTTGTATATTCCATTTACATGACATCTGCCAAACTCTAGAGGCAGAAATCAAATCAGTAATTACTTGGAGCTTGGGCAAGAGAAGAAGATTGATTTCAAATAAGCACAAGAGAACTTTTTGTGGCGATGGAAATGTTCTGTATCTGTCTTGCAGTGGTAGTTACGTTACTATATATATTTGTCATATATCATTGAATTTATACCTAAAAAGGGAAAGTTTTACTGAATGTAAATTTTGCCTGAATTAACCTGAATTTTAAAAACAATACCACTTGGCCGGGCGCGGTGGCTCAAGCTTGTAATCCCAGCACTTTGGGAGGCCGTGGCGGGTGGATCACGAGGTCGAGAGATCGAGACCATCCTGGTCAACATGGTGAAACCCCGTCTCTACTAAAAATACAAAAAATTAGCTGGGCATGGTGGCACGTGCCTGTAATCCCAGCTACTCAGGAGGCTGAGACAGGAGAATTGCCTGAACCCAGGAGGCGGAGGTTGCGGTGAGCCGAGATCGCGCCATTGCACTCCAACCTGGGTAACAAGAGCGAAACTCCGTCTCAAAAAAAAAAAAAAAAAAAAAAAAAAAAACAATAGGACTTAACAATAGTGTCAGTTTCCTGAGGCTGCTGTAACAGATTACTACAAACGGGATGACTTAAAACAACAAAAATTTGCCGGGCGCGGTGGCTCAAGCCTGTAATCCCAGCACTTTGGGAGGCCGAGGCGGGTGGATCACGAGGTCAAGACATCGAGACCATCCTGGTCAACATGGTGAAACCCCGTCTTTACTAAAAATACAAAAAATTAGCTGGGCATGGTGGCGCGTGCCTGTAGTCCCAGCTACTCAGGAGGCTGAGGCAGGAGAATTGCCTGAATCCAGGAGGCGGAGGTTGCGGTGAGCCGAGATCGCGCCATTGCACTCCAGCCTGGGTAACAAGAGCGAAACTCCGTCTCAAAAAAAAAAAAAAAAAAAAAAAAAAAAAAAAAAAAAAAAAAAAAAAAATTTATTTTTTCACAGTTCTGGAGGCCAGAAGTCCAAAATCAGTTTTACTGGGGAAAAATAAGAAAATCAAATACACTTCCCAGAGGATCTAGGAGAGAATCTGTTCCTTGCTTCTTCGAGCTTCTTGAGGCTAGTTGCATTCTTGAGCTAATAGTCAATCTCTCTCCAGTCTTCAAGGCCAGCATCTTCAAATCTTTCTGCTCCATCTCCAGACGGTTTTCTCTTCTGTGTGTCTATGTCAGATCTCACTCTATCTCTCTTATCTGTGATAGCATTTAGGACCCACCCAGATAATTCAGGACAATTTCGTCACCTCAAGATCCTTAACCTAATCACATCAACAGAGACCTGTTTTCCAAATAAGATAATGTTTATAGATTTTTGGGAACTAGGACCCAACATTCTTACAAGCCATTTTTCAACCTACCACAAGTAGGATTAAAAAAATCAAGTATCTATCAATAAATCTGATTAAATGTGATTAAGACCTTTACTCTGTAAACCACAAAATGTTGAGAGAAATGAAAAATGAATTTTTTCATTTTCATGAATGTTAAGACTATATATATATATATATATATATATATATTTTTTTTTTTTTTTTGAGATGGAGTTTTGCTCCTGTTATCCAGGCTGAAGTGCAATGGCGCGATCTCGGCTCACCGCAACCTCCGCCTTTTGGGTTCAGGCAATTCTCCTGCCTCAGTCTCCTGAGTAGCTGGGGTTACAGGCACGTACCACCATGCCCAGCTAATATTTTTGTATTTTTAGTAGACACAGGGTTTCACCATGTTGACCAGGATGGTCTCGATCTCTTGACCTCGTGATCCACCTGCCTCAGCCTCCCAAAGTGCTGGGATTACAGGCTTGAGCCACTGCGCCTGGCCTAAGACAATATTTTAAGATACCATTTCTCTCCAAATCTTCCTATAAGTTACATGCAAACCTGACCAAAATATCAATATTTTATAAATGGCAACTGACAAGCTGATTCTCAAATGTATATAAAAATGTAAATCTGAGAAGAGCCAAAACAAACTTTAAAAAGAAGACCAAAGAGGAATTAGGAATAATCTGGGTAGAGAAAAAAGCAGATAAGTGACACAACTAATGTGCAGCTCCCTCTCGGATGGACAGAACAGCACATGGAGACTCACATTGCGAACTTTTACTCCAAGAACCACACAGGAATGTGCCAGGAAAACTGAAAGAGTTCACAGATCTTGTGGAAGGAGTGGCTTGCTGCTGCAAGCTCCATGAGACAGCTGAAAAACTGTGAGTTCCTAAAGTGTGAGGAGGGGAAATCTACCTCTGAACACACATCTTTATTGGGAAACCTGAAAATCCAGGTCATGGGAGAAGGACTTAATCTTGCCTAGAGTTGAAACAGATTTAAGGAGCTGAGTGAAATATTAAGGTAGAAGAGGCAGCAGGAATAGCCCTGCAGGCACTCCCAGTCCCCAGCTCAAGCCCAGGGAAGCTATCCCTGACTTTAGCTCACAGTGGTCCTTGGGGAAGGCAGCCAGTGGAACTAGAGAGGGGTCACAGGGTGAAAGAAGCTTCCAACTAAACTCTGTAAAAACTTAAACCAAGCACAAATTTTCTTGAGCAGAATCAGTGGCACACCAGGAATTGCTGTAGGAGTTGCAGCCAATGGTGTGACAGGTGCAGAGGTGTGAGGCCTGAAAGCTTGCTTTCTCAGTGGGGAGGCTTGTAACCTGGGAAATGTCTGAACTCCAAGCACAGGATGTCTGGATAGAAACTCAGTGCTGTTAGCAGAGCATGACAGGAGTGAGACTGGCCTTGCTGCCCGTGTAGAAGCTAGCTTATGACTGCCACTGCCAAGTTTCCCCAACTTCCCTTCCAACCTGTATGACATAGCAGAGGCAGCCATAATCTCCCTTGGAACATAACTCCATTGGCCTGAGAACCACACCCCCATCCCCCATAGAGGCCACAGCAAGCCATGCCCAAGGGGAGTCTGAGCTCAGACCTGCCTATCCCTGCCCCCACCTGGTGGTATCCCTCTACCCACCCTGGTAGCTAAACCCAAAAGATAAAGTCTTGGGAATTTTATGGCCCTGCCCATCACCTGAGAAACCGAAATAATTGTCCTGGCCAACATAGGGCATATTTATATCCCCCTTCTACTACGACAGCTGCTGCTCTCTTGAAAGCACCACCTCCTAGCTGGAGGCCAACCAACTCAAGCCATTACAGCAACTCATGACAGAATAATACTGCTTCAAGGAATGAGAAATGACAGCTAATTCCACCACCTGTAACATCCTGGCTAACCAGAGGTCCTGAGCCTATGCACATGACAGCTTCGCTGCTAGCATGACCAGCTTTCAAGAAAACCAGCACACTAAACAAAACTATAACCAAGGACTCTCACAGAGTCTACCTCACTCCCACCACGTCCACCAGAGCAGGTGCTTGTATCCACAGCCATGTGACCTGAAGACAGGTAACATCACAGGATTCTTTGCAGACACTCTCCAGCATCATCCCAGAGTCTCATAGCCCCACTGGGTAGTTAAACCCAGAAAAGCAGGAACAATCACTATAGTCTGGCTCTTGGAAAGCTCCATCCCTAGAGGAAGGGGGAGAGCACCACACCAAGCAATCACCCCATGGGACAAAAGAATCTGTACAACAGCCCTTGAGTTCCAGATCTTTCCACTGAAATAGTCTACGCAAGTGAGAAGTAATCAGAAAAGTAATTCTGGTGATATGACAAAACAAGGCTCTGTCATACCCCCAGAAGATTACAGTAGCTCCCCAGCAATTGATCCAAACCAAGAAGAAATCCCTGAATTGCCAGATAAAGAATTCAGAAGGGGCTGGGCACGGTGGCTCAAGCCTGTAATCCCAGCACTTTGGGAGGCCGAGGTGGGTGGATCACGAGGTCGAGAGATCGAGACCATCCTGGTCAACATGGTGAAACCCCGTCTCTACTAAAAATATGAAAAACTAGCTGGGCATGATGGCACATGCCTGTAATCCCAGCTACTTAGGAGGCTGAGGCAGGAGAATTGCCTGAGCCCAGGAGGCGGAGGTTGCGGTGAGCCAAGATCGCGCCATTGCACTCCAGCCTGGGTAACAAGAGCGAAACTCCGTCTCAAAAAAAAAAAAAAAAAAAAAAAAAAAAAAGCCACAGAATTCAGAAGGTTGATTATTAAGCCACTCAAGGAGATATCAGAGAAAGGTGAAAAATAATGTAAAGAAATTTTTAAAAATAACAATTGAGGATATGGATGAAAATTTTTCTAGAGAAATAGATACCATAAGGAAAAAATCAATCACAACTTCTGGAAATGAAACATAAACTCAGAGAAATATAAAATACACTAGAAAGTTTCAACAATAGAACAAGTAGAAAAAAGAACTTCAGAGCTCTAAGGCAAGGCTTTTGGATTAACCCAATCTGACAAAGAAAAAGAAAAAAGGAATTTTTAATAAGTGAACAAAGCTTCCAAGAAATTTGCGATTGTGTTAAATGACTAAACCTAAGAATAATTAGTGTTCCTGAGAAATAAGAGAAATCTAAAAGTTTGGAAAACTTACTTGAGAAAATAATCAAGGAAAACTTCCCTGGCCTTGCTAGAGATCTAGACATGCAAATACAAAAAACTCAAAGAACACATTGGAAATTCGTCACAGAAAGATTATCACCTAGGCATGTAGTCATCAGGTTATCTAAAATCAAGGTGAAGGAAAGAATCTTAAGAGTTGTAATACAAAAGCATCAGGTAACCTATAAAGTTTCCCAGCAGAAATCCTAAATGCCAGCACAGATTGGGGTCCTATCTTTAGCCTCCTCAAATAAAATTATCCAAGAATTTTGTATCCAGCAAAACAAAGCTTCATAAATGAAAAAGAGATAAAGTCTTTTTCAGATAAACAAATGCTGAGAGAAGTCACCACTACCAAGCCAGCACTACAAGAAATGCTGAAAAGCATTGTACATCTTAAAACAAAACCTCAAGATACACCAACATAGAATCTCTTTAAAGCATAAGTCTCACAGCGCCTATAAAATGATAGCACAATGAAAAAAAAAAAGAGGTATTCAGGTAACAACTAGCTTGATGAATTGAACAGTACCTCACATTGCAATATTAACATTGAATGTAAATGGCCATATACTCCACTCAAAAGATACAGAACGGCAGAATGGATAAAAATTCACCAACCAAGTAGCTGCTGTCTTCAAGAAACTCATCTAACACATAAGGCTCACATTAACTTAAGTTAAAAATTGTAAAAAGATAGCATATGCAAATGGAGACCAAAAGGGAACAGGAGTAGCTATTCTTATATCAGACAAAATAGATTTTAAAGCAACAGTTAAAAAAAGATAAAGAGGAACATTATATAATTATAAAAGGATTAATCCAACAGGAAAATATCATAATCCTACATACATACGTGCCTAACACGGGAGTTCCCAAATTTATTAAGCAATTACTACTAGACCTAAGAAATGAGATAGATAGCAACACAGTAATAGCAGAGGACTTCAGTACTCCATTTACAGCACTGCACAGGTCATCAAAACAGAAAGCCAACAAAGAAATAATGGGCTTAAAACTATACCCTGGAACAAATGGACTGAACAGATATTTACATAACATTCTACCCAACAACTGCAGAATATACTTTTTTCCGTCAGTACATGGAATATTCTCCAAGACACACCATATGATAGGCCACAAAACAAGTCTCAATATATTTAAGAAAATCAGAACTGTATCAAATACTCTCTCAGATACTGCAGTGGAATAAAACTGGAAATTAACTCCAAAAGGATCCCTCATAATGATACAAATACATGGCAATTAAATAATCTGCCCCAAATGATCTTTAGGTCAACAATGAAATCAAGAGAGACATTAAAAAATTCTTTGAACTGAATGATAATAGTGACACAGCTTATCAAAACCTCTGGGATACAGCAAAAGTGGTGCTAAGAGAAAAGTTCATAGCATTAAATGCCTACATCCCAAAGTCTGAAAAAATCACAAATAGAAAATCTAAGGACACACCTCAAGGAACCAGAGAAACAAGAACAATCCAAACACAAACCGAACAGAAGAAATGAAATAACAAACATCAGAGCAGAACTAAATAAAATTGAAACAAAAAAAAAAGTACAAAAGATAAATGAAACAAAAAGCTGGTTCTTTTGAGTTACAAAACCAGCAAAGATAAACAAAATTAACAGGCCGTTAGCAAGATTAACCAAGAAAAGAAGAGAGGAGATGCAAATAAGATCATTTAGAAACAAAATGGCAGATATTACAACCAATACCACAGAAACACAAAAGACCATTCAAGGCTACTATGAACACAAACTAGAAAACCTGGAGGAGATAAATGCATGCCTGTAAATATCCAACCCTCCGAAATTAAATCAGGAAGAAATAGAAACTCTGAACAGAGCAGTAATAAGTAGTGAGATTAAACAGTAATAAAAAAAAATGTCAACAGCAAAAATAGTCCAGGACCAGATGGAGTCACAGTTAAATTCTATCAGACATTCAAAGAAGAATTAGTACCTATCTTATTCAAACTATCCAAAAGATGGAGAAATAGGGAATGTTCTCTGTATCATTCTATGAAGCCAGTATCACTCTAACACCCAAACCAGGAAAAGACATAACAACAACAACAACAAAACAGTACAAATCAATATCCTTGATGAACATACAGGCAAAAATCCTCAGCAAAATACTAGCGAACTGAATCCAACAGCATATCAAAAAGATATGGATTTCATACCATATGGAGGAATGGTTTAACATACCCAAGTCAATAAATGCGATACATCACATAAACAGAATTAAAAACAAAAATCATATAATTATCTCACTAGACAGAAAAAGTATTTGACAAAATCCAGCAACCTTTTATCATGAAAACCCTCAGCAAAACCAGCAAAGAAGGGATGTAACTCAAGCTACTAAAAGCCATCTATGATAAACCCACAGCCAACATTATATTGAATGGGGAAACGTTGAAAGCATTCCTCCTGAGAACTGAAACAAGAGAAGGATGCCCACTTTCACCACTTCTATTCAACATAGTCCTGGAAGTCCTAACCAGAGCCATCAGACAAGAGAAAGACGTAAAAGGCATCCAAATCGTAAAGAAGAAGTCAAACTGCTGCTAGTCACTGATGATGCTATCATATACCTAGAAAACCCTAAAGACTTACTCAAAAAGCTCCTAGATCTGATAAATAAATTCAGTAAAGGTCAGGATACAAAATCAATGTACACAAGTTAGTAGCACTGCTATATACCAACAACAACCAAACTGAGAATCAAATCAAGAACTCAACCCCTTTAAGAACAGCTGCAAAAAATAAAAAATTACTTAGAAATATCCATAATCGCCGGGCGCGGTGGCTCAAGCCTGTAATCCCAGCACTTTGGGAGGCCGAGGTGGGTGGATCACGGGGTCAAGAGATCGAGACCATCCTGGTCAACATGGTGAAACCCCGTCTCTACTAAAAACAAAAAATTAGCTGGGCATGGTGGCGCGTGCTTGTAATCTCAGCTACTCAGGAGGCTGAGGCAGGAGAATTGCCTGAACCTGGGAGGCGGAGGTTGCGGTGAGCCGAGATCGTGCCATTGCACTCCAGCCTGGGTAACAAGAGCGAAACTCCGTCTCAAAAAAAAAAAAAAAAAAAAAAAATCCATAATCAAGGAGGTGAAAAATCTCAACAAGGAAAGCTACAAAACACGACTGAAAGAAGCAGACAACACAAACACATGAAAACGTCTCATGCTTATAGATGGGCAGAATCAATATTGTGAAAATGACCATACTGCCAAAAGCAATCTACAAATTCAATGCAATTTCCATCAAAATACCACCATCATTCTTCATAGAACCAGAAAAAACAATCCTAAAATTCATATGGAACTGGAAAAAAAAAAGTTCACATAGTCAAATTGAGACTAAGCAAAAATAACAAATCTGGGGGTATCACATTACTTGACTTCAAACTATAAGGCCATAGTCAGCAAAACAGCATGGTAATAGTATAAAAACAGATATGTAGGCCCATGAAACAGAATGGAAAACCCAGAAGTAAAGTCAAAAACTTAGTCAACTGACCTTTGACAAAGCAAACAAAAACAAAGTGAAGAAAGGATACTCTAGTCCCCAAATGGTGCTGGGATAACTGGCCAGCCACATGGAGGAGAATGAAGCTGGATCCTCATCTCTCACCTTATACAAAAATCAACTCAAGATGGATCAAAGACTTAAATCTAAGACCAGAAAACATAAAAATTCTAGAAGATAACATTGGAAAAACCCTTCTAGACATTGGCTAGACAATGGCTCCATGACCAAGAACCCAAAAGCAATGCAACGAAAACAAATAGATGGGACTTAAATGAAACAGCTTCTGAACAGCGAAAGCAATAATCAGAGCAAACAGACAACTCACAGAGTGGGAGAAAATCTTTGCAATCTATACATCCAACAAAGGACTAATATCCAGAATCTACGAGGAACTAAAACAAATCAGCAAACAAACCCATCAAAAAGTGGGCTAAGCACATGAAATTCTTAAAAGAAGATATACAAATCACCAACAAACATATGAAAAATGCTCATCATCACTAATGATCAGGGAGCTGCAAATCAAAGCCACAATGTGATACCACCTTACTCCTGCAAGAATGGCCATAATAAAAAAATAGTACAACCACTATGGAAAACACCGTGGAGATTCCTTAAAGAACTAAAAGTAGAACTACCCTTTGATCCAGCAATCCCACTCCTGGGTATTTACCCACAAGGGAAAGAATTCATTATACGAAAATGACACTTGCACATCCATGTTTATAGTAGCATAATTCACAACTGCAAAAATATGAAACCGGCCTAAATGCCCATCAACCAATAAGTGGATTTTAAAAATGTGATATGTATATACACCATGAAATACTATTCAGCCATAAAAAGGAATGAAGTAATAGTATTCGCAGCAACCTGGATGGAACTGGAGACCATTATTCTAACTGAACTGACTCAGGAATGGAAAACCAAACATTGTATGTTCTCACTTATTAATACAGTGGGAGCTAAGCTATGAGGATGCAAAGGCATAAGAATGATACAGTGGACTTTGGGGGCTCAGGGGAAAGGGTGGGGTGGGGGTAAGGAATAAAAAATTATCCACAGGATGATGGGTGCACCAAACTCTCAGAAATTAGCACTAAAGAACTTATCCATGCAACCAAAAACTACCTGTTCCCCAAATACAATTGAATAAAAAAAGAGAAAAAAAATTAAACACCCAGATATCAATAAAAAGTTAAAAATATAAATGAAGCCATCTAGCAATTAAATTTTAAAACAGGATTTTAATAATGTTAATGTACACAGGGGGACTAGATAGGGATGTCACTCAAATCATATTTCCCACTTTCTGCCCCCAACTTTCCAGAGTAGCCACATCCATTGCAGTGAGGGCTTTGGTTAAGTGGAGAGACCAATAGGTGCTCGGGAAATATTTGTTAAATTGACTTTGGTAACTCACTTCTGTTTGTAATTTTTAAAATGATAAATATCAAAAGGACAAAATCCTTCCCATACATGTCCATTAGTGATTTGGGGAAATAAGTGAGAACATACTAAATTTAATGGATGTTAGATAAGTAAGTTTTCTATAAAGGTTTTTGTCCCATCTATGATCTACAGACCAAAACAGGGGGACTAATTCTACACTTCAGTTGATATCTAGGCAACGCCTGGCTCACTCATTAATTCCTTTCAGTTAGTGTGTATTTTACATCAGTACCTTTATCTACACAAATGGCCCCAGAACCTCACTCTATTGTAACTCAGCAAACAGTACTGGTTAGTGATCTGAAATCAGCTGCCTATACCAATAATGACTCCATTGGACCTTATCTTTCCATTGTGACTCCTAAAAATAGGATTTCTTTCTGTTATAATGAGAAAAATGATCCCCATTGATTGTAAAAAGCAATGTCTAATATTATAGCATGATTACTTTCAATATAAATTGAATACCATATTGTTCAATAATAATTATTATGTTAAGGAGATTTTAGTCTGCAAGATAGGAAGAAATACTGTCAATTAGAGGCAATATGCAATAAACCAATAACCAAACAGTACTAATGCATTAAACATAATTAGCCTTAGATTTTCAAAAATACTTAGAAAGGCAAAGTTAAGTCTTTTCCTGGGAAGATACTGTGATTGTGAAATGCAGCTTTAGCCATCCCTGTATCTGAGGCAGACTGAGGCTCAGAAGAGAACATGATGTTTAAGAATGAGGGCTGGGTAGTTCTTTTTCTTTTTTATTGTCCTCTGTCTCCATTGGAGTGAGCCTTGTTCAGGTCCTTGTCACTTAATCTATGTTCCAATCTCCAGGCTGTGCCTTCATCCATCTATGCTACACACCATAATCCAATCAGCTTAATAATAAAAAAAAAAGTTAAGAGTTTTGCTTTCCCCCCTGAAATTATTTGGGTTGGTAAGTATTGTTTACATTACGGTGAAGCAAAGAATATAGGTCTCAGTGGCTTAACAAGTTTCTTCCTTTTGCTGTATAGTCAATTCTAATTGGCAGCGGAACTGTATTCTTTTTAGATACTCAGACTTGAGTGGAAGAAGGCTGTGATGGGTCATAAGCCCTGCAGTTGAAGGAAGGAACATGATGAACCACATGGTGATACTTAAATCTTCTGCCTGAAAGTGACATCCATGACGGCCACTCACATTTCTTTGGCCAAGACAAGGCACATGACCCATGCCTATCTTCAAAAATGGGCAGGGAGATGCTATCCTACAATGTGCCTGCAGAGAAGTGGAATATGTGTGGACAATCCAAATAGCTCCTACTTCTATAATAGGAGAATTTAAAAATGAGAAATATACCGCCTTATGGGAAAGCTGAGTGAGGACCACTAACATCTCTTATAAATATTTTTTAATTTTCAAAGAAAATTAATTACTTCAGTACATCAGATAGTATTAGTTTTTAAAAACATTAAATTAGCAATAAAGAGTCTATACAATTAATTTCCTATTATTATGGTTTTTCTCTTTGGAAAATTTAAATTTTTTCTCCTCAGTAATTTTGGCACTAGCCAGAAATTCATTTTGCTTAGTAGCAGATAAAATGAATGTGATGAAACATTTTTCTACTAGCTGGTATTCAACCAAGTGTCCTGTTTTATTTTTAACTCTTTATAACAAATAGAAATTCACATACTCCAGACCAGGTGCACTTTGGGAGGCCAAGGGAGACGGATCACTTGAGATCAGGAGTTCAAGACCAGCCTGGCCAACATAGTGGAACCCCATCTCTACTAAAAATACAAAATCTGCCGGGCGCGGTGCCTCAAGCCTGTAATCCCAGCACTTTGGGAGGCCGAGGCGGGTGGATCACGAGGTTGAGAGATCGAGAGCATCCTGGTCAACATGGTGAAACCCCGTCTCTACGTAAAATACAAAAAATTAGCTGGGCATGGAGGAGCGTGCCTGTAATCCCAGCTACTCACGAGGCTGAGGCAGGAGAATTGCCTGAACCCAGGAGGCGGAGGTTGCGGTGAGCCGAGATCGCGCCATTGCACTCCAGCCTGGGTAACAAGAGCAAAACTCCGTCTCAAAAAAAAAAAAAAAAATACAAAATCTAGCTGGGCATGGTGGCAGGTGCTTGTAATCCCAGATACTCAGGAGGCTGAGGCAGGAGAATTGCTTGAACCTGGGAGGTAGAGGTTGTGGTGAGTGGAGAAAAAAAATTCACATATTCTCAGACATACATGTTCACAGTCTAAAATAATATAATTTTATCTTCAATAACTCAAATCTTACAAAAAAGATTTGAGATAGGAGATAACCATCTGTATTCATACTTTCTCTTCTCAAAACCTTAAAAAATTTCCATCACCCACCTAATCAGACACAAATTCTAATGTTTGGCAAAGACAGCTATCTATGTGCCAAAAATTCAGAACTTCTACCTTTCATAATGTGGAGCTGGCACTGGGAAATAGCTCCCCTTGCAGACATAGCTAATGGAGTGAGCAGAAGTGTTTTTTTAATGTTGTTATTATTTTATCTAGAAAGTACTTATGAAGGCCATACTATGTACCAGGTATAGATAAGTATTTGACAAATATTAATCCAGTTACTATGCATAACAATCCTATGAGCTAGTTCTGTAACTGCACCCACTTTACTGATAAAGAAACTGAGGGTAAAAGCAGTTGAATAATGGGGAAACACAGCCAAGAAGTGACTGGGGTAAGATCTAATCCCAGGGCCAGAGCCCTTAAAAAGCAAGTAGGGCTTCTCTATGTTCTCTTCTTCTGTCTACTCTGTGACCCCAGTGGATTGCAGAGCCACACACCTGTAGGGGCCTGGGTTTCTGATTAACCACAGGAAGCAAGCTGTTCATGGGCCAGGAACTGCCACACTAGACTGCCACATGAATGAAAAATCAAATTCTGTTGAGCCAAGGCACTAAAATTTGGCAGTTGTTACAGCAACTAGTGTTTTTTCTTAATAATATCCATGACAACCAAGACCACTGTAATTGGTCTATGTCTCGAATGAGGAGGCCTACTTCTAGCCTAAGCGCAGTCTCCAGCTTAATGAATGCCCTGATGCAAGCACTTCTTTCCTCCGGGCAACATTTAAAAAAATAAGAAGGTTGGATTCATCAACATTTGACAGCCTGTATTTCATAGGACATTCTGTTTTTAATATATTTGCTTGAACCTTCTTGAAAAAATGACTCCCTGGACAAATAAGGAAGGAAAATTCTGGATAATACTTCCCACTTTGGAGATGCATAATGCACATTTGTAACACCCTTCCCTAAGGACTTTAACACAGTATTTACCAGATGGATTTGACCATAGGACCTCCTAATTTTTTAATTGGGAGGTATTTATTAATAGAGAGATGTGAGTGTCCTAAAAAATGTAGTTTGGGGAATGATGAATTAGATGAACTCTAAAACTATTCCCAGTACTAAAACTGCTCTGCCATGATTTCCTACCTTTCCAAATTTCCCATACGCAGCTCTAACCAGGTTACCTCTTTATTGCTACACATGTGAAGCACCTATCTCCACTTAGGGCTATGAACCTCTCACCTTGCTTCCTGAATCGAGAATAACATTTTCTTGCTTTTGCACCATTACAAGTCTTGCCTATACTTTAAGGTCCAACTCAACACCGTCTGGTCTAAGAACACCCCACAGTGTGATCTAGCACACACCTTACATCTCTCTCTCAAAATACATTAAACTGCTTGTATTCTCCACATGCATTCATTCATTCATTCAATCATCATTCATTCATTTTCACTGTCACCCAGGCTGGAGTGCAGTGGTACAATCTCAGCTCACTGTAACCTCCGTCTCCTGGGTTCGAACAATTCCCCTGCCTCAGTCTCCAAGTAGCTGGGATTACAGGCATGCACCACTACACCTGACTAATTATTGTATTTTTAGTAGAGACGGGATTTTAACATGTTGGCCAGGCTGGTCTCAAACTTCTGGCCTCAGGTGATCCACCCACCTCAGCCTCCCAAAGTGCTTGGATGACAGGCATGAGCCACTGTGCCTGACCTGTGCATTTTAGAATTGGATCCCAGAAAAAAGTCTTTTAAGAAACAGCATTTGTAGGACAAGAGTTAAGTAGAAGGAGAGGTTCTTGAACCATTTTGATATGCATTGCTGAAACTGAGGCAAAATATGGCTGGAAAGAGTCGTAAACAAGAAATACATGTGTTAACCACAAGAGAAAGAATGAGAGAACAAGTTGTGTGATCCTTACCCATAAAAATCTATAAAGATCAATGAGTGATATGCAGTTCCAACTGGAAGTTCAGAAGCTAGTCTACAAACAAAAAGGGGTTATGTTGGGATTTCCTTGTAAGTAGTTGCTGGATGATGGGTTTTGCTTTGTGTGAGATTGCCTGTGTACTCAGTGTGCCTCCTTTACATTGTGAGGATATCCAATCCACTTGGACAGATCGGGGTTTTAAAAATCTCTCTTTTATTTGGTGTGGAAGGTGGATGGGAATTGGAGTTTAAAGACCAATTCAGAACAAGCTTCAGTTTTCCTCCCATAAAAAAGGCAATGAGATTTTGACTCAGGCAGGGAGGTGAAACGAGAGAATAGAAAGGTATTAGGCCTACTGCATGTATAAAGCGATGGAAAAGGAGAGAGGGAAGGAAGAAGAAAGGAAATGGAAGAGAAAGAAGACAGGGAGAAGGCCGGGCGCGGTGGCTCAAGCCTGTAATCCCAGCACTTTGGGAGGCCGAGGCGGGTGGATCACAAGGTCAAGAGATCGAGACCATCCTGGTCAACATGGTGAAACCCCGTCTCTACTAAAAATACTGAAAATTAGCTGGGCATGGTGGCGTGTGCCTGTAATCCCAGCTGCTCAGGAGGCTGAGGCAGGAGAATTGCCTGAACCCAGGAGGCGGAGGTTGCGGTGAGCCGAGATCGCGCCATTGCACTCCAGCCTGGGCAACAAGAGCGAAACTCCGTCTTAAAAAAAAAAAAAAAAAAAAAAAAAAAAAGACAGGGAGAAGGAAGAAAAGAAGAAAGGAGAAGCTGAAGGTGACACCGAGTCTGCTGGCTACAAAACTGGGTGAATCCTAGGGTTTTTAGAAGACTACTCCTATTTCCCCATACTGCCTGTCTGCAGAGTTGCCTGAGTGGGCAGCAGGAAAAGAAATCATTCCTCCCCCATGTTAACCTGTTATGTTGGTCTCAAATTATCCCTTCAGTGGAGTCAATATTTCATATCCATTCTTCATCGTTCTAGGACTGAGTTTGGTAATCAGGAGTACCTAAGGCAAAGGAGACGTTCCAAAAGATTTGTAGTGGCATAGCCAGGATAGTCATGGACCAAATTGTAAATGACATGCAGCTGACTTTGGTTTCTCATCCAGATCCAGTTCCAGATAGGCAGCTCTTCTCACTTGTGACATTTCCCACCTTACCCCACCACAAACCTCTCCAAGGAGGTTAAGTCATTGTAAAAGAGGCCCTGTTGAGGGTTTAGGAAAACAATAGAAAAGCAACACAGGAATCAGATCAACTTCAAAGACCTTGCAGTCAGAGTGATCTGGATCTGAACTTCAGCTGTTGTACATAAAAGCCTATGGTTCAAGAGAAAGTACTGAACTGAAAATAGAGATGTTGAGTCCCTGACGTCCTAGGGTGCAAAGGAATTTAAGGAAATTGCTCAGGGAGAGTGAAGAAAGAGCAAACTGTTTCAGCATCTGTTTGCTTTGAACCTACCAGGTTTAAAGCAAGCATTATGAGGGCCTTACCTAGCTGTGGACACATTCACTGGAGGAAGAATTTTCACAAACAATGCATCTCCCTTATGTTGTTTCACTCCCACTCTGTCATTTTATACACTTGGCCATCTATTCAGACTGAGGAACACAAAAAAGAAGAAGAAAAAGAGCCTCAGAGACCTATGGGACACAATCAAGTGTATAAATATATTCATAATAAGAGTCCTAGAAAGAGGGGCTGGGTGCGGTGGCTCACACCTGTAATCCCAGCACTTTGGGAGGCCGAGGCGGGTGGATCATGAGGTCAAGAGATCGAGACCATCCTGGTCAACATGGTGAAACCCCGCCTCTACTAAAAATACAAAAAATTAGCTGGGCATGGTGGCACGTGCCTGTAGTCCCAGCTACTCAGGAGGCTGAGGCAGGAGAATTGCCTGAACCCAGGAGGCAGAGGTTGCCGTGAGCAGAGATCACGCCATCGCACTCCAGCCTGGGTAACAAGAGCGAAACTCCGTCTCAAAAAAAAAAAAAGAGTCCTAGAAAGAGAGGAAAGGAAAAAATAATATTTGAAGAAACCATGGCCCAAAAATTCCCAAATTTGATTTTTAAAAACATGAATCTACACCTCCAAGAAGCTCAACAAATTCCAATAGGGTAAACTCAGCGTTTCAAACCTAGAAACAGCATAATCAAACTGTCAAAAGACAAATGCAAGGAATCTTAAAAACAGCAAGAGAGAAGCAATACAGCACAAGCGGTCTTCATTAAGATTAACTTATTTCGGCCGGGCGCGGTGGCTCAAGCCTGTAATTCCAGCACTTTGGGAGGCCGAGGCGGGTGGATCACGAGGTTGAGAGATCGAGTCCAACCTGGTCAACATGGTGAAACCCCGTCTCTACTAAAAATACAAAAAATTAGCTGGGCATGGTGGCGTGTGCCTATAATCCCAGCTACTCAGGAGGCTGAGGCAGGAGAATTGCCTGAACCCAGGAGGTGGAGGTTGCGGTGAGCCGAGATTGCGCCATTGCACTCCAGCCTGGGTAACAAGAGTGAAACTCCGTCTCAAAAAAAAAAAAAAAAAAAAAAAAAACCAAGATTAACTTATTTCTAGGAACCACGGAATCTGGGAGGCAGTGGGTTAGCATAGTCAAAGAGAAGAAAGACAGACTCAAGAATTCACTATCTAGCAAAACTATCCTTCAAAAATGAAAGAGAAATTAAGTCATTCTAATATTTTTAAAAAAACAGAATGGAGTTCTTCCAGCCTAAATGAAAGGATTCTCAACAATAACTTGAGTCTACATAAAGAAATACAGGTCTCTAATAAGGATAACTACATAACTGAATATAAAAGGCAATGTAAATGTACCTTATAACTCTTTTCTACTATATGGTTTAAGAGACAATTACATAAAGTAATAATTATTAATATGTGTACCAGTCATGTATCAGACCATGCAATTTATAACGAGGTGATTTATAGGAAAATAACAGCATAGAGCAACCCCACCACAGCCGGTCTTCCCGGACACCGTGAACCACACTGTCCAAACCTTCTTCACTCCCGCCAACACCCACCATCCCCCCAACTATGAGATACTGAAGGAGGAGCATGAGGTGGCTGTGCTGGGGGTGCCCCACAACCCTGCGCCCCTGACATCCACCGTGATCCACATCCGAAGCGAGACCTCTGTGCCCGACCACATCGTCTGGTCCCTGTTCAACACCATCTTCATGAACTGGTGCTGCCTGGGCTTCATAGCCTATGCCTACTCCATGAAGTCTAGGGACAGGAAGATGGTTGGCGACCTGACCGGGGCCCAGGCCTACGCCTCCACTGCCAAGTGTTTGAACATCTGGGCCCTGATCGTGGGCATCATCACGACCATTGGATTCATCCTGCTGCTGGTGTTTGGCTCTGTGATGATATACCATGTTGTGTCTTACAGAACCAAAGAATTCACTTGTAGCTGCCCATGGCCTGAGACCCTCGTACTCCACCACTTGCTGCCCTTGCAGGAAGGGCTGCCCGTCCTGCTCCCTGGGTACCCCCCCACCACATATAGCTGTGTATCCTCACACGCCTGTCTGCGATGGCATTCAATAAAGTGCATGTGCTTGTGAAAAAAAAAAAAAAAAGGAAAATAACAGCATAAATAAGAGGATAGGTACTGAGCTATGTAAAAGGAAAATTTTTGTATATTGTTGTAATCCACTTGGTATTAATGCAAATTAGACATATAAGTTAAAATGTTAACTATAACATCCAGGGTAACCACTGAAAAAAAAAGTAAAAGAAGTCAATTAAAATGGCCTACTAAATAATATCCATTTTACACAAAAGAAGGCAGTAATGGAGGAATGAAGAAACAAAGAAGATACAATACATATAGAAAACAAGTAACAAAATGGCAGATATAAATCTTATCAGTTATTATATTAAATGCAAATGAATTAAACACCCTAATTAAAAGACTAAGGCTAGGGGGATGGGGAGTTGGGGAGAGAAAACACGGGGAGAAATGCCAGATACAGGTTATGGGGAGGAAGGCCGAAAACCACACTGCCATGTGTGTACCTATGCAACAATCTTACATGTTCTCTACATGTACCCCAAAACCTAAAATGCAATAAAATATATCTTTAAAAAAAGGACTAAGATTAGAATTATGATGGGAGGGTGCATGATTCAAATATATGTTGTCTACAAAAGGTACATTTTAGAATGAAAGTCACAGATAGGTTTAAAGGATGGAAATATGTGTACCATGAAAACAGTAAACAAAAGAGCTGGAGAGGTTGCAATATAGACAAAAGAGACTTTAAGGCAAAAATTGTTACTAGACAAAAAGAGGACATTTTATAATGATAAAAGAGTCACTCCATCAAAACAATTATAAACATATATGTACTTAACAACAGAGCCCAAAAATGCATGAAGCAGAACCTGATACATTTGAAGGTATTAATAGGCAATTCATCAGTAATAGAAAGAAAAACTTCCTAACTCATTCTTTGAAGCCAGAATTACCCTGATACCAAAACCAGAAAACTCACAAGAAACTACAGCTATATCCCTTATGAATATATATGCAAATATCCTCAACAAGATACTAGCAAACCAAATCCAGCAGCATATAAAAAGGATCATACACCATGACAAAGTGTTACTCATCCCAGGAATGCAAGGTTGGTTTAACTCATGAAAAATAATCAATCAATGTGCTAAATGATATTAGTAGAATAAAGGACAAGTCCACGTTTTTACCCAATAGATACAGAGAAAGCACTGACAAAATCTAACAACGTTTTATGATAAGAACACTCAACAAGGCAGGAATAGAAGGGAACTTCATTGATCTGATAAAGGGTACTTGTGAAAAACTCACAACTAACATCATACTTAATGGTGAAAGCCAATAACTTTGCCCCTAATCAGAAACAAGAACAGAATGTCTATCTTATTCCTTCTATCTAATCAGCATTGTAGTGGAAAATCTAGTCAAGGCACTAGGCAAGGAAAAGAAATAAAAGTCATTGAATTGAAAAGGAAGAAGTAAAACTACTTCTATTCATAGATAGCATACATATGAATAAATTTAAGAAAAGAAGACTTGTACACTGAAAACTGCAAAACATTGTTAAGGAAAATTTAAAAAGACAGAAATAAATGAAAGAAATCTCACATTCATGGATAAGAAGATATAATATTGTTAAAATGGTAGCACTCCTCAAAATGACCTACCGATTCGACATAAGCTTTATTAAAATCCCAACTGGTATTTTAACAAACACCCTAAAATTCATATGAAAATATAAATAATCTTGAAAAATAACCAAACAAATCTTGAAAACGTAGAACAAAAGAGGACTCACACTTCCTGATTTCAAAACTTACCACAAAGCTACAATAATCAAAATAGAGTGGTACTGGCATAAGAATGGACAAATAGATCAATGAAATAGAATTGAGAGTCCAGATAAACCCATATATATGGCCAATTAATTATTGACAAGGGTGCTAAGACCATTTGACATAGAACGAATAGTCTCTTCAATTTATGATGCTGGGACAACTAGGCATCCAAGTGCAAAAAATTAAGTTGGCTCCTTTCCTGAAACCATATATAAAAATTAACTCAAAATAGATGAAAGACCAAATGGAAAATAATAAAATTATAAAACTCTTGAAGAAAACATGGGTTAAATCTTCATAATCTTAGATTTGGCAAAAGATTATTGGATAATAACACCAAAATCTTAAGTAACAAAAGTAGATAAATTGGACGTCATCAAAATTTAAAATGTTTGTGTATCAGAAGATACTATCAAGAAAGTGAAAGGACCACCCAACGAATGAGAGAAAATATCACAAGTCATACATTTAATCAGCATTTAGTATCTAGACTATACAAAGAGTTCTTACATCTCAATAACAAAAAGACAAATAATCCAATTTAAAAACAGACAGAAGACATTTCTCTAAAAAACACACATTCAACATAATTTGTCAAATTACGGCAAATAAAAACCTCAATAAACTACCACTTCACATCCACTAGGATGGCTATCATGAAAAAAAACAAATACAGCAAGTGCTGGTGAGATTGTAAAGAAATTGGGACCTTCATATATTTGCTGCTGACATTGTAAAAATGAAGTAGTCACTTTGTAAAACATTTTGGCAGTTCCTCAAAAAGTTAGCTATATAATTACCATATGATTCAGCAATTCTACCAAGTATATAGGTCTAACATCTTTCACTTAACATAATGTATATACACACATTAAAAGCATATGTCCGGCCGGGCGCGGTGGCTCAAGCCTGTAATCCCAGCACTTTGGGAGGCCGAGGCGGGTGGATCACGAGGTCAAGAGATCAAGACCAACCTGGTCAACAGTGTGAAACCCCGTCTCTACTAAAAATACAAAAAATTAGCTGGACATGGTGGTGCGTACCTGTAATCCCAGCTACTCAGGAGGCTGAGGCAGGAGAATTGCCTGAACCCAGGAGGCGAAGGTTGCGGTGAGCCGAGATCATGCCATTGCACTCCAGCCTGGGTAACAAGAGCAAAACTCCGTCTCAAAAAAAAAAAAAAAAAAAAAAGCATATGTCCACATGAAAATATGTACACAAATGTTTATAGCAGCTTTACTCATAACCAAAAAGCGACAGCCACCAAAACTTCTGTCAGGTGATAAATGGAGAAACAAAATGTAATATATTCATATAATGGAATGTTACTGATCCATAAAATGGAATAAAATTCTGATTCATGCTACAATGGATGAACCTTGCAACATTATGCTAAGTGAAAGAAGCTAGACACAAAAGGTCTATATTTTATGATTCTATTTATATGAAATGTCCAGACAAGGCAAACCCATAGAATCATAAAGCAGATTAGTGGTTGCCAGGGGCTGAGGGTTGGGGGAATGGGGAATGACTGTTAATGAAAATATGATGGAATTAGACAGTTACACAGTGGTAACGGTTATATTTCTTTGTGAATATACTAAAAACCACTAAATTGCCGGGCGCGGTGGCTCAAGCCTGTAATCCCAGCACTTTGGGAGGCCGAGGTGGGTGGATCATGAGGTCGAGAGATCGAGACCATCCTGGTCAACATGGTGAAACCCCGTCTCTACTAAAAATACAAAAAATTAGCTGGGCATGGTGGCTCATGCCTGTAATCCTAGCTACTCAGGAGGCTGAGGCAGGAGAATTGCCTGAACCCAGGAGGCGGAGGTTGCGGTGAGCCGAGATCGCGCCATTGCACTCCAGCCTGGGTAACAAGAGTGAAACTCCGTCTCAAAAAAAAAAAAAAAAAAAAAAAAAAAACCACTAAATTGTATACTTAAAAAGGTGAGTTTTACGGTTTGTGAATTCTATCTCAATTTGAAAAATGATAAAAACATGGAAGACATTTCCACCCATCAGACAGAACCCCAGCAACAGAACTTAGGGACTAGTCTTTTAGGACATCGTTTCTTCATTTGCCAATTAGACATGTACCATCTGATATGGTTTGGATCTCTGTCTCTACCCAAATCTCGTTAAATTGTAATCTCCAGTGTTGGAGGTGGGGCCCAGTGAAAGGTGACTGCATCATGAGGGTGGTTTCTCATCAATGGTTTAGCATCATCCCCACTTGGTGCCATAAAGTGAGTTCTTACCATATACGATTTTTTTTTTAAAGTATATGGCATCTACCCACTCTCTTTCTTGGTCCTGCTCCTGCCATGCAGGATGCCTGCTCCCACTTTGCCTTCAGACATGAAAGCTCCCTGAGGCCTCCACAGATGCAGATGCTGCCATGCTTCCTGTACATCCCATGGAACCGTGAGCCAATTAAATCTCCTTTTTTTTTTATATATAAATTACCCAGTCTCAGGTATTTCTTTATAGCAGTGCAAGAATGGACACCATCATTCCCACAAGCTTGTGATGAAGTCAGTACACAGGAAGTTCTGAGCCCCATGTCCTTCCTACTGTTAGTATTCCTAGTTAAATCTGAACCTACTCATTTATAGCATTGCCTTGTCTAATCCAGCTTTACCCAGGCCATCAGATGTTTTTCTGGTTCTTCAGTATGGTGGTTTTTTGTTTGCTTGTTTTTATTCTCTCTCTCTCTCTCTTTCTCAAAGTCCTGGGCAGGGAGACAAAGTAACATTCACTGAGGACTTGTTATATGTCAGACTGTGGTCTAAAACACCATATTAATTTAGGCCTCCAGACAATGTCATAGACTGTAGACTAGGTTTGGAGGTTTTTTGCTTTTGTTTTTTTGTCTGTTTGTTTTTGGAGATGGAGTCTCAGTCTGTTGCCCAGGCTAGAATGGTTCAGTGGTGGGATCTTGGCTCACTGCAACCTCTGCCTTCTGGGTGCAAGCGAATCTCCTGCCTCAGCCTCCTGAGTAGCTGGGACTACAGGCATGTGCCACCATGCCCAGCTAATTTTTTTGTATTTTTAGTAGAGACGGTATTTCAACACGTTGGCCAGGCTGGTCTTGAAATCCTGGCATCAAGTGATCTACCTGCCTCAGCCTCCCAAAGTGCTGGGATTGCAGGTGTGAGCCACTGCGCCTGACCTGTTTACTTCTGTTTTAAAGGAAAAGAAACTGAAACCTCACCTTTAAAAATTCCCTCTAAGTCATGGCTTTGAAGGTAGGGACATTGGAATTTGATGGCCCTGAGTTCAAATCTGACTCTCAACAAATCCTGTGAGATCTCCAGTAAGTGCCCTAAGCTTCTGAACATCAGTTCTTCATCTATAAAATGGGACAATAGGAGACTAAATGGAATTATGGAGTGGTTTTGAAGATTCGATTAAACGAGATAGAGAATATACACTTAGCACAGGTTCTTTTTTTTTTAACTGCATTTTAGGTTTGGGGGTACATGTGAAGAACATGCAAGATCGTTGCATAGGTACATACATGGCAGCATGATTTGCTGCCTTCCTCCCCATCACCTATATCTGGCATTTCTCCACATGCTATCTCTCCCCAACTCCCCACCCACTGCTGTCCCTCCCCTATTTCCCCCAGCAGACCCATGTGATGCTCCCCTCCCTGTGTCCATGTGTTCTCATTGTTCAACACCCATGAGTGAGAACATGCGGTGTTTGATTTTCTGCTCTTGTGTCAGTTTGCTGAGAATGATGGTTTCCAGGTTCATCCATGTCCCTACAAAGGACATGAACTCATCATTTTTGATGGCTGCATAATATTCCATGCTGTATATGTGCCACATTTTCCCTGTCTAGTCTATCATCGATGGGCATTTGGGTTGGTTCCAGGTCTTTGCTATTGTAAACTGCCCTTAGCCCAGATTCTAAAATATATACGATGCTCAATAAATGTTAGCTACTGTTTGTCATGGAGGCTCAGTCTCTGAGCAGCCATTGAAGGAGAAGGAACTGCACGTGTGTGTGTGAGCATGCTAGTGTGTGGACAAGGAGACGGGTTCCAACTCTTGGACTCCATTTGCTATTCTCTTCTTTCTCCCCTATACCTATCTGGTGGTAGTGGCATTTATATTTGTGCTCCTTTTCATTCCTTTCTAAATAACTTTAAAATTGTGGGTTGGGGGTAGTGGGAAAGGCAGGGAAGGGAAAGGAAGGAGAGTAGTAGCTGAAGAGCAAGAGGAGGACATAGATAAGAAGAAGATTAACTGGAGTTAAGGAAAAGAGCCCCGGATGAGGTGACAGAGTTAGTCCTTGATAATTGCCTGTGTGTCCGTGGGGAAATTGAATGCCTGAATGATGCTTTTAAAGAGCTAGAATTTCTGAGTATGGCTAATGTGGAACTAAATTCACTGGCCTGGCTTCCCAGCTTAAATAAATGTCAAAAATTGGAGCTTAGTGACAATAGAATTTCTGGAGGCTTGGAAGTTCTCACAGAGAAATGTCCAAATCTTACCTACCTCACTCTGAGTGGAAACATAATAAAAGATCTCAGGACAGTAGAAGTTCTACAAAATCTTAAAAATTTGAAAAGTCTTGACTGTTTAACTGTGATATCACAAACCTGGAAGATTATAGAGAAAGCATTTTTGAACTGTTGCAGTAAATCACGTACTTAGATGGATTTGATCAGGATAATGCAGCATCAGACTCTGAAGAGGAGGATGATGAGGATGGAGATGAAGACAACGAAGAGGAAGAGGAAAATGAAGCTGGTGCACTTGAAGGATATGAGGAAGAAGAGGAAGAAGATGAGGATGAGGATGAAGCTGAAGCAGGTTCAAAGTTGGGAGAGGGAGAAGCGGAAGTGGGCCTCTCATACTTAATGAAAGAAGAAATTCAGGATGAAGACGATGTTGATGACTATGTTGAAGAAGGGGAAGAAGAGGAAAAAGGTCTTCAAGGGGAGAAAAGGAAAGCAGATGTTGAAGATGATGAAAAGGAAGAAGACGACTAGATCATTCTAAGACCAGATTCTCTAATGTTTCTGGGTGTGCAATACAGTGATCCCATCTTTGTTTCTGCATGTATGATAGCTATCCCTATAGAAGACAATGTGTAATTTTTATAGGAAATGTGTGGTTTTACTATTTTTGCCTTATTCTGCCAAATAAGAACTAGTCTGTTAATGATCATACTGTATGTAGAGAAAAATTCTCATTAGGGAATTCCCTAGCAATTTATTTAGACTCAATTTTTTAAAATGCAGGCTTACTGTATTAGTCATTTTAAGCCCATAATTAAAACATGATCACTTTACACAGGTGTAGTATGGTGAATTTTATTCCTCATTTATAAATTAACTGAAATTATAGTTCGCTTTAAGATGAAATGACAATAGTCTCTTGAGTAGTAAGTTGCTTTTTTTTTTTTTAGAGGTGCTCCAGGTATCTTTAGTTTAAAGGCAGTTACCTTTTTTCTTTTTACTGACCGAGAGTGGTTGGTTTTTTGTCACAAGTAACTTGAAAAGTAGAAGCAGAATAGTAAAGGTTCTATTCAGCAACTTAGCTCACAGATTTTGTGGAGGTTCTATTTCGTATTATAGTTTATGGATTTAGTGATGACTCATAAGATTTTATTTCTGAAGGAAAAATTGCTTATATTAAGTGCAGAGACATGCAGGTGAGCCCTTTTGTCAGGCTGCAAATCATGACACACCAATGGTTATTTTATCTTGTTTTTAGGTGTGCGTTCTTAGCAATTCCTTTATGATCACCTTCCCTTCTTATTTCACTCTCCTTCCACTCTCTCAGAAGAAAGTTGGGAAACTTGTGAATACTCAGGAAAACCTTTAGTCTTATAACTCAACTACCTTTCAGTCCTGTCTGGTTTTTAAATAAGTCAAAGAAATTGAGTATTTTCTGACATAAGAATATACTATCAGTACAGTTGTATACAGTAAGTCTGCTTAACATAAATGTTTCTTGGTTGACAACATCTAAGATTCTATCAGTGGGATGAAGAAAGAAAAGCAGGGGGTGCTTTTGGAAGCAGTATTAGTGTTTCTCAAAAGTCAGAACAATTGCCTGTTGATAATTAATAACACATTAAAGTCAAATTTTAAAGTTGGCCTCTCAAATGATTTGGATACCACTCTGCAAAGTATTTCTAATTTTTCTGAGTGGAATCTTTGATTCCCACAGTTTTAAAGCCTTACCAGATATAATAGTGTTTAATTGAAATGGACTAGGCAGTTGGAAAAATATTTGAAACTAAATCGATACTAAGATTTGTTTTCAAGTGGATGTCCATTAAAAATAGAAAATATTTGGGATAAACGAGTGTATGTTTCCTTACATGGCTACTAAATAAAATATAATGAGTAGACAAGCATATCTCCCCTTTTGCTATGGAGGTTCCTTGTTCAAGGCAATGGCTTTTAAAAATCTTGGCTATCTAAACCTTTTCCCTTTGTTTTGAATATTTGTAAGTTTTTAAAAAGTTAGTGTCAGCAAATTAATTGAAGTTACGCTCCTATACTGGGACACATTTAAATACTGCGTGTAGTGCTGCTGCTACTGCTTCTACAACGTAAAATGCGCTTGGTGTTTTAAAGTAAAAATTACAAAGTGACTTGTGGAAAAACTAAAAAAGTTGCACAACTGACTGAACTAAAACACTTGGGACAAGTTTAGCAAGGGGACTGGAATCTCCAAAAAACTAACATTTTCTTCTGATTTCAAAAATTGAAATGCCCTGCTCTAGTTCTTAATGATTCTCATTACATACTATGCCAGATAACAAAATACTTATTTTTAAAATGAAATCTATATATTGACTTTATCAATCATCTTCCTGTGCAATCAGAATTACAGTACTTTGGTTTGAAAACAACACTTAGAGCCTCCAGATAACTTTTAGGACTTATTTAGCTTTGTGGGTGATATTTTCATGTAAATAAGTAAGGGTGGGTTTTATATTTTGTAGAAGTTTTCAGTCCTATTTTAAGGCTCTTTGTATGGTAATATGTATATAGTGTGTTAAGTTCCTCAAGAATCTTCTTAAAAACTTTGAAGTTTTTGAAGTTAATACTTTTGTGCAACTGTGTTTTGAATAAAGCCATGATAGTGTATGAATGAATGAATGAATGTTAGCTAGTGTTAGTCTTAAGATAAACTAACCAGTGGCTAAACTGAAATTAGAGGCTAGATCCATGGCCTACCAAAGCCTTCTCTTCCACTTCTCCATGTTGCCTCTTTCTTGTCTATACCTGTCTGAACTACTCACCCTATCAATTGAAATATAAGTCAGCAAGGAGAGGGACTGAGGCAAATTATCAATAGACATACCTTTCCAGTTTTCCCAAACACGAATCCCAGACTTTTCTTCATGGATACTACCCATGCTCACACACACACACACACACACACACGCACACGCACACGCACACACAGTGCTCTTGCCATTTCTAAGTAACTACTACTTATACGTTCACAGAAAAAACAGATGCAGCTTGATCCGGAGTTTCACTGAAATATCCCCCCAATCTCACTTCATTGGCTTTTCACAAAAACTCCAAGACACATCCAAAAAGACTGCAAAAACCTCTTTATCCTCTCTGCGTCTTCTTGTAAACTATTTGGCTTTTGCCTTTCCCAGCTACATCTGGTCTCAATGGAATGTGCTTATCAGTCTTGGGAATGAGGCCAAACCTGGTACCCTGATGGCTAAGAAGGCTTGTACAAGTTTGTGACATGCCATCAGCAAGTGGGCTAACAAGACATTTCAATTTATCTTCTGCTAACTTCGATCAGACTCCATAAGCATCCACCCTTCCAGACTGATTCTCCTCTGCTCTCCTCTCTCAATCCTGCTTTTTGATCTCTAGTAGTATGAACTGAGCATTAACTCTCACCATGATCATTATGCACTTTTCATATAATACAGGAATCACTAATTCAGTCGGGCTCCCTGGTACATCTTGACAATAGGATTTCCCATTCTCTGGGGAGACATCATCGCAGTGATGGGCTTTGGTTTTGGACAGGCCTGGCTTTGGATCTAGCTTCATTTACAAAGAACTTAAATCAGGTCCTTCATATATCTGAACCTCTTTTCTCATTTGTAAAAGTATCTATTAAAATTCGCCTAACCAGGTTGTTAGTGGGAAATAAATGATATAATAGGCACCTTAGTAACTGTTAGCATTGTGATCATCGTTGTTGCTCTTAGAATGCAATGAACAACCAGATAGGAACCCAGTTCAAATCATGCCCTCTTTGAAATTGTCACTTGATTGTTAAAAAATTAACTATGGGATGTATAAACTTCAAGAGTATACACATTCTTTATACCCAAACATTCAACTTCTAAGACTTGAGTAGAAAGAAGAAATAACCAAAGATGTAGGGCGAAGATTTAGCTACAAGACTGACTATTACATTGTTTACAACACTGAAAAATTGGAAACAAACTAGACATGAAAAATGAGTTCTTATACAGATGGTGGAACTCCCAATTTAGTGGATGACTTGCAGTACTTTTAAATGCAGTAAACAAATGTTAATGACATGGGAAGGTGTTTACAATGTGCATAGTTAAATACACAGTTAAAGTGTTAAAACGTACTTACAAAATGGCATCTAAAACATGGTCCTGATTTTATTTGAAGGAGAGTGTTGCAGAGGGCAACATTTAAGTACACAGAGAAAAAAAAACAAAGGATAATCATTAAAATATTAAAAGGTTAGCCTTGTTGCAATTTTTCTGTTCTGTATTTTCTAAATTTTTTTTTTTTTTTTTTTTTTTTTTTGAGACCGAGTTTTGCTCTTGTTACCCAGGCTGGAGTGCAATGGCGCAATCTCGGCTCACCGCAACCTCCGCCTCCTGGGCTCAGGCAATTCTCCTGCCTCAGCCTCCTGAGTAGCTGGGATTACAGGCACGCGCCACCACGCCCAGCTAGTTTTTTGTATTTTTAGTAGAGACGGGGTTTCACTATGTTGACCAGGATGGTCTCGATCTCTCGACCTCGTGATCCACCCGCCTCGGCCTCCCAAAGTGCTGGGATTACAGGCTTGAGCCACCGCGCCCGGCTTTTCTAAATTTTTGATAACAAAAATTACTGAGCAAAAAGTAATCTTTCTGATAAATTTTATTAATGAAAAACATGCATACAGAAAAGTCAAGAATTCTAGAACAGCTTCATGGATTGTGATAAAGTGAACACACATGAGTGATTAGTAGTATTTTCATGATACCCAGATGATGAAACGGAACACTTACCAGGACTCCACAAGACACACTTTTGCCCAGTTTCAGTCACTACTCACGGCCAAAAGATAACCACCATCCCAGTTTCTAACAGCCTGGACGAGTTTTGTAGATTTTTACGCATTTCACAAATCAATCACCCCATATGCTCTGTGCCTATCTTTCTTCATTCACCACTGTCTGTAAGAGTCATTGACGGCATTGCATGTAATCGTAGTTTATTCACCTCACTACTATGTTCTAGTGTATGAACAGTTATTTATCCATTCTCCTATAAATGTACATTTGTGTTGTTGACATTATGAATAGTACTGCCAGCTATATTCTTGTCCTTTTTGTTGAACATATGTACATGTGGAATTGCTGACTACAGGAAATGTATATTTACAGGTTAGTAGATACCATCAGACAGTTTTCCAAAATGGTTATTCCCATACACACTTCCAGTGTCAGTGTGGGAATTCTGGTTGCTCAATTCCAATTACTTGTCAACATTTGGTATTGTCTTGTGTTTTCACTTTAGCCATTTCTAGTGGCATTACCTTGAGGTCTTAATTTACATTTCCCAAGTAACTAGCAGAATTCAACACTTTTAACAATGCTTATTGGCCATGTGGATTTTTTTGAAGTTCCCATTCAAGTCCTTTGCCCATTTTTCTATTAGGTTATCTGCCTTGGTATAATTCCTATGTCCTGTATACAAGTTACATTAGATGTGTGTAACGCGAATGTTTTTCCCATTGTGTAAACTCGATTTTTCAGTCTCTTAACAGTATCTATTGATGAAGAGGGTCTTAATGATAATGCCCTGTAGTTCAAAAGGACTCTTGCTCTGTCCCCTGGCAAGAGTGAGCCCCTGAAGATATCCCATACCACACCATCTAGATGCAGGAAAAGCAAACTTATGCTCAGAAGAGGTCTCTATCCTTGTGAGGACAAACTGCTGCCCTTTCGAGATGAAATAGGACCAGTAGCACCACTGCCCTTCATAGAGCCCTTAGGTCTCAATAATTGCTTCAAAATCCACACACAGCAGCACACAGTTTTTCATAACTGGAGAAGCCAAAAATCCAAGTGTGAGGTTAGAACTGACAGCATCTCTTTTGCACATCTGAGATGCAAGGAAGGTCTATGGTTCTGCCTGCTTTGCAGCATCTGCCTCTTTTCCAGCATCCAGAACACTGTTTCCCAAATGCCTGCAGCCTGGAACCTGCTCTGTGCTTGAATTCCCCCTTGGCCTCCACCTTCCTGGCTGCTCCCAACTTCCCACTCTACTTTTCATCCTTACCTGAAACTGCCTTTTCAGTACTGCCCAGTGTCTCTGTCCACCTCCAGGAGTTCATGGCAGACTAGGTGAGATTTGCAGACAAGAGCAAGGTACTAAAACTAAATCTGAACTAAGATTAAAATTCAGTACTAAATAAAGTACTGAATTAAAATTCACAGATGCAACTGACCCGTACTACGAAAAGTTGTCCCTTCTCAAAACACTTTTCTTCTATATGTCTGAAAATCATCATAATATACTAATTTTGTTAAAACAATTTAGAATAATCATCCAGAAATGTTATAATAAATATGCAGATTAATGTCTACTTCATGAATGATACACCACTAGATATGGCAGTGTACAACCTAGGCAACAGTCCATGGTAGCTGTCTCGGCAGTATATGGCAGCCATCTCAGCTCAGTACCAAAGAATTGTCTTTCCTTTGCCCTTTGTTTTTACGCTATTGAATTTAACAGACTACATTATAGGAGTGCTTTGTGTGTGTGTGTGTGTGTGTGTGTGTGTGGAACCAAGGGGCCAGGGTCCTCTGGCGGGAATTTCACAGATGTGTGGACTCACAGTCTAGCGAAGTCCTGGGGAGAATGAAGAAGCACAGACTTTCTGCATGGGAGATAGTCATGTGGTGGCCTTGGAGAGTAAAAGAGCTTAGAGTCAGGAATTGTTCCCCGCAATCTAGAACACTGTTTTCCAAATGCTTGCAGCCTAAACCCGCTCTGTGCTTGGATTTCTCCCTTGGCCTCTGTCTTTCTGGCTGTTCCCAATTTCCCACTCTACATCTTCTCCATCCTAGGTGCATCAGCAGCAGGAAACGTGGCTGCTTCCACAAATTGACGTCTTTGCATGTGAACGGTGCTAACCAGCCCTGGGAAAGAAAAGCAGCTCTCTCCCCTGCTCTCCAAGGCCAGCAGATAGGCACCGTGGGATCGAGCCCACCCAGGCCAGAGCGAATCCACGGATGGATGCTGCTAACTCTTCAGGGCACTGCTCAGATCCCCGAGCACAATTTTGAAAACTCTGATCCACAACCCTGGATTGCAGGGTTTATATCTTTTTTTTTTTTTGTATTTATAAGTAATCCAAAATCATTATGGAAAAATACTAAAAAGAACAAAGAAATTAAGTTTCCCTTCATATCATTAACCAGGACTAAGTTGTCTGCTTTTTCTTCTGATTACAGAAATCAGATAGTCATTGTAGAAAATCTAGAAGAGAACATTCAAGAAAACACTTTATCATTCATTGTCACTTTTGGTATGGGCTTTTCAGTCTTTTCCTAAGTCCACTTTTGTTTTGTTTTGAGACAGGGTCTGGCTCTATTGCCCAGGTTGGAGTGCAGTGGTGTGATCTTGGCTGACTGTAGCCTCCATCTCTGGGGCTCAAGCAATCCTCCTATATCAGCCTCCCATGTAGCTGTGACTATAGGCACGTGCCACCGTGCCAGGCTAATTTTCTTATTTTTTGGTGGAGATGGGGTTTGCCATGTCGCCCAGGTTGGTCTCACTCTCCTGAGCTCAAGCAATCCTCCCACCTTGGCCTCTCAAAGTGCTGGGATTACAGGTGTGAGCCACCATGCCTGGCCTATGTGCAATGTTTTAAAAAACAAATTACATCATATCACGAATATGGTTTAAAAATTTTTAAATTGTTTTTATAATATGAGAATTTCCAATTATTTAAAAATATATTTCCATTTTTACTTTTAAAATCATTCAGTTTATACATAGATAATATGTCCACATGGTACAAAATTTGAAAAATATGAAAGAACATAAAGTGCCTAATTTTTCCCTTCATTCCTGCTCCCCTAATGGGCCATCAGTATTAAGTGCATTTTATATGTCCTTCCTAAGATAGCTTATTAATTTACACACACATACCCACAGTCCATTTAATCTATTTAGGATATAGTTCCACAGAAGTACATGAGTGGAATGAATGATCTCAATGTTTTTAACAGCTGTATAGTATGTTACATTTAAGAGCTGTCCCATACTATTTACCCAATGCCCTATTGGTAGACATTTAGGGCATTTCCAGCTTTTGCATTAAAGCAGTATTATACTAACTTCGTGTGTGTGTGTGTGTGTGTGTGTGTGTGTGTGTGTGTGTCGTCAGACACAAATGCAAATCCTGCAGTATAAATTCCTGAAAGTTGAATTCCTGGGTCAAAGGGTTCGCGTGTTTTAAATTTCAGTAGATATTGCCAACTATCTTCCCACTTCCAGAGTATGTGGGACTCCAAAATGGCCCGGATAATCTCCACCTGGCTCATGTCCTCAGGTGCTCTCCTCCCACATTGAATCAGAGCTTGTCTATGTGGCACATAGAGATAACAGTGTGTGTCTTCTGGGGCTATACCATAAAAGATCTTTCAGCTGCAATCTGTTCCCTTACATTGCTCAGGAGAAAGCCACCATGTCATGACAACACATGTCATGAGAAAACTCTGAGAAGGGGTCCCTATGGGGAGAAACTGAGACCTTCCACCAACAACTAGAACCGACTTGCCAGTCTTGTGAGTTATTTTAGAAAGGAACTGTGCACGTCCAGTCAAGCTTTCAGCTCAGGGCAATCTCATGAAATACCCCAAGCCAGAAAGACCTCACTGAGATGCTCCAAAGTAACTTCCACATAACAAATGTTCATTGTTGCTGTAAGTCACTAAGTTTGAGACTTTGTTATACTGCAATAGGTAACTAATACAGTGTGTGAGAGTTCCTGTTCTCTCTCTTCCTCAATAACGCAAGTTGTCAGCCATTTTAGCCTTTCACTAGTGATAATGGCATCTCATGTTGCTTTAATTTGCATCACTCCTGTTTTGAGTAGGGTTGAGCACCTTTTCATATGTTTAAGAAAATTAGTATTTCCTGTGAATTGTGTAGATATTTTCTGTGTCATTTTTTCAGAGGTGTAATATTTCACCAAATAAGGTTAATGTGACTAATTGAACTATTCTCTTATTAGACACTGAAGTAAACTTCTACATTTTGATATGAGCAATACTGGGATAAACATCGCAATTCTCCATATATGATCATTTCCCGAAAGGGGATGGCTATAAAGAGAATTAGTGGGCAAAAGTGCATTATAAAACAGAATATGTATAATCAGAGCTGTCTTGAAATCTGTCTAATTTCTTTCCTTCTTTTCTTTTCTCTCTCTCTCTCTCTCTCTCTCTCTCTCTCTCTTTCTTTCTCAGACGGAGTCGCACCCTGTGGCCCAGGCTAGAGTGCAGTGGCACCACCTCAGCTCACTGCAACCTCCACCTCCTGGGTTCAAGTGATTCTCCTGCCTCAGCCTTCGAGCAGCTGGGATTACAGGCACCCACCACCATGCCTGGCTATTCTTTTTTTTTTTTTTTTTTTTTTGAGTAGAGATGGGGTTTCATCATATTGGCCAAGCTGGTCTCAAACTCCTGACTTCAGGTGATCTGCCCACCTTGGCCTCCTAAAATACTGGGATTACAGGTGTGAGCCACTGTGCCTGGCCACAAATGTCTTTTACAAAAAATTTTCATTAATATATATTCTTACTTGCAGTGTTCATCTCACTCCCATCCTTCACCAAAGTCAATATTATCATTAAAAAAAAAATGCTGAATGTGGTGGACACCTGTAATGCCAGCACTTTGGGAGGCCAAGGTAGGAGGAATGCTTGAGGCCAGGAATTCAAGACCAAACTAAAAAAAATTAGCCAGTCATGGTGGTGTGTACTGGTAGTCCCAGCTACTAGGGAGGCTGAGGAGGGAGAATCACTTGAGCCCAGGAGACTGATGCTTCAGTGAGCCATGATAGTGCCACTGTACTCCAGCCTGGCCAACAGAGCAAGACCCTGTTGCAAAAAAAAAAAAAAAAAAAATTGCTGAAAGACAAAAATGGCCTTATACTAGCAACATTGCTTTGGAGAAGCATTCTCATCAAGAACCCTACCTGAAGCTGGGATTGCATCAAGGCATGACTTCCAGTAGAGACTCCTTAGGGCCTCCAGCATCATCACAGATTCCCACTGACACCTGTCTGTCACCTGAAATAAACCTAGCTTGGACAATAACTTAAGGCAGTTGCTTAGCTTGTGAGAACCACAGAAGCTGGGATCCAGTGCTCAAAGCTCTGGCCACATGGATGCCAAATTTCTGGGACATCTCTGATTACACATGTTCCGGTCATAATACCAAAAGCACACGCATGCTCGTCAGATCTGGTGTCCCCAGACTGGGTGTGGAGACTGTGGATGTATATCTCATTATACATGTGTTTCCTTGGCTCACATTCCCCAGGCAGACTGTGGAGTACAATCAGGATGGGCCTATGAATGGAAGAGTGGCAAGAGCCCAGGGCCTTGACTGGGAGGGGTAAAAGACTCATGAAGCAAGATCCCAGGACCCCAGGGCTATGAACTTCCCCTTCTAGGAGGTTTGGAATTCTCCAGGCCTCAAAAGCCTCTCTGATAAAACCTCAAACCAAGAGAGTTCATGTGATATTATTTAAGCTTCAGGCCTCCTTCCTGCCCAGTCCCAGTCTCGTGCTGCTGAGCAGTCAGGATCCTGCCCTCTTCACGGACATTTCCTCCCAGTCCCGCCCTGGACGTTCTCACAGGCTCCCCACAGCCCTGGCCTTGCCCTCCCGCTGCTTCCAGCCCCGTGACAGCCTCCAACCTCCCTGCCTGCCTTTCCTACTCAGAGCTGTGGATCACAGGCCTTCCCTAGGACCTCGGGAAATCAACAGAAGAAGGAAAAGAGCCTGCTTCCTGCACCTCTAGTTAATTCAAACACTTGGGGCCAAGGCACACCACAGCCCCTTAGCAAAGGCTCTTTCTCAAAACAATGGCTATGATGCAGGCCCCTGCAAATCCACACACGTGGTGACCACATTGTCCAAACCAACCCAATCAAAATGTCTGACAAAATAGGGGTATCTCTGATTGTACTGCTTTAGGAAATTCTTGAAAAGGTAAGGAATTATTTAACAGGCTGCTTTTATGTGGGGAAGATCACTTGCAAATAACATATAAGGAAAATAACCAAAATATTCATCTTTGTCTTTCCTGAAACTTCCTTTCACCTAATAAGCAAAGTCATCATATTGCCTTAAGAAGTAAAGGCCTTGAGGGGATGAGTTCATAGATCGTTAGCTATTAACCCACACAAGGGATGATGCCAAGAGGTGGTTCCACTGAAACTACTCCCCCTACACCCCCATTAAATGCCATTATTTACCCCCTGCAGTCTCTCCAAGTAAACATACAATTTAAGTCACAATTAAACTAACTTCCAAATTCCCAGCCCTGATTTCCAGTAAGATTGTTTCCTCTATAGAAATCCATTCCTACCACAGGCCCCCACCCACCCCAAAGCCGAAGAGCAGGACTGTACTGTTTAATGATTCCATATCCCACAGGGCCAACAGGGCACACAGTAGGCATGCTGTATCCTTTGGACTGAACGAACCTTTGTGCAATGGTCTTGCTTCTGCCTAGTCCTGCCTCATGAACCTTTTGAATCGTTCAAAAAACTGTCTTTCAAATATTTGAAGAAACCATCAAGTTTTACCTGAATATCCTCCAGTGTAAAATTTCCAACCCCTTCAACTGCACTTTGTGTGGCATTCATTTATTCATTCATTTAGTAATTGCATGCTCTGGACTAATCACTGTGACAATGTGATTCAAATAACTGAGGCTCAGTGTGAACTGTGGGTGACAGAAAACAAGAATCACAATAGTGGTGTTGGTTTTTACATTTCATTAAATGGATAATTTAAAATGGAAATAGAACAGAAAGATCAAGTACGTAAGCAAAACTCAGAGAGCCCCCCAGAATTACTCCTCTCTGATGTCTGAGTGTTATGTAGTTTTGAAATTCAGAGCCAGTTGCATCCCACATTATATGATCCAATCTGCTTGGAACACAGGTCTTGTTTCCCATAGGCAGAAACAACCGTACACATAGAGGTGACTCCTCCCTATACCCTGAAAATCCAGCAAAGAGAGAAATACGTACTGAATCTGACATGCTGTACCTTTGTCACTGAATATTATTATGAGGCATTCTGTGGCCACAGTTGCCTCAGATTAAACAAAACAGGAAAGCAACACAATTTAATAAGAAAATGTGTACTTATTTTGCTAATCCTTGAGGATAAGAAGATAGTGTTCATTCATTCATTCATTCAAAAACCACATATTGGATTTATTTAGAAAATAAGGAAAAACTAGTTGGCAATATCTGCAGAGATTCTAAAAGGGACATCTCAAGGTACTCAGAGAGTAATGCAACTAAATTTCATGTGATTTCCCTAAATGCGCCGTTCTCTTTTCCTTTATACAGATCTAATACCAACAATATTTACACACTAAAAGCATGAGTATGGCCATTGGGGGGACTGTGATATTGTTATTGAGGAGTTTTCCAGAGATAACTAGGCAAAAGCTAGAAAACAATGGAAGGAACTTTAGAAGCTGACAGGTACATACCTGAACGAAAAAAATTAACTGTGTATTGGAAAAGAAAAGAGGAATTTATTAGGTGTCTACTTGTGCCAATAAACAAGACAGATATTATTTTCATAATTCTACATGAGACAAAAGAAAGGAGGTGATAAGGAGGAGAGCTGAGTCAAGATAGTCTGTGTTGGCCTCCACAAGTTCCTGTCATTTAGGATGTCTCATTTGATTTCAGAGAGATCTAGGTAAGGAAGGGAAGAGTGACTTTCCCTATTGGTGTCAGAGGTACCAGAAGCAACACCTACCACTGCCTCTGTGAGTTAAGGATGCCTGACCTGGGCAGCCAAACTATATCTACCTCCACATGTAGGTCCAAAGAATCTATACACCTTGACCAAAACATAATTGTTTTAGAATAATTGCATAAATTATCAAGGGAAGAAAAATAAAAATAACTATTAGCAACCATTGTGTTCTTCCCCTCCCTTTATACTGCAGGATAATCCGGCTTTGTTCACCCTGTGTAAAGTCTCTACGGTGGATCCATCAGGCTGTCAGTCAAGTCTTTGTTGAGCTCCTTGGGAATGCACAACAGCAAACTCTTCCTCAGGGAGCTTACAATCCAATAGAGAAGTACAGTTTACTAAATAAGAAACAAGGCAGGGCACAGTGGTTCACGCCTGTAATCCCAACACTTTGAGAGGCTGAGGCAGAAGGATCACTTGAGGCCAGGAATTCAACACCAGCCTAAGCAACATACAGAGACTGCGTACAAATGATTTAAAAATGTGTCAGGCACCATGGTGTGCACCTGCAGTTTCAGCTACTAGGGAGACTGAGGTAGAAGGATCGCTTGAGCTTGAGAGGTAAAGCCTGCAGTGAGCTGTGATCTTGCTCACTCTCTTGCTAAGCTGGGCAACAGAGCAAGACCCTGTCTCCAAAATAATTGAATTATTACAGGTGTGGAAAAGAGAAGATCTCAGTTTCAGTGGATCATTGGATTTACTCAAGAGGCAAAGAGTGAGCTTTGCTGAAGACTGATGCTAAAGCTGAGTTCTGGACCGTAAGTTTCAGCAATCAGTCATGTAAAGAAAAGAGGAAACAGCCTTTCAAACACACAAAAAGGAAGTGAGTAGGTCCTGAGGCAAAACAGAGCTTGCCATGTTTGAGGAACTGTGAGAGAACTTTTGTGCCCAGTGGGAGAAGCTTAAGAATGAAATTGGCTCAAAATGAGGCTGGAGATGTAGGCTTAGATTCTATAGCTTGGCCAGAGTAGAAATTTTAGATTTCATTCTAAAAAGCAATGGGGATTCATTAAATTGCTTTAAGTTAGAGAGGAAGAATACCTTCAGAGCAAAAAAGGTTTCCATTTTTTTTTAAGATTATTTTAGGGGTAAGACTTCCAGAATAGCCACCACCGTCCCATCACCACATATTCCCACCGACGACGCCGCCATCCCCCCGCCGCCGCCGCCATCCCCCCGCCGCCGCTGCCACCTTCCCCACATCATCACCACCACATCCCCCCTACCACCACCATGATTGGATTGTGGAAGCTGTATTCTAGGCAAGCACATTCAAGATGACCAGGGTACTCTTTCTCCACCCAGCCCTCAGTCATAGGATAGAAACCACCTCAGGCATGGCAAGCTGCAAACACTGGCAGTCCAACAGTCCTCTACCCTCACTCCACGTGCTCTTTGTAGAGTTTCCATGCCAGGAAGGTCAAGCCAAGTAGACAAGGGATTGCCATCCACCCACCCAACCCTATTCATAGAGCAAGGGTGTCACATTGAGAAGTGGTCTCCACCCCCAACTCTGATGCAGTAGCACAGGGGCTCTGCCCAGGGCAGAGGCAGGCCATGCCATGAAGAGCTCTGCGGCTCTGCCTGAGGGACCAGCTGTTGGGAACACAGAGTGGAGAACTCCATGCCGAAGAATGGTGTGGATAGTAGGCAACACCGTAAAACCCCATCTCTACAAAACAAATTCAAAAATTAGCCTTTGTGGTGGTGCACGCCTGTGGTCCCTCTACTCAGGAGGCTGAGGTGGGAGGATCGCCTGAGTCTGGGAAGGTCAAGGCTGCAGTGAGCAGTGATCCTGCCACTGCACACCGCACTCCAGCCAGGGCAACAGAGCAAACCGCTATGTAAAAAAAAAAAACAAAAAACAAAACAAAACACTGCTACGGGAAACCAAAAAGATCAGGTGGAGAATAATTATAAGGAGGCTGGTAGCTCCGTCATACAAGCAAACTAGCAGAACGGAAGTTTAATAGAATCAGGGAAAGAAACAGCCAAAAAGAGGTCTCATAAGATCACAGTCAACTCTAGGAGTCAGAAGGGGTGTGTGCATGTGCAAGGCTGCCCCCACACAGAAGCAACTGGCGCAGACGTGGGGGCGGACTTGAAAGCATTCCCCAAGCCTCACATAGACTCAGCAACACAAGGTGAAGCTTTACTGGAAAAAGGAGCTTAAAGAGAACATCTGACAAAACACTAAGTGAACAATAAGCTACTTTACCCCAAGAGGCAACTCCTAAGAAGCCAGGCTTCAAAATGAAGTCACACTCAGCCCTGGCAGCCTGGAAGACTGTGTGCATACACAGGCTGCCTCCTCTCAGGAGCAGAGAGGAAACTTCGAAGTTACTAGTCCCCGGCTGAATCTGGAACAAAAATGTACACTTCCTGCACTGTGATAGCTGACGGCACACCACACATACATCCAACAGTAAAAGGTAAAAATTTAACTGGCGACTTCTGGTTTCCAGTCTGGCATGTAAGAAGCTTGGAAGTCACCCCTTCATTGTAACAATTAAAAAGCGAAGCACACTGAAAAACCAACTCTTCTTAGTTCTATGAGAGAAGTGAGGTTAAGGTGCAAGCCTCTGCCCCCAAAACTGAAAAGACTGACTGGTGAGTACATAGAATCACAACTTACCGCAGTAGAAACCACATGCAGAAACTTCCTTGGAACCGATGCCAGGATACAGAAATCTGAGCTGTAACTGATAAATTGCTGGAGATTAAGGAGTTTTGTGAGTTTTATCAGCTGGAATTCACAGGGTCTCATGGTGAATCTGATGAAAAACTTTTGTGAGTTTTACCTGCTGGAATTCACAGGGTCTCACAGTGAATTTGGAGAAAAACCTCCTTGTGCTTCCAGAAGAGAGGAGAAAAGGGAACCATTTTGAAATACACCGGTGTATTTTATTCTTCTTAACAAGGTCTGCACTCAGAAGAAAGTAGTTAACTGGAGCCTAACCAGCTGGAGTTTTATCAGCACTTAACCAACATGGAGGAAGGGAAATACCCAAATCTATTACAGCTGGTTCTAGCCTTCCACATGAAGGAAGAAAAATGCCCAACTCCAGCCCACTCGCCTTATTCTGCTCCACCTGGGCTGGGAGGGGCTGAGAAGCACAGGTGAAATTCACAGTCCAGAGGCGCAGGCTCACTAAAACACTGAAAACTACCTATGGGCCTGTGGAACACTTCTCCACCCCACAATGCCTTACCACTACATTACCGAAGGCCTGTTTAGGGCAGTTCCTTTTACCCAGAACATCATCTCCAGCCATCATAAGAAATTATAAGGCATACTATAAAACAAAGAACACAGTTCAAAGAAACAAAGCAAGCATCAGAGCCAGACTCAAATATGGCAAGAATATTGGAATTATCAGACCAGGAATTTAAAACAAATATCATTAATATGCTAAGGTTTCTAGTGGGTAAAGTTGGCAGCACACAATAACAGATGGGCACTATAAGTAGAAGGTGGTAATTCAAAGAAAAAAATGCTAGAGATCAAAAACAGAAGAGAAATAAAGACTGCTTTGGTGGGGTTATCAGTAGACTGGACACAGCTGAGGAAAGAGTTGCTGCACTTCAGGAGATCTCAATAGAAACCTCCAAAATTAAAAATCAAATAGGAAAAAAGACTAGAAAAAACCAGAACAGGATATCTAAAAACAGTGAGACATTATAAAAGGTGTAAATATACATAATGAGAATACCAGAAAGAGAAGCAAAAAAGGAACAAAAAAATTATTTCTGAAAGAATATTTATTTTAAATATTTGAAAAAATAATTACTGATAACTTCTGCAAATTAATGTCAGATACCAAACCACAGATACAGGAAATTCAGAGACCATAAAACATCATAAATACCAAAAAAAAAAAAAAAAAAACTACACCTAGGAATATCCTATTCAAACTACAGAAAATCAAAGATAAAAAGACCCTGAAAGAAGTAGAAAAAGGGCCAGGTGCGGTGGCTCAAGCCTGTAATCCCAGCACTTTGGGAGGCCAAGGTGGGTGGATCACGAGGTCAAGAGATCGAGACCATCCTGGTCAACATGGTGAAACCCCGTCTCTACTAAAAATACAAAAAATTAGCTGGGCATGCTGATGTGTGCCTGTAATCCCTGCTACTTGGGAGGCTGAGGCAGGAGAATTGCCTGAACCCAGGAGGCGGAGGTTGCAGTGAGCTGAGATCATGCCATTGCACTCCAGCCTGGGTAACAAGAGCAAAAACTCCATCTCAAAAAAAAAAAAAAAAGAAGAAGAAGTAGAAAAAATGGCCGGGCATGGTGGCTCACTCCTGTAATACCAGCACTTTGGGAGACGGAGGCCAGTGGATCACTTGAGGCCAGGATTTCAAGATCAGCCTGGCCAACATGGCAAAACCTTATATCTACTAAAAATACAATACAAAACAAAACAAAAAATTAGCCAGGCAGATCAAAAAGACTCAAAAGCTAGCAGAAGACAAGAAATAACTAAGATCAGAGCAGAACTGAAGGAGATACATAAAAAATTCATTAAAAAAATCAATAAATCCAGGAGCTCTTTTTTTTTTTAAAGATCAACAAAATAGACCACTAGCCAAATTAATAAAAAAGAAAAGAGAGAAGAATCAAATAGATGCAACAAAAAACAATAAAGGGGATTCACCACAGATTCCACAGAAATACGAACTACCATCAGAGATTACTACAAACAACTCTATACACATAAACTAGTAAACCTGGAAGAAATGGATAAATTCCTGGACACTTGCACTCTCCCAAGCCTAAACCAGGAGGAAGTTGAAACCCTGAATAGACCAATAACAAGGGCTGAAGTTGAGGCAGCAATTAATAGCCTGCCTATCAAAAAAATCCCAGGTCCAGATGGGTTCACAGCTGAATTCTATGAGACATACAAAGAGGAGCTGGTACCACTCCTTCTGAAACTATTCCAAACAATCCAAAAAGAGGAAATCCTTCCCAAATCATTTTATGAGACCAACATCATCCTGATACCAAAACCCAGCAGAGACTCAATAACAAAAGAAAACTTCAGGCCAATATCCATGATGAACATAGATGCAAAAATCTTCAATAAAATACTGGCAAACCCATTGCAATAGCACATCAAAAAGCTTATCTATCATGATCAAGTAGGCTTCATCCTGGGGATGCAAGGCTGGTTCAACATATGCAAGCCTATAAATGTAATTTACCACATAAACAGAACCAAGGACAAAAACCACATGATTATCTGTATAGATGCGGAGAAGGGCTTCAAGAAAATTCAGAGCCCTTTATGCTAAAAACTCTCAAGAAACTAGGTGTTGACCAAACGTATCTCAAAATAATACAAGCTATTCACGACAAACCCACAGCCAATATCATTCTGAGTGGTCAAAAACTGGAAGCATTTCCTTTGAAATCTGGCACTATCCAAGGATGCCCTCTCTCACCACTCCTATTCAATATAGTATTGGAAGTTCTAGCCAGAGCAATCAGGCAAGAAAAAGAAGTAAAGGGTATTCAATTAGGAAAGGAGGAAGTCAAATTGTCTCTGTTTGCAGATGACATGATTGTATATTTCCAAGACCCCATTGACTCAGCCCAGAATCTCTTGAAACTGATAAGCAACTTCAGCAAAGTCTCAGGATACAAAACCAATATGCAGAAATCACAAGCACTCCTATATACTAATAACAGACTAGATGTTATTAGAATTTCTTTACAAGAATTTCTTTAGAGAGAGGGAAAATGATATGTCAGAAATTTGACTGTATATAAAGAAAGAGCAGAAGAGAAGGCATACATGAAGATAAAATTAAAACTTTTATTTTTCTAATTCTTGATTTAACAGATAAGTTTTTTAAAAATAATAATAGCAAGAATATATTTATATGTGTGTGTGTGTGTATATATATGTATACACATTCACTAATATGCTTATGTATAAGTGAATGAATGACAGCAATGATACAAGGCATAGGAGGGAGGAATTGGGATTATTTTCTCATAAGGTACTCATATTACCCATGAAGTGGTATGGTGTTGTTTGACAGCGAACATGGAATAGCTGTGAATATAAAATACAAACACTACAAAAAAAGCAGAGGGCCAAGAAAATAAGATACGCTAAGAAAGGAGAGAAAATGAAATTATAGAAAATACTCTCATAAAACCACAAAAGGAAGACAAGACAAAAATAGGAATATAGAAAAAGGGCAACAATGGAAAACAGTTTTTAAAATGGTAAATTTTGGTTAGTGGCTCACACCTGTAATACCAGCAGTTTGGGAGGTTGAAGAGTGTGGATCACATGAAGTCAGGAGTCCAAGACCAGCCTGGCCAACATGGTGAAACCTCGTCTTTACTAAAAATACAAAAATTAGTCTACTGTGGTAGTGAGCACCTGTAATCCCAGCTACTCAAGAGGCTGGAGGCAGGAGAATCACTTAAACCTGGAAGGTGGATGTTGCAGTGAGCCAAGATTATGCCATTGCATTCCAGCCTGGGCAACAAGAGCAAAACTCCATCTCAAAAAAATAATAATAATAATAATAATAAATTAAATCAGAAATCAATGAAATAAAAAATGGAAATCAATAAAGAAAATTGATAAAAATCAAAAGCTGTTTCTTTGAAAAGATCAACAAAACCAATGAGTCTCTAGCCATGCCAACTAATTTTTTAAAAAGGAGAGAGAAAATACAAATTGCTAATATCAAAAACGGAAGAGGGAACATCACCATAGACATTAAAAGAATAATTTTTAAAATACTATTACCAACTCTATGCTAACAAATTTGATAACTTAGATGAAATAGACCAATTTCTTGAAATACAGTCTGTCAAACTCACGTAAGAGTAAACTGACAATCTGAATAGGCCTATATCTATTAAAGAAGTTGAATCAATAATTAATAGCTTTCCAAAACAGAAAGGACCAGGCTCAGAAGGGTTCACTGGTTAATTCTACCAAACATTTAAGGAAGAAATCCTTCCAACTCTCTCCAATCTCATTCAGAAGATAGAAGCAGAGAGACTGTTCCCTAGCTCATTCTATGAGGCCAACATTACTCAATTCCAAAAACAGGCAGTCATTACTAAAATTTAAAAACTCATAGATCAATGCTTCTCATGACTATAGAAGCAAAAATTCTCATCAAAATATTAGCAAATTCAATCCAAAAATTTATTTTAAAAAATTATATCTTAAGACCTAGTGGGATTTATTTTTATTTTGTTTTTTGAGACAGAGTCTCGCTCTATTGCCAGGTAGGAGTGCAGTGGCACGATCCTGGCTCACTGTAACTTCTGTTTTACAGTTTTAAACAATTCTCCTGTCTCAGTCTCCCGAGTAGCTGGGACTACAGGCATGCGCCCCAACATCCAGCTAATTTTTTTTTGTATTTTTAGTAGAGACAGAGTTTAACCATGTTGGCCAGGATGGTCTCGATCTATTCACCTCGTGATTCACCCCCCTTGGCCTCCCAAAGTGCTGGGATTACAGGCGTAAGCCACTGCGCCTGGCCGACCTAGTGGAATTTTTTTGAAGGTTTTTAAGACTGATTGAGTATTCAACAATCAATTAACATAATCCATCATATCAGTGGGTTAAAGCAGAAAATCATATGATTATATCAAGTGATGCAGAAAAACCATTTGACAAAATTCAACACCCATTTATAATAAATAATCTCAGTTAACTAGGAATAGAGGGTGCTATAGTTTGGACGTTTGTACCCTTCAAGTCTTATGTTAAAATTTGATCCTCAGTGTGGTAGTGTTGACAGATAGAGCCTAATAGGAGGTAGATGGATATGGGGTTGGCCCATAATGAAGAGATTAATGCCCTCCCTTGGTGGGGGAAGGAGTGGAGGCAGTGAGTGAATTCTTGCACTATTAGTTGCCATGAGAGCTGATTATTTAAAAAAAAAAAAAAAAAAAAAAAAAAAAGCCGGAACTTTCCCTCTCTCTCTTGCTTCCTCTCTCACCATATGATCCCTGAACACATTGGCTTTCCTTCACCTTCTGCCATGAGTTGAGGCAGCCTGAATCCCTTACCAGAAGCAGATGCTGATGTTATGCTTATTTTACAGCATGAAGAACTGTGAGGCAAATGAACCTCTTTTCTTCGTAAGTTACCCAGCCTCAGGTATTCCTTTACAGGAACGCTGAATGAACTAAGGGAACTTCCCACCTTACTAAAGAATATTTATGGCTGGGCGTGGTGGCTCACGCCTGTAATCCAAGCATTTTGGAGGCCAAGGTGGGCGAATCACCTGAGGTTCGGAGTTCAAGACCAGCCTAACCAACATGGTGAAACCCCATCTTTAAAAAAAAATAAAATAAATTAAATAAATAAATAAGAATATTTACAAAAAATTACTGCAATTAACAGTATACTACAGGCCGGGCGCGGTGGCTCAAGCCTGTAATCCCAGCACTTTGGGAGGCCGAGGCGGGTGGATCACGAGGTCGAGAGATCGAGACCATCCTGGTCAACATGGTGAAACCCCGTCTCTACTAAAAATACAAAAAACTAGCTGGGCGTGGTGGCGTGTGCCTGTAATCCCAGCTACTCAGGAGGCTGAGGCAGGAGAATTGCCTGAACCCAGGAGGCGGAGGTTGCGGTGAGCTGAGATCGCGCCATTGCACTCCAGCCTGGGTAACAAGAGCGAAACTCCGTCTCAAAAAAAAAAAAAAAAAAACAGTATACTAATGGTAAGTAACTGAAAATTTTCAGAATAAGATCAGAAACATGGCAAGGATGTCTCCTCTCATCATTAATTTTGAATATTGCACTGGAAGTTTTAACCAGTATAACTAGATTTTAGAAAAACAAAAACAAAATTAAAATTAAAGGTTTACAGATGAAGAAGAAAGAAAGAAAACAGAGGACAGGATTATCTATGTAGAAAATAAAAGATATTCATTGAAAAACTGTAAATAATAAGTAACCATAGCAGTATTGCAAGATACGAGGTTAACATATAAAAGTCAATCACTTTGTATATATACCAGCAATAAACAAGTGGGATTTGAAAGTAAAAATACAATACCATTTATCTTAGATCCAAAAGCAATGAAGTACTTAGGCATAAATCTAACAAAGTATGTATTTAGGATGGTACAAAGGTAAATTGTGGTTTTGCAATTTCTTCTAATGTCAAAAGCTGCAATTTCTTTCTTATATATGTTGTATATGATATGAGAAAAGTTAACAAAACTCTGATGAAAGAAGTCAAAGAAGGGCTAAATAAAAAAATGGAGAGATATTCCATGTTCATGAATAGAAAGATTCAATTATAGTGATAGAGACATTCTGAAAAGGAATAAAATAATAGCAAGATACTATTTTCTTATTCAAGTTCAAAAAATACCTTTATAGAATTTCTAAAAATACAAATTTCTAAAAAAAACATAGTCTCTGAAGTTAAAACCACAAAACATAGTGGACTGCCTAAAGATCATATTAGATACCACCAAGGAGAGAATTACTAAACTGGAAGACAAGGCTAAGATTGTAAAATGAATGAAGTCTTTAAAAAAAATTGGGTGAGGGGAGGAGCAGTTAAAAAAAAAAAAATTGGGACTGAGCATGGTAGCTCACACCTGTAATCCTAGCACTTTGGGAGGCTGAGGCAGGCAAATCATGAGATCAGGAGGTAGAGACCATCCTGGCCAACATGGTAAAACCCCATCTCTACTAAAAATACAAAAATTAGCTGGGCGTGGTGGTGCACGCCTGTAATCCCAGCTACTCAGGAGGCTGAGGTAGGACAATCGCTTGAACCAGCCAGTTGGAGGTTGCAGTGAGTTGATATTGCACCACTGCACTCCAGTCTGGTGACAGAGCAAGACTCCATCTTAAAAAAAAAAAAAATATTGGACCTGTTGCAGTGGCTCAAACCTGTAATTCCAGCACTTTTGGAGGCCTGGGTAGGTGGACTGTCTGAGCTCAGGAGTTTGAGACTAGCCTGGGCAATATGACAAAACCCCATCTCTGAATAAAATAAATAAATAAATAAAAGTAGCTGGACACAGTGGCTTGTGCCTGTAGTCCCTGCTACTTCTTGGGAGGCTGAGGTGGGAGGATCAATTGAGCCCTGGAGGTCAAGGCTGCAGCACACCATGATCACACCACTGCACTCCAGCCTAGGTGACAGAACAAGACTTTATCTTAAAAAAAAAAAAAAGAAAAAAAAAGAAAAAGTGGTAAAAATATTGGTGGGAGATGGAGATAAAGACACAACGAAGGGCTCCTACCTGTTCAATATATATTCCAGACGAAAGAATACGGAGAATGCAAGGGAGGTGATATTCAATGGAATAATGGTTGATAATTTTTCAGAATTAATGAATAATATGAATTCTATGAAATAACCTTAATGAGTGAAAAAGTAAAAATAAGTGTACACTTAGAGACATTGTATAAAAATAACAAAACCAAAGAAAGAAAAAAGTTGCAAAAGCAACCAAAAAGAAAAGACAGATAAGTTACAAAAAACAGCAATAGTGGACTGATGTATACTACTTATCAGTAGAAACTAGAAACAAAGTATTATTTTCAGTAGAAATTTTTTTTTCTTTTTCTTTTTTTTTTTTTTTTTGAGACGGAGTTTTGCTTTTGTTACCCAGGCTGGAATGCAATGGTGCCATCTTGGCTCACCACAACCTCCGCCTCCTGGGTTCAGGTAATTCTCCTGCCTCAGCCTCCTGAGTAGCTGGGACTACAGGCACGCGCCACCATGCCCAGCTAATTTTTTTTTGTATTTTTAGTAGAGGCAGGGTTTCACCATCTTGACCAGGATGGTCTCGATCTCTCGACCTCATGATCCACCCACCTCAGCCTCCCAAAGTGCTGGGATTACAGGCTTGAGCCACCGCACCCAGCCAGAAATTTTTTAATCAAAGGATATGATAAACAAGATTGTATAAATAAAATTTGAATCACATCTGCAATACGTATTTTCTTGGTAATATTGTAAGATGGTTTTTGCAAATCATTACTAAGATTGACTCCCAAAGAAATAGAAAACTGAAATAGGTTAATAACCGTTTGTATTATTAGCCAAGTATCTGTCTACACAAACACACACACACACACACACACACACAAAGAACTGAGATCAGTTTTATAAGTGGGGTTTGCTAAATCTTTAAAAAAAGGGAAAACTTTCTTTTATACATACTGCTTTTTAAAAATTCATTCATGTAAAAAGGACACTTGAGTTGCTTCTGCTTCTTGGCTATTGTGAATAATGTTGATATGGACATAGGTATACAAATATATGAGACCCTGCTTTTACTTTTTCTGGATCTATATCCAGAGTGGGATGGTTGGATTATATGGTAATTATATTTTTAATTTGTTGGACAAGCCAACATCTGGTTACATTGCCGTCAAGAGAGCACAAGGCTTCAAATTTCTCCACATCCTCAGCAACACTGGTGATGTTCTGCTTATTCGCTGGTAGCTATTCTATTGGTTGTGATGTGGCATCTCATTGTTGTCTTCACCTGCATTTTCCTAATTAATAATGATAATGAGCATCTTTTCACGGGCCTGTGGGCCATTTGTATATCTTCTTTGGAGAAATGTCTATTCAATCCATTGTTCGTGTTTTAATTGGGTTGTTTTTGTCGTTGAGTTGTAGGAGTTCTTTCCCCCTCCCACCCCCATGAGGCATTTTATTTGTAAATAAATGTATTACATCCCTAGAAAAAGAATCCCAGGATTTTCCCTCCTGTGCGTTTTCGTCTTGCTTCTTCACGGTCCGTGATACCAGCTGAGGTTGTCAGTACAGTGAAATCAAACTAGCGGGACGGAAGCAGATTATTCTGCCATTTTTCTAGATCTTTGAGTTGCACATCAAATCTGGGGCTGATCACGCCACACTTGTTTAGCCTGCCTGTGAGGTTCACAACAATTTTCCCAGCTCTGTGATTGTCAATGATTTTAAATTTGCCAATGTAACCATGCTTCATCATCACAGTGAGAAACCTGACGATGACTTCGGAGCACGGCCTAATAAGCACCCGGCGTTTGCCTCTCTTTTCCGAATTGTTGATGCTCTTGAGAGCATCAGCCAGGACATTCATGAGCACCATTGTGGCGGCACAGAAGGACGGTGGAAAGAGCGAGTTGTAGGAGTTCTTTACAAATTCTGAATATTAACTCCTTATCAGAAATATAATTTGCAAATATTTTATTTCATTCTTTATGTTGCTTTTTCACTCTGTTATGCTCTTTGTTGCATAGTTTTCAAATTTGATGTCCATTCATCTTTTACCTTTCTTGTTTGTGCCTTTGATGTCATATTAAACAATATTTTTTGAATATGAATACCAGTTAGATAATATCAGTGGTGAAAGAATTGAAGTCTCCTATCTAGGACCCACTACAGACAATAGAAAAAGAACCAGGTTTAATTAGCTATTGTAGTTATCAGATAGGAATTTTAAGTAACTGTGATTGGCCAGGCATGGTGGCTCATTCCTGTAATCCCAGTCCTTTGGAAGGCTCAGGTGGGAGAATTACTTGAGCCCAGGAGTTCAAGACCAGCCCCAGCAACCTGGTGAGACTTAACTCTCTACAGAAAAATAAACAAATTAGGCAGGAAGATCACTTGAACCCAGGAGGTCAAGGCCGTAATGAGCTGTAATTGTGCCACTGCACTCCCGTCTAGGTGACAGAGAAGGACCCCGCCTCAGTAAATAAATAAATAACTGTGACTAATATGTGCAAAAAAAAAAAAAATAGAAAATTTCCTCAGAGAATCAGCAACCATAAACAAAATAAAATTGAAATTTTCGAAATGAAAATATAAATTATAACTGAAATTAAGAATTCAATAGATGGGGGGCCGGGCGCGGTGGCTCAAGCCTGTAATCCCAGCACTTTGGGAGGCCGAGGCGGGGGGATCACAAGGTCGAGAGATCGAGACCATCTTGGCCAAGATGGTGAAACCCCGTCTCTACTAAAAATACAAAAAATTATCTGGGCATGGTGACACGTACCTGTAATCCCGGCTACTCAGGAGGCTGAGGCAGGAGAATTGCCTGAACCCAGGAGGCGGAGGTTGCGGTGAGCCGAGATCGTGCCATTGCACTTCAGCCTGGGTAACAAGGATGAAACTCCGCCTCAAAAAAAAAAAAAAAAAAGAATTCAATAGATGGGTTTAAGGGCAGATTAGAACACAGCACAAGAGAACACTAATGAATTCAAAATGAAAATATATAGGTTAAAACGCAGAGTAGGAAACCCATTGGAAATTAGAGAAGAGTATATGAAAAGTATCAGGCACAAAGGAAGATCTGAAGATCTAATCTACAAATAAGTGGAATAGCAGAAGCAGAGAGGTGTTAGGGACTGAAGTAATGATATCTGAAGATAAACTAGTCCCACAACTTCCAAACCTGATGAAATATGTTAAAACAGATTTAAAGGTTTCTTTGAACCCCAAGTTGGATAAATAAAAAAAAACTATTCCTAGGTTTATTATAGTCAAACTGCTGAAAATTAAAGGCAAAGGGCAAAATATAAGTAAATAGAAGAAAAATCACTTTGCCTTCAAAAGAAATAAGATTCGGTTGCCTTTTTATCAAAAGTTATAATAGACCGAAGACAATAGAAAGATAATCTTCAAAATGGTGGGATTTTAAAGAAATCTGCCAACTTAGAATTTTATCCTTTAAAATTAAAGACTTTTCAGACAAAAGCTGAGAAAATTTGTCACCAGAAGGCTTGCACTGTAAGAAATACTCAAGGGAATTATGTATACTAAATGAAAATGACCCCAGTCAGAAGCACTTGGCTATAAATATGTAGATAAAATAAATAAATTTTTACTATTTAAAAACACTAGTAATAATACCATGTAGGGATTAAAACATAGGTGGTAAAATATGTGACTATAACATAAAATGTGAGAAGGTGCCGGACGCGGTGGCTCAAGCCTATAATCCCAGTACTTTGGGAGGCCGAGGCAGGTGGATCACGAGGTCAAGAGACCAAGACCATCCTGGTCAACGTGGTGAAACCCCATCTCTACTAAAAATATAAAAAAGTTAGCTGGAGCCGGGCGCGGTGGCTCAAGCCTGTAATCCCAGCACTTTGGGAGGCCGAGGAGGGTGGATCACGAGGTCGAGAGATCAAGACCATCCTGGTCAACATGGTGAAACCCCGTCTCTACTAAAAATACAAAAAATTAGCTGGGCATGGTAGCGTGTGCTTATAATCCCAGCTACTCAGGAGGCTGAGGCAGGAGAATTGCTTGAACCCACGAGGTGGAGGTTGCAGTGAGCCGAGATCGCACCATTGCACTCCAGCCTGGGTAAGAAGAGCGAAACTCCATCTCAAAAAAAAAAAAAAAAAGTTAGCTGGGCATGGTGGCATGCGCCTGTAATCCCAGCTACTCAGGAGGCTGAGACAGGAGAATTGCTTGCACCCAGGAGGTGGAGGTTGTGGTGAACCGAGATTGCACCATTGCACTCCAGCCTGGGTAACAAGAGCGAAACTCCGTCTCAAAAAAAAAAAAAAAAAAAAAAAAAAAAAAATGTGAGAAGGATATAAATGGAACCAAACTTGTAAAAAAAAATTTTTTTTTTTTTGTTTTTTTTGTTTTGAGATGGAGTCTCACTCTGTCACCCCAGCTGGAGTGCAGTGGCAGGATCTTGGCTTCCTGAAACCTCTACCTCCCAGGTTAAAGCAATTCTCCTGCCTCAGCCTCCTGAGTAGCTGGGATTACAGGCTCCCGTCACCACCACACCTGGCTAATTTTTGGACTTCTAGTAGAGGTGGAATTTCACCATGTTGACCAGGCTGGTCTTGAACTACTGACCTCAGGTGATCTGCCTGCCTCGGCCTCCCAAAGTGCTGGGATTACAGGCCACTGCACCTCACCAACTTGTAAATTCTTGGTGTGGTTCAGGAAGTAGCAAAACTTTTCACTAAAGGTAGGCTTTAATAAACAAAGGAATATGTTATCATTTATTTGGTAACCAATAAATGATTAATAAAAGTATACATTACTCAAAGACCAAAACAGAAGAAAAAGGTCAAAGAAAAATATTTTATTAATCCAAAAAACAGTAAGGAAGGAGCAAGGAAGAAACAAAGGAATAGAATGAACAAATAGAAAATAAACAGAAGGACAGTAGACCCAAACTCAATTATTTCATTAAGTATAAACATTAAATGTAAATGGATGAATCACTGCAATTAAAAGATAAATGCTCTGAGATGGGAAGATCACTGGAGGTCAGGAATTCAAGATCAGCTTGGGCAGCATAGCAAGATCCTGTCTCTTAAAACATAGAAAAAACAAAATTAGTCAGGTGTGGTGGCATGTGTCTGTAGTGCCAGTTATTTGGGAAGCTGAGATGGGAGGATAGCCAGAGCCAGGGAGGTCAAGGCTGCGGTGAGCTATGATCCCGCCACTGCGCTCTAGCCTGGGTGACAGAGCCAGATCCTGTCTCAAAAAATATACACATATAATTTTTTAAAGGTCAGATATAAGCTGTTTATATCGGCCTGGTGCAGTGGCTCAAACCTGTAATCCCGGCACTTTGGGAGGAAGGGTAGCGGGGCGGACCACCTGAGGTCTAGAGTTCAAGACCAGCCTGAGCATCATGGTGAAACTCCGTCTCTACTAAAAATACAAAAACGTAGCCATGTGTGGCAGTGGGTGCCCGTAATCCCAAGTACTCAGGAGGCTGAGGCGGGAGAATTGCTTGAACCCAAGAGATGAAGACTGCAGTGAGCCAAGATCATGCCACTGCACTCCAGCCTGGACAACAGAGTGAGATTCTGTCTCAAAAAAAAAAAAAAAAAAAAAAAAAAAGAAAAGAAAAAGAAAAAACATAAAGCTGTTCATATACCCCATGGAGAAAAATTCTTTTAAGTATAAAATTAAGATACATTGAGAGAGAGAAAAAAAAAGAAGAAACGTATTTTGGCGTATGTTCCCTATACACTTGAAAATAATGTGATTAACAGTGATTGGCTGTTCTGTTCTATAAACATCTATTAAGTCAGGTTGATTAATTACACTTTTCAAATCTTTTATATCCTTAATAAGTTTTTATCTGCTTGTTCTATTATTTCGTATAAGAACTGATACCAGAGTTTTCAACTGTAATTGTGAATTTGCATAGTTCTCCTTTTAATTCTATTCATTTTTGTTTTATAGTTTGATACTGTCATTAAGTGCATAAATGTGCATATATACATGAGTGTATATATGTGTCCATACATATATAAACAACAAAATAAGACACCAACAAAAGAAATACTACTAAAGATAAGGAGATTTCATACAATAAAAAGAAATTAGAAGATTTAACAACTTTTAAGCATGGAAATTTTAATGAGTAGTTTGAATAGCAAAAATATAAACTATATTTGTTGAACATAGTAGATTTCAAATATAAATATTTTTTTTTTTTTTTTTGAGACGGAGTTTTGCTCTTGTTACCCAGGCTGGAGTGCAATGGCACGATCTCGGCTCACCGCAACCTCCGCCTCCTGGGTTCAGGCAATTCTCCTGCCTCAGCCTCCTGAGTAGCTGGGATTACAGGCACGTGCCACCATGCCCAGCTAAATTTTTTGTATTTTTAGTAGAGGCGGGGTTTCACCATGTTGACCAGGATGGTCTCGATCTCTTGACCTCGTGATCCACCCACCTCGGCCTCCCAAAGTGCTGGGATTACAGGCTTGAGCCACCGCGCCCGGCCAATATAAATAAATTTTTAAAAGATTCCTAGAATCCCTAGATATTTTGAAATTGGATGCTTATCTATAGCAGTGCCTAGAGAGAAATGTAAAATGTTAAATATATGTATGAGAAAAAAAGACAATGACTGAAAATAAATTAGAAAAGTCTCCAACTTAGGCTAAAATACAACTGGAAACAACCCAAATAAAGTAGGATAGATAAGAGAAGAAAATAATGAAAGAGAAAGTGAACACACAATACAGAAACTTAACAAGCAAAGCCTAGCATGGTTCTTTGCAATGTTATTAAAATCAATAAATCCACAGAAAAAATTGATGAAAATAAGGGAGAGAGCACAAATTACGAATTTCAAAAATTCTACAGATAAAAAGATAGAAGTATATTATTAAATAATTTAGGGTAATGATTTTGACAATTGGGATAAAATAAATTATTACACAAATAAAAGTTAACAATATTGAAATAAAAAATAGAAATGCTCAATAGTTCCATATCTATAAAATAAATTCCATTTGTAATTTGTAAACTTTCTCCAAAGAAACTCTTAAATATTCTCACTCTTGAGCTCTTCTAAATATATAATAAATATTAATTTTATAGAAACTTTTTTTTTTTGGAGACAGAGTTTTGTTCTTGTTACCCAGGCTGGAGTGCAATGGCGCGATCTCCGCTCACTGCAACCTCCGCCTCCTGGGTTCGGGCGATTCTCCTGCCTCAGCCTCCTGAGTAGCTGGGATTACAGGCATGCGCCACCATGCCCAGCTAATGTTTTGTATTTTTAGTAGAGACAGGATTTCACCATGTTGACCAGGATGGTCTCGATCTCTTGACCTCGTGATCCACCCTCCTCGGCCTCCCAAAGTGCTGGGATTACAGGTTTGAGCCACTGCGCCAGGCCCACTTTTTTTTTTTTTTTTTTTTTTCTTTTTTTCTTTTCTTTTTTTTTTTTTGAGACGGAGTTTCGCTCTTGTTACCCAGGCTGGAGTGCAATGGCGCGATCTCGGCTCACCGCAACCTCCGCCTCTTGGGTTCAGGCAATTCTCCTGCCTCAGCTTCCTGAGTAGCTGGGATTACAGGCACGCGCCACCACGCCCAGCTAGTTTTTTGTATTTTTAGTAGAGACGGGGTTTCACCATGTTGACCAGGATGGTCTCGATCTCTCGACCTCGTGATCCACCCGCATCGGCCTCCCAAAGTGCTGGGATTACAGGCTTGAGCCACCGCGCCCGGCCGTGGGCCCACTTTTTTTTGAGACAAAGTCTTGCTCTGTCACCAGGTGCCAGTCTGGAGTGTAGTGGCAAAATCTCGGCTCACTGCAACTTCCGTCTCCAGGGTTCAAGCATTTCTCCTTCCTCAGCCTCCCGAGTAGCTGGGACTACAGGCATGCACCACCATGCCCAGCTAATTTTTATATTTTAGTAGAGACGGGGTTTCACCATGTTGGCCAGGATAGTCTCGATCTCTTGACCTTGTGATTCTATCACCCAGCCTCCCAAAGTGCTGGGATTACAGGCATGAGCCACTGTGCCCGGCCCAGATACTCTTTGAGATCATAAAAATGTGACAGCATTTCCCAGTTCATTTTATGAGCTAGCCTAATCTTGATACCAAAACTCCAAGAGGACATTCTAAGAAAGGAAAATTACAGATTACCATCTCTCATGAACCTATACACAGAATTCTATATTTAAAAATTCAGCCAGGCGCGGTGGCTCAAGCCTGTAATCCCAGCACTTTGGGAGGCCGAGGCGGGTGGATCACAAGGTCGAGAGATCGAGACCAACCTAGTCAACATGGTGAAACCCCGTCCCTACTAAAAATACAAAAGATTAGCTGGGCATGGTGGCGTGTGCCTATAATCCCAGCTACTCAGGAGGCTGAGGCAGGAGAATTGCCTGAACCCAGGAGGCGGAGGTTGCGGTGAACCGAGATTGCGCCATTGCACTCCAGCCTGGGTAACAAGAGTGAAACTCCGTCTCAAAATAAATAAATAAATAAAATAAAATAAAAATTCAGCATTATGTAAAAAGTGTAATATTTAATGACCAATAGTTTTTTTCCACTTGAATTCAAGTATATTCATATCTATTACTGCATAATAAATTAGTTCAATTTTTAATGGTTTAAACAAAAAATATTTATTATCTCATAGTTTCTGTAGGTCAGACATTTGATAGTTGCTCAGAAAGGTAGATTTGGGGTCTCTCACGAGGTTGCAGTCAGTATGTCAGCTAAGGCTGCAGTCATCTGAAGGTTTGAAGAGAACCAGATAGTTTTGCTTCCAAGATGTCTTACTTACATGGCTGTTGGCAGGAGGCTTCGGTTGCTTGACACATGGGAAAGGACGTATGTTTTATGATTTCATTTACATAGAATTTCTAGAAATGACAAAATTATACAAACAGAACAAATAGGAAACATTTCAGAGATTGCCTGGGGATTGGAAAAATAAGAGCAATGAACTGCAAGGGGGAACAATAAGGAAAGTTTAGCGGTGATATCATGTGATAGTGATTGCACAACAGGATAAATTTATAAAAACTCATCAAACTGTGCATTTAAAATTAGTGAATTTAAGATACGTAAAACATGCCTCAGTAAATTTGTTAAAACATCAATCAGCATAATTCACCACATGAATAAAATAAATGAGAATCTTACAAGTGTCTTATGAGATGCAGAAAAAGTATTTGATAACATTTAACTGTCATAAACAATGTCTTACAGCAGATTAGAAATAGAAGAGAACTTTCTTAATCTGCTGAAAAGGTTGTTACCAAAAAAAAAAAAAAAAAAAAAAAAAAAAAAAAAAAAAAAAAAAAAAGCTAAAACTTAAAAAGACTAACAACAAATGTTGTAGAGGATATAAAACATTTGGTACTCATATATTGTTTTATATTGCTTGTGGTAATCGAAAACAGCACTATCATTATAATAAACTTTAGAAGTTTCTTATAAAGTTAGACAGACTTAATCTATGACCCAACAGTTCCTGTCCTAGGGATTAACCCAAGAGAAATTAAAACTTCAGTTCACAAAAGGACTTGTATGGAAATATTTAAAACAGCTTTATTTATAATAGCCCCAAACTAGAAACAGCTAAATGTTCATCAAATAGGAGAGTTAATAAAAATTTATGTCATGCTAAAAATATTTTGCTCAGCAAAGAAGCCAAACACAAAAGAATTCATGCTTTATGATTCCATGGATGTGAGATTATAGAGCAGCAAAATTAAAACATTGACAGAAATCAGAATAATGCTTGCATATGTGGTGTGAGTAGTGACTGGAAGGAAGCAAGATAAAATTTGGGAGAAGGTAGAAATGTTTTGTATGTTGATTGAGGTACTAGTTACACGGGTATATTAAAATTGATAAGATCTGTTCATTTTTACATATGTAAATTTTACCTAGATTTAAAACTCTTCAAAAATTTTATTTAAACATTTGCTTCTCAATTCCACATTCAGAAGTAAATTACTTTGCTTGTTCTTTGTTAATTATACTTTACAACTTGCCTCTGAGTTCACAGTAACAAGTCTTAATAACTTACTTGCGGCTTAAAGCAGGGGTCACCAACCATTTTGGCACCAGGGACCAGCTTTGTGGAAAACATTTTTTCCACAGACCAAGGTAGGGGGATGATTTTGGGATGATTCAAGCACATTACATTTATTGTGCACTTTATTTCTATTATTTTATATTGTAATATATAATAAAATAATTATACAACACCATAATGTAGAATCAGTAGGAGCCCTGAGCTTATTTTCCTGCAAGTAGATAGTCCCCTCTGGGGTGATGGGAGATGGTGACAGACCATCAGGCATTAGATTCTCCTAAGAAGTATGCAACCTAGATCCTTCACATGCGCAATTCACAACAGAGTTTGCGCTCCTCTGAGAATCTAATGCCTCCCCTAATCTGACAGGAGGTGGAGCTCAGGCAGTCATGTGAGCTATGGGGAACCGCTGTAAATACAGAGGAAGAGTCACTCACTGGCTCATTGTTCGCCTCCTGCTGTGTGGGTCTTTCCTAACATGCCACATACCTTCTATGGCCTGGGGGCTGGGGAACCCCTGGGCTAAAGGATGTTTTTTTAAAAATTAGTTCTGGGCCTGGCCCAGTGGCTCATGCCTGTAATCCCAGCACTTTGGAAGGCTGAGGCAGGCAGATGACCTGAAGTCAGGAGTTCAAGACCAGCCTGACCAACATGGAGAAACCCCGTCTCTATTAAAAATACAAAATTGGCTGGGCATGGTGGCGCACGCCTGTAATCCCAGCTGCTTGGGAGGCTGAGGCAGGACAATTGCTGAAACCCAGGAGTCAGCACTTGCAGTAAGCCCAGAGCACACCATTGCACTCCAGGCTGGGCAACAACAGTGAAACTCCATCTCAAAAAGAAAAGGGAAAAAAAGCTTGACGCGGTAGAGCACATCTGTAATCCCAGCATTTCGGAAGGCGGAGGTGGGTGGATCACCTAAGGTCAGAAGTTTGAGACCAGCCTGACTAACAAGGTGAAACCCTATCTCTAAAAAAAAAAAAAAAAAAAGAATTAGTTCCGAATTTTGTGCATATAAAACAAAACAAAACAAAACAAAAGCCCACGACATTCTATAGCTGAAATCCTACACAATGGCAAAGTATTGAACGTTCCCACTGATTTCATAAACAAGATAAGGCTACCCACTGTCACCAGTTTTATTCAGTTTTGTGCTGGAGACCTTAGAAAAGAAGAAAGAACTAAAATTGTCCTTATTTGCAGATATATAATTAAGTACATAAGAAACAAAAACGACTATTGAAATACTTAAGTGAATTTAGCAAGTTTGCAGATACAAAGTTAATACATAAACAATTATATTTCTGTATGTTAATAATAAACATTTATAAAATAAAATTAAGGAAAGAATTTCATTTGCAGACAGTAAGTATTACATACATGGGAATAAATCTGATGAAAAACGTTTATGATCTTTAAATTGGAAACTACCAAATATTTCTAAGAGAAATTTAGGAAGACATAAATAAATAGAGTCAATATTCAAAAGTCAGTGTGGGCCGGGTGCGGTGGCTCAAGCCTGTACTGTAATCCCAGCACTTTGGGAGGCCGAGGCAGGTGGATCACGAGGTCAAGAGATCGAGACCATCCTGGTCAACACGGTGAAACCCCGTCTCTACTAAAAACACAAAAAATTAGCTGGGCATGGTGGCACGTGCCTGTAATCCCAGCTACTCAGGAGGCTGAGGCAGGAGAATTGCCTGAACCCAGGAGGCGGAGGTTGCGGTGAGCCGAGATCGTGCCATTGCACTCCAGCCGGGGTAACAAGAGTGAAACTCCGTCTCAAAAAAAAAAAAAAAAAAAAAAAAAAGAATTTCTATGTAAACTTTTCTCAATTCTGCCTTGTTATTCCATGTTCATATTTTAAGCTGGTCTTATATTTATTTAATTATATTGTATTAGTCAGTTCAGGTTGCCCTAACAAACACCATAGACTGGGTGGCTTAAAACAATTTATTTTCTCACAGTCCAAAGGCTGGAATTCTAAGATCAGGGTGCCAGCATTGCTGGGTTTGTGATGAGGATTCTCTTCCTGGCTCACAGGAGGCAACTTCTCCCTCTATACTCATTTGGCAGAGGGTCAGAGTGAGTTCTCTAGTGTCTCTTCTTATAAGGACACTAATCCTTTCAGACCAGGGCTCTATTCTTATAACCTCATTTAACCTCAATTACTTCCTCACTCCAAAAACATTCAAGTTAAGGACTGGGGCTTCCACATAAGAGTTCTCGGGAAACACAATTCCGTTCATAGCACATATCAAACAATTACTTCAGTGTCCATGTCTCATATTCCTTATTACTCTACTCATGTCCATGATCATATTACTCTATGTATCCGTAGCTGTTTATTTCTGCCTTCTGTTTTTTCTGCTGGTTCCTGTGGATGATGTCTTGCTTCTTAGTATGTTTTGTGATTTTTTTATTTTTACAGTGAGTTACTAATTTTTGTTGGAACTTTATCTGTGGGAGTTCTTGGGGGCCTGGATCGAGTATGCAGTATTCCAGATAGGATTTATATTTATGTCTCTTAGTCAACTAGCAGCCAACAAGCAACCACTTTAAATAGTATCATCAGCCTGCATTTTTCTTTGTCGAAACACTGTAAAACCATTGGATGATCAGTTTGTGGTTACAGATTTCAGATGATTATTTTCCCTGACATCCAACACCAAGGTCAAGACATGAATACAAGTTTTTTTGTTGTCTTCTTTTTTTGTTGAGACAGAGTCCCACTTTGTCACTCAGGCTGGAGTGCAGCGGTGCGGTCTCGGCTCTCCGCAACCTCCGCCTACCGGAGGTTCAAGCAATTCTCCTGCCTCAGCCTCCGAGTAGCTGAGATTACAGGCACGTGCCACCACACCCGGCTAATGTTGTCTTCTTTTTTTTGCAGAGAGGTTATTTTTGTTATTCACCTTGCTCTGAGAGTGGGGTCCCAGCTTTACATAAGGGTCTCAGGTTTGATTCCTTGCTTACAGTGGCCTTCGGCTTTACTTTCTATTCTCCACGCATCACATGGCTTGAAGGCAGGAGCCCCAGTTCTCTGGCATTTGGCAGGGTTTTCTAGGGGTTACTCATCTCTCAGGGTTCCTGCTTTCACATCATGTATGACTCTGTAGATTCCTTATAGTTTTTCTAGTTTAGAGAAATAATTAAAATGATGTATGTTTTTCAAAAATATATTTAATGTTGCATTTTTATTGCTCTGTTGGGAAAGTATGGTAAATTATTACACTAACAGTCCCCAGTGAATTATGTTTCCCTAGGTCAGTGCTCCTTTGTAATGTGACTTGGATGTTACAGCTCTTACCATCCAGAGGTGTTGACAATTTCTCCACTCCTTGAATCAGGGCTGACCTTGCTTTGACCAGTAGAACGTGGTGTAAGAGACACTGTATGACTTAAGAAGCCTTCCCAGGCCGGGCGCGGTGGCTCAAGCCTGTAATCCCAGCACTTTGGGAGGCTGAGGCAGGTGGATCACGAGGTCAAGAGATCGAGACCATCCTGGTCAACATGGTGAAACCCCGTCTCTACCAAAAATACAAAACATTAGCTGGGCACAGTGGCATGTGCCTGTAATCCCAGCTACTCAGGAGGCTGAGGCAGGAGAATTGCCTGAATCCAGGAGGCGGAGGTGCCAGTGAGCGGAGATTGCGCCTTTGCACTCCAGCCTGGGTAACAAAAGTGAAACTCTGTCTCAAAAAAAAAAAAGAAGAAGCCTTCCCGCTTTGTTTTTGCTTTTCTTGAAAACTTTCAACATCATATGAACAAGTCCTACATGAAAGACCATAGTCTGGAGGAGAGAGGCTGAGCTATCCCAGCCATCTCAGCTGAGATCTCAGACATGGGAGTGAGGGCATCTGAAAATGGCCATTCTCCCTGCAATCTACTAACTGAAGGTAGCTCCATGAATGAACTCAAGTGAGAAAAGCAGAACCTCCCAGCCAACACACAGAATTGTGAGAAATAATAAATCATTATTGTTTTAAGCTACTATGTTTTGGGGTGGTTGGTCACACATCAGTGGAAACTGATAACAAAGGGTAGACTGTCATATCTATATTCCCGTACTGCTGGACAAGGATGTCCCCAGTGTGGATATCAGAACTGAAGAGGGGTAATAATGGCATCCTTGTAGGGGAAGTAGGGCAGGGTGTGGTGAAGAAAAATTGCTTATAATGAAGAAATTGATAAAAATAACACATTAGGAATAATAAGGCTGGGTACACTGGCTCATGCCTGTAGTCCTAGTATTTTGAGAGGCTAAGGCAGGCAGATCATTGAGCTCAGGAGTTCAAGACTAGCCTGGGCATCATGGCAAAACCTCATCTGTACAAAAAGAATACAAAAACTAGCCAGTCATGGTAGCATGTGCTTGTAGTCCCAGTTACTCGAGAGGCTGAGGTGGGAGGATGGCTTGAGCCCAGGAGGCAGAGGTTGCTGTGAGCTGAAATTGTACCACTGCACTCCAGCCTGGTCAGCAGAGCTAGACTCTGTCTCAAAACAAAACTAAAAAAGAACAATGGGAGTTTTAATCATAAAGGGATGCTGAATTTTGTCGAATGCTTTTTCTGCATCTACTGAGATGATCATACGATTTTTGTTTTTAATTCTGTGATACGCCACATAACAGAATTAAAAACAAAAATCATATGATCATCTCAATAGATGCAGATAAATAATAAATATGTTTATTGACATGGGTATGTTAAACCATCCCTTCATCCCTGGTATGAAACCCACTTATCATGGAGGATTATCTTTTTGACATGTTGTTTAATTCAGCTAGCTAGTGTTTTGTTAAGGATTTTAACATCTATGTTCATCAAGGATATTGGTCTGTAACTTTTTTTTTTTTTGCTTATGTTCTTTCCTGGTTTTGGTATTAGGGTGACGCTGGCTTTGTAGAATGAATTAGGGAGGGTTCCTTCTTTTTCTATATTGTGGAATAGCACCAAAATACTTGGTACCAATTCTTCTTTGAATGTCTGGTAGAATTCTGCTGTGAATCCACCTGAATCTGGACTTTTTCTGTTGGTAATTTTTAAATTACCATTTCAATCTCTCTTCTTATTATTGGTCCATTCAGGGTATCTAATTCTTCCTGATTTAAGCTAGGAGGGTTGTATTTTTCCAGGAATGTATCTATTTCTTCTATCTTGAATGATCTTTTATATTTCAGTGGTGTCAGTTGCAGTATCTCCTGTTTTGTTTCTTAATGAGGTTCTTTGGATTTTCTCTCTTCTTTTCTTGGTTAATCTTGTTAACGACAAAATCATGGAGTCAACCCAAATATCCATCTATCAATGAGTGGATAAAGAAACTGTGGTATATTTATATGATGGAATGCTACTTAACCATAAAAAGGAATGAATTAATGGCATTTGCAGCAACCTGAATGAGATTGAAGACCATTATTCTAAGTGAAGAAACTCAGGAATGGAAAACCAACATCATATATTCTCACTGTTATGTGGGACTAAGGTATGAGGACACAAAGGCATCAGAATGATACATTGGACTTTGGGGATTTGGGGGGAAGGGTTGGGGGAAGGAATAAAAGACTACAAATAGGATGTAGTGTATACTGCTCAAATGATGGGTGCACCAAAGTCTCACAAATTACCACTAAAGAACTTATGTAACCAAAAATGATCTGTACCCCAATAATTTATGGAAAAAAAAAAGAATAGTGAGAACCAGTTTGTTCACTGTTGGAGAAGGAAATTAGAGGCAACTAGAATGAATCCAAGGGTGTTTGGAGGTATGAGTATAAATTTATGGTTGTTGACATATGTAGATGGATAGAGAAAAAAGACGTAAGTAAATGTGTGTATATATATATGGCACCTAACTTTGTCCAGTAAGATGTACTGAGGTTAAGTAGTGTTACAAGAGCCACGAGCATAACTTGTACCCAGACCTTGACTTTTAAAAACCTTTCTTCATTAAAAGGAATCATTTCTCTTTGGAGAAATGGCTGATTCAAGGGCTGGCCAAGGAAATTATCAGATGTGCTTGAAACATTTTTCGTGTCAGAAGATTGCAAAGTACTCAAACACTAATAGAGGCATTTCAAAAGCATATAGAAACCAGCTGAAGGGACTCTGGCCAAATACAGCATGATCTGATTATCAAAATAAATAATGATACTAAGGGATTATAACCCACTGAGTAAAATATGAGTCCAAACATTTATGTGGATATAAAATAATGAATAGACCAGGCAAGGTGGCTCATGCCTGTAACTTCAGCACTTTGGGAGGCCGAGGCAGGAGGATTGCTTGAATACAGTTGGAGATCAGCCAGGACAACATAGTGAAATCCTGCCTCTACAAAAAATTTAAAAATTACTTGGGCATGGTGTTGCATACCTGAAGTCCTAGCTGCTTGGGCGGCTGAGGCAGGAGGATTGCTTGAGCCCAGGAGTTCAAAGTTATAGGGAGCCATAATCACACCACTTCACTCCAGCCTGAGTGACAGAGGGAGGCTCTGTTTAAAAAAAAAAAAAGTGGATATAGTGAAAGTTTGATAAGATACAGAATAGTTACACAGTCTCAATGTATTTCCCCAAATAGCTTATTAATTATGTACATAAAAATAGAGTAACTTTCCAACTCCAAAGCATGGTACATACCACTTTAATCAAGTGATCAAATTTAACATCACCAAAAGTGTGACAAGTTGAAATCATACAGGACATGACAGAAAGCTATCAGAAGAACACAGCATCACTACAGCAACATGCCTACCAAATATAGTCAGTGGAGAGCAGACAAACCTGTATTTGTTAGCAATTGCAGAGTAAACGACCTCAAATCTCACGGATCAAACCAATACTTATTCTCTTTCACAGTTTCCATAGGTCAGGAATTTGGGAGTACATGAACTGAAGGGTGGGGGCAACCTCTCCTGAGGTTGCCAGGTCCACTTCTAAGGCAGCTGTCACATGCCTGGCAAGTCAATGCCGACTGCAGATGGGAGGCTCTGGTTTACCTACCGTTGGGCTTCTCCACAGAGCTGTTTGAGTGTTATGGTATAATGGCTGTCTTCCTCCGGAAATCTGCTTTGGATTTTGCTTAAAACAGCCCGGGTGCAGTGGCTCACACCTGTAATCCCATCACTTTGAAAGGCTGAGGTGGGCAGATTGCCTGAGCTCAGGAGTTCAAGATCAGCCTGGGCAACATGGTGAAATACCATCTCTACCAATACACACAAAAAATTAGCCATTATGGTGGCATGCACCTAATAGTCCTAGCTACTCAGGAGGCTGAGGCGGGAGAATCACTTGAGCACAGGAGGCAGAGGTTGCAGTGAGCCAAGATCACACCACTGTGCTCCAGCCTGGGTGACAGAGCAAGACTCCATCTCAAAACAAACAAACAAACCTTAAAACATAGATACTCAGGGGTTTTATAGTGCAGTTATTCAATGCAGATCATTTCTTAGCTGACCTTCCCTATGAAAGTCACAGTGCGTGCTTGCTTGCTTTCTTTTCTCTTTCTTTCTTTCTTTTTTCTTTCTTTCTTTCTTCCCTTCCTTCTTTCCTTCCCACCTTCCTTCCTTCCTTTCTTTCTTTTCTTTTCTTTTCTTTCTCTTTCTTTCTTTTAGGCAACGTCTCCTCTGTCGCCTAGGCTGGAGTGCAGTAGCTTGATCACGGTTCACTGCAGCCTTGACTTCCTGGGCTCAGGTAATTCTCCCACCTCAGTCTCCCAAGTAGCTGGGGCCACAGGCACAGGCCGCCATGTCCAGCTACTTTTTTCTTTTTCTTTCTTTTTCTTTTTTTTTTAAATAAAGACGGGGTTTCACCAGGTTGGTCAGACTGCTCTTGAACTCCCAACCTCAGGTGATCTGCCCGCCTTGGCCTCCAAAGTACTTGAATTACAGGCGTGAGCCACCACGCCTGGCCAATTTTTTGTATTTTTAGTAGGGATGGGGTTTCACCATGTTGCCACTCCTGACCTCAAGTGATCACCTGCCTCAGCCTTCCAAAGTGCTGGGATTACAGGCATGAGTCACAACGCCTGGCTCATGATGCTTTAAACTTGAGAAACACAGAAAAGAACAAAGAAAAAAAATAAAAGTCACCTATTATCTAGTTACCTGTCAATATTTTGGCATATAGCTTTCTGGTCCTTTTTCTGTGCATATATATATATACATACTGTATATTAACACATACTTCAAAATACATGTAAACAGAATATTAGTAATGTTTTTATTTTAAATGCCCTTAAACAGACCAGCAATATTTTTCTACAGTATAAAAATAAATTACTTACTTGCTTTTATACATCAATTAAACAGTGAGGCTGAGATTCAACCCAGTCTTGCTGGGCTCCAAAGCCTTTACTCTGGCTCCCTGCCCCTCTCTTCCTCCTAAAGCAGGTGGAAAAAAAGCACAGATTTTTTTTTCCCCCTCACCCATCAAAATCCATAAATAATAGCAATGACACTTGCCAGCTGATCAGCTCTTTGCAGTTCCCAGCACCCATTCACACTGGTCATCCTAGGATCTTCCAAAGTGGTGTACTTCCCTCCTCCCTCACGCAGATGGAGTCTTGCTCTGTTGCCCAGGCTGGAGTGCAGCGGTGTGATCTCAGCTCATTGCAACCTCCACCTCCTGAATTCAAGCAATCCTACTGCCTCAGCCTCACGAGTAGCTGGGATTGCAGGCACGTGCCACCATGTCTGGCTAATTTCTGTTCTTTTAGTAGAGACAGGGTTTCACCATGTTTGTAAAGGGGAGCCCCGTAAGTGCTGAGGCAGGAGCCAGAAGCCTCAGCCTATTTCCATATAAATAATGAAGAAGAAAGTAACTAGAAATATAACAGCAGTAGTTATTAGTTATTCATAGGAGATCTTAGTTATTCATAGGTGATCCTAATTCTTTTACTAATGCCTCTCAGGTCGGAAGTGTGAACCTAGGGTGACATTGTCAAAGAAATGACTCTAAGGCAAGATGCTTTAAGCCCTTTGTCACACCCATGCAAGGGCTGCTCGAGGGTGCCTCCACTGTGGGAAAGCCCCCGCTGTTCAGCCAGCTAGGGAAGGAGTTGTTCAAGATGGCCAAGATGTCTCCTTCCTCAGGGGGAGTTAGGAGAAAACTCTGCTCCTCTGAGCTCCTGCGGTAGGCCTGACGGCTGTCAGGTAGGTAAGCCCACAGACAGCCGGGGGCTTAACTGTTTCTATGTGACGCTGTGCTTTAGCGTTCATGTTCCATGCCCACTCTCAAGTTCCGCTTCCGCACCTGGCTCCTTGTTTTTTAGAAGAGATAATCAGTAAAAGTAATATAAATCTTAATGTCTTTGTTCTTTCTTAACAAGTATGGAAAAGTGCTAACACATTATGCTCCTTACCTCATCTACGAGAAAGTCTTGGGCCCCTATCTATATGACACATGATGTACTTGACCCTGTCACTGACAACTAATGCCACACCCTACCTACCCTGCCCCTAGCTTTGTACTCAATGAAAGTCAGAGTGTGCAGACACTTGGGGCCCCTGCCAGACTCTGCCCTTTGGTTGGCAGTGGACCCCTGGGCCCAAACTCTCTTTTCTTGATCTCTGCGTCTTGTGCCTTTTATTTCTACAGTTTTTTTGTCTCCACACCAGCAGAGAGGGGCTCACAGGACCCTGTAGGGCTGGACTCTACAATGTTGGCCAGGCTGGTCTCCAACTCCTGACCTCATGATCCATCCACCTTGGCCTCCCAAAGGGCTGGGATTACAGGTGTGAACCACTGCACCCGGCCAGAGGTGTACTATTTTTAATGCAGCACCTTCATCCATAGGGCATTTACATAGCTAATGGTGGTGACAGTCTCTATTTTATAGCATTTCATTAAGAGGTTTATTTAAAATAGCGCTACATAGTTTACCACTGGCCCCTTTTGAAGTTATGTTGGGATATGTCAGAGTATCAATCATTCAATATTTGAATATCCATTCCTCACAAAATTCTGCATCTCAAAACTCTTGGGAGTACAAAGATGTGAATGCTAATTTCTTGCCAGGAAGCACTCTGAAAATCAACTAGGGAGAGAATATAAATATACAGATAGCAATACACAGTTGCATCAGGCAGTCTCAGTGGTGGTAGCGGGGGAAGCAGAGAGCATGATGGGCTTTATCATCAGAAAGACTTCATTGAGAAGCAGGGACTTGGGCAAGTGCAGTGGCTCCTACCTGTAATCCCAGCACTTTGGAGGCTGAGGCAGGTGGATCACAAGATCAGAAGTTCGAGACCAGCCTGGCCAACATGATGAAACTCCGTCTCTACTGAAAATAAAAAAATTAGCTGGGTATGGTGGCGCATGCCTGTAATCCCAGCTACTTGGAAGGCTGAGGCAGAAGAATCACTTGAATCTGGGAGGCAGAGGTTGCAGTGAGTGGAGATTGCACCATTGCACTCCAGCCTGGGCAAGAAGAGGAAAACCCCACATCAAAAAAAAAAAAAAAAAAAAAGAGAGAGAAGTAGGAACTTGAGCTCATCCTCCAGTGATGGATGGAATGTGTATGAAGCAAGGATTTCTAGCAAGAGAAATAATTTTAATAAAGATGCCAGGACAGGAATGCTTTAGATTTGTGTGGTAGAAAGTGTAGAGATGAGGTAGCTAGAAGGTGACAAAGACAAACATAGATAATAAGTTTGACCAGTTAGGGCACGATGGCTCACAGCTGTAATCTCAGTGTTGGAAGGAGGATTGCTTGAGGCCAGGAGTTTACGACTAGCCTTATGCCGGGTGCAGTGGCTCAAGCCTGTAATCCCAGCACTTTGGGAGGCCGAGGCGGGTGGATCACGAGGTCAACAGATCGAGATCATCCTGGTCAACATGGTGAAACCCTGTCTCTACTAAAAATACAAAAAATTAGCTGGGCATGGTGGCGCGTGCCTGTAATCCCAGCTACTCAGGAGGCTGAGGCAGGAGAATTGCCTGAACCCAGGAGGCGGAAGTTGCGGTGAGCCGAGAACACGCCGTTGCACTCCAGCCTGGGTAACAAGAGCGAAACTCTGTCTCAAAAAAAAAAAATAAATAAAATAAAAAAATAAAAAAATAAAAAAAAAGACTAACCTGGGCAACATAGTGAGACCCAGTCTCTACAAAAAAAAGCCAAGTGTATGATTATAGTCCTAGCTACTCAAGCGGAGGTAGGAGGACTGCTTGAACAATGATCATGTGAATGCACACCACCTTGGGCAACAGAGAAAGATTCTGTGTCCAAAAGAAAAGAAGAAGAAAAGGAGGAGGAGGAATAAGAAAGAAGAAGAAGAGGAGAAGGAGGAAGAAAGAGAAAAAGGAGGAGAGGAGGAGGAGGAGGAGGAAGGAAGAAGGAGAAAGAGAAGAAGAAGAAGGAGTAAGAAAAGAAGGAGAGGAAGTCAGATCCGTGCACGGTTGTGAAGAATCTTGAGTGTGTATCCAGAATAAATGTATTCAGTGAGATGAAACAGTGAGTTGAGAGCCAGGTTCTAGGTGGGAAATGAGGATGTAGTCTTTCTGCAGGTAACTTAAGTCCCAGAGCCAACTGATAGGGAAAAGAAGAAATGGGATGGTGGCCCTAAAGCATCAATTAAAGTTACTAACAACACTGGGGAGTGTTGTGCAACGAAGTTGTACATACTTGAAAGCTGAAGAAACAGTGCTAATGGAGAGAGAAAGATGAAAGGAAGATGATAGAGAGAATAGTGAAGCATTTTCCGATGAGGTGAAGAGGGCATAGAATCCAGAACCCATATGTTGATGGAGAAGTTGGGGGAAGGATTACCTTTGAGAAGGAGGGAAATCACATACTCTGAAACAAGAGGAATGGAGCCTGGCCTAAGTGTAGAGATGGACTGGTTAGAAGCAGAGAGGAGGGTACATGAGCTAGACATATGCTTAGTGGGTTCAGGACAGGAGGTGAAGAATAGTTTGGTTTAGAGAATGATGGTGATGTTGATTATTTAAAGTGAGATCAATTGGTCAGGGATGGTGGCTCACACTTGTAATCCGAGAACTTTGGGAGGCTGATCACTTGAGGTCAGGAGATCGAGACCAGCCTGGCCAACATGGTGAAATCCCATGTCTACTAAAAATAGAAAAATTAGCCATGCGTGGTAGCATGTGCCTGTAGTCCCAGCTACTTGGGAAGCTGAAGCAGGAGAATCACTTGAACTCAGGAGGCAGTTCAATTGATTGCAGTGAGCCGAGATGGCGCCATTGTACTCCAGCCTGGACAACAGTGCAAGAGTCTGTCTCATAAATAAACAAAGTGTGATTGATTGCTCAGAGAACAGAAGGAAAAGAGGCAGAAGTCTTGATAAGAGAGCATATACTTGCAGAAGTGAATTAACATCCAGATCCCCTAAGAGACCATTTTTTACAAGTGGGCTGGGTTTTTTTTTGTGGGGTAGATAAGCCCCTGCCCGTCACAGAGAAGACAGTGACTCTCCAGCCGTTTGTTTTGCCTTCCTTCATGACATTGAAATTTTCAGGGTCTAGGATTTCCTAGGTTCTCTGGCAGCATCATCTAGTAGAATTTTCTATGATGATAGAAATGTTCTGTATTTACACTTTCCAATATGGTAGCTACTAGCACATGCGGCTTTTGAGCAGTTGAAATGTGGCTAGTGTGACTGAGGACATGAATTTTTAAGTTTTATTTAATTTTAATTATTTTAAATTTAAATATCCTCAAGTGACTAATGGCCACATTCAATAGAATAGCTCTTGAATGGTCTCTTTCTCCTTAGTGAAGAAGGAGATAAGAACTTCCACAGAAGTGAAGGATGCATGAGGTCACACAGAAAATTTTGCTGTTAAGAGACACTAGCTGTCCCTGTGACTACTCTGGTGAACGCTGACAAGAATAAGTTCGTAGTTTCAGAAACTCCACATTCTCTTCTCTTTGCCTTCTTTGTGAGTTTGTTCACAAGGAGACTGCTTTGGAGAATTTTTTTTTCAGGACCAGATTCTGAGTATTCTCTCATCTTAAGGACAGTCCTGTTCTTAAACCTACACATCTGGAAAGCAGAATTAGCTCCCAAGGATGCTTGATGAGGAAATGCGGAAACACAGAAGACCATTTCACCAAGGCCAAAGCAGCTTCTGTTCCTCTCTTGTGGTCATAGAGAGGAAGTCTGGAGTCATAGAAATCATCCTGGCTTAGAATCAGAGAGACTTGGATTCAGATTTTGGCCCAGGGACAAGTTATCTAACCATTTTGGCTTTCCCTTTGACATTTATAAAATGGAAAGAACAATACCTACCTAAAAGGACTGGTCTGGGTGTTATATGTAATTAATAACTTCTTTATATTCATTACACATGAATGTATTAATACCAGGTAATATGTTAGATATTGGGGATGAAATTGTGGGCAAAGCAGACAGGAGTCTTGTTCCAAAAAAGCATGTGCTCTAGTAAGGGCAGTGTCTTGGTTCATTTTATGTTGCTATAGCAGAATATCTGTGGCTGGGTAATTTATAAAAGAGGTTCATTTGGCTCACAGTTCTGCAGGCTGGGAAGTTCAAGAGCATGGTACTTGATTCTGGTGAGGGCTTTCCCGCTGTGTCAGAACAGTAGCACTTCAAAGAGAGAGTCAGATTTGAAGGGGCCCAACACACAAGGTGTCCTCACTTTATAAACCAGTTGCTCTTGCAGGAATGAATCCAGTCTAATGAGAGCAAGAACTCATTATTGTGAGAACAGCTCCAAGCCATTTATGAGAGATCCGGCCCCATTACCTAAACACCTCCCATTAAGCCCCACCTCTTAAAGGTTTTGCCTCCTGACATTGTTACATTAGCAATTAGATTTCAACATGAGTTTTGGCTGGAAGAAATCACATTCAAACCATAGCAGGAATATAAACATTCATCAGATAATCACACATGTATATACTATATTTTTATAATATAATTATATGCTATGTAAAATTATAGACTGTGATAAATTCAGGAAAGGAAAGTAAAGATGAGGTAATTTTCAAAGTATACTTGCATATTTTTTTGATGCTTTGCCTCTCCCTCTTTTTAGAATTAGGTAGCATCTAATTCCTCTCTGATTAGATATGAGCCAGTCTTAGTGACTCACTTTTGACAAACAGAATATGGAAGAAGTGGTGCAATGTGGCTTCTGAGGCTAATTCATACAGAAGGATATGGTTTTCTTCTGCATGCTCACTTGCACTCGCTCGCTCTCTCTCTCTCTCTCTCTCTCTCTCTCTTTCTCTCTCCCAGTTTCTCTCAATGCTTAACTTTGAGATCAAGTCAACAGGTTGTGAGGAAGCCTAGGAAATAAGGGGAGTCCTGTGTAAAGAACGGAAGCTTCTCAACAACAGCCAACAACAATGTTCCAGCCACATGAGTGAGCTGTCTTCAAGTGGAAATTCCAGTCTCAATCAGACCTTCAGATAATGCATTCCTGGCCAACATCTGCAATCTCATGAAAGACCACAAGCCAGAACCACCTAACCATGCCATTCCCAAAGGCAAAAGCTACGAGAAATAATAAATGATTATTACTGTTTTAAGACATTAAGTTTTACAGAGATTTGTTACCCAGCATCAGACAACTAACACAATACAAAACCAGGAGATAAAGTCTGAGGGATCAGTAAAGACTTTCTTGATGAAATGACATTTGAACTTATAACAGGAGAGGAATTAATTAGCTAAAGAGGAGGGAGAAGAATTCTAAGGAGCTATACAAACACAAATAAGGGCCCTGCTGGCAAATGATAAATTTGAGGAATTAGGAGTTATCTAGTGTGGGAAGAACACAGAATTGGGAGGGAGAGATGCAAGACGCCTGAAAAGGTGTCAGGGTAGGGAAGGGTTAGACCATTACAGGCTTTTTAGAAAGGACTTTTTTTTTTTTCTAAACATGATAGAACACTCTTGAAGGGTATTCATCAGGCAGGGAGGTATCGAGCCTGACATCTAGGTTTCTGCTGATTTCCCAGAGACGGAAACACCGGGGGAAGACCCAGTTTATAGTGGAAGGAAGATCGTGGTTTTGGACAGGTTGCTCGAGACACTTTTGAGTTACCCAGATGGTGATATCATGTAAGAGATCAGATATATACATCTGGAGTTCCAGAGAGAGAGAGCTATGGGTCAAACATATGCATGTTTAGAAGACAACAGTGAACAAATAATAATTGAAACCAATGGACTGAATGAGCTCAGCTGTATATACATATGAGCTTAGCTGGATATAAAGTGAAACTAGAAGAAAGCCTAAGACCCATAACTACAAAATTTCATGGCTCACTAGAGGACACCAGGTCAGCTAAGCAAAATGAGAGAGAGCAGCCAGTGAAGTAGGAATTAAACAAACATTGTCTCAGGGAGGTGGTGGTTAATAATGTCAAATATCCCAAGTAAGGATTGTAGATGAAAGGCCCACTGAACCAGCTACACTGATTCATGAAGGCTAGTGTGACCATTGTTTGAATGCAATTCTTGATGGGTGCAGAAGCCCAATTGGAGAGGATTGAGAAATGAGTAGGAGGTAAAGAAATAGAAGCAATGAGGTCAGACAGCTCCTCTCAGAAGTTTTGCTATGAAAGGGAAGAGAGAGGACAGTAGCTGGGCATGAGGCTAGAACAACAGGAGGTTATTTTTTGTTGTGTTTAAGATGGGAAAGAGATTTGTTTAAACGCCAATGAAAAGGATCCAATATAGAGTGAAGCTGAAGATTTGGAAGAGAGAGGAATAATGTGTACAGAAAGAACTATGAAAATATGAGAGGGGATGGGACTCACAACCAAGTGAAGCCCTTGGTGCATGGGAGGTATGTGAATATTGATAGTTCTCTTTAACATGTATTTTTAACGTTGAAATAAAGTGTGGCTAGGCATGGTGGCTCATGCCTGTAATTCCAGTATTTTGGGAGGCTGAGGCAAAAGGATCACTTGAGCCCAGAAGTTCAAAACCAGTATGGGCGACACAGTGAGACCCTATCTCTATTTAAAAAACAAACACACACACACACACACACACACACACACCACACACACCACACACACACAAACACATGAAATTGGCCAGGTGTGGTGCATGCCTGTAGTCACAGCTAATCAGGAGGGTAAGCTGGGAGGCTCGCTTGAGCCTGGGAGGTGGAGGCTGTAGTGAGCCAAGATGGTGCCACTGCACTTCATCCTGGTTGACAGAGTAATACCCTGTCTCCCCAGCAAAATTTTGAAATGGTAATACAATAGTAGACAGGAGTGCTTAAAATAAATATATAGCTTCATGAATCATAGTGTACATTCATGATGCAACCAGGCAAAAATAAACATTGTCAGCAGTCCAGAAGCCGCCTTCCTTTGTTTTTCTTCTTTATCCCAACACTCTCCCTCTAGTGATAACCAATACCCCAAATTTGTTGGTCATTCTTTTCGTTCTTCTATTGAGCTTTTTTCTTCTTTCTAAACATGTATCTCTAAACAATGCTATTAAATTTTCCTTGTTTTTGATCTTTATATAAAAACAATTACACTATATGGATTCTTTTAGTTCATGTTCCTTTTACTCAGTATATTTCAAGGATTCACCCATGTTGTTGCATGTAGCTGTTGTTCATTTTCATCCCTGTATAGTATTCCATTGTATGATTATATCACAATTCATTTATCCTTTCTAGCACCAGTAATAATTACTACTGTGATTATTACACTAGTGCTAGAAAGGAGTATTACATTAGGACATTGTAGTTGTTTCTCATTTGGGATTATTACAAAAATGTCCAAAGAATATTCTTGTACACGTGTCTGGGAGCACATCTGTCTGAGTTTCTCTTTGGTGTATTATTAAGAGTGGAACTTCTGGTTCATGTAGTGAGTGGTTGTACCAATTTATACTCCTATAGTAAAAGACGCTCAATCTAATTAGAAATGAAGTGACATCTCTTTCCCTGCCACCGCCGAGTTGTGTGGAGGCGGAGGCTTGGGTGTGTTCAAAATTCCGCTTCACCTGTAACCCACCGCCACGGCCAAGGAAGGCATTGCTGCTGGAGGTGTAATGGACGTTAACACTGCTTTACAAGAGGTGCTGAAGACCGCCCTCATCCGATGGCCTAGCACGTGGAATTCGCGAAGCTGCCAAAACCTTAGACAAGCGCCAAGCCCATCTTTGTGTGCTTGCATCCAACTGTGATGAGCCTATGTATGTCAAGTTGGTGGAGGTCCTTTGTGCTGAGCACCAGATCAACCTAATTAAGGTTGATGACAACAAGAAACTAGGGGAGTGGGTAGGCCTCTGTAAAACTGACAGAGAGGGGAAGCCCCAGAAAGTGGTTGGTTGCAGTTGTGTAGTAGTGAAGGACTATGGCAAGGAATCTCCGGCCAAGGATGTCATCAAAGAGTACTTCAAATGGAAGAAATGAAGAAATAAATTGTTTGGCTCACATTAAAAAAAAAAAAAAAGAAATGAAGTGACTTGTATCATCATTATTAATACATCTATCCTTGTCTTCCAAAGCAGTAGCTTCTGGATCCAGGTACATCTTTAAGGTAAATTCTAACGCATTATCTCTGGCTCTCCTTTCTACCTTCAGGCTGACTCAGAGTTTGTCTCAGCATGATTTGCTACCACTAAGTGGACCACTGTTTCAGCTTCTTCCTTGCTAAGTTAGGGGGGAAACAAATTCTTTCTTTTTTCTTTTCTTTTCTTTTTTTTTTTTTTGAGACGGAGTTTCGCTCTTGTTACCCAGGCTGGAGTGCAATGGCGCGATCTCGGCTCACCGCAACCTCTGCCTCCCGGGTTCAGGCAATTCTCCTGCCTCAGCCTCCTGAGTAGCTGGGATTACAGGCACGTGCCACCATGCCCAGCTAATTTTTTGTATTTTTAGTAGAGACGGGGTTTCACCATGTTGACCAGGATGGTCTTGATCTCTCGACCTCGTGATCCACCCGCCTCGGCCTCCCAAAGTGCTGGGATTACAAGCTTGAGCCACCGCACCCGGCCTTTTTTTTTTTTTTTTTTTTTTTTTTTTTTTTTTTTTTTTTTTTATCATTAGTGATATATATGCTTATTACATCTCCAAGTGGGTCACCCCTGTGGATGTTGATCTTCTGTCTTCAGTCTAGTGGGCAGCTCAGGGGGATGTTAAGAGCAAGAAATCTGGAGCTGGACTGCCCAAGTGTGAATCTTTGCTTTGCACTTATTAAAATGTGAACCTGATCGAGTTATTTCATCTCTCCAGCCCTCAGCTTGTTTGTGTATAAAATGACACTAATAATAGTACCTACTTCATAGGGTGGCTGTGGGGATCAAATGAGGTAATAAATGGAAAGTACTTAGATCAGTGCCTGGAATTCTACTGCTTTGATTTATATTCATTTCAGCTTTGGTGACAGTAGAGGTCAGGGGTTATGAATACAGGTTATAAACATGCATCAGAAGGAATTCAGGTTCTGACTCTACTCTTCTGGCTATGTGACCATGGACAAGTCATATAACCTCCCTAATATCGTAGTGTTTCCCTTGTGTAAACTGGGGGTACTAATTACTACCTTACACAGGTACTGTGAGGACTAATTGGGATGGCAAATGCAAAACGCCAGGTGCCGAGTATGCATGCATTATATGGCATCTGCTGTCATTTTAGCAGGTTGCAGTTAATGTTCCTGCCCTCAGATGCTGGGGCCCTAAATCCATGCACTGGTCCTATGCCTTGATCAATTGTGGCTGAGGAAAGTGAAAAGATTTAGAACAGAGTGGAGAGATGATAATGAAAGCCACTTCCCATTTGTATGTATGTCCTGGGCAGGGTATACTTAGCTGCATGAGACCCAGACCACTTTTAAGGGGCTCAGATAGGTAAGCATCTCCAGTAACACACATATGCTGGTAACTAACAGAGTACAAGAAGCATATCTGGGGCAAGGAGCGTCAAGGGTCCTAGAGAGGAAATATTTAGTTTAGCAGTCTTTCTGGAGGAAGAGGTTTTTAAGGTGAGTCTCAAAAAATATGCACATAGAAGTTGGAGAAAATACCGGTCAGGAAGTCACATTATGTCATAAAGAACTTTGAATCGCAGGCCAAAGAATTTTTCCTTAATTCAGTATGGAATGGGGAGATATTGTATTGCAAAGTGGCTATAAGACAGGAACTAGTCTGAAAGGTGCCCAGGCATAGTGGACCAACAAATAGTGGTTTAGAAACCCTACTAACTGTCTGGTTGGCACTGCTATTGAAATTTACCTCGTGCTTTTAGAAGATGATATTTGGAGAGAGATATGTCTAGTGCAGTTTTAATACCAAATTTATTATGTGTTTTCTAACACATTCCCAAAAACCAGTGCCAAGGTGGTTGGGTTCATTACTGTGAACCTCATTATATTTCCTTATCATTGCTTATGAATTAGAAATAAAATGCACTTGTACTTGACTGTGGTGTTACCTACACAAGTCAGGAAATTGCATAGACCTAAATACAGGCACCTATGAATATGTATAATAAGACTGGGGAAATCTGAGTAAGATTGGTGGATTGTATTAATGTCAATATCCCAATTGTGATACTGTATGAGAGTTTTGGAAGACATTCCCAGTTAGGAGAATTGGGCAAAGTGAACAAACGATTTATTATTATGATTTTTTTAAAAAAAACTGCCTGTTACTCCATTTACTTCAACAAGAGTTGAAATTAAAAACGTATTAAGACTGGTGCGGTGGCTCACTTCTGTAACCCCAGCAATTCAGGAAGCCGAGGCAGGAGTATAGCTTGAGCCCGGGAGTCTGAGACCAGCCTGGGCAGCATGGTGAAACTCCATCTTTACAAAAAATTTTAAAAATTAGCTAGGAGTGGTGGTGGGTGCCTGTAGTCCCTGCTACTTGGGAGGCCGAGATGGGAGGATGGCTTGAGTCTAGGCAGTCGAGGCTGGAGTGAGCCCAGAATGCACCACTGCACTCCAGCCCGGGTGGCAGAGCACAATCCTGTCTTCGAAAATAAATAAATAATAAAAATAAAGAAAAAAGAAAAAGAAGGAAAACAATGTATTAGTAAAAGTTATGTTTTGTAGAAATGTGTTGCAGTAAGTCACAGTCCACTCTCCTCAGTTACCCATATATAGGGATTATAGGGATTCACTGGGGACAAAATAAGTTATTTAATCCTGAGGCCTCAACTGGAAAAGAGAGCCAAATGCCTAGAAGGAATGAGGTCCACTGTACAGGAATTGTGTTGCAGCTTCTTGTGAAATAATTATAATAATCACCCGAAACTTTAGACGGTGCTGTCCTCAGAGGGTCAATTTTACCTGTTTTCTGATTTACCGACTGGGTCTACTATGTCACTTTTGCGTCACTACCTCCAAAGGCAGGGTTAAAATTATTCCTTTATTATTTGAAATGAAGTTTCTCAATAAAGAAAGCCGCCGGATGCAGCGTTGTAAAGCTTAGGAAGTTACTTTTGAAAAGTACAACCGGCAGGGATGAGTGAACTTCGTTTCTGAAGTGACTTGGAGACCATGCTAGAGTTTATAATGAACTCTGTGATTATCCTTCTCTGGTACGCTAAAGGTTTTCCTCTCCCAACAGTAAGGCAGATTTCGATTTGAGTGAGAGCTGGGAACTTATAAAAGTGAAAGGGAAGAGGGGAAGAACGGCAGGTTGGGAATCTGCCCAGGAGACGCGTCCACCGCGCTCGAGAGCAACAATCTGAATCACCGGAAAGGAAACTTCTCTTCCCCACGCTTGTAGACTTCCGCGAGTCCCCGAGCACTCAACTCAGCCACCCGAGTCTCAGGGTCCCAGATTAGGGAAACTGAGGCACCACAGGCGCGCCGCGCGCAACCGTGACCTCGGCGCCCGCCCCCTGGAAGGAACCCAGGCTTCCAGAGTTCTTCGCGCGAGCGCAAGGACTTCCAAGCCGCCCTGCTCCCGTCCGCCCCGCCCCGCCCCGGCTCGGGACAAAGCCCGGAGCCCGCGTCGGGAGACGGAGGGCGGCTCCCGCGCGCGCCGTGCTCCCCCGTGGGCGCGAGACTCCGCCCGCTGCCGAGAGCCCGCGCCCCAAAGGCGAAGCGGCCGCACCGAGCCCGCCCCGATTCCCCATGACGTCACCGGCGGCGGCAGGCCCCGCCTCCGGCCCCGGGCTGCAGGCCGCATGACGTCACCGAGGCCCCACCCCTCCGGAGCGAGTTCGGTCCTGGCGTTCATTTCATTCCTGTCCTCATTCCGAACATTCTTAGCATCGCTCGCGCCGCGCCGCGCCGCCCGAGCCGAGCCGAGCCTCTGCTGCCGCCGTCGCGGCCCCGCCGCCCGCCGCGGGCGCCCACCAAGCACTTTGCAGACTCGCTTCCACCCTGCGGGCCATTCCGCGCGGCGGGGCCCGGGCCCGGGGCGGCCGCGTCCAAGGACAGGCCATGCAGTGACGCCCCCCCACCCCTCCACCTTTGCCCGGAGCGCGGGCAACAGCCCAGCGCGCCCAGCCGGCCCCGGGGCAGGAGCGGTGCTAGGCAGGGGTGGGGTGGCCGGGCCTGGGGACCGGGAGCCGGGGAGGGAGCCGGGCACCGAGCAGAGGGCGGGGGAAGCGGCGCCGAAGTTTGCCTTGGACTCGCCGGGCGCTGCGGCGGCTCCCTGGGCCGAGGTAAGTTGGCGCGCGGGGCGGATGCCGGGGTGCGGGGGGCGCACGGGGCGGCGGGCGGCGGGGGGCCGGCGGCGCGTCCCGCGCGGGCGGCTCTTTCTTTGCGGGCTCTGCTTTGTGTGCGGCGGCGGGCGGGCACGCGGAGGGCCGCGGCCGGGCCCCCGCACCCGCCTCCCCGCGCACCCTGCGAGGTGAGCGGCCGGGCGCCGCCGCGCGACTTGCCAGGACGCCAAGTTGGGCCGCGCGCTGGGAGCCCGCGCGGCAACAGGCGGCCCCCGGCGGCGGCCCTGGAGGCGCCCGGCCGGCTGCGCCGCGCCCCCCGCGCGCCCCCTCTCCCGCCGCCTGCACGCGCACACACGAACACACCCTCGGGCGCCTTGCACGGGGTGCGCGGTGGAGCCAGAAGTTCGGAATGAGCGCGGGCGGGCAGAGCCGCCGCCTCGGAGCCCGGAGCCGGCCCGGACCCCCCCTACTTTCGCCGCCGCCTCCCGGCGCCAGGGACCCCAGAGGCGGGCCCGGGTCTGCGCCAACTTGTGCCGCTGGCGGGGGGTTCGCTCCTTCGTCCCAAAGATGAAAAAGGGCACGGTCGTCTTTGCAGTTTCTCCAGGACTGTTGCTGCCGCCGCCGCCGCCGCCGCCGCCGCCGCCGCCGCTTCATTGCACATTCAAGTGGAAAATTTTCAGGAGTCAGCAGAAACATTGTGTCCAAAAAAGACTGAGTCGCAGTTACCACCAAACCCAGGAGGAGACTCTCCCTGGAAAACTTCCCTTCCCTTTCGGTAGGAAATACTGGGGGATTTGTTTGTTTATTGGAAGAGAAATGATCCCCAGGAGGGGAGAAAATCTGGGTACATTTCTAGTCTTTGTTCGTAACGGCAACACTTGTTTCCAAAAGTCCAGAAGCCCGCTTTAAAGAAAGTTCAACTTCTATGACTTTTCTTTTCTTTTCTTTTCTTTTTTTAAAATAACGTTTGTATTAAAAAAAAAATCAAAGCAATATTTTTAATGAGTCGAAAACAATGAGGGCTCACACCTCCTTTATCTTCTCATGAAAATAAATGAAATCCAGATCAGAATTTTGTTTGCTTTTAAATTCTCTTTTTAAAAAAAGATTTATTTAAAGTTGGATAGTATCACTATATGAAAATATTTATGAAACAATGAAATACCAGCCACCAGCGTTTCTCAGGAGGCTTGTTAACTTCTTAGAAGCAAGTGGCTTCCTGTGATTTGCAGAAATGAAAATTGACCTCAGTGAGCCCTGGAAACTTAGAGACAGATGATGTTCCAGGAGCAAGGAATGAAAAAAGACCATGTTTAAAAACAGTACCTTGGAAGGAGCCCAGGTCTTGGGACAGAAAGGTCTGTTAAGCCTGCCACATTTCAAAATGGTAAAAAGAAGTCTTAAAAACACTACACGTATTGCAAAGGAGCAGAACACTGTCAGTTCACAACAACCACAGGTTTCTTTCTCCCCACCTGCCACCTTGATTGTTTTTGGAAGTTCAGGTGGTCTGATGGCTTGGGGTGCGCTGGGTGCCTGCAGTGGTTACCTGAGTAGACACATTCCTCCCTTCGGAGAGATGTGATCCACTGTGTTGTCATAGCCGGGAGTGGGCTCCTTTCTCGGCAGGCTGCAGTGGATCTTGCCGGTGTCCTGCGGATAGGGGTTTCTCTGAGGCACCGATTGGGGAACAGTGTTTAGGCTATGCCCGGTGCTTCACCCTTTCCCAGCTCGGTTTGTGCTCCCCTTCTGTAAATAGCAGGGTCTTTGGGCCCAAGCATATCTCAATGCTTATAAGGGCCAGACTTAAATCCAATTTACTTACGAATCTTTTCCTCTTTAGAAGGAAATAGTAGAACTAATTATAAAGTGACTCAGGAAAGACAAATGGATTCGTTGAACCTTTGTCAGGAGTGAGGTTTTGAATTGTTGAATATTTCTTGGGGAAAGGCTTATTTTTCTAATCTCACTGTTTCCATAAAAGGTCACATATATTTTTGTTTAGTGTTTCTTTGTATGTGCAACTCTGTGTTGAACTCTCAGGTTTCAGGTTTTAAACAGTTAACAATTCTTTTATTTATTGTTAGTATAAAAAATGAACTGATAAGCTATATCCATTATGGGTTCTTACTGATGGTATCAAAGTGCTAATGTAGACTTCTATTTTTACTTTAATGGTAAATATTATTTGATCTGCAGTTTTAAGGGAATATTAGAACTTTTTTTCTTTTTAAACAAAACCAGTATAACACTTTGCCTTGACAATAGGACTAAAGAAAATTATAGGAAAGAATCTTTGTGTAAATTCCTCCTCTGTGTGAACCTTTATAAAGTAATGAACTCCAGGGAACATGCCTGAGAGAGATTATTGGAGTGTTGGAGGGTTTTTTCTTTTCTTTTCTCAAAACAAAACCCAGGACTCACCATGACATATACTTAATGAAATTTAATTTAAAGGGGGAGGACATCCCAATTTAGTTTGAGCCAGACTGATAGGAATTTCTCACTGAGAGGCTTTTCCTTGCCTTGTGGTACAATGTGTGCCCAGGCCCCAGCAGCAAACTAATTACACATAAGGGCGGGTTTGGGAGGGCAGCCTGGGGGGAGTGGGCTTCCTCCTCCCCTTCCCGTTTCCTCTCTCCCCCCACTTAACTTTATTCAGCAGGAATTATATATTGGTATACTCACTTAGGAGACTGGAGTCCCCTTTTATTTAGAAAAAGAACAAATAAGTCATAAGGAAAAAAATGTTCAAGTTTTTTTTTCCCTGCTTAAGCTCCAGCAATTTATAAACAATTTTGTGTTTTGTTGGTTCTCACAATACAGAGCAGCAATTCTGAGGGCATTTATTAACGGGAACATTTGGGAAGAATATACTTGTATCATTGGTGTTTAGATCATATTTGTCATTACATTTTCAGCAGAAAAGTATGTAACATGAGCAGTTTAAAGCATGTAGATACCAAATGTTAGACGTTTGAAGAAATGAGCTGTGCCATTAACAATATTATAAGGTTGGTTGCTTCAGAAATGGATTGATCTTTCATACATGGCGGTCATACAAGAGCCTGGGCATTTGGGGATTACTAGTCTTTCTAATCTAATCTCATGTGTTATGTGTTAATTGTGAGCACAATTATGCTGCCTACACATGAGAATTGTGGTGTCTTATCATTCAAAAGATTGGTGCAAATAACTGTGTATGATCTGGTGGACCTAAAAATGACCGTTTTACATACAGACAGTAGGTGGATAATACTTTTAAGCTTCATTTTAGGCACTTTTTCTAGTACCTAGTAAGGAGACTGTGAGGGAAAAATAAATAAATAAATATGAAAGCCATGTTTAGAGGTTGAATCTGTTTAGTGATAAAACTTTGGGATCTGTGTTCTCCAAAGATTAAAAAATTTGGCCAAAACAAGTGTCCAGATTTCTCTGTAGAACTGCAAGAAAATCCAAGCAAACCTTTTTGTTGTTCAGTGCGAGCATTACAGCTTCCCCTTTGAAGTTCAGTGACTGGAACTGCAAACTGCTAATGTCCAACTTCTGAACTCAGGCAGAAATGTATATTGTAGGTTTATTCCCCTTGGACAAACCTGGACTGTGCTTCTGGGCTACTTGGGGACTGATTGATGGCTGGCACAATCTTTTATAGCTTCATCGTGCTTTTTCCTATTTTATAATAAGGCATAGATTACCTTGTGGTATTAATATTTAAGTTGCATCTAGAGTTGAGTGTTTGAACCACATCAGTGATATATTTTCTTTCATATTCATAAAAGTGATAAAATCACGTAATTCAAGGCTGTCCTAAGTACTTCATATTTCAGGATTGAGCTTTTTGACAGACACCTTATTTAGACCTTGTTGTACTGCAATTACTGTGTACATCTGAAATCAGGGAAGTTCTGGGGCTTCCCTCTTGGGATAGTTTTGCGGAATGCTAGTATATTTGGATCTAAATATTTGGAATGTTTTTCTGTGTGTTTTTATTTTGTTTTGTTTCAAAGCTGTGAACTCTTGAGTGTCCTCAGTCTGTAAGATTCTCATTATGAGCTTTGTGAATATTTGAATTTGGAATAGAAATTTGACCAGTTTTTCAAATACATACCAGTTTTGTAGTAGTACGGAATAGGATAATTTTGAAATACGTATTTTATTTTAGTCAAAGCAAATATGGGATGCCCTGGTGGGTGGGTTTTTCAGGATTATGTTTCTTACAAGGGTAGGTTACTCCTAGCTTTTAAATTCTCTTTTGGTCCACTGACTTTTTGCATAGTTTAGAGGATTCTCGAAAAAATAGTTTCCAATAGTCCGGGAGTATTGGGTAACTGTGAAACTCGGTGGTTTCTTTTCTGATTGGATAATGGTGGCAGTGGTGGTGGGGAGTAGGGGTTGGGTTCTTGTAAAAAGCTGTATTTTTTCTACCTTTGTGGCAGGTCAAGGGAAGGCTGTGTTGTATTCGCTGCACTTACCTCCCCCCCTTGTTTGAAATTGGTCTTTACTAATGCAATGCTTTCTACCCTTTTTCATGATTCACATTTGTTTTGAAGGCTCTGTCCTAGGATTTCATTAACAGTTTTAATTTGAAGGCATGGGACCCTGGAAAATAGGTTTAAAAGAAAAAGCTGGCTTATTGATGAGTGAGTTAAGCATCCGTCATCTCTAGTGGGGAATTCTGGTTGCTTTTAGGCATCTGACAGGTTTAGATGTATGTGTAAAGTAACTGAAACACTCTTGACTGGGAATATACAACACTGTTGTTCTTACTGATACATAAACTGAAAAACTGCCGCTAATGGTGGGAAATGTTAATTATGTGAGAACATATTGAACTTATATTCTCTGGCATGAACTTTTCTTTAAAAAAAATGCATCAACTGTGCTGTTTTTTTTTTTTTTTTTTAAATAGGCACAGCTTTCTAATTATCATAATTCAGTTCAGCTCTGCTCTTGGATGGTGTTCAAGTGCAATCTCAATTTAACTTGAAAGGGGATTTTTTTTTTTTTTAAACTTGGAATGTTTAAGAAAATTTGAAAAGTTCATCCAAGAATGTTGTCTGCTTAGGTGTGAGTAAATCTAGGGGAATGAAATGAGTGCCTTTCTGTAACAGTTCAATAGATCTGAATATTAAGAAAGAGACTGTGTGTATGTGTGTGTGTTTTGCTTTGCTCCATATCCAGGTATTTTTGTATAACCTGATGCTACACACTGCTGAGTTCTCTTTGAAAACCAGTGCTTTTCTAATATATAGTAAACTAAATAAATGAATATTTTATTACCATTTGCAAAGATAGGAAAGTCTTTTAAGAGAGTAGAAAGAAATACAGAATTGTTACGAATTTGACGGAAATCACTGTTGTCTTTTATACCAACCAAGCCTTTAGAAGGTAATTGCTTTATCTCCTCCTTCTTTACTCTGTGACTTGATGGCATTTTGTGAAGGGAGTCACCTTTGACAGAGTTCATCCCAGCGTCTGTATCCCTTAATTATTCTCTGACTTTAATAGCTTTTCAAAGAAAAAAAACTAAAGCCCAAACACTGAATCCTCCGGGAATCGATTTTAATTGTAAGAAAGAACAACTTAGATGGGCCTTCCGACTTTCGTCCCGTCTGACTCCTTCTGCTGAAATGCAGAGAGCCCGCGGAAACCAAATGACTTCATTTGCTCTGGCACTTAAGAACCGAATTCACTTCCGTGGTGGTGAAATAAAAGGAGCCAAGTGTTTTAAATAGCCACTCCCCGAGGCCCGCCCGCCCGAGCCTGTTGAGAAAAGCTCATTGTCTGCTTGCAGCTCTAGCTGGGAGCCTGCCTGCCTCGCCCTCCCCCACCAGGCAGCTCCATTTCTGAAGTTGACATCTGGTTTTCTCTCTGTTCACCTGATCTGTCCCCATACACGCGCTCACATGCGGTGTGCATGCATGCATTCTGCAGGTAACAGGGATTTGTGACATTAAGTATGTGTGTGTTTCAAATCCCTACTGGGATAGGGGGAGGCACAGAGTTAATGGCACAAAATAAAATGTAAACACAGTAGCTGCCCCACATGCCGCCGCTGCTGGGTTTCTGTCCGATGGTGCTTTCTGGGTAGGCGTGCCTATTGTTATGGCAGCAACAGGCGGCAGAACTTGGGGCACCATATGGCGGATGTGGGCCTCAGATAAGCTGTCTGGTAATTTAGCTTATCAATAGCATTTTGATATGCTTCATTTTCAGATCACCCATTACTGTGGCTGGGGGTGTCTTGGGGGCTAACTGATTCTGAAACCATTGTGAGCGGATGCTTCCTTTGGTGGAATCTCTTTGAATCCTTTTTCCCTGGCTGCCTTTTCATCTCAAAGCCTTTGAGAGACAATGCTGGTTAGAGTTAGAAAGAGCTCCATTAGCAGAAGGAACCATCAGCCCCATCTTGAAATCCGGGCACTTAGAAGACCTTGTCATGTATTGTCATTGAAAGAAAAACAGAAAACAGTTACTTAGTAGCCTTTCATATTATCTGAGCCAAGAAATTCTCTTAATTCAAAGTTGCTTTTGCTTTAAATATTGAAGAGGTAAGTTTGATACTGTTTTATAACTTTGATGAAAGATTTCTAGTTTTGTTATGCATTCAGAATACCTCTGTAATTTCTTTTCACCTTTAGATTTTACCTTAGTCGTAAAGTGCAAAAATTATTACCATTTATATAACTTGAAATCAAGGAATGTGCCATTTGTAATTCGGAGACAAGAAGCAGCTTCCTTCGTGCCTAGGAATTGTGAAAGTGGAAAATGCTTCCAGAACACCACTCAAGTGTCCAGTGAAGCTGAAGCAAAACTAAAATCTCCCCTACTGATGAATTGGCAGGGGAAATCTTGCCTCAGCTGGAGCCAGCTCAGGGATTCTGCCCTTAGTAGGTGGCTCAGTGGAAGTGTGATGGTATGCATGACCATGTGCTCACCACCCCCGTGACCCTCATTCACCAAATACTTGTGTCCCTGAGGCTTGTCTGCCTGTCTCCTGTCTTCCCCTGCCTGCATGTTCTCATTTTCCTTTCCAGGCCTTGCACTTTTTCTTACATTTTGCCTTTTGGGTTTATAATTCAGGGCACCTGGATCCATTTACATGGCTAATTCAGGATGATTCTGACTAGAACGAAGGTCAGCCTCTTTCTATTCCTGCTCCAGGGAAGCTTCTGGCACATCAGTGGTTCCCACCTTAGCGTGTGTACTGCAGCCTCTATGGAGCTTTTACAGCCTGGGCGCCACCTGTGGAGGCTTAGGTGGTTGTGGTAGGTGCCGTGTGTCTGTATTTCTGAAAGGCCCCATCATAGCATCTGCTTCTGGCTGGGAACCATTGCTCTAGGTATTCTAATTTTTATCTGCAGATAGAATCAGGTTAAATTTGGCCATTTCTTCTAACGCTGAATGTGATTTTTCTCCCTCTATATTTGTGAGGCGCAGTGTACCTAGGAACACAGGCTGAATCTTTACGGAATTCACTAAGATGTTCTTCATTGGTTTTAAAGATAAGCCTGCACAAAACTAAGGTCTTACCTTTCTATTCAGGGGAAGCAATAAACTGAACCAGAACCACCTTCTCTGTGCTTGGCATTCATCTGTTACTCACTCCTTGGGAGTGTAGTTGTTTCCAGATGTGATTGTACAGGTGTGCGTCATGCCTACTGGCGAGGGGCTTGAGAATGGACTTCTGTCTGATTGCTTGCAGAGTAGCTTTCTGAGTAGCAGGGATGCTCCTAGAGGTCCTTGGGTGATATGCCTGGTGTTGGAAAATGAGGGAATAGGAAGGATGATCCTGACGGCTTGCTGGAGTTGAACTGTGGATAAACCACCATGCTTTTCATTCTTTCCTTCCTTTTCTCTTTCCTTGACCTTGGGCACTTTGGAATCCAGATGCTCCTGGTTTTTATGGAGCTGCTACCTGCCACTGAACATTTAAACATTTATGGGTGCTACTGTGTGCCATGGATTTAGTAATTAGGAAAGGTGGCCAATGAACAGTGATCGGTAAAATTCTCCTGCCCAGCAAAGTTTAGCAAGGAAAACAGGCATGTACAGAGGTCATTGCAATCCAGTAGGGAAGTTGTATGTATGATATTTTGTGAATTCCAAGGAGTACATTTTTAACATACTTGAACATTTTTGAAATTGGGATGTGTTTGTTTGACAATCATGGCTGGCCAGGTGGTGGTCATGACTCTTGATCTTGCATACACTCACCAAAGCCCTTAGAGCGAATGCAGTGGAGAGGAAGAAAATCCCGCAGTCAGTAGTGAGCATTCTTAACAATACCCTTGTTGTTAAAGAGGGTGATACTGTGTGGACACTGGTCACTCTGAGAAGTTACTTTAGTTATATGTTACCCAATTTATTTAGCTTATGTTTTCTTTTTTATGTATGCACAAGATTGATAAAGGGTAAAAAAAAATTTTTTTTTTCTTCCCCTGAGACAGTTTCTCTGTAGTTGCCCAGGCTGGAGTACTATGGTGTGATCTCAGCTCACAGCAACCTCCGCCTCCTGGGTTCAAGCGATTCTGCTGCCTCAGCCTCCCAAGTAGCTGGATTACAGGCATGTGCCTGGCTAATTTTTGTATTTTTAGTAGAGATGGCGTTTCTCCATGTTTGTCAGGTTGGTCTTGAACTCCTGACCTCAGGTGATGCACCCGCTGTGGCCTCCCAAAGTGTTGGGATTACAGGTGTGAGCCACCATGCCCTGCTAAAACGTTTCAATATGTATAAAATAGTATTTCTTTTTTTTTTTTTTTTTTTTTTTTGAGACGGAGTTTCGCTCTTGTTACCCAGGCTGGAGTGCAATGGCACAATCTCGGCTCACCGCAACCTCCGCCTCCTGGGTTCAGGCAATTCTCCTGCCTCAGCCTCCTGAGTAGCTTGCATTACAGGCATGTGTCACCATGCCCAGCTACTTTTTTGTATTTTTAGTAGAGACGGGGTTTCACCATGTTGACCAGGATGGTCTCGATCTCTTGAGCTTGTGATCCACCCGCCTCGGACTCCAAAAGTGCTGGGATTACAGGCTTGAGCCACCGCGCCTGGCCTTAAAATAGTATTTCTTTCTAAGTGATAAGCGTTGTAACATCATTTGTTTCACAATAGTAAGTCTGAAATAAAATCCTGCTGCATCGTACCATCAGTGGTGTCTTAGGGTTACAGAAATGTTGAAACAACATGTTTGCATCTCTAGTCCTAAGGATCTGGGAGTTGCACGTTATTGATGGTCGTTGCATTGAGGGAGTCGGGTTTCTTACACGTTTATATTTTTAGGAGTATGGATTTCCCTAGGTAACATCAGAATAAAGGGGAAACAAACTCAATGGGGTAAGCGCCCATGATACATCCAAAGAGCTGTGTTGCCCTGTGATAGGAACCATTGAGGGCTTTTCAGAGGAAGGGATGTTGGAGTTGGGCTTTGAAGGAACAGGGGGATTTTTTCCAGATGCCATTCTGCGGGGTGAGTTGGGACTAGGTGGTTAGAAAATAAGCAAACCCTGTGAAATACTCTCCTGGCTAGTGAACTTAACCTTCACATGTTGATAAGGTTTGTTGCCAGTGAGGGGCTATTACAGATTTGAAACTTGGCTATGAAGAATTGAACAGAGTAAGAGGGAGCGGGGAACTGATTGACATACACACTGGGCTGTTTCCTGATTTTGGTTTGGATGAAGGAGACAGGATAATCTGGGTTCAAAACACAGATTTGGAGTTGGACACACCTTGGCTAAGCTACTTGCTAGTGTGGCATTGGGCAAATTTTACTTGTTCTCTGCAAGCCTCAGTGCCCCTGTCTATAAATTTCAATTGTATGCCTACCATATACCCAACACATGGTATGGTAAATGCTCAGTAAATAGCAACTTCAAATATTATGTTGCATAACAGATCTTTAAGGATTTTATGCCAAGTCACCCTGGACAGTGATCCTTGAGGAACACCCAAGGCCGAGGCATTTGCTTAAAAGAGCCAGATTCCTCGTCTCAGGCAAACAGATTGAAATCTAGGAGAGGCTGAGGCAAGCCCATAAAGTCCTTGACTATTAATCGCTTTGAACCACACTTCCCTTATTCATAAAGTGGAGGAAATCCATCAGTAAATACATAATATTTGAGGTCATTCGCTACCCAGTACTAATTAAATGGAAATGCTTCAAAAACTGGATGGCATGGTGCAACTTCATTTGTCTAAAAGAAAAACTTCTTCTTTAGGTTACTGCTTGAAAGTCATACTCCTTGGCCTGGCGTGGTGGCTCACACCTGTAATCCCAGCACTTTGGGAGGCTGAGGCGAGTGGATCATGAGGTCAGGAGTTCAAGACCAGTTTGGCCAAGATGGTGAAACCCTGTCTCCACTAAAAGTAAAATATTAGCCGGGCCTGGTGGTGGGTGCCTGCAATCCAGCTACTTGGGAGGCTGAAGCAGAGAACTGCCTGAGTACTGCACTCCAGCCTGGGCGAAGAGCGAGACTCTGTCTAAAGGAAAAAAAACAACAACGAAGTCATACTCCTAACACTGGGTTAAGTTGTAAAAGTTCTTTTGTAAATGGTTGAATGGAACTCATCTTTTCATAGCAAAACAATGCTTAGGGCCTTCTGGTAAAACCGTTGCATAATCAATCCCCCCTGGGGTGCATCCGGCTTCAGGTGCGGAGAAGAAAGGTACTTTTGCTGCCCTTATTGCACCTCTTAATACCTGCTTAGGGCAGTTTCCCCATCTGGAAAATGGGGATGATGTTATCTCTAGTTGGAAGAGTTGGCGTAAAGTTTAGATTAGGTAAGTGCTAGCTCAGTAGGCTAATGCTGCAGGTCCGGCTGCTGTTAAAACCCAGGCCATTCCGTTTCTCCCAGTACTCCGAGCTCCAAAGTTAAATCTTTGCCCCTCTCCTACGATTCGCTTCCTCTGGGCCTTAAGTATGACTCAGAACAGTAATTCACACTCCTGTGAATGAATGATTGCCCATTGGGTTAGTCAGTGTATTTGCATATTTAAGAGGATGTGGGTGAGCTCTAGTTCAGTGTCTAATTCCTGTGCGGCGTTGAACTCCAGTTCAGTGTCTAACTCCTGGTACTTCCTGGATAGATGAGCTGAGTTCCTTCTGGAAGCTGGCGATAGAACCTTGTGTTTTCAAAGTTAGCTTCCTTAAGCTGGTCCAGCTCTGCTCACATTCCCAGCTACACTTCAGGGTGTGTCAGTGTCCCTGTGTTTTTAGATCTGGGCCACTCCCGTGACTGGTCTGAGCAGTTAAGATTGCTTTGTGTGAGCCTGGGCCAGGGACCACCTGCATTTTATTGACATCTTTTCCTGTTGTCTCTTAAGCAGTGTATATAGAAGTGTGTGTTAATTAATCCGGTTTCCCAGTATTTAAAAAAAATTAAAAATTGTTGAGGGAGGAGAGTAGTCTGGTTGGGGAGAGAGACTTAGAGGCAGGCAGGCTGACAGTGGATGAGGGGAGAAAAATAGATTTAAAAGCACTTATTCACAAACCTGGGAGTCTGCTACAAGTACTGAGTGACATACTTTAAAAGGGTGAATTTTGTGGTCTGTGAATCATACCTCATAAAGAAATAAAACCCTGAATCTGATCACCACACCGAACAACATCTTGTCATGCCCACCACGGTATCCCCAGCACTCTGGCTGTCCTGTTTTTCGGTGGTCGAGTGATTAAAAACTGATAATCAGACCTAATAAAAAGAGTTGACATTTCTACTAGTTTGTTTTAGGGAGAAGCCAGGAAAAAACATATAGTTCCTTTCAAAGATAAACAGTAGTAGTATTTAAAAGGGAAGATTTTTTACTTTAGAAAGACTGTTTGGGCTGGGCGCGGTAGCTCAAACCTGTAATCCCAGCACTTTGGGAGGCCGAGGCGGGTGGATCACAGAGTCAAGAGATCGAGACCATCCTGGTCAACATGGTGAAACCCCGTCCTTACTAAAAATACAAAAAATTAGCTGGGCATGGTGGCACATGCCTGTAATCCGAGCTACTCAGGAGGCTGAGGCAGGAGAATTGCCTGAACCCAGGAGATGGAGGTTGCGGTGAGCCGAGATCGTGCCATTGCACTCCAGCCTGGGTAACAAGAGCGAAACTCTGTCTCAAAAAAAAAAAAAAGAAAGACTGTTTGAATAGTGTGGAATGCTGTGCTCCCTAATAATAAATGCTCACCGTGTTAACCCATCCTTACTTTTTTTTTAATTTTTTTTTTTTGAGACGGAGTTTTTTTTGCTCTTGCTACCCAGGCTGGAGTGCAATGGCGTGATCTCGGCTCACCGTAACCTCCGCCTCCTGGGTTCAGGCAATTCTCCTGCCTCAGCCTCCTGAGTAGCTGGGATTACAGGCACGTGCTATCATGCCCAGCTAATGTTTTGTATTTTTAGTAGAGACGGGGTTTCACCATGTTGACCAGGATGGTCTCGATCTCTTGACCTCATGATCCACCCGCCTCGGCCTCCCAAAGTGCTGGAATTACAGGCTTGAGCCACCGCGCCCGGCTATGGATCATACTTTTAAACAAACAATCCAGGAACTAAGTCATAAAGGATAAAGTGGGAGATAATGAGGAGGAGACACCCGAAGGCAGGGTGTCCACAAATCAGTCGCTGAATCTGATTTGCAGATTGACTTAAGAAGGGGGAAAAACGGACTCAGAGTCAAGTTAATGTGTACCTCAAGTTTCAGGCTGTGCTCTGCCTGGGTTTTTTCTTAGTTTTCACTTGATCTTCCTTGTTCCTGTGTCTCTTCACCAGATCCTGGCTGCCTTCCTCATGGTTACTGTTTGTGGCAGTTTTGCTCATTTGTATTTTCTACAGGGCAGCCTTTATGGTTCCTCATGGCTGTGTACTTGTTTGCCTGGTATAGTCCTGGTTTATGTTGCTTGTCTTGGCATAATCCTTTCCCCTCTTTTGCTAACAAAATGTCTCAGTTTGGATGATAAATTATACGGCTGTTGTACTAATAGGAACTCAAGGAAACTGGCAGACTAGACTTTAAGCAGAATGGAGATCCCGGGGAAGGAGAGCTTTGTGGTGTCTTGGTATTGAGCTCATAGCTATTACTTTTGAAGGATTGTCCCAGGCCTTTTCTGAGGCCAGAGCTACAATAGAGGGGAATTTCAGGAAACAACTTTCCCTTCAGACCTGTGCTACTGCAACCAAATTGTTTCAAACCTTGTTCTATTCTGTGGATCCATTCATAAGTACTTTTTAAAAAATAATTCTCATCATTCGTAGGAGTGATTCAGCATTGGTTCATTTCCTTTTAGACCAACAAAGTTTAATTTAGAAAGAAGTTTTTTTTTTTTTTTTTTCAGTTATATTCTGAAAGGTTGGTTTGTACTGTATGAAATTGGTAGATTTCAGTTAGTTTTAGAACCTGTGGTCTTGGCACTCTTGACATTCTTAGGTTTCAAACTCGCTTACCCTTGTTCTTTGGGAGACTGTGTAATGATGTGCTATGATGCACCTAAGGAGATAAGCCAGAGAAAATTGGGTGGAATTTTGGAAATTTTAACAGAAATTTTAGTAATTTTAGAACTTTGCCTAAAACCAAAAGTAATTGGAATGACACTGCTCAGTTCCTGGTGCTTCTTTTGACACTACTGTTTAGTTATTTTGTGATGTGCCTTAGGCAGTGTCTTCGGACAGGAGTGGAGGTGTTTGGTCCAGTAGTGTCTTTCAGCTTTAGCTGCAACAATGGCGTCTAGACTTTGCTGTTAAGAACTCTGTTAGAGAACTGTGGTTACCTTGTTGGGGCCGTTCTCTGGGATAAGGTGTTTGACGGGCCTCCAAGTGCTGGGGTCTTGGTCTCTCCACTTCCAGCTGGTGTGGAAGGAAGTCCTGCTTGGACATCCTCTGCTATGGCTCTTCCTGTGACCTTAGGTAAGTCACTTGAAAATCTTTGGTTTCTCTTTCTGAGAAGATGATGCTGTACTGCCTCTGGCAGTCTAGCTGTTTTTGTGCTGTGCTTTTGATTAAAGAGAAAATGTGTGAGCCCTCAGGCAGAAAGGTCCTGGAGAACTGTTATCTTATCATACCATCCATAACCCTCTGACTCCTCTCTTAAAGCCAGGTTTTGCAGAGGAGGAGCAGTACTGCAGAGTTCACTTCTAGTTGTGCTAATTCGTGGACCTCTGTGGGTGACTTTGGATAGGAAGGGAAGGCTGACAGGCCAGGTTCTGTCTTATAAGATTTCCAGTTGTAGTTGAAGATGGTGAAGCAGGAGCCATGGTGGCTCAGGCCAGTTGTGCTTGAGGAGGCTACGTGTTCGAGGCCAGCCTGGGCAACATAAAAACCTCTCACTCATTAACAAAAAGAAGGTGAAGCTCAGAGAAGTTGAGCGACCTACCCAACATCACACAGCTATACTTTGAAACCAGGTCTTTATTTTTGTGACTCCACAGCTGTCAGACTAACAAAGGACTGCACATCAAATTCACCTATCAGGCTTTCTTGTGACCTTTGAATGGAGTTAACATAGATTGTGACATTGAAACAAACGTAGGCTTCTCGTTTAGTGCATTTGCCCCAGAAAAATGAGGACAGGATACTTCTGTTTTCTTGGTGGCTCATTTTACTCCCTCTTCCATACAAACATATGGAAGGTCTTGAAAAGCTGGGTGTGTCTCACTTGAGCCTTTCAGAGGTTACTTGTGCTACCCTGTTCACCTCTCCCCTGTGGTCTTAGTTCTCCAGGACTGTGGGGACCAGTACCCCTCACCCCCATGACTGGCTATACTCACCACTCAGAGAGAGAGGGCAGGACTCCTTGGGGCTCGGCTAATCCAAATTGCTCTACGTGGGTTTGGGGGTAGCGGGGACTGCTGTAGTTTGGAAGCTTGGAACTGGACCTGCCAGTTTATCTGGTTTTGCTTTGGAATGTGCTGTGTTGGCAGGCAGGCAGAATAAGTTAGCCCCCTTCACCACCCTGAAGGCCTGGATATGGAAATAGCCTCATGCTGGGGGATAGGGTTTAGGCAGATGACCTTGACTTCACTTTTTGATAATGGGAGTGCTTGGGAACCTGCTGAGATTGGGTGAATTTGTCTCCTCTCACCGAGGTGATGGGGCAGCAGGCAGAAGAGAGTTAGCTGTGCTTGTCCAGAGCCCTTCATTATGAGGCTTCTGAAAAAAGACACTGGTGCTTTGAAATGGGGTCGTTTACAGGGTTGATACCCATCTCTTTGACACCTTGGTTGGTTTTTGGTGGGAGGGAGTGGGCTGGTTAATAGGATATTTTCCTCCTATGTATCTACCTATTTCTGGTGTCTCTCAGCTAAAAGGTGTGTGATCACTGATTGCCAGTTTTTAGGACTCTGTGCCCATGTCTTCCCCCCTTCTCAACTCACTTACACCTTCTTAGTCTTCCTGCATTTCTTAAATTCTTCCTGGGTACTTCTGTTGGGTGTTTTGGTGTTGCCCTAACCGCGCAGTTCTCTCTAGTGCTTGGTGTATTTAGCAAAGTAGCCTGAAAGCATAGCTTTGAGGTCAGATCCCGGTTCTGCCTGTTGGCTGTGTGATTCTGAGTAAGTGATTAACTCTCTCTGGGCTTCTTGTTTCCTCCTCTGCAAAGTGGGGAAAATAATAGTACTTCTCCACATGTGAGTTTAAATGAAATACAGTGAATAACCCACTGCCAGCCTCTCTGCTGGTTCCCCCAACCCACTGAGAAGTGTCCTGCTTCCTTTGCTCTCCAGTTCTCAGTTCAAGGTCCTGCGGTTTTCCTCCCAACTAACATGGGCCGGTCTGGCAGGGGGTCATTTATTTGCCTTTTCATTTTCCTCCTTCAGGTTTAGCTTTGCCCCAGCTTCCTCTCTTGCTGGATTTTCAGCCTTTTTTTAAAAAAAATTTTCGAGCAGTTTCCCTTTTGTTTCACATTTTCTTTTGTTTCTCCTGCCTCCCTGGAAAACACACATCCACCCTTCCCCCCTCCACTTTTCACCTTGTCTCCTCTGCTCTTACCGCTTTAAGATCTCAGAGATTCTACCCCTGCAGTTGACTGCGTTTCACCAAAAATGGTCATCAGAAAAGCACCACTTCTGCTCTCTTTCACACTGGATTGAATTGTTGGCTTATAGAGTTCCCAGCACTCTTAGCAGTTGTTACTATTTTGGAATAACATAACTCATTCTCATCCTCATTACGCGAATGAACTTCTGGAATGACACGCAATTCCTTCACTTGACTTATCTGTTTGACCTCGGTCAACCTCTTTATCCTTCTGAACCCCAGTTTCCTAACCTGTGAAATGGACATAGTTGTGCCTTCCTTATAGGTTATAGTGTAGGTTCTGTGAGGATGAGCACAATGTTGTCTCATAGAGATGTGTCTCCTAAATGTTAACTGCTGCTGCTAATTATTGTAACTACCATCATCCAGCAGCTGTGAAGTAGAGTACCAGGTACTTCTTCCATAGCATCTGTCTTTCTTTTTGAAGGAGGGGGTCAGGAGCAGAATCTTATTTTTATTTCAGATTTTCAGTGTCCTTGCTATGGGAAGATTTGGTACAGTAAAGGGCAATAAACCCCTGTTTACCCATTATCACCCAGCAGCAATCGTCACCTCATGGCTATTCTTGTAAACTCCTGCCTCCTCTCTTACCAGATTATTTGGAAGAAATCCTAGGTGTCATACCATTTCATCTCTAAATCAGTGTTTATTTATTTATTTTTTTTGAGACGGAGTTTCGCTCTTGTTACCCAGGCTGGAGTGCAATGGCGCCATCTCGGCTCACCGCAACCTCCGCCTCCTGGGTTCAGGCAATTCTGCCTCAGCCTCCTGAGTAGCTGGGATTACAGGCACGCACCACCATGCCCAGCTAATTTTTTGTATTTTTAGTAGAGACGGGGTTTCACCGTGTTGACCAAGATGGTCTCGATCTCTTGACCTCGTGATCCACCCGCCTCGGCCTCCCAAAGTGCTGGGATTACAGGCTTGAGCCACCGTGCCCAGCCAATCAGTGTTTATTTTAAAAATATGACTCGATTTTTCAAAAAACACTACAATACCATGATCATACCAGTGTTTTAATAATTTTTTAATGTCAAATATCTAGTCACTGTTCAGATTTCCTTGATTGTCTCATAAATGTTTTTTCATAGATGCTTTGTTCAGATGAGGGTCTAAAACCGGATCAACAGGTTATATTTGGTTGCTGTATTTCTCAAAACTTATAAATCTCATCCCCGCCTTTCTCGTAATTGATTTGTTGCAAAAGCCCCCGTGTTTCTCTTGTAGGCTTCCTCGTTCTGGATTTTGCAGTTGTATCTTCATGGTGTGGTGTATTCTATCCTCTTATCCTCTTTATTTTCTGTAAATGGGAATTTAGGTGTCAAAATTTGATCCAGTTCAGGTTATTTTTATTTTTATTTTTTGATGCTAAATTTCATAGCTAGTATTCTACCAGAATGCACACATGTACAGTTCTCACTTTCTGTGATGTTAGTATTGCTGTCTGATAATCTCTTCCTGTATCTATTATTTCATGTAGGTTTTGCAAACTGGTGGTACTCTCGGATAGTCTAGTTCTCTTCATTCCTCTTTTTTTTTTTTTTTTGAGGGAGGTCTCGGCCGGGCACAGTGGCTCACACCTGTAATCCAGCACTTTGGGAGGCCGAGGCGGGCAGATCACGAGGTCAAGAGCTGGATACCATCCTGGCCAACATGGTGAAACCCTGTCTCTAAAAAAAAAAAGAAAAGAAAAATAGAGAGAGGTCTCACTTGGTCACCCAGGCTAGAGTGCAGTGGTGCTATCTTGGCTTGCTGTAGCCTTGACTTTCCAGGCTCAGGTGATCCTCTCACCTCAGCCTCCTAAATAGCTGGAACTGTCGGTGTGCCACCACACCTGGCTATTTTTTTTTGTTTTTTGTAGAGACAAAGTTTCATTGCCCGGGCTGGTCTGGAACTCTGGGCTCAGTCCATCTGCTTCCTTCCCGAAGTGCTGAGATTATAGGCATGAGCCATCCCACCCTACCCATTCCTTTTATGGAGAAACTTTCTCTTATCAACTCTATGGTTAACCTAGCATATAGTTTGTAAAGGGAAGATAGTTTATTGATTGCATATCATTAGGCAATCACTGATCGTAAATTACTGGATGCATTTCAGTCCTTTGCAGTTCCTCCTCTTATGCTCAAATTGTTTCATCTTCAGCCAGCAGGAATTTCTTTAGTTGGCTCCTGTGTCCTTTTGATGTGATCCTGTTAATAGTCTTTGATAGTTTCCTTGCTGTCCAGTCTCTTGTATGTTCTGGGAGTTAGAATGAACCATTTCTGCAGAGTTTGGGTTCCTTTTAGTGGGAAATGGAATTTCCAGGCTGTGATGTGTGTGCTGAGTTCTCTGTTTTTTTCCTCCTCCCACTCCTTCAGTTGAATAATCTGCTCACCTTTGAAAATGGATCCCACCTGCCATGTCAACTCTAAGCGTGGTAAAAGCTTTCCTTGCACACTTGCTCTTGCCTGGCCTCTTTGGCTCCCATTTGCCATTTTCATGTTTGCGCTTGTCATCTTGTCCTTTCCTCCCTTAAGAAAAAGACCAAACTGAAGAATTACCATGGATGGTTTGTGGTTTGATTTTGGCCTCCTGAAGGCCAAAGCTCATGTTAATTTAGGCGTTACAGAAGTCTTTAGTCATTGCCTTCACTCCTGTCTACCTGATAGTTTGTTCTGCTCCCTGTATACATAACCAGGATGTGAGAGATTCCTTATCTTATTACCACTGTGAGCCATTCAGGCTGCAAGCTATATTTTGATGATATCGTTGGGTGCATTTATACTTATCTGTTTCAATAAATATATTAGTTGAATTAAGCTTTCTACTTTTTCTCCAAAGCATTTAAAACAGAATGTATTTAATGCCCTAGTCATTTAAAGAATTTAACACTAGTCTATTATTTTTATAAGCCTAAAAAAGTTAAAGGTTTGTAGTTTTAGGTAGATTTATGCATTGGACCCCTAGTTGTAACATAGGGGTTTTAATTCTGTGAGTCCCCGGTAGTAGGCCTGTGAGTCTAAGATGAGTGTTTTTTATTTAAAAGTCTGCTATTAAACTTATTTTTAGTATTATAATTCCTGTCATTGCTTCTTAGAAATTGTTTTACGCCCATGTTGGTGCATCATAGACTATGCACTTAGGCCAACACTCCCCCACCCCCCAGCAAAACAGGGCTCATTTTAAAGGCAAGCTCTAATGCTTTCTCTAGAGGTTTCATTCAGACCTGGAGTTTTAGTGTCAGTAATACTTTTTTGTTTTGTTGGTGAAACAAAGCCGTATGCGCTCATAGTGCAGCCAACATGGTCTCACAACGGCATAAGTGAATAGTCCTAAAATTATCGTCATTCTCCACACCACTGAGAAATTAATCAGCATCCCGGCCTGGGAAATTTTGGATACACATTTAATGCCCCTCACCCACCCCCCGGCTTTTTTTCTTTTTAAAGCCAAAAGCTTCTTTTAATGGTTCCTCTGTATTAAGCAAAGTATAGTATTGTAGGGGTTTGCTCCCTCCTCTTTCCTCCGTGGGCACTGAGAGTATGGGGAAGAGCCCCGTAATCACAAGGCAGGCCTCTGTGCCCCGCGGTAAACTCAGTTTCACAAAGGGAATTTTCATTATGGTCCTGTGGCTCCCTAGCATAGTGGAGGCTTCAGGAGGCAAGTGGTAAAAGCTACCAAAGAAAAAGCTGGATTGGAGCCACTGACGTCATGTCAGTAAATCTGCTGGAGGAGCCCAGCCATGTAGCGCCTGCCAGCCAGCCCCTGCACTTTGGCCTTGCCTGGTCAACTGTTCTTACTGCTTCCTCCACCCCCAACCCCACAGAACAGCCTGTGTTTTTTGTCTTCTTTTTCCCTGTTTCCCTCTGTGCAACTGGGCTGTGTTGAAACCTATAAAGGCTTTTGAAAACCACTCCTACTGGTCCTGTGCTTAATGTCCTGTGTGGGGAGGGTGGGCAGAACCCAGCAATCCATGAGTGAGGGAGGCTTTAAAACTTTTTCTAGAGGGGACTTCTTTGTGATGAATGAATCCGTGGGGAACGTCATGGAAAGCAGCCAGAGGTCCGAGCCCCTAGTGCTTAGTACTTTTAAAGAATTTTGCTTTTAAGTCCTGGACTGTGGGCACGTGTGTGCATGCGCACCGTAAAGGAGAGAGAAAGCCAGTCAGCACATGGGTGGAAATACAGAATTTCAGCCTTCCAGCAGAGGTTGATTTAAGAGAATGAGTTCCAATGTGAGTCCTTTATTACCCATTACTCATTGGTCAACTCACTCTGAACTCTCCCCGGTTTGCAACTGGAACAGTTAAATCTCAAGCTACATGCTTCTGTAAGTCCTGGATATTTAGAGTCACAACCCCAGATGGGCCTGAATTAAAATATTGCTGAGCTAAATCTATTTTTACATCTAGGGGAATGACATCTAAAAATAAACCTTATCCCACCTGTTATCCACTTTTGGGAAGTTGAAATGCTGTTAAGTCGCAGCCGGCGGATTAAACTTTGATGACGGCTTCCCATGTGATGCCTGCATTCCACTTTCCCTGCCGTTGGCATGATGTTTTCATTGTTTCAGTAACTGTTGTCCTCCTGTTTATTTTGCTGTGAATATTCATTTGCAAATAAGAGTGAAGCATAGATTCAGATTGGTTTTGATGTTCCTGAATCTTAGGGTCAGAAGCATATTAAAAGCAGTATCTTATCCATGAATCATGAGATGAGTCAGTTCCTGAAACCACTACAAGCCTCATAGTTCTTGGCTACAAGCAAAGGCAGGAAATCCAGGCTTCAATAACTTCCTTTCCCAGTCCTGGCTATAGCCGCGTTGGTGGTTAGGTTCTGCTGCCTGCCTTTGTAAGCGGTAGGAAGATGTATGTCTGAGGAACAAAGGCACTTGAGTCAATTTACTGAAACTGTTTATAATTTGTGGTCTTGATCTGAATGTCAGGCTGCATTGGCACACCCTGCTCTGCTGTGCAGCCCGGCACAACTCGGCCAGGAAAGGCGCAGGCTGAGTCCGGGGAAGTGCCCCGGCAAACACATGGCAGATGTTTCAAGGGGCTTTAGTGTTCCATTGAATCCTGAAACTTAGGGACATGCAAGCAGACACTAGGCAGAAAGCTCTGGATTCCATATGTATCGTTGAAGTATCGACTTCTTGTTTGTTCTCTGCTTGAGAGAAAAGAGAGAAAGGGGAGAGAGACGAAAGAACGAACTAACACACTCGCCAGTCTGCCAAGCTCTGGCCTGTCTCTTGCTTTTCCGTGCAATTTACTTCCTTATATACAGGGTCCTTTTTTTTTTCCTTTTCTTTTTTTCTGGGTTTCTTCTGCAGTATTTCAGGCTAGTCTTTCTGACTTCAGAATCCATTTTATAACAGTTTTATTAATTATTTTAAAGAGTAAGGAGAAACATGAAATTGTCTCCCAATATTGGGTCTGATTATTTTTCTCCCTTATGAGCAGTGCCCACTTTGTATATGTACCCAAGTCAGAGCAGAGTCGGGTTGGTGTTTCTGTGTGAGGTTGGGACTGTTGCTTTATGCTTTACTTGTGAATTTATGAGCTTTTTGAATCTTGAAAAAAATTAAAATTGAGTGTGACTCATTTTCATTTATCAACTCTTACCTTTTTCTACGCTAATTGGTGTTAGCTAGCTGTGGGATTTGAGAAAATGGGGCTGAAATGAGATCCCTTTCCCCCCTACTCTAGGTTTGTAGGGAGTTATTGGAAGTTCTGATAGAAGTCTAAAAATAGCATGGGTAGACAAATCCTGTGAAAAGACACTGAGGAAGATGGAAAAAAAAATTTGAGATGATGAACAGTTAGATATCGACCCTGCCTTTTAAATTGAGCTTGTTTCCAATTCATAGCTGGTAATAGCTCAGAAAGGTCAAATTCTGTTTCAGCCTTTGTAAAGAATAAAATAAAAGCAAATGCAAAAGTTTGCCTGGCTTTTTAATCAAGTGTGGCTAATTCAGCTCACAGCCAGGTTGGCCAGTGCCATTTCGTTCTTATTTGTCATTTGTATTTTGTGTTTGGGTAATTTTCTGTTGAACTTCAGGCCTCACTAAAAGGTTCTGATAAACTGTTGAGAAAGACGGGTTCATTTCGATTTTAGAGGTTTGACTGGGAGTCATAACTTCTGGCTGTGGCTCTCCAGATTTCAGGCTGGTACAAAAACTCCTTAGTCTTAGGTGAGTTTCTTTGGAAATCACTGTGAAAATATATTACTCTTATTAACATGTAAATAGTCACTGTCTAAACTTGGAAGAGATTTTTCCTTATGTTGAGAGAGGTACAAATCCAATTATTTTTATTTGTCCTTCATTGATCTGAGAGTTAACTTCTTTTTCATGTAGATTTCAGGCTGGGATTAGAGACTGAATCTTGAATTGCTTACCGTCTCAGAGACCAAGTTGTTCGGGGCCAGGGATTGATTCATTAATTAAAATCAATGTAAATGGATTTGTAAGCCTCCTGTAACAGATTATCCTATTAGCAACCACACAGAGCACAGCCCATGATCTGTGAGGAATGTTTGTTCCCTTAGGTGAAATGGACCCAGACTGATGGACTCTTTGGGGTTACTTTATGAAAAACCCAGTGGCTTTTGTAAGGAAGGGGCCTCATTTAACCTTTATGCTGAACATATATTTCCCATAGATGGCAAATTGTTTTATTTTCTGAGCCTGCCCCAGAAGGCTTGAGTTCTGTTTGTGTGTTGTGTGAATTTCCACTGTGCTTGTGTCTCCCACACTCTAGCATTCATGCTGTTCAGGACCTTGCCGTATTTTAGCCAGGTTCTGCCCCCTTTCAGGTAAGATTCCTGCTAAGAACTCTTTAGAGAAAAAAGGAGGAACCAGAAATACATTCCTATTTGATAGCAACAAAATGCCTTTTTTCTCCAACCCAAACAGCCAACAAGCAAGCTACAGAGAAGACAGTTGCTTGTTATTTGAGGCTCGGGCTGTACAGCTGTGCCTCCTTAGAGTGGTAAGAAGACAAGATGATACCTTTGGAAAACTTTGTGGCTTTAACAAAGGTCAGAGTTCATTCAGCGGCTGTCATTTATATTGTGTTTTTTTGTTTGTTTTTATTTTGTAATTGTGTTGGACAGGTAGATATTTTCTATAGTAGGAACAGCTAACCCACCTGTTCTCTGATGTTTGGATCAAAGTGGAGACATCTGAGCCAACTTGAGTTAAACTCTGTCTCCTGTATATTTTGGGATTGAGACAGCAATCCCATTTTGTCTTTGAGGCTCACACTGCAGTTCAGGGAGACCCTAACTGGGGAGTAGATGTTTGACCCATGGATATAGAGAAGTGTGGAAGAAAGTCACTTTGCAAAGAGACAAGCAAACAGTTGTGCTGAGGATGAGATGAGACACCAGGGGAATGGTCTCATTTCCTGATGGTTTTCCATTTCCTGGTTTCCATCTCTTGTGAGGGTTGGCTGCAGTTTCTGATTCAGGGGTCTTCTGATGGCGCCTTGGCCTTATAATGAACTCATATTCCCTTACTGTTTTTTCTTACCTTAGGTTAGTGGGAGTGGGTTTCCTTTAATTGAAACCAAATGTGGTGTTTGGCTAAGTAGTTTGTTAGGAGATACGCCCTGTGTGGTGTTCTAGGAAGGCCCCGTTCAGCAAAGGCAGCTCCTTTTGGTTGCACGTGCCTCCTGCTTGGTCTGCCATACAGGGCTGCTCCCCTCAGTGGATAGAGCTGTCCTGGACCCTGTGCTCTCCTGTGTATTGGGTTTGAAGGAACATCATTTCAGTTCTTGGACTGTGTAGCTAACTGGGGTACAAGAAAGGTTACCGCCTTCCATGCTGCCTCAGACTGGAACATTTCAGGGCTTGACTTAGGCCTTTCTGTTGCCTGTTGTGCCCTGTGGATTTAGGCTGTGTGGTGCTAGGTTCAAGCATGGCAGGTGTGGAATTTTCCCGGTTGTGCCTGGGGGCACTGAAGAGTTCTGGTTGGCTGAGCACGTGGAAAGCAAGCCAGGTGTGCCATTAGGTCTGCGTGTCCTGCCTGGGTACCACCCCTTGTTTCCTCCCCTCCCATCCCTGAGCAATGTGGAAGGCATTCTGTCAGTGGCCTTTGGCAAGCACTTCCCTGTGATAAATCTGTAAAATGAAAAGTGCACAGGTGAGTACTTCCTCTGTCAGGGAATCTTCGGAAATCAGAGGATTTTATTAGCAAACGGATTACATAGCAAATGCTTTTCTCAAGGAGCTCAGTGTGGTTGGGAACCCATAGGGATGGTGTCAGAACAAAAGCCTGCCCAGTAGGGGGTGTGGTGGCAGTGTCAATAAGCAGGGAGGAAATTTAGATGAGACTTGAGAATTTTAGATAAGAGTAAAAATTATTTAAGAGGATAGAGGATAGATTTTTTTGGGGAGGGAAACCCTTACAAGTGCATTCGCAGATGTACGTAGATGCAGTATTGGTTTGTGGGCATCTTCTACAAATGTGAAGCTATTTTTACTTAAGGCTCAATGTAACATGTTTTACCTGTTGTTCGTAAAGTTTAGTTTGTATATTTAGGAAGTGGAAATATGGAGACATTGTGCTTTAAATTGAGACGGGCATAGAGAAAGGGTGAGGATGTAGAAAGTTCTCAGAACAGGGGGCCAGGCTCAGTTGCTCACACCTGGGATTACTTTGGGAAGCTGAGGCAGGGGATTACTTGAGGTCAGGAGTTTGAGACCAGCGTGACCAACATGGCGAAACCCTGTCTCTACTAAAAATACAAAAATTAGCCAGGCATGGTGGCATGCGCCTGTAATCACAGCTAATTGGGAGGCTGAGGTGGGAAAATTGCTTGAACTCAGGAGGGGGAGGTTGCAGTGAGCTGAGACTACAGCACTGCATTCCAGCCTAGGCAACAGAGGGAGACTCCGTCTAAATGGATAAAAAAAAAGTTCTCAGAACAGGGACCTGAGGGGTTTAGACTTTTATAAGTGTGTTTCTTCTGGTCATGATAGATCTAATAAAAAAAAAATAACATGTTCATATTGATGCTTTAGAGTTGACGAAGCTTTTTCAGGAGGGTACTTTTATCCTCACAACTTGGTTTGTGCAAGTGAGGAAGCAGGGACCAGGAGGGGAGGAGCCTTACAGTGAAGCCGTGGCTGAAATGCTTCCTGCCATCCCTGCTCCTTTCTTGATGCACACGCTGTGCTCTCTCTGTCTGTCTGTCTGTCTGTGGGAGGATTATGTGTTAGGACAAGGCTGGGGGAAAGGTGAGGTGGGGATGGACAAGGGAGGAAAGGTGTGGTCTGGTGATGGTAAAGGAATCCTTTAAACTACCAGAGCAGATGGCTTTCTCTGCAGTATTCAGAGCACAGGCAGAGCAGGAAGGGACTCAGATGATCTTGTCTACTGGTTTTCAGACCAGTGAATATCTTTGACACTTAAAGCGTTTTTTTTGTTTTTTGTTTTTTGTTTTTTTTTTGGTTTTTTTTTTTAATATTGATTCCTGTTATTCATCCTAGATCTTCTAAATCTTAATCACTCATGGTGAAGCGTGGGTGATTGAGTGCTCTGAAACTTTACCAGGTGATCCTTAGGAGGTATCTGAGTCCCACTCAATTCTAGCCCCGTGTCTCTAACTAGAAATGTTTTATAGAATTTAGGTGCTTGGCATGTCCTGGGAGCTTGTTAGAAATTCGTAATGTGAGATCCCATCCCAGATCTGCTGAATGAGAATCTGCATTTTAATAAAATTATGGGTGATTAGGCATGCACATTAAGTTTTGAGAAGCATTGCTATAAGATGCTTCAGGGAAATTTCAGGGAGTGTAGCTGGGGTAATTTCACATACTCTTTCCAGGTTTGTTATTTGCCTTTTGACCTACCTTATATAGCTTTATTCATGCAGAAATTAATTGTAAGTTGGATTTATCAGTACTTCCTTTATAGTTTCTATGTTTTTTATTTCCATGTTGAAGACTTGCCTATTTTAAAATTACTGGAAAAAAGTCTTCCACAAAAAAATGAAATTACAGTATACTTCACATAGTTGGATATGTCTCGAATTTGTTTGGACTGGTATAAGAAGTGAGATAGGAATCCCAGTGGCTGGTCAGTTGTCTAAACATTGTTTATCTTTTCACCATTGATCCATACACTAAATTCATATATGTTTTATTATCTACATGTTGAATTAATTACTGTAGCTCTATAATGTGTATACCTACATTTTTTAAATTACTTTTAAAGATTTTTTTCCCTAGCTTTTCTCATCGGTTTATTTAATGAATTTTAGAAACTGCTTGTCGGGTTACAAAAATTCCAGAAACTTATTTTATTTAAGTTACATGACATTTATAGATTAGTTTACCTCATTTTGTTTTTTAAATAGTTTTGCCTTTTTAAAATTATATACACCAATAATACTTCAGAACATTTTTCAGTAAGTCAACACCAGCCTTTGCAATGGATATTTTGAAATTTAATCTTCTGTAGGGTTTTTTGTTCAGAGAGACTTTCCACTTATTACTCTGTATATCTGCATCTTATTTCTCTCAATAAAAAAGTTTATTATCTGATTTACTCACTATCTTAGAAGGCTCACAAGGGAAGGTTCCATGTTTTTTTGTTTCTGTTTTGTTTTCTGAGACGGAGTTTTGCTCTTGTCACCCAGGCTGGAGTGCATTGGCGTGATCTCAGCTTACTGCACCCTCCACCTCCCAGGTTCAAGCGATTCCCCTGCCTCAACCTCCTGAATAGCTGGGATTACAGGCGCCTGCCACCACACATGGCTAATTTTTTTGGTATTTTTAGCAGAGACTAAAAAGACATGTTGGCCAGGCTGGTCTCAAACTCCTGACCTCAGGTGATCTACCTGTCTCAGCCTCCCAAAGTGCTGGGATTACAAATGTAAGCTACCATGCCCAGCCTCCGTATCTCTTTATTTACCAGTGTAATTGCTCAGTGTCTAGAAAAATCTCTGGTATGTAGATGTTCAATACGTATTTGTTGAATGAATGACATTTTGGTAACCAGAGAGTCTGGCCCTGTAGTTGAAGGTTGATGACATGTCGAATTGTCTGGACTGGGATGCCAGTTTGAATTCAGCACACCTTTTGAGATGATTGTGCTGTCTTTTGGGGGATGTGTTCCTTCTCTGATGTTGAATTGAGGGTGGGCCTGGGAATGTTTTGGTATATGAGGCTTGACAAAGTGGTCTGAATTCATTGTGAAAGCGGAGACTGATGACCCAGCACAGGCATTGCCACCCGACAAGTTTTTTGGAAAATAATGCTGTGAATCAAATCCCACCACTTTGATTCATCAACATCTCCCTTTAAGATCATTCTGCAATTACTTTTTCTTTTAATTAGGAAAAATAAAATATTTCTAAAAAGAACTTTGGACTGTTTATAATTAGAGATCCCTTAGATAAATTAGCATCACCTATTTAAGCTCTTTTGTTTTAGGTACAGATACCCAACCTGTATGCTCCTTATGGAAAGGAATGGACTCTTCATTCATCTTATAACTCTTAACAACTTTGGACCTTTTCTTCTATAAGTAGGGATCCCTTAGATGAATTAGCATCACCCATTTAAACCCTTTTGTTTTAGGTACAAATACCTAACCTGTGTGCATCTTATGAACAGGAATAGACTCTTAATTTTTATAACTCTTAACCAGATACTCAAAAAAGGTTTAAATAATAAGAGCAACCAAATCATAAACATATAGTACATTCTAAAATTATGAATTAAAAAATAATGTTATATTTTAGTTTCTGCTACCCTTTTAAAAGCCACACTGATCTTAGAAACTTTTTCTTCTGTGATGGGAGGATTTCTAGAATTTATGCTTCTTAACTGTCATTTATTTTGCCTCCCTCTGGTATGAGAACTGTGGATGGAGTTGGTCAGTTATTTATAATACTGCTGCTTTTGCTTCCTAATTTATTTCAGTTTTATATTTGGTGTAAAATGAAACTCCCCTATTATTTGAGGCCTTTAATGCATCTGTTGCCAAGGGACTTGATTTTAGAGATTGTAAGTGGTTTAGTCGACTGCTTCTTCAACAAAAATTATATTGAGAACAGTCATAGTTGCTCCACTGCAGATTTTGTGGTCCTCTCCTTGAGCGTCCTGTGATGGTCGGTGAGAGAGATTACCTTGGAAAAGACAAGGCACAGAGTCTCCTCTGCTCTAGCACGGGCCTGCCTTAGGGTTCAGATTTTGAGCAAAGCTGTAGCAGACCCCCTCTGGGACCCCTTTGAATTTTGTGTTTGATTCTTCATGTGTACAGTGTACAATATTTGGAGAGTGTTTGTAAGACCATTGTGTTTTCTTTAATAAAACTGCATTTATCCTTGTGTGGACAGATTGTGTTCTTAGAGTCTAATTTCTTAGAGAACACTGGGAACTGTTTACTTAGATTTTTTTTTTTTCTTTCTTTAAATAAAGGCTTCCTCTGGTTTATCAGCTTTAAAACTATTGAAAGTCAGCCAAAAAAGTTGGTTGAAGGGAAAAGGCACTATTCTGGAGTGTTTTAAGTTTTAGTAACTATATGTTGGAGGCGATAAGGATTTTAGTTTCCAGAACTTGTAGCAAACAATACAAGACAAAAACTTAGATGTCAAACCTAAATTTTGCCTTTCTTTTGATCCTGGAAATTGGAGTTTTGGAAAGGCAAGCAGGGTAGGTTTAATGAAAGGTGCTGTTATGTCGAAGTCTTTTCTGAGTGAAGGGGAAAGTTGAGTAATTGGAAGGGTCATGTCTGTGGGCTTTCACTGTCTTTAGGTTCCAAAAGATGCTATGAAATTTCAGTTCATTGTTGTCAAGTGTCTGTACTGAGGATGAGGATTCAGAGAAGAAAAACTCCAGGCTAGTGCGAAAGGGGGTTGTGTTAAGTAAAGGGACCATTCCAGTCCACAGTGGTGAGTGATACGATGGGAGGTGTGGGGCCCATCAGATCATAGAGACTTAGGGCTAGGAGTCCTGAGCTCCCACTGAAGCTAAAATAAATAAAACTTACATAGGGAATCGAAGCTGCTAGTCATTATGATCTCCTGGACTACATAGACTACAAAAAAAAAAAAATGACTTTCTGTAAGAAATTCTTACCAAGGAATGGCAAGATTATGCAGGAAATGTAGTCATGTGGTTATAGCTGAAGGCAAACTGATGGAGAGCTGCCTGCCACAGCACTCAGGCTGCTTGTCTCATCCCCAGCTTGCTCTGGCTGGCTTCAGGGCCCTTTGATCTGCTCACAGACTATATAAATAGAGAGCTGAAGGAGATAGAGCCAACTGATGGCACTTTTCTCTGTACTTCCTTTATCCCTGGTGTGCCCAGAAATGGTCAGTTTCTCTCTCAGCATTCAGGGGCTGGCCCTTGAACCAGATCCTGTGTGCATTCAACCCTTGGCACTGTGGCAGGCTCAGGTGTCAGTGGTCCTAGGCTGGCACCAGTCTGCAGTGGTGAGGGTAAGAGTGTTGGAAATTGACCCAGTGTGTTGCTATCTGAGAACATCATGGACAAGGTTAAGTGGAGTTTCTCTTTCTGGCTCACTGTCCAGACCAGTCCCTCTTTATAACTTCACGGCTTCCATCTGTAAAATGCTTCATGTCTTAAATGTACCGTAGCCAAGTTCATGGTCTTATTTGGGCCTCACGATAATGCCCAGAGTTAGAAGGGTAGGAATTGTTAGCCCCGTTTTAGAGATAGAAGAATTGAGGCTCAGATAAATGCATCTGGTTGTGCATTTCAGTCTTTACTGAGTGCTTTTGTGGCTGAGCGGCTCCTCCAGCCACATCGCCTTTCTCCAGGCTGCAGGCCTCGGTGAAACGTTTCGCTTTCCCTTCCATGTTCTCCCATCTCCCAAATGAGTTACTTCCTTCCCGTTCCCTGGAAGCTACTTCCATCCTTCTCTTGTCTGGATTACTCTAGCAGCTCCCACTAATCTCCCAGTGCCATTGTGTCTCAGCAGGTTAATTGATTTGCTGCATCATCATCAGCATCATTATCCGATAATGCGCTTACATAGCTGTTCTTGTGAACTGGCACTGTTCTTATTGCTTTGCCATTCATTTAATTTTCACAGTGATTCTGTGAAGGAGGTAGTAATATCAGCCTCATTTAATAGATGAGGAAGTGGAGGCATGGAGAAGGTAAGTACCTTGTCTAAAATTACACAGCTGTTAGGGGCCACAGCTGGGATTCAAGCCCAGGCCTGCTGGCTCCATGGTGCTTTTCTGAGCCACTATACCTTATCCTGAGGCTCCCATTCTCAAAGCTTCCTCCCTACCTGCTTCATCACCCAACCAATGAGCGCATTCCCCTTAGTCTAGTGCTTGAGGCCTCCCGCAGCGTGGTCTCAGAATCTTTCCAGCCTAGCACCTTATAAGTTATCTGTCCCATACATTGAATCCTTGTCATTTCCCAACTGTACTCCCCTACTCATGCCGTTCTGTCTCCCAAAAAAGCTTCCCTTAGCAGAAAATGGGGGCTTTGGTTCTTGGCTCTGCCACTAGTAATACATGTAACATAGGATGAGTGAGTCTACCTTCCCTAGCTGGACTCCCCTGCCCCGTACACGGAGATATTATAACGCTGGTTGGTTGTGAGATGTCAGTGGCACATAGCATGTGCTCAGAAATGAGGATGACCTTTTCTATTTGTTTTGCCTGTGCAAGCCTCCCTAGTTTTTTTAAAATTGCCTCCTTTAGGACATTGTCTTGAAGTCCCTACCTTTTTTACCAGGAGGGAATCTTTGCTTTCTTCAGCCCGTAAGAGTCTTAAAGTCACTTTCACCATCCTACATATTTTATCATCCTTTGTTGTTGTTCTCCTTCCTCCTAAGCTCTGAGCCCTTGCGGGATACAGGCTGTGGTTTGCACATCTTTATATTCTCGGTGCTTTGTTTATAATAGACCCTCAGGATATATCCATTGGAGTGAGTGAATCTGGGGCGACTGGAATTCAGTTACTGCATGCCTTGGAAAGCCTGGTGAGTGGTGCCCAGTGTGAATTGACCTGCAGGAGCAGCCATCTATTGCGTGTGCTCTTGAGTTCTGCTTTTTATTAAAATTCTTCCCTGCTATAGTTGGAGATCCCCCTCATCTCTTTTTATAAAATGCAGGCTCATGGGGTAGTGTAAATTTGCACAACCATCTTCTAAGCAAATTGGCTAAAACCTTGAATTCCCTGGAAGCAGAATGGATGTCCTTTTAAAAAACAGCATGAATTTTAGAACATGGAAAATGTTATGTTGGAAGAACTTAACTCCTACTAAGTCAGTGATATGTATTGTATTTATTTGTGTTTATGATTGTGTTTGTTTTCTTCTTATGGCTGAGTTGGCATTGTGTTTGGTTTGTGTTGGGAGCTCCCCTCCGTGTACCTAGGCTAGAGGAAGGTGACAAATATATTAGGCAAACCTTTTGCCAAGCACAGGAAGAATGCATCTTAGCCATTCAGTTTGTGAAATTTGCTGGAGAGGCCACAGTTTCTCTTTTGAGAAATTAGAGAGAGTTGAAGTGTCTGAGGCCAGTTGACCCCATCATATTAGCTGTACAGATGAGAAAGTCTTGGTTCTTTCTTCCAGCCTCCTGGTCAGTCAACCATATTCTTCTGTCTCAGCCACATGCAGCAGCCTCTTCTGCCTCCGTGCCTTTGCTTCCACCGGCATCTGCCTGGCATGCCACTCCTGACATTCCCCAGCTGTTGTCCAGCTCTTGCTTCTTTTTTGCATTGTTTTACAGAAGCCTTTCCAGCTCCAATAGCATAATAAACCAAGCCTTCCTTTTATTCCCTTAGTCCTCCATACTGGTGCTCTGGGTTGACATTAACATTAACCACAGTGACTTGTGTGTGTTGGATTTATCCCATTCTCTCCCTCTTGAGCCTCTTGAGGGCAGGAACTGGATTTTATCTTTTTGTCCTGCTTGGCATACAGGAGCTCAAAGTGTGCTTGTACAAGTCAGAGAATTGGGATGTGATGTTAATAGCTAACATTTACTAAGTGCTGTGCTGTTTTATTCATAGAACTGGGTTTTGGGTCATGTGTATGCCCAGCTCTGTGCCTTGCAAAGAGAAACATTGATAGACATTCAGTGACTATCTGTGGAATGATTGGATTAATGAATGAGTGAGTAGATGATTAAATGGAAAGAGACTCCATCCTCTGGGAAGGAAAGAAGAGTAGAATGGGCTTGACAGCCATACTACTCTTAAAGCTGAACTTGTTGCTTGTCTGGAAGGAGGGTTGAGGCGGGAGCTAAACTGACAGAAGCACTCAGGGAATTCACATTTCCTTTCTAGTGATTTCTGTTTTAGGGAACCAACAGGTCTTTGTACCATCTCCCGTTTTTCTAGACCACAAGATTTTACCTTGTTCTTCAGAATCCTATAATTCTGCCACCAACATTCAGTCTAGAGAGAAATACACTTGTAGCATGCAAGTTCTTACCTCAAAACCTGCTGTGAAAATAGTTAGTGTCATTGTAGAGTGATGCAGTGCGGAAAGGGGCTTGGGATACTTCCCATGAAGAATGAGAGTCCCAAGGCTGGATCCCATATGCTCTTACCATCCACCTCAATGGGAGTATAGGCATGGCAGCTGTCATCATTCTGCTTGCATTTTTGTGAGTTTACCCCAGGCAAACATGAGTAAAACCAATTCCTTCAAACACTTGACACACAGAGAAGTGAAGGAAAAAAAATCTATCTTAAATTGTGAACACAATGGCAGGGAAGATTGCAGGAATGACAGTTTGTATACCAGCTATTAACAAAAGTTGTGTGTTGCATATACAAACTTTGCTGTTTTGTAGATGGCCTTTTAGTTTGGTGCTATACACGTAATATACAAAGTGTACATTATACTACCATGTTTTCTTTTATGACTTATTTGTAATGTGGATAATAATTATTAGTTTACATTTTCACATCACAGTTTTGTTGACCACTCAAGGAAAAGTTGGACTACAGATATTTCAAATAAGGTGATATATTACTGTTGTTGTTTTTTTAATTGTCTGACAAAGAAACTCCATTGTTCTAAATCTTTCAAATATAATGTGATTACCCTCATTTGTATGTCTTGCTCAATTTTAAAGTATAAATAGAAGGAGTTCCATTAAGCAGTGCAGGCTGTTTTCTTACCATGCTTACAAAGGCTGTTCTGAGTATCAGTGATGAAACTGAAACTTAGTTTCAACTTGATATGCAAAACAAAATAAATTGACTCTTTTGAAATATTGCATAAATATGTTTCAGAGCCTGGCACCAAGTATCTGGGGATTTTTAGAGCTGACCTCACTGAACATTGAATCATAAGATATATTTTAACAGTGTTTTTGAACTGGTTGAAGAAACCCCTCTTCCATTCTCTTCAAATCAAATATTTCCTGATAAGAAATATTCTACTTTAGAAGAGAAATTTCCTATTGCGCTTCCTTCAGGTTTCTGGGTTAGTTTAATTGAATGGATTCCTGAAGCTGCAAGTGAAAGGTTAGATAGATACCATTTGGAGCTATTTATTTGTGAACCAGAATTTTTTGAATATTATGTAGGCAAAATAAAAGAGAAATGTACTAGAGGCTTCGTTTGTGATTTAAACTATGTTCATGAGAACATACTGTAATTTACATAATTCAGATAAATTATCTGTTTTGTATATTGCGGTGATATATAAGGTTTTCTTGGACAGAGGATGATTTCTGCCACTACAGTTGTTCAAAGTCATTGCCTTTGGTATTTCTAGCTAACAGTGGAGCTTCCAGGTGCAACTCTCTGTGGTTGAGTTGGAAACTTGTCACTGAACTCTTTTCTTACCTACCTGGCTCCTTCTAGGACTCTCAAGATCCTGTGGTGTGGCCAGGCCAGATGCGATAACCCTGATGCATGTGTCCCTCTGTGGTTCACGAGCGTTCCAAGCTTGAGTGAGAGGGTCAGCTTGGCAGTGGTGGTAATAGTCCTATCCCCTCACCATCTCCATAATGGGCCTCTTCTTCAAGGCAAGAGCGGGTGTTATCCCCATTTTATACTGAAGAGAAAACCAAGCTGAGAAAGGGCATGTGACAGGTCCAAGGGCATCTCCTGACCTTGACTAGCACTCTTACACTTGTGTATCTCAGTTGCTGTGCCTAGAAGAAGAGTTCCAATTTGTAAAACTCTCTCCAAATTGATGGCCAGTTGGAGATTTTTTGGAAGGCTTAAGTAAGGGAAAGAAATAGTACTTGTGGCACTTTTTTTTTTTTTTTTTTTTTTTTTTTTTTTTTAAAGCAGAAGCTTAATGCCAGCAGAAGACTTGTTTACTTGTAGTGCTATGCTTGTGTGGCTGGTGTTTATCTCACTTTCTATAGAGGAATGCAGTTGATGAGTTCTTTTAAAAACGCTGGACCTGAGACCTGGGATCACCCTTCCACTCCTCCTCGTGCTGTTTGCTTTGGCGGTCAGCCAGCTGCCTGCCTCTATGTGTCAAAAACAAGATCTCCACCCAAGGACATGATAGAGCTATCTGCAGTCTGTTTTGAGGCACATGTTCACATTTAATGGTGGCACTTGAATTGGTTTTCACAGTCTGTGCACCAGAACTTAACTACTTCACTCTGAAGCCACCTTCTGAAACTTAGTCACATTACCCCTAGGTGATTCTCTCAAGGCTCTGCATGTTTATTCTTCATGTCTTTGCAATTCTAACCCTTTAATTTCTGCTTCTTGCAGCATAAACTGCTGGAAAGTCGGGAAGAGGATGTCTGCTAGAGAGAGAGAGGGTGATAGCTGATAAGTCAGGAAAAGATAAACACTATAGTTGGCACATTTAAAAGGCATATTGAACTGGATTCTTTAGCTCTAATTGCCTTTCTTTTTTTGGAGGTCATACTGTCATCTAGCACAGTAGGACACTGAGCACAACATGACTGTGATGTTTACACAGCATCATACTTGTGTCTAGTAAACTCTGTTTAAGGAAACAGGAAGATTGTTAAAAATGCTAAAAAATTAAATGAAAAGTTTTGATGCTCAAATTGCTGATTAGTACTCGGACTAAAGTATATGAATAAATAACAGTTTTTTTCCCCTGCAGATACTGCAGCATGAAATCTCGTGCTACATGGACTGGTGGCAGTGGTTTTTATTTTGTAGAACTTTCTTTTCTATTGTTAAGATCCGTGCTGTTGACGCTAGCTCTGCTGTGGCAGTTCCCAAGTCTCTTACAGGACGAGAATGATGAGTGGGGATATAAATCTCAGTTCTAGCAGCTGCTCACTCACAGGTGTCTTGGCAGAAGAATTGGGTCTTGTTGAGTCTGTAGCTTCTTTCTGTATACCGCTGGGAGATGCTGCATATGAGTGCCTTGCTTGGTGGCCAGGGGCCAGTTCTAAGGACCTCTTTGTGGAATCGCTGTCTTTGCTTGAGGTCTGTGCAATTGTGTGTGCCTGTAGTGCAGTTCCTGGTAAGGCTTTCAAACTGTGGGCAAGAATATAACAATGCCTGTTACTCGTGAAGAGACACAGTTGGCGAGGTGAGTATGGAGCAGTGCCAAGGAAAGTTTTGTGGGTCAGAGACTTTATCCTGCTGCAGGAATTAACTCCATTGATCAAAAACTGCCTTAATTGGGATGGGGCTGGGGGGAAATGTCATATGTGATTGGCAGGAGTCTAAACTATAGAGCAGGTGTCCCCAAACTACGGACCGCGGGCCGCATGCGGCCCCCTGAGGCTATTTGTCCGGTCCCCCGCCACACTTCAGGAAGGGGCACCTCTTTCATTGGTGGTCAGTGAGAGGAGCACAGTATGTGGCGGCCCTCCAACGGTCTGAGGGACAGTGAACTGGCCCCCTTTGTAAAAAGTTTGGGGACGCCTGCTGTAGAGCTTTTCTGGAGGGCATTTTGGTAATGGGGATTAAAGTATCAAATGTGCCTGCTCTATGACTCTACCTTTTTACTTAACAGAATTTATCCTAAGGAAAGAATTGTGCAAGTGTACACAACAGGATGTTCCTCCTCACCATTGTGTTTAGTGTTGCTATCACCTGGGGCTTTATTAATAAAAGTTAACAGGCCGGGCGCGGTGGCTCAAGCCTGTAATCCCAGCACTTTGGGAGGCCGAGGCGGGTGGATCACAAGGTCGAGAGATCGAGACCCTCCTGGTGAACATGATGAAACCCCATCTCTACTAAAAATACAAAACATTAGCTGGGCTTGGTGGCATGTGCCTGTAATCCCAGCTACTCAGGAGGCTGAGGCAGGAGAATTGCTTGAACCCAGGAGGCGGAGGTTGCGGTGAGCCGAGATCGTGCCATTGCACTCCAGCCTGGGTAACGAGCGAAACTCTGTCTCAAAAAAAAAAAAAAAAAGTTAACCAATTCCAGTAAAACCATATACTGAAATATTACACAGCTGCTGAAAAAGATGAGGTCAGCTTCTATGTATTATGAAATGATGGCAAATAAATTATATAAAAAAGTCACAGATCAGTATGAACAGTGTGATCCTGATTTTCAATATGTACGTGTATAAATGAGTACATGTTATGTAATGTTTTATATACATTAATTTTTGGAGGAAGAATATATCAGATGCTGATAGTGATCACCAAATGCTAATAGTGATTATGTGAAGACCCTCATTTTCTACTTCCTGTTTCTCTGTAGTGTTTGAACTGTTTCCAAAGGCAAAACCACAATAATTTGGGTTGGACATGGTGGCTCACACCTGTAATCCCAGCACTTTGGGAGGCCAAGGTGGTGGATGTCTGGAGCTCAGGAGTTTGAAACCAGCCTGACCTACTTGGTGAAACTTCGTCTCTACTAAAAATACAAAAATTTGCCGGGCTTGATGATGTGTGCCTGTGGTCCTAACTTACTTGGGAGGCTGAGGTGGGAGAATCCCTTGAACCCAGGAGGTGGAGGTTGCAGTGAGCTGAGATCATGTCACTGCACTCCAGCTTGGATGACAGAGCAAGGTTCTGTCTCAAAAAATCAAAAGAAAAAGCCAGAATAATTTGATGTTTACGTTTTATAGTTTTATTTCTTTTTTTAAATTTTAATTTCTTTTAGAGATGCGGTCTTGCTATGTTGCTCAGGCTAGACCTGATCTTCTGGACTCAAGCGACTCTCCTGCCTCAACTTCCTGAGTAGCTGATAGTTTCTTTTTCTATTTATTTATTTTGGAGATTGAGGTCTTGCTTTATCATCCACGTTGGAGTACAGTAGTGTTATTGTAGCCCACTGTGTCCTTGAACTCTTAGGCTCAAGTTATCCTCAGCCTCCCAAGTAGTTAGAACTGCAGATGCATGCCACAACGCCTGACCAATTTAAAAATTTTTATTTGTTTTGTGGGGACAGGGTCTTGCTGTGTTGCTCAGGGTGGTCTTGAACTCCTGGTCTTTAACCCAAGTAATCCTCCTGCCTTGGCCTCACATAGAGCTGAGATTGCAGTTGTGAGTTACCATGCCCAGCCCTGATAGTTTCTTTTTAGAGAACTGAAAAGCATGGGCCCCTTTTTAGGTCTTTTAGTTCTTTGACTTATTGGAACTTTTCTGATTTTTTTTTTTTTTTTTTTTGAGACGGAGTTTCGCTCTTGTTACCCAGGCTGGAGTGCAATGGCCCGATCTCAGCTCACTGCAACCTCCGCCTCCTGGGTTCAAGCAATTCTCCTGCCTCAGCCTCCTGAGTAGCTGGGATTACAGGCATATGCCACCAAGCCCAGCTAATGTTTTGTATTTTTAGTAGAGACGGGGTTTCACCATGTTGACCAGGATGGTCTCGATCTCTTGACCTCGTGATCCACCCGCCTCGGCCTCCCAAAGTGCTGGGATTACAGGCTTGAGCCACCGCGCCCGGCCTGATTTTGTTTTTTAAAAGGGACTCTTCTATCTTTTAAAAGTTGAATCCTGTAACTTTTTTTTTTCAGCAGTGATGAGAAAAGAAATAATGAAGTCTTAACAAATTGTTTAAAAAAAAAATGTAGGCTAGGCACTGTGGCTCACACTAGTAATCCCAGCACTTTGAAAGGCTGAGGTGGAGGGTCACTTAAGCCAAGGAGTTTGAGACCAGCCTGGACAACATAGCAAGACCTCATCTCTACAAAAAATTAAAAATTAGCCAGGTGTGATGGTGCACACCTGTAGTCCCAGCTTCTTGGGAGGCTGAGGCAGGAGGATTGCTTGAGCCTGAGAGGTTAAGGCTGCAGTGAGCCGTGATCACATCACTGCACTGAAGCCTAGGGGACAGAGTGGTAACCTATCTCAAAATTAAAAAAAAAAAACAAAAACGGAATTGTATATGTGTTCTTTATGAAAATGTGACAGACATCATTGGGCATCTGCTGTGTGCCAGGCATACAAGGATGAATAAGACATGGCTCCTGTTCTTCAGAGTTCGCAGTGAAGTCAGGAGTGCAGTCATACCAGTGATTGATGGATAAACTCGGTGATAGGTGCAAACAGAGGGCGGTACAGTACACACAGTGAGAACAGAGTGGTGCTGGTAATTCCTTTATTTAATAAAGGGCAAGCACCTTTATTCTAATTTATTTAATCAAGAGCAAGCACTGGCCAGACACTGTTGTAGGCACTGGGACAGCAGTGAACAAGCAGGTAAGGTCCTATTCTCATGGAGCTTCTATTCAGCAAGAGACATAAATAGACAGGTCATGAAGAGTGTGACCGGTGTGAAGACGAAGAGGAAGATATTGGCAGGTGAGGGGTTGTTGTGATACATAAGTTAGGGAGAGTAGCCCTTTGGGAGGAAGAATGATGGTATACAGAGGAGGAGAGGGTGGGTGCTGACGTCTCCTGGAAGGGCATGGAAGAGATGGAGATGGCATTGCAGGCAGAGGGCCCAGCTGGTACAAAAGCACAGACGTAGGATATCTGGGAGGCCCCAGCCATTCTGGGTGGACAGCAAGTTGGGGCTGGTATTTTTAGGATTGTACTGTGAATACCATGTTTAGGAGCCTGGATTGATCTGTTGGTGACTGGCTGGCCTGCTGGACTTTAAACTGGGAAGAGGTATGATTGGATTGGTGGCTTAGGAAAGTTTCTCTGACTCTGAGACGGGATCGAAAGAGAAAAATGAGAGGGTGGTCACTGGGAAGGCCACTGTAGCTGCTCAGGAAGAGTGGTCAGACCATGGAAAGAGAGGGTAGAATGAAGAAATATAATAAGAACATGCAGGACTACAATGTGTAGAACTGGGTGATTGTAAGCCATAGAAATCCTGGCTAGTGCAGGAGCTGGAAGAGATTGAGGTAGTAATGACATAATTCATATTTGTACGTTTGAATCCAGGTTTTTCTCATGCCACTTGAAGATGTCCTCTCAGTGGTCACCAGGGACGTCCTGAGGCCAAAGCCTGGTCTTTTTTTTTTTTTTTGAGACGGAGTTTCGCTCTTATTACCCAGGCTGGAGTGCAATGGCACGATCTCGGCTCACCGCAACCTCTGCCTCCTGAGTTCAGGCAATTCTCCTACCTCAGCCTCCTGAGTAGCTGGGATTACAGGCACGAGCCACCATGCCCAGCTAATTTTTTGTGTTTTTAGTAGAGACGGGGTTTCACCATGTTGACCAGGATGGTCTCGATCTCTCGACCTCATGATCCACCCGCCTCGGCCTCCCAAAGTGCTGGGATTACAAGCTTGAGCCACCGCGCCCGGCCCAAAGCCTGGTCTTAGTTCAGCATCTCCCTGTCGTCTGAGATCTTGCATACTGCAAACCTCCCTGGAACCTCAGAGACCCTTTCCACAGGGGTCCCTGGCTGGTGAAGGCATGAAGGCTGGGCCAAGTCCTCTCTTTAATGCTGTCAACATCCATGTTAGTCCTTTCAGGTCCCCTCCCCTGTGTCTGGGAGTGCAGTGAGATGTAGTTTCCCGTCTTCTTTCTTGTCCCCTAAAGGCTAGTGAACGGGCACTTTACCTTCTGGATCGTGCCTCCTCCTCACCGCCAAGAATCAATACGAGTAAACATACTGATAAAGAAGCAAGGTAAGGTGTAAGGTGACTGATGTAACAAAGGCAGAGTAGCAGAATAACAACTGTAGCAATGAAGCAAGTGTGGAGCCCCTCAGGAGGTTCTCCTCCTCTTACAAAGCCACTGTTGTGATCCCTGGTCCCTGATCCTTGGTCAGGCAGTATCCAGCTTCCTGATCTCATGTGTTATTTCTCAGGGTTGAATATATGGAGTCTTCCTCTCTCTTCTCGACTCCCCTTCTCCGGGTCCTCCGTACCTGTCCGTGAAAACTCCTCAGTCTAGTCGTAGGCACTCAGAGTGTCCATTTCTGGGCCCACTGGGATAATTTGCATCTTTTGAGGGACATTCTCCATAATAGTCCCCAGCCTTATGGGGCAGTCTTTTTGAAGTATTTCTTCATGGAATCACCTTTGTCTTCCTTAAATATCTCCCACTTGTCCATTCACCCATCCATCCGTCCATCTGTCCATCCATTCATCCATCCATCCATCCATCCCTCCATCCATCCATCCATCTATCCATCTATCCATCCATCCATCCATCCATCCATCCATCCATCCATCCATCCATCCATCCATCCATCCATCCAATAATATGAGCTTCTTATTGGAGCAAATCGCTGTTCTTAGTACTCTGGTTATAAAAATAAAGTGCCAAGGGACTTTGTTTTCTTCCTACCACTCTGACCGTTTTTGCCGCTGGAAGCTTTGCTGGCATTGCTTTTTCCTGTGAGGCCCACTGACTTTATGTGCATCTACACAGCTTCAGCTGCTATCTGTGTGCTGCTGTCTGTGCATGATGTCTGCCATCCCAGCTCTGCAACTTACCTTGCTGTGTGGCCTCAGGCAAGTCCCCTAAACTCTGTTGCAGCCCTCAGTTGGCAAAATGGGAATGATAATGTACTTATTTGAAAAGTTGCTTTGTAGATTAAGTTAAATAATGCGTGTGAAGTACTTGGCACGTTGGCTGGAACAACAACTTGGCATGTTGGCTGAAGTACTTAAATGTTATTACCATCACCACCATCACTACTATTAGTATTGCTGCTATCTCTACTATTCTTTCTGCCCTTGGGAAATGCGTCCATCATGTGAGAGTAATAGGGAGTAAAATGAGAGACCAGAGTTTTATGTGGGTGAGAATAAATCAAATCCAGTGTCTTTGGGGTTGATATGCAAGCGTTATGGGGCAATTTTGAATTGACAATTGAGGGGGGAGCCTCTGGGAAGACTTTATTAGGGATAAGTGAGTCTTAAATAGTACTTGGGCCTGAATTGGTAAAGAGGCATCAAGCCTAGACCCAAGCTGAGTTGGAAAGGTCTTTAGCCTTCTGTCTAGTCGAGTTGTTGGGGGCCAGGTATTTCTCAGGTGAATGGTGTGACCTATGAGTTCATTCATTCATTCATTTTGAGGCAGTCTTTCACTACTGCCTGGGCTGGAATGCAGTGGCATGATCATGGTTTACTGCAGCCTCGACCTCCAGGGCTCAAGTGATCCTTCCACCTCAGCCTCCCATGCGTCACCATGCCTGGCTAATATTTTTATTTTTAGTAGAGGTGGGGTCTCACCATGTTGCCCAGGCTTGTCTCAAATGCTTGGACTCAGCCTCAGCCTCAGCCTCAGCCTCAGCCTCCCAAAGTGCTGGGATTACAGGCATGAGCCATTGTGCCTGGCCTAGGGCTGTGCATTTAATATGAGGCTCCTCAAATCCGTGTACACATTGAGGATTGTCTCCACACTTACTTAATGTGCCGAATGTTTATAATTATGCCTGAGTGTTTTCAGATGTCTAAAATGCAATTGTATTCAGAACATTTCTAAACATTGTATTAGTTTATTGGCCCTTAGTTATTAGACACTAAAAGTAGGACTTCGATTACGTGGGTGGCCTGTAGAATGTTTTAGTGTTAGAAGGGGTTCCCAAACTTAGAAAAAGTCAGGAACCACAGAATTTGCCTAATAAAACCAGAAGCAGATCCTGACAACATTCTAGCTGGAGAATACAACCCAATTAAAATGTCTGTGTGATAAACATTTCTTACAGGACAAAAAGTCCAGAGGTACAGTGATGCTGGGCTTGGTTAGATCAGCAACTTAATGACCTCATCGGGACTTGGTTATTTTCCTTTTCCACTCCGCTGTCCTTTGCATGTCAGCTCTCTCCTCTTATGTTCAGCAAATGGCTGCAGCAGCTCCAGGCATCACATCCCCACACTAATGTCCCAGAATATTTGTTCCTGGCCTTACTTGTCACAGTAAGGAAAGCTTTCCAATTGCATACTGGCCAGCCTTCAGACTTTCCCTCATGCCTCACTGGGATGAATGGCCTAATATGGACATTCCTGGATGAAACAGGGCCTACGGAGTGGAATTCCCACACCCAGGTCAGGGATCCCAGTGGAAGAGGGAACATGTAGTCTGAATCAGGATTCTGCCTTCAGGAAAGATGCAGTTGGGTATTTGGTTAGGCAAGAATATCTGTGGCAGGCAGGAACTCAGGAGGATGCTAGGCAGTTCTGCAGGGAAGTAGCTGGGAGAAAACTACCAAGCAATCACATCCAGGCCTGCTGTTTGGCCAAGAGGCAGAAGCCTCCCAAGCAGTGGCCCCAGGGAGGCTTCTGGTGCAAGGATAAGTGAAAGGGTCTTAGACTGGCATGATAGGATCTGCGCCCTGTCCCTGTCCCTGGAAGCTCTGGGCCATTCATCCTTGTATAGTGCCTCAGGGAGAGACTGCAAATGCTTCTTTTGGCCTTTTTTTTTTTTGAGACAGGGTCTCATTCTGTTGCCTAGGCTGGAGTGTGGGGGTACACCATGCCTGGCTAACTTTTATATTTTTTGTAGAGACAGGGTTTCGCCATGTTCTTTTGGCCTTGTTCAGTGAGAGCCCATTGTGTACTAGCCTAGGCACTGAAGATATAGTGAAGGACAAAGAGGCATGGACTCATCCCTTTTTTGGTTCATTTATTTCGTCATTCATCCCAGTAGTAGTTTCCCGGGACTGCCATCACAAAGCACCATGGGCTGGGGACTTAAGCAACAGAAATGTATTTGTTCACGGTTCTGGAGGCTGGAGGTCCAAGTTCAAAGTGCTAGCAGGTTTGATTTCTCCTGAGGCCCCTCTTGTTGGCTTGTAGTAGTGGCCTTCTTGCTGCATTCTTGGTGGCCTCTCTGTGTGTGTCTGCCCCTGGTGCCTCTATGTCTCAATCTCCTGGTCTTTTTTGGTGTGTGTGTTTGTTTTATTTTTTGAGATGGAGTCTTGCTCTGTCACCCAGCATGTAGTGCAGTGGGTGCCATCTTGGTTTACTGCAATCTCCGCCTCCCAGGTTCAAGTGATTCTCTTGCCTCAGCCTCCTGAGTAGCTGGGGTTACAGGTGTATAGCACACCTGGCTAATTTTTTTTTTTTTTTTTTTTGGTGGAGACAGGGTTTCACCATGTTAGTCAGGCTAGTCTCGAACTCCTGACCTTGTGATCCACCTAACTCGGCCTCCCAAAGTGTTGGGATTACAGGCGTGGGCCACCCCGCCCGGCCCCAATCTCCTCTTGTAAGGACACCAGTCACATGGGATTAGGGCCCACCTTGTTACTTCATTTTAACTTAATCACCTCTTTAAAGGCCCTGTCTCCAAATGCTGTCACATCTTGAGGTACTGGGGGTTAGAGGTTCAATATATGATTTTTTTGAGGGGGAGACACAATTCAGCCCATAATAATTCCACAGTTCTCTATTGAGTGTCAAAATGTGCCAGGCACTGTCCTCTAGGAATGCAGCTGTGAATAAAACACAAAAATCTCTACCCTCATGGAGCATACCGTGGGGTTGGGGAGTTTAGTGGTTCTCAGTCACTGCTTCCCGCTTGTGTTTGGGACCCACCTAACTTAGATTCTATGCCCTGAGGCCATTCCTCCACCAGAGACAAAACCCAGGAATGGAAAAGCCTTCTGACCCACTGTAACCAGCAGAACAGGCCTCAGGAATAGGAGACCCTTTCCGGTTCAGTAGTACTCCTTGAGGGATCTGAGAAACAGATGGAGTCTGGGGACTGGGAAGGAGAAGAGAGGGTATGGGTCTCCGGTTCAGGTAATGGCTGGGCAAGGCGAGGCTGGGGGCAATTTTCTTTTGACAAGGGCTGGTTGCCTTCATTTCACCTGGGTGGGGGGGCCGATGTTCTGCCCCTGGGGAAGCTTGTTTCTGGAAGTTGCAGCAGGCTGGCCCTCACTCTGGAGAGCTGCACGTGATGCAGACCGGGCTGCTGGAGACACACTGAATGGCATGGAGACCTGCCTTGCAGGGGCTTTTGCAAGAAGGGGTTGGGGCCAGGGAGTCACTTTCAGAATGATTTGGGTTCCAAATGGGCTTGCCAAATTTAAAAAAAAAGAAAAGATGCCCAGTTAAATTTGAATATCAGATAATCCGTATATGTCCCATGATTCACATTTCAGACAAGCAGTATTTGGGACAAATTTACACTAAAAAATTAATTTGAATGTCATTTTCTAACGTTTTCATTTAAGGGGGCATACCACTTTTATTTCCTGAATCTAGCAATCTTAGCTCTAGGGGCTCCTAGATTAACAGAGGTGGCGATGGAAGATGGGGGAAAGGCAGACAAGAATAATCCGAATTCATTTTTTTGCAATAAAAAACTTGGCCAAGGAATCACTTCCTAGCTCACCCTACTCATCCTTCCCCCAAGACTGAGACTGTCATTTGCCCCCTTCCCACGAACAGACCGCACAGAGAGGTCATAGCCTGGTGACTTAGGAAGGGCTTCCTGTCCTGTGCAGGCTCTTTGTCTGTGGGCTTCCGAGGAGGGGTGGGAGGGGGGAGCAGTCTGAAGACTGGTGGAAACTGGCCAACTCTATTCCCTGCCCTCCTTTTCTGCTCTCCTTTCTGCCCTCCTTTCCCTGCTCTCCTTTTACGTTTTAGCCACTGAACAAGCAGAACCGCTGTGCTCCAGTCCAGCCTCATCTGTCTTAGAAAAGGCAGGTGTCTGCAAGGGGGTGCAGCGGAGAGTGTGGTTAGGAGCGCACGGGGGAAAGGGTGGTTCCCACAGCCCTTGGAGAGGAGCCATTTTCTGCTGACATTTCTTCTCCCTCCGTTGAGGTACCTCTGTCATTGCTGCTGGATCCCTGGATCTGAACCCATGATCAAGAAGTAATTCTTTTTATTTTCCTTCCAGATAATGTTTAGATTTTTGAGGTTTCATTTTTAGCAGTGCCCTGGCACTTGCTTCTTAGTGAGGGGTCAGAAAACAGAAAACTGTTTGTGGTACAGGTCAGATAGTAAATATTTTTGACTTTGCAGGTCACCTGATCTCTGCTACCACCACTCAGCTCTGCTGTTGTGACTCAAAAGCAGCCATAAACAACATGAAAACCAGTGGATGTGGCTGTGTTCCAGTAAAATCTTATTTATGGACACAAACGTGAACTCTATGTAGTTTGTTATTCCTTTGATTGTTTTTCAACCGTTAAAGAATGTAAAAACCATTCTTCATTCATGGGCCATACAAAAACAGATGGCAGACCAGATTTGGCCTGTGCACCATGGTTTGCCAGCCCTCTTCTAAGTCATCGGCAGAGAACATGACAGATCAGAAGCCTGGCCCTGCATTCCCCACGTAAGCACTGAATGGCTTCCCACCCTGAGGTCACAGCTTCTGCTGCTCCCAGTTGACTGACTGAGCTGGGATTGGAAGTAGTTGGCTTGGCCTCTCATTTGCCACAATGCAGGTACGAATCCACATCTCATAGTTTGCTGTATGGGAAAAGGTTCCTGCATGGATTTGTAGATCTTCAGAGAATGAACTATAAACGATCAAGTCTGGCCATAGAATGTAATGAATGTAGTTAAAACGATCATAGACTATAATCTGGAGTAGCCAGCAGAATTGAATATGGGGCGGTTGTTTGTCTCTGGTATGGTGCTCCCTTCTGCGTACAGCTTTGTGTGTGCTGAGTATTGTGTGTTTCTAAGTGAAAGTATCATTTGGATTGGACTTTCTGTCACTGGTGGGGTCTAGCTGCACCTGAAACGTGAGTCAGGAGGCAGGGCTCTTCATTCCTGAGTGTCTTGACTGATGGAGGCTTTGTGTTTTATGGATAGAAGATGTGCTGTGTGAGGTGGACAGTGGAATTACACTGCCACAGAAATCACTCCTGAGTGGAGAATCAGGTTTGCATGTGTGCCCTGTAGCATTCATTCTTGCCACGTGCTGGGAGATGGGTGGTTATTAGGTTATGTCAAAGTAGTGTTTGCCTTAATACACGATTCTCCTGCAGTAACTCAATAATGCAAGGGAGAGGGAGGGAGGAGGGGAAGGTGGTGACCTGCTTATTTCTGAAAGTGGGAAGCATCTGGAAGTCAAGGAAGCTTTGTGTGGTGTTAACAGGGAGCTTTTAGGGCTCTGCACCCCACTGCTCACCCGAGACCCCAGCAAGTTTGAATTCACTAATGCTAGTCCTCAGGTGTGGTGGCATGGCTTAGCAGTCAGGAGAACAGCATTTGGGCTCAGAATGCCTGGCTCCTGGCCCACTGTTTTTCACCTCTGCCTTTGGGCAGATTACTTCACCTTGCCGTTTACTGGGTTGTACAATGTGGGTATTAATAGGAGTACCTTCCTCCTAGGGCTGTGGTAAGAGTGAAATGAGTTAATGGATATGAAGGGCTTAGAACCATGCTTAGTTCACAGTGAGCAGCACGTGAATCTTTCTTGTGGTTGTGGTGGTGAAGGTAGAGGAGGAAGAAGTGATTTTCTTATCCTCTAACCTCATGCTGTGAGGGTAAGCATAGCTCTGGTAGTCATCATTCAGGCTTATAACCCTGTCTCCTCCCGCCATGTCATGCAGAGATATGTGAACATCTGTGGGGAAATGCCCCAGGCATTCTTTGTGAGTAGTGGTTCATGGAGGATGCTTGGCCCAGCCACAACCCAAGGTTCTCATGCTGTATCTGTCACTTGGTGGCTGTGGGACCTCTGGCAGGTCCCCAGCCTCTCAGAGCATGCAACAGATAATCAGGTGTCCCCACGTCCCTCACAGGATTGTCTTGGGGGCATGGCAAGATAATGAAAGTGAAAGTGCTTTGCAAACTGTCAAGTTCCCCTGCAGAGGGAAGGTGTGATTGCTGCTGTTGGCATCCTCTTCCTCCTTACATTTTTGCATTCACTTGGTCTCTGGGTTTCCTTCCTCCAGCTGCTGTGGGTCAGGAGCTTTGATACAATGTCCACAGAATCCTGGTTCTTCCATAAGGACATTTTGATGTACCCTGCTTTTTCTTGGATGAAATTATTGATATAATTCAAGTTTGAAGTGGTGTATGAATAATACGTTGATTTTTGTGTAAGGATATTTAATATTTCTGAATCCAGTTCTTTTTTTTTTTTTTTTTTTTTTTTTTTTGAGACGGAGTTTCGCTCTTGTTACCCAGGCTGGAGTGCAATGGCACGATCTCGGCTCACCGCAACCTCCGCCTCCTGGGTTCAGGCAATTCTCCTGCCTCAGCCTCCTGAGTAGCTGGGATTACAGGCACGCGCCACCATGCCCAGCTAATGTTTTGTATTTTTAGTAGAGACGGGGTTTCACCATGTTGACCAGGATGGTCTCGATCTCTCGACCTTGTGATCCACCCGCCTCGGCCTCCCAAAGTGCTGGGATTACAGGCTTGAGCCACCGCGCCCGGCCTATTTTTTTCTTAAATTACACTCTTGTCTTATCCCTGAAGTGTTCTCAAGTACAGTCCAAGGCCAGTCTAGCCATATTCAGATGTTTTTTTTTTTTAAATTGGATTTTCTGTGACCCAGGCTGTTTTTAAAAGGAAAAATTTCATCAAATCCCAACAACTTTCATCCTAATGTTACCTTCTTAAATCTCTTCCTCTACCCTAACTTGGCTGAGTTATATATTTTACTTCCTGATGCTTTATGTATATTATCATAATTCTTTAAGGACATAATTCTTCAAATTAAATCTAACTTAAGAGCTTGAAAACTTTACTTTGGGGTTTTATTTGGGAGTCTAAGGGTCTTCTGAACAACTAGTTTACAAATGTGATTGGTTTCTGGAATTCCCAGAGATTGGGAAGCTATCTCTGATGGTGACATCTCTAGGAATCAGGACAGGACTCATGTCCTGGCCTGGGTCATTTCTAAGCCCCCTCCTCAGCAGCCCGTGTTTAGCTTACTCTGACCAGAGTCAAACGTGAGACAGTTTGGGGAGGTGATAGAAGGTACCTAGGGACGTTTGACTCTGCCTAGTGGGTGAGATACTGTGGTGGCTGCATCCTCTGGAAGCGACTGCGTCCTGGGGAGGAATGCTCCTGTCCCATAGTGGGAGTGGGGAAAGTGGCTCCCATATGCTCACAGTAACAAGGGTGAGATGCTGTCCCATGAGCTTCTTGAGAGAGAGGCCGTTTAGGCTCCACCTCATGCTTTGCTGAGTGCAGACAGCCCAGCTGCAGTCCCTAACCATACACTGTGGCCCTCTACCTCCTGCGCTATGCTCCTTGCTTAGTTCTAGATGACTTTCCAGCACATTTCTGACTCCCCTTTCCCCTTCCAGTTCTTTTTTCTTTTTCTTTTTTGGAGGGGGTGTGGAGTGTGTCTCAAAAGGTCAGGCTAGGGGCAAGGATTTGTTTTACATTGAAAAAGGCAACCAAGGCTGAGGTAAATCCTGGCAGCCTCTTCAGAAGTTGATCTGGGAGAAGCTGTGGGTTGGACAGGGGGAAGGGGTATTGGGATATTGGTTCAAACTACAAAGAACTTGGCCAGCTATACAATCTTGAGCTAAGAGCTCTGAAACTCTGACTTGAAAATTGTGGTTTGGGAAATAACATTGAGGGCATAGCCTCCTGAAAGAGGGGAGGGTTAGGAAGAGGAACATGGTCCAGGTAGCATGATCTGTAATGAAAATTCAACTTTGCAAACTGAGGTGTGTTTGGAAATTTAATTTTAATTTTTGGTGGGAGCCCAGACAGGCTAAATGCCTTATGGATGTCATAGCCAGTAATGGGCGGAGGTGGAGCTCTGGCCTTTGGCCTCTCCTAGTAGTGAGGGGCATATCTCATCATATAATGTTGCTCTGCTAATTAAGTCATGGATAATGTCTATGGCATATTTAATTTCCAATTAGACTACTTTATGGATCAATTTGAATTTAATGTTAAATCTAATGTGGAAATCATTAAAAAGTTAGATCTCTAGAGAGAGGAATAGGCACTTACTCTGGCTATTAAAAATAACAAGTATAGGCCCTGTGTTAACACAGGAAGTTTTTTATGTAGACTGGGAAGAAATTAGTAGAGAATGCAAAACATACAGATACACAGATAGTCTGTGTGTTTGTGAATTGGGGAAAATTCTGGTGTTCAGATCAAATTTTACAATGCTTATAGTAACTGCTGCAACAGATATCATTTACTGCAGCTGGTGAGCACCAGGCCCCTGGTGAGTACTTTAAGTGTATTATTTAATTATCAAAACAACTCTGTGAGGTGAGCATTATTGTCCTCCCACATAAATAAGGAAACTGGGGCTTGAGAGGTGAAGGTCTCAGTCAGAAAATGGTGAAGGCAGGATTTGAATTCAAGCCAGTTTCATTTTGAAGTCAACGGTTGACTAGATTGAGGTGCTCTGGAAGATACCCAATAATTGTAACCAGTAGAGCTCTGCAGGTGGTGTGAGTTTAAAGCCCATTTGTTTCTCAAGTGTTTGTTGCTGCTGATAACTTGAAGGGTGGCATCAGCACTGCCATTATTGCTCTAAGGAACAGATACGGTGCCCCAGGGTGCCGAGCCAAGACCCTCTTTCCCAGCATTCTCAGGCTAAAGGGATAGTCCTCAAGAAATGTGACTGTCTGACCATGACTTGTCTGAGGTCAGCCCAGGCACTTCTCTGGGCAACTTCTCAGAAGTTAACTAATGCACCACCTTCAATCTTGTGTGTACCTTGGATTTCCTTTGGAGCACATATCCTTAATGGGTTATACTTTCTTTTATTTTTCATGTTTGACTGCCCTGTATTTAGTTAGACAAAAGAATGTGGTTTTGAGTCCAGACTCTCACTTACTGCTTTCTGTATTGTGCAAACCATTTAATCCTGGTTGCTGGTTACTGGTCTCCCACCTAGTGTAGTTGTGAGGTTTTCTTGAGGATGAGCAAGTGTAGAAGCACCTGGCTCAGTGCATGGTATGCACTCAGGAAGGAAGCTTCCCTTCTTGCATTTGTGTTCCGTCCCCTGTAGAAACAGCATCCATTTACTAATGAGATGACCAGGTTCAGGAGCAGCCACATTTATTTTGGTTCTTGCAAGTGCTTACTGTTCATTTATGCAACCACTGTGTATGAGGGCACAGTATCTCCAGACCCTGTTCTAGCAGCTGGGGTTACTGTATGGAGTAAGAAGGATCATCTGTACACACTCCTATCCCCGGCATCCTGGAGCTGACCCTGTAGTGGGGAGGAGAGGAGGGGCAGGTTAATAAGCAAACAAAATAAATGCTAACTATAGTTGGATGTAGCTACTCTCTGTCAGCTCGCTCACTCATTTGTTGGTTCACCCATTCTTTCATCAAACAGTTTTAGATACACATTATGTTCCCAGTATGATGGTAAGCATGGACACATGAAATTGGATAACATCTGTTAGCCCAAAAAGTACCTCAACAGGAAAAAAAAAAAGGGAAACATAGATCACTCTCTTGTGTTCTTCCCTTTTGAACATCCTAACTCTTTGGGGTTAAATACTCCTTTGAGCAAGTACAAGCTTCAAACCCCCCAAGCCCCCTGCCCCAGTATCCAGCAGGTTTTTCTGTTGGTAGGACAGTGGACGTATGAGTTTGAATGTTTGGCAGATGTTTGCGCAATTCTTAGACTGGTGTTTCTCAAGTATCTCTGTGCATAAGAGTTGCCTGGGAGGCTTCTTAAAATTCAGATTCAGGTGCCTCACTCTCAAATATTCCGATTCACTGGGTCTGGGTTGGTGCCAGTCATCTGAGCTTTAGCGTGTAGCTCAGGTGAATTGGTTGCAGGTGGTCTGTGACCCACACATAGATGAAACCGTGTTATATTCACACCAGGCTGGGAGAAGGTTTAACTTCTTCATTTTAAGGAAGGAACTATTTCCCAGGGCCTCAGAAGGGCCTCAGAAATTAGGAGCTACAGTGGTTAAGATGGGCTGGGGCTTTCAAACAGAACAGAACTGGCATCTCATCCTGTCTCCACCATCTTCTGGACCTGGTCATCTCATTAGTAAATGGATGCTGTTCCTGTAGGGGAGGGAGGAAGAACACAAGAGGGGAAGCCTCCTTCCTGAGCGTGGACGATGCACTGAGCCAGGTGCTCCTATACTCACTTTTCCTCAAGAAAACCTCATACAGGCAGCCTTGGGTAGGTCATGGGTTTCTCTGAGCATCCCTTTCCTCATCAGCCTGCCTTGCTAGGTAGGTAATGCTGAATTCTATGATTGGAAAGACCCAGGCATAGTATAGGGTAGAGATGCTAGGGCTGGGTTTTGGTCTATGCTAAAAAAAGATAGCATGCAAATTGTTTTCCTAATTCCTGGTGGATTATTTGAGTGTGAGTTGAGTCACTGCATATATACCCTGTAATTTCTCTTTTTTTTCCTCAAAAATATACTATAACCACAATAAAGACAGTCAAACAAAAGGGAAAAAATTCATCCATAACAAGCTCAGTACCCTAACACAACTGTTTTCATTTTAACTTTCAACCCTTGTCTGTATGCAGGCGTATTTCTCTGTATCTATAATCATATGTAGGTTCAATTTTGTTTTCTACTCTTTTTCAGTGAACCTTAAGTAAATGCTTTCCAAATGGTTATGTAATCTTTAAGATGATTTTTAATGATCTTACAAACTATCATCCCACAGGCCAAATTTACTTAACCATTCATCTAATGTTGGACATTTGATTTTTTTTTTTTTTTTTTTACTGTAGTTCTCTGCTATTATAAGTAATACTTTGGGATATGGCCTCAAGTTTATTGTGGATTTTTTCCTTCGGGTGAATTCCTAGGAGCAGGATTTCTGGGTTAAAGGGCACAATTATTTTATTTGGCTCTCAATGGATATTGCTAAATTGCTTTCCAAGAGGGTTGTACCAGTTTATAATGCTACCAGCAGTGCGTGAAGGTACCAATTTCAACATCTTGGCTTACACTAGATATTGTAATTTTTACAAGGGTTTGGCTCAATGGTGCATCATCATTTAATTGGTATTTCTTTGAAATGGCAAGGTTGAAGTATGGCTTTACTTATTATGTTTTTAGATTTTACTTAGAATCTTTGCTTTCTTAGAGTCAGGACCTAGCTGTGGTTGAGGTCAGATTTTCTGTGTAGAGCTTTTCAGACTCTTGAATTTTACAGTGGGGGAAAAAAGAAAAAAAAACAAAAAAACAAAAACAAAACAAAACCCAGAATTCATCTGTAAAGTAAATACCTTGGACATATTTTATGGTTGGATTAGCTGTTCTTGATCTTAACTTCCTTATAGGTCATAAGTTAATAGGGTGGTATTTGGAGAGGAGGGGGGCTTTTCCTCTTCTCCTTAGATTCTCCTTTGTTCTTTGCCTCTACCATCCCCCCATTTCCTGTTTCCCTCCTCCCCTGTAAGCTCCGTTTTTATCTTTTTGGAGATAAAACATATAAGGATCAGCCTTTAGTCATGCTACCTTCAACTTAAAAAATGTAGGTTGCCTAAATCATGTAGTATAGAGTGAGGATAAAGAAAATCACAGCATCGTAACAAATTGCCTGTAACTGCTTTGCAAAAGCAAACGTCTCCCACGAAATCTTAGAAAGGTGTGTTTGAAGGTGTAATCTTGGCTTGTGGTGTAGGGGAGCCCAACTTGTTTTTCAAGTTGGTCTTGAATAACTTTGTTCTTTCTGGAATGCTCGCCATCCTCAGTCTGACAGAGGTCGCTTGATGACAAACTCTTTTACTCTGCTGTACATACCATGGCCACTGAACTGGTTTGTTTATTTGCCTGGGGTAAATAATTGAAATGCACTCCCCTTTGCAGTGGCACTCAGCATTTGATAGATGATTCTGGTTCCAGAGGCTCCCTCATGGTGATGCCAAGCTCAAGTTTAGTCTTGTAGTGTCCTGTGAGGCCACACTGTCCCCTCCCCAACAAACACTGAGGAAGGGCTAAAGGACACATACTCCCTTGGGTGTGCACAGAGTTTCTTGAGCTCGTGGACTCTCCCTGAATGATGCTGCCCCACCATGCGCATAGTAGGAGAATCCGATATTGGCAGAATAGCTGGGTCTATGTACATAAGAGAATGGTTGAGGCTCGATTTCAATTTAATTTGTTAATGAAACAAGACGGAGCACATTTTCCCTTCCTGCACACCTATTGGGCTGTTTGAGATGAGGCACAATTAATTTATTTGTACTGTCTGTGGAGGCGTATGCCAGCTAATGTAGTGCAGGAGCTTTTATCTTTATGTTTGTAATGAAGAGGGGCAGGCCGCTGGCAGGTTGACAAGGAGTGCTCATGACTCATCATCTGAATGTGACTGCTTTCTTCTGAAATCATGAAATGCGTGCGCATGCACAAGCCTAGTTCCTGCTTGAAATCAACAGAACCCATTTGGGAAAGTTCAGGTGCCTCTGAAACACTGCAGGGTAAAGAACAGGCCAGTGAGGCTGTTTCTCCAGCTCCCTGGCCTGTCTTGACTGAGAGCAGGATCTCCTGCTCAGTGGGGGCCCCTACCCTGAGATGGGAATTCCCAGTCTCTCCCTGGCATCTCTTCCTCACCCCTCCTCTCCTCCGAGGACTGGCTCCTTTGTGCTGGTCTTTTGTGCTCTGGTAGGCAGCCTTCTCCACCTGCCAGGCCAGGTGCCCGGTGCCAGGTTCACCTGGTGAGGCCTGTGCTTCCGGGCTGCTCCCTAACCTTGATCCTGGGCAGTGCCTTGGGGCTTTGCTTTATGAGGCTGTGAATTGATTTTAGCCTGGGTGTACCCATGGGATTCCTCTGGCTTTTGCTTGAGTTCCCCATGCCTGGGCCTTCTTGGTGACTGTGTTGTCACTTCGTTGACCTGCTTCAGAAGAAATAGTTTACACAGTAACTAATGTTGGTTTGGTCCTTTATAGTATGTAAGGCTTTCTGGCTTTAAAACAACTCTAAATTAGATATATTGTTACCCCACTTTATGGATGAGGCAGTCAAGGTACACAAAGCTTAAATAACGTCCAAGATCAAGGAGCTAGCTGGTAGAAAGTAGTGGTGACAAAATCCTGAACTTCAGAGTCTAAAACCTGACCTTACAATTTCTTTGTAACATTCATTCATTAATGACAAAATGAAACTTTTTTTTTTTTTTTGAGACGGAGTTTCGCTCTTGTTACCCAGGCTGGAGTGCAATGGCGCGATCTCGGCTCACCGCAACCTCCGCCTCCTGGGTTCAGGCAATTCTCCTGCCTCAGCCTCCTGAGTAGCTTGGATTACAGGCACGTGCCACCATGCCCAGCTAATTTTTTGTATTTTTAGTAGAGACGGGGTTTCACCATGTTGACCAGGATGGTCTCGATCTCTTGACCTCGTGATCCACCCACCTTGGCCTCCCAAAGTGCTGGGATTACAGGCTTGAGCCACCGCACCCGGCCCAAAATGAAACTTTTACTACATAAGGAATACATAAATGACTGGCCGGATAAAGCTCTTGCAGAATTATTTGAGAGTTTGACAGCAGACTAGAGTGACTGTGGTTAACAACAATGTATTGTATATTTCAGAGTAACTAGAAGAAAGGACTTGAATTGTTCCCAACACATATGAATGATAAATACTCAATGTGTTAGATACCTTAAATTCCCTGACTTGATCATTACCTGTTCTGTGCATGTAACAAAATATCACATGCACCTCATAAATATGTAAAGTATCATGTATCAGTTAAAAATATGTGAGAGAATATATCGATTTCTATACTTCAGTAGAATAGCAGGAAATTCACAGGATACTTTCTGGAAACTTAAAAGCAAAATGTCTGCACTGGTCTGAGAAAGAAACTCTGAAGTGTGATCTACGAAGTTTTTCTTCCTGTGTCAGATGCCTAGTCGAGCTGGTTGTACAGGAAGACTAAGCGCAAATGTCCAGGTCAGCCCTGTCACCCGGGTGTAGGCAGCACAAATCACTGTGCTTGGTCTTACTGAATTTCAGAGCCAGAAGACACCATGGAGATTTTACAAATGAGGAAACTATGGCCTAGAGTGAGAGATTTTGTCTTGGGAGGAATTCCATTTATTTATCCAACCATCCATCCATGCATCCAACAAATATTTAATGAGTCAGTTTTGGGCTGGGAGATAAGGCTTAGGCTGTGAATGAAATAGGCACAGTCCTGTCTTCAAGGAACATACAATGGCAGATGACATGGCTGAGCAGGAATGAGCATGGCGTGGTGATAGCTGTAGTGAGTGAAGTTAGGGTACCTTGGGGCACAGAGGTGGGGCATATAACTATTGGAGTTGGGGAAGATAGTTAGGGATCATTTCCTTGAAAGAGTGGTACCCCTGGTGAGACTTGAAGGATGTTCCTGAATGTCATTCTAAAAATGGAGAGCCTGTATTGACTAGAAACTGGAATGTCATAATTCTCAATCCAACTGAAGTTGGTAAAAGGCTGTGTGTGCTTGGAAACCACAGATACTAGGCTCTGAGACTTAAGTGCGTGTTAGGAAGTGCTTGCTCTAGGCCTGTGCTGTGCATAGGGAAGTCACCAGCCTTAGGCGCTAGTCAGCACTAGGAAGGTGGCTAATCTGGGGTGAGATGTGCCATGATTTCAAAGACTTAGCATGGAAAAAAACCAAAATAAAACACATCTTTAACAATTTTGGGTGGAGTGCAGTGGCTCATGCCTGTAATTCCAGCTCTTTGGGAGGCCAAGGCCAACCAATTGCTTGAGCCCAGGAGTTTGAGACCAGCAGGGGCAACATGACAAAACCTCGTCTCTAGAAAAAAATGCAAAAATTAGGTAGGCGTGGTGGCATGCGCCTGTAGTCCCAGCTACCTGGGAGCCTGAGCCTGGGGAGGTCAAGGCTATGGTGAGCTGAGATTGTGCCACTGCACTCCAGCCTAGTTAACACAGCGAGACTCTGTCTGAAAAAATAAAGTTGTATTTTTTTAAAATATTGATTACAAGTTAAGATAATTTTGGGATGTGTTGAGTTAATAAAATAAGTTACTGCCGGGTGCGGTGGCTCAAGCCTGTAATCCCAGCACTTTGGGAGGCCGAGGCGGGTGGATCACAAGGTCAAGAGATCGAGACCAACCTTGGTCAACAAGGTGAAACCCCGTCTCTACTAAAAATACAAAAAATTAGCTGGGCATGGTGGTGCGTGCCTGTAATCCCAGCTACTCAGGAGGCTGAGACAGGAGAATTGCCTGAACCCAGGAGGCAGAGGTTGTGGTGAGCCGAGATCGCGCCATTGCACTCCAGCCTGGGTAACGAGCGAAACTCTGTCTCAAAAAAAAAAAAAAAAAAAAAAAAAAAATTAAGCGCGAAGCTACCATGTGCCATGGTTCTCTTTGTAATAAAAATTTGGGATTCAGGTCATATATACCATAGTGTGTAACGATAGTACAAAAAACAGACAAGAAACTTGGTCATTTATAAAACAGAAGGTCGAAGTGTGGGAAATGCATTCAGCACAGAATGGATTACAGAATGGGGGTGGATCTGTGTGAGATGCCGTAGATAAGAAAATTCCTTCACTGTTGCACTTGGCTTGCCCTGCTCCAGGAATTCCCTCACCCTTACATGGGAGTTTCTATCCAGGCTTTCATAGTCTTTGTTCCTTGTTTTGTTTAGTCTCAAAAGGCCAACAAGGAATATCTGTATCTTTTTTTTATCTTCAGATATTTGAAATTATATTCCTGAAACTCTGTACTCGTTAAATGCTTGAATGAATTGCCATTACACCACAGTTTCCTGAAAACCTGGGTGTGTCAGGCCTCTGCTGGGGTGGCTGATGATGATCGGCAGGGGACAGCCCCTCCCCTCAAGGTGCTCACTGTTGGAATGAGACAGAATGCAGTGTGACCAGGCCACAGTAGAGGTGAGCCTGAGGACTGGGGGAGACCTGGCGAGTGTTCCCGACTGCTAAATGCTGTGACTTAAGGATGACTGAGTTAAAGACAGCAAAGGAGGGAGCTAAGGGACAGTTGTAGCTACCTGGAATGCACTCTGTTGTGATTCTCTTTTGGTCAGTGAGACCATGGATCTGAGTTTGCATAGGATTCTGCCAGTCCCCGGGGGGGTCTCTAACACTGTGGCAACATTCGATGTTAATGTTGCACCTGTATATTAGTTACACTTTTCATTGCTGGTTTATGCACTTAAAAGGTGTAGAACACAGATTGCCCTCCCTGATAGTGACCCCGGCTAGTTGGAAGGCTCTCAGAGGACCAGTGTGGCAGAGACAGTTTGGCAGCACTGAGCAGGGGGTATCAGAGGGGTATAAGGTAGCTGTGACCTGGCATAGGGTTGGCAGGCAGGCAGGCAGTCATTTCAGTGGGAGATAGCATCTGATACTCATCCCTTCGGGCTAGTCTTGTAATAGCGGCAGATAAATAAGCTGCCTCCAGTGTGTTCCCAGAATATCTCTGTCTGCAAAATGTCTTTGAGGAGATGTTTGACTTGCAAGCATGTGATTGATAAAATAAATACATTTTAAAAATGTAAACCTCTCTGAAAGAGGTTTTAGTTTCCTCTCTCCCCAGGGAAAAAGAAGGCCGTTCTTTAACCACTTTTCTTCCCTAAGTGTAGAATTCTTGCCATGCTTTATAAGAAAAAACACTTTTTGGAGTGTAGCACTTGCAGAAATATAAAGGGGTTGTGCCCAAACCATTGGGTCGTGGCTATTCTGTGGGTAGTTTCTTAGATGTTTTATGATGAGATAGCAGCCATGACACCTGCAAAGCATTTGAGGACCTGGCTCAGGGTTGGAGGAGCTGGACTTTAGAAGTGCTTATGTTGTTTTTTGCTGAATTCTGAGGGCGGGCAGCTGTAGTGAGTGATTCGCTCTAACATGAGAGGAACCTTGCCTTTAAGATAGACCTGCTAGAACAGGACTTGGTGCCTGGAAAAGTACTTGGTGCAATGTAGGAACTTCATATATGGTTCTTGAATGAGTGAATGACTGGGGCCCTTCTCTGGGCTTTCAGATCATGTGGACAAGATTCCCCAGGCTTTCGCCTTGCTGCGTGAGGGCAGTCTGTGCAACAGCAGCATCAGCATCAGCATCACCTTATTAGTGTTTCTGAATCACCTGGACATCTTGTTAGCATGTAGATTCTCATTCAGTGGATCTGGGACAGGGTCTAAGAATCTGCATTTCTGAGAAAGTCGCAGGCTATACCATGCTGGTCTATGGGCTACACTTGAAGTAGCAGGGCTCTGTTAGGGTTAGATTATTAGTAAGTCTTTAGTAAGTTCTCAGCATGCACCAGGGATTGTGGAGAAAGATGGAAACCTTGGTTCTCCTGTTAAAAAAATGTGTAATCGGCCGGGCGCGGTGGCTCGAGCCTGTAATCCCAGCACTTTGGGAGGCCGAGGCGGGTGGATCACGAGATCAAGAGATCGAGACCATCCTGGTCAACATGGTGAAACCCCGTCTCTACTAAAAATACAAAAATTAGCTGGGCATGGTGGCGTGTGCCTGTAATCCCAGCTACTCAGGAGGCTGAGGCAGGAGAATTGCCTGAGCCCAGGAGGCGGAGGTTGCGGTGAGCCGAGATCGCGCCGTTGCACTCCAGCCTGGGCAACAAGAGCGAAACTCCGTCTCAAAAAAAAAAAAAAAAAAAAAAAAAAGTGTAATCATGGTGAACAGTCAAGACTCATAAACTGGAGAAAATCCATTCATTATGTTGTGTAGTATGATAAACGGTCAGGAGAAAGCTAGAGAGAGGAACGAAGGATGACCTTGTGGAGGTGGTGCTTGGACCATGATGTAGAATCATGGGATGTCAGAATTAAAGTGATGTCTGCTTCCAACCCTGAGTGATCTGTAAGCCTCCTTGATGGCTGGCCATCCAACTTCTGCTGAAATGCCCTCACGACAGAGAATGTACTGGGTCCCCAATTCTCAAGGCATGTTGCTCTCCTTGTATTTTATAAGATGTCCTGAGGAAAGGGTTTGCCTGGTGAATAATGCCTACCTGTGTTGCCTCTTCCATCCACATGCTGCAGATTCACAGTGCAGCATATTAGAGGCTTTGCACTGCTTGGCACTAAGACAGTCAGTTTAACTTTGTATTACCTAAGGTAACTGGGTCCAACATATGTGACCACAACTTCACTCCTGTTTTATTAGTACTTATTAATACATGTTAGCAAGCCTGTATCAGGTGGTTCATCATTCTGAGTTAACACAGGACTCATTTATCATTCATAAAACATTTATTAAGCAGCCATGATGTACCAGTCACTGTGCAGGGGTATGCACAGAGGAGTAAATTATCTCTTGCTTGTATAGCACTTTATTGTTTACAAAGCACTCTCTAAGGCTTTCCCTTGAATTGTCAGCAGAACCTTGTGAGGTTGTGTAAATTTTACTGCCATTTCACAGTTGAGGAAACTGAGGCTTCTAGAGATTAAGTGACTTCTTTAAGGGTATATTCTTTCCAGTGGTACCATTGGGATTTGAAACTTTTGATTCGCAGTTGAGTGTTTTTTGTTTGTTTATTTAAACTATTTCATTTTGCTACGATTTGGTGAGAGAATTGAGAGAGATAGGTTTTAAAAACTTGATTGAGAATTAAATTTGTATGAGAGAAATAAAGGCATGGTTTCTGGAGCAGGGATGCCTCAAGCAGTGCTGAAGAAATAGAGTATATAGAGTAGAGGGAACTTTAAAGGTCATTCAGGAGGAGCTAACCCTGTACTCCATGACTTTATGGAAAGCTTTATGGAAGCTTCTCCTACAGTGCTTTTCTTTTTTTTTTTTTTCTTTTTTCTTTTTTTTTTTTTTTGAGACGGAGTTTCGCTCTTGTTACCCAGGCTGGAGTGCAATGGTGCGATCTCGGCTCACAGCAACCTCCGCCTCCTGGGCTCAGGCAATGCTCCTGCCTCAGCCTCCTGAGTAGCTGGGATTACAGGCACGCGCCACCATGCCCAGCTAATTTTTTGCATTTTTAGTAGAGACGGGGTTTCACTATGTTGACCGGGATGGTCTCGATCTCTCGACCTCGTGATCCACCCGCCTCGGCCTCCCAAAGTGCTGGGATTACAGGCTTGAGCCACCGCGCCCGGCCTACAGTGCTTTTCTATACGACTTTTTTTGGGGAGAAAAAATCTTGCTCTGTTGCCCAAGCTTGAGTACACTGGTGCAATCTTGGCTCACTGCAACCTCTGCCTTCCGGTTTCAAGTGAGTCTCATGCCTCAGTCTCCCAAGCAGCTGGGACTACAGGTGCATGCCACCATGCCCAGCCAGTTTTTGTATTTTTAGTAGAGATGAGGTTTCACCATGTTGGCCAGGCCAATCTCAAACTTCTGGCCTCAAGTGATCCACCTGTCTTGGCCTCCCAAAGTGCTGGGATTACAGGCGTGAGCCACCACACCCTGCTGCTTTCCTACGTAGTTCTGATGCATCCTGGAGTCATAGATCTTGTGATGAGGAGCTCACTACAGCAAAGGGCAGCTTATTTCACTTATATACCATTCTTTTATGTTGAACTCAGATAGAGTCTCCTAAGTCTTTATCCATTAATCTGAATTCCCTGCCTCTGCTGAACCATATAGCACAAACCTAATGCTACTTTTCAGATGCTAACCCATTTAGATTTTTTTTTTGAAAAATCTAAAAAATTTTTTTATTAGATTTGCAATATATGTACAATGTGAAACACTGAGAAAATGATATAGAGAAGCAAAAACTAAAATTCAGAACTATCCACGACTCATAGATTATTAGTGTCACACTACTACTTAGTCTTACAAACTGTTTTCGATAGTTTTTGTTGTAGTTGTATGTTGTTTTTTCATGTATATGTTTTTAAAAACCTAAATGAACCATACTATTTGGGATAATATTTTGTAATTTTTCTGGTAGGTGGAATTTTATTAATATCTTTAATATAAGTATTGCAATTAATATTTTTAAAAAAGGATATAATATATCCAATTTTAAAATTGGATATATAATTTATTACTACTTGTCAGATATTTTTGTTGGTTCTCTCTTATTTTTTGACAGTTATAAACCATGCTGTAATAAATATCTCATTAGGTTAATTTCTGCCTTTATAGTCTAGGTAAACTCTTTCCGTTACCTATTCCTAGGAATGAAAAAGTAAAGCCCAAGATTCTAGCTTGAAAATAGCTCCATGGCCCTCTTCTTCATTCTCCAGCCTTACGGTCCTCATTTCTCTTACGATGTGGCTTTGTGCTCCTGCTTGCTGTCTTAAAATATGCTCACTTTAAACTCTTCATCTCTCTACAGTCTCTGGGATCCAAATTGAAGATCCTTTCCTTACTCTGAATGCTACATTTCTAATCAGTACAGCCTGATAGTGCATTAACTTTTACAGGACCTTGTCACACTGAGTCATTGAGCTTGTGGGCAACCCAATCCCTTAAGACTCTCATATGATCTTCTCCATCCTATACTTGTGAGTTGATTTTTTTTTTTTTTCTGGCCCTAAGTGCATGACTTGACATCTATCCTTATTAAATTTCTACCTTATTAAAGTCAGCCAGTCATTATATCCTTTGAGATAGTATCAGGAATAGACTCTATCATCCTTCATAGTCACTATCCCTTCCAACTCCCAGTCACAGGCAGATTCCAGTGTCAAATGATTCAGCAAATCCCAGCAATCATTTCTATCCCTGTCTTCCTTACTGGACTGTAAATTTCTTGAGGCCAAGACCATGTCTTATTAATTCTCCTTAAAAAGTAGTTCCTGCTTCCATTTTGTCACACATGACATAGCGGATACCCAGGAATGTTGCCATGTGAATATTTGTTTTCATTTAACTCCAGGGATGAGGGCTTGGTGTTGGTGGGTATCTCAGTGAGGAAGGATATAGAGAACTTTAGGCTTTGGTCTCTTGAGGAGCTTACAATAGGATCAAGAGACAAAAAACTGGCCAGACCATGGGTAATGGATGCGGTAAAGAGAAATTTAAATACTCCTCTGAGGGTACTTGGTTGACTGGGTGCTTGAGCTAATTCTTCAGATGCATTTTGATGGCCTCCAGAAAGGCAGGCAGTGGAGGGATTCCTCCGGGGACAGCTGTTGAATGCCCAAGGCTGTGAAAAATCCAGAGTTGGGACTAGGGGAGTGGAAAAGGAGATGATGGTTGCTGGGTGAGTTGACTAGAGACCAGCCACCAAGTCTTTGAGAATTGATATCTCAAATAAAATTGTTGAATAACGATTGAATAGAAGGGTCTTTTCTGCTTCTTTTCTTTAAAATTTGGAAAAAAAAATTTACCTTCTCTTTTTCTTTTTGCATTTATTGAACTTAAGGCTTGCAAAGCTAATGCCTACTCATGGCTGATTACTCTTAGATCAGAGGAGGAAGTGAAACCAAAACCCAGGAGCTCTGATTCTTCTCACTCTGCTAGTACCTGTAAACCAGATTCTTGGTATGAAGGCAGCAGGGTAGCACCTCCATTGACCCACTTGGGGGCTTGCCTTGGGCTCCATCAGCACTGTGGGGTCTCAGATCCCTCACCTGCAAAAGGAGAGCGGTACTACCTGCTGGCCTTTTTGGTTTGTTGTGAAACACACATAAGACAGTGTTAGGAGAAGTAAGGTCTGAGGGCTGGGCTTTGGACACAGCTGCTTCTAGGTAAAGGTCTGTTGAGTTGGGTGACAGTGAACTTTGCAGCATTTCCTAGCCCCAGAAGTTCAAGAGTAGGAGCCTGAGTGTTCTAGGTCCCTGGTATGGCTGTGGATTTCCAGGCAAGCAGGAGGCTCTGGGGCCCCTGCTTCCCACCTGCCGGTGGTTCCAGCTCTCCGATTAACTGAAAGAGAAGTTTTTCTTGAGGAAGGGAGGGAGATTTCTTAGTGGCCCAGGTCCAGCCACAGGAAATTTGAGCACCTTGAGCCCTGTCCCATTGACCTTGGAAATTTAACAGCTTCTTCATTGGTAGAACTTTGGTTATTTGTGTAAAGTGAGCTTGCAGGGTTTTGAGGTAGCCACTCAGTTGACCTCTCCTGCCTCCCACATGGGTGCATGGTGGTATCTGTCAGCTATGAGAAAGTGAGTTTGTATTTTTCTATAGATTCATGCCCTTGTGCATACATATTTAAATAACGTGTATGTGTGAACGTATGTATAGATAGTCTGTGCCGTATAATGATGTTTCAATCAATGACAGATCGTATATGCAATAGTGGTCACTTCATAATGGAGCTGAAAAATTTCTATTGCCTGCTGACATCTAATGATCCTGATTCTGTGTAGGTCTAGGCTAATGTGTTTGCGTGTGTGTGTGTGTGTGTGTGTGTGTGTGTGTGTATGTGTGTGTGTGGTGGTCCTCCCCACTCAGGAACAGGGTCTTGCTCTGTTGCCCAGGCTGGAGTGTGATCATGTGATGACAGCTTACTGCAGCCTTGAACTCCTAGGGTCAAGTGATCCTCCTGCTTCAGCCTCTCAAGTAACTGGCATGCACCACCATGCCTGACTAATTTTTAAATGTTTTTGTGGAGATAGGGTTTTGCTATGTTGCTGTGTTGCCCAAGCTGGTCTTAAACTCCTGGGCTCAAGAGATCCTTTTGCCCAGGCCTCCTGAGTAGCTGGGATTACATTGTGAGCCACTCTGTCCAGCTATGTCTTTGTTTTTGAAAAGTAAAAGAGAAGAATTTTTTTTTTTTTTTAAATAGAAAGCTTAGGGAAAAAGCTATAAAGAAAAATATTTTTGTATAGCTGTGTAATGTTCATGTTTTTAAGCTAAGTGTTTACAAACAAGTCAAAAGTTAAAACAATTAAAAAGTTTATAAAGTTGCAATGAGCTAAGGTTATTTTATAACTGAAAAAAGAAAATTAAAAATAAATTTAATGTGACCTAAGAGTACATTGTTTATAAAGTCTATAGTAGTGTGCAGTAATATCCTAGGCCTTTACATGCACTCATCACTCACTCATTGACATTTCCAGAGCAACTTCCAGTTCTGCAAGCTTCATTCTAGGAAGTGCCCTATGCAGGTGTACTATTTTAATCTTTTATACCATATTTTTACTGTACCTTTTCTATGTGTAGATATGTTTAGATACACAAATACCTACCATTGTGTTAAAATTGACTACAATATTCAGTATAGTAACATGTTGTAGAGATCTGTGGCATGGGAACTATAGGCTATAACTATCCCAAATAGCCTAGATGCGTAGTAGGATATACTGTGTAGGTTTGTGTAAGTGTGCTCTATGATCTTGATCGATGACGAAATTGCCTGACATTTTGTTAAGCAACATGTGACTACACATAAACAGTTGTGCATTCACAGGTATTTACAGCTACATATACAGAAACACACAAACACACAGCCATATGTAATTTTAAAGAATTTGGAAGATCTAAGATTATATTACAGGTAGTTTGGTCTACTTTTATGTTGATTAAGTGTTACTGTGCTGTAATTAATTTAGTGAAGGAAATTAAAATGGGGATATGGGGAAAATGTGACTATGCCTAAATGACAAGGATCTGGGGCAGTCCAGAAAAGTATTACAGCCAGGCAGAAGTTGATACCTTTGAGATGTCTGGCTCAGGACTTTTAAAACCTTTTTTCCAGGTTAGAACTACTGAAGGTTTCCATTCTAAAGGATGAAAAGGATCTTTTCCTTTCTCCATAGCTACCCAGGGAATTGTCTCTTCCTTTCTCCTTCCCCCCAGTTCTTTTTTGGTTCATTTACTCCGAGTCGCATCTGAATAAGTGTTAGGGGAAGGGCTTCCTGCAGGATTTGAAAAGGGCAAGGAAGAAGTGGGGGAAAAAAAAAAGTCTTATCCCACTGCTGTGCTTCTTTGTCATCTCTGGTCCCTGTCCTTGACAGAATCACACAGCTACAAAGTGGTGGAATGTGCGTTCCAACCCAGGCCTCTGTGTCATGCTCCCTACCAAACTCCCAGCGCTTCGGGCAGATCACTGCCTGCCCTCCAGGTCTTCTTTCTTGCTTTGATTTTTTTTGAGGGTTTACTGTGTACCGTACACAGTTCTGGGTTCTGGGTTTATAGCTGTGACCAAGGCAGACGTATGCTTGACTTATGTTGACCATGAGGCATGCATCCCCTGGTTCCAGCACCACTCTGCCCCCCACGATTTGTGTACGTGTGTCTTTCTATCACAACAGTTACTGGGTTGCATTTCGAGTTATCTGTTGGTGTATCTGCCTCTCTCACTGGATTGTGAGACCTTTCAGGGAGGAGTGAGTTACTTACCTTCATCTCTCCATCACAGAGCCGTGCCTGAAGTTGGCTACATGCTTGTTGAAGGCTTAGTTGAACGAATGCTTGCATGCCTTTTATGATAACACAACTAAATTGTGAGCAATCCAGGTACCTACCACTTCTGTGTCTCAAGCGGTCCTACAGAACTAGTACGTAATAGGCCATGTTTTATCCTCTAGCTAGACATCTAGAGAAGTAAATAAGGCTTCAAGTGCTTCATCACTATGTGAATTGTAAAGGAAAATCTTTTTTAAAATGTTAATATGATTGAGATAGTTGTTTACTCCGGCAAATAGTTTGCCCCTTGGAGTCCTTTCTGTGAATCTGTCCATAATGTCCTGAAATTCCAAATGCATCCTTTTCTCTTCCTCTCATTTACTATTTCTGTTGAAAACCAAAATATGTGGACATATGTACAGTCTTTTAATACCAAAGCCTTCAGGTTTTCTAGCTTTTGTTTTTTTGTCATTGTTCTACCTAGAACAAACTATTCAGGAAAGATAGGTGTGCACAGTAGTGGTGTATCTTAAGATGAAAATGAATTCAGTTTTTTAAAGAAAAAAGTGTGATTTAAAATGTTATTTGCATTCAAGCTTTTAGATATTTTGCTGAATTAAAAAAGTTGTAAAGTGGGACAGAAATAATCACCTCTCCTCTTTTGAAGATACAATTTACTAGTGATTGCTCTCAAACCTCAAGAGTGTGCATCTAGGAATATTTATTGTATTCTAAGTTTCAGATACAGGCATAATCCTCAAAGCTTGTGAATGATGCTTGAATATATTAATTAAATTTAGGATTTATATGAAACTTTATGGTCTTAAGGAGTACAATAGGCTCCAGCTAGAATCTAAGCTTTTGATTCTTATCCATTCACAAAGAAATCTAGGTAAAGCGGAAATTAAAAAAGCAGAGAATGTTTCTTTGAAATGGCCAAATGGATCCTTTTTACTTTAAAAATTTACCTAAAATTTTCTTATAGGATCTTCTTTTGAAAAGTGCCTTTTAAAATAGTTGGACAGAATTGTAATGACCATGTTTTATTATTTTGTTAGAAATAGTCTGCTTCTTTAGAAGCAAAAATGGTGTTAGAACATTCGTATCTTTATGTATATATTAAATAGTGTCAATAATACTTTATTGGACTTCAAGAAAAATTTAACTCTTGGGCAGTGCAGCTGTGACTAAGCCAGAAGTCTATTTGTTCTGGTGGACAGGTGAATGGAGTAGAAATAGAATATTATACTTTGAGAGCTATCTAAAAAAGTTACATTTCAACTCTCTTGTTTTCCAATGAGGAGACGGAGGCCTAAAAAACAAGGAATTGCTCAAAATTGTTATATTATTGTTTTATCTCATCTTACCTAGCAGAAGTTAGACTCCTCAGACCGTATGTTTATACATCCCCATCTTCGCAGTTCACTTAAGTCCTTCATAAGGATGGTTTGACTAAAATCAGTGAAAGACTAAGCAAAAAAGAAAAAAAAAATGTAATCATCTGCATTTAAAAATGCCCTCTGCATCTCAGCTGCTCTATCTCAGGTCCCCAGATACCTTTTACCTGTGATATTTCTTGGTGAACAAATAAGAAATTAGGTTTGTGTGAGGACTTTGCTTACTAATGGAGAATTCAGACGGCTGACAAGCAAATATGTGTCTTCTACTTACAGCTGTCCCTTGTCATTTCAGTGTTACCTGTATGGAGCTGTTCCGCATTGAGTTTGCCCTAAAGCTAAACTTAAGTCATATTGGTAGTCGTTTGTGCTTTTCAGTTGCAGCTCTGTACTCTTGCAGCTTACAGCTTGTGGGGCCCAAGTCTGGATGTGCCTAGTTTATGCATGCCTTTTAGTGTCACTGTTACCATTTGCTCATAATTGGAGGGAAAAAAAGAAGAAACATTTTGCTTAGTAGCAAATCAAAAATTCATTTCTCCTATGTGAAACATAAGAAAGTTGGAGGTGTATATAGAGAAGCATTGTAAGGATGGTGTAGTAGTCCATTTTTATGCTGCTGATAAAGGCATAACCGAGACTGGGTAATTTATAAAGAAAAAGAGGACCGGGCGCGGTGCCTCAAGCCTGTAATCCCAGCACTTCGGGAGGCCGAGGCGGGTGGATCATGAGGTCAAGAGATCGAGACCATCCTGGTCAACATGGTGAAACCCCGTCTCTACTAAAAATACAAAAAATTAGCTGGGCATGGTGGTGCGTGCCTGTAACCCCAGCTACACAGGAGGCTGAGGCAGGAGAATTGCCTGAACCCAGGAGGCGGAGGTTGTGGTGAGCCGAGATCGTGCCATTGCACTCCAGCCTGGGTAACAAGAGTGAAACTCCGTCTCAAAAAAAAAAAGAAAAAGAAAAAGAGGTTTAATGGACTCACCATTCCACGTGGCTGGGGAAGCCTCACAATCATATCAGAAGACAAAAGGCACGTCTTATATGGTGGCAGGCAAGAGAGAATGAGAACCAAGTGAAAGGGGAAACCCCGTATATAAAACCATCAGATCTCATGAGACATTCACTACCACCAGAGCAGTATGGGGGAAACCACCTCCATGATTCACTTATCTCTCTCTGAGTCTGTCTCACAACACATGGGAATTACGGGAGCTACAATTCAAGATGAGATTTGGGTGGGTGCACAGCCAAACCATATCAAATAGTTAAGTAATTTCTTTCTTTTTTTTTTTTTTTTGAGACGGAGTTTCATTCTTGTTACCCAGGCTGGAGTGCAATGGCGCGATCTCGGCTCACCGCAACCTCCGCCTCCTGGGCTCAGGCAATGCTCCTGCCTCAGCCTCCTGAGTAGCTGGGATTACGGGCACGCGCCACCATGCCCAGCTAATTTTTTGCACTTTTAGTAGAGACGGGGTTTCTCCATGTTGACCAGGATGGTCTCGACCTCTCGACCTCGTGATCCACCCGCCTCGGCCTCCCAAAGTGCTGGGATTACAGGCTTGAGCCACCGCGCCCGGCCTAGTTAAGTAATTTCTAAGGAAGAAATACATAGAATAAATACTATGCATGTACCATCTGCCTTAAAGAATGTAAAATGGAGTAAGGGAATAGAAGCAATTACCGCCCCTCTACCTTCTGAGCTGACCCTTAAGTATTGATAAAAATTTGGCATTAATAAAGGTTTAGCAGCCTCGAAGAATGTTTTCTAATTTTAGCCCAAAGAATAGGTATCTGACAAATTGATCAGACTGCCTTTTAAACTTTTGTTCCTGTAAAGAGGAAAATACTCCTTTGATATCAAGAGAATTTGAAGAGGTGACATGTCTAAGCCCCTGCACCATGTGTGGCACTGAATCTTATCCTTAGGATACCAGAAGGCAGGCACAGAGTTTTAACTCTGTAGGTCTATAGATTCTGCAAATCACCTTGCCCACAAATAGATCTCCTTTTTTCTAATAGAGGAGGTGGTGAGAATCTTCCTCTTGATGACTTGGATGCTTTTCCTTTCAGTTTCAGATGAAAAAATCTTTGCATTTTCTGTTTTTACTTGCCTTGCTAACCACTCCTTAAGACAGCTTAGCATGTTAGCTCCGAAAATCAGAGCAATGTTCCAGCCCCTCCCTTTAGCAGTTAATGAATTGATTCTATATTCATTAAAGGTGATGTGTGCCAAGCCAGGTCCTAAAGACACACCCCAGTAAGACAGGGTTGCTGCCTTCATGGAGTTTGACATTGGAGAAATAGACTTGTTGATGGGCAGTTTCAGAGGTGCTCTGATACAAGGGCATGGTGCTGTGGAAGCAGGCACAGGACCACTCAGTCTGACTTAGGTATCTGGGAAGGCTTCGTGGAGGAAGTGATAGCTCTGTTGAGATGGGAAGACACCTGGAACGATACAAGGGGTGACTATGTGTATGTGTGAAGCATCTGTTGGAATATGAGTGCTCCAGCACTAAGTGTTATGTTTAGATTACACTGGCTGTAATTTGACTTGGTCTGACTGCTTCGTTTTGAGGTCTCATTCTGTCTGTCTTATCAATCAATCAGTCATCTAATCTGTCATCTCTCTACAGTCTGTCTAATTGTGGTAAAGTACACGTAACATAAAAGTTAACATCTTCACTTTTAAGTGTACAGTTCAGTGGTATTAAGTACATTGACATTGTTTTGCTATCATCAGCATCATCTATGTACAGAACTCTTTTTATCTGCAAAACTGAAAATGCATCTATTAAACAATAACTCTACATTCCTTCCTCCTTCTCCTAGCCCCTGTAAACCACCATTCTACTTTCTGTCTCTGAATTTGACTACTCCAGGTATATCCTATGAGTGGAATCCTACTGTGTTTGTCCTTTTGTGACTAGCTTATTTCACTTAGCATAATCTGCTCAAGATTTATTCTTGCTGTCATGGGGGTCAGAATTGCCTTCCTTTTCAAGGCTGAATAATATTCAAGGTCCTATTTTCTTAAAACTTCAAGTATATGTGAAATACTAATGAACACATTAATGAGCTCTCTATTACCGTTACTGATAAGTCATTCGTTCATTTGTCCCTCCCTCCCTCTGTTGTTGATTACATGTTAGGTGCCAGACATTGGGCTAGTCACTGCAGATACAAAGAACACTTTTATCTACCTCCCACCCCAAATATTGGTCCATCAGGGAGAGAAGCCCAATGAATTATTAAACAATATTAGTGAAAGAGTAGTTGTATGTATAAAGTTCTGTGGGACTTAACAGGTAACACAAACAAAAGCTGCATGGGAAAGCCAAAGAAAGCTTTACCAAAGAGGTGGCAATTGAATTGGCCTCTGAAGTATTTGGGAGCTTTATAAGTGTTGAGGAAAGGCATTTCAGACAAGAGGAACAGCATAGCGGTGGCTAGGGAGTCTTGTCTGTATACATGGGCAGTGCTATGCGGTGGTTATCAATTAAACTCTGGAGTCAGACTGTCTGGATTTAAATCCTGGCTCTTCCACTTCTCTGAGTGATGAGGCCATTTATTTTCTTTCCATGCCTTAGTCTCCTCATCTCTAAAATAAGAATAACAGTAGTACTTTTCTCATAGTATTGTTATGGACATTAAATGAGTGAAGACATACAAAGTGCTTAGAACAGGGCCAGGTACAGAATATATACTCTATAAGTATATATTTGAATATATATACTCTATAAGTATATAAGAATATATACTCTATAAGTATATAAGTAGCTACTGTGATTATTGCTACTGTAATGTTTGAGGGAATATCAAGTCATTTGGTTTACCTAAAATAGGCTATAATGTGTGTATGTGAAAATTGTCACTAGACATAAAGTTGGTGTGTTAGCCTGTTTTCACAGTGCTATGAAGACATACCTGACCCTGGGTAATTTATAAAGAAAAGAGGTTTAATTGACTTGCAGTTCTCATGGTTAGGGAGGCCTCAGGAAACGTATAATATTGGAGAAGACACAACAGGTACGTCTTCAATGGCAGCAGGAGAGAGAAGTGAGTGCCGAGCAAAGGGGGAAGCCCCTTATAAAACCATTGGATCTTGCGAGAACTCACTATTACGAGAACACCATGAGGGTAACTGCTCCCATGATTCAGTTACCTCCCACCAGGTCGCTTCTAGAACACATGGGGATTATGGGAACTACAAGATGAGATTTGGGTGGAGACACAGCCAAACTATATCAGTTGGAGAGTGCCTGGGTGGATCCTGATGATAAAGGATTCAAGTATCCCCATATCTGTGACTTCTGATATTTCTTCTTGTATTCAAGTTCTTGAATATCTGAACTTGTAACGGATGTTTACTTAAATTTTCTTTTTAAAAATATTGGAATCCTTAAAAATTGCAAAAACAACAGAACATGAAAAAAAGTATAAGACAAAAAACTGTGATGTCACTGTCCTAACCTAATAACTATTTCCTTTTTATTTTCAATTTGTGTAGCTATATGCATCAAACTAGTTATAATCATTATATAATTTTGCTTTGCTTTTAAAAATTCATATTCTTTGAGAAGTTCTCCCTTATGTTTTAGTTCATTTTATTCTTCTAAATGAATGCCCAGTTTTTCTTTGCATCATGTACTATGTTTTTTTTTTTAAGTCTTTTTTTCATCGTATTATGGTTGGTTTTTATAATCTACATATTTGTTCTCATAATTTTTATCTTCTAATGAATTTTCTCTTTTTGATAAATTTTTAGGATTAGGATTGCTAGTTCAAAGGATTTAAGCCTTTTGAGCCTCCCAATAAATGTAGCTAATTGGATTTTCATATCCTTACCACCACCAGGGTATTTTCTATGTCATATTCACTAGAGATGTGATTAGAGCCTTTAAAGGTTTGCTGATTAAGAGATTGAAAATAACACTTTGAGTTTGCTTGAATTTGACATTCTTCTGCCTTTTCTTCCCATAAGCGTATGGGAAAATATGATCATGTATATTTTCCTATATGCTTATTTTCCTCTTTAATTGTCTATTCATCTCCCCTTTCTGCTTGTCTTCTTGACTTTTTCCAATATAAATTTGAATTGTTTATTTACCTTATTAGTTTTGTGTTGGAGAAAAATACAGGTGCAGGGTATTAATGAGTAGATCAAAAAGCCTTTTTCCCCCCTGCCCTGCAGTAGCAGGCTCTCAGCCTTGCATTTGTGGTTCTGGGAAAGCAGAAAGAAGCACAAGCTTTTGCCATGCGCCAGCACTCCTGGGATCACGGTGGTCAGAGTCTGGACTCTCCAACAGCCTTGTTTTTCAGCTGTATTGCTTTTCAGCAGAAAAATCATGTGGCTGTCAGTTAACTCAGCTCTAACAGTGTGCACACTTGGTTTAAGGGGCCTGGCCTGCTCCTTACATCCCACAAGCATCTGATAACGGAGCCAGCACGCAGTGGGTATTTGTTTTCACCCACCATAGATCAGATGTTGGAATGTACCTTTCTTGACATCTTCATTTGCCTCTGGTCCCCCTACAGCATCACTGTTTTAAGAGGGCTTCTAGCTATTCTTTGATTATCTCTAGTGATGGGAGGTTTACTCTTTCACAAATACATTTAGACCTTGAGCTCAAGGAGATGAATCTGGGTTTGAATTTCAGCTTGACCACTGACTAGTGGCATGATTCTGGACAAATTACTTAATATTTCTAAACTTCATTTTCTTTATCTGAGTAACAGAGAGAGTAATATTACATTTTTACCTCTAACAGTTGTGATGAGGATTAAGTGAAATAATAAAAATAAAGTTCTGGACTCTAAAGAAGTCAAACTCATAAAAGTAGAGAGTAGAATGGTTGTTACCAGAGGTTTTGGGGGTGAGTGGGTGGGTAGGGAAAAGGGAAGTTAGTCAAAGTGTGAAAGTTTCTGTTAGGAGGAATAAATTCTGGTGCAATGACATGGTGACTGTAGTTAACAATAATGTGTGGTATATTTCAAAATAGCAAAAAAAGAGAAGAACTTAAATATTCTTAACACAAAGAAATGATACATATTGGAGGTGATGGATATGTTAATTCATCAGATTGGATCATTCCACAATGTATACATGCATGGAAGTAAATTGGGCTAGGCCCGATTATCCCCGAAGATGCTTGGAAAGTGTCACATTAGAATTTAGGGTTGTCTATTTAGAAAGCGCTGAGACATGTTCATACATGTATACCCCATAAACATACACCCCATAAACATATACAATTATTATTTGTCAATCAAAAATGAAATAAAACTTTAAAAAAGTGAAGTCTTGATCCCTGTTCCTCACATAGCATCAAATAAATGCTGGCTGTGAATATTAATTGTATTTACTGTTAACAAGGTGTATTTCCTTAAACTTTTGCCATCTATTAGAATCTCACTGATTTGGCTGGCACAGAGACCACAGCTCAGCCTCCAGCTCTTATAGTGGCCTGGAATTTGGAGTATATTCTTCTGTAATGGAGCTGTGGGAGGGTATTGTCTTTGAGCTGATTCCAAAGTGGGCCATGGTCCAGCTGTGGGGCTGGGCAGTGCTGTAATACGTCCAGGCTAGCACCTTCTTGGTTTTCAAAGTCCAATTATAGAGACCTCTTGTTTGTCCTTCTCTTTCTCAGCTGGTGTTCTTGCCTTGGCATCCCTAATAGAAGATGATTTAAAAACATTTAGAGGAAATGAAACTCTGCTCCACGTACTAGTTACCTGTTCCCCTTCACAGAAAAAGGCTTAATTTAGCAAGGAGAACTAAAGGTAGAGATTATGCTTCTAAATGCATAGCAGTATATGTCTAGCTCATTGACAGCACTCAATAAATGTTGCTTTTATTAGTATTACGGGTAAACCAATACAAGGGTAACCTGGGCATAGGGTAGGTAGGACGTGACTCTTATCTTATCCCCAGACTTAATATTTCAGTATTTTTGCCGAGAATCTGGTTGATGATCTGAAAGTTCCTCAAAGTCTCCTGTGATCTAAGCAGACAGCTTTTATCTTTGGGGAACCATTGTAATTGGTATTAGTACCAGGTTCATGAATCATGATTATGGAGTTCAGCTTAGTCCAGCATAACTCACTATGCTTTGTAGAGAATAACTTAGCAGGAACAGCCCCCTGCTAGGTAGTTGCTTCCTAATAATTGTTAATTTTGGTTTAACAACTGAAGTATTAGGGAATCTAGTGACTTTAAGAAATAGTATTGAAGTGGTGGTAAGTGAGATTTTAAAAGTTGCCTCTATGACAAATGAAATAGATTTAAGCTGGGGGGAAATAGTTACCCATCAACAGGGGTGGTATTTAGAATATTTAACAACCAGAAACCACTGCAGGCCCCTAGATATGCCAGACACCTGTTCTTGTTGAATAGTGAGGAGGCCTTGGGGCACTACGAGGAGACAGAGCGTTCACGGGGGGATTGGGGCACTGACTCTTTCCACGCTCTTATGGAAGTATTTCAGTATTTTAAACAACTGGTATAGCTGAACCAGTCGGGTACTTGAGGTGGTGTGGGAGAGTGTCTGAAATTGGCAGATATTCAGAGGTGTTGATAGATTCTTCACTTGTCTTCTTCTTCTTCTTTTTTTTTTTTTTTTTTGAGATGGAGTTTCGCTCTTGTTACCCAGGCTGGAGTGCAATGGCACGGTCTCGGCTCACCGCAACCTCCGCCTCCTGGGTTCAGGCAATTCTCCTGCCTCAGCCTCCCGAGTAGCTGGGATTACAGCCACGCCACCATGCCCAGCTGATTTTTTGTATTTTTAGTAGAGATGGGGTTTCACCATGTTGACCAGGATGGTCTCGATCTCTTCACCTCGTGATCCACCCACCTCGGCCTCCCAAAGTGCTGGGATTACCGGTGTGAGCCACCGCGCCCGGCCTGTCTTCTTTAATTCGTTGCTGAGAGAACGTTAGTTGCGCTAGGCCCGATTATCCCCAAAGGCGCTTGGAAAACGTCACATTAGAATTTAGGTTTGTCTATTTAGAAAGCACTGAGACATGTCCATTTATTCAGAAAATACTGACCGTGTATACAGTGTGAGAGGTCTCCAGTCTGTATCGGTGGCCTTGAAATTGTTCCTGCTCTTCTACTATGGGCTAGGGATCGAAAGGATTACAAAGATGTTTGCTGCAACAGTGAAAAGTTGGGCAAAATCTCAATGTGCAAGCATGGGGAAAGAGCTAAGTCATAGCATATCCTCCACCCAGAATATTATGTACCTCTTAAATATCATAGATACAAATAAGTTTTCAGGACTTAGGAACTAATTCCGACTGAAATGTTAGGTGGGCAACAAAAAGCTAAAGGAATGATTAGTGTAAGGACATCGAAGTGCATGGTTAGCACTGATTATTATTTGATGGTGGAATATGGGTAAAGTTAATTTTTCTTTATGGAGATTTCTATGTGTTTCACTTTTTTTTGGTCATCTGTGGATATTAACTTTATAACTAGAGGTGTTCCAGAAGTATTTTCTTTAAACCCGATTAAAAATTTAAAAATTATTATGTAATTAGTGAGTGAGTGAACATGTTGGATTTAAACTTGGGGAAACACATTTGGAGGTTGTATTTATCTCTTGTAAAGAAAGCTGCTGACTCGGTGGGGTAAAAATAAGAGGCCTTGGTCAGCCTCCTGGTGTTGAGGCACCCGGCTCCCCCAGGCTTCCAGACTGCTGGTTCTGAGAGGCCCTAATGGGCTTGTTGAAAGGCTCTACTTGGCTTCTTATTAATGTCCTTCCCTGAGCAGTGCTCTGCTCTCCTGGCTAACCTTGTCAGAAGGTTACCCGCGGCTCTCCAGGGCTCAGCTAATTTTAAACCTGGTCAGGCAGTGTGGTGGCATTGCTCTGCAGAGACATGAGCAGCTCCCTGGGTGACACGGCTGGGGGAAGATGAGTCGAGTCCACGGTTTTTTCTCATCCTCCTGTAAGTGACCAGGCACGCTGAACAAGCAAAGAGAGCTGGGATAATAATGAGAGCTTTTATGGTAAAAAACAGGATTATTAAAGATCTTTTAGCAATGTCAATGCTGGTTGATAATTGCACGGTGTGATATGCCCTGCATGAACTGTGTTAATTCTGACCACACTGGGAGAAGCAAGGTGAATGAGATCCTCTCTTCTGGGAACTAGGCTTTGGCTGCTTTTAAAGACAGAATGAAACTACAGTGAATTTCATTTTTTATATGGTATTCTTTTAAATTTTCAGAACTCAAAGTCCTCTGGTGATAACGTTCTTCTGTGAAGTTTTTGATCAGTTTGATTGGGAGAGGGGTATTTCTGAAAAGCTAAAAAAAATTTAAAAACACAGAATTGCTGCCTGTCTGCATGTCAACTGCTGGTCTGGCTGCCACTAAAATTGTCATTTTAAAGGCTATTTTTCTTTTTTGAGTATTTGCAATGGAGTCTTGTTCAGAATACGGCTGTGTCTTATACGTGCAACCCTGTATTGTAAAATGAAACGGAAATCAATAACTGTAAAATAATGTTACAATTGTGAACCTTTTCCCTATCAAAATTAATTCTTTTTAAAAAACTTAGCCCATATTTTTCGCTTAGAATTTTTTTTGTCTGTCTGCCTTTCAACACCTTCAGGTTGTGAATCTAAATGTGCCTATTAGAGTTGGCTCTGTCTTCTCCTGCCAAGGCATTCACAGCTTCTTTGGCACATAAGGGATTATAATGGGAAACCCAGTCCACCCAGTGGATGGCCTGTTCTTGAGGCTTACCTGCCTGGCTTAAAGAAGTGTATCTTTTCTTGTAGCTGGGCCTATACCCACCCACTCATAAAAAAGTTGCTAGGAGCAAATTAAAGAGACATTGTGTATGGAGTAAACCAAGATGAAAGAACAATAGATGGAGAATCAATACCCTGCTAACTCCCTACAGTGATTGAAGTTAACTTTATTTGAAATATCTAGGCTGGGCGAGACCACATCAAGCTAGCAGCATTCTTGCACGAGAGTAGCACGGGAATGAACTTTGATTTCATTTTAGGGAAGAAGAAAAAATAATAAATAAATGCTTTTTATTAGCCTTCTCCCCCTCCCCCCCCATCTTGAAGTCCTACCTCTTCCACAATAAAGCTAATTAGCTTTGACATGTTTGGATGTAGTTTTGAGAAAATTAAAGCTGAGTAATATTAGGAATTTGTTAGTGGAAATACTTGTTAAAACCTTCATTGACCCAAATCTGACTTTTATACATGGTATTAAATAAGCAAACTAAAGAAAACTTCATCCCCGTCTTGCCCTAAAATAATATTTTTAAAAGCACATTCAGAGTTGTTAAGTATAATATAAATATGTTACTCTGATTGGATACTAAATGAGTTACTGAAGAGGCTGTGGTAGTGATATTGAGTGTAGTTATGAATTTAATGTTCATTTCTTAGAAACCAAGTCCTCTTTGATACATGTTCAAAGGTCTTGCTTTTTTTTTTTTTTCCCCTTCTCCTGGGCTTCTCTTTCTCACCTCTGGGACACTTCCCTCTTACACTTGGCCCGCATGCCTGGTTTAGGCAGGCCCACTGTTATTTTTGTGGTAACCTGACACTTTGGGCCAAGCGCAGCCCCTAGGCCCCTATGGGAGGTGAACTGGCTGAGAGCTGAAAGGGCGGGCTCCAGGCTGCATTCTCCCAGGATGAGCCTCCGCTGAAGCAGGCTGGGCTGAGGGCTGTGGGCCGGCTGCAGCAGTGGCTGAGATGCCACAGACCAGAGTCAGGGGCTGGGGATCACCACTGAAGACCTCAGATTGTGGCTCAGCAGGTAGCAGGCCCTGCCTGAGGTTAAAGGAAGGCAGAGTTGGTTGTTGAGGCTACAGACCAGGTAGTCAGGGTGTTTAGAAACTCGAGGAAGGTTTTATTGAGGCTGGTGAGTCTTTTATCTCACTCTATGGTTCTAGTCTAAGGTATGCCTGAGGCTGCCCTTGTAATTCCTTAGACAAGGATGTATTTCTTAAGAGTCATCAAAATTGTATTAACATTTTAGGTTAAAATAAAGCAAATGGTTATTTGTTGCTGGGCTTGGGGTGCAGAAATGAATGGGAAACAGTGCCTGCCTTCGAAAATTTGCAGTATAGCAGGGAAGAAGGTGGATATAGAAGCAATAATTATCAATACTGTTAACATTCTTAATTTTTAATTTTTTTGAGACTCTTAATTTAATTAAAAAATCAATTAAAAAATTTTTTTTGAGACGGAGTCATCAAGGCTGGAGTGCAGTGGTGCAATCTTGGCTTCACTGCAACTCTGCCTCCCAGGTTCAAGTGATTCCCCTGCCTCAGCCTCCCAAGTGGCTGGGATTACAGGTGCTTGCCACCATGCCGGCTAATGTTTTCTGTTTTTAGTAGAGATGGAGTTTCACTGTGTTGGTCCGCTGGTCTTGAACTGCTGACCTCAAGTGATCTGCCCCCTCTAGGCCTCCCAAAGTGCTAGGATTACAGGTGTGAGCCACCACGCCTGGCCTATTAGTTTTGTTCAACAACTATTTGAGAACCTATGGTGGCACAGTTAAGACATACTACCTATGCTAATCTCTAAGCATTTAGATAACACAATATATGCATTGACCGTTGATGATTGAGATATTCTGTTAATACTTTTCATGAATCATCTCGTTTAATCTTTACAACAGGTGGCTAATATTGTTACTTCCAGTTTTCATGAAACACAGGCACAGGTAATAAGTGGAGGAATAAAAATTCAATCTCTTTGGGTTTCTAAAACTCAATATTCTCTTTATGTATGAGGAACTACTCTGCCATATGGTTTCTCCAGGTGCCCAAGGTGATGATCCCTGCAATTCTTAGAAGTACCTACCAAGGACGGTATTAACAAATGTTTTGTGAGTTCCAGCAATCTGTTAGGTATTGCGAGAGCCCTAGGCACCTGAAGGAGTGGTGTAGGCAGCCAGCTGTGTCGGGGCTTCTTGGAATGCAAGTGCAGCTAAAATGTTGGGGTCCTGGATGGGTGGCTGGAGGAGCAGGCTGAGAACAGGTATGAAAGGCCAGAGTGCCTCATAACGCAGTTGAGTCCTGAATGACTAGGGATCTGCTGAATGACTTCAAGTGAGTGTATGATAAAAGTCCGATTTGCATTTTAGGAAAACCTTCTGTCTGCAGGATGGTGTAGGAGAGACTTGCTAAAAATACATTTCCTGGGATTCTGATTCGTTATTTCTGGCATCAAAAGCTGGGAATCCCTGTTTAAGAAGCCACCTATATCATCCTGTGTAACCAGGCTTGGGGACCAGGTTGTTGGCAGTAGTGAGTGGGGGGAGACAAGGGACAGCTCAGCTCTGGCAGAGGGCTGAGGCAGAGATGGTATGGTCCTTTCCTTGAGACAGGAGCAAAGTTAGTAGAGTAGAGTGGAGCAGAGGGGAACCAGGGGGACTAGGGGGTCAAGTGGACATTCTTGGTGATCATTTAGATCAGGAGGGAAAGGGGGGAGCCTAGGATAAGACCCTCCCTTTGGTTGTTGCTCCAGCCAGTTTATCTGAGAAACAGTATCTCTGAGAGGAGGCTGTGGGATTGGGTTATTTCTCCAAGGACCTGGGAGTACTTTGGGATTTTCATGGGGCTTTTACAGGTAGATCTTTAATTAGCAATGTGACTTTGAAGGTGTCAAGGACCAGTGTGCCGGAACTGTGTGTTTGAGGATTTGCCCTGGTTCATTTTGCCTGTGGGGGGACTTCTGGCCTCTCAAGTCATATCCCCTACATAGAGTCACTGTTAGGCAGTTGGACTGAGAGGGAATCTGCCCCTGGAAGTCTTTCCCAGAGGGAGGGTTTTAGTGGCCATTTGTAGGTATAATTGGAAATGGATTATGTAAGGGGCCGAGGGCTCATCTTGTTCCTATACCAAGTTTAACAGAATCTGTAGAAGAATGTAGCCTTGGAAGGAAATATATTACCCACCCAACTTTGGCAACCCGCCCACCTTTTTCCCTAAAGAAACGTGTGTGTGTGTATGTGCTGGGGAGCTGTAGAAATGTAGATTGAATCAAGATGTGGCCTTTGCATATTTGACTGAATTCAGTGGACTCCTTTGCTAGGATATGTCAGAGGGGAGGGGAAGGAGACTGCTGGCTGGAGAGGACTCACAGCACCCCGGGCTGTGGGAGAAGGCAGGAGAAGGCAGGCCTGATGTCAGACATGAACGCATCAGACTTTCTGTCCATACCTCTCTTACGCTGCAGATCTTGCCCCCACTGAGTTCCCTTGCAGAGCTTGTGGATGTTTCAGAGCTGGTCCTGTGTCCACAGCAGGTGCTTCAGTAATATTTGTTCGTTTCAATGAGTGGCTTAATTGTCTGAGGGGGGAACAGTAGTTATTCACTTATCCTGCCTCAGGCAATCTTCAACCAAAGTGCCAAGATTCTTTCTCTTGCTGAACTTGAACTGGATATAGATCAAGGGCCAGGTTTACATTTGGAGGACGAGGATGGTGTGTGGGTGGGGCTTTAATTGGCCCCCGAATTTGCATCTGTCAAGGCGAGACCTGTTTTGCAGCTGCTCCATCACTGTGTCATCATTAAATGGCAGATTGCATTTCTCGTTTGAAGGGTGGGGACTTGCTTGTGTTGGGGATCATTGGGAACCAGTGCACATTTGTAAACCGGCAGTGTTGTGTATTTTTGGTTAAATTCATGCATTGCCTCGTGTTGGCATTGGTTGGTGTTTGCACATTGGCCAAATGCAGACGTGTGTGTCTCTGTGTAAGTGTAGCAACCATGGTTCCCATGCTGGGCTTGAGTGTGACCCTGCTGTCACCTCACAGCCTCTCTTTAGGGACGAGGGGAGTACGTTGAGTGCTTGAAGACAAAGTCTGATGTGGATTCATTAGAAGGGCTGAGTGACCAGGTATTGAGCAGAGTTAATCCCATGGCTCTGGGTTGTTGAAACAAACACACCTTTATACACTGTCATGGTCTTTGCTTGTATTAAAATGCCTTTATAAACTTGGAACACTTAAGGGAGGCATCACATTGTAATATTTCAGTTTAAAGAACTGTTCTGGCCTCGGAATTGGACCATATTGAAAATACTTTTGGTTTAAAAATTCTGATTCCAGATGTGTAACATTCTCTGTTCTTCACTCTTTATCTTCCCAAGTAGATAGACACACATACACACACCTTCAGGAGTTGCTCACACACTCCTGGTGTTTCTGGTGTTTTCCTGCTTTTTGTATGAAATAATACACCTTTTGTCATGGCCTGTGAGGCCCCCTGTGATTGGCTCAGCTTACGTTTTCAGCCTCTGCTTTAGCCTTTCTGCCTTCTCGCTTGGCTCTGCCTTCTCTTCTCCACATCTCCTCCACTAATACTTGGCCTATAAGTCCAGCTCAGCCTTTCAGACCAGCCTAAATGCCACCCCCTGAGAAACTTCATTGATCCGAGAGACAGAATAAACTTCTCCAGCATGGCTCTCTGTTGATTCCTCTATTGCAGCTGGTGACATATTTATTCACTTGTTCATTCATGTATTCACCCATTGACTCATTATTTCCAGCAACCATTCAGTCTCTTCTGGGGAGCGGTTGCCATGTGCTAGGCATTCTGCTGAATGCCAGACATAGAAAAATGACTAGGCTGGGTGAGGTGGTTCATGCCTGTAGTCCCAGCACTTTGGGAAGCTGAGACAGGAGAATTGCTTGAGGCCAGGAGTTCAGAGCCAGCCTGGGTAACATAGCGAGGCTATGTATCTACAGTAAAACCAAAAAAGTTAGCTGGGCATGGTGGTATGCGTCTGTAGTCGCAGCTACTTAGGAGGCTTGAGCCCCAGAGGTTGAGGATGCAGTGGACCTGACTTAAAAACAAAACAAAATGAAAAAAGGAGAAATAACTAAAGGCATGGACCCAACCCTTAAAGATCTCACAAACCCTCAAATGTGAGTGATGGATAAACAAATCATTTCTATCTGGTGAGTGAGTTCAGTTCATCTGTACTGGCTGGCAAAGGTGCTACTACCTGTGGGAACACAGAGGAGTGGGGAAAGGTCAGGCCAGGCGTCCCAGCGGAGGGCCTTTGAAGTCTTGCAGGTATGTGAACTTATTTGTCTCCCTGCTGGAGAGCGTGCTTGTTGAGGACAGGGAAGATGGTATCTTTATCTCCATATCCAGTGCTTGGCACATACGAGTGAAGAGATGGGTGGGCGAGGCTTTCCGTAAATGCTTTACCACATTAAATTTAAACAGGTAATTAGAAAACAGAAATACTTTCCCTTTCATGTTTACACCCCATCTTGTTTCAGAATCATTTTAAGACACCATGCAAGACTGTAAAATAGCATAAATAGAAGGTGGGAGAAAGAAGGGAGAAAAAGAAGAGGATAGAGGTGAAGACTGAAAGTGGACTTAGGAATAAGACCAAACTTGCCAACCAATCACCTGAGAGCTCTCCGAGGGGCCTGCCAGGGTGGCTCAGTGCACTTTGGCGCCTAGTGAGTAAAGGAAAGTCCGGTGGGCTGACCACGAGGTAAAAAACACATTGTGTTTTGTTTGCTGTAGAACTTTCCTTTGGGATCTTTGTAAAGAGCAGTCTCTGTGTGACATGATGAGCTGCCTCTTCCACATCCTTGCAGGCAACATAGAGATGAATCTCATAGGCTATTTCTTCTAATAACCCTTCGTATGCTGATGGCAGCACATCAAAGCATAATTCAATAAAAGCAAATGTATTCAGAGCTCCTGGAATTAACTTTCTCTAAGGTAATAATGGAATCAGAAAGGCACTGAAACAGTGCAGGTTTTATTTGTTTATTTGTTTATTTTTTTGTAACTTCTATTGAAGTCCAACATGCGTATAGAAAAGGACACACATATCATCTGTATTGAGTCCCTTGTGTTTTTCCACTTGAACTCACCGGCCTCCAAAGCCATTGGTCTGCACTGACATGACGAGAACCCCCTGAGTCTCCCCACACTGCCTTCCAATGAGTACTCTCAACTCCAAAGGGTCGTTATTACCCTGACTTCTAACAATGTAGATGAGTTTCGTTAGTGTTTGAACTTATGATGCATGGAGGCAGACAGTATAGTATATATTTCTTTGTATCTATTTTTTTCCTCAGTATTGCATTGGTAGAGTTCACCCATGTTGTTACTTGCAGTTGTTACTCATTTGTATTCTCATTACTGTCCCATAGAACATTCTGTGGCAGTGAAATGCTTTCTGTTTGTGCCATATGACACAGTAGCCATTAGCCACTTGTGAATATTGAGCTAATAAGATACGGGTAGTGCGACTGGACAACTGAATTTCTAATCTTAATAATTTACATTTAAATTCACAAATGTGTCTAGCGCCTACTGCATTGGACAGTGCAGTTGTATGCCATTCTATTTTATGAATATGCTTCAGGTTTTTTTTTTTTTGGTTTTTTTTTTTTTTTTGAGACAGAGTCTCACTCTCTTTCCTAGGCCAGAGTGCAGTGGCACGATCATAGCTCACTGCCTTTGATCTCCTGGGCTCAGGTGATCCTCCTATTTCAGCCTCTGGGGTAGCTGGGACTACAGGTTTGTACCACCAACACCCAGGTAATTTTCTTGTGTTTTTTGTAGAGATGGGGGTCTCACTGTGTTGCCTAGGCTGATCTCAACTCCTACTCTCAAGGAGTCTGCCCGTCTCGGCCTCCCAAAGTGCTGGGATTACAGATGTGCTCCACAGCGCCTGGCCTCATTATGCTACAGTTTTTAATGTCCTATTGTTAACAAAAATTTGGCTGTTTCTAGCTGTTACAAATAATGAAAATACAAACATTCCTATACCTGTCTTTTGTGATATAACCCAGTTTATCATGTTTTCCCCTCCTGATTAGTGCTTTTGTGTCCCTTTAAAGTAATCCTTGACTACTTTATGGACACATAGATAATCTGCTAAGTTTTCTTCTAAATTCTTTATTGGTTTTTTTACTTTCAGATCTAAAATCTATTTCAGATGTAAAGTATGTTGGAGGTGGGGTCAAGTTTTATTTTTTTCGTATGGATATCAATGAACCTGGTACATTTATTGGGGAAAAAAAAGACCTTTTCTCAGGGTAATACAGTGTCACTTTTGTTACAGATCAAGTGAACGTATGTGTATGAGTTTGTTTCCAGATGTTTTATTCTGATCCGTTGGCCTATTTTCTATGTCTGTGTGCCAGTACCATACTATTAATGACTAAGCTTTGCGTTGAGGTTTCCTATTGGGCAGTGTAAGTCATTCAGCTTTGTTTTTCTTCTTCAAGATTGCACAAGACCTGCATTTATTCAAACAGGTTCATTTTATTTGTTATTTTATGTTGTCTCACTTTTATCCAGCATCCCAATGTTGCTTGGGATACAACTGTCCTAGGTTGTAGAGGTCATACAGGCTCTGCTTCTGTCCCAGAGGAGTTTTACAATCATGTTTTGGGACTCAGAAATATCCACGTATCATTTGGGTAGGCTGTGAGGATCTGTGTTCTCAGATCCATTAGAAATGGGTAAAGGCAGATAGACCAGATCTGACAACACGCACACAAGAGAAAGTGACAGCCTGATTTCTGATAGTCTAGAGCAGGCGTCCCCAAACTACGCATGCGGCCCCCTGAGGCCATTTATCCGCCCCCCCGCCGCACTTCAGGAAGGGGCACCTCTTTCACTGGTGGTCAGTGAGAGGAGCACAGTATGTGGCGGCCCTCCAACGGTCTGAGGGACAGTGAACTGGCCCCCTGTGTAAAAAGTCTGGGGACGCCTGGTATAGAGGATGGGAAGGAAAACAGTATGACGAATTGTGGTTTTGGTTCCCTAGGTTGACAGGAAAGAGGAGATTTTTTCCTTTTGGGTATGTTACAGCCTAGATTTTGGATCCTGATGTGAATGCTCATGCGCTCCATTTGGATCCATTAGATCTTGAGAGCACTGAATGTCAGGGGCTGTGGTCAGAGGACCAGAGCAGGGCTTGACCTTTGCAATGACCATTTTAAAATGCCATCTTGATTGAGGTTTTCCTTGTTGATTGGCTTATGACTCAATCAGGAGTGAAGTGTAGATTTCCCTATTGCTTCTCTCCCCAAACCCCAGAATAAGAGAAGCATCCAATGTCATGGAAGCTGATGGAGAAGCCCTGGACTATTTTTGTATGCAAAGTAGGGAGGGCCGTTTCAGATGCAGCACAATTAGAATTCTGAATCAGCCAAGGGGGCCGCATCTGGGCAGGTTACTGCTGGGACCTAGAGTGAGGCCAGGGCCAACATCCCATTAAGTCGGCTGTCAACAGACTGTGTAACATTGGGTGAGTCTCCCCTGGCTTTTAGTAGGCAGGGACTATGACTCCCCAGGCATGTACCCATAGACTTGCTTCTTGGGGAGCCAGTGCTGTGATGGTATAGGACCCATTTCTAGGCTTTCTGTCAATCATGAAGCTGAGGGAGACTTTTTGAAGTGGTGTATATACTTTTATCTATCTTGTGTTGATGTCTTTTTACATGTGAACTTTCTGCTTGTGATTTTTACTTTATGCTTATTGTCATTTAAAATACTGAGTTATAATAATAGGATGGTGACTCTTACCAACTAAGAAAGTGATGTGATTCATAGGCTAGTGGCTAAGGAGTATTATTTACCTGATGTTTTCTTTATTTGTAGTAAGCAGTATGGTCGGTCAGTCTACCTGAAGTGTGTGTTCACTCTATAGGCCTATTGGAATTGGGGAGTTAGTTTTCTTTGATGGCTACTCCTGGGAAAGGCTTATGAGTTTTCCTTTTGAAATAGTTGGGGCATTTGCTCTCTTAAAGCAGGAAAGAAGCTCTCTTTCTGGGTTTGAAATGTGTTTCCCGAGGTTAAGTTGTCCATATCGAGGGTGGGAGCATCTTGGGCTCTGAGACTTGGGCTATGAGTCATGTCCTCCAGCTCCTGCTCCCTTTGCGCATGTACTGTCTTGATAATCAGATCTTTGCTTTGGAATGGTCAGATAAGGATAGATTGCCTGAAGCTGGGGCTGTGGCCTTGTCCTTTTGAAGGAGTCCACTGATGAAGAACAGCAGTGATCAGCTTGACTGGTGTTAGTGACAGGAGAAAGGAAGGGGCAGGATTTCTGTTCTCAATGGCTAACAGATTCATTAAGGGGATGGTGTGGGTGATTCCCCTAAAGGCTGGTAATGCAGAGTGGTCCCATCAGAGCTGCATAGCATGAAATCAATCAGAGCTTTTCTTGAATTGTCACCTGGGCAAGTACTTAGGGCTGATGGAGCGGAGAATTAATCAGGGATTCTCAGGAGGGTAATGCTAAGTCCTGTAATGGGATGCTCAGCGTTGGGGCTTGGTGAAGAGATATTGGCTTGTTGATGGGATTTTGTTGACACGGAAGTGATTTTTGAAAACGAGAAGGAGTAATTATCCACTCCTCCGCTGAAATTAGAGGGAACCTGTTAGCAATTGGCACCAAGGCTCACTGGCTGCTACTGTGTCGTGACAGATGTTGCCTCAGTTCTCAGCCTCAGCATTCCCTGAGAATTCTGCCCTGTCTCTGACAATGACGTACTTTCTGCACTTCCATCTCTTTTATGGTTTCCTGCAAAATCCAGGCTGCCCATCTTCACCTGTGTTTTTCTCAGGCTACTTGTTGGCAAGGTTGGCTAGTGTCTGAAATGGTAGGAAAATAATAATACAACCCACTTTACATATGCAAAACCAATTAACCATTATTTAGCACCTGACATTCAGTTGTCCAGGGTGGTGAGTCAGGATCATCACTATTCATTAGGAATTAAGTAGACTGTGCTTGATGATGTCAGCTATGGACAGAGCTGAGAATTCAGCACCTCCTACATCCTCCTGTCTAGGGAAGGATGTAGTGCAGGCATCCCCAAACTACGGTCCGGGGGCCGCATGCAGCCCCCTGAGGCCATTTATCCGGCCCCCCCCACGCACTTCAGGAAGGGGCACCTCTTTCATTGGTGGTCAGTGAGAGGAGCACAGTATGTGGCGGCCCTCCAACAGTCTGAGGGACAGTGAACTGGCCCCCTGTGTAAAAAGTTTGGGGACACCTGGTGTAGTGTGTCTGATATTCCTACAGAATGTGCATTCTGTCTGGAAAATGACTCCTACTTTCAAACTCTGTGAAGTATAGGACTTTGGACAACTTATTTAGGTCTCTGAACCTCACAAGGTGGGGATAATACCAAAGGGGGAAGAGCAGCGATTAAATAAGATCCTCTAAGCAGAAGCTGCTGGCATTGTGCCTGACACCTGGTTCTGGGAGAAGGCTGAATTTGGTACCAGTTCACTTTGGGAGAAAAACACTTTTTTTCCTCAGTCTTTTTTTTGGAGGGCAGCTTTATTCCTATGAGAGAAATTGGACTTCAACTAAGATTACAGTGACCTTCAAGCCATCAGATGTTTGGTTGAGTTGTCCACTATAAATATCATTTCGACCATGTGATTCTCTTTCTAGAAACCCTAAAGTGGCTCTCAGTTGCACTGACTTCTCTCTCTTTCTGGGCCAGTGCTCATCCCGCTGCCACTGTCTCTGTGCTGCCCTTTCCGCTCACCCGCTCACTCAGGTTTGCTTTGTTACTGTTTGTCATCTCTTCAAATTTCTTCCTTGGCTACGTCCTTGGCTTCTGCTCTTTACTCCCTGGCCACTCTGCCGCCCTTATAGCTTTCCCTGTAACTGTCGCCTTCTGGTTCTGTTCTTTTCCAGCCATCAAAAGGGAAAGGGAAATGGAGAAGGTAAAATACATTATCTCAAAAATTACTATTCTCTTCAAATAAGATTTGCTCGTGATATAAAAAGGTTATCTCTTAAAGGACCCAGACCTCATTCATCCCTCTAACACAGAAGGTCCATTAGCTGCCAGTAATTCTGATTAAGAAGCTAACACAAGAACAGAAAACCAAACACAGCATGTTCTCACTCATAAGTGGGAGTTGAACAATGAGAACACATGGACACAAGGGAAGGGAACATCACACTTGGGGGCCTTTCAAGGGTTGGGGGACTGGGGAGGAATGGCATTAGGAGAAATACCTAATATAGATGACGGATTGCTGGGTGCAGCAAACCACCATGGCTCTTGTGTACCTGTGTAGCAAACCTGCACATTCTGCACATGTATCTCAGAACTTATAATAAAGAAAGAAACTGGATCAGCCAGCCAACTCTTCATTATTTACACCGTACCTGGCTTAAAGTCTGTCTCCTTCGGCCGGGCGCGGTGGCTCAAGCCTGTAATCCCAGCACTTTGGGAGGCCGAGGCGGGTGGATCACGAGGTCAAGAGATCGAGACCATCCCGGTCAACATAGTGAAACCCCGTCTCTACTAAAAAGACAAAAAATTAGCTGGGCATAGTGGCGCGTGCCTGTAATCCCAGCTACTCAGGAGGCTGAGGCAGGAGAATTGCCTGAACCCAGGAGGCGGAGGTTGCGGTGAGCCGAGATCGTGCCATTGCACTCCAGCCTGGGTAACAAGAGCGAAACTCCGTCCAAAAAAAAAAAAAAAAAAAAAAAAGTCTGTCTCCTTGTGTCCTCCTAATTGGCAGTTTCCTCTGGGTCTCTTACTACTCATTGAAACTTTGGCCAGAGTCAGGAATGTGAAAGTAGCTGAAACACATCCTTTTCTTGTGGAAATTTTGGGTGATAAGCTCAGTCATGTTGTTATCAAAGAATATTTGTATTCCTTTTATTGGTTGTTGGTTCCTTTTTTTTTTTTTTTTTTTGGTTGAGAGAGAGAGAGTCTTGCTCTGTTGCTCTGGGTAGAGTGCAGTGGCCCGATCTTGGCTCACTGCAGTCTCCATCTCCTGGGTTTAAGTGATTCTCCTGCCTCGGCCACCCAAGTAGCTGAGATTACAGGTGCCTGGCTAAGTTTTGTATTTTAGTAGAGACAGAGTTTTGTCATGTTGGCCAGGCTGGTTTCAAACTCCTGTCCTCAGGTGATCTGCCTGCTTTGGCCTCCCAAAGTGCTAGGATTACAGGCGTGAATGATTGTGGTTGATTCTTTCTTTCATTGACTATTTATATGTCAGGTATGGTACCGGCACTAGGGACACTATAAATGTAATATAGTCTCTGCCTTCAGGAAGGGTCACTGGGGGTACAAGTGGGAGGAGCAATGACCAACTCACAAAGTTCTCCCCTCTCCCCCCCGCTGCCGTGATGGAATCTCACTCTGTTGCCCAGGCTAGAGTACAATGGCACAGTCTTGGCTCACTGCAACCTCCTCCTCCTGGTTCAAGCTATCCTCCTGCCTCAGCCTCCCTAGTAGCTGGGATTACAGGCACCTGCCACCAGGCCCAGCTAGTTTTTTTTGTATTTTTAATAGAGACAATGTTTTACCACATTGGCCAGGCGGGTCTTGAACTCTCGACCTCAAGTGATCCACCTGCCTCAGCCTCCCAAAGTGCTGGGGTTACAGGTGTGAGCCTTGGCTTCCCAAAATGTTGGGATTACAAGCCCCAACTCACTAAGTTCCGTTATAGGTAGAGTCTGTGGGATGACATGGCCATGAATGAATAAGTTGGCCTCCTCCAGGGTTAGTGATGGAAACTGAGGCACGCTGGAGCTACAAGTGCTGTGTGGTCCTGGGTTACCCAGGTGGACAGAGCCCTAACTTCATTCCAGCTCTTTTCCTGTGGCCTCCTAGAATATTGAGACACTGGCAAAAACAAGCCGTATAATTTTTTTTTGATGATCCTTGTGTTCAGTGATATATACTTGTGTTTCGTTGATTATGAGGATTAGTTAAAATTAACTCCTTTACTTAAGAGCCTTTAAATAATCTGAAAATGGGTGAGAAACTGACATTATGAGAGACCCAGAGGAATTAAGATCAAGGGAGCAGCAAACTCCTGTGTTCTGTCTCATCCCTTGTTGAATAGAGTTGGTGTCAGGGTGCCTGCATTTGACTGTCTTATCCCTGTCACCGCCCCCCGCCAGGCTTTTATACTAAAACATGTATTGGTTGAATGCACATGTGATATCTTCACTGTACTAATAATACTCTTTTTGAAGCCTCAGTAGGTTATGGTGAAAGAATGATCCATTTAGAGAATGTGGCTGTGGAGGCAATTACCAGGACATTTGGGTCATAGTAATGGTTTGTTTTTGGAGTTTGGGAAAAATTTCAGGAATTAAGGATTCTTCAGAAAAGTGTTAATGATGGAAACTGAGGCACATGGGGGCTACCAAATATATTTTTAAATGTATTTCCAACAAACAAGACTTTTCTGTTCTCTTTCCTTGGAGGCATTCTGCAGAAAGGGTTATTACCCTGAACCACACTGCCCATAAGAATCTGAAAGCTGTTGAACCCGTGAATAATAATAGATAAGTGTTAGAAATAGAGGCGTTGTCACCAATTTCCATTTTCTATGCAGTCATTTGAAGACCTTGAAGAAGAGGATCCTTTGTAAGTTGATTTCCCAAAGTGAATCATTAGATGAAGCTCTCTTATTTCTTCACCATCCATCACAAGGTACATATCATTGTCTAGGCAGGATGGACTTGGACATAAGTGAACATCTGTTTATAGTTTTATAGATGACAGAGCACCTTCACTCATGATCTTACTAAATCTTTAAGGCAACCCAATGGAATGGAGTCCCTCTACCCCTTAATCATTTTTCTGTATTGGGATTGAATTTAATTTGTTACCTGCGTTTAACAAATGAAAACCTGAGCTTCTGAGAGAGTTATTAGGTTGACACAAAAGTAATTGCGATAATTTTGAGCGTCATGGCTTGAGGGTGAGTAGGTTTGGAACCCAGATCTATTGGGAGTCTTCATACCACCTCTCCTCCCTTTCTCTCCCATCTCTTGCCTTGATACTGTGTTCTTTATTTACTGAATTTAGTGAAAGCTGACTCTTTCACTCAAAGAATGTATATGTATGGGGAGGTAAAGATACAGCCCTGCAGGTACAGACATTGTGTGCATAATTCACTTGTTTAGATTTTAATGTTGATTATAGTCAGGTACTTGTTGCTATAGATTCAGAATTGAGATAGATTGTGTGGCAGTTAAGTATTTCCATGTGTTTTTAGGATTCTCCTAAAGTGTGGTTGATACTGTCAGAGCCTCTAGATCCAAGGCCAGTTTCCAGGATAAGTTGGAGTTTGAGCTGGGCTGGAAGGAACCTGAGGGGTGGAGCGCCAGGATGGTTATTTTGGTATCCAGTATGGGGAGCTTTTCTAAGCTAGCCCCAGTCTTGTGACTGGAAATTCTCTGCCCATTTAGGTCCTCATTGTACGATGGGGTTGTAAAACCAAAGGTCTGTATAACTCTTTGGATTATGTATCTGGTAGTTCTTTGCCCATTGCTAGATTAGGTAATTCCATCCTGCTGAGTTCTAGTTGACCAGAAACTGCAAGAGCTGGGGCACACAGCGTCTTTCCCTTTGCAGTAAATGAATAAAAACATGTGAGCATTTAGAGCAGTGGCTGTACTTACCAAGTGGATAGATCGGTTAATGCCAGTTAATACTGCATTCCCCCGAACAATCAGGAACTTGTAATTCATCGCTGTAACAGTGATTAGAAGTGGTTGTCCTCAAAGGTCTGCTGTTTGTCTTCTCCACAGCCTTCCCCTTGTGGAGCAGTTCAAGTAGCAGAAATTGTTTTCTTATGTTGAGTCAGAATATTCTTTGGAACCTTCCCATAGTGGATCTGCATCCTCCCGATGTGACAAATAGCTCTTCAGAAGTTGTTCAGGGTCTCAGGACACTAAATGTGCAGTTAGGATTCAGAAGAATCTTCCCATCTTTGGGCTTTGGGCTGTGGGCTGAGGCTAAAAATGATAGACTTTAATAGGAATAAACATAAACTCCTGATTTTAGCTTTGACTCCAATTGCGCAAAAGACAGGATTCAGGGACAACCCCTGAGGAGCAGGAGCTTAGAGGTTTGATGAAAAGTAAGTCCACCTCTCAGTGCCATTTATTGAGGGCCATTAAATGCATTCATGAGGGTGGGCAGAAGGATGATGGTTTCTAGTCTGGAAGACAGTTAGGATCCTGGGAGCTGCTCCTGTCATACCTAAGTGGGTGTCTTAGGAGAGATTTGTTCCCTTGGAGGATGGTATATACTCCCAAGGAGTGGATGTGTATATGTTAATCAGGAGGTGGGTTTTCACCTGATAGATGGAAGAATTTCAACATGTCAGTATGAAGTGGAGCAGTACTGAGAAGGTAATGAGTTCCCTGCTGTTGGTGGTGTTCAAGGGTAGACTGTGACCAGCTGAGTAGATTTTGAGAGGACTTCAAGCACTGAATGGGGGTGGTTGGCGTGTTTTGGTCTGGAGACTCTGGGGCTTGCAATTATATGAGAACATTCTTTTTAGGCAGTTGAAGGTCCCTTGGTCTCTTCAGCTGCCCCCGACTGTCCTGAATCCCACTGCCTGCCATCCTGACTGAGCACTGGACGTAACTACTATTTTAAAGTGCAGCTCCTTGGAGTAAATTCATACTGCTGTGAAATGCCCAGAGCTCAAGGACTGGCCTGTGGTTTTGTACATGTATTGTTTTGTCTTTTGTTTTATTTTGTTTTGTTTTTGGGGGGGGAGTAGAGTGGAGAGGAAGAAGGTGGGCTAGCCACTGCTCAAAGAGTTCATTCTTCTCATAATTTATCTAATAAACTACTTTGGAGCTAGAACAGACTCTAGAGTATAGTTTAGTTTGAATTTTATAAGACTCTTAGATCTCAACAAAAATGGTAATAGTTTAAGAATTCAAAAAGCCCACACTGCAGGCATCGTGAGGTTCATCTGGAGGTCAGTCACAAAATGCTTTCTTGTGGCTTAATTTATACCTTCACATTTGGCAATTTTGAAAGTCCTGTGTAAATGTACATATGCTGGTAAGAGGTAGTAAATATTTTGCTGACAAGTTCTTTGAATGATGGCTCAGTGGCAGCATTTAAAGGCAGCCAACCAGAGGGGTTTTTTGTGTATTTTTTTTTTTTTAAATCCAGGTGCTGCCAAGTCTACAAAGCTGTAAGGGAAGAAGCCAAAAGTACCCGCTAGTTATAGTTATACCATTAATTGTGTAATATTCATGTGCCTCAGAGTTTCTGCACCTGGCGTCTGTTGATATACACAGGTGGGGGAGGATACAGTTGGGAGAGAGTGGGGAAGAAGACAGGTTGCTTGTTGTCAGGTGATGGGCCTGGAACATGGAACAGTCCCTGGTGCCAGGTGGGGCCACCAGCACTTGATTCCCTCCTGGGTATCCATTTGTAATATTGCGTGTACTTGAGACGGCGGGAAGGGGAGGAACCATGGCCACATGAAGCCCTCCCTACTCAGGCTCTGGGCATCTTCTTTTTGATCAGTCCTTTCCCCTCCTTTTTTGGGGGACTTTGAATTAATGATCTGATGCCTTGTCAACAAAGGAATATTGATATGTTGATATGTCAGTGTGCAGGACAGCAGGGAGTACTGGATAAGATCATTTTCACATTGGTGTAATGCCAATTTGACATTTGTTTGGAAAGCTTATCCCTTTATGACCATAGGTTATATGCATGATTTAAGGGGAATAAATCTTTGATTTTTTTTTTTTTTTTTTTTTTGGTTCTGTAATCATCATTGCTACAAAAAAAGAAAGTCTCCCCCACAGTTTTCATGTGGTCAGGAATTCAGCGTAGGCTACGAGAGGAAGTGCTCGATGTCAATAGTGAATATTTCCACAGGTGTGCTAGGCACTTGTGATAGGTGTTGCGGGGAAGTCAAGACTGGGGACAACTTGGTCCCTGCTTCAAGGTTACAACCTAGTTGCTGAGAGTAGCAAAGTAACCTCATTCTACAGGGTAAAAGACCCAGAAATAAATGACATAGGTACAGGTCAGCTGGCATTGCTGTCTCAGAGAATGAGTAGGTGTAATAGCAAAATTATCTCCCTCCCTCCCTTCCTCCTTCCCTCCCTCCCCTTGCATCTAGATGATATCATATTGGGAGAGTGAAACTATCAGAGTGTCAGAGTTATGGTGCCAGTTGCCATGGTGAAGTGGATTATTTTAAAAACTTTGTGGCCCAGCATGGTGGCATATGCCTGTAATCCTATCACTTTGGGAGGCCGAGGTGGGTGGATCATGAGGTCAGGAGATTGAGAAGGAGATTGAGACTATCCTGGCTAATATGGTAAAACTGTCTCTACTGATATATGTGTGTGTGTGTGTGTGTGTGTGTGTGTGTGTATGTATATATATATAATTGGCTTGGCGTGGTGGCACGTGCCTGTAGTCCCAGCTACTCAGGAGGCTGAGGCAGGAGAATTGCTTGAATCTGGGAGATGGAGGTTGCAGTGAGCCGAGATGGCCCCATTGCATTCCACTCTGGCAACAGAGCAAAACTCCATCTCAAAAAACAAACAAAAAACCCCTTTATTTTCTTTTCGTTTTTTTTTTTTGAGACGGAGTTTCACTCTTGTTACCCAGGCTGGAGTGCAATGGCGCGATCTCGGCTTACCGCAACCTCTGCCTCCCGGGTTCAGGCAATTCTCCTGCCTCAGCCTCCTGAGTAGCTGGGATTACAGGCACACGCCACCATGCCCAGCTAATTTTTTGTATTTTTAGTAGAGACGGGGTTTCACCATGTTGACCAGGATGGTCTCGATCTCTTGACCTCGTGATCCACCCACCTCGGCCTCCCAAAGTGCTGGGATTACAGGCTTGAGCCACCGCGCCCCGCCTTATTTTATTTTCTTATAAATAACTTGTTCTGTTGTGGAGATTTGATAATCATTTAGTGAAGTGCCCCTGGTAGATAGCAGGCACTCAGTAAATGGCTTTTGTATGAATCACTGCAAACTTGCAACTCGATTGAGTACTATTCTTCCGTATAAATTTCCTCTTGTCTGTGAAGGCTATCCAGCTTCTGCCCACTGTTGCATTTCTGTGTAGGTGCTTGACACGATGCTTAGAGAATAAAGCCACTTGGATCTCAAAATTCCGTATTCTCCCCTAGGAGTTCTCCAAGCAAAGCTGGTGACTGCCTCAAAATCTCAGAAATCACCACTAAAGAACTTATCCATGAAACCCAAAACCACCTGTACCCCCAAAACGACTGAAATAAAAATGAAAAGCTGGTGACTGAAGAACTTGCACTAGAGCTAGCAAGAGCATTATGTTTGTGGTCACCACACCCTTACACTGTTGTTTGTTTTCTCTTCTAGGTTTATTTTCTTGAAAAGACTCCAGGCTTCGGCTTGGAAAATCCCACCGCCAAAATTGAGCCCAGCAGCTGGAGCGGCAGCGAGAGCCCTGCCGAAAACATGGAAAGGATGAGCGACTCTGCAGATAAGCCAATTGACAATGACGCAGAAGGGGTCTGGAGCCCCGACATTGAGCAGAGCTTTCAGGAGGCCCTGGCTATCTATCCGCCATGTGGGAGGAGGAAAATCATCTTATCAGACGAAGGCAAAATGTATGGTAAGTGGCCTGGAATGCTCCTTTAAAATATTACAGCGTGTTGTAGGGGATAGATTGTAGCTGGTCTTCCAGCAAGAGCCATTCATTGTAAGGGGTTGAATGATATTTGTAGAATTTTAGTGGGTCATCCAAAGGACCAACCTTCAACTAAAAAGAAGAGTCGGTAAAGAACCTTTGGGAAATCACTCCCTGGGCTTTTCTTCTTCTACATGCTTAGCGGCATTACGTCAGAAACTCGAGGGGTCCAGGCAGGAACATAGGTAGTCGCACTGGCATATGCAGACACGGAATGGTGGGGAGGAGGTCTTCTGAACGCAGACCTGATTACAAGGAAGCACTGCCACTTACCTCTAGAAAACTGATGCCGTAGGAATGGGGGCCTGGTGCTGCCAAATCCCCTGATTGCTCACCACCCCCTTGAGGAAGAGCCAGCAATCTAGATGCGTATATGAAATCTACTCTTTTTAAAAAGCCAGCACTTTTTTTTTTTTTAAAGCAACTCTGTACAGGCCAGAGAAAACCTGTGCATGGGCTTGATCAGCCTCTGAACCACCAGTTTGCTGCTTTGCTGCCAGTTTGCAGTTGAATAGTCAGACAAGGCATTAGCACCCCTGGGTCACTCTCAACCATCTACCCTTCTTTGGGGGATGCCCTGCAGGGCATTCTGAGGGAAACACTGAGTGCCAAGGAGAGTGAGACCTGTTAACTAGCTGGCTCAGATGCCAAGGGCAGCAGCAAGGATCCACCTGCCAGTCTGGGGCTTGCTTGCTGGGTTTGGGCACCCCCTGACTTCCTTCCATAAATGCTTCCAGCTGCAGACCTGTACTTTTTGGCTGCTTACCTTTTGAGAAGCAGATGGCAGGTGTGGTTGCTTCAACATTCGGCCTGTCTAATTGAGCACGTTGAGTTGACAAGAGTTTGCACTGTAGCTGAGTCTAAAAAAGACTTAAACACAACCCAGACTCAAAGAGAACTGGCTCAGTGACCTACCTAAGATTAACTTATCACGGGAGTGATTTATTTCTAAGCAATTTGAAGTCTTTTTCATAATAGGGTGTTGTACCTTTAATACTGTACTTCCTCTGTGAGGAGCCATAGGAGGCTGTGGCTTCAACTAGTGCACACTGCTGAGGAGAAAGCAGATGGTGGTGCAGCTGCCACCAGCTGTGCCCCCACCCCACCATCCTCCTCTCCAACTTGGATGATGTAATGGAAACAAGGAAAATTTTGCTTTCTGCAACACTAGAGGCTCTCAGCCTGTCACAAACGGGAAAAGGAGACCCAAGCCTTCAGCATTTGTTTCATGCTTCCATAATATCCTTTATACTGTGGGAAGCTTCTTCATATCTGGTGAAATGGACTGTGGATGAAACAGCTTAGCTACTATGGGAAGAGAGTTGCAGCGCCCTAGATTTTCTGCATGTCTGTATGTTTCCTGGGCTCTTCTTCCTCACCCTGGCGATTTGCTTTGTGGGTCTTGTTTTCATAGCTGAAAATGTAGTACCTCCTTTTCTTACAGGCAGAGAAAAGCATTTTAATCTTTGAAGCTTCTTTGAAGATGATTTTATTATGGGCAGTGAAACGTAATTTTGGGACGCTACCTTGTACAACACTCATTTGTTTGCCCAAAAATTGTTTTAATTTAAAACAAAGGCATAGTATTAGGGCATAACTACTGCACTTCATTTCTCACAATAAATACTGGGAAAGATATTGTCCTTCCAGGAAGAAGATTTTGGGGCTGAGAACGTAATTCAAAGCACAAGTTAACTTTTGTCAACTCCAATTTTGTTTTGTTCTCCATTGAGATTTTACTTTATCGGCGGTAGCCCTGGTGGGTTTAACCAATTCGCCTGTAACCCAATTATAAAAATATTTCTGTGTGAAAATAATTGTATAAGAGCTCTTGTTGGTAATTGGGTCTCAGAGGCAGCAGGCTAGGAAGAACACTGAGAAGCTTTGGGTTTGAGTAGTCGTATCAACAGTGAACTTGAACATTTTACCTTTGGTCTTCGTCTCAGTTTTCTACTGTGTAAAATAAGATGGTATAGTAGTTGATGATGCCCATGGATCCTTTGGACTTTTCCGTTTTGTGATGCTGTGGTTTTGTGACTTGTCACTGAGCGAGAGGGTCAGTTTTGCTGCTTGGGAGCCTAGCCTGTCTTGGGTACCTAGCGTAACTTAAGTTCTGAGTGCTTCCTTAGTGTGCATGGTTTTGATATATGGGTTCTTTTCTCCTGAACTCAGCAACACATTTAGTGACTTGTATTGGTGGCTAACCTGATTTAAAATGGGACAATCCTTTTGAGCAAGCAACATTAGGAATTTTAACTAATTTGTAAAGAACAGTCTTTTTGGTTGTGGGTTTAGTACACAGCCTGCAGGAGTAGGTATCCTAATTGGGGCTCAGAAGAGGCATTCACTGCACTGTCCTGCAGCCGTTCCCACCTCCAGGCAGCTGCCTTGGGGAGGAAACATCCCCCCTGAACCCCTTCTCTCTGAGGAGCTTTGCTTCTACTGCTGCCTTGGAAGGGAACCACGGTGGATAATAGGGCTATGGGTGGTGGAGACTGGACCCCTTAAGAGAAACTGTCTTAGTTGCTTGGGAACTGCCTTTGACCTGGCTGTGACTTGGAGGATGAGAGAAAGATGACTTGGGAGCCTCCACGGTGAGGCCCCAGCCACTCAAGAATTGAATCATATGAACAGTATGGGGCCAGAGCTACCGTCCTGGGCTTTTGGCCTGTTCCCCATCTTACCATATATGAATCAGGACACAAACCAGACCAGGAGTCAGGGTTTCTTAAGGCCTTAAAGAGCATACTTTTTCTCTAAGGATTTTGAAAATGAAAACATTTAAAGCATTCTTGGATTCCATGCAGTAAAATAAAAAATGATTTAGTCTTTTAGTGAAATACCAAGTTTTTTTTTTTTTTACTTGAAAGGGTTATTCCAATATTTCAGGGCGTTTGTAGAGTGCTTTGTGATGTCACTAATCCTGAGCCATCGGAGAAGCAAGGTCAAGTGATTTATTTTGGTAATGAAATTTCCTTCATGGTTGGCAGTAGGGCAAATTGCAATCTTATAGAGGAGAAAAAAGGCCACCTCTCTTTATGATGAGGTTTTGGCCACTGGAGGAGAGGGCTTAATTTGCTTTCTGCTAACTTGGTCTTTGGGGGAGCTGAGACTTGATGCGTTTGGGCTCCGTGTGGATAGGTGGCTCTCCACACCCTATGTGTAGACAGTCATTTTGGGGGATTTCTGGAAGGGATGTGAGACATCCTTTGACTTGGTTCCTGAGGGCATGTGTGCTCACTCCCTTGGGCTCTCTCTTTTTCTGTGGCTGTCTTTTTCATTTTTTTGTTTTTACACAGCTGTGTATGTGTCTTTTTCTGATAGACTGTGTGAGAGGAGATAGCAGGAGGACAAGATGATTGGGAAGTTCTTGATCAACAAACTTACCCAAAATTGGATCTCAGAGGAGCAGGCCATAGTTTAAAAAACCAAATAAATAGCAAACCATGGGAACACCTGAATATGTTTCCTTTGCAACTGAAAGCCCTAGTCAGATATACCCCATAATCAAATAGGGCAGCAACAGGAACTAACCTTCACTGGTTGCATGCTGTAGAGGCAGAGAAGTAAAGCACTGAACAGTCTGGACTTTATAAATAATAAGAATCCTGGCCCTGCACTTCTAGATGTCAGACTTTGATCGAGTTACTTTACTTCTCTGTCTCAATTTGTTAACTGAAAAGGAGGGTTAATCGATCTTACTGCATAGGATTGTTTCAAGAATTAAATGAACTGTTACCTGGCACACCCCACCCCCCCGCCATGTTTGAATTGTATCTAGTATATAGTGAGAGGTGCGTAAGTGCTTATGAACTGAAAACAAAGGCATGCCCTCTGCCCTGCACTATGCTGAAGGCTTCACATACAAGTCTGTCCAATGCTCTTAACAATGCTTTGAGGCTGGTGGTGTTATCCTCACTGTATAGACAGGAAGTTGAATCTCAGATGGGTAAAGTGGCTTGCATGTGGCAATGTAAATAGTATAGCTAGCAGGTTTGAACTTCAGGGCTGTCTAACTCTACATTTTGGGCTCCTTCTACTGAGCTCTTGTTCCTTCCTTGGTAGAGACCATTATACATAAATCCAGTGAATCAGTATTGAGCACCAGCTGTATTCGTGTCCTGTGCTCTAGGGATTGTCAGGGATACTGTGGTGAATCAGACAGACATAGTCCCTGCCCTCATGGAGCTGTCTTAAGTTCATTTGCAGGAAACTGACCTAAGGTCAGGACTGTGTGCCAAAGCTTTCTGAGAAGTCTGAGCCCTTTGAGGATGGTCACTTTCCATTTAGCCTTTTGAAGGCCATTCTTGGCTACCAAGGTCCAGGGCACCTGGCCTGATGCTGGCAGGAAGAAATCATCTCAAATAACATAGCAGAGAGGATCTCAGATCACAAGGTTGGCCTCGGTAGTGGCCAGGAGGATGTCTGGAAGGTTCTATGCCCTGGGATCCTACCAGCAGTCTGGGTAGAGCAGTTTGCTTCCAGACATCTTTCTGGCTACTATTGACTTTCTCCTTTTGCAAGCAGATGTCTTCAGGGTTCTTGCTTAGGTCCTCTCTAAGGAAGGACCCTTTCTTACTGGGGTACCAGGACTACTGGTCAGCCCCAGAGAGCTGAATTGTGAAGACCAGTTAAGATTCCGGGGTGGGGGTCTCTAGCCAATCCTCCCTAGCTGCTGACCTGTGCCTTGCCTGCCAGGATAACATAGGATTTAGGATTGAACCTTTCTTTACTTCATAGAAACAGAAGTCAGAAGAGGAAAAGGGGCTTTTTAAAAGAGCTAGTGGCAGGATTGACAAGGGAATGGACACAAGCAAGTGTTAAGTATGTATTGATCAGTCAGTATAGGAAAAGGATGGAAATCTGTGGTTCCTGTGCTCCTGGATGCAGAGGAGTGGTCAAAGAATTGCAGATTCATCCTTTGTAAAATATTATGTTCTCAACAATACCTCTTTGAGGATCAGGGAGGTAGGCTATGTCAGTGGAGACCCCAGAGCCCTGGTGTGGAGATGGTCATAGACCTGAGCCCTGGAGGGTCTCCAGGCCTTGGCAGTGTTCTTCTTGGTGCTCCATCCGAATGTCATGTTGCATATTTGATTTCCTTTTTCTGACCTCTGATTCAGGGTGTTATTTCAAGTTAATTGGTTAGAAGTGTGAAATAAAGAGCTATGTGATAGAATAGGCTAGAAGCTCCCAAAGCCAGGACCCTACCTGTCATAGGATGTATTTCAAGACCTGTAATATAGGAAGGTGTCAGTAATGTTTGCTGAGTAAATGCTTATGGGAGATGAATTATGGTTCAAACAGAGAATGTAGGTGATTAAGCCTGTAAGCTCTGAGGGCTTCTCCTATAGGAGGAACTGGCTAGAAAGGGAGAAAGAAGGAAAAAAATCAGGGAGATGTTTATTTAATGATCTTAGATGGAGAAAGAAGAACGCTTATTTTTTATTATTTTTTTGTTGTTGTTGGCAAATGTTAGTTGAAGAGATAGAAAGGATTTCTGCACAAAATATGGACAATAGCAGAGCAAGGGTTAATTCTGGAATGCTCAGAACAGATGAGTAACGGGGGATTTTTGAAATAGTTTGGTTCCTGTGAGAATAGCAAAGCCAGCGTCATCAGCATTTTGATTGGGAAGCTTAATGTGTGGGGGGTATGCAGAGGTTTATGTACAAGGTGTGAGCTCTTGTGCAATCCGGGTAAAAAATAGCTAATTAAAGATGGCTCAAGAATTGGTCATAAGGAAGGTAGAAGGAAACGAATGTGAAAGTATTACCAAGTTAGACTTTCCAGCAGCTTTGTGGTGGCAGTAAATGAGCCCTGGGATTCAGGAGGATGTGGATTCATAAATCATTTATTGAGGGCCTGCACTGTGCTTTAACTGTGAGTGGGGACAGCAGAGAATAACTTAGAAAGCTGACCTGTGTGAGCAGTTAATGTACCAGGCACTTGCCCATTGTTACAGGATCTGCTATCTTGATTATTCTTCAAAAACAACCCAGTAATATAGGTACTGTAATTATGCCCATTTTGCAGCTCAGGAAACTGAGGCCCAGCAAGGTCAAGTTATTTGCTGAAGGTCATATAGTAAATAAGCTGTGGAGCAAGCATTTACAACCAAGCTAGTCAATACAAATGAGTCTAGTATTCAAATGGAAGGAAGTATATTCTTTACTAGAGACATACCTGGTTTAGTAGTGGAGCAGCACAAAGTGTGATTATTTATGATTGGGAAATGTACTTGTATATGTTTGAGAATAAAAGAGGGTATGAGACAGATAGACTTAGCTGACTTTGAACTTTGGGAAAAAGATCATGTAGCAGTTTTTAAACTTATTTTGGATTATAGACCCCTTGGAGAATCTGTAGGAAGCTATGGACCCTTTCCCCCAGAAAAATCACATATTTGTATGTAGTTTTAGGACTGTTGTGTATAACTTCACGTGAGTTCTGGAGCACAGGTTCAGATTTGCTCTTGTAGGAGAAATGAGAAGGGAAGGGCATTCTGGCAGAAGGAACAGCGTGATAAAGGCATGGAGGCCTGGAAGGGCCTAGCCCTGATGTGTTTGAGAGTATCTTCTGGGGGAGGGGTACATGAGTCAGCGTTGTGTTGTTGCGGGTCCAAGGGCCACACCAAGGTGCCTGGTACTCATCCTGAGGGCAGGTGGAAGCCATTATGTTTTTTTCAGGAGAGAGGACATGTCTCAGCCTGTGTTTGATAAAGCCAGGTCTGAAGGCATGAAGACAAGTTAGATGGCTATTACAGTAGTCCAGTAGGAGAGCATGAGGCCCGCATTAGGGTGCAGGCAGTGCTGGTGGGAGGGAGGAGTTTCAGAGGTAAAACCAACAGAACTGGCTGACGGGATGCACTTTGTGAAAGAGAAGGAGGGGTTTGATTTCAGGTTCCATTTCTGGGTCATGGGGAGGATAGTGAGACTACTAAGCGAGATGGGGAGTGGAGGCAGGAGAAGCAGGTTTGTAGAGAGGCGAGGAATGAGGAGTTAAGTTTTGTCATATGCTTGAGGTACTGGGTGACCATCCAGATGGAGATGACCTGTAAGTAGTTGGAAATTTCTGCTCGGAGCTCAGTCAGATTGAAGTTGCAGGGGTAGTTTAGAGACTTATCACCAGAGAAGCGATCTGATAATGGCCTGTGACGCCCAGGCTCACAATTTATCAAGGACAAAACTGGCATGGATTTTAAATGGAATGTCTGTAGCACTGGGAGAGTAAAGTGATTGCCTTTTTCAGAAAAGGGAAGACAGATGAGTGGTTCCCAAGCCTCACTGTCAACAGAAACACTCAAAGAGCTTAAAAGACAAAACAACTTCTGACTAAGAATATCTGGGAGTGTGGCCTGGGAAACTGTATTTCTAAACGCTTCCTGACTCATTTGGGTGATCAGACAAGTTTGAGGGCCACTGGGCTAGCTGCAGTCTGGGTCCAAGAAGAGAGGACCACATTTTTAGAGTTGATCAAAGAGACAAGTGAGCAGAGAATGAGACTAACATTTGAAGCAGTCCTTATAAGGTTTTGGTGCAGGAAAGAAACGACACTAGTTTCGTTCTTCAGTTTATGTTCCCTTTCTACCGAAAAGGAACATTACCATGACCCAGTCTTTGGTGAGTTTGGCCATGCATGGAAGGAGACATGATATCCTGAAGGGCTTGGTCATTTCGTTAGCTGGGGAGAAGAATTTATTAGTTGAGGTTGTATTTGATGGAGCAAAACCCAGAAAGGACTTTAAAGGGAAGAGAGCTTCTTTTCCTCTTAGGCAGAATGGAGGAGGATGGGGAGGGCCGAGAGGGGGCCTCATTACTTTTCTCAGATGAAGGTTAAGATCACATTGGCGGAGTGGGTGGTGGGCTTTTGAAAAGTAGAGCAAGCTTAGTACAGGTGTTATTGTAGACAGACAAGGGTGAGTAAAAGAACTGCCCAGCTGTGAAAGGCCCACGAGAAGTTGGAGAGTATTACTTTCTTTTTTTAATTGACATTTTTATTGAGATACTGTAGATTCACATGCAATTGTGAGATATAATACACAAAGGGATCCTTTATGCATGTTGCCCATTCCCTTTCCCTAAATGGTTACATTTTGCAAAACTAGAGTGTAATACTGCAAGCAGGATATTGGCAACGATACAACCCACTGATCTGACTCAGATTTTCCCAGTTTTACTTGAACTCATTTGTGTGTGTGTGTACTAAGTTGTGTATACTACTTGCTGTGTGTTAGCCTTGTGCGGGTTCATGTCTCCACCTCTGCAATCAGAATACAGAACAGCTCCTACACCGCAGGGCCTGGGTTGCCCTTCTCCCTGACTGCTGGCAGCCACTGATCTGTTCTCTGTTTCTAAAATTTTGTCATTTCAAACATGTTATATAAATGGAATCAGACTACATGAACCTTGTGGGATTGGCTTTTTTCAACTCAGCTTAATTCCCTGGAGCTTTATCCAGGTTGTGTGTATCAGGTTTTTTCCTTTTTATCATTGAGTGTTCCGCGATGTGTATGTACCAACGTTTAACCATTCTGCCACTTAAGGGCATCTGGGCTGATTCCAGTGTTTGGACATTACAAATCCACTATGAACATACACGTATAGGTCTTTGTATGAAACTAAATTTTCACTTACGTGGGATAAATGTCCACGAGTGTAAATTGCTGGCTCATATGGTATTTGTACATTTAGCATTTTATTTTCTTTGAAACTGCCCAAGTGTTTTCCAGAGTAGCCATACCACTTTACATTCTCACTTGCAATCTAGTTTTCTGCATCCTCATCAGCATTTGGTGTCATGACTGTTGTTTATTTTCATTGTGAGTGATAGGTATGTATCGATACCTTATGTGTTTTTACTTTGCGTTTCCTTAAAGACTAGTGATGTTGAACATCTTTTCATGTGCTTATTTGCCATCTGTATATCCTCTTCAGTGAAAGGTCTGTTCTTGTCTTTTGTGTATTTTCTAATTGGAAGATTTATGTTTTTACTGTTGTGTTTTTGGAATTCTTTTTTCTAGATACAACTCCCTTGTTTGGATATGTGGTTTGCAAAGATTTTTTCCTTATCTGTAGCTTATCTTTTCATCTTGGTCACATAGGCAAAGCAAAAGTACTTTTAGCAGAGCAAAACTTTCAACAGAGCAAAAGTTTTAATTTCAATGATGTCTCATTTATTAGTTTTTTCTTTTGTGGGTCATGCTTTTGGTGTCGAGTCTGAGAACTCATTGCCTAGTGCTGCCTCCTGAAAATTTTTTCCTGTGTCCTGTTCTGAAAGTTTTATAGTTGTATGTTTTAAATGTAGGTCTATGATGTGTATTACTTGTAAGGGAACCCACTGGCAAAGAGGATTATTGGATTTGTTTATATTTTGACAGTTGTTACAGCTTGGTCGTAGGTTGGGAAAGGACCAGTTGAAGCTGGAGGGGCTGGTAGGTCACGGGGCGTGCTGTTTAGAGGCTCTGCTGTGTGTAGGAGAGGAGGCAGGACAGGAGCCTCTGGTCATGCATGGGAGAGGCAGCATTGAGATCAGAGATGGAGAGATTTCAAGGGATGAGTTTCGAGGTGTAGTCACAAATACGGTCAACTGATGTGAATGTGGGTGATGGGCATGGGGGATGAGGAAGCAAGGCATTGTGAGGTACATCCAACTTAGTTGATTAATCAGGTAGATGCTGAACTTCACAGTGGTAAAGTGAATTTGCAAAGAAGGTACCAAAGTAAACCAGATGCTGGGGGATTTCTTGGAAGAGTACGTGGCTCCATGGATATGAATGGAAAGATGTTGATGGAGTGTAAGTGGTATCTACCTAGTAGAATGCAGAGAGCATAACAGTGGGACAGGAGGAACATTGAAGTCAGAAGAAAATGCCAGCATTTCTACCTTCCTCCTCCAAATTCTTGGGTTGGTCCAAAACTGTACCTATTTGTGATGTATAGTTATAGTTATATGGGTCAGGCATACAAGCTCTTTGAGCCATGTTGCCATCACCAGTAGAATGGGGCAGGTAAGTCAGCATGTTTCTTTCTACCTCTCAGCAATGTTGAGAGAAAATGTAATTATGTATGAGGAAGTTCTTTGAATTCTTCAAATTAATGCTTTAATTAATTTAAACAGAAAACCAAATATCACATGTTCTCACTTATAAGAGGTAGCTAAATAACGAGAACACGTGGACACAGATAGAGGAGAGCATCAGACACGGAGCCTGGTGGAGGGTGGGAGGAGGGAGAGGATAGGGAAAAATAATGAATGGGTACCAGGCTTAATACCTGGGCAACCAGCTAATCTGTGCAACAAATTCCCATGACATGACTTTATCTATATAACAAACCTGCACATGTACCCCTGAACTTAAAATAAAAGTCAAAAAATGTAAGGTATATTTAAAAAAATTAATGCTTTCGGAAGCTAAGCCTGTTCAGAACTTGTTGGAAAAGCAGCAAAGAACACTTTGGAACCATCAAGTAGCATTAAACGTCCCTAGCTCAGTTAGAGGGCTATAAAGTTAAGGGAGAAATTGAGCTGAGCCCCCCTTCCTTAGGGTTTCTGCCAAAGAACAGAGGGACGGGGAGCTTCAGGGCAGACTTGGAGGGATCAGAGCCACACATGATGGAAGAGACCAAAGGGAGCCTGTCGCTGTGTGGAGGTTCATCAGGCCTCCCTCACAGTGGCCCTCCGCAGCATCAGGGCAAGTAGGGAGTGGGTGGACGTTTGTGTTCTTAGCAGCACAGGCCTGGGCTCAACACTGTTTTGCTGTTCTCCTCCCACTGGACCCCCACCTCTAGACCTTCAGTTCCTCACTCATCTGTCACTGTGGTCTTCCATTTCACGTTGAGAGCTTATCTCTGGTCTGTTATTGTTGTTATTTATTTTATCCCATTCCAGTGATAGTATGTGTTTAAAGTGGTCTTTTTACAATAAATGATCATTATTGGTGATAGTGTTCTGTTGGTCTCTCGGTAAAGGTGCTATCTTAGAGACCATTCAATTTGATAAATTTAAATATAGAAGTGTGTTGGGTGGGGAGGATCCTAGAGAAAAATCTGGAGGAATTTACAGTCTACTAATAGTGGTTGCCACAGGGAGATGAGATTATAAGAGACTTGGTTTCTATTATGTTTCTGTATTAATGAGATTTTTTTAATCGCGAACATATGTTACTTTTGGAATCAGAATAAAAAAGATAATTGTGTCAAGTTTATTTTTTCCTCTGGTTCTGAGTAAAGAGTATTCATTAAAGAAAAATTTGGAAAACAGCAAGACTCAGAAAGCAAACCATATTGCCTGGGTCTGCTGTGGTGTGATACTTCTGGGGGTTTCACCCAGGGTAGTCACAGCAAGGTCACGGTGGGCAGCGAGTGGTGTGGGCGTGTTTGGAGAGCATCTCTTTCTTATACTTGTGGGTGGCTGGGGTGCTGAGCTCAGGGGACGGATGGTCAGATAGTGGCGGTTTTAGGGCGGAGGAGGAGAACAGGGCATTCTTATCAGAGGTTTTAGGACATTGGTCCAGGACGTCAGCAGGTACCCTGGCCACTTGGATGTGTCAGTCAGCTGGCCCAACTCAGAGATGCATTATTCCAACATTCATGTTTACAGTAAGATGGTGATGGGAGCGAGAGAGGAAAATGTTCACATCGAGTCTTCACAAGTGCATAGGCTCACACCACAAATAGAGTGAACAGGATCCACGTCTCTGCTGATTATTTTTCATTCAACTTGTACATGAGAATAGATGTGGTTTATTCCTGGAGGGTTGGGGGCTTCTCTCTGCCAGTAATGTTTTTGATGGTCTCGTTTTCCTTTGTAATAGATTCCCGGCAAGTAATCTTGTATTTATACTGCCTTTGGACAGAGGTGGGTGGATTTTAGAGAATAAAAACACTGCGGGCACTTTACAGTATGCTGCAGATTCTCATTTGATTGTAACTGTTCATCATATTTCATTACGAATGTGTTTGATTGGCTTGATATTGACCTGCTATGTATACCCTGCAGATTATTCCACCTGCCTACCTTCCCTTTCCTCAAATGTTTTAGTTCCAGCTAAATAATAAAATCAAATTTGTTCTTCAAAGCCCATTTGGATATTATTATTAATATTATATTTGACATGGAGTTTTGCTCTTGTTGCCCAGGCTGGTGTGCAGTGGCATGATCTTGGCTCACTGCAACCTTCGCCTCCCAGGTTCAAGCGATTCTCCTGTCTCAGTTGCCCAAGTAGTTGGGATTACAGGCATGTACCACCATGCTTGGCTAATTTTGTATTTTTAGTAAAAATGGGGTTTCACCAAGTTGGCCAGGCTGGTCTTGAACTTCTGACCTCAGTTTATCCTCCCACCTCAGCCTCCGAAAGTGCTGGGATTACAGGCCTGAGCCACTGTGCCCAACCTTATTTTTTTTTTAAAGCCTGTTTCTTTGTCAAAATAGTCTCCTCTCCCTCTTAGCCTTTTAGAACGCAGCCTGAAAGGTATGACAGTGAAACCTACTGCCCTGGATGTTTAATTTATTTAATTTTTTTTCCTTTATTGCATTGTAGTTTTTTTCCCCCTACAGGCAGTGAAATTGGTAATTAGCTGAAAATTTCCATAGAACATTGTTCCTTTTGCAAGGAACTTTTAGGCTACCCAAAAGAGGATGCTATGGGGGAAATATATCACCCCAAAGCTTTAAAGCTTCTGGGATAATATTTAACATATGTTAATAAGCTGAGTTTTTTCGGCCATTTACAAAGGTCCCAATTGCTCACTCTATGTCTGCCCTCTAACCTGGGTCTGCCTCTGTGCTCTGTGACTTGCCTGCTATTGTGTTCAGATGGGCTTTGGCAACTGTCTCTTAGATGAATGGTTCTGTTACAAACGCAGTAGCTTCCATGATAGCTTTGAGGAGATCGTTGTTTATGACTGCTTTTATTGAGAGAGGTTTGGTGCACATTAATGTCCTGATAAAGACATTTGTACCTATAAAGTAGCCACAGCCTTAAACATATTTGATTGTGAGTAAAGTATTGCGAATGATGACATGCCAGATGTGAGGTATCGGATTGCATGTTTATTCAACTGTTATTGCAATCTCTGTGCTAAGATGTGCCCTTGTATTTTCTGTCTCGCAGCAACACACAAAATGCAATGGTGATATGATCCTGATTATGAAAGATGCTATTTAGGTTACTTGGATTGTAAACCATGTGTATTAGGAAGCATTCTCTCAGTCCCCCTGTGTCCTTATACAGCAACCACAAACAGTGTTAGGTGAACAGAATTGTCAATTGGGTTGAACACATGCGTTGTGATAGGAACCTTTTGAAGTGTACGAATCTTAGTAAGGCATAGACTGACCAGGGCAGGTGTTGTGACTGGGACTCAAGATAATAATAATAACGAATATTTATACAGTGTTTGCAGCGTGCCAGGTACTGTTCTGAACACTTAGCATTAAAACCTTCTAACAAGTCTTACAAATAACTACTATTATTCTCACATTACAGATGAGGAAACCATGTTCTAGAGAGGTTTAGTAAGTTGCCCAGGGTCAGATTCTCATTTCATTGTATTCATTAATTATATTTAATCTTGAAAGTAGTGGTTAAGTGCTTAGGCTCTGGAGCCAAACTGGTTGGGGTTCGTATCCTGGCTCCAGTCCTGATGTGCCCAGAACTCTGCATCCCTGCACTGCTGCCTGGCTAGGGTGGAAGAGAGTTTTGGTTTCAGATAAACAACAGAAAAGGAGGAATGGGCTTTCCTGGTGTCTGGGATACTGTTCATCATGTTTTTTGCTTGGTAAACTCCTACTGGTCCTTCAAGACCCTATTGAAAAACAATAATACGCCATCCTTTCTGAAGCCTTTCTTAGTCTCCACAGACAGAGCTAATTTTCTCCTCTGTTTCCATAGCACATGACTTTTAACTGTTCGTTAAAGGGTTCGAAAGATGCCTTTTTTTTTTTTTTTTAAAGCTGTAATAAGCACTGTCAGGCTCTATTTCTTTGGGTTCATACCCACTGAGAACTCTCCAAGGGCCAGTGCTGCTCAGCCTCCAGTACAGTCCTGGGCACATATTAGGTCCTCAGTGTTTGAATTAGTGAAAGTTGTTGGTAATAAAATTCTATCTTTTGCCTCTCAAGAGTTTTCTTTCCTGCATTCTTGCCATTTTATGACATTTACAACATTCTAGTGAAACAATACGGGCAAGAATTTTGATTACATAAATAAGAAACTAAAGCACAGAGACCAGGATGTTTTCTGTTGGATTGTTTTTTCTTGAGAAACTACCTGGTGAAACAGAATTTAGGAGAATTAACTCATTTACAAGAACCTACTCCCCTGTTGACACTTTTCCATCATAACCATATTGATCTTAAACCTGAGATATTGTGAATTAGAGTAATTTGTTCACAATAGTAAGGCATAATTCTAGAAAGTGAGTCTTTGAACATTTCTTTTCCCTGGTATATACTGGACATAATATGTTTATAAGCTTATTTGAAATGTTTCTAAGTGGGCGGTGTGTGTATGTGTGTGTGTAAGTAAATGTTACTTTTTTCAGGTTGACTGTGGGTTTAGTTTTAGTTGCCTGAAAATCATTTCCACCACTGACTCTTCTAAGATGACATTGTTGATCCTGAATGATACAGTTACCAGGAGCAATGAACTAAGTAAGCTCTCACTGTGGAGTTCAGCAGAGTATTGAGTTACGGTGAGTTTCCAAGCTGCAAAAATCGAGCTAGCTCATTGGCTGATATATAAGGGACTTAGCGGCCTGTTGGAGTAAGTTCTTCATTGGTGGTAAAGGGCATAGGGTTGAGAATAAGGGCCGCTGGGGTTTAAATCCTGGCTTTGCCACTTCACTGGCTGTGTAACCATGGACTCACTAATATCCCTAAACCTCCATGTCCTCATCTGATCAGTGGGACTAATATTGGTACCTATCTCATAACTTTGGTGTGAAGCTTAAATTAGATATACATTAAAAATACTTAGAATACCCAGTTTATTCTTTGAGAGCAGTATTATTCTGACAGCAGAATCAGACAAAGATGTCATGAGAAAATAATATCTCTTATGAATATAGATATGAAGCTCCTCCACGAAATATGAATCCAATTCAGCAACATATAAAAAGGTTTATATACAGTGACTAAGTGGGATTTATCCCAGGAATGCAAGGTTGGTTTAACATCTGAAAATCAATTAATGTGATACACCACATTAATAGAATGAAGAAAAAAACCACATTATCTCAACAGATATAGAAAAAGGATTTCACAAAATCCAGCACCCTTTCATGATGTAAATAATCAGCAAACTAGGGTTAGAAGAGGGCCTCTTACCTGCTAAAGGGCATCTATGAAAAATCTAAGCAAATATAATATATAATAGTAAAAGACTGAATGCTTTCCTCATGAGATGAGGAGCGAGACAAGGATGTCTGCTTTTACTCCTTCCATTCAATATTATACTGGAGTAAGAGCAGTTGGACAAGGAAATGAAATAAAAATTACTCAGATTGGGAAGGGAGAAGTCAAAGTATCTCTATTCGATCTTATATGTAGCTAAACACACACACACACACCACTGTTAAAGTTCATAAACAGTTGTAGCAAAGCTTCTGGTTACAAGATAAATACATAAAACTCAATTGTATTTCTTTCTTTCTTTATTTTTTTGAGACGAAGTTTTGCTCTTGTCGCCTAGGCTAGAGTGCCATTGCGTAAATCTCAGCTCACTGCAACCAACCTCTGCTTCCCAGGTTCAAGTGATTTTCCTGCCTCAGCCTCCCAAGTAGCTGGGATTACAGGTGTCTGCCACCATGCCTGGCTATTTTTTGTCTTTTTGGTAGAGATGGGGTTTTACCATGTTGGCCAGGCTGGCCTCGAACTCCTGACCTCAGGTGATCCATCCTCCTCGCCCTCCCAAAGTGCTGGGATTATAGGCGTGAGCCCCTGTGCCTAGCTACTCAATTAACAATATACTTAACCAATAAACAACCTGAAAATGAAATAAAGCAATTTTATTCACCATAATATGCAAAAGAACAACATACACAGGAATAAATGTAACAAAAGAGCAAAACATTTAACTCCAAAACTACAAAATATTGTTGAAATAAATTAAATATCTAAATAAACTGAAAGGCATTCTGTATTCATGAGTTGGAAGACTTAACGTTGCTAAGACAACAGTACTTACTAATTGATCTACAGATTCAGTGCAATCCTTATCGGAATCTCAGAATCCCATGACTTCTTACATATGTTTAGCATCATGCCTGGCCTTGATAAATTGAGTGATAAATGTTAGCTACCATTGCAATAATAACTCTCTTACTTCGGGTGCAGAGCACTTTTATAGTAGCAAAGATGGAAAGAGAGGAGAATGCTGAGAGAGCAGATGAACATACCAGTTAAATCAAGATACCAGGTGAGGGAGAAGGTGACTGAATCTGTGGCAGCAGTACGGAGGGAGCTGAGTGCTGCTTTTGGAGAAGGTGAATGAAGTTATGTGGTGCAAGATCCTGATACCCCAAAAGTGCCGCGTAAACCGGAATCTAGTTACCCTTAAAATGTGGTTGAACTTGGGTCTCAGGATCCAGATGTCACTAAACAGGGTTTTGTTCACAGAAGAGTAATCACTGTCAGGGTGATAAAAACCAGAGTTTTTGTGTCTGGAAGTCACTAAACCAGGTGTGTGTGTGTGTGTGTGTGTGTGTGTGTGTGTGTGTGTGTGTGTGCGCGCGCGCGCTTGCTTTTTAAATCACTGGATTTCAAAGTCCAGAATTTTCATCTTTTTTTTTTTTTTTTTTTTTTTAAAAGGCAGCGTTTAGGAGAACTTGCCTTCTCACAGTCAGTCCCTTGCTGACCAGCTTTGCCCTTTGCAGGATGTCTTTGGGCCTAAGTGTTTGAGCCTCTCTTTGGGAGATGGCCAGAGCCTAGCCCTTGTGCTCTGGAAGTTAGTGCTGGTAAAGCTTTGCAATTGGCTCTGTGGATGCCTTGTGCTGCTTATGGGTAGTTCCTCCTTTAGAACTTGGAAGATGTGCCAATAGGCAGGAAGGTTCTCTGCTGAGATGCATTTATTTGTGAAAACCTCTCACAGTGTTTTTTCCAAGGATATATCTGTGGAGGGAATTTCCCATTTCATTTTTGGGGAAAACCTAGTGAGCTGTTTCTCAGATAATTTAGGTCACACACTGATATTCAAGGTCAAATGGCTACTGAGTGGTAGAGCTGGGATTCGAAAAAACCTTCCATGTCTGAGTGCTAAGACAGTTCACAGTCTGAATTGTCCAGGCTGAATTGCCCCTCAGTGATGGACAAAGTGGAAGAGAGAGAAGGCTGAAGGCAGAGAGATGTGAAAATACAGTGTTTTCAGGAATAGTAAGGGGGCTGGTAGCATGTAGGATGCCTAGAAGGGTGGATCGAGTGTGGTGTGGCTTGTAAGCTGAGAGGTTATGGGAGTGAAGTGTCAGGCAGTGTCCTTCGAACAATAAGATCAGAGGTTCACAACTTTTCTGTGTGTGCAGCATATATGCACAGGAAGGGGGATGGGAGCCCTTGTTTTTAGAACATTCAACAAATGTTTGAGGAGAATTACTCTGAGAGCCTTATCTCCTATAAGGAGATCGATCCTGCAGCACTCCTGGTAGGAGAGGAGGACAGCTTGAACCAGGTCAGAGGCTACGGGAGTGACGAGGGGATGGGTGGGAGGGACATTTTAGGTCACTGTATTAATGATTAGGTATTTAGATTAGGTATATTAGAGAGGAGAGGGCTCTGTAGGGTTTTCTGATGGGGAAAGGATGTGCCATTTATGAAGACAGGTGTGCAGCAGGGAGACAAGTTGTAAGGGCTAGAATTGGTGTGATGAGTTTGGGTTGTATGGAGTTGGCAGGGCTTTGGGGCACTTCACGGGGATGGTGTTAGTGGACACTGGGCAGTTTAGCATTCTGGATTTGAGAACAGTTTGGAAGACATCATCACAGGGTTTGGAGTTGAGACCCTGGAAATGGACAAGCTTGTCTCAGAGACAGAAGGAAAGGACAGAAAGGAAGACAGGCTAGGAGAGAATCCACTGGAAGCACTAAGGGTCATTGTCTTGAGTAAGCATCTTGCATGTCACATGAAACTTTACAAATGCAGGAGCGGGGAGGCTGAATTCATGTACGTTTACTGTACTAAGTGTGCTGAAGTGTTTCTCTTGGTGCTGTGTTGATGGAAGCAGATCACTTTCTTGCAAGTGCTGGGGGTGCTGAATGTCTTGGCATGTTCTATTCTGGCTCTCTAAGGTGAGTTAATGGGTCAGGTCCAGGATCCTAGTTCCTTCTTCCCTTTCCTTAAGTCAGAACTGGTCTGGGCTTCGTGTGTGATCTTCTTCCCACCCTCCCTAGGAGTGTTGCTCAGCTCTGTTTGGTGGTTTCAGTTGCAAGGCTTTAGCTACCCTGTTAACTGTTGCTCCTGTCACTGAGAAGTGCAGACCAGCAGCGTGCCAGCGTGAGGGGAAGCTGGAGAATCAGCCCCCTTTTGAAATCTGCTCCAGCTTGCTCTCTGGGGGCCAGCATGAGTGTGGAGAAGACTGGAGAAAACCCAGAGACGGTAGGCATGACCTGCCAGATGCAGCAAGCCCTGCCCTCTCTCTGTGTCAGATCAAAGACTGACTCTTCAGTCATTTGACACCCTAATGTGAGGATGTTTCTGAGCCAGGGCCAGGGCTCGTGGTGGCCTGTGCCTGGGAGCTGTGGGGAACGTGTGGGCCTGCATGTGCTCTGGGTAAGTGGGGGTAGGAGAGTAGGACAAGTACCCTCCCAGCTGTTCTCTGAGATACAGAGCTGGAGGGATCTGGAGAGATCAGCTCAGACTCCTCAGTTTTCAGATTGGAAGCTGCTGCCCAGAGATGCCCTTTTCCTGGTTCCAGTTCTGAGGGCAAGTTGGCCCAGCTTGGTTGCAGCTGCTCCTGCATGGCTCTCTCCTCTGTCCCACAGGTCCTGGGTTCCAGGGCCCAGAGGTCGTTCCCAGTTTGGCTGGTGCCTAGAATGACCACATCATTTAATGTTCAATCTAAGACACTTTGGAGAATAAATGGGGCAGTGTTAACAACGACACCAGGAAAACAGAAATAAACCATAGGCAAAGCAAGATAGAGAATCTTCCTTCCTGTGCCTTCGCTTTTGGTTCAATTCTTATTCCTATCCCAGGTGATCTTCCCTCATGCCCTACCCTACTCCTGGTCCTATGACCCACATGACTTTAGGTTCTGGGAACTTAACAGATCTTGGTCTTTGGAGGTTTGGTCTGCGGATCTTGGTATCTAGAGATTAGAAACCTCAGAGATCTCCCATGTTGGAGGGCCCAGGAGATGGGAAGCCTGGGAATAACATGGTGAGCATATCTCTGACAATCCATGACTATTTAGAACCTAGATCCAGGAACTTTGATTTTCAGTGGTGAGTGTGGGTATGTCATAATTTACTGACTTACTTTTTTTCTAAGCATATATTCAGTTGTCTCTTGCACATAGCATAAGATAGCATGCTGGTAACATGCAAATCACAAGAGAAGCATCCTACTCTGCAAGCCTGTGGCACCAGCTAGAGCTCAGCAACTCAGCCAGGCAATCTTCTGTCTCAGAGGTGGAGGAGAGCCAAGGCCCTGGGCTCCTGACAGGTGTGTGACAGAACAGGGCATAGTTACTTGTCTCCCAGGTGTCTGTGTGCTTTCCACAGTCACAGTACAGAGTGGGAGGGGACCTGAGCAGCTGGGCTTTGCTGAGACCAAGCCAAATGAGGATTTAGGCAGAGAAGGTATTCTTTTTTGAGAGTAGAGGAGGTGGAGATGAATGTTCTGCCTGGTAGCTTTCTCAGCCTGCACTGGCTTGTTTTTCTATCTAAAGCTGGCAGAACCCAGACCACCATGGATCCTCAGTGACAGAGGCTAGAGGAGAGGAAATGGCTCTTCACTGGGTCTTCTGGCTCTGTCCTTGGACCTCTGCCTCTCGCAGCTGACCGAAGTGGTCTGGATTTGCCCATTCTGTCACTGGAGTTAGCAGTAGGATTGCCAGACCTAGGAAATAGAAGTATGAGAGACCCACTTAAATTGGAATTACAGATAAACAAAGAATAATTTTTTAATACAAGTATATCCTATGCTGTGGTTGTATTTCATATTACAACCTTACTGAGTAAGGACTGACCTGATTTTGCTTCCCTCTGGGGCATGGTTTCACAGTGCCCCTTTCATTTAGTAGATGCTTATTGAGTGCCAAGGCTATGTCAGATGTTGCTCTGGGCACTGGAGATACTGCAGTGAGCAACAACAGGCAAGAGTTCCTGAACTCGTGGAGCTTACATTCTGGTGGGGGTAATAGGTAATAAGGAAGATACGTATGTTAGGTGGTGGAAGTGATAAAGAGGAAAATAAAGCAGGGAAGGAAGATGGAGAGGGATGGTTCAAACCTGAAAGAGTTGAGAGCGATTGAGGGGATAAGCCAAATAGACATTTGCAGAAGAATTTTGTAGTCAGAGAGCCCCACAGGCATCAAAGCCCGGGAGTGCCTGATACGTCTGAGGACTGGTGGGCGTCCATGGCTTGGGGAGGGGCGCCAGCATGGAGGTCATGGCTTAGCTCTTGCAGAGTCTCATAGCCCTCTCTGTAAGGATCTGGGCTTTCACTCTGAGGGGCAGTGTGATCCGATTAGGTTTTGAAAGGATCACCGGCTAATGGGTAGTGAAAGACTGAAGGCGAGCCTGGGCCCAGGTCTCCCGCCCTGTCCTCGGGGGTGGGCCATGGGATATGACACCTGCATGGCATTTGGAATAGAAGGATGTGCCACCTGGACACAGCATCGCCCTGCTGGATCTTTGATTTCTTTTGGCTTTTTTCTTTCTCATGTGAGGGACACTTTCCTACTCAAGAAAGGGAAGGGTATGTTGCAATTATCCACCCCCTTTTTGCCAACCATTGTGTGATGTACCTGGATCAAGGGACGGTCCCCGAATGGTTCCTGTTAAGCTTTGGAGAAAGTAGCAGTGTGCTGGGTATCACATACCTGGAGCTTTAGAGCCTTCTGAGACGCTAATTCAGTAAAAATACATCTTTTTTTGGTTAGTGTTGAAGGAAGTTGTGTTTTCATTTGGCGGATTAAATTTAAATTGTTCATGAGAGCCAAAGAGCTTAAAAGCATTTCTTTATTTTCCAATCTTTGAAAAGTAGAGAAGTGAGCTGGCTATATAATATAGAACTTTTTCTGCTTTACTTGATCAAAGCAGTCTGATTTAAAATCTTAAAGCCAACATAGTTCACATTTATAGCTTAAGAATATAAAAACTAAAGAATATATACATTTAATTTCATAAAATTATGTTTTTAGGAGAAAAATGCTGAGGCTATAACATCTTGGCTTGTAACTAAATAAAATTATTTTAAATGTCAGCCAGTTTTGATGATGAGAGCTATAATTCTAATAAATGGCAAATATTTTCTAGATATCTTTGACATGATACTCTGGTTTCTCTTCAGACTGTATTAAGCTTCCCCCCCCACCCTTTTTTTGAGACGGAGTTTTAGTCTTGTCACCCAGGCTGGAGTGTAATGGGGTGATCTTGGCTAACTGCAACCTCTGCCTCCCGGATTGAGGCGGTTCTCCTGTCTCAGCCTCCCGAGTAGCTGGGACTACTGGCACCCAGCACCACGCCTGGCTAATTTTGTATCTTTAGTAGAGACAGGGTTTTCCCATGTTGGCCAGGCTGGTCTCAAACTCTTGACCTCAGATGATCTGTCCACGTAGGCCTCCCAAAATGCTGGGATTATAGGCATGAGCCACTGTGCCCGGCCAAATCTTTCACCTTTTACTAAATATATTTGACAAGCCTTTTGACTGAGAGATAGTATACTGGTAAATTAGCTTTGGTAATATTATTAACAGATCTGTGAATTTTTGGTACATCCACAAAATTCACTTGAAAAGAAGCAAAAATGAAACCTTTAAAAAAGCATAGTGTACACATTTCCAAATATGAAAATGTAGTACTTCCAGAGTTGTGAGGTATATATAAGACCTAGTCAATATTTAAAGTAAGAGCAAAGCAGACTTTTTAAAGGGACTGTCTTGTACAATATCGTGCCCTTGGGCGCTGACAATATGGAATTACAGGGGTGATCTGTGTAAAAAATATTGAGTAAATGGGGCCTGGCTGTGTTGGTCAGGCTGGTCTCAAGCCCCTGGCTTCAAGTGATCTTCCTCCCTTGGTCTTTCAAAGTGCTTGGATTATAGATGTGAGCCACCGCACCTGGCCCCAAACTGTCTTTATGTAATTGAGACTCCTACACACATAATAAGTTGAGATTTCATCACCTCAGGTTGGAATTAACATTGTTAAAAGTACATGCACTTCAGAGTTAGAAAGATCGAACATTAGTACCTCTAGGTGTTGTATCATTTTGATTTTAATAAGTCTCCTATGTAAAATGGGGACGACGACACCTACCCTGCGGACTGGTTGTGCCGGTTAGATGAGGTAACCTGCGTTGGTTCCGTAGACAGTACCTGACACACAGTAAGCTCTCAGCACATAGTCGTTCTGATTAGCAGTGCTTTTATTATGTATTTTTATTATTTTTGCTATATTCATGAAATGTATTTGAAAAGAAGCAAAAATAAAACACATTTTAAGAGAGTACAGTGACCTGAGCTAGAGTATCCAGTTTCTGTTGGCTAATGATTTCCGGGGCCATCCAAGTTCAAGTTTTGAGTTTGTAGCCAGCATCTTTTGAATACCTTGAGAGAGGGAGCAGACAAGAAAGAGTTTGGCTCAGAATAGGTAGGAGGTGGGAACCTAGAGTCCTGGTGAGTGTGCCTTTTCACCCGACATCTCCCTCCAGATGGCTGTTCAGCCAGGTTGATAATTAGCATCAACAGATGCAAGCTGAGAGCCTCCTGGGCTGCACGTCTGCAGCACGGATATGTATCGAGAGAAGCATGCAGCATGTGGAAGCCCGAGTTCAGTTGGGTTATATGGCTGGGCTCAGCTGGGCCTGTGGAGGCATTGCTCCGAGTTGGGCCTGCCTGAGTCTCAGCTGGTGCACAGACACTGCCCTACAGCCCACGATCTGCCCAGGGGGCTCAGCGGAACAGACTCACCTTGGTGGGGGGCTGCAGCTTCCAGCTGCTTTGCAGCCTCTGTCAGGCCAGGGCTGCTTGAGTCCTTGCTCTGCTATTTAAATCTATCACTCGTTGGTGACAGCTTTCTGCCTAAGCAGTGGCAGCATGTATGTATGCTACAGGTTTCAGCTCATTACCTCAGTAAGGCTGTTCTTAGGCTGCTGGTGGGGGGAAAGGCCAGCCATGCAGACTGAGGCGCCATCCCCAACCCTCTATTGGCAGTTGCTGAACCTGGGCAGAGAGTGACCTTCAGTGCCTGCTGCCCGCCCTTCAGAGAACCTGTCTGCAGCAGGGCCAGAGCCTAAGGTTTTGTTTTCTCCCAGCTTGGTGGGACTGCGATACTTGGACATGGACATCAAGGAGATGTGGGCCCTGCCATTCTGGTTAAGTGGGCCTTGGGCAAGTCAGTTTACTTCTTGGTGTTCATTTCCTCAGTTAATAGGTGGTGAACTTTTCAAGGGCGATTAACATGTCATCTTTATCTCCATATCCCTTGGACATAGTAGGTACTCAGTAAATGACAGCTTAAATTTGTAAGATGAGGATGATTGGACACATCGCTAAGTTGTACTGGGCAGAGACAATGAATGTAATTCTGTTAAACTTTGACAAATGGGAATAATGTGAAGAAACCCTTGTATTTCCCAGGTTTGTCCCCCATATCTCCAGTATTAAAGAATCTCAGACAAATGGGGACTTAAAAAGGAGTTCATTTGTTTATCTTTATTTACTGATTCAAACTTTTACTACCTTTGCCAGTTGATCTAAACAGACATCTCTATTTGAGGCATCTTATATATAAAAACGTATATAAATAGTCAAGAAGCACATGAAGGCATACTTAATGTAATTCGCCATTAGGAAAATGCAAATTAAAACCCCAGCGAGATACCCTGTCATACCCTCCGGTGACTGTGGTCAGAGAGACATTAACAAGTGTTGGTGAGGGGGGCAAAAACAGAAGCATCATGCATTGCTGATGGGAATGTAAAATGGGGCAGCTTCCTTGGAAAGCAGCCTGGCAGTTCCTCAAAATGTTAAACATAGAGCACTTCTATTTCTAGGTATTTAGCTAAGAGAAATGAAAACATATGCCCACACAAAGACTTGCACGCACATATTTCACAGTAGCATTATTTTTATAGGTGCATCTGAATGCCCTGGTCTGTTATGGACTGGATGTTAGGATGCCCCATAGAGGAGATTTTCCAGGGATAGCTACTCTCCTGTTTGTCTTCTTATATGTTGTTTATTCATAGGAAATGCCAAGCTTTTGGCCTCTCTAATTTATAACTTTCAGAGAACAGCTTAAGTTTGGTTTGTGTTTAAGGAAATTCAGGAAGTCTCTTGCAGGGCTTCTGTAGAAACCTTTATCAACTAAAGGTATCTGGTGTTTCCCAGACTTTTCACTTCTGCATTCCTTGTACTTAGCAGGGAAGGACCTCTTCTTGTTATGATGTGAGTTACTCTCAACATTTCAGGCTTTTGAAGATTAATTCCTGATCTGAGGGAAGATTCTGGCAGTACTGGGATATCTTTAGAAGGCACTAAGGGCCTTGTCAGTTTCTGGGGTGGGCAGGTGCTTTTTCTTTCTTTCTTTCTTTCTTTCTTTCTTTCTTTTTTTTTTTGAATTGCATTTTAGGTTTTGGGCTACATGTGAAGAACATGCAAAATTGTTGCATAGGTACACACATGGCGTGATTTGCTGCTTTCCTCCCCTTCACCTATTATCTGGCATTTCTCCCCATGCTATCTCTCCCCAGCTCCCCACCCACCACTGTCTCTCCTCTATTTCCCCCCAACAGACCCCAATGTGTGATGCTCCCCTCCCTATGTTTATGTGTTCTCATTGTTCAACACCTGCCTATGAGTGAGAACGTGTGGGGTTTGACTCTCTGTTCTTGTGTCAGTTTGTTCCACAACGTTTGAACTAACTTACACTTCCACCAACAGTGTAAAAGTGTTCCTATTTCTTCACATCCTCTCCAGCATCTGTTGTCTCCAGATTTTTTAATGATCGCCATTCTAACTGGTGTGAGATGGTATCTCAATGTAGTTTTGATTTGCATTTCTCTAATGACCAGTGATGATGAGCATTTTTTCATATGTTTGTTGGCCTCCTGTATGTCTTCTTTTGTAAAGTGTCTGTTCAGCAGGTGCTTCTTATAGTCGTTTCTATGACTAAGATACCTGATCAGCAGGCTTTTTTTCCCTGGCTGTAACTAGTGATAGGTTGCAGGTGGGTGCTTGCAGGGGTGGAACATCTTAGAGGTGTCTGCAAAGTTTAGGAGTCAGAGAGCATCAGTGTCAAGGACAGGACTTCTTGATTGAGATTTGTGGCCAATGTAAGTCAGTTCTCTAATATTTTCTTACGTTTGAGTTATTAGCTCTTACTATAAGTAAATGATAAAGGAGTAAGGGAAAATGCATCCTTAATAGGCAGAATAAAGCTAAGTGGCCATAGAAAGGCCATAAAAAGCCCAAGGAAGCAGCTCTATTTATTTGTAGAACATAGGTGAAATGTTTATTACATGCAAAACAAATTAAACCAAAACATTTAAATGTACCACAGTATATGATTACAGAAACTGGAAAGATCTAGGAGTAACAATAACAAGGGAACAAATGAACTAGACATGGACACTAATCTCCCCTGAAACTAAGATAGGTGGGCACGCAGAAGTGCTTCAGGGATGGGAGGTCAGGCTGCAGGGTGATGGACATTGGGCATGTGCCTGGGACACTCCTTGAGGTACATGGGGACTATTTGAGATCAACTTCTCTGATTAGAAAGTTGTTTGGTGAGTACCAAAATAGGACAAAAGTGAGTGAGTGTTTTTAAGGGAGATTTCTCTCAAGCTCTGTTTGGTAGATAAATAATAACTCTCTGTTCTGGAATATTTTCTCTCTAGGCCACTGTCATTGACCTCTCAAATGCTTGAGGGTGAGAAGGGTAACGATAATGTAAAAGTATCAAGAAAAGAAAAGTAAAGGGAAAATAGTAAAAAAAAAAAAAAAAAAAAAGAGAGAGAGAGAGAGAAATTCCATATAGTCCAGCGAAGAAGTTTTTTTGACCTAGATATAAAAATTCAAGCAAGTCTGAAATCTTGTTGCTTTTCTCTTCAGTTTGTCTTCTTTGATATAAGCCTGTTTATTCATGTCTGTATGATAACCACTGACACTTAAATGTGAAGTTCTCAGGACTCTACTCCATTGTCCTATTAGAAGTCCTGGTTTTAGAACACATAGTCTGGATATGTACAGCCTGTGGGTGCTATGAGGATTAAATGCGCTATACGTAGTAAAGCTAACCAAAAAACATTGGTTATGGGCCAGGTCTCAAAGTCTTAAAAAAATGAGCCGGGCAGGGTGACTCATGCCTGTTATCCCAGTGGTTTGGGCAGCTGAGGCAAGAGGATTGTTTGATGCCAAGAGTTTGAGACCAGCCTGGGCAACATAGCAAGACCCCATCTCTACAAAAAATAAAAAAAACAATAGCTGGGAATGATGGCTTATGACTGTAGTCAGTGACTCAGAGGCTGAGGCAGCAGGAATGTTTCAGCCAGGAGTTCGGACCTATAGTATACCATGCTCACACCTGTGAATAGCCACTGCATTCCAGCCTGGGCAATATAGTGCGACCTTGTCTCTTTTTTTTTTTTTTTTTTTAAAGATTTTTGCCTATCATTGAAAATCTATGAAGTTGTTTTTTTAAATTTATAAATATATTCAACTGGTTGCCTATTTTTGAGCAATTAAAGTGGTTTTTCCCTACTACAAGTAACTACAGTGAATGTCCTTGGGTGATATATGTAATTATTTCTTTAGGACCAGTTCCAAGAAGTAGAATGGCACAGTTAGAGCATAGATTATTTTCTTTAAGAGCTATGATAATATTTCCAAATACCAGTGTCCACTCCACTAAAAAAGCATGAGAATGGTCATTTCCTCAGTCAGTGATCAATGCTGGATATTTAGTTTTTAAAATATCTTTGCTGTTTTAGAGGTAGAAAATACAGTTTATTTGATTTTTATTTGTGATAACAGCTGAGCTTAAGTAATGACATATTTTATTACGTACTGTGTTTGTTTCATGCAGTATCTGTTTAGTATTTTGTTCAGTTTCTCCTTTAAAGTATTGTCTGTCTTACCAGTTTGTAGGACATTGACTGTTTTCATTTTCCTTGCATATACCTCAAGTTTGGCATTCCATTCATTAAAAAAAAAACTCCACCATTTTTAGATACCCACTGACATGGTGAAGTAAAGACATTGTTAGGAAAAGGGCGTGTAGGATGTGTATCACTGAATCAAAAGAGAACTGTCTTGGATGATTTCTTTGTTGTCAAGCCCAGTGATTGTCTGTGAGGGAGTGGGATTGGTAGAGATCTCACTGATTGCTGACTGTCTAGAACTCATTTTCACATTGTGATCTGACTCCAGTTGTTCAAATCCCTTCCTTACTGGGAGAAGTCAGAGCATGGGATATCCCTTGAGAATATAAGTATTCTCAGAAGTATGTCAAATGCATTACTTTGAATAATTGGTTTTGGAACACTGGAGTGGTTAACAGAAGCAGCTAGTTCATTCTTATGGCTCTGGAGTAAAATGGCCTTGACCTTTGGTCTACCCCAAATCCCTCCTAAATTTTGCTGGCTTTGGCTAACTCTGATAGGAAATAGCTATGGGAGAGAAGAAAGGGAGTAGAGCTTAGAGCCTATATTTTAAATTCTACCACTTCCAGGTATGAGCTGTGTGGCCCTGCACAGGTTACTTCATTCCACTTAGTCTCCATTTCTTAGGTTTCCTGTGATCCATTTGGCGTGTCCCAAGCACCCAGTATATGCTTAATTATTTTGTCTCTTCTCACCAGGTCTGGTCTGTGTCATGTTCATCTCTGTGCTCATTAGTGTGGTAGTCTCTTTGAGATTATCTGATAACCAAATGAATGGGGCCGAGTGTAACAGCTTAAATAAGAGCAGATACATTCTGAAGAGTCTGAGGAGTGAGAATAAACATTCTCTGTACTTACTGTTTAAGAAAGTAAAAAAGGAAAAAAAAAAAACCCTCATGGCATTGATGGATTTTGGGTAATCAAGGCCCTCTCTTTTTGACCCAGAACACCCTCTCTAGGTTACTGCGAGGGCCACAATGATGGTTCTGATTATTCCTCTCCAGGAGGGCCCTTGAGCTTTGACAGCATCCCCTAACCCAGTGTGGCGGGAGGTCTTCCTGTCAGAGCCTCCTGGGACCAGAATGGGCCTCTGGGGTGAGCCGGGCCTATAACTGTTCCCACTCATAAGGAGCAGAGTTGCTCCTGCGACGCAGCAGAAGTGTGTGTGTGTGTGTGTGTGTGTGTGTGTACGTGTGTACGCACCCATAACGGGCCCAGCTGCTGTGGCTGCAGCCCGTGAATGCCCTGAAAGAGGCCAGATGCCTGGACACGTCTCTCAGTAGCTACTTTTCCTTTAAGGGGGATGCTTACTCCCTGGTTCATTCCCTAGTACCTCTGACAAGGAACGGAAATCCATCCTGCCCTGATCAGCAGGGTGAGCACCTTCACCGCAGCAAGGGAGTTGCTAGTGTCTAATTGTCTTAGTTTCCTAGGGCTGCGTAACACAGTAGCATAAACTGGGTGACTTAAAACAACAGGCATTTATTTTCTCAACAGTTCTGGAGGTGAGAAGCTGGAGGTTGAGGTGTTGGCAGGGCCATGTTTTCTCAAGACTTCAGGGGAGGATCTGTTGTATGCCTTTCTCTTAAAGGCTGCGGTGTTGCCATCAATGCTTGGCTTTCCTTATCTCACAGCTGTGAACTTCAGTCTCATGGTGTTCCCTCCTAGGGTCATCATCGCGTTATCTTCTTGTAAGGACAATTGTCATGTTGAACTAAGGAATCACCCTACTCCAATATGACATTGCCTGATAACATCTTGAATGACACCATTTCTAAATAAGGTCAGATTTGAAATATTGAGGGTTAACACTTCAACAAACCTTTTTGGGGCATGGAATTCAACCCATAACCCTTATGTTGTATACAAGGGTACAGGTTTAAAGGGGGTCAGTAATTTGGGCAGGGTCACAATTAGGAGTGTTGGGACCAGGATTGGAACTCAGGCCAGTTCTCTTTCTGCTAAACTTTGGTGGGTCAGAGTCCGCTGGAGGGCTGATAATTAAGACTGAGGCTCAGGCTTTATACTCTTGCTCCTCCACCTGTGATCCATGCACTAACTGGCAGCATTAGCATCACCTGGGAGCTTTTGTTTTTAAAGAAATGCGGAGTCTCAGGCCCCACCACCCACCTACTTTTAACAAGATCATCAGGTGATTTGGGTGTGCGCTCAGGTAGATGAAGCACCTGAGTCGGTATATGCTGCTTCTCAGTCCTGATTGCATATTAGATTGCTTGAGAATTGTAAAAGACAAAACATAGATAACAGTGATGACAGCCTTACCCCACACTGTTGAATGAGATCTCTGATGAGGTGCCGACGTTTATATTTTTTAAAAGCTGCCCAGGTTATTCTGATTCACGGTGCGAGTTGAGGAACACTGTGGGGCTGGAGGTGCTCGTTTCTGGAATATCCAGAGACTTCAATACTGAGGCTGAAAATTCTTTCTGCACAGGGTCTTCTTTTTATTTCCATATTAGTGCAGAAACTGTGCCTGGCGGGTAGTGTGTGGAATTTATTTCAGAGAATGCAGAATGTTATATAGCAAAAGCGATCACACTGCATTTCTTTTCTGACTTTACCTCCTACACACACTAAGTATGGGGTAGCAACCTATTTGTCCAACCTCGGAGCTTGAGAGAACATGAAAGGTAGTATGGAGACAGTCAGTGTTTGTTGAATTAAATTGAATAGCAAAAACCATAGGAGATCAGCATTGTTGATCTCACTGAAATGTATCATTTATAGAGAAGCTATTGTATTACTTTGGGATACAAAGTAATACAGAAAGAGTTGCAGGATAGAAGACTGCACAGTTTAGCAGTTCTTAGCCTGGGTGAAATGGCTTATGCCTGTAATCCCCGCACTTTGGGAGGCTGAGGCGGGCAGATCTCTTGAGCTTAGGAGTTCGAGACCAGCCTTGGCAACATGGTGAAACCTGTCTTCACAAAAAATACAAAAATTAGCTGGGTGTGATATCATGCACCTGTAGTCTCAGCTACTCTGGAGGCTGAGGTGGGAGGATCACCTGAGCCCAAGGAGGTTGAGGCTTCAGTGAGCCATGATCACACCACCTGACTGCCGCCTGGGCAACAGAGTGAGACCCTGTCTCAAAAAAAAAAAAAAATAAATAAATAAATAATAAAAGATATTTAGCAATTCTTGATATATCAGTAAACATGGAAGAGTTTTTGGAAGTTCTGAGAATAAAGTGAGAGCAACGCTTAATACCTACAGATGCATTTTCTGCTGTAGGTTTGTGCAAAGGATCACCATTTCTATTCCAAATGGTTGTCCCTTCATCAGTACAACACCCCATACATTGCAAATGGAATTCTCAGCTGGGCGTGGTGGTGAGCACCTGTAATCCCAGCTACTCTCAAGGCTGAGGCCGGGGAATTGTTTGAACCTGGGAGGTGGAGGTTGCAGCAAGTCTCTTGAGATAGCGCCATTGCACTCCAGCCGGGGCAACAAGAGTGAAACTGCATCTCAAAAAAAAAAAAAAAAAAAAAAAAAGGAATTCTCCAACTTCTCTTTTGTTTTCTGACTTGCTTTTTTGCGTCCGTGTATCCCATCTACTATTTTTTAAATGACCCCTTGTCTTTGAAACTTCTTATTTGATTTACCCTGTAGGGACTGATCGAGTCCCTTACTTTTCCAGTCTCCTTTAGGACATCTTCTGTATGTTCATTTTTCCTTAACCCGTTCTTATTATTCAAACTCTAATTGCCTGATACCTGGATGAGTAGCTATGCTTTCCATTCCTGCAATGGAAATTAAACTTTAAAAATTATATGTATATATAAAAAAAGCCCTTTGTACAGGGTACAGGTTTAAACATATCAACTCTACCTATATTTCTGCTTTCATCTTGCACTACTGCCCTGGTGGGCTCGCTCCAGCTACACTGTTGTTTTTACCTTTTCCATGGTTGCCTCCTGCACACATGCCCTGTGGTTGGCCCCCATTGCTGATTGCTGATTGGAGGTGATGCATACCCATCCTCTGTGCTTTTCCTGTCTTTGGAGCTTCCAGTTCCACCCCCATCAGGTCTTTCCTGACTGCTCAATTTTGCCTTATTTTTCTCTCTTTTCCGTCTGACTGGAAGAGAACTCAACTTCTCGAAAACCTTTTCATGAACTCTGTTGTGATTTCACTTATATTGACTTTTAACGTATAATATGCTGCTGTTCTGTTTCCTCAGCTAGATCAGAAGCTCTCTAAAGATAGGGCTCCCTTGGTGTTAAACTGCCATCTTCAAGGTCTGGAACTTGATTTCTCTTTTTATGCCCCCACAACAAGGCACTCCTGTGCACACAGTAGGAACTCAGTGCCTGTGGTTGAGTAAATGCGTGAAGGAAATTGGAACCTGTGTTGGGTATTTTTATTTAAATGTGTAAAACAAGAATGCCTTATGATGTGTATGCCAGAAGTGAAATTCTCATCTGTAATTACCAATGAAAAAAACACCTTGTATTTACAGTTGAGTTTGGCACCAAATCAGCCCTGGTCTCTCCTTCCTTGGTACAAATGTTGTAAAACTCTAAATGCTGCGTTTCCATAAAAGGAGCATGCATTTCTGTGGAGGTGGTGATTAATGCTGGATGTCTTTGGGCGGTACCATCCTACTTATGAGGGAAGCAGTGCTGTTCCAGGCTCAGTCTATGAATTGGTTTGCCTTTCTCTCCTCCTTTCCTGATCCTGCCACCCAGAAAACAAACAAACAAACAAACAACAACAAGAAGAACCCCTGGCATTCCGCCTGCTGGCACCCTGTTAGGATAAAAAGATTGAAACACTTGGTATCTGTTTACTCACTCAGGTGAAGTTTGAGATGTCCTACTAGGCTTTTGTTGGCTATAGACCCATCAAAATTTCATTGAATAGGTGTTGTGGAAACATGAGAAATACGTGTTTATCATAGTTTGTTTATTTACTTACCTGTCTGTCAAATTAGAAAAGTGCCAGGCATTTATCTCAGTGTTTTACAAATATTAACTCATTTGAATTTTATAACCACCCTGAGACTTGGGTAGTTTTCTCTGATTAACCCACTTCACAGATAAGGAATCTGGGCACAGAGCACTTCCGGGCTTGGTAATAGTCACATGCAATCCTTTCCCTAGTTCTTAGCCTGCAGTAATTATTCAGGTAATGAAATGTCTGTGATTCCCAGTTAGATGTCTAGTTCAAAAAGGCTTTTGTTTCTATAAATTATTCTGGTTTTTTTTATGGTCATGGCTGTACTTGTATTTCCCTCTGAAAGTGGCAGAAGATGAGTGTATGTGTTCGTGTATGTGTCAGCATTTTAACACCTACTAAAAAGAAATCTCCTACAGTGCTCTACAGTTTATAATTGCTTTTTCAGATATTATCTTCCTTAGTCCAGCAGTGCTGGTAAGAAGAGTTATTATTTATTTCCATTTAACAAATGCAGTAAGTGGCTTAGAGAGGTTAAGAGACTGAACATATCCTTAATGTGATTAGTACATTGGAATTTGAACTCAAGTCCTCTTAATCCTTTGCTCTTCCAAGCTGTTATGCTGCTTGTAAATTGGGAAATTCTATAGTCTGTTTTTCTTGAAGTTCTTTGTTTTTCTAACTTCCATCGAAATGATTTTTTTTTTTTTTTAATAATATCCCAAGCCTGTATGGTGGAAGGTATGAAAGTAGAGGGGTTGAGAATGCAGTTTTTTTGAAAGATTATCAGATGTCACAAGAATTTTTTTTTTTCTATTTTTCTTTGATAGCAAAAGAGCAAAAATTTAGCAGAATTTATCTTGTTATATTTGGACCCCAGGGGAATAAGTACATGATGGTAATAATTAAATACAGTTTCCATTAAGGGGATGTTCTCAGTTTTAGCTGCATAGGCTTAGAAAGCTGGGTGAGAGAAGGCTTTGAGGAGAGAGATGAGAAGTTGGAGAGCCTATCTGTCATGCCAGCACACCGTGTCTGCACGTGGTGACCACTTGCACCTCCAGAGCCAGTCTCCCCTAGGCAAAATCCTGCCCCTAGGCAGGAGAATGAATGAGTCAGAGCTCTGGGTCCTGAGCCCATTTTACCTCTTAACTTTGTGATCCTGCATAAATGATCCAAAGGCTCTGGACTGCAGTAGAGTTCAATGTAGCAGGCTTTTATCAGACAGCTATGTGCCAGATACTGTGGTAGGTGTTCCAGATAGAAATACAAATTAGATAAGGCTTCTGCTCTTGGATGGTTCTCATACCAGCTGGGGAGACTGACAGGAAACACAGCGATGGTTCCTGCTGTGTTAAGAGATTTGTTCTGAGGGCTGATAAGGGAGGGGGAGGTAAAGCACATCAATAGGTGCATTCTACGAAGGTGCCGATTCAAGGTCAGCTTCCCTTCTCCTGACCCCTGTACTTAGCACATAGAGGGCACTGTAGGGAATGCAATGAAAGTGAATGGTGACCCCCCTCCCCCCAAAAAAGAGCCTTGGGGCGGAGCCATGGTTTCCTTCTCTGGGGTGAGAGTTGTCTCCTCTCTGGGAATACTGTGGTGGAGCCTGTCATCTTCCCTTGCTCCCATCTCTGCTCCCTACCACGCTGTTCTTTTCCTGGCATAAGACTAACCTCATAGATTTGGTAAGAGTTCTATGTAGTTGTCTTCATTTTTGGCCCCAGTCTAAGTGCCCCTTGTGAATGGGGTTGGTTGCATCTTTGTGTTCTCAGTGTCAGCACCATGCCTGGCACAGAATTGATGGTTTAAAAATTCTGTTGCATGCATGGATGGATGGGGATTTCTGGAAGCACAGCCTGGAAGGAGCAGAGGAAGAAGAGATTGAAAGGAAGAGTGAGATGTCCCTGGGCAATGGCTGATGAAATTTAACCCAGGGAGGGAGGGGCTTGGGCTGAAAGCCTTATTAAAAAGCTGCCATCTGCAAAGCAAGAATTTAACTCCTTGGTTTCTCAAGAAAGGAGTTAAGTGTAGCCTAGAAATTAGGGCTGGATTTGAAAATTAGCCCCAGTTCTGCAATTTTCACCACAGTAAAAGCTTCTCCCATTACACATGGGTGATTGGTATTGATGGGCTGTTATGGACAGAGGAGGGTGCTAGGTTGGGGGGTGGAGAGGGCCACAGCTCAGAGTAAAAATCCCTTTTTTCTCTTCATGAGCTTGGCTGCAGACGTAGAAACTAGAACTACCAGCAGTTTGTACCTCATCTTAAAAGTAGTAAATTAGGGAAGGCTTTAATTACAATGATCTCTTGAGTACTTACTGTAGGCTAAGGGCCATAGGGAACACTTTAATTCACTGAATACTGTCAGTAACTCTGTGAAATAGATATTAGTATGCTTATTCTGCAGATGTGAAAACCGAAGCTCAAATAGGTCAGTATTTCACAGATAGTGCAATACTGAGTTGGAACCTTAATCTGAGCCTGGATGTATCTACTTCCAAAGCCCCATCCTCTTAGGTGGATTTTCAGTGATGCCAGAAGATGGTTAGACTTTCCTGAAGATGCTTATGTAGGTTGTCACCACAGAGTCAAACCAAGAATTGTATTGTTGTATTTCATTCAGAATCGTAACATCCTTAATCCAGATGCTGCCTCAGATAATGAAGGTGAGTTGCTCACGGGCTGTATTGATTGATAATTCTTAAGAGTGTGAAAAAAGAAAACCACTTGATTTTGTTTGGGGGAGGCAGAATGTATCACACAATAGCTTGGTTGAGTTTAACTTAATGTAGATACGTTTCGCGTAACTTGAAATTAGGCTGAGGGCTGAGATGGGCACTTGGGTCATGGTGGAGTGAGACAGAGTCCTCACTAGACTTTTTGATCACTTGAGGTGGTTATGCCAAACCCTGTTCACATTCACACTTGAGTTTTTAAGTATTTGTGAAGGGAATATAGATCTTTGGTTTGAACTAGATATAGCTCAAAGGTGACCCCTTCAGAACAGAGCGTTTTAGCCTCAGGGTACCAATTTAGCCTCTAAGGTAAGACTATATCTAAACCAGCCAAGTCTGCCTTGGGATGAGGTCAGAAGAGAAAAATTCATGTGATAAGTTAGATTACAATTGCGTTTCTTGTTATTTTTTTGAGTGACCACAATGTGTGGGACTTAGAAATATGGAATAATGATGGGCTTTGTTATTTCTTTTTGAGAAAAATCCAGTCACTTTATTTTTTTAACCTGAGAGACATGAATCCTGAAGGGGAGATTGATCTCTGCCCTTTGAACTTAACGCCTGTAAAGTAAAATATATACTTTAAAACGATTCGGTGTTTTCCCCACCCCACCCCTGCCTGATCCTGGTTGGATAGTGTTTTGTCTACAGGCAGGGTGAAGACCTGCTTAGGAAAGCGCCTCGCTCCTGGTGGGGAGGTATGAGGGGCTTGCTTCCTGTTAATCTGCATTCCCTGTGCCGCTTGCTTCCTTCCCTGAGAGGTACTGGGGGCCAGGTGTTAGGAATCCAGGGCAAGATGAAGAAAACGCAGTTTTGTCACTTCTTCAGGCATGTAGCAGAGCCAGCCGGGTCTCAGGTATTCCAGATATGAGCGATGTGCCGATTGCGCAAGGCTGGAAGCATTGCTCACTCAGAGATACCGAGGCCTGCCTGCCCCGAGCCCTTTGTTCTCCTGGTTGAAAGCAGTTAATTAGCAACTGTCTCCATAGCAACTCCCACATAGTCCAAAAACATTGTCTAGTTTTTCAGTTTAGCTTATCACACTGTTTACCTGAAGGGCTTTTCACTGCTCTGAGTCTCATTTGAGTTGGCGGAGTGCCTGTTGGGGAAGTGAATTGTCAAGATAGAAAAAACACCATGGTAGCAAGAAGCGGAGGAGACGTCTCCCTACCCAGTCCGACCCCGGCCCGGGATTCTGGGAAAACAGAAGTTGTGCCTGCCTAACATTTTCACCTGTATTTTTTTTTTGTTTTGTCACAAAACTGCCATTCTCTCCACCAAGCCCTGAATTGTGAGGATTTCTCCCCCTTTCCCCGAGAGGCTTTCTAAGCTCTTTAATATTCCCTGTTTATAGTACATTTCCATGATTAGTCATCTCGAAACCCCGAGTGTTCTCAGCTCCTGTACATTCGAGGAAATTTTACTTCCCTGAGGGTCTTGGCATTTCCGAAGGCCCTTGGATGAAGGATTATGAGTCTGAATGTGAATTAGTCACAGCAGCTTTGTTTTTAGGCCTAATGAGGAAGAGCTTTTTCTTGGTTTAAGTTGATTGGGTATGAGAAAAAGGCAACTTCAGGTGGCTTGTTCGTAAAATAGGAAGGGAAAGTATAGCTTTTCTGTAAGCCACGCAACCAAGATAATAATAATAATTTGCATAGTTTTCATTGATTAAGTGCAGGCTGTGTGGCCCTCCATGCTGAGTGTCATCTCGGGCTGTGCAGATAGAGGAGGATGCTCACCATGTTATCTTCCATGGGAAGATGGGAGGCAAGAGGAAAAGAAGACTGCATTTCCTGGGTGCCTACCATGTTTCAGTAGCTGAGCCAGCCTTTCACAAAACGAGGTCTCCTGTATCCTTTACCGCAAATCTGCTAACGATGTCCTCTAAAGTGTTTTAAAGATGGGAAACTGGGGTTCCAAGGAGTCGTTGCCTGCCCAAGGTTGTAGAATGATAATCTAGACCTGTTGCCTTATAGGGCGCCGTCACTTGTCCTGAAGCAGCGTTGTGCATTTGGTGGTGGGGTTAGGCAGTGTGTATTGCAGATTGTGGGGCTCTGGGAGACTTTTGCCAAGTGGGTTGGTGAGGATGGTGGTGTACGTGTGTAATCAGATCCCTAAGTTTATCTCAGGAAATCATGAAGCCTAGCTATTTTGCGATCTTTTCTTAGGCGCAGTGATAAAACAGTATAATTTAATTTTGAGGCATGTGCATCAGAACAAATGTAATTCTCTTCGAAGTATTATCTTGGAAAGACTGTGCTTTGTGATGTTTCCGTTCTTCAGACCTTTTTAAGGAAACTTTTTGGGGTAAGTGCCTTCCCAACTTGTAAAATAATGTCTTTGAATGACTTCAGCAGACCATTCTTGAGCATTTAACTCCCCTTAATATGAGCAGAAAAGTATGGCTTTTCCTTCGTGGTGATTACTTGGACCTAGCATGGGTTCACTAAGAAAAAGTCACTCCAGGCTAGCTTCTTTTCTTTGAGAACCTTATTAAAGGCTGAGTGCTGTTGCTCGTGCCTGTAATCCCAGCACTCTGGGAGGCTGAGGCAGGTGGGTCACAAGGTCAGGAGTTTGAGACCTGCCTGGCCAGCATGGTGAGACCCCATCTCCACTAAAAAAAAAAAAAAACAACAAAAACAAAAACAAAAAATTAACCGGCATGGTGGCATATGCCTGTAGTCCCAACTACTCGGGAGGCTGAGGCAGGAGAATTGCTTGAACCCAGCAGGCAGGCAGAGGTTGCAGTGAGCCAAGATTGCGCCACTGCACTCCAGCCTGGGCGACAGAGCAGGACTCTGTCTCAAAAAGAAAAGAAAAGAAAACCTTATTAATCTATTAAGCAAAAAACTGTAGTTGATACTATGCATAAACCAGAGCTTTGATCTGCTTTTTAATCTTATCTAAAATATGTCAAAAATAAATTTGTTGTCTAAATTTTTTGTCTAAATTTGTCAAAAATAGAGACACAGACTGAGCTGAACGCAGGAACTATGGTCTGAACTGCACCTAAGGGTGACACACAGGTGTTGTAATGGGAGATCAGTACTATGCGATTTTTGTTGACTGTGCGATCACAGTGAGTTTGTGATGTGGCTTCTGCAGAAGTGAGTGTCATCTCGGGCTGTGCAGATAGAGGAGGATGCTCACCATGTTAGAGCACGCTTGGGGCCAGCAGTTGTGTTTTCCTTCTTTTGCTCCTTCCCTCTCTCCACTATACTGTATAGCAGGTACCTTTCTATGTATTGGGATGCAAAGGTGGACAAAAGAAAGCCCCTTTAGCAAGAAGGTAAAAATTGTGGGGGCTTCTTCAGAGGTCAGCAACCCAGGTAATAAAGAGAAGAAACCACAAGTCAAACAAAATCATTCAAAGGATGGGGTGGGGGGAGTTGGTAGTATTTGCGCTGGTGTAGAAAAGACTCTTCAAAGACATAAGTTGTTTTAAAATATCCAAAAGATACTCCTGGATGAAGAAGTAGCACGTTGAAGCAGCACGTTTGTCCAGTAGACTCCAGCTGTAATGGAAGCATCTTAAAAGGCAGTCACATTTCGGCTTAATTATAAAAAGATATTCTTGAGTAGTCCTGCAAAGGTGGACTGGCCTTCTGCTTTAGGATATAGTGAAAAGTATTGAAGCAGGGATCGAAAGACCATGTGGTGGCTTACTGTGAAGGTCAGCAGTATAATGAATCCTTTAAAATCTCGTCATAAAAATTGTATCGGTGAGCAGGCATGTCATCTTCCTGCAAGACACATGGTAGTAATGAAGGAAGATACAAACCACAGTTAACGTGCCTACGTTATATTATTTATTTATCTCTTTTGAGGGTAACTGAATATAATCAATTTAGAGGTGTTAGAACATTTGTAACTATAGTTTGTGAGATGGGCAATTTTAACCTCAGGAAGTCTTCAGAATCACAGCCCGGGTTCAGTTCACTGTGGTTGTTCTGTCATAATTATATGTTATGGATGTCTAATTCCTTTTCATATCTAGAAGTAAAGATCTTGTAACATATCCTAACCAACATTAAAACAATATTTTTATAAAAATGATCTTTGATGTAGAACCATAAAATTAGGGCCTTAGGTCTCTCCAGGTTGAATTTGCCCTTTTTATTTGCAAAATGCTCAATCCCAAATTGCTATGAGTGATAGACATAATAGTGACCTTTTTGCTTTTGATAGTTAGGCATCATAGCGTTAAGACAACTCATGGAGTTTTAAAAATTGTGTCCATGTCTACGATATCAATGTGTGTGTGATTAAATAAAGATTAGTAGGTAGAGAAACCAGTTGAAGCATCGACTGGTACACCTTGTACCTTCCAAATAATTGATCTATTTAAATTAAGTCGGTTTGACAGCTCCATTTGTTGCTTCTCTAGATTGATTAGGTGGTTTTATGCTGTTTGTTTTATTTTTTTTCACTAGGAATTTTGCTAAGTGTTTTTAATGCCTGAATTGGCAAACTGGTTTATCAGTGTTGGGGGTCTGTGTGAGCTTTTCATTAGTCCATTTGCAATGGCAGCACTTTCATGTTTGAATGTAGACAAACCTGGCTCTGCTGTTTATGGAGCCTGAGGCAAAGAGTATCAGTGGAACCTCATGTACTCTATGTTGAAATATTTAAAAGTTATAATTTGAGTTAATAAACTGTTAAATAAAATTTTCTCATCTCCTACTTTGACAAATTTACTTTCATAAAAACTCGGAACCCAGGTTTAAATTTGAAGGCCTGCCCCTCCTTTTCTTCCCAGGTTTAAATTTAAAGACCTGCCTCCTTTTCTTCCCGCGCCAGCTGCATCTTGTAACAGGTGCATATGGACACTATAGATTGCACAAGCAAACCCTCCTCTGCTTCCTCCTGTTAACAGGTGTCCCTGGGCCACTCTTTGCACAGAAGCGTCCTCATGCCAGTGACACAAGCTGCCCTTTTGAGCACAGACTCAGGGGAGTGGCCTGCACAGACCTTGGAAGTGGAAAGGGGTTCTTGGGCTGAGAATTCTGGAGTCTCGGGTCCTTAGTCAATGGTCTAAAAAGTATGAGGGGGTTAGGTGAAGTGTCCTCTTGCCCTGGGAAAAGGAGGAGGATGGCTAGAAGAAGATCAGAACAAGACCTTCTAAAGTCTAGGGCCCAAGTTGGACACTCTGGCCCAGGTCTAAGGACTGTACAGAATATGGATAAAAGCATGACTAACTTCCAACTGCCTTTCATACTTCTGAGCTTGAAACTGAGTAGTTACAACCAAGTAGTTGAGTTGGCCTAAGGAGCTTTGCCATTTAACCTCGTAAATGATCTAAACATTAACACGGTCTGAGAGTTGAGTAAAATATAAGTGAAATAGGTGATCATTGTCAGGTCAGGTTTGAATTCTCTCATATTTGAAATCCCTGCAACTGTGAAATTGCCTGTAAGAATTGAAGGCTGTGCTAAACAGTCAAACAAATTGGTAGGTTGGCTTCTGTAGGCAAAATCTTGAGGCTGTTTGGGGGAAAAATTATAAAATAAAACTAGTAGTATGTGGGTTGCAGTAAGAATCAAATATAATACAATTTTCTGGCTAAGCAAATTGCATTGCAGTTTGTTTTATTTTTAAAAATGATGTGAAAATACTGAGCATCACAGCACAGACAGAAATATTTCGCACCAGTTTTCACAATAAAATTCCCAAATGTGAAAGCTCTCCCTTTTTGCAAAGGTATTTGGAAGCAATAATGTTCGTGTGCATAGTTGAGTTGATCAGAGTATGGTGATTTTTTTTATCCCAGGAGGTTTTCAAGGAAAGTGCAGCTGGTCAACCTTCAGTGTTTTCTTTGCCACAGGGTATAGTTTTGTTTCTGTCAGCTCAAATACAGTCTTTTGGGAAACGAATTATCGGTAGGATACCTTAAAATGTGTTTGTGTTGTAACACAGCGTAGGAGGCAGTGTGTTCAATAGTTCAGTGTGGATACATGGGTTCTGAAATCACAGTCCTGGTAACCAAGTTCTGAAACTTAGTTTAATGTGGATACGTAGGTTCTGAAATCACAGTCCTGGTAACCTTAAGCAAGTTATTGAACCTTCTCTAAGTTTCAGTTTTCTCATCAGTGAAGTGGGTTGAATAATAGTGCCTTTGTTAAAAGGTAGGTGTGAGGATTGAAAAGTACAAGTGAAGAGCTTAGCACGTAGTTAACATTCAATAAATGCAAACTATTAATCACTATTAGCTCACTTGTATAAGGAAGGTCTATGAGTTTACATAAAGGTAACATTTTGTGGTAAGAGAACCTCTCCATGGTAACCTGTGTAAACTCCAGAGAGCTGCAAGGAAAATTACATTGTGAATGATTGGCCTTCTCCTGGAGTTTACCTATTAAAATGAAGCAGGTTGTGCTTTGAAGTGCTTGGCAGTGGCCAGTCCTGGGCAGGTGCTAAGAGTTGCACTGGGTCCTATGGTTGCTGTGTCCCCGCCTTCCATCCTAGGTAGCAGATGGTAGTCCTCACTCGTCTCTGAAGGGAGCTAGTAGCCCAAGTGATAGATGTGATTTGTTCCTTTTCTACAAAGTGGTTTTGAAGGATTTTCGTCTTTGGTATAAAACGTAAGAGGATGAATGAAAAATGGGAAGTTTTGTTTTTAAATGAATACAGTACACAGCCTCAGAAAATATGGGGAAAAGATGAGAAGGAAAATTATTTTTATTTCTAAATGCACTATTCATTCCACTTTCCAAGTAACTTGTGGCTGTCATTGTTTTTAGTGATTTATGCTTAAATAGTCTTCCTTGGGAATAATCAAATACTGGCTTCAAATATGGACAGGGAAATTACAAGTCATAGTAGGGTCTTAAAAGAATGCTTACAATGAACTTGGACGGGATGTGGAACAGGGCAGCAGACTTTCCACCAGGCGCTATTCCTGTGTCCTCAGCTCTACCCTGGAGCCTTCTCCAGTGGGGGCCCAAATGCACCACCATGATGTAAGAGTCTCACCAACTACTTAGTTTCTAGCAGCTCTCTTCCCTAAGCCTTACTTTTTTTTTTCCCCTGGCAAAAATTGAGACAATAGTAACCTCCAACGTGCAGAGGGTCTCTGAGAATGAAATCAGAGGCACCTAGCAACTGCCTGGACACTGCCAGCATGCTAGTGCCCCGCACCCCCCACCCCCCACCCCCCCCATTTGTGGGGAGGTGGATGATTTCGCTAGTCCCCAAGCCTCTCTTCTTTGAGACATTAGGGAAAAAGGAACCAGTGTGATTCGCAGAATTTCCTGAATGGGCACAGCTGCAACTTTTCTGCCTTTTCTCATCCCCATAAACATACCTCAAGGGCGTCAGTTATGTTTTCTTTTCCATTTTTGGTGTTGAAAAAATTACCCTTTCAGTTTTCCTGTCTGTAAAATGGGGAGAAGAATAGCTCCCATTTCATAAGGTGGCTGTGAGAACGTGAGAATACAGGTGACAGGCTGCATAGTTCTCACAAATGCAGTTGGAGTCTCTAGAAGGGGAGGAGAGGAGCTGTGAAATCCTGTTTTTAATTGGAAATTTTCATCCTGAGCCTTAAGGAAAGGAATGGGTTCCATCCCAAAGTAGAAACCAAAGATGTTCTTACTGAAAATGGCATAAGCACTGGTTTTCTTTCATGAGTTTGGTCATTATTAGAGTTAAGCCTTTCCCTGCATGGCAAGTGTGCATACATCTGCAGACCCTGAGGACACCAGAGTGGCAGGCTTTGAAGGGAGAGCAGCGGACACTCAGTGATGGTGCCTCTCACAGTCTAGCTGTGGCCCCACCAGGTCCCATAAGTCAGTACCTTAGGATTTGATGTCTTCAGCTTCCTGGTTCTTGTTCTTCATGAATTCCTGACCCTCCCCTTTACATAGTGATAGAGCCTTTATTTCCTCTCCGCTTGGAGGGATATTGCATTTGGAAGATTCAAACCCATTGCTGTCCCCATTGACAGGGAGCACGTTAAGGGTAAGGTGCTGCATTTCATTTCACTCATTGCTTGGCCCCCATTTCTGAAGCTGGATGCGTATCTTGTAGGCATTCAAGAAATGCCAGTTGCAAGAATATCACTGATGTAATTGACGTCTCTGTGTGCACACTCCTAGATCTTCAAAGACCGTGCTTCTTGGTCTAGCCATAGGAACCCTCCACCCCTGAGACACAGCCAGGACGTGGGGGCCCAGCCTTTCTTCACCTTCCTGGTAGTGTCCTTTTCAGAGGTAGGCATAAAAGGACAGTGCTGCCCCTCAAGCCTAAAGGAGGGGGCAAAACGCAGTGTCCTGTGCTTTGCCACTGGCTGGCTAGGCCACCGCGAAGGTCTGTGGAGACTTCTGTACACAGGAAAGGTTGATGAACACCTTTGGCTTCAGCTCAGCCAGAGGATCCAGGCTTTACCTTGCACGCTCCGAGCCCTATGCCTGGCAAGTCTGCCACATGGTTATAGAAAATTTCCTGAGGCACGAAGGAGGCTTCTCTGGACCAGCCGATGGGGAGGGGGTGAGGAGGTGTGGAGGAGGAAAGAAAGAAAACTCTTTCCGCATTCTTAAGTTCCTAGGACCAGGTGTGAGCTGTTTTAGATGTGTAGGAGCTTGGGAAGTTGGGAAGCATCCAGATGTATGGATGCTGGAGCATTTTCTCCATGGGGGTCTAAGCCTGGGAAAATGGCCAGATTCTACTCAGAGACACTCTCCCATTTCCTCAAACTAGGGATGTGCTGGGAGAACTCTGGGCTTCTTGCCCACAGGATAGCCGAGAAGCTTTTTTCTTCCCCTCTCTTGCTGAGCCCGATTTTCCTCCCTCTGTACTTCCCACCTCAGTCTTTGGAGTGTCTTTTTAGACTCGGGATTTCTAGTGACTTGAATGTTCTGTGCTTTCTGCTATGAATGCGACCTGTGCTGCACCCGTGGGTCCGGCAGTGTCCCTAGCAGTGGGATGCTGCCTAGCACTAGGGCTTTCATGCTGACGAGCACAGTGACTGATGTCATTGTGGGGGAGTGCCTTCTGTGGTCATAGAGGTCTTGGTCTTTAATGCTGTATCCTCCTCCCTGGCTCTGAGATAAATTCCTTTGGGCTGCTGACTCTTCCTCCTCTAGTGGCTGCTGGCAGTTAATACTCTTTTCCCTAGACTGGTGAGATGGTGGTTTTTTTTTTTCCCCTAGACTGGTGAGATGGTTGCTTTCATCTCAGCCTGTAGAGACTGGGAGTCATTTGGATGGAGGTGGCCAGAAGCCACTTGAATGTTCCATGGCTATAGAGGACATTGAGCATCCATTCTCTTTTTCTTACCAAATGCATACGGCCAGCCCTTTCCCTGGCTTATTGCATGATTCAAGTGGGATTAACCTCATTTGCAACTCTGGAAGGAGACCTTGATTGATATAAGCCTAAAACACCTGTGTCCACAGCGATTGATTGAGGGATGGTGCCTGACCAATCAGAGCCAGTGAGATAGAGGAGATATCTTTCTGGGGCTGCTGGGAAAGTAAAGCTTTCTTTCACTGAAGCTTTTGGAAGGGAATCACGCGTCCTGTGGATGGTGTAGTGCAAGGACGTGAGTTCTTTATGGTAGCAATTTTCTTTCATAAGAATCTTACACATGGGCAGGACTTGTCACTGGTTGGAACCAGTAAGTAACCTACTGGGAGGCAGATTGGTAATGATCCCATCTGAGCTGTTGGAACAAGATTTCTTAGTTAAATAAGCCACTAAGCTCTCTTACCCCTCCTTTGCTTAAAAGCCAGTTTGATCATTGTTTCTTGAAACATAGTAACTTGATATGCAGACCTTCCTCTTGTGAATTTGTTGGGGACTTTCCTACAAGGTCTTCTCCCAGGCCTATGTGAGGGCTAGGCGTCAGAATATGGGGAGCTAGGGATCCTCATGCCAAAGGAGCATGGAAACAAGAGTGAGGGCCAAAGTGGGGTGTCTGTGGTCCCTGGGGCAAGGCAGGTTGAGGTGGGACCCAGATGTCCAGGGAATCAGAGAGGTGGCCTTGCCCACAGTGTAGCTGTTTAACAGATCTGAATCCACTAAAGATCCCAGGATGGAGATGTAGGCTGTCAGTTATCATAGACTGTATGTGTGTATCTGGGTGGGGGTGGGGGTGGGGGTAGGGTGGTGTGTCCAGGTTCTGTCATGTCTGGGGTGGTATTGTAGATCTAACTTCTGCCAAACGGGCTCAGTCACACCACACTGGCAGGACATAGTCTCTTCCTATTTTGCTTTATAATGTTCCTGTCTCTTATGCTGAAAAGAGCTCTTGAAAGCCACTTTTTAGTTGCCTATACTGACACATACCTGTAATCGGATGGATTGTCTTAGCCAGAGCTAACCTCAGGTCTAGGGCTGTGCTCAGAAACACTGTCTTTATGATGTACATGGGCTTTTGAGCTCGTGGCTTGTGGTTGTGGACTGAGAAAATTGCTTCCTGGGTTTATAGAGGTGGTAGGAGAAATGACCCTCTTGCCACCACTTATTCAGTGATGCCTTCCTGGGATGATGCTTGGGGATGGATGTGACTGAAAAGATTTCAGGAGTTCATTGGAAGAATGCATCATAGCATGCATGACTGATCCCTATGTGGTATTATCATTATGAGAATCCCAGAAAGGTGACAGTTAAAAGAGTACTTAACTATTTGCCTGTCACTGGAGAGATGGACACACTGAACTTGTTAGTCATTATCCTGCAGTAGCTCAGCCTGATCTGAACAACAGATCTGTAATGAATATGATAGGGGACAGTAGAGGGACAGATTCACATTGACACACGTTTTAAAAAAATATTTAAAAGTAAACTTTTTTTTACCATAATATTACTGGTACTCATCTTCTTTCAAATAGAATGTCTAATATAAAACCAATCAAGTTTATCAGCAGAAGGCTTAATACAGTAGATGCTGGGAGCCCGTAGTTTTTCCTCAAATCCCTCTTGGTGCATGTGAATCCATTATATACTATATCTGAAATCAGGCCATACATCTTCACTGAATCACTCCCTTTGGGAAAGTCATGGCTCGGTGCTCTTCTGGGTTCAGGAACACTGAGCCAGAGAAAATCACTCCTGATGGTCATCTCTGCACCCAGTGTGATTTCTAATACAGTGAGAATTCAATAGAACAATACCTTCCTAAGGTATTAGCTAGACTGGGAGGAGGGCTAATGTGGTAGTAGCCTCCTGGTACAAAGGCGAGGGTCTGTGGTTAGTGACAGTAGTGTCAGTCTGAGCAGGGAGAATGTGAGTAGAATAACGGGTGTTCCAGATACTTCCAGTGAACTTTTATCAGTGAGCAGATGTGGCCCGGGAGGGCAAGCCAGACAGTCTAGCCAGCTTGGAGCTGGAAGGGAGGAGTCCAGTCCTAGGTCAGGATACTGTGCTGAGGGGGGTGGAGCTGTAGAGGTAGGTGGGCAAATTGGGGGCTCCCTGGGAGCCCTGGAAGCAGCTTCCACCACATTGGATGCTTGGGAATTGGAGGTGGAAGGATGCCAAGGAAGGTGTTTGGGTGTTTTTTCCTCTATGAAGTTATGGCAGTGCCATCTTCCAATCAGCCATCGAGAGAGATGCCTTTAAGAGGACCTCAAGTGAGCCCAAATTAGGGGGGATCACCAGGAGGAAAAGCTGCTGAGGTGGGTTGAGCACCATGGGTCATCTTCTGTCCTTCTGGCAGTCTTTGTGCGCTGGACACCCCAAATGTGGGCCTGGGAAAATAACATTTTCCATACTGTGAGTGTTTTTCAGTCTTCATAGTGGTGCTTTTGATAAGCAGTGTAGCATCAAAGCCAAGAACTGTGCCTTCTATTTCTGGAAATAAAATATGAGGAGCCAGGAGGCTTCTTTTGAGTTAAGAGCTGTGTGACTTCGTGTGAGCTACTTGAGTTCTCCCAACCTCAGTGTGCACCTTCTTTGCAGGGCTGTATAAGGATTCATTGAGATGCTAATGGGGACAGACTTGGCTCATGGTGGGTACTTAGTCCTCGTCAGCTTTCCTGCCTGTCTGCAGGGACGGCAGTGGTGCCAGGGGGTGGCGTGCTATGCTGCAAGTTCATCTGGGATCTCCCAAGTTGTGTTTGGATTTAGCTGGGGTGTGGTCTCTCCTCCTACACCTTGAGTCACCAGCCAAGGTGGAGGATAGAGGATGGGGTGCAGCCTGGGTCCAGCTGTCTCTTGGCCATGTTTGGGAGATACTGACCACAAGTCTGAGGTCCTGAGAAAAAGTGCCACAAGGAGGGTGTTTCTTTCCCTGTTGGCATAGCATCCAGGTTCTTGACAGCTGGACACAAACAAGCTGTTCTGGGAGCCGTGTCTTGTTCCCCTTCACCTCCTGCTTGCTGCCCGCCACGCTCACTGGTCCGCAGGGCTGACGTGTGGGGAGGAATGGAGAGTGGCCTCATTGACAGTGGATGTCATTGTTTGCTCTCTGTGGAAGGAGGATGTCTGGCCAAGGCCAGAGACCGTGCTCCAGGGGCCTGGGTGCCCTGGGAGTACATTTGAGCCTCTGTCCTCAGCGAGGGAGTCCTGGGCCACTGGGGCTGTGGCTGGGTGCTGCTTCCACTCTGGCTCTTCATGACAGAGTTTGTTTGCTTTGAAACAGAAGGTTGTAGGAACCGGAGCGTGTGCGGGGGCTTTGGCAGCACTGAAGAGGGGCAGCTGGAACCCTTGACCCCGCTCAATACCCGCTGGCCTGGCTAGAGCACGCTTCCTGGAAAGGAACCTCTGTTGCTGGGTGAGGGAGGGCACCTTTGGCTTTAGGAAGCCTGAGGGTCTTGTCTCTGTCCTGGCTGCCAAGGATCTGCCTAGTACCATGGAGGGGAAGACCAGATCGGAAGGGATTCAGAAGCCAAATAAATGAAGAGCATGACAGCACTTGAGAACCTTTGCGCATGTCATCTCATTTAATCCCCTAACAACAGCAAGAGTGAGAGGCTTAAACAGGTTAGGAAGCTTGTCACACCATGTGAGAGAGCCAGGAATTCTGATCTCAAGTCCAGCCATCCCTGACTGTCCCAGAGCTCGCTCGGGCACGCTCGTGCTCTCTCTCTCTCTCTCTCTCTCTCTGTCTCTCTCTCGGGGTGTGTGTGTGTGTGTGTGCGTGCGCGCGCGCACGCGCGCGCATGCACACACCCGTCAGTGGATGCTGCCTCCATGCAGGCAAGGCATATGCGTTTTTCTTTCATTATTCTCAGGAATAAGTACCTAGTGCAGAATGGGTAATGGGTAATGGTTGCTGACTAAGTGCGTAATGGAGGTGTTGCTGCTGATAAGCCTCAGTTGAAAAGGGAAAGATGCAGGCAAGCTGGCCAACATGAAAGCCAGGTTTTGTTTATAGATAAGAGTAGGTTTCATTCTATGGGCCCCAGAACCCCTGTCCCCAAATCCCCGAGAGTGTGAGTTTTAAACAGAAGCTGTGTTTATCTCCCCCAGTGGGCTGGAAGACAGGCCTGCTGGGACTCAGAAAGCTTCCCTCCCTTCCTTCCTTTTTCCCTTTCTTCTTTCCTCCCTCCCTTCCCAGATAGCTAGTCACTACCCTCATTTATAATATACCATAAATTATACTCTCCCTCCCCTAACTATTTGCATTTTGTTTTTGTTCTTCACATATTTTATTTATACTTGATTTTGGGATATTTTAAGTAATTTGAAAAATATAAATATTAAGTAGAGGAATCTGGAGAAAAGGTCACAGAAATGTAAGGGACCCAAGCTGCAAAAATGCAAAACACACTGTGTAACCGTGTATATGTGGACCATCCCTCTTAGTTAAAACTGGGCATGGGCATGACGTCATGCCCCTGGTTACAGGTGTTTCAACTAGATGTAAACAAGTAATAAGTAGCTTCACTGATTGGTCATGATGATTGGACTAGATTGTAATCTGGGCAGAACTGTAGGGATTCAACAGTTTTAAGGGTGTTTGTGATACAGTATATGTATTACTTTTATGTTCTTCAGTACATAGATGGGGCCAAAGGACAAATTTCCTGTGTTTTCAGCACTGGGGTACATGAGAGAACAGGTGTTGGTCACACCAGCACATGTAAGTTGTTGCCTGCGGTACAGATCGATGAATTCTTTTCTGTTACTTCAAGGCTCAGGGGAAAGAAGGAAGGCAGCAAGTTAAGATCATATATATGTCATAGACCTAATCCTTTTAAATTACGTGTTATAGCACTTCAGGTTTTGATTTGCCCAGGACTGAGATTCTTGTAGGTTTTCAGAAGACAGAATTCTTAACGAACATAGGCACGGCCTCTATTAAGGCTGAACAAGCTGGGGACTGCTGGGCAGCCTCGGAGGGGCTGAGGCCAGGTGGCTTGTGAGCCTTCTCCCTTTGCACTGAGCCTGCACTCGGGTGGCTTTTTATCAACCCAGTACTGTTGCACCCATGTTCCACTTGAGGCTGGATGGAAGTCAAGCTGCCTGCCTTGCCGCTTACCTCTTTCATTACAGTGTCTCTGACCACATTCTCACTAGGCCCTCTGGAAATCCCCTGTAGGGTTTTGGAAAAGCCTGCTAAGAATGGTTCTCTTGTGCATGCTCTCGTTGTCAGGACACTTGAGCCAAAATTGCTGGTCTTTTGCCCCAGGAGCCCCTTGTTTTCTGCACACTCGTTTTCCAGGGGATTTGGGGGTACTAGGTGTGACAGTTTAACTTACTCCACACCCTTTTTGGCACTTTTAGTGGCTTACGTGCCCTAAGTACCTGAAAGCATTTGTCGGCTTATTAGGGGCATTTCCACATTGGGGCCCTAATCCTTGGAGATCAGGAAGATGTTTTCTTTGGGTGACTTTTTTCTCCTGGTGGACCGGTGCAAAGAGGAGGGTGAGTTTAGTTTCTACACACAAGCTAGGTACAAGACTTCAGAGTGAGAGGGATAATTTATACCCTGTGGCTATTTATTTACCACATATTTTGTGTGAACTTCCAGTGCTAGGGAAAGGGATATCAAGATGAGTAAGACCTGGTTCCTGGTTTAGTGGAGAGGACAAAGTGGGACACAGGTCATGGTGGCATTACAGTGAGAATATAGAGGACCTACAGCTGCTGCGCCCCTCCCTGTTCTTCAGGATGCCCTCTCTGGCCACCAGGGCAGCATGGCCAGAGGCCCACTGGGTTGGAATAGTGTTTGTTTCCATGTCTGATGCAGGGTTCCCTCAAAGCCAAGGCAAGGTCTATGCACACTGCACAATCGAAAGGTCTCTCGTGTTCACCAGCTGCTGGATCAGCAAAACCTTACACTAGCTGGGAGACCTTTGTTTCTTCAGGCCTTGTACTGCTTGGATTGAATTGGACTCGCTACCACGCGGATATTATTATCTCACCCCTTCAAAACCAGACTTTATAATAAACTACTAATAGTTCTTGGAATAAAGGCACTTCAGAGCATGGATAGCTTGAAATAATTCTTCTAACATCCAGAAATTAGCCAGTTTTACTTTTGAGGGAGATGGGAATAAACATTTAGTGGCTAGCCAGAAGGAGAATAAATGGCCAGGATTTGAGATTTTCTTATTCCTGTTTATGGAGAGAGACTGGCATAGACTTAATTCCCAACTTGTTGATCTGTTATACCCTATTTTAATTATTTTGCCAGATGTAAACATGTTCCCTTTTTTTTGTGAACTGAGTGTTTACACCATCTATCACATTTAATGTATTCGGTGCCCGTGAGTGCCGACCTCTTCAAAACTGTTGACTTCATCATCCATGTGCTGTCCAGAAATGAGATCTTGATGCCCCTCAAATGAATTATGAAAAGCTTTTCATAGTAATATAATTGATCCACTGTTGGCCACACTTATTAAAAAAAAGTCAATGTTAACGTGTTAATATTTCATGAGTGCCCACGTTGCCAGCTCCTTGCAATGGGACCAAACTATAAAGAATGAGAATTGTTTCACAATAGCTTAGCACATGGACAGAGTGCCAGGAAAGGGAGTTTGGGATTGACTTTAAAGTTGGAAGTGCAGCAGGGCCATTGAAAAACAATCCTCTGACTCATGTTAGATTGTTATAATTATTTAATGCCCACAATGCAGCTTTGTCCCCATGGATTTATACTGGAGAGGTTTCTTACCCACACATTGTGGTTATTAGCTGCAAAGAAAGCGGCGTTTGTTTATAATGACATGGGGTATATCTGGATGGCAAAGAAAACACTACAGATTCTGTCTTCTTAGGAAGGAGGCAGGAATTTGGCAGACAACCTATAGGAAATTGGGAGACATGCTCTCATTACTTTTCATATATGTGGGTGGTTGTAGCCAATAACCAGTAGACACCTTTTCTTTTTAACCTTTGTCCCAAACTCTTGAGAGAATGAAATTGCATGCTTTTCATCTGTATGACGTTATACAGCTGGTATGCCCAAGTATATCTCTACTTACTCTTTTCAACGTGTCCCCCAAAACTCCTTTCTCTAGGTTTTACATCCTGCCTCCGTAAAATTTGGCGTCACTGACATTGTCTACAGAACGACTCTTACTATTTTTATAATGAGTGACTGTGTTTTGAACAGTTCTCACGTGGTCAGATCTCATCAAGGGATTTTTGTCAGAGGAGAAAATAAAGTTGAGGAAGTAAGGCTTTGGGGCCTCCTTGGGGACATGTCTGGTTTGGAGATCAGTGGTGGTGCTAATGGCCCAGAGTTGGGGCATCCAGCTCCTTGGGAGATGAAAGGTCATTGAGTCAGAGAGGACCAGTCAAGACCATGTCCTCCGAACTGCTTTCCTATCTGTGTCTTCCTTGGATGCCCTGCCCTCTGAAGCCCAACTGGAACTCTGTTGCCTTTGCTGTCAGAGGAGGTTCAATATCAGTGGGTTTCTCAAGCTTAGAGGGCAACAGGGAGACACGGAACCACGGTAGTGTGAAATTGTCCAGAGGCACTTACAAGCTGGGGTGTGCAGATGCAATGTATAATTGCTCCGGAAATACTTAACAACCTTTATCACGCTTAGTGGTGGAAATGAGAAAATCTATGTGAGTCAGCTTAGTACTGACTTGGGACCAGTATGAAGCATCCGAATCCGCTTAGGCTTTTTGCAAGGGAACTACAAGTAGAAAGCAGACACAAAACATAGGCTCAAGTAACACTAAATGTATTTGGAGACTTAAATTAGGACTCCTATATTCAGGTCTTTATTTTTGTTTTCTGGTTAAACAGGAAGTCTGGGAGATCTATAGGAATTTGAATTACCTTTATAGGTTTATGGGGACCAGAGAACCTAAACTTTAGAATTGGGGTTATCCTGGAAAATCTGGAACACATATTGACTAAAATCCAAACAGTGGGATATTGAGTGTGATGCAGATGATGAGCCAATTAAGAGAAAGGTTTTTGGCCGGGCGCGGTGGCTGACGCCTGTAATCTCAGCACTTTGGGAGGCCGAGGTGGGCAGATCACAAGGTCAAGAAATCAAGACCATCCTGGCCAACATGGTGAAACCCCATCTCTACTAAAAATATGAAAATTAGCTGGGCATGGTGGCACGCACCTGTGGTCCCAGCTACTCGGAAGGCTGAAGTGGAAGAATCACTTGAACCCAGGAGGCAGAGGTTGCAATGAGCCGAGATTGTGCCACTGCACTCCAGCCTGGTGACAGAGCAAGACTCCATCTCAAAAAAAAAAAAAAGAAAGGAGAGAGTGAGAGAGAGAGATTTGCATTTAAGCATCTTCCTCTTGTATTGGTGACTGAGTGGCTCTGAAGTGGCACCATTACACTGGTGCTTGTTAACGGTTTTTGTTTTTTGTTTTTAAATTTTGCTCTCTTAAAGGCTTTGATTGATTTTTTTTAAATTAGAAAAATTAGTTCCCCATACAGATATTCATTTGGTAACCCCTTCATTGAAACAATTCATTTATGCCTTCACGTGTGTGTGTGTGTGTATGTGTGTTTGTGTGTGTATTCTATTTCATGGTAAAGTTTTAAAAGCAGTCTTATCCTGTAGTAAGTTGGCTCATTTTTTTTTTTTTTTTTTTTTTTTTTTTTTTTTTTGAGACGGAGTTTCGCTCTTGTTACCCAGGTTGGAGTGCAATGGCGCGATCTCGGCTCACCGCAACCTCCGCCTCCTGGGTTCAGGCAATTCTCCTGCCTCAGCCTCCTGAGTAGCTGGGATTACAGGCACGCACCACCATGCCCAGCTAATTTTTTGTATTTTTAGTAGAGACGGGGTTTCACCATGCTGACCAGGATGGTCTCGATCTCTTGACCTCGTGATCCACCCACCTCGGCCTCCCAAAGTGCTGGGATTACAGGCTTGAGCCACCGCGCCCGGCCAAGTTGGCTCATTTTTAAACCATTTGCAGTCATGTGTTTAAAAGATGTTATTTCATAGACAACAAAATGGCTTCTTGATTTTCATGATAAACATATACTCGGAGCCTTCCTCCTCCCCATCGTGAGTGAGCTTTTGGAGGGCAGGGACAGTTTCACACCTTCTGGGGTTAGAGGTGGAGGAATGCAATGAGCTAGGTGGGCAGGGACTGGGTGGTTGGAGCTCAGGGCCTGGGCCCGGGAGTTCTGGGGAGGGAGGGTGGGAAGGTGAAGGGGAGATGGTGGCAGGTCATGGGGGCACTGTGTGCCATGCTGTGGAGTATAAACCTCTCCATCAATGCAGAGCCATACAGCAAAGTTTTTTTTTTGATGTTGTTGTTTGTTTTTTTGAGATGAAGTTTTGCTCTTTCGCTCAGGCTGGAGTGCAGTGGCGTGATCTCAGCTCACTGCAGTCTCTGCCTTTTTGCTTTCAAGTGATTCTCCTGCCTCAGCCTCCCAAGTAGCTGGGATTATAGGTGTCTGCCACACACCCAGCTTATTTTTTTATTTTTATTATTATTATTTTTAAAGTAGAGACAGGGTTTCACCATGTTAGCCAGGCTGGTCTCGGACTCCTGACCTTGTGATCTGCCCGCCTTGGCCTCACATGTGTTGGGATTGCAGGCGTGAGCCACCGCGCCTGGCCCAGCAAAAGTTTTAAGTGGGTAAGTATGTGTGGGGAGTGGGCCATGATCTGGTTGGAATAATGTAAATTCAGGATTCTTGCCATGCAGTAATTTTTTTCAACTTGCTAGACACTGTTGCTGTGGAGGAGTGCAGAGTGGTTTCAGCCATGTGGCAGCATCATGGCTGTGTAGCCTCAAAGCCACAGGCAGCTCCCACCCCACCCACCCGTGGTGGCATCCACAGTTTTGGTCTCTAATAGCACTTTGTCTCCTGAGAAGAAAAGCACAGTTGTTTTTCCCTTCTTCTTCTCTCATCCCCAAAGCGTTCTCCTTCTCACCCAAACCATGATCTCAGACCTTAGGAGTAACAAGTCAGACATGTCACGGAGCCTGTTTGAAATCAGTTGTCTACATTAGTGATGAAATTATAACACCCTAAAAGAAGTCTTTGGAGTAGGAACTTGCTGGGGTCATTAGACATGGTTGGGTTGAGAGAGGAAATGCGATTATATGAAAAAAGTAGAATACAAAGTAGTGCTTATTCTGTGATCATGGCTACTGTTTCAGGGGACAAGGGCTAGAGGGGAACTTGTAGCTTGTAAAGGCTGTGGGGTTGTGAGTACTGTTTCCCCAATTGAAATATCTTTTATTATTGTCATGATCTTGTTGTGCCACTGATGTGTACATTAACTTAAAGAAATCAAAGTGAACAATTTTTTAAGGTGACAAGAGTAAGTCCGGAGAAAAACCAAGACCTTAGAAAGAAGGCATGTGTACATCCCAGTCTGCTGTAATTTCAGGAGCTGCTGCTGATGCAGAGAGCTTTAAGGCAAGGGAGATGTTGCAGCTCTTTGGGGGCTCTGTGCCTCTCTGCATGCTTGTTTAGTCTTTGGTTTGGCCTGTTCACCAGCCCATCTGCCCTTAAACTGGGGAAGGTAGATCCAGCTGCTGTCCAGACCTTCAGGAGGCAGAGCCCTGTTCATGTTGTTCAGTTCTCTGTTGCTGTCCAAAGCCAGATCCTCTGTGGGACACTTGACTTTTCAAGGCCCCCTGCGTGGTTTGTAGTTGAGTAGACACGTTTGAGATGCTCCTTTAGTAGCACTGATTCTCTTGGATCAGTAATTTGCCATTTCTTGTATGAAAACGAGGAGCTCAGAGTTTTGAATTCTGGCCCCACTTCTATCACTTTCTTGCCCTGTGACTGTTCCACTCCCAAAACCTTTCTGAGTTTTAATGTTTAGAAAACGCTTAATTGGATCACATGAAATGATACAGGTGAAAGCATTTAGAAATGGATAGCACTGTGGGAGAATATTCATAGTTGCATGATAATGTGGACATAGAGGAGAATTAACCTTTGTCAGAGCTTAGTTTCTCAGTCTTTTTATCTATTAAATGGGAATGCAAATACAGTGGGGGTTCCCCGAGCATGTAGGTGGAAACTATGAGCTCTTCTGGAGGACCATGACTTTTATCTCTTGACTCTATGGCGTAGGAACATAATAGATGCTTAATTAAGATAATGGAACAAATGAAAAATGGGTTTATAAAAAATGCCCAGATCCAATTTCATGTATTTGTAAACTATTGATCAACCTACATGGAACCCACGACCAGGTATGAATTAGCAGAGCATTGATAAGGCATTTCAGGGAACACAAGTGTCAGCTCGTTTTCTCACTTTACTTACCACCTCCTCTGTCTGCTTCCCCTCTCCCTTATACCTTTCCCTCCCCTTTTCTCTTTCTTCTTTTTCTACACTTTCTCTCCTTTTTCTCTTTTCCTTAACTGTTGTGCTGCAACTGTAGAGAAACTAGAGGTGTAATTTCTCAAATACTGGTCCTCTGTCAATTGAAATATAGATAATTGCTCACAGATGTAGATACAGTGACTGAAATAATTATTTTGAAGGAACCATTGCATGTGTGATAAACTTGCCCACTGCCAGATGAAGTCTTTAGGGGGAGATGGGATAGTGTGTGATACCACCCTGTCACTTATGCCTGGGCAAGAGCTCACGTAATTTATTCTAAGCCTGCCATCCTCAGCCTCTGCACAGGAGTATAGTGGAAGGTGGGAGGATAGAGGCCTCGCCTGTGGAGCCTTAACTGGGAGAAGGACAAAGAAGGCATGTAGCTGGAGAGGGCCAGTGCTTTTTCCAGGGCCTAGGGCTGGGAGGTGTCCTCATGCACTCTTACAAGCTAAGTAGAAGCCAGAGAGCTTTCCCCAGTCATGCCGCTCAGAGGATAGTGTGAGTAGAGCTGTGCTAAAGGAACTTCAGTTTCAAGAGCGCCTTCACTCTGATATCAGTGTGGTACCACAGATAAAATTAGCATCCATATTAGTAAGCCCAAAGCAGAGAACCATGTGGTTATCTCATGATTTTATTTAATGACTGTGTTCTTTTCAGGGCTTATCAGGGTAATCTTCACAGCATGTTCTGATTACATGTTATACAGACGATATTACAAGTGAACTTAAAAAGCAATTCAAACCTTGCTCCAATTTAATTGATCATTTTTACATTGGAAGACAATATTTTTAGTAGGAAATTGTCCAGTATTTGGTTTTGTTTTTTACATATGTCAATTTTTACGAGTCTTGTGGTTTCCATTCCCCTAGCACATCTCATCTTTGCTAGTAGCAGTGAAGAAGAGAGAGCAACTCTCCTGGTTCTCCTTCACCTTACTAATCAGGCCATCCTCCCCAGCTCTTTAGGGAATATATAATGACAAATAAGAGCTTGTAGGACTTGTGTGTGGAGCTTCAGGCTCTTTTCTAAATGGCAAACCAAAGTGGCCAACATTTGCTACCTGTTTGAGCTTGATAAGTTACTTGACTTCTGAGCTCTGATTTCTTGCCTTTAAAATGTTCCCACTTCACAGGTAGTGGTTGATTCTCAAGGTTGCCAAGGGGTCTCACTGCGGTAACTACCTGTGAGAAGTGCCTAGTCCCTGGAAGGCATTTGGAAGGCATTTCCCAGGGCAGGCTGGATACTGAGGCTTCCCAGGCTGCTGTCCAGATGGGCTTGCTGGAGACCTTCTCAGACACCCTGGCCTCTTTTTCTTTCCATCTCTCACTAGAGATGCTTTCTCTAGTTGGGATATGCAGGAGGAAAGGGAGAGCAGGTGCTTACTTGATGTGAGGAATTTATTCTTCCTCCAGATCATTCTGATAGAGCACTAACCTTTGGATGGGAAAAGGTGCAGGGCTGGGACATGCACTAGTGTTACATCACTGGAGCTATGTTAGGGATATGTCCAGTGTCAGATTTCTTTTGTCCAAAATCCCATTAGCAGAGGAAAGGAAGAAGATACATTTCCTTGGCAACTATTACGTCCCAAGCACAGGAGCTACAGAGGCAAGAGTGACAGTTGTTGAGGGATATGGGGGTGTGAGAGGTAGGGATGTAAACGGAAGAGTTGCCATCATAAAATGTGGTAGAATGTTCACAGAGGCTTACCTATCCTTCCCTAAGGAGATACTTATTCTAATTTGGGGGGGACTAAGTGATTGGGGCTATTCACTTCTCTGAGAAACCAGAAATGAAAACTTCCATAAAATCAGGAATATGAACTCTAGTTCTGTCTGCATTTCGAATTTCATCTTTTTTGTTTCTCACCAGATTTTAAATCCGGTGGTCATTTTTAAACAGTATTTTCTGTGAAATCCCCGACTGTAATGTCTACTTTGTTTACTCATTCACTCATCCTTCTTCATCAGATTTATTGCACAGTATAATGCAATATATGAAATTAAAAATAACTACACTGTGGATGCTGGGCTCTGCATACAGTAAATATTCAGTTGTCGTATGCAGACTTGCCTAAGTGTGTATGCAGTAGTTATTCTAGGCAGGTGCTTGCTCCAGGCTGGACGTTGTATACAGGATAGCGAGGGAGGGTGCGTCAGAGCTGGCAGTTTCCTCCAGCAGTCAAATTCGGAACACCCCAGCTGTGCCTCTTGCTGGGCATCTAAACTTTCACCTTTCAGAGAAAACAAGGTCTTTGGAACCAGTGTGTTCTTTCAAACAGTGTTGGATACTGCTCGATTGTTTCCATCTGGGAACCAAGTTTTTAAAAAGAAGTTCGACTGCTTTGTTAAGATAAGAGACTGTTGTGTGAAAATTGCTGAGTGAGAGCTCCCACTGGAGGCTCCTTGTCTTCCCAGCCCTTACCAGTTTACTCCTAGCTGGGTGATGTGGGAGAGAGTTGGAGCCAGATTGCTAGACCCCCTTCCTGCTAGTTCCTCCCAGTCCTGAACTCTGGGATGAGTAGAAGGTAGAGAGGATTGATGGGGCTGGGCTCCTGGCCTTGCAGAGCCATGCTGACCTAGAGCCTGTTTGGAGGTTGGCTGTTACGGCAGCCCCTCCTGGACTGTTGCTGCCATTGTTTGCCCTCCCTTCTGTTTCCTTCTCTCTATTTCAAGCATTCACTACTTGAGATGGTGCTACTTTGTCATGTATTTGTTGTTAGTAATTTTATATTTCATCTATTAGATGACATTTTTTACTCTGTTCTTAAAGTACACACTGATTTTTAAAAGTTTCTAAGTATGTTTTTCATTTGTATGTGATCATGGTTCATCAGTATAAGAAAATAGCCAGTTCTGTTTTGTAAAGTCTTCAAAAAAGATAATAGCTTAGGAAGACTGCTTCTTCATGCAAATTATGAATGTGGCTTCCTCTGGAGCCAGGCAGAGATGTTCACTTTTGTTACTTCTCTTATACTGCAGGTTCAGAAGTTAAAGGCATCCAGATTGGGAAGAAAGAAATAAAACTGTCTTTATTTGCAGATGAATTGAGCCTGTACTAGAAAACCTAAAGGAACACACCCTCAATCCCCCTTCCCCCAAAGTATGAACCGACTAATGAATTTTAGCAACCTTACAGGATAAATGACCAATATACAAAAATCAGTTGTATTTTTATATACTAGCACTAAGTAATCTGAAAACCACATTATGAACACAGTTTTTAGGAATAAATTTAATAAAATCAGTGTAAGACATGTTTATTGCTAAATAAACAGAGAGCTATCCCATGTTCATGGATTGGAAGACTCAATATTGTTAAATCTTCCTAAAACGATTTATAGATTCAGTGCAATTGTTGTAAAAATTTCAGTGTCCGTCCTTTTTTTTTTTTTTAATTGTCAAGCTGTTTCTAACAGTACAGGAATGTAGATGACCTAGAATAAAGAAAAAAATTTGGAAAGAGAAGACAAAGATAGGGGGTCTTATGTATCTTGATTTCAAAACTTATTACAAAGCTACACCAGTCAAATCAGTGTGTTACTAGTGTCAGGACAGACAATGGTGTAAGCATAGAGAATGGTACGGAATTGAGAGTCTGGAAATAAACTATTACATTATTGTCAATTGATTTTTCTACAAAGGTACCAAAGCAATTCAAAAGCAATTCAGTTCAATAGTCTTTTCAATGAATAAATAGTCTAGGACAGTTGGATATCCACATGCAGAAAAGGTAAATTTAAAGCCTTAACTCACATTGTACACAGAAATTAACTTAAAATGGATCCTAGACTTAAGTGTAAAAAGTTAAGCTAAATCTTCTAGAAGAAAACATAACAAAAAGTTTTCACGACCTTGAGTTGGGCAAAGAGTTCTTAGATATGAAATTAGAAGCACAGCATGTCAAATTACTTTCAGGAAGGTTTGCTAGCATTGAAGATTGTCTTTTTAATAACATCTGCTCATTCAGTGGGCAAAAATGGGTGAAAATGAGCACATTATTTAACTATATTCTCTTGTTCCTAATATTTTTACTTATTAACCACTCAAAAATACTACCACTTTCTGGGCTCTTGTATGTCTCTTATCACATCTTCCAACTCACCAAACCTTTCAGGAGAAGATATTTCCTTGGAGAAGAACATAAAGTTGTGGGACTTTGTACCTTGGATTACACTTTCTCCTCTCAACTCTGGGTCCTCCATTGTAGGGAATCCATAGTGGGTTTTGTCCTGCAAAGGAAACAGTGCGACTAAGTGGTTTTCCCAGAAATAAACAGCAGAATGGGAAACAGACATACGTTAGAGTAATACAACAATTAGGGTGTGATAAAAAATTAGCTTGGGATTTGAAATCAACCTGCTTGGGTTCAAATCATGGTTCACCTCTTACAGTTATGCAAACCTTGGGTCAGTTACTTAACTCGATCAAATCTTTCACTTCATCTGCAAAATAGAGAAAAGAAAATTACTTTCCCTGTTAGGGTTGCTTTGAGCATCAAATGAAACAATGTGTGTAAATGTTTAGTGCTTTGTACATAGCATATAGGAACCCATTATTAAGTAATATTACAGTTTGGATTTCAGACCTGTGAGCTCAGGGCTCAGACTCCGGAGGTTCCTGAACTAGGTTTTCCTAGGCATTGCATGTAGAATCTTATCTTTTTTAAAAAATAAATTTTAGTTGAAAGATTGGCAGCAAATTCTTTTTGTCACTCCAGGCATGATTTCCTTTGGGGCTCTTGTACTCCCGTGTTTTGAATTCATAGAGTGACTCAAGGGCAATAGGGAATTCCTCTCAACTCTCTGTCTCTGAGAATACCTCTGGGTGCTGGAGAGATGCCACTTATCAACTCTGTTGTTGTTGTTTTTAGGGCTGTAAGCCTTCTGGATAGAACCCAGTGGATTTTCCTGAGTACAGAAGAATTAAAGGAGGTGAGGGAAAGCATTGAGACTAATTATCACCTTCAAACTATGCCTGAGTTTTTGTTAGCCCTGAACTTACACATCCCAACTCTATTAGTTATTAGTCCATGAGTTCTTCACAGTTGGGAACTGTACCTTTTAATTCTCTGCATCTCCTAGGGGCCTTTCTCAGTACTAAGCAAATAATAAATATTCATAAAATACTGGGATTGTGCCAGCATATCCTGAGTTTCCAATAGATGAAGTTATAGAATCATATTCATGTTAAAGGAAGTTCTTATGCATAGTCTCATTTCATTCTCTCGACAACCTAGGCTTGGGGCGGGTGTGTCGGTGTAGTTGAGAACACTTAATATCCCTATTTTACAAATAGGAAAAGTGAGGCCCAGATAAGTTAATGATTTGCTAAAAATGATGCAGCTCTTGAGAGAGGGCAGAGATTTGAATCCCATCTACTGATTCTAGCTCCTATGGCCATTCCTTGCTTTATGTTGCCTATGTTGCAGACTGTTACACGTATGAGACACTTCCAATTCAATGAGTTTTTGTCTTAGTGACAGTCCACACATCCTGCTCTCTTATTCTCAGATTTTCATGAGGAAGGGAAGCATTTTTTGACACTGATGATATTGAGTAATGAGAAAAATCCTAGAATCACAGATATTGCTCCTTGCTTCCCTCCACCCAGACTCTCTGGAAAGAAACATTTAGGGACTTCTTGTGTTGTGGCTGTTGTGTCAGGGCAGCTCAAACGGATGCTTTTGTCACGACCCCCTCCACCTTTAGCAGAAGATGTTATATTTTTAGCCAATGCATAAATAAGTGAGGGAAAATGACATTTCCTGGTAATGGAAAGTAGCAGTTGGTGAGACTTTAGACAAGAAGCGGGTGTTCCCGAGAATAAGCAGTGGCCACAGTGGAGCGAGTTGTCGGTTTACTTGGCTGAAGAATATCTTTGCTTGCATCCTGATTGTCAATAAAGACCTTTAAACACCACAGCTTGACTCTGGCGGGCTGAGGGTGCTGCTGTGCCACTGCTGCAGGATGGAGCTCTCTTCCTGGTGGACACTTGATTCATAAGGACGCTAATTATTCATTCTTCCTCCGTGCAACCCGCTGAAACAATTGCTGTGCTTGTTCGGTGCACAGTGTGGCGTCGGACAGTCAGGCCTTTTTATGTAACTGATGGCGCTGTATGTTCATATTGTTCTTTATGTACTTATTTTATAGCTTATGCAGCAGACATTCAAGTCAATTAGCTTCTTGTCTTGCAAACTGGGCACTGCTGTTCTAGAACCGAGTTAGAAGGGTGTGTCGAAGGCAACCCGGACAGACCTCTCCTCTTTCTTTTTGTGCTGTGTGGGTTGGTTTCAAATTACAGCATTTTTATTGGCTCCTCTTTGCTGAACCTTGGTTTCAAAAGCTGGTGTTTGTGCGTTGAATTTCTTAAAGATATAGCTTTTGTTTTTACAAAACTGAAGTCAGGCAGTACACATAGCCCTTGGGAGTTTTTTTTTTTTTTTTAAAGGAATGATTTTTTAAAAAAATGATATCTGTTAACCAAAAAATCCAAGTGAATGGTTTCTCAACTTACTTTTTCTTAACTAGTGTCAGTATGGAGTCCTTGTTTCTTCTTGATTTGCTTTTTTTTTTTCCCCCCCTGTATAACCTTACTCCTGATTCTTTTGTCTTGATTTTTTTTTTCACCCCATATTTCTTGAAAATTGCCTTACTGTTTTGGGGACAAGTTCAAGCTTAAATAAATTAGTTAAATTATGTTGTGCATATCCACAAACAATTTCTGAAAATGGTAACGTTTTTGAAGCATAGATTCATTGTTTTAATCTTGTGAGGATTTTTAAATATTGGAAAGAAAATTACCTACTTCCTCTTTCAATCTCCTTTTCCATGGCTTTGGCCCCTGGCCCTTAAGGGCCATCCGTTCTTACACAAGAACAGAAAACCAGACACCTCGGGTTCTCGCTCGTAAGTGGGAGTTGAACAATGAGAACACATGGACACTGGGAAGGGAACATCACACACCAGGGCCTGTCAAGGGGTGGGGGACTAAGGGAGGGATAGCATTAGGAGAAATACCTAATGTAGACAATGGGGTGATGGATGCAGCAAACCACCATGGCATAGTATACCTATGTAACAAACATGCACATTCTGCAGATGTATGCTAGAACTTAAAGTATGATAAAAAATTTTAAAAATGGTAATAAAAAGAGCCATTCATTTGCTATTGATGATTGAGGTAGTGGTGGTGGAAGCAGAGGCTCTCATCCAGAAGATCTCCCCAGGACGGAAATGCAGCGGGCAGGATTTTTATCCAGTGGATTTTGACCCAGTAGATCCTCAAGTATTTGCATGACAGAGACTCATATTTGCCATTGAAATCTCAGAGCCTTCCATGGTGGCTAGCCCAAGGCAGTTGTTCAAAACCTATGCCAGAGAATGAATGAACAAATGATCTTGCCCACGAAACCTTTCCCTCCCTCTGTTTAAGTATCCCTTAAACTCATCCAGCCCTGGCAACCTTGAAGTATCCCCGGCTCACCCAGGGCCTCAGAGTATGCCTCGGAGCAACTGGTTTCTTCTCAACAGTTAGTATCAACTAAGCCTAACGCAGAAGACATTGCTTACCCTAATGTTTGCCTTTAGAAGTAAAATCCAAACCAGAGGAAAGGAACTTGAATTTGTTTTTTATTCTTGCTGACTTGGGAACATTGATTGATAATGCTCATACTGATCCTCTGGCTAAACATTTTTCTTCATTTATCCATGTATTGAGCTCTGCACTGTCAGCATGAGAGGTGGAGAAACAGGAAGACATGGTGTGCTTCTGCTAGCCTTTTACTGTCCAATTGTAGAGAGTTGGCCCAGTGAACTCAGGTGTTTACAAGATTGAGCAGTTGAGTAGTTGCTGTATCCTGAAGACTGTATCTGGTGCTTTACTCTTACATACTTTTGAGACAGGAACACATGGGTGTTGGCATCAAGGAACTGTTGAGGCCATCTTTATTTCTCCATAACACCCAGCACAAGACATTTACATGGATGGTTTGAGTAGGATAGGAGTTTGTAGCTGTCTATAGAACAGGGCAGGGACTTTCCTGAGGTTAGAGAGGTTTGATGAGGTGATTTTGCTGAGCTGGGCTTTGGGAGGGGAGAGATAGAGGGAGAACAGGTGCATGGACGCAGAGACCAGGAGGACTTCAGAGAAAGGACCTGGGGCTGGTGGAAAGCTTCTGAGCTGTTGGGAAATAAAGGAGCTTAGCCTTGCTGAAATTAGAGGAGAGAATTCAGAGAGCCATGAGGTGATAGAGGTTTCAAAGACCTAACTAATAAAGAAAGGAAGAGGGCATCTTTGGGAGTGGACAAGACCACACCTCACCTGGCAGGTGAAGTCAAAGGATACCTGTCCTACAAAGATCCACAAAGGCTGGCAGTGGGGGCATCCCAGTGGACAGTGTTATAATGAGCAAGGGGCCCAGAAGTAGGAAGACTTATGGAGTCTGCGGCTTTAAGGAAGACTCAGCCGAAACCTGGCCACCTCTTTAGGCAGCTTGAGACTTGGCCTCTCCTACCAGCCGCTGAAGGGAAGGCTTCATTCAGTCACATCTGGCCATGGAGACCCTCCTTTTCAAAAGCGGGCAGGGAGTAGTGCTCAGGCCCTCTGGGAGAGTGGAGCTTCCCCACAGAACACAGCCTACTCTTTTGTTCTTCAGTGCCTGCTGCTCATGTGGGCTTAAAAAACAAAACCTAGAATATACTCATTCTTTAAAAAAATCTGTTTGTGTGGTTAGCCTGTGTATAATACATATAACTGTGTGTATACACTAATTATATCTAAATTGGATATTATATTTTGTGTCAGTTACATTTGTAATCACGCACACATACATATGCACATTATAATTCTTTTTTAAAGGGAAAAACAAGCCAGTTTTTTAAAGGGAAAAACTAGCAGAAGGTGTAGGGAGAGGGAGGCACCCCTCCGCGCCCCATCCACTGGTTCCCTTCCCTTTTCTGTCCTCTCTCTGGCTGGATTTATGGACTGACCCTTCTCCCTCCTGCCCTTTATCTGCTGCACAACCTCAGTGCTGGTGATGGTGAGCTGTGACCCTCCTTTTCTCTCGTTCTCTGCTGTTGTAAAGTCTAGTTTCAACCATTTAGTTCCACAGTAGTCACCTCTTTGGCAGATGGTGCTCTCATTGCCTGGAATGTTTCCCTCTCTTCCTCCCCAGTTCCACCACTCCATGGTTCCACCTCCAGGAAACCTTCTTTGCCTGTTTTTCTTCCTCCTAACTCTCCCAAGCCCTGTCTAAATCTTACCCTTCCTCAGAGCCCATCTCTGCCAGCTGAGGGCTTTCTTCTTTCCCTGGATTCCCCCAGTGCCCTGAGCTGATCTTAGATCTGCCTTGTTTGCCCCTTAATTGAGGGGTACAGATTACCCCCAAACTCCTTGAAGGTGGATGCTCTGCTTCATTTTCTTTGTGTCTTAAAAATCTTGCTCTTGTATAGTCAAAAAAGTATTGTTTGAAATAGCTGTATTGTTTGAAGTAGTTTTTAAAAATCAGTTCTAGGGGGTTTTTGTTTGTTTTGTTTGTTTTTTAAGCTAAAGGAAAATATTCAGCCTAGGCAACATAATGAGACCTTGTCTCTACAAAAAATTTAAAAATTAGCCAAGTGTGGTGATGTGTGCCTGCAGTCCTAGCTCTTATATATGAGACCTTGTCTCTACAAAAAGGAGGCTGAGGTGGGAGGATTACTTGAGCCTGGGGGACGGAGGTTGCGGTGAGCTGAGATCGTGCTGCTCTTCTCTAGCCTAGGTACTAGAACAAGACTGTCTCCAAAACTCTCTCTCTCTGTGTGTGTGTGTGTGTGTGTGTGTGTGTGTGTGTGTGTGTGTCTCTGTCTGTCTGTCTGTAGAGAGAGAGACAGAGAGTCTGTTTGCCTATAATACTTATATTGCACAATACTACATTTACTTATTTTTTACTTATTGAAATACGCCACTTGGTTTTAAATAGCATGTAAGATGCAGATATTGGCACTTTTAATTGATATGCCAGGCAGGAGATTTACTGCTCTCAACAGGTGTCAGAGGTAGGAAAGCTGCCCCCTGCCCAGTGTCTTAGCACTGTGGAACTGATCCTGGTGCCGTGGTGAATAAGTGGCAGACCTCCGATTCACACCACATCTCTGACTCGCAATAAACCACACTGCCCCCGCCTCCACCGCCAGCTCTCATGGTGATTAAAACTATTACTGTGTACACACAAAATATATTAGGTTACAAGTTTTTTTTGTTTATAATTCTAAGCTTTTAAGCTCTTTTCATTTGTATTAGATCTTCATAATTTGGGGGCCTGTGAAAGATTGTTTATCCTTAAATTCAAAGCAAGCAAACTAACAAAAAATGAGATCTAACATTGTCAGAGAGTTGTTCTGTTAATCTAGACGTTCAACAAGGCTTATAAATATGGCATAAAAGACTAGGGGGAAAAATCCGAGTTTTTGATAAATTGTCTTCAAAGCTAGACTGTTTCTTAGCAAAATAAGAAAAGGCAGTAATGTTCCCAAGATCATATTTAATCTACACATTCTTTGTAAGACCTTATTTTTCTCCTCTTTCTATTAAGTTTAAGGTTTCCTTCTGCTGCTTGTACTAATCATTAATAACCATACTGTTGTCACAGCTCAAAACTTTCCTATTGACACTTCAGTCATTTTTAAAGATCTTGAATGTTCAACCTTTATGAAGCTAACCTTTTGCACTCTATTAAAATTTAAGAACTGCTTGGTTCTCAGTGAATGCCCCAGCTACTGGATCATGAAAGCATTACCTTGTGCCAAGGGCATGATGCAGTACACTCATTCCTTTTTAACAAATAATAAGAAGTTTGACTTTTCATTTACACATCCTGCCAATTGCTAACAAGTTCCCATCTCGTTCAAACACCAGATTGATCCTAAGAAATTGAAAATATTGATTTAACCCTCTGTCTGATTTGTACTGCAGGCACCTGCTAGTGCAGTCTTAGCACATTACAATTGCTTGGCTGTAATTCCTCAGGGGACCACTAATAACTACCACATCTGTCTTTTCATCTTCCGAAATTATGCTAGCAGTTGTCCAAGTCAATTGTGATTCATTTGATACTGCTCTCCTTCAAGACATATTGCAACCAAATAGACTTGCTCACCAGTAATATATCTGATGACATAGTTAGTTCTTGTTAATTGACAGAATGATTCAGGCTTTTATGGATGGCATTAATTGGTCCCTTGTGTCCATGCAATAATTGACCAGACAGAGAAGGCAGCATTTTCGTTCACCCAGTCAGGAGAGTTTTGAGGTAAGAGAAATGTAGTAAGGATGACAAAATGTCTGTATTTTTAATCCAGACTTTATCAATGAGTTGAAAAAAAGAAAATTTGTGGTGGTGGCTGGAATTCAGATCATCTAAATTACGAACATTGTATTGCAGCCTGCAGAGATGTGCTGAAATGCAAGTCTGCGTTCTCCTTGGCCTTCTTGTGCTGAATGTTTTAATGCAGGGTACAACATGAATCTAATATATGCAAAGCAGAAGAGTGCTGTACCTGAAGGAAGGCAATGAGAAACGAGAACTATAAGCAGCTTTTTTTCTTTTGACATTTATCTTTGGTGACCCAGCAGACTGGGCATGTAAAATCTGAAAATGTGGAATTTGCATCACCTCCTGCTTGCTGAGAAAGCCAGAAGGTTAGTTACATTTACTCCTGTTGCCATGCTACTGAAAAAAGTGTGGGTTCCCTTCTTCCTACGGGATAAAGTTTTCATATGTAGAAATTTTCACAACCTGCCTCCGTCATTTATTCCCCCTTCCCATTTAGTCACATGGAATTACTCGACATTTCCAAGTTATGGTACCGTTTTGTCTTATTTTTGTACTTAGTATGCTCTTTCTTTCTTTGATTAGCCACTTTATAGATTCCCACTCATTCTTCAAGAACCCCTTAGGTGCCTCCTGAATTTCTCAAACCAAAGTAGCTCTCCCCTCCTTGTGTTGACTCATTTGGTTGCTTATTTCCCAAACTAGACCTTGAGCTTGCTTGGGCATAGGTCATGTCTATATGCTTGACACGTGCAATCATGTAAAGACTTAATAAATGTTTAGGTAATTGAGTTGCAATTGTTATATCTTGAGCAATGAGAATTTAAGATTTGCATCCGGGAGAGATGACTTGGATCAAACTAGATGTCAATTAATCTGTACTTCCAATGTCAATAAGTGGCTGATGACCAGCCCTGGGGAATAATTACAGTTTGGTGTAAAACAAACCATTTGAGGTGTGCAGGATGAATTACTCAGTTGACATTTGGAGAGGGGAGGGTGAGATATGAGTTATATAGAATAGATTTTCTGGTGTTTGATTTACTTAGATTATTCATTCTTTTTAAATCATTTGTCACATAGGGTAGACAGTGGCTGTAACCGATAGCCATGGAGGCTTTGGACTTGTGAACATCTGACATTACCTCCTTTTAAGGGCAGTGCCCTTAAAAATCCCAGTGCTGCCATTTATTAGATTTGCGTTTTGAGTTGTACTCCTTCTTGGTCTCAGGCTGTTTCCTCATCTGTAAAATGAAAATAATAATAATAGCCTCTGTCAACTTTTGTGGTAGTGGAGAGAGATGTATGGGAAGTGTGTTGCACAGTGCCTGGTGGTATACAATAGACCAGGCATCCCCAAACTTTTTACACAGGGGGCCAGTTCACTGTCCCTCAGACTGTTGGAGGACCACCACATACTGTGCTCCTCTCACTGACCACCAATGAAAGAGGTGCCCTTTCCTGAAGTGTGGCGGGGGGGCTGAATAAATGGCCTCAGGGGGCCGCAGTCTGGGGACGCCTGCAATAGACCCTTGATAAATGGTACCTGTTACCAATTAAAGATTTTTTTTTGATTTGTTTCTTTTTTGTGTATTGTTTTCTTGTAGAGATGGGGTCTCACAGTGTTGCCCAGGCTGGTCTTGAACTCCTGGGCCCAAGTGATCATCCTCCCTAAGCCTCCAAAGTATTGGGATTATAGGTGTAAACCTCTGTGCCCCCTCCTTCCCCCACCCCCAATTTTAAATTTGTTTTTAGAGATGGGATCTTGCTGTATTGCCCAGGCTGGTCTCAAACTCCTGGCCTTAAAGCTATCCTTCTGCCTTGACCTCCCAAAATGCTGAGATTACAGACCAATTAAAGATAAACTTTGACTCTTTTTTTCCCTGAGAGTTCTGAAAGGCAGAGGGTAAATACAATTGTGTATATAGAGAAAATGCTTTAGAGTTTGGTGATTTTTTTTTTTTTTTTTTAAATATTGCCTCTAGTTGTATGAGGCTTACCTTGCCTCTGTAACAATATATTATCACTTCCATGGGGTTCAGTGCTTCAGGAAGTTACAGAGAGAGATTGGGAGCTAATGCGCCAAACCCAGCAGTGAGTATGTGTAATATCAAACCCCTGTTGGTTTCTTTTTTTTAACTACAAAGCAGCAGATCTTGCTGCTGTGATAGAATTTGATTTTCACTAGCTTGGGATAAATTCCTGGTGATGCTGATGGTTTATTACCCAACATAGGTCTAGAATTTATACTTGCAGAAGTGTTTTCATATTTGTAGGAGAATAAATTTGTTTGGCTCTGAGGTTTGTTTGTTTTGTGTGATGTTTGAGAAGGAGTCTTGCTCTGTCACTCAGGCTGGAGTGCAGTGGTGCGATCTCGGTCACTGCAACTTCAGCCTCCCGAGTAGCTGGGATTATAGGCCTGTGCTAGCACACCCAGCTTATATATACAAAAAAAAAATTTTTTTTTTTTTGGTATTTTTAGTAGAGATGGGGTTTCACCATGTTGGCCAAGCTGGTCTCCACTTCTGGTCTCATGTCATCTGCCCTCCTGGGCCTCCCAAAGTGCTGGGATTATAGGCATGAGCCACCATACCCAGTGGCTCTGAGGTTTTTAAATGGTAACACTTATGCAAACACAGACTGTTTTCTTTCTAACTTATGGCTGGTGTAGAAGACTGTGTTACTTTTTCATAATCTATAGGTTGAGAAATAGAAGAGAACTTCTATTCAGAGAGGCAAACTCAGGGACTCTGAATGTCTTAATGCTGCCATCTGGAGTCTTATTTGAAATCATTAATATCTTTTTGGGGGTGGATGGAGAAAGGAGAGGTCTTAGTCAATGGGTACAAAGTTTCAGTTAGGAGGAATAAGTTCTAGTGATCTCTTGCACAACATACTGACTGTAGTTAATAATAATGTGTTGTATATTTCAAAATTGCCAGAAGACTAGGTTTTAAATGTTTTCATCACAAAGAAATAAGAATATGAGGTGGTAGATACGGTAAGTAGCCAGATTTAATGATTCTGCAATGTATGCATATATGGTATCACAAATTTATTTGTTAATTACAAGTAAGATTGTTGCTCTTCCTGTGATGATGAATAAAGGGGTCACTTAGTGTGGTGTGAATGTGTTCAATTAGGCTGCCTCCTCCTATCCCCAAACTGGAATTGTTATGTTGAGAGCCTGAGACTTTAGCCTGGAGGAGAGAGTGGGTTTGGTCATTTTGGAGCCTAGTAAACTTTAAGAGTAGGGCATTATTAGTAAATTTCAAGTATATTCTATAGGATTGCTAATTATAGTCAACTTGCTCTATATTAGATATCCAGAATTTATTTATTTCTATGCCACTTTTCAATTTCTGATTTCAGTCCCAGGAAAAACCACCCATTTTTGTGCTGGCTACTCTGCCGACTATTTTATCTGCCTTAGAGGTTATTTTGATAAACCTTCACTGCATCACGGACTTAGCTGGGTAAAAAGCAGGGAGTAATGGTACATTTGTCAAAACAAGAAGAAGCGGATCTATTTTTCTTTGGCAAAGACCACCTTTGGAAAGTGTTGTATTATGAAATGCAGAGTTAAATGCAACTGTCTCAGCCTTGATGTGTCCTTTTTTAATGTTCAGCATCTAAGCGCAAGTTAATTAATGATGGATATCCCACAGTGACTTTTTCTCAAGCCCAGCAAATTCATATATACCCTAGTATATAAAAGCAAACAACTTCATTAACTTACTCATCATCCATAATTATCTTGAAATTAACTACTTACAATGTCCAGAAGTTTGCCCTACAAACGTATTTAAAAATCTGTTCAGAGTAAAAGGGACTACATGATTGATTACCTTCATTCCTTTATTGCCCACTTAGCTATTAATATGAAAGGTAGCCACTCCCATCATATGCTTTGTCTGCTTAAAATTATTATTATATTAATTTCTGCAAACATTAAAGAAAAGGGCTTTCTGTTACTTTTTCACTGAGTCCCTGCCCTGTGCCAGGCATTGGGTCCTCAGTAGTGGACAGGGTAGTTTTGGCTACTGTCCTTGATGAGGTTAGGGTCTCTTTGGAAGTTACAGATAGGTCATACTAGTCTGGTAGGGCTGCCATTACAGAATACTGGGCGGCTTAAACAACAGAAACTCATTTTCTTGTAGTTTAGCAGCCTGGAAGCCCAAGAGATCAAGGTATTATCAGGTTTAGTTACTCCTGGGGCTGCTCTGCTTGGCTTGTAGATGTGTCCTCACCTTGTCTACACCTTTCCTTTGTGTTTATGCATCTCTGGTGTCTCTTTCTCCTCTCTCGCTGTCTCTCTCGCTGTCTCTCTCTCTGTCTCTGTCTCTGTCTCTGTCTCTGTCTCTCTCTCTCTCTCTCTCTCTCTTCGCCACCAAGCCCAGTTAATTTTTTTGGCTGGCAGCGGTGGGGGTTTCACCATGTTGGCCAGGCTCGTCTCAAGCTCCTGACCTCAGATGATCTGCCTGCCTCGGCTTCCCAAAGTGCTGGGATTAGAGGCGTGAGCCACTGTGCTCATCCTCCTTCTCTTCTTATAAGGACACCAGTCATATTGGTTAGGGTCCTACCTATATGACCTCATTCAACCATAATTATGTCCTTAAATGCCCTATCTCCAAATATAACCACATTAGGGGTTATATTCGGTCCGTGATACATTAATAACTATTGACATGGGTGAGGGAGTGGCCCCCTGTATGTTTATGCTCCCCACCCAGAGCTGACTTACTGGAGACAAGGACTAGGTTTAGGATGGGAATTGACATAACTGTAGGAGTTGGCAAGGCATAGAGGGAGGGGAGAAGTATCCTGGGCTGTATATATTAGAAGATCTGGAAGACACGAGGCTGTGGTGGTGGATACCTTAGTGTGCCTAGATTTACGAATACCTTGCTCTGCTTGGTGCAATGGCTCGTGCCTGTAATCCCAGCATTTTGGGAGATCACAGCGGGATGATCGCTTGAGGCCAAGAATTCAAGACCAGTCTGGGCAACACAGTGAGACTCCATTTCTACAGAAATTTTAAAAAATTATCTGGGCCTGGTGGCTGGCACCTATAGTCGTAGCTACTCAGGAGGCTAAGGTAGGAGGACTGCTTGAGCCTAGGAGTTCAAGGTTTTAGTGAGCTGTGACTACACCATGGCACTCCAGCCTAAGCAACAGAGTGAGACCCTGTCTCTTTAAAAAATAAAACAATAGATCTTGCTTTTTGTGGGTTTGGAGTTGACATTGAATATATGGACGTGTGAATCATAGGTAGTCCTAAGCTGTATCAAGCCTATATCTATCAAGTCACTGTAGAACTTAGTCGTATCTTGTTTTTGGATTTGTGAAAGGTCCTTAAGGTTAAAATGGAATGAAATGCAGTCACCTTTTACCTGTGGTGAGTCAGGGTTACAGAATGGGCTTGGCTGCCCTCTGATAGGACCCCGGGTCCTCCTCCCCATACACGCGTGTTGCTTATACACAACTGCAGGTGCTGCCTCTGCAGACAGCCTGCTTAGCTGTGAGTGCAGGGGAGAGACAGGTTCACCCAAATGAGAAGCAGGAGGGTAAAGGAGGAGGAAAGCCCATGCACATACCTCTCACCCAGAGACAACCACTGTGAGCCTTTTGATGTATTTCTTTCATGTGACTTTATTTTCATTGTACAAAGTTGAGATCATCCGGTATGGTCATTCATCTTGCTTTCTTACTTAAACCTTTCCTGTGAAATATAACTTTTAATGCTTGTTTTTTAAATGGTCTTTTCAGAGGGAGTTTAATAGTTTTTTTATTTTTAGTTGTTTTAAGTCTGTTTTTCTCTCTGTTTTCCATTAGATAATTGTGACTAACATCTCTTAGCACTGTTTTTCTCAGATTCCACATTATATCCTTAAGTTGACCTTATAAACAAAGTGTACTTTAAAGCCTTTCAATAGATATAATCAAATCGCTATCCAAAAGGGCCGAACCAGTGTATTGCCCCAACAGCTGTATATCCTCTTGGGAAGACAGAAGGTTATCATAGGCAACATATCGTAGGTTATCATAGGGTATTTTATTGTTTGATCTTGCCTTGACGGACTACATGTGAGGATGGACCTTTTCTAATATTGTCAAATCATTTATGTTTCCTCTTTTGTGAATTAGCCTTTGATGCCCTTTGACCAGTCTTTCTGTTGGCACACAGTGCTTTGAGTAAAACAAAAAGTTTCAGGGGTATGAGAGTTCTCTCATCCCTCCTTGACCTGATAGTGATGAATGTCAGAGGAGTGTGTGCCTGTTTCTGTTTCGTCAAGAGAGTAATTGCACTGAGATTACATTTTTAAAAATGTGAGTGTGAAATTATAATGGTGTTGAGAAATGAGTTTGCAACTAATTTGGGATTCAGCTAATATTTACAGTGTATTTGCTATATGCCAGCTACTGTGCTAGCAGATTTCATAAAAATGTTTCTCATTGGTCCTCATGACAATTCTTTGAGGATGTTTTACAACCTTTTTACATATGTAAAATCTGAGATTTAGACAAATCAAACTGGAATTTGAACCAGGTCTCCTGACACACACAGGCTGAGGCCCCTCCCTCTGAATCATTGAACCTTGATGTGTATTTTCCTGCAAGTCTCTAGTCTAGTCATTTTGTGTTGGCCCCTGGAATTGTGCACAGTCTTTTGCAGTTCCTGAAGAAGGATGTAAAGAGATGAGCACACTTCCCATCTGTGAAAATGATCGTGGGGATCACTTTTAGGTAAGGACGGACTGGAGACATTGGGCTTCCTCCATCTGGAAAGAAGAAAGTTGAAAGGAGATAGACAGGAAGTTTAAACCCATAAAAATTAAATGTAGCTTTATCAGTTTTTTCCTAAATGCCTGAATGTAGATGCAACTAGAATCATAAAGAAGGATTTTTAGGACAAAATGTTGCATAATCATTTTGAATTTTGTTACCCTGAATATCTTAACAGGCGAAATGTAAATGGTTGAGACACACCCCTGGATAAAGGAATATAGAATTCAGAGAAGCAGTGTAGTTGGAGAGAGGACTTCACACTTTTAAGTTTGAAATTGTGGACTGGGTACTAGAATACCGTCCCCAGCAGAACATCGTATATGCCCATCAGGGAAGGCGTGGCCTCTGGTGTGCATGGGAAGTGTGTGTGTGTGTGCCATCATCTCCCCAGTAGATGATTCTTCATGCAGTAAAGCAGGGACTCATTAGGTTTTGTTCCTTTCACGTTTGAGGACACACTGAATTTGCTCAAGGTTGGCCCTTCTCACTTCTGTTTACCTGTTATATCATCAGATTGGTTAAGAGAAAAAGAGATTTCGTTATCTCTCTTCAGGGTTACTTTTGAATCTATGGGATATTTATTTATATATTTAGAGATGGAGTTTTGCTTTCGTTGCCCAGGCTGGAGTACAATGGTGCCATCTCAGCTCACTGCAACCTCTGCCTCTTGGGTTTAGGCAATTCACCTGCCTCAGCCTCCCAGGAAGGTGTCTGCCACCACACCCAGCTAATTTTTGTGTTTTTAGTAGAGACCGGATTTCACTATGTTGGCTAGGCTGGTCTTAAACTCCTCACCTCGGGTGATCTGCCCTCCTGGGCTGCCCAAGGTCCTGGGATTACAGCTGTGAGCCACCATACCTGACCTGTGTGATTTTGAAAACAGTATGGTCACTTAATGACTTACAACACATTCTCATGAATCCTAATAACAGAAGTTCTGGGTTCTGTGTTAATACGGGAATTCCTTTTTGAAACTTGTAATACATTCGGGAGGAATGTGTAACCAATAGGATTCTACTTTTCAGGGGCATTTGGAGCACTGTATTGTCCTTGGGTAATATTTAATGTGGACGATGCTACATGGCCTCTGAGGATATCCCTAGGCTCCTGATCCTTTAAGGGGGAAAACCAGCCTTTATTTTTTGATTACGTGATTGTGATTAGAATAGCCTCTGGGACATAAATTCCAAATATATCTGTATTGTTTTTCTCTAATTAAGAACACTTTTGGGTTCAAACCATATTGGCAGCAAATTAAAGACGTTTCATGTATTTAGTAAATGTTAATGATGGAATGTAAAGATAAATTTTTAACATTTTAAGTAAAAAGTTCATGTAAAACAAAAGTTGATTATACATTGGTTTCAAAATGAGTACTGCTTCAGAGTCAGGAGATCCTTCGTAAACTCTTAAGTGTTGTGGCCTTGTGCATTTCTTTTGGCTTCTTTTTACTTACATTTTCTCATCTGCAAAATTGAAGTTGTTAGTTGAAATTGTCTCTAAAGTATCTTGTAGAGCCAAACATTTCTGATTCTCTAATATTAATATCTCTAAGAGTTTCTCTAAGCCCAGGCAGTACATTTTGCTTGTTGGTTATAGAGTGATAGTATTTTGCAATCAGGAAGCCTGGATAGATGAGAAACCACACACATAACATAAAGTGGTTCCTCAACAGAAAGTCTGTGTGGCTCAAATTGGGGAAACAAACTTATAAATTTCTCTTGACAAAAGACATGTCACCACACAACTTATGAAAGAACTCTGAGCATTGTTTTTTGTGGACTTGGGACAATTCCCAAAAAATTTTTTTTTCTTAATATTTTTCATTCCAATTTACTAAAAAAAATAGAAAGCTTTTTGGGCTGGTCACAGTGGCTTATTACCTGTAATCCAGCACTTTGGGAGGCAGAGGCCAGCAGATGACCTGAGGTCAGTAGTTTGAGACCAGCCTGGCCAACATAGCGAAACCCTGTCTCTACTAAAAATACAAAAATTAGCCAGGCATGGTGACACACTCCTGTATTCCCAGCTACTTGGGAGTCTGAGGCAGGAAAATCACTTGAACCCGGGAGGCAGAGGCTACCCTCCAGCCTGTGTGATGGAGCAAGACTCAGTCTCAGGAAAAAAAAAAAAAACCACTATAACTCTTTTTGAAGATCACAAGCTTCACAAAGAAATACTGCATCCTCTCTGTCCGCATATTTCTGGCCCATTCATTCAGTGAATTATTATGTCCCAGGTGCTAGGCTGTGTCCTGGGGACTGGAGTAACAGAAATTTACAGGAAAACACTCCTGCCACATAGCAATACTTCAGGGACTGGTAGAGACGTTGATTGTGGAAAGAAGTGATGCCAGAACATGGTGGCGTTATCACAGCAGGTTCAGAACATAAGGAGCGTGACCAGGAAATCACCAAATGCATGTGATGGAAGGTTTTGTTTCAGTTGCATATTAAAAGATGGATAGAAATTTGCAGGCAGCGACAAGAGTTGGCATTCTAGGTGTAGGGGATGAAATAATAGAAAGGCCACATTGAAGGTAACGTGATAAGACTCATTAATCTAAGAAAGATCCCTCTGGTTGCAGCCTTAAGGAAGGGTGAGAGTGGGGACAGATAGAAAGTAAGGAAAACAGTTCAGAGGCAGCTTTAAAAGACCAGAAAGGAAACAGTGAGGACCAAGGCAAGAAGGGTAGAAGGTGGATAAGTCTGAGAGATGGATATTTTGCAGTGGGATGATTGTGTAAGGATGTGAGTCACAAGAAGCCATGAGAAGCTTGTGCGAGTTAAGAGGCCATAGCCAGTGTTGTGCTGGTAAATACAACCTCCTATAATTAAATTGTAGAGAAAGGTTGGTCGAAATTCATATACTGGGGATGAGCATTTCTGCATAATAGTCTTTCACTTAACTTTTTCTCATTTTCACTTTCACGAAATAGATGGCTGTGTCTTAGCCTGGATGCCTGGAGCCATGGTTCAGCTGTGTGCTCTTCCTGCAGTTTGGAAGTGCTGTCTATATTAACAGATACTCCCAACTCTCTGCAGATCTTCTCTCGAGGCTGGAGGGGCTCCATTCATAACAGAAGCGTCTTATTTTTCTCTGAGGTAGAAAACCAAGGCATAGACTTCATAGGGAAGTTCATATGCATAGGGTGGCTTTCTGCATGTGTCCTTGTGAGTGGATTGGGATGAGATACGCAGTAGCTTTCAGAGTTCTGGTGGATATTTGATTGTTCTCCATCAATAGTAACTTTATTGCTTTTATAGGGAGACTTGTACTGGAAATTTGCCCTCCCTGTCCTTCAGCTGGTTTGTCCCCAAGCCAGACCTGTCTGAAAATTGAAATGGAATACTTTTTCTCATCTCAGGTTATCAGTTGTAGCTGTCAGGAATTTGTTACTGTCTGCTAAAACCTTTTAACATGAAAATATGCTAAGGGGGGTGCATGTGTGAGTCATGTGGGAAGTTACTTTATTTTATGTATGCAGAGAGGGACATAGACCCAGATTATTCATAAGTGAAATTAAAAGGGAGATCCTGAAAAATATATAGCCAGTGTGGCTCTGACTTTTGTCCTACCTGCATCTCTCATATACACCGTGCGGTAGATAGAGTATAAGCTTAGTGGGTACAGGAGAGCTGCCTTTTCCCCAACTTTGGTCCTCTTAGCTGTCCCCACCAAGCCATGCCTATAATCGGTGTTTAGCAAGCCAGTGGCTTTAGAGAGTCTCTGTCCGCTCTCAGTGCAGCTCCTGAGATGGTGGGGATGGATTCCAGTTAGGAAGCGTGTTCGCTGCCCTAGCATAAAGAATAAAACTCTATGGGGAATGCTGGTTTCATGCTGTTCTTGGAGGGGTTGGTTTTGGGGTTGGTTTAAAAATTCTCTCTGGCCTTTCTGAGAATCCCTCCACATGCCCCTCCAGGCTGCTGTCATGGTAGCTGCCCTTCTTTCAGCTACTTGAATTTATGGGGACTATGCCATCTTCCTTCAGTTTGCACCCTGGTAACTCAGCTTCTTCCATGTTTAGAGGGAAAGGGGAGATGGAGAATGTCGGTGTTCTCTGTATGTATTTGGAAGGAGTGTTAAAGTAGCTAGGGCTTATGGTTGTATTGTAGCATTGCAGGATATGAGACCTTTGGGGAAACTGAGGCTCGCAAAGGCCGATAACTTTCCCTAAAGTCAGTGACTGCTCATGCAGAGTCCTAGCATATGTGCTTTTCTACACTTTCCTGTTCATATGGAGGAGTCTGGGAAGGTCTCTCTTAAAATAACCTGTCCTATAAACCTCAAGGTTACGTATGTTAAAGAAATGTAGTCAGCTTTCCTCATGTGCTGAGTTCTGAATCAAGCTGACCCAAACCCCCAAATCATTCCATGGAGCAAATGGAAAAACAAACAAACAAACAAACAAAAAAGGTGAATGTGTATCATGAGAACCTATTATAATGATATATAGCTTGTCATAACACATTATAATATTGCAGCAAATATATTTAACTCACTGAACATTCTCAGGGGGCTCTAAGCTCCCTTTAAAAATATCCTCCAAGCCTCTGCAGCAAGATTGATCTGCTGAGTCCTGTGATACTTCCACCTCGCTTTTGACCAAACCACCATTATGAGAATCCTTTTTGAAAATCCCTATGCCGTTGCTGTTTCCCTGAGCTTAAAAGTATGTTTGGTTTTGTCAGTACCTGGAAACAGGAAGTTGAGATTTGAGGAGAAATCTTTGGCAGCTGTTCACTAAGCTTGCTGGAGTTAGGATTCTGTTGCCATGGAAACCACACTGCTGCCTCATTTATTAATGGAGGCTTGGTGAACTTCCGGAGATACTCTTAGCCTGTCCTGTAAATTCATTCTAGAGAAATGCAGGGTGACTTTTAAGAGATTTCTCTGTCGTTTCTCAAGCATTCTCTCTTGTGTCTTCATGAGCTCCATAAAATTGGTTGTATGCAGTTTCAGAACCACTGATTTTTATCTGGCAAGCATGTCTGAAGGCCATTTCCTTTCTTTCACGCTTAAATCGTGTTTATGCCTGCCTGCCTTGTTCAATAAATGAAATTTTTTTTATTATGCTGCCTTTAAGAATTAGATGGATTTCAAAACAAGGAAGACGGGATAGAAAAATGAACTAAATAAATATATTGAAAGCCTTCTGACACTAACTTTAAGAGAGTTACAAGTGTCAAAGCCTTTTCCAACTTTTAAAATTCTAAACTTAAAAAAATGTAAGATGAATGATTTATTTCTTCTAATTCCAGTGAGATACTTTAAGGACATTTGTTCGAGACATTTTCTAATTTTATTCTGATTTCACTAAACTAACTCTCTTCTGCTAGACAGATTAACAGCATTGGAAGTTGCTTCCAGGAAAACAACAACAAAAATTTTTTTCTAGCTAATTGTTTATCTGGGAGGATGCAAATGGTGGTTTTAAGTCCTTTAAGTCATCCATCATGCGTGGCAGCCTCTATTGTCTCATTGTTGGGTTTGAGCCAAGTCAGACCCTTTCTATTGGTCTTGGGAGGATGCACATAGATCTGGTTCTGCCAAATCTGTGTTCACGAGGAGTCTGAGCCCAGCTCTAAGGGAAGGTAATGTTGGCAGATCCGTAGAGCCCCTCGGATTGGAAAAGATTATGCATCTTCATTTCTTAATGTCACATGAAAGTAGGAAGTAGCTCTCTATTCAAAGTAGAAGTGACAAGACTTGTTCCCTCAGTTCTTCCAGTGTCTACGAATTACTGTTAGCTTTTAAATGCATTTTTGTGGATGTAATAAAATACTGTTTATAGTCAGCTACAAAGTAAGTAATTACAATGCGGCAAATGAAATTCAATATAGCTTTGTCGTGGTTTTTTGAATTTTAATTAAAACAGTCTTAGAGTAAATTATAAATGCTACCGCTTTTGTTGTGACAAGTGACATTGACAAAATATTAATCTAATGGATTGTTATTCACAAAAGCTGAATGTCTTCTCAGATCTGCAGGTTTTGGTTGTTTATTTTGTTTTAGTTTTTAGTTTGTGGTTTGAAAATCCAGAGAAAAGAATAAAATTTTAAAACCACATGAAATAAGAACTTCATGTATGGAATATTTCATTGTCGATGTCTTGCCAGCCACAACTGCATGCATCTCATTTATGGCACTGAAAACTTGTTCTTTTTTAAAATCAGATGTTTCTGTGGTCACGTTTTTGGTATCATTAAAACCGGAGCTGGGGTAAAATAACCAACTGTTGACGGCAAAGCCTAATATTAAAGGAGTAATCAGCCCACGTTTCTATGAGATCATTTACCTTTTACTTTATAAATTACCTTGTTGCTTCAGAATGACATTTTGTTGGTTGTGAAGTCCTTTTATAGCTAAATTATCCAAGTTATTTTCCTTGGAGGTTCTTTTAACTTGAACTTATATAATTATCTGTAAAGAATGTATATTAAATATTCAAAAATTAGCTTTTCTGCTAGTTCCTTATTTCCACCCATCATGAGTTAATGCTTTTTTTTTGTTTGTTTTTAACATTTTAATGTTTAAATGAATGTAAATACTTTAGTTACAAGGTCTTTATGATAGTCCCACCATTGTTTTTAGTAAGACAAATTTTAATCTAAGACTAAGAACTTCACATTTGCTTATCTCTTTTTACTCTTCAAAACTAAGAGTCCAGAGGTTAGAATAAAATCGCCTTTCCCTCATAGCTTTTTCTTTCAACATGTTAGAAATTCCTGTTTGAAAAGGAGAGCCAGTTGCTCCCTCTTTTTGTATTTGAGGGAATGACGGTAAAATCACGAATTCAGACAGTTTTCACATGTGATTTGTTGTCTATATTTTTTTAGCCAGGCATTAAATTGTTGCCACCACCACCACGACCACCATCAAATCGGGGGTTGGGAGGGTAGGGGTGGGGAAGGTGCGAGACAGTTGGTTATAGACATCCAAATATGACGGCTGAAAAATCTCTACAACAATATGGCAGTGGAGCATTTGCTGACTTCAGAGTGCCAGATCAACCCCAATATTTTTTTCAGGGATGCTAAACCTCTTGTAACTGCTAAATTGGATTTGTCACTGAATGAAGTATCAGCTGCTGTTGGACAAGGCCATAAAAGCCAGCCGGCTGGCCCTTTGTAGGCCGGGCTTACCCAACGATTGATATGTTTTAGCACTTTTGGGATTATTGTGATTAAGAGGAAACCATTCTGAATGAGCGAAAAAAGCGGGTAAGGACACACAGCCCACAGCTGGTGAGCAGCATGTGTTGGCTCCAAGGAAGTCACCATTATAGCTTTCTTCTGGTTCCTGCCTGATTGACGGGTATGAAATCTTTTTTTTTTTTTTTTTTGGAGACAGAGTCTTACTTTTTGCCCAGGCTGGAGTGTAGTGGTGCCATCTCCACAACCTCCGTCTCTTGGGTTCAAGCAGGTCTCCGCCTCGGCTTTCCTAGTAGCTGGAATTACAGGTGCCCGCCTATAATTACCCGCTGGCTAATTTTTGTGTTTTTAGTAGAGAGGCGGTTCACCATCTTGGCCAGGCTGGTCTTGAACTCCTGATTTCAAGTGATCCACCTGCCTTTGCCTCCCAAAGTGCTGGGTATACAGGTGTAAGCCATTGTGCCTGGTCTGAGATCTTTATATGAGGAAATGGTGTCCTTATTTTCTACAGTTGCAATTCAAGGAAAGAGACGTTTGGAATGTTGTGGACTTGAGAATGGTGAATGCTTTAAAAGCACTTTTGTGCGTGTTCGCAAACACACACACGCACACACAGTAGCTAAAAGTGTTAGTCTAGCATGAAAGTTAATTGAGTTAATGTGTAGGGAATTCGGTAATAACAACAACAGAGTGTCCTCTTTCATTTCCCCGATCCAAAGCTCTGTGACATGCATCAGCAATACACAATACACCTCCATGTAGTTTGTGTCTGAGTCTGTGTGCATGTGTGTGATGGCTAACAGGGAATTACACAGCCAGTGGATTTGTGAACTCGAGCACCTGCACCTGGCTAAGGCTTTATTAAGTATGGAAGTGGTACCGTCCTTGTAGAACACGTTTTGTCTCAAGAACCACCTGCCCCTTTGAGTGGTGGCCTTTTGCATGCGTCTTGGGCCAGGTAAGACAATTCTGCCCCAAGAGGAAGCTTGTGAAGTAGTTGGTGTTCGAATCTTTCCCAGTACTCCCAAATGCACATAGAATTGGTCACCTCTCTGGCTGTCCCAGGGAACGGTGTCCCTTTCGTGTTCAGAGTTTGCTCAGCATACCACACAGGAAAGAGGCTGGTTTGCCAGGTCCTGTGGAGCGCCTTTCCAAGCCTGTGAAAGGCACGAATCATCCAGCAGCCGAGCATGCTTACAGCTGGCCCTTTGCTAGCTTTGATCTGCGAATCAGGCCACACCATGAATGCCCTTATTGTCATGTTATGTGTACACAGTGTGTGAATTATTGAAAATAGGGAGGCCTGAGCCTCATCTGGTAGAGATTACAGTGCAGGCATGCTGGGCGAAGGTCTGTAATTGAAAATCCCCAGATGCTGTTTATTTGGCCTTTGTCACATGACCTGCTGCAGGAAGATTGTCTGCACAAAATGTTGCCTGCATGGAGAGTGGAGCCCGCCCTCCCCCACCCCCCAGAGCCTCCACAGGCTCAGTCTGTACACAGCTTAAACACCTGCCCAAAGGATTTTTAAAGGCTTAAAATAGATTCACTCATAGCATTTAAATAGAGGGCATCTTGCTTGTTGGTTTAAACTGCTTAAGCGGCTGTTGACTTGTGGAACCTTCTATCCACACAAGAGTTTGCTGGATAATTTCACTCTGAGATATCTTTACAAAGCAACATTCAGGGCCCGAGCCATATGAGTAGTTTGAGCTCTGCCTTTTTTTTTTTAAGTCAAACTTCTGTGTGGTGAATGAGCTTGCAGATAAAGCCATGTTGACTGTATATATTCCATCTGTCTGTAGAAAATATTGTGGTTACTGAGAATAAGGCCCTGAGTTAGCTTGTTTGTTCCATTTGTCCAGTTCATTCTTACCTGTTCTGTTTATAAACAAGTTACGGTGTTTCTTAGAAAACTTGTTTTTCTCAATTAAATGCTGAATAGTATTCTGTTTGTCAGTGGCAGATTGAAGCAGGCTGCTAAATCTGAAATTGATGAAGATCACAAGAATTAAAAACAGGCTGGGCGTGGTGGCTCACGCCTGTAATCCCAGCACTTTGGGAGGTGGAGACGGGTGGATCATGAGGTCAGGAGATGGAGACCATCCTGGCTAACACAGTGAAACCCCGTTTCTAAAAGAAAAACAGGGAAGATTAAGCTAACTTTGAAGTAAGAAGGGCTTTCAGCTTTCTAGGTTCATTCTGCTAGGGAATAAAACAGCCACATGTCCTCTTTCATTGCTAGTCTGTCTCAGCTGTGCTTGTGGGTTCCTTTTTGATTTCTTGGAGCTCAGGAAGAGGAAAGATTCATGGGTATTTCTGCATTCCATGAGCGTCCAACATGACTGTGAGCTCCTTGAAGGCAGGAGCCCTGTTGCAGTCTCCTTTGCATCACCAGTGCTTGCCAGCATAATGCTTTCTCTGTCTTCCTGTGGCTTCCTCCTCCCTTTCTTCCTGCCCATTCAAAGAGGACAGTCACTGCCTCGCATGTGCCATGATATCCCTTATTCAGATGTTTTTTCTTTCAGGGAGGGGCTCAAGTCACCAGTAGCAATATCATTAAGTAGCGCATTCTTCATACAGAGCCAGAGATTGGGAGGATGGAGTAGATGGGAGTAGGATGTGGGTCCTGCCTTCACAAAGCTCACAATCTACCATGGAAAATGAGTAAAAACAGGCACAGTGTGGTGTAGCAAGCTTGTGTTAGTGGTGTGTGCAAGGTATGGTGAGCAGGAGGGGCAGACCCAGCCCACTGCTGGGGAGTGAGTGGAAGTGCCAGCTGCAGAGGCCTGGCAGCTCAGGAATCATTGTTCAGTAGATTTGGTGGGGTGAGGGTGGGTGTGGGGGCGGTAGCCATTTCACACAAAGGAAATAGCACCCAACATGACAGGAATAAGGATTTTTAGAGACAGAAGTGTGTATAGAGAGTGGCAGGAGAAAAGACAAAAACTGGTTTGTCCCTGTGACATTTTAATTTTTTACAGGCAGAATGCATTTATGCTAATTTATTTTTATTTTATTTTATATTATTTTATTGTATTTGAGATGAAGTTTTGCTGTGTTGGCCAGGTTGTTCTTGAACTCCTGGCCTCAAGCAATCATCCTGTCTTGGCCTCCCAAAGTTCTAGGATTAAAAGCTTGAGCCACTGTGCCCAGCCTCGAATTTTAAAGGGAGAAGAAAAATGAGGTGACTGTCCTGAATCTAAAGCTCAACCGAGAAAGGTGATTTTCTTGGTTTGCTTGGTCTTCATCTCCAGTGGGAAGCCTGTATCATAGCCCACTGCTTTCTCCGTAGTGACTGGCCGATTACAGGGTCACCTCTGGCTGCTCCTAGTTTTGAGACAGGTCAGATGTGGCTACAACAGTGGGGTCAGTGACCTAGAGCATGACAACCCTAGGTGGAAACATCTCTGGGCACCTGTCTCAGGCCCTTCCTCAGTAGTCTCCTCCTATTCATCTCATCACTGTGTCTTTGATTACCATTGTTTGGCTTCTAGCCTCATTTCTCTTCCTAGACCATGAACTCCTTGAGGGCAGAGAGCCTGTATTGTTCTAGCGTGTTTCTCTTCTAGAGCCTAGCATAATCCCTTTTATATCGAAAATATTTTATAAATTTTACTACGTGGGAGAGGAGAGTACCTTGGGGCCAGATTATGTAGGCTTTGGATGCTGAAAGAGTTGAGGCTTTATTCTGTATTGTAGATGAGAAATTAGAGAACTTTAAAGTGATGTGTGTACAATTCAGTTCATTTCATGGCTGGATTCTGTCCCCGTCTTAGATTTTGTCCTCATTAAACACCTAATAGTTGGTCTAATGTTAAGGAATAAGGAGCTTGGAAGACAAAGCTGGGTTCAAATCCTGTCTTTACCGCTTAACTAGTTTGGGAACTTAGGAGAGTTGCTTAACTTCTTTGAAGTGCAGTTTCAGCATGTATAAAATGCTGAGCTAGGTAGAATTAGGTGGATGTGAAGGTTAAATATGTGATATATGAGCACAGTGCTTTGGCCGGGTGCGGTGGCTTATGCCTATAATCCCAGCACTTTGTGAGGCTGAAGTAGGAGGATTGCTTGAGGCCAGGAGTTCAAAACCAGCATGGGCAACACCACGTAAGACCCCATCTCTACAAAAAAAGAAAAAAAAAATTAGCTGAGTATAGTGGCACGTGTCTATAGTCCTAGCTGCTTGGGAGACTGAGGTGGGAGGATTGCTTGAGACCAGGAGGTCTAGGTGGCACTAAGTCATGATTACACCAATGTACTCCAACCTGTGCAGCAGAGTGGGACTCCATCTTGAAAAAAAGAAAAGAAAAGCGCAGTGATTTGCATAGTGCTGATGCATAGTAGGTACGCAGTACATGTCATTGCCCAACTTTCTTTCTTTCTCTCTCTCTTTCTCTTTCTTTCTTTTTCTTTCTTTTCTTTTTCTTTTCTTCCTTTCTTCCTTCCTTCCCTTCCTTCCCTTTCCTTCCTTTTCTCCTTTTCTTTCCTTCCCTTTTCCCTTTCCTTTTTCTTTTCCTCTCCCCTCCCCTCCCCTCCCCCCCTCCCCTCCCCTCCCCCCCTCCCCTCCCCCCCTCCCTCTCCCCTCCCCTCCCTCTCCCCTCCCCTCCCTCCCCCTCCCCCTCCCCTCCCTCCCCCTCCCCCCTCCCCCTCCCCCCTCCCCTCCCCTCTTCTTTTCTTCTTTTTCTTTTTCTTTTTCTTTTTCTTTTTCTTTTTCTTTTTCTTTCGACAGAATCCCTCTGTTGCCCAGGCTGGCATACAATGGTGCTCTCTGAGCTCACTGCAACCTCCACCTCCCGGGTTCAAGCGATTCTCCTACCCCAGCCTCCTTAGTAGCTGGAATTACAAGCACATGCCACCACGCCCAGCTAAATTTTTGTACTTTTAGTAGAGATGGGATTTTGCCATGTTGGCCAGGCTGGTCTCGAACTTCTGACCTCAAGTGATCCCCCCGCCTTGGCCTCCCAAAGTGCTGGGATTAGAGATGTGAGCCACCGCACCCTGCTTTTGCCCGACTTTCTATAACCTCATACCATCTCTAACCACCACCCCCCCCAAATAATGTTTCATTTAGTTTATTCCCCAAATTTCAGTTTCTTCAGTTTGAGTGCATTTTAAAATGTTCTTTTTCATTATGCTTTCCTTATTATTGTTAGGTTACTGAGCGCCTAGACATTGAGCTATTTTCTAAGCAGCAAGTCATCCCTGGGCATGCCATTTTGACTTAATGCTTGCATAACTCACCTTTGTTTAGCTATTGTTACAGTAGCTTCAGAAGTTGACACAGTTCTTCTGGTGATGGTTGTGTTTTTACACCGAGAACTAGATACTGGGTGTCCAGTGAGAGACATGCTGCTTAATACAATGCCTCCAGACTATTTATAGACTTAATTTTACAGTCTGTCACAAATTGTAAGAATTTTGGCTATACTTGCCCTCTGGCAAAAACCTCATGCCTACTATTTATTCAATGAAGAATCTATTTCATTGTTTTTTGGGTTTTTTTTTTTTGGACAAAGTCTTGCTTGTCACCCAGGCTGGAGTGCAGTGGTACAACAACTAGGCTCACCGCAACCTCCGCCTCCCGGGTTCAAGCAATTCTCCTGCCTCGGCCTCCCAAGTAGCTGGGATTACAGGCACCAGCCCTCACATTGAGCTAGTTTTTGTGTTTTTAGTGGAGACAGGGTTTCACCATGTTGGCCAGGCTGGTCTTCAAGCTCCTGACCTTGTGATCTGCCCCCCTTGGCTTGCCAAAGTGCTGGCATTATAGGCGTGAGCCACCTCGCCTGACCGTTGAAGCATCTATTTGAAATTAAAAGATGACTGTAGCAAGCATGTGGCTTGCATAGTGCCCTGTTAATGTTAAGATATCACAATAAATGCTCTGTTTACTTGGAAACAGTTTTTAGGACTATGTCATTTTGAAAATTGAAGGGGATGCAAAGATTGGAAAAGATGTTCAACTTCAACAACATTGACAGTAGAAGCATTATGGGTTTATGTTAGATGCTCTGTAATATGGTTTCCTGAACAGAAAGCCTTTTAAAGCCCTTTTAGGACCTTATATATCAGTTCAAGCAATGAAGGCATATAAACCCAGTGCAGTGGGTTTTTAACATTACCATATAGTTAAAGGACTGGGCTGGTATGGTGATGGACACCTGTAATCCCAGCACTTTGGGAGGCCCAGGCGGGCGAATCACCTGAGGTCAGGAGTTCTAGACCATGCTGGCCAACATCCCAATCTCTACTAAAAATGAAAAAAATAAGCCAGGCATGGTGGCAGGCAACTGTAATTCTAGCTACTCAGGGAGGCTGAGGCAGGAGAATCACTTGAACCCAGGAGGCAGAGGTTGCAGTGAACTGAAATCACACCATGCACTCCAGCCTGGGCAACAGTGCAAGACTTTGTCTCATGGAAAAAAAAAAAAAAAAAAAAAAAAAAGAAAAAATAATTGATTGAGCACCGACTTTATACTACTTTATAGCTGCCAGATCTGGAATCAGATAACCAGACAGGTGCTTTACCATGGAGTAGTCACTATTCTAGGAGGTGGATGAATAGTCTGTAGATAAGTAATGGCAGTGCAGCAGTAGCAGGGATGCATGCTCAGTACTTGAGGTTACAGAGGAAATGACTAATTCAGTTTGGGTGGCTCCCAGTGGATATCGGGGATGCAGTGTTCCAGGTGGGGCTTACAGGGATGAATAGGAGTTTGCAGGCAAAAGAGAAAGGAAAGAACGTATAAGGATAGCTGGTTCCGCAAAGGCATGGAGGTATCTTTGGAAAAGCATGACAGTGGTCTGGGGAACTCTATGAAGGTCCATGAACTAGAATAGAGGAGCCCTATGCAGGAGTGGGCTGTTAGCTTTACGTACTAGGCTAAGGAGGTTGGGTTTTGCTTGTAGTGGATGAGGACCTATTGGTATAGGAAGGCAACATAACCAGATGTGGAGGTGTAAGAAAAGGTGAAATGCCTGCAAAATGAATGGCAAGAACTGTTGGGCCCTTGAGAGCCTGTGGGTAGGGATCTATTTAGGTCACAGTTGGGGGCAGCAAGTTCAGGTTCCATTAAATCTTATCTTTTTTTTGAGACATAGTCTCACTCTGTCACCCAGGCTGGAGTGCAGTGGCCTAATCTTGGCTCACTACAACCTCCACCCCCCTGCCTCAAGCAATTCTCCTGCCTCAGCCTCCCTAGTAGCTGGGATTACAGGTTTGTGCCACCATGCCTGGTGAATTTTTGTATTTTTAGTAGAGATGGGGTTTCACTATGTTGGCTAGGCTGGTCTTGAACTCCTGACCTCAACTGATCCACCTGCCTTGGCCTCCCAAAGTGCTGGGATTATGGGCATGAGTCATCACGCCCATTCTTCATTAAATCTTATCTACAGCTTAAGTGTATGGGATACCAAGATGTAGAAGACATGGACTGTACCTTGAAGAAACTTGTAGTCTGTTACACAGGGAACCCTTAGTAGAGTCTGATTGTGGGCAGTACCCTGACACATGAAGTGAAGAACTGTGAGACCAGGACAGAGTGGTAAATCTCTTGTTTCTTGCCTAGAGTCAAGCCATCATTCCCCTCCTGTACTAAGTGACTTGTTTTTAACTCATGGTACTTTTTGTTTTACTTTATAACATTGTGGTCTTTCCCAGTCACTGGTCTGGTAAAGTAAGCTCTGGACACCTGGCTCCCTGGCTTACTCCTCTCCACACACTCCATGTCTAGCACATGTTTCAGGCATGTTTCAGGTGAGGTTTCGTGGAGGAGACATCTGAGCTGGACCTGGAAAGATTTTCCCTGGTGGTCTTAAGGGGTGTTGAAGCTGTAAGACCTTAGCATGGCAGGATGGGTTCAGGGAACTGGAAGCTTGATATGTATTTTGATGGTGGTAAAATGAATTGTGGTGCTGGTGGTGGTGGCGGCGATAGTGTGTCACAAAAAATAATTAGGGGCCAGATAGTGGGGAAAACATTGAACACCATCTTAAAGCATTTTTTCCTTTAGATGTGGGTAGTAGGAGCCATGGAAGGTCTTATATCAGTAGAGTGGCTAACTGAAAGCTGTGTTTTAGGTAGCTGTGTAGAGGGTAGATTAGAAAGAAAAATGATTGGAGGCTAGTTACAGTATTAAGACTAGTCAAACTGTTCATTAGAGGGTGAAGAAAGTAATTGTGAGGCATTTCTTTATTGCCTCATAGAGAATGAACCACTAAGAAAACTTACTTCATTCATATTTATTTTTCATCTAGAAATAGTTACAACCAAAATAACTTCTATCTAACATAGCAGTGTTGTACTCACTACGCAGCCTTAGGTATTTATTCTTGCTCATCTCTTTTTGACCCCTGTAACTCAATGCAAATGTGTAGCTTGTAAGCGGTTCCTCTGAGATGCAGGAGAACACAGTGTTCTGTGGAGTCATCACGTGGTAATGTTATCAGCTGCCGTTGACTGAGACAAACTCCTGAGAAGGTGGGACTTGAGTTATTGCCAGACACTTGCAGGGAAGTGAGATAGAAGTTCTGAGTAGCCAGGAGTTAACACAGCCTTTCTCTGTATGCCTTTTCTCTGAAAGCTGTTTTTAATAAGCCCCTGGGTGAATGCAGACACACATTATCTCCAGGAATTGCCACTGTTTACCTCCTGAATGCTGTCAGTCCTTTGGTGAACTTTTAGTTTGGGAACAAGTAGTACCAGCCCCTGACAACCCCAAATGGGCGGCCTGGCTGTTTCCGGTGATTTTCCACATTGGTGCTGATTTCTGGTCATTGATTTATATTGGGGATTAACCGAGACCTTGCTGCCTGAACTTCCTCATTAGACATGCTGCGGAACTGGTTCAGATGCTGTTCATGAGCCTTTCCTTACACCTGATCTTAGCCCGTGCCCCTTCTCCCTCCTTGGCTCTCCATTCCTCTCACTCCATCATTTACTCTATCTATAAGTACTCAGTGAGGACCTGCTGTGTTCTCAGCATTGAGGGCACGGTGATGAGTAAAACCCATTTTATGCTCTGGGCTCCTGTGGATTTCTCTGTCTGGTAGTGGGGGGATAGGCACATGTTCATCTTGTAGTCATTCGGATAAGTGGGGCACAGTAGCTGTGCTGCGTGCTGTGACCGAGAGGCATAGGGTCCTGTGAGAGTGCATGTTAGGGTGATCTCACCAGTTCTTATGGATGAGAGTTCTTCCAGACAAGACATAAGCACCTCCAAGGCAGAGATGGCATGTTTTCTTTTTCTTTCCTTTTTTAGACAGGGTCTCACTCTGTTGTCCAGGCTGGAATACAGTTAGCTCACTGCAGGCTTGAACTGCTGGGTTCAAGCGATCCTCCTGCCTCAACCACCTGACTACCTGGGACCATAGGCAGCCGCCACCATACCTGGCTGATTTTTTCTTTCTTTCTTTCTTTTTCTTTTTCTTTTCTTTTTTTTTGAGACGGAGTTTCGCTCTTGTTACCCAGGCTGGAGTGCAATGGTGCAATCTCGGCTCACTGCAACCTCCGCCTCCTGGGTTCAGGCAATTCTCCTGCCTCAGCCTCCTGAGTAGCTGGGATTACAGGCACGTGCCACCACGCCCAGCTAATTTTTTGTATTTTTAGTAGAGACGGGGTTTCACCATGTTGACCAGCATGGTCTCGATCTCTTGACCTCGTGATCCACCCGCCTCGGCCTCCCAAAGTGTTGGGATTACAGGCTTGAGCCACCGAGCCCAGCCTCTTTTTCTTTTTTTTAAGAGACGGGCTGGTCTCAAACTCCTGGGCTCAAGTGATCCTCCTGCCTCAAATTCCTCCTGCCTCCTCTCTTTTTTAAGAGACTGTCAGCCAGGCTGGTCTCAAACTCCTGGGCTCAAGTGATTCTCCTGCCTCAAATTCCCAAAGTGCTGGGATTACAGGCATGAACCACTGCACCCAGCTTGAGATGGCATCTTTTTATCCCCCTAATTTTATCATGTTGCTTGTGTTCCATCCACACACAGTCCATGTGTGACCAGGGGAGGACTAGCTAGCTTCCATAGACCTCGTTTCTTTTCCGTTACTGCTGGGACAGGTTGCTATGGCCTCAGTGTAGAAGAAATGGTTAATTAGTAACTCCTCACAGGTTGGTTAATACACGTTCTTTACTGCTTCCTCTGACGGTATCCACAGATACATATCCCCTAGATCTTCAGGAGGATGGATAGGGAGATAAAACACCACCCTGATCTGTAGACCCCTCCCAACACAGTGACATGCTGTTTCCCCAGTGTCCCTTTCACCTATACTTTTTCATTGTTGGTTTTCATATCCTAAAATGTTTTTTTCCTTTCCATGCACCCCAGCTGATAAAAACAGGCCCCATTGGCTGGGCATAGTGGTTTATGTCTGTAATCCCAGCACTTCGGGAGGCCAAGGCAGGAGGATCACTTGAGGCTTGAGGATCACTTGAGGAGTTCAAGACTAGCCTGGGCAACATCTCTACAAAAGATTGTAAGAATTAGCCCATCTCTACAAAAAATTTTAAGAATTGGCCAGGTGTGCTGTACCTGCCTGTGGTCCTAGCTACTTGGGAGGCCAAGGTGAGAGGATCACTTGAGCCTGGGAGGTCAAGGCTATAGTGAGCTATGATCATGCCACTGCACTCCAGCCTGGGCAACAGAGTAAGACCTTCTCTCAAAAAAAAAAAAAAAAAAAAAAAAAAAAAAGGAGTGGTGGGGGCATATGGCTAGAAGGCAGTTTAACACGGTCTTGTAGAATCTTGCCTGAGAAAGTTCTTTGTAAATCACTCTCCCCATGCTTTGTGCTCATTCTGGGGTGAGGTCCCCTTGTGGAAGACATCTTTCTTTTCTCTTTTCCACTGGGTTATCTTTTTCCTTTTTATAGAGACAGAGTCTTGCTCTGTTGCCCAGGCTGGAGTACAGCGGTGCCATCTCAGCTCACTGCAACCTCCGCCTCCCAGGTTCAAGCGATTATCCTGCCTCAGCCTCCCGAGTAGCTGGGATTACAGGCATGTGCCACTATGCCCAGCTAATTTTTTGTATTTTTAGTAGAGACGGGATTTCATCGTGTTAATCAGGATGGTCTTGAGCTCCTGACCTCATGATCCACCCACCTTAGCCTCCCAAAGTGCTGGGATTGCAGATATGAGCCACTGTGCCCAGCTTTTTTTTTTTTTTTTTTTTTTTTTTAAACTTTATGTTGATGATCTGATACCAAACTGGACTACAGGGATGTAGGAACCTCTTTTTTGACCTGAAGAATGACTCGGTCTGTAAATGTTGAGCCACCTGGGAAAGGGAGGCAGAGAAGAGATCTATGCCATTGGTTCTTGTTACCAGGGACTTTATGACTTGGTTGCAATGATGACATGTGCTGAAATGATATCACATAGGGCAGAAAAAGATACAAGTTACCAGCAAAGAAGCCCAGGTCGAAGGCTATGAATGTTTAGGGAAAGGGGAGGCCTCCACCAGCTGGAAGGCTTATGAAGGACAAGGCCTTGGGACGGTAGGTAGAATATGGACATGCAGAAATGGGCAAGGATAGTACAGGCCATGATAGCAGTTGTGCACCCAGGTACAAAGTTCAGGGGATTCACAGGAAACATTTGATAATCTCGTATTGCTACTGGACTGAGTTAGGGTTTGTGGGGTGGCTGTATGTAGAAGACCCTTGTTTGATGTGGCTTTGGTTTAACAATCAAGGGAAATGAGTTTTCTTTCTGATTTTCATTGTTTTAATTTGGAAGAAAGGGGTGGAGAATCCTCACACATCCTTCCAGTGAAGGGAAAGGACCAGCAGAAGTTTTCTTAGAGAAAAGCTAGAGCTTCTTCCTAGGCCCAGGGCAGTCCAGTCCTGCATGGGTGTGAGTTGGCCTTAGCACTGGCCATGGGCAGGGAAGAGGAGCATTGCATCTGTTGCTTCTTTCTTGGTGGCTCCCTGACTCCATTCAATTACAAAGTGGCTCTTACACTGTTAAAGCTTCAGTGTCTCTGGGCTACAATTTCTAGCCACAGACCTTGCATTTGCTGTGCCTCAAACATGACCTTGAGGCCACATCCCGTTATACATACAGCCCACAGCAATGTTAACCAGTCTTCTATCTGGTAAGACAAGCGCAGTGCAAAGTCCATGCCTTTCTGCTGGGATCTTTCCCTGTATTGCCCCTTAAGCAGGAAATTCCATGGCAATCCAAGAGCAAGAGAAGCCAGTGATGGGCTCACTTGGAACTTGTTAAATTATTTAGGAAAAAGAAAAAATAAAATGAAATAAAAACTAGATTACAGTGCCTGGCACGGATCACAGTGTAGAAGTGACAGGTCAGGCTGTGTTTGTCTTTGCTGCTTATGTGCAACTGGTGGGAAAAACAGGGGCAGCTGCAGCTATAGCATCTGAGGCTTAGAGAGGTGACATGTTGTGCATCTCTAAAGGAATTTTATGTTGCAGAGAAGCTTTATATCTCTGATTCACCGGACAGGCATGGTGTAAGGCACAAAGGAAGACAGTCCCTAGGTGAATGCAGGATTGGTTTAGGAAAATAGTAATTAAATTAAAGTTAACTTTATTGAAAGTCATTTTTATAACATCAGGTTTACCGAATCTGGTGTGTGTGTGTGTGTGTGTGTGTGTGTGTGTGTGTGTGTGTGAAGATCATGGCTGCAAAACTGTACTGTGCTGTGTAGCTTGGAGACCCATTTTCAGTTACATCAGTGATGGTGCTGCTTGTCTTCTGGTCCTTAGGAAATGCTGTATCTTAGTAACATGATTCAAATCCAGGGCTGTGGAATCTGTGAACTCACCCTTGGAAGGTAGAGCTGTGGAAATATACATAGGGGCCAGCACAATGGCTCATGCCTGTAATTTCAGCACTTTAGGAGGCCAAGGTGGGCGGATTGTTGGGCTCAGAGTTTGAGACCAGTCTGGGCAACATGAAATCTGGTTTATACTAAAAAAAAATACCAAAATTAGTCTTGTGTGGTGGAGCAAGCTTGTAGTCCCGTGCACTACCACAGCCCCACGCTACCTGGGGGCCTAAGGTAGGAAGATTGCTTGAACCTGAGAGATTGAGGCTGCAGTGAGCTGAGATTTTATCACTGCACTCCAGCCTGGGTGATAAAGTGAGATCCTGTCTGAAAAAAATAAAAAAGGAAATATAGATAGGGACTAGGATGTCCTATCAGGGCCACTGACAAGACCCTCCTCAGAACCTAGTTGGTATCACCCATACTTAGACAATCCCAAATAGCCGAAAATTGTTTGGAATGGCATACTTCTTTAAACAGGCAAGTATATTTTAATTGTGAGAAGATTTAGAATTAAACATAGAAGGCCGGGCACGGTGGCTTACGCCTGTAATCCCAGCACTTTGGGAGGCCGAGGCGGGTGGATCATGAGGTGAAGAGATTGAGACCATCCTGGTCAACATGGTGAAACCCCGTCTCCACTAAAAATACAAAAAATTAGCTGGGCATGGTAGCGCGTGCCTGTAGTCCCAGCTACTCGGGAGGCTGAGGCAGGAGAATTGCTTGAACCCAGGTGGCAGAGGTTGCAGTGAGCCGAGATCGCGCCATTGCACTCCAGCCTGGGTAACGAGCGAAACTCCATCTCAGAAAAAAAGAATTAAACATGGAAAATTTTAATAGAGTCAAAACCATAGGGTTAGTTTTTTGTTTAAAGGATTTATGCATTTGATATTTCAAGTAATTAAAAAAGTAATTTGGCCTAGGTAACAGACCAGCCTGTATTTCCAAATTAAAATGTACAATGAAGTAGGTGATTTAGTCATTTGATCTGGGGGAAGTTGAAATTGTACTAGTTTTATAGGTGGTATCAGTGCATTTAAGAGAATTTATTAGGTTTCTAAGAGTTGTTTCAGGGAAGATTTTATAATTTAAAGCAGATAGTTCTAATAGTTAAAAGAAATAATTACTATTCATGGCTTCAAACATAGATGAAACAAAGAACATGGGTTTTTGAAAGGTGATCTGCTCATCTGAAAAGCAAGGGCTTGAGAGTTAAGATGAACTTTCAATGAAATAATGACTGCAGTGTAGTGCCCAGCCCACAGTACCCAATAAGGAACTGTTGAAGTAATGTTAGAAGTACCCTCATGCATCGCTGAACTACAGGATATGTTCTGAGAAATACATCATCAGGCAGTTTTAGTCATTGTTAGAAAATCCTCAAGTGTACTCATGCAAACCTAGATAGAAAAGCCTACTACACACCTAGGCTGTGCAGACCTGTGTGGTGTGTTACTGTACTGAATACTATAGACCATTGTAACACAATGGTAAGTTTTTGAATATCTAAACATAATCTAAACATTGAAAAGATAGAGTAAGAACATGTCATTATAATTTGATGGGACCACCATCGTGTATGCAGCTCATTGTTGACCAAAGTGTCATTATGTGGTACATGATTTTACTTCAGTCAAAGTATGAGTTGACACTGTTTAACTCCAAGGGGTGCCATTTGTATAGGCTATAGTACACAGTCAAATAGGGCTCTCTTGGAGATTGATTTTATTCATTCAAGTGCCACAAGAAATTGAAAATTAGTTCTATAGGTTATGTGTCACACCTATCAAGCTATTCTGTCTGTTTTCCTGGAAAATAAGTGAGTTTGAGGGTAGGAGACATTTTTGCCATCTGGACGAGGTTGGGATGAAATCGTATGTAATACAGAGCCCTGGATCTATTTCGCCTTGGCCACTCAAATAGTGCTGAACAGGATGCACCGTGAGGCCCCAAGCTGGAGGATGCTTGGCTTGTCTGCAGACATTGTCATTTCGGTCTGGCTTCTGGTAATTAGGTACTCCTAGCTGGGCTCTGCTGTCAGTGAGTTTTCGAGACAAATTGCAAAATCTGTACAACCATCTGAGAGATGGAGAAGTAGATCCAATGACACTACAGGGGATATTGGTAGTTCTCAAAAGTTTGAAAGAGAATGCTTAGAAAAGCAGTACTCAGAATTGAATTTAGAGGTCCTTTTGTGGTGGTAAAAGGGTTCAGTCGCAGAATCAGGATCTGGGAAGATCTTGCAGACTGGAATGATAGACTGGATTTAAGGGGATGAAGTGGAGCAGAAATCAATGTTAAGGTTCCGTTTGGGGACCTAAAAACCTCAGCTATGCATTAAAAAGAAACGGGGAGGGACATATCTGAAGAGGAGCCCATATGAAAAAGACCTAGGAGTTTAAGTTGGCACATATGATAATTTATTGTACTCTTTAATAATTTAGTGCAGTGTTTGGCTTCATTAACAGAGGTAGAGTATTTAGCATGAAAGAGGTAATAAACCCACTCTGATGCTGTATAGCAGGAGCATTGCCATACATGGACTGCGTGCTCTGAAAGGAAAACAAAGAATGGTCACAGGATGGTGTGTGGGAGTGTTCCAAAGCTTGTCAGACAACAAAGGAACATGGGAGGATTAGCTTGTTTTCAACTCCAAGAGGACCTGAGAGCTGCCATTAATAATCTGAAAGGCAGTTATATAAATAAGGGACGGGACTTCTTCTTGTTAAGAGGAACAGGAAGGATCTGGGGGTGAAAGTTAAAGCAGACCCCCAAAAGGAGGGTCTTTTTATCATAAATATATTCTAAGATAGAATGGGCTACTTCCTCAATTTTAGAAGTGCTGACTCAGGCTTCTGAAGACTTAGACTTTCAAGAATGGGAATGGATGACGTAGGAGTACTTTCCAGCCCCAAGATTTTGTGATTCCTTTGCCTTCCAGTGATGACCATGTCCTGCACAGTCCCAACACTGACAGGTGGTGGACAGAGCCATGACTATAGGACATTCTAGGTAGTGATGAGAGAGTCTTTGGAATTCTCAGACAAGATTTCCCTAAGGACATTTTGATGTTGGTCTTCATCAGTGTTTCTAGTTCTTTACTCTGCCAGGGAAGATCTGGGGGATATGGTCACTCCCTTTTAACAGAGGCTGTGTTATTTCTTCATTCATTCCTGTCTTCTGTGCCCAGCAAGATGCTAGGTGCTATAGGGGACACTGAGGAAGAAGACAGAGTTCTCACCCTCTTCAAGTATGCTGGATATCTGGGAAGAAGTAAGACAGCGAACACAAATTTTACAACTATCTATACCATCATAAATACAGTTACAATTTGGGTACATCCTAGGAAGGAGAAGTGCAGTTTGTGCTGCCACGGAGGTGTAGAGCAAGGCAACCAAACCTAGTCGTGCGATTAGAGAAGACTTCCCCGAGGGAGTGACATCCAAGTGGGGCGTTGAAGGAAAAGCAGAATCTAGCGCAACGGTCTCAGGCTGGTGAAGCACATGAGTGAATTTCACAGCAGCGGGCTTCAGGCTTGTTCTTAACCAAAGGAGATTTTCACAAGGATGGAGCTGGGCTGATACAAAGCCAGACAACAGTAGTGCTATGAAATGGTGGTTTTCCATTTGCTGTATAGAGTATGTAGAAATAATTTCAGTTCCTGGTATTAGAGCAAGTTAAAGTCATAAATATGACCTGTTCAGAAGAACCTATGTCTTGTATGAGTGTTTTTTTGTTTTGTTTTGTTTTGTTTTTTCCACGTAGTATCTTAGTAATACATTTCTCTGCTTAGCTTTGGGGGATATATTTTCCTGTTATGTTATAGTTTTCGGAAGTCAGGTTATCTGAGACTTCTCAGTTTCCTGGTGGGTAGGGATGGAAGGTTTTTGTTTATACTTCTAGGCATTATTCTTTCCCCAGAAGGTTATATAACTTGGAGTAGACTGAGTCATCTTTTTCACTGCCTACCTTTAGGGGGTGTCTACTTTCATATCGTTAGCTTCTTGTCATTGTAGGGCTTCTGTGGCCACACCAGCTCGTTCATCTTCTTGTGGCTGTGATTCTAGCAGGAGTTAATTAGGAGAAGAAACTTGAATGAGAAGGGAAATGAATATGACTGTGAACATGAAAAATCAAAGACTAGAACATAACTGGGTTTATTTCCAGACTAATCCTTGTTAGTATTTGTTGGTTATGTGAGTGACCCACCACCCACTTAGGTACAAGCATACAAACAAACAAAAAGGCACATTTCAAAAAGATAAGTTTCTATTCTCAGATGCTGGTCTAAGTTCAAAATTAAATGCCTTTCATCATAATTTTTCCTAGTAAACAGTTTTGCAGACAATTGTGCTGTTTTATTTTTCTAGCATTAGTAAACGCATAGTTGCAGTTTTAAAATTCTTGATTCTGAATTCTGTTTCTTGCTTTCAGTGGCTTTGTTGGTTTGGTTTTTTGGTAACCCACCTCATGGTAAATTCTTCTTTCTTTCAGGTAGGAATGAATTGATAGCCAGATACATCAAACTCAGGACAGGCAAGACGAGGACCAGAAAACAGGTAAAATAACCCACCTGGAAATCGTGCATGTCAGCGAATGGCCCCAAAAGGCATTTTGGCTGCAGTGGCTGGCTATGCTTTGGCTCCTAGGAGCCCCCAATTTGAGTTCCCTGTAAGGACGTCAGTGTTGGAGGTATTTTAAATTGGCTCAGTTTTCACTGTTCATCATTTCAGTGACCCTTTATTATGTGGTCTTGCAAGATTCTTTCGTACTCATTTGGGAAGTGTCACTGCTAAGGACGGTGTACGAACCGCTCCTGTACTGTATTTCAAAGCTGACATTTCTTTCCCAAAATGTGCACCTGCGAACATTGCAAAATCTGCAGGTGCAAATGCACTTGCAGGTCATGAAATTTTGAGATTTCGTGCATTGTCAAATCCTGGAACGATTATATATAAGTCATCATTTCAATGAAAAAGTAGCACTAGCAGCCTTGAGTATGGGCCTGAATGTAATGCTAAATGATGTGCGTCCAGGGAACTGTTGCTTCTTAAGTGATGGCTTTTTGTCAGTAGCTGCTGTAACTGAAATGAAGTTACAACTTCAATACCTCTGCGCAGAACAGTATCAGGAATTCTCTGCCCTTTGTCAGGGCTCTGCCTTCCCTCCTTTCAGATGTAAAACAGCCCAAGTCTCTGACATGAGCCAGCTCAGAACTGGAACGGATGAGAAATTAGTGTTTAACTAAAAACAGAAAAAGAAAGGAGGGGGGAAAAAACCCCAAAACCTCATGGGTGAGTTGTTCACAGAGAAGAATTATTTTTTAATGTTGATTTATGCTGAATGATAGGCATGAATCTTGAAGAACTAATCAGACCAAAAGGCGAGCTAAGATTGAGCAGCAGATTTCAGTTCTCTTCCCAGTGAGGAATTGTCTTCATGAGTGTTTATACCAGGGAGAGGCTTTTCCCCAGGAATGCTACTTGTGCCACAGCCTGGGAGCCTGGCTGCTGAGTCAGCACAAAGAGAAGTGGCCTCCTGCCAGCGTGCAGAGGCAGCGCATTGTCTGTTTGGGGGATGCTCCCCCCTGACAGTGGCCCTCATCAAGTCAAAGAATCACAGAAGAACAAAATTCGGTTGAAAACAAGTAACAGCAGGAGCCAGATGGAGGGGTGAAGAGGATGGGGGAGTTTCTGCTTCTCTGTACTTAAAAAAGGAAAAGTACCAAAGCAAATTGGAAAAAAAATAATTGAATAATTGAAGCTCAAAGACAAAGATAAAAGGACTGTTTATTATCATAAATCCTGTGTTAGAGTCGCTGGAGAGTTGGAAATGGGGTAATCACCACGCAGTCTGAGTCACTGAACTTTTAAATGGAAGGTTCTAAATTTCAGAAACCGGCAGATCTAATCTTCTGCATACTGACAGTGTGGGATCTGGGCTGTCTGCTGGTCTGTGAGCTCTGGTCATTTGCCCGCTGACCCCTTCACTGGGGGACTCTTCTAAATTTAACCAAGTCCCACTGAAAGAGATGCAAATTTCAGTGGAATTATTGTGTTTCAGAAGCTGGGCTTGGCTATGTTTCCACACCCCGGCATCCTGGGGATGGTTTTAGGCAGCAGTTGGTGATACCTCTCCAATGTGAATTTGTTGTTCAGCAAATCCGTGTGGTTTTCAACCCAGATTTTTAACAGGATGGCTGGCTGGCTGTATTCACACATTTCGCTTTGTAATAATATGCAAATCCACTTGGCACCCAGTCAATACCCAAAAGAGTGGAAGGATTAAAGATATTTATAAGGGCAAAAAAAAAAAAAAAAATGCTCTGCAAACTGGGTCTTTCCATTTCTCTTTGAGATCTAATTTACATGTCAGTATTATTTTAACATTTGCTACAGAATCCGGAGCTCTTAATGAGATCAGAATACAACTGACAGCTTCAGCTTTTTGATTCTGCAGAATGTGCTAATTTATGGATAGTCTCCTTCTAAATTGAGAAAAAGGGATTTTCCCTCCTGATACTGAGAAGCTATAAATATTTTCATTTACCTTTACCCCCACCTTTTTAATTTTAGAATGAAAACAGCCCCTCTCATCCCTCCCAAAATTAGTTTTTCCCAGTGCCCATGATTTCTCTTGGGTGGGAAAACTAAGATGAGTCTTAACTTTCACCCTGAATCAAGTCACTGCAGTGATGACCCAGTATGAAAAGCTTAGAGCAGCGCTGGGGGCTTGTGTCTGGCTGGGACTGTGTATTCCTAACTGCAGAGCTTTGTTGAGATGCAAATAACCACCCCCACCCCACCCCCAAAACCCTCCCAAGGAGTAGAGATTTTATATTTGATTTCCTTTTTTTGTTTTGTTTTGTTTTGTTTTGTTTCCCCTCATAAACCCGAACAATGTAGGTGTCTAGTCATATACAGGTCTTAGCAAGAAAGAAAGTTCGAGAAATTCAAGCCGCCATTAAGGTACGTCTGGCTTGCCCACTTGTAGGGGGCTTTTCATCTCCATGGTTACAGGCTTTTCCTTTGTTTTCCTCCCTTCCCCTACCCTGCAGGTGTCTAGTCACATTCAGGTTCTTGCCAGAAGGAAATCTCGTGATTTTCATTCCAAGCTAAAGGTATGCGCTTTTCTGCTTTTTGGCTTGTGGTTGCTATGCATCTCACTTCCTGTTTTCCATGGTGACTGGTGAATGCCTGGTGCTGGGATTCTCGTAACCTAGTTTCCTTGCATGTGAGAGCTGTTTACATTTCTTTGTGTTTAATCTCTCTGTTTCTGTACTAGCCTCACATTAAACTCAATGTGTGTGTGCGCGTGCGTGTGTTTGCGTGCGTGTGTTTGTGTGTGTGTGTGTGTGTTTCTAATAACAATGCAAATGCAGCAGAGAGCTGGTCTTGATAACTTTTCAGCACAGAAACATGATTTTTTTTTTTTTTTTAACCTTCAGATGTCCACCAAGCAGCCCTGGGCTAGAAAAGCTTTTTTTAAAAAAAAAAATCCAGAGATGCAATATTGAGTCTAAATTATTTAGGAAGAATAATTTCCAAAGTGATCATGAAATTACTTTTTAAAAAAATTTAGAAATTTTCATTTGTGCTTTTGATGTATTTATAAGAATACTTATTAAAAAAAAAATACATCTTTTTGATGCACGTCTCTTCCAGCAGAGTATTTTCAGCCAGATTTCTTCCACATTGCTTACTACTGTTTTTTAAGTAAATGGCGCTCTTATTAAAAGAGAAATCTGAGGAGTGGCCTTTAAAAAAAAAGATAGATCTTAGAGATGGGAAAGCTCTTGATCCAACCCGTTTGCAGTTTCATTTGTACTTGAGTTTACTTAAAATTTTTTTACTTGTGCCTCATTTTTCAGTCTCAGAATATATTTTATAGGAAAAATAGGGGCATTGGTAATTTTTAAAATTCAACTTCTTTCTACTTTTTCCCTTCCTAAAATTTATAATAAAACATCCCTGACTTTTATTTTTCTATAATGCCCTATTTTAGAAACGTAAAGCAATAATAGTTTGCAAGAAGGAGACTTCATTTATAATAAAAATTGATTTTGGCCCATGTCGAAGCCTTTCCCTTGTGCCTTTTTTTGTTCTGTTCCCAATATTTTTCTATATAGTAATTAAATTTGTGGTTTTGTTCTGAACCAAAAAACAGTGTAGTTTCACAACACTGAATGATGAACATTGGGATTCTTCCCAAAGTCCTTTGACTTTTTTTATGCAAACAAGGCTGGCTGTGGAATAGGACAAGCGAATAGGAAGGAGCATTTGGTGTGCCCTCTGCAGTGGGCAGCATGCTGGCTCGCTCGCACGTGTGGCTGATGGTGGCTGGCTTTTAGCTGCACTGGCTGAGCAGTTGGAAGACTAAGATAACTTTGTAGATCCTGCTTTTTAACCAAAAGTGCAATACTCTCTATATGGATGTAACTACCCCAGTTTTTGCTCCAGTTCTGACTCTGTTTCTAGTTTCTCTGAGCTAATGAATTAATGATGTACAAAGAAGTTTACAGATAACAATGTTGTTTCCATCTGTGATTATATGAATTGCTCTATTTCCACACTGTCTATGTGATTTCTATGGACTCACCAGGGCACACAGCCCCAGACCGAAAGCCCAATAAGTGATGAGTAAAGCTCTACTACTGTTCAGAAGCGATTCCCATGGGATGTAGGAAGCACTCTTTTTCTCACTTAGTGAATTTTAGAGTTTTCTTCCGTAGAAACAATTTTTCTATTGCTTTATACATGTGCATATGTAAAAATACACAGCTGTGTTTGCATTTTTTTCTTTAAAAAATTACTACTAATAAAAAAGAAACAGTCCTCTGACTTTCTGCTCTGGCCCACTCTCCTTTGGGGCAGGCACAAGAAAGAGACAGAGACAGAAGCAGTAGGGTAGCAACTGGCTCAGCATTTAAGCTCCAAGAACCACCTCCATCTTCTTGTAGTTTCTTCTCTTCTTTCTTCCCATATTATTCTTGGAAAAATGGAGTCCTTTGTTTTTCCATCTGCTAACACCAACTGGGTGTTCCAGGCATGGTGCTCACTGTGATGTGCAGTTAACAGCCAGTCCCCTATGCAGGGAGCTGGCTGCGTAAATGGGAATGTAAACTAGAGAAGCACTTTGGGTAAATGTTAGCAGGAGCAGCCAAAATCAAATGTGGTGGGGGCATCCCAGGGATGAACTTCACGGAGACGTACTCTTAAGTTTAGGAATTGGAAGATAAAAGGCATCCCAATGCATGCTCCCTCATTTAAGCTCACTATGGAGTTTTTACAGTATTCTGCTTTTGGGGCATAATATTGAGGAAACTCTGGCTGAGAGAGTGTAATTGACGGGTCACAAAGCCTTCCTAGTAAGTGGTAAAGTCAGAATTTGAACTCAGATCCTTTTGCATTCTAAACGAATTGCTCCTTTAGATAAAATTTTATCTAGTGGAAGTGGGAGAATGTTTTCAAGCAGAAGGCTTCACGCCAGCACACTGTACCTACCTAACCTGTCACCCCTCACGAGTCTTTGGTGCTGGGCATTCATCCTTTGCTACCAGCCTTTCACTTAGCGTCCACATTTTAACTTTGAGCCCTTGGACAAAACGTGGACTTAGTTTGGGTTGGCGCTGTGAGGGTCATGAGTAACTGAGGGGATGACATGGTCCTGGAGACAGAGCTGCTCATCAGCAGGACAGTCACAGAGAGTAAGGCTGGCTGTCCCCTGCTTGCAGGAGATGGTGCTGCTTTCACTTCCTCCATGAACATTTGATCCCAAAGGCCGTGTACTTAACCTTCCTCACCAGCCACTACCAGGATATGGACTCAACTCTCTTGGTGTCCCAGCTCCATCCACATCCCCTTGTTCAGCTCTAGAGTCTAATAGCATGTTTGTGAGGAGGCCAGGACAAGCATCTGTACTGAGGTCATCATGGGGTCAGGCTGATAGCCATGGTCTTCTTGGCCTCCCACACTAGCTGCTGAGATAAATTCGCTACAGAAAATTGAGACAAAAATCAACAAGGATAGCTTCCGGGTAGGTGGGGAGTAAGGGGGAGTGGCAGGAAGTATCCAAGCATGAAAGAGACACTGTGCTTTGCCTGGGAAGATGTAAGAAGGCTTCCTGGAGCCGGTGGCTGACCATCCCAGGAACTGTCCTTGTGGGCATTGCCCCAACCAGGCCGGTCACCACTTCAGACACTGAACAGGTAGACAAAGGTCTTTGGTCTTCATGTGAAGACCAAGGGCAAGCTTGAATTTGTCTGTTCCTTTGTGGAGCTGTGAAAGTGGCTTACCCACACTGGAGGCCGTGTCTCTTCCTTGGGAGTCTTCTTGCCTATAAGCTTCTCTTTACTTCCTGGGGAAAGATGTGGCAGAGTACTTTATTCTGGTGTTTTCCAGCCTTTTTAAAGCAGCAAAATTCATGTTTCTAATTGAAGCTCACCCTCTCAAATCCTTAGTAATGGCCTCTTAGGCTACTCCATTGAATCAGGTTTGAAAAGCCACCTGTTTCAGGCAGAAGGAAAGGAGGTGTCTGCCTCTTACGCTGTCACTTCCAGGCTCTACAGACAGCTCCTGGGTCCCATTTAAAGCCTATGTTTCCAAGTTCTGTAGTTTATAAGTTCTGCCATGTTCTTTGGAAGAAAACAGACTCAAGGAGAGAGTGGTCATTTTATGTCATACTGATAAATGAGTCATCCTAGCTACCAAAGTTACTCTCCGGAGAATCTGTTAGAGTAAATTCTAAAGCATTACATTTCTCCTAATTGGCAGTTGTTCTCAATGTGCTTGTTTGTGGACTAGATTACCCCCAAAGTGTGTAGACTTAAATTCTAGTAAAGAAAAAATTGTTTAGTGAAAGTCTAAGATTTCTACATAGATTTGAACGTGAAAAGCAAAGGAATGATTACGGAATTCAGTCCAGTGGTTTTCATTGAGAACCCAGTGTATTCTAGGCTCTTTCGTAGATGTTGAGCCCATAGAATTGAATCCAGAGTTTGTGTTCTTAAGGAATGCTGAACCTTTCTGTTATTTTTTCCAGTAGGTATCCACAGCTAGGGAGCTCTGCAGTAGAAATTAAACAGAATAGTGCAAAGGCTACCCAAGTGAAAAGAATGATTAATTCTGAGAGTGAGAGAATTAAAGCTTCATGGAGAAGGGTCGTTAGAACGAAACATAGTTGAAGGCAGAGAATTTCCATAAAGGTGGGACTATCTGAGGGACCATGAAAAACATCATGTATTTGGGGGCATGCAATGGGAGGTGAGACTGGAGGAGCCTAAGGGAAGGGTCCTGGATCATCCCACTGAGGAGCAGGGATTTATCGATGGGCCTCGGAGCGTACACGGGGGTCATTCAGATTTATACTCTAGAAAGACCTCACCAGGTCTTTGCAGGATAGCTAATAAAAGGGAGGCCACACTGGAGTCAGAGAGGCTAATTCCTGGCCTGCTTTAAGAGTGAGGAAGGGCCAGGCATGGTGACTCACACCTGTAATCCCAGCACTTTGGGAGGCCGAGGCTGGTGGATCACCTGAGGTTGGGAGTTCGAGACCAGCCTGACCATTGTAGAGAAACTGCATCTCCATTAAAAATGCAAAACTAGCGGGGTGTGGTGCTGCATGCCTGTAATTCCAGCTACTTGGGAGGCTGAGGCAGGAGAATTGCTTGAACCCGGGAGGCAGAGGTTGTGGTGAGCCAAGATCATGCCATTGCACTCAATCTTGGGCAACAAGAGCAAAACTCCGTTTCAAAAAAAAAAAAAGAATGGGGAAGAGAGGTGCAGCCCTGGACCAGGGGCCGACCCACACCCCCAGGGCCCCTTTGTAGCACTCATCCTTGGCTGGCGTCCCTGCTTCAGTGCATTCTGCCTGCTCTGTACTCTTTGCCACTCATTGTGTTTACAGAACAAATTATAAATTTTTAAGTTCTGTCCTTATAAAGTCTGAAAAGTATCGTGTGCCAGAATTTTCCAGAAAGATTTTCAATAGCAGCATTTAAAAATTAACTTACTCAAAAAATCTCATAAAGTAATGGTAATTAACTGGGAGTATGCATCAAAATTACGATGTTTTTTGTTGCAAAATTTTAAACATACAAAATTTAAACAGTACAGAGAGTATCATATTAAACACTCATGTTTATACTATCTGGAAATGATCATTTTCATTATACGTTTAAGTTTTCTTAAAATGAAAAATCAAGTGGCAAACATTATTCTGCACTTTTTGCTCTATCCATCCTCCTTCTCCAACCAAAATTAATCTCCCTTTCTCTCCTCCCATCCACAGTGTCTTTCCTTGCCATTTATTTCCCTTAGAAAATCAAATCTAGTGAAAACTCTCTCTTCTCCTTTTGCTTCTAGATTTTTGCCCGTTGTCTCCCTCCCTCTCTCCCTCCCTCCCTCCGTCCCTCCCTCCCTTCCTGTCACCCAGGCTGGAGTGCTGCAGTAGCACCATCTCGCCCACTGCAACCTCTGCCTCTCAGGTTCAAGCGATTCTCCAGCCCCAGCTTCCCAAGTAGCTGGTGTTACAGGTGCCTGCCACAACACCCAGCAAATCTTTGTATTTTTAGTAGAGACGGGGTTTCACCATGTTGGCCAGGCTGGTCCCAAAATCCTGATTGCAAGTGACCTGCTCGCCTCAGGCTCCCAGAATTCTGGAATTACAGACGTGAGCCACCATGCCCAGCTGATTTTTGTCCAGTTGTCTACCATGAATTTGTGCAGTAGCCATTGGCACCAACATGAGACGTTTCCTTTGGAATTTTTAGCCGCTTAAGATAGACTCGGTCAACAATTCGATGACCTTGGATATAGACCGTGACTATAAGGGAGATACAAGGGCAAGGAAATAAAGGGGATGGTTGAACTAGTAAGGGAGTAATGCAAGGAGACAGTGAAGCAGCACCGAGAAGCTGGGAGAATGGAGAGAAAGCGCCAGTAGATTGCAGCTGAGATTCAAGTGCTTGGTAAGACGGAGAATAATAAAAAAAAAAAAGGAATTTGTGGCCAGAGCATACTAATTTTGGAAATTAAATACATACATTCAGAGTTGTGGGGATTTTTGTTTTGGGTTTTTGTTGTTGTTGTTGTTTTTTCCCACTGGGGTTGGGGCATCATCAAATGTCTAGGACAGAAGCTAGAGTACTAACTGCAGGCCTAGAAGAGAACTTAACTTTGAAGGAGTTGTTTCTTGGTGATGGGAGTGCCATGTGTTTGGCCCCTACTGAGACGACACCCATTTGACCCACTGCCCTCAAGGGGGGTTAGGTGTTACAGATGACCCACAGCCTATAGCTGGGCCTGAGTCTGCTTCTAAAGTAGAAGATGAATCCATGTGGTTGCAGTGTGAAAGATGGTTCTAGGTCTGTGGAGTATCCATTTAAGAATCCCAAGGATGCTGAATTAGAGGTCTCTCTTGGACCGTGTGTCACCAGCTGCAGCAACAGCAGTGTCACCAACAGCAGCTTTGCCTGTTTTCTTCTATCTCACCCTTTCCCTTGTTTAGCCTGTACTGGCATCTCCAGTGGAGTAGTGAGAAGCGGAAGCATGTCTGAGGATTAGCTCACAGCATTAGAAATTATTCTCTACTTCGAATTGTTTCACTCACCATTAATTCATCAAAAAGTCATTAACTGTTTTTTTAAGCTCCAGGGATTTATTATCCCAGCATGTAGAAAGAATGCAGAAGCATTCTCCACATGTTAAGCAGTCTTTTCTTCCCTACTTAGAGTTTCTTTGTAGCGTTCCATGCCTGAGTCGCTTTCTCTGAATGTTCAGTTGCCCTAAGAAGTTGTTCAGACCCTGCTCAGAGTCCTCCTTTCTGCATTAGCAGCAAAAAAGGCAATCTTTTCTTACTGGTTTCAGAAGCTTGTGGCAGCCACAGCCAAGGTTAGGGAAACACCACACCATGGACCGTCTCCATCTTCCCATGTAGATGGGCCAGGCCACCTCTGGTTCACTTTTTGAGTGTGTTTGGGTGAGTGTATGTCTCAGGGCAAAACTGAGAGGAAAGGAAGTCTTCACTGTGCCCTCCCCTCAGCAGGAATACACCTTAGGCAATAGATGTATTCATGTCAGGCTCTGGATGTGTGTTGAAGAGAAACCTGTACTTGCTGACTTTGCATCATCCCAGTAGGGCAGAAAAAGACCTGAGCCTCTCTGATTATGTCCAGTCGCTGGTGACTAATTTATGAGATACATGTGCTCCCCCAGGGCCATTTTCTTTATTCTCACCCTGGTGGCCTTTGTGATTTGATTTCTGAACAGGCCGTTCTTTCCAATCTTCTGTTCTTTCCAATAAGCAGAGAGCTTAAATTTCAGATTGTTGATTTAATTCTTCTGAGTTCAAGAACTTCACCGGGGCATCACTCAAGTCCAATACTGCTGAATCATGTTTGTATCATCACTGATTCCATCCAGGAATGGGCCTGTTCACAGGGAAGATAGGCATGTTTCACTTCACTCTGAAGTGTGGTGCCTTGTGAGGGCCCCTGAGCCAACTCTGCTCCTTCAAGACTTGGCTGTTAGCAGTGCAGGAGGCAAGGAAAGCCTGAGCAACAACCTCCTCTGTCTGTGTCCGCTCCAAGACACTTGGCCGTGTCATGGGATTTGGGAAATGATACAGTCTTTCCTGGAGTTTCCCGTTCTCAATTTCTCAGGCTTCCATTAGAACCACTCACCAACAGTGTGGCGCTGGAGAACTTAGTGTTGGTAGCCAGAGCACCGAATATGTAGATAAACAAAGATAATTCTGTGTGAATTGAGCCAGGTCTGGATTTTCTTTTTAAGGACAAGAGAAACGGCCTCATCATTCTACATTTTTATCTCTCCGTAGAAAAATCCCGTTGTCAATCGGCCTCCAACTTAGATAATGCCATAGAATGATATCGATCCCGAGGATTATCCAGTGAGGACCAGGGCTCCTGAGCATTTCAGGTCCCGAGCAGGATCCAGCCTGGAAAGCCAGTCAGTCACCTGGGCCCTGTAGACTGCAAGCTCACCCAGAGGCAAGGCAAGGCTGCAAGCACCGTACTGAGTACTTGAAGCAGTACTGAACAGCGGGAGTGTTTTGTCCTCAATTTATGAATTTGGAAGCAGAGGCTCAGAATAGCTAACTGACTTATTTAGAGTTGCAAGGGTGCAGTAGATCCAGGGATATCTGATGCCCAAAGCCAAGCTCTTTGCAGGATCTCCTGCTGCCTTCCCAAAGAGTACTGGTCCAGGATGAGGTTCATTTTCCTGACTTGGGATGCGTTGCTTTTGCCTCCCTCCACTGAGCCCTCTTCATTGTGTCTCTGTATTTGAAGGAAACAGAAGATAAACAGTGGGAGCTAGAACTCGCTCTGTAGCTTAACTTGAGCCTGGAGCCAGTTGGAGTTCCTCTGGTCCCTTGCTGTCACTTTCCAGAGAAAATGGGACTAAGGTCAGAATGGTGCCTTCTCCTGGATACCAGGGTCCGGCAGGAAGCTGTCTTAAATCCCAGGCTTCCTGGGAGAGAGTCCCGAGGCATACCTATGAGTATGCTCAGCAGTCATCCTCATCCACAATGCTTTATGATGTGAACCCCTACATCAGAGTTAAAGGAAATGCTGTTGACAATTATAAAATGCCAAATATAGCTCAGTACATTTAAAAATGAACAGTGGTAAAAGCCTTGAAAATTTTTCCTTGGATGTGAATGGAGTCTTTGGCGTTTGGAAATGCAGTAAGATGGATTAATTGCCACTTATTAGGCAGCAAGTCAGGAGAGGCATGAGTGTGTGTGCCTTGTCTTCTCTGCATTAGCTGTTACCCGATTTTGTATTTGCTCCTGCCTTTCCTAATGATAAGTAAATTAGAGATCATTGCTAGAGAAAAAAACCAAGTGCCCCCCTTTCTCCAAGACCATCTTATAGTTCTGTGATATTTATCTGCTCAAGGGGTATGGCTAATAATTGCAGAGGTCATGTGAAGCCACAGAGTAGTGCAAGATTAGAAACAACATCTGCAAAATTACTTCTTGAAAGTATTTTGTGTTTTGTCCTTTTCCAAAAAAAGTGATTTTGCAAGCAGATTGCTGTCTTTCCTGTCTTGCAGTATGTTATATTGCTGGTTAAAGCATATTTGGAGAAAAACTGTTTACTATCAAGAGGTTTTGAATCCATGGTTGTTTTTTGACTTTACTATTTTTGAAATGTGATGGACTTCTATATGAATAAATTAGATTGGAATCCTATCTTTAAATTCTGAAATGATGGCCCGCAAGTAAACTGTTTGAATATACTGATTATGCTGTACATTAAAATTCTATATATGGCAACTATCGTATATATTGTATATGTAAGCATGTAACCTTTTTATATTATCTTTAAAATTTGTTCATGGTAATGCCTATAGGGTATGAGTTCATTGATTTTGTAGAATAATCAAAAGCTGGGAAGCAGAAGGAGGACTGGGGAACAAGCCTCCTCTGATATCCACACTGATCCATGAGATGTCCTCGAGTTTTAAAAGCACACCACTCCAGCCATGTGCGTTTGTGATATTTCTGCCTTCCTGTCATGTATATTACATGTAGACATTTTCCAAACATTGTGTCCACTTCAATCATAAAAAGGAGGCAGTCAGTAGAACAGAGAGCTATAGCAGCGGTAGCCTTGTTCTGCTTCATGAAATATGAAAGCCTGTTTCTACTTAGGAATAATAACAGTTTGTAAGGCTTCAGGTTGAGGAGTTTATGCATGACACAGCCTGCTGGACCATGTAGCAGAGGCAGCGAGACCACTGAGTGTGGTGTGCTGGAAATTGGATAATGGCAAAAGTAGGGTAGATGATGAGGCAAGCATCCCGAGTCACAGGTCAGTTGGACCATTTGTTCTTAGAACCCATCCTCTTCCACATGAAAATTCCATAGACCCATGCTTCCTGCTGCATGAGTGTTCTCTGCATTGCAGGTCATGGGCTTGGGTTGGGGTTCAGTTGGAAAGGGGCGATTTCCCTTTTCTTTCCCTTCTCCCCAAAGATTTGGCTTTTTATGACCTCATTCTTTGTAATCTTAGGAGTAGAGGGATGGAAAGTCAGTAATAAAGAGCCAGTGTGAACTTGTCCAAGCTTTTTTCTAGGATACGTTTCTCTTACTCTTGCTCATATGCACACATACACACTTAGAATATTTCTCGTAGCCTAAGACTTCATAGAGCGTAATTCAGTATTAACGGTTTTTCAAGATAAAACAGTTTGGTCATCCTTTGTAAATTTCATTTTTTTAATCTCAGAAATGTTGGTGTGAAAACATCTTAAAATTAGTGTGGTGTACAAGTGTAGCATATGTTTTTCAATTTACTTAGCTTAACTTGTTTGAACAGATTAACCTCCACCCCTTTAGAGTGGGGATGAGTAGTGAGGAAAGAGTCGACTACTTTGAAGTCCAGGATATTAGACCAGAGTGACAGAAACAGTTCACTTGGGTCTGACACTTAGTGTCATTTTTCCAAAGCCAGGCAGGTATCACTGGGCTGAAAATGGCAATTTAGAGGTCCTTCCATTGAAATCTCTTAGCTTGGCGTCCTTCCGAATTCCCATTTCAGGATAAGTGGGTCTTCAGTCAGGCCCTTGGTTCTGATTTCAAGATATCCCTGGTGGTGCGTCTTATTTCCAGGGTTGCTTTAGATTTTAAACAAAACATTTTAATCCTTTTAATTTTCCATATATATTTTAGATAAAGGGGACATGTCTTAAAAATTAAATGAGTAGTCCGAGTAGCTCGACCACAAAAGGCAGGGAATCACTGGTATAGACGTTTTAGTCCATTAGCAGAAAATTGCCTATTCTCAAATAGGTAGGTCAAGTGCAGAAAGAACCTCTGTACTTGAGATAAAATTTCCTTTCCAAATTTAGCCTTCTACCTATTAGGACAGGCAGCCAAGAGCTGCCCAAATTTTAGCATCCTGCCTTCTTCTTGCTAGTAGTTTCCTTGACTATATGCATTAAAAAGTATTTGGTTATAATGGAATTTACCCTCATAGCTACAAAGACCTTTAAAACCAGAAGGACATTAGATGATAATGTGCAACTTTTTATGTTGTGAATAAAGAAAATTAGAGGTTATTAAATGACTTGTTCCACATAATGCAGCTCGTTAATGTCGGGCAGCAGTGGGTTTGGAGCCCAGTCTCCTTACACCCCAGTGGGTTCACCTTTTACGGTCTTGGAGCAAGTTGCTGCCATAAAAGCAATTGGTTTGCTCTCCTGCGCTTGAACTCCTGTTTTCATTTGGGTACCTGGTGAAATGCTGGGTAATGAGACAGTCAAAAACCTTACTTGGTTTCACAGAAGAAAAAGATCATGTTCTGAAGCTGTGTGATATAAACAACAAAGATAGGTGACTTTTCTTCTTTTCCACACTGGCTAATTTCCCTGATTCAAAAAAGAGTATCAAACTTGTATGAAGATTTCAAACGATTTTTATAACCCTCAGATTTATTTCAAGCAACTCAATAAAGCGGGATGTGGAGATGCAGGGAACTCATTTCTATTTGGACCTGGACTTAAAATTCATGAGTCGCCCCACCCAAGTGTGCACAAATGGAGTCTGTATTTGGGCAGGCAGAACTGTCTGTGTCGGCAGCATTTCAAAAACGTGGAACTCTTCGGGTCGGTGAGAGGCTCCATGATATTCTTCTGGCACGGAGCCAAGCCCACAGGTTCTTTTGTAGTTACTGCTCAGATGTGTCAGGCAGGCAGGCAAGATGTCTATGCTGCCATTTTATAACCTCCCTAGCCTGAGCCCCAGAGAAGTGTAAGGCTTATTCTGTGCTGAGAAAGGCACCTGTGGTCATACCTGTGCCATTATCTCAGTTTCACAGATCTGCCTTCAGAGCATTTATAACCCCTCATTAGGGGTTAAGTGGCTTGGGGGCTGAAGTCCAGAGTGACTGGACAAAGAGAAACCAATGGACTTGTATTGACGTCAGGGTGTTCTTGACGGGGAATGGAGTAGGTGTGACTGGGGCCGTGGTTTCTGTTCATGGGCTACCCTCTGAGGGGATGGACCAGAGGGGAGCAGGTGAAACCACGGAGTAGCCAACGGTATTGCCTGGCCCTGAGATCTGCATGTATGGGCTCAGTTTGTCAGTTTATCATAAAATCCCATCCGCTTCAAGATTTGTCTTTTTTCAGGCATCCTCAGTATCTGAAATGTTTCATATCTTTAAAAAAAAATTAGCTTAGGAAGCTAGCTTTAGGTTAGAGCATTTGACACACATTAGCAAATGGAGCCTCAACCCCAAGAATGCCATCTGAGAAGGAAATAGCAGCAAAAGGATCACTCTGAGTCCCCCTGACCTTTCTGTTGAGGCCCAGGATTCCTGCCAACTTCCAGGGTCCTTAGAGTATCACTCGGCCACGGCAGGTGTCATTACAGATGTTCATAACGACCCTGAGCATTCATGAAAAGCTGCTTGAGGTTCCTTAGTTTTTCAGTCAGCCAGAGTCATATATAAGACACAAAAATTAATGTGGCCGGGTGCAGTGGCTCACACCTGTAATCCCAGCACTTTGGTAGGCTGAGGCTGGTGAATCACCTGAGGTTGGGAGTTCGAGACCAGCCTGACCAACATGGAGAAACCCCGTCTCTACTGAAAATACAAAATTAGCTGGGGATGGTGGCGCATGCCTGTAATCTCAGCTACTCGGGAGGCTGAGGCAGGAGAATTGCTTGAGCCGGGAGGCAGAGGTTGCTGTGAGCCCAGATTGTACCACCGTGCTCCAGCCTGGGCAACAAGAACAAAACTCTGTCTCAAAAAAAAAAAAAAAAAAGCAAGTATTAGGCTCATTTTTCCTTTCTCTCCTCCCTTCCCTTATCCTGTTCCCTTTCCTTTATCTCTCCCTCCCTTGCTTCCTTCCTTTTCTCCTTTTTTCTTTTCTTTCTGATGGAGTCTTGCGCTGTTGCCCACGTTTGGGTGTAGTAGCTTGATGAACACAGCTCACTGCAGCCTTGATCTTCCAAGTTCAAACAATTCTCCCACCTCAGCCTCTTGAATAGCCAGAACTACAGAAGTACATCACCACTCCCAGCTAATTTTTTTTTTTTTTTTTTGGAGACGGAGTTTCACTCTTATTACCCAGGCTGGAGTGCAATGGCGCAATCTCGGCTCACTGCAACCTCCGCCTCCCAGGTTCAGGCAATTCTCCTGCCTCAGCCTCTTGAGTAGTTGGGATTACAGGCATGCGCCACCATGCCCAGCTAATTTTTTTGTATTTTTAGTAGAGACGGGGTTTCACCATGTTGACCAGGATGGTCTCGATCTCTTGACCTCGTGATCTACCCGCCTCGGCCTCCCAAAGAGCTGAGATTACAGGCTTGAGCCACCGCGCCCAGCCACTCCCAGCTAATTTTATTTTGTGTAGAGATAGGGTCTCTGTATGTAGCCCAGGCTGGTCTTAAATTCCTAGGTTCAAGTGATGCCCCCCACCTCAGCCTCCCAAAGTGCTGGCATTATAGATGTGAGCCACCGTGCCTGACCCTTTCCCTCTCCCTTTTTCTTTATTGGTGCTTTTTCAAAGGTTAATGTAAGCTTTTTGGAAATTCACTTGGTGTTCCTGGCAGTTACAGGGCAAAGTTGTGTCTATACCTTGGGAACACCTAACAGAGCTTTCTTAGAAGCCTCTAGTAGTTGTTCGTTGGTTTTGATTTTTTTTAAAACCCCTTTTGGCCTTGCCTTTGACACCTTGATGTGTTTTTCATCACCTTTGGTTATATCAGTAAGCACTGAAGCACCCTCTCTGCTGGTACCTGGTGTCTTAGCCTGAAGCTCCCTTTGACATTCCCTGGAGGTGGAAAGCACGCTTTTTATTTTGGTGTCACCATTTTGTTTCTGCTTTGATGGTATTTGGGCCTGGAGAATAGACCCTCTACTGGCACCCAGGAGCATTTACATGCCTACAAAGCTCAAGGCCCTGCCTGTGCCTCACAACAGGAAGGTGACCATTTCTCCATCTGTCCTGGGGAAGCCACAGAACCAGTGTAAAGGAGTTGGGGGTAGTTTTTGATTATTGCTGTTGTTGGATGCCCTTCCTGATCATTGCCTTTCTAGCTAGCCATCTGAATCACCGATTCTTTCTCAAATGTGAGAAAGGCCCCCACCCCTATGCATTTTATTGTTCCCAAGTATCATATGTTTGTGTACATATATATATTTAAACCAAAGAATAAAAAAAAATTCCTTTGTATGCAATTCTTTTAACAAATTGTTTATTATTGTATCCAGGTAACAAGCATGGTAAGTATTTTCAACAAACTGAGTATTCTGTATTTTAGCTGTGCTTGGCAGACTTTTTTGGCTAGCTTTGTGTTATTAGCCTTGGCTTTCCTAGAAAAGACCTGTTTAGGAAAAGGAGAAATCACATACCTGTAGCATCCCCTAGGCTTCCGGCTTTAGTACGAACCCACGTAGCATTAGCCCCGTGGCGGGGGTACCTGAAAAAGCATGCGCCCCGCCAGCATGCTGCTTGGCCCTGTTGCCCCCAGCCCCCACTACTTCTGAGCATCTCCAGCCAGGTGTTTGCCAGGGCTTTCAGGCCTTGCATGATCGCAGCAGCTCCTGGGACCATGGCCCTGTGACAGCCAGCACACAAAGATAGGGCTCCTCAAGCTCTGTGGACGGTCCTGCTCTAGTCCACGGCTGCATCTCTTCGTCACCCCTCCTCTCATCAGTTTGCTTAAAAGCAGGGCCTGTATTTTTTCTTCTTCTTTAAATGTTTAAAGTAATTGGAAAAAAATCTCCTCCTGGAAGCTGAAAAACTAAATAAATACATTGTCCACTCTTCTGAGAGGCTTCACATTCTGTTGGAAAATGGATTTAATCCCTTCAAAGAAAAGGAAAAGCTTTGCCCTGTTGGGGTTTCCTAGTAAGTGTTCAGTGGTGCGGTAGGTTGAATGTGGTTTAGCCTTCTGGCTGTGTTATTTATCCATGCATGTTTGCTTTTTTGGCCTATTTTGTGGCTCTGTATTTTAGTCCATGTGCTTGTGGCTGTGCCTGTGTAACCTACCTGGTAGCCATGCATTATGTCTTAAGTTGGTGTGTCACTGTCACCTTCAAGGATCAGACTGCAAAGGATAAGGCCCTGCAGCACATGGCGGCCATGTCCTCAGCCCAGATCGTCTCGGCCACTGCCATTCACAACAAGCTGGGGCTGCCTGGGATTCCACGCCCGACCTTCCCAGGGGCACCGGGGGTAAGTCATGAGCTCAGTCCAGTAATGACAGCTGCTGGGGTTGGGGTTGGCATGGGCCAGTGTTAAGCCTCCCACCTCCACCTCTTGTCATGTGGGTCAGGTGCGTGAGAGGGCAAAGACTATCCTGTGAACTGCTAACTGGTTCTAAAGTGGTGAGAGCAAGGAGGAAAGGGAGGCAGAGAGCTAGAGAGAAAGAGAGGAAGGAGGAGGAAGGGAGAAAGATAAGAAGGAGAAGAAAAGAAAAAAAGAGGGAGACAAAGAGGAAGGAATGCTGAGTGTCTGAAGACATGGGATTAAACGTGCCTTTCTGGGGTTGGGCTGGCCTCTTCTCTCTTTATCTTTTTCCTGGCCCTTGGTTTCGGTCCCTCTGTCTTCAGGGGCAACCAGCCCCTAAAGGGACAAGGTATTATATTAACATTTACATTTTGACACCTACCAAAGGCTGAGATGCATTATGTTATAATCTCATTTAATTTTTCAGGTCATCTTAAATGCTTCCTGTCACTGCCATTTTACACATGAAAAAGCTTGAGATTATTCAATAGCAAAACAAGCATTTGGAAAGCTGAGATTATAGTGGACTGGATAGTGATGTCAAGAATCAGCCAGAGGCTGCTCTTTCCTTCCTCTATGTCATGCTGCCTCTCTAGCTGTCACCCCAAATGCACAGGGAGGCTCACTGCAGAGAAGCTGCCTTCATTGCCTCTTGGAGCTCCTGGCCTCTTGGAGCTCCAAACGTCTTCAAGCTTTGTCCTCTGTCTTGCTGGGCCTTCAGTGCTACTGAGGCAGAATATCATGCAGGGAGCGTTTCAAAATGGAGGGAGGTGCATGGATAAATCAGTCAGTTAAAATATTTGCGAGCCCCCTGCAGTGCACCCAGATCTCTGCTTAGGTGTAAGGAGAACACTGAGGAGCTGTTGCCTGCCCCTGCCCTTGGGGGAATTTTCGGGAAGGAGGCGCTAAGGGGAGCTCTGGATTGCCAGTCCAAGGATATGGGTTCTGGTCTTGTGCAAGTGGTGACTGCATTTGCACTTGGGGAAGGCGACTCTGTTGGGTGATCGAACCTGCTGTCTTTTAGTAGGGGTTGTGATGCGTAGGCATCTGAACTGTGCTTTGAAATAAACTCTTAATTCTGAGGCCTTTGCATTTTGCTTTTCAGTTCTGGCCGGGAATGATACAAACAGGGCAGCCAGGATCCTCACAAGAGTAAGTCTGAGGAGGGGTGGGCACTGACAAATCAGGGCTGGTCCCAGCCCATCCAGGGAGAGCTCTTCAGCACCTGGAGGAGAAAGGAGCATTACGCCGAGGTCCCAGAAGGCATCCCCTTCTTATTGTCTACTGAGGCCTCTAGCAGGAAAGAGACTGGCTTTTCAGGTCTGGGAGAGGTAGAATCACCTCACTCCCACCTTAAGTATTAGCAGTCATCCTGCTGGAAGCAAGAAGTGGACCTTTCTTCCTTCATGGTATTGAAGGCTGAACTGTGGTCTTCCTTGCCTGATAAAGGGCATCACAGGTGATCCTGAAGCCCATTTCATTCTGGCTTGTTCTGTAATAGGGTGGCTAGTAGAAAAATCCTACTAGATCCCTTTGGGGGCAAGAGAATCAAGCTCAGTAAACTGGAAAATAAGGGCAATTTCAGGATCAGAGAAAGGAAATCCTGCCTATATGCTGTAAAAAACAAAAAACAAACAAAAGAACCTTGCACTATTTGGCCTAGAGAAGGAGATCCTGAAGCATGCCCCAAACTTTGCCTAGAAGTGGTGACTGCTTGACCTCAGAGGTTCAAAGGCATATGTCACAACACATGGAATTCAGGCTCTTTCCAGTGCCTCCCACTGAACTGGCATGAGGCTTGGTGGTTTGATCCCTAGCAGGCTGCTGGCCCCTTAGTTTATGGAGCAATTGCCTCTGCCTGGGATGTTTTACAGCCTGTAGGCAGGGACCGCAGTGGTGAAGGACGTCCCACTGGGAGGTCATGGTGGGACCTGGGTAATAGCCGCTGCTGCAGATGTGATCTCTGACTCTCTGTTCCCAGCGTCAAGCCTTTTGTGCAGCAGGCCTACCCCATCCAGCCAGCGGTCACAGCCCCCATTCCAGGTGAGTCTCCCTGAAACTCCCTCTTGGGAGCACAGCCCTACCCAGCTGACAGCTAGGTCTGGCACTTTGTTCCCAGGGTCAAGAGATGCTCAGCTTTGCCACAGCTGCACATTGCCCCTGAGTTGCTGGATCCTGGGTTGCCTGGAGCTCAGGAGGGCCACAGGGTAACCCCTGCCAGGTCCCGATTCCCTTCAGTCATCTCCCAAGAGCATTTCAGGTGGCTTGTTTAAGAAACAGGAAGCCTTATCACTTTCACTGAAGATGCTGGATTATCCGCAGAAGGAGAAGTTGCTGTAGCACCTTCCTCAATATAAACTGGCCTAATTAGGCAGTCCAGGTCTTGAAGGCAGATAGGGTTTCATTCACCCTTTCTTGGATAAGTAGATATCAGTCCTGCTACCTTTCTTTAAAGGAGAGAGTACATGGAAGCCCAAAGTGGAAAACATGAATCTCTCCAGCCTGCCTGTCTCTTTGCCCACAAAGCTCACCCCCAATCCCCACATGTGCATGTAGAATAACTCTGTTCAACTGCTTGAGGTATACAGTATAAAAGCCACTGCCCTCCCTTATGGATTCCCTAAACTGAAAATGCTTTCACATATTGCCCTCTGCCCTAGTGCCATGTGGCATTCAGAGAGAATATTCTGTAGTCCTGGTGACCACAGTCTTAAGGAAGATGGACAAACACAAGAAGTGTGTGGCACATCTGAGTCTCACAGGAAGTCTTTGGAAGCATTCACTTCTCACTGTCTAGTCATTCTTGACTTGGTCCCCAGGTAGACCTGTTGGTCCAGGGTTAGATGTCCTCAGGCTGCAGCCTTTAACCTTAGCTGAAGTTGGCTTAATGAGGAACACATGCTTTGTGTTTATCTGACTGTTCAGCATCTCTGGGTTCCTCAGCCAGAATCTATCATCACCTGAGTTCTCCCTGGCAGACCTGGTGGACAGGGACCTGTTGGCCTTTCCTTCTGGGTCATCTATAGAGCCCTGTTCCAGTATTTTCCTGAGGCCCAAGGGGAGGTGAATGACCAGCATCACAGGTGACGATTGGTCTTTCAGGTTTTGAGCCTGCGTCAGCCCCAGCTCCCTCAGTCCCTGCCTGGCAAGGTCGCTCCATTGGCACAACCAAGCTTCGCCTGGTGGAATTTTCAGCTTTTCTTGAGCAGCAACGAGACCCAGACTCGGTGAGTGTGCCCAGAGAGATGCGTCTTGAATACAGGATTTCTTTCCCTTTACTGTTCACCTTCTTGCTTCTCCATCTTTCATCCTTGTCCCCTGCCCCATGCCTGACAAATATCCTTTGTGAAAACAGGCCTGGGAAAGAATAGTCAGGTGCCTTTTGATTAAGTAGAAAGAGATTCCTATTGGCAGATGTGTAGAAAATAGCAGAGCTGGAGGTAAGTTGTTGTCCTGGACCCCAAGGTGCCATAGGGAATACTTGAGTCAGAGAGAGGGACCCTCTTATGTTTTGTAAAATTTAACAAGAAGTAACATTTATTGAGCCTTGCCATATGCCTGGTCCCATGCAGAGTTATTTAGATAAATGATCACAATCCATCCTCATAAAACCCTAGGAGGCTAGGTACTGACTGACAGATGAGGAAACAGAGAGGGTAAGTAACTTTCCCAAAGTCACACAGTTAATCTCTGATGTATTCAAGATTTAAGCTCAGGTCCTGAAAACTCTAAACCTAAACATGCAGCTCTTATTCCATACTGTTTTTCCAACTCTGTTTCTACGATAGCAAGTTCTTCTCTTCTTAAGAAGAAGTGTCCAGGTGCAGTGGCTCATACCTGTAATCTCAGCACTTGGGGAGGCTGAGGCAGGCAGATCACAAGGTCAAGAGATTGAGACCATCCTGGCCAACATGGTGAAACCCTGACTCTACTAAAACTACAAAAAAATGAGCTGGGCATGGTGGCTGCATGTCTGTAGTCCCAGCTACTCAGGAGGCGGAGGGAGGAGAATCTTTTGAACCCAGGAGGAGGAGGTTGCAGTAAGCCAAGATCGAGCCACTGCACTCCAGCCTGGCAACAGAGCAAGATGCTATCTTAAACAAACAAAAAGAAGTAACAAAATGGTACTTTAACGGTTTGCCATAGAGTGCAGCGCATTATAATATCATAAATACCAGTAACATTGGCATCTGGACTCTATTTGTCACTTTCTTCTTTCCCATCTCCCCCACCCCATCTTGTACCCATTGTCCCATTGTTTCTCAGCCAGGCATTTCCCATACATATGTGATCCTCCCTTCTTTCCTGCCCAACAAGCCCCGTACCCTTTCTTCACACCCACTCCTTGGCTGTGAGTATGAGCATTGCATCTGTGTGTGGGTGAGCCCAAGGCAGAAACTGAAGGAATCCTTAGTCTGTCTCTGAGATTCTCACCAACTCTTGCCGCATTGTCTATCTCACCCCATCCTTCCCATCTCGTAAGTCCCGTGCTCTCTGTGTGCTGCCTGCCTTGCTGTCGTTTCTGTTATCAGGAGAAAGTGTTGGGAATGACTTCAGAGCCTGTGGTAGACAACTGAGATACTGAGCAATTGGAGGTGACTTCTCACGGGAGAGTTTGCACTTCATCTTGAAGGAAGGCCTCCCATGGGGCAGAGAGGCTTGACCAGCTGTCACCAGTGGAGATGGGAACCCACATGTGGCCCACTGATGTCTTGATCCACAATCGTGAACTTTGGGAGCTGGTGGAAAAACAGAGCTGCTTCCAAATTAGGGGGAAAAAATGAGGGAAGACATGTAAATTGCGTGCATCAGGACAGGTACAAGAAAATGGAGCTGTTGAGACCAGGAAAGAGAAGAAAAGGCTAACTGGATGACTCCTCCCAAGCAGCTGAGTGGTTTGCAGGAAGAGTGGTGGTGAGGGTGAAATCCATAGAGGTGGGAGGCATCGGGACAAACGGAAAGATGCCCTGCATGATTCTCTGCCGCTGGTTCTTTGTGGGAAGCATACAGAGTTCTTTGGTTGAAGGCTGGGCTTTGGCCCAGATGCTGCTTCTGCCTCTTGTAACTCGTGTTTGTATGACACTTCGTTGTTTAGAGTACTTTGTCGTTTAGTATTTTATTCTGTCCTCATAGTGCCTCGTCAGATAGGTTCTGCTTTCCCCATTTTACAGATTAAGAAACGGAGGCCCAGACATACTGAATGACTTAGTCAAGATACCTAGTCAGTAAACGGAGGGAACCAGGAGCCCAAATCTTGTATTTCAGTGGACTCTTTTCACTACCGTAGAAGACCACCTCCAGATTTTGAAGGTCTCTTGAACTGTCTTTCCGTCTATCTCTGATGTGAGCAAATTTCTCTTTGCATATGACTTTTTTTAGGAAACAACTCCAAGGCACTGGGAGACAGAAGTCCCCACGTGATTTTTGCTTCCGTGGTTAAAAGACCATGGAATCTTTCAGAAAGATTCTCTTTTTTAAAAGAAATAAAAATACTGTGGTATCTTCCCCCATTGTTACTGTGCTCTTCAGTCGTGGACCTCTTCAGGCCCAGAAGGCTTGATTGCCTCTTTTTGTTGTTATTTGCTGGGCTAAACATTTTGAGTCATTCAGATCGTTCTGCAAACATTCATGTGCACCTGCACATGCAAGAAGCCGCACAGGAGAGGGGCATATCGCTGCCCAGACAGACACAGCCTCGGCCCCTGGGGAGTGTAATACCTAGTAGAGACGCGAAACAGATGATTATCCGAGAGATCGTTGCAAAGTGCTGTGACTTCTAGGAAGAAAGAATATTGGATGCTGTGAGTAACAGGAAACAGGGCAAGTTGCCTTGAGGAAGTAGCCCTTAAGCTGAGAGATGGAAGATTGGACAGGGAGAGAATAAGGGAGCAGAAGATTCCAGAGGTGATGAAGCTGAAGTGTATGTGGCAGTGTATTAAACCCGTGGCTATTTTCAGAAAGTCAAGGCCCACTAAGTCCCTAGAGTAGAGGCCAGAGATACATGTTTCAGATACGTTCAGGATACACATAATAATCTGACTGGGTAAGTGGGTCTGGCCTGCTATTGTTAATAAAAAAGCTTTAGTTACATAGACTCCAACACATGACTTAAAAGGCCCTGAAATGAAAGGAAGGTCTGGTGTAACACCCTTGGGCCCTGGGAGAAAAATCATTATATTTGAGGGGATGTGAATTTGGAGAAATTAGAATTTATTTAACCAGTACTTTTTGAGCACCTACTACTGTTTCAGGTGTTAGGAGTCAGCAGTGAACAAAACAAAGTTCTTATTCTTATGGAGCCCACACTCAGGTGGAGAACACAAGCAAGAATACCCAAGCAAATAAATACCCAATATGTCTGAAGATGCTAACTGCTTATGTGGAATAATGGTCCTTTGTCACAACTGCCTTTTTTTTTTTTTTTTTTTTTTTTGGAGATAGGGTCTTTCTATGTTGCCCAGGCTGGCCTCAAACTCCTGGGCTGAAGTGATCCTTGTGCCTCAGCCTCTCAAGTAGCTGAAACTACATAGACCGCCATGCCGCAACCTTTTTCCCTATGGAGAGTTACTTGCTTTTTGGATTAAAATTGTATAATTGCAGAAAATAATAATAACCCCAATAGATAGGTTGACGTTTCTGGCTTGTATTAGATACTAAGTGATGTGCATTGGACGTTACCGACCAAAGCTCTATCACTGCTGTGAAATTATTTTGCTTAACTTCAGTCACTATGTTGGTGTTGCTTCTGAGATTCCTATGTCACACTCATTTTGCAGTTGAACACAAATGGTTTAATGTATGCAAATGAATGTGGCAGATTGTGAATAGGATCTAAATTTGATTTTAGTGGACATGTGAGGGCCTGAAGGTTGGTTCTTGTGCTAGAGGTGAAAAGTGGTGGTGGCTGACCTGTTGAAAGGATGGAGAATTAACAAAATTATTAAAAGCATTTGATAGTGTCTTAAGTACCAGCCTCTCAAGTTATATACTGTGTGCTTTACTGGACAAACACAATGTGCTATTACAATCAGGGTATAATGGTAGGTACTTCAGGGATAAGGTTACACCAAAAAATTTGTATCTTGTAGATAGTGTTTTTGACTCTTAGATTTTTTGTGGCTTCTCAGACTTTAATTTTGCTCTATTTTTGTTCCAACAAAAGAAACATTAAAGCCATGTAAAACTCAGCTGATACATTTTAACACATTTGGGTATACGGTACTTAAAATTTAACATCCAACATTAAACACATTAACTTGATAAGGAAGCAAACAAAGTGACCGATAATTAAAGGGCCCTAACAAGTTAAACTTTGCATTTGGCTTCTTTAGATCTTTGTTACAGACGGCCATGTACATATGTTTCCCCCTACTTTGTAAAATGGCTTAGGCTCATTAGACTCAAGGGATTATAAAATATTTTTTAGTAGAGAAGAAAACTTCTAGGTAGTGCTGACAAAAAAAGAAATGATGTAGCCAGGTTCCATGCTATTTGTCATTAGTGACTTCTTTCATCTTTATTGAGCTCTGTGAGGTAAGTCATTCTATTGCCTTCTACAGAAGAGGCTTGGAGAGATTGCTCCCTTACAATAGCCTTTGCTCTCTAGCCTGTCTGTAACATCTCCTAAGAGAGGATGAGACATGGTTGCTGGCCGGGTGCAGTGGCTCACGCCTGTAATCCTAGCACTTTGGGAGGCCAAGGCAGGCATATCACTTGAGGTCAGGAGTTCAAGACCAGCCTGGCCAACATGGTGAAACCTATCTCTACTAAAAATACAAAAGTTAGCTAAGCATGATGGTGGGCACCTGTAATCTCAGCTACTCGAGAGGCTGAGATGGAAGAAAGAGCTTGAACCCAAAAGGTGGAGGTTGCAGTGAGCCAAGATCACACCACTGCATTCTAGCCTGGGTGGCGAGCGAAATTCCGTCTCAAAAAAAAGAAAAGAAAAAGACCCAATTGCATACTTTAGTAGCAACAAAGCCAAGAGAAGAACCTTAGTTTGTCTCCTCCTCAGTTTAGAGTGGCCTTAGAACCAGCATTTTATGAAATTTACTTGTTGGCTCACCACATAGGTCACCCTTACCACCACAGAAGACTTCTTCACAAGCCGGCAACTCCTAGCAGTAGTGATGGCCAACATTTAAATATTTTGTGTGCCAACACTTTATCTTACGTAATCCTTGTGAAGTAGCTTGCCTGGAGTTAGACAGCCAACTGACATGGGAAATAGGATTCAGATCCAGGTCTGTTGACTCCACATCCTGAGATTGTGACCAAAAGGCTCTAAGGTCCATTTGTATCTGATGAGTGGGTTGTCTGTTTTTTGTAGCCCAAGGCTATAAGGAGCTAATGGGAGAATAATTAGGGGGATGATCGCCCCCTGCTGGCTCCACGTGGTCTGTTAACCAGACGGCAGCTTCCCCAAGTTGGTGGTGGTTTGTTTATGTTGGTGGAGAACCAGCGAGTCAGTCCCTCTGTTACCTTTGGCTCTACTAGACGCTGAAAGAAAAACAGCAGAGGGTGAAGAAAGGAAGGAAGAGTGTAAAAAGCAAAGACTATTTGAGTTGGAAATACACTTTTCTACATGATTTCAGTGTTGCATATCAAAGGACCTCAAGTGTTAAATGTGGGATCCTCCACCTAGGGTGGGCTATTTAAAAGAGGCCTCCCTGAACTCAGGGCCCAGTTTCTGTAGGTCAACTTAGGCAGATTAAAACCCAGCATGGGAGAGCTGTCAGCAGAATCCTGTGAGTACACAGGGAGTGGTTTTCCTGATAAAGCCTGGAGTGATTCCTCCACCTCAATTCTGGGGCACAGCTGGTTCCTCCAGCCCCCCACAGGACAGCAGCTGGCACACCTCTGCCTGCTCAGATTCCCCGGGCACCAGGCTGTGTGTCTCATGCCTGTTGTGGTCTGGATGCCACAGTGAGCAGGAGGCAGGAAGAGAGCACAGAAAGGATTTACTTAGGTGGGAATTACACAACCAGAGGAGGAAAGAGGCAAAGGGATTGTTCTCTTTAGATTTTGAGGAAACACTCACTGCCTCACAGAAAAAAAAGTTCTGTAATACAATACAGGAACAAACCCAATCAGGGAAGGCACACATTTGCTCAGCCTATGAAACTCATTTAGTTCTATTTATTTTTTATTTTTTTACTTTTGTTTTCTTAATTGAGATGGTTTCACTCCATCGCCCAGGCTGGAATGTAGTGGCACAATCGCAGCTCACTGCAGCTTCGACCTCCCAGGCTGAAGGGATTGTCCCATCTCAGCCTCCTAAGTAGCTGGAACTATAGGCATGTGCCACCACACCCAGCTGATTTCTGTACTTTTAGTCGAAATGGGGTTTCACCATGTTACCCAAGCTGGTCTTGAACTCCTGGGCTCAAGCAATCCACCCGCCTTGGCCTCCCAAGGTGCTGGGATTACAGGTGTAAGTCACCATGCCCAGCCAAGAAACTTATTTATATAATATTATGTCAATAATAATCATCACCAGCACTTACAAGCTGTTGTAAGCATAGTATGTTGAGCGTTATGTCCAGTCTATACATAAAAGAACCGTGGCTCAGAATTGTTAAAGTTATCAAGATCCACTTCCAAGAGCAGTGACTGTGCCAGGGTTTAGCACCACTCTGTATTCTTAACCACGTCACCATACTTTTGAAGAAACAAAGACAAAGTTCAAAAGTTAAGGCTGGGCGTGGTGGCTCATGCCTGTAATCCCAGAACTTTGGGAGGCCAAGGTGGGCGGATCACGAGGTCAAGAGATCAGATCGAGACTGTCCAGGCCAACATGGTAAAACCCCATCTCTACTAAAAATACAAAAATTAGCTGTGCATGGTGGCGTGCACCTGTAGTCCCAGCTTCTCGGGAGGCTGAGGCAGGAGAATTGCTTGAACCCAGGAGGCGGAGGTTTCAGTGAGCTGAGATCGCGCCACTGCCCTCCAGCCTGGCGCCTGGTGACAGAGCGAGACTCTGTCTCAAAAAAAAAAAAAAAAAAAAAAAAAAAGAAAAAATTAAAAACACGTGCCTGCAAAGTAGCAGCTCCCCAAGCAAGGCCAGACTTCTGAGGGCCTTCCACATTGGGTAGATGGTTACTCTGGGTTTCCTCTTGAGTTCCTTTTCCAACCCATGGAAAAATTGTCTTCCGCAAAACCAGTTTCTGGTATCAAAAAGGTTGGGGACGCGCTGCTTTAGAGCCTGTCTTTCGTCATGCTCTAGTGGCAGCAAAGCGGTGACTGAGGTCAGAATTCTTAGCAGCTGTGTGAGATTTGCGGCAAATTACTTCACAGCTCAGCCTTAGTTTCCTGTCTGTTAAGTGGGCATAACAGGATTGCTGCACTGTCACTGTAATAATTACATTTAGTAATATCCCTGAACATACTCAGCACTCCACAAATGCTTCTGAACCTGAATGTCTAATATGTAATGTGAAAGGAAATTTAGCCAGAGACCTGGAGAGGGAGGGATCAAGCTTGGGAGAATGTGCTTATCAGGTGCTTTGGACTCTATTGAAATTCAAACAGGAGTCAGAATATTTTTCAGTTACTTTTTTTTTTTTTTGAGATGGAGCCTTGCTCTGACACCCAGGCTGGAGTGCAGTGGTGCAACCTTGGCTCGCTGCAACCTCCACCTCCTGAGTTCAAACAGTTCTTCTGCCTCAGTGTCCCAAGTAGCTGGAATTACAGGTGTGTGCCACCATGCCCAGGTCATTTTTGTATTTTTAGTAGAGACAAGGTTTTGTCATATTGGCCAGGCTGGTCTGGAACTCCTGACCTCCTAATCTGCCTGCCTCAGCCTCCCAAAGTGCTGGGATTACACGTGTGAACCACCATGCACAGCCTCAATTAATTTTTAAAATTTAAAATTAAACTTTTCCTGTAGGTAGTAAATGTGTGTGGTCAAAAAAAATCTCCAAGCATCAGAGAATGGAAGGGAGACGTCCTTTCCTTCTCATTCCTAACCTACCCCTAAGTAGGTGACCACTGTTACTACTCTCTGATGAGGCTTTGTAGTGATTTTAATGCACATACAGTCTAAAACGAATATATATTATCTCCCTACCCTGCTATTTAAAAAGAGGATGTGATCTGATCTATGCTTCAGGAAAATGATGGTTACATCAGGTGAGAACAAGGGCTTTAGGAGAATATACTACTGGTCAGCTGGTGGCTGATGAGGACCAAACCAGGGCAGGGGCCATGGCTGAGAAAATGGTAGAGGGGAGAGATGTTATGGAGATAAAATTATAAAGCCTTGTGGATTAATGAGCTGTGAGAAGAGGAGATAAATGGCAATGACTGGGTATTTGAGACCAAGGATGCTGATAGAATTTGAAGAGTCCTGTAACAGAGGAGGAAGCAGGATTGCTAAGAACTGGCTTGGTGATAATGCTTTTGGCTTTCATTCTCAAAATAAGCTTGTTGAAATACGTATTGGAGACAGGAAAGCTCAGAGACTTTAAGTAACGTCACCTTGGACCTCGTTAATAGATGGCAGGGTTGACTATTTGAACTTTGTCTGAATTTCACAGTGTATGAGAAAATGACACTTACCCCATTATCTGGAAAAAAGGGAAGGGCAGATATGATTCTCCATTCACAGATGGATTTGGGCTTCAGGACAGGAGAGAGGTCCTAAAGGGTCACCGAGGCTTGGTGATGGCAGCGTCTCAGCAAGGAGGAAGGGAGTTTTGCTGCCTGGTGTCCTGGCCCTTATTTTTATTTCTAAGTGGCTGGACTTCCTGGATGTGGAGGTGGGAGTCAGCAGTTGTCATAGTCAGAGGGAGCCCGAGGTCTCCCCTCTGGGGGACTGGCAGGCCTGTGGTGGAGCTTGCATGGAAGGTCTGCAAATATATCCTGCAGATAACATGATTCTTTTTCATAAAGGCACTTGGTCAAATGTGGTCCCAAGGATGATTTAATTTCATATCTCTACACTTTCAGTGGTCTAAATTCACAGATCAACTAAAATTCCTATGTCAGAACACAGATCCTGTCTTGGTTTGGAAAGTGTGACCAGGGCAGCTCTAAGGAAATCTGACATTGATGAAACCTGTGGAAGAAAGAAGAGGGGATGGCTGTGCATGGGGATTAGGTTGGAGACATGAGATAAGAAACAAGGTTTCGGCTGGATGCGGTGGCTCATGCCTGTAATCCTAGCACTTCTTAAGGCCAAGGTGGGCGGGTCACCTGAGGCCAGGAGTACAAGACCAGCCTGGCCAACATGGTGAAACCCTGTCTCTACAAAAATACAAAAATTAGCCGGGCACGATGATCCCATCATCATGGGCCTATAATCCCAGCTACTCAGGAGGCTGAGGTGGGAGAATCACTTCAACCTGGGAGGTAGATGTTGCAGTGAGCCGAGATCGTGCCATTGCATTCCAGCCTGGGCGACAGAGGAGACTCCGTCTCAAAAAAGGGAAAAAAAAGCAGCAAGGTTTCAATTCCAGATTGCCAGGAGGGTTCTTGCCTGTATCCTGGGCAGGATGGAGAAGGGCACCGGTGTCTCTGGAGAAACTTCCTGAGTGGCTGCGGAGGCAGTTGCTCCGTCTTGGAGTGGAGATTGGCTGTGTGAACAAATCTGGTTTCTGGTCCTTCGGAGAAGATGCTCCTTCTTTCCCATAGTTCAGGGCTTACAGGTGATCTCATGACAGTAAGCCAGCTCACCAGTATCTGTGCGGCTCTGTGTGGCCTGGGCAGAACTTCCACATGGACCGTTTTGTTTGACCTTGGAGACAGGCTAGTAGGATCGTCACCCCTCAGATGAGGAAGTTGAGGTCCAGAAAGGTTAAGCCCCTTCCCTCAGGCCACTCAGCTAAAACTAGCAGAGCCTAGCTATTCTAACCCAGGTGTCATTAATGTGCTCATCTCATGCTTAGGAATAAGTGTTTGGAAAGTACATTTGGCCTTCCAGGTTTGGGGAAGAAGGCTGCAGCTGGTCTCATGCTTGTCTTTGAATTTCTCTCAGGTTTTTCTCATGTTTTCCCAAGCCTCGTCTTCCAGGGGGGCACAGGAGATGGAGTGTCTTCTGGGGTCAGTGTGGAGTGCCCCCATTCCCCTCACGATCCTGAGCCCTAGCTGAGCCACCGGCAAGGTCCTTCAGGCCCAGGACACACCCTCCTGTGGCAGCAGCCTGTCTGCTGGTGCTGTGCTCAGTGTTTGTGAGATGCTCTGGCCATTCACCTTCATTCTTCATTACCCTTTGGGAAGGAGGCCACTGAAAGCGTCTGGACATCCGGATTTTATAGACATGTCTCAGAAGCCCCAGCCAGGCCAGGCCTCCTCTGCTTTCCTTGGCAGGTCTGCACCCCACGCACCTGCCTTGTTGCTCACTCAGCAGGTGGGGCTTTCAGCTGCACTTTTGTGGGAAAGTCACACTCTTTTCTAAGGAAGCAGCAGCCCTTCTGTGGAGATGGTGCTGAGAGTGGGAGGAGGAAAGGATGCATCTCGGTGTGAGATCCCAGAAGGAGGGATTCACTTGCTCCTAGATTCCTGTGATGTTTCTCTCTGGGAAGAGTGAGGGACATGGGATCAAGTGACATATCAGGGCCAGGTTGGCCAAAACAGGGTTGGTACCCTGAACAGTGAGCTAAGGAGAGAACTCACTTCAGATACACTTTCTCCCTGGCAGGATCCATGAGCACAGGCAGGCTTCCGGGTTGAATGTGCAGGAACCTTTTTTGGCTTGGCTCCACGGCCATTCCCTGTCCCCCACAGGCCATCGCAGGCTGCCCAGCCTGCCCTGGGGGTAGCTGGACAGACATTCCTGGCAGGACCGTGACAGGAAGTAAATGTAGGTGATTTGTCCTTGTTCTGTTCCAGCTTGTACATTAGCATCCCTTGACATGAGTTATTTGTCTTGATTTCTTTAAATTCCTAAGTGGATTATAATTTTTCTCTTGGTATTATTTGACAGCAGTCATTTTTCAAGGTTTCACTACGTTCTTCAAATACTTAGAATTTTTGGAACAAGTTTAGGAAAAGACTGCCATCTTCAGGTCAGACGGTGCAGTGCAGGGCCTGGGCGTGTCTGAGGGCATCTCACAGATGCTGGGGACTAGCAGATTTGTAGGGCTTTTTCTTCCTTCTTCACAAAGATTGAACTGCCGTCATCAGAGGTATCTAGAATGTATTGACAGTCGTTTAAAAAGAGAGAGAGAGAGAGAGAGAAAAGCCCCAGTGATCACTGTTGGAAGTTGTAATGTTGTGGTTTGTTTCATCTACAGTGATGAAACCTCCCAGGCTGCCCCCACCCCACTTTTGGGAACAGACTTCGCATGTCTTAGATGAAGCTAGGAGGCAGGTGTCTGGAGAGGGTACCGTGTGCCTGACGGAAATGTGGGGGCCAGACCCCCACAAGGCCTCCCCGCACTGCCACTACCCTGCACCCCAGCACCGATGTTAATGTCAGAACAGTAGGAATCGCCTTAATGTGTCTGAAACTTTCCTGTCTTCATTTCTGCTTTAAGTTTTATAATGTCCAGTTTTTTGTTATCAGAGGGACAGTACTGATTTCACATTATTTCATCCAAAGAAACATCGTGATTCTTCCAGAAATTACGTGCTTTGTACAGTGTTAGGAGTTTTTCTTGCATTATTTCATTTAATATCCTTGGCACTCCAGCACAGCAGGTACTGCTTTTATTCTTGCATTGTATTTCCACTAAGTATGCATATTTCCACCATGGATGTAGGAACTGCAACAGAGATGGCTTTAATCAGTTGCCCTGGATGACTCAAATAGGAATTGGTACTGGTGATTCAAACCCAGTTCCAAACTCAGATCCCATCTGACTCCACAGTCCAGGTGCTCATCACTTCTCACTGCAGGTTCCCTAAGCAGCAAAGAACAGCCAGGGACTAGGAAACAAAGTGACCTCGTAGAGCAGCTTTGAAGGAAGAGGAAAGTTCTTTATAAACCCCCAGGGTATCTCAGAAGCCCCTTGCAAGTAAATGGTTGAGTTTTGAGGGCTGCATTCACCTTGATGATTGTTTGCAACTGCCATGAAGAATCCCTATTGCCACGAGGGATTACAGCAATAGAAAGAGAAAATGAACATTTCCCCAAGTCAAAATAGAAATCCACATATTAAGATTGCGTCAAGTGCTGCGGGCATCCTTGATCCAGGTCTTTGTGGTGAACCCTGCCTGCAGACAAGCGTCCCAGCTCCTGGCCAGCTGCCCTGTGCCTTCGGGCTGTAGGAAAGCTTTGCAGTCTGACTCTAGCTCCTTATAAACATCCTGAAGTAATATTTTTTTTACTTCCTTTTGCAGTTCTTTCCCTTCCTCAGAAAAACTCCTAATGTTTCAAGATAGTTTTTGATTGGTGGTTTATTTAATAAAATAATTATATAAGCCAAATTGAAATGTATGACCCATAGGAAAAGCAGCATTCTGCTGCTTCATGGCTCCTCCTGCCACTTCTACTTTTTAGGGACCATTGCCTGCAGCCATTTCTTTATGTTAATATATTTATGTCCATATTTCTAAGTAACATGCTTATACTGTATATATCATTCTCTGAATTTTAGGCATCATCTATTGACTTCTTAACATACGAAACTAGAATTTAGCTCTCTAAATTTAGTATGTGCCCCACTTCCCCCCTTGTCTTCCTTGCAGTCCCCCTATGTGCCTGTATCACATTAAAAAAATTAACATTCAGTTAATCTTAAAAACCCAAATAAATTTTGCACACAGCATGGTTAATGTTATATATAAGCATTTTCTTAATTGTAAAATTGTTTTTCTGGAGTATATGGTTGTCTTTTTAAAAAAATGTTCAGTTTTACATACCTATACCAATTCATCCTCAAAGTTTCTAGGAGAGGTTGGGTGTGGTGGCTCACACCTGTAATCTCAGCACTTTGGGACGCTAAGGCAGGCGGATCCCCTGAGGTTGGGAGTTCGAGAACAGCCTGACCAACATGGAGAAATCCTGTCTCTACTAAGAATGCAAAATTAGTGGGACATGGTGGCGCATGCCTGTAATCCCAGCTACTCAGGAGGCTGAGACAGGAAAATTGCTTGAATCCGAAAGGCAGAGGTTGTGGTGAGCTGAGATTGTGCCATTGCACTTCAACCTGAGCAACAAGAGTTAAACTCCGTCTCAAAAAGAAAAAAAAAAGTTTCTAGGAGAACTCTCATACTCCTCTGATACTCTTCTCCAGCTGGTGAGATACAAATCAGGGGCCTATTCTCTTGCTGACATTTCTTCCAGGAGCCCTCAGCTCCACGGATCCACTCTGGACTGGTTGACCTGGCTAGTTTCTTTACTTTTCTTCTGTGTTAGGCCTCATCTCTTTTTAAAATTTACTTCCTCATTTTATAGGAACGTATCCTCCTGTAGCTCCCTGAGAACAAGTTGCAAGGAGTGTCAGTTTTCTGAAACCTTAAATATCTGAAAGTCTGTTCTACTTTCATGTGTAATGGATAATTTGGTGTTGATCATGGTTTTTGTCTTGGACTCGTGAAACTTTATTCATGTTTTCTAGGCAATTTCCACGTTTTCTCCTTGCTAATGAACAATACTGTATATTTAATGCTGGAGAATAAGGTCATTCTTATAAAAAGAGCAGGCAAATGTTAATTTAGTTCATGTGATATGCAGAAATGTTGTTGACTGTCTTTATTATCCTCATCTTCTGTGGGAATCTATGAGAACATGTATTTATTTAGTAGGGAAGATACAATTCGCAGTACAGAGGCAATAAGCTTGCTCTGTATAGTCACCCTCTAGGGTCCATGAAGACGAGCACTTTGTTGTTAGCTCATGGATCCCTGGTGCCTAGCACCGTGCCTGGCATATATGATGGATGATAGGTATGCTGATTCATTCTGCTAAAATCTGTAAAAGAAACAGACCAAGTGAATCCCTTTTGCGTTGTTGACACTGAGATGTTGATAATCAGTTGCGCCCCTACTGAGTGCCCAGGGGACTCTTTTGCACAAGTCAGAGTCAGCCTCTGTTTTGGATATTGAGGAAATCTAGCCTGCGGCCTTGCATACCTGAGTCATTGGCATTCGCCCTTTTTCTGCTCATATATTGTTCCCAAATGCCTGTTTTCTTTTATGAGAATTCCTTTTGTGCCCTATGGCATAGAATCGCCCTTACTTGTTTTATGTGCCACCTTCACTTTTGGGGAAACCACCACTGCTGGAGAAAAAACGGGGTTTATGTGGAAAGGAGGGAAGCGAGTAGACAACCCCCCTTAACATACTTCCCTGTGGGGAGAGTCGGCAAGGCTGGAGGTCGTCAGAGCCTCACCACACGGGTTTCAGAATTGATTTCATTAAATCTTGAACCCAAACATACAAATTTCTTCCTTATAGCCTTTGGGATTTGTGGGCAGAGGGATTCCTGACCTACCCAGGTTGAATGAAGGGTAGAGGGCGGTCTGTTTGTTTCAGTGCTGTGGTCTCCAGGACACCTTCTGTCGTACTTTGTATTCTTAGAAACAGAGTCACCACCTCTTGGCAGCAATGAAGCCACCCAGATGCCAATGGTCAGAGTTTGGTTTCAAGTTACCAGCCTTGCCCGATTTCCTTTGGCAAAGACAGCCTGCCCCTTCTCTGTTCATTTCAGCCTGTTCCGTTGTTGCATTTGGGAACGATATATGAGCAGAAAAAGGGCGAATGCCAATGACTCAGGTATGCAAGGCCGCAGGCTAGATTTCCTCAATATCCAAAACAGAGGCTGACTTTGACTTGTGCAAAAGAGTCCCCTGGGCACTCAGTAGGGGCGCAACTGATTATCAACATCGCAGTGTCAACAACGGAACACGAGGTAAATTCCTCAAAATAGAAATCTTTGAGGACTCTATCTGATGCATTTGTGAATCATATTTGCCCCTAATTCTAATTTAACTTCAAACAATGTTTAGTTTTCTTGTTGTTGTTCCTTTCCCCAATCAACTTTCAAAAAAAAAAGTTGGTTTAACAATGTTAGAAGGGCTTAGGCATTTTCTTCTGGGGGACAGTGTGATTGATGTTTGCAGCAAACGCAAGGGCTGTGGTGTTGATAGATCCAGCTTTTATTAACTCCAGGACTATTCCTGGATGTGTGACCTCAGGCAAGTCAGTTCATCTCTAAGTTTCTATTTCCTCATCCGTAAAATGATGTAAATTAAGTCCCTCCAGCGTTGCCATGAGGCAATGATTACCTGAGATCACATCTATAAACAGCACATTGCTCACAGTGCCTAATGGACACAAGTTCTCTTCCTTCCTTAAGGCACAGGTGAGAGGCCCACACCCTGAACAGCTGCTTATGATGGGCCATGGTCAGGGATTTGAGCAGTCACTCCGCTTCACTGCTTGCTCCCAGCTCTTGGCTTATTTGTGTTTCTTTTTCTTAAATAGGCAGGAGGGATACCTAAAGCAGGAAAGTTCTATTACTTCTACCTCCAGAACTAGTGAATCTCACATGATAAACTGTAACCATGGTGAATCTTAGCAGCTATCATTTATCCAACACGAACACTTCTGTTTGTTTGTTTGTTTGTTTGTTTTTGAGACAGAGTATCACTCAGGCTGTAGTACAGTGGTGGAATCTTGGTTCACTGCAGCCTCTGCCTCCGGGGTCAAGTGATTCTCCTGCTTCAGCCTCCTGAGTAGCTGGGATTACAGGCATGGGCTACCATGCCTGGCTAATTTTTGTATTTTTAGTGGAGATGGGGTTTCACTCTGTTGGCCAGGCTGGTCTTGAACGCCTGACCTCAAGTGATCCACCCTCCTCAGCCTCCCACGTGCTGGGATTACAGGCCTGAGCCTCCAAGCCCAGCCTCTATCAAACATTTCTTATATGCCAGGCCCTCTGCCAAGCACCTTCTGAATGATAGTTCATTTAATACAAATGTTACAGGTTCATTTAATACAAATGTTACAGGTTTTTATCCCCACTGCACATGTGAGAAGACTGAGGTTTCAGGTTTGTGTCTGGCTCCAAGGCTTTTGTGCTTTACACTCAGCACCTTGCTTTTCAGCTGTACCTTCATGGTTCCCATTGGTATGCGGTGGATTTTACCCCCATTCGCCTTCTTGACTTCTTGACCTGTAGAGGTCAGGGCCGTGGTCCCCATTTCCAGCAGTACAGTGCAGGGACATTTTCATGTTAAGCGCAAAAAACTTCAAGTTTTCCAGCTTCTTAACTTCACCCCAGCTCTAGCCTGGCCCAGGGCAGTTAGCAAGACAGAATAGCTGAGGGTGAGGAGCCTAAAGGGAGACTGGGATTCAGCTCAGTGGGTCCCCAAGGGACCATGCCTCCCATAAACTCACTGCCAGCAGAGGGCACTAGAATGGACAGAAGGGTGCGTCCCAGAACGGGGGGAGGTCTGAGAGCTAGCTGCAAGCAGAGGTGATTAATCAGGATTGGATGGATAGATACACAGCCAGTTGTCTCAGTAATGAAGAAACAATGCCTTTTGCCCAGTACTCCACATTCCACTCTCTGTCTCTGATTGCCTTTATACCAGCATCTGTGCCCACACCTCTGCCCGTGTTATTTTTTTTTCCTTTTGCCCACTGAGATTATAAAGACTAGAAGCTGCTTAGCAGCTGACTGTGCCTCATGCATTTCCATGGGCTGTGGCTTTTAATTGAAAAAGTGATGTGGCAACATTTGAGAAAATGTATAAAAAGATCAAAGATACTCCTCCCCCTATAATCTCACCTCTTCCCACCCCTATTATCTCACCTCCCGAACACAATGGCTTTTACTTTTAACCATTTTAACTTCCTACTTCTGCTTTTTTTTTTTGAGATGGAGTTTCACTTTTGTTGCCCAGGCCAGAGTGCAATGGCATGATCTTGGCTCACTGCAACCTCAGCCTCCCAGATTCAAGCGATTCTCCTGCCTCAGCCTCCCAAGTAGCTGGGATTACAGGTGTCTGCCGCTATGTCCAGCTAATTTTTTGTATTTTTAGTAGAGATGGGGTTTCGTTATGTTGGCCAGGCTGGTCTTCAACTTCTGACCTCAGGTGATCCATCTGCCTCCAGCTCCCAAAGTCCTGGGATTACAGGCATGAGCCACCGCACCCGGCCCTGCTTTTACTTTTAACCTTTTGAAAAATAACTTCTTCCTGCTCAGGCATACCCTGTTGTTTTATAGTATCTCTCAGCCTCTGTCTTACCTAAAATCTGCCAGGCAGCTGGTCCATGCAGCTGCATCCATGTCGGAGCCTGAGAGGGTCCTCTTTTTCACTTCACCTAATAACTTTTAGGATTTTTGAAGCTTTGGAAAAGATACAGCACTGATGTTGAACAGGAGAGGGGCCTGGCCCTCTTCCAAAAGATACTGGCCTCAGTTGCACTGCCCCTATATGCAGCACTGGCATCAGATAGAGTGTTCAGCCTCCTGTCTTTTGGAATCGTGGCCAGAATGGCCAGAGATCCATGATGGCGGGTAGCAGGTTATAGATTTAAAACAGTACTCCTTCAGGATGTATTTCATAGGGTTTTGTGACCAACTGAGTTTTAGAAACTGGAAATTATATGTGAAACAATGTTTCTTTAAGAAAGTGCCCCCCGCCCTTTTTTTAAGAGGCAAGGTCTCACTTTGCTGCCCAGGCTGGAGTGCAGGGGCATGATCAGTTTATCGCACCTTCGATCTTCCAGGCTCAAGTGATCCTCCTGCCTCAGCCTCCCAAGTAGCTGGGACTGTAGTCATGTATCACCACACCTGGTTAATTTTTTTTTTTTTTTTCCTGGTAGCCATGAGGTCTCACTATGTTGTCTAGGCTGGTGTCAAACTCCTGAGCTCAAATGATTCTCCCTCCTCGACCTTCCAAAGTGCTGATGTTAAAGGCATGAGCCACTGTGCCCAGTCAACAGCACTGTTTTTAATATGGTTATTACAGTGAATCTCAAAAAGAATAAGTCTTAGTCAAACAATAATAGCTAGAATTTATTGAGTGCCTATTCTTTGTTGGATCTAGGATCCCTAGTGAAGTCTGTGAAGTGTCTCATTTAAACCGTGTAACAATCCAGTGAAGTGACTGCCATCACTGTCCCCATTTTAGAGACTTGAGAGGCACTTGCCCAGTATCATAGCTAATTTGGACCCAGTGTTTTATGCTTGAGCAGGACAAATCCAGACCACATGATTTTTTTTTTTTTTAAAGCAGGCTCCAATGATTAGATTCCATAGACTGTATATTAACCCATATATAGTACTCACCTTTGCCCAAGCCTTCTGTTACTTGGGACTTCCTGTGGAATATATCAGTACGCAGGACAGTAGTTGGAGAGTTGCCAGTTTTAACTTGGAATGTGAGCGGACTTGGACTGCTAGGTAAAGAAGGCAGATGGAGTTTCTCATTGAACCCTGTCTGGTTCTGAGACCTGTAGAGCCCCTGCATCCCCAGGCTTCTTGGTATGTGTCACGTTAAGTTGGTGTTACTGCCTACTCAGTGGGAGAGGCAGGCCTGAAGGGTCTGGAGTATAGCCTCTAGACTAGTGGTTCTCAAATCTGGCTCTGTACTGGAATTCACTGAAGAAGCTTTAAAAATTACTGATGTTTGGCCTCATTCTCAGAGACTCCAGTTTAATCTAGATTGTGCCCAAGCCTTTGTGATGTTTAAATTGCTCTGTGGTTATTCTCATGTAGCCTGGGTTGAGAATCACTGGTTTGGACACACTCCTTTGTGGTCCACTTACCATGTCTTATCCCAAAGGAAGGGGAAGAAAAGGGTTTGCTTTGTGAGTGAAATGATTTAACATTGTTTAGGGTTTGCTTTTTTTTTTTTTTTTTAAATGAATGAGTGACCAATGTCCTTTTTCACCAGCCATGTATGGCTTTGTAGATCTTCTCTGTGATCTATACCCCAATCCTAACTTTGCACTGACAGCCACATATTGAGCAGCCCTTATGTAGTAGTTTTGGATTGGTTAGTAAGGGGACTGGTGACAAAGAGACTCCACACTCTTAGTCCTGCTGGAAGAAGGAAGTGGTGGGTACCATTGCTCAGACTACTGTAGCTACGCTGTCCTGGGAGAGCTGGGACAAGAAGTGCACTCTGGGTTATGACATGAGCTAACTGCACACAGATTTCTTATTGAGCTCCAAAGAGTTATCACTGTCATTTTCAGCTGAGTCAGGTGAAATTGGGTAATGTAACTGTTCCTTGGTTTGGTAGCTGAGCAACTTAAGCTGTTGTTACTAATGCGTCTGCAAAAAGCCTTTTTTTTTAGGTATTTGGGAAAATATATGTCCTTGTCAGTAAAAGGCAATGATTGTCTCAATCCTGCACTATAATGGCTTTTGTAAATATACTCGATCATTTCAAAAGCATTGACCCTAGGCTGGAAGGCCTAATTACAGAATTTTGGTACTACTGCTCTTTATCCAGTTCAAGATGGATGAGTCCCAGGTTGATCAAAGGGTTTGTAATGGGAATGTTTCTGTTGGTTTCTTACAGTACAACAAACACCTCTTCGTGCACATTGGGCATGCCAACCATTCTTACAGTGACCCATTGCTTGAATCAGTGGACATTCGTCAGATTTATGACAAATTTCCTGAAAAGAAAGGTGGCTTAAAGGAACTGTTTGGAAAGGGCCCTCAAAATGCCTTCTTCCTCGTAAAATTCTGGGTGAGTAAGACATTGCTGTGATTTCTGTGGTTTGTGTCTGAATGGTCACATCTCTAGGTGAGCACCGTGCTGCACAGCTGGCTATGGATTTACAATGGGTGCACCTTCATGTGCTTCTGCAGAATTGCCAAGGGAGCACGGACTCGCACCTGTGGGCTGTCCTCATGCTGGCCTTATGCATCCACATGGTGTACCTGGGTGACATTCTCTGTCCCTGCCAAAGGGCAAGAGGGACAGGTAGCCTCCTTGGGCTTCACTCATTCACAGATGCTGGAGTCGTCATGGAAAACATGAGACACTGTACCCTCTTTCTGTTTCTTCTCCATGCATCAAAGCAACTTATAAATTCTATTGGAGTATAGCACCTAGAGCTGGGAAGATGAAGTTACATGGTTCAAGATTTTGTAAGCATCAGAGAGGATACAGAATGGTTTTACCCAGTATAGACTTCATTTGTGCTTCAAAATGATGGGCAAATTCTTCTGGCTGCTGAAGCTTTGCTTATGTTCCAGAGCCTTGGAGAGGAGCTTTGCTGCTCCTTCTGTGCTAGTCAGGCTTGGGCCAGGGGAAAGCTAATGGGTCAGAATAGGCATAAGTATAATGTGTGTGTGCTGAGGGATTAGAGGAGCACCAGGAGACCAGGTAACCTGCTAGTACTGCGAGTTTATGATTCCTCAGCCTTTACACAATTTTTAAAAAACTTTTAAATATTTGTGCCCTTTAGCATGGCATTAAAGGCCCTAAGCAACCTGGTTCCAGGGTATCTTCTCTGTGTGTCCTACCAAACCCCTGTTGCTGTACCTGCCCAGTCTGTGCCCCACCTTCTGTTTGTCTAGATGGACTTTCTGCTTCTTTCCCCCTGTAGTACTGGGCCAGCCCCTTCTGTTCCATGAGACATTGGCTCCTCTATCATAGAACCTTCCCCGTTTAAGTAAGCCATTGATTTCTCCTTTACTCCCATTGCATTTGGTAATCACTTCCCATTCTGTGTCATGATTGTTTGAAGGTGTCCCCCCTCCTCTAGACTCTTGACCGCTTCATGGGCCCTTATTCATATAGTGACTTCCATTTATTGCATGCTTGTTCTGTGCTAGGAACAAGCAATGCTTTATGTACATTTCATCTCATCCAAGTTTTAGGTAGAGTTTGCTTCAGCTCCAACTAGGAAAAAATGGTTCATAGACAGGCTTGTGGGGTGGTTACCTGGAGCTTGACATCAGATCTCTGTGACTTTAATGCCTCTGTTCTGTTTCCTCATTGCTTCTTAATCCCTCGTGGACCCTGGCCACAGGATCTGTCAACCTAAGCCTCTTTGTATCTGTATACCAAGCAAGAACCTTACACAAAAAAAGCCCAACAGATGTGAGAACAAATGGATGAATTAAAGAAAAATTTATGTTTTAGATTCCTTGGAAGGAAATTTGCATATTAAATTAGTTTGTTTTGTTTCTTTTATCCTTCCATGATAACTAGATTTCCTTTTTTTGTGCCTCCATATTCAAATTTGGATAGTAGGCCAGGCACAGTGGCACATGCTTGTAATCCCAGCACTTTGGGAGGCTGAGTGAGGCAGGGGGCTTTCTTGAGCTCAGGAGTTTGAGACTAGCCTGGGCTACATAGCGAAACCCTGTCTACAAAAAATACAAAATTAGCCAGGTGTGGTGGTGCATACCTGTAGTCTGAGCTACTCAGGAGACTGAGGTGAGAGGATAGCTTGAGCCCAGAAGGTCGAGGCTGCAGTGAGCTATAGTTGTGTCCCTGCACTCCAGCCTGAGTGACAGAAAAGACCCTGTTCTAAAAAAGACAGAAATGTGGATAGTAGATGTAGCCTTCTACTTACATTAATGGATATTGGATCAGTAATACACATGGACAGTCTGAAAAAGCCATCACCGTCATTTTCCTTTTCTGAATTGGTGGCTGCCTTCCAGTAGTGGATGGTGGTTGGGGATCAGTTATGTGGTAACAGAGTAGTTTTCAAAATGTTGCCTGTGAACCCCTAGGGAGTTCCTCAATATCATTTTAATGGGTTGACAAGATCAAAACTATTTTTGTTATAATACTGAGACATGATTTGCCTTTTGCATTCTGCTTACATTCACACGGATGGTACAAAACCAGCGGGGTAGTAAGTACTGCTTTAGTATGAATCAGAGCAGTGGCCGTGCTGCTAAAATTCATGCAGTTGTAAAAAAAAGGTCCTTCATGAATTTTATTACAACCTAGAGTACACTTTGAAAATGAATACATGAGTCTATCACATCAGGGAAAACAAATGACATTATTTGTTGCCAAAGATAAAATTTGGGCTTTCAAATGAAACTTAGAATATTGGGAACTTTGTATCTACCTTAGTGAACTTCTAAATACTTAAAGACTTTTCTGATGAGATCCATCTTGATATTGACAAATGTAATTTGATATTGTGTGCTAGAGCAATGGATTTTAATGTAGCAGAATTGGAAACATTCATGGATGTGGTTTCAGATTCCACATTCTGGCTTACCATTAAGAAACTACTATTGCTTGTTGACTCTTGATAAAGTATCAAAGGAAAATGACCACTGTTATCTGAGGAGTGTCAAGTAGTATAAAGCAGCACTACCTGTTTCACTAATTTTTAAAAAATAGTTTAATTTTTTTAAAAGGCATGTTTAATTTTTTAGAAAGATGTATATCAAAATGTAATGAGTTTCTTATTCCTTAAAGTGAGGTAATATTTTTAAATTTTCTCAGTTTTAATTTCCAATATGGAAAATATAGATATAACCTACAGTAAGCAAAAGGGTCTTCAGGTCCTCAGTAAGTTTTGTGGTCCTGTTTGCAGTATCATACACGGTCACCAAACTGCTGCGAGAATGCTCATGCCTGTTATGGCAAATTCAAAACCCAGAAAAGATGTCTCCTGGGAATTTACTTTGGGTCAGGGTCAGGCTCTCTGGTACATCAATAATTTATTTATGAGTGTAAAGGGGTCCTGTGATCCAGAAGTATGAGAGCCACTAATTAGAGGCTCATATTATTAGTATTCATGTTAGTATTATCATACTAAAATATATTAAATATTTAGTAAGATATGTAATAATGTAAAAAGAGGTTGTTTATCCAAGTGAATGAAAAGCTAATTAGAAATTGTAGAACCTTATGAAAAGAAACCATTTTCAGTAATTTCAAATTTAACAGTAGTGTTTTAAAATAAGATTTCTGATAATTAGCATGTTGTTTGAATATAAAGTAGTTTAGAGAGTGCTTAGAAAGTCTTTTTTGGTTTTGCCTCCGAAATTGCCCTAATTTTACCCAGTGGATGATTTCAGTAAACGCGTTCCGTGGTGAGGCCTTTCAGTCATGAATTCTCAAATAACCAAGTCTAGAATGTGGATATTTAGAGTATGGTAGCTGATGTGAGATGTGCAGATTTAGAAACAATACCTATGAGGTCAGATATTGGTTATTAAGATTTGCAGAATTAAAATGGAGAACTTCCATGAATATGATAGAAAACATGACTGCTTCAGTAGAGTTGTTAGGAATACTTAACCTTTGTAAAGAAATTCAGTCATGTTAAAATAAAGGAGGGAAGGCAATTTAAATTTGGTTTGCAGTTTGAGATGTTATTGGCTTCCTCTAATGACTCAGTAAGAATGAATTACATTTAGAATATCTATCCTTGGCTATCAGTAGGTGCTTCCAGTGGGTGTTTCTGAAGCATGTTTAACACTCCCTTCGAAATATCTTCTAGCAATATGCTCAGCAGATGTTCTTATTTTTGTTACAACAGAGACTCTGTACCCAGTCGTTTTCTTCTTTCTTTTTCCTCTTTCTCAAATGGCCTAAAGTCTCTAGGCTGTCAAAATCAGCCTGACTCTTACTTGTTCATTTGATTGTTCCTGAATTCGGTTTTCAGAATGTCTGCTACGTCCACCCTGGGCTTGGTCAGGCTAGAACAGGTGAGGAGTTTGCTGTGGAAAAATACTATGTGTTACCTAAATTACCTGCACTTAAGCCCCAGATTCAGGCATCTCAGCTCTCCCACTTGACACTTTGAGGCGAATGGGATGGCAATGAGCCAAGTAGCAGTCACTTCATTGGTTTTAGGGTGGAAGACTCTGCTGGCATCCCAGGCCCCAAAGCATAAGTGAATAACAGAATCAAGGATGCCAGCATGGGCACCCCTCTACCATATAAGCTGTATAGTGTTTCATGCCTTCATGGGACCCTTAAAAGTCCCTGTGAATGGCTGTTTTATCCGTTAAGATTTTTTTCAAGAGCCTTATTGAGGTATAATTTATATATACTATAAAAATCACTAATATTAAATGTACAATTTAATGATTTTTATAAAAATTTACAGAGTTGCATAATCATACTAAAATCCAGTGTTGGAATTTGTCACCCTGCAAGGATCTCCTGCGCCCATTTGTAGTCAGTTCTTACTCCCATCCCCAGCCCCAGGCAGCCACAGATCTACTTTCTTTCTGGATCAGTTTGCCTCTTATAGACATTTCATGTGAATGAAAACATTCAGTATGTTGTCTTTCGCAGCTGGCTTCTTTTACTTGTGTTGTATTTGAGGTGCATCCTTTTTATTGCACAATTAGTGTCCCGTTGGAGGTATATACCACATTTTGCTTCATTCATTCACTGGATGATAGGTGTGTGGATCGTTTCCGCTTCAGGCTATTATGAATTATGTTGCTATGGAGTCTTTGTAGACAAGTCTGTATGGACATACTGTTTCATCTTTCCTGGGGACCTACCTAGGATTGGAATTGCTGGATACTGTGGTAACTCTATGCCTAATGTTTGAAGATACTGCCAAACTTCTTTTTTATGTGGTTGTACCATTTTACATTCTCACCAGTAAGATTGTAGGGGTTTCTCTCCTACTTCCACCGTTATGTCTGCAAGTATTGGGTTATAGAGATTCCAGGGGACATCTCAGATGAGGGGGCTGATAATCAAAGGCACCGAGACAGGATGTGTGTAATGTATATTTTAGGTGCATTGAGGTGTGTTGCCACTCAGTCTTCACTGATAACAGAAAGATAGGTGGGTGGAAAAATTTGAAAAGAGAAGGAATCAGGATTTAGTTGTGACAGCAGTAGGGAGCAGTCAGTGTTTTAACAATTTTTCAGTCAAGAGAATAATGGGATTTTTTTACTATTAGAGACTCTCTCTGTATTTTGCCTTTTCTGGTTTTATTATCTTTCCCTTTTCATGACAGCTGCTTATTCATTTTCTTTCTGTTTCTTTTGCCTTCTTTTTATTTACTCCTATGTGTTTTAATTGTATAACATATTTAATTACAAAGAGAGAAAAGGTGATTTTGCAGGAATAGAAGGGAAGGGAAGAGGTCCCTCTCTTTTTCAGCAGTACTTGAACCTGACAACTAACTGGTACCATCTTTAAGCCAGGCACTGTGCCAGGGCTAAGCACATACTTGATGTTACTTAATCCTTGGGAGATATGTGTGATGATTCCCACTTTACACGTGAAGAAACCGAATCATACAAAGGTAAAATGACTTCTGTGAAGTCACATTGCTGGTAAATGCCAGATCTGCTAGACTCCAGAATCCATGCTCTTTCTGTAAATGTGTACATGGCCTCTTCAGGGAGCACAGTTCTGTCCTTAGAAACTATGCTAACACAGCTTCACTTAAGTGGAAGCCAATGGTGATTGCTGAAGGATAGCAGCCTTGGTAGTTTCTCTCTGAAGTCCTGTCATTATGGGATGCTCTAGTGTATGTTTACATGGGAGCTAAGATATATTTTCATATATATTTTATTTTCTGTATGTTATGTTCTGGGGTGTGTGTGTGTGTGTGTGTGTGTGTGTGTGTGTGTGTTTTAAGCCATTCTGGCTGGGAAAAGACTTCTGGGTCTAGCCAATTCTAAGAGTAGGAAAAAGATTCTGTGTAGCAGGATAGTCCAGAAGCTTGCTTTTCATAAGCAAATTAACTAGTCCAGAGCCAGACCTTGTCTGTCTGGTCCAGGCACCTCAGGATGCAATGTTCCTCTGCCCTAAATCATTCCAGGGCCAGGTACCAGACAACTAGGGACCACCTGTGTAGCTTAGAGCCAGCTGGAGTTATTCAAATTAGTCAGTCGTCAGTTGTTCACTGTTTTCCCCGCCCTGCCCTGCCCTGCCCTGCCCATGGAAACCCCAGGAAAGGCTCTGGCCTAAGCTCACCCCTTGTCTTCTGTCTCCTGACCACCCCAGTGTCTTTCCACGTGGCCCTTTGTGGCCTGCCTGCCGTTCCTGTCTTGGGGACCTTTGAGTGTAATAAATTTTTTTCCTGAACTTCTCCTGTATCCTGTGGCGGCAACTGACTGACCATCCCATAAAAGAATATAAAACGTAAGGTGAATAAACTACCATTACCAGGAGATTCAGGTTGGAGTCTAAGTCTTACTAAACAAGTCAGTGAAATTCTGCAACTACCTTTAGAAGGAAAAAGCAGCATCGTATTCATACTATGATTATAAAGGTATAACATCCTAGACAGTTGGGAATATGTAATTTTTAATTCAATCCTAAATGCATCATGAATATAACTAATGTGTTACATGTTTATGTAGCTTTGGTCAAGGAATACGTGAAATCTGATACCTCACATTTATCCCTTATGAAACATCATGTAGCCATATGTCATTATACTTGAAATTCTCTCTCTTTTTTTTTTTTGAGATAGGTTTGCTCTGCTGCCCAGCCTGAAGTGCAGTGGTATGATTTACACACATGGTTATGTGTGTAAATAACCATGTTGCTTTCTAAAACAGTTGTAGCAGTTATTCTCTCAGGCCATGCATGAGTAGACCAGGCATCTTCATCAGCCTTGCCTGGTGTAATTTAAAACAAAACAAAACAAAACAAAACTTCCTATTGTCACTTGTGTTTTAAGTTCCTCTACATCTGCAGTTATTTTTTTCTTCTTACTCAAAAGTCTTTGATTCTTCCTCATTCTCTGTAGAAACAATTATTACTATTAAGATTGAAATACCATATTTCTTCAGTTTTAAGTCATGGATTTGTTCCCATTTCAACAGTTTTAAAATTGGTTACTTCTATCCGTTGATGTCCAGTGCACCTTGCCACATAAAAAGGAAAAAGACAGGACATAGATGGAGCTGGAAGCCGTCATCCTCAGCAGACCAACACAGGAATAGAAAACCAGATACCACATGTTCTCACTTATAAGTGGGAGTTGAGCAATGAGAACACATGGACACAGGGAGGGGCATATACCAGGGCCTGTTGGCGTCTGGGGGGTGAGGGGAGGGAACTTAGAGGGTGGGTCAGTAGGTGCAGCAAACCACCATGGCACATGAATACCTATGTAACAAACCTGCACGTTCTCTACGTGTATTCCAGAACTTAAAGTAAAAAAAAATTTTTTTAAAAAGCATCTTGTCCACCCCTAAGCAGAGGAATAGGTTATGATTGGTTATTACCACCTGACCCTGCCCAGTGTAGAAGACATCTTGCCATTCCCTGGACACTGTAATTGAGTTATTTGCACTTTATAGTACCATAGCAGTTGAATTTTAGCTAAATTTGAATCCCTAATTAAAACGTCTCAGGAAAGTACACAGTGATGCGGCATTGAAATTGTTATTATGGTTCAAGAGGAGTTTTGGAGCCAGATTTGTTAAAAACGAGGCAAGCACTTGCCACTAGCAGATAATCATACTTTTTTCCTTATAAAACATGATCAGGTGCTGTGTAGGCTCTTAAGAAAGAAGGATGTCCACCCACAAGTGGGTGAAGCTGTGCTTCATTGCAGCATTGAGATTCAGGCAGATGGATTGCCAGTGACGTGGCAGACAGTGCAATTAATGTAAGAAAATGTCAGCAGCCTTGGGAGTTGATCGTAGATTGAATTCCCAGAGCTAGAAGATGTGAGTATGATTCAGTCATGCATCTTGAAGGACAAAAACCCAAGTGTATCTCACGGCTGACTGTCAAAAGCAGTTAATTTCTAGCTATATGAAGTTTACTTAAGGAAATAAAATTATGGAATTAACCAAATAAGACATGCAGTTGAGACTAATATCCTTGAAGTGGCCTCAGAATTCTGTTATCTGTCCTAATAATGCTCAAGAGTGTCAAGATTAGAAACACTGGTTTAAAGAAAGCTATATGCTTTAGCATGCTATTCATAAACATTACAACCCAAAACTATTGATAATAATATTTATATATTTATATATATTTTATATATATTTATAAATATTTTATTTATTTATATTTATATAATAAATATAATAATATTTATTTAAGACTATGATAAAGGCTTAGTCTTAAACTTTGATTGGAATAATAAAGAAGAAAGTAATATGAAAGTGAGATTGTATGAATTTTTATCATGTTGCCAGGTTGTAACAAATTTTTCAATATACATTTAATATTTCTACTTTCTCTCTAATCATTAATCAGTTATATCTTAGAAACCAAGAATATGTTATCCTATACTTATTAAAAATGTTTTGCATTTTTAAAATTCTTGGAATTTTCATTCAGTGTAAACAATACTGTATACATAGTTATTTAATTAATTTATTTTCTTTTTTGACATGGAGTCTTGCTCTGTTTCCCTGGGTAGAGTGCAGTGGTGCAGTCTTGGCTCACTGCAACCTCTGCTGCCGGGGTTCAAGTGATTCTTCTGCCTCAGCATCCCAAATAACCGGGATTACAGGTGCCTGCCACTATGCCCAGCTAATTTTTGTATTTTTAGTAGAGACGGAGTTTTGCCATGTTGGCCAGGCTAGTCTCAAATTCCTGACCTCAGGTGATCACCCACCTCAGCCTCCCAAAGTGCTGGGTTTACAGGCATGAGCCAATTTACTTTCTTAACCTATTATTTTTAAAGAAAGCAAAAGCAAGGTTACTTTTACTAACCACAACAGATGTGAGAAGATTTTATAAAACACAAAAGGCAAACAAGTTACCTGGAAAGAGGACAGCCTTTAGAAGATGCTTTTGTCTTGGTAGAAATGAAATCACATTTGTTCAGCAAAATGGCAGTCACTCTACATAAAACAATTAGGTTTTATTTAAAGAGAAGAAACCGGGTGCACAGTAACCCAGCAGAACAGACCCCACCCCCACTGGAGTCTCAGCCTGTTTCTATTTGGATTCTGCATGGTTTAGGTTGGAATTGTAGACCTGAGTCTGTCATTTGGAACCAACCATCCTGTTGCTATTCATGGAAGAGGGAGTTAACAATATGAAATCATTTGCTTTCCACATGTTTTGAACTGCTATCAGGAAGGAAGGGTTTTTCAGCTCAATTAAGTTTTCCGTTTCTCTCTACTTCTGTCTCATCTCAAAATGTGTTAAGTTTTAAAGTTAACTGAACAATATTAAGTGATGAAATTATTTAAGTGGAAGAAAGATTAATGAGAAATATCACCATATCCAGAGGTACTTGGGGGCTATTACATGTTAACTTTTAAGTAGACTGTGGTTATATGAGTCTATTTTTAAAAGATGATCTCTTGATAGGCAGGCCCTGCTATTGTAAGCACAGGAATAGGGGAATCAGTAAATTTGTACATCCATCCATTTTGGTTTGTTTTCATAAGAAAAATATCTGGAGCTTGTGAGCACTTTCTGTGCTGACGGCTGCCTAGGATTGTTCCTTCCTGGTTCCCAAACCCTAGATGCCAAACTTATTTGTAGGCCTTCCCAAGGGAGCGTACCATATCTGTGGCCTTTGTTTGGTGCTGCAACGTATATAATAGATTTTCAAGTTTTTTTTTTTTTTAAAGTTAGCTGGAGAGTTATTTTATTTTAATCAGTAAACAGTCCTAAAGATGTTGCTATGCATTGGGCACTCTGCCACATTGCCAGCTCACATCACCAACTGAGAGATTGTTGAGGAATCATCTGCAAGGAATTTGGAGGAAGAGGAGGAGACCTCAAGAGACTCAGTCGAAAGCTTTTCTGGGCCATCTCGTTGCTAGAAAGTCGTTCAGCAAACGTTTTCCAGTCTCAACTTTGCTTCTAGAAAACTGGAAGCAGACATTACAAGAGGTTTTGACTTGCAGGCCTCAGGGTCTGGTGAGGGATGGCAGACACTGGCAGGTATGTGGGCAGGTCAATGACAGCACCAAGGGGGAGGGGCTTTGGTGGAAGTGGGCAGAAGTTGCTGTGGAAGCACAGAAGTGGGAACCTGTTTTGCCTGAGAACATTCTGGAAGGGCTCACACAGAGATGGCATTTAAACAGAATGTTGATAGGATTTGGTCCGTGGAAGGAGAGTGAGAAGGAGTTTTCAGAGCAGTGGATACTATGTACAGACAGGGAATCCTATTGAGAGGTGGTGAGAGGTCCCCATGGCCACTGGGGCTTACCAAACTCAGAACAGGGAGAGATGTGGGTGGAAACACTGGTCACAGGGGCATTCACTTTAAAAGACTGTTCCCGAATCCTCTGAAAGCCTAAAACATGATAGGAATGAAATCATGGATTTCACAGGACAGGATAGCTTGGAAAATCAGCACAAAAGCTTTTTCACCCATCCTTTTCTTTCACATCACAGATACTTCTTTTTTTTGACTTTCAACTTTTAAGATGCTTCTTTTTTTAACTTTCAACTCTTAAGTTTTCAAGGCTTCCAGGCAGAATCTCTTGCATTGGAAGTTGCCTTGACCTCATGGAAGAATCCATTCCAACAGCTATTCCTAAAAGGCTTTCTGTCCTGGGTCCTTCGGCTCTGTGGTTGTTAATAAAGCCCAGGTCAGGGGTCTGTCTCTTCCTTCTGGGGCCATTTAATTCTGCTTCCTTCTGTGAATACATATTGAAATGCTAAGCCACCATCCCTCCTGAGCTGCTGCCACGATTAGCTTCATTCATGCTGTCACTGTTATCATTTCACCTCAAGAAAAACCTGAGAAGGAAAGAATTGATGTGGCACAGTCAGGGTGGCTGCATCTTTTCAGACCCAATTTTGCAAGGCATAGGTGGATTAACTGCACACTTCAGGGATCTCAAATCAGCTCTCCCTGTTCTGAGTTTGGTAAGTTCCTTAAAACTGAACCTAGGCCCTTGGTAGTGTGAGAGATCCCCCTCCATGTGCAGGTGAAGATCCAGGGTACCTCCTACCCACCAGTCCACCCCATTTTAATTTCCTTTTTTTTGAGGGGGGGAGATGGAGTCTAGCTCTGTTGCCCAGGCTGGAGTGCAATGGCGCGACCTCGGCTCACTGCAACCTCCACCTGCCAGGTTCAAGCAATTCTCCTGCCTCAGTCTCTTGAGTAGCTGGGATTACTACCATGCCCAGTTAATCTTTGTATATTCAGTAGAGGTGGGGTTTCAGTGCGTTGGCCAGGCTGGTCTCGAACTCCTGACCTTGTGATCTGCCCACCTTAGCCTCCCAAAGTGCTGGGATTTATAAACATGAGTCACTGTGCCCAGTCTTAATTTACTTTTTAAATTAAAAAAGTAATGTAGGTTTGTTATGAATAGTTTGAGCACTTGAATAGAGAATAAAAAGTGAGATTCTCCTCACATACCTACATATCTATAGTCAGCCAGATCCCCAAATTTGTAATGTATTCTTCCAGACTTTTAAATATGTATCTGCAAACATACATAGACATTTTTTGCTAAAAAGAGAATTATGCTCCAAGTGTTTCCTGCAACTTCATTTTCCCTACTTAAAGTATCTTGGACATATGATGCCCTTTACAGCAATGAGAATTTGAGGGTAAGTCTCCATTTTTAGTCTTTGTGGTAATGGTTTCTTGATAGTAGAGTTGTCAGATTTAGCAGGTTGCCCATTTAAATTTGCATTTCGAATAAACAGTGAATACTTTTTTGGTGTGCATGTCCTATGCTGTATTTGGCATATATATTCATGTGTACTGAAAAAGTATTTGCTTTTCTTTTGAGATGCAAGTTAACTGCGTTCCCCGTTCTGTCCAGCAGCTCTGCACTTGTTAGTTCACTTAATACCATTGGTTTGGGGTTATTGTTGTATGAAAAACTTTTCATGTACAAAACCTTGAAACCATAAAAAGGTCCTGTTTCCTGGGAAAGGTGGTCTCTGGGCCAGTGTTCACACACCTGATGAATGAGAAGGGTGTGGGGCCAGCTCAGTTGGGCACCCAGAACTCATTACTTGCCTCTATTGGAAAGAACTGGCCCATGCAGCTGCTTTGTAGTAGGGGCTGAGACCCCGACTCTTTCATCCCAGGCTCAATGTGAAGTTGCCACTGGCGGTCACCTGAAGTTGTGCGGCTGTTATTAATTGAATTTTTGAAAAAATGAATGCTGGTATTTGTAGGAATTTGCAGTGTAGACAGGCAGCCTTTCAACCAGTGCGTATCGTAATTAGAGCAAGCTTTTAAGAGTCTTTGAAGTACTAAATGTTTATGAAATTCAAATGGGGTGCCAATCTGCACAATAAAGGGGCCCTTGGTGATGTTTTTAAAAATCTTCTATTTTGTAGATGTAAATATATGCCATAATTAGCGGGAAGTAACTTGAAGAGCCTTGGCTGAGTTTATTCCTATTATTATTATTTAAAACAGCTGTGGCAGCCTGGCTACAGCTGCTGTCCCATCATTGGGTTAGGCAGGGTGTAGGACCGAAGGGAACACACTCAAAGACACTTTTTTTCTGAGGGCAGCTCTTTCACTCCCCTAAATGCAGGTTTCCTTGCTGAGGAGCTGTCTCACGCTGGCCCAGCTCCCCACCACCCACCCCAAGCCTCTGAATGTCAGTAGGACTGTCTTCAAGGGTCTTAACCAGGATGCAGATGCATGCAAATGAGACGGGCAAGGAGCGTTTGAGAGCAGCCAGCTTTCTCCAGACCTCCCCCCCACCCCCGCGTGGCAATGCTGCCTCTAGGAGCATTTTTGCCCCACAGCTCCAGGCTTATTGCAGAGCGATAGTCCTTTGGTGCCCGTGGGAGCAGCTGCAAGGCCGCGCTGTGTGCCCTGCCTGGCTGAGCCTCACCATGTGGCAGGCCTGGATGGCCGCCCACCACAGGGCCCAGTTCCCAGCACCGCCCGCCAAGGAGCCAGATGCTACCATTGGAAAAAATTGCTTCACAATTTGAAATCTTTGTCCTTTGATCATTGCTCAGAGAGGATGAAGAGGAGAGGTTCAAAGTGGTTTAAAATGCCAGCGTCTTGTTGCAGCCATCAGTGCCTATTACACTGTCTCTGGTTAGGGACAGTCCTCTTGATGTTTTCATTTTTGTAACCACGTCATTCTCCCCAGCTCTTACAAGCCCTCTGGATAGGAAGGAAAGGTCCCCAGCCTGCTTCTGACCCTGCACCCCTGCTGTCTGCCGCCGCCCACCTCCCCTTCCCCTCTCGCCTCCTGCCTCCCTCCTTAGAGGTGATCTGCTTGCCTTTGTTCCAGCAGGCTCTTCCCCAGTGAAGCTGGTAATAAGTAGTTGTCATCGGCCTAAATGTTGCTGCTGAGTGAGCTGCTCACTCCCATTCTTTACTGGGCAAGAGTAGCCTTCACTTCCTGATCCTTCTGCCCCTACAGCCAGGTCTCCAGGGGATGGAGGTTTTGCAGAGATGATCCACTTTGTCCCCTGGCCTAGAACCCACCTCCAATGACTTTACATCCCACATACTTGGGTGGAAACTGTTGCATTTTTAATATGTACCCCCAAAAGACAAAAACATGAAATTAAACCGAACAGATCCAGGATGGCTGGGCGGTGGCTCACGCTTATAATCCCAGCACTTTGGGAGGCCGAGGCAGGCGGATCACTTGATGTCAGGAGTTTGAGACCAGCCTGGCCAACATAGTGAAACCCCATCTCTACTAAAAAATACAGAAATGAGTGGGTGGCACGCATCTGTAATCCCGGCTACTTGGGTGGCTGAGGCAGGAGAATCGCTTGAACCCAGAAGGCAGAAGTTACATTGTGCCACTGCACTCCAGCCTGGGCAGCAGGCAGCAAAGTGAGACTCTGTCTCGGGGAGGAAAGAGCAAATTCATGAATAAATGGGCTTACTGAGTACAAGGTAATAGAGGAAAAACCAATCTAGACTCTTGTCTGGGGACTTAAACTGTTTCAGTTGTGAAAGTAATGAGTGTAAGAGAAGGATGATTTGGGGAAGAATTTGGAAACTTTCGATGGGGTGCATTTTCTTTTCTGTTGCTGTTCGCTTCCTCTGCCCATCATTGAAACCTGTTTCTGCTTCTGCTTTTTGTTGTTTTTCGGGACTTGCCCACAAATACGTAGACCTCTTAAAGTCTTTAATTCACACAACACATGTGTTAACGATGGCCTTTTTGTTAAATTTCCGGAAAGAATTCTGTAACGTGTCTAATTCTGTCTTTGTGGGAAAGGTGATCATTTTGTACCTGTTTAAGCTGTTACACTCAATACATAAGACCTGTCATAAACACAAATCTGAAAAAGTCCTAACTTTTCTGTTTGGAAAAAGCCAATGTTGCATCTGTGTCACACACCTGACAAATGTGGGTTGGGGCCAGGACTGGCTCCATGGTGACAGTCTGTTGTATTTATTGGTTACAAACTCTCATCTCGTTGAGGAAAGGTGTCTAGATATGACTTGAGGCTCTGTCTTCATCTCTGTTGTGGTCAATATTTCAAATTGACAAGGTAACAGGAGTGATTATAGGTATTGTTAATGGCTGTAGTCTGTGTAGTACATTATAGATTACAGATGAATTTCATATGCATTATCTCCTCATGTTACCACCGTGACCTTTGGAAACAGGTCATCTTCTCTGTGGGTAAAGATGAGAAAAGTGAGACCCAAAAAGTGATTCCAAATCCTTCGCTTCTGCCGCCTGTGCTGTCAGTCCAGTGTCTGAGGTGAGACGGCAGATGAGAGGCAGCATTCACACATGCCTGGACCAGTGTCGGACTGGATGGGGTGAATGGAGGTCTGAACTCCAGATAGTTTTAACAAAAGTAAATATGCAACTGGAATCTTGGGAAGCAAACGGAACCTGAAGAACCATGTGGGTGAGGAGGAGGAGAGGAATGGTGACGTTAAGGAGGAAAGGAAAGAGAATTGCAGAATTGTCTTACAGACGTCTTCTTAGGTCTGTGGTACCTTCTGGATGGAAATTACAGAGGAGCTTATTTCAGCTTAACAGGTGTGATAGGCAGAATCATGGATCCCTAGAGGTGCCTCCTCTGTAGCCATGGTATCTGTTGATAATGGTACATTATATGGCAAAGGGGAATTAAAAGTTGTTAATCAGCAGATAGAGTATCTTGGATTATCTAAGTGAGCATGGCATGGCCCCAAGATCCCTTAAAAGGAGAAGAGGGAGACAAAAGAAGACATCCAGAGAGATGGCAGCCGGCATCGTGAGAAGGATTCTGCTGGTGTTTCTGGCTTCGAAAATGGAGTAAGGGGCTCCAGGACAAGAAATGTGGGTGGTCTCAGAAGCTGAAAGAGGCAAGGAAACAGAACCCTCTTCAGAGTCTCTGTCTAGTAGGGAGTGCATCCATTCCAGTTCCTTGATCTTAGCCTGTTGAGAATGGAATTAAATTTCTGACCTACAGGAATATAAAAGTCTTGTTTTAAGCCAGTAAATTTGTGATAATTTGTTACAGTAGCAGAAAAAATTAATATAACAGGAAAAAGAACTAACAGTTAAAATTGCCTAGCAAATTTATTTATAAATAGAGATGGGGTCTTATAAATTATTAAATGTATTTATAAATAGAGATGGGATCTTATAATAATAAATTATTAAATACATTTATAAATAGAGATGGGGTCTTGCTATGTTGCCCAGGCTGACCTCAAACTCCTGGCCTTAAGTGGCCACCATGCCCAGCCCAGCAGCATTATTGAGGTAGTGATTTTCCTGTGTCTGAAAGTATTTAGCTTTAATTTAGCTTTAAGGCAGTGCAGGTTGGGATGCAGCACAAAGGATTCTGCCTTTAGAGGTAGGAGAGAGTTAACCTCTGAACTAAGTTTCAGCTTAGAGTTTAGGGTCTCTGTTTCTTGAGCAAACAGGGAGAAGATTTCTTAGAAGGGCTAATTTCCCTGGACTTACCTTCCCAAGCCATATTTCTAAGTGTTTTGTTTTTTGTGTTTTTTTTTGTTGAGATGGAGTTTTACTCTTGTTGGCCAGGCTGGAGTGCAATGGCACGATCTCGGCTGGCCACAACCTCCGTCTCTTGGGTTGAAGCGATTCTCCTGCCTTGGCCTCCCGAATAGCTGAGATTACAGGCATGCACCACCATGCCCAGCTAATTTTGTATTTTTAGTAGAGACAGGGTTTCTCCATGTTGGTCAGGCTGGTCTCAAACTCCTGACCTCAGGTGATCTGCCTGCCTCTGCCTCCCAAAGATCTCAGTTGGCCCTGGAACAGAAAAGTATTGTTTGTTTGCTCAGCATGTTTTTGTCTGTCATGTCATTGTGCTGCGATTACAGGCCCATGCCCGGCCCTAAGGGTTGTTTTTTAACATTGCAGAACCTGGCCCATGAGCAGCCTTCCAAGGTGGGATATTGTTTGACGTTGGAATTTATTGGAGTGATAAGTTCTACCAGTTTCAACTGTTTCTTGGATTTTTGTATTTATTTATTTTTAGAAAATATCCTGTGATTAGGTAAAAGTTGATTAGGCAGAAAGTGTGTGTATCTCTGATAGTGTACGTTTTTATAAACTCATTTTCTTGCCTTCAGAACTGCATGAAATGGGTTTGTTTTCCACCTGGAGTTTTCAGTTGGGAGGGGAACGTGTCAGTAGGGTAGATAATGAACTCTGCAAATCTCGGACTCTAAATTAGAGTTTGCCTCCTTTGTTGTTGACTTAATGCTAGCATTCTTTCTTTGATACTACCTTTGCTTCATGGCAGTTCAGCGACTGCATTTCTTTCTGGAATAGCCATAACACTATCAGCTGACAGATTATTATCTTTTACATCGATACTTCTAGAAAATTCCTGAAGAGTATCTATGATATGGTTGGATAGCTACATAATTATGTTCCATGTCCAGGGGTAATTGAAAAGCAGTTGTAATAGCAAATTGGTTATTTACTGCTAGTTGGGAAATCTTTTAAAATCTGATCTCTTAAATTTACATTAATAGTTAAATATAGAATTTTCTCAAACTGTTTCTCCTTACCTCTTACCTCAGTGAAGGATAAAATGCACATAGATGCTATGACCGAGCAATTGCACTCCTAGGAAAACCCGACAGAAACGCATCCATATGTTCATCAAAAGCATATCCAAGAATGTTCATAGTAGTACTCGTCATAATAGATCCATTTGGAAACCTACGGATCATGGCATTTTTCATTCAATGGAATATTCTACAGTAATGAGGATGAATGAATTATATAGGACAACGTGGTTGAATCTTAAAAATGAAATGCTGAGTGAACAAAACTAAACACAAGAGTAAACACTGTTTAGTTCCACTTGCTTAAAGTTCAAAAATCAGACCAAAAAAACGTGTAATGTTTTAGGATCATGGTTATGCTGGCAAGGTGTGTGGGTGATTGTGTCTGGAAGGAAGGATATTTGGGGGAGGGAGGGACTTCCATTTCTTCATCTGTGTACTGATTCACTTGAGGAGAATTAGGCTGTAAACTTCCAATTTGTGTACTTCTCTGACTGTATATTTTAATTTTATATAAAAATGTTAACTTTGACAACTTTAAAACTTATAATTTGTTGGGATGGTTTCTGAGGGTAGGTTGGGTATTCTTTAGTATCTTTGTTTTGAATAATTTTATCATTGTAACTACAGATCATCCATCCCAAATAAAAGCTATATTAAAGTTGGTGAGTTCTAAGAGAGAATGGTAGATGCTGAGGTGGTGGGAATGGTCTGCCCCAGCTGCAGGCAATAAGGACGTTGCTTGGCTGTAGGGAATTTACACACAATGGCAAAACCGTCTTTAAAAATCCATTTTCTTTTTATTATTATCACATTAACTTACAACACCTCCTTTGTTGGCCTAAGTTCTAAATAATTGATGAAGTTAGTGTTGAATTTTTATTTTTTTAAATTAATTGGTTTTTTTTTTTTGAGACAGCATCTAGTTCTGTTGCCCAGGCTGGAGTATAGTGGCACAAATCATGGCTCACTGCAGCCTTAAACTCCTGGGCTCAAGGAAGCTTCCTACTTCAGCCTCCCAAGTAGCTGGGACTACAGATCCCCACATCCAGCTAATTAAAAAATATATATATTTGTAGGGATGGACTCTCCCTATGTTGCCCAGGCTGGTCTGGAACCCCTGGACTCAAGCGATCCCCCTGCCTCGACCTCTGAAAGTGCTAGGATTACAGGTGTGAACCATTGTGCCTAGCAGAATTTTTTTTTTTTTTTTTTGAGACGGAGTTTCACTCTTCTTACCCAGGCTGGAGTGCAATGGCACGATCTCGGCTCACCGCAACCTCCGCCTCCTGGGTTCAGGCAATTCTCCTGCCTCAGCCTCCCTAGTAGCTGGGATTACAGGCACGTGCCACCACGCCCAGCTAGTTTTTTTTTTTTTTTTTTTGTATTTTTAGTAGAGACGGGGTTTCACCATGTTGACCAGGATGGTCTCGATCTCTTGACCTCATTATCCACCCGCCTCAGCCTCCCAAAGTGCTGGGATTACAGGCTTGAGCCACCGCGCCCGGCTTGCCTAGCAGAATTTTTATTTTATTCATATATACACACACACACACATTTATAACATATATAATATTGAATTTTTATTTTATATATAAAACAATTATATGCTTCAAATTAGCATGCACATTCTCCATTGTATTACTTCTCCATTAGTAACACCTGTGGACTCAGCCTCGGACTCATTTCAGGTGCAGTCTGAGTCCACAGTCCCCATGGTGCTACTTGTTCCAGTGGTTAAATAGATTTGCCAGTGAGCAGCAGTAGCAGAATGATGATGAAGATGAGGAAACAACTTTTTTCCCATTCCTTCATTCTCTGTTTCTGCTTTTGGAATTTTTATGTTTAAAGTTTTAAATAACTAAGATAGAGTGTTGGTTACTATTGAAAGTCATTTTGTCACATAAAGGAAGGGGGTCCTAAATGTGTCAGATCTGCTGGGAGTGCCACTGCTGTGGGACAGTTGCTTTCACCAGTGTCACTTAAGCATGGACCCTCTTACAGACAGAAGCATAACACTTGTGAACATACTCAGCATTTTAAAAACAATCTATTTACTCTCTCAGTGACCCCCTGCCCTCCACACACAATTGCTTATTTCACTTTGGTCCCTTCCACATTCCACTCTATATACCGAAACCAGTAGACGCCCGCCTCCCCCTTGCTTAGAGATAGGCTCTTGCTATGTTGCCCAGGCTGGTCTCAAACTCCTGGGCTTAAATGAGCCTCTTGCCTCAGCGTCGTGAGTAACTGGGACTACAGGTGTGCCACCACACCCAGCTTGCTGGACTGTATTTGATTATTTAATAGTCTTTCAGAACAACTTGATTACATCAAAATCAACTAGTATAATGTTAGCTTACAATATATTCATAACACATGAATACTCCCTTTCAAAGCTGGAAATTTAAAGTTGAAAGAAAAATAAAAATAACTTCTGCAACTTTTCTTCTCAACAAAAACTTATTGCAGCATCATTGGAAAGCACCCTAAATATTCACCAGTAGAGCGTGTTTTAAATTATGGCGTATTGGCCTGGGATGGTGGCTCACACCTATTATCCCAGCACTTTGGGAGGCCAAGGTGGGTGGATCATGAGGTCAGGAGTTCAGGACCAGCCTGGCCAAGATGGTGAAACCCTGTCTCTACTAAAAATACAAAAATTAGCCAGGCGTGGTGGCAGATGCCTGTAATCGTAGATACTCAGGAGGCTGACGCAGGAGAATTGCTTGAACCCAGGAGGCGGAAGTAGCAGTGAGCTGAGATTACACCACTGCACTCCAGCCCGAGTGGCAGAGTAAGTCTCCATCTCAAAAAAAGAAAAATTACCACATATCTGTGCCATAGAACAATATGCAGCCAGTGTAAAGTGTGGCTATTCATTATTTTAAATGCCTGTACTTTATAATACTGAAATTCCATATTAGTACTATATAAGTTTTAAGGGGTGTGTGCATGTGTGTGTGTGTGTGTGTGTGTATAATTTTTAGAAAAGTTAATATAATATGCTACTATTCGTGTGAAAAAGGAATGTATGTGCTTGAATATTTAAGTGCTAAATATCTCTGACAGGACACGAGAAATGGATAATGCTGGTTACCTTTCGGGAGGTTGACAAATTTGGGGGTCCGTGCCTTTTTTACAGTTTTATTTTTCCTCCCTCTATTTACCACATGCATGTTTTTACTTAAAAAAAAAAAAATGATGGAACGTTTTGGCACAAGCTGCATCATAATAGAGCATTAATCCCGCCACCATAAAGCAGCTGAGCTGCTGTTCACAGCAAAGTATTCTAAGGTGGCAGCAAAGCAAGGCAGCGGCAGTTCTGGAAGGTAAGACCACCATGTGGAAGGCTCAGTGGGAATTCCAGTGTTCGGAGCCCCTGTGTGCCTGGGGTATATGGTAGCCCTTTGCCCTTGGAGGTTGGAGCTCAGTTAGACCCAGGAGCCTCATCAGCCTTGGGAGCTCAGATGTCGATCTCGGTTAGGGAAAGACAGGCTTGATTTCCTGCTGAGCTGCTCTTTTGTGGAGCCAAATGTTAAACCTTTGAATGTGAGAAAAATGCACACCTGGGTATTTGTATTTATTTATGATCTATACCCCATAAAATCCAAAAAGCAGAATATGAGAAAACTCACTACGTTTATGGGTAACGTAAAACTGGCTAAGTACAAGTTAAAGCAGATTGGAAACCAGTAAAAGGAACTGTACCCTGACTGCCAGTAGCTATTAGAAGCACCTGGGGCAAGTTAATTACTGTAGTTGAACTTTGATTTTAGCTTTGAATTTTTGGCACATAAGGTGAAAAGGGGAACATGGAGTACATGGTTCTCTCTGTTTGTAGGCAGAAAATAGGAGGTTTTGCCTAAGGAGATGGACATTTTCCTAATGACCAATTGAGGAAAGATACTTAAATGCAGGTATTTATTTTAAAGGATAAGATGACTCGTCTTAGTGGTTACTGCCTGTCAAGATACAAAAATTAGCCAGTCAGAATCTGCCAAATTTGGTGCAATTTGGTGCCTCACACCTGTAATCTCAGCACTGAGAGTGGCTGAGGCGGGCTGATCACTTGAGTGATCTGGTCTCGAACTCACAGGAGTTCGAGACCAGCCTGGGCACCATTGCATAACTCTGTCACTACTAGAAATTCAAAAATTAGTTGGACGTGGTGGGACATGTCTGTAATCTCAGCTACTTGGGAGGCTGAGGCATGAGAATCTATTGAACCTGGGAGGCGGAGGTTACAGTGAGCCTCACACCACTGCACTCCAGCCTAAGTGACAGAGCCCGACCCTGTCTCAAGGAAAAAAAACCAAACCTCACAAAATATAAAATCTCATTTGAGTGTGAGATCCATGCACCTCTGCTTCAGCAGCCACCATAGCAGCCCACATTTTATCATCTGTTGCTCGAACTGCTATAATGGCCCCTGGTATATGTATACATTCTCCTGCTCTCTCCTGGAGTCTTCTCCGAGCTGTGGTCAGAGGTGCCTTTTGAATGTAGAGCTGACTGTGCCCTGTCACTGTTTCAGGCCTGTCTGCTCACTGTCCGCTTTGGTCTCAGGATATGAGACACAAGCCTTCCCACCTCCCCAGCTTTCCTTCCATCCTCTCTCTCGCGCTCTTTCTGTAGTCCCTTCTTTCTGGCTGTGTGCCCTTTGAGCACCCTGTTCTCTCATGGAATGTTCCTTCTTGCCTAAGCCTCATCTTTCTTGGGATCTGAACTGCATCATCATCAGAAGCGCCCCTGACCTTGGAGACCCACTCCCCACAGATTGTGCTCGTATCTCCCTGTACCTCTCTCCCTGGTGCTTAGCTCTGTGTGCTATGCTCCTCATTTAATCGTAAGCCTCAGGAGAGCAGGCCCTGGCTCAGCTTTTGCTCGTTCTTATCTCCAGCTCTGAACACCATGCCTGATGTGGAGCAGGGCGTTGGTAGATATTTGAGGGAAGGAAACTCTTACTCTGTGGCCATCTTGGTCTGTTTTGTGCTGCTACAACAGAATGCCACAGCCTGGGTAATTCATAAAGAACAGAAATTTCTTTCTCACATTTCTAGACACTGGGAAGTCCAAGATCAAGGACGCCGCATCTGGTGGAAGGCAGATGAAGGGCCAGAGAGAGCCAACTTACTCCTGGAAGCCCTATTTATAGCAGCATTAACCCATATGCAAGGACAGAGGCTCTACACCTAAGCCCCTTCCAGTAGGCCCCACCTCCTAACACTGTTGCACTGGGGATTAAGTTTCCAGTGTATGTATTTAGGGGGCACATTCAGACCACAGCAGTGATCCAAACACTGCAGTAGCCAGTTTCTCCAGTGGACATTGCATCCTGCTGAAGACATTTCTCTCTGAAACAGTACTAATCACATCACTTCCTTAGCACTCAAGCTCTGAAGGCGTCTCCATGTCCTACAGAAAATAATCTATACCCCTGTTTAGCCCCGCATAACGTATACCCTAGTTGCACTTCCAAACTCCCAGTCTAAGGTCCTTAGTCCGTGCACAGAAGCTAGAATGCAGCGCTCCTGGCCTTTGCCTGCACTGTACCCCCAGCCTTCCCTGCGTGTGCCAATCTAAATCATTCCTGAACTGAGACCTCCGGTGGAAAGTCATGCCTTCTATTGCTGGAACTCTAAGTATCTTTTACATGGTACTTATTTTCTATCTGAATTATAGTTATTTTATTTATCTTCCATATTAGTTGTAACCAAGACCTGTACATTGTTTAGCATGAACCTCTCGTAGTAGGTACTTAATAAAATGTGTTAAATGAATGGCAACTTATGTTCATTATTTAACATCTTTGTAAGCCAGTCTTTAATAGGAACCATTTCCCCTCCAGATACTCTAATTTTTAATAAAGTGTGTGTGTGTGAGTGTGAGAGAGACAAATGCTAGTCAGCTGCAGTCTCTCTTTTTTTTTTTTGAGACAGAGTTTTGCTCCTGTAACCCAGGCTGGAGTGCAATGGCACGATCTCGGCTCACCACAACCTCCGCCTCCTGGGTTCAGGCAATTCCCCTGCCTCAGCCTCCTGAGTAGATGGGATTACAGGCACGCGCCACCATGCCCAGCTAATGTTTTGTATTTTTAGTAGAGACGGGGTTTCACCATGTTGACCAGGACGGTCTCGATCTCTTGACCTCGTGATCCACCCGCCTTGGCCTCCCAAAGTGCTGGGATTACAGGCTTGAGCCACCACGCCCGGCCCCAGTCTCTTGTTTTTTTTTTTTTTTTTTTTTTAAATCTCTGAAGATGAGTGAATATGAATCCAATTGACACCTGCTTTCTGTGCATACTTCAGAGACCTTGTGGATCTGTTATTGCAAGGTAGTAGTATTCTGATACTGAATGCAAGAAAGTAAAATCGATAACATGTAGCATGTCATTTCAAGAGAGGACTGTCCAAATTAGCACCCCCTTCAAAAAATGATATGGGCATTGAACTTGTTTCTAAATGAGCATCACCTTTCCAAGCCAGCTGCTGTCTTCATTCATCCAAGTGGAGCTCTTACTCTGAAAGTTAATGCTCGGTGCCATGACTCCTGTGATGAAAGAATAACCCATACCTCCATTTCCTTTCCAACAGGCTGATTTAAACTGCAATATTCAAGATGATGCCGGGGCTTTTTATGGTGTAACCAGTCAGTACGAGAGTTCTGAAAATATGACAGTCACCTGTTCCACCAAAGTTTGCTCCTTTGGGAAGCAAGTAGTAGAAAAAGTAGAGGTAAGTTGGCCTCTTTATACTGGAAACTTCGTTCAAGGACAGACTGTTGCCTTCCGTTAAACCTTCCTTGGAGCAGAGAGCTATACTTTTTGAATGTCTCCTTCTTACCTTCTGTATTAGTTTGTTCTCACACTGCTATGAAGAAGTATCTGAAACCAAGTAGTTCATGAAGAAAAGACGTTACATTGACTCACAGTTCCACAGGCTTAACAGGAACCATGATTTGGGGATTTAAGGCAATGTAGAATGGTGGTGGTGGAAGGGGAAGGGGAAGCAAGGCATGTCTTCTCATAGCAGCAGGAGGAAGGTGGATGGGAACCACCACACACTTTTAAACCATCAGATCTGGTGAGAACTCCCACAGTATCATGAGAACAGCATGGGAGGAAACCGCCCCCATGATCCAATCACCTTCCACCAGGGCTCCTGTAATCCCCTCCTCCAATGTGGGGGTTACATTTTGAGGTGAGATTTGGGTGGGGACACAGCCAAACCTTATCACCTTCCTTCTTACTCCCACTTCTTTTTCCTGTTTCTTCTAAAAGGCAAAGTGATTTGGAAGCACCTGAAAGGAAGCAAATGGGAAGTCCTGTGCCAGCCCTCTTGTGTCTAAAGTCGGCTGTACCCTGCTTAGCCAGTGCTGTGCGCCTCCGTGTGAGGCCTTGTGGGGTAGCGTGGCATGAAAGCTGGATTGAGATAGGCTCTGCCACTCAGAATGATGCACTCCCTACACCCAACCCTTAGGTCCAATGGCACACCCAGGCATTGTAAATAAAAGTCAAGGTGGTACTCAGATGATTGGCACCTGCCCTCTGAAACCATGACACCTTGAGTTTGATACTGTTGCTTTTGCCATTTCCACTACCTTTTTTTTTTATTGTTTTAGATAGATTTTATTATATGTTAAGATCCAGTATCTTTTTGTGGCTGTTATATTTCATTCCTTACTCCCTTTAAAACGATGTATATTTGTTTGATCAGGGTGAGTTGCTTTGTTAAATAATGCTTGTCATTGGCATTCTTTAAAGGTTGTATTTTCTAGTGTCTTCTACCCATTACTCAATTAATTGATCCATGTTCAGTGAGCAGTTTTTATTTGCAGTGGCCCTGGACCTTTCAGGTTCAAGAGCCCACCTTAGCTGTACAAAGACTGTGTGCTGAGGGGGGAGAGAGGGAGACGGGTATATTTCTTAAGACCTTGGGCTAAGCAGTGAGGATTTGGGATGCTGCAGACCTGCCTAGCACAAGCCCCCTGAGCCCAGGACAGGCCTTGTGAGAATGTTGTTGAGGAAAGGTTATGCTGGCAGAAGAGAATCCAGGGGAGTTGACTTAGATGGATAATTTAAACAGGGGTCATGGGCTTTCCCACAATGGTGGCAGTGGTAATCCAGTAAGACATTTTGAATGGAACTTAGAAACTAACTGGATATTAATGGGGAAGAGTCAAAAGTCACACTCACATTTTATGCTTGGAAGGACAGAACTACCACTAATAGAAATAAGGAAATAGGTAATGTTCAAGAGGAAATAGGTAATGATTATAGACGCAAGGCTAGAACTTGGATGACAGGTTAAAAACTGAAAATACAAATTGGGAATCCTGAGCATTAAGGATTGGGAATGGAGACCTAGCTGCAGAGAGGGAATAGAAAGGGCACAGGAATAAGGATTAAATTTGGAGAGTAGCCACCAGCCCTGGGATGAGTAGAGGGAGACATAAACAGAAGAGCAGAGGACAAAAGTGAGTGGGGAGGAGGGGAACTGGCTCAGCATAGCGCCTGGGAAGCCCAGGGAAAGGGGAGGTGAGAAGGTGGCTGTATAATGAGATACGACTGGGACTCCTGGAACCAGATGACCTCCATTTCCTCTAAGGAGGAGGAAGCAGAGTTACCTGTGGGTGATTGGGAGTGGGGAAGATGGGGCTTATGCAGTGTTAGTGAATAGCTAAGTTGTCAGGGATGTTCTCTGTAGATTGAATTCCCTGCCTGGACAGGTGCATTTGAGAAAAGACGAACCAGGCAGCTTACTCAGTTTCCTAAATTTCAAATGGTGTCCTCAGATGATACCCCCCCCCCAAAGCTATATGCAAGTTCAAGGAGCAGGGAGAGGTTCATTTTGATGGATAAAATCACAGGAATTTTCATAGAGAAGGTGGTATGTGTGGCGGGTGGGGTTTACATTTAAGCCTTTAATCTTTAGAATGTATGTCTGCATTTGGTATGAAGTAGTAGTCTACTTACATTTTCTTCCAAATAGCCGTTTGTATCAAAACCACTTACGAAGTGATTCGTTCTTTTCCAGTTGAACAGGTCTGCCCCCTTTAAATTACCATATATTCTGAGATCTATTCCTGGAGTTTCTCTGTTCGAGTCTACCCACAATTTGTCTCTGTATCATATTGATTGGATTACAGTGGCTTTATAGTATATTCTGGTATTTGATGAGGCAAGTCAGTCTCACTCTTCTTCGTTTTCATATATTTTCTAAGCTAGTAACCAACATTTATTTTTAATAATTCAATCAAACATAAAGAAAAACAAAAACCTTGTTTGAGCAATCTAATTGTAATTGCATCAGATTTAGATTTCATTTTTATCATACAAGTTTGTCTCTTTTTTATTAAATACATTTCTAAATATTATATGTTACAGTTCCCATTTCTAAATTTGAATTAATAGAATAGAGAAAAGCTCTTGGTTTTGCATATCTGTCTTCAATATGGCCATCTTAGCAAATTCTCATACTTTAGTTTTTCCCGCAGATTTCTGGGATAGCCTTGTATAATTAACTGATGTTAGTTGAAAAAGTTTTGGTATTTTGCCATTTACGATTGTATTTACTGTAGGCTTTTAACGGTCTTTATTACTAATTTAAATGTTTTCTTTCTATTCCTATTTTACTTAGGATTTTTATTAGTTATAGCTACAATACGTTATCAAATGCCTTTCAGCATCTGTTGCTATATGAAGATTTTCTTCCAAGTTGTTGACAAAAGTTAATATATTTCCTCAATGTGTATGAAACACCACAGCATTCCTGAAACAGTCCTACTTTGGAGGCATTGCTGGATTCTATTTGCTGATATTTTACACAGAATTTTCATATTACATTTCCTAAGTAATATTCGTCTATACTTTTTTTTTTTTTTTAAATGGGGTCACACTGTGTCACCCACACTGGAGTGCAGTGGCATGATATTGGCTCACTGCAGCCTTGGCCTCACTGGGCTCAAGCAATCCTCTCACCTCAGCCTCCTGAGTAGCTGGGACTACAGGCATGCACCACCATGCCTGGCTAATTTTTTGTATTGTTTTGTAGAAATACGGTTTTGCCATATAGTCCAGGCTGGTCTGGAACTCCTGGGCTCAAGCGATCTGCCCACCTCAGCCTACCAAAGTGCTAAGATTAAAGGTGTGAGCTGCCACACCCAACTATATACTTTTTTCAGTAATCTCTTTGCTAAATATCAGTCTTGAATATACACTAGTTTTGTGAAAAGAATAACAGTGGAAATAACTATTCTTAAAAGATTATGTAAAACTTACCCTGAAACTATTGGGTCTTTATATTTTTTGGGTATCTACTTTTAATTATTTATTTGATAAAAATTTTATATATTGTGTATAACATGTTTTGAAAAATGTATACACAGTAGAATGGCTAAATCGAGCTGATTGGCATATATGTCACCTCACATAGCTTACCAGTTTTTGTGGTGAGAACACTTAAATCTCTTAGCAGTTTTCAAGAATACGGTAACTTGGTATTAACTATAGTCAGTATGTTGTACAATAGATCTCTTGAGCTTATTTCTCCTAACTGAAATTTTATATCCCTTGTGGTCTCCACTTTTTTCAATGGTAAGTTGCTAAACTTGTTAGTTGTGGTCACTTCCCCAATGACTGATCTATTTATTGATATTTTCCCCTTCTTTTTGATTCAGTGTTAGCAAGTTGTGTTTTTCTGCGAAAGCATCTCTATCCACTGGGTTTTCTTTGCTTTGCCGTGTGTGTGCAGGGGTGTGTGTGTGTGTGTGTGTGTGTGTGTGTGTGTGTACATACATGGTGTGCGCCTTAGGGTTATGTGAAATAATCTCTTATGTATCTATCTTCTAATTTCTACTGGAATTGTGGTTTTCCCACTTTTCTTTTTTCTCCTTTTAACTTGTGTGAAGTTTATTTTGTCTTTCTCAAGGACCAGTTTTTAAATTCTGTCTACATTTTAAATTTCTATTTCATTGATTTTAGCTTTTGTCTTTATTAATTTCGTTTTCCTGGCTTCCTTTGGTTTCTTTCTGGTTCGGGTTTTTTTTTTTTTTTTTTAAAGGAGTGTTATTTTATTCTGTAAATTTTCATCTTGATGAAGACATATGAGGCTGCTTCATTAAGGTTCCTTCAAGTGCAGCTTCATTGTGGCTTATAAGTTTTGATGTAAAATATTTCCCTTTTCATTGCTCTTTAGATAGTTTGTAATTGTCTTCTTAATTCCATTTGATCCAAGATTATCTAGGATAACCTTGTTTCTTATTTTTGAGTTCTTGAAACTGCATATACACTAGTAGTTTCTCATTTTCTTTTTTTTTTTTTTTTTTTTTTTTTTTGAGACGGAGTTTCGCTCTTGTTACCCCAGGCTGGAGTGCAATGGCGCGATCTCGGCTCACCGCAACCTCCGCCTCCTGGGTTCAGGCAATTCTCCTGCCTCAGCCTCCTGAGTAGCTGGGATTACAGGCACATGCCACCATGCCCAGCTAATTTTTTTGTATTTTTAGTAGAGACGGGGTTTCACCGTGTTGACCGGGATGGTCTCGATCTCTTGACCTCGTGATCCACCCGCCTCGGCCTCCCAAAGTGCTGGGATTACAGGCTGAGCCACCGCGCCCGGCCAGTTTCTCATTTTCTTAATTTTTCTGATAAACGCATGAACAGCTGACATTCAGGGGCTCATGATCCATGAGAAATAATCAGTTTTTTCTAAAGTAGAGACATTAGCTGTATTGGTTGTTAGCCTATGAGGCTTTATGTAATAAAGAGAGATTTCCTTTGAAGAATTTTAACTAGCTGGGGCCTGCTCTTACGGATCTCATCCAGGTAAACCGTCTCCATTAGGCAGTTATATTTTTTTCTGACCTTTGCTAAAAAGATCTATATCAACTCTTCTTAAAGCTATCATCTTTCCAACTAAGTTTTTTTTTTTTTTTTAGTTTTCAGAAAAATAATGGATTGTATGTATAGCAATAAATTTGGAGATATTTTTAAAATTTAGTAGTATAGCATACAGCAAATGATTCTTTTTGAAAAACTAAAATGCTTTTATAGGCGGTAACACCTGTTTCATGTGTTCTGGAGTCAAAAGTGTAAAAATACTCAAATCCTTTTTTCCTCACAGACGGAGTATGCAAGGTTTGAGAATGGCCGATTCGTATACCGAATAAACCGCTCCCCAATGTGTGAATATATGATCAACTTCATCCACAAGCTCAAACACTTACCAGAGAAATATATGATGAACAGTGTTTTGGAAAACTTCACAATTTTATTGGTAATGGTTTCATGTCTTTCCTGTTTGGGCAGATGCTGCCATGAGATTTGATGGGGGAAGTAAAGAGCGTGGGCCTGCTGGGCCCTGGGCTTGGGCCAAGGGAACTGACCAGGTTGTTGGATTGGGCTCCTAGTGGTCAGTCAGCAGTTGGATTTGCAGCATCCATAGGGAAAATTTGGGCTTAAGTCTGTAGAAGAGAAGGGGTGTTATCTGGCTAGGGTTTTAAGGTTGGCAGAACTGGAATTCAGTTAGATAACAGAAAGTGATGGTCCTATGTTCTTATCTCTGGCTGCAGAGTAGAAAAACCTCGAGAACTTTTTAAAGTCCTGATACTCAGTTTGCATCCTAGATCAATTCAATCAGGATCTCTGAGGCTAGGACCCAAGCATGTGTGTGTGTTTTTTAATTGCATAGGTAATTGCAATGTTAGCCAAGTTTTAGTCTCAACAGCAACATAGTATGCAAATCAGGCAAGAGCTCAGTCGGCAGGTTTGTATTTCAAACATACTTTGACTCCAAGGCCTTCTAAGAACTTACATGCATCAAGACAGGAAAATCTATAAAAGCTTTTAGTACCAAAAGAAATACAAATTAGAATACATGGAATGCAATGACTAGGAGGAGGAAAATGTTCTTCATAGGCTACAAGATCTGGCTAGGCTGAGCACAGTGGCTCACACCTGTAATCTCAACACTTTGGGAGGCCAAGGTGGGAGGATCCCCTGAGCCCAGGAGTTAGAGACCAGACTGGGCAACATAGTGACAAACTTATGGGCAGCTAAAAGAAAGGAAGAATAATGCTTAAGGTCCAAAATGCCAGATAGTTCTGTGTGTGTTTTCCCCTAATACTTAACTTTAAAACAAGTTTCTTCTAGGACCTTTATTTGGGGACTTTGGAAGGTGGTTAGGAACATGTCATCCTCAAAACAGAAAATGTGCAGTAGTGGGTTTCATAAGGCTCATTTAAAAAAATAACATGACTTGATGAAACTAAAGGAAAAATGCCAAAACAAAACTTGATGGAAACAGTCTTGCCAAAAGAGGGGCAACAAGGCTATATTGTGGCCAGATACCCCTTTGAGAGCCTACTTTATTCCTTTTTGTTGCTAGGATTAAAAACTAGAATACAGACCAGGAATTCTTTAGTTGGTGTTTTTGGTTCCATTGGGACAGTGGCTTTCAATCAGCAGTGGTCTGGTTTAAAAAACAACAAAAAAAAAAACAAAAACAGGCCTTTTCCCAATTTCCCAAAACCATAATTTATACATTTTGCCTACTTCTGTGGTGTAAATATGCCCTCCATGGGGAATTTCAAGCTACCAATAGCTATTCAGCTCATGAAATTACTTAATATTTAACAATAACTTTCATGAGTCAGTAGGAGCCAGCTCCTATATACCATTGTAAAAAAAAAAAAAAAAAAAAAAGTAATGTTTAAAAATACAAATCCCTGTGCATATTAGGTTCATCCTGGAAGCTTTAAAACATCTAAGGCCTAGGCCCCACCCTAGATGAATAAAAGCAATCCCTGGAGATGGGACCCAGCATCCTGGTTTTTGTTTATTTTTTAAGCTCTGCATGTAGTTGTAGTGTACAACCAGGTTGAGACCCATTGCTGTAAGAGATTGGCAAATGAGCTGCAAGGACTCTCAGAGTTCACAGACACATGATTGGCATACAGCTGGCAAACATAATTTTGCGTATAATTTTCATTTGTTCCAGGAAGAGAATCTTAACAAATGTGCCCATGTCCCTCTAAAATGTAGAAACCAACATTCAAGGAAAGTTTGGAATACATGCTCTTTAATGATACTGATTAATATTCCTTTCTTTAATGGCCCTTTGGTGAAAATTGAGCAGTTGAAGGTTTGCAGAACTGGCAGGTAGGAGGTGCTTGTCATATAGGTGCTCCCTGTTGCTATTTAAGAATAGATGCATCACCTTAGCAGTCAGACGCGTAGAAGCTGAGTGTGATAATCTGTTGAGGATCTTAAGTAGCCACAGGAATTAATAGCTTCTGAATGAATAGCTTCCCTGCCTCTTTTGTGGGGAATCTTAGTTGTTTATTAAAAATCAGTGCTGACTCTGTTTCTGCATGCTAAGGATGCATGTCCTCACTCCCTAAAACTCTACCTCAGAGAGCACAGCTAAAATACATGTGGCCTGGAAAAACATTAAAGCCCCTATTACCCACAGAACCTGACTACGGTTATGCACTGCATAGCAACGTGAAGGACAGACCACATCTATAATAGTGCTCCCATGAGATTACAATGGAGGTGAAAAATTCCTGTCACTTAGTGATGTTGTAGCTATCATGTAATATAGAATAATTACGTTTTCAAATGTAGCTTAGCCTAAGTGTACAGTACAAAAGTTCACAGTGGTATACAGTAATGGCCTAGGCTGTTCCATGCACTCATCAGTCACTGACTCACCTAGAGCAAATTTCAGGCCTGTAAGCTCCGTTCATGGTAAGTGCCCTATATAGGTGAACTATTTTCTTTTAACCTTTTATACCACATTTTTATTGTAGTTTATGTGTAGATAATGTTTACATACACAAATAGTTACCATTGTGTTATAATAGGCTACAGTAATCAGTACAGTAACATGCTATACAGACATGTAACCTAGGAGCAATAGGCTAATCCATGTAGCCTAGGTGTGGAGTACGCTGTCTCATCTAGGTTTGAGTAAGTACAGTCTATGATGTTGGTTTGCATGGCAAAACCACCTGACGACACAGAGAAAGTGTCCCCATTGTTAAGCAACTCATCACTGTATATCATTCATGCTCCCTTGGCACATAAGACTGTACAGCCATCCAGAGAACTTAGCAGGTTGGATTAATTTCAAAATGTGTCATTAAGCAACTAAATGCATTTCTTTAATATGGAGAATTAGTGCCTGTCAATAGAAATAATAGTTCAGTTTTAGAAAAACTGAAATTAAGCCAGCACTCTTGGATTGTGAAAATCATCTAATTGATGAACAGGAGAAATTGTACCTTATATAAAATGATGTAGTATTTGCAGATAACCTATACAAATAATCTCTTATACTTTAAATCATCTCTAGATTATACCAAAGACAATGTAAATGGTATGTAAATAGTTACACTTATTTAAAAAATTTGTGTTTTTATTGTTATATTATTTTCATTGTGTCTTTCTTCCTCCCCAAATATTTTCAGTCTGAGATTGGTTGGATCTGCAAGTGCAGAATCGCAGATAAAGAGGGCCAAGTGTATTCTCTTGTAGAAAGCTTGCAAGAAGTTTGAATACATTGTGGAGGTGTCAGGTGCTGTGCTAGACCCTTTGTAAATGTTACATTGTATAATTCTCCATATAAAACTGTGAGGTCATTTTTATTCTCATGTTATGGATAAAGAATGTCAGGCCACCCTGAGGTCACAGAGCCAGTGATAGAAGTAAATCAAGACTGGAATGGATAGAAAAGACACTTTGCAAGACTATCTTATGGTCATGAAATCAAAAGACTTGAGTTTAAGACTTAACTCTGTGGCCTTGGTCACTTAAGTCTTCAGAACATAGTTTCACCTTCGTTTATGAACAAAACACTCAAGTCTGCACTCTCTACCTCAGAGGTTATCATTGAAATATTTTAATTAATTCAGCTAAGCTATGGAGAGATAGTACCGCCTTCTGGGATACAATGCAAATAAAACCTAGTACCTGTCACATAGCAACTCATGGTCCTTCAGAACGAAAGAGGCAGGTAAATAAACCATTGCAAGTTAATGATGTCAAGTGCAGACTGATGAGGTAGGGGGTTCTCAGGGATGTTGCCTCTATGGATAAGCAGACATCTGACTAACAAGAACAGGGGCATTCCCTGGGTGCATACTTAGGGGCCAGGGGCCGGGGTGTTGTGGTGAACTAGGCAGGTGGGCCGCCATCTTGGGGTCTGAGGAGGGAGGCAGGCATGCATCAAGTCATCACAAAATGAATGAAAACTTGCTGCCTGGCAGAGGGACATGGGCATTCGTAGAATAGGGGAATTTGACCTAGTTCTGGTGGAAGTTGAGGAAGACTTACCTGAGGAAGAAACAGTTGAGAGCTATCTGCATGGTAAATAGGCAACCATGACCAAATGAACCTCTCAGCTACTTCCTTGTCAAAGACCACCACTGCTTGCTAGAGGTATTATGATATCATATGAGACAATCTGTGTAAAGCATTTGATACCGAGTAGATGGATAGTAAGCATTCAATATATGTTGGCTGTTCTGATGGGAATTTTCAGTCATTCAGCAAATATTAAATGACTGTTGTGTGCCATGTCCCCAAGCTAGTGGCTGGGAAACAGGGCCCCTGTTCCTTAGGAACTTAAATTCCACTGGATGAGATGGACATTAGAAAAACAAATTGTACATTCCTGTGTGTGTTTACCGACTGCATAGCATGCTGTGATGGGGAAATGAGATGTACTACCAGACGTTATTTTTTAGGTAGAGACTGGAAACTTGGATGCCTTAACGGAAGGGAAACTACACAGGAGCAGCAGCCTGATATTTAGAGGGAAATGAGGCCTACAACAAACTGGATGAACTGGATGAGGCTCTCAGGTTCAAAGTGTTTTCATTCAAACAATGCTCTGGCATCATCAAACACAAAAGTAACAGTCACTGAAGCATTTGGTGGTGTTTGTGCTTGATTAGATTTGCTCTTAGAAGGTTGTTCTGAGAATGTCATGGGGAATTGAGACCGGAGTGAGGACAGGAAGGAGTCAGGGACTGTCTGATGTGGAGGGAGCTGCAATGATTTGGGCTGGAGAACTCAAGCTCTGAGGGAGGAGGAGAGGGATTCAAGAGATTCAAGGGGAAGCATGAGTATTTCACAATACGTTTTAAAAGATAAAGCCCATGTCTCTGGCAAGAATGTCATTCCATGGGATTCTGCCCATCCCATTGCTCCTTGGTTCAGCAGATATTTTGCTGGGTCCAGGCACTGCTGGTTAATATGGTGCTGAGGGAGGCACTCCTCCTACAGTTTCTGTCTGTCACTGGCTATTGTGAAACAAAATTTAGCAGAAGTGTAAGACTAGGAATGGGACAAAGAGTAGATTTTAAATGTTCTGACGATGTATGTGAAGTGCTTGGTATGTTGGTTAGCCTGATAAAATCGTCCCACAATATATACATCTATCATCACACTGTAGCCCATAAATATGTGTACTGCAAGACTTTATTTTTTAGGTAGGGACTGGAATTGTTACTTTTCAATTTAAAAATTCAGATAAAAAATAAGACGATATCCTATATTTTTTAGGTAGGGACTGGAATTAATTACTCTTCAATTAAAAAATTCAGATAAAAATTAAGACAATTTCCTAGAGTAAATGATTGGCTTGTGGGACAGAATTAAAGAGAATTATCTTTGTTGTAGCCCCCTAAAAAAAACAAAAACACAAACTGCACTAATTATTGTGATCTTTTCTTGGTCATAGATTGAGTGAGACCCTATCTAGAAGGTATTTCTTACTTAGGATAGGCAAGTTTAGATGGGCTTCAGGTCACACTTGTGGTGTTCTGAACCTGTTTGAGGACACAGAGTGAGGCTGAGTAAATCTCTGTTGGACTTAAGACTCATTCTTCTCCAGTTAGGTCATGGTCGGCCTGCATAGATGGAGTATGTTTTCACTGGTGTGGAATTATCTACCTTTTTTTATTTTAACAGGTGGTAACAAACAGGGATACGCAAGAAACTCTCCTCTGCATGGCCTGTGTGTTTGAAGTTTCAAATAGTGAACATGGAGCACAACATCATATTTACAGGCTTGTAAAGGACTGAACATGGTTATTTATATATATAGATATCTGTATATACACACACACATATGTGCACACACACACTCTCTCTCCATTATCAAACGACTGACTGTAAACCTCACCACACAGGGTGGTGCCCTGGCCCCGAGGTCACCCCAACTTTTCTAAATCCTGTTTGAGTGAAGTCATTTTTTCATGTGTTCATACTATCATGGTAGCTGTGAAGTTCTGGTACAGTTGTAAAAAGAGAAATTGAGTTGTTTCTGTATGTTCTTCAAATGTGCAGCCCACAATTCCTCGGGAAAGGTGAACCTGAACAACCCAAGTCTCTCTCCGCAGAGCCCTGTTTCTAATTGTGGTAGAAAATATTGAGACAGAGCATTTGCCATGGGACATTTACAGCCTTTATACAAATGTATTTAGTTCTCTTTTTTCCAACGTAAAATTCTTGTTTTAAGATACAAGTAAAATTAATCTTTAAATATAAATGTAAATTAGTACACAAAACTAAGAATCTTTAGACTTATCTTTGTAACTAATTAGGGTGGAAGTTATGAAAGAATGTAATTCACTAAATTATTTTTTAAATGAAACCTTTTTTTTTTTTCTTTTTGAAACCAAATGTTAAACTATAGCCTTAAGAAATGCTTGGTAGAAGTGTCCTAATGAGACAGATTTGTACTTTTTTCCTCAAGGTTAACACTAATCTCCTAATCCATTAAACTCTTGAACAGGTATTACAAAGGAAGAAAACTTCACCCCTTATCCTTAACATATATAGTATATTTAAAAATATAAAATTGTATTGTACTAATGTGATGATTATTTAATGAAAAAGAAAAGATGGCTCTTTTTGCAATAAGTAGATACATACTGAAAAAATCTAAACTTACAATGTTTATAGTCTTGTGTGTGCAGTTATATTTTATATGGACAACCAAATTTTTTATTATGCTGAGTAAATATTTGAACCACTGAATTTTAATAACAAAATTTTTAAATTGGCATGAATACTGCACTTTGAGATGCAAAGTATAGAGAATTCTGTGGCTGGGAGAAAATTTAATCCAACAGACAAGTAAAAGGCTCATCAGTTTTAGCATCTCTGCTCCGCAGAAAACTGTAAGCATCCTCACTAGCCTGTGGATACATTCTTTATTTCTAGTGACCCAATACGCATGTTAACCTGCTGTAACTAGAGGTCTGTGTGTATGTGTGTGTATACATACACACACATGCACATATAGTTATTCAACACATTTAGCAAACACTAGTGTCATTCAGTTTGCTAGGTGCTGATATGTATGTATATCTCAATCTGTGTCTGTAGACTTAGATACATCCTCTCTAAGAGCATTCATTTCCTTAGCATCTCTCAGTAACTTACAGTTCTTGTTTGACTTAGGTTTAAGAGGCCCAGCTACCTCTCTGATTTTTTTCAAATAATAGGCTCATTTGGGAGATTCTCTTGCCAGGAGAGATTCAACTTTCCAATCTAAGTATTCCAGAGCATTGCCCAGACAGAGTTGGTTAGATGTGGCTCGGATGTTTTGAGTTCTTTCCATAAGTGTTTCACTGGGGAGAGAACAGGGACTATCCCTCAAACTTCCCAAAGAAATAGGTTTTTATAAGTGGTAGGAATATATGAACACAATAGAACGTGAAATAAGTTTTGTAGTTTCTAAAACATGTCAAGATTTTTCCACCAAGCTAGAAAATAAAAAACTTAGTTCTGCCACAGCCAAGTAACGTACACGCCCCCTTCCCTGTCTTAACACCTGCTTTGACCCTGCTTGTATTAATACAGCAGTCAGCATCTTATGGTCCTGAACATGATGTTCAGCTGGCTCATGGGAAACACCAAAACACTGACTAAGCCTGACCTCTCCCAAATGCATCCCTGGTCATTGGGAAGATCAGAGGAGAAAGTGCAAAACTGTCCCCATTTGGAATGCCCGTTCTTCTGTAACCCAGTTGGACAGTGCTACTCTGCCTGTCGTAAAGAGACTACCGTTGGTTCTGTGATTCCAGGCTGCCCTGTGAAGGATTGCCCCAGGTGCCCCCTTTCACAGTCATCACATTTACAATGACTTGTTGAACATCCCTCTTAGGGATGTTTCTCTTGCTATCATTTCCTGCATCTTTCCTTAAGGGAAGCCCCATCCTCTCCCAGGACCAGGAGTATATGACCAGGCATGTACAAATGGCTAAAAGCCAAGCCATCCTAGAATATTCAGTGGGAGAGAGAACTGGTTCATGTTCTACCTAGGAATGTGGCTTTTCAGTGCAGCCAGACAGGCCCTTGGGATTTACTTTTCAAAGCACAAAAATATTGGGACCCAAGAAGACTAGCTAGAGGACAACTCTCTTGGCACAGAGATGGACACAGCCCATTCTGCTGACCTCACAGGGTCAGCTGCCCCCCCCTGGTGCTTTACCCCCACATCCTCCTGCTCAGAATGCCTTTGCAGTTGAGTTTTCTGGGTTTCTGTGATTGCCCTTGAAGTTTTCCCCCTTGCTCTTACGACATCTAAAGATTTTTAAGAGTTTATTTCTTATCTTGTTCTTCTAAAGCTTTCTCCAGGACAGATACTTTTCTGTCTTAACCACTGGTCCAGTCACCCCAATGGGCTTCTCTTTGTCTCTCCCAGATTGGACCCTTGGGTGAGATTGGCATCACAACATCTAATCGGAGTCTGTCTTTCGTCCTTCATTCTGTATGGCAGTCTCCCTTTGTTGTAAAAGCTTTCTAAAGCATGCTAAAGAAGCCTTCCCAGAGCCCTGTCTCACTACTCCTCCAGGTGCTCTATCTCCTCGAGACCCTCTGGTGCCAGGCTTGCTTCATGGCCGTTTTGTGCTTTCACTGCAGTTTAGGGGCCAGTTTTCCACAGCCTAAACGGGGAAGCTGTCAAATGGGACTCTGGTCTGTGGGCATTCATTTGCATCCTAGAGGCTGAGAATAAAACCAGGACTTCCTCACACATGTCCCGGAACCCCAGCATGTCCAAGGTTTCTCAGCCTTGACAACACTGCCATTGTGGACTGGGCAGTTCTTTGTTCTGCAGAGCTGTCCTGTGCAGTATGGGAGATTTACTAATATCCCTGGCTTCTACCCAGAAGTACTTCTAGCACCTCTTCCCCCAGGTTTCACAACCCAGCGTGTCTCCAGACATTGCCAAATATCCCATCAGGTACAAAGTGATCCCCAGTCGAGACCTCTTGCCCAAGATCTTACAGGTCACAGTGACCACATTTGAAATTGTTTTCCTTCCATTTTACCTCGTGAAACCATCTCTCCCAGAGCCTTGTTTCACGTCACCAAGAGGCAGGTAGGACTATTAAGTGACATTGTGTCCACGTTTCTTCCCGTTTCAAAACTTCTGTTTCACAACAATTTCTCTCTCTCTACAAGTACTCTTTGACTCAGCCCTGGGGAAGTTGGAAACAGCAGGTCACCTGCATCCCTTTAATCAACTCACACCTGTTTAAAGAGTGTTTCTGATTTCAGCTTCATTCCTTAGTTTACTGGGGTTAAAAAAAAAAAAGTCTCAGCAATTTTCCGTGTTTCTCATAGGTCTCATTATCAAACCTTTACTTATTTCAACATATTTCCTCTGGGCTTCTTCTAGTTTCTGCCTTAAATCATTGCTGTTTTGTCAATGTATTGAAATCTCTGGAACATTGCACCTTTAGAGGTAGAGGATGGAGGGCTTCACACCAGACGAGGGCTTAGAGAACTTTTCTCTCTTGAGCTGAAAGAGAGCACAGTCTACTTTCCTTCGTTTTGTCAATGAGAACGTTGAGAGCCAGAGGGGAGGTGACATGTCCAGAGTCACCCAGCTGGCTAGTGACAGAAAAAGGGTGAGACTTGTCTAGGGTTCCTGCCACTTTGATCCTTGGCCTCTCCTGGGGGAGGCTGCTATTCTTTGGTGCTCTAAGCTTAAACAATCCCTCAGAGTGTGTGGGCAGGTCAGCTTAGGAGAGACGGGGAGATTGAGGATCCCCCTGTGCCAGAGCACAGCCTCACCGATGCTGCTTCCCACGCCAGAGTGTCCTGTCCCACCGTTGCTATCTGAGGCATCCACACAGGCAGGAAAGCTGGTGAGCCGTTTTACTTCCTGAGGACAATTTCCCGGCCACAGGCTCTGAGTCAAATTTCTGTTTGGTAAGCATCCTAGCAGCAAAGTCCTGCACTCAGACCAGCCAAAAAACAGCCCCCGTTCCAAGTACTTGGTGTCAGAAGTCCCCAAATGACTTTTAAACCCAAGTCTTCTTAAGGTTTCAGTACTGTGGTGGCTTTAGCAGTTGTTTTTGTGCAACTATAAATTATTTAAATCATAGGAGATGACAGTCAACTTTACAAATCAGGTACATATTTGTGTAATTTCGTGTATGCTCTGGTACACTATACCTGAACTAACGAAGGGTAGAACTAATTCTGTTTGTCGGTGTTCACACCTGTGACATTAGGAGGATATGTCTGCATTGCTTATTTCTTTATTATGTTGATGTTTCTGTGGCAAAGCCCTGCACATGGCATTTCTGAAAAGCCTTAAATCTTCAAGATGTTGCATGTAGGGTATGCAGTGCAAAAGGCTGCCTCGGAACTGCGAGCCCTTTTGTAAGCTGGAAGCATTTCTCTTACTACTGTTACTTTTGTAGGAAGTTTTCAATTCAGAGCTGCCAAAGCGTTCCCGTAAGCAGTGCCTTAGTAATACCTTAGTCATGCCGCCAGCCTTTTCTTATACTGGTTCCTAATGTTCATTTACTAATTGGCCCAATATTAGAAACAAAACAAGCAAAAATTGTCTTCATTTTACGTTTTTTAAGCCCATTTTTTTCTCCAGTTCTATAGGAAACTGACTACTTGGTCTAAAATCTGAAACTGGGCACAAGTCAGTTCTTTCACCACACTCTCAAATGTATATACCAAAACAAAAGGTTGCAACTTCATAGTTTACTATGAAAAGCAAATTGTACTTTTTAATGTTGCCTTTTAAATTAATGACCAAATACTTAGCTATTTGTGAATCTTCTGCACTCTAGCATGAAAGTGCCTTTGGTTTGAGATTCCAGCTTAGAAAAGTGCTGCCATAATAACGATAATTTGTAGAGAGACCAAAAATATTTTGAGATCACCGTAATGCCTTTGGTTTACCGGGATGAGTAAACAACCACAGGCCTCTGTTCACAAGAGCATGATGTGGTCCCCGCTGGCTGCTAGTCTGTCTGCCAGTGGGGACCCCCACCATCCATAGCACACTGCAGCGGAAGGACCCCAGAAACTGTTGTGTTTGTGTGTGCCGATGACCCAGTGTGTCATTTCACCTTGTCACCCAGCCCTGCGTCCGGATGGGGGGACTTCCGCACCAACGACAGAAGCTCGGCCGGTGGACAGATATTACAGCTTTCTCCTTCTCCTTGTTGCATGTTCAGTCTCTGTGGAGACTTTCTTTTCCATTCAAATGACAGTGCGCACTTATCTGGTTTACGCAATGATACCATTTTGAAAGTTGGAAGGCTCAAACTGAGACGACAGTGCAGAACAAAACAAAAACGAGTTAGGGTTGTTACAATTGAAGTCGTCTTCTTAGGGCAAACATACTGACTCCGAGTATCGTGTATGAATGTGCTACGAGAAACTTCCAAAGAGCACCATTCACAATTTGGCATTTTCAAAGAACGTTCCAGCCCCCGAAGGGACAACTCTTTAAAGTCCTTGTTGGCTTTTATCCAAACCTTGTAGAAATTGGGAAAACTGATAGAGGTAAGGAAGAGGAGTGAAAAGGACAAGGAGGCCAAACACCAGCCAAAAAGAAGCCAGGAAAAAAGATTTGTCTTTGCTAATATAAATGTAAAAATAACATTAGACGTCCTTGAAAATTAGCCTCTAAACTCCTAATACATACGTTCTGTCTGTCTCTACCTGGTGTCTTTAAGAATATCCTCTCTGGGCTCTGAAATTTTAGGAGTGATTCCTATCCACTCCCAGTTGTGAGTATTTATAGAAATTTGTGCAAACAAACAAAAACTATCAAATGAAAATGTACTGAACCTAAGTTATAGTTAGCTGCTTAAACTCGCAGCTCCTCCCTGCCAGCCCCATACCACAGTGTGGAAGAAATTAGTCAAATGCTGTTTTCCCGCTTCTCTTTTCAACTGTGACTGTGCTTTGCTTGACAATAGTTTTCCCTCATAAAGTCGTTGCTTATGTCGTTAAGAATGAAGGTTTGTGTTTAAAATTTACTGCATTGCAAAGGGTAGTTTCACTGAAGTCATGCACCGTTAAATAAGATGAAACATTTGTATTTATTGTCCTACTTCCTATGCCTAAGTAACTTCTTTTACTCTGTGAATTTGCATTGAGTCACTCATATGCCACACTACATCGTGTTAGTATTGGAGATGGCTTTTATGTTTCCTCTGGCTCATCATTAAATGAGGTCAGATTCCATTAGATTCCACCTCTCTCAGGTTGACTCTTTTGTCTGCCTTCCATGATGAGATTGTTTCTCCTTCCCCTTTCTCTAAGAGAGGCTGACAGATCTAGGTGTTAAATCAGTTGCAAACCAGTCTCTGATTTTTTTCATTAGTCATTTTCTGTCATTAGTTTCACTGTGTAAATTAGGTATCAACTGCACTTCCTTCAAGAAACAAAAAAACATCTCCCTGTTACCTCCTTGAAAGATTTACTTCTGTAGGCCTTTCTCAATAGGCTCATGACTGCAGACAAGAAAAAAAAAAAGTAAAAACAAAAACAGTACGTGCCTGAAAATGACAAAAAAAAATTTTGTAACATTTAAGAAACCTGAATAGCCTTTACTTCTTCAATAATACACTTAAATTTTACGTAAATTGGTTTTTGCCACGTGTGTTTGTTCACATTCTAAATGACAATGGGATTCTCTCAGTCTGTGTCTTTGTGTCACGTGTATAAAATGGGCTTGTGACGTAAGCGTTTCATCTGGTCAGTGGTTCCTTTGATATTGTACTGCTGCTGGGAGTGGGCTGTGGAACCTGCCTTTGGGTAGCTGGGTTCCTCTTGGGTAGATTGGAGAGATGGGGGTGGGCGTGGGCAAATTCTCACACACGTTTTCTTAACCTATTTGCAGAAACTTTCAAAAGGCATTTGATTTAACCTCTTGGCAGTACAGTATTCTTGTATTTGTTAATGTCTGTGTTTAGGTACTGGTACCTTTTTGTTTTAAAATGTTCTAAGTGTTGGCTTTAAAGTGAATTTATCTTTAGTATGATAGTTATATGAAAATTATAGGATTTGTGTGCAGAGAATTTTTTTATAAAGTGCTTTGTAAAAAAAAAAAAATGTATTCTAGCTTTTGCGGTACATATGTGTGATAACTTTAATATCCATGACAGTTAAGTGCAATTATTTCATCACTCTAAAAATGCTATTTTTGTGTCAGTTCCTGCAGGTGTTTTCATGTCTTTGCAAAGTGACACATTTTGATGCCTTCTTGATAAAGTGGTAGACATTTTGTAGCTTTCTAGAAACTTTGTATTCATACGGTATCAATGAAAAATAAAGAAAATGAAAGTGTGGGTCACTTTTTTTTATCTGCAGAAGTGTATGTTAAGAATGAAATGAAGTATGTGTTGTGAGTGATAATAGGAAGAACAGCGTAAAGGAGGTTGCAGCTTTCATCCTTTTGAAGGTGTCCACCAGACTTGATAATTGGAACTTTTTACGTGTTACATTTAAGATGGTTTCTTTTTTTCTTTTCTTTTTTTGAGGCAGGGTCTTACTCTCACCCAGGCTGGAGTGCAGTGGCACAGTCTCGGCTGGCTGCAACCTCTGCCTCCCGGGTTCAAGTGATTCTCCTGCCTTAGCCTCCCAGGTACTTGGGACTAGAGGCACCCACCCCCATGCCTGACTAATTTTTCTATTTTTAGTAGAGACGGGGTTTCACCATGTTGGCCAGGATGGTCTCGATCTCTTGACCTCATGATCCACCCGCCCTCAGCCTCCCAAAGTGCTAGGATTACAGGTATGAGCCAGCCACCGTGTCCAGCCTCTCTAACAAGGTTTCTTTAAAAATGCCCACAAGTCAATCAATCAGTTCACCTGTCTATCTCAGTCTTTAGTGCTTCATTAAAATTGACATAAATTTTGCAGAATGGCTTGTCTATGGATCCCAGACTTACCCTGAGAAGCCAAGTCCCATGAGCCTTAGCACACCAGCCCAACCATTGAGTATGTGTTGTTGCTGTTAACCCAATTTGCTGGGCACATGCCAGGAATGAGGGATAGGGCAGAGGATAAGGTACAGATATAAATACAGCATGGCTCTTTCCTATACAGTACTTATGGCGTCCCCAGACTATGGCCTGCGGGCCGCATGCGGCCCCCTGAGGCCATTTATCCAGCCCCCCGCTGCACTTCAGGAAGGGGCACCTCTTTCATTGGTGGTCAGTGAGAGGAACACAGTATGTGACAGCCCTCCAATGGTCTGAGGGACAGTGAACTGGCCCCCTGTGTAAAAAGTTTGGGGACGCCTGACTGACTTACATTCTTAGGAGCTGGATTGCACATTGAGCTATAACTCCTGACCCTGTCCTCCGCATCACCATGGGGTTCATGATTCAGGTATATGCAGCACATATGCATAACAAAACTTTGGATTCCCCAAGAGTTTACTGTCCGCTGGGCACTGTGCTAAGTATGTTTGATACAATATATACATTGTACTTTAAAATTTTCACTGTAGTTCCAGTGACATTATTCCCCCAAACTGAGGCCCAGAAAGGATAGCGTATTAAAAGTCATGACTACTAGTACATTGTGTGGCCTTAAAGATCATTCTGACAGTTCAGCCTGGACTCTTGGCACCTGCATCTTGGCTCACTGTGCTTAGGGAAGCAGCTCGAGACTAGAGGAGAAATCTGGCTTGGGGGCAAGGAACTTTCTTAAACAATGATGATCTTGGACTTCTGACAATGAGACTCAAATGTACCTTGGGATCCTTCATTTGTGAACTAGACCTCAGAAGCTCTTGCTTCTCTATTTATTTGAAGTCTGAGGAAAACCTGCCTGAAATCCCAAGAAGCATGCTCTGGAGGGGAGCATGAACAACATGAACTTGCCTGTCCCTTTGAAAGTGATGATTTTCAGCAATCCACCATTTTTGAGAGGAATGCCATTGTCCAGTGAATTGCTCAGAGCAGAGGGAAGGAAACAATTTAGCATTTTGTTGAAGCCCTATGCCAGGCATCTTTGCCATTTTCTTTAACCCACATAACTCTTGAAAAGAGGAATCATTTCTAATTTTTCCAATAAGGAAAGTGAAGCCTAGAGATGGTAGAGGCCCTTATTAAGGTCATGCAGGCTGGTCATTGCAGCTGTGGTATGGCCACTCATGACACTTTTCTACCTCCTCCTCTAAAACAAGGTACTTTAATACCTCAAAAACATCCTTTATTAGTGCCTAGGGTTCCAGTCACTTTGAGTTCAGCAAAGAGAGTGACCTGCTATTTAAACCAACATCATTGAGTAAAGAGACGAGAGGAGCAAAGAGGAAGGTTCTGGTATGATCAAGGAACAAGCAACTTGGCTGGAAACCCCTAGTCATTTCTTACTGCCTTATTGCTTCAGAATACTAATATAAATAGCTATACTTGTTGGAAGTCATATTCATTACTATAAAGTAATCAGTGTGAGCAACTGATAAAATTCCAATGATGTGTTATGTAAGCCTCTGAGGTGTTGGTGGGTAAAATTGCCTTCAAAGCCTCCCTCGTCCTGTTTGATGCCCCCTAATGGCCCATATACCTGAATTTATGTAGGTTATCTCAAGTGGCAGATAGGCTGCCGATTACCTGACTGCCTCTTTTCAGCAAATATTCTCCTCCTCGCTTACGTTTCCAAGAAGCTCAGAATTTTAATTTGTCCCCTGTGCTATTAAGAAAATAACTAAAATATAAAGGCACAGAATGATTCAAAGTAAAGAATGAAAAATATATACTATCAAAACACCAAAATGAAGCTGATGTAGCTATATTAACTTCAAACCAGTATAGCTCAAGGCAAAAATTACTACTAGAGTTAATGAAGATTACTTCAAGAAGACATGGGTTTCGGTTAACCAGGAAGAATAAAGATGCTAAACTTGTATGCACCTAATAACATAGCTTTGAATTATATAAAGCAAAATTTGACAAATGGCCATAGAGGGGAGTTTTTTTTTTTAAACTCATCCAGTTACTTACAGATAAAGCAGACTCCCCAAATCTAAGATATAGAGAATTTGAACAGCATAATTTAATGTGCTGTTCAAAGTACAAAGTAATGAACCCCCAAATTGGAATACATTATTTTCAAGTGCATACAGAATTTTCATGAAAATTGACCACGTCCAAGGCTGAAGGCCAGGAAACTATGGCTCATGAGCCAAATCTTGCCCACTGCCTATTTTTGTAAAGGAAGTTTCATTGGAACACAGCCACCATTTGTTTACTTACTGTCTATGGCTGCTGTCACATGACAATGGCACAGTGGATTCATTGTAAAAAGATCCTGTAGCTCACAAAACCTAAAATAGTCGCTATGTGGACCTTTACAGAAAATTGCCAAATCCCATCTTAAGCCAAAAAGCAAGGTTATATCCAATAGTCCTAAAAAGATACTCATGATTCCCTTTCTTCAGTGTAGACACTGGCAAATTGTTAAAGATCCCTTTGATACCCTCATGTGGCATTCTAGTATCCTTCCTTAAGTGCCCCAGCTGCTACTTTGATCTGTGGTTTGTAGATCTGAGAATGGGCTTAGATCTTAGATCTTGAAAGGATGAGTGAAGAATGATCTCTCTCTCTCTCTCTCTCTCTCTCTCTCACACACACACACACACACACACACACACACACACACTTGCAGCAGCAGCAGCTGACATCACCTGATCTTAATATTTTATTAGAACAGTCAAGCTGCCCATCTATTTTAACCCTATCTTGCCATGGTCTACTTAGCCATCTCTACAGATCCCTGTGGGGCTGCACTCCTCCCTTGCCATTCCCTGCTGCCTATTATGGTAATAACTAACTTGCTGCTGATAGCTGATAGGTGCTGTCACCTGGCCTCTGATGTTCCAGAATTCTATCATCCGTTCACACAAGGGAAAACAACTGCATATCAGTGTTCCCTATTATCAACTCTCCTTCAAACCACCACAGAGTTTCTCAACAGCACAGCTCACTCACTAGTGCATTCACTCTGGTTTTAGTGAAGGACGTGTCTATGGCATATAGGTAGTGGGCGTTCTGGTCATAAATTAGAAATCTATCCCAGTAGCATTGCCACTTTCAACTTTCTGAGCCCTGCCTCGGTTCTGCTGGGCAGTTCCAGCACCTCCGCCTCATTTACTCTGACCGTGGTTCATTTCCTCCAAACTTCAAGGAGCTCTCCAGCAGCAAGTTAAGATCAGTTCCAGGTTCCTGTGTTGTAGAAGACTATCCCACATATTGATAAACCGTCCCTAATCTAGTCTAGTCTTAGGTCCTCAAAACTCATTCCCAGGCATGTTCTCCCAATTCCTTCTGAGAAGAGTAGGCTAGCCAAATCCTGCAGCTGATCCCTCTGCTCCTGAAGCAAGGACCCAAATTCCCCAACTGGACCATTCTGTGGCTTTATCCCAGTAATTGGGCTAGAAGAAACGACAGGAGGTGGGGCAAACCTTGGAGAAGGCAAGCATTTTATCTTAGGAGGCATTCATTTCTGTTGAGGCCTTGACATGGTCTCTAAGCAAGGAAGGCTGTTAACCATCAGCAAGAGAGGATGGACCTAACCCAGAGGGTTAAGAAGAATACGAGGTTCAGAGTTCTCAGCATTTCCAGCCAAATGTTCCCACCCCATGTTTAGGGTCCCTCCTTAACTATTAGTGCCTGATTTTAACAGTATATTTGTGAGAGCTATCAATTCAGTAGTGTTTGTAACTTCTGCTTGTTTTTTAGCACAGTCTGTCATCTAGCTGCATAAGCTGAGGATCCCTTTAAATGCCAGGGAGTCCTCTGACACCCTGCCTAAGTTAAGCCTGATTGCCTTCCATCCTTGTACTGATGACACTTAGCAACAACCGACCTATTCCACAGTCCTTATAAATTAGCACCACTCCCATCTCTCTTATCATTCTAAGTCAGGCGTCCCCAAACTACAGCCCTCGGGCCGCATGCAGCCCCCTGAGGCCATTTATCCGGCCCCCCACTGCACTTCAGGAAGGGGCACCTCTTTCATTGGTGGTCAGTGAGAGGAGCACAGTATGTGGCAGCCCTCCAACGGTCTGAGGGACAGTGAACTGGCCCCCTGTGTAAAAAGTCTGGGGATGCCTGTTCTAAATATTATGTAAGTGAGTGTATCTCCTTTCTCATGGGCCCAATACCAAGTTACCACGGGTAGGAGTCTTAGCTATTGTGGTGCTACAGCATACCAGGGAGACAAACTTTTAATTTAGGTTCCTCCAAGAAGCAGACCCTAAAAAAAAGGACTCAAGTGTAAAGTTTATTTGGGACCATTAACAGAGAGAAAAGATCACTTTGTGTAATAAAAGGTGAAATTCATGAAGGTGAAATAATTTTAAATCGGTATGCGCTTAATACAATTGCCGAAGGATGTGAAAGAAAAGCAACAAAAGAAAGTGCAGTTCAAAATCATACCTCTCTCAGTAATTAAGGAAGCAAGCAGACAAATATTAGGAAATCGGTAGAAATTTTGCAGTATTGAAAATACACATTTATGTGCACTGTGTGTACACTATATCCCCAAATTGTCAAATTAATATTTTTCCAATCACATATGGAACAATATGAAAACCTGTACTTGCAAATTAAGCAAGTCTCAATGTATTTCAAAGGATTGCTACAATACACACAGCATTCTCTGACTACAATGGATTTAAGATAGAATCAATATAAAAGGCATCTTTAGGAAAGTTCCATATATTTGAGAGTTCATAAACAGATTTCTAATTCGTAATGGGAAAAAGTCATGAAAATTAAGTATTTAAAGCTGTTAAATAAATCCCATTAAAGTATGTGGAATTCAGCTAAAGCAGTATTTAGAGGGCATATAGGCGGACATGCTTAGAAATGTTCATGTTAGAGACTACAGATGAGTCATTCAATACATGAAGTTAAACAACAAAATGAACACCAAAAGAAAAAAAAAAAAAGGAACTAATAAAGGTAAGAACAACCTTGGAAGTAGAAAACACAATAGAGATCAACGAAGTCAGCAGCTGGTTCTTCAAAAATACTCATAAAAGTATATAAAACCCTGGCAAGACTGAAAGAGAACCAGAAAGATTACAAGAATGAAAATATGAGCATCACTACATGTCTTATAAAGATTAATAGAAGTAGGTAATAAAAATACACTATGTAAACTTTATGCCAATTTTTAAGTACAGATTTTTAAAAGAGTGAATTCTTTCAATACTATAATTTATGAAAATTGTCTCATGAAGATGTAGAAAAACTGAATAGTCTTAAAATCATTAAAGATAACAGTACTTCCCCTTATCTCCACACCGAAAAACCCAGGCCTATATGGTTTATATATGCTCTATCAAATTTTAAAGGAACAAAATTATGCAGTCTTACATAAAATACTCCAGTGCATAGAACAAAGGAGACAATTCTGGTCTTAGTGGAGGTCTTCTAGAAAGCAGAACCTGAGGCAAAGATTAAGATGCTAATATTTGGCCGGGTGCTGTGGCTCATGCCTGTAATCCCAGCACTTTGAGAGGCTGAGGTGGGCAGATCACTTGAGGTCAGGAGTTCGAGACCAGCCTGGCCAACATGGTGAAACCCCATCTCTACTAAATATATAAAAATTAGCTAGGCGTGGTGGCACATGCCTGTAATCCCAGCTACTCAGGAGCCTGAGGCAGGATAATGACTTGAACCCAGAAGGCAGAAGGCAGAGTTTGCAGTGAGCTGAGATTGAACCACTGCACTCCAGCCTGAACGACAGAGTGAGACTCTTTAAAAAAAAAGATGCTAATATTTTATTTGGGAAATGCAAATTCAGCACAGTGTGAATGAGAAAAAAGTAGAAATAAAGCAAGGGAAATCCAATGAAATGTGATGTGATGCATTACTGTATTGACTACCACTTCACAGTAAGTCAAAAGAGGTTATTCAGTAGGTGAGATTCTTGGAATGTGGATGTTTCTGGAAAGGTTGCAAGGAGGAACAACATCTTAGAATAGTCAGTGGAAGAAAGAAAGGGGGTAATCTACCTCTACCTGTCAGGTAAGAAGCTCCTATCTCCCAGTTATCACTGGGTAACATTCACCCAACAAGGATATTATTGCCATTTCATCTGTGTTGCATCACCCCCACCCAGCAGCTGTTCAGGAATTGAGATTCATGTACTATGATGTGGTGTTTTACTAAAATTCGAAAGTGAAGGGGAAACCTGGCATGTGTGGGGTGCCAACCAAGGGAAGTAAAGAGGGAGGCAGTTAAGGGAATCTGAGAAGGTACACAAAGTTTGTTTGTAAATATGCTTTCCCATTTATTTGATAAGGCTACTATTACCAACAAGGACAATATGAAAAAGGAAAATTATAGGCTAATTTCATGCATAAATAGAAATTGACAAAATATTAGCAATTTAAGAGTAACAATGTATATAAAGCATAATGAATGATAGCAAAATGGGGTTCATTCTAAGAATGCAAGGTTGATTTAACATTAGAAAATCAACCCATGGAATTCACATTAAAAGATGAAAGAAAAATCATAGATCATCTCAATAGATGAAGGCACATACACCTGATAAAATTCAGTATCTGCTGTGTAATTAACGATTGTGTCCTTCCTTTCCCAAATTCATATGTTGAATCTCTAATTCCCAATGTGATGATATTTGGAGGTGGAGTCTCTGGGAGGTAATTAGGGTTAGATGAGGTCATGGGGGTAGGGATCCCATGATAGGATTAGTGCCCTTATAAGAAGAAAAGGCTAGACCCCTCCCTTTCTGTTCACCATATGAGGATACGGTGAAAAGGAGCCCATCTTCAAACTTGGAAAATGGTGCTCACAGGACACAGAATCTGTCAGCACCTTGATCCTGAACCTCTCAACCTTCAGAATTGTGAGAAATAAATGTTGTTTATGTCCATTCATGATTTTAAAAAACATCTTAGCAAATTAGGACTAGAAGAAACCTTTCTGAACTGATAAAGAGTATCTACTAAAAAAAAAAAATTAGCTTACAGTGAAAACATTTCTTTTGACGTTGGGAATAAGATAAGAATGCCTACATTATGACATCTCAACATATTAAGGTTCTAGACAGTGTAGTAAGGCAAGAAAAAGAAATAAAATACATAAACATGGAAATCCAATCTTTCATTATTCTTAGATGATAAACTTCTATATGCAGATAATCCAAATGTCAAAATCGTGCAGGATTGGGGTAGGGATGAGGTTAAAGTGTAGATTTTTTTTTCAGTTTTTCCTTTGTTTTTGTTTTTGTTTTTGTTTTGTGATCAAAGGTAAGTTGCCATCTGTTTAAAATAACTTTTAGTAAGTAAAGCCTCATGGTAACCACAAAGGAAAAATCTATAATAGATTGACTAAAAATAAAAAGCAACAAATTAAAACACATTATAGTAGAAAATCACTGAACCACACAGGACAACAGCAAGAATGAAAGAGACGAGTTACAAAACAACTAGAAAACAAGTAATAAAATGGCAGTAGTAAGTCCTTCCCTATAAACAATAACATTAAATGCAAATGGACTAAATTCTCCAAGTGAAAGACATACAGAGGCTGAATAAATAAACAATATCTACCTATGTGCTGCCTACAAGAAACATACATCACATACAGAGATGCACACAGACTGAAATAGGGGATGGGAAAAGATATTCCATGCAAATAGAGACCAAAAAATTGCAAGAGTAGCTATACTTAGATAAAATAGACTACAAAGTAAAGACTGTAAAAAGAAACAAAGAAGGTAACTATACAATGATAAAGGAGTCAGCTCAGCCAGACAGTATTACAATTATAAATATCTATGCACCCAACACTGAAGCACCCAAGTATATAAAGCACAGTAATAGATTTAAAGAGAGAGGCTGATATAATCATAGTGGTAGACTTTAATATCCCACTGTCAGTAATGGACATCATTGAAGAAAGAAACATTGGAGTTAAACTACACACTAGAGCAAATAGGCCTAACTGACATTTACAGAACATTTCACTCAACTGCTGCCGAATATACATTCTTCTCATCAGAACACTGTCCAGAATAGACCATATCTAGAGCCACAAAACAAGTCTCAACAAATTCAAAAAGCTAAAATTACATTAAATATATTTTCTGATTGCAGTGGAATAAAATGAGAAATCAAAAACAAGAGGAACCTGGAAACTACACATACACATGGAAATTAAGCAACAAACTCCTGAACAATCAATGAGTCAATGAGAAAATTACGAAAGTGGTTTAAAAATTTATTGAAACAAAAATGGAAATACAACATACTAAAATCTATGGGATACAGCAAAAGCAAGACTAAGAGGAGGTTTATAATAATAAATGCCTATGTCAAAAAAAAAATTCCAAATAAACAGCCTAATGATGTACCACAAGAAACTAGAAAAGCAAGAACAAACTATACCTAAAATTATTATCAGAAAAGAGATAACAAAGATCAGAACAGAAACAAATGAAATTGAGACTAAAAAAATACAAAAACTCAATGAAATTAAAAATTGGTTATTTGAAAAGATAAACAAAATTGACAGACTTTTAGCTACACTAAGGAAAAACAGCAAAGGCCCAAATAAAATTAGAAATGAAAATGAAGACATAACCAACAGCAAAGTTATGCAGTTAATCATTAGAAACTCATTATATATATATATATTTACAAAAAAAGAATAAAATAAAAAGACAAAAACAAAAATAGATATTACAGCTTAATAAAAAGTACAACTGAGCACCGTGGGCTGGAGGTGGGATACCCACCCGCAGCAGGCCCACCCTAATGTGCCATCTGAGGGCCCAGAGAAAGGACGGTGGGAAGGAGACAGCAGGCTCAGCCCCGAGATGCCCCTGTCATCCTCCTCAAGGGTTCCATGTAGCTTGATCCTGACATTCAACCTTTTACGTCCTTCCTGGTCAGGAAGGTGGCTGGGTACAGGGGTGGGGGTGAGGAGCAGAAAGAGGCACAGGGCAGGATGGGAAAAGTAGAAGGATCCTGAAGGGCAACTTAGGGTGGGTAACTAGGGAGAAATGCAGTTAATCATTAGAGACTATTACGAGCAACTGTACACCAACAAATTGGAAAACAGAAGAAATGAATAAATTTCTGGACACATGGAATCTACCAAGATTAAGCCATAAAGAAATGGAAGACCTAAACGAACCAATAATGAGTAATGAGTAATGAGACCAAAGCCACAATAAAAAAAAAAAATTCCATCAAAGAAACGCCCAGAACCTGATGGCTTCACTGTTGAATTCTACCATACATTTAAAGAAGAAGTAATACCAATTTTATTCAAACTATTCAAAATAATTGAAAAGTGGGAGTACTTCCAAACTCATTCTACCAGGCCAGCATTACCCTGATACCAAAACCAGAAAAAGACACAACAAAACAGAAAGATACAGGCCAATATCCCTGATGAACACAGATGCAAAAAACTTTAATGGAATACTAGCAAACTGATTTCAACATCATATTAAAATGATCATTTACCATCATCAAGTGGGTTTCATCCCAGTGATGCAAGGATGGTTCAACATACACAAATCAATAATACATCATATCAATAAAATCAAGGACAAAATCCATATGATAATTTCAATAGGTGCTGAAAAAGCATTTGATAATATTTAATATCTTTTTATGATTAAAAACTTTCCACAAACTGGGTGTAGACAAAACATACCTCAAAGCAATAAAGACGATATACGACAAACCCAGAGCTAGCATTATACCAAACGGGAAAAAACTGAAAGCCTTTCCTCTAAGATCTGGAGCAAGACAAGGATGCCCACTTTCACCACTTTTATTCAAGATAACACTGGAAGTCCTAGCCAGAGCAATTAGGCAAGAGAAAGAAGGAAAAACAATAAAAAGGGAAACATCAAATTGTCTTGTTTGCAAATGACATAATCTTATGATTTAAAAAACCTGATGACTCCACCAAAAATGGTTAAAATTGATAAATAAATTTAGTAAAGTTGCAGGATACAAAATTAGCATACAAAAATTAGTAGTATTTATATATGCCGGCAGTGAATAATCTGAAGAAGAAATCAAGAAAGCAATCCCATTTACAATAGCTACAAAAAATATACAAGATCTATGAATAAATTTAACCAAAGAAGTAAAAGATCTCCATAAGGAAAACCAAAAAACACTGATGAAAGAAACTGAAGAGAACACACAAAAATTGAAAAAATATTCCACACTGACGGATTGAAAGCATTAATGTTGTTAAAATGTCAGTACTACCCAAAGCTACTTAGAGATTCAATGCAATCCCTTTCACAATGAATTTTCCAATTACAGTCTTCACAGAAATAGAAAAGAACAATGCTAAAATGTATATGGAACCACAAAAGACCCAAATAGCCAAAGCGATCTGAGCAAAACAAAACTAGAGGCATCCACCACCCTGTCTTCACAATATACTACAAAGCCACAGTAACCAAAATAGGATGGTACTGGTATACAAACAGACACACAGACCAATGGAGCTGAATATAGAACTAGAAATCAATCACGCATTTACAGCCAACACATTTTTTATTTTTTGAGATGGAGTCTTGCTCTGTCACCCAGGCTGGAGTGCAGTGGCATGATCTCAGCTTAATGCAACCTCTGCCTCCTGGTTTCAAGCAATTTTCCTGCCTGAGCCTCCTGAGTAGCTGAAATTACAGGCACATGCCACCACACATGGCTAATTTTTGTATTTTTGGTAAAGATGAGGTTTCACCATGTTTGTCAGGCTGGTGTTGTACTCCTAACCTCATGATCTGCCAGCCTTGGTCTCTCAAGTTTTTGGGATTATAGGCGTGAGCCACCACACCTGGCCTCACATTTTTGACAAGAATATACAATGACAAGAATATTCAATGGGTAAAGGACAATCTCTTCAATGAATGGTGCTGGGAAAACTGGATAATCATATACAGAAGAATAAAATGAGACCCCTATTTTCTCACAATCTGAAAAAAAAATCAACCCCAAGTAGATTAAAAACTTAAATGTGGCCAGGCACGGTGGTTCACACCTGTAATCCCAGCACTTTGGGAAGCCAAGGCAGGTGGATCACTTGAGGTCAAGAGTTTGAGACCAGGCTGGCCAACATGGTGAAATCCCATCTCTACTAAAATACAAAAAATTAACAGGTGTGGTGATGCATACCTGTAACCACAGTTAATCAGTAGGCTGAGGCAGGAGAATCACTTGAACCCAGGAGACAAAGTTTGCAGTAAGACAAGATCATGCCACTGTACTCCAGCCTGGGTGACAGAGTGACCGTCCACCTCTAAATACATACATACATACATACATACATACATACATAGATGCAGACTTAATTGTAAGTCCTGAAACTATGAAACTGCTAGAAGAAAGCATTGGAGAAGTGATGTGGGACATTGGTCTGTGCAAAGATTTTTTTGAGTAAGACCTCAAAAGCACAGGCAACAAAAATACAAATAGACAAATAGAATTATGTCAAACTTCTTTGCCAAAAAAGCTTCTGCACAGCAAAGGAAACAATCAAGACAAGACACAACCCACAGAAAGAGTGAAAATATTTGCAAATTATCCATCCCATGTCCACTTAGAGACCTATCCAAAGGTCACCAAGACCAAAGGTAGACAAATCTATGAAAATGGAAAGAAACCAGCGCAAAAAGGCTGAAATCTCCTAAAACCAGAATGCCTCTTCTCCTCCAAGGGATCACAACTCCTCCTCAGCAAGGAACAAAACTGGATGGAGAATGAGTTTGATGAATTGACAGAAGCAGGCTTCAGAAAATGGGTAATAACAAACTTCTCCAAGCTAAAACAGCATGTTCTAACCCAATGCAAGCAAGCTAAGAACCTTGAAAAAAGGTTAGACAAAATGCTAACTAGAATAGCAAGCTTAGAGAAGAACATAAATGACTTGATGGAGCTGAAAAATACAGTATGAGAACTTCATGAAGCATACACAAGTTTCAATAGCTGAATCAATCAAGCAGAAGAAAGGACATCAGAGATTGAAGATCAGCTCACTGAAATAAAGTGAGAAGACAAGATGAGAAACAAAAGAGTAAAAAGAAATGAACAAAGCCTTCAAAAAAAAAAATGGGATTATGTGAAAAGACCAAATCTATGTTTGATTGATATACCTGAAAATGACAGGGAGAATGAAACCAAGCTGAAAAACACTCTTCAGGACATTATCCAGGAGAACTTTCCCAACCTAGCAAGGCAGGCCAAAATTCAAATCAGGAAATACAGAAAACACCAAAAAGATTTCTTGAGAAGAGCAAGTCTAAGACACATAATTGTCCGATTCACCAGGGTTGAAATGAAGGAAAAAATGCTAAGGGCAGCCAGAGAGAAAGGTTGGATTACCCACAAAGGGAAGCCCATCAGACTCACAGCAGATCTCTCAGCAGAACTCCTAGAAGCCAGAAGCAAATGGGGACCAATATTCAATATCCTTAAAGAAAAGAACTTGCAACCCAGAATTTCATATTCATCCAAACTAAGCTACATAAGTGAAGGAGAAATAAAATTCATTATAGACCAGCAACTGCTGAGAGATTTTGTCACCACCACGCCTGCCTTACAAGAGCTCCTGAAGGAAGCACTAAACATGGAAAGGAACAACAGGTACCAGCCACTGCAAAAACATACCAAATTGTCAAGACCATCAATGCTAGGAAGAAACTGCAACTAATGGGCAAAATAACCAGCTAGCATCAAAATGGCAGGATCAGATTCACACATAACAATATTAACCTTAAATGTAAATAGGCTAAATGCCCCAATTAAAAGACACAGACTGGCAAATTGGATAAAGAGTCAAGACCCATCAGTGTGCTGTATTCAGGAGACCCATCTCATGTGTGAAGATACAGATAGACTCAAAATAAAGGGATGGAGGAAGCTTTACCAAGCAAATGCAGAGAGAGAGAGAGAGAGAGAGAGAGAGAGAGAGAGAGAGCGAGCGAGCAGGGGTTGCAATTCTAGTCTCTGATAAAACAGACTTTAATCAGTAAAGATCAAAATAGACAAAGAAGAGCATTACATAAAGACAAAGGGATCAATGCAACAAGAAGAGCTAACTATCCTAAATATATGTGCAGCCAATACAGGAGCACTCAGACACATTAAACAAATTATTAATGACCTACAAGGAGACTTAGACCCCCATACAATAATAGTGGGAGACGTTAACACCCCACTGTCAATATTAGACAGATCAACGAGACAGCAAATTAACAAGGATATCCGGGACTTGAACTCAGATCTGGATCAAGCAGACCTAATGGACATCTACGGAACTCTCCACCCCAAATCAACAGAATATACATTCTTCTCAGCACCACATGGCACTTATTTTAAAATTGACCACATAATTGGAGTAAAACACTCATCAGCAAATGCAAAATGATGGAAGTCATAACTGACAGTCTCTCAGACCACAGTGCAAGCAAATTAGAACTCAGGATTAAAAAACTCACTCAAAACCACACGACTACATGGAAACTGAACAACCTTCTCCTGAATGACTACTGAATAAATAATGAAATGAAGGCAGAAATAAAGATGTTCTTTGAAACCAATGAGAATGAAGACACAACGTAACAGAATCTCTGGGATACATTTAAAGCAGTGTCTAGAGGGAAATTTATAGCACTAAATGCCCATAAGAGAAACGAGGAAAGATATAAAATCAACACCCTCACATCACACTTAAAAGTTAACAAGAGGAGCAAGATCAAACAAATTCAAAAGCTAGCAGAGGACAAGAAATAGAACTAAGATCAGAGCAGAACCAAAGGAGATAGAGACACAAAACACCCTTCAAAAAATTATAGGAGCTGTTTTTTTTAAAAGATCAACAAAATCAATAGGTCACTAGCCAGACTAATAAAGAAGAAAAGAGAAAAGAATCAAATAGATGCAACAAAAAATAATGATGACATCACCACTCATCCCATAGAAATAAAAACTATCATCAGGGAATGCTGTAACACCTCTATGCAAATAAAACTGAAATTCTAGAAGAGATGGGTAAATTCCTGGACACTTACACCCTCCCAAGACTAAAGCGAGAAGAAGTCGAGTCCCTGAATAGACCAATAACAAGGTCTGAAATTGAGGCAGCAATTAATAGCTTACCAACCAAAAAAGTCCAGGACTAGATGGATTCACAGCTGAATTCTACCAGAAGTACAAAGAGGAGCTCGTATCATTTCTTCTTAAACTATTCCAAACTACAAAAAAAGAGGGAATCCTTCCTAAGTCATTTGATGAGACCACCATCATCCTGATACCAAAACCTGGCAGAGACACAACTAAAAAAGAAAATTTCAGGCCAATATCCCTGATGAACATATATGCAAAAATCCTCAATAAAATACTGGCAAACTGAATCCAACAGCACATCAAAAAGCTTATCCATCACCATCAAGTCACCTTCATCCCTGGGATGCAAGGCTGTTTCAACATACACAAATCTATAAACATAATCCATCACATAAACAGAACCAAAGACAAAAACCATATGATTATCTCAACAGATGTAGAGAAGGCCTTCAACAAAATTCAACAGCAGAGAAATGCAAATCAAAACCACAATGAGATTTCACCCTAGTTAAAAAGGATTTTATTTTTAAAAAATGGGGGTGGGGGGGAAGGGAATATTGGATGTTGGCAAGGGTGTGGGAAAAAGGGAACACTTGTACACTGTTGGTGGGGATGTAACTTAGTACAGCCACTATGAAAAACAGTGTGGAAGGTCCTCAGAAGACTAAAAATAGGACTACCATATGATCCAGTAACCCTACTACTGGGTATATATTCAAAAGAAAGCAAATCAGTACATTAAAGAAATAACTTCAATCCCATGATTATTGCAGAACTACTTGCAATAGCCAAAATATGGAACCAACCTTAGTATCCATCAATGGATGACTGGATAAAGAAAACGTGGTATGTGTGTGTGTATATATATATATATACACACACACACACACATAAACATATATGTGTGTATATATATACATACACACACATATATATACACCACGTTTTCTTTATCCAATCATCCATTGATGTATATATATATATATATATATATATATATATATATATGTATATATACTCACACATTGGATAAAGAAAATGTGGTATGTATATATATATACACACACACATACGTATATGTGTGTGTATATATGTGTATATATATATACACATATGCACACATATATATACCACGTTTTCTTTATCCAATCATCCATTGATGTATATATATGTGTATATATATACACACACACATATGTGTATATATATACACACACACATATGTGTATATATATACACACACACATATGTGTATATATATACACACACGTGTGTATACACACATATGTGTGTGTGTATATATATATATACACACACACACACAAAAAATGGAATATTATTCAGCCATAAAAAAGAACGAAAACCTGTCATTTGCAGCAACAGGGTCATTATTTTAAGTGAAACAAGCCTGGCACAGAAAGACAAATACCACGTGTTATCTCTCATATGTGGGAGCTAATCAAGTGGATCTCATGAAGATGGAGAGTAGATTGGTGGTTCCTAGAGGCCAGGAAGTGTGGAGGGGAGGGGGACATAAAGAAACGTTGATTAATGGTTACCAAAATACAGTTAGGTAGAAGAAATAAGACCTACTGTTCAATAGATGAGTAGGATGACAATAGTTAATAATAAATCTACTGCGTATTTCATAATAATGAGAAGACAATTCAAATGTTCTCATAATAAAATATAAATATTTAACTAAAAGAGAGTAATTCAAATGCTACCAGATTAAAGAAAAGATAAATCTTTAAGGTGATGGATATCCCCATTACCCTGATTTTGCCATTACATGTTATATGCAAGTATCAATATACCACATGTAACCCCCAAATATACACTGTTATGTATTAATAAAGACTGCATAAGATAGGAATCTATTTATATGAAATTTTTAAAAAAGAATAAAATCATATTTTAAAAGCTGAGTACATTATAACCCAACACATTTTATATGTAGAAATACTTGCAAAAGTGCTCCAGGGACTCATACAAGAATGTTATACCCCTCTATTGGTCCACTCAAAAAAGAAAAAAATTATAAACATTGCAAATGTTTACCAATTATTAACTTTAAAGATAAATTATTATCTGTTTATGTAATGGACCATGATATCAGTACAAGGGACTCTGGAATATGTGGACTCAATATCTTTCGACCATGGAAAAGAGTCTGTTGGCTGTGCTTTTGTGGTTGTTGTTGACTTTTTCTCTAGCTGTATTGAGGTATAATTTACAATACAGTAAAATTTACGTATTTTAATTGTATAATTTAATGGATTTGGGTATTCGTACACAGTTACATAAACATCACCACAATCAAGATAGAGAACACATCCATCACTTGCTAAAAGCCTCTCATACCCCTTCGCAACCAGCCATTCACCTGGCTCACAGCCTCAGGTATGCACTGATTGCTTCTCTTCCCTGTAATACTGCCTTTTCTTTCTTTCTTTTTTTTTTTTTTTTTGAGACGGAGTTTCGCTCTTGTTACCCAGACTGGAGTGCAATGGCGCGATCTCGGCTCACCGCAACCTCCGCCTCCTGGGTTCAGGCAATTCTCCTGCCTCAGCCTCCTGAGTAGCTGGGATTACAGGCACGCGCCACCATGCCCAGCTAATTTTTTGTATTTTTAGTAGAGACGGGGTTTCACCATGTTGAGCAGGATGGTCTCGATCTCTTGACCTCGTGATCCACCCGCCTCAGCCTCCCAAAGTGCTGGGATTACAGGCTTGAGCCACCACGCCCGGCCTGCATTTCTTTTTATTACCGAGTTGTAAGAGTTCTTTATAAAATCTAGATAGAGGCCTTTTTTAATAGCTGTTTTGCCAATGTTTTCTCTCAATCTGTGGCTTGTCTTTTTGTTTTCTCAACTCATTATTTGAGGAGAAAAGCTTTAAATCTTGATAAGGTCTGTTTTATCTTTTTTTCTCCTGTGATGTGTGCTTTTTGGGCCCTGTTTAAGAAATAATTACAGGCCAAGGGGGGAGGATTGCTTGAGTCCAGGGGTTCGAGACCAGCCTACATAACAATGAAAACTCATCTCTACAAAAAAATACTATAATTAGCCAAGTGTGGTGAGGCATGCCTGCAGTCCAAACTACTCAGGAGGCTGAGGCAAGAGGATGGCTTGAGCCTAGGAGGTCGAGGCTGCAGTGAGCTGAGATCATGCCACTGCACTCCAGCCTGGGCAACAGAGTGGGATTCTGTTTCAAGAAAGACAGAAAAAAGAAAAGAAAAGAAAAGAGAAAAGAGAGAGAAGGAGAGAGGGAGAGAGGGAGAAAAGGAGAGAGGGAAAGAGGGAAAGGGGGGAAAGGAAGGGAAGGAGGGAGGTTGGGAGGGAGGGAGAGAGAGAGAGATAGAGAGAGAGAGAGAGAGAGAGAAAGAGAAACAGACAGACCCTGGTCAAATCCAGTGCCAGAAAATTACTCTTTTATGCTGTCTTTGAAAAGTTTAATAGGATCTGGGCAAGATGGCCAAATATTAACAGCTCTGGTATGCAGCTCCCAACGAGATTGATGCAGAAGGCAGGTGACTTCCACATTTCAAACTGAGGTACCTTGTTCATCTCATGGGGACTGGTTGGACATGGGTGCAGCCAAATGAGAGTGAGCCAAAGCAGGGTGGGGCACTGCCTCACCCACGAAGTGTGAGGGTTGAGGGAACTCCCTCTCCTAGCCAAGGGAAGCCATTAGGGACTGTTGCCTGCACTCAGGCCCAGATATTGTGCTTTCCCCACAATCTTCATGACTGCAGATCAGGAGATTCCCTCTGGTACCTACACAACCACCAGGGCCCTGGGTTTTCAGCACAAAACTGGGCAGTTGTTTGGGTAGAAACTGAGCTAGCAGCAGCAGGTATTTTTTTTTTTTTTTTTTCCATATCCCAGTGGCACCTGGAATGCCAGCAAGACAGAACGGTTTATTCCCCTGGAAAGGGGGCTGAAGCCAGGGAGCCAAGTGGTCTGGCTTGGCAGGTCCCATTCCAACAGAGACCAGCAAGCTAAGATCCACTGACTTGAAATTCTTGCAGCCAGCACAGCAGTCTGAACTCAACCTGGGATGTTCGATCTTCTTGGTTGGAGGCAGCCCCACAGTGTAAATAAAGCTGCTGGGAAACTTGAGCTGTGTGGAGACCAACACAGCTTAGCAGCTATAGGCACTGTCTCACTGGATGGCCTTGCTGGGCAGGGCATCTCTGATAAAAGGCAGCAGCCCATCAGGGACTTATAAATAAAGCCCCCACTTTCCTGGGACAGAACACCTGGGAAAAGGGATGGTAGTAGGTACAGCTTCAGCAGACCTAAATGTTCCTGCCTGGCAGCTCTGAAGAGAGCAGTGGATTTCCCAACACAGCTTTTGAGCTCTGATAAGGGACAGACTGCCTCCTCAAATGGCTTCCTGATCCTTGTGTATCTTGACGGGAGACACCTCTCAGTAGAGGCTGAGAGACACTTCATACCGGAGAGCTTTGGCTGGCATCTGGCAGGTACCCCTCTGAGACGAAGCTACTAGAGGAAGGAACAGGCAGTAATCTTTGCTGATTTGCAACCTCTGCTAGTGATTCCCAGGCAAGCAGGGTCTGGAGTGGACGTCCAGCCAACTCCAGCAGAGCTACAGCAGAGGGGCCTGACTGTTATAAGGAAAATTAACAAACAAAAAGAAATAGTTTCAACATCAACAAAAAGGATGTCAACTGAGAACCATCCAAAGGTCACTGTCCTCAAAGACCAAGGGAATATAAATACATGAAGATGGAAAGAAATCAGTGCAAAAAGGCTGAAAATTCCAAAACCAGAATGCCTTTTCTCCTTTAAGTGATCACAGCCCCTCACCAGCAAGGGAACAAAACTGGACAGAGAAAGAGTGTGATGAATTGACAGAAGGAGGCTTCAGAAGATGGGTAATAACAAACTCCTCTGAGCTAAAGGGGCATGTTCTAACCCAATGCAAGGAAGCTAAGAATGTTGAAAAAAGATTAGAATAAATGCTAACAAGATAACCAGCTTAGAGAGGAACATAAATGACCTGATGGAGCTGGAAAACATAGCACGAGAACTTCGTAAAGCATACCCAAATTTCAACAGCTGAATCGATCAAGTAGAAGAAAGGACATCAGAGACTGAAGATCAACTCAATGAAATAAAGTGAGAAGACAAGATTCGAAACAAAAGAGTAAAAAGAAATAAATAAAACCTCCAAGAAATATGGGATTATGTGAAAAGACCAAATCTATATTTGACTGGTGTACCTGAAAGTGAAGAGGAGAATGAAACCAAGTTGGAAAACACTCTTCAGAATATTATCCAGGAGAACTTCTCCAACCTAGCAAGGCAGGCCAACATTCAAATTCAGGAAATACAGAGAATACCACAAAGATAATCCTCAAAAAGAACAACCCCAAGACATATAATCATCAGATTCACCAAGGTTGAAATGCAGGGAAAAATACTAAGAGCAGCCAGAGAGAAAGGTTGGGTTACCCACAAAGGGAAGCCCATCAGACTCACAGCAGATTTCTTGGCAGAAACCTAATATGCCAGAAGAGAAAGGGGGTCAATATTCAACATCCTTAAAGAAAAGAATTTTCAACCCAAAATTTCATATCCAGCCAAACTAAGCTTCACAAGTGAAGGAGAAATAAAATCCTTTATAAACAAGCAAGTGCTGAGATATTCTGTCACCACCAGGCCTATAAGGGCTCCTGAAGGAAGCATTAAACATGGAAAGGAGCAACAGGTACCAGCCACTGCAAAAACATATCAAATTGTAAAGACCATCAATGCTAGAAAGAAACTGCATCAACTAATGGGCAAAATAAGCAGCTAGCATCATAATGACAAGATCAAATTCACACATAACAATATTAACCTTAAATGTAAATAGGCTAAATGCCCCAATTGAAAGACACAGACTGGCAAATTGGATAAAGAGTCCAGACCCATCAGTGTGCTGTATTCAGGCGACCCATCTCACTCATGTGCAAAGACACATATGGGCTCAAAATAAAGGGATGAAGGAAGATTTACCAAGCAAATGGAAAGCAAAAAAACAAAACAAAACAAAACAAAACAAAACAAAACAAAAGCAGGGGTTGCAATTCTAGTCTCTGATAAAACAGACTTTAAACCACCAAAGATCAAAATAGACAGAGAAGGGCATTACATAATGGTAAAAGGATCAATGCAACAAGAAGAGCTAACTATCCTAAATATATGTGCACCCAATACAGGAGCACCCAGATACATAAGGCAAGTTCTTAGAGATCTACACAGACACTATTATCATAAAGAGACTCTAACATGCCATTGTCAATATTAGACAGATCTATGAAATTGAAATCCAGTAAGGATATCCAGGACTTGAACTCAGCTCTGGACCAAGAGGACCTAATAGACATCTGCAAAACCCACCACCCCAAATCAACAGAATATACATTCTTCTCACCACCACATTACACTTATTCTAAAATTGACCACATAATTGAAAGTAAAACACTCATCAGCAAATGCAAAGGACTGGAAAACATAACAAACAGTCTCTCAGACCACAGTGCAATCAAATTAGAACTCAGAATTAAGAAACTTACTCAAAACCACACAACTACATGGAAACTGAACAACCTGCTCCTGAATGACTACTGGGTAAATAATGAAATTAAGGCAGAAATAAATGTTCTTTGAAACCAATGAGAATGAAGACACAACATACCAGAATCTCTGGGACACATTTAAAGCAGTGTATAGAGAGAAATTTATAGTGCTAAATGCCCAAAAGAGAAAGGAGGAAAGATCTAAAATCGACAACCTAATGTCAAAATTAAAAGAACTAAAGAAGCAAGAACAAGTAAAATCAAGTTAGCAGAAGACAAGAAATAACCAAGACCAGAACTGAGGAGATAGAGACACAAAACACCCTTCAAAAAATCAATGAATCCAGGAGTTGGTTTTTGAAAAGATCAACAAAATAGACCACTAGCCAGACTAATAAAGAAAAAGAGAGAGAGGAATCAAGTAGATGCAATAAAAATGATAAAGACAATATCATCACCAATCCCACAGAAATAGAAACTATCATCAGAGAATACTATAAACATCTCTATGCAATAGAAACTATCATCAGAGAATACTATAAACATCTCTATGCAAATAAACAGAAAATCTAGAAGAAATGGATAAATTTCTGGACACTTACACCCTCCCAAGACTAAACCAAGAAGTCAAATCCCTGAATAGACCAATAACAAGGTCTGAAGTTGAAGCAGCAATTAATAGCCTACCAACCAAAAAAGGTGTAAGACCAGATGGTTTCACAGCCAAATTCTACCAAAGGTACAAAGAGGAGCTGGTACCATTTCTTCTGAAACTATTCCAAACAACAGAAAAAGAGGAAATCTTTCCTGACTCATTTTATGAGCCCAACATCATCCTGATACCAAAACCTGGCAGAGACAATACTAAAAAAGAAAACTTCGGGCCAATATCCCTGATGAACATCAATGCAAAAATCCTCAATGAAATACTAGCAAACTGAATCCAACAGCACATCAAGCAGTTTATCCATCACGATCAAGTTGGCTTCATCCCTGGGATGCAAGGCTGGTTCAACATATGCAAATCAGTAAACATAATCTATCACATAAACAGAATGAAGGACAAAAATCACATGATTATCTCAATAGATGCAGAGAAGGCCTTTGACAAAATTCAACAGCTCTTTATAATAAAAGCTCTCAATAAACTAAGTATTATTTAGTTATCAAAATCATAAGAGCTATTTATGACAAACCCACAGTCAATATTATACTGAATGGGCAAAATCTGGAAGCATTCCCTTTGAAAACTGGCACAAGACAAGGATGCCCTCTCTCACCACTTCTATTCAACGTAATATTGGAAGTTGTGGCCAGGACAATCAGGCAAGAGAAAGAAATAAAGGGTATTCAAACAGGTAAAGAGGAAGTCAAATTGTCTCTGTTTGCAGATGATATAACTGTATATTTAGAAGACCCCATCATCTCAGTCCAGAATCTTCTTAAGCTGATAAGTAAGTTCAGCAAAGTCTCAGGATACAAAATCAGTGTGAAAATCACAAGCATTCCTATACACCAGTAACAGACAAACAGAGAGCCAAATCATGAGTAAACTCCCATTCACAATTGCTACAAAGAGAATTAAATACCTAGAAATACAACTAACAAGGGATGTGAAGGACCTCTTCAAGGAGAACTAAAAACCACTGCTCAAGGAAATAAAAGAGGACACAATCAGATGGAAAAACATCCCATGCTCATGGTTAGGAAGAATCAGTATCATGAAAATGGCCACACTACCCAAAGTAATCTATAGATACAATGCTATCGCCATAAAGCTGCCATTGATTTTCTTCACAGAACTGGAAAAAACCACCTTAAACTTCACATGGAACCAGAAAAGAGCCCACATAGCCAAGACAATCCTAAGCAAAACAAAAACAACAACAACAACAAAAACAAACAAACAAAACTAGAAGCATCACACTACCTGACTTCAAACTGTACTACAAGGCTACAGTAACCAAAACAGCATGATACTGGTACCAAAACAGAGATACAGACCAATGAAACAGAACAGAGGCTTCAGAAATAATGCCACACACCTACAGACATCTGATCTTTGACAAACCTGACAAAAACAGCAATGGGGAAAGGACTCCCTATTTAATAAATGATGTTGGGAAAACTGGACAGCCATATGCAGAAAGCTGAAACTGGCTCCCCTCCTTACAACTTATAAAAAAATTAACTCAAGGTGGATTTAAACATAAGACCTAACACCGTAAAAACCCTAGAAGAAAAGCTAGGCAATATCATTTAGGACATAGTCATAGACTTCATGACTAAAACAGCAAAAGCAATCACAACAAAAGCCCAAATAGGCAAATGGGACCTAATTAAACTAAAGAGCTTCTGCACAGCAAAAGAAGCTATCATCAAAGTGAACAGGCAACCTAGAGAACGTGAGAAAATGTTCACAGTATACCCACCTGACAAAGGACTAATATCCAGAATCTACATGAAACTTAAAGAAATTTACAGGATAAAACCAAACAATCCCATCAAAAAGTGGGCGAAGGATATGAACAGACATTTCTCAAAAGGAGACATTTATGCAGCCAGCAAACATATGAAAAAAACCCCATCACCACTGGTCATTAGAGAAATGCAAATTAAAAACACATTGAGATACCATTTCACACCAGTTAGAATGGCAATCATTAAAAATTCGGGAGACAACAGATGCTGGAGAAGATGTGGAGAAATAGAAACACTTATACACTGTTTGTGGGAGCATAAATTGGTTCAGCCATTGTGGAAGACAGTGTGGTGATTCCTCAAGGTTCTAGAACTAGAAATACCATTTGACCCAGCAATCTCATTACTGGGTATATACTCAAAGGATTATAAATCATGCTATTATAAAGACACATGCACATGTATGTTTATTGCAACACTGTTCACAATAGCAAAGACTTGAAACCAACCCAAATGCCCATCAATCATAGACTGGATAAAGAAGATGTAGCACATATACACCATGGAATACTATGCAGCCATAAAAAAGGATGAGTTGATGTCCTTTGCAGGGACATGGATGAAGCTGGAAACCATCATTCTCAGTAAACTAACACAAGAACAGAAAACCAAACACCACATGTTCTCACTCATAAGAAGGAGTTGAACAATGCGAGCACATGGATACAGGAAGAGGAACATCACATACCAGGGACTGTCAGGGGTTAGGGGGATAGGGGAGGGACAGCATTAGGAGAAATACCTAATGTAGATGACGGGGTGATGGATGCAGCAAACCACCATGGCACGTGTGTACCTATGTAACAAACCTGCATGTTCTACACATGTACCACAGAACTTAAAGTACAATAATTAAAAAAAAACCCTGAAGACATGTAAAAAAAGGTTTAAGATGATAAATTTTATCTATGTGTATTTTATCACAATGAAAAATAAAAATTAAATTAAAAAAATTAAAAAAAAGAGTGAGCCAATTTTACGTGACTGGATAGACAAAGTGAGACTAGTTTTTTTTTTTTTTTTTTTTTTTTTAAATAAAGAGTCCTGTTGTTCAGAAAAAAAGAGAAAAGTTTAATAGCTTTAGCTTTTTCATTTAGGTTTATAATCTATTAAAATATTTGTATATGGTATGAAATAAGAGTTGAGACTATATGCATATATATGATACATATATGATGTATATATGAGTCTATATATATGATAGATATAAACATACATGTTTATATTTATATTCATTTGTTCTAACACTATTTTTTGAAAAGACTGTCTTTTCCCCATTAAATTTCCTTGGTGCCTTTGTTGAAAATCAATTGACCATGTAAGTATTGGTGCATTTTAAAACTTTTTGGTTCCATTTATCTTACATGGTCTATCTTTATGCCAGTAACACACTGTTATGATGGTTATATCTTAATGGTAAGTCTTGAATTCAGGTAGTTTAAACCCTTCAGGCCTTGGTTTCCTTTCTTAATATTATTTTTGCTATTCTAGGTCCTTTGCCTTCTCATACAGGTTTTAGAATATATTTGCTAATTATTTTAAAATTAAGTTTTAAACATACTTTTAATTGCCTGACATTTTAAAGTCCAACTTGAGACGTTGTAAACAAATTGTGGTACAATACACATAACAAAATTTACCATCATAACAATTTTTAAGTGGCATTAAGTATATTTACATTGTGCAACCATCACCACCATCCATCCACAGCAATTTTTTATCTTGTAAAACTAAAACTTTATACCTATTAAACAATAACTTTCGATTCTACCAGCCCCTGGCAATCAGCATTCTCCTTTCAGTCTCTGAGTATGATTACTCTAAGTTCCTCATATAAGTAGAAGTATATGGCATTTGTTCTTTTGTAACTAGTTCACTTAGCATTAATATCCTCAAGGTCCATCCATGTTGTCAGAAATTTGTTCTTTTTTAAGGCTAAATAATATTGCATTGCATTCCACATATGTATGTAAGTATGTATGTAAGTATTTGACACAGGGTCTCACTCTGTCACCCAGTCTGGAGTGAGGTGGTGAAATCACAGCTCACTGTAGCCTCAACCTCCCAGGCTCAACTGATCCCCCCACCTCAGCTTCCTGAGTAGCTAGGACTACAGGTGTGTACCACCACACTCAGCTAATTATTGTATTTTTTTCTAGAGATGTTGCCCAGGCTTGTCTTGAGCTCCCGGGCTTGTCTTGAGGCTTATCTTGAGCTCCTGAACTCAAGTGATCCTACCACCTCAGCCTCCCAAAGGGCTGGGGATACAGATGCGAACCACCACCCCTGGCCCCGTTGTATTTATATATTATGCTTTATTTATCTGTCAATAGACACATGGGTTGCTTCTGTCATTTTCTTTCTTAAAAAGTGTTTGAGAGACTATAATAAATTTAAAAGATTTAAAAACTATTTTGAATTGTTCATTGCAAATCTATAGAAATTCAATAGACTTTGGCATACTGACCTTGTATTCTCTAACCTTGGTAAACTCACATATTGTTCTAGCAGCTTTTAAAAAACCCATTATATGACTTTATGATTTGCAAATTTAGACAGTTTACTTTCCCCTTTCCAATATGTATGTCTTTTATTGCTTTTTTTCTTTCTTTTTAAAAATATTGAACTGACTGGGACCTTCATACACAATTCAGTGTAAGTGATGAAAGTGGGTAACCATGCCATCTTTGTTTCTAATCTTAAGAGGAAAGAATTTATTTCTTCACAATTAAGTATGATTCAAGTGGTAGATTGTATAGCATGAGAATAGTTATAATAGCAGCTTTAAAATCCTTGGTAGATAATTCCAACATCTGGGTCATCTTGGAATGAATCTCAGTTATCTTTTCCTTTGAGAATGGGTCCCACTTTTCCAGTTCTTTCTATGTCGAGTCGGTTTAGATGGTACACATTATAAATGTTAAGTGGTGGAGGCCCTACATTCGGATATGAGAACTCCTTTCCTCTAATAGTTGTTATTTGTGTTAGAAGGCATTTTTCATGATTGAGCCCGGAGCTCAACCTTCCATTTGAAAAGATGGCTGTTTTTCCACCAGCATCACTCCTGGTTTGCACAGTGACTGAACCTGCCCCCAAGCTAAAAACAGCAAAAATGGGCACTCACTTCCTAAAACGTCTTTCCTTGATGCATGAACTTCCCACCAGAATCTGCCACTCTGTCCACTGTCCAGTGCTTTCAGGTAGCTGCATTTTGTATTATGTCCACCCAGTAAAACCACATCCAGTCATTACTGGAAGCAGAAGTCTGGTATGATGTATTAAGGACAAATATTAAGATGCTTCTCTCTTCTTTTCTGGCAATATTTAGATGATTTTTTGTGTTGCAGGTTTTCAGCTCTCGCATGGGCTTCCCCATGGGCTTCACACAGTATTCCATTGTGAAATTAACATGACATCTAGTGGCTTGGTGAAGAAGATCTGGACTGATTTTAACAAACACATCTGGATTTGGGGCTTATTAGGTGTGGAAGTGGAGACAGGGGCCAGTGGTTACCATTATGTTTCAATAGTTTTTAAGAAATAATTGTTAGAAAACAGAAACTGACACACATAAAGACCTTGACTTCAATCTATGCCTTAATAGGAAAGAAAGAAGAGAAGGAAAGAAAATGGAAAAGAAAGTAGGAAAGAAGGGTAAGAAAAGAGAAAAGGGGCTGGGTGCAGTGGCTCATGCCTATGATCCCAGCACTTTGGGAGGCAGAGGTGGGAGGATCGCTTGTGCCCAGGAGTTCGAGACAAGCCTGGGCAGCATCGGGAGACCCCATCTCTAAAACCAATTTTAGCCAGGTGTGGTGGCTCACGCCTGTAATCCCAGCACTTTGGGAGGCTGAGGTGGGCAGATCACAAGGCCAGGAGTTCAAAACCAACCTGACCAACTTGGTGAAACCCTGTCTCTACTAAAAATACAAAAATTAGCAAGGCATGGTGATGCATCCCTATAACCCCAGCTACTCGGGAGGCTGAGGCAGGAGGATAGCTTGAACCCAGGAGGCGGAAATTGCAGTGAGCTGAGATCGTGCCACTGCACTCCAGCCTGGGCAACAGAGCAAGACTCTATCTCAAAAAAAAAAAAAAAAAAAAAAAAAAAAAAAGAAAAAAAACCCTCCACAATTTAAAAAATTACCTGGCGTGGTGGTGTGCACCTATAGTCCCAGCTACTCACAAGGCTGAGGTGGGAGGATCACCTGAGCCCGGGAGTTCAAGGCTGTAGTGAGCTATGGTCATGCCATTGGACTCCAGCCCAGGCGACAAGAAATGAGAGGAAGAGGAGAGAGAAGGCAAGAGGAAAAAGTGAGCCGGGATGACGTGGGCAAAGGGCGTTCATGGAAGAGGAAGCAAGGCTAAGGGCCTAGAAGTATGAAATAACCTGACAGATCCAGAAACAGAAGTGGTAGGAAATGTGGCTTATAAAGTGGTCTGGGCCTGCGCGAGAGCTCTCATGGCATGGAGTGGAATTCACATTCTGTGCCATGGGCACTGGGCAGCCCTTCGAGAGCGTCAACATCAAGGGAGCGCCCCACATCCTCCGTGCTCACGTCCACAGCTTGCCTCGTCCCTCCTCCACGGTGCAGGGGAACTCGGCCCTGTCGCCTGTTTTCTCCAGGAGCTCAATCAGCTGCCTTTCAGCTGAGAGAGGGCAGTGAAAGTTTCTGGTATCAAACAGGGTGGGAAGAAGGGAGAAGCCAGGGTCTCACGCCCTCTCTCTCCATCTCAGGTGGCATCTCCAGCGGTGACTCTTTTTCCTTCATAGCTCTAGGTCCTGCCAGAGGGACCCTCACAGGTTCTGGCTCCTGCCAGTGATCTGGCTGGGGATCTGGGAACAGCACCTTGCCCCTTCATACCTTCATCCTAAGAATGACAGTGACTTTGTATTCCTGAAAATCTTGGGCTTCCTCTTCCCAGAACCTCCACCAGTTCCCTGCATCTGATTCTCTGTTGTAACTACCTGGAGTGGTGTCTACCTTCCTAGCTAGCCCCTGACTAATATCGGGGGACACTTGCTCCCCCACACTGCTCTGGTTTCCACAGAACAGGCTTCCCCCTAAACCCTCCTGGCATCTTAATCCTCCCCATGGAAGTGTGCCAAGTTACCTGCCCAGTGGGTGACAGCAGTCAGCCCACACCCATTTGTGTGGGTCTCTCCTGGTGGAATTGGGGAGTGCATTTTATTTTATTTATTTATTTTGAGATGGAGTCTCACTCTGTTGCCCAGGCTGGAGTGCAGTGGCGTGATCTCAGCTCACCGCAACCTCTGCCTCCTGGGTTCAGGGGGTTCTCCTGCCTCAGCTTCCCAAGTAGCTGAGACTATAGGCATGTGCCACCACACCTGGCTAATTTTTGTATTTTTGGTAGAGATGGGGTTTCACTGTGTTAGCCAGTTTGGTCTTGATCTCCTGACATTGTGATCCACCCGCGTTGGCCTCCTAAAGTGCTGAGATTTCAGGTGTGAGCCACCATGCCCAGCCTGGGGAGCACATTTTAGCACTCTTATTGCTAAGCTCTGTCCTCCAGGGTAGCCTGTTTCGTAATGCAGGTGATATTTTAATCTCCATCTGTCTAACTCCTGAGTCTGAATTGGTTCCCAGGCTGGAACAAAGAGTCCTGTTTTGTTGTTGTTGTTGTTGTTGTTTTTTCTTTCTCAAACTCCAATAGCAAGGAAGTGGGAAAAAGGTTAGACTTTTGTCACCACTGCGTCATAGCCAAGAGAAACTGATTCCCCTCAGCCTGGTGTATTAGCGAGAACCTTACCTGCAACTCCTCTCCCCACATTTTCTCGTAAACTTAGACTCCTTCAGGGAACCCTTGAGACTCTGTCACTCTGTCATAGCCCTGAAGTGCAATGTCAGGAGCAGGGAATAATGAGGAAAAGCCAGCTTCAGAGCGTGGGGCACGGTGGCACAGGCCCCATCCTCACGAATGTCCACAGCTTAGCTTAATACTCTGTTCCCTGTCTTGAAATCCTCACTGTTTTTAACAAAGTGTCCCACATTTTCATTGTTCACCAGACCCCTCCGATTATGTGGCTTTTCCCAGTACTCCCTCCCTCTAGGGCGCCCAAGCTCCTTGGATTTTTAAGGCTGGCGGTGCCACCCAAAGCATCTTCCCCCCACTTCTCAACATGGACAGCAGAGGGCAGCAAACTGTCATTTGAAGGTTTCTCACCCAGGGGTTTGAAACTGGCTTTGTCAATGTGGGGTGAGAGGAGTGGGAGGAGGGTGATGTTAGTTGTTTGTGTGCTTTTAATAATTGAAAACCAGAAACCCGACACTCTGAGCACCACTTCAGGTGACGTGCTATGCGGCATCTGCTACTCTTGTGAAGTCCAATCATCTATTCTGAAATAGAGCAGTTCCTTTGACCTTGACAGTACAGTAAGTTAACATTATCCATAGGTTCTTGGGAACTGCAGCTTTAAGAAAAACCAATTTTACCATCGACTAATGGCTATAAACAAAAGTTGAGTTCCCACGGTGTGTTTCAGGTCACAAAAACATCAGCAAACTTCTAGGTAAAGACTCAAAACACTTCTAATAGTAACACTGAAATAAATGTGAGGTTTACATGCATTCGATTAATAAAAACAAGGAAGATCATTATTTACTCAGTGACTCCAGTTCAGGGTCAGGAGTGGTTGGAGCCTCTCCTGGCAGCTCAGGGTGCAAGGTGGAACCAGCCCTAGACAGATGCCATTCCTTCACAGGGCACACTCACCCACACCCATGATTGCTCAGACTGGGATGATGTAGCTACACCAGTTCACTTAACGTGCACATCGCTGGGATGTGGGAGGAAGTGGTAAAGCCTGGAGAAAACCTACGCAGACATGGAGAGAGAGTGCAGACTCCACAGACTGTGGCCCCAGCAGGAATCGATTTTTTTTTTTTTTTCTCATCCACGTTCTAATGACATGCTGTAGCCTGGGCAACATAGTGAGACCCCCATCTCTACAAAAAATTTTAAAATTAGCCAGTGCTTGGTGGTGTGTGCCTGTGATCCCAGCTACTCAGGAGGCAGAGGTGGGAGGATCTCTTGAGCCCAGGAGATTGAGCCGGGATTGTGCCACTGCACACCAGCCTGGGAGACAGGGCGAGACCCTGTCTCAAAACAAGAAAAAGAGAAATGACATTATCTGAGGACCTGCTGTGCAAGCCAGCGGCCAGCATGGGCAGTGCCATGTGCCCCATACTGCTCCTCATTGTCTTCCAGGGGTCCTGCATAGGGTCTTCCAAATTGCCTCTAATCCTTATGGTACCCCAAAAGAGTCTGCATTTTTATGATATTCCTGATGAGGACTCAAAAATGCAACTTAATATAATTTGTCCTAGGTCATACAACTGTGAAGCAGAACAAGCTGGATTTGAATCCAGGTTTCACCTGGTCCACCTACTGTCCAAAAGGCACGCTCCTTCTACAAGTCCGATGTGCCTTTATGACAGATAAAAAGGACAATGACATTTTGTCTTGCCTTTACTTTGTAGGGTGAAATTCTTGTCTGAAATAACAATCCCTAGGGCGGTGCCCCTGCCCTCTCCAAGGCACAGTGGACTCCAGGAAACAGAAAAGCTCTCCTCAACCGAAAGCCTGTGATCCGGGATTGCATCTGTCATCAACAAAACAATGAGAGAAGAAGGTATGAAAATCTTTTTGTTGTTGTTGTTATAATTCAACAGCCCACTCTACTCTCTCCTAAAGCCTCAAGTTCCAAGGAAAAGCTCATCATTGGAGCAACTTCAGCAAAGTCTCAGGATTACAAAATGTGCAAAAATCACAAGCATTCATTCCTATGCACCAGTAACAGAGAGCCAAATCATGAGTGAACTGCCATTCGCAATTGCTACAAAGGGAATAAAATACCTAGGAATACAACAAACCAGGGATGTGAAGGACCTCTTCAAGGAGAACTACAAACCACTGCTCCAGGAAATAAGAGAGGACACAAACAGATGGAGAAACATTCCATGCTCACGGTTAGGAAGAATCAATATTATGAAAATGGCCATGCTGCCCAAAGTGATTTATAGATTCAGTGCTATCCCCATCAGGCTACCATTGACTGTCTTCACAGAACTGGAAAACTGTCTTTGGTGAGCATGCTTCCACATTCCCAATTGGCTTGTAACAGTTCTACATAAATGTGTTAAATTCAGAAGTGACGTAGAAGACTTCCTAGCCTCCTAAGGCATCCCCCAAAACCTAACACTATCAAAATAAGACGGAGCTGACATTTTTCATATAGAAATATGGTAGTCCTGTAATCGCAAACTCAAATGCACACCAGGGCCAGGCAAAATTTATAAATGCACAAAGCAGATAGGATGTAACAGGCAGTTTGTGCCTCATCGAAAGACATTCTTAATTAAAACAAAAGTGTCGTGCGACTTAGCCCATCTGAGGGGTGAGGTTCATTTAGCCCATGTATCTTTTGCTTTGCCTTACTGGCTAGGGAATGCACGTCTGACAGATTATGGGTAGTGATAATATGGGAGAGAGTCTTGTGTAGTGGCTAAGGCTGAGGGCTCTAGAATTACCCAGCCTAGGTTCAAACTCAGATCCTACCACTGAGTAGCGGCGGGTCTCCAGGCAATTTACTCCAGTTCTCTGAGCCTCCATTTCTTTGTCTGTGCAATGGTTTACCCTATGGTGCTGCGCAAAGTGAATGGGAAGGTGGGTGCCAAGTGTAGCCAGGACTCACCCATGGAGGCCAGCAGGCTATTCTCCTCCGAGGTCAATCTGGAGTTTCGAAAGCAAGTATTTTGCTTGCTCCGGCAGTATCTGCTCCGGCCAAAGACGCTGCCTCATTTCCTATTTAAATACCTTCTCCTGTGATGAGCCTTACGTAAGCCCTTCAGGTGTTTGCCCTTTCTTTGTTCCCACTGCCTTCTCTGTAGCCCTGTGGGCTGGGGAGAGGATCTTGCTTGGAGTTGCTGGTAGGAAGAGAAGACCCTCTTTTATCCCAGGGTGAAACTGCACATGGACTTTCTTGAATTTCACCGAAATAAACACCGGAGAAGCAAGTCCTTTTTCAACCCCCACCAAAGCAACCTCTGTGAACGTGGGAAGGGGCACCTGACAGATTCCCACAGTGTCAGAGCCCCCAAGAATGGGACCTCCTGCAGAAGCCCCCCCAAGGACAAAGCTGAATCCTTCCCTGCTGAGCTGGGCTTTGGCCAAGAGGCCTTTTAGCAAAGGATTACAGTTCCAGCTGGGATCAATTGACTCCCCGAGGGATAAGAGGCAAGTGTGTCTGGGAAAGGGCCTGAGTTGGCAAGATCTGGGATGCTGCAGGGGCTCCTGGAAGGGAGGAAAATCTCCCTTCTCCAATGTTCCAAATACCTGGTTTGGACAAGACTCTGCTCTTCAACACAACCTGTGTACTTCTTTTTCTGTAGCTATAACAAGGAAAGAAAATCAAAGGAGTCATACTCCAGGACATCCTGAACTCTGAATCCAAACCCCAGCATCTGGATCAGCATCCTGCCTGGGTGGGGAGTGGACATACTTACGGGGATCCCAGCATGTCTCAAACAGCTCCCAGATGCAGCAGACCCGGGGTCTCCCACAAGACTGCATTTCTGTGGCCAGGAAGCACAATCCTGTCTGAAACTTTCTAGCATACAAAGTATAATGCACCTATTTTAAAACTTGGAGCCAGGTTTCAAAGGTGTTTTGAGTGTTGCTTTACAATTAAACTATGAAGATTATCTATATTTTGTGGACGTGGATACAGGTGTTTGTGAACGGGGTGGTAAGGCAGATGTATCAAAGTGGTTATCACACTGAAGGGTTAGAAGCTGCCTCCAGTCGTTTATGGAATGAGGCTGGGTATGAAACTCAATAGGTAAATGCAAATTTAATTAAAATATAAAAGTGTCAATCAGTATCAGCTGCATCTAAGATAAGAATTTTGAAAGGAGATTTATGCAGAAAAAGCCAAGTCGTAGGATCCTAGGGAGCCAAGGCATTGGTTTCTAGATCTGGAGGGGAGATATGTAAAGTACTGGGGTTGGGCCTTGAATGTACTCACTCTCAAAGTCTCGTGCGTCCCTGTTGGTGGGTGGTCTGGGGCAGGCTGGAGAGCCTGATGAGGTTAAGTCCACAGTGAGAGGGGGACTGAATTTCCCCTGAAGAGAGCCTGCTATTCTTAGCACAGAACAGGAGAACTTGAGCACTTCAGCCTTGACTCTTCCCTTCCTGTTCTTTCTCCTTCTGCCTCCCCACACCTTCTCTGAAGCTCTGAAGGGGAGGAAGAGCCATTCCATACGTACTTTTTCCTCCTCAGAACTCTGCCGACAGGATCAGGAGCCACCTTCAAGTGAAAACTTGAAGCCCCTTTCTTCTGCCTCTTCCTTCAGTCACGGCCCTTCCCTCCCACCTCTAACTGAATCATCCTTTCTTCCTTTAATAAATATTTCAGAATTCCTACACCATGAGTCCTCTTTTAAGTTTGGACCTGTCCACCAAAGAGCCAAACCTGAGAGTCCTTGTGATTGGCAGGCACAGGTGAAGTCCCTTTTCTTCCATAAGGAGGAGTCTGGACCTCCTTCACTTTCCTTCCCTTATTACTGACCCCACTTTAGGACTCAAGGGTGACATCTCTTACATACGACCCTGGGGGCCTGTGTATTTTCTTAAACCACAGAAGGGAACTGATATTTATTGGACAGTTGACTATATTGAACACTTACTATGTGCAGCCTCCTTGGAGGGCATTGCTGTCCCTGCTTCTCATGGTACAGGATGCCAGGAAATATATATTGAAAGAAAAAGCAGTAATTAAAACAGAAATGGGAGAAGGGGCCCAGGCTCCCAACCTTTGGCTCAGTTGCTCCTGAGGCATGAGAGAAGGTGTAGGCTTGGGACTGCGTTCTCCGGGCGACTGTGGCTTGTCATGACTGCGTGGTCAGCCTTTGCTGCTGGAGATCCTCCAGAAAGCTCTCCACCTGAAGCCCAGGCGGCAGCACCCCTATGCTCCACCCTCTATGATTCGATCCAATGTGGAATGATGATCCAGAGTAATTTATAAGCTGACTCCACTGACATGGGCTCCAGCAAGTCCTGGCGGGTGTTTGCTGGCGCAGGGGGAGCAGCCCTTGCTGGTTGGCACAGAAACTGAACACCTGCAGGCCCCAGAACTGTCCCCAGCCCACCCTCTCCTGCAATCTTGCTCTGGATCTCACGTTCCAGCTCAGATGCGAGGGAGATCAGACATAAAATTCCAGGGGCTGAAAATTCCTCTCATAAGGACATCCCCCCATCCCCCATCCTCTCTTCTAATTTCCAGTGAAGCAGAAATTTTAACTCCTCGGGGCAAATTTTCAAAGCTGACTAACTTCAGATTACACACTTAAGCCTTGTTATTTGTTAACAGCATTTGAATGAGTAACTTGCTCCCATTGCTTTGAAAATGTTTCTTTTAAACGGGGGGAGCAGGGGCAATTAGAGATGAAAAGTACCTGTACACTGCCTTCCGAGATGCCAGAGGCTGTTCCGAACTGGCATTCCAAGGTGGGTAAAAATAACTTTCTTAAGAAAAATGTAAAAGGAGGGTGACTTACAGGGGGAAGGAGCAAAGGGCATGTCCAAGCTGTAGGAAAGATCACTCTGTGTTGTGGTTCAGGGACCTGTGCTCTGATTGCCAGTTTCAGATGCAGACAGGTATTTCTTGCTGCACTTAGATTTTCCAGGCTGCTTGAGAAACAGGCCTAAGTTTTTGGGATAGAACAGAGATTTTGACTGAAAACAAACAAACAAACAAACACACAAACAAAAAAACCCAAAGATTCTGAAAACACGGGGCTCTTTCCCACCCTGCTCTCTTTTATAGAAGGTCACCTTCCCACAGTACACCCAACAACTCCCACCCACTTCCCTAGTGCTAAGCTGAGCTATAGAAACTCTGGAAAAAATTGATGTTTCTACATCTAAAAAGAAGATATGTATACGGTCAAGAAGCATATGAAAAACCACTCAACATCACTAATCATTAGAGAAATGCAAATCAAAACCACAATGAGATGTTCATACCAGTCAGAATGGAAATTACTAAAACGTCAAAAAATCACAGATGCTGGTGAGGCTGCAGAGAAAAGGAAATCTCTACACCCTGCTGGTGGGAATGTAATTAGTTCATTAGAAAAATTAGTTCAGCCACTATGGAAAGCAGTCTGGAGATTTCTCAAAGAATGTATAACAGAACAACCATTTGACCCAGCAATTCCATTACTGGGTATATACCCAAAGGAATATAAATCATGGCACCCTAAAGACATATGCACACATGTTTATCCAGCACTATTCACAATAATAAAGACATGGAATCAACCTAAATGCCTATCAATGGTGGTCTTGATAAAGAAACTCTGGTACATATTCACCATGGATACTATGCATACATTAAAAAAGGATGAGATGATGTCTTTTGCAGCAATGTGAATGGAGCTGGAGGCCATTATCCTAAACATACTACAGTGAACAGAAAACTAAATATCACATATTCTCATAAGTGGGAGTTAAACATTCAGTAGACACGGACACAAAGAAAGGAAAAACAGACACCGGGGCCTACTTGGGGGTAGAGGATAGAAGGAGGGTGAAGACAGAAAAACTACCAATCAAGTACTATGGTGATTACTGGGTGACAAAATAGTCTGTACGTTAAACCCCCATGATACCCAGGTCACCCATTTAACAAACCTGCACATGTACCCTCGAACCTAAAATAAAAGTTGGAATAACCCCCAAAACAAATAGGTGGTTTTGATGATGACTCCAGGATGGACACTTCCAAACACCTGTAGTCTCTTGCACCCCAGATGGGGACTACAGAGCTGCCAATAGAGGGAGGATGCTCCCTGCAGTAAAAAAAAAAATGAGGCCAGAGACCTGGGAGATTATTAACACCCAGAACCCCACCAGGCTCTAAGCTCAGTTCAGAGAGGATGTGTTACGTAGATCAGTGGTTCTCCAAATGGGCTGCACAAGAAAATCACCTGGGGATCTTTAAAAATCCTGATGCCCGGGCCACACAATATCTACTCCAACCCCTCTCCAGCCAAGATCTATACTCTAGAACCAGAATCTCTGGAGGTAGAACCCTAGGGGCAGCCATCGTCACGGTTTTCAGGTGATTCTAATGTGCAGTCAAATTTGAGAACTAGCTGTGAATCGTTAAGAACTAGATGCGAAATGGTTGAAATGATTCAGAAACTCTGGGACTCATTCAGGGAACAGAAGGGTTGTCAGCTTCTGCTTGGAAAAGAAAGTGTTCAAGCAGAGAAGGCTCAGCATCCTCCTATGAAAATGGTGATATACATCTCTCTCTAAGTACAAACATTCACATATAAAATCTCTCTATGTGTATGCACATAGGTAAGGAGACTTCAAAAAGTTCATCGAAAAATTGAATTAAAGGTAAAAGTAAAAAATATAAGCTTCATTTCTCAATATAAGTTTCATAAAGTTCAAGACGGTTTTTAAAAATTTAAGCTCTGGGGTACATGTGCAGAACGTGCAGGTTTGTTACATAGGTTTACATGTGCCATGGTGGTTTGCTGCACCCATCAACTCGTTATCTACATTAGGTATTTCTCCTAATGCTGTCCCTCCTCTGGCCCCCACCCCCCACCCCCTGACAGGCCCCGGTGTGTAATAATCCCCTCCCTGTGTCCATGGGTTCTCATTTTTCAACTCCCACTTATAAGTGAGAACATGCGGTGTTTGGTTTTCTGTTCTTGTGTTAGTTTGCTGAGAATGATGGTTTCCAGATTCATCCACGTCCCTGCAAAGGACATGAGCTCATCCTTCTTTACAGCTGCATAGTATTCCATGGTGTATATGTGCCACATTTTCTTTATCTAGTCTATCATTGATGGGCATTTGGGTTGGTTCCAAGTCTTTGCTATTGTGAACAGTGCTGCAATAAACGTATGTGTCTCTTTATACTAGAATGATTTATAATCCTTTGAGTATATACCCAGTAATAGGATTGCTGGGTCAAATTGTATTTCTAGTTCTAGGTCCTTGAAGAATCACCACACTGTCTTCCACAGTGGTTGAACTAATTTACATCCCCACCAACAGTGTAAAAGCGTTCCTATTTCTCCACATCCTCTCTGGCATCTGTTGTTTCCTGACCTTTTAATGATCACCATTCTAACTGGCGTGAGATGGTGTCTCATTGTGGTTTTGATTTGCATTTCTTTAATGACCAGTGATGATGAGCTTTTTAAAATATGTTTGTTGGCTGCATAAATGTCTTCTTTAGAGAAGTGTCTTTCATATCCTTCATCCACTTCTTGATGAGATTTTTTTGTGTGTGTAAATTTCTTTTTTTAATTTTAATTTTAATTTTAATTTATTTATTGCATTTTAGGTTTTGGGGTACATGTGAAGAACATGCAAGATTGTTGCATAGGTACACACATGGCAGTGTGGTTTTCTGCCTTCCGTCCAAATTTCTTTAAGTTCTTTGTAGATTCTGGATATTAGCCCTTTGTCATATGTGTAGACTGTGAAAATTTTCTCCCTTTCTGTAGGTTACAATGTGCCAGGTTTTGGTATCAGGATGATGTTGGCCTCATAAAATGAGTTAGGAAGGATTCCCTCTTTTTCTATGGTTTGGCATAGTTTCAGAAGAAATGGTACCAGCTCCTTTTTTTTTTTTACCTCTGGTAGAATTTGGCTGTGAATTCATCTTGTCCTACACTGTTTTTGGTTGGGAGGCTATTAACTGCTCCCTCAATTTCAGACCTTGTTATTGGTCTATTCAGGGATTCAACTTCTTCCTGGTTTAGTCTTGGGAGGGTGTAAGTGTCCAGAAATGTATCCATTTCTTTTAGATTTTCTGTTTTATTTGCATAGAGGTGTTTATAGTATTCTCTGATGGTAGTTTGTATTTCTGGGGGATCAGTGATGATATCATCTTTGTCATTTTTAAAAATTATCCTTTAAGTTCTGGTGTACATGTGCAGAATGTGCAGGTTACATAGATATACATGTGCCATGGTGGTTTTCAAGATGTTCTCCTATTCTGTAGGTTGCCTGTTCACTCTGATGAAAGCTTCTTTTGCTGTGCAGAATCTCTTTAGTTTAATTACATCCCATGTGTCTATTTTGGCTTTTGTTGCCATTGCTTTTGGTGTTTTGGTCATGAATTCTTTGCCCATGCCTATGTCCTGAATGGTATTGCCTAGGTTTTCTTCTAGGATTTTTATGGTTTTAGGTCTTACATTTAAGTTTTTAATCCACGATGAGTTAATTTTTGTATAAGGTGTAAGGAAGGAGACCAGTTTCAGCTTTCTGCATATGGCTAGCCAGTTTTCCCAACACCATTTATTAAATAGGAAATCCTTTCCCTATTGCTTGTTTTTGTCAGATATGTCAAATATCAGATGGTTGTAGATGTGTGATGTTGTTTCTGAGGCCTCTGTTCTGTTCCATTGGTCTATATATCTGTTTTGGTACCAGTACCATGCTGTTTTGGTATGGTAATCTTATAGTATAGTTTGAAGTCAGGTAGTGTGATCCCTCCAGCTTTGTTCTTTTTGCTTAGGATTGTCTTGGCTATGCAGGCTCTTTTTTGGTTCCATATGAAATTTAAAGTGTTTTTTTTTCCCCCAATTTTGTGAAGAAAGTCAATGGTAGCTTGATGAGGATAGCATTGAATCTATAAATTACTTTGAACAGTATGGCCATTTTCATGATATTGATTCTTCTTATTCAGGAGCATGGAACGTTTTTCCATTTGTTTGTGACCTGTCTTACTTTCTTGAGCACTGGTTTGTAGTTCTCCTTGAAGAGGGCCTTCATATACCTTGTAAGTTGTATTCCTAGGTATTTAATTCTCTTTGTAGTAATTGTGAATGGGTGTTCACTTATGATTTAGCTCTGTTTCTATATTATTGGTGTATAGAAATGCTTGTGATTTTTGCACATTGATTTGTATCCTGAGACTTTGCTGAAGTTGCTTATCAGCTTAAGGAGATTTGGGGCTGAGATGATGGGGCTTTCTAAATATATAATCATGTCATCCGCAAACAGAGACAATTTGACTTCATCTTTTCCTAATTGAATACCCTTTATTTCTTTCTCTTACCCGATTGCCCTGGCCAGAACTTCCAGTACTACGTTGAATAGAAGTGGTGAGAGAGGGCATCCTTGTCTTCTGTCAGTTTTCAAAGGTAATATGGTAATGCTTCTAGTCTTTGTCCATTCAGTATGATATTGGCTGTGGGTTTGTCATAAATAGCTCTTATGATTTTGAGATACATTCCTTCAATACCTAATTTATTGAGAGCTTTTATTATAAAGAGCTGTTGAATTTTGTCGAAGGCCTTCTCTGCATCTATTGAGATAATCATGTGGTTTTTGTCATTGGTTCTGTTTATGTGATAGATTATGTTTATTGATTTGTGTATATTGAACCAGCCCTGCATCCCAGGGATAAAGCTGACTTGATCGTGATGGATAAGCTCTTTGATGTGCTGAATTTGGCTTGCTAGTATTTTATTGAGGATTTTCACATTGATGTTCATCAGGGATATTGGCCTGAAATTTTCTTTTTTAGTTGTGTCTCTGTCAGATTTTGGTATCAGGATGATGCTGGTCTCATAAAATGAGTTAGGGAGACTTCCCTCTTTTTCTATTGTTTGGAGTAGTTTCAGAAGGAATGGTACCAGCTCCTCTTTGTACCTTTGTTAGAATTCAGCTATGAATCTGTCTGGTCCTGGACTTTTTTTGGTTGGTAGCCTATTAATTGCTGCCTTGATTTCAGAACTCGTTATTGGTCTGTTCAGGGATTTGACTTCTTCCTGGTTTAGTCTTCGGAGGGTATATGTGTCCAGGAATTTATCCATTTCTTCTAGATTTTCTAGTTTATTTGTGTAGAGGTGTTATAGTATTCTCTGATGGTAGTTTGTATTTCTGTGGGATCAGTGGTGATATCTCCTTTATCATTTTTTTTGTATCTGTTTGATTATTCTCTCTTTCTCAAGACAGATTTTGTAAGCAATGATACCAGCCATTTAGTCCATTCCTAAAGAACTGACAGTCCTCGAACTTAAAAATGTGAATGCGGTCTTTTTGACATTATTAACTGAAGAAAAATGGGTGTCCTTTAAAGATTTTTTAAGATTAGGAAACAAAAATCAGCCAGAAGTTACCAAAATCAGGACTTTAAGGTAGATGCCCCATGATTTCCCATTGAACCTCTCAAAAAATTGCTCTTGTTTCATAACAGGAATGAGCAAGAACACTGTTGTGATGGAGAAGGACCCACTGGTGAAGCTTTCTCAGGCATTTTTCTACTAAAGTTTTGGCTAACTTTCTCAAAACACTCTAATAATATGTAGATGCTATCATTCTTTGCCACTTCAGAAAATCAACAAACAAAATGCCCTGAACTTTCCAAAATACTGTTGCTATGACTTTGCTCTTGATTGTCTGCTTTGGCTTAGACTGGACCACTTCGACCTCTTAGTAGCCATTGGTTTGAGCATGCTCTATTGTCAGGATTGTACTGGCAAAGCCATGTTTCGTCTCTTGTCACAGTATTTCAAAGAAATTATTCAGGATCTGGACCCACTTGTTTTTGAAAGCTCTGCTCTTTTCTGCAGCTGATCTGGCACATTTGTTTGGCACCCATTGATGGGAAAACTTGCTCAACTTTAATTTTTCAGTTAAAGTTGTGTAAACTGGGCTGGGTGTGGTTGCTCATGTGAACCTGTAATCCCAGCACGTTGGGAAGCTGAGGCAGGTGAATCATTTGAGGTCAGGAGTTCAAGACCAGCCTGACCAATACGGTGCAACCCTGTCTCCACTAAAAATACAAAAAATTAGCCAGGTGTGGTGGTGCACACCTGTAGTCCCAGCTACTCAGGAGGCTGAGGCAGGAGAATCACTTGAACTCAGGAGGTGGAGGTGGAGGTGGCAGTGAGCCCAGATCACATGACTGCACTCCAGCCTGGGCAACAGAATGAGACTCCATCTCAAAAAGAAAAAAAAATTGTGTAAACTGAACCAGTTGAGATGTGTATGGCACTGGCCTATTATTTGTGCTGTTAATTGTTGGTCCTCTTCAGTTAAGGCCCAAACAAAATGAATTTTTTGCCTTGTAAATTGATGTAGGTGGTCTCCCTCTGCAGGCTTCATTTTCATCATCATGTTGTCCCTTCTTAAAACAAGTTATCTATTTGTAAGCTGCTGATTTCTTTGGGACATTGGCCCTATAAACTTTTCATAAAGCATCAATAATTTCACCATTCCTCCACCCAAGCTTCACTATACATTTGATATTTGTTCTTGCTTCAATTTCAGCAAAATTCATGTTGCTCTGATAGGGTCTTTTTCAAACTGATATCCCTACCTTCTTAGTGCCTTAAATTGGATCCTGTTCAGACATGTTATAATAAGCTAGAATGAGTTTATTGTGGTACAAAAAAGTTTTGAATTCCATGGATAGCTTTTTCTAATATGGATTTTCCATGAACTTTTTGAAGAACATTTATACACATACACATATATATATATATAAATACATAGATATCTCTCCATATACACATGCATATATATACATTAAAAATATCATGCATATATATATATATACACACACACATATCTACATATTGTACATGTCTTTTTCTGAACTGTCCAAGGGTAACTTACGTACATCATGCCCCTTCTCTATGCAGATGTGCCCCTTAATTTTTACTATTTCAGTGTATACTTCCTAAGATCAAGGATGTTATTATCTTATATAAATATGCTACACTTATAAAATCCAGGGAATTTGACACTGATACAATATTATTATCTAATCTATAGTCCATATTTCAATATTCCCAATTATTTTGATAATATGTTTTATGTTCTTTTTTTCCAGTTCAGGGTTCGATCCAGAATTACACATTTTGTTAACAGCTTAAACTTCCTGGTAGGAAAGAGAGATTTACATTAAAAATTTCTTACTATATAATATAGCAAGTAATATCAGAAAGATATCATCTGATCTTAAATATATTATTTATCATTCCCAAAATTTATAATCCAAACTTCTCAATTAAAAATGTCCTCAAAAGTTGATATGGTTTGGCCCTATGTCCCCACCCAAATCTCATCTCAAATTGTAATCCCCATGTGTTGAGGGAAGGACCTGGTGGGAGGTGATGGGATCATGAGGGCAGTTTCCGCCATGCTGTTCTCATAACAGTGAGGGAGTTCTCATGAGAGCTGATGGTTTTAAAAGTGTTTGTCAGGTCCCCTCTTCTCTCTCTCTCCTGCCACTATGTAAGACATAGCTTGCTTCCCCTTCATCTTCTGCTATAATCATAAATTTCCGGAGGCCCTCCAGCCATGTGGAACTGTGAGTCAATTAAACCTTTTTCTTTATTATTTACCTAGTCTCAGGTATTTCTTTATAGTAGTGTGAAAATGAACTAGTACAAAAGTTAAAAACAAAAAAACTTCTCAGGATTTTTCAAGCCTTCAGCTTTTTAAGAACAACATATTACCAAAGTATAGTAATTCTGCTTTCTTCCATAGCATGGATATAGCATTTTTGTTTGAGGAAAGTCTCCCAAAACAACTTTGTGATGTGAGAAACACAGCTTTTGGTAATGTCTTCTTAGGAGGTGGCCAACTAATGCTTGTGGTGTGAATGAATGAATGTATAAATGATTATTTCTCACTTGGATTACTGCAAAAGACTCCTGGCTGGTCTTACTGCTTACTCTTCAACCACTTTCTTTTTTCCTCAGTCCAGCAACTAGAATGACTTTTTTGTTTTTATTTTTGAGACAGAGTCTCACTCTGTCACTAAGACTAGAGTACAGTGTGATCATGGCTCACCAGAGCCTCAACCTCCCTGGGCTCAAATGATCCTCTCACCTCAGCCTCCCAAGTAACTGGGGCTACAGCTGTGAGCCATCATATCTGGCTAATTTTTATATTTCTTTCTTTTTTTTTTTTGTAGAGATGGGGTTTCACAATATTGTAGAATTATCTTTTTAAGAATATAAGCCAGAGTGTGTCCCTCTTTACCTCAATACCCTCTATGGATTTCCCACTCATTCAGAATAAGAGCCAGCAACTTCAAAATGACCTACAAGACACTGTGTGATTTACCTTTGAAGATTCCCCATGTCCATCTGCCTTCCCTCTGATATTATCTTTTACTGTTGCCCCCTCTTCCCACCCTTTGTGCTCACGGTTCTGGCAATACTGGTATCCCATGGTTCCTTGCAGGTGTTAGGTGCACTGCTGCCCCAGGGCCTTTGCACTTGCTATAATTCTGCTCTTTCCCTATATCACCTGGCTTGCCTCTTACTTTTTTCAGGTCTTTGTTCAAATATTAACCTCCTCCTCCCACATTCCTGCTCCTCCATGCCTGCTCTGCTCACTAGAAGGTTTCTTCTTGTGTATTTATCTTCTTTCTCCCCATCTAAGTGGATATTGGGGGCTGCACAGCATTTTTAGACCACTTACACCTTGGGAAGTTGGGAACCCAAATTCCTGATTTCTTTCTTTAATTTCTGCCTGCAAGCCAGCCAATGCTTTTTAAATTATTATTATTATTATTTATTTATTTATTTATTTATTTATTTTTAGAAGGAGTCTCACTCTGCTGCCAGGCTGGAGTGCAGTAGCACGATATTGTCTCACTGCAACCTCTGTCTCCTGAGTTCAAGTGATGTCCTGCCTCCGCCTCCCAAGTAGCTGGGACTACAGGCGTGTGCCGCCAAGCCCAGCTAATTTTTGTATTGTTAGTAGAGATGGGATTTCACCATGTTGGCCAGGATGGTCTCAATCTCTTGACCTCGTGATCTGCCCGCTTCAGCCTCCCAAAGTGCTGGGATTATAGGTGTGAGCCACTGTGCCCGGCCCAGCCAATGCTTTCTAAACTCATCTCTTAATTCCTTGTCAAATGCAGCCAATGGCAACACAAACTTAACATTTTGTTATCTAAACTCTTCCCCTAGACTGGGGATGAGCAAATAGCCAACAGGCCAAATCCAGAGCACTACCTGTTTTTGTAAATAAAGATTTATTTGAACACAATCACGTTCATTTGTTTATATACTGTCTAAGGCTGTTTTCATGCTACAGTGGTAGAGCTGAGTAGTTGCAAAGGAGTCTGTATGTACCATAAAGCTGAAAATATTCATTATCTGGCTTTTTATGGAAAAGTTGGCTGGGCTCTATGTTAAACATATAAACTCAGTTGGCTCGTGGTCTGCCTTCCAAGTTGTCACCAGCCTCACTTCACTAAACTTTTTGCCACTGCATATCATGGATTGCCATCTATCCAGCCCCAGCCTAACTGGTAAGCTAATGCCACATCTCTTCGATTTTTTAAACTACTGCAATATTTCACTCCTGCTGTCAGAATAATTGACAGCAGCTGCTACAATAAAAATCTCAGGGATTTAGATCTCCAGGTAACCAGATGACAGTTTGTTTACTGCTCATGCAAAGTCAAAAGTCAGGTGGGCAACCATCCTCCATCTTGTAGCTGTACTGTCTTGGAAGATGTGACCTCCAAAGTCGCTGTAGCAAGTTAAGAGGGAAATGGAAGAAGAATATAACTCTCAACTGCCTTTCCTTTTATTTGCCAGAACTAGTTATAAGGCCCCAATCTAAGTAGAAGAGGCGCTGGGAATTAGAAAAGCACTTGAATGTTTGATGAATTCTAGTCAGTCTCTGTGACATTGATTATTTACCTCCAAACAAGGTGGGATCTTAACTCATTCCTATAAGAGCCTCTTGGAGGATCCTCATGGGATGGCCTTCTACAGCTCTGCTAGAGGGCCTGGAGGTCTTTCTTCATATACAGCTAAAGAAGAGAGATTCTCTTATCTTGAGAGCTCCTGGTGGGTAAGAAAACATAATTGAATGAAAATATAAGGGTTTGTGTGAAGAAAGGGGCTGGTGAAGAAGAGACCTGTGAGAAAGAAAGAGATACTTGAAGTCAAGAAGAAGGGTAGCCAAATGAGACTACAAGTCTGCAGAAGACTGTTAACTACACAGCTTTTCAGAGCAAAGGCACCATTTAAATCCAAGCTATCATTATTACTACAAAGCTATTTCCTTATAATACAGTATTATTTAATACAGTGGATCAAGCATTTTATGACTTGAAGTAACTTCAAAAATAAAGGTTGGCTTCCCCTGAAGCCAGGTTGAAGACAGGTTCAGAGTTCATTTCTGCTTAACAGATCAAGGTAGTAAATTGCATTTTCTATCAGAAATAAATGTTTAGAGAACTCTAGGAGGAGGGCTGGGTCTTTGGTCTGAGCAACAGGAATTTGGGCTCAGTGCCCAGCACGCTCTCTCTCTCTCTCTCTCTCTCTCTCTCTCTCTCTCTCTCCCCCCCCTTAGAAGTCACAGAAACCTTCCTAGAACCTTAGTTTATCTCTTTGAAACAGTCACCTCCCCTGGCAAGTTGTATGATTAATAATGACACAGTTTTAGCAAAGTCTCTTTGAGGTCTTTGGATGAAAGACAACCTATAAACTCTGCTGAAGATTTACTGTTTTATTAAAGGAATAGCTGCATATAGTACTCCACCAATAAATGTCGACAAAGGTAAACATTATGCACTCATCCTAGCAAGAGCAGGTTATTCATCTATTGCAAATACAATGAGAGAGGGTGTGTTTCAAGGTCATAAAAATTTCTAATAATATTGTCCAGAAACGTATTTTGGATCTATATCTACATTGCCACCTGGAGTTAAATGAATGGAGTCAGTCATCTGGACGTACATAATATTGAATAATGAACAAAACAAGCATGTGGCTTAGCTTTGTCCCTTAACTTGGGTATCTAAAGAGTAACATGGATTTCTACTCAAAAAACTAAAACCAGAATTCTGATAAAACAAGAAAAAGCTTCAAGTCAATCCTGTGCCAGAATTGACTCTGCAGAATATCCTGACAAATCAGACAGGAAGACATATTTTGGTCACACAGGAAGGTTCTAGAAAGATTTCAGATCTGCTATTAATTACTAATATTCCATTTTCTCATCAACTCAGTCAAGCTACAGAGGCTTGAACATACCCACATCCATGTTACCTGGGCATTGGAAGTAATTTCTCTGGTTATGTAGAAAAAGTTAAGGAATATGAGTCTAAGAAACTATTAGCTCTATCACTAACTGTGCAACCTTCAAAAAACCATTTTCTGGGTCTCAGATACCTTATCTGTAAAATGAAGACATTGAACTAAAAATAAAACTAACAATTTACTGGGCATATACTAAGTACTAAGCTCTTTGCTATATAATGTATGTACTTTATCTTATTTAATTCTCTGAGGTAGGTGATATTACTTTCATTTAGCAGATGAAACTGTGCCTCAGAGTTTGCAAAGTATTTTATGCATAGTCATTTATTTGATAAATATTTGCTAAACATTTTCTATACATCTTATGTCAAGAGTCAAGGGTAGACATTTAGCCCTCATCCTCAGTGAACTCACAATTTCAGAGCCATAACTAGAAGATAGAAGCCTGAGCCTTTTCAGTGCACTGGATCACAGTATAAACACACTGATGTTTCTCCCATCTAAAGGAACAAACGACTTCTCTCAATCCCACTTTGCCCACCAGCTCCCACCCCACTTAGCTGATTCTCATTGTGGCACTCCTATAATGAGTTGTCTGTACTGCTTGTCTCCAGTGACTGTTCTCCTATTTTCTCTTAAACTCACCCCACTCAGGTTTTTGCCCCCACCACACACCCAAGTCTCATCATGGCCATCAAGGATCTTCACATGCTAAATCTAATGGGCGGCTCCCACTCCTTATCTTACTTGGGTATCAGAGGCATTTGACACAGTTGATCCCCCTTCTCCTTGCTATACTTTTCCTTCACTTGGCTTCTAGGACTTCCCCTTTCTCTTAGTTTCCTTCCTACCTCCTTGGTTGCTCTTTATCAGTCTTATTTGCTGGTGTCTCCTCTTCTAACAAATTCTGAGTGTTGTAATATTCCAGGACTCAGACCTCGGCCCTCTTCTTTGCCTACACCTACTCCCTTGGTGATGACATCCAGTTTAGAACTTTTTAACAGATTCTTTACGTAGATAACTCCCAAACTTACATCTTTGGCCCAAACTTCTCAGATTTCAAATTTAAGAAACCATGCCATTCAGCCTCTCCACTTCGACATAATAGACACCCAGCATCGGCGTGTTCAAATGTGAACCTGCGATCTTTTCTCTGAAACCTGTTCTGCTTGCAGCCTCCACCATCTTAGATGATTGCAACTTTACCTTCTAGTTCCTCAAACGCAAATCCTTGACTTATTCTTCACTCCTCTCTTACTTACATACTCCATAGCCAATCCATTAGGAAACCCATTTGGCTTTATCTTCAAAATGTATTTAGCAACTGATCAGTTCTCACCACTCCCACTGCTATCACCCTGCTCTACCCTATCATTAACTCTTAGCTGGGCATCTACCCTGTGCTGGGCATCTACCCTGTGCTGGGCTTTGTGCCAGATGTCAGGAATGTAGATTAACAGGACACAGTCCCTGCCCACAGAGAGTACACAGTCTAGTGAGAAAACTTGGTAATCATAATGCATAATGGTAAGTGCTGTGGTAGAGTCATGGAAGTTTAGAAAAGGGTATGTCGTCTTTTTAACTTATTTCAGCTCAGATGTTAAAGCTGCTCACCTTAGTCCTAAATCTTTAAACCAAGCTGACCCACAATGTACTGGTCACCTTAAAACTAATTAAAACAAGTCTCAGGTTCCATTCACAAATACTGGACCCATTCATTTACAATACTTCAGTATCTGTCTTTCCACCTTTATTTTTGCTTTCTCTTCCCTGTGTCACAGTCATCGTGAGCTTAGAGGTAGAACTCAGAATTCTCCAGCACTGACATTCAGTGTGTGTCTCCCAGGATGTGGCCTGCATTCACCCTTTTTTTCCCTGGCAACTTTTAACACATTGCCCACTGGACCTGCTCTGGTCCCAGGGGCTCAGACCCAGTGGCCTGACTGGTGCTCAGTCCATGAGAGATGACAATGGCAATATACCTTCATGATATCTCAAATTCCCATGGAATCAACCAGGTTGGTGCTTAATTAAAAACAATTGGCCTTGGCACCCTTAGTATGAGAAATATCTATTTATCCATTGGTTCCATTTGATTTTCACTGCTTTTCCTTAATCCAGGCTCTCTCCTTTCCTTCATTTTCTCCCCTGACAATCTAATTTGTACATGATTTTCCATATACAATGTTTTTTTTTTCTTTTGAGATGGAGTCTTGCTCTGTTGCCCAGGCTGGAGTGCAATGGCTTGATCGAGACTCACTGCAAACTTCGCCTTCCAGGTTCAAGCGATTCTCCTGCCTCAGCCTCCCGAGTATCTAGGACTGGAGGCACATGCCACCATGCCCAGCTAATTCTTGTATTTTTAGTAGAGATGAGGTTTTAACACGTTGGTTAGGCTGGTCTCGAACTCCTAACCGTGTGATTTGCCCACCGCAGCCTCCCAAAGTGCTGGTATTACAGGTGTGAGCCACCATGCTGGCCTCCACATACATGTTTTTAAAGTACTGTGTTGGGTACATCATTTTCCAGGCAAAAGTCTTCCAGGTTTCTTTATTGCCTACCCAACAAAATCCAAGTTCATTACCAATCAAGGCCCTCCATAATTGGACTCAAACTTTCCCCATCTTATCTCACAGCATACTTGTATACAGCCATGACCTGTCTACTCATGGAGCCCATAACCTGCACATGCTTTCCCACCTTCTGCTCTGCGCTCTCCCCCGCCAGGCATGGGATTCTCCCCTTCATTCACTGAGACCATGCCTTCAAGGCGCAGGCTAACTGAGACCATGCCTTCAAGGCGCAAGCTAACTGAGACCATGCCTTCAAGGCGCAAGCTAACTTTCTCCTCCGTCTTTCCCACTGTGGCCCACAAATCTCTGCCTACTCTGAAGTAGTAGCCCCTTGGTCTGTATTCACTAGCAATGAGTCATATCCTTACTTCTTTGATAACGTCTCTTGCAATGCAGTCCTTATTGTTTTATTTTTCTGATTTTCACAGCACTTTTGTGAAAATACTGCTTATACTGCTATTGATCCTTCTGTCACCTATGTCTTCTCCCATGGGCTATGTCATGAACCTGTGCAGTGGGAGAGCACAGACTTTGGAGTCAGGTATGGGTTTTATGCCAGCTGTCTTATTGATATGTGACTTTGAGCAAGCCACTTATTATGCGGCCTTAGCTTCCTTATATATAAAATGGGGATAATCACTATCTCATAGGACTGTTGTGAAAATCAGATAAGACAGCATGTGTGAAATTGCTTAAGGGTACATGGCACATACTATTTTTCCCTTGTTTTGTCCCACATAGAGCTTTATACATAGCATGGTTTGCAAATCTATTAATTTTGAAACAATATGTCTATAATTACCTTGAACGATGAACAATCAGAGAATACCCGTTTCTACAATACACATTAGTGCCATAAAACACCTAGAAATCATGGGTACATTGCATCCTTCTAAATGCATAAATGAATTTGCAAAAGGAAAAGAAAAAGGGAAGGAAATGCTCAGCGTCCACAAGTGGAGTGTGAGCTGATAAAAGGAGCTGCAAGGAGCATCTGATACTTCGGCGGTCTTCGGGGGCAAGGCTGTCAATTCGGGGTTTCATTGCTCATTCAGGAACAAGACCTCAACCTGAGAAGCCTGCATAAGCCAATACCCTTTAAAGGCACATTTGGGAAAACTCTGCTTAACTGTAAAGGGCTCTGGGTAGGAAAAAATGTTTTCCTTCTGAGAAATTATAATAAGCATCCAATTGTAACTTATGCCCATAGTGGGTATTATACCATAAGGGTTTGAGGTTCAAAAACTTTTTTTAAGACAGGGTGTCACTCTGTTGCCCAGGCTGGAGCACAGTAGCATGATCAATGCTCACTGCAACCTTCTCTTCCTGGGCTTAAGCAATCCTTCTACCTCAGCCTCCCAAATAGCTGGAACTACAAGCATGTGCCACCATGCCTGGCTAATTTTTGCAGTTTTTCTAGAGGTAGGGTTTTACCATGTTTTCCAGGCTGGTCTGGAACTCCTGAACTGAAAGGATCTGCCCACCTTGGCCTCCCAAGGTACTGGGATTACAGGCATGAGCCACCACACCCAGCAAAGTTCTAATTTATTCTATTTAAGTGTGGAGGAGGTCATCTCCAATAATTCTACATAAGAAACAACTTGAGCTGATAACAAGGTTGGCAGAAGCAAGTGCAAAATATTTTTGAAGAGATACTCTTAACCCATGCTGCACAGAAATTCCATAAACTTCATCAAGCATAAACCCACACATTAAAACTATCACACACACACACACACACACACACACACACACACACACAACTATGAAACACACAAAGAAACAATTTCACAGGAAAGAGCAGACATAAAAAAAAAATAAGCAAAGCAGCAACCACCAAAGCACCAGAATTAGACCCCCAAGTTAGCAATATTTGCTGCAATGGCTGGACCCAGGCCTATCTTCAAGGAGCACTCAGTCAGGCTGGGAAACAATTCATTAACAGTCTGAGGCAACACAGCCAAGACCCAATTCAAGAATGGCCTGGGTTCCACAGGGCAATGAGAATCTGCGGTTCAGCAGTCAGAATGCCACTTTCCTTAGAAAACAACGTTTTACCCGGTAGATCACACAGGCTTTTGGAATCCACAAGATGGAACCTCTTGAGGACACTGAGGCACAGTTTTCAGCACAAGTTTGTGCTCCATAATCACTGGCTAAATGAATCACAAACGAATAAATGAGGTATCTAAATCTGACCCACGTTCTGGTATTATAGAACATGAGGCCAACGAGTGAAGAGAAAGGAGGAGAAACAAATATTATTGTATTGCCAAGGCACAAGCCCTGCTGTCTGGAAATCTTTTAAATAAATACAGTTTGCATCAGACACTCTTCCACCTGCCCACTGTAGATACTGGAGATTATCTCACTGATCCTAAACCCAGGAGTCACTGAGGCTGTCCGATACCTAAATGTCCCCTGCTCTGAATGCTCATCTTCTCAGTGCTGGGATCTTAGCTCCATGTTCTTGGAAAGCAGTTAGAATGAGGATCAGGTTAAGATATGAACAGCTATTCACCCCTCAGAGACGTCTGCAATTCCAAAGGATTCTTGTTCTCCCTAAATGAGTCTAATTCATGTGACAAAGTGAAATAAATGTATTGCAGCTATTTGGTCATGATGGGCTAGCACTGAAAACCTTTGCCCAGGCTCACCTTGCCTGAAGACCGTCCTTGGGGCCTTCATTCATTCACTCATTCATTCAGTAAAGTTTATGGACTGCCTGCTTCTGTTTCAGGCCCTGGAGAGGCAGCAATGAACAAGACAGTATAGCCATGCTCCCACGGAGTTTTCATTCTAGGCAAGTGGACAGATAATAATGAAAGCAAACACATGGATAAGATATATGCAGAGTGACACATGCTACTCAAAACAACAACAAAACAGGGATAAGTAAGAGAGAGCCGTCCTCTTTCCTCTCATTAAAATCAAAGTATGGATGCCTTTTTATTGCTCCTCCATCTTTTTTTTTTTTTTTTTGAGCTGGAGTCTATCACTCTGTCACCCAGGCTGGAGTGCAATGGCACGATCTCAGCTCACTGAGACCTCCGCCTCCCAGGTTCAAGTGATTCTCCTTCCTCAGCCTCCCGAGTAGCTGGGATTATAAGTGCATGCCACCACACCCGACTAATTTTTGTATTTTTAGTAGAGATGGGGTGTCGCCATGTTGGCCATGCTGGTCTCAAACTCCTGACGTCAGCTGGTCCACCCATCTCAGCCTCCCAAAGTGCTGGGATTACAGGTGTGAGCTACCACATCCAGCCACTCCTCCTGTGTTTTTGTCTTTCCTACTACCTCTGTTGAACCCACAGTTTAATTTTTCAAAGCTTCTTGTTTTTTGAGCTTCCTCTCTTGGTCGCCAAGTGTCTCTCAGAGACTCAGGGGGAGAGGAGTGAGTGTATGGAGGTGTTGAAATATTTGTAGAAATGTCTTAACTTGCAATAATAACTGCCATCACACAGTCTGATTGCTTAGTGCTTCACTCACACATGCTCCAGCAAAGTTCTTTCTCTGTTTTAAGGCTCTGCTTATCGGTGGACTCATCTTTGCCCCCCTATTAATTCCAGCATAGAAAAAGAGGTTTCCCCACATGTAACCTTTGGAAACAAAGGCAGAGCTTGAGCAGTGATTGAGGCAATGATTAAGCAGCAAAAATAAAACATGAGCTTGCATTCACCTCTGCTGGTGGTGGCCTGGGCTTCTTCCTGGAGACTGTTCACAAAGGATCTTGATAAGGCAAAAACTCCTTTTTAACAGCAAGAGGACACTGTGAAGTGTGGGGAGGACCACATTATGTTGGTGATGGATGAGTGGAGCCCTCTCCGCTGAGTGTGCCGGGCTGGAACCGATCCATTAGAGAGAGCTGAATCTGCGCAGAGATCTCAGCAGCTCTGGCTGCTGAAAAAGAGAAGCCTCCTCTCTCTGCCTCCTCAGAGGGCTGCTTTCCTGGAGAAGCTACCTGGCATCTGTGTAGTGTTTAGAAACTGCAGGAGTGATTGCTCCTCCTCCTCTCCAGCTGGCAGCCCTTGGGGTGCGAAGCATCAATCCAACCCAGAGCTCTCGTGCTGCAAGCTTCCCTGTTGTCCTGATCACAACAGTCCACAGTTTTCAACATTACGGAAGAAAAAGAAGTCTTTTATACTTGAGGAGAGCTTAAACTTTCTCCCTGTGCAGAAAAGAAAAGAAAAGAAAAGAAAAAGATCCAATTTTTAAATGGTTTTCCTCATAGAATCCTTTGACATATTAATTCCAGGTCTTGGTCTATAGCTTGAGAATAAAAATACCAACAAATCAGTGTCCCTTGGGAAGTACTTCTCTCCATCTCTGCCAAATCTGTCTGTCCCTGTCGCTGTCTCTGTTCCCTCTCACACATCCCTCCCACCCTCTCTGTGTTTTGTTTTGTTTTGTTTTGAAACAGGGTCTCTGTCACCCAGGCCGGAGTGTAGTGGCTCTGTCACAGCTCACTGCAGCCTCAACTTCCTGGGCTCAAGTGATCCTCCTACCTCAGCTTCCCAAGTAGCTGGGACAACAGGTGTGTGCCACAACACTCAGCTAATTAATTCACTTTTCTTTCTTTCCTTTCTTTTTCTTTCTTTCCTTCTTTTCTTTCTTCTTTCTCTCTTTCCTTCCTTCCTTCTCTTTCCTTTCTTTCTTTTTCTTTTCTTCCTTCCTTCCTCTCTCTCTTTCTCTCTCTTTTATAAAGATAGGGTCTCAATATGTTGCCTGAACTGGTTTCAAACTCTCAAGTGATCCTCCCATCTCAGTCTCCCAAAGCACTGGGACTACAGGCCTGAGCTACTGTGCCCGGCCTCCCCTCTACGTTGAACCCACAGGTTTCTGCTCATTCTATTCCATGTATTCGCCCCTACTCTCTGCCCCCACCATCCCTGTTCACATGCTCAACATCTCCCACTAGTGCAATCAGCCTCCTAACAAGCATTCATCTCTGTGCCTTTATATGGGTTTTTAAAAAGTCTGTCCTCTTCACTGTCTTGGCTTATTATGATGTTGGTCAGCAGTTCCTTATTACCTACAGTACAGGGTCCAGGTATCTTAACATGACATAAACAACATCGGTCTACTCGTTTATTTCTGCTTCCTGCACATACTCTTCTCACAGTTGAAGCACCCTATTTAAAGGATCTCAAATGCTCAATTGCAGTCTCTAGTTTTTGAACATGCTATGCTGCTGTTCTTTCTAGGTAAGCTTCTATTCAACCTTCAATGCCCAGATTAGAAACTTTGGAAATTTGAGAAAGACATCAGGCTTCTGGGATTGTGTTGTTATTGTAACACTGTATTGCGTATCTATTTCAACATAATGAATTGTATGAAAACGCAGTGGCTTAAAACAACAAACATTTATTAGCTCACAGTTTCAATAGGTCAGGAATCTGGGAGTGATTTAGCTGGTGGTTCAGGCTTACAGTATCCTATGAGGTTGTAAACAGGGCAACAGTAGGAACTGCAGTCATCTAAAGGCTTGGCTGCTGCTAGAGGATCCACTTTTAAGCTCACTAAAGTGGCTTAGCAAGAGACCTCTGTTCCTTGCTTGGCTGTTGGCTGGAAGCCTCAGTTCCTTATCAGCTGGGGCTTTTCTTATGACAGGGCGGACATCTTCCCTAGAATGTATGATCCAAGAGAGAGAGAGGCAGGAACCACCATGTCTTTCAGGACCTAGATTTGGAAGTGCCATGTCGTCACTTTTACCGTATTTGATTGGTCAAACAGTGGGGTGGGAGAGCACACGGGGCAAATACCAGGAAGCCAGGATCATCACTCAAAATTCACAAGACCCCAGGCTCAAATTTTGGTTCTTACTTGCTGGCTGACCATAGGTAAGTTATTTAACCTCTCTGAGCCCTGATTTCCACATCTGTAAAATCTGAATGATAGGATTGACCTGATGGGTTGATGTTGAACCTAAAAAGGTAATTTACATTAAGCACTTGGCTTGTAGTGAGCATTTAGTAAATGTTAGCAATTATTATGTGGATAACAGTTCACAGCCCCCTCAGACCAGTGGCCCCAGGGGTGCTCCCATGTAGTCTGTAATGCTCTTACCTGACATTACTCTCCACCTGGGTACTCACTCTTAGATTCAGACGTGTTTAGACCTTCAAATACAGGGCCTCTGTGCCCGTCTCCTTCATGAACTGTGTCTCTTTGCACAGTCTCAGGCTTCTCTAACAATATTAAGCTTTAATCCCATTCTTCCAGATCCCAAAGATGTGAATGAGATCATATGTGCATCCTTAAATTAAAACTCCAAGTTTAGCTTATTAACTCCATCTGCTTCGACCTTGGGGCCTCATCCCCACTGGAATTGTTTTTGTGTCATTCTCATTCATCAGCAGTGAGTGGTTGCTCCTTGTTAGGCCTAGGCTTGGTGCCAGTGATGCCAAGATACAGAAGACAGGGACACAGCCCTTTAGAATCTTAGTGTTGTTTCATAGCATCTATTTTCTCTGGATATGTCTTTCTTCTCATCCTTGCTTGAAATGCAGTTTTATTACTAACAACCACCAATTCTTGAGCACTAGCTTCATGTCAGAGTATGCTCATGTCATCCCTCTGCCATTCCTGCAAAGTGGGTATTACCCTTCTCCCCATTGCTTCTCCACCCTGGAAACAGAGGTCTTCTTATTTAGTACAGAGATTTCTGACTCTGAATCTTTCTTGAGCTCTTTCCAAAATGACAAGTTGCCAATGTCAACTTGGCACATCACTTCCAGTCATGTCACTGGTCCCTGAGAGACATGCATGCTAATCGGCCGGTGTTTGTCCAAAGGGTGACAGGGCCCCTTCACGTCTCTGGTTTCCACAGTAACTATGCAGCTGGCCATTCACTCCCGGCTCCAGTCCACTTTCCAACAAAGAAGAAATGAACATATTAATTGAAACCCTAACCCCTTCAGCTTTCTACTTAAGACTTCAAAGTTGCCAGAAAGTCCTTCCAGATCTCATTTGCCTGAATAATTCTTTCATAGGTTGGTCCCTAACCCCACTCAAGTCTCCCACCCAAGTATACTCTCTGCCCTCCTTTGTTCTACTCTATGCCCTGGGAGCCTGGCCCCTCTGAAGCATCACTACTTTTTTGCCCTCTGGTTCCCTTTGGGTTCAGACAAAGGTAGGCACTGGCTAAAGATCAAAGGGCAGCAGGAGAAGGAGACTGAAGTATTTCTTCTTTCCTGATTCCTCTCTGCTTGTGTGCCATGTCTCTGGTGATAGTTGTGTCCCTGGTGGTCACGGTTCCTGCCAGGGTGGGTGGGAGGGAGGTAACTCCTCTGAGTCTTTAGCTCTTACTTGGCCCAGAAACAATCTTTCTTCCCTTGTCCTTTCATGCCTAGGGGTGCTAATGCCTTCCAGCTGATGCAAATGATGCCCTATACTAGGCTATTGTCTCAGTTCCATGAAATTGCAAAATGTATTATTGACTGTCACGGTTTTCTCAACATTAATTCTGATCAAGGAACATGTTTCACAGCAAAGTAAGTGAGGCAGTGGGTCTCACCCATACCCATGGGATCTGCTATCTCAATCTTGTAAGAAGCAGCAGGCCAGAGAGAATGGTGGAATGGAACAGCCTGCTGAAGACCTACTCATCACACCAGCTGAGAGACAACACTGTGAAAATTTGGGTGCTGTTTTACAGGTTGCAGTATACACTTTGAATCAGCATATGATATATGTTGCTGTTTTGCCCACAGACAAAATGCAGAGGTCCAAGTATCAAGAGGTAAAAGCAGAAATGGCTCCTCTCACCTATTGACCTACTATCTCACTTATAGAACTTTGTTTGGATGTCTCGTTGGTCTGAGTACCCAAGGGAAGAATGCTTCCGTCAGGGGACACAAGCCATTCAATTGAACCCTTATGGGCTCCTCAGGCCACTAAACTGAAAGGCAAAGAAAGAAGTTATTCTGCCTGCTGGGGTGGTTAGTTTTGATTACCAAGGAGAAACTGGATTGCTGCCATACAAGGAGGGCATGTAGGGCTGTCTGGAACCCAGGGGATGTTTGGGGATGCCTCTTAGCACTTCCCTGTCTACTAGTAATACTTAATGGAAAAAAAGGCAGAACCAGAAAGACCCCAGCCCTTTAGAAATGAAAGCTGTGATCATTCTGCCAGGTAAAGAACCCACATCAACTGATGTCCTGGCAGAGGACAAAAGAAGGAAATGTGGAAAGAATAGTGGAAGAAGGAAATTATAAATATCAACTCTGCTGGTGATCAGTTACAGAAACAAGGACGGGGAGGAAGGCAGCAAATCACACTGCCATGTGTGTACCTGTGCAACAATCTTGCATGTTCTTCACATGTACCCCAAAACCTAAAATGCAATTAAAAAATAATAATTAAAAAAACAAAAAAAAAACCTGTGGATGTTTTTTTCCTTACATGTTATTTACACATGTATTGTTATACAAATGCTCATGTCTTCTCTCTGTTTCTTCCTTTCCTTATGATTTACAATTTATTTACTTACCGGTGGTGATGAACTTAACATGTAGTCTTTAGTAGAGTGAAACACTAAGAGCCAAACGAAGAAAGTCTGAAGGAAGATGGGAACAGTCAACTGTGTTAAAAGTGCTTTCTTCATTTCCATACCTGCGGAGGGGCTCACGAGTCCCCTTATCTGGGAAGCTCCTTTGACATCCTTTGACCAGCAACTTTACCAGCCAGCCAAAGCTACCTTTAAGGATTTTCTTAAGTACTTCACAAGCATACGCTCATTCAGCACAACACTTTTTAATTTCTATGTGAGATAGCAATTGTGACTCCAGTTTGCACATTTGAGAGCTGAGGTTTACAATATTGAAGACACACACTCAAGTTTATTATCCATGGAGCTATCTGATCTAAACCAGGTCTATATGAGCCAATGTCCTGTTTTTCATTGCCTCATACTTGATTTGTTTCTTATTTTTCACTAAGGTAAATACTACTGATATAAATACCTTATACAAAATTAAAATTTAGCCTGTAGATCACAGAACATTCAAATGGGACTGTAGCTAAATGTTCAGATGAGGCTGATATTCACATCACCCAGAGACAGATACTGTGATTGTCATCTGGAAATAACACAACTACTTTTGGAATTTTGTGTCTTTTTTTCTCTGGGAGAGGTAAAAGTATCTTCATTTGTACAAAGGTTAGTTGCATGTTGATAGGCAGAGGCGTAAAACTATATTTTTGTATGGAAGTTCAAGTGTGCATAAAAGGGTGTACATGAGTGATGAGGGGCCAAAGGGGTAGACTGGACCAAATAGTCAGTTATGATTTCTCAGCTCCAAACCCATTTTATTTATAACTACATTTTAAAATTCTAAAACTGGTCAGGCACTGTGGCTCATGCCTGTAATCCCAGCACTTTGGGAGGCTGAGGCAGGCGGTTTACTTGAGGTCAGAAGTTCAAGACTAACCTGGCCAACATGGTGAAACCCTGTCTCTACTAAAAATAAAAAATTAGCTGGGTGTGGTGGCGGATGCCTGTAATCACAGCTACTCAGGAGGCTGAGGCAAGAGAATCCCTCGAACTCACAAGGTAGAGGTTGCAGTGAGCCAGGATCACACCACTGCACTCCAGCCTGGGCGACAGAGTGAGACTCTGTCAATCAATCAATAAAATTATAAAACAGACTCCAATAATCAATTCTCTCCCCCTTCTCTCCCATTTTTTCTCTCTCTATATCATAACTAACAGATTTATTCCAATAATTCTCATTAAAATTTTTTTTGAGATGATGTTATTCTGTTATCCAGGCTAGAGTGCAGTGGTGTGAACATAGTTTACTACAGCTTCAACCTTCTGGGGTCAAGAGAACCTCCTGGCTCAGCCTCCCATGCAGCTGGGACCACAGGTGCTCACCACCACACCTAGATAATTAAAAAAATTTTTTTTATAAAGACAAGGTTTTATTGTATTGCCTAGGCTGGTCTTGAACTCCTTACCTCAAGCAATCCTCCCTCCTTGGCCTCCCAAAAGTGCTGGGATTATGGCTGTGAGCCATTGCATCTGACCTAAAAGAAAAAATTAAAACAAAACAAAACAAAACAAAAACAATGCTTGATTTATTAAACATTATCTTTTTTTCTGGAAATCTTAGTTTCATGAATATCACAAGGTTACCAATTTTCAATGTATGGCTAAAATTGATGGTAGATTAATTTATGAACATGCTAGTAACATAACAGAATTTAATAATCTGTTTCATTTTCCAGGTAGTTCTAACATTTTATTATTGTTGTTGATCATTAACCCCTGGCTATAAATAACCACAAACTCCATAGTTAAGATGATGTCAGGACTCTCAGACTAAGAATAAAAGACACATTTTGGGATATAAATGAAAATTTAAGAGAATAAAATGTTCAAAAGAGAAAAATCATTGTTTTGAGAAAGGGACAAAGAAGCCGGACAAGATATAAACTTTACCAAACACTCAAAACATTCATTTAATATTGGGCTTTATAATACATGATGTTTCTTTAGTCTTTCAATTTATCTTTCTAATTATAATTCTAGATTGACAGCAAAAATATTTAATATTCTCCGAGGAAATACCCAGCTCAGGTGAGACAAGGGCAGAGCAATGAAACTAAAGAGGACTGTGGGAAATGAGGGAGATTGTATTAGTTCATTGCACACTGCTATTAAGAACTGCCTGAGATAAGGTAGTTTATGAAGAAAGGAGGTTTAATTGACTCACAGTTCCACATGGCTGGGGAGGCCTCAGGAAACTTACAATCATTACAGAAGGTGAAGGGGAAGCAAGCAGCTTCTTCACAATGCATCAGGAGAGAGACAGTGAGGGAGGAAGTGCCACACTTTTAAGCCATCACATCTCATGAGAACTCACTCATGATCATGAGAACTGCATGGGGCAAAATACACCATGATCCAGTCACCTCCCACCTGGTCCCTCCCTAACATGTGGGGATTGAAATTTGAGATGAGATTTGGATAGGGACACAGAGCCAAACCATATCAGAGATAGTCCAGGGGTGGGCATAAGGTTGGCTTGGCCTTGACACATTCTGGAAATCCTTGGATCAATGTGCCCATAGAGGGCTGTGTGGCAGGGAGGAGCGATCCTAGAGGGTCATGAGGTCTGCATGGCACTGATACAACCTGGAGGCAATGAGATCAAATTCCTGGTCCTGATAAGCCCCCAAATCATAATAGTTTACATGCTTTGGGGTCTTTCTGGACTGTGCTTTTTAATATCTCAAAACCTTTTCACATACATGACCTCATTTGAGCCTGATACAGACTAGTAAGCTAGGCAAGAGCTGGTTCTTCTCTATCCAGGTGAGGAAAGTAACAGTCAGGAAGAGAAAGGACAAAACGACTACATGTTAATGCAAAGAAAGGACAGGAAGAAACAAAACAAAGGTAAGGTCTCCGTGGTGATGAAAGAAAAGCACATTGCCCAGGAAGGAAAGTGGACCCCATGGCCCCACTTCTGGACCTGACACCAACCAAGAGACCACCAGGTTGAACACAAGGGTGTGGGTGAAGATGTGTCTGGTCTAAGACATTTGCTGTCCAACTGCTGGTGTTGAACCTCTACCCCTCTTAGTTCCTTAACAATCATGTAGATAAGTCCATTTACATCTTCCACTAATACCAACTTTTACAGTGGCACATGGAAAGGCCCTAAAAAGTATTTGTTACTGTAATGTACTATATAGTAGTGAAGATTATTATGTGAAAGTAATTGTAAACTGCCAAGTGCTATACAAATGTCCGTTATCATTATTATTATGAGGAGTATATAATGATAATGTTGGGTTCTTTCCAACCCAAGAAGTGTTCATTCAGTCTCATCTTTCTTCTTCAGTTTTAGTAGGTTCTCTATCCAGACCCAGAAAATTTTAGTGTTTTTAATATCCTCAGTATAGTACCTTGTCAATGTCTCTTAAAAGCTCAAATAATTTTTGTCTATTTTTTTACTTTCTTCTTATAACACGGCTTCCCCTCCCTTCCCTCCTTGTCCCCCAAAGCTAGAAACTCTAGCAGCCTAGAGAAATCTCCAACTGGCAGGGCTTTTAGAAATAGAGCTAGGTGGCTAGGCACAGTAGCTCAGGCCTGTAGTCTCAGCACTATGTGGGGCCGAGGTGGGCGTATCATGAGGTCAGGAGTTCAAGACTAGCCTGGCCAGGCCGGACGCGGTGGCTCAAGCCTGTAATCCCAGCACTTTGGGAGGCCAAGGCAGGTGGATCACGAGGTCAAGAGATCAAGACCATCCTGGTCAACAAGGTGAAACCCTGTCTCTACTAAAAATACAAAAAATTAGCTGGGCATGGTGGCGTGTGCCTGTAATCCCAGCTACTCAGGAGGTTGAGGCAGGAGAATTGCCTGAACCCAGGAGGTGGAGGTTGCAGTGAGCCAAGATCTCGCCATTGCACTCCAGCCTTGGTAACAAGAGCGAAACTCTGTCTCAAAAAAAAAAAAAAAAAAAAAAAAGACTAGCCTGGCCAACATAGTGAAACCCCATCTCTAATAAAAACACAAAAATTAGCTGGGTGTGGTGATGTGCACCTGTAGTCCCAGGTACTCAGGAGGCTGAGGAAGGAGAATCGCTTGAACCTGGGAGGTAGAGGTTGCAATGAGCCAAGATCACACCACTGCAGTCCAGCCTGGGTGACAGAATGAGACTCTATCTCAAAAACAAGAAAAAAAGGAAGGAAGGAAGGAAGGAAGGAGGGAGGGACAGAGGAAGGGAGGGAGGGAGGGAAGAAAAAAAGAAAGAAAGAGAGTTTAGGTTCACAGTCACAGAAGTGAACAGATGACAGTATTTAGACCCACACTGGCGAGGTCATTTGCCCAGGATCACAGTGGGGCAGCTGTAGTCATGAGTGGAAGTCAGGACTTCCAGCCTAGTGTTCTTTCCACTGAGCAGGGCCCTCTGATGTGTTTTTCCTTTGCCTGTAATGTCAGACCACCCAGCTTCTGAGATTTTATTCTTGGTCATAGTTGCCCCAGTATGGTTCTATGTAGGGGGTTGATCATAATCCTGAAAGACACAATTACAAATATTGAAATCCTGAAAGATCAAAATCCCAAAAACATAATTCTGGAAAAAATAATAAGAAATTATCTATAAAACATTTATTTACATTTTTTGTTTTGTTTTGTTTTGCTTTGTTTGAGATGGAGTTTTGCTCTTGTCTGCCAGGCTGGAGCGCAATGGCATGATCTCGGTTCACTGCAAACTCCACCTCCCGGGTTCAGGTGATTCTCCTGCCTCAATCTCCCAAGTAGCTGGGATTACAGGCATGCACCACCATGCCCAGCTAATTTTTTGTATTTTTAGTAGAGATGTTGGTCCATGTTGGTCAGGCTGGTCTCAAACTCCCAACCTCAAGTGATCCACCTGCCTCAGCCTCCCAAAGTGCTGGCATTACAGGGGTAAGCCACTGCGCCCAGCCTTATTTAATTTTTGAAAGGGGATTTATTTGAGAAACACATAAAAACATGGCAGAGCACTTCAGAGGCCAATATACACAATAAAATAGGCAATAATAACATGCATATCTTTGCAAGCATAAGCACTCAGCTACTGTAACAATAGTCACATGGGCATAACAGTTATGACCAGATGAACTATTTTAATAAAACAATAGGTCAAAAACAAAGTGTATATACGTGTATCACTATGATTGGTAGTTGTGTACACCCAGCTTTATAACTGCAGTCATCTGAAATACTGTGATGGACAATCTGTCTTTTGACAAGATTAATCAAAAACTTCTATAGGTCATCACTGCATCTGCAGTTGCCCAAAGAGGCAAGATCTCAAGAAATTTTGTCTTTCACAAATGCAGATATACAAAAAGGAAATCTCTTCATTTACTGAGGAAGTTTCAACGTTTTTATATTGAGAATCAGGGCAGCCAATAGTGTTACTTTCTGTCTGACACCAAAAGCCTCAGGTCCCAGGTGGCCGCTGGCATTAAGTACTGGAGGCTGGTGAGCCTGGAGGCTGGTCAGCCTGGAGTTCTAATGTCCCAGGCAGCAGAAGAAAAATCTGTGCCATCTCTCAGAGGGAGACCAATTGGCCTTCTATATTTGTTGTCTCCAGATCCTTGGCCAATTGAATGGTATCCACCAATATTAAGGGCAGATCTTCCTCACTGGGTCCACTCAGTCCTCTAGAAACACCCTCGCAGACACACCCAAAATAATGCTTTACGAGGGTTCCAGGCTTGCCTTAATCAGTCAAGTTGATACCTCAAATTAAGTCAACAAATCAATCCCTGTCAACTTGGCACCTACGTCCATCTCCTTAAACCATACTTAATTTCCAAATAAAGACCATAACAGGGTGATAGTTCCACCTAACATGATGCAACTATCCTATAATTGTGATTTTCAGGATTTTAGATGTTAGGGATTTAGTCTTTAGAAATTTTGATCTTTCAGGATTTCAATCTTGGGGATGATGGCATTCATGATTTTGTCTTTTGGGATTATAATTCAAACTCTCTATAACTGTGTTTCCCAGTGACCCTTCTAGGGACACTGTCATGGAAGAAAGTCACCTGGGAATCTTCCAGGCCTTAAGAACAGGGGTTAGTGAGACGCCAAGGATGCACACAGTATCAAACAATAATCCTAAAAGATCTCTCTTAAGGTTCTTGGAAATATCATAGTCTAGCCATGGAATCCTGAAAATTTGCCTGCTTTGAGTTATGTCTAGAGTGGAGAGTCTCAACTGCAGTGGCATTCTCATAGCCACCTGGAGGTCTTTTTCCAAATCTTGATTCCATGGCCTCACTTTGAACTGCTTGAATTCAAATCTCTGGGGGAGAAACCCTGGCATTGGTAGAACTGAAAAGCTCCCAGGTGATTCTAGGATGCAGCCAGGGCTGAGAACTGGAGCTTCAGAATCTAGAGATCACACTAAGTTCTTCACAGAGATCTGGTGTCTTAATTTGTTCATTTCAAAGTCTACAAATCCACTGTTATTCATTCTTGGGAATGGCCTCCTTATCTTAAGCTCAGATAAACACACAGTCTGCTCCAATGGAAGTTTTAGCTGCTCAGCCTCCCAAGTCCACCTTTAGTGTCCATCCCTTAGACAGAGGCCCTTTGTCTCCTGGTGAAGCTCATCATTCCTATGCTGGCTTCCCCCAGCCCGAAATACCCCATCTCTAAATGCAACTCAAATCTGCCTCCTTGCTTTCTACACTAAAAGAGGCCTCCCCAGACAACTGAATATGGTAGACGTTATCCGATGAGGACATGAGACAAACACAGCTCAAGAGACAAATATAGCTCACATCTACTGAATCCTTAATTTGCCCCAATTTCCATTGTATTGTTCATTTATTCATTCATTCATTATTGAAGAATACCTTTTGTAACCAGATTCAGCCTCTTTCCTTCTGAATATCTTGAATGATCCCACATGAGGACCAATATCTTTGCAACCATCAGATAAGTCACCATGCAACTTCCAGTGCTAACATCCAGCTAAGGATTATGCCTGATGAACACATCTGCAAAGCGGCAGCTTTCCATGTCCACTAACTTGCTAACCCTCTCTCCTTTCCCAGTGTCTCTCTCTTCAGAAAGAGAACACCAATGATTTCTCACTGCTTGTTTATATACCACACTGCATGCTTTGACAGAAAGCCCCTGTGAGTCAGCCTAGGTACCAGCATCTGAACTGGTTCTTCCTAAACAAGACATTCCAGATGGCCTTATTCACAAATTTAAGTATGTCAACATTGCTCTGAAAAAGAATGCAGGTATGCTGCCCCAGTACATTCCATACAGAAGTGTGCTGGTCATTTTAGAGCCTGACATTTTCACCTGCTCTGATTTGTGAATCACCTCCCAATAGACAGTGGTTAACTCCCTGACTTCCCATATCTTCAGATGTAAACTACAAATACAAACTCAACTTTAAGCAAAGAATCTGCTCAACAGATTCTAGTGTACAAACTTTGTAGCCAGACTCTCTGGTGTACCTGTACTTCTTTTGGGAAACCTCTAGAAATACTAGAGGCACAGGCCTGAAGAAATGTGAAATAAGTGGTGTGTGGGGATTGCCACTTTCCCCATTGGCAAGCTTGGCAGACATCTCTTTTGCCTTTCCCTGTCTACCTGGATGAGGCTTCAGTCTTGTCAACACTACATCCAAGTGGTCACTATCCTTTGGAGACAGTACAAAAGGGGCCAAACCTATGGCCCAACAGAAGCAGTGGAAGAAAGTATCTTTAGAACTGTACACACCTAGGTTTGGAATTCAACCCTACAGCTCACCAACCTCAGTTTTCTTATTTTGAGATACTACTACCTACTTACCATGGCGAGGTCGTGCAAATTAAATGAGTTAATGTCTGTAAATTATCTAGTATCTTTCCTAGCACAATAAACATAGGGTCCTTTCTCTTTTCTCCCACTGTGGGATATTTTCTTGGAGATGTGATGAGCATTTTGTTAGGTAATTTTAGGGTCTGGGATAGATTAGATCTGTTGGAGTGATAGTATGTGCAGGTAAAAATGGAAGGATTTTCAGAGTTTACAGAGGAAGAGCCCACAGAATCTGGAAATTCTAGCTGTAGAGGGAGGCACCAAAGGTAAGAATACAGGGCGGTGAGGCTACGGTTTTGAAAGATAGGATATGGTAATGAGGGATGGTTACCAAGAAATTAAAGTGCATGACAAGTTTCGAAGAAAATATCAAAGCAGCATACATGGTTGAGCCTAAGTTGCTGGTAAACTAGCTGTAAATTAAGTAAAATTCTTAAACAAGGTCCTCACACCTTCTCTAACTATTTGATCCTTTGTTTTTTTAATGAATCATGAGGGCCCATAGTACAGAGTGGCTATAAAGCAATGACATTAATTGCTCAAAGATACACTTGAGGAAAATCAGTTTTAGTATTTCTGAACGTATCCAATCTGTGGTTAGAAATAAGAAGAACACATATTTTACTCACTGTTGCCAAACCCATCACAAATGGTTAGAATGGTAGAAGGAGAAAGGCCTGGAACTAGGAAAGCAATTCCTCCTGACTAGCCATGTAGCATCCACAGGCTTAGTCTTTTCTTCTGTAAAAGAAGGGGGCGTTTGACCTGGATCAATGATGTGGCAAAATGCTTTTGGTTCTAAGTAACAGAAAAGTTGGTTCATACTAGCTTAAGTAACAAAGGGAAATTACTAGCTCATGCAATCAAAAAGCCCACAGAGATTTGAAAACCTTCAGAGCTAGCTCAAACAACTTGACCAGGAACCAACATTCCCCTCACCATTTCTTGGCTCTGCTGTCTCAGTGTTTCTTCATCTCAGAGAAACTTCGGCAGAGCTTCGTGGTTGCAGAATGGCTTCCAGCTGTTCCCTGAGGCTACATGCCCTCATTCATCTTTTTAAAGAAATATTTGTGCCCATATTATCAGCAGAAGTCCTGAGATTTACTATAACCACACCCTCTTAGGTCACATGTCCATCCCTGAACCAATCACGGGGTCAGGGGATGGAACGTGATGATTGATCCAGCTTAGGTTATGTGGTGCCAGGTCCATTCTCATCGCTGAAGGTGGATTCTCCATAACTGTATGGATTCCCATATGCAATTAGGAGGGTTTGGAAGTGAGAAGGAGAGAAGGAAAGGTGCAGAGTCAAGCAACCCATTTTATTTCTTTTTTAAAATTTTTAGGTTCAGGGGTACATGTGCAGGTTTGTTACATAGGTAAACTCGTGTCATGGGAGTTTGTTGTACAGACCATCACCCAGTACCAATTAGTTATTTTTCCTGATCCTCTCCCTCCTCCCACCTTCTACACTCTGATAGGCCTCGGTGTGTGTTGTTTCCCTCTATGTGTTCTCATCATTTGACTCCCACTTATAAGTGAGAACATGCAGCATTTGGTTTTCTGTTCCTGCATTGGCTTGCTAAGGATATGGTCTCTAGCTCCATCCATGTCCCTGCAAAGTACATAATCTTGTTCTTTTTTTATGGCTGCATAGTACTCCATATATACATCAAAAAAAAAAAAAATCCAGTCTACCATTGATGGGCATTTAGGTTAATTCCATGTCTTTGCTATTGTGAAAAGTGCTGCAATGAACATACACACATGCATCTTTAAAACAGAATAATTTTTATTCCTTTGGGTATATTACTCAGTCATGGGATTGTTGGGTTGAATGGCATTTCTGTCTTTACATCTCTAAGGAATTGCCACACTGTCTTTCACAATGGTTGCACTAATTTACACTCCTACCAACAGTGTATAAGTGTTCCTTTTTCTCCACAACCTTGCCAGCATCTGTCATTTTTGAACTTTTTCATAATAGCCATTCTGACTGGTGTGAGATGGCATCTCATTGTGGTTTGATTTGCATTTCTCTAACAATCAGTGACATTGAGCTTTTTTCATATGATTGTTGGCCACATGTATGTCTTCTTTTGAAAAGTGTTCACGTCCTTTGCCCACTTTTTAATGGGGTGATTTGATTTTTCTTGCAAATTTAAGTTTTTTACAGATGCTAGATATTAGACCTTTGTCGATGAAGAGTTTGCAAAAAAAATTCTCCTATTCTATAGGTTGTCTGTTTACTCTGTTGATAGTTTTCTTTGCTGTGCAGAAGCTCTTTAGTTTAATTAGGTTCCATTTATCAATTTTTAGTTTTGTTGAAATTGCCTTTGGCATTTTTGTCATGAAACCTTTGTCTGTGTCTATGTCCTGAATGGTATTGCCTAGATTGTCTTCCAGGTTTTTACAGTTTGGGATTTTACATTTAAGTCTTTAATCCACCTTGAGTTAATTTTTGTCTATGGTTAAGGAAGAGGTCCGGTTTCAGTCTTTTGCATATGGCTAGCCAGTCATCTCAGAACCATTTGTTGAATAGGGAACCTTTTCCCATTGCTTGTTTTCATCGGATTTGTTGAAGATCAAATAGTTGTAGGTGTGAAGTCTTTTTTCTGAGCTCTCTGTTCTGTTTCATTGGTCTATGTGTCTGTTTTTATATTGGTACCATGCTGTTCTGGTTGCTGTAGCCCTGCAGTATAGTTTGAAGTCAAAAGCAATCCATTTGCAAGGGCTTACCTTTTTTGGGGGATGAACAGAGTCCCAATATATAAATACATACAAATGTTTTACTAGCAGATACAGAAATTGGGGTTTATAGCCCTGTTTTATGTCACTTTTAAATGACCTGCTTAGAAACCTAGTGCTTTAGGGGACAGGGATTAGGATCTCTTTGGATCCCTCCAGCTTTATTGTTTGCTATTGCTTGATAAGCAAATATCTACTAGGACAATGTGTGTTCATGTCTACTGTCTCCAGGCACTTCTGCAGGCTTGTGCTATTTATCCTGTGTACAGCTTTATGAACAAAGTAGAACATTAATTCTATTAAAAATACCCTTCTTAATGCAAAGACTTATCAGTATCCAACATCATTTGTCAAGGTTGTAAATATTTACCTAAGTTTCTGATAAAGACCAGAGCAACAAAGCCCCAGACCAGCACAAGTAGCTAACAAAGCTGACCAACACTAGGGAGAGATTATGTGAAAGGAGAGGGGAAAAAGGAAGGCTTTTTTTTTTTTTTTTTTTTTTTTCAAATAAACAGTGATCAGAAGTTTGGTTTCCAAAGTCCTGGAGAATTAATTAAATATCGTATTTACTTTGAAAGTTAGGTGGAAAGCATTTTAAACTTTTCTGAAAATATTGAAAGTTCCCTTAATAAGAGCTTTGGCATAAAATCTGAAATACTTAAAAAATTAGTATTTTAAATTATGGTAAAGTACACGCAACATAAAACTTACCATCTTAACTATTTTTAAGTGACATTTTCAATGGCATTAAGTACATTTACATTGTTGTGCAACCAGTACCACAGTTCATCTCTAGAACTCTTTTCACTTTGCAAAACTTACACTCTATACCAATAAACAGGAATATTCCTCCTTCCCTCCAGCCCCTTATTGCCATCATTCTACTTCCTGTCTCTTGAATTTGATCTAGATATCTCATATAAGTAGAGTCATATAGTATTTGTCTATTTTCTGAATGGTTTATTTCATTTAGCATAATGTCCTCAAGGTTTATCCATGTTATAGCATGTGTCAGAACCTCCTTCTTTTTTCTTTTTTTGAGACAGAGTCTCGCTTTGTAACCCAGGCTGGAGTGTAATGGAGCAATCTCGGCTCACTGCAACCTCCACCTCCCAGGTTCATGCAATTTTCCTGCTTCAGCCTCCCAAGTAGCTGGGATTCGAGGTGCCCACCACCACACCAGGCTATTTTTTTGTGTGTGTATTTTTAGTAGAGATGGTGTTTCACTATGTTAGTCAGGCTGGTCTCAAACTCCTGACTTCAGGTGATCCACCTGTCTCAGCCTCCCAAAGTGCTGGGATGATTGGCTTGAGCCACTGCGCCCGGCCCAGAATCTCCTTCCTTTCTAAGGCTGAATGACAATTCATTGTTTGTACATCCCACACTGTATTTATCCATTCATACACTGACGGACACTTGGGTTGCTTCCACCTTTAGCTATTGTGGATAATCTGCTATGAACACAGATATACAAATATCTTGGAGATCTTGCTTTCAATTCTTCTGGGTATATACATACTTAGCAGTGAAAATGCAAGATCATATGGATGAAACGTTTTTTATGGCACAGTTTTGTTTTGTAAAATTCTTAAATATATGTCCTGAAGTAGCAGATACTTGCAGACTGATAATTTGGTGGTTTCGCTTTATAGCTTAACAATAGGTATAAAAGAGAAAGCAACCAGGCAAAACTTTTTATGAGATCAAGTGGCTTCTTTCCTCTTCATGGAGATGTAAGCGAATAAGGGTTTGATTGTGTTCTAGGCTTGCATTTGTGTAAGTCTTACAATCATAAAATCAAGTGTAAGGGATCCATAGTCTAGCTCAGGTTTAACTCGATGCACAGGTCCAGGAAAACAACGCCATGCTTCAGGAATGAAACAAAGAGGAGCTTCTTCAGCGGTCAGGGAGAGACTGCTGGGCTACCCAGATGTAACCTATTTTTGCTTGTCTAGCCCACAGACTTCCTTTTCTGTCCAGATAGACATAACGACAATACGAAACACATCTCCATTTCTTCCTCAGTGGAGAAAATAAAAGCCTCTCCTTGTGAATATGCTTTCATTATTTGAGAGTTATTTGCATTAAAGGTTCCAAATGCAGTCAAATGTAATTTCTTAGAAACAATATTTCTTAAAGGGAGTTATGTGTTCCTTGAAATTTGCACCAGCTACTAAAACAATTGTGCTTTCAAACCAATAAATGTGGTATTAAATGTCTTACAACTCTATCAACTTTGCTGAAAAAAATAAAGCCAGCATTTATTTTTTGCACATAAAACAGCAGTAACTCAAGCACAAGCCTCATATTGTATTCTGAGTTGTGACACACAATAATTGGTATTGGAGTACTTGGAGAGAAAGAGTTTGTATCTCTCTGCAATGAAGAAAGGACGCACTCTGGGTCAGGGCTATTTGTCCCTGAAAAAGCTGGGAATGTTTCGGATGTGGTAACCAAGACACTGTCTCGTTCACACACACTCATTAATAGCATCACCTTTCATTCGTTGGGTAACAACAGATAATGAAAATTAATCGAACAAAACCCCTTTTGACATAGTCTTCAACAGTGATGTCATAGACCATTGAATATGCAATGCTTTTTGCTCCACAGACTTCTTTCAGGCTGTAAGTGCTGTACCCTCCCAGGATGATTTGTGAATCAAGGACTAGGTTGGTTTTGCTGGAACAAAGTCATGGCTCACCCCTATAATCCCAGCACTTTGGGAGGCCAAGGCAGGGGGGTCAGGAGTTTGAGACCAGGCTGGTCAGGATGATGAAACCCTGCCTCTACTAAAAACAACAACAACAACAACAACAACAACAAATTAGTTGGGTGTGGTTGTGTGTGCCTGCAATCTCAGCTACGTGGGAGGCTGAGGCAGTGAGAATCACTTGAACCCAGGAGGCAGAGATTGCAGTGAGCTGAGATCTGCCACTGTACTCCAGCCTGGGTGACACAGTGGGACTCAGTCTCAAAAATAAAAAAAATTTAAAAAAGACTAAGGATGTTAAATATCTTGCAGAATGTCTTTCAGAAGCCCGAAGTCCCTGCTACTTTAGACTCTCTTACCTAAACATTTCTATGTTATCATCTTGTAACCTATGATTCCACCAAAGATAGAAGATTCTAAAGAAGATGATGAATGAGTAGCTCTTTCCCTACTCTGCCCTGTCTCTTTCTTTCTCCTTCTTCCCAGGGGCATCTCTTTCTCACCTGTCATACGTTGCCATCATCCTCTTGTGTACGCATGTGGTATATGTATCATTGCCATCTGTGGAGCCAAGATGGCCAAAGAGCATTCTTGTCTCTGGTTCTTCCCTTCTAGTACAGTTAGGGCCAACCTTTAGTGTGCACAAGACTCCCTGCTTTAAATGCAGATTACTGGACCGCTCCCAGAGATTCTGATTTACTAGTTCTAGCATGAGACCTAGGAATCTGCATTTTAACAAGCACCATAGGCAATTCTGGATGGGTGGCCTCTTGACCTCACTTTGAGAAGCCATATCTCTGAGTATGACAGCCTGGCATCTCTGCCCAAGCCTGAAGCTCAGTCTCATCAGGGATGGGTTAGTGCCCTTGGACAAGAGCAGCAGTTCCCAAATTTCCACCAGTATGTTTGAGAGCAGCTGCATGTTTCTGTAAACACATTTTGCAGATCATTTTCTGGGGTTAATCATTACAAGGATCTGATTCAGACAGTAAGTTTCAGTCACACTTTTTCATGGCTCAATATAATTAAGGGCGGAAGTTCCTGTGTTGGGTGTTCCACAGTGGCCATGAACCGTGACTGACAGATTGGACAGGCAGAAGTTCCAAACAAAACACCAGCTCCCACAGAGCTTTGTGAGCTGGGAAACTGGCCACTTCCTTTCCTTGGCCTCAGTTTGCTCAAGGGAGCTATGTCTTACCTCTCATAGGTGTTAGAAGATAAATGATTTAAAAAAATTGGTTGAATGACATGCCACCTTTGAGATCCAATGTGAGGATTTAGCAGAAGGCTCTGCCACCACTGTGAAAACTGCTGTCTTCTAAAAATCTCATCTGGAAGAGAAAGAGAGGATTCAGTGTGAAGCACATACTTTGAACCAGATGCCCCACTAGACTCCTTCTCAGCCACTTGGACATTTACTCTTCACAACCCCTTGGGATACAGTAGTGGGTTACTTATTTTCCACCAGGGTACAGGGAACAGAGATTCACAAAGGTTATCCTGGGGGCTTGGTCCACAGAAAAGAGAAACAGGAGGGTAAATAAAAGGTCTAGAGCAGGGGTCTGAAATCCCCAGGCTGCAGACAGATACAGGTCCATGGGCTGTTAGGAACCGGTCCATATAGCAGGAGGTGGGCAGCAGGTGAGTGACTGAAGCTGAGCTCTACCTCCTGTCAGATCAGTGATGGCATTAGATTCTCAGAGGAGTGTGAACCGTATCATGAACTGCACATACCAGGGATCTAGGTTGCATGCTCCTTATGAGAATCTAATATCTGATGATCTGTCACTGTCTCCCCTCAACTCCAGGTGGAACTGTCTGGTTGCAGGAGAACAAGCTCAGGGTTCCCGCTGAGTCCACATCATGGTGAGTTGTATAATTGTATTATATGTTATAATGTAATAATAGAAATGAAGTACACAACAAATATAATATACTTGAAGCCTCCAGAACCACCCCCCGCCCCCAGTTCATGAGAAAATTGTCTTCCATGAAACCAGTCCCTCATGTCAAAAAGGCTGGGGGCTGCTGGTCTAAAGGAGAACCAAGATTTAGGGATCTCAACCCAAGCCCTTTCACTTTGAAAGAGTTATACATTGTAATTGCATAATGAAGTAAGCTGTGAATCAATTCCTCTTGTAAACTCATTACAAGATGGAGTTAAATTTTTCTTTGTCTCTCCTTCTGTAAAAGTTCACATTCTTCTAGGAGAATTCACTGCTTTAGGTTTGCTGAATATTTTTAAAGACCTTGTGCTATGCATACATTTACAGATATCTGTAGCCCTGAAAAACCTATGGAGTGATTTTATGCATATGTACCTGTGCTCTGGGTATGTGCATTTAATGTAAAAATGGAACCACATCATACATATCACTTGCAATTTGCCTTTTGCACTGAACAATACCTCTGGAGGATTTGTTATTACCTGTTCATGTCAATCTAGTTCACTTGATTTAACTACTGCTGAAGCTTCCAAGCTTTAGGTATCCCCAGCCTATTCAGCCATTCCCCTATTGGTGGACATTTTGATGGTTCCCATTGTTAGCTAAAACAAATATAATGAATACCCCATACATACCTCTTTGTGCACACATGTGTCTTTCTAAAGTAGATATTATGAATTCTAATTTCTTCACCGTATGCAGGGTATGCCCAGTTTTATTTTTTAGTAGAATTGTCTTCAAAATAGATACATTTATTTATACCAGTGGTGTCTGAGAGGATATTTCCTGTTTACTTGGCAATATTGATACATTATCAATTTAAAAAATGTTGCCACTCTGCTGGCAAAAAAAGAGTATCATCTTTCACTTAAATTTACAGTTTCCTGATTACTGATGATGTTGGACATTATTTCATATGTTTGTTGTCTATGTTTCTTCTTTTGTAAAATACTTTAATCTACTTTTAACCTATTTTCCATAGTGTTGCATAGCATTTTTCTTATCAAATTTTTGGGGTTCTTTATGCATCCTGAATCCTAATCTTTTAGGATCTATTTTCTCCTGGGTTACTTGACTTTTTAACATTATAGCGTATTTCTCTCCCTCTCTCTCTCTCTCTCTCTCTCTCTTTCTCTCTCTCTCTCTCTCTCTCTGTGTGTGTGTGTGTGTGTGTGTGTGTGTTTTCAAATAGAAGATTCTATTTTTGATATGGTCATATACTATTGAGCTTTTCTTTTGTGAATTTTAATTACATTCTGTCTATGAATGCCTCTTCTATCCCTAGGTCATAAGCCTATTTTTACCTACTTTGAAGCCCATGTATTTTTCTGGCCCAGAGCACAGCTTGAATCTATGTACCCTCTATCAGGCTCAGGGCTGCTGCATGAGCAAGGATACTGACATTCTGTCTGGGAAGCAACCACTTATACTTTGACTTTCAATTGGATTCAGCTGCAGGGTGGTCCTCAGGAATATGCTTCTCAGGCAGCCTAAGGGGAATGGCTTAGGCTGTAGCAAGAAGCTTTTGCGGGCCATCATCAAACATCAACATTTAAATCACAAATCCAGAAAAGGTATGGAATGGCTTTATTCGGAGATGGCCAAAACTCAGATGGATTTACTATCTTAGGATATTTAGGGTAAGTCCACACCTGAGAAGGTTCAAATGATCTGCTTTACATTACTGGACCTTCCCACAGGCAGCACCGATGGAAACATAACTCAAGCTGCTTAAGTATCTTAAGACTTCCACTAGCCACATTAAAAATAAGTAAACAGAAATAGGTAAAACAATTTTACTGATTTAACCCAATATATCCAAAATAGCGTCACTTCAACATGTAATCAAGATTACATATTATTAATAACACATTGTACATTCCTTTTTTAATATGAAGTCTTTGACATTTGGTGTGTATTTGTGCTCATAGCCTATATCAATTCAGAGAGCCACATGTCAAGTGTTCAACAGCCCCATATGTCTAGTGGCTACTGTATTGGACAGGGCAGCCCTGAGGATTAAGACTGCAAAAGATCTACGATGTGCTAAACGGCATCTTCTCTGTTTATATTAAAGTGATTAAGCAACCACAGTCTGAATTTTTAAGTACATCCTTCACCCTCCCCCATCCTTTGTTCTCCTAACACAAGTGTATTATTGCTTCAATTGATTCCATCTACTGATGTAGACTAATCTTTCTAAAGCAGTTTTGTTTGGATTCTTTCCTGGAGAGGATGTTGTTGCCAGAGAAGACTTTTAGGTGAAGTTAAGCTGAAACTTGGAAGGTGGGCAGGAATTAGTCACAGATCAGAGGGAACTGTGTAATTGAGGATGTGGCTGGAGTATACAGGCTGAGAGTCAAGCAGACCTCAGATTCTATAGGGACATATAGGTCCTGCTGAGAACTGGAACTGGATTCTGAAGATAATGGAGTCATTAAACATATATAGTAGACAGTATGGGAGAGAGGCAGGATTTGAGGCAAGGAAACTAGTTTGAAGGAAAATACAAGATCCAGGTTTAAAAAATGAGGGCCTAAGCTAAGGCAATGTATGCATTCATTCATTCATTTACTCTACAAATACCTATGGTCTACTGTGTGAGAGTTGATGTCTCAGGTACTGGAAATTAAGTAGGAAAAAGAACATACAAAACCCCCAGCCCTCACAAAACTTCAACGTCTTGTGGCGAAAGAAGGTAGATGGTGATGTTCAAGTTTCAGGTCTTGCTTGGTGAATGACGGGACCATTTTCTGAAATAGGCATTATAAGAAGCAGAAGAGGCTTGGGGAAAAATGATGGGTTCAGCCTTATCTATTTGACAAAGGTTTGGATGTTTGGCGGAAACCCAAGTGGAGCTACCCAGCAAGCCTGGATATGCATATTTGAAAAATTCTGGAAGGGACACATAGATGTGGGAGCCATGGTATATGAATTGTATCAAATCCCTGGGAGTGAATGAGATAACCCTGGGAGGATGCATGGAAGCAAGAGTCACAGCTCAAATGACTCCAGGGCTCAGGTGAGTCACAAATGTATGTGAATTGGGTCATGTGAGAAATGGAGTGTTGGTTTTGTGGCTAAACTGAAGAGTATATTCTGTCTAAGTCAGCAAGACTTGGCTGGTGGGCCATGAGTTTGCAATTCCTAAAAAGAAGTTTTAGAACTTCTTTCTATGCCTCTTGTCTCGCTTTTCAAATAAATATTTGTATGGCAGGCAGCTAGCTGTTCATGAAAACCCATTTCCTCTTTGAGACACTCATTGCAGTTCTTAGCCTCCTTGCCATTACCAGTGGCTGTGACTGGCTTCTAGCCAATGGGATATGAGCTCAATTTCCAGCCAAGGCCTTGAAGAAGAGGGCGTGCCCCTCCATACTCTCTCCTCTTCCTCTGCCTCTATGTACATGACAGTGAACTCTAGAGAATTTTGGAGTCACAAGATGGAAGGGACCGGGGTTTCTGTATCATTGTCTGAAATAAGGACACCTTCCAACACAACATCTTCTTTTGACTACTATCTGAGTGAAAAATAAACCTTTGTTATGTTTGAGCCATTATACACGTTTGGCCATGTTTGTTACTACATCCTAGCCTAATGTAAGAAATCCATTGCTAAACCACACTAATCCTGGCTGTGACATCTCTAAGGTCAGGGACCATGTCTGTCCAGTACATTCATGCATCCTCAACACACAGCCCAGGACATAGCATGCAGTAGGTACTTAATACAATTTCTTGACAGTGCTAGCTATGTTTTATTGAGCATGTTTTATGTGCCAGACATTGTGCTAGATCTTTTACATATTGGGCATTATTTCATTTCGTGTAATCACAACTCTATAAGGAAGGTTCCATTATAATACTTTTTTCTTGAGGATTGGAAAGCTTATAGCTGGTATCTGAAATGAGGCAGGGTGGCTACAAAACCCACACTCTGAAACACCGGTACATGACTGCATACATACTCATTTTAACTCATGTACTTTCTTCCACCAAAAATGCCCTCAACTCCTCCTCCCCATTTATTGAAGCCTGCCTCCTGCTTCCTTCCTAGCACCCATACAATCATTCTATCCTTTAATTAGTCCAGCAGGAATTTCATATGTATCATTACTACAACAGGGATTCCATGTATTTGTCTGCTTCCAGAAAGAAGTTATCTTGAGGGTAGCACAATATCTTAGACATTATTCATCTTAGTGCTTCTTAAAACACAGGGGAAGATGGAGAACCTGCCCTGTGCCAGGCACTCTAGGCACTGAGGGCTAAACTGTAAATAAGACAGAGACAATCTTTTCTTTTGAAAAGCTCTATTCTTGTGGGAATAAACTGGCATAAAAATGCGTCATGGCACAATGTAATCTCTGCATTAATAGACACAGAAGAGCAGAGAACCAGTTCTTTCTGGAGGAGGAAAGAAGGGACTCTCAGAGCAAGTGACCTTTACCTGAGCTTCTGAAGACTGAGTAGGAGTTCTCCAGTTGTTTAAGAGGAATCTTAATTAGTGGGAAGAGCATGTACAAAAGTGTGGATACATCAAGATGCAGGAGTTGTTCTGGATGGATGAGGTATTGGCTTGCTAAAATGTAGGATTCCTTCATTGATTCATTAATTTCTTCAACAGATACTAAGTAAACCTAGAATGTGTCAGGGATTACACTAAATGTAGAGGATTCAAAAGCGAGCAAAACAGCTAGGATCTCTACCCTTGCAGAGCTTAGAATCCAGCAGGGATGGCAGCTGATTACAAAGCTCTAGCAGTCATGTGTGAGAGGAAAGGAAGAAGGGATAGCCCACATGTGAGTGAGAAGCTGAAGTGGGCTGGTCCAGACTGCAAGAGACCTTTGACATCATTCTAGGGAAAAGGAAATCCCTCTTCAATCTATCACCAAGTCCTGCCTCTCCCATCTCCTTGATAGCTCTCAACTGTGCCCAGTCTTCTCACTGCCACTATTCTCAGTATAGCTAATCCTCTCTTCCTTGAATGAATGTGACAATCTTCCAAAAGGCTATTTTGCCTCTCATCGTCCACCCCCACCCATTGTCCTCAATGCAAACAGAGGGATCTTTAAAAATCAAAATCTGTTCATGTTACGTCCGATGGTAGGCAGAATTCTAAGACAGCCCCCATAATCTCCATCTCCCTGGAGGATATTTTGGTTATTATTTTACAGTACACAGCAAATGGGGATTTTCAGGTATAGTTAAGGTTTCTAATCAGTCAATCTTTAGATAGAGAAACTATCCAGGTGTGTTTGGCTAATCAAGCACTTTAAAAGCAGAGTTTTCTCTAGCTAGTAGCAGAAGAGGATGGCCAATTGATTAGAAGCAAAGGAGGACTGGATGGATTTAACCTGTGGTTGCTGACTTTAAAGTTGCTGGGAATGGGGATATTCCACGGAAAGGATCTGAGAGAGATCTGAGAGAGTCCTGTAGGGGCTGAGAGTGACCTTGGAGGACAGCCAACAAGAGAATGGGGACCTCAGACCTACAACTGAGAGGTACTGGATCAGGCAAACAACCTGAGTGGGTTTGGAAGTGGATATTCCCCCAGAGCCTTCAGACAAGAACTCGAACAAGCCTATGCCTTGCCTTTTGCCTGGGACATCCTGAGCAAAGTATGCAGCAGCCATGCCCAGTTGGACTTGTGATCTACAGAACAGTGAAGTAATAGATGGGTGTTGCTTTAAGTTTGTAATAATTTGTTACACAGCAATAGAAAACTAATATACTTCCCAGCTTTCCAACCCTCCAATAAAACTACTGTGGGTTTACCAGGCCTAGGCATTCAATCCTTACATGAGTTCTATTAGGGAGGTATTTTTATTATCACCATTTAATTTTCACCATTTCATTTCATATTATTATCACCATTTCACAGATAAGGAAACTGAAGCTCAGAGAGATTAATACTTTTCCTAAGGTTATAGAGCCAGTGAATGTTGCTGAGATTTTTCACTTGGCTGTTCTGGCTCCAGATTTCCACTCCATGGGTTCTCATTGTCTTTAAGATAAATCCAAATCCATCAGCATGAAATTAAAGGCCCTTCCTGATCCCATTCCTGTTCAATCATCCAACCTTAATTTTAGACGTTCCTCTCAAATGCCTGACAGCCCCAACAACGAACATGCTCTTGATTCCTGACTTGGCACTACAGTTCCTTCTGGAATACTGCCTGTCCCTCCCCTCCATCTGCTTTCCTTTTGGCAGACTATAATGGTCCTTTGGGTCTTGCCTAAGACACCTCCTCTGGGGGAAAGCCTTCCTTGCCCCTCCCAGATGGGCTGGATGCCACTCCAGGTTCCCCTAGAACCTCAAGCTCTCCCTTATCAGAGAACACAGAGCATTGTGTTGGGAATATTTACTTAGCTGTGCTCTCCCACTAGACTGTGAACTCTTTGCAAGCCAGAACTGGTGATTTGTTCATTGTCAAATCCCTAGCATAGGACCTGGAGCACAGTAGGTACTCAATAAATATTTGCTGAGTGAATCACTGAATGATCAAAAGCGCTTTAGCCAAGAGGCAATAGGGAGCCACCTAAGGTCATGAAGAAAGGGAGTGAGTTTATTATTAGAGCTGTGCTCACAAGGACAAGCTCAGGGCAAGCCTTGCACCCAATGGACCATCCTCGTCAGCAGCTAAGGATGAAACAAGTTCATTTGCATTGTGGCCTTGGGTTTCTTGTGCTGTAAAGTTTGGCTGTTATCTCTTCTGGACCACGTCTGTATATTAGAAAATGCCAGAAACTTTCGCGGTTTCCCCTTATGGATGTAGAAAGCATAAAAACAGCTTGTGACTTAGTTCTGGGCCCTGCACTCCCACTAGAATGAGGAGCCCCTCTCCCCAGAAGGCAGTGGGTGAAAGTGAAGTGGAGACCCACTTACCTGACACTACAGGGAACCGGCAGCCGCCTCTGAACTTCTGTCCCCTTCCAGCACAGACCATTCCATGCCTACACTTGTTCCCGGAGCACATCGCCAAAACTTGTTCTCTTTAGATATACAAATACTGCGTCCGGTCGAGGAAGACTGGGAGGCCTTCCGCGTTAGAGACAGCACTTATAGCTGCTAGCTGGTCGTGCAAAGCGATTAGAGCGTCTCCATTAGAGACTGCTGAGTGCCTCGGTTTCCCTGTCTGTGCAAAGTGCACTCCCCGGACGCCGCTGTCTTGAGGGAACAGGAACTGCCTCTGGAGGTGCCAGGAAAAATGGGAAAGTCAAGATACGTCCAGCTAGGTAAAGACTCAAGGAGAGAAGCCAGCAGGACAAGGGAGACTCACAGCTGATCCTTGTCGAGGCGCGGGTTCCACTCCCTTTAGCGGAGGGGCCCTTGAGTCTTCCCTTGCGTAGGCGCGCGGCAGAGCAGCGATTTGGCGAAAAGGGCCAAGACTCAGGATGCCTGCAGCGCGAGCGAGGGGCTGACCTGGCGCACCCGCCTTGGCCAGGCTGCGAGGGGCGGGCCTGGGCCCTGCGCCTCCTGCACTCCCAGCCACAGCTCTGGGCACTGGGGGCGGGAAGGGGTGGAGCCATGTGGGGAGGAGCAAAACTCGGAGGTCCCGGGCACCTTGGGCAGCGCCAGAGCGGCGGGAGCCGGTCCCGGGCACATAGTCCCTGGAGCGCCCGTCGTCCGGGCCGAGCCTAGCTGCAACCACGGCCACAGCCGCAGTCGCTCTCTAGCTTGCCTTCGGTGCGCAGCGGGGGAACAGGGCTAGTGCAGCCGCCGTAGGGGGGCACGCGGTCCTCTCCCATCCCAGAGCTACTGGGCTGCCCTTGCTGTCCTTGCCGCCCCAGCGGGGCCCGACCGGACCTGCTACCTGCGCCCTGGTTACGCCATGGATACTTCGGAGAAGAAGATATCGGTGTGGATCTGCCAGGAAGAGAAGCTGGTGTCCGGCCTCTCCCGCCGCACCACTTGCTCGGACGTTGTGCGAGTGCTTTTGGAGGACGGCTGCCGGCGGCGACGGAGACAGCGGCGGAGCCGGCGGCGGGGTTCGGCTGGAGACCCGCCTGGCCTGGGGGAGCTGCCTGAGCCCCCGGACGAAGACGACGAGGACGACGACGAGGCGCTGCCGCAGGGCATGCTGTGCGGGCCCCCACAGTGCTATTGCATCGTGGAGAAGTGGCGCGGCTTTGAACGCATCCTCCCCAACAAGACTCGCATCTTGCGCCTCTGGGCCGCCTGGGGCGAAGAGCAGGAGAATGTGCGCTTCGTGCTAGTGCGCAGTGAGGCGTCGCTGCCTAATGCGGGTCCCCGCAGTGCTGAGGCGCGTGTAGTGCTCAGCCGAGAGCGCCCGTGTCCCGCCCGCGGGGCCCCGGCTTGGCCCAGCCTGGCCATGACCCAGGAGAAACAGCGGCGAGTGGTGCGCAAGGCTTTCCGCAAGCTGGCCAAGCTCAACCGGCGGCGCCAGCAGCAGCCACCGTCGTCCTGTTCGTCCACTTCGTCGTCCACTGCCTCGTCCTGCTCTTCGTCGCCGCGGGCCCACGAGAGCGCGTCGGTGGAGCGCATGGAGACGCTGGTGCATCTGGTGCTCTCCCAGGACCACACTATCCGCCAGCAGGTGCAGCGGCTCCACGAGCTGGACCGCGAGATCGACCGCTATGAGGCCAAGGTACACCTGGACCGCATGCGGCGCCACGGAGTCAATTACGTGCAGGACACTTACTTGGTGGGGGCAGGGATCGAGCTCGACGGGTCCAGCCCGGGAGAGGAACCAGAGGAGGTGGCGGCGGCGGCGGCGGCGCCCCCAGTAGACGGCGAGGCGCAGGTGACGGCGCTGGAGGAGCTGGCCCGGCGCTGCGACGACTTGCTGCGGCTTCAGGAGGAACGGGTTCAGCAGGAGGAGCTGCTGGAGCGCCTTTCAGCCGAGATTCAGGAGGAACTCAACCAGAGGTGGATGCGGCGGCGCCAGGAGGAGCTGGCTGCGCGGGAGGAGTCCCCGGAGCCCGACGGTGGCCCCGATGGCGAGCTGCTGCTGGAGCAGGAACGGGTCAGGACGCAGCTCAGCACCAGCCTTTACATTGGGCTCCGGCTCAACACGGACCTGGAGGCCGTCAAGTCGGACTTGGATTACAGCCAGCAGCAATGGGACAGCAAGGAGCGCGAGCTACAGGGCCTTCTGCAAACTTTGCACACTTTGGAGCTGACGGTGGCACCGGATGGGGCTCCTGGCTCCAGTGGTCCCTCGCGGGAACCTGGGCCTCAGGCCTGCGCCGACATGTGGGTGGACCAGGCCCGTGGGTTGGCCAAGAGCGGTCCTGGCAACGACGAGGATTCGGATACGGGGCTGAGCTCTATGCATAGCCAAGACTCGGACTCTGTGCCCATGTGCGAATCGCTTGTGTAGGGCTGTTAGGGAGGGAAACAGGGATGAACGTTTCTGTTTTTCTTGCAGAATGCAATGGGCTGGCGGCCTTAGGGACTTGAAACCAGGCTGTTGTGAGCCTGGAGCTCCGGCTGGGCAGTAGCACTCCTACCCGGCTGGGCCTGGGGAGGGCTTAGGACTCCTGCCCAGTCTGGCGCTCCTCTGGCTCCGGGGTGAGTGCGGAGGAGGGTGAGGGACGAAGAAGCAGGGTCCCCAAAACAAGCTCTTTGAAAAGAGGGAAGGAGGAAGGAAGTGAGAACCCCTTATATTGGAAAACAAACACCTCAAGGAAACTGACGTGGTCCCAGCCCATTTGCAAAGTAAGGAAGTATTATGGAGATTTCACTACTCTTCTGTATGGGAAAGACTGATGGCAGCTAGAACTTTAGTTTGTGGTATGAAGTGCTTTTAAAAGAAACACTTGGATGAAAAGGAAATTCCTTGAATGTTAATTGTGACTGTAAACGTGTTAAAACTAGCCAAAGAGGACGCACTGGTATCGGTCTCAGCCTTTCTTACATCTTTGATAAAACCCATAGGCACCAAAATCCTGGCTGTTTACATTTCTGCAGATTTGGGAATTACCCATCCGCTACGTCATTTGTCTTTTATTTTCTTTCAAAGGCTAAACTGTATGGAAGGCTAACCCTGTATTTCCTCCTGGTAAACACAGCATGCGTTAAAAGGGAATTCTTTTCCCCAAATAACTTTTTATTATTACAAAAACCAAACATAATCATTCTGAGATATAAAATTCTGGCAAACATAATCCTGGTTAAAATTTAATCTAGGCCCTTTGGGATCTGTCTCTGCAAAGGCAGGTGTGTTGTTCTTTAATTTAGATTGCCACTTCATTGACTCAATCACTGTTATTTCAGAAAAAAATAAAAGGAAGTCACAGAATTCGAGTTACACACAACGAAACTTGCTGTTTAACAAGTACTCTTTGAAAGCAAATATGCGTTAGTGTTCAGCTTTTAAATTGAGCTATGTGATTAAAACCAACCATGACCTCAACAGATTTTACCCAAACTCAAATCTAACTTCAGTGTCTTTTGTCAGAGATTAATTAGTTACTTGTTCAAACTCAAATTGAGATAGTGTAAATATCAGAGTTTCCTAGATAAGGCCCAAAAAGAAAAAAATAAAACAATCTCATAGTATACCTTGGGTGAACAAATTTGATTAATGATAGCACGTAGCCATGGAAAAAAAGATATAAAAGTGAGCTAAGGACTTGAATTATTCTTGTCTGGCTCACGCCTGTGCACATGCCAGGAGAAGCAAGTGCAACACCATCTCAGCAGCTGGCGACAAAGCTGGTGGAGACTTTGTGTAATTGTTCCAGTTATTTCAATGAAAATTTATCAGTTGTAGCTCGTTGTTGGTCCCGTGGAAGGAGCCTGCTGGCCGATTTCCCTCTTCAGCTCAGTACTTCTGAAGAATGTGGGATCTAATCTGTCCTGAGGAGGTATTAACAATGGGGCATGTGTGTGGTACCAGCATGGTGCAGAAGCCTCTTATCAACCTACTGTTGAGGGGCTGGCTCCAGTTTCAACACTACATGTGAAGATAACTTAAGAGGTCTTGCTTTATACAGAAGTTTCTTCTCTTGAGAGATTCTCTATCTGCTTGTTGCCAATGGAAGCCTGCCCTTCTGACCTCCTCAAACCACTGTTTGTGCTGTCTCCTTTTTAGAGACAACATCCCCCAGCCCCTCCCCTGCACTGCCACCACCACTGCCCTGGTATTTATTTCAACACGTGTGCCTGTTTGCAGATTTTCAAATAAAAATGGGAATCAAAAGGCCATTTTCTTAATTGATGTTTTCAAAAGACATTAGCTGGCATAATTATGGTTTTTTTGTTTCATCTGATGCAGAAAACTTCTATGTATTTGGTCTTGAACGTAATTAAAATGAGGAAGAGACCGAAAGAAACCCACCATCCCCAGACAATCGTTTGATCCCTTAAACACCAAGCCTAATGATAGCTTTCATTCTGAGGCAGAGGTAAAATCCTCATTAGAGTGTGACAAAATGCTACTTGTCTGAATGGTTTATGCTGACAATGGGCTGACCTAGTGGTTTTTAAATTATTGTGCTTTGTGCTTTTTTCCCCCCTCAGGGTGGTAAGGGAGGTGATTCTTGGATGTTTATTAACTCAAAAAGAACGCAGAAGTTGGCAGAACAGGACTGCCTGGCAGAAAGGGGCTGTTTTACTTTTCACTGTTATTATTTTAAACATTGATGGACTGCTGACGTCAGCAAATATGCCTGACGCCTGTAAAGCAAGTAAGCCACATCACAGGGCCTGTGGGATTTTTCTGGTGCCCTACTTCTAGAATCTTCCCTGTCCTGACCATTTGAAGATGCTGCTTTAGTCAACTGTTCAGGGAGCTGGGAGGCTTTGTTGTTAACAAATGGCAGCCTAGTTGGCCCATTTTTTTTCTTTTAATCAAATCAATTATATTCCTAAAAGGCACTCTCTGTGAATAGAAGAAAGCAGTGAGTAGAACAGGCCAGGTGTGGGGGAGCGAGGAGGAAGGAGACAATAGTTCTTTTTAGTAAGAGCTTTTGCAAGCCTGAGAAAGGTGAACTACAGGTATAAAAAGCACAAAAACAGTGCCTGTGCATAGTAAGTGCTTAATAAAATGCTGAATACTTTCCATTTTCATTCACATTCACGGTCACCATGCTACTAAGAATGAGAATAAATGCATAGCAGTGAATGCACCAATGCCAGGATTTGAGGGCCTCTGGGAAAATGAACTCAACCCCTATTCTTCAGGCCTAATGGAAATCCTGGGCAGAAACCAGTGAACTTAAGAAGGGTATGATATGTAGATGCCTTACCAGGCAGTCCCATCCTTTTTTTGGAATTAAGATAATTTATTGTAGCTTTGATGTGAGTTATCCCGTCTCAGCCATCTCCCAAACCAAAAGATGCCTTATGGCATCTCTACGTTTGTTTACTTTCTTATAAAGTGTGTTTATTTTTTGCTGATTAAAAAAGTTGTGTATACTATAGTTCTTACAATGAACCTAAAAATAACATAAATAAAAAGGCAAGAAAAGTCACTCTAAATCTCTGTACCAAAACCTGTCACTACCAAGACTGGTATATTACTTCCAGACCTTTTGAATTGTGCAGATTTCATATTTCCTTCTGTATTTAAAGATATGTAATTTTGATAAGATTGTATATACGTGTTTATATGCAGGTTTTGACTCCCTGTAAACAGGTCTGCCCATCTGGTGGATAGACCATAGTTTACAGAACTGCTCATGTGATCAGTTTGTCTCTCATATTTTTTTTAACTGTTGTAAAATAACACCATAATAAGTTTCTTTGTGCATGTATCTGTTTACCTAATTAGACTCCCACCCTCCCCGAAATAAGATAGGTTTCCAGAAAAAGAATTCCCAGGTCAAAGAGTACAAACATTTAGAGGCTTGATACTTACTGCCAAATTGCTTTTCAAAAGATTTGTTCCAATTGGGATCAGCTATGCATGAGTGCGCCTGTCTCACCACAGCTTAGTTTTCATTAGATATTATATTTTGTTAGGAAAATATTTTAATCAAAATGTACTAATTAATTCTTTACGGCCTTACTGAGCCAGAGCTGATAATCACTGATTCTTACCACTGGGCGCGGTGGCTCACACCTGTAATCCCAGCACTTTGGGAGGCTGAGGCAGGCGGATCACCTGAGGTTGGGAGTTTGAGACCAGCCTGACCAACATGGAGAAACCCCGTCTCTACTAAAAGTACAAAAAAATTAGCTGGGCATGGTGGCACACGCCTGTAATTTGGGAGGCTGAGGCAGGAGAATCGATTGAACCTGGGAGGCGGAGGTTGCGATGCCGAGATTGAGCCATTGCACTTCAGCCTGGGCAGCAAGAGTGAAACTCCATCTCAACAACAATAACAACAACAACAACAAAAAGAAACCCAAAAACTTACAACAGCAAGGGTGAGCCCATGGATCAGAAGTGTTAAGAGGGTGTGGTGTTTTCTCTCCTTCCCATTTTTTTTCCTTCCCTGAGTACCTGCTTAAGGTAATATTAATAGCAATTTTGTCTCATATCAGAATTGGCCAGTGATCTGAGAATGGAAGGGGCAGAAACTCTCCATAAGTAGGACTAAAGAGATAACAAATCAAATCAGTTATAAAAAGAAAATATTCATTATCTTTTTCATCTCGAGACTAGCGGAAAAGGCTATTCTTTAAAAGTATGCCATAACACATATTTGATTTTGTGCTTCTCCATACCGACCTCTATCAAAAATTAAAATAAAATACATAAACTAAGTTTTTATAAATAGCCTGTAATTAACAGTTTAAATGTTTCTAGGAATTTCTTTCTACATATGATACACACTTGAGATTGTTCTTAATATCTCGAAGAGATTTGATTATGACAATCTGTGAAATTTCTGTTGTGAAACTGCTTGTGAAATTTGTTTTCCTAAGCAGAAAGGAAGGAGGATGAGGAGGAATCAACTTTTGTTGAGTTTTTTTTGAAATGCCAGATCCTAGTGTTGAGTATTTTCACATGTATTTTCTCCACATTAACATTGTGAGATAGAATGTTTTAATCTCCAATGTTTACAGATTAAGAAACTAAAGCCATTCAGTTGATAAGTAAGAGATGCAGGGTTCCGACCCAAGCCTGACCAAAAAATCTGTGCCCTTGTTGCTACACACAGCACATACATTATGCACAGTATGTGTTCAGCACATCCAGAAGAAAGAGTCCCCATGGCTCCAGAGTGTTGCCACTGGAAAGGCTTCAGAGATGATTAAAGTCTTGGCCAGGTTTTTCTACCAGGGAGGTGGAGTGCTTTCCACAATATCACACTTTTGCTAAATCTACTAGGTGAAGATTTAGCAAAAGACAGTGGAGGGGAAACTCCTATGTAAATATTTGGGCAGCGTCTGGGAGAATGAAAAAAAATTCTTAAAAAATTAATATTCCCTGTGTTAGCATGGAGGTTTTGACTGAATGCCCCATGGGCTGTAGTTGCTCTGCAGAGCAGAGGTACATAATCAGTCAGCAACATGGAATCCTCAGCCATCAGGGCAGACAGTGGTGTGCTAGTCACACTCACATCTGGAAGGTGGTACCAACCATGGCTGTGCTGGTGGGAGCTGTCTGCAGCACTTTTAACAGGCCTTGTTTCTGTTGGAGCCTCTGGGTATGTGAGAATGAGGGAGGAGTTGAAGGAAGGAGTGCTAGGCTCTCCAAGGATCTTTGTGTGTGGTATTAGGTATGCACACCTGACTCAGTGCATCTTTGGCTCTGTTGACCCCATGGTGCTCATGGAGGCCTTGCATGGGTTGCTTTGAAGGCATGCTACGCCCAACCTCTCCCCCTCCCAACCATTTCCATGCAAATCTTTCCTGTTACAGACACTTCTAGGATTTCCCATAGCTTTCAAGATAAAATCCACATTTCTTAGCAGGATTGATAAGGTTATTGGTCTTCTGGCTCAGGATCCCTCCCTTAGGTCTACCCTCCCCTACTTAAGACCACAGAATTGAATTGATGCTATTTCTTCATTCAAGTCACACTATCATCCTCCTTTTATGCATGTGGCCTTTTCTATCCTCATTTTACTTCATGTTCCTCTTCTTCCCCATTCCCACTTCCATTTCCCTCCTTGATCTTGTGATAGGCACCTATTCCAACATATTAATCTACACCCTTCCAAACCACCATATATATTCAAGGCTTCTATGTTGCACACTGTGCTAGTCACACTCACACCTGGAGTGTAACTAGCACACAGCGTGCAACATGGCAGCTCCCATTCTCACTCCCTTTTCCCTGCTTGCTCTCACGATAGGCACCTATTCCAACACATTAATCTACAACATTCCAAACCACCTTGAATATTCAAGGCTGCCATGTTGTACACCCTCAGGGGGCACCATTCATGTTGTATTCTGGCATCTTGTCCCAAAGGGCACCATTCGAATGGAAAACTATGTAAATGGTAACCCTGAGACTAAGCAATGGGCTGGCACAGTTCATATGCTTGTGTATGTACATGTATCCTTGACAGTAGAGTGAAACTGTCTATATGCTTCTGTTTAATATATATGACTTTATTGAGCTGTAAAGCTTATTATATTTCTTTCTTTTTCACATGACATTATGTTTGTGCAAGCATTCTGCATTGGTATATGCAAATTTAAAATTTTCTATGTACAAGATTATGGCATTTGCAAACAGATATAATTTTACTTCCCCTTTTCAATTTGGGCTCCTTTTATTTCATTTTCATGCTTAATTTCTCTGTTTAAAACTTTTAATACTATATTGAATAGAAGTATTGAAAGTGGACATCCTTGTCTTGATTTTGATCTTCAGGAAAAAGCTTTCAGTCTTTCACCATTGAGTATAATGTTTGCTGTGGAATTTTCATATGTAGCCTAGGTCATGTTGAAGATGTTTCCTTCTATTCCTAGTTACTGAATTTTTTTTTAAATCAAGAAAGGGTGTTTAATTTTGTCAAATGCTTTTTCTGCATAAATTGAAATTTTTTTTTCATTTTTAAAATGTGGTATATTACATTGATTTTCATACATTTATCCCTCCTTTCAAAACAGGAATAAATCCCACCTGGTCAAGATACACAATCTTTTTAATATATTGCTGAATTTGGTTCATATTTTGTTGAGTTTTTTTTTTTTTTTTTTTAAATACAGAATCTTGCTCTGTCACCAGGCTGGAGTGCAGTAGTGCAATCTCAGCTCACTGCAACCTCCGCCTCCTGGGTTCAAGAGATTCTTTCACCTCAGCCTCCTGAGTAGCTGGGACCACAGGTGTGTGCCACCATGCCCGGTTAATTTTTTTATATTTTTAGTAAAGACGGGGATTCACCGGGTTGGCTAGAATGGTCTCGATATATTGATCTCTTGATCTCTTGATCCACCCGCCTTGGCTCCCAAAGTGCTGGGATTACAGGCATGCATGAGCCACTGCACCCAGTCTTTGTTGAGATTTTTATATCAATATTCATAAGGGATATTGGTCTGTAGTTTTCTATTATCTCAGTGTCTGTCTGGTTTTGGTACCAGGATAATGTTGGTAAAGAATGAGTTAGAGAGTATTTCTTCTTGAATTTTTTAGATAGGTTTGGGAAGAATTGGTGTTAATTCTTCTTTAAATGTTTGGTAGAATTCACCCATGAAGCTATCTGATCCAGGACTTTTCTTTATTGGGAGGTTTTTGATTATGATTCAACTTTCTTATTGGTTATAATATGTAATATAATCAATTTTTTCATGTCTTCATGATCTAATTTTGGTAGGTTGTGTGTTTTTAGAAAATCATTTATTTCATCTAGATTATCAAATATGTTGGCATACAATTTATTCTTAATATTTTCTTTTAATCCTTTTTTTCTATAAAATCTGTAATAATGTCCCCCACTTTTATTTCTGATCTTAGTAATTTGAGTCTTTAATCCTTTTTCCTCAGTCAATCCAGTTGAAGATTTGTCAATTTTGTTGATCTTTTCAAATAATTACTTTTGGTTTATTGATTTTTCTTTTTTGTTGCTCTATTCTCTGTTTCATTTACCTCTGCTCTAATCTGTATTATTTCCTTCCTTCTGCTAGCTATGAGTTTAATTTGCCCTTCTTTTTCTAGATCCTTATGGTGTAAAGTTGAGTTACTGATCTGAGATCATTTCTTAAAAATATACATATTTAGAGCTATAAATCTTACTGTTAGCACTGCTTTCACTGAATTCCATTAGTTTAGTGTACTGTTTTCTTGTTTGTTTTCATTTGTCTTAATATTTTATAATTTCTTTTGTGATTTCTTATTTATTAGATGTTTAAGGATATTTTATTTAATTTCCATATATTTCTGAATTTTCCAGTTTTCCTTCTGTTACTGATTTTTAGCTCATTCCTTTATGATCAGAAAAGATATTTTGTATGATTTCAACTTCTTAAATTTATTAAGACTTGTTTGTGACCTACCGTATGATCTATCCTGGAGAATGTTCCATATGCACTTAAGAAAAATGTGTATTCAGCTGTTGTTGCATATATCTGTTAGGTATAATTAGTTTATGGCTTTGATCAAGTCCTCTATTTCTTTATTTCTCTTCTGTTTGTTGTTCTATCTATTACTGAAAATGGTATACTGAAGTTTATTTCAGCTATCATTAGAGAACTATTCCTTTCTTCGATTCTGTCAATGTTTGCTTCATGTATTTGGGGGCTTTGATTTTGGTGCATATAGGTTTATAATTGCTATATCTTCTTGGTGAGTTTACCACTTTTTCAATAAACAATGTTCTTCTTTGTTTCTTGTAACAGTTTCTGACTAAAAGTTTATTTTGTCTAATGTTAGTATAACTACCCCTGCTCTCTTTTGGTTACTATTTGCATGAAATATATATATATATATATTTGGAGATGGAGTTTCACTCGTTACCCAGGCTGGAGTGCAATGGCACAATCTTGGCTCACCGCAACCTCAGCCTCCTGGATTCAGGCAATTCTCCTGCCTCAGCCTCCCGAGTAGCTGGGACTACAGGCATGTGCCACCATGCCCAGCTAATTTTTTGTATTTTTAGTAGAGACGGGGTTTCACCATGTTGACCAGGATGGTCTCAATCTCTTGATCTCGTGATCCACCTGCCTCGGCCTCCCAAAGTGCTGGGATTATAGGCGTGAGCCACTGCGCCCAGCCATGAAACATCTTTTCCCATCTTTTCACTTTCAACCTACTTGTGTCTTTAAAGTGAATTTCTATATTTTTTTATTTGTTGTGATAACATCTTCATATTTTCCCTTAGCTTTTAAGATACGGCTTCCTTTGTTCTTTGGACATACCTAAAATAATTGATTTAGTCTCTGTTTAGTAAGTTCTACATTTGAGCTTCTTCATTGACAGTTTCTATTGGCTGCTTTTTTGCCCTGTGAACAGGCCATACTTTCTTATTTCTTCACATGTCTCATAATTTTTTGTTGAAAACCAGACTTTTAAAATAATATAACATTGCGACTCTGGAAATCAGATCCTTCTCTTCCTAGGGTTTGTTGTTGGTGATGTTTGTCTTTGTTGTTTTTTCTTTTTGTTATTTCTGTTTGTTTAGTAACTTCCTGGAACTGTATCCTTGTCATATGGCCACTGAAATCTCTGCTCCAATAGCCTAGTGGTAATTAGTGATTAGATGGAGATTTTCTGAAATGGCTGGAACCAATAAGCCTCTCAGCCTTTACTGAGGGACTGTGTGTGTATGTGTATGAGTTGGGATATTTCTTCACTATTGACGGACTCAATTTACCACTCTGCTTTAGCTCTCACTTTCTATTTGCTCAAAGCCTACAGGTCAGTCAGAGGTGGTAGCTTAGGACCTTCTCAGGTCTGTCCTGAGCATGTGCACATTCCTATGCAGGTGAAACCTTCTAGATTCCTAGAAATATGTCAGAGCTTTTCAATGCCCCCGTGGACTATCTCATTCACCAGCTTTTCTTTTTAACTATTTTTGATCAGCTTCTTAGTTTTCCCAACTGCGATCACTGCTTAAAACAGTTGTAATGTGAGAAAATTATCTGTAGTTGTTTTTGACAAATGTCCCCAAGGAGAAAGCTGTTTGCATTGTGTGAGATCTGAGTCAGGTCAAATAAATACTAGCCAGAGAACTGCCAGACAGGTCAAATATTGGCAAATCTCAGAATGGTATTTTAGCCAGCTCCTAACCCATTCTCTCCCTTCCAGTGTTTCTGGGCTGCTGGTTTTTACTGAGGTTGTGAGACTGTGGTTTTCACGGTGATTATGGGGTTGCTGATTTTCACTGTGATTGTGGGGTTGTTGATTTGCGAGGCTACTGTGGAGCTGGGGTGGGGACGGGAAGAGAGCAAGTTAAAACACTAGAAAGCATGTTGTTCTTACTAAGATTCTTTCATTTTTCCTTATTAAATGCTCTTTGGATCCTTGCAAGCCTTTTGTTAATTTGTAAAAACTGGGAAAAGTTGCTTTTGACCATTTTTGGCCTGTATTCTTGCGGCTTTTATTGCCAAGCGGCTTTTTGGGGGTCCTCACTCTGCCATACTGACATCACTTGTCAAGATTGTTTTATTCTTTGTTCCTTCTTTAATAGGATGCACAGAATTTTCTTTGCCTAACTTGAAAGTTGTACATTTAATTTTGCTCTTCTGTTTCTTCAAACTTATGAAGAGCCATACTTACGCTTATTTTTCCTGACCAATCTATAAACGTATCGAATCTGTTTTCACCTCCAGGCAAGAAAAGACCCTTAACACACTACTCTTACTTCTCTGGTCTCTCTCTCTCTCTTTTCATTTTGGTATCATCTACAATTTTAGTTTTAGAAAATCTTATTTAACTAATAACCTTTATCTGCCTACTTTACTGGGATTGAATTAAATATATACATTATCTTGAGCAGAATTGGTATCTTTAGGATGCTGTATCATTTTATTCAAGAATAACATAATAATGCAGTATAACAAATCACCCCAAAATTCAGTGTATCTTAAAATAATAATAATTTATTCTCATGCATGCATCTGTGTGAGGCAGCTGGGACTTAGTTAATCCAGGTTAATTTCAGCTGAACTTGGCTATAGTCTGTGAGTTGGCTTTAGAACTGCTTCATGTATTTCTCATCCTCCTTGGACCAGAAGCATAGAACTTTCCTAAAGCTTCTTTGGAGTTGTTGCAGAGGGGTCAACCTAAACTATTCTTTGTTACATCTGCTTTTGTGGGCCTTGGCTTTTTCAATCCAAGTAAGTACACAAATATCACTGACTGCTAAGCACCAGGCCTAAGGTCTGGTCCTGCAAAAGCAGAGACCAGAGTAAAACAGATAGCATTCCATCATTAAATATACTCTCTAGGATATCGATATTAGGATTTTAAATGGATTCAATGTACTAGATTTATACTTTGTAGGTAACAGTTCTTTTAGAAATCTACAGAATATTTGCACAAGCAGTCAAAGATATAAGTTTATAATCTTCATTACAGCAATGTTTATAATAATTTCTCAAGGATGTAAAACCAGAAATACCATTTGACACAGCAATCCCATTATTGGGTATATACCCAAAGGATTATAAATCATTCTAGTATAAAGACACATACACATTTATGTTTATTGCAGCACTGTTCACAATAGCAGACTTGGAACCAACCCAAATGCTGATCAATGATAGACTGGATAAAAAAAATGTGGCACATATACACCAGGGAATACTATGCAGCCTTAAAAAAGAATGAGTTCCTGTCCTTTGCAGGGGCAAGAATGAAGCTGGAAACCATCATTCTCAGCAAACTGACACAAGAACAGAAAACTAAACATCACATTTTCTCACTCATAAGTGGGAGCTGAACAATGAGAACACATGGACACAGGGAGAGGAACATCACATGGGGGGTGGCCTATTGAGGGTTGGGGGCTTAGGGGAGGGATAGCATTAGGAGAAATACCTAATGTAGATAACAGGGTGATGAATGTAGCCAACCATCATGGCACGTGTATACCTATGTAACAAACCTACACATTCTGTGCATGTATATCAGAACTTAAAATATAATAATAATAATAAAGAAATCACCTCAATAGATCAGTTATATAAGCTGCAATAATCATGTTATTTTATGTTATATAGCTATTAAAATAATGTGGATCTGCATTCCTGACGTAGAGTACCTATGATATGTTGTTAAATAAAAAAAGCAAGTAAGTAGAAAGAATATAAACCCATTACTTATTTTTATAGCTATAAAATTCACATATTTTTTCAGCTGTGATGACTGTTAAGTTCTGGAATCAATGACCACCAAGTAGTCATGAGCACCTTAGCACCTATGCTGTGGCATTGACATATTCTTTTTCATTAGTAGGGTAAGGGACCTTTAAAAAAAATAGCTGATTTCAAATCCAGGGCAGGACATGAATAAAATGGGCTTGCTACATCTTACATACTAAAAAGCAAGAAAATGGTTAAAAACTTTGTGGTTACGTCTAAAGAACTCAGGGCCAACCTACAGGGCTCCCGATGGCTAAAGATGTGAAAAATTTGAGTTTCAATGAGAATAAAACTAATGGACTTGTCAAAAGTACAAAAATCTTGAGATTCACAATGATACTACAAAAAAAGAAATTAACTCATTATCCTGCTTTAGAAGTTGCTAGAATACCAAGTTGTTTTTCTAGAAATCAGTAAGAAAGAGAACATTTATTCTGTTTTTTCTGTACACACTGTGTTTCTAAGTCATCAAACAGTTGAAGGAAAGTTATTTACAAAAGGGTTTTAGCTAACAAATATGAGAAATAATTGAATTAGCAAAGTACCCTTATGCAACTCCTAAAAAGTTGATCCCTGATGGATGCTGAAGTGAGTTAATGTCAAGAAAAATTTATAGTGGATGTGTTAGCTGACAAGATTGAAATCCAAGGATCATCCTCATTTCTTTAGTAAATCAATTGCCTAAAAGAAGGGAGGGAGATGTAACTATTGTAACCATTATAGATAAAAAGAGACTTAAGAGACTTATCAATCAGTATGGATTTTTTTGTGATATTAATTCAAACAAACCTAAGGTAAGAGAAAAACCCCACATGTTTTAAGGACAAAGAAAAGAAAGAACAGAATATTATAAAACATCGTTATTTTTAGATATGATAATGGTAAAATCTTCACATTTTGAAAAGATTTTACCTGTTAGAAATACATAGTAAAGTACTATGGTGAAATAATATGATAGCTGAGATTTGCTGGGATGTTTTTAGGAAAATATTGGAGGTAGTGGGGAAAGAATAAATATTAATAAAACAAAATTGGAAAACCTGCTATTTGTTGAAACTTGGTAATGGGTACATGGGATTCATTATGCTCTTTTCTGGATTTATTTATTGGTTTGGCAATTTCTGTAATAAAAGTGAAAAAGAGTAAAAGAAAAAGAAAAAAGTCAAGTTGTAGAACAGTGTGTATAGTGTGGTTTAATTTTTTTCTTTTTAATAAACAGAATAGAACAAAGCACTGTTATATTATTATCTGTGGTTATCTTTGGGAAATGAGACTGGGGAATGATGTAGGAAACTTCTCTTTTTTATTTTATAAACTTTGATTTTGTTTGATTTTTAAAATAAGTACGTATAACTTAAGTAACTTTAAAAAAGAGAGAAAGAATAAATAAGATGTCACAAGTAAGGTATGAGCAAAGTACTGTGGAAGCTTGTTTCCTGTGTCCTGGCTGAACGTGGCTGCTGAAAGCAGGACCCGAGGTTGTGAGGGCGCAGAGCACACTTGAACTCAGTGGAGCAGCCTTCCGCGGACCCCACAACAACCCACCTGCCATGCTGTGAGGAGGCCTCGGTGACATGAGCCATGCTGTCTGGGAAAGGCAGTCATTGCAGCTCATTGCGTGACAGCTAAGCAGGCTTTGCAGTAGAGTGAGTCCACAATTAGCTGCCTAAGGGAATGTATTAGATCTGCTCACTGTGTGTTAAAATACAAATTTGTATCATTCTGAACAAATCTCTTAGTGCCTGAGTAGCCTACTTCGTAATAAAGACGTTACCAGTTATTCAGTTTTTTCAACCAGGTCTTCCACGTCAGTGAGTTTCTGAGTTGGTCCAGATCTGGGAAGAAAGAGCACCTGAAGGGCACAGAGGGCCCGGATGACTTTAGCATCAGTTGGTTTAAACCGCTGGCTCCTCCAGGGGCTGTGGAGATGTCCCAGGGAGCCTACAAATCCACACCCATGCCAGCGAATCCAAGCATCACAAACCATCCTTCACGTTCATATACTGCTAATTTGTGAAATTTTTGTAGATGACATTGTGATAAGTTGAAATCCTTACTGAAGTTGGAAGATTTTAGGATTTTCTGCATCAACCACCATGACCTGGGGTATGGGGTGTTTAGGCTCTAACCTATTTAATATTTGAAAGGGTCTTTATATGGTAAGAAAATAGAGACCGCTGGTGTGGAGTTATGAATTATTCTTAAACTGCTCTTCAAGGTTGGAAGTTTGAGTGCCCTGTTTGCTTATAATAACATCCCAGGCATATTTCTGCCGCAATGTCCATTGAGACACCCAAAGCTTCTCCTTGCTTCCATTATGGTTCTTATAACACTGATGTATGATAGCTCTGTGTTATTTCTCCCTACTAGTGGGGTGGGGTGGGAAATTGGAGAGATGAGGGCAGGGATTCATTTATTCAAAAAAACTCACGAAGCCACTGGTCGAGGACTTAGAGGCAGAGAGATGAACGAGATCCCTCATAGAGTTCTCTGAGTGAACATCACAGTACTATATAGTACTGTATGGATAAGCGCTGTGGCTCTCCTGGGAAAGCCAATGAGACCTCTCACCCAGATTGTGGAGGCCAGGGATGGTGGGAGCAGATGATGGCTAAATTGAGATTTGAAAAACCAGTTAGAGTTTGCCAATGAAATGAGGGAGGGAGTGGCAATCTACATAGGAAAACCAGAAAGTGAAAAAGGGTAGAAGAGGAAATGATATAAGCCGAACTGTGAGGTGAACAGTGTGGGGAGGGGAGGCTGGAGAGCTTGGCTGGAGCCAGACCATGATGGGCCCCCACCAACGTGACATGATGAAGACTCGGGGCTTTATCTTGAGACAAACGAGAAGACATTGGAAGCTTAATGGCAGAAACTTTAAGATAAGCCAATTTGCCTGCTTGCATGACTTGGGCAACAGTGTGTGTGATGGCTTGTTTCGTGCAAAATGAAAGTGAAGACAGGTGTCAGGCAGCTGATTCTTGATGCAGGTAAGATCTAGGTGCGGGTCTGAATGAAGGCAAAAGTGGCTGGGACGGAGACACGAGAACAGGCTCATGGGATGCCGCAGAGGAGGAATAGCCTCAGCTTGGCCTTGAATTGGATGTGCAGAAGGAGGAGGAGGGTGGACTCAGATGATGACTGGGTTTCTGGCCTCAGAGACCAGTGGCCGTTCACTGAGATAAGGAATACAGGAGGAAGAAGAGGTTTGGGGGAAGATAGTGCAGGAACGCAAATTCTCTTTGGGTGATATTTTATCCATTTTAATATTTATAAGAGATAACCAGCTGTCAGAATCATCAAGAAGGTGGGTATCTCAAGCCACAGAGGAGATATATATATATCTTCCTGAGGCAGTTTTTGAAACGTACATACCAGGACAGATGCCTTAACCTGGGTAGCACAGGACCACACACTCTTTGGAAAAGCAACAATGAAGACAGCCTTTGTGTTTTGAGGAAAGGAATGCAGTTGATTTCCTGAGGGGAAAAGTGTCAGTTAGAGACAATACTGCTCAGTAGAGTAGAAGATCAATGTGGCTAACATCAGCTTTTTAGTAGGACCTAAAAATAGCAACTGCCGGGAAAAGCTCTATGATTTGGTGGGAAGTTTAAGGTTTGACCCCAGTAGTTCAAATCCAGGCTTTTCCACTTACTACCCTCTATGACCTTAGTCAAATTATTTAACCAGAGGGGTTAAGAAAAGTGCTTCAAGCAGTTGCTGTGGCAACTGAGATTTACAAATTTTAGTGTTGCAAACACATTATCTTGAACTGGGCAGCGCCAAGTGCCTCATCCCCTTTGTCCAGCCTTTCACTCATAGAGTCACAAACATCTACTACAGGTACACTAGGTGCCAGACACTCTGGCAGGCCCGCAGGACATCAAGTTTACTAAGACATGGTCCTCCAGAGTCAAGCGAAGATGAGAAAAGCAAAAAAGCAGAGACCCAGAAATCAGGTGGTCCCTTCTGGAAGAGAGTTGAAAGGACCAGAACCAGGGCGTGGGGGAAAACAGACATATCTAAGCTGTTAAGGAGCTATCCTCATTCACATGCGGTGCTGAATCATTGGTACAGGGTGAGAGAGGAGTAGCCTAGAAGGAATCTCAGTCTTCCAGCTTAGGCACAGAGAAAGATCCAAGTGGGGGCTCTCCTTGAATGGTGTGGCATAGGTCTTGGTGAGCAATCAGGGCAAGAGACGGCGAAGTCACTTTGGAAGATATTGAGTTGAGGTGTGTGTAGATGTCATCTGAGGACAGGACAGGGCAGCCGTGGACAGGGATTTGGCTGCTCAAAGAGTGTAGAGTAGGAAAAGAAGACTGAAGATGGGGCTCTGGGGAAGACTGATATTGAAACAGTAGGTAAAAGGAGAGGAATACACAAAGACTAAAAAGAACAGAGAAGCAGGAAAAGAAGGAAAAGGTAACATTGTGAAAATCACCTTTGAGGGAGTGTTTCAAGACCAGGTGGCCACCTGACCTCCTCACGTTTGGCAATGTATGAATATCACCTTGAAGAGAGTAGTGCAAGTAGATTGGTGGAAACCAAAGTCGCATTCAGTGGCTTGAGGAGCAAGTGGGAAGTGGGAAGGTGGAGACAGCAAGGAATTAGAACTCATCTGAGAGGATTGGTACTATGGGGTAAAGATACGACTTTAGTTGTAAAAGGATGAAGGTCCAAGGAAGAATGGCAGGCAAGTGGGAGGGAGACCGAGATGAGGCTGAAGAAGTAGGTGGAGCCAGAACATGCAGAGCCCAGGAGGCCACAGGCAGGAGTTTGGATTATATTTGTGATACCCTCATTATCAGGGAACAGATTTGAGCAGGGGAATGATGTGATTGGACCCCTCTGGCTGCTCAGTCAATGACAGAGGAAGGGAACAACTAGAGTTTGAATTTCTCAAGGTGGAGATGGTCCATGATGTGGCCCTGGGCCAAAGGTGTCGGAGACCCATGATGATGCCTGGAATTGGAATAGAGAGAAGAAAAGGTCTGGGGTGAGGGAACAGAGGGAGGTCAGTCAATGGCAGCAGGACCGTGACTCTGGGGTAAGTTTGCATTGGGGCGGTGGCTAAGGAGAAGAGGGGCAATGACCCTGTAAGTCTGAACATGTTCCTCCCCTGATCCGCATTCATCAGAACCCTCTCTTACCCACTGGACAAGGCCCAAACATCTGAGCCCTGTCCTGCACAATACGTCTTAACAGCCCCACCTGCCACTTCACCCTTCCCCAGACCCACTGAGCCACTTGAGGTCTCCTGATCATTCTGTGCTGTCCATACCTCTTTGCCTTTGCACACAGTGCTACTCCCATCTGAAATCTCTCTCTTTTTCCCTCCCTTGCAAGAACCCCTATTCTTTATGCTCAATTCAAACATCACTCCTCTGTAAACCCCTTCTCAAGCGCCCCAGCCATTCAGGGAGCCAGTATTTACTGAACACTTACCACACATCAGGCTCCAAGCAAGGCACACATTCATACACTCCCTCCCCTGTGCTACCCCGTGCAAACGTCCCAGGCCTGCCAGCAGAGTGGCGGCTGGCTCTATGCCAGACCTCCCAGATTTGGCTCAATAATCACTAGATGTGAAAACCAGGCTGCATTGGAATCTCATCAACAGGAAGGGCTGGGCAGGTTTCTTCTCATTTCCTTGCCTTAACCCCTACCTCAGCAGGTTCTGCGGCTATAAACAACAAAGAACACTCTTCCTTGGTCTGTGAAACAGTGTTCTTGATTCATACGGAGGTTGTGATCAGCTTTTTCTGCAGTACATGTTCCGTATCTTGACTTCTGGATACCTAAGTGCATGGCCTGTCTGTATCTGAGCACCAGATGATTTTCCCTCAAGAGTCATTTGCTTTGCTGTACGGAGAATGGAAATTACAGAGAATCTCTCTGGGGGACATTCTTCCTAGAGTAGAGACGCGTGTAAGGTGGAAGAAGCACTCATCAGGGACCAATATTTAGTAAACAAATATTTCTTGAGATGAGTGCTGTGCCAGCTTGTGAGCTGGGCACTGAAGGACAAAAATGAACTTGGTCCCAGCCCTCTGAAGCATCAGAGCTGCAGTTCGACCTGCAACAGAGCTGCTTCCTTACCTTCCTCTTAGCATCGACACTCTCCCTCATCTTTCAGCACTGGCCTAAGCCTCTCTTTCTCTGGAAAGTCTTCCATGAGGCCCAGCAGAGATGACAAGTTGTCTATCCAATACCTTGTTCCTTCTTCCTTATAAATAAACTCTGGTGAGGAGGCAGAACGGAAATAACTGAGAGCCAATAAATATTGTCTCCTGCCTGAGTGCTTCTGCCACCTTACGTGTCTCTAAGAGGAATGTCCTCCAAAACATTCTCTCACTTGTTTCCATTCTGTTTAAAAATACACCTTATATGGTATATTTTGGGTAGTGTTCTATATAGTTGATGAATTTCATTTCTTAATCTTCCCTGCCACTGAAATGCAAGAAGTTGAGTGATGTTTCTGGCAAAGTGCCTTTAAAACAGATGACTCAGCTGAGAGATGCCCACTATTTGCCCACATTCATTTTCTCCCTTTTCATTTCTGGGCCTCAGATGTGATGCCTGGAGCTCTTGCAACCACCTTGAACCATAAGGCAATCTTGCTAATGCAAGACACATTAAGAATGACAGAGAAGAAATATAGAGGGGGCTTGACGATCTTGACACTACTATAAAATTCCTGGACCATCTACCTTTGGATTTCTCCATGTCAGAGAAACAAACTTTATATTATGCCACCTTTATTTGTGTCCCTGTCCTGTGCAATTAAACCTAATCCTAACCAATATAGTCACCACATTGCTTTACTCCTTTATCTTGATTTTTTTTTTTTTGGTAGCACTTACCACTATCTAACATTTTTATTGATCTGTGTTGCCCACTAGAATGTAAGCTCCATGAGAATAGTGACTTCTTATGACCTAGAACGGTGCCTGGCATTCAATACAACCTCATGAAAAAGTTGCAGCCCTTGTTATTGCTATGCATGCCCAGCACATTTCTTCTGAACACTACACTTTCTGTCATCACACTAATCACACTTGCAACCATGCATGTCACATCTGCCTTCCCACCAGGCTGTATATGTCATATTGACAGGGAATCTATCTATCTATCTATCTATCTATCTATCTATCTATCTATCTGTCTGTCTATCTATCTATCGTGTGTGTGTGTGTGTCTTGCTCTGTGTCACATCATCAGCATCTAGCTTAATGCCATTGTATAAAGAATGCACAGAAATGCAATAAGTGGAGAAAATGTTAATTTGCTGAGCTGAGGGCAGGAGGAGGTGGCTGAGGAGGTTAGGGTGGTCTGACAGGGGTAGTCTCTGTGAGGGAAGCAGTCTGAGTGGGATTGGGGGGTGAGAACTGGAATATGGCTTCCAAGGAGCTGGAGGAAATAAAGAGGGCCTCTTGGAGGATCCTGGTTTGAAAACTGGGCAGGCTTCTGGAAAAGAGGTAGAGAGAGAAAGATGGCAGCTACCTGAAGAGATTGCTCCCTGGAACCAGTTCTCCATCTTAAGTTACTAAATGCACGAAATTCCTGATCTTGTTAGATGAAGTGTTAAAAATATTGAAGACATACAGTAATGGGGCTGTATGGCAGACTGGAGCAGCCTGTTTGAAGACAGGAGAGGAAATGCAGAGAAACAGGATGGTGCTGGCCATGGCCATCACAGAGATTCTGTGGGAGACCCCTGACTGCCGGCGGGTCTGCAGTGAATGGTTATGGACAGGTAGACATCGTTTCACGTTGTTATGGCTTGAATTGTGTCCCCTGGTTCCTGCAAAAAAAAGTTGAATACCTAATCTTCAGTACCTCAGAAATGTGACTGTATTTGAGAATAGGATCTTTACAGAGGTAGTTACGTTAAAATAAAGTCATTGGGATGCGCCCTAACCCAATGTGACTGATGTTCTTGCAAAAGGAGAAATTTTGGGGAACAAATTGTGAGGACAGAAGAATAAATTTTTTTTTAAAAAAGGGAAATTTGGAGATCAGGTGGAGTTGCTCATGCCAGTAATCCCAGCACTTTGGGAAGCTGAGGTGGCTGGATCACTTGAGGTCAGGAGTTCAAGACAAGCCTGGCCAACATGGGGAAAATCTGTCTTTACAAAAATACAAAAATTAACCGGGCATAATGGGGGGGTGCCTGTAATCCCAGCTACTCGGGAGGCAGAGGCAGGAGAATCACTTGAATCCAGGAGGCAGAGGTTGCAGTGAGCCGAAATCGCACCACTGTACTTCAGCCTGGGCAATGGAGTGAGTCTCTCTCTCTCTCTCCCTCTCATATATACATAAAAGAGCTAGGCACAGAGGGGAGATGATGTGAAGATGCACAGAGAGAGGACAACTGTGACAGGAGTGGCATCTGCATAGCCAAGGAACATCAGGAACTGCCAGCAAACACCAAATGCTGGGAGAGGCAAGGCAGGATCTCCCCTTGAGCTGCCAGAGCATGGCCCAGCAACGCCTGGCCTCCAGAACTGCTAGACAACACATTTCTGTTGTTGTAATCCACCCAATTTGCAGTGCTTTGTTACAGCAGCCCTAGGGAACTCAGACCTATGAAGTATGTAGGCCCGGCTGACACCTGTTACAAAACTTAATTAAATTGAACTGAATTAGTGATGCTTCCTTTTTAGTGGAATGTTAGAAAGCTGTCCGAGGGCAATGGTAGCATAAAGTAAGTGAGCCTAACTCTGCCGAAGGAATCAGGGTGGGTTTTACAGAGGGGGTGTCATGAAACAGAGCCTTAATGGCTAAGCAGATGTTCACTGAATAGGTAAAGAGAGAAAGAAGGCTGGGCTCAGGGAACAGACCAGGAAAGGACGTGGGAGGAAACAGGTCATGGGTGTGTTCAGAAAATGACCAGTGTTTTTTATGGTTGAGTGTAAGTTCCCTTCAGGGAAACAGCAGAGAAAACACTGCAGAGGGCAGCTTGCCCAGGCTATGAAAAGCCCATATTTCTAGCTAAAGAGTTTGGATAGCATCCTTCAGACAATACAGAGTCATTGAAGGATTTTAGGTATCATAATTCCATTATTTCATCTGTGTTCTAGAATACCAACCAGTGACAGAGTGGAGGATGGTCTGGAAGAATGGATTATAGTCAAGAGGGTGATAATAATAATAATGATAGCTAATATTCAATCAGCATTTTATTATCTATGTCTACATGTACTTTCTGATAGTTTTGTCAGTGCTCACCCAAATCCTGAAATATAACCATTAATAATAATTAACCAGGCCTCAGAGTTAGGGAAACCAAATGCCTACAGTCTAGCTAGACATATGCAGTGAGACATGGTGAGAGACAGAAGGGTAGCAGGCAAGTGCGTGAATTCTAGTGCAGACTGCGTCAGTCTGAATGGGCAATTCCACTTCCTAGCTGGGTGACCTTGGACAAGTGATTTAACTCTGGTCCCAGCCTCTTGATTCATACATGAGGATAAAACAATAATTACTCCTTGGTTTGTTGCAAGGATTAGGTGAGTATGCAAAGTGATCAGAAAAATGCCTGTTGCATAATGTGCTATATGACTGCTATTATTAAGAAGTGTTTTGAGAAGGCATTTACGGGGATATAGAACCACAGAGGGTGCTATACTCACTCCACCTGGAGGGATTTGGAAAAGGAGAAGGGATGGGACCTAAAAGATACATGGAGTCTGCTGGGCAGCAAAGAGGAGGAAAGGCATTCCTGACAAGGGGAACAGAGTGTGCAAAGGCGTGAAGAAATGAAGACCACTGCATTTTAGGGGAGGATGGAGAGTCTGAAGCGTAGAATTTGCTTGGAACAGGTGGTGATGTACGTGTGACAGGCTGGTGCCAAAGCTGACGATCCTAGAGTTGAAGATGTGTGTTACATCATGAGATGCGTCCTGTGTTGGCCATGCGTGGAGGGAAGAGACCATGAGCAGAAAGACCTGGAAGAAGGTAAACAATGAATTGGGGCCATAACTAGAATTACAAACAGTGTTTGTAAATATGGAGAGCAAGAAACAGATGTGAGCAGCATTTCTGATTTGTAATGAATGGAATTTTATGCCTATATGTGGGAGGTGAGAAAATGAGAATTGAGGAGGAGTAAAAGACGACAGGTACTGTTCTTAGACAAAGAATTCAGAGGGATGTTTTGGCTTCAGTTGGGCTTTGCACATGCTGGATGTAAGATGCTTTTCAGACATCCACTTTGGCGGAGGAGTGCAGAGGACAGTTACAAAAATAAGTTTGGAATCTGGAAAGTCAAGGGTGAACATGATGCTGACTGGTGACCCATTGGCAGGTACACAGTGGCTGAAGCCATGGAATTGGGAGAGCTTGTCTAGGAATATCCATGATGAGAAGAGGAGATGGTAGCAAACCTCCCACGACAGGTCATGCTTTCTTGATTTGGTCAAAATCCACATCCGGATTAACAATGGGGAGCTCAGCAAATATTCTCTTTACTTTCAGCACACTGAAGAAATGAACTGGAAATGAAATAAGTTTGAGTTTTGAAGAGGAGTGGTTCAGGAACCAAGACTTGATATTAAAGGGAATGAATAGAAATACAAGATAATTACAATACAATTAATTATAACTTAATGTACTTAATAACACCTGGAATTTATAGAGCACCTTTCTCAAAAACAAAACAAAACAAAAAACAAAACAAAACAACAACAACAACAAAACTGGAATCTCTCCCCAGACACTATGAATCTTTAGAGAAAGTTTGGGAGGTCTGTAAGAGGCAAGGGAAATCATATTAACTTGTGGCACAAAGAAAAAATGGGGCTCTCAGAAGACCAGAAAATTCTATTTAAGCACAGAGCAGAGTGTTTTGTGACTGAACAACACTTGCTCCAAGCCTCTTCCTTGTGACCAGCAGTCTGACCTACCTTTTTGTCTAGATCTGATAACACAATCTTGTGCACTCCTGGTGTTGCCAAATCCTCAATCTCAAATCGTGTCCCAAGCCATCACAAATATGGGCTGCACACATTCCAGAAGAAGACTCTGTTGGAACAAGGTATGCCCTAGTGCAGAAAGGATAGTATATAGACTCACACCCACCTGGGGCCAACGACCGCAGCTGCTACCTACTAGCTGTGTGATGCTGGGCTATCTATTTTATGTCTCTGGGCCTCAAAGTGAAGATAACAGTTCCTACTTCAGGGTTGTATGAAGTGCAGTCAACCAACATTGATTGAGCTATGTGCCTAGCATTGTTTTAATTTCTTGGGTTATATCGGAAAACAAAATAGAGATCCTTACCCTCGGTCTCTTACCTTTCAAGAAGGTAAGAGGTGGGAGTGAAGGAAAGATGGTGATAAACAATGAAATAATAGACCAAAGAATCTGCTGTGTTGAGAGACTATGTTAGAGGTCTGAGAAAAGGAGAGATCGGGCGTGTCTGTCGCTGAGCACCCTGTCTAGCTAGCACACAGTAGGCATTCCCAGAATTGGTGCCACTATTATTGCAACAAAGGAAAGGGTGAAGTGCCTGAGGCAGAATGACAGCCTATACATTTTTATGAAAATGTGTCTATCTCTAAAACTTCATTCAGGAGTAAGCAGAAAAGTTGCCAAGGAAGGATAAGAGTAGATGATTACAACGTGAAAAAAAAAAAAAAAAAAAAGACAGAGAGATCTGAAATGCTTTTAGGTAATGTGTAATCAGTTGCATCTATTCTAATGACCACCAATTAAGCTGTCTCATGCAAGCTCCCAGAGAAAATCACTTGCCCAAACAGGTAGACTGTGAAACGCACGTTATAAGACCTTCAGCACTAAATGCATGAGTTTCATTTTTTACCGTAACTCAGGGAGCAGTTTAGAAAAGTTAGCCTATTTTATTCTAACAAGCATGCTCCAAAAGTGACCATTTAAAATCCATGTATTTTTAGCTGTATTTTTGTTAAAAAGTGGATATTATATCAGTGACATTTTCTGCTACATTTCATTCATGATGCCGTCTTCAGTTGGCATGAAGGGTCATCACCAAAGTTTGGGTTGTTCATTTATTAGTCTGTGTAACAAACATTTATAAAGTTAATAATAAAAATGAAAGTTAAAAATTCTTCAACATAAACTCATTACCATGTCAAATATTTATGTGCAATGCCAAATTCAATGTTCTCAACAACTCTGAGAGGTGGTTCCCTTTCAGATAAGAAAACTGAGGCTTATAGAGATTCAGTAAGTTCACATGATTAAGTAGGCAAAAAAAAAAAAAAAAAAAAAAAAGCCAAGTCAGGATTTAAACCCAAGTCTGACTGGCTACTGAGCACTCATATTTGACTACTATTATATATGACAGATCTCATGCTAAACATGGTAAAGTATGATTCTGGTCTTGGAGGACCTAGTTATTCAACAGGGAGACATACAAGTAGGCAAATAATTATAAGACATTATGGCAAGTGCTAACCTAGATATACTAGCATCCTCTGGGAACTGAGAAAAACAAATTTGCCTACTCAGATTGATTGCATTGGAGACATTTTTCTCGAAGTTATGCTTAAGGTGTGTGTTGATGGATGAGTAGGAGTTTGTCTGAAAGCAAAGGGCGGGTCATGAAGGAAAGAGCATATTGAGCAAACTTTCTCTGGCTTTCAAGCTTATGCTTTTGCACATGGTGCTAAACTACAGCCATCCATCCCATGATTAGTCAGCTAGTCACTGAATATTCTTTATTATGCTCAGGTCTTTTAGTGAACCAAAAAGAAAAAAGAAAAGAAATGACTTGAGTTAATATCTTTAATCAGCCCAGAGAATTCGGGTCTTATTCATGCATGCTCTCCTTATACATGTTTGCCCCAAGGATTTTGAAATGAGTCATTTACCTGAACTCTGCCCAACAAGACAATCAGCTCTGACAGTCAGGGTTCACAGGGCATTGGGGACCTGGCTGTGTATCCCAGAAACTGATCACAGTGGGCTCTTCCCCCTAAGCTCTTCAGTGAGTACCTGGTATACTCTAGACACGAAAAGTTAACAACAGGGGACAGTTTAAAATAGGATTGATGCAGCAATCTCAAAACAAGTGGTCAGTGGGAACTGGTGAAATTCGCTTGGTTTTTGGACTCATAGTTGTGTATGATAAAAGAAAGAATGATTGCAAGAGGGACTGTTTAGCCTCATCTCCATGAAAGGACAGCTTCATAGGAAAGAGCTTTTCTGTTCTCTGAGAGACAAAAGTGTGTTTGCATTTCTGTTGAATCATGCCAGAGATAGGCTCAGCTGTAGATATTCCTGTGCTAAAAGCTATAATCACAATGGGAGCCCTTACATAATGCTTATTGCAACTGGGCTTGAGATTTGAAAGATGAGCAAGGGAAGTATAACGTCTCGCACAGAGCTAGGAACATGGTTGGTAGACAATGGGTATTAGCTGAATTAAATAACTAAAATATTAAGTATTAGATAAGTCAAACAAATAGATAAATAGATTGATGTTCCTTTGATGTGGAAATATTAATTAAAAGTATGGGTTATTTATGATTATAAAAGAAAACAAATCAAGCATTGAAGCACTGTACAAACATTGAACAGCATGTACAGTGGCCCTGGGCAGGGGACATGTGAGGTCCCTAGGGAAATGCAAGCTTTCCAGAGTGGCGTGCAGGAGTAGAGTGGGAGATAGATTCTACCAAATTAGGCTGGGGAAGGTGAGAGGTCCAGACTCATGACTACAAAGTTGAGAACAATGGGAATGTTAATGGGATTTAGTTAGAAATGATTTATGTCTTCAAAGGATGACTCTGGCTGCTATGTGGAGAAAGGATTATAAAGAGCAACAGTGAATGCCAGGAGAGCTGGCCAGAGAACTCCTGCAGGCTTCTCAGTAAGAGGGGATAACCAAGGGATGGCAGGGATGTGGGCAGATGGGATGGATTGGAGACTGGGCAAGGAAAACTGGCAAGGCTGGAGGGAAAGAGAGAAATCATCATCAACTCCCGGAATGTTCACTTGATCACTGGCGGTGGCACATCCAGAGATGGGAAAGAGCAGAAGCAGAATGTGAGAACACCTGGAGGAGAGGATCAAGAGGTTGGTTTTGGACCTAGTAGGTTTTGAATTGCTAGAGTGACATCCAAATGGAAATTTCAGGCATAAAATATGGAGTATGGAGCCCATTGGAGTGGTTTAGGGATACAAATTCAAAAGAGATTGCGTGTGTGTGTGTGTGTGTGTGTGTGTGTGTGTGTGTGTGTGAGATACTAAACAAAAATAGATCATAGTCTCCTACTACACAGGAATCTGTTTTTTTGGTATAAAATATTTCTTATACATATTTCTCTGATAACCTACATAGAACTCCTTTATCTTTTAAATGGCTGTGTGGTATTCCATTGTATAGATATGCCATTTTTTTAATTAAAAATTTTAAATTATGAAATATTAGAAAAGTAGATAAATACAGAACGTATAGCAGATATCCATACACCTAACAGCTAGATGTAATAGATGTTAACATTTTGACATATCAGTCTTGGGTTTCCTTATTTTGGATTTAGAAAACAAATAGTTCAGATACAGGTACGCTCCCGGTCTCATCTCTCTCATCCTTTTTCTTTGCCACCACTCATTCTTTTTCAGAGCTAACTAACTATTCTAAAGTTGATGTTCATGATTTCTGGGCATGGGTTTGTACTTGCCAATCTGTGTTTGCTTCCGTAATATATAGTATAGTTTTATTTTAAAATTCACATACATGGCTTCATATAGTTACATGTCCTCCTGTAATCCACTGTTTTCACTCAGTATTGTATTTATGATGTTTATCCATCTTTAAAAATGAAGTCCTCTATTGATGGACAATAATTCTGTTCTTAATCTGCATTATTCCAAAATAAACGAAAGGTGGTTTAACACCGGTACAACCTCGGGGACATAATCTGGAAACTGCTCTTTAACCATGTTCCATCCATGAGCACTGGTATGAAAATCACATGTTTATTTCCGGGGCTCCTAACACTGGAGCACCAGTCTTGGATATTCATCAGAGGCACCCCCAGCAGCTGCCGCATGCTAAGCAGGTGTTATGTAACGATATTTTCTGGTAAGAATGCCCTGGAAGTTGCTTTGTCATCACATCAGCTCAGGACAGGAATGAAGCTGTGGACTGAGAGGCAGACAACAGGGCCTGGCTACTTCTTCTGGGATGGGAGTCAGTGGAGCTGTTCTCCAGCTTCTAGCATTGCCTTACTCTTTATCTTGGCCATTTCATGCTTTCCTGAATTGCTCAACTCTGAAGCTGGCCAGCCAGTTCTTACACCAAACACTTATTCTACACCTAACAGACTTTTTTTGTTCTCCTCCTCCTTATTTCTTTTTCTTTTTAATGTACACCCAGCACCTCCCAACTTTAAGGAAAAACTGAATACTTTCAGTCTCAAACAAAGCTTTATAGATTTTTTGGCAGGAAATCCAGAGTGGAATTTGCTATTAAATCGTAGTAAAGCAACTCTTCAAACAACATGTACTGAACAATCAAACACTTTTAAATGTCAGTCCCCAACAAAAGCATGCATTGTGCCTGCAGAATACCCACTGGCACTAACCTTCTTACAGTGAGAAGAGTTTACAAAACGTAACTTATTTCATATCCCAGGTTGCCTGCTAAATGGACCTTTCCACAATCCAGCAAGAGTAAGCCTTCCTGATAGCACATTTCAGCTCATGTTGCTCCTTAACGGATGGGTTTTTCTCCTCTTAGGTAAAAACAGAAGTATTTTTAAAAAATTGAAAAGTAAGTTTGTCATGGTGACAAAGTCAAGCAGCAGGTGTAGTATTTGCTTGAATTCTCAAGCCTCTCAGCTTCTGGAATATCATATTTAATACTTGGTGAGCACTTATTATGTGCCAAGTACTGTTACCTAATTTAAGCTTCACACAGCCCTTTGAGATAGACATTGTCACCATCTCCACTTTCCCAATAAGGGAACTGGAGTGAATGAAATGTTAAGGTCACAGAGCTTATGAAAGAGGGCAGCAGGTTTTAAGTTTAAGGAATAGGACTTCAAAGCTCATGTTCCAAATTACTGTACTGATTTGATGAATTCTGAAAAAGCTTTCAACTTTTCAGCATGATAGGAAAAAGGACCAATGAATACTGAGTACCCACTAGGAGTATATGTTGTACACATGCTATCTTATTTAAATCTCTCAACATGTTTATGAGGATAATTTATGTATGAGGAGGTAGAGTCTACGAGAAAGGTAATAGGTGGTTGGCTGACAAGCTGAAACCAGGTGCAGTAGAAAGAGCCTGACTATCCTGTCCCCTGGAAAGGGATTGAGCACATAGAAGGTCCTTGATAATGCTTTAGATTTTACAGGTCTTCTCTCATTCTTGCTCCTTCTTTCTAGTGTGAAAAATGTGCATGTGATTCAGTGGGAGAATGTCTGGCTCTTAGAAATTGTAAATTTGTTTAAATGAGAAAAGTATTAATTTATGACCCAAATGTAAGAGCCTGCAAGTAAATCAAAATGTCTTATTATGACAGATAATAAAAGAAGAGATGAGCTGGTGGAGAAGGCCTTCTGTGACCTGAGGATTTCCCCACTGCAGCTATTCATAGCTTTTTCTATCACCTCCATGCCAAAGGCACACATGGTGTCTACGGGCAGGATAGACAATTACAAATATGAGCCTATGCAAAATGACCCTGCTCCCACCTGAACTCCATCCCACTAGCAATGGAAACTTTTATTTCCCTTACCTTGGTTATTCTTTAGAATTTTCTCACATGTCCCCAAACATATACCTTAAGAGGTCTCCCAATGGGTTATCTGATACATGAGCCAAAGTTAACAGTGAAACAAGAGACTGGGTGAAACTATGTGATTGGATATGATGCAAGGGGATGGGAGCTGCTGGCCTTTGGTGTTGTGGGGTTGGTTAGGTTAGGAGGGAGGCAAAACCGCCACCTTTGTTTTCTTCAGGCTCCAGGGCAGTTGTCAGGGGAACTGCAGTTTTGACTAACTCAACCTGTGGGGAAGGCCCTGACCCCTGCTGAGGACAGAGTGAAGTCTCCACTGAAGGAGGTCCCCAAGGTGGTGGGTGGGGCAGCCAAGGAGGCCGTGGCCCTGCAGCCTCCTCTGTCAACAAGCAAGGGGAGCTGATGTGTCATTGTTTTTCAGTCTCCATGGCTGGCATGGAATTCAGGAGGAGAAATGGGAAAGGAGGGGTGGAGGAGGAAAGGATTTGTTCCAGCTCTCAAGCTGGCTAGGAAACATTGCTAGAAATGCAAACAGAGAGAGTTTTTGCAATGAAGACTGCCTTCCATTACTTTTAAAGATATATGCAGTAGAATCATATACAAATACTCAGAGACAGAACAGGCCCTAAATGTCTGTCCCACTAGGGCCACAAAGCCCTCAGCTGCATCCAAGTCCCTTCAGCTCCAAGAAGGATGCCTGGTGTCAGATGACTCAGGATAGCCTCTTTTAAAGAATACAGAGCCCAGGAATACATTTGACATGGATTCTCTGAGGTGTTAACACTGGCAGAGTTAACAATTCACATTTTCATCTATCCCTCACACAATAGCTGAACGCAAAATACTCTTGAATTCAAGCAGAGAAGTCTTGTTGAGGGCCTTGAGCAGACTGAGAGCAACATAAAGGCAAGGCATTTGGACAGCATGTAAAAGCTGAGCAGACCCAATTCTAAAATTCTAATTTTTGCCAAATATAGATTTAAGCCTTCCCCATCCCCATGTAGCTGCATAGCTATTTAATACATCGAAATTTTAAAGCAACCGCATTCAAGACTCTTTCACTCCTTGAGAGGCAACTACTTTTTAAAATCTAACATACAAATTAAAAAATCCAATTCTATGGAATTAGGAAGTCAGACTTTTCAGGATTCAAAGAAAAACCCCTAATTCCCATAGGGAGAACTGGAAAGCTTATGATAAGTCCCTTCCAGAAGTCCTGGCAGACTCCAGGCACCAGCAAGACAATGTCTTAGGAGACAGTGCTAGTGCTGTCTAACCCCTGGGCTGTGTTTGATAAGTGTTTACAAAGCTGTGAACCTACAGAGGCAGATATCATTCATAGGGTAATCCAGGGCAGTTCACACTTTATTTCCATTATCCCAGTGAGTTTCTCAAAGGCAGAAAAAACATTTCTATTTATCTCTGTGTCTTCTTCTCTAGAGCGTCAGGTGCACATTCAGATGCAGGTAATTGTTTTCAAAGGAATTAAAGCATATTCTTAATTTGATTTTTGTAATTTTGCAAACACAGTTGCCATACCCCAGAAAAGGACAGGGCAACCATCTGAGCCCACTGATCAATCTCAGCAACACTTCTAAGATACTACTCACCTTATAAAGGAGGAAATGAGCTCAGAGTGGAACAGTCAGCCCTGAGCCCTGTTTCCTCTGCTGCAGTCCCTTGTGAAGCACACAGCACCACCTCAAAGAATCAGTGCCAAGAAAACTGAATCCGATTACATGTTTAAAGCCAACTTCTCGTTGACAGGCAGGGGAGAGAGAACAAGTTCAATTTCATCATAAGTAACCAAATAGACTAACCCAGAATGTGGGACTTTCTACAGGATAATGGACCTGGTTCTTTTTTTTTTTTTTTTTGAAACAGAGTCTCGCTCTCTCGCCAGGCGCCAGGCTGGAGTGCAGTGGCGTGATCTCGGCTCACTGCAACCTCCGCCTCCCAGATTCAAGCATTTCTCCTGCCTCAGCCTCCCGAGTAGCTGGGACTACAGGCATGTGCCACCACGCCCAGCTAATTTTTGTATTTTTTTAGTAGAGACGGGGTTTCACCATGTTGGCCAGGATGATCTGGATCTCTTGACCTTGTGACCCGCCCACCTCAGCCTCCCAAAGTGCTGGGATTACAGGCGTGAGCCACCGCGCCCAGCTGGACCTGGTTCTTATCTAAGCATTGGCTTTAAAAAATAAGGAAGGGGATTGAGAAATTACATTACCTAAAAAGATTTAAGAGACATAACAACCAAGTGCAGTGTGTGGATCTGAAATTGTGATTCAAACATACCAACTGTTGAAAGGAAGAAAGGAAGAGAGGAAGGGAGGGAAGGAGGGAGAGAGAAAGTAAGGAAGGAAGGAAGGAAGGAAGGGAGGAAGGAAGAAAGGAAGGAGAGAAAAGGAGAATAAAAGTAAGACAACCAGAGAAATTTGAATATGAATTTGGTATTCGGTGATACCAAGAGATTGTTACATTTGGTGTAAAAATGGTCCCATGGTTGGGTGAAAAAAAAATGCCCATTTGTACAAGATGCTGGAGAGTGAAATGAAAGTAAATTAGGAAATTGCATTAAACATATATAGATGAAGACAAAGTGGCAAAATCTTGCTAGGTGTTGTATATATCAATTTAGTGTAAGTTTCTCTATGGGGTCATTATACAATTATACTAGTATAATTGTATGTTTACAATTGTTCACTATTAAAAGTTTGAAAAGTTTTTAGAAACACTGAACATATATAGGCCGGGCACAGTGGCTCATGCCTATAATCCCAGCACTTTGGGAGGTCGAGGCTGCTGGATCACCTGAGGTCAAGAGTTCGAGACCAGTCTAGCTAACATGGTGAAACCCTATCTCTACTAAAAATACAAAAATCAGCTGGCATGGTGGTATGCACCTATAATCCCAGCTACTTGGGAGGCTGATGCAGGAGAATCACTTGGACCTGAGGGGTGGAGCTTGCAGTGAGCTGAGATGGCTGCACTTCACTTCAGCCTGGGTGAAAGCAGGAAACTCCATCTCAAAAAAACAAACAAGCACAAACACAGAACATATATAGGAAAATATTCAATTTCTTGATCTTTCTACTCTTTTCTTTCTAGCTGCAGTGAAATTTGGGCATCTCAGCTTTACTGTGCTTTTGCTATCATGCTAAAACTGGATGGTGACTTTCACTTGCTCAGAGTGATAATTTACTAGTCTTTAAGACTATTCTTTAATCTCTTGTCTTACATATTTTCAATAGGGTCTGAAAATAGAAGAAGATGCCAGAGCAATCAGGCAAGAAAAAGAAATAAAGGGTATTCAAATAAAAAAGGAGGAAGTCAAATTGTCTCTATTTGCAGATGACATGATTGAATATCTAGAAGACCCCCTCGTCTCAGCCCCACATCTCCTGAAACTGATAAGCAACTTCAGCAAAGTCTCAGGATACAAAATCAATGTGCAAAAATTACAAGCATTCCTATACACCAATAACAGACTTAAAGGGAGCCACATCAAGAACGAACTGCCATTCACAATTGCTACAAAGAGAATAAAATACCTGGGAATAAAACTAACAAAGGATGTAAAGGACCTCTTCAAGGAGAACTACAAACCACTGCTCAACAAAATAAGAGAGGACACAAACAGATGGAGAAATATTCCATGTTCATGGTTAAGAAGAATCAGTATTGTGAAAATGGCTATACTGTCCAAAGTAATTTACAGATTCAACACTATCCTCATCAAGCTATCAATGACCTTCTTCACAGAACTGGAAAAACCACCTTAAACTTCATATGGAACCAAAAGAGAGCCCACATAGCTAAATCAATTCTAAGCAAAAAAAAAAAAAAAAAAAAAAAAAAAAGCAGGAAGCATCACAGTACCAGACTTCAAACTATGCTACAATGCTACAGTAATCAAAACAGCATGGTACTGGTACCAAAACAGAGATATAGACCAATGGAACAGAACACAGAGGCCTCGGAGGAAACACCACACATCTACAACCATTGGATCTTTGACAAACCTGACAAAAGCAAACAATGGGGAAAGGAGTCCCTGTTTAATAAATAGTGTTAGGAAAACTGGCTAGCCATGTGCAGAAAGCAGAAACTGGACCCTTTCCTGATACCTTATACTAAAATTAACTCCAGATGGATTAAAGACTTAAACATAAGACCTAACACCATAAAAACCCTAGAAGAAAACCTAGGCAAAACCATTTAGGACATAGGCATAGGCAAGGACTTCATGACCAAAACAGCAAAAGCAACAGCAACAAAAGCCAAAATAGACAAATGGGAGCTAATCAAACTCCACAGCTTCTTCACAGCAAAGAAACAGTCATTAGAGTGAATTGGTAGCCAACAGAATGGGAAAAAATTTTTGCAATCTACCCATCTGACAAAGGGCTGATATCCAGAATCTACAAAGAATTAAAACAGATTTACAAGAAAAAAACAAACAAGCCCATTCAAAAGTGGGCAAAGGACATGAAAAGACACTTTACAAAAGAAGACATACATGAGGCCAACAAACATATGAAAAAATGCTTATCATCACTGGTCATTAGAGAAATGTAAATCAAAACTACATTGAGATACCACCTCACACCAGTTAGAATGGCGATCATTAAAAAATCTGGAGACAAAAGATGCTGGAGAGGATGTGGAGAAATAGGAACACTTTTACACTGTTGGGAGTGTAAATTAGTTCAATCATTGTGGAAGACAGTGTGGCGATTCCTCAAGGACCTAGAAATAGAAATTCCATTTGACCCAGCAATCCCATTACTGGGTATATATCCAAAGGATTATAAATCATTCTACTGTAAGGACACATGCACATGAATGTTCATTGTAGCACTGTTCACAATAGCAAAGAACTGAAAGCAACCCAAATGCCCATCGATGATAGACTGGACAGGGAAAATGTGGCACATATACACCATGGAATACTATGCAGCCATCAAAAATGATGAGTTTGTGTGCTTTGTAGGGACATGGATGAACCTGGAAACCATCATTCTCAGCAAACTGACACAAGAACAGAAAATCAAACACCACATGTTCTCACTCATAGGTGGGTGTTGAACAATGAGAACACATGGACACAGGGAGGGGAGCATCACACACTGGGGTCTGTCATGAGGGAAATAGGGGAGGGACAGCGGGGGGTGGGGATTTGGGGAGAGATAGCATGGGGAGAAATGACAGATATAGATGAGAGGGAGGAAGGCAGCAAATCACACTGCCATGTGTGTACCTATGCAACAATTTTGCATGTTCTTCACATGTACCCCAAAACCTAAAATGCAATAAAAAAAAAAGATAAAGAAAAAAGAAAATTGAAGAAGATTTTACATCTCCTAACCATGGTGCTAAGCATGGTCAGGTCTAGTCAGGGAGGGATAGGAAGAGGAAGGAGGGCGACTCTGGGGGAGGGAGCAGGCAGAAGGGAGAGCAGAATGCTAGGCTCCTTCCCTTCTGAGGCTGACACAGGGTCCTGTGTCAGAAACCAGCCTCAGAGGGGAGAAACAACAATGGCAACAGAACTAAATCAAAAACAGAATGAGGTAGCTCTAAGATAGTGAAAAATCATTTGTGTTCGAACGAACTCCTGGGCTGGGTAACTTAACCTCTCTCGCCTTCCATTCCTTTCCCTTTCAAGCTGTGATGACACCACACTCTTCCAGTGTAGCTGTGAGGAGTTGATGAGGTGACACTGGTGAAAATTCCCAGCACTGGGCTGGATACTTGACAGCTATGCATGAAGAGAAATTGGGTCTGAATTTAGAAAACAAATATTTATTAAGCTGATAATATGTGTCAGGGATTGTTACAGGTAGTAGGAGCGTGAAGATGAACAAAATAAGGTTATTGCCTTTAAGAAACTCTTATTTTTGCACATTTTGGGGGGTGGTGGCAGAATGAGCAAGTGCATAGAAATAAGCTAAAAAAAAAACTAGCAGCTGGGTACGGTGGCTTATGCCTGTAATCCCAGCATTTTGGGAGGCCGAGGCAGGTGGATTACGAGATCAGGAGTTCAAGACCAGCCTGATCAACACAGCGAAACCCCATCTCTACTAAAAATACAAAAATTAGCTAGGTGTGGTTGTGTGCACCTATAATCTCAGCTACTCGGGAGGTTGAGGCAGGAGAATCACTTGAATGACTCAGGAGGCAGAGGTTGCAGTGAGCCAAGATCATACCACTGCACTCCAGCCTGGGTGACAGAGCAAGACTCCATCTCATAAATAAATAAAATAAACTAGCATTTGTTGAGATCCTGTTGTGTGATAGCCATTTTGCTCTATGTTTCACCCATGTTCACTCATTTTATCCTCAAAAGAACACTCCAAGGTATTCTTCACTTCACAGAGGAGGAAACAGGCTTGGAGAATCTCACTACATTTGCCAAGATCAGGATGTAAAATCTCCTCAAATTTCCAAGCTACTTTCCCCCTCCCTACATTCTAGATTCTGTGGATCCAAAAATGTGGATTAAAAATAAAATCCTAAGCTTCTCAACCTTCTAAGCAGACCCCCACTGGCCAAAGAGACCCCAGAAAAACTTTGAAAACTTTCCTAACCATGACAAGAAGCAAGACCCATCACGTCTCAATGCCTCCTTCCTTGCTAACCTTTGCCAGACTTTTTTCCTAAGAGTTAAACAGAAGCCAGCCCTGGAAAAGAAAGAAGGGAAGACTCATCCCTCCACTGGCTTCAACCAACCGCCTGACACCGACTAGACTCCTCTCCCTGTTTGTGATTTTGACATGACTGCTGACTAACTTACAGGGTATTCCTTCCTGATCCATGACTATCCAGTGGTTCTGGCCAGTTACTGAGGGTGCCCATGAAGTGCCTTTGCGTCCTGTGTTTCTCCTTTTGATGTATAAAGCCTAATTTTACTGCATCCTAAGGTTGTCTCCACCTCTCAGCGAACATGGAATGTATGTTACATACATGTTTGCTTATTGCACATGTGCATACCCCCTTCATGAATATTTATAGCTCCTCCTATAACCTGTTAAATATGTATGTTACTTAATAACATATATATTAATGAAACTCCTGCCCCACCCTTCCTCCCTAGAAGTATCTGCTTTTGGTCTCAGCCAGACCCTGCTTCCCAGCCTGCAGGTTGCAATCCTTCACAAGAAAGTCCAAATGTAAAATCTCATGATTTTAAGGAGACAGAAGCTAGTGGACTGGAACTTCCTCATTTTAGCACAGCCAAATCACAGATTTGTCTATACCAGCATTTATCCTGTTTCTTTCCCTCTGGCACTATAGAGGAAACGTGCTTCTTGGTGTCACTTGGATTCTGGATCCTGTAACTTCTCTTGGACCTTGCTGTGTGGATTATCTCCTCTCGACTCCTGCATGTCCAACCAAGACTTTTCCACTGCAGCCTTCCCATCAACATTTGGCTCTCTAGGTCTCCAACATTAGAAAAACCTCCAGCCCCACATGCCTCTCCAGCTATCATTCCATCTCTCCACTTCCCTTCACATGGAGGCCTCTTGAAAGAGTCGTCTGTATCACAGAGGTATCCACCTCCTTCCTCACTTCCCATTCCTCTGACCCAGTCCAATCTACTTCCTGTCTATACTTCTCCAATAAAATTGCTTTTGCCAAGGTCATAAATGGTCTTCATGCTTCCTGATCCATCATTCTCTGTATATGTGTGTGTTTTATTTCTTTGCTTTTAAAAAATTGCTTTTTACAGAGATAAATTATCCTGATAAATGTTGTTGCTACCCAAGTATTTTAAATAAAGAACAGAGTTTTAAAATGATCTTGATTGAGATATGTTACATACCATAAGATTTTACCCATTTAATATGTACAATTCAATGACTTTTATTCTATTACAGAATTATGTAACTGTCACCACAACCTAAGTTTAGAATATTTTTCTCACCCCTGCCCCCAAACACTTACTCACTCCCCTTCCCCCCTAGTCCTATGTAAGTACTAATCTACTTTCTGTCCCTATAGACTTACCCGTTCTGGTCATGTCACATAAATTGAATCACATAACATGTGACATTTTGTGGCTTTTTTTTTTTTTACTTAGAGCATTAGAAAATCATGTTTTCAAAGGTCATCTGTGTTGTAGCATGTGTCAGTACTTCATTGTTTTCTATGGCCAAATAATTCATACCCATAGAATGGATATAGCATGTTCTGTTTATCTAGTCATCATTTGATGGACATTTGCTTATTATCCACCTCTGGCTATTATGAGTAATGCTGCTATTAATATTCAGGTACAAGTTTTTGTGTGGACTTAACGTTTTCACTTCTCTGGAGTATAGGTGTAGGAACAGAATTTCTGAGTCACGTGGTAACTCTATGTTTACAATTTGAGAAACTGCAAGACTGTTTTGCAAAATGGTAGGGCTGCACCTTTTAAAATTACACCAGAAGCGTATGAGAGTTTCCGTTTTTGCACATCCTCCCTAGCACTTGTTACTGTCCACCTTTGGTCTTTATCCACAGCTTTTGTCTTTTTAGGAAATTGACATATTTAACAAATACCACTCTTCTCCAATTTGTGTTAACAGAATAATCTTCATTTCAGATTTATGTGATGTTTCTTTATGATTACATGCAGGTTGTACCTTTCTGGCAAGAACACTACCTAGATGTGTCCTTCTCAGGGCATCACATCTGGTTGCTCATGATGTCCATCTGTCCCTCTTGGTGACATTGATTTTGATCACCCAGTTGAGGTGTTATTCAATGTATCCATTTTATAATGGCTATTTTTTTTTCTTCTTTGCAACAAATTATTAGGCTGGTGCAAAAGTAATTGTGGTTTTTGCTGTTATATGTTTTCAATGGCAAAAACCGCAATTACTTTTTAAAATAATTTTTTTGTTTATTATTTTACTTTAAGTTCCAGGATACATGGGCAGAATGTGCAGGTTTATTACATAGGTATACATGTGCCATGGTGGTTTGCTGCACCTATCAACCTGTCATCTAGGTTTTAAGCCCCACATGTGTCAGATATTTGTCCTAATGCTCTTCCACGACTGCCCCTACCCTCTGACAAGCTTCGGTATGTGATGTTCCCCTTCCTGTGTCCATGTGTTCTCATTGTTCAACTCCTACTTAGGAGCGAGAACACAAAAACAGCCATTACTTTTACACCAACCTAATAACAGTCTGAAGGGAAACACTTAAAGATGGTTCGAAATATTCTGCTCCTAGTCAAAATTGCCCTCTAGATTTAGCTTTCATATGATGATCCTTGCCTAATTCTATCTTTACTATGATGTTCACAAAATGATCATTTTCCAGCTATAGGCCTTCCTCCACATTTATTAGCCGGTCCTTGGTAGTTTATGCAAGCAAGAGCTCTCTCCTCTCTTCCACTTATTTATTCATTATTGATGAGGATTCATGAATGTCTGTTTTTTTTTTCCAATGAGTTCTAATTCATTAGTGTACTTAATGGATTTGGTTGGTAGGAGTCACTCTAATCTGACTCCTGCATCCTTGTGATATGTTCCAATCTCTCTCTCTCTCATCCTAACTTCTTGACATAATAAGATGTTCTAGGTTCACCTTGCTCCTACCTCACCTCAACTCTGGAACCACCATTTCTCTAAGGGTCTGGTTCCTTTTACTGGGGAATGGTACTAGATACCAAGATCTGGGCTCTAAGTGTGCTTATTGCTCCTGGTGTGTTTTTGTTTTTTGACTCTTTCAGTAGACAGAGCTAGGAAATATATGCACATATATAAACATAGATACACACACACACACACACACACACACATACATATATATATACACATACATTTGTGCACATAATATATGCATAGTCACACATATACTTTTGTTTTAGAAATCATGAGTTTATCTCCATTTCCAGCCCCATGGGATTCTTTCTTGCTTTTTTCCAATTCCTATTTGCATGTCCCTCCTTCCACAGTGAAACCCTGAACCTTAACAACATCAATATGTTGTTCACTCCTTTCTCAATCCTATAATAAACATACAGTCATTTCAGAATGGTTTCACCTATTCCATTACAATTAAAAAAACTTACTAAAATAAATTCTGGATTTGTTTGTAATTCTTAAAACTCATAAAAGTTTTAGTGGTCAATAGTGAGAAATCTGAAAAATATCCTGGAGACTCAGATACCCTGACTAAAATGTTATAAACCTAAAACCCAAGTTCAATTCTCAGGTCAGGGTTGACTTTTGGATATCTTCTTCCCAGGATAGAAGGCAGTGGTAGTTTCCTGAGGACAGTTTTAATTGAAGACATGCCTGCAATCCACTGTGTGCTCCTAGAACTTGTTCAAATAGGCATTTACACTCAACGTGTCTTGAGTTTGGTCTTGTTGGAGCATGCCGCAGACAGCACAACCACCAGCCACATTTTATTAAGGTAGATTGCGCCAGATGGATCACAGTGGTGGATCTACCTGGCAACCCAAGGAACCAGCTTCTCTTTCTCTCAGGTGAGAATGAACTCTGATTACCTTCCTCTCTCTTCAAAAAATTCAACAGAAGTATCAAAAATTGTCTTAAACTTGGCCCAGACCAATCTGGTTATAAGCTTAATTCTCTCTCGCCCAAATTATTTCATGATTCTTAGTTTACATTCTTTTACTCACTGTGTGTGTTGAAAATCCTCCTAGGTTTATTGACTTCTAGTCTTGATGGCAGGAACGCTTAGCAATGAAGAAATGATTTCGAGCTGTGAAGCAGAAGAGGAGAATCTCCCAACCTGGAAAAGAGATTGTTAATGAGATTGACTGTTCAGGGACATGATAAATACTTTTCATGGGGCCTGGCAAATTCTCTCCTCTTTTCCCATTCATGTTAATATATCAGTTGAGAGTTAGGCACAGGAGTCAAACAGATGGGGCTTGACATAACTTTAGCGGGAATACAGGGTGCATGTTATGCCACACACCCCCAAGTCCCATTTAGGGAACGAAGGAATCATTCTCCCAGCCGCAGGGAGTACTTCCAGATCACCCTCAGCTGACAATTTTCTCTGGGGATTGTTTTGGCTGAAGGAAACTGTCTCACCCAGGGTCACACCTTCCAGAGGCAGCCTGCATCCAGTGAGTCATCCAACCTGGAAGTATAAAGGTCTGGCCCCCTCTCTCCAATTTGGGACTCGTCTGTGGGGTTTCTGAGGTCTTTGCTGGGACTGCATTGCTTTGTTGAACTCTCCCTCTGTCCAGTCTTTCTTCTCTCTTCCATAGGTATCAATCCCCAGAGAACTCTCTTACACGTTTCCTAAATGCTAATGTCAGAATTTGCTTTCCAAAGGATCCAGCCTAAGATGTATCTAGTGCAGGAAAGTGTCCTGAAACAGATTGCATTCAGCTGAGTGATGGGCACTGAGAGAAAGGTAAACAGAGAGTATTAACAATTCTAGGGATCAACTTAAGTCAAGACCCAGAGGACTTAAAGACTCAACTCCAGTGTCCTGCAGACCTTCCCTGTGTCCTGCAAACCTTCTCATCTGCAGCCTCATAGTCTTTGTTGAATGAATTAATAATGATAGGTGAGCTTTTTTCCATTTATTTTATAGATTGCAGGTTGCATTTGTTTATTTGCTTACAACAAAAGTGCACGAACAACTCATACCAAGCAGGAATAATGATAGCTATCATTTATTGAGCTCTTACTATGCGCCAGGCACTTCATATATACCGTCTTATTTATTTCTCATAATGATCCTATGAGGCAGATACTACTGTTATTCTAATTTTATGGATAAAATTAGGTTTTATACAATTTTATGGATAAATTGAGGTTTAACTAAGTTAAGAAGCTTCTTACGATCAAAGAGCCAGGGAAACTCTTGGCCACACATACTACAGACTCCCTGGGGATGAAGAACCTCGAAGGAACACAGCTGAGAGCTGCCGGAGCCCAGAGGGGCTTGCGCCCTCTATGCAAGATGTCCATGGATGCCTGGACCTTTGGCTGGTTCTGCCTCATGCAGCTTGAGGCTCGGAGAGCAGAGACCAGGCTGTGGCTTGGCTTCTGCCTCTTTAGTTCAGGGAATGGCATGAAGATCAAAGTGCTCAGCTGCTTGTGAGAGAGCCATAGTTCCAAAGTTGTAGATAGTTTCCTCGGCTCAAATGAAGGGAAACTTGATAGACGAGTTTTTCCTGCCTTTAGCAAAGGAGGTGCCAGTACAAGGGCAATGCTTAGAGATCATGCAGAGATTTTTTTTTCCAGGAAATTGTATATTGAAAATGGGCGTAGGGCTGGTGAGGTGTAAGGGAAGGCCTTTAACAAAAAAAGCAGCTAGCATATAGGTTCCCTTGCATGTGGAATTTTGTGCACACAAGATGCAACATGCCTCTGGTTTTTTTTGCTCATCCACTCAATCATCTGTGCAACCCATGTCTGTTGGGTACCTACTACATGTCAGGCACAGTTCAAGACACTGGGATGTAGCAATCTAGATTCTAGCTTTCAAGGAGCTCATATGCCATTGGGGGAAGATAGGCCTCCCTGGGTTGCAGTTGCCTTTGGCCCTGTCAGCTTCTCTTAGGCCTGACTGTATGACATGGATGTACTTATTAAGTGCTGGTTAGGTGTTAAATATTAATTGGATGTGAAGTGATCATAAATCATATTAGTAACATGTTTTTGCTTGGCACTGAGGGACTTGAGGAAGCATATAAAGCAACATTCCTGTCCTCGAAGAATTTTCCAGAGAGTTGGGCTATAATCTTGTAGTATTTTCTCATGGCAATGCTGAGTACTCAGAATTGCTAGTAATCAGCACGTGGGTGCAAGTGTAAGAATGGGTTTCACCTGTGTATGCAGAGGGAATTACAGAACTAAGCAGGAAAGTTCATGGAATGTACAAATGGGCAATTGTAAATCTCCTTGCTACATCTGGCAGGACACTTAACAGCAGCGTGCAGCCAGTATTTAGAGTAAAACCTTCTGAATAATGGGGATGGGGGAGCCGAGGCAGCCAGCCTGGAAGTTGTCCTATTCCCATCAGCAGTTAAAGAGGGCTCTAAAGGCCATCTCTTTCAGCATAATGAAGAGTAGAGGTTTACTAACCTTACTAGCAGCAGGCACTTCACCAAGTGGATGTTCACTGGAGGAGAAATACAGCCTACACATTACATTTGTTGTATAATTAGAAACAAGAACAGTAATGGTCAGAGTTATGAAGATGAAGACTTTTCAGTAGGAAGGACAGAGAGCTCACTGACTATTATTGCTTCAGCCCTGACAATGACAGGATATGACCTGTGGGCCAGCTGGGACCATGGTGGCACATGACCCAGCACAGCATGCAGGAGACCCATGGAAGAATCACAAGGATGACTGAAGAAGAGATTGTAGATCAGATTTAGGGAAGAGAATGTCAAAGTCATTTTGGCTTGTCGAAGTGGGAAGGGACAGGTAGTGAACACCAGACCCATGTGGTTGTTTTAATTGTGTACTATATTTTCCCTACAATAACTACATTTATGCTTTATAGTTTTGAAACATGTGTATGACTCATCATATATTGTGAAATCCTTTACTTTAAACAAGTCTTTTGCTGATATGCCTATGAGTATTGCCCAGGAGGGGATGTGAATGGGCATACCCCTCTTCATGGAAGTTGCCTGGTACCCACCATGGGCAGACTAGCTGAGCTACCGCTTACAGGGTGGGTCTGACCAAGAGTTGAATGTGGGTCTCTCTCTCTCTAAAGTGAAGAACAGCAAAATTGCTAGAGGAATCCACCATCCGGTTTGCTCTTTGAATTTCCTCCCATGTTTTCTCCCGTTGTGAAAGCTGCAGACAGCCCTATTTGCAGGAGCTTTAGGAATGTGACCCATCCAACCCTGCAGCAACTATTTGCCTGGTTCTTCTAAACTGCTAAGACTTTTGACAAGTGATTTCACGGTCCCTTGGTTTCTGTGTATGAGGTGAACCGTATCAACTTTGTACTGTAACTTGGATACGCAGAGAAAACATACTTTACTTTTTCTCCACCTAATACAGCCTTCCTTTGAAGCCCACACCAAACTGGTTAGCAAAGAAAAATTTTGTGTTCAAAATAAGACTTAAATCAGTATTAAACCCAGCACTAAAGTATATTTTGATTAATCTCTTTTGGATAAATTGCTCAGTCCTTCAGATAATATTCTTCCTCCTCCTGTTTTATTTTTATCTTGTCTATGTCCAGATGTGCATGTGAGGGGTGGTGGTGGTTTCCGCAACCTCACGAGGGCCATAGGGAAGATTCAGGGTCTTTGTGCCTATGCCCTCTGCTTCCTCTGGTCTCTGCAGAAGTGTAACACATGATCTGGCTCCTGTCAGCGGGGTCAGAGCCTGAGCACACCCTCTGGCTGACTCATCTTGACCTTGGCTCTCTCTGGCATCAGAGTCCTCAGATGAGATTCCCATTTGGCTTTAGCTTGGCTGCTTCATTCAGTGGCCCTGGGTGCTAAGATCCTTCACCCTTGCTCTGTCAAGAACTCCTTTGCTAGATTCTCAGGTTCTCCTCCACTGGAAGCAAAAGCAACTCAGCAAAGGCGAGCCTTAGAGCCTGCCTCTGCCTGGCTGTGCTGGAGCCACCAGGGAGAGGCATCTGTCTGTCAGCTCAGTGTGGGCACCTTGGAATTAGCTTCCTCCTCTTCATCTTTTCTGGGTTGCAGAAAAGCACCTCTGGGCTTCTCTACTCCCAGTTAGATCTAATACCCCTGTCCTCAGTCTGCCAGGAGGTAGTGGATGAGGCCAACAGCCTTGCTGTCCTGCCTCGCATGTGTTCCTTCTGTCTTCTGCTATTCCTGGACGGATTGAATGTGGTGGTAGGGGGATGCTGAAGGGAAAGTAGGTGTCAAGTGTGGCTCCCAAGTTTATTCTTTGTCCAGTTGGATGAATGATGGTGCCATATGCCAAGTTATAGTGGAAGAGAAGAAATATGAGAAGGTAGATTATGAGTTTATTTTTTAACATGAAATGTGGTTGAATAAATGGATACACTAGAAAATAAAGATCTTGAGAGGAAACACACATGTGGGCCTACACACACACACACACACACACACACACACACACACACCCCATTTGCTTCCAAGAAGAATTCTATGTGCTTACATCTCACTCTTAGAAATACCATCTACTGTTGTAGCATTATGGATTTTACCTTCTTCTGCTGTATTGAAATCAGCCTCCATGACTTACATGATAAACACATAGAAAAGCTTTAGCACAGAAAGATGTGAAGAGAAACCCAGGACATCTGAGCAGTGAGAACAGACCCACACACTACACAGGAAGTGATCCACCAACACCCAGCAGCCACACCAGTCTCAGATGGCATCATTCACTAATCAGGGACTGAAGAAACCCCAGAGGTGATGACGGTAAGTTTGGGAGGGGAAGGTGGTGGGGGAGTGACGAGATGGGAGATAGAAGATTAATTTAAAACTGGGAAAGAGTTTTCACCAGAAAACGAATTTGCTAAACAGACTCTTCTGACAAGCCTAAGACAATATTTAAATTCAATCTAAATTCATCAGTTGAATGTGGATTCATAAGTATGCTCCACTCTGCCACTAGCTGGGATTACCTCCTATATGACCCCTTTCAGATGTTGATTTTCCCGTAGATGTGTTCATTTCCCATGATTCAATGAGTCTAAACTTTGGAGTTGATTCTAAGGAATATATCCAACGGTAGGGAAGAAGCTGTAGGCATAATGTTCATTGGCACAGTCTTTATGATATGCGAACACCCTTCATCCTAGGAATGTACATGCACTTCATGAAGAATATTACCTGTGGTCATTAGGAAAGCTATGCTGCAGCATGGAAAAATGCTTGACTATTCCCTTAATTGAAATGCCATCATGTGGAAGCACTGTGCCACATTTAGATGCAAAACTATAAATGAATACACTAGGAAATCAAAACCCTAGTGCAGCTATTTATTAAGTGATTGGATTCCCTAGTATATCAGTTTATTAAGATGAAGATGAACCATGGAGATAAGTAACCTTTAAAAGATTACACATTACAAGAGAGCTGAGATTTGAACCCAAATTTGTCTTTCTATAAAACCCTTCATCTATTCAAACATTCATTCAACAAATATTGAGTCTTTACTCTGTGCCAAAAATTGTTCTAGGCCATGCACTTCGGATGATGTTATATTCCCTTGAAAGAAAAGTAAAAATGCAGTTTTTCATACTCAAATGCAACTTTTTTTTTTGAAACAGGGTCTCTTTCTGTCATCCAGGCTACAGTACAGGAGTGCAGTGGCATAGTCATGGATCAGTGCAGTCTTGACCTTTTGGGTTCAAGAAATCCTCCCACCTCCACCTCCCAAGTCGCAAGGACTGCAGGAGCATACCATTATGCCTGGCTAGTTAAAAAAAATTTTTTTTTGTAGAGATGGTGTCTCTCTATGTTGCTCAGGCTGGTCTGGGACTCCTGGGCTCAAGCCATCCTCCTGCCTCAGCCTCCCAAAGGACTGAGATTATAGGTGTGAGCCACTGCACGTGACCATGATACAACTTCTTATCAGAGGATTGCAACAAGAAGAGCAAGACTTAAATGTTTTAGATGTATTTTACAGTTTTTAGCAATTCAGTCTTGTCTGCTCACCATCTGCTCATACTCTACCCATCTTCAAGATTTCTCTCAAACTCCCTTCCCCATCTCCTCTAGCTCCAACTGGCCCCTCCCTTTCCTAACTCCCTTTGCCACATGATGCACCCCTTATTAAATCTTGCTGAGTACTGATTGCCAGCACTAGATATCCACTCTTGGGTATACACTTTGGTATACACTATCTTGCTCTTTAATTTATATATATGTATTTTTCTTTCTATTCTTTCCAACAAGGCTATAAGCACTGCATCAATCAACTGAGAATTGTTGAGGCTGAAACTTCTCTAATAAACTTCACAGTGGTATTGCCTTACCAAAAACCTCTATATTCAAACCAGAAAATGTGCAACTTTTAACATTCTTTAGCCCAGCAGCTTCAAGGCCACAAAGACTTGAAAATCAACACAGACACTTTAAAAACTTCTCATTTAATTATTTTGACAACCTATGTATATCTATATATCAGTAATAACAAGCTATAATAACAAACAACCCCCAACTCCTCAGTGGCTTATTTCCTGCCAATGCCGCATGTAATATTTCAGTCACTGGAGGCTTTGTTCCATATCATGCCCATTCAGAGACCCAGGTGATAGAGACTTTACTATCTGAAACATTCCCAGTCTCTAGGGCAAGAGGAAGAAGTGGTGATATAATTTGAATTAGCTTAAAGATTTCCATAGTTCATTGTCAAAAGCAAATTATATGGCCATATCTGAAATCAAGGAAGAATGGAAGTGTAATTCTACCAATTACTCAAGGAAGAAGAGCCAGAAATATTCACTGAAGAGCATTAATGATTACCACAATATTATTGTTAATATTGTTCTTTCTCTCTTTTTACCTTGTAAACACAATTAAGCCTCCCATAGGTTAAATAACTTGTCCAAAGTCAAATATTTTAGCCATATGTATTAGTCAACTTGGGTTGCTTAATACAAATAATATAATTATATAATAGTAATATATAATTAAATAATATTATTATACATATTAATAACAAAATATCAGAGACTAGGTGGTTTAAAAAACAGGCATTTATTTTCTTACAAGTCTGACTGGAAGTCCAAGATCAAGGTATAAGCAAAGTTGGGTTCTGGTGAGACATGAAATCAACTTAAATGGCCATCAATGGTAGACTAGATAAAGAAAATTTGCTACATGTACACTATGGAATACCATGCAGCCATTTTTATGTCCTTTGCAGGAACATGATTGGAGCTGGATGGAGGTCCTCATGTTTAGCAAACTCAGGCAGGAACAGAACTCCAAATACCATATATCCTCACTTATAAGTGGGAGCTAAAGTGTGAAAATACAGGAACACATAGAAGGAAACACTGGGGCCTATCAGAGGCTAGAGGATGGGAGGAGGGAGAAGAACAGAAAAAACAACTATTGGGCACTAGGCTTAGTACCTGGGTGACAAAATAATCTATATTCAAACCCCTGTGGCACAAGTTTACCTATATAACAAATCTGCACATGTATCCCTTAATTTAAAATAAAAGTTAAAAAAAAAAAAAAAGAAATGGTACAATGAGACTAACTATTACGAGAAGTAACTCAAGCTAATCCTGTAAATAAAATATTTCAGACAAATTTGGCTGATACCTGAGCCTGGCAAGTCTGAACTTTTTTTGCAAATAAGAAAGCTGGGAGCTAAGCAACTGCATTATATCCTACTGTGTGGAAGAGGACTACTAGCAGAAGGTGGATGATTTGAATAGGATTTTGAAAAGGTGGTTATACTGATGTTACTTAATCACATAAGATGTAGTGATTTCAATCGTTTTAGAAAAATATGGCCTGGAGAAACTGAGGCTGAGAGGGAACTATTGATTTGCTCTAGCTCACAGCAAAAGTAAATGGCAATGCTAACGTTTCACTTCAAGTCTGTCTTCTTTAAAAGTTGAATGCCCATACATCTTTCTGCAACCAGCAAACCACCTAAACCACTAGCCCTGCAGCTGCTCATAGGACAAGAACATTGATGGTTTTTATGTTCAGGTAGCCCCAGAGAGCCTTTAACCTTGAGTTCACCAGAACTGGGTCCTGCCTTTGACTGTATGAAGCTAAGATTACATCTGTATTAGTGTCTTTTAAGCTGCTGCGCTAAATCTCTGAAGATAAACATCACAAATCTATGACTTCCCATTTATTAGTCAGTCTTTTCCAATCTCCCAATTTAGAGATAAATATGCTGGTTTATGTGCCCCTTTCAGGCAACACCCTACCCTTCTCTCAGACTACAGGCTATAAGGAGAGGTCCTATGTCAATCAATGGATAGGATGACAGAGTTAGTCTTGCTAGAGTATTTTTTTAAATTAATATAACCATGACTCTATTAGATTGTGGGTTTCCAGAGGTCAGTGATCAAGTGCTGTACCTTTTGAAAATTTCTCAAGCTTCCGAAAGGGCCAAGAGATGTTTTTGTTTGTTTTATGTCAAATGTAATCATATTATTAAAGTGATCTAGGCCAACAGAAAGTAACAAAAAACTAAAAAACAAAAGAAATAGCTTCAACATCAACAGAAAGGACATCCACTCAGAGATACCATCCAAAATCACCAACTTCAAAGATCAAAAGTAGGTAAACCCATGAAAATGTAAAGAAACCAGTGAAAAAGGGATGAAATCATCAAAGACCAGAATGTCTCTCCTCCTCTAAGGGATCACAACTCCTCACCAGCAAGGGAACAAAACAGGATGGAGAATGAGTTTGAGGAATTGACAGAAGCAGGCTTCAGAAGGTGGGTAATAACAAACTTCTCTGAGCTAAAGGAACATGTTCTAACCCAATGTAAAGAAATTAGAAACCTTGAAAAAATGTTAGACAAAATGCTAGCTAGAATAACCAGCTTAGAGAAGAACATAAACAACTTGATGGAGCTGAAAAACACAGCATGAGAACTTCATGAAGCATACATAAGTTTCAATAGCTGAATCGATCAAGCAGAAGAAAGGATATCAGAGATAGAAGATCAACTCAATGAAATAAAACAAGAAGGCAAGAATAGAGAAAAAAGAGTGAAAAGACATGAACAAAACCTCTAAAAAATACGGGATTATGTGAAAAGACTTAATCTACGCTTGATCAGTGTACCTGAAAGTGATGGGGAGAATGAATCCAAGCTGGAAAACACTCTTCAGGATATTATGCAGGAGAACTTCCCCAACCAAGCAAGGCAGGCCAACGTTCAAATTCAGGTAATACGGAGAACACTACAAAGATACTCCTCAAAAAGAGCAACCCCAAGACACTTAATTGTCAGATTCACCAGAGTTGAAATAAAGGAAAAAATGTTAAGGGCAGACAGAGAGAAAGATCAAGTTACCCGCAAAGGGAAGCCCATCAGACTCACAGAGGATGTCTTGGCAGAAATCCTACAGGCCAGAAGAGAGTGGGGATCAATATTCAACATCCTTAAAGAAAATAACTTTCAACCCAGAATTTTACATCCAGTCAAACTAAACTTCATAAATGAAGGAGAAATAAAATCCTTTATGGACAAGCAATTGTTGAGAGATTTCATAGCCACCAGACCTGCATTACCAGAGCTCCTGAAGGAAGCACTAAACACAGAAAGGAACAACCAGTACCAGCCACTTCAAAAACATACCAAATGGTAAAAACCAATGAGGCAGTGAAGAAACTACATCAACTAACAGGCAAAACAACCAGCCAGTAACAAAATGGAAGGATCAAATTCACACATAACAATATTAACCTTAAATGTAAACAGCCTAATGCCCTAATCAAAAGACACAGACTGGCAAACTGGATAAAAGGTGAAGATTCATTGGTGTGCTGTATTCAGGAGACCCATCTCATGTGCGAAGACACACATAGACTCAAAATAAAGGGATGGAAGAAGATTTACCAAGCAATGGAGACCAGAAAAAAACAGGGGTTGCAATTCTAGTCTCCGATAAAATGGACTTTAAACCAACAAAGATCAAAAGAGACAAAGAAGGGCATAATGGTAAAAGGATCAATGTAACAAGAAGAGCTAACTATCCTAAATATATATGCACCCCATACAGGAGCACCCAGATACATAAAGCAAGTTCTTAATGACCTACAAAGAAACTTAGACTCCTGCATAATAATAGTGGGAGATTTAACATGCCACTGTCAATATTAGACATATCAACAAGATAGAAAATCAACAAGGATATCCAGGACTTGAATGCAGATCTGGACCAAGCAGACCTAATAGACATCTATAGAACTCTCCACCCCAAATCCACAGAATATACATTCTTCTCAGCACCACATCACACTTACTCTAAAATTGACCATATAATTGTAAGTAAATCACTCCTCAGCAAATGCAAAAGAATGGAAATCATAACAGTCTCTCAGACCACAATGCAATCAAATTAGAACTCAGAATTAAGAAACTCACTCAAAACTGCACAACTACATGGAAACTGAACAACTGATTCCTGAATGATGACTGGATAAACAATGAAACGAAGGCAGAAGTAAAGATGTTCTTTGAAACCAATGAGAATGAAGACACGATGCACCAGAATCTCTGGGACACATTTAAAGCAGTGTCTAGAGGGAAATTTATAGCAATAAATGCCCATATGAGAAGTGAGGAAAGATCTAAAATCGATATCCTATTGTCAAAATTTAAAGAACTAGAGGAGCAAGATAAATAAAACTCAAAAGCTAGCAGAAGACAATAAATAACTAAGATCAGAGCAGAACTGAAGGACATAGAGATACAAAAAATCCTTCAAAAAAAATCAATAAATCCAGGAGCTGTTTTTTTGAAAAGATCAACAAAATAGACCACTAGCCAGACTAATAAAAAAGAAAAGAGAGAAGAATCAGATAGATGCAATAAAAAACAAAAAAGGGGGTATCACCACCTATTCCACAGAAATACAAACTACCATCAGAGATGACTACAAATAACTCTATACATATAAACCAGTAAATCTGGAAGAAATGGATAAATTCCTGGACACTTGCACCCTCCCAAGCCCAAACCAGGAAGAAGTTGAAACCCTGAATAAACCAATAACAAGAGCTGAAGTTGAGGCAGCAATGAACAGCCTACCAACCAAAAAAACTCCAGGTCCAGATGGGTTCACAGCCAAATTCTACTAGACGTACAAAGAGGAGCTGGTAACATTCCTTCTGAAACTATTCCGAACAATAGAAAAAGAGGGAATCCTCCCTAACTCATTTTATGAGACCAACATCATCCTGATACCAAAACCTGGCAGAGACTCAACAAAAAAAGAAAACTTCAGGCCAATATCTATGATGAACATAGATGCAAAAATCTTCAATAAAATAGTGGCAAACTGAATGCAACAGCACAGCAAAAAGCTTATCCACCACGATCAAGTAGGTTTCATCCAGCAACCAACAGAATAGGAAAAAAATTTTGCAATCTACCCATCTGACAAAGATCTAATATCCAGAATCTACAAAGAACTAAAGTAGATTTACAAGAAAAACAACAGCAGCAACAAATAAACCCATTCAAAAGTGGGCGAAGGAAATGAGCAGACACTTTTTAAAAAAGGAGACATATATGTGGCCAAGAAACATGAAAAATGCTCATCATCACTGGTCATTAGAGGAATGCAAATCAAAACCACATTGAGATACCATCTTGTGCCAGTTAGAATGGTAATCATTAAAAAATCTGGAGACAATAGATGCTGGAGAGGATGTGGAGAAATAGGAACACTTTTACACTGTTGGTGGGAGTGTGAATTAGTTCAACCATATGGAAGACAGTATGGCGATTCCTCAAGGATCTAGAAATAGAAATTCCATTTGACCCAGCAATCTCATCATTTGGTATATACCCAAAGGATTATAAATCATTCTATTATAAAGACACATGCACATGTATGTTCATTGTGGCACTGTTTACAATAGCAAAGACCTGCAACCAACCCAAATGCCCATCAATGATAGACTGGACAAAGAAAATGTGGCACATACATACCATGGAATACTATGCAGCCATAAAAAATGATGAGTTAGTGTCCTTTGTAGGGACATGGATGAATCTGGAAACCATCATTCTCAGCAAACTGACACAAGAACAGAAAATTAAACACCACATGTTCTCATTCATAGGTCGGTGTTGAACAATGAGAATACCTGGGCACAGGGAGGGGAACATCACATATTGGAGTATGTTGGGAGGTGGGGGACTGGGGAGGGACAGCAGCAGGTAGGGAGGTTGGGGAGGGATAACACTGGGAGAAATGCCTGATATAGGTGACGGGAGGTGGGGGGAGGGGATGGAGACAGCAAACCACCATGGCAATGTGTAGCTATGTGACAATCTTTCAAGATCTGCACATGTACCCCAGAATTTAAAGTACATAAAAAAACCATCTAGGTTGAAAGGGAAGATGTAAAATTGTCTTTTTTCACAGATGACGTTTATTTATGTAGAAAATATGAAGGAATCTACAAAAATTTCTACTAGATCTAATACATGAGCTTAGTAAGATTGCTGGATAAAAGACTACTATTCAAAAATTAGTTGTATTTCTATATACTTGCAATAACCCATTCAAAATTGAAATTAAAAAACAGCACCATTCATAATTGCATCAAAAATATTAAGTACTTCAGGATAAATATAACAAAAGATGTGCAAGACCTATACACTGAAAACTATAAACAGTCCCTAGAGAAACTAAAGAAGACCTAAATAAAAAGATATACCCTGTTCATAGGTCATAATGCTCTAAATTCCAGTAGGCTTTTTTTTTTTTTTTTTTTTTTTTTTTTGGTAAAAAGTGACAAGCTGATTCTAAAATTCATGTGGAAATTCAAGGGACCTAGAAGAGTCAAAACAACTTTGAGAAAGAGCAGAGTACCAATACTGTTTGGTTTTAAGATTTATTACATAGCCACTCTAATAAAAAAAAAAAGTGGTATTGGCACAAAGAGAGACTAACAGATAAATGGAACATAATAGAGAGCTTATAAGTAGATATAAACATTTATGTCAACACATAAATCAACAACTGATATTTTTTTCCTCATCTTTGTGATGGCATTGGAAACTATTTTTTGTCAAAGTTACAATGAAAATTCAGTGGATAAAGGATCATCTTTTCAAAATGTGGTACTGAAACAAATACCCATATTTTATAAAAATAATGAACTTTGATCTATACTTCACACCATATAAAAACTTAATTCAAACAGAATTGTAGACTGTATAGCCTAAAACTGTACAACTTTTAGAAGAAAACAGAATTAAACTTTGTGACTATTTGCTAAATTGGATTTGATCAAAATTAAACTTCTGCTACTTAAAAAATGCTGTTAGAAGAATGAAAAGACAAGCCACAGACTGGGAGAAAATATTTACACATATATATACATTCACATACACACATATGTGTGTGTATGCATATTTATACACATCTATATTTTTATATATATCACATGTGTATATGTATTTATATATAAATATATTTATATATATATACACATATATATGATAGCAGATTTGCAATTACAACTCTCAAAACTTAATAATAAAAAAACATTTTTTAAAAGGTAAGAAATTGTAACAGACACTTCATCAAAATATACATGTAGTGACAAATAAGCACATGAAAAGATGTTGAACATCTTAGGGAAATGCAAATGAAAACTATAATGAGATAACACTACACACCTATTAAAAATGGCTAAAACAGGCCAGGCTTGGTGGTTCGCACCTGTAATCCCAGCATTTTGAGAGGCTGAAGTGGGAGGATCACTTGAGGTCAGGAGCTCGAGACCTGACCAACATGGTGAAACCCTGTCTACACTAAAAATGCAAAAAGTAGCTGGGCGTGGTGGTGGGTGCCTGTAATCCCAGCTACTCAGGAGGGTAAGGTAGAGAATCTTTTGAACATGGGAAGCAAAGTTTGCAGTGAGCCGAGATCACACCACTGCTGCACTACAGCTTGGGTGACAGAGACTTCATCTCAAAAAAACAAATAAACAAAAAGGCTAAAGATAAACAAACAAAAAATCTGACCATAATAAATGTTGGTGAAGATGTAGAGAAACTGGAACTCTCTTACACTTTTGGTGGAAATATAAAATGGCAGAAACACTTTTGAAAACAAATTGACAATTTCTTAAAAAGTAAACAAATATCTCCTACATGATCCAGACAGGCCATTACTAAGTCTTTACCCACGAGAAATAAAAGCGTGTGTTCCTATAAAGACTTACATGCACATGTTTGTAGCAGCTTTATTTGTAACAGCCCTAAACAGGAAATAGCCCAAAATTACATCAACTGGTAAACAGATAAACAAACCACGTTCTATTCATACAATGGAATACTACTACTCAAGACTAAAAAGGAATCAATCTACAATATGGATAATGCTCAAATACTTATGCTTAGTGAAAGGAGATAGACAAAAAAAGTGCTTACCCTTTATTTCACTTAAACTATAGAAAATGCAAACTAACGTACAGTGATGGAAAACTTACCAGTGGTTGCTTGAGTATCTGGGAAAAGGTGTATGGAGAAGGGTAGGAAGGAGGGATTTTAAAAAGGTAACAGGAAACAAACCTTTGAGTAATGTATATTTTTATTATCTTTATTTTGGTGATGGTTTCCCAGGTGTATATTTATGTCAAAAGTCATACACTTCACATATGTGCAGTTTAGAGTATGTCAGTTATACTTTATAAAGCTATTATGAAACAATGGAGAAAAATAAGTCCTATTAATTATCTCAGTTGTTCTTCCCCAAAGCACTTGCAGCCTAATCATTTAGCCCACTACTAAGTGGTTGGTGGGTTAAAGAAAGAAGACATTTATTTCATCCAAATGCTTGCAATCCATTTTTGGCCAGAGGATGGATGAGGATGCATACACACAAAACAATGCATCATTATCTAAAGCACTGCACTGATCACTTGTGACATGCTGAGGTAACAACTTATTTTTACAATTGAAGTTAAGATTTATTCTCATATGGAATTATAAAGTCACTGCTATTTTCTGACAGCCAACAATTGTCTGATTGTTCTAGCTCGTTTTTGAAAGGAGGCATCATTCTGTAGCTAAGTAGCTATGGAACCTATATGCAGCTTTCCTCCATCAGTTAACCAATTTCTTTACTATCTACTGTGCTCCAGGCAGAGTGCTTGGAGTCAGAGTCATGGTGATGAGCAGAAAAAGCCAGAGTTTTCTTTTCTGGATGCTTGCAGTGTCATAACTCTAAGTTATTGAGAGGCTACCAAGTCACAAGTCCCCTGGGGCCCTGTAGGATGCCTAGGCTGAAGGTATGATGAAAGGAGAAGGTTAGATTAGATCAGATCAGTGTTTTCAAACTGTAGATTGCAACCCATTAGCATGTTGTGAAGTCAGTATAGTGGGTTGTGGGTTAAGACCAGCACTTAATAAATAAATAAATGGAATATAATAAATTAGATTATATCACATATTTCAGTTGTGTGTGCATACTAAATTTGATATAAAATAAATTTCTCACTATAGATTATGATCAAAAAAGTTTAAGCAATATTTGCTAAATGAATCACTAGAGCCCTTAGCTCTATTGTTTTAAATAATTCTGATAATGATTCACTTATTTTAAGAACCTGGGGATTATATTTGGAACCAATATTTCTTTCATTGATTTGGTCCTCAATTTTCCTAACGGATTCAATGTTGGTCTTTTAGTGTCTATTTCTACTTTAATTTAACAATGTGAACTTCTTAAGGGTTAATTCTTGTGTTTTATTTTTTTTTAAACAAATATTTCTTGCGTCTAACCTAGAACTTGGCAAATAGAAAGTTTTCAATAAATAATGGATTTTATTTTTAAAAAGCACTTTGGTTTACGTCTTCAAGTTCTTATCAAGTGCCTACTATGTGCAAGACAAATACCTTCTACTGTGCTAGGCATGCGAGGTACTATGAACATAAATAACTGAGCTAACTTTTATTTTTATCTCTTCATTTGTACTTTCCAAATATTCAGAGTTTGTTTGGAACGAGAGTCTAGGTAGCCTCCTGGGCCACACAGCACAGCTGATGTACCAATGCCACATACTCTTGGTTAGGTAGAATACGGCCTATACTATAAAACGAAGCAACTAGGCAGTGTCTGTCGTTTGGGCAGAGGAAACCCTTCCCTCACAACCAACCGTCCTCCTCGGCCTCCTGGAGAAGTAACAGCTCCTGGTTCCCTTTGTGCCTTGTTCCCTGACTCACCACAGAATCCTTACCTGGAGTTCCATCCTGAATTGTCTCCATAGACCTCTGCAAACTAACAATGTCCTTCTTTACCCTCTCAGGCTGCCACTGGTGGAAACCAAGAGTGTCCTACAGCGTTGTCAGTGGGATGCCCTCCTCCCACCTCTATACAGCCATCATCAGGAGTCCCGAGCACAGTTGTGAGTTCAATGTGCCTCTGACAGTGCCTGCTCCCTGCCACAGTTTACTTCCAACACGCCAACATTACCGCCATTGTCTGCCTTGAGACCATCTGAACAAATGCCATTAGTCCCTTTTACATCAGTTGCCACATGAGACCCAACGCTCTCAGGTGACTCTCATCTCCACGTGGCTCTGATGTTACGTTACTGATGAGACCTTCCTAACCTCATTAATGAAAAATGCAACCCATCCCACTACAACTCTCCACACCTCCTGGGCCTTCTATTTCATTTTTCTCCGTAGCACTTAGCACTATTGAGTGTACTATGTATTACTTGTTTTATTGTCTGAAGCTCCATGAGGGCGGGGAGTTTGTTCTGTTCATGGCTATATTCCCAGTGAACAGTGCCAAGCACATAGTCAGCACTTTGCAATGATTTGTGGAATGAGGAATGTATACTGTGTTAGCGTTTAATTGTTGAGGGATGTGTCTATGATTTTCTTCTTCAGAAAAGGTGGAGACCCTAGTTTGGGAATGTAGCCTGGCACTAGGTGAGTAGGTGCCTTTGAATGGCTCAGGGCCTGCTACTGGGGGAAATATCTCACAGAATATCAGGCACCATGTGTCAGCTGCCCCTGAGCACTAAGCCAGATCTTCCCCTTCCACCTCACTCTCCACCCCAGAGTCTGGAAGACCCAAGAGGCTGGAATGTCCCCTCGGCCAAGGATGTTCTCCCTCAGAGCTGCTCCTCCTTCCATTCTGCATCTCAGGAAATGGAACCACTGTTCATCCACATGCTCTGTCTAAACACTAGGACTGATCTGTGTAAGCTTTCTCTGATCTCTCCCATCGAATCCATCCCTAAGACCTATTTCCTATTCCTTACCAGTACATTCTGAATCTGAATGGTTTTTACTACTTCTGCCATTTCCACTCAGTCCCCATCAATGCATCACCCTACAGTAGCCATAAAACTATTCCCCTGCTGCTCTTCTCAACCCCACAGTTTATTTCCCATGGAGCAGAGAGCTTTTCATTTGTTTACTTCTCATGTTATCAAAGAACATTTTAGTGACAGAAAATTGGTGGAATGAAATACTAGATGAAAAGAGCCAGATACAAAATGGAATAAAATGTGCTATCCAAATATGAAAATATTTATAGAGTAAAAAAGCCTAGAGGGAAACACATGAGTATTTTAAGAGTAGTTACCTCCGAGTAGTAGAATTATGAATGAATTACATTTTCTTCTTTATCCTATTCAGTATTTTACAAAAACTCTAGAGTGAACATGGACGGTCATTTAAAAAGTTAATAAGAAAAATGTTTAGAGACTAAGGAGGCAGTACTAATGATGAGCAAATTTGTTTAGTTGAGCAGATTTGAGTTTTTTAATTTAAAAATGAAATTAAAATTGGATCCAACACACTTTGACTGATCACCTCTTGTATCTCAGTCACTGTGCTATATGCGTTTCCTATGCTTTATTTCTGCAAGAAAGGATTTATGCTGGTTGTGTAGGTAATAAAATGAATTTGGAGAGGTTAAGTGGTTTGTCTGAGGTCACCAGACACTTCATCTCAGGCTCTCTCCACTCCCCTACTGCTGTCTACTCTTGCTCCAAGGGCTGGTGTTCAAGCAGACCCCTGGAGGATTGCTGGGATCAGGGGCTGCTGAGCAAAAATGACAAGAGTCAAATTATTAGCTCAAAAAGGGTAGAAAACTGACATTCAATGTAAGTCAAGTGACTAGAGTACCGTTTTATTTATATTCAAGATATATCTGAACTTGAAACTTATTGGCAAAGTGAATTTAATCATCACGAGCAAAAGCAGCATAAAGTTAAACCTTGGCTTGTTCTGCTTTCTTGCCCTATAAAAGCAAAGCCCCAAGCTCTGGGGTTGATGAGTCTGGCTAGAGCTTGGCTAAGTTCTGGCACATGCAGAGAAAGTCTCACCTGCTGAGGGGAAGGGGAAGAGTGGAGGAAAAATGAGAGGGGCACCTGTAATTTCTTTTGGCATTTCTTAGAATAACATCCACATGTTGGATCACCAGTTTGGTCTGACCCTGCCTATTTCGCCAACCCCCTTTCTTCCCTTTCTCCAATTTGGCACCCAGCCCTGTCTCACCTGCCTCTCCCTGTCCCAGGAGCCCTTCTTGCTTCTGCCTCAGAGCTTTACCCTGCAAGCTCCCTCTCATTCATCCGATTTCAGCTGAAATACAGAAAGTCTTCTCTGATGACTTCATCTAAGATACCCCTCCCTCATCCCATCACAAACTTTGTATGAGCAGAACTTTTTGTTATATGGTATCGTATTCAAAGAATATATGTAAAGGATAGGTACGTTATAACACATGGTAATGCAGTGAACGCTTATGAACGTGTCAACCAACTCCAGATCTAGAAGGTTAACGATACCTGATTTATTTTTTGCATAGCACTTATTACTGTCTGAAATTATATTATATATGCATTTATATGTATTTATTTTATCATCCCTACTGAAATGTAAGCTCTGATGTCTGTCTTGTTTATTGCTATATCCCCTGAGCTTAGAATAGTGCCTAGAAAACAAATATTCATGAATGGAAGACAAAGCAGAAAGGTCGGAGCAGTGTGGGCAGTGGTGGTGGTGGTTGGCCTCTTGCTGTCTCCAAGCAGAGATCCATGAGCCCCTGGACATAGCTGCCCCTTCCCCGTGTTTCTCCAAAGTCCAGTTGATGTGCTGTTGTATAATGTGGAGTATTCCAGTTACACAGACAAAAGCACACAAGACAATTTATTTTGCCGTTTGAGACTCAGTTTCTGTCTCTGGTAAAATGGAGACAGTAATACCTACTTGCAGGATACCTGAGTTAGAGATACAAGTGTTCTCACCTCCCTTTACCCTGACATGATCTGAAAGGTGCAGGAACAATATGGGAAGGGGCTTCTGCTGGCAGCAGACAGCTTCAGACCTAGAAAGAGAGGGAGAGACAGACAGACAGACTCTGGGTTGCAGGAGTGAGGTTGACAGAGACCCAGGCCACTCTGAAAACTGTAGGGGGAATATCTGCCTCCGAGTTAGCAGATATTTAAGTCTCCTACTGGGTCTGTGAGGCTAGGAGCAGGCCCCCAAAGCAGTGAGATCTCTGGGCCCGGGCACTGACTCCCTAAAAGAGGTGAGAAATTTCTCAGGGAACAAATACAGAGTCTCGGTGTGTGAGTGGAGGATGCTAAGTCCCTGATAAGAGAAATGAAACCTCTTTTCTCTTTAGTGAATCAGGGACAGACTTAAGTAGAATCTTGGTGGTGTTCTCCAGTACAAGTGTCCTGATTGAGCCAGTCTGTCCCCAAATTATGTCCAAACTTTCTTCAGTGCCCCTCTTTAACAGGTTAATTAATTAATTCCACCAACATTCACAAAGCAACTAGTATGTATCAGGATGCCTAATGCAGACTTTGGGATTCAAAGATCCACAGATACATGAGAGGTTCCCAGGCCAAGAGGAAAACGAGCAGGTGCACAATAGTGACCTCGGCATTAGCTAGAGAAGGGTAGAGCCAAGGGGAGGGAGCTGCCGGGTTGGCTGAGGCTGGGGACAGAGATGGAGTGAGAAGGTGGGAAAGGGAGTTGCATTGTGCCTGAAAAAGATGGAGAGACAGAGCAACAGTACAGACTGAGCTGTGGATGGTGAAACGTAGGAACTGCAAGGACATGCTGGGTGAGGAAAAGGGAGTCCTTTTGAGGATGTGGGCTGGAGCCATATCCTGAAGGCCTTGTTTCCTATGTCCTGAAGGCAGCAGAGCAACATGATCAGGGAGGTCAGGGACGATGTTCCTGAGGAACTGACAAGTGAGGCATGCACTGAAGGACCTGTGGGAGATGACCAGGTGAAGGCCTGGGGGCGCGGATCTCGGCGGACAGTGGGGATCTGGCAGACAGTAATCAAAGGTCCTAATGTCCTGTGGAACCTCTTGAAGAGCTTCATCCCCGTAGACCCTTCGAAAGGGTAAGAGAGGAGGGTGGGGTGAGAAAGGCAATACAGGAATTCAGTCCCAACCTCTCTTGGCCCTTGGAAGCAAGCGTAGCGCAAGTAACAGCCTTGCTTGTTTCCTTAGTATCTCAGTCTTATTACTCTTCCCCGTCTTCCCCCTTAGGGCAAGCCCCCTGCAAGCGGATTCTGTTGGAGATGGTAAGAGCAGCAAGGGTGTTACCTAGCCCACTTCACCTGCTACCCTACTCAGTTTGAAAGCTCTGTCTGTTTCCTCATTTCTTTCACAGAAGGAAGGCTTCAATTAGGTTTATTCAATTATGCCTAACTTGAGTAAGGTTCTAGTGATGATTCATTGATTGTTTTTCCTGATTTGAATTTAAGCCAGATATTTAATTTTGTGTAAATAATGGACACATTCTAAAAGTCAGAGCCCATTTAAGAAATAGACTTTACATATCTCACTAAAAGCATAAGTGGCAAAAGAAAAGAAAGATAAGATGACTTTATCAAAATCTAAAACTTCTGTGCTGTAAACATGTCAACAAGAAAGTAAAAAGATACCTCGCAGAACGCAATATTTGCAAATCATATCACTGATAACAGACTTATATCCAATATATATTTTAAAAATCTTCTACAACTCATAAGGTAAATAATAAATGGCAAAAGACTTGAATAGGCATTTTGGCAAAGCAAATGTACCAATGGTCAATAAGCACATGAAAAGATGTTTAATATCATTAGTCATTAAAGAAACGCAGATCAAAATCATAATGAGATACCACTTCATACCCGCTAGGATGACTCTAATAAAAAAGACATAATAAGAAGTGTTGGTGAGGGTGTAGAGAAATTGGAACACTCATACCTTGCTGGTGGGGATGTAAAATGGCACAGCAGCTTTGATAAACAATGCAACATTTCCTTAAAGTGTTAAGCACAGAGCAACCATGTGACCTAGCAATTTCACTCATAGGGCTGAGGTATACCCAAAAGAAATAAAAACGTGTGTTCACACAGAAACTCATACATAAATGTTCAAAGCAGCATCTTTCGTAATAGCCAAAAAATGGGAATAACCCAATGTCTACCACCTGATCCAACTGATTCTATTTATATGAAATGTCCAGAAAAAGCAAATATGTAAAAGCAAACAGATTTGTTGTTTCCTTTGGTGGGGAGAAGGGGCTGATGGGAGGAAATAGGGAGTGATTGTTAATGGTCATGGGGTTTCTTTTAAGAGAGATGAAAATGTTCTAAAATTAGATTGTGGTGATGGTTATAAAAACCTGTGAATTAAAAAAAAACAAAAACAAACCATTGAACTGTATACTTTAAGTGGGCGAATTGTATACTATGTGAATTATACCTTCATAAACCTGTTAGGAGACAAAAGAAGCAAGCTAATAACCCAGAGTAGATCAGTCAATATTGTCAGAGTCTTCCATGCAAAGTAAATTTTACCCAGATTCTTGGCACAGTACACAGGTCCGGCAGAGAAAACTTCCTGAATGGAAATGTGTAGCCATAATAATAGTCACATTATTAACAGTAATAACTCAGATCGATATGATCTTTATGGTTAACAAACACTTTTTTATTTATTTGATTAAATCCTTCCACTGACTTGAATCATATGAGGGTGGCATCATTACACACATTTCACACCTGAATGAACTGAGGCTCGGAGAGTTGAGCGAGTGAGATCATCAGATTATCAATGCTGGGCTGGGAGTAGAGCCCTGCATCCAAATCTCATGCCACTCCACTAAGCCTGAGAGGGCTAGGGGCCATGTTCAGTCTTGTTTACGCTGGTATCCCCTGTGCCTGGCAGGATGAATGAATGGATGAATGAGTAGGAAACTGCCACTCTTTGAACTCTGCAACCATGTAATGCAAAGTGGGCTCCAGCTCCTCCTAGAAAAAGAGAGACCTGGAAGCTCAAGTTGGAGAAAAGGCACACCACAGGAGCACATCACAAGCACTGGCCAGGAGCTCAGTCCAGATGTAACAGCAACTCAATCCCTGTACAGATTAAAGGGAACAAGCCAGGAATATCTCAGAACAGAAGGCTTCCTATTCCTAGGTGACTTGTGCATTGTCTTCAGCCAACTGGTATCCTACTGGGATGGAACTAGGGGCACCCAGATCATCTTAGCCCTCTCTCTAGACTTCTGCCATCTTGAATTCTTTGTCAATGTTTCCACCCCATAAGGAAGCTGCAGTCCTCAAGCCTGGGGACTTCCAGTCTGTGCTGAGCCCGGCACTGTCAAGAAGCTATTATGGAAGCCCACACAGGAGATAGAGTCCCATACAGCCACAAGTGTCTACTGCTGGAACTCGAAGGGGACAGAGATGGCTTGTTTTCTGACTCCAGGGAGGGTTTGCCCTTCTGCCTAACATACTGAGTTGGCTGATGGGTGAGTTTGATGGGCTGTGTTTCAGATGGTAGTGGGGGAAGAAGCAAAGATGCTCTGTTTGCTGAGGTTTTGCTTTCTCCATGGGAAAAAGGTAAACCTCATTCACAGGTCAGAAATTATGGAGCCAGATGCTCTGAAAGGAGCCTTGGATTTGGAAACACACCAACCTGAATAAAAAACCCATTTCTGCTATTTACCCTGGTGCCTCTGTGAGCCCAAGTTCCTTATCTACTAAATCAAAATCTCACAGGGCTAAAATGAGAGAAGTACTCAAGGCGCACAGCCAGTAAATCTACTAAATCAAAATCTCACAGGGCTAAAATGAGAGAAGTACTCAAGGCGCAGAGCCTGGATTTGACCCCAGGGCTCTTGACTCCACCTCCGTAAGAGCACAGTGGGAAGGAGATGTGTAAACTGCACACAGAAGCACTGGCTGTAAAAACTGCAGATGCCTCCTGCTAGGGTTGGAGGCCAGGAAGGAGGAATGGGAGCAGATGAGCTTTGTGTTTT